>NC_140581.1:1180932965-1190165965 GCF_964204655.1 Triturus cristatus | reverse complement strand
AGGCCTTGGTTAAAATGATGCTGGTAACATATGCTATTCACAGTTTGTATTATTCCCACTAACTGAAGCATTACCCTTCCACTCTCAACTTATCAGCTGACTTAATTAACTCTGGTGTACCATATCCTAAAACAAATGCAGTGAGTAGGGTACCCCGCCACTTGGCTGGCCATAAGATCTATGTATCTGTATCCTAATGTAGGTGCTACAGCTTAGAGAGTGTTAGCAAATCCGGCATGGGATTTTGAGAAGTATGTGAGGTTGAAAACACAAATTTAGTTTCACATTTCTAATGAGCTGTGGATTTTCACATTAACGCAGACTCTATTGTACTGATGTGTTTGAGTTATAAAAAGCAATTTGTGTTGTATTGCATATAGTAAATTGACTAACAGTGGACTTTTCCATCTGCAGATTATACTGAATGACCAGCAGTGGCAGTGTTGCCCAACAGATTATCGCTGCATTGCCGAGACTAAACAAAAAAGAAAAAAAGAAATAAAAACACTGAAGTCTTCAAGCATACTGTATCATTTTACCAATTTATGTGGTAAGTTAAACTCACAATCATTCCTTTGGGCGATTAAAAGACGTTCACAGCATCTGAATGTCTTCACTACTTTCAAGTGGGGTACTCTTGCTTGAATATCATTTCTGTCAAGATGGAAGTAATGTGGATCACTTTGTTTTAGTCATGATGGTTAATAAAGGTCTGGCTGCCTCCAAGGCTACCAAAACCCGCTTTAGATCCTGGTGCAGCAATATACCATCTGAGGAAATGACTGCCTTTGAGGCTGGAATGTATTACCTTACGTTAGAGCCATAGTCTAACTTTCACATGGAAGTAAGCTGCTTTCACCTCTTCCACTGCAGTCTGTATGATGGGCTCTGATATTCAAGATGGATTGTTAAGGATCATCTGTCTTTTTGTATCTCCATCCCACGTTGAAAAAGCCCCCAATGCTTTGACTAATTCAGTCCTTAACCGTTCCACCTCCTGCTTGCCTTTCAGTCCTAATTGCAGATAGTGACCGAGTGCATAATTGCTGAGATCTCATCCTCCTGTGTCACCCTTACCAAGGACAATTGTTCCAGTGGTGCCCTGACATCATAAAGCTACTGCAGGATGTCATCTGACAGGAGGGCCAATCAATTGCCTAGCAAGCAATAGGATACATTTATCTTGGTATATAAATGAGTAGCAGGGTAGAGAGGATGCCCAACTGAAAACTAAGATGAAAGAAGTTGGGGCATTTTTTCAGACTTATAGATTTGTATGAATGTGCGGCGATCATAATAGTCTTTTCCTCACCATTGCTTTACTAGTAGGCCTTGGTTAAAATGATGCTGGTAACATATGCTATTCACAGTTTGTATTATTCCCACTAACTGAAGCATTACCCTTCCACTCTCAACTTATCAGCTGACTTAATTAACTCTGGTGTACCATATCCTAAAACAAATGCAGTGAGTAGGGTACCCCGCCACTTGGCTGGCCATAAGATCTATGTATCTGTATCCTAATGTAGGTGCTACAGCTTAGAGAGTGTTAGCAAATCCGGCATGGGATTTTGAGAAGTATGTGAGGTTGAAAACACAAATTTAGTTTCACATTTCTAATGAGCTGTGGATTTTCACATTAACGCAGACTCTATTGTACTGATGTGTTTGAGTTATAAAAAGCAATTTGTGTTGTATTGCATATAGTAAATTGACTAACAGTGGACTTTTCCATCTGCAGATTATACTGAATGACCAGCAGTGGCAGTGTTGCCCAACAGATTATCGCTGCATTGCCGAGACTAAACAAAAAAAAAAAAAAAAAGAAAGAAAAACACTGAAGTCTTCAAGCATACTGCATCATTTTACCAATTTATGTGGTAAGTTAAACTCACAATCCTTCCTTTGGGCGATTAAAAGACGTTCACAGCATCTGAATGTCTTCACTACTTTCAAGTGGGGTACTCTTGCTTGAATATCATTTCTGTCAAGATGGAAGTAATGTGGATCACTTTGTTTTAGTCATGATGGTTAATAAAGGTCTGGCTGCCTCCAAGGCTACCAAAACCTGCTTTAGATCCTGGTGCAGCAATATACCATCTGAGGAAATGACTGCCTTTGAGGCTGGAATGTATTACCTTACGTTAGAGCCATAGTCTAACTTTCACATGGAAGTAAGCTGCTTTCACCTCTTCCACTGCAGTCTGTATGATGGGCTCTGATATTCAAGATGGATTGTTAAGGATCATCTGTCTTTTTGTATCTCCATCCCACGTTGAAAAAGCCCCCAATGCTTTGACTAGTTCAGTCCTTAACCGTTCCACCTCCTGCTTGCCTTTCAGTCCTAATTACAGATAGTGACCGAGTGCATAATTGCTGAGATCTCATCCTCCTGTGTCCCCCTTACCAAGGACAATTGTTCCAGTGGTGCCCTGACATCATAAAGCTACTGCAGGATGTCATCTGACAGGAGGGCCAATCAATTGCCTAGCAAGCAATAGGATACATTTATCTTGGTATTTAAATGAGTAGCAGGGTAGAGAGGATGCCCAACGGAAAACTAAGATGAAAGAAGTTAGGGCATTTTTTCAGACTTATAGATTTGTATGAATGTGCGGCGATCATAATAGTCTTTTCCTCACTATTGCTTTACTAGTAGGCCTTGGTTAAAATGATGCTGGTAACATATGCTATTCACAGTTTGTATTATTCCCACTAACTGAAGCATTACCCTTCCACTCTCAACTTATCAGCTGACTTAATTAACTCTGGTGTACCATATCCTAAAACAAATGCAGTGAGTAGGGTACCCCGCCACTTGGCTGGCCATAAGATCTATGTATCTGTATCCTAATGTAGGTGCTACAGCTTAGAGAGTGTTAGCAAATCCGGCATGGGATTTTGAGAAGTATGTGAGGTTGAAAACACAAATTTAGTTTCACATTTCTAATGAGCTGTGGATTTTCACATTAACGCAGACTCTATTGTACTGATGTGTTTGAGTTATAAAAAGCAATTTGTGTTGTATTGCATATAGTAAATTGACTAACAGTGGACTTTTCCATCTGCAGATTATACTGAATGACCAGCAGTGGCAGTGTTGCCCAACAGATTATCGCTGCATTGCCGAGACTAAACAAAAAAAAAAAAAAAAAGAAAGAAAAACACTGAAGTCTTCAAGCATACTGCATCATTTTACCAATTTATGTGGTAAGTTAAACTCACAATCCTTCCTTTGGGCGATTAAAAGACGTTCACAGCATCTGAATGTCTTCACTACTTTCAAGTGGGGTACTCTTGCTTGAATATCATTTCTGTCAAGATGGAAGTAATGTGGATCACTTTGTTTTAGTCATGATGGTTAATAAAGGTCTGGCTGCCTCCAAGGCTACCAAAACCTGCTTTAGATCCTGGTGCAGCAATATACCATCTGAGGAAATGACTGCCTTTGAGGCTGGAATGTATTACCTTACGTTAGAGCCATAGTCTAACTTTCACATGGAAGTAAGCTGCTTTCACCTCTTCCACTGCAGTCTGTATGATGGGCTCTGATATTCAAGATGGATTGTTAAGGATCATCTGTCTTTTTGTATCTCCATCCCACGTTGAAAAAGCCCCCAATGCTTTGACTAGTTCAGTCCTTAACCGTTCCACCTCCTGCTTGCCTTTCAGTCCTAATTGCAGATAGTGACCGAGTGCATAATTGCTGAGATCTCATCCTCCTGTGTCACCCTTACCAAGGACAATTGTTCCAGTGGTGCCCTGACATCATAAAGCTACTGCAGGATGTCATCTGACAGGAGGGCCAATCAATTGCCTAGCAAGCAATAGGATACATTTATCTTGGTATATAAATGAGTAGCAGGGTAGAGAGGATGCCCAACTGAAAACTAAGATGAAAGAAGTTGGGGCATTTTTTCAGACTTATAGATTTGTATGAATGTGCGGCGATCATAATAGTCTTTTCCTCACCATTGCTTTACTAGTAGGCCTTGGTTAAAATGATGCTGGTAACATATGCTATTCACAGTTTGTATTATTCCCACTAACTGAAGCATTACCCTTCCACTCTCAACTTATCAGCTGACTTAATTAACTCTGGTGTACCATATCCTAAAACAAATGCAGTGAGTAGGGTACCCCGCCACTTGGCTGGCCATAAGATCTATGTATCTGTATCCTAATGTAGGTGCTACAGCTTAGAGAGTGTTAGAAAATCCGGCATGGGATTTTGAGAAGTATGTGAGGTTGAAAACACAAATTTAGTTTCACATTTCTAATGAGCTGTGGATTTTCACATTAACGCAGACTCTATTGTACTGATGTGTTTGAGTTATAAAAAGCAATTTGTGTTGTATTGCATATAGTAAATTGACTAACAGTGGACTTTTCCATCTGCAGATTATACTGAATGACCAGCAGTGGCAGTGTTGCCCAACAGATTATCGCTGCATTGCCGAGACTAAACAAAAAAGAAAAAAAGAAATAAAAACACTGAAGTCTTCAAGCATACTGTATCATTTTACCAATTTATGTGGTAAGTTAAACTCACAATCATTCCTTTGGGCGATTAAAAGACGTTCACAGCATCTGAATGTCTTCACTACTTTCAAGTGGGGTACTCTTGCTTGAATATCATTTCTGTCAAGATGGAAGTAATGTGGATCACTTTGTTTTAGTCATGATGGTTAATAAAGGTCTGGCTGCCTCCAAGGCTACCAAAACCCGCTTTAGATCCTGGTGCAGCAATATACCATCTGAGGAAATGACTGCCTTTGAGGCTGGAATGTATTACCTTACGTTAGAGCCATAGTCTAACTTTCACATGGAAGTAAGCTGCTTTCACCTCTTCCACTGCAGTCTGTATGATGGGCTCTGATATTCAAGATGGATTGTTAAGGATCATCTGTCTTTTTGTATCTCCATCCCACGTTGAAAAAGCCCCCAATGCTTTGACTAATTCAGTCCTTAACCGTTCCACCTCCTGCTTGCCTTTCAGTCCTAATTGCAGATAGTGACCGAGTGCATAATTGCTGAGATCTCATCCTCCTGTGTCACCCTTACCAAGGACAATTGTTCCAGTGGTGCCCTGACATCATAAAGCTACTGCAGGATGTCATCTGACAGGAGGGCCAATCAATTGCCTAGCAAGCAATAGGATACATTTATCTTGGTATATAAATGAGTAGCAGGGTAGAGAGGATGCCCAACTGAAAACTAAGATGAAAGAAGTTGGGGCATTTTTTCAGACTTATAGATTTGTATGAATGTGCGGCGATCATAATAGTCTTTTCCTCACCATTGCTTTACTAGTAGGCCTTGGTTAAAATGATGCTGGTAACATATGCTATTCACAGTTTGTATTATTCCCACTAACTGAAGCATTACCCTTCCACTCTCAACTTATCAGCTGACTTAATTAACTCTGGTGTACCATATCCTAAAACAAATGCAGTGAGTAGGGTACCCCGCCACTTGGCTGGCCATAAGATCTATGTATCTGTATCCTAATGTAGGTGCTACAGCTTAGAGAGTGTTAGCAAATCCGGCATGGGATTTTGAGAAGTATGTGAGGTTGAAAACACAAATTTAGTTTCACATTTCTAATGAGCTGTGGATTTTCACATTAACGCAGACTCTATTGTACTGATGTGTTTGAGTTATAAAAAGCAATTTGTGTTGTATTGCATATAGTAAATTGACTAACAGTGGACTTTTCCATCTGCAGATTATACTGAATGACCAGCAGTGGCAGTGTTGCCCAACAGATTATCGCTGCATTGCCGAGACTAAACAAAAAAGAAAAAAAGAAATAAAAACACTGAAGTCTTCAAGCATACTGCATCATTTTACCAATTTATGTGGTAAGTTAAACTCACAATCATTCCTTTGGGCGATTAAAAGACGTTCACAGCATCTGAATGTCTTCACTACTTTCAAGTGGGGTACTCTTGCTTGAATATCATTTCTGTCAAGATGGAAGTAATGTGGATCACTTTGTTTTAGTCATGATGGTTAATAAAGGTCTGGCTGCCTCCAAGGCTACCAAAACCTGCTTTAGATCCTGGTGCAGCAATATACCATCTGAGGAAATGACTGCCTTTGAGGCTGGAATGTATTACCTTACGTTAGAGCCATAGTCTAACTTTCACATGGAAGTAAGCTGCTTTCACCTCTTCCACTGCAGTCTGTATGATGGGCTCTGATATTCAAGATGGATTGTTAAGGATCATCTGTCTTTTTGTATCTCCATCCCACGTTGAAAAAGCCCCCAATGCTTTGACTAGTTCAGTCCTTAACCGTTCCACCTCCTGCTTGCCTTTCAGTCCTAATTGCAGATAGTGACCGAGTGCATAATTGCTGAGATCTCATCCTCCTGTGTCACCCTTACCAAGGACAATTGTTCCAGTGGTGCCCTGACATCATAAAGCTACTGCAGGATGTCATCTGACAGGAGGGCCAATCAATTGCCTAGCAAGCAATAGGATACATTTATCTTGGTATTTAAATGAGTAGCAGGGTAGAGAGGATGCCCAACGGAAAACTAAGATGAAAGAAGTTAGGGCATTTTTTCAGACTTATAGATTTGTATGAATGTGCGGCGATCATAATAGTCTTTTCCTCACTATTGCTTTACTAGTAGGCCTTGGTTAAAATGATGCTGGTAACATATGCTATTCACAGTTTGTATTATTCCCACTAACTGAAGCATTACCCTTCCACTCTCAACTTATCAGCTGACTTAATTAACTCTGGTGTACCATATCCTAAAACAAATGCAGTGAGTAGGGTACCCCGCCACTTGGCTGGCCATAAGATCTATGTATCTGTATCCTAATGTAGGTGCTACAGCTTAGAGAGTGTTAGAAAATCCGGCATGGGATTTTGAGAAGTATGTGAGGTTGAAAACACAAATTTAGTTTCACATTTCTAATGAGCTGTGGATTTTCACATTAACGCAGACTCTATTGTACTGATGTGTTTGAGTTATAAAAAGCAATTTGTGTTGTATTGCATATAGTAAATTGACCAACAGTGGACTTTTCCATCTGCAGATTATACTGAATGACCAGCAGTGGCAGTGTTGCCCAACAGATTATCGCTGCATTGCCGAGACTAAACAAAAAAGAAAAAAAGAAATAAAAACACTGAAGTCTTCAAGCATACTGTATCATTTTACCAATTTATGTGGTAAGTTAAACTCACAATCATTCCTTTGGGCGATTAAAAGACGTTCACAGCATCTGAATGTCTTCACTACTTTCAAGTGGGGTACTCTTGCTTGAATATCATTTCTGTCAAGATGGAAGTAATGTGGATCACTTTGTTTTAGTCATGATGGTTAATAAAGGTCTGGCTGCCTCCAAGGCTACCAAAACCTGCTTTAGATCCTGGTGCAGCAATATACCATCTGAGGAAATGACTGCCTTTGAGGCTGGAATGTATTACCTTACGTTAGAGCCATAGTCTAACTTTCACATGGAAGTAAGCTGCTTTCACCTCTTCCACTGCAGTCTGTATGATGGGCTCTGATATTCAAGATGGATTGTTAAGGATCATCTGTCTTTTTGTATCTCCATCCCACGTTGAAAAAGCCCCCAATGCTTTGACTAATTCAGTCCTTAACCGTTCCACCTCCTGCTTGCCTTTCAGTCCTAATTGCAGATAGTGACCGAGTGCATAATTGCTGAGATCTCATCCTCCTGTGTCACCCTTACCAAGGACAATTGTTCCAGTGGTGCCCTGACATCATAAAGCTACTGCAGGATGTCATCTGACAGGAGGGCCAATCAATTGCCTAGCAAGCAATAGGATACATTTATCTTGGTATATAAATGAGTAGCAGGGTAGAGAGGATGCCCAACTGAAAACTAAGATGAAAGAAGTTGGGGCATTTTTTCAGACTTATAGATTTGTATGAATGTGCGGCGATCATAATAGTCTTTTCCTCACCATTGCTTTACTAGTAGGCCTTGGTTAAAATGATGCTGGTAACATATGCTATTCACAGTTTGTATTATTCCCACTAACTGAAGCATTACCCTTCCACTCTCAACTTATCAGCTGACTTAATTAACTCTGGTGTACCATATCCTAAAACAAATGCAGTGAGTAGGGTACCCCGCCACTTGGCTGGCCATAAGATCTATGTATCTGTATCCTAATGTAGGTGCTACAGCTTAGAGAGTGTTAGCAAATCCGGCATGGGATTTTGAGAAGTATGTGAGGTTGAAAACACAAATTTAGTTTCACATTTCTAATGAGCTGTGGATTTTCACATTAACGCAGACTCTATTGTACTGATGTGTTTGAGTTATAAAAAGCAATTTGTGTTGTATTGCATATAGTAAATTGACTAACAGTGGACTTTTCCATCTGCAGATTATACTGAATGACCAGCAGTGGCAGTGTTGCCCAACAGATTATCGCTGCATTGCCGAGACTAAACAAAAAAAAAAAAAAAAAGAAAGAAAAACACTGAAGTCTTCAAGCATACTGCATCATTTTACCAATTTATGTGGTAAGTTAAACTCACAATCCTTCCTTTGGGCGATTAAAAGACGTTCACAGCATCTGAATGTCTTCACTACTTTCAAGTGGGGTACTCTTGCTTGAATATCATTTCTGTCAAGATGGAAGTAATGTGGATCACTTTGTTTTAGTCATGATGGTTAATAAAGGTCTGGCTGCCTCCAAGGCTACCAAAACCTGCTTTAGATCCTGGTGCAGCAATATACCATCTGAGGAAATGACTGCCTTTGAGGCTGGAATGTATTACCTTACGTTAGAGCCATAGTCTAACTTTCACATGGAAGTAAGCTGCTTTCACCTCTTCCACTGCAGTCTGTATGATGGGCTCTGATATTCAAGATGGATTGTTAAGGATCATCTGTCTTTTTGTATCTCCATCCCACGTTGAAAAAGCCCCCAATGCTTTGACTAGTTCAGTCCTTAACCGTTCCACCTCCTGCTTGCCTTTCAGTCCTAATTACAGATAGTGACCGAGTGCATAATTGCTGAGATCTCATCCTCCTGTGTCCCCCTTACCAAGGACAATTGTTCCAGTGGTGCCCTGACATCATAAAGCTACTGCAGGATGTCATCTGACAGGAGGGCCAATCAATTGCCTAGCAAGCAATAGGATACATTTATCTTGGTATTTAAATGAGTAGCAGGGTAGAGAGGATGCCCAACGGAAAACTAAGATGAAAGAAGTTAGGGCATTTTTTCAGACTTATAGATTTGTATGAATGTGCGGCGATCATAATAGTCTTTTCCTCACTATTGCTTTACTAGTAGGCCTTGGTTAAAATGATGCTGGTAACATATGCTATTCACAGTTTGTATTATTCCCACTAACTGAAGCATTACCCTTCCACTCTCAACTTATCAGCTGACTTAATTAACTCTGGTGTACCATATCCTAAAACAAATGCAGTGAGTAGGGTACCCCGCCACTTGGCTGGCCATAAGATCTATGTATCTGTATCCTAATGTAGGTGCTACAGCTTAGAGAGTGTTAGAAAATCCGGCATGGGATTTTGAGAAGTATGTGAGGTTGAAAACACAAATTTAGTTTCACATTTCTAATGAGCTGTGGATTTTCACATTAACGCAGACTCTATTGTACTGATGTGTTTGAGTTATAAAAAGCAATTTGTGTTGTATTGCATATAGTAAATTGACTAACAGTGGACTTTTCCATCTGCAGATTATACTGAATGACCAGCAGTGGCAGTGTTGCCCAACAGATTATCGCTGCATTGCCGAGACTAAACAAAAAAGAAAAAAAGAAATAAAAACACTGAAGTCTTCAAGCATACTGTATCATTTTACCAATTTATGTGGTAAGTTAAACTCACAATCATTCCTTTGGGCGATTAAAAGACGTTCACAGCATCTGAATGTCTTCACTACTTTCAAGTGGGGTACTCTTGCTTGAATATCATTTCTGTCAAGATGGAAGTAATGTGGATCACTTTGTTTTAGTCATGATGGTTAATAAAGGTCTGGCTGCCTCCAAGGCTACCAAAACCTGCTTTAGATCCTGGTGCAGCAATATACCATCTGAGGAAATGACTGCCTTTGAGGCTGGAATGTATTACCTTACGTTAGAGCCATAGTCTAACTTTCACATGGAAGTAAGCTGCTTTCACCTCTTCCACTGCAGTCTGTATGATGGGCTCTGATATTCAAGATGGATTGTTAAGGATCATCTGTCTTTTTGTATCTCCATCCCACGTTGAAAAAGCCCCCAATGCTTTGACTAGTTCAGTCCTTAACCGTTCCACCTCCTGCTTGCCTTTCAGTCCTAATTGCAGATAGTGACCGAGTGCATAATTGCTGAGATCTCATCCTCCTGTGTCACCCTTACCAAGGACAATTGTTCCAGTGGTGCCCTGACATCATAAAGCTACTGCAGGATGTCATCTGACAGGAGGGCCAATCAATTGCCTAGCAAGCAATAGGATACATTTATCTTGGTATATAAATGAGTAGCAGGGTAGAGAGGATGCCCAACTGAAAACTAAGATGAAAGAAGTTGGGGCATTTTTTCAGACTTATAGATTTGTATGAATGTGCGGCGATCATAATAGTCTTTTCCTCACCATTGCTTTACTAGTAGGCCTTGGTTAAAATGATGCTGGTAACATATGCTATTCACAGTTTGTATTATTCCCACTAACTGAAGCATTACCCTTCCACTCTCAACTTATCAGCTGACTTAATTAACTCTGGTGTACCATATCCTAAAACAAATGCAGTGAGTAGGGTACCCCGCCACTTGGCTGGCCATAAGATCTATGTATCTGTATCCTAATGTAGGTGCTACAGCTTAGAGAGTGTTAGAAAATCCGGCATGGGATTTTGAGAAGTATGTGAGGTTGAAAACACAAATTTAGTTTCACATTTCTAATGAGCTGTGGATTTTCACATTAACGCAGACTCTATTGTACTGATGTGTTTGAGTTATAAAAAGCAATTTGTGTTGTATTGCATATAGTAAATTGACCAACAGTGGACTTTTCCATCTGCAGATTATACTGAATGACCAGCAGTGGCAGTGTTGCCCAACAGATTATCGCTGCATTGCCGAGACTAAACAAAAAAGAAAAAAAGAAATAAAAACACTGAAGTCTTCAAGCATACTGTATCATTTTACCAATTTATGTGGTAAGTTAAACTCACAATCATTCCTTTGGGCGATTAAAAGACGTTCACAGCATCTGAATGTCTTCACTACTTTCAAGTGGGGTACTCTTGCTTGAATATCATTTCTGTCAAGATGGAAGTAATGTGGATCACTTTGTTTTAGTCATGATGGTTAATAAAGGTCTGGCTGCCTCCAAGGCTACCAAAACCTGCTTTAGATCCTGGTGCAGCAATATACCATCTGAGGAAATGACTGCCTTTGAGGCTGGAATGTATTACCTTACGTTAGAGCCATAGTCTAACTTTCACATGGAAGTAAGCTGCTTTCACCTCTTCCACTGCAGTCTGTATGATGGGCTCTGATATTCAAGATGGATTGTTAAGGATCATCTGTCTTTTTGTATCTCCATCCCACGTTGAAAAAGCCCCCAATGCTTTGACTAGTTCAGTCCTTAACCGTTCCACCTCCTGCTTGCCTTTCAGTCCTAATTGCAGATAGTGACCGAGTGCATAATTGCTGAGATCTCATCCTCCTGTGTCACCCTTACCAAGGACAATTGTTCCAGTGGTGCCCTGACATCATAAAGCTACTGCAGGATGTCATCTGACAGGAGGGCCAATCAATTGCCTAGCAAGCAATAGGATACATTTATCTTGGTATATAAATGAGTAGCAGGGTAGAGAGGATGCCCAACTGAAAACTAAGATGAAAGAAGTTGGGGCATTTTTTCAGACTTATAGATTTGTATGAATGTGCGGCGATCATAATAGTCTTTTCCTCACCATTGCTTTACTAGTAGGCCTTGGTTAAAATGATGCTGGTAACATATGCTATTCACAGTTTGTATTATTCCCACTAACTGAAGCATTACCCTTCCACTCTCAACTTATCAGCTGACTTAATTAACTCTGGTGTACCATATCCTAAAACAAATGCAGTGAGTAGGGTACCCCGCCACTTGGCTGGCCATAAGATCTATGTATCTGTATCCTAATGTAGGTGCTACAGCTTAGAGAGTGTTAGAAAATCCGGCATGGGATTTTGAGAAGTATGTGAGGTTGAAAACACAAATTTAGTTTCACATTTCTAATGAGCTGTGGATTTTCACATTAACGCAGACTCTATTGTACTGATGTGTTTGAGTTATAAAAAGCAATTTGTGTTGTATTGCATATAGTAAATTGACTAACAGTGGACTTTTCCATCTGCAGATTATACTGAATGACCAGCAGTGGCAGTGTTGCCCAACAGATTATCGCTGCATTGCCGAGACTAAACAAAAAAGAAAAAAAGAAATAAAAACACTGAAGTCTTCAAGCATACTGTATCATTTTACCAATTTATGTGGTAAGTTAAACTCACAATCATTCCTTTGGGCGATTAAAAGACGTTCACAGCATCTGAATGTCTTCACTACTTTCAAGTGGGGTACTCTTGCTTGAATATCATTTCTGTCAAGATGGAAGTAATGTGGATCACTTTGTTTTAGTCATGATGGTTAATAAAGGTCTGGCTGCCTCCAAGGCTACCAAAACCCGCTTTAGATCCTGGTGCAGCAATATACCATCTGAGGAAATGACTGCCTTTGAGGCTGGAATGTATTACCTTACGTTAGAGCCATAGTCTAACTTTCACATGGAAGTAAGCTGCTTTCACCTCTTCCACTGCAGTCTGTATGATGGGCTCTGATATTCAAGATGGATTGTTAAGGATCATCTGTCTTTTTGTATCTCCATCCCACGTTGAAAAAGCCCCCAATGCTTTGACTAATTCAGTCCTTAACCGTTCCACCTCCTGCTTGCCTTTCAGTCCTAATTGCAGATAGTGACCGAGTGCATAATTGCTGAGATCTCATCCTCCTGTGTCACCCTTACCAAGGACAATTGTTCCAGTGGTGCCCTGACATCATAAAGCTACTGCAGGATGTCATCTGACAGGAGGGCCAATCAATTGCCTAGCAAGCAATAGGATACATTTATCTTGGTATATAAATGAGTAGCAGGGTAGAGAGGATGCCCAACTGAAAACTAAGATGAAAGAAGTTGGGGCATTTTTTCAGACTTATAGATTTGTATGAATGTGCGGCGATCATAATAGTCTTTTCCTCACCATTGCTTTACTAGTAGGCCTTGGTTAAAATGATGCTGGTAACATATGCTATTCACAGTTTGTATTATTCCCACTAACTGAAGCATTACCCTTCCACTCTCAACTTATCAGCTGACTTAATTAACTCTGGTGTACCATATCCTAAAACAAATGCAGTGAGTAGGGTACCCCGCCACTTGGCTGGCCATAAGATCTATGTATCTGTATCCTAATGTAGGTGCTACAGCTTAGAGAGTGTTAGCAAATCCGGCATGGGATTTTGAGAAGTATGTGAGGTTGAAAACACAAATTTAGTTTCACATTTCTAATGAGCTGTGGATTTTCACATTAACGCAGACTCTATTGTACTGATGTGTTTGAGTTATAAAAAGCAATTTGTGTTGTATTGCATATAGTAAATTGACTAACAGTGGACTTTTCCATCTGCAGATTATACTGAATGACCAGCAGTGGCAGTGTTGCCCAACAGATTATCGCTGCATTGCCGAGACTAAACAAAAAAGAAAAAAAGAAATAAAAACACTGAAGTCTTCAAGCATACTGCATCATTTTACCAATTTATGTGGTAAGTTAAACTCACAATCATTCCTTTGGGCGATTAAAAGACGTTCACAGCATCTGAATGTCTTCACTACTTTCAAGTGGGGTACTCTTGCTTGAATATCATTTCTGTCAAGATGGAAGTAATGTGGATCACTTTGTTTTAGTCATGATGGTTAATAAAGGTCTGGCTGCCTCCAAGGCTACCAAAACCTGCTTTAGATCCTGGTGCAGCAATATACCATCTGAGGAAATGACTGCCTTTGAGGCTGGAATGTATTACCTTACGTTAGAGCCATAGTCTAACTTTCACATGGAAGTAAGCTGCTTTCACCTCTTCCACTGCAGTCTGTATGATGGGCTCTGATATTCAAGATGGATTGTTAAGGATCATCTGTCTTTTTGTATCTCCATCCCACGTTGAAAAAGCCCCCAATGCTTTGACTAGTTCAGTCCTTAACCGTTCCACCTCCTGCTTGCCTTTCAGTCCTAATTGCAGATAGTGACCGAGTGCATAATTGCTGAGATCTCATCCTCCTGTGTCACCCTTACCAAGGACAATTGTTCCAGTGGTGCCCTGACATCATAAAGCTACTGCAGGATGTCATCTGACAGGAGGGCCAATCAATTGCCTAGCAAGCAATAGGATACATTTATCTTGGTATTTAAATGAGTAGCAGGGTAGAGAGGATGCCCAACGGAAAACTAAGATGAAAGAAGTTAGGGCATTTTTTCAGACTTATAGATTTGTATGAATGTGCGGCGATCATAATAGTCTTTTCCTCACTATTGCTTTACTAGTAGGCCTTGGTTAAAATGATGCTGGTAACATATGCTATTCACAGTTTGTATTATTCCCACTAACTGAAGCATTACCCTTCCACTCTCAACTTATCAGCTGACTTAATTAACTCTGGTGTACCATATCCTAAAACAAATGCAGTGAGTAGGGTACCCCGCCACTTGGCTGGCCATAAGATCTATGTATCTGTATCCTAATGTAGGTGCTACAGCTTAGAGAGTGTTAGAAAATCCGGCATGGGATTTTGAGAAGTATGTGAGGTTGAAAACACAAATTTAGTTTCACATTTCTAATGAGCTGTGGATTTTCACATTAACGCAGACTCTATTGTACTGATGTGTTTGAGTTATAAAAAGCAATTTGTGTTGTATTGCATATAGTAAATTGACCAACAGTGGACTTTTCCATCTGCAGATTATACTGAATGACCAGCAGTGGCAGTGTTGCCCAACAGATTATCGCTGCATTGCCGAGACTAAACAAAAAAGAAAAAAAGAAATAAAAACACTGAAGTCTTCAAGCATACTGTATCATTTTACCAATTTATGTGGTAAGTTAAACTCACAATCATTCCTTTGGGCGATTAAAAGACGTTCACAGCATCTGAATGTCTTCACTACTTTCAAGTGGGGTACTCTTGCTTGAATATCATTTCTGTCAAGATGGAAGTAATGTGGATCACTTTGTTTTAGTCATGATGGTTAATAAAGGTCTGGCTGCCTCCAAGGCTACCAAAACCTGCTTTAGATCCTGGTGCAGCAATATACCATCTGAGGAAATGACTGCCTTTGAGGCTGGAATGTATTACCTTACGTTAGAGCCATAGTCTAACTTTCACATGGAAGTAAGCTGCTTTCACCTCTTCCACTGCAGTCTGTATGATGGGCTCTGATATTCAAGATGGATTGTTAAGGATCATCTGTCTTTTTGTATCTCCATCCCACGTTGAAAAAGCCCCCAATGCTTTGACTAATTCAGTCCTTAACCGTTCCACCTCCTGCTTGCCTTTCAGTCCTAATTGCAGATAGTGACCGAGTGCATAATTGCTGAGATCTCATCCTCCTGTGTCACCCTTACCAAGGACAATTGTTCCAGTGGTGCCCTGACATCATAAAGCTACTGCAGGATGTCATCTGACAGGAGGGCCAATCAATTGCCTAGCAAGCAATAGGATACATTTATCTTGGTATATAAATGAGTAGCAGGGTAGAGAGGATGCCCAACTGAAAACTAAGATGAAAGAAGTTGGGGCATTTTTTCAGACTTATAGATTTGTATGAATGTGCGGCGATCATAATAGTCTTTTCCTCACCATTGCTTTACTAGTAGGCCTTGGTTAAAATGATGCTGGTAACATATGCTATTCACAGTTTGTATTATTCCCACTAACTGAAGCATTACCCTTCCACTCTCAACTTATCAGCTGACTTAATTAACTCTGGTGTACCATATCCTAAAACAAATGCAGTGAGTAGGGTACCCCGCCACTTGGCTGGCCATAAGATCTATGTATCTGTATCCTAATGTAGGTGCTACAGCTTAGAGAGTGTTAGCAAATCCGGCATGGGATTTTGAGAAGTATGTGAGGTTGAAAACACAAATTTAGTTTCACATTTCTAATGAGCTGTGGATTTTCACATTAACGCAGACTCTATTGTACTGATGTGTTTGAGTTATAAAAAGCAATTTGTGTTGTATTGCATATAGTAAATTGACTAACAGTGGACTTTTCCATCTGCAGATTATACTGAATGACCAGCAGTGGCAGTGTTGCCCAACAGATTATCGCTGCATTGCCGAGACTAAACAAAAAAAAAAAAAAAAAGAAAGAAAAACACTGAAGTCTTCAAGCATACTGCATCATTTTACCAATTTATGTGGTAAGTTAAACTCACAATCCTTCCTTTGGGCGATCAAAAGACGTTCACAGCATCTGAATGTCTTCACTACTTTCAAGTGGGGTACTCTTGCTTGAATATCATTTCTGTCAAGATGGAAGTAATGTGGATCACTTTGTTTTAGTCATGATGGTTAATAAAGGTCTGGCTGCCTCCAAGGCTACCAAAACCTGCTTTAGATCCTGGTGCAGCAATATACCATCTGAGGAAATGACTGCCTTTGAGGCTGGAATGTATTACCTTACGTTAGAGCCATAGTCTAACTTTCACATGGAAGTAAGCTGCTTTCACCTCTTCCACTGCAGTCTGTATGATGGGCTCTGATATTCAAGATGGATTGTTAAGGATCATCTGTCTTTTTGTATCTCCATCCCACGTTGAAAAAGCCCCCAATGCTTTGACTAGTTCAGTCCTTAACCGTTCCACCTCCTGCTTGCCTTTCAGTCCTAATTACAGATAGTGACCGAGTGCATAATTGCTGAGATCTCATCCTCCTGTGTCCCCCTTACCAAGGACAATTGTTCCAGTGGTGCCCTGACATCATAAAGCTACTGCAGGATGTCATCTGACAGGAGGGCCAATCAATTGCCTAGCAAGCAATAGGATACATTTATCTTGGTATTTAAATGAGTAGCAGGGTAGAGAGGATGCCCAACGGAAAACTAAGATGAAAGAAGTTAGGGCATTTTTTCAGACTTATAGATTTGTATGAATGTGCGGCGATCATAATAGTCTTTTCCTCACTATTGCTTTACTAGTAGGCCTTGGTTAAAATGATGCTGGTAACATATGCTATTCACAGTTTGTATTATTCCCACTAACTGAAGCATTACCCTTCCACTCTCAACTTATCAGCTGACTTAATTAACTCTGGTGTACCATATCCTAAAACAAATGCAGTGAGTAGGGTACCCCGCCACTTGGCTGGCCATAAGATCTATGTATCTGTATCCTAATGTAGGTGCTACAGCTTAGAGAGTGTTAGCAAATCCGGCATGGGATTTTGAGAAGTATGTGAGGTTGAAAACACAAATTTAGTTTCACATTTCTAATGAGCTGTGGATTTTCACATTAACGCAGACTCTATTGTACTGATGTGTTTGAGTTATAAAAAGCAATTTGTGTTGTATTGCATATAGTAAATTGACTAACAGTGGACTTTTCCATCTGCAGATTATACTGAATGACCAGCAGTGGCAGTGTTGCCCAACAGATTATCGCTGCATTGCCGAGACTAAACAAAAAAGAAAAAAAGAAATAAAAACACTGAAGTCTTCAAGCATACTGTATCATTTTACCAATTTATGTGGTAAGTTAAACTCACAATCCTTCCTTTGGGCGATTAAAAGACGTTCACAGCATCTGAATGTCTTCACTACTTTCAAGTGGGGTACTCTTGCTTGAATATCATTTCTGTCAAGATGGAAGTAATGTGGATCACTTTGTTTTAGTCATGATGGTTAATAAAGGTCTGGCTGCCTCCAAGGCTACCAAAACCTGCTTTAGATCCTGGTGCAGCAATATACCATCTGAGGA
This sequence comes from Triturus cristatus, assembly GCF_964204655.1. NCBI lineage: Eukaryota > Metazoa > Chordata > Amphibia > Caudata > Salamandridae > Triturus > Triturus cristatus. The sequence goes on along the minus strand of NC_140581.1, from coordinate 1,190,147,925 downwards.
AATGACTGCCTTTGAGGCTGGAATGTATTACCTTACGTTAGAGCCATAGTCTAACTTTCACATGGAAGTAAGCTGCTTTCACCTCTTCCACTGCAGTCTGTATGATGGGCTCTGATATTCAAGATGGATTGTTAAGGATCATCTGTCTTTTTGTATCTCCATCCCACGTTGAAAAAGCCCCCAATGCTTTGACTAGTTCAGTCCTTAACCGTTCCACCTCCTGCTTGCCTTTCAGTCCTAATTACAGATAGTGACCGAGTGCATAATTGCTGAGATCTCATCCTCCTGTGTCCCCCTTACCAAGGACAATTGTTCCAGTGGTGCCCTGACATCATAAAGCTACTGCAGGATGTCATCTGACAGGAGGGCCAATCAATTGCCTAGCAAGCAATAGGATACATTTATCTTGGTATTTAAATGAGTAGCAGGGTAGAGAGGATGCCCAACGGAAAACTAAGATGAAAGAAGTTAGGGCATTTTTTCAGACTTATAGATTTGTATGAATGTGCGGCGATCATAATAGTCTTTTCCTCACTATTGCTTTACTAGTAGGCCTTGGTTAAAATGATGCTGGTAACATATGCTATTCACAGTTTGTATTATTCCCACTAACTGAAGCATTACCCTTCCACTCTCAACTTATCAGCTGACTTAATTAACTCTGGTGTACCATATCCTAAAACAAATGCAGTGAGTAGGGTACCCCGCCACTTGGCTGGCCATAAGATCTATGTATCTGTATCCTAATGTAGGTGCTACAGCTTAGAGAGTGTTAGCAAATCCGGCATGGGATTTTGAGAAGTATGTGAGGTTGAAAACACAAATTTAGTTTCACATTTCTAATGAGCTGTGGATTTTCACATTAACGCAGACTCTATTGTACTGATGTGTTTGAGTTATAAAAAGCAATTTGTGTTGTATTGCATATAGTAAATTGACTAACAGTGGACTTTTCCATCTGCAGATTATACTGAATGACCAGCAGTGGCAGTGTTGCCCAACAGATTATCGCTGCATTGCCGAGACTAAACAAAAAAAAAAAAAAAAAGAAAGAAAAACACTGAAGTCTTCAAGCATACTGCATCATTTTACCAATTTATGTGGTAAGTTAAACTCACAATCCTTCCTTTGGGCGATTAAAAGACGTTCACAGCATCTGAATGTCTTCACTACTTTCAAGTGGGGTACTCTTGCTTGAATATCATTTCTGTCAAGATGGAAGTAATGTGGATCACTTTGTTTTAGTCATGATGGTTAATAAAGGTCTGGCTGCCTCCAAGGCTACCAAAACCTGCTTTAGATCCTGGTGCAGCAATATACCATCTGAGGAAATGACTGCCTTTGAGGCTGGAATGTATTACCTTACGTTAGAGCCATAGTCTAACTTTCACATGGAAGTAAGCTGCTTTCACCTCTTCCACTGCAGTCTGTATGATGGGCTCTGATATTCAAGATGGATTGTTAAGGATCATCTGTCTTTTTGTATCTCCATCCCACGTTGAAAAAGCCCCCAATGCTTTGACTAGTTCAGTCCTTAACCGTTCCACCTCCTGCTTGCCTTTCAGTCCTAATTGCAGATAGTGACCGAGTGCATAATTGCTGAGATCTCATCCTCCTGTGTCACCCTTACCAAGGACAATTGTTCCAGTGGTGCCCTGACATCATAAAGCTACTGCAGGATGTCATCTGACAGGAGGGCCAATCAATTGCCTAGCAAGCAATAGGATACATTTATCTTGGTATATAAATGAGTAGCAGGGTAGAGAGGATGCCCAACTGAAAACTAAGATGAAAGAAGTTGGGGCATTTTTTCAGACTTATAGATTTGTATGAATGTGCGGCGATCATAATAGTCTTTTCCTCACCATTGCTTTACTAGTAGGCCTTGGTTAAAATGATGCTGGTAACATATGCTATTCACAGTTTGTATTATTCCCACTAACTGAAGCATTACCCTTCCACTCTCAACTTATCAGCTGACTTAATTAACTCTGGTGTACCATATCCTAAAACAAATGCAGTGAGTAGGGTACCCCGCCACTTGGCTGGCCATAAGATCTATGTATCTGTATCCTAATGTAGGTGCTACAGCTTAGAGAGTGTTAGAAAATCCGGCATGGGATTTTGAGAAGTATGTGAGGTTGAAAACACAAATTTAGTTTCACATTTCTAATGAGCTGTGGATTTTCACATTAACGCAGACTCTATTGTACTGATGTGTTTGAGTTATAAAAAGCAATTTGTGTTGTATTGCATATAGTAAATTGACTAACAGTGGACTTTTCCATCTGCAGATTATACTGAATGACCAGCAGTGGCAGTGTTGCCCAACAGATTATCGCTGCATTGCCGAGACTAAACAAAAAAGAAAAAAAGAAATAAAAACACTGAAGTCTTCAAGCATACTGTATCATTTTACCAATTTATGTGGTAAGTTAAACTCACAATCATTCCTTTGGGCGATTAAAAGACGTTCACAGCATCTGAATGTCTTCACTACTTTCAAGTGGGGTACTCTTGCTTGAATATCATTTCTGTCAAGATGGAAGTAATGTGGATCACTTTGTTTTAGTCATGATGGTTAATAAAGGTCTGGCTGCCTCCAAGGCTACCAAAACCCGCTTTAGATCCTGGTGCAGCAATATACCATCTGAGGAAATGACTGCCTTTGAGGCTGGAATGTATTACCTTACGTTAGAGCCATAGTCTAACTTTCACATGGAAGTAAGCTGCTTTCACCTCTTCCACTGCAGTCTGTATGATGGGCTCTGATATTCAAGATGGATTGTTAAGGATCATCTGTCTTTTTGTATCTCCATCCCACGTTGAAAAAGCCCCCAATGCTTTGACTAATTCAGTCCTTAACCGTTCCACCTCCTGCTTGCCTTTCAGTCCTAATTGCAGATAGTGACCGAGTGCATAATTGCTGAGATCTCATCCTCCTGTGTCACCCTTACCAAGGACAATTGTTCCAGTGGTGCCCTGACATCATAAAGCTACTGCAGGATGTCATCTGACAGGAGGGCCAATCAATTGCCTAGCAAGCAATAGGATACATTTATCTTGGTATATAAATGAGTAGCAGGGTAGAGAGGATGCCCAACTGAAAACTAAGATGAAAGAAGTTGGGGCATTTTTTCAGACTTATAGATTTGTATGAATGTGCGGCGATCATAATAGTCTTTTCCTCACCATTGCTTTACTAGTAGGCCTTGGTTAAAATGATGCTGGTAACATATGCTATTCACAGTTTGTATTATTCCCACTAACTGAAGCATTACCCTTCCACTCTCAACTTATCAGCTGACTTAATTAACTCTGGTGTACCATATCCTAAAACAAATGCAGTGAGTAGGGTACCCCGCCACTTGGCTGGCCATAAGATCTATGTATCTGTATCCTAATGTAGGTGCTACAGCTTAGAGAGTGTTAGCAAATCCGGCATGGGATTTTGAGAAGTATGTGAGGTTGAAAACACAAATTTAGTTTCACATTTCTAATGAGCTGTGGATTTTCACATTAACGCAGACTCTATTGTACTGATGTGTTTGAGTTATAAAAAGCAATTTGTGTTGTATTGCATATAGTAAATTGACTAACAGTGGACTTTTCCATCTGCAGATTATACTGAATGACCAGCAGTGGCAGTGTTGCCCAACAGATTATCGCTGCATTGCCGAGACTAAACAAAAAAGAAAAAAAGAAATAAAAACACTGAAGTCTTCAAGCATACTGCATCATTTTACCAATTTATGTGGTAAGTTAAACTCACAATCATTCCTTTGGGCGATTAAAAGACGTTCACAGCATCTGAATGTCTTCACTACTTTCAAGTGGGGTACTCTTGCTTGAATATCATTTCTGTCAAGATGGAAGTAATGTGGATCACTTTGTTTTAGTCATGATGGTTAATAAAGGTCTGGCTGCCTCCAAGGCTACCAAAACCTGCTTTAGATCCTGGTGCAGCAATATACCATCTGAGGAAATGACTGCCTTTGAGGCTGGAATGTATTACCTTACGTTAGAGCCATAGTCTAACTTTCACATGGAAGTAAGCTGCTTTCACCTCTTCCACTGCAGTCTGTATGATGGGCTCTGATATTCAAGATGGATTGTTAAGGATCATCTGTCTTTTTGTATCTCCATCCCACGTTGAAAAAGCCCCCAATGCTTTGACTAGTTCAGTCCTTAACCGTTCCACCTCCTGCTTGCCTTTCAGTCCTAATTGCAGATAGTGACCGAGTGCATAATTGCTGAGATCTCATCCTCCTGTGTCACCCTTACCAAGGACAATTGTTCCAGTGGTGCCCTGACATCATAAAGCTACTGCAGGATGTCATCTGACAGGAGGGCCAATCAATTGCCTAGCAAGCAATAGGATACATTTATCTTGGTATTTAAATGAGTAGCAGGGTAGAGAGGATGCCCAACGGAAAACTAAGATGAAAGAAGTTAGGGCATTTTTTCAGACTTATAGATTTGTATGAATGTGCGGCGATCATAATAGTCTTTTCCTCACTATTGCTTTACTAGTAGGCCTTGGTTAAAATGATGCTGGTAACATATGCTATTCACAGTTTGTATTATTCCCACTAACTGAAGCATTACCCTTCCACTCTCAACTTATCAGCTGACTTAATTAACTCTGGTGTACCATATCCTAAAACAAATGCAGTGAGTAGGGTACCCCGCCACTTGGCTGGCCATAAGATCTATGTATCTGTATCCTAATGTAGGTGCTACAGCTTAGAGAGTGTTAGAAAATCCGGCATGGGATTTTGAGAAGTATGTGAGGTTGAAAACACAAATTTAGTTTCACATTTCTAATGAGCTGTGGATTTTCACATTAACGCAGACTCTATTGTACTGATGTGTTTGAGTTATAAAAAGCAATTTGTGTTGTATTGCATATAGTAAATTGACCAACAGTGGACTTTTCCATCTGCAGATTATACTGAATGACCAGCAGTGGCAGTGTTGCCCAACAGATTATCGCTGCATTGCCGAGACTAAACAAAAAAGAAAAAAAGAAATAAAAACACTGAAGTCTTCAAGCATACTGTATCATTTTACCAATTTATGTGGTAAGTTAAACTCACAATCATTCCTTTGGGCGATTAAAAGACGTTCACAGCATCTGAATGTCTTCACTACTTTCAAGTGGGGTACTCTTGCTTGAATATCATTTCTGTCAAGATGGAAGTAATGTGGATCACTTTGTTTTAGTCATGATGGTTAATAAAGGTCTGGCTGCCTCCAAGGCTACCAAAACCTGCTTTAGATCCTGGTGCAGCAATATACCATCTGAGGAAATGACTGCCTTTGAGGCTGGAATGTATTACCTTACGTTAGAGCCATAGTCTAACTTTCACATGGAAGTAAGCTGCTTTCACCTCTTCCACTGCAGTCTGTATGATGGGCTCTGATATTCAAGATGGATTGTTAAGGATCATCTGTCTTTTTGTATCTCCATCCCACGTTGAAAAAGCCCCCAATGCTTTGACTAATTCAGTCCTTAACCGTTCCACCTCCTGCTTGCCTTTCAGTCCTAATTGCAGATAGTGACCGAGTGCATAATTGCTGAGATCTCATCCTCCTGTGTCACCCTTACCAAGGACAATTGTTCCAGTGGTGCCCTGACATCATAAAGCTACTGCAGGATGTCATCTGACAGGAGGGCCAATCAATTGCCTAGCAAGCAATAGGATACATTTATCTTGGTATATAAATGAGTAGCAGGGTAGAGAGGATGCCCAACTGAAAACTAAGATGAAAGAAGTTGGGGCATTTTTTCAGACTTATAGATTTGTATGAATGTGCGGCGATCATAATAGTCTTTTCCTCACCATTGCTTTACTAGTAGGCCTTGGTTAAAATGATGCTGGTAACATATGCTATTCACAGTTTGTATTATTCCCACTAACTGAAGCATTACCCTTCCACTCTCAACTTATCAGCTGACTTAATTAACTCTGGTGTACCATATCCTAAAACAAATGCAGTGAGTAGGGTACCCCGCCACTTGGCTGGCCATAAGATCTATGTATCTGTATCCTAATGTAGGTGCTACAGCTTAGAGAGTGTTAGCAAATCCGGCATGGGATTTTGAGAAGTATGTGAGGTTGAAAACACAAATTTAGTTTCACATTTCTAATGAGCTGTGGATTTTCACATTAACGCAGACTCTATTGTACTGATGTGTTTGAGTTATAAAAAGCAATTTGTGTTGTATTGCATATAGTAAATTGACTAACAGTGGACTTTTCCATCTGCAGATTATACTGAATGACCAGCAGTGGCAGTGTTGCCCAACAGATTATCGCTGCATTGCCGAGACTAAACAAAAAAAAAAAAAAAAAGAAAGAAAAACACTGAAGTCTTCAAGCATACTGCATCATTTTACCAATTTATGTGGTAAGTTAAACTCACAATCCTTCCTTTGGGCGATTAAAAGACGTTCACAGCATCTGAATGTCTTCACTACTTTCAAGTGGGGTACTCTTGCTTGAATATCATTTCTGTCAAGATGGAAGTAATGTGGATCACTTTGTTTTAGTCATGATGGTTAATAAAGGTCTGGCTGCCTCCAAGGCTACCAAAACCTGCTTTAGATCCTGGTGCAGCAATATACCATCTGAGGAAATGACTGCCTTTGAGGCTGGAATGTATTACCTTACGTTAGAGCCATAGTCTAACTTTCACATGGAAGTAAGCTGCTTTCACCTCTTCCACTGCAGTCTGTATGATGGGCTCTGATATTCAAGATGGATTGTTAAGGATCATCTGTCTTTTTGTATCTCCATCCCACGTTGAAAAAGCCCCCAATGCTTTGACTAGTTCAGTCCTTAACCGTTCCACCTCCTGCTTGCCTTTCAGTCCTAATTACAGATAGTGACCGAGTGCATAATTGCTGAGATCTCATCCTCCTGTGTCCCCCTTACCAAGGACAATTGTTCCAGTGGTGCCCTGACATCATAAAGCTACTGCAGGATGTCATCTGACAGGAGGGCCAATCAATTGCCTAGCAAGCAATAGGATACATTTATCTTGGTATTTAAATGAGTAGCAGGGTAGAGAGGATGCCCAACGGAAAACTAAGATGAAAGAAGTTAGGGCATTTTTTCAGACTTATAGATTTGTATGAATGTGCGGCGATCATAATAGTCTTTTCCTCACTATTGCTTTACTAGTAGGCCTTGGTTAAAATGATGCTGGTAACATATGCTATTCACAGTTTGTATTATTCCCACTAACTGAAGCATTACCCTTCCACTCTCAACTTATCAGCTGACTTAATTAACTCTGGTGTACCATATCCTAAAACAAATGCAGTGAGTAGGGTACCCCGCCACTTGGCTGGCCATAAGATCTATGTATCTGTATCCTAATGTAGGTGCTACAGCTTAGAGAGTGTTAGAAAATCCGGCATGGGATTTTGAGAAGTATGTGAGGTTGAAAACACAAATTTAGTTTCACATTTCTAATGAGCTGTGGATTTTCACATTAACGCAGACTCTATTGTACTGATGTGTTTGAGTTATAAAAAGCAATTTGTGTTGTATTGCATATAGTAAATTGACTAACAGTGGACTTTTCCATCTGCAGATTATACTGAATGACCAGCAGTGGCAGTGTTGCCCAACAGATTATCGCTGCATTGCCGAGACTAAACAAAAAAAAAAAAAAAAAGAAAGAAAAACACTGAAGTCTTCAAGCATACTGCATCATTTTACCAATTTATGTGGTAAGTTAAACTCACAATCCTTCCTTTGGGCGATTAAAAGACGTTCACAGCATCTGAATGTCTTCACTACTTTCAAGTGGGGTACTCTTGCTTGAATATCATTTCTGTCAAGATGGAAGTAATGTGGATCACTTTGTTTTAGTCATGATGGTTAATAAAGGTCTGGCTGCCTCCAAGGCTACCAAAACCTGCTTTAGATCCTGGTGCAGCAATATACCATCTGAGGAAATGACTGCCTTTGAGGCTGGAATGTATTACCTTACGTTAGAGCCATAGTCTAACTTTCACATGGAAGTAAGCTGCTTTCACCTCTTCCACTGCAGTCTGTATGATGGGCTCTGATATTCAAGATGGATTGTTAAGGATCATCTGTCTTTTTGTATCTCCATCCCACGTTGAAAAAGCCCCCAATGCTTTGACTAGTTCAGTCCTTAACCGTTCCACCTCCTGCTTGCCTTTCAGTCCTAATTGCAGATAGTGACCGAGTGCATAATTGCTGAGATCTCATCCTCCTGTGTCACCCTTACCAAGGACAATTGTTCCAGTGGTGCCCTGACATCATAAAGCTACTGCAGGATGTCATCTGACAGGAGGGCCAATCAATTGCCTAGCAAGCAATAGGATACATTTATCTTGGTATATAAATGAGTAGCAGGGTAGAGAGGATGCCCAACTGAAAACTAAGATGAAAGAAGTTGGGGCATTTTTTCAGACTTATAGATTTGTATGAATGTGCGGCGATCATAATAGTCTTTTCCTCACCATTGCTTTACTAGTAGGCCTTGGTTAAAATGATGCTGGTAACATATGCTATTCACAGTTTGTATTATTCCCACTAACTGAAGCATTACCCTTCCACTCTCAACTTATCAGCTGACTTAATTAACTCTGGTGTACCATATCCTAAAACAAATGCAGTGAGTAGGGTACCCCGCCACTTGGCTGGCCATAAGATCTATGTATCTGTATCCTAATGTAGGTGCTACAGCTTAGAGAGTGTTAGAAAATCCGGCATGGGATTTTGAGAAGTATGTGAGGTTGAAAACACAAATTTAGTTTCACATTTCTAATGAGCTGTGGATTTTCACATTAACGCAGACTCTATTGTACTGATGTGTTTGAGTTATAAAAAGCAATTTGTGTTGTATTGCATATAGTAAATTGACTAACAGTGGACTTTTCCATCTGCAGATTATACTGAATGACCAGCAGTGGCAGTGTTGCCCAACAGATTATCGCTGCATTGCCGAGACTAAACAAAAAAGAAAAAAAGAAATAAAAACACTGAAGTCTTCAAGCATACTGTATCATTTTACCAATTTATGTGGTAAGTTAAACTCACAATCATTCCTTTGGGCGATTAAAAGACGTTCACAGCATCTGAATGTCTTCACTACTTTCAAGTGGGGTACTCTTGCTTGAATATCATTTCTGTCAAGATGGAAGTAATGTGGATCACTTTGTTTTAGTCATGATGGTTAATAAAGGTCTGGCTGCCTCCAAGGCTACCAAAACCCGCTTTAGATCCTGGTGCAGCAATATACCATCTGAGGAAATGACTGCCTTTGAGGCTGGAATGTATTACCTTACGTTAGAGCCATAGTCTAACTTTCACATGGAAGTAAGCTGCTTTCACCTCTTCCACTGCAGTCTGTATGATGGGCTCTGATATTCAAGATGGATTGTTAAGGATCATCTGTCTTTTTGTATCTCCATCCCACGTTGAAAAAGCCCCCAATGCTTTGACTAATTCAGTCCTTAACCGTTCCACCTCCTGCTTGCCTTTCAGTCCTAATTGCAGATAGTGACCGAGTGCATAATTGCTGAGATCTCATCCTCCTGTGTCACCCTTACCAAGGACAATTGTTCCAGTGGTGCCCTGACATCATAAAGCTACTGCAGGATGTCATCTGACAGGAGGGCCAATCAATTGCCTAGCAAGCAATAGGATACATTTATCTTGGTATATAAATGAGTAGCAGGGTAGAGAGGATGCCCAACTGAAAACTAAGATGAAAGAAGTTGGGGCATTTTTTCAGACTTATAGATTTGTATGAATGTGCGGCGATCATAATAGTCTTTTCCTCACCATTGCTTTACTAGTAGGCCTTGGTTAAAATGATGCTGGTAACATATGCTATTCACAGTTTGTATTATTCCCACTAACTGAAGCATTACCCTTCCACTCTCAACTTATCAGCTGACTTAATTAACTCTGGTGTACCATATCCTAAAACAAATGCAGTGAGTAGGGTACCCCGCCACTTGGCTGGCCATAAGATCTATGTATCTGTATCCTAATGTAGGTGCTACAGCTTAGAGAGTGTTAGCAAATCCGGCATGGGATTTTGAGAAGTATGTGAGGTTGAAAACACAAATTTAGTTTCACATTTCTAATGAGCTGTGGATTTTCACATTAACGCAGACTCTATTGTACTGATGTGTTTGAGTTATAAAAAGCAATTTGTGTTGTATTGCATATAGTAAATTGACTAACAGTGGACTTTTCCATCTGCAGATTATACTGAATGACCAGCAGTGGCAGTGTTGCCCAACAGATTATCGCTGCATTGCCGAGACTAAACAAAAAAGAAAAAAAGAAATAAAAACACTGAAGTCTTCAAGCATACTGCATCATTTTACCAATTTATGTGGTAAGTTAAACTCACAATCATTCCTTTGGGCGATTAAAAGACGTTCACAGCATCTGAATGTCTTCACTACTTTCAAGTGGGGTACTCTTGCTTGAATATCATTTCTGTCAAGATGGAAGTAATGTGGATCACTTTGTTTTAGTCATGATGGTTAATAAAGGTCTGGCTGCCTCCAAGGCTACCAAAACCTGCTTTAGATCCTGGTGCAGCAATATACCATCTGAGGAAATGACTGCCTTTGAGGCTGGAATGTATTACCTTACGTTAGAGCCATAGTCTAACTTTCACATGGAAGTAAGCTGCTTTCACCTCTTCCACTGCAGTCTGTATGATGGGCTCTGATATTCAAGATGGATTGTTAAGGATCATCTGTCTTTTTGTATCTCCATCCCACGTTGAAAAAGCCCCCAATGCTTTGACTAGTTCAGTCCTTAACCGTTCCACCTCCTGCTTGCCTTTCAGTCCTAATTGCAGATAGTGACCGAGTGCATAATTGCTGAGATCTCATCCTCCTGTGTCACCCTTACCAAGGACAATTGTTCCAGTGGTGCCCTGACATCATAAAGCTACTGCAGGATGTCATCTGACAGGAGGGCCAATCAATTGCCTAGCAAGCAATAGGATACATTTATCTTGGTATTTAAATGAGTAGCAGGGTAGAGAGGATGCCCAACGGAAAACTAAGATGAAAGAAGTTAGGGCATTTTTTCAGACTTATAGATTTGTATGAATGTGCGGCGATCATAATAGTCTTTTCCTCACTATTGCTTTACTAGTAGGCCTTGGTTAAAATGATGCTGGTAACATATGCTATTCACAGTTTGTATTATTCCCACTAACTGAAGCATTACCCTTCCACTCTCAACTTATCAGCTGACTTAATTAACTCTGGTGTACCATATCCTAAAACAAATGCAGTGAGTAGGGTACCCCGCCACTTGGCTGGCCATAAGATCTATGTATCTGTATCCTAATGTAGGTGCTACAGCTTAGAGAGTGTTAGAAAATCCGGCATGGGATTTTGAGAAGTATGTGAGGTTGAAAACACAAATTTAGTTTCACATTTCTAATGAGCTGTGGATTTTCACATTAACGCAGACTCTATTGTACTGATGTGTTTGAGTTATAAAAAGCAATTTGTGTTGTATTGCATATAGTAAATTGACCAACAGTGGACTTTTCCATCTGCAGATTATACTGAATGACCAGCAGTGGCAGTGTTGCCCAACAGATTATCGCTGCATTGCCGAGACTAAACAAAAAAGAAAAAAAGAAATAAAAACACTGAAGTCTTCAAGCATACTGTATCATTTTACCAATTTATGTGGTAAGTTAAACTCACAATCATTCCTTTGGGCGATTAAAAGACGTTCACAGCATCTGAATGTCTTCACTACTTTCAAGTGGGGTACTCTTGCTTGAATATCATTTCTGTCAAGATGGAAGTAATGTGGATCACTTTGTTTTAGTCATGATGGTTAATAAAGGTCTGGCTGCCTCCAAGGCTACCAAAACCTGCTTTAGATCCTGGTGCAGCAATATACCATCTGAGGAAATGACTGCCTTTGAGGCTGGAATGTATTACCTTACGTTAGAGCCATAGTCTAACTTTCACATGGAAGTAAGCTGCTTTCACCTCTTCCACTGCAGTCTGTATGATGGGCTCTGATATTCAAGATGGATTGTTAAGGATCATCTGTCTTTTTGTATCTCCATCCCACGTTGAAAAAGCCCCCAATGCTTTGACTAATTCAGTCCTTAACCGTTCCACCTCCTGCTTGCCTTTCAGTCCTAATTGCAGATAGTGACCGAGTGCATAATTGCTGAGATCTCATCCTCCTGTGTCACCCTTACCAAGGACAATTGTTCCAGTGGTGCCCTGACATCATAAAGCTACTGCAGGATGTCATCTGACAGGAGGGCCAATCAATTGCCTAGCAAGCAATAGGATACATTTATCTTGGTATATAAATGAGTAGCAGGGTAGAGAGGATGCCCAACTGAAAACTAAGATGAAAGAAGTTGGGGCATTTTTTCAGACTTATAGATTTGTATGAATGTGCGGCGATCATAATAGTCTTTTCCTCACCATTGCTTTACTAGTAGGCCTTGGTTAAAATGATGCTGGTAACATATGCTATTCACAGTTTGTATTATTCCCACTAACTGAAGCATTACCCTTCCACTCTCAACTTATCAGCTGACTTAATTAACTCTGGTGTACCATATCCTAAAACAAATGCAGTGAGTAGGGTACCCCGCCACTTGGCTGGCCATAAGATCTATGTATCTGTATCCTAATGTAGGTGCTACAGCTTAGAGAGTGTTAGCAAATCCGGCATGGGATTTTGAGAAGTATGTGAGGTTGAAAACACAAATTTAGTTTCACATTTCTAATGAGCTGTGGATTTTCACATTAACGCAGACTCTATTGTACTGATGTGTTTGAGTTATAAAAAGCAATTTGTGTTGTATTGCATATAGTAAATTGACTAACAGTGGACTTTTCCATCTGCAGATTATACTGAATGACCAGCAGTGGCAGTGTTGCCCAACAGATTATCGCTGCATTGCCGAGACTAAACAAAAAAAAAAAAAAAAAGAAAGAAAAACACTGAAGTCTTCAAGCATACTGCATCATTTTACCAATTTATGTGGTAAGTTAAACTCACAATCCTTCCTTTGGGCGATTAAAAGACGTTCACAGCATCTGAATGTCTTCACTACTTTCAAGTGGGGTACTCTTGCTTGAATATCATTTCTGTCAAGATGGAAGTAATGTGGATCACTTTGTTTTAGTCATGATGGTTAATAAAGGTCTGGCTGCCTCCAAGGCTACCAAAACCTGCTTTAGATCCTGGTGCAGCAATATACCATCTGAGGAAATGACTGCCTTTGAGGCTGGAATGTATTACCTTACGTTAGAGCCATAGTCTAACTTTCACATGGAAGTAAGCTGCTTTCACCTCTTCCACTGCAGTCTGTATGATGGGCTCTGATATTCAAGATGGATTGTTAAGGATCATCTGTCTTTTTGTATCTCCATCCCACGTTGAAAAAGCCCCCAATGCTTTGACTAGTTCAGTCCTTAACCGTTCCACCTCCTGCTTGCCTTTCAGTCCTAATTACAGATAGTGACCGAGTGCATAATTGCTGAGATCTCATCCTCCTGTGTCCCCCTTACCAAGGACAATTGTTCCAGTGGTGCCCTGACATCATAAAGCTACTGCAGGATGTCATCTGACAGGAGGGCCAATCAATTGCCTAGCAAGCAATAGGATACATTTATCTTGGTATTTAAATGAGTAGCAGGGTAGAGAGGATGCCCAACGGAAAACTAAGATGAAAGAAGTTAGGGCATTTTTTCAGACTTATAGATTTGTATGAATGTGCGGCGATCATAATAGTCTTTTCCTCACTATTGCTTTACTAGTAGGCCTTGGTTAAAATGATGCTGGTAACATATGCTATTCACAGTTTGTATTATTCCCACTAACTGAAGCATTACCCTTCCACTCTCAACTTATCAGCTGACTTAATTAACTCTGGTGTACCATATCCTAAAACAAATGCAGTGAGTAGGGTACCCCGCCACTTGGCTGGCCATAAGATCTATGTATCTGTATCCTAATGTAGGTGCTACAGCTTAGAGAGTGTTAGAAAATCCGGCATGGGATTTTGAGAAGTATGTGAGGTTGAAAACACAAATTTAGTTTCACATTTCTAATGAGCTGTGGATTTTCACATTAACGCAGACTCTATTGTACTGATGTGTTTGAGTTATAAAAAGCAATTTGTGTTGTATTGCATATAGTAAATTGACTAACAGTGGACTTTTCCATCTGCAGATTATACTGAATGACCAGCAGTGGCAGTGTTGCCCAACAGATTATCGCTGCATTGCCGAGACTAAACAAAAAAGAAAAAAAGAAATAAAAACACTGAAGTCTTCAAGCATACTGTATCATTTTACCAATTTATGTGGTAAGTTAAACTCACAATCATTCCTTTGGGCGATTAAAAGACGTTCACAGCATCTGAATGTCTTCACTACTTTCAAGTGGGGTACTCTTGCTTGAATATCATTTCTGTCAAGATGGAAGTAATGTGGATCACTTTGTTTTAGTCATGATGGTTAATAAAGGTCTGGCTGCCTCCAAGGCTACCAAAACCTGCTTTAGATCCTGGTGCAGCAATATACCATCTGAGGAAATGACTGCCTTTGAGGCTGGAATGTATTACCTTACGTTAGAGCCATAGTCTAACTTTCACATGGAAGTAAGCTGCTTTCACCTCTTCCACTGCAGTCTGTATGATGGGCTCTGATATTCAAGATGGATTGTTAAGGATCATCTGTCTTTTTGTATCTCCATCCCACGTTGAAAAAGCCCCCAATGCTTTGACTAGTTCAGTCCTTAACCGTTCCACCTCCTGCTTGCCTTTCAGTCCTAATTGCAGATAGTGACCGAGTGCATAATTGCTGAGATCTCATCCTCCTGTGTCACCCTTACCAAGGACAATTGTTCCAGTGGTGCCCTGACATCATAAAGCTACTGCAGGATGTCATCTGACAGGAGGGCCAATCAATTGCCTAGCAAGCAATAGGATACATTTATCTTGGTATATAAATGAGTAGCAGGGTAGAGAGGATGCCCAACTGAAAACTAAGATGAAAGAAGTTGGGGCATTTTTTCAGACTTATAGATTTGTATGAATGTGCGGCGATCATAATAGTCTTTTCCTCACCATTGCTTTACTAGTAGGCCTTGGTTAAAATGATGCTGGTAACATATGCTATTCACAGTTTGTATTATTCCCACTAACTGAAGCATTACCCTTCCACTCTCAACTTATCAGCTGACTTAATTAACTCTGGTGTACCATATCCTAAAACAAATGCAGTGAGTAGGGTACCCCGCCACTTGGCTGGCCATAAGATCTATGTATCTGTATCCTAATGTAGGTGCTACAGCTTAGAGAGTGTTAGAAAATCCGGCATGGGATTTTGAGAAGTATGTGAGGTTGAAAACACAAATTTAGTTTCACATTTCTAATGAGCTGTGGATTTTCACATTAACGCAGACTCTATTGTACTGATGTGTTTGAGTTATAAAAAGCAATTTGTGTTGTATTGCATATAGTAAATTGACCAACAGTGGACTTTTCCATCTGCAGATTATACTGAATGACCAGCAGTGGCAGTGTTGCCCAACAGATTATCGCTGCATTGCCGAGACTAAACAAAAAAGAAAAAAAGAAATAAAAACACTGAAGTCTTCAAGCATACTGTATCATTTTACCAATTTATGTGGTAAGTTAAACTCACAATCATTCCTTTGGGCGATTAAAAGACGTTCACAGCATCTGAATGTCTTCACTACTTTCAAGTGGGGTACTCTTGCTTGAATATCATTTCTGTCAAGATGGAAGTAATGTGGATCACTTTGTTTTAGTCATGATGGTTAATAAAGGTCTGGCTGCCTCCAAGGCTACCAAAACCTGCTTTAGATCCTGGTGCAGCAATATACCATCTGAGGAAATGACTGCCTTTGAGGCTGGAATGTATTACCTTACGTTAGAGCCATAGTCTAACTTTCACATGGAAGTAAGCTGCTTTCACCTCTTCCACTGCAGTCTGTATGATGGGCTCTGATATTCAAGATGGATTGTTAAGGATCATCTGTCTTTTTGTATCTCCATCCCACGTTGAAAAAGCCCCCAATGCTTTGACTAGTTCAGTCCTTAACCGTTCCACCTCCTGCTTGCCTTTCAGTCCTAATTGCAGATAGTGACCGAGTGCATAATTGCTGAGATCTCATCCTCCTGTGTCACCCTTACCAAGGACAATTGTTCCAGTGGTGCCCTGACATCATAAAGCTACTGCAGGATGTCATCTGACAGGAGGGCCAATCAATTGCCTAGCAAGCAATAGGATACATTTATCTTGGTATATAAATGAGTAGCAGGGTAGAGAGGATGCCCAACTGAAAACTAAGATGAAAGAAGTTGGGGCATTTTTTCAGACTTATAGATTTGTATGAATGTGCGGCGATCATAATAGTCTTTTCCTCACCATTGCTTTACTAGTAGGCCTTGGTTAAAATGATGCTGGTAACATATGCTATTCACAGTTTGTATTATTCCCACTAACTGAAGCATTACCCTTCCACTCTCAACTTATCAGCTGACTTAATTAACTCTGGTGTACCATATCCTAAAACAAATGCAGTGAGTAGGGTACCCCGCCACTTGGCTGGCCATAAGATCTATGTATCTGTATCCTAATGTAGGTGCTACAGCTTAGAGAGTGTTAGAAAATCCGGCATGGGATTTTGAGAAGTATGTGAGGTTGAAAACACAAATTTAGTTTCACATTTCTAATGAGCTGTGGATTTTCACATTAACGCAGACTCTATTGTACTGATGTGTTTGAGTTATAAAAAGCAATTTGTGTTGTATTGCATATAGTAAATTGACTAACAGTGGACTTTTCCATCTGCAGATTATACTGAATGACCAGCAGTGGCAGTGTTGCCCAACAGATTATCGCTGCATTGCCGAGACTAAACAAAAAAGAAAAAAAGAAATAAAAACACTGAAGTCTTCAAGCATACTGTATCATTTTACCAATTTATGTGGTAAGTTAAACTCACAATCATTCCTTTGGGCGATTAAAAGACGTTCACAGCATCTGAATGTCTTCACTACTTTCAAGTGGGGTACTCTTGCTTGAATATCATTTCTGTCAAGATGGAAGTAATGTGGATCACTTTGTTTTAGTCATGATGGTTAATAAAGGTCTGGCTGCCTCCAAGGCTACCAAAACCCGCTTTAGATCCTGGTGCAGCAATATACCATCTGAGGAAATGACTGCCTTTGAGGCTGGAATGTATTACCTTACGTTAGAGCCATAGTCTAACTTTCACATGGAAGTAAGCTGCTTTCACCTCTTCCACTGCAGTCTGTATGATGGGCTCTGATATTCAAGATGGATTGTTAAGGATCATCTGTCTTTTTGTATCTCCATCCCACGTTGAAAAAGCCCCCAATGCTTTGACTAATTCAGTCCTTAACCGTTCCACCTCCTGCTTGCCTTTCAGTCCTAATTGCAGATAGTGACCGAGTGCATAATTGCTGAGATCTCATCCTCCTGTGTCACCCTTACCAAGGACAATTGTTCCAGTGGTGCCCTGACATCATAAAGCTACTGCAGGATGTCATCTGACAGGAGGGCCAATCAATTGCCTAGCAAGCAATAGGATACATTTATCTTGGTATATAAATGAGTAGCAGGGTAGAGAGGATGCCCAACTGAAAACTAAGATGAAAGAAGTTGGGGCATTTTTTCAGACTTATAGATTTGTATGAATGTGCGGCGATCATAATAGTCTTTTCCTCACCATTGCTTTACTAGTAGGCCTTGGTTAAAATGATGCTGGTAACATATGCTATTCACAGTTTGTATTATTCCCACTAACTGAAGCATTACCCTTCCACTCTCAACTTATCAGCTGACTTAATTAACTCTGGTGTACCATATCCTAAAACAAATGCAGTGAGTAGGGTACCCCGCCACTTGGCTGGCCATAAGATCTATGTATCTGTATCCTAATGTAGGTGCTACAGCTTAGAGAGTGTTAGCAAATCCGGCATGGGATTTTGAGAAGTATGTGAGGTTGAAAACACAAATTTAGTTTCACATTTCTAATGAGCTGTGGATTTTCACATTAACGCAGACTCTATTGTACTGATGTGTTTGAGTTATAAAAAGCAATTTGTGTTGTATTGCATATAGTAAATTGACTAACAGTGGACTTTTCCATCTGCAGATTATACTGAATGACCAGCAGTGGCAGTGTTGCCCAACAGATTATCGCTGCATTGCCGAGACTAAACAAAAAAGAAAAAAAGAAATAAAAACACTGAAGTCTTCAAGCATACTGCATCATTTTACCAATTTATGTGGTAAGTTAAACTCACAATCATTCCTTTGGGCGATTAAAAGACGTTCACAGCATCTGAATGTCTTCACTACTTTCAAGTGGGGTACTCTTGCTTGAATATCATTTCTGTCAAGATGGAAGTAATGTGGATCACTTTGTTTTAGTCATGATGGTTAATAAAGGTCTGGCTGCCTCCAAGGCTACCAAAACCTGCTTTAGATCCTGGTGCAGCAATATACCATCTGAGGAAATGACTGCCTTTGAGGCTGGAATGTATTACCTTACGTTAGAGCCATAGTCTAACTTTCACATGGAAGTAAGCTGCTTTCACCTCTTCCACTGCAGTCTGTATGATGGGCTCTGATATTCAAGATGGATTGTTAAGGATCATCTGTCTTTTTGTATCTCCATCCCACGTTGAAAAAGCCCCCAATGCTTTGACTAGTTCAGTCCTTAACCGTTCCACCTCCTGCTTGCCTTTCAGTCCTAATTGCAGATAGTGACCGAGTGCATAATTGCTGAGATCTCATCCTCCTGTGTCACCCTTACCAAGGACAATTGTTCCAGTGGTGCCCTGACATCATAAAGCTACTGCAGGATGTCATCTGACAGGAGGGCCAATCAATTGCCTAGCAAGCAATAGGATACATTTATCTTGGTATTTAAATGAGTAGCAGGGTAGAGAGGATGCCCAACGGAAAACTAAGATGAAAGAAGTTAGGGCATTTTTTCAGACTTATAGATTTGTATGAATGTGCGGCGATCATAATAGTCTTTTCCTCACTATTGCTTTACTAGTAGGCCTTGGTTAAAATGATGCTGGTAACATATGCTATTCACAGTTTGTATTATTCCCACTAACTGAAGCATTACCCTTCCACTCTCAACTTATCAGCTGACTTAATTAACTCTGGTGTACCATATCCTAAAACAAATGCAGTGAGTAGGGTACCCCGCCACTTGGCTGGCCATAAGATCTATGTATCTGTATCCTAATGTAGGTGCTACAGCTTAGAGAGTGTTAGAAAATCCGGCATGGGATTTTGAGAAGTATGTGAGGTTGAAAACACAAATTTAGTTTCACATTTCTAATGAGCTGTGGATTTTCACATTAACGCAGACTCTATTGTACTGATGTGTTTGAGTTATAAAAAGCAATTTGTGTTGTATTGCATATAGTAAATTGACCAACAGTGGACTTTTCCATCTGCAGATTATACTGAATGACCAGCAGTGGCAGTGTTGCCCAACAGATTATCGCTGCATTGCCGAGACTAAACAAAAAAGAAAAAAAGAAATAAAAACACTGAAGTCTTCAAGCATACTGTATCATTTTACCAATTTATGTGGTAAGTTAAACTCACAATCATTCCTTTGGGCGATTAAAAGACGTTCACAGCATCTGAATGTCTTCACTACTTTCAAGTGGGGTACTCTTGCTTGAATATCATTTCTGTCAAGATGGAAGTAATGTGGATCACTTTGTTTTAGTCATGATGGTTAATAAAGGTCTGGCTGCCTCCAAGGCTACCAAAACCTGCTTTAGATCCTGGTGCAGCAATATACCATCTGAGGAAATGACTGCCTTTGAGGCTGGAATGTATTACCTTACGTTAGAGCCATAGTCTAACTTTCACATGGAAGTAAGCTGCTTTCACCTCTTCCACTGCAGTCTGTATGATGGGCTCTGATATTCAAGATGGATTGTTAAGGATCATCTGTCTTTTTGTATCTCCATCCCACGTTGAAAAAGCCCCCAATGCTTTGACTAATTCAGTCCTTAACCGTTCCACCTCCTGCTTGCCTTTCAGTCCTAATTGCAGATAGTGACCGAGTGCATAATTGCTGAGATCTCATCCTCCTGTGTCACCCTTACCAAGGACAATTGTTCCAGTGGTGCCCTGACATCATAAAGCTACTGCAGGATGTCATCTGACAGGAGGGCCAATCAATTGCCTAGCAAGCAATAGGATACATTTATCTTGGTATATAAATGAGTAGCAGGGTAGAGAGGATGCCCAACTGAAAACTAAGATGAAAGAAGTTGGGGCATTTTTTCAGACTTATAGATTTGTATGAATGTGCGGCGATCATAATAGTCTTTTCCTCACCATTGCTTTACTAGTAGGCCTTGGTTAAAATGATGCTGGTAACATATGCTATTCACAGTTTGTATTATTCCCACTAACTGAAGCATTACCCTTCCACTCTCAACTTATCAGCTGACTTAATTAACTCTGGTGTACCATATCCTAAAACAAATGCAGTGAGTAGGGTACCCCGCCACTTGGCTGGCCATAAGATCTATGTATCTGTATCCTAATGTAGGTGCTACAGCTTAGAGAGTGTTAGCAAATCCGGCATGGGATTTTGAGAAGTATGTGAGGTTGAAAACACAAATTTAGTTTCACATTTCTAATGAGCTGTGGATTTTCACATTAACGCAGACTCTATTGTACTGATGTGTTTGAGTTATAAAAAGCAATTTGTGTTGTATTGCATATAGTAAATTGACTAACAGTGGACTTTTCCATCTGCAGATTATACTGAATGACCAGCAGTGGCAGTGTTGCCCAACAGATTATCGCTGCATTGCCGAGACTAAACAAAAAAAAAAAAAAAAAGAAAGAAAAACACTGAAGTCTTCAAGCATACTGCATCATTTTACCAATTTATGTGGTAAGTTAAACTCACAATCCTTCCTTTGGGCGATCAAAAGACGTTCACAGCATCTGAATGTCTTCACTACTTTCAAGTGGGGTACTCTTGCTTGAATATCATTTCTGTCAAGATGGAAGTAATGTGGATCACTTTGTTTTAGTCATGATGGTTAATAAAGGTCTGGCTGCCTCCAAGGCTACCAAAACCTGCTTTAGATCCTGGTGCAGCAATATACCATCTGAGGAAATGACTGCCTTTGAGGCTGGAATGTATTACCTTACGTTAGAGCCATAGTCTAACTTTCACATGGAAGTAAGCTGCTTTCACCTCTTCCACTGCAGTCTGTATGATGGGCTCTGATATTCAAGATGGATTGTTAAGGATCATCTGTCTTTTTGTATCTCCATCCCACGTTGAAAAAGCCCCCAATGCTTTGACTAGTTCAGTCCTTAACCGTTCCACCTCCTGCTTGCCTTTCAGTCCTAATTACAGATAGTGACCGAGTGCATAATTGCTGAGATCTCATCCTCCTGTGTCCCCCTTACCAAGGACAATTGTTCCAGTGGTGCCCTGACATCATAAAGCTACTGCAGGATGTCATCTGACAGGAGGGCCAATCAATTGCCTAGCAAGCAATAGGATACATTTATCTTGGTATTTAAATGAGTAGCAGGGTAGAGAGGATGCCCAACGGAAAACTAAGATGAAAGAAGTTAGGGCATTTTTTCAGACTTATAGATTTGTATGAATGTGCGGCGATCATAATAGTCTTTTCCTCACTATTGCTTTACTAGTAGGCCTTGGTTAAAATGATGCTGGTAACATATGCTATTCACAGTTTGTATTATTCCCACTAACTGAAGCATTACCCTTCCACTCTCAACTTATCAGCTGACTTAATTAACTCTGGTGTACCATATCCTAAAACAAATGCAGTGAGTAGGGTACCCCGCCACTTGGCTGGCCATAAGATCTATGTATCTGTATCCTAATGTAGGTGCTACAGCTTAGAGAGTGTTAGAAAATCCGGCATGGGATTTTGAGAAGTATGTGAGGTTGAAAACACAAATTTAGTTTCACATTTCTAATGAGCTGTGGATTTTCACATTAACGCAGACTCTATTGTACTGATGTGTTTGAGTTATAAAAAGCAATTTGTGTTGTATTGCATATAGTAAATTGACTAACAGTGGACTTTTCCATCTGCAGATTATACTGAATGACCAGCAGTGGCAGTGTTGCCCAACAGATTATCGCTGCATTGCCGAGACTAAACAAAAAAGAAAAAAAGAAATAAAAACACTGAAGTCTTCAAGCATACTGTATCATTTTACCAATTTATGTGGTAAGTTAAACTCACAATCATTCCTTTGGGCGATTAAAAGACGTTCACAGCATCTGAATGTCTTCACTACTTTCAAGTGGGGTACTCTTGCTTGAATATCATTTCTGTCAAGATGGAAGTAATGTGGATCACTTTGTTTTAGTCATGATGGTTAATAAAGGTCTGGCTGCCTCCAAGGCTACCAAAACCTGCTTTAGATCCTGGTGCAGCAATATACCATCTGAGGAAATGACTGCCTTTGAGGCTGGAATGTATTACCTTACGTTAGAGCCATAGTCTAACTTTCACATGGAAGTAAGCTGCTTTCACCTCTTCCACTGCAGTCTGTATGATGGGCTCTGATATTCAAGATGGATTGTTAAGGATCATCTGTCTTTTTGTATCTCCATCCCACGTTGAAAAAGCCCCCAATGCTTTGACTAATTCAGTCCTTAACCGTTCCACCTCCTGCTTGCCTTTCAGTCCTAATTGCAGATAGTGACCGAGTGCATAATTGCTGAGATCTCATCCTCCTGTGTCACCCTTACCAAGGACAATTGTTCCAGTGGTGCCCTGACATCATAAAGCTACTGCAGGATGTCATCTGACAGGAGGGCCAATCAATTGCCTAGCAAGCAATAGGATACATTTATCTTGGTATTTAAATGAGTAGCAGGGTAGAGAGGATGCCCAACGGAAAACTAAGATGAAAGAAGTTGGGGCATTTTTTCAGACTTATAGATTTGTATGAATGTGCGGCGATCATAATAGTCTTTTCCTCACTATTGCTTTACTAGTAGGCCTTGGTTAAAATGATGCTGGTAACATATGCTATTCACAGTTTTTATTATTCCCACTAACTGAAGCATTACCCTTCCACTCAACTTATCAGCTGACTTAATTAACTCTGGTGTACCATATCCTAAAACAAATGCAGTGAGTAGGGTACCCCGCCACTTGGCTGGCCATAAGATCTATGTATCTGTATCCTAATGTAGGTGCTACAGCTTAGAGAGTGTTAGCAAATCCGGCATGGGATTTTGAGAAGTATGTGAGGTTGAAAACACAAATTTAGTTTCACATTTCTAATGAGCTGTGGATTTTCACATTAACGCAGACTCTATTGTACTGATGTGTTTGAGTTATAAAAAGCAATTTGTGTTGTATTGCATATAGTAAATTGACTAACAGTGGACTTTTCCATCTGCAGATTATACTGAATGACCAGCAGTGGCAGTGTTGCCCAACAGATTATCGCTGCATTGCCGAGACTAAACAAAAAAGAAAAAAAGAAATAAAAACACTGAAGTCTTCAAGCATACTGTATCATTTTACCAATTTATGTGGTAAGTTAAACTCACAATCATTCCTTTGGGCATTAAAAGACGTTCACAGCATCTGAATGTCTTCACTACTTTCAAGTGGGGTACTCTTGCTTGAATATCATTTCTGTCAAGATGGAAGTAATGTGGATCACTTTGTTTTAGTCATGATGGTTAATAAAGGTCTCGCTGCCTCCAAGGCTACCAAAACCTGCTTTAGATCCTGGTGCAGCAATATACCATCTGAGGAAATGACTGCCTTTGAGGCTGGAATGTATTACCTTACGTTAGAGCCATAGTCTAACTTTCACATGGAAGTAAGCTGCTTTCACCTCTTCCACTGCAGTCTGTATGATGGGCTCTGATATTCAAGATGGATTGTTAAGGATCATCTGTCTTTTTGTATCTCCATCCCACGTTGAAAAAGCCCCCAATGCTTTGACTAATTCAGTCCTTAACCGTTCCACCTCCTGCTTGCCTTTCAGTCCTAATTGCAGATAGTGACCGAGTGCATAATTGCTGAGATCTCATCCTCCTGTGTCACCCTTACCAAGGACAATTGTTCCAGTGGTGCCCTGACATCATAAAGCTACTGCAGGATGTCATCTGACAGGAGGGCCAATCAATTGCCTAGCAAGCAATAGGATACATTTATCTTGGTATATAAATGAGTAGCAGGGTAGAGAGGATGCCCAACTGAAAACTAAGATGAAAGAAGTTGGGGCATTTTTTCAGACTTATAGATTTGTATGAATGTGCGGCGATCATAATAGTCTTTTCCTCACCATTGCTTTACTAGTAGGCCTTGGTTAAAATGATGCTGGTAACATATGCTATTCACAGTTTTTATTATTCCCACTAACTGAAGCATTACCCTTCCACTCTCAACTTATCAGCTGACTTAATTAACTCTGGTGTACCATATCCTAAAACAAATGCAGTGAGTAGGGTACCCCGCCACTTGGCTGGCCATAAGATCTATGTATCTGTATCCTAATGTAGGTGCTACAGCTTAGAGAGTGTTAGCAAATCCGGCATGGGATTTTGAGAAGTATGTGAGGTTGAAAACACAAATTTAGTTTCACATTTCTAATGAGCTGTGGATTTTCACATTAACGCAGACTCTATTGTACTGATGTGTTTGAGTTATAAAAAGCAATTTGTGTTGTATTGCATATAGTAAATTGACTAACAGTGGACTTTTCCATCTGCAGATTATACTGAATGACCAGCAGTGGCAGTGTTGCCCAACAGATTATCGCTGCATTGCCGAGACTAAACAAAAAAAAAAAAAAAAAGAAAGAAAAACACTGAAGTCTTCAAGCATACTGCATCATTTTACCAATTTATGTGGTAAGTTAAACTCACAATCATTCCTTTGGGCGATTAAAAGACGTTCACAGCATCTGAATGTCTTCACTACTTTCAAGTGGGGTACTCTTGCTTGAATATCATTTCTGTCAAGATGGAAGTAATGTGGATCACTTTGTTTTAGTCATGATGGTTAATAAAGGTCTGGCTGCCTCCAAGGCTACCAAAACCTGCTTTAGATCCTGGTGCAGCAATATACCATCTGAGGAAATGACTGCCTTTGAGGCTGGAATGTATTACCTTACGTTAGAGCCATAGTCTAACTTTCACATGGAAGTAAGCTGCTTTCACCTCTTCCACTGCAGTCTGTATGATGGGCTCTGATATTCAAGATGGATTGTTAAGGATCATCTGTCTTTTTGTATCTCCATCCCACGTTGAAAAAGCCCCCAATGCTTTGACTAGTTCAGTCCTTAACCGTTCCACCTCCTGCTTGCCTTTCAGTCCTAATTGCAGATAGTGACCGAGTGCATAATTGCTGAGATCTCATCCTCCTGTGTCACCCTTACCAAGGACAATTGTTCCAGTGGTGCCCTGACATCATAAAGCTACTGCAGGATGTCATCTGACAGGAGGGCCAATCAATTGCCTAGCAAGCAATAGGATACATTTATCTTGGTATTTAAATGAGTAGCAGGGTAGAGAGGATGCCCAACGGAAAACTAAGATGAAAGAAGTTAGGGCATTTTTTCAGACTTATAGATTTGTATGAATGTGCGGCGATCATAATAGTCTTTTCCTCACTATTGCTTTACTAGTAGGCCTTGGTTAAAATGATGCTGGTAACATATGCTATTCACAGTTTGTATTATTCCCACTAACTGAAGCATTACCCTTCCACTCTCAACTTATCAGCTGACTTAATTAACTCTGGTGTACCATATCCTAAAACAAATGCAGTGAGTAGGGTACCCCGCCACTTGGCTGGCCATAAGATCTATGTATCTGTATCCTAATGTAGGTGCTACAGCTTAGAGAGTGTTAGAAAATCCGGCATGGGATTTTGAGAAGTATGTGAGGTTGAAAACACAAATTTAGTTTCACATTTCTAATGAGCTGTGGATTTTCACATTAACGCAGACTCTATTGTACTGATGTGTTTGAGTTATAAAAAGCAATTTGTGTTGTATTGCATATAGTAAATTGACTAACAGTGGACTTTTCCATCTGCAGATTATACTGAATGACCAGCAGTGGCAGTGTTGCCCAACAGATTATCGCTGCATTGCCGAGACTAAACAAAAAAGAAAAAAAGAAATAAAAACACTGAAGTCTTCAAGCATACTGTATCATTTTACCAATTTATGTGGTAAGTTAAACTCACAATCATTCCTTTGGGCATTAAAAGACGTTCACAGCATCTGAATGTCTTCACTACTTTCAAGTGGGGTACTCTTGCTTGAATATCATTTCTGTCAAGATGGAAGTAATGTGGATCACTTTGTTTTAGTCATGATGGTTAATAAAGGTCTGGCTGCCTCCAAGGCTACCAAAACCTGCTTTAGATCCTGGTGCAGCAATATACCATCTGAGGAAATGACTGCCTTTGAGGCTGGAATGTATTACCTTACGTTAGAGCCATAGTCTAACTTTCACATGGAAGTAAGCTGCTTTCACCTCTTCCACTGCAGTCTGTATGATGGGCTCTGATATTCAAGATGGATTGTTAAGGATCATCTGTCTTTTTGTATCTCCATCCCACGTTGAAAAAGCCCCCAATGCTTTGACTAATTCAGTCCTTAACCGTTCCACCTCCTGCTTGCCTTTCAGTCCTAATTGCAGATAGTGACCGAGTGCATAATTGCTGAGATCTCATCCTCCTGTGTCACCCTTACCAAGGACAATTGTTCCAGTGGTGCCCTGACATCATAAAGCTACTGCAGGATGTCATCTGACAGGAGGGCCAATCAATTGCCTAGCAAGCAATAGGATACATTTATCTTGGTATATAAATGAGTAGCAGGGTAGAGAGGATGCCCAACTGAAAACTAAGATGAAAGAAGTTGGGGCATTTTTTCAGACTTATAGATTTGTATGAATGTGCGGCGATCATAATAGTCTTTTCCTCACCATTGCTTTACTAGTAGGCCTTGGTTAAAATGATGCTGGTAACATATGCTATTCACAGTTTTTATTATTCCCACTAACTGAAGCATTACCCTTCCACTCTCAACTTATCAACTGACTTAATTAACTCTGGTGTACCATATCCTAAAACAAATGCAGTGAGTAGGGTACCCCGCCACTTGGCTGGCCATAAGATCTATGTATCTATATCCTAATGTAGGTGCTACAGCTTAGAGAGTGTTAGCAAATCCGGCATGGGATTTTGAGAAGTATGTGAGGTTGAAAACACAAATTTAGTTTCACATTTCTAATGAGCTGTGGATTTTCACATTAACGCAGACTCTATTGTACTGATGTGTTTGAGTTATAAAAAGCAATTTGTGTTGTATTGCATATAGTAAATTGACTAACAGTGGACTTTTCCATCTGCAGATTATACTGAATGACCAGCAGTGGCAGTGTTGCCCAACAGATTATCGCTGCATTGCCGAGACTAAACAAAAAAAAAAAAAAAAAGAAAGAAAAACACTGAAGTCTTCAAGCATACTGCATCATTTTACCAATTTATGTGGTAAGTTAAACTCACAATCATTCCTTTGGGCGATTAAAAGACGTTCACAGCATCTGAATGTCTTCACTACTTTCAAGTGGGGTACTCTTGCTTGAATATCATTTCTGTCAAGATGGAAGTAATGTGGATCACTTTGTTTTAGTCATGATGGTTAATAAAGGTCTGGCTGCCTCCAAGGCTACCAAAACCTGCTTTAGATCCTGGTGCAGCAATATACCATCTGAGGAAATGACTGCCTTTGAGGCTGGAATGTATTACCTTACGTTAGAGCCATAGTCTAACTTTCACATGGAAGTAAGCTGCTTTCACCTCTTCCACTGCAGTCTGTATGATGGGCTCTGATATTCAAGATGGATTGTTAAGGATCATCTGTCTTTTTGTATCTCCATCCCACGTTGAAAAAGCCCCCAATGCTTTGACTAGTTCAGTCCTTAACCGTTCCACCTCCTGCTTGCCTTTCAGTCCTAATTGCAGATAGTGACCGAGTGCATAATTGCTGAGATCTCATCCTCCTGTGTCACCCTTACCAAGGACAATTGTTCCAGTGGTGCCCTGACATCATAAAGCTACTGCAGGATGTCATCTGACAGGAGGGCCAATCAATTGCCTAGCAAGCAATAGGATACATTTATCTTGGTATTTAAATGAGTAGCAGGGTAGAGAGGATGCCCAACGGAAAACTAAGATGAAAGAAGTTAGGGCATTTTTTCAGACTTATAGATTTGTATGAATGTGCGGCGATCATAATAGTCTTTTCCTCACTATTGCTTTACTAGTAGGCCTTGGTTAAAATGATGCTGGTAACATATGCTATTCACAGTTTGTATTATTCCCACTAACTGAAGCATTACCCTTCCACTCTCAACTTATCAGCTGACTTAATTAACTCTGGTGTACCATATCCTAAAACAAATGCAGTGAGTAGGGTACCCCGCCACTTGGCTGGCCATAAGATCTATGTATCTGTATCCTAATGTAGGTGCTACAGCTTAGAGAGTGTTAGCAAATCCGGCATGGGATTTTGAGAAGTATGTGAGGTTGAAAACACAAATTTAGTTTCACATTTCTAATGAGCTGTGGATTTTCACATTAACGCAGACTCTATTGTACTGATGTGTTTGAGTTATAAAAAGCAATTTGTGTTGTATTGCATATAGTAAATTGACTAACAGTGGACTTTTCCATCTGCAGATTATACTGAATGACCAGCAGTGGCAGTGTTGCCCAACAGATTATCGCTGCATTGCCGAGACTAAACAAAAAAAAAAAAAAAAAGAAAGAAAAACACTGAAGTCTTCAAGCATACTGCATCATTTTACCAATTTATGTGGTAAGTTAAACTCACAATCATTCCTTTGGGCGATTAAAAGACGTTCACAGCATCTGAATGTCTTCACTACTTTCAAGTGGGGTACTCTTGCTTGAATATCATTTCTGTCAAGATGGAAGTAATGTGGATCACTTTGTTTTAGTCATGATGGTTAATAAAGGTCTGGCTGCCTCCAAGGCTACCAAAACCTGCTTTAGATCCTGGTGCAGCAATATACCATCTGAGGAAATGACTGCCTTTGAGGCTGGAATGTATTACCTTACGTTAGAGCCATAGTCTAACTTTCACATGGAAGTAAGCTGCTTTCACCTCTTCCACTGCAGTCTGTATGATGGGCTCTGATATTCAAGATGGATTGTTAAGGATCATCTGTCTTTTTGTATCTCCATCCCACGTTGAAAAAGCCCCCAATGCTTTGACTAGTTCAGTCCTTAACCGTTCCACCTCCTGCTTGCCTTTCAGTCCTAATTGCAGATAGTGACCGAGTGCATAATTGCTGAGATCTCATCCTCCTGTGTCACCCTTACCAAGGACAATTGTTCCAGTGGTGCCCTGACATCATAAAGCTACTGCAGGATGTCATCTGACAGGAGGGCCAATCAATTGCCTAGCAAGCAATAGGATACATTTATCTTGGTATATAAATGAGTAGCAGGGTAGAGAGGATGCCCAACTGAAAACTAAGATGAAAGAAGTTGGGGCATTTTTTCAGACTTATAGATTTGTATGAATGTGCGGCGATCATAATAGTCTTTTCCTCACTATTGCTTTACTAGTAGGCCTTGGTTAAAATGATGCTGGTAACATATGCTATTCACAGTTTGTATTATTCCCACTAACTGAAGCATTACCCTTCCACTCTCAACTTATCAGCTGACTTAATTAACTCTGGTGTACCATATCCTAAAACAAATGCAGTGAGTAGGGTACCCCGCCACTTGGCTGGCCATAAGATCTATGTATCTGTATCCTAATGTAGGTGCTACAGCTTAGAGAGTGTTAGAAAATCCGGCATGGGATTTTGAGAAGTATGTGAGGTTGAAAACACAAATTTAGTTTCACATTTCTAATGAGCTGTGGATTTTCACATTAACGCAGACTCTATTGTACTGATGTGTTTGAGTTATAAAAAGCAATTTGTGTTGTATTGCATATAGTAAATTGACTAACAGTGGACTTTTCCATCTGCAGATTATACTGAATGACCAGCAGTGGCAGTGTTGCCCAACAGATTATCGCTGCATTGCCGAGACTAAACAAAAAAGAAAAAAAGAAATAAAAACACTGAAGTCTTCAAGCATACTGTATCATTTTACCAATTTATGTGGTAAGTTAAACTCACAATCATTCCTTTGGGCATTAAAAGACGTTCACAGCATCTGAATGTCTTCACTACTTTCAAGTGGGGTACTCTTGCTTGAATATCATTTCTGTCAAGATGGAAGTAATGTGGATCACTTTGTTTTAGTCATGATGGTTAATAAAGGTCTCGCTGCCTCCAAGGCTACCAAAACCTGCTTTAGATCCTGGTGCAGCAATATACCATCTGAGGAAATGACTGCCTTTGAGGCTGGAATGTATTACCTTACGTTAGAGCCATAGTCTAACTTTCACATGGAAGTAAGCTGCTTTCACCTCTTCCACTGCAGTCTGTATGATGGGCTCTGATATTCAAGATGGATTGTTAAGGATCATCTGTCTTTTTGTATCTCCATCCCACGTTGAAAAAGCCCCCAATGCTTTGACTAATTCAGTCCTTAACCGTTCCACCTCCTGCTTGCCTTTCAGTCCTAATTGCAGATAGTGACCGAGTGCATAATTGCTGAGATCTCATCCTCCTGTGTCACCCTTACCAAGGACAATTGTTCCAGTGGTGCCCTGACATCATAAAGCTACTGCAGGATGTCATCTGACAGGAGGGCCAATCAATTGCCTAGCAAGCAATAGGATACATTTATCTTGGTATATAAATGAGTAGCAGGGTAGAGAGGATGCCCAACTGAAAACTAAGATGAAAGAAGTTGGGGCATTTTTTCAGACTTATAGATTTGTATGAATGTGCGGCGATCATAATAGTCTTTTCCTCACCATTGCTTTACTAGTAGGCCTTGGTTAAAATGATGCTGGTAACATATGCTATTCACAGTTTTTATTATTCCCACTAACTGAAGCATTACCCTTCCACTCTCAACTTATCAGCTGACTTAATTAACTCTGGTGTACCATATCCTAAAACAAATGCAGTGAGTAGGGTACCCCGCCACTTGGCTGGCCATAAGATCTATGTATCTGTATCCTAATGTAGGTGCTACAGCTTAGAGAGTGTTAGCAAATCCGGCATGGGATTTTGAGAAGTATGTGAGGTTGAAAACACAAATTTAGTTTCACATTTCTAATGAGCTGTGGATTTTCACATTAACGCAGACTCTATTGTACTGATGTGTTTGAGTTATAAAAAGCAATTTGTGTTGTATTGCATATAGTAAATTGACTAACAGTGGACTTTTCCATCTGCAGATTATACTGAATGACCAGCAGTGGCAGTGTTGCCCAACAGATTATCGCTGCATTGCCGAGACTAAACAAAAAAAAAAAAAAAAAGAAAGAAAAACACTGAAGTCTTCAAGCATACTGCATCATTTTACCAATTTATGTGGTAAGTTAAACTCACAATCATTCCTTTGGGCGATTAAAAGACGTTCACAGCATCTGAATGTCTTCACTACTTTCAAGTGGGGTACTCTTGCTTGAATATCATTTCTGTCAAGATGGAAGTAATGTGGATCACTTTGTTTTAGTCATGATGGTTAATAAAGGTCTGGCTGCCTCCAAGGCTACCAAAACCTGCTTTAGATCCTGGTGCAGCAATATACCATCTGAGGAAATGACTGCCTTTGAGGCTGGAATGTATTACCTTACGTTAGAGCCATAGTCTAACTTTCACATGGAAGTAAGCTGCTTTCACCTCTTCCACTGCAGTCTGTATGATGGGCTCTGATATTCAAGATGGATTGTTAAGGATCATCTGTCTTTTTGTATCTCCATCCCACGTTGAAAAAGCCCCCAATGCTTTGACTAGTTCAGTCCTTAACCGTTCCACCTCCTGCTTGCCTTTCAGTCCTAATTGCAGATAGTGACCGAGTGCATAATTGCTGAGATCTCATCCTCCTGTGTCACCCTTACCAAGGACAATTGTTCCAGTGGTGCCCTGACATCATAAAGCTACTGCAGGATGTCATCTGACAGGAGGGCCAATCAATTGCCTAGCAAGCAATAGGATACATTTATCTTGGTATTTAAATGAGTAGCAGGGTAGAGAGGATGCCCAACGGAAAACTAAGATGAAAGAAGTTAGGGCATTTTTTCAGACTTATAGATTTGTATGAATGTGCGGCGATCATAATAGTCTTTTCCTCACTATTGCTTTACTAGTAGGCCTTGGTTAAAATGATGCTGGTAACATATGCTATTCACAGTTTGTATTATTCCCACTAACTGAAGCATTACCCTTCCACTCTCAACTTATCAGCTGACTTAATTAACTCTGGTGTACCATATCCTAAAACAAATGCAGTGAGTAGGGTACCCCGCCACTTGGCTGGCCATAAGATCTATGTATCTGTATCCTAATGTAGGTGCTACAGCTTAGAGAGTGTTAGAAAATCCGGCATGGGATTTTGAGAAGTATGTGAGGTTGAAAACACAAATTTAGTTTCACATTTCTAATGAGCTGTGGATTTTCACATTAACGCAGACTCTATTGTACTGATGTGTTTGAGTTATAAAAAGCAATTTGTGTTGTATTGCATATAGTAAATTGACTAACAGTGGACTTTTCCATCTGCAGATTATACTGAATGACCAGCAGTGGCAGTGTTGCCCAACAGATTATCGCTGCATTGCCGAGACTAAACAAAAAAGAAAAAAAGAAATAAAAACACTGAAGTCTTCAAGCATACTGTATCATTTTACCAATTTATGTGGTAAGTTAAACTCACAATCATTCCTTTGGGCATTAAAAGACGTTCACAGCATCTGAATGTCTTCACTACTTTCAAGTGGGGTACTCTTGCTTGAATATCATTTCTGTCAAGATGGAAGTAATGTGGATCACTTTGTTTTAGTCATGATGGTTAATAAAGGTCTGGCTGCCTCCAAGGCTACCAAAACCTGCTTTAGATCCTGGTGCAGCAATATACCATCTGAGGAAATGACTGCCTTTGAGGCTGGAATGTATTACCTTACGTTAGAGCCATAGTCTAACTTTCACATGGAAGTAAGCTGCTTTCACCTCTTCCACTGCAGTCTGTATGATGGGCTCTGATATTCAAGATGGATTGTTAAGGATCATCTGTCTTTTTGTATCTCCATCCCACGTTGAAAAAGCCCCCAATGCTTTGACTAATTCAGTCCTTAACCGTTCCACCTCCTGCTTGCCTTTCAGTCCTAATTGCAGATAGTGACCGAGTGCATAATTGCTGAGATCTCATCCTCCTGTGTCACCCTTACCAAGGACAATTGTTCCAGTGGTGCCCTGACATCATAAAGCTACTGCAGGATGTCATCTGACAGGAGGGCCAATCAATTGCCTAGCAAGCAATAGGATACATTTATCTTGGTATATAAATGAGTAGCAGGGTAGAGAGGATGCCCAACTGAAAACTAAGATGAAAGAAGTTGGGGCATTTTTTCAGACTTATAGATTTGTATGAATGTGCGGCGATCATAATAGTCTTTTCCTCACCATTGCTTTACTAGTAGGCCTTGGTTAAAATGATGCTGGTAACATATGCTATTCACAGTTTTTATTATTCCCACTAACTGAAGCATTACCCTTCCACTCTCAACTTATCAACTGACTTAATTAACTCTGGTGTACCATATCCTAAAACAAATGCAGTGAGTAGGGTACCCCGCCACTTGGCTGGCCATAAGATCTATGTATCTATATCCTAATGTAGGTGCTACAGCTTAGAGAGTGTTAGCAAATCCGGCATGGGATTTTGAGAAGTATGTGAGGTTGAAAACACAAATTTAGTTTCACATTTCTAATGAGCTGTGGATTTTCACATTAACGCAGACTCTATTGTACTGATGTGTTTGAGTTATAAAAAGCAATTTGTGTTGTATTGCATATAGTAAATTGACTAACAGTGGACTTTTCCATCTGCAGATTATACTGAATGACCAGCAGTGGCAGTGTTGCCCAACAGATTATCGCTGCATTGCCGAGACTAAACAAAAAAGAAAAAAAGAAATAAAAACACTGAAGTCTTCAAGCATACTGTATCATTTTACCAATTTATGTGGTAAGTTAAACTCACAATCATTCCTTTGGGCATTAAAAGACGTTCACAGCATCTGAATGTCTTCACTACTTTCAAGTGGGGTACTCTTGCTTGAATATCATTTCTGTCAAGATGGAAGTAATGTGGATCACTTTGTTTTAGTCATGATGGTTAATAAAGGTCTGGCTGCCTCCAAGGCTACCAAAACCTGCTTTAGATCCTGGTGCAGCAATATACCATCTGAGGAAATGACTGCCTTTGAGGCTGGAATGTATTACCTTACGTTAGAGCCATAGTCTAACTTTCACATGGAAGTAAGCTGCTTTCACCTCTTCCACTGCAGTCTGTATGATGGGCTCTGATATTCAAGATGGATTGTTAAGGATCATCTGTCTTTTTGTATCTCCATCCCACGTTGAAAAAGCCCCCAATGCTTTGACTAATTCAGTCCTTAACCGTTCCACCTCCTGCTTGCCTTTCAGTCCTAATTGCAGATAGTGACCGAGTGCATAATTGCTGAGATCTCATCCTCCTGTGTCACCCTTACCAAGGACAATTGTTCCAGTGGTGCCCTGACATCATAAAGCTACTGCAGGATGTCATCTGACAGGAGGGCCAATCAATTGCCTAGCAAGCAATAGGATACATTTATCTTGGTATATAAATGAGTAGCAGGGTAGAGAGGATGCCCAACTGAAAACTAAGATGAAAGAAGTTGGGGCATTTTTTCAGACTTATAGATTTGTATGAATGTGCGGCGATCATAATAGTCTTTTCCTCACCATTGCTTTACTAGTAGGCCTTGGTTAAAATGATGCTGGTAACATATGCTATTCACAGTTTTTATTATTCCCACTAACTGAAGCATTACCCTTCCACTCTCAACTTATCAACTGACTTAATTAACTCTGGTGTACCATATCCTAAAACAAATGCAGTGAGTAGGGTACCCCGCCACTTGGCTGGCCATAAGATCTATGTATCTATATCCTAATGTAGGTGCTACAGCTTAGAGAGTGTTAGCAAATCCGGCATGGGATTTTGAGAAGTATGTGAGGTTGAAAACACAAATTTAGTTTCACATTTCTAATGAGCTGTGGATTTTCACATTAACGCAGACTCTATTGTACTGATGTGTTTGAGTTATAAAAAGCAATTTGTGTTGTATTGCATATAGTAAATTGACTAACAGTGGACTTTTCCATCTGCAGATTATACTGAATGACCAGCAGTGGCAGTGTTGCCCAACAGATTATCGCTGCATTGCCGAGACTAAACAAAAAAAAAAAAAAAAGAAAGAAAAACACTGAAGTCTTCAAGCATACTGCATCATTTTACCAATTTATGTGGTAAGTTAAACTCACAATCATTCCTTTGGGCGATTAAAAGACGTTCACAGCATCTGAATGTCTTCACTACTTTCAAGTGGGGTACTCTTGCTTGAATATCATTTCTGTCAAGATGGAAGTAATGTGGATCACTTTGTTTTAGTCATGATGGTTAATAAAGGTCTGGCTGCCTCCAAGGCTACCAAAACCTGCTTTAGATCCTGGTGCAGCAATATACCATCTGAGGAAATGACTGCCTTTGAGGCTGGAATGTATTACCTTACGTTAGAGCCATAGTCTAACTTTCACATGGAAGTAAGCTGCTTTCACCTCTTCCACTGCAGTCTGTATGATGGGCTCTGATATTCAAGATGGATTGTTAAGGATCATCTGTCTTTTTGTATCTCCATCCCACGTTGAAAAAGCCCCCAATGCTTTGACTAGTTCAGTCCTTAACCGTTCCACCTCCTGCTTGCCTTTCAGTCCTAATTGCAGATAGTGACCGAGTGCATAATTGCTGAGATCTCATCCTCCTGTGTCACCCTTACCAAGGACAATTGTTCCAGTGGTGCCCTGACATCATAAAGCTACTGCAGGATGTCATCTGACAGGAGGGCCAATCAATTGCCTAGCAAGCAATAGGATACATTTATCTTGGTATATAAATGAGTAGCAGGGTAGAGAGGATGCCCAACTGAAAACTAAGATGAAAGAAGTTGGGGCATTTTTTCAGACTTATAGATTTGTATGAATGTGCGGCGATCATAATAGTCTTTTCCTCACCATTGCTTTACTAGTAGGCCTTGGTTAAAATGATGCTGGTAACATATGCTATTCACAGTTTGTATTATTCCCACTAACTGAAGCATTACCCTTCCACTCTCAACTTATCAGCTGACTTAATTAACTCTGGTGTACCATATCCTAAAACAAATGCAGTGAGTAGGGTACCCCGCCACTTGGCTGGCCATAAGATCTATGTATCTGTATCCTAATGTAGGTGCTACAGCTTAGAGAGTGTTAGCAAATCCGGCATGGGATTTTGAGAAGTATGTGAGGTTGAAAACACAAATTTAGTTTCACATTTCTAATGAGCTGTGGATTTTCACATTAACGCAGACTCTATTGTACTGATGTGTTTGAGTTATAAAAAGCAATTTGTGTTGTATTGCATATAGTAAATTGACTAACAGTGGACTTTTCCATCTGCAGATTATACTGAATGACCAGCAGTGGCAGTGTTGCCCAACAGATTATCGCTGCATTGCCGAGACTAAACAAAAAAAAAAAAAAGAAAGAAAAACACTCAAGTCTTCAAGCATACTGCATCATTTTACCAATTTATGTGGTAAGTTAAACTCACAATCATTCCTTTGGGCGATTAAAAGACGTTCACAGCATCTGAATGTCTTCACTACTTTCAAGTGGGGTACTCTTGCTTGAATATCATTTCTGTCAAGATGGAAGTAATGTGGATCACTTTGTTTTAGTCATGATGGTTAATAAAGGTCTGGCTGCCTCCAAGGCTACCAAAACCTGCTTTAGATCCTGGTGCAGCAATATACCATCTGAGGAAATGACTGCCTTTGAGGCTGGAATGTATTACCTTACGTTAGAGCCATAGTCTAACTTTCACATGGAAGTAAGCTGCTTTCACCTCTTCCACTGCAGTCTGTATGATGGGCTCTGATATTCAAGATGGATTGTTAAGGATCATCTGTCTTTTTGTATCTCCATCCCACGTTGAAAAAGCCCCCAATGCTTTGACTAATTCAGTCCTTAACCGTTCCACCTCCTGCTTGCCTTTCAGTCCTAATTGCAGATAGTGACCGAGTGCATAATTGCTGAGATCTCATCCTCCTGTGTCACCCTTACCAAGGACAATTGTTCCAGTGGTGCCCTGACATCATAAAGCTACTGCAGGATGTCATCTGACAGGAGGGCCAATCAATTGCCTAGCAAGCAATAGGATACATTTATCTTGGTATATAAATGAGTAGCAGGGTAGAGAGGATGCCCAACTGAAAACTAAGATGAAAGAAGTTGGGGCATTTTTTCAGACTTATAGATTTGTATGAATGTGCGGCGATCATAATAGTCTTTTCCTCACTATTGCTTTACTAGTAGGCCTTGGTTAAAATGATGCTGGTAACATATGCTATTCACAGTTTGTATTATTCCCACTAACTGAAGCATTACCCTTCCACTCTCAACTTATCAGCTGACTTAATTAACTCTGGTGTACCATATCCTAAAACAAATGCAGTGAGTAGGGTACCCCGCCACTTGGCTGGCCATAAGATCTATGTATCTGTATCCTAATGTAGGTGCTACAGCTTAGAGAGTGTTAGAAAATCCGGCATGGGATTTTGAGAAGTATGTGAGGTTGAAAACACAAATTTAGTTTCACATTTCTAATGAGCTGTGGATTTTCACATTAACGCAGACTCTATTGTACTGATGTGTTTGAGTTATAAAAAGCAATTTGTGTTGTATTGCATATAGTAAATTGACTAACAGTGGACTTTTCCATCTGCAGATTATACTGAATGACCAGCAGTGGCAGTGTTGCCCAACAGATTATCGCTGCATTGCCGAGACTAAACAAAAAAGAAAAAAAGAAATAAAAACACTGAAGTCTTCAAGCATACTGTATCATTTTACCAATTTATGTGGTAAGTTAAACTCACAATCATTCCTTTGGGCATTAAAAGACGTTCACAGCATCTGAATGTCTTCACTACTTTCAAGTGGGGTACTCTTGCTTGAATATCATTTCTGTCAAGATGGAAGTAATGTGGATCACTTTGTTTTAGTCATGATGGTTAATAAAGGTCTCGCTGCCTCCAAGGCTACCAAAACCTGCTTTAGATCCTGGTGCAGCAATATACCATCTGAGGAAATGACTGCCTTTGAGGCTGGAATGTATTACCTTACGTTAGAGCCATAGTCTAACTTTCACATGGAAGTAAGCTGCTTTCACCTCTTCCACTGCAGTCTGTATGATGGGCTCTGATATTCAAGATGGATTGTTAAGGATCATCTGTCTTTTTGTATCTCCATCCCACGTTGAAAAAGCCCCCAATGCTTTGACTAATTCAGTCCTTAACCGTTCCACCTCCTGCTTGCCTTTCAGTCCTAATTGCAGATAGTGACCGAGTGCATAATTGCTGAGATCTCATCCTCCTGTGTCACCCTTACCAAGGACAATTGTTCCAGTGGTGCCCTGACATCATAAAGCTACTGCAGGATGTCATCTGACAGGAGGGCCAATCAATTGCCTAGCAAGCAATAGGATACATTTATCTTGGTATATAAATGAGTAGCAGGGTAGAGAGGATGCCCAACTGAAAACTAAGATGAAAGAAGTTGGGGCATTTTTTCAGACTTATAGATTTGTATGAATGTGCGGCGATCATAATAGTCTTTTCCTCACCATTGCTTTACTAGTAGGCCTTGGTTAAAATGATGCTGGTAACATATGCTATTCACAGTTTTTATTATTCCCACTAACTGAAGCATTACCCTTCCACTCTCAACTTATCAGCTGACTTAATTAACTCTGGTGTACCATATCCTAAAACAAATGCAGTGAGTAGGGTACCCCGCCACTTGGCTGGCCATAAGATCTATGTATCTGTATCCTAATGTAGGTGCTACAGCTTAGAGAGTGTTAGCAAATCCGGCATGGGATTTTGAGAAGTATGTGAGGTTGAAAACACAAATTTAGTTTCACATTTCTAATGAGCTGTGGATTTTCACATTAACGCAGACTCTATTGTACTGATGTGTTTGAGTTATAAAAAGCAATTTGTGTTGTATTGCATATAGTAAATTGACTAACAGTGGACTTTTCCATCTGCAGATTATACTGAATGACCAGCAGTGGCAGTGTTGCCCAACAGATTATCGCTGCATTGCCGAGACTAAACAAAAAAAAAAAAAGAAATAAAAACACTGAAGTCTTCAAGCATACTGTATCATTTTACCAATTTATGTGGTAAGTTAAACTCACAATCATTCCTTTGGGCGATTAAAAGACGTTCACAGCATCTGAATGTCTTCACTACTTTCAAGTGGGGTACTCTTGCTTGAATATCATTTCTGTCAAGATGGAAGTAATGTGGATCACTTTGTTTTAGTCATGATGGTTAATAAAGGTCTGGCTGCCTCCAAGGCTACCAAAACCTGCTTTAGATCCTGGTGCAGCAATATACCATCTGAGGAAATGACTGCCTTTGAGGCTGGAATGTATTACCTTACGTTAGAGCCATAGTCTAACTTTCACATGGAAGTAAGCTGCTTTCACCTCTTCCACTGCAGTCTGTATGATGGGCTCTGATATTCAAGATGGATTGTTAAGGATCATCTGTCTTTTTGTATCTCCATCCCACGTTGAAAAAGCCCCCAATGCTTTGACTAGTTCAGTCCTTAACCGTTCCACCTCCTGCTTGCCTTTCAGTCCTAATTGCAGATAGTGACCGAGTGCATAATTGCTGAGATCTCATCCTCCTGTGTCACCCTTACCAAGGACAATTGTTCCAGTGGTGCCCTGACATCATAAAGCTACTGCAGGATGTCATCTGACAGGAGGGCCAATCAATTGCCTAGCAAGCAATAGGATACATTTATCTTGGTATTTAAATGAGTAGCAGGGTAGAGAGGATGCCCAACGGAAAACTAAGATGAAAGAAGTTAGGGCATTTTTTCAGACTTATAGATTTGTATGAATGTGCGGCGATCATAATAGTCTTTTCCTCACTATTGCTTTACTAGTAGGCCTTGGTTAAAATGATGCTGGTAACATATGCTATTCACAGTTTGTATTATTCCCACTAACTGAAGCATTACCCTTCCACTCTCAACTTATCAGCTGACTTAATTAACTCTGGTGTACCATATCCTAAAACAAATGCAGTGAGTAGGGTACCCCGCCACTTGGCTGGCCATAAGATCTATGTATCTGTATCCTAATGTAGGTGCTACAGCTTAGAGAGTGTTAGAAAATCCGGCATGGGATTTTGAGAAGTATGTGAGGTTGAAAACACAAATTTAGTTTCACATTTCTAATGAGCTGTGGATTTTCACATTAACGCAGACTCTATTGTACTGATGTGTTTGAGTTATAAAAAGCAATTTGTGTTGTATTGCATATAGTAAATTGACTAACAGTGGACTTTTCCATCTGCAGATTATACTGAATGACCAGCAGTGGCAGTGTTGCCCAACAGATTATCGCTGCATTGCCGAGACTAAACAAAAAAGAAAAAAAGAAATAAAAACACTGAAGTCTTCAAGCATACTGTATCATTTTACCAATTTATGTGGTAAGTTAAACTCACAATCATTCCTTTGGGCATTAAAAGACGTTCACAGCATCTGAATGTCTTCACTACTTTCAAGTGGGGTACTCTTGCTTGAATATCATTTCTGTCAAGATGGAAGTAATGTGGATCACTTTGTTTTAGTCATGATGGTTAATAAAGGTCTGGCTGCCTCCAAGGCTACCAAAACCTGCTTTAGATCCTGGTGCAGCAATATACCATCTGAGGAAATGACTGCCTTTGAGGCTGGAATGTATTACCTTACGTTAGAGCCATAGTCTAACTTTCACATGGAAGTAAGCTGCTTTCACCTCTTCCACTGCAGTCTGTATGATGGGCTCTGATATTCAAGATGGATTGTTAAGGATCATCTGTCTTTTTGTATCTCCATCCCACGTTGAAAAAGCCCCCAATGCTTTGACTAATTCAGTCCTTAACCGTTCCACCTCCTGCTTGCCTTTCAGTCCTAATTGCAGATAGTGACCGAGTGCATAATTGCTGAGATCTCATCCTCCTGTGTCACCCTTACCAAGGACAATTGTTCCAGTGGTGCCCTGACATCATAAAGCTACTGCAGGATGTCATCTGACAGGAGGGCCAATCAATTGCCTAGCAAGCAATAGGATACATTTATCTTGGTATATAAATGAGTAGCAGGGTAGAGAGGATGCCCAACTGAAAACTAAGATGAAAGAAGTTGGGGCATTTTTTCAGACTTATAGATTTGTATGAATGTGCGGCGATCATAATAGTCTTTTCCTCACCATTGCTTTACTAGTAGGCCTTGGTTAAAATGATGCTGGTAACATATGCTATTCACAGTTTTTATTATTCCCACTAACTGAAGCATTACCCTTCCACTCTCAACTTATCAACTGACTTAATTAACTCTGGTGTACCATATCCTAAAACAAATGCAGTGAGTAGGGTACCCCGCCACTTGGCTGGCCATAAGATCTATGTATCTATATCCTAATGTAGGTGCTACAGCTTAGAGAGTGTTAGCAAATCCGGCATGGGATTTTGAGAAGTATGTGAGGTTGAAAACACAAATTTAGTTTCACATTTCTAATGAGCTGTGGATTTTCACATTAACGCAGACTCTATTGTACTGATGTGTTTGAGTTATAAAAAGCAATTTGTGTTGTATTGCATATAGTAAATTGACTAACAGTGGACTTTTCCATCTGCAGATTATACTGAATGACCAGCAGTGGCAGTGTTGCCCAACAGATTATCGCTGCATTGCCGAGACTAAACAAAAAAAAAAAAAAAAGAAAGAAAAACACTGAAGTCTTCAAGCATACTGCATCATTTTACCAATTTATGTGGTAAGTTAAACTCACAATCATTCCTTTGGGCGATTAAAAGACGTTCACAGCATCTGAATGTCTTCACTACTTTCAAGTGGGGTACTCTTGCTTGAATATCATTTCTGTCAAGATGGAAGTAATGTGGATCACTTTGTTTTAGTCATGATGGTTAATAAAGGTCTGGCTGCCTCCAAGGCTACCAAAACCTGCTTTAGATCCTGGTGCAGCAATATACCATCTGAGGAAATGACTGCCTTTGAGGCTGGAATGTATTACCTTACGTTAGAGCCATAGTCTAACTTTCACATGGAAGTAAGCTGCTTTCACCTCTTCCACTGCAGTCTGTATGATGGGCTCTGATATTCAAGATGGATTGTTAAGGATCATCTGTCTTTTTGTATCTCCATCCCACGTTGAAAAAGCCCCCAATGCTTTGACTAGTTCAGTCCTTAACCGTTCCACCTCCTGCTTGCCTTTCAGTCCTAATTGCAGATAGTGACCGAGTGCATAATTGCTGAGATCTCATCCTCCTGTGTCACCCTTACCAAGGACAATTGTTCCAGTGGTGCCCTGACATCATAAAGCTACTGCAGGATGTCATCTGACAGGAGGGCCAATCAATTGCCTAGCAAGCAATAGGATACATTTATCTTGGTATATAAATGAGTAGCAGGGTAGAGAGGATGCCCAACTGAAAACTAAGATGAAAGAAGTTGGGGCATTTTTTCAGACTTATAGATTTGTATGAATGTGCGGCGATCATAATAGTCTTTTCCTCACCATTGCTTTACTAGTAGGCCTTGGTTAAAATGATGCTGGTAACATATGCTATTCACAGTTTGTATTATTCCCACTAACTGAAGCATTACCCTTCCACTCTCAACTTATCAGCTGACTTAATTAACTCTGGTGTACCATATCCTAAAACAAATGCAGTGAGTAGGGTACCCCGCCACTTGGCTGGCCATAAGATCTATGTATCTGTATCCTAATGTAGGTGCTACAGCTTAGAGAGTGTTAGAAAATCCGGCATGGGATTTTGAGAAGTATGTGAGGTTGAAAACACAAATTTAGTTTCACATTTCTAATGAGCTGTGGATTTTCACATTAACGCAGACTCTATTGTACTGATGTGTTTGAGTTATAAAAAGCAATTTGTGTTGTATTGCATATAGTAAATTGACTAACAGTGGACTTTTCCATCTGCAGATTATACTGAATGACCAGCAGTGGCAGTGTTGCCCAACAGATTATCGCTGCATTGCCGAGACTAAACAAAAAAGAAAAAAAGAAATAAAAACACTGAAGTCTTCAAGCATACTGTATCATTTTACCAATTTATGTGGTAAGTTAAACTCACAATCATTCCTTTGGGCATTAAAAGACGTTCACAGCATCTGAATGTCTTCACTACTTTCAAGTGGGGTACTCTTGCTTGAATATCATTTCTGTCAAGATGGAAGTAATGTGGATCACTTTGTTTTAGTCATGATGGTTAATAAAGGTCTCGCTGCCTCCAAGGCTACCAAAACCTGCTTTAGATCCTGGTGCAGCAATATACCATCTGAGGAAATGACTGCCTTTGAGGCTGGAATGTATTACCTTACGTTAGAGCCATAGTCTAACTTTCACATGGAAGTAAGCTGCTTTCACCTCTTCCACTGCAGTCTGTATGATGGGCTCTGATATTCAAGATGGATTGTTAAGGATCATCTGTCTTTTTGTATCTCCATCCCACGTTGAAAAAGCCCCCAATGCTTTGACTAATTCAGTCCTTAACCGTTCCACCTCCTGCTTGCCTTTCAGTCCTAATTGCAGATAGTGACCGAGTGCATAATTGCTGAGATCTCATCCTCCTGTGTCACCCTTACCAAGGACAATTGTTCCAGTGGTGCCCTGACATCATAAAGCTACTGCAGGATGTCATCTGACAGGAGGGCCAATCAATTGCCTAGCAAGCAATAGGATACATTTATCTTGGTATATAAATGAGTAGCAGGGTAGAGAGGATGCCCAACTGAAAACTAAGATGAAAGAAGTTGGGGCATTTTTTCAGACTTATAGATTTGTATGAATGTGCGGCGATCATAATAGTCTTTTCCTCACCATTGCTTTACTAGTAGGCCTTGGTTAAAATGATGCTGGTAACATATGCTATTCACAGTTTTTATTATTCCCACTAACTGAAGCATTACCCTTCCACTCTCAACTTATCAGCTGACTTAATTAACTCTGGTGTACCATATCCTAAAACAAATGCAGTGAGTAGGGTACCCCGCCACTTGGCTGGCCATAAGATCTATGTATCTGTATCCTAATGTAGGTGCTACAGCTTAGAGAGTGTTAGCAAATCCGGCATGGGATTTTGAGAAGTATGTGAGGTTGAAAACACAAATTTAGTTTCACATTTCTAATGAGCTGTGGATTTTCACATTAACGCAGACTCTATTGTACTGATGTGTTTGAGTTATAAAAAGCAATTTGTGTTGTATTGCATATAGTAAATTGACTAACAGTGGACTTTTCCATCTGCAGATTATACTGAATGACCAGCAGTGGCAGTGTTGCCCAACAGATTATCGCTGCATTGCCGAGACTAAACAAAAAAAAAAAA
This sequence comes from Triturus cristatus, assembly GCF_964204655.1. Lineage (NCBI taxonomy): Eukaryota > Metazoa > Chordata > Amphibia > Caudata > Salamandridae > Triturus > Triturus cristatus. The sequence goes on along the minus strand of NC_140581.1, from coordinate 1,190,103,071 downwards.
AGAAATAAAAACACTGAAGTCTTCAAGCATACTGTATCATTTTACCAATTTATGTGGTAAGTTAAACTCACAATCATTCCTTTGGGCGATTAAAAGACGTTCACAGCATCTGAATGTCTTCACTACTTTCAAGTGGGGTACTCTTGCTTGAATATCATTTCTGTCAAGATGGAAGTAATGTGGATCACTTTGTTTTAGTCATGATGGTTAATAAAGGTCTGGCTGCCTCCAAGGCTACCAAAACCTGCTTTAGATCCTGGTGCAGCAATATACCATCTGAGGAAATGACTGCCTTTGAGGCTGGAATGTATTACCTTACGTTAGAGCCATAGTCTAACTTTCACATGGAAGTAAGCTGCTTTCACCTCTTCCACTGCAGTCTGTATGATGGGCTCTGATATTCAAGATGGATTGTTAAGGATCATCTGTCTTTTTGTATCTCCATCCCACGTTGAAAAAGCCCCCAATGCTTTGACTAGTTCAGTCCTTAACCGTTCCACCTCCTGCTTGCCTTTCAGTCCTAATTGCAGATAGTGACCGAGTGCATAATTGCTGAGATCTCATCCTCCTGTGTCACCCTTACCAAGGACAATTGTTCCAGTGGTGCCCTGACATCATAAAGCTACTGCAGGATGTCATCTGACAGGAGGGCCAATCAATTGCCTAGCAAGCAATAGGATACATTTATCTTGGTATTTAAATGAGTAGCAGGGTAGAGAGGATGCCCAACGGAAAACTAAGATGAAAGAAGTTAGGGCATTTTTTCAGACTTATAGATTTGTATGAATGTGCGGCGATCATAATAGTCTTTTCCTCACTATTGCTTTACTAGTAGGCCTTGGTTAAAATGATGCTGGTAACATATGCTATTCACAGTTTGTATTATTCCCACTAACTGAAGCATTACCCTTCCACTCTCAACTTATCAGCTGACTTAATTAACTCTGGTGTACCATATCCTAAAACAAATGCAGTGAGTAGGGTACCCCGCCACTTGGCTGGCCATAAGATCTATGTATCTGTATCCTAATGTAGGTGCTACAGCTTAGAGAGTGTTAGAAAATCCGGCATGGGATTTTGAGAAGTATGTGAGGTTGAAAACACAAATTTAGTTTCACATTTCTAATGAGCTGTGGATTTTCACATTAACGCAGACTCTATTGTACTGATGTGTTTGAGTTATAAAAAGCAATTTGTGTTGTATTGCATATAGTAAATTGACTAACAGTGGACTTTTCCATCTGCAGATTATACTGAATGACCAGCAGTGGCAGTGTTGCCCAACAGATTATCGCTGCATTGCCGAGACTAAACAAAAAAGAAAAAAAGAAATAAAAACACTGAAGTCTTCAAGCATACTGTATCATTTTACCAATTTATGTGGTAAGTTAAACTCACAATCATTCCTTTGGGCATTAAAAGACGTTCACAGCATCTGAATGTCTTCACTACTTTCAAGTGGGGTACTCTTGCTTGAATATCATTTCTGTCAAGATGGAAGTAATGTGGATCACTTTGTTTTAGTCATGATGGTTAATAAAGGTCTGGCTGCCTCCAAGGCTACCAAAACCTGCTTTAGATCCTGGTGCAGCAATATACCATCTGAGGAAATGACTGCCTTTGAGGCTGGAATGTATTACCTTACGTTAGAGCCATAGTCTAACTTTCACATGGAAGTAAGCTGCTTTCACCTCTTCCACTGCAGTCTGTATGATGGGCTCTGATATTCAAGATGGATTGTTAAGGATCATCTGTCTTTTTGTATCTCCATCCCACGTTGAAAAAGCCCCCAATGCTTTGACTAATTCAGTCCTTAACCGTTCCACCTCCTGCTTGCCTTTCAGTCCTAATTGCAGATAGTGACCGAGTGCATAATTGCTGAGATCTCATCCTCCTGTGTCACCCTTACCAAGGACAATTGTTCCAGTGGTGCCCTGACATCATAAAGCTACTGCAGGATGTCATCTGACAGGAGGGCCAATCAATTGCCTAGCAAGCAATAGGATACATTTATCTTGGTATATAAATGAGTAGCAGGGTAGAGAGGATGCCCAACTGAAAACTAAGATGAAAGAAGTTGGGGCATTTTTTCAGACCTATAGATTTGTATGAATGTGCGGCGATCATAATAGTCTTTTCCTCACCATTGCTTTACTAGTAGGCCTTGGTTAAAATGATGCTGGTAACATATGCTATTCACAGTTTTTATTATTCCCACTAACTGAAGCATTACCCTTCCACTCTCAACTTATCAACTGACTTAATTAACTCTGGTGTACCATATCCTAAAACAAATGCAGTGAGTAGGGTACCCCGCCACTTGGCTGGCCATAAGATCTATGTATCTATATCCTAATGTAGGTGCTACAGCTTAGAGAGTGTTAGCAAATCCGGCATGGGATTTTGAGAAGTATGTGAGGTTGAAAACACAAATTTAGTTTCACATTTCTAATGAGCTGTGGATTTTCACATTAACGCAGACTCTATTGTACTGATGTGTTTGAGTTATAAAAAGCAATTTGTGTTGTATTGCATATAGTAAATTGACTAACAGTGGACTTTTCCATCTGCAGATTATACTGAATGACCAGCAGTGGCAGTGTTGCCCAACAGATTATCGCTGCATTGCCGAGACTAAACAAAAAAAAAAAAAAAAAGAAAGAAAAACACTGAAGTCTTCAAGCATACTGCATCATTTTACCAATTTATGTGGTAAGTTAAACTCACAATCATTCCTTTGGGCGATTAAAAGACGTTCACAGCATCTGAATGTCTTCACTACTTTCAAGTGGGGTACTCTTGCTTGAATATCATTTCTGTCAAGATGGAAGTAATGTGGATCACTTTGTTTTAGTCATGATGGTTAATAAAGGTCTGGCTGCCTCCAAGGCTACCAAAACCTGCTTTAGATCCTGGTGCAGCAATATACCATCTGAGGAAATGACTGCCTTTGAGGCTGGAATGTATTACCTTACGTTAGAGCCATAGTCTAACTTTCACATGGAAGTAAGCTGCTTTCACCTCTTCCACTGCAGTCTGTATGATGGGCTCTGATATTCAAGATGGATTGTTAAGGATCATCTGTCTTTTTGTATCTCCATCCCACGTTGAAAAAGCCCCCAATGCTTTGACTAGTTCAGTCCTTAACCGTTCCACCTCCTGCTTGCCTTTCAGTCCTAATTGCAGATAGTGACCGAGTGCATAATTGCTGAGATCTCATCCTCCTGTGTCACCCTTACCAAGGACAATTGTTCCAGTGGTGCCCTGACATCATAAAGCTACTGCAGGATGTCATCTGACAGGAGGGCCAATCAATTGCCTAGCAAGCAATAGGATACATTTATCTTGGTATATAAATGAGTAGCAGGGTAGAGAGGATGCCCAACTGAAAACTAAGATGAAAGAAGTTGGGGCATTTTTTCAGACTTATAGATTTGTATGAATGTGCGGCGATCATAATAGTCTTTTCCTCACCATTGCTTTACTAGTAGGCCTTGGTTAAAATGATGCTGGTAACATATGCTATTCACAGTTTGTATTATTCCCACTAACTGAAGCATTACCCTTCCACTCTCAACTTATCAGCTGACTTAATTAACTCTGGTGTACCATATCCTAAAACAAATGCAGTGAGTAGGGTACCCCGCCACTTGGCTGGCCATAAGATCTATGTATCTGTATCCTAATGTAGGTGCTACAGCTTAGAGAGTGTTAGCAAATCCGGCATGGGATTTTGAGAAGTATGTGAGGTTGAAAACACAAATTTAGTTTCACATTTCTAATGAGCTGTGGATTTTCACATTAACGCAGACTCTATTGTACTGATGTGTTTGAGTTATAAAAAGCAATTTGTGTTGTATTGCATATAGTAAATTGACTAACAGTGGACTTTTCCATCTGCAGATTATACTGAATGACCAGCAGTGGCAGTGTTGCCCAACAGATTATCGCTGCATTGCCGAGACTAAACAAAAAAAAAAAAAAAGAAAGAAAAACACTGAAGTCTTCAAGCATACTGCATCATTTTACCAATTTATGTGGTAAGTTAAACTCACAATCATTCCTTTGGGCGATTAAAAGACGTTCACAGCATCTGAATGTCTTCACTACTTTCAAGTGGGGTACTCTTGCTTGAATATCATTTCTGTCAAGATGGAAGTAATGTGGATCACTTTGTTTTAGTCATGATGGTTAATAAAGGTCTGGCTGCCTCCAAGGCTACCAAAACCTGCTTTAGATCCTGGTGCAGCAATATACCATCTGAGGAAATGACTGCCTTTGAGGCTGGAATGTATTACCTTACGTTAGAGCCATAGTCTAACTTTCACATGGAAGTAAGCTGCTTTCACCTCTTCCACTGCAGTCTGTATGATGGGCTCTGATATTCAAGATGGATTGTTAAGGATCATCTGTCTTTTTGTATCTCCATCCCACGTTGAAAAAGCCCCCAATGCTTTGACTAATTCAGTCCTTAACCGTTCCACCTCCTGCTTGCCTTTCAGTCCTAATTGCAGATAGTGACCGAGTGCATAATTGCTGAGATCTCATCCTCCTGTGTCACCCTTACCAAGGACAATTGTTCCAGTGGTGCCCTGACATCATAAAGCTACTGCAGGATGTCATCTGACAGGAGGGCCAATCAATTGCCTAGCAAGCAATAGGATACATTTATCTTGGTATATAAATGAGTAGCAGGGTAGAGAGGATGCCCAACTGAAAACTAAGATGAAAGAAGTTGGGGCATTTTTTCAGACCTATAGATTTGTATGAATGTGCGGCGATCATAATAGTCTTTTCCTCACCATTGCTTTACTAGTAGGCCTTGGTTAAAATGATGCTGGTAACATATGCTATTCACAGTTTTTATTATTCCCACTAACTGAAGCATTACCCTTCCACTCTCAACTTATCAACTGACTTAATTAACTCTGGTGTACCATATCCTAAAACAAATGCAGTGAGTAGGGTACCCCGCCACTTGGCTGGCCATAAGATCTATGTATCTATATCCTAATGTAGGTGCTACAGCTTAGAGAGTGTTAGCAAATCCGGCATGGGATTTTGAGAAGTATGTGAGGTTGAAAACACAAATTTAGTTTCACATTTCTAATGAGCTGTGGATTTTCACATTAACGCAGACTCTATTGTACTGATGTGTTTGAGTTATAAAAAGCAATTTGTGTTGTATTGCATATAGTAAATTGACTAACAGTGGACTTTTCCATCTGCAGATTATACTGAATGACCAGCAGTGGCAGTGTTGCCCAACAGATTATCGCTGCATTGCCGAGACTAAACAAAAAAAAAAAAAAAAAGAAAGAAAAACACTGAAGTCTTCAAGCATACTGCATCATTTTACCAATTTATGTGGTAAGTTAAACTCACAATCATTCCTTTGGGCGATTAAAAGACGTTCACAGCATCTGAATGTCTTCACTACTTTCAAGTGGGGTACTCTTGCTTGAATATCATTTCTGTCAAGATGGAAGTAATGTGGATCACTTTGTTTTAGTCATGATGGTTAATAAAGGTCTGGCTGCCTCCAAGGCTACCAAAACCTGCTTTAGATCCTGGTGCAGCAATATACCATCTGAGGAAATGACTGCCTTTGAGGCTGGAATGTATTACCTTACGTTAGAGCCATAGTCTAACTTTCACATGGAAGTAAGCTGCTTTCACCTCTTCCACTGCAGTCTGTATGATGGGCTCTGATATTCAAGATGGATTGTTAAGGATCATCTGTCTTTTTGTATCTCCATCCCACGTTGAAAAAGCCCCCAATGCTTTGACTAGTTCAGTCCTTAACCGTTCCACCTCCTGCTTGCCTTTCAGTCCTAATTGCAGATAGTGACCGAGTGCATAATTGCTGAGATCTCATCCTCCTGTGTCACCCTTACCAAGGACAATTGTTCCAGTGGTGCCCTGACATCATAAAGCTACTGCAGGATGTCATCTGACAGGAGGGCCAATCAATTGCCTAGCAAGCAATAGGATACATTTATCTTGGTATATAAATGAGTAGCAGGGTAGAGAGGATGCCCAACTGAAAACTAAGATGAAAGAAGTTGGGGCATTTTTTCAGACTTATAGATTTGTATGAATGTGCGGCGATCATAATAGTCTTTTCCTCACCATTGCTTTACTAGTAGGCCTTGGTTAAAATGATGCTGGTAACATATGCTATTCACAGTTTGTATTATTCCCACTAACTGAAGCATTACCCTTCCACTCTCAACTTATCAGCTGACTTAATTAACTCTGGTGTACCATATCCTAAAACAAATGCAGTGAGTAGGGTACCCCGCCACTTGGCTGGCCATAAGATCTATGTATCTGTATCCTAATGTAGGTGCTACAGCTTAGAGAGTGTTAGCAAATCCGGCATGGGATTTTGAGAAGTATGTGAGGTTGAAAACACAAATTTAGTTTCACATTTCTAATGAGCTGTGGATTTTCACATTAACGCAGACTCTATTGTACTGATGTGTTTGAGTTATAAAAAGCAATTTGTGTTGTATTGCATATAGTAAATTGACTAACAGTGGACTTTTCCATCTGCAGATTATACTGAATGACCAGCAGTGGCAGTGTTGCCCAACAGATTATCGCTGCATTGCCGAGACTAAACAAAAAAAAAAAAAAAGAAAGAAAAACACTGAAGTCTTCAAGCATACTGCATCATTTTACCAATTTATGTGGTAAGTTAAACTCACAATCATTCCTTTGGGCGATTAAAAGACGTTCACAGCATCTGAATGTCTTCACTACTTTCAAGTGGGGTACTCTTGCTTGAATATCATTTCTGTCAAGATGGAAGTAATGTGGATCACTTTGTTTTAGTCATGATGGTTAATAAAGGTCTGGCTGCCTCCAAGGCTACCAAAACCTGCTTTAGATCCTGGTGCAGCAATATACCATCTGAGGAAATGACTGCCTTTGAGGCTGGAATGTATTACCTTACGTTAGAGCCATAGTCTAACTTTCACATGGAAGTAAGCTGCTTTCACCTCTTCCACTGCAGTCTGTATGATGGGCTCTGATATTCAAGATGGATTGTTAAGGATCATCTGTCTTTTTGTATCTCCATCCCACGTTGAAAAAGCCCCCAATGCTTTGACTAATTCAGTCCTTAACCGTTCCACCTCCTGCTTGCCTTTCAGTCCTAATTGCAGATAGTGACCGAGTGCATAATTGCTGAGATCTCATCCTCCTGTGTCACCCTTACCAAGGACAATTGTTCCAGTGGTGCCCTGACATCATAAAGCTACTGCAGGATGTCATCTGACAGGAGGGCCAATCAATTGCCTAGCAAGCAATAGGATACATTTATCTTGGTATATAAATGAGTAGCAGGGTAGAGAGGATGCCCAACTGAAAACTAAGATGAAAGAAGTTGGGGCATTTTTTCAGACTTATAGATTTGTATGAATGTGCGGCGATCATAATAGTCTTTTCCTCACCATTGCTTTACTAGTAGGCCTTGGTTAAAATGATGCTGGTAACATATGCTATTCACAGTTTGTATTATTCCCACTAACTGAAGCATTACCCTTCCACTCTCAACTTATCAGCTGACTTAATTAACTCTGGTGTACCATATCCTAAAACAAATGCAGTGAGTAGGGTACCCCACCACTTGGCTGGCCATAAGATCTATGTATCTGTATCCTAATGTAGGTGCTACAGCTTAGAGAGTGTTAGCAAATCCGGCATGGGATTTTGAGAAGTATGTGAGGTTGAAAACACAAATTTAGTTTCACATTTCTAATGAGCTGTGGATTTTCACATTAACGCAGACTCTATTGTACTGATGTGTTTGAGTTATAAAAAGCAATTTGTGTTGTATTGCATATAGTAAATTGACTAACAGTGGACTTTTCCATCTGCAGATTATACTGAATGACCAGCAGTGGCAGTGTTGCCCAACAGATTATCGCTGCATTGCCGAGACTAAACAAAAAAAAAAAAAAGAAAGAAAAACACTGAAGTCTTCAAGCATACTGCATCATTTTACCAATTTATGTGGTAAGTTAAACTCACAATCATTCCTTTGGGCGATTAAAAGACGTTCACAGCATCTGAATGTCTTCACTACTTTCAAGTGGGGTACTCTTGCTTGAATATCATTTCTGTCAAGATGGAAGTAATGTGGATCACTTTGTTTTAGTCATGATGGTTAATAAAGGTCTGGCTGCCTCCAAGGCTACCAAAACCTGCTTTAGATCCTGGTGCAGCAATATACCATCTGAGGAAATGACTGCCTTTGAGGCTGGAATGTATTACCTTACGTTAGAGCCATAGTCTAACTTTCACATGGAAGTAAGCTGCTTTCACCTCTTCCACTGCAGTCTGTATGATGGGCTCTGATATTCAAGATGGATTGTTAAGGATCATCTGTCTTTTTGTATCTCCATCCCACGTTGAAAAAGCCCCCAATGCTTTGACTAATTCAGTCCTTAACCGTTCCACCTCCTGCTTGCCTTTCAGTCCTAATTGCAGATAGTGACCGAGTGCATAATTGCTGAGATCTCATCCTCCTGTGTCACCCTTACCAAGGACAATTGTTCCAGTGGTGCCCTGACATCATAAAGCTACTGCAGGATGTCATCTGACAGGAGGGCCAATCAATTGCCTAGCAAGCAATAGGATACATTTATCTTGGTATATAAATGAGTAGCAGGGTAGAGAGGATGCCCAACTGAAAACTAAGATGAAAGAAGTTGGGGCATTTTTTCAGACTTATAGATTTGTATGAATGTGCGGCGATCATAATAGTCTTTTCCTCACCATTGCTTTACTAGTAGGCCTTGGTTAAAATGATGCTGGTAACATATGCTATTCACAGTTTGTATTATTCCCACTAACTGAAGCATTACCCTTCCACTCTCAACTTATCAGCTGACTTAATTAACTCTGGTGTACCATATCCTAAAACAAATGCAGTGAGTAGGGTACCCCACCACTTGGCTGGCCATAAGATCTATGTATCTGTATCCTAATGTAGGTGCTACAGCTTAGAGAGTGTTAGCAAATCCGGCATGGGATTTTGAGAAGTATGTGAGGTTGAAAACACAAATTTAGTTTCACATTTCTAATGAGCTGTGGATTTTCACATTAACGCAGACTCTATTGTACTGATGTGTTTGAGTTATAAAAAGCAATTTGTGTTGTATTGCATATAGTAAATTGACTAACAGTGGACTTTTCCATCTGCAGATTATACTGAATGACCAGCAGTGGCAGTGTTGCCCAACAGATTATCGCTGCATTGCCGAGACTAAACAAAAAAAAAAAAAAGAAAGAAAAACACTCAAGTCTTCAAGCATACTGCATCATTTTACCAATTTATGTGGTAAGTTAAACTCACAATCATTCCTTTGGGCGATTAAAAGACGTTCACAGCATCTGAATGTCTTCACTACTTTCAAGTGGGGTACTCTTGCTTGAATATCATTTCTGTCAAGATGGAAGTAATGTGGATCACTTTGTTTTAGTCATGATGGTTAATAAAGGTCTGGCTGCCTCCAAGGCTACCAAAACCTGCTTTAGATCCTGGTGCAGCAATATACCATCTGAGGAAATGACTGCCTTTGAGGCTGGAATGTATTACCTTACGTTAGAGCCATAGTCTAACTTTCACATGGAAGTAAGCTGCTTTCACCTCTTCCACTGCAGTCTGTATGATGGGCTCTGATATTCAAGATGGATTGTTAAGGATCATCTGTCTTTTTGTATCTCCATCCCACGTTGAAAAAGCCCCCAATGCTTTGACTAATTCAGTCCTTAACCGTTCCACCTCCTGCTTGCCTTTCAGTCCTAATTGCAGATAGTGACCGAGTGCATAATTGCTGAGATCTCATCCTCCTGTGTCACCCTTACCAAGGACAATTGTTCCAGTGGTGCCCTGACATCATAAAGCTACTGCAGGATGTCATCTGACAGGAGGGCCAATCAATTGCCTAGCAAGCAATAGGATACATTTATCTTGGTATATAAATGAGTAGCAGGGTAGAGAGGATGCCCAACTGAAAACTAAGATGAAAGAAGTTGGGGCATTTTTTCAGACTTATAGATTTGTATGAATGTGCGGCGATCATAATAGTCTTTTCCTCACTATTGCTTTACTAGTAGGCCTTGGTTAAAATGATGCTGGTAACATATGCTATTCACAGTTTGTATTATTCCCACTAACTGAAGCATTACCCTTCCACTCTCAACTTATCAGCTGACTTAATTAACTCTGGTGTACCATATCCTAAAACAAATGCAGTGAGTAGGGTACCCCGCCACTTGGCTGGCCATAAGATCTATGTATCTGTATCCTAATGTAGGTGCTACAGCTTAGAGAGTGTTAGAAAATCCGGCATGGGATTTTGAGAAGTATGTGAGGTTGAAAACACAAATTTAGTTTCACATTTCTAATGAGCTGTGGATTTTCACATTAACGCAGACTCTATTGTACTGATGTGTTTGAGTTATAAAAAGCAATTTGTGTTGTATTGCATATAGTAAATTGACTAACAGTGGACTTTTCCATCTGCAGATTATACTGAATGACCAGCAGTGGCAGTGTTGCCCAACAGATTATCGCTGCATTGCCGAGACTAAACAAAAAAGAAAAAAAGAAATAAAAACACTGAAGTCTTCAAGCATACTGTATCATTTTACCAATTTATGTGGTAAGTTAAACTCACAATCATTCCTTTGGGCATTAAAAGACGTTCACAGCATCTGAATGTCTTCACTACTTTCAAGTGGGGTACTCTTGCTTGAATATCATTTCTGTCAAGATGGAAGTAATGTGGATCACTTTGTTTTAGTCATGATGGTTAATAAAGGTCTCGCTGCCTCCAAGGCTACCAAAACCTGCTTTAGATCCTGGTGCAGCAATATACCATCTGAGGAAATGACTGCCTTTGAGGCTGGAATGTATTACCTTACGTTAGAGCCATAGTCTAACTTTCACATGGAAGTAAGCTGCTTTCACCTCTTCCACTGCAGTCTGTATGATGGGCTCTGATATTCAAGATGGATTGTTAAGGATCATCTGTCTTTTTGTATCTCCATCCCACGTTGAAAAAGCCCCCAATGCTTTGACTAATTCAGTCCTTAACCGTTCCACCTCCTGCTTGCCTTTCAGTCCTAATTGCAGATAGTGACCGAGTGCATAATTGCTGAGATCTCATCCTCCTGTGTCACCCTTACCAAGGACAATTGTTCCAGTGGTGCCCTGACATCATAAAGCTACTGCAGGATGTCATCTGACAGGAGGGCCAATAAATTGCCTAGCAAGCAATAGGATACATTTATCTTGGTATATAAATGAGTAGCAGGGTAGAGAGGATGCCCAACTGAAAACTAAGATGAAAGAAGTTGGGGCATTTTTTCAGACTTATAGATTTGTATGAATGTGCGGCGATCATAATAGTCTTTTCCTCACCATTGCTTTACTAGTAGGCCTTGGTTAAAATGATGCTGGTAACATATGCTATTCACAGTTTTTATTATTCCCACTAACTGAAGCATTACCCTTCCACTCTCAACTTATCAGCTGACTTAATTAACTCTGGTGTACCATATCCTAAAACAAATGCAGTGAGTAGGGTACCCCGCCACTTGGCTGGCCATAAGATCTATGTATCTGTATCCTAATGTAGGTGCTACAGCTTAGAGAGTGTTAGCAAATCCGGCATGGGATTTTGAGAAGTATGTGAGGTTGAAAACACAAATTTAGTTTCACATTTCTAATGAGCTGTGGATTTTCACATTAACGCAGACTCTATTGTACTGATGTGTTTGAGTTATAAAAAGCAATTTGTGTTGTATTGCATATAGTAAATTGACTAACAGTGGACTTTTCCATCTGCAGATTATACTGAATGACCAGCAGTGGCAGTGTTGCCCAACAGATTATCGCTGCATTGCCGAGACTAAACAAAAAAAAAAAAAAAAAGAAAGAAAAACACTGAAGTCTTCAAGCATACTGCATCATTTTACCAATTTATGTGGTAAGTTAAACTCACAATCATTCCTTTGGGCGATTAAAAGACGTTCACAGCATCTGAATGTCTTCACTACTTTCAAGTGGGGTACTCTTGCTTGAATATCATTTCTGTCAAGATGGAAGTAATGTGGATCACTTTGTTTTAGTCATGATGGTTAATAAAGGTCTGGCTGCCTCCAAGGCTACCAAAACCTGCTTTAGATCCTGGTGCAGCAATATACCATCTGAGGAAATGACTGCCTTTGAGGCTGGAATGTATTACCTTACGTTAGAGCCATAGTCTAACTTTCACATGGAAGTAAGCTGCTTTCACCTCTTCCACTGCAGTCTGTATGATGGGCTCTGATATTCAAGATGGATTGTTAAGGATCATCTGTCTTTTTGTATCTCCATCCCACGTTGAAAAAGCCCCAAATGCTTTGACTAGTTCAGTCCTTAACCGTTCCACCTCCTGCTTGCCTTTCAGTCCTAATTGCAGATAGTGACCGAGTGCATAATTGCTGAGATCTCATCCTCCTGTGTCACCCTTACCAAGGACAATTGTTCCAGTGGTGCCCTGACATCATAAAGCTACTGCAGGATGTCATCTGACAGGAGGGCCAATCAATTGCCTAGCAAGCAATAGGATACATTTATCTTGGTATTTAAATGAGTAGCAGGGTAGAGAGGATGCCCAACGGAAAACTAAGATGAAAGAAGTTAGGGCATTTTTTCAGACTTATAGATTTGTATGAATGTGCGGCGATCATAATAGTCTTTTCCTCACTATTGCTTTACTAGTAGGCCTTGGTTAAAATGATGCTGGTAACATATGCTATTCACAGTTTGTATTATTCCCACTAACTGAAGCATTACCCTTCCACTCTCAACTTATCAGCTGACTTAATTAACTCTGGTGTACCATATCCTAAAACAAATGCAGTGAGTAGGGTACCCCGCCACTTGGCTGGCCATAAGATCTATGTATCTGTATCCTAATGTAGGTGCTACAGCTTAGAGAGTGTTAGAAAATCCGGCATGGGATTTTGAGAAGTATGTGAGGTTGAAAACACAAATTTAGTTTCACATTTCTAATGAGCTGTGGATTTTCACATTAACGCAGACTCTATTGTACTGATGTGTTTGAGTTATAAAAAGCAATTTGTGTTGTATTGCATATAGTAAATTGACTAACAGTGGACTTTTCCATCTGCAGATTATACTGAATGACCAGCAGTGGCAGTGTTGCCCAACAGATTATCGCTGCATTGCCGAGACTAAACAAAAAAGAAAAAAAGAAATAAAAACACTGAAGTCTTCAAGCATACTGTATCATTTTACCAATTTATGTGGTAAGTTAAACTCACAATCATTCCTTTGGGCATTAAAAGACGTTCACAGCATCTGAATGTCTTCACTACTTTCAAGTGGGGTACTCTTGCTTGAATATCATTTCTGTCAAGATGGAAGTAATGTGGATCACTTTGTTTTAGTCATGATGGTTAATAAAGGTCTGGCTGCCTCCAAGGCTACCAAAACCTGCTTTAGATCCTGGTGCAGCAATATACCATCTGAGGAAATGACTGCCTTTGAGGCTGGAATGTATTACCTTACGTTAGAGCCATAGTCTAACTTTCACATGGAAGTAAGCTGCTTTCACCTCTTCCACTGCAGTCTGTATGATGGGCTCTGATATTCAAGATGGATTGTTAAGGATCATCTGTCTTTTTGTATCTCCATCCCACGTTGAAAAAGCCCCCAATGCTTTGACTAATTCAGTCCTTAACCGTTCCACCTCCTGCTTGCCTTTCAGTCCTAATTGCAGATAGTGACCGAGTGCATAATTGCTGAGATCTCATCCTCCTGTGTCACCCTTACCAAGGACAATTGTTCCAGTGGTGCCCTGACATCATAAAGCTACTGCAGGATGTCATCTGACAGGAGGGCCAATCAATTGCCTAGCAAGCAATAGGATACATTTATCTTGGTATATAAATGAGTAGCAGGGTAGAGAGGATGCCCAACTGAAAACTAAGATGAAAGAAGTTGGGGCATTTTTTCAGACTTATAGATTTGTATGAATGTGCGGCGATCATAATAGTCTTTTCCTCACCATTGCTTTACTAGTAGGCCTTGGTTAAAATGATGCTGGTAACATATGCTATTCACAGTTTTTATTATTCCCACTAACTGAAGCATTACCCTTCCACTCTCAACTTATCAACTGACTTAATTAACTCTGGTGTACCATATCCTAAAACAAATGCAGTGAGTAGGGTACCCCGCCACTTGGCTGGCCATAAGATCTATGTATCTATATCCTAATGTAGGTGCTACAGCTTAGAGAGTGTTAGCAAATCCGGCATGGGATTTTGAGAAGTATGTGAGGTTGAAAACACAAATTTAGTTTCACATTTCTAATGAGCTGTGGATTTTCACATTAACGCAGACTCTATTGTACTGATGTGTTTGAGTTATAAAAAGCAATTTGTGTTGTATTGCATATAGTAAATTGACTAACAGTGGACTTTTCCATCTGCAGATTATACTGAATGACCAGCAGTGGCAGTGTTGCCCAACAGATTATCGCTGCATTGCCGAGACTAAACAAAAAAAAAAAAAAAAAGAAAGAAAAACACTGAAGTCTTCAAGCATACTGCATCATTTTACCAATTTATGTGGTAAGTTAAACTCACAATCATTCCTTTGGGCGATTAAAAGACGTTCACAGCATCTGAATGTCTTCACTACTTTCAAGTGGGGTACTCTTGCTTGAATATCATTTCTGTCAAGATGGAAGTAATGTGGATCACTTTGTTTTAGTCATGATGGTTAATAAAGGTCTGGCTGCCTCCAAGGCTACCAAAACCTGCTTTAGATCCTGGTGCAGCAATATACCATCTGAGGAAATGACTGCCTTTGAGGCTGGAATGTATTACCTTACGTTAGAGCCATAGTCTAACTTTCACATGGAAGTAAGCTGCTTTCACCTCTTCCACTGCAGTCTGTATGATGGGCTCTGATATTCAAGATGGATTGTTAAGGATCATCTGTCTTTTTGTATCTCCATCCCACGTTGAAAAAGCCCCCAATGCTTTGACTAGTTCAGTCCTTAACCGTTCCACCTCCTGCTTGCCTTTCAGTCCTAATTGCAGATAGTGACCGAGTGCATAATTGCTGAGATCTCATCCTCCTGTGTCACCCTTACCAAGGACAATTGTTCCAGTGGTGCCCTGACATCATAAAGCTACTGCAGGATGTCATCTGACAGGAGGGCCAATCAATTGCCTAGCAAGCAATAGGATACATTTATCTTGGTATATAAATGAGTAGCAGGGTAGAGAGGATGCCCAACTGAAAACTAAGATGAAAGAAGTTGGGGCATTTTTTCAGACTTATAGATTTGTATGAATGTGCGGCGATCATAATAGTCTTTTCCTCACCATTGCTTTACTAGTAGGCCTTGGTTAAAATGATGCTGGTAACATATGCTATTCACAGTTTGTATTATTCCCACTAACTGAAGCATTACCCTTCCACTCTCAACTTATCAGCTGACTTAATTAACTCTGGTGTACCATATCCTAAAACAAATGCAGTGAGTAGGGTACCCCGCCACTTGGCTGGCCATAAGATCTATGTATCTGTATCCTAATGTAGGTGCTACAGCTTAGAGAGTGTTAGCAAATCCGGCATGGGATTTTGAGAAGTATGTGAGGTTGAAAACACAAATTTAGTTTCACATTTCTAATGAGCTGTGGATTTTCACATTAACGCAGACTCTATTGTACTGATGTGTTTGAGTTATAAAAAGCAATTTGTGTTGTATTGCATATAGTAAATTGACTAACAGTGGACTTTTCCATCTGCAGATTATACTGAATGACCAGCAGTGGCAGTGTTGCCCAACAGATTATCGCTGCATTGCCGAGACTAAACAAAAAAAAAAAAAAAGAAAGAAAAACACTGAAGTCTTCAAGCATACTGCATCATTTTACCAATTTATGTGGTAAGTTAAACTCACAATCATTCCTTTGGGCGATTAAAAGACGTTCACAGCATCTGAATGTCTTCACTACTTTCAAGTGGGGTACTCTTGCTTGAATATCATTTCTGTCAAGATGGAAGTAATGTGGATCACTTTGTTTTAGTCATGATGGTTAATAAAGGTCTGGCTGCCTCCAAGGCTACCAAAACCTGCTTTAGATCCTGGTGCAGCAATATACCATCTGAGGAAATGACTGCCTTTGAGGCTGGAATGTATTACCTTACGTTAGAGCCATAGTCTAACTTTCACATGGAAGTAAGCTGCTTTCACCTCTTCCACTGCAGTCTGTATGATGGGCTCTGATATTCAAGATGGATTGTTAAGGATCATCTGTCTTTTTGTATCTCCATCCCACGTTGAAAAAGCCCCCAATGCTTTGACTAATTCAGTCCTTAACCGTTCCACCTCCTGCTTGCCTTTCAGTCCTAATTGCAGATAGTGACCGAGTGCATAATTGCTGAGATCTCATCCTCCTGTGTCACCCTTACCAAGGACAATTGTTCCAGTGGTGCCCTGACATCATAAAGCTACTGCAGGATGTCATCTGACAGGAGGGCCAATCAATTGCCTAGCAAGCAATAGGATACATTTATCTTGGTATATAAATGAGTAGCAGGGTAGAGAGGATGCCCAACTGAAAACTAAGATGAAAGAAGTTGGGGCATTTTTTCAGACTTATAGATTTGTATGAATGTGCGGCGATCATAATAGTCTTTTCCTCACCATTGCTTTACTAGTAGGCCTTGGTTAAAATGATGCTGGTAACATATGCTATTCACAGTTTGTATTATTCCCACTAACTGAAGCATTACCCTTCCACTCTCAACTTATCAGCTGACTTAATTAACTCTGGTGTACCATATCCTAAAACAAATGCAGTGAGTAGGGTACCCCACCACTTGGCTGGCCATAAGATCTATGTATCTGTATCCTAATGTAGGTGCTACAGCTTAGAGAGTGTTAGCAAATCCGGCATGGGATTTTGAGAAGTATGTGAGGTTGAAAACACAAATTTAGTTTCACATTTCTAATGAGCTGTGGATTTTCACATTAACGCAGACTCTATTGTACTGATGTGTTTGAGTTATAAAAAGCAATTTGTGTTGTATTGCATATAGTAAATTGACTAACAGTGGACTTTTCCATCTGCAGATTATACTGAATGACCAGCAGTGGCAGTGTTGCCCAACAGATTATCGCTGCATTGCCGAGACTAAACAAAAAAAAAAAAAAAGAAAGAAAAACACTGAAGTCTTCAAGCATACTGCATCATTTTACCAATTTATGTGGTAAGTTAAACTCACAATCATTCCTTTGGGCGATTAAAAGACGTTCACAGCATCTGAATGTCTTCACTACTTTCAAGTGGGGTACTCTTGCTTGAATATCATTTCTGTCAAGATGGAAGTAATGTGGATCACTTTGTTTTAGTCATGATGGTTAATAAAGGTCTGGCTGCCTCCAAGGCTACCAAAACCTGCTTTAGATCCTGGTGCAGCAATATACCATCTGAGGAAATGACTGCCTTTGAGGCTGGAATGTATTACCTTACGTTAGAGCCATAGTCTAACTTTCACATGGAAGTAAGCTGCTTTCACCTCTTCCACTGCAGTCTGTATGATGGGCTCTGATATTCAAGATGGATTGTTAAGGATCATCTGTCTTTTTGTATCTCCATCCCACGTTGAAAAAGCCCCCAATGCTTTGACTAGTTCAGTCCTTAACCGTTCCACCTCCTGCTTGCCTTTCAGTCCTAATTGCAGATAGTGACCGAGTGCATAATTGCTGAGATCTCATCCTCCTGTGTCACCCTTACCAAGGACAATTGTTCCAGTGGTGCCCTGACATCATAAAGCTACTGCAGGATGTCATCTGACAGGAGGGCCAATCAATTGCCTAGCAAGCAATAGGATACATTTATCTTGGTATTTAAATGAGTAGCAGGGTAGAGAGGATGCCCAACGGAAAACTAAGATGAAAGAAGTTAGGGCATTTTTTCAGACTTATAGATTTGTATGAATGTGCGGCGATCATAATAGTCTTTTCCTCACTATTGCTTTACTAGTAGGCCTTGGTTAAAATGATGCTGGTAACATATGCTATTCACAGTTTGTATTATTCCCACTAACTGAAGCATTACCCTTCCACTCTCAACTTATCAGCTGACTTAATTAACTCTGGTGTACCATATCCTAAAACAAATGCAGTGAGTAGGGTACCCCGCCACTTGGCTGGCCATAAGATCTATGTATCTGTATCCTAATGTAGGTGCTACAGCTTAGAGAGTGTTAGCAAATCCGGCATGGGATTTTGAGAAGTATGTGAGGTTGAAAACACAAATTTAGTTTCACATTTCTAATGAGCTGTGGATTTTCACATTAACGCAGACTCTATTGTACTGATGTGTTTGAGTTATAAAAAGCAATTTGTGTTGTATTGCATATAGTAAATTGACTAACAGTGGACTTTTCCATCTGCAGATTATACTGAATGACCAGCAGTGGCAGTGTTGCCCAACAGATTATCGCTGCATTGCCGAGACTAAACAAAAAAAAAAAAAAGAAAGAAAAACACTCAAGTCTTCAAGCATACTGCATCATTTTACCAATTTATGTGGTAAGTTAAACTCACAATCATTCCTTTGGGCGATTAAAAGACGTTCACAGCATCTGAATGTCTTCACTACTTTCAAGTGGGGTACTCTTGCTTGAATATCATTTCTGTCAAGATGGAAGTAATGTGGATCACTTTGTTTTAGTCATGATGGTTAATAAAGGTCTGGCTGCCTCCAAGGCTACCAAAACCTGCTTTAGATCCTGGTGCAGCAATATACCATCTGAGGAAATGACTGCCTTTGAGGCTGGAATGTATTACCTTACGTTAGAGCCATAGTCTAACTTTCACATGGAAGTAAGCTGCTTTCACCTCTTCCACTGCAGTCTGTATGATGGGCTCTGATATTCAAGATGGATTGTTAAGGATCATCTGTCTTTTTGTATCTCCATCCCACGTTGAAAAAGCCCCCAATGCTTTGACTAATTCAGTCCTTAACCGTTCCACCTCCTGCTTGCCTTTCAGTCCTAATTGCAGATAGTGACCGAGTGCATAATTGCTGAGATCTCATCCTCCTGTGTCACCCTTACCAAGGACAATTGTTCCAGTGGTGCCCTGACATCATAAAGCTACTGCAGGATGTCATCTGACAGGAGGGCCAATCAATTGCCTAGCAAGCAATAGGATACATTTATCTTGGTATATAAATGAGTAGCAGGGTAGAGAGGATGCCCAACTGAAAGCTAAGATGAAAGAAGTTGGGGCATTTTTTCAGACTTATAGATTTGTATGAATGTGCGGCGATCATAATAGTCTTTTCCTCACCATTGCTTTACTAGTAGGCCTTGGTTAAAATGATGCTGGTAACATATGCTATTCACAGTTTTTATTATTCCCACTAACTGAAGCATTACCCTTCCACTCTCAACTTATCAACTGACTTAATTAACTCTGGTGTACCATATCCTAAAACAAATGCAGTGAGTAGGGTACCCCGCCACTTGGCTGGCCATAAGATCTATGTATCTATATCCTAATGTAGGTGCTACAGCTTAGAGAGTGTTAGCAAATCCGGCATGGGATTTTGAGAAGTATGTGAGGTTGAAAACACAAATTTAGTTTCACATTTCTAATGAGCTGTGGATTTTCACATTAACGCAGACTCTATTGTACTGATGTGTTTGAGTTATAAAAAGCAATTTGTGTTGTATTGCATATAGTAAATTGACTAACAGTGGACTTTTCCATCTGCAGATTATACTGAATGACCAGCAGTGGCAGTGTTGCCCAACAGATTATCGCTGCATTGCCGAGACTAAACAAAAAAAAAAAAAAAAGAAAGAAAAACACTGAAGTCTTCAAGCATACTGCATCATTTTACCAATTTATGTGGTAAGTTAAACTCACAATCATTCCTTTGGGCGATTAAAAGACGTTCACAGCATCTGAATGTCTTCACTACTTTCAAGTGGGGTACTCTTGCTTGAATATCATTTCTGTCAAGATGGAAGTAATGTGGATCACTTTGTTTTAGTCATGATGGTTAATAAAGGTCTGGCTGCCTCCAAGGCTACCAAAACATGCTTTAGATCCTGGTGCAGCAATATACCATCTGAGGAAATGACTGCCTTTGAGGCTGGAATGTATTACCTTACGTTAGAGCCATAGTCTAACTTTCACATGGAAGTAAGCTGCTTTCACCTCTTCCACTGCAGTCTGTATGATGGGCTCTGATATTCAAGATGGATTGTTAAGGATCATCTGTCTTTTTGTATCTCCATCCCACGTTGAAAAAGCCCCCAATGCTTTGACTAGTTCAGTCCTTAACCGTTCCACCTCCTGCTTGCCTTTCAGTCCTAATTGCAGATAGTGACCGAGTGCATAATTGCTGAGATCTCATCCTCCTGTGTCACCCTTACCAAGGACAATTGTTCCAGTGGTGCCCTGACATCATAAAGCTACTGCAGGATGTCATCTGACAGGAGGGCCAATCAATTGCCTAGCAAGCAATAGGATACATTTATCTTGGTATTTAAATGAGTAGCAGGGTAGAGAGGATGCCCAACGGAAAACTAAGATGAAAGAAGTTAGGGCATTTTTTCAGACTTATAGATTTGTATGAATGTGCGGCGATCATAATAGTCTTTTCCTCACTATTGCTTTACTAGTAGGCCTTGGTTAAAATGATGCTGGTAACATATGCTATTCACAGTTTGTATTATTCCCACTAACTGAAGCATTACCCTTCCACTCTCAACTTATCAGCTGACTTAATTAACTCTGGTGTACCATATCCTAAAACAAATGCAGTGAGTAGGGTACCCCGCCACTTGGCTGGCCATAAGATCTATGTATCTGTATCCTAATGTAGGTGCTACAGCTTAGAGAGTGTTAGCAAATCCGGCATGGGATTTTGAGAAGTATGTGAGGTTGAAAACACAAATTTAGTTTCACATTTCTAATGAGCTGTGGATTTTCACATTAACGCAGACTCTATTGTACTGATGTGTTTGAGTTATAAAAAGCAATTTGTGTTGTATTGCATATAGTAAATTGACTAACAGTGGACTTTTCCATCTGCAGATTATACTGAATGACCAGCAGTGGCAGTGTTGCCCAACAGATTATCGCTGCATTGCCGAGACTAAACAAAAAAAAAAAAAAAAAGAAAGAAAAACACTGAAGTCTTCAAGCATACTGCATCATTTTACCAATTTATGTGGTAAGTTAAACTCACAATCATTCCTTTGGGCGATTAAAAGACGTTCACAGCATCTGAATGTCTTCACTACTTTCAAGTGGGGTACTCTTGCTTGAATATCATTTCTGTCAAGATGGAAGTAATGTGGATCACTTTGTTTTAGTCATGATGGTTAATAAAGGTCTGGCTGCCTCCAAGGCTACCAAAACCTGCTTTAGATCCTGGTGCAGCAATATACCATCTGAGGAAATGACTGCCTTTGAGGCTGGAATGTATTACCTTACGTTAGAGCCATAGTCTAACTTTCACATGGAAGTAAGCTGCTTTCACCTCTTCCACTGCAGTCTGTATGATGGGCTCTGATATTCAAGATGGATTGTTAAGGATCATCTGTCTTTTTGTATCTCCATCCCACGTTGAAAAAGCCCCCAATGCTTTGACTAGTTCAGTCCTTAACCGTTCCACCTCCTGCTTGCCTTTCAGTCCTAATTGCAGATAGTGACCGAGTGCATAATTGCTGAGATCTCATCCTCCTGTGTCACCCTTACCAAGGACAATTGTTCCAGTGGTGCCCTGACATCATAAAGCTACTGCAGGATGTCATCTGACAGGAGGGCCAATCAATTGCCTAGCAAGCAATAGGATACATTTATCTTGGTATTTAAATGAGTAGCAGGGTAGAGAGGATGCCCAACGGAAAACTAAGATGAAAGAAGTTAGGGCATTTTTTCAGACTTATAGATTTGTATGAATGTGCGGCGATCATAATAGTCTTTTCCTCACTATTGCTTTACTAGTAGGCCTTGGTTAAAATGATGCTGGTAACATATGCTATTCACAGTTTGTATTATTCCCACTAACTGAAGCATTACCCTTCCACTCTCAACTTATCAGCTGACTTAATTAACTCTGGTGTACCATATCCTAAAACAAATGCAGTGAGTAGGGTACCCCGCCACTTGGCTGGCCATAAGATCTATGTATCTGTATCCTAATGTAGGTGCTACAGCTTAGAGAGTGTTAGAAAATCCGGCATGGGATTTTGAGAAGTATGTGAGGTTGAAAACACAAATTTAGTTTCACATTTCTAATGAGCTGTGGATTTTCACATTAACGCAGACTCTATTGTACTGATGTGTTTGAGTTATAAAAAGCAATTTGTGTTGTATTGCATATAGTAAATTGACTAACAGTGGACTTTTCCATCTGCAGATTATACTGAATGACCAGCAGTGGCAGTGTTGCCCAACAGATTATCGCTGCATTGCCGAGACTAAACAAAAAAGAAAAAAAGAAATAAAAACACTGAAGTCTTCAAGCATACTGTATCATTTTACCAATTTATGTGGTAAGTTAAACTCACAATCATTCCTTTGGGCGATTAAAAGACGTTCACAGCATCTGAATGTCTTCACTACTTTCAAGTGGGGTACTCTTGCTTGAATATCATTTCTGTCAAGATGGAAGTAATGTGGATCACTTTGTTTTAGTCATGATGGTTAATAAAGGTCTGGCTGCCTCCAAGGCTACCAAAACCTGCTTTAGATCCTGGTGCAGCAATATACCATCTGAGGAAATGACTGCCTTTGAGGCTGGAATGTATTACCTTACGTTAGAGCCATAGTCTAACTTTCACATGGAAGTAAGCTGCTTTCACCTCTTCCACTGCAGTCTGTATGATGGGCTCTGATATTCAAGATGGATTGTTAAGGATCATCTGTCTTTTTGTATCTCCATCCCACGTTGAAAAAGCCCCCAATGCTTTGACTAATTCAGTCCTTAACCGTTCCACCTCCTGCTTGCCTTTCAGTCCTAATTGCAGATAGTGACCGAGTGCATAATTGCTGAGATCTCATCCTCCTGTGTCACCCTTACCAAGGACAATTGTTCCAGTGGTGCCCTGACATCATAAAGCTACTGCAGGATGTCATCTGACAGGAGGGCCAATCAATTGCCTAGCAAGCAATAGGATACATTTATCTTGGTATATAAATGAGTAGCAGGGTAGAGAGGATGCCCAACTGAAAACTAAGATGAAAGAAGTTGGGGCATTTTTTCAGACTTATAGATTTGTATGAATGTGCGGCGATCATAATAGTCTTTTCCTCACCATTGCTTTACTAGTAGGCCTTGGTTAAAATGATGCTGGTAACATATGCTATTCACAGTTTGTATTATTCCCACTAACTGAAGCATTACCCTTCCACTCTCAACTTATCAGCTGACTTAATTAACTCTGGTGTACCATATCCTAAAACAAATGCAGTGAGTAGGGTACCCCGCCACTTGGCTGGCCATAAGATCTATGTATCTGTATCCTAATGTAGGTGCTACAGCTTAGAGAGTGTTAGCAAATCCGGCATGGGATTTTGAGAAGTATGTGAGGTTGAAAACACAAATTTAGTTTCACATTTCTAATGAGCTGTGGATTTTCACATTAACGCAGACTCTATTGTACTGATGTGTTTGAGTTATAAAAAGCAATTTGTGTTGTATTGCATATAGTAAATTGACTAACAGTGGACTTTTCCATCTGCAGATTATACTGAATGACCAGCAGTGGCAGTGTTGCCCAACAGATTATCGCTGCATTGCCAAGACTAAACAAAAAAAAAAAAAAAGAAAGAAAAACACTGAAGTCTTCAAGCATACTGCATCATTTTACCAATTTATGTGGTAAGTTAAACTCACAATCATTCCTTTGGGCGATTAAAAGACGTTCACAGCATCTGAATGTCTTCACTACTTTCAAGTGGGGTACTCTTGCTTGAATATCATTTCTGTCAAGATGGAAGTAATGTGGATCACTTTGTTTTAGTCATGATGGTTAATAAAGGTCTGGCTGCCTCCAAGGCTACCAAAACCTGCTTTAGATCCTGGTGCAGCAATATACCATCTGAGGAAATGACTGCCTTTGAGGCTGGAATGTATTACCTTACGTTAGAGCCATAGTCTAACTTTCACATGGAAGTAAGCTGCTTTCACCTCTTCCACTGCAGTCTGTATGATGGGCTCTGATATTCAAGATGGATTGTTAAGGATCATCTGTCTTTTTGTATCTCCATCCCACGTTGAAAAAGCCCCCAATGCTTTGACTAGTTCAGTCCTTAACCGTTCCACCTCCTGCTTGCCTTTCAGTCCTAATTGCAGATAGTGACCGAGTGCATAATTGCTGAGATCTCATCCTCCTGTGTCACCCTTACCAAGGACAATTGTTCCAGTGGTGCCCTGACATCATAAAGCTACTGCAGGATGTCATCTGACAGGAGGGCCAATCAATTGCCTAGCAAGCAATAGGATACATTTATCTTGGTATTTAAATGAGTAGCAGGGTAGAGAGGATGCCCAACGGAAATCTAAGATGAAAGAAGTTAGGGCATTTTTTCAGACTTATAGATTTGTATGAATGTGCGGCGATCATAATAGTCTTTTCCTCACTATTGCTTTACTAGTAGGCCTTGGTTAAAATGATGCTGGTAACATATGCTATTCACAGTTTGTATTATTCCCACTAACTGAAGCATTACCCTTCCACTCTCAACTTATCAGCTGACTTAATTAACTCTGGTGTACCATATCCTAAAACAAATGCAGTGAGTAGGGTACCCCGCCACTTGGCTGGCCATAAGATCTATGTATCTGTATCCTAATGTAGGTGCTACAGCTTAGAGAGTGTTAGAAAATCCGGCATGGGATTTTGAGAAGTATGTGAGGTTGAAAACACAAATTTAGTTTCACATTTCTAATGAGCTGTGGATTTTCACATTAACGCAGACTCTATTGTACTGATGTGTTTGAGTTATAAAAAGCAATTTGTGTTGTATTGCATATAGTAAATTGACTAACAGTGGACTTTTCCATCTGCAGATTATACTGAATGACCAGCAGTGGCAGTGTTGCCCAACAGATTATCGCTGCATTGCCGAGACTAAACAAAAAAGAAAAAAAGAAATAAAAACACTGAAGTCTTCAAGCATACTGTATCATTTTACCAATTTATGTGGTAAGTTAAACTCACAATCATTCCTTTGGGCGATTAAAAGACGTTCACAGCATCTGAATGTCTTCACTACTTTCAAGTGGGGTACTCTTGCTTGAATATCATTTCTGTCAAGATGGAAGTAATGTGGATCACTTTGTTTTAGTCATGATGGTTAATAAAGGTCTGGCTGCCTCCAAGGCTACCAAAACCTGCTTTAGATCCTGGTGCAGCAATATACCATCTGAGGAAATGACTGCCTTTGAGGCTGGAATGTATTACCTTACGTTAGAGCCATAGTCTAACTTTCACATGGAAGTAAGCTGCTTTCACCTCTTCCACTGCAGTCTGTATGATGGGCTCTGATATTCAAGATGGATTGTTAAGGATCATCTGTCTTTTTGTATCTCCATCCCACGTTGAAAAAGCCCCCAATGCTTTGACTAATTCAGTCCTTAACCGTTCCACCTCCTGCTTGCCTTTCAGTCCTAATTGCAGATAGTGACCGAGTGCATAATTGCTGAGATCTCATCCTCCTGTGTCACCCTTACCAAGGACAATTGTTCCAGTGGTGCCCTGACATCATAAAGCTACTGCAGGATGTCATCTGACAGGAGGGCCAATCAATTGCCTAGCAAGCAATAGGATACATTTATCTTGGTATATAAATGAGTAGCAGGGTAGAGAGGATGCCCAACTGAAAACTAAGATGAAAGAAGTTGGGGCATTTTTTCAGACTTATAGATTTGTATGAATGTGCGGCGATCATAATAGTCTTTTCCTCACCATTGCTTTACTAGTAGGCCTTGGTTAAAATGATGCTGGTAACATATGCTATTCACAGTTTGTATTATTCCCACTAACTGAAGCATTACCCTTCCACTCTCAACTTATCAGCTGACTTAATTAACTCTGGTGTACCATATCCTAAAACAAATGCAGTGAGTAGGGTACCCCGCCACTTGGCTGGCCATAAGATCTATGTATCTGTATCCTAATGTAGGTGCTACAGCTTAGAGAGTGTTAGCAAATCCGGCATGGGATTTTGAGAAGTATGTGAGGTTGAAAACACAAATTTAGTTTCACATTTCTAATGAGCTGTGGATTTTCACATTAACGCAGACTCTATTGTACTGATGTGTTTGAGTTATAAAAAGCAATTTGTGTTGTATTGCATATAGTAAATTGACTAACAGTGGACTTTTCCATCTGCAGATTATACTGAATGACCAGCAGTGGCAGTGTTGCCCAACAGATTATCGCTGCATTGCCGAGACTAAACAAAAAAGAAAAAAAGAAATAAAAACACTGAAGTCTTCAAGCATACTGTATCATTTTACCAATTTATGTGGTAAGTTAAACTCACAATCATTCCTTTGGGCGATTAAAAGACGTTCACAGCATCTGAATGTCTTCACTACTTTCAAGTGGGGTACTCTTGCTTGAATATCATTTCTGTCAAGATGGAAGTAATGTGGATCACTTTGTTTTAGTCATGATGGTTAATAAAGGTCTGGCTGCCTCCAAGGCTACCAAAACCTGCTTTAGATCCTGGTGCAGCAATATACCATCTGAGGAAATGACTGCCTTTGAGGCTGGAATGTATTACCTTACGTTAGAGCCATAGTCTAACTTTCACATGGAAGTAAGCTGCTTTCACCTCTTCCACTGCAGTCTGTATGATGGGCTCTGATATTCAAGATGGATTGTTAAGGATCATCTGTCTTTTTGTATCTCCATCCCACGTTGAAAAAGCCCCCAATGCTTTGACTAATTCAGTCCTTAACCGTTCCACCTCCTGCTTGCCTTTCAGTCCTAATTGCAGATAGTGACCGAGTGCATAATTGCTGAGATCTCATCCTCCTGTGTCACCCTTACCAAGGACAATTGTTCCAGTGGTGCCCTGACATCATAAAGCTACTGCAGGATGTCATCTGACAGGAGGGCCAATCAATTGCCTAGCAAGCAATAGGATACATTTATCTTGGTATATAAATGAGTAGCAGGGTAGAGAGGATGCCCAACTGAAAACTAAGATGAAAGAAGTTGGGGCATTTTTTCAGACTTATAGATTTGTATGAATGTGCGGCGATCATAATAGTCTTTTCCTCACCATTGCTTTACTAGTAGGCCTTGGTTAAAATGATGCTGGTAACATATGCTATTCACAGTTTGTATTATTCCCACTAACTGAAGCATTACCCTTCCACTCTCAACTTATCAGCTGACTTAATTAACTCTGGTGTACCATATCCTAAAACAAATGCAGTGAGTAGGGTACCCCGCCACTTGGCTGGCCATAAGATCTATGTATCTGTATCCTAATGTAGGTGCTACAGCTTAGAGAGTGTTAGCAAATCCGGCATGGGATTTTGAGAAGTATGTGAGGTTGAAAACACAAATTTAGTTTCACATTTCTAATGAGCTGTGGATTTTCACATTAACGCAGACTCTATTGTACTGATGTGTTTGAGTTATAAAAAGCAATTTGTGTTGTATTGCATATAGTAAATTGACTAACAGTGGACTTTTCCATCTGCAGATTATACTGAATGACCAGCAGTGGCAGTGTTGCCCAACAGATTATCGCTGCATTGCCGAGACTAAACAAAAAAAAAAAAAAAGAAAGAAAAACACTGAAGTCTTCAAGCATACTGCATCATTTTACCAATTTATGTGGTAAGTTAAACTCACAATCATTCCTTTGGGCGATTAAAAGACGTTCACAGCATCTGAATGTCTTCACTACTTTCAAGTGGGGTACTCTTGCTTGAATATCATTTCTGTCAAGATGGAAGTAATGTGGATCACTTTGTTTTAGTCATGATGGTTAATAAAGGTCTGGCTGCCTCCAAGGCTACCAAAACCTGCTTTAGATCCTGGTGCAGCAATATACCATCTGAGGAAATGACTGCCTTTGAGGCTGGAATGTATTACCTTACGTTAGAGCCATAGTCTAACTTTCACATGGAAGTAAGCTGCTTTCACCTCTTCCACTGCAGTCTGTATGATGGGCTCTGATATTCAAGATGGATTGTTAAGGATCATCTGTCTTTTTGTATCTCCATCCCACGTTGAAAAAGCCCCCAATGCTTTGACTAATTCAGTCCTTAACCGTTCCACCTCCTGCTTGCCTTTCAGTCCTAATTGCAGATAGTGACCGAGTGCATAATTGCTGAGATCTCATCCTCCTGTGTCACCCTTACCAAGGACAATTGTTCCAGTGGTGCCCTGACATCATAAAGCTACTGCAGGATGTCATCTGACAGGAGGGCCAATCAATTGCCTAGCAATCAATAGGATACATTTATCTTGGTATATAAATGAGTAGCAGGGTAGAGAGGATGCCCAACTGAAAACTAAGATGAAAGAAGTTGGGGCATTTTTTCAGACTTATAGATTTGTATGAATGTGCGGCGATCATAATAGTCTTTTCCTCACCATTGCTTTACTAGTAGGCCTTGGTTAAAATGATGCTGGTAACATATGCTATTCACAGTTTGTATTATTCCCACTAACTGAAGCATTACCCTTCCACTCTCAACTTATCAGCTGACTTAATTAACTCTGGTGTACCATATCCTAAAACAAATGCAGTGAGTAGGGTACCCCACCACTTGGCTGGCCATAAGATCTATGTATCTGTATCCTAATGTAGGTGCTACAGCTTAGAGAGTGTTAGCAAATCCGGCATGGGATTTTGAGAAGTATGTGAGGTTGAAAACACAAATTTAGTTTCACATTTCTAATGAGCTGTGGATTTTCACATTAACGCAGACTCTATTGTACTGATGTGTTTGAGTTATAAAAAGCAATTTGTGTTGTATTGCATATAGTAAATTGACTAACAGTGGACTTTTCCATCTGCAGATTATACTGAATGACCAGCAGTGGCAGTGTTGCCCAACAGATTATCGCTGCATTGCCGAGACTAAACAAAAAAAAAAAAAGAAAGAAAAACACTCAAGTCTTCAAGCATACTGCATCATTTTACCAATTTATGTGGTAAGTTAAACTCACAATCATTCCTTTGGGCGATTAAAAGACGTTCACAGCATCTGAATGTCTTCACTACTTTCAAGTGGGGTACTCTTGCTTGAATATCATTTCTGTCAAGATGGAAGTAATGTGGATCACTTTGTTTTAGTCATGATGGTTAATAAAGGTCTGGCTGCCTCCAAGGCTACCAAAACCTGCTTTAGATCCTGGTGCAGCAATATACCATCTGAGGAAATGACTGCCTTTGAGGCTGTAATGTATTACCTTACGTTAGAGCCATAGTCTAACTTTCACATGGAAGTAAGCTGCTTTCACCTCTTCCACTGCAGTCTGTATGATGGGCTCTGATATTCAAGATGGATTGTTAAGGATCATCTGTCTTTTTGTATCTCCATCCCACGTTGAAAAAGCCCCCAATGCTTTGACTAGTTCAGTCCTTAACCGTTCCACCTCCTGCTTGCCTTTCAGTCCTAATTGCAGATAGTGACCGAGTGCATAATTGCTGAGATCTCATCCTCCTGTGTCACCCTTACCAAGGACAATTGTTCCAGTGGTGCCCTGACATCATAAAGCTACTGCAGGATGTCATCTGACAGGAGGGCCAATCAATTGCCTAGCAAGCAATAGGATACATTTATCTTGGTATTTAAATGAGTAGCAGGGTAGAGAGGATGCCCAACGGAAAACTAAGATGAAAGAAGTTAGGGCATTTTTTCAGACTTATAGATTTGTATGAATGTGCGGCGATCATAATAGTCTTTTCCTCACTATTGCTTTACTAGTAGGCCTTGGTTAAAATGATGCTGGTAACATATGCTATTCACAGTTTGTATTATTCCCACTAACTGAAGCATTACCCTTCCACTCTCAACTTATCAGCTGACTTAATTAACTCTGGTGTACCATATCCTAAAACAAATGCAGTGAGTAGGGTACCCCGCCACTTGGCTGGCCATAAGATCTATGTATCTGTATCCTAATGTAGGTGCTACAGCTTAGAGAGTGTTAGCAAATCCGGCATGGGATTTTGAGAAGTATGTGAGGTTGAAAACACAAATTTAGTTTCACATTTCTAATGAGCTGTGGATTTTCACATTAACGCAGACTCTATTGTACTGATGTGTTTGAGTTATAAAAAGCAATTTGTGTTGTATTGCATATAGTAAATTGACTAACAGTGGACTTTTCCATCTGCAGATTATACTGAATGACCAGCAGTGGCAGTGTTGCCCAACAGATTATCGCTGCATTGCCGAGACTAAACAAAAAAAAAAAAAAGAAAGAAAAACACTGAAGTCTTCAAGCATACTGCATCATTTTACCAATTTATGTGGTAAGTTAAACTCACAATCATTCCTTTGGGCGATTAAAAGACGTTCACAGCATCTGAATGTCTTCACTACTTTCAAGTGGGGTACTCTTGCTTGAATATCATTTCTGTCAAGATGGAAGTAATGTGGATCACTTTGTTTTAGTCATGATGGTTAATAAAGGTCTGGCTGCCTCCAAGGCTACCAAAACCTGCTTTAGATCCTGGTGCAGCAATATACCATCTGAGGAAATGACTGCCTTTGAGGCTGGAATGTATTACCTTACGTTAGAGCCATAGTCTAACTTTCACATGGAAGTAAGCTGCTTTCACCTCTTCCACTGCAGTCTGTATGATGGGCTCTGATATTCAAGATGGATTGTTAAGGATCATCTGTCTTTTTGTATCTCCATCCCACGTTGAAAAAGCCCCCAATGCTTTGACTAGTTCAGTCCTTAACCGTTCCACCTCCTGCTTGCCTTTCAGTCCTAATTGCAGATAGTGACCGAGTGCATAATTGCTGAGATCTCATCCTCCTGTGTCACCCTTACCAAGGACAATTGTTCCAGTGGTGCCCTGACATCATAAAGCTACTGCAGGATGTCATCTGACAGGAGGGCCAATCAATTGCCTAGCAAGCAATAGGATACATTTATCTTGGTATTTAAATGAGTAGCAGGGTAGAGAGGATGCCCAACGGAAAACTAAGATGAAAGAAGTTAGGGCATTTTTTCAGACTTATAGATTTGTATGAATGTGCGGCGATCATAATAGTCTTTTCCTCACTATTGCTTTACTAGTAGGCCTTGGTTAAAATGATGCTGGTAACATATGCTATTCACAGTTTGTATTATTCCCACTAACTGAAGCATTACCCTTCCACTCTCAACTTATCAGCTGACTTAATTAACTCTGGTGTACCATATCCTAAAACAAATGCAGTGAGTAGGGTACCCCGCCACTTGGCTGGCCATAAGATCTATGTATCTGTATCCTAATGTAGGTGCTACAGCTTAGAGAGTGTTAGAAAATCCGGCATGGGATTTTGAGAAGTATGTGAGGTTGAAAACACAAATTTAGTTTCACATTTCTAATGAGCTGTGGATTTTCACATTAACGCAGACTCTATTGTACTGATGTGTTTGAGTTATAAAAAGCAATTTGTGTTGTATTGCATATAGTAAATTGACTAACAGTGGACTTTTCCATCTGCAGATTATACTGAATGACCAGCAGTGGCAGTGTTGCCCAACAGATTATCGCTACATTGCCGAGACTAAACAAAAAAGAAAAAAAGAAATAAAAACACTGAAGTCTTCAAGCATACTGTATCATTTTACCAATTTATGTGGTAAGTTAAACTCACAATCATTCCTTTGGGCGATTAAAAGACGTTCACAGCATCTGAATGTCTTCACTACTTTCAAGTGGGGTACTCTTGCTTGAATATCATTTCTGTCAAGATGGAAGTAATGTGGATCACTTTGTTTTAGTCATGATGGTTAATAAAGGTCTGGCTGCCTCCAAGGCTACCAAAACCTGCTTTAGATCCTGGTGCAGCAATATACCATCTGAGGAAATGACTGCCTTTGAGGCTGTAATGTATTACCTTACGTTAGAGCCATAGTCTAACTTTCACATGGAAGTAAGCTGCTTTCACCTCTTCCACTGCAGTCTGTATGATGGGCTCTGATATTCAAGATGGATTGTTAAGGATCATCTGTCTTTTTGTATCTCCATCCCACGTTGAAAAAGCCCCCAATGCTTTGACTAGTTCAGTCCTTAACCGTTCCACCTCCTGCTTGCCTTTCAGTCCTAATTGCAGATAGTGACCGAGTGCATAATTGCTGAGATCTCATCCTCCTGTGTCACCCTTACCAAGGACAATTGTTCCAGTGGTGCCCTGACATCATAAAGCTACTGCAGGATGTCATCTGACAGGAGGGCCAATCAATTGCCTAGCAAGCAATAGGATACATTTATCTTGGTATTTAAATGAGTAGCAGGGTAGAGAGGATGCCCAACGGAAAACTAAGATGAAAGAAGTTAGGGCATTTTTTCAGACTTATAGATTTGTATGAATGTGCGGCGATCATAATAGTCTTTTCCTCACTATTGCTTTACTAGTAGGCCTTGGTTAAAATGATGCTGGTAACATATGCTATTCACAGTTTGTATTATTCCCACTAACTGAAGCATTACCCTTCCACTCTCAACTTATCAGCTGACTTAATTAACTCTGGTGTACCATATCCTAAAACAAATGCAGTGAGTAGGGTACCCCGCCACTTGGCTGGCCATAAGATCTATGTATCTGTATCCTAATGTAGGTGCTACAGCTTAGAGAGTGTTAGCAAATCCGGCATGGGATTTTGAGAAGTATGTGAGGTTGAAAACACAAATTTAGTTTCACATTTCTAATGAGCTGTGGATTTTCACATTAACGCAGACTCTATTGTACTGATGTGTTTGAGTTATAAAAAGCAATTTGTGTTGTATTGCATATAGTAAATTGACTAACAGTGGACTTTTCCATCTGCAGATTATACTGAATGACCAGCAGTGGCAGTGTTGCCCAACAGATTATCGCTGCATTGCCGAGACTAAACAAAAAAAAAAAAAAGAAAGAAAAACACTGAAGTCTTCAAGCATACTGCATCATTTTACCAATTTATGTGGTAAGTTAAACTCACAATCATTCCTTTGGGCGATTAAAAGACGTTCACAGCATCTGAATGTCTTCACTACTTTCAAGTGGGGTACTCTTGCTTGAATATCATTTCTGTCAAGATGGAAGTAATGTGGATCACTTTGTTTTAGTCATGATGGTTAATAAAGGTCTGGCTGCCTCCAAGGCTACCAAAACCTGCTTTAGATCCTGGTGCAGCAATATACCATCTGAGGAAATGACTGCCTTTGAGGCTGGAATGTATTACCTTACGTTAGAGCCATAGTCTAACTTTCACATGGAAGTAAGCTGCTTTCACCTCTTCCACTGCAGTCTGTATGATGGGCTCTGATATTCAAGATGGATTGTTAAGGATCATCTGTCTTTTTGTATCTCCATCCCACGTTGAAAAAGCCCCCAATGCTTTGACTAGTTCAGTCCTTAACCGTTCCACCTCCTGCTTGCCTTTCAGTCCTAATTGCAGATAGTGACCGAGTGCATAATTGCTGAGATCTCATCCTCCTGTGTCACCCTTACCAAGGACAATTGTTCCAGTGGTGCCCTGACATCATAAAGCTACTGCAGGATGTCATCTGACAGGAGGGCCAATCAATTGCCTAGCAAGCAATAGGATACATTTATCTTGGTATTTAAATGAGTAGCAGGGTAGAGAGGATGCCCAACGGAAAACTAAGATGAAAGAAGTTAGGGCATTTTTTCAGACTTATAGATTTGTATGAATGTGCGGCGATCATAATAGTCTTTTCCTCACTATTGCTTTACTAGTAGGCCTTGGTTAAAATGATGCTGGTAACATATGCTATTCACAGTTTGTATTATTCCCACTAACTGAAGCATTACCCTTCCACTCTCAACTTATCAGCTGACTTAATTAACTCTGGTGTACCATATCCTAAAACAAATGCAGTGAGTAGGGTACCCCGCCACTTGGCTGGCCATAAGATCTATGTATCTGTATCCTAATGTAGGTGCTACAGCTTAGAGAGTGTTAGAAAATCCGGCATGGGATTTTGAGAAGTATGTGAGGTTGAAAACACAAATTTAGTTTCACATTTCTAATGAGCTGTGGATTTTCACATTAACGCAGACTCTATTGTACTGATGTGTTTGAGTTATAAAAAGCAATTTGTGTTGTATTGCATATAGTAAATTGACTAACAGTGGACTTTTCCATCTGCAGATTATACTGAATGACCAGCAGTGGCAGTGTTGCCCAACAGATTATCGCTACATTGCCGAGACTAAACAAAAAAGAAAAAAAGAAATAAAAACACTGAAGTCTTCAAGCATACTGTATCATTTTACCAATTTATGTGGTAAGTTAAACTCACAATCATTCCTTTGGGCGATTAAAAGACGTTCACAGCATCTGAATGTCTTCACTACTTTCAAGTGGGGTACTCTTGCTTGAATATCATTTCTGTCAAGATGGAAGTAATGTGGATCACTTTGTTTTAGTCATGATGGTTAATAAAGGTCTGGCTGCCTCCAAGGCTACCAAAAC
The DNA here is from genome assembly GCF_964204655.1 of Triturus cristatus. Classification (NCBI taxonomy): domain Eukaryota; kingdom Metazoa; phylum Chordata; class Amphibia; order Caudata; family Salamandridae; genus Triturus; species Triturus cristatus. The sequence continues at coordinate 1,190,068,306 of NC_140581.1, read as the reverse complement.
CTGCTTTAGATCCTGGTGCAGCAATATACCATCTGAGGAAATGACTGCCTTTGAGGCTGGAATGTATTACCTTACGTTAGAGCCATAGTCTAACTTTCACATGGAAGTAAGCTGCTTTCACCTCTTCCACTGCAGTCTGTATGATGGGCTCTGATATTCAAGATGGATTGTTAAGGATCATCTGTCTTTTTGTATCTCCATCCCACGTTGAAAAAGCCCCCAATGCTTTGACTAATTCAGTCCTTAACCGTTCCACCTCCTGCTTGCCTTTCAGTCCTAATTGCAGATAGTGACCGAGTGCATAATTGCTGAGATCTCATCCTCCTGTGTCACCCTTACCAAGGACAATTGTTCCAGTGGTGCCCTGACATCATAAAGCTACTGCAGGATGTCATCTGACAGGAGGGCCAATCAATTGCCTAGCAAGCAATAGGATACATTTATCTTGGTATATAAATGAGTAGCAGGGTAGAGAGGATGCCCAACTGAAAACTAAGATGAAAGAAGTTGGGGCATTTTTTCAGACTTATAGATTTGTATGAATGTGCGGCGATCATAATAGTCTTTTCCTCACCATTGCTTTACTAGTAGGCCTTGGTTAAAATGATGCTGGTAACATATGCTATTCACAGTTTGTATTATTCCCACTAACTGAAGCATTACCCTTCCACTCTCAACTTATCAGCTGACTTAATTAACTCTGGTGTACCATATCCTAAAACAAATGCAGTGAGTAGGGTACCCCGCCACTTGGCTGGCCATAAGATCTATGTATCTGTATCCTAATGTAGGTGCTACAGCTTAGAGAGTGTTAGCAAATCCGGCATGGGATTTTGAGAAGTATGTGAGGTTGAAAACACAAATTTAGTTTCACATTTCTAATGAGCTGTGGATTTTCACATTAACGCAGACTCTATTGTACTGATGTGTTTGAGTTATAAAAAGCAATTTGTGTTGTATTGCATATAGTAAATTGACTAACAGTGGACTTTTCCATCTGCAGATTATACTGAATGACCAGCAGTGGCAGTGTTGCCCAACAGATTATCGCTGCATTGCCGAGACTAAACAAAAAAGAAAAAAAGAAATAAAAACACTGAAGTCTTCAAGCATACTGTATCATTTTACCAATTTATGTGGTAAGTTAAACTCACAATCATTCCTTTGGGCGATTAAAAGACGTTCACAGCATCTGAATGTCTTCACTACTTTCAAGTGGGGTACTCTTGCTTGAATATCATTTCTGTCAAGATGGAAGTAATGTGGATCACTTTGTTTTAGTCATGATGGTTAATAAAGGTCTGGCTGCCTCCAAGGCTACCAAAACCTGCTTTAGATCCTGGTGCAGCAATATACCATCTGAGGAAATGACTGCCTTTGAGGCTGGAATGTATTACCTTACGTTAGAGCCATAGTCTAACTTTCACATGGAAGTAAGCTGCTTTCACCTCTTCCACTGCAGTCTGTATGATGGGCTCTGATATTCAAGATGGATTGTTAAGGATCATCTGTCTTTTTGTATCTCCATCCCACGTTGAAAAAGCCCCCAATGCTTTGACTAGTTCAGTCCTTAACTGTTCCACCTCCTGCTTGCCTTTCAGTCCTAATTGCAGATAGTGACCGAGTGCATAATTGCTGAGATCTCATCCTCCTGTGTCACCCTTACCAAGGACAATTGTTCCAGTGGTGCCCTGACATCATAAAGCTACTGCAGGATGTCATCTGACAGGAGGGCCAATCAATTGCCTAGCAAGCAATAGGATACATTTATCTTGGTATTTAAATGAGTAGCAGGGTAGAGAGGATGCCCAACGGAAAACTAAGATGAAAGAAGTTAGGGCATTTTTTCAGACTTATAGATTTGTATGAATGTGCGGCGATCATAATAGTCTTTTCCTCACTATTGCTTTACTAGTAGGCCTTGGTTAAAATGATGCTGGTAACATATGCTATTCACAGTTTGTATTATTCCCACTAACTGAAGCATTACCCTTCCACTCTCAACTTATCAGCTGACTTAATTAACTCTGGTGTACCATATCCTAAAACAAATGCAGTGAGTAGGGTACCCCGCCACTTGGCTGGCCATAAGATCTATGTATCTGTATCCTAATGTAGGTGCTACAGCTTAGAGAGTGTTAGCAAATCCGGCATGGGATTTTGAGAAGTATGTGAGGTTGAAAACACAAATTTAGTTTCACATTTCTAATGAGCTGTGGATTTTCACATTAACGCAGACTCTATTGTACTGATGTGTTTGAGTTATAAAAAGCAATTTGTGTTGTATTGCATATAGTAAATTGACTAACAGTGGACTTTTCCATCTGCAGATTATACTGAATGACCAGCAGTGGCAGTGTTGCCCAACAGATTATCGCTGCATTGCCGAGACTAAACAAAAAAAAAAAAAAGAAAGAAAAACACTCAAGTCTTCAAGCATACTGCATCATTTTACCAATTTATGTGGTAAGTTAAACTCACAATCATTCCTTTGGGCGATTAAAAGACGTTCACAGCATCTGAATGTCTTCACTACTTTCAAGTGGGGTACTCTTGCTTGAATATCATTTCTGTCAAGATGGAAGTAATGTGGATCACTTTGTTTTAGTCATGATGGTTAATAAAGGTCTGGCTGCCTCCAAGGCTACCAAAACCTGCTTTAGATCCTGGTGCAGCAATATACCATCTGAGGAAATGACTGCCTTTGAGGCTGGAATGTATTACCTTACGTTAGAGCCATAGTCTAACTTTCACATGGAAGTAAGCTGCTTTCACCTCTTCCACTGCAGTCTGTATGATGGGCTCTGATATTCAAGATGGATTGTTAAGGATCATCTGTCTTTTTGTATCTCCATCCCACGTTGAAAAAGCCCCCAATGCTTTGACTAGTTCAGTCCTTAACCGTTCCACCTCCTGCTTGCCTTTCAGTCCTAATTGCAGATAGTGACCGAGTGCATAATTGCTGAGATCTCATCCTCCTGTGTCACCCTTACCAAGGACAATTGTTCCAGTGGTGCCCTGACATCATAAAGCTACTGCAGGATGTCATCTGACAGGAGGGCCAATCAATTGCCTAGCAAGCAATAGGATACATTTATCTTGGTATTTAAATGAGTAGCAGGGTAGAGAGGATGCCCAACGGAAAACTAAGATGAAAGAAGTTAGGGCATTTTTTCAGACTTATAGATTTGTATGAATGTGCGGCGATCATAATAGTCTTTTCCTCACTATTGCTTTACTAGTAGGCCTTGGTTAAAATGATGCTGGTAACATATGCTATTCACAGTTTGTATTATTCCCACTAACTGAAGCATTACCCTTCCACTCTCAACTTATCAGCTGACTTAATTAACTCTGGTGTACCATATCCTAAAACAAATGCAGTGAGTAGGGTACCCCGCCACTTGGCTGGCCATAAGATCTATGTATCTGTATCCTAATGTAGGTGCTACAGCTTAGAGAGTGTTAGCAAATCCGGCATGGGATTTTGAGAAGTATGTGAGGTTGAAAACACAAATTTAGTTTCACATTTCTAATGAGCTGTGGATTTTCACATTAACGCAGACTCTATTGTACTGATGTGTTTGAGTTATAAAAAGCAATTTGTGTTGTATTACATATAGTAAATTGACTAACAGTGGACTTTTCCATCTGCAGATTATACTGAATGACCAGCAGTGGCAGTGTTGCCCAACAGATTATCGCTGCATTGCCGAGACTAAACAAAAAAAAAAAAAAAAAGAAAGAAAAACACTGAAGTCTTCAAGCATACTGCATCATTTTACCAATTTATGTGGTAAGTTAAACTCACAATCATTCCTTTGGGCGATTAAAAGACGTTCACAGCATCTGAATGTCTTCACTACTTTCAAGTGGGGTACTCTTGCTTGAATATCATTTCTGTCAAGATGGAAGTAATGTGGATCACTTTGTTTTAGTCATGATGGTTAATAAAGGTCTGGCTGCCTCCAAGGCTACCAAAACCTGCTTTAGATCCTGGTGCAGCAATATACCATCTGAGGAAATGACTGCCTTTGAGGCTGGAATGTATTACCTTACGTTAGAGCCATAGTCTAACTTTCACATGGAAGTAAGCTGCTTTCACCTCTTCCACTGCAGTCTGTATGATGGGCTCTGATATTCAAGATGGATTGTTAAGGATCATCTGTCTTTTTGTATCTCCATCCCACGTTGAAAAAGCCCCCAATGCTTTGACTAGTTCAGTCCTTAACCGTTCCACCTCCTGCTTGCCTTTCAGTCCTAATTGCAGATAGTGACCGAGTGCATAATTGCTGAGATCTCATCCTCCTGTGTCACCCTTACCAAGGACAATTGTTCCAGTGGTGCCCTGACATCATAAAGCTACTGCAGGATGTCATCTGACAGGAGGGCCAATCAATTGCCTAGCAAGCAATAGGATACATTTATCTTGGTATTTAAATGAGTAGCAGGGTAGAGAGGATGCCCAACGGAAAACTAAGATGAAAGAAGTTAGGGCATTTTTTCAGACTTATAGATTTGTATGAATGTGCGGCGATCATAATAGTCTTTTCCTCACTATTGCTTTACTAGTAGGCCTTGGTTAAAATGATGCTGGTAACATATGCTATTCACAGTTTGTATTATTCCCACTAACTGAAGCATTACCCTTCCACTCTCAACTTATCAGCTGACTTAATTAACTCTGGTGTACCATATCCTAAAACAAATGCAGTGAGTAGGGTACCCCGCCACTTGGCTGGCCATAAGATCTATGTATCTGTATCCTAATGTAGGTGCTACAGCTTAGAGAGTGTTAGCAAATCCGGCATGGGATTTTGAGAAGTATGTGAGGTTGAAAACACAAATTTAGTTTCACATTTCTAATGAGCTGTGGATTTTCACATTAACGCAGACTCTATTGTACTGATGTGTTTGAGTTATAAAAAGCAATTTGTGTTGTATTGCATATAGTAAATTGACTAACAGTGGACTTTTCCATCTGCAGATTATACTGAATGACCAGCAGTGGCAGTGTTGCCCAACAGAGTATCGCTGCATTGCCGAGACTAAACAAAAAAAAAAAAAAGAAAGAAAAACACTGAAGTCTTCAAGCATACTGCATCATTTTACCAATTTATGTGGTAAGTTAAACTCACAATCATTCCTTTGGGCGATTAAAAGACGTTCACAGCATCTGAATGTCTTCACTACTTTCAAGTGGGGTACTCTTGCTTGAATATCATTTCTGTCAAGATGGAAGTAATGTGGATCACTTTGTTTTAGTCATGATGGTTAATAAAGGTCTGGCTGCCTCCAAGGCTACCAAAACCTGCTTTAGATCCTGGTGCAGCAATATACCATCTGAGGAAATGACTGCCTTTGAGGCTGGAATGTATTACCTTACGTTAGAGCCATAGTCTAACTTTCACATGGAAGTAAGCTGCTTTCACCTCTTCCACTGCAGTCTGTATGATGGGCTCTGATATTCAAGATGGATTGTTAAGGATCATCTGTCTTTTTGTATCTCCATCCCACGTTGAAAAAGCCCCCAATGCTTTGACTAGTTCAGTCCTTAACCGTTCCACCTCCTGCTTGCCTTTCAGTCCTAATTGCAGATAGTGACCGAGTGCATAATTGCTGAGATCTCATCCTCCTGTGTCACCCTTACCAAGGACAATTGTTCCAGTGGTGCCCTGACATCATAAAGCTACTGCAGGATGTCATCTGACAGGAGGGCCAATCAATTGCCTAGCAAGCAATAGGATACATTTATCTTGGTATTTAAATGAGTAGCAGGGTAGAGAGGATGCCCAACGGAAAACTAAGATGAAAGAAGTTAGGGCATTTTTTCAGACTTATAGATTTGTATGAATGTGCGGCGATCATAATAGTCTTTTCCTCACTATTGCTTTACTAGTAGGCCTTGGTTAAAATGATGCTGGTAACATATGCTATTCACAGTTTGTATTATTCCCACTAACTGAAGCATTACCCTTCCACTCTCAACTTATCAGCTGACTTAATTAACTCTGGTGTACCATATCCTAAAACAAATGCAGTGAGTAGGGTACCCCGCCACTTGGCTGGCCATAAGATCTATGTATCTGTATCCTAATGTAGGTGCTACAGCTTAGAGAGTGTTAGAAAATCCGGCATGGGATTTTGAGAAGTATGTGAGGTTGAAAACACAAATTTAGTTTCACATTTCTAATGAGCTGTGGATTTTCACATTAACGCAGACTCTATTGTACTGATGTGTTTGAGTTATAAAAAGCAATTTGTGTTGTATTGCATATAGTAAATTGACTAACAGTGGACTTTTCCATCTGCAGATTATACTGAATGACCAGCAGTGGCAGTGTTGCCCAACAGATTATCGCTGCATTGCCGAGACTAAACAAAAAAGAAAAAAAGAAATAAAAACACTGAAGTCTTCAAGCATACTGTATCATTTTACCAATTTATGTGGTAAGTTAAACTCACAATCATTCCTTTGGGCGATTAAAAGACGTTCACAGCATCTGAATGTCTTCACTACTTTCAAGTGGGGTACTCTTGCTTGAATATCATTTCTGTCAAGATGGAAGTAATGTGGATCACTTTGTTTTAGTCATGATGGTTAATAAAGGTCTGGCTGCCTCCAAGGCTACCAAAACCTGCTTTAGATCCTGGTGCAGCAATATACCATCTGAGGAAATGACTGCCTTTGAGGCTGGAATGTATTACCTTACGTTAGAGCCATAGTCTAACTTTCACATGGAAGTAAGCTGCTTTCACCTCTTCCACTGCAGTCTGTATGATGGGCTCTGATATTCAAGATGGATTGTTAAGGATCATCTGTCTTTTTGTATCTCCATCCCACGTTGAAAAAGCCCCCAATGCTTTGACTAATTCAGTCCTTAACCGTTCCACCTCCTGCTTGCCTTTCAGTCCTAATTGCAGATAGTGACCGAGTGCATAATTGCTGAGATCTCATCCTCCTGTGTCACCCTTACCAAGGACAATTGTTCCAGTGGTGCCCTGACATCATAAAGCTACTGCAGGATGTCATCTGACAGGAGGGCCAATCAATTGCCTAGCAAGCAATAGGATACATTTATCTTGGTATATAAATGAGTAGCAGGGTAGAGAGGATGCCCAACTGAAAACTAAGATGAAAGAAGTTGGGGCATTTTTTCAGACTTATAGATTTGTATGAATGTGCGGCGATCATAATAGTCTTTTCCTCACCATTGCTTTACTAGTAGGCCTTGGTTAAAATGATGCTGGTAACATATGCTATTCACAGTTTGTATTATTCCCACTAACTGAAGCATTACCCTTCCACTCTCAACTTATCAGCTGACTTAATTAACTCTGGTGTACCATATCCTAAAACAAATGCAGTGAGTAGGGTACCCCGCCACTTGGCTGGCCATAAGATCTATGTATCTGTATCCTAATGTAGGTGCTACAGCTTAGAGAGTGTTAGCAAATCCGGCATGGGATTTTGAGAAGTATGTGAGGTTGAAAACACAAATTTAGTTTCACATTTCTAATGAGCTGTGGATTTTCACATTAACGCAGACTCTATTGTACTGATGTGTTTGAGTTATAAAAAGCAATTTGTGTTGTATTGCATATAGTAAATTGACTAACAGTGGACTTTTCCATCTGCAGATTATACTGAATGACCAGCAGTGGCAGTGTTGCCCAACAGATTATCGCTGCATTGCCGAGACTAAACAAAAAAAAAAAAAAGAAAGAAAAACACTGAAGTCTTCAAGCATACTGCATCATTTTACCAATTTATGTGGTAAGTTAAACTCACAATCATTCCTTTGGGCGATTAAAAGACGTTCACAGCATCTGAATGTCTTCACTACTTTCAAGTGGGGTACTCTTGCTTGAATATCATTTCTGTCAAGATGGAAGTAATGTGGATCACTTTGTTTTAGTCATGATGGTTAATAAAGGTCTGGCTGCCTCCAAGGCTACCAAAACCTGCTTTAGATCCTGGTGCAGCAATATACCATCTGAGGAAATGACTGCCTTTGAGGCTGGAATGTATTACCTTACGTTAGAGCCATAGTCTAACTTTCACATGGAAGTAAGCTGCTTTCACCTCTTCCACTGCAGTCTGTATGATGGGCTCTGATATTCAAGATGGATTGTTAAGGATCATCTGTCTTTTTGTATCTCCATCCCACGTTGAAAAAGCCCCCAATGCTTTGACTAATTCAGTCCTTAACCGTTCCACCTCCTGCTTGCCTTTCAGTCCTAATTGCAGATAGTGACCGAGTGCATAATTGCTGAGATCTCATCCTCCTGTGTCACCCTTACCAAGGACAATTGTTCCAGTGGTGCCCTGACATCATAAAGCTACTGCAGGATGTCATCTGACAGGAGGGCCAATCAATTGCCTAGCAAGCAATAGGATACATTTATCTTGGTATATAAATGAGTAGCAGGGTAGAGAGGATGCCCAACTGAAAACTAAGATGAAAGAAGTTGGGGCATTTTTTCAGACTTATAGATTTGTATGAATGTGCGGCGATCATAATAGTCTTTTCCTCACTATTGCTTTACTAGTAGGCCTTGGTTAAAATGATGCTGGTAACATATGCTATTCACAGTTTGTATTATTCCCACTAACTGAAGCATTACCCTTCCACTCTCAACTTATCAGCTGACTTAATTAACTCTGGTGTACCATATCCTAAAACAAATGCAGTGAGTAGGGTACCCCGCCACTTGGCTGGCCATAAGATCTATGTATCTGTATCCTAATGTAGGTGCTACAGCTTAGAGAGTGTTAGAAAATCCGGCATGGGATTTTGAGAAGTATGTGAGGTTGAAAACACAAATTTAGTTTCACATTTCTAATGAGCTGTGGATTTTCACATTAACGCAGACTCTATTGTACTGATGTGTTTGAGTTATAAAAAGCAATTTGTGTTGTATTGCATATAGTAAATTGACTAACAGTGGACTTTTCCATCTGCAGATTATACTGAATGACCAGCAGTGGCAGTGTTGCCCAACAGATTATCGCTGCATTGCCGAGACTAAACAAAAAAGAAAAAAAGAAATAAAAACACTGAAGTCTTCAAGCAGACTGTATCATTTTACCAATTTATGTGGTAAGTTAAACTCACAATCATTCCTTTGGGCGATTAAAAGACGTTCACAGCATCTGAATGTCTTCACTACTTTCAAGTGGGGTACTCTTGCTTGAATATCATTTCTGTCAAGATGGAAGTAATGTGGATCACTTTGTTTTAGTCATGATGGTTAATAAAGGTCTGGCTGCCTCCAAGGCTACCAAAACCTGCTTTAGATCCTGGTGCAGCAATATACCATCTGAGGAAATGACTGCCTTTGAGGCTGGAATGTATTACCTTACGTTAGAGCCATAGTCTAACTTTCACATGGAAGTAAGCTGCTTTCACCTCTTCCACTGCAGTCTGTATGATGGGCTCTGATATTCAAGATGGATTGTTAAGGATCATCTGTCTTTTTGTATCTCCATCCCACGTTGAAAAAGCCCCCAATGCTTTGACTAATTCAGTCCTTAACCGTTCCACCTCCTGCTTGCCTTTCAGTCCTAATTGCAGATAGTGACCGAGTGCATAATTGCTGAGATCTCATCCTCCTGTGTCACCCTTACCAAGGACAATTGTTCCAGTGGTGCCCTGACATCATAAAGCTACTGCAGGATGTCATCTGACAGGAGGGCCAATCAATTGCCTAGCAAGCAATAGGATACATTTATCTTGGTATATAAATGAGTAGCAGGGTAGAGAGGATGCCCAACTGAAAACTAAGATGAAAGAAGTTGGGGCATTTTTTCAGACTTATAGATTTGTATGAATGTGCGGCGATCATAATAGTCTTTTCCTCACTATTGCTTTACTAGTAGGCCTTGGTTAAAATGATGCTGGTAACATATGCTATTCACAGTTTGTATTATTCCCACTAACTGAAGCATTACCCTTCCACTCTCAACTTATCAGCTGACTTAATTAACTCTGGTGTACCATATCCTAAAACAAATGCAGTGAGTAGGGTACCCCGCCACTTGGCTGGCCATAAGATCTATGTATCTGTATCCTAATGTAGGTGCTACAGCTTAGAGAGTGTTAGAAAATCCGGCATGGGATTTTGAGAAGTATGTGAGGTTGAAAACACAAATTTAGTTTCACATTTCTAATGAGCTGTGGATTTTCACATTAACGCAGACTCTATTGTACTGATGTGTTTGAGTTATAAAAAGCAATTTGTGTTGTATTGCATATAGTAAATTGACTAACAGTGGACTTTTCCATCTGCAGATTATACTGAATGACCAGCAGTGGCAGTGTTGCCCAACAGATTATCGCTGCATTGCCGAGACTAAACAAAAAAGAAAAAAAGAAATAAAAACACTGAAGTCTTCAAGCAGACTGTATCATTTTACCAATTTATGTGGTAAGTTAAACTCACAATCATTCCTTTGGGCGATTAAAAGACGTTCACAGCATCTGAATGTCTTCACTACTTTCAAGTGGGGTACTCTTGCTTGAATATCATTTCTGTCAAGATGGAAGTAATGTGGATCACTTTGTTTTAGTCATGATGGTTAATAAAGGTCTGGCTGCCTCCAAGGCTACCAAAACCTGCTTTAGATCCTGGTGCAGCAATATACCATCTGAGGAAATGACTGCCTTTGAGGCTGGAATGTATTACCTTACGTTAGAGCCATAGTCTAACTTTCACATGGAAGTAAGCTGCTTTCACCTCTTCCACTGCAGTCTGTATGATGGGCTCTGATATTCAAGATGGATTGTTAAGGATCATCTGTCTTTTTGTATCTCCATCCCACGTTGAAAAAGCCCCCAATGCTTTGACTAGTTCAGTCCTTAACCGTTCCACCTCCTGCTTGCCTTTCAGTCCTAATTGCAGATAGTGACCGAGTGCATAATTGCTGAGATCTCATCCTCCTGTGTCACCCTTACCAAGGACAATTGTTCCAGTGGTGCCCTGACATCATAAAGCTACTGCAGGATGTCATCTGACAGGAGGGCCAATCAATTGCCTAGCAAGCAATAGGATACATTTATCTTGGTATTTAAATGAGTAGCAGGGTAGAGAGGATGCCCAACGGAAAACTAAGATGAAAGAAGTTAGGGCATTTTTTCAGACTTATAGATTTGTATGAATGTGCGGCGATCATAATAGTCTTTTCCTCACTATTGCTTTACTAGTAGGCCTTGGTTAAAATGATGCTGGTAACATATGCTATTCACAGTTTGTATTATTCCCACTAACTGAAGCATTACCCTTCCACTCTCAACTTATCAGCTGACTTAATTAACTCTGGTGTACCATATCCTAAAACAAATGCAGTGAGTAGGGTACCCCGCCACTTGGCTGGCCATAAGATCTATGTATCTGTATCCTAATGTAGGTGCTACAGCTTAGAGAGTGTTAGCAAATCCGGCATGGGATTTTGAGAAGTATGTGAGGTTGAAAACACAAATTTAGTTTCACATTTCTAATGAGCTGTGGATTTTCACATTAACGCAGACTCTATTGTACTGATGTGTTTGAGTTATAAAAAGCAATTTGTGTTGTATTGCATATAGTAAATTGACTAACAGTGGACTTTTCCATCTGCAGATTATACTGAATGACCAGCAGTGGCAGTGTTGCCCAACAGAGTATCGCTGCATTGCCGAGACTAAACAAAAAAAAAAAAAAGAAAGAAAAACACTGAAGTCTTCAAGCATACTGCATCATTTTACCAATTTATGTGGTAAGTTAAACTCACAATCATTCCTTTGGGCGATTAAAAGACGTTCACAGCATCTGAATGTCTTCACTACTTTCAAGTGGGGTACTCTTGCTTGAATATCATTTCTGTCAAGATGGAAGTAATGTGGATCACTTTGTTTTAGTCATGATGGTTAATAAAGGTCTGGCTGCCTCCAAGGCTACCAAAACCTGCTTTAGATCCTGGTGCAGCAATATACCATCTGAGGAAATGACTGCCTTTGAGGCTGGAATGTATTACCTTACGTTAGAGCCATAGTCTAACTTTCACATGGAAGTAAGCTGCTTTCACCTCTTCCACTGCAGTCTGTATGATGGGCTCTGATATTCAAGATGGATTGTTAAGGATCATCTGTCTTTTTGTATCTCCATCCCACGTTGAAAAAGCCCCCAATGCTTTGACTAGTTCAGTCCTTAACCGTTCCACCTCCTGCTTGCCTTTCAGTCCTAATTGCAGATAGTGACCGAGTGCATAATTGCTGAGATCTCATCCTCCTGTGTCACCCTTACCAAGGACAATTGTTCCAGTGGTGCCCTGACATCATAAAGCTACTGCAGGATGTCATCTGACAGGAGGGCCAATCAATTGCCTAGCAAGCAATAGGATACATTTATCTTGGTATTTAAATGAGTAGCAGGGTAGAGAGGATGCCCAACGGAAAACTAAGATGAAAGAAGTTAGGGCATTTTTTCAGACTTATAGATTTGTATGAATGTGCGGCGATCATAATAGTCTTTTCCTCACTATTGCTTTACTAGTAGGCCTTGGTTAAAATGATGCTGGTAACATATGCTATTCACAGTTTGTATTATTCCCACTAACTGAAGCATTACCCTTCCACTCTCAACTTATCAGCTGACTTAATTAACTCTGGTGTACCATATCCTAAAACAAATGCAGTGAGTAGGGTACCCCGCCACTTGGCTGGCCATAAGATCTATGTATCTGTATCCTAATGTAGGTGCTACAGCTTAGAGAGTGTTAGAAAATCCGGCATGGGATTTTGAGAAGTATGTGAGGTTGAAAACACAAATTTAGTTTCACATTTCTAATGAGCTGTGGATTTTCACATTAACGCAGACTCTATTGTACTGATGTGTTTGAGTTATAAAAAGCAATTTGTGTTGTATTGCATATAGTAAATTGACTAACAGTGGACTTTTCCATCTGCAGATTATACTGAATGACCAGCAGTGGCAGTGTTGCCCAACAGATTATCGCTGCATTGCCGAGACTAAACAAAAAAGAAAAAAAGAAATAAAAACACTGAAGTCTTCAAGCATACTGTATCATTTTACCAATTTATGTGGTAAGTTAAACTCACAATCATTCCTTTGGGCGATTAAAAGACGTTCACAGCATCTGAATGTCTTCACTACTTTCAAGTGGGGTACTCTTGCTTGAATATCATTTCTGTCAAGATGGAAGTAATGTGGATCACTTTGTTTTAGTCATGATGGTTAATAAAGGTCTGGCTGCCTCCAAGGCTACCAAAACCTGCTTTAGATCCTGGTGCAGCAATATACCATCTGAGGAAATGACTGCCTTTGAGGCTGGAATGTATTACCTTACGTTAGAGCCATAGTCTAACTTTCACATGGAAGTAAGCTGCTTTCACCTCTTCCACTGCAGTCTGTATGATGGGCTCTGATATTCAAGATGGATTGTTAAGGATCATCTGTCTTTTTGTATCTCCATCCCACGTTGAAAAAGCCCCCAATGCTTTGACTAATTCAGTCCTTAACCGTTCCACCTCCTGCTTGCCTTTCAGTCCTAATTGCAGATAGTGACCGAGTGCATAATTGCTGAGATCTCATCCTCCTGTGTCACCCTTACCAAGGACAATTGTTCCAGTGGTGCCCTGACATCATAAAGCTACTGCAGGATGTCATCTGACAGGAGGGCCAATCAATTGCCTAGCAAGCAATAGGATACATTTATCTTGGTATATAAATGAGTAGCAGGGTAGAGAGGATGCCCAACTGAAAACTAAGATGAAAGAAGTTGGGGCATTTTTTCAGACTTATAGATTTGTATGAATGTGCGGCGATCATAATAGTCTTTTCCTCACCATTGCTTTACTAGTAGGCCTTGGTTAAAATGATGCTGGTAACATATGCTATTCACAGTTTGTATTATTCCCACTAACTGAAGCATTACCCTTCCACTCTCAACTTATCAGCTGACTTAATTAACTCTGGTGTACCATATCCTAAAACAAATGCAGTGAGTAGGGTACCCCGCCACTTGGCTGGCCATAAGATCTATGTATCTGTATCCTAATGTAGGTGCTACAGCTTAGAGAGTGTTAGCAAATCCGGCATGGGATTTTGAGAAGTATGTGAGGTTGAAAACACAAATTTAGTTTCACATTTCTAATGAGCTGTGGATTTTCACATTAACGCAGACTCTATTGTACTGATGTGTTTGAGTTATAAAAAGCAATTTGTGTTGTATTGCATATAGTAAATTGACTAACAGTGGACTTTTCCATCTGCAGATTATACTGAATGACCAGCAGTGGCAGTGTTGCCCAACAGATTATCGCTGCATTGCCGAGACTAAACAAAAAAAAAAAAAAAGAAAGAAAAACACTGAAGTCTTCAAGCATACTGCATCATTTTACCAATTTATGTGGTAAGTTAAACTCACAATCATTCCTTTGGGCGATTAAAAGACGTTCACAGCATCTGAATGTCTTCACTACTTTCAAGTGGGGTACTCTTGCTTGAATATCATTTCTGTCAAGATGGAAGTAATGTGGATCACTTTGTTTTAGTCATGATGGTTAATAAAGGTCTGGCTGCCTCCAAGGCTACCAAAACCTGCTTTAGATCCTGGTGCAGCAATATACCATCTGAGGAAATGACTGCCTTTGAGGCTGGAATGTATTACCTTACGTTAGAGCCATAGTCTAACTTTCACATGGAAGTAAGGTGCTTTCACCTCTTCCACTGCAGTCTGTATGATGGGCTCTGATATTCAAGATGGATTGTTAAGGATCATCTGTCTTTTTGTATCTCCATCCCACGTTGAAAAAGCCCCCAATGCTTTGACTAATTCAGTCCTTAACCGTTCCACCTCCTGCTTGCCTTTCAGTCCTAATTGCAGATAGTGACCGAGTGCATAATTGCTGAGATCTCATCCTCCTGTGTCACCCTTACCAAGGACAATTGTTCCAGTGGTGCCCTGACATCATAAAGCTACTGCAGGATGTCATCTGACAGGAGGGCCAATCAATTGCCTAGCAAGCAATAGGATACATTTATCTTGGTATATAAATGAGTAGCAGGGTAGAGAGGATGCCCAACTGAAAACTAAGATGAAAGAAGTTGGGGCATTTTTTCAGACTTATAGATTTGTATGAATGTGCGGCGATCATAATAGTCTTTTCCTCACTATTGCTTTACTAGTAGGCCTTGGTTAAAATGATGCTGGTAACATATGCTATTCACAGTTTGTATTATTCCCACTAACTGAAGCATTACCCTTCCACTCTCAACTTATCAGCTGACTTAATTAACTCTGGTGTACCATATCCTAAAACAAATGCAGTGAGTAGGGTACCCCGCCACTTGGCTGGCCATAAGATCTATGTATCTGTATCCTAATGTAGGTGCTACAGCTTAGAGAGTGTTAGAAAATCCGGCATGGGATTTTGAGAAGTATGTGAGGTTGAAAACACAAATTTAGTTTCACATTTCTAATGAGCTGTGGATTTTCACATTAACGCAGACTCTATTGTACTGATGTGTTTGAGTTATAAAAAGCAATTTGTGTTGTATTGCATATAGTAAATTGACTAACAGTGGACTTTTCCATCTGCAGATTATACTGAATGACCAGCAGTGGCAGTGTTGCCCAACAGATTATCGCTGCATTGCCGAGACTAAACAAAAAAGAAAAAAAGAAATAAAAACACTGAAGTCTTCAAGCAGACTGTATCATTTTACCAATTTATGTGGTAAGTTAAACTCACAATCATTCCTTTGGGCGATTAAAAGACGTTCACAGCATCTGAATGTCTTCACTACTTTCAAGTGGGGTACTCTTGCTTGAATATCATTTCTGTCAAGATGGAAGTAATGTGGATCACTTTGTTTTAGTCATGATGGTTAATAAAGGTCTGGCTGCCTCCAAGGCTACCAAAACCTGCTTTAGATCCTGGTGCAGCAATATACCATCTGAGGAAATGACTGCCTTTGAGGCTGGAATGTATTACCTTACGTTAGAGCCATAGTCTAACTTTCACATGGAAGTAAGCTGCTTTCACCTCTTCCACTGCAGTCTGTATGATGGGCTCTGATATTCAAGATGGATTGTTAAGGATCATCTGTCTTTTTGTATCTCCATCCCACGTTGAAAAAGCCCCCAATGCTTTGACTAATTCAGTCCTTAACCGTTCCACCTCCTGCTTGCCTTTCAGTCCTAATTGCAGATAGTGACCGAGTGCATAATTGCTGAGATCTCATCCTCCTGTGTCACCCTTACCAAGGACAATTGTTCCAGTGGTGCCCTGACATCATAAAGCTACTGCAGGATGTCATCTGACAGGAGGGCCAATCAATTGCCTAGCAAGCAATAGGATACATTTATCTTGGTATATAAATGAGTAGCAGGGTAGAGAGGATGCCCAACTGAAAACTAAGATGAAAGAAGTTGGGGCATTTTTTCAGACTTATAGATTTGTATGAATGTGCGGCGATCATAATAGTCTTTTCCTCACTATTGCTTTACTAGTAGGCCTTGGTTAAAATGATGCTGGTAACATATGCTATTCACAGTTTGTATTATTCCCACTAACTGAAGCATTACCCTTCCACTCTCAACTTATCAGCTGACTTAATTAACTCTGGTGTACCATATCCTAAAACAAATGCAGTGAGTAGGGTACCCCGCCACTTGGCTGGCCATAAGATCTATGTATCTGTATCCTAATGTAGGTGCTACAGCTTAGAGAGTGTTAGAAAATCCGGCATGGGATTTTGAGAAGTATGTGAGGTTGAAAACACAAATTTAGTTTCACATTTCTAATGAGCTGTGGATTTTCACATTAACGCAGACTCTATTGTACTGATGTGTTTGAGTTATAAAAAGCAATTTGTGTTGTATTGCATATAGTAAATTGACTAACAGTGGACTTTTCCATCTGCAGATTATACTGAATGACCAGCAGTGGCAGTGTTGCCCAACAGATTATCGCTGCATTGCCGAGACTAAACAAAAAAGAAAAAAAGAAATAAAAACACTGAAGTCTTCAAGCAGACTGTATCATTTTACCAATTTATGTGGTAAGTTAAACTCACAATCATTCCTTTGGGCGATTAAAAGACGTTCACAGCATCTGAATGTCTTCACTACTTTCAAGTGGGGTACTCTTGCTTGAATATCATTTCTGTCAAGATGGAAGTAATGTGGATCACTTTGTTTTAGTCATGATGGTTAATAAAGGTCTGGCTGCCTCCAAGGCTACCAAAACCTGCTTTAGATCCTGGTGCAGCAATATACCATCTGAGGAAATGACTGCCTTTGAGGCTGGAATGTATTACCTTACGTTAGAGCCATAGTCTAACTTTCACATGGAAGTAAGCTGCTTTCACCTCTTCCACTGCAGTCTGTATGATGGGCTCTGATATTCAAGATGGATTGTTAAGGATCATCTGTCTTTTTGTATCTCCATCCCACGTTGAAAAAGCCCCCAATGCTTTGACTAATTCAGTCCTTAACCGTTCCACCTCCTGCTTGCCTTTCAGTCCTAATTGCAGATAGTGACCGAGTGCATAATTGCTGAGATCTCATCCTCCTGTGTCACCCTTACCAAGGACAATTGTTCCAGTGGTGCCCTGACATCATAAAGCTACTGCAGGATGTCATCTGACAGGAGGGCCAATCAATTGCCTAGCAAGCAATAGGATACATTTATCTTGGTATATAAATGAGTAGCAGGGTAGAGAGGATGCCCAACTGAAAACTAAGATGAAAGAAGTTGGGGCATTTTTTCAGACTTATAGATTTGTATGAATGTGCGGCGATCATAATAGTCTTTTCCTCACCATTGCTTTACTAGTAGGCCTTGGTTAAAATGATGCTGGTAACATATGCTATTCACAGTTTGTATTATTCCCACTAACTGAAGCATTACCCTTCCACTCTCAACTTATCAGCTGACTTAATTAACTCTGGTGTACCATATCCTAAAACAAATGCAGTGAGTAGGGTACCCCGCCACTTGGCTGGCCATAAGATCTATGTATCTGTATCCTAATGTAGGTGCTACAGCTTAGAGAGTGTTAGCAAATCCGGCATGGGATTTTGAGAAGTATGTGAGGTTGAAAACACAAATTTAGTTTCACATTTCTAATGAGCTGTGGATTTTCACATTAACGCAGACTCTATTGTACTGATGTGTTTGAGTTATAAAAAGCAATTTGTGTTGTATTGCATATAGTAAATTGACTAACAGTGGACTTTTCCATCTGCAGATTATACTGAATGACCAGCAGTGGCAGTGTTGCCCAACAGATTATCGCTGCATTGCCGAGACTAAACAAAAAAAAAAAAAAGAAAGAAAAACACTGAAGTCTTCAAGCATACTGCATCATTTTACCAATTTATGTGGTAAGTTAAACTCACAATCATTCCTTTGGGCGATTAAAAGACGTTCACAGCATCTGAATGTCTTCACTACTTTCAAGTGGGGTACTCTTGCTTGAATATCATTTCTGTCAAGATGGAAGTAATGTGGATCACTTTGTTTTAGTCATGATGGTTAATAAAGGTCTGGCTGCCTCCAAGGCTACCAAAACCTGCTTTAGATCCTGGTGCAGCAATATACCATCTGAGGAAATGACTGCCTTTGAGGCTGGAATGTATTACCTTACGTTAGAGCCATAGTCTAACTTTCACATGGAAGTAAGCTGCTTTCACCTCTTCCACTGCAGTCTGTATGATGGGCTCTGATATTAAGGATGGATTGTTAAGGATCATCTGTCTTTTTGTATCTCCATCCCACGTTGAAAAAGCCCCCAATGCTTTGACTAATTCAGTCCTTAACCGTTCCACCTCCTGCTTGCCTTTCAGTCCTAATTGCAGATAGTGACCGAGTGCATAATTGCTGAGATCTCATCCTCCTGTGTCACCCTTACCAAGGACAATTGTTCCAGTGGTGCCCTGACATCATAAAGCTACTGCAGGATGTCATCTGACAGGAGGGCCAATCAATTGCCTAGCAAGCAATAGGATACATTTATCTTGGTATTTAAATGAGTAGCAGGGTAGAGAGGATGCCCAACGGAAAACTAAGATGAAAGAAGTTGGGGCATTTTTTCAGACTTATAGATTTGTATGAATGTGCGGCGATCATAATAGTCTTTTCCTCACTATTGCTTTACTAGTAGGCCTTGGTTAAAATGATGCTGGTAACATATGCTATTCACAGTTTTTATTATTCCCACTAACTGAAGCATTACCCTTCCACTCAACTTATCAGCTGACTTAATTAACTCTGGTGTACCATATCCTAAAACAAATGCAGTGAGTAGGGTACCCCGCCACTTGGCTGGCCATAAGATCTATGTATCTGTATCCTAATGTAGGTGCTACAGCTTAGAGAGTGTTAGCAAATCCGGCATGGGATTTTGAGAAGTATGTGAGGTTGAAAACACAAATTTAGTTTCACATTTCTAATGAGCTGTGGATTTTCACATTAACGCAGACTCTATTGTACTGATGTGTTTGAGTTATAAAAAGCAATTTGTGTTGTATTGCATATAGTAAATTGACTAACAGTGGACTTTTCCATCTGCAGATTATACTGAATGACCAGCAGTGGCAGTGTTGCCCAACAGATTATCGCTGCATTGCCGAGACTAAACAAAAAAGAAAAAAAGAAATAAAAACACTGAAGTCTTCAAGCATACTGTATCATTTTACCAATTTATGTGGTAAGTTAAACTCACAATCATTCCTTTGGGCGATTAAAAGACGTTCACAGCATCTGAATGTCTTCACTACTTTCAAGTGGGGTACTCTTGCTTGAATATCATTTCTGTCAAGATGGAAGTAATGTGGATCACTTTGTTTTAGTCATGATGGTTAATAAAGGTCTGGCTGCCTCCAAGGCTACCAAAACCTGCTTTAGATCCTGGTGCAGCAATATACCATCTGAGGAAATGACTGCCTTTGAGGCTGGAATGTATTACCTTACGTTAGAGCCATAGTCTAACTTTCACATGGAAGTAAGCTGCTTTCACCTCTTCCACTGCAGTCTGTATGATGGGCTCTGATATTCAAGATGGATTGTTAAGGATCATCTGTCTTTTTGTATCTCCATCCCACGTTGAAAAAGCCCCCAATGCTTTGACTAATTCAGTCCTTAACCGTTCCACCTCCTGCTTGCCTTTCAGTCCTAATTGCAGATAGTGACCGAGTGCATAATTGCTGAGATCTCATCCTCCTGTGTCACCCTTACCAAGGACAATTGTTCCAGTGGTGCCCTGACATCATAAAGCTACTGCAGGATGTCATCTGACAGGAGGGCCAATCAATTGCCTAGCAAGCAATAGGATACATTTATCTTGGTATATAAATGAGTAGCAGGGTAGAGAGGATGCCCAACTGAAAACTAAGATGAAAGAAGTTGGGGCATTTTTTCAGACTTATAGATTTGTATGAATGTGCGGCGATCATAATAGTCTTTTCCTCACCATTGCTTTACTAGTAGGCCTTGGTTAAAATGATGCTGGTAACATATGCTATTCACAGTTTGTATTATTCCCACTAACTGAAGCATTACCCTTCCACTCTCAACTTATCAGCTGACTTAATTAACTCTGGTGTACCATATCCTAAAACAAATGCAGTGAGTAGGGTACCCCGCCACTTGGCTGGCCATAAGATCTATGTATCTGTATCCTAATGTAGGTGCTACAGCTTAGAGAGTGTTAGCAAATCCGGCATGGGATTTTGAGAAGTATGTGAGGTTGAAAACACAAATTTAGTTTCACATTTCTAATGAGCTGTGGATTTTCACATTAACGCAGACTCTATTGTACTGATGTGTTTGAGTTATAAAAAGCAATTTGTGTTGTATTGCATATAG
This sequence comes from Triturus cristatus, assembly GCF_964204655.1. Taxonomy (NCBI): domain Eukaryota; kingdom Metazoa; phylum Chordata; class Amphibia; order Caudata; family Salamandridae; genus Triturus; species Triturus cristatus. Next base: position 1,190,047,430 of record NC_140581.1, on the reverse strand, counting down.
TAAATTGACTAACAGTGGACTTTTCCATCTGCAGATTATACTGAATGACCAGCAGTGGCAGTGTTGCCCAACAGATTATCGCTGCATTGCCGAGACTAAACAAAAAAAAAAAAAAAGAAAGAAAAACACTGAAGTCTTCAAGCATACTGCATCATTTTACCAATTTATGTGGTAAGTTAAACTCACAATCATTCCTTTGGGCGATTAAAAGACGTTCACAGCATCTGAATGTCTTCACTACTTTCAAGTGGGGTACTCTTGCTTGAATATCATTTCTGTCAAGATGGAAGTAATGTGGATCACTTTGTTTTAGTCATGATGGTTAATAAAGGTCTGGCTGCCTCCAAGGCTACCAAAACCTGCTTTAGATCCTGGTGCAGCAATATACCATCTGAGGAAATGACTGCCTTTGAGGCTGGAATGTATTACCTTACGTTAGAGCCATAGTCTAACTTTCACATGGAAGTAAGGTGCTTTCACCTCTTCCACTGCAGTCTGTATGATGGGCTCTGATATTCAAGATGGATTGTTAAGGATCATCTGTCTTTTTGTATCTCCATCCCACGTTGAAAAAGCCCCCAATGCTTTGACTAATTCAGTCCTTAACCGTTCCACCTCCTGCTTGCCTTTCAGTCCTAATTGCAGATAGTGACCGAGTGCATAATTGCTGAGATCTCATCCTCCTGTGTCACCCTTACCAAGGACAATTGTTCCAGTGGTGCCCTGACATCATAAAGCTACTGCAGGATGTCATCTGACAGGAGGGCCAATCAATTGCCTAGCAAGCAATAGGATACATTTATCTTGGTATATAAATGAGTAGCAGGGTAGAGAGGATGCCCAACTGAAAACTAAGATGAAAGAAGTTGGGGCATTTTTTCAGACTTATAGATTTGTATGAATGTGCGGCGATCATAATAGTCTTTTCCTCACTATTGCTTTACTAGTAGGCCTTGGTTAAAATGATGCTGGTAACATATGCTATTCACAGTTTGTATTATTCCCACTAACTGAAGCATTACCCTTCCACTCTCAACTTATCAGCTGACTTAATTAACTCTGGTGTACCATATCCTAAAACAAATGCAGTGAGTAGGGTACCCCGCCACTTGGCTGGCCATAAGATCTATGTATCTGTATCCTAATGTAGGTGCTACAGCTTAGAGAGTGTTAGAAAATCCGGCATGGGATTTTGAGAAGTATGTGAGGTTGAAAACACAAATTTAGTTTCACATTTCTAATGAGCTGTGGATTTTCACATTAACGCAGACTCTATTGTACTGATGTGTTTGAGTTATAAAAAGCAATTTGTGTTGTATTGCATATAGTAAATTGACTAACAGTGGACTTTTCCATCTGCAGATTATACTGAATGACCAGCAGTGGCAGTGTTGCCCAACAGATTATCGCTGCATTGCCGAGACTAAACAAAAAAGAAAAAAAGAAATAAAAACACTGAAGTCTTCAAGCAGACTGTATCATTTTACCAATTTATGTGGTAAGTTAAACTCACAATCATTCCTTTGGGCGATTAAAAGACGTTCACAGCATCTGAATGTCTTCACTACTTTCAAGTGGGGTACTCTTGCTTGAATATCATTTCTGTCAAGATGGAAGTAATGTGGATCACTTTGTTTTAGTCATGATGGTTAATAAAGGTCTGGCTGCCTCCAAGGCTACCAAAACCTGCTTTAGATCCTGGTGCAGCAATATACCATCTGAGGAAATGACTGCCTTTGAGGCTGGAATGTATTACCTTACGTTAGAGCCATAGTCTAACTTTCACATGGAAGTAAGCTGCTTTCACCTCTTCCACTGCAGTCTGTATGATGGGCTCTGATATTCAAGATGGATTGTTAAGGATCATCTGTCTTTTTGTATCTCCATCCCACGTTGAAAAAGCCCCCAATGCTTTGACTAATTCAGTCCTTAACCGTTCCACCTCCTGCTTGCCTTTCAGTCCTAATTGCAGATAGTGACCGAGTGCATAATTGCTGAGATCTCATCCTCCTGTGTCACCCTTACCAAGGACAATTGTTCCAGTGGTGCCCTGACATCATAAAGCTACTGCAGGATGTCATCTGACAGGAGGGCCAATCAATTGCCTAGCAAGCAATAGGATACATTTATCTTGGTATATAAATGAGTAGCAGGGTAGAGAGGATGCCCAACTGAAAACTAAGATGAAAGAAGTTGGGGCATTTTTTCAGACTTATAGATTTGTATGAATGTGCGGCGATCATAATAGTCTTTTCCTCACTATTGCTTTACTAGTAGGCCTTGGTTAAAATGATGCTGGTAACATATGCTATTCACAGTTTGTATTATTCCCACTAACTGAAGCATTACCCTTCCACTCTCAACTTATCAGCTGACTTAATTAACTCTGGTGTACCATATCCTAAAACAAATGCAGTGAGTAGGGTACCCCGCCACTTGGCTGGCCATAAGATCTATGTATCTGTATCCTAATGTAGGTGCTACAGCTTAGAGAGTGTTAGAAAATCCGGCATGGGATTTTGAGAAGTATGTGAGGTTGAAAACACAAATTTAGTTTCACATTTCTAATGAGCTGTGGATTTTCACATTAACGCAGACTCTATTGTACTGATGTGTTTGAGTTATAAAAAGCAATTTGTGTTGTATTGCATATAGTAAATTGACTAACAGTGGACTTTTCCATCTGCAGATTATACTGAATGACCAGCAGTGGCAGTGTTGCCCAACAGATTATCGCTGCATTGCCGAGACTAAACAAAAAAGAAAAAAAGAAATAAAAACACTGAAGTCTTCAAGCAGACTGTATCATTTTACCAATTTATGTGGTAAGTTAAACTCACAATCATTCCTTTGGGCGATTAAAAGACGTTCACAGCATCTGAATGTCTTCACTACTTTCAAGTGGGGTACTCTTGCTTGAATATCATTTCTGTCAAGATGGAAGTAATGTGGATCACTTTGTTTTAGTCATGATGGTTAATAAAGGTCTGGCTGCCTCCAAGGCTACCAAAACCTGCTTTAGATCCTGGTGCAGCAATATACCATCTGAGGAAATGACTGCCTTTGAGGCTGGAATGTATTACCTTACGTTAGAGCCATAGTCTAACTTTCACATGGAAGTAAGCTGCTTTCACCTCTTCCACTGCAGTCTGTATGATGGGCTCTGATATTCAAGATGGATTGTTAAGGATCATCTGTCTTTTTGTATCTCCATCCCACGTTGAAAAAGCCCCCAATGCTTTGACTAATTCAGTCCTTAACCGTTCCACCTCCTGCTTGCCTTTCAGTCCTAATTGCAGATAGTGACCGAGTGCATAATTGCTGAGATCTCATCCTCCTGTGTCACCCTTACCAAGGACAATTGTTCCAGTGGTGCCCTGACATCATAAAGCTACTGCAGGATGTCATCTGACAGGAGGGCCAATCAATTGCCTAGCAAGCAATAGGATACATTTATCTTGGTATATAAATGAGTAGCAGGGTAGAGAGGATGCCCAACTGAAAACTAAGATGAAAGAAGTTGGGGCATTTTTTCAGACTTATAGATTTGTATGAATGTGCGGCGATCATAATAGTCTTTTCCTCACCATTGCTTTACTAGTAGGCCTTGGTTAAAATGATGCTGGTAACATATGCTATTCACAGTTTGTATTATTCCCACTAACTGAAGCATTACCCTTCCACTCTCAACTTATCAGCTGACTTAATTAACTCTGGTGTACCATATCCTAAAACAAATGCAGTGAGTAGGGTACCCCGCCACTTGGCTGGCCATAAGATCTATGTATCTGTATCCTAATGTAGGTGCTACAGCTTAGAGAGTGTTAGCAAATCCGGCATGGGATTTTGAGAAGTATGTGAGGTTGAAAACACAAATTTAGTTTCACATTTCTAATGAGCTGTGGATTTTCACATTAACGCAGACTCTATTGTACTGATGTGTTTGAGTTATAAAAAGCAATTTGTGTTGTATTGCATATAGTAAATTGACTAACAGTGGACTTTTCCATCTGCAGATTATACTGAATGACCAGCAGTGGCAGTGTTGCCCAACAGATTATCGCTGCATTGCCGAGACTAAACAAAAAAAAAAAAAAGAAAGAAAAACACTGAAGTCTTCAAGCATACTGCATCATTTTACCAATTTATGTGGTAAGTTAAACTCACAATCATTCCTTTGGGCGATTAAAAGACGTTCACAGCATCTGAATGTCTTCACTACTTTCAAGTGGGGTACTCTTGCTTGAATATCATTTCTGTCAAGATGGAAGTAATGTGGATCACTTTGTTTTAGTCATGATGGTTAATAAAGGTCTGGCTGCCTCCAAGGCTACCAAAACCTGCTTTAGATCCTGGTGCAGCAATATACCATCTGAGGAAATGACTGCCTTTGAGGCTGGAATGTATTACCTTACGTTAGAGCCATAGTCTAACTTTCACATGGAAGTAAGCTGCTTTCACCTCTTCCACTGCAGTCTGTATGATGGGCTCTGATATTAAGGATGGATTGTTAAGGATCATCTGTCTTTTTGTATCTCCATCCCACGTTGAAAAAGCCCCCAATGCTTTGACTAATTCAGTCCTTAACCGTTCCACCTCCTGCTTGCCTTTCAGTCCTAATTGCAGATAGTGACCGAGTGCATAATTGCTGAGATCTCATCCTCCTGTGTCACCCTTACCAAGGACAATTGTTCCAGTGGTGCCCTGACATCATAAAGCTACTGCAGGATGTCATCTGACAGGAGGGCCAATCAATTGCCTAGCAAGCAATAGGATACATTTATCTTGGTATTTAAATGAGTAGCAGGGTAGAGAGGATGCCCAACGGAAAACTAAGATGAAAGAAGTTGGGGCATTTTTTCAGACTTATAGATTTGTATGAATGTGCGGCGATCATAATAGTCTTTTCCTCACTATTGCTTTACTAGTAGGCCTTGGTTAAAATGATGCTGGTAACATATGCTATTCACAGTTTTTATTATTCCCACTAACTGAAGCATTACCCTTCCACTCAACTTATCAGCTGACTTAATTAACTCTGGTGTACCATATCCTAAAACAAATGCAGTGAGTAGGGTACCCCGCCACTTGGCTGGCCATAAGATCTATGTATCTGTATCCTAATGTAGGTGCTACAGCTTAGAGAGTGTTAGCAAATCCGGCATGGGATTTTGAGAAGTATGTGAGGTTGAAAACACAAATTTAGTTTCACATTTCTAATGAGCTGTGGATTTTCACATTAACGCAGACTCTATTGTACTGATGTGTTTGAGTTATAAAAAGCAATTTGTGTTGTATTGCATATAGTAAATTGACTAACAGTGGACTTTTCCATCTGCAGATTATACTGAATGACCAGCAGTGGCAGTGTTGCCCAACAGATTATCGCTGCATTGCCGAGACTAAACAAAAAAAAAAAAAAGAAAGAAAAACACTGAAGTCTTCAAGCATACTGCATCATTTTACCAATTTATGTGGTAAGTTAAACTCACAATCATTCCTTTGGGCGATTAAAAGACGTTCACAGCATCTGAATGTCTTCACTACTTTCAAGTGGGGTACTCTTGCTTGAATATCATTTCTGTCAAGATGGAAGTAATGTGGATCACTTTGTTTTAGTCATGATGGTTAATAAAGGTCTGGCTGCCTCCAAGGCTACCAAAACCTGCTTTAGATCCTGGTGCAGCAATATACCATCTGAGGAAATGACTGCCTTTGAGGCTGGAATGTATTACCTTACGTTAGAGCCATAGTCTAACTTTCACATGGAAGTAAGCTGCTTTCACCTCTTCCACTGCAGTCTGTATGATGGGCTCTGATATTCAAGATGGATTGTTAAGGATCATCTGTCTTTTTGTATCTCCATCCCACGTTGAAAAAGCCCCCAATGCTTTGACTAGTTCAGTCCTTAACCGTTCCACCTCCTGCTTGCCTTTCAGTCCTAATTGCAGATAGTGACCGAGTGCATAATTGCTGAGATCTCATCCTCCTGTGTCACCCTTACCAAGGACAATTGTTCCAGTGGTGCCCTGACATCATAAAGCTACTGCAGGATGTCATCTGACAGGAGGGCCAATCAATTGCCTAGCAAGCAATAGGATACATTTATCTTGGTATTTAAATGAGTAGCAGGGTAGAGAGGATGCCCAACGGAAAACTAAGATGAAAGAAGTTAGGGCATTTTTTCAGACTTATAGATTTGTATGAATGTGCGGCGATCATAATAGTCTTTTCCTCACTATTGCTTTACTAGTAGGCCTTGGTTAAAATGATGCTGGTAACATATGCTATTCACAGTTTGTATTATTCCCACTAACTGAAGCATTACCCTTCCACTCTCAACTTATCAGCTGACTTAATTAACTCTGGTGTACCATATCCTAAAACAAATGCAGTGAGTAGGGTACCCCGCCACTTGGCTGGCCATAAGATCTATGTATCTGTATCCTAATGTAGGTGCTACAGCTTAGAGAGTGTTAGAAAATCCGGCATGGGATTTTGAGAAGTATGTGAGGTTGAAAACACAAATTTAGTTTCACATTTCTAATGAGCTGTGGATTTTCACATTAACGCAGACTCTATTGTACTGATGTGTTTGAGTTATAAAAAGCAATTTGTGTTGTATTGCATATAGTAAATTGACTAACAGTGGACTTTTCCATCTGCAGATTATACTGAATGACCAGCAGTGGCAGTGTTGCCCAACAGATTATCGCTGCATTGCCGAGACTAAACAAAAAAGAAAAAAAGAAATAAAAACACTGAAGTCTTCAAGCATACTGTATCATTTTACCAATTTATGTGGTAAGTTAAACTCACAATCATTCCTTTGGGCGATTAAAAGACGTTCACAGCATCTGAATGTCTTCACTACTTTCAAGTGGGGTACTCTTGCTTGAATATCATTTCTGTCAAGATGGAAGTAATGTGGATCACTTTGTTTTAGTCATGATGGTTAATAAAGGTCTGGCTGCCTCCAAGGCTACCAAAACCTGCTTTAGATCCTGGTGCAGCAATATACCATCTGAGGAAATGACTGCCTTTGAGGCTGGAATGTATTACCTTACGTTAGAGCCATAGTCTAACTTTCACATGGAAGTAAGCTGCTTTCACCTCTTCCACTGCAGTCTGTATGATGGGCTCTGATATTCAAGATGGATTGTTAAGGATCATCTGTCTTTTTGTATCTCCATCCCACGTTGAAAAAGCCCCCAATGCTTTGACTAATTCAGTCCTTAACCGTTCCACCTCCTGCTTGCCTTTCAGTCCTAATTGCAGATAGTGACCGAGTGCATAATTGCTGAGATCTCATCCTCCTGTGTCACCCTTACCAAGGACAATTGTTCCAGTGGTGCCCTGACATCATAAAGCTACTGCAGGATGTCATCTGACAGGAGGGCCAATCAATTGCCTAGCAAGCAATAGGATACATTTATCTTGGTATATAAATGAGTAGCAGGGTAGAGAGGATGCCCAACTGAAAACTAAGATGAAAGAAGTTGGGGCATTTTTTCAGACTTATAGATTTGTATGAATGTGCGGCGATCATAATAGTCTTTTCCTCACTATTGCTTTACTAGTAGGCCTTGGTTAAAATGATGCTGGTAACATATGCTATTCACAGTTTGTATTATTCCCACTAACTGAAGCATTACCCTTCCACTCTCAACTTATCAGCTGACTTAATTAACTCTGGTGTACCATATCCTAAAACAAATGCAGTGAGTAGGGTACCCCGCCACTTGGCTGGCCATAAGATCTATGTATCTGTATCCTAATGTAGGTGCTACAGCTTAGAGAGTGTTAGAAAATCCGGCATGGGATTTTGAGAAGTATGTGAGGTTGAAAACACAAATTTAGTTTCACATTTCTAATGAGCTGTGGATTTTCACATTAACGCAGACTCTATTGTACTGATGTGTTTGAGTTATAAAAAGCAATTTGTGTTGTATTGCATATAGTAAATTGACTAACAGTGGACTTTTCCATCTGCAGATTATACTGAATGACCAGCAGTGGCAGTGTTGCCCAACAGATTATCGCTGCATTGCCGAGACTAAACAAAAAAGAAAAAAAGAAATAAAAACACTGAAGTCTTCAAGCAGACTGTATCATTTTACCAATTTATGTGGTAAGTTAAACTCACAATCATTCCTTTGGGCGATTAAAAGACGTTCACAGCATCTGAATGTCTTCACTACTTTCAAGTGGGGTACTCTTGCTTGAATATCATTTCTGTCAAGATGGAAGTAATGTGGATCACTTTGTTTTAGTCATGATGGTTAATAAAGGTCTGGCTGCCTCCAAGGCTACCAAAACCTGCTTTAGATCCTGGTGCAGCAATATACCATCTGAGGAAATGACTGCCTTTGAGGCTGGAATGTATTACCTTACGTTAGAGCCATAGTCTAACTTTCACATGGAAGTAAGCTGCTTTCACCTCTTCCACTGCAGTCTGTATGATGGGCTCTGATATTCAAGATGGATTGTTAAGGATCATCTGTCTTTTTGTATCTCCATCCCACGTTGAAAAAGCCCCCAATGCTTTGACTAATTCAGTCCTTAACCGTTCCACCTCCTGCTTGCCTTTCAGTCCTAATTGCAGATAGTGACCGAGTGCATAATTGCTGAGATCTCATCCTCCTGTGTCACCCTTACCAAGGACAATTGTTCCAGTGGTGCCCTGACATCATAAAGCTACTGCAGGATGTCATCTGACAGGAGGGCCAATCAATTGCCTAGCAAGCAATAGGATACATTTATCTTGGTATATAAATGAGTAGCAGGGTAGAGAGGATGCCCAACTGAAAACTAAGATGAAAGAAGTTGGGGCATTTTTTCAGACTTATAGATTTGTATGAATGTGCGGCGATCATAATAGTCTTTTCCTCACCATTGCTTTACTAGTAGGCCTTGGTTAAAATGATGCTGGTAACATATGCTATTCACAGTTTGTATTATTCCCACTAACTGAAGCATTACCCTTCCACTCTCAACTTATCAGCTGACTTAATTAACTCTGGTGTACCATATCCTAAAACAAATGCAGTGAGTAGGGTACCCCGCCACTTGGCTGGCCATAAGATCTATGTATCTGTATCCTAATGTAGGTGCTACAGCTTAGAGAGTGTTAGCAAATCCGGCATGGGATTTTGAGAAGTATGTGAGGTTGAAAACACAAATTTAGTTTCACATTTCTAATGAGCTGTGGATTTTCACATTAACGCAGACTCTATTGTACTGATGTGTTTGAGTTATAAAAAGCAATTTGTGTTGTATTGCATATAGTAAATTGACTAACAGTGGACTTTTCCATCTGCAGATTATACTGAATGACCAGCAGTGGCAGTGTTGCCCAACAGATTATCGCTGCATTGCCGAGACTAAACAAAAAAGAAAAAAAGAAATAAAAACACTGAAGTCTTCAAGCAGACTGTATCATTTTACCAATTTATGTGGTAAGTTAAACTCACAATCATTCCTTTGGGCGATTAAAAGACGTTCACAGCATCTGAATGTCTTCACTACTTTCAAGTGGGGTACTCTTGCTTGAATATCATTTCTGTCAAGATGGAAGTAATGTGGATCACTTTGTTTTAGTCATGATGGTTAATAAAGGTCTGGCTGCCTCCAAGGCTACCGGCAGGGCTAGGGTTAAAAAACTACAGCTCGTCACTTTGCCAAAAAAGGGTCATTTTTCACTGCAAAATTGAGGTGTGACCACGTTGCGTTTTGCGCCGTTGCCTGTCGCGGGCACTAGGCCGACCCACACAAGTGAGGTACCATTTTTCTCGTAGGACTTTGGGGAACGCGGGGTGGGTGTAAATTTGTGGATCCACGCAGATTCCAGAACTTTCCATCACAGAAATGTGGGGAAAAAAATTGTTTTTGTCAATTTTTTACTTTTGCAAGGGATTCTGGGTAACAGACCATGGTGGGAGGCAGTCAAGTCACCCCATCCTGGATTCCCCTGGGGTGTCTAGTTTTCAAAAATGTATAGGTTTGCTAGGTTTCACTCATAAAGCTACTGCAGGATGTCATCTGACAGGAGGGCCAATCAATTGCCTAGCAAGCAATAGGATACATTTATCTTGGTATATAAATGAGTAGCAGGGTAGAGAGGATGCCCAACTGAAAACTAAGATGAAAGAAGTTGGGGCATTTTTTCAGACTTATAGATTTGTATGAATGTGCGGCGATCATAATAGTCTTTTCCTCACCATTGCTTTACTAGTAGGCCTTGGTTAAAATGATGCTGGTAACATATGCTATTCACAGTTTGTATTATTCCCACTAACTGAAGCATTACCCTTCCACTCTCAACTTATCAGCTGACTTAATTAACTCTGGTGTACCATATCCTAAAACAAATGCAGTGAGTAGGGTACCCCGCCACTTGGCTGGCCATAAGATCTATGTATCTGTATCCTAATGTAGGTGCTACAGCTTAGAGAGTGTTAGCAAATCCGGCATGGGATTTTGAGAAGTATGTGAGGTTGAAAACACAAATTTAGTTTCACATTTCTAATGAGCTGTGGATTTTCACATTAACGCAGACTCTATTGTACTGATGTGTTTGAGTTATAAAAAGCAATTTGTGTTGTATTGCATATAGTAAATTGACTAACAGTGGACTTTTCCATCTGCAGATTATACTGAATGACCAGCAGTGGCAGTGTTGCCCAACAGATTATCGCTGCATTGCCGAGACTAAACAAAAAAAAAAAAAAAGAAATAAAAACACTGAAGTCTTCAAGCATACTGCATCATTTTACCAATTTATGTGGTAAGTTAAACTCACAATCATTCCTTTGGGCGATTAAAAGACGTTCACAGCATCTGAATGTCTTCGCTACTTTCAAGTGGGGTACTCTTGCTTGAATATCATTTCTGTCAAGATGGAAGTAATGTGGATCACTTTGTTTTAGTCATGATGGTTAATAAAGGTCTGGCTGCCTCCAAGGCTACCAAAACCTGCTTTAGATCCTGGTGCAGCAATATACCATCTGAGGAAATGACTGCCTTTGAGGCTGGAATGTATTACCTTACGTTAGAGCCATAGTCTAACTTTCACATGGAAGTAAGCTGCTTTCACCTCTTCCACTGCAGTCTGTATGATGGGCTCTGATATTCAAGATGGATTGTTAAGGATCATCTGTCTTTTTGTATCTCCATCCCACGTTGAAAAAGCCCCCAATGCTTTGACTAATTCAGTCCTTAACCGTTCCACCTCCTGCTTGCCTTTCAGTCCTAATTGCAGATAGTGACCGAGTGCATAATTGCTGAGATCTCATCCTCCTGTGTCACCCTTACCAAGGACAATTGTTCCAGTGGTGCCCTGACATCATAAAGCTACTGCAGGATGTCATCTGACAGGAGGGCCAATCAATTGCCTAGCAAGCAATAGGATACATTTATCTTGGTATATAAATGAGTAGCAGGGTAGAGAGGATGCCCAACTGAAAACTAAGATGAAAGAAGTTGGGGCATTTTTTCAGACTTATAGATTTGTATGAATGTGCGGCGATCATAATAGTCTTTTCCTCACTATTGCTTTACTAGTAGGCCTTGGTTAAAATGATGCTGGTAACATATGCTATTCACAGTTTGTATTATTCCCACTAACTGAAGCATTACCCTTCCACTCTCAACTTATCAGCTGACTTAATTAACTCTGGTGTACCATATCCTAAAACAAATGCAGTGAGTAGGGTACCCCGCCACTTGGCTGGCCATAAGATCTATGTATCTGTATCCTAATGTAGGTGCTACAGCTTAGAGAGTGTTAGAAAATCCGGCATGGGATTTTGAGAAGTATGTGAGGTTGAAAACACAAATTTAGTTTCACATTTCTAATGAGCTGTGGATTTTCACATTAACGCAGACTCTATTGTACTGATGTGTTTGAGTTATAAAAAGCAATTTGTGTTGTATTGCATATAGTAAATTGACTAACAGTGGACTTTTCCATCTGCAGATTATACTGAATGACCAGCAGTGGCAGTGTTGCCCAACAGATTATCGCTGCATTGCCGAGACTAAACAAAAAAGAAAAAAAGAAATAAAAACACTGAAGTCTTCAAGCAGACTGTATCATTTTACCAATTTATGTGGTAAGTTAAACTCACAATCATTCCTTTGGGCGATTAAAAGACGTTCACAGCATCTGAATGTCTTCACTACTTTCAAGTGGGGTACTCTTGCTTGAATATCATTTCTGTCAAGATGGAAGTAATGTGGATCACTTTGTTTTAGTCATGATGGTTAATAAAGGTCTGGCTGCCTCCAAGGCTACCAAAACCTGCTTTAGATCCTGGTGCAGCAATATACCATCTGAGGAAATGACTGCCTTTGAGGCTGGAATGTATTACCTTACGTTAGAGCCATAGTCTAACTTTCACATGGAAGTAAGCTGCTTTCACCTCTTCCACTGCAGTCTGTATGATGGGCTCTGATATTCAAGATGGATTGTTAAGGATCATCTGTCTTTTTGTATCTCCATCCCACGTTGAAAAAGCCCCCAATGCTTTGACTAATTCAGTCCTTAACCGTTCCACCTCCTGCTTGCCTTTCAGTCCTAATTGCAGATAGTGACCGAGTGCATAATTGCTGAGATCTCATCCTCCTGTGTCACCCTTACCAAGGACAATTGTTCCAGTGGTGCCCTGACATCATAAAGCTACTGCAGGATGTCATCTGACAGGAGGGCCAATCAATTGCCTAGCAAGCAATAGGATACATTTATCTTGGTATATAAATGAGTAGCAGGGTAGAGAGGATGCCCAACTGAAAACTAAGATGAAAGAAGTTGGGGCATTTTTTCAGACTTATAGATTTGTATGAATGTGCGGCGATCATAATAGTCTTTTCCTCACCATTGCTTTACTAGTAGGCCTTGGTTAAAATGATGCTGGTAACATATGCTATTCACAGTTTGTATTATTCCCACTAACTGAAGCATTACCCTTCCACTCTCAACTTATCAGCTGACTTAATTAACTCTGGTGTACCATATCCTAAAACAAATGCAGTGAGTAGGGTACCCCGCCACTTGGCTGGCCATAAGATCTATGTATCTGTATCCTAATGTAGGTGCTACAGCTTAGAGAGTGTTAGCAAATCCGGCATGGGATTTTGAGAAGTATGTGAGGTTGAAAACACAAATTTAGTTTCACATTTCTAATGAGCTGTGGATTTTCACATTAACGCAGACTCTATTGTACTGATGTGTTTGAGTTATAAAAAGCAATTTGTGTTGTATTGCATATAGTAAATTGACTAACAGTGGACTTTTCCATCTGCAGATTATACTGAATGACCAGCAGTGGCAGTGTTGCCCAACAGATTATCGCTGCATTGCCGAGACTAAACAAAAAAAAAAAAAAGAAAGAAAAACACTGAAGTCTTCAAGCATACTGCATCATTTTACCAATTTATGTGGTAAGTTAAACTCACAATCATTCCTTTGGGCGATTAAAAGACGTTCACAGCATCTGAATGTCTTCACTACTTTCAAGTGGGGTACTCTTGCTTGAATATCATTTCTGTCAAGATGGAAGTAATGTGGATCACTTTGTTTTAGTCATGATGGTTAATAAAGGTCTGGCTGCCTCCAAGGCTACCAAAACCTGCTTTAGATCCTGGTGCAGCAATATACCATCTGAGGAAATGACTGCCTTTGAGGCTGGAATGTATTACCTTACGTTAGAGCCATAGTCTAACTTTCACATGGAAGTAAGCTGCTTTCACCTCTTCCACTGCAGTCTGTATGATGGGCTCTGATATTAAGGATGGATTGTTAAGGATCATCTGTCTTTTTGTATCTCCATCCCACGTTGAAAAAGCCCCCAATGCTTTGACTAATTCAGTCCTTAACCGTTCCACCTCCTGCTTGCCTTTCAGTCCTAATTGCAGATAGTGACCGAGTGCATAATTGCTGAGATCTCATCCTCCTGTGTCACCCTTACCAAGGACAATTGTTCCAGTGGTGCCCTGACATCATAAAGCTACTGCAGGATGTCATCTGACAGGAGGGCCAATCAATTGCCTAGCAAGCAATAGGATACATTTATCTTGGTATTTAAATGAGTAGCAGGGTAGAGAGGATGCCCAACGGAAAACTAAGATGAAAGAAGTTGGGGCATTTTTTCAGACTTATAGATTTGTATGAATGTGCGGCGATCATAATAGTCTTTTCCTCACTATTGCTTTACTAGTAGGCCTTGGTTAAAATGATGCTGGTAACATATGCTATTCACAGTTTTTATTATTCCCACTAACTGAAGCATTACCCTTCCACTCAACTTATCAGCTGACTTAATTAACTCTGGTGTACCATATCCTAAAACAAATGCAGTGAGTAGGGTACCCCGCCACTTGGCTGGCCATAAGATCTATGTATCTGTATCCTAATGTAGGTGCTACAGCTTAGAGAGTGTTAGCAAATCCGGCATGGGATTTTGAGAAGTATGTGAGGTTGAAAACACAAATTTAGTTTCACATTTCTAATGAGCTGTGGATTTTCACATTAACGCAGACTCTATTGTACTGATGTGTTTGAGTTATAAAAAGCAATTTGTGTTGTATTGCATATAGTAAATTGACTAACAGTGGACTTTTCCATCTGCAGATTATACTGAATGACCAGCAGTGGCAGTGTTGCCCAACAGATTATCGCTGCATTGCCGAGACTAAACAAAAAAGAAAAAAAGAAATAAAAACACTGAAGTCTTCAAGCATACTGTATCATTTTACCAATTTATGTGGTAAGTTAAACTCACAATCATTCCTTTGGGCATTAAAAGACGTTCACAGCATCTGAATGTCTTCACTACTTTCAAGTGGGGTACTCTTGCTTGAATATCATTTCTGTCAAGATGGAAGTAATGTGGATCACTTTGTTTTAGTCATGATGGTTAATAAAGGTCTGGCTGCCTCCAAGGCTACCAAAATCTGCTTTAGATCCTGGTGCAGCAATATACCATCTGAGGAAATGACTGCCTTTGAGGCTGGAATGTATTACCTTACGTTAGAGCCATAGTCTAACTTTCACATGGAAGTAAGCTGCTTTCACCTCTTCCACTGCAGTCTGTATGATGGGCTCTGATATTCAAGATGGATTGTTAAGGATCATCTGTCTTTTTGTATCTCCATCCCACGTTGAAAAAGCCCCCAATGCTTTGACTAATTCAGTCCTTAACCGTTCCACCTCCTGCTTGCCTTTCAGTCCTAATTGCAGATAGTGACCGAGTGCATAATTGCTGAGATCTCATCCTCCTGTGTCACCCTTACCAAGGACAATTGTTCCAGTGGTGCCCTGACATCATAAAGCTACTGCAGGATGTCATCTGACAGGAGGGCCAATCAATTGCCTAGCAAGCAATAGGATACTTTTATCTTGGTATATAAATGAGTAGCAGGGTAGAGAGGATGCCCAACTGAAAACTAAGATGAAAGAAGTTGGGGCATTTTTTCAGACTTATAGATTTGTATGAATGTGCGGCGATCATAATAGTCTTTTCCTCACCATTGCTTTACTAGTAGGCCTTGGTTAAAATGATGCTGGTAACATATGCTATTCACAGTTTGTATTATTCCCACTAACTGAAGCATTACCCTTCCACTCTCAACTTATCAGCTGACTTAATTAACTCTGGTGTACCATATCCTAAAACAAATGCAGTGAGTAGGGTACCCCGCCACTTGGCTGGCCATAAGATCTATGTATCTGTATCCTAATGTAGGTGCTACAGCTTAGAGAGTGTTAGCAAATCCGGCATGGGATTTTGAGAAGTATGTGAGGTTGAAAACACAAATTTAGTTTCACATTTCTAATGAGCTGTGGATTTTCACATTAACGCAGACTCTATTGTACTGATGTGTTTGAGTTATAAAAAGCAATTTGTGTTGTATTGCATATAGTAAATTGACTAACAGTGGACTTTTCCATCTGCAGATTATACTGAATGACCAGCAGTGGCAGTGTTGCCCAACAGATTATCGCTGCATTGCCGAGACTAAACAAAAAAAAAAAAAAGAAAGAAAAACACTGAAGTCTTCAAGCATACTGCATCATTTTACCAATTTATGTGGTAAGTTAAACTCACAATCATTCCTTTGGGCGATTAAAAGACGTTCACAGCATCTGAATGTCTTCACTACTTTCAAGTGGGGTACTCTTGCTTGAATATCATTTCTGTCAAGATGGAAGTAATGTGGATCACTTTGTTTTAGTCATGATGGTTAATAAAGGTCTGGCTGCCTCCAAGGCTACCAAAACCTGCTTTAGATCCTGGTGCAGCAATATACCATCTGAGGAAATGACTGCCTTTGAGGCTGGAATGTATTACCTTACGTTAGAGCCATAGTCTAACTTTCACATGGAAGTAAGCTGCTTTCACCTCTTCCACTGCAGTCTGTATGATGGGCTCTGATATTAAGGATGGATTGTTAAGGATCATCTGTCTTTTTGTATCTCCATCCCACGTTGAAAAAGCCCCCAATGCTTTGACTAATTCAGTCCTTAACCGTTCCACCTCCTGCTTGCCTTTCAGTCCTAATTGCAGATAGTGACCGAGTGCATAATTGCTGAGATCTCATCCTCCTGTGTCACCCTTACCAAGGACAATTGTTCCAGTGGTGCCCTGACATCATAAAGCTACTGCAGGATGTCATCTGACAGGAGGGCCAATCAATTGCCTAGCAAGCAATAGGATACATTTATCTTGGTATTTAAATGAGTAGCAGGGTAGAGAGGATGCCCAACGGAAAACTAAGATGAAAGAAGTTGGGGCATTTTTTCAGACTTATAGATTTGTATGAATGTGCGGCGATCATAATAGTCTTTTCCTCACTATTGCTTTACTAGTAGGCCTTGGTTAAAATGATGCTGGTAACATATGCTATTCACAGTTTTTATTATTCCCACTAACTGAAGCATTACCCTTCCACTCAACTTATCAGCTGACTTAATTAACTCTGGTGTACCATATCCTAAAACAAATGCAGTGAGTAGGGTACCCCGCCACTTGGCTGGCCATAAGATCTATGTATCTGTATCCTAATGTAGGTGCTACAGCTTAGAGAGTGTTAGCAAATCCGGCATGGGATTTTGAGAAGTATGTGAGGTTGAAAACACAAATTTAGTTTCACATTTCTAATGAGCTGTGGATTTTCACATTAACGCAGACTCTATTGTACTGATGTGTTTGAGTTATAAAAAGCAATTTGTGTTGTATTGCATATAGTAAATTGACTAACAGTGGACTTTTCCATCTGCAGATTATACTGAATGACCAGCAGTGGCAGTGTTGCCCAACAGATTATCGCTGCATTGCCGAGACTAAACAAAAAAAAAAAAAAGAAAGAAAAACACTGAAGTCTTCAAGCATACTGCATCATTTTACCAATTTATGTGGTAAGTTAAACTCACAATCATTCCTTTGGGCGATTAAAAGACGTTCACAGCATCTGAATGTCTTCACTACTTTCAAGTGGGGTACTCTTGCTTGAATATCATTTCTGTCAAGATGGAAGTAATGTGGATCACTTTGTTTTAGTCATGATGGTTAATAAAGGTCTGGCTGCCTCCAAGGCTACCAAAACCTGCTTTAGATCCTGGTGCAGCAATATACCATCTGAGGAAATGACTGCCTTTGAGGCTGGAATGTATTACCTTACGTTAGAGCCATAGTCTAACTTTCACATGGAAGTAAGCTGCTTTCACCTCTTCCACTGCAGTCTGTATGATGGGCTCTGATATTCAAGATGGATTGTTAAGGATCATCTGTCTTTTTGTATCTCCATCCCACGTTGAAAAAGCCCCCAATGCTTTGACTAGTTCAGTCCTTAACCGTTCCACCTCCTGCTTGCCTTTCAGTCCTAATTGCAGATAGTGACCGAGTGCATAATTGCTGAGATCTCATCCTCCTGTGTCACCCTTACCAAGGACAATTGTTCCAGTGGTGCCCTGACATCATAAAGCTACTGCAGGATGTCATCTGACAGGAGGGCCAATCAATTGCCTAGCAAGCAATAGGATACATTTATCTTGGTATTTAAATGAGTAGCAGGGTAGAGAGGATGCCCAACGGAAAACTAAGATGAAAGAAGTTAGGGCATTTTTTCAGACTTATAGATTTGTATGAATGTGCGGCGATCATAATAGTCTTTTCCTCACTATTGCTTTACTAGTAGGCCTTGGTTAAAATGATGCTGGTAACATATGCTATTCACAGTTTGTATTATTCCCACTAACTGAAGCATTACCCTTCCACTCTCAACTTATCAGCTGACTTAATTAACTCTGGTGTACCATATCCTAAAACAAATGCAGTGAGTAGGGTACCCCGCCACTTGGCTGGCCATAAGATCTATGTATCTGTATCCTAATGTAGGTGCTACAGCTTAGAGAGTGTTAGAAAATCCGGCATGGGATTTTGAGAAGTATGTGAGGTTGAAAACACAAATTTAGTTTCACATTTCTAATGAGCTGTGGATTTTCACATTAACGCAGACTCTATTGTACTGATGTGTTTGAGTTATAAAAAGCAATTTGTGTTGTATTGCATATAGTAAATTGACTAACAGTGGACTTTTCCATCTGCAGATTATACTGAATGACCAGCAGTGGCAGTGTTGCCCAACAGATTATCGCTGCATTGCCGAGACTAAACAAAAAAGAAAAAAAGAAATAAAAACACTGAAGTCTTCAAGCATACTGTATCATTTTACCAATTTATGTGGTAAGTTAAACTCACAATCATTCCTTTGGGCGATTAAAAGACGTTCACAGCATCTGAATGTCTTCACTACTTTCAAGTGGGGTACTCTTGCTTGAATATCATTTCTGTCAAGATGGAAGTAATGTGGATCACTTTGTTTTAGTCATGATGGTTAATAAAGGTCTGGCTGCCTCCAAGGCTACCAAAACCTGCTTTAGATCCTGGTGCAGCAATATACCATCTGAGGAAATGACTGCCTTTGAGGCTGGAATGTATTACCTTACGTTAGAGCCATAGTCTAACTTTCACATGGAAGTAAGCTGCTTTCACCTCTTCCACTGCAGTCTGTATGATGGGCTCTGATATTCAAGATGGATTGTTAAGGATCATCTGTCTTTTTGTATCTCCATCCCACGTTGAAAAAGCCCCCAATGCTTTGACTAATTCAGTCCTTAACCGTTCCACCTCCTGCTTGCCTTTCAGTCCTAATTGCAGATAGTGACCGAGTGCATAATTGCTGAGATCTCATCCTCCTGTGTCACCCTTACCAAGGACAATTGTTCCAGTGGTGCCCTGACATCATAAAGCTACTGCAGGATGTCATCTGACAGGAGGGCCAATCAATTGCCTAGCAAGCAATAGGATACATTTATCTTGGTATATAAATGAGTAGCAGGGTAGAGAGGATGCCCAACTGAAAACTAAGATGAAAGAAGTTGGGGCATTTTTTCAGACTTATAGATTTGTATGAATGTGCGGCGATCATAATAGTCTTTTCCTCACTATTGCTTTACTAGTAGGCCTTGGTTAAAATGATGCTGGTAACATATGCTATTCACAGTTTGTATTATTCCCACTAACTGAAGCATTACCCTTCCACTCTCAACTTATCAGCTGACTTAATTAACTCTGGTGTACCATATCCTAAAACAAATGCAGTGAGTAGGGTACCCCGCCACTTGGCTGGCCATAAGATCTATGTATCTGTATCCTAATGTAGGTGCTACAGCTTAGAGAGTGTTAGAAAATCCGGCATGGGATTTTGAGAAGTATGTGAGGTTGAAAACACAAATTTAGTTTCACATTTCTAATGAGCTGTGGATTTTCACATTAACGCAGACTCTATTGTACTGATGTGTTTGAGTTATAAAAAGCAATTTGTGTTGTATTGCATATAGTAAATTGACTAACAGTGGACTTTTCCATCTGCAGATTATACTGAATGACCAGCAGTGGCAGTGTTGCCCAACAGATTATCGCTGCATTGCCGAGACTAAACAAAAAAGAAAAAAAGAAATAAAAACACTGAAGTCTTCAAGCAGACTGTATCATTTTACCAATTTATGTGGTAAGTTAAACTCACAATCATTCCTTTGGGCGATTAAAAGACGTTCACAGCATCTGAATGTCTTCACTACTTTCAAGTGGGGTACTCTTGCTTGAATATCATTTCTGTCAAGATGGAAGTAATGTGGATCACTTTGTTTTAGTCATGATGGTTAATAAAGGTCTGGCTGCCTCCAAGGCTACCAAAACCTGCTTTAGATCCTGGTGCAGCAATATACCATCTGAGGAAATGACTGCCTTTGAGGCTGGAATGTATTACCTTACGTTAGAGCCATAGTCTAACTTTCACATGGAAGTAAGCTGCTTTCACCTCTTCCACTGCAGTCTGTATGATGGGCTCTGATATTCAAGATGGATTGTTAAGGATCATCTGTCTTTTTGTATCTCCATCCCACGTTGAAAAAGCCCCCAATGCTTTGACTAATTCAGTCCTTAACCGTTCCACCTCCTGCTTGCCTTTCAGTCCTAATTGCAGATAGTGACCGAGTGCATAATTGCTGAGATCTCATCCTCCTGTGTCACCCTTACCAAGGACAATTGTTCCAGTGGTGCCCTGACATCATAAAGCTACTGCAGGATGTCATCTGACAGGAGGGCCAATCAATTGCCTAGCAAGCAATAGGATACATTTATCTTGGTGTATAAATGAGTAGCAGGGTAGAGAGGATGCCCAACTGAAAACTAAGATGAAAGAAGTTGGGGCATTTTTTCAGACTTATAGATTTGTATGAATGTGCGGCGATCATAATAGTCTTTTCCTCACCATTGCTTTACTAGTAGGCCTTGGTTAAAATGATGCTGGTAACATATGCTATTCACAGTTTGTATTATTCCCACTAACTGAAGCATTACCCTTCCACTCTCAACTTATCAGCTGACTTAATTAACTCTGGTGTACCATATCCTAAAACAAATGCAGTGAGTAGGGTACCCCGCCACTTGGCTGGCCATAAGATCTATGTATCTGTATCCTAATGTAGGTGCTACAGCTTAGAGAGTGTTAGCAAATCCGGCATGGGATTTTGAGAAGTATGTGAGGTTGAAAACACAAATTTAGTTTCACATTTCTAATGAGCTGTGGATTTTCACATTAACGCAGACTCTATTGTACTGATGTGTTTGAGTTATAAAAAGCAATTTGTGTTGTATTGCATATAGTAAATTGACTAACAGTGGACTTTTCCATCTGCAGATTATACTGAATGACCAGCAGTGGCAGTGTTGCCCAACAGATTATCGCTGCATTGCCGAGACTAAACAAAAAAGAAAAAAAGAAATAAAAACACTGAAGTCTTCAAGCAGACTGTATCATTTTACCAATTTATGTGGTAAGTTAAACTCACAATCATTCCTTTGGGCGATTAAAAGACGTTCACAGCATCTGAATGTCTTCACTACTTTCAAGTGGGGTACTCTTGCTTGAATATCATTTCTGTCAAGATGGAAGTAATGTGGATCACTTTGTTTTAGTCATGATGGTTAATAAAGGTCTGGCTGCCTCCAAGGCTACCAAAACCTGCTTTAGATCCTGGTGCAGCAATATACCATCTGAGGAAATGACTGCCTTTGAGGCTGGAATGTATTACCTTACGTTAGAGCCATAGTCTAACTTTCACATGGAAGTAAGCTGCTTTCACCTCTTCCACTGCAGTCTGTATGATGGGCTCTGATATTCAAGATGGATTGTTAAGGATCATCTGTCTTTTTGTATCTCCATCCCACGTTGAAAAAGCCCCCAATGCTTTGACTAATTCAGTCCTTAACCGTTCCACCTCCTGCTTGCCTTTCAGTCCTAATTGCAGATAGTGACCGAGTGCATAATTGCTGAGATCTCATCCTCCTGTGTCACCCTTACCAAGGACAATTGTTCCAGTGGTGCCCTGACATCATAAAGCTACTGCAGGATGTCATCTGACAGGAGGGCCAATCAATTGCCTAGCAAGCAATAGGATACATTTATCTTGGTATATAAATGAGTAGCAGGGTAGAGAGGATGCCCAACTGAAAACTAAGATGAAAGAAGTTGGGGCATTTTTTCAGACTTATAGATTTGTATGAATGTGCGGCGATCATAATAGTCTTTTCCTCACCATTGCTTTACTAGTAGGCCTTGGTTAAAATGATGCTGGTAACATATGCTATTCACAGTTTGTATTATTCCCACTAACTGAAGCATTACCCTTCCACTCTCAACTTATCAGCTGACTTAATTAACTCTGGTGTACCATATCCTAAAACAAATGCAGTGAGTAGGGTACCCCGCCACTTGGCTGGCCATAAGATCTATGTATCTGTATCCTAATGTAGGTGCTACAGCTTAGAGAGTGTTAGCAAATCCGGCATGGGATTTTGAGAAGTATGTGAGGTTGAAAACACAAATTTAGTTTCACATTTCTAATGAGCTGTGGATTTTCACATTAACGCAGACTCTATTGTACTGATGTGTTTGAGTTATAAAAAGCAATTTGTGTTGTATTGCATATAGTAAATTGACTAACAGTGGACTTTTCCATCTGCAGATTATACTGAATGACCAGCAGTGGCAGTGTTGCCCAACAGATTATCGCTGCATTGCCGAGACTAAACAAAAAAAAAAAAAAAGAAATAAAAACACTGAAGTCTTCAAGCATACTGCATCATTTTACCAATTTATGTGGTAAGTTAAACTCACAATCATTCCTTTGGGCGATTAAAAGACGTTCACAGCATCTGAATGTCTTCGCTACTTTCAAGTGGGGTACTCTTGCTTGAATATCATTTCTGTCAAGATGGAAGTAATGTGGATCACTTTGTTTTAGTCATGATGGTTAATAAAGGTCTGGCTGCCTCCAAGGCTACCAAAACCTGCTTTAGATCCTGGTGCAGCAATATACCATCTGAGGAAATGACTGCCTTTGAGGCTGGAATGTATTACCTTACGTTAGAGCCATAGTCTAACTTTCACATGGAAGTAAGCTGCTTTCACCTCTTCCACTGCAGTCTGTATGATGGGCTCTGATATTCAAGATGGATTGTTAAGGATCATCTGTCTTTTTGTATCTCCATCCCACGTTGAAAAAGCCCCCAATGCTTTGACTAATTCAGTCCTTAACCGTTCCACCTCCTGCTTGCCTTTCAGTCCTAATTGCAGATAGTGACCGAGTGCATAATTGCTGAGATCTCATCCTCCTGTGTCACCCTTACCAAGGACAATTGTTCCAGTGGTGCCCTGACATCATAAAGCTACTGCAGGATGTCATCTGACAGGAGGGCCAATCAATTGCCTAGCAAGCAATAGGATACATTTATCTTGGTATATAAATGAGTAGCAGGGTAGAGAGGATGCCCAACTGAAAACTAAGATGAAAGAAGTTGGGGCATTTTTTCAGACTTATAGATTTGTATGAATGTGCGGCGATCATAATAGTCTTTTCCTCACTATTGCTTTACTAGTAGGCCTTGGTTAAAATGATGCTGGTAACATATGCTATTCACAGTTTGTATTATTCCCACTAACTGAAGCATTACCCTTCCACTCTCAACTTATCAGCTGACTTAATTAACTCTGGTGTACCATATCCTAAAACAAATGCAGTGAGTAGGGTACCCCGCCACTTGGCTGGCCATAAGATCTATGTATCTGTATCCTAATGTAGGTGCTACAGCTTAGAGAGTGTTAGAAAATCCGGCATGGGATTTTGAGAAGTATGTGAGGTTGAAAACACAAATTTAGTTTCACATTTCTAATGAGCTGTGGATTTTCACATTAACGCAGACTCTATTGTACTGATGTGTTTGAGTTATAAAAAGCAATTTGTGTTGTATTGCATATAGTAAATTGACTAACAGTGGACTTTTCCATCTGCAGATTATACTGAATGACCAGCAGTGGCAGTGTTGCCCAACAGATTATCGCTGCATTGCCGAGACTAAACAAAAAAGAAAAAAAGAAATAAAAACACTGAAGTCTTCAAGCAGACTGTATCATTTTACCAATTTATGTGGTAAGTTAAACTCACAATCATTCCTTTGGGCGATTAAAAGACGTTCACAGCATCTGAATGTCTTCACTACTTTCAAGTGGGGTACTCTTGCTTGAATATCATTTCTGTCAAGATGGAAGTAATGTGGATCACTTTGTTTTAGTCATGATGGTTAATAAAGGTCTGGCTGCCTCCAAGGCTACCAAAACCTGCTTTAGATCCTGGTGCAGCAATATACCATCTGAGGAAATGACTGCCTTTGAGGCTGGAATGTATTACCTTACGTTAGAGCCATAGTCTAACTTTCACATGGAAGTAAGCTGCTTTCACCTCTTCCACTGCAGTCTGTATGATGGGCTCTGATATTCAAGATGGATTGTTAAGGATCATCTGTCTTTTTGTATCTCCATCCCACGTTGAAAAAGCCCCCAATGCTTTGACTAATTCAGTCCTTAACCGTTCCACCTCCTGCTTGCCTTTCAGTCCTAATTGCAGATAGTGACCGAGTGCATAATTGCTGAGATCTCATCCTCCTGTGTCACCCTTACCAAGGACAATTGTTCCAGTGGTGCCCTGACATCATAAAGCTACTGCAGGATGTCATCTGACAGGAGGGCCAATCAATTGCCTAGCAAGCAATAGGATACATTTATCTTGGTATATAAATGAGTAGCAGGGTAGAGAGGATGCCCAACTGAAAACTAAGATGAAAGAAGTTGGGGCATTTTTTCAGACTTATAGATTTGTATGAATGTGCGGCGATCATAATAGTCTTTTCCTCACCATTGCTTTACTAGTAGGCCTTGGTTAAAATGATGCTGGTAACATATGCTATTCACAGTTTGTATTATTCCCACTAACTGAAGCATTACCCTTCCACTCTCAACTTATCAGCTGACTTAATTAACTCTGGTGTACCATATCCTAAAACAAATGCAGTGAGTAGGGTACCCCGCCACTTGGCTGGCCATAAGATCTATGTATCTGTATCCTAATGTAGGTGCTACAGCTTAGAGAGTGTTAGCAAATCCGGCATGGGATTTTGAGAAGTATGTGAGGTTGAAAACACAAATTTAGTTTCACATTTCTAATGAGCTGTGGATTTTCACATTAACGCAGACTCTATTGTACTGATGTGTTTGAGTTATAAAAAGCAATTTGTGTTGTATTGCATATAGTAAATTGACTAACAGTGGACTTTTCCATCTGCAGATTATACTGAATGACCAGCAGTGGCAGTGTTGCCCAACAGATTATCGCTGCATTGCCGAGACTAAACAAAAAAAAAAAAAAGAAAGAAAAACACTGAAGTCTTCAAGCATACTGCATCATTTTACCAATTTATGTGGTAAGTTAAACTCACAATCATTCCTTTGGGCGATTAAAAGACGTTCACAGCATCTGAATGTCTTCACTACTTTCAAGTGGGGTACTCTTGCTTGAATATCATTTCTGTCAAGATGGAAGTAATGTGGATCACTTTGTTTTAGTCATGATGGTTAATAAAGGTCTGGCTGCCTCCAAGGCTACCAAAACCTGCTTTAGATCCTGGTGCAGCAATATACCATCTGAGGAAATGACTGCCTTTGAGGCTGGAATGTATTACCTTACGTTAGAGCCATAGTCTAACTTTCACATGGAAGTAAGCTGCTTTCACCTCTTCCACTGCAGTCTGTATGATGGGCTCTGATATTAAGGATGGATTGTTAAGGATCATCTGTCTTTTTGTATCTCCATCCCACGTTGAAAAAGCCCCCAATGCTTTGACTAATTCAGTCCTTAACCGTTCCACCTCCTGCTTGCCTTTCAGTCCTAATTGCAGATAGTGACCGAGTGCATAATTGCTGAGATCTCATCCTCCTGTGTCACCCTTACCAAGGACAATTGTTCCAGTGGTGCCCTGACATCATAAAGCTACTGCAGGATGTCATCTGACAGGAGGGCCAATCAATTGCCTAGCAAGCAATAGGATACATTTATCTTGGTATTTAAATGAGTAGCAGGGTAGAGAGGATGCCCAACGGAAAACTAAGATGAAAGAAGTTGGGGCATTTTTTCAGACTTATAGATTTGTATGAATGTGCGGCGATCATAATAGTCTTTTCCTCACTATTGCTTTACTAGTAGGCCTTGGTTAAAATGATGCTGGTAACATATGCTATTCACAGTTTTTATTATTCCCACTAACTGAAGCATTACCCTTCCACTCAACTTATCAGCTGACTTAATTAACTCTGGTGTACCATATCCTAAAACAAATGCAGTGAGTAGGGTACCCCGCCACTTGGCTGGCCATAAGATCTATGTATCTGTATCCTAATGTAGGTGCTACAGCTTAGAGAGTGTTAGCAAATCCGGCATGGGATTTTGAGAAGTATGTGAGGTTGAAAACACAAATTTAGTTTCACATTTCTAATGAGCTGTGGATTTTCACATTAACGCAGACTCTATTGTACTGATGTGTTTGAGTTATAAAAAGCAATTTGTGTTGTATTGCATATAGTAAATTGACTAACAGTGGACTTTTCCATCTGCAGATTATACTGAATGACCAGCAGTGGCAGTGTTGCCCAACAGATTATCGCTGCATTGCCGAGACTAAACAAAAAAGAAAAAAAGAAATAAAAACACTGAAGTCTTCAAGCATACTGTATCATTTTACCAATTTATGTGGTAAGTTAAACTCACAATCATTCCTTTGGGCATTAAAAGACGTTCACAGCATCTGAATGTCTTCACTACTTTCAAGTGGGGTACTCTTGCTTGAATATCATTTCTGTCAAGATGGAAGTAATGTGGATCACTTTGTTTTAGTCATGATGGTTAATAAAGGTCTGGCTGCCTCCAAGGCTACCAAAATCTGCTTTAGATCCTGGTGCAGCAATATACCATCTGAGGAAATGACTGCCTTTGAGGCTGGAATGTATTACCTTACGTTAGAGCCATAGTCTAACTTTCACATGGAAGTAAGCTGCTTTCACCTCTTCCACTGCAGTCTGTATGATGGGCTCTGATATTCAAGATGGATTGTTAAGGATCATCTGTCTTTTTGTATCTCCATCCCACGTTGAAAAAGCCCCCAATGCTTTGACTAATTCAGTCCTTAACCGTTCCACCTCCTGCTTGCCTTTCAGTCCTAATTGCAGATAGTGACCGAGTGCATAATTGCTGAGATCTCATCCTCCTGTGTCACCCTTACCAAGGACAATTGTTCCAGTGGTGCCCTGACATCATAAAGCTACTGCAGGATGTCATCTGACAGGAGGGCCAATCAATTGCCTAGCAAGCAATAGGATACTTTTATCTTGGTATATAAATGAGTAGCAGGGTAGAGAGGATGCCCAACTGAAAACTAAGATGAAAGAAGTTGGGGCATTTTTTCAGACTTATAGATTTGTATGAATGTGCGGCGATCATAATAGTCTTTTCCTCACCATTGCTTTACTAGTAGGCCTTGGTTAAAATGATGCTGGTAACATATGCTATTCACAGTTTGTATTATTCCCACTAACTGAAGCATTACCCTTCCACTCTCAACTTATCAGCTGACTTAATTAACTCTGGTGTACCATATCCTAAAACAAATGCAGTGAGTAGGGTACCCCGCCACTTGGCTGGCCATAAGATCTATGTATCTGTATCCTAATGTAGGTGCTACAGCTTAGAGAGTGTTAGCAAATCCGGCATGGGATTTTGAGAAGTATGTGAGGTTGAAAACACAAATTTAGTTTCACATTTCTAATGAGCTGTGGATTTTCACATTAACGCAGACTCTATTGTACTGATGTGTTTGAGTTATAAAAAGCAATTTGTGTTGTATTGCATATAGTAAATTGACTAACAGTGGACTTTTCCATCTGCAGATTATACTGAATGACCAGCAGTGGCAGTGTTGCCCAACAGATTATCGCTGCATTGCCGAGACTAAACAAAAAAAAAAAAAAGAAAGAAAAACACTCAAGTCTTCAAGCATACTGCATCATTTTACCAATTTATGTGGTAAGTTAAACTCACAATCATTCCTTTGGGCGATTAAAAGACGTTCACAGCATCTGAATGTCTTCACTACTTTCAAGTGGGGTACTCTTGCTTGAATATCATTTCTGTCAAGATGGAAGTAATGTGGATCACTTTGTTTTAGTCATGATGGTTAATAAAGGTCTGGCTGCCTCCAAGGCTACCAAAACCTGCTTTAGATCCTGGTGCAGCAATATACCATCTGAGGAAATGACTGCCTTTGAGGCTGGAATGTATTACCTTACGTTAGAGCCATAGTCTAACTTTCACATGGAAGTAAGCTGCTTTCACCTCTTCCACTGCAGTCTGTATGATGGGCTCTGATATTCAAGATGGATTGTTAAGGATCATCTGTCTTTTTGTATCTCCATCCCACGTTGAAAAAGCCCCCAATGCTTTGACTAGTTCAGTCCTTAACCGTTCCACCTCCTGCTTGCCTTTCAGTCCTAATTGCAGATAGTGACCGAGTGCATAATTGCTGAGATCTCATCCTCCTGTGTCACCCTTACCAAGGACAATTGTTCCAGTGGTGCCCTGACATCATAAAGCTACTGCAGGATGTCATCTGACAGGAGGGCCAATCAATTGCCTAGCAAGCAATAGGATACATTTATCTTGGTATTTAAATGAGTAGCAGGGTAGAGAGGATGCCCAACGGAAAACTAAGATGAAAGAAGTTAGGGCATTTTTTCAGACTTATAGATTTGTATGAATGTGCGGCGATCATAATAGTCTTTTCCTCACTATTGCTTTACTAGTAGGCCTTGGTTAAAATGATGCTGGTAACATATGCTATTCACAGTTTGTATTATTCCCACTAACTGAAGCATTACCCTTCCACTCTCAACTTATCAGCTGACTTAATTAACTCTGGTGTACCATATCCTAAAACAAATGCAGTGAGTAGGGTACCCCGCCACTTGGCTGGCCATAAGATCTATGTATCTGTATCCTAATGTAGGTGCTACAGCTTAGAGAGTGTTAGCAAATCCGGCATGGGATTTTGAGAAGTATGTGAGGTTGAAAACACAAATTTAGTTTCACATTTCTAATGAGCTGTGGATTTTCACATTAACGCAGACTCTATTGTACTGATGTGTTTGAGTTATAAAAAGCAATTTGTGTTGTATTGCATATAGTAAATTGACTAACAGTGGACTTTTCCATCTGCAGATTATACTGAATGACCAGCAGTGGCAGTGTTGCCCAACAGATTATCGCTGCATTGCCGAGACTAAACAAAAAAGAAAAAAAGAAATAAAAACACTGAAGTCTTCAAGCATACTGTATCATTTTACCAATTTATGTGGTAAGTTAAACTCACAATCATTCCTTTGGGCATTAAAAGACGTTCACAGCATCTGAATGTCTTCACTACTTTCAAGTGGGGTACTCTTGCTTGAATATCATTTCTGTCAAGATGGAAGTAATGTGGATCACTTTGTTTTAGTCATGATGGTTAATAAAGGTCTGGCTGCCTCCAAGGCTACCAAAATCTGCTTTAGATCCTCGTGCAGCAATATACCATCTGAGGAAATGACTGCCTTTGAGGCTGGAATGTATTACCTTACGTTAGAGCCATAGTCTAACTTTCACATGGAAGTAAGCTGCTTTCACCTCTTCCACTGCAGTCTGTATGATGGGCTCTGATATTCAAGATGGATTGTTAAGGATCATCTGTCTTTTTGTATCTCCATCCCACGTTGAAAAAGCCCCCAATGCTTTGACTAATTCAGTCCTTAACCGTTCCACCTCCTGCTTGCCTTTCAGTCCTAATTGCAGATAGTGACCGAGTGCATAATTGCTGAGATCTCATCCTCCTGTGTCACCCTTACCAAGGACAATTGTTCCAGTGGTGCCCTGACATCATAAAGCTACTGCAGGATGTCATCTGACAGGAGGGCCAATCAATTGCCTAGCAAGCAATAGGATACATTTATCTTGGTATATAAATGAGTAGCAGGGTAGAGAGGATGCCCAACTGAAAACTAAGATGAAAGAAGTTGGGGCATTTTTTCAGACTTATAGATTTGTATGAATGTGCGGCGATCATAATAGTCTTTTCCTCACCATTGCTTTACTAGTAGGCCTTGGTTAAAATGATGCTGGTAACATATGCTATTCACAGTTTGTATTATTCCCACTAACTGAAGCATTACCCTTCCACTCTCAACTTATCAGCTGACTTAATTAACTCTGGTGTACCATATCCTAAAACAAATGCAGTGAGTAGGGTACCCCGCCACTTGGCTGGCCATAAGATCTATGTATCTGTATCCTAATGTAGGTGCTACAGCTTAGAGAGTGTTAGCAAATCCGGCATGGGATTTTGAGAAGTATGTGAGGTTGAAAACACAAATTTAGTTTCACATTTCTAATGAGCTGTGGATTTTCACATTAACGCAGACTCTATTGTACTGATGTGTTTGAGTTATAAAAAGCAATTTGTGTTGTATTGCATATAGTAAATTGACTAACAGTGGACTTTTCCATCTGCAGATTATACTGAATGACCAGCAGTGGCAGTGTTGCCCAACAGATTATCGCTGCATTGCCGAGACTAAACAAAAAAAAAAAAAAGAAAGAAAAACACTGAAGTCTTCAAGCATACTGCATCATTTTACCAATTTATGTGGTAAGTTAAACTCACAATCATTCCTTTGGGCGATTAAAAGACGTTCACAGCATCTGAATGTCTTCACTACTTTCAAGTGGGGTACTCTTGCTTGAATATCATTTCTGTCAAGATGGAAGTAATGTGGATCACTTTGTTTTAGTCATGATGGTTAATAAAGGTCTGGCTGCCTCCAAGGCTACCAAAACCTGCTTTAGATCCTGGTGCAGCAATATACCATCTGAGGAAATGACTGCCTTTGAGGCTGGAATGTATTACCTTACGTTAGAGCCATAGTCTAACTTTCACATGGAAGTAAGCTGCTTTCACCTCTTCCACTGCAGTCTGTATGATGGGCTCTGATATTAAGGATGGATTGTTAAGGATCATCTGTCTTTTTGTATCTCCATCCCACGTTGAAAAAGCCCCCAATGCTTTGACTAATTCAGTCCTTAACCGTTCCACC
Organism: Triturus cristatus; assembly: GCF_964204655.1. NCBI lineage: Eukaryota > Metazoa > Chordata > Amphibia > Caudata > Salamandridae > Triturus > Triturus cristatus. The sequence goes on along the minus strand of NC_140581.1, from coordinate 1,190,016,302 downwards.
TCCTGCTTGCCTTTCAGTCCTAATTGCAGATAGTGACCGAGTGCATAATTGCTGAGATCTCATCCTCCTGTGTCACCCTTACCAAGGACAATTGTTCCAGTGGTGCCCTGACATCATAAAGCTACTGCAGGATGTCATCTGACAGGAGGGCCAATCAATTGCCTAGCAAGCAATAGGATACATTTATCTTGGTATTTAAATGAGTAGCAGGGTAGAGAGGATGCCCAACGGAAAACTAAGATGAAAGAAGTTGGGGCATTTTTTCAGACTTATAGATTTGTATGAATGTGCGGCGATCATAATAGTCTTTTCCTCACTATTGCTTTACTAGTAGGCCTTGGTTAAAATGATGCTGGTAACATATGCTATTCACAGTTTTTATTATTCCCACTAACTGAAGCATTACCCTTCCACTCAACTTATCAGCTGACTTAATTAACTCTGGTGTACCATATCCTAAAACAAATGCAGTGAGTAGGGTACCCCGCCACTTGGCTGGCCATAAGATCTATGTATCTGTATCCTAATGTAGGTGCTACAGCTTAGAGAGTGTTAGCAAATCCGGCATGGGATTTTGAGAAGTATGTGAGGTTGAAAACACAAATTTAGTTTCACATTTCTAATGAGCTGTGGATTTTCACATTAACGCAGACTCTATTGTACTGATGTGTTTGAGTTATAAAAAGCAATTTGTGTTGTATTGCATATAGTAAATTGACTAACAGTGGACTTTTCCATCTGCAGATTATACTGAATGACCAGCAGTGGCAGTGTTGCCCAACAGATTATCGCTGCATTGCCGAGACTAAACAAAAAAGAAAAAAAGAAATAAAAACACTGTAGTCTTCAAGCATACTGTATCATTTTACCAATTTATGTGGTAAGTTAAACTCACAATCATTCCTTTGGGCATTAAAAGACGTTCACAGCATCTGAATGTCTTCACTACTTTCAAGTGGGGTACTCTTGCTTGAATATCATTTCTGTCAAGATGGAAGTAATGTGGATCACTTTGTTTTAGTCATGATGGTTAATAAAGGTCTGGCTGCCTCCAAGGCTACCAAAATCTGCTTTAGATCCTGGTGCAGCAATATACCATCTGAGGAAATGACTGCCTTTGAGGCTGGAATGTATTACCTTACGTTAGAGCCATAGTCTAACTTTCACATGGAAGTAAGCTGCTTTCACCTCTTCCACTGCAGTCTGTATGATGGGCTCTGATATTCAAGATGGATTGTTAAGGATCATCTGTCTTTTTGTATCTCCATCCCACGTTGAAAAAGCCCCCAATGCTTTGACTAATTCAGTCCTTAACCGTTCCACCTCCTGCTTGCCTTTCAGTCCTAATTGCAGATAGTGACCGAGTGCATAATTGCTGAGATCTCATCCTCCTGTGTCACCCTTACCAAGGACAATTGTTCCAGTGGTGCCCTGACATCATAAAGCTACTGCAGGATGTCATCTGACAGGAGGGCCAATCAATTGCCTAGCAAGCAATAGGATACTTTTATCTTGGTATATAAATGAGTAGCAGGGTAGAGAGGATGCCCAACTGAAAACTAAGATGAAAGAAGTTGGGGCATTTTTTCAGACTTATAGATTTGTATGAATGTGCGGCGATCATAATAGTCTTTTCCTCACCATTGCTTTACTAGTAGGCCTTGGTTAAAATGATGCTGGTAACATATGCTATTCACAGTTTGTATTATTCCCACTAACTGAAGCATTACCCTTCCACTCTCAACTTATCAGCTGACTTAATTAACTCTGGTGTACCATATCCTAAAACAAATGCAGTGAGTAGGGTACCCCGCCACTTGGCTGGCCATAAGATCTATGTATCTGTATCCTAATGTAGGTGCTACAGCTTAGAGAGTGTTAGCAAATCCGGCATGGGATTTTGAGAAGTATGTGAGGTTGAAAACACAAATTTAGTTTCACATTTCTAATGAGCTGTGGATTTTCACATTAACGCAGACTCTATTGTACTGATGTGTTTGAGTTATAAAAAGCAATTTGTGTTGTATTGCATATAGTAAATTGACTAACAGTGGACTTTTCCATCTGCAGATTATACTGAATGACCAGCAGTGGCAGTGTTGCCCAACAGATTATCGCTGCATTGCCGAGACTAAACAAAAAAGAAAAAAAGAAATAAAAACACTGAAGTCTTCAAGCATACTGTATCATTTTACCAATTTATGTGGTAAGTTAAACTCACAATCATTCCTTTGGGCATTAAAAGACGTTCACAGCATCTGAATGTCTTCACTACTTTCAAGTGGGGTACTCTTGCTTGAATATCATTTCTGTCAAGATGGAAGTAATGTGGATCACTTTGTTTTAGTCATGATGGTTAATAAAGGTCTGGCTGCCTCCAAGGCTACCAAAATCTGCTTTAGATCCTCGTGCAGCAATATACCATCTGAGGAAATGACTGCCTTTGAGGCTGGAATGTATTACCTTACGTTAGAGCCATAGTCTAACTTTCACATGGAAGTAAGCTGCTTTCACCTCTTCCACTGCAGTCTGTATGATGGGCTCTGATATTCAAGATGGATTGTTAAGGATCATCTGTCTTTTTGTATCTCCATCCCACGTTGAAAAAGCCCCCAATGCTTTGACTAATTCAGTCCTTAACCGTTCCACCTCCTGCTTGCCTTTCAGTCCTAATTGCAGATAGTGACCGAGTGCATAATTGCTGAGATCTCATCCTCCTGTGTCACCCTTACCAAGGACAATTGTTCCAGTGGTGCCCTGACATCATAAAGCTACTGCAGGATGTCATCTGACAGGAGGGCCAATCAATTGCCTAGCAAGCAATAGGATACATTTATCTTGGTATTTAAATGAGTAGCAGGGTAGAGAGGATGCCCAACGGAAAACTAAGATGAAAGAAGTTAGGGCATTTTTTCAGACTTATAGATTTGTATGAATGTGCGGCGATCATAATAGTCTTTTCCTCACTATTGCTTTACTAGTAGGCCTTGGTTAAAATGATGCTGGTAACATATGCTATTCACAGTTTGTATTATTCCCACTAACTGAAGCATTACCCTTCCACTCTCAACTTATCAGCTGACTTAATTAACTCTGGTGTACCATATCCTAAAACAAATGCAGTGAGTAGGGTACCCCGCCACTTGGCTGGCCATAAGATCTATGTATCTGTATCCTAATGTAGGTGCTACAGCTTAGAGAGTGTTAGCAAATCCGGCATGGGATTTTGAGAAGTATGTGAGGTTGAAAACACAAATTTAGTTTCACATTTCTAATGAGCTGTGGATTTTCACATTAACGCAGACTCTATTGTACTGATGTGTTTGAGTTATAAAAAGCAATTTGTGTTGTATTGCATATAGTAAATTGACTAACAGTGGACTTTTCCATCTGCAGATTATACTGAATGACCAGCAGTGGCAGTGTTGCCCAACAGATTATCGCTGCATTGCCGAGACTAAACAAAAAAGAAAAAAAGAAATAAAAACACTGAAGTCTTCAAGCATACTGTATCATTTTACCAATTTATGTGGTAAGTTAAACTCACAATCATTCCTTTGGGCATTAAAAGACGTTCACAGCATCTGAATGTCTTCACTACTTTCAAGTGGGGTACTCTTGCTTGAATATCATTTCTGTCAAGATGGAAGTAATGTGGATCACTTTGTTTTAGTCATGATGGTTAATAAAGGTCTGGCTGCCTCCAAGGCTACCAAAATCTGCTTTAGATCCTCGTGCAGCAATATACCATCTGAGGAAATGACTGCCTTTGAGGCTGGAATGTATTACCTTACGTTAGAGCCATAGTCTAACTTTCACATGGAAGTAAGCTGCTTTCACCTCTTCCACTGCAGTCTGTATGATGGGCTCTGATATTCAAGATGGATTGTTAAGGATCATCTGTCTTTTTGTATCTCCATCCCACGTTGAAAAAGCCCCCAATGCTTTGACTAATTCAGTCCTTAACCGTTCCACCTCCTGCTTGCCTTTCAGTCCTAATTGCAGATAGTGACCGAGTGCATAATTGCTGAGATCTCATCCTCCTGTGTCACCCTTACCAAGGACAATTGTTCCAGTGGTGCCCTGACATCATAAAGCTACTGCAGGATGTCATCTGACAGGAGGGCCAATCAATTGCCTAGCAAGCAATAGGATACATTTATCTTGGTATATAAATGAGTAGCAGGGTAGAGAGGATGCCCAACTGAAAACTAAGATGAAAGAAGTTGGGGCATTTTTTCAGACTTATAGATTTGTATGAATGTGCGGCGATCATAATAGTCTTTTCCTCACCATTGCTTTACTAGTAGGCCTTGGTTAAAATGATGCTGGTAACATATGCTATTCACAGTTTGTATTATTCCCACTAACTGAAGCATTACCCTTCCACTCTCAACTTATCAGCTGACTTAATTAACTCTGGTGTACCATATCCTAAAACAAATGCAGTGAGTAGGGTACCCCGCCACTTGGCTGGCCATAAGATCTATGTATCTGTATCCTAATGTAGGTGCTACAGCTTAGAGAGTGTTAGCAAATCCGGCATGGGATTTTGAGAAGTATGTGAGGTTGAAAACACAAATTTAGTTTCACATTTCTAATGAGCTGTGGATTTTCACATTAACGCAGACTCTATTGTACTGATGTGTTTGAGTTATAAAAAGCAATTTGTGTTGTATTGCATATAGTAAATTGACTAACAGTGGACTTTTCCATCTGCAGATTATACTGAATGACCAGCAGTGGCAGTGTTGCCCAACAGATTATCGCTGCATTGCCGAGACTAAACAAAAAAAAAAAAAAGAAAGAAAAACACTCAAGTCTTCAAGCATACTGCATCATTTTACCAATTTATGTGGTAAGTTAAACTCACAATCATTCCTTTGGGCGATTAAAAGACGTTCACAGCATCTGAATGTCTTCACTACTTTCAAGTGGGGTACTCTTGCTTGAATATCATTTCTGTCAAGATGGAAGTAATGTGGATCACTTTGTTTTAGTCATGATGGTTAATAAAGGTCTGGCTGCCTCCAAGGCTACCAAAACCTGCTTTAGATCCTGGTGCAGCAATATACCATCTGAGGAAATGACTGCCTTTGAGGCTGGAATGTATTACCTTACGTTAGAGCCATAGTCTAACTTTCACATGGAAGTAAGCTGCTTTCACCTCTTCCACTGCAGTCTGTATGATGGGCTCTGATATTCAAGATGGATTGTTAAGGATCATCTGTCTTTTTGTATCTCCATCCCACGTTGAAAAAGCCCCCAATGCTTTGACTAATTCAGTCCTTAACCGTTCCACCTCCTGCTTGCCTTTCAGTCCTAATTGCAGATAGTGACCGAGTGCATAATTGCTGAGATCTCATCCTCCTGTGTCACCCTTACCAAGGACAATTGTTCCAGTGGTGCCCTGACATCATAAAGCTACTGCAGGATGTCATCTGACAGGAGGGCCAATCAATTGCCTAGCAAGCAATAGGATACATTTATCTTGGTATTTAAATGAGTAGCAGGGTAGAGAGGATGCCCAACGGAAAACTAAGATGAAAGAAGTTGGGGCATTTTTTCAGACTTATAGATTTGTATGAATGTGCGGCGATCATAATAGTCTTTTCCTCACTATTGCTTTACTAGTAGGCCTTGGTTAAAATGATGCTGGTAACATATGCTATTCACAGTTTTTATTATTCCCACTAACTGAAGCATTACCCTTCCACTCAACTTATCAGCTGACTTAATTAACTCTGGTGTACCATATCCTAAAACAAATGCAGTGAGTAGGGTACCCCGCCACTTGGCTGGCCATAAGATCTATGTATCTGTATCCTAATGTAGGTGCTACAGCTTAGAGAGTGTTAGCAAATCCGGCATGGGATTTTGAGAAGTATGTGAGGTTGAAAACACAAATTTAGTTTCACATTTCTAATGAGCTGTGGATTTTCACATTAACGCAGACTCTATTGTACTGATGTGTTTGAGTTATAAAAAGCAATTTGTGTTGTATTGCATATAGTAAATTGACTAACAGTGGACTTTTCCATCTGCAGATTATACTGAATGACCAGCAGTGGCAGTGTTGCCCAACAGATTATCGCTGCATTGCCGAGACTAAACAAAAAAAAAAAAAAGAAAGAAAAACACTCAAGTCTTCAAGCATACTGCATCATTTTACCAATTTATGTGGTAAGTTAAACTCACAATCATTCCTTTGGGCGATTAAAAGACGTTCACAGCATCTGAATGTCTTCACTACTTTCAAGTGGGGTACTCTTGCTTGAATATCATTTCTGTCAAGATGGAAGTAATGTGGATCACTTTGTTTTAGTCATGATGGTTAATAAAGGTCTGGCTGCCTCCAAGGCTACCAAAACCTGCTTTAGATCCTGGTGCAGCAATATACCATCTGAGGAAATGACTGCCTTTGAGGCTGGAATGTATTACCTTACGTTAGAGCCATAGTCTAACTTTCACATGGAAGTAAGCTGCTTTCACCTCTTCCACTGCAGTCTGTATGATGGGCTCTGATATTCAAGATGGATTGTTAAGGATCATCTGTCTTTTTGTATCTCCATCCCACGTTGAAAAAGCCCCCAATGCTTTGACTAATTCAGTCCTTAACCGTTCCACCTCCTGCTTGCCTTTCAGTCCTAATTGCAGATAGTGACCGAGTGCATAATTGCTGAGATCTCATCCTCCTGTGTCACCCTTACCAAGGACAATTGTTCCAGTGGTGCCCTGACATCATAAAGCTACTGCAGGATGTCATCTGACAGGAGGGCCAATCAATTGCCTAGCAAGCAATAGGATACATTTATCTTGGTATTTAAATGAGTAGCAGGGTAGAGAGGATGCCCAACGGAAAACTAAGATGAAAGAAGTTGGGGCATTTTTTCAGACTTATAGATTTGTATGAATGTGCGGCGATCATAATAGTCTTTTCCTCACTATTGCTTTACTAGTAGGCCTTGGTTAAAATGATGCTGGTAACATATGCTATTCACAGTTTTTATTATTCCCACTAACTGAAGCATTACCCTTCCACTCAACTTATCAGCTGACTTAATTAACTCTGGTGTACCATATCCTAAAACAAATGCAGTGAGTAGGGTACCCCGCCACTTGGCTGGCCATAAGATCTATGTATCTGTATCCTAATGTAGGTGCTACAGCTTAGAGAGTGTTAGCAAATCCGGCATGGGATTTTGAGAAGTATGTGAGGTTGAAAACACAAATTTAGTTTCACATTTCTAATGAGCTGTGGATTTTCACATTAACGCAGACTCTATTGTACTGATGTGTTTGAGTTATAAAAAGCAATTTGTGTTGTATTGCATATAGTAAATTGACTAACAGTGGACTTTTCCATCTGCAGATTATACTGAATGACCAGCAGTGGCAGTGTTGCCCAACAGATTATCGCTGCATTGCCGAGACTAAACAAAAAAGAAAAAAAAAAAGAAAGAAAAACACTGAAGTCTTCAAGCATACTGCATCATTTTACCAATTTATGTGGTAAGTTAAACTCACAATCATTCCTTTGGGCGATTAAAAGACGTTCACAGCATCTGAATGTCTTCACTACTTTCAAGTGGGGTACTCTTGCTTGAATATCATTTCTGTCAAGATGGAAGTAATGTGGATCACTTTGTTTTAGTCATGATGGTTAATAAAGGTCTGGCTGCCTCCAAGGCTACCAAAACCTGCTTTAGATCCTGGTGCAGCAATATACCATCTGAGGAAATGACTGCCTTTGAGGCTGGAATGTATTACCTTACGTTAGAGCCATAGTCTAACTTTCACATGGAAGTAAGCTGCTTTCACCTCTTCCACTGCAGTCTGTATGATGGGCTCTGATATTCAAGATGGATTGTTAAGGATCATCTGTCTTTTTGTATCTCCATCCCACGTTGAAAAAGCCCCCAATGCTTTGACTAGTTCAGTCCTTAACCGTTCCACCTCCTGCTTGCCTTTCAGTCCTAATTGCAGATAGTGACCGAGTGCATAATTGCTGAGATCTCATCCTCCTGTGTCACCCTTACCAAGGACAATTGTTCCAGTGGTGCCCTGACATCATAAAGCTACTGCAGGATGTCATCTGACAGGAGGGCCAATCAATTGCCTAGCAAGCAATAGGATACATTTATCTTGGTATTTAAATGAGTAGCAGGGTAGAGAGGATGCCCAACGGAAAACTAAGATGAAAGAAGTTAGGGCATTTTTTCAGACTTATAGATTTGTATGAATGTGCGGCGATCATAATAGTCTTTTCCTCACTATTGCTTTACTAGTAGGCCTTGGTTAAAATGATGCTGGTAACATATGCTATTCACAGTTTGTATTATTCCCACTAACTGAAGCATTACCCTTCCACTCTCAACTTATCAGCTGACTTAATTAACTCTGGTGTACCATATCCTAAAATAAATGCAGTGAGTAGGGTACCCCGCCACTTGGCTGGCCATAAGATCTATGTATCTGTATCCTAATGTAGGTGCTACAGCTTAGAGAGTGTTAGCAAATCCGGCATGGGATTTTGAGAAGTATGTGAGGTTGAAAACACAAATTTAGTTTCACATTTCTAATGAGCTGTGGATTTTCACATTAACGCAGACTCTATTGTACTGATGTGTTTGAGTTATAAAAAGCAATTTGTGTTGTATTGCATATAGTAAATTGACTAACAGTGGACTTTTCCATCTGCAGATTATACTGAATGACCAGCAGTGGCAGTGTTGCCCAACAGATTATCGCTGCATTGCCGAGACTAAACAAAAAAAAAAAAAAAAAGAAAGAAAAACACTGAAGTCTTCAAGCATACTGCATCATTTTACCAATTTATGTGGTAAGTTAAACTCACAATCATTCCTTTGGGCGATTAAAAGACGTTCACAGCATCTGAATGTCTTCACTACTTTCAAGTGGGGTACTCTTGCTTGAATATCATTTCTGTCAAGATGGAAGTAATGTGGATCACTTTGTTTTAGTCATGATGGTTAATAAAGGTCTGGCTGCCTCCAAGGCTACCAAAACCTGCTTTAGATCCTGGTGCAGCAATATACCATCTGAGGAAATGACTGCCTTTGAGGCTGGAATGTATTACCTTACGTTAGAGCCATAGTCTAACTTTCACATGGAAGTAAGCTGCTTTCACCTCTTCCACTGCAGTCTGTATGATGGGCTCTGATATTCAAGATGGATTGTTAAGGATCATCTGTCTTTTTGTATCTCCATCCCACGTTGAAAAAGCCCCCAATGCTTTGACTAGTTCAGTCCTTAACCGTTCCACCTCCTGCTTGCCTTTCAGTCCTAATTGCAGATAGTGACCGAGTGCATAATTGCTGAGATCTCATCCTCCTGTGTCACCCTTACCAAGGACAATTGTTCCAGTGGTGCCCTGACATCATAAAGCTACTGCAGGATGTCATCTGACAGGAGGGCCAATCAATTGCCTAGCAAGCAATAGGATACATTTATCTTGGTATTTAAATGAGTAGCAGGGTAGAGAGGATGCCCAACGGAAAACTAAGATGAAAGAAGTTAGGGCATTTTTTCAGACTTATAGATTTGTATGAATGTGCGGCGATCATAATAGTCTTTTCCTCACTATTGCTTTACTAGTAGGCCTTGGTTAAAATGATGCTGGTAACATATGCTATTCACAGTTTGTATTATTCCCACTAACTGAAGCATTACCCTTCCACTCTCAACTTATCAGCTGACTTAATTAACTCTGGTGTACCATATCCTAAAACAAATGCAGTGAGTAGGGTACCCCGCCACTTGGCTGGCCATAAGATCTATGTATCTGTATCCTAATGTAGGTGCTACAGCTTAGAGAGTGTTAGAAAATCCGGCATGGGATTTTGAGAAGTATGTGAGGTTGAAAACACAAATTTAGTTTCACATTTCTAATGAGCTGTGGATTTTCACATTAACGCAGACTCTATTGTACTGATGTGTTTGAGTTATAAAAAGCAATTTGTGTTGTATTGCATATAGTAAATTGACTAACAGTGGACTTTTCCATCTGCAGATTATACTGAATGACCAGCAGTGGCAGTGTTGCCCAACAGATTATCGCTGCATTGCCGAGACTAAACAAAAAAGAAAAAAAGAAATAAAAACACTGAAGTCTTCAAGCATACTGTATCATTTTACCAATTTATGTGGTAAGTTAAACTCACAATCATTCCTTTGGGCGATTAAAAGACGTTCACAGCATCTGAATGTCTTCACTACTTTCAAGTGGGGTACTCTTGCTTGAATATCATTTCTGTCAAGATGGAAGTAATGTGGATCACTTTGTTTTAGTCATGATGGTTAATAAAGGTCTGGCTGCCTCCAAGGCTACCAAAACCTGCTTTAGATCCTGGTGCAGTAATATACCATCTGAGGAAATGACTGCCTTTGAGGCTGGAATGTATTACCTTACGTTAGAGCCATAGTCTAACTTTCACATGGAAGTAAGCTGCTTTCACCTCTTCCACTGCAGTCTGTATGATGGGCTCTGATATTCAAGATGGATTGTTAAGGATCATCTGTCTTTTTGTATCTCCATCCCACGTTGAAAAAGCCCCCAATGCTTTGACTAATTCAGTCCTTAACCGTTCCACCTCCTGCTTGCCTTTCAGTCCTAATTGCAGATAGTGACCGAGTGCATAATTGCTGAGATCTCATCCTCCTGTGTCACCCTTACCAAGGACAATTGTTCCAGTGGTGCCCTGACATCATAAAGCTACTGCAGGATGTCATCTGACAGGAGGGCCAATCAATTGCCTAGCAAGCAATAGGATACATTTATCTTGGTATATAAATGAGTAGCAGGGTAGAGAGGATGCCCAACTGAAAACTAAGATGAAAGAAGTTGGGGCATTTTTTCAGACTTATAGATTTGTATGAATGTGCGGCGATCATAATAGTCTTTTCCTCACCATTGCTTTACTAGTAGGCCTTGGTTAAAATGATGCTGGTAACATATGCTATTCACAGTTTGTATTATTCCCACTAACTGAAGCATTACCCTTCCACTCTCAACTTATCAGCTGACTTAATTAACTCTGGTGTACCATATCCTAAAACAAATGCAGTGAGTAGGGTACCCCGCCACTTGGCTGGCCATAAGATCTATGTATCTGTATCCTAATGTAGGTGCTACAGCTTAGAGAGTGTTAGCAAATCCGGCATGGGATTTTGAGAAGTATGTGAGGTTGAAAACACAAATTTAGTTTCACATTTCTAATGAGCTGTGGATTTTCACATTAACGCAGACTCTATTGTACTGATGTGTTTGAGTTATAAAAAGCAATTTGTGTTGTATTGCATATAGTAAATTGACTAACAGTGGACTTTTCTATCTGCAGATTATACTGAATGACCAGCATTGGCAGTGTTGCCCAACAGATTATCGCTGCATTGCCGAGACTAAACAAAAAAAAAAAAAAAAAGAAAGAAAAACACTGAAGTCTTCAAGCATACTGCATCATTTTACCAATTTATGTGGTAAGTTAAACTCACAATCCTTCCTTTGGGCGATTAAAAGACGTTCACAGCATCTGAATGTCTTCACTACTTTCAAGTGGGGTACTCTTGCTTGAATATCATTTCTGTCAAGATGGAAGTAATGTGGATCACTTTGTTTTAGTCATGATGGTTAATAAAGGTCTGGCTGCCTCCAAGGCTACCAAAACCTGCTTTAGATCCTGGTGCAGCAATATACCATCTGAGGAAATGACTGCCTTTGAGGCTGGAATGTATTACCTTACGTTAGAGCCATAGTCTAACTTTCACATGGAAGTAAGCTGCTTTCACCTCTTCCACTGCAGTCTGTATGATGGGCTCTGATATTCAAGATGGATTGTTAAGGATCATCTGTCTTTTTGTATCTCCATCCCACGTTGAAAAAGCCCCCAATGCTTTGACTAGTTCAGTCCTTAACCGTTCCACCTCCTGCTTTCCTTTCAGTCCTAATTGCAGATAGTGACCGAGTGCATAATTGCTGAGATCTCCTCCTCCTGTGTCCCCCTTACCAAGGACAATTGTTCTAGTGGTGCCCTGACATCATAAAGCTACTGCAGGATGTCATCTGACAGGAGGGCCAATCAATTGCCTAGCAAGCAATAGGATACATTTATCTTGGTATTTAAATGAGTAGCAGGGTAGAGAGGATGCCCAACGGAAAACTAAGATGAAAGAAGTTAGGGCATTTTTTCAGACTTATAGATTTGTATGAATGTGCGGCGATCATAATAGTCTTTTCCTCACTATTGCTTTACTAGTAGGCCTTGGTTAAAATGATGCTGGTAACATATGCTATTCACAGTTTGTATTATTCCCACTAACTGAAGCATTACCCTTCCACTCTCAACTTATCAGCTGACTTAATTAACTCTGGTGTACCATATCCTAAAACAAATGCAGTGAGTAGGGTACCCCGCCACTTGGCTGGCCATAAGATCTATGTATCTGTATCCTAATGTAGGTGCTACAGCTTAGAGAGTGTTAGAAAATCCGGCATGGGATTTTGAGAAGTATGTGAGGTTGAAAACACAAATTTAGTTTCACATTTCTAATGAGCTGTGGATTTTCACATTAACGCAGACTCTATTGTACTGATGTGTTTGAGTTATAAAAAGCAATTTGTGTTGTATTGCATATAGTAAATTGACTAACAGTGGACTTTTCCATCTGCAGATTATACTGAATGACCAGCAGTGGCAGTGTTGCCCAACAGATTATCGCTGCATTGCCGAGACTAAACAAAAAAGAAAAAAAGAAATAAAAACACTGAAGTCTTCAAGCATACTGTATCATTTTACCAATTTATGTGGTAAGTTAAACTCACAATCATTCCTTTGGGCGATTAAAAGACGTTCACAGCATCTGAATGTCTTCACTACTTTCAAGTGGGGTACTCTTGCTTGAATATCATTTCTGTCAAGATGGAAGTAATGTGGATCACTTTGTTTTAGTCATGATGGTTAATAAAGGTCTGGCTGCCTCCAAGGCTACCAAAACCTGCTTTAGATCCTGGTGCAGCAATATACCATCTGAGGAAATGACTGCCTTTGAGGCTGGAATGTATTACCTTACGTTAGAGCCATAGTCTAACTTTCACATGGAAGTAAGCTGCTTTCACCTCTTCCACTGCAGTCTGTATGATGGGCTCTGATATTCAAGATGGATTGTTAAGGATCATCTGTCTTTTTGTATCTCCATCCCACGTTGAAAAAGCCCCCAATGCTTTGACTAATTCAGTCCTTAACCGTTCCACCTCCTGCTTGCCTTTCAGTCCTAATTGCAGATAGTGACCGAGTGCATAATTGCTGAGATCTCATCCTCCTGTGTCACCCTTACCAAGGACAATTGTTCCAGTGGTGCCCTGACATCATAAAGCTACTGCAGGATGTCATCTGACAGGAGGGCCAATCAATTGCCTAGCAAGCAATAGGATACATTTATCTTGGTATATAAATGAGTAGCAGGGTAGAGAGGATGCCCAACTGAAAACTAAGATGAAAGAAGTTGGGGCATTTTTTCAGACTTATAGATTTGTATGAATGTGCGGTGATCATAATAGTCTTTTCCTCACCATTGCTTTACTAGTAGGCCTTGGTTAAAATGATGCTGGTAACATATGCTATTCACAGTTTGTATTATTCCCACTAACTGAAGCATTACCCTTCCACTCTCAACTTATCAGCTGACTTAATTAACTCTGGTGTACCATATCCTAAAACAAATGCAGTGAGTAGGGTACCCCGCCACTTGGCTGGCCATAAGATCTATGTATCTGTATCCTAATGTAGGTGCTACAGCTTAGAGAGTGTTAGCAAATCCGGCATGGGATTTTGAGAAGTATGTGAGGTTGAAAACACAAATTTAGTTTCACATTTCTAATGAGCTGTGGATTTTCACATTAACGCAGACTCTATTGTACTGATGTGTTTGAGTTATAAAAAGCAATTTGTGTTGTATTGCATATAGTAAATTGACTAACAGTGGACTTTTCCATCTGCAGATTATACTGAATGACCAGCAGTGGCAGTGTTGCCCAACAGATTATCGCTGCATTGCCGAGACTAAACAAAAAAGAAAAAAAGAAATAAAAACACTGAAGTCTTCAAGCATACTGTATCATTTTACCAATTTATGTGGTAAGTTAAACTCACAATCATTCCTTTGGGCGATTAAAAGACGTTCACAGCATCTGAATGTCTTCACTACTTTCAAGTGGGGTACTCTTGCTTGAATATCATTTCTGTCAAGATGGAAGTAATGTGGATCACTTTGTTTTAGTCATGATGGTTAATAAAGGTCTGGCTGCCTCCAAGGCTACCAAAACCCGCTTTAGATCCTGGTGCAGCAATATACCATCTGAGGAAATGACTGCCTTTGAGGCTGGAATGTATTACCTTACGTTAGAGCCATAGTCTAACTTTCACATGGAAGTAAGCTGCTTTCACCTCTTCCACTGCAGTCTGTATGATGGGCTCTGATATTCAAGATGGATTGTTAAGGATCATCTGTCTTTTTGTATCTCCATCCCACGTTGAAAAAGCCCCCAATGCTTTGACTAGTTCAGTCCTTAACCGTTCCACCTCCTGCTTGCCTTTCAGTCCTAATTGCAGATAGTGACCGAGTGCATAATTGCTGAGATCTCATCCTCCTGTGTCACCCTTACCAAGGACAATTGTTCCAGTGGTGCCCTGACATCATAAAGCTACTGCAGGATGTCATCTGACAGGAGGGCCAATCAATTGCCTAGCAAGCAATAGGATACATTTATCTTGGTATATAAATGAGTAGCAGGGTAGAGAGGATGCCCAACTGAAAACTAAGATGAAAGAAGTTGGGGCATTTTTTCAGACTTATAGATTTGTATGAATGTGCGGCGATCATAATAGTCTTTTCCTCACCATTGCTTTACTAGTAGGCCTTGGTTAAAATGATGCTGGTAACATATGCTATTCACAGTTTGTATTATTCCCACTAACTGAAGCATTACCCTTCCACTCTCAACTTATCAGCTGACTTAATTAACTCTGGTGTACCATATCCTAAAACAAATGCAGTGAGTAGGGTACCCCGCCACTTGGCTGGCCATAAGATCTATGTATCTGTATCCTAATGTAGGTGCTACAGCTTAGAGAGTGTTAGCAAATCCGGCATGGGATTTTGAGAAGTATGTGAGGTTGAAAACACAAATTTAGTTTCACATTTCTAATGAGCTGTGGATTTTCACATTAACGCAGACTCTATTGTACTGATGTGTTTGAGTTATAAAAAGCAATTTGTGTTGTATTGCATATAGTAAATTGACTAACAGTGGACTTTTCTATCTGCAGATTATACTGAATGACCAGCATTGGCAGTGTTGCCCAACAGATTATCGCTGCATTGCCGAGACTAAACAAAAAAAAAAAAAAAAAGAAAGAAAAACACTGAAGTCTTCAAGCATACTGCATCATTTTACCAATTTATGTGGTAAGTTAAACTCACAATCCTTCCTTTGGGCGATTAAAAGACGTTCACAGCATCTGAATGTCTTCACTACTTTCAAGTGGGGTACTCTTGCTTGAATATCATTTCTGTCAAGATGGAAGTAATGTGGATCACTTTGTTTTAGTCATGATGGTTAATAAAGGTCTGGCTGCCTCCAAGGCTACCAAAACCTGCTTTAGATCCTGGTGCAGCAATATACCATCTGAGGAAATGACTGCCTTTGAGGCTGGAATGTATTACCTTACGTTAGAGCCATAGTCTAACTTTCACATGGAAGTAAGCTGCTTTCACCTCTTCCACTGCAGTCTGTATGATGGGCTCTGATATTCAAGATGGATTGTTAAGGATCATCTGTCTTTTTGTATCTCCATCCCACGTTGAAAAAGCCCCCAATGCTTTGACTAGTTCAGTCCTTAACCGTTCCACCTCCTGCTTTCCTTTCAGTCCTAATTGCAGATAGTGACCGAGTGCATAATTGCTGAGATCTCCTCCTCCTGTGTCCCCCTTACCAAGGACAATTGTTCTAGTGGTGCCCTGACATCATAAAGCTACTGCAGGATGTCATCTGACAGGAGGGCCAATCAATTGCCTAGCAAGCAATAGGATACATTTATCTTGGTATTTAAATGAGTAGCAGGGTAGAGAGGATGCCCAACGGAAAACTAAGATGAAAGAAGTTAGGGCATTTTTTCAGACTTATAGATTTGTATGAATGTGCGGCGATCATAATAGTCTTTTCCTCACTATTGCTTTACTAGTAGGCCTTGGTTAAAATGATGCTGGTAACATATGCTATTCACAGTTTGTATTATTCCCACTAACTGAAGCATTACCCTTCCACTCTCAACTTATCAGCTGACTTAATTAACTCTGGTGTACCATATCCTAAAACAAATGCAGTGAGTAGGGTACCCCGCCACTTGGCTGGCCATAAGATCTATGTATCTGTATCCTAATGTAGGTGCTACAGCTTAGAGAGTGTTAGAAAATCCGGCATGGGATTTTGAGAAGTATGTGAGGTTGAAAACACAAATTTAGTTTCACATTTCTAATGAGCTGTGGATTTTCACATTAACGCAGACTCTATTGTACTGATGTGTTTGAGTTATAAAAAGCAATTTGTGTTGTATTGCATATAGTAAATTGACTAACAGTGGACTTTTCCATCTGCAGATTATACTGAATGACCAGCAGTGGCAGTGTTGCCCAACAGATTATCGCTGCATTGCCGAGACTAAACAAAAAAGAAAAAAAGAAATAAAAACACTGAAGTCTTCAAGCATACTGTATCATTTTACCAATTTATGTGGTAAGTTAAACTCACAATCATTCCTTTGGGCGATTAAAAGACGTTCACAGCATCTGAATGTCTTCACTACTTTCAAGTGGGGTACTCTTGCTTGAATATCATTTCTGTCAAGATGGAAGTAATGTGGATCACTTTGTTTTAGTCATGATGGTTAATAAAGGTCTGGCTGCCTCCAAGGCTACCAAAACCTGCTTTAGATCCTGGTGCAGCAATATACCATCTGAGGAAATGACTGCCTTTGAGGCTGGAATGTATTACCTTACGTTAGAGCCATAGTCTAACTTTCACATGGAAGTAAGCTGCTTTCACCTCTTCCACTGCAGTCTGTATGATGGGCTCTGATATTCAAGATGGATTGTTAAGGATCATCTGTCTTTTTGTATCTCCATCCCACGTTGAAAAAGCCCCCAATGCTTTGACTAATTCAGTCCTTAACCGTTCCACCTCCTGCTTGCCTTTCAGTCCTAATTGCAGATAGTGACCGAGTGCATAATTGCTGAGATCTCATCCTCCTGTGTCACCCTTACCAAGGACAATTGTTCCAGTGGTGCCCTGACATCATAAAGCTACTGCAGGATGTCATCTGACAGGAGGGCCAATCAATTGCCTAGCAAGCAATAGGATACATTTATCTTGGTATATAAATGAGTAGCAGGGTAGAGAGGATGCCCAACTGAAAACTAAGATGAAAGAAGTTGGGGCATTTTTTCAGACTTATAGATTTGTATGAATGTGCGGTGATCATAATAGTCTTTTCCTCACCATTGCTTTACTAGTAGGCCTTGGTTAAAATGATGCTGGTAACATATGCTATTCACAGTTTGTATTATTCCCACTAACTGAAGCATTACCCTTCCACTCTCAACTTATCAGCTGACTTAATTAACTCTGGTGTACCATATCCTAAAACAAATGCAGTGAGTAGGGTACCCCGCCACTTGGCTGGCCATAAGATCTATGTATCTGTATCCTAATGTAGGTGCTACAGCTTAGAGAGTGTTAGCAAATCCGGCATGGGATTTTGAGAAGTATGTGAGGTTGAAAACACAAATTTAGTTTCACATTTCTAATGAGCTGTGGATTTTCACATTAACGCAGACTCTATTGTACTGATGTGTTTGAGTTATAAAAAGCAATTTGTGTTGTATTGCATATAGTAAATTGACTAACAGTGGACTTTTCCATCTGCAGATTATACTGAATGACCAGCAGTGGCAGTGTTGCCCAACAGATTATCGCTGCATTGCCGAGACTAAACAAAAAAGAAAAAAAGAAATAAAAACACTGAAGTCTTCAAGCATACTGTATCATTTTACCAATTTATGTGGTAAGTTAAACTCACAATCATTCCTTTGGGCGATTAAAAGACGTTCACAGCATCTGAATGTCTTCACTACTTTCAAGTGGGGTACTCTTGCTTGAATATCATTTCTGTCAAGATGGAAGTAATGTGGATCACTTTGTTTTAGTCATGATGGTTAATAAAGGTCTGGCTGCCTCCAAGGCTACCAAAACCCGCTTTAGATCCTGGTGCAGCAATATACCATCTGAGGAAATGACTGCCTTTGAGGCTGGAATGTATTACCTTACGTTAGAGCCATAGTCTAACTTTCACATGGAAGTAAGCTGCTTTCACCTCTTCCACTGCAGTCTGTATGATGGGCTCTGATATTCAAGATGGATTGTTAAGGATCATCTGTCTTTTTGTATCTCCATCCCACGTTGAAAAAGCCCCCAATGCTTTGACTAGTTCAGTCCTTAACCGTTCCACCTCCTGCTTGCCTTTCAGTCCTAATTGCAGATAGTGACCGAGTGCATAATTGCTGAGATCTCATCCTCCTGTGTCACCCTTACCAAGGACAATTGTTCCAGTGGTGCCCTGACATCATAAAGCTACTGCAGGATGTCATCTGACAGGAGGGCCAATCAATTGCCTAGCAAGCAATAGGATACATTTATCTTGGTATATAAATGAGTAGCAGGGTAGAGAGGATGCCCAACTGAAAACTAAGATGAAAGAAGTTGGGGCATTTTTTCAGACTTATAGATTTGTATGAATGTGCGGCGATCATAATAGTCTTTTCCTCACCATTGCTTTACTAGTAGGCCTTGGTTAAAATGATGCTGGTAACATATGCTATTCACAGTTTGTATTATTCCCACTAACTGAAGCATTACCCTTCCACTCTCAACTTATCAGCTGACTTAATTAACTCTGGTGTACCATATCCTAAAACAAATGCAGTGAGTAGGGTACCCCGCCACTTGGCTGGCCATAAGATCTATGTATCTGTATCCTAATGTAGGTGCTACAGCTTAGAGAGTGTTAGCAAATCCGGCATGGGATTTTGAGAAGTATGTGAGGTTGAAAACACAAATTTAGTTTCACATTTCTAATGAGCTGTGGATTTTCACATTAACGCAGACTCTATTGTACTGATGTGTTTGAGTTATAAAAAGCAATTTGTGTTGTATTGCATATAGTAAATTGACTAACAGTGGACTTTTCTATCTGCAGATTATACTGAATGACCAGCATTGGCAGTGTTGCCCAACAGATTATCGCTGCATTGCCGAGACTAAACAAAAAAAAAAAAAAAAAGAAATAAAAACACTGAAGTCTTCAAGCATACTGCATCATTTTACCAATTTATGTGGTAAGTTAAACTCACAATCCTTCCTTTGGGCGATTAAAAGACGTTCACAGCATCTGAATGTCTTCACTACTTTCAAGTGGGGTACTCCTGCTTGAATATCATTTCTGTCAAGATGGAAGTAATGTGGATCACTTTGTTTTAGTCATGATGGTTAATAAAGGTCTGGCTGCCTCCAAGGCTACCAAAACCTGCTTTAGATCCTGGTGCAGCAATATACCATCTGAGGAAATGACTGCCTTTGAGGCTGGAATGTATTACCTTACGTTAGAGCCATAGTCTAACTTTCACATGGAAGTAAGCTGCTTTCACCTCTTCCACTGCAGTCTGTATGATGGGCTCTGATATTCAAGATGGATTGTTAAGGATCATCTGTCTTTTTGTATCTCCATCCCACGTTGAAAAAGCCCCCAATGCTTTGACTAGTTCAGTCCTTAACCGTTCCACCTCCTGCTTGCCTTTCAGTCCTAATTGCAGATAGTGACCGAGTGCATAATTGCTGAGATCTCATCCTCCTGTGTCACCCTTACCAAGGACAATTGTTCCAGTGGTGCCCTGACATCATAAAGCTACTGCAGGATGTCATCTGACAGGAGGGCCAATCAATTGCCTAGCAAGCAATAGGATACATTTATCTTGGTATTTAAATGAGTAGCAGGGTAGAGAGGATGCCCAACGGAAAACTAAGATGAAAGAAGTTAGGGCATTTTTTCAGACTTATAGATTTGTATGAATGTGCGGCGATCATAATAGTCTTTTCCTCACCATTGCTTTACTAGTAGGCCTTGGTTAAAATGATGCTGGTAACATATGCTATTCACAGTTTGTATTATTCCCACTAACTGAAGCATTACCCTTCCACTCTCAACTTATCAGCTGACTTAATTAACTCTGGTGTACCATATCCTAAAACAAATGCAGTGAGTAGGGTACCCCGCCACTTGGCTGGCCATAAGATCTATGTATCTGTATCCTAATGTAGGTGCTACAGCTTAGAGAGTGTTAGCAAATCCGGCATGGGATTTTGAGAAGTATGTGAGGTTGAAAACACAAATTTAGTTTCACATTTCTAATGAGCTGTGGATTTTCACATTAACGCAGACTCTATTGTACTGATGTGTTTGAGTTATAAAAAGCAATTTGTGTTGTATTGCATATAGTAAATTGACTAACAGTGGACTTTTCCATCTGCAGATTATACTGAATGACCAGCAGTGGCAGTGTTGCCCAACAGATTATCGCTGCATTGCCGAGACTAAACAAAAAAAAAAAAAAGAAAGAAAAACACTCAAGTCTTCAAGCATACTGCATCATTTTACCAATTTATGTGGTAAGTTAAACTCACAATCATTCCTTTGGGCGATTAAAAGACGTTCACAGCATCTGAATGTCTTCACTACTTTCAAGTGGGGTACTCTTGCTTGAATATCATTTCTGTCAAGATGGAAGTAATGTGGATCACTTTGTTTTAGTCATGATGGTTAATAAAGGTCTGGCTGCCTCCAAGGCTACCAAAACCTGCTTTAGATCCTGGTGCAGCAATATACCATCTGAGGAAATGACTGCCTTTGAGGCTGGAATGTATTACCTTACGTTAGAGCCATAGTCTAACTTTCACATGGAAGTAAGCTGCTTTCACCTCTTCCACTGCAGTCTGTATGATGGGCTCTGATATTCAAGATGGATTGTTAAGGATCATCTGTCTTTTTGTATCTCCATCCCACGTTGAAAAAGCCCCCAATGCTTTGACTAATTCAGTCCTTAACCGTTCCACCTCCTGCTTGCCTTTCAGTCCTAATTGCAGATAGTGACCGAGTGCATAATTGCTGAGATCTCATCCTCCTGTGTCACCCTTACCAAGGACAATTGTTCCAGTGGTGCCCTGACATCATAAAGCTACTGCAGGATGTCATCTGACAGGAGGGCCAATCAATTGCCTAGCAAGCAATAGGATACATTTATCTTGGTATTTAAATGAGTAGCAGGGTAGAGAGGATGCCCAACGGAAAACTAAGATGAAAGAAGTTGGGGCATTTTTTCAGACTTATAGATTTGTATGAATGTGCGGCGATCATAATAGTCTTTTCCTCACTATTGCTTTACTAGTAGGCCTTGGTTAAAATGATGCTGGTAACATATGCTATTCACAGTTTTTATTATTCCCACTAACTGAAGCATTACCCTTCCACTCAACTTATCAGCTGACTTAATTAACTCTGGTGTACCATATCCTAAAACAAATGCAGTGAGTAGGGTACCCCGCCACTTGGCTGGCCATAAGATCTATGTATCTGTATCCTAATGTAGGTGCTACAGCTTAGAGAGTGTTAGCAAATCCGGCATGGGATTTTGAGAAGTATGTGAGGTTGAAAACACAAATTTAGTTTCACATTTCTAATGAGCTGTGGATTTTCACATTAACGCAGACTCTATTGTACTGATGTGTTTGAGTTATAAAAAGCAATTTGTGTTGTATTGCATATAGTAAATTGACTAACAGTGGACTTTTCCATCTGCAGATTATACTGAATGACCAGCAGTGGCAGTGTTGCCCAACAGATTATCGCTGCATTGCCGAGACTAAACAAAAAAGAAAAAAAAAAAGAAAGAAAAACACTGAAGTCTTCAAGCATACTGCATCATTTTACCAATTTATGTGGTAAGTTAAACTCACAATCATTCCTTTGGGCGATTAAAAGACGTTCACAGCATCTGAATGTCTTCACTACTTTCAAGTGGGGTACTCTTGCTTGAATATCATTTCTGTCAAGATGGAAGTAATGTGGATCACTTTGTTTTAGTCATGATGGTTAATAAAGGTCTGGCTGCCTCCAAGGCTACCAAAACCTGCTTTAGATCCTGGTGCAGCAATATACCATCTGAGGAAATGACTGCCTTTGAGGCTGGAATGTATTACCTTACGTTAGAGCCATAGTCTAACTTTCACATGGAAGTAAGCTGCTTTCACCTCTTCCACTGCAGTCTGTATGATGGGCTCTGATATTCAAGATGGATTGTTAAGGATCATCTGTCTTTTTGTATCTCCATCCCACGTTGAAAAAGCCCCCAATGCTTTGACTAGTTCAGTCCTTAACCGTTCCACCTCCTGCTTGCCTTTCAGTCCTAATTGCAGATAGTGACCGAGTGCATAATTGCTGAGATCTCATCCTCCTGTGTCACCCTTACCAAGGACAATTGTTCCAGTGGTGCCCTGACATCATAAAGCTACTGCAGGATGTCATCTGACAGGAGGGCCAATCAATTGCCTAGCAAGCAATAGGATACATTTATCTTGGTATTTAAATGAGTAGCAGGGTAGAGAGGATGCCCAACGGAAAACTAAGATGAAAGAAGTTAGGGCATTTTTTCAGACTTATAGATTTGTATGAATGTGCGGCGATCATAATAGTCTTTTCCTCACTATTGCTTTACTAGTAGGCCTTGGTTAAAATGATGCTGGTAACATATGCTATTCACAGTTTGTATTATTCCCACTAACTGAAGCATTACCCTTCCACTCTCAACTTATCAGCTGACTTAATTAACTCTGGTGTACCATATCCTAAAACAAATGCAGTGAGTAGGGTACCCCGCCACTTGGCTGGCCATAAGATCTATGTATCTGTATCCTAATGTAGGTGCTACAGCTTAGAGAGTGTTAGCAAATCCGGCATGGGATTTTGAGAAGTATGTGAGGTTGAAAACACAAATTTAGTTTCACATTTCTAATGAGCTGTGGATTTTCACATTAACGCAGACTCTATTGTACTGATGTGTTTGAGTTATAAAAAGCAATTTGTGTTGTATTGCATATAGTAAATTGACTAACAGTGGACTTTTCCATCTGCAGATTATACTGAATGACCAGCAGTGGCAGTGTTGCCCAACAGATTATCGCTGCATTGCCGAGACTAAACAAAAAAAAAAAAAAAAAGAAAGAAAAACACTGAAGTCTTCAAGCATACTGCATCATTTTACCAATTTATGTGGTAAGTTAAACTCACAATCATTCCTTTGGGCGATTAAAAGACGTTCACAGCATCTGAATGTCTTCACTACTTTCAAGTGGGGTACTCTTGCTTGAATATCATTTCTGTCAAGATGGAAGTAATGTGGATCACTTTGTTTTAGTCATGATGGTTAATAAAGGTCTGGCTGCCTCCAAGGCTACCAAAACCTGCTTTAGATCCTGGTGCAGCAATATACCATCTGAGGAAATGACTGCCTTTGAGGCTGGAATGTATTACCTTACGTTAGAGCCATAGTCTAACTTTCACATGGAAGTAAGCTGCTTTCACCTCTTCCACTGCAGTCTGTATGATGGGCTCTGATATTCAAGATGGATTGTTAAGGATCATCTGTCTTTTTGTATCTCCATCCCACGTTGAAAAAGCCCCCAATGCTTTGACTAGTTCAGTCCTTAACCGTTCCACCTCCTGCTTGCCTTTCAGTCCTAATTGCAGATAGTGACCGAGTGCATAATTGCTGAGATCTCATCCTCCTGTGTCACCCTTACCAAGGACAATTGTTCCAGTGGTGCCCTGACATCATAAAGCTACTGCAGGATGTCATCTGACAGGAGGGCCAATCAATTGCCTAGCAAGCAATAGGATACATTTATCTTGGTATTTAAATGAGTAGCAGGGTAGAGAGGATGCCCAACGGAAAACTAAGATGAAAGAAGTTAGGGCATTTTTTCAGACTTATAGATTTGTATGAATGTGCGGCGATCATAATAGTCTTTTCCTCACTATTGCTTTACTAGTAGGCCTTGGTTAAAATGATGCTGGTAACATATGCTATTCACAGTTTGTATTATTCCCACTAACTGAAGCATTACCCTTCCACTCTCAACTTATCAGCTGACTTAATTAACTCTGGTGTACCATATCCTAAAACAAATGCAGTGAGTAGGGTACCCCGCCACTTGGCTGGCCATAAGATCTATGTATCTGTATCCTAATGTAGGTGCTACAGCTTAGAGAGTGTTAGAAAATCCGGCATGGGATTTTGAGAAGTATGTGAGGTTGAAAACACAAATTTAGTTTCACATTTCTAATGAGCTGTGGATTTTCACATTAACGCAGACTCTATTGTACTGATGTGTTTGAGTTATAAAAAGCAATTTGTGTTGTATTGCATATAGTAAATTGACTAACAGTGGACTTTTCCATCTGCAGATTATACTGAATGACCAGCAGTGGCAGTGTTGCCCAACAGATTATCGCTGCATTGCCGAGACTAAACAAAAAAGAAAAAAAGAAATAAAAACACTGAAGTCTTCAAGCATACTGTATCATTTTACCAATTTATGTGGTAAGTTAAACTCACAATCATTCCTTTGGGCGATTAAAAGACGTTCACAGCATCTGAATGTCTTCACTACTTTCAAGTGGGGTACTCTTGCTTGAATATCATTTCTGTCAAGATGGAAGTAATGTGGATCACTTTGTTTTAGTCATGATGGTTAATAAAGGTCTGGCTGCCTCCAAGGCTACCAAAACCTGCTTTAGATCCTGGTGCAGTAATATACCATCTGAGGAAATGACTGCCTTTGAGGCTGGAATGTATTACCTTACGTTAGAGCCATAGTCTAACTTTCACATGGAAGTAAGCTGCTTTCACCTCTTCCACTGCAGTCTGTATGATGGGCTCTGATATTCAAGATGGATTGTTAAGGATCATCTGTCTTTTTGTATCTCCATCCCACGTTGAAAAAGCCCCCAATGCTTTGACTAATTCAGTCCTTAACCGTTCCACCTCCTGCTTGCCTTTCAGTCCTAATTGCAGATAGTGACCGAGTGCATAATTGCTGAGATCTCATCCTCCTGTGTCACCCTTACCAAGGACAATTGTTCCAGTGGTGCCCTGACATCATAAAGCTACTGCAGGATGTCATCTGACAGGAGGGCCAATCAATTGCCTAGCAAGCAATAGGATACATTTATCTTGGTATATAAATGAGTAGCAGGGTAGAGAGGATGCCCAACTGAAAACTAAGATGAAAGAAGTTGGGGCATTTTTTCAGACTTATAGATTTGTATGAATGTGCGGCGATCATAATAGTCTTTTCCTCACCATTGCTTTACTAGTAGGCCTTGGTTAAAATGATGCTGGTAACATATGCTATTCACAGTTTGTATTATTCCCACTAACTGAAGCATTACCCTTCCACTCTCAACTTATCAGCTGACTTAATTAACTCTGGTGTACCATATCCTAAAACAAATGCAGTGAGTAGGGTACCCCGCCACTTGGCTGGCCATAAGATCTATGTATCTGTATCCTAATGTAGGTGCTACAGCTTAGAGAGTGTTAGCAAATCCGGCATGGGATTTTGAGAAGTATGTGAGGTTGAAAACACAAATTTAGTTTCACATTTCTAATGAGCTGTGGATTTTCACATTAACGCAGACTCTATTGTACTGATGTGTTTGAGTTATAAAAAGCAATTTGTGTTGTATTGCATATAGTAAATTGACTAACAGTGGACTTTTCTATCTGCAGATTATACTGAATGACCAGCATTGGCAGTGTTGCCCAACAGATTATCGCTGCATTGCCGAGACTAAACAAAAAAAAAAAAAGAAAAGAAAGAAAAACACTGAAGTCTTCAAGCATACTGCATCATTTTACCAATTTATGTGGTAAGTTAAACTCACAATCCTTCCTTTGGGCGATTAAAAGACGTTCACAGCATCTGAATGTCTTCACTACTTTCAAGTGGGGTACTCTTGCTTGAATATCATTTCTGTCAAGATGGAAGTAATGTGGATCACTTTGTTTTAGTCATGATGGTTAATAAAGGTCTGGCTGCCTCCAAGGCTACCAAAACCTGCTTTAGATCCTGGTGCAGCAATATACCATCTGAGGAAATGACTGCCTTTGAGGCTGGAATGTATTACCTTACGTTAGAGCCATAGTCTAACTTTCACATGGAAGTAAGCTGCTTTCACCTCTTCCACTGCAGTCTGTATGATGGGCTCTGATATTCAAGATGGATTGTTAAGGATCATCTGTCTTTTTGTATCTCCATCCCACGTTGAAAAAGCCCCCAATGCTTTGACTAGTTCAGTCCTTAACCGTTCCACCTCCTGCTTTCCTTTCAGTCCTAATTGCAGATAGTGACCGAGTGCATAATTGCTGAGATCTCCTCCTCCTGTGTCCCCCTTACCAAGGACAATTGTTCTAGTGGTGCCCTGACATCATAAAGCTACTGCAGGATGTCATCTGACAGGAGGGCCAATCAATTGCCTAGCAAGCAATAGGATACATTTATCTTGGTATTTAAATGAGTAGCAGGGTAGAGAGGATGCCCAACGGAAAACTAAGATGAAAGAAGTTAGGGCATTTTTTCAGACTTATAGATTTGTATGAATGTGCGGCGATCATAATAGTCTTTTCCTCACTATTGCTTTACTAGTAGGCCTTGGTTAAAATGATGCTGGTAACATATGCTATTCACAGTTTGTATTATTCCCACTAACTGAAGCATTACCCTTCCACTCTCAACTTATCAGCTGACTTAATTAACTCTGGTGTACCATATCCTAAAACAAATGCAGTGAGTAGGGTACCCCGCCACTTGGCTGGCCATAAGATCTATGTATCTGTATCCTAATGTAGGTGCTACAGCTTAGAGAGTGTTAGAAAATCCGGCATGGGATTTTGAGAAGTATGTGAGGTTGAAAACACAAATTTAGTTTCACATTTCTAATGAGCTGTGGATTTTCACATTAACGCAGACTCTATTGTACTGATGTGTTTGAGTTATAAAAAGCAATTTGTGTTGTATTGCATATAGTAAATTGACTAACAGTGGACTTTTCCATCTGCAGATTATACTGAATGACCAGCAGTGGCAGTGTTGCCCAACAGATTATCGCTGCATTGCCGAGACTAAACAAAAAAAAAAAAAAGAAAGAAAAACACTCAAGTCTTCAAGCATACTGCATCATTTTACCAATTTATGTGGTAAGTTAAACTCACAATCATTCCTTTGGGCGATTAAAAGACGTTCACAGCATCTGAATGTCTTCACTACTTTCAAGTGGGGTACTCTTGCTTGAATATCATTTCTGTCAAGATGGAAGTAATGTGGATCACTTTGTTTTAGTCATGATGGTTAATAAAGGTCTGGCTGCCTCCAAGGCTACCAAAACCTGCTTTAGATCCTGGTGCAGCAATATACCATCTGAGGAAATGACTGCCTTTGAGGCTGGAATGTATTACCTTACGTTAGAGCCATAGTCTAACTTTCACATGGAAGTAAGCTGCTTTCACCTCTTCCACTGCAGTCTGTATGATGGGCTCTGATATTCAAGATGGATTGTTAAGGATCATCTGTCTTTTTGTATCTCCATCCCACGTTGAAAAAGCCCCCAATGCTTTGACTAATTCAGTCCTTAACCGTTCCACCTCCTGCTTGCCTTTCAGTCCTAATTGCAGATAGTGACCAAGTGCATAATTGCTGACATCTCATCCTCCTGTGTCACCCTTACCAAGGACAATTGTTCCAGTGGTGCCCTGACATCATAAAGCTACTGCAGGATGTCATCTGACAGGAGGGCCAATCAATTGCCTAGCAAGCAATAGGATACAGTTATCTTGGTATATAAATGAGTAGCAGGGTAGAGAGGATGCCCAACTGAAAACTAAGATGAAAGAAGTTGGGGCATTTTTTCAGACTTATAGATTTGTATGAATGTGCGGCGATCATAATAGTCTTTTCCTCACCATTGCTTTACTAGTAGGCCTTGGTTAAAATGATGCTGGTAACATATGCTATTCACAGTTTTTATTATTCCCACTAACTGAAGCATTACCCTTCCACTCTCAACTTATCAGCTGACTTAATTAACTCTGGTGTACCATATCCTAAAACAAATGCAGTGAGTAGGGTACCCCGCCACTTGGCTGGCCATAAGATCTATGTATCTGTATCCTAATGTAGGTGCTACAGCTTAGAGAGTGTTAGCAAATCCGGCATGGGATTTTGAGAAGTATGTGAGGTTGAAAACACAAATTTAGTTTCACATTTCTAATGAGCTGTGGATTTTCACATTAACGCAGACTCTATTGTACTGATGTGTTTGAGTTATAAAAAGCAATTTGTGTTGTATTGCATATAGTAAATTGACTAACAGTGGACTTTTCCATCTGCAGATTATACTGAATGACCAGCAGTGGCAGTGTTGCCCAACAGATTATCGCTGCATTGCCGAGACTAAACAAAAAAAAAAAAAAAAGAAAGAAAAACACTGAAGTCTTCAAGCATACTGCATCATTTTACCAATTTATGTGGTAAGTTAAACTCACAATCATTCCTTTGGGCGATTAAAAGACGTTCACAGCATCTGAATGTCTTCACTACTTTCAAGTGGGGTACTCTTGCTTGAATATCATTTCTGTCAAGATGGAAGTAATGTGGATCACTTTGTTTTAGTCATGATGGTTAATAAAGGTCTGGCTGCCTCCAAGGCTACCAAAACCTGCTTTAGATCCTGGTGCAGCAATATACCATCTGAGGAAATGACTGCCTTTGAGGCTGGAATGTATTACCTTACGTTAGAGCCATAGTCTAACTTTCACATGGAAGTAAGCTGCTTTCACCTCTTCCACTGCAGTCTGTATGATGGGCTCTGATATTCAAGATGGATTGTTAAGGATCATCTGTCTTTTTGTATCTCCATCCCACGTTGAAAAAGCCCCCAATGCTTTGACTAGTTCAGTCCTTAACCGTTCCACCTCCTGCTTGCCTTTCAGTCCTAATTGCAGATAGTGACCGAGTGCATAATTGCTGAGATCTCATCCTCCTGTGTCACCCTTACCAAGGACAATTGTTCCAGTGGTGCCCTGACATCATAAAGCTACTGCAGGATGTCATCTGACAGGAGGGCCAATCAATTGCCTAGCAAGCAATAGGATACATTTATCTTGGTATTTAAATGAGTAGCAGGGTAGAGAGGATGCCCAACGGAAAACTAAGATGAAAGAAGTTGGGGCATTTTTTCAGACTTATAGATTTGTATGAATGTGCGGCGATCATAATAGTCTTTTCCTCACTATTGCTTTACTAGTAGGCCTTGGTTAAAATGATGCTGGTAACATATGCTATTCACAGTTTTTAGGTCTCGGCTGCGAAAGGCTGCGCTTGCGCAGTCTCGCTCCGAGATTTAATGAGTTGGAGTGACTTTGAGAAGAGGGGCTTGCACCCGCCCCTCTTCTATCCTGTTCTCCATTGGCTGGCCTCTTAAATGCTGGCCAGCCACTGGAGAAGAGGTCCAGTCACTCCGTTGAAGCCCCGTCTTTTTCGGATCGGGGGGCGTGTTTTTTCGTTGCTTTTCGCAGGGCGTGTTTTTCTCTCCTCCAGCCAATGGCAAGAGGAGAGAAAAAGAAACACGCCCCCGAATCCGAAACCGAGGCTGCGTTTCTCCGAGGCAGTTCTTCTCTGCCTCGGAGAAAGGCGGTGGTGTCCCGGCGTTGCTCCCTCACCTTAAATTGATTGATGGGAGAGTTGTGTTAGATCTAAATCTTCAAACAGGTAAGCTGGTTTCTATAACTATGGTTTTATGCATTAACACTGTTTGAGCCCTCTCAAGAACTAGGCCTTCCACATTTTGCAGTAGAGTTGTATGGTTTAACTGGAAAAAAAAAACACATCACAAGAATTCGCTTGGCATCGTCCGGTCAAGGGCGTCACTGCAGCCAGTTTAATGTGCACAGAAGCTCCTGCCTCAGACATTTCCAAAAGAGTAATGGCATACTGAGCAGCTCTGGTGTCGTTTGCCAAAATTAATGCTCTAAAGGCCGCCCCCGGGGCGCTCATGCCAGTGTTGTGCTCGCAGGGTTCGCATGCGCTCTGTGTTCCAGGGGACCGCCATACCGCTGGCGGTGGATTGAAGCTTGACACGTCCCAGCTCTTAACATTTTAACAATAGGTGGATACTTGAGGTCAGAATAACTGCTTCTTTCTCCTGTCGCTCTACGACTTCCTTTAGCCCCCCGGCTGCAGTATCAGGGCGGCCTGGCAAGTAAGGACACGGCCCTGCAGCCTGCCAGCCACCGACGAGCTGGCTACCCCTGCCCGACGTGCGATCAGACGCGGCGTTTCCGTCCCAGGCAGCTGCCAAACACGGAAGAGGAGCTGTAAAACCGGCACATCGCCTCCAAAGCCGAGCCCTGGGCACCGGCGGCCCCCCGCGCTCAGCAGCGATGTGTCCACCTCCATCCAGCCCAGTCCCAAGCCGGGGTCTCATTCAAACGCGACTGACGCCCTGAGGCACCTGCAGTGATGCATTAATCAGTTTGCCTTTGTTGAGCACCACTATACAACTCTCTCCCAAAACAACGCGACACAACTGCACGGCCCTCCCCCATCCTCGCTCCCTCCTGCACTACTAAGAGCACTGCAAATAGCCGGCACCTCTCGCATCGCAGCGCCACACGATCCCAACCCCCAAAATAAACGTCACGCCGCTGCACCGGGACATTCCTGCCGGACCGTCATCACTGGGGAAGATGAGCAAGGGGGTGGTGTGTGAGGGAGCCAAACAGGGGAGGGCACTGCAGTCTGGAGTTAAAAGGCAAAAAATGAAAGGGTTCGGAGCTTTAAAGCAGATTTAAGCATAAGCTGGAGTTCTGCACAACTGATGACTATTAACAAAAAAAACGCCTCCCAAGCATTTCGTGTTGCAACCTGCACGCTTGTAAATCAAGTCCTTTGTGAGACTCGCTGGAACAGAGCGCCCCGGGGCTCTGCAGAATACCAGCCGCAGAGGTAGGGGCGGCTGCTGCTGCTTCTCTGGAGGTGGGGTGGTAATGAGACAGGGCATTTACAGGGGGGCCCCTCTTCTTCCAAAAGCCCATGCCGCCACCAAGCCGCACTCGGGGGGAATTCCCCCCCACCGCCCCCCAGCAGAGACCAGCCCCAGCCCCCCAGACGGCTTCGGCAGAGACCACCCAAGACCCACCTGAAGGCAGCCAGAGAGCCTTCCCACCCGAGGCTGGAGGAGATATTCCAATAAAAACTTTTGCGCTGGCATTGTTTTTCACTTATGTTGACCCATCGTCCTAAAAACTCTTCGAATGATTCCCAGGCAAACGTGTGTATATACATACTTTACTGCCCCGTTTCTGATTACTATGGGGTAATCAGGCTGTGTCCGGTGGGCTGTGCTAAGAGATCAACTCTCAGCCCCTCCCTTCTCCTGGACTCTTCCTTCCCCCCCCCCCCCCCCGCACCCTACGCTCCTGCCTGGGTTAAGTGAGACCCTCGGGGTCCCGGCGTCAATTTATTTTGGAGGATGCCCAGGTGAGTCAGCAACTAAATTCCTGATCTTTATCAGCAACAATTTAGTTTGTGTTTAGAGCTCCGTAACGGAGCCAATAATAATTATTTAAATAATGCTGTATTAGAAATCGTAGCTGTCTTTCATTGAAGTGTGTGTGTGTGGGTGGCTGTGTGTGGGTGGCTGTGTGTGTGTGGCTGGCTCTGTGTGTGTGTGTGTGTGTGTGTGGCTGGCTCTGTGTGTGTGTGGGAGGCTCTGTGTGTGGGAGGCTCTGTGTGTGTGTGTGGGAGGCTCTGTGTGTGTGTCTGGCTCTGTGTGTCTGTGGCTCTGTGGGTGGCTTTTTTTGTAGGTGGCTATATGCGTGGTGGCTCTGTCTGTGTGTGGGTAACTGTGTGTGTGTAGGTGGCTCTGTGGGTGGCTCTATTTGTGTGTGGGTTGCTCTATGTGAGTGACTCTGTGTGGGTGGCTCTGTGTGTGTGTGGGTGGCTTTGTGTGTGTGGCTCTGTGTGTGGGTGCAAATGCAATAGGTCTCGCATTTGAGAGGGATTAAGCTGTTGACATTGTAAATGACAATGCCGTTTCTTTAAATGTTTGAAAAACAAAAACAAAAATAATGTCATGAGCAATGCCAATAGCTCTAACTTTAACAATGCCGAGACCATTGCATTGTAAATGCTTGTTATTATTCCCACTAACTGAAGCATTACCCTTCCACTCAACTTATCAGCTGACTTAATTAACTCTGGTGTACCATATCCTAAAACAAATGCAGTGAGTAGGGTACCCCGCCACTTGGCTGGCCATAAGATCTATGTATCTGTATCCTAATGTAGGTGCTACAGCTTAGAGAGTGTTAGCAAATCCGGCATGGGATTTTGAGAAGTATGTGAGGTTGAAAACACAAATTTAGTTTCACATTTCTAATGAGCTGTGGATTTTCACATTAACGCAGACTCTATTGTACTGATGTGTTTGAGTTATAAAAAGCAATTTGTGTTGTATTGCATATAGTAAATTGACTAACAGTGGACTTTTCCATCTGCAGATTATACTGAATGACCAGCAGTGGCAGTGTTGCCCAACAGATTATCGCTGCATTGCCGAGACTAAACAAAAAAAAAAAAAAGAAAGAAAAACACTCAAGTCTTCAAGCATACTGCATCATTTTACCAATTTATGTGGTAAGTTAAACTCACAATCATTCCTTTGGGCGATTAAAAGACGTTCACAGCATCTGAATGTCTTCACTACTTTCAAGTGGGGTACTCTTGCTTGAATATCATTTCTGTCAAGATGGAAGTAATGTGGATCACTTTGTTTTAGTCATGATGGTTAATAAAGGTCTGGCTGCCTCCAAGGCTACCAAAACCTGCTTTAGATCCTGGTGCAGCAAAATACCATCTGAGGAAATGACTGCCTTTGAGGCTGGAATGTATTACCTTACGTTAGAGCCATAGTCTAACTTTCACATGGAAGTAAGCTGCTTTCACCTCTTCCACTGCAGTCTGTATGATGGGCTCTGATATTCAAGATGGATTGTTAAGGATCATCTGTCTTTTTGTATCTCCATCCCACGTTGAAAAAGCCCCCAATGCTTTGACTAGTTCAGTCCTTAACCGTTCCACCTCCTGCTTGCCTTTCAGTCCTAATTGCAGATAGTGACCGAGTGCATAATTGCTGAGATCTCATCCTCCTGTGTCACCCTTACCAAGGACAATTGTTCCAGTGGTGCCCTGACATCATAAAGCTACTGCAGGATGTCATCTGACAGGAGGGCCAATCAATTGCCTAGCAAGCAATAGGATACATTTATCTTGGTATTTAAATGAGTAGCAGGGTAGAGAGGATGCCCAACGGAAAACTAAGATGAAAGAAGTTGGGGCATTTTTTCAGACTTATAGATTTGTATGAATGTGCGGCGATCATAATAGTCTTTTCCTCACTATTGCTTTACTAGTAGGCCTTGGTTAAAATGATGCTGGTAACATATGCTATTCACAGTTTTTATTATTCCCACTAACTGAAGCATTACCCTTCCACTCAACTTATCAGCTGACTTAATTAACTCTGGTGTACCATATCCTAAAACAAATGCAGTGAGTAGGGTACCCCGCCACTTGGCTGGCCATAAGATCTATGTATCTATATCCTAATGTAGGTGCTACAGCTTAGAGAGTGTTAGCAAATCCGGCATGGGATTTTGAGAAGTATGTGAGGTTGAAAACACAAATTTAGTTTCACATTTCTAATGAGCTGTGGATTTTCACATTAACGCAGACTCTATTGTACTGATGTGTTTGAGTTATAAAAAGCAATTTGTGTTGTATTGCATATAGTAAATTGACTAACAGTGGACTTTTCCATCTGCAGATTATACTGAATGACCAGCAGTGGCAGTGTTGCCCAACAGATTATCGCTGCATTGCCGAGACTAAACAAAAAAAAAAAAAAAAAGAAAGAAAAACACTGAAGTCTTCAAGCATACTGCATCATTTTACCAATTTATGTGGTAAGTTAAACTCACAATCATTCCTTTGGGCGATTAAAAGACGTTCACAGCATCTGAATGTCTTCACTACTTTCAAGTGGGGTACTCTTGCTTGAATATCATTTCTGTCAAGATGGAAGTAATGTGGATCACTTTGTTTTAGTCATGATGGTTAATAAAGGTCTGGCTGCCTCCAAGGCTACCAAAACCTGCTTTAGATCCTGGTGCAGCAATATACCATCTGAGGAAATGACTGCCTTTGAGGCTGGAATGTATTACCTTACGTTAGAGCCATAGTCTAACTTTCACATGGAAGTAAGCTGCTTTCACCTCTTCCACTGCAGTCTGTATGATGGGCTCTGATATTCAATATGGATTGTTAAGGATCATCTGTCTTTTTGTATCTCCATCCCACGTTGAAAAAGCCCCCAATGCTTTGACTAATTCAGTCCTTAACCGTTCCACCTCCTGCTTGCCTTTCAGTCCTAATTGCAGATAGTGACCAAGTGCATAATTGCTGAGATCTCATCCTCCTGTGTCACCCTTACCAAGGACAATTGTTCCAGTGGTGCCCTGACATCATAAAGCTACTGCAGGATGTCATCTGACAGGAGGGCCAATCAATTGCCTAGCAAGCAATAGGATACATTTATCTTGGTATATAAATGAGTAGCAGGGTAGAGAGGATGCCCAACTGAAAACTAAGATGAAAGAAGTTGGGGCATTTTTTCAGACTTATAGATTTGTATGAATGTGCGGCGATCATAATAGTCTTTTCCTCACCATTGCTTTACTAGTAGGCCTTGGTTAAAATGATGCTGGTAACATATGCTATTCACAGTTTGTATTATTCCCACTAACTGAAGCATTACCCTTCCACTCTCAACTTATCAGCTGACTTAATTAACTCTGGTGTACCATATCCTAAAACAAATGCAGTGAGTAGGGTACCCCGCCACTTGGCTGGCCATAAGATCTATGTATCTGTATCCTAATGTAGGTGCTACAGCTTAGAGAGTGTTAGCAAATCCGGCATGGGATTTTGAGAAGTATGTGAGGTTGAAAACACAAATTTAGTTTCACATTTCTAATGAGCTGTGGATTTTCACATTAACGCAGACTCTATTGTACTGATGTGTTTGAGTTATAAAAAGCAATTTGTGTTGTATTGCATATAGTAAATTGACTAACAGTGGACTTTTCCATCTGCAGATTATACTGAATGACCAGCAGTGGCAGTGTTGCCCAACAGATTATCGCTGCATTGCCGAGACTAAACAAAAAAAAAAAAAAAAAAGAAAGAAAAACACTGAAGTCTTCAAGCATACTGCATCATTTTACTAATTTATGTGGTAAGTTAAACTCACAATCATTCCTTTGGGCGATTAAAAGACGTTCACAGCATCTGAATGTCTTCACTACTTTCAAGTGGGGTACTCTTGCTTGAATATCATTTCTGTCAAGATGGAAGTAATGTGGATCACTTTGTTTTAGTCATGATGGTTAATAAAGGTCTGGCTGCCTCCAAGGCTACCAAAACCTGCTTTAGATCCTGGTGCAGCAAAATACCATCTGAGGAAATGACTGCCTTTGAGGCTGGAATGTATTACCTTACGTTAGAGCCATAGTCTAACTTTCACATGGAAGTAAGCTGCTTTCACCTCTTCCACTGCAGTCTGTATGATGGGCTCTGATATTCAAGATGGATTGTTAAGGATCATCTGTCTTTTTGTATCTCCATCCCACGTTGAAAAAGCCCCCAATGCTTTGACTAGTTCAGTCCTTAACCGTTCCACCTCCTGCTTGCCTTTCAGTCCTAATTGCAGATAGTGACCGAGTGCATAATTGCTGAGATCTCATCCTCCTGTGTCACCCTTACCAAGGACAATTGTTCCAGTGGTGCCCTGACATCATAAAGCTACTGCAGGATGTCATCTGACAGGAGGGCCAATCAATTGCCTAGCAAGCAATAGGATACATTTATCTTGGTATTTAAATGAGTAGCAGGGTAGAGAGGATGCCCAACGGAAAACTAAGATGAAAGAAGTTGGGGCATTTTTTCAGACTTATAGATTTGTATGAATGTGCGGCGATCATAATAGTCTTTTCCTCACTATTGCTTTACTAGTAGGCCTTGGTTAAAATGATGCTGGTAACATATGCTATTCACAGTTTTTATTATTCCCACTAACTGAAGCATTACCCTTCCACTCAACTTATCAGCTGACTTAATTAACTCTGGTGTACCATATCCTAAAACAAATGCAGTGAGTAGGGTACCCCGCCACTTGGCTGGCCATAAGATCTATGTATCTGTATCCTAATGTAGGTGCTACAGCTTAGAGAGTGTTAGCAAATCCGGCATGGGATTTTGAGAAGTATGTGAGGTTGAAAACACAAATTTAGTTTCACATTTCTAATGAGCTGTGGATTTTCACATTAACGCAGACTCTATTGTACTGATGTGTTTGAGTTATAAAAAGCAATTTGTGTTGTATTGCATATAGTAAATTGACTAACAGTGGACTTTTCCATCTGCAGATTATACTGAATGACCAGCAGTGGCAGTGTTGCCCAACAGATTATCGCTGCATTGCCGAGACTAAACAAAAAAAAAAAAAAAAAAGAATGAAAAACACTGAAGTCTTCAAGCATACTGCATCATTTTACCAATTTATGTGGTAAGTTAAACTCACAATCATTCCTTTGGGCGATTAAAAGACGTTCACAGCATCTGAATGTCTTCACTACTTTCAAGTGGGGTACTCTTGCTTGAATATCATTTCTGTCAAGATGGAAGTAATGTGGATCACTTTGTTTTAGTCATGATGGTTAATAAAGGTCTGGCTGCCTCCAAGGCTACCAAAACCTGCTTTAGATCCTGGTGCAGCAATATACCATCTGAGGAAATGACTGCCTTTGAGGCTGGAATGTATTACCTTACGTTAGAGCCATAGTCTAACTTTCACATGGAAGTAAGCTGCTTTCACCTCTTCCACTGCAGTCTGTATGATGGGCTCTGATATTCAAGATGGATTGTTAAGGATCATCTGTCTTTTTGTATCTCCATCCAACGTTGAAAAAGCCCCCAATGCTTTGACTAATTCAGTCCTTAACCGTTCCACCTCCTGCTTGCCTTTCAGTCCTAATTGCAGATAGTGACCAAGTGCATAATTGCTGAGATCTCATCCTCCTGTGTCACCCTTACCAAGGACAATTGTTCCAGTGGTGCCCTGACATCATAAAGCTACTGCAGGATGTCATCTGACAGGAGGGCCAATCAATTGCCTAGCAAGCAATAGGATACATTTATCTTGGTATATAAATGAGTAGCAGGGTAGAGAGGATGCCCAACTGAAAACTAAGATGAAAGAAGTTGGGGCATTTTTTCAGACTTATAGATTTGTATGAATGTGCGGCGATCATAATAGTCTTTTCCTCACCATTGCTTTACTAGTAGGCCTTGGTTAAAATGATGCTGGTAACATATGCTATTCACAGTTTTTATTATTCCCACTAACTGAAGCATTACCCTTCCACTCTCAACTTATCAGCTGACTTAATTAACTCTGGTGTACCATATCCTAAAACAAATGCAGTGAGTAGGGTACCCCGCCACTTGGCTGGCCATAAGATCTATGTATCTGTATCCTAATGTAGGTGCTACAGCTTAGAGAGTGTTAGCAAATCCGGCATGGGATTTTGAGAAGTATGTGAGGTTGAAAACACAAATTTAGTTTCACATTTCTAATGAGCTGTGGATTTTCACATTAACGCAGACTCTATTGTACTGATGTGTTTGAGTTATAAAAAGCAATTTGTGTTGTATTGCATATAGTAAATTGACTAACAGTGGACTTTTCCATCTGCAGATTATACTGAATGACCAGCAGTGGCAGTGTTGCCCAACAGATTATCGCTGCATTGCCGAGACTAAACAAAAAAAAAAAAAAAAAGAAAGAAAAACACTGAAGTCTTCAAGCATACTGCATCATTTTACCAATTTATGTGGTAAGTTAAACTCACAATCATTCCTTTGGGCGATTAAAAGACGTTCACAGCATCTGAATGTCTTCACTACTTTCAAGTGGGGTACTCTTGCTTGAATATCATTTCTGTCAAGATGGAAGTAATGTGGATCACTTTGTTTTAGTCATGATGGTTAATAAAGGTCTGGCTGCCTCCAAGGCTACCAAAACCTGCTTTAGATCCTGGTGCAGCAATATACCATCTGAGGAAATGACTGCCTTTGAGGCTGGAATGTATTACCTTACGTTAGAGCCATAGTCTAACTTTCACATGGAAGTAAGCTGCTTTCACCTCTTCCACTGCAGTCTGTATGATGGGCTCTGATATTCAATATGGATTGTTAAGGATCATCTGTCTTTTTGTATCTCCATCCCACGTTGAAAAAGCCCCCAATGCTTTGACTAATTCAGTCCTTAACCGTTCCACCTCCTGCTTGCCTTTCAGTCCTAATTGCAGATAGTGACCAAGTGCATAATTGCTGAGATCTCATCCTCCTGTGTCACCCTTACCAAGGACAATTGTTCCAGTGGTGCCCTGACATCATAAAGCTACTGCAGGATGTCATCTGACAGGAGGGCCAATCAATTGCCTAGCAAGCAATAGGATACATTTATCTTGGTATATAAATGAGTAGCAGGGTAGAGAGGATGCCCAACTGAAAACTAAGATGAAAGAAGTTGGGGCATTTTTTCAGACTTATAGATTTGTATGAATGTGCGGCGATCATAATAGTCTTTTCCTCACCATTGCTTTACTAGTAGGCCTTGGTTAAAATGATGCTGGTAACATATGCTATTCACAGTTTGTATTATTCCCACTAACTGAAGCATTACCCTTCCACTCTCAACTTATCAGCTGACTTAATTAACTCTGGTGTACCATATCCTAAAACAAATGCAGTGAGTAGGGTACCCCGCCACTTGGCTGGCCATAAGATCTATGTATCTGTATCCTAATGTAGGTGCTACAGCTTAGAGAGTGTTAGCAAATCCGGCATGGGATTTTGAGAAGTATGTGAGGTTGAAAACACAAATTTAGTTTCACATTTCTAATGAGCTGTGGATTTTCACATTAACGCAGACTCTATTGTACTGATGTGTTTGAGTTATAAAAAGCAATTTGTGTTGTATTGCATATAGTAAATTGACTAACAGTGGACTTTTCCATCTGCAGATTATACTGAATGACCAGCAGTGGCAGTGTTGCCCAACAGATTATCGCTGCATTGCCGAGACTAAACAAAAAAAAAAAAAAAAGAAAGAAAAACACTGAAGTCTTCAAGCATACTGCATCATTTTACCAATTTATGTGGTAAGTTAAACTCACAATCATTCCTTTGGGCGATTAAAAGACGTTCACAGCATCTGAATGTCTTCACTACTTTCAAGTGGGGTACTCTTGCTTGAATATCATTTCTGTCAAGATGGAAGTAATGTGGATCACTTTGTTTTAGTCATGATGGTTAATAAAGGTCTGGCTGCCTCCAAGGCTACCAAAACCTGCTTTAGATCCTGGTGCAGCAATATACCATCTGAGGAAATGACTGCCTTTGAGGCTGGAATGTATTACCTTACGTTAGAGCCATAGTCTAACTTTCACATGGAAGTAAGCTGCTTTCACCTCTTCCACTGCAGTCTGTATGATGGGCTCTGATATTCAAGATGGATTGTTAAGGATCATCTGTCTTTTTGTATCTCCATCCAACGTTGAAAAAGCCCCCAATGCTTTGACTAATTCAGTCCTTAACCGTTCCACCTCCTGCTTGCCTTTCAGTCCTAATTGCAGATAGTGACCAAGTGCATAATTGCTGAGATCTCATCCTCCTGTGTCACCCTTACCAAGGACAATTGTTCCAGTGGTGCCCTGACATCATAAAGCTACTGCAGGATGTCATCTGACAGGAGGGCCAATCAATTGCCTAGCAAGCAATAGGATACATTTACCTTGGTATATAAATGAGTAGCAGGGTAGAGAGGATGCCCAACTGAAAACTAAGATGAAAGAAGTTGGGGCATTTTTTCAGACTTATAGATTTGTATGAATGTGCGGCGATCATAATAGTCTTTTCCTCACCATTGCTTTACTAGTAGGCCTTGGTTAAAATGATGCTGGTAACATATGCTATTCACAGTTTTTATTATTCCCACTAACTGAAGCATTACCCTTCCACTCTCAACTTATCAGCTGACTTAATTAACTCTGGTGTACCATATCCTAAAACAAATGCAGTGAGTAGGGTACCCCGCCACTTGGCTGGCCATAAGATCTATGTATCTGTATCCTAATGTAGGTGCTACAGCTTAGAGAGTGTTAGCAAATCCGGCATGGGATTTTGAGAAGTATGTGAGGTTGAAAACACAAATTTAGTTTCACATTTCTAATGAGCTGTGGATTTTCACATTAACGCAGACTCTATTGTACTGATGTGTTTGAGTTATAAAAAGCAATTTGTGTTGTATTGCATATAGTAAATTGACTAACAGTGGACTTTTCCATCTGCAGATTATACTGAATGACCAGCAGTGGCAGTGTTGCCCAACAGATTATCGCTGCATTGCCGAGACTAAACAAAAAAAAAAAAAAAAAAGAAAGAAAAACACTGAAGTCTTCAAGCATACTGCATCATTTTACTAATTTATGTGGTAAGTTAAACTCACAATCATTCCTTTGGGCGATTAAAAGACGTTCACAGCATCTGAATGTCTTCACTACTTTCAAGTGGGGTACTCTTGCTTGAATATCATTTCTGTCAAGATGGAAGTAATGTGGATCACTTTGTTTTAGTCATGATGGTTAATAAAGGTCTGGCTGCCTCCAAGGCTACCAAAACCTGCTTTAGATCCTGGTGCAGCAAAATACCATCTGAGGAAATGACTGCCTTTGAGGCTGGAATGTATTACCTTACGTTAGAGCCATAGTCTAACTTTCACATGGAAGTAAGCTGCTTTCACCTCTTCCACTGCAGTCT
The DNA here is from genome assembly GCF_964204655.1 of Triturus cristatus. Classification (NCBI taxonomy): domain Eukaryota; kingdom Metazoa; phylum Chordata; class Amphibia; order Caudata; family Salamandridae; genus Triturus; species Triturus cristatus. The sequence goes on along the minus strand of NC_140581.1, from coordinate 1,189,975,063 downwards.
GTATGATGGGCTCTGATATTCAAGATGGATTGTTAAGGATCATCTGTCTTTTTGTATCTCCATCCCACGTTGAAAAAGCCCCCAATGCTTTGACTAGTTCAGTCCTTAACCGTTCCACCTCCTGCTTGCCTTTCAGTCCTAATTGCAGATAGTGACCGAGTGCATAATTGCTGAGATCTCATCCTCCTGTGTCACCCTTACCAAGGACAATTGTTCCAGTGGTGCCCTGACATCATAAAGCTACTGCAGGATGTCATCTGACAGGAGGGCCAATCAATTGCCTAGCAAGCAATAGGATACATTTATCTTGGTATTTAAATGAGTAGCAGGGTAGAGAGGATGCCCAACGGAAAACTAAGATGAAAGAAGTTGGGGCATTTTTTCAGACTTATAGATTTGTATGAATGTGCGGCGATCATAATAGTCTTTTCCTCACTATTGCTTTACTAGTAGGCCTTGGTTAAAATGATGCTGGTAACATATGCTATTCACAGTTTTTATTATTCCCACTAACTGAAGCATTACCCTTCCACTCAACTTATCAGCTGACTTAATTAACTCTGGTGTACCATATCCTAAAACAAATGCAGTGAGTAGGGTACCCCGCCACTTGGCTGGCCATAAGATCTATGTATCTGTATCCTAATGTAGGTGCTACAGCTTAGAGAGTGTTAGCAAATCCGGCATGGGATTTTGAGAAGTATGTGAGGTTGAAAACACAAATTTAGTTTCACATTTCTAATGAGCTGTGGATTTTCACATTAACGCAGACTCTATTGTACTGATGTGTTTGAGTTATAAAAAGCAATTTGTGTTGTATTGCATATAGTAAATTGACTAACAGTGGACTTTTCCATCTGCAGATTATACTGAATGACCAGCAGTGGCAGTGTTGCCCAACAGATTATCGCTGCATTGCCGAGACTAAACAAAAAAAAAAAAAAAAGAAAGAAAAACACTGAAGTCTTCAAGCATACTGCATCATTTTACCAATTTATGTGGTAAGTTAAACTCACAATCATTCCTTTGGGCGATTAAAAGACGTTCACAGCATCTGAATGTCTTCACTACTTTCAAGTGGGGTACTCTTGCTTGAATATCATTTCTGTCAAGATGGAAGTAATGTGGATCACTTTGTTTTAGTCATGATGGTTAATAAAGGTCTGGCTGCCTCCAAGGCTACCAAAACCTGCTTTAGATCCTGGTGCAGCAATATACCATCTGAGGAAATGACTGCCTTTGAGGCTGGAATGTATTACCTTACGTTAGAGCCATAGTCTAACTTTCACATGGAAGTAAGCTGCTTTCACCTCTTCCACTGCAGTCTGTATGATGGGCTCTGATATTCAAGATGGATTGTTAAGGATCATCTGTCTTTTTGTATCTCCATCCAACGTTGAAAAAGCCCCCAATGCTTTGACTAATTCAGTCCTTAACCGTTCCACCTCCTGCTTGCCTTTCAGTCCTAATTGCAGATAGTGACCAAGTGCATAATTGCTGAGATCTCATCCTCCTGTGTCACCCTTACCAAGGACAATTGTTCCAGTGGTGCCCTGACATCATAAAGCTACTGCAGGATGTCATCTGACAGGAGGGCCAATCAATTGCCTAGCAAGCAATAGGATACATTTACCTTGGTATATAAATGAGTAGCAGGGTAGAGAGGATGCCCAACTGAAAACTAAGATGAAAGAAGTTGGGGCATTTTTTCAGACTTATAGATTTGTATGAATGTGCGGCGATCATAATAGTCTTTTCCTCACCATTGCTTTACTAGTAGGCCTTGGTTAAAATGATGCTGGTAACATATGCTATTCACAGTTTTTATTATTCCCACTAACTGAAGCATTACCCTTCCACTCTCAACTTATCAGCTGACTTAATTAACTCTGGTGTACCATATCCTAAAACAAATGCAGTGAGTAGGGTACCCCGCCACTTGGCTGGCCATAAGATCTATGTATCTGTATCCTAATGTAGGTGCTACAGCTTAGAGAGTGTTAGCAAATCCGGCATGGGATTTTGAGAAGTATGTGAGGTTGAAAACACAAATTTAGTTTCACATTTCTAATGAGCTGTGGATTTTCACATTAACGCAGACTCTATTGTACTGATGTGTTTGAGTTATAAAAAGCAATTTGTGTTGTATTGCATATAGTAAATTGACTAACAGTGGACTTTTCCATCTGCAGATTATACTGAATGACCAGCAGTGGCAGTGTTGCCCAACAGATTATCGCTGCATTGCCGAGACTAAACAAAAAAAAAAAAAAAAAAGAAAGAAAAACACTGAAGTCTTCAAGCATACTGCATCATTTTACTAATTTATGTGGTAAGTTAAACTCACAATCATTCCTTTGGGCGATTAAAAGACGTTCACAGCATCTGAATGTCTTCACTACTTTCAAGTGGGGTACTCTTGCTTGAATATCATTTCTGTCAAGATGGAAGTAATGTGGATCACTTTGTTTTAGTCATGATGGTTAATAAAGGTCTGGCTGCCTCCAAGGCTACCAAAACCTGCTTTAGATCCTGGTGCAGCAAAATACCATCTGAGGAAATGACTGCCTTTGAGGCTGGAATGTATTACCTTACGTTAGAGCCATAGTCTAACTTTCACATGGAAGTAAGCTGCTTTCACCTCTTCCACTGCAGTCTGTATGATGGGCTCTGATATTCAAGATGGATTGTTAAGGATCATCTGTCTTTTTGTATCTCCATCCCACGTTGAAAAAGCCCCCAATGCTTTGACTAGTTCAGTCCTTAACCGTTCCACCTCCTGCTTGCCTTTCAGTCCTAATTGCAGATAGTGACCGAGTGCATAATTGCTGAGATCTCATCCTCCTGTGTCACCCTTACCAAGGACAATTGTTCCAGTGGTGCCCTGACATCATAAAGCTACTGCAGGATGTCATCTGACAGGAGGGCCAATCAATTGCCTAGCAAGCAATAGGATACATTTATCTTGGTATTTAAATGAGTAGCAGGGTAGAGAGGATGCCCAACGGAAAACTAAGATGAAAGAAGTTGGGGCATTTTTTCAGACTTATAGATTTGTATGAATGTGCGGCGATCATAATAGTCTTTTCCTCACTATTGCTTTACTAGTAGGCCTTGGTTAAAATGATGCTGGTAACATATGCTATTCACAGTTTTTATTATTCCCACTAACTGAAGCATTACCCTTCCACTCAACTTATCAGCTGACTTAATTAACTCTGGTGTACCATATCCTAAAACAAATGCAGTGAGTAGGGTACCCCGCCACTTGGCTGGCCATAAGATCTATGTATCTGTATCCTAATGTAGGTGCTACAGCTTAGAGAGTGTTAGCAAATCCGGCATGGGATTTTGAGAAGTATGTGAGGTTGAAAACACAAATTTAGTTTCACATTTCTAATGAGCTGTGGATTTTCACATTAACGCAGACTCTATTGTACTGATGTGTTTGAGTTATAAAAAGCAATTTGTGTTGTATTGCATATAGTAAATTGACTAACAGTGGACTTTTCCATCTGCAGATTATACTGAATGACCAGCAGTGGCAGTGTTGCCCAACAGATTATCGCTGCATTGCCGAGACTAAACAAAAAAAAAAAAAAAAAAGAAAGAAAAACACTGAAGTCTTCAAGCATACTGCATCATTTTACCAATTTATGTGGTAAGTTAAACTCACAATCATTCCTTTGGGCGATTAAAAGACGTTCACAGCATCTGAATGTCTTCACTACTTTCAAGTGGGGTACTCTTGCTTGAATATCATTTCTGTCAAGATGGAAGTAATGTGGATCACTTTGTTTTAGTCATGATGGTTAATAAAGGTCTGGCTGCCTCCAAGGCTACCAAAACCTGCTTTAGATCCTGGTGCAGCAATATACCATCTGAGGAAATGACTGCCTTTGAGGCTGGAATGTATTACCTTACGTTAGAGCCATAGTCTAACTTTCACATGGAAGTAAGCTGCTTTCACCTCTTCCACTGCAGTCTGTATGATGGGCTCTGATATTCAAGATGGATTGTTAAGGATCATCTGTCTTTTTGTATCTCCATCCAACGTTGAAAAAGCCCCCAATGCTTTGACTAATTCAGTCCTTAACCGTTCCACCTCCTGCTTGCCTTTCAGTCCTAATTGCAGATAGTGACCAAGTGCATAATTGCTGAGATCTCATCCTCCTGTGTCACCCTTACCAAGGACAATTGTTCCAGTGGTGCCCTGACATCATAAAGCTACTGCAGGATGTCATCTGACAGGAGGGCCAATCAATTGCCTAGCAAGCAATAGGATACATTTATCTTGGTATATAAATGAGTAGCAGGGTAGAGAGGATGCCCAACTGAAAACTAAGATGAAAGAAGTTGGGGCATTTTTTCAGACTTATAGATTTGTATGAATGTGCGGCGATCATAATAGTCTTTTCCTCACCATTGCTTTACTAGTAGGCCTTGGTTAAAATGATGCTGGTAACATATGCTATTCACAGTTTTTATTATTCCCACTAACTGAAGCATTACCCTTCCACTCTCAACTTATCAGCTGACTTAATTAACTCTGGTGTACCATATCCTAAAACAAATGCAGTGAGTAGGGTACCCCGCCACTTGGCTGGCCATAAGATCTATGTATCTGTATCCTAATGTAGGTGCTACAGCTTAGAGAGTGTTAGCAAATCCGGCATGGGATTTTGAGAAGTATGTGAGGTTGAAAACACAAATTTAGTTTCACATTTCTAATGAGCTGTGGATTTTCACATTAACGCAGACTCTATTGTACTGATGTGTTTGAGTTATAAAAAGCAATTTGTGTTGTATTGCATATAGTAAATTGACTAACAGTGGACTTTTCCCTCTGCAGATTATACTGAATGACCAGCAGTGGCAGTGTTGCCCAACAGATTATCGCTGCATTGCCGAGACTAAACAAACAAAAAAAAAAAAAGAAAGAAAAACACTGAAGTCTTCAAGCATACTGCATCATTTTACCAATTTATGTGGTAAGTTAAACTCACAATCATTCCTTTGGGCGATTAAAAGACGTTCACAGCATCTGAATGTCTTCACTACTTTCAAGTGGGGTACTCTTGCTTGAATATCATTTCTGTCAAGATGGAAGTAATGTGGATCACTTTGTTTTAGTCATGATGGTTAATAAAGGTCTGGCTGCCTCCAAGGCTACCAAAACCTGCTTTAGATCCTGGTGCAGCAATATACCATCTGAGGAAATGACTGCCTTTGAGGCTGGAATGTATTACCTTACGTTAGAGCCATAGTCTAACTTTCACATGGAAGTAAGCTGCTTTCACCTCTTCCACTGCAGTCTGTATGATGGGCTCTGATATTCAAGATGGATTGTTAAGGATCATCTGTCTTTTTGTATCTCCATCCCACGTTGAAAAAGCCCCCAATGCTTTGACTAGTTCAGTCCTTAACCGTTCCACCTCCTGCTTGCCTTTCAGTCCTAATTGCAGATAGTGACCGAGTGCATAATTGCTGAGATCTCATCCTCCTGTGTCACCCTTACCAAGGACAATTGTTCCAGTGGTGCCCTGACATCATAAAGCTACTGCAGGATGTCATCTGACAGGAGGGCCAATCAATTGCCTAGCAAGCAATAGGATACATTTATCTTGGTATTTAAATGAGTAGCAGGGTAGAGAGGATGCCCAACGGAAAACTAAGATGAAAGAAGTTGGGGCATTTTTTCAGACTTATAGATTTGTATGAATGTGCGGCGATCATAATAGTCTTTTCCTCACTATTGCTTTACTAGTAGGCCTTGGTTAAAATGATGCTGGTAACATATGCTATTCACAGTTTTTATTATTCCCACTAACTGAAGCATTACCCTTCCACTCAACTTATCAGCTGACTTAATTAACTCTGGTGTACCATATCCTAAAACAAATGCAGTGAGTAGGGTACCCCGCCACTTGGCTGGCCATAAGATCTATGTATCTGTATCCTAATGTAGGTGCTACAGCTTAGAGTGTTAGCAAATCCGGCATGGGATTTTGAGAAGTATGTGAGGTTGAAAACACAAATTTAGTTTCACATTTCTAATGAGCTGTGGATTTTCACATTAACGCAGACTCTATTGTACTGATGTGTTTGAGTTATAAAAAGCAATTTGTGTTGTATTGCATATAGTAAATTGACTAACAGTGGACTTTTCCATCTGCAGATTATACTGAATGACCAGCAGTGGCAGTGTTGCCCAACAGATTATCGCTGCATTGCCGAGACTAAACAAAAAAAAAAAAAAAGAAAGAAAAACACTGAAGTCTTCAAGCATACTGCATCATTTTACCAATTTATGTGGTAAGTTAAACTCACAATCATTCCTTTGGGCGATTAAAAGACGTTCACAGCATCTGAATGTCTTCACTACTTTCAAGTGGGGTACTCTTGCTTGAATATCATTTCTGTCAAGATGGAAGTAATGTGGATCACTTTGTTTTAGTCATGATGGTTAATAAAGGTCTGGCTGCCTCCAAGGCTACCAAAACCTGCTTTAGATCCTGGTGCAGCAATATACAATCTGAGGAAATGACTGCCTTTGAGGCTGGAATGTATTACCTTACGTTAGAGCCATAGTCTAACTTTCACATGGAAGTAAGCTGCTTTCACCTCTTCCACCGCAGTCTGTATGATGGGCTCTGATATTCAATATGGATTGTTAAGGATCATCTGTCTTTTTGTATCTCCATCCCACGTTGAAAAAGCCCCCAATGCTTTGACTAATTCAGTCCTTAACCGTTCCACCTCCTGCTTGCCTTTCAGTCCTAATTGCAGATAGTGACCAAGTGCATAATTGCTGAGATCTCATCCTCCTGTGTCACCCTTACCAAGGACAATTGTTCCAGTGGTGCCCTGACATCATAAAGCTACTGCAGGATGTCATCTGACAGGAGGGCCAATCAATTGCCTAGCAAGCAATAGGATACATTTATCTTGGTATATAAATGAGTGGCAGGGTAGAGAGGATGCCCAACTGAAAACTAAGATGAAAGAAGTTGGGGCATTTTTTCAGACTTATAGATTTGTATGAATGTGCGGCGATCATAATAGTCTTTTCCTCACCATTGCTTTACTAGTAGGCCTTGGTTAAAATGATGCTGGTAACATATGCTATTCACAGTTTGTATTATTCCCACTAACTGAAGCATTACCCTTCCACTCTCAACTTATCAGCTGACTTAATTAACTCTGGTGTACCATATCCTAAAACAAATGCAGTGAGTAGGGTACCCCGCCACTTGGCTGGCCATAAGATCTATGTATCTGTATCCTAATGTAGGTGCTACAGCTTAGAGAGTGTTAGCAAATCCGGCATGGGATTTTGAGAAGTATGTGAGGTTGAAAACACAAATTTAGTTTCACATTTCTAATGAGCTGTGGATTTTCACATTAACGCAGACTCTATTGTACTGATGTGTTTGAGTTATAAAAAGCAATTTGTGTTGTATTGCATATAGTAAATTGACTAACAGTGGACTTTTCCATCTGCAGATTATACTGAATGACCAGCAGTGGCAGTGTTGCCCAACAGATTATCGCTGCATTGCCGAGACTAAACAAAAAAAAAAAAAAAAAGAAAGAAAAACACTGAAGTCTTCAAGCATACTGCATCATTTTACCAATTTATGTGGTAAGTTAAACTCACAATCATTCCTTTGGGCGATTAAAAGACGTTCACAGCATCTGAATGTCTTCACTACTTTCAAGTGGGGTACTCTTGCTTGAATATCATTTCTGTCAAGATGGAAGTAATGTGGATCACTTTGTTTTAGTCATGATGGTTAATAAAGGTCTGGCTGCCTCCAAGGCTACCAAAACCTGCTTTAGATCCTGGTGCAGCAATATACCATCTGAGGAAATGACTGCCTTTGAGGCTGGAATGTATTACCTTACGTTAGAGCCATAGTCTAACTTTCACATGGAAGTAAGCTGCTTTCACCTCTTCCACTGCAGTCTGTATGATGGGCTCTGATATTCAAGATGGATTGTTAAGGATCATCTGTCTTTTTGTATCTCCATCCCACGTTGAAAAAGCCCCCAATGCTTTGACTAGTTCAGTCCTTAACCGTTCCACCTCCTGCTTGCCTTTCAGTCCTAATTGCAGATAGTGACCGAGTGCATAATTGCTGAGATCTCATCCTCCTGTGTCACCCTTACCAAGGACAATTGTTCCAGTGGTGCCCTGACATCATAAAGCTACTGCAGGATGTCATCTGACAGGAGGGCCAATCAATTGCCTAGCAAGCAATAGGATACATTTATCTTGGTATTTAAATGAGTAGCAGGGTAGAGAGGATGCCCAACGGAAAACTAAGATGAAAGAAGTTGGGGCATTTTTTCAGACTTATAGATTTGTATGAATGTGCGGCGATCATAATAGTCTTTTCCTCACTATTGCTTTACTAGTAGGCCTTGGTTAAAATGATGCTGGTAACATATGCTATTCACAGTTTTTATTATTCCCACTAACTGAAGCATTACCCTTCCACTCAACTTATCAGCTGACTTAATTAACTCTGGTGTACCATATCCTAAAACAAATGCAGTGAGTAGGGTACCCCGCCACTTGGCTGGCCATAAGATCTATGTATCTGTATCCTAATGTAGGTGCTACAGCTTAGAGAGTGTTAGCAAATCCGGCATGGGATTTTGAGAAGTATGTGAGGTTGAAAACACAAATTTAGTTTCACATTTCTAATGAGCTGTGGATTTTCACATTAACGCAGACTCTATTGTACTGATGTGTTTGAGTTATAAAAAGCAATTTGTGTTGTATTGCATATAGTAAATTGACTAACAGTGGACTTTTCCATCTGCAGATTATACTGAATGACCAGCAGTGGCAGTGTTGCCCAACAGATTATCGCTGCATTGCCGAGACTAAACAAAAAAAAAAAAAAAAAAGAAAGAAAAACACTGAAGTCTTCAAGCATACTGCATCATTTTACCAATTTATGTGGTAAGTTAAACTCACAATCATTCCTTTGGGCGATTAAAAGACGTTCACAGCATCTGAATGTCTTCACTACTTTCAAGTGGGGTACTCTTGCTTGAATATCATTTCTGTCAAGATGGAAGTAATGTGGATCACTTTGTTTTAGTCATGATGGTTAATAAAGGTCTGGCTGCCTCCAAGGCTACCAAAACCTGCTTTAGATCCTGGTGCAGCAATATACAATCTGAGGAAATGACTGCCTTTGAGGCTGGAATGTATTACCTTACGTTAGAGCCATAGTCTAACTTTCACATGGAAGTAAGCTGCTTTCACCTCTTCCACTGCAGTCTGTATGATGGGCTCTGATATTCAATATGGATTGTTAAGGATCATCTGTCTTTTTGTATCTCCATCCCACGTTGAAAAAGCCCCCAATGCTTTGACTAATTCAGTCCTTAACCGTTCCACCTCCTGCTTGCCTTTCAGTCCTAATTGCAGATAGTGACCAAGTGCATAATTGCTGAGATCTCATCCTCCTGTGTCACCCTTACCAAGGACAATTGTTCCAGTGGTGCCCTGACATCATAAAGCTACTGCAGGATGTCATCTGACAGGAGGGCCAATCAATTGCCTAGCAAGCAATAGGATACATTTATGTTGGTATATAAATGAGTAGCAGGGTAGAGAGGATGCCCAACTGAAAACTAAGATGAAAGAAGTTGGGGCATTTTTTCAGACTTATAGATTTGTATGAATGTGCGGCGATCATAATAGTCTTTTCCTCACCATTGCTTTACTAGTAGGCCTTGGTTAAAATGATGCTGGTAACATATGCTATTCACAGTTTGTATTATTCCCACTAACTGAAGCATTACCCTTCCACTCTCAACTTATCAGCTGACTTAATTAACTCTGGTGTACCATATCCTAAAACAAATGCAGTGAGTAGGGTACCCCGCCACTTGGCTGGCCATAAGATCTATGTATCTGTATCCTAATGTAGGTGCTACAGCTTAGAGAGTGTTAGCAAATCCGGCATGGGATTTTGAGAAGTATGTGAGGTTGAAAACACAAATTTAGTTTCACATTTCTAATGAGCTGTGGATTTTCACATTAACGCAGACTCTATTGTACTGATGTGTTTGAGTTATAAAAAGCAATTTGTGTTGTATTGCATATAGTAAATTGACTAACAGTGGACTTTTCCATCTGCAGATTATACTGAATGACCAGCAGTGGCAGTGTTGCCCAACAGATTATCGCTGCATTGCCGAGACTAAACAAAAAAAAAAAAAAAAAAGAAAGAAAAACACTGAAGTCTTCAAGCATACTGCATCATTTTACCAATTTATGTGGTAAGTTAAACTCACAATCATTCCTTTGGGCGATTAAAAGACGTTCACAGCATCTGAATGTCTTCACTACTTTCAAGTGGGGTACTCTTGCTTGAATATCATTTCTGTCAAGATGGAAGTAATGTGGATCACTTTGTTTTAGTCATGATGGTTAATAAAGGTCTGGCTGCCTCCAAGGCTACCAAAACCTGCTTTAGATCCTGGTGCAGCAATATACCATCTGAGGAAATGACTGCCTTTGAGGCTGGAATGTATTACCTTACGTTAGAGCCATAGTCTAACTTTCACATGGAAGTAAGCTGCTTTCACCTCTTCCACTGCAGTCTGTATGATGGGCTCTGATATTCAAGATGGATTGTTAAGGATCATCTGTCTTTTTGTATCTCCATCCCACGTTGAAAAAGCCCCCAATGCTTTGACTAATTCAGTCCTTAACCGTTCCACCTCCTGCTTGCCTTTCAGTCCTAATTGCAGATAGTGACCAAGTGCATAATTGCTGAGATCTCATCCTCCTGTGTCACCCTTACCAAGGACAATTGTTCCAGTGGTGCCCTGACATCATAAAGCTACTGCAGGATGTCATCTGACAGGAGGGCCAATCAATTGCCTAGCAAGCAATAGGATACATTTATCTTGGTATATAAATGAGTAGCAGGGTAGAGAGGATGCCCAACTGAAAACTAAGATGAAAGAAGTTGGGGCATTTTTTCAGACTTATAGATTTGTATGAATGTGCGGCGATCATAATAGTCTTTTCCTCACCATTGCTTTACTAGTAGGCCTTGGTTAAAATGATGCTGGTAACATATGCTATTCACAGTTTTTATTATTCCCACTAACTGAAGCATTACCCTTCCACTCTCAACTTATCAGCTGACTTAATTAACTCTGGTGTACCATATCCTAAAACAAATGCAGTGAGTAGGGTACCCCGCCACTTGGCTGGCCATAAGATCTATGTATCTGTATCCTAATGTAGGTGCTACAGCTTAGAGAGTGTTAGCAAATCCGGCATGGGATTTTGAGAAGTATGTGAGGTTGAAAACACAAATTTAGTTTCACATTTCTAATGAGCTGTGGATTTTCACATTAACGCAGACTCTATTGTACTGATGTGTTTGAGTTATAAAAAGCAATTTGTGTTGTATTGCATATAGTAAATTGACTAACAGTGGACTTTTCCATCTGCAGATTATACTGAATGACCAGCAGTGGCAGTGTTGCCCAACAGATTATCGCTGCATTGCCGAGACTAAACAAAAAAAAAAAAAAAAGAAAGAAAAACACTGAAGTCTTCAAGCATACTGCATCATTTTACCAATTTATGTGGTAAGTTAAACTCACAATCATTCCTTTGGGCGATTAAAAGACGTTCACAGCATCTGAATGTCTTCACTACTTTCAAGTGGGGTACTCTTGCTTGAATATCATTTCTGTCAAGATGGAAGTAATGTGGATCACTTTGTTTTAGTCATGATGGTTAATAAAGGTCTGGCTGCCTCCAAGGCTACCAAAACCTGCTTTAGATCCTGGTGCAGCAATATGCCATCTGAGGAAATGACTGCCTTTGAGGCTGGAATGTATTACCTTACGTTAGAGCCATAGTCTAACTTTCACATGGAAGTAAGCTGCTTTCACCTCTTCCACTGCAGTCTGTATGATGGGCTCTGATATTCAAGATGGATTGTTAAGGATCATCTGTCTTTTTGTATCTCCATCCCACGTTGAAAAAGCCCCCAATGCTTTGACTAGTTCAGTCCTTAACCGTTCCACCTCCTGCTTGCCTTTCAGTCCTAATTGCAGATAGTGACCGAGTGCATAATTGCTGAGATCTCATCCTCCTGTGTCACCCTTACCAAGGACAATTGTTCCAGTGGTGCCCTGACATCATAAAGCTACTGCAGGATGTCATCTGACAGGAGGGCCAATCAATTGCCTAGCAAGCAATAGGATACATTTATCTTGGTATTTAAATGAGTAGCAGGGTAGAGAGGATGCCCAACGGAAAACTAAGATGAAAGAAGTTGGGGCATTTTTTCAGACTTATAGATTTGTATGAATGTGCGGCGATCATAATAGTCTTTTCCTCACTATTGCTTTACTAGTAGGCCTTGGTTAAAATGATGCTGGTAACATATGCTATTCACAGTTTTTATTATTCCCACTAACTGAAGCATTACCCTTCCACTCAACTTATCAGCTGACTTAATTAACTCTGGTGTACCATATCCTAAAACAAATGCAGTGAGTAGGGTACCCCGCCACTTGGCTGGCCATAAGATCTATGTATCTGTATCCTAATGTAGGTGCTACAGCTTAGAGAGTGTTAGCAAATCCGGCATGGGATTTTGAGAAGTATGTGAGGTTGAAAACACAAATTTAGTTTCACATTTCTAATGAGCTGTGGATTTTCACATTAACGCAGACTCTATTGTACTGATGTGTTTGAGTTATAAAAAGCAATTTGTGTTGTATTGCATATAGTAAATTGACTAACAGTGGACTTTTCCATCTGCAGATTATACTGAATGACCAGCAGTGGCAGTGTTGCCCAACAGATTATCGCTGCATTGCCGAGACTAAACAAAAAAAAAGAAAGAAAAACACTGAAGTCTTCAAGCATACTGCATCATTTTACCAATTTATGTGGTAAGTTAAACTCACAATCATTCCTTTGGGCGATTAAAAGACGTTCACAGCATCTGAATGTCTTCACTACTTTCAAGTGGGGTACTCTTGCTTGAATATCATTTCTGTCAAGATGGAAGTAATGTGGATCACTTTGTTTTAGTCATGATGGTTAATAAAGGTCTGGCTGCCTCCAAGGCTACCAAAACCTGCTTTAGATCCTGGTGCAGCAATATACCATCTGAGGAAATGACTGCCTTTGAGGCTGGAATGTATTACCTTACGTTAGAGCCATAGTCTAACTTTCACATGGAAGTAAGCTGCTTTCACCTCTTCCACTGCAGTCTGTATGATGGGCTCTGATATTCAATATGGATTGTTAAGGATCATCTGTCTTTTTGTATCTCCATCCCACGTTGAAAAAGCCCCCAATGCTTTGACTAATTCAGTCCTTAACCGTTCCACCTCCTGCTTGCCTTTCAGTCCTAATTGCAGATAGTGACCAAGTGCATAATTGCTGAGATCTCATCCTCCTGTGTCACCCTTACCAAGGACAATTGTTCCAGTGGTGCCCTGACATCATAAAACTACTGCAGGATGTCATCTGACAGGAGGGCCAATCAATTGCCTAGCAAGCAATAGGATACATTTATCTTGGTATATAAATGAGTAGCAGGGTAGAGAGGATGCCCAACTGAAAACTAAGATGAAAGAAGTTGGGGCATTTTTTCAGACTTATAGATTTGTATGAATGTGCGGCGATCATAATAGTCTTTTCCTCACCATTGCTTTACTAGTAGGCCTTGGTTAAAATGATGCTGGTAACATATGCTATTCACAGTTTGTATTATTCCCACTAACTGAAGCATTACCCTTCCACTCTCAACTTATCAGCTGACTTAATTAACTCTGGTGTACCATATCCTAAAACAAATGCAGTGAGTAGGGTACCCCGCCACTTGGCTGGCCATAAGATCTATGTATCTGTATCCTAATGTAGGTGCTACAGCTTAGAGAGTGTTAGCAAATCCGGCATGGGATTTTGAGAAGTATGTGAGGTTGAAAACACAAATTTAGTTTCACATTTCTAATGAGCTGTGGATTTTCACATTAACGCAGACTCTATTGTACTGATGTGTTTGAGTTATAAAAAGCAATTTGTGTTGTATTGCATATAGTAAATTGACTAACAGTGGACTTTTCCATCTGCAGATTATACTGAATGACCAGCAGTGGCAGTGTTGCCCAACAGATTATCGCTGCATTGCCGAGACTAAACAAACAAAAAAAAAAAAAGAAAGAAAAACACTGAAGTCTTCAAGCATACTGCATCATTTTACCAATTTATGTGGTAAGTTAAACTCACAATCATTCCTTTGGGCGATTAAAAGACGTTCACAGCATCTGAATGTCTTCACTACTTTCAAGTGGGGTACTCTTGCTTGAATATCATTTCTGTCAAGATGGAAGTAATGTGGATCACTTTGTTTTAGTCATGATGGTTAATAAAGGTCTGGCTGCCTCCAAGGCTACCAAAACCTGCTTTAGATCCTGGTGCAGCAATATACCATCTGAGGAAATGACTGCCTTTGAGGCTGGAATGTATTACCTTACGTTAGAGCCATAGTCTAACTTTCACATGGAAGTAAGCTGCTTTCACCTCTTCCACTGCAGTCTGTATGATGGGCTCTGATATTCAAGATGGATTGTTAAGGATCATCTGTCTTTTTGTATCTCCATCCCACGTTGAAAAAGCCCCCAATGCTTTGACTAGTTCAGTCCTTAACCGTTCCACCTCCTGCTTGCCTTTCAGTCCTAATTGCAGATAGTGACCGAGTGCATAATTGCTGAGATCTCATCCTCCTGTGTCACCCTTACCAAGGACAATTGTTCCAGTGGTGCCCTGACATCATAAAGCTACTGCAGGATGTCATCTGACAGGAGGGCCAATCAATTGCCTAGCAAGCAATAGGATACATTTATCTTGGTATTTAAATGAGTAGCAGGGTAGAGAGGATGCCCAACGGAAAACTAAGATGAAAGAAGTTGGGGCATTTTTTCAGACTTATAGATTTGTATGAATGTGCGGCGATCATAATAGTCTTTTCCTCACTATTGCTTTACTAGTAGGCCTTGGTTAAAATGATGCTGGTAACATATGCTATTCACAGTTTTTATTATTCCCACTAACTGAAGCATTACCCTTCCACTCAACTTATCAGCTGACTTAATTAACTCTGGTGTACCATATCCTAAAACAAATGCAGTGAGTAGGGTACCCCGCCACTTGGCTGGCCATAAGATCTATGTATCTGTATCCTAATGTAGGTGCTACAGCTTAGAGAGTGTTAGCAAATCCGGCATGGGATTTTGAGAAGTATGTGAGGTTGAAAACACAAATTTAGTTTCACATTTCTAATGAGCTGTGGATTTTCACATTAACGCAGACTCTATTGTACTGATGTGTTTGAGTTATAAAAAGCAATTTGTGTTGTATTGCATATAGTAAATTGACTAACAGTGGACTTTTCCATCTGCAGATTATACTGAATGACCAGCAGTGGCAGTGTTGCCCAACAGATTATCGCTGCATTGCCGAGACTAAACAAAAAAAAAAAAAAAAGAAAGAAAAACACTGAAGTCTTCAAGCATACTGCATCATTTTACCAATTTATGTGGTAAGTTAAACTCACAATCATTCCTTTGGGCGATTAAAAGACGTTCACAGCATCTGAATGTCTTCACTACTTTCAAGTGGGGTACTCTTGCTTGAATATCATTTCTGTCAAGATGGAAGTAATGTGGATCACTTTGTTTTAGTCATGATGGTTAATAAAGGTCTGGCTGCCTCCAAGGCTACCAAAACCTGCTTTAGATCCTGGTGCAGCAATATACCATCTGAGGAAATGACTGCCTTTGAGGCTGGAATGTATTACCTTACGTTAGAGCCATAGTCTAACTTTCACATGGAAGTAAGCTGCTTTCACCTCTTCCACTGCAGTCTGTATGATGGGCTCTGATATTCAATATGGATTGTTAAGGATCATCTGTCTTTTTGTATCTCCATCCCACGTTGAAAAAGCCCCCAATGCTTTGACTAATTCAGTCCTTAACCGTTCCACCTCCTGCTTGCCTTTCAGTCCTAATTGCAGATAGTGACCAAGTGCATAATTGCTGAGATCTCATCCTCCTGTGTCACCCTTACCAAGGACAATTGTTCCAGTGGTGCCCTGACATCATAAAGCTACTGCAGGATGTCATCTGACAGGAGGGCCAATCAATTGCCTAGCAAGCAATAGGATACATTTATCTTGGTATATAAATGAGTAGCAGGGTAGAGAGGATGCCCAACTGAAAACTAAGATGAAAGAAGTTGGGGCATTTTTTCAGACTTATAGATTTGTATGAATGTGCGGCGATCATAATAGTCTTTTCCTCACCATTGCTTTACTAGTAGGCCTTGGTTAAAATGATGCTGGTAACATATGCTATTCACAGTTTGTATTATTCCCACTAACTGAAGCATTACCCTTCCACTCTCAACTTATCAGCTGACTTAATTAACTCTGGTGTACCATATCCTAAAACAAATGCAGTGAGTAGGGTACCCCGCCACTTGGCTGGCCATAAGATCTATGTATCTGTATCCTAATGTAGGTGCTACAGCTTAGAGAGTGTTAGCAAATCCGGCATGGGATTTTGAGAAGTATGTGAGGTTGAAAACACAAATTTAGTTTCACATTTCTAATGAGCTGTGGATTTTCACATTAACGCAGACTCTATTGTACTGATGTGTTTGAGTTATAAAAAGCAATTTGTGTTGTATTGCATATAGTAAATTGACTAACAGTGGACTTTTCCATCTGCAGATTATACTGAATGACCAGCAGTGGCAGTGTTGCCCAACAGATTATCGCTGCATTGCCGAGACTAAACAAAAAAAAACAAAAAAAGAAAGAAAAACACTGAAGTCTTCAAGCATACTGCATCATTTTACCAATTTATGTGGTAAGTTAAACTCACAATCATTCCTTTGGGCGATTAAAAGACGTTCACAGCATCTGAATGTCTTCACTACTTTCAAGTGGGGTACTCTTGCTTGAATATCATTTCTGTCAAGATGGAAGTAATGTGGATCACTTTGTTTTAGTCATGATGGTTAATAAAGGTCTGGCTGCCTCCAAGGCTACCAAAACCTGCTTTAGATCCTGGTGCAGCAATATACCATCTGAGGAAATGACTGCCTTTGAGGCTGGAATGTATTACCTTACGTTAGAGCCATAGTCTAACTTTCACATGGAAGTAAGCTGCTTTCACCTCTTCCACTGCAGTCTGTATGATGGGCTCTGATATTCAAGATGGATTGTTAAGGATCATCTGTCTTTTTGTATCTCCATCCCACGTTGAAAAAGCCCCCAATGCTTTGACTAGTTCAGTCCTTAACCGTTCCACCTCCTGCTTGCCTTTCAGTCCTAATTGCAGATAGTGACCGAGTGCATAATTGCTGTGATCTCATCCTCCTGTGTCACCCTTACCAAGGACAATTGTTCCAGTGGTGCCCTGACATCATAAAGCTACTGCAGGATGTCATCTGACAGGAGGGCCAATCAATTGCCTAGCAAGCAATAGGATACATTTATCTTGGTATTTAAATGAGTAGCAGGGTAGAGAGGATGCCCAACGGAAAACTAAGATGAAAGAAGTTGGGGCATTTTTTCAGACTTATAGATTTGTATGAATGTGCGGCGATCATAATAGTCTTTTCCTCACTATTGCTTTACTAGTAGGCCTTGGTTAAAATGATGCTGGTAACATATGCTATTCACAGTTTTTATTATTCCCACTAACTGAAGCATTACCCTTCCACTCAACTTATCAGCTGACTTAATTAACTCTGGTGTACCATATCCTAAAACAAATGCAGTGAGTAGGGTACCCCGCCACTTGGCTGGCCATAAGATCTATGTATCTGTATCCTAATGTAGGTGCTACAGCTTAGAGAGTGTTAGCAAATCCGGCATGGGATTTTGAGAAGTATGTGAGGTTGAAAACACAAATTTAGTTTCACATTTCTAATGAGCTGTGGATTTTCACATTAACGCAGACTCTATTGTACTGATGTGTTTGAGTTATAAAAAGCAATTTGTGTTGTATTGCATATAGTAAATTGACTAACAGTGGACTTTTCCATCTGCAGATTATACTGAATGACCAGCAGTGGCAGTGTTGCCCAACAGATTATCGCTGCATTGCCGAGACTAAACAAAAAAAAAAAAAAAAAGAAAGAAAAACACTGAAGTCTTCAAGCATACTGCATCATTTTACCAATTTATGTGGTAAGTTAAACTCACAATCATTCCTTTGGGCGATTAAAAGACGTTCACAGCATCTGAATGTCTTCACTACTTTCAAGTGGGGTACTCTTGCTTGAATATCATTTCTGTCAAGATGGAAGTAATGTGGATCACTTTGTTTTAGTCATGATGGTTAATAAAGGTCTGGCTGCCTCCAAGGCTACCAAAACCTGCTTTAGATCCTGGTGCAGCAATATACCATCTGAGGAAATGACTGCCTTTGAGGCTGGAATGTATTACCTTACGTTAGAGCCATAGTCTAACTTTCACATGGAAGTAAGCTGCTTTCACCTCTTCCACTGCAGTCTGTATGATGGGCTCTGATATTCAATATGGATTGTTAAGGATCATCTGTCTTTTTGTATCTCCATCCCACGTTGAAAAAGCCCCCAATGCTTTGACTAATTCAGTCCTTAACCGTTCCACCTCCTGCTTGCCTTTCAGTCCTAATTGCAGATAGTGACCAAGTGCATAATTGCTGAGATCTCATCCTCCTGTGTCACCCTTACCAAGGACAATTGTTCCAGTGGTGCCCTGACATCATAAAGCTACTGCAGGATGTCATCTGACAGGAGGGCCAATCAATTGCCTAGCAAGCAATAGGATACATTTATGTTGGTATATAAATGAGTAGCAGGGTAGAGAGGATGCCCAACTGAAAACTAAGATGAAAGAAGTTGGGGCATTTTTTCAGACTTATAGATTTGTATGAATGTGCGGCGATCATAATAGTCTTTTCCTCACCATTGCTTTACTAGTAGGCCTTGGTTAAAATGATGCTGGTAACATATGCTATTCACAGTTTGTATTATTCCCACTAACTGAAGCATTACCCTTCCACTCTCAACTTATCAGCTGACTTAATTAACTCTGGTGTACCATATCCTAAAACAAATGCAGTGAGTAGGGTACCCCGCCACTTGGCTGGCCATAAGATCTATGTATCTGTATCCTAATGTAGGTGCTACAGCTTAGAGAGTGTTAGCAAATCCGGCATGGGATTTTGAGAAGTATGTGAGGTTGAAAACACAAATTTAGTTTCACATTTCTAATGAGCTGTGGATTTTCACATTAACGCAGACTCTATTGTACTGATGTGTTTGAGTTATAAAAAGCAATTTGTGTTGTATTGCATATAGTAAATTGACTAACAGTGGACTTTTCCATCTGCAGATTATACTGAATGACCAGCAGTGGCAGTGTTGCCCAACAGATTATCGCTGCATTGCCGAGACTAAACAAAAAAAAAAAAAAAGAAAGAAAAACACTGAAGTCTTCAAGCATACTGCATCATTTTACCAATTTATGTGGTAAGTTAAACTCACAATCATTCCTTTGGGCGATTAAAAGACGTTCACAGCATCTGAATGTCTTCACTACTTTCAAGTGGGGTACTCTTGCTTGAATATCATTTCTGTCAACATGGAAGTAATGTGGATCACTTTGTTTTAGTCATTGATGGTTAATAAAGGTCTGGCTGCCTCCAAGGCTACCAAAACCTGCTTTAGATCCTGGTGCAGCAATATACCATCTGAGGAAATGACTTCCTTTGAGGCTGGAATGTATTACCTTACGTTAGAGCCATAGTCTAACTTTCACATGGAAGTAAGCTGCTTTCACCTCTTCCACTGCAGTCTGTATGATGGGCTCTGATATTCAAGATGGATTGTTAAGGATCATCTGTCTTTTTGTATCTCCATCCCACGTTGAAAAAGCCCCCAATGCTTTGACTAATTCAGTCCTTAACCGTTCCACCTCCTGCTTGCCTTTCAGTCCTAATTGCAGATAGTGACCAAGTGCATAATTGCTGAGATCTCATCCTCCTGTGTCACCCTTACCAAGGACAATTGTTCCAGTGGTGCCATGACATCATAAAGCTACTGCAGGATGTCATCTGACAGGAGGGCCAATCAATTGCCTAGCAAGCAATAGGATACATTTATCTTGGTATATAAATGAGTAGCAGGGTAGAGAGGATGCCCAACTGAAAACTAAGATGAAAGAAGTTGGGGCATTTTTTCAGACTTATAGATTTGTATGAATGTGCGGCGATCATAATAGTCTTTTCCTCACTATTGCTTTACTAGTAGGCCTTGGTTAAAATGATGCTGGTAACATATGCTATTCACAGTTTGTATTATTCCCACTAACTGAAGCATTACCCTTCCACTCTCAACTTATCAGCTGACTTAATTATCTCTGGTGTACCATATCCTAAAACAAATGCAGTGAGTAGGGTACCCCGCCACTTGGCTGGCCATAAGATCTATGTATCTGTATCCTAATGTAGGTGCTACAGCTTAGAGAGTGTTAGCAAATCCGGCATGGGATTTTGAGAAGTATGTGAGGTTGAAAACACAAATTTAGTTTCACATTTCTAATGAGCTGTGGATTTTCACATTAACGCAGACTCTATTGTACTGATGTGTTTGAGTTATAAAAAGCAATTTGTGTTGTATTGCATATAGTAAATTGACTAACAGTGGACTTTTCCATCTGCAGATTATACTGAATGACCAGCAGTGGCAGTGTTGCCCAACAGATTATCGCTGCATTGCCGAGACTAAACAAAAAAGAAAAAAAGAAATAAAAACACTGAAGTCTTCAAGCATACTGTATCATTTTACCAATTTATGTGGTAAGTTAAACTCACAATCATTCCTTTGGGCGATTAAAAGACGTTCACAGCATCTGAATGTCTTCACTACTTTCAAGTGGGGTACTCTTGCTTGAATATCATTTCTGTCAAGATGGAAGTAATGTGGATCACTTTGTTTTAGTCATGATGGTTAATAAAGGTCTGGCTGCCTCCAAGGCTACCAAAACCTGCTTTAGATCCTGGTGCAGCAATATACCATCTGAGGAAATGACTGCCTTTGAGGCTGGAATGTATTACCTTACGTTAGAGCCATAGTCTAACTTTCACATGGAAGTAAGCTGCTTTCACCTCTTCCACTGCAGTCTGTATGATGGGCTCTGATATTCAAGATGGATTGTTAAGGATCATCTGTCTTTTTGTATCTCCATCCCACGTTGAAAAAGCCCCCAATGCTTTGACTAGTTCAGTCCTTAACCGTTCCACCTCCTGCTTGCCTTTCAGTCCTAATTGCAGATAGTGACCGAGTGCATAATTGCTGAGATCTCATCCTCCTGTGTCACCCTTACCAAGGACAATTGTTCCAGTGGTGCCCTGACATCATAAAGCTACTGCAGGATGTCATCTGACAGGAGGGCCAATCAATTGCCTAGCAAGCAATAGGATACATTTATCTTGGTATTTAAATGAGTAGCAGGGTAGAGAGGATGCCCAACGGAAAACTAAGATGAAAGAAGTTGGGGCATTTTTTCAGACTTATAGATTTGTATGAATGTGCGGCGATCATAATAGTCTTTTCCTCACTATTGCTTTACTAGTAGGCCTTGGTTAAAATGATGCTGGTAACATATGCTATTCACAGTTTTTATTATTCCCACTAACTGAAGCATTACCCTTCCACTCAACTTATCAGCTGACTTAATTAACTCTGGTGTACCATATCCTAAAACAAATGCAGTGAGTAGGGTACCCCGCCACTTGGCTGGCCATAAGATCTATGTATCTGTATCCTAATGTAGGTGCTACAGCTTAGAGAGTGTTAGCAAATCCGGCATGGGATTTTGAGAAGTATGTGAGGTTGAAAACACAAATTTAGTTTCACATTTCTAATGAGCTGTGGATTTTCACATTAACGCAGACTCTATTGTACTGATGTGTTTGAGTTATAAAAAGCAATTTGTGTTGTATTGCATATAGTAAATTGACTAACAGTGGACTTTTCCATCTGCAGATTATACTGAATGACCAGCAGTGGCAGTGTTGCCCAACAGATTATCGCTGCATTGCCGAGACTAAACAAAAAAAAAAAAAAAAAAGAAAGAAAAACACTGAAGTCTTCAAGCATACTGCATCATTTTACCAATTTATGTGGTAAGTTAAACTCACAATCATTCCTTTGGGCGATTAAAAGACGTTCACAGCATCTGAATGTCTTCACTACTTTCAAGTGGGGTACTCTTGCTTGAATATCATTTCTGTCAAGATGGAAGTAATGTGGATCACTTTGTTTTAGTCATGATGGTTAATAAAGGTCTGGCTGCCTCCAAGGCTACCAAAACCTGCTTTAGATCCTGGTGCAGCAATATACCATCTGAGGAAATGACTGCCTTTGAGGCTGGAATGTATTACCTTACGTTAGAGCCATAGTCTAACTTTCACATGGAAGTAAGCTGCTTTCACCTCTTCCACTGCAGTCTGTATGATGGGCTCTGATATTCAATATGGATTGTTAAGGATCATCTGTCTTTTTGTATCTCCATCCCACGTTGAAAAAGCCCCCAATGCTTTGACTAATTCAGTCCTTAACCGTTCCACCTCCTGCTTGCCTTTCAGTCCTAATTGCAGATAGTGACCAAGTGCATAATTGCTGAGATCTCATCCTCCTGTGTCACCCTTACCAAGGACAATTGTTCCAGTGGTGCCCTGACATCATAAAGCTACTGCAGGATGTCATCTGACAGGAGGGCCAATCAATTGCCTAGCAAGCAATAGGATACATTTATGTTGGTATATAAATGAGTAGCAGGGTAGAGAGGATGCCCAACTGAAAACTAAGATGAAAGAAGTTGGGGCATTTTTTCAGACTTATAGATTTGTATGAATGTGCGGCGATCATAATAGTCTTTTCCTCACCATTGCTTTACTAGTAGGCCTTGGTTAAAATGATGCTGGTAACATATGCTATTCACAGTTTGTATTATTCCCACTAACTGAAGCATTACCCTTCCACTCTCAACTTATCAGCTGACTTAATTAACTCTGGTGTACCATATCCTAAAACAAATGCAGTGAGTAGGGTACCCCGCCACTTGGCTGGCCATAAGATCTATGTATCTGTATCCTAATGTAGGTGCTACAGCTTAGAGAGTGTTAGCAAATCCGGCATGGGATTTTGAGAAGTATGTGAGGTTGAAAACACAAATTTAGTTTCACATTTCTAATGAGCTGTGGATTTTCACATTAACGCAGACTCTATTGTACTGATGTGTTTGAGTTATAAAAAGCAATTTGTGTTGTATTGCATATAGTAAATTGACTAACAGTGGACTTTTCCATCTGCAGATTATACTGAATGACCAGCAGTGGCAGTGTTGCCCAACAGATTATCGCTGCATTGCCGAGACTAAACAAAAAAAAAAAAAAAAAAGAAAGAAAAACACTGAAGTCTTCAAGCATACTGCATCATTTTACCAATTTATGTGGTAAGTTAAACTCACAATCATTCCTTTGGGCGATTAAAAGACGTTCACAGCATCTGAATGTCTTCACTACTTTCAAGTGGGGTACTCTTGCTTGAATATCATTTCTGTCAAGATGGAAGTAATGTGGATCACTTTGTTTTAGTCATGATGGTTAATAAAGGTCTGGCTGCCTCCAAGGCTACCAAAACCTGCTTTAGATCCTGGTGCAGCAATATACAATCTGAGGAAATGACTGCCTTTGAGGCTGGAATGTATTACCTTACGTTAGAGCCATAGTCTAACTTTCACATGGAAGTAAGCTGCTTTCACCTCTTCCACTGCAGTCTGTATGATGGGCTCTGATATTCAATATGGATTGTTAAGGATCATCTGTCTTTTTGTATCTCCATCCCACGTTGAAAAAGCCCCCAATGCTTTGACTAATTCAGTCCTTAACCGTTCCACCTCCTGCTTGCCTTTCAGTCCTAATTGCAGATAGTGACCAAGTGCATAATTGCTGAGATCTCATCCTCCTGTGTCACCCTTACCAAGGACAATTGTTCCAGTGGTGCCCTGACATCATAAAGCTACTGCAGGATGTCATCTGACAGGAGGGCCAATCAATTGCCTAGCAAGCAATAGGATACATTTATGTTGGTATATAAATGAGTAGCAGGGTAGAGAGGATGCCCAACTGAAAACTAAGATGAAAGAAGTTGGGGCATTTTTTCAGACTTATAGATTTGTATGAATGTGCGGCGATCATAATAGTCTTTTTCTCACCATTGCTTTACTAGTAGGCCTTGGTTAAAATGATGCTGGTAACATATGCTATTCACAGTTTGTATTATTCCCACTAACTGAAGCATTACCCTTCCACTCTCAACTTATCAGCTGACTTAATTAACTCTGGTGTACCATATCCTAAAACAAATGCAGTGAGTAGGGTACCCCGCCACTTGGCTGGCCATAAGATCTATGTATCTGTATCCTAATGTAGGTGCTACAGCTTAGAGAGTGTTAGCAAATCCGGCATGGGATTTTGAGAAGTATGTGAGGTTGAAAACACAAATTTAGTTTCACATTTCTAATGAGCTGTGGATTTTCACATTAACGCAGACTCTATTGTACTGATGTGTTTGAGTTATAAAAAGCAATTTGTGTTGTATTGCATATAGTAAATTGACTAACAGTGGACTTTTCCATCTGCAGATTATACTGAATGACCAGCAGTGGCAGTGTTGCCCAACAGATTATCGCTGCATTGCCGAGACTAAACAAAAAAAAAAAAAAAAAAGAAAGAAAAACACTGAAGTCTTCAAGCATACTGCATCATTTTACCAATTTATGTGGTAAGTTAAACTCACAATCATTCCTTTGGGCGATTAAAAGACGTTCACAGCATCTGAATGTCTTCACTACTTTCAAGTGGGGTACTCTTGCTTGAATATCATTTCTGTCAAGATGGAAGTAATGTGGATCACTTTGTTTTAGTCATGATGGTTAATAAAGGTCTGGCTGCCTCCAAGGCTACCAAAACCTGCTTTAGATCCTGGTGCAGCAATATACCATCTGAGGAAATGACTGCCTTTGAGGCTGGAATGTATTACCTTACGTTAGAGCCATAGTCTAACTTTCACATGGAAGTAAGCTGCTTTCACCTCTTCCACTGCAGTCTGTATGATGGGCTCTGATATTCAAGATGGATTGTTAAGGATCATCTGTCTTTTTGTATCTCCATCCCACGTTGAAAAAGCCCCCAATGCTTTGACTAATTCAGTCCTTAACCGTTCCACCTCCTGCTTGCCTTTCAGTCCTAATTGCAGATAGTGACCAAGTGCATAATTGCTGAGATCTCATCCTCCTGTGTCACCCTTACCAAGGACAATTGTTCCAGTGGTGCCCTGACATCATAAAGCTACTGCAGGATGTCATCTGACAGGAGGGCCAATCAATTGCCTAGCAAGCAATAGGATACATTTATCTTGGTATATAAATGAGTAGCAGGGTAGAGAGGATGCCCAACTGAAAACTAAGATGAAAGAAGTTGGGGCATTTTTTCAGACTTATAGATTTGTATGAATGTGCGGCGATCATAATAGTCTTTTCCTCACCATTGCTTTACTAGTAGGCCTTGGTTAAAATGATGCTGGTAACATATGCTATTCACAGTTTTTATTATTCCCACTAACTGAAGCATTACCCTTCCACTCTCAACTTATCAGCTGACTTAATTAACTCTGGTGTACCATATCCTAAAACAAATGCAGTGAGTAGGGTACCCCGCCACTTGGCTGGCCATAAGATCTATGTATCTGTATCCTAATGTAGGTGCTACAGCTTAGAGAGTGTTAGCAAATCCGGCATGGGATTTTGAGAAGTATGTGAGGTTGAAAACACAAATTTAGTTTCACATTTCTAATGAGCTGTGGATTTTCACATTAACGCAGACTCTATTGTACTGATGTGTTTGAGTTATAAAAAGCAATTTGTGTTGTATTGCATATAGTAAATTGACTAACAGTGGACTTTTCCATCTGCAGATTATACTGAATGACCAGCAGTGGCAGTGTTGCCCAACAGATTATCGCTGCATTGCCGAGACTAAACAAAAAAAAAAAAAAAAAGAAAGAAAAACACTGAAGTCTTCAAGCATACTGCATCATTTTACCAATTTATGTGGTAAGTTAAACTCACAATCATTCCTTTGGGCGATTAAAAGACGTTCACAGCATCTGAATGTCTTCACTACTTTCAAGTGGGGTACTCTTGCTTGAATATCATTTCTGTCAAGATGGAAGTAATGTGGATCACTTTGTTTTAGTCATGATGGTTAATAAAGGTCTGGCTGCCTCCAAGGCTACCAAAACCTGCTTTAGATCCTGGTGCAGCAATATACCATCTGAGGAAATGACTGCCTTTGAGGCTGGAATGTATTACCTTACGTTAGAGCCATAGTCTAACTTTCACATGGAAGTAAGCTGCTTTCACCTCTTCCACTGCAGTCTGTATGATGGGCTCTGATATTCAATATGGATTGTTAAGGATCATCTGTCTTTTTGTATCTCCATCCCACGTTGAAAAAGCCCCCAATGCTTTGACTAATTCAGTCCTTAACCGTTCCACCTCCTGCTTGCCTTTCAGTCCTAATTGCAGATAGTGACCAAGTGCATAATTGCTGAGATCTCATCCTCCTGTGTCACCCTTACCAAGGACAATTGTTCCAGTGGTGCCCTGACATCATAAAGCTACTGCAGGATGTCATCTGACAGGAGGGCCAATCAATTGCCTAGCAAGCAATAGGATACATTTATCTTGGTATATAAATGAGTAGCAGGGTAGAGAGGATGCCCAACTGAAAACTAAGATGAAAGAAGTTGGGGCATTTTTTCAGACTTATAGATTTGTATGAATGTGCGGCGATCATAATAGTCTTTTCCTCACCATTGCTTTACTAGTAGGCCTTGGTTAAAATGATGCTGGTAACATATGCTATTCACAGTTTGTATTATTCCCACTAACTGAAGCATTACCCTTCCACTCTCAACTTATCAGCTGACTTAATTAACTCTGGTGTACCATATCCTAAAACAAATGCAGTGAGTAGGGTACCCCGCCACTTGGCTGGCCATAAGATCTATGTATCTGTATCCTAATGTAGGTGCTACAGCTTAGAGAGTGTTAGCAAATCCGGCATGGGATTTTGAGAAGTATGTGAGGTTGAAAACACAAATTTAGTTTCACATTTCTAATGAGCTGTGGATTTTCACATTAACGCAGACTCTATTGTACTGATGTGTTTGAGTTATAAAAAGCAATTTGTGTTGTATTGCATATAGTAAATTGACTAACAGTGGACTTTTCCATCTGCAGATTATACTGAATGACCAGCAGTGGCAGTGTTGCCCAACAGATTATCGCTGCATTGCCGAGACTAAACAAAAAAAAACAAAAAAAGAAAGAAAAACACTGAAGTCTTCAAGCATACTGCATCATTTTACCAATTTATGTGGTAAGTTAAACTCACAATCATTCCTTTGGGCGATTAAAAGACGTTCACAGCATCTGAATGTCTTCACTACTTTCAAGTGGGGTACTCTTGCTTGAATATCATTTCTGTCAAGATGGAAGTAATGTGGATCACTTTGTTTTAGTCATGATGGTTAATAAAGGTCTGGCTGCCTCCAAGGCTACCAAAACCTGCTTTAGATCCTGGTGCAGCAATATACCATCTGAGGAAATGACTGCCTTTGAGGCTGGAATGTATTACCTTACGTTAGAGCCATAGTCTAACTTTCACATGGAAGTAAGCTGCTTTCACCTCTTCCACTGCAGTCTGTATGATGGGCTCTGATATTCAAGATGGATTGTTAAGGATCATCTGTCTTTTTGTATCTCCATCCCACGTTGAAAAAGCCCCCAATGCTTTGACTAGTTCAGTCCTTAACCGTTCCACCTCCTGCTTGCCTTTCAGTCCTAATTGCAGATAGTGACCGAGTGCATAATTGCTGTGATCTCATCCTCCTGTGTCACCCTTACCAAGGACAATTGTTCCAGTGGTGCCCTGACATCATAAAGCTACTGCAGGATGTCATCTGACAGGAGGGCCAATCAATTGCCTAGCAAGCAATAGGATACATTTATCTTGGTATTTAAATGAGTAGCAGGGTAGAGAGGATGCCCAACGGAAAACTAAGATGAAAGAAGTTGGGGCATTTTTTCAGACTTATAGATTTGTATGAATGTGCGGCGATCATAATAGTCTTTTCCTCACTATTGCTTTACTAGTAGGCCTTGGTTAAAATGATGCTGGTAACATATGCTATTCACAGTTTTTATTATTCCCACTAACTGAAGCATTACCCTTCCACTCAACTTATCAGCTGACTTAATTAACTCTGGTGTACCATATCCTAAAACAAATGCAGTGAGTAGGGTACCCCGCCACTTGGCTGGCCATAAGATCTATGTATCTGTATCCTAATGTAGGTGCTACAGCTTAGAGAGTGTTAGCAAATCCGGCATGGGATTTTGAGAAGTATGTGAGGTTGAAAACACAAATTTAGTTTCACATTTCTAATGAGCTGTGGATTTTCACATTAACGCAGACTCTATTGTACTGATGTGTTTGAGTTATAAAAAGCAATTTGTGTTGTATTGCATATAGTAAATTGACTAACAGTGGACTTTTCCATCTGCAGATTATACTGAATGACCAGCAGTGGCAGTGTTGCCCAACAGATTATCGCTGCATTGCCGAGACTAAACAAAAAAAAAAAAAAAAAGAAAGAAAAACACTGAAGTCTTCAAGCATACTGCATCATTTTACCAATTTATGTGGTAAGTTAAACTCACAATCATTCCTTTGGGCGATTAAAAGACGTTCACAGCATCTGAATGTCTTCACTACTTTCAAGTGGGGTACTCTTGCTTGAATATCATTTCTGTCAAGATGGAAGTAATGTGGATCACTTTGTTTTAGTCATGATGGTTAATAAAGGTCTGGCTGCCTCCAAGGCTACCAAAACCTGCTTTAGATCCTGGTGCAGCAATATACCATCTGAGGAAATGACTGCCTTTGAGGCTGGAATGTATTACCTTACGTTAGAGCCATAGTCTAACTTTCACATGGAAGTAAGCTGCTTTCACCTCTTCCACTGCAGTCTGTATGATGGGCTCTGATATTCAATATGGATTGTTAAGGATCATCTGTCTTTTTGTATCTCCATCCCACGTTGAAAAAGCCCCCAATGCTTTGACTAATTCAGTCCTTAACCGTTCCACCTCCTGCTTGCCTTTCAGTCCTAATTGCAGATAGTGACCAAGTGCATAATTGCTGAGATCTCATCCTCCTGTGTCACCCTTACCAAGGACAATTGTTCCAGTGGTGCCCTGACATCATAAAGCTACTGCAGGATGTCATCTGACAGGAGGGCCAATCAATTGCCTAGCAAGCAATAGGATACATTTATGTTGGTATATAAATGAGTAGCAGGGTAGAGAGGATGCCCAACTGAAAACTAAGATGAAAGAAGTTGGGGCATTTTTTCAGACTTATAGATTTGTATGAATGTGCGGCGATCATAATAGTCTTTTCCTCACCATTGCTTTACTAGTAGGCCTTGGTTAAAATGATGCTGGTAACATATGCTATTCACAGTTTGTATTATTCCCACTAACTGAAGCATTACCCTTCCACTCTCAACTTATCAGCTGACTTAATTAACTCTGGTGTACCATATCCTAAAACAAATGCAGTGAGTAGGGTACCCCGCCACTTGGCTGGCCATAAGATCTATGTATCTGTATCCTAATGTAGGTGCTACAGCTTAGAGAGTGTTAGCAAATCCGGCATGGGATTTTGAGAAGTATGTGAGGTTGAAAACACAAATTTAGTTTCACATTTCTAATGAGCTGTGGATTTTCACATTAACGCAGACTCTATTGTACTGATGTGTTTGAGTTATAAAAAGCAATTTGTGTTGTATTGCATATAGTAAATTGACTAACAGTGGACTTTTCCATCTGCAGATTATACTGAATGACCAGCAGTGGCAGTGTTGCCCAACAGATTATCGCTGCATTGCCGAGACTAAACAAAAAAAAAAAAAAAGAAAGAAAAACACTGAAGTCTTCAAGCATACTGCATCATTTTACCAATTTATGTGGTAAGTTAAACTCACAATCATTCCTTTGGGCGATTAAAAGACGTTCACAGCATCTGAATGTCTTCACTACTTTCAAGTGGGGTACTCTTGCTTGAATATCATTTCTGTCAACATGGAAGTAATGTGGATCACTTTGTTTTAGTCATTGATGGTTAATAAAGGTCTGGCTGCCTCCAAGGCTACCAAAACCTGCTTTAGATCCTGGTGCAGCAATATACCATCTGAGGAAATGACTTCCTTTGAGGCTGGAATGTATTACCTTACGTTAGAGCCATAGTCTAACTTTCACATGGAAGTAAGCTGCTTTCACCTCTTCCACTGCAGTCTGTATGATGGGCTCTGATATTCAAGATGGATTGTTAAGGATCATCTGTCTTTTTGTATCTCCATCCCACGTTGAAAAAGCCCCCAATGCTTTGACTAATTCAGTCCTTAACCGTTCCACCTCCTGCTTGCCTTTCAGTCCTAATTGCAGATAGTGACCAAGTGCATAATTGCTGAGATCTCATCCTCCTGTGTCACCCTTACCAAGGACAATTGTTCCAGTGGTGCCATGACATCATAAAGCTACTGCAGGATGTCATCTGACAGGAGGGCCAATCAATTGCCTAGCAAGCAATAGGATACATTTATCTTGGTATATAAATGAGTAGCAGGGT
This sequence comes from Triturus cristatus, assembly GCF_964204655.1. NCBI lineage: Eukaryota > Metazoa > Chordata > Amphibia > Caudata > Salamandridae > Triturus > Triturus cristatus. Next base: position 1,189,944,172 of record NC_140581.1, on the reverse strand, counting down.
AGAGAGGATGCCCAACTGAAAACTAAGATGAAAGAAGTTGGGGCATTTTTTCAGACTTATAGATTTGTATGAATGTGCGGCGATCATAATAGTCTTTTCCTCACTATTGCTTTACTAGTAGGCCTTGGTTAAAATGATGCTGGTAACATATGCTATTCACAGTTTGTATTATTCCCACTAACTGAAGCATTACCCTTCCACTCTCAACTTATCAGCTGACTTAATTATCTCTGGTGTACCATATCCTAAAACAAATGCAGTGAGTAGGGTACCCCGCCACTTGGCTGGCCATAAGATCTATGTATCTGTATCCTAATGTAGGTGCTACAGCTTAGAGAGTGTTAGCAAATCCGGCATGGGATTTTGAGAAGTATGTGAGGTTGAAAACACAAATTTAGTTTCACATTTCTAATGAGCTGTGGATTTTCACATTAACGCAGACTCTATTGTACTGATGTGTTTGAGTTATAAAAAGCAATTTGTGTTGTATTGCATATAGTAAATTGACTAACAGTGGACTTTTCCATCTGCAGATTATACTGAATGACCAGCAGTGGCAGTGTTGCCCAACAGATTATCGCTGCATTGCCGAGACTAAACAAAAAAGAAAAAAAGAAATAAAAACACTGAAGTCTTCAAGCATACTGTATCATTTTACCAATTTATGTGGTAAGTTAAACTCACAATCATTCCTTTGGGCGATTAAAAGACGTTCACAGCATCTGAATGTCTTCACTACTTTCAAGTGGGGTACTCTTGCTTGAATATCATTTCTGTCAAGATGGAAGTAATGTGGATCACTTTGTTTTAGTCATGATGGTTAATAAAGGTCTGGCTGCCTCCAAGGCTACCAAAACCTGCTTTAGATCCTGGTGCAGCAATATACCATCTGAGGAAATGACTGCCTTTGAGGCTGGAATGTATTACCTTACGTTAGAGCCATAGTCTAACTTTCACATGGAAGTAAGCTGCTTTCACCTCTTCCACTGCAGTCTGTATGATGGGCTCTGATATTCAAGATGGATTGTTAAGGATCATCTGTCTTTTTGTATCTCCATCCCACGTTGAAAAAGCCCCCAATGCTTTGACTAGTTCAGTCCTTAACCGTTCCACCTCCTGCTTGCCTTTCAGTCCTAATTGCAGATAGTGACCGAGTGCATAATTGCTGAGATCTCATCCTCCTGTGTCACCCTTACCAAGGACAATTGTTCCAGTGGTGCCCTGACATCATAAAGCTACTGCAGGATGTCATCTGACAGGAGGGCCAATCAATTGCCTAGCAAGCAATAGGATACATTTATCTTGGTATTTAAATGAGTAGCAGGGTAGAGAGGATGCCCAACGGAAAACTAAGATGAAAGAAGTTGGGGCATTTTTTCAGACTTATAGATTTGTATGAATGTGCGGCGATCATAATAGTCTTTTCCTCACTATTGCTTTACTAGTAGGCCTTGGTTAAAATGATGCTGGTAACATATGCTATTCACAGTTTTTATTATTCCCACTAACTGAAGCATTACCCTTCCACTCAACTTATCAGCTGACTTAATTAACTCTGGTGTACCATATCCTAAAACAAATGCAGTGAGTAGGGTACCCCGCCACTTGGCTGGCCATAAGATCTATGTATCTGTATCCTAATGTAGGTGCTACAGCTTAGAGAGTGTTAGCAAATCCGGCATGGGATTTTGAGAAGTATGTGAGGTTGAAAACACAAATTTAGTTTCACATTTCTAATGAGCTGTGGATTTTCACATTAACGCAGACTCTATTGTACTGATGTGTTTGAGTTATAAAAAGCAATTTGTGTTGTATTGCATATAGTAAATTGACTAACAGTGGACTTTTCCATCTGCAGATTATACTGAATGACCAGCAGTGGCAGTGTTGCCCAACAGATTATCGCTGCATTGCCGAGACTAAACAAAAAAAAAAAAAAAAAAGAAAGAAAAACACTGAAGTCTTCAAGCATACTGCATCATTTTACCAATTTATGTGGTAAGTTAAACTCACAATCATTCCTTTGGGCGATTAAAAGACGTTCACAGCATCTGAATGTCTTCACTACTTTCAAGTGGGGTACTCTTGCTTGAATATCATTTCTGTCAAGATGGAAGTAATGTGGATCACTTTGTTTTAGTCATGATGGTTAATAAAGGTCTGGCTGCCTCCAAGGCTACCAAAACCTGCTTTAGATCCTGGTGCAGCAATATACCATCTGAGGAAATGACTGCCTTTGAGGCTGGAATGTATTACCTTACGTTAGAGCCATAGTCTAACTTTCACATGGAAGTAAGCTGCTTTCACCTCTTCCACTGCAGTCTGTATGATGGGCTCTGATATTCAATATGGATTGTTAAGGATCATCTGTCTTTTTGTATCTCCATCCCACGTTGAAAAAGCCCCCAATGCTTTGACTAATTCAGTCCTTAACCGTTCCACCTCCTGCTTGCCTTTCAGTCCTAATTGCAGATAGTGACCAAGTGCATAATTGCTGAGATCTCATCCTCCTGTGTCACCCTTACCAAGGACAATTGTTCCAGTGGTGCCCTGACATCATAAAGCTACTGCAGGATGTCATCTGACAGGAGGGCCAATCAATTGCCTAGCAAGCAATAGGATACATTTATGTTGGTATATAAATGAGTAGCAGGGTAGAGAGGATGCCCAACTGAAAACTAAGATGAAAGAAGTTGGGGCATTTTTTCAGACTTATAGATTTGTATGAATGTGCGGCGATCATAATAGTCTTTTCCTCACCATTGCTTTACTAGTAGGCCTTGGTTAAAATGATGCTGGTAACATATGCTATTCACAGTTTGTATTATTCCCACTAACTGAAGCATTACCCTTCCACTCTCAACTTATCAGCTGACTTAATTAACTCTGGTGTACCATATCCTAAAACAAATGCAGTGAGTAGGGTACCCCGCCACTTGGCTGGCCATAAGATCTATGTATCTGTATCCTAATGTAGGTGCTACAGCTTAGAGAGTGTTAGCAAATCCGGCATGGGATTTTGAGAAGTATGTGAGGTTGAAAACACAAATTTAGTTTCACATTTCTAATGAGCTGTGGATTTTCACATTAACGCAGACTCTATTGTACTGATGTGTTTGAGTTATAAAAAGCAATTTGTGTTGTATTGCATATAGTAAATTGACTAACAGTGGACTTTTCCATCTGCAGATTATACTGAATGACCAGCAGTGGCAGTGTTGCCCAACAGATTATCGCTGCATTGCCGAGACTAAACAAAAAAAAAAAAAAAAAAGAAAGAAAAACACTGAAGTCTTCAAGCATACTGCATCATTTTACCAATTTATGTGGTAAGTTAAACTCACAATCATTCCTTTGGGCGATTAAAAGACGTTCACAGCATCTGAATGTCTTCACTACTTTCAAGTGGGGTACTCTTGCTTGAATATCATTTCTGTCAAGATGGAAGTAATGTGGATCACTTTGTTTTAGTCATGATGGTTAATAAAGGTCTGGCTGCCTCCAAGGCTACCAAAACCTGCTTTAGATCCTGGTGCAGCAATATACAATCTGAGGAAATGACTGCCTTTGAGGCTGGAATGTATTACCTTACGTTAGAGCCATAGTCTAACTTTCACATGGAAGTAAGCTGCTTTCACCTCTTCCACTGCAGTCTGTATGATGGGCTCTGATATTCAATATGGATTGTTAAGGATCATCTGTCTTTTTGTATCTCCATCCCACGTTGAAAAAGCCCCCAATGCTTTGACTAATTCAGTCCTTAACCGTTCCACCTCCTGCTTGCCTTTCAGTCCTAATTGCAGATAGTGACCAAGTGCATAATTGCTGAGATCTCATCCTCCTGTGTCACCCTTACCAAGGACAATTGTTCCAGTGGTGCCCTGACATCATAAAGCTACTGCAGGATGTCATCTGACAGGAGGGCCAATCAATTGCCTAGCAAGCAATAGGATACATTTATGTTGGTATATAAATGAGTAGCAGGGTAGAGAGGATGCCCAACTGAAAACTAAGATGAAAGAAGTTGGGGCATTTTTTCAGACTTATAGATTTGTATGAATGTGCGGCGATCATAATAGTCTTTTCCTCACCATTGCTTTACTAGTAGGCCTTGGTTAAAATGATGCTGGTAACATATGCTATTCACAGTTTGTATTATTCCCACTAACTGAAGCATTACCCTTCCACTCTCAACTTATCAGCTGACTTAATTAACTCTGGTGTACCATATCCTAAAACAAATGCAGTGAGTAGGGTACCCCGCCACTTGGCTGGCCATAAGATCTATGTATCTGTATCCTAATGTAGGTGCTACAGCTTAGAGAGTGTTAGCAAATCCGGCATGGGATTTTGAGAAGTATGTGAGGTTGAAAACACAAATTTAGTTTCACATTTCTAATGAGCTGTGGATTTTCACATTAACGCAGACTCTATTGTACTGATGTGTTTGAGTTATAAAAAGCAATTTGTGTTGTATTGCATATAGTAAATTGACTAACAGTGGACTTTTCCATCTGCAGATTATACTGAATGACCAGCAGTGGCAGTGTTGCCCAACAGATTATCGCTGCATTGCCGAGACTAAACAAAAAAAAAAAAAAAAAAGAAAGAAAAACACTGAAGTCTTCAAGCATACTGCATCATTTTACCAATTTATGTGGTAAGTTAAACTCACAATCATTCCTTTGGGCGATTAAAAGACGTTCACAGCATCTGAATGTCTTCACTACTTTCAAGTGGGGTACTCTTGCTTGAATATCATTTCTGTCAAGATGGAAGTAATGTGGATCACTTTGTTTTAGTCATGATGGTTAATAAAGGTCTGGCTGCCTCCAAGGCTACCAAAACCTGCTTTAGATCCTGGTGCAGCAATATACCATCTGAGGAAATGACTGCCTTTGAGGCTGGAATGTATTACCTTACGTTAGAGCCATAGTCTAACTTTCACATGGAAGTAAGCTGCTTTCACCTCTTCCACTGCAGTCTGTATGATGGGCTCTGATATTCAAGATGGATTGTTAAGGATCATCTGTCTTTTTGTATCTCCATCCCACGTTGAAAAAGCCCCCAATGCTTTGACTAATTCAGTCCTTAACCGTTCCACCTCCTGCTTGCCTTTCAGTCCTAATTGCAGATAGTGACCAAGTGCATAATTGCTGAGATCTCATCCTCCTGTGTCACCCTTACCAAGGACAATTGTTCCAGTGGTGCCCTGACATCATAAAGCTACTGCAGGATGTCATCTGACAGGAGGGCCAATCAATTGCCTAGCAAGCAATAGGATACATTTATCTTGGTATATAAATGAGTAGCAGGGTAGAGAGGATGCCCAACTGAAAACTAAGATGAAAGAAGTTGGGGCATTTTTTCAGACTTATAGATTTGTATGAATGTGCGGCGATCATAATAGTCTTTTCCTCACCATTGCTTTACTAGTAGGCCTTGGTTAAAATGATGCTGGTAACATATGCTATTCACAGTTTTTATTATTCCCACTAACTGAAGCATTACCCTTCCACTCTCAACTTATCAGCTGACTTAATTAACTCTGGTGTACCATATCCTAAAACAAATGCAGTGAGTAGGGTACCCCGCCACTTGGCTGGCCATAAGATCTATGTATCTGTATCCTAATGTAGGTGCTACAGCTTAGAGAGTGTTAGCAAATCCGGCATGGGATTTTGAGAAGTATGTGAGGTTGAAAACACAAATTTAGTTTCACATTTCTAATGAGCTGTGGATTTTCACATTAACGCAGACTCTATTGTACTGATGTGTTTGAGTTATAAAAAGCAATTTGTGTTGTATTGCATATAGTAAATTGACTAACAGTGGACTTTTCCATCTGCAGATTATACTGAATGACCAGCAGTGGCAGTGTTGCCCAACAGATTATCGCTGCATTGCCGAGACTAAACAAAAAAAAAAAAAAAAAGAAAGAAAAACACTGAAGTCTTCAAGCATACTGCATCATTTTACCAATTTATGTGGTAAGTTAAACTCACAATCATTCCTTTGGGCGATTAAAAGACGTTCACAGCATCTGAATGTCTTCACTACTTTCAAGTGGGGTACTCTTGCTTGAATATCATTTCTGTCAAGATGGAAGTAATGTGGATCACTTTGTTTTAGTCATGATGGTTAATAAAGGTCTGGCTGCCTCCAAGGCTACCAAAACCTGCTTTAGATCCTGGTGCAGCAATATGCCATCTGAGGAAATGACTGCCTTTGAGGCTGGAATGTATTACCTTACGTTAGAGCCATAGTCTAACTTTCACATGGAAGTAAGCTGCTTTCACCTCTTCCACTGCAGTCTGTATGATGGGCTCTGATATTCAAGATGGATTGTTAAGGATCATCTGTCTTTTTGTATCTCCATCCCACGTTGAAAAAGCCCCCAATGCTTTGACTAGTTCAGTCCTTAACCGTTCCACCTCCTGCTTGCCTTTCAGTCCTAATTGCAGATAGTGACCGAGTGCATAATTGCTGAGATCTCATCCTCCTGTGTCACCCTTACCAAGGACAATTGTTCCAGTGGTGCCCTGACATCATAAAGCTACTGCAGGATGTCATCTGACAGGAGGGCCAATCAATTGCCTAGCAAGCAATAGGATACATTTATCTTGGTATTTAAATGAGTAGCAGGGTAGAGAGGATGCCCAACGGAAAACTAAGATGAAAGAAGTTGGGGCATTTTTTCAGACTTATAGATTTGTATGAATGTGCGGCGATCATAATAGTCTTTTCCTCACTATTGCTTTACTAGTAGGCCTTGGTTAAAATGATGCTGGTAACATATGCTATTCACAGTTTTTATTATTCCCACTAACTGAAGCATTACCCTTCCACTCAACTTATCAGCTGACTTAATTAACTCTGGTGTACCATATCCTAAAACAAATGCAGTGAGTAGGGTACCCCGCCACTTGGCTGGCCATAAGATCTATGTATCTGTATCCTAATGTAGGTGCTACAGCTTAGAGAGTGTTAGCAAATCCGGCATGGGATTTTGAGAAGTATGTGAGGTTGAAAACACAAATTTAGTTTCACATTTCTAATGAGCTGTGGATTTTCACATTAACGCAGACTCTATTGTACTGATGTGTTTGAGTTATAAAAAGCAATTTGTGTTGTATTGCATATAGTAAATTGACTAACAGTGGACTTTTCCATCTGCAGATTATACTGAATGACCAGCAGTGGCAGTGTTGCCCAACAGATTATCGCTGCATTGCCGAGACTAAACAAAAAAAAAAAAAAAAAAGAAAGAAAAACACTGAAGTCTTCAAGCATACTGCATCATTTTACCAATTTATGTGGTAAGTTAAACTCACAATCATTCCTTTGGGCGATTAAAAGACGTTCACAGCATCTGAATGTCTTCACTACTTTCAAGTGGGGTACTCTTGCTTGAATATCATTTCTGTCAAGATGGAAGTAATGTGGATCACTTTGTTTTAGTCATGATGGTTAATAAAGGTCTGGCTGCCTCCAAGGCTACCAAAACCTGCTTTAGATCCTGGTGCAGCAATATACAATCTGAGGAAATGACTGCCTTTGAGGCTGGAATGTATTACCTTACGTTAGAGCCATAGTCTAACTTTCACATGGAAGTAAGCTGCTTTCACCTCTTCCACTGCAGTCTGTATGATGGGCTCTGATATTCAATATGGATTGTTAAGGATCATCTGTCTTTTTGTATCTCCATCCCACGTTGAAAAAGCCCCCAATGCTTTGACTAATTCAGTCCTTAACCGTTCCACCTCCTGCTTGCCTTTCAGTCCTAATTGCAGATAGTGACCAAGTGCATAATTGCTGAGATCTCATCCTCCTGTGTCACCCTTACCAAGGACAATTGTTCCAGTGGTGCCCTGACATCATAAAGCTACTGCAGGATGTCATCTGACAGGAGGGCCAATCAATTGCCTAGCAAGCAATAGGATACATTTATGTTGGTATATAAATGAGTAGCAGGGTAGAGAGGATGCCCAACTGAAAACTAAGATGAAAGAAGTTGGGGCATTTTTTCAGACTTATAGATTTGTATGAATGTGCGGCGATCATAATAGTCTTTTCCTCACCATTGCTTTACTAGTAGGCCTTGGTTAAAATGATGCTGGTAACATATGCTATTCACAGTTTGTATTATTCCCACTAACTGAAGCATTACCCTTCCACTCTCAACTTATCAGCTGACTTAATTAACTCTGGTGTACCATATCCTAAAACAAATGCAGTGAGTAGGGTACCCCGCCACTTGGCTGGCCATAAGATCTATGTATCTGTATCCTAATGTAGGTGCTACAGCTTAGAGAGTGTTAGCAAATCCGGCATGGGATTTTGAGAAGTATGTGAGGTTGAAAACACAAATTTAGTTTCACATTTCTAATGAGCTGTGGATTTTCACATTAACGCAGACTCTATTGTACTGATGTGTTTGAGTTATAAAAAGCAATTTGTGTTGTATTGCATATAGTAAATTGACTAACAGTGGACTTTTCCATCTGCAGATTATACTGAATGACCAGCAGTGGCAGTGTTGCCCAACAGATTATCGCTGCATTGCCGAGACTAAACAAAAAAAAAAAAAAAAAGAAAGAAAAACACTGAAGTCTTCAAGCATACTGCATCATTTTACCAATTTATGTGGTAAGTTAAACTCACAATCATTCCTTTGGGCGATTAAAAGACGTTCACAGCATCTGAATGTCTTCACTACTTTCAAGTGGGGTACTCTTGCTTGAATATCATTTCTGTCAAGATGGAAGTAATGTGGATCACTTTGTTTTAGTCATGATGGTTAATAAAGGTCTGGCTGCCTCCAAGGCTACCAAAACCTGCTTTAGATCCTGGTGCAGCAATATACCATCTGAGGAAATGACTGCCTTTGAGGCTGGAATGTATTACCTTACGTTAGAGCCATAGTCTAACTTTCACATGGAAGTAAGCTGCTTTCACCTCTTCCACTGCAGTCTGTATGATGGGCTCTGATATTCAAGATGGATTGTTAAGGATCATCTGTCTTTTTGTATCTCCATCCCACGTTGAAAAAGCCCCCAATGCTTTGACTAATTCAGTCCTTAACCGTTCCACCTCCTGCTTGCCTTTCAGTCCTAATTGCAGATAGTGACCAAGTGCATAATTGCTGAGATCTCATCCTCCTGTGTCACCCTTACCAAGGACAATTGTTCCAGTGGTGCCCTGACATCATAAAGCTACTGCAGGATGTCATCTGACAGGAGGGCCAATCAATTGCCTAGCAAGCAATAGGATACATTTATCTTGGTATATAAATGAGTAGCAGGGTAGAGAGGATGCCCAACTGAAAACTAAGATGAAAGAAGTTGGGGCATTTTTTCAGACTTATAGATTTGTATGAATGTGCGGCGATCATAATAGTCTTTTCCTCACCATTGCTTTACTAGTAGGCCTTGGTTAAAATGATGCTGGTAACATATGCTATTCACAGTTTTTATTATTCCCACTAACTGAAGCATTACCCTTCCACTCTCAACTTATCAGCTGACTTAATTAACTCTGGTGTACCATATCCTAAAACAAATGCAGTGAGTAGGGTACCCCGCCACTTGGCTGGCCATAAGATCTATGTATCTGTATCCTAATGTAGGTGCTACAGCTTAGAGAGTGTTAGCAAATCCGGCATGGGATTTTGAGAAGTATGTGAGGTTGAAAACACAAATTTAGTTTCACATTTCTAATGAGCTGTGGATTTTCACATTAACGCAGACTCTATTGTACTGATGTGTTTGAGTTATAAAAAGCAATTTGTGTTGTATTGCATATAGTAAATTGACTAACAGTGGACTTTTCCATCTGCAGATTATACTGAATGACCAGCAGTGGCAGTGTTGCCCAACAGATTATCGCTGCATTGCCGAGACTAAACAAAAAAAAAAAAAAAAAGAAAGAAAAACACTGAAGTCTTCAAGCATACTGCATCATTTTACCAATTTATGTGGTAAGTTAAACTCACAATCATTCCTTTGGGCGATTAAAAGACGTTCACAGCATCTGAATGTCTTCACTACTTTCAAGTGGGGTACTCTTGCTTGAATATCATTTCTGTCAAGATGGAAGTAATGTGGATCACTTTGTTTTAGTCATGATGGTTAATAAAGGTCTGGCTGCCTCCAAGGCTACCAAAACCTGCTTTAGATCCTGGTGCAGCAATATGCCATCTGAGGAAATGACTGCCTTTGAGGCTGGAATGTATTACCTTACGTTAGAGCCATAGTCTAACTTTCACATGGAAGTAAGCTGCTTTCACCTCTTCCACTGCAGTCTGTATGATGGGCTCTGATATTCAAGATGGATTGTTAAGGATCATCTGTCTTTTTGTATCTCCATCCCACGTTGAAAAAGCCCCCAATGCTTTGACTAGTTCAGTCCTTAACCGTTCCACCTCCTGCTTGCCTTTCAGTCCTAATTGCAGATAGTGACCGAGTGCATAATTGCTGAGATCTCATCCTCCTGTGTCACCCTTACCAAGGACAATTGTTCCAGTGGTGCCCTGACATCATAAAGCTACTGCAGGATGTCATCTGACAGGAGGGCCAATCAATTGCCTAGCAAGCAATAGGATACATTTATCTTGGTATTTAAATGAGTAGCAGGGTAGAGAGGATGCCCAACGGAAAACTAAGATGAAAGAAGTTGGGGCATTTTTTCAGACTTATAGATTTGTATGAATGTGCGGCGATCATAATAGTCTTTTCCTCACTATTGCTTTACTAGTAGGCCTTGGTTAAAATGATGCTGGTAACATATGCTATTCACAGTTTTTATTATTCCCACTAACTGAAGCATTACCCTTCCACTCAACTTATCAGCTGACTTAATTAACTCTGGTGTACCATATCCTAAAACAAATGCAGTGAGTAGGGTACCCCGCCACTTGGCTGGCCATAAGATCTATGTATCTGTATCCTAATGTAGGTGCTACAGCTTAGAGAGTGTTAGCAAATCCGGCATGGGATTTTGAGAAGTATGTGAGGTTGAAAACACAAATTTAGTTTCACATTTCTAATGAGCTGTGGATTTTCACATTAACGCAGACTCTATTGTACTGATGTGTTTGAGTTATAAAAAGCAATTTGTGTTGTATTGCATATAGTAAATTGACTAACAGTGGACTTTTCCATCTGCAGATTATACTGAATGACCAGCAGTGGCAGTGTTGCCCAACAGATTATCGCTGCATTGCCGAGACTAAACAAAAAAAAAAAAAAAAAAGAAAGAAAAACACTGAAGTCTTCAAGCATACTGCATCATTTTACCAATTTATGTGGTAAGTTAAACTCACAATCATTCCTTTGGGCGATTAAAAGACGTTCACAGCATCTGAATGTCTTCACTACTTTCAAGTGGGGTACTCTTGCTTGAATATCATTTCTGTCAAGATGGAAGTAATGTGGATCACTTTGTTTTAGTCATGATGGTTAATAAAGGTCTGGCTGCCTCCAAGGCTACCAAAACCTGCTTTAGATCCTGGTGCAGCAATATACCATCTGAGGAAATGACTGCCTTTGAGGCTGGAATGTATTACCTTACGTTAGAGCCATAGTCTAACTTTCACATGGAAGTAAGCTGCTTTCACCTCTTCCACTGCAGTCTGTATGATGGGCTCTGATATTCAATATGGATTGTTAAGGATCATCTGTCTTTTTGTATCTCCATCCCACGTTGAAAAAGCCCCCAATGCTTTGACTAATTCAGTCCTTAACCGTTCCACCTCCTGCTTGCCTTTCAGTCCTAATTGCAGATAGTGACCAAGTGCATAATTGCTGAGATCTCATCCTCCTGTGTCACCCTTACCAAGGACAATTGTTCCAGTGGTGCCCTGACATCATAAAACTACTGCAGGATGTCATCTGACAGGAGGGCCAATCAATTGCCTAGCAAGCAATAGGATACATTTATCTTGGTATATAAATGAGTAGCAGGGTAGAGAGGATGCCCAACTGAAAACTAAGATGAAAGAAGTTGGGGCATTTTTTCAGACTTATAGATTTGTATGAATGTGCGGCGATCATAATAGTCTTTTCCTCACCATTGCTTTACTAGTAGGCCTTGGTTAAAATGATGCTGGTAACATATGCTATTCACAGTTTGTATTATTCCCACTAACTGAAGCATTACCCTTCCACTCTCAACTTATCAGCTGACTTAATTAACTCTGGTGTACCATATCCTAAAACAAATGCAGTGAGTAGGGTACCCCGCCACTTGGCTGGCCATAAGATCTATGTATCTGTATCCTAATGTAGGTGCTACAGCTTAGAGAGTGTTAGCAAATCCGGCATGGGATTTTGAGAAGTATGTGAGGTTGAAAACACAAATTTAGTTTCACATTTCTAATGAGCTGTGGATTTTCACATTAACGCAGACTCTATTGTACTGATGTGTTTGAGTTATAAAAAGCAATTTGTGTTGTATTGCATATAGTAAATTGACTAACAGTGGACTTTTCCATCTGCAGATTATACTGAATGACCAGCAGTGGCAGTGTTGCCCAACAGATTATCGCTGCATTGCCGAGACTAAACAAACAAAAAAAAAAAAAGAAAGAAAAACACTGAAGTCTTCAAGCATACTGCATCATTTTACCAATTTATGTGGTAAGTTAAACTCACAATCATTCCTTTGGGCGATTAAAAGACGTTCACAGCATCTGAATGTCTTCACTACTTTCAAGTGGGGTACTCTTGCTTGAATATCATTTCTGTCAAGATGGAAGTAATGTGGATCACTTTGTTTTAGTCATGATGGTTAATAAAGGTCTGGCTGCCTCCAAGGCTACCAAAACCTGCTTTAGATCCTGGTGCAGCAATATACCATCTGAGGAAATGACTGCCTTTGAGGCTGGAATGTATTACCTTACGTTAGAGCCATAGTCTAACTTTCACATGGAAGTAAGCTGCTTTCACCTCTTCCACTGCAGTCTGTATGATGGGCTCTGATATTCAAGATGGATTGTTAAGGATCATCTGTCTTTTTGTATCTCCATCCCACGTTGAAAAAGCCCCCAATGCTTTGACTAGTTCAGTCCTTAACCGTTCCACCTCCTGCTTGCCTTTCAGTCCTAATTGCAGATAGTGACCGAGTGCATAATTGCTGAGATCTCATCCTCCTGTGTCACCCTTACCAAGGACAATTGTTCCAGTGGTGCCCTGACATCATAAAGCTACTGCAGGATGTCATCTGACAGGAGGGCCAATCAATTGCCTAGCAAGCAATAGGATACATTTATCTTGGTATTTAAATGAGTAGCAGGGTAGAGAGGATGCCCAACGGAAAACTAAGATGAAAGAAGTTGGGGCATTTTTTCAGACTTATAGATTTGTATGAATGTGCGGCGATCATAATAGTCTTTTCCTCACTATTGCTTTACTAGTAGGCCTTGGTTAAAATGATGCTGGTAACATATGCTATTCACAGTTTTTATTATTCCCACTAACTGAAGCATTACCCTTCCACTCAACTTATCAGCTGACTTAATTAACTCTGGTGTACCATATCCTAAAACAAATGCAGTGAGTAGGGTACCCCGCCACTTGGCTGGCCATAAGATCTATGTATCTGTATCCTAATGTAGGTGCTACAGCTTAGAGAGTGTTAGCAAATCCGGCATGGGATTTTGAGAAGTATGTGAGGTTGAAAACACAAATTTAGTTTCACATTTCTAATGAGCTGTGGATTTTCACATTAACGCAGACTCTATTGTACTGATGTGTTTGAGTTATAAAAAGCAATTTGTGTTGTATTGCATATAGTAAATTGACTAACAGTGGACTTTTCCATCTGCAGATTATACTGAATGACCAGCAGTGGCAGTGTTGCCCAACAGATTATCGCTGCATTGCCGAGACTAAACAAAAAAAAAAAAAAAAAAGAAAGAAAAACACTGAAGTCTTCAAGCATACTGCATCATTTTACCAATTTATGTGGTAAGTTAAACTCACAATCATTCCTTTGGGCGATTAAAAGACGTTCACAGCATCTGAATGTCTTCACTACTTTCAAGTGGGGTACTCTTGCTTGAATATCATTTCTGTCAAGATGGAAGTAATGTGGATCACTTTGTTTTAGTCATGATGGTTAATAAAGGTCTGGCTGCCTCCAAGGCTACCAAAACCTGCTTTAGATCCTGGTGCAGCAATATACCATCTGAGGAAATGACTGCCTTTGAGGCTGGAATGTATTACCTTACGTTAGAGCCATAGTCTAACTTTCACATGGAAGTAAGCTGCTTTCACCTCTTCCACTGCAGTCTGTATGATGGGCTCTGATATTCAAGATGGATTGTTAAGGATCATCTGTCTTTTTGTATCTCCATCCCACGTTGAAAAAGCCCCCAATGCTTTGACTAATTCAGTCCTTAACCGTTCCACCTCCTGCTTGCCTTTCAGTCCTAATTGCAGATAGTGACCAAGTGCATAATTGCTGAGATCTCATCCTCCTGTGTCACCCTTACCAAGGACAATTGTTCCAGTGGTGCCCTGACATCATAAAGCTACTGCAGGATGTCATCTGACAGGAGGGCCAATCAATTGCCTAGCAAGCAATAGGATACATTTATCTTGGTATATAAATGAGTAGCAGGGTAGAGAGGATGCCCAACTGAAAACTAAGATGAAAGAAGTTGGGGCATTTTTTCAGACTTATAGATTTGTATGAATGTGCGGCGATCATAATAGTCTTTTCCTCACCATTGCTTTACTAGTAGGCCTTGGTTAAAATGATGCTGGTAACATATGCTATTCACAGTTTTTATTATTCCCACTAACTGAAGCATTACCCTTCCACTCTCAACTTATCAGCTGACTTAATTAACTCTGGTGTACCATATCCTAAAACAAATGCAGTGAGTAGGGTACCCCGCCACTTGGCTGGCCATAAGATCTATGTATCTGTATCCTAATGTAGGTGCTACAGCTTAGAGAGTGTTAGCAAATCCGGCATGGGATTTTGAGAAGTATGTGAGGTTGAAAACACAAATTTAGTTTCACATTTCTAATGAGCTGTGGATTTTCACATTAACGCAGACTCTATTGTACTGATGTGTTTGAGTTATAAAAAGCAATTTGTGTTGTATTGCATATAGTAAATTGACTAACAGTGGACTTTTCCATCTGCAGATTATACTGAATGACCAGCAGTGGCAGTGTTGCCCAACAGATTATCGCTGCATTGCCGAGACTAAACAAAAAAAAAAAAAAAAAGAAAGAAAAACACTGAAGTCTTCAAGCATACTGCATCATTTTACCAATTTATGTGGTAAGTTAAACTCACAATCATTCCTTTGGGCGATTAAAAGACGTTCACAGCATCTGAATGTCTTCACTACTTTCAAGTGGGGTACTCTTGCTTGAATATCATTTCTGTCAAGATGGAAGTAATGTGGATCACTTTGTTTTAGTCATGATGGTTAATAAAGGTCTGGCTGCCTCCAAGGCTACCAAAACCTGCTTTAGATCCTGGTGCAGCAATATGCCATCTGAGGAAATGACTGCCTTTGAGGCTGGAATGTATTACCTTACGTTAGAGCCATAGTCTAACTTTCACATGGAAGTAAGCTGCTTTCACCTCTTCCACTGCAGTCTGTATGATGGGCTCTGATATTCAAGATGGATTGTTAAGGATCATCTGTCTTTTTGTATCTCCATCCCACGTTGAAAAAGCCCCCAATGCTTTGACTAGTTCAGTCCTTAACCGTTCCACCTCCTGCTTGCCTTTCAGTCCTAATTGCAGATAGTGACCGAGTGCATAATTGCTGAGATCTCATCCTCCTGTGTCACCCTTACCAAGGACAATTGTTCCAGTGGTGCCCTGACATCATAAAGCTACTGCAGGATGTCATCTGACAGGAGGGCCAATCAATTGCCTAGCAAGCAATAGGATACATTTATCTTGGTATTTAAATGAGTAGCAGGGTAGAGAGGATGCCCAACGGAAAACTAAGATGAAAGAAGTTGGGGCATTTTTTCAGACTTATAGATTTGTATGAATGTGCGGCGATCATAATAGTCTTTTCCTCACTATTGCTTTACTAGTAGGCCTTGGTTAAAATGATGCTGGTAACATATGCTATTCACAGTTTTTATTATTCCCACTAACTGAAGCATTACCCTTCCACTCAACTTATCAGCTGACTTAATTAACTCTGGTGTACCATATCCTAAAACAAATGCAGTGAGTAGGGTACCCCGCCACTTGGCTGGCCATAAGATCTATGTATCTGTATCCTAATGTAGGTGCTACAGCTTAGAGAGTGTTAGCAAATCCGGCATGGGATTTTGAGAAGTATGTGAGGTTGAAAACACAAATTTAGTTTCACATTTCTAATGAGCTGTGGATTTTCACATTAACGCAGACTCTATTGTACTGATGTGTTTGAGTTATAAAAAGCAATTTGTGTTGTATTGCATATAGTAAATTGACTAACAGTGGACTTTTCCATCTGCAGATTATACTGAATGACCAGCAGTGGCAGTGTTGCCCAACAGATTATCGCTGCATTGCCGAGACTAAACAAAAAAAAAAAAAAAAAAGAAAGAAAAACACTGAAGTCTTCAAGCATACTGCATCATTTTACCAATTTATGTGGTAAGTTAAACTCACAATCATTCCTTTGGGCGATTAAAAGACGTTCACAGCATCTGAATGTCTTCACTACTTTCAAGTGGGGTACTCTTGCTTGAATATCATTTCTGTCAAGATGGAAGTAATGTGGATCACTTTGTTTTAGTCATGATGGTTAATAAAGGTCTGGCTGCCTCCAAGGCTACCAAAACCTGCTTTAGATCCTGGTGCAGCAATATACCATCTGAGGAAATGACTGCCTTTGAGGCTGGAATGTATTACCTTACGTTAGAGCCATAGTCTAACTTTCACATGGAAGTAAGCTGCTTTCACCTCTTCCACTGCAGTCTGTATGATGGGCTCTGATATTCAATATGGATTGTTAAGGATCATCTGTCTTTTTGTATCTCCATCCCACGTTGAAAAAGCCCCCAATGCTTTGACTAATTCAGTCCTTAACCGTTCCACCTCCTGCTTGCCTTTCAGTCCTAATTGCAGATAGTGACCAAGTGCATAATTGCTGAGATCTCATCCTCCTGTGTCACCCTTACCAAGGACAATTGTTCCAGTGGTGCCCTGACATCATAAAACTACTGCAGGATGTCATCTGACAGGAGGGCCAATCAATTGCCTAGCAAGCAATAGGATACATTTATCTTGGTATATAAATGAGTAGCAGGGTAGAGAGGATGCCCAACTGAAAACTAAGATGAAAGAAGTTGGGGCATTTTTTCAGACTTATAGATTTGTATGAATGTGCGGCGATCATAATAGTCTTTTCCTCACCATTGCTTTACTAGTAGGCCTTGGTTAAAATGATGCTGGTAACATATGCTATTCACAGTTTGTATTATTCCCACTAACTGAAGCATTACCCTTCCACTCTCAACTTATCAGCTGACTTAATTAACTCTGGTGTACCATATCCTAAAACAAATGCAGTGAGTAGGGTACCCCGCCACTTGGCTGGCCATAAGATCTATGTATCTGTATCCTAATGTAGGTGCTACAGCTTAGAGAGTGTTAGCAAATCCGGCATGGGATTTTGAGAAGTATGTGAGGTTGAAAACACAAATTTAGTTTCACATTTCTAATGAGCTGTGGATTTTCACATTAACGCAGACTCTATTGTACTGATGTGTTTGAGTTATAAAAAGCAATTTGTGTTGTATTGCATATAGTAAATTGACTAACAGTGGACTTTTCCATCTGCAGATTATACTGAATGACCAGCAGTGGCAGTGTTGCCCAACAGATTATCGCTGCATTGCCGAGACTAAACAAACAAAAAAAAAAAAAGAAAGAAAAACACTGAAGTCTTCAAGCATACTGCATCATTTTACCAATTTATGTGGTAAGTTAAACTCACAATCATTCCTTTGGGCGATTAAAAGACGTTCACAGCATCTGAATGTCTTCACTACTTTCAAGTGGGGTACTCTTGCTTGAATATCATTTCTGTCAAGATGGAAGTAATGTGGATCACTTTGTTTTAGTCATGATGGTTAATAAAGGTCTGGCTGCCTCCAAGGCTACCAAAACCTGCTTTAGATCCTGGTGCAGCAATATACCATCTGAGGAAATGACTGCCTTTGAGGCTGGAATGTATTACCTTACGTTAGAGCCATAGTCTAACTTTCACATGGAAGTAAGCTGCTTTCACCTCTTCCACTGCAGTCTGTATGATGGGCTCTGATATTCAAGATGGATTGTTAAGGATCATCTGTCTTTTTGTATCTCCATCCCACGTTGAAAAAGCCCCCAATGCTTTGACTAGTTCAGTCCTTAACCGTTCCACCTCCTGCTTGCCTTTCAGTCCTAATTGCAGATAGTGACCGAGTGCATAATTGCTGAGATCTCATCCTCCTGTGTCACCCTTACCAAGGACAATTGTTCCAGTGGTGCCCTGACATCATAAAGCTACTGCAGGATGTCATCTGACAGGAGGGCCAATCAATTGCCTAGCAAGCAATAGGATACATTTATCTTGGTATTTAAATGAGTAGCAGGGTAGAGAGGATGCCCAACGGAAAACTAAGATGAAAGAAGTTGGGGCATTTTTTCAGACTTATAGATTTGTATGAATGTGCGGCGATCATAATAGTCTTTTCCTCACTATTGCTTTACTAGTAGGCCTTGGTTAAAATGATGCTGGTAACATATGCTATTCACAGTTTTTATTATTCCCACTAACTGAAGCATTACCCTTCCACTCAACTTATCAGCTGACTTAATTAACTCTGGTGTACCATATCCTAAAACAAATGCAGTGAGTAGGGTACCCCGCCACTTGGCTGGCCATAAGATCTATGTATCTGTATCCTAATGTAGGTGCTACAGCTTAGAGAGTGTTAGCAAATCCGGCATGGGATTTTGAGAAGTATGTGAGGTTGAAAACACAAATTTAGTTTCACATTTCTAATGAGCTGTGGATTTTCACATTAACGCAGACTCTATTGTACTGATGTGTTTGAGTTATAAAAAGCAATTTGTGTTGTATTGCATATAGTAAATTGACTAACAGTGGACTTTTCCATCTGCAGATTATACTGAATGACCAGCAGTGGCAGTGTTGCCCAACAGATTATCGCTGCATTGCCGAGACTAAACAAAAAAAAAAAAAAAAAGAAAGAAAAACACTGAAGTCTTCAAGCATACTGCATCATTTTACCAATTTATGTGGTAAGTTAAACTCACAATCATTCCTTTGGGCGATTAAAAGACGTTCACAGCATCTGAATGTCTTCACTACTTTCAAGTGGGGTACTCTTGCTTGAATATCATTTCTGTCAAGATGGAAGTAATGTGGATCACTTTGTTTTAGTCATGATGGTTAATAAAGGTCTGGCTGCCTCCAAGGCTACCAAAACCTGCTTTAGATCCTGGTGCAGCAATATACCATCTGAGGAAATGACTGCCTTTGAGGCTGGAATGTATTACCTTACGTTAGAGCCATAGTCTAACTTTCACATGGAAGTAAGCTGCTTTCACCTCTTCCACTGCAGTCTGTATGATGGGCTCTGATATTCAATATGGATTGTTAAGGATCATCTGTCTTTTTGTATCTCCATCCCACGTTGAAAAAGCCCCCAATGCTTTGACTAATTCAGTCCTTAACCGTTCCACCTCCTGCTTGCCTTTCAGTCCTAATTGCAGATAGTGACCAAGTGCATAATTGCTGAGATCTCATCCTCCTGTGTCACCCTTACCAAGGACAATTGTTCCAGTGGTGCCCTGACATCATAAAGCTACTGCAGGATGTCATCTGACAGGAGGGCCAATCAATTGCCTAGCAAGCAATAGGATACATTTATCTTGGTATATAAATGAGTAGCAGGGTAGAGAGGATGCCCAACTGAAAACTAAGATGAAAGAAGTTGGGGCATTTTTTCAGACTTATAGATTTGTATGAATGTGCGGCGATCATAATAGTCTTTTCCTCACCATTGCTTTACTAGTAGGCCTTGGTTAAAATGATGCTGGTAACATATGCTATTCACAGTTTGTATTATTCCCACTAACTGAAGCATTACCCTTCCACTCTCAACTTATCAGCTGACTTAATTAACTCTGGTGTACCATATCCTAAAACAAATGCAGTGAGTAGGGTACCCCGCCACTTGGCTGGCCATAAGATCTATGTATCTGTATCCTAATGTAGGTGCTACAGCTTAGAGAGTGTTAGCAAATCCGGCATGGGATTTTGAGAAGTATGTGAGGTTGAAAACACAAATTTAGTTTCACATTTCTAATGAGCTGTGGATTTTCACATTAACGCAGACTCTATTGTACTGATGTGTTTGAGTTATAAAAAGCAATTTGTGTTGTATTGCATATAGTAAATTGACTAACAGTGGACTTTTCCATCTGCAGATTATACTGAATGACCAGCAGTGGCAGTGTTGCCCAACAGATTATCGCTGCATTGCCGAGACTAAACAAAAAAAAACAAAAAAAGAAAGAAAAACACTGAAGTCTTCAAGCATACTGCATCATTTTACCAATTTATGTGGTAAGTTAAACTCACAATCATTCCTTTGGGCGATTAAAAGACGTTCACAGCATCTGAATGTCTTCACTACTTTCAAGTGGGGTACTCTTGCTTGAATATCATTTCTGTCAAGATGGAAGTAATGTGGATCACTTTGTTTTAGTCATGATGGTTAATAAAGGTCTGGCTGCCTCCAAGGCTACCAAAACCTGCTTTAGATCCTGGTGCAGCAATATACCATTTGAGGAAATGACTGCCTTTGAGGCTGGAATGTATTACCTTACGTTAGAGCCATAGTCTAACTTTCACATGGAAGTAAGCTGCTTTCACCTCTTCCACTGCAGTCTGTATGATGGGCTCTGATATTCAAGATGGATTGTTAAGGATCATCTGTCTTTTTGTATCTCCATCCCACGTTGAAAAAGCCCCCAATGCTTTGACTAGTTCAGTCCTTAACCGTTCCACCTCCTGCTTGCCTTTCAGTCCTAATTGCAGATAGTGACCGAGTGCATAATTGCTGAGATCTCATCCTCCTGTGTCACCCTTACCAAGGACAATTGTTCCAGTGGTGCCCTGACATCATAAAGCTACTGCAGGATGTCATCTGACAGGAGGGCCAATCAATTGCCTAGCAAGCAATAGGATACATTTATCTTGGTATTTAAATGAGTAGCAGGGTAGAGAGGATGCCCAACGGAAAACTAAGATGAAAGAAGTTGGGGCATTTTTTCAGACTTATAGATTTGTATGAATGTGCGGCGATCATAATAGTCTTTTCCTCACTATTGCTTTACTAGTAGGCCTTGGTTAAAATGATGCTGGTAACATATGCTATTCACAGTTTTTATTATTCCCACTAACTGAAGCATTACCCTTCCACTCAACTTATCAGCTGACTTAATTAACTCTGGTGTACCATATCCTAAAACAAATGCAGTGAGTAGGGTACCCCGCCACTTGGCTGGCCATAAGATCTATGTATCTGTATCCTAATGTAGGTGCTACAGCTTAGAGAGTGTTAGCAAATCCGGCATGGGATTTTGAGAAGTATGTGAGGTTGAAAACACAAATTTAGTTTCACATTTCTAATGAGCTGTGGATTTTCACATTAACGCAGACTCTATTGTACTGATGTGTTTGAGTTATAAAAAGCAATTTGTGTTGTATTGCATATAGTAAATTGACTAACAGTGGACTTTTCCATCTGCAGATTATACTGAATGACCAGCAGTGGCAGTGTTGCCCAACAGATTATCGCTGCATTGCCGAGACTAAACAAAAAAAAAAAAAAAAAGAAAGAAAAACACTGAAGTCTTCAAGCATACTGCATCATTTTACCAATTTATGTGGTAAGTTAAACTCACAATCATTCCTTTGGGCGATTAAAAGACGTTCACAGCATCTGAATGTCTTCACTACTTTCAAGTGGGGTACTCTTGCTTGAATATCATTTCTGTCAAGATGGAAGTAATGTGGATCACTTTGTTTTAGTCATGATGGTTAATAAAGGTCTGGCTGCCTCCAAGGCTACCAAAACCTGCTTTAGATCCTGGTGCAGCAATATACCATCTGAGGAAATGACTGCCTTTGAGGCTGGAATGTATTACCTTACGTTAGAGCCATAGTCTAACTTTCACATGGAAGTAAGCTGCTTTCACCTCTTCCACTGCAGTCTGTATGATGGGCTCTGATATTCAATATGGATTGTTAAGGATCATCTGTCTTTTTGTATCTCCATCCCACGTTGAAAAAGCCCCCAATGCTTTGACTAATTCAGTCCTTAACCGTTCCACCTCCTGCTTGCCTTTCAGTCCTAATTGCAGATAGTGACCAAGTGCATAATTGCTGAGATCTCATCCTCCTGTGTCACCCTTACCAAGGACAATTGTTCCAGTGGTGCCCTGACATCATAAAGCTACTGCAGGATGTCATCTGACAGGAGGGCCAATCAATTGCCTAGCAAGCAATAGGATACATTTATGTTGGTATATAAATGAGTAGCAGGGTAGAGAGGATGCCCAACTGAAAACTAAGATGAAAGAAGTTGGGGCATTTTTTCAGACTTATAGATTTGTATGAATGTGCGGCGATCATAATAGTCTTTTCCTCACCATTGCTTTACTAGTAGGCCTTGGTTAAAATGATGCTGGTAACATATGCTATTCACAGTTTGTATTATTCCCACTAACTGAAGCATTACCCTTCCACTCTCAACTTATCAGCTGACTTAATTAACTCTGGTGTACCATATCCTAAAACAAATGCAGTGAGTAGGGTACCCCGCCACTTGGCTGGCCATAAGATCTATGTATCTGTATCCTAATGTAGGTGCTACAGCTTAGAGAGTGTTAGCAAATCCGGCATGGGATTTTGAGAAGTATGTGAGGTTGAAAACACAAATTTAGTTTCACATTTCTAATGAGCTGTGGATTTTCACATTAACGCAGACTCTATTGTACTGATGTGTTTGAGTTATAAAAAGCAATTTGTGTTGTATTGCATATAGTAAATTGACTAACAGTGGACTTTTCCATCTGCAGATTATACTGAATGACCAGCAGTGGCAGTGTTGCCCAACAGATTATCGCTGCATTGCCGAGACTAAACAAAAAAAAAAAAAAAGAAAGAAAAACACTGAAGTCTTCAAGCATACTGCATCATTTTACCAATTTATGTGGTAAGTTAAACTCACAATCATTCCTTTGGGCGATTAAAAGACGTTCACAGCATCTGAATGTCTTCACTACTTTCAAGTGGGGTACTCTTGCTTGAATATCATTTCTGTCAACATGGAAGTAATGTGGATCACTTTGTTTTAGTCATTGATGGTTAATAAAGGTCTGGCTGCCTCCAAGGCTACCAAAACCTGCTTTAGATCCTGGTGCAGCAATATACCATCTGAGGAAATGACTTCCTTTGAGGCTGGAATGTATTACCTTACGTTAGAGCCATAGTCTAACTTTCACATGGAAGTAAGCTGCTTTCACCTCTTCCACTGCAGTCTGTATGATGGGCTCTGATATTCAAGATGGATTGTTAAGGATCATCTGTCTTTTTGTATCTCCATCCCACGTTGAAAAAGCCCCCAATGCTTTGACTAATTCAGTCCTTAACCGTTCCACCTCCTGCTTGCCTTTCAGTCCTAATTGCAGATAGTGACCAAGTGCATAATTGCTGAGATCTCATCCTCCTGTGTCACCCTTACCAAGGACAATTGTTCCAGTGGTGCCATGACATCATAAAGCTACTGCAGGATGTCATCTGACAGGAGGGCCAATCAATTGCCTAGCAAGCAATAGGATACATTTATCTTGGTATATAAATGAGTAGCAGGGTAGAGAGGATGCCCAACTGAAAACTAAGATGAAAGAAGTTGGGGCATTTTTTCAGACTTATAGATTTGTATGAATGTGCGGCGATCATAATAGTCTTTTCCTCACTATTGCTTTACTAGTAGGCCTTGGTTAAAATGATGCTGGTAACATATGCTATTCACAGTTTGTATTATTCCCACTAACTGAAGCATTACCCTTCCACTCTCAACTTATCAGCTGACTTAATTATCTCTGGTGTACCATATCCTAAAACAAATGCAGTGAGTAGGGTACCCCGCCACTTGGCTGGCCATAAGATCTATGTATCTGTATCCTAATGTAGGTGCTACAGCTTAGAGAGTGTTAGCAAATCCGGCATGGGATTTTGAGAAGTATGTGAGGTTGAAAACACAAATTTAGTTTCACATTTCTAATGAGCTGTGGATTTTCACATTAACGCAGACTCTATTGTACTGATGTGTTTGAGTTATAAAAAGCAATTTGTGTTGTATTGCATATAGTAAATTGACTAACAGTGGACTTTTCCATCTGCAGATTATACTGAATGACCAGCAGTGGCAGTGTTGCCCAACAGATTATCGCTGCATTGCCGAGACTAAACAAAAAAGAAAAAAAGAAATAAAAACACTGAAGTCTTCAAGCATACTGTATCATTTTACCAATTTATGTGGTAAGTTAAACTCACAATCATTCCTTTGGGCGATTAAAAGACGTTCACAGCATCTGAATGTCTTCACTACTTTCAAGTGGGGTACTCTTGCTTGAATATCATTTCTGTCAAGATGGAAGTAATGTGGATCACTTTGTTTTAGTCATGATGGTTAATAAAGGTCTGGCTGCCTCCAAGGCTACCAAAACCTGCTTTAGATCCTGGTGCAGCAATATACCATCTGAGGAAATGACTGCCTTTGAGGCTGGAATGTATTACCTTACGTTAGAGCCATAGTCTAACTTTCACATGGAAGTAAGCTGCTTTCACCTCTTCCACTGCAGTCTGTATGATGGGCTCTGATATTCAAGATGGATTGTTAAGGATCATCTGTCTTTTTGTATCTCCATCCCACGTTGAAAAAGCCCCCAATGCTTTGACTAGTTCAGTCCTTAACCGTTCCACCTCCTGCTTGCCTTTCAGTCCTAATTGCAGATAGTGACCGAGTGCATAATTGCTGAGATCTCATCCTCCTGTGTCACCCTTACCAAGGACAATTGTTCCAGTGGTGCCCTGACATCATAAAGCTACTGCAGGATGTCATCTGACAGGAGGGCCAATCAATTGCCTAGCAAGCAATAGGATACATTTATCTTGGTATTTAAATGAGTAGCAGGGTAGAGAGGATGCCCAACGGAAAACTAAGATGAAAGAAGTTGGGGCATTTTTTCAGACTTATAGATTTGTATGAATGTGCGGCGATCATAATAGTCTTTTCCTCACTATTGCTTTACTAGTAGGCCTTGGTTAAAATGATGCTGGTAACATATGCTATTCACAGTTTTTATTATTCCCACTAACTGAAGCATTACCCTTCCACTCAACTTATCAGCTGACTTAATTAACTCTGGTGTACCATATCCTAAAACAAATGCAGTGAGTAGGGTACCCCGCCACTTGGCTGGCCATAAGATCTATGTATCTGTATCCTAATGTAGGTGCTACAGCTTAGAGAGTGTTAGCAAATCCGGCATGGGATTTTGAGAAGTATGTGAGGTTGAAAACACAAATTTAGTTTCACATTTCTAATGAGCTGTGGATTTTCACATTAACGCAGACTCTATTGTACTGATGTGTTTGAGTTATAAAAAGCAATTTGTGTTGTATTGCATATAGTAAATTGACTAACAGTGGACTTTTCCATCTGCAGATTATACTGAATGACCAGCAGTGGCAGTGTTGCCCAACAGATTATCGCTGCATTGCCGAGACTAAACAAAAAAAAAAAAAAAAAAGAAAGAAAAACACTGAAGTCTTCAAGCATACTGCATCATTTTACCAATTTATGTGGTAAGTTAAACTCACAATCATTCCTTTGGGCGATTAAAAGACGTTCACAGCATCTGAATGTCTTCACTACTTTCAAGTGGGGTACTCTTGCTTGAATATCATTTCTGTCAAGATGGAAGTAATGTGGATCACTTTGTTTTAGTCATGATGGTTAATAAAGGTCTGGCTGCCTCCAAGGCTACCAAAACCTGCTTTAGATCCTGGTGCAGCAATATACCATCTGAGGAAATGACTGCCTTTGAGGCTGGAATGTATTACCTTACGTTAGAGCCATAGTCTAACTTTCACATGGAAGTAAGCTGCTTTCACCTCTTCCACTGCAGTCTGTATGATGGGCTCTGATATTCAATATGGATTGTTAAGGATCATCTGTCTTTTTGTATCTCCATCCCACGTTGAAAAAGCCCCCAATGCTTTGACTAATTCAGTCCTTAACCGTTCCACCTCCTGCTTGCCTTTCAGTCCTAATTGCAGATAGTGACCAAGTGCATAATTGCTGAGATCTCATCCTCCTGTGTCACCCTTACCAAGGACAATTGTTCCAGTGGTGCCCTGACATCATAAAGCTACTGCAGGATGTCATCTGACAGGAGGGCCAATCAATTGCCTAGCAAGCAATAGGATACATTTATGTTGGTATATAAATGAGTAGCAGGGTAGAGAGGATGCCCAACTGAAAACTAAGATGAAAGAAGTTGGGGCATTTTTTCAGACTTATAGATTTGTATGAATGTGCGGCGATCATAATAGTCTTTTCCTCACCATTGCTTTACTAGTAGGCCTTGGTTAAAATGATGCTGGTAACATATGCTATTCACAGTTTGTATTATTCCCACTAACTGAAGCATTACCCTTCCACTCTCAACTTATCAGCTGACTTAATTAACTCTGGTGTACCATATCCTAAAACAAATGCAGTGAGTAGGGTACCCCGCCACTTGGCTGGCCATAAGATCTATGTATCTGTATCCTAATGTAGGTGCTACAGCTTAGAGAGTGTTAGCAAATCCGGCATGGGATTTTGAGAAGTATGTGAGGTTGAAAACACAAATTTAGTTTCACATTTCTAATGAGCTGTGGATTTTCACATTAACGCAGACTCTATTGTACTGATGTGTTTGAGTTATAAAAAGCAATTTGTGTTGTATTGCATATAGTAAATTGACTAACAGTGGACTTTTCCATCTGCAGATTATACTGAATGACCAGCAGTGGCAGTGTTGCCCAACAGATTATCGCTGCATTGCCGAGACTAAACAAAAAAGAAAAAAAGAAATAAAAACACTGAAGTCTTCAAGCATACTGTATCATTTTACCAATTTATGTGGTAAGTTAAACTCACAATCATTCCTTTGGGCGATTAAAAGACGTTCACAGCATCTGAATGTCTTCACTACTTTCAAGTGGGGTACTCTTGCTTGAATATCATTTCTGTCAAGATGGAAGTAATGTGGATCACTTTGTTTTAGTCATGATGGTTAATAAAGGTCTGGCTGCCTCCAAGGCTACCAAAACCTGCTTTAGATCCTGGTGCAGCAATATACCATCTGAGGAAATGACTGCCTTTGAGGCTGGAATGTATTACCTTACGTTAGAGCCATAGTCTAACTTTCACATGGAAGTAAGCTGCTTTCACCTCTTCCACTGCAGTCTGTATGATGGGCTCTGATATTCAAGATGGATTGTTAAGGATCATCTGTCTTTTTGTATCTCCATCCCACGTTGAAAAAGCCCCCAATGCTTTGACTAGTTCAGTCCTTAACCGTTCCACCTCCTGCTTGCCTTTCAGTCCTAATTGCAGATAGTGACCGAGTGCATAATTGCTGAGATCTCATCCTCCTGTGTCACCCTTACCAAGGACAATTGTTCCAGTGGTGCCCTGACATCATAAAGCTACTGCAGGATGTCATCTGACAGGAGGGCCAATCAATTGCCTAGCAAGCAATAGGATACATTTATCTTGGTATTTAAATGAGTAGCAGGGTAGAGAGGATGCCCAACGGAAAACTAAGATGAAAGAAGTTGGGGCATTTTTTCAGACTTATAGATTTGTATGAATGTGCGGCGATCATAATAGTCTTTTCCTCACTATTGCTTTACTAGTAGGCCTTGGTTAAAATGATGCTGGTAACATATGCTATTCACAGTTTTTATTATTCCCACTAACTGAAGCATTACCCTTCCACTCAACTTATCAGCTGACTTAATTAACTCTGGTGTACCATATCCTAAAACAAATGCAGTGAGTAGGGTACCCCGCCACTTGGCTGGCCATAAGATCTATGTATCTGTATCCTAATGTAGGTGCTACAGCTTAGAGAGTGTTAGCAAATCCGGCATGGGATTTTGAGAAGTATGTGAGGTTGAAAACACAAATTTAGTTTCACATTTCTAATGAGCTGTGGATTTTCACATTAACGCAGACTCTATTGTACTGATGTGTTTGAGTTATAAAAAGCAATTTGTGTTGTATTGCATATAGTAAATTGACTAACAGTGGACTTTTCCATCTGCAGATTATACTGAATGACCAGCAGTGGCAGTGTTGCCCAACAGATTATCGCTGCATTGCCGAGACTAAACAAAAAAAAAAAAAAAAAAAGAAAGAAAAACACTGAAGTCTTCAAGCATACTGCATCATTTTACCAATTTATGTGGTAAGTTAAACTCACAATCATTCCTTTGGGCGATTAAAAGACGTTCACAGCATCTGAATGTCTTCACTACTTTCAAGTGGGGTACTCTTGCTTGAATATCATTTCTGTCAAGATGGAAGTAATGTGGATCACTTTGTTTTAGTCATGATGGTTAATAAAGGTCTGGCTGCCTCCAAGGCTACCAAAACCTGCTTTAGATCCTGGTGCAGCAATATACCATCTGAGGAAATGACTGCCTTTGAGGCTGGAATGTATTACCTTACGTTAGAGCCATAGTCTAACTTTCACATGGAAGTAAGCTGCTTTCACCTCTTCCACTGCAGTCTGTATGATGGGCTCTGATATTCAAGATGGATTGTTAAGGATCATCTGTCTTTTTGTATCTCCATCCCACGTTGAAAAAGCCCCCAATGCTTTGACTAGTTCAGTCCTTAACCGTTCCACCTCCTGCTTGCCTTTCAGTCCTAATTGCAGATAGTGACCGAGTGCATAATTGCTGAGATCTCATCCTCCTGTGTCACCCTTACCAAGGACAATTGTTCCAGTGGTGCCCTGACATCATAAAGCTACTGCAGGATGTCATCTGACAGGAGGGCCAATCAATTGCCTAGCAAGCAATAGGATACATTTATCTTGGTATTTAAATGAGTAGCAGGGTAGAGAGGATGCCCAACG
The DNA here is from genome assembly GCF_964204655.1 of Triturus cristatus. Classification (NCBI taxonomy): domain Eukaryota; kingdom Metazoa; phylum Chordata; class Amphibia; order Caudata; family Salamandridae; genus Triturus; species Triturus cristatus. Next base: position 1,189,914,913 of record NC_140581.1, on the reverse strand, counting down.
GAAAACTAAGATGAAAGAAGTTGGGGCATTTTTTCAGACTTATAGATTTGTATGAATGTGCGGCGATCATAATAGTCTTTTCCTCACTATTGCTTTACTAGTAGGCCTTGGTTAAAATGATGCTGGTAACATATGCTATTCACAGTTTTTATTATTCCCACTAACTGAAGCATTACCCTTCCACTCAACTTATCAGCTGACTTAATTAACTCTGGTGTACCATATCCTAAAACAAATGCAGTGAGTAGGGTACCCCGCCACTTGGCTGGCCATAAGATCTATGTATCTGTATCCTAATGTAGGTGCTACAGCTTAGAGAGTGTTAGCAAATCCGGCATGGGATTTTGAGAAGTATGTGAGGTTGAAAACACAAATTTAGTTTCACATTTCTAATGAGCTGTGGATTTTCACATTAACGCAGACTCTATTGTACTGATGTGTTTGAGTTATAAAAAGCAATTTGTGTTGTATTGCATATAGTAAATTGACTAACAGTGGACTTTTCCATCTGCAGATTATACTGAATGACCAGCAGTGGCAGTGTTGCCCAACAGATTATCGCTGCATTGCCGAGACTAAACAAAAAAAAAAAAAAAAAGAAAGAAAAACACTGAAGTCTTCAAGCATACTGCATCATTTTACCAATTTATGTGGTAAGTTAAACTCACAATCATTCCTTTGGGCGATTAAAAGACGTTCACAGCATCTGAATGTCTTCACTACTTTCAAGTGGGGTACTCTTGCTTGAATATCATTTCTGTCAAGATGGAAGTAATGTGGATCACTTTGTTTTAGTCATGATGGTTAATAAAGGTCTGGCTGCCTCCAAGGCTACCAAAACCTGCTTTAGATCCTGGTGCAGCAATATACCATCTGAGGAAATGACTGCCTTTGAGGCTGGAATGTATTACCTTACGTTAGAGCCATAGTCTAACTTTCACATGGAAGTAAGCTGCTTTCACCTCTTCCACTGCAGTCTGTATGATGGGCTCTGATATTCAATATGGATTGTTAAGGATCATCTGTCTTTTTGTATCTCCATCCCACGTTGAAAAAGCCCCCAATGCTTTGACTAATTCAGTCCTTAACCGTTCCACCTCCTGCTTGCCTTTCAGTCCTAATTGCAGATAGTGACCAAGTGCATAATTGCTGAGATCTCATCCTCCTGTGTCACCCTTACCAAGGACAATTGTTCCAGTGGTGCCCTGACATCATAAAGCTACTGCAGGATGTCATCTGACAGGAGGGCCAATCAATTGCCTAGCAAGCAATAGGATACATTTATGTTGGTATATAAATGAGTAGCAGGGTAGAGAGGATGCCCAACTGAAAACTAAGATGAAAGAAGTTGGGGCATTTTTTCAGACTTATAGATTTGTATGAATGTGCGGCGATCATAATAGTCTTTTCCTCACCATTGCTTTACTAGTAGGCCTTGGTTAAAATGATGCTGGTAACATATGCTATTCACAGTTTGTATTATTCCCACTAACTGAAGCATTACCCTTCCACTCTCAACTTATCAGCTGACTTAATTAACTCTGGTGTACCATATCCTAAAACAAATGCAGTGAGTAGGGTACCCCGCCACTTGGCTGGCCATAAGATCTATGTATCTGTATCCTAATGTAGGTGCTACAGCTTAGAGAGTGTTAGCAAATCCGGCATGGGATTTTGAGAAGTATGTGAGGTTGAAAACACAAATTTAGTTTCACATTTCTAATGAGCTGTGGATTTTCACATTAACGCAGACTCTATTGTACTGATGTGTTTGAGTTATAAAAAGCAATTTGTGTTGTATTGCATATAGTAAATTGACTAACAGTGGACTTTTCCATCTGCAGATTATACTGAATGACCAGCAGTGGCAGTGTTGCCCAACAGATTATCGCTGCATTGCCGAGACTAAACAAAAAAAAAAAAAAAGAAAGAAAAACACTGAAGTCTTCAAGCATACTGCATCATTTTACCAATTTATGTGGTAAGTTAAACTCACAATCATTCCTTTGGGCGATTAAAAGACGTTCACAGCATCTGAATGTCTTCACTACTTTCAAGTGGGGTACTCTTGCTTGAATATCATTTCTGTCAACATGGAAGTAATGTGGATCACTTTGTTTTAGTCATTGATGGTTAATAAAGGTCTGGCTGCCTCCAAGGCTACCAAAACCTGCTTTAGATCCTGGTGCAGCAATATACCATCTGAGGAAATGACTTCCTTTGAGGCTGGAATGTATTACCTTACGTTAGAGCCATAGTCTAACTTTCACATGGAAGTAAGCTGCTTTCACCTCTTCCACTGCAGTCTGTATGATGGGCTCTGATATTCAAGATGGATTGTTAAGGATCATCTGTCTTTTTGTATCTCCATCCCACGTTGAAAAAGCCCCCAATGCTTTGACTAATTCAGTCCTTAACCGTTCCACCTCCTGCTTGCCTTTCAGTCCTAATTGCAGATAGTGACCAAGTGCATAATTGCTGAGATCTCATCCTCCTGTGTCACCCTTACCAAGGACAATTGTTCCAGTGGTGCCATGACATCATAAAGCTACTGCAGGATGTCATCTGACAGGAGGGCCAATCAATTGCCTAGCAAGCAATAGGATACATTTATCTTGGTATATAAATGAGTAGCAGGGTAGAGAGGATGCCCAACTGAAAACTAAGATGAAAGAAGTTGGGGCATTTTTTCAGACTTATAGATTTGTATGAATGTGCGGCGATCATAATAGTCTTTTCCTCACTATTGCTTTACTAGTAGGCCTTGGTTAAAATGATGCTGGTAACATATGCTATTCACAGTTTGTATTATTCCCACTAACTGAAGCATTACCCTTCCACTCTCAACTTATCAGCTGACTTAATTATCTCTGGTGTACCATATCCTAAAACAAATGCAGTGAGTAGGGTACCCCGCCACTTGGCTGGCCATAAGATCTATGTATCTGTATCCTAATGTAGGTGCTACAGCTTAGAGAGTGTTAGCAAATCCGGCATGGGATTTTGAGAAGTATGTGAGGTTGAAAACACAAATTTAGTTTCACATTTCTAATGAGCTGTGGATTTTCACATTAACGCAGACTCTATTGTACTGATGTGTTTGAGTTATAAAAAGCAATTTGTGTTGTATTGCATATAGTAAATTGACTAACAGTGGACTTTTCCATCTGCAGATTATACTGAATGACCAGCAGTGGCAGTGTTGCCCAACAGATTATCGCTGCATTGCCGAGACTAAACAAAAAAGAAAAAAAGAAATAAAAACACTGAAGTCTTCAAGCATACTGTATCATTTTACCAATTTATGTGGTAAGTTAAACTCACAATCATTCCTTTGGGCGATTAAAAGACGTTCACAGCATCTGAATGTCTTCACTACTTTCAAGTGGGGTACTCTTGCTTGAATATCATTTCTGTCAAGATGGAAGTAATGTGGATCACTTTGTTTTAGTCATGATGGTTAATAAAGGTCTGGCTGCCTCCAAGGCTACCAAAACCTGCTTTAGATCCTGGTGCAGCAATATACCATCTGAGGAAATGACTGCCTTTGAGGCTGGAATGTATTACCTTACGTTAGAGCCATAGTCTAACTTTCACATGGAAGTAAGCTGCTTTCACCTCTTCCACTGCAGTCTGTATGATGGGCTCTGATATTCAAGATGGATTGTTAAGGATCATCTGTCTTTTTGTATCTCCATCCCACGTTGAAAAAGCCCCCAATGCTTTGACTAGTTCAGTCCTTAACCGTTCCACCTCCTGCTTGCCTTTCAGTCCTAATTGCAGATAGTGACCGAGTGCATAATTGCTGAGATCTCATCCTCCTGTGTCACCCTTACCAAGGACAATTGTTCCAGTGGTGCCCTGACATCATAAAGCTACTGCAGGATGTCATCTGACAGGAGGGCCAATCAATTGCCTAGCAAGCAATAGGATACATTTATCTTGGTATTTAAATGAGTAGCAGGGTAGAGAGGATGCCCAACGGAAAACTAAGATGAAAGAAGTTGGGGCATTTTTTCAGACTTATAGATTTGTATGAATGTGCGGCGATCATAATAGTCTTTTCCTCACTATTGCTTTACTAGTAGGCCTTGGTTAAAATGATGCTGGTAACATATGCTATTCACAGTTTTTATTATTCCCACTAACTGAAGCATTACCCTTCCACTCAACTTATCAGCTGACTTAATTAACTCTGGTGTACCATATCCTAAAACAAATGCAGTGAGTAGGGTACCCCGCCACTTGGCTGGCCATAAGATCTATGTATCTGTATCCTAATGTAGGTGCTACAGCTTAGAGAGTGTTAGCAAATCCGGCATGGGATTTTGAGAAGTATGTGAGGTTGAAAACACAAATTTAGTTTCACATTTCTAATGAGCTGTGGATTTTCACATTAACGCAGACTCTATTGTACTGATGTGTTTGAGTTATAAAAAGCAATTTGTGTTGTATTGCATATAGTAAATTGACTAACAGTGGACTTTTCCATCTGCAGATTATACTGAATGACCAGCAGTGGCAGTGTTGCCCAACAGATTATCGCTGCATTGCCGAGACTAAACAAAAAAAAAAAAAAAAAAGAAAGAAAAACACTGAAGTCTTCAAGCATACTGCATCATTTTACCAATTTATGTGGTAAGTTAAACTCACAATCATTCCTTTGGGCGATTAAAAGACGTTCACAGCATCTGAATGTCTTCACTACTTTCAAGTGGGGTACTCTTGCTTGAATATCATTTCTGTCAAGATGGAAGTAATGTGGATCACTTTGTTTTAGTCATGATGGTTAATAAAGGTCTGGCTGCCTCCAAGGCTACCAAAACCTGCTTTAGATCCTGGTGCAGCAATATACCATCTGAGGAAATGACTGCCTTTGAGGCTGGAATGTATTACCTTACGTTAGAGCCATAGTCTAACTTTCACATGGAAGTAAGCTGCTTTCACCTCTTCCACTGCAGTCTGTATGATGGGCTCTGATATTCAATATGGATTGTTAAGGATCATCTGTCTTTTTGTATCTCCATCCCACGTTGAAAAAGCCCCCAATGCTTTGACTAATTCAGTCCTTAACCGTTCCACCTCCTGCTTGCCTTTCAGTCCTAATTGCAGATAGTGACCAAGTGCATAATTGCTGAGATCTCATCCTCCTGTGTCACCCTTACCAAGGACAATTGTTCCAGTGGTGCCCTGACATCATAAAGCTACTGCAGGATGTCATCTGACAGGAGGGCCAATCAATTGCCTAGCAAGCAATAGGATACATTTATGTTGGTATATAAATGAGTAGCAGGGTAGAGAGGATGCCCAACTGAAAACTAAGATGAAAGAAGTTGGGGCATTTTTTCAGACTTATAGATTTGTATGAATGTGCGGCGATCATAATAGTCTTTTCCTCACCATTGCTTTACTAGTAGGCCTTGGTTAAAATGATGCTGGTAACATATGCTATTCACAGTTTGTATTATTCCCACTAACTGAAGCATTACCCTTCCACTCTCAACTTATCAGCTGACTTAATTAACTCTGGTGTACCATATCCTAAAACAAATGCAGTGAGTAGGGTACCCCGCCACTTGGCTGGCCATAAGATCTATGTATCTGTATCCTAATGTAGGTGCTACAGCTTAGAGAGTGTTAGCAAATCCGGCATGGGATTTTGAGAAGTATGTGAGGTTGAAAACACAAATTTAGTTTCACATTTCTAATGAGCTGTGGATTTTCACATTAACGCAGACTCTATTGTACTGATGTGTTTGAGTTATAAAAAGCAATTTGTGTTGTATTGCATATAGTAAATTGACTAACAGTGGACTTTTCCATCTGCAGATTATACTGAATGACCAGCAGTGGCAGTGTTGCCCAACAGATTATCGCTGCATTGCCGAGACTAAACAAAAAAGAAAAAAAGAAATAAAAACACTGAAGTCTTCAAGCATACTGTATCATTTTACCAATTTATGTGGTAAGTTAAACTCACAATCATTCCTTTGGGCGATTAAAAGACGTTCACAGCATCTGAATGTCTTCACTACTTTCAAGTGGGGTACTCTTGCTTGAATATCATTTCTGTCAAGATGGAAGTAATGTGGATCACTTTGTTTTAGTCATGATGGTTAATAAAGGTCTGGCTGCCTCCAAGGCTACCAAAACCTGCTTTAGATCCTGGTGCAGCAATATACCATCTGAGGAAATGACTGCCTTTGAGGCTGGAATGTATTACCTTACGTTAGAGCCATAGTCTAACTTTCACATGGAAGTAAGCTGCTTTCACCTCTTCCACTGCAGTCTGTATGATGGGCTCTGATATTCAAGATGGATTGTTAAGGATCATCTGTCTTTTTGTATCTCCATCCCACGTTGAAAAAGCCCCCAATGCTTTGACTAGTTCAGTCCTTAACCGTTCCACCTCCTGCTTGCCTTTCAGTCCTAATTGCAGATAGTGACCGAGTGCATAATTGCTGAGATCTCATCCTCCTGTGTCACCCTTACCAAGGACAATTGTTCCAGTGGTGCCCTGACATCATAAAGCTACTGCAGGATGTCATCTGACAGGAGGGCCAATCAATTGCCTAGCAAGCAATAGGATACATTTATCTTGGTATTTAAATGAGTAGCAGGGTAGAGAGGATGCCCAACGGAAAACTAAGATGAAAGAAGTTGGGGCATTTTTTCAGACTTATAGATTTGTATGAATGTGCGGCGATCATAATAGTCTTTTCCTCACTATTGCTTTACTAGTAGGCCTTGGTTAAAATGATGCTGGTAACATATGCTATTCACAGTTTTTATTATTCCCACTAACTGAAGCATTACCCTTCCACTCAACTTATCAGCTGACTTAATTAACTCTGGTGTACCATATCCTAAAACAAATGCAGTGAGTAGGGTACCCCGCCACTTGGCTGGCCATAAGATCTATGTATCTGTATCCTAATGTAGGTGCTACAGCTTAGAGAGTGTTAGCAAATCCGGCATGGGATTTTGAGAAGTATGTGAGGTTGAAAACACAAATTTAGTTTCACATTTCTAATGAGCTGTGGATTTTCACATTAACGCAGACTCTATTGTACTGATGTGTTTGAGTTATAAAAAGCAATTTGTGTTGTATTGCATATAGTAAATTGACTAACAGTGGACTTTTCCATCTGCAGATTATACTGAATGACCAGCAGTGGCAGTGTTGCCCAACAGATTATCGCTGCATTGCCGAGACTAAACAAAAAAGAAAAAAAGAAATAAAAACACTGAAGTCTTCAAGCATACTGTATCATTTTACCAATTTATGTGGTAAGTTAAACTCACAATCATTCCTTTGGGCGATTAAAAGACGTTCACAGCATCTGAATGTCTTCACTACTTTCAAGTGGGGTACTCTTGCTTGAATATCATTTCTGTCAAGATGGAAGTAATGTGGATCACTTTGTTTTAGTCATGATGGTTAATAAAGGTCTGGCTGCCTCCAAGGCTACCAAAACCTGCTTTAGATCCTGGTGCAGCAATATACCATCTGAGGAAATGACTGCCTTTGAGGCTGGAATGTATTACCTTACGTTAGAGCCATAGTCTAACTTTCACATGGAAGTAAGCTGCTTTCACCTCTTCCACTGCAGTCTGTATGATGGGCTCTGATATTCAAGATGGATTGTTAAGGATCATCTGTCTTTTTGTATCTCCATCCCACGTTGAAAAAGCCCCCAATGCTTTGACTAGTTCAGTCCTTAACCGTTCCACCTCCTGCTTGCCTTTCAGTCCTAATTGCAGATAGTGACCGAGTGCATAATTGCTGAGATCTCATCCTCCTGTGTCACCCTTACCAAGGACAATTGTTCCAGTGGTGCCCTGACATCATAAAGCTACTGCAGGATGTCATCTGACAGGAGGGCCAATCAATTGCCTAGCAAGCAATAGGATACATTTATCTTGGTATTTAAATGAGTAGCAGGGTAGAGAGGATGCCCAACGGAAAACTAAGATGAAAGAAGTTGGGGCATTTTTTCAGACTTATAGATTTGTATGAATGTGCGGCGATCATAATAGTCTTTTCCTCACTATTGCTTTACTAGTAGGCCTTGGTTAAAATGATGCTGGTAACATATGCTATTCACAGTTTTTATTATTCCCACTAACTGAAGCATTACCCTTCCACTCAACTTATCAGCTGACTTAATTAACTCTGGTGTACCATATCCTAAAACAAATGCAGTGAGTAGGGTACCCCGCCACTTGGCTGGCCATAAGATCTATGTATCTGTATCCTAATGTAGGTGCTACAGCTTAGAGAGTGTTAGCAAATCCGGCATGGGATTTTGAGAAGTATGTGAGGTTGAAAACACAAATTTAGTTTCACATTTCTAATGAGCTGTGGATTTTCACATTAACGCAGACTCTATTGTACTGATGTGTTTGAGTTATAAAAAGCAATTTGTGTTGTATTGCATATAGTAAATTGACTAACAGTGGACTTTTCCATCTGCAGATTATACTGAATGACCAGCAGTGGCAGTGTTGCCCAACAGATTATCGCTGCATTGCCGAGACTAAACAAAAAAAAAAAAAAAAAAGAAAGAAAAACACTGAAGTCTTCAAGCATACTGCATCATTTTACCAATTTATGTGGTAAGTTAAACTCACAATCATTCCTTTGGGCGATTAAAAGACGTTCACAGCATCTGAATGTCTTCACTACTTTCAAGTGGGGTACTCTTGCTTGAATATCATTTCTGTCAAGATGGAAGTAATGTGGATCACTTTGTTTTAGTCATGATGGTTAATAAAGGTCTGGCTGCCTCCAAGGCTACCAAAACCTGCTTTAGATCCTGGTGCAGCAATATACCATCTGAGGAAATGACTGCCTTTGAGGCTGGAATGTATTACCTTACGTTAGAGCCATAGTCTAACTTTCACATGGAAGTAAGCTGCTTTCACCTCTTCCACTGCAGTCTGTATGATGGGCTCTGATATTCAATATGGATTGTTAAGGATCATCTGTCTTTTTGTATCTCCATCCCACGTTGAAAAAGCCCCCAATGCTTTGACTAATTCAGTCCTTAACCGTTCCACCTCCTGCTTGCCTTTCAGTCCTAATTGCAGATAGTGACCAAGTGCATAATTGCTGAGATCTCATCCTCCTGTGTCACCCTTACCAAGGACAATTGTTCCAGTGGTGCCCTGACATCATAAAGCTACTGCAGGATGTCATCTGACAGGAGGGCCAATCAATTGCCTAGCAAGCAATAGGATACATTTATGTTGGTATATAAATGAGTAGCAGGGTAGAGAGGATGCCCAACTGAAAACTAAGATGAAAGAAGTTGGGGCATTTTTTCAGACTTATAGATTTGTATGAATGTGCGGCGATCATAATAGTCTTTTCCTCACCATTGCTTTACTAGTAGGCCTTGGTTAAAATGATGCTGGTAACATATGCTATTCACAGTTTGTATTATTCCCACTAACTGAAGCATTACCCTTCCACTCTCAACTTATCAGCTGACTTAATTAACTCTGGTGTACCATATCCTAAAACAAATGCAGTGAGTAGGGTACCCCGCCACTTGGCTGGCCATAAGATCTATGTATCTGTATCCTAATGTAGGTGCTACAGCTTAGAGAGTGTTAGCAAATCCGGCATGGGATTTTGAGAAGTATGTGAGGTTGAAAACACAAATTTAGTTTCACATTTCTAATGAGCTGTGGATTTTCACATTAACGCAGACTCTATTGTACTGATGTGTTTGAGTTATAAAAAGCAATTTGTGTTGTATTGCATATAGTAAATTGACTAACAGTGGACTTTTCCATCTGCAGATTATACTGAATGACCAGCAGTGGCAGTGTTGCCCAACAGATTATCGCTGCATTGCCGAGACTAAACAAAAAAAAAAAAAAAGAAAGAAAAACACTGAAGTCTTCAAGCATACTGCATCATTTTACCAATTTATGTGGTAAGTTAAACTCACAATCATTCCTTTGGGCGATTAAAAGACGTTCACAGCATCTGAATGTCTTCACTACTTTCAAGTGGGGTACTCTTGCTTGAATATCATTTCTGTCAAGATGGAAGTAATGTGGATCACTTTGTTTTAGTCATGATGGTTAATAAAGGTCTGGCTGCCTCCAAGGCTACCAAAACCTGCTTTAGATCCTGGTGCAGCAATATACCATCTGAGGAAATGACTGCCTTTGAGGCTGGAATGTATTACCTTACGTTAGAGCCATAGTCTAACTTTCACATGGAAGTAAGCTGCTTTCACCTCTTCCACTGCAGTCTGTATGATGGGCTCTGATATTCAATATGGATTGTTAAGGATCATCTGTCTTTTTGTATCTCCATCCCACGTTGAAAAAGCCCCCAATGCTTTGACTAATTCAGTCCTTAACCGTTCCACCTCCTGCTTGCCTTTCAGTCCTAATTGCAGATAGTGACCAAGTGCATAATTGCTGAGATCTCATCTTCCTGTGTCACCCTTACCAAGGACAATTGTTCCAGTGGTGCCCTGACATCATAAAGCTACTGCAGGATGTCATCTGACTGGAGGGCCAATCAATTGCCTAGCAAGCAATAGGATACATTTATCTTGGTATATAAATGAGTAGCAGGGTAGAGAGGATGCCCAACTGAAAACTAAGATGAAAGAAGTTGGGGCATTTTTTCAGACTTATAGATTTGTATGAATGTGCGGCGATCATAATAGTCTTTTCCTCACCATTGCTTTACTAGTAGGCCTTGGTTAAAATGATGCTGGTAACATATGCTATTCACAGTTTGTATTATTCCCACTAACTGAAGCATTACCCTTCCACTCTCAACTTATCAGCTGACTTAATTAACTCTGGTGTACCATATCCTAAAACAAATGCAGTGAGTAGGGTACCCCGCCACTTGGCTGGCCATAAGATCTATGTATCTGTATCCTAATGTAGGTGCTACAGCTTAGAGAGTGTTAGCAAATCCGGCATGGGATTTTGAGAAGTATGTGAGGTTGAAAACACAAATTTAGTTTCACATTTCTAATGAGCTGTGGATTTTCACATTAACGCAGACTCTATTGTACTGATGTGTTTGAGTTATAAAAAGCAATTTGTGTTGTATTGCATATAGTAAATTGACTAACAGTGGACTTTTCCATCTGCAGATTATACTGAATGACCAGCAGTGGCAGTGTTGCCCAACAGATTATCGCTGCATTGCCGAGACTAAACAAAAAAAAAAAAAAAAAAAGAAAGAAAAACACTGAAGTCTTCAAGCATACTGCATCATTTTACCAATTTATGTGGTAAGTTAAACTCACAATCATTCCTTTGGGCGATTAAAAGACGTTCACAGCATCTGAATGTCTTCACTACTTTCAAGTGGGGTACTCTTGCTTGAATATCATTTCTGTCAAGATGGAAGTAATGTGGATCACTTTGTTTTAGTCATGATGGTTAATAAAGGTCTGGCTGCCTCCAAGGCTACCAAAACCTGCTTTAGATCCTGGTGCAGCAATATACCATCTGAGGAAATGACTGCCTTTGAGGCTGGAATGTATTACCTTACGTTAGAGCCATAGTCTAACTTTCACATGGAAGTAAGCTGCTTTCACCTCTTCCACTGCAGTCTGTATGATGGGCTCTGATATTCAAGATGGATTGTTAAGGATCATCTGTCTTTTTGTATCTCCATCCCACGTTGAAAAAGCCCCCAATGCTTTGACTAATTCAGTCCTTAACCGTTCCACCTCCTGCTTGCCTTTCAGTCCTAATTGCAGATAGTGACCAAGTGCATAATTGCTGAGATCTCATCCTCCTGTGTCACCCTTACCAAGGACAATTGTTCCAGTGGTGCCCTGACATCATAAAGCTACTGCAGGATGTCATCTGACAGGAGGGCCAATCAATTGCCTAGCAAGCAATAGGATACATTTATCTTGGTATATAAATGAGTAGCAGGGTAGAGAGGATGCCCAACTGAAAACTAAGATGAAAGAAGTTGGGGCATTTTTTCAGACTTATAGATTTGTATGAATGTGCGGCGATCATAATAGTCTTTTCCTCACCATTGCTTTACTAGTAGGCCTTGGTTAAAATGATGCTGGTAACATATGCTATTCACAGTTTTTATTATTCCCACTAACTGAAGCATTACCCTTCCACTCTCAACTTATCAGCTGACTTAATTAACTCTGGTGTACCATATCCTAAAACAAATGCAGTGAGTAGGGTACCCCGCCACTTGGCTGGCCATAAGATCTATGTATCTGTATCCTAATGTAGGTGCTACAGCTTAGAGAGTGTTAGCAAATCCGGCATGGGATTTTGAGAAGTATGTGAGGTTGAAAACACAAATTTAGTTTCACATTTCTAATGAGCTGTGGATTTTCACATTAACGCAGACTCTATTGTACTGATGTGTTTGAGTTATAAAAAGCAATTTGTGTTGTATTGCATATAGTAAATTGACTAACAGTGGACTTTTCCATCTGCAGATTATACTGAATGACCAGCAGTGGCAGTGTTGCCCAACAGATTATCGCTGCATTGCCGAGACTAAACAAAAAAAAACAAAAAAAGAAAGAAAAACACTGAAGTCTTCAAGCATACTGCATCATTTTACCAATTTATGTGGTAAGTTAAACTCACAATCATTCCTTTGGGCGATTAAAAGACGTTCACAGCATCTGAATGTCTTCACTACTTTCAAGTGGGGTACTCTTGCTTGAATATCATTTCTGTCAAGATGGAAGTAATGTGGATCACTTTGTTTTAGTCATGATGGTTAATAAAGGTCTGGCTGCCTCCAAGGCTACCAAAACCTGCTTTAGATCCTGGTGCAGCAATATACCATCTGAGGAAATGACTGCCTTTGAGGCTGGAATGTATTACCTTACGTTAGAGCCATAGTCTAACTTTCACATGGAAGTAAGCTGCTTTCACCTCTTCCACTGCAGTCTGTATGATGGGCTCTGATATTCAAGATGGATTGTTAAGGATCATCTGTCTTTTTGTATCTCCATCCCACGTTGAAAAAGCCCCCAATGCTTTGACTAGTTCAGTCCTTAACCGTTCCACCTCCTGCTTGCCTTTCAGTCCTAATTGCAGATAGTGACCGAGTGCATAATTGCTGAGATCTCATCCTCCTGTGTCACCCTTACCAAGGACAATTGTTCCAGTGGTGCCCTGACATCATAAAGCTACTGCAGGATGTCATCTGACAGGAGGGCCAATCAATTGCCTAGCAAGCAATAGGATACATTTATGTTGGTATATAAATGAGTAGCAGGGTAGAGAGGATGCCCAACTGAAAACTAAGATGAAAGAAGTTGGGGCATTTTTTCAGACTTATAGATTTGTATGAATGTGCGGCGATCATAATAGTCTTTTCCTCACCATTGCTTTACTAGTAGGCCTTGGTTAAAATGATGCTGGTAACATATGCTATTCACAGTTTGTATTATTCCCACTAACTGAAGCATTACCCTTCCACTCTCAACTTATCAGCTGACTTAATTAACTCTGGTGTACCATATCCTAAAACAAATGCAGTGAGTAGGGTACCCCGCCACTTGGCTGGCCATAAGATCTATGTATCTGTATCCTAATGTAGGTGCTACAGCTTAGAGAGTGTTAGCAAATCCGGCATGGGATTTTGAGAAGTATGTGAGGTTGAAAACACAAATTTAGTTTCACATTTCTAATGAGCTGTGGATTTTCACATTAACGCAGACTCTATTGTACTGATGTGTTTGAGTTATAAAAAGCAATTTGTGTTGTATTGCATATAGTAAATTGACTAACAGTGGACTTTTCCATCTGCAGATTATACTGAATGACCAGCAGTGGCAGTGTTGCCCAACAGATTATCGCTGCATTGCCGAGACTAAACAAAAAAAAAAAAAAAAAAGAAAGAAAAACACTGAAGTCTTCAAGCATACTGCATCATTTTACCAATTTATGTGGTAAGTTAAACTCACAATCATTCCTTTGGGCGATTAAAAGACGTTCACAGCATCTGAATGTCTTCACTACTTTCAAGTGGGGTACTCTTGCTTGAATATCATTTCTGTCAAGATGGAAGTAATGTGGATCACTTTGTTTTAGTCATGATGGTTAATAAAGGTCTGGCTGCCTCCAAGGCTACCAAAACCTGCTTTAGATCCTGGTGCAGCAATATACCATCTGAGGAAATGACTGCCTTTGAGGCTGGAATGTATTACCTTACGTTAGAGCCATAGTCTAACTTTCACATGGAAGTAAGCTGCTTTCACCTCTTCCACTGCAGTCTGTATGATGGGCTCTGATATTCAATATGGATTGTTAAGGATCATCTGTCTTTTTGTATCTCCATCCCACGTTGAAAAAGCCCCCAATGCTTTGACTAATTCAGTCCTTAACCGTTCCACCTCCTGCTTGCCTTTCAGTCCTAATTGCAGATAGTGACCAAGTGCATAATTGCTGAGATCTCATCCTCCTGTGTCACCCTTACCAAGGACAATTGTTCCAGTGGTGCCCTGACATCATAAAGCTACTGCAGGATGTCATCTGACAGGAGGGCCAATCAATTGCCTAGCAAGCAATAGGATACATTTATGTTGGTATATAAATGAGTAGCAGGGTAGAGAGGATGCCCAACTGAAAACTAAGATGAAAGAAGTTGGGGCATTTTTTCAGACTTATAGATTTGTATGAATGTGCGGCGATCATAATAGTCTTTTCCTCACCATTGCTTTACTAGTAGGCCTTGGTTAAAATGATGCTGGTAACATATGCTATTCACAGTTTGTATTATTCCCACTAACTGAAGCATTACCCTTCCACTCTCAACTTATCAGCTGACTTAATTAACTCTGGTGTACCATATCCTAAAACAAATGCAGTGAGTAGGGTACCCCGCCACTTGGCTGGCCATAAGATCTATGTATCTGTATCCTAATGTAGGTGCTACAGCTTAGAGAGTGTTAGCAAATCCGGCATGGGATTTTGAGAAGTATGTGAGGTTGAAAACACAAATTTAGTTTCACATTTCTAATGAGCTGTGGATTTTCACATTAACGCAGACTCTATTGTACTGATGTGTTTGAGTTATAAAAAGCAATTTGTGTTGTATTGCATATAGTAAATTGACTAACAGTGGACTTTTCCATCTGCAGATTATACTGAATGACCAGCAGTGGCAGTGTTGCCCAACAGATTATCGCTGCATTGCCGAGACTAAACAAAAAAAAAAAAAAAAAAGAAAGAAAAACACTGAAGTCTTCAAGCATACTGCATCATTTTACCAATTTATGTGGTAAGTTAAACTCACAATCATTCCTTTGGGCGATTAAAAGACGTTCACAGCATCTGAATGTCTTCACTACTTTCAAGTGGGGTACTCTTGCTTGAATATCATTTCTGTCAAGATGGAAGTAATGTGGATCACTTTGTTTTAGTCATGATGGTTAATAAAGGTCTGGCTGCCTCCAAGGCTACCAAAACCTGCTTTAGATCCTGGTGCAGCAATATACCATCTGAGGAAATGACTGCCTTTGAGGCTGGAATGTATTACCTTACGTTAGAGCCATAGTCTAACTTTCACATGGAAGTAAGCTGCTTTCACCTCTTCCACTGCAGTCTGTATGATGGGCTCTGATATTCAAGATGGATTGTTAAGGATCATCTGTCTTTTTGTATCTCCATCCCACGTTGAAAAAGCCCCCAATGCTTTGACTAGTTCAGTCCTTAACCGTTCCACCTCCTGCTTGCCTTTCAGTCCTAATTGCAGATAGTGACCGAGTGCATAATTGCTGAGATCTCATCCTCCTGTGTCACCCTTACCAAGGACAATTGTTCCAGTGGTGCCCTGACATCATAAAGCTACTGCAGGATGTCATCTGACAGGAGGGCCAATCAATTGCCTAGCAAGCAATAGGATACATTTATCTTGGTATTTAAATGAGTAGCAGGGTAGAGAGGATGCCCAACGGAAAACTAAGATGAAAGAAGTTGGGGCATTTTTTCAGACTTATAGATTTGTATGAATGTGCGGCGATCATAATAGTCTTTTCCTCACTATTGCTTTACTAGTAGGCCTTGGTTAAAATGATGCTGGTAACATATGCTATTCACAGTTTTTATTATTCCCACTAACTGAAGCATTACCCTTCCACTCAACTTATCAGCTGACTTAATTAACTCTGGTGTACCATATCCTAAAACAAATGCAGTGAGTAGGGTACCCCGCCACTTGGCTGGCCATAAGATCTATGTATCTGTATCCTAATGTAGGTGCTACAGCTTAGAGAGTGTTAGCAAATCCGGCATGGGATTTTGAGAAGTATGTGAGGTTGAAAACACAAATTTAGTTGCACATTTCTAATGAGCTGTGGATTTTCACATTAACGCAGACTCTATTGTACTGATGTGTTTGAGTTATAAAAAGCAATTTGTGTTGTATTGCATATAGTAAATTGACTAACAGTGGACTTTTCCATCTGCAGATTATACTGAATGACCAGCAGTGGCAGTGTTGCCCAACAGATTATCGCTGCATTGCCGAGACTAAACAAAAAAAAAAAAAAAAAGAATGAAAAACACTGAAGTCTTCAAGCATACTGCATCATTTTACCAATTTATGTGGTAAGTTGAACTCACAATCATTCCTTTGGGCGATTAAAAGACGTTCACAGCATCTGAATGTCTTCACTACTTTCAAGTGGGGTACTCTTGCTTGAATATCATTTCTGTCAAGATGGAAGTAATGTGGATCACTTTGTTTTAGTCATGATGGTTAATAAAGGTCTGGCTGCCTCCAAGGCTACCAAAACCTGCTTTAGATCCTGGTGCAGCAATATACCATCTGAGGAAATGACTGCCTTTGAGGCTGGAATGTATTACCTTACGTTAGAGCCATAGTCTAACTTTCACATGGAAGTAAGCTGCTTTCACCTCTTCCACTGCAGTCTGTATGATGGGCTCTGATATTCAATATGGATTGTTAAGGATCATCTGTCTTTTTGTATCTCCATCCCACGTTGAAAAAGCCCCCAATGCTTTGACTAGTTCAGTCCTTAACCGTTCCACCTCCTGCTTGCCTTTCAGTCCTAATTGCAGATAGTGACCAAGTGCATAATTGCTGAGATCTCATCCTCCTGTGTCACCCTTACCAAGGACAATTGTTCCAGTGGTGCCCTGACATCATAAAGCTACTGCAGGATGTCATCTGACAGGAGGGCCAATCAATTGCCTAGCAAGCAATAGGATACATTTATCTTGGTATTTAAATGAGTAGCAGGGTAGAGAGGATGCCCAACGGAAAACTAAGATGAAAGAAGTTAGGGCATTTTTTCAGACTTATAGATTTGTATGAATGTGCGGCGATCATAATAGTCTTTTCCTCACCATTGCTTTACTAGTAGGCCTTGGTTAAAATGATGCTGGTAACATATGCTATTCACAGTTTGTATTATTCCCACTAACTGAAGCATTACCCTTCCACTCTCAACTTATCAGCTGACTTAATTAACTCTGGTGTACCATATCCTAAAACAAATGCAGTGAGTAGGGTACCCCGCCACTTGGCTGGCCATAAGATCTATGTATCTGTATCCTAATGTAGGTGCTACAGCTTAGAGAGTGTTAGCAAATCCGGCATGGGATTTTGAGAAGTATGTGAGGTTGAAAACACAAATTTAGTTTCACATTTCTAATGAGCTGTGGATTTTCACATTAACGCAGACTCTATTGTACTGATGTGTTTGAGTTATAAAAAGCAATTTGTGTTGTATTGCATATAGTAAATTGACTAACAGTGGACTTTTCCATCTGCAGATTATACTGAATGACCAGCAGTGGCAGTGTTGCCCAACAGATTATCGCTGCATTGCCGAGACTAAACAAAAAAAAAAAAAAAAAAAGAAAGAAAAACACTGAAGTCTTCAAGCATTCTGCATCATTTTACCAATTTATGTGGTAAGTTAAACTCACAATCATTCCTTTGGGCGATTAAAAGACGTTCACAGCATCTGAATGTCTTCACTACTTTCAAGTGGGGTACTCTTGCTTGAATATCATTTCTGTCAAGATGGAAGTAATGTGGATCACTTTGTTTTAGTCATGATGGTTAATAAAGGTCTGGCTGCCTCCAAGGCTACCAAAACCTGCTTTAGATCCTGGTGCAGCAATATACCATCTGAGGAAATGACTGCCTTTGAGGCTGGAATGTATTACCTTACGTTAGAGCCATAGTCTAACTTTCACATGGAAGTAAGCTGCTTTCACCTCTTCCACTGCAGTCTGTATGATGGGCTCTGATATTCAAGATGGATTGTTAAGGATCATCTGTCTTTTTGTATCTCCATCCAACGTTGAAAAAGCCCCCAATGCTTTGACTAATTCAGTCCTTAACCGTTCCACCTCCTGCTTGCCTTTCAGTCCTAATTGCAGATAGTGACCAAGTGCATAATTGCTGAGATCTCATCCTCCTGTGTCACCCTTACCAAGGACAATTGTTCCAGTGGTGCCCTGACATCATAAAGCTACTGCAGGATGTCATCTGACAGGAGGGCCAATCAATTGCCTAGCAAGCAATAGGATACATTTATCTTGGTATATAAATGAGTAGCAGAGTAGAGAGGATGCCCAACTGAAAACTAAGATGAAAGAAGTTGGGGCATTTTTTCAGACTTATAGATTTGTATGAATGTGCGGCGATCATAATAGTCTTTTCCTCACCATTGCTTTACTAGTAGGCCTTGGTTAAAATGATGCTGGTAACATATGCTATTCACAGTTTTTATTATTCCCACTAACTGAAGCATTACCCTTCCACTCTCAACTTATCAGCTGACTTAATTAACTCTGGTGTACCATATCCTAAAACAAATGCAGTGAGTAGGGTACCCCGCCACTTGGCTGGCCATAAGATCTATGTATCTGTATCCTAATGTAGGTGCTACAGCTTAGAGAGTGTTAGCAAATCCGGCATGGGATTTTGAGAAGTATGTGAGGTTGAAAAAACAAATTTAGTTTCACATTTCTAATGAGCTGTGGATTTTCACATTAACGCAGACTCTATTGTACTGATGTGTTTGAGTTATAAAAAGCAATTTGTGTTGTATTGCATATAGTAAATTGACTAACAGTGGACTTTTCCATCTGCAGATTATACTGAATGACCAGCAGTGGCAGTGTTGCCCAACAGATTATCGCTGCATTGCCGAGACTAAACAAAAAAAAAAAAAAAAAAGAAAGAAAAACACTGAAGTCTTCAAGCATACTGCATCATTTTACCAATTTATGTGGTAAGTTAAACTCACAATCATTCCTTTGGGCGATTAAAAGACGTTCACAGCATCTGAATGTCTTCACTACTTTCAAGTGGGGTACTCTTGCTTGAATATCATTTCTGTCAAGATGGAAGTAATGTGGATCACTTTGTTTTAGTCATGATGGTTAATAAAGGTCTGGCTGCCTCCAAGGCTACCAAAACCTGCTTTAGATCCTGGTGCAGCAATATACCATCTGAGGAAATGACTGCCTTTGAGGCTGGAATGTATTACCTTACGTTAGAGCCATAGTCTAACTTTCACATGGAAGTAAGCTGCTTTCACCTCTTCCACTGCAGTCTGTATGATGGGCTCTGATATTCAAGATGGATTGTTAAGGATCATCTGTCTTTTTGTATCTCCATCCCACGTTGAAAAAGCCCCCAATGCTTTGACTAGTTCAGTCCTTAACCGTTCCACCTCCTGCTTGCCTTTCAGTCCTAATTGCAGATAGTGACCGAGTGCATAATTGCTGAGATCTCATCCTCCTGTGTCACCCTTACCAAGGACAATTGTTCCAGTGGTGCCCTGACATCATAAAGCTACTGCAGGATGTCATCAAACAGGAGGGCCAATCAATTGCCTAGCAAGCAATAGGATACATTTATCTTGGTATTTAAATGAGTAGCAGGGTAGAGAGGATGCCCAACGGAAAACTAAGATGAAAGAAGTTGGGGCATTTTTTCAGACTTATAGATTTGTATGAATGTGCGGCGATCATAATAGTCTTTTCCTCACTATTGCTTTACTAGTAGGCCTTGGTTAAAATGATGCTGGTAACATATGCTATTCACAGTTTTTATTATTCCCACTAACTGAAGCATTACCCTTCCACTCAACTTAGCAGCTGACTTAATTAACTCTGGTGTACCATATCCTAAAACAAATGCAGTGAGTAGGGTACCCCGCCACTTGGCTGGCCATAAGATCTATGTATCTGTATCCTAATGTAGGTGCTACAGCTTAGAGAGTGTTAGCAAATCCGGCATGGGATTTTGAGAAGTATGTGAGGTTGAAAACACAAATTTAGTTTCACATTTCTAATGAGCTGTGAATTTTCACATTAACGCAGACTCTATTGTACTGATGTGTTTGAGTTATAAAAAGCAATTTGTGTTGTATTGCATATAGTAAATTGACTAACAGTGGACTTTTCCATCTGCAGATTATACTGAATGACCAGCAGTGGCAGTGTTGCCCAACAGATTATCGCTGCATTGCCGAGACTAAACAAAAAAAAAAAAAAAAAGAAAGAAAAACACTGAAGTCTTCAAGCATACTGCATCATTTTACCAATTTATGTGGTAAGTTAAACTCACAATCATTCCTTTGGGCGATTAAAAGACGTTCACAGCATCTGAATGTCTTCACTACTTTCAAGTGGGGTACTCTTGCTTGAATATCATTTCTGTCAAGATGGAAGTAATGTGGATCACTTTGTTTTAGTCATGATGGTTAATAAAGGTCTGGCTGCCTCCAAGGCTACCAAAACCTGCTTTAGATCCTGGTGCAGCAATATACCATCTGAGGAAATGACTGCCTTTGAGGCTGGAATGTATTACCTTACGTTAGAGCCATAGTCTAACTTTCACATGGAAGTAAGCTGCTTTCACCTCTTCCACTGCAGTCTGTATGATGGGCTCTGATATTCAATATGGATTGTTAAGGATCATCTGTCTTTTTGTATCTCCATCCCACGTTGAAAAAGCCCCCAATGCTTTGACTAATTCAGTCCTTAACCGTTCCACCTCCTGCTTGCCTTTCAGTCCTAATTGCAGATAGTGACCAAGTGCATAATTGCTGAGATCTCATCCTCCTGTGTCACCCTTACCAAGGACAATTGTTCCAGTGGTGCCCTGACATCATAAAGCTACTGCAGGATGTCATCTGACAGGAGGGCCAATCAATTGCCTAGCAAGCAATAGGATACATTTATCTTGGTATATAAATGAGTAGCAGGGTAGAGAGGATGCCCAACTGAAAACTAAGATGAAAGAAGTTGGGGCATTTTTTCAGACTTATAGATTTGTATGAATGTGCGGCGATCATAATAGTCTTTTCCTCACCATTGCTTTACTAGTAGGCCTTGGTTAAAATGATGCTGGTAACATATGCTATTCACAGTTTGTATTATTCCCACTAACTGAAGCATTACCCTTCCACTCTCAACTTATCAGCTGACTTAATTAACTCTGGTGTACCATATCCTAAAACAAATGCAGTGAGTAGGGTACCCCGCCACTTGGCTGGCCATAAGATCTATGTATCTGTATCCTAATGTAGGTGCTACAGCTTAGAGAGTGTTAGCAAATCCGGCATGGGATTTTGAGAAGTATGTGAGGTTGAAAACACAAATTTAGTTTCACATTTCTAATGAGCTGTGGATTTTCACATTAACGCAGACTCTATTGTACTGATGTGTTTGAGTTATAAAAAGCAATTTGTGTTGTATTGCATATAGTAAATTGACTAACAGTGGACTTTTCCATCTGCAGATTATACTGAATGACCAGCAGTGGCAGTGTTGCCCAACAGATTATCGCTGCATTGCCGAGACTAAACAAAAAAAAAAAAAAAAAAGAAAGAAAAACACTGAAGTCTTCAAGCATACTGCATCATTTTACCAATTTATGTGGTAAGTTAAACTCACAATCATTCCTTTGGGCGATTAAAAGACGTTCACAGCATCTGAATGTCTTCACTACTTTCAAGTGGGGTACTCTTGCTTGAATATCATTTCTGTCAAGATGGAAGTAATGTGGATCACTTTGTTTTAGTCATGATGGTTAATAAAGGTCTGGCTGCCTCCAAGGCTACCAAAACCTGCTTTAGATCCTGGTGCAGCAATATACCATCTGAGGAAATGACTGCCTTTGAGGCTGGAATGTATTACCTTACGTTAGAGCCATAGTCTAACTTTCACATGGAAGTAAGCTGCTTTCACCTCTTCCACTGCAGTCTGTATGATGGGCTCTGATATTCAAGATGGATTGTTAAGGATCATCTGTCTTTTTGTATCTCCATCCCACGTTGAAAAAGCCCCCAATGCTTTGACTAGTTCAGTCCTTAACCGTTCCACCTCCTGCTTGCCTTTCAGTCCTAATTGCAGATAGTGACCGAGTGCATAATTGCTGAGATCTCATCCTCCTGTGTCACCCTTACCAAGGACAATTGTTCCAGTGGTGCCCTGACATCATAAAGCTACTGCAGGATGTCATCTGACAGGAGGGCCAATCAATTGCCTAGCAAGCAATAGGATACATTTATCTTGGTATTTAAATGAGTAGCAGGGTAGAGAGGATGCCCAACGGAAAACTAAGATGAAAGAAGTTGGGGCATTTTTTCAGACTTATAGATTTGTATGAATGTGCGGCGATCATAATAGTCTTTTCCTCACTATTGCTTTACTAGTAGGCCTTGGTTAAAATGATGCTGGTAACATATGCTATTCACAGTTTTTATTATTCCCACTAACTGAAGCATTACCCTTCCACTCAACTTATCAGCTGACTTAATTAACTCTGGTGTACCATATCCTAAAACAAATGCAGTGAGTAGGGTACCCCGCCACTTGGCTGGCCATAAGATCTATGTATCTGTATCCTAATGTAGGTGCTACAGCTTAGAGAGTGTTAGCAAATCCGGCATGGGATTTTGAGAAGTATGTGAGGTTGAAAACACAAATTTAGTTTCACATTTCTAATGAGCTGTGGATTTTCACATTAACGCAGACTCTATTGTACTGATGTGTTTGAGTTATAAAAAGCAATTTGTGTTGTATTGCATATAGTAAATTGACTAACAGTGGACTTTTCCATCTGCAGATTATACTGAATGACCAGCAGTGGCAGTGTTGCCCAACAGATTATCGCTGCATTGCCGAGACTAAACAAAAAAAAAAAAAAAAAGAATGAAAAACACTGAAGTCTTCAAGCATACTGCATCATTTTACCAATTTATGTGGTAAGTTAAACTCACAATCATTCCTTTGGGCGATTAAAAGACGTTCACAGCATCTGAATGTCTTCACTACTTTCAAGTGGGGTACTCTTGCTTGAATATCATTTCTGTCAAGATGGAAGTAATGTGGATCACTTTGTTTTAGTCATGATGGTTAATAAAGGTCTGGCTGCCTCCAAGGCTACCAAAACCTGCTTTAGATCCTGGTGCAGCAATATACCATCTGAGGAAATGACTGCCTTTGAGGCTGGAATGTATTACCTTACGTTAGAGCCATAGTCTAACTTTCACATGGAAGTAAGCTGCTTTCACCTCTTCCACTGCAGTCTGTATGATGGGCTCTGATATTCAAGATGGATTGTTAAGGATCATCTGTCTTTTTGTATCTCCATCCCACGTTGAAAAAGCCCCCAATGCTTTGACTAGTTCAGTCCTTAACCGTTCCACCTCCTGCTTGCCTTTCAGTCCTAATTGCAGATAGTGACCGAGTGCATAATTGCTGAGATCTCATCCTCCTGTGTCACCCTTACCAAGGACAATTGTTCCAGTGGTGCCCTGACATCATAAAGCTACTGCAGGATGTCATCTGACAGGAGGGCCAATCAATTGCCTAGCAAGCAATAGGATACATTTATCTTGGTATTTAAATGAGTAGCAGGGTAGAGAGGATGCCCAACGGAAAACTAAGATGAAAGAAGTTAGGGCATTTTTCAGACTTATAGATTTGTATGAATGTGCGGCGATCATAATAGTCTTTTCCTCACCATTGCTTTACTAGTAGGCCTTGGTTAAAATGATGCTGGTAACATATGCTATTCACAGTTTTTATTATTCCCACTAACTGAAGCATTACCCTTCCACTCTCAACTTATCAGCTGACTTAATTAACTCTGGTGTACCATATCCTAAAACAAATGCAGTGAGTAGGGTACCCCGCCACTTGGCTGGCCATAAGATCTATGTATCTGTATCCTAATGTAGGTGCTACAGCTTAGAGAGTGTTAGCAAATCCGGCATGGGATTTTGAGAAGTATGTGAGGTTGAAAACACAAATTTAGTTTCACATTTCTAATGAGCTGTGGATTTTCACATTAACGCAGACTCTATTGTACTGATGTGTTTGAGTTATAAAAAGCAATTTGTGTTGTATTGCATATAGTAAATTGACTAACAGTGGACTTTTCCATCTGCAGATTATACTGAATGACCAGCAGTGGCAGTGTTGCCCAACAGATTATCGCTGCATTGCCGAGACTAAACAAAAAAAAAAAAAAAAAAAGAAAGAAAAACACTGAAGTCTTCAAGCATACTGCATCATTTTACCAATTTATGTGGTAAGTTAAACTCACAATCATTCCTTTGGGCGATTAAAAGACGTTCACAGCATCTGAATGTCTTCACTACTTTCAAGTGGGGTACTCTTGCTTGAATATCATTTCTGTCAAGATGGAAGTAATGTGGATCACTTTGTTTTAGTCATGATGGTTAATAAAGGTCTGGCTGCCTCCAAGGCTACCAAAACCTGCTTTAGATCCTGGTGCAGCAATATACCATCTGAGGAAATGACTGCCTTTGAGGCTGGAATGTATTACCTTACGTTAGAGCCATAGTCTAACTTTCACATGGAAGTAAGCTGCTTTCACCTCTTCCACTGCAGTCTGTATGATGGGCTCTGATATTCAAGATGGATTGTTAAGGATCATCTGTCTTTTTGTATCTCCATCCAACGTTGAAAAAGCCCCCAATGCTTTGACTAATTCAGTCCTTAACCGTTCCACCTCCTGCTTGCCTTTCAGTCCTAATTGCAGATAGTGACCAAGTGCATAATTGCTGAGATCTCATCCTCCTGTGTCACCCTTACCAAGGACAATTGTTCCAGTGGTGCCCTGACATCATAAAGCTACTGCAGGATGTCATCTGACAGGAGGGCCAATCAATTGCCTAGCAAGCAATAGGATACATTTATCTTGGTATATAAATGAGTAGCAGAGTAGAGAGGATGCCCAACTGAAAACTAAGATGAAAGAAGTTGGGGCATTTTTTCAGACTTATAGATTTGTATGAATGTGCGGCGATCATAATAGTCTTTTCCTCACCATTGCTTTACTAGTAGGCCTTGGTTAAAATGATGCTGGTAACATATGCTATTCACAGTTTTTATTATTCCCACTAACTGAAGCATTACCCTTCCACTCTCAACTTATCAGCTGACTTAATTAACTCTGGTGTACCATATCCTAAAACAAATGCAGTGAGTAGGGTACCCCGCCACTTGGCTGGCCATAAGATCTATGTATCTGTATCCTAATGTAGGTGCTACAGCTTAGAGAGTGTTAGCAAATCCGGCATGGGATTTTGAGAAGTATGTGAGGTTGAAAAAACAAATTTAGTTTCACATTTCTAATGAGCTGTGGATTTTCACATTAACGCAGACTCTATTGTACTGATGTGTTTGAGTTATAAAAAGCAATTTGTGTTGTATTGCATATAGTAAATTGACTAACAGTGGACTTTTCCATCTGCAGATTATACTGAATGACCAGCAGTGGCAGTGTTGCCCAACAGATTATCGCTGCATTGCCGAGACTAAACAAAAAAAAAAAAAAAAAAGAAAGAAAAACACTGAAGTCTTCAAGCATACTGCATCATTTTACCAATTTATGTGGTAAGTTAAACTCACAATCATTCCTTTGGGCGATTAAAAGACGTTCACAGCATCTGAATGTCTTCACTACTTTCAAGTGGGGTACTCTTGCTTGAATATCATTTCTGTCAAGATGGAAGTAATGTGGATCACTTTGTTTTAGTCATGATGGTTAATAAAGGTCTGGCTGCCTCCAAGGCTACCAAAACCTGCTTTAGATCCTGGTGCAGCAATATACCATCTGAGGAAATGACTGCCTTTGAGGCTGGAATGTATTACCTTACGTTAGAGCCATAGTCTAACTTTCACATGGAAGTAAGCTGCTTTCACCTCTTCCACTGCAGTCTGTATGATGGGCTCTGATATTCAAGATGGATTGTTAAGGATCATCTGTCTTTTTGTATCTCCATCCCACGTTGAAAAAGCCCCCAATGCTTTGACTAGTTCAGTCCTTAACCGTTCCACCTCCTGCTTGCCTTTCAGTCCTAATTGCAGATAGTGACCGAGTGCATAATTGCTGAGATCTCATCCTCCTGTGTCACCCTTACCAAGGACAATTGTTCCAGTGGTGCCCTGACATCATAAAGCTACTGCAGGATGTCATCTGACAGGAGGGCCAATCAATTGCCTAGCAAGCAATAGGATACATTTATCTTGGTATTTAAATGAGTAGCAGGGTAGAGAGGATGCCCAACGGAAAACTAAGATGAAAGAAGTTGGGGCATTTTTTCAGACTTATAGATTTGTATGAATGTGCGGCGATCATAATAGTCTTTTCCTCACTATTGCTTTACTAGTAGGCCTTGGTTAAAATGATGCTGGTAACATATGCTATTCACAGTTTTTATTATTCCCACTAACTGAAGCATTACCCTTCCACTCAACTTAGCAGCTGACTTAATTAACTCTGGTGTACCATATCCTAAAACAAATGCAGTGAGTAGGGTACCCCGCCACTTGGCTGGCCATAAGATCTATGTATCTGTATCCTAATGTAGGTGCTACAGCTTAGAGAGTGTTAGCAAATCCGGCATGGGATTTTGAGAAGTATGTGAGGTTGAAAACACAAATTTAGTTTCACATTTCTAATGAGCTGTGGATTTTCACATTAACGCAGACTCTATTGTACTGATGTGTTTGAGTTATAAAAAGCAATTTGTGTTGTATTGCATATAGTAAATTGACTAACAGTGGACTTTTCCATCTGCAGATTATACTGAATGACCAGCAGTGGCAATGTTGCCCAACAGATTATCGCTGCATTGCCGAGACTAAACAAAAAAAAAAAAAAAAAGAAAGAAAAACACTGAAGTCTTCAAGCATACTGCATCATTTTACCAATTTATGTGGTAAGTTAAACTCACAATCATTCCTTTGGGCGATTAAAAGACGTTCACAGCATCTGAATGTCTTCACTACTTTCAAGTGGGGTACTCTTGCTTGAATATCATTTCTGTCAAGATGGAAGTAATGTGGATCACTTTGTTTTAGTCATGATGGTTATTAAAGGTCTGGCTGCCTCCAAGGCTACCAAAACCTGCTTTAGATCCTGGTGCAGCAATATACCATCTGAGGAAATGACTGCCTTTGAGGCTGGAATGTATTACCTTACGTTGGAGCCATAGTCTAACTTTCACATGGAAGTAAGCTGCTTTCACCTCTTCCACTGCAGTCTGTATGATGGGCTCTGATATTCAATATGGATTGTTAAGGATCATCTGTCTTTTTGTATCTCCATCCCACGTTGAAAAAGCCCCCAATGCTTTGACTAATTCAGTCCTTAACCGTTCCACCTCCTGCTTGCCTTTCAGTCCTAATTGCAGATAGTGACCAAGTGCATAATTGCTGAGATCTCATCCTCCTGTGTCACCCTTACCAAGGACAATTGATCCAGTGGTGCCCTGACATCATAAAGCTACTGCAGGATGTCATCTGACAGGAGGGCCAATCAATTGCCTAGCAAGCAATAGGATACATTTATCTTGGTATATAAATGAGTAGCAGGGTAGAGAGGATGCCCAACTGAAAACTAAGATGAAAGAAGTTGGGGCATTTTTTCAGACTTATAGATTTGTATGAATGTGCGGCGATCATAATAGTCTTTTCCTCACCATTGCTTTACTAGTAGGCCTTGGTTAAAATGATGCTGGTAACATATGCTATTCACAGTTTGTATTATTCCCACTAACTGAAGCATTACCCTTCCACTCTCAACTTATCAGCTGACTTAATTAACTCTGGTGTACCATATCCTAAAACAAATGCAGTGAGTAGGGTACCCCGCCACTTGGCTGGCCATAAGATCTATGTATCTGTATCCTAATGTAGGTGCTACAGCTTAGAGAGTGTTAGCAAATCCGGCATGGGATTTTGAGAAGTATGTGAGGTTGAAAACACAAATTTAGTTTCACATTTCTAATGAGCTGTGGATTTTCACATTAACGCAGACTCTATTGTACTGATGTGTTTGAGTTATAAAAAGCAATTTGTGTTGTATTGCATATAGTAAATTGACTAACAGTGGACTTTTCCATCTGCAGATTATACTGAATGACCAGCAGTGGCAGTGTTGCCCAACAGATTATCGCTGCATTGCCGAGACTAAACAAAAAAAAAAAAAAAAAAGAAAGAAAAACACTGAAGTCTTCAAGCATACTGCATCATTTTACCAATTTATGTGGTAAGTTAAACTCACAATCATTCCTTTGGGCGATTAAAAGACGTTCACAGCATCTGAATGTCTTCACTACTTTCAAGTGGGGTACTCTTGCTTGAATATCATTTCTGTCAAGATGGAAGTAATGTGGATCACTTTGTTTTAGTCATGATGGTTAATAAAGGTCTGGCTGCCTCCAAGGCTACCAAAACCTGCTTTAGATCCTGGTGCAGCAATATACCATCTGAGGAAATGACTGCCTTTGAGGCTGGAATGTATTACCTTACGTTAGAGCCATAGTCTAACTTTCACATGGAAGTAAGCTGCTTTCACCTCTTCCACTGCAGTCTGTATGATGGGCTCTGATATTCAAGATGGATTGTTAAGGATCATCTGTCTTTTTGTATCTCCATCCCACGTTGAAAAAGCCCCCAATGCTTTGACTAGTTCAGTCCTTAACCGTTCCACCTCCTGCTTGCCTTTCAGTCCTAATTGCAGATAGTGACCGAGTGCATAATTGCTGAGATCTCATCCTCCTGTGTCACCCTTACCAAGGACAATTGTTCCAGTGGTGCCCTGACATCATAAAGCTACTGCAGGATGTCATCTGACAGGAGGGCCAATCAATTGCCTAGCAAGCAATAGGATACATTTATCTTGGTATTTAAATGAGTAGCAGGGTAGAGAGGATGCCCAACGGAAAACTAAGATGAAAGAAGTTGGGGCATTTTTTCAGACTTATAGATTTGTATGAATGTGCGGCGATCATAATAGTCTTTTCCTCACTATTGCTTTACTAGTAGGCCTTGGTTAAAATGATGCTGGTAACATATGCTATTCACAGTTTTTATTATTCCCACTAACTGAAGCATTACCCTTCCACTCTCAACTTATCAGCTGACTTAATTAACTCTGGTGTACCATATCCTAAAACAAATGCAGTGAGTAGGGTACCCCGCCACTTGGCTGGCCATAAGATCTATGTATCTGTATCCTAATGTAGGTGCTACAGCTTAGAGAGTGTTAGCAAATCCGGCATGGGATTTTGAGAAGTATGTGAGGTTGAAAACACAAATTTAGTTTCACATTTCTAATGAGCTGTGGATTTTCACATTAACGCAGACTCTATTGTACTGATGTGTTTGAGTTATAAAAAGCAATTTGTGTTGTATTGCATATAGTAAATTGACTAACAGTGGACTTTTCCATCTGCAGATTATACTGAATGACCAGCAGTGGCAGTGTTGCCCAACAGATTATCGCTGCATTGCCGAGACTAAACAAAAAAAAAAAAAAAAAAGAAAGAAAAACACTGAAGTCTTCAAGCATACTGCATCATTTTACCAATTTATGTGGTAAGTTAAACTCACAATCATTCCTTTGGGCGATTAAAAGACGTTCACAGCATCTGAATGTCTTCACTACTTTCAAGTGGGGTACTCTTGCTTGAATATCATTTCTGTCAAGATGGAAGTAATGTGGATCACTTTGTTTTAGTCATGATGGTTAATAAAGGTCTGGCTGCCTCCAAGGCTACCAAAACCTGCTTTAGATCCTGGTGCAGCAATATACCATCTGAGGAAATGACTGCCTTTGAGGCTGGAATGTATTACCTTACGTTAGAGCCATAGTCTAACTTTCACATGGAAGTAAGCTGCTTTCACCTCTTCCACTGCAGTCTGTATGATGGGCTCTGATATTCAAGATGGATTGTTAAGGATCATCTGTCTTTTTGTATCTCCATCCCACGTTGAAAAAGCCCCCAATGCTTTGACTAATTCAGTCCTTAACCGTTCCACCTCCTGCTTGCCTTTCAGTCCTAATTGCAGATAGTGACCAAGTGCATAATTGCTGAGATCTCATCCTCCTGTGTCACCCTTACCAAGGACAATTGTTCCAGTGGTGCCCTGACATCATAAAGCTACTGCAGGATGTCATCTGACAGGAGGGCCAATCAATTGCCTAGCAAGCAATAGGATACATTTATCTTGGTATATAAATGAGTAGCAGGTTAGAGAGGATGCCCAACTGAAAACTAAGATGAAAGAAGTTGGGGCATTTTTTCAGACTTATAGATTTGTATGAATGTGCGGCGATCATAATAGTCTTTTCCTCACCATTGCTTTACTAGTAGGCCTTGGTTAAAATGATGCTGGTAACATATGCTATTCACAGTTTTTATTATTCCCACTAACTGAAGCATTACCCTTCCACTCTCAACTTATCAGCTGACTTAATTAACTCTGGTGTACCATATCCTAAAACAAATGCAGTGAGTAGGGTACCCCGCCACTTGGCTGGCCATAAGATCTATGTATCTGTATCCTAATGTAGGTGCTACAGCTTAGAGAGTGTTAGCAAATCCGGCATGGGATTTTGAGAAGTATGTGAGGTTGAAAACACAAATTTAGTTTCACATTTCTAATGAGCTGTGGATTTTCACATTAACGCAGACTCTATTGTACTGATGTGTTTGAGTTATAAAAAGCAATTTGTGTTGTATTGCATATAGTAAATTGACTAACAGTGGACTTTTCCATCTGCAGATTATACTGAATGACCAGCAGTGGCAGTGTTGCCCAACAGATTATCGCTGCATTGCCGAGACTAAACAAAAAAAAAAAAAAAAAAGAAAGAAAAACACTGAAGTCTTCAAGCATACTGCATCATTTTACCAATTTATGTGGTAAGTTAAACTCACAATCATTCCTTTGGGCGATTAAAAGACGTTCACAGCATCTGAATGTCTTCACTACTTTCAAGTGGGGTACTCTTGCTTGAATATCATTTCTGTCAAGATGGAAGTAATGTGGATCACTTTGTTTTAGTCATGATGGTTAATAAAGGTCTGGCTGCCTCCAAGGCTACCAAAACCTGCTTTAGATCCTGGTGCAGCAATATACCATCTGAGGAAATGACTGCCTTTGAGGCTGGAATGTATTACCTTACGTTAGAGCCATAGTCTAACTTTCACATGGAAGTAAGCTGCTTTCACCTCTTCCACTGCAGTCTGTATGATGGGCTCTGATATTCAAGATGGATTGTTAAGGATCATCTGTCTTTTTGTATCTCCATCCCACGTTGAAAAAGCCCCCAATGCTTTGACTAATTCAGTCCTTAACCGTTCCACCTCCTGCTTGCCTTTCAGTCCTAATTGCAGATAGTGACCAAGTGCATAATTGCTGAGATCTCATCCTCCTGTGTCACCCTTACCAAGGACAATTGTTCCAGTGGTGCCCTGACATCATAAAGCTACTGCAGGATGTCATCTGACAGGAGGGCCAATCAATTGCCTAGCAAGCAATAGGATACATTTATCTTGGTATATAAATGAGTAGCAGGTTAGAGAGGATGCCCAACTGAAAACTAAGATGAAAGAAGTTGGGGCATTTTTTCAGACTTATAGATTTGTATGAATGTGCGGCGATCATAATAGTCTTTTCCTCACCATTGCTTTACTAGTAGGCCTTGGTTAAAATGATGCTGGTAACATATGCTATTCACAGTTTTTATTATTCCCACTAACTGAAGCATTACCCTTCCACTCTCAACTTATCAGCTGACTTAATTAACTCTGGTGTACCATATCCTAAAACAAATGCAGTGAGTAGGGTACCCCGCCACTTGGCTGGCCATAAGATCTATGTATCTGTATCCTAATGTAGGTGCTACAGCTTAGAGAGTGTTAGCAAATCCGGCATGGGATTTTGAGAAGTATGTGAGGTTGAAAACACAAATTTAGTTTCACATTTCTAATGAGCTGTGGATTTTCACATTAACGCAGACTCTATTGTACTGATGTGTTTGAGTTATAAAAAGCAATTTGTGTTGTATTGCATATAGTAAATTGACTAACAGTGGACTTTTCCATCTGCAGATTATACTGAATGACCAGCAGTGGCAGTGTTGCCCAACAGATTATCGCTGCATTGCCGAGACTAAACAAAAAAAAAAAAAAAAAGAAAGAAAAACACTGAAGTCTTCAAGCATACTGCATCATTTTACCAATTTATGTGGTAAGTTAAACTCACAATCATTCCTTTGGGCGATTAAAAGACGTTCACAGCATCTGAATGTCTTCACTACTTTCAAGTGGGGTACTCTTGCTTGAATATCATTTCTGTCAAGATGGAAGTAATGTGGATCACTTTGTTTTAGTCATGATGGTTAATAAAGATCTGGCTGCCTCCAAGGCTACCAAAACCTGCTTTAGATCCTGGTGCAGCAATATACCATCTGAGGAAATGACTGCCTTTGAGGCTGGAATGTATTACCTTACGTTAGAGCCATAGTCTAACTTTCACATGGAAGTAAGCTGCTTTCACCTCTTCCACTGCAGTCTGTATGATGGGCTCTGATATTCAAGATGGATTGTTAAGGATCATCTGTCTTTTTGTATCTCCATCCCACGTTGAAAAAGCCCCCAATGCTTTGACTAATTCAGTCCTTAACCGTTCCACCTCCTGCTTGCCTTTCAGTCCTAATTGCAGATAGTGACCAAGTGCATAATTGCTGAGATCTCATCCTCCTGTGTCACCCTTACCAAGGACAATTGTTCCAGTGGTGCCCTGACATCATAAAGCTACTGCAGGATGTCATCTGACAGGAGGGCCAATCAATTGCCTAGCAAGCAATAGGATACATTTATCTTGGTATATAAATGAGTAGCAGGGTAGAGAGGATGCCCAACTGAAAACTAAGATGAAAGAAGTTGGGGCATTTTTTCAGACTTATAGATTTGTATGAATGTGCGGCGATCATAATAGTCTTTTCCTCACCATTGCTTTACTAGTAGGCCTTGGTTAAAATGATGCTGGTAACATATGCTATTCACAGTTTTTATTATTCCCACTAACTGAAGCATTACCCTTCCACTCTCAACTTATCAGCTGACTTAATTAACTCTGGTGTACCATATCCTAAAACAAATGCAGTGAGTAGGGTACCCCGCCACTTGGCTGGCCATAAGATCTATGTATCTGTATCCTAATGTAGGTGCTACAGCTTAGAGAGTGTTAGCAAATCCGGCATGGGATTTTGAGAAGTATGTGAGGTTGAAAACACAAATTTAGTTTCACATTTCTAATGAGCTGTGGATTTTCACATTAACGCAGACTCTATTGTACTGATGTGTTTGAGTTATAAAAAGCAATTTGTGTTGTATTGCATATAGTAAATTGACTAACAGTGGACTTTTCCATCTGCAGATTATACTGAATGACCAGCAGTGGCAGTGTTGCCCAACAGATTATCGCTGCATTGCCGAGACTAAACAAAAAAAAAAAAAAAAAGAAAGAAAAACACTGAAGTCTTCAAGCATACTGCATCATTTTACCAATTTATGTGGTAAGTTAAACTCACAATCATTCCTTTGGGCGATTAAAAGACGTTCACAGCATCTGAATGTCTTCACTACTTTCAAGTGGGGTACTCTTGCTTGAATATCATTTCTGTCAAGATGGAAGTAATGTGGATCACTTTGTTTTAGTCATGATGGTTAATAAAGGTCTGGCTGCCTCCAAGGCTACCAAAACCTGCTTTAGATCCTGGTGCAGCAATATACCATCTGAGGAAATGACTGCCTTTGAGGCTGGAATGTATTACCTTACGTTAGAGCCATAGTCTAACTTTCACATGGAAGTAAGCTGCTTTCACCTCTTCCACTGCAGTCTGTATGATGGGCTCTGATATTCAAGATGGATTGTTAAGGATCATCTGTCTTTTTGTATCTCCATCCCACGTTGAAAAAGCCCCCAATGCTTTGACTAGTTCAGTCCTTAACCGTTCCACCTCCTGCTTGCCTTTCAGTCCTAATTGCAGATAGTGACCGAGTGCATAATTGCTGAGATCTCATCCTCCTGTGTCACCCTTACCAAGGACAATTGTTCCAGTGGTGCCCTGACATCATAAAGCTACTGCAGGATGTCATCTGACAGGAGGGCCAATCAATTGCCTAGCAAGCAATAGGATACATTTATCTTGGTATTTAAATGAGTAGCAGGGTAGAGAGGATGCCCAACGGAAAACTAAGATGAAAGAAGTTGGGGCATTTTTTCAGACTTATAGATTTGTATGAATGTGCGGCGATCATAATAGTCTTTTCCTCACTATTGCTTTACTAGTAGGCCTTGGTTAAAATGATGCTGGTAACATATGCTATTCACAGTTTTTATTATTCCCACTAACTGAAGCATTACCCTTCCACTCAACTTATCAGCTGACTTAATTAACTCTGGTGTACCATATCCTAAAACAAATGCAGTGAGTAGGGTACCCCGCCACTTGGCTGGCCATAAGATCTATGTATCTGTATCCTAATGTAGGTGCTACAGCTTAGAGAGTGTTAGCAAATCCGGCATGGGATTTTGAGAAGTATGTGAGGTTGAAAACACAAATTTAGTTTCACATTTCTAATGAGCTGTGGATTTTCACATTAACGCAGACTCTATTGTACTGATGTGTTTGAGTTATAAAAAGCAATTTGTGTTGTATTGCATATAGTAAATTGACTAACAGTGGACTTTTCCATCTGCAGATTATACTGAATGACCAGCAGTGGCAGTGTTGCCCAACAGATTATCGCTGCATTGCCGAGACTAAACAAAAAAAAAAAAAAAAAAGAAAGAAAAACACTGAAGTCTTCAAGCATACTGCATCATTTTACCAATTTATGTGGTAAGTTAAACTCACAATCATTCCTTTGGGCGATTAAAAGACGTTCACAGCATCTGAATGTCTTCACTACTTTCAAGTGGGGTACTCTTGCTTGAATATCATTTCTGTCAAGATGGAAGTAATGTGGATCACTTTGTTTTAGTCATGATGGTTAATAAAGGTCTGGCTGCCTCCAAGGCTACCAAAACCTGCTTTAGATCCTGGTGCAGCAATATACCATCTGAGGAAATGACTGCCTTTGAGGCTGGAATGTATTACCTTACGTTAGAGCCATAGTCTAACTTTCACATGGAAGTAAGCTGCTTTCACCTCTTCCACTGCAGTCTGTATGATGGGCTCTGATATTCAAGATGGATTGTTAAGGATCATCTGTCTTTTTGTATCTCCATCCCACGTTGAAAAAGCCCCCAATGCTTTGACTAATTCAGTCCTTAACCGTTCCACCTCCTGCTTGCCTTTCAGTCCTAATTGCAGATAGTGACCGAGTGCATAATTGCTGAGATCTCATCCTCCTGTGTCACCCTTACCAAGGACAATTGTTCCAGTGGTGCCCTGACATCATAAAGCTACTGCAGGATGTCATCTGACAGGAGGGCCAATCAATTGCCTAGCAAGCAATAGGATACATTTATCTTGGTATATAAATGAGTAGCAGGGTAGAGAGGATGCCCAACTGAAAACTAAGATGAAAGAAGTTGGGGCATTTTTTCAGACTTATAGATTTGTATGAATGTGCGGCGATCATAATAGTCTTTTCCTCACCATTGCTTTACTAGTAGGCCTTGGTTAAAATGATGCTGGTAACATATGCTATTCACAGTTTGTATTATTCCCACTAACTGAAGCATTACCCTTCCACTCTCAACTTATCAGCTGACTTAATTAACTCTGGTGTACCATATCCTAAAACAAATGCAGTGAGTAGGGTACCCCGCCACTTGGCTGGCCATAAGATCTATGTATCTGTATCCTAATGTAGGTGCTACAGCTT
This sequence comes from Triturus cristatus, assembly GCF_964204655.1. Lineage (NCBI taxonomy): Eukaryota > Metazoa > Chordata > Amphibia > Caudata > Salamandridae > Triturus > Triturus cristatus. Next base: position 1,189,878,701 of record NC_140581.1, on the reverse strand, counting down.
AGAGAGTGTTAGCAAATCCGGCATGGGATTTTGAGAAGTATGTGAGGTTGAAAACACAAATTTAGTTTCACATTTCTAATGAGCTGTGGATTTTCACATTAACGCAGACTCTATTGTACTGATGTGTTTGAGTTATAAAAAGCAATTTGTGTTGTATTGCATATAGTAAATTGACTAACAGTGGACTTTTCCATCTGCAGATTATACTGAATGACCAGCAGTGGCAGTGTTGCCCAACAGATTATCGCTGCATTGCCGAGACTAAACAAAAAAAAAAAAAAAAAAGAAAGAAAAACACTGAAGTCTTCAAGCATACTGCATCATTTTACCAATTTATGTGGTAAGTTAAACTCACAATCATTCCTTTGGGCGATTAAAAGACGTTCACAGCATCTGAATGTCTTCACTACTTTCAAGTGGGGTACTCTTGCTTGAATATCATTTCTGTCAAGATGGAAGTAATGTGGATCACTTTGTTTTAGTCATGATGGTTAATAAAGGTCTGGCTGCCTCCAAGGCTACCAAAACCTGCTTTAGATCCTGGTGCAGCAATATACCATCTGAGGAAATGACTGCCTTTGAGGCTGGAATGTATTACCTTACGTTAGAGCCATAGTCTAACTTTCACATGGAAGTAAGCTGCTTTCACCTCTTCCACTGCAGTCTGTATGATGGGCTCTGATATTCAAGATGGATTGTTAAGGATCATCTGTCTTTTTGTATCTCCATCCCACGTTGAAAAAGCCCCCAATGCTTTGACTAGTTCAGTCCTTAACCGTTCCACCTCCTGCTTGCCTTTCAGTCCTAATTGCAGATAGTGACCAAGTGCATAATTGCTGAGATCTCATCCTCCTGTGTCACCCTTACCAAGGACAATTGTTCCAGTGGTGCCCTGACATCATAAAGCTACTGCAGGATGTCATCTGACAGGAGGGCCAATCAATTGCCTAGCAAGCAATAGGATACATTTATCTTGGTATTTAAATGAGTAGCAGGGTAGAGAGGATGCCCAACGGAAAACTAAGATGAAAGAAGTTAGGGCATTTTTTCAGACTTATAGATTTGTATGAATGTGCGGCGATCATAATAGTCTTTTCCTCACCATTGCTTTACTAGTAGGCCTTGGTTAAAATGATGCTGGTAACATATGCTATTCACAGTTTGTATTATTCCCACTAACTGAAGCATTACCCTTCCACTCTCAACTTATCAGCTGACTTAATTAACTCTGGTGTACCATATCCTAAAACAAATGCAGTGAGTAGGGTACCCCGCCACTTGGCTGGCCATAAGATCTATGTATCTGTATCCTAATGTAGGTGCTACAGCTTAGAGAGTGTTAGCAAATCCGGCATGGGATTTTGAGAAGTATGTGAGGTTGAAAACACAAATTTAGTTTCACATTTCTAATGAGCTGTGGATTTTCACATTAACGCAGACTCTATTGTACTGATGTGTTTGAGTTATAAAAAGCAATTTGTGTTGTATTGCATATAGTAAATTGACTAACAGTGGACTTTTCCATCTGCAGATTATACTGAATGACCAGCAGTGGCAGTGTTGCCCAACAGATTATCGCTGCATTGCCGAGACTAAACAAAAAAAAAAAAAAAAAAAGAAAGAAAAACACTGAAGTCTTCAAGCATTCTGCATCATTTTACCAATTTATGTGGTAAGTTAAACTCACAATCATTCCTTTGGGCGATTAAAAGACGTTCACAGCATCTGAATGTCTTCACTACTTTCAAGTGGGGTACTCTTGCTTGAATATCATTTCTGTCAAGATGGAAGTAATGTGGATCACTTTGTTTTAGTCATGATGGTTAATAAAGGTCTGGCTGCCTCCAAGGCTACCAAAACCTGCTTTAGATCCTGGTGCAGCAATATACCATCTGAGGAAATGACTGCCTTTGAGGCTGGAATGTATTACCTTACGTTAGAGCCATAGTCTAACTTTCACATGGAAGTAAGCTGCTTTCACCTCTTCCACTGCAGTCTGTATGATGGGCTCTGATATTCAAGATGGATTGTTAAGGATCATCTGTCTTTTTGTATCTCCATCCAACGTTGAAAAAGCCCCCAATGCTTTGACTAATTCAGTCCTTAACCGTTCCACCTCCTGCTTGCCTTTCAGTCCTAATTGCAGATAGTGACCAAGTGCATAATTGCTGAGATCTCATCCTCCTGTGTCACCCTTACCAAGGACAATTGTTCCAGTGGTGCCCTGACATCATAAAGCTACTGCAGGATGTCATCTGACAGGAGGGCCAATCAATTGCCTAGCAAGCAATAGGATACATTTATCTTGGTATATAAATGAGTAGCAGAGTAGAGAGGATGCCCAACTGAAAACTAAGATGAAAGAAGTTGGGGCATTTTTTCAGACTTATAGATTTGTATGAATGTGCGGCGATCATAATAGTCTTTTCCTCACCATTGCTTTACTAGTAGGCCTTGGTTAAAATGATGCTGGTAACATATGCTATTCACAGTTTTTATTATTCCCACTAACTGAAGCATTACCCTTCCACTCTCAACTTATCAGCTGACTTAATTAACTCTGGTGTACCATATCCTAAAACAAATGCAGTGAGTAGGGTACCCCGCCACTTGGCTGGCCATAAGATCTATGTATCTGTATCCTAATGTAGGTGCTACAGCTTAGAGAGTGTTAGCAAATCCGGCATGGGATTTTGAGAAGTATGTGAGGTTGAAAAAACAAATTTAGTTTCACATTTCTAATGAGCTGTGGATTTTCACATTAACGCAGACTCTATTGTACTGATGTGTTTGAGTTATAAAAAGCAATTTGTGTTGTATTGCATATAGTAAATTGACTAACAGTGGACTTTTCCATCTGCAGATTATACTGAATGACCAGCAGTGGCAGTGTTGCCCAACAGATTATCGCTGCATTGCCGAGACTAAACAAAAAAAAAAAAAAAAAAGAAAGAAAAACACTGAAGTCTTCAAGCATACTGCATCATTTTACCAATTTATGTGGTAAGTTAAACTCACAATCATTCCTTTGGGCGATTAAAAGACGTTCACAGCATCTGAATGTCTTCACTACTTTCAAGTGGGGTACTCTTGCTTGAATATCATTTCTGTCAAGATGGAAGTAATGTGGATCACTTTGTTTTAGTCATGATGGTTAATAAAGGTCTGGCTGCCTCCAAGGCTACCAAAACCTGCTTTAGATCCTGGTGCAGCAATATACCATCTGAGGAAATGACTGCCTTTGAGGCTGGAATGTATTACCTTACGTTAGAGCCATAGTCTAACTTTCACATGGAAGTAAGCTGCTTTCACCTCTTCCACTGCAGTCTGTATGATGGGCTCTGATATTCAAGATGGATTGTTAAGGATCATCTGTCTTTTTGTATCTCCATCCCACGTTGAAAAAGCCCCCAATGCTTTGACTAGTTCAGTCCTTAACCGTTCCACCTCCTGCTTGCCTTTCAGTCCTAATTGCAGATAGTGACCGAGTGCATAATTGCTGAGATCTCATCCTCCTGTGTCACCCTTACCAAGGACAATTGTTCCAGTGGTGCCCTGACATCATAAAGCTACTGCAGGATGTCATCAAACAGGAGGGCCAATCAATTGCCTAGCAAGCAATAGGATACATTTATCTTGGTATTTAAATGAGTAGCAGGGTAGAGAGGATGCCCAACGGAAAACTAAGATGAAAGAAGTTGGGGCATTTTTTCAGACTTATAGATTTGTATGAATGTGCGGCGATCATAATAGTCTTTTCCTCACTATTGCTTTACTAGTAGGCCTTGGTTAAAATGATGCTGGTAACATATGCTATTCACAGTTTTTATTATTCCCACTAACTGAAGCATTACCCTTCCACTCAACTTAGCAGCTGACTTAATTAACTCTGGTGTACCATATCCTAAAACAAATGCAGTGAGTAGGGTACCCCGCCACTTGGCTGGCCATAAGATCTATGTATCTGTATCCTAATGTAGGTGCTACAGCTTAGAGAGTGTTAGCAAATCCGGCATGGGATTTTGAGAAGTATGTGAGGTTGAAAACACAAATTTAGTTTCACATTTCTAATGAGCTGTGAATTTTCACATTAACGCAGACTCTATTGTACTGATGTGTTTGAGTTATAAAAAGCAATTTGTGTTGTATTGCATATAGTAAATTGACTAACAGTGGACTTTTCCATCTGCAGATTATACTGAATGACCAGCAGTGGCAGTGTTGCCCAACAGATTATCGCTGCATTGCCGAGACTAAACAAAAAAAAAAAAAAAAAGAAAGAAAAACACTGAAGTCTTCAAGCATACTGCATCATTTTACCAATTTATGTGGTAAGTTAAACTCACAATCATTCCTTTGGGCGATTAAAAGACGTTCACAGCATCTGAATGTCTTCACTACTTTCAAGTGGGGTACTCTTGCTTGAATATCATTTCTGTCAAGATGGAAGTAATGTGGATCACTTTGTTTTAGTCATGATGGTTATTAAAGGTCTGGCTGCCTCCAAGGCTACCAAAACCTGCTTTAGATCCTGGTGCAGCAATATACCATCTGAGGAAATGACTGCCTTTGAGGCTGGAATGTATTACCTTACGTTGGAGCCATAGTCTAACTTTCACATGGAAGTAAGCTGCTTTCACCTCTTCCACTGCAGTCTGTATGATGGGCTCTGATATTCAATATGGATTGTTAAGGATCATCTGTCTTTTTGTATCTCCATCCCACGTTGAAAAAGCCCCCAATGCTTTGACTAATTCAGTCCTTAACCGTTCCACCTCCTGCTTGCCTTTCAGTCCTAATTGCAGATAGTGACCAAGTGCATAATTGCTGAGATCTCATCCTCCTGTGTCACCCTTACCAAGGACAATTGATCCAGTGGTGCCCTGACATCATAAAGCTACTGCAGGATGTCATCTGACAGGAGGGCCAATCAATTGCCTAGCAAGCAATAGGATACATTTATCTTGGTATATAAATGAGTAGCAGGGTAGAGAGGATGCCCAACTGAAAACTAAGATGAAAGAAGTTGGGGCATTTTTTCAGACTTATAGATTTGTATGAATGTGCGGCGATCATAATAGTCTTTTCCTCACCATTGCTTTACTAGTAGGCCTTGGTTAAAATGATGCTGGTAACATATGCTATTCACAGTTTGTATTATTCCCACTAACTGAAGCATTACCCTTCCACTCTCAACTTATCAGCTGACTTAATTAACTCTGGTGTACCATATCCTAAAACAAATGCAGTGAGTAGGGTACCCCGCCACTTGGCTGGCCATAAGATCTATGTATCTGTATCCTAATGTAGGTGCTACAGCTTAGAGAGTGTTAGCAAATCCGGCATGGGATTTTGAGAAGTATGTGAGGTTGAAAACACAAATTTAGTTTCACATTTCTAATGAGCTGTGGATTTTCACATTAACGCAGACTCTATTGTACTGATGTGTTTGAGTTATAAAAAGCAATTTGTGTTGTATTGCATATAGTAAATTGACTAACAGTGGACTTTTCCATCTGCAGATTATACTGAATGACCAGCAGTGGCAGTGTTGCCCAACAGATTATCGCTGCATTGCCGAGACTAAACAAAAAAAAAAAAAAAAAAGAAAGAAAAACACTGAAGTCTTCAAGCATACTGCATCATTTTACCAATTTATGTGGTAAGTTAAACTCACAATCATTCCTTTGGGCGATTAAAAGACGTTCACAGCATCTGAATGTCTTCACTACTTTCAAGTGGGGTACTCTTGCTTGAATATCATTTCTGTCAAGATGGAAGTAATGTGGATCACTTTGTTTTAGTCATGATGGTTAATAAAGGTCTGGCTGCCTCCAAGGCTACCAAAACCTGCTTTAGATCCTGGTGCAGCAATATACCATCTGAGGAAATGACTGCCTTTGAGGCTGGAATGTATTACCTTACGTTAGAGCCATAGTCTAACTTTCACATGGAAGTAAGCTGCTTTCACCTCTTCCACTGCAGTCTGTATGATGGGCTCTGATATTCAAGATGGATTGTTAAGGATCATCTGTCTTTTTGTATCTCCATCCCACGTTGAAAAAGCCCCCAATGCTTTGACTAGTTCAGTCCTTAACCGTTCCACCTCCTGCTTGCCTTTCAGTCCTAATTGCAGATAGTGACCGAGTGCATAATTGCTGAGATCTCATCCTCCTGTGTCACCCTTACCAAGGACAATTGTTCCAGTGGTGCCCTGACATCATAAAGCTACTGCAGGATGTCATCTGACAGGAGGGCCAATCAATTGCCTAGCAAGCAATAGGATACATTTATCTTGGTATTTAAATGAGTAGCAGGGTAGAGAGGATGCCCAACGGAAAACTAAGATGAAAGAAGTTGGGGCATTTTTTCAGACTTATAGATTTGTATGAATGTGCGGCGATCATAATAGTCTTTTCCTCACTATTGCTTTACTAGTAGGCCTTGGTTAAAATGATGCTGGTAACATATGCTATTCACAGTTTTTATTATTCCCACTAACTGAAGCATTACCCTTCCACTCTCAACTTATCAGCTGACTTAATTAACTCTGGTGTACCATATCCTAAAACAAATGCAGTGAGTAGGGTACCCCGCCACTTGGCTGGCCATAAGATCTATGTATCTGTATCCTAATGTAGGTGCTACAGCTTAGAGAGTGTTAGCAAATCCGGCATGGGATTTTGAGAAGTATGTGAGGTTGAAAACACAAATTTAGTTTCACATTTCTAATGAGCTGTGGATTTTCACATTAACGCAGACTCTATTGTACTGATGTGTTTGAGTTATAAAAAGCAATTTGTGTTGTATTGCATATAGTAAATTGACTAACAGTGGACTTTTCCATCTGCAGATTATACTGAATGACCAGCAGTGGCAGTGTTGCCCAACAGATTATCGCTGCATTGCCGAGACTAAACAAAAAAAAAAAAAAAAAAGAAAGAAAAACACTGAAGTCTTCAAGCATACTGCATCATTTTACCAATTTATGTGGTAAGTTAAACTCACAATCATTCCTTTGGGCGATTAAAAGACGTTCACAGCATCTGAATGTCTTCACTACTTTCAAGTGGGGTACTCTTGCTTGAATATCATTTCTGTCAAGATGGAAGTAATGTGGATCACTTTGTTTTAGTCATGATGGTTAATAAAGGTCTGGCTGCCTCCAAGGCTACCAAAACCTGCTTTAGATCCTGGTGCAGCAATATACCATCTGAGGAAATGACTGCCTTTGAGGCTGGAATGTATTACCTTACGTTAGAGCCATAGTCTAACTTTCACATGGAAGTAAGCTGCTTTCACCTCTTCCACTGCAGTCTGTATGATGGGCTCTGATATTCAAGATGGATTGTTAAGGATCATCTGTCTTTTTGTATCTCCATCCCACGTTGAAAAAGCCCCCAATGCTTTGACTAATTCAGTCCTTAACCGTTCCACCTCCTGCTTGCCTTTCAGTCCTAATTGCAGATAGTGACCAAGTGCATAATTGCTGAGATCTCATCCTCCTGTGTCACCCTTACCAAGGACAATTGTTCCAGTGGTGCCCTGACATCATAAAGCTACTGCAGGATGTCATCTGACAGGAGGGCCAATCAATTGCCTAGCAAGCAATAGGATACATTTATCTTGGTATATAAATGAGTAGCAGGTTAGAGAGGATGCCCAACTGAAAACTAAGATGAAAGAAGTTGGGGCATTTTTTCAGACTTATAGATTTGTATGAATGTGCGGCGATCATAATAGTCTTTTCCTCACCATTGCTTTACTAGTAGGCCTTGGTTAAAATGATGCTGGTAACATATGCTATTCACAGTTTTTATTATTCCCACTAACTGAAGCATTACCCTTCCACTCTCAACTTATCAGCTGACTTAATTAACTCTGGTGTACCATATCCTAAAACAAATGCAGTGAGTAGGGTACCCCGCCACTTGGCTGGCCATAAGATCTATGTATCTGTATCCTAATGTAGGTGCTACAGCTTAGAGAGTGTTAGCAAATCCGGCATGGGATTTTGAGAAGTATGTGAGGTTGAAAACACAAATTTAGTTTCACATTTCTAATGAGCTGTGGATTTTCACATTAACGCAGACTCTATTGTACTGATGTGTTTGAGTTATAAAAAGCAATTTGTGTTGTATTGCATATAGTAAATTGACTAACAGTGGACTTTTCCATCTGCAGATTATACTGAATGACCAGCAGTGGCAGTGTTGCCCAACAGATTATCGCTGCATTGCCGAGACTAAACAAAAAAAAAAAAAAAAAGAAAGAAAAACACTGAAGTCTTCAAGCATACTGCATCATTTTACCAATTTATGTGGTAAGTTAAACTCACAATCATTCCTTTGGGCGATTAAAAGACGTTCACAGCATCTGAATGTCTTCACTACTTTCAAGTGGGGTACTCTTGCTTGAATATCATTTCTGTCAAGATGGAAGTAATGTGGATCACTTTGTTTTAGTCATGATGGTTAATAAAGATCTGGCTGCCTCCAAGGCTACCAAAACCTGCTTTAGATCCTGGTGCAGCAATATACCATCTGAGGAAATGACTGCCTTTGAGGCTGGAATGTATTACCTTACGTTAGAGCCATAGTCTAACTTTCACATGGAAGTAAGCTGCTTTCACCTCTTCCACTGCAGTCTGTATGATGGGCTCTGATATTCAAGATGGATTGTTAAGGATCATCTGTCTTTTTGTATCTCCATCCCACGTTGAAAAAGCCCCCAATGCTTTGACTAATTCAGTCCTTAACCGTTCCACCTCCTGCTTGCCTTTCAGTCCTAATTGCAGATAGTGACCAAGTGCATAATTGCTGAGATCTCATCCTCCTGTGTCACCCTTACCAAGGACAATTGTTCCAGTGGTGCCCTGACATCATAAAGCTACTGCAGGATGTCATCTGACAGGAGGGCCAATCAATTGCCTAGCAAGCAATAGGATACATTTATCTTGGTATATAAATGAGTAGCAGGGTAGAGAGGATGCCCAACTGAAAACTAAGATGAAAGAAGTTGGGGCATTTTTTCAGACTTATAGATTTGTATGAATGTGCGGCGATCATAATAGTCTTTTCCTCACCATTGCTTTACTAGTAGGCCTTGGTTAAAATGATGCTGGTAACATATGCTATTCACAGTTTTTATTATTCCCACTAACTGAAGCATTACCCTTCCACTCTCAACTTATCAGCTGACTTAATTAACTCTGGTGTACCATATCCTAAAACAAATGCAGTGAGTAGGGTACCCCGCCACTTGGCTGGCCATAAGATCTATGTATCTGTATCCTAATGTAGGTGCTACAGCTTAGAGAGTGTTAGCAAATCCGGCATGGGATTTTGAGAAGTATGTGAGGTTGAAAACACAAATTTAGTTTCACATTTCTAATGAGCTGTGGATTTTCACATTAACGCAGACTCTATTGTACTGATGTGTTTGAGTTATAAAAAGCAATTTGTGTTGTATTGCATATAGTAAATTGACTAACAGTGGACTTTTCCATCTGCAGATTATACTGAATGACCAGCAGTGGCAGTGTTGCCCAACAGATTATCGCTGCATTGCCGAGACTAAACAAAAAAAAAAAAAAAAAGAAAGAAAAACACTGAAGTCTTCAAGCATACTGCATCATTTTACCAATTTATGTGGTAAGTTAAACTCACAATCATTCCTTTGGGCGATTAAAAGACGTTCACAGCATCTGAATGTCTTCACTACTTTCAAGTGGGGTACTCTTGCTTGAATATCATTTCTGTCAAGATGGAAGTAATGTGGATCACTTTGTTTTAGTCATGATGGTTAATAAAGGTCTGGCTGCCTCCAAGGCTACCAAAACCTGCTTTAGATCCTGGTGCAGCAATATACCATCTGAGGAAATGACTGCCTTTGAGGCTGGAATGTATTACCTTACGTTAGAGCCATAGTCTAACTTTCACATGGAAGTAAGCTGCTTTCACCTCTTCCACTGCAGTCTGTATGATGGGCTCTGATATTCAAGATGGATTGTTAAGGATCATCTGTCTTTTTGTATCTCCATCCCACGTTGAAAAAGCCCCCAATGCTTTGACTAGTTCAGTCCTTAACCGTTCCACCTCCTGCTTGCCTTTCAGTCCTAATTGCAGATAGTGACCGAGTGCATAATTGCTGAGATCTCATCCTCCTGTGTCACCCTTACCAAGGACAATTGTTCCAGTGGTGCCCTGACATCATAAAGCTACTGCAGGATGTCATCTGACAGGAGGGCCAATCAATTGCCTAGCAAGCAATAGGATACATTTATCTTGGTATTTAAATGAGTAGCAGGGTAGAGAGGATGCCCAACGGAAAACTAAGATGAAAGAAGTTGGGGCATTTTTTCAGACTTATAGATTTGTATGAATGTGCGGCGATCATAATAGTCTTTTCCTCACTATTGCTTTACTAGTAGGCCTTGGTTAAAATGATGCTGGTAACATATGCTATTCACAGTTTTTATTATTCCCACTAACTGAAGCATTACCCTTCCACTCAACTTATCAGCTGACTTAATTAACTCTGGTGTACCATATCCTAAAACAAATGCAGTGAGTAGGGTACCCCGCCACTTGGCTGGCCATAAGATCTATGTATCTGTATCCTAATGTAGGTGCTACAGCTTAGAGAGTGTTAGCAAATCCGGCATGGGATTTTGAGAAGTATGTGAGGTTGAAAACACAAATTTAGTTTCACATTTCTAATGAGCTGTGGATTTTCACATTAACGCAGACTCTATTGTACTGATGTGTTTGAGTTATAAAAAGCAATTTGTGTTGTATTGCATATAGTAAATTGACTAACAGTGGACTTTTCCATCTGCAGATTATACTGAATGACCAGCAGTGGCAGTGTTGCCCAACAGATTATCGCTGCATTGCCGAGACTAAACAAAAAAAAAAAAAAAAAAGAAAGAAAAACACTGAAGTCTTCAAGCATACTGCATCATTTTACCAATTTATGTGGTAAGTTAAACTCACAATCATTCCTTTGGGCGATTAAAAGACGTTCACAGCATCTGAATGTCTTCACTACTTTCAAGTGGGGTACTCTTGCTTGAATATCATTTCTGTCAAGATGGAAGTAATGTGGATCACTTTGTTTTAGTCATGATGGTTAATAAAGGTCTGGCTGCCTCCAAGGCTACCAAAACCTGCTTTAGATCCTGGTGCAGCAATATACCATCTGAGGAAATGACTGCCTTTGAGGCTGGAATGTATTACCTTACGTTAGAGCCATAGTCTAACTTTCACATGGAAGTAAGCTGCTTTCACCTCTTCCACTGCAGTCTGTATGATGGGCTCTGATATTCAAGATGGATTGTTAAGGATCATCTGTCTTTTTGTATCTCCATCCCACGTTGAAAAAGCCCCCAATGCTTTGACTAATTCAGTCCTTAACCGTTCCACCTCCTGCTTGCCTTTCAGTCCTAATTGCAGATAGTGACCGAGTGCATAATTGCTGAGATCTCATCCTCCTGTGTCACCCTTACCAAGGACAATTGTTCCAGTGGTGCCCTGACATCATAAAGCTACTGCAGGATGTCATCTGACAGGAGGGCCAATCAATTGCCTAGCAAGCAATAGGATACATTTATCTTGGTATATAAATGAGTAGCAGGGTAGAGAGGATGCCCAACTGAAAACTAAGATGAAAGAAGTTGGGGCATTTTTTCAGACTTATAGATTTGTATGAATGTGCGGCGATCATAATAGTCTTTTCCTCACCATTGCTTTACTAGTAGGCCTTGGTTAAAATGATGCTGGTAACATATGCTATTCACAGTTTGTATTATTCCCACTAACTGAAGCATTACCCTTCCACTCTCAACTTATCAGCTGACTTAATTAACTCTGGTGTACCATATCCTAAAACAAATGCAGTGAGTAGGGTACCCCGCCACTTGGCTGGCCATAAGATCTATGTATCTGTATCCTAATGTAGGTGCTACAGCTTAGAGAGTGTTAGCAAATCCGGCATGGGATTTTGAGAAGTATGTGAGGTTGAAAACACAAATTTAGTTTCACATTTCTAATGAGCTGTGGATTTTCACATTAACGCAGACTCTATTGTACTGATGTGTTTGAGTTATAAAAAGCAATTTGTGTTGTATTGCATATAGTAAATTGACTAACAGTGGACTTTTCCATCTGCAGATTATACTGAATGACCAGCAGTGGCAGTGTTGCCCAACAGATTATCGCTGCATTGCCGAGACTAAACAAAAAAAAAAAAAAAAAAGAAAGAAAAACACTGAAGTCTTCAAGCATACTGCATCATTTTACCAATTTATGTGGTAAGTTAAACTCACAATCATTCCTTTGGGCGATTAAAAGACGTTCACAGCATCTGAATGTCTTCACTACTTTCAAGTGGGGTACTCTTGCTTGAATATCATTTCTGTCAAGATGGAAGTAATGTGGATCACTTTGTTTTAGTCATGATGGTTAATAAAGGTCTGGCTGCCTCCAAGGCTACCAAAACCTGCTTTAGATCCTGGTGCAGCAATATACCATCTGAGGAAATGACTGCCTTTGAGGCTGGAATGTATTACCTTACGTTAGAGCCATAGTCTAACTTTCACATGGAAGTAAGCTGCTTTCACCTCTTCCACTGCAGTCTGTATGATGGGCTCTGATATTCAAGATGGATTGTTAAGGATCATCTGTCTTTTTGTATCTCCATCCCACGTTGAAAAAGCCCCCAATGCTTTGACTAGTTCAGTCCTTAACCGTTCCACCTCCTGCTTGCCTTTCAGTCCTAATTGCAGATAGTGACCAAGTGCATAATTGCTGAGATCTCATCCTCCTGTGTCACCCTTACCAAGGACAATTGTTCCAGTGGTGCCCTGACATCATAAAGCTACTGCAGGATGTCATCTGACAGGAGGGCCAATCAATTGCCTAGCAAGCAATAGGATACATTTATCTTGGTATTTAAATGAGTAGCAGGGTAGAGAGGATGCCCAACGGAAAACTAAGATGAAAGAAGTTAGGGCATTTTTTCAGACTTATAGATTTGTATGAATGTGCGGCGATCATAATAGTCTTTTCCTCACCATTGCTTTACTAGTAGGCCTTGGTTAAAATGATGCTGGTAACATATGCTATTCACAGTTTGTATTATTCCCACTAACTGAAGCATTACCCTTCCACTCTCAACTTATCAGCTGACTTAATTAACTCTGGTGTACCATATCCTAAAACAAATGCAGTGAGTAGGGTACCCCGCCACTTGGCTGGCCATAAGATCTATGTATCTGTATCCTAATGTAGGTGCTACAGCTTAGAGAGTGTTAGCAAATCCGGCATGGGATTTTGAGAAGTATGTGAGGTTGAAAACACAAATTTAGTTTCACATTTCTAATGAGCTGTGGATTTTCACATTAACGCAGACTCTATTGTACTGATGTGTTTGAGTTATAAAAAGCAATTTGTGTTGTATTGCATATAGTAAATTGACTAACAGTGGACTTTTCCATCTGCAGATTATACTGAATGACCAGCAGTGGCAGTGTTGCCCAACAGATTATCGCTGCATTGCCGAGACTAAACAAAAAAAAAAAAAAAAAAAGAAAGAAAAACACTGAAGTCTTCAAGCATTCTGCATCATTTTACCAATTTATGTGGTAAGTTAAACTCACAATCATTCCTTTGGGCGATTAAAAGACGTTCACAGCATCTGAATGTCTTCACTACTTTCAAGTGGGGTACTCTTGCTTGAATATCATTTCTGTCAAGATGGAAGTAATGTGGATCACTTTGTTTTAGTCATGATGGTTAATAAAGGTCTGGCTGCCTCCAAGGCTACCAAAACCTGCTTTAGATCCTGGTGCAGCAATATACCATCTGAGGAAATGACTGCCTTTGAGGCTGGAATGTATTACCTTACGTTAGAGCCATAGTCTAACTTTCACATGGAAGTAAGCTGCTTTCACCTCTTCCACTGCAGTCTGTATGATGGGCTCTGATATTCAAGATGGATTGTTAAGGATCATCTGTCTTTTTGTATCTCCATCCAACGTTGAAAAAGCCCCCAATGCTTTGACTAATTCAGTCCTTAACCGTTCCACCTCCTGCTTGCCTTTCAGTCCTAATTGCAGATAGTGACCAAGTGCATAATTGCTGAGATCTCATCCTCCTGTGTCACCCTTACCAAGGACAATTGTTCCAGTGGTGCCCTGACATCATAAAGCTACTGCAGGATGTCATCTGACAGGAGGGCCAATCAATTGCCTAGCAAGCAATAGGATACATTTATCTTGGTATATAAATGAGTAGCAGAGTAGAGAGGATGCCCAACTGAAAACTAAGATGAAAGAAGTTGGGGCATTTTTTCAGACTTATAGATTTGTATGAATGTGCGGCGATCATAATAGTCTTTTCCTCACCATTGCTTTACTAGTAGGCCTTGGTTAAAATGATGCTGGTAACATATGCTATTCACAGTTTTTATTATTCCCACTAACTGAAGCATTACCCTTCCACTCTCAACTTATCAGCTGACTTAATTAACTCTGGTGTACCATATCCTAAAACAAATGCAGTGAGTAGGGTACCCCGCCACTTGGCTGGCCATAAGATCTATGTATCTGTATCCTAATGTAGGTGCTACAGCTTAGAGAGTGTTAGCAAATCCGGCATGGGATTTTGAGAAGTATGTGAGGTTGAAAAAACAAATTTAGTTTCACATTTCTAATGAGCTGTGGATTTTCACATTAACGCAGACTCTATTGTACTGATGTGTTTGAGTTATAAAAAGCAATTTGTGTTGTATTGCATATAGTAAATTGACTAACAGTGGACTTTTCCATCTGCAGATTATACTGAATGACCAGCAGTGGCAGTGTTGCCCAACAGATTATCGCTGCATTGCCGAGACTAAACAAAAAAAAAAAAAAAAAAGAAAGAAAAACACTGAAGTCTTCAAGCATACTGCATCATTTTACCAATTTATGTGGTAAGTTAAACTCACAATCATTCCTTTGGGCGATTAAAAGACGTTCACAGCATCTGAATGTCTTCACTACTTTCAAGTGGGGTACTCTTGCTTGAATATCATTTCTGTCAAGATGGAAGTAATGTGGATCACTTTGTTTTAGTCATGATGGTTAATAAAGGTCTGGCTGCCTCCAAGGCTACCAAAACCTGCTTTAGATCCTGGTGCAGCAATATACCATCTGAGGAAATGACTGCCTTTGAGGCTGGAATGTATTACCTTACGTTAGAGCCATAGTCTAACTTTCACATGGAAGTAAGCTGCTTTCACCTCTTCCACTGCAGTCTGTATGATGGGCTCTGATATTCAAGATGGATTGTTAAGGATCATCTGTCTTTTTGTATCTCCATCCCACGTTGAAAAAGCCCCCAATGCTTTGACTAGTTCAGTCCTTAACCGTTCCACCTCCTGCTTGCCTTTCAGTCCTAATTGCAGATAGTGACCGAGTGCATAATTGCTGAGATCTCATCCTCCTGTGTCACCCTTACCAAGGACAATTGTTCCAGTGGTGCCCTGACATCATAAAGCTACTGCAGGATGTCATCAAACAGGAGGGCCAATCAATTGCCTAGCAAGCAATAGGATACATTTATCTTGGTATTTAAATGAGTAGCAGGGTAGAGAGGATGCCCAACGGAAAACTAAGATGAAAGAAGTTGGGGCATTTTTTTCAGACTTATAGATTTGTATGAATGTGCGGCGATCATAATAGTCTTTTCCTCACTATTGCTTTACTAGTAGGCCTTGGTTAAAATGATGCTGGTAACATATGCTATTCACAGTTTTTATTATTCCCACTAACTGAAGCATTACCCTTCCACTCAACTTAGCAGCTGACTTAATTAACTCTGGAGTACCATATCCTAAACAAATGCAGTGAGTAGGGTACCCCGCCACTTGGCTGGCCATAAGATCTATGTATCTGTATCCTAATGTAGGTGCTACAGCTTAGAGAGTGTTAGCAAATCCGGCATGGGATTTTGAGAAGTATGTGAGTTGAAAACACAAATTTAGTTTCACATTTCTAATGAGCTGTGAATTTTCACATTAACGCAGACTCTATTGTACTGATGTGTTTGAGTTATAAAAAGCAATTTGTGTTGTATTGCATATAGTAAATTGACTAACAGTGACTTTTCCATCTGCAGATTATACTGAATGACCAGCAGTGGCAGTGTTGCCCAACAGATTATCGCTGCATTGCCGAGACTAAACAAAAAAAAAAAAAAAAGAAAGAAAAACACTGAAGTCTTCAAGCATACTGCATCATTTTACCAATTTATGTGGTAAGTTAAACTCACAATCATTCCTTTGGGCGATTAAAAGACGTTCACGCATCTGAATGTCTTCACTACTTTCAAGTGGGGTACTCTTGCTTGAATATCATTTCTGTCAAGATGGAAGTAATGTGGATCACTTTGTTTTAGTCATGATGGTTAATAAAGGTCTGGCTGCCTCCAAGGCTACCAAAACCTGCTTTAGATCCTGGTGCAGCAATATACCATCTGAGGAAATGACTGCCTTGAGGCTGGAATGTATTACCTTACGTAGAGCCATAGTCTAAACTTTCACATGGAAGTAAGCTGCTTTCACCTCTTCACTGCAGTCTGTATGATGGGCTCTGATATTCAATATGGATTGTTAAGGATCATCTGTCTTTTTGTATCTCCATCCCACGTTGAAAAAGCCCCCAATGCTTTGACTAATTCAGTCCTTAACCGTTCCACCTCCTGCTTGCCTTTCAGTTCCTAATTGCAGATAGTGACCAAGTGCATAATTGCTGAGATCTCATCCTCCTGTGTCACCCTTACCAAGGACAATTGTTCCAGTGGTGCCCCTGACATCATAAAGCTACTGAGGATGTCATCTGACAGGGAGGGCCAATCAATTGCCTAGCAAGCAATGGATAACATTTATCTTGGTATATAAATGAGTAGCAGGGTAGAGAGGATGCCCAACTGAAAACTAGATGAAAGAAGTTGGGGCATTTTTTCAGACTTATAGATTTGTATGAATGTGCGGCGATCATAATTTCTTTCCTCACCATTGCTTTACTAGTAGGCCTTGGTTAAAATGATGCTGGTAACATATGCTATTCACCAGTTTGTATTATTCCCACTAACTGAAGCATTACCCTTCCACTCTCAACTTATCAGCTGACTTAATTAACTCTGGTGTACCATATCCTAAAACAAATGCAGTGAGTAGGGTACCCCGCCACTTGGCTGGCCATAAGATCTATGTATCTGTATCCTAATGTAGGTGCTACAGCTTAGAGAGTGTTAGCAAATCCGGCATGGATTTTGAGAAGTATGTGAGGTTGAAAACACAAATTTAGTTTCACATTTCTAATGAGCTGTGGATTTTCACATTAACGCAGACTCTATTGTACTGATGTGTTTGAGTTATAAAAAGCAATTTGTGTTGTATTGCATATAGTAAATTGACTAACAGTGGACTTTTCCATCTGCAGATTATACTGAATGACCAGCAGTGGCAGTGTTGCCCAACAGATTATCGCTGCATTGCCGAGACTAAACAAAAAAAAAAAAAAAAAGAAAGAAACACTGAAGTCTTCAAGCATACTGCATCATTTTACCAATTTATTGGTAAGTTAAACTCACAATCATTCCTTTGGGCGATTAAAAGACGTTCACAGCATCTGAATGTCTTCACTACTTTCAAGTGGGGTACTCTTGCTTGAATATCATTTCTGTCAAGATGGAAGTAATGTGGATCACTTTGTTTTAGTCATGATGGTTAATAAAGGTCTGGCTGCCTCCAAGGCTACCAAAACCTGCTTTAGATCCTGGTGCAGCAATATACCATCTGAGGAAATGACTGCCTTTGAGGCTGGAATGTATTACCTTACGTTAGAGCCATAGTCTAACTTTCACATGGAAGTAAGCTGCTTTCACCTCTTCCACTGCAGTCTGTATGATGGGCTCTGATATTCAAGATGGATTGTTAAGGATCATCTGTCTTTTTGTATCTCCATCCCACGTTGAAAAAGCCCCAATGCTTTGACTAGTTCAGTCCTTACTGTTCCACCTCCTGCTTGCCTTTCAGTCCTAATTGCAGATAGTGACCGAGTGCATAATTGCTGAGATCTCATCCTCCTGTGTCACCCTTACCAAGGACAATTGTTCCAGTGGTGCCCTGACATCATAAAGCTACTGCAGGATGTCATCTGACAGGAGGGCCAATCAATTGCATAGCAGCAAATGGCTACATTTATCTTGGTATTTAAATGAGTAGCAGGGTAGAGAGGATGCCCAACGAAACTAAGATGAAAGAAGTTGGGGCATTTTTTCAGACTTATAGATTTGTATGAATGTGCGGCGATCATAATAGTCTTTTTCCTCACTATTGCTTTACTAGTAGGCCTTGGTTAAAATGATGCTGGTAACATATGCTATTCACAGTTTTTATTATTCCCACTAACTGAAGCATTACCCTTCCACTCAACTTATCAGCTGACTTAATTAACTCTGGTGTACATATCCTAAAACAAATGCAGTGAGTAGGGTACCCCGCCACTTGGCTGGCCATAAGATCTATGTATCTGTATACTAATGTAGGTGCTACAGCTTAGAGAGTGTTAGCAAATCCGGCATGGGATTTTGAGAAGTATGGAGGTTGAAAACACAAATTTTAGTTTCACATTTCTAATGAGCTGTGGATTTTCACATTAACGCAGACTCTATTGTACTGATGTGTTTGAGTTATAAAAAGCAATTTGTGTTGTATTGCATATAGTAAATTGACTAACAGTGGACTTTTCCCTCTGCAGATTATACTGAATGACCAGCAGTGCAGTGTTGCCCAACAGATTATCGCTGCATTGCCGAGACTAAACAAAAAAAAAAAAAAAAGAATGAAAAACACTGAAGTCTTCAAGCATACTGCATCATTTTACCAATTTATGTGGTAAGTTAAACTCACAATCATTCCTTTGGGCGATTAAAAGACGTTCACAGCATCTGAATGTCTTCACTACTTTCAAGTGGGGTACTCTTGCTTGAATATCATTTCTGTCAAGATGGAAGTACTGTGGATCACTTTGTTTTAGTCATGATGGTTAATAAAGGTCTGCTGCCTCCAAGGCTACCAAAACCTGCTTTAGATCCTGGTGCAGCAATATACCATCTGAGGAAATGACTGCCTTTGAGGCTGGAATGTATTACCTTAGTTAGAGCCATAGTCTAACTTTCACATGGAAGTAAGCTGCTTTCACCTCTTCCACTGCAGTCTGTATGATGGGCTCTGAATATCAAGATGGATTGTTAAGGATCATCTGTCTTTTTGTATCTCCATCCCACGTTGAAAAAGCCCCCAATGCTTTGACTAGTTCAGTCCTTAACCGGTCCACTCCTGCTTGCCTTTCAGTCCTAATTGCAGATAGTGACCGAGTGCATAATTGCTGAGATCTCATCCTCCTGTGTCCACCCTTACCAAGGACAATTGTTCCAGTGGTGCCCTGACATCATAAAGCTACTGCAGGATGTCATCTGACAGGAGGGCCAATCAATTGCCTAGCAAGCAATAGGATACATTTATCTTGGTATTTAATGAGTAGCAGGGTAGAGAGGATGCCCAACGGAAAACTAAGAAAAGAAGACGGAAAACTAAGATGAAAGAAGTTAGGGCATTTTTCAGACTTATAGATTTGTATGAATGTGCGGCGATCATAATAGTCTTTTCCTCACCATTGCTTTACTAGTAGGCCTTGGTTAAAATGATGCTGGTAACATATGCTATTCACAGTTTTTATTATTCCCACTAACTGAAGCATTACCCTTCCACTCTCAACTTATCAGCTGACTTAATTAACTCTGGTGTACCATATCCTAAAACAAATGCAGTGAGTAGGGTACCCCGCCACTTGGCTGGCCATAAGATCTATGTATCTGTATCCTAATGTAGGTGCTACAGCTTAGAGAGTGTTAGCAAATCCGGCATGGGATTTTGAGAAGTATGTGAGGTTGAAAACACAAATTTAGTTTCACATTTCTAATGAGCTGTGGATTTTCACATTAACGCAGACTCTATTGTACTGATGTGTTTGAGTTATAAAAAGCAATTTGTGTTGTATTGCATATAGTAAATTGACTAACAGTGGACTTTTCCATCTGCAGATTATACTGAATGACCAGCAGTGGCAGTGTTGCCCAACAGATTATCGCTGCATTGCCGAGACTAAACAAAAAAAAAAAAAAAAAAAGAAAGAAAAACACTGAAGTCTTCAAGCATACTGCATCATTTTACCAATTTATGTGGTAAGTTAAACTCACAATCATTCCTTTGGGCGATTAAAAGACGTTCACAGCATCTGAATGTCTTCACTACTTTCAAGTGGGGTACTCTTGCTTGAATATCATTTCTGTCAAGATGGAAGTAATGTGGATCACTTTGTTTTAGTCATGATGGTTAATAAAGGTCTGGCTGCCTCCAAGGCTACCAAAACCTGCTTTAGATCCTGGTGCAGCAATATACCATCTGAGGAAATGACTGCCTTTGAGGCTGGAATGTATTACCTTACGTTAGAGCCATAGTCTAACTTTCACATGGAAGTAAGCTGCTTTCACCTCTTCCACTGCAGTCTGTATGATGGGCTCTGATATTCAAGATGGATTGTTAAGGATCATCTGTCTTTTTGTATCTCCATCCAACGTTGAAAAAGCCCCCAATGCTTTGACTAATTCAGTCCTTAACCGTTCCACCTCCTGCTTGCCTTTCAGTCCTAATTGCAGATAGTGACCAAGTGCATAATTGCTGAGATCTCATCCTCCTGTGTCACCCTTACCAAGGACAATTGTTCCAGTGGTGCCCTGACATCATAAAGCTACTGCAGGATGTCATCTGACAGGAGGGCCAATCAATTGCCTAGCAAGCAATAGGATACATTTATCTTGGTATATAAATGAGTAGCAGAGTAGAGAGGATGCCCAACTGAAAACTAAGATGAAAGAAGTTGGGGCATTTTTTCAGACTTATAGATTTGTATGAATGTGCGGCGATCATAATAGTCTTTTCCTCACCATTGCTTTACTAGTAGGCCTTGGTTAAAATGATGCTGGTAACATATGCTATTCACAGTTTTTATTATTCCCACTAACTGAAGCATTACCCTTCCACTCTCAACTTATCAGCTGACTTAATTAACTCTGGTGTACCATATCCTAAAACAAATGCAGTGAGTAGGGTACCCCGCCACTTGGCTGGCCATAAGATCTATGTATCTGTATCCTAATGTAGGTGCTACAGCTTAGAGAGTGTTAGCAAATCCGGCATGGGATTTTGAGAAGTATGTGAGGTTGAAAAAACAAATTTAGTTTCACATTTCTAATGAGCTGTGGATTTTCACATTAACGCAGACTCTATTGTACTGATGTGTTTGAGTTATAAAAAGCAATTTGTGTTGTATTGCATATAGTAAATTGACTAACAGTGGACTTTTCCATCTGCAGATTATACTGAATGACCAGCAGTGGCAGTGTTGCCCAACAGATTATCGCTGCATTGCCGAGACTAAACAAAAAAAAAAAAAAAAAAGAAAGAAAAACACTGAAGTCTTCAAGCATACTGCATCATTTTACCAATTTATGTGGTAAGTTAAACTCACAATCATTCCTTTGGGCGATTAAAAGACGTTCACAGCATCTGAATGTCTTCACTACTTTCAAGTGGGGTACTCTTGCTTGAATATCATTTCTGTCAAGATGGAAGTAATGTGGATCACTTTGTTTTAGTCATGATGGTTAATAAAGGTCTGGCTGCCTCCAAGGCTACCAAAACCTGCTTTAGATCCTGGTGCAGCAATATACCATCTGAGGAAATGACTGCCTTTGAGGCTGGAATGTATTACCTTACGTTAGAGCCATAGTCTAACTTTCACATGGAAGTAAGCTGCTTTCACCTCTTCCACTGCAGTCTGTATGATGGGCTCTGATATTCAAGATGGATTGTTAAGGATCATCTGTCTTTTTGTATCTCCATCCCACGTTGAAAAAGCCCCCAATGCTTTGACTAGTTCAGTCCTTAACCGTTCCACCTCCTGCTTGCCTTTCAGTCCTAATTGCAGATAGTGACCGAGTGCATAATTGCTGAGATCTCATCCTCCTGTGTCACCCTTACCAAGGACAATTGTTCCAGTGGTGCCCTGACATCATAAAGCTACTGCAGGATGTCATCTGACAGGAGGGCCAATCAATTGCCTAGCAAGCAATAGGATACATTTATCTTGGTATTTAAATGAGTAGCAGGGTAGAGAGGATGCCCAACGGAAAACTAAGATGAAAGAAGTTGGGGCATTTTTTCAGACTTATAGATTTGTATGAATGTGCGGCGATCATAATAGTCTTTTCCTCACTATTGCTTTACTAGTAGGCCTTGGTTAAAATGATGCTGGTAACATATGCTATTCACAGTTTTTATTATTCCCACTAACTGAAGCATTACCCTTCCACTCAACTTAGCAGCTGACTTAATTAACTCTGGTGTACCATATCCTAAAACAAATGCAGTGAGTAGGGTACCCCGCCACTTGGCTGGCCATAAGATCTATGTATCTGTATCCTAATGTAGGTGCTACAGCTTAGAGAGTGTTAGCAAATCCGGCATGGGATTTTGAGAAGTATGTGAGGTTGAAAACACAAATTTAGTTTCACATTTCTAATGAGCTGTGGATTTTCACATTAACGCAGACTCTATTGTACTGATGTGTTTGAGTTATAAAAAGCAATTTGTGTTGTATTGCATATAGTAAATTGACTAACAGTGGACTTTTCCATCTGCAGATTATACTGAATGACCAGCAGTGGCAATGTTGCCCAACAGATTATCGCTGCATTGCCGAGACTAAACAAAAAAAAAAAAAAAAAGAAAGAAAAACACTGAAGTCTTCAAGCATACTGCATCATTTTACCAATTTATGTGGTAAGTTAAACTCACAATCATTCCTTTGGGCGATTAAAAGACGTTCACAGCATCTGAATGTCTTCACTACTTTCAAGTGGGGTACTCTTGCTTGAATATCATTTCTGTCAAGATGGAAGTAATGTGGATCACTTTGTTTTAGTCATGATGGTTATTAAAGGTCTGGCTGCCTCCAAGGCTACCAAAACCTGCTTTAGATCCTGGTGCAGCAATATACCATCTGAGGAAATGACTGCCTTTGAGGCTGGAATGTATTACCTTACGTTGGAGCCATAGTCTAACTTTCACATGGAAGTAAGCTGCTTTCACCTCTTCCACTGCAGTCTGTATGATGGGCTCTGATATTCAATATGGATTGTTAAGGATCATCTGTCTTTTTGTATCTCCATCCCACGTTGAAAAAGCCCCCAATGCTTTGACTAATTCAGTCCTTAACCGTTCCACCTCCTGCTTGCCTTTCAGTCCTAATTGCAGATAGTGACCAAGTGCATAATTGCTGAGATCTCATCCTCCTGTGTCACCCTTACCAAGGACAATTGATCCAGTGGTGCCCTGACATCATAAAGCTACTGCAGGATGTCATCTGACAGGAGGGCCAATCAATTGCCTAGCAAGCAATAGGATACATTTATCTTGGTATATAAATGAGTAGCAGGGTAGAGAGGATGCCCAACTGAAAACTAAGATGAAAGAAGTTGGGGCATTTTTTCAGACTTATAGATTTGTATGAATGTGCGGCGATCATAATAGTCTTTTCCTCACCATTGCTTTACTAGTAGGCCTTGGTTAAAATGATGCTGGTAACATATGCTATTCACAGTTTGTATTATTCCCACTAACTGAAGCATTACCCTTCCACTCTCAACTTATCAGCTGACTTAATTAACTCTGGTGTACCATATCCTAAAACAAATGCAGTGAGTAGGGTACCCCGCCACTTGGCTGGCCATAAGATCTATGTATCTGTATCCTAATGTAGGTGCTACAGCTTAGAGAGTGTTAGCAAATCCGGCATGGGATTTTGAGAAGTATGTGAGGTTGAAAACACAAATTTAGTTTCACATTTCTAATGAGCTGTGGATTTTCACATTAACGCAGACTCTATTGTACTGATGTGTTTGAGTTATAAAAAGCAATTTGTGTTGTATTGCATATAGTAAATTGACTAACAGTGGACTTTTCCATCTGCAGATTATACTGAATGACCAGCAGTGGCAGTGTTGCCCAACAGATTATCGCTGCATTGCCGAGACTAAACAAAAAAAAAAAAAAAAAAGAAAGAAAAACACTGAAGTCTTCAAGCATACTGCATCATTTTACCAATTTATGTGGTAAGTTAAACTCACAATCATTCCTTTGGGCGATTAAAAGACGTTCACAGCATCTGAATGTCTTCACTACTTTCAAGTGGGGTACTCTTGCTTGAATATCATTTCTGTCAAGATGGAAGTAATGTGGATCACTTTGTTTTAGTCATGATGGTTAATAAAGGTCTGGCTGCCTCCAAGGCTACCAAAACCTGCTTTAGATCCTGGTGCAGCAATATACCATCTGAGGAAATGACTGCCTTTGAGGCTGGAATGTATTACCTTACGTTAGAGCCATAGTCTAACTTTCACATGGAAGTAAGCTGCTTTCACCTCTTCCACTGCAGTCTGTATGATGGGCTCTGATATTCAAGATGGATTGTTAAGGATCATCTGTCTTTTTGTATCTCCATCCCACGTTGAAAAAGCCCCCAATGCTTTGACTAGTTCAGTCCTTAACCGTTCCACCTCCTGCTTGCCTTTCAGTCCTAATTGCAGATAGTGACCGAGTGCATAATTGCTGAGATCTCATCCTCCTGTGTCACCCTTACCAAGGACAATTGTTCCAGTGGTGCCCTGACATCATAAAGCTACTGCAGGATGTCATCTGACAGGAGGGCCAATCAATTGCCTAGCAAGCAATAGGATACATTTATCTTGGTATTTAAATGAGTAGCAGGGTAGAGAGGATGCCCAACGGAAAACTAAGATGAAAGAAGTTGGGGCATTTTTTCAGACTTATAGATTTGTATGAATGTGCGGCGATCATAATAGTCTTTTCCTCACTATTGCTTTACTAGTAGGCCTTGGTTAAAATGATGCTGGTAACATATGCTATTCACAGTTTTTATTATTCCCACTAACTGAAGCATTACCCTTCCACTCTCAACTTATCAGCTGACTTAATTAACTCTGGTGTACCATATCCTAAAACAAATGCAGTGAGTAGGGTACCCCGCCACTTGGCTGGCCATAAGATCTATGTATCTGTATCCTAATGTAGGTGCTACAGCTTAGAGAGTGTTAGCAAATCCGGCATGGGATTTTGAGAAGTATGTGAGGTTGAAAACACAAATTTAGTTTCACATTTCTAATGAGCTGTGGATTTTCACATTAACGCAGACTCTATTGTACTGATGTGTTTGAGTTATAAAAAGCAATTTGTGTTGTATTGCATATAGTAAATTGACTAACAGTGGACTTTTCCATCTGCAGATTATACTGAATGACCAGCAGTGGCAGTGTTGCCCAACAGATTATCGCTGCATTGCCGAGACTAAACAAAAAAAAAAAAAAAAAAGAAAGAAAAACACTGAAGTCTTCAAGCATACTGCATCATTTTACCAATTTATGTGGTAAGTTAAACTCACAATCATTCCTTTGGGCGATTAAAAGACGTTCACAGCATCTGAATGTCTTCACTACTTTCAAGTGGGGTACTCTTGCTTGAATATCATTTCTGTCAAGATGGAAGTAATGTGGATCACTTTGTTTTAGTCATGATGGTTAATAAAGGTCTGGCTGCCTCCAAGGCTACCAAAACCTGCTTTAGATCCTGGTGCAGCAATATACCATCTGAGGAAATGACTGCCTTTGAGGCTGGAATGTATTACCTTACGTTAGAGCCATAGTCTAACTTTCACATGGAAGTAAGCTGCTTTCACCTCTTCCACTGCAGTCTGTATGATGGGCTCTGATATTCAAGATGGATTGTTAAGGATCATCTGTCTTTTTGTATCTCCATCCCACGTTGAAAAAGCCCCCAATGCTTTGACTAATTCAGTCCTTAACCGTTCCACCTCCTGCTTGCCTTTCAGTCCTAATTGCAGATAGTGACCAAGTGCATAATTGCTGAGATCTCATCCTCCTGTGTCACCCTTACCAAGGACAATTGTTCCAGTGGTGCCCTGACATCATAAAGCTACTGCAGGATGTCATCTGACAGGAGGGCCAATCAATTGCCTAGCAAGCAATAGGATACATTTATCTTGGTATATAAATGAGTAGCAGGTTAGAGAGGATGCCCAACTGAAAACTAAGATGAAAGAAGTTGGGGCATTTTTTCAGACTTATAGATTTGTATGAATGTGCGGCGATCATAATAGTCTTTTCCTCACCATTGCTTTACTAGTAGGCCTTGGTTAAAATGATGCTGGTAACATATGCTATTCACAGTTTTTATTATTCCCACTAACTGAAGCATTACCCTTCCACTCTCAACTTATCAGCTGACTTAATTAACTCTGGTGTACCATATCCTAAAACAAATGCAGTGAGTAGGGTACCCCGCCACTTGGCTGGCCATAAGATCTATGTATCTGTATCCTAATGTAGGTGCTACAGCTTAGAGAGTGTTAGCAAATCCGGCATGGGATTTTGAGAAGTATGTGAGGTTGAAAACACAAATTTAGTTTCACATTTCTAATGAGCTGTGGATTTTCACATTAACGCAGACTCTATTGTACTGATGTGTTTGAGTTATAAAAAGCAATTTGTGTTGTATTGCATATAGTAAATTGACTAACAGTGGACTTTTCCATCTGCAGATTATACTGAATGACCAGCAGTGGCAGTGTTGCCCAACAGATTATCGCTGCATTGCCGAGACTAAACAAAAAAAAAAAAAAAAAAGAAAGAAAAACACTGAAGTCTTCAAGCATACTGCATCATTTTACCAATTTATGTGGTAAGTTAAACTCACAATCATTCCTTTGGGCGATTAAAAGACGTTCACAGCATCTGAATGTCTTCACTACTTTCAAGTGGGGTACTCTTGCTTGAATATCATTTCTGTCAAGATGGAAGTAATGTGGATCACTTTGTTTTAGTCATGATGGTTAATAAAGGTCTGGCTGCCTCCAAGGCTACCAAAACCTGCTTTAGATCCTGGTGCAGCAATATACCATCTGAGGAAATGACTGCCTTTGAGGCTGGAATGTATTACCTTACGTTAGAGCCATAGTCTAACTTTCACATGGAAGTAAGCTGCTTTCACCTCTTCCACTGCAGTCTGTATGATGGGCTCTGATATTCAAGATGGATTGTTAAGGATCATCTGTCTTTTTGTATCTCCATCCCACGTTGAAAAAGCCCCCAATGCTTTGACTAATTCAGTCCTTAACCGTTCCACCTCCTGCTTGCCTTTCAGTCCTAATTGCAGATAGTGACCAAGTGCATAATTGCTGAGATCTCATCCTCCTGTGTCACCCTTACCAAGGACAATTGTTCCAGTGGTGCCCTGACATCATAAAGCTACTGCAGGATGTCATCTGACAGGAGGGCCAATCAATTGCCTAGCAAGCAATAGGATACATTTATCTTGGTATATAAATGAGTAGCAGGTTAGAGAGGATGCCCAACTGAAAACTAAGATGAAAGAAGTTGGGGCATTTTTTCAGACTTATAGATTTGTATGAATGTGCGGCGATCATAATAGTCTTTTCCTCACCATTGCTTTACTAGTAGGCCTTGGTTAAAATGATGCTGGTAACATATGCTATTCACAGTTTTTATTATTCCCACTAACTGAAGCATTACCCTTCCACTCTCAACTTATCAGCTGACTTAATTAACTCTGGTGTACCATATCCTAAAACAAATGCAGTGAGTAGGGTACCCCGCCACTTGGCTGGCCATAAGATCTATGTATCTGTATCCTAATGTAGGTGCTACAGCTTAGAGAGTGTTAGCAAATCCGGCATGGGATTTTGAGAAGTATGTGAGGTTGAAAACACAAATTTAGTTTCACATTTCTAATGAGCTGTGGATTTTCACATTAACGCAGACTCTATTGTACTGATGTGTTTGAGTTATAAAAAGCAATTTGTGTTGTATTGCATATAGTAAATTGACTAACAGTGGACTTTTCCATCTGCAGATTATACTGAATGACCAGCAGTGGCAGTGTTGCCCAACAGATTATCGCTGCATTGCCGAGACTAAACAAAAAAAAAAAAAAAAAGAAAGAAAAACACTGAAGTCTTCAAGCATACTGCATCATTTTACCAATTTATGTGGTAAGTTAAACTCACAATCATTCCTTTGGGCGATTAAAAGACGTTCACAGCATCTGAATGTCTTCACTACTTTCAAGTGGGGTACTCTTGCTTGAATATCATTTCTGTCAAGATGGAAGTAATGTGGATCACTTTGTTTTAGTCATGATGGTTAATAAAGATCTGGCTGCCTCCAAGGCTACCAAAACCTGCTTTAGATCCTGGTGCAGCAATATACCATCTGAGGAAATGACTGCCTTTGAGGCTGGAATGTATTACCTTACGTTAGAGCCATAGTCTAACTTTCACATGGAAGTAAGCTGCTTTCACCTCTTCCACTGCAGTCTGTATGATGGGCTCTGATATTCAAGATGGATTGTTAAGGATCATCTGTCTTTTTGTATCTCCATCCCACGTTGAAAAAGCCCCCAATGCTTTGACTAATTCAGTCCTTAACCGTTCCACCTCCTGCTTGCCTTTCAGTCCTAATTGCAGATAGTGACCAAGTGCATAATTGCTGAGATCTCATCCTCCTGTGTCACCCTTACCAAGGACAATTGTTCCAGTGGTGCCCTGACATCATAAAGCTACTGCAGGATGTCATCTGACAGGAGGGCCAATCAATTGCCTAGCAAGCAATAGGATACATTTATCTTGGTATATAAATGAGTAGCAGGGTAGAGAGGATGCCCAACTGAAAACTAAGATGAAAGAAGTTGGGGCATTTTTTCAGACTTATAGATTTGTATGAATGTGCGGCGATCATAATAGTCTTTTCCTCACCATTGCTTTACTAGTAGGCCTTGGTTAAAATGATGCTGGTAACATATGCTATTCACAGTTTTTATTATTCCCACTAACTGAAGCATTACCCTTCCACTCTCAACTTATCAGCTGACTTAATTAACTCTGGTGTACCATATCCTAAAACAAATGCAGTGAGTAGGGTACCCCGCCACTTGGCTGGCCATAAGATCTATGTATCTGTATCCTAATGTAGGTGCTACAGCTTAGAGAGTGTTAGCAAATCCGGCATGGGATTTTGAGAAGTATGTGAGGTTGAAAACACAAATTTAGTTTCACATTTCTAATGAGCTGTGGATTTTCACATTAACGCAGACTCTATTGTACTGATGTGTTTGAGTTATAAAAAGCAATTTGTGTTGTATTGCATATAGTAAATTGACTAACAGTGGACTTTTCCATCTGCAGATTATACTGAATGACCAGCAGTGGCAGTGTTGCCCAACAGATTATCGCTGCATTGCCGAGACTAAACAAAAAAAAAAAAAAAAAGAAAGAAAAACACTGAAGTCTTCAAGCATACTGCATCATTTTACCAATTTATGTGGTAAGTTAAACTCACAATCATTCCTTTGGGCGATTAAAAGACGTTCACAGCATCTGAATGTCTTCACTACTTTCAAGTGGGGTACTCTTGCTTGAATATCATTTCTGTCAAGATGGAAGTAATGTGGATCACTTTGTTTTAGTCATGATGGTTAATAAAGGTCTGGCTGCCTCCAAGGCTACCAAAACCTGCTTTAGATCCTGGTGCAGCAATATACCATCTGAGGAAATGACTGCCTTTGAGGCTGGAATGTATTACCTTACGTTAGAGCCATAGTCTAACTTTCACATGGAAGTAAGCTGCTTTCACCTCTTCCACTGCAGTCTGTATGATGGGCTCTGATATTCAAGATGGATTGTTAAGGATCATCTGTCTTTTTGTATCTCCATCCCACGTTGAAAAAGCCCCCAATGCTTTGACTAGTTCAGTCCTTAACCGTTCCACCTCCTGCTTGCCTTTCAGTCCTAATTGCAGATAGTGACCGAGTGCATAATTGCTGAGATCTCATCCTCCTGTGTCACCCTTACCAAGGACAATTGTTCCAGTGGTGCCCTGACATCATAAAGCTACTGCAGGATGTCATCTGACAGGAGGGCCAATCAATTGCCTAGCAAGCAATAGGATACATTTATCTTGGTATTTAAATGAGTAGCAGGGTAGAGAGGATGCCCAACGGAAAACTAAGATGAAAGAAGTTGGGGCATTTTTTCAGACTTATAGATTTGTATGAATGTGCGGCGATCATAATAGTCTTTTCCTCACTATTGCTTTACTAGTAGGCCTTGGTTAAAATGATGCTGGTAACATATGCTATTCACAGTTTTTATTATTCCCACTAACTGAAGCATTACCCTTCCACTCAACTTATCAGCTGACTTAATTAACTCTGGTGTACCATATCCTAAAACAAATGCAGTGAGTAGGGTACCCCGCCACTTGGCTGGCCATAAGATCTATGTATCTGTATCCTAATGTAGGTGCTACAGCTTAGAGAGTGTTAGCAAATCCGGCATGGGATTTTGAGAAGTATGTGAGGTTGAAAACACAAATTTAGTTTCACATTTCTAATGAGCTGTGGATTTTCACATTAACGCAGACTCTATTGTACTGATGTGTTTGAGTTATAAAAAGCAATTTGTGTTGTATTGCATATAGTAAATTGACTAACAGTGGACTTTTCCATCTGCAGATTATACTGAATGACCAGCAGTGGCAGTGTTGCCCAACAGATTATCGCTGCATTGCCGAGACTAAACAAAAAAAAAAAAAAAAAAGAAAGAAAAACACTGAAGTCTTCAAGCATACTGCATCATTTTACCAATTTATGTGGTAAGTTAAACTCACAATCATTCCTTTGGGCGATTAAAAGACGTTCACAGCATCTGAATGTCTTCACTACTTTCAAGTGGGGTACTCTTGCTTGAATATCATTTCTGTCAAGATGGAAGTAATGTGGATCACTTTGTTTTAGTCATGATGGTTAATAAAGGTCTGGCTGCCTCCAAGGCTACCAAAACCTGCTTTAGATCCTGGTGCAGCAATATACCATCTGAGGAAATGACTGCCTTTGAGGCTGGAATGTATTACCTTACGTTAGAGCCATAGTCTAACTTTCACATGGAAGTAAGCTGCTTTCACCTCTTCCACTGCAGTCTGTATGATGGGCTCTGATATTCAAGATGGATTGTTAAGGATCATCTGTCTTTTTGTATCTCCATCCCACGTTGAAAAAGCCCCCAATGCTTTGACTAATTCAGTCCTTAACCGTTCCACCTCCTGCTTGCCTTTCAGTCCTAATTGCAGATAGTGACCGAGTGCATAATTGCTGAGATCTCATCCTCCTGTGTCACCCTTACCAAGGACAATTGTTCCAGTGGTGCCCTGACATCATAAAGCTACTGCAGGATGTCATCTGACAGGAGGGCCAATCAATTGCCTAGCAAGCAATAGGATACATTTATCTTGGTATATAAATGAGTAGCAGGGTAGAGAGGATGCCCAACTGAAAACTAAGATGAAAGAAGTTGGGGCATTTTTTCAGACTTATAGATTTGTATGAATGTGCGGCGATCATAATAGTCTTTTCCTCACCATTGCTTTACTAGTAGGCCTTGGTTAAAATGATGCTGGTAACATATGCTATTCACAGTTTGTATTATTCCCACTAACTGAAGCATTACCCTTCCACTCTCAACTTATCAGCTGACTTAATTAACTCTGGTGTACCATATCCTAAAACAAATGCAGTGAGTAGGGTACCCCGCCACTTGGCTGGCCATAAGATCTATGTATCTGTATCCTAATGTAGGTGCTACAGCTTAGAGAGTGTTAGCAAATCCGGCATGGGATTTTGAGAAGTATGTGAGGTTGAAAACACAAATTTAGTTTCACATTTCTAATGAGCTGTGGATTTTCACATTAACGCAGACTCTATTGTACTGATGTGTTTGAGTTATAAAAAGCAATTTGTGTTGTATTGCATATAGTAAATTGACTAACAGTGGACTTTTCCATCTGCAGATTATACTGAATGACCAGCAGTGGCAGTGTTGCCCAACAGATTATCGCTGCATTGCCGAGACTAAACAAAAAAAAAAAAAAAAAAGAAAGAAAAACACTGAAGTCTTCAAGCATACTGCATCATTTTACCAATTTATGTGGTAAGTTAAACTCACAATCATTCCTTTGGGCGATTAAAAGACGTTCACAGCATCTGAATGTCTTCACTACTTTCAAGTGGGGTACTCTTGCTTGAATATCATTTCTGTCAAGATGGAAGTAATGTGGATCACTTTGTTTTAGTCATGATGGTTAATAAAGGTCTGGCTGCCTCCAAGGCTACCAAAACCTGCTTTAGATCCTGGTGCAGCAATATACCATCTGAGGAAATGACTGCCTTTGAGGCTGGAATGTATTACCTTACGTTAGAGCCATAGTCTAACTTTCACATGGAAGTAAGCTGCTTTCACCTCTTCCACTGCAGTCTGTATGATGGGCTCTGATATTCAAGATGGATTGTTAAGGATCATCTGTCTTTTTGTATCTCCATCCCACGTTGAAAAAGCCCCCAATGCTTTGACTAGTTCAGTCCTTAACCGTTCCACCTCCTGCTTGCCTTTCAGTCCTAATTGCAGATAGTGACCGAGTGCATAATTGCTGAGATCTCATCCTCCTGTGTCACCCTTACCAAGGACAATTGTTCCAGTGGTGCCCTGACATCATAAAGCTACTGCAGGATGTCATCTGACAGGAGGGCCAATCAATTGCCTAGCAAGCAATAGGATACATTTATCTTGGTATTTAAATGAGTAGCAGGGTAGAGAGGATGCCCAACGGAAAACTAAGATGAAAGAAGTTGGGGCATTTTTTCAGACTTATAGATTTGTATGAATGTGCGGCGATCATAATAGTCTTTTCCTCACTATTGCTTTACTAGTAGGCCTTGGTTAAAATGATGCTGGTAACATATGCTATTCACAGTTTTTATTATTCCCACTAACTGAAGCATTACCCTTCCACTCTCAACTTATCAGCTGACTTAATTAACTCTGGTGTACCATATCCTAAAACAAATGCAGTGAGTAGGGTACCCCGCCACTTGGCTGGCCATAAGATCTATGTATCTGTATCCTAATGTAGGTGCTACAGCTTAGAGAGTGTTAGCAAATCCGGCATGGGATTTTGAGAAGTATGTGAGGTTGAAAACACAAATTTAGTTTCACATTTCTAATGAGCTGTGGATTTTCACATTAACGCAGACTCTATTGTACTGATGTGTTTGAGTTATAAAAAGCAATTTGTGTTGTATTGCATATAGTAAATTGACTAACAGTGGACTTTTCCATCTGCAGATTATACTGAATGACCAGCAGTGGCAGTGTTGCCCAACAGATTATCGCTGCATTGCCGAGACTAAACAAAAAAAAAAAAAAAAAGAAAGAAAAACACTGAAGTCTTCAAGCATACTGCATCATTTTACCAATTTATGTGGTAAGTTAAACTCACAATCATTCCTTTGGGCGATTAAAAGACGTTCACAGCATCTGAATGTCTTCACTACTTTCAAGTGGGGTACTCTTGCTTGAATATCATTTCTGTCAAGATGGAAGTAATGTGGATCACTTTGTTTTAGTCATGATGGTTAATAAAGATCTGGCTGCCTCCAAGGCTACCAAAACCTGCTTTAGATCCTGGTGCAGCAATATACCATCTGAGGAAATGACTGCCTTTGAGGCTGGAATGTATTACCTTACGTTAGAGCCATAGTCTAACTTTCACATGGAAGTAAGCTGCTTTCACCTCTTCCACTGCAGTCTGTATGATGGGCTCTGATATTCAAGATGGATTGTTAAGGATCATCTGTCTTTTTGTATCTCCATCCCACGTTGAAAAAGCCCCCAATGCTTTGACTAATTCAGTCCTTAACCGTTCCACCTCCTGCTTGCCTTTCAGTCCTAATTGCAGATAGTGACCAAGTGCATAATTGCTGAGATCTCATCCTCCTGTGTCACCCTTACCAAGGACAATTGTTCCAGTGGTGCCCTGACATCATAAAGCTACTGCAGGATGTCATCTGACAGGAGGGCCAATCAATTGCCTAGCAAGCAATAGGATACATTTATCTTGGTATATAAATGAGTAGCAGGGTAGAGAGGATGCCCAACTGAAAACTAAGATGAAAGAAGTTGGGGCATTTTTTCAGACTTATAGATTTGTATGAATGTGCGGCGATCATAATAGTCTTTTCCTCACCATTGCTTTACTAGTAGGCCTTGGTTAAAATGATGCTGGTAACATATGCTATTCACAGTTTTTATTATTCCCACTAACTGAAGCATTACCCTTCCACTCTCAACTTATCAGCTGACTTAATTAACTCTGGTGTACCATATCCTAAAACAAATGCAGTGAGTAGGGTACCCCGCCACTTGGCTGGCCATAAGATCTATGTATCTGTATCCTAATGTAGGTGCTACAGCTTAGAGAGTGTTAGCAAATCCGGCATGGGATTTTGAGAAGTATGTGAGGTTGAAAACACAAATTTAGTTTCACATTTCTAATGAGCTGTGGATTTTCACATTAACGCAGACTCTATTGTACTGATGTGTTTGAGTTATAAAAAGCAATTTGTGTTGTATTGCATATAGTAAATTGACTAACAGTGGACTTTTCCATCTGCAGATTATACTGAATGACCAGCAGTGGCAGTGTTGCCCAACAGATTATCGCTGCATTGCCGAGACTAAACAAAAAAAAAAAAAAAAAGAAAGAAAAACACTGAAGTCTTCAAGCATACTGCATCATTTTACCAATTTATGTGGTAAGTTAAACTCACAATCATTCCTTTGGGCGATTAAAAGACGTTCACAGCATCTGAATGTCTTCACTACTTTCAAGTGGGGTACTCTTGCTTGAATATCATTTCTGTCAAGATGGAAGTAATGTGGATCACTTTGTTTTAGTCATGATGGTTAATAAAGGTCTGGCTGCCTCCAAGGCTACCAAAACCTGCTTTAGATCCTGGTGCAGCAATATACCATCTGAGGAAATGACTGCCTTTGAGGCTGGAATGTATTACCTTACGTTAGAGCCATAGTCTAACTTTCACATGGAAGTAAGCTGCTTTCACCTCTTCCACTGCAGTCTGTATGATGGGCTCTGATATTCAAGATGGATTGTTAAGGATCATCTGTCTTTTTGTATCTCCATCCCACGTTGAAAAAGCCCCCAATGCTTTGACTAGTTCAGTCCTTAACCGTTCCACCTCCTGCTTGCCTTTCAGTCCTAATTGCAGATAGTGACCGAGTGCATAATTGCTGAGATCTCATCCTCCTGTGTCACCCTTACCAAGGACAATTGTTCCAGTGGTGCCCTGACATCATAAAGCTACTGCAGGATGTCATCTGACAGGAGGGCCAATCAATTGCCTAGCAAGCAATAGGATACATTTATCTTGGTATTTAAATGAGTAGCAGGGTAGAGAGGATGCCCAACGGAAAACTAAGATGAAAGAAGTTGGGGCATTTTTTCAGACTTATAGATTTGTATGAATGTGCGGCGATCATAATAGTCTTTTCCTCACTATTGCTTTACTAGTAGGCCTTGGTTAAAATGATGCTGGTAACATATGCTATTCACAGTTTTTATTATTCCCACTAACTGAAGCATTACCCTTCCACTCAACTTATCAGCTGACTTAATTAACTCTGGTGTACCATATCCTAAAACAAATGCAGTGAGTAGGGTACCCCGCCACTTGGCTGGCCATAAGATCTATGTATCTGTATCCTAATGTAGGTGCTACAGCTTAGAGAGTGTTAGCAAATCCGGCATGGGATTTTGAGAAGTATGTGAGGTTGAAAACACAAATTTAGTTTCACATTTCTAATGAGCTGTGGATTTTCACATTAACGCAGACTCTATTGTACTGATGTGTTTGAGTTATAAAAAGCAATTTGTGTTGTATTGCATATAGTAAATTGACTAACAGTGGACTTTTCCATCTGCAGATTATACTGAATGACCAGCAGTGGCAGTGTTGCCCAACAGATTATCGCTGCATTGCCGAGACTAAACAAAAAAAAAAAAAAAAAAGAAAGAAAAACACTGAAGTCTTCAAGCATACTGCATCATTTTACCAATTTATGTGGTAAGTTAAACTCACAATCATTCCTTTGGGCGATTAAAAGACGTTCACAGCATCTGAATGTCTTCACTACTTTCAAGTGGGGTACTCTTGCTTGAATATCATTTCTGTCAAGATGGAAGTAATGTGGATCACTTTGTTTTAGTCATGATGGTTAATAAAGGTCTGGCTGCCTCCAAGGCTACCAAAACCTGCTTTAGATCCTGGTGCAGCAATATACCATCTGAGGAAATGACTGCCTTTGAGGCTGGAATGTATTACCTTACGTTAGAGCCATAGTCTAACTTTCACATGGAAGTAAGCTGCTTTCACCTCTTCCACTGCAGTCTGTATGATGGGCTCTGATATTCAAGATGGATTGTTAAGGATCATCTGTCTTTTTGTATCTCCATCCCACGTTGAAAAAGCCCCCAATGCTTTGACTAATTCAGTCCTTAACCGTTCCACCTCCTGCTTGCCTTTCAGTCCTAATTGCAGATAGTGACCGAGTGCATAATTGCTGAGATCTCATCCTCCTGTGTCACCCTTACCAAGGACAATTGTTCCAGTGGTGCCCTGACATCATAAAGCTACTGCAGGATGTCATCTGACAGGAGGGCCAATCAATTGCCTAGCAAGCAATAGGATACATTTATCTTGGTATATAAATGAGTAGCAGGGT
Organism: Triturus cristatus; assembly: GCF_964204655.1. Taxonomy (NCBI): domain Eukaryota; kingdom Metazoa; phylum Chordata; class Amphibia; order Caudata; family Salamandridae; genus Triturus; species Triturus cristatus. The sequence goes on along the minus strand of NC_140581.1, from coordinate 1,189,841,788 downwards.
AGAGAGGATGCCCAACTGAAAACTAAGATGAAAGAAGTTGGGGCATTTTTTCAGACTTATAGATTTGTATGAATGTGCGGCGATCATAATAGTCTTTTCCTCACCATTGCTTTACTAGTAGGCCTTGGTTAAAATGATGCTGGTAACATATGCTATTCACAGTTTGTATTATTCCCACTAACTGAAGCATTACCCTTCCACTCTCAACTTATCAGCTGACTTAATTAACTCTGGTGTACCATATCCTAAAACAAATGCAGTGAGTAGGGTACCCCGCCACTTGGCTGGCCATAAGATCTATGTATCTGTATCCTAATGTAGGTGCTACAGCTTAGAGAGTGTTAGCAAATCCGGCATGGGATTTTGAGAAGTATGTGAGGTTGAAAACACAAATTTAGTTTCACATTTCTAATGAGCTGTGGATTTTCACATTAACGCAGACTCTATTGTACTGATGTGTTTGAGTTATAAAAAGCAATTTGTGTTGTATTGCATATAGTAAATTGACTAACAGTGGACTTTTCCATCTGCAGATTATACTGAATGACCAGCAGTGGCAGTGTTGCCCAACAGATTATCGCTGCATTGCCGAGACTAAACAAAAAAAAAAAAAAAAAAGAAAGAAAAACACTGAAGTCTTCAAGCATACTGCATCATTTTACCAATTTATGTGGTAAGTTAAACTCACAATCATTCCTTTGGGCGATTAAAAGACGTTCACAGCATCTGAATGTCTTCACTACTTTCAAGTGGGGTACTCTTGCTTGAATATCATTTCTGTCAAGATGGAAGTAATGTGGATCACTTTGTTTTAGTCATGATGGTTAATAAAGGTCTGGCTGCCTCCAAGGCTACCAAAACCTGCTTTAGATCCTGGTGCAGCAATATACCATCTGAGGAAATGACTGCCTTTGAGGCTGGAATGTATTACCTTACGTTAGAGCCATAGTCTAACTTTCACATGGAAGTAAGCTGCTTTCACCTCTTCCACTGCAGTCTGTATGATGGGCTCTGATATTCAAGATGGATTGTTAAGGATCATCTGTCTTTTTGTATCTCCATCCCACGTTGAAAAAGCCCCCAATGCTTTGACTAGTTCAGTCCTTAACCGTTCCACCTCCTGCTTGCCTTTCAGTCCTAATTGCAGATAGTGACCGAGTGCATAATTGCTGAGATCTCATCCTCCTGTGTCACCCTTACCAAGGACAATTGTTCCAGTGGTGCCCTGACATCATAAAGCTACTGCAGGATGTCATCTGACAGGAGGGCCAATCAATTGCCTAGCAAGCAATAGGATACATTTATCTTGGTATTTAAATGAGTAGCAGGGTAGAGAGGATGCCCAACGGAAAACTAAGATGAAAGAAGTTGGGGCATTTTTTCAGACTTATAGATTTGTATGAATGTGCGGCGATCATAATAGTCTTTTCCTCACTATTGCTTTACTAGTAGGCCTTGGTTAAAATGATGCTGGTAACATATGCTATTCACAGTTTTTATTATTCCCACTAACTGAAGCATTACCCTTCCACTCAACTTATCAGCTGACTTAATTAACTCTGGTGTACCATATCCTAAAACAAATGCAGTGAGTAGGGTACCCCGCCACTTGGCTGGCCATAAGATCTATGTATCTGTATCCTAATGTAGGTGCTACAGCTTAGAGAGTGTTAGCAAATCCGGCATGGGATTTTGAGAAGTATGTGAGGTTGAAAACACAAATTTAGTTTCACATTTCTAATGAGCTGTGGATTTTCACATTAACGCAGACTCTATTGTACTGATGTGTTTGAGTTATAAAAAGCAATTTGTGTTGTATTGCATATAGTAAATTGACTAACAGTGGACTTTTCCATCTGCAGATTATACTGAATGACCAGCAGTGGCAGTGTTGCCCAACAGATTATCGCTGCATTGCCGAGACTAAACAAAAAAAACAAAAAAAGAAATAAAAACACTGAAGTCTTCAAGCATACTGCATCATTTTACCAATTTATGTGGTAAGTTAAACTCACAATCATTCCTTTGGGCGATTAAAAGACGTTCACAGCATCTGAATGTCTTCACTACTTTCAAGTGGGGTACTCTTGCTTGAATATCATTTCTGTCAAGATGGAAGTAATGTGGATCACTTTGTTTTAGTCATGATGGTTAATAAAGGTCTGGCTGCCTCCAAGGCTACCAAAACCTGCTTTAGATCCTGGTGCAGCAATATACCATCTGAGGAAATGACTGCCTTTGAGGCTGGAATGTATTACCTTACGTTAGAGCCATAGTCTAACTTTCACATGGAAGTAAGCTGCTTTCACCTCTTCCACTGCAGTCTGTATGATGGGCTCTGATATTCAAGATGGATTGTTAAGGATCATCTGTCTTTTTGTATCTCCATCCCACGTTGAAAAAGCCCCCAATGCTTTGACTAGTTCAGTCCTTAACCGTTCCACCTCCTGCTTGCCTTTCAGTCCTAATTGCAGATAGTGACCGAGTGCATAATTGCTGAGATCTCATCCTCCTGTGTCACCCTTACCAAGGACAATTGTTCCAGTGGTGCCCTGACATCATAAAGCTACTGCAGGATGTCATCTGACAGGAGGGCCAATCAATTGCCTAGCAAGCAATAGGATACATTTATCTTGGTATTTAAATGAGTAGCAGGGTAGAGAGGATGCCCAACGGAAAACTAAGATGAAAGAAGTTGGGGCATTTTTTCAGACTTATAGATTTGTATGAATGTGCGGCGATCATAATAGTCTTTTCCTCACTATTGCTTTACTAGTAGGCCTTGGTTAAAATGATGCTGGTAACATATGCTATTCACAGTTTTTATTATTCCCACTAACTGAAGCATTACCCTTCCACTCTCAACTTATCAGCTGACTTAATTAACTCTGGTGTACCATATCCTAAAACAAATGCAGTGAGTAGGGTACCCCGCCACTTGGCTGGCCATAAGATCTATGTATCTGTATCCTAATGTAGGTGCTACAGCTTAGAGAGTGTTAGCAAATCCGGCATGGGATTTTGAGAAGTATGTGAGGTTGAAAACACAAATTTAGTTTCACATTTCTAATGAGCTGTGGATTTTCACATTAACGCAGACTCTATTGTACTGATGTGTTTGAGTTATAAAAAGCAATTTGTGTTGTATTGCATATAGTAAATTGACTAACAGTGGACTTTTCCATCTGCAGATTATACTGAATGACCAGCAGTGGCAGTGTTGCCCAACAGATTATCGCTGCATTGCCGAGACTAAACAAAAAAAAAAAAAAAAAGAAAGAAAAACACTGAAGTCTTCAAGCATACTGCATCATTTTACCAATTTATGTGGTAAGTTAAACTCACAATCATTCCTTTGGGCGATTAAAAGACGTTCACAGCATCTGAATGTCTTCACTACTTTCAAGTGGGGTACTCTTGCTTGAATATCATTTCTGTCAAGATGGAAGTAATGTGGATCACTTTGTTTTAGTCATGATGGTTAATAAAGGTCTGGCTGCCTCCAAGGCTACCAAAACCTGCTTTAGATCCTGGTGCAGCAATATACCATCTGAGGAAATGACTGCCTTTGAGGCTGGAATGTATTACCTTACGTTAGAGCCATAGTCTAACTTTCACATGGAAGTAAGCTGCTTTCACCTCTTCCACTGCAGTCTGTATGATGGGCTCTGATATTCAAGATGGATTGTTAAGGATCATCTGTCTTTTTGTATCTCCATCCCACGTTGAAAAAGCCCCCAATGCTTTGACTAGTTCAGTCCTTAACCGTTCCACCTCCTGCTTGCCTTTCAGTCCTAATTGCAGATAGTGACCGAGTGCATAATTGCTGAGATCTCATCCTCCTGTGTCACCCTTACCAAGGACAATTGTTCCAGTGGTGCCCTGACATCATAAAGCTACTGCAGGATGTCATCTGACAGGAGGGCCAATCAATTGCCTAGCAAGCAATAGGATACATTTATCTTGGTATTTAAATGAGTAGCAGGGTAGAGAGGATGCCCAACGGAAAACTAAGATGAAAGAAGTTGGGGCATTTTTTCAGACTTATAGATTTGTATGAATGTGCGGCGATCATAATAGTCTTTTCCTCACTATTGCTTTACTAGTAGGCCTTGGTTAAAATGATGCTGGTAACATATGCTATTCACAGTTTTTATTATTCCCACTAACTGAAGCATTACCCTTCCACTCAACTTATCAGCTGACTTAATTAACTCTGGTGTACCATATCCTAAAACAAATGCAGTGAGTAGGGTACCCCGCCACTTGGCTGGCCATAAGATCTATGTATCTGTATCCTAATGTAGGTGCTACAGCTTAGAGAGTGTTAGCAAATCCGGCATGGGATTTTGAGAAGTATGTGAGGTTGAAAACACAAATTTAGTTTCACATTTCTAATGAGCTGTGGATTTTCACATTAACGCAGACTCTATTGTACTGATGTGTTTGAGTTATAAAAAGCAATTTGTGTTGTATTGCATATAGTAAATTGACTAACAGTGGACTTTTCCATCTGCAGATTATACTGAATGACCAGCAGTGGCAGTGTTGCCCAACAGATTATCGCTGCATTGCCGAGACTAAACAAAAAAAAAAAAAAAAAGAATGAAAAACACTGAAGTCTTCAAGCATACTGCATCATTTTACCAATTTATGTGGTAAGTTAAACTCACAATCATTCCTTTGGGCGATTAAAAGACGTTCACAGCATCTGAATGTCTTCACTACTTTCAAGTGGGGTACTCTTGCTTGAATATCATTTCTGTCAAGATGGAAGTAATGTGGATCACTTTGTTTTAGTCATGATGGTTAATAAAGATCTGGCTGCCTCCAAGGCTACCAAAACCTGCTTTAGATCCTGGTGCAGCAATATACCATCTGAGGAAATGACTGCCTTTGAGGCTGGAATGTATTACCTTACGTTAGAGCCATAGTCTAACTTTCACATGGAAGTAAGCTGCTTTCACCTCTTCCACTGCAGTCTGTATGATGGGCTCTGATATTCAAGATGGATTGTTAAGGATCATCTGTCTTTTTGTATCTCCATCCCACGTTGAAAAAGCCCCCAATGCTTTGACTAATTCAGTCCTTAACCGTTCCACCTCCTGCTTGCCTTTCAGTCCTAATTGCAGATAGTGACCAAGTGCATAATTGCTGAGATCTCATCCTCCTGTGTCACCCTTACCAAGGACAATTGTTCCAGTGGTGCCCTGACATCATAAAGCTACTGCAGGATGTCATCTGACAGGAGGGCCAATCAATTGCCTAGCAAGCAATAGGATACATTTATCTTGGTATATAAATGAGTAGCAGGGTAGAGAGGATGCCCAACTGAAAACTAAGATGAAAGAAGTTGGGGCATTTTTTCAGACTTATAGATTTGTATGAATGTGCGGCGATCATAATAGTCTTTTCCTCACCATTGCTTTACTAGTAGGCCTTGGTTAAAATGATGCTGGTAACATATGCTATTCACAGTTTTTATTATTCCCACTAACTGAAGCATTACCCTTCCACTCTCAACTTATCAGCTGACTTAATTAACTCTGGTGTACCATATCCTAAAACAAATGCAGTGAGTAGGGTACCCCGCCACTTGGCTGGCCATAAGATCTATGTATCTGTATCCTAATGTAGGTGCTACAGCTTAGAGAGTGTTAGCAAATCCGGCATGGGATTTTGAGAAGTATGTGAGGTTGAAAACACAAATTTAGTTTCACATTTCTAATGAGCTGTGGATTTTCACATTAACGCAGACTCTATTGTACTGATGTGTTTGAGTTATAAAAAGCAATTTGTGTTGTATTGCATATAGTAAATTGACTAACAGTGGACTTTTCCATCTGCAGATTATACTGAATGACCAGCAGTGGCAGTGTTGCCCAACAGATTATCGCTGCATTGCCGAGACTAAACAAAAAAAAAAAAAAAAGAAAGAAAAACACTGAAGTCTTCAAGCATACTGCATCATTTTACCAATTTATGTGGTAAGTTAAACTCACAATCATTCCTTTGGGCGATTAAAAGACGTTCACAGCATCTGAATGTCTTCACTACTTTCAAGTGGGGTACTCTTGCTTGAATATCATTTCTGTCAAGATGGAAGTAATGTGGATCACTTTGTTTTAGTCATGATGGTTAATAAAGGTCTGGCTGCCTCCAAGGCTACCAAAACCTGCTTTAGATCCTGGTGCAGCAATATACCATCTGAGGAAATGACTGCCTTTGAGGCTGGAATGTATTACCTTACGTTAGAGCCGTAGTCTAACTTTCACATGGAAGTAAGCTGCTTTCACCTCTTCCACTGCAGTCTGTATGATGGGCTCTGATATTCAAGATGGATTGTTAAGGATCATCTGTCTTTTTGTATCTCCATCCCACGTTGAAAAAGCCCCCAATGCTTTGACTAGTTCAGTCCTTAACCGTTCCACCTCCTGCTTGCCTTTCAGTCCTAATTGCAGATAGTGACCGAGTGCATAATTGCTGAGATCTCATCCTCCTGTGTCACCCTTACCAAGGACAATTGTTCCAGTGGTGCCCTGACATCATAAAGCTACTGCAGGATGTCATCTGACAGGAGGGCCAATCAATTGCCTAGCAAGCAATAGGATACATTTATCTTGGTATTTAAATGAGTAGCAGGGTAGAGAGGATGCCCAACGGAAAACTAAGATGAAAGAAGTTGGGGCATTTTTTCAGACTTATAGATTTGTATGAATGTGCGGCGATCATAATAGTCTTTTCCTCACTATTGCTTTACTAGTAGGCCTTGGTTAAAATGATGCTGGTAACATATGCTATTCACAGTTTTTATTATTCCCACTAACTGAAGCATTACCCTTCCACTCAACTTATCAGCTGACTTAATTAACTCTGGTGTACCATATCCTAAAACAAATGCAGTGAGTAGGGTACCCCGCCACTTGGCTGGCCATAAGATCTATGTATCTGTATCCTAATGTAGGTGCTACAGCTTAGAGAGTGTTAGCAAATCCGGCATGGGATTTTGAGAAGTATGTGAGGTTGAAAACACAAATTTAGTTTCACATTTCTAATGAGCTGTGGATTTTCACATTAACGCAGACTCTATTGTACTGATGTGTTTGAGTTATAAAAAGCAATTTGTGTTGTATTGCATATAGTAAATTGACTAACAGTGGACTTTTCCATCTGCAGATTATACTGAATGACCAGCAGTGGCAGTGTTGCCCAACAGATTATCGCTGCATTGCCGAGACTAAACAAAAAAAAAAAAAAAAAGAATGAAAAACACTGAAGTCTTCAAGCATACTGCATCATTTTACCAATTTATGTGGTAAGTTAAACTCACAATCATTCCTTTGGGCGATTAAAAGACGTTCACAGCATCTGAATGTCTTCACTACTTTCAAGTGGGGTACTCTTGCTTGAATATCATTTCTGTCAAGATGGAAGTAATGTGGATCACTTTGTTTTAGTCATGATGGTTAATAAAGGTCTGGCTGCCTCCAAGGCTACCAAAACCTGCTTTAGATCCTGGTGCAGCAATATACCATCTGAGGAAATGACTGCCTTTGAGGCTGGAATGTATTACCTTACGTTAGAGCCATAGTCTAACTTTCACATGGAAGTAAGCTGCTTTCACCTCTTCCACTGCAGTCTGTATGATGGGCTCTGATATTCAAGATGGATTGTTAAGGATCATCTGTCTTTTTGTATCTCCATCCCACGTTGAAAAAGCCCCCAATGCTTTGACTAGTTCAGTCCTTAACCGTTCCACCTCCTGCTTGCCTTTCAGTCCTAATTGCAGATAGTGACCGAGTGCATAATTGCTGAGATCTCATCCTCCTGTGTCACCCTTACCAAGGACAATTGTTCCAGTGGTGCCCTGACATCATAAAGCTACTGCAGGATGTCATCTGACAGGAGGGCCAATCAATTGCCTAGCAAGCAATAGGATACATTTATCTTGGTATTTAAATGAGTAGCAGGGTAGAGAGGATGCCCAACGGAAAACTAAGATGAAAGAAGTTAGGGCATTTTTTCAGACTTATAGATTTGTATGAATGTGCGGCGATCATAATAGTCTTTTCCTCACCATTGCTTTACTAGTAGGCCTTGGTTAAAATGATGCTGGTAACATATGCTATTCACAGTTTTTATTATTCCCACTAACTGAAGCATTACCCTTCCACTCTCAACTTATCAGCTGACTTAATTAACTCTGGTGTACCATATCCTAAAACAAATGCAGTGAGTAGGGTACCCCGCCACTTGGCTGGCCATAAGATCTATGTATCTGTATCCTAATGTAGGTGCTACAGCTTAGAGAGTGTTAGCAAATCCGGCATGGGATTTTGAGAAGTATGTGAGGTTGAAAACACAAATTTAGTTTCACATTTCTAATGAGCTGTGGATTTTCACATTAACGCAGACTCTATTGTACTGATGTGTTTGAGTTATAAAAAGCAATTTGTGTTGTATTGCATATAGTAAATTGACTAACAGTGGACTTTTCCATCTGCAGATTATACTGAATGACCAGCAGTGGCAGTGTTGCCCAACAGATTATCGCTGCATTGCCGAGACTAAACAAAAAAAAAAAAAAAAAAGAAAGAAAAACACTGAAGTCTTCAAGCATACTGCATCATTTTACCAATTTATGTGGTAAGTTAAACTCACAATCATTCCTTTGGGCGATTAAAAGACGTTCACAGCATCTGAATGTCTTCACTACTTTCAAGTGGGGTACTCTTGCTTGAATATCATTTCTGTCAAGATGGAAGTAATGTGGATCACTTTGTTTTAGTCATGATGGTTAATAAAGGTCTGGCTGCCTCCAAGGCTACCAAAACCTGCTTTAGATCCTGGTGCAGCAATATACCATCTGAGGAAATGACTGCCTTTGAGGCTGGAATGTATTACCTTACGTTAGAGCCATAGTCTAACTTTCACATGGAAGTAAGCTGCTTTCACCTCTTCCACTGCAGTCTGTATGATGGGCTCTGATATTCAAGATGGATTGTTAAGGATCATCTGTCTTTTTGTATCTCCATCCCACGTTGAAAAAGCCCCCAATGCTTTGACTAATTCAGTCCTTAACCGTTCCACCTCCTGCTTGCCTTTCAGTCCTAATTGCAGATAGTGACCGAGTGCATAATTGCTGAGATCTCATCCTCCTGTGTCACCCTTACCAAGGACAATTGTTCCAGTGGTGCCCTGACATCATAAAGCTACTGCAGGATGTCATCTGACAGGAGGGCCAATCAATTGCCTAGCAAGCAATAGGATACATTTATCTTGGTATATAAATGAGTAGCAGGGTAGAGAGGATGCCCAACTGAAAACTAAGATGAAAGAAGTTGGGGCATTTTTTCAGACTTATAGATTTGTATGAATGTGCGGCGATCATAATAGTCTTTTCCTCACCATTGCTTTACTAGTAGGCCTTGGTTAAAATGATGCTGGTAACATATGCTATTCACAGTTTGTATTATTCCCACTAACTGAAGCATTACCCTTCCACTCTCAACTTATCAGCTGACTTAATTAACTCTGGTGTACCATATCCTAAAACAAATGCAGTGAGTAGGGTACCCCGCCACTTGGCTGGCCATAAGATCTATGTATCTGTATCCTAATGTAGGTGCTACAGCTTAGAGAGTGTTAGCAAATCCGGCATGGGATTTTGAGAAGTATGTGAGGTTGAAAACACAAATTTAGTTTCACATTTCTAATGAGCTGTGGATTTTCACATTAACGCAGACTCTATTGTACTGATGTGTTTGAGTTATAAAAAGCAATTTGTGTTGTATTGCATATAGTAAATTGACTAACAGTGGACTTTTCCATCTGCAGATTATACTGAATGACCAGCAGTGGCAGTGTTGCCCAACAGATTATCGCTGCATTGCCGAGACTAAACAAAAAAAAAAAAAAAAAAGAAAGAAAAACACTGAAGTCTTCAAGCATACTGCATCATTTTACCAATTTATGTGGTAAGTTAAACTCACAATCATTCCTTTGGGCGATTAAAAGACGTTCACAGCATCTGAATGTCTTCACTACTTTCAAGTGGGGTACTCTTGCTTGAATATCATTTCTGTCAAGATGGAAGTAATGTGGATCACTTTGTTTTAGTCATGATGGTTAATAAAGGTCTGGCTGCCTCCAAGGCTACCAAAACCTGCTTTAGATCCTGGTGCAGCAATATACCATCTGAGGAAATGACTGCCTTTGAGGCTGGAATGTATTACCTTACGTTAGAGCCATAGTCTAACTTTCACATGGAAGTAAGCTGCTTTCACCTCTTCCACTGCAGTCTGTATGATGGGCTCTGATATTCAAGATGGATTGTTAAGGATCATCTGTCTTTTTGTATCTCCATCCCACGTTGAAAAAGCCCCCAATGCTTTGACTAATTCAGTCCTTAACCGTTCCACCTCCTGCTTGCCTTTCAGTCCTAATTGCAGATAGTGACCAAGTGCATAATTGCTGAGATCTCATCCTCCTGTGTCACCCTTACCAAGGACAATTGTTCCAGTGGTGCCCTGACATCATAAAGCTACTGCAGGATGTCATCTGACAGGAGGGCCAATCAATTGCCTAGCAAGCAATAGGATACATTTATCTTGGTATATAAATGAGTAGCAGGGTAGAGAGGATGCCCAACTGAAAACTAAGATGAAAGAAGTTGGGGCATTTTTTCAGACTTATAGATTTGTATGAATGTGCGGCGATCATAATAGTCTTTTCCTCACCATTGCTTTACTAGTAGGCCTTGGTTAAAATGATGCTGGTAACATATGCTATTCACAGTTTTTATTATTCCCACTAACTGAAGCATTACCCTTCCACTCTCAACTTATCAGCTGACTTAATTAACTCTGGTGTACCATATCCTAAAACAAATGCAGTGAGTAGGGTACCCCGCCACTTGGCTGGCCATAAGATCTATGTATCTGTATCCTAATGTAGGTGCTACAGCTTAGAGAGTGTTAGCAAATCCGGCATGGGATTTTGAGAAGTATGTGAGGTTGAAAACACAAATTTAGTTTCACATTTCTAATGAGCTGTGGATTTTCACATTAACGCAGACTCTATTGTACTGATGTGTTTGAGTTATAAAAAGCAATTTGTGTTGTATTGCATATAGTAAATTGACTAACAGTGGACTTTTCCATCTGCAGATTATACTGAATGACCAGCAGTGGCAGTGTTGCCCAACAGATTATCGCTGCATTGCCGAGACTAAACAAAAAAAAAAAAAAAAGAAAGAAAAACACTGAAGTCTTCAAGCATACTGCATCATTTTACCAATTTATGTGGTAAGTTAAACTCACAATCATTCCTTTGGGCGATTAAAAGACGTTCACAGCATCTGAATGTCTTCACTACTTTCAAGTGGGGTACTCTTGCTTGAATATCATTTCTGTCAAGATGGAAGTAATGTGGATCACTTTGTTTTAGTCATGATGGTTAATAAAGGTCTGGCTGCCTCCAAGGCTACCAAAACCTGCTTTAGATCCTGGTGCAGCAATATACCATCTGAGGAAATGACTGCCTTTGAGGCTGGAATGTATTACCTTACGTTAGAGCCATAGTCTAACTTTCACATGGAAGTAAGCTGCTTTCACCTCTTCCACTGCAGTCTGTATGATGGGCTCTGATATTCAAGATGGATTGTTAAGGATCATCTGTCTTTTTGTATCTCCATCCCACGTTGAAAAAGCCCCCAATGCTTTGACTAGTTCAGTCCTTAACCGTTCCACCTCCTGCTTGCCTTTCAGTCCTAATTGCAGATAGTGACCGAGTGCATAATTGCTGAGATCTCATCCTCCTGTGTCACCCTTACCAAGGACAATTGTTCCAGTGGTGCCCTGACATCATAAAGCTACTGCAGGATGTCATCTGACAGGAGGGCCAATCAATTGCCTAGCAAGCAATAGGATACATTTATCTTGGTATTTAAATGAGTAGCAGGGTAGAGAGGATGCCCAACGGAAAACTAAGATGAAAGAAGTTGGGGCATTTTTTCAGACTTATAGATTTGTATGAATGTGCGGCGATCATAATAGTCTTTTCCTCACTATTGCTTTACTAGTAGGCCTTGGTTAAAATGATGCTGGTAACATATGCTATTCACAGTTTTTATTATTCCCACTAACTGAAGCATTACCCTTCCACTCAACTTATCAGCTGACTTAATTAACTCTGGTGTACCATATCCTAAAACAAATGCAGTGAGTAGGGTACCCCGCCACTTGGCTGGCCATAAGATCTATGTATCTGTATCCTAATGTAGGTGCTACAGCTTAGAGAGTGTTAGCAAATCCGGCATGGGATTTTGAGAAGTATGTGAGGTTGAAAACACAAATTTAGTTTCACATTTCTAATGAGCTGTGGATTTTCACATTAACGCAGACTCTATTGTACTGATGTGTTTGAGTTATAAAAAGCAATTTGTGTTGTATTGCATATAGTAAATTGACTAACAGTGGACTTTTCCATCTGCAGATTATACTGAATGACCAGCAGTGGCAGTGTTGCCCAACAGATTATCGCTGCATTGCCGAGACTAAACAAAAAAAACAAAAAAAGAAATAAAAAAACTGAAGTCTTCAAGCATACTGCATCATTTTACCAATTTATGTGGTAAGTTAAACTCACAATCATTCCTTTGGGCGATTAAAAGACGTTCACAGCATCTGAATGTCTTCACTACTTTCAAGTGGGGTACTCTTGCTTGAATATCATTTCTGTCAAGATGGAAGTAATGTGGATCACTTTGTTTTAGTCATGATGGTTAATAAAGGTCTGGCTGCCTCCAAGGCTACCAAAACCTGCTTTAGATCCTGGTGCAGCAATATACCATCTGAGGAAATGACTGCCTTTGAGGCTGGAATGTATTACCTTACGTTAGAGCCATAGTCTAACTTTCACATGGAAGTAAGCTGCTTTCACCTCTTCCACTGCAGTCTGTATGATGGGCTCTGATATTCAAGATGGATTGTTAAGGATCATCTGTCTTTTTGTATCTCCATCCCACGTTGAAAAAGCCCCCAATGCTTTGACTAGTTCAGTCCTTAACCGTTCCACCTCCTGCTTGCCTTTCAGTCCTAATTGCAGATAGTGACCGAGTGCATAATTGCTGAGATCTCATCCTCCTGTGTCACCCTTACCAAGGACAATTGTTCCAGTGGTGCCCTGACATCATAAAGCTACTGCAGGATGTCATCTGACAGGAGGGCCAATCAATTGCCTAGCAAGCAATAGGATACATTTATCTTGGTATTTAAATGAGTAGCAGGGTAGAGAGGATGCCCAACGGAAAACTAAGATGAAAGAAGTTGGGGCATTTTTTCAGACTTATAGATTTGTATGAATGTGCGGCGATCATAATAGTCTTTTCCTCACTATTGCTTTACTAGTAGGCCTTGGTTAAAATGATGCTGGTAACATATGCTATTCACAGTTTTTATTATTCCCACTAACTGAAGCATTACCCTTCCACTCTCAACTTATCAGCTGACTTAATTAACTCTGGTGTACCATATCCTAAAACAAATGCAGTGAGTAGGGTACCCCGCCACTTGGCTGGCCATAAGATCTATGTATCTGTATCCTAATGTAGGTGCTACAGCTTAGAGAGTGTTAGCAAATCCGGCATGGGATTTTGAGAAGTATGTGAGGTTGAAAACACAAATTTAGTTTCACATTTCTAATGAGCTGTGGATTTTCACATTAACGCAGACTCTATTGTACTGATGTGTTTGAGTTATAAAAAGCAATTTGTGTTGTATTGCATATAGTAAATTGACTAACAGTGGACTTTTCCATCTGCAGATTATACTGAATGACCAGCAGTGGCAGTGTTGCCCAACAGATTATCGCTGCATTGCCGAGACTAAACAAAAAAAAAAAAAAAAAGAAAGAAAAACACTGAAGTCTTCAAGCATACTGCATCATTTTACCAATTTATGTGGTAAGTTAAACTCACAATCATTCCTTTGGGCGATTAAAAGACGTTCACAGCATCTGAATGTCTTCACTACTTTCAAGTGGGGTACTCTTGCTTGAATATCATTTCTGTCAAGATGGAAGTAATGTGGATCACTTTGTTTTAGTCATGATGGTTAATAAAGGTCTGGCTGCCTCCAAGGCTACCAAAACCTGCTTTAGATCCTGGTGCAGCAATATACCATCTGAGGAAATGACTGCCTTTGAGGCTGGAATGTATTACCTTACGTTAGAGCCATAGTCTAACTTTCACATGGAAGTAAGCTGCTTTCACCTCTTCCACTGCAGTCTGTATGATGGGCTCTGATATTCAAGATGGATTGTTAAGGATCATCTGTCTTTTTGTATCTCCATCCCACGTTGAAAAAGCCCCCAATGCTTTGACTAGTTCAGTCCTTAACCGTTCCACCTCCTGCTTGCCTTTCAGTCCTAATTGCAGATAGTGACCGAGTGCATAATTGCTGAGATCTCATCCTCCTGTGTCACCCTTACCAAGGACAATTGTTCCAGTGGTGCCCTGACATCATAAAGCTACTGCAGGATGTCATCTGACAGGAGGGCCAATCAATTGCCTAGCAAGCAATAGGATACATTTATCTTGGTATTTAAATGAGTAGCAGGGTAGAGAGGATGCCCAACGGAAAACTAAGATGAAAGAAGTTGGGGCATTTTTTCAGACTTATAGATTTGTATGAATGTGCGGCGATCATAATAGTCTTTTCCTCACTATTGCTTTACTAGTAGGCCTTGGTTAAAATGATGCTGGTAACATATGCTATTCACAGTTTTTATTATTCCCACTAACTGAAGCATTACCCTTCCACTCAACTTATCAGCTGACTTAATTAACTCTGGTGTACCATATCCTAAAACAAATGCAGTGAGTAGGGTACCCCGCCACTTGGCTGGCCATAAGATCTATGTATCTGTATCCTAATGTAGGTGCTACAGCTTAGAGAGTGTTAGCAAATCCGGCATGGGATTTTGAGAAGTATGTGAGGTTGAAAACACAAATTTAGTTTCACATTTCTAATGAGCTGTGGATTTTCACATTAACGCAGACTCTATTGTACTGATGTGTTTGAGTTATAAAAAGCAATTTGTGTTGTATTGCATATAGTAAATTGACTAACAGTGGACTTTTCCATCTGCAGATTATACTGAATGACCAGCAGTGGCAGTGTTGCCCAACAGATTATCGCTGCATTGCCGAGACTAAACAAAAAAAAAAAAAAAAAGAATGAAAAACACTGAAGTCTTCAAGCATACTGCATCATTTTACCAATTTATGTGGTAAGTTAAACTCACAATCATTCCTTTGGGCGATTAAAAGACGTTCACAGCATCTGAATGTCTTCACTACTTTCAAGTGGGGTACTCTTGCTTGAATATCATTTCTGTCAAGATGGAAGTAATGTGGATCACTTTGTTTTAGTCATGATGGTTAATAAAGGTCTGGCTGCCTCCAAGGCTACCAAAACCTGCTTTAGATCCTGGTGCAGCAATATACCATCTGAGGAAATGACTGCCTTTGAGGCTGGAATGTATTACCTTACGTTAGAGCCATAGTCTAACTTTCACATGGAAGTAAGCTGCTTTCACCTCTTCCACTGCAGTCTGTATGATGGGCTCTGATATTCAAGATGGATTGTTAAGGATCATCTGTCTTTTTGTATCTCCATCCCACGTTGAAAAAGCCCCCAATGCTTTGACTAGTTCAGTCCTTAACCGTTCCACCTCCTGCTTGCCTTTCAGTCCTAATTGCAGATAGTGACCGAGTGCATAATTGCTGAGATCTCATCCTCCTGTGTCACCCTTACCAAGGACAATTGTTCCAGTGGTGCCCTGACATCATAAAGCTACTGCAGGATGTCATCTGACAGGAGGGCCAATCAATTGCCTAGCAAGCAATAGGATACATTTATCTTGGTATTTAAATGAGTAGCAGGGTAGAGAGGATGCCCAACGGAAAACTAAGATGAAAGAAGTTGGGGCATTTTTTCAGACTTATAGATTTGTATGAATGTGCGGCGATCATAATAGTCTTTTCCTCACTATTGCTTTACTAGTAGGCCTTGGTTAAAATGATGCTGGTAACATATGCTATTCACAGTTTTTATTATTCCCACTAACTGAAGCATTACCCTTCCACTCAACTTATCAGCTGACTTAATTAACTCTGGTGTACCATATCCTAAAACAAATGCAGTGAGTAGGGTACCCCGCCACTTGGCTGGCCATAAGATCTATGTATCTGTATCCTAATGTAGGTGCTACAGCTTAGAGAGTGTTAGCAAATCCGGCATGGGATTTTGAGAAGTATGTGAGGTTGAAAACACAAATTTAGTTTCACATTTCTAATGAGCTGTGGATTTTCACATTAACGCAGACTCTATTGTACTGATGTGTTTGAGTTATAAAAAGCAATTTGTGTTGTATTGCATATAGTAAATTGACTAACAGTGGACTTTTCCATCTGCAGATTATACTGAATGACCAGCAGTGGCAGTGTTGCCCAACAGATTATCGCTGCATTGCCGAGACTAAACAAAAAAAACAAAAAAAGAAATAAAAACACTGAAGTCTTCAAGCATACTGCATCATTTTACCAATTTATGTGGTAAGTTAAACTCACAATCATTCCTTTGGGCGATTAAAAGACGTTCACAGCATCTGAATGTCTTCACTACTTTCAAGTGGGGTACTCTTGCTTGAATATCATTTCTGTCAAGATGGAAGTAATGTGGATCACTTTGTTTTAGTCATGATGGTTAATAAAGGTCTGGCTGCCTCCAAGGCTACCAAAACCTGCTTTAGATCCTGGTGCAGCAATATACCATCTGAGGAAATGACTGCCTTTGAGGCTGGAATGTATTACCTTACGTTAGAGCCATAGTCTAACTTTCACATGGAAGTAAGCTGCTTTCACCTCTTCCACTGCAGTCTGTATGATGGGCTCTGATATTCAAGATGGATTGTTAAGGATCATCTGTCTTTTTGTATCTCCATCCCACGTTGAAAAAGCCCCCAATGCTTTGACTAGTTCAGTCCTTAACCGTTCCACCTCCTGCTTGCCTTTCAGTCCTAATTGCAGATAGTGACCGAGTGCATAATTGCTGAGATCTCATCCTCCTGTGTCACCCTTACCAAGGACAATTGTTCCAGTGGTGCCCTGACATCATAAAGCTACTGCAGGATGTCATCTGACAGGAGGGCCAATCAATTGCCTAGCAAGCAATAGGATACATTTATCTTGGTATTTAAATGAGTAGCAGGGTAGAGAGGATGCCCAACGGAAAACTAAGATGAAAGAAGTTGGGGCATTTTTTCAGACTTATAGATTTGTATGAATGTGCGGCGATCATAATAGTCTTTTCCTCACTATTGCTTTACTAGTAGGCCTTGGTTAAAATGATGCTGGTAACATATGCTATTCACAGTTTTTATTATTCCCACTAACTGAAGCATTACCCTTCCACTCAACTTATCAGCTGACTTAATTAACTCTGGTGTACCATATCCTAAAACAAATGCAGTGAGTAGGGTACCCCGCCACTTGGCTGGCCATAAGATCTATGTATCTGTATCCTAATGTAGGTGCTACAGCTTAGAGAGTGTTAGCAAATCCGGCATGGGATTTTGAGAAGTATGTGAGGTTGAAAACACAAATTTAGTTTCACATTTCTAATGAGCTGTGGATTTTCACATTAACGCAGACTCTATTGTACTGATGTGTTTGAGTTATAAAAAGCAATTTGTGTTGTATTGCATATAGTAAATTGACTAACAGTGGACTTTTCCATCTGCAGATTATACTGAATGACCAGCAGTGGCAGTGTTGCCCAACAGATTATCGCTGCATTGCCGAGACTAAACAAAAAAAACAAAAAAAGAAATAAAAACACTGAAGTCTTCAAGCATACTGCATCATTTTACCAATTTATGTGGTAAGTTAAACTCACAATCATTCCTTTGGGCGATTAAAAGACGTTCACAGCATCTGAATGTCTTCACTACTTTCAAGTGGGGTACTCTTGCTTGAATATCATTTCTGTCAAGATGGAAGTAATGTGGATCACTTTGTTTTAGTCATGATGGTTAATAAAGGTCTGGCTGCCTCCAAGGCTACCAAAACCTGCTTTAGATCCTGGTGCAGCAATATACCATCTGAGGAAATGACTGCCTTTGAGGCTGGAATGTATTACCTTACGTTAGAGCCATAGTCTAACTTTCACATGGAAGTAAGCTGCTTTCACCTCTTCCACTGCAGTCTGTATGATGGGCTCTGATATTCAAGATGGATTGTTAAGGATCATCTGTCTTTTTGTATCTCCATCCCACGTTGAAAAAGCCCCCAATGCTTTGACTAGTTCAGTCCTTAACCGTTCCACCTCCTGCTTGCCTTTCAGTCCTAATTGCAGATAGTGACCGAGTGCATAATTGCTGAGATCTCATCCTCCTGTGTCACCCTTACCAAGGACAATTGTTCCAGTGGTGCCCTGACATCATAAAGCTACTGCAGGATGTCATCTGACAGGAGGGCCAATCAATTGCCTAGCAAGCAATAGGATACATTTATCTTGGTATTTAAATGAGTAGCAGGGTAGAGAGGATGCCCAACGGAAAACTAAGATGAAAGAAGTTGGGGCATTTTTTCAGACTTATAGATTTGTATGAATGTGCGGCGATCATAATAGTCTTTTCCTCACTATTGCTTTACTAGTAGGCCTTGGTTAAAATGATGCTGGTAACATATGCTATTCACAGTTTTTATTATTCCCACTAACTGAAGCATTACCCTTCCACTCTCAACTTATCAGCTGACTTAATTAACTCTGGTGTACCATATCCTAAAACAAATGCAGTGAGTAGGGTACCCCGCCACTTGGCTGGCCATAAGATCTATGTATCTGTATCCTAATGTAGGTGCTACAGCTTAGAGAGTGTTAGCAAATCCGGCATGGGATTTTGAGAAGTATGTGAGGTTGAAAACACAAATTTAGTTTCACATTTCTAATGAGCTGTGGATTTTCACATTAACGCAGACTCTATTGTACTGATGTGTTTGAGTTATAAAAAGCAATTTGTGTTGTATTGCATATAGTAAATTGACTAACAGTGGACTTTTCCATCTGCAGATTATACTGAATGACCAGCAGTGGCAGTGTTGCCCAACAGATTATCGCTGCATTGACGAGACTAAACAAAAAAAAAAAAAAAAAGAAAGAAAAACACTGAAGTCTTCAAGCATACTGCATCATTTTACCAATTTATGTGGTAAGTTAAACTCACAATCATTCCTTTGGGCGATTAAAAGACGTTCACAGCATCTGAATGTCTTCACTACTTTCAAGTGGGGTACTCTTGCTTGAATATCATTTCTGTCAAGATGGAAGTAATGTGGATCACTTTGTTTTAGTCATGATGGTTAATAAAGGTCTGGCTGCCTCCAAGGCTACCAAAACCTGCTTTAGATCCTGGTGCAGCAATATACCATCTGAGGAAATGACTGCCTTTGAGGCTGGAATGTATTACCTTACGTTAGAGCCATAGTCTAACTTTCACATGGAAGTAAGCTGCTTTCACCTCTTCCACTGCAGTCTGTATGATGGGCTCTGATATTCAAGATGGATTGTTAAGGATCATCTGTCTTTTTGTATCTCCATCCCACGTTGAAAAAGCCCCCAATGCTTTGACTAGTTCAGTCCTTAACCGTTCCACCTCCTGCTTGCCTTTCAGTCCTAATTGCAGATAGTGACCGAGTGCATAATTGCTGAGATCTCATCCTCCTGTGTCACCCTTACCAAGGACAATTGTTCCAGTGGTGCCCTGACATCATAAAGCTACTGCAGGATGTCATCTGACAGGAGGGCCAATCAATTGCCTAGCAAGTAATAGGATACATTTATCTTGGTATTTAAATGAGTAGCAGGGTAGAGAGGATGCCCAACGGAAAACTAAGATGAAAGAAGTTGGGGCATTTTTTCAGACTTATAGATTTGTATGAATGTGCGGCGATCATAATAGTCTTTTCCTCACTATTGCTTTACTAGTAGGCCTTGGTTAAAATGATGCTGGTAACATATGCTATTCACAGTTTTTATTATTCCCACTAACTGAAGCATTACCCTTCCACTCAACTTATCAGCTGACTTAATTAACTCTGGTGTACCATATCCTAAAACAAATGCAGTGAGTAGGGTACCCCGCCACTTGGCTGGCCATAAGATCTATGTATCTGTATCCTAATGTAGGTGCTACAGCTTAGAGAGTGTTAGCAAATCCGGCATGGGATTTTGAGAAGTATGTGAGGTTGAAAACACAAATTTAGTTTCACATTTCTAATGAGCTGTGGATTTTCACATTAACGCAGACTCTATTGTACTGATGTGTTTGAGTTATAAAAAGCAATTTGTGTTGTATTGCATATAGTAAATTGACTAACAGTGGACTTTTCCATCTGCAGATTATACTGAATGACCAGCAGTGGCAGTGTTGCCCAACAGATTATCGCTGCATTGCCGAGACTAAACAAAAAAAAAAAAAAAAAGAATGAAAAACACTGAAGTCTTCAAGCATACTGCATCATTTTACCAATTTATGTGGTAAGTTAAACTCACAATCATTCCTTTGGGCGATTAAAAGACGTTCACAGCATCTGAATGTCTTCACTACTTTCAAGTGGGGTACTCTTGCTTGAATATCATTTCTGTCAAGATGGAAGTAATGTGGATCACTTTGTTTTAGTCATGATGGTTAATAAAGGTCTGGCTGCCTCCAAGGCTACCAAAACCTGCTTTAGATCCTGGTGCAGCAATATACCATCTGAGGAAATGACTGCCTTTGAGGCTGGAATGTATTACCTTACGTTAGAGCCATAGTCTAACTTTCACATGGAAGTAAGCTGCTTTCACCTCTTCCACTGCAGTCTGTATGATGGGCTCTGATATTCAAGATGGATTGTTAAGGATCATCTGTCTTTTTGTATCTCCATCCCACGTTGAAAAAGCCCCCAATGCTTTGACTAGTTCAGTCCTTAACCGTTCCACCTCCTGCTTGCCTTTCAGTCCTAATTGCAGATAGTGACCGAGTGCATAATTGCTGAGATCTCATCCTCCTGTGTCACCCTTACCAAGGACAATTGTTCCAGTGGTGCCCTGACATCATAAAGCTACTGCAGGATGTCATCTGACAGGAGGGCCAATCAATTGCCTAGCAAGCAATAGGATACATTTATCTTGGTATTTAAATGAGTAGCAGGGTAGAGAGGATGCCCAACGGAAAACTAAGATGAAAGAAGTTAGGGCATTTTTTCAGACTTATAGATTTGTATGAATGTGCGGCGATCATAATAGTCTTTTCCTCACCATTGCTTTACTAGTAGGCCTTGGTTAAAATGATGCTGGTAACATATGCTATTCACAGTTTTTATTATTCCCACTAACTGAAGCATTACCCTTCCACTCTCAACTTATCAGCTGACTTAATTAACTCTGGTGTACCATATCCTAAAACAAATGCAGTGAGTAGGGTACCCCGCCACTTGGCTGGCCATAAGATCTATGTATCTGTATCCTAATGTAGGTGCTACAGCTTAGAGAGTGTTAGCAAATCCGGCATGGGATTTTGAGAAGTATGTGAGGTTGAAAACACAAATTTAGTTTCACATTTCTAATGAGCTGTGGATTTTCACATTAACGCAGACTCTATTGTACTGATGTGTTTGAGTTATAAAAAGCAATTTGTGTTGTATTGCATATAGTAAATTGACTAACAGTGGACTTTTCCATCTGCAGATTATACTGAATGACCAGCAGTGGCAGTGTTGCCCAACAGATTATCGCTGCATTGCCGAGACTAAACAAAAAAAACAAAAAAAGAAATAAAAACACTGAAGTCTTCAAGCATACTGCATCATTTTACCAATTTATGTGGTAAGTTAAACTCACAATCATTCCTTTGGGCGATTAAAAGACGTTCACAGCATCTGAATGTCTTCACTACTTTCAAGTGGGGTACTCTTGCTTGAATATCATTTCTGTCAAGATGGAAGTAATGTGGATCACTTTGTTTTAGTCATGATGGTTAATAAAGGTCTGGCTGCCTCCAAGGCTACCAAAACCTGCTTTAGATCCTGGTGCAGCAATATACCATCTGAGGAAATGACTGCCTTTGAGGCTGGAATGTATTACCTTACGTTAGAGCCATAGTCTAACTTTCACATGGAAGTAAGCTGCTTTCACCTCTTCCACTGCAGTCTGTATGATGGGCTCTGATATTCAAGATGGATTGTTAAGGATCATCTGTCTTTTTGTATCTCCATCCCACGTTGAAAAAGCCCCCAATGCTTTGACTAGTTCAGTCCTTAACCGTTCCACCTCCTGCTTGCCTTTCAGTCCTAATTGCAGATAGTGACCGAGTGCATAATTGCTGAGATCTCATCCTCCTGTGTCACCCTTACCAAGGACAATTGTTCCAGTGGTGCCCTGACATCATAAAGCTACTGCAGGATGTCATCTGACAGGAGGGCCAATCAATTGCCTAGCAAGCAATAGGATACATTTATCTTGGTATTTAAATGAGTAGCAGGGTAGAGAGGATGCCCAACGGAAAACTAAGATGAAAGAAGTTGGGGCATTTTTTCAGACTTATAGATTTGTATGAATGTGCGGCGATCATAATAGTCTTTTCCTCACTATTGCTTTACTAGTAGGCCTTGGTTAAAATGATGCTGGTAACATATGCTATTCACAGTTTTTATTATTCCCACTAACTGAAGCATTACCCTTCCACTCTCAACTTATCAGCTGACTTAATTAACTCTGGTGTACCATATCCTAAAACAAATGCAGTGAGTAGGGTACCCCGCCACTTGGCTGGCCATAAGATCTATGTATCTGTATCCTAATGTAGGTGCTACAGCTTAGAGAGTGTTAGCAAATCCGGCATGGGATTTTGAGAAGTATGTGAGGTTGAAAACACAAATTTAGTTTCACATTTCTAATGAGCTGTGGATTTTCACATTAACGCAGACTCTATTGTACTGATGTGTTTGAGTTATAAAAAGCAATTTGTGTTGTATTGCATATAGTAAATTGACTAACAGTGGACTTTTCCATCTGCAGATTATACTGAATGACCAGCAGTGGCAGTGTTGCCCAACAGATTATCGCTGCATTGACGAGACTAAACAAAAAAAAAAAAAAAAGAAAGAAAAACACTGAAGTCTTCAAGCATACTGCATCATTTTACCAATTTATGTGGTAAGTTAAACTCACAATCATTCCTTTGGGCGATTAAAAGACGTTCACAGCATCTGAATGTCTTCACTACTTTCAAGTGGGGTACTCTTGCTTGAATATCATTTCTGTCAAGATGGAAGTAATGTGGATCACTTTGTTTTAGTCATGATGGTTAATAAAGGTCTGGCTGCCTCCAAGGCTACCAAAACCTGCTTTAGATCCTGGTGCAGCAATATACCATCTGAGGAAATGACTGCCTTTGAGGCTGGAATGTATTACCTTACGTTAGAGCCATAGTCTAACTTTCACATGGAAGTAAGCTGCTTTCACCTCTTCCACTGCAGTCTGTATGATGGGCTCTGATATTCAAGATGGATTGTTAAGGATCATCTGTCTTTTTGTATCTCCATCCCACGTTGAAAAAGCCCCCAATGCTTTGACTAGTTCAGTCCTTAACCGTTCCACCTCCTGCTTGCCTTTCAGTCCTAATTGCAGATAGTGACCGAGTGCATAATTGCTGAGATCTCATCCTCCTGTGTCACCCTTACCAAGGACAATTGTTCCAGTGGTGCCCTGACATCATAAAGCTACTGCAGGATGTCATCTGACAGGAGGGCCAATCAATTGCCTAGCAAGTAATAGGATACATTTATCTTGGTATTTAAATGAGTAGCAGGGTAGAGAGGATGCCCAACGGAAAACTAAGATGAAAGAAGTTGGGGCATTTTTTCAGACTTATAGATTTGTATGAATGTGCGGCGATCATAATAGTCTTTTCCTCACTATTGCTTTACTAGTAGGCCTTGGTTAAAATGATGCTGGTAACATATGCTATTCACAGTTTTTATTATTCCCACTAACTGAAGCATTACCCTTCCACTCAACTTATCAGCTGACTTAATTAACTCTGGTGTACCATATCCTAAAACAAATGCAGTGAGTAGGGTACCCCGCCACTTGGCTGGCCATAAGATCTATGTATCTGTATCCTAATGTAGGTGCTACAGCTTAGAGAGTGTTAGCAAATCCGGCATGGGATTTTGAGAAGTATGTGAGGTTGAAAACACAAATTTAGTTTCACATTTCTAATGAGCTGTGGATTTTCACATTAACGCAGACTCTATTGTACTGATGTGTTTGAGTTATAAAAAGCAATTTGTGTTGTATTGCATATAGTAAATTGACTAACAGTGGACTTTTCCATCTGCAGATTATACTGAATGACCAGCAGTGGCAGTGTTGCCCAACAGATTATCGCTGCATTGCCGAGACTAAACAAAAAAAAAAAAAAAAAGAATGAAAAACACTGAAGTCTTCAAGCATACTGCATCATTTTACCAATTTATGTGGTAAGTTAAACTCACAATCATTCCTTTGGGCGATTAAAAGACGTTCACAGCATCTGAATGTCTTCACTACTTTCAAGTGGGGTACTCTTGCTTGAATATCATTTCTGTCAAGATGGAAGTAATGTGGATCACTTTGTTTTAGTCATGATGGTTAATAAAGGTCTGGCTGCCTCCAAGGCTACCAAAACCTGCTTTAGATCCTGGTGCAGCAATATACCATCTGAGGAAATGACTGCCTTTGAGGCTGGAATGTATTACCTTACGTTAGAGCCATAGTCTAACTTTCACATGGAAGTAAGCTGCTTTCACCTCTTCCACTGCAGTCTGTATGATGGGCTCTGATATTCAAGATGGATTGTTAAGGATCATCTGTCTTTTTGTATCTCCATCCCACGTTGAAAAAGCCCCCAATGCTTTGACTAGTTCAGTCCTTAACCGTTCCACCTCCTGCTTGCCTTTCAGTCCTAATTGCAGATAGTGACCGAGTGCATAATTGCTGAGATCTCATCCTCCTGTGTCACCCTTACCAAGGACAATTGTTCCAGTGGTGCCCTGACATCATAAAGCTACTGCAGGATGTCATCTGACAGGAGGGCCAATCAATTGCCTAGCAAGCAATAGGATACATTTATCTTGGTATTTAAATGAGTAGCAGGGTAGAGAGGATGCCCAACGGAAAACTAAGATGAAAGAAGTTAGGGCATTTTTTCAGACTTATAGATTTGTATGAATGTGCGGCGATCATAATAGTCTTTTCCTCACCATTGCTTTACTAGTAGGCCTTGGTTAAAATGATGCTGGTAACATATGCTATTCACAGTTTTTATTATTCCCACTAACTGAAGCATTACCCTTCCACTCTCAACTTATCAGCTGACTTAATTAACTCTGGTGTACCATATCCTAAAACAAATGCAGTGAGTAGGGTACCCCGCCACTTGGCTGGCCATAAGATCTATGTATCTGTATCCTAATGTAGGTGCTACAGCTTAGAGAGTGTTAGCAAATCCGGCATGGGATTTTGAGAAGTATGTGAGGTTGAAAACACAAATTTAGTTTCACATTTCTAATGAGCTGTGGATTTTCACATTAACGCAGACTCTATTGTACTGATGTGTTTGAGTTATAAAAAGCAATTTGTGTTGTATTGCATATAGTAAATTGACTAACAGTGGACTTTTCCATCTGCAGATTATACTGAATGACCAGCAGTGGCAGTGTTGCCCAACAGATTATCGCTGCATTGCCGAGACTAAACAAAAAAAAAAAAAAAAAAGAAAGAAAAACACTGAAGTCTTCAAGCATACTGCATCATTTTACCAATTTATGTGGTAAGTTAAACTCACAATCATTCCTTTGGGCGATTAAAAGACGTTCACAGCATCTGAATGTCTTCACTACTTTCAAGTGGGGTACTCTTGCTTGAATATCATTTCTGTCAAGATGGAAGTAATGTGGATCACTTTGTTTTAGTCATGATGGTTAATAAAGGTCTGGCTGCCTCCAAGGCTACCAAAACCTGCTTTAGATCCTGGTGCAGCAATATACCATCTGAGGAAATGACTGCCTTTGAGGCTGGAATGTATTACCTTACGTTAGAGCCATAGTCTAACTTTCACATGGAAGTAAGCTGCTTTCACCTCTTCCACTGCAGTCTGTATGATGGGCTCTGATATTCAAGATGGATTGTTAAGGATCATCTGTCTTTTTGTATCTCCATCCAACGTTGAAAAAGCCCCCAATGCTTTGACTAATTCAGTCCTTAACCGTTCCACCTCCTGCTTGCCTTTCAGTCCTAATTGCAGATAGTGACCAAGTGCATAATTGCTGAGATCTCATCCTCCTGTGTCACCCTTACCAAGGACAATTGTTCCAGTGGTGCCCTGACATCATAAAGCTACTGCAGGATGTCATCTGACAGGAGGGCCAATCAATTGCCTAGCAAGCAATAGGATACATTTATCTTGGTATATAAATGAGTAGCAGGGTAGAGAGGATGCCCAACTGAAAACTAAGATGAAAGAAGTTGGGGCATTTTTTCAGACTTATAGATTTGTATGAATGTGCGGCGATCATAATAGTCTTTTCCTCACCATTGCTTTACTAGTAGGCCTTGGTTAAAATGATGCTGGTAACATATGCTATTCACAGTTTGTATTATTCCCACTAACTGAAGCATTACCCTTCCACTCTCAACTTATCAGCTGACTTAATTAACTCTGGTGTACCATATCCTAAAACAAATGCAGTGAGTAGGGTACCCCGCCACTTGGCTGGCCATAAGATCTATGTATCTGTATCCTAATGTAGGTGCTACAGCTTAGAGAGTGTTAGCAAATCCGGCATGGGATTTTGAGAAGTATGTGAGGTTGAAAACACAAATTTAGTTTCACATTTCTAATGAGCTGTGGATTTTCACATTAACGCAGACTCTATTGTACTGATGTGTTTGAGTTATAAAAAGCAATTTGTGTTGTATTGCATATAGTAAATTGACTAACAGTGGACTTTTCCATCTGCAGATTATACTGAATGACCAGCAGTGGCAGTGTTGCCCAACAGATTATCGCTGCATTGCCGAGACTAAACAAAAAAAAAAAAAAAAAAGAAAGAAAAACACTGAAGTCTTCAAGCATACTGCATCATTTTACCAATTTATGTGGTAAGTTAAACTCACAATCATTCCTTTGGGCGATTAAAAGACGTTCACAGCATCTGAATGTCTTCACTACTTTCAAGTGGGGTACTCTTGCTTGAATATCATTTCTGTCAAGATGGAAGTAATGTGGATCACTTTGTTTTAGTCATGATGGTTAATAAAGGTCTGGCTGCCTCCAAGGCTACCAAAACCTGCTTTAGATCCTGGTGCAGCAATATACCATCTGAGGAAATGACTGCCTTTGAGGCTGGAATGTATTACCTTACGTTAGAGCCATAGTCTAACTTTCACATGGAAGTAAGCTGCTTTCACCTCTTCCACTGCAGTCTGTATGATGGGCTCTGATATTCAAGATGGATTGTTAAGGATCATCTGTCTTTTTGTATCTCCATCCCACGTTGAAAAAGCCCCCAATGCTTTGACTAATTCAGTCCTTAACCGTTCCACCTCCTGCTTGCCTTTCAGTCCTAATTGCAGATAGTGACCAAGTGCATAATTGCTGAGATCTCATCCTCCTGTGTCACCCTTACCAAGGACAATTGTTCCAGTGGTGCCCTGACATCATAAAGCTACTGCAGGATGTCATCTGACAGGAGGGCCAATCAATTGCCTAGCAAGCAATAGGATACATTTATCTTGGTATATAAATGAGTAGCAGGGTAGAGAGGATGCCCAACTGAAAACTAAGATGAAAGAAGTTGGGGCATTTTTTCAGACTTATAGATTTGTATGAATGTGCGGCGATCATAATAGTCTTTTCCTCACCATTGCTTTACTAGTAGGCCTTGGTTAAAATGATGCTGGTAACATATGCTATTCACAGTTTTTATTATTCCCACTAACTGAAGCATTACCCTTCCACTCTCAACTTATCAGCTGACTTAATTAACTCTGGTGTACCATATCCTAAAACAAATGCAGTGAGTAGGGTACCCCGCCACTTGGCTGGCCATAAGATCTATGTATCTGTATCCTAATGTAGGTGCTACAGCTTAGAGAGTGTTAGCAAATCCGGCATGGGATTTTGAGAAGTATGTGAGGTTGAAAACACAAATTTAGTTTCACATTTCTAATGAGCTGTGGATTTTCACATTAACGCAGACTCTATTGTACTGATGTGTTTGAGTTATAAAAAGCAATTTGTGTTGTATTGCATATAGTAAATTGACTAACAGTGGACTTTTCCATCTGCAGATTATACTGAATGACCAGCAGTGGCAGTGTTGCCCAACAGATTATCGCTGCATTGCCGAGACTAAACAAAAAAAAAAAAAAAAAGAAAGAAAAACACTGAAGTCTTCAAGCATACTGCATCATTTTACCAATTTATGTGGTAAGTTAAACTCACAATCATTCCTTTGGGCGATTAAAAGACGTTCACAGCATCTGAATGTCTTCACTACTTTCAAGTGGGGTACTCTTGCTTGAATATCATTTCTGTCAAGATGGAAGTAATGTGGATCACTTTGTTTTAGTCATGATGGTTAATAAAGGTCTGGCTGCCTCCAAGGCTACCAAAACCTGCTTTAGATCCTGGTGCAGCAATATACCATCTGAGGAAATGACTGCCTTTGAGGCTGGAATGTATTACCTTACGTTAGAGCCATAGTCTAACTTTCACATGGAAGTAAGCTGCTTTCACCTCTTCCACTGCAGTCTGTATGATGGGCTCTGATATTCAAGATGGATTGTTAAGGATCATCTGTCTTTTTGTATCTCCATCCCACGTTGAAAAAGCCCCCAATGCTTTGACTAGTTCAGTCCTTAACCGTTCCACCTCCTGCTTGCCTTTCAGTCCTAATTGCAGATAGTGACCGAGTGCATAATTGCTGAGATCTCATCCTCCTGTGTCACCCTTACCAAGGACAATTGTTCCAGTGGTGCCCTGACATCATAAAGCTACTGCAGGATGTCATCTGACAGGAGGGCCAATCAATTGCCTAGCAAGCAATAGGATACATTTATCTTGGTATTTAAATGAGTAGCAGGGTAGAGAGGATGCCCAACGGAAAACTAAGATGAAAGAAGTTGGGGCATTTTTTCAGACTTATAGATTTGTATGAATGTGCGGCGATCATAATAGTCTTTTCCTCACTATTGCTTTACTAGTAGGCCTTGGTTAAAATGATGCTGGTAACATATGCTATTCACAGTTTTTATTATTCCCACTAACTGAAGCATTACCCTTCCACTCAACTTATCAGCTGACTTAATTAACTCTGGTGTACCATATCCTAAAACAAATGCAGTGAGTAGGGTACCCCGCCACTTGGCTGGCCATAAGATCTATGTATCTGTATCCTAATGTAGGTGCTACAGCTTAGAGAGTGTTAGCAAATCCGGCATGGGATTTTGAGAAGTATGTGAGGTTGAAAACACAAATTTAGTTTCACATTTCTAATGAGCTGTGGATTTTCACATTAACGCAGACTCTATTGTACTGATGTGTTTGAGTTATAAAAAGCAATTTGTGTTGTATTGCATATAGTAAATTGACTAACAGTGGACTTTTCCATCTGCAGATTATACTGAATGACCAGCAGTGGCAGTGTTGCCCAACAGATTATCGCTGCATTGCCGAGACTAAACAAAAAAAAAAAAAAAAAGAATGAAAAACACTGAAGTCTTCAAGCATACTGCATCATTTTACCAATTTATGTGGTAAGTTAAACTCACAATCATTCCTTTGGGCGATTAAAAGACGTTCACAGCATCTGAATGTCTTCACTACTTTCAAGTGGGGTACTCTTGCTTGAATATCATTTCTGTCAAGATGGAAGTAATGTGGATCACTTTGTTTTAGTCATGATGGTTAATAAAGGTCTGGCTGCCTCCAAGGCTACCAAAACCTGCTTTAGATCCTGGTGCAGCAATATACCATCTGAGGAAATGACTGCCTTTGAGGCTGGAATGTATTACCTTACGTTAGAGCCATAGTCTAACTTTCACATGGAAGTAAGCTGCTTTCACCTCTTCCACTGCAGTCTGTATGATGGGCTCTGATATTCAAGATGGATTGTTAAGGATCATCTGTCTTTTTGTATCTCCATCCCACGTTGAAAAAGCCCCCAATGCTTTGACTAGTTCAGTCCTTAACCGTTCCACCTCCTGCTTGCCTTTCAGTCCTAATTGCAGATAGTGACCGAGTGCATAATTGCTGAGATCTCATCCTCCTGTGTCACCCTTACCAAGGACAATTGTTCCAGTGGTGCCCTGACATCATAAAGCTACTGCAGGATGTCATCTGACAGGAGGGCCAATCAATTGCCTAGCAAGCAATAGGATACATTTATCTTGGTATTTAAATGAGTAGCAGGGTAGAGAGGATGCCCAACGGAAAACTAAGATGAAAGAAGTTAGGGCATTTTTTCAGACTTATAGATTTGTATGAATGTGCGGCGATCATAATAGTCTTTTCCTCACCATTGCTTTACTAGTAGGCCTTGGTTAAAATGATGCTGGTAACATATGCTATTCACAGTTTTTATTATTCCCACTAACTGAAGCATTACCCTTCCACTCTCAACTTATCAGCTGACTTAATTAACTCTGGTGTACCATATCCTAAAACAAATGCAGTGAGTAGGGTACCCCGCCACTTGGCTGGCCATAAGATCTATGTATCTGTATCCTAATGTAGGTGCTACAGCTTAGAGAGTGTTAGCAAATCCGGCATGGGATTTTGAGAAGTATGTGAGGTTGAAAACACAAATTTAGTTTCACATTTCTAATGAGCTGTGGATTTTCACATTAACGCAGACTCTATTGTACTGATGTGTTTGAGTTATAAAAAGCAATTTGTGTTGTATTGCATATAGTAAATTGACTAACAGTGGACTTTTCCATCTGCAGATTATACTGAATGACCAGCAGTGGCAGTGTTGCCCAACAGATTATCGCTGCATTGCCGAGACTAAACAAAAAAAAAAAAAAAAAAGAAAGAAAAACACTGAAGTCTTCAAGCATACTGCATCATTTTACCAATTTATGTGGTAAGTTAAACTCACAATCATTCCTTTGGGCGATTAAAAGACGTTCACAGCATCTGAATGTCTTCACTACTTTTAAGTGGGGTACTCTTGCTTGAATATCATTTCTGTCAAGATGGAAGTAATGTGGATCACTTTGTTTTAGTCATGATGGTTAATAAAGGTCTGGCTGCCTCCAAGGCTACCAAAACCTGCTTTAGATCCTGGTGCAGCAATATACCATCTGAGGAAATGACTGCCTTTGAGGCTGGAATGTATTACCTTACGTTAGAGCCATAGTCTAACTTTCACATGGAAGTAAGCTGCTTTCACCTCTTCCACTGCAGTCTGTATGATGGGCTCTGATATTCAAGATGGATTGTTAAGGATCATCTGTCTTTTTGTATCTCCATCCAACGTTGAAAAAGCCCCCAATGCTTTGACTAATTCAGTCCTTAACCGTTCCACCTCCTGCTTGCCTTTCAGTCCTAATTGCAGATAGTGACCAAGTGCATAATTGCTGAGATCTCATCCTCCTGTGTCACCCTTACCAAGGACAATTGTTCCAGTGGTGCCCTGACATCATAAAGCTACTGCAGGATGTCATCTGACAGGAGGGCCAATCAATTGCCTAGCAAGCAATAGGATACATTTATCTTGGTATATAAATGAGTAGCAGGGTAGAGAGGATGCCCAACTGAAAACTAAGATGAAAGAAGTTGGGGCATTTTTTCAGACTTATAGATTTGTATGAATGTGCGGCGATCATAATAGTCTTTTCCTCACCATTGCTTTACTAGTAGGCCTTGGTTAAAATGATGCTGGTAACATATGCTATTCACAGTTTTTATTATTCCCACTAACTGAAGCATTACCCTTCCACTCTCAACTTATCAGCTGACTTAATTAACTCTGGTGTACCATATCCTAAAACAAATGCAGTGAGTAGGGTACCCCGCCACTTGGCTGGCCATAAGATCTATGTATCTGTATCCTAATGTAGGTGCTACAGCTTAGAGAGTGTTAGCAAATCCGGCATGGGATTTTGAGAAGTATGTGAGGTTGAAAACACAAATTTAGTTTCACATTTCTAATGAGCTGTGGATTTTCACATTAACGCAGACTCTATTGTACTGATGTGTTTGAGTTATAAAAAGCAATTTGTGTTGTATTGCATATAGTAAATTGACTAACAGTGGACTTTTCCATCTGCAGATTATACTGAATGACCAGCAGTGGCAGTGTTGCCCAACAGATTATCGCTGCATTGCCGAGACTAAACAAAAAAAAAAAAAAAAAGAAAGAAAAACACTGAAGTCTTCAAGCATACTGCATCATTTTACCAATTTATGTGGTAAGTTAAACTCACAATCATTCCTTTGGGCGATTAAAAGACGTTCACAGCATCTGAATGTCTTCACTACTTTCAAGTGGGGTACTCTTGCTTGAATATCATTTCTGTCAAGATGGAAGTAATGTGGATCACTTTGTTTTAGTCATGATGGTTAATAAAGGTCTGGCTGCCTCCAAGGCTACCAAAACCTGCTTTAGATCCTGGTGCAGCAATATACCATCTGAGGAAATGACTGCCTTTGAGGCTGGAATGTATTACCTTACGTTAGAGCCATAGTCTAACTTTCACATGGAAGTAAGCTGCTTTCACCTCTTCCACTGCAGTCTGTATGATGGGCTCTGATATTCAATATGGATTGTTAAGGATCATCTGTCTTTTTGTATCTCCATCCCACGTTGAAAAAGCCCCCAATGCTTTGACTAATTCAGTCCTTAACCGTTCCACCTCCTGCTTGCCTTTCAGTCCTAATTGCAGATAGTGACCGAGTGCATAATTGCTGAGATCTCATCCTCCTGTGTCACCCTTACCAAGGACAATTGTTCCAGTGGTGCCCTGACATCATAAAGCTACTGCAGGATGTCATCTGACAGGAGGGCCAATCAATTGCCTAGCAAGCAATAGGATACATTTATCTTGGTATATAAATGAGTAGCAGGGTAGAGAGGATGCCCAACTGAAAACTAAGATGAAAGAAGTTGGGGCATTTTTTCAGACTTATAGATTTGTATGAATGTGTGGCGATCATAATAGTCTTTTCCTCACCATTGCTTTACTAGTAGGCCTTGGTTAAAATGATGCTGGTAACATATGCTATTCACAGTTTGTATTATTCCCACTAACTGAAGCATTACCCTTCCACTCTCAACTTATCAGCTGACTTAATTAACTCTGGTGTACCATATCCTAAAACAAATGCAGTGAGTAGGGTACCCCGCCACTTGGCTGGCCATAAGATCTATGTATCTGTATCCTAATGTAGGTGCTACAGCTTAGAGAGTGTTAGCAAATCCGGCATGGGATTTTGAGAAGTATGTGAGGTTGAAAACACAAATTTAGTTTCACATTTCTAATGAGCTGTGGATTTTCACATTAACGCAGACTCTATTGTACTGATGTGTTTGAGTTATAAAAAGCAATTTGTGTTGTATTGCATATAGTAAATTGACTAACAGTGGACTTTTCCGTCTGCAGATTATACTGAATGACCAGCAGTGGCAGTGTTGCCCAACAGATTATCGCTGCATTGCCGAGACTAAACAAAAAAAAAAAAAAAAAAGAAAGAAAAACACTGAAGTCTTCAAGCATACTGCATCATTTTACCAATTTATGTGGTAAGTTAAACTCACAATCATTCCTTTGGGCGATTAAAAGACGTTCACAGCATCTGAATGTCTTCACTACTTTCAAGTGGGGTACGCTTGCTTGAATATCATTTCTGTCAAGATGGAAGTAATGTGGATCACTTTGTTTTAGTCATGATGGTTAATAAAGGTCTGGCTGCCTCCAAGGCTACCAAAACCTGCTTTAGATCCTGGTGCAGCAATATACCATCTGTGGAAATGACTGCCTTTGAGGCTGGAATGTATTACCTTACGTTAGAGCCATAGTCTAACTTTCACATGGAAGTAAGCTGCTTTCACCTCTTCCACTGCAGTCTGTATGATGGGCTCTGATATTCAAGATGGATTGTTAAGGATCATCTGTCTTTTTGTATCTCCATCCCACGTTGAAAAAGCCCCCAATGCTTTGACTAATTCAGTCCTTAACCGTTCCACCTCCTGCTTGCCTTTCAGTCCTAATTGCAGATAGTGACCAAGTGCATAATTGCTGAGATCTCATCCTCCTGTGTCACCCTTACCAAGGACAATTGTTCCAGTGGTGCCCTGACATCATAAAGCTACTGCAGGATGTCATCTGACAGGAGGGCCAATCAATTGCCTAGCAAGCAATAGGATACATTTATCTTGGTATATAAATGAGTAGCAGGGTAGAGAGGATGCCCAACTAAAAACTAAGATGAAAGAAGTTGGGGCATTTTTTCAGACTTATAGATTTGTATGAATGTGCGGCGATCATAATAGTCTTTTCCTCACCATTGCTTTACTAGTAGGCCTTGGTTAAATTGATGCTGGTAACATATGCTATTCACAGTTTTTATTATTCCCACTAACTGAAGCATTACCCTTCCACTCTCAACTTATCAGCTGACTTAATTAACTCTGGTGTACCATATCCTAAAACAAATGCAGTGAGTAGGGTACCCCGCCACTTGGCTGGCCATAAGATCTATGTATCTGTATCCTAATGTAGGTGCTACAGCTTAGAGAGTGTTAGCAAATCCGGCATGGGATTTTGAGAAGTATGTGAGGTTGAAAACACAAATTTAGTTTCACATTTCTAATGAGCTGTGGATTTTCACATCAACGCAGACTCTATTGTACTGATGTGTTTGAGTTATAAAAAGCAATTTGTGTTGTATTGCATATAGTAAATTGACTAACAGTGGACTTTTCCATCTGCAGATTATACTGAATGACCAGCAGTGGCAGTGTTGCCCAGCAGATTATCGCTGCATTGCCGAGACTAAACAAAAAAGAAAAAAAGAAATAAAAACACTGAAGTCTTCAAGCATACTGTATCATTTTACCAATTTATGTGGTAAGTTAAACTCACAATCATTCCTTTGGGCATTAAAAGACGTTCACAGCATCTGAATGTCTTCACTACTT
This sequence comes from Triturus cristatus, assembly GCF_964204655.1. Taxonomy (NCBI): domain Eukaryota; kingdom Metazoa; phylum Chordata; class Amphibia; order Caudata; family Salamandridae; genus Triturus; species Triturus cristatus. The sequence continues at coordinate 1,189,806,489 of NC_140581.1, read as the reverse complement.
TCAAGTGGGGTACTCTTGCTTGAATATCATTTCTGTCAAGATGGAAGTAATGTGGATCACTTTGTTTTAGTCATGATGGTTAATAAAGGTCTGGCTGCCTCCAAGGCTACCAAAACCTGCTTTAGATCCTGGTGCAGCAATATACCATCTGAGGAAATGACTGCCTTTGAGGCTGGAATGTATTACCTTACGTTAGAGCCATAGTCTAACTTTCACATGGAAGTAAGCTGCTTTCACCTCTTCCACTGCAGTCTGTATGATGGGCTCTGATATTCAAGATGGATTGTTAAGGATCATCTGTCTTTTTGTATCTCCATCCCACGTTGAAAAAGCCCCCAATGCTTTGACTAATTCAGTCCTTAACCGTTCCACCTCCTGCTTGCCTTTCAGTCCTAATTGCAGATAGTGACCAAGTGCATAATTGCTGAGATCTCATCCTCCTGTGTCACCCTTACCAAGGACAATTGTTCCAGTGGTGCCCTGACATCATAAAGCTACTGCAGGATGTCATCTGACAGGAGGGCCAATCAATTGCCTAGCAAGCAATAGGATACATTTATCTTGGTATATAAATGAGTAGCAGGGTAGAGAGGATGCCCAACTGAAAACTAAGATGAAAGAAGTTGGGGCATTTTTTCAGACTTATAGATTTGTATGAATGTGCGGCGATCATAATAGTCTTTTCCTCACCATTGCTTTACTAGTAGGCCTTGGTTAAAATGATGCTGGTAACATATGCTATTCACAGTTTTTATTTTTCCCACTAACTGAAGCATTACCCTTCCACTCTCAACTTATCAGCTGACTTAATTAACTCTGGTGTACCATATCCTAAAACAAATGCAGTGAGTAGGGTACCCCGCCACTTGGCTGGCCATAAGATCTATGTATCTGTATCCTAATGTAGGTGCTACAGCTTAGAGAGTGTTAGCAAATCCGGCATGGGATTTTGAGAAGTATGTGAGGTTGAAAATACAAATTTAGTTTCACATTTCTAATGAGCTGTGGATTTTCACATTAACGCAGACTCTATTGTACTGATGTGTTTGAGTTATAAAAAGCAATTTGTGTTGTATTGCATATAGTAAATTGACTAACAGTGGACTTTTCCATCTGCAGATTATACTGAATGACCAGCAGTGGCAGTGTTGCCCAACAGATTATCGCTGCATTGCCGAGACTAAACAAAAAAAAAAAAAAAAAGAATGAAAAACACTGAAGTCTTCAAGCATACTGCATCATTTTACCAATTTATGTGGTAAGTTAAACTCACAATCATTCCTTTGGGCGATTAAAAGACGTTCACAGCATCTGAATGTCTTCACTACTTTCAAGTGGGGTACTCTTGCTTGAATATCATTTCTGTCAAGATGGAAGTAATGTGGATCACTTTGTTTTAGTCATGATGGTTAATAAAGGTCTGGCTGCCTCCAAGGCTACCAAAACCTGCTTTAGATCCTGGTGCAGCAATATACCATCTGAGGAAATGACTGCCTTTGAGGCTGGAATGTATTACCTTACGTTAGAGCCATAGTCTAACTTTCACATGGAAGTAAGCTGCTTTCACCTCTTCCACTGCAGTCTGTATGATGGGCTCTGATATTCAAGATGGATTGTTAAGGATCATCTGTCTTTTTGTATCTCCATCCCACGTTGAAAAAGCCCCCAATGCTTTGACTAGTTCAGTCCTTAACCGTTCCACCTCCTGCTTGCCTTTCAGTCCTAATTGCAGATAGTGACCGAGTGCATAATTGCTGAGATCTCATCCTCCTGTGTCACCCTTACCAAGGACAATTGTTCCAGTGGTGCCCTGACATCATAAAGCTACTGCAGGATGTCATCTGACAGGAGGGCCAATCAATTGCCTAGCAAGCAATAGGATACATTTATCTTGGTATTTAAATGAGTAGCAGGGTAGAGAGGATGCCCAACGGAAAACTAAGATGAAAGAAGTTAGGGCATTTTTTCAGACTTATAGATTTGTATGAATGTGCGGCGATCATAATAGTCTTTTCCTCACCATTGCTTTACTAGTAGGCCTTGGTTAAAATGATGCTGGTAACATATGCTATTCACAGTTTTTATTATTCCCACTAACTGAAGCATTACCCTTCCACTCTCAACTTATCAGCTGACTTAATTAACTCTGGTGTACCATATCCTAAAACAAATGCAGTGAGTAGGGTACCCCGCCACTTGGCTGGCCATAAGATCTATGTATCTGTATCCTAATGTAGGTGCTACAGCTTAGAGAGTGTTAGCAAATCCGGCATGGGATTTTGAGAAGTATGTGAGGTTGAAAACACAAATTTAGTTTCACATTTCTAATGAGCTGTGGATTTTCACATTAACGCAGACTCTATTGTACTGATGTGTTTGAGTTATAAAAAGCAATTTGTGTTGTATTGCATATAGTAAATTGACTAACAGTGGACTTTTCCATCTGCAGATTATACTGAATGACCAGCAGTGGCAGTGTTGCCCAACAGATTATCGCTGCATTGCCGAGACTAAACAAAAAAAAAAAAAAAAAAGAAAGAAAAACACTGAAGTCTTCAAGCATACTGCATCATTTTACCAATTTATGTGGTAAGTTAAACTCACAATCATTCCTTTGGGCGATTAAAAGACGTTCACAGCATCTGAATGTCTTCACTACTTTCAAGTGGGGTACTCTTGCTTGAATATCATTTCTGTCAAGATGGAAGTAATGTGGATCACTTTGTTTTAGTCATGATGGTTAATAAAGGTCTGGCTGCCTCCAAGGCTACCAAAACCTGCTTTAGATCCTGGTGCAGCAATATACCATCTGAGGAAATGACTGCCTTTGAGGCTGGAATGTATTACCTTACGTTAGAGCCATAGTCTAACTTTCACATGGAAGTAAGCTGCTTTCACCTCTTCCACTGCAGTCTGTATGATGGGCTCTGATATTCAAGATGGATTGTTAAGGATCATCTGTCTTTTTGTATCTCCATCCAACGTTGAAAAAGCCCCCAATGCTTTGACTAATTCAGTCCTTAACCGTTCCACCTCCTGCTTGCCTTTCAGTCCTAATTGCAGATAGTGACCAAGTGCATAATTGCTGAGATCTCATCCTCCTGTGTCACCCTTACCAAGGACAATTGTTCCAGTGGTGCCCTGACATCATAAAGCTACTGCAGGATGTCATCTGACAGGAGGGCCAATCAATTGCCTAGCAAGCAATAGGATACATTTATCTTGGTATATAAATGAGTAGCAGGGTAGAGAGGATGCCCAACTGAAAACTAAGATGAAAGAAGTTGGGGCATTTTTTCAGACTTATAGATTTGTATGAATGTGCGGCGATCATAATAGACTTTTCCTCACCATTGCTTTACTAGTAGGCCTTGGTTAAAATGATGCTGGTAACATATGCTATTCACAGTTTTTATTATTCCCACTAACTGAAGCATTACCCTTCCACTCTCAACTTATCAGCTGACTTAATTAACTCTGGTGTACCATATCCTAAAACAAATGCAGTGAGTAGGGTACCCCGCCACTTGGCTGGCCATAAGATCTATGTATCTGTATCCTAATGTAGGTGCTACAGCTTAGAGAGTGTTAGCAAATCCGGCATGGGATTTTGAGAAGTATGTGAGGTTGAAAACACAAATTTAGTTTCACATTTCTAATGAGCTGTGGATTTTCACATTAACGCAGACTCTATTGTACTGATGTGTTTGAGTTATAAAAAGCAATTTGTGTTGTATTGCATATAGTAAATTGACTAACAGTGGACTTTTCCATCTGCAGATTATACTGAATGACCAGCAGTGGCAGTGTTGCCCAACAGATTATCGCTGCATTGCCGAGACTAAACAAAAAAAAAAAAAAAAAGAAAGAAAAACACTGAAGTCTTCAAGCATACTGCATCATTTTACCAATTTATGTGGTAAGTTAAACTCACAATCATTCCTTTGGGCGATTAAAAGACGTTCACAGCATCTGAATGTCTTCACTACTTTCAAGTGGGGTACTCTTGCTTGAATATCATTTCTGTCAAGATGGAAGTAATGTGGATCACTTTGTTTTAGTCATGATGGTTAATAAAGGTCTGGCTGCCTCCAAGGCTACCAAAACCTGCTTTAGATCCTGGTGCAGCAATATACCATCTGAGGAAATGACTGCCTTTGAGGCTGGAATGTATTACCTTACGTTAGAGCCATAGTCTAACTTTCACATGGAAGTAAGCTGCTTTCACCTCTTCCACTGCAGTCTGTATGATGGGCTCTGATATTCAATATGGATTGTTAAGGATCATCTGTCTTTTTGTATCTCCATCCCACGTTGAAAAAGCCCCCAATGCTTTGACTAATTCAGTCCTTAACCGTTCCACCTCCTGCTTGCCTTTCAGTCCTAATTGCAGATAGTGACCGAGTGCATAATTGCTGAGATCTCATCCTCCTGTGTCACCCTTACCAAGGACAATTGTTCCAGTGGTGCCCTGACATCATAAAGCTACTGCAGGATGTCATCTGACAGGAGGGCCAATCAATTGCCTAGCAAGCAATAGGATACATTTATCTTGGTATATAAATGAGTAGCAGGGTAGAGAGGATGCCCAACTGAAAACTAAGATGAAAGAAGTTGGGGCATTTTTTCAGACTTATAGATTTGTATGAATGTGCGGCGATCATAATAGTCTTTTCCTCACCATTGCTTTACTAGTAGGCCTTGGTTAAAATGATGCTGGTAACATATGCTATTCACAGTTTGTATTATTCCCACTAACTGAAGCATTACCCTTCCACTCTCAACTTATCAGCTGACTTAATTAACTCTGGTGTACCATATCCTAAAACAAATGCAGTGAGTAGGGTACCCCGCCACTTGGCTGGCCATAAGATCTATGTATCTGTATCCTAATGTAGGTGCTACAGCTTAGAGAGTGTTAGCAAATCCGGCATGGGATTTTGAGAAGTATGTGAGGTTGAAAACACAAATTTAGTTTCACATTTCTAATGAGCTGTGGATTTTCACATTAACGCAGACTCTATTGTACTGATGTGTTTGAGTTATAAAAAGCAATTTGTGTTGTATTGCATATAGTAAATTGACTAACAGTGGACTTTTCCGTCTGCAGATTATACTGAATGACCAGCAGTGGCAGTGTTGCCCAACAGATTATCGCTGCATTGCCGAGACTAAACAAAAAAAAAAAAAAAAAAGAAAGAAAAACACTGAAGTCTTCAAGCATACTGCATCATTTTACCAATTTATGTGGTAAGTTAAACTCACAATCATTCCTTTGGGCGATTAAAAGACGTTCACAGCATCTGAATGTCTTCACTACTTTCAAGTGGGGTACGCTTGCTTGAATATCATTTCTGTCAAGATGGAAGTAATGTGGATCACTTTGTTTTAGTCATGATGGTTAATAAAGGTCTGGCTGCCTCCAAGGCTACCAAAACCTGCTTTAGATCCTGGTGCAGCAATATACCATCTGTGGAAATGACTGCCTTTGAGGCTGGAATGTATTACCTTACGTTAGAGCCATAGTCTAACTTTCACATGGAAGTAAGCTGCTTTCACCTCTTCCACTGCAGTCTGTATGATGGGCTCTGATATTCAAGATGGATTGTTAAGGATCATCTGTCTTTTTGTATCTCCATCCCACGTTGAAAAAGCCCCCAATGCTTTGACTAATTCAGTCCTTAACCGTTCCACCTCCTGCTTGCCTTTCAGTCCTAATTGCAGATAGTGACCAAGTGCATAATTGCTGAGATCTCATCCTCCTGTGTCACCCTTACCAAGGACAATTGTTCCAGTGGTGCCCTGACATCATAAAGCTACTGCAGGATGTCATCTGACAGGAGGGCCAATCAATTGCCTAGCAAGCAATAGGATACATTTATCTTGGTATATAAATGAGTAGCAGGGTAGAGAGGATGCCCAACTAAAAACTAAGATGAAAGAAGTTGGGGCATTTTTTCAGACTTATAGATTTGTATGAATGTGCGGCGATCATAATAGTCTTTTCCTCACCATTGCTTTACTAGTAGGCCTTGGTTAAATTGATGCTGGTAACATATGCTATTCACAGTTTTTATTATTCCCACTAACTGAAGCATTACCCTTCCACTCTCAACTTATCAGCTGACTTAATTAACTCTGGTGTACCATATCCTAAAACAAATGCAGTGAGTAGGGTACCCCGCCACTTGGCTGGCCATAAGATCTATGTATCTGTATCCTAATGTAGGTGCTACAGCTTAGAGAGTGTTAGCAAATCCGGCATGGGATTTTGAGAAGTATGTGAGGTTGAAAACACAAATTTAGTTTCACATTTCTAATGAGCTGTGGATTTTCACATCAACGCAGACTCTATTGTACTGATGTGTTTGAGTTATAAAAAGCAATTTGTGTTGTATTGCATATAGTAAATTGACTAACAGTGGACTTTTCCATCTGCAGATTATACTGAATGACCAGCAGTGGCAGTGTTGCCCAGCAGATTATCGCTGCATTGCCGAGACTAAACAAAAAAGAAAAAAAGAAATAAAAACACTGAAGTCTTCAAGCATACTGTATCATTTTACCAATTTATGTGGTAAGTTAAACTCACAATCATTCCTTTGGGCATTAAAAGACGTTCACAGCATCTGAATGTCTTCACTACTTTCAAGTGGGGTACTCTTGCTTGAATATCATTTCTGTCAAGATGGAAGTAATGTGGATCACTTTGTTTTAGTCATGATGGTTAATAAAGGTCTGGCTGCCTCCAAGGCTACCAAAACCTGCTTTAGATCCTGGTGCAGCAATATACCATCTGAGGAAATGACTGCCTTTGAGGCTGGAATGTATTACCTTACGTTAGAGCCATAGTCTAACTTTCACATGGAAGTAAGCTGCTTTCACCTCTTCCACTGCAGTCTGTATGATGGGCTCTGATATTCAAGATGGATTGTTAAGGATCATCTGTCTTTTTGTATCTCCATCCCACGTTGAAAAAGCCCCCAATGCTTTGACTAATTCAGTCCTTAACCGTTCCACCTCCTGCTTGCCTTTCAGTCCTAATTGCAGATAGTGACCAAGTGCATAATTGCTGAGATCTCATCCTCCTGTGTCACCCTTACCAAGGACAATTGTTCCAGTGGTGCCCTGACATCATAAAGCTACTGCAGGATGTCATCTGACAGGAGGGCCAATCAATTGCCTAGCAAGCAATAGGATACATTTATCTTGGTATATAAATGAGTAGCAGGGTAGAGAGGATGCCCAACTGAAAACTAAGATGAAAGAAGTTGGGGCATTTTTTCAGACTTATAGATTTGTATGAATGTGCGGCGATCATAATAGTCTTTTCCTCACCATTGCTTTACTAGTAGGCCTTGGTTAAAATGATGCTGGTAACATATGCTATTCACAGTTTTTATTTTTCCCACTAACTGAAGCATTACCCTTCCACTCTCAACTTATCAGCTGACTTAATTAACTCTGGTGTACCATATCCTAAAACAAATGCAGTGAGTAGGGTACCCCGCCACTTGGCTGGCCATAAGATCTATGTATCTGTATCCTAATGTAGGTGCTACAGCTTAGAGAGTGTTAGCAAATCCGGCATGGGATTTTGAGAAGTATGTGAGGTTGAAAATACAAATTTAGTTTCACATTTCTAATGAGCTGTGGATTTTCACATTAACGCAGACTCTATTGTACTGATGTGTTTGAGTTATAAAAAGCAATTTGTGTTGTATTGCATATAGTAAATTGACTAACAGTGGACTTTTCCATCTGCAGATTATACTGAATGACCAGCAGTGGCAGTGTTGCCCAACAGATTATCGCTGCATTGCCGAGACTAAACAAAAAAAAAAAGAAAAACACTGAAGTCTTCAAGCATACTGTATCATTTTACCAATTTATGTGGTAAGTTAAACTCACAATCATTCCTTTGGGCATTAAGACGTTCACAGCATCTGAATGTCTTCACTACTTTCAAGTGGGGTACTCTTGCTTGAATATCATTTCTGTCAAGATGGAAGTAATGTGGATCACTTTGTTTTAGTCATGATGGTTAATAAAGGTCTGGCTGCCTCCAAGGCTACCAAAACCTGCTTTAGATCCTGGTGCAGCAATATACCATCTGAGGAAATGACTGCCTTTGAGGCTGGAATGTATTACCTTACGTTAGAGCCATAGTCTAACTTTCACATGGAAGTAAGCTGCTTTCACCTCTTCCACTGCAGTCTGTATGATGGGCTCTGATATTCAATATGGATTGTTAAGGATCATCTGTCTTTTTGTATCTCCATCCCACGTTGAAAAAGCCCCCAATGCTTTGACTAATTCAGTCCTTAACCGTTCCACCTCCTGCTTGCCTTTCCGTCCTAATTGCAGATAGTGACCGAGTGCATAATTGCTGAGATCTCATCCTCCTGTGTCACCCTTACCAAGGACAATTGTTCCAGTGGTGCCCTGACATCATAAAGCTACTGCAGGATGTCATCTGACAGGAGGGCCAATCAATTGCCTAGCAAGCAATAGGATACATTTATCTTGGTATATAAATGAGTAGCAGGGTAGAGAGGATGCCCAACTGAAAACTAAGATGAAAGAAGTTGGGGCATTTTTTCAGACTTATAGATTTGTATGAATGTGCGGCGATCATAATAGTCTTTTCCTCACCATTGCTTTACTAGTAGGCCTTGGTTAAATTGATGCTGGTAACATATGCTATTCACAGTTTTTATTATTCCCACTAACTGAAGCATTACCCTTCCACTCTCAACTTATCAGCTGACTTAATTAACTCTGGTGTACCATATCCTAAAACAAATGCAGTGAGTAGGGTACCCCGCCACTTGGCTGGCCATAAGATCTATGTATCTGTATCCTAATGTAGGTGCTACAGCTTAGAGAGTGTTAGCAAATCCGGCATGGGATTTTGAGAAGTATGTGAGGTTGAAAACACAAATTTAGTTTCACATTTCTAATGAGCTGTGGATTTTCACATTAACGCAGACTCTATTGTACTGATGTGTTTGAGTTATAAAAAGCAATTTGTGTTGTATTGCATATAGTAAATTGACTAACAGTGGACTTTTCCATCTGCAGATTATACTGAATGACCAGCAGTGGCAGTGTTGCCCAACAGATTATCGCTGCATTGCCGAGACTAAACAAAAAAAAAAAAAAAAAAGAAAGAAAAACACTGAAGTCTTCAAGCATACTGCATCATTTTACCAATTTATGTGGTAAGTTAAACTCACAATCATTCCTTTGGGCGATTAAAAGACGTTCACAGCATCTGAATGTCTTCACTACTTTCAAGTGGGGTACTCTTGCTTGAATATCATTTCTGTCAAGATGGAAGTAATGTGGATCACTTTGTTTTAGTCATGATGGTTAATAAAGGTCTGGCTGCCTCCAAGGCTACCAAAACCTGCTTTAGATCCTGGTGCAGCAATATACCATCTGAGGAAATGACTGCCTTTGAGGCTGGAATGTATTACCTTACGTTAGAGCCATAGTCTAACTTTCACATGGAAGTAAGCTGCTTTCACCTCTTCCACTGCAGTCTGTATGATGGGCTCTGATATTCAAGATGGATTGTTAAGGATCATCTGTCTTTTTGTATCTCCATCCCACGTTGAAAAAGCCCCCAATGCTTTGACTAGTTCAGTCCTTAACCGTTCCACCTCCTGCTTGCCTTTCAGTCCTAATTGCAGATAGTGACCGAGTGCATAATTGCTGAGATCTCATCCTCCTTTGTCACCCTTACCAAGTACAATTGTTCCAGTGGTGCCCTGACATCATAAAGCTACTGCAGGATGTCATCTGACAGGAGGGCCAATCAATTGCCTAGCAAGCAATAGGATACATTTATCTTGGTATTTAAATGAGTAGCAGGGTAGAGAGGATGCCCAACGGAAAACTAAGATGAAAGAAGTTAGGGCATTTTTTCAGACTTATAGATTTGTATGAATGTGCGGCGATCATAATAGTCTTTTCCTCACTATTGCTTTACTAGTAGGCCTTGGTTAAAATGATGCTGGTAACATATGCTATTCACAGTTTGTATTATTCCCACTAACTGAAGCATTACCCTTCCACTCTCAACTTATCAGCTGACTTAATTAACTCTGGTGTACCATATCCTAAAACAAATGCAGTGAGTAGGGTACCCCGCCACTTGGCTGGCCATAAGATCTATGTATCTGTATCCTAATGTAGGTGCTACAGCTTAGAGAGTGTTAGCAAATCCGGCATGGGATTTTGAGAAGTATGTGAGGTTGAAAACACAAATTTAGTTTCACATTTCTAATGAGCTGTGGATTTTCACATCAACGCAGACTCTATTGTACTGATGTGTTTGAGTTATAAAAAGCAATTTGTGTTGTATTGCATATAGTAAATTGACTAACAGTGGACTTTTCCATCTGCAGATTATACTGAATGACCAGCAGTGGCAGTGTTGCCCAGCAGATTATCGCTGCATTGCCGAGACTAAACAAAAAAGAAAAAAGAAATAAAAACACTGAAGTCTTCAAGCATACTGTATCATTTTACCAATTTATGTGGTAAGTTAAACTCACAATCATTCCTTTGGGCATTAAAAGACGTTCACAGCATCTGAATGTCTTCACTACTTTCAAGTGGGGTACTCTTGCTTGAATATCATTTCTGTCAAGATGGAAGTAATGTGGATCACTTTGTTTTAGTCATGATGGTTAATAAAGGTCTGGCTGCCTCCAAGGCTACCAAAACCTGCTTTAGATCCTGGTGCAGCAATATACCATCTGAGGAAATGACTGCCTTTGAGGCTGGAATGTATTACCTTACGTTAGAGCCATAGTCTAACTTTCACATGGAAGTAAGCTGCTTTCACCTCTTCCACTGCAGTCTGTATGATGGGCTCTGATATTCAAGATGGATTGTTAAGGATCATCTGTCTTTTTGTATCTCCATCCCACGTTGAAAAAGCCCCCAATGCTTTGACTAGTTCAGTCCTTAACCGTTCCACCTCCTGCTTGCCTTTCAGTCCTAATTGCAGATAGTGACCGAGTGCATAATTGCTGAGATCTCATCCTCCTGTGTCACCCTTACCAAGGACAATTGTTCCAGTGGTGCCCTGACATCATAAAGCTACTGCAGGATGTCATCTGACAGGAGGGCCAATCAATTGCCTAGCAAGCAATAGGATACATTTATCTAGGTATTTAAATGAGTAGCAGGGTAGAGAGGATGCCCAACGGAAAACTAAGATGAAAGAAGTTGGGGCATTTTTTCAGACTTATAGATTTGTATGAATGTGCGGCGATCATAATAGTCTTTTCCTCACTATTGCTTTACTAGTAGGCCTTGGTTAAAATGATGCTGGTAACATATGCTATTCACAGTTTTTATTATTCCCACTAACTGAAGCATTACCCTTCCACTCAACTTATCAGCTGACTTAATTAACTCTGGTGTACCATATCCTAAAACAAATGCAGTGAGTAGGGTACCCCGCCACTTGGCTGGCCATAAGATCTATGTATCTGTATCCTAATGTAGGTGCTACAGCTTAGAGAGTGTTAGCAAATCCGGCATGGGATTTTGAGAAGTATGTGAGGTTGAAAACACAAATTTAGTTTCACATTTCTAATGAGCTGTGGATTTTCACATTAACGCAGACTCTATTGTACTGATGTGTTTGAGTTATAAAAAGCAATTTGTGTTGTATTGCATATAGTAAATTGACTAACAGTGGACTTTTCCATCTGCAGATTATACTGAATGACCAGCAGTGGCAGTGTTGCCCAACAGATTATCGCTGCATTGCCGAGACTAAACAAAAAAAAAAAAAAAAAAGAAAGAAAAACACTGAAGTCTTCAAGCATACTGCATCATTTTACCAATTTATGTGGTAAGTTAAACTCACAATCATTCCTTTGGGCGATTAAAAGACGTTCACAGCATCTGAATGTCTTCACTACTTTCAAGTGGGGTACTCTTGCTTGAATATCATTTCTGTCAAGATGGAAGTAATGTGGATCACTTTGTTTTAGTCATGATGGTTAATAAAGGTCTGGCTGCCTCCAAGGCTACCAAAACCTGCTTTAGATCCTGGTGCAGCAATATACCATCTGAGGAAATGACTGCCTTTGAGGCTGGAATGTATTACCTTACGTTAGAGCCATAGTCTAACTTTCACATGGAAGTAAGCTGCTTTCACCTCTTCCACTGCAGTCTGTATGATGGGCTCTGATATTCAAGATGGATTGTTAAGGATCATCTGTCTTTTTGTATCTCCATCCCACGTTGAAAAAGCCCCCAATGCTTTGACTAGTTCAGTCCTTAACCGTTCCACCTCCTGCTTGCCTTTCAGTCCTAATTGCAGATAGTGACCGAGTGCATAATTGCTGAGATCTCATCCTCCTGTGTCACCCTTACCAAGGACAATTGTTCCAGTGGTGCCCTGACATCATAAAGCTACTGCAGGATGTCATCTGACAGGAGGGCCAATCAATTGCCTAGCAAGCTATAGGATACATTTATCTTGGTATTTAAATGAGTAGCAGGGTAGAGAGGATGCCCAACGGAAAACTAAGATGAAAGAAGTTGGGGCATTTTTTCAGACTTATAGATTTGTATGAATGTGCGGCGATCATAATAGTCTTTTCCTCACTATTGCTTTACTAGTAGGCCTTGGTTAAAATGATGCTGGTAACATATGCTATTCACAGTTTTTATTATTCCCACTAACTGAAGCATTACCCTTCCACTCAACTTATCAGCTGACTTAATTAACTCTGGTGTACCATATCCTAAAACAAATGCAGTGAGTAGGGTACCCCGCCACTTGGCTGGCCATAAGATCTATGTATCTGTATCCTAATGTAGGTGCTACAGCTTAGAGAGTGTTAGCAAATCCGGCATGGGATTTTGAGAAGTATGTGAGGTTGAAAACACAAATGTAGTTTCACATTTCTAATGAGCTGTGGATTTTCACATTAACGCAGACTCTATTGTACTGATGTGTTTGAGTTATAAAAAGCAATTTGTGTTGTATTGCATATAGTAAATTGACTAACAGTGGACTTTTCCATCTGCAGATTATACTGAATGACCAGCAGTGGCAGTGTTGCCCAACAGATTATCGCTGCATTGCCGAGACTAAACAAAAAAGAAAAAAAGAAATAAAAACACTGAAGTCTTCAAGCATACTGTATCATTTTACCAATTTATGTGGTAAGTTAAACTCACAATCATTCCTTTGGGCATTAAAAGACGTTCACAGCATCTGAATGTCTTCACTACTTTCAAGTGGGGTATTCTTGCTTGAATATCATTTCTGTCAAGATGGAAGTAATGTGGATCACTTTGTTTTAGTCATGATGGTTAATAAAGGTCTGGCTGCCTCCAAGGCTACCAAAACCTGCTTTAGATCCTGGTGCAGCAATATACCATCTGAGGAAATGACTGCCTTTGAGGCTGGAATGTATTACCTTACGTTAGAGCCATAGTCTAACTTTCACATGGAAGTAAGCTGCTTTCACCACTTCCACTGCAGTCTGTATGATGGGCTCTGTTATTCAAGATGGATTGTTAAGGATCATCTGTCTTTTTGTATCTCCATCCCACGTTGAAAAAGCCCCCAATGCTTTGACTAATTCAGTCCTTAACCGTTCCACCTCCTGCTTGCCTTTCAGTCCTAATTGCAGATAGTGACCAAGTGCATAATTGCTGAGATCTCATCCTCCTGTGTCACCCTTACCAAGGACAATTGTTCCAGTGGTGCCCTGACATCATAAAGCTACTGCAGGATGTCATCTGACAGGAGGGCCAATCAATTGCCTAGCAAGCAATAGGATACATTTATCTTGGTATTTAAATGAGTAGCAGGGTAGAGAGGATGCCCAACGGAAAACTAAGATGAAAGAAGTTAGGGCATTTTTTCAGACTTATAGATTTGTATGAATGTGCGGCGATCATAAGTCTTTTCCTCACCATTGCTTTACTAGTAGGCCTTGGTTAAAATGATGCTGGTAACATATGCTATTCACAGTTTTTATTATTCCCACTAACTGAAGCATTACCCTTCCACTCTCAACTTATCAGCTGACTTAATTAACTCTGGTGTACCATATCCTAAAACAAATGCAGTGAGTAGGGTACCCCGCCACTTGGCTGGCCATAAGATCTATGTATCTGTATCCTAATGTAGGTGCTACAGCTTAGAGAGTGTTCGCAAATCCGGCATGGGATTTTGAGAAGTATGTGAGGTTGAAAACACAAATTTAGTTTCACATTTCTAATGAGCTGTGGATTTTCACATTAACGCAGACTCTATTGTACTGATGTGTTTGAGTTATAAAAAGCAATTTGTGTTGTATTGCATATAGTAAATTGACTAACAGTGGACTTTTCCATCTGCAGATTATACTGAATGACCAGCAGTGGCAGTGTTGCCCAACAGATTATCGCTGCATTGCCGAGACTAAACAAAAAAGAAAAAAAGAAATAAAAACACTGAAGTCTTCAAGCATACTGTATCATTTTACCAATTTATGTGGTAAGTTAAACTCACAATCATTCCTTTGGGCATTAAAAGACGTTCACAGCATCTGAATGTCTTCACTACTTTCAAGTGGGGTATTCTTGCTTGAATATCATTTCTGTCAAGATGGAAGTAATGTGGATCACTTTGTTTTAGTCATGATGGTTAATAAAGGTCTGGCTGCCTCCAAGGCTACCAAAACCTGCTTTAGATCCTGGTGCAGCAATATACCATCTGAGGAAATGACTGCCTTTGAGGCTGGAATGTATTACCTTACGTTAGAGCCATAGTCTAACTTTCACATGGAAGTAAGCTGCTTTCACCACTTCCACTGCAGTCTGTATGATGGGCTCTGATATTCAAGATGGATTGTTAAGGATCATCTGTCTTTTTGTATCTCCATCCCACGTTGAAAAAGCCCCCAATGCTTTGACTAATTCAGTCCTTAACCGTTCCACCTCCTGCTTGCCTTTCAGTCCTAATTGCAGATAGTGACCAAGTGCATAATTGCTGAGATCTCATCCTCCTGTGTCACCCTTACCAAGGACAATTGTTCCAGTGGTGCCCTGACATCATAAAGCTACTGCAGGATGTCATCTGACAGGAGGGCCAATCAATTGCCTAGCAAGCAATAGGATACATTTATCTTGGTATATAAATGAGTAGCAGGGTAGAGAGGATGCCCAACTGAAAACTAAGATGAAAGAAGTTGGGGCATTTTTTCAGACTTATAGATTTGTATGAATGTGCGGCGATCATAATAGTCTTTTCCTCACCATTGCTTTACTAGTAGGCCTTGGTTAAAATGATGCTGGTAACATATGCTATTCACAGTTTTTATTATTCCCACTAACTGAAGCATTACCCTTCCACTCTCAACTTATCAGCTGACTTAATTAACTCTGGTGTACCATATCCTAAAACAAATGCAGTGAGTAGGGTACCCCGCCACTTGGCTGGCCATAAGATCTATGTATCTGTATCCTAATGTAGGTGCTACAGCTTAGAGAGTGTTAGCAAATCCGGCATGGGATTTTGAGAAGTATGTGAGGTTGAAAACACAAATTTAGTTTCACATTTCTAATGAGCTGTGGATTTTCACATTAACGCAGACTCTATTGTACTGATGTGTTTGAGTTATAAAAAGCAATTTGTGTTGTATTGCATATAGTAAATTGACTAACAGTGGACTTTTCCATCTGCAGATTATACTGAATGACCAGCAGTGGCAGTGTTGCCCAGCAGATTATCGCTGCATTGCCGAGACTAAACAAAAAAGAAAAAAAGAAATAAAAACACTGAAGTCTTCAAGCATACTGTATCATTTTACCAATTTATGTGGTAAGTTAAACTCACAATCATTCCTTTGGGCATTAAAAGACGTTCACAGCATCTGAATGTCTTCACTACTTTCAAGTGGGGTACTCTTGCTTGAATATCATTTCTGTCAAGATGGAAGTAATGTGGATCACTTTGTTTTAGTCATGATGGTTAATAAAGGTCTGGCTGCCTCCAAGGCTACCAAAACCTGCTTTAGATCCTGGTGCAGCAATATACCATCTGAGGAAATGACTGCCTTTGAGGCTGGAATGTATTACCTTACGTTAGAGCCATAGTCTAACTTTCACATGGAAGTAAGCTGCTTTCACCTCTTCCACTGCAGTCTGTATGATGGGCTCTGATATTCAAGATGGATTGTTAAGGATCATCTGTCTTTTTGTATCTCCATCCCACGTTGAAAAAGCCCCCAATGCTTTGACTAATTCAGTCCTTAACCGTTCCACCTCCTGCTTGCCTTTC
This sequence comes from Triturus cristatus, assembly GCF_964204655.1. Taxonomy (NCBI): domain Eukaryota; kingdom Metazoa; phylum Chordata; class Amphibia; order Caudata; family Salamandridae; genus Triturus; species Triturus cristatus. The sequence continues at coordinate 1,189,790,177 of NC_140581.1, read as the reverse complement.
AGTCCTAATTGCAGATAGTGACCAAGTGCATAATTGCTGAGATCTCATCCTCCTGTGTCACCCTTACCAAGGACAATTGTTCCAGTGGTGCCCTGACATCATAAAGCTACTGCAGGATGTCATCTGACAGGAGGGCCAATCAATTGCCTAGCAAGCAATAGGATACATTTATCTTGGTATATAAATGAGTAGCAGGGTAGAGAGGATGCCCAACTGAAAACTAAGATGAAAGAAGTTGGGGCATTTTTTCAGACTTATAGATTTGTATGAATGTGCGGCGATCATAATAGTCTTTTCCTCACCATTGCTTTACTAGTAGGCCTTGGTTAAAATGATGCTGGTAACATATGCTATTCACAGTTTTTATTATTCCCACTAACTGAAGCATTACCCTTCCACTCTCAACTTATCAGCTGACTTAATTAACTCTGGTGTACCATATCCTAAAACAAATGCAGTGAGTAGGGTACCCCGCCACTTGGCTGGCCATAAGATCTATGTATCTGTATCCTAATGTAGGTGCTACAGCTTAGAGAGTGTTAGCAAATCCGGTATGGGATTTTGAGAAGTATGTGAGGTTGAAAATACAAATTTAGTTTCACATTTCTAATGAGCTGTGGATTTTCACATTAACGCAGACTCTATTGTACTGATGTGTTTGAGTTATAAAAAGCAATTTGTGTTGTATTGCATATAGTAAATTGACTAACAGTGGACTTTTCCATCTGCAGATTATACTGAATGACCAGCAGTGGCAGTGTTGCCCAACAGATTATCGCTGCATTGCCGAGACTAAACAAAAAAAAAAAAAAAAAGAAATAAAAACACTGAAGTCTTCAAGCATACTGCATCATTTTACCAATTTATGTGGTAAGTTAAACTCCCAATCATTCCTTTGGGCATTAAAAGACGTTCACAGCATCTGAATGTCTTCACTATTTTCAAGTGGGGTACTCTTGCTTGAATATCATTTCTGTCAAGATGGAAGTAATGTGGATCACTTTGTTTTAGTCATGATGGTTAATAAAGGTCTGGCTGCCTCCAAGGCTACCAAAACCTGCTTTAGATCCTGGTGCAGCAATATACCATCTGAGGAAATGACTGCCTTTGAGGCTGGAATGTATTATTTTACGTTAGAGCCATAGTCTAACTTTCACATGGAAGTAAGCTGCTTTCACCTCTTCCACTGCAGTCTGTATGATGGGCTCTGATATTCAAGATGGATTGTTAAGGATCATCTGTCTTTTTGTATCTCCATCCCACGTTGAAAAAGCCCCCAATGCTTTGACTGGTTCAGTCCTTAACCGTTCCACCTCCTGCTTGCCTTTCAGTCCTAATTGCAGATAGTGACCGAGTGCATAATTGCTGAGATCTCATCCTCCTGTGTCACCCTTACCAAGGACAATTGTTCCAGTGGTGCCCTGACATCATAAAGCTACTGCAGGATGTCATCTGACAGGAGGGCCAATCAATTGCCTAGCAAGCAATAGGATACATTTATCTTGGTATATAAATGAGTAGCAGGGTAGAGAGGATGCCCAACTGAAAACTAAGATGAAAGAAGTTGGGGCATTTTTTCAGACTTATAGATTTGTATGAATGTGCGGCGATCATAATAGTCTTTTCCTCACCATTGCTTTACTAGTAGGCCTTGGTTAAAATGATGCTGGTAACATATGCTATTCACAGTTTGTATTATTCCCACTAACTGAAGCATTACCCTTCCACTCTCAACTTATCAGCTGACTTAATTAACTCTGGTGTACCATATCCTAAAACAAATGCAGTGAGTAGGGTACCCCGCCACTTGGCTGGCCATAAGATCTATGTATCTGTATCCTAATGTAGGTGCTACAGCTTAGAGAGTGTTAGCAAATCCGGCATGGGATTTTGAGAAGTATGTGAGGTTGAAAACACAAATTTAGTTTCACATTTCTAATGAGCTGTGGATTTTCACATTAACGCAGACTCTATTGTACTGATGTGTTTGAGTTATAAAAAGCAATTTGTGTTGTATTGCATATAGTAAATTGACTAACAGTGGACTTTTCCGTCTGCAGATTATACTGAATGACCAGCAGTGGCAGTGTTGCCCAACAGATTATCGCTGCATTGCCGAGACTAAACAAAAAAAAAAAAAAAAAAAAGAAAGAAAAACACTGAAGTCTTCAAGCATACTGCATCATTTTACCAATTTATGTGGTAAGTTAAACTCACAATCATTCCTTTGGGCGATTAAAAGACGTTCACAGCATCTGAATGTCTTCACTACTTTCAAGTGGGGTACGCTTGCTTGAATATCATTTCTGTCAAGATGGAAGTAATGTGGATCACTTTGTTTTAGTCATGATGGTTAATAAAGGTCTGGCTGCCTCCAAGGCTACCAAAACCTGCTTTAGATCCTGGTGCAGCAATATACCATCTGTGGAAATGACTGCCTTTGAGGCTGGAATGTATTACCTTACGTTAGAGCCATAGTCTAACTTTCACATGGAAGTAAGCTGCTTTCACCTCTTCCACTGCAGTCTGTATGATGGGCTCTGATATTCAAGATGGATTGTTAAGGATCATCTGTCTTTTTGTATCTCCATCCCACGTTGAAAAAGCCCCCAATGCTTTGACTAATTCAGTCCTTAACCGTTCCACCTCCTGCTTGCCTTTCAGTCCTAATTGCAGATAGTGACCAAGTGCATAATTGCTGAGATCTCATCCTCCTGTGTCACCCTTACCAAGGACAATTGTTCCAGTGGTGCCCTGACATCATAAAGCTACTGCAGGATGTCATCTGACAGGAGGGCCAATCAATTGCCTAGCAAGCAATAGGATACATTTATCTTGGTATATAAATGAGTAGCAGGGTAGAGAGGATGCCCAACTGAAAACTAAGATGAAAGAAGTTGGGGCATTTTTTCAGACTTATAGATTTGTATGAATGTGCGGCGATCATAATAGTCTTTTCCTCACTATTGCTTTACTAGTAGGCCTTGGTTAAAATGATGCTGGTAACATATGCTATTCACAGTTTTTATTATTCCCACTAACTGAAGCATTACCCTTCCACTCAACTTATCAGCTGACTTAATTAACTCTGGTGTACCATATCCTAAAACAAATACAGTGAGTAGGGTACCCCGCCACTTGGCTGGCCATAAGATCTATGTATCTGTATCCTAATGTAGGTGCTACAGCTTAGAGAGTGTTAGCAAATCCGGCATGGGATTTTGAGAAGTATGTGAGGTTGAAAACACAAATTTAGTTTCACATTTCTAATGAGCTGTGGATTTTCACATTAACGCAGACTCTATTGTACTGATGTGTTTGAGTTATAAAAAGCAATTTGTGTTGTATTGCATATAGTAAATTGACTAACAGTGGACTTTTCCATCTGCAGATTATACTGAATGACCAGCAGTGGCAGTGTTGCCCAACAGATTATCGCTGCATTGCCGAGACTAAACAAAAAAGAAAGAAAAACACTGAAGTCTTCAAGCATACTGCATCATTTTACCAATTTATGTGGTAAGTTAAACTCACAATCATTCCTTTGGGCATTAAAAGACGTTCACAGCATCTGAATGTCTTCACTATTTTCAAGTGGGGTACTCTTGCTTGAATATCATTTCTGTCAAGATGGAAGTAATGTGGATCACTTTGTTTTAGTCATGATGGTTAATAAAGGTCTGGCTGCCTCCAAGGCTACCAAAACCTGCTTTAGATCCTGGTGCAGCAATATACCATCTGAGGAAATGACTGCCTTTGAGGCTGGAATGTATTATTTTACGTTAGAGCCATAGTCTAACTTTCACATGGAAGTAAGCTGCTTTCACCTCTTCCACTGCAGTCTGTATGATGGGCTCTGATATTCAAGATGGATTGTTAAGGATCATCTGTCTTTTTGTATCTCCATCCCACGTTGAAAAAGCCCCCAATGCTTTGACTGGTTCAGTCCTTAACCGTTCCACCTCCTGCTTGCCTTTCAGTCCTAATTGCAGATAGTGACCGAGTGCATAATTGCTGAGATCTCATCCTCCTGTGTCACCCTTACCAAGGACAATTGTTCCAGTGGTGCCCTGACATCATAAAGCTACTGCAGGATGTCATCTGACAGGAGGGCCAATCAATTGCCTAGCAAGCAATAGGATACATTTATCTTGGTATTTAAATGAGTAGCAGGGTAGAGAGGATGCCCAACGGAAAACTAAGATGAAAGAAGTTGGGGCATTTTTTCAGACTTATAGATTTGTATGAATGTGTGGCGATCATAATAGTCTTTTCCTCACTATTGCTTTACTAGTAGGCCTTGGTTAAAATGATGCTGGTAACATATGCTATTCACAGTTTGTATTATTCCCACTAACTGAAGCATTACCCTTCCACTCTCAACTTATCAGCTGACTTAATTAACTCTGGTGTACCATATCCTAAAACAAATGCAGTGAGTAGGGTACCCCGCCACTTGGCTGGCCATAAGATCTATGTATCTGTATCCTAATGTAGGTGCTACAGCTTAGAGAGTGTTAGCAAATCCGGCATGGGATTTTGAGAAGTATGTGAGGTTGAAAACACAAATTTAGTTTCACATTTCTAATGAGCTGTGGATTTTCACATTAACGCAGACTCTATTGTACTGATGTGTTTGAGTTATAAAAAGCAATTTGTGTTGTATTGCATATAGTAAATTGACTAACAGTGGACTTTTCCATCTGCAGATTATACTGAATGACCAGCAGTGGCAGTGTTGCCCAACAGATTATCGCTGCATTGCCGAGACTAAACAAAAAAGAAAGAAAAACACTGAAGTCTTCAAGCATACTGCATCATTTTACCAATTTATGTGGTAAGTTAAACTCACACTCATTCCTTTGGGCATTAAAAGACGTTCACAGCATCTGAATGTCTTCACTATTTTCAAGTGGGGTACTCTTGCTTGAATATCATTTCTGTCAAGATGGAAGTAATGTGGATCACTTTGTTTTAGTCATGATGGTTAATAAAGGTCTGGCTGCCTCCAAGGCTACCAAAACCTGCTTTAGATCCTGGTGCAGCAATATACCATCTGAGGAAATGACTGCCTTTGAGGCTGGAATGTATTACCTTACGTTAGAGCCATAGTCTAACTTTCACATGGAAGTAAGCTGCTTTCACCTCTTCCACTGCAGTCTGTATGATGGGCTCTGATATTCAAGATGGATTGTTAAGGATCATCTGTCTTTTTGTATCTCCATCCCACGTTGAAAAAGCCCCCAATGCTTTGACTGGTTCAGTCCTTAACCGTTCCACCTCCTGCTTGCCTTTCAGTCCTAATTGCAGATAGTGTCCGAGTGCATAATTGCTGAGATCTCATCCTCCTGTGTCACCCTTACCAAGGACAATTGTTCCAGTGGTGCCCTGACATCATAAAGCTACTGCAGGATGTCATCTGACAGGAGGGCCAATCAATTGCCTAGCAAGCAATAGGATACATTTATCTTGGTATATAAATGAGTAGCAGGGTAGAGAGGATGCCCAACTGAAAACTAAGATGAAAGAAGTTGGGGCATTTTTTCAGACTTATAGATTTGTATGAATGTGCGGCGATCATAATAGTCTTTTCCTCACCATTGCTTTACTAGTAGGCCTTGGTTAAAATGATGCTGGTAACATATGCTATTCACAGTTTTTATTATTCCCACTAACTGAAGCATTACCCTTCCACTCAACTTATCAGCTGAATTAATTAACTCTGGTGTACCATATCCTAAAACAAATGCAGTGAGTAGGGTACCCTGCCACTTGGCTGGCCATAAGATCTATGTATCTGTATCCTAATGTAGGTGCTACAGCTTAGAGAGTGTTAACAAATCCGGCATGGGATTTTGAGAAGTATGTGAGGTTGAAAACACAAATCTAGTTTCACATTTCTAATGAGCTGTGGATTTTCACATTAACGCAGACTCTATTGTACTGATGTGTTTGAGTTATAAAAAGCAATTTGTGTTGTATTGCATATAGTAAATTGACTAACAGTGGACTTTTCCATCTGCAGATTATATTGAATGACCAGCAGTGGCAGTGTTGCCCAACAGATTATCGCTGCATTGCCGAGACTAAACAAAAAAAAAAAAAAAAAGAAATAAAAACACTGAAGTCTTCAAGCATACTGCATCATTTTACCAATTTATGTGGTAAGTTAAACTCACAATCATTCCTTTGGGCATTAAAAGACGTTCACAGCATCTGAATGTCTTCACTATTTTCAAGTGGGGTACTCTTGCTTGAATATCATTTCTGTCAAGATGGAAGTAATGTGGATCACTTTGTTTTAGTCATGATGGTTAATAAAGGTCTGGCTGCCTCCAAGGCTACCAAAACCTGCTTTAGATCCTGGTGCAGCAATATACCATCTGAGGAAATGACTGCCTTTGAGGCTGGAATGTATTATTTTACGTTAGAGCCATAGTCTAACTTTCACATGGAAGTAAGCTGCTTTCACCTCTTCCACTGCAGTCTGTATGATGGGCTCTGATATTCAAGATGGATTGTTAAGGATCATCTGTCTTTTTGTATCTCCATCCCACGTTGAAAAAGCCCCCAATGCTTTGACTGGTTCAGTCCTTAACCGTTCCACCTCCTGCTTGCCTTTCAGTCCTAATTGCAGATAGTGACCGAGTGCATAATTGCTGAGATCTCATCCTCCTGTGTCACCCTTACCAAGGACAATTGTTCCAGTGGTGCCCTGACATCATAAAGCTACTGCAGGATGTCATCTGACAGGAGGGCCAATCAATTGCCTAGCAAGCAATAGGATACATTTATCTTGGTATTTAAATGAGTAGCAGGGTAGAGAGGATGCCCAACGGAAAACTAAGATGAAAGAAGTTGGGGCATTTTTTCAGACTTATAGATTTGTATGAATGTGCGGCGATCATAATAGTCTTTTCCTCACTATTGCTTTACTAGTAGGCCTTGGTTAAAATGATGCTGGTAACATATGCTATTCACAGTTTTTATTATTCCCACTAACTGAAGCATTACCCTTCCACTCTCAACTTATCAGCTGACTTAAATATCTCTGGTGTACCATATCCTAAAACAAATGCAGTGAGTAGGGTACCCCGCCACTTGGCTGGCCATAAGATCTATGTATCTGTATCCTAATGTAGGTGCTACAGCTTAGAGAGTGTTAGCAAATCCGGCATGGGATTTTGAGAAGTATGTGAGGTTGAAAACACAAATTTAGTTTCACATTTCTAATGAGCTGTGGATTTTCACATTAACGCAGACTCTATTGTACTGATGTGTTTGAGTTATAAAAAGCAATTTGTGTTGTATTGCATATAGTAAATTGACTAACAGTGGACTTTTCCATCTGCAGATTATACTGAATGACCAGCAGTGGCAGTGTTGCCCAACAGATTATCGCTGCATTGCCGAGACTAAACAAAAAAAAAAAAAAAAAAAAAAAAAAGAAAGAAAAACACTGAAGTCTTCAAGCATACTGCATCATTTTACCAATTTATGTGGTAAGTTAAACTCACAATCATTCCTTTGGGCATTAAAAGACGTTCACAGCATCTGAATGTCTTCACTACTTTCAAGTGGGGTACTCTTGCTTGAATATCATTTCTGTCAAGATGGAAGTAATGTGGATCACTTTGTTTTAGTCATGATGGTTAATAAAGGTCTGGCTGCCTCCAAGGCTACCAAAACCTGCTTTATATCCTGGTGCAGCAATATACCATCTGAGGAAATGACTGCCTTTGAGGCTGGAATGTATTACCTTACGTTAGAGCCATAGTCTAACTTTCACATGGAAGTAAGCTGCTTTCACCTCTTCCACTGCAGTCTGTATGATGGGCTCTGATATTCAAGATGGATTGTTAAGGATCATCTGTCTTTTTGTATCTCCATCCCACGTTGAAAAAGCCCCCAATGCTTTGACTGGTTAAGTCCTTAACCGTTCCACCTCCTGCTTGCCTTTCAGTCCTAATTGCAGATAGTGACCGAGTGTATAATTGCTGAGATCTCATCCTCCTCAGTGCTTTAAATGGGCCAGTACTCACTGGTACTGAGTACCGACACTTTTTCATTTTCTCGCATAGAGTACTGGTACTTTTCTTTGAATCAGGAGAGTACCGGTACTCATGTAGGCCTGGCTTTGATGGAGGTGGCGCTCCGGTCATCAATCACCTTGTACCCCGGCAGCAACTTCCACTCTTAATCACATTGGAAGTCTGGGCTGGGCTCATACAAGCGAACAGCTGCTCTTGTCAGTGATCTGCATGTACTGCTCTGGAAGCCATCGGAGCAGAGGTGTGGCTGCAGGGATGTTCGTTTAGCCTTTGTTTTTACACAGCGGGGGCAGAGAGGTGGCTATTAAACCTAATGGACGAGGGTGTGAGTGTCATTGTTCAGGGCAACACAGTGCTACAATGACTGTTCTGTAGCAGAAAGCGTTATTTCTAAACTGCTGCCATTATACTTTTTAACACAAATTTGCCAGTACATGTATCACAAGACAAGATGTTGAGCACTATGTAAAATTCAAATACTTGATGCACTTTGTTTAAGCTCCGCCCACTCTCCGTCCATCTTTTGGATTGGCTTACATCCTAAATGCTGCATTCTAATTAGTTTTTGGCTTGTTAGTCCCTCCTTATGACGCCCATGTTGTCATTTGTATCCTTCCACAGGTACTGGTCCCTTTACTCCTAACACTATTTTTCTTCCCTCTCTCCACCCCCCCCCCCCCGCCCCCACCCTCAGTCTGTGACTTCTCGTCACCCCACATCCCCCAACTCCCGTTAGTGTCTTCTTGCCTGCCGGCACTTCCGTTTTCAATGCAATAGGTCTCACGTAAATGCAAGTCCTATTGCATTGCCAATGTTTGTTTTTTATTCTTGTAAGCACTATTTCTGTATATGTCACAACGTGCTTTGCTTATGTTTAGCATGCCGTGCTCGCTTTCACTTTCTAAGCAGCTAGACAATCAAGAGCCGTTGCTGTTTCAACTTTCAAATGGTGAGGTGTGTTGTGCAGCCGCAGAGCGCGCATGCAGGGCAAAGGACCTTCTGGGCCTTCACTTGTTTTTCATGTTTAAGCCGTTCATGGTTATGGTGGTTGCGGCTGCATCTCTTGTGCAGCCGCAGAGCGCGCACGCACGGCAAAGGACCTTCTAGGCCTTCTCTTGTTTTTCATGTTAAGCCGTTCATGGCTATGGTGGTTGCGGCTGCAGCGTCCGATTTCGCTGTGGGCAGCGTGTCCGACAACGGCAGCATGGATTCCGACGACCTCCCGGACTGTAACTGCGATGTTTCGAGGCAGGTACTTTTTATCGTTACTTTCTTTCGCTTTTGGTGGTGTTATGGCATTTCTTGCGTGCTATAGTATGCTTGTTCATTATGCAACATTTAAATTTGTGTGCTGCTGTTAGTTCGCCTGTGGTGTTTTCATGGAGTGTGGTAAACCAATACCCGCCCTTCCATTCACTAACTAACTGCATGTAAACATCGGTGTTATTATTGAAATACTTAACAGTGTGTTGAACTGTTGTGTAAATCTTTCTCCTTTTATAAAAGCACTGCAAATGCGAGGAATTCTGCTGAAAAGGAATGTTAAATAAAAAGGCACGTTGTTCTCAATCTCCGCTAAAATGCCCACTGTCTGACAAGCTGAATTTGTTTTTGAAATCAAGTTAAGCTGAGGGGGCGAGTCTGCAGACAAAGCCCTACCAAAATTCTGAAACAAAAAAAAATGTGAGTGAAATATCCAATGTTGTTATTTTGCTCATACAACAAGAACAACAGCGTTACATAAGAAGAAAAGCGGTTTTCTTTTGCCAAATTATGCTGAACATTTGTAACGTCAGGAGAAAACAAGGCCATTTGAGGTAAAAAAGAGAGATGGTAAAGAAGCGGGTTTGGGGTGCATATAAGCACATACAAAGAGTTAGCACGGTAGACAGTTGCAAAAGCAAGCTTATAAGTAACAGAAAAAAAGTAATAAGCGCGCTCAAAAGCACACGTTAAAAATCGGATATAATTAAATTCGCGTTTTCGAGGGAGGGAGGCGGGTGTGGGGGGGCTATGTTTTATAAATGTTTGCATAGCATCAGTTAACGCGCCTGCACTCGAGAGAGAAAAGTGATGTTTGTTTGTTTTGTCTGTTGTCGTTACACGTGGGTGTTACACAACGTGGAGATCTGAAAGAAACACGTTAGTTAGATTCCTCACCTTAGAATATCCCCAGGGATCAGACTGGATCCGTAAAGATTTTTCGTCAGCAATACCCCTTGGGCATCGCTAGGCGTCGTCTGCGGCTCCGCATCCGTCGTTGGCGTCGTGCGCCGGAATGACATCGTCGGAGTACTTAGACGCCGCCCTCGCGCGCTGACGTCCGTTCTTCTTCTTCTTTTTTCCGCGCCAGACAGCGCCGATCCGGGAAGAGCTTACCCCTTTAGACACTTTTTGACTAAAACTTTTTGGACTCTTTTGTCTACTCGATTCGAACTGGTGCCGGTAGGATGCCTGGTTTTAAAGCCTGTGATTCCTGTCATCGACTGATGTCGGTGACGAACCATCACCGCCGATGCCTTTACTGCCTGGGGGCCGACCACGATGCGGAGTCGTGCCTCGACTGCCAGGCCTTGACCTCGAAGGCTAGGTGGGAGCGGTCCTGTAAGCTTCTCGAGCTCCGACACTCTGCTCCGCGCCGATCACAGTCCCGGTCCAGGAGGAGGTCGTAGGACCGGTCGCGGAGCCGCAGCCGCCGCCACCACCACCACCACCACCGCTCGTCGGGATCGAAGTCTTCGGGTAAGTCGAAGCATGCTAAGAAGTCCTAGAGGCAACACCGCTCTTCGGACTCCCCTCGCCGGTCGCGCAACTCGGTCGATGGTCCGGGTGGTACCACCCCCGCGACTCCGCAGGAGCCGCGTCTGTCCCCATACCCACCGGTCCCTGGGACTGACGCGACTCCGGCGGAGATCAGTGCCTTCCTCTCGGCCATGAGGGGCCTGGCTCTGCCGTCGATGCCTGCCGGCGCACCTTCGGGCCCCGCGGGCTCGACTGGGCGACCTAGCGAGCCGGCGGCTCCGGCCCCATCGTCGACTTCGGTCCCGACGCCGCAGATCCCCGTGGGATCCAGGCCTGGATCTCAGTCGGTGCCGGTCGACCTCACGACGCGGCCTCCGCCGACACCGGTTCCACCCCTGGCGCCATCTCCGCACGATGCCGTTCCCCGGTTCAGTCCGGGCCCGGCACCGTCCGTCGCTACTACCGACGCCGATGGATGACAATTTCATCTACCGTCCGGCTCCGATTATTCCCCCTATTTATCAGGAATCGGATGATGGGGGTGACTGGGAGGGGTCTGAGGACCCTCTGGGCATGCAGGCCAACTTAACTCAGGACTGGGCAGATGAGCTGGGGGATGCCAGTGGTCTGGACACCTCCCCGGACAATGGTTTCATCTCTCCTCCGACTGTGGCTTCGGAGGAAGGTGCTGCATTTTCAGTGGTGTTGCGCAAGGCGGCCGAAGCCCTTGGGCTGGAGCTGCCTGCTGTGGCCGTGAGGACTAACCTCCTCACTGAAGTGCTTCAACCGTCAGCAAGCTCCTCTGAGCCTCTTCTGCAGTTCAATGAGGCACTAGTGGGCGTTCTGAAGGGCACCTGGTCCAAGCCCTCCACAGTACCTCCTGTGGATCGGAACGTGGCCCGGCGCCACCGCCCTGCTCCGGGCGACCCCAGTTTTCTGTCCCAACACCCCACGCCCGAGAGCCTGGTTATCCAGGCCTCTACTTCCCAATCCTCCTTCCCGTCCGCTCCCCTGGATCGGGAATCCAAGAGGCTAGAGCAGTTCGGTAAGAAGCTGTTCTCTTCCCTTAGTTTGGGACTGCGGTCCTTGAACACCGCTTTCCTCTTGGACCGTTATTCTCACTCTCTGTAGGGATACGGTGGAGGACGTGCTGCCCCAGTGTCCGGAGGAGGCCCGGACGTGGCTCGCCCAGGCTCTTGCCGACGGGCAGGATGCAGCACGGCATGCTATTCGATGTGGACTAGACACTATGGACTCGCTGGGTAGGGCGATGTCAACCACGGTGGCGCTCCGCTGCCATGCCTGGATGCGGTCCACATCTTTTTCAGGGTATGTCCAGAGCACCCTCATGGATATGCCCTTTGATGGCACTCGCCTTTTTGGCGAAAAGGCGGATAGTGCGCTGGTGTGCCTTAAGGACTCCCGGGCTACGGCCAAGTCCTTGGGCCTCTCGGGGCCGCGACTGCAAACTTCCGCCTTTCGTCCCTTTCGCGGCCAAGGAAGGGGCGCCTCCTCACGTCCGCCTAGCCACCGTCCGCAGATACAACCTGTACGCGGTCGCGGACGTGGATTCCGCCAAGGTGGTACCGGAACTGCAGCTTCACCAGCATCTGCCCCGCAAAGCCGCTGACCAGGAAAGAACCAACTACCTCAGATGCATCCTCCTCAACACCCGCTCCACCCGCAAACACGCCGTTGAACTCTGGGACCTACTCGACTCAACCTCACCAGACGTCGCCTTCCTGACGGAGACCTGGCTGAACCCCGCCTTGGCACCCTACATCGCCATAGCCATCCCGGAAGTCTACAAGATCACCCGCAGGGACCACACCAACAGAGTAGGAGGAGGAATCCCCATCATCCTCAGGAACACTCTCAGAGTTTCGACCAACACCGACGACACCATCAGCACCACCGAACACCTGCACTTCCAGATCCACACTGATCCCAACACCACCCTCAGAGGAACTCTAATCTACAGACCCCCCGGACCCCGGCCTCAGTTCAACCACTCCATCGCCGACTTCATCAGCACACACGCCTTTGCCTCCACGAACTACATCCTCCTCGGTGACCTGAACTTCCACCTCGAGAACAACGACGACACCAACTACACCACCCTGATAGACAACCTAGCCAACCTCGGACTCAGACAACTGGTCACAACACCCACCCACTCAGCCGGCCACACGCTCAACCCCATCTTCTCCCCAAGCCCCCACGTCTCCTTCAACCACCCCACCGAACTCCACTGGACCGACCCTCGCTGCATCCACTTCACCTTCAATAAGCCCACCACGCACCACATCACCCAACAGATGCCCCGCCGCTGCTGGAGCAGTCACCGAAGACCAGCTAACCACATCCCTCGTCCAGAGCCCACCCGCTGACCCCACCGACCCCAACACCGCCGCCCGCAACCTCAGACAGTGGATCAACAACTGCGCCAACTCCCTCGCCCTGCTCAAAAGACCCTCCAACAGTCACTCCAGCAAGAAAGCCAGCTGGTTCACTGAAGACCTTCAGGCCCCCAAGCAAACATGCGGAAAACTGGAGAAGAAATGGCTCCGTGAACAAACACCAGACAGCTACGCAGCCCACAAGAACGTCACCCGCAGACACCGTCACCTCATCAGATCTGCCAAAAGGGCCTCCTTCAAAGACCACCTAGACAACAACGCACACAACAGCAAAGAGCTCTTCAACATCGTGAAGGAACTCTCCAATGCCAGCTCCAACGCCAACGACGTCCCACCTTCACAAGACCTGTGAGACTCACTGGACCATCTTCTTCCACCGCAAGATCGCAGACATTCATGACAGCTTCAATGCCACGACCGCACTGACAACCACCGAGACCTCCGCCTCCACGACCACCGTCCGCACCAGCCGCCTGCTCGCCTGGACCAACATCACTGACGACGACACCATCATGATCATGAACTCCATCCACTCCAGATCTCCGTCAGACCCATGCCCACACCATATCTTCAACAAAGCCAGCACAGCCATCGCACCACACCTCTGGAAAGTCATCAACATCTCCTTCGAGACAGCAACCTTTCCAGAGAGCTGGAGACAGGCCGAGATCAACGCCTTACTCAAAAAACCCAAGGTGGACCCCAAGGACCTCAAGAACTTCCGGCCCATCTCCCTGCTCCCGTTCCTGGCGAAGGTCATCGAAAAGACATTGAACAAACAACTGACCCACTACCTTGAGGAGAACAGTATCCTGGACCCTTCCCAGTCTGGGTTCCGCAGCAACCACAGCACCGAAACTGCCCTCATCGCCGCCACCGATGACATCAGGACCCTGCTATACAACGGAGAAACAGCGGCCCTCATCCTTCTGGACCTGTCAGCTGCCTTCGACATGGTCTGCCATCGCACACTACGAACACGCCTCCACGACGCCGGGATCCAAGAGAAGGCCCTGGACTGGACCACCTCCTTCCTATCCGGCAGAACACAGAGCGTCCGCCCCCCCCCCCCTTCTGCTCCGAAGTCACCGAGATCATTTGCGACGTTCCCCAGAGCTCATCCCTTAGCCCAACGCTGTTCAACATTTACATGGCACCACTCGCCCATGTCGCTCGACTGCACGACCTCAACATCATCTCCTATGCCGACGACACCCAGCTGATCCTCTCCCTCACCAAAGACCCCCACACCGCCAAAACCAACCTCCATGAAGGAATGAAGGCCGTCGCTGAATGGATGAGGAACAGCCGACTGAAGCTGAACTCTGACAAGACAGAGGATCCACCCCCTCGGCCTGGGATGACTCCTGGTGGCCGACCGCACTGGGAACAGCCCCAACACCCACGGACCATGCACGCAACGTAGGGATCATCCTCGACTCCACCCTCTCCATGACTAAACAGGTCAACGCCGTCTCTTCCTCATGCTTCAACACCCTCCGTATGCCACGCAGGATCTACATGTGGATCCCCACTGAAATGAGAAGAACGGTCACCCAGGCCCTCGTCAGCAGCAGATTGGACTACGGAAATGCCCTCTACGCAGGAGCCTCGGCCAAACTCCTGAGACGGCTGCAACGCATCCAGAGCGCCTCTTCACGCCTGGTCCTTGACATCCCTCACCGCAGCCAAATCACACCCCACCTGAGAGACCTGCACTGGCTCTCCGTCAACAAGAAGATAACCTTCAAGCTCCTCACCCACGCACACAAGGCACTCTACAACACCGTACCAGCATACCTCAACAGACAACTCAGCTTCTACACCCGCACCGCCAGCTCCACTCCGCCTCCCTCGCCACAGTCCCCCGCATCCGAAGAGCGACCTCCGGCGGCAGATCCTTCTCCCACATTGCCGCCAAGACCTGGAACACCCTCCCCACCCACCTATGGCAGACCCAAGACCTGCTGACCTTCAGAAGACTCCTCAAGACCTGGCTCTTCGAGCAGTAGCAGCATCCCCCCACCCCAGTGCCTTGAGACCCTCACGGGTATGTAGTGCACTTAATAAATGTTTTGATTGATTGATTGGTGCCTCACTTTGGAGAGGTCTGTAGTCCTGCGGGTCCGCTCAGGACAGCAGGCACTAGAAACGTGCCTCGAGAGGGCCTTTAACACGCCACATAGAGCCCCCACTCACCGGGGCTCTGCAGGCTCTTCTCCGCTGGGTGCCGTGATGGGGAATGTGATTTCCCACGTCCCACCCGCACTCACCGGGCTCCTCTGGGGCTCCGCTGACAACTGGGGACTCCTCACACTTCACCTGGGCCCTCTCCTAGGGCTCAGGACTTCTACTCGCCTCTTTTCGCCTGGTCCCCCCTGGGACCGGAACTTCTCGAGCCTTCGGCTAGAGGCGGGGGCAACTCGGCGGCAACTCGCAGAGGCGGGGTTGGCTCTCGTCCTCTTCCCGGAACCACTCCTCTGACCCTCTACTCCCCAAGGGGCAGAAGGCAGAAACGGAGCCCCCGAGGCCCTTTTCTTCATCATTCGGCCCCGCCCACAGTCCGGCGGACGCACCTGGCTTCCGCTTTGTGGGATCGGACCGCAGCGGTAACTTCCTCTGCAGCGCTACCAGGCGGGGTGGGCACCCGCCTTACAATAATCCCATAAGCGGGGTGGGCACCCGCTAACACAGCACAGAAGCTCGGTGGGCACCCGCAAGCCACCATCCAACGCGGGGTGGGCACCCGCTCGATCGGCTAAACGTGGGTTGGGCACCCGCTGCTCAACTAAGCACCAAAAATGCGGGGTG
Organism: Triturus cristatus; assembly: GCF_964204655.1. Taxonomy (NCBI): domain Eukaryota; kingdom Metazoa; phylum Chordata; class Amphibia; order Caudata; family Salamandridae; genus Triturus; species Triturus cristatus. Next base: position 1,189,774,153 of record NC_140581.1, on the reverse strand, counting down.
GGCTCCCGCTTCCCACGCCGAGTAGGGGAATCTTCAGATTGCAGCCCAGCACTGCATAGCCCACAGTTCAGGAGGCACAAGGCTGGGCCCAGGCAGGCCAGCACACAGGGCCCTCCAGCAGGGAGGCAGTCCCTTGTGGTGGTTCCTCCTGGAGCCCAGCAGCAGCAGCCCCCAGCTCCAGAACACCTACAGGAATAACAACCCTCCTGAGGTCACAGCCCCAGTAATTATACTCCCCAACCCTTTGATCTCCGAGGCAGAGAGGGTCTGCCCCCAGCCAAAACCAGTTCTGCCATCTCTAGTGTGACTTCCTGGCAGGAGGTAGAGAGGGCAGGGTCAGAGACAGACCAGGTCCTTTGAGGTGCAATGAAATCTCCTTCCCCTTCCCTGATTGCAGCCCTGGCCTATTCAGCCCCTTTCTGGAGCCACTCTGTCCCCCCAGCCTTCTGTCATCCAAAACCCAGACAGGCAATCCACAGTCCAGCAGAGGCACACGGGATGACTGAGCAAGAAAATACCTACTTTCTAAAAGTGGTATTTTCAAACACAGAATGTAAAAATCACCTTCACGAAAAGATGCATCTTTAGCTTCTGAGTTCAGGCATTCTAAATGTTAGACCTGGCATCATTGGCGTGGGTCTCCCTTCCCTTCTTCATATTTTTTTTATGTTGGCTGGATTTAGATGCTCTGGGCACCGTGCCACTGCTAATCAGTGCTCCCTGTATATAAATGACTGTATGACTTAGGATAACCATAATTCCTAGATCTGTGTAGCATGTTCAATAGTGAGTTACCCCCATGTCACTGTCGCTACTGGGACACGATCCATTCTCATAGGCCAGACTGGGCCAGTTGAGGATTACTTTCTATCATCCTATCTGGCCCCAGGAACCTGATGGGAACTTAGAGTTTGATATGTTTGTGCTCAGGACATTGAGAGACATCTTTTAGTAAGGACCGTTTATATATCCCATGTTTAGAAATGCCTCTTCTGAAAACACGGTAGTTCTTGCCTAAGCTTTACTGTAGGCTTTGCGAATATGTGTATTGGCCGTCTGGTTTTGGAGCAGCAGGGCCAGCTGGGTCAGGCCTGGCTGGAGAGAGAGATCGGTATTTAGAGCCTGGGGAGGAGTGACTCTTTGATCCAAGCAGGGCCGTGCCTGGCGAGGTGAATGATGGCTCCCCCTCCCACTGGGTGTCTGATAGCAGACCTCCTCATTCTGAAAGGGCAGGATGTCACCTCGTAAACCAAGTGCTCCCCGACCCCACCAAACTGGTTCAGACTGGAGTCGGTGATTCGCGACCTTAGAGAACAAAGACTTTTTAGGCATAAAATGCTGCGCTGGAACATTGTCCGGGTATGTTCCTTCTGGATGTCAAGACAAAACTCTGTTTGAGTGAACAGAGGAAAGGACTTTGAAACTTTCACCATGCTTGCCGAAGAAACTACCCGAGGGCCTGAATTCGAGAGCGCCTCCTGCAGAAGTCTCAGGGACATTAGACTTCACCCCGTCAGCCGTCGGAATTCCTTTGCGAGGAATTCTGCCTGCAGGCGAGGCCTCCATCGAGTAATCTGGAGCCTCTAGTTCTACTGTGAGGACCGCGGACTGGGCACCTTTGAATCCTTCGCTGACCCTGTGCAGGCCGCTGCAGCTAAGAGAGAGTTGCCGCCGCTGAGAGCCTGTCTGGGTCTGAACCCTTGAACCTTTCGCTGGATCCGTGTGGGCCGCTGCAGCTAAGAGAGAGCTGCTGCCGCTGAGAGCCTGCCTGAATCTGAACCCTTGAACCTTTCGCTGGATCCGTGTGGGCCGCTGCAGCTAAGAGAGCTGCCGCTGCTGAGAGCCCGCCTAAATCCGAACCCTTGAACCTTTCGCTGGATCCGTGTGGGCCGCTGCAGCTAAGAGAGCTGCTACTGCTGAGTGCCCGCACCCTTATACATTTTGCATTATCGTGATTTGTCCTGTGGGCCGCCGCAGCCAAGAGAGAGCTGCTGCCGCTGTGTGCCCGCACCCTTTGCCACCTTGCATCATCGTGGTTCGTCCTGTGGGCCGCCGCAGCTGAGAGAGAGCTGCTGCTGCTGCTGAGTGCCCGCACCCTTAGCCACTTTGCATTATCGTGATTTGTCCTGTGGGCCACCGCAGAGAAGAGAGAGTTGCTGCTGCTGAGTACCCTAACCCTTTTCCACTTTGCACCATCGTGATTTGTCCTGTGGGCCGCCGCAGCAAAGAATGCTGCTGCCACTGAGTGCCAGCACCCTTGTCAACTTTTGCATCATTGTGATTCGTCCTATGGGCCGCTGCAGCTAAGAGAGAACTGTGGCCGCTGAGTGCCTGCACCTTTATCAACTTTGCATCATTGGGATTTGTCCTGTGGGCTGCTGCAGCTAAGAGACAGCTGCTGCCGCTGTGTGCCTGCACCTGGTTCAACCTAGTTGAGGATTGTTGCTATCGTCTCGTGGACCGCCGCAACTAAGAGAGAGCTGCTGCCGCTGTGAGCCCACCACGGAGCTGCACGACCAGAATCATCGCCACCACTAGCCCGGGCCGCCGCAGCCGCGTGCTGCTGAGAGCCCGCCTGTCCCCGAGTGCCCAAATCATTGTGGGTGCTCGCTACAGACCTCTGCAGCTCGGACTTGTGGTCGCTGGGAGTCCGCCTGTCATCGTCTCCGCTTCTTCAAGAAGCTGCGTGCTGTGTCCCCTTTCAGCGACAGGTATCTGGTGCGCAACGGGTCGCGTGGGCCCCGGCCTTGAACTTAGTCAGTGTCACGTTCTGGTGAATACGTAATTACTTTTGGAGTCCCTATGGGTTGACGTGAATTGTAGTTGTTGAAACTCTTTGAGAATTTCGAGTTAAACTGTTAGATAAAGATATTATTTTCTATACCTACCTGAGTTGTGTCCTTTTGTGGTGTCGTTGCTGCCTTATTGTACATGGTCATAAATGCTCCACACACTGCCTCTGAGATAGGCCTAACTGCTCGTGCTAAGTTACCACTGGGTTGAGCAGGAGCTATCAAAGGGGGTAGCCTACTTGCCCTGACTTAGGAAGAAGGGTCCCTATTTGGACATTGGCGCCAGCCATTGCAAACTGGAGACCCCCATTTCTAACACTAAACCTTACCACGCTGCTCCTCTTATATCAGGAATTACCACTGAAACACCTATCAGGGAATCCCCAATGCATCCCAATGAGAGGGCAGCCTCCCAGTAGTGAGAAACAAAAATGGCTGTTTGTCACTACCAGGACATGTCACACACTTAAGGTACATGTCCTACCTTGTACCTGCAGGGCACCCTTCCCATAGGGCTAGCTAGGGCCTACCTTAGGGGTGACTGACATGCAGGAAAAGAGGGGTCACGGGCATGGCACACACAACGGCAGTCGCACTGCGCACACAGGCCCTGCAATGACAGAGACCAGAGATAAGTTTGGTGGCCCAATCAGCGCTGCAAGCTCACTAGTAGCATTTAAGTTAACAGCCCTGGGTATATGAGATACCACTTTACAAGGGACTGACGGGTAAATTAAATATGCCAACAGGTGTAGACCAATCTTACCATATGTAACACAGAGAGCACACGCACTTTACATTGGACAGCAGTGCTAAAGTACCCAGAGTCCTAAGACCACCAACACCAGTTTAGAAAAAAGGCTAGGAGAAAGGCAAAAAGTTTAGGGATGACCCTGCAAAAGGGGCCAAGTCAAACACAACCCCCTCCCAGTCAAAACGCAGGGTAGACCAATCACCACCTTGATGGGCTTTCCTGCTTTGGGTGAAAGAACACGGATGTGGTCCTGCAGCTTCAGGGATACCCTCCGGTTCTATGCCCCTCCGAACGTATGCGGTTTCCTCTGACAAAGCTCTCAGGACCAACTAAGCTACCCCACTGGCACTCCCTAGTTCTCAGCGGCCAGGACCAGGCCCTAGGCCACCCAGATGTCTCTGGTCCTTGCCACTCCACAGAGTGGGGGGCAGTAACCACTGGCACACAGTAACCGGTCTCCACTCTTCCTCTCATCAGTGCAGTTCTAAACTGCCACTGATCCTCCAACCTAGGGTCCGCACCGTCAGGCTGACCAGAGGTCTCGGGCGAGGATCTCTTCCTCTCACCTGTCCTTCTGGGGTCCCGCACTCCCTTCCCAGGAAAAGCACCCTCAGAACCAAAAACTGTCAGGATGCTGGAACCAGACCTCCCACACAATCCTTCTACCAGTTCAGGGCCTTGACACTGCAACTGATTCACCACCCTTGGATCTAAACCCTCAGGTTGAACCGGGGTCAGAGGCAAGGACTCCTGCCCTCTGCCTCCCTATCCAGAGTTCTGCACCCTCCCACCTGGAGTGGTACCCCTAGAAGACAAACCGGTGAGGGCACTGCTTACAGTTGCCCTTCCCTCCAGGTCAGGCAGGACCCGAACCTGGCTTACCCGGCGCACCAGGACTTCCTTGGGAGCACGCATGCCACCCTGAGGGTAACACATGACTCATGCGTTTTGTGACAGTCTGCCTGGCGCAGATCTCCTGACCCCTGCCCATCTGATAGCGCATGGAGATCCCACAGGACAGAAGTGGTGTCACCATAATCACTGCTAGGAGGCTCGGCCCTTCTGGCTGTCCCCTGACCCACTGGGGAATGCATCCCCCTCTCACCCCTCTGTCTGGACTTCTGCACCCTCCACTTGGGAGCAGCACCGCCAGACACCAGAACCGCTGGAGTTCTCTTTACAGATACTCCACGTTCTCCTGACACTAGGAGATCCCCCTCAAATGGACTACTAGCACAGCCTAAGCTCCCTACCTGGTGTTCCCTGGAGGAACCAACCAGGCCCTGAGACAGAGTGTTGGGCACCTCGGGACACATCCCTTCTCACTCCTCCTCCATGGAGACAGGACGTGAGGCCCTACACCCCTCCCACTACACTGGGACCTAGCTGGGCTACTCGGTACCTCTCCCACCACTCTGGGCTGGAAGACACCCGAGTCACCCTTTAAGGGTCACTCCCCAATGCCTCTTCAGACCCTCTGGCACACAGCTAGACGTCAGCCTCCCGTGCAAGCTCACTGGGATCCGAGGACTCACACTCCAACAGATGTTGGCGCAATCCCGGAAACCAATTACTGAACATGTGCTCTCTGACAACCAGATTGAACAGCCCTTCAAAATCATTTGCCGTGCTACCCGTCACCCAACCTTTCAGTGCATCACAACATTCATCCACAAACTCCCCCAAAGACTAGTGAGACAGCTTCCTACTGCCCCTGAACCTTAACTGGATGTCAGGAATCCCTTTCCACACATGGATTCCTTCCCACGATGCCACTTCCGTGAACCTGGTGCGCTTGGAGGAGAGCGGACTACAACTCCCAGAATGCCCTCCGGCAACAATTGCCTTTTGCCACTCAAGAGTTCTGGTTACATAACACCAAGGGAAACGCCTAGTTTTCATGTTATGCAACTCAAGAGTTCTGGTTGCGTAACACCAAGGGGAACGCCTAGTTTTCATATTATGCAACTCAAGAGTTCTGGTTACATAACACCAAGGGTAACGCCTAGTTTTCCTGTTATGCAACTCAAGAGTCATGGTTATACAACGCCGAGAGTACTACTTAAGGAGAAGATCACTGGGACTCGGCGTCGGATATTCTGATCTTTGCCGGAGTACCTGGTTGAGGTACACGGACCTGTTGGTGAGTTGAGTGGCGGAAGGAACATTCTAAGGAGCGGAGGAGAGGTGCTGGCGTGTGCTTCCTGCCCGTGTCCTGTCCCGTTCTGAGAGCCGTATTCAACGTCATTGGGCACAAGTCCCGTTGGTAGAGCCGAAGCTCCCAACGGCCTGACAATTTGGAGAAAACGAGGTTGGTGCGAGCCGAAGCTCCCAACCCTCGTTCCTTGGTTAAACACACGCTTAGAGCTAAGACGCTATCCAGGAGGTGTTTCCGCGTCTTAGCCATCGACACTCGTAGGAGAACTGTGATAGGTAGAGCGGCTGCTCCCATCCATTCTCTGCGCAACCTTGGGTATCATCACTTAAACCCGGATACAAGAGACGCACACTAGGAGGTGTTCCCAGCGTCTTTGTGTTGTGGCAGTACTCTGGGGGATACTGGTAGAGCGGCTGTTCCCAGGTGGTAGAGAGCCCGGCCGGGTGACTCCCACGTTCCCCCCCGTAGATTCCACAACCTTGGAACTACCCTTCACAGCGGTCGAGTGGCATTGTCGGCCACTGCTTAGCACTGTGCCCTCCGTTGGAGCATACCAGGTCCGGTGTGCATGCGGAGGACGGTTAGACGAGCTGTGAATGGGTATCGTACTTTAACTGGTGATTCCAGTACCGGTATTCTTTGTTGTCTGTAGTTGTTTATCTGTTTATTAAATCATCCTTAAACCTCCATTTCTCTGGTCCGTCGTCTGTTTGTCCCAACCCCGAGAAAGCCAGGACGTTACACTGGAACCCCTCTTCCTTGGAACCAGGCACCGTACTCTGGGATCTGGGAGTGGGACTTCCTGCACTGGACTCCATATTGCTGCCACCACTGGACCCCCAACCTTACTGGTGAATCCAGACAACTGAAGCTACTCTCAGGGGACAACCTTTCCTCAAGAGATAGTGTCTCTCTGGCGAAGGCCCTCTCTGCCTCCGCCATCCTCTCTTGCGCTAGGACCCTCTTGGTCTCTAGCTTCTTCTCCTCCAAACCCAGCTGCGCTATCTTCGTGGCATGCTCTAACCTGAGCTTCTCCAAAAGCAGCTGATGTTCCCTTTCTTCCCTACCTATCAGCCCACTCCTGTGGTGACAGGGAAAGGGATGGGGTACTGCCCCTGTCATAGGACCCAGCAAGGGACTCCCTATCTATGGGATACTCCCTTCCCACCGGGGTCCCCAACCGTCCATTCTCTCCCTCCTCCTAAGATTCTTCCGAGCCACCCTCAGACCCACCACCCTCTTGGTGTGTGGCCTGGGCACCCTGCCTCTCCGAGTCCTCACGCCTCCACTCATCCTTTTGCCATTGGAGTAGGACTTTCTGAAGGCTGGGTAGTTGTCTGACCCCTTCACTACTATGTGTCTCTCTTCACAAAACCCCCTCAACTCCAACATACCGTAGTGGGGCGACTCCCTTACATTAAAGGTAGATTCCATCTGGGCAAGGCACTTAAGACACAAGTGCAACATGAGAGAGACCTAGGTGCAAGAGCTGCAACAGGAGTGCACATAAATGACACCTTTGAGGAGAAATCAAAATCAGAAAAAATAATCCCCAAACCTGTGATTATCTAAATGCAGAGTTTGTGGTGCAACCAGTTGTCGCTGTGGTATTGCGCAGACGCAAGCCCTTTCCTCACTGCTGACAACCAGTGTTAGAAATGGGATTTCTGGTTGGCTATGGTTTGCGCCAAAGCCAGGCATTCACCGCCACGCTAGTCAGGGCAAGGGAGTTACAAGCTGAAGATAACCCCTGCTCACCCCATTGGTAGCTTGGCATGAGCAGTCAGGCTCGTTTAGGGATGACCCTGTAAAAAGGGCCAAGTCCAACACAAACACATTGCGAGGTGAGAACCCGACATTCACTGCTCACACCATCCATGATTTACTAGGCTCACTCATGGGCAGAACATGCACTTTTGTTTCCCTTGGGAAATTGGGAGAGACAAAGTAGGCTGGGGAGAACTGAGTCGGGCAAAATTATTCCCTAGTCTTTGTCCTTCGCCTTACCTCTTTTTTCTTTATGATGAACGCTTTTGCATTATCTTCAGATCTTCTGCAGGCTCTTCTGACACCTGGATGGAATCTGAAAGGTTCCCTTGATATTGAGCCCATTGACACTTCAGATTCCCCTGCAGTGGTCCCCAAGCAGGAGGCCATGAAGCCCATTAGCCGCTCTCACTGAGACCCAAGTCAAAGGTTGAAACGTCGGGATCCTAGTCCAAATGTCTTAGACTCATTGAGGCAAAGGAAAGGAGTGGAAATACACGGTGTCCAGGATGGCTCCAGTGAGAAAAAGAGCCTCTGTGAAGGAGTCAAGTGTTACGTTGCGCCAATGATGTAAAATCCGCGTGAAGTTTACATGTCAGCAGTTATCTAGAGGCAGTCTGTAGTGAAATCAGCTTTAAACCCATCGCTGCCAGGCCTCTCCCCTGGTGTCTAGTTTGCTTTCTGGCCCCCTCTGGTGCAGATCAGGGGTAATAACCCCCATCTGCCTCCGGGAGGGGCAGAAAGACTGCCCCTTTTTTGATGGGGGTATTAGCATGCCCATTGTGAGCAGCCCCCACCTCTTTTTAAAAAAAAAAAAAAACATCCCTGTTGCCTAATGGGCTTTCTGTTACCCCGGGGGCAGTTCGGGGGCTACTGCCCCCAACTGCACCCCAGGGAGGGCAAAAAAACTGTTGCTAGTTTTTGGGAGGGGTGGGGCATTATTGTGCTCATTTAGAGCAGCCCCCCCCCCACCACTAAACTTTAAAAACAAACAATCCCTGGTGTCTAGTGTGCTTACTGCCCCCATATGCCTCCCTGGTGCCTAGTGGGTGGATCCCTGCTTGGGGATCACCCTCCTTGGGCGATCCCCAAGCAGGGATCCACTAGGGAGGGGTACCATTGGAAAGGGGAGGTTCCAATGGTACCTCTCCTGTGTGATTCAGTGCTCGGGGGGCTGAGATAGCCCCACAAGCACCGAAGCACTGTAACTGAAATGAGCAGATTGGCTCATTTCAGTTTCATATGCAATGACGCCATTCGCGCAATCATCATTACATATGAGAAAAAAAAATGCCTCAGGAGGTTGGGGAAGCTCTTCTCCACCTCCCGAGGCAAAAAAATGCAAATCCCTCTGATGAAAACAGCAGAGGGATTCTGCATTGGTGTCCCATGGACGTAAAGGTTACGTCCATGGCACACCAGTGCTGCAGCTATGGACATAACCGTTACGTCCATGGCATGGAACGGTTTAACAGCCAGTCATCTAGGTAAGGGAAAACTGGTATTGCCAGCCTCCATAGGTGGACAGTGAACACCATCATCTCTTTTGTGAATATCTGAGGTGCAGTGATAAGGCAGAAGGGAAGTAGTAAAAACTGAAAGTGCACATGGCCTACCTGAAACTGCAGGTAAGGCTTGTAGTATTTCAGGATGGGAATCTGGAAATAGGTGTCCTGCAGATTCAACACCACCATCCAGTCTAATGGATCCAGGGCAACCAGAACTTGGGCCAAGGTGAGCATTTTGAACTTTGAGGAAGAATTTCAGAGGGCAAAGGTGGACGATGGGAGGGAGGCCTCCGTCTTTCTTCAGCACCAGGAAGTAACGCGGATAACGACCAGTCTCAATCGCTGATGCCGGCACCCTCTCTATTGCTCCCTTTCTCAAGAGAAACTAAACTTCCTCTCATAGGATGGTCAAGCGGTTCTCCAAGAGGTGCTGCAGTGCAGGAGGCATCTTCGGAGAGGAAGTGGAGAGCACATCAGTTTGGCACGATTTGGAGCACCCATCGATATGATGTAATGCTTTGCCACCCATGGAGGTAAAATGTGATCTGACCTCGTACCAGGCAACTTTGTGCCCCTGAGGACAAATTAAAGCCGTTTTGTGGGCGATGGGCAGGAGATTGGGCAGTTTACTTCCCCTGGGAGCTGGATCGTGCTGCTGGATTCCTTAACCTCTGCCCAAAAGATTTTGAACGCCTGCTGTTGCTGAGGCGAAGTCTGACATGTCCTCTGCTGGAACCTTCTTATGAAGCCTCAAAAGGCATAACGTTGTTGTGGGTATTGTCGTGTAGGCAGCGGCAGTCCAAGGAAGGGCACTGTGGCTTTACTCTGCTTAAAGTGCTCTAAGGCGGAGTCTCCCTTGTCTCTGAAGAGATGTGTGCCATCAACTGGCATGTCCATAAGAGATTGTTGAACATCATTGGAGAATCCTGTGGAAAGTATCCAAGCAAGTTGCAGGAGTACCGCACTGGTCCTTATTGCCCTACCCAAACATTCAATTATGCCCTGGCCCGAGCAAATCTCATACTTTGCTGCATCCTGACATCAAGGTTGACTGGCTGATGTTCCGTTCTGAGGTCGTCTGGGATTGCGGCCAATATCTCTGCCACCATGTCCCACAACGTATGTGAATTGCAATCCTGGAGGCAGCTAGAGTTGACAGAGCGTAACGAAAGGTTGGCAGAGGAAAACATGTGCTTCTCCTTGAGAAAGTCACCTTGCATTTTGACTCCCTGTCTGGTAGGGTGGCCAGGAAAGCATATGGGTTTAGCCTGTTGGTAGAGGCTTGGAACACTTGACTCTCGGGTGTATGATTCGTCTGATGTAACTGTGAGGGCTTTATTGAAGGTCAAAAGAGGCTCCTGTGAGGTCTGCACTGGCTGCAGAACCTCTGTGAGGACATTTGTTTTGACCTCTTGGTTGGAAATTGTAGGTCGAAGACCTCTGCTGCTCTCTTTATGACCATACTGAAGTATACAAAAATATGATGGCTGGAATGCTTGAATAAATCTCACTCACTGGTAATATCTTCGGCTGAATCCCAGTTCATCATTATTTTGCACAACGGGAATTGGGGTAGATGGGAGACGGCATATAATATCCTTATAAGCAGATGACCTGCTGATCTACCTGGAAGATGTGGTGAATGGCTCAGACACAGCGTTATCTCTCCTAGGACGATTTGAGAAACTGTCCGGCCTACGGGTGAACAAAGACAAAACATACCTTTTCCCTGTGACTGGAGTGTTGCCACGTCCCCAGGACCTTCCTGTAGATCTTAACTGGACACCACACACTTTTAAATATTTTGGGATCCATATTTTCCACTAACTAGACTACCCGTGGGAAGGAAATTTGGATAGAGCTCTCCGATCCCTTAAAGCATGTGTCCCCTTCTGGTGCTCAATACACTTGCCCCTTATGGGCAGGATCTCTTTGACTAAGATGGTCATGTTGCCTCATCTTCTCTATTACTTAATTAACGTCCCGATCTCCGTATCGACATGTTGGTTCCGCCAGGTGGATTCATTGTTACGAGATCTGATCTGGGGAGAGGGGCGGTGGAGGGTCTCACTGCAGACGTTGCAGCACCCCATGCTAGAATGTGGACTGGGAGTTCCTAATTTCAAATTATATTTCCTAGCAGCTCAGATGCAATGGCTAGCACAATGGCTGGAGGGGGTGAACCCAGAGTAGACCTTTACAATGGCAGCCAAAACACGATCCCCTCTTCTATTAGCTAGAATACTTGTCCCGACAATCTCTGTCCTGTATAGATCAGTATTACAAACAGTGGCCCTGCAATGTTGGAAAAGATGCACAGGCAAACAGCTCAGACACCACGATAAGCACCGGCAATACCACTATGTAGGCCTTCCTCACGGTATCCCCCAGACAGTTTTTACCGCAGATTAGTGGGTGGAAGTAGGGGTAGAGACGGTAGGGAATTGTTATTAGGAGAAGGCCTTAACACCTTATGGGGACCTTGTTGAGGAATGAGGCCTTCCACCAGGGAAATTCTTACAGTATGAAGCCTTAGTTTGCACTTTTGGGACATTGTGGGGAAAGGGCTGGGAAAAGCCTGAGATGCATTCGGTACTGCACTTATTACTTAGATTGGGTTCGGCCGGCCACCAAGTGAAATGGTTTTATAGATCATTGATAGAGGCCACACTTATTCCCTTAAAGAAGCTACAGATATGTTGGGAGATGGCCCTGAGTAGGGGACCAACTGATTCAGAATGGCATAGAACTCTGGCCTCCCATAAAGGGGTTTCCCGCAATACCATGCTGAAATATGTCCAGTTTAACTACGTGCAGATGGCATACATGACTCCACACAGGATACAGGTGACATAGGGGGGAGGGGAGGGGGGAGGGGGGACCACATAAATGCTCAAGATGCATGCAGAACAATGCAAACTTTATACATATGACCTGGGATTGTACAGGACTGCGCCCCTTCTGGGATGAGGTCCTATCACAGATAACTGCAGCGGTGGGGTGCACACTTGAGCCTACAATAGAAGTTTGTCTGATGGGACTGTTTCCTAAACCCCCTAAAAGAAAAGTGGGTAACAAATTTATAGACCTGGCGTTGATATTGGACAAGAAGAGAATAGTCATGTCATGGAAGTCATCCACCAGACCCTCGGTAGGACTGTGGAGACGGGATGTCATGCCTTTGGGGGTGGGGCAGTGGGAAGAGCCCTACCACGTGAGGAGTCCAGGATTCCGAAAGTGACACCCTCTGGCGAGGCAATGGAGGGAAATGCTATCCAATTGGGAGCACCCGATACAGACGCAAGAGGATAGAGACGAGACTGTAAATGAGAATGAACAGCAAGGTCTGGGGGCCAATGGGACTTAGAGAACCCACGAAGAATGGGACCCTTCAATGGGAGGGCTAGGGGTGGATAACCAAGATAATTGGGGCATTTGAGAGGTAAATGGGATACCAATGGTAGGGACAACTCAAGGACCGCTGTTATTGGTAGCCCCCTTTCTCCCCTCCCCCATGTACAGAACAATGCATGCAGTTGTGGCAAACTGAACAGAAATATTCCCTGATTACAATGGGCGAGGCCCAGGGTATCCGCCGCCCCCAATACACAGCACATAGTAATTTTTGATTGATAATTGGTGTCACTGCAATGCCTACCTTCTTGCTAATGCCCAAAAGTTTTTTGCAACTTGGTTTTTCAAAAAAGCAACAACAAACAGACAATACTCCTGTGGATACCCCCAGCTACTGGGTAGAACAAAGAGAGCAGAGATAGCCGTATATAGAATAAAAAATGGAAAACACAGGACGAAGCTTCAGGTGATAAAGGCTCATGATATTAGGTGTAATTGGGGCAAATTATAGCTGCCTAATGAAGGGGCGATAGATGTAAACTAAACATGTGAATAGAAACAAAATGTATGTAATGGCTCTCCGCGTATGGTATGCCAAGATGTGATATAAGAATGACTTTGTAACTTTGTCAATATTACTGTCAGTAATTTGAAAATGCTAATAATAATGTTTGAAAACCCCCCATTATTTTGCACACCATGCCAACTTGTTTGGACCAAGCTATAAGCAAATCAGTCTTGACCCTTCTCTGATGGAAACAGGCCAGCCTGAACTGACAGGCCAGGCCCTTTCATGACCTGGAACACAAGCAACCCAACACCTGTTTTACCCTTATTAGGGCTCATCAGTCAGGTATAGCTTGGTTCCAGTGGTACAGTGTGCATGGTAGCCACTTTTGGGGCATGCCCCAGCCACTTAGGGCGTCACAGTGAAGTATACAGGAAAGTGATAGAGCGATTGCTTGAATTAATGTCATTCACTGGTAACTGCTCAGGGCAGCATCCCAGTCCATCATTATTGTGCACACCTTATGACAATGGTAAAGGAGGCAGACTCTTTTGTAGCTGTGCCAGCGGTGGTTGAAAGTAGGCTAGTGTCTGAGGAGGCATTTAGGACACTGGCATCCTGAAGGTCCCAAAAAATTAGGTTCTCATCATAAACCTTTCAGGTATTGTCATTATTGGGCCTAGGCAGATTATAATGAGGTGGAAATATTTCAGAATCTGAACATGCAAGAGGGTGGGATAGGTACAACTTCCATGGAGGTCGTGTTGGGTTTGCTTCTGAGTCTGGAAGGAATATCAGCACCTCCTCTGGCATCAGTGGCATTGCTGCCGATGTTGAAGCTCAGCACTTCAGTGTCTGTTGTGGTGCCATGTGGGGTCTTGGAGTAAGAGTTGACCCCACAGTCTGGGCTGACCATGGAATGGGGACATTGGGAATGAATCCACCAGCAGTAGCCAGATAGGAGGCCCCCTTGGATCATTTGGATCCAGAGCTGCTCCAGAGGGCTCAGGTAGGGTACAGAAGATCTGCAGCTTGGCCTCCTTGAAGGACTCAATGTGCTGTGGCGTCACCAATGAACCCTGGAACTCAGGTTGTATCGGAATAAAGCCGGGAGCACTTCTGAGGTTGGAGACCAAGATCACTGCAAAGAGGTACCTTGGGTGCTGTGCAACTGCTTGTGGTGAGATGAGGGGGAAGCATTCTTCGCCTTATGTTTCTTCCTTTTCATCTTACCAGATAACTTCAAAAGAGAAGAACAGAGCTTGTGGTATCGGCTTTGGGAACGAAAGAGCATCCATGCTCTAGACTTGGAGAGCACTGGGCCGTATGTGCATTTCAGTGACGTTTTATGATATAGAGTTTGGCTTTGCCTCTTGAATGGCCTTTCGATTCATCCGAGAGCATTTGTCACCCATGTGAGAAGTTGGCCTGATATATGATGTCACTAGTTCTAGTGTACACCTTGTATCAGTCCAAACAACCCTTATGGTGATTGGTTGTAAAGTCAACCTTATAGACCAGTTATCCTAGTGGTAGCATGGACAAGAGCAGTCTTAGGCTAAACTCTGTATGGCATGTGAAGCCAGCTGTTATACCATTTGCAATCCCTTGAATACCAAATGAAAGGACACCACAACAGATATATTATAAAAATAGAATGTATTTATTCTAGTCAAAATACCCTCAGCACTCTTTATGAGATTCGAGGTAAGTACAACAGTCTTATTTAAGCATACATAAGTCACACAGGTAAGTAATACAGTTAGGCCCTAGGGGCCACGCAAACTATATACTAAGTAAGTGGTATAAGAACCACTGTCACGAACACAGGTTAGGCCTAGGTCATCGCTGGGGCTACACTATCCTATCAGTTGCTAGGCAGTGGGAGGCCCACGGGATTCAGGTGCAGAGTAGAAACACTCACGCATAAGGCGTTAAAGTCGATAGAAATAGTAGTATTTAGAAATTAAGAGTTTTAGGACACTTCAGAAGGAACTAGGAGGTAGAGACTTGGAAACTAGACACTTGGATAGTCAATAACCTTGTGAGCACCGGAGTACTCAAGTTACCTAGCCCACGGGCTGCGGGTGCATAGGTGTGAACTTGCGTCGGGTTTCGTCGTCGATTCCTATGGATGCCTGAAGAAAGTTGCTGACAGGCAGTCCGTGAAGAGTGTCCGGTGGATTCCAAGGATGGAATCGGGAAGGAGGATACCTGCAAGCAGAGGGGACAGAGTCTAGGTCACCAGCCAGGAGCCGGGAAGGAACCAGGAAGGAACCAGGCGATGTCGTGAAGATGAAGGTGAAGAGGTGAAACTTGTCGCAGCAGCCACGGGTACCAGGAGGCGTCGAGGACGACCAGAACCAGGAGTCGAGCTGTCCCACGAGGGTTCTTGCTGTCGGCGGCGTCGATGTCGAGTTGGGACACAACAAGCCTTGGCAAGCGCAACCCACGCAGAATGAAGGATTCGCTTCTGTTGCAGACCAGGAAGGTCTGAGGTGCTTCTCTTTCACAAGGAAGCAAGGGCCAGTCTGGAGCAGCCAAATCAGCGGTGGAAAGTTCAAGATTCGTCGTCACAAAGGCTACTAGCCAGCGGGCAAGCAACCGGACAGACGCGTCAAGCAGGAAAATGCAGAAGGGTCCCACGCAGAACTTGTGGAGTGTGGAGGGCTGATCTTCGGTGCAGATGGTGCTCGGGGTTGGGGCTTCGCAATCCCCAGAGCACAACTTCGAGGATGCCTCAGAAGCTGCGCTGGAAGCAAGTCTCCAATTTTCCCAGGTAGCCGGTCCCAGGTCTCTCGTCGTCTCCACGGATCTCAGCTTTGCTGTGGATGTGGATCAGGGTCAGAGAAGTCTGGAAGTCAAGGCACTGGTCGAGCTCTGCAGTCGGTTCCTCGTAGAACGTTGAGCAAAGCAAACGGCAGGTCGCTTGATGGTGCCTGTTTGCACAGGGTGGTCACTCCTTGGCCACAAGGGAGATTCTTCAGTCTTCTTCCGTAGTCGAATGTCCAGAGTTTCTGTTCAAGTTCAGTTTATCAGGATAATCCAAAGTCCTAGGGACTCAGCTCCCACTCTTATACTAATCTGGGGGGCTGGGTTACCTGCTAGGTCCCTTCTATGGGTGGGACCAGGGAGGGGGGTGGTTACACCCCCTTCCCTTTGTCCAGTTTCGCGCCAGGACTGGGGCTGGAGTGCCCCAGCACCGGTTTGAACTGGACTATGCATGGGACACCTTGTCTCGTTTCATTCATCCCTCCCTGCCCCAATACACTAAGGCCTGTCTAGGGTGGTGCTAGCACCTCCCAAGGCAGGAAACCTATTGTCCAAGCCTTCCTCGCTGGAAGGTCTCCCAGCAGCAGGAGGTCAGACTCGTGTCTGTGGCAGCAGCGTCCATTTTGTGACGCTGGGGCTCTGGTTAACTTTAACCGGGCAGTAGGTCTTCAACATGTCTTCTCCCTCTAGAAGGGAGGAATACTATCCTCACCGCCAGAAATGGTGTGGGGGTAGTATTCCAAAGTTTTAGACACCTTACACAACATGTTTTGATAAAGCCAAACCATAGTTACCATAACCGCGAGGATTATAAGGCACTTTAAGAGTATATGGTAGGCGATATCATAGAACAGCTATAAGGACATGGTTCCGAAAGCTGCAGACAGGCTCAGCTCATGCTAGAGCACCATCTCACATGTTACCAAGCACTCTGCCTTCAGGATTGTTAAGGCCTGCCATAGGAGTGACTGATAGGTTACCCATGTGTCTATATATAAGGTAGGTATAGGAATACTACACCTAAGCAAGGGGTGAGTACACGACCTTGCCCCAGCTGAGTGATCAGCCAGTTGTGACATAATGGAAGGCCAGCCAGGGGTGGCATAATACATGCTGCAGCCCCTGGTAGGTCTAGGGTACACCTATGCCCTAGGTACCTAAGGTACACTGTACAGGGTCCAAAAAGGTGATCCTTACCAATTGGGTTATGCACCTAAAGTGCATAGTGAATTTAGAGAGTGAACAGCCGGGCTGTGGGTCTGATTAGCAGGGACACAGCCACATATAAGTCGAAAACCAGTGAAGCAAAAGCAAAAAGTGGGGGTGAACATAGAAAGCAGACCCTACTCTCCTACAACACAGAGAGCAGTTGTCTCACTGACCATTGTTTGAACTCTGAAAATGTTTACCAGTGTGCAAAGGACATGTCTCCCGCAAAACATCAAAGTTTGCAAGCCGAACATAAGTGAAGGGAGCAGGCTCTGCATCCGTGTCGGAAGGCATGGCATGAAAGGAACTGATGTCAGTGCACGGAGGAGTGACTATGTAGTGGTCCCAATGTCACATCCATGGCAGGTTGGATCAGACGCGGAGGCACACAACACCGCTTCCCAACCCAAAAGGGAACTGCTTAAGAAAATTCTCCAGATCCAGTCTAGCACCTGGGGTATTCACAAGGTAAGGAATCTGCGGTTAAAAGTATTAATCAGAAACAGGTTTTAAAAGAAATACAGGCAGACACAGTGGATATAGGACCTTAGAATTAAACTGTAGTCAGGACAGTTCAAGAGGTCTCAAGGGCAACACCACAGGGTCGTAGTCCGTCTCAGCCCTAGCATCCAACCTTAGTTCAGTCATCACCAAGAGTGGAGTTGTGCAAGTGGAGTTGTGCAAAATAAATCAATACATTTGTTTGTGTGTATGCTAGATAAAAGTGTCCCCAGCGAGAAGGCCACCTTCTACTCCTTAAATGTAGCCTATATGGGATTTAAACTCATAGGAGAGATAATCCATGGTTGAACGTTTTCCCCCCCTCTACTTCCTATTGGAAGGATCCAAGTCATGTGTTTCTCTACCACTGCTTCATCATTATGTAGTCCTTTTACAAACATAACATTACAATCTCACACCAACTCATCTGGGCTGTTTACTATTGAAAGCACTGCTCTGTGTTGCATCTACAGTTTTACACACAGATGTAATTTACGACTAGGATGCATGATGTCTCCAACTGCAGATTAATCTACCAGTGTTAAAAGGTCTCCATTTAGGTCCCTGGGTGTGGATGTTTCTTAACTGTTGCTCCAGCCCACATGGCCACGTGGACCACCCAGTCCAACAACATCATTATATTTAGGGCCCCTGAATCCCGGTCCATACGGTGTCAGGCTCCTCCGGATTCCCACCAAATGTTCCTCTTCAGAGTCTTACCCAGCATCATCTTTCCTGCCATGGCACCCTCTCCTTGCCCTCCACTGTAACAGCTCCTTTGGTGGATGCCAAGTGAATGTTTGGAGCATGATGCAACAGCTCATCTAGCCTGGAATAGGAGACAGGGGGCTGAACCTTCAGATATACCCGGCAACTGATATATCCCCACCGCCCCAACCCAAAGAAGACCAATGCTGTTACACCATGGTCTGTAAGTAATGTACCACCTATCCGAGACCCCTCCAGTGGTGGGAGCGGTACCTTGTGATGCCATCTAATCTCATGGGGGACAGGAGGTGGCAAATTATGGGTGGTGTGCAACTCTCCTTACCTTGCAGCAAACAGAAAAGTGATAAAAGTAGAGCTTGAATTATTCTCAGCTTGATTTCGCACAACAGTCCATTGTTATATGCAAATCTGTCTTAGTTTTGCTGTCACGAGGACAGTCCAGACTGAGCTTCCAGACCTGGACCACTCAAAACGAGAACACAAGCAACCCCTAACCAATATCAGCCTAGTGAGCTAGTTAAAGCTTGAATCCTGTGGCCCAGCGAACACAGGACTCACATTCAGTGGTACCCGTCACACTTAGGACATCAACTACAGCAATGTGAGGTCAAGGAATGTTTGAATTAATTTCGGCCACTGGAAAGGATTGCACTCTAGTTCATTGTTTTTGCCCACTGTGCATCTAGACAGTCTGTGAGGGAATGTCCCCATTGGAGCAGGACTAATAAAGATCTGCATTCTTGTCTGGAGTTGCAGTAGATAAAGCACGATGGACTGAAATGCAGCCCAGAGTAATTACCAGGGCCTGGAATTAATTTGGGCATTCCACCCATCAAGTGTTGTGTAATGTTTTCCTTAGTGCGACAAGAACGTCCAGACGTGGGCCCCATGTTCAATCTGCGATGGAAATCCACTTGCACCTTAATGACAAGGCAAAATAGGTCACAACTGGTCTGGGGTTGCTTGTTCTCCATGATGGGACCTGGCCTGACAACTCAGGCTGGACTCTTCGTAGGGGTAGGATCATGTTTGGCGGGTGGTTTTTGACTGGGATGGCGGTATCAACAAGCATTTACAACGCAACGGTCTCGCCTTTAGGATCTTAAAAGTATTTAGCCATGCAGCACATTATCCTGTGTATTATAGTAACTCTTCTCTTTTAGCCTTACACAACTGCTATAACCGGATGAAAAGAGCATTTGTTCTCAGTGGGGCGCCATGAAAAGGGGTTAAGGTAACTGTTAGTCCCAAACATTAAAGTTTTACAAAAACCAACATGCATTGACAAAGCCAATGCATTGACAAAGTCCAAAACTAGCAGCATAAGTCGGACCAACTAGCTCTGCAAATGCTTGTGTTGCTTTCTGTCAGGGACGTGGAGCAGCAGAGGAATGTGGAGGTATAGAACAGTGTGGTATGAAACTGAAACTTATCAGGAGCAATAGCTAGACTGAAACAGAAGAGATTTCTGTTCTCGAGAAATACACAAGCCGAACTTGAAATATGATCTGCGAAACAAATATGATCTGCGAAACTTGTTACTAAACAACTGTTCACAACTACTCGCATTACAACATCACTCAGGGGTGCTTTTTATTGAATGGATAAGTTACTTACCTTCGGTAACGATTTATCTGTAAGAAACATTAGTTAGTTAGATTCCTCACCTTAGACTATCCCCAGGCGTCAGGCTGGATCCGAAAAGATTTTTCGTCAGCAATACCGCTTGCGCGTCGCTAGGCGTCGTCTGTGGCTCCGCGTCTGTTGTCGTGCGCCGGAATGACGTCGGAGTACCTAGACACCGCCCTCGCGTGTTGACGTCAGTTCTTGTACATAGCTTTCCGCGCCAGGAACGCAGAGCCATGCAAGAGACCGACAATGGTGCCAAAAAAGTCTAGAGCCCTGAAAAAGATAACCTTAACCCTAGATGTCGGTTCGCAGAACGGGGAGGATGGGTGGGTCGGTGAGGAATCTAACTAACTAATGTTTCTTACAGATACATCGTTACCGAAGGTAAGTAACTTGTTTATCTGAAAGAAACACGTTCGTTAGATTCCTCACCTTAATATAGACACCCCAGCAATACCAACCCCGGTGGTGGGTTTGCGAACCAAGATTACACCAGGAAGTCCTGGAGAACAGAACGGCCAAAGAAGCTATCTCTCCGGACTTGGCTGTCCAGGCAATAGTGCTTGGCGAACGTGTGCAGTGAGGCCCACGTTGCTGCCTGACAAATGTCCTGCAAGGGGACTCCCCGACCCAGGGCAGTCGTCGCCGCCATGGACCGAGTGGAATGGGCCCTCAGCCCAACAGGAGGTTCCTTTTCAGCTAAGGAGTAACAAGCTTTGATGCACAAAACGACTCACCGAGAGATGGTCCGCTTGTGCACCGCCCGCCCCTTCTTAGCGCCCACGTAGCCAATGAAGAGTTGGTCATCCACCCTGAACTGTTTTGTGCGGTCCAGATAGGAGAGCGCACGTTTTGGGTCCAGACGGTGGAGCCGCTCTTCCTCTTTTGAGGGATGCGGAGGCGGAAAGAAGGTGAGCAGCGGATCAGACTGCCCGAAGTGAAAGGCAGTCACAACCTTAGGAAGGAAGGAAGGAAGGGCGAGTGCGGAGCACAACCTTGTCCAGATGAATAGAAAGGAAAGGAGGCTTAGAAGAGAGAGCCTGGAGCTCACTCACCCTTCTAGCAGAGGTGATGGCTACCAGGAAAGCAGTCTTAAGCATCAAGAGACGAAGAGGACAATTATAAAGTGGCTCAAAGGGAGCGCACATCAGATATGTCAAAACAAGATTCAAATCCCACTGAGGCATTACGAAAGGGACAGGAGGAAACATGTGAGTAATGCCCTTAAGGAATCGAGAAACAACAGGGGATTTGAAGAGAGAAGGCTGATCAGGAAGCCAAAGGAAGACAGAGATAGCAGAAAGATAACCTTTAAGAGTGCCCAGAGCAGAGCCCTGCTGGGCCAAAGAAAGAAGGAAGAGGAGAACCTCAGAAAGAGGGGCGGAAAGGGGATCCACAGCCTTTGCTGTGCACCATGCCACAAATTTGTTCCACCTACAGGCGTATACTGTTTTAGTGGAGGGACGCCTGGCTGCCAGAATCCCATCGCAGACTTCAGAAGGCAAGTCAAATGGCATCAACTGTCACCGCTCAATCTCCACGCATGAAGGTGGTGACTGGACAGTTTCGGGTGGAGGACCGTCCCCTGCTGGTGCGACAGAAGGTCCTCCTGAAGAGGCAGTCGTATCGGTGGATCGATTGACAAACTGAGTAGCTCGCGATACCAGAACCTTCGTGCCCAATCCGGAGCCACCAGGATGACTTGGGCCCGGTCGCGCCTGATCTTCTTCAGCACTCCGGGCAGAAGTGGTATAGGGGAAAGGCGTACAACAGACCGCAACTCCACTCGCGACGAAAAGCGTCCACGAGCGTGGGCCGCCTTGGAAACTCCAACGCGCAGAACTGCTGACATTGCGCGTTCTCTTCGGTGGCGAATAGATCTAACCAAGGCTCTCCCCACTGCCGAAAGATGCCTTGCGCCACGTCCGAATTTAGACGCCATTCGTGATCCATCATGCACCGGCGGCTGAGTTAGCCTGCTCTGGCGTTCAGAGAGAACGCCAGATGTTGAACCACCAAGGTGATGCCCTGATGTTCCAGCCATGTCCAGAGGAGCAGAGCCTCCTGACAAAGGGTCCACGGCCCCAACCCGCCCTGTTTGTTTCAATACCACATGGCGGTGGTGTTGTCCATGAACACCTGCACCACACTTCCCCGGACAACGGGAAGGAATGCCTTCAGTGCAAGTCAGATCGCTCGCAGCCCCAAAAGGTTGATATGGAGCCGAGACTCCGCCGGAGACCAGAGTCCTCTGATCTCCGCCTCCCCCATGTGGCCTCCCCATCCCAGGAGGGACGCATCCATCACCACTACATGCTCCGGGTGGAGTAGGGAGAGGGATCTGTCGCTGACCCAATCGCGGTTCGTGAGCCACCACTGCAACTGTTTTGCAGTGCCCTCCGAGATCAAGACATGGTCGGACAGGTTGCCCCGATGCTGGGCCCACTGAAACTTCAGGTCCCACTGCAGAGCCCGCATTCGCCACCTGGCGTGATGCACTAACAGGATGCAGGAGGCCATCAGACCCAGAAGCCGCAGCACCAACCTGACCGAAACCCGGGATAGAGGCTGAAAGATGGGAATCAGAGCCTGAATATTCCGGACCCGCTGCTCCGGAGGATAAGCCCGGAACTGCGCCGAGTCCAGAACCGCCCGATGAAAAGGAGCTTCTGGGAGGGACTCAGATGCGACTTCGGCACGTTGATGGAGAACCCTAACAAATGCAGGAGGTCGGCCGTAGTCTGGAGGTGGGAGACAACCTGCTGGGGCGAGCCCGCCTTCAACAGCCAGTCGTCGAGATAGGGGAAGACTGGAACCCCTGATCTGCGCAGATGAGCTGCGACCACCACCATCACTTTCGTGAACACCCGAGGGGCACTGGTGAGGCCGAAGGGGAGCACCGTGAACTGAAAATGCTCCTGACCCACCGTGAACCGCAGGTAACGCCGGTGGGCCGGCAGGGCGGGAATGTGAAAATAAGCATCCTGCAAGTCCAACGCTACCATCCAGTCTCCTGGATCCAGGGCAGCCAGAACCTGAGCTAGGGTAAGCATCTGGAACCTCTCCTTCCGGAAGAAGGCGTTGACGCTCCTGAGGTCCAAGATAGGGCGTAGGCCCCCTTTGCCCTTCTTGGGAACCAGAAAGTAGTGGGAATAGCAACCACGACCTACTTCTGGACCAGGAACGCGCTCGACGGCCCCCTTGGTCAAGAGGGCTGCAACTTCCTCCCGTAGAAGATTCAAGTGATCCCCCGACATGCAGTGGCATGGCTGGAGGGGTCGTCTCGAAGGGGAGGGAGTAGCCCCTTCGGACGATTTGCAGCACCCACCTTTCTGACGTGATGGAACGCCAGTGGAGCAGGTGATGGCAAACTCTGCTGCCCACTGGCGTGGAATGGGCCTGAAAGCACAGACTAGGAGGGCTTTGAGGCGGATGCTGCTGGGGTTGATGTGGACTGACCGGCACGTTGACCCCCGGTACCACCTTTTTTTTTTTTTTTTTTTTTTTGATTTTTCAAAAACCTTTATTTTCTCAATAAAGCGTACACTGCTATTCAGCCAACAACCCGGGGGCAGGCAGCATAGTTTCGGTGCAGCAAATCGCACAATCGTATCCACGGTGTACATTTGAAGAAGGCACAAGAACATCATTTTATATGAACAAGAAAACAATACCAACTGTAAACCAGAGTCAGGGAGGAACCCTCCAACAGGAGGGGGAATTTCTCAGCTGCCCTTCACCGTGCGATCCCGCACCATCTAATTCTCCCAAACATTATGTCTCTCATCCCCACCATACACAGTATCAGCCAGAAGGGGCGCTCGGACCAGGCCGGCGCCATCACCACCCGCGCGTCACACAATACAACCCATGCAGTCTCGAACTACTCAACAGCCGTCCACCCAATTGACTCAGTCCTCCTCCTCAACTGCCGTCCCTGCCAACCATTCCACCAACGGCTGCCACACATCTACTGGTCTGGACCGCTGCGGCATTTGGTCCCAATAGGCTGTCAGTTGTTCCCTGCAGTATGTCGCAGAACCCATCCAGCCAGACACCCTCGGAGGGGCCCTCTTCTTCCAGTGGATCGCTATTTGGCGCTTGGCAAGCAATAACAAGAGGGCAACAAGCTTACGCGACGTCCTAGGCACTCCCAGCACGAATCCCAGGAGGGCCACAAGCGGGTCCAGCACCAATGCCGCTCCTACTATCCGCCCAATAATGTTGAAAACTTTGTCCCAGTATTTGCGTATCGGTCCGCACAACCAGACAAGGTGGAAGAACGTGGCCTCACTCTCGCCACATCTCCAACACGTCGTGTCGGCTCGGAGACCCATCCTAAACATTTGTATGGGTGTGCGGTAGGTCCTGTGCAGGTAATTGAAGTGTTTCAGTCGCAGTCTGTAATTAGGCGACAGGTGTTCGAGTTGGGTGCAGCAGAATTCCCACTGCTTTTCTGTGATACTTATGCCTGCGTCTTCTTCCCACAAGGTTCTGGAATCAATGTGTGTGACAGGCGTCGTGTTTTGTGTGGTCCTGTATATGCGTGTTATCAATTTACACGGGGAAGAGTTCGACAGAATATTTTCCAGAGCTGCCAGCGTCGGTGGAGCCCTAGGGAACATGGGGTATCTGTGTTTGCAAGCCGATCGCAATTGATAGTACAAGAGGAGCTCCGAGGCCGTCGGCTCAGGCGCCGCCGTCAGGGCCTGCAGCGTGAGAAAGGTGTCATCCGGATACAAATCCCCCGCCACCTTCAGGCCACAGGCGTGTGCACGGCGTGCAACCGCCGTGTCCGTAAGCGGGCCCAGCAGGGGGTTGGCCTCCAGGGGCATACTTGGGGCATATAGGTCCATTGTGCCCGCTCGCTTCGCGATGTTTGACCAGGCCCAACGCACCATTTCTACGGTGTCAATGTCTTCCCGCTGCCGCTTATATTTTTGGTACACCGCTGTCCGTAGGGGACAAGGAGCCGCCACATCCATTTCTATTGCCACGTGGGGCAGGTAAGGTATCGGATGATGCCAATAGTGTAAGTATTGGGCCTGCGCACTGTACGCATACAACTCGAGGTCTGGGGCAGCGAGACCTCCCTGCTGGAAGGGGAGTGTAAGAAGGTTCCAGGCCACCCTGGGTTGTCTACCCGCCCACACCAGTTCAATCATCGCTGAGCGGAGTCGCCGAAAGAATGCCTTCGTCAACGGCACGGGAACGTTGGCGAACAGGTAGAGGAATTTAGGCGCCACGACCATTTTCGCGATGGCTATGCGGCCCGTCAGAGACAACGGCAGCGCCTTCCACCTCTGCACTTTACTCTCCAACCATTCCATAGCCACACCGAAGTTAGCCAGTAATATTTCGTGAGTGGAGCGGCTCATCAGTATACCCAGGTATTTGACCTCGTCCGTGACCCAAGCGATCGGGAACTCCGTGTGGCACTTCTGCGAGCTGTCCGTTAGTGGGAGCATTGCCGACTTCGACCAGTTGATATCTATGCCAGTGAGTCCACTGTATCGTGTCACCTCTCTCATTAACGGGTCAAAATTTTCCGACGGGTTCATCATATATATTGTGATATCGTCGGCATACATAGAGATTAGCAGGCCACGCGACGTAAACCCTATGCTACGCCCAGTATGGTGTTGTCTCATGCGGGCCACCAGCGGTTCCGTCGCAATCGCAAATAATAACGGCGACAGTGGGCATCCCTGCCGGGTCCCTCTGGTTATGGAGATCGGGGCAGATGTCTGGCCATTCACCCGCACCCTAGCCGATGGGTCATTATACAATACGCCTATCCTCCTGGCAAAGAGCGGACTAAACCCCATTCGGGTAAATAATGTCCGTAAAAACTTCCATTCCAGCGAGTCGAATGCCTTTGTCGCATCCAACAGTGCCGCAGCGGCCGGGACTCTAGGATCCAAGTAATGCAGGAGCCCAAATAGCACTCTTAGGTTATGGGAAGTGGACCGTCCCATTATAAATCCCGATTGATCTGATAGCGCTATCTGTGGCAGCATGTATTTTAAGCGGTCAGAAAGCAGTTTAGCATATATTTTGGCGTCCAAGTTTATGAGCGACAGTGGGCGATAGGAGTCCGGGTGCCTGGGGTCTTTGCCAGGTTTAAGCAGCGTGATGATCAATGCTTCCCGCAGTGACTGAGGGAGGACTCCCTTTTCCACAGCCTCTTCAAACACCCCATGAAGCCTCGGGACCAGTATGTCCGCATATTCCTTATAGAAGGCTGCCGTCAGCCCGTCCGGGCCCGGCGCCTTACAGGGTGGGAGACCGGCAATCGTCGTCCTTATGTCGTCTTGCGTGAACGGCAAGTCCATGTATTGTCTGGCACTATTGCTGAACCACGCTAAGGCTATGGTATCCAGGTAGTCGGCGAGCACTTTATCATCCGTCGTCACCTTCGTGGTGTATAGCTCTCTATAGTAGTCTGTCATCGTGTCTAGGATGTCCTGCGGCTCTCGCACCACGTCACCCTCCGTACGCTGTAGTTCCAGTATATGATCCGACCCACGCGGCCCGCGCAGCATATAGGCCAGTGTACGTCCGGCACGGTCCCCCTCGCCATAGCGCCTAGCCCGACTGTCCTTGGACAGGTACGCGACTTCCCTGTCCGCCTCCTCCTGGTATCTAGTGAGCTGTGAACGCAGTTCGGCACGTACTCTATCTGTGGGCGCATGTGTCAATTCAGTCTCCAGACGCGCAAGGTCAGTTTCTAGTTTGCTCAGTGTATCTCGGATCGAGCGCAGTACGCCCGTTTTCAGCGACATGCAGTGCCCTCTCGTCACCACCTTACAAGCCTCCCAGAGCGTACCCGGCGAATCCACGGTGCCCTCATTAAGCTCAAAATATTCCTCTAGTTTGTCGCGCAGTCCCTGCTGAAAGACCTGATCTCGTAGCGCCCGAGAGGGGAACCTCCAACTAAATGGTTTGACATATTGGGATGGCGTGGCCATCGTGAGGAGCACCGGGGCATGGTCGGACAATGATCTCGGCAAATGCAACACCGTCAGCACTGACGAGTGCAGGTCCCTGGAGAGCAGCCAGTAATCCAGCCTGGACCATAATACAGCCTAGCATCTCTGATGCCCTAGGGTGGTGTTCTCTAGCAGCGCCCTGCCTATCCATATTGCCTGAAAGCACAACATTGTAGTCCCCCCCCCCCCCCCCCCCCACAGGATCGCCGCCGGGCCCCGCGCCCGCACCACATGCCACAACTCCCCGAAGAAATCTGGGTTATCATTGTTAGGGCCATACACATTCACCAGTATCAGCCGCATGCCACACAGCGTCCCCACAAGCAGCACATACCGGCCTCCCGCATCCCTGAGCACCTCGTGTGTCGTCCACTGGAGACCCCTCCTTATCAAAATCGCGACCCCTCTGGAATAGTTGGAGTAAGATGCATGCACTATCTCCCCCCATCTGTTATGTCTAAGCATCTGTGCCGCATTGGCCGTCAAATGAGTCTCTTGCAAATGGCATACGTCTATTTCTTTTCTATGCAAGTAGGCCTGCACCAACCTAGCCTTGCGTCTATCATTCATTCCTCTCGCATTCCAGGTAAGGCAGTTTATGCTCGCCATATTGACAGGGACCTGAGACAGCTACAATCAGACAGTGTATCCAAGCCACACGACATGCCCTCCGACCCCCACCAGACGAGGCGCACAGTAGAACACAACAGTCCAGTGCGCTTCGGGGCAGCCAGGAAGCAGGTGTTTGGTTGTCCGGTGTTTAGCGCGTGGAGGGTGCTGGCATCGTAGCAGAGACGGGCATCGTGGCAGTAGCGGGGGCCAGGGGTTCTGGCGCTGGGCGCGGTCCAGGCGTGGACAGGTGCAGACGGACTTGCCTTAGGTGCTCCAGCGGCGCGCCTGCTGCGTGCGGCAGCTGTGCGGCCTCCATATAAGGGGAGTTGGGAGGGAGGAGCAGCTGGGAGGCGGGAGCGGGGCGGCGAATGAGTGAGCAGGAGGGTGGAGCCGCAGGGACGCAGTAGCTGGAAGAGCGGGAAAAGAACGGGTGACCGCCAGCTGGCGGGGGGAACAGAAGGCAAGTAGGGCACAGAATTAGCAGGGGGGAAGAAGGAAGGAGAGAAAAACGGCAAGTTACAACAGGGCAAATACAGTCAAGGAAGGAGAGAAAACGGCAAGTTACAACAAGGCAAATACAGTCAAGGAAGGAGAAAAAAACGGCAAGCTACAACAGGGCAAATACAGTCAAGGAAGGAGAGAAAACTGCAAGTTACAAGGCAAGGAACAAGTTACAACAAGGCAGGTCAGATACAGTCAAGCAGACTGCAGACAAAGCAGTGCAGCAGAATGAACACCAGTACAACCAAGGCAGTACAGCGGCGTGGGGAACGACCTGCCTGCGAGTTGGGTCAGAGGTCGCTCTCCACCGTGATCTTAGGCCCCCCAGGGGCGGTCCAGGGGGCACAACGGTGCCCGTGCCTCGTCATTTCATATACAGCAGCACCGCACCAGCGCGAGCCGCTGCAAAGTTGGCCGCGTTCTTCTGGAAAAATCCCAGAGGGGGACTCGGGCCATTGTCACAGTTACGCCGCCGTAGCAGGCAACGGCAACGTGAGGGCACCTTTGTTTTAGTCAGTCTGAGTTGGACTCCAGAAGGCACAGGGAGTGCCCGTGCGAAATCCTTTATGGGGGCATTAGGGGCACATTGCCGGTGCTCATTTGGAACCTTTTGTGTTGCAAAGTCCCAGTGGGGACTGCAGAGGGCACAGTGAGTGCCAGTGGCCACAAAATCTACACAGCTGCACCGCAATTAGCGGCAGCTGCAACCTTTAGGCCAGTCCAGTGGAAAGAGTCCCAGTGGGGACCCAGGAGGAACAGTGGTGCCAGCACAATTGCGCGCTTGTGATTCTGCGGCTTTGGTAGCCAGCCCTGACATTTGGGACATAGGGCATTTTAGCCCTCTGAGAAGGCCTTTTGGCCAGGGGGACAATGTGAGGTTGGTAGGGCACCAGGCCCTCCTGTGATTAATGTGATTTATGTGTTTTTGCATAATGTGATTCATGTGAGGTTTTTGTCTAATGCATTTAGGCTTTTGAGGTTAGGGCATACTGTGTGTATGCCGATGAGGTTGGCGCAGAATGTATTCCACGCCTAATGAGCTGCTGATGGCAGAATATGATTTATGTTGCAGGATGATGCTGAGTACAGTGTTTGGCACGTAGTTACTGGTTGTGTTCTACATTTATTATTTGTGATGGTTCGGACAGTGGCCCAATTGGCCCTGTCATTTGTACATAATCCCCTGTGAATATTGTCTGCTGCCAGTTGGCACAGTATAAATGTGTTATTACGTTTCTCATGTGTTTGAGAATGCGAAGGCTATTTTCATATAACCTTGCATGGAGTTTCTTTCGTGGTGTGCATAGTCTGTTGCTGCTGTGTGCGCGCGCGCGCGTGTGTGTGTGTGTGTGTGTGTGTGTGTGTGTGTGTGTGTGTTGCGCAAACGCTTTACACATTGCCTCTGGGATAAGCCTCACCGTTCACTCCAAGCTTCCAAGGGGGTGAGCAGGGGTTATCTTAAGCGTGTAACTCCCTTGCCCTGACTAGCGTGACGGTTCCTGCCTGGCTTTGGCGCAGGCCTTAGCCAACCAGAAATCCACTTTCTAACATTGGTTGTTAGCGGTGAGGATACGGCTTGCGTCTGCGCCATACCACAGCGACAACTGGTTGCACCACAAACTGCATTTAGATAATCATAGGTTTGGGGATTATTTTTTCTGATTTTGATTTCTCCTCAAAGGTGTCATTTTTGTGCACTCCTGTTGCAGCTCTTGCACATAGGTCTCTTGTGTTGTACTTGTGTCTTAAGTGCCTTGCCAAGATGGAATCTACCTTTAATGTAAGGGAGTTGCCCCGCTATGGTATGTTTGAGTTGAGGGGGTTCTGTGAAGAGAGAGACATAGTAGTGAAGGGGTCAGACAACTACCTCAGCCTTCAGAAAGTCCTACTCCAATGGCAAAAGGATGAGTGGAGGCGTGAGGACTCAAAGGCAGGGTGCCCAGGCCACACACCAAGAGGGTGGTGGGTCTGAGGGTGGCTCTGAAGAATCTGAGGAGGGAGAGAATGGGCAGGCAGGGAAGCCGGTGGGTAGGGAGGATCCCATAGATAGGGAGTCCCTTGCTGGGTCCTATGCCACGGGCAGTGCCCCATTCCTTTCCCTGTCTCCAGAGGGAAGATAGGGAACATCAGCTGGGTGTGGAGGAGAAGAAGCTAGAGACCGAGAGGGTCGTAGCGCAGGAGAGGATGGCGGAGGCAGAGAGGGCCTTCGCCAGAAAGAAACTAGCTCTTGAGGAAAGGTTGTCCCCCGAGAGTAGTTTCAGTTGTCTGAAATCACCAGTGAGGGTGGGATCCAGTGGTGGCAGAAGTATGGATTCCAGTGCAGGAAGTCCATCTCCCAGATCCCCAAGTACGGTGCCGGGTTCCCAGGAAGAGGGGTACCGGTTGAGGTTCAGGGGCAGTAGGAAGCTACCTCACCAGTCTTGGGGGGGGGAGTTTGTGGATGAATGTTGTGATGCACTAAAAGGTTGGGTGAGGGTAGCACTGCAAATGATTTTGAAGGGCTGTTCAATCTGGTTGTCAGAGAGCACATGTTCAGTAATTGTTTTCCGGAGTTGCGCCAACACCTTTTGGAGTGTGAGTCCTCTGATTTTAGGGAGCTTGCACAGGAGGCCGACCTCTGGCTGTGTGCCAGAGGGTCTGAAGAGTCATTGGACAGGGACCCTAATAGGAGTGGCTTAGGTGTCTTCCAGCCCAGAGTGGTGGGAGAGGTTCCGAGTAGCCCAGCTAGGTCCTAGTGTAGTGGGAGGGGTGTAGGGCCTCACGTCCTGTCTCCGTGGAGAAGGAGTGAGAAAGGGATGCGTCCCGAGGTGTCCGACACTCCGTCTCAGGGCCTGGATGGTTCCTCCAGGGAACACCAGGTAGGGAGGCTAGGCTGTACTAGTAGTCCATTTGAGGAGGATCTCCTAGTGTCAAGAGAACGTGGAGTATCTGTAAAGAGAACTCCAGCGGTTCTGGTGTCTGGCGGTGCTGCTCCCAAGTGGAGGGTGCAGAAGTACAGACGGAGGGGTAAGAGGGGGATGCGTTCCCCAGTGGGAAGACCAGTGGGTCAGGGGCCAGCCAGAAGGGCCGAGCCTCCTAGCAGTGATTATGGTGACACCACTTCTGTCCTGGGGGATCTCCACGAGCTATCAGATGGGCAGGGGTCGGGAGATTTGTGCCAGGCAGACTCACACAACGCATGAGTCCTGTGTTGCCCTCAGGGGGGGCATGAATTCTCCCAAGGAAGTCCTGGTGCGCCGGGCAGGTGCTAAGCCGCAGGGTTTAGTCTCTGGGTTGGAAAGCCAGGTACAGGTCCTGCCTGACCTGGAGAGAGGGGTGACTGTAAGCAGTGCCCTCACCGCTTTGTCTTCTAGGGGTACCACTCCAGGTGGGAGGGTGCAGAACTCTGGAAGGGGGTACAGAGGGTGGGAGTCCTCGCCTCTGACCCCGGTACACCCTGAGGGTTTAGATCCAAGGGTGGTGAAACAGTTGTAGGGTCAAGGCCCTGAACTGGTAGAAGGATTGTGTGGGAGGTCTGGTTCCAGCGTCCTGACAGTTCTTGGTTCTGGGGCTGCTTCCCCTGGGAGGAGAGTGCGGGACCCCAGAAGGACAGGGGAGGAGAGCCTCGCCCGAGAACTTTGGTCAGCCTGAGGGTTCGGACCCTAGGTTGGAGGATCAGTGGCAGTTTAGAACTGCACTGATGAGAGGAAGAGTAGAGAACGGTTACAATGTGCCAGGGGTTACTGCACCCCACTCTGTGGAGTGGCAAGGACCAGAGACATCTGGGTGGCCTAGGGTCTGGTCCTGGCCGCTGACAACTAGGGAGTGCCAGTGGGGTAGCTTAGTTGGTCCTGAGAGCTTCGTCAGAGGAAACCGCATGGGTTCGGAGGGGCGTAGAATCGGAGGGTGTCCCTGCAACTGCGGGCCCGCGTCCGTGTTCTATCACCCAAAGCAGGGAAGCCCTTCAAGGTGGTGATTGGACTACCCTGCGTTTTGACTGGGAGGGGGTTGTGTTGGATTTGGCCCTTATTGCAGGGTCATCCCTATACTTTTTGCCTTTCTCCTAGCCTTTTTTCTAATCTAGTGTTGGTGGTCTTAGGACTCTGGGTACTTTAGCACTGCTGTCCAATGTAAAGTGTGTGTGCTCTCTGTGTTACATATGGTAAGATTGGTCTACACCTGTTGGCATATTTAATGTACCTGTCAGTCCCTTGTAAAGTGGTATCTCATATACCCAGGGCTGGTAACTTAAATGCTACTGGTGTGCTTGCAGCGCTGATTGCGCCACCCACCAAAGTAGCCTTTCAAACTTATCTCCGACCTCTGCCATTGCAGGGCCTGTGTGCGCAGTGCGACTGCCGTTGTGACGTGGCACCTAGCGTGTGTGCCATGCCCGTGACCCCCCTTTTCCTGCATGTCAGTCACCCCTAAGGTAGGCCCTAGCTAGCCCTATGGGCAGGGTGCCCTGCAGGTACAAGGTAGTGATGCAGCGGAGTTTACCAGCTCTACGCATTCATACACGGAACACTCATTTGGGCCCATATACATTCATACACTCAATGAGCTAGTAAATATACACTGGTCATCAATTTTGTTTTATCCTAGGAAACCTTTACACCAGAATTTTTACCATTCCTGTCTCCTGAGTAAATGCACATTCGAAAGATCTAGTAGTAGATTAGAATAGGGAGGAAAATACAATAAAGCATGTAACTTTTATCAAAAGAACCACAGACTCAGAAGGAGTTTTAAAGGTTTATCTGAATTAATAATTTAGTGAGTCAAATCAAAATAAACATGGATATACCAGAATTCTCCATCAGGAAAAATAGTACAGTTAGCTTATAATCAGTTTGCATTAATTAATTTCTTGCAATGACAGCACCTGAGGAGAGAAAGGATAGAGAGCAAAATACGGAGCATTTAACCCTACAATTATATTTACCTAGAATACTGCGAGGACCTCGACATCAGTGTGTCAAAGATTCAGGACCAGTTCAGGACAGGTTAGGTGACCTCTCCTAGTGTAAAGCTAGCGTTACACCCCTCTCTGGTGCTACTCTCTCTCCGGCTCAGGCTCGTCCGGACCCTTCATAGATTTGCCTCCTCGGTTGTTCCGCGAATTTCCCTAGTGTTGGATTCTTCAGTCAGATTGCAGCAAAATCGGGGAGCATAGCATCTCAGCATCAAGTGTGTCTAACTATCTAGAACTTACCTCTGTTATACCAATTCAAATGTATGATCCACCCCCAAATGTTTCCATTCCATGTTCACCCGCAATTTGATTGGGCCAAGCAGTGGGGTGAGGGCATCACACCATACCAAGTGCAATATTCTTCTTTAGTCTATTGTCTAGCTCCCCGCCCCTTAATTTTAATACCCACAAGCTTTATTCCCACAAGCATTTCATCTGTGGATCGATAAGTCTGTAATACAATGTTGCGTCTTCTTCCTCTCGTAGGATCAAGAGTTGGTTTTCCCATGTCCTTGCTGGGCTTAGGGTTTGGCAGCCAGTCAATAACTTTACTTGTTTCAGGACAAGCAAACGTTGCGCATGCGTAAAAGCCACAAGGAAACAGGCGCGGTCACCCTCCAAGTCCCAAATACGAACTATTAATAAAGTCAAAGAAGAACATGTTAGAATACAAAATTAAATGAATTCACTGTATACCACTTACTTCTACTCTAACCCCCTTTACTTAATAAATCTTTTGCATTAATGGCTTAGTAAAACTTGCATAGATTAGTTTCAGCACAGCATGTGCGTTAGTGCGTTACTTTAAAGCAGCCATATTAAAAGCT
Organism: Triturus cristatus; assembly: GCF_964204655.1. NCBI lineage: Eukaryota > Metazoa > Chordata > Amphibia > Caudata > Salamandridae > Triturus > Triturus cristatus. The sequence continues at coordinate 1,189,740,586 of NC_140581.1, read as the reverse complement.
ATTGCACAGCTGCAAAGATTTCCCCCAAGCGACAGAAAGCGTCATAGTACGTAGATGTAGTACTCGCATGCGCAGAAGAGTTCCCGCGTTTTTGGCGGCCATTTTAGGATTATTCATTAGTGAAGCACACAGGAAAGCTTCCCCTAGATACAAATGTAAAATGTGGTGCACTGTTAGTACTCACAGCCAGGTTGTTTATAATGTTACAGGTTATTCGAGAGGATTGCATACGAGCAAGTTTCTTTTTATGCATAACCTTGCTCCATCAAAACCCTCTCTGATGGTATTTTATGCCATCACTAAACTCTATTAAGTCAGATGCCAACTTTAGCATTCTACCTTTTCAATGTCTTCAAAACTTGTATTCCTTCCTTTATCTTTCCTAAATTGGGATCCTTTCATTCTTTTGTAGATATTTCCCTTCAATTCTTCAAGTCGTATTTCTTCTAATTTTCTTTTTCTACCCTTCTCATTCACTTCGTACTTTTTTCTTTTCCCACTGCATTGCTAGTTTTGATGATAATGTGTTGCCTCCAAAGTTATGCCCATGATTGGCAAAAATATTTGACCTAAGATACTTCTACCTATATTAGAAAACTAACTACTGATAGTGGAAAAACGATTGGTTATTTTCTTCCATACACTGTCAACCTCCAGTGGCTTCAGTTCCTCTTCCAAATTTGTAATATTTTTAATATATCTTCCAATCTCTACACTGTTGTCAGGTATATATGTGCAACAATGTTGCACTTTCAGCATTATACAGACTCCACCTGCTTTTGCTAATAAGATATCAAGGGCATGTCGATTTTGCAAAACCATAGATCTAACAGCAATTAACTCTGTATTGATCAGTAAATATCCTCCAGCAGTGTCAGTAGATAACCGATCAACTACTGTTGACAATTGACAGATTTTTCGAGAATTCAGCAGAACTCCCACTGAAGGTATCAATGCACCAAATATATCACCTACTATTTCAGAAAAACTAGCTCTTTTAAATCTGGTTAGTCCACTACTGTCATTATTGATTCCAGTGATTCTTTTAACATGATATACTTTAGGGCAGGGCTCTCCAACCTTTTCTATAGCACGAGCTACTTCTGATCCGTGAAAATTATCGTTCGCTACTAAAGGCCGAGTAATGTGCAGATTATTTCCAAAATCCCCCACACACCCAGCTTCACTAACTAGGGATAAAGAGATACTCATTTAGTGCCTGCAATGCACAATATGAAACCAGAGAGCTTATATTAGTTCCGGCTTTCCTCTCCAACACATTGTGTGCGCCTGACCTCTCCAGTAACAAGCGAAGAAGACTACAATCATAAGAAACCATACAGACCTGCAGTGCTGTTCACAGCTGCCAGTGTACTAAAAACCATAAACTTCACATCTGCCTCTCACACTTCCTCATCTATCAAACTACTATGTTCCATAACTCTGTAACTGCGCTTCGGTGGTCATCAAGCACAACATGGTAACACTTACCACATAGAATCACAAAATAAAAATAACACATTTCTAACTACCCAGCCTACCTACCTACATGGATTATTTAGGTAAGTGCTTCAGTGTCCTACATAAGGGTAGTAAGCACATGACATTATGTAATAAAATAATTTTATTGCAGCATTTATATTGCCTCCCTTTTCTAAATTCTCACATGCCGGGACCTTGAAATGCCTGAGTTCATCGTGTGCGCTGTACAAAAATGACCCCTGCCAGACAATGCATTTGCTCCATGTAATAATAACTTATGCCACATGTGATGAATACAGGCCCCAGCTAGGCCCGCCGGACACAAGGGTTCGCCCTCCTGTAATGGAATCTACAAGGAAGTTGGCACGGAAACTGCAAAGTACAAAGACAGCATTTATTAACCCTTAAGGGTGGTCCTACAATCCACGCAACACTCTTCAGTATTGCATAGAGTAGCACAAAGAACCTTCGTACATGGTCCCCTTTTATACACAGTAGAGGGGCTCATAAGTGGGTGGATACAACATGAGGCCGAAGAACATTACCATTTATGGTCATTTTCGATACTGAATCAATATGTGGGCGGAGCTAACACACTCCTTGAGCCCGCGAAAACATGGTCAAGCAAGGCTAACTGATAACAGATGTGGTCAAGTCTGGGCATGTGCCAGATGGACAAAGGAGCTATTTATAGACTGTTACTAGGCAGATTACAAGAACAACTAACACAGAGGTTGGACTCTTCTCGTGGGGAACACGTGGAAGCATGACAATACAAAATGGAGTCCGAACTTTGGTCAACATAACGGAGAAAACATGATCTATAAAAGGGGAATTAATGTCTTTAGTAAATGCTTAATCACATCGTCGTTTCAATTTACAACAGACGACCCTTTCAGCATTTACTGAAGACATCCGGTTTGTTAGGCTAATCATCATGTATGTCAATTGTCATCATTTCTTCAACTTCTTTAGCTAAACGTTTTTGGTGGGCAACATCGGCAATAGCTTTCTTATCAGGGATACAGAATGATACACATAATGAGCAGAGCAAGGGACCACATTGAATACAGATACAGCACGAAAACAGAACCGCTACAATAATGCAGAGACCAGTTAGAACCTTCCATCCCCAGGCAGTAATTAACGCCCAAAACCATCCAGAAAAGGACCAAGTGCCGTTTTCTGTATGGATCTCAGCTGCAATTTTATGCAGTTTATTGATGGCATTATAAACTGATGGCGTATGATCAGGAATAAACACACAACAGCTACTTCCAATAATTTTACATGCTCCTCCTCTGTCAGCTAGCATAACGTCTAATACCATACGATTCTGCAATGCAACAATTCTAGTAATTTGCAATTCCTCCGTAAGATTCCCAAGAGCAGCAGCAGTCTGATTTGTCACAGCTTCTACCACTCTTGTTAATCTTCGGATCTTCCTACTGTTCAGGGCAGCTCCAACAAAGAAAAACAGTCCTAAGTTAAAATCAATATACTGTTGCAGACTGGTATCAGTCTGATCTACATCATCAATTGATAAGGTACGTTTATACCTATTTACAGTCACATTATTCAATAATTTCAGATCCTTATGATAAGAAGCGGGTGCTAGGAATACAGGAGGTAATAGAAATGATACATAGCATACCCCAGACCACCCAGCCGGCAGACGGTAATAACCTTTATTTCCACACACAAAGTACGTATTATGGGAGGCTAAGAAGGTACTATTGTTCAACCCATCAATATTCAGAACAGTAATACAATCACTAACACCAACAGGGATAAAACCCACACTCTGGACACACAGGTCCGCTTGAGCTTGTGCTACTTGAATCACAAATTTGTCCTTTCCCACAGTGTCTCTTGTGTTCGTGAAGATGTAGGGAATGGATTCATTGTCTGGTCGGTACTCTTCCCACTCCCAAATTGTCCCATTCGCTTGTGGATACCCATTTTTGTCTTGATGGCATTCTTTATTAAGTCTAAAAAGCAATCGTCCCACTGTTGGTTTCCGAGTGGCAAAAAGCAAAGTATACCATGCTCTACAAGAGCCATTATGAGAGAAAGGAAGTGGTATAAATGGCGTTCCTCCTTTCTTCTGATGAGCTGGCATCATCCCACATATCCAACAGTTCGTAGCATTCGTAGCAACGTGGGTATGATGCAGCATCTGGATGAAAGTGGTATTCAAGTAAGACTGTCGATGCTTCAACTCTTGATATGGTAAAGTATAAAAGTAGTGCTCCTCAGGCACCGGAGTTGTCAACACAAGAATCTTCCGAGCGGGAGTTACATCCTCCACGAACCATGTGGTTATCCCAACAATGGCTACTGTCAACATGAACCCTAATGCACAAAGGATTTTCTTTTTCTCCATATCAAATTAAAAATAAAGGAATAAAACCAATATCTTCCTGAAACTAAAAGTCTGTCAGAACTCTTCCCCTTGGGCAGCAGTTGATTTCTTCACCAGCGGGCCAAGACGGGTGTCACTACACTAATGCAGGGCTGATCCCCCCCCCCTTGCCTCATCGGCTCTCCGTTTCACTAACCCAAGGGCCGTTCTGACAGTATGTCCCGGTACTGGAAAACTCACTTCCTTGGTCGAAGATGATATCGCCTTCCTCCAGGAGTCGCGTGGTCCGGAAAAAGCTCCTCAGTGGCATTTGGTTCCGCAGCACGGCCTGTCTCTGCAGCCAAGATTTCTCGTTGATCGGTCAGCACGGCAGGTTCCACCAATCCGGGCGGCACCTTCCTACAGTGCAGGGAGTGGATCCAATTCTTTCTGTTGGAGACTCGCACAGCCATCCTTGTTGCGAGGAGGACCTGCTCAGGGCCCACCCATCTCGGCTCCAAACTGTTCGTTCTGTCGAAGACTTTCACCATGACATGGTCACCGGGCCGGAGACCATGTCCTTCGCCGGTAGACCGATCAGGGAGCGCCTCTCGGACCTGTTGATGGATAGAAACCAAGTTATCCGTTAACTGTGCCAGATAATCGCTCATCATTACACAAGGTACATCATACACAGCCTTAGGTCTTGGTGGACCCCAAATATTCATTGGGCGTCCGAAAACAATCTCATATGGCGTAAGGCCAGTTCGAGAGTGCGGTACCGATCTAATTGACAATAACGCCAGTGGCAGAGCGTCTGGCCAAGTCAAAGACGTCGAAGCTTGAATTTTGGCGATCTTAAGCTTCAGTGTACCATTATACTTCTCAACTAGGCCTGCAGACTGAGGGTGAAACACGGCGTGGAACTTCTGAGTGATGCCTAGGCCCTTCAAGACATACTTTATAACATCCGCTACAAAGTGAGGGCCGTTATCACTCCACAGAAGTCTACAAACGCCATATCGGGGGAAAAACTCCTTCAGCAGCAGCTTCGCAGTAGTCATTGCAGTATTGTCTTTCGTAGGGTACGCTTCAACCCATTTGCTGAAAGCGCAGACCACTACTAGAACATACTTCAGATTATTACAGCGCTCCAGCTGGATATAATCCATCTGCAGAACCTCAAAGGGTGCAGTGGGTGTCACAAACCCTCCTGCTGGAGTTCGAGTACCCTTTCCTGGGTTATACCTCAGGCAGATCATACAAGTCTGCACCACCCTCTTCGCTGTGCTAGCAATCTCTGGATGCTCCCAGACTTGGGTAAGCAATTTCACAATTGCGGAAGCTCCAACATGTGCTAGCCCATGTGCCATCTGAACCATAGGTTGTACAAAAGCCGTGGGTAATTTCCATCTATCCATCTGCTTATTTCTCCAGCAACCCTCATCGTCCAATTCTCCCTCACTAGCCCATTGTTCCCGCTCTTTGTCAGAAGCGATCCTTTGCATTTCTCGCACTTCCTCCTTCGCATCATGCCATCTTTCCACCTGTGACTTTACTACATACATGGCAGTAGTACCGGGCTGCATCGCAGTCTCCCGTGCTACCCGGTCTGCTAACGCATTCCCTTCTCCAACTTTATCAACTACTTTCCTATGGGCGCTACACTTAACGATGGCAATTTTCTTTGGGTATGTCAGTGCAGTTAAAAGATTATGAACTAACTCTCCATGCATTATCTGTACTCCATGTGACGTTAAAAACCCTCTCTCCTTCCAGAGTAGGCCGAAGTCATGCGCTACTCCGAAGGCATAGCGGCTATCTGTATAAACATTCACACATAGTCCTGTACTGAGCTCACATGCTCGTGTTAATGCTATCAGTTCCGCTGCTTGAGCTGATTTCTGTGGTATGCGTGCTGTCTCCACTATCGTTTGTAATGTGGTAATTGCATATGCTGCTGAAGTCGTACCATCTGGTAGCTTCAGACATGATCCATCCACCCACAGTTCTCCATCTACATCTGGAAAGGGCGTATCCTGGAGATCAATACGACCCTTTGTTTGTTCCTCAGTCACGAGAATACAATCATGCGCTTTCCGCGCCTCAGGCTGGGTTTCGGGGTATGGCAACAATGTTGCCGGGTTTAACGTTACGCACCTTTTCAACGTAATATGAGGAGCCAAAAGCGTCAACTCATATCCCGTTAAACGGGCGCTGGTCAAATGCTGCGTCTTCGTTTGATTGAGCAGGGCATCGACAGCATGGGGGACTAATACCAACAGCTTATGAGATAACACAATTCCCTCGCTTTGGCGTATTGACACAGCTGTCGCCGCAACCGAGCGAAAACACCCTGGTAATGCTCGGGCGACAGGATCAAGTACAGCCGAAAAATATGCACAAGGGCGCTGCTTATCGCCGTGCATCTGCACTAAAACTGACAATGCACATCCATCTTTCTCATGCACATACAACGAAAAGGGTTTTGCATAATCAGGGGTCCCTAACACTGGTGCTGAACAAAGGGCCTGCCGGAGTTGCTGAAAAGCAGTATCACACTCATCTGACCAAGGGATTGGGATAGGCGTGTCCTTTGTCAAGAGGGCTAACAATGGCTTAGCTATGTGCGAAAACCCCAATATCCACTGTCTACAAAAAGAAACGAGGCCCAAAAATGCACGCACATCCTTCTGTGTGGACGGTCTCGGTGTATCCAAAATTACTTGGATACGATCCGGTGTGAGTGCACGTCCCTCCTTAGACAAAAGGTGACCCAAATAAGTCACCTTTGGTCTACAGAATTGCAATTTCTTCCTAGATACCTTATGATTGTGGGACGCTAAAAAAGAAAGTAAGGATAACGTACTTTTTTCACACAACTCTTGGGTGTCAGCCGCCAGCAAGATGTCATCAACATATTGAATGAGGGCGACCCCCTCGAGCAGAACAAAGGAATCCAATTGTCGTTTCAAAGCCTGACTGTAAATGCTAGGGCTTTCTGTATAGCCCTGGGGAATCCTACAGAAACGATAAGATCTATTATTTAATGTAAACCCAAAAAGATATCGGCTATCAGGGTGAATGGGAATGGAAAAGAAGGCATTCTTCAAATCAATCACTGAGAACATGGTCGCCGTAGGCGGGACCAAGGAAAGCAACGTCGTGATATCGGAAACCACTGGGTATTGAGGTATCACGATCTTGTTCACTTCTCTCAAATCAATTATAAACCGATAAACTCTGGCATCCGTATCCTTTTTCAGTATGGGAAGAATCGGACTGTTACAAATGTTGTAGGGGACTTCCTCCACTACCCCTACCGCTATCAAATCCTGCACTATCTGTATAAGAGCCTCCTCCCCCTCCTGGGAAATACGGTACTGTGGGAGGCGTGGTAACACCGCCCCCTCCTGGACGCTAATGTGGACCGGTGGAATCACCATTTGTCCCACATCAGTATCCGAAGTTGCCCACAAAGCACGAGGGAGGGTAGCTAACAGCGCATCCTCTGACATCGCACACATCCGTTCTGATCGGGGGTAATTGTCATTCAATATTACCCGCACACCAGCAGGGGAGCAGCGGATCGTAGCCCTAAAATGCTTTAACATATCAAGACCCATAATGTTGTCCGGTGTGTACGGGGCAAGCAGAAACGGACAGGGTGCAGAAAAAGAATCAACCTTAAACATGAGGGGCTGTGAAAGAGGGCTTCGGGAGAGTGTACCGTCAAACCCTACCGATGTGACCATTAAGCCGGATGGGGGAGCCCCCGGAACCAATTGCTTAGATAGCGCACTACGTGTCGCTCCTGTATCCACTAGGAACTGATCAGTAGAGCCCAAAACCTCAGCCGATACATAAGGGCCCTTCTGATCGACCGGCACCTCAACTGATTCTAACCCCCATCCAACGCATTCCTATGCATGCTGAGAGTCATGGTACCCCGACCGGTCAATCCCTGACGCTTGATACTGATGCTGGCGATCGAAAACATTTGATCTATCTCGGTGCTGCCCAGCAGGGTCAAAACGAGCCTGTTCGTTAGAGTTCCCTCGAAAGTTCGAGAAACCCCCTCTACCTCGCGGGCCACCGTGGGTATGCCCCTGACGCGATGCATGCAACACCGGGCAGTCCCTAGCCCAATGACCCGATTGCTTACAATACGCACATTGGTTCCTATTCAAATCAGATCGGCCCGAGGGAGGACCATAAGATCCTCCCCTACCTCTATTACTACCCCGTCGAGGCGGGCCATAGACTTGTGCCAACATCACCTTTGTTTTCAAATCTTTCGATTTCTTTTTCTCCTGGCCCTTTGCTTCTTGCTCCTGACGCTCATAATACTGGGCGATAGTCAGGAGGGCCGTCGGTGTAGCGGAGGACCAAGAACTTTCACTCGCTTTTAGACGGGCCGCAACTGCCGGCAGCAGATTAGCCACATATTTATCCGCAAAAAGGTGGCGTCCCGTATCGTCGGTAAGCGACTGTCCACTAAAATCATGAAACGTCTCCTCAAAGCGCGTAAAGAAGTCCGCAACTGACTCGTCAACTTTCTGTTTACATGCAGCTAACATATTCCAGTCAATCTTTTTAGGGGGGATAATTGTCTTTAGCTTAGCCACAATAGCAGCAGGGAGATCTAAAATATTCTGGGGCGGTTTCTGCGCAGGCTTCCTCTCCCTATCCTCATCCTCCAGTTCAGACCATCGAGCCTTAAAAGTGGCAACATCATCTACCTTTCGCACAGATCGCCACATATCTGGTGGTAGAATAAGCCCAAAGAACAAATCTATATCTGCTAAAGTCATAACGCAAGAATTCAAGGCCCCCTCAACTTCTTCATAGAAGGCCGCTGGATTCTTGCGGGGGTCGGGCAGCGCATTCTTCAACGCCATAACATCAGCCCTATGCCACGGAGTGTAAACCCAATTATACACAAAATATCCCTTAGCATCGGCGGAGGTAATGTCCGAGCTAGTCCCCGCTCCTTTAGGAGGAACATACAAAGGCGCCGCCTCGCGCATTGGCTTAGCATGCACTAGATCGCTCTTATCTGATTGAGAGGTGGATGAGTGGCCTTCGGCGGTACACGAATCCGACTGCGTCTCCTCCCCTGCTCGTGGGCGCGCTTTTCCTTTATGGGCCAGCACCGCGTCCCGCAAGGCGAATAGCCGCCGAGCCGTATCAGGAGCCTTAGAGGGTGAAAAAACACCATCATGCAATGCTTTAGCATCCGACGTCACTTCTTCAGGCTCAAAGACACTAGAATATTTCCGAAAAGCAGCAATCACTTCCTCAGCGAAATGACTCAAAAAATACAATCTCTCTCTATCCTGCCACGACCCCCAAGTATGGAACAATTCGTCCACGGACACCTTACCCTTAAGTGCACGGAAGGAAATTTGCCGAAGCTCAGCCATATGCTCAGCCGATAACATGGACCGCGTATCTACCTTACCCGTACCCGGGACAGAATCTTGCGGCCTCGGAGCAGATGCGCCGACATAAGGGGGCGGAGAGCGATCTAGTAAATAAAAATCATCATCAAGATTATTAAGGACAGGATAAAGTGGCTGCCGAACAGCATATTGACCCGAAACTTGCAGCCTACGCTCTTTCTCTTGTCTCTCTGTCTGTTCTCTGTCTTCCCGACGCTTCGCTTCCTGGGCTCGCACATGATCATTCTTCCGTTGTTCTTTATCAAACAGCGCTTTCTCACGCTTCTCTCGCTCACGCACCTCCTTCACCCACAACCGCACACACTCAAACATATCCTGACGAGCACGTCGCTTACACATACACTGTTCCACATACTCAATCTTACGTATATCAAACGATCCATACAAAGGCCATCGCAACTCAGGATCTTTTTTTGTATATTTCCTCCATACTGTGCTGTACATTATGGAAGAAAGACCATGCTTCACATACATATCCCTATTAGGAGTCCGCTCTGGGGGAGCTGGAGCAGATTCCTCGAGGTTCAACCGGTTTCCGAAACAGCAACACCACTTACGGAGTGCGCTGAAAGCAGGCATGCTCAGAAATAATGCAGAATATGCAATATTATAGAAAAAATGGCACTTAATCGTTGCGCCGTTCAAAGTTACACAGCTCCGGAGAAATCTCTCCACATTACCTGCCTATATGTGTTGCAACGCATATATATTCACAAAGACAAATACAAAATATGACTAGTCATCACAAATCAAACTCAAATAGCCAGATCAGGCTTCAAAAACTCGGAGCAAGTACCGTACACCGGTTCTTACCAATCAAGAGTCCAGATTCCAACTGCCAAGCTCCACAATCGCCCAAACGGCTTTCACGGCAAGACCGACAGAAGAGGTCTCAGTCGAGGACCGGCGCCACCCAGACGGTCAGCTCAGAAGGGAAGGAAGAAAAACCTTGGGATGCCAGGGCTAAGACGCCGCTGGCAGTGATCACGTCCCCGGCCAAATTCCTCACCTTCGTCGCGACCAGTCCTTCGAGCATCCGAGTCGCCGATGAGCCCCACGTGACGGGCGCCAATTGATGAATACAGGCCCCAGCTAGGCCCGCCGGACACAAGGGTTCGCCCTCCTGTAATGGAATCTACAAGGAAGTTGGCACGGAAACTGCAAAGTACAAAGACAGCATTTATTAACCCTTAAGGGTGGTCCTACAATCCACGCAACACTCTTCAGTATTGCGTAGAGTAGCACAAAGAACCTTCGTACATGGTCCCCTTTTATACACAGTAGAGGGGCTCATAAGTGGGTGGATACAACATGAGGCCGAAGAACATTACCATTTATGGTCATTTTCGATACTGAATCAATATGTGGGCGGAGCTAACACACTCCTTGAGCCCGCGAAAACATGGTCAAGCAAGGCTAACTGATAACAGATGTGGTCAAGTCTGGGCATGTAGCAGATGGACAAAGGAGCTATTTATAGACTGTTACTAGGCAGATTACAAGAACAACTAACACAGAGGTTGGACTCTTCTCGTGGGGAACACGTGGAAGCATGACAATACAAAATGGAGTCCGAACTTTGGTCAACATAACGGAGAAAACATGATCTATAAAAGGGGAATTAATGTCTTTAGTAAATGCTTAATCACATCGTCGTTTCAATTTACAACACATGTATGGTGCACATGAATTGCCACTTAGTTATTATTATTAATATAGCATTGTTGTCATGGACGGTGGGAGTCCATCATTTCATGTTCAAAAGCTATTACTTCAAATAATGCCTCTCAATGTAGTGATATGCTCTGATGTTCACGTGAAATGCTCCTACATGTAGGAGAAATAAACGCAGTGATTTTTAAAAAGACTCCATCATAGTCTGACTTTGCATTATTTGCAAGTCTTTGCTCATTGAAGGTATGGGCCACTGATCCTTCACATGTCCATGCTCAGCTCTCCATGTTATTTATTGGCCCCATTTACAACAGAAAAATATGGCCTCTGCAGGGGTAAGCTACTTTTTTAAATGGGATCAATTTAAAGTGAAGTGTCAAGCCTTTTATATTCATTGTGTCATATAATTAACACTTTTTTTCCCTTTATATCATTAACTTAAGGCACCATTTTACATGGTTTTTTTTTTTTAAATAAAGTACCTCTTGGACTTGGAAGTTCTTCATGAGCACAAATTGGAGTCAGGAACCTTATTTTACATTTCTCCCATAATTTCATTAAAATTTAGTGAATAGACACATACAATCATGGTCCTGTAATAATCTGCAAGGTACATTATTTCTTTAAAAATAAAAGATGCCTGTGAAATGGTGCTTAATTAATAATGAAATTAAAATAGTGTTTCAAATGGATTTAAAAAAAATACTATATCAATTGTAAGCTTTTCATTGCATTATACACCCACATCTGCATTACAATACAAATCGCATTTTTAAACCATACAAAGCATAGCCATTATCCAAGGACTACTCCACACATGAGCAGTCATGGCTATCAAAAGAGAAACTTCTCAATTACTTGACATAATGATGTAATCTTAGTCATCGCCACGTTTGGAAGGATGTCGAGCACAGACCGCTCCATCTATGACAGATTGTAGTAGCAAATGCAATTGCAGGTATTGAAAGATTTGTCTCCAAACACATTTAGAAGTTGACAAACGATATTTAGTGATTTGAAACTAAAATTGTATCATATAATCCCACCTCAAGCGTTTTTTTAGGCATACAACATTCCTGAACATTGGAAACGGTTTGTGTTTCAGATGCCAGAAAAAAGCAATGCACACACGCATTTGGAAAAAAAAGTTTCTCTTGACCACAAACCTGAAGTAGGTCCGGCTGTTCCTAATGTGGGAAGTGCTGCAGCTCCTGCATGCAGAGACAATTGTGCCTGCAAGGCTCCCGTTCCTGCCTTCAAGTCAGGCAGGGTCAAAGCACGACGGAGGCAGCATAAGGCAGGCCTCGTGGTTATCGTGGACAGGCTAACACTGCTCATGCTGGGCGCAAGTCAGCCACTTCACCCTCCCCCAGATAGGCTCCATTAGCCAGCAGGAGCAGCAGGTTTCTATGACGGCGGACATAATTAAGAGTGCTGAAAAAGCCCAAAATACAAACAAAGCATTGCACACGCATTTGAATAAAAAAAGTAATCTTGTCCACAAACCTGATGCAGGTCCACTTGTTCCTAATGTGGGAAGTGCTGCAGCTCCTGCGCTTCTGTATGCAGAGAAAATTGTGCCTGCAAGGCTCACGTTCCCACCTCCAGGTCAGGCAGGGTCAAAGCACGATGCAGGCAGCATAAGGCAGACGGCCTCATGGTTCTCGTGGGCAGGCTGACACTGCTCATGCTGGACCTGCGTCAGCCACGTAACCCCACCCCAGATAGGCTCCATTAGCCAGCAGGAGCAGCAGGTTTGTATGACGGACACAATTAAGAGGGCTGAAAAGCCTAAAATATAAACATAACAACGATGATAGGATACTAAATTGAAAGTTAGGTCGCGAGCTCCTGACAGGGTGTCAGCGAGCTACCAGTAGCTCGCGATCGACTGGTTGGAGACCCCTGCTTTAGGGAATACTATTTTGAAATAGCAACTCCCATACCAGTGATCAGGCAACCTAAAATAGGCTTTGTTTCCACAAATATAATAAATTCCAGGAAATACTGGATCAGTTCCTCCTTTTAGTCCCCAACCCCCAATTACTAAGAAATTCCCAGGCACATGCATCAACCATTTTTGCGAGCGCAAATGGTGCGATTCGCAAAAATCGTCCGTTTGCGCCCGCAAAAAGGGCATTTGCGATGCATCAAGGTTCAAGGCACTCGCAATTTGAGAATTCGCAATTATTTGCGATTTCTCAAATTGTGATTGCATTTAAGGAATCGCAATTTGCGATTCTTTAAATGCTATGCAAGAACCACTTTAGAATAGCGATTTCGCAAATAGGGGATGCAAATTACCATGAAGTTGAACTTGATGGTAGTTTGCAAAAACTTTGAAAAATGCACTTTAGTGCATTTTTAAAAGTATCATGTTGCGCACACACATGCCCTTGGGGCATGTGTGTGTGCAACATGGGTGCACATCACTATTTCAGGGGTACAACAGGGTGTCATGTTGACAGCCTTGCACCCTTGAAATTGCATCCGCAATTTGCGAGTACCTATTGGTACTCTCAAATTGTGCATGCAATCTCCCATTCATTCCTATGAGCCTGTAGGCTCATAGGAATGAATGGGGAGCCATTCCTTAATTGCGACTCGCAGTTTGCGAGTCGCAATTAAGGAATTTGTAGGAATCGCTATTTTCTTTGCGATTCCTACATGCATAGGCATTCGCTCTTCCTTATTAGCGAATACTTAATTTTCGCCAATAAGGAATCGCTAATGGCTTGTTTGATGCATGTGCCTGTATGTTCACATTCACTGGAACCAATAAATACATTGTTGTATTCTGTTTTAAGTCTGTGGAGACAGATTTTCCCTTTCTTTCAGAATCCAGAGACATAGCAGCATGAGTCTTGCCAGTTGCCTAAAGATCTTCCCTTTCAGGCAATTTAGGTATCTGGGGTTTCGTTCAGAGGCCCTTCTTTGGAAATCCTGTCTCCTGTGTTATACTAAATTCAAAAATATATTTTCTTCTTCATGTAGTTTACAAGTTAAGTTGCGTTTATGTGCATCAGCTATATCTATTGTCTTCATTGTTAGAAAATATTCACCCATGAATTGGAAATCTCTAGTACTAAGGACAGGGTTCTTGCTTTTCCACATAGGAATTTCTGAAAATATTACATCTATTTGAATAATAATACTGCAGTTTTCCAGTTCTATAGAATAACTAGCTAGTATACTACGTGAAATACTATAGGTCAAGGGTAAATGATAATAAGTTACCCCTTCAGCTATTGAGTTTGGCAGTTTCATGCAAACATAACAATCACTAACTTCCATAGTTTCTACATAATGTACTAAGAGATTTTGCAAATACATTTAAATCAGTTTCATTCCTATCTACGGTGTGGTGTAAATCTAACTCATCTGGTGTTTCTAAGTCTACTCTATCTCCTTTAATATTTTCTACTTTTGTTTGTGCATTAGTACTATTCTGTTTGTCAGTGACCATCAAATAGGGAATGGCTATTGTTAATATTATCCATATTACAAGGACTAATATTAAACTACATATACAGATCCTACAACACTTCTTTATACAGATTTGTTTTGGTTTTCCATTCCATTTGAACACTTTATTTCGGCATACTGCTATAAAAGCACAATAAAAATATAATAACGTATGTAAAAACAATCATTAAATTTTACAAAAAGCGGAATCTTCATCACAACACCCACAGATAAGATCATAAGAATTTAAAAAAACAAAGGACTGAGTTTGACCATCATCTCAACATGCAAAAGTGCAGAGAATAACCATAGGTGCAGAAAAGGAGGTCCCAGCCTTTCTAAAAATACAGGCAAATCGTGTTAAAATTGATTGGACAGGCGTAACAGGAGTTTGATCAATAGGCTATAGTTCATTACAAAACAGCTCAGACTATTAAGAGAGCCTTTTTAAGGATCGCATTGCGAGTGCACCATATAGAGAACAAAAAGCGGGCTACAGAGAAAACAGTGGGTAATTGAGTATCCTATTTAAGAATTCTATTAACCTCATTGCACCTCCCAGAGCCCAGATTTTTGATAAGTTGCTTTAACCAACGGGATCTGGCTCGTTTGTATTCTTGGCAAAAACATAGAATATGGGGAACTATTTCTATTGCGATATTGCACGCAGGACAGATCTCTATACCAGAGTTTTCCCATTTCTTTGTAAAAGTGCGTAACGGAAGAACCCCATGTCTAAGCTGTAAATAGAGTTTCTTAGCTAAAAAGGGTTGTATATCATCCAGAACCAGTTCGATGGAATAGCTTTCCTTTACAGCTAGAAATTCAGAAGTTAATCGGCCCACAGTAGGGCTTCTAAAAAGAGCCAAAAGCTTGTATTCTCTATAACTCATTGCCAATTCCTTCTTTGTAATCGACATGGAGCATTCTTCTGGAGCACTCCAAAGAGTAGATCTGGCTCAGATTTGTAAAAGATACATGTAAGACCCTTGGCAGAACATTTTTTGGTCTCCTGGTAGCCCCATCATTTCTTGCAGTTCCTCCCTAAAATGTACTAATTCTGGGGTGCTCTATAGGCGCCGCCAGTATAGTATTGGTCTTAGGGAGGCTTCCTCCGCAGTGGGTCTTAGACCTAGATCCATACGTAATGGAACTAGAGGAGTACTAGATGGTAACATAATGAGTTGTCTGATGAAACTATTTTCAATACATGTTAGCCTATTTAATGCCTAGTGGCCCCATAGCTCTGCCCCGTACAAAGTAGCACTCTTTGCCTGTGCTTTGTATAATTCCAGGGCGGGGCTGACCACACGATTCGCAGCACTCCTATAAAAGTTTTGTATACCTCCTGCTACCTGATTCAATTTTAGACTGGCTTTAATAAGTTGTACGCCCCAATCCATTATTTCGGTAAGTGTAATGTCCAAGTAATAAAAGGTATTAACCTTTTCTAAGGCTTGCCCGTTTAGGCTGGGGTTTAGGCGAGTGGTACTGCCTGTGTTAAAGGCCATATATTTAGTTTTTTGGAGATTAATCTCCAGGCCCCGATGCTTGCAGAAGACACCAAAGTTGTCCAACGTCCGCTGTATACCCATAGGGGACTTGGCAAGCAATAAAGTGTCGTCCGCAAACATCAGGGCCGGTATTTTTCTATTGGCCAACCTAGGGGCATCAATATTCTTCCCCACATTAAGGGCGTCCACCAGGCCATTGATATATAGGGAAAAAAGAGTAGGCGCCAGGACACAGCCCTGGCGCACACCCCTCTCCACCGGGATAGGAGATGTTAGTCCACCCACTTTGCCATAAGGGATTTGTGCAAAGTTTTTTGATGCAAGCGTTGGATCAACTCGCAAAGGTATACTGGAGCTCCCATATCTGGGAGAGATTTCCAGAGCTTATCCCGCAGTACAAGGTCGAACGCAGACTTCAGGTCTACAAAGATGAGGTATAAGCTGCCTCGATCTATTTTTACTGTTTTCCAGTAAATCATTTGTAACATGAAGATATGATCGATTGTCAACATTCGTTCCCTGAAACCAACTTGGAGAGGGGTGACCACATTAAAGTCTTCCATCCAGGCCTGTATGCGCGCTAGAAGAACACGAGCAAATACTTTTTGGGACACCTCTATTAAGCTAATGGGGCGATAGTTAACAGGCAAAAGGGGTGATCCTTTCTTAAAAATGGGTATTATTTCTGCCCCAGCCCACAAGTGTGGAATTGACATCCCTTGTAGAATTGCATTAAACAAGACTAGCAAGTAAGGATCCCATATAGACGGTTCGGAGCGAAAGAGATCGCCTGGAATCTTAGCGCCGGCTAAGGCCCCAGGCCTAGATATCTTCCCTAATGCCAATATAACCTCTTTCAAAGTTATCAGGAGATGGTCCGGAACACTGGAGGTCCTTTGCAGTTGATCGTATGTGTTGATGGCTTCGCCCTCTCTAATTCCTACATATAGGGATTCAAAATGGGCCTTCCAGGCTCCCTCACTGATATTGGGTTCAAGGGCTGGTTTACCTTCTTTATAGCCCTGATTGATAAGTTTCCAAAAGGTGCGCATATCACGCGTCTTTAGGGCAGTTCTAATTTCATCCCACGTTTGGGATGCCCACTCACTTTTGGCCTTCGTCAACTCTAGTTTATATTTAACCCTTTCTTCTCTGATCTTTGACCTCTCACTCTGTTTGATGGAATAAAGGAGGTTAGTTTTGGCTTTACGACAGTTTGAATTGTACCAGCCGTGTTGTGGCTTAGTCACACCCTTTACTTTCCTTTCTCTGTGGAAAAATACTGCCACAGAGTTGGTAAGATCTTGGTGGTTGTTTTCCAGGACTTCAAGAGACTCCTTAATATCACCAGCTTGGCCGACAACCTGTAAATACGGGATAATTTTCTGATATAGTGCTGCCAAGTTATCTTGGGATTTAACAAATTCACACCACCGGACTCTTCTACCCCCATTAACCTACATCAGTCCCTGGTCTTTATGTGAGCTATTTTCCTGCGCACTCTTTACTGAAGGCAATAAAAATTCTAAAGAAAGCGCATTATGATTACTAGCTCTTGGAATAGAGTGTGTGATTTTAAAATTATCCCTCGCATTGATAGTGGAGACCATTATGTAATCAATAAAAGAGGTGTGCCCAGGTCTATTGAATGTGCAAACCCCTGGGTTATCTGATTTGGTCCTACCATTGCATGCTCTTAGGGAAAAATTTAAAATAAGGATGGTTAGTTGCAAGGCTAATGGGGTCCAAATGTCAACAGATGGTAAATTTGACTCGGGAATGGACCAATACCGGTCCTCCTCTTCAAATGTGCCCATGTCAAGTCCATTTAGGGGTTCAAAGTGGCAATTTATATCCCCCCCCCCACAATCACCTCAATATCACCAGATATGGATAAAAGGAAAGAGGTTAAATCTTCTAAGGTGGGAGAAATATGTCCCCTACGAACTGGTCGAGAATAGACGTTAATTAAGGCAAATGTAATCCCTTTATCAAAAATTTAAAAAATATATAAAATGTCCTGGGAATGTGTATCCACCTGCTTTACCTTGCATCCTAAATGGGTTCCCACCCAAGTACACAACCCTCCAGATGGTCTACCCCTCCCCGGCTGTGTTGCTGGAATACAAAAGGTTTCATAGACGGCTTTACAGGGTTCTAACTGGGCCCAAGTTTCCTGGAACAAACACAGGTCAAATGATTCGACTAATTCAATCCATTCTGGAATATCCATCTTGGGTGCAATCCCTGCGACATTCTAGGAGAGGAGCCGGAAAGGCGCAACACCTGTTCCTAGAGGTATATTAAGGGCACAAGAATCTAAAACCATAGAATCATCTAATTGCGCCCTCCTGCCTAAAGGCAAACACGCTACAGGAGAAGGGGGGCGTGGTTCAGGGCTCAACCCCTCATTTACCAAGTTCTTAATCTTAGGGGTCACAGACCTAGAAACATCGCCCAAGTTATCTACTTTCAAATCTTTGCATTCTTTTTCATGCATATGACATTGATCTGATACGTCAGCCTACCCCCTAAGTGGGGACTCTTCATGATTGACCAAATCTATTTGACTTAACCCCAGGGTGTCGTTGCAATCTTCAGCATCCAGGGGGTCGAATCTATTAAAAACCGAAATATTATAGAAGGGTGTTGTACACAGAGGATTCTGTTGCGCTTGGTGATAAAAATCCCTCTGGGACCAGTTCACTGTCCCAGGAACAACTATTTCTGCTTTCTCTAAACTGTGGAATATTTGAAGGATAAAAATAATCAAGTGGGAGAAGGCTAATTCTGCCCCCTCCTTTGATGTTACTACTATTAATTAATGAGTAGGCTGTGTACTAATTTCTAAAATTAATCACGACGCACTCTCCATTGATATCTTTGCGTCTTTGGCCCACCCAATTCACCCTGCGTACCATAATAATTTCCCTAGCGTCCCTGATTTTATATTGTTTATTTAGCATTAGCCAATGTAGGGCTTTATTTCTTAGTTCAGAAAAAGATTCTTTGTGCCCTTTTTTTAGCTCTGGGACGCCTGCCAAAATTAGAGCAAGGGAAGCTGAGGCTGGTGAAAGATCTAAACAGGGTAACTGGGGGGGATGGTTCAGTGGCACCCATATGAGACACAAACTTTTGTCTAGAATCAACTGGATTGTTGGCTTCAATACGTACTATAGTTGGTCTATTTTCGTTAGCTCTTATCTGTGAGCATTGAGTATCGTTTTTGCTCAGAGGAAGCCATATCCACCTCAGCTAGGGCACCCTGAATTATTTCCTGCTCTGCAGCGATAGCTAAACTAATAGGTAGATCATTAGTAGTCCCCCTTGGAGGGTTTGTTTCTCTATCCCTTCTACAGAGGTTATCTCTGTCGTCCCATTGTTCTACCAGCTAACTTGTCCACTCGATCCCAGGTATTTTTAAGTTCTTCCCTAACAATAGACCTCACATGGATTTGTATGTCCAATATGACCTCTGTAACCCACAATGTTCGATCCTGGGCTACATGGGTGAGGGAAGATTGTTCCAGATCACTTAAGTCTATTGTGGATTTTGATTGTTTGGTGATCTTGGTCTTTGATTTTGTCCGGGATGCCACTTTTCTAGTTTTGGGACAGGCGCCTCTAATTGCCATCTCCTCCGAGGTTTCAGCTACACAGTCTTATGGTGGAATTGAAGAATCCAAATTTAGAGGAATAGAATTTGCAGTAATAGAAAATAAAGTTGTTGTTGGAGCAAGGATAGGGGTAAGTGAAAGCCGTCTTTCAGTTAATTCAATTTCATTAGCGACGGCACCAATAGCTCTTTGAAGCATTTTATCAATTGCTGTTGGTTGAACCAGTGGCGGGACGGGGGCCGGAGCCTCTTTGGGCTTGTCAATAATTACACGCCTGCCCATTGTTCATCAAACAGAGGTCCTCCTTTTAGATTTGAAATAAATGTATCTAAGGGTCACCTACGTTGTGGCCACATAAGGTAGAAAATTAAAGAGGAATGGCCCAGCCTCTGCCAGTCACTGACGGGCAAGGACGGGCCCGCCCTTGGCCCAGGCTTCGCCCGGGCACGGCCCGGGCACGTCCCACGCTGCAGGAGATGAAGGCCGCGCTTAAAGACACCTGGCACCAAGCAATGACGCCAGGAAGAGTACGCCGTGGCCGGGGCTGCTGGGACTTGAAGTCCGGAGGAAAGTTCAAGCCGTTTCCCTCACGGCGTCTGTGATGACCAGTTTCAGCCGTTCCCCTCACGGCAGGATCAAAGAACAGCAAACAGTCCCCTCACGGTGTCCAACAGCAAGAGACAGGTGAACGGGTCCCGCGCTGCGGGAGATGAAGGGCGCTCTTTAAGACACCTGGCACCAAGCAATGACGCCAGGAGGAAACGGTTGGTTTTCCAGTAACTTTATCATCAGACATTTTTGGACAAGAAGATTTGTCTCTTCTTCAATTCAGAATCTGATATGAGAACACCTTCAGCATCTTCTCTCTTTCAAGTCGGTCTCACTTCTTCCTCAATTTGTTCAACATTCAGCTCTTCATCACTTTCTTCATTTAGGTCAAGGTTTTCCTGAACTTGTTATTCAATGTCTTCAATCTTTGACTCCTTCGCTTTGGTATTACTTTGGAAGGTCCAGATTGACTAGTTAATTCATTTACTTGATCAGGTTCTTCACTGATTGTTTTAAGACGATATCTTAATCTCTTAATAATTCTTGGCCAATTATCACCATTTCGACTTTTCTTAAACTTCACTGCACTGCCAGATTCTTAAAGACTCCTTTTATTTTATTTAGATTTTGGCACAACGTGATCAGCTTTGTCTTCAGATTTCCTCTCTATCTGACCTTTGGCCTGTTCTGCCTGGATGGGTTCATCTACCTTAATCTGACCCTGTTCAGGATTAGTGATGTCTGGTTTATCTTCTGTATCCTGAACTTGCGTTTCTATGCCTATCTGGTCCTGTTCAGGTCTTTTTACCTCTTTACCTTCTTCTGCCTGAACGTTTTCTCTAAGTCCTAACTGTCCCTTCTCAGACTCAGAAATGGGGCTTTGAGTTTCTTCTGTCTGAGTATATTGTTCTCTCCTTAGCTGTTCCTGCTCAGGCTCCCTAACAATTGTTTCTCTACTTTCCAGAGCGAGTTCTTCTATACCTGTCTGGTCCTCACTCTCTTCCTGTCTATTTAACTGTGTTTGACTCCTAGTTCTTATAAGTACTTCAGGTATATCCACCACTGGGATCCAGTCATCCTGATAAGTGCTCAGTTGATCTTGGGCAGCTACCTCAGGATCTTCTATAGGAAGTTCTTCAGCTGCACAACCTTCGTCATCATCAATTTCTTGTTTCAATTGTAACTCTTCTTCTTCAGGAGCTGGTACCCTTTTGATATGGCTTGCATGGATCCAATTAGGCAATCCTGCACACTTTACAGCTGTTGAGATATTCAATATAACCTGATACGGTTTATCCCACCTTGGTGCTAGGCACGATTCTCGAGTGTGATTCTTCACATCTACCCAGTCACCAGGATTCAGATCATGCGAGTGGCTCAGCTGTCTGTTGAAAGCGTCCTCCTCAACCTGATGAGAGATAGAGTATTGCAAAGAGTTAGCTGACAGAGTGCGTTCTAAAACCAAGTCATCAGTTATATTCAACAGCTTGTGTCCTGGTACACATGCTTGTCTCATTGCTCTTCCTAAGAGTATTTCATAGGGACTCAATCCAGTACTTTTGTCTGGAATACTTCTGAGTCCCATCAGAACATGAGGCAAAGCATCAGGCCATTCCAGTGGGGTGGAGGCTGATTCAATCGTTACTGGAAAACCAAATCTAGGGATGAGCTCTCTTAATAAAAGTTTGGCCACTGTCAAGCTGTCATTCCTTCAGGTTGGGTATGCTTCCACCCACTTTGAAAATAAACAAACTATGGCAAGTACATACTTTAGCCCTCTACAAGCAGGCAGTTGAATGAAATCTAATTGAAGTCTCACAAAAGGACCCTGTGACGGATCCTTTCCCCCGGTCCCCAATCCCTCACGCCCACCACCCGGACTACCTCCTCTCCAGAACTGTCCCTTCCCGGACTCACAATCCCGAAGGATCTCCAAAGCGTCCGTGACAACGGAGTCCCCACCCCTCTCTCTCTTTCAGGGTCCAATCAGGAGTGACGACGGAGCGGAAGGAGTCGCCCGGTGCCCCGGAAGTCCCGCCTACCTACAACCAGACGCCCACAGAAAAAGCGGATCCGAAGAGACTGGAGGGGTCGAAAGATCGTGGCAGGAACTCTCGGCTGGCGATAACGCGGAGAACGAAGACGGAAGCGGAGAACTCGAGGAGTGGTCGGAAGAGTGGTGGAGTCCCACGGAGGAAGCTGAAGAGCGGCCGTAACTCGGAGGAGAGTTACGGCGGAGCGCGTGAGTACCTTCCACCATACCCTCAGTCTGTTAAGTACTCTATGTATCCACGTAATCTTCCCTTGTATATAGCGTCTCTCTTTTCACCATCCCGTCCCGCCACCTTGTAAATTGTGTACAGCACCCTACACCGTGTACAGAGCCTGGTCTCACGAACCTTTCCGAGCACTCTTCCTTTATCAACCCTTGTCTTTCCCCCTCTTACCCTTTTCCCACACAGTCTGCTTTCTCCTCTTCACCTTTTGGTAACGGGGCCAGAGTCTTCATCTGAGTCCCAGCAGGACTAACGGCTCCTCTTTCTTTCTCTTCCGGTCCTCCGAGGAGCACCCACCCTGTCTACTGTCGCCGGTTACAGCCAAGAACGGAGACGTCCCTGAAGTACCGACCCCGACGACCCGACCCCGACGACCGCGACGAGGGATTCTTCCACAGCTACCTCCAAACCTTCCACCCGTGTAAACAGAACTTCTGCTCAATAAAACAACACTATAGCCCACTATATCTGGCCTCCTCGTCTGACTTTCCGGCCCGCAATACCCACACGCCGACAGACCCTCTGCCTTTCCAATCTTTCCCATGCAGACCACAGTTTTCCTGTCAGGGTTCATTTGCTGACATATTAAATATCTTTGTCAAAGGCTCTCTGCTACATTCCTGAACTTTGCATTAAACCAATCTTGTCTGAAAAGTCGCATCATTGTGTCTCTGCCCACATGTGCGTCTCCATGGTACATGCTAGCCATTGGTGCAAGCATACTGTCTGGCATTACTGGTCTGTCACCATAACAAACCCACACACCATCTTCTGCCCTCACACCATCTTCTGCCCTCCTTTGACATCCTATTTTCACCCACTCTTCCTTTTCTCTCATGTCTACTGCATCCTGCAAATCTTTCACCTCCTCCCAGGTTCCCACTCCTGCAAGTAGTACAAGTTGGCAGCTGATTCCACAAGTTTCGATTTGCTTGTTTAAGGCAATCTTATGTCTTGCACAGTGTTTGACAACCTGGTCAGCATATCGGTTACCGGCTGTCACATAATCGTTTCCTGATTGGTGAGCAGCACACTTAACCACGGCACCTCTTTTGGTAATTGAATTACCTCAAGTAATTCTTTAACAAAAATTCCATTTTTAGTGGGAGTCCCTGAGGAAGTCAGGAAATTCCTCTACTCTCCAATGTTTCCCAATTTTGCATGATTTTGGCCAACTGTGGATGCAACCATATTCACTGACAGTCAATATGGTTATGGAGTTGTGCATGCTTTAATTAAAACAATGAATTCAGCTACTTGTGCAGATCTGACATCTGGTAAATATGATGCTTCAACTATTCCAGTTAATGTACATACAGCATAAGCAGCACTCAATCCTCCCTCCTTGTGTCGCATACATGAGCCATCTACAAACAGTTTGTGCTCTATGTTCTTCAAGGGTTCCTCTTGTATGTCAGAACGTGGTTTGGTGCTAAGTTCAGTCGCATCAAGACACTCATGCTCAATCTCATCTTTAACTTCTTCTTCGTAAGGATCAGGTAGTACAGGTAGTAAGGTGGCTGGATTAAGAACAGTACACCTCACTATTGTCACATTTTCAGCGCCCAGTATTATTCTTTCATATTTTGTCAGCCTACTGGGAATTAGGTACTGTGTTCGGGTTCTGGTCAGTAAAATCACCACTGCATGAGGAACGTACAGCTTGACAGGGTGTCTCATCACAATCAATCGACTCACTCTGATCTATGCTTACACAAGTTGCAGCAACAGCTCACAGGCCACAGGATCCAAGGTAGCAGAAAAGTATGCCACTGGCCTTCTCATTAATCCATGTCTCTGTGTCAGAACTGAAAGTGCACAATTACCCGCTCATAGCAGAATAATGCAAATTCTTTTGAATAGTCTGGAATTCCTAAAGCAGGTGCTTCACACAAACACTCTCGCAATTTTCTAAAGGATCCCATACTTTCATCATCCCATTCTATAGGATGTTTTGCTCTCTTTCTGGTCATTTGTATCAAGGGTTTGGTTAGTAAAGCAAACCCTACAATCCACTGCCTACAATACCCTTCAACTCCAAGGAACATTCTTATTTCTTTTTGAGTTTGTGGCAACTGCATTTGTCTTAATATTCTGATTTTTTCAGAAGTCACCCTTCTAACTCCTCTTTCTATTTGATGTCCCAGGTATTTAACTGAATTTTTACAAAACTGAAACTTTTCAGGGGACACTTTATGTCCACCCTTTGTTAAATCATTTGGCAATCAGTAACACAATGCAATTCAGTCATCTCGTGTGTTTGACGCCACCAATAGTTTGTCAATATACTGCACCACTCTGGGCAATACAAGAGATTCAAGGCTTCTTTTGAGATTCTGATTAAAGAGGGAAGGACTTTCAGTGTACCCTTGAGGCACGTGATTCCAGACGTAAACATGCTCTTCAAATTTGAACGAAAATAAAAACTTGCTATCTGAATGCAATGGAATAGAAAAAAATGCATAACATAAATCGATTACTGTGAACCATCCTGCTTTCCATGGTATCTGATAAAGAATCACTGCTGGATTAGGCACTACTGGGCAGCATGGTACAATAATCTTATTAATTTTCCTGAGATCTTGAACCACCCTATATTTCTTAATGCCAATTATAGGCAAGTTACAAGGGCTACTCATTATTTCTTTCAGAATACCTTATTCGACCAATCGCTCTATTTCTGCTGCAACACCTGCCTTTACTTCTGGACTCATTTTGTATTGTCGGGTATTCGGATAAACAGCACCTTCTTTCACTGTCACCTTTACGAGATCTACATTTGCCATTAATCCTATTTCTTTTCCAGTAAAATCCCATATTTCTGCATTTACAGTCAGTTTGACTTCGGCAGGTAATTCATTTTGTGTCATCATCGAATATAATTCATTTACTTCTGTTCCCTGTTTAGCTAACATGAACTTGTAAACTCCATCTTCTTCTGGGGTTTGTATTGCAACACCATCCGGTGTGCAAAATATAGTGCAATTCATTTTGCACAACAGGTCTCTTCCAAGCAAGTTTACAGGGCTTAAGTCACAGATCACAAACTTATGCATTTCTTTAAAATTTCCAATTCGCACCTCCATTGGTTCTGTGATTGGAGTTCTAATCCGTTTGTTGGAAACACCTATAACTTGGATGTTCTCTCCCGAGAGGGGCCTGTTAGGAATGTCTGCTGTTCTCACAGTAGACCTGGTAGCACCAGTATCCAACAGTAAAATGATTTCATTTCCTTTCACTTTACCTTCTATATATGGACCTGACTGATCATAATCAATCAGTGGGTCCTGCAAAAGAAACTGTGATGTTACAAAAAATTCCTTACCACTTCCTTCTGGAAATCCAGCGTTCACAATGTACTTGGCTTAATTCACAAAATTTGATTTTGGGGCATGTGGCAATTGACTCTGAAGATCTATACCCTGTTGCTGATGGCTCATTAACACCTCACTCTGCATCTGTGGATTTAAAAATTTATTTGGGGCGTTATTAACTTGTATAGCTTTACACTCGTTCTTCCAATGCCCCAACTTCCCGCAACCGTGACAGGGAAATCTTTTCTTTGCCTCTTCCCGATTTAATCTTCCCCGTGGCTTTTCCCATTATGGTCACCTTGACCTTGTGCTCTTCCTTGATTTTCTGACTGTTTATTTAATTGGAGCTCTTGCTGTTCCGCTAATTTTACTTGGGCCCACATTACTTTTTCTTCTAAAGCTTTTTGCTTGTTATCAATTTCGTCCCCACAATATTTAGCATATTTTAAAATGTTGTCAATGGACTTTGATTGCCAACACAGCATGTGCTACTTAATCATTTGAGATATATCCAATCTCAGCCCAGACACAAATCGATACACAAAATGAGTCATGTCTTAATTTTCTAAACTTTCAAACGCATTATACTGTTTGAACACCTGTAAAAGACGTTCATAGTAAGCATGCACAGACTCATTCTTTTCTTGGGTTGTTCTGTCTATCTTTACCCAATCGGTTTCTTTTGGGGGAAATTTTACTCTTTAGAAAGGTGATTACCTGATGATACTTTTTCATTACATCTTCTGACGGGGCTCCTGTTTTTTAGTCTCTTGGATACTCCACACTAGGCCAATCTACAGTAATTTTACACTCTGACATAGTGGTACCTGCAGATTTGTGGACAAACAGACCATCCAGATCCTTTAATAAAACCTTTGAAACTTTCACAAACCTTTCAACTTGTCTGTACCGTTCCACTGGTCTCTCTCTCAATTTTGGGAAATCATTTGTAAAAGACAAAATATCCTGTCTATTCCATGGCACGTGTACAATACCCCCCTCCGGGTACTTCTCTCCTTGGATACAAGCTTTCAGCTTTTTCTGTTTCTCACATGACATATTCAGATATTGTTCGATTTACCTGTGCTTCTTCCTTTTTCTTTGCCCATCTAACTTTCCCTCTTTCAAGATCTTCCCACTTTTGCAACAGAAATATCAATTCCCTGATCTGCAACTTTCTTCCAGACACATTCATGTTTTCCAAATCCTTATCAGAAAATTGTGCTCGATGTGGTTTCTGTAACACTTTTAATTTCACTATGTCAATTCTCATTTCCGATGCCAGATTTGTCAGCTTTTCATGGAATGCCTTTGTGTTTCGTGTAATGCTTCTACAAATAAACAGTAATTGTTCTTCACTATATGTGTTTACACTCTCCTGTGACAAAATGTGGGTCTAGACAGGTTAGGCACTAACCTTAAGCCGGCTGCAGCAGGAGCGATGCTGGATGTGAGTAACCCCTTCCCTTATCTGTGTGTTCCCACCAGAGAGAAACGAGATCCACCTCGTCTGGGAAGACCACAAAGAAGGGGGAAAGGGAAAAAAGGGATAAATGAAACAAGAATGTAGGGGCCGCAGGACTCTTGGGAAAACTTCAGGGAGTTGTGTGTCTTTTCTGCAGGAACGGATGACGATAGTGAGTGAAAGATACAACAGAACCATGAGTGGGGCCCGATCCCTCCCCCAACTAATCCATACAAGTTTGCATGTAATTCACGTACCTTATGATGGTGCCCCAGGCATACAGGAAGGAGGTAAACAGAATACTACCTAGGAAGGCGGCATGTTTTCCTGCCTTATCATAAGGCGTGCGTCCTGTAGGTATTTATAGCCTGGCGCCAGGCTTCCACCAGCAGAGTGCGTCAATGCACTAGGATCCGGGCCTTGCAGCGGCTCCTCTCAATTTAGAAAATATATAGATGTAGCGCTCCGGGGCGTACGTGTGTCGCCAACCGCCACGTAATGGTATTTGCCTAGGAGTCAGAGCTATCCACAGCTCTCCAAAGTTATGTCTCCAAAAATCAATTGTAAAGCGCTCCTGCGCGTGTGCATGTGAGCTTTGCAACAGCTCTTCAAAGTTAATGTGCAAAAGTAGGTAGGAAGCGCTTCTGCGCTTTCGCGTGTTTCTTTCTGCGATATCCGCGATTGGGAGGCAGCGTGGAAGTCACCCTCGGTGTTCAGGAACTCGCGCTCCTATGTGTGTTAGTCAGGAAGATAAAGGGCCTGAGGGTAGGTGCGTCTGACTACGGGGCTCCACACCTGTGCATGGTGCCTGGGTTCTGTGGGACAGGCCGCAGTCCAAGAGAAGAACAACAAGCGCTCACTCGACTACATGTACGAGTGGCAGCGTCAGCGGAGTTTCAGAAACCCGCGTCTATCAGGGGGACCTTGCGGGGAGGCTCCGGCGAGGAATCCGGGACGAGGCAAGGCACAGTTTAACCCCGCACGACCACAGAACTTTGCCGGGTAATCAGGATACACCAGAACATCACGGGACTCGGCGTCTAACGAGGTAATCAGGTGACGAGCCCCGTGTTCAGGGAGGGAGGAGGTTACATAGGGAAGATAGTGGAAAGAGAGGTAGGACACCCGCTTCAGTCATTGGCAGGCATTCTGGGAGACGTAGTGCAGCATTCACTCCTCCCAAACTTCCATTCCATTCTCACCTACGTGCTGTGACACATTTCCAGCAACCATTTCTTCCAATTCTACTCTCAAATTGAAAATGTCTAATAATTTTGGCTGTGACTTTGGCTTTTCCATTTCTTGGGACCATCTCTCTTTATCTTGTGGGGTTACTATTGTGGCACTTCTAGTTCCTGATGATGTTTCTAGTCTAACTTCCTTTGAACAACTAGGCAAATTTATTTTCGGGGTTTCCATCATCGCCTCTCTTATGAGCAAATCCATCAATTATATTACTGATTCACATTCACTTGCTTGATCATCTATTATTATCTTTTATTTCTATGTTCTATGCTTGGGGTAGGCATTGCAGGAACTTTAGGACAGTTGAATTTTTCACCATACACTGGTCCTATGGTTACTGGTATGGTCAATGCTTCAGGATATGCGTTTATCTGAGATATTTTCTTGATCAATTCATCTCTATTCTTATTAATTGCTTCCCTTATCTAGAAGTACCCTGTTGGCAGTGTCATGTACTATTTGTGGAACCAGGGGTGTTCTTATCATCAGGGCACTAGGGGTCATTCTATTGAATCCTTCGTTATAAGGTGGAGGACTTTTCATCAATATGTCCTCTAAATACCCTTCCTCTGCTTCTCCGCTATCTATCATGGTCCAATGCTTGGTTTTCTCTGTACATTTACCTCCCGTCTGCTCTTCTGAGGTTAACACAGGATATACACCTTCTGCCACCATGGCCTGTCCCCATTACTTCATTCGACTATCTCTAGTCTCTCGGGGAAATTTTGGATAATATTTACTTAGACCAAGAAGTAACAGGACCCTATCACTTTCAAACTCTTCCATTTCCCATTCTTCTAAAGCTGGTGTATTTCGAGGAGGAATGAAAATCCCCTCTCTACTCTAATGGGTTAGTCCCTTTTTGAAATAATTCTTAACCTTTTGCATAAATTACATTTTTCTTTTTTCTCCGTACATTGCGTGCTTGTGCTTGTGCTTGTTAAGGTACTGCTCGTAAGCAAACCCTATAAACCTTCTATCTGGATGAGTCCCTGTTCATGTTGGATCGTACATGCAAACTCCACTATC
Source organism: Triturus cristatus (assembly GCF_964204655.1). Taxonomy (NCBI): domain Eukaryota; kingdom Metazoa; phylum Chordata; class Amphibia; order Caudata; family Salamandridae; genus Triturus; species Triturus cristatus. Next base: position 1,189,711,147 of record NC_140581.1, on the reverse strand, counting down.
TATTATTATCCTTGGGATTTCTATTTTGTCAACCAATCGGACACTGGCTTTTAATTCTAAAACATTTTCCAATACCAGCGCGGTCTCTTTTCCAAAGACCACTCAATTTGTACGCTGTTCGCTCGCTCAGACAATGCTTGCGTGGCTTTTCTGTGATGTCAGTTTCACTCCTTACTACTGACCCCTCCTTTACAATTTCGCATCAACTGCACGCCCGCTGTTTCAACCAATCCCAGCGCGGCTCTCAGTGACGTCAGTGCAGCACCCTCAACTGACCCCTCCTTCACAAGGTAATGCGAAAACTTGTTTTCTCATAAACTTTTCACACAATTTCATTAATTAACAACGTATAAATATTCGCTAGTGTGTCTGACCCACTAATTCAAAGAATAGTAGAATTTATTTCACTATGAGTAAAACCCTTCCGCTTACTCTTCACACACTACGAGTAAAACTTTCCGCTTACTCTTCACACAAGCATCACAGAACCTGCTACTCCTTCAGTATTACCCTTTCTAGATGATATAATACCAAAATTTCACCAACGGACTCCTCGCTACCAATTATTCTTACTATAACACAATTCATTTTCCCTAGCTTAGTGCTTTCAGGCCTGCATAACTTTCAGCACTTTCTCGATCCAGACCAATAACCTCATTGCAGTGTGGCTTCCATTCACCACCAGCTATTCAATATTCCCGGTAATTTCCAGACAACATGAAACCATACATAACGGGTTTTGGTTAAAACTTAAATCAATAATTCTAATTTCAATACACTCCTCACCTAATGTCAAGAATTCCTGTCATACAAGGGAAACACGCCCTTATGTAAACAGGAGAGCTGTTACATAACTCAAGGGAAACACGCCCTTATGTAAACAGGAGAGCTGTTACATAACTCAAGGAAAACACGCCCTATAAAGGGAGGAACCGGGAGGTACAAGGCTGTCGGATATTGTGTTTACACCGACGTACCTGCTTCGTGAAGAGCAGTGTTCCGGAGTGGTGCTCCAGTAAGGCAAGAACGGAGGTAGGTCGAGTCGTTACTCCCTGGGCCGTGTCTTGCCCCATCGTCACCTGTGAAGGACCCGGAAGCTCTACCGGTCAACCATTGAGCTTCGCTTTTTGACTCGGCTGAGTCCAAGCGCAGTGGCGCTTTTGCTGGTTGGAGTCGTAACTCCCAGCCCGACCAGAGACACAGGGACTGCCAGCTGTAACGCACACCAGGAGGTGTTTGCCGCGTTACAGACTCGGAAGTCCACAGGATCGATCGAGCGGCTGCTCTCGGTTCAGTCTTCTTGCTTGTGATTGGGGTATCGGTGACGCATCACCAGGAGGTGACTCCGCGTCCCGGTGCAGTCTGAGGAAGAGGTTGAGCGGTTGCTCCCTTCAGGTAGAGACCCCGGCTGGGTGTTTCCCTGACTCCTCGATTCTCCCCAACACTCTTCGTGCCCCTCACAGCCTACCGATTGGCATTGTCGGCCATTTCATTTCTGGCCTCTGTTGGCATACGCCGGGATCGGCGTATATGCAGAGGACGGTTAGGACCATCCGTGCTGTGGGCTGGTAACGTACTTAGCCTGGAGGATTCCAGTGACTATAACTTTTGTTTGTTCTTTGTATTTTATTTGCCTTCATTAAAAGAACTAACCCTTCACAAGTGGTTGCGTCCTCATTGTCGTGTCTGTTAAACGATCCTGAGACGTTCAGGGCGTTACACCTAACTAACTATACTAACCATGCCTTTGCTACCAAGAAAAACTGATGCAGCGGAGTTTACCAGCTTTACACATTCATACACACAACACTCATTTGGGCCCATGTACATTCATACACTCAATGAGCTAGTAAATATCCACTGGTCATCAATTTTGTTTTACCCTAGGAAACCTTTACATCAGTCTTTTTACCATTCCTGTCTCTTGAGTAAATGCACATTCGAAAGATCTAGTAGTAGATTAGAATAGGAAGGAAAATACAATAATGCATTTAACTTTAATTAAAAGAACCACGGACTCCGAAGGAATTTTAAAGGTTTATCTGAATTAATAATTTTTGAGTCAAATCAAAATACACATGGATATACCAGAATTCTCCATCAGGAAAAATAGCACAGTTAGATTATAATCAGTTTGCATTAATTAATTTCTTGCAATGACAGCACCTGAGGAGAGAAAGGATAGTGAGCAAAATACGGAGCATTTAACCCTACAATTATATTTACCTAGACACATCAGTGTGTCAAAGATTCAGGACAGGTTCAGGACAGGGAAGGTGACCTCTCCTGGTGTAACGCCAGCGTTACACCCCTTTCTGGTGCTACTCTCTTCGGCTCAGGCTCGTCCAGACCCCTTCCTAGATGTGCCTCCTCGGTTGTCCCGCAAATTTCCCTAGTGTTGGATTCCTCAGTCAGATTGCAGCAAAATCGGGCAGCATCTCAGCATAGTTAGACACACTTGATGCTGAGATGCTGATGCTATCGAGAACTTACCTCTGTTATACCAATTCAAATGTATGATCCACCCCCAAATGTATCCATTCCATGTTCACCCGCAATTTGATTGGGCCAAGCAGTGGGGTGAGGGCATCACACCATAGCAAGTGCAATATTTTTCTTTAGTCTATTGTCTAGCTCCCCGCCCCTTAATTTTAATACCCACAAGCTTTATTCCCACAAGCATTTCATCTGTGGATCGATAAGTCTGTAATACAATGTTGCGTCGTCTTCTTCTTGTAGGGTTAAGAGTTGGTTTTCCCATGTCCTTGCTGGGCTTAGGGTTTGGCAGCCAGTCAATAACTTCACTTGTTTCAGGACAAGCAAAAGTTGTGCATACGTCGAGGCCACAAGGAAACAGACGCGGTCACCCTCCACGGCCCAAATACGAACTATTAGTAAAGTCAGAGAAGAACATGTTAGAGTAGAAGTAAGTGGTATACAGTGAATTCATTTAATTTTGTATTCTAACCCCCTTTACTTAATAAATCTTTTGCATTAATGGCTTAGTAAAACTTGCATAGATTAGTTTCAGCACAGCATGTGCGTTAGTGCGTTACTTGAAAGCAGCCATATTAAAAAGCTATTGCGCAGCTGCAAAGATTCCCCCCAAGCGACAGAAAGCGTCATACTACATAAATGTAGTAGAAGCATGCGCAGAAGAGTTCCTGCATTTTTGACGCCCATTTTAGGACACTCCGGTTATTCATTAGTGAAGCACATAGGAAAGCTTCCCCTAGATACAAATGTAAAATGTGGTGCACTGTTAGTACTCACAGACAGGTTGATTATAATGTTACAGGTTATTCGAGAGGATTGCATACGAGCAAGTTTCTTTTTATGCAGAACCTTGCTCCATCAGTAGGACATGTACCTTAAGTGTGTGACATGTCCTGGTAGTGAGAAACAGCCATTTTTGTTTCTCACTACTGGGAGGCTGCCCTCTCATAGGGATGCATTGGGGATTCCCTGATAGGTGTTTCAGTGGCAATTCCTGATATAAGAGGAGCTTCGTGGTAAGGTTTAGTATGCCTGAACTCAGAAGCTAAAGATGCATCTTTTTGTGAAGGTGATTTTTATATTCTGAGTTTGAAAATACCACTTTTAGAAAGTGGATATTTTCTTGCTCAGTCATCCCGTGTGCCTCTGCTGGAATGTGGATTGCCTGTCTGGGTTTTGGATGACAGAAGGCTGGGGGGCCGGAGTAGCTCCAGATAGTCTGGGGGGGTGGGGGGAGGGTCAGGAAAGTGCTGAATAGGCCAGGGGTGCAATCAGGGAAGGAGGAGGAGATTTCCCTGCACCTCAAAGGACCTGGTCTGCCTCTGACCCTGCCCTCTCCACCTCCTGCCAGGAAGTCACCTAGAGATGGCAGAACTGGTCCTGGCTGGGGGCAGACCCTCTCTGCCTCGGAGATCAAAGGATTGGGGAGTATAATTCTTGGGGCTGTGACCTCAGGAGGGTTGTTGTTCCTGTAGGTTTTCTGGAGCTGGGGGCTGCTGCTGCTGGGCTCCAGGAGGAACCGCAACGAGGGACTGCCTTCCTGCTGGAGGGCCCTGTGTGCTGGCCTGCCTGGGCCCAGCCTTGTGCCTCCTGGACTGTCTTGCACCTAGCGCCTCGTGGAGCGCTTCTGTGGGCTATGCTATGCAGTGCTGGGCTGAAATCTGGAGATTCCCCTACCCAGCTTGGGGAGCGGGAGCCCACCCTGCATTTTTGGTGCTTAGTTGAGCAGTGGGTGCCCACCCCGCGTTGGATGGAGGCTCGTGGGTGCCCACCCCGCTTATGGGATTTTCGTAAGGCGGGTTCCCACCCCACCTGGTAGCGCTGCAGAGGAAGTCAGCAGGGGAGTAGAAGGCCATAGGAGTGGTGCAGGGAAGAGGACGGGAGCGCATCCCGCTTCTGCGAGACGCTGCCGAGTTGCCCCAGCCTCTAGCCTAAGGCTGGAGAAGTCCTGGTCCGGGGGGGGGACTGGGCGAAGAGAGGCGAGGAGAAGTCCTGAGCCCTAGGAGAGGGCCCAGGTGAATTGTGAGGTGTCAGCGGAGTCCCAGGGGAGCCCGGTGAGTGCGGGCGGGACCTGGGAAGTCACATTCCCCGTCACGGCACCCAGCGGAGAAGAGCCTGCAGAGCCCCGGTGAGTGAGGGCTCTATGTGGGGTGTTAAGGGCCCTCTCGAGGCACGTTTCCAGTGCCTGCTGTCCTGAGCGGACCTGCAGGAGAGCGGGCTGCTCCAATGTGAGGTACCGTGATCTTAGGCCCCCAGGGGGGTCCAGGGGGCATAACGGTGCCCCTTACTCGTCATTTCACATACAGCGGCACCGCACCAGCGCGGGCCACTGCAACGTTAGCTGCGTTCTTGTGGAAGAGTCCCAGATGGGGACTCAGGCTATTTTCACAGTTACGCCGCTGTAGCGGGCAATGGCAACATGGGGGCACCTTTGTTTTAGTCAGTCCGAGTTGAACTCCAGAAGGCACAGTGAGTGCCCGTGCTGATTCCTGTATGGGGACATTGCGGTGCGCTGGCAGTCCAAGAGCACAGTGGTACCGATCGGGGCACATTGTCGGTGCTCATTTGGACCCATTTGTGTTGCAAAGTTCCAGTGGGGACTGCAGAGGGCATAGTTAGTGCCAGTGGCCACATAATCTACACAGCTGCACCGCAATTAGCGGCAGCTGCATTCTTTAGGCCAGTCCAGTGCAAAGGTTCCCAATGGGGACCCAGGAGGCACAGTGGTGCCAGCACAATTGCGTGCTTGTGATTCTGAGGCTTTGGCAGCCAGCCCTGACATTTGGGATATAGGGCATTTGAGCCCTCTGAGAAGACCAGTTGGCCAGGGGGACAGTGTGGGGTTGGTAGGGCGCCAGACCCTCCTGTGATTTATGTGTCTTTGCATAATGTGATTTATGTGTTTCTGCATAATGTGATTTATATGAGGTTATTGTCTAATACGTTTAGGCTTGTGAGGTTAGGGCATACTGTTTGTATGCTGATGAGGTTGGCACAGAATGTATTCCACGCCTAATGTGATGCTGATGGCAGAATATGGTTTATGGTGCAGGATGATGCGGAGTACATTGTTTGGCCAGTAGTTACTGGTTGTGTTCTACATTTATTATTTGTGCTTGTGATGGTTCAGACAGTGGCCCAATTGGCCCTGTCATGTGTATATAATCCCCTGTGAATATTGCCTGGTGCCAGTTGGCACAGTATAAATGTGTGATTACGTTTCTAATGTGTTTGAGAATACAAAGGCTATTTTTATATAACCTTATGTAGAGTTTCTTTTGTGGTGTGCCTATTCTGTTGCTGCTGTGTGTGTGTGTGTGTATGTGTGTAGCGCAAACGCTTTACACATTGCCTTTGGGATAAGCCTGACTGCTCGTGCCAAGCTACCACAGGGGTCAGCAGGGGTTATCGTCAGCGTGCAACTCCTTTGCCCTGACTTGAGTGGCGGTTTCTGCCTGGCTTTGGTGCAAGCCTGAGCCAACCAGAAATCCCATTTCTAACATTGGTTGTCAGCGGTGAGGATAGGGTTTGCGTCTGTGCTGCAACCAGTTGTCACTGTGGTATTGCGCAAACACTGCATTTAGATAATCACAGGTTTGGGGATTATTTTTTCTTATTTGGATTTCTCCTCAAAGGTGTCATTTTTGTGCACTCCTGTTGTAGCTCTTGCACCTAGGTCTCTTGTGTTGCACTTGTGTCTTAAGTGCCTTGCCAAGATGGAATCTACCTTTAATGTAAGGGAGTTGTCCGCTATGGTATGTTGGAGTTGAGGGGGTTCTATGAAGAGAGAGACATAGTAGTGAAGGGGTCAGACAACTACCTCAGCTTTCAGAAAGTCTTACTCCAATGGCAAAAGGATGAGTGAAGGCGTGAGGACTCGGAGAGGCAGGGTGCCCAGGACACACACCAAGAGGGTGGTGGGTCTGAGGGTGGCTCTGAAGAATCTGAGGAGGAGGGAGAGAATGGCCAGGCGGAGACGCTGGTGGGTAGGGAGGATCCCATAGATAGGGAGTCCCTTGCTGGGTCCTATACCAGGTGTAGTGCCCCATCCCTTTCCCTGTCCCCAGAGGAGTGGGCGGATAGGAGGGAAGAAAGGGAACATCAGCTGGCTTTGGAGAAGCTCAGATTAGAGCATGCCATGAAGATAGCGCAGCTGGGTGTGGAGGAGAAGAAGCTAGAGACCGAGAGGGTCTTAGCTCAGGAGAGGATAGCGGAGACAGAGAGGGCCTTCACCAGAGAGAAACTAGATCTTGAGGAAAGGTTGTCCCCTGAGAGTAGTTTCAGTTGTCTGGATTCACCAGTGAGGGTGGGGTCCAGTGGTGGCAGCCATATGGAGTCCAGTGCAGGAAGTCTCACTCCCGGATCCCCGAGAACGGTGTCTGGTTCCCATGAAGAGGGGTACCGGTTGAGGTTCAGGGGCAGTAGGAAGCTGTCTCACCATTCTTGGGGGGAGTTTGTGGATGAATGTTGTGATGCACTGTAAGGTTGGGTGATGGGTAGCACGGCAAAGGATTTTGAAGGGCTGATCTGAAAGAAACACGTTAGTTAGATTCCTCACCTTAGAATATCCCCAGGCGTCAGGCTAGATCCGGAAAGATTTTTCGTCAGCAATACCCCTTGCGCGTCGCTAGGCGGTGTCTGCAGCTCCGCGTCCGTCGTCGGCATCGTGCGCCGGAATGACGTCGTTGGAGTACTTAGACGCCGCCCTCGCGCACTGACGTCAGTTTTTCCGCGCCAGACAGCGCCGATCCGGGAAGAGCTTACCCCTTAGTCACTTTTTGACTAAACTTTTTTGACTCTTTTTGGTCTTCTGTCAACTCAAAACCAGGCATCCTACCGGCACCAGAGTTAAGGCCTGTGACTCCTGTCATCGACTGATGTCGGTGACGGACCACCATCGCCGGTGCCTTTACTTCCTGGGGCCCGACCACGATGCGGAGTCGTGCCTCGACTGTCAGGCCTTGACCTCGAAGGCTAGGCGGGAGTGGTCCCATAAGCTTCTCGAGCTTCGGCACTCGGCTCCGCGCCGTTCCCGGTCCAGGAGGAGGTCCAAGGACCGGTCGCAGAGCCGCAGTCACCTGAAGACTTCGAGCCCGACGAGCGATGATGGTAAGTCGAAGCAATCAAAGAAGTCCAAGAGGCGACACCGCTCTTTGGACTCCCCTCGCCGGTCGCGCGACTCGGTCGAGGGTCAGGGTGGTCCCACCACCGCGGCTCCGTTGGAGCCGCGTCCGTCTGCATACCTGCGGTCCCTGGGACTGATGCGACTCCGGCAGAGATCAGCGCCTTCCTCTCGGCCATGAGGGGCCTGGATCCGCCGTGAACGCCTGCCGGCGCGCCTTTGGGCCCCGCGGGCTCGACTGGGCGACCTCGCGAGCCGGCGGCCCCGGCGCCGTCGACGACTTCGGTCCTGACGCCGCAGGTCCCCGAGGGATCCAGGCCTGGATCTCTGCTGGCGCCGGTCGACCTCACGACGCCTCCTCCGCCGGCACCAGTTCCACCCCCTGCGCCGTCCAAGGACAACGCCATTCCCCGGTCTGGGCCCGACGCCGATGCATGAGCAATTCATCTACCGCCCGGCTCCGGTTATTCCTCCTATTTATCAGGAATCAGATGACGGGGGCGACTGGGAGGGGTCTGAGGACCCTATGGCCAGACAGGCCGACCTTTCACAGGACTGAGCAGACGAACTGGGGATGCCAGTGGTCTGGACACCTCCCTGGAAGCTGGTTTCATCTCTCCTCCGACTGTGGCCTCGGAGGAAGGTGCAGCTTTTTCAGTGGTGCTGCGCAAGGCGGCCGATGCCCTTGGGCTGGAGTTGCCTGCTGTGGCCGTGAGGACTAACGTCCTCACAAAAGTGCTTCAACCGTCGGCAAGCTCCACAGAGCCTCTGCTGCAGTTCAATGAGGCACTCGTAGACGTTCTGGAGGGCACCTCGTCCAAGCCCTCCACAGTACCTCCTGTGGATCGTAACGTGGCCCGGCGCCACCGCCCTGCTCCGGGCGACCCCAGTTTTCTGTCCCAACACCCCACTCCCGAGAGTCTGGTTATCCAGGCCTCGACTTCCCAATCCTCCTTCCCGTCCGCTCCTCCGGATCGGGAGTCCAAGAGGCTGGAACAGTTCGGAAAGAAGCTGTTCTCTTCCCTGAGTTTGGGTCTGCGGTCCTTGAATACCGCTTGCCTCTTGGACCGTTATTCCCACTCTCTGTGGGATGCGGTGAAGGACGTGCTGCCCCTGTGTCCGGAGGAGGCCCGGTCACGGCTCACCCAGGCACTTGCTGATGGGCGAGATGCAGCACGGCATGCCATACGGTGTGGACTAGAAACCACGGACTCGCTGGGGCGGGCAATTTCGACCACGGTGGCGCTTCGGCGCCACGCCTTGGTATGGTCCACGTCTTTCTCGGGGGATGTCCAGAGTACCCTCATGGATATGCCCTTTGATGGCACTCGCCTTTTTGGCGAGAAGGCGGATAGTGCGCTGGCTCGTTTCAAGGACTCCCGGGCTACGGCCAAGTCCTTGGGTCTCTCGGCCCCGCGGCCGCAAACTTCCGCCTTTCGTGGCCAAGGAAGGGGTGCCTCCTCACGTCCACCTAGCCACCGGCCGCAGAAACAACCTGCACGCGGACGTGGATTCCGCTGAGGCGGTACTGGAGGACAATGTGCCGGTCAGTCCACATCCACCCCGGCAGCATCCGCCTCAAAGCCCTCCTAGTCCGAGCTTTCAGGCCCATTCCACGCCAGTGGGCGGCAGAGTTCGCCATCACCTGCTCCACTGGCGTTCCATCACGTCGGACAGGTGGGTGCTGCAAATCGTCCGAAGGGGTTACTCCCTTACTCCCTCCCCTTCGAGACGACCCCTCCAGCCATGCCACCACAGTACTGTTGGGTGTAAAAGGTAATAGCGCTCATATGGTAATCACCTGTTTTACTACTGCTATATTTTCAACCTTCTGGTGCATCCAAAAAGATTTTGGGGAAGGGAACACCCTACTTCCCTAAACTCAATCCATACGGATTGATTAAACAATTAAACAAACTTAGCGGAGCACACAGCTTATACAATGCTATTCAGCAATATCACAAACACCAATCCAAACACAATTCAGTTGAATTCTAATAATCGTCTTCTTTTAATTCAGTTAATTTCAATCCCTTATGCCAACGCGTTTCACCGTGGTCGTGATAAAACCTACGGCTTCTTCAGGGCTGGAAAAGATACTGTGAGGGTTCCGACACGTCAGGACCTCCAAACGCATGCGCGACAGAGAACGGCTTCCCGCCGGAAGGACGGAGCAGTCTAGTGTCCCGAGTCCTGCTTACACACAATCAGACGTCACCCGCGTCACAGAGACAGGATTGGTGCAGCGATCGAATGAAGGAGGAGACAGAGGCAGTCCAGGACGGAAAAGGGGCGGAAATCGAGGGAGGCGTCGTCCACCAACGGAGAGAGACGGGACCGGAGGAGGCGAACGGAGAGAACGGAGAAGAACACGCGTCGGACACGAAGCAAGCGCCAGCGGAGGGACCAGAGAAAGGGGAGCCCAGCGGTATCAAGGACGAGAAGAAGACGGGAAAGGAACACCTCGACAGACCCGAAAACGCACCTGCGTCCGAAGGGCTCCAGGGTCCCAACGCCGCGGCCCTATTCCGGGGTCGTGGCCCAAGGCAAGTGACCGCTCGGGGATCGTTGTGGTGGTGGGCGGGGCAGGGTTGCATGGGGCTATAAAGCGGGGCACTAAGAGTGTTTGGGGTGATCATTGCCGCCACTGCCTTGTGTTCCTAGCACTGAACAGCACCCTGTCCCCCTTATACCCCGCTAAGCACTAAACCCTTGTATAGTCACGCACCCTGGTGAAGGTAGCACAAGATAGAAAGAGCACGAACAAAGCAGTAACCCCGTTTATTTTGTTATTTTCATGTCCCGGGGACCGGAATCTTCTGCCAGCAACAAGAGAAGAGAGCAGCGGCAGCGGGACCGAGTGTTGGACCTTACTTCCAGAGACTTTTTGCCTTACTGAACGTCACGGATTGTTTTTCCCCTCCCTTGTTTAGACTTCCATATTTACGTTACACCAGTTCTGGAAGAAAAGCCAAATTAAAGAAGCAGATACTTCCTTAATCAAGCCTCTATTCTCCGTCATTTTTCCAACCATCCAACCACTTCCCCAAGGGGGAGGATCATAGCGGTCAGGGGTCACAGCCCTACTGCCCACCGGGCCATTACAGATACAAAATACATATTTGTAATCACACAATATGGCATTAATACAGCTGCCATAATACCCCACTTATGACAACCAAGTGCAGAGGACTATTCAAACTTCTATTTGTGCAGAGCAAATTCTATATACAAAGTCATTTACAACACTTTGCAAGTATGAGTAATGTTGATCCATTACAAAAAGGACATTTGAATTCATCAAGTTTGAATACTTGGGTCACTTAATTCGAAATCAAGTAGTGCACAAACTATTGTAAACCATTCTAAATCATTTGCCTGAACCCAAGTGCATATTATGCTTATAAAACCCATGTGTAGATAAAAAAAAGGAATTCATTTGCGTCATATTGGCGCCAATACCTTTCGTTTCTCAAATGCTTGTCTGTGTTTCAAATAGAATACAAAAAAGAAGAACATTGCAGGGAATGATTATTCTGACTCAAAGGGATACACGAGGCAAGACAATGCTGATTAAGCAAGTGAATATCAACCAATAATTTTATCGACAAAAGTCCTACCTCTGAAGGTATCCGTCCATGTAGTATAATTATCTACGTCTCAGCTCTAAGCAAGAGCATTAATCAAACATATAGTATCCAAACGTCTCTTATCCACCATTGAGATTTGTCCATATATCAACAACACTCCCACTCTAGGCAAATCAATAATCATCTTTTTAGTATCAATCAATCAACTATTATTCAAACTCATATTCAAGTACAAACGAATTTTTAACTCATTTACCTTGTCATCAAATCAACCTGTGCTCATCCTTTCCCAATATTCCTATATTAAGTTACTATGGCGTACCATTCATAATGCCCCAATCCAATATTCCGATTCAAGTAGCCAGACACCTAAAAATAAACAAAAGAAGTATCATCCATTACTTCGTCTGTTTGTAAGCCTCTTGCTATGAAGCTCGCCCCTGATATTCTAACCGCATCTTACCTGTTCGTGCCTTTACGCCTACGAACCCGAGTACAGGCAAAGAACACCGCCTTCCGGGTTACCGGAATTTTTATCAATCTAAACACCAACGAAGGACTAAGCCATTTCATTTCAATCGCCATCTTAGCCTGGTGTTACCCGCTCTGCATTATGTCTCCCAGTATTCCTTACTACCCATATTCTAAACTCATATCTCAATGAAAAAGAACTCAAATTAGGCTCCACATATCAGTCAACCGCATATATTCTTAAACTCTTATATCCAAAGCGCTGATATCAGTAATTGAATCTTCCGAAATTACGGAGCTCTTATCAGCCTTAACATAAAGAAAGGACTAAGCCAATACATTTAGAGCGCCATCTTAGCCTAGTGTTATCTGTTCTACACTGAATCACCCCGTGTTCGCTATTGCCTAAATTTCAAAGCCCCTAGTTTCGGTAAAGGCGCATCACATCTTAGTCAAACGAGTATGTTTTATATCTAATGTACTCTCAGTATTAACGTCTATACAACCCTCAAAAAGGGTCCAAGTCAGTCTATGTCTCGGGCGCCATCTTGCTATAGTGTTCGTCATAACACTGCAAATAATTCCTGCGTTTGTAATCTATGCCTATCAGCTCCTCCTACATCCCAATGTAGTCTATGTTGATTCATCAGGTTTCAGATATACACACCACTGCTAATCGGAGGGTCAGATTGCATAACAGAAAATACAGTGAGACACAAAATCAAACTTTTCATTATCTGTTTTAGTCCATTATGTCAGTCACCTAAAAAATATTGTAACTCTCGATCATAATTTAAACCATCCTCTACCGCTCGCAAGCGCATAATCCATCTTGCCTCGTGTCTCCGCAGCATCAGTTCCCGATTGCCTCCCCGTGGGTCCATTTGTATGTGCTCAATCCCAAAAAATTTAAAACTTTTGTTCTTATCTTGAGCAGAGCATTTGTGTATATGTTCCGCTATGGGGTATCGTATATCATTTTGCTTAATTGCTCGCCAGTGTTCACTTACTCTTTCTTTTAGCATCCTTATAGTGCTGCCTATATACACTTTTGAGCATTTACATTCAATTATATAGATTAAATATTTAGTCGTACATGTTATAGGAGTTAGCACATCATACATTTTACCATCATTTATTCGAAATTGCTTTGTCTTATCCTTTGCACATTTGCACATCCCACAGTGACCGCATTTAAAAAAACCTTTGGAATGCTGGTCCAACCATGTCTCTGCCTGCTGTTTATATGGATAGCTTGGGCTCAACATTGAACCCAAGGTTTTACCCCTACGGAACGTAATTTGAGGTTGCACACCAATATGGTTTTCCAGGGCCTTGTCCAACTTCAGTATGTACCACAAACTTAAATCCTCACAGTTAAATATGATAGTGAAAGGCACAATACTATCCCTATTATCACATAAACCTAGAGTATAGTTTAGAAGGAAAAAACATTATTCTTAAAATACTGCCCTCACACACTTTGCAGTGTCATGCTTCATCATTGGGCCGCGTCGAACGCCCCCGTGCAGACCAACACAGTGGGCGGAGCGCAATGTTTTTTGTAAGATGAAGAATAAAGTGGTGAGGAAACGGAACAGAAAAGGGGTTTGACAAAATAGAACAAATAGTGTCTAAAGAAAACAGAACAAGGACAATATTCCCTAAAGGAGGGACCACAAAAGTGCAGACATAAATATTAAAACTGTCTAGGAGGGGACTTATTTAATTTTTATTCCTGTCACCCCCTGGCAGGGTTAAAAGTAACTGGTCGGGATTTTATTAGGGGAGGTAAAAGCCCCTAAATCCCTGCTGCTATTACCAACATGTTTCTGCCCAAATCAAACGCTCATAAGAGTCGTGCAGGCATTCATCAGGGTGTTGGTCCCTTGGTTATTTATCTGGGTCTACCCCCAACTAGGGGATTCGTTACCTTCTACTGAGAAGCGGCCAGTCGCCTTTACTACTTCAGTACTCTGAATGGTTTCCGAGAGTGAACAATTATCTGAAAGAGAGTAGAACATATTTTATCGTTCCACTCATCTACACCCCCTTGCATTACTTTAAAAATAAGAATTACCCTCACATCTCTAATGCCACAGATCGTCATGTCTTCCCAAAAGTGTTCACCACATAACACCCCCCCGTGAGAACTGTTATTCATCACACGGGTCAAAGACCCCACGAATTCATTGTACACGTAACGTGATGGAAAACGATGTGAAGCCCCACACCACAACACCACGAGTGTACACGTCTTTTTACACATTCAGTCCCCAACATCATGCTGTTAATTATTCGTACATGCTGGTTCTGCTAGATACGAACCAAAATAAAGAAGGACTTACAAGGGTTTATTGGAAAGTCTCCAAACCCGGGACCGGTGAGAGGCCGTGGTCCTATAGTCACACTCTATATACAAAGGAAGGAAGTCAAAATGCATGATATCATCAATTCCCTCGCATTAAGTCAAAAACGCTTCTCTTTCCTGCTCAGACCACTCGTCTCACTTACTACTCCAAGAACGCACGGCACTAATCGTCCCCACAACGGTCCTCCGTCGCCGAAGACAGAGACGAATTCTCTTCCATTTAAAGACATGATTATTCATTCCGGTGGGAGGGCTCTGAGTACACGTGATACCGCATAGTTCAGGTCATCTGACACTACGCGAATGAAAAGAGAAGACGGACCAAATACGGACGGGAGTATATTGAGTGAAAAAACCACCCGCCGACATCTTGGAGGTCCTGTATCACTCGTGAAATGTCGGGGCTCCTACATGGGTATCTGTATTCCCAATTGTGGGAGTAACCTCTCGATGATATCTTTCTTTAATAATGATATTCAGGCAACCTAAACCCATAATAAGTTACCTCACAAACGAAAAAACGAGTGGCCATAATTCGTGTATTACACACGCGTTAAGTGTCAAAAGTGACCAGAAAACGCTCTCGCATCCAAGCACAGTGGTAGTTGAATGAAGAGGACAATAAACGAAACCAACCTGCAGGTTGCTTAGATTCATCACTAAGTGTGTTCCCTGCTGGTGCTCGGTTCCGCCTCCCGTGCCATGAATGAATGAGACAGTGTTCACAGCAGCCAACCCCTTTCTAGAACACATTAGGGTATGGCGTAGGTACATCGACGATGTACTTATCATTTGGAGAGGCAATAGTGACCAGGCGAACTCTTTCCTGGGTTGGCTTAACCATCAAAACCCATTTTTGTTTTTCACCAGTACAATCACCAATAAAGCGTTACCATTCTTGGACCTCTGGATTAAGGCAGAAAACGGAGGGTTGGCGAGTAGTGTTTTTCACAAACCTACCGATAGGAATAGCCTGCTTTCCTTTCAGAGTTTTCATCCCCGTTCATTGAAAGAGAATTTGCCCTACGGTCAGTTCTTGCGTCTTCGCAGGAACTGCTCCGACATTGGGGATTACAAAAATGAGGCCAATGTTTTGAGTGAGAAACTTAAACATAGAGACTACCCTGTAAAAGTCATATCCAAGGCACAAAAAAGAGCGAGAAACTGCAATAGGGAAACGCTCCTACAAACACAAGAAAAAGAAAGAGTGGAGAGCAGCATTTGCGTCACGACATTCAATACAGCATCTAACCATATAAAAAAGATAATCCAAAAGAACTGGAGGATTTTGAACTCTAATGGATTAGAACAACCTCAACCACTATTCTCTTTCAAAAAGAGTGCAAGTATAAAAGATACTATTGTCAATACACGTCCGAGAGCTATCATGTCTGGCAATAGTGGTCCCCAACCGGAACACTTTCTGCCCCCTGTGATGGGACACTATGCTTGTGGCTCCTGTAGGGCATGCCCTCTGTCTTTAAATGGAAAAAAGGCTGACATTGGGACGTCCAAACCGTGGGAGCAGAGAAAACATACCACATGCAACACTGAGAACGTGATTTACTTAATCCGTTGTCCGTGTAATCTTTTGTATGTGGGAATGACTACGCGTAGAGTAAAAACACGCATCCTTGAACATCTGAGTACGATACGATGCGGGAAAACAAACACAAAACTCACTGCACATTTTCACCAACAAAAACATAGTGAACATGACTTGAGGTGGACGGTGCTGGACAAACCCTTTATACCACCCAATACAGTAGATATTGCTAACTTCCTGTTTTGTAGGGAACAACGTTGGGTAGACAGACTCAAAAGCAGTATAGTGGGTTTGAATGATTCCATCCCATGGTTCCATTTATATGGGTTGGGTAAGAAATGATTTTTCTCAGTGGAGTCAGTTTGTATTGAGAGTATGGTTGACACAGTGTGGCTCATCACCTGAGTAAATAATATCATCTTGAAAGGGATTTGCACCTGCAGGTTGGTTTCGTTTATTGTCCTCTTCATTCAACTACCACTGTGCTTGGATGCGAGAGCGTTTTCTGGTCACTTTTGACACTTAACGCGTGTGTAATACACGAATTATGGCCACTCGTTTTTTCGTTTGTGAGGTAACTTATTATGGGTTTAGGTTGCCTGAATATCATTATTAAAGAAAGATATCATCGAGAGGTTACTCCCACAATTGGGAATACAGATACCCATGTAGGAGCCCCGACATTTCACGAGTGATACAGGACCTCCAAGATGTCGGCGGGTGGTTTTTTCACTCAATATACTCCCGTCCGTATTTGGTCCGTCTTCTCTTTTCATTCGCGTAGTGTCAGATGACCTGAACTATGCGGTATCACGTGTACTCAGAGCCCTCCCACCGGAATGAATAATCATGTCTTTAAATGGAAGAGAATTCGTCTCTGTCTTCGGCGACGGAGGACCGTTGTGGGGACGATTAGTGCCGTGCGTTCTTGGAGTAGTAAGTGAGACGAGTGGTCTGAGCAGGAAAGAGAAGCGTTTTTGACTTAATGCGAGGGAATTGATGATATCATGCATTTTGACTTCCTTCCTTTGTATATAGAGTGTGACTATAGGACCACGGCCTCTCACCGGTCCCGGGTTTGGAGACTTTCCAATAAACCCTTGTAAGTCCTTCTTTATTTTGGTTCGTATCTAGCAGAACCAGCATGTACGAATAATTAACAGCATGATGTTGGGGACTGAATGTGTAAAAAGACGTGTACACTCGTGGTGTTGTGGTGTGGGGCTTCACATCGTTTTCCATCACGTTACGTGTACAATGAATTCGTGGGGTCTTTGACCCGTGTGATGAATAACAGTTCTCACGGGGGGGTGTTATGTGGTGAACACTTTTGGGAAGACATGACGATCTGTGGCATTAGAGATGTGAGGGTAATTCTTATTTTTAAAGTAATGCAAGGGGGTGTAGATGAGTGGAACGATAAAATATGTTCTACTCTCTTTCAGATAATTGTTCACTCTCGGAAACCATTCAGAGTACTGAAGTAGTAAAGGCGACTGGCCGCTTCTCAGTAGAAGGTAACGAATCCCCTAGTTGGGGGTAGACCCAGATAAATAACCAAGGGACCAACACCCTGATGAATGCCTGCACGACTCTTATGAGCGTTTGATTTGGGCAGAAACATGTTGGTAATAGCAGCAGGGATTTAGGGGCTTTTACCTCCCCTAATAAAATCCCGACCAGTTACTTTTAACCCTGCCAGGGGGTGACAGGAATAAAAATTAAATAAGTCCCCTCCTAGACAGTTTTAATATTTATGTCTGCACTTTTGTGGTCCCTCCTTTAGGGAATATTGTCCTTGTTCTGTTTTCTTTAGACACTATTTGTTCTATTTTGTCAAACCCCTTTTCTGTTCCGTTTCCTCACCACTTTATTCTTCATCTTACAAAAAACATTGCGCTCCGCCCACTGTGTTGGTCTGCACGGGGGCGTTCGACGCGGCCCAATGATGAAGCATGACACTGCAAAGTGTGTGAGGGCAGTATTTTAAGAATAATGTTTTTTCCTTCTAAACTATACTCTAGGTTTATGTGATAATAGGGATAGTATTGTGCCTTTCACTATCATATTTAACTGTGAGGATTTAAGTTTGTGGAGCGTTTCTCTGTTTAGTGAGTATTAAACGTTAGCTAGGGGAGTCAGAGAAGGCTCAATTTTTCCCTTATTTCTCTCTTTTGTGATATTACAACTTCAGTATGTGCCAATGCTTATTCATACTCTTTACACCAATCGGGAGTGTTCTGTTAAAGTCAGTAACCATCCTAATGCATTGTGTAGCGCCAATATTCTTTTTAGGAGGTTTCAAGGTAGACATACGAGTAGTTTTCAATATCCTCTCCTTAGCTATCGATACATCCCTTTCACAATAGCTTCTTTGTAGGAACCTCCTTTCTATAGCATTGATACATTCTTCGAACTGAACATTCTCTCTACAGTTCCTCCTGGCCCTCGTCATTTCCCCAAAGGGGATTGCCCTTATTTGGTGCCTTGGATGGGCACTTTTAGCATGCAAAATAGTATTACATGAAGTCGGTTTTCGATACAGTCTACTTTGAATACAGTTATCTTTTATATACAATTCTACATCAAGAAAGACTTTTTTTGTGGTACTATGACTAGTGGTGAACCTGATATTCATTTCATTGTTATTTAAATAGTCAAAAAATTCAAACAACAATGATTCCGTTCCTGTCCATATCATCAAACAATCATCAATAAACCTCCCCCAATAAAGGATATACTCATTCCATCAATTAGCGCCAGGGCCCCAGATAAATATTTCCTCTAACCAGCCCATGAATATATTCGCATACGCTGGCGAAAATCTGGAGCCCATGGCTACGCCTCGAACCTGTTTATACCATTCCTCTTTGAACAAAAAGAAGTTATTCGATAGGATAAGTTCCGTCATAGCCATTACCATTTGTGTATGCTCCCAATGACTTGCAGGTCTTCTGGACATAAAATGATTAAGTGCCTTTAAGCCAAGTTCATTCCTAATACTAGTGTACAGTGAGACCACATCCAGGGTTACCAATGTCATCCCTGGGTCCCAACTGATGTCTCCCAAAATATTCAGAACATGCCCCGTATCCTTTATGTAAGAAGGCAAATTAATCATCATCGGTTGTAAAAAAAAATGTCTACAAACTGTGACGGGTGTTCTGTAGGTCCCCCAATACCCGATACTATCGGCCTCCCCGGTGGAAAGGGGAGGTTTTTATGGATTTTAGGCAAAGTGTATAAGCAGGGGTACCTTGGACGGTTTACCTTTAAATAGAGGTACTCATCATCATTTAAAAGCCCTTTGTCATACCATATTTTGAGGTGACCATTAATCAGATTAGTTAGTGTAAACATAGGATTATTGACAATTCTCTCATAGCAGCAGGTATCACTCAATTGAGAATATATTTCCTGCTCATAATCCTCCCTGTTCATCAGGACAATATTGCCCCCTTTTTCAGCCTTCCGAATAGTTAGTTCCGTATTCCTTCGCTTAAAAGGACCCTCCTGTAGGGCTGAGAGCCCATTCTGTGAGAAGTTGGCCTGATATATGATGTCACTAGTTCTAGTGTACACCTTGTATCAGTCCAAACAACCCTTATGGTGATTGGTTGTAAAGTCAACCTTATAGACCAGCTATCCTAGTGGTAGCATGGACAAGAGCAGTCTTAGGCTAAACTCTGTATGGCATGTGAAGCCAGCTGTTATACCATTTGCAATCCCTTGAATACCAAATGAAAGGACACCACAACAGATATATTATAAAAATAGAATGTATTTATTCTAGTCAAAACACCCTCACCTCGAATCTCATAAAGAGTGCTAAGTACGACACAGTCTTATTTAAGCATACATAAGTCACACAGGTAAGTAATACAGTTAGGCCCTAGGGGCCACGCAAACCATATACTAAGTAAGTGGTATAAGAACCACTGTCACGAACACAGGATAGTGTAGCCCCAGCGATTCCCTAGGCCTAGGCCTATCCTATCAGTTGCTAGGCAGTGGGAGGCCCACGGGATTCAGGTGCAGAGTGGAAACACTCACGCGTAATGCGTTAAAGTCGATAGAAATAGTAGTATTTAGAAATTAAGAGTTTTAGGACACTTCGGAAGGAACTAGGAGTTAGAGACTTGGAAACTAGACACTTGGATAGTCAATACCCTTGTGAGCACCGGAGTACTCAAGTTACCTAGCTCACGGGCTGCGGGTGCATAGGTGTGAACTTGCGTCGGGTTTAGTCGTCGACTCCTATTGATGCCTGAAGAAAGATGCTGACAGGCAGTCAGTGAAGAGTGTCCGGTGGATTCCAAGGATGGAATCAGGAAGGAAGATACCTGCAAGCAGAGGGGACAGAGTCTAGGTCACCAGCCAGGAGCCGGGAAGGAACCAGGCGATGTCGTGAAGTTGCAGGTGAAGAGGTGAAGCTTGGCGCAGCAGCCACGGGTACCAGGAGGCGTCGAGGACGACCAGAACCAGGAGGCGAGCTGTCACAGGAAGGCTCTTGCTGTCGGCGGCGTCTATGTCAAGTTAGGACCCAACAAGCCTTGGCAAGCATAACCCACGCAGGATGGAGGACTGGCTTCTGTCGCAGACCAGGAAGGTCTGGGGTACTTCCCTTTCACAGGGGAGCGGGTGCCAGTCTGGAGGAGCCGGACCAGCAAGGCAAAATTGAAGGTTCGTCGTCACAGAGGTCACTAGCCAACGGGCGAGCAACCGGACAACACGTTGAGCAACTCAGGTGCAGAAGGGCCCCACGCAGAACACGTGAAGTGTGGGGAGCTGATCTTCTTGGTAGATGGTGCTCGGGATTGGGGCTTCTCAATTCCCCAAGCACAGCCTCGAGGAAGCCTCAGAAGTCGCGCTAGTCAGTTACTAGCCACTTTTCCCAAGTCGCCGGTCCCCCGTTGCCTCCACGGGTCTCAGCTTTGCTGTAGATGTGGATCTGGTTCAGAGGTGTCTGGAAGTCACGGCGCTGGTCAGTCTCTGCAGTCGTCCCTCGTAGGATCAGTCGCAAAGCAAGCAGCGGTCGCTGGATGGTGCCTGGTTGCCCAGGGTGGTCACTCCTTGGCCACAAGGGAGATTCTTCAGTCTTCTTCCGTAGTAGAATGTCGAAGGTCCAGAGTTTCTGTTCAAGATGCAGGTTCAGGATAATCTAAAGTCCTAGGGACTCAGCTCCCACTCTTATACTAATCTGGGGGGCTGGGTTACCTGCTAGGTCCCTCCTATGGATGGGTCCAGGGAGGGGGTGGTTACACCCCCTTCCCTTTGTCCAGTTTCGCGCCAGGACTGGGGCTGGAGTGCCCCAGCACCGGCTTGAACTGGACTATGCATGGGACACCTTGTGTGCCCCAGGCAGTGTCTCGTTTCATTCATCCCTCCCTGCCCCAATACACTAAGGCCTGTCTCGGGTGGTGCTAGCACCTCCCAAGGCAGGAAACCTATTGTCCAAGCCTCCCTCGCTGGAAGGTCTCCCAGCAGCAGGAGGTCAGACTCGTGTCTGTGGCAGCAGCGTCCATTTTGTGACGCTGGGGCTCTGGTTAACTTTAACCGGGTAGTAGGTCTTCAACATGTCTTCTCCCTCTAGAAGGGAGGAATACTATCCTCACCGCCAGAAATGGTGTGGGGGTAGTATTCCAAAGTGTTAGACACCTTACACAACATGTTTTGATAAAGCCAAACCATAGTTACCATAACTGCGAGGATTATAAGGCACTTTAAGAGTATATGGTAGGCGATATCATAGAACAGCTATAAGGACATGGTTCCGAAAGCTGCAGACAGGCTAAGCTCATGCTAGAGCACCATCTCACATGTTACCAAGCACTCTGCTTTCAGGATTGTTATGGCCTGCTATAGGAGTGACTGATAGGTACACATGTGTCTATATATAAGGTAGGTATAGGAATACTACACCTAAGCAAGAAGTAAGTACACGACCTTGCCCCAGCTGAGTGATCAGCCAGTTGTGTCATAATGGAAGGCCAGCCAGGGGTGGCATAATACATGCTGCAGCCCCTGGTAGGCCTAGGGTACACCTATGCCCATGGTACCTAAGGTACACTGTACAGGGTCCAAAAAGGTGATCCTTACCAATTGGGTTATGCACCTAAAGTGCATAGTGATTTTAGAGAGAGAACAGCTGGGCTGTGGGTCTGTTTAGCAGGCCCACAGCCACATCTAAGTCGAAAACCAGTGAAGCAAAAGCAAAAAGTGGGGGTGAATATAGAAAGCAGACCCTACTCTCCTACACATTCCACCCGGGCCACAGCGGCTACTACTGCCCTGGGACGGGGAGTCCCTTTGCAGGACATCTGTCAGGCAGCAACGTGGGCCTCGCTGCACACGTTTGCCAAGCATTATTGCCTGGACAGCCAAGTCCGGAGAGATGGCTTCTTTGGCCGTTCTGTTCTCCAGGACTTTCGGTGTGATCTTGGTTCACAGACCCACCACCGGGGTTGGTATTGCTGGGGATTCTATTCTAAGGTGAGGAATCTAACTTGTTCATCTGAAAGAAATACGTTAGTTACCTATCCTTTCTAGGGCCCTAGATTTTTTGGCACCAGTGTCGGTCCCTTGCATGGCTCTGCGTTCCTGGCGCGGAAAGCTATGTACAAGACCTGACATCAGCGCGCGAGGGCGGCGTCTAAGTACTCCGTCATTCCGGCGCACGACGCCGATGACGGACGCGGAGCCGCAGACGACGCCTAGCGACGTGCAAGGGGTATTGCTGACGAAAAATCTTTTCAGATCCAGCCTGACGCCAGGGGATATTCTAAGGGGAGGAATCTAGCTAATGTTTCTTACAGATACATCGTTACCGAAGGTAAGTAACTTGTTCTTCAATCTGGTTGTCAGAGTGCACATGTTCAGTAATTGTTTTCTGGGTTTGCGCCAACATCTGTTGAAGTGTGAGTCCTCTCATCTCAGGCAGCTTGCACAGGAAGCCGACCTCTGGCTGTG
This sequence comes from Triturus cristatus, assembly GCF_964204655.1. Taxonomy (NCBI): domain Eukaryota; kingdom Metazoa; phylum Chordata; class Amphibia; order Caudata; family Salamandridae; genus Triturus; species Triturus cristatus. The sequence goes on along the minus strand of NC_140581.1, from coordinate 1,189,688,582 downwards.
TGCCTGAGGGCCTGTAGAGGCATTGGGGAGTAACCCTAATAGGAGTGGCTCAGGTGTCTTCCAGCCCAGAGTGGTGGGAGAGGTTCCGAGTAGCCCAGCTAGGTCCCAGTATAGTGGGAGGGTTGTAGGGCCTCAAGTCCTGTCTCCATGTAGAAGGAGTGAGAAAGGGATGCGTCCCGAGGTGCCCGACACTCCGTCTCAGGGCCTGCCTGGTGCCTCCAGGGAACACCAGGTAGGCAGCCTAGGCTGTACTAGTAGTCCATTTGAGGGGGATCTCCTAGTATCAGGAGAACGTGGAATATCTGTAAACAGAACTCCAGCGTTTCTGGTGTCTGGCGGTGCCACTCCTGAATGGAGGGTGCAGAATTCCAGACGGAGGGGTGAGAGGGGGATGCGTTCCCCAGTGGGAGAACCAGTGGGTCAGGGGCCAGCCTGAAGGGCCGAACCTCCTAACAGCGACCATGGTGACACCACTTCTGTCCTGGGGAATCTCCACGCGCTGTCAGATGGGCAGGGGTCGGGACATCTGCGCCAGGCAGACTGTCACACAAGTCATGTGTTACCCTCAAGGGCATGCCTGCTCCCAAGGAAGTCCTGGTGCATGAGGCATGTGCTCAGCCACAGGGTTTATTCCCTGGGTTGGGAAGCCAGGTTCAGTTCCTGCCTGACCTGGAGGGAAGGGCGACTGTAAGCAGTGCCCTCATCGGTTTGTCTTCCAGGGGTACCACTCCAGGTGGGGGGGGTGCAGAGGGTGGGAGTCCTCACCTCTGACCTCGGTTCAACCTGAGGGTTTAGATCCAAGGGTGGTGAATCAGTTGCAGGGTCAAGGCCCTGAATTGGTGGAAGGATTGTGTGTGAGGTCTGGTTCCACTGTCCTGACAGTTTTTGGTTCTGGGAGTGCTTCTCCTGGGAGTGCAGGACCCCAGAAGGAGAAGTGAGGGGAGGAGAGCCTCGTCTGAGACCTCTGGTCAGCCTGAGGCTGCAGACCCTAGGTTGGAGGATCAGTGGCAGTTTAGAACTGCACTGATGAGAGGAAGAGTGGAGAACGGTTACTATGTGCCAGGGGTTACTGCCCCCCACTCTGTGGAGTGGCAAGGACTAGAGACATCTGGGTGGCCTAGGGCCTGGTCCTGGTCGCTGAGAACTAGGGAGTGCCAGTGGGGTAGCTTAGTTGGTCCTGAGAGCTTTGTCATAGGAAACCGCATGTGTTCAGAGGGGCCGTGTTCTATCGCCCAAAGCAGGGAAGACCATCAAGGTGGTGATTGGTCTACCCTGCGTTTGGGCTGGGAGGGGGTTGTGTTGGACTTGGCCCTTATTGCAGGGTCATCCCTAAACATTTTGCCTTTCTCCTAGCCTTTTTCTAACCTGGTGTTGCTGGTGTTAGGACTCTACACTGGACACCAGTGCCTAAAGTCCATGTGCTCTCTGTGTTACATATGGTAAGATTGGTCTACACCTGTTGGCATATTTAATTTACCTTTCAGTCCCTTTTAAAGTGGTATCTCACATACCCAGGGCTGGTAATCTAAATGCTACTGGTGAGCTTGCAGCGCTGATTGCGCCACCCACCAAACTAGCCTCTGAAACTTATCTCCGGCCTCTGCCATTGCAGGGTCTGTGTGCACAGTGCGACGGCCGTTGTGACGTGGCACCTAAAGTGTGTGCCATGCCCGTGAAACCCCTTTTCCTGCATGTCGGTCACCCCTAAGGTAGGCCCTAGTTAGCCCTATGGGCAGGGTGCCCTACAGGTACAAGGTAGGATATGTACTTTAAGTGTGTGACATGTCCTGGTAGTGACAAACAGCCATTTTTGCTTTTCACTACTAGGAGGCTGCCCTCTCATAGGGATGCATTGGGTATTCCCTGATAGGTGTTTCAGTGGTAATTCCTGATATTACCATGCGACTCCTCTTATGTTTAGTATGCCTGAACTCAGAAGCTAAAGATGCATCTTTTCAAGAAAGTGATTTTTACATTCTGTGTTAGAAAATACCACTTTTAGAAAGTAGGTATTTTCTTGCTCAGTCATTCCGTGTGCCTTGTCAGATTTCAATATTTTGCCACAGGAACGTCCTGACCATGAAGAGAAAATCCTCTACTTCCCGTAATCACCTAATGCATCCAACAAGGTCAAAGTGACTATGGTAACCCGGGGAAGAAGGGAACTAAACAAGGAAAAATAAAGGTCTGTCGTCGGATTCCAGGCAACAACAGAACCAGGCAGGAACAACATAAAGCTGTAAATAAGAACAAAAAGGGAACAAATTGCTAAATATGGTGAGAGAGAGAGTAAACTATGGTTTGTCTGATCTTAAATGCCCTAATTCCTACCTTATTTTCCCTTCTTCTATATATGCCATTGACTGGTTCTAAGTGTGTAACTCCGACCTGAAGGAAGTGATAAAAAACTACTTTAAGACAATTTAAATTACTGACATAGATTTAGAAAAAAATACAAACATACTTTAGCACATAGGTAGGTGTATTAGCAGACTTCTATTCTTGTGTGAATTCCAAAAAACAAATGTTCTGTCTCAAATAAATAATAACCTTAACTCACACAAACTATTCTTCTTTTAACTTAGCCAGAAAACATGTCTAGCAGGGTGAAGGAGCGACATCCACAGAGACGACAGCACAGGATCAGATAAGTATATTCTATAATGAACAGGAAAATAGAAATAATGTCAGGCAGCGCAGAGCTCTCTTACAGTCTGTAGCCTTTCTTGTCTTTTATTTATTACAGGTATCCGTAGGAGGGAACACCAAAGTCTGTGCAGGAGGAGTGGCACGAAGCGAAGTACACCAAGGAAGCACCAGGGAAGGATCTGGAGAATGAAGACTACGTCAACGGGTGAAGGAACAGCGGCGCGACGTCAGAAACTTCATAAGCGGAAGAACACCAGCGAGGGTTGTGCTGAGGAGCGACGCCAGCAGGAATAGAAACAGCAGAGACGCCGGGACAAGCCGAACACAGGAGGAAGACCCGACGCTTCAGGAGAAGCACTGGAACCGGAAGGTAAGTGTACTCCCGTGAGAAAGAACGCGAAGCGTCTGGGCTTGAGAGTGGCTGCGCATCTGAAAGAAACACGTTAGTTAGATTCCTCACCTTAGAATATCCCCAGGCGTCAGACTGGATCTGGAAGATTTTTCGTCAGCAATACCCCTTGCGCGTCGCTAGGCGTCGTCTGCGGCTCCGTGTCCGTCGTCGGCGTCGTGCGCCGGGATGACGTCGTCGGAGTACTTAGACGCCGCCCTCGCGCGCTGACGTCAGTTCTTCTTTTTTCCGCGCCAGTAAGCGCAGATCCGGGAGAGCTACCCCTTTAGTCAATTTTTGACTAACTTTTTTGATCCTTTTTGATCGTGTCTCGACACCGGTGCCGGTAGGATGCCTGGGTTTAAAGCCTGTACGGACTGTAACCGATTGATGTCGGTTACGGACCATCACCGCCGGTGTCTTTACTGCTTGGGCCTCGATCACGACGCGGAGTCGTGTTCGGACTGCAAGGCCCTGACCTCGAAGGCTAGACGGGAGCGGTCGCGTAAGCTTCTTGAGATTCGCCACTCGGCTCCGCGCGCCTCTCGATCCCTGTCCAGGAGGAGGTCCAAGGATCGGTCACGGAGCCGCAGCCGACGTCCCCATCGGTCGTCGGGATCCAAGTCTTCGGGTAAGTCGAAGCATTCCAAGAAGTCCAAGAGGCGACATCGCTCTTCGGACTCCCCTCGCCGGTCGCGCAACTCGGTCGAGGGTCAGGGTGGTTCCACCCCCGCGGCTCCGGCGGCGCCGCAGGCGCCGCGCCCGTCCCCATACCCTCCGGTCCCTGGGACTGACGCGACGCCGGCGGAAGTCAGTGCCTTCCTCTCGGCCATGAGGAACCTGGCGCCGCCGTCGGCGCCCGCTGGCGCGCCTTCGGGCCCCGCGGACCCGACTGGGCTGCCTTGCCTGCCGGTGGCTCCGGCCCCGGCGCCGTTGACGGCTCCGGCCTCGACGCCGCAAGCGCCCGAGGGACCCGTTCTCGAGTCCCCGTCGACGCCGGTCAACCTTGTCACGCCTCCTCCGCCGGCGTCGACACCGGTTCCACCCCCGACGCCGACGTCGACTCCGCTCGACGTCGTGCCCCAGTTCAGTCCCGCTCCGGGCCCGACGCCGGTCCGGCGTCGATGGACGCCGAGATCGACGCCGCTAGAGACACATTTTGTCTACCGCCCGGCTCCGTTACTTTCTCCTCTACACCAGGAGTCGGATGATGGGGACTACTGGGAGGGATCCGAGGATCCTATGGCCGCTCAGGCCCAACTGTCCCAGGACTGGGCAGATGAACTTGGGGAGGCCAGTGGTCTGGATACCTCGCCAGACACTGGATTCATCTCTCCCCCGACTGTGGCTTCGGAGGAGGGTGCTGCTTTCTCCGTGGTGCTGCGCAAGGCGGCCGCAGCCCTTGGGCTCGAGCTACCTGCCGTGGCTGTGAGGACGAACGTCCTCACTGAGGTGCTTCAGTCTGCAGCAAGCTCCACTGAGCCTCTGCTGCCGTTCAATGAGGCCCTCACTGACGTTCTACAGGGCACCTGGTCCAAGCCCTCCACAGTTCCTCCTGTGGACAGGAACGTCGCCAGGCGCCACCGCCCTGCTCCGGGCGACCCCAGTTTTCTGTCCCAACATCCTACCCCTGAGAGCCTAGTTATCCAGGCCTCCACCTCCTAATCCTCTTTCCCGACCGCCCCGCCGGACCGGGATTCCATGAGACTAGAGCAGTTTGGCAAGAAGCTGTTCTCTTCCCTTAGTTTGGGCCTGCGGTCTTTGAACATCGCTTGTCTCTTGGACCGTTATTCCCACTCTCTGTGGGATGCGGTGGAGGACGCGCTGCCCCTGTGTCCGGAGGAGGTCCGGACATGACTTACCCAGGCTCTGGCCGATGGGAGGGATGCCGCGCGACATGCTATAAGATGTGGGCTTGACACCACGGACTCGCTGGGTAGGGCGATTTCTACCTCAGTGGCGCTTAGACGTCACGCCTGGCTGCGGTCCACGTCATTTTCGGGTGATGTCCAGAGTTCTCTCATGGACATGCCCTTTGATAACACTCGTTTTTTTGGCGAGAAAGCGGACAGTGCGCTGAATCGCTTTAAGGACTCCCGGGCTATGGCCAAGTCCTTGGGCCTCTCGGCCCGCGGTCGCAAACTTCCGCCTTTCGCCCCTTTCGTGGCCAAGGAAGGGGTGCCTCCTCACGTACGCCTAGCCACCAGCCGCAGAATCAACCTGCGCGCGGTCGCGGACGTGGTTTCCGCCGAGGCGGTTCTGGAGGACGACGAGGTCAGTCCACATCCACCCCGGCAGCATCCGCCTCAAAACCTTCCTAGTCCGAGTTTTCAGGCCCATTCCACGCCAGTGGGCGGCAGAGTTCGCCATCACCTGCTCCACTGGCGGTCCATCACATCGGACAGGTGGGTGCTGCAAATCGTCCGAAGGGGCTACTCCCTCCCCTTCGAGACGACCCCTCCAGCCATACCACCGTATCTCGGGGGATCATTTGAATCTTCTCCACGAGGAAGTTTCCGCCCTCTTGGCCAAGGGGTCCGTCGAGCACGTTCCGAGTCCAGAAGTGGGTCGTGGTTGTTATTCCCACTACTTTCTGGTTCCCAAGAAGGGCAAAGGGGGCCTACGCCCTATCTTGGACCTCCGGAACGTCAATGCCTTCCTCCGGAAGGAAAGGTTCAAGATGTTAACCTTGGCTCAGGTTCTAGCTGCCCTAGACCCCGGAGACTGGATGGTAGCGTTGGACTTGCAGGACGCATATTTCCACATCCCCGTCCTGCCGGCCCACCGGCGTTACCTGCGGTTCACGGTGGGCCCAGAGCACTTTCAGTTTACCGTGCTCCCCTTCGGTCTCACCAGTGCCCCTCGGGTGTTCACGAAAGTGATGGCGGTGGTCGCAGCTCATCTGCGCAGATCAGGGGTTCCAGTCTTCCCCTATCTCGACGACTGCCCGGGGCGAGCCCGCCTTCAACAACCAGTCGTCTCCCACCTCCAGACTACGGCGGATCTCCTGCATTTGCTGGGGTTTTCCATCAACGTGCCGAAGTCACACCTGAGTCCCTCTCAGAAGCTCCTTTTCATCGGAGCGGTTCTCGATTCGGCGCAGTTCCGGGTCTATCCGCTGGAACAGCGGGTCCGGGATATTCAGGCCCTGATTCCCATCTTTCGGCCTCTATCCTGGGTTTCGGTCAGGCTAGTGTTGCGGCTTCTGGGGCTGATGGCCTCCTGCATCCTACTAGTGTATCACGCCAGGCGGCGCATGTGGGCTCTGCAGTGGGACCTGAAGTTTCAGTGGGCCCAGCATCACGGCAACCTGTCCGACCATGTCTTGATCTCGGAGGGCACTGCACAGCAGTTGCAGTGGTGGCTCACGGACCGCGATTGGGTCATGGGCAGAAGCCTCTCCCTTCCCCAACCGGAGCATGTCGTAGTGACGGATGCGTCCCTCCTGGGATGGGGTGGCCATATGGGAGAGGCGGAGATCAGAGGCCTCTGGTCTCCGGCGGAGTCTCGTCTCCACATCAACCTGTTGGAGTTGAGAGCGATCCGGCTTGCACTGAAAGCCTTCCTTCCCTCTGTCAGGGGCAGTGTCGTGCAGGTGTTCACGGACAACACCACCGCCATGTGGTATTGCAACAAACAGGGCGGGGTGGGGTCGTGGACCCTTTGTCAGGAGGCTCTGCGCCTCTGGACGTGGCTGGAACACCAGGGCGTCACCCTAGTGGTTCAACATCTGGCGGGCTCTCTGAACGCCAGAGCAGATGAACTCAGCCGCCGGTGCATGATGGATCACGAATGGCGTCTGAACTCCGAAGTGGCGCAAGGTCTCTTTCAGCAGTGGGGAGAGCCTTGGTTAGATCTATTCGCCACCGAAGAGAACGCGCAATGTCAGCAGTTCTGCGCGTTGGAATTTCCAAGGCGGCACTCGCTCGGCGACGCTTTTCGTCACGAGTGGAGTTGCGGTCTGTTGTACGCCTTTCCGCCTATACCACTTCTGCCCAGAGTGCTGAAGAAGATCAGGTGCGACCGGGCCCAAGTCATCTTGGTGGCTCCGGACTGGGCACGAAGGTACTGGTATCCCGAGCTACTCAGTATGTTGACCGATCCTCCGATACGTCTGCCCCTTCGGGAGGATCTTCTGTCGCAGCAGCAGGGGACGGTCCTCCACCCGAACCTGTCCAGCCTCCACCTCCATGCGTGGAGATTGAGCGGCGGCAGTTGATGCCATTTGACTTGCCTCCTGAAGTCTGTGATATCATTCTGGCAGCCAGGCGTCCCTCCACAAAGACGGTATACGCCTGCCGGTGGAACAAATTTGTGGCATGGTGCACAGCAAAGGCTGTGGATCCCCTTTCCGCCCCTCTTTCTGAGGTTCTCCTCTTTCTTCTTTCTTTGGCCCGGCAGGGCTCTGCCCTGGGCACCCTGAAAGGTTATCTTGCTGCCATCTCTGCCTTCTTGCGGCTTCCTGATCAGCCTTCTCTTTTCAAGTCCCCTGTAGTTACACGCTTTCTAAAGGGCATTACTCACACGTTCCCTCCTGTTCCGTTTGTAATGCCTCAGTGGGACTTGAATCTTGTCTTGACATTCCTGATGTGCGCTCCCTTCGAGCCTCTTCACAATTGTCCCCTTCGTCTTCTGACTCTGAAGATAAAGCCTGGAGCTCACTCACCCGTCTAGCCGAGGTGATGGCTACCAGAAAAGCAGTCTTAAAAGCCTCCTTTTCTCTCTGTTCATCCGGACAAGGTTGTCCTTCGGCCTCGTCCCTCCTTTCTTCCGAAAGTGGTGACTCCATTTCATCTTGGGCAGTCTGTCACCTTGCCCACCTTCTTTCCGCCTCCGCATCCTTCCAAAGAGGAAGAGAGGCTCCACCGTCTGGACCCAAAACGTGCACTCTCCTTTTATTTGGACCGCACAAAGCAGTTCCGGGTGGACGACCAACTTTTCGTTGGATACGTGGGTGCTAAGAAGGGGAAAGCTGTGCACAAACGGACCATCTCTCGGTGGGTCGTTTTGTGCATCAAAATTTGTTATTCCTTGGCAAAAAAGTGCCCCCCTGCTGGGCTGCGCGCCCATTCTACTCGGGCCACTGCGGCTACTACTGCTTTGGGACGGGGTGTCCCTTTGCAGGACATCTGTCAGGCGGCAACGTGGGCTTCGCTACACACGTTTGCCAGGCATTATTGCCTTGACAGCCAAGTCCGGAGGGATGGCTTCTTTGGCCGTTCTGTCCTCCAGGACTTTCTGGTGTGATCTTGGTTCGCAGACCCACCACCGGGGATGGTATTGCTTGGGTATCTATTCTAAGGTGAGGAATCTAACTAACGTGTTTCTTTCAGATGAACAAGTTACTTACCTTCGGTAACGATGTATCTGTAAGAAACATTAGTTAGTTAGATTCCTCACCGACCCACCCATCCTCCCCGTTCTGCGAACTGACATCTAGGGTTAAGGTTATCCTTTTCAGGCCCCTAGATTTTATTTTTGGCACCAGTGTCGGTCTTTGCATGGCTCTGCGTTCCTGGCGCGGAAGGCTATGTACAAGAACTGACGTCAGCGCACGAGGGCGGCGTCTAAGTACTCCGACGACGTCATCCCGGCGCACGTCGCCGACGACGGACGCGGAGCCGCAGACGACGCCTAGCGACGCGCAAGGGGTATTGCGGACGAAAAATCTTCCGGATCCAGTCTGACGCCTGGGGATATTCTAAGGTGAGGAATCTAACTAACTAATGTTTCTTACAGATACATCGTTACCGAAGGTAAGTAACTTGTTCTTTAGCCTCATCATGGGCTTCTGCGCATGCTTGCCCCCTATGGCGGCCATTTTAGTAGTCCAGAAAGTGACCGGAGAGAGACTGGGACTGGCAGGCATGACAGTACACCGCCCCCCCCCCCCTCTACGGCCCCCGGACGGGTTTAGGTTCTCGGGATGCCGCCTATGGAAAATACGCACTAAACGATGAGCGTGTAGCCGGTTCCCAAGTACGTTCCTCAATGCCATAGCCTTTCCAATGTACCAAGTACTGGAGCTTACGACGCACCCTATGTGAATCTCTGATGGCTCTAACCTCATATTCTTGTTCGTTATCCACCAACACAGGGGCTGGGACTGTAGGGAGACGCTTGCCAGGTGCCACCGGTTTTAAGAGACACATGAAATTCTGGATGTATCTTTAAGGTAACCGGAAAATCTAGTTTCATAGCAACAGGGTTCACTACTTTACATATCTTGTATGGGCCTATATACCGAGGTTTGAATTTGCAAAACCCTCTCAGTGCAAGATCTTTTGTTGACAGCCATACTTCGTCTCCTTGACTATATCCAGGCTCCATTCGTCCGTAGACATCCGCTCCTTCTTTATATTTTGCTTTACCCTTGTCTAGATTCAGTTGTACAGTCTTGTGAATGTCTTGTATCTCATTCACAAAGGTCTCAACCGCAGGGACAGAACCAGAAGAAGGAAGCGGGGACAGCATAGTACGTGGGTGAAAACTGTAAGTACAAAAAAAGGAGAGAAAGCAGTGGAAGTGTGACAGCTGTTCTTATATGAGAATTCAGCAATCCACACCATCTCTTCCCAATCAGAGAGAGAGTTTAAAACCTGGCACCTGATATACTGTTCAAAACATTGATTTACTCTATCAGTTTGACCATTTGTCTGGGGGTGGTGGCTTGAAGACAACCTGACATCTATCTGCAATAAGGCTCCCAACCGCTTCCAGAACCTGGAAATGAATTGAGCCCACCAGTCAGACACCAGAATTGAGGGAAGTCCATGTAGGCATACAACTTGTTGAACAAACACTGAAGCTAATCCTCTAGCTGTGGGGAGAGCTTTCAATGGTATTAAGTGGGCCATTTTGGTCAATAGGTCCACAACAACCAGGAGAGTAGTATACGCGTGGGTGGTTCTCTGTAACGCTGTTATGAAATCCAAAGACACTGTATGCCAAGGACGAGGTGGAATAGGTAATGGTTGTAACAATCCCACAGGGGTCTGATGAGAGGCTTTCCCTTGGGCACAAACATGTCAAGTCTGGATGTAGTCCCTCCCCATGCCAGGCCACCAAAAGTGTCTCTTCAATAAATCTTATACCCCAGGTGTCCAGCAAGGGGGTGTGTGTGGCACCACTCTAAAGCTTATAATCTTAGATCATGGGTGGGAAGCACCAAACCTCCCTGAACATAGGACAACTCCTGCCTTTGTGACCTCTTGGGAACCAACTGTCTCTTTCATGGCTGTTGATGCTTGTGCTTCCGTAACTGTCTGTAAAAAGCTGTTCTCAGAATACAAGGTGCCAATTATTCGCTCTCTGGCTATTATAGGGGGGCGGCTCAGATGGTGATTCTATGGGTTTGTAACCTAAGCGAGATAAGGCATCTGCTTTCCCGTTCTTTGTCCCCGCCTGGAACTGTATAACAAAATCATAATCACGAAAAAACCGGGTCCAATGTAATTGTCGCATGGAAAGAGCCCTTGCTGATTTTAGGAACTGTAAATTACGATGATCTGTGAGAACTGTTATTCTGTGATTGGCTCCTAACAGATACTGCCTCCACTCTTTAAACACCCTCTTTATGGCCAATAGTTCCTTGTCACCTATTGTATAATTCATTTAAGCAGGTGTCCGCTTTCGTGAATATTATGCTACAGGATGGAGACGTCCATTAATTGGATCTGCTTGCGAAAGGACCCCTTCAACTGCTACTTGAGACGCATCTGCCTCTACCACAAAGGGCCGTGAAGGATCTGGGTGTCTTAGTATGGGTGCTTGTGTGAAAGCTACCTTCAATTTACCAAAGGACTCATCCGCCTTGGAGGTCTATTGAAACTTAAACCCTTTTTTAACAGCTTAGTTATTGGAGAGGCCAAATCGGCAAAATTATTGATAAAGCGCCTATAGAAATTGTTAAGGAGATCCAGAGCTTTCTTGTCTTTGCCAGTCTGCGGAGCTTGCCAGCGAGTTATGGCTTCTACTTTCCGCTGATCCATACTGATTCCCTGTGGAGACAGTATGAATCCACGGAAACTGACTGATTACGTATGGAAATTACATTTCTCTAACTTACAATACAGATGGTTGTCTCACAAACATTCGAGGACCTTTCTGACGTGAATTTCGTGTTCTTGTCTAGATGGGGAATAAATCAGGAGGTCATCGATATAAGCAATGACAAACAGGTCCCACATGTCTTTCAAAATTTCATAATTAAAAACTGAAAAGCCGAAGGAGCATTACATAGCCCAAAGGGAATGACTAAATATTCGTATACCATTCTTAGTGCAGAAGGCAGTTTTCCATTCATCTCCCTCCTTGATTCTCACCAGATGATATGCCCCTCGTAAATCTAACTTAGTGAATACTTGAGCGTCTTTTATTTGATCAAGAATGGAGGAAATTAGAGGTAAGGGATACCTATTCTTGATGGTGATGGAATTCAATGCCCTATAATCTATACAACATCTATGGCCCCCCCCTCTCTCTTCGGTATAAAAAAAAGAGATGATGATGCCGGTGACCTGGAAGGACGAATAAACCCAATCCTCAACATTTCATCCAGGTATTCTCGCAAATATGCGTTTTTTTTCTGTTAAGGAGTAAACCCTGATACAGGGAATGCGAACCCCAGGCAACAGATCTATCCGGCAGTCATAGGACCTATGTGGTGAAAGGCTAGTAGCCTTTTCCACATCAAAAATATCTTTCAGATCTTGACAAGAGGTAGGCAATGAACATTCAACTGTATCGGTGAGGGCAATAGCCTTCTCAGAATTACCCCAGTCCTGAAGAAAATGTTCCTTACAATATTCGTGGCTAAAAGTTAACGTCCTTGTCTTCCAATTTATAAAAGGATTGTGTAGACACAGCCAGGGTGCCCTAAAATAGCTGGAAACTGAGGGGACTGAATAAGATCAAATGTAATGAGTTCATGGTGTTTCTCCTCGATAATTAAGGTTAACTCAATAGTTGCGTGTGTAATGGGACCAAATTTTAAGCTGCTTCCGTCAATTGTAGTGACTTCCTCCCAGGAGGATTTAGACACCCAAGAGATCTTGTTGCTCAATGCCCACTGTTAATCCATGAAATTACCTGAAGCCCCAGAATCAACCATTATTTGCATTTCTGCAACCTTGTGTCCCCATATAAGAAGTGAGGAGAGAAAAAAATGGTTTGATAGAGATGCTGGTACCTTTGTTTGCGAGACAATCAATCCTGAGTTACCCAAAGTCCTTGTCTCCTGAGACTTCGGGCTCACTAGTTTTACGAACGTTTAGTCAATTTTGGCTTTACAGGGCAATCTCTTAAAAAATGACCCTGTTTACCACAGTACATACACAGCTTCTTATCTCGTCTTCTCTGCCTCTCTTCTTCCCTAAGAGGGCCTCTCAGACTTCCTATTTGCATGGGTTCAGGATCTTCAGAAGTTTTTTCAGGGTCGTCCCTTCTCTCCCTATAAGAAAAAACTCGCCTATTGAACTTGGCCCTTTTTGAGGGGTCATCTGTGAACTTTTTGCCTTCTTCCTGTATTTTGTCTGACTTGTATTCGTTGGTTTTATGACTCTAGCACTGATCAGCAGTGGTAAAGTGCCCAAAGTGCATATGCTCTCCCTATGATAAATTGATGTATGGATTAGTGACTCCATGATTGGGTTATTTGATTTACTTGTCAGACCCTCGTACAGTGCACCATGGGTGCCCAGGGCTTGTAAATCAAATGCTGCCAGTGGGCTTGCAGCACTGGTTGTGCCACCCACAGAAGCAGCCTGTAAAATATATCTCAGGCCTGCCATTGCAGAGCCTATGTGCAGTCTGGTACTGCCATGTTGACTGGCCAAGTGCACCCACTTGTCAGTCCCTAAACCTTCCCTTTTCTTCATATCAGACACCCCTAAGGTAGGCCCAAGGGCAGGGTGCATTGTAAGTATAAGGTAGGACATGCTCTGGTGTGTGTGGCATGTCCTGATAGTGAATTACAGCCATTTTTGTTTTTCACTATTGCAAGGCTACCTATTCCCCATATGCCAGAATGGGCAGTTTGATTATAACATCTATCTGAAAGAAACACGTTAGTTAGATTCCTCACCTTAGATTCCTCACCTTAGAATATCCCCAGGCGTCAGGCTGGATCCGGAAAGATTTTTGTAGCAATACCCCTTGCGCGTCGCTAGGCGTCGTCTGCGGCTCCGTGTCCGTCGTTGGCGTCGTGCGCCGGAATGACGTCGTCAGAGTACTTAGACGCCGCCCTCGCGCGCTGACGTCAGTTCTTCTTTTTTCCGCGCCAGACAGCGCCGATCCGGGAAGAGCTTACCCCTTAGTCAATTTTTGACTAAACTTTTTTGACTCTTTTTGGTCTTCTGTCGACTCGACTCTGGTGCCGGTAGGATGCCTGGGTTTAAAGCCTGTGACACCTGTCATCGACTGATGTCGGTGACGGACCACCATCGCCGGTGCCTTTACTGCCTGGGGGCCGACCACGACGCGGAGTTGTGCCCCGATTGTCAGGCCTTGACCTCGAAGGCTATGTGGGAGCGGTCCCGTAAGCTTCTCGAGCTTCGGCACTCGGCGCAGCTCACGGTCCCGGTCCAGGAGGAGGTTCAAGGACCGGTCGCGGAGCCGCAGTCACCATCATCGCTCGTCTGGCTTGAAGTCTTCGGGTAAGTCGAAGCGATCTAAGAAGTCCAAGAGGCGACACCACTCTTCGGACTCTCCTCGCCGGTCGCACGACTCGGCTGAGGGTCAGGGTGGGCCCACCCCCGCGGCTCCGTCGGAGCCACGTCCGTCCCCATACCCGCCGGTCTCTGGGACTGACGTGACTCCGGCGGAGGTCAGTGCCTTCCTCTCGGCCATGAGGGTCCTGGCTCTGCCGTCGACACCTGCCGGCGTGCCTTCGGGCCCCGCGGGCTCGACTGGGCGACCCCGCGTGCCGGCGGCGACTTCGGTCCCGGCGCCGCAGGTCCCCGAGGGATCCAGGCCTGGATCTCTGCCGGCGCCGGTCGACCTCACGACGCCTCCTCCGCCGACACCGGTTCCACCTCCGGCGCATTCTCCGGACGACGCCGTTCCCCGGTTTAGCCCCTGTCTGGAGCAGGCGCGGCGCCACTTGACGCCGCACCCGACGCCGATGGATGAGCATTTCATCTACCGCCCGGCTCCGATCATTCCTCCTGTTTATCAGGAATCGGATGACGGGGGCGACTGGGAGGGGTCTGAGGACCCTATGGCCATACAGGGCCAACTTTCACAGGACTGGGCAGACGAACTGGGGGATGCCAGTAGTCTGGACACTTCCCCGGACGCTGGTTTCATCTGTCCTCCGACTGTGGCCTCGGAGGAAGGTGCAGCTTTTTCAGTGGTGCTGCGCAAGGCGGCCAAAGCCCTAGGGCTTGAGTTGCCTGCTGTGGCCGTGAGGATTAACGTCCTCACAGAGGTGCTTCAACCGTCAGCAAGCTCCACAGAGCCTCTGCTGCAGTTCAATGAGGCCCTCATAGACGTTCTGCAGGGCACTTGGTCCAAGCCCTCCACAGTTACCCCTGTGTATCGGAACGTGGCCTGGCGCCACCGCCCTGCTCCGGGCGACCCCAGTTTCCTGTCCCAACACCCCACCCCGAGAGTCTGGTTATCCAGGCCTCCACTTCCCAATCCTCCGTCCCGTCCGCCCCTCCGGATCGGGAATCCAAGAGGCTGGAACAGTTCGGAAAGAAGCTGTTCTCTTCCCTGAGTTTGGGCCTGCGGTCTTTGAACACCGCTTGCCTCTTGGACCGTTTCTCCCACTCTCAGGGACAGCACGTCCTCCACCGTATCCCACAATGTCCGGAGGAGGCCCGGACTCTTCTCTCCCGGGCGCTTGCTGACGGGCGAGATGCAGCACGACATGCCATACGGTGTGGACTAGACACCACGGACTCGCTGGGCAGGGCGATTTCCACCACGGTGGCGCTCCGCCTGGCTGTGGTCCACGTCTTTTACGGGGATGTCCAGAGTACCCTCATGGATATGCCCTTTGATGGCACTCGCCTTTTTGGTGAGAAGGCGGATTGTGCGCTGGCTCGTTTTAAGGACTCCCGGGCTACGGCCAAGTCCTTGGGTCTCTCGGCCGCAAACTTCCGCCTTTCGCCCCTTTCGTGGCCAAGGAAGGGGCGCCTCCTCACGTCCGCCTAGCCACCGGCCGCAGAACCAACCTGTCGGCGGTCGCGGACATGGATTCCGCCGAGGCGGTACTGGAGAACAATGTGCCGGTCAGTCCACATCCACCCCGGCAGCATCCGCCTCAAAGCCCTCCTAGTCCGAGCTATCTGAAAGAAACACGTTAGTTAGATTCCTCACCTTAGAATATCCCCAGGCGTCAGACTGGATCCGGAAGATTTTTCGTCAGCAATACCCCTTGCGCGTCGCTAGGCGTCGTCTGCGGCTCCGCGTCCGTCGTCGGCGTCGTGCGCCGGGATGACATCGTCGGAGTACTTAGACGCCGCCCTCGCGCGCTGACGTCAGTTCTTCTTTTTTCCGCGCCAGTAAGCGCAGATCCGGGAGAGCTACCCCTTTTAGTCTTTTTTGACTAAATCTTTTTTGATCATTTTTGATCCTTGTCTGTCGACATCTGGTGCCGGTAGGATGCCTGGATTCAAGGCTTGTGAGGATTGTCATCGACTGATGTCGGTGACCGATCACCACCGCCGGTGCCTCTACTGCTTAGGCCCCGACCACGACGCGGAGTCGTGCAACGACTGTCAGGCCCTGACTTCGAAGGCTAGGCGGGAGCGGTCCCGCAAGCTTCTCGAGCTTCGCCACTCGGCTCCGCGTCGTGCGCGATCCCGGTCCAGGAGGAGGTCCAAGGATCGCTCGCGGAGCCATAGCCGACGCCATCGCTCGTCCGGCTCCAAGTCGTCGGGTAAGTCCAAACGCTCAAAGAAGTCCAAGAGGCGACATCGCTCTTCGGACTCCCCTCGCCGGTCGCGCGACTCGGCCGAGGGTCAGGGTGGTTCCACCCCCGCGGCTCCGGCGGAGCCGCAGGTGCCGCGTCGGCCCCCATACCTTCCGGTCCCTGGGGCTGATGCGGCGCCGGCGGAGATCAGTGCCTTCCTCTCGGCCATGAGGAGCCTGGCCCCGCCGTCGACGCCCGCTGGCGCGCCTTCGGGCCCCGCGGACTCGACTGGGCGACCTCGCGTGCCGGCGGCTCCGGCCCCGGCGCCGTCGACGACTCCGGTCTCGACGCCGCAGGTCCCCGCGGGGCCCTTGCCTGGGCCCCAGTCGACGCCGGTTGACCTAGTCACTCCTCCACCGGCGCCGATGCCTGAACCACCGACGCCGTCACCGGCGCCGCCGACGCCGACGCCTGTGACGCCGACACCCCGGTTTAGCCCTCATCCGGACCCGACGCCGGCACGGCGGCCGCCGACGCCGCATCCGACGCCGCTTGAGTCCTACCATCTCTACAGTCCGGTTCCGATCATTCCTCCTGTTTATCAGGAATCGGAAGAAGGGGGCGACTGGGAGGGGTTCGAGGACACTCTGGCTGTTCAGTCACAGCTTTCTCAGGACTGGGCAGATGAACTGGGGGAGGCCAGTGGGCTGGACACCTCGCCAGACACTGGATTCACTTCTCCTCCGACCGTGGCTTCGGAGGAGGGTGCAGCATTTTCTGTGGTGCTGCGCAAGGCGGCCGTGGCTGTGAGGACTAACATCCTCACTGAGGTGCTTCAAACCTCAGCAAGCTCCACTGAGCCTCTGCTGCCGTTCAACGAGGCCCTCACTGACGTTCTGCAGGGCACCTGGTCCAAGCCCTCCACAGTTCCTCCTGTGGATAGGAACGTTGCCAGGCGCCACCGCCCTGCTCCGGGCGACCCCAGTTTCCTGTCCCAACACCCCACCCCCGAGAGTCTGGTTATCCAGGCCTCTACTTCCCAATCCTCCTTCCCGACCGCTCCGCCGGATCGGGATTCCAAGAGACTCGAGCAGTTCGGCAAGAAACTGTTTTCGTCCCTTAGTTTGGGCCTGCGGTCCTTAAATACCGCCTGTCTCTTGGACCGTTATTCCCATTCCCTGTGGGATACGGTGGAGGACGTGCTGCCCCTGTGTCCGGAGGAGGTCCGGACGCGTCTTACCCAGGCTTTGGCCGATGGGAGGGATGCAGCACGGCACGCCATACGATGTGGGCTTGACACCACGGACTCACTGGGTCGGGCGATTTCAACCACGGTGGCGCTCCGCCGCCACGCCTGGATGCGGTCCACGTCATTTTCCGGGGATGTCCAGACAACCCTCATGGACATGCCCTTTGATGGCACTCGCCTGTTTGGCGAGAAGGCGGACAGTGCGCTGAACCGCTTTAAGGACTCCCGGGCTACGGCCAAGTCCTTGGGCCTCGCGGCCCCGCGGGCGCACACCTCCGCTTTTCGCCCCTTTCGTGGCCAAGGAAGGGGCGCCTCCTCACGTCCGCAAAGCCACCAGCCGCAGAACCAACCTGCGCGCGGTCGCGGACGTGGCTTCCGCCGTGGCGGAAATGGAGGCCGACGTGGTCAGCCCACATCCACCCCGGCAGCATCCGCCTCAAAGCCTTCCTAGTCCGAGCTTTCAGGCCCATACCACGCCAGTGGGCGGCAGAGTTCGCCATCACCTGCTCCACTGGCGGTCCATAACATCGGACAGGTGGGTGCTGCAAATCGTCCGCAGGGGCTACTCCCTCCCCTTCGAGACGACCCCTCCAGCCATGCCACCGCAGCACCACCGTATCTCGGGGGATCATTTGGATCTTCTCCGCGAGGAAGTTTCGGCTCTCTTGGCCAAGGGGACCGTCGAGCGCGTTCCGAGTCCAGAAGTAGGTCGTGGTTGTTATTCCCACTACTTTCTGGTTCCCAAGAAGGGCAAGGGGGGCCTACGCCCTATCTTGGACCTCCGGAACGTCAATGCCTTCCTCCGAAAGGAAAGGTTCAAGATGCTAACGTTGGCTCAGGTTTTAGCTGCCCTAGACCCTGGAGACTGGATGGTAGCGTTGGACTTGCAGGACGCTTATTTCCACATCCCCGTCCTGCCGGCCCACCGGCGTTACCTGCGGTTCACGGTGGGCCAAGAGCACTTTCAGTTTACCGTGCTCCCCTTCGGCCTCACCAGTGCCCCTCGGGTGTTCACGAAAGTGATGGCGGTGGTCGCAGCTCATCTGCGCAGATCAGGGGTTCCAGTCTTCCCCCTATCTCGACGACTGGTTGTTGAAGGCGGGCTCGCCCCAGGCAGTCGTCTCCCACCTCCAGACTACGGCGGATCTCCTGCATTTGCTGGGGTTTTCCATCAACGTGCCGAAGTCACACCTGAGTCCCTCTCAGAAGCTCCTCTTCATCGGAGCGGTTCTCGATTCGGCGCAGTTCCGGGTCTATCCACCGGAACAGCGGGTCCGGGATATACAGGCCCTGATTCCCATCTTTCGGCCTCTATCCTGGGTTTCGGTCAGGCTAGTGTTGCGGCTTCTGGGGCTGATGGCCTCCTGCATCCTACTAGTGCATCACGCCAGGCGGCGCATGCGGGCTCTGCAGTGGGACCTGAAGTTTCAGTGGGCCCAGCATCACGGCAACCTGTCCGACCATGTCTTGATCTCGGAGGGCACTGCACAACAGTTGCAGTGGTGGCTCACGGACCGCGAGTGGGTCGAGGGCAAGAGCCTCTCCCTTCCCCAACCAGAGCATGTCGTAGTGACGGATGCGTCCCTCCTGGGATGGGGTGGCCATATGGGAGAGGCGGAGATCAGAGGCCTCTGGTCTCCGGCGGAGTCTTGTCTCCACATCAACCTGTTGGAGTTGAGAGCGATCCGGCTTGCACTGAAAGCCTTCCTTCCCTCTGTCAGGGGAAGTGTCGTGCAGGTGTTCACGGACAACACCACCGCCATGTGGTATTGCAACAAACAGGGCGGGGTGGGGTCGTGGACCCTTTGTCAGGAGGCTCTGCGCCTCTGGACATGGCTGGAACACCAGGGCGTCACCCTGGTGGTTCAACATCTGGCGGGCTCTCTGAACGCCAGAGCAGACGAACTCAGCCGCCGGTGCATGATGGATCACGAATGGCGTCTGAACTCCGAAGTGGCGCAAGGCCTCTTTCAGCAGTGGGGAGAGCCTTGGTTAGATCTATTCGCCACCGAAGAGAACGCGCAATGTCAGCAGTTCTGCGCGTTGGAATTTCCAAGGCGGCACTCGCTCGGCGACGCTTTTCGTCACGAGTGGAGTTGCGGTCTGTTGTACGCCTTTCCGCCTATACCACTTCTGCCCAGAGTGCTGAAGAAGATCAGGCACGACCGGGCCCAAGTCATCTTGGTGGCTCCGGATTGGGCACGAAGATACTGGTATCCCGAGCTACTCAGTCTGTTGACCGATCCCCCGATACGTCTGCCCCTTCGGGAGGATCTTCTGTCGCAGCAGCAGGGGACGGTCCTCCACCCGAACCTGTCCAGCCTCCACCTCCATGCGTGGAGATTGAGCGGCGGCAGTTGATGCCATTTGACTTGCCTCCTGAAGTCTGTGATATCATTCTGGCAGCCAGGCGTCCCTCCACAAAGTCGGTATACGCCTGCCGGTGGAACAAATTTGTGGCATGGTGCACAGCAAAGGCTGTGGATCCCCTTTCCGCCCCTCTTTCTGAGGTTCTCCTCTTCCTTCTTTCTCTGGCCCGGCAGGGCTCTGCCCTGGGCACCCTGAAAGGTTATCTTGCTGCCATCTCCGCCTTCTTGCGGCTTCCTGATCAGCCTTCTCTTTTCAAGTCCCCTGTGGTTACACGCTTTCTCAAAGGCATTACACACACGTTCCCTCCTGTCCCTTTTGTAATGCCTCAGTGGGACTTGAATCTGGTTTTGACATTCCTGATGTGCGCTCCCTTCGAGCCTCTTCACAATTGCCCTCTTCGTCTTCTAACTCTAAAGACTGCTTTTCTGGTAGCCATCACCTCGGCTAGACGGGTGAGTGAGCTCCAGGCTTTATCTTCAAAGCCTCCTTTTCTATCTGTTCATCCGGACAAGGTTGTCCTTCGGCCTCGTCCCTCCTTTCTTCCTAAAGTGGTGACTCCATTTCACCTTGGGCAGTCTGTCACCTTGCCCACCTTCTTTCCGCCTCCGCATCCTTCCAAAGAGGAAGAGAGGCTCCACCGTCTGGACCCAAAACGTGCGCTCTCCTTTTATCTGGACCGCACAAAACAGTTCCGGGTGGACGACCAGCTTTTTGTTGGGTACGTGGGCGCTAAGAAGGGGAAAGCTGTGCACAAACGAACCATCTCTCGGTGGGTCGTTTTGTGTATAAAAATCTGCTATTCCTTGGCTAAAAAGGACCCTCCTGTTGGGCTGCGCGCCCATTCTACTCGGGCCACGGCGGCTACTACTGCCTTGGGACGGGGAGTCCCTTTGCAGGACATCTGTCAGGCGGCGACGTGGGCTTCGCTACACACGTTTGCCAGGCATTATTGCCTTGACAGCCAAGTCCGGAGGGATGGCTTCTTTGGCCGTTCTGTCCTCCAGGACTTTCTGGTGTGATCTTGGTTCGCAGACCCACCACCGGGGACGGTATTGCTTGGGTATCTATTCTAAGGTGAGGAATCTAACTAACGTGTTTCTTTCAGATGAACAAGTTACTTACCTTCGGTAACGATGTATCTGTAAGAAACATTAGTTAGTTAGATTCCTCACCGACCCTCCCATCCTCCCCGTTCTGCGAACTGACATCTAGGGTTAAGGCTATCCCTTTCAGGGCCCTAGATTTTATTTTTGGCACCAGTGTCGGTCTTTGCATGGCTCTGCGTTCCTGGCGCGGAAGGCTATGTACAAGAACTGACGTCAGCGCGCGAGGGCGGCGTCTAAGTACTCAGACGACGTCATCCCGGCGCACGACGCCGACGACGGACGCGGAGCCGCAGACGACGCCTAGCGACGCGCAAGGGGTATTGCTGACGAAAAATCTTCCGGATCCAGTCTGACGCCTGGGGATATTCTAAGGTGAGGAATCTAACTAACTAATGTTTCTTACAGATACATCGTTACCGAAGGTAAGTAACTTGTTCTTCAGGCCCATTCCACGCCAGTGGGTGGCAGAGTTCGCCATCACCTGCTCCACTGGCGATCCATCACTTCGGACAGGTGGGTGCTGCAAATCGTCCGAAGGGGCTACTCCCTCCCCTTCGAGACGACCCCTCCAGCCATGCCACCGCAGTGCCACCGTATATCGGAGGATCACTTGAATCTTCTGTGCGAGGTAGTTACGGTCCTCTTGGCCAAAGAGGCAGTCAAGCGCGTTCCTGTTCCAGAAGTAGGCCGTGGTTGCTATTCCCACTACTTTCTGGTTCCCAAGAAGTGCAAAGGGGACCTACGCCCTATCTTGGACCTCAGGAGCGTCAACGCCTTCCTCCGGAAGGAACGGTTCAAGATGCTAACTTTAGCTCAGGTTCTGGCTGCCCTTGACCCTGGAGACTGGATGGTAGCGTTGGACTTGCAAGACGCCTATTTTCACATCCCCGTCCTGCCGGCCCACCGGCGTTACCTACGGTTCACGGTGGTTCAGGAGCACTTTCAGTTCACCGTGATCCCCTTCGGCCTCACCAGTGCCCCTTGGGTGTTCACGAAAGTGATGGCGGTGGTCGCAGCTCATCTGCGCAGATCGGGGGTTCCAGTCTTCCCCTATCTCTCGGCTCGCCCCAGCAAGTCGTCTCCCACCTCCAGACTACGGCCGACCTCCTGCATTTGCTGGGGTTCTCCATCAACGTGCCGCGATTGGGTCAGGGGCAGATGCCTCTCCCTACCCTCCTGGGATGGGGGAGCCATATGGGAGAGGCGAAGATCAGAGACCTCTGGTCTCCGGCGGAGTCTCAACTCCATATCAACTTGTTGGAGCTGAGAGCGATCCGGCTTGCACTAAAAGCCTTCCTTCCCTCTGTCCGGGGCAGTGTCGTGCAGGTGTTCACGGACAACAACACCGCCATGTGGTATTGCAACAAACAGGGCAGGGTGGGGTCGTGGACCCTTTGTCAGGAGGCTCTGCGCCTCTGGACATGGCTGGAACACCAGGGCATCATCCTGGTGGTTCAACATCTGGCGGGCTCTCTGAACGCCAGAGCAGACAAACTCAGCCGCCGGTGCATGATGGATCACGAATGGCGTCTGAACTCGGACGTGGCGCAAGGTCTCTTTCTGCAGTGGGGAGAGCCTTGGTCAGATCTATTCGCCACCGAAGAGAACGCGCAATATCAGCAGTTCTGCGCGTTGGAATTTCCAAGGCGGCACTCGCTCGGAGACGCTTTTCGACGCGAGTGGAGTTGCGGTCTGTTGTACCCCTTTCCTCCTATACCACTTCTGCCCAGAGTGCTGAAGAAGATCAGGCGCGACCGGGCCCAAGTCATCTTAGTGGCTCCGGATTGGGAACGAAGGTACTGGTATCCCGAGCTACTCAGTATGTCAATCGATCCTCCGGTACGACTGCCTCTTCAGGAGGACCTTCTGTCGCAGCAGCAAGGGACGGTCCTCCACCCGAACCTGTCCAGTCTCCACCTTCATGCGTGGAGATTGAGCGGCGACAGTTGATGCCATTTGACTTGCCTCCTGTAGTCTGTGATGTGATTCTGGCAGCCAGGCGTCCCTCCACAAAATCGGTATACGCCTGCAGGTGGAACAAATTTGTGGCATGGTGCACAGCAAAGACTGTGGATCCCCTTTCTGCCCCTCTTTCTGAGGTTCTACTTTCTTCTTTCTGTGGCCCAGCAGGGCTCTGCTCTGGGCACCTTGAAAGGTCATCTTTCTGCAATCTCTGCTTTCTTACGGCTTCCTGATCAGCCTTCTCTTTTCAAGTCCCCTGTTGTTTCGCATTTTCTTAAAGGCATTACTCACATGTTTCCTCCTGTCCCCTTCGTAATGCCTCAGAGGGATTTAAATCTTGTCTTTCTGATGTGCGCTCCCTTTGAGCCCCTTCACAATTGTCCACTTAGTCTTCTGACTCTTAAGACTGCTTTCCTGGTAGCGATCACCTCGGCTAGACGGGTGAGTGAGCTCCAGGCTCTGTCATCTAAGCCTCCCTTCCTTTCTGTTTATCCGGACATGGTTGTCCTCCGGACTCGTCCTTCTTTTCTTCCGAAAGTGGTGACCCCCTTTCACATCGGGCAATCGGTCACTTTTCCCACCTTCTTTCCGCCACCGCATCCTTCGAAAGAGGAAGAGAGGCTCCACCGTCTGGACCCCAAACATGCGCTGTCCTTTTATTTGGACCGCACCAGACAGTTCCGGGTGGACGACCAACTTTTTGTTGGATACGTAGGTGCTAAGAAGGCGAGAGCCGTACACAAGCGGACCATCTCACGGTGGGTCGTCTTTTGTGTTACTCCTTGGCGAAAAAGGACCCTCCTGTTGGGCTGAGAGCCCATTCCACCTGGGCCACGGCGGCGACTACTGCCCTAGGACGGGGAGTTCCCTTGCAGGATATCTGTCAGGCGGCGACGTGGGCCTCACTGCACACGTTCGCCAAGCACTATTGCCTGGACAGCCAAGTCCGGAGAGATGGCTTCTTTGGCCGTTCTGTTCTCCAGGACTTTCTGGTGTGATCTTGGTTCGCAGACCCTCCACCGGGGTTGGTATTGCTGGGGTATCTATTCTAAGGTGAGGAATCTAACTAATGTGTTTCTTTCAGATGAACAAGTTACTTACCTTCGGTAATGATGTATCTGTAAGAAACATTAGTTAGTTAGATTCCTCACCGACCCACCCATCCTCCCCGCTCTGCGAACCGACATCTAGGGTTAAGGTCAACCTGTTCAGGACCCTAGACTTTTTGGCACCAGTGTCGGTCTCTTGCATGGCTCTGCGTTCCTGGCGCGGGAAAGCTGTGTACAAGAACTGACGTCAGCGCGCGAGGGCAGCGTCTAAGTACTCCGACGTCATTCAGGCGCACAACGCCAATGACGGACGCGGAGCCGCAGACGACGCCTAGCGACGCGCAAGGGGTATTGCTACAAAAATCTTTCCGGATCCAGCCTGACGCCTGCGGATATTCTAAGGTGAGGAATCTAACTAACTAATGTTTCTTACAGATACATCGTTACCGAAGGTAAGTACCTTGTTCTATAATCCTAACTGACCCAGGGAACATGTAGAAATTCGAGTTTAGTATGCCTGAACTCAGAATGATAAAATACATCTTTTAGTGAAGTTGGTTTTCACATTCTGTGTTTGAAAATACCACTTTTAGAAAATAGGTATTTTCTTGCCTAACTATCCAAGCCTGCCTCTGCTAGGTTGTGTATTTCATGTCTGGAGTTTGAGTGACAGTGGCTGGGGGATTGCAGGAGACAGGGTGAGTTAGCACATGACTGAATAGAGAGATCTACATGGAGAGTGGTGGGAGACGTTGCACCTGAGTCTAAATAGGGCTATGCCTTCCCGCCACAATGCTGGTTCCACCCCCTGTGGTGCGTCTGATGTCCCTGGCCCACACTCTCAAAGGAAAGAAGGAGTCATGTAAACAAAGTGCTCCAGGACTGACCAGAACTGGTTTGGACTAGGCAAAGGCCTCTCAGCCTTCAGAGAACAAAGAGAATGAGTATAAAAGAGGGGACCCATACCCCAGAATTTTAGATCAGTTTGGGAAACCAGAAGAAACTTTTGCTGAGGAGAGGAACCAGAGAGACTGAGGAGAGACTATCCCTAAGCTTGAGGGATTGGCCTGCAGTGCTTGCCTGACTGCCAAAGAGAGGAGAAGGAACTTTTGTGTATACTTTATTCAACTTGTGAAGGATCTCCAAGGGCTTGAGAAAAGAGCTTTCCTCCTTCTGAAGTCTCAGTGACAACAGACTTCACCAACCAGCTCCCCAAGGGTTTTTTGGAAGTGCCTGCAGTTTTGCGAGGCTTTCTGAGGGACTGCGTGTCACAAGGAGCTGGAAGCGCAACTCATGAGCCAGAAGTGTGTCGCCGAGCTGTCGCTTCACAACGAGAAAGCGCCTCGCATCGCCGGAGAAGAGGATCGACGCCGCATCAGACGCCGCCACATCACCGGGAAGCGTGTTGCAGAGCCTGTCACGGCCCAGAAGAACCGTTGAGTCATCGCAGGGTCCCCGAAGCACCTCGCATCGCAGGAGAAGAGGATCGATGTTGCATCAGATGCCGCCACATCACCTGGAAGCGTGTTGCAGGGCCTGTCGCGGCTTGCATCGTTGCCGAAGCATCTCGCGTTGATGGAGATGAGGATCGACGTCGCATCAGATGTCGCCGCATCACCGGGAAGCATGTCGCAGGGCCTGTCGCGGCTCGCATCGTTGTCGAAGCGTTTTACATCACCGGTGAAGAGGATCGACTTCACAGTAGATGCCGCTGCCTCACCGAGAAGCGTGTCGCAGGGCCTGTCGCGGTCCGCATCGTGTTGCATCAAGAAAAAGATGACATCTTTGTTTCATTGCACCGGATCTTCATCGCATCACGGCGTTGCGTGCTGCATTGCCATGGAAGAGCAGTAAGAAACAGACGCGTCACCTCCCCTCGCAGAGAAGAACAGACGCATCCCCTACGCAGCAGTAGGGACCCGACGCATCACCGTTCTTGCATGTAAGGAACCGACGCATCACCTACCCTGCAACAATTTCATTGTATAGCGTTACGCATCTTAAGGTACATTGAACTCAAAGTGTCGCATTTTAACATCTGAAGACAAATAAGCTTAATTCTACCATTTTATTTATAGTATTGTGGATTTTTTTGTCGTTTGTGGTCTTGTGATAAGTATTATATAAAAAATAAGTATTCTTTATTTGACTTATGTGGTGTCCCTCTGTAGTGTTGTCACTTGGTTACTGTATGTGTTAACAAATGCTTTACACACTGCCTCGGAGATAAGCCTGTCTGCTCGTGCCAAGCTACCAAGGGGGTGAGCAGGGGTTATTTTAGGAGTGTACCCCCTTACCCTGACTAGACGCAAGGGCCCCTATTTTGACAAAGGTACCTACCTCTGCCAACTAGAGACTGTTGTGGCTTTACTTATACATCGAACTCTGCTTCCTTTCCACTGCTCTTTTGTCAGTGCAGCTGGTTTGCATTCCATGTTCTGATGGTCATTGGCCTGGCAACAGAATGCTGGCAGAGCAGAGTGGAAGTTAGTATTGGTGGAGGCGGTTAGCTGTTGTAAGGACTGGTGGTTTCTATCTGCAACTACTGGAATAAAGGTTACTAAATCCAACTGGAAGCGTTATGGATTTCTTGGACTTTACACTGGCGACAAGTGATCTGCTTGGGGACAGGAATTGATACCACCAGTCTCCCCATATCGAACCTACGGCCAAACGTTTTTTTTGTCGACCATCTCAACAAGATCAAGTTGCTGATGATGACAACAAGACTGTATCTGTGCTATTCATTCGAGTATTGAGCCTGGATTATCTGTGGACAAGAGGAGACCTTCGACTATATACCACTGGATGTCAAGTCTAAAGGATTTCCTCAGTAAGCGGATGTTAACGGCTGAGTTTATTTTTTTGTTGTGTTGCGCTGTGATTTTGCTGTACGATACTGTCATCCCTTTGTGAACTTGTGACGAGTTTTCGTATTGAACGGAAGGAAGAAAACGGAACGTCCAGTTTTTGGGATTGGTGTTGCAGTTTTGCCTATCGTCAACGGTCATTTTGAAAACTAATAATTTCACGTGCTAGACTCACCTCTGCGGCGCGTGTACTCCTGTGGATTGTTTCTCATAGAACGGAGAGTGAGCGGCAGCGTTGGAACGGAGAGTGGGCAGCAGCGTCGCCTAGGACCACCCGGCTCACGTTGCATCAGCGTAGAGGTTGACGTCACTGCTGACTTCTCGGGTGTATCGAACGGAGTGTGAGCGGCAGCGTCGCCTAGAACCACCCGGCTCACGTTGCATCAGCGTAGAGGTTGACGTCACTGCTGACTTCTCGGGTGTATCGAACGGAGTGTGAGCAGCAGCGTCGCCTAGAGCCACCCGGCTCACGTTGCATCAGCGTCGAGGTTGACGTCACTGCTGACTTCTCGGGGGTATCACTGATCACGCACTTTGAACGTTTCGTAATTGTAAGGCGCATCTTCAAGGTTTCATGTGGGCATTTGTGATGCACGCATTTTAAACGTTTCGTTGTCGTGACGCGCAGCGGGTGAAGAATTTGTGGTGGGTATCGGTGATGCACGCTTTGGGGAACTGATGCAGAGAAATTGCACACGCTTTGGGGAACTGATGCAGAGAAATTGCACAAGGGGATTTTGAACAACGTTTTTTTTTTTTTATTTATTATTTTTACGATTTACATGCAGTTGCTACTGTACAAATGCTAATTACATGGTTTAGTAGTTAGTATTTATGAGGAAGTATTGTGAGAGGTTAAAACGTTTTTTTTATGTGTATATCAGCTTGTTGTAATTTTAGTGCTTACATTTCATAATGGCCGCGTCTAGCATGTCTCAACCCCCTCAATTTTTTTTGCCATGGAAGAGGTGGAAGCCTCTTTTCGATTCGTATTTACTGGCTATAGGTGGAGAAAAGTTCTCAGCGGTGCGAAAACAAGCTACATTGTTGCATAATTTGGGGGTTGAAGGTAGGCATGTGTATGATAGTCTTGATGAAATTCCTTTGGGACGAGGTGCGGGTGAACCAGAGAATATTTTTGACATGACTGTATTGATGCTCGAAAATCATTTTGGTTCCAAGATTAATGTTGTTTTGGAACGTCATACATTTTTCTCCAGAATTCAAGGTAAACAAGAGAAAATCAGTAGTTATGTAGCTACTTTAAAAACCCTAGCACGCACTTGTGAGTTTGAACAACTCACGGACTCCCTCATTAGAGATCAAATTGTCAGGTGTACTAATGATCAAAAAGTACAGCAGAAGCTTCTAGCTAAAAATCCAGATCTAAAAGACACGTTGTCCATTGTAGAGTATGGAAAACACTAACATGTGGGTACGTGAAATGAAGGTGGAGAAAAATTCAGGGGTATCAGTTGATGAGAAGACAGTTAATGAGATAAAGAAAGAAGACGTTGTGAAAGCAGACGTTAAGGGTGGAGTCAAGGATAGTCATGATAAGGACAATAAGTTTCATGGTTTGGAACAACCTAGCTTCAGAAACAGGTCTTCTGACTCTGAACAGTTTGGATTCAGAAATAACAGGGGTGGTTTTAAATGCTTTAGGTGTGGGAGTGAAAATCATTCACCCAACAGTCCCAATTGCTTTGCGAGATCTGTGGTATGCAACAAATGTGGGAAAAGAGGTCACTATGCATGTGTGTGTCGGAATAATAGGAATCAAACTGTACAGTGTGTTGAGCAAGGAAAAAAATTTGTTTGCTGCATCAGACAAGATGGTGGTGTTGATGGTGATGCTCTAGAAATGCCTGAGTGTGACGTGCTGATTGGTGGTGAACGGTTTTCAGTGTTGGCAGATTCTGGATCGCCTTACACTATGGTTGGGGATGCGAATTGGGATGCTGTTTTTGGTCTGGAGAGACTGAATTGTTTCCCCCGGACATTAGTCCTGTTGGATATGGGGGAGTTGAAATTGATGTGTTAGGTTTTGTTGTAAGGAAAATTCAGTTCAAGGATAGAGAGACTGTTGGAAAAGTGTATGTGGCAAAAAGAGGGGATAATCTTTTGGGGTGGAGACATCAAAGAGATATGGGAATTAAACTAGATCCGAACTCCCCAGAAAAAGTTCTGCTTATGTCTCCCTCTTCTATGCCTATTGATATATGTTCGCAATTTCCCAATGTTTTTTGTGATGGGTTGGGTTTACTAAAGAATTTTGAGCATAAAATTATTCTTAAAAATAATGCACAACCTTTTGTCAGCAAGGTTAGGAAAGTTCCACATATGCTGATGGAGCCTTTGGATTTGGAACTTAAAAAGTTGTTGTCAGCTGGGGTGATTGAGGAGATCGAGTGTTCTGAGTGGTTGGCTCCCATTGTTTTGGCGTCCAAGGATGGTGGGAAGGGGATCAGGATGTGTGTGGACTTATGCGGATTGAACAAACACATTTGGGTTGATCGTCAACCTTTGCCCAATATCTCCCAAACACTTGCTTTGATCAAAGATGCCAAATGGTTCAGTGTGATGGATCTCTCCTCTGCCTACCATCAGGTTCTATTGCATCCTGATTCTAGGCATTTGACTTCTTTTGTTACACCTTTAGGAGCTTTCAGGTTTATCCGAATGCCCTTTGGGTTAGCTTCTGCTGCGGCTTGCTTTCAGAGGGTGATGAACAAAGTGTTGGCCGGGTTACCAAAAGTTTTGGTTTTCCAGGACGACATTTTGATTTATGGTAAGGACGTGCATGATCATGACAATGTACTTTGGAGTGTTTTGCAACAGTTACAAGAAGCTGGTTTGGTTATAAAAAAGGAGAAATGTAAGTTTCGTGTGTCTTCTGTGGATTATTTAGGACACACCATTTCTTCTGAGGGTATCAGTCCTAAGCTTAATTTGGTTGAGAGTATAGTTAAGGCCCCGGTTCCTGTCAGTAAGGATCAAGTTCGTTCATGTTTGGGTTTGGCTGAGTTTTGCTCCAAATTCATACCTAGTTTTGCTGAGGTTTCCTCTCCTTTACGAGAGTTGCTAAAGAAGGGTAATCAATTTTTGTGGTCGAATGAGTGTTCTTCTGCCTTTGATTCTATCAAAAAGACTATCAGTCTTATGCCCACTTTAGGACATTTTGATACTAGGAAAAAAACGATCTTGTATATGGATGCGAGTATGTTTGGGTTGGGAGCTGTACTTTCACAAATTACTGATGGAGAATTTAAGATTGTTGCTTTTGCGTCCCGTTCACTTAAGGGTGCTGAGGAACGGTATTCTGTGATCGAGCGGGAGGCATTGGCGGTATTTTGGGCTATGCATCATTTCAAGTTTTATCTTTGGGGACTACCGGTGACTGTCAGGTCAGATCATCGTCCGTTATGTCAAATTTTTACTTGTAGGGATGTTGAGAATGTTTCACCAAGGATCAAGCGTTGGGTTGAGGGTCTTGCTGATTTTAATTTCATTGTTGAGTATGTCCCTGGGGCTATGAATGTTGCTGCGGACTGCCTATCTAGGTTACCTGTCGATCAGTCTGGTGCTGAGGTGGATGGATCGTTGGTTGGATGGGTACATGAGTCTGGTGTTAATCAAGAAGAGTGGTCTTTGATTTCTCATGATGACAGTGATTTGGAGATGCTTAAGGAGTTCACGATTAAGGGTTGGCCAGCAGTGGTTGACATTCCTGAACGGTTGAGGAGTTTTATCAATGTGAAAGAGGAGTTGTGTGTTTTTTATGACAAATTGTTGAGGGGAAATCGTGTGGTGCCTCCTAGTGAATTAAGAAACAAGTTAATTAACTTGGCCCATGAGGGGCACTTAGGAAGAAACTTAACGAAAGCTAGAGTTCGTGAGTGGTATTGGTGGCCAACGATGGACAGACAGGTGGAGGAGGCTGTTAAGGATTGCTGGGAGTGTGCTAATAATGATAAAAGCAAGAAAAGTCGTATGGCACCACTCTCACCTGTTGAGATTCCGGTTGCACCATGGACTAAGTTGGGTTTGGATATTGCTGGTCCTTTTGAGTCTTTCGCGTGCAATGAACGTTATGAGCTACTTTTGGTAGATTACACCTCTAAGTGGGTGGTTACCAAGTGTGTACCAGCGGTAAATACTAGGACCGTTATTGAGTTTTTATCTGAGGAGTTTTCAAGAGAGGGTATACCAAAACAACTGGTCACGGACAACGGTGTTCAGTTTGTCTCTCATGAGATGAATACATTTTTGAAGGAAGTATCTATTGTGAATTTTAAGACAGCGTTATATTCTCCACAATCCAATGGTTTGGCGGAGAGAATGAATAGAATTGTCAAGTCTTGTGCTCAGAGAGCATTGCAAACGAGATCCTCATTGAAAGAGATGCTCAGAGAAACATGGTGGGCCTACCATAACACCCCCAATTGTGTGACTTCGGTTTCACCTTTCTCTGTTTTGAGAGGGAGAAAGCCTCATGATAAATTGAGTCCTGCCTGGTTGGATTTAAAGGTTGATGGTGTGCAGTTGGATGGAGATGTTGTTTGGAGGCGGAAGTTTCATCAAGATAAGTATAAGACCAGGTTTAATTCCAAGAATTCTTCTATTGTTAGACAATGGAAATTGGGTGATGAAGTTTTGGTGAAGAGACCTGGACTTCTGAGAAAAGGTCAATCACGGTATATGGGTCCTTTCATTATTAAAGAAGTGAGGAAAAATGTTGTGGTGTTGGATTCTGGAGAAGTGTGGAGTATGTCTCGTCTGGTTAAATGGGAGCCAAGTTCTGAAGGTACTGATGGTGTGGGTATGTCTGATGAGTCTACTCATGTTTCAGGGTCTGCTGATCACACCAGCATTCCAAAGACTGACCATCACACTAAGAATCACCGCAGGATGAGGTTTAGGCCATTTTGGCATGAAGACTATAAAATGTTTTGATTTCAGCTTTTACTTTGTAAATTGTAAACTGTGGGTGGTTGTGCTCATTTTGTTATATCTCTTTGTAAGTAAATGTTGTGATATTGTGGGGAGGGAGATGTGTTGTGGCTTTACTTATACATCTAACTCTGCTTCCTTTCCACTGCTCTTTTGTCAGTGCAGCTGGTTTGCATTCCATGTTCTGATGGTCATTGGCCTGGCAACAGAATGCTGGCAGAGCAGAGTGGAAGTGTAACGCCCTGAACGCCTCAGGATCGTTTAACAGACACGATAATGAGGACGCAACCACTTGTGAAGGGTTAGTTATTTTAATGAAGGCAAAAATAATACAAAGATAAACAAAAGTTATAGTCACTGGAATCCTCCAGGCTAAGTACGTTACCAGCCCACCGCACGGATGGTCCTAACCGTCCTCTGCATATACGCCGATCCCGGCGTATGCCAACAGAGGGCAGAAATGAAATGGCCGACAATGCCAATCGGTAGGCTGTGAGGGGCACGAAGAGTGTTGGGGAGAATCGAGGAGTCAGGGAAACACCCAGCCGGGGTCTCTACCTGAAGGGAGCAGCCGCTCAACCTCTTCCTCAGACTGCACCGGGACGCGGAGTCACCTCCTGGTGATGCGTCACCGATACCCCAATCAAATAGCAAGAAGACTGAACCGAGAGCAGCCGCTCGATCGATCCTGTGGACTTCCGAGTCTGTAACGCGGCAAACACCTCCTGGTGTGCGTTACAGCTGGCAGTCCCTGTATCTCTGGTCTGGCTGGGAGTTACGACTCCAACCAGCAAAAGCGCCACTGCGCTTTGACTCAGCCGAGTCAAAAAGCGAAGCTCAATGGTTGACCGGTAGAGCTTCCGGGTCCTTCACAGGTGACGATGGGGCAAGACACGGCCCAGGGAGTAACGACTCGACCTACCTCCGTTCTTGCCTTACTGGAGCACCACTCCGGAACACTGCTCTTCACGAAGCAGGAATGTCGGTGTAAACACAATATCCGACAGCGTTGTACCTCCCGGTTCCTCCCTTTATAGGGCGTGTTTTCCTTGAGTTATGTAACAGCTCTCCTGTTTACATAAGGGCGTGCTTTCCTTGAGTTATGTAACAGCTCTCCTGTTTACATAAGGGCGTGTTTTCCTTGAGTTATGTAACAGCTCTCCTGTTTACATAAGGGCGTGTTTTCCTGGAGTTATGTAACAGCTCTCCTGTTTACATAACCTCTCAACCGCTAAGCATCCTGGGAGATGTAGTCCGTTTTCGCTGGTTACCGTTTTCTTCCCCTCGCATGACAGGAATTCTTGACAGTACATCCTCCCTCTCATCGGCTCCCCACGGGTCCAGCGCTGGCAGGAAAACGCCGATGGAACAAGGAGACCAAGCGCGGAGCATGAACCCCTTCAGCCGGTTCCCATGATTGCTCCTCCGGGCCATAGCCTTTCCACGCAACCAGGTACCACAGCTTCCCCCTGCGCCATTTGGACGCCCGTATGCCCGATACTTCATACTCCACCTCCGACTCCACGCATACCGGCCTAGGTGTCCCAGACGGCTTGGAGGGTGCAGGTTTGAGCAATGATACATGAAAGACAGGGTGTATCCGCAAGGACTGGGGCAAGCACACCTTCACGTTCACGGGACCCATACACTTGGCAATTCGATAGGGGCCCATGTACTTGGGATGGAACACACTGTTCTTTCGAAACCTCATGTTTCTTGTGGATATCCAGACGTAGTCTCCAGTGCGGTACAGTGGCCCGGGCCTTCTCTTCCTGTCTGCCGCAGCCTTGTATTTTCTCTTGGCCTCTATTAAGACAGCCCTTGAGCGCATCAACGTGTCTTTTATGTGTGCCACCCTGTCCGCTGTGGCGGGAATCCTGTCCTCTCTGAACGGATGTAGAAATGGCAAGAACCTGGGATGTTGGCCATAGTTGCTATAGAACGGAGATGACTGTGTGGAGCTGTGAGTGGCGTTGTTATAGGCTATCTCTGCAACCCATAGCAAGTCGACCCATTCTTCCCTGCCCTGGTCCACAAAACATCGCAGATATTGTTTGAGCGTTTGGTTCAGGCGCTCGGTTTGGCCGTCCGTTTGAGGGTGGTAGCTGGTGGACAGGGCGGTCTTAACATGCAGCGCAGTGCACCAAGTCTTCCAGAATTGCGCAGTAAACTGCGACCCCCGGTCCGACACGATCACCCCAGGTAATCCATGCAGTCGTACCACATTCTTTAGAAGTAGTGACGCCAATTCCCCGGCCGTAGGGACTCTCTTGCAGGGGATGAAGTGCCCCATTTTCGTCAAGTAATCCACCACCACCAGTATTGCCGTCATCCCCTGGTCTACCGGTAGGCCCACCACGAAGTCCAGTGATATGCTATCCCATGGTCTATCCGGGGTCGGAAGTGGATGTAAGAGCCCTTGGGTTCGGCCATGGTCGGCCTTCATGGTAGCACACGTAGGACACTCCTGTCCCCACCTCCTGACATCCATTCTCATGGTTGGCCACCAGAAATGCCGTCCCATGCTAGCCACCGTTTTTTCAAAGCCCAAATGACCTGCGCATGGAGAGTCATGGCACCAGGTGAATGCTTGTTTCCTTAGCCTAGGCGTGGGTATCAATAGGCACCTGCCCTTTAGGGGTATCCCGTCCTTCAGCTGCCATTCTCTGTGACTGAGGAGCCACCTCCGCCATGCGAACGACCTGATCCCTCTCTTTATTCCCCTCAGGAAAGTATCCGGTTGGATAACCCCCAATACCATCCTCGGGGAAATGATGGAACGCTCGGTCGCAGGCAATGGTTCCTTAACTGCAGATTGACGGGACAGGGCGTCCGCCTTCCGGTTTTCCGTCCCCGGCCGATATGTGATGCGGAAGTTGAACCCCGCAAAGAAGATCATCCACCGCAGCTGCCTGGGAGAAAGGTGTCTCGCGGCCGTCATGAACTGTAGATTCCGATGGTCCGTGTACACCGATACCACATGTCTTGCCCCCATCAACCAATGCCTCCATTCGGTGAAGGCGTCCTTGATTGCAAGAAGCTCCTTCTCCGCAATATGGTAGTTGCGTTCGGCGTCGTTGAGTTTGCGGGACATGTACGCAACGGGATGAAGCACCCCTGTGTCGTGGTTGCGTTGGGACAAGATAGCCCCCAGCGCCACATCCGAAGCGTCCGCTTCCACCACGTAGGGGAGATCCGGATCGGGGTGAGCCAACACCGGCGCCTTACCAAAGGCGCTTTTCAGGGCCTCAAAGGCTGTGTTCGCTTCAGGGGACCAGACAAACTCCTTGGACTTCCTCAGTAGCTGTGTGATTGGGGCCACCAATCCTGAAAATCCATCTATAAACCGCCTGTAAAAGTTGGCGAAGCCAATGAAACTTTGGACGTCCTTCACGCTTTGGGGCACCGGCCATTCTTTCACCGCCTTGATCTTTCGTTCTGCCATCTCCTGTCCCTCTGGACTCAGCATCACTCCGAGGAATTCCACGGACGTGACGTGGAAGTCACACTTGCTGAGTTTACAAAACAGCTTGTTTTCCCTCAGCTTTTGGAGCACAGCTTTGACGTGGTGTACGTGCTCCTCCACACTGGACGAGTAGATGAGGATGTCGTCGATATATACGACCACGTAGATATCCAACTCCTCTCTGAATACCTCATTCAGAAAGTACTGAAAGGCTGCCGGGGCGTTGCACAGACCGAACGGCATGACGAGGTACTCAAAAAGGCCGAACCTGGTCTTAAAGGCGGTCTTCCACTCGTCTCCGTCCCTCATGCGCACCAGATGGTATGCCCCTTTCAAATCCAACTTGGTGTAGATACGAGCTTTCTTGACCTGTTCCAGAAGTACACTGATGAGAGGCAAGGGGTACCGATTCTTTATGGTTATCGCATTCAATGCCCTAAAGTCCACACAGGCTCTCAGTTCCCCATTAGCTTTCGGGATGAAGAAGAGTGGCGAGGCGGCCGGAGACTTGGACGGGCGGATGAATCCTAGCTTGAGGAGTTTATCCAGGTACCCCCGGAGATGCACGTTTTCAGGCTCCGTCAGGGCATACAGCCTGCCGCTGGGAACGCTGGCCCCTGGCACCAGGTCGATCTGGCAGTCAAACTGTCTATGTGGTGGTAGCACTTCCGCCTTCACCTCATCAAATACATCCTCAAAACTGTGATAAGCCTGGGGGAGAGCCACATCTTTTTCTGCCGCTGTAGCCACCGTCTGACTCCCGCTCTCATCTGCGTCAAGGGATTCCGTTCTTTTTCCACAATGCAGGATGCAATACGATGACGTCATTTCGACGCGATGTGTTGGCCAATCCACAGAGGGGTTGTGTTTCTGTAGCCACGGCAATCCCAATATGACGCCATATTGGGGCGCTCGTATGATGTTAAAATCGATTTGTTCCAAATGATTCCTCCCATATCTCATCGGAAGGACCCCCGTGTGCTGCCCGATGGGCCCCGTCACCAATCGCCTTCCGTCTACAGCATAGACGTCTTCGGGTACAGCTTTGGGAAGAAGCACTAGCCCTAGCCCTAGCCTGCATGCCTCGTTGTGGTCCATAAACATGCCAGTGGCCCCGGAATCCACCATGGCCACAACGGGTATCCACTGGTCATGCACTCCCACGTGCACCGTGAGAAACAGGTGTCGGTGTCCCTTAGTGACCGAGTTGGAAAGTGAAGGGATGGATGAGTGACTCCGAGATGCCCCTTCTTTGGTCTGGGAGTCCTCTAGTTTTCCGCCGGTATGTCCACCACGGCTGTTACCGACCGGTTGGCCCGATAACGTGACGTCTTCGGTTTGGCAGGGCATTCCCGTACGTAGTGGCCTTTTTTGCCACAATATAGGCACAATCCTTGTTTACGGCGTGACTCTTTCTCCGTGGCTGTGAGGCTCGTTCGTATTGCGCCGATGTCCATGGGTTCTCCCTTGGATGCGGTGGAAGTTTCAGGACTTCCCACCGTCACATAGGATGGAAGGGATTTTCCTTTTCTCCCATGATCCCCTTTTCTTTCACTTAGCCTATGTTCCAGCCGTAATACCAGGTTGATAAGGCCCTCACATGTCTTGGGTTGAGGGTCAATATGAGCCACGGCGTCTTTGAGCTCATCGCACAGCCCGTGATGGAAGAGCGCCGTCTGTTTAGCAACAGGCCACTTGGTTTCCGCAACCAGCCGTCGGAACGCGTTGAGATACTGCACCAGGTCGTTGGATCCCTGTCTCAACTCAAGCATTTCACGGTCCGCCGTGTACGAGTCAGCCCTTCTGTCGAATACCTTCAGGAATTCCTCGCGAAAAGCACCCCAATCACATAAGATGGGGTCGTCCCTGCTCACCAGAGGTACGGCCCGTTTCCAGCCAAATAGGAAATAAGGAAAGCCACACGAGCCTGACTCGTGGGGAACGCCTTTGGTTTGCACGATAAATGTAGCGCCACTTGTGTGAGGAATACCTGCACTGTGTTAGGATCCCCACTGTACCTCTCCGGTGTTGCCAAGGGGACGGCTACCGGCATTTCCACTACTACAGCAGGGGTCTGGTCCGTGAGGGAGGAGCGGGTCCAAGTGGATAGCATCCAGTCTGGCTTTTACATCGGCTGTTTCTTGCCTAGAGGCAGCCAATTCAACTTGCACGGTCGCTAAAGCAGCCAGCACATCATCAAGTGTTGCCATGTCTGTTATCGACCGGGAGACAGTTAGTGTATTAAGGTCGGATATTTTGTAACGCCCTGAACGCCTCAGGATCGTTTAACAGACACGATAATGAGGACGCAACCACTTGTGAAGGGTTAGTTATTTTAATGAAGGCAAAAATAATACAAAGATAAACAAAAGTTATAGTCACTGGAATCCTCCAGGCTAAGTACGTTACCAGCCCACCGCACGGATGGTCCTAACCGTCCTCTGCATATACGCCGATCCCGGCGTATGCCAACAGAGGGCAGAAATGAAATGGCCGACAATGCCAATCGGTAGGCTGTGAGGGGCACGAAGAGTGTTGGGGAGAATCGAGGAGTCAGGGAAACACCCAGCCGGGGTCTCTACCTGAAGGGAGCAGCCGCTCAACCTCTTCCTCAGACTGCACCGGGACGCGGAGTCACCTCCTGGTGATGCGTCACCGATACCCCAATCAAATAGCAAGAAGACTGAACCGAGAGCAGCCGCTCGATCGATCCTGTGGACTTCCGAGTCTGTAACGCGGCAAACACCTCCTGGTGTGCGTTACAGCTGGCAGTCCCTGTATCTCTGGTCTGGCTGGGAGTTACGACTCCAACCAGCAAAAGCGCCACTGCGCTTTGACTCAGCCGAGTCAAAAAGCGAAGCTCAATGGTTGACCGGTAGAGCTTCCGGGTCCTTCACAGGTGACGATGGGGCAAGACACGGCCCAGGGAGTAACGACTCGACCTACCTCCGTTCTTGCCTTACTGGAGCACCACTCCGGAACACTGCTCTTCACGAAGCAGGAATGTCGGTGTAAACACAATATCCGACAGCGTTGTACCTCCCGGTTCCTCCCTTTATAGGGCGTGTTTTCCGTGAGTTATGTAACAGCTCTCCTGTTTACATAAGGGCGTGCTTTCCTTGAGTTATGTAACAGCTCTCCTGTTTACATAAGGGCGTGTTTTCCTTGAGTTATGTAACAGCTCTCCTGTTTACATAAGGGCGTGTTTTCCTGGAGTTATGTAACAGCTCTCCTGTTTACATAACCTCTCAACCGCTAAGCATCCTGGGAGATGTAGTCCGTTTTCGCTGGTTACCGTTTTCTTCCCCTCGCATGACAGGAATTCTTGACAGGAAGTTAGTATTGGTGGAGGCGGTTAGCTGTTGTAAGGACTGGTGGTTTCTATCTGCAACTACTGGAATAAAGGTTACTAAATCCAACTGGAAGCGTTATGGATTTCTTGGACTTTACAGAGACCCCCAGTTCTAACATCGCCCTTCTGACCTCCCTCTTTCTCTCTTCCTTTCACTGATTCCATGGTCCAATTTGACCACTAGGTCTATTAGGGCAGTGCAGGACTCAGGAGGGTCAACCACTTGAGCTAACAAGTCCTTTAAATCCTCTCTCAACCCTCTGTAAAAGAAGCACTACGTT
This sequence comes from Triturus cristatus, assembly GCF_964204655.1. NCBI lineage: Eukaryota > Metazoa > Chordata > Amphibia > Caudata > Salamandridae > Triturus > Triturus cristatus. The sequence continues at coordinate 1,189,650,028 of NC_140581.1, read as the reverse complement.
TCTCCTAAGGCCACCCAGCTTCTGCTACCAATCTGTTAAAGGTGGAAATATATGTAGTTAGGTCTTTGGTTCCCTGTTTCAGATTGAAGAGCTCAGTATCTACCGACTGCATAAAGGAATGTTTATCGAATAACTTCCTAAGTTCTCTCTTAAAAGGATTATAATCCTGTAGTAGTGGATCATTTCTTTCTATTAGAGGGATAGTCCAATTAGCACAGACCCTCCTAAATACGATATGACGAATGCCACTTTCGCTTGATCCGTTAGAAAGCAAGCAGCCTTACACAGGAAGTGATGCTGGCATTGACTGATAAAAGCTGCAAACTTAGTAGGGACACCAAAAAAAACGCTCAGGGGGAGCCAGAGGTATGGATGGCAGTGCAGTGACTTGTATAACTGGGATGCCAGCACTAGGACCTTGAGTCCCTACACCTGATTCAGACCAAATACTCCGCTGCATGGAATCCACGCGTGCTGCCAGAGCCTGGGTTTTCTTCTGAAGATTCTCCAACATATGGGCTAAGTCAGCAAGTGAAACCTGATTCATCTCCATAGCGTTCGGGCGGAAAGAGAACTTTTTCTCTGGCTTCGCATTCTGTCAGATTTCAATATGTTTCCGCAGGAATGTCATGAACATGAAGAGAAAATCCTCTGCTTCCCGAGATCACCTATTGCGCCCAACAAAGTCAAAGTGACAATGGTAACCCGGGGAAGAAGGGAACAAAACAAGGAAAGATAAAGGTCTGTTGTCGGATCCCAGGCAAAAATAGAACCAGGCAGGGACAAGATAACGCTGTAAATAAGAACTAAAAGGGAACAAACTGGTAAGTATGGTGAGAGAGAGAGTAAACTAAGGTTTGACTGATCGTAAATGCGCTAATTCCTAGCTTATTTCCCTTCTTCTATATATGGTACTGACTGATTCTAAGTGTGTAACTCTGACCTGAAGGAAGTGATAAAAGGCTACTTTAAGACAATTTAAATAACTAACATAGAATTAGAATAAATGCAAACATACTTTGCTAATGCACCTACCTATGTGCTAGACTTCTATTCTTGTGTAAATTCCAAAAAATAAATGTTCTGTTCTGTCTCAAATAAATAATAACCTTAACTCAGGCAAACTATTCTTCTTTTATCTTAGTCAGAAAACATGTCTAGCAGGCTGAAGGAACGACATCCACAGAAACGACAGCACAGGATCAGATAAGTATATTATATAATGAACAGGAAAATAAAAATAATGTCAGGCAGCGCAGAGAGCTGTTATCGGTGTACAGTCTGTAGCCTTTCTTGTCATTTATTCATTACAGGTATCGGTAGGAGGGAACACCAAAGTCCATGCAGGAGGAATGGCACGAAGCGAAGTACACCAAGGAAGCACCAGGAAAGGATCTTGAGAACGAAGACGACGTCGACAGGTGAAGGACCAGCAGTGCGACTTCAGAAACTTCGTCAGCAAGGGTTGTGCTGAGGAGCGACGCCAGCAGGGAGAGAGACAGCAGAGACGCCGTGACAAGCAGAACACAGGAGGAAGACCCAATGCTTCAGGTGATGCACCGGAACCGGAAGGTAAGTGTACTCCCGCGAGAAAGAACGCGAAGCGTCTGGACTCGGGAGCGGCTGCGCTTTAGCCTCATCATGGGCTTCTGCGCATGCGTGCCCCCTATGGCGGCCCTTTTAGTAGTCCGGAGAGCAACCGGAGAGCGAACGGGACCGGCAGGCATGACATGACTCTGCTGGAATGTGGATTGCCTGTCTAGGTTTTGGATGACAGAAGGCTGGGGGGCCGGATTGGCTCCAGATAGTGTGGGGGGGGGTGTCAGGAAAGGGCTGAATAGGCCAGGGCTGCAATCAGAGAAGGGGGAGGAGATTTCATTGCACCTCAAAAGACCTGGTCTGCCTCTGAGTCCTCCACCTCCTTTCAGGAAGTCACACTAGAGACGGCAGAACTGCTTCTGGCTGGGGGCAGACCCTCTCTGCCTTGGAGATCAAAGGACTGGGGAGAATAATCACTGGGGCAGTGACCTCAGGAGGGTTGTTGTTCCTGTGCGTGTTCTGGAGCTGGGGGCTGCTGGGCTCTAGGAGGAACCACTATGAGGGACTGCCTCCCTGCTGGAGGGGCCTGTGTGCTGGCCTCCTGGGCCCAGCCTTGTGCCCCCTTGACTGTGTCTTGGACCTAGCGCCTCGTGGGCACTTCTGTGGGCTTTGCAGCACTGGGGTGCAACCTGGAGATTCCCCTACCCAGCGTGGGGAGCGGGAGCCCACCCCGCATTTTTGGTGCTTAATTGAGCAGCGGGTGCCCACCCCGCATTTGGCCGATCGAGCGGGTGCCCACCCCACCTGGTAGCGCTGCAGAGGAAGTCACCTCCACGGCCCGATCCCACAAAGAGGAAGCCAGGCGCGTCCGCCGGACTGTGGGCGGGGCCTGCTGACAGGAAAAGAGCCTCGTGGACTCCGTTTCTGCCTTCTGCCCCCTGGGGAGTAGAGGACCAGAGGAGTGGTGCTGGGAAGAGGACGGGAGCCCACCCCACCTCTGCGAAACGCCGTTGAGTTGCCCCCGCCTCTACCCTATGGCTGGAGAAGTCCCAGTCCCAGGGGGGGACCGGGCGAAGAGAGGCGAGAAATCCAGAGCCCTAGGAGAGGGCCCAGGTGAAGTGTGAGTCCCCGGACATCAGCGGAGTCCCAGGGGAGCCCAGTGAGGGCAGTGGGACTTGGGAAGTCACATTCCGCGATACGGCACCCAGCGGAGAAGAGCCTGCAGAGCCCCGGTGAGTGCCCAAAGTTTGGAAAAACATCAGGAACAATGGGGCCCAAATCTTCCTAGAGGCCTCAGACTCAGCGAGGAGAGTGTGGTACGCAGAACTTCTGACCATGAGGATCTGTCCAGTCAAGCTGCCTGTTTGTAAAGACATCCTGTCCTAGCAACAGGATCCTAACAGTTGATGGATTTGATTTCTCTTCTAAAATAGTGAATGTCAAACTAGCAGTCAATTTTCTCAACTAAGCCAATCTATTTGGGGCGCTTGAGAGGTTTGTTGTCTGGTGTTCCTCCTGAAGTATCCACCTTTACAGGCACAGTTGTCTGATATTTTGCTGTTTTACTTACCTTTAGCCCAGCAAGTCAGTGCTGTGGCAACAGTTAAAGGTTACAAGTCGGCTCTTTCAGCATTACGTTTACATGATAAACCATCCCTATTCAATCACTTGCTGTGATGCTTTTTCTCAAAGGGCCCACCCATTTGTTTCCGCCAAAATAATTTGGGATGACCCAGTGGGACCTCCCTTTCCTCATGTGCACTCTATTTGAGTCAATGCACAGCTGTTCTTTCTGCCTGCTTGCCTTGAAGCCAGCATTCCTCTTAGTGACAATGTCTGCTCATCACAGAATGAGTTGCACCTACTATCTATCTAGCAATCCTATGCCAGCCTCTTTGCGGAAAATGTTTACCACATACTAATTTTGGACATTCTATCACCATGCCAGTTTTCTTTGCCTCCTCTCATCCACACAAACTGGAAGAACGGCTACACTGAATGTTTACATTGATTGCACCAAGAAACATTGGGTGGATGATCAGCTTTTTGTAGGCTTCTCTGGGGCGCAGAAGAGAAAAGCTGTGCAGAAACAAACTATCTGCAGTTGGATTGTCCTATGCTACAAAACCTGCTATGGATTGGCCTCCAGAAGGTCTATGTTCTCACTCTACCAGAGCAATGGCTGTTACCAAGGTGCTTGCATGTGGGGTACCAGGCTTGGACATTTGTCCTGATGCTAAATCGGTGTCAGTTTACACATTAACGAAACACTGCTGCTTAGATAGTTAGGTCCAGCAGGAAGGGTGTGTTGCCCATTCTATCCTGCAGGGTGTCTGATCTGAGTCGTTCCACAGGTTCACCACCTGCGGAGTTACTACTTAGGTATCTATTCACAAGGTGAGGAATCTGTGGGTAGAAGTATCCGTTAGAAGAACAAGTTACTAACTTTTGGTAGCTTTCTTTTCGGTGGATAATTTATCTAACAGCAGATTCCTCATCGACCAACCCACCCACATGTTCTGTTGAATAGACTCTTGTGGCTCGTGACAACAAGTTCCAATTTAGAGATCTGCACACGGGCGCAATGTGATTACCAATGCTCTGTGTCCAATGATGCAGACATATTTCAGAAAGAAACTGAAGTCAGTCCATTATGGTGGTGGTTATGTTAGGGCACAGCATCACATTATTTATTCATTTTAACATTTATAACGTGCAGCTGTTACCTAGAAAGGTGTTGTGGAGCTGAGTAATCGCTAGATATTATAGTCATCCAATACTATGCGTGCATTAGCAAGTACGAAGACAAGTTTATAGTAATCCTAAAATGTGACAGTTTTGGGGATGAACGAATATGAGAAGGAAGACTGTTCTAGTGCTGGGATTCTTGAACTGAAAAAGATCTTCCACAATACATTAATGGCTGAATTTTGGAAGGAGAAGAAGATTAGAGTCAGAATGCCGCAGCCTACATGAGGGATAGTTCCAGACAAATGTATTATACAGGTAACAAAACCCAACCTGATGGATGGTCTTGTGCACTAGACACAGGGACATAAAGATGATTCTTTTAGGCACAGCAAGCCAGTGCTTCAGTGGCCAAGGAGTGACAGGGGAGGGCTAATGACAGTTGTGCTGCAGTGGTCAGAATCCTATACAGACATTTGAGCAAGTAGTCAGAGAAGCCAATTAACCCATGGACAACCAATGGGCGCAAACATGTGAGAAGAAACGGTACATTTTCTGAAGTGTTTTCAACAGAACGAAAAATGTGGAGGAAAGTTAATTGACTTATGATGTTCGTGAGAGGTCCATGTCAAATTAAAACCCCTGGTTTCTCACGGCCGGACAGAGAAGCAGTAGAAGGTTTCCCCTGGCCAGGGCCGGATTTCGAGCGGATATGGCCCTGGTATCGTTCCTCTTACGTAACAGAGGACCTTGTTCTTGTTTCCATTGAACCTAAAGTTTCTGTGTAAACGAAGTAGAGATATTCCTCAAACAGGCGTAGAAAAGGAAACACTATTGCTTTCTTCGAGTCTGAAGGACCCATACCAGAAGATAAAGAAAGATTACAAATTGTATATAGCGGATCTTTTATAACTGCTACTGGAAGAGAGTGAAGTGGTGATCCAGGGGAAATGGAACCTGCAAGTGTGGAAATAGGTCAGTCAATCTGTCCCAATTTTGAAAATAAAAGATGTACCTCTCCATTATCAGAAGAGGAGACAGTTGCATCTGCTGAATCTAGGGATGAAGTTCCATCATGAAAATAGTGGGTGTTGACTGTTACAAACTATTCATGACATTACGTTTTTTTTTTTTTTTTTTTAAAAAGAGCTAGACTATCACATAGCATTTGAGAGTGGACAAATGACGGTGACATGCAGGCTGGATTAGTCATATTGCGTGTACTGGGAAAAACCTTTTCCGCAGGAGTGAGTGCATGAAGTATTTCTCTTGCGTAGAAATCCGCTTTTCTAGTCCTAATGATTTTTTTTTATTTATATAATCTTTTAAACCGATCTTAATCTCAATTTTGATGTCTGGGACATAGTTTAAACATGAACGTTTTTCATTGATTTACAGTTACATTTACCATTCTGACACAGTGCTGCACTACAGTACCTACTGACCCACAAGGAAATAGCTGAAGAAATTGTTTGGATCTAGCCTGATGCCTGTGGGTAATGATAAGGTCAGGATTCTGCAGCTAGAGTGTCCTCCAGAAAGAGCATTGCCGAAGGAAAGTAACCTATTCTACCTAATGTTCCTTGGTCCATTTGGACATGGTCTTTTTGTTTGTGCTAAGACACCCTGATTTTTTTATTTGTTTCTAGGTAAGTGTAAATACGCTCCGGGAGTACCTTGAAATTATGTATCTCTATTTTGTTGCTTCTGTTCCGGCACCATTCCCACAAAACTGGTTTCTGTCTGCGAAGCCAGTCATTTCTATAGATTGTTTACCTTCTATTCTGTTTGATCCTATAACCTAGTATTAGAGTTACTGGTATTCCCAATCGGCCAATACTTATGTTTCTCAATACATTTGTTTCCTATACCATTAGGTCTTCTCAACAGAATGGATTGTGTTGCTTGATAGATTGCATGCTGTCTGTTTGTGAATTGAAGGAGAATGAGGCGATGGTATGTACGCAGATCCACTAGGGGCCTCAGATATTAAAAATGCAGGAAAGCAGTGGATGGGACAAACAACATTTCACACCCAGCCCTGACGCAAACAGCTTAATCATGACCCAATTATCCAGCATTGCAAAGCGTTGTAACATACCAAAGTCACTAATGACCAGCTTTGTACTAACAGAGAATGATTGACCCTGTCAAATGCTGTAGACAAACCTAGAAGAATAATAGCAGACACAGCACAGTCATTGGCCAAGTTAAGAGTAGCATTTGCTTCTACCAGTAAGATAATTTTCGAATCCGGGTTTAGATCAAAATGTTGAGTACAACATACTGGTAGCTGCTTTACTACCACGTGTTCCTGGACTTTTAATGGCTATAGAAGCCCTGTGGTCACAGGTGCTGGAAGTTGGGGTGCTGCAGCACCGCCAAAATCATGCTGGAGTTCAGAATGGGAATGAGCAATAAGGAAGCCTTTAAATTTTGTTTTATTCTCGTCACATTTGCTGTGTGTTGAAAGGCTGAGGTTAAATGTTAGGCTACGTCTTTTGACAAATTACTGTTTATTCTTTTAACCTGGACATTTGTGTTTACTTTTCTTTCTCTCACTGCTAAATTAGAGGATTTTGTAAAGTCAACTACCGGACAGTCTTGCTCAAGTACAGGGTCTGTGAAAGGAAAGGATTTAGGATGTTATTCTTTCCTAACATAGAACAAAATTTAAATGCCTATAAATTGACTGTATAAATATTCCAAAATATATCAGCAGTCAGGAAAGCACTCATGGAGCACATGTTTTTGTAATTCTGAAATGTGATGCAAACAAAGATTTTAATAGGATCAAAGCAAATCAAGATACTTAACTTGATGTGCAAATAATAAATATTTGCTGAAACCCGATTTCCACACATTATCTTCTGTACGCTACATAGTTTTATTAGTAAAACTGCATTTTAGTGTGAATTGTGTGGCCATTTCAATGGAAAATGTGCTGTCTATAAACAAGAGTGCACTACCTCACCATGCTGTAGTGGTATATTTGCAGCAGTGTGCTCAAATTGCCCCATCAGCTACATACCATAACCTTACCACTCCTGCAGAATGGACATGGCTCACTCGCTACACTTGTTCCCTGTGTGACTCTTCGAATTTTCCTCTATACCTATGATTATATTCACAACTAAGGCCAGAACAGCGTCTTTTGATTTGGATTTTTTATGATTTGAGCACTGCCACATTCTGTGTGGTCACAAACATAATGGAAATTAAAGAGTTTGCAATATTCTTTCATGAAGAAGTGCTCATTCGCAGCTGTCATTTTTTTGGCTATTCTGTTGACTGTCTTGTATTTTGTACAAAGATGTGATTGGTTTTTGACAAGACTCCAATAAAGTTAGCAGTTCGGGTTAAGAACATTTTAGCTAACAGGAAAGATTACATTCTAATTCGGGTCTGAGATAACTGTTAATCTCCAGATAGTGTTTTTTTTCTTCTTCCAAAACTTTTTATTGAAGATTATCAAAACTATTGCATTTGTCAGCGTATAAAGGACTGCCAACATTTTCAGACTGTACTACCATCTTAACGGTTGAGGCAACATAAGCATTGGCCATAATAAGCCCTGCACGAGGCTGTACAAAATGCCCAGCCAAGGAATCATGCAGGTGTTGGATCAGCAGGACTACAGAGCAATATCACAAACAGGGATGTCACAGGGTTCATACTTGTTGTAAAAAGAAACAAAGAAGAGTGGAAGTACAAAGAGAGAGAAAACCCAAACTTAGGTCGAGGTTACGTTGATATAGAAGGTTTGTTTTAAGGAAAGTCATGGATGTGGGGATGTCCCAATGGGAAGATTTGGAGACTCCATATAAAAAGCTGGGTATTGCGAGGCAATGACAACACTGTGAGTAGACAGTCCCCCCGTCCAACCCCCCTCTGTGGGAAGAAACCTCAAGATCCAAGGGAGGTATGCTCGAACATCTGAAGAGCCTAAACTAGGGCGGTATGAAGCAAGAGTGTTCCAGTCTGGAAAAATAATCTATCAGGGACTGCCAGATGTGGGCAAATTTGTTTTCAGTGTGTGCTACCCTGTGGGATAGAAGCTCCATGGCCATGACATGCCAAAGGCGCATAAACCACTGGGTGATCGGTGGAGCAGAAGGTTTCTTCCAGTTAAGAGCAATTAATTGTTTGGCCGCACCTAACATTTGGGCTATGAGGCACCAATCTGCATGTGTCATTGCTGTCAGTTGTAGAAGGCGAATGATGGTATTATAGGTGTTCGGGAGATGGAAGCCCAAGGTCCCTTTAATATGGCTCAGGACTTCTTACAACATAGTATAAGGAGAGGACAGGTTGGCCAGATTTGAAGGAAGTCATTGGGTGCTAATTGGCAGCACCAGTATTTATATGAAGAAGTGGGGAGCATCATTCGCAAGCATGTCGAGGTAAAATATCATCTAGTCAATAGTTTGTAGGCCATTTTGCGCTGAAGAATGCTCCTTTATATCTTGGGATATCATACCAGAGCTTCTCCCATTGTTTCTGGGAGATTCCTTCGGTAGAGTCAGAATGCCAAGGCGTCAGGTAGGTATGTGGGTGCACGGGGTAGAGTTTTGAAGTACCTGATGGGCGTGTGAAATCAGGTCATGTGTCCAATCAAAAGATCTAACAAATGTTTAAAAAGAGGTGAGTTGCTAGACGCCCCTTGAGAGTTGAGATCGTGAAGCATCCAGTGCCACAATTGATAATATTGAAGCCTGGTAGATTTGGGGAGTTGAAAGTCCTCTTTGCATTTATCAAACGTTTTTAATCGAAACCCCTATGAAAGGTCCTGAAATGTGCTGGAGTCACCCTTCCTCTAGTCAGGGAAAGAATAGGGTTGTAAAGCTGGAAGGGAATCCGGGTTGCAGGCCAAGGGCGTATTCAGAGATGGGAAGGTTGTAGACCTATTCGTTGCTATGCTGTCCCATGGCTATGTATGCGCTGTAAGGTCTAAGATGTTTAGGAAGCCAGTCTAAATCCCAAAGAGGTCGGCATACCACTGTTTATTCCATATGGAACCATTGTTTTACAATTTAGCGTATGACCCATTCTGAAATGTAGCGTAAGTTTCCCGCCCAATAATATTCAAGAAGGTTAGGACATGCCAGACCCCCGATCTCTGGGAAGCATTAGGATCATGTTCAAATAGCTTGGGCATTTTCCACCCCAGATAAAGGTTTGCAGATCACGTTTAAGGCGTAGTATTGCGTCCTGGGTGATGAGGGTGGGCAATGTCTGGAATAGGTAGAGGATTTTTGGTAGAAAGGAACAATTAACCGCATAGATAGATGGCCTAACTAAGGCACCTGAAGCAGGTTTCCCTCTGCGTAGCTCCTCCAGGATCGACCTTCGGTATTCTGACCAATTAGCATGAGTCCAGGCTGTCAAAGATGGGGTTAGATTTAAGCCCAGATATCGGAGGGAGCACAATGCCCACTGAAAGGGAGCGAGAGACTTAACAATTCCTCAAAAGGTCTTACCTTATATCTGAAAGAAACACGTTAGTTAGATTCCTCACCTTAGAATATCCCCAGGCGTCAGACTGGATCCGGAAGATTTTTCGTCAGCAATACCCCTTGCGCGTCGCTAGGCGTCGTCTGCGGCTCCGCGTCCGTCGTTGGCGTCGTGCGCCGGAATGACGTCGTCAGAGTACTTAGACGCCGCCTGTAGGAGAGTAGGGTCTGCTTTCTATGTTCACCCCCACTTTTTGCTTTTGCTTTACTGGTTTTCGACTTAGATGTGGCTGTGGGCCTGCTAATCAGACCCACAGCCCTGCTGTTCTCTCTCTAAATTGATACTATGTACTTTAGGTGCATAACCCATTTGGATAGGATCACCTTATTGGCCCCTGTACAGTGTACCCTAGGTACCCAGGGCATAGGTGTACCCTAGGCCTACCAGGGGCTGCAGCATGTATTATGCCACCCCTGGCCTGGCCTTCCATTTTGACACAACTGGCTGATCACTCAGCTGGGGCAAGGTCGTGTAATCACCCCTTGCTTAGGTGTAGTATTCCTATACCTAACTTACATATAGACACATGTGTACCTATCAGCCACTCCTATGGCAAGCCTTAACAATCCTGGAGGCAGAGTGCTTGGTAACATGTGAGATGGTGCTCTAGCATGAGCTGAGCCTGTCTGCAGCTTTCGGAACCATGTCCTTATAGCTGTTCTATGATATAGCCTACCATATACTCTTAAAGTGCCTTATAATCTTAAATGGTTATGGTAACTATGGTTTGGCTTTATCGAAACATGTTGTGTAAGGTGTCTAACACTTTGGAATACTACCCCCATACCATTTCTGGACATGAGGATATTATTCCCCCCTTCTAGAGGGAAAGACATGTTGAAATCATACTTTACTGTTAGCCTCTGACCAAAGCCTCAGCATCACAAAATGGATGCTGCTGCCACGACACAAGTCTGACCTCCTGCTGCTGGGAGTGATCCCAGCCAGGGAGGCCTGGACAATAGGTTTCCTGCTTAGGGAGGTGCTAGCACCTCCCCAGACAACCTTTAGTGTATTGGGGCAGGGTGGGCTGAAAGGAATGAGACATGCCTGGGGCACACAAGGTGTTCCTTGCATAGTCCAGTTCAAACCGGCGCTGGGGCACTCCAGCCCCAGCTCTGGCGCGAAACTGGACAAAGGGAAGTGTGTGTAACCACCCCCTCCCAGGTCCCACCCATAAGGCGTGACCTAGCAGGTATCCCAGCCCCCCAGATTAGTATAAGAGTGGGAGTTGGGCCTCAAGACTTTAGATTAGCCTGAACCTGCAACTTGAACAGAAACTCTGGACCTTCGACATTCGACGAAAGAAGAAGACTGAAGAATCTCCCTTGTGGCCAAGGAGTGGCTACCCTGTGCAAACAGGCACCATCAAGAGACTACCCTTTGCTTTGCTAAAAGTTCTACGAGGGACCGACTGCAGAGCCCGACCAGAGCCTTGACTTCCAGACTTCTCCGACCCTGATCCACATCCACAGCAGAGCTGAGATCCGTGGAGGCGACGAGAGACGTGGGACCGGCTACCTGGGAAAAGTGGCTAGTATCTTCAAGCGCAGCTTCTGAGGCACCCTCGAAGTTGTGCACCGGGGATTGAGAAGCCCCAACCCCAAGCACCATCTGCACAAAGACCAGCCCCCCAAACTCCACGAGTCCTGCGTGGGGCCCTTCTGCATTTTCCTGCTTGCCGCGTCCGTCCGGTTGCTTGCCCGCTGGCTAGTGGCCTTTGTGACGACGCATCCCGTAATCTTCAGCGCTGGTTTGGCTCCTCCAGACTGGCTCCTGCTTCTTTGAAAAAGAGAAGCACCCCAGACCTTCCTGGTCTGCACCAGAAGCAAGTCCTCCGTTCTTCGTGGGTTCCGCTTGCCAAGGCTTGGTGAGTCCTAGTCCAACTTCGACGACGCCGACAGCAAGAGCCTTCGTGGGACAGCTCGCCTCCTGGTCCTGGTCGTCCTCGACGTTCCCTGGTCCTCGTGGCTGCAGCGACAAGCTTCACCTTCACCTGCAATCTTCACGACATCGCCTGGTTCCTTCCTGGTTCCACGTGGTCACTGGCTAGTGACCTTGACTCTGTCCCTTCTGCTTGCAGGTCTCCTCTCTTCTTGATCCCAGCCTTGGGATCCACCGGACACTCTTCACTGACTGCCTGTCAGCATCTTTCTTCAGGCATCCATAGGAGTCGACGACGAAACCCGACGCAACTTCACCCCTATGCACCCGCAGCCTGTGGGCTAGGTAACTTGGGTACTCCGGTGCTCATCAGGATAGTGACTATCCTAGTGTCTAGTTTTCCAGTCTCGACTTCCTAGCTACTCCGGAAGTGTCCTAAATCTATCCATTTCTAAACTGTACTATTGCTATTGACTTTTACGCATTACGCGTGAGTGTTTCCACTCTGCACCTGAATCCCGTGGGCCTTCCACTTCCTAACCTTTGATAGTATAATGTAGCCCCAGCGATTCCCTAGGCCTAGGCCTATCCTATTTCCGTGACAGTGGTCCTTATACCACTTCTTTAGTATATGGTTTGCGTGGCCCCTAGGGCCTAACTGTATTACTTACCTGTGTGACTTAATGTATGCATAAATAAGACTGTGTTGTACTTACCTCTAATCTCATAAAGAGTGCTGAGGGTTTGACTAGAATAAATACACTTTATTTTATATATATATCTGTTGTGGTGTCCTTTCATTTGGTATTCAAGGGATTATATATGGTATCACAGATGGCTTCACATGCCATTCAGAGTTTAGCCTAAGACTGCTCTTGTCCATGCTACCACTAGGATAGCTGGTCTATAAGGTTGACTTTACAACCAATCACCATAAGGGTATTTGGACTGATATAAGGTGTACACTAGAGCTAGTGACATCATACATCAGGCCAACTTCTCACACCGCCCTCGCGCGCTGACGTCAGTTCTTCTTTTTTCCACGCCAGTAAGCGCAGATCCGGGAGAGCTACCCCTTTTAGTCTTTTTTGACTAAGTTTTTTGATCCTTTTTGATCTTGTCTCGACTCCGGTGCCGGTAGGATGCCTGGTTTTAAAGCCTGTGCTGACTGCAACCGCTTGATGTCGGTTACGGATCATCACCGCCGGTGCCTTTACTGTTTGGGCCTCGACCACGACGCGGAGTCGTGTTCGGACTGCAAGGCCCTGACCTCGAAGGCTAGACGGGAGCGGTCCCGTAAGCTTCTCGAGCTTCGCCACTCGGCTCCGCGCCCCTCTCGATCCCGGTCCAGGAGGAGGTCCAAGGATCGGTCGCGGAGCCGCAGCCGACGTCATCATCGATCGTCTGGCTCCAAGTCTTCGGGTAAGTCGAAGCACTCCAAGAAGTCCAAGAGGCGACACCGCTCTTCGGACTCCCCTCGCCGGTCGCGCGACTCGGCCGAGGGTCAGGGGGGTTCCACGCAAGTCGCGCCGCGCAAGTCGCCATACCCGCCGGTCCCTGGGACTGACGCGACGCCGGCGGAAGTCAGTGCCTTCCTCTCGGCCATGAGGAACCTGGCTCCGCCGTCGACGCCCGCTGGCGCGCCTTCGGGCCCCGCGGACCCGACTGGGCAACCTTGCATGCCGGCGGCTCCGGCCCCGGCGCCGTTGACGGCTCCGGCCTCAACGCCGCAAGTGCCCGAGGGACCCGTTCCCGAGTCCCCGCCGACGCCGGTCGACCTCGTCACACCTCCTCCGCCGGCGTCTACACCGGTTCCACCTCCGACGCCGGCTCCGCTCAGCGTCATGCCCCAGTTCAGCCCCGCTCTGGGCCTGGCGCCGTTACGGCGTCGATGGACGCCGCGTTCGGCGCCGCTGGAGACACATTATGTCTATCGTCCGGCTCCGATCCTTCCTCCTGATTACCAGGAATCGGATGACGGGGGAGAATGGGAGAGTTCCGAGGATCCTATGGCCGTTCAGGCTCAGCTGTCACAGGACTGGGCAGATGAACTGGGGGAGGCCAGTGGTCTGGATACCTCTCCAGACACTGGATTCATCTCTCCTCCGACTGTGGCTTCGGAGGAGGGTGCTGCTTTCCCTGTGGTGCTGCGCAAGGCGGCCGCCGCCCTTGGGCTCGAGCTACCTGCCGTGGCTGTGAGAACTAACGTCCTCACTGAGGTGCTTCAGTCTGCAGCAAGCTCCACTGAGCCTCTGCTGCAATTCAATGAGGCCCTCATTGACGTTCTGCAGGGCACCTGGTCTAAGCCCTCCACAGTCCCTCCTGTGGATAGGAACGTCGCCAGGCGCCACCACCCTGCTCCGGGCGACCCCAGTTTTCTGTCCCAACACCCCACCCCCGAGAGCCTGGTTATCCAGGCTTCTACCTCCCAATCCTCCTTCCCGACCGCTCCGCCGGACCGGGATTCCAAGAGACTGGAACAATTTGGCAAAAAGCTGTTCTCCTCCCTTAGTTTGGGCCTGCGGTCCTTGAACACCGCCTGTCTTTTGGACCGTTATTCCCACTCTCTGTGGGATACGGTGGAGGACGTGCTGCCCCTGTGTCCGGAGGAGGTCCAGACACGACTTACCCAGGCTCTGGCCGATGGAAGGGATGCAGCGCGACATGCTATCAGATGTGGGCTTGACACTACGGACTCGCTGGGTAGGGCGATTTCTACCACGGGGTAGTGTCGTGCAGGTGTTCACGGACAACACCACCGCCATGTGGTATTGCAACAAACAGGGCGGGGTGGGGTCGTGGACCCTTTGTCAGGAGTCTCTGCGCCTCTGGATGTGGCTGGAACACCAGGGCGTCACCCTAGTGGTTCAACATCTGGCTGGCTCTCTGAACGCCAGAGCAGACGAACTCAGCCGCCGGTGCATGATGGATCACGAATGGCGTCTGCACTCCGAAGTGGCGCAAGGTCTCTCTCAGCAGTGGGGAGAGCCTTGGTTAGATCTATTCGCCACCGACGAGAACGCGCAATGTCAGCAGTTCTGCGCGTTGGAATTTCCAAGGCGGCACTCGCTCGGCGACGCTTTTCGTCGCGAGTGGAGTTGCGGTCTGTTGTACGCCTTTCCGCCTATACCACTTCTGCCCAGAGTGCTGAAGAAGATCAGGCACGACCGGGCCCAAGTCATCTTGGTGGCTCCGGATTGGGCACGAAGGTACTGGTATCCCGAGCTACTCAGTATGTTGACCGATCCTCCGATACGTCTGCCCCTTCGGGAGGATCTTCTGTCGCAGCAGCAGGGGACGGTCCTCCACCCGAACCTGTCCAGCCTCCACCTCCATGCATGGAGATTGAGCGGCGGCAGTTGATGCCATTTTACTTGCCTCCTGAAGTCTGTGATATCATTCTGGCAGCCAGGCATCCCACCACAAAGACGGTATACGCCTGCCGGTGGAACAAATTTGTGGCATGGTGCACAGCAAAGGCTGTGGATCCCCTTTCCGCCCCTCTTTCTGAGGTTCTCCTCTTTCTTCTTTCTTTGGCCCGGGAGGGCTCTGCCCTGGGCACCTTGAAAGGTTATCTTGCTGCCATCTCTGCCTTCTTGCGGCTTCCTGGTCAGCCTTCTCTTTTCAAGTCCCCTGTAGTTACACGCTTTCTAAAAGGCATTACTCACACGTTCCCTCCTGTCCCTTTTGTAATGCCTCAGTGGGACTTGAATCTTGTTCTCACATTTCTAATGTGCGCTCCCTTTGAGCCTCTTCATAATTGTCCTCTTCGTCTGCTGACGCTTAAGACTGCTTTTCTGGTAGCCATCACCTCAGCTAGACGGGTGAGTGAGCTCCAGGCTTTATCATCAAAGCCTCCTTTTCTCTCTGTTCATCCGGACAAGGTTGTCCTTCGGCCTCGTCCCTCCTTTCTTCCGAAAGTGGTGACCCCCTTTCATCTTGGGCAGTCTGTCACCTTGCCCACCTTCTTTCCGCCTCCGCATCCTTCCAAAGAGGAAGAGAGGCTCCACCGTCTGGACCCAAAACGTGCGCTCTCCTTTTATCTGGACCGCACAAAGCAGTTCCGGGTGGACGACCAACTTTTCGTTGGATACGTGGGTGCTAAGAAGGGGAAAGCTGTGCACAAACGGACCATCTCTCGGTGGGTCGTTTTGTGCATCAAAATGTGTTATTCCTTGGCAAAAAAGGACCCTCCTGTTGGGCTGCGCGCCCATTCTACTCGGGCCACAGCGGCTACTACTGCTTTGGGACGGGGTGTCCCTTTGCAGGACATCTGTCAGGCGGCGACGTGGGCTTCGTTACACACGTTTGCCAGGCATTATTGCCTTGACAGCCAAGTCCGGAGGGATGGCTTCTTTGGCCGTTCTGTCCTCCAGGACTTTCTGGTGTGATCTTGGTTCGTAGACCCACCACCGGGGATGGTATTGCTTGGGTATCCATTCTAAGGTGAGGAATCTAACTAACGTGTTTCTTTCAGATGAACAAGTTACTTACCTTCGGTAACGATAAGGTGAGGAATCTAACTAACGTGTTTCTTTCAGATGAACAAGTTACTTACCTTCGGTAACGATAACATTAGTTGGATAGATTCCTCACCGACCCACCCATCCTCCCCGTTCTGCGAACTGACATCTAGGGTTAAGGTTATCCTTTTCAGGCCCCTAGATTTTATTTTTGGCACCAGTGTCGGTCTTTGCATGGCTCTGCGTTCCTGGCGCGGAAAGCTATGTACAAGAACTGACGTCCGCGTGCGAGGGCGGCGTCTAAGTACTCCGACGACGTCATTCCGGCGCACGACGCCGACGACGGACGCGGAGCCGCAGACGACGCCTAGCGACGCGCAAGGGGTATTGCTGACGAAAAATCTTGCGGATCCAGTCTGACGCCTGGGGATATTCTAAGGTGAGGAATCTAACTAACTAATGTTTCTTACAGATACATCGTTACCGAAGGTAAGTAACTTGTTCTTTAAGTTCAGTGCCTGGGATTTGGCCATGTTAATTTTAAAACCAGAGACTTTCTCAAAGGACGTCAGGACATTCACTAGGGCTGGAAGGGATGATTCAGGGTGGGTAAGGTTAAGCAAGAGATCGTCTGCAAAAAGAGTGATATTGGGATCGCATCCACCAAAGGGAATGCCCACGATGTTTTCTAACCCAGCGAATAGCTAATGCCAATGGTTCAACCTCCAGGGCAAAAAGCAGAGCAGGCAGATATAGTTTTGTTAACCTTAGAAGTTGCCTGTATGTAACTATTCAAATCTTTTTTTTTATTTTTTTTTTAGAACATTTCTACCTCAGTAATAGATTGCCTCTTTTCTCTCTATGAAGGACAGGATCTCATAAGCTCTAAAGGGTTCAAGAAACGTCCTAACCAAAGGGCCTGTTTTGTTCTATTTCAATCTAATATCAAGATATTGACTTCCACTCTGAGATAGGTCTGAAAAGGGGCTACAATTCCAGCTGTCTTTCAGAATTTTGTCCTCTTAAATCACCATTTCAACTACCAATACTCTTTTTAAGCCGCCCCTTTCTGCATGTCACTTCATGGCAGATTTTTGGGTACAGTACTGATGGATTAAACCTTAAAAGAAGAGCCTAATCTAAATAGACAAAAATTGATTAGTGGGGGAGGGGGGGGGGGGGGTAATAATTATGTCAGTATAGATATATAATGTAAATTTCTTAGACGTGAATATATAAATATATATATATATATTCACTGAAAAAACCATGCATTCAGTAAGATATGTTTAATCACTCACTTATAGTCAGTCACACCTAAATCATCCATTAAGACATTTATACACCCACTCATTCTTCAATACGCCTTTCCCTATATATATTAAACATATTTAAACTTTACAGAAACACACAGTCACTGGATGATGTCATTAGTGATGTCATCAGTGATGTCACTGACCATGTCATGAGTGATGTAATATGTGACGTCATCAGCAGTGCATTGCGGGGGTGCGAGTTATAGTTAGCTGAACTAACTATAACGGGGGAATGTCTCTGGTTTTGTAAGAGTGGAATGTCCAACTAACTATAACTTTCCCTAAAACCTATAGGTTTTTCAATGAATTTCTAAGGTTTTTTTAAATGCTAATTTCTTAGTATAACGTGCCTGAAACCTATGTTTTTTTTAAGTGAATTTCAAAGGTTTTTGAAATGCTAGTTTCTAACTATGCCTACAGAGGTAGGACATGTGAAGAAAGAAGAAAAAACACACAGAAAGGAGCAAAAGAAATGCAGAAAGAAGCAACAGAAGTCCACAAAGACGAAGAAAAGAGCAGGAAGAAGCAAGACATGTGTAGAAAGAACCAACAGAGGAGCAGAAAGAGGCCTTGTTGCAAAATCATCCTGTGCTCACAACTTTTTCAGACGGGTATTTGTGGTAACTGACTGACTAACCAGGACCGGAGCCAGTGCTATGCTAAAAGACACTTGGAATACAGTGAAAACACCTACATACACTAGGGAACACTATGCGTTGGGGTACCCCTGTGATCAGCATTACCTCCACTGTAAGGCCCTAGCACATAATAGGTGTCGTACTTTAATATTCGGGACCGCGTAGGGGACAGGGCCCTACCCCTGTCCATCTTGGTATTAGCAAACCGCAAATGGTAAATGCGGCATGTAGAAGTGCTTTATATATCGTTCTAGCTATGAATGCACTGTGTACACGTTATTCTGCTTCACTACGCGGGTTCCATTTTGGAAGCAGTGGCCATCTTGTCATTGCCCTCACATAGGCTATAATGGAGTAAATACGGGCCTCACAGTACATGGGCTTTCCCTCTGACTTCTCTGTGACCTGGGCAGCTGGCTCTGCTGCCCCAGGTCAAACCGGTCTCACGAGCTCCCCTTCCTCCGTCCACCTGTGATTAACATCAGGGCTTGACCCGTCATAAAACCCTTTCATTCTACACAATCCTCCGGCTAATCTCTTTCACACCTGCTTGTTCCTGCTTTATGACTTGTTTCCCAAAACAGGAGATGCTCATGTTTATTGGGGGGGTCTATTGACATCAAATGTGGGATCTGAACCTTACTGTGTAAATCATTGTGGGCTGGCCGAACTGGAATGTGGGATGGTCATCATGACTCTGCTTTTTCGTTTGTAATGTATACTTGTAATGGCCATATCGTAAACCAAGGAATGTGTGCCTGAAGCATGATATTTTGTACTTAAGGAGAAGCCCGTTCTTATGATTTTCAGCAGTCTCCTGAGAACATACACGCTGTTGTACTTCTAGGATACCTGTAATTGGTCTGCAGCCAATAAACGAATCTTTGACTTCACCCAGAAGACTCTGTGTTTCTGTAGGTCTGGAACAGGGTGAACCCAGAAGTCATAGGGTGTGTGCCCCTGCACCGCTGGGTCTAAAATACCCAGTACTTCAGTTTGGCGCCCAACGTGGGGCGATTTCAGCGGTACCAGTCCAAGCCAGAGGTTCGTGAGGACCTTCGTGTGGAAATTCCGGAGGAAGGCCGCCACTTCATCGACCCCTGCATGTCGACGTGGTCCGAAAGTCTTTTCTGCGAGGTTCTCCGCGTCCCGACGGCTACGAAGGACTGCTGCCCTGATTAACCGACCTGTTTTGGACCCTTGACGAATCTGAGAGAGCGAAACAATCGAGAGAGTCTTCTGGTGACGCCATCGATCAGCAATATTCAGTTAAGTATAAGTGGAGCGTCTCCCATTTGTTTTGGTATCCTTCGGGATCATTTGAATTAGTGATTTGGAGTTTGCAAACGCCAAAGCCAGAGGACTCGTGTATTCACGAGAATATCGTAATCGATAATCCTTTGACGTTTGGATCTAGACTAGTGAGCAAAGATGCCTGGTTCTGGAATATTTGGTAGATTATTCTGTTTGGGTTGTGGAAAAGATTTCCAGCTAGAGGAATCATGTCCGGTTCCTCCGGTTGGAACTCCAACTTATGAGCTCTATGTAAAACATGGCGTAGGCCCCATTGCATATAACGAAGTGTGGATCCACTACACTAGGAAAGACGGTGTTTTAAAATGGCCCCAAAATGGTAGTTTCGATACCGATATTTTAGATAATTTGGAAATTAAATTGTTTAAGAAGAAAGCCCGGCCGGCGATGTTTGACTCTTTCCGCTTATGGCGAAAGGAAGCCAAACAGAAGGAAATTAAGCTAGCGAAAAAGAATAAGAGAGAGAAAGGTATGACAGTAATGCAAGCAGCTGTACAATTTAAAGACAATGAGGAGGAGCAGATGAGTGAGCAATTGCACAGGCAGCGCAAGTTAGGGATTGACAAATGTTACCCAGCTTTACCACATTCTAAGCAGAATGAGTTAGAAGAAAAGGAGAAAGATCCCCTGATGTCACATTTGTTGAGTTCGCCACCCCCGTATGCTCAAAATGCCACGGCACCTCCCCAGCTGGTGAATATGCCACCTCCAGTGAATATACTGCAAGCCTTGCCGCAACCGCCAGTTGCTTTGCAGCCGGCTCTTATCCATGTAGCGCAGCCCTCTCAAGGGCCGCCAGTTGTGCTTCCAACTGCCCCCGCACTTCCTGCGACTTTGCCTAATACAGCAGCTGCCTCTTCTGACACTCTTCCTTGCACCACTCCAGTACCTGTTTCTACATCCTCTTTTCTCCCCTCTGTTTATCCCCCTGTTTTCCCCTCAGCTTCTCCTTCAGCGCGACAGCGCTTAGCTAATGTGGTTACTACATTAATGTCGCCTCTCTTTGACTCGTCTGGTGCGACTCCTGGTTTACAGCGTAAGCAATTGCGCAGTCAATTGCCTAACCCTGACGAGAAAAAGGTAATAGATAACATGGCGCGTAGATGGATTGTTTTCCCTTCACTGTATGATGTGGAATCAGTTGTCAACGTTTTCCATCAGTGGGATGCCCCAAAACAGAGATATGTGTTTGAGAAAATGTGCGAAATTCTCTGTGAGGAATTGGAAGATAGTGGTAAAAATCCGAGCCCGCAGGAATTGTGTAGAGTGAGGTTTGATTTTGGAACTGGTATAATTGTGGACCGCGGAGTAGATAAAGCAGTTGCGGTTGTATTGTCCTTCAGGAATGATGATTGTCAACAGTCATTGTTTGAACAAGATGTCCTTGTGGGGAAAAAGGTAAAAGCGCGACAATACCCCATGAGAGAAGTTCCCCCGGTATGGAAGGAAGCAGTTGCAGCTGGTGCCGGTAATCCCGCTGTGCCAGCGCATTTCCAGCGTGTTTGGGTGCATGTCCCATGGAAGCGCTCAGAGGTGTTAGCACTTAAGCAGTCCTTACCTGATCCCCGTAAAAACCCAGCAGGTTATTATAAAGAGTTGTCACAGACGGCAGGGTCATGCGTTATGAATCTGGCCGACATAGACATGTTATTTGGTAATGTTGTTCCACAGCCTCTATGGGGATCAATTCGTAATGTAGATCACGATGCAGAACTAGGGGATACATGGGCTAACATTGTTGCTGCTGATGCTAGACAAACTGGTGGCGCGAAACCAGAACCTTTAGTAGCTGAACTGCCTGGTAGAATCATCACGTATATGAAGACAATAATGCCTGCGATGCGCGTAAATTGGGACAAGCTATCTGCATGCAAGCAGAAGAAAGATGAGACAGTGTCAGACTTCTTTACTAGGTTTGAAGAAACATTTATTGATCACAGTGGGCAGGATATGAGTACTGAGGGTGGCCAACGGCTGTTTGTGGATAAGTTTGTGCAGAATTTACTTCCTGACCTGTGTAAAAAGTTGAAAGACTCAGAGAGTTCTTGGGCTGTTTCTTCTTCAGCGCAAATACTGGCTACTGCACAGTATTATGAAAATAGAGATAAAGATGAGAAAGATAGAACGGAAAAGAAAACGAAGGAACTAAAGACAAAGGTCCTTTTACAGCAGGCCTATCCGCCACGTGGAGGTCAGAATAATTATAGGCAACCCCAAGGTGTCTATCACCAACCCCAACAGTTTCAGAACAACCAGCAAATGAACGGGTATTATCAACCACGTGTCCCTGTAGGTCCCAACCAATGTTCATACTGCAAAGAGGAAGGTCATTATAAATATAGTTGTCCTAAATTAATGCAGCGGAACGGTAATGCGTATGGCGCAAGAGGTAGGGGTGGTCAGCAAGCTCCTAGAGGCAGAGGGCGTGGAAATGCTCCCCAGAACGCGCGTCCTCTGCCGCCTCAAAGTACCATCAATAGCTTTGATCAGCAAGCTAACGCGACTAGCAATACGGCTCAGTATTATAATAATGATTATTATGCAGAGGACGGTGATGCAGAAAGTAATGATTACTAGGACAGCCATAGACAGAGAGAGGGAGTTGTTTCAGTGCCAGTGGATCAGAGTGGACCGTATGTTGAGGTAACTACAGCCAATGTAACGGAACCTTTTCTGCTAGACACTGGTGCTGCAAAGAGTTCAATCATGCATTCAAAACTCCCTGGCGCACCTTTGTCTGGCGATATAAATGTTTCAGTAGGTTTTTCTGGCGCCCCAGTTAGGAACCCGATTTCTAGTCCCATGTCACTTTCTGTTGGACCTTGCGAGCTGAAAGCACCCCTGATTCTGACAACAGGTTGTGGTGAGAATTTGCTGGGATTAGATTTGTTGAAAAGATTGCATGCTACACTGTATTGTTCTCCTTCAGGAGTACAACTTACATTAGGCAAGAAAGTGATTTCCCCAATGTACTTGTCTAAAAACACAATGCCGCCTGAATTGTCATCCCTTCCGGATGCCCTTTGGGCTACCGGTCCCAATGATGTGGGCCTCTTGGAGATACCGTAAAAAACAAAAAGCTAAGTAAGAGGGTCCTAGGGATAAGTTTAAAGACCAACACAGCATAAATCCCCAAATCAATAATCAATATACAAAAGGATACTGTGGGTCTTGAGTGTAGGATCAGAGCATATAATGCTAGAGCAAGAAAGAGAAGGAGAGTCCGCAAATAACCGTGGCGGGTATAAAAACCTCCACTGAGGTTTTAAGTTCCCATCACCCACCGGTGGTGGTTCTTCATCATTTGGGAACTAAGGACGAACCCCGGAGTACCAGTCACTATGTTGGTTGTGGTGGTACCCTGGTTGTCCAAGGCAACCGTGCCAAATTGTTACCAGCGGGTGATGATTGCAGTGCGAGAAAGTGATGAAAAAAATGGTGAAGTTAAAAATGACTACCAAGACACTGTGTAATTTTATTCTGGCGCTATCTTGGTGTCAAGATTAAAACCAAATGTTGACAGCTTAAACAAATAACTGTCAGATTACAGGTCTACATGTTTCGGCTGTTGGACAGTGGAGTCCGAGCTCTCGTCAGGACCATGTAAACGCTACTGCAAAACGTGATAGAAAATAATAATAAAAACTGAATCAACGGTTGGTACCCAATACAACCTGGTAGAGTCCTGTACGTCACATTGGAAACGTTACAGGCATTGTCTGGAGGTTGGCCTCTAGATAGAAACAAACAAACAGGTATACTAAGTGGGACACTCTACCAATCTATTGACACCCTAGTATATATAGCTGATCCAAAACTAATGTATAAATCAATGTACTAGAAGCTCCTTAATTCTTAATATTTGTCAAAATTATGGAAATTTGCAAGGAGGACATATGTTGTATTAAATCAAAATTCGTTATTGACAGAAATTTTAAAGTGCACTTACCCGAGTCAATGTGGGTACGCACCTCGCCTCGCCTGGCATCCGCTCAGGACTATGAGGCACCGCTCTAAGGAGGAAGAATTCCAGAAGGGGATAATGTTACCACCGTGGGTAGAGAAACACCTTCAGCCTGCACGGTCAAAAGACGGAATTCCCTCAACTTATGCTGGTGAAAACTAAGCTAAAACCATGGCAGAAACACCGTTCACCAAAGTGTAGAATCTAAAATAATATAGTGGTTCGCATACATGATATCGAAAACCATTCGAGTCGTGTATCTTAGTCAGAGTGAAAGAATAGTTAAAATGACCGGAGCAGACTCGGAGGGAGAGAGATAGGTCCCGTGAGTCTGCCTGTATGCCGTTTTGTGCTCTTACGAAAAAATGAAAAATAAGTGAGTTTTGCTAAAAGCAACGCTTACCTCTCCGTCGGTACCCCGCTCCAAATGTCAGAGCTGGAAGGGGAGGTAACCGGCGGGCGGCAGGAGAATGATTTATGGAGTCTGGAAGTGTTCGTAGGCGCGCTTCCGTGTCAACACTACGGAGCGTGCAAGCGTTCAAAAAGCGAAATGGTGTTCCCTGAGATGCTAGGCTTGCTGGGACATGTAGTTTCCGATGATAGTATGGTGATCATCGTAATGTGTGAATTGACGCAGCATAGAGGAGGCTGTCAAAGATCCCTGAGTGTAATGGGATGGAAAATCAACATCTTTCAAAAGAAAATAATGCAAAAAGAGCATCCAAGTGTCCTGCACACTAAGGTATATATGTAAGATCAGGGGTAGAGCCAAAGCGTACCGGTCAAAGAAAATGAATCAATGTATGAATATACCATTAATCTGTATTCTGAGTTGAAGGAGGATCAATGATAAAAAGGGGTTCTATAAAGAGGACCACGGGATATCATCATTTAAACCCTGTTGGTCACTCTTAAGTTTGAAGACCCATTTTTGTTCCTTGATGAACAGGAAACGTGTAATGTCAGTCACATGGGTAGGGATGAAAGGCTGCTCCAGGACCAGCCATCTTAAATCCTCCGGTGTATGTTTCAGTTCTAGAAAGTGATTGGTCAAACAGGCTTGTAAAAGAGCACTGAACAACAACCGGGAGGCCCTTTTGGAACCGCCGATGCCCAAGCCACCTTTGTCTAGAATGACCTTTGTCAACACCTTTAGCACTTGGTCTAACCAGGTACAAAAGACGGTGCGCAGGCACTGGCGCATACTAAACACAGGAAATGAGGTTATTCCACCTCCCCTCTTTTCCTTCAAGAGAGGGTCCAATCTGCGCGATAGCCTCGTACATACCAGACCAAGACACAAAACCAGTGGGAAACCAAATACTCTTTGGAATTTGCCGCCAGTTCAAGGCCATTTTCCATGCGGCCACTGTTCAGTCTGTCCTCAAACCGAGGTGACCAAATCAGTAGATATAGGTACAGGCACACCTTGGTTACTTCGTAAACATACCAATTGTAACACTGACAAAGTGATTTACCTCATTTCTTGCCCTTGCTCTCTGCGTTATGTCGGCATGACAACACGCAAAATCAAAACACGCATCTCAGAACACAAAAGTACCATCAGGCGAAACAGACAAGCAACGAAACTTACCAATCACTTTCTAGAACTGAAACATACACCGGAGGATTTAAGATGGCTGGTCCTGGAGCAGCCTTTCATCCCTACCCATGTGACTGACATTACACGTTTCCTGTTCATCAAGGAACAAAAATGGGTCTTCAAACTTAAGAGTGACCAACAGGGTTTAAATGATGATATCCCGTGGTCCTCTTTATAGAACCCCTTTTTATCATTGATCCTCCTTCAACTCAGAATACAGATTAATGGTATATTCATACATTGATTCATTTTCTTTGACCGGTACGCTTTGGCTCTACCCCTGATCTTACATATATACCTTAGTGTGCAGGACACTTGGATGCTCTTTTTGCATTATTTTCTTTTGAAAGATGTTGATTTTCCATCCCATTACACTCAGGGATCTTTGACAGCCTCCTCTATGCTGCGTCAATTCACACATTACGATGATCACCATACTATCATCGGAAACTACATGTCCCAGCAAGCCTAGCATCTCAGGGAACACCATTTCGCTTTTTGAACGCTTGCACGCTCCGTAGTGTTGACACGGAAGCGCGCCTACGAACACTTCCAGACTCCATAAATCATTCTCCTGCCGCCCGCCGGTTACCTCCCCTTCCAGCTCTGACATTTGGAGCGGGGTACCGACGGAGAGGTAAGCGTTGCTTTTAGCAAAACTCACACTTATTTTTCATTTTTTCGTAAGAGCACAAAACGGCATACAGGCAGACTCACGGGACCTATCTCTCTCCCTCCGAGTCTGCTCCGGTCATTTTAACTATTCTTTCACTCTGACTAAGATACACGACTCGAATGGTTTTCGATATCATGTATGCGAACCACTATATTATTTTAGATTCTACACTTTGGTGAACGGTGTTTCTGCCATGGTTTTAGCTTAGTTTTCACCAGCATAAGTTGAGGGAATTCCGTCTTTTGACCGTGCAGGCTGAAGGTGTTTCTCTACCCACGGTGGTAACATTATCCCCTTCTGGAATTCTTCCTCCTTAGAGCGGTGCCTCATAGTCCTGAGCGGATGCCAGGCGAGGCGAGGTGCGTACCCACATTGACTCGGGTAAGTGCACTTTAAAATTTCTGTCAATAACGAATTTTGATTTAATACAACATATGTCCTCCTTGCAAATTTCCATAATTTTGACAAATATTAAGAATTAAGGAGCTTCTAGTACATTGATTTATACATTAGTTTTGGATCAGCTATATATACTAGGGTGTCAATAGATTGGTAGAGTGTCCCACTTAGTATACCTGTTTGTTTGTTTCTATCTAGAGGCCAACCTCCAGACAATGCCTGTAACGTTTCCAATGTGACGCACAGGACTCTACCAGGTTGTATTGGGTACCAACCGTTGATTCAGTTTTTATTATTATTTTCTATCACGTTTTGCAGTAGCGTTTACATGGTCCTGACGAGAGCTCGGACTCCACTGTCCAACAGCCGAAACATGTAGACCTGTAATCTGACAGTTATTTGTTTAAGCTGTCAACATTTGGTTTTAATCTTGACACCAAGATAGCGCCAGAATAAAATTACACAGTGTCTTGGTAGTCATTTTTAACTTCACCATTTTTTTCATCACTTTCTCGCACTGCAATCACCTCTTGGAGATACCGCCATATGTGGTGACCTTAAAGGCTAATGTCAGACTGCCACGTATTCCCCAGTACAAGATCTCTAATGAAGGGCAGAAAGCATTGTTAGACATTGTCAGCGACTTGATTAATAAGGGTGTGATTGAAGAGACAAGAGGCAACGTTTGCAATAGTCCGATTTTACCTGTCTTAAAACGAACGGATCCTTCACAGCCACCTGTTTACAGATTTGTGATTGATCTTAGAGAGGTTAATAAGATTGTTGTGCCACAGTTTCCAGTTGTCCCTGATATAACTGCCTTGTTAACGATGATTCCAGCCTCTGCTGCATGGTTTTCAGTGATTGATTTAAAGAATGCTTTCTTTAGTATCCCAATTGCAGAAGAGAGCAGAGGCATTTTTGGTTTTAGTCTGGGAGGCCGAAGCTTCCGCTTCAAACGCGCTCCCCAGGGCTACTGTGAGAGTCCTTCAATATACAGTCAAGCTTTGAAAGCGCAGCTTGATGCACTTGTTTTACCTAGTGGTGCTATCCTGATTCAGTACGTGGACGATTTACTAATCGCTGCGGATACTGAAAAGATCTGTAAAGAAGCCACATTGTCACTGTTGCGCCATTTATCCGCTTTCCATCACAAGGTGTCTCTCTCTAAGCTGCAATATTGTCGACAAGAAGTGACCTACTTAGGTCATCTCTTATCGAAGGAGGGAAGGAAACTGACCCCAGAAAGAATTCAAGCCATTGCACAGTTGAGTGTGCCGAAAACACAGAGAGAAGTGCGTGCTTTCTTGGGCATCACTTCATACTGTAGGCATTGGATCCCTAGTTTTTCTTTGTTGGCAAAACCTTTAGTAGCCTTAACATGCAAAGACACACCGAATCCTATCCCATGGTCTGAAGAGTGCCAGAAAAGTTTTGTGGAATTGCGTAATGCATTATGTTCAGCACCCGTGTTGGGTACCCCTGACTACAGTAAGCCTTTTACATTGTATGTTCACGAGAAAGATGGATGTGCGTTGTCAGTGTTAACACAGCCTTTTGGCGACAGACCGCGTTCATGCGCATATTTTTCATCAACCTTGGACCCTGTAGCGAGGTAATTGCCAAGCTGTCTGAGAGCGACAGCTGCTGCAGCAATGTCTATCCGACAATCTGCTGGTTTGGTAATGGACAATACATTGATTGTTATGGTTCCACACGCTGTAGACACATTATTAAATAGAACCAAGACACAACACTTGACTAGTGCGCGATTATCAGGTTATGAGCTTACACTGTTAGCAAATCACATACACATAAAAAGATGCAATACGCTGAATCCAGCTACATTGTTGCCAATTCCAGCAGACTCAGATGAGATTGAGCAACATGACTGTCTGTTCAGAACAGAAGAAGAGACGAAAGGGAGAGTAGATCTAAAAGATACTCCCCTGACTGAGTGTGATGGCACTTTATGGGTGGATGGTTCATGTTTCAAACTCCCTAATGGTGACACGACTGCTGCATATGCTATCACGACTTTACACACGGTCGTGGAAACTGCACGAGTGCCACATAATTCGGCCCAAGCAGCGGAATTAATCGCCCTCACGAGAGCGTGTGTGTTGTCTGAAGGAATGAGAGTAAATATATACACAGATAGCCAGTACGCCTTTGGCGTGGCTCATAATTTTGGGCGTTTGTGGAAGGAGCGTGGGTTCCTGACGTCGCATGGAGCTAAAATTCAGAATGGCAAGTTGGTGAATGATCTCCTTGAGTCACTGACCCTACCGTTGCAAGTTGCGATCATGAAATGCAGTGCGCACAGGAAAGTCACAGATGATGTTGGACGTGGGAATGCGTTTGCTGATGAGACCGCGAAAGAAACAGCACAGAATGTGAAGACTAGAATGTATGTTGCAGGCCCCGCAAGATGGGTTAATGATGTGGGAATGTGTGAGAACACAATAGAGAGTGTGAAGTCGCTTCAAGCTGAAGCCACAGAGGAAGAATTAAGCAAGTGGAGAGAAAGTATGGGTAAGTTGGATGAGAATGGTTGTTGGATTGATCTGACAGAACATAAGCGATGGTTATTGCCTGATGCATATGTGCTTCCAGTGGTTACTATGGCACATGGAATGGCACATATCAGTACGAAAGGTATATGCAAGTTGTTGGCTCCAGTATGGCAGAATGCTGGGATTCCCAAGTGTGCAGAGAATGTGGTCAAGAATTGCATGGTATGCTTGAAGTACAACCCTGGTAGGGGAACCCCAACTCCAGCTGGTCACTTTGCACCCCCATCATGTCCATTTGAAGTTTTGCAGCTGGACTTTATTCACATGGAAAGATGCAACAACCTGAAATATGTACTGGTGGTTGTTTGTGCTTTCTCAAAATGGATAGAGGCTTATCCTCTGAAAGATAACACTGCCCTATCCACAGCCAAAGCCCTTGTGAAGGAATTTTTCCCCAGGTTTGGGATGCCAAGAATGGTGTGGTGTGATAACGGAAGTGAGTTTGTGGGTAAAGTGATGAAGAATGTATGTGAAGGGCTAGGGATAAAGCAGAAGTTCCATGCTGCAAATCACCCCCAATCAGCTGGATTAGTAGAACGCTACAATGGAGCCTTAAAGCTCAAGCTGGCCAAAATTCAGGCCAGCACCGGTCTTAAATGGCCTGACGCTCTGCCTTTAGCACTCCTGTTCACCAGAATGACCATACACTCACGAGTGGGACTTAGCCCTTACGAGGTCGTTTTTGGCCGCCCGGCCAAGGTATGGGGTGTACCGAGGCCTACGAAGTTCAGTGAGATTGAACATCCAGTACTACTCGATTACCTGTATGATTTGACTGTTAAACTGCGTGTTTTGCACCAACAGGTACATGATACTCTTCCCCAAGCTTCTGAACCTCCTGGACACCCTATCAACCCTGGCTCGTGGGTCCTGATCCGAAATTTCCAGCGTAAGAGCAACGACGAGCCTCGCTGGATCGGCCCTCACCTTGTGTTCCTGTCGACAAGATCAGCGGTGCGAGTAAAAGGGAAGAAACACTGGATCCATGGTACCCACTGCAAAGTAGTCCCCTTGCCTCTGCCATATGACCAGTGGGTCAAGGAGGGTATCGCCGACTCTGAGACAGACACTGTACCTCGTTTTGTACCATTCAGTGACGCACGCCTAAGAGGC
Organism: Triturus cristatus; assembly: GCF_964204655.1. Classification (NCBI taxonomy): domain Eukaryota; kingdom Metazoa; phylum Chordata; class Amphibia; order Caudata; family Salamandridae; genus Triturus; species Triturus cristatus. The sequence continues at coordinate 1,189,620,341 of NC_140581.1, read as the reverse complement.
ACAGTTTCAGACCAAGAGAGTCACAATATTCTGCAGGAAGCTGTGCCACCATCAAATCGACTGGACACCACTGAGCCTGAACTTTTGTTTCAAGACCAAACAGCACCTGGCCGTCTCCGCTATAATTTGAGACCAAGACCCATGGACAAATAAAGATTTCCTTACTATTTCCTTTTTCACATTTTTGCTCTCCCATCTGAAGGACTTTCTTGATTTTTGTTTTTCGAACCACCATCCGGGTTCTGCCGCAGGGTCGCGGTGCCAAGACTTTGGGGTACAGGCCGAAGACGTTAGGTCAACGGTTCTGGTTGGTCTAGGGCGTTTCCCTGGACTGACAGGCGTGCCCCTTAGCAGAAGACACTCATCCACCGCGAGCGGCCCGAGTAGAGGATGGAGTTTTTTAAGATGGAGAGACCGATTGAGGAAATGAACTTTAACGCAAGGATGTGTAGAATTGTAAAAAGTAAATGTTTTGTATTTTTGTGCCTTTTTACACTGTGTAGTATAACAATGTTTATTGTAGGATTTGTGTTCTTCTCCGCTCAAAAGCCCATTGAACCCACTGAACAGCCTATACCTCTTTCTACTGCCTCCTCTCACTCTTTTCACCCTTTGCCTGAGCACGAACAGACCAGACGATCAGAGTTCGTAAATAACTCGTTTATCCAGCTCTTGCACCAGCACCAACTAGTAATGAATACGACCAATTGCTGGGTGTGTGGGTTAATGCCACATACCATTAACAAGGGTATTCCCTACCTGGTGCTGCCGTATAGTTACAATGGATCGTCATGGGCATTCCAAACCATGTTTCTCTATGCTCTAGATACATACTCCCCTCGCCAACCGCGTTCCATCAGACCTATCACCAATAATAAGGCTTTGATGAAAGGAGTTGCCGATATGAGTAGGGATATCGATGCATACTCATCCATTCCCAAAGAAGAGTTGAGACCTTATGTAGGATGGAACGCGACGGGGTATAGTATTAGTCTGGGTGAAAGACAGCGAAAAATCTCATCCCCAATCTGGGTCGTACCCCACATGGGTCGGTTCTGCTTACAGGGTAATGGTCAGAATCCTAGAGCTCAACTGGGAAGAAGTGACTGTACTGAAACGTACACCTTCCCGTCACAGTTTTCCCCTGCGTTTTTGGCTGCCAAGGGCACATATTTCATCTGTAATGACCGAGCATATACATGGCTGCCCCCTGATTTCTCGGGCACATGTTATATTGCGAACTTGCTACCGCCGACATTTACTGCTGCCTCTGACTATCACAAGACCAGAGTTGTGAGAGGTGTGATTAGTAAGGAGGATACTGCCGGTCAGGAAGCGGGAGACTTCTTTTTGGGTTTCCTGCCGTTTTGGGGACCTATGGTCAATAGTAGGAACCTGAGACAGCTGACTCGTGTGGTTGAATCCACTGTCAATGTAACGGCTGGTGCCCTTGGTAATCTGACAGCTGAGCTCCAAGCGGATCGCCTTATGACTTTGCAGAACCGCATGGTTCTAGACGTTATTCTTGCAGACCGCGGTGGGGTATGCAAGGTCATCCAATCCAGTTGCTGCATTTTCATACCAGATAATGCTCCAACAGTGTATCAAGCCATCTCCAAACTCCATAAAATATCTGAATCCATACACGTGGATAAGGGAGACTGGTCACTGATGGGGTGGTTCTGGGTATTGATATCTGCCTGGGGTTGGAAAGTTCTGATGGTCATTGGAATGATCTTAGCCATTCTTTTCCTGTTCTGTCTGTGCATACAGTGTGCTCCTGCGATATGTGGCCTCTGTGCTACCTTATGTGTAAGGAAACCTGTATCGAGGGACGAACTAAGTAATAGGATGATGCTACAGCAACATCTCCATGACTTTGTGAACATTGACCTAGACTCGGATTAAGATGAGTATAGTGATTGCCTATGTAAGGGCAAAAGGAGGGTCTGTCGTACTTTAATATTCGGGACCGCGTAGGGGACAGGGCCCTACCCCTGTCTATCTTGGTATTAGCAAACCGCAAATGGTAAATGCGGCATGTACAAGTGCTTTATATATCGTTCTAGCTATGAATGCACTGTGTACACGTTATTCTGCTTCACTACGCGGGTTCCATTTTGGAAGCAGTGGCCATCTTGTCATTGCCCTCACATAGGCTATAATGGAGTAAATACGGGCCTCACAGTACATGGGCTTTCCCTCTGACTTCTCTGTGACCTGGGCAGCTGGCTCTGCTGCCCCAGGTCAAACCGGTCTCACGAGCTCCCCTTCCTCCGTCCACCTGTGATTAACATCAGGGCTTGAACCGTCATAAAACCCTTTCATTCTACACAATCCTCCGGCTAATCTCTTTCACACCTGCTTGTTCCTGCTTTATGACTTGTTTCCCAAAACAGGAGATGCTCATGTTTATTGGGGGGTCTATTGACATCAAATGTGGGATCTGAACCTTACTGTGTAAATCATTGTGGGCTGGCCGAACTGGAATGTGGGATGGTCATCATGACTCTGCTTTTTCGTTTGTAATGTATACTTGTAATGGCCATATCGTAAACCAAGGAATGTGTGCCTGAAGCATGATATTTTGTACTTAAGGAGAAGCCCGTTCCTATGATTTTCAGCAGTCTCCTGAGAACATACACGCTGTTGTACTTCTAGGATACCTGTAATTGGTCTGCAGCCAATAAACGAATCTTTGACTTCACCCAGAAGACTCTGTGTTTCTGTAGGTCTGGAACAGGGTGAACCCAGAAGTCATAGGGTGTGTGCCCCTGCACCGCTGGGTCTAAAATACCCAGTACTTCATAGGGCAGGGGGATTAAAACTACCTCTAAGTCAGAGGAGCAGAAATATGCTACTTTAACTAGTAGTCGCGTTTGCAGAGTGGTGGAGAAAGGGTGCTGGGCGTCCAACCAACGCTCAGGAATTCCGCTGCGTAGGACTTACAGGAGGTACCAGGAGGGATTCTTGGCCCCCAAACTCCCTCCGGACTAAATTGGACTTCATCGCCCATCCCGTAGTCTGCCATGAAGCACGTCTGCAGAGTGGTAGAGAAAGGGGGCCATGGCCTCCGAAGACGTCTTAGCAATCCCACTGTGTGGGACTTACTGGAGGTAACAAGAGGGGTAGTTGGCCCCCGAGGAGATCCTTGGGGACCAACTTCCCAAACTATTACCTCCAGTCAGTCCCACACAGCAGCATTGGTAAGTACTCGTACCAGGCCACGCCCCCTTTGCCCACCACTCTACAAACACGCTCCCTGGCACGCTCTTGGATGGGGATTGAAGTCCCCTTCACTGCTGAGGGTCCTTTAGGGGCCAACTAGCCTACCTTTTACCTCCAGTAAGCCACACACAGTAGGATTGGTGAGAGGTAGGCAAAGGCCATGCCCCCTTTCTCCACCACTCTGCAAACGTGCCCCTGGCGCGTTGTAAGTTGGGGGATTAAGTCCCCTTGAATCCTGAGGGTCTCTGGGGGTCCAACTACCCACCAGGTACCTCCAGTAAGCGCCACAGAGCTGCATTGCAGAGAGGTGTAAAAAGGGGCGTGGCCTGGACCACCTCTCTGCAACGCAGGTCTGTGGCGCTTACTGGAGGTACCTGGTGGCCTAGTTGCCCCCAGGGGCCCTCAGGATTGAAAGGGAATTACTTCCCCAACTTAAAACGCGCCACAGGGCGTGTTTGCACACATGTCACCTCAGGCCCCGCCCCCTCCCTTCACCACTGTTCAAACGCACCCGTGGCGCGTTTTAAGTTGAGGGCTTAAGTCACCTTGAATCCTGAGGGTCCCTGGGGTCCAACTAGCCCACCAGGTGCGTCCAGTAAGCGCCACAGAGCTGTGTTGCAGAGAGATGTAAAAAGGGGCGTGGCCTGGATCACATCTCTGCAACGCAGGCCTGTGGCGCTTAGTGGAGGTACCTGGTGGGCTAGTTGGACCCCAGGGACCCCCAGTATTGAAGGGGAATCAATTTCCCAATGTAAAACGCGCCACAGGGCGAGTTTGCAGAGTGTTGCTGGGAGGGGGCGGGGCCTCCGGCACGATCGCGTATTTTTTAAAATAATTTCTTGGGGAAGGGGGACTGTGTGGCCCCCCTTCTTTTGACTTTTTTTGGGCCCTGGGCCTGACCCCCATCTTAAAAAATAAATAAAAATATGAACGGGAAAGGGGCAGTGTGGGCCCCCCTCCCGTGGTCACATCCGGCGCCGGGGACCCCATCTCCTGGGGCATGGCCACATATTTTGTTTGTTTTATGGAGGGGGACTGCGTGGACCCCCTCCTGAGGCCTCTATTGGCCCCGGGGACACCATCCCCCGGGGCCAGCCTTTATTTTTTTTATTATTATTTTTTGGGAGGGGGGCCGCGTGGCCCCTCTCCCGGGCCACTTCTAGCCCCAGGGACCCCATCCCCCAGGGCAGACCCTTTCCGTTGGGGACCATGGGGAGAGCCCCAATGCCCCCACGGTCCCGCCGGCTCCCCGCGTCCTACAGGAGCCGGCATTGCTTTTCCACATGGGGAGCTGCTAACATGCAGCTCCCCTTGTGGAAAAGCAATCCGCTTTGCTTTATTGAAGCGAGAGCTGGTTTCCCTGCTCCCCCGGGGGGTGGCGGTCCCCAGGGCTGCGGGAGGGCTGCATGCCCCCACAACTCATTAATCTTGCCCCGGGGAGGTGGCGGTCCCTGGGGCAGTTTGGGGGGGATTGGGGCCCCCCCACTTATTTTTTTCCACTGGCCCCAGCCCACCCGAGGGCTTCAATACAATGAAGCGTGGCCGGATTCGCGCACCCAGCGCTAATTCGGCCAATTTTTTTAAAACAAAAAATGCTTTTTTGGCCCTGGGTGTCCTTGTGGGACCCCCTGAGCAGGCCTAGCTGGTCAGGTTCTTTCTACCCTGCCCCCTTTTCTTGTTTTTCACGTTTCTTTTTCTCTTTTCTTGTGACTCGGTTCTACCGAGACACAAGATGACTGCCAACACTTCCTGGTTTGGAGTGTTGACAGCCAATTAGAAGAAAGTGCGTGGTCAGGAGTCCGCGGATGTAACGCCCTGAACGTCTCAGGATCGTTTAACAGACACGATAATGAGGACGCAACCACTTGTGAAGGGTAAGTTATTTTAATGAAGGCACAAATAACACAAAGAATAAACAAAAGTTATAGTCACTGGAATCCTCCAGGCTATGTACGTTACCAGCCCACCGCACGGATGGTCCTAACCGTCCTCTGCATATACGCCGGTCCCGGCGTATGCCAACAGAGGGCAGAAATGAAATGGCCGACAATGCCAATCGGTAGGCTGTGAGGGGCACGAAGAGTGTTGGGGAGAATCGAGGAGTCAGGGAAACACCCAGCCGGGGTCTCTACCTGAAGGGAGCAGCCGCTCAACCTCTTCCTCAGACTGCACCGGGACGCGGAGTCACCTCCTGGTGATGCGTCACCGATACCCCAATCAAAAGTAAGAAGACTGAACCGAGAGCAGCCGCTCGATCGATCCTGTGGACTTCCGAGTCTGTAACGCGGCAAACACCTCCTGGTGTGCGTGACAGCTGGCAGTCCCTGTATCTCTGGTCGGGCTGGGAGTTACGACTCCAACCAGCAAAAGCGCCACTGCGCTTTGACTCAGCCGAGTCAAAAAGCGAAGCTCAATGGTTGACCGGTAGAGCTTCCGGGTCCTTCACAGGTGACGATGGAGCAAGACACGGCCCAGGGAGTAACGACTCGACCTACCTCCGTTCTTGCCTTACTGGAGCACCACTCCGGAACACTGCTCTTCACGAAGCAGGTACGTCGGTGTAAACACAATATCCGACAGCGTTGTACCTCCCGGTTCCTCCCTTTATAGGGCGTGTTTTCCTTGAGTTATGTAACAGCTCTCCTGTTTACATAAGGGCGTGTTTCCTTGAGTTATGTAACAGCTCTCCTGTTTACATAAGGGCGTGTTTCCTTGAGTTATGTAACAGCTCTCCTGTTTACATAAGGGCGTGTTTTCCTTGAGTTATGTAACAGCTCTCCTGTTTACATAAGGGCGTGTTTCCTTGAGTTATGTAACAGCTCTCCTTTTTACATAAGGGCGTGTTTTCCTTGAGTTATGTAACAGCTCTCCTGTTTACATAAGGGCGTGTTTTCCTTGAGTTCTGTAACAGCTCTCCTGTTTTCATAACCTCTCAACCGCTAAGCATCCTGGGAGATGTAGTCCGTTGTCGCTGGTTACCGTTTTCCTCCCCACGCATGACAGGAATTCTTGACAGCGGATCCACAGCACCTCTATATATCGAAACTTTTATTTTTTGATTTTCTCAGCAACTACTGAACGGATTTACACCATTTAAAAAAAAAAAAAAGGGGGGGGCACTTTCTGAACCAAGCTCTACCTTTTTGCTAAATTTGGTGTAATTCCGTTCAGCAGTTCGAGCTGTAGCAGCATCCAAAGTTTCCTATGGGAAATGCATTTTTCGACCTGATTTACACCATTTAACAAAAATAGTTATTTCTGAAACAAGGGCTACCTTTTTGCCAAATTTGGTGTATTCCGTTCAGCAGTTCGGGCTGTAGCCGTGTCTTAAGTTTCCTATGGAAAATAACAACTCAACTGCTGAGTATTTAGATGTCAAATTGGACATCAGGAATAATCAGATTCATACATCTCTTTTCAGGAAATCCACTGCAGGGAATAGTGTTCTCCATGCCCTGAGCAGCCATCCTGAGGCACTTAAGTGGAGCATCCCGTATGGAGAGCTGCTTAGAGACCAAAGGAATTGTAACACAGAAGAGGGGTATCAGAAAGAAAGGGATGTGATGTGTGCCCACTTCAGAGAAAGAGGCTATCCCAACTGGGTGCTCAAGAAAGCGAGGGACAGAGCGGAGAACATTGACAGATCTTTAACGATCTCAGAAACTATTGTCAAGGAGGACGATGATGATTGTGACAGTACAAGAATCATCATGACTTACAGTCAAGACTCCAACAACATCAAACGCATTCTGACCCGTAACTGGAACATACTCAAATCAGACAATATCATTGGTAACACTGTAGCTGAAAGACCCAATATTACCTACAGAAGGGGTAGGAGTATTAGGGACCAGTTAGTGCACAGTGACGCCACCATCTATCCTGACAGGAATCTACATGGCCTAAAAGGTTTTTTCCCCTGCGGGCATTGCAAAGCTTGTAGAAATAGTACATTTTGCAATCATGTAGAATATAATGGGGTATGTAAAGAAATTACACAATTTCTCACTTGTAGCTCTATTTTTGTTATTTATGCAATTGTCTGTGAATGCAATCTGTGGTATATTGGATCCACAACTTTGATGGCCAAGAAACGTATTTTAGAGCATTACAGGGCCATCTTACATTGTGACCAAAAATATCCTGTAGCCCACCATTTTCAGGATAAACATTTTTTCCAATGCGATGGGCCTACGTTTTCTGATTCTGGAACAGGTTAACAAAGGACCCCGAGGAGGCAATATGGTCTTGACACTAAGGCAAAAGGAGTCAAGACAGATTATTAACTTTCAGACAAGGGCCCCTGGGGGCCTGAATCAAGACGAAGAATTAGCGGTACATCTTAAAGAGTAGTACAGCATTGGTTATTGTGACATTTTATCTGTTTCCGTCCAGAATTGAATTTGCAATGAGGCTGGGCAGTACCAGCACATGAAAGGTTCTTCTGAGTACACTATGTTTAATCATGTGAATTCTTTTCTGTGATATCCTACCTTCTACCTTATACATCAGTGTTTTTGTAACGCCCTGAACGTCTCAGGATCGTTTAACAGACACGATAATGAGAACGCAACCACTTGTGAAGGTTTAGTTATTTTAATGAAGGCAAAAATAATACAAGGAATAAACAAAGGTTATAGTCACTGGAATCCTCCAGGCTAAGTACGTTACCAGCCCACAGCACGGATGGTCCTAGCCGTCCTCTGCATATACGCCGATCCCGGCGTATGCCAACAGAGGGCAGAAATGAAATGGCCGACAATGCCAATCGGTAGGCTGTGAGGGGCACGAAGAGTGTTGGGGAGAATCGAGGAGTCAGGGAAACACCCAGCCGGGGTCTCTACCTGAAGGGAGCAGCCGCTCAACCTCTTCCTCAGACTGCACCGGGACGCGGAGTCACCTCCTGGTGATGCGTCACCGATACCCCAATCACAAGCAAAGAAGACTGAACCGAGAGCAGCCGCTCGATCGATCCTGTGGACTTCCGAGTCTGTAACGCGGCAAACACCTCCTGGTGTGCGTTACAGCTGGCAGTCCATGTATCTCTGGTCGGGCTGGGAGTTACGACTCCAACCAGCAAAAGCGCCACTGCGCTTTGACTCAGCCGAGTCAAAAAGCGAAGCTCAAGGGTTATCCGGTAGAGCTTCCGGGTCCTTCACAGGTGACGATGGGGCAAGACACGGCCCAGGGAGTAACGACTCGACCTACCTCCGTTCTTGCCTTACTGGAGCACCACTCCGGAACACTGCTCTTCACTAAGCAGGTACGTCGGTGTAAACACAATATCCGACAGCGTTGTACCTCCCGGTTCCTCCCTTTATAGGGCGTGTTTTCCTTGAGTTATGTAACAGCTCTCCTGTTTACATAAGGGCGTGTTTTCCTTGAGTTATGTAACAGCTCTCCTGTTTACATAAGGGCGTGTTTTCCTTGAGTTATGTAACAGCTCTCCTGTTTACATAACCTCTCAACCGCTAAGCATCCTGGGAGATGTAGTCCGTTTTCGCTGGTTACCGTTTTCCTCCCCTCGCATGACAGGAATTCTTGACAGTTCTTCCTCTAAAACAGTTTATATTGTTTATATAGATATCTATTGATCTTTGATGTTTTTGCTTTTCAAATGATGGCAATATGAATATTCCATGTGGAACGGGTTGTCCACGCTGGTTTTTAATCCGTCCTTTTTTGTCTTTTCTGTTTCCCTTTTCTTTATTTTGCACAGGAGTAAGGAAGGGGCCCACTCACGGGGTTCACTCACACGGGCTGCCTACCCTTTCTACTTTTCTCTTCTGTCCTGTGCGGCACCTCAGAACTCACACAAGACTTCTTTCAAGCACGCATAAGTTGAGCCATGAGCATTGATTATAACAGGACCTTTTTGCAGTTTCCAGTATGATTAATACACATTGGTGTATAGGGGTCTGCGGCTACTTGCTCGTGGTTCTGATTCTTATATGTTTTTCTTATTTTTCATTTTATTATGTCTTGCCTAGATAGATCATGGTGTACACATTAATAACCAGTGATTAGAGCATACATGTGAACTCGGACGACATGTTCCGCATCTAGACGATACGATACACTTGGATAGCGACCTAACTTTTGATAGTCTCAGAGACTCATGATATGTCTTATATTTGTCTAAACATGCTGTCATACCAGATTTATTCTGCCTAAACTGAATACAGCAACAGGGTTCACTTCAGAGACTGATAAAGTTTTATTGAAACCTTTATTGACAAAGACCTATGACATTCTGCAATTGAGTCAACTAGACTTTACATAGGTTGGTCTATCATGATAATGTTTAGGCAAACTACATTTACGCAAGCAATGTATATAGGAAGCTGTTGGTACATGTATTATCATTTCAGATATGCCTAACACAGTATTGTATTTAACTTTACCATTCCAAGATGTCTGACACAGTAACTTGGCTGGTCCTTCTTTTATGTTTGCATTAGAGAATAAGTTGTCCTGGTATTGGGTATTAAATTTCAAGTGATCAAGGTTCTTTGAATCGAAACGCGTTGTGAAATAAATGGTGATACAAGCACTCTCCCGAAGTTTTGCGATTTTCTGAGAGCGCGCTAACGTTGAATGTGACGGTGTGGATACTGTGTGCTGGTGTGCTCCGCCGGCGTGCGCACCACCCTCCGAGGGGCCCAGACAGTCCGGAAGGAGCAATTCTGTGGACATATATATATTTACGGGGCGTTCTAGCCTCGAAACGCGTCGGATTTGGCACAATTCAATTAGGATGCCAGGAAGCAAGCCACAGCGAGGCATGCATGCCAGAAGGTGTGAGACAGCGTTGAGTGCTCTTTCGAAGCTCAAGGGCATTTGTTTATCTACATTACGTGCACGGCCGCCCTGGCTGTGGGAAGATGCACCAGTTTCTTCTAGGACTGCAAAGTCAGATGGGAAACGGCCTCAGAGAGGAACCCTTCCTTTCCGTTAAGCACCCTGTCTCAAGGGTGATGAATGCTTGATGACTGGACTCCTTATCCTACTCAAGGAAAATATATTTTAGCCCAAAGGATCACAGGGGGACTGAGCCTACTTAGGCAATAATGTTACTCATCGCTTCTTGGACTTCAATTACCAGCATGCCTATGGGCGTCCAGAATATGCCACGCCCACAGGGCGGTCCTATTCCCTTACTAAAGAGTGAACGAAGCGCTGAGTTGTCATTCCCTTTGTGAAGCTATCCATGAATACACGGGGCGTTCTAGCCTCGAAACGCGTCGGATTTGGCACAATGCAATTAGGATGCCAGGAAGCAAGCCACAGCGAGGCATGCATGCCGGAAGGTGTGAGACAGCGTTGAGTGCTCTTTCGAAGCTCAAGGGCATTTGTTTATCTACATATATATATATCCTCAGGTTTCAGGGACGTTATAGTTAGTTGGACATTTCGCTTATACAAAACCAGAGAAATTCGGCTGTTATAGTTAGTTGAGCTAACTATAACTCACGTCCCCGCAATGCACTGCTGATGATGTCACATATTACATCCCACTCATGACATGGTCAGTGGCATCACTGATGACATCTCAAATGACATCACTGATGACGTCATTCACTTAATATCTGATGCACCTCCTCACACCCTAATATAATCTTTCATACACCCACTCTAAAATACAGACTACCATTCTCGAAACCATAGACCCACCAATACCAGTTAGTACATACCCACTCATTGATTCATAGGTCTACACACACATCCACTCACTAACCTAAACAGTCACTCATACACACAGTCACTCATCAATACAGCCACTAATATATGCACTCACACACCACCACTCACCCATAGCTACTAACGCATCTAGTCAGTCACCCAAAGAATCAATCACAGTGCCATGTACTCACCAATACAGTTATACACACACCACCTCACGTATTCATACAGATGCTAACACATACTTACTCTCTTATACAGTCACCAACATAAGCATACACTTATCCATACAGCCACTCTCATAATCACTCTCTCACATATAGTCAGTTATATACTGCAACACTCACATAGACTGCCTTTCACATATGTAGTTACTCACACATATACCTCTGAGACATCCATTCACTCTCCAATATAGCCATTCGCACACTCACTCATCCATACAGCCCCTCGCAGATGCACTCATGAACCCATACATCCACTGAATCACCCACTCAAACATCCAAGCAGGGAGTCTCACTCCCCCACCCACACAGACACTCAGGCACCCATACAGCTACTCAGACAAACAATCATTAACCAATATAGACACTCATGTAGCTACTTACCAACCCATGCAGCCACTTACATATCAACTGACAGACTGATACAGACATTCACACAGATTACTCACTCACCCATGCATTCACTAAGACATGTTTAATCACTCACTTATACAGTCAGTCACGCACCCACTAAATCATCCTTTCAGACACTCATACACCTACTCATTCTTCAATACACCCTTTGCGTATCTATATATAACATTCTTAAACTTTTAAAAATCACCCAGTCTCTGGATGTTGTCATCATTGATGTCATCAGTGATGTCACTGACCATGTCATGAGTGGGATGTAATATGTGACCTCATCAGCAGTGCATTGTGGGAGCGCGATTTATAGTTAGCTCAACTGACTAGAACGGACGAATTTCTCTGGTTTTGTATGAGTGAAATGTCCAACTAACTATAACATCCCTGAAACCTGTAGTTTTTTCAGTGAATTTCTAAGTTTTTTAAAATGCTAATTGCTAACTATAAAGTCCTTGAAACCTTTGGTTTTTTCAGTGAATTTCTAAGGTTTTTTAAATGCTAATTACTAACTATAACGTCCCTGAAACCTATGGTCTTTTCACTGAATTTCTATGGTTTTTTTAAATGCTAATTTATAATTATAACATAGCAGTTGCGTTTGCAGAGTGGTGCAGAAAGGGGGCTGGGCCTCCGACCAGCGCTCAGGAATTCCACTGCATAGGACTTACGTGAGGAACCAGGAGGGCTTCTTGGCCCCCAAAGTCCCTCAGGAGTAAAGTGGAGTTCATCCCCCAACCCGTAATGTGCCAGGAGGTGCGTTTGCAGAGTGGTGGAGAAAGGGGTGCGTGGCCTCCAAAGACACCTTAGCAATACCACTGTGTGGGACTTACTGGAGGTAACAGGAGAGGTAGTTGGCCCCCAAGGACTTCCTTGGGGGGCCAACTACCCCCCTATTACCTCCAGTAAGTCCCACACAGCAGCATTGGTAAGTTTTCATAGCAGGCCATGCCCTCTTTGCACACCATTCTGCAAACGTGCTTCCTGGTGCGCTATGGGATGGGGATTAACGTCCCTTTTGATGCTGGGGGTCCTTAGGGGTCAACTAGCCTACCTGACACCTCCAGTAAGCCCCAGATAGCTGGATTGCTAAGAGCTGCACACAGGCCACGCCCCCTTTCTGCACCACTCTGCAAACACGCCTTCTGGTGCGCTCTTGGTTGGAGGATTAAGTCCCTTTGCCTCCTGAGGGTCCCTGGGGGCCAACTAACCCTCCTGTTACCTCTAGTAAGCCCATCACAGCAGGATTGCTGAGAGTGGTCTGAGGCCACGCCCCCTTTTTACACCAGTCTGCAAACACGCCTCCTGGCGCACTGTTGCTTGGGGGATGAAGTCCACTTTAATCCTGAGGTCCTCAGGACACATGTGGACCTCATCGCCCCACCAGCAATGTGCCAAGAGGCGCGTTTGCAGAGTGGTGTAAAAAGGGGCATGGCCTCTAACTACCTCCCAGCAATCCCACTATGTGGGGCTTACTGGAGTTACCTGGTTGGCTAGTTGGCACCCAAAACGTGCCAGTAGGCGTGTTTGCAGTGTGCTGCAGGGAGGGGGCAGGGCCTCTGGCAAGATGCCGGTTTTTTTTCTTTTCCTTAGAAGGGGGGCTGTGTGGCCCACCTTTTCATAATATTTTGTGGGCGCTGTGGACTCCATCCCCCAGGGCCTTTGATATATTTCATGGTTTTAACAAAAAAAAAAAACCCTGTGGCATGGCCATATGTTTATAAATATTTTCTTTTTTTAAATAAAAGGAGGGGACCTTTTTCGGCCCCGGGGACCCCATCCCCGGGGGCATTACCTTGTTTTGTTTATTTTTATGAATGATTTTTTTGGACAGGCCGCGTGGCCCTGCCTTCCCTGGACCACTTTTGGCCCCGGGGACCCCATCCCCTGGGGCCGGCCCTCATGTTGTGGACCGAGGGGGGAGCCCCAATGCCCCCGCGGTCCCTGCCAGCTCCCTGCCCCCTGCGGGAACCGACATTGCTTTTGGGCAAAGTGAGCTGCAAACATGCAGCTTCCTTTGCCCAAAAGCAATTCTGCTTCGCTTCCATGAAGCAACGCAATGTTTCCTATGACAGGATGGGAGGTGTGCTACCGCCCTGTCATAGCAAACTGCAATGTCCCGGGGTGGGCACCCCAGGACATTGCTGGAGCCGGGCCTGCGGGGTGGCGGTCCCCAGGGCAAAGAAGGGCTCCAGGAGGGCCGCCCTTCCATCCTGATTGAAACCCCGGGGAGGAGGTGGTCCCCGGAGCCGGGGTCCGCAACGGACCCCCACCCTTAATTAAAATTGCCCCGGGGAGGTGGTGGTCCCCAGAGCCATGTGGGGGGTCTAAAGCCCACCCACACAACATTCTTTTTAAAACAGAGCCCCGTGGAGGTGGCGGCCCCCGGGGCTGGGGGGGGCTGCATGCCCCCTGCAGGTAATCAGTATGACCCCAGGGAGGTGGCCATCCCCAGAGCTACGGGGGCCCCTGTGGGCCCTGCCCTATATTTTGTGATTGCCTTCGGGACCTGGTTCACCCAGGGGATTAATTAAAGGAAGAGAGATTTGCACACCTAGCGCGAACCCAGTGATTTTTTGTTATGCTTTTTTGGGCCCTGGGTGGCCCTGTGGGACCCCCTGAGCAGGCCTAGGGGGTCAGGGTGTTTCTACCCCGCCCCCTTTTCTTTTTTTAACCTTTTTTCCTGTGACTCTGTTCTACCGAATCACAAGATGGCTGCCAACAGAGACAAACTTGTGATCGGGAGGGTTCGCGGATCCACCGCGGTCACCAGATATCGATATTTTTTTAATTTTTAATTTCTCAGAAACTACTGAAAAATTTGACGCCATTAAAAAAAAAAATTGCTTTCTGAACTTTTTGCCAAATTTGGTGTAATTCCGTTCCGCAGTTCCGGCTGTAGCTTTGTCTAAAGTTTCCTATGGAAATTAACATGGAGAAACGCGTTTTGGGACCCCCTTTTTTTCATGGCCCCCGCTTGACGAAACACCCCGAAACTTTCTAGACAGGAGCTGACCAGAGCTGGCCATTAGTTTATTACGTTAAGATTCATCAAACAGCGCCAAAGATATTGGCAAAAGAAAAAAAGCTTTTCCTATGGAAACTAGGTCCTAACTAAAACTACCTCTAGGTAATATATATGTATATACAATCAGGAGGGGGTATAGCAAGCCATTAACAAAGATGGCCTTTATCTAGTGAGCTCACTCTAAAACCACAACATCCTGCCAACTTAAGGACATGTAAGGGGCTGGATCTGAAAGATACACGTTAGTTAGATTCCTCACCTTAGAATATCCCCAGGAGTCAGGCTGGATCCAGAAAGATTTATCTGAAAGAAACACGTTAGTTAGATTCCTCACCTTAGAAAATCTCCAGGCGTCAGGCTGGATCCGGAAAGATTTTTCGTCAGCAATACCCCTTGCGCGTCGCTAGGCGTCGTCTGCGGCTCCGCGTCCGTCGTCGGCGTCTTGCGCCGGAATGATGTCGTCGGAGTACTTAGACGCCGCCCTCGCGCGCTGATGTCAGTTCTTCTTTTTTCCGCGCCAGACCGCGCCGATCCGGGAAGAGCTTAACCCTTAGTCAATTTTTGACTAACATTTTTTGACTCTTTTTGGTCTTTGTCGACTCGACTCTGGTGCCGGTAGGATGCCTGGATTTAAGGCCTGTGACGCCTGTCATCGCCTGATGTCGGTGACGGATCACCATCGCCGGTGCCTTTACTGCCTGTGGGCCGACCACGATGCGAAGTCGTGCCCCGACTGTCAGGCCTTGACCTCGAAGGCTAGGTGGGAGCGGTCCTGTAAGCTTCTCGGGCTTCGGAACTCGGCTCCGCGCCGCTCACGGTCCCGGTCCAGGAGGAGGTCCAAGGACCGGTCACGGAGCCGCAGTCCTCATCATCAACGCTCGTCGGGCTCAAAGTCTTCAGGTAAGTCGAAGCGATCCAAGAAGTCCAAGAGGCGACACCGCTCTTCGGACTCCCCTCGCCGGTCGCGCGACTCGGCCGAGGGTCAGGGTGGTCCCACCCCCGCGGCTCTGCCGGAGCCGCAGGAGCCGCGTCCGTCTCCATACGCACCGGTCCCTGGGACTGACGCGACTTCGGCGGAGGTCAGTGCCTTCCTCTCGGCCATGAGGGGCCTGGCTTAGACGCCTGCCGGCGCGCCTTCGGGCCCCGCGGGCTCAACTGGGCGACCTCGCGTGCCGGCGCCTCCGGCGCCGTCGACTACTTCGGTCCCGACGCCGCAGGTCCCCGAGAGATCCAGGCCTGGATCTCTGTCGGCGCCGGTCGACCTCACGACGCCTCCTCCGCTGGCGCCGACACCGGTTCCACCTCCGGCGCCATCTCCAGACGCCGCCGTTCCCCTGTTTAGTCCCTGTCCGGACCCGACGCCGGCACGGCGCCGACACTGACGCCGATGGATGAAGGTTTCATCTACCGTCCGGCTCCGATTTGTTCATCCTGTTTATCAGGAATCGGATTACGTGGGCGACTGGGAGGGGTCTGAGGACCCTATGGCCCTCCAGGGTCAACTTGCACAGAACTGGGCAGACAAACTGGGGGATGCCAGTGGTCTGGACACTTCGCCGGACGCTGGCTTCATCTCTCCTCCGACTGTGGCTTCGGAGGAAGGTGCAGCTTTTTCCGTGGTGCTGCGCAAGGCGGCCAAAGCCCTGGGGCTCGAGTTGCCTGCTGTGGCCGTGAGGACTAATATCCTCACAGAGGTGCTTCAACCCTCAGCAAGCTCCACTGAGCCTCTGCTGCAGTTCAATGAGGCCCTCTTCGACGTTCTGCAGGGCACTTGGTCCAAGCCCTCCACAGTTCCTCCTGTGGATCGGAACGTGGCCCGGCGCCACCGCCCTGCTCCGGGCGACCCCAGTTTCCTGTCCCAACACCCCACCCCCGAGAGCCTGGTTATCCAGGCCTCCACTTCCCAATCCTCCTACCCGTCCGCTCCTCCGGATCTGGAATCCAAGAGGCTGGAACAGTTCGGCAAGAAACTTTTCTCTCCCCTGAGTTTGGGCCTGCGGTCTTTGAACACCGCTTGCCTCTTGGACCGTTTCTCCCACTCTCTGTGGGATACGGTGGAGGAAGTGCTGCCACTGTGTCCGGTGGAGGCCCGGACACATCTCTCCCAGGCACTTGCTGACGGGCGAGATGCAGTGCGACATGCCATACGGTGTGGACTTGACACCACGGACTCGCTGGGTAAGGCGATTTCAACCACGGTGGTGCTCCGGCGCCACTCCTGGCTGAGGTCCACGTCTTTTTCGGGGGATGTCCAGAGTACCCTCATGGATATGCCCTTTGATGGCGCTCGCCTTTTTGGTGAGAAGGCGGATAGTGCGCTGGCTCGTTTTAAGGACTCACGGGCTACGGCCACGTCCTTGGGTCTCTCGGCCGCACGCTTCCGCCTTTCGCCCCTTTCGTGGCCAAGGAAGGGGTGCCTCCTCACGTCTGCCTAGCCACCGGCTGCAGAACCAACCTGCACGCGGACATGGGTTCCGCCGTGGCGGTTCTAGAGGACAACGCGCCGGTCAGTCCATATCCACCCCGGCAGCATCCGCCTCAAAGCCTTCCTAGTCCGAGCTTTCAGGCCCATTCAACGCCAACTTGAATCTTCTGCGGGAGGAAGTTATGGCCCTCTTGGCCAAAGAGGCCGTCGAGCGCGTTCCTGGTCCAGAAGTAGGCCTTGGTTGCTATTCCCACTACTTTCTGGTTCCCAAGAAGGGCAAAGGGGGCCTACGCCCTATCTTGGACCTCAGGAGCATCAACATCTTCCTCCGGAAGGAACGGTTCAAGATGCTAACTTTTTAGCTCCGGTTCTGGCTGCCCTCGACCCTGGAGGCTGGATGGTAGCGTTAGACTTGCAGGACGCCTATTTTCACATCCCCGTCCTGCCGGCCCACCGGTGGGTCAGGAGCACTTTCAGTTCACCGTGCTCCCCTTCGGCCTCACCAGTGCCCCTCGGGTGTTCACGAAAGTGATGGCGGTGGTCGCAGCTCATCTGCGCAGATCAGGGGTTCCAGTCTTCCCCTATCTCGACGACTGGCTGTTGAAGGCGGGCTCGCCCCAGCAAGTCATCTCCCACCTCCAGACTACGGCCGACCTCCTGCATTTGCTGGGGTTCTCCATCAACCTGCCGAAGTCACACCTGAGTCCCTCCCAGAAGCTCCTCTTCATCGGAGCGGTTCTCGATTTGGCGCAGTTCCGGGCTTATCCTCCGGAACAGCGGGTCCGGGATATTCAGGCTCTGATTCCCATCTTTCGGCCTCTATCCTGGGTCTCGGTCAGGTTGGTGCTGCGGCTTCTGGGGCTGATGGCCTCCTGCATCCTGTTGGTGCATTACGCCAGGTGGCGAATGCGGGCTCTGCAGTGGGACCTGAAGTTTCAGTGGGCCCAGCATCGTGGCAACCTGTCCGACCATGTCTTGCTCTCGGAGGGCACTGCGAAACAGTTGCAGTGGTGGCTCATGGACCGCGATTGGGTCAGCGGCAGATGCCTCTCCCTATCCCAACCGGAGCACGTAGTAGTGATGGACGCGTCCCTCCTGGGATGGGGGGCCACATGGGAGAGGCGGAGATCAGAGGACTCTGGTCTCCGGCGGAGTCTCACCTCCATATCAACCTTTTGGAGCTGAGAGCGATCCGGCTGGCACTGAAAGCCTTCCTTCCCTCTGTCCGGGGAAGTGTTGTGCAGGTGTTCACGGACAACACCACCGCCATGTGGTATTGCAACAAACAGGGCGGGGTGGGGTCGTGGACACTTTGTCAGGAGGCTCTGCGCCTCTGGACCTAGCTGGACCACCAGGTTCATCACCCTGGTGGTTTAACATCTGGCGGGCTCTCTGAACGCCAGAGCAGACGAACTCAGCCGCCTGTGCATGATGGATCACAAATGGCGTCTGAACTTGGACGTGGCGCAAGGTCTCTTTCTGCAGTGGGGAGAGCCTTGGTTAGATCTATTCGCCACCGAAGAGAACGCGCAATGTCAGCAGTTCTGCGCTTTGGAATTTCCAAGGCAGCACTCGGAGACGCTTTTCGTCGCAAGTGGAGTTGCGGTCTGTTGTACGCCTTACCGCCTATACCACTTCTGCCCAGAGTGCTGAAGAAGATCAGGCGTGACCGGGCCCAAGTTATCTTAGTGGCTCCGGATTGGGCACGAAGGTCCTGGTATCCCGAGCTACTCAGTATGTCAATCGATCCTCCGATACGACTGCCTCTTCAGGAGGACCTTCTGTCGCAGCAGCAGGGGACGGTCCTCCACCCGAACCTGTCCAGCCTCCACCTCCATGCGTGGAGATTGAGCGGCGGCAGTTGATGCCATTTGACTTGCCTCCTGAAGTCTGTGATGTCATTCTGGCAGCCAGGCGTCCCTCCACAAAGACGGTATACACATGCCGGTGGAAAAAATGTGTGGCATGGTGCACAGCAAAGGCTATGGATCCCCTTTCCGCCCCTCTTTCTGAGGTTCTACTCTTTCTTCTTTCTTTGGCCCAGCAGGGCTCTGCTTTGGGCACCTTGAAAGGTTATCTTGCTGCAATCTCTGCCTTCTTACGGCTTCCTAATCAGCCTTCTCTCTTCAAGTCCCCTGTTGTTTCACGTTTTCTCAAAGGCATTACTCACATGTTCCCTCCTGTCCCCTTCGTAATGCCTCAGTGGGACGTGAATCTTGTTCTGACCTTTCTGATGTGCGCTCCTTTTGAGCATCTTCACAATTGTCCTATTCGTCTTCTGACCCTGAAGACTGCTTTCCTGGTAGCTATCACCTCGGCTAGATGGGTGAGTGAGCTCCAGGCTCTATCATCTACACCTCCCTTTATTTCTGTTCATCCGGACAAGGTTGTCCTCTGGTCTCGTCCTTCTTTCTTACCGCAAGTGGTGACCCCATTTCATCTCGGGCAATCAGTCACGTTGCCCACCTTCTTTCCGCCTCCACATCCTTCAAAAGAAGAAGAGAGGCTCCACCGTCTGGACCCAAAACGGGCGCTGTCCTTTTATTTGGACCGCACCTAACCGTTCCGGGTGGACGACCAACTTTTTGTTGGATACTTAGGAGCTAAGAAGGGGACAGCGGTACACAAACTGACCATCTCGCAGTGGGTCGTGTTGTGTATTAAACTATGTTACTCCTTGGCAAAAAAGGACCCTCCTGTTGGGTTGAGGGCCCATTCCACCCGGGCCACAGTGGCTACTACTGCCCTGGGCCGGGGAGTTCCCTTGCGGGACATCTGTCAGGCGGCGACGTGGGCTTCACTGCACACGTTTGCCGAGCACTATTGCCTGGACAGCCAAGTCCGGAGAGATGGCTTATTTGGCCGTTCTGTTCTCCAAGACTTTCTGGTGTGATCTTGGTTCGCAGACCCACCACCGGGGTTGGTATTGCTGGGGTATCTATTCTAAGGTGAGGAATCTAACTAACGTGTTTCTTTCAGATGAACAAGTTACTTACCTTCGGTAACGATGTATCTGTAAGAAACATTAGTTAGATTCCTCACCGACCCACCCATCCTCCCCGTTCTGCGAACTGACATCTAGGGTTAAGGCTATCCTTTTCAGGGCCCTAGACTTTTTTGGCACCAGTGTCGGTCTCTTGCATGGCTCTGCGATCCTGGCGCGGAAAGCTATGTACAAGAACTGACGTCAGCGCGCGAGGGCGGCGTCTAAGTACTCCGACGTCATTCCGGCACACAACGCCGACGACGGACGCGGAGCCGCAGATGACGCCTAGCGACGCGCAAGGGGTATTGCTGACGAAAAATCTTTCCGCATCCAGCCTGACGCCTGGGGATATTCTAAGGTGAGTAATCTAACTAACTAATGTTTCTTACTGATACATCGTTACCGAAGGTAAGTAACTTATTCAACGGGCCTAAGGGAGTTCCTGAAACTGCTGCAGACCAGTGGAGCACTCTGTTGACCCAGAGACTTACTGGAGGATTTCCCTGGTGTGGATCAGAATTGGAGTGACCTGAATCAAAAATATGACCCTCCACAATGAAGGAAAGGTGAGTCCCAAGCATGTCAGCAGAGATATGGGGGTCTGTGATGCGTGACCTACAGCAATCACTGGGGGTTCTCCCTCCCCCCACATATCCCTGGGAGAACACGAAAAACGCATGAGAACACAGTGAGCTGAGTGAGGTAGCCAACACAGTGAGCTGAGTGAGGTAGCCAACACAAGGTGTCCTGGCGAGATTGTGGTGCCTGGCAAACCTAGAGGAGAGCGGGAGTCAGCATACACTCCCCATTCCTCTCAAAGGGATTGCTACATGTAAGAGAGGAGTAGGGAGGTTTCTACACTCCACGTCACTCCGGATGCCGATAATCACCACCTTATGGAGGAGAGACTCTTGGTTTCGCCTTGGCCTCCATGACTGAGTTCCTTGGGTTGGCATTACCACACAGAGCATGGAGCTCTTTGGAGTTGGTATACTACAGTTTGGTGAACTGACATTGTGGCAGGAGGACTGGTAGTCATTTGGAGCATAACATTAGCACTTAAAGAATTGCAAGTTGTGGAAACAAAAACACAAATCATTACGTGGAAGTAATATAGTACAACTTTATTTGTGTTTCCATGCATCCACCACTGAAGCATATTATGGTGTCCTCCCACTCCGTTTACACCAACAGGTGTTTATGAATATGTAACAAAGACATTCTTCAAGTTCATTCGAAAAGCTACCCAATTGCCATCAGAGTTAGCTGTCCTTTTTTGCTATTTCAGGTTGGAATTTTTTGGCACTATTATTCCTGTTTGAAATTCACTTAAATAATTTAATTTGGCTCAATTCGCCAAGTGCAAGGTTGAAATGTCAGGAAGATTGTAGAAGGACATTTCCTGACACCCAGGGGTCTATTTATGAGGCCGGCTGCATCACTATTTCACCACACAACTTGGTGCAAGAGCGACGCAAACCGTAAGACAGATTTGTGAAGCTACACAAAGCCACTGTGCGTGGCTCCGAATGGTTCTACGAATCTGGAGTAACTCAACAGTGCGCAAATCGCTGCATTACGTTACTATGCCCTGGGAAAGCGTTCCATGGGCTTTGGGTGGATGTTCCCATGCTACTCCCATGGATTTTGACGCATCCTCAGATTTACAAGAACATGTAATCCCGGGAATGCGCCAAAATCCTACACCTTCCTAGGGGATGCATAGCAAGGAAAAGTATCTCTTTTTCTCCTTGTTTCTTCCTCTTTCAATCTGTACTGCATTCTGCAGCACACCCAGAAAGAGGAATATGCCTCCAATGATTGTTTTTGTGCAGGAAGGTGTTCCTTCCTGCACAAAAACAATTCTGAATGCAATGCAGACACCCTTGCACCATGATGCAAGGGTGCCTGTGTTGACGCTAGGCAGCACATTGTGTACCAGCACGTGGGAAAGGACAGGAATTCACCATATTTAATTTGATACAGCGCCTTCCTGCCCTTTCCCTGTCACACAGTGCAGCACAACAAGGTGACTTGCTGCGCTGCACTGCATCACAAAGCTCATAAATGAGCCCCCTAGTGTTAACCTTCCTCTGCATGTCGTCCCGTCCAGAAATTCCCACATTCTAGAAAGTGATGTAATTTCTTTTAAGGCCTTTCAATTCAAGTTGGTCGGAATAGGTTGGAGTATTTACCTTACGTGCCAAACACCATGTATTTACCTTCTGGTCATTACAGTTACCACAGGGTGAGGTATCTACCATGTGTGGTAAATAGCTCCAAATCTCCAGAATGAAAATGAGGCATAATATTCACAAAAGGGTTTTTAATGCACCAAATTCCATGTTTTATATTGTTTCCGCCCCTCCTTTCCACCCGATACATTTTGGTAGGTTTCTCCTGCCGACATTTACTCAGGGACAACTTAGAGGGAGGGATAATTTTCGCACAACTTGTAAAAGCAATCGAATTGGTACCTGTGGTTAGTACTGGGATCGCAATTTAGACCTTAATTGCTCATGAGAGTCTAGGTGTACAAAATGCTTAGTGAGTCAGGCTAATTCTAGTTTACTATTGTGTGTTCTAACCAGTCTGTCTTTGAATAAAGTCGATGAAGATGATACCCAAGGCAGTAAAAAAACAAAACAAAAAAAACCGATTGCAGCAGTATCTTTGGTGTCCTGGGATGTTTCACAATTTGACATGTTTCATGCGAAAGTGGCACTGAACAGTAAATATCAGTAGAAAACGTATACAGGTTCTCTATTTCTAATTAAATATATATCTATGCATTTATATTTTAAATATACAATATTAATATACAGTGGTAATGTTATAGCTATGTTACAGACGCCTTTATACACCTATTTTGCTAATATACACCTTACTCCTCTTCAAATAAACCCATTCCAAAAAGCTCCTGCAAAGGAGTAGAAGCGAAAAACACAAAAAAACAAGAACACAAAGAAATGAGGTCGCAGGGTGAGCTGAAGGTCCAGAAGAATCTTAGTCTGTGACAGATCCGCATTGTGCCGGAAGGCCTTCAGATTCTCTCCATTTTGCAAGACGTTTCTTAAACCATTCCTGGATAAAATATAATACAGATTCAAAGTTACCAATTTCAGCATGACAATGATGAAAACAAAGCAGAGTCGGCAAATGTCAAACATAAATGTTGCCTACCCATCACACGTCTCAAAACAACCCTTCCGTGCTTAATTTGTACACAATAAATGCCAGTAGCCATGCTAGGAGGCCGCTGCAGCTTACACCATCCGATGCCCCTGCCAGCACTGACAGAGACAGTACCAACACAACTGCAAACCATCACAATCCTACAAGTGTGACAATTCAGACCATTTCAGACACCCAAACCTATAACAATGTCAAAGGCGGCAGCTAATAGTCATGTTTAATGTATCAAGGAATTAATAAACAACTGTTGTTGTTCTCATCTCTAATTTAGACAAACAACGCCACTATGTGGCAGCCTGCCATAAGTGCCGATGTTGACAATGAAGTGCTGAGCCCCTGAAACCACTGGCTCAAATTCAGCACTGCTTGAAGTACTCATCCAGTTAATGTGCATCTATTATGGGGGTACATAGCCTTACATCATAACCTAACAGGTGTAGTTTAAGTGGTCTTCTCTTTCTATACATTACCACAAAGGCCTTTCAGCGTAGAAGGTGGCACTGATATGGCAGTTTTTTCAGCGGTTGTAGGCTGTGGTTGTCCTAATATCTAATGCAATGAAGTTCCAAACTCTTTTTTTTGTATTCCTAAAAGCTGATATTTTAAAGCAAGAGACAATTACAAAGTAGGCATTGGCCTCACAGCATTGCAAGTTCCTGGGCTAGAGTATGTGGCTTCAAAAAATGTAGGTTTAGGCATCGCCCATGCTAGTTAAAAGAAGACTGTCACTTCTGTTGGAAGCCACGTCAACAAGTCCACGATCACTGAGATGTGGTCGAGCTTCGAATGCCCATTCTCAACATGTCAGTTACATGGAGTATAGTTTGAGGAAACTTAATGTTGTATGGTAATTCCAGTGAGTTGAGAATTTCTATTGTCCAGTCTCACCGATATGAAGGTTTGCTAGTATGACAACTAGATCTGGAATAAGCGTTTTGATTCCATGGAGGAGTCTATGTTGAAATTCTACTCCCTTGGCTATGAAATTGACATGTGTTTCAAGGGTAAATTATTGTCCACGAAGAAGCCAATAGACTTTATGCACTAAATGATTGAAAGGGTACAGTTTAGCATTGAGTTGGGAAAAGTTTGAATTGGGATCTGGCAACTAGGTGGCAGTAACAGGAAGAACTCGGTTTGGAGCAGATTGAATTCTAAGTGGTGCCACATCCAAGTTTGAATGTCCTCTAGGCCATGCATTCATTGTCTTTATCAGGAGTAAATTTTCTAATAGAGCTGGTATCATCCGCACGAAAGTGTTTTTAAATATTAAAGTGATGGAGAGTGAAGGGTATAGGTTCCGGGTAAAAGAGATTAGGAGAGAGAATAAAATGTTGGGGAAGAAGTGTTGCAGTGTTAGAAAGGACGTTGGCTTTTTATATGTATTGACATTGGTGTAGGAAGGTGGATATCTGACTATGGTTACCCCCAACTTTTTGCCTAGTGTCTAGCTGGTTTTTCGACTTAGTTGGCCTGAGATCCTGCCATTCAGGGTCTCAGGCTGTCTGCTCTCTCTTTAAAATGGACTCCATGTACCCTAGGTACATTCCCAATTGGTAAGGATCACCTTATTGGACCCTGTACAGTGTATCCTAGGTACCCAGGGCATAGGTGTACCCTAGGCCTCCCAGGGGCTGCAGCATGTATTATGCCACCCCTGGCCTGGCCTTCCAATCAGACACAACTGGCTGATCACTCAGCTGGGGCAAGGTCGTGTAATCACCCCTTGCTTAGATATAGTATACCTATATCTACCCTTAAAATAGACACATGTGTACCTATCAGCCACTCCTATGGCAGGCCTTAACAATCCTGGAGGCAGAGTGCTTGGTAACATGTGAGATGGTGCTCTAGCATGAGCTGAGCCTGTCTACAGCTTTCGGAACCATGTCCTTATAGCTGTTCTATGATATAGCCTACCATATATTCTTAAAGTGCCTTATAATCTTAAACGGTTATGGTAACTATGGTTTGGCTTTATCAAAACATGTCGTGTAAGGTGTCTAACACTTTGGAATAATACCCCCATACCATTTCTGGTGATGAGGATATTATTCCCCCCTTCTAGAGGGAGAGACATGTTAAAATCCTACTTTGCTGTTTAACTCTAACCAAAGCCTCAGCATCACAAAATGGATGCTGCTGCCACAGACATGAGTCTGACCTCCTGCTGCTGGGAGCCCTCCCAGCCAGGGAGGCTTGGACAATAGGTTTCCTGCTTGGGGAGGTGCTAGCACCTCCCCAGACAGACTTTAGTGTATTGGGGCAGGGAGGGCTGAAAGGAATGAGACATGCCTGGGGCACACAAGGTGTCCCATGCATAGTCCAGTTCAAACCGGTGCTGGGGCACACCAGCCCCAGTCCTGGCACGAAACTGGACAAAGGGAAGGGGGTGTAACCACCCCCCTCCCATGTCCCACCCATAAGGCATGACCTAGCAGGTAACCCAGCCCCCCAGATTAGTATAAGAGTGGTAGCTGGGCCCCAGGAGATTAGATTATCCTGAACCTGCAACTTGAACAGAAACTCTGGACCTTCGACATTCGACGAAAGAAGAAGACTGAAGAATCCCCCTTGTGGCCAAGGAGTGGCTACCCTGTGCAAACAGGCACCATCAAGAGACTTACCCTTTGCTTTGCTGAAGTTCTACGAGGGACCGACTGCAGAGCCCGACCAGAGCCTTGACTTCCAGACTTCTCCGACCCTGATCCACATCCACAGCCGAGCTGAGATCCGTGGAGGCGACGTGGGACCGGCTACCTGGGAAAAGTGGCGAGTATCTTCCAGCGCAGCTTCTGAGGCACCCTCGAAGTTGTGCACCGGGGATTGAGAAGCCCCAACCCCAAGCACCATCTGCACCGAAGATCAGCCCCCCACACTCCACGAGTCCTGCGTGGGGCCCTTCTGCATTTTCCTGCTTGCCGCGTCTGTCCGGTTGCTTGCCCGTTGGCTAGCGGCCTTTGTGACGACACACCTTGAAATCTTCACTGCTGGTTTGGCTCCTCCAGACTGGCTCCCGCTTCTTTGCAAAAGAGAAGCACCCCAGACCTTCCTGGTCTGCACCAGAAGCAAGTCCTCCGTTCTTCGTGGGTTCCGCTTGCCAAGGCTTGGTGAGTCCTAGTTCGATTTCGACGACGCCGACAGCAAGAGCCTTCGTGGGACAGCTCGCCTCCTGGTCCTGGTCGTCCTCGACGTCTCCTGGTACCCGTGGCTGCCACGACAAGCTTCACCTTTCACCTGCAATCTTCATGACATCGCCTGGTTCCTTCCTGGTTCCACGTGGTCACTGGCTAGTGACCTTGACTCTGTCCCTTCTGCTTGCAGGTATCCTCTCTTCTTGATCCCAGCCTTGGGATCCACCGGACACTCTTCACTGACTGCCTGTCAGCAACTTTCCTTCAGGCATCCATAGAAGTCCACGACGAAACCCGACGCAAGTTCACACCTATGCACCCGCAGCCCGTGGGCTAGGTAGCTTGGGTACTTCGGTGCTCACAAGGGAAGTGACTATCCTAGGGTCTAGTTTCCGAGTCTCGACTCTCTAGCTGCTTCAGAAGTGTCCTTAAACTGTTAATTTCTAACTGCTAGTAATTCTATCGACTTTTACGCATTACGCGTGAGTGTTTCTACTCTGCACCTGAATCCCGTGGGCCTCCCACTTCCTAACTGTTGCTAGTGTAGTGTAGCCCCAGCGATTCCCTAGGCCTATCCTATTTCCGTGACAGTGGTTCTTATACCACTTACTTAGTATATGGTTTGCGTGGCCCCTAGGGCCTAACTGTATTACTTACCTGTGTGACTTAATGTATGCTTAAATAAGACTGTGTTGTACTTACCTCTAATCTCATAAAGAGTGCTGAGGGTTTGACTAGAATAAATACACTTTATTTTATATATATATCTGTTGTGGTGTCCTTTCATTTGGTATTCAAGGGATTATATATGGTATCACAGCTGGCTTCACATGCCATTCAGAGTTTAGCCTAAGACTGCTCTTGTCCATGCTACCACTAGGATAGCTGGTCTATAAGGTTGACTTTACAACCAATCACCATAAGGGTTGTTTGGACTGATATAAGGTGTACACTAGGGCCAACTTCTCACAATTGGTTTTCCACACATTATGAGAAGCAACTGAGGATTGTTCCATTCAATCTAATTCTGTCTTTAAAGTTTTAAAGAGTGGGGT
Source organism: Triturus cristatus (assembly GCF_964204655.1). NCBI lineage: Eukaryota > Metazoa > Chordata > Amphibia > Caudata > Salamandridae > Triturus > Triturus cristatus. The sequence goes on along the minus strand of NC_140581.1, from coordinate 1,189,592,978 downwards.
GGTTCTCCATGTCAGAGTGGTCAAAGAGTCTGGGTTAACATGAATCTAGAATATTGAGAATGTCTATCTATCTATCTGTCTATTGATCTATCTGTCCATCTGTCAGTCCGCCCGCCCTCCTGTCTGTCTGTCTATCTGTCTAGTCCGTCAATTAGGTTATTTTGGTTATAAAAACCGTAAAAAAACAGTCCATACAGTTACCAGCCGTGGCAGGCATAGCAAGTAATAATTAAAAAATACAACATATAGAGCATAGAAGGGACTGCTCTCGACTGAATCACATCCGATCTTCAAAACAGAACAAATGTAATCCATATTCCCCATTTCTCATCCAAACCACACTTCACAAAAGCAGGTGTCTCTCAAGACTCATCTCACCCTTGTTTTTCAACATCTACATGAAGTCATTACTGGCAATGACCAATTAATTTCAGCTCACATACTATAACTATGCATATGACCCACAAATACTGCTTAAACTGGAAAGCCCCAGAGACATTGGAAACTCAAAAATCATCAGTTGCCTCAGAGCCGTTGATCAGTGAATGACATGGAGCCATCTCAAATCGAATGATTTCTAAACTGAAATACTCACATGTGTCGCTGTAAGGTCCAGGGAGCTACTTTAGTAGAGCATTTCTCCAAAAACAACCACACTGCTGATGACCTACAATGGTGGGTAATAGACAAGGCCACACTACACCCAAGGGGAGGCAGTATACTCCAATTACTAAATTACAAAGAATGCAGATGGATCCATCTGCTAGACTCGGTAAAAAATGGGCTAAATGAGCAGGAGGAGACATATAGGCAAATGGTCAAACTGTAAAACCACACACACGTACATGACCACACCTATCCTTTACTACCTGAACTATTCCCTACCCCCCCCCCCTTTTTGCATGCACATACTTCACCTAATGTGCTTGTCAGGTTAAACTCCAGTATAAGAAAATAACATCATATTCTACATGTTTTTGATTCATATGTTTTAATTACTCACTAAACAGTGGTGCAAATTATTGCCCCAAAAATGCTCTTGTTTATAAAATGTTGACCATGTTATTGATCAAGTCTTAAAATAATTCACGCTGTCCTTACGCACAATTTATTGACTAATTGTATTTATAAACAGAATGTTGACTATGTCAAATATGATTCACGCTGTCTTTACGCACATATGCCAAGCTAACTGCTTCCTATGTTAGGAGCCCAGGCACTTAGGTTCTACTAGTCATGCCCAAACTCTGGCAATTCCTGTTGACCAGTCACATGATCACCTTCATGCCTTTATTTGAAATTGTACTTACATTTTGAGATGTTTCATATTGGCTATCTTTAAGACCTTTTTCCTTCTTAAACTTAGAATCCTAACTGTATGCCATCTTTTGGCAAAGCATTTATAAATTTTGTACTTAATTTATAATGCTAACGGCAAGACCGTTTTATCATCAAAGTGTTCCTACTAACAAGTCTGAATTTCTGAATGTAAACGGTATGCATTTACTCTGTATACTTTTCATCAACATGACTCAGCTTCACCTGTCAACACTTTTAACTTTGCAATGAAATATGTTTATGCTGATTAACTCAAAGCCCGGTTTTGTCTCCATCAATGTGGTTTCATTCTTAGTAAATGTTAAAATCTGCCATGTAATGAATATGCTTTGAATCATTTTCCATTAACACCACAGAATTTCTTCTTAACTGTTTAACATTTTTTGCAGAGTGAAACCAGTTAGTGTAACATTACTCTGATGTTTGCTTAATGGTTCTCCAGACACACATGAGAGGGGCCCTTCACAGTACATCCCACAGCTTGCAGCTGTAGCCTTTCATTTAGTTGATTACCAGCATGGGTGAACTTGCACGTCTCAGGCACGTGACACCTGCTATAAATCACAGGCCCTTGTCTCAAGCCTCAGTATTCCACCAGACTGAGAGCTGACAAGACGTGCTGAACTACAGATCCCGGTAAGATTAAGTTAGAGGCCACCTGTATGGGCACTTTGTAATTCAAGTGCTGTAGCTTTTTAATTAAATTAATCACACTCCTCTTCAATTATTTTTCACAGTAAATGATGGGACTGGCTTAAAAGTAAAACCCCAAGTTTATTGAAGACATCATCCTTTTACCTCAAAAATCTTCAAGGTATGTCGTTTTGGGACACATACTTACCTAATTTATTCACAATACTAGTTTTTCATAATACCAGGAATTCTTTCACCTTGAGCACAGTAAATGGGAGTGTTTACAATTAGATTAACTCTCCATAGACCACCGCTCTTCATTAAATGTTGTTGTTTCCAGGAGGCCTTTCCCCCTGTATTAAGCCCTGATAATCGCTATCATGGGAGTGTTTATAACCTTACTATCACTCCATAGGCCTCCTCCTGATTCACCAGGACTACAACTTTGACTGAGAAAACTTTCTCGCCCGCAGATATTAACCAAAATCTGCGCTTGGGTAAGCTTTTTTACCCTCATAGAGAACAGTCCTTTTCTGCCTGATCTCTGAGCACACACCCTAAACTAGCTTTTATTCATTCCGTAGGCTGTATACCCATCTGCACTGTCCTGAGGAAGACCCACCGTGATGCGTATTATATTTTGCGCAGTACACGGGGTCGAAACGTCGACGCACCCTTATATGTCTACACAATGCTTCTGATCACAGATTAATTCACATAGGATCTTGTAGCATATGTGAAAAACCATAAAGACATATCAAGAAATAATGTACCTTTCTATTCTACTTATTCACTTTTACTGCATTTGAAATATATTGTATATACTATTTATCATCACATGTCACTTTATCACCACAAGTCACCAATATTTTGCTCTTTTGAACTTATGTATTACGACAGCCCATAATACTTTATTCCCTTAAATTACCAAATTGTAAACTTCATTGGTGTGTGCCTTTTCTTTCCTCATGTATCTGATATCTGTTACATGTAATGAATATTTTTTGAAATTTCTAAAAGAAATTAGAAATTCCCGACAGAACCATTGTATTTATATAATACGCCCACCCAGGTTCTGAGGGACATCGGGTCACCCCATTATTTTTGCTTAAGTGGACCAATAAGCAAAATCAAGCTTCATCGCCATGAAAACTCTGAGAGGCATCTTTCCCCACTTAGGATTTCCACACGAGGTCCAGGCTACTATCTCTACTATCTAAACTTGATTACTCCAATGGCCTCTACCTTGGATCATCTTTATCAACTATGAAAAGACTACAACGGATTCAGGACTCTGCTGTCAGACTACTACATGTAAAGCCACAAGCCCACATCTCCCCTGCCTTGAGGGCCCTACATTGGTTACCAGTTGCAAGAAGATCCACCTTCAAGCTGCTTTGTATCACCCACAAACCAATCACCAATTACATTCAAAAAGGGACATAATTGGCACTTTGCCTCAAATCCCCACCATACAAGAAAAAGACCACAGGTGGTACATCTTTCTCAGTTTAAGCAGCCAAACTATGGAATTCATTACCCCCAAACAAAAGATCCACAGATAACTATCTTATCTTCAGAAGACTACTTAAGAGTTGGCTCTTTCCCTGTGTATGTAAACATTTACAATTTGATTATATGTATGTCTAAATATGTGTATTTCTTTGTGCAAATATGTATAATAACTATGGTTTTTAAAATGTATAGATATTCTTTAGGTCTGCTTATCAAATGTATATATTAGTTACTGTTCAATATGTATATAGTCTATGCTTAACATGTTTATAGGTCACTGCATAGTTTTTATATAAGTTATCCGATTAGATGCTTATGGGTCTCTGTTTTATTTATCTATCACAATATGTAAATATTATCAACTATTTGATCTACAAGTACTTCATTATTGAAATATTGAGGAAAAGATAACTTTTTAAAATTAAAATGAGTTATAGAAAATACACAAATAAATTAGCTTCAAGTACAGCAACACTTGAAAGTCTGAGTTTATACAATACAACTTTACATCTCAATATATGATATTCCTCATAAATGAATATCCTTTATATGTAGTTATGTATCCATATATTTATTACTTTGCTCCTACTGTAAATGAAAATAGTACAAAAGCTTTCACTCTCTCCAATGCACTGTCTCACCCTACATCTCTCACAATATATCCTCTACCCCTACTCGCTGACTCATCCCAAACCTCATTCTACTATTATGATATCCAAAGTAACCCTTTCTAGACTCTTTTCTCCTCTTTACCTCCTATGACTCATCCTAAATCTAATTTTAATACTATGATCTCCCTAATCACTTACTAGGGACTCTTACCTCATCCATCTCTCATTTTTACTCATCCAAGACCTCATCTTACTACTACAATCGCCCAAATAACACTTTGAAGGATCTTCCCTCATCTATCCTTCCATTATCCGATTCAATCCAACTAACAGACTCACAAGACCACTGCACAAATTAACCTCTATTTCACTATACTAATTCACCTTTAATCCTTTTGGGTTCAGGAGTAGCGTTCTACTTGCTGAAACATGCTTCAACGCCTCATCAGGGGCAATAAGTGCTATATAAATACAATTGCAATTGCAGTATAAGACTTATTTACACTGTAATGACATCAGTCAAACATTATAAAGTGCAATTACTCAATAAAAAAACTGAAAGGGTGATTATTGCACATGATACATATTTCCAGGGAGGTAAAGTGCTACAAAAAAGTGACTAAACCCCACAACACCACTGGCCAGCAACCCTGTTTCTATTAGCTTTAAATTCTTTCAGGCTTCAGAATTACAATGCTAGAATAGTCCAGAACACAATCATGGAGTGCTAGTGGAAGCTTTGTGCTCATTCATTAGGCGACCGCTGCGATTACGAATGAACCAGGCAGCATGAAGAAATTAGGCCACCGCAACAACAAACACTTCTCAAGTGTCCGATTGTAAAACGCTTAATGCAATTGCTTATTGGCTCAAACCCAAAAGCTTATATACTGACTTCAGCCATTATCCACGTGGGTGTACATACATTGCAGAAAAAGCAAAATGGTGAAGTTTCCTCTTCTAATTAGCAAGAAGGGCACTTGCTAGAGCTACAATTTTTGTCATCCCATTTTATACAAAAGCAATTTACAGGCAAAACATCGTACCTCCATTTTAGGTAGGGTTGCTTTTCTAGAAACCCAGGCATGACATCAAGAAACAATCATAAGCAGGGTTTATTTTAAAATCTAGAAAGGTATCTGTCAGACTACCTGACTAAACTCTCATCAGCTTCCGCACTCATAGATATTCCTCAAAGCGCTTTATGACCAATGAACGTGGGTCTGAATTTGCTTTGTCAGGAGTTTCCCAAAGAAACGGCAAGCCAATCTCATAAGACATAGATTTATTAAAGGCAGGCTAAGAAATCCTCTCAAAACGGTTGGATCTGAGAAGTACCTTTAGGTGTAGTCTGTACGATTCCAGCTCCTCTTTAGACCAGAGCCTATGCCAATACAACATAGGTCTGAGCATCAAACTATAATTGATCAGATAGATACCAAGGTCTAGAAATTGTTGTAGATGAGGATGGTTAGCTCAAGCGCATTATGGTCACTATCATGTTGATAGTGACAACCACCATGTCCCCCATAGAGGATCACATTTGTAGGGGTAAAAATATATAATCAATATTGTAGGAGAGTAGGGTCTGCTTTCTATGTTCACCCCCACTTTTTGGTTTTGCTTCACTGGTTTTCGACTTAGATGTGGCTGTGGGCCTACTAATCAGACCCACAGCCCAGCTGTTCTCTCTCTAAATTCACTATGCACTTTAGGTGCATAACCCAATTGGTAAGGATCACCTTTTTGGTCCCTGTACAGTGTACCTTAGGTACCCGGGGCATAGGTGTACCCTAGGCCTACCAGGGGCTGCAGCATGTATTATGCCACCCCTGGCTGGCCTTCCATTATGACACAACTGGCTGATCACTCAGCTGGGGCAAGGTCGTGTACTCACCCCTTGCTTAGGTGTAGTATTCCTATACCTGCCTTATATATAGACACATGGGTAACCTATCAGTCACTCCTATGGCAGGCCTTAACAATCCTGAAGGCAGAGTGCTTGGCAACATGTGAGATGGTGCTCTAGCATGAGCTGAGCCTGTCTGCAGCTTTCGGAACCATGTCCTTATAGCTGTTCTATGATATCGCCTACCATATACTCTTAAAGTGCCTTATAATCCTTCGCGGTTATGGTAACTATGGTTTGGCTTTATCAAAACATGTTGTGTAAGGTGTCCAACACTTTGGAATAATTCCCCCATACCATTTCTGGCAATGAGGATATTATTCCTCCCTTCTAGAGGGAGAAGACATGTTGAAGACCTACTACCCGGTTAAAGTTAACCAGAGCCCCAGCGTCACAAAATGGACGCTGCTGCCACAGACACGAGTCTGACCTCCTGCTGCTGGGAGACCTTCCAGCGAGGGAGGCTTGGACAATAGGTTTCCTGCCTTGGGAGGTGCTAGCACCACCCTAGACAGGCCTTAGTGTATTGGGGCAGGGAGGGGTGAATGAAACGAGACACTGCCTGGGGCACACAAGGTGTCCCATGCATAGTCCAGTTCAAACCGGTGCTGGGGCACTCCAGCCCCAGTCCTGGTGCGAAACTGGACAAAAGGAAGGGGGTGTAACCACCCCCTCCCTGGTCCCACCCATAGGAGGAACCTAGCAGGTAACCCACCCCCCCGATTTGTATAAGAGTGGGAGCTGAGTCCCTAGGACTTTAGATTATCCTGAACCTGCATCTTGAACAGAAACTCTGGACCTTCGACATTCTACTACGGAAGAAGACTGAAGAATCTCCCTTGTGGCCAAGGAGTGACCACCCTGGGCAACCAGGCACCATCCAGCGACCGCTGCTTGCTTTGCGACTGATCCTACGAGGGACGACTGCAGAGACTGACCAGCGCTGTGACTTCCAGACACCTCTGAACCAGATCCACATCTACAGCAAAGCTGAGACCCGTGGAGGCAACGAGGGACGTGGGATCGGCGACTTGGGAAGAGTGGCTATTAACTGACTAGCGCAACTTCTGAGGCTTCCTCTAGGCTGTGCTTGGGGAATTGAGAAGCCCCAATCCCGAGCACCATCTGCAAAGAAGATCAGCTCCCCACACTTCACGTGTTCTGCGTGGGGCCCTTCTGCACCTGAGTTGCTCGACGTGTTGTCCGGTTGCTGGCCCGTTGCCTAGTGACCTCTGTGACGACGAACCTTCAATTTTGCCTTGCTAGTCCGGCTCCTCCAGACTGACACTCGCTCCCCTGTGAAAGGGAAGCACCCCAGACCTTCCTGGTCTGCGACAGAAGCAAGTCCTCCATCCTGCGTGGGTTACGCCTGCCAAGGCTGGTTGGGTTCTAACTCGACATCGACGCCACGACAGCAAGAGCCTTCGTGGGACAGCTCGCCTCCTGGTTCCGGTCGCCCTCGACGCCTCCTGGTACCCGTGGCTGCTGCGACAAGCTTCACCTCTTCACCTGCATCTTCACGACATCGCCTGGTTCCTCCATGGTTCCTTCCCGGCTCCTGGCTGGTGACCTAGACTCTGTCCCCTCTGCTTGCAGGTATCCTCCTTCTTGATTCCATCCTTGGAATACACCGGACACTCTTCACTGACTGCCTGTCAGCATCTTTTCTTCAGGCATCCATAGGAGTCTACGACGAAACCCGACGCAAGTTCACACCTATGCACCCGCAGCCCGTGGGCTAGGTAACTTGAGTACTCCGGTGCTCACAAGGGTATTGACTATCCAAGTGTCTAGTTTCCAAGTCTCTAACTCCTAGTTCCTTCCAAAGTGTCCTAAAACTCTTAATTTCTAAATACTACTATTTCTATAGACTTTAACGCATTACGCGTGAGTGTTTCCACTCTGCACCTGAATCCTGTGGGCCTCCCACTGCCTAGCAACTGATAGGATAGTGTAGCCCCAGCGATTCCCTAGGCCTAGGCCTATCCTGTATTCGTGACAGTGGTTCTTATACCACTTACTTAGTATATGGTTTGCGTGGCCCCTAGGGCCTAACTGTATTACTTACCTGTGTGACTTATGTATGCTTAAATAAGACTGTGTTGTACTTGCCTCGAATCTCATAAAGAGTGCTGAGGGTGTTTTGACTAGAATAAATACATTCTATTTTCATAATATATCTGTTGTGGTGTCCTTTCATTTGGTATTCAAGGGGTTGCAAATGGTATACCAGCTGGCTTCACATGCCATACAGAGTTTAGCCTAAGACTGCTCTTGTCCATGCTACCACTAGGATAGCTGGTCTATAAGGTTGACTTTACAACCAATCACCATAAGGGTTGTTTGGACTGATACAAGGTGTACACTAGAACTAGTGACATCATATATCTGAAAGAAACACGTTAGTTAGATTCCTCACCTTAGAATATCCCCAGGCGTCAGACTGGATCCGGAAGATTTTTGTAGCAATACCCCTTGCGCGTCGCTAGGCGTCGTCTGCGGCTCCGCGTCAGTCGTTGGCGTCATGCGCCAGAATGACGTTGTCGGAGTACTTAGACGCCGCCCTCGCGCGCTGACGTCAGTTCTTCTTTTTTCCGCGCCAGTAAGCGCCGATCCGGGAGAGCTACCCCTTTTAGTCATTTTTTGACTAAATATTTTGACTCTTTTTGGTCAGTTTATCGACTCTGGTGCCGGTAGGATGCCTGGTTTCAAGGCCTGTGACGACTGTCATCGACTGATGTCGGTGACCGATCATCACCGCCGGTGCCTGTACTGTTTGGGGCCCGACCACGACGCGGAGTCGTGTTCCGATTGTATGGCCCTGACCTCGAAAGCTACGTGGGAGCGGTCCCGTAAGCTTCTCGAGCTTCGCCACTCGGCTCCGCACCCCTCTCGATCCCGGTCCAGGAGGAGGTCCAAGGATCGGTCGCGGAGCCGCAGTCGACATCATCGCTCGTCTGGCTCGAAGTCTTCTGGAAAGTCGAAGCGATCCAAGAAGTCCAAGAGGCGACACCGCTCTTCGGACTCCCCTCGCCGGTCGCGCGACTCGGCCGAGAGTCAGGGTGGTCCCACCCCCGCGGCTCCGTCGGAGCCGCAGGCGCCGCGCACGTCCCAAACCCGCCGGTCCCTGGGACTGAAGCGACGCCGGCGGAGGTCAGTGCCTTCCTCTCGGCCATGAGGAGCCTGGCTCCGTCGTCGACGCCCGCTGGCGCGCCTTCGGGCCCCACGGACTCGACTGGGTGACCTTGCGCACCGGCGGCTCCGGCCCCGGCACTGTCGGAGGCTCCGGCCCAGACGCTGCAGGTCCCCAAGGGGCCCATGCCGGTCGACCTCGTCACGCCTCCTCCGCCGGCATCGACACCGGCGCCACCTCCGACACCGACTCCGGTCGACGTCGATCCCCGGTTCAGCCCCTGTCCGGGCCCGACGCCGCATCCGACGCCGCTAGAGACACATTTTGTCTATCGTCCGGCTCCGATCATTCCTCCTGTTTACCAGGAATCGGATGACGGGGGAGACTGGGAGGGGTCGGAGGACCCTATGGCCGTTCAGGGCCAACTTTCGCAGGACTGGGCAGATGAACTGGGGGAGGCCAGTGGTCTGGATACCTCACCGGACACTGGATTCATCTCTCCTCCGACTGTGGCTTCGGAGGAGGGTGCAGCTTTTTCTGTGGTGCTGCGCAAGGCGGCCGCAGCCCTTGGGCTTGAGCTACCTGCCGTGGCTGTGAGGACTAACATCCTCACTGAGGTGCTTCAGTCTGCAGCAAACCCCACTGAGCCTCTGCTGCAGTTCAATGAGGCCCTTATTGACGTTCTGCAGGGCACCTGGTCCAAGCCCTCCACAGTCCCTCCTGTGGGTAGGAACGTTGCCAGGCGCCACCGCCCTGCTCCGGGTGACCCCAGTTTTCTGTCCCAACACCCCACCCCCGAGAGTCTGGTTATCCAGGCCTCTACCTCCCAATCCTCCTTCCCGTCCACTCCTCCGGATCGGGATTCCAAGAGACTGGAACAGTTCGGTAAGAAGCTGTTCTCCTCGCTCAGTTTGGGCCTGCGGTCTTTGAACACCACCTGTCTCTTGGTGTCACAACACCGCCGAGTAGTCTAAACTACGATTCTGAAGGTGTAAAATTGCTTGCTAAAAGACTGTGTCCCTTGAAATATCCGCGCTGGCGAAGATTAACCTCAACTTGGAAGACGTCTTTGAGATCCATTCTATGTGGATTGAGAGTCTCTTCCGCCATTCTCAATTAGACTCAGTTGTACACTTCCTGGAAGAGTTCTCGGTCTAGTTGTTATAGACTCGAGACTCGTCTCAGGGCTCAATGCGCATGCGCGAGGTTCGCGCGGCGCACTTCAACTGTTTCAGTCACGAAAAACGGTTGCCTTTTTTTCCTCAGAGCGCCCGCTTCTTCTGGGAATTATTTTAAGAGAGAGTCAATTCGTGGGGCCCACACCTCATTCCTAGGGAAGTATTTGTGATATCTTCCATGTGTTTAGCACGGTAATATTCTGACGTGCTTTTGGTGTTTTCAGTGGGTTCTCAGTCAGCAAATAATCTACTCGACGAGAAACCTTCGGTGGAGATCCCGTGGGCGAGACGGCGGAAGCAGTCATTTCGGAGAAGTTGTTCTGTGAAGAGAAAACTTCTCCATCTCCAAGTAAGAGTGTTCACTTCTTCAACTATAGGTCTACAAGCAGTTTTTTAGAGAATTGCAAGGCAACGGAAGCACATATTTTTGTTTGGCTGAATTCTCGTGTATTTAGAGTTCTGGATTATAAGCACCTGAGAGTACCAGAACAGCGAGAGTTATCAAAAGACTTTGTGAACTGTGTATCAGGCTACCTTATGAACAGTGAATCAGAGCCAAGGCAATAAGCATAAGACTGAGCAACAATAACTTTTATTTTTATTAAAGAAAAGAAACAGAGGCAGTTTATTCTTCTAAACGTCTGAGGCGGATATTAGCTCTCTGAGTTAACATTCTAGAGAGAGTTCTCTACCAACAGTCCTTAAGACTGATCAAATAAGCAATAGACAAACAAATACAGAGGGAGGCAAATTCTCTGGTACAAAAGGTAATTGATATGTTAAATAGAAAAATCCTTTTCAGCCAATAATAGAGACAGGGAAGACTTATTTGGTGTGCTTGTGTTTTCAGGTTCCTTCACGAGAAAGAAAGAGCAGTAGAAGCACCAGTGTCCAGAGGCAGTCTCTCTTTTGTTTGTCTTCCACTTCCCCTTTCCCCCTTGGCTAAATACAGAGGCAGTTGTCATCACCTGTCACTGGCTTTGGTGAGAGGGATTTGAGGACTTGATCATCTGCTCCTGGGGAGATCGTATCCTTGATCTGACACTTGGACCGTTATTCTCACTCTCTGTGGGATACGGTGGAGGACGTGCTGCCCCTGTGCCCGGAGGAGGCCCAGGCACGACTTTCCCAAGCTCTGGCCGATGGGAGAGATACAGCGCGCCATGCAATCCGATGTGGACTCGACACTACGGACTCGCTGGGTAGGGCGATTTCTACCACGGTGGCGCTTCGACGTCACGCCTGGCTGCGGTCCACGTCCTTTTCAGGGGATGTCCAGAGCACTCTCATGGACATGCCTTTTGATGGCACTCGCCTTTTTGGTGAGAAAGCAGACAGTGCGCTGGCTCACTTCAAGGACTCCCAGGCTACGGCCAAATCCTTGGGCCTCTCGGCCCCGCGGCCACAACCTTCCGCTTTTCGCTCCTTTCGTTGCCAAGGAAGGGGCACCTCCTCACGTCCGCCTAGCCACCAGCCGCAGAACCAACCTGCACGCGGTCGCGGACGTGGTTTCTGCCGAGGCGGTACTGGAGGACAACGCGGTCAGTCCACATCCACCCCGGCAGCATCCGCCCCAAAGCCTTCCTAGTCCGAGCTTTCAGGCCCATTCCTCGCCAGTGGGAGGCAGAGTTTGCCATCACCTGTTCCACTGGCGTACCATCACTTCGGACAGGTGGGTGCTGCAAATTGTCCGAAAGGGCTACTCCCTCCCCTTAGAGACGACCCCTCCAGCCATGCCACCGCAGCACCACCGTATCTCGGAGGATCATTTGAATCTTCTGCAAGAGGAAGTTTCGGCCCTCTTGGCCAAAGAGGCCGTCGAGCGCGTTCCGAGCCCAGAAGTAGGTCGTGGTTGTTATTCCCACTACTTTCTGGTTCCCAAGAAGGGCAAAGGGGGCCTCCGCCCTATCTTGGACCTCAGGAATGTCAATGCCTTCCTCCGGAAGGTACGGTTCAAAATGTTGACTTTGGCTCAGGTTCTAGCTGCCCTAGACCCTGGAGACTGGATGGTAGCGTTGGACTTGCAGGACACATATTTCCACATCCCCGTTCACGGTGGGTCAGGAGCACTTTCAGTTCACCGTGCTCCCCTTCGGCCTTACCAGTGCCCCTCGGGTGTTCACGAAAGAGATGGCGGTGGTCGCAGCTCATCTGCGCAGATCAGGGGTTCCAGTCTTCCCCTATCTCGACGACTGGTTGCTGAAGGCGGGCTCGCCCCAGGCAGTCGTCTCCCACCTCCAGACTACGGCGGATCTCCTGCATTTGCTGGGGTTTTCCATCGACGTGCCGAAGTCACACCTGAGCCCCTCTCAGAAGCTCCTTTTCATCGGAGCGGTTCTCGATTCGGCGCAGTTCCGGGTTTATTCACCGGAACAGCGGGTCCGGGATATACGGGCCCTGATTCCCATCTTTCGGCCTCTATCTTGGGTTTCGGTCAGGCTAGTGTTGCGGCTTCTGGGGCTGATGGCCTACTGCATCCTACTAGTGCATCACGCCAGGCGGTGCATGCGGGCTCTGCAGTGGGACCTGTGGTTTCAGTGGGCCCAGCATCACGGCAACCTGTCCGACCATGTCTTGATCTCGAAGAGCACAGCAGTTGCAGTGGTGGCTCACGGACCGCGATTGGGTCACGGGCAAGAGCCTCGCCCTACCCCTACCGGAGCATGTCGTAGTGAAGGATGCGTCAATCCGGGGATGGGGTGGCCATATGGGAGAGGCGGAGATCAGAGGACTCTGGTCTCCGGCGGAGTCTCGCCTCCACATCAACTTGTTGGAGCTGAGAGCGATCCGACTTGCACTGACAGCCTTCCTTCCCTCTGTCCGGGGAAGTGTCATGCAGGTGTTCACGGACAACACCACCGCCATGTGGTATTGCAACAAACAGGGCGGGGTGGGGTCGTGGACCCTTTGTCAAGAGGCTCTGCGCCTCTGGACATGGCTGGAACACCAGGGCGTCACCCTAGTGGTTCAACATCTGGCGGAACACCAGAGCAGACGAACTCAGCCGCCGGTGCATGATGGATCACGAATGGCGTCTGAACTCCGAGGTGGCGCAAGGTCTCTTTCAGCAGTGGGTAGTGCCTTGGTTAGATCTATTCGCCACCGACGAGAACGCGCAATGTCAGCAGTTCTGCGCGTTGGAATTTCCAAGGCGGCACTCGCTCGGCGACGCTTTTCGTCGCGAGTGGAGTTGCGGTCTGTTGTACGCCTTTCCGCCTATACCACTTCTGCCCAGAGTGCTGAAGAAGATCAGGCACGACCGGGCCCAAGTCATCTTGGTGGCTCCGGATTGGGCACGAAGGTACTGGTATCCCGAGCTTCTCAGTATGTTGTCCGATCCTCCGATACGTCTGCCCCTTCGGGAGTATCTTCTGTCGCAGCAGCAGGGGACGGTCCTCCACCCGAACCTGTCCAGCCTCCACCTCCATGCGTATAGATTAAGCGGCGGCAGTTGATGCCATTTGACTTGCCTCCTGAAGTCTGTGATATCATTCTGGCAGCCACGCGTCCCTCCACAAAGACGGTATACGCCTGCCGGTGGAACAAATTTGTGGCATGGTGCACAGCAAAGGCTGTGGATCCCCTTTCCGCCCCTCTTTCTGAGGTTCTCCTCTTTCTTCTTTCTTTGGCCCAGCAGGGCTCTGCCTTGGGCACCTTGAAAGGTTATCTTGCTGCCATCTCTGCCTTCTTACGGCTTCCTGATCAGCCTTCTCTTTTCAAGTCCCCTGTAGTTTCACGCTTTCCTAAAGGCATTACTCACACGTTCCCTCCTGTCCCTTTCGTAATGCCTCAATGGGACTTGAATCTTGTCTTAACGTTTCTGATGTGCGCTCCCTTTGAGCCTCTTCATAATTGTCCTCTTCGTCTTCTGACTCTTAAGACTGCTTTCCTGGTAGCCATCACCTCAGCTAGACGGGTGAGTGAGCTCCAGGCTCTATCGTCCAAGCCTCCTTTTCTATCTGTTCATCCGGACAAGGTTGTCCTTCGGCCTCGTCCTTCCTTTCTACCGAAAGTGGTGACCCCCTTTCATCTTGGGCAATCTGTCACCTTGCCCACCTTCTTTCCGCCTCCGCATCCTTCCAAAGAGGAAGAGAGGCTCCACTGTCTGGACCCAAAACGTGCGCTCTCCTTTTATTTGGACCGCACAAAACAGTTCCGGGTGGACGACCAACTTTTCGTTGGATACGTGGGTGCTAAGAAGGGGAAAGCTGTGCACAAACGGACCATCTCCCGGTGGGTCGTTTTGTGTATAAAATTCTGTTATTTCTTGGCAAAAAAGGACCCTCCTGTTGGGCTGCGAGCCCATTCTACTCGGGCCACAGCGGCTACTACTGCTTTGGGTCGGGGAGTCCCTTCGCAGGACATCTGTCAGGCGGCGACGTGGGCTTCGCTACACACGTTTGCCAGGCATTATTGCCTAGACAGCCAAGTCCGGAGGGATGGCTTCTTTGGCCGTTCTGTCCTCCAGGACTTTCTGGTGTAATCTTAGTTCGCAGACCCACCACCGGGGTTGGTATTGCTTGGGTATCTATTCTAAGGTGAGGAATCTAACTAACGTGTTTCTTTCAGATGAACAAGTTACTTACCTTCGAAAACAATGTATCTGTAAGAAACATTAGTTAGTTAGATTCCTCACTGACCCACCAAGCCTCCCCGTTCTGCGAACTGACATCTAGGGTTAAGGCTATCCTTTTCAGGCCCCTAGACTTTTTTGGCACCAGTGTCGGTCTCTTGCATGGCTTTGTGTTCCTGGCGCGGAAAGCTATGTACAAGAACTGATGTCAGCGCGCGAGGGCGGCGTCTAAGTACTCCGACGACGTCATTCCGGTGCACGACGCCAACGACGAACACGGAGCCGCAGACGACGCCTAGCGACGCGCAAGGGGTATTGCTACAAAAAACTTCCGGATCCAGTCTGACGCCTGGGGATATTCTAAGGTGAGGAATCTAACTAACTAATGTTTCTTACAGATACATCGTTACCGAAGGTAAGTAACTTGTTCATCAGGCCAACTTCTCACAAATATGACTTATTTAAGTGAGCCTCTTGGAAGTTTGGCCACCATTCCAGTCAGCTATAGACCTGCTGCTAGAAGCTCTTACTCCCAAGCACAAGGACAAGCTCAACAACTAATTGGCAACTGTTGACCACCTTTTGACCAGATTCAGATCTAGCTGGGGAATACCCCAGGATACATCTTCCTTTTCTGTTAGATTAAATAATGAGGGGTCAGAGGGTTTGAAAGTTACATTGAAATCACCAGCGACAATCACCAGGTCATCAGGTGGTTTAGCATCAATAGCCAACTAAGCAGAAAAGCTCCCCTATGACCTATGATACGCTCCTGCTAGGGATAGTTTAGGACCTGTAGATACTCATAGATGACCAGAGTTTTTTTTACACTTATTGCCTGTAGATATACCCACAGAGGGAAGGCTGGGATACCTTCTAGTGTCGCTGGCGCGAGTACTTGATCCTGTATTCCAACTAGCCAAATTCTGCGTCAGAGATATAGCACACAGATACGTTTATTAATATCTTTGAACTGACGTGAGTATATGCACCAATTAGCCTTTACTAAATACTCACTTAAGGATTTTTACAATGTACTTAGCAGAATCCGTGTTTTTTCTTCTCTTCACAGAGAAATTGTACAAATTTCAGCAGAATCTGAAGTTCTTTTCTAGAGAAAAACTGCATAAATCTCTGCCGTATCAGCAGATATTTTTAAGAGACTCCGGATATATAGGCACACTTTGTAGTGCCAAAGGGTAAGGTTCAAACCACTCACCAATACCCTGACCATCGGTAGTTGGGACATTTTTTCCCCTCTTTATAACAATATCTTTTGTTTGCTCTTACTCAACAGCATTGCTAGTGGATTTTAGCCACAGCACTTCAAGCATTATCGCCTCGAGCTCTAGCCACAAAATTGCATCCTCATCGTGTTTTGGATTTGACTAGCTTTAAGAAACCATTTTTGTAAGTTGAGCTGTCAATCGCATGGCATGAAGGGACACAATACAGGATATACAAATGCACAGCACGATTATAACTTGTGTATATTTTCATTATTTTATTGTCACCCTTTTTTTCCACCCCTTTCACAATGAACTGTTGGGATAAAATTCGATTCTATCCTGTTCTTTTGCATATCACGTGGATCCTCTCTCAGTGAGTAAGAAAGGTTTCCGTACACCTCAGACTTCAATTATCAGTAATATATATACAACAGCATTGACACTGGGCATGTGGTATACGCAATCTTAATCTTTGTTATTTTCTCCTTCTATTTGTTCTTTCCTTAATGTGGTGGTCCATCAAATTGTATATAGATAAATCTTGTGTAGTATGGGTTATTAAAAATAAATTGCTTATGCCCCATATGTACCCCCTCTCTAAAGTTTGTATGGAATCTTATGCCATTTGGGAAAGGTCCTGAAGAAGGTGGTTCACATCGTGTTTCAATCCACCGAAACGCGCGTCAACCTCATCTGACCAGACCTTGTTATACATGGTCACCTCAAATTAGTTTTAGAGACGCTGTACATCTGTGTCTTCTTCTTACACCCTGGTGTGTATGTGTTGCGAATGATTGTGAACGTTTGTTGCTGAATGAGTGTAGTGTTGTTGTTAATGATTTAAGGCTGTTCATGTTGTAGGGGGCCTACACTTTTGGAAGTATGTTTATTCTCATTTTTAAAGAAATATAAGGATATTGTTTGTATAAAAAAGCGAAAAAATGTGTTTATAATAATATTGATGTATGATGTTCCAATGACATATGGACTGTGGAAACAAAAGTGATTATAAACTATAAATAAAAAGGACATAATAAATAATGAGATTTAGATTACACTCTTGTGTATTGGTATCCATGTGATTTTGTGTATACCCATACCAGATATAATCTGTTTTCTTAAAGCAATATAGGTCATAGGGGAGTTTTTTCTGCTTAGTTGATTTTCTCATTCCCCCCTTTCTCCCTGACCTTAGCTACCCTTTAGGGGGGGGTTCCCTTTTCTTGCAAGTGCATAGCATCAATAGCCTCCTCAAGGATGGTAAGGTACTGGATGGCCTAATCACCCCACTTGTCCTATAATATACATTGTAGATTATAAAGAGAGGACCCTCCCCTATCAAGAGACAACCCCAATGTGTCCAAAGTATTTAACTTCAACCTCCTGATCTTGCAAGCTATATGATCTTTACCCAAGTGATTAGCCCACCAGCAGGCCAACCTCTGCCCTGTGATATAGCTGGACAGTCAAAGTTTGTAAACCCTGTTCTGTATATAAGCTTTGTACACCAGGTATCTGAAAGAAACACGTTAGTTAGATTCCTCACCTTAGAATATCCCCAGGCGCCAGGCTGGATCCGGATTTTTCGTCAGCAATACCCCTTGCGCGTCGCTAGGCGTCGTCTGCGGCTCCGCGTCCGTCGTCGGTGTCGTGCGCCGGAATGACGTCGTCGGAGTACTTAGACGCCGCCCTCGCGCGCTGACGTCAGTTCTTTTTTCCACGCCAGGCAGCGCCGATCCGGGAAGAGCTTACCCCTTAGTCAATTTTTGACAAAACTTTTTGACTCTTTTTGGTCTTTTGTCGACTCGACTCTGGTGCCGGTAGGATGCCTGGATTTAAGGCCTGTGACACCTGTCATCGCCTGATGTCGGTGACGGATCACCATCGCCGGTGCCTTTACTGCCTGGGGGCCGACCACGACGCGGAGTCGTGCCCCGATTGTCAGGCCTTGACCTCGAAGGCTAGGCGGGAGCGGTCCCGTAAGCTTCTCGAGCTTCGGCACTCTGCTCCGCGCCGCTCACGGTCCCGGTTCAGGAGGAGGTCCAAGGACCGGTCGCGGAGCCGCAGTCACCATCATCGCTCGTCGGGCTCGAAGTCTTCGGGTAAGTCGAAGCGATCAAAGAAGTCCAAGAGGCGACACCGCTCTTCGGACTCCCCTCGCCGGTCGCGCGACTCGGCCGAGGGTCAGGGTGGTCCCACCCCTGCGGCTCCGCCGGAGCCGCAGGAGCCGCGTCCGTCTCCATACCCGCCGGTCCCTGGGACTGACGCGACTCCGGCGGAGGTCGGTGCCTTCCTCTCGGCCATGAGGGGCCTGGCTCTGCCGTCGACTGGGTGACCTCGCGTGCCGGCGGCTCCGGCCCCGGCGCCGGCGACTACTTCGTACCCGACGCCGCAGATCCCCGAGGGATCCAGGCCTGGATCTCTGTCGGCACCGGTCGACCTCACGACGCCTCCTCCGCCGGCGCCGACACCGGTTCCACCTCCGGCGCCGTCTCCGGACAATGCCGTTCCCCGGTTTAGCCCCTGTCCGGGCCCGATGCCGGCCCGGCGCCGCACCCGACACCGATGGATGACCGTTTCATCTACCGTCCGGCTCCGATCGTTCCTCCTGTTTATCAGGAATCGGATGACGGGGGCGACTGGGAGGGGTCTGAGGACCCTATGGCCCTCCAGGGTCAACTTTCACAGGACTGGGCAGACGAACTGGGGGATGCCAGTGGTCTGGACACTTCGCTGGACGCTAGCTTCATCTCTCCTCCGACTGTGGCTTCGGAGGAAGGTGCAGCTTTTTCAGGGGTGCTGCGCAAGGCGGCCGAAGCCCTGGGGCTCGAGTTGCCTGCTGTGGCCGTGAGGACTAATATCCTCACAGAGGTGCTTTAACCGTCAGCAAGCTCCACAGAGCCTCTGCTGCAGTTCAATGAGGCCCTCGTCGACGTTCTGCAGGGCACTTGGTCCAAGCCCTCCACAGTTAGTCCTGTGGATCGGAACGTGGCCCGGCGCCACCGCCCTGCTCCAGGCGACCCCAGTTTCCTGTCCCAACACCCCACCCCCGAGAGCCTGGTTATCCATGCCTCCACTTCCCAATCCTCCTTCCCGTCCGCTCCTACGGATCGGGAATCCAAGAGGCTGGAACAGTTCGGAAAGAAACTGTTCTCTTCCCTGAGTTTGGGCCTGCGGTCTTTGAACACCGCTTGCCTCTTGGACCGTTTCTCCCACTCTCTGTGGGATGCGGTGGAGGACGTGCTGCCACTGTGTCCGGAGGAGGCCCGGACACGTCTCTCCCAGGCACTTGCTGACGGGCGAGATGCAGCGCGACATGCCATACGGTGTGGACTTGACACTACGGGTAGGGCGATTTCCACCACGGTGGCGCTCCGGTGCCACGCCTGGCTGAGGTCCACGTCTTTTTCGGGGGATGTCGAGAGTACCTTCATGGATATGCCCTGTAGGAGAGTAGGGTCTGCTTTCTATGTTCACCCCCACTTTTTGCTTTTGCTTTACTGGTTTTCGACTTAGATGTGGCTGTGGGCCTGCTAATCAGACCCACAGCCCTGCTGTTCTCTCTCTAAATTCATACTATGTACTTTAGGTGCATAACCCAATTGGTCGGGACCACCTTATTAGACCCCGTATAGTGTACCCTAGATACCCAGGGCATAGGGGTACCCTAGGCCTACCAGGGGCTGCAGCATGTATTATGCCACCCCTGGCCTGGCCTCCCATTATGACACAACTGGCTGATCACTCAGCTGGGGCAAGGTCGTGTAAACACCCCTTGCTTAGGTGTAGTATTCCTACACCTACCTTATATATAGACACATGTGTACCTATCAGCCCCTCCTATGGCAGGCCTTAACAATCCTGGAGGCAGAGTGCTTGGTAACATGTGAGATGGTGCTCTAGCATGAGCTGAGCCTGTTTGCAGCTTTCGGAATATACTCTTAAAGTGCCTTATAATCCTCGCGGTTATGGTAACTATGGTTTGGCTTTATCAAAACATGTTGTGTAAGGTGTCTAACACTTTGGAATAATGCCCCCATACCATTTCTGGCAATGAGGATATTATTCCTCCCTTCTAGAGGGAGAAGACATGTTGAAACCTACTTATCCGGTTAAAGTTAACCAGAGCCCCAGCATCACAAAATGGATGCTGCTGCCACGACACAAGTCTGACCTCCTGCTGCTGGGAGTGATCCCGGCAAGGGAGGCTTGGACAATAGGTTTCCTGCCTTGGGAGGTGCTAGCACCACCCCAGACAGGCCTTAGTGTATTGGGGCAGGGAGGGATGAAAGAAACTAGACACTGCCTGGGGCACACAAGGTGTCCCATCCATAGTCCTGTTCAAACCGGCGCTGGGGCACTCCAGCCCCAGCTCTGGCGCGAAACTGGACAAAGGGAAGGGGGTGTAACCACTCCCCTCCCAGGTCCCACCCATAAGGCGTGACCTAGCAGGCAACCCAGCCCCCCAGATTAGTATAAGAGTGGTAGCTGGGACCCAGGAGATTAGATTATCCTGAACCTGCAACTTGAACAGAAACTCTGGACCTTCGACATTCGACGAAAGAAGAAGACTGAAGAATCTCCCTTGTGGCCAAGGAGTGGCCACCCTGTGCAAACAGGCACCATCAAGAGACTTACCCTTTGCTTTGCTGAAGTTCTACGAGGGACCGACTGCAGAGCCTGACCAGAGCCTTGACTTCCAGACTTCTCCGACCCTGATCCACATCCACAGCTGAGATCCGTGAAGGCGACGAGAGATGTGGGACCGGCTACCTGGGAAACGTGGCGAGTATCTTCCAGCGCAGCTTCTGAGGTACCCTCGAGGTTGTGCACTGGGGATTGAGAAGCCCCAACCCCAAGCACCATCTGCACCGAAGATCAGCCCCCCACACTCCACGAGTTCTGCGTGGGGCCCTTCTGCATTTTCCTGCTTGCCGCGTCTGTCCGGTTGCTTGCCCGTTGGCTAGCAGCCTCTGTGATGACACACCTTCAACTTTCCACTGCTGGTTTGGCTCCTCCAGACTGGCTCCTGCTCCTCTGCAAAAGAGAAGCACCCTAGACCTTCCTGGTCTGCACCAGAAGCAAGTCCTCCATTCTGCGTGGGTTCCGCTTGCCAAGGCTTGGTGAGTCCTACTTCGACTTCACCGTCGCCGCCGACAGCAAGAGCCTTCGTGGGACAGCTCGCCTCCTGGTCCTGGTCGTCCTCAACGTCTCCTTGTACCCGTGGCTGCTGCGACAAGCTTCACCTCTTCACCTGCACCTTCATGACATCGCCTGGTTCCTTCCTGGTTCCACGTTGTCCCTTCTGCTTGCAGGTCCCTTCCTTCTTGATCCCCGCCTTGGGATCCACCGGACACTCTTCACTGACTGCCTGTCAGCACCTTTCCTTCAGGCATCCATAGGAGTCAACGACGAAACCCGACACAAGTTCACACCTATGCACCCGCAGCCCGTGGGCTAGGTAACTTGGGTACTCCGGTGCTCAGTAGGGTATTGACTATCCTAGTGTCTAGTTTTCAAGTCTCGACTTCCTAGTTACTTCAGAAGTGTCCTAAATCTCTTTATTTCCAAATTGTACTGTTTTCCTCGATTATACGCATTACGCGTGAGTGTTTCCACTCTGCACCTGAATCCCGTGGGCCTCCCACTTCCTAACCTTGGATAGTATAGTGTAGCCCCAGCGATTCCCTAGGCCTAGGCCTATCCTATTTCCGTGACAGTGGTCCTTATACCACTTACTTAGTATATGGTTTGCGTGGCCCCTAGGGCCTAACTGTATTACTTACCTGTGTGACTTAATGTATGCTTAAATAAGACTGTGTTGTACTTACCTCGAATCTCATAAAGAGTGCTGAGGGTTTGACTAGAATAAATACACTTTATTTTATATATATATCTGTTGTGGTGTCCTTTCATTTGGTATTCAAGGGATTACAAATGGTATAACAGCTGGCTTCACATGCCATACAGAGTTTAGCCTAAGACTGCTCTTGTCCATGCTACCACTAGGATAGCTGGTCTATAAGGTTGACTTTACAACCAATCACCATAAGGGTTGTTTGGACTGATATAAGGTGTACACTAGAACTAGTGACATCATACATCAGGCCAACTTCTCACATGCCCTTTGATGGCGCTCGCCTTTTTGGTGAGAAGGTGGATAGTGCGCTGGCTCGTTTTAAGGACTCCCGGGCTACGGCCACGTCCTTGGGTCTCTCGGCCCCACGGCCGCACACTTACACCTTTCGCGGCCAAGGAAGGGGCGCCTCCTCACGTCCGCCTAGCCACCGGCCGCAGAACCAACCTGCACGCGGTCGCGGACGTGGGTTCCGCCGTGGCGGTTCTAGAGGACAACTTGCCGGTCAGTCTGTAGGAAGGTGAATATCTGACTATGGTTACCCCCAACTTTTTGCCTAGTGTCTAGCTGGTTTTTCGACTTAGTTGGCCTGAGATCCTGCCATTCAGGATCTCAGGCTGTCTGCTTTCTCTTTAAAATGGACTCCATGTACCCTAGGTACATACCCAATTGGTAAGGATCACCTTATTGGACCCTGTACAGTGTACCCTATGTACCCAGGGCATAGGTGTACCCTAGGCCTCCCAGGGGCTGCAGCATGTAGTATGCCACCCCTGGGCTGGCCTTCCAATCAGACACAACTGGCTGATCACTCAGCTGGGGCAAGGTCGTGTAATCACCCCTTCCTTAGATATAGTATACTTATATCTACCCTTAAAATAGACACATGTGTACCTATCAGCCACTCCTATGGCAGGCCTTAACAATCCTGGAGGCAGAGTGCTTGGTAACATGTGAGATGGTGCTCTAGCATGAGCTGAGCCTGTCTGCAGCTTTTGGAACCATGTCCTTATAGCTGTTCTATGATATAGCCTACCATATACTCTTAAAGTACCTTATAATCTTAAACAGTTATGGTAACTATGGTTTGGCTTTATCAAAACATGTCGTGTAAGGTGTCTAACACTTTGGAATAATACCCCCATACCATTTCTGGTGATGAGGATATTATTCCCCCCTTCTAGAGGGAGAGATATGTTAAAATCCTACTTTGCTGTTTAACTCTGACCAAAGCCTCAGCATCACAAAATGGATGCTGCTGCCACAGACATGAGTCTGACCTCCTGCTGCTGGGAGCCCTCCCAGCCAGGGAGGCTTGGACAATAGGTTTCGTGCTTGGGGAGGTGCTAGCACCTCCCCAGACAGACTTTAGTGTATTGGGGCAGGGAGGGCTGAAAGGAATGAGACATGCCTGAGGCACACAAGGTACTCCATGCATAGTCCAGTTCAAACCGGTGCTGGGGCACTCCAGCCCCAGCTCTGGCGCGAAACTGGACAAAGGAAAAGGGGGTGTAGCCACCCCCCTTCCTGGTCCCACCCATAGGAGGGACCTTGCAGGTAGCCCAGCCCACTAGCCCAGTATATCAGTAGGTAGCTGAACCCTGCTAGATTAGATTAACCTGAATCTGCAACTTGTACAGAAACTCTGGACCTTCGAATTTCGACCTCAGGAAGAAGACTGAAGGCACCATCCAGCGACCGCTGCTTGCTTTGCGACTGATCCTACGAGGGACAACTGCAGAGACTGACCAGCGCCGAGACTTCCAGACACCTCTGACCCAGATCCACATCTCCAGCGAAGCTGAGACCCGTGGAGGCGACGTGGGACCAGCGACTTGGGAAGAGTGGCTAGTGCCTGACTAGAGCGACTTCCGAGGCTCCCTCGAGGCTGTGCTTGGGGAATTGAGAAGCCCCCATCCCGAGCACCATCTGCAAAGAAGACCAGCTCCCCACACTTCACGTGTTCTGCGTGGGGCCCTTCTACGCCTGAGTTGCTCGACGTGTTGTCCGGTTGCTGGCCCGTTGGCTAGTGACTTCTGCGACGATGAACCTTTGTTTTTAACTTGCTGGTCTGGCTCCTCCAGACTGGCACCCGCTCCTCTGTAAAAGAGAAGCACCCCAGACCTTCCTGGTCTGCACCAGAAGCAAGTCCTCCATCCTGCGTGGGTTCCGCTTGCCAAGGCTTGTTGGGTCCTGACTCGACTTCGACGCCGCCGACAGCAAGAGCCTTCGTGGGACAGCTCACCTCCTGGTCCTGGTCGTCCTCGACGCCTCCTGGTACCCGTGGCTGCTGCGACAAGCTTCACCTCTTCCCCTGCATCTTCACAACATCGCCTGGTTCCTTCCTGGTTCCTGGCTGGCGACCAAAACTCTGTCCCTTCTGCTTGCAGGTTCCTTCCTTCTTGATCCCATCCTTGGGATCCACCGGACACTCTTCACTGACTGCCTGTCAGCAACTTTCCTTCAGGCATCCATAGGAGTCAACGACGAAACACGACGCAAGTTCACACCTATGCACCCGCAGCCCGTGGGCTAGGTAACTTGAGCATTTCGGTGCTCACAAGGGTAGTGACTATCCAAGGGTCTAGTTTCCGAGTCTCGACTTCCTAGCTATACCAGAAGTGTCCTAAAACTGTTAATTTCTAATAACTTCCATTTCTATCGACTTTTATGGATTACGCGTGAGTGTTTCCACTCAGCACCTGAATCCCGTGGGCCTCCCACTTCCTAACCTTTGGTAGTATAGTGTAGCCCCAGCGATTCCCTAGGCCTATCCTGTGTTCGTGACAGTGGTTCTTATACCACTTACTTAGTATATGGTTTGCGTGGCCCCTAGGGCCTAACTGTATTACTTACCTGTGTGACTTAATGTATGCTTAAATAAGACTGTGTTGTACATACCTCGAATCTCATAAAGAGTGCTGAGGGTTTGACTAGAATAAATACATTCTATTTTTATATATATCTGTTGTGGTGTCCTTTCATTTGGTATTCAAGGGATTACATATGGTATAACAGCTGGCTTCACATGCCATTCAGAGTTTAGCCTAAGACTGCTCTTGTCCATGCTACCACTAGGATAGCTGGTCTATAAGGTTGACTTTACAACCAATCACCATAAGGGTTGTTTGGACTGATACAAGGTGTACACTAGAATTAGTGACATCATATATCAGGCCAACTTCTCACACAGTCCACATCCACCCCGGCATTATCCGCCTCAAAGCCTTCCTAGTCCGAGCTTTCAGGCCCATTCCATGCCAGTGGGTGGCAGAGTTCGCCATCACCTGCTCCGCTGGCGCTCCATCACTTCGGACAGGTGGGTGCTGCAAATCGTCCGAAGGGGCTACTCCCTCCCCTTCGAGACGACCCCTCCAGCCATGCCACCGCAGTATATCGGAGGATCACTTGAATCTTCTGCGGGAGGAAGTTACGGCCCTCTTGGCCAAAGAGGCCGTCGAGCGCGTTCCTGGTCCAGAAGTAGGCCGTGGTTGCTATTCCCACTACTTTCTGGTTCCCAAGAAGGGCAAAGGGGCCCTACGCCCTATCTTGGACCTCAGGAGCGTCAACACCTTCCTCCAGAAGGAACGGTTCAAGATGCTAACTTTAGCTCAGGTTCTGGCTGCCCTCGACCCTGGAGACTGGATGGTAGCGTTGGACTTGCAGGACGCCTATTTTCACATCCCCGTCCTGCCGGCCCACCGGCGTTACCTGCGGTTCACGGTGGGTCAGGAGCACTTTCAGTTCACCGTGCTCCCCTTCGGCCTCACCAGTGCCCCTCGGGTGTTCACGAAAGTGATGGCGGTGGTCGCAGCTCATCTGCGCAGATCGGGGGTTCCAGTCTTCCCCTATCTCGACGACTGGCTGTTGAAGGCGGGCTCGCCCCAGCAAGTTGTCTCCGACCTCCAGACTACGGCCAACCTCTTGCATTAGCTGGGGTTCTCCATCAACGTGCCGAAGTCACACCTGAGTCCCTCCCAGAAGCTCCTCTTCATCGGAGCGGTTCTCGATTCTGTGCAGTTCCGGGCTTATCCTCCGGAACAGCGGGTCCGGGATATTCAGGCTCTGATTCCCATCTTAGTGGCTCCGGATTGGGCACGAAGGTTCTGGTATCGCGAGCTACTCAGTATGTCAATCGATCCCCCGATACGACTGCCTCTTCAGGAGGACCTTCTGTCGTAGCAGCAGGGGACGGTCCTCCACCCGAACCTGTCCAGCCTCCACCTCCATGCATGGAGATTGAGCGGCGGCAGTTGATGCCATTTGACTTGCCTCCTGAAGTCTGTGATGTCATTCTGGCAGCCAGGCGTCCCTCCACAAAGATGGTATACGCCTACCGGTGGAACAAATTTGTGGCATGGTGCACAGCAAAGGCTGTGAATCCCCTTTCCGCCCCTCTTTCTGAGGTTCTACTCTTTCTTCTTTATTTGGCCCAGCAGGGCTCTGCTCTGGGCACCTTGAAATGTTATCTTGCTGCAATCTCTGCCTTCTTACGGCTTCCTGATCAGCCTTCTCTGTTCAAGTCCCCTGTTGTTTCCCGTTTTCTCAAAGGCATTACTCACATGTTCCCTCCTGTCCCCTTCGTAATGCCTCAGTGGGACTTGAATCTTGTCCTGACTTTTCTGATGTGCGCTCCTTTTGAGCCTCTTCACAATTGTCCCATTCGTCTTCTGACCCTGAAAACTGCTTTCCTGGTAGCTATCACCTCGGCTAGACGGGTGAGTGAGCTCCAGGCTCTGTCATCTAAGCCTCCCTTTCTTTCTGTTCATCCGGACAAGGTTGTCCTCTGGCCTCGTCCATCTTTTCTACCTAAAGTGGTGACCCCCTTTCACCTCGAGCAATCTGTCACGTTGCCCACCTTCTTTCCGCCTCCTTCAAAAGAGGAAGAGAGGCTCCACCGTCTGGACCCAAAACGGGCGCTGTCCTTTTATTTGGACCGCACCAAACAGTTCCGAGTGGACTGCCAACTTTTTGTTGGATATGTAGGAGCTAAGAAGGGGAAAACGGCACACAAACGGACCATCTCACGGTGGGTCGTGTTGTGTATTAAACTTTGTTACTCCTTGGTAAAAAAGGACCCTTCCGTTGGGTTGAGGGCCCATTCCACCCGGGCCACAGCGGCTACTACTGCCCTGGGCCGGGGAGTTCCCTTGCGGGATATCTGTCAGGCGGCAACGTGGGCTTCACTGCACACGTTTGCCAAGCACTATTGCCTGGACAGCCAAGTCCGGAGAGACGGCTTCTTTGGCCGTTCTGTTCTCCAGGACTTTCTGGTGTGATCTTGGTTGCTGGGGTATCTATTCTAAGGTGAGGAATCTAACTAACGTGTTTCTTTCAGATGAACAAGTTACTTACCTTCGGTAACGATGTATCTGTAAGAAACATTAGTTAGTTAGATTCCTCACCGACTCACCCATCCTCCCCGTTCTGCGAACTGACATCTAGGGTTAAGGTTATCCTTTTCAGCGCCCTAGATTTTTTGGCACCAGTGTCGGTCTCTTGCATGGCTCTGCATTCCTGGCGCGGAAAGCTATGTACAAGAACTGACGTCTGCGCGCGAGGGCGGTGTCTAAGTACTCTGACGTCATTCCGGCGCACGACGACGGACGCGGAGCCGCAGACGACGCCTAGCGACGCGCAAGGGTATTGCTGACACAAAATCTTTCCGGATCCAGCCTGACGCCTGGGGATATTCTAAGGTGAGGAATCTAACTAACTAATGTTTCTTACAGATACATCGTTACCGAAGGTAAGTAACTTGTTCTTCTTGCAACATACAAACATCAAATAAGTCAAATAAGACCTCTCCGTCTTGATCAGCCACTTTAGATTGTAAGCCAGCAATATTCCAAGAGTCAAAACTCAGTTGGTCCTGTGCACCTGTGCAGGCAATAACTCTGGTCAGCTCTATTCACAATCCTCAGCGCATTGAGCTTTAGACAGATCTTTGTTGTCACGGGACAAGGAAAGCGAACCTACAAAGCAATGATGGTATCAGTCAATTCGCGGGAAACCAGCTTTATCTCAACATAGTTTACTTCATCCTCTGGTAGAGTGCAGCATTCTATCGCAACAATGTCCTGATGGATAACTGTCAGGTATTTCCACACATTGGGTATCCAATGAATCACTTTGTTAGTCAACGACTTGTGATCCTCTCTCACCCCTTGTAACATATGCATATTGATGAAGCTAATAATCCCAGGCCTATGATCCCATAAAAGAGAGGGCATTGAACTGGCAGAAGGAACACCATAGCAAAAGCCTGCAGATCTAAAGGTAGAACACAAACCACCAGTGTCAAGGAAGTCGAAGATAAAGGTGAGGAACGTGATGAGATATTCTTGACTGTAGATGGTATGGAATTGCCTTCGTCTCGAGCAAATCAATCTGCAGAAAAGTTGAATCTTGAAATAATTGTGCCATCTGTTTTGACTATAAATGACGATAAATTGAATATAAGGAAGGAAAGTACGGAGAAATTGGAAAAGCCTCATTGTGAGATCACTTTGGGTAAAGGAAGTTATTAGCTGACTCAGGGAGTTTATTTACCTTGATTTCTAAAGAAACCTTTCAAAGGAATTTAGGTGCACAGATCAAGGATTTGCCACAAGCGGATGTCAAGGCAGTGGGTTATGGTGGAACCAAGATTAACATTATGGGAATGCAACGAATGGATATCATTTTTAAACAGAATGTTGTGCACGGAAGGGTTTATGTAACAGATGAAGGTTCTGAACTTTTAGGATGGCGTCATCAGAAGGACTTAAACATTATACTTGATCCCAACATCGCAGAACCGGTCATGGTTGTCGAACCGGTAATTGTGCATGTATCAGCAAAGAGTAATGTGGAGGATGAGTGGGGTAAGACATTTATGGAAAAGTTTCCTTACGTTTTTTATGATGATTTGGGGGTATTAAAAGGATTTTCTCATCGGATTATCCTCAAGGAAAATGCTAAACCTGTTGTGCATAATGTTAGAACCATCCCTTATATGATGAGGGAACCACTCCAAGATGAATTAGACAAATTATTGAAAGCCAATACTATAGAGCCTGGAGAGTTATCGGAATGATTGTCTCCCATAGTGGTCGCTCCCACGGATGAAAATAAAACTTGTTTATGCATTGATTTGAGGGATCTCAATAAGATCATATGGGTGGATAGACAATAGTTGCCAAATATTGGCGAGATGTTGAGCATGATGGGGTGTCTTTAGTGTTTTGGATATGTCTTCAGCTTATCATCAAATACATTTGCATACTGACTCACGTCCTTTGACTTCCTTTGTCACACCATAGGCAGCATTTCGATATTTGCATATGCCTTTTGGATTGGCATTGGCTTCTGCTGTATTTCAAAGAATTATGCAAAATATTTTTGGGGGAATGGAACGAGTGTTGTGTTTTGAAGATGACATTATGGTTGTGGGTGAGTCATTTGAAGATCATGACAAATTAACCCCTTCGATGCTCATGACTAGCTGGACTCGTCATGGCACACAGTGGTCGTGTGCTCATGATGAGTCCAGCTCGTCATGAAACATCGCCCTGGAAATCCCTCTGGTGCAGGCACCAGAGGGATTCCCTTTATGCCAAAAGAACCTCGGGAGCTGGGGAAGAGCTTCCCCAGCTCCCCAGGCGCCCCCCCTGGTTTCCCTGAAATGACGATCGGCGCTCACGTCGCGCTGACAAAAGTTCAGTGAAACCGTGCTCAGGGGGCTATCTCAGCCCCCTGAGCATGTAGAACTCAGAAGAGGTATCGTTGGAAAGGGGAGAATCTCCCCAGTGGATCCCTGCTTGGGGATCAACCCAGGAGGGCGATCCCCAAGCAGGGATCCACCCACTAATTACCAGGGAGGGCCTTTGCTCCCCCCATAATTATTTTGGCATGATTAGTCTCTGCCCCCCCTGGGGAAAGATGGGGGCAGTAGCCCCCAATCTGCCCCCCCAGGGGGGCAGAAAGCCCACTAAACGCCAGGGATTTTGTTTTTGCACCTTTTTTTAGGGTGGTGGCTGCCCAAGACGGGCATGCCAATGCCCCCACCCCCGCCACCATTATAGCCTTTCTGCCCCCCCAGGGGGGTAAAAAGCCCACGTGACGCCAGGGTTATTTTGGGGCAAATCTGAATTAGGGTGGGGGCTGCCAAAAATGGGCATGCCCATGCCCCCACTCCCTCCCCCGCAAAAATGACTGCCTTCCTGCCCCCCGTGGTGGGCAGTTGGGGCAGCAGCCCCAATCTGCCCCGCGGGGGGCAAAAAGCCCACTAGATGTCAGGGATTGTTTTAGGCAAATTTTTATTAGGGTGGGGGCATTGGCATGCCCGTTTTTGGCAACCCCCACTCTAATGAAAATTTGCCCAAAAAAATCCCTGGCATCTAGTAGGCTTTCTACTCCCCCTGTGGGGCAGATGGGGGCATTAGCCCATTAGTCAGGGATTTATTTTAGGCAAATTTGAATTAGGGTGGGGGCTGCCCAAAACAGGCATGCCTATGCCCCCACCCCATTCCCTGCAAATATTACTGCCTTCCTGCCCCACCTGGGGGGCAGATGGGGACATTAACCCCCAATCTGCCCTCCCGGGGGGGGGGGCAAAATCCCACTAGACGCCAGGGATTTTTTTGGGCAAATTTATGAGGGTGGGGGCAATGGCATGCCCGTTTTTGGCAACCCCCACCCTAATTAAAATTTGCTCAAAAAATCCCTTGCGTCTAGTAGGCTTTCCGGCCCCCCTGGGGGCAGATGGTGGCATTAGCCCCCAATCTGCACCTCCGGGGGGGCCAAAAGCCCATTAGTCGCCAGGGATTTCTTTAAGGCAAATTTGAATTAGGGTGGGGGCTGCCCAAAACAGGCGTGCCCATGTCCCCACCCCCTCCCCCGCAAAAATTACAGCCTTTCTGCCCCCCGGGGGGGCAAAAAGCCCAGTAGACGCCAGAGATTTTTTGGGCAAACTTTAGTTAGGGTGGGGGCATTGGCATGCCCGTTTTGGGCATCCCCCACCCTAATTAAAATTTGCCCAAAAAACTCACTGGCGTCTAGTGGACTTTCAGCCCCCCCTGGGGGGAGATGGGGGCATTAACCCCCAATCTGCCCCGCCGGGAGGGGGGGGGGCAAAAAGCCCTCTAGATGCCAGGGTTTTTTTGGGGGTAAATTTGAATTCCAGTGGGGCAGCCCAAAACAGGCATGGCCATTCCCCCATCCCCTCCCCCACAAAAATTACAGCCTTCCTGCCCCCTAATTAAAATTTGCCCAAAAAACTCACTGGCGTCTAGTGGACTTTCCACCCCCCCGGGGGCCCAAACTTTTTGTGATAGGCAATTTTGATCTTGCCTCATTACGTTTTGGGCCCTTGCCTGTCACGGGGACTTGGGCCTCCCACACAAGTGAGGCACCATTTTTATTGGGAGACCCGGGGGAACGCTGGGTGGTAGGAAATTTGTGTCACCATGATGATGCCACAACTTTCCCACACACAAATGAGTGAAAAAAGTGATTTTTTTCAGCTGAAAGTGAGGTTTGCAGGGGATTCTGGGTAAGGAAACATTAGGGGATCCACGCAAGCCATACCTCCCTGAAAGCCCCCAGGTGTCTAGTTTTCAGAAATGTGTGGGTTTGGTAGGTTTCCCTAGATGGCCGCCGAGCACCGGGCCAAAAACCCAGGATACCCCCTTGCAAAACCAGGTGGTTTTGAGATAGGCAATTTTGATATTGCCTCACTACGTTTTGGGCCCTTGCCTGTCGCGGGTACTTGGGCACCCCACACGAGTGAGGCACCATTTTTATCGGGAGACCCGGGGGACCACTGGGTGGTAGGAAATTTGTGTCAGCCCGGTGATGCCACAACTTTCCCACACAAAAATGTGTGAAAAAAGTGATTTGTTCAGCTAAAATTGAGGTTTGCAGGGGATTGTGGGTAAGGAAACGTTGGTGGATCCACGCAAGCCATACCTCCCTGGA
Source organism: Triturus cristatus (assembly GCF_964204655.1). NCBI lineage: Eukaryota > Metazoa > Chordata > Amphibia > Caudata > Salamandridae > Triturus > Triturus cristatus. Next base: position 1,189,561,042 of record NC_140581.1, on the reverse strand, counting down.
ATCCCCTGGGTATCTAGTTTTCAGAAATGTGTGGGTTTGGTATGTTTCCCTAGGTGCCGGCAGAGCTAGGGTTCAAAAGCTACAGCTAGGCACTTTGCCAAAAAAGGATTATTTTTCACTGCGAAACTGAGGTGTGTCCACGTTGCGTTTTGTGCCGTTTCCTGTCACGGGTACTAGGCCGACCCCCACAAGTGAGGTACCATTTTTCTCGGAAGACTTTGGGGAACACGGGGTGGGTGGAAATTTGTGGATCCACGTGGATTCCAGAACTTTCCACCACAGAAATGTGGGCAAAATGTGGTTTTTTTGACAATCTTTTAGGTTTGCAAGGGATTCTGGGTAACTAAAACTGGTGGGAGGCAGTCAAGTCACACCATCCTGGATTTACCTGGGTGTCTAGTTTTAAAAAATGTATAGGTTTGCTAGGTTTCCCTAGGTGCCGGCAGTGCTATGGTCCAAAACTACAGCAAGTACTTTGCCAAAAAAGGGTCATTTTTCACTGCGAAATTGAGGAGTGTCCATGTTGCCTTTTGCGCCGTTTCCTGTCGCAGGCACTAGGCCGACCCACACAAGTGAGGAACCATTTTTCTCGGAAGACTTTGGGGAATGTGAGCTGATTGGAAATGTGTGGATCCACGCAGATTCCAGAACTTTCCACCACAGAAATGTGGGCAAAATGGGGTTTTTTTACAATTATTTAGTTTTGCAAGGGATTCTGGGTAAAAGAACCTGGTGGAAGGCAGTCAAGTCACCCAATCCTGGATTCCCCTGGGAGTCTAGTTTTCAAAAATGTATAGGTTTGCTAGGTTTCCCTAGGTGCCTGCAGAGCTATGGTTAAAAAACTACAGCTAGGCACTTTGCCAAAAAAGGGTCATTTTTCACTGCGAAATTGAGGTGTGTCCACGTTGGGTTTTGAGCCATTTCCTGTTGTGGGCACTATGCCTACCCACACAAGTGAGGTACCATTTTTATCAGGAGACTTAGGGTAATTCATATTTGTAAAGCAACTGTTATTACCTATTGACTTTCGATGCATTTCTGCTTTCCAAATGAAAGACATTGTGTTAAAAAGAAGTCATTTTGAAAAATGACCCGATAATTCTCAAGCTAGTATGAGTATTCCCAATTTCGAAAATGTGCAAGTATCTACTGTTTCTAAACTCTATAACTTGTTCCCATTTCAGAAGTACATAGGTGTCTTTCATACCGATTTTTCCATATATACATTTCCCCTCAATAATTGCTATATACCCGGTACATAATAAAAAGCCATTGCAAATTGCTACTCAGTTTTTGACTCTGGGTTCGTCGGGTTCTTGGTGAACCTACAAGTCCTATATATCCCCACACCATAAAGGTCCAGTGGATGTAATGGTATATTGCTTTCAAAGAGCTGTCATAATTAGAAGAAGTTACAGGTGAAAACGTTGACACAAAAGGCTGTGTTTTTCAACTAAATTTCAATTTTTCCTATATTTAACTGTTAGTTTCTATAAAGAAACCTTGAAGGATCTACACAAATGACCCCTTGCTGAATTCAGAATTGTGTCTACTTTTCTAAAAAGTATAGCTTTCCAGGATCCATTTTTGTTTTCATACCCATTTCTACCATTAACTGGAAGGAGGTTGAAAGCACAAAAAATAGCTGAAATAGGCTATGTCCCAGAAAAATGCCAAGACTGTGTAAAAAATATTGGTTTTCTGACAAAAGTCTGTCATTCCCTAAAAGCTAGGAAACTGGTGATTTCAGCCCCACAAACCCTTTTTGATAGCAGGGAAAAACCTAGACGCTTTCATTTGCAGCCCTTTTTCCCATTTTTTCCCCAAAAAACAAAAATTTAGCTGTATTATGGCTAATTTCTGGGAACCCTCCAGGGGAATCCACAAACCCTGGGTACCTTTAGAATTCCTATGATGTTGGAAGAAAAGGACGCAAATTTGGCGTGGATACCTTATGTGGTCAAAAAGTTACAGGGGCCTAAGCGCGCACTACCCCAAATAGCCAAAAAAAGGCTTAGCACGGGGGGGGAAAAGGTCTAGCAGCGAAGGGGTTAATGGAGGAAGTTTTACATAGAATTGCTAGCCATGGATTAACTATAAATATCAATTAAGATTGAGGCAAGTCAACTATTTGGGACATCAAATATCTGTTGCTGGTATTAAGCCTAAAGGTGGCATTGTAAAGGCGATTGAGGATGCTCCCTGCCCTATTAACAAGCAACAGTTAAAGTCATTTTTAGGACTTGCAGAATATTGCTGAAAATTTGTACCTAATTTTGCAGATGTGGTGGAACCGATGAGACTTCTTCTTAAAAAAGGAAACATGTTTGAGTGGAATCCTGCATGTGAAAATGCATTTGCTAGTGTGAAAAGATTTCCCTCCTGTGCTCCATCTCTTGGGCATTTTGAACCTAACAAAAAATCCATAATAATTACAGATGCTTGCAATGTTAGGCTTGGAGCGGTCTTAATGCAAATGTCTGGAGAGGGTGAAAGAATCATAGGGTTTGCATCACGTAGGTTTCAAGGTGCTGAGCGATGTTACTCTGTCATAGAAAAGAAAGCCTTAGCTTGTTGCTGGGGAATGGCTCATTTTAGGTATTACTTGTGGGGTTTGCTATTCGTTTTGAAGACAGATCATAAATCTCATATTCATATTTTTAAATGTGGACGTGGTCTAGATGGTAGTGTAATGGATTACAATTTTGTGGTAGAGTACGTCTGTGGAAATAAGAATGTTATTGCGGATTGCTTATCTGGGATGCCAGTGGAAGATGATTCATGTATGCAAATCATGGAAGATCAGGTTGTTAGTGTTGAGTTTGCAATTAGACAGGAAGAATGGATGGAAGCTGTTGAGAATGATAAGGAATATAAGGCACTGGTGGAGCTCATTATTGGTTGTTGGAAGGATCTTACTCGTTTTGATGAAGTGGTTAAGCAGTATTTGATGGTGAAAGATGAGCTTAGTGTGCAGGGAGATAAGGTTTTAAGAAGGGATCGTATAGTTCCTCCTGGTTTGTTGAGACCTAGGTTGTTCAAGATCGTTCATGAGGGGCATTTGGGAAGGAGTTTCACAAAGAGAAGGTTGAGGCAATCTTTTTGGTGGCCAGGGATGGATAGAGATGTGGAGGATTTAGTGCGGGATTTCCATGCATGTTGTAATAGTGATAAAGTGAAAGTAGTTAGAGAACCTCCTTTGAGATGTGTACGGTTGCCTGTGAGGCCGTGGGATAAATTGGCTATGGATGTGGTGGATCCTATTGACAAATTGGGCAGTAGTCATCGCTTTCTGGTTGTGTTGGTGGATTACCACAGTAAATGGTTCACATATAAATCTATGGGACAGGTCACTACTGGTAATGTTGTGAACTTTCTTAAGGAAGTGTTTATTGAAGAAGGTGTGATGGAGCAAGGACTCGTAGAAAAGAGACTTGCTCGGAAGCAATCCTCTCATTTAACTCCACATGTGTTATTAATTACGTATTGTGTAAAATTAATGAGTACCACATAAAACCAAGGGTTAGAGAATCTTGCGTATGTGTTTACTAATGATAATCATTCAAACTAATAAAATCGCTCCCACAGGGAAATCATTACTGCACATGCGTCAACTGCATCTACACAATGTGACGTGGTAATGCTTGGAGGGAAATTCTTGCTCATGAGCAGAAGGTACTAATATGGAGTCTTGAAGACTCGCGTGCATGGCATCTGCTTAGCTGAAAATTAATCGAGCTATTTTACTAATGCTAATACGGGGAAAGTATTAATAAGTAAAGGGGGTTAGAGTAGAGATGGGTGGTACACAGTGAAACCATTTTGGAGGAAGGTGGAATCTGACTATATGGTTGCCCCCACTTTTTTCCTGGTGTTTTGATGGTTTTTTGACTAGTCTGGCTGGGATCCTGCTATCCAGGACCCCAGCCTATCTGCTTTCTCCCTTAAATGACATGGCGTGTGTGAGAAGTTGGCCTGATATATCATGTCACTAGTTCTAGTGTACACCTTGTATCAGTCCAAACAACCCTTATGGTGATTGGTTGTAAAGTCAACCTTATAGACCAGCTATCCTAGTGGTAGCATGGACAAGAGCTGTCTTAGGCTAAACTCTGTATGGCATGTGAAGCCAGCTGTTATACCATTTGCAACCCCTTGAATACCAAATGAAAGTACACCACAACAGATATATTATAAAAATAGAATGTATTTATTCTAGTCAAAACACCCTCAGCACTCTTTATGAGATTCGAGGTAAGTACAACACAGTCTTATTTAAGCATACATAAGTCACACAGGTAAGTAATACAGTTAGGCCCTAGGGGCCACGCAAACCATATACTAAGTAAGTGGTATAAGAACCACTGTCACAAACACAGGATAGGCCTAGGCAATCGCTGGGGCTACACTATCCTATCAGTTGCTAGGCAGTGGGAGGCCCACGGGATTCAGGTGCAGAGTGGAAACACTCACGCGTAATGCGTTAAAGTCTATAGAAATAGTAGTATTTAGAAATTAAGAGTTTTAGGACACTTTGGAAGGAACTAGGAGTTAGAGACTTAGAAACTAGACACTTGGATAGTCAATACCCTTGTGAGCACTGGAGTACTCAAGTTACCTAGCCCACGGGCTGCGGGTGCATAGGTTTGAATTTGCGTCGTGTTTCGTCGTCGACTCCTATGGATGCCTGAAGAAAGTTGCTGACAGGCAGTCAGTGAAGAGTGTCCGGTGGATTCCAAGGATGGAATCAAGAAGGAGGATACTTGCAAGCAGAGGGGACAGAGTCTAGGTCACCAGCCAGAAACCGGGAAGGAACCAGGAAGGAACCAGGCGATGTCGTGAAGATGCAGGTGAAGAGGTGAAGCTTGTCGCAGCAGCCACGTGTACCAGGAGGCATCGAGGACGACCAGAACCAGGAGGCGAGCTGTCCCACGAAGGCTCTTGCTGTTGGCGATGTCGAGTTAGGACCCAACAAGCCTTGTCAAGCGTAACCCACGCAGGATGGAGGACTTGCTTCTGTCGCAGACCAGGAAGGTCTGGGGTTCTTCCCTTTCACAGGGGAGCGGGTGCCAGTCTGGAGGAGCCAGACCAGCAAGGCAAAATTGAAGGTTCATCGTCACAGAGGTCACTAGCCAACGGGCCAGCAACCGGACAACACGTCGAGCAACTCGGGTGCAGAAGGGCCCCACGCAGAACACGTGAAGTGTGGGGAGCTGATCTTCTTTGCAGATGGTGCTCGGGATTGGGGCTTCTCAATTCCCCAAGCACAGCCTTGAGGAAGCCTCAGAAGCGCTAGTCAGTTACTAGCCACTTTTCCCAAGTCGCCGGTCCCACGTCCCTCGTTGCCTCCACGGGTCTCAGCTTTGCTGTAGATGTGGATCTGGTTCAGAGGTGTCTGGAAGTCACGGCGCTGGTCAGTCTCTGCAGTCGTCCCTCGTAGGATCAGTCACAAAGCAAGCAGCGGTCGCTGGATGGTGCCTGGTTGCCCAGGGTGGTCACTCCTTGGCCACAAGGGAGATTCTTCAGTCTTCTTCCGTAGTAGAATGTCGAAGGTCCAGAGTTTCTGTTCAAGATGCAGGTTCAGGATAATCTAAAGTCCTAGGGACTCAGCTCCCACTCTTATACTAATCTGGGGGGCTGGGTTACCTGCTAGGTCCCTCCTATGGGTGGGACCAGGGAGGGGGGTGGTTACACCCCCTTCCCATTGTCCAGTTTCGCGCCAGGACTGGGGCTGGAGTGCCCCAGCACCGGTTTGAACTGGACTATGCATGGGACACCTTGTGTGCCCCAGGCAGTCTCGTGTTTCATTCATTCCTCCCTGCCCCAATACACTAAGGCCTGTCTAGGGTGGTGCTAGCACCTCCCAAGGCAGGAAACCTATTGTCCAAGCCTCCCTCGCTGGAAGGTCTCCCAGCAGCAGGAGGTCAGACTCGTGTCTTTGGCAGCATCGTCCATTTTGTGACGCTGGGGCTCTGGTTAACTTTAACCGGGTAGTAGGTCTTCAACATGTCTTCTCCCTCTAGAAGGGAGGAATACTATCTTCACCGCCAGAAATGGTGTGGGGGTAGTATTCCAAAGTGTTAGACACCTTACACGACATGTTTTGATAAAGCCAAACCATAGTTACCATAACCGCGAGGATTATAAGGCACTTTAAGAGTATATGGTAGGCGATATCATAGAACAGCTATAAGGACATGGTTCCGAAAGCTGCAGACAGGCTCAGCTCATGCTAGAGCACCATCTCACATGTTACCAAGCACTCTGCCTTCAGGATTGTTAAGGCCTGCCATAGGAGTGACTGATAGGTTACCCATGTGTCTATATATAAGGTAGGTATAGGAATATTACACCTAAGCAAGGGGTGAGTACACGACCTTGCCCCAGCTGAGTGATCAGCCAGTTGTCATAATGGAAGGCCAGCCAGGGGTTGCATAATACATGCTGCAGCCCCTGGTAGGCCTGTGAAGTACCTATGCCCTTGGTACTTAAGGTACCATATACTAGGGGCCACCCCTGGGAAGCAGACTAAATCTGACACCACAGGCCTGCTACTGCAGCCTGGGTGAGGTAGTGTTAGCACTCCTCACTGAGGTATAGGTTCCTATATCTCACCATACACACACATATAAACCTATCAGTCACCCCTAAGGCAGGCCCTAACAATCCTGAGGGCAGGGTGCTTGGTTTACAATGTGAGGGGGTGCCTCTGCATGAGCAGGACCCCTCTGCAGCTGGCAGAGTCAATTCTCTGTGGCTGTTTGTGAATGCGGTTAAACCATATACTCTTAAGTGCATTATAACCCAACGGTAAATGCTAACTTTGGAATGACTGCATCAAAGCATGTCGTGTTTGGTGTCAAACAACTTGGAATCATACCCCCACACCAGTAACTCATGTGGGAGTATGATCCCACCCTTCTAGAGAGGACGACATGTACTTACTGTGGTAACACGGTAGAAATCTGAAAGAGCCCTGGCATCACAAAATGGATGTCACCAGCACCGACACTGGGCTGCCCTCCTGCTGCTGACTGAAACTTAGTGGAGGAGGCCCAACAATAGGTATCCCGTCACAGGGAGGTGTCACTACCTTCCAGACAGGATTTAGTGTATTGGGGCTGGGTGGGTGCACTTCTAGAGTGCTTTGAAGTCCTGCACTGGGGGAGCAGTAGGCTCCTCTGTGCATATGCCAGCTCAAACCGGTTCATGGGCTACCTGTCCCTGCTCTGGCATGCAACTGGACAAAGGGAAGTGGGTGTAACCACCCCCTACCCTGACCCTCCCAGAGGAGTGGTCATAGAGCTAGTCTCTTCCCTGTCTTCAGTATAAGATAGGGAAACCTTGCCATTGCAAATCAGATATCCCTGGATGACGCTCTACAAGAAGAATCCTGGCCCTTCGACGTTCCACTACCTTTGGAAGACAGAAGAATCTCCCTTGGCGTCAAGGAGTGACTCCCCTGCTTGGCAGGCACCAAAAACCTTATTCAACGTTCGCAAACTTTCCCGCTAGAGTTCGAAGTCCCTGCAGCCCCGGAAGTGGATTTCCTGACGTCTCTACGGCAATTGTGAGTCTCCAGCAAAGCTGTGGTGAGTGGACCTCACGAGTGACGAGGAACAGCAATACCCGGGTAACGTGCACTATTGTTGAGTGCAACCCCTTCACGATATTCTACGAACTTGTGCATTGGACCATTTGTGGTCCAAACCTCCAGCAGGTTTTGCAGCGAAAATCAGAGGCCTACCCCTTCCCGAGTGACCGTGGGCTCCTGTGAAGCATTTCCTCACGAGACATCTTCGCGATCTCTTGCCCATTGGCTTGTGGGTCCCCCGAAGACTACTTCTTTGAACCAAAGGGCTCCCCTGGTTGCTGCAGGCCTGCCCTCACTCACCCTTGCTGGGTGAGTCCCTCAGACCTTGCTGGTCTACACCGCTGACTTTATTCACTTCTCACGAGACTTGCTGTTGCCAAGGCTTGTTGGTTCCAATCCGGTTTCCGACACATCAGTAAGCTGCAGACGTTGTGGGGCACTCAGAAATCAGCTGCTGGTCATCGTCGATCTCTCCTGGACCTCGTGAGCGAAGAGTCAAAACACCCTTGATCACCTGACTTCCGTGGGCATCCATCTTCCTGGCCCCGGGTCACTGGCAAGTGACTGTGAACACTGTCCCTTCTGCTTTCAGGTCATCTTCATCTTGAATCCAGCCTTGGATTCCACCGGACACTTCTTAAGTCTTCGCAAGCAGCAAATCTTCTTTGGTCTCCATAGAAAACAGCAACGCGACCCAACACCAAAAGACACCTATGCACCCGACTTCCCTGGGTGAGGTAACTCGTGCACTCCGGTGCCCTAGTGTGTGTTGGCCCTCGAATTACTTAACTTGTAAGTGGCTTGCTTGTAGACTTCCTCGAAGTACCCTTAAACTTTAAAAATCCAACCGCGACTTGCTCCATTGGAATCAATAGGGAACACTGCACCCGTCTCCCGTGGGTCTTTTACTTACCTGCTTCTGCTGCATTAGTGAAGCCCCAGCGGTTCTACAGGCCCTAGGCCTTGTCCCTCTGCAAGTCGACTTTCCTAAACCTGTTTTTTAGTATATGGTCTGGTACGCCCCCAGGGCCCCAGCCATATTTGTGCTTAACTTATTGTGAAATGTTGATATTTGAATGTTTTCCTGACTTTTAATCTCATAATGAGATTAGTAGAGTGTGTCTAGAAATAAACACATATATATTTGATATATATACCTGTGTGGTGTCCTTTCATTTGGTAATTCAGGAGATTATAAGGTAAAACAAGCTGCTTTACATTCCTCAGAGACTTAGCCTGAAGGCTGCTCTCCACAGCTACCACTAGGGTAGCTTTCTTTAAAGGGTTGTCTTAAACCTATCTACCATAAGAGTTGAATTGGACTGGTGCAAGGTGGCCACTATAACTAGTGACCAGCATATGCCAGGCCAACTTCTCACACATTTATATTTGAAAGTAACATCTGTCTTTCTGACTTTATCACTAGTGTCGCTTTGGGCTACTTGGGTATGTCCGAAATGAGCCGAGACACGTGGGTTTTGTGCATTACAGCGGAGAGACAGCGCAGAAGAATGATGAGTAGGTTAAGAAGAGGACAAGGTCACAGACTGCCTGAAGCCTGGGAACCGGTAGTGAAGAACCTGAATGAATAAGACTATATGTTCTAATAAATACAATTGTTGCAAATATAATGTATATGCAGGTGGGAAAATAAAATATGAATACAAATTAAGGGGATGGGTTTGTTGACAAAGAGCTAACTGAAAAGAGTGATATGTAAGCATGGTGTAATGATCTTCTCCCCCTAGCCTGACCAATCAAAATTAGTATTTTTACGATATTGAAACTTTAGGGGGTGGTACATGAAGAACGAAAGGTATAATTGAGGTAGTTTTAGTTAGTTAGTCAGACGGAGATTTGCTGATGTGTGCAGAGCTCGGGATGCTGTCAGAGAAACGTTGATGCTGAGAAGCTGTGAGCCGTGGGTGCTGTCAGAGTAGCGAGAGATGCGGATAAGAATCGAATGCTGAACCTGATATCCTAAAGTATTGGGATTAGAAAGAAGATCGCAGAAGAATCTCGAGGAGGAAGAGAGTGTCAGAGAGGGGTGCGCCTCAGTCGTCGGTATTCTAGAGAGGTCATCTATCCTGTCCTGATTCCTGTCCTGAAGCCTTTGTCGCCTGATCTATCCCGGGGGACCCTTACCAGCCCTTTGGCCAGGGGGTTGGTCTTCACACCATCCTAGGTAATTACAACTTCGTGAATTTGCAGATGTTCTTTTCTCTCTGTCCTCTCCTTTCTGAGCATAAGTCATTGCAAAAGTACAAAGTATTGATGATTGATTAATTGAATCTTCTCTCCTATGAGTGACTGTGATTGTACTGTACTTTGAAGTGGTTCACATGCAATTAATTTAGATAAAGATTTAAAATGTTCCGGAGTCTGTGGTTATTTCATTATAATAAGAGGATTCATTTATGTCGTTTCACCATCAACTAGTTCAACTAAAGGTCCATCGACCAGAGGAAAGAACTTTTTGATCAGTGAAAGGTTAGTTAGGAATAAAAGGTAACTAATCTTGAATTCAGAAACATAAACTTTGACTCCAGCGGTTTTACCCAACCGTGTGTGTGTGTTTATGGGCCCAGGTGATTATATGGTATTGGAGAATCTGTTGGTACGCCGCTGGATCAGTTTTCTGGTAGCAGAGTTATGGTTATTATTGACTAGTTTGGTGATGAGTATTGATTATTGATTTATGTTTAACAAAAAGTGTCCTGTTTTATGTTGTCTGGAAAATTCCCGGAGAATGAATAGCGGGTGGTGACAGAAGCCACACTGCAGTGAGGTTACTCATCTGTTGGAATAGCACTGGGAAGCTACGTAGGGCTTGCAGTGTTAAATTATGGACTATTTCGTATAAAAGTTGAGTATGAATGGTAGAAAAAAGGTTTGCTGGAGAAACTTTGGTCTTATATCACCTAGTAAGGGGAACACTGAAGGAGTAACAGGTTCTCTTGAGCTTGAATAAAGGGTAAATTCGAGGTTTTTACTTGCAGTGGAAGAGTAGCAATTCTGAGACTCCAGAACAAGTTGGAAATCTATCCTTTGTTTAGCGGAACAGGAGTGAGTAGCGAATGTTTTTATGTTGTTACTAACTAATTTCATTTAAGAGAAGAAAAGTAAAGAAATAAGTTATCGTGTTACCTTGTGAAGGGAGGGTCAGTTGCCGGAGTTGCACTGATGTCACAGAGAGCTGCGTTGGGATAGGTTGAAACAGCGGGCAGATTGTAAAGGAGGGGTCAGTAGTAGGAGCAGAACTGACGACATCAAAAAGTCCGCACTGGCATTGGTCAGACCATGAGCGTGAGCCGGAATCTGATTGGGTGATTGAATAGAAGCTGCTTTAGGATTGGTTGATGAAAATGTGTATGTTTGATTCTGATTTGCCTTTTGGTGTGAGTCGCCCCGACCAAAAAGCTTGAGGGTTTGCGGATTATTGTTTCCTACATCGAGCATCCAGAATGTATGGAGAAAGGAGAAAAATGTCATTGATTAAGAATTTATTTAAGAAAGATAAGCCTGTGTTGACTAGAGAGGGAATTCCTATTCCGCCACCAAAAACGCCTGCTTCATTATGATGATGGAAAGAGGATATCATACTTGTGTGTGGTGGGAGAATTGGATAGAATATACGAAAGGTGATGGTGTTCTAGCTTTCCCTGAAAATGGTACGTTTAATGGCAGAATTCTTCAGAATTTGAGGATGAGGATGAATCATTTGGATCCAAGACCTAGGTTGGCACAGTATGAGGCTTTAGTAGAATGGGAGACTGAGTCATTCAAACGAGAGAAAAACAGGAGTGAGAGATATATGGGACCTTTTCTAAGATATTTACGTGAGTCACGTGAAGGTCAGATGAAGCAATGGAGAAGTGCAATGGTATCAGAAGGTTTATATCCAGTATTAATGGCTGAGGAACAGTCCAGGGGCAAGTGTAAGGAGAAAACAAAACATATGAAAGTGACAGGATATGGTGAGTCAGATGATGAATTATTGGGGGACATTTTAACTATAAACCCTCCACCGTACCAAGAAGGACTCAGTAGAGTCACCCAGAGTGCACCAGTAATGGGAACACCCTTAATTCCACAAATTTTACATGATACATCAGATAATAGGGTGCTTCAAGAAAGGGAAAAAGAAGCGTTAAGTAAAAATAGAGAGAAATTGATACAGAAAATAGGCCAATTAAGTTTAAACCCTGAAGCATTGACAGTAACTATAGGTCCTGTTATTCCATTATATGGAGCTAAAATAAGTTGCCCAAAACCACAAGCTGTAATAACTCCTTTGAGTAATCATAGAAAAGAGATTATAATATCAGATGATCAAGCCAGTAAGTGTGATTCAGTCATTTCATTAATGGATCTACCGATTAGAGAATCGGTAAGTGAAACCCCAAAAAGAGTTACATCCAGTAGTTCAAAAGAATGAAGGTCTGTGGTACCCTCAGGAACCAGAAGTTCAACAGTGGTAACTCCAGAAGATTTGGAGAGATGGGCACAGGGAATAGAAAATCAAAGCTCACCCCAAAGATTTTAGATATTTACAAACAAAGTAGAATTGGAAGAGATGATAGCTGGAAAACGTGGGAATAGAAAGATTGAACCATTCTAATGAGGAAGAGTTGTTGTTTATATGTAGAAATGCGAAATTGTTTCATGAGAAATTGACAGAGCTTGCTTCAGAGATGGGAATAGATATAGGGAGATCGAAAGTGCTACAGAAACCATAGCGAGTGGAGTTTATGGATAAAGATTTAGAAAATATGAATGTGTCCGGTAAGAAACTACAGGTAATGGAGTTGATGAATATTTTGCAAAAGTGGGGAGACATTGACAAGTGGAGGACGAGGTGGACAAGAAAGAAGGAGGAAGCACAGGCGAATGGAGCATCCTCTGCATATTTGTTAAAAGAATCAGAAAAAGTAGAAAGATTATATCCCATGAGAGAGGTACCCGGTGGTGGATATGTTCATGTTCCCTGGATCAGACAGGATATTTTGTCATTTACGAATGATTTCCCTAGATTAAGAGAGAAACCAGTTGATTGGTATAAACAAGTTGAAAGATTTGTGAAAGTTTCAAAGGTTTTGCTAAAGTATTTGGATGGTTTGTTTGACATAGTGGTACCTACTGATTTATGGACGGAGTGTAAAATTACAGTTGATTGGCCAAGTGAGGAGTTTGAGGGACTTGAAAATAGGAGCACCCTCAGATGAGGTGATGAAGAAATATCAAGTAATTACTTTTCTGAAAGGGAAAATCCCTCCCAAAGAAACAGATTGGATAAAGATATATAGAACTACTCAAGAGCCGAATGAGTCTGTACATGCGTATTATGAGAGACTGCTACAAGTGTTTAAGCAGTATAGTGGCTTTGAGAACATTGGAGATAAGGATATGGGACATTTTGTGTATCGTTTTGTGTATGGTTGGAAACCAGAGATTAGTCAGAAGATTCAGCAGGACATGTTGTGCTGGCAGGGAAAACCGATAGATGATATTTTGAAATACGCAAAATATTGTGGGGACAATATTGAGGCAAGGCATAGAAAATTAAAAGTGAAAATTATGTGGGCACAAGTGAAATTGGCCGAACAACAGGAAATTAAGTTGAATAGTCAGACTGATGGTCAAATGAAAGAGCAGAATCAGAATGATCATGCGGCAAATGGTGGGAAATTGAGAGGACGAATGAACAGAGAGGATGCAAAGAAGAAGTTTCCTTGTCATGCGTGCAGAAAGCTTGGACATTGGAAGAACAAGTGTAAGAGTATTCAGAATAATAATGGGCCAAACCAAAATTTAAATCCACAAACGCAGAATGAAGTGCTTATGAATCAGCCACAGCAGGTAGTTAATCCACAGAGTCAGGTGCCACTAGGTCCTATGCCAAATCTTGTGAACCAGTCAAAGTACTGTGTGGACGCCGGATTTCAAAGAGGAAGTGGTAAGAAATATTCTGTGGTTTCATAATACCTATTACAGAATAATGATGATGAAATTAATCACTTGCAATGACAGTGCCTGGGGGGGGGAGAGGAGTGCGTACTTGGCGCATCCTTGCCGGTAGATAAGTCAGGTCCATTTCTTGATGGGAAAGTGGAAGGTAATGATATCACTTTTCTGTTGGATACTGGTGCTACCGGTTCTACTGTGAGAACAGCAGACATCCCAAACCTACCCCTTTCGGGAGATTCAATCCAAGTTGTTGGAGTGTCAAATCAACAAATTAGAACCCCAATTACAGAACCAATGGAAGTGCACATCGGAAAATTTAAAGACCTGCATAGATTCGTAGTTTGTGATTCAAGTCCAGTAAATCTATTAGGAAGGGATCTGTTGTGCAAAATGAATGGCATAATCTATTGCACACCAGATGGTGTTGCTTTTCAAATCCCTGATTATGATAATGTATATAAGATAATGCTTGCTAAACGAGGCACAGAGGTAGACAAAATGTATTCTTAAATGACAATAAATGATTTACCAGAAGAACTGAAAACAACTGTGAACCCGGAAGTATGGGACTTCACAGGAAAAGAAATAGGGTTAATGTCAAATGTAGACCCAGTGAAGGTGACAGTGAAAGAAGGTGCAGTTTATCCCAACACCAGCCAATACAAGATGAGTCCAGAGGTGAAAGCAGGAGTGGCTTCAGAAATTGACCGAATGAATAAACAGGACAAATTAAAGGAAATAATGAATAGTCCTTGTAATTCGCCTATAATAGGACTTAAAAAGCATAGCGGAAAATACAGGATAGTGCAGGATTTGAGAAAGATCAATAAAATTGTAGTGTCTTGTTGTCCTGTAGTGCCAAATCCAGCAGTGATTCTTTATCAGATACCCTGGAATGCAGGCTGGTTTACAGTAATCGATTTATGCCAAGTCTTTTTCTCTATTTCTTTGCATCCAGACAGCCAGTATCTTTTTTCTTTTAAGTTTGAAGACCGTATCTTGGCATGGTGCCGAGTTACTCAAGGGTATACATATAGTCCCTCAATTTGTAATAAAATACTGAAAAAGTGTAGTTATGCCCAGAAATTCAATCCTAGTACAATATATCAACAATTTACTAGTAGCATCAAAATCACGAGAAGATTGTGTTACTGACTTAATTGCGTTGCTAAACCATTTGGCTGATGAAGGACACAAGGTGTTTCCAGAGAAATTGCACTTTTGTCGAACAGAAGTCAGATATTTGGATCACAAATAGAAAGGGGAGTGAGAAAAGTGACCCATGAAAGAATTAAAATAATTAAGCAAATGCAGTTACTGCAGACGCAAAGGGAGATAAGAATGTTTCTTGGAGTAGTTGGGTACTGTCGGCAGTGGATTGTTGGAATTTCCCTGCTGGCAAAGCCATTGATTCAGATGACATGAAAAAGAGCGAAGGATCCAATTGTCTGGAACGATGAATGTGTGGAAGCATTTGTGAAATTGCAAAATTGTCTGTGTGAGGCCCCTGCTTTAGGTATGCCTGATTATACGAAATAATTTTCACTGTTCTGTTGCGAGAGAGAGAGTTGTGCACTTTCAGTCTTGACCCCGAGGCAAGGATTAAGCCGAAGTCCAGTAGCATATTTTCCTGCTACCTTGGATCCTGTGGCTTCAGCTTTACCTGGCTGCTTAAAAGCAGTAGCCGCTACTTGTATGAGTCTGGAGCAAAGTGAGTCAATCATGATGGGACATCCAGTTAAAGTTTATGTCCCACATTCAATCGAGATTCTTTTAACAAGAACTAGAACACAGCATTTTACCCCTAGTCGGATGACTCGGTATGAAAGAGAAATTCTTGGAGCAGAAAATGTGACGGTGATTAGATGTACAATGGTAAATCCTGCCACATTATTACCAGATCCACGTTGTGAAGAAGTGAAAGATGAAGTAGATCATGATTGCTTAGATGTGACTGAGATGTGTACTAAGCCCCACCCTGATATAAAAGAGGAGCCCCAGAAAGAGCCAGATCATGAACTATTTGTAGATGGCTCATGCCTGAGAATAGAGGGAGGAGGACTCAGTGCAGCGTATGCTGTATGCAAAATATCTGGGGTTGTTGAAGCATCCTGTTTACCGGTAGACAAGTCTGCACAAATAGCCGAATTGGTGGCCTTAACAAAGGCATGCAAAACTGGGAAAAATTGGAGAATAACCATATTTACGGACAGTCAATGTGGTTTCGGGTTGTGCCTGACTTCGGCCAGTTATGGATGCAGAGGTGATTTCTGACCTCTTCAGGATCCCCCACCAAAAATGGCACAAATGTGAGAGAATTGTTGGAAGCAATACAATTGCCAAAAGAAATAGCAGTGGTCAATTGTGCTGCACATCAGTCCCAGTCAGGAAATGACTATGTGACGGCAGGTAACCCATATGTTGACCAGATTGCTCAATATTGTGCGAGAAATAATATGGCATTGAACAGAAAAAAATTGAAACAAGTGAAATCAGCTGCCAACTTATGTTATTCTCAGCCTTAGAAACATGAGATGAGGTGAGACAGTTGCAGGATGAAGTGGAGGTAAGCAAAAAGGAAAATTGGATAAAATTAGGTTGTGAAAGGAGGGCAGAGGATGATGTATGGGTATACACTGATGGCAGAACAGTCATGACAGATTGCTTGCTCTCTCAAATGGCAAGAATGTATCATGGAGACACACATGTAGGTAGGGATGCCATGATCAGACTATATAGACAAAATTGGTACAACCCAAGGTTTAGGGTAGTCGCAGAGAGTCTTTGCCAGAGATGCTTAATTTGTCAACAACAGAACCCAGGCAGGAAGACAGTAGTCAGTTGGGGAAAAATTGGAAAGGCAGAAGGACCATTCACAAGACTACAGCTGGATTTCATAGTTACCTCCAAGCAATGGAATGAAGTCATAGTGTGTTTGTTTTCACGATGGGTGGAGGCATACCCCACTAGGAGAAACAACAGTCTTACAGTTGCTAAATTGCTGTTGAGGGAGTTGATTCCTCGTTTTGGTTTTCCAGTCACTTTGGAATCAGATAGAGGACCTCATTTTAATAATGAAATAATTTGATTGATCTGTGAAGCATTCAAAATTGAACTAAAATGGTACTGTGCATACCGCCCAGAGGCTTCTGGCGTGGTTGAGCAATTAAATGGCACAATCAAATCAAGGCTAAGTAAAGTGTGTGCATCCACATCACTGAGTTGGCCAGAAGCATTGCCTCTTGTGTTGATGGGACTCCAAAGTATTCCTGTCAGGAAAACAGGATTGAGTCCCCATGAGATACTCATGGGAAGGGCAATGAAACAAGCATTTATTCCTGGACATAAATTGATAAATATAACTGATGATCTGGTATTGGACTATTGCAAAGGGTTGGCTGACCTAGTGCGTTCTGTGTCTCATCAGGTTGGAGAAGAAGCAGTTGTCAGGCAGCCAGCACAGGCGCATGATTTGAATCCTGGAGATTGGGTGGTAGTGAAGAAACACACCAGAAAGTCATGCCTAGCACCCAGGTGAGATGAACCACATCAAGTCATTCTGGTCACTAGAACAGCAGTGAAGTGTGCAGGTTTACTCAATTGGATTCAAGCCAGTCATACCAAAAAGGTACCAGATCCTACTGAAAAAGAACAACAACTGAGAGAACCAGTTGAAACAGCTGAAGGTTGTGAAGTCGGAGAATCTAGAGTAATAGATTCTGAAACAATAGATGAGGAACAACCGAGCACAAGTCAGGAGGGCTGGATACCAGTGGTTGACATAGCTGAAGTTGTTATTCAAACAAGAAGCAGAACCAGATTAGAAAGGCAAGAAACTAGTGAGGACCAGAAAGGTGCAGAAGAACACGCTCAGAAAAAGATGAACAGAGCTACTCGAGACCCTGAGCAGGACCAGACAGAAAAAGAAGAACATACTCAGTCAAAAGCAAATAAACCTATCAAAAGACCTGAGTAGGGACAGATAGGAGAACACGACGTTCAGGCAGAAGAAGAACAAATTGTAGTAAGACCTGAACAGAGCCAGTCAGGAAAAGAAGAACAGGTTCAGGCAGAAGAAGATCAATATGAAATAAGACCCAAACAGGAACAGATAAAAGAAGAACAAGTTCCGGCAGATGAAGCCACAATAACTAGACCTGAACAAGAACAGATAGAGAGTGACTCTGAAGAAGAGGACGAACAGATTGTGCCAAACATAACGAAAATAAAAGAGCTCTTGAGAAAAACAAAGAGGGTGAAAGTGCAGTACAAGTTAAAAGGGTCAGAAAAGGTGACAACTGGCCAGGTGGAGTCAAAAGATTAAAATACTATTTGAGAAAAACAAATGAAAAACCTGAACAAGTGAATGAGGTTACTAGTCAAACTCAGTCTAAGCAGTTGATTGTGAAAAACACTCGAAGTCCAAGACTGAGAATTTTGAGCAATAATTTCAAGGGTCCTGAGTGGACCTACGTAATATTAGAAGAATTAGAAAATTTGGATTTGGGTCAAGAGACAGAAGAAGAAGAAATAAATGCTGTACAGATTGATGAAGGGAAAGCGAGGCCTCCTAGAGAACCAAAAGTTTGAATTTACAAGTAAAGAAAAGAAGAGGAATCTTCTTAGACTAAAATGGCTAAAGACAGGGTTACTGAAAGACCAAAACGAAGTTTCACTAAAAAATGCTGTAGGGCTTGCATATGTAGCATTTTATTAGTGGTCACAGTATGGCTATTCCTAACAGTAGCTGTTCCTTATCTCATGATAACAGACAAGAAGAACAATACAGATACTAATGAAAAGACAGCTACCATGAAAGGAGATGGAGTAGAATTAGAAGCAGCAGATGGATGTGGTGGTGGTGGATGTGGTGGTGGTGTTGGCGGTGGACGTGGTGGTGATGGTGAATGTGGTGGTGGTTTTGGTGGTATATGTGGTGGTGGAGGTGGACATGGTGGTGGTGGACGTGGTGGTGGATGTGGTGGTGGTGGATGTGGTGGACATGGTGGTGGTAGACGTAGTGGTGGTAGACGTGGTGGTGGACACTGGTGGTGGATGTGGTGGTGGTGGACATGGTGGTGGATGTGGTGGGGGATGTGGTACTGGTGGACATGGTGGTGGACGTGGTGGTGGTGGTGGACGTGGTGGTGGACGTGGTGGTGGTGGACGTGGTTGTGGTGGATGTAGTGATGGTGGATGTGGTGGTGGTGGACATGGTGGACTTGGTGGTGTTGGCGGTGGACGTGGTGGTGGTGGATGTGGTGATGGTGGATGTGGTGGTGGTAGATATGGTGGTGGTGGACATGGTGGTGGACGTGGTGGTGGATGTGGTGGACATGGTGTTGGTGGATGTGGTGGTGGATGTGGTGGACATGGTGGTAGTGGACGTGGTGGTGGTGGACATTGTGGTGGTGGTGGACGCGGTGGTGGACTCAGTGGTGGTGGATGGTGGTGGAAGTGGTGGTGGTGGACGTGGTGGTGGTGTTGGATGTGGTGGTGTTGGATGTGGTGGTGGTGGTGGATGTGGTGGTGGTGGATGTGATGGACATGGTGGTGGTGGACGTGGTGGTGGTGGATATGGTGGTGGACGAGGTGGTGGTGGTGGATGTGTTGGTGGTGGATGTGGTGGTGCTGGTGGTGGACGTGGTGGTGGTGGACGGGGAGGTGGTGGTGGGGGACATGGTGGTGGTGAAAATGGTGGTGGTAAAAGTGGTGGATGTGGTGGTGGTGAACGTGGTGGTGGGGGTGGTGGTGGTGATGGACATGGTGTGGACATGGTGGTGGATGTGGTGGTGTTGGACGTGGTGCTGGTAGATGTGGTGCTGGTAGACGAGGTGGTGGATGTTGTGGAGGTGGTGGATTTGGTAGTGGTAGTGGTGGATGTGGTGGTGGTGTTGGCAGTGGACATGGTGGTGGACATGGTGGTGGTGGATGTGGTGGTGGTGGATGTGGTGGTGGTGGTAGACGTGGTGGTGGTGGATGTGGTGGTGGTAGACGCGGTGGTGGTGGACATGGTGGTGGATGTGGTGGTGGTGGACGTGGTGGTGGTGCTGGACATGGTGGTGGTGGATGTGGTGGACATGGAGGTGGTGGACGTGGTGGTGGACGCGGTGGTGGTGGATGTGGTGGTGGTGGACGTGGTGGTGGTGGTGGACGTGGTGGTGGACGTGGTGGTGGTGGACGTGGTGGTGGTGGACGTGGTGGTGGTGGACACGGTGGTGGAGGACGCGGTGGTGGTGGACGCGGTGGTGGTGGATGCAGTGATAGACGTGGTGGTGGTGGTGGATGTGGTGGTGGTGGATGTGGTGGTGGTGGACATGGTAGTGGTGGTGGATGTGGTGGTGGTGGACGTGGTGGTGGTGGATGTGGTGGTGGTGGACATGGTGGTGGATGTGGTTGTGGTGGATGTGGTGGTGGTGGACGTGGTGGTGGTGGAGGTGGACGTGGTGGTGTACGTGGTGAACATGGTGGTGATTAATGTGGTGGTGGTGGTGGACATGGTGGTGGATGTGGATGTGGTGGTGGACGTGGTGGTGGTGTGGACATGGTGGTGGTGGATGTGGTGGTGGTGGACGTGGTGGTGGATGTGGTGATGGTGGTGGACATGGTGTTGGCCTGGTGATGGTGGTGGACATGGTGGTGGTGGATGTGGTGGTGGACATGGTGGTGGTGGATGTGGTGGTGGACATAGTGGTGGTGGACGTGGTTGTGGATGTGGTGGATGTGGTGGACATGATGGACGTGGTGGTGGATGCAGTGGAGGTGGGCATGGACATGGTGGTGTGGTGGACGAGGTGGTGGTGGATGTGGTTGTGGTGGACATGGATGTGGTGGTGGACGTGGTGGTGGATGTGGTGGACATGGTGGTGGAAGTGGTGGTGGTGGGTGGACGTGGTGGTGGATGTGGTGGAAGTGGTGGTGGTGGTGGACATGGTGGTGGTGGATGTGGTGGTGGTAGAGGTGGTGGTGGATGTGGTGGTGGTGGACATGGTGGTGGTTAACGTGGTGGTGGTGGACACGGTGGTGGTGGTGGACATGGTGGTGGTGGATGTGGTGGTGGTGGTGGATGTGGTGGTGGTGGTGGACGTGGTGGTGGTGGTGGACGTGGTGGTGGTGGTGGTGGATGTGGTGGTGGTGGTGGTGGACATGGTGGTGGTGGAGGTAGTGGTGGACATAGTGGTGGATGTAGTGGTGGTGGTGGTGTGCATGGACATGGTGGTGTGGTGGACGTGGTGGTGGTGGATGTGGTCATGGTGGATGTGGACCTGGTGGTGGACCTGGTGGTGGACCTGGTGGTGGACCTGGTGGTGGATGTGGTGGTGGATGTGGTGGTGGTGGTGGTGGATGTGTTGGATGTGGTGGTGGTGGTGCTGGTGGTGGACGTGGTGGTGGACATGGAGGTGGTGGTGGGGGACATGGTGGTGGTGAACATGGTGGTAAAAGTGGTGGATGTGGTAGTGGTGAACATGGTGGTGGGGTGGTGATGGACATGGTGTGGACATGGTGGTGGATGTGGTGGTGTTGGACGTGGTGCTGGTAGATGTGGTGCTGGTGGACGAGGTGGTAGAGGTGGTGGATGTGGTAGAGGTGGTGGATGTTGTGGAGGTGGTGGATGTGGTAGTGGTAGTGGTAGTGGTGGATGTGGTGGTGGTGTTGGCGGTTGACATGGTGGCGGTGGACATGGTGGCGGTGGACATGGTGGTGGTGGACATGGTGGTGGTGGACATGGTGGTGGTGGATGTGGTGGTTGTGGATGTGGTGGTAGACGTGGATGTGGTGGTGGTAGACATGGTGGTGGTGGTAGATGTGGTGGTGGTAGACGTGGTGGTGGTGGACATGGTGGTGGATGTGGTGGTGGTGGACGTGGTGCTGGACATGGTGGTGGTGGACGTGATGGTGGTGGACGTGGTGGTGGTGGACGTGGTTGTGGTGGACATGGTGGTGGTGGACGCGGTGGTGGTGGACGCGGTGGTGGTGGATGCGGTGATAGACGTGGTGGTGGTGGTGGACGTGGTGGTGGACGTGGTGGATGTGGTGGTGGTAGACATGGTAGTGGTGGTGGATGTGGTGGTGGTGGACGTGGTGGTGGTGGATGTGGTGGATGTGGATGTGGTGGTGGTGGACGTGGTGGTGGTGGACGTGGTGGTGGTGGATGTGGTGGTGGTGGAGGTGGACGTGGTGGTGGTGGAGGTGGACGTGGTGGTGGACGTGGTGGACATGGTGGTGGTTAATGTGGTGGTGGATGTGGTGGTGGTGGTGGTGGACATGGTGGTGGACATGGTGGTGGATGTGGATGTGGTGGTGGTGGTGGATGTGGTGGTGGTGGTGGATGTGGTGGTGGTGTGGACATGGTGGTGGTGGATGTGGTGGTGGTGGACGTGGTGGTGGACGTGGTGATGGTGGTGGACATGGTGTTGGCCTGGTGATGGTGGTGGACATGGTGTTGGTGGATGTGGTGGTGGACATGGTGGTGGTGGATGTGATGGTGGACATGGTGGTGGTGGATGTGGTGGTGGACATAGTGGTGGTGGACATGGTTGTGGATGTGGTGGATGTGGTGGACATGATGGACGTGGTGGTGGATGCAGTGGTGGTGGGCATGGACGTGGTGGTGTGGTGGACGTGGTGGTGGTGGATGTGGTTGTGGTGGACGTGGATGTGGTGGTGGACGTGGTGGTGGTAGGTGGATGTGGTGGTGGACGTGGTGGAAGTGGTGGTGGTGGTGGACATGGTAGTGGTGATGGATGTGGTGTTGGTGGACGTGGTGGTGGATGTGGTGGTGGTAGAGGTGGTGGTGGATGTGGTGGTGGTGGACATGGTGGTGGTTAACGTGGTGGTGGTGGACACGGTGGTGGTGGTGGATATGGTGGTGGTGGATGTGGTGGTGGTGGTGGATGTGGTGGTGGTGGTGGACGTGGTGGTGGTGGTGGTGGTGGATGTGGTGGTGGTGGTGGATGTGGTGGTGGTGGTGGACATGGTGGTGGTGGACATGGTTGTGGATGTGGTGGTGGTGGTGGATATGGTGGACATGATGGACGTGGTGGTGGATGTAGTGGTGGTGGTGGTGGGCATGGACATGGTGGTGTGGTGGATGTGGTCATGGTGGACGTGGACCTGGTGGTGGACCTGGTGGTGGACCTGGTGGTGGATGTGGTGGTGGACCTGGTGGTGGATGTGGTGGTGGACGTGGTGGTGGATGTGGTAGTGGTGCTGGTGGTGGATGTGGTGGTGGTGCGAGTCCGAGCGAAAGAGAGTGAGTGAGGGGAAAAATTAAAGAAAAAAAAAGCGCGGCCTGCGCCAAATAAAGTACTGACACTGCTTGAGTTATTGAATGCACTTTCTGCCCTGCAGCCGGTAGTAGGAAAGTAATATGCAAACATAATGCAATGAATGTGAAGGGATACTTTGGAGAGAGAGCCGTGCACAAGGGAAAACTTATAATGTGATATTTTAGGGCTCAGTAGTGTCTGCCTTATATTGAGGCTATTGTTAATTGTCGTTACAAAGAAAATTGTAAGAGGAATTGCTGTCTCTGTGCGATCTGCGACAAGAAAGAGAGAGAGAGCAAGAGACAGAGTGCGAGCGAAAGAGAGTGAGGGGGGGGATAAAAAAAACGCGGGCCCGCGCTGTGTTTAATGACTGTGAATGACTAATGCTGAAACTCAAAAAAGCAGCAGCTGTTTTCAAGCACACTCGTGCTTGTGATGGCATCCGCCTTGTGGGAGCGAGCAGCGGCCAATTAGCACGCGCGCCGCTGCTTGCTCCCGCAAGGCGGATGCCACCACAAGCACGAGTGTGCTTGAAAAGGAGCAGACCGATGGCTAAAGACCCTCCTAGACCAGCGCATGTGCACTGCCTAGGCGAGACCTAAAAAGGGGAGCAGGGAGATGGGTCTAAAGTTTTTCAACTTGGAGGGGTTTAGCAAGAGGTTTTTTTAGTAGTGGAACCACCATTGCCTGTTTCTATTTTGGCAGCACCTTTCCCAGTGAGAAAGACTTAGCTAATAGGTTGCTAAAATAGGCCAGGACAGCTTCTTGTGCCTGATCAAGGATTTTTGCAGGAGCTGGGTCCAGTGGAGACCCAGATTTAATTTTACCCCACAGCCCACCAAGCTCACTCTCAGGTGGGAACTCAAATCTGAGAAGATTGGCTCCTGATTAATGGTTGACAGAATAATATCCCACCGCACAGAAGTTTCTAGCCTCTTGAGGAAAGGCCTCATAGATTTTTAAGATCTTATTAGAAAAGAAACCAGCAATTTCATAGGATAGGGATTTGACTATAGAAAATATATATTTTGCAGAGTTTGCTGAGAACTCAATTTTCTGGGTATAGTGATCCCTGCGTATGAAGCTGATTGATCAATGGTATAGTTTTAAAGCCTCCTTATATACATTCTTACTTTCTGAACTATAGTCTCTCCACCATTCTTCCTCCAGACGTTTAAAGGCTGTCCTGAAGAGAGCTAGACCTTTTGTAAACCACTCTGCAGTGTGGCGGGTATGTGTCCTCGTGATCTGTGTTAAAGAGGCCACCTTATCCAGGGCAGTTGTGATCCAACTTCCAATGCCAGTAAAGGCTGGCTCTACCTCTTTACCGGCCATCTGAGTCGTGTGATGCAGAGCGTTCAGCAGATCCTCCAGTGGCATTTTTGTCCATTTATGAGATTCCTGTGTCAGGGTTTACATGAGCCCCGCATTTGATATGGCTAACTGCATCTGGAAGGGGATGACTCTATGATCTGACCAGTTTACCTGCCCAGGAGGTTGCACTGTAACATTGGCAAAATTAGCAAAAATAGGGTATAATGTACGCTCCAGCTGGTGTGTGGGGGTTTGAACTAGCTGTGTTAGATGCAGTGTGAGAAGTTGGCCTGGCATATGCTGGTCACTAGTTATAGTGGCCACCTTGCACCCGTCCAATTCGACTCTTATGGTAGATAAGTTTAAGACAACCTTTTAAAGAAAGCTATCCTAGTGGTAGCTGTGGAGAGCAGCCTTCAGGATAAGTCTCTGAGGAATGTAAAGCAGCTTGTTTTACCTTATAATCTCTTGAATTACCAAATGAAAGGACACCACACAGGTATATATATCAAATATACATGTATTTATTTCTAGACACACTCTACTAATCTCTTTATGAGATTAGAAGTCAAGGACATTCACAAATATCAACGCTTCACAATAAATTAAGCACAAATATGGCTGGGGCCCTAGGGGTGTATCAGACCATATACTAAAAAAGAGGTTTAGCAAAGTCGACTTGCAGAGGGACAAGGCCTAGGGCCTGTAGAATCACTGGGGCTTCACTAATGCAGCAGAAGCAGGTAAGTAAAAGACCCACAGGAGACGCGTACAGTGTGAGAATACAGCCGCGGGTTCCCTATTGATTACAATGGAGCAAGTCGTGGTTGGATTTTTAAAGTTCTAGGGTACTTCGAGCAAGTCTACATGCAAGCCACTTACAAGGTAAGTAATTCGAGGGCCAACACACACTAGGGCACCGGAGTGCACGACCTCACCCAGGGAAGCCGGGTGCATAGGTGTATTTTGGTGTCGGGTCGCGTCGCTGTTTTCTATGGAGACCAAAGAAGATTTGCTGCTTGCGAAGACTGAAGTGTCCGGTGGAATCCAAGGGTGGATTCAAGATGAAGATGACATGAAAATTGAAGGGACAGTGTTCACAGTCACTTGCCAGTGACCCGGGGCCAGGAAGATGGATGCCCACGGAAGTCGGGGGATTTCAGGTGATCAAGGTTTTTTTTTACTCTTCGCTCACGAGGTCCAGGAAGGATCGACGATGAACAGCAGCTGGATTCGGAGTGTCCCACAACATCTGCAGCTTACTTAGGTGTCTGCAACCAGATTGGAGCCAACAAGCCTTGGCAACAGCAAGTCTTGTGGAATATGAAGAAAGTCAGCGGTGCAGACCAGCAAGGTTTGAGGGACTCACTCAGCGAGGGAGAGTGAGGGCAGGTCTGGAGCAACCAGGGGAGCCCTTTGGTTTGATAAGAAAGTCTTTGGGGGACCCAAAAGCCAATGGGCAAGGGATCGCGAAGATGCCTCGTGAGGAAATGCTTTACAGGAGCCCACGGTCACTCGGGACGGGGTAGGCCTCTGATTTTCACTGCAACACCTGCTGGAGGCTTGGGCCACAAATGGTCCAATGCACAAGTTCGTAGAATGTCGTGAAGGGGTTGAACTCAACAATAGTGCTCGGTACCCGGGTATTGCTGTTCCTCATCACTCGTGGGGTCCACTCACCACAGCTTTGCTGGGGACTCACAATGGCCATCAAGAAGTCAGGAAATCCACTTCCAGGGCTGCAGGGACTTCGAACTCCGGCGGGAGCGGGAAAGTTTGCGACCGTTGATTAAGGTTTTTGGTGCCTGCCAAGCAGGGGAGTCACTCCTTGACTCCAAGGGAGATTCTTCTGTCTTCCAAAGGTAGTGGAACATCGAAGGGCCAGGATTCTTCTTGTAGAGCGTCGTCCAGGGATATCTAATTTGCAATGGCAAGATTTCCATATCTTATACTAAAGGTAGGGGAGGGACTAGCTCTATGACCACTCCTCTGGGAGGGTCAGGGTATGGGGTGGTTACACCCACTTCCCTTTGTCCAGTTTTGCGCCAGAGCAGGGGCAGGTAGCCCCTGAACCGGTTTGAGCTGGCATATGCACAGAGGAGCCTACTGCTCCCCCAGTGCAGGACTTCAACGTACTCTAGAAGTGCACCCACCCAGCCCCAATACACTAAATCCTGTCTGGAAGGTAGTGACACCTCCCTGTGACAGGATACCTATTGTTGGGCCTCCTCCACTGCGAGTTTGTCAGCAGCAGGAGGGCAGCCCAGTGTCTGTGCTGGTGGCATCCATTTTGTGATGCCAAGGCTCTTTCAGATTTCTACCGTGTTACCACAGTAGGTACATGTCGTCCCCTCTAGAAGGGTGGGATCATACTCCCACACCAGTTACTGGTGTGGGGGTATGATTCCAAGTTGTTTGACACCAAACACGACAGGTGTTGATGCAGTCATTCCAAAGTTAGCATTTACTGTTGGGTTATAATGCACTTAAGAGTATATGGTTTAACCGCATTCACAAACAGCCACAGAGAATAGACTCTGCCAGCTGCAGAGGGGTCCTGCTCATGCAGAGGCACCCCCTCACATTGTAAACCAAGCACCCTGCCCTCAGGATTGATAGGGCCTGCCATAGGGGTGACTGATACGTTTATATGTGTGTGTATGGTGAGATATAGAAACCTATACCTCAGTGAGGAGTGCTAACACTACTTCACCCAGGCTGCAGTAGCAGGCCTGTGGTGTCAGATTGAGTCTGCTTCCCAGGGGTGGCATAATACATGCTGCACCCCTGGTAGGCCTGTTAAGTACCTATGCCCTTGGTACCTAGGGTACCATATACTAGGGACTCATAAGGTACCACAGTATCCAATCACTAGTGCATCTAATATGCACACCAAGTCGTTCAGAGAGACTGGGGCCCTGATTAGCAGGGACCCAGCCAGACTATACCCAGAAACCAGTGTATACATCAGAAAAAAAAGTGGGGGCAACATAAGTGCAGATCCTAATCTCCTACACAACCCCCCCTCCCCCAAACGCAGGGACACTAAACTAACCTTGACCAGTTGAGTCTTCATGTTCTAAGTGGAAATACCTTGAGAGTCCAGCTGCATTGGCATGTTGGGTCCCAGGTCTATGTTCCACTGTATAGTCCACCCCCTGTAGGGAAATGGACCACCTGAGCAGTTTAGAATTTTCACCTTTCATCTGTTTGAGCCAAATGGGGGGCTTGTGGTCAGTCTGAGCTATGAAGTGAGTGCCAAACATGTATGGCCTCAGCTTCTTCAGGGCTCACACCACAGCAAAGGCCTCCCTCTCTATAGCTGACCAACGTTTCTCTCTAGGGGTCAGCCTTCTACTTATGAAAGCTACTGGCTGGTCTTGACCTTTATTATTTAGTTGAGACAGTACAGCTCCCACACCCAGCTCTGAAGCATCTGTTTGGACAATGAACTTCTTTTTCTAGTCTGGACTCTGCAAGATGGGGGCAGTGCACATGGCCTGCTTTAGGTCATCAAATGCCTTTTGACAGCTAGCTGTCCACTGAACCTTTTTTGGCATTTTCTTGGAGGTAAGATCATTTAAGGGGGTCACTATAGATCAATATCCCTTAACAAACCTCCTATAGTACCCAGTCAGGCCTAAAAAGGCTCTAACCTGTGTCTGTGTTGTTGGAGCTACCCATTCCATGATGGTTTGGATTTTGCTCTGTAATGGTTGAACCTGGCCTCCACCTACAAGGTGGCCCAGGTACACAACCTGACTCTGCCCTATCTGGCACTTAGTGGCCTTGATAGTGAGGCCTGCTTTTTGCAGGGCCTCCAAAACATTTCTGAGGTGGACCAGGTGATCCTGCCAGGTGGAACTAAAGACAACAATATCATCTAGATAAGCTGAGCAATAAGTTTCCATACCAGTCAGAACTTTATTCACCAACCTCTGAAAAGTGGCAGGTGCATTTTTCAAACCAAAGGGCATTACCACAAAGTGATAGTGCCCACCAGGGGTTGAAAATGCCGTTTTGGCCTTGGCATCATCAGCTAACTTGATTTGCCAATAGCCAGCCGTTAGGTCAAATGTACTAAGATACTTGGCTGAGGCCAAAGTGTCTATAAGTTCATCTGCCCTGGGAATTGGATAGGCATCAGTCCTGACGACTGCATTGAGGCCTCTGTAGTCAACACAAAACCTCATTCCTTTCTTACCACCCTGGGTATGAGGTTTTGGCACAAGTACTACTGGACTAGCCCAAGGGCTATCTGAAGGTTCAATTACACCTAGTTCCAACATTTTCTGGACCTCAGTCCTGATACAATCCCTGACATGGTCAGGTTTCCTGTATATTTTACTCTTAACAGGTAGACTGTCTCCAGTGTCCACCTCATGGGTGCACAAGGAAGTCTGACTAGGGGTCAGATTAAACATATGTCTGAACTGTTGCAGCACTTGTATGCATTCAGTTTGCTGATGATCAGTGAGGCTGCTTGCCAAAGCAACACCACCTACTGACCCATCATCAGGGTTCTGTGAGAGCAGGTCAGGGAGAGGGTCACTCTCCTCCTCCTGTTCCTCATCAGTTGCCATGAGCAAGCCCATGTCAGCCCTGTCCACGTATATGCTTTAAATCTGTTGACATGGAGCACCCTAAGGGGGATCCTGGGAGTTCCAAGATCCACCAAGTAGGTGACCTCTCCCTTTTTCTCAACAATTGTATGGGGGCCACTCCATTTGCCCTGGAGAGCTGCTGGGGCCACAGGCTCCAACACCCACACTTTCTGGCCTGGCTGATAAACAGTCAGGACAGCCTTTTGGTCATGCCAAACTTTTTGTAATTCTTGGCTAGCCTCAAGGTTTTTAGTTGCCTTCTTCACGTACTCTGCCATCCGGGAGCAGAGACCAAGTACATAGTCCATCACATCCTGTTTGGGAGGTTTGAGAGGTAACTCCCAGCCCTCCGTCACCAAACATAATGGGCCTCTGACAGGGTGCCCAAACAGAAGTTCAAAAGGTCTGTAGCCAACCTCCTTCTGTGGGACCTCCCTGTATGCAAACAGAAGGCAGGGAAGTAAAAGGTCCCATTTTCGCCTAAGCTTTTCTGGGAGGCCTTTAATCATTCCCTTTAGGGTTTTGTTGAACCTTTCAACTAACCCATTGCATTGTGGGTGATAGGGAGTAGTGAACTTGTAGTTTACACCACACTCCTTCCACATTGCTTTTAGATACCCTGACATGAAGTTGGTACCTCTTTAGGGAAACCCACTCTGGAGAAGACTCCAAGGAGGGCTCTTGCCAGTACAGGGGCTGTAGTGGTCCTGAGGGGTATTGCTTCTGGGTACCTGGTGGCATGATCCACGACCACCAGGATAAACCTGTCCCCAGATGCAGTTGGAGGGTCAAGGGGACCAACAATGTCAATCCCTACCCTTTCAAAGGGAACCCCCACCACAGGTAGTGTTATCAGGGGGGCCTTTGTTGTGCCACCTGACGACTTGCCACTGGCTTGGCAAGTGACACAGGAGCGACAAAACTCCTTGGTGTCCTCTGACATGTGTGGCCAATGAAAATGTGGAACAAGCCTGTCCCAGGTCTTGTTTTGGCCCAAGTGTCCTGCCAATGGGATGTCATGTGCTAGGGTCAAGAGGAACCCCCTAAACTTCTGAGGTATTACCAACCTCCTGGTGGCTCCAGGGGTAGGATCTCTAGCCTCAAAATATAGGAGTCCCTCATCCCAATAAACTTTATGGGACCCACTAGCACTCCCAGCAGCCTCAGCAGCAGCTTGCTGTCTGAGGGGTTCAAGAGAGGGGCAGCACTGTTGGTCCTTACTCAGATCTTCCCTGGAAGGTCCCCCTGCCCCCAAGAACTCAACCTGATCAGGCTCAAGTTCCTCTGGGGCAGTTTCTTCTTCAGGCTCTGCTTCTCCTCCCTCCGGAGGGGAATCTGAGAGAGAGGGGAAGGCACTGCCTTAACCCTACTGCTCCTCCTCTTAGGTAGCATC
The DNA here is from genome assembly GCF_964204655.1 of Triturus cristatus. NCBI lineage: Eukaryota > Metazoa > Chordata > Amphibia > Caudata > Salamandridae > Triturus > Triturus cristatus. The sequence continues at coordinate 1,189,530,901 of NC_140581.1, read as the reverse complement.
TGGTCCATAGTTTCAGGATCCAGAGCTGGTTCAGCTTTATGCATTTTGGCCTGTGACCTGGCCACAGCAAATACCTCTGCAGGTATGCCCAACATCTCAGCATGAGTCCATAACTCCACTTCAGACCAGGCTGAAGTCTCCAGATCATTGCCCAATAGACATTCGACAGGAAGGTCTGCACTGACTACTACTTTCTTGAGGCCTTTTACCCCTCCCCAGGAGAAATTCACAACTGCCAGACTATGGTTGGTCCTGACATTGCTTGCATTGGTAACCTGGTACATTTCACCCAGGATGATCTGTGCAGGGTCCACTAGGTCCTCTATCACCATGGTGACACTAGCACCTGTGTCCCTGAATGCCAAAGCCTGTTTGCCATTAATTATAGGCTGCTGTTTGTATTTGCCCAGATTACTGGGGCTCACTAGGAAGGACATGTCAATGTCTCCCTCACAAACCAGCAGTGCCTGTGTGGTTTCTCTGACTAGGCCAGAGTCCTCATCAGAACCCAGGGTTAACCCTACTACACCCTTATTCTGATTACCACCTCCACCAGTACTTGTACTAGGGGGAACAGTTGCCTTAGGGGCTTGAGTGGTGGTGTTGGTTTGGTCTTTGGACTTGGTACAATCAGAAGTCTAGTGCCCTTTCTGTTTACAGAATTTGCACCAGGGCTTCTTTTGGCCTTTTCCCTTTGTAGACTGTGAATCCCCACCAGATGCAGATTTTTGGGGCCCTTGTGAAGACTTCTGGTCTTTTGACTTATCCCCACCTTTATCTGAGCCTTTAGGATCTTGCTTCTTGGTTCTGGGTTTTCTGCCTCACCCTGGTTCTGACCCATTTGTCTGCCTTCTTTCCCAATTCTTGGGGAGAGGTCAGATCAGAGTCCACCAGGTACGGATGCAACAACTGGTTTTGGCAATTATTAAGGATCTGTTCTCTCATTATAAGATTATACAATCCCTTAAAATCAGTAACTCTACTACCAACCAGCCAACCTTCCAGAGCCTTGGTTGCACAATCAACAAAGTCAGTCCAATCCTGAGTCTGTGCTTTCTGGGTATCTCTGAACTTCAACCTGTACTGTTCAGTGGTTAAGCCAAACCCATCTATTAAGGCACTCTTCGGGGCTTCATAGTCATCAGCATCCTCTTCTCTAACAGTGAGGAGCTTATCTCTACCTTTATCCGAAAAGGAGAGCCACAAGATTGCTGCCCACTGTTTCTGGGGGACCTGTTGAACTTTACAGGCCCTCTCCATAGCAGTTATCCATTTGTGGATATCATCCCCACTCTGGTAGGGAGGAACAACCTTGGACAGGATCCTATGGTCTGGAATGTAATCTCTGCCTCTAGGGACACTGTTGCTGCCGCCAGGGGTATCTAACCCCTCTTTTCTGGAAGCTCTCTGAAGCTCAAAGGCTTCTCTATCTAAGGCCAATTGCTTGGTTCTGAGGGAAAGCCTAGCTTCCTAATACTGGAGCATCTTGTACCTTCTTTCAGAGGAGGTCTCTCTATGTAAGTATGAGTTCCTCTGATGGACAGATTCTCTGTTAGAGTGATATGAATGGTTAGATTTCCTTGAAGGGGACCTAGGCCTCTCTTCCACTCCATTAGTCCTCTTAGGGAGGATTCCTCTGTCCTGTTCAGACCTTTCTGGGTCTGTCCCTTCAATCACATACTCCAGGTCATCTTGATTTTCATCATCAGACCCAGAGACTATGGCTGACCCACCCCCTGATCCAGATCCACCAGCTTCCAGAGCCAGTCTAAGATCATCTGCTACTAACCGATCTATCACGTGTTGTGTGGAGGGATTCTGTCCTTGCTTCAGGTGTCTTGCAACACACATGGCCTTCAAGTCATAGTGAGTCATGTCCTTGTACTGAGGCTGGGTGGACCCTCTGGCTCCATCCCTTGAGGACATACTAGTGTTATGCAGTGTTGCACTACCTACACTAGTTTGTGGCCTACTGAACCTAGCTTGAGCTGTAGCAAGGGTTTGCTATCCCTTCACAAACAGCTCTAAGTTCAGTAGAACTTATTGATACTAAGCTTGACTTTATATGTACCTTGAGTACCTTTAGTGGTTTTCAGTTAGTAATTCAAATTGAGATTTTCTGGTAAAACAATCGCAAGCTGGAATCCCACACGCTGCCCACCAATGTGAGAAGTTGGTCTGGCATATGCTGGTCACTAGTTATAGTGGCCACCTTGCACCAGTCCAATTCCACTCTTATGGTAGATAGGTTTAAGACAACCTTTTAAAGAAAGCTATCCTAGTGGTAGCTGTGGAGAGCAGCCTTCAGGCTAAGTCTCAGAGGAATGTAAAGTAGCTTGTTTTACCTTATAATCTCTTGAAATACCAAATGAAAGGACACCACACAGGTATATATATTAAATATATATGTATTTATTACTACTCTCTTTATGAGATTAGAAACCAGGTACACATTCAAATGTCAACGTTTCACAATAAATTAAGCACAAATATGGCTGGAGCCCTAGGGGCGTACCAGACCATATACTAAGAAAGTGGTATAAGGATGTCGACTTGCAAAATGACAGGGCCTAGGGCCTGGGGAATCGCTGGGGCTTCACTACTGCAGTGTTAGCAGGTAAGTAACAGGCCCACGGGAGACGCGTGCAGTGTGTGAACACAGCTGCGGGTTCCCTATTGATTACAATGGAGCAAGTCACGGTTTGATTTTTAAAGTTTTAGGGTACTTCGAGGAAGTCTACAAGCAAGCCACTTACAAGGTAAGTACTTCGAGGGCCAACACACACTAGGGCACCGGAGTGCACGAGTTACCTCACCCAGGGAAGCCGGGTGCATAGGTGTCTTTTGGTGTCTGGTCGCGTCGCTGTTTTCTATGGAGACCAGAGAAGACTTGCTGCTTGCGTCGACTGAAGAAGTGTCCGGTGGAATCCGAAGGTGGATTCAAGATGCTTAAGACCTGAAAACCGAGGGGACAGTGTTCAAAGTCACTTGCCAGTGACCTGTGGCCAGCAAGATGGATGACAACATATGTCGCGTAGATTCAGGTAGTCGATGGTGGTTTGACTCTTCGCTCACAAGGTCCAGGGCGGATCGAAGATGACCAGCAGCTGGATTTGGAATGTCCCACAACCTCTGTAGCTGATGGCCGTGTTGGCTACCGGATTGGAGCCAACAAACCTTGGCAACTGCAAGTCTCGTGTAGACTGAAGAAAGTCGATGGTGTAGACCAGAAAGGTTTGAGGGACTCACCCAGCAAGGGTGAGTGAGGGCAGGCCTGGAGCAACCAGGAGAGCCCTTTGAGTTGGTGAGAAAGTCTTCGGGGGACCCACTAGCCAACGGGCAAGTGATCGCAAAGACGCCTCCTCAGGAAATGCTTCACAGGAGCCCACGGTCACTCGGGACAGGGTAAGCAGCTGATTTTTGGTGCAAGACCTGCTGGAGGCTTGGGCCACAGATGGTCAAATGCACAAGTTCGTAGAACGTTGTTTTGGGTTTGCACTTGACAATAGTGAACGATCCCCGGGTATTGCTGTTCCTCGTCACTCGTGGGGTCCACTCACCACAGCTTTGCTGGGGACTCACAATGGCTGTTGAGAAGTCAGGAAATCTACTTCAGGGGCAGCAGGAACTTCGAACTCCGGCGGGAGCGGGAAAGTTTGCAACCGTTGATTAAGGTTTTTGGTGCCTGCCAAGCAGGGCAGTCACTCCTTGACTCCAAGGGAGATTCTTATGTCTTCCAAAGGTAGTGGAACGTTGAAGGGCCAGGATTCTTCTTTGTAGAGCGTTGTCCAGGGTTATCTGAATTGCATTGGCAATGCTTGCTATCTTATAGTGAAGATAGGGGAGGGACTAGCTCTATGACCACTCCTCTAGGAGGGTCAGGGGAGGGGGTGGTTACACCCACCTCCCTTTGTCCAGTTTCACGCCAGAGTAGAGACAGGTAGCCCCTGAACCGGTTTGAGCTGGCATATGCACAGAGGAGCCTCCTGCTCCCCCAGTGCAGGACTTCAAAGCACTCTAAGAGTGCACCCACCCAGCTCCAATGCACTAAATCCTGTCTGAAAGGTGGTGACACCTCCCTGTGACAGGATGCCTTTTGTTGGGCCTCCTCCACTGCGAGTTTCAGTCAGCAGCAGGAGGGCAGCCCAGTGTCTATGCTGGTGGCATCCATTTTGTGATGTCAGGGCTCTATAGGATTACTGTTGTTTAGTACAGTGGGTACATGTCATCCCCTCTAGAAGGGTGGGATCATACTCCCACACCAGTTACTGGTGTGGGGGTATGATTCCAAGTTGTTTGACACCAAACACGACATGTTTTGATGCAGTCATTCCAAAGTTAGCATTTACCGGGAGGTTATAATGCACTCGAGTATATGGTTTAACTGCATCCACAAACAGCTATAGAGAATAGACTCTGGTAGCTGCAGAGGGGTCCTGCTCATTCAGAGGCACCCCCTCACATAGTAAACCAAGCACCCTGCCCTCAGGATTGATAGGGCCTGCCATAGGGGTGGCTGATAGGTTTTATATGTGTGTGTATGGTGAGATATAGAAACCTATACCTCAGCGAGGAGTGCTAACACTACCTCACACAGGCTGCAGTAGCAGGCCTGTGGTGTCAGATTGAGAATGCTTCCCAGGGGTGGCATAATACATGCTGCAGCCCCTGGTAGGCCTGTGAAGTACCAATGCCCTAGATACCTAAGGTACCATATACTAGGGGCTCATACGGTACCACAGTATCCAATTACTAGTGCATCTAATAAGCACACCAAGTTGTTTAGAGAGAACAGAGAGACTGGGGCCCTGTTTAGCAGGGACCCGGCCAGACTAGGCCAGAAACCAGTGTATACATCAGAAAAAAAGTGGGGGCAACATAAGTGCAGATCCTACTCTCCTACACTTACCCATCCCATAACCCTTACATTCCCTAATTCTCTTTTCTTAAATAACATTTAATTATGTAAAAAGAACTTACTTGGGTGGTAAAGTACTGTGTGGCAAAGTGCCATAAAAATAGGCCTGCATGTATAGGACTGCGAGGTAAAGACTGTATACCCTTTGAGGTGTGCCAAATGGTGTGATTTAGGATTGGCTAGGATAGTTCCACACCCTCTCTTCCTGACGCCCTCAAGTCCTACTTAGTTTAGTGTCCGGATGCTGCAGATATGTGCACAAAGTACAATGCCAGTGGGTTGAAGCCAGAGGGCAAAGGCCAGAACCCCTGATTTATACATATTTGATCTTCCTTCAGGATGTGTGTACTTAGAGCCAAGATGGAAGGTGTATCCAAGCTAAGATCCAATAAAGCAAGAAGGATTACTAATAATCCGCAGTGCATCTCTGAAACTTCTAAGAACCACTCATCTTCAGCAGCATGTATGCTGAATTTTGTTTACGCCATTCCATCAGTAATAGCAGGACATATTCAGGCATTGAGATTGAGTCAGGAAAGTACTGAAGGGAACTCATTTGATAACATAGGCCTCATAAACTTCAATCTTTTGTGTCCCTTAATTTTGTTTCCAGTATGAGTGATGGCATAATTCATGCTGAACCCTCTACAAATGTTGATAAAGATTAATTGTGTTAATTCTGGTAATACATTGAGGGCCATTGAGGTAGAGGATGGAAAATCTCTGGTTACTCCTGATGAGGCCATGAACGTATCCAAATTGCCCAATATGCCCAAATTTTACATTTCATTATACTGATGCAAGTCTTACTTTATGGGATCCTAGAAGTTGTTTCACTGTCAAACTATTATTATTATTAATAATTTGTAGGGCGCAGCGAATCATCCCCAGGGGGATCTCTCGGCGCCTGAGTAGCAGTCACCTATGAAAAAACAAATTCTTAGAACAGCCAGGTCTTAAGCAATTTCTTGAACTGTATCAGATTGGAACAGGCACGGATCTCGTCTGGGAGGCTATTCCAATGTGCGGGGGCTAGATGAGAAAAAGCACATCTGCCCATTTTGGCTTTCTTGATTCCTCGCGTGCAGAGCAAATTACAGTTGCTAGATCTCAGCTGACGTTCAGGCAAATACAGCTCAAGTTTCTTCTTGAGGTAGGCCGGGCCCGTCCACTGAAGAGACTTAAACAAGGTACACAAGAGCTTGAAGACTGCTCTTTTCCTAATAGGAAGCCAGTGCAATTGACGTAAGAGAGGTAATGATGAGGTACGTACCGGTTTATTGAGGGCGAGACGGGCTGCTGTATTTTGAACTACCTGCAATCTTGATAGTAGGTCTTCCCTGATTCTGACCAGTAATGAGTTACCATAGTCTAGTCTACTGACCAGAAGCGACTGAATAAGAATTTTTCTTGCCATAAGAGGGATCCAAGGGAAGATCTTTCTTAGCATCCATATTATTCCAAAGCAGGTGCCGGACATAGTCTTCACATGCTCCTCCATGGAAACTTTGTTGTCAATTATGATGCCTAAATTCTTTGCCCACTTTTTTGGTGAAGGGGCATCCCCGAGATCTGATGGCCACCATTCAGGGGTCCACATTTCCTCAGCTTTACCAAACAACAGAATCTCGGTTTTATTGAATTTAAGCTGGAGGAAGTTCTTCCTCATCCATGTGGCTATTTTTAGCATACAGTTTTTAAACTTAGCTCTGGTCACTGCAGGGTCCGACTCCATGGGGACTATCACTTGAGTGTCGTCCGCATACGAGATCGTTTCAAACCCGCAGGATCTGTTAATAGAGGCCAGCGGAGCCACATAGATGTTGAACCTCTTGTCCACTCGCATGGTCTGTGACACAAAAGAATCAAACTAGACATATTGTGTTCTGTCGGTCAAAAACATTGCAGCCATTTTAAGGCCATGCATCTGACACCAATCTCTCGTAACTAATCCAAAAGAACTCGATGAGAGATGGTGTCAAAGGCTGCCGACAAATCAAGGAGAACTAGCATTGAGGGGGTCCCCTTATCCAGTGACATCCTTATGGTGTTGGTGACTTTCATCAGTGTGGACTCCATGCTATAACATGCACAGAATCCTGAGTGGGAAGGATCCAGTAGATTATTTTGTTCTAAATAGCCGGAGAGTTGTCTATTAATTAATGTCTCCATGACCTTTGAGCAGCATGGGAGGAGAGAGATCATTCTGTAATTTTGTAGATCTGAGGGACCAGCTAGTGCCTTTTTCAGCAATGGCTTAATTTGTGCGTTCTTCCACTTACGAGGGAATGTGGCTGTGGCTAACAAGATATTACAGACTTCAGCAAGCACGTGGGACAGAGCCGGGGCAAGTTCTGAAATGATGAAAGGGGGAGCCAGGTCTAATGGAGAGCCAGATTGTGTGTGAACTAATAAGGAACCCACTTGCTCTCCCCAGTAAAAACTTGAGAAAGACTCTAAACTGGATGATAGGGGGCTTTCCAGTGGGGAGACGTCCTCCTTATCAGCCTCTTCCGAACCGAAGGAGCTGTAGAATTTATCAATCTTTTGTATAAAATAGCCAGCTAGGTCCTCCCATAACCCTTGTGTAGGCGGGGGTAAAGGGTTATTGGCTCTGGGGTTGGTAAACTCCTTAAGAATCTTAAAGAGCTCTTTCAAGGAGTTCTTCGCTTCCGTGATTCGGGAACCTAGATGTACTCTTCTGGCTGTGTTGCAACTATTGAGATAAGCTCTATGTGCTGTTCGATAGAGCAATTTCTCTCTCTCTTATTTTGTGTTTCTCCATTTTATCTCCCTGGTTCTACATATGGCCTTTTCTTTCTTGAGATTCTCGGAGTACCATGGGGCTGCCCTGGATTTTAACAACCTTGAGCGGTGCAATGTAATCTAAAGCTTCGGTTACTGAAGCCTCAAATCTTTCCAAGGCTATATCACTGTCTTTGCAGTTTATAAATGAAGGCCAAGTGTACGCCAGACTGAAGGCAGTAGATGTCACTTTTTTCCATGAGCTACGAAGGTCCCTGCGGCCCTGAAGCTGGCTGTTGCCCGGCTTCGTAAGCTCCCAGGAGAAACTTAATGCCAAATGGTCAGTCCAGCCTAGTGTCACGGGGGGCTCTACCGTTATATCCGCTATATTTGTAAAAATAAAGTACAACGTATGCCTGGCAATATGTGTAGGACTTGGTACTCTGTAGGAGAGACCTAGCGACTCCATAGCTGCTCCTAAACCAGCAGACTCTATGTTCCAAAGAGTATCCAAATAATGATTAAAATCCCCTACCAGTAGGAACTTGACAGTTTGCAGTTGTAAGGAGCCAACCTTTCTTATAGCGATGTTCAAAACTCTTTCTTGTTTCCTCCTGATGGGTGATAGACTATAGCTCCCGTCCACTCAATCACCCGTACCCGGTCCACCCTGAAGACCATCAGCTGCACACTAGAGGTAGAAACTGTGTCCAGGATCTTGATGTGATAAGGTGGACGCGTGGTGATAGCTAGACCTTCACCCCTCTTGCCTGTTCTATCTAATCGTACTACAGAGTATTCAGCAGGGAATGCTTTTGCCAGTGGCAGGCGTGGCTTGATTGTGCAGGGTCTCAGTGAAGAGACAGATATCTGGTTTTAGATCGTCCAACATGTCTCAGAGTTCTGCCACATGCTATGGGATGGATCTCACATTGAGATACTGACTCTGGAAGGGAACTACCTGCCCTCCCTTGTTCTGCTTCCTTTCCCTGAGGGTCTGCTCCTTACGTACTCGATGGCTTGTGGGGTGGGGATACAGGGGGCCAAGTGTTTGCTGTTGCTCGGCCACAGACCAATCACATTGTGGGCATTTCCCTAAGTAGACGCCATCCTTTACTAATCGGTTTCCTTTACACCCCAGGCTAGGAGCATTATCCCTTAGCTCAAGTAATAGCTCTTTAGAGTAGCCTAACATGGGCGTCAAATATACCTGTAGGAAAACGGGCAAGTCTCCTGACAGCTGGCAGCGTCTTGGCACGGACCGGCGCAGACGGGCTTGCCTTTGGCGTGCCAGTGGCGCACCCGCGAACGCGGTAGCTTTATGCCCGAGAAGGCCAAACCACTAGAGCGCTAACCGCTCGCAAATGGCACCCAAAACAGCTGACGGGGTACTATTCAGGCAGCCTCTCTCCACTCAGTCGATCATCTAACACGACCGCGGTGGACTGTGTAACCCAAACTAAAAAGAAGGCAACTGGATCGGGAATAGTTGCTGTCACACAACATCTTTCTAGAATCATTAACTCCTCTGTTTGGTTTATAGAAAACTCTGGGACATATTTACAAGAGTTTATCGCCACAGAAATATCACTTTTTATGATGTTCCAGTGGTGATAAACACTTAACGTGGCTTAACCCTGCCTTGTGAATAAGGTCCGCTTTCATTCGTTTTTTATTTTTTACAGTCAAAATATTCAAAACATAAATCTCGACAAACAAAAGTACAAATATACAAAAAAGAGAGCATCATTATAATCATATATTAATGTACCACCACATAAATAAATAAAGATAACGAGGGTGCATGATATTTCTAAATACTAACATAAATATATGTCCCAGGTGAGACCTGCAAAGATTTTGTCAAATTTCCTGAGTGAAGAAGGCCCTCTTATTTTGGCAAGGGCCCGGTCTGATTCGTATATTTGTCTCAAGAGCAACCATCATTCAGTTGCTTTGGGGGGGGTTATCTGAGATCCAAACATGGCCCACACATAACTAGGCACAGACTATCATTATTGACACTAAACCCTTGGTACTGCCATCACATTTGTATTTAACACAAAATCTCATTAGGGGATAAAACCACATATGAGCTAAGACAATGGGACATTAACTTAATTACATCGGACCAAGACTGCTAGAGAGCAGGACATACAACAAACATGTGAGCCATGTCTGCTGAATGTAGCCTGCATTTAGAACACCTAGTTTCATCCCAGAGAGTATTGGAACTACATTTAGATATTATTTCAAGGCACAATACAAAAGAAAGATAGTCTTAAATTGCTGCTGCTTCAGTTTGATAGAATGGACTGATCTGTCAACAATCTCCAATGCACAACTGTATCAAGTTGCCGTCCCCATTTAGAAGCCAGTGAATGAATGAAATTGCATTTATAGAGCGCATGGTGACCCAGAGGCATCCCAGAGCTAGGGTCGAACCGCAAGAGGCTTAGGTAATCAGTGTGGAATGTGTCGGGTCTTGAGCCTCCTACGAAAAATGGAGTGGTCTGATCTTTTAGCAAATGCAGCGGCAGGGAATTCCAGAGTTTGGAAGCATTATAGGAGAAAAGCCTGCCGCCGCTTCTGGACCTCCTAATTCTGGGAACAGACGCCAAATGAAGATCATTTGAGCGTAACTGTCTATGGGCTTTGTGGGGTCGGACAAAAGATGAAATAATATCAGGTCTCTTACCCGCAAGCATCTTGTGGGTGGTGCACAGAGCTTTGAAATAGACCCTTTCCTGAATAGGAAACCAATGTAGGGATCGAAGGGCAAGTTTAGCTGATTGACGGCTGGGGACACCCTCAAGAATACGGGCGGCGCAATTTTGCATCATTTGAAGTTTTTTAAGAACCGCAATGGGGGCACCAAGATAAAGAGCATTACCATAGTCCAGGCGAGATAAAATGAGTGCCTGGACTACAAGCTTCCTTGCTAGAGGGGGAAGCAATGGCAGCACTTTACGCAACAGTTTTAAAATGCCAAAACAAGAGGCAACTGCCTTCCTGGCTTGTGTCTTACAGTTAAGCACAGAGTCAAGCCAGAAACCCAAACTCTTTATTTCAGATTTGGGGACCGGCCGAAGACCCATACATGCTGGCCAGATGGAAACCACCTTGAGGGGGGAGGGATTACCGAGCAACATAAGTTCGGTTTTGTAATCGTTCAATTTAAGATGGGAATGGCACATCCATCTCATCACCTCCTCTAGGCAGGGGCCAAGGCAGGTTGAAGAGGCACTTTTATGATTGAATGCCGCCACTAATTGGGTGTCATCGGGATACGTAATTATATGCACCCCAAATGGCAAGACAATCCCTGAAAGGGGGGGGCCATATAGGCGTTAAAAAGAGTGGGGCTCAGGGAAGACCCCTGAGGCACTCCACAATGCAGAGGTCTAGGACTAGAAATTGGCCCCACCCTCAAAAACCTGGTAAGATCTCTCCTCCAGAAAGGAGCATAATCAGTCCAGCGCTGATCCTGTTACACCCAGCTCCTTAAGTCAGTGGATTAATATATGGTCATTTACCGTATCGAATGCCGCGCTGAGGTCTAACAGTATCACGACTATGGCGCCCCTTGCATCGAGGATTCGTCTGGAGTCCTCTACGACGGCCAGTAAGGCAGTCTCAGTCCCTTGTAAGGGGCGGAATCCGGTTTGAGTTGGATGTAGGAGCTTACCTACTTCCAGATGTTTAGAGAGAGCCATGTTGACAGACTTCTCAGCAATTTTGCTAACCCATGGTAGAAGTGAGATGGGGCGATAGTTAGCAAGATAGTCTGGATCTAAGCCGGGCTTCTTCAATAGTGCTTTTACCAATGCCTTCTTCCATGATGAAGGGACCATTCCAGAAGACAGAGAGGAGTTAATCATGTCTATAAGAAATGGGCCAACCGAACCGACTATGGATCTCAGAATTTTAGGGGAACAGGATCTTGAGGTGATCGACTCTTAACCAGGGCGGAAATGGTGAGAAATGTCTTTGTTCAAGGGAAGAAATGCTTTCAATAGGTGAGTCTCCCTCATGGTAGAAGTTACTTTGGAAAAGGAGTTTAAGTCAGGTTCAGCTAACAAAATTCAGATAAATTGAATTTTGTTATGAAAATAATCCACAAGCTTATTACAACGTTCATCAGTAGGCTGAAGAGTGTCAGGGGCAGCTGAGCCTTGTGTAAGTTCCTTGACACTACAGAAGGTTAAACAGGAAGAATTTGCTGCACAAGAAATGTTTTCACCATAATAACAGGCTTGGGCTTTTTTAATTTCCATCTTATAGACTTTGATAGTGTCTCAATATTCCTTTTTCCTAGAGGGAGAGAAGTCTTTCCCCCACACTCTCTCTGCCTTTTTACAAATTGTTTTAGTTTTCTTAGCGGAGGAGTGTACCAAGGAGATTTATTGGGGCCTACCTTCACTATATAAGTCTTTTTAGGGAGAACTATATCTAGAGTATCTTCCATCCAGTGATTTAATTGGTCGTTGGCCGCTTCCGGGTTTGAATTAATTAGGGGTACACTGCCATCTAAGGCGAAAGCCCATTCTTCTAGCGGCAGTTTCTGCCAGCAACGAGTAGTTTTCCTATCCGGCCGAGCAGGAGGGACAGCCACCTTGTGAGACCAACCGAGAGAGATCAAATAATGATCAGACCAGGGGATAGGTAAAGGCTTCCGACATTGCTACTCCTGCTGGTTTGAAAAGACAGGGTCAAGAAGGTTTCCTTTCTCGTGGGTAGCATAAGGTACTCTTTGCAGAAGTTGGAGAGCTGCAAGATCGGTGGAAAATTCCACAGCACTTTTAGATGTCAAATCATCAAAGTGGATGTTCAAATCCCCTAAGATAACAAAGTTGGAGGCCATAGTGGCTAAGTTGGTAATAGCTTCAGGTAAGGAGGATAAAAACTGGGCCGAAGGTCCGGGAGGACGATATATAAGAATATCACAGAGAGAGAGAGCAGAGGGGTGAAACCTACAGAAAAATGAAAGTTTTGACACTCAGTCAGAGGTCTTCCAAAGGTTTGGCAGGTCAGATTGTTTTTATAGATGATGGCTACTCCACCACCTACCCCAGTCGGCCTGTCCAACCTTTGTATTAGATAGTCCGGCGGAAGAGCGTGAATAATATCAGGGCCCGAGTTAGAATTAGTCCAAGTTTCAGTGAGAAACATAATATCTGGAATTTCAGTAGTCAGTAATATCTGCAGCTCAGTGGAACGTTAAGGGAGGGATCTGCAATTATGTAAGAGAATCTTGAATGGCTTTACAGGTAGTTCTGCAGAAGTTGGAGGGGAAGAGATTTCTGAAGGCCAAACGGGCAATGCTGGCAAGTTAGGACAGATCTGAGGGGATCAAGGGAGTGAAGGCAGTTCACCTCAGGGGTAATGTTGAAGAGAGATAGTTGAGCTGAGCTATAGCAATACCTTAGTGGGGCGGAGGGGCCAGGGGTCGTGGTCCCTGGACCTGGCAGGGCGCAGACGGGCTCGTCTTAGGCGCACCTTCGGCGCGCCCGCTGCGTGGTCGCTGCATCGGCCTGTTTAACCCCTTACGACGGGTTCAGCGACTAGAACACTGACCCGATAATGGCCGCCAAGCGGGACCAACTAAACGCTAAAACCCCCCCCATGAGCATTGAACACAGCTCGGGTCACAAAGTAAGAGGGTGAGTGCAATCAGAATTGGGCAATTGGACAATAGTGCAAACAGTTACAACAATATATGCATTCAATTTTCAAATACCAACACACTGGCAGTTTTTCTAAAAAGGAGGTAGATGCTGTGTTGAAATCAAGGAGAGTCAAGTTCCTCAGTAGCAAGCTAAAAACGGTATCAGGACCAGCTGCGCGGTTGCTGCATCAGTCTTTTTAAACCCTTACGACGGGTTAAGCGACTAGAACGCTGACCCGATAATGGCCGCCAATCGGGACCAACTAAACGCTAAAACCCCCCACGAGCAAGCTAAAAACTGTATCAGTAACAAATTATCATCAGTTGGGTGCTGACAAAGAGCCTGATATACCAAGCTTATTGTTGGTTTCCTGCCTACTTGTAAAGACAGACCATTAGGTCAGAGTCTACAGAGTCCATCGGGTAGCTGCAACTTGTCAAGAAATAATCTCTGATTTGCAAATATTTAAACAAAAAGTGATGCGTAAGCCTATAGTAGCCTGTAAACCAGAAAAAGAAGAAAAGCCATTCACATCAAACACCTGCCCAATAGTCTGTACCCCATGTCGAGCCCTTGCCTTCCCGTTTGGATCTTGAAACAATGAATGGAAGGCAGGATTGTCCCACAGTGGTGTTGAATTATTTAAAAAAGAGATTGAATGTTTGTCACACATTTCCTGCCAGATACGAATATCATCCATCAAGACCTTAAAGCGGACCCTCTTATAGTAGTTTGGGTCCCCCATTCGATATAAGAAAAGCCTATAGTCTACAACTAGCGCTAATTGATAGCAGAAATCTACTTGATCTGGGTCGGCCGGGACTAACAGGCTACACAGGACACAGGCGCCCCGCGAATGCAGCCCAGAAATATAACTTAAAATCAGAAAGTTGTAGCCCGTCTCGTTTATAGCCCTCTCGTTTAAATGGAAGCTTCATAAATCAGATTGCTCGTCTCGCTGGCCTGTAGCCTCATAAAAAACGTCCAATAGCTCCTTCCAAGCTCTTAAAAAAGGAGTGCAGGACCTGTAGAGGGATGGCCCGAAGCAGATAAAGAAATTTCAGGATGATACTCTTTTTGACAATATTACATCATCCAATTATAGTGAGTGGTAATTTATTGCATGCCTTCATGTTGGCAATGACCGACATCAAAAGAGGCTCATAGTTCAGCTTAATTATTTCCCCCACCTTGTGTAAGGATCGCTGAGTATGTTCCACAGGAGCGTCAGGAACCTGGAGATAAGTCCTCAGTCGTCCCCCACGGCCCTCCGACTCTATCAGACTCTAGAGTAACGGAGGACACGCTAGGGGAAAACAGGGAAACAAAACAAGGGTAGGTGGGGAGAAACGCAGGTTGTGTTGGTGGACCACGTCAGGTTTAAAAGGCAGGAACTCCCAGCTGTAAAATAAAATCTAAATTAATGTGCATCAATTTCAAGCGACCTCAATGTATGGACCCTCTAGGTTAGGGAAACCTACCACGGTTATCTTTCACCTCTCGTGGAACTTTCAGCACGGTTCTAGTTGCCTCACAATGCTAGAAATCCCTATGACAAGATACAAGTTTAATAACAAGCAATCTCTCTGAGACAGTGTTTAAACAAAGAATGTGTCGGGCTCACCCCGTCAGTATCCACACGAACTGGGAAGGAGGCAAACTAACGTCTTCTTCTAATAATCTACTAAGGTGAGTGGTTTACTAAAGGGCTGAAGGGAGAAGATATTCATTGGTCAGAAATTCAAAGAGGATAATCATATGTAAACCCCACCCTATCTCTATGACAAGTGTTGCAAAGGAAGATTACCGGGGTTTCTGTAATGCACTGCTGCCTCCTAAATGGTGCGCGGTGGTCCACGCTAGTTAACGCCACCTACAATACGTATAGGGGAACGTAGTGCGGGATATAAATCGGGAATACCTTTCTAAATTAATGGAGGATCTTTTATATCAAAGGACGAGTGATATTCAAGAATGAACAATAACAGAAACAGGATTCACAATAACAAAAACAGGTTTCACACCTGCCTGTCAATGACCGAGAGGCGCCTTAACTGCAGGCTCCACTACTATGAACAACAAAATATCAATGCACGGTTCAACACAGGAGTCCACACAGAAGAACAGCGTGTGGAACGGGACCCACGGTAACACCATAGGACTTGAAACGGAATCCGAGACCTTACTTGATCACGGGACTTCACTCGGATAAAGCGACACCAACCAGATGGAATCGCGCGTCTACTGTTGCAGCTTCTGCAAACACGGCAACGCCAACGCCACGCCAGACAAGGAACAACGAGTCCACCATCATTCGTTCTCTTCGGATCGACTACAACCGGAAACAGGAAACACTAACGAACAGGAAGTCAGGCAAACACCAAGGGGACGGAAATGGGGCTATGTGCAAGAACGCTAAGCAGCGTTTGCACGCCCTACGCTCCTTATATACTTATGCACGTCTCAGGGGCAGGACCGCGGGGCATGACAGCACACTCCCCCCACAATGCTCTCCCCTTGGCTTGGGTTTATTTGGGTGCCTCTGATGAAAAAGCCGTACTAACCGGGGAGCATGCACATCACAAGCAGACTCCCAGGTGCGTTCCTCCACCCCATACCCTTTCCAATGCAGAAGATATTGGAGAGATCTACCAACAGTGCGAGAGTCTACTATGGCTTCAACTTCATATTCATATTCGTCACTGTCTTGGATGGCAACAGGAGCCGGTTTCTTAGGGATCTTAGTGCTAGGTTCAACAGGTTTTACCAATGATACGTGGAATACTGGATGGATCCTAAAGGAAGCAGGAAATTCAAGCTTCAGAGCCACCGGATTGACCACCCTAATCACCTTGTAAGGACCGATGTATTTGGGGTTGAACTTGCGAGGACCACTGGGCGCTATGTGTCTTGTGGAAAGCCACACCTTATCCCCGGGAGAATAAATAGGTTCCAATCTCCTGTGTAAATCTGCCCCCTCCTTGTATCTCACCTTAGCCAAGTCTAGGTCTTCCAATGTTTTGTTGTGTATGTCCTGCAGCTTCTGCACCAAATCATTGGCAGCAGGAGTCAGGCTGTCAATGGGGGCCCCTACAGGTAACAACCTGGGGTGGAAACCGTGAGAACAAAAGAAAGGGGTATGGTTGATGGAAGAATGCGGACTGTTGTTATACGAGATTTCCGCCACCCACACCCACTCATCCCATTCCGCTAAGGAGTGCAGGGTTTGATTCCTCACATATTGCTCGAAGCACTGATTAACCCTCTCGGTCTGGCCATCCGACTGAGGATGATGACTAGAGGATAGCCGAACATCGATCTGCAGCATGGCACATAAATACCTCCAAAACAGAGACACAAATTGGGCCCCCCTATCGGAGACCAAGACAGAAGGAAAACCATGGAGGCGGACAACCTGATGCAAAAATATAGAGGCCAATTCTGAGGCTGTGGGCAACCCAGTCAAAGGGCCAAAATGAACAGTCTTCGTGAAATGATCCACCACCACCAGCAAGGTATTATTCATTTGTTTGGTTACCGGCAGTTCCACTATAAAATCTAGGGACACCGTATGCCACGGGCCAGGTGGAGAGGTGAGTGGTAGAAGCAGGCCCACTGGGTTCTGATGGGACACCTTGGTTTGGGCACATACATGACACGTTCTCACATACTTCTCTATGTCCTTCAGCATAGTTGGCCACCAAAACCGCTCACGTATGACCTTGGTGGTCTTTTTTATTCCCGGATGACCTGACAAGGGGTGCGAATGATACCAGTCCAATACCTGGGCTTGTAAGCCGGGAGTGGGTAACACCACTCCTCCTTGAACGCAAACACAACCATCTTTAGTGACTGTCTCATTGGACCCTACAATTTCTTGCATGTTCTCTGAGAGTTGACCCCGTCTGATCTGATCCCTAAATCTGTCCTCCGTGAGTACCCCCCCTACGATGAAATCACGGGGAATGACGGGGGGAGCGTCTACTGTCTCTTCGGGTTGCTTAAATCCCAGCCGGGATAAGGCATCTGCTTTACCGTTTCTTCTCCCTGGGCGGTACTGTATAGTGAACTCATATTCGCAGAAGAATTGGGACCAGCGAAGTTGTCTCATGGACAGGGCTTTGGCCGACCTAAGGTATTGGAGGTTGCGATGGTCTGTGTATACTATAGCTGGATAACGGGCGCCTAGGAGATACTGCCTCCACTCCTCAAAAGCCTTCTTTATCGCCGAGAGTTCCTTGTCTCCCACCGCATAATTATATTCCGCAGGAGTGAACTTGTGGGAGAAATAAGCTACTGGGTGACACTCCCCAACCTCTGGATCTGCTTGACTTAGAACCCCTCCCACTGCCACTTGAGAGGCGTCCACCTCCACCACAAAGGGCAAGGCTGGATCCGGATGCCTTAAAACGGGAGCACGCGTGAAGGCCACCTTCAATCGTTGAAATGATGCTTCCGCTTCCTCAGACCATACATATGGAACTCCCTTTCTCAAGAGGGCAGTGATGGAATGCGCCAATGCAGAATATTTCTGGATAAAATGCCTATAAAAATTGGCGCAACCCAGAAAGCTCTGTAGTTCTTTGACATTACCAGTTGCTGGCCAAGAGAGAACGGCCTTGACTTTGACAGGATCCATACTGAGTCCGCGCGGTGAAACAATAAAACCCAAAAAAGGCACTTCTTGTGTATGGAAGGTACATCTTTCCAATATGCAATACAGGTGGTTATCGCGTAAGCGCTCCAACACCTTTCGTACGTGGCCTACATGTTCAGACATGGAAGAAGAGTAGATCAACAAATCGTCAATATAGGCGATTACATGTAAATCAAGCATATCCCAGAGTACTTCGTTTATGAAGAATTGAAACGCAGCGGGGGCGTTACAAAGCCCAAAGGGCATCACTAAATACTCGTATAACCCGTATTTAGTGCAGAAGGCTGTCTTCCACTCGTCTCCCTCCTTGACACGCACTAGATGGTAGGCGCCACGCAGGTCTAGCTTGGTAAAAAACTTAGCATTGCGTACTCTGTCAAGGAGAGAGGCTATCAGAGGCAAGGGATAATGGTTCTTAATAGTGACATTATTTAATCTCCTGTAATCGATACAACATCGAAGACCCCCTTCACGCTTAGGAATTAAAAACAAAGATGAAGAGGCCGGAGATCTAGAAGGCCTGATGAACCCTTTCTCTAACATAGTATCTAAATATTCCCTGAGGTATATGTTTTCTTTTTCTGTGAGGGCATAAACCCTACTGCACGGGATTCTGGCTCCTGTCTCTAGATCTATTCGACAGTCGTACACCCTATGCGGGGGAAGGACTTCTGCTTCTTTGGGATCGAAAACCGTGTACAAGTCTCGGTAACAGGAAGGTAACTCAGGTACAGGGTCCTTCTGGTCTGCCTCGAGTATCGATAGAGCGACCGCTATCCTGGAGTCATGGTGTGTAACCTGACGAAACGTGAGTGTAGATTTCTTCCAGTCAATGATAGGGTTATGTGTCTGCAACCATGGGATGCCTAAGAGTACTGGTATCTGTGGTGAACAGATTAAATCAAATTCAATATCTTCTTGATGGTCAGGGTCTATCTGCATGTGGAGACTAACCGTTCTGTGGGTTACTGGCCCTGAAATGAGGGAACTGCCGTCTATAGTAATACCTTATTGGACACGTCCTTCTTAGCACAGGGTATTAAGTTGTCTCTAGCCCACTCCGCATCCATAAAGTTCCCAGAGGCACCTGAATCAATCATGATAGCTACATGTAGACCTAGTTGTTCCACGGAGAGGTAAGCTGACACATAGAGGTGATTAGTGGGTTTTTGATCGTGTTCAGAGGAGGAGACTGTCAGTCCGGAATTGCCCAGGATTCCCGTCTCACCAAACCCCGGGCTTTCTAGTTTCCCGAGCTCTTAGATAGAGCCGGTTTAATCGGGCATGACCGTAGGAAATGACCAGCCTTTCCGCAGTATAGACAGAGCCTATTGGATCTTCTTCGTTGCCTCTCCTCCGGCGTTAACGGACCTCTCACTATGCCTATCTGCATAGGCTCACTCTCTTCAAGACTTTTAAAGGACTCTCCCTTCTTTTCCTTGGCAGGTACATATCGTGGTTCACCCTTCCCCTTCTCTTGCTTCCTTTCTTGGATACGGTGTTCAATCTTAACCACCAGATCAATAAGATCCGTACAAGCCGCGGGTAGGTCCACTATCTGGGAAAGGGCATCCTTTAAATCATCGCGCAACCCCCTGTAAAACAACGTGCTACGCTTTTCTTCCGGCCAATTGGACTCAACCACCAGTCTTTGAAATGAAGTAATGTATGAAACCAATTCCTGGCTACCCTGTTTCAAGGCCAATAGTTCTGTATCAGTGGAGTGTGTGTACATATGCCTGTCAAACAATTTACGGAACTCCCTCTTGAAGGCTGGGTAATTGTACAATAGAGGGTCGTCACGGTCTACCAAAGGTATGGCCCAGTCTGCCGCCGACCCGCTAAGGTAGGACACCATAAAGGCAACCCGGGCCTGATCTGTCGGAAAGCAAGTAGCTTTACAAGAAAAATGCAGCTGACAGTGACTAAGGAAGGCGGCACACCTAGAAGCATCTCCTGAAAACCTCTCGGGGGGAGCTAAAGGGATGGAAGTAGGTGTAGTGACCTGTATCACTGGGGGTGCTGCTTCTGACCTCCCCCCTGTAGCCGCCAACTCATGTCGTTGCTGGAGTGTGTCTATTCTGGCTGCCAAAGCCTGAGTTTTCGCCTGCAAGTTGCCTAACATACCGGCAACATCCGCAAGCGTAACTACTCCTAGTTCCATGACGCTCGGGCAGAACCCACTGTTTAAGGCTTAGCGTTCTGTAAGGATCGCTGAGTATGTTCCACAGGAGCGTCAGGAACCTGGAGATAAGTCCTCAGTCGTCCCCCATGGCCCTCCGACTCTATTAGACTCTAGAGTAATGGAGGACATGCTAGGGGAAAACAGGGAAACAAAACAAGGGTAGGTGGGGAGAAACGCAGGTTGTGTTGGTGGACCACGTCAGGTTTAAAAGGCAGGAACTCCCAGCTGTAAAATAAAATCTAAATTAATGTGCATCAATTTCAAGTGACCTCAATGTATGGACCCTCTAGGTTAGGGAAACCTACCACGGTTATCTTTCACCTCTCGTGGAACTTTCAGCACGGTTCTAGTTGCCTCACAATGCTAGAAATCCCTATGACAAGATACAAGTTTAATAACAAGCAATCTCTCTGAGACGGTGTTTAAACAAAGAATGTGTCGGGCTCACCCCGTCAATATCCACACGAACTGGGAAGGAGGCAAACTAACGTCTTCTTCTAATAATCTACTAAGGTGAGTGGTTTACTAAAGGGCTGAAGGGAGGAGATATTCATTGGTCAGAAATTCAAGGAGGATAATCATATGTAAACCCCACCCTATCTCTATGACAAGTGTTGCAAAGGAAGATTACCGGGGTTTCTGTAATGCACTGCTGCCTCCTAAATGGTGCGCGGTGGTCCACGCTAGTTAACGCCACCTACAATACATATAGGGGAACGTAGTGCGGGATATAAATCGGGAATACCTTTCTAAATTAATGGAGGATCTTTTATATCAAAGGACGAGTGATATTCAAGAATGAACAATAACAGAAACAGGATTCACAATAACAACGACAGGTTTCTCACCTGCCTGTCAATGACCGAGAGGCGCCTTAACTGCAGGCTCCACTACTATGAACAACAAAATATCAATGCACGGTTCAATACAGGAGTCCACACAGATAAACAGCGTGTGGAACGGGACCCACGGTAACACCATAGGACTTAAAACGGAATCCGAGACCTTACTTGATCACGGGACTTCACTCGGATAAAGCGACACCAACCAGATGGAATCGCGCGTCTACTGTTGCCGCGTCTGCAAACACGGCAACGCCAACGCCACGCCAGACAAGGAACAACGAGTCCACCAGCACTCGTTCTCTTCGGATCGACTACAACCGGAAACAGGAAACACTAACGAACAGGAAGTCAGGCAAACACCAAGGGGACGGAAATGGGGCTATGTCCAAGAACGCTAAGCAGCGTTTGCACGCCCTTCGCTCCTTATATACTTATGCACGTCTCAGGGGCAGGACCGCGGGGCATGACACCTTGGGGGACAATTTAACACCGAGATATATAGTGGTCAGAACTACCGCTGCAAAAGGGGCATCTAGCTCAAATGTCATAAGGACCTGTGTCTTAGAAATATTGAACTTATACCCAGAAAGCTTACTAAACTCAGCAACCTCCCTAACAACCTGTCCCAGGGTATACAGTGGATCTGATATATATACGGCCACGTCACCTGCATTAAGCAGTAACTCTGGGATCATAGCCACTGAACTTGGGCGACAAAATGCCGGGTTCAGTAACAGCGATCTCAAATATGGTTCAATATATAAAATAAAATAGCGGGGGAGATAGTGGGCATCCCTGACGAGTTCCGTGATGTGTCTGCAATGTGCTTGAGTACCTCCCAAAATGTTTCACCCTAGCACGCGGGTCTTTGTATTGTAGCATTTGTATGAATTTGTCTCCAACCCCAAAAGCGGTCAATGTAGCCCAGACAAAATCCCAAGCAACGCGATCAAAGGCTGTCTCGGCATCTAAAAGTATCATACACATCTATGTGTCGGTTTTTCCTCCAACATCGAATTCAGAGACTGCTGTATTTAAATGACTGATAGTAGCCCTTCCTGGCACAAATCCATGCTGTTGCTCAGAAACTATCATCAGAACGAAAGGGGCAAGTCTCATCCCTAATACCTTAGAAAACGATTTAGTGTCCAGGTTGATCAGGGAAATGGGTCTGTGTGACCCCTTGTCATCTGGTGATTTACCTTTCTTCAGAAAGGCCATAATATTAGTTACCTTCCAGGAGTCAGGGATTTCCGCTCCAGGAGGGCGTGGCTTGGCACCCACAGAACGTGGCGGCACCTCCGTGACCTCCGGTGAGGTGGCACCAGCTGGCGGCTTTTCTTCGCGGGGCCCGTGACCCGTTCCTCACCTGAAGTGCAGTTTCAGGACTATGAACTGCCTGACGTTCATTTGATAGTGCCGGCGGTGCACCACCAGTAAGGAATAACAGGTATTCCGAGGTTTTTGCTGCCTCCTCAGTCGCGCCCGCCATTTTGTCTGCAGTCACCTCAAGCCTCCATCTCCTCACTGCTCCCGTCTCATGTAATGAGCTGCAGCTAACATTTCTGCTCTACGCTTGCGTAATACTGGTTTATAATACTCTTTGAGTATCACTGGCACTTTCATAGTCTCTGTGCCATTGAGTTATCCCTGCCTTTGCTACTTTTGGAGATTCTTTCGGATTAAAGTAGATTTATGGGCAGATTAAGGAGACCTACCTCCTCTGCTTCATCTCCTTTTTGGAGGCCTTAATATGTCTTATACCCAAAGAAAATAAGTACCCATGTTTATGTAAAAGTTATAGACCAATTTCAATAGTGAACATAGATTATAAAATGTTCTCAAAATCCCTGGCTGTACGGTTAGAATCCCTTCTTCCTAATCTTCTGGGTAAAGAGCAATCAGGTTTTGTGAAAGGCCGTTTCTTCACAGATAACAAACGTCTATTTTTTTATATACTTTCCAAATCCTCCCATTCTTCCGAATCTCTAGCGGTTCTAGCTTTAGATGTGGAAAAAGCTTTTGATAAAGTCTATTGGCCTTTTATTTTTTCGACACTTAAATGGTTTGGCTTTGGTCCTAAAATTATTAACTTAATTTCTCTCCTATATTCAAATCCTAAAGCAGCTATATTTGCAAATGGCCTTACCTCCTCTTATTTTAACTTGGGAAGGGTCGTTAGTCAAGGATGACCCTCATCCCCCTTTTTGTTTAATTTAGCTTTAGAACCCTTCCTTTCTAGTCTTCGTCAAAATCCTGAGTTTCAAGGTTTTAAATATGAAAGTACACATATTAAATTGGCAGCCTATGCAGACGACATTTTGTTATTTCTTTCGAACCCTTCCTCTTCTCTACCCGCTTTTCTCTCTGAGACGGAGGCTTGTTCTTCTGTCTCTGGCTATAAACTAAACAATTACAAATGTGAAATTTTACCCTTAACTAAATTTACTTTTAAAGATGATTTTGAAGTAACTAATTTCAATTGGCACATTAACCATATAAAGTACTGAGGTGTTTATTTCACTAATTCAATTAACTCATCAAGTTTCATTAACTTAGACAAATGCTCCTTAAAAATGTCTTCCCTATTTGATAAATGGCATCCTCTATATTTATCCTGGTGGGGAAGGTTAGATGCAATAAAAATGATGTTATCTCCGATTGTTCTTTTTACTGTTTCTAACATTCCTGTTGCTATACCCCAAAAGTTCTTTAAAAAAAATAACTCTTTACTCTCTTTCTTTATTTGGAATGAAAGGAAACATGTATGTCATTGACAAAACTTATTCGTCCCAAATCAGATGGTGGTGTTAATTTTTCTGATTTGACTACTTATCATAAAGCCTTTAATTTATGCCAATCATCTCATTGGCTCACAGATCCCTCACCAGACTCACCTTTGTGGGTTATCCTAGAACACTCATATCTAGCCCCCTTCTCCTTTCAAGAATATTTATCATTTACTCAAACCTCAGAAGTTATCAACTTCCATTGTCAAACACACACACAAATTACTAGATACCAGCTTATTAGATAGATCCACCGACATGAATTCAGTCTTACAATCCTCCATATGGCATAACAACCGGATAACGATTAATGATAAACCTATTTATTTAAAATCATGGAGACAGAAGGCTCTTCTCTGGGTCCATCAGCTAATTCAACAAGGTGTAATTCTACCTTTTCACCAAGCGAGAATTATCTTTGGCTTTACTGTCTCATTCTCAAATAAATATCAGTTGCTGCACAAGATGCTTTGAATTTGGTTGTTAACCATTCTCTTCCATCTTCGAACCCCCCTATTACTACCTCTAACATTACCCATGACTTTCTGATTTCGGGCCCCAAAGCGTCAAAAATGTACACATATTTACACAAATTGACCCCCTCCAGTGATAAAACTAAAGAGGAAGTGGATTGGGAACGAGATTTAAATGTTAATTGGTCCATTCAAATATGAAACAAAATTTGGCTTAAGATCAGGAAAACATCTAGAGCAGCTAACACCATGCAGACACTTTTCTTTATTTACAATAGATTGCTTCTTTCCCCCGCTTTTCTCCATAAGATAAACATTGAATTACCCGATATTTGCTGGTCATGCTCCTCTGTGGGTGCAGACTTAAAGCACTTACTTTTTACTTGCCCACTTGTTCCCGACTTTTGGAAAAAAGTTTGGGAACAAATTAGCAGAGTTTTTCGTTATGTGGTGCCCTTCACTTTTGCCAATGTTTTTTTTGGGCTTCCTTACTGAGGATTGGTCTCAGTGTCCTTTAAACATGCATGTTTTAGATTTACTTTTGGGAGTAGCATTTCAACAAATTACCAAACATTGGAAGAATTTATCAGATTTCTCCTTTCAGGCCTGGTGGTATGCTGTATGTCACAATCATAGACTAGACACTGTTCATGTATATCCATTGCCTCTAGTTGTGAAACGCTTAAGTATATGGTCTCCGGTTACGACTTTAATCGATTGCCATGCTAAGCTTTCTCTTGCACGTAATGTTTTACAATAGGAGGTCTCAAAACCTCCTTGACATTCCTTTTTCTCTCTAGTTTTATTACTATTTGTATTGATACAATAGAATTGTATTGTTAAGTTTCAAATGAATGACCAGAATTGTTTTATATTTTCATATATTTTTTCTCTATTGTTAAAACAACCACTCATTCATGTATTATATTTTTGTAGTACAGTACATATGTATCCTTATTATATGTTCCTTTCTCTTCCCCCTCCCCTTGTATTTCAATAAACTTGACTCCTTTCAAACTTAAAAAAAAGGGATTTCCCCTCCATCATAGATATACTGTGCAAGCGTTAGGAATTCCCTAACTAGTATATCCTTAAAAACTTTATAGAACTCTAAGGGAAAAGTGTCCTCCACTGCCACCTTGCCCGAAGGAATAGCTGTGAAGGCCACCTCCACCTGATCTATAGAGAATTGAGCACCCAACTTGCCTACCTGATCAGCTTCTAGGTGGGGCAGCCTACACTTCTGTATGCATGTTGCAGTTTCTGACTGGCAGTCTACATAAGGCTGACAATAAAGATGCTGATAAAGCAGGGAGAACTGCTCTGAAACGGAACCAGGGCCTGTATGAAGATTGCCATCTATACCTTTAAAGCATTGTATCATACATTTGGACTGCATATCCGAGATTTGGTGAGCTAGAACTCCCTGTCATCACATTCACATTGAATTGCTTAATTTTTTGTCATACTTAGCTGCAATCTGCTCTTTTAACACCCGCCCTGGCACAGACCGCTTTTCCGTTAGTTGTGAAAAGATTGCCTGTTCGTCCATGCCTCCTTGAGCAATTGCCTGAGCATGAAAGATTTCGAGCTGCAGAATTTCTAGCCGCAGCTGATGTGCAGCGTCCAGAGCAGCCAAATTTTGTTTAATAATAAACTGTAGTGTGATACCTCGAGTATAACCTTTCAAAGTATCCCAAACAATAGAGGGTGTTAGGGTACCTGTATTGTTGGTAAAAATATCCCTTAATAAACCTGTAGTGTAAATTAGTAAACAGATGACAGGGAAAGGAAAATTTAGATTGTGTATTGTTGAGCTGAGCTTTAGCAATACCTTAGTGGGGCGGAGGGGCCAGGGGTCGGGGTCCCTGGACCTGGCATGGCGCAGATGGGCTCGTCTTAGGCGCACCTTCGGCGCGCCCGCTGCGTGGTCACTGCATCGGCCTGTTTAACCCCTTACGACGGGTTCAGCGACTAGAACACTGACCCGATAATGGCCGCCAAGCGGGACCAACTAAACGCTAAAACCCCCCCCCCCATGAGCATTGAACACAGCTCGGGCCACAAAATAAGAGGGTGAGTGCAATCAGAATTGGGCAATTGGACAATAGTGCAAACAGTTACAACAATATATGCATTCAATTTTCAAATAACAACACACTGGCAGTTTTTCTAAAAAGGAGGTAGATGCTGTGTTGAAATCAAGGAGAGTCAAGTTCTTCAGTAGCAAGCTAAAAACGGTATCAGGACCAGCTGCGCGGTTGCTGCATCAGCCTTTTTAAACCCTTACGACGGGTTCAGCGACTAGAACGCTGACCCGATAATGGCCGCCAATCGGGACCAACTAAACGCTAAAACCCCACACAAGCAAGCTAAAAACTGTATCAGTAACAAATTATCATCAGTTGGGTGCTGACAAAGAGCCTGATATACCAAGCTTATTGTTGGTTTCCTGCCTACTTGTAAAGACAGACCATTAGGCCAGAGTCTACAGAGTCCATCGGGTAGCTGCAACGTGTCAAGAAATAATCTCTGATTTGCAAATATTTAAACAAAAAGTGATGCGTATGCCCAATAGTAGCCTGTAAACCAGAAAAAGAAGAAAAGCCATTCACATCAAACACCTGCCCAATAGTCTGTACCCCATGTCGAGCCCTTGCCTTCCCGTTTGGATCTTGAAACAATGAATGGAAGGCAGGATTGTCCCACAGTGGTGTTGAATTATTTAAAAAAGAGATTGAATATTTGTCACACATTTCCTGCCAGATACGAATATCATCCATCAAGACCTTAAAGCGGACCCTCTTATAGTAGTTTGGGTCCCCCATTCGATATAAGAAAAGCCTATAGTCTACAACTAGCGCTAATTGATAGCAGAAATCTACTTGATCTGGGTCGGCCGGGACTAACAGGCTACACAGGCGCCCCGCGAATGCAGCCCAGAAATATAACTTAAAATCAGGAAGTTGTAGCCCGTCTCTTTATAGCCCCTCTCGTTTAAATGGAAGCTTCATAAATCAGATTGCTCGTCTCACTCGCCTGTGGCCTCATAAAAAACGTCCAATAGCTCCTTCCAAGCTCTTAAAAAAGGAGTGCAGGACCTGTAGAGGGATGGCCCGAAGCAGATAAAGAAATTTCAGGATGATACTCATTTTGACAATATTACATCATCCAATTATAGTGAGTGGTAATTTATTCCATGCCTTCATGTTGGCAATGACCGACATCAAAAGAGGCTCATAGTTCTGCTTAATTATTTCCCCCACCTTGGGGGACAATTTAACACCGAGATATATAGTGGTCAGAACTACCGCTGCAAGAGGGGCATCTAGCTCAAATGTCATAAGGACCTGTGTCTTAGAAATATTGAACTTGTACCCAGAAAGCTTACTAAACTCAGCAACCTCCCTAACAACCTGTCCCAGTGCATACAGTGGATCTGATATATATACGGCCACGTCACCTGCATTAAGCAGTAACTCTGGGATCATAGCCACTGAACTTCGGCGACAAAATGCCGGGGTTCAGTAACAGCGATCTCAAATATGGTTCAATATATAAAATAAAATAGCGGGGGAGATAGTGGGCATCCCTGACGAGTTCCGTGATGTGTCTGCAATGTGCTTGAGTACCTCCCAAAATGTTTCACCCTAGCACGCGGGTCTTTGTATTGTAGCATTTGTATGAATTTGTCTCCAACCCCAAAAGCGGTCAATGTAGCCCAGACAAAATCCCAAGCAACGCGATCAAAGGCTGTCTCGGCATCTAAAAGTATCATACACATCTATGTGTCGGTTTTTCCTCCAACATCGAATTCAGAGACTGCTGTATTTAAATGACTGATAGTAGCCCTTCCTGGCACAAATCCATGCTGTTGCTCAGAAACTATCATCAGAACGAAAGGGGCAAGTCTCATCCCTAAGACCTTAGAAAACGATTTAGTGTCCAAGTTGATCAGGGAAATGGGTCTGTGTGACCCCATGTCATCTGGTGATTTACCTTTCTTCAGAAAGGCCATAATATTAGTTACCTTCCAGGAGACAGGGATTTCTGCTCCAGGAGGGCGTGGCTTGGCACCCACAGAACGTGGCGGCACCTCCGTGACCTCCGGCGAGGTGGCACCAGCTGGCGGCTTTTCTTCGCGGGGCCCGTGACCCGTTCCTCACCTGAAGTGCAGTTTCAGGACTATGAACTGCCTGACGTTCATTTGATAGTGCCGGCGGTGCACCACCAGTAAGGAATAACAGATTCCGAGGTTTTTGCTGCCTCCTCAGTCGCGCCCGCCATTTTGTCTGCAGTCACCTCAAGCCTCCATCTCCTCACTGCTCCCGTCTCATGTAATGAGCTGCAGCTAACATTTCTGCTCTACGCTTGCGTAATACTGGTTTATAACACTCTTTGAGTATCACTGGCACTTTCATAGTCTCTGTGCCATTGAGTTATCCCTGCCTTTGCTACTTTTGGAGATTCTTTTGGATTAAAGTAGGTTTATGGGCAGATTAAGGAGACCTACCTCCTCTACTTCATCTCCTTTTTGGAGGCCTTAATATGTCTTATACCCAAAGAAAATAAGTACCCATGTTTATGTAAAAGTTATAGACCAATTTCAATAGTGAACATAGATTATAAAATGTTCTCAAAATCCCTGGCTTTACGGTTAGAATCCCTTCTTCCTAATCTTCTGGGTAAAGAGCAGTCAGGTTTTGTGAAAGGCCGTTCCCTCACAGATAACACACGTCTATTTTTTGATATACTTTCCAAATCCTCCCATTCTTCCGAATCGCTAGCGGTTTTAGCTTTAGATGTGGAAAAAGCTTTTGATAAAGTCTATTGGCCTTTTATTTTTTCGACACTTAAATGGTTTGGCTTTGGTCCTAAAATTATTAGCTTAATTTCTCTCCTATATTCAAATCCTAAAGCAGCTATATTTGCAAATGGCCTTACCTCCTCTTATTTTAACTTGGGAAGGGTCGTTAGTCAAGGATGACCCTTATCCCCCTTTTTGTTTAATTTAGCTTTAGAACCCTTCCTTTCTAGTCTTCGTCAAAATCCTGAGTTTCAAGGTTTTAAATATGAAAGTACACATATTAAATTGGCAGCCTATGCAGACGACATTTTGTTATTTCTTTCGAACCCTTCCTCTTCTCTACCCGCTTTTCTCTCTGAGACGGAGGCTTATTCTTCTGTCTCTGGCTATAAACTAAACAATGACAAATGTGAAATTTTACCCTTAACTAAATTTACTTTTAAAGATGATTTTGAAGTAACTAATTTCAATTGGCACATTAACCATATAAAGTACTGAGGTGTTTATTTCACTAATTCAATTAACTCATCAAGTTTCATTAACTTAGACAAATGCTCCTTAAAAATGTCTTCCCTATTTGATAAATGGCATCCTCTATATTTATCCTGGTGGGGAAGGTTAGATGCAATAAAAATGATGTTATCTCCGATTGTTCTTTTTACTGTTTCTAACATTCCTGTTGCTATACCCCAAAAGTTCTTTAAAAAAATTAACTCTTTACTCTCTTTCTTTCTTTGGAATAAAAGGAAACATGTATGTCATTGACAAAACTTATTCGTCCCAAATCAGATGGTGGTGTTAATTTTTCTGATTTGGCTACTTATCATAAAGCCTTTAATTTATGCCAATCATCTCATTGGCTCACAGATCCCTCACCAGACTCCCCTTTGTGGGTTATCCTAGAACACTCATATCTAGCCCCCTTCTCCTTTAAAGAATATTTATCATTTACTCGAAAACCTCAGAAGTTATCAACTTCCATTGTCAAACACACACACAAATTACTAGATACCAGCTTATTAGATAGATCCACCGACATGAATTCAGTCTTACAATCCTCCATATGGCATAACAACCGGATAACGATTAATGATAAACCTATTTATTGAAAATCATGGAGACAGAAGGCTCTTCTCTGGGTCCATCAGCTAATTCAACAAGGCATAATTCTACCTTTTCACCAAGCGAGAATTATCTTTGGCTTTACTGTCTCATTCTCAAATAAATATCAGTTGCTGCAAGATGGTTTGAATTTGGTTGTTAACCATTCTCTTCCATCTTCGAACCCCCCTATTACTACCTCTAACATTACCCATGACTTTCTGATTTCGGGCCCCAAGCGTCAAAAATGTACACATATTTACACAAATTGACCCCCTCCAGTGATAAAACTAAAGAGGAAGTGGATTGGGAACGAGATTTAAATGTTAATTGGTCCATTCAAATATGAAACAAAATTTGGCTTAAGATCAGGAAAACATCTAGAGCAGCTAACACCACGCAGACACTTTTCTTTATTTACAATAGATTGCTTCTTTCCCCCGCTTTTCTCCATAATATAAACATTGAATTACCCGATATTTGCTGGTCATGCTCCTCTGTGGGTGCAGACTTAAAGCACTTACTTTTTACTTGCCCACTTGTTCCCGACTTTTGGAAAAAAGTTTGGGAACAAATTAGCAGAGTTTTTCGTTATGTGGTGCCCTTCACTTTTGCCAATGTTTTTTTTGGGCTTCCTTACTGAGGATTGGTCTCACTGTCCTTTAAACATGCATGTTTTAGATTTACTTTTGGGAGTAGCATTTCAACAAATTACCAAACATTGGAAAAATGTATCAGATTTCTCCTTTCAGGCCTGGTGGTATGCTGTATGTCACAATCATAGACTAGACACTGTTCATGTATATCCATTGCCTCTAGTTGTGAAACGCTTAATTATATGGTCTCCGGTTACGACTTTCATCGATTGCCATGCTAAGCTTTCTCTTGCACGTAATGTTTTACAACAGGAGGTCTCAAAACCTCCTTGACATTCCTTTTTCTCTCTAGTTTTATTACTATTTGTATAGATACAATAGAATTGTATTGTTAAGTTTCAAATGAATGACCAGAATTGCTTTATATTTTCATATATTTTTTCTCTATTGTTAAAGCAACTACTCATTCATGTATTATATTTTTGTAGTACAGTACATATGTATCCTTATTATATTTTCCTTTCTCTTCCCCCTCCCCTTGTATTTCAATAAACTTGACTCCTTTCAAACTTAAAAAAAGGGGATTTCCCCTCCATCATAGATATACTGTGCAAGCGTTAGGAATTCCCTAACTAGTATATCCTTAAAAACTTTATAGAACTCTAAGGGAAAAGTGTCCTCCACTGCCACCTTGCCCGAAGGAATAGCTGTGAAGGCCACCTCCACCTGATCTATAGAAAATTGAGCACCCAACTTGCCTACCTGATCAGCTTCTAGGTGGGGCAGCCTACACTTCTGTATGCATGTTGCAGTTTCTGACTGGCAGTCTACATAAGGCTGACAATAAAGATGCTGATAAAGCAGGGAGAACTGCTCTGAAACGGAACCAGGGCCTGTATGAAGATTGCCATCTATACCTTTAAAGCATTGTATCATACATTTGGACTGCATATCCGAGATTTGGTGAGCTAGAACTCCCTGTCATCACATTCACATTGAATTGCTTTATTTTTTGTCATACTTAGCTGCAATCTGCTCTTTTAACACCCGCCCTGGCACAGACCGCTTTTCCGTTAGTTGTGAAAAGATTGCCTGTTCGTCCATGCCTCCTTGAGCAATTGCCTGAGCATGAAAGATTTCGAGCTGCAGAATTTCTAGCCGCAGCTGATGTGCAGCGTCCAGAGCAGCTCAATTTTGTTTAATAAGAAACTGTAGTGTGATACCTCGAGTATAAGCTTTCAAAGTATCCCAAATAATAGAGGGTGTTGCGGTAGCTGTATTGTTGGTAAAAATTCCCTTAATAAACCTGTAGTGTAAATTAGTAAACAGATGACAGGGAAAGGAAAATTTAGATTGTTTATTTTGTGTATTGGTGAGGCCGAATGTAAATAACATTGGGTTGTGGTCTGATACAATCCTATGGCATAGATCGATTTCTACATTTACTAATAAAGGCCTCCCGACGAGCACCAAATCAATCCTGAAATACTGCCTAAGTGGAAAAGAGTAAAAAGTCTATCCAGGATTAGCTGGGTGCAAAATCCTCCATACATCGTATAGCCTATGAAGCTGAATCAGCTCTTTGATTGATGCCCTAATCCTAATCCTAATCATATGAGGTGTGGATTTGTGATTGGTTGAGTCAATGTTATAGTCCATTACCCAGTTAAAATCACCCATAATAATCAATTCCCCCACCCAGTCTAAAAGCTCTAGTGAGAGCATATCCAAGACTTCTGAGTCGTCAATGTTTGGCCCATACAGTGCACAGATGACATATCTCTGGGAATACAATAACATTTGAGCCAGCACCCAACTCCCTTTTACGTCAGCTGCAGTTTTCAAGATGTTACATTGAATATATTTTGCAGCTAATAAAGCGACCCCCGGATAGAAACCGTTTGTGAGGTGGTGCTAAGTTGCTTCAGTAAAAGATGATCCTTATACGCCAAATGTGTCTCAGTTAAGGATAAAAGATGTGGTCTGTAAGTAGCTATTTCCTCCCTGACCAACTGTTGCTTACATCGCGAGTTTAAGTCAGACACATTCCATTTCATACATTTAATCCTAGCCATTAATCCAACAAATTATACTGCCTGATCCTGCACCCACAACACCACACAAAAAGGCCACTAAGAAGAAAAATAGTACGAATACTTTTAAAATCTGAAACATCCGAACATATTCTGATCTATTTTACTCCCCCCTCCAAACCTTAGTCACAGTATACGCTGTTCCCTCCATCCCGGAGGGATATAACATGACCGCCCACCCCAACCCCATCTCCTCCCCTGGTCCCCCCGTGATAGCATGAAAAAATCACCCCAACCTCAGGAGCTGTCGATGTCCTGATAGCCCAGATGGGGGCATAGTATTTAATGCAGCACCCGGCTTCCCGCGACACACCGGCCCTAGCCCCAGTACCCAATCAGCATTGTGAAAGCTGAGAAAAGGGTCAAACACTAGATATGAGCAGAGACATATGTGAAAGAGAAAAAGCGTGGAGGTTGTAGTGGTAGAAGAGAAAGAAGAATTCGAAATAGCACATTGTTGATATTGCAATTATTAACAATTCTAATTGGAAGAGCCTTTGAGGCGAATCAGAGCCTGCGAAGCATCAGACGCAGAGTGGCACATCTGTACTCAACCATCCTTAATAATTTTGATTCTAGCAAGTTCCTGGAGGAATACCTGAGCTCTGATTGCCTTCAAGTGATCATAAATTGGCGCAACTTCCTTCGTCAGTCCATAGTGGATACACAGCAATCTGAACGGGCTACAACAGACATTGCATCAACCCAGACAGGTGTATTGGGGCATGCCTTAAGAGAGATTGCCTGTCTAAGAAAAAAGTTTCCAACATAGATTAAGATTGCATGAGGCAGCATGGGCTTGGAGTTATCCATATTACGATTCAAAGGAAGATGGTCAGCACGTTATATCTGAGTGTCCCAATCCCAGTCCATCAGGTCCGGAAAGGCTTTGCCGAACAATTGCACAATGAATTGGCAGGGTCGCCCCCCTTCCTTACTTCCGGTATACCAAATATCCTCAGATAAATTCTCCTCTGTCGATTCTTCACATCTTCAAACTTGTTTTAAAGGCCCTTCAACTGTCTATCGTAATTGCCAATTCCTTTAACTGTAGCAGCGCCAGAAACGCGTTGTTGTAACTCTGCAACCTCCATGGTGAGGCTAGTGATCTTTCCTGCCATATCTGACACTGCTTGTTACATTTTCAGATTGTCTGCCCTCGACTGAGCATAGTATGACTGTGCCTCAGAACGCTGAATCTGCAGTATCTGCATAATTGCCAATAAGGATGGGTCTTGGATGTTTTCCTCTATGCCAATTTCCTTATGTACCCGAACATCAGAGAGTTCAGAGGAGGCGCCCCAGGATATATTTAAGGGTGATTGAGGGTGAGAAGTAGAGCAACTGAGAGGAGATTGTTTTTCTAAAGATTGCTTGTTCTCTGCAGTAGCGGCCGCCTAAACTCCTGACAGACGGGAAATAAGTGCATTCACCTCCCCCTTAGATGTAGCCCAATTCCTGAGTGGGCTACCCTATGCCCAGGAAGCACTTGACTTGTTTGTCTGCAGTTGCCTCAGAGCTTTGCCAGGTTGAAGTATTCTATGTGGCTCCGAAGGCTTCTGTTTACTGTTACCCCTGCCCGTTAAGGCAAGCTGGCCCTCTTCCTCCCGACTGCCCATATAGAAGTCAACCCCATCCTCTGTGCCAGAGGCAACAACAGATGGGTCAGGGGGCTCATGGCCACATATCTGTATATCCGGATCGCCGTCCTGCCATCCTAGCCCAGACCCTGACCCCCTGCAGTTGAAACCCATGACCCCCACTTCCTGGTCTGCAAAAGAATTTTAAACAGTACTTACAGATTTGGCGATGCAGTCCAGTGCGTGGTGGTCTGCCTGGTGATCTGCCATAGATATAGCATTTTCATTTGTGTACTGGAGCGTGGTACACAACAGGCTGTGAGATCCATGATGGTGGGGCTAGGAGCCGTCATTTTGACAAACCGTGAATAAATCCACAGACTGTCCTGTGACCATTGGCTTCTTTATCGGTAGCTAAGGGACTGGAAGAGGCTACAGCATTCCCTCCAGCCAAAACTGCTGCCCTCAACAACAAACAAGTGAATAATGCCCCCTTTCACACAACATTTAGCAAGACGGGGGGCAATGTGTTTTGCGGTGGGCATTTTGCCGCAACACCCATTTCTTTTTGTTACTGTCCCCTATTTACAAGAGTGGTGTAAATATGGGGCAGTGTAAAAAAAAAAGACCAGGGAAAACCTGGTCTTAACCTGGCGAAACGAGGAGAAATTATTCATTTCTCTTCGTTTTTGCTGTTTTTACGTGTGCTGCATTCTTGGCACTAGGCAGCTGAATTTAGCAGCAGTGCTAGGTAAAATGCAGGTGGGCGGCGTATTATTGTAAATACGGCACATCCCTGTATTTTCAAAATGGCGGAGCGTGGCGTTAGCAATCTTGGCTTAGCGCTGCGCTCATTGTCTTGTAAATATGCCCCTCTATTTTTGAGAGTGCTCTGCTGGGTAGTTGTGTGGCAATTAGAAAAAAAACTTCAATTGTATGCCAAGTCTAATGCTTTGCACTGGGTTTCTCACTTTTGTATCACAAACTCTGCGCAAAGCCTTGACATGGTATATGCTTTCCAGCTCAGATCAGAATTTGCATTGGAATGTTGGCCAAAGTAAAGCAAAGAAGAGATAGGCCCCATTTTGCATTAAGGGGCATTCTATCAGTGGTATATGTACGTTTCCATGCAACCACTATGTGTTTTGACGCAAATCCCTATCTGCTAACAATTGTAGATAGGGATTTTCGACAAAAACTTACGCCTTCTCAGAGCAGGCATAATGGAGGAGAAATGTTTTAATTCCTACACACTTTTCAAACTTCGTAGCACACATTCAAAGTGGGAATAGTATTAAGGTGTCCTTTTTGTACTGTACTTTAGGACTCCCTTTCCAGTGAAGGGATAAAAGACAAAATAATATTATTTTTATTTCAATAAAGGACTCCGAGTCATAAAACGGTGTAAACGTTAACATTAGTAATTTTTTCTACCGAGCGGTAAAATAAGTAAACATTCTATATCGTTTTAAAAAAAAATATTTTATATATTCATATTATTAATGTTCACAGATATGGCGATGAAGCTTCAGGTGGTTGTTTTATTGTGAATAAAGAATAGCTCTAAATTAATAAATGCATGCAATAAATGATATAAACAACCTTGGTGTTCTTCGAGGCGTCTGTTTAGGTAAAGAAGAAAAGGGAATAAAAAAGATGGCTGGCCAAAATGTGTGAGCCAGCATTATCAGTTTTGTATGTGCTCCTTCACAACACACAATCGAATTTTAGGCTACTATTGTCATGAGCAGCTTCGTTTCCCTTCTCCCAGCTGCTGCTGTTTACATTAGGGACATGCAAATGTAACCAAATATTCAGATCCACTTCTGATACGACCAAGGTACAGCTAACACGAGAAATTCAATGGACAGAGGTTAAGTTCGACACCTGCCTAAAACCCTAAACAAATTGGGTAGTTGACAGGACATTATTAACACGTTCTATCCAGCGGGCTTGTTTGTGAAAGGGAGTACCAATGACATAGTATTCTGAGCCATTTCAATAAACCAACAATGGCATTTGTGAAAATGCTATGCTACGTGACTAAGTACACAACACAGCTCTGCAATCTTGGCTGTAGGACTTCGGCTAAACAGGCCTTTCACCATACATTATTTGATTTAGCTCTGGGTAATGTTCCAATCCAGATGCGCTCTATAATACACCATTGGATACATTGTTGTAAACGAAGTCAGGGGACCCCAAGCCTCCTTGAAAAAATTTAATCTTAAGGATATTTTTCCTAAGATATCACGCAGTCGCCTTACTGCCCTGCGTGATAGGAAAAGGGCAGGAATGCGCCATACTTAACAATACACTATGAATTCCTGTTAATATGCTTGCCTAGTGCCAATGCAGGCACATTTGCACCATGGTGCAAGGGTGCCTGTGTTGTAAGCAGGATTGTTTTTGTGCAGGAAGGAACTCCTTCCAGCACACACAAACAATCCCCTGAGGCATTTTTAGGTCTCGCCTACGCAGCGTGCATGCGCTGCCCAGGAAAGAGACCTTTAGTAATCGGCACAGCTTTCCCGGCAAAAACGTGCACGCGTTGCATTGCTTCCAATGGCAACGCGTGCACGTCTGGCGATTCACTTGTGGGAGCGAGCAGTGGCGCCATATGTTATCAATTATCACACCTTGCTGCTCGCTCCCGCAAGGGAATCACGCAGGCCCCCCTCCTCTCTCCCCTCCCGCGAGGCGCGCTTGTTTACACATGGCTTTGACCCACCCCCACTCACCCCGCCCTCCTCCACCCTCCCTTGATCAAAGCACTCACAGTTCCCAAGCTTTATTTATGCATTTCGCCTTTGCTCATAACTTCGTGTCCCCTGCCCTTTCGATGAGTTGAAGTATTCAGTTTGATGGATTCCGGTTTACAGTATTCGTCTTTATGGGAGATGATCGTCTCAATGTGCAGTTATTTTTTAAAAAGAAAATAAAATGTTTTCAAAACAGAAACTATATGTTCTCTAAACAACAGTAGCTCATACTGTCACGTAACCCAGAAAACTACAGGGCAGTGTGTTGTTGGTAAGAAAGTGACTGCTGCAGGGAGAACTAAATGTGAAACAAACTTGTGAGAAACGGAAGTGCGCAGAGCTTCACTGGCAAAACTTGCTTGGACAAAGAGTCGACAAATGGGCCTGTCAGTCAGTGGCACCTCCCTACTCAACAGACTTATAGACATAGGACGATCATTGATGAAAGCGTGAGAGCACCATAGTAGAAAGAATTATCTTGCTGAGGGCACAGCCTTCACGTGAGCAGAACTAGTCAGCGGGCTGCAGGACTGAGTAAGGTTGAAAAAGGGGCCAGGCTTGTAAATTAGAGGACGGGAGGGCTCATCTCCTCCCCGCCTTCCCGGGTGCCTGAAAACACATACGTCTCTGCACAAACCATGCCCCAGGAAGGAAATTTTTGTTTCCGTTGTCAGTTCTGCCCTCCCAGTCTTTCGTGAGAGGCGGCATTACATGCAACTTAATTGTGGTCTGGCGGCTCGATTGCCGACTTTGGTGCTGGAAACCAGGGTTTGAGCCTCGGGGTCGCGTCCACATCCTGTGATTCTGGGTAAATCACTTAATCTCCCTGTGCCTGAATGTGTCCTTGTGTAACGTAACCGGTGCTCATGGAAAGCGCTCCAATACCTTCGGGTCGCGTTCGCGCCATATATATCTGCATTAAAAAAACTGTGAGGCTCTCCGCTCAGTTTTATGACAGCTCATACTTAACTTTGCTTCTTCCTGAGATTTCTCTGTAGATACTCTGCACTTACAGTTTGAGATATTATATATCTCCCTAAGATGATGTTTTTATTGACACTTCAACAAAGTAACTAAGGCCGATACATAGTGTGACCAAGATTTTAAAACCAAAAACGGGACATTTAATAAATTTAGAAGTAGGACTCTTAACTTTTGAACTGACCGAGGCCCAGAATGAGTTCAGAAAGAGCTCATGGACATAGAAAACAAGCATTTGCAATGCAATAGGTCTCGTATTTACGCAAGTTTGAGCTATTGGCATTGAAAATAACAATGCCTTTTATTTTTGGTTTCTTTTTAAAAACCTAAATAAAAGTCATTGCTATTTACAATGCCAATAGCTTAAACTCTCGTAACTGCGAGACCTATTGCAGTGCATATGCTTGTTTTATTTACCTACTAAATACATTCCTGGAGCTGTAGTCCTGGTTCCCTTCAGTTTATACCTTTAAACTAATACATATGCAAACAACGAATTGTAAAAGAAAATCCAAGCTTCACAGCATTGCGTCATATGAGATCATCCGGCAACTTTACTTCTGCGTAGTATTTTAGTGTCAACATCCACAACTGGCAAGTTCATAGTAAAAAAACAAGCAATGTAGGTGTGAGCTTGAGGCTACAACACCCTCTCTGAAGTCGGTAGAGTTCGATTCGGCTCAGAAAAACAAAAAAACATATAATCTTTGTTAGACCTGTCAGCCCTTTGGCTGGTCCCTCCTCATCATTATTTATTTTGTCCCACTTCTGCCTCAAACCCTGTTATAATTTTTCCTTTTTGGGAACCACCAGACTTTTTAGTGTTGATGCAGGGTCAGGGAGCCATTTTCCCTACCCCTGGAACTTCTGTCTGAGGGCCTGAGACACAAAATGGTGGCCACCCATTGTCACCTATGACATCACCAGAACTCACTGGAGGTTTCCAGAACCTCCTGGAACATTCTAGAATCCTGTGATAGTGAGAGGCAGTTTATAATGTTGGGAGGCCATCTCAGGGTGGCAGTTGGCATCTGACTGGAGAGGAGAGAGGACAGAGATAGAAGGAGGTCGGAGTAAGGCAGCAGGGGTGGAAACCAGTGCTTGGAGTGGGGGTCCAGAAACCCACCCTTGATGCTAGTCCCTACTGACCAAGCCCAGCCTAAAGCCCTGTGTGGGACCAAGTCCAGAAGAACCATCTTAAGGACCTGAATATTTGGAACAGGCCTTAAAGAGGAAGAACAGCAAGCTCCTGACCTGTTTAGCAGTGTCCTGACGTCGAGAAGCCTGGAGACCTGGGGCCTGAGGTAGAGAAGCGGCGCTGACAGAAAGCAGACGTCGTACCCGGAGCCGTCAGAGGTCGAGTGAGGGTGCCGACGGAGGTCGTGGCGAGGCACCGGAGGTCGAGTAGGGAGTCACCGGAGGTCGAGTGAGGGCGCCGACGGAGGTCGTGTAGAGGCGCCGGAGGTCGAGTAAGGAGTCACCTGAGGTCGAGGTGAGGCGTCGACGGGGGAGTGAAGTCCGCCCACCGGAGACGCCGGAAACTGAGGTGAAGCGCGCCGGAGGTCGGGAGTGGAGATCGCACTCCGGAGACACCCGGAAGCGGGGAGACCGTGTCCCTGCGACGCCGGAAGGCGACATCGAGTCGAGACCGCCCAGCGACATCGAGTCGAGACCGCCCAGCGACATCGAGTCGAGACCGCCCAGCGACATCGAGTCGAGACCGCCCAGCGACATCGAGTCGAGACCGCCCAGCGACATCGAGTCGAGGCCGCCCAGCGACATCGATCCGGAGCCGCCTCACGACGTCGACACGGCACCGAGCGGAGCCGATCGTCGAGGAAGGGACAGTAAGTGGTAGAGGGGGCGTCTAAGGCCCCGTGGAGCCCTAAAATACCATTCTAGGGGCTAGAGGGGTGTTAGAACCAGCCTGGGAGTGCCAGGGGTGAACTGAGACTGGTGCAGTGACATCTGTGTGGGGCTGTGTAGTTTGGAGGGCCAGATCATTAGGTTATCCTCATTCTGCCTCAGCTTAAGCCCCAGCCTTGACCAATCTAGGTGGGACACCCCCATGCCACCCAAATGACCACAAGCTGTATATGGGCAAAGTAAGACCAAGTTACCTCATGAAAGTGATCTGATCTGTAACTGTCATTGATTGCTTTACCTTATTTATTGAAGGTGCTTTATTTATTGTCTTCCACTAATTTATTCCTGCACTGTATTTATTGCCTGACTGTATTTATTTGCTATCTGTATTTATTGCACCTCTATTTATTCCTTGCTTAACTATGACCTGAACCTATTTGTTGAAACCTCGAAGTAGTATTGTTTATTTGACTTGCTCTTTTAAAGGAAAATCCTATTGTATTGTATTTATTATGTGAAGCCTGCAACTAAGAGAAAATAAGATAAAGACATATATATTTTCATCTTGTCTTCCATAATTTTTACGGTGTAGTGTCGTTTTTAGAACGGATGAACGCATGGTTATTGTGAGGGTGTGACGTACGCTTAACACGGTGCCTGCCCCCCAACCGCTCGAGCCAAGCTACCACTGTGCTGGGAACCTGGTGACTGCTAACCCGGTTGCCCGGTTTCCAACATAAAATTGGTGTTCAGTGGTGGGATAGAGCTGTGCTTGCGTCTACTCGACAATAACTTTGGGTAGTCCATAGGCCTACACCGGGAGTTTTCTCCAAGCGGACTTCCTAATTTTGAGTTTTGTTTTTTCCAAATTTACTTCTGGTGGTGGGAGGAGGTATTACAAAAGGTACCCCCCTGCATAGCTTCTGTAAGCAACTGTCTTCTATCCTGAGTGGGCAAAATGGAGTTTGTGTTGGAGGATGTGGAAACTTACACTGTGGCCCAACTCAGAGAGTTTTGTCAGCGAGAGGGGGTGTTTTGTCCCCAAGGTGCAAAGAAGGGTGAGCTCCAGACCAGCTTGAGGGCTTGGGGGGAGGCACGACGAGAAAGTAAGGCTGATAAGGAGGACAGGGATGGAGAGACTGTCAGCGAGGGGGCTGGTTTGTACCAACCTGAGGTGGGGAACCTATTAGCAGGGCCCAGAACACTTTCAAGGAAGGGCAGCAGTGTCTCTAGTGGCGGCTTATCAGAAGCAGAATTAACTGACCGGAGGGAGAAAAGACAGCTCACCTGGGAGTTGGCGAAGCTGGAGAAAGAAAAGGAGGAACGGAGGATGGCTCACGAGTTGAGGCTCAGGGAGATAGATCTCCAGATCCTACGGGTCGGGGCACACACTGTTCCTAATGGTGGCAGCGAAGAGAGAGAAATCACCAGGGAACCCAAACCCTATCTGCCAAAATACATAGTAGCCAGCTATAGTGCGGGAGATGATATCGCCAAGTGGCTAGCGGCCTATGAGGTCTCTTTAAGAGCCCATGGGGTTCCAGAGAAATATTGGGGAGGGGGATTGTATAAATACATGCCTCCAGCTGGCAGGGATACATTATTGGCCCTGGAGCAGGATGAGCAGACCCACTACCCCACCATGAAAGTGGCGCTCGTGAGGAAGTTTGGACTAACACCCGAGAAGTACAGACAGAAGTTCCGGGGTAGCCACAAACTGGGCACACAGAATTGGGTGGATTTCCTATACTATGCAAAGAAGGCATTAGAGGGTTGGATATAGGGCAGTGAGGTGAGGGACTACGAGGGGTTGTTTGATTTGATGTTGAAGGAACACCTGCTCGAAAATTGTTCCCCTGAACTGCGTCAACACCTGGTGGATAGCAAGCTGACCAATCCCCGGAAGCTTGCTGAGGAGGCGGACATTTGGGCTAGTACCCGGGTGTCCACAAGGGGGACTGGAGGGGACTCTCAAAGGACCGGACAGGGCGCCCCCCAGAAGAAAGAGGGAGGGGAAAAGAAAACGGAGTTCTCTAAAGGCCCCCAAAATAGTTTCCAAGGGAAGGGAACGGGATTCACCCCTAGGGCTCACCCACCCAGAAACCCTAATCCTGGCCAGAGTCAGCAGCCAAGGGTTGTCCATTGCTTCGAGTGCGGTTGTGTCGGACACTATAAGGGAGATGTGAAGTGCCCGAAAAGACCACCCCCTCCCATCGGAGGAAAGGCCCCCGGAGTAGCTAGTGTAGTGCTCGGGGAGGAGATGCCTTTAGATAAGGGAAGGGAGTGGGCGGGTGTCACTTTAGTGTCCCTGGGAGAACGGGAGATGGTTCCTAAGATCCAGGTGCCCGCAAATACCGCAAAGTATGGGCAGTGGGTCACCATCAACGGCCAAAGAGGGGAGGCTCTGATAGACACAGGAGCCAGTATGACTATGGTATGTAGCCAACTGGTGTCTCCAGAGCAGGTGATTCCCGATGTACTCCACCCTGCCGCGATGGCTGACGGCAGAATGGGCCACTATCCGGTGGCCGAGGTTCCATTTGAATGGGAAGGGGTTGCAGGGTTGCTTCGAGTTGCCGTAAGCCCTGCCGTGCCAGTCGATTGTCTGCTGGGGAATGACATGGAGCATAATGCTTGGAAGGAGGTGGAATACCGGACTCATGCTGAGATGCTGGGTACACCTGACTGGGCCTGTGTATGCACAGGGTCTGCGACTACCCAGAGAGGGAGTTCGTTTAGGCTGGAGCCTGGAACAAAGGCACAGCCGGCTGCCGACCAAGGGAAGAACCGAGGGCAGGAGGAGCCTGCCTCGGCATCCGCGCCCCGTGTGATGGATAGGCCACTGGAGGTGGTGGACCAGGAGTCCGCGGAGGGGGATGTTACCGAACTGGAGAACCTACCCATCCCGGCCGAGTGGCACGTGGAGGGAAGGCCGACCAGGGAGGAATTCTGCAAGGGCCAGAGGGAGTGTCCTACCCTTGAGGGACTGAGGCGACAGGCCGAAGCCCAGGCAGCAGGGAACGTTGAGGGGAACTACCACATTTACTGGGAGGATGGCCTCCTCTACAGTGAACCCAAGGCACCCATGCACGGATCGTCACGGGTCTTGGTTGTCCCTCAACGTTATCGAGCCTTTCTCCTGGAATTGGCTCATGAAGTCCCCTTGGCAGGACACCTGGGGCAAGACAAGACCTTTGCCCAGCTTGTCCCACACTTTTATTGGCCTCAAATGAAAGTGTCGTCCGACACCTATTGCCGGACGTGTGTGCCTTGTCAAGCCAGTGGGAAAACAGGGGTGAAGCTGAAAGCTCCCCTGGAACCACTTTCTGTCGTTAGCACCCCCTTTGAAAGGGTGGGCATCGACATTGTGGGTCCATTAGATCCGCCTACTACAGCTGGTCACAGGTTTATCCTGGTTCTGGTGGATCATGCCACACGGTACCCAGAGGACCATTACTGCACCTGTTGTGGCTAGGGCCCTGATGGGAATCTTTACCCGAGTGGGTTTTCCCAAGGAAGTTGTGTCTGACAGGGGGACCAACTTTTTTTTTTTAAATTCTTTTTATTTGCAGTTTTCAAAAACAAACTTAAAACAACATCACTCACTGTTGTGTACATATGACAAGCGATGACGATACGCCTCCACACCAAGCAGATCATCACAATTTGGGTACCATCACACGAACTCAGTGCTACATTATCAGGTGCGTGGCATTCAGCAGCCGAGCGTCCCATCCCGCCCGCATGCGTCACCTCAAACCGGTTCAACACCCAAAAAGTCCCCCTGAGAAATACAGTCACCGCCATCTTGCGTCCGCCTTAGGGAATAGTATCGAGTTACAGAGCCTGCAGTGTAGCTTGCTCCAACCATT
Source organism: Triturus cristatus (assembly GCF_964204655.1). NCBI lineage: Eukaryota > Metazoa > Chordata > Amphibia > Caudata > Salamandridae > Triturus > Triturus cristatus. Next base: position 1,189,486,962 of record NC_140581.1, on the reverse strand, counting down.
GTGTGAAAGGCCCCCAAATGTCCTTAGGTCGTGAACGCAGCGGCATAAGCTCCCAGTACAGGGCAAGTTGTGTCTGGCAGTAGACTGCGCTCGTGACCCATGCTCGAATGCTAGGTGACGTGGCAACTCCCCAGTGCATCGCAACTTGTCTTCTAGCTAGTAACAATAGCATCGCTGGTAGCTTACGGTGTTTGGGCTTAACCATGTGCAAAATACCAAGCAGCGCAGCCTGTGGGGTGCACGGGATCTGTAGGCCAGTGATTTTGCATATAATCTCTACTACCCTGGCCCAGAATGACGACAATGTAGGACAGTTCCATGCCATATGCAGAAAGGTGGCGCCATGAGTGTAGCAGCGCCAACATTCATCCGTGTCTCTTAAACCCATTCGGTGCAATCGGCTAGGGGTACGGTACGTCATGTGTATATATTTGAAGTGGATCAGGCGCAGCCTGTAGTTGGGGGACAAAATCTCAAGATTCTTACAGCACAAGTCCCAATGTTGATCCGAAATATCCGTACCCAGCTCCGCCTCCCACATGCCCGCGCCGCCGGAAGAGCCACGGGGTGGCAAGTCTGCATTTGCACATACAAGCGGGATATAAGATTGCGCCCGGAATCCACAGCTAGTACATTTTCCAAGGCAAGCAGGGCCGGCGGCGGCGCCGGGAACGCGGGAGACAACCTCCGGCACGAGTGACGGAGCTGATAGTAAAGAAGCGTGTCCAGCACCGTCGGAGCCTCTGCATTACACATCTGCTCCGGAGTTAGGAAGGTGTCTCCCGGAAACAAATCGCCCCCAGTGCGGAGGCCCAGCTCTTCAGCTCGCTCCCCGGTCTGCATGCTGCGCAGCGGCGGCCACATCGGATTCCCGCGCAGGGGCACAGAATGTGAATAAAGAAGGTCAAGTCCGGCCCTCCGCCGCAGTCCATCCCATGCCCACCTGAGTGCGTGTACCGGGTCTATGTCCGTGCATCTCCGGGTGTGTGGCACGTAAAGTGCCACATTTAGTGGCAGCGGGGCTACTCTGTCCGTCTCTATCGCCACATGTGGTTGAAACGGTGTGGGATGTGCCCAGTAATGCAGGAATTGTGCCTGTGCACAGTAAGCATATAAGGAGAAGTCCGGCCAGCCAGGCCTCCCTGTCGCTGTGGGAGAGTCAGGGTCTCCCATGCCACCCTCGGTTGTTTACCCCCCCAGGCCAGCTCCACCATCTTTGAGCATAGCCGCCGCAAAAAATGTGCAGTCAGGGGCAGTGGGATATTCCCAAACAGGTATAGGAGTTTGGGCAGGATCACCATTTTGGCCACCGCAATTCTGCCAGCCAGCGAAAGGGGCAAGTGCTTCCAGCGGTCGACCCTCTCCTCCACCCAACTCATCACCCGTCCATAATTCTCCGTCCATATTTGCTGTTTATTCGTGCTTATCCAAATCCCCAAGTATCGCACCGGGCCAGTGGCCCATTTCAGCGGGCAATCCGGAGTAAAGCGGGGAGTCCCGGACGTCAGGGGCATAATTACCGACTTTTCCCAATTTATATTCACCCCCGATAATTGACCATAATGCATCAGTTCTCCCGTCAGAGGGGAGAGGTTCGTCTGAGGATCAGTGACATATAACGTGATATCATCAGCATACAGTGATATCGTCAATGCCCTCGACGAGAACCCAATGCCTCTAGCTGCGTGATGCTGCCTGATGCGAGCAGCCAAAGGCTCCGTGGCGATAGCAAAAAGCAGGGGCGACAGGGGACATCCCTGCCTGGTACCTCTCTGAATTGCAAAGGGCGCCGAGACGAGCCCGTTAACTCTCACCCTAGCAGTGATGCCGGTATAAAGCAGTCTAATGTAGCCAATGAAGGCTTCACTCACACCCATGCGCTGCAGCAGCGGAAACAGGAACCCCCATTCCAGGGAGTCGAACGCTTTGGTGGCGTCCAGTAGCACCGCCGCAGCCTTAACATGTGGGGCCAAATAGTGTAGTACTCCAAAGAGGGTACGGAGGTTGTGAGAGGTCGATCTGCCCGGCACAAATCCCGACTGATCAGGACGGATCATGAGGGGCAACACCGGCTGTAGCCGAGTGGCCAGCATTTTCGCAAAAATCTTCGCGTCAGTGTTAATTAATGACAGTGGCCGGTAGGAGTCGCATTGTTGGCTATCCTTGTCCGGTTTCAGGAGGGTGATGATGACAGCCTCTCTAAGCGACCCTGGGAGCATACCCGACTCGACCGCCTCAGCATATATCGCCAACAGCCGGGGGACCAGGAGATCTGCGTACTCCTTGTAGAACTGCGCCGGCAGTCCATCCGGACCCGGCGCCTTTCCGGCCGCCAAGGAGCCTATGGCCTCCCGCACATCATCCGCCTCAAAAGGCCGATCGAAGTAGCCTTTTTGGTGCGCATTGAACCAGATAAGCTGTACAGTATCCAAATATTCAGCAAGCTCCACCGGCGTGTGGGCCTCCCGCGACCTGTAGAGGTCTCTGTAAAAGGTCCGAAACGTATCTAGGATTTCAGGGGGAGTGCATACGTTATCCCCTCCCTGCGTCATCACTGAGGATATGAAGGGAGATGGTCTTTGTGCGCGCAGGAGCAGGGCGAGTGTTCTACCCGGGCGGTCCCCTTCTCCATATCTACGGGCCACAGCATGCTTAGTCAGGAACTTAAGTTCCCTGTCAGCCTCTTCCTGATATTCAGTTAGCGTTGTGCGAGTTTCGGCCAAAGTGGCCGCCGAGGGGTCCGAACACCTGATAGTCTTTAGGACCCTGGCCTGCCCCGCAATACAGTGGCCTCTGACCACCACTTTAAATGCGTCCCACAGCGTGCCTAGCGAAGCCACTGATCCCTCATTCAGCTCAAAGTAGTCAAGTATTTGCTGATGAATCTCTTCCCGAAACACCTGATCTGTCAGGGCATGTGGTGGTAGCCGCCACGTGAAGGGCGTGATGTATGGCTTGGGGACATTCAGAGTTAGTTCGACAGGAGAGTGATCGGAGAGGGTACGCGCCCTGTGAGTGACTGCAGAGACCCATACATGTACCTGCGGGGTTAAGAGCCAGTAGTCCAAGCGGGACCAGGCACTCCTGTGCGGGGTGAAGCAGGTGCCTTCCCTAACCGCGGGATGCAGTACGCGCCACGTGTCTAGTAGAGTGTAATCTGCCATTAGGCCACGGATGAGGCCAGCCGCTAGCGGATGATGCGTGCGGGCCACCCCTTCCCTATCTAGCTCCAGTGAAAGTACAGCATTGAAATCTCCACCCCACAAGCAAGCCCCCCCACCCAGGGATTGCGCCAGGTGCCAGACGTTCCGGAAAAAGCCAGGGTCATCCGAGTTGGGGCCATAGACATTAATAAACGTGATCGGCATATGAAAGAGCTGCCCAAGTAGTATGATGTAGCGCCCATCCGAATCAGCTTGCACCTTGAACGTCTGCCAGGGAAGGCCTTTACGGATAAGAATGGCCACTCCACGGGAGTAGTTGGAGCAACCCGATGTGTGTACCTCTCCCCACCGTGCATTTCTAAGCTTGTCCCCGGCGGCGCGAGTCAAGTGGGTTTCCTGTAGGAAACATATATCGATTTGGTGTCGCGTCAGATGTGCATGGGTCAAGCGTATTTTTCGGTGATCGTTAAGCCCTCGGATATTCCAGGTAAGGCAGCGCAACGCGGTCAGGGCGGCTTGTGTGTGCCTTTCTCATGTAGGCGTGTGGTCACCGAGGGACCCAGTAGAAGGGCCCACCCGCAGGTACCCCGCCCTCCCGTCCTATGATTCAGCAACCACAGTAAGTCTGCCCGTGTCTGGACCGCATCGCCATGTAGTGGTGTAGCCAGAAAGTGTAGTGATGTAGAACCAACCAACAATAACCCCAACCCCCCCCACCCACTCCAAACCCCCAATCAGGTTGATATATCATCCCCACCCACCACCCCCCCCAACTGGAACTGTCTTGCAATAGTATCTCGGGAATCATCCCACAGGGGCGTGGGGTTACCGGCTCACTCCCCAGTCTATAAACGACCGGGTGGCCGGACATTTCCACCTAGCATTTGAAGCAGTATCTCAAGGTACAGCCTGGAAGTCCCTGCATGCTTCTCAGCACAGTTCTCCGCAGGGTACTAGTAGCGTTAATCATGCATGAACAGACCAGTCCCTCAGCTCAGGGACGGACCTATCTCCCTCTGCAGGTCTCAGGGACACACATTGTTGGGCATAGGGCGCGCGCCCTACATTAATGTAGTATAGCGATCCAGCATGGGCACGCGTGTCTTTGTGTCGTGTTATTCAATGTCACTTAGCTGTCCCATCGGCGGATTCTCTGGGTCATCTCGCCTCTCACGTTGCGAACGTTCCGCCTGTCTCGCAAACTTGATCGCGTCTGCCGCCGTAGTAAATACCATAGGCTTCCCTTTATGATGGATCCGCAGCTTGGCCGGGTACAGCATCGCATACTTAGTCCCCACCTTCTGGAAGAGTTTTTTGGCCGGTATGAATTCGCGCCGGGCGGCCTGCACAGCCTGCGTAAAATCCGGAAACAAGGAGATAACCATATTTTGAAAAGTTAGTTTCCCCTTTTCACGTGCCAACCGCAGGATGGTATCTCTGTCCCGGTAGTTAAGAACCCGGGCCAGGATTGGCCGCGGCGGAGCCCCCGGCACGGGTCGCGGCCCCAACGTGCGATGTGCGCGTTCAACCAAGAACATGGCCGACAGTCCCTCTCTAAACAGTTCACGGAACATTCCTTCCACAAATAGTTCCATATTTCCAATGTTAGTGGATTCGGCAACCCCAATAATTCGTACATTATTTCGGCGGGAGCGAGCTTCCAAATCTTCGTTGCGCCCACGTATCACCTCCAGGACCCTGTCCATTCGGAGTAACTTCTCCTGGGTGTCTCCGTGGCCCTCCTCGCAGTCCACAATTCTCGCTTCCATCGCCGTGATACGCTCCTCATGTTTGTCGACCCTGTGCGATATGCCATCCAGCCGCTGGGCCATGGAGTCGAGTTTTCCGTCAATTTCCTTTAGGCAGCCCTTAAGGTCACGGAACATGCTTTTGACATCATCGTCCGGTGTTAGGTCCAGCTGTGTTTTAGGGACCACCGTCTGCGACTCCGGCACAGCATCGGCGCCGCGGGAGGTCTGCTTCTCGAAGGGGAGCTTCCTCTGTTTGGCGTCCGATTTCCCCATGGTTCCCCCGAGGGCCCGCCACCTGCCAATAATAGTGGTGAGGGGTATCAAGCAACAAGCAGGCCACCAAGCGCAAGGAACACGTAGGTGGAGTGGTCACCACACAGTCACCCCCTCCACACGAGGAACACCGCCAAGTAGGGAAGACCAGGCCAGCTCTCGTCACATTCAGGGCGCGGGTCTGCGTTAGTCGGGTAACAATGGCGGCCTCACCGTCCTCTCGCAGTGGCCCGGGAGGCAGCCCGGCCGACCTCCCGCTCAGTAAGCCTCTCCATCGCCGTGTCTCCCCGGCCCGCAGGCACACGATGGTTAGAGCAGGTCGTCGGCAGGTTCCGGCAGCCGGACATCACCTTCTGCGGGCAGGGAACGGGCCCACCCAGCGGGCGCCACAGCTTCCTTCTCCCGTCTCCTCACTCCAGTAGGCCCATCGGCCCAGGCACCAGACCAGGGCGCAGCCACGCCGGATAGGCCTAGGCAGCCAGTCCGCCAGTTCGGCCTCCTCTCGGTACCAGTTCCCCAGCAGGGGCCGGCCTCAGCACGTCAGGAGGCCACCGCAGCCACTCGGGCGCCAGTCGCAGGGCTCACCACGTCTCAGCTGGGTCCACGAGAGCCGCCTCGTATCCGCCAGACCGCGGCCCTCGACCAGGGTCTCGCGTAGGAGAAGACTCCGCCCAACACGGCGCCCAAATGCCGCTCGGCCAGCCCGGCCGTGTAGCTCCGGATCTCCGAGGCCGATGTCAACCGCAGTGGCACCGCTAGGATCCCCTTCACCAGGGCACTTCCCGCCGTGTTTTTTAATGGTCAAAAAGCAAGGCAAAGGTCGGATTGTCTGACGGATTAGGTGTCCGGCCGGCAGAGCCCCGTTACACGGCGGCCATCTTGCAGCTCGGCTCGGCCACGCCCCCACAGGGGGACCAACTTCATGTCAGCATACATGCGGGCCATGTGGAAGGAGTGTGGAGTGACCTACCGGTTCACCACCCCTTACCATCCCCAGACCAATGGTCTGGTGGAGAGGTTCAATAAAACCTTGAAAGGCATGATCAGAAGTCTGCCTGAAAGCCTGCGGAGGAAATGGGACGTCCTCCTACCCTGTCTATTGTTTTCTTACAGGGAAGTGCCACAGAAGGGAGTGGGCTTCAGCCCCTTCGAGCTTTTGTATGGGCACCCTGTGCGTGGACCTCTCGGCCTGGTGAGAGACGGATGGGAAAGAACTCCCAGACAGCTTCCCCAGGACGTGGTGAGCTACATGCTGGCCTTCCGGAGCCAAATGGCTAAGTTGTGGAAGCAAGCTTCTGACAACTTGGAAGCCAGCCGAGCAGTGATGAAGGCGTGGTATGACCACAATGCTCATCCGGTGGAGTTGGAGCCTGGCCAGAAGGTGTGGGTGATCGAACCAGGAGAGCTTAGCGCCCTCCAGGATCACTGGTCAGGACCCTTTGAGGTGTTGGAGAAGAAGGGTAAGGCTACCTACTTGGTGGATCTGAAGACCCCTCGCCAGCCCCTACGGGTGCTGCATGCCAACCGCCTCAAACCCCACCATGAGAGGCCCGAAGTCATATTGCTGATGGTGACTGACGGAGCAGAGGACGTGGAAAGCGAGCCTCTCCCCGACTTATTTGCGTCTCAAGAGAAGGATGGGTTGGTGGAGGGAGTGATTCTCTCCCCGTCCCTAACTCCTGAACAGCAGGAGGACTGCCGCCTGGTCCTGGGGCAGTACTCTTCGTTGTTCTCCCTTGTTCCGGGTAGGACTCACCTGTACGTCCATGACGTGGACACAGGAGACAGCCCACCTGTGAAGTCAAAGATCTACCGGATGACAGACAAGATGAAGGCCAGCATTCACAGTGAAGTCACTAAGATGCTGGAGCTAGGAGTGATTGAACCTTCCAGCAGCCCCTGGTCCAGTCCGGTGGTATTAGTACCAAAAGCTGTACCACCGGGTGCCCAACCGGAACTGAGGTTCTGTGTGGACTACCGGGGACTGAACTCAGTAACCAAGACTGATGCTCATCCGATTCCAAGGGCGGATGAACTGATTGACCGGCTGGGAGCTGCCCAATATCTAAGTACCTTTGACCTTACTTCCGGGTACTGGCAGATCTCTCTGACTGATGGAGCTAAGGAAAGGTCAGCCTTCTCCACGCCCAAGGGCCACTACCAGTTCTGCGTGATGCCCTTTGGGCTCAAGAACGCACCTGCCACGTTTCAGCGCCTGGTGAACCAGATCCTCGCTGGAATGGAGAGTTTCTCTGCTGCTTATCTGGACGACATTGCCGTCTTCAGTAACAGCTGGGAGGATCACTTGCGTCACCTGCAAACTGTTCTCCAGGCCCTGAAGCAAGCTGGGTTAACGATTAAGGCCAGTAAATGCCAGATCGGGCAGGGGTCGGTAGTGTACCTTGGACACTTGGTGGGTAGGGGAGCGGTGCAACCCCTCCAGGCGAAAATCGAGGCCATCATGGCCTGGGAACCCCCCAAGACTCAGACTGAGGTCCGAGCTTTTCTGGGCCTCACCGGATATTACCGCCGCTTCGTGAAGGGGTATGGTAGGTACCATTGTGGCCCCCCTCACGGAGCTCACGTCCAAGAAGCAACCTCGATGGGTAGTCTGGACGGAGGCTTGTCAGCAGGCCTTTGTGAAACTGAAGCAAGCCATGTGCGAGGCCCCGGTCTTAAGGGCCCCAGATTTTTCCAAGGAGTTCATTGTCCAGACGGATGCATCGGAACATGGCATTGGGGCAGTGTTATCGCAACTCAATGAAGATGGTCTGGACCAACCCGTGGTCTTCCTATCCCGGAGACTACTTCCCAGGGAACAGAAGTGGAGTGCAATCGAGCGTGAAGCCTTTGCAGTGGTATGGGCTCTGAAGAAGTTGCGGCCATACCTGTTTGGCTCGCACTTCCTAGTTCAGACCGACCACAGACCCCTTCGGTGGCTGATGCAGATGAAGGGGGAGAATCCCAAGTTGCTAAGGTGGTCTATCTCCCTACAGGGAATTGTAGGAGAGTAGGGTCTGCTTTCTATGTTCACCCCCACTTTTTGCTTTTGCTTTACTGGTTTTCGACTTAGATGTGGCTGTGGGCCTGCTAATCAGACCCACAGCCCTGCTGTTCTCTCTCTAAATTAATACTATGTACTTTAGGTGCATAACCCATTTGGATAGGATCACCTTATTGGCCCCTGTACAGTGTACCCTAGGTACCCAGGGCATAGGTGTACCCTAGGCCTACCAGGGGCTGCAGCATGTATTATGCCACCCCTGGCCTGGCCTTCCATTTTGACACAACTGGCTGATCACTCAGCTGGGGCAAGGTCGTGTAATCACCCCTTGCTTAGGTGTAGTATTCCTATACCTAACTTACATATAGACACATGTGTACCTATCAGTCACTCCTATGGCAGGCCTTAACAATCCTGGAGGCAGAGTGCTTGGTAACATGTGAGATGGTGCTCTAGCATGAGCTGAGCCTGTCTGCAGCTTTCGGAACCTTGTCCTTATAGCTGTTCTATGATATAGCCTACCATATACTCTTAAAGTGCCTTATAATCTTAGACGGTTATGGTAACTATGGTTTGGCTTTATCGAAACATGTCGTGTAAGGTGTCTAACACTGTGGAATAATACCCCCATGCCATTTCTGGACATGAGAATATTATTCCCCCCTTCTAGAGGGAAAGACATGTTAAAATCATACTTCAACTGTTAGCCTCTGACCAAAGCCTCAGCATCACAAAATGGATGCTGCTGCCACGACACAAGTCTGACCTCCTGCAGCTGGGAGTGATCCCAGCCAGGGAGGCCTGGACAATAGGTTTCCTGCTTGGGGAGGTGCTAGCACCTCTATTGGGGCAGGGTGGGCTGAAAGGAATGAGACATGCCTGGGGCACACAAGGTGTTCCTTGCATAGTCCAGTTCAAACCGGCGCTGGGGCACTCCAGCCCCAGCTCTGGCGCGAAACTGGACAAAGGGAAGTGGGTGTAACCACCCCCTCCCAGGTCCCACCCATAAGGCGTGACCTAGCAGGTATCCCAGCCCCCCAGATTAGTATAAGAGTGGGAGTTGGGCCTCAAGACTTTAGATTATCCTGAACCTGCAAAACTGAACAGAAACTCTGGACCTTCGACATTCGACGAAAGAAGAAGACTGAAGAATCTCCCTTGTAGCCAAGGAGTGGCTACCCTGTGCAAACAGGCACCATCAAGAGACTACCCTTTGCTTTGCCCACGTTCTACGAGGAACCGACTGCAGAGCCCGACCAGAGCCTTGACTTCCAGACTTCTCCGACCCTGATCCACATCTACAGCAGAGCTGAGATCCGTGGAGGCGACGAGCGACGTGGGACCGGCTACCTGGAAAAAGTGGCTAGTAACTTAAAGCGCAGCTTCTGAGGTACCCTCGAAGTTGTGCACCGGGGATTGAGAAGCCCCAACCCCAAGCACCATCTGCACCGAAGATCAGCCCCCCACACTCCACGAGTCCTGCGTGGGGCCCTTCAGCATTTTCCTGCTTGCCGCGTCTGTCCGGTTGCTTGCCCGCTGGCTAGTGGCCTTTGTGACGACGCACCCTGAAATCTTCTGCGCTGGTTTGGCTCCTCCAGACTGGCTCCCACTTCTCTGCAAAGAAGAAGCACCCCAGACCTTCCTGGTCTGCACCAGAAGCAAGTCCTCCGTTCTTCGTGGGTTCCGCTTGCCAAGGCTTGGTGAGTCCTAGTCCAACTTCGACGCCGCCGACAGCAAGAGCCTTCGTGGGACAGCTCGCCTCCTGGTCCTGGTCGTCCTCGACGCTTCCTGGTCCTCCTGGCTGCAGCGACAAGCTTCACCTTCACCTGCAAATCTTCAGTACATCGCCTGGTTCCTTCCTGGTTCCACGTGGTCACTGGCTAGTGACCTTGACTCTGTCCCTTCTGCTTGCAGGTTTCCTCTCTTCTTGATCCCAGCCTTGGGATCCACCGGACACTCTTCACTGACTGCCTGTCAGCATCTTTCTTCAGGCATCCATAGGAGTCGACGACAAAAACGACGCATCTTCACCCCTATGCCCCCGCAGCCTGTGGGCTGGTAACTTGGGTACTCCGGTGCTCATCAGGATAGTGACTATCCTAGTGTCTAATTTTCAAGTCTCAACTTCCTAGCTACTCCGGAAGTGTCCTAAATCTACGGTTTTCTAAACTGTACTATTGCTATTGACTTTTACGCATTACGCGTGAGTGTTTCCACTCTGCACACGAATCCCGTGGGCCTCCCACTTCCTAACTAACGCTAGTGTAGTGTAGCCCCAGCGATTCCCTAGGCCTAGGCCTATTCTATTTCCGTGACAGTGGTTCTTATACCACTTACTTAGTATATGGTTTGCGTGGCCCCTAGGGCCTAACTGTATTACTTACCTGTGTGACTTAATGTATGCTTAAATAAGACTGTGTTGTACTTACCTCTAATCTCATAAAGAGTGCTGAGGGTTTGACTAGAATAAATACACTTTATTTTATATATATATCTGTTGTGGTGTCCTTTCATTTGGTATTCAAGGGATTATATATGGTATCACAGCTGGCTTCACATGCCATTCAGAGTTTAGCCTAAGACTGCTCTTGTCCATGCTACCACTAGGATAGCTGGTCTATAAGGTTGACTTTACAACCAATCACCATAAGGGTATTTGGACTGATATAGGGTGTACACTAGAACTAGTGACATCATACATCAGGCCAACTTCTCACAGGAATGGACTTTCAGGTGGAACATCGGCCTGGAGTGCACCACGCCAATGCAGACGGTCTCTCAAGGTATTTCCGCCTTAGTGATGAGAACTCCCAAGGGGTTGGGTAGCTCTCCCCACTTTCAGCTGGGGGGGACGTGTGTTAGACCTGTCAGCCCTTTGGGTGGTCCCTCCTCATCATTATTTATTTTGTCCCACTTCTGCCTCAAACCCTGTTATAATTTTTCCTTTGTGGGAACCACCAGACTTTTTAGTGTTGATGCAGGGTCAGGGAGCCATTTTCCCTACCCCTGGAACTTCTGTCTGAGGGCCTGAGACACAAAATGGTGGCCACCCATTGTCACCTGTGACATCACCAGAACTCACTGGAGGTTTCCAGAACCTCCTGGAACATTCTAGAATCCTGTGATAGTGAGAGGCAGTTTAGAATGTTGGGAGGCCATCTCAGGGTGGCAGTTGGCATCTGACTGGAGAGGAGAGAGGACAGAGATAGAAGGAGGTCGGAGTAAGGCAGCAGGGGTGGAAACCAGTGCTTGGAGTGGGGTCCAGAAACCCACCCTTGATGCTAGTCCCTACTGACCAAGCCCAGCCTAAAGCCCTGTGTGGGACCAAGTCCAGAAGAACCATCTTAAGGACCTGAATATTTGGAACAGGCCTTAAAGAGGAAGAACAGCAAGCTCCTGACCTGTTTAGCAGTGTCCTCCTGAAGTCCTGACGTCGAGAAGCCTGGAGACCTGGGGCCTGAGGTAGAGAAGCGGCGCTGACAGAAAGCAGACGTCGTACCCGGAGCCGTCAGAGGTCGAGTGAGGGCGCCGACGGAGGTCGTGGAGAGGCACCGGAGGTCGAGTAGGGAGTCACCGGAGGTCGAGTGAGGGCGCCGACGGATGTCGTGGAGAGGCGCCGGAGGTCGAGTAAGGAGTCACCTGAGGTCGAGGTGAGGCGTCGACGGGGGAGTGAAGTCTGCCCACCGGAGACGCCGGAAACTGAGGTGAAGCGCGCCGGAGGTCGGGAGTGGAGATCGCACTCCGGAGAAACCCGGAAGCGGGGAGACCGTGTCCCTGCGACGCCGGAAGGCGACATCGAGTCGAGACCGCCCAGCGACATCGAGTCGAGACCGCCCAGCGACATCGAGTCGAGACCGCCCAGCGACATCGAGTCGAGACCGCCCAGCGACATCGAGTCGAGGCCGCCCAGCGACATCGATCTGGAGCCGCCTCACGACGTCGACACGGCGCCGAGCGGAGCCGATCGTCGAGGAAGGGACAGTAAGTGGTACAGGGGGCGTCTAAGGCCCCGTGGAGCCCTAAAAGACCATTCTAGGGGCTAGAGGGGTGTTAGAACCAGCCTGGGAGTGCCAGGGGTGAACTGAGACTGGTGCAGTGACATCTGTGTGGGGCTGTGTAGTTTGGAGGGCCAGATCATTAGGTTATCCTCATTCTGCCTCAGCTTAAGCCCCAGCCTTGACCAATCTAGATGGGACACCCCCATGCCACCCAAATGACCACAAGCTGTATATGGGCAAAGTAAGACCAAGTTACCTCATGAAAGTGATCTGATCTGTAACTGTCATTGATTGCTTTACCTTATTTATTGAAGGTGCTTTATTTATTGTCTTCCACTAATTTATTCCTGCACTGTATTTATTGCCTGACTGTATTTATTTGCTATCTGTATTTATTGCACCTCTATTTATTCCTTGCTTAACTATGACCTGAACCTATTTGTTGAAACCTCGAAGTAGTATTGTTTATTTGACTTGCTCTTTTAAAGGAAAATCCTATTGTATTGTATTTATGATGTGAAGCCTGCAACTAAGAGAAAATAAGATAAAGACATATATATTTTCATCTTGTCTTCCATAATTTTTACGGTGTAGTGTCGTTTTTGGAACGGATGAACGCATGGTTATTGTGAGGGTGTGACGTACGCTTAACACGGTGCCTGCCCCCCAACCGCTCGAGCCAAGCTACCACTGTGCTGGGAACCTGGTGACTGCTAACCCGGTTGCCCGGTTTCCAACAATCTTGACAACTCCCATAATCTTTCTGCCATTAATTTCATTTCTCAGTTGAAGAGCCAAAGAAATGATAAACCGCCTCGTGGCGGTATGAGTCACTGTCCAACATAGAAACAGTATTCATTACAGTTACAGCATCACCATTCTTCAAAACCTTCAAAAGGCCACGCACAAGTCTGTCTGTAAACCCTAGCTTATTGATTGTCTCTCGCTCGGTCAAAATAATTTACCAGGAAGCTTTGTGCCTTTGTCAAACATCATTCACCCATCATTCTTACCCATTCAAACACTTCCAAATCAGTGCCATACAGCCCTTACACACATATGAACATATGCACAAAGAAGTGTCAAGCCCAATACCGTAAGCATACATAGAGAGAAATAGAAAATGGTTCCTTTGGGTGTGATACTCAAGCAGTATCTGTTTAGGGAAAAAGAAAAAAACAAATTGCCCAAAAGGTTACTCAATTTCGAACATTAATTAGATGGTAATTTAATGTGGTGTAATAAACACTTCACCTGAGTACAATGTATACACTGAAACTGTATTGGATTCTCAATTGAATTAGTACATGCAGACCTAGACAGACTCAGTACCTCCCAAACATTAAACAATAAGCAGTAGGTGCTACACGCGCAAAAAGGTGTGATGGTGTTGTGTTCGTGTGACAAACACATATTAAATGGCTAATATGAGCATACCTACACAGTATTTGCACAAAATATAAAATATAAAATTTTAAATCGAGTTACAGAAATATCGGAAAGAAATATTGTGATCGAAAAATATTGTGATGCAGGAATATCGTCAAGAATATAAATTTTTTAGGTAAGTAATTATCATTAGCAAGAATATCATTATTGTTAATATCGTTTTCAATAATTTAGCTGTAAAAAATATAGTTTTTTAAATTATCTTTGTCTTTTACTTCACATATTTGAATGTATTATTATTATTTGTATAATTGTAAATAATAATTTTAAATAGAGTTTGTAATTTTAAGTAATTTATATATTTTTTATTTAATTGTTAATAGTAATATTGAAGTGGGTTGCTAGGTTTGTAAATTATGAATGTATTAATTACTTAATTAATTAGTAATTATGTAAATTGTGCAATAATTATATTTTTTAATTTATATATTAGGTGTGGGCTGCTGGATTTCTAGGGGTAAAGGGTGGGAAGTTAAATAAGTAATAATTAACAATCAATTATCAATCTATTATTTATGTACATTGTGTAATAATTATATTTTTTAAGTTACATATTAGGTGCGGGCTGCTAATTTTGTAGGGGTAGTTAATTAAGTACTAATTAATTAACACTTAGGGGCTCATTACGATGGTGGTCAGACGAGCATCCGACCGCCATTGAAGCAGGATTGAGACCGCCAAACAAGGAGTCAGCAGTCCCACCCACCATATTTTGATCAGACCGCCGTGTAGTCGGTCGGAAACTGCCTTTTTCTACTGCGGCTTGTGCTGCAGCCCTGACAAGGGCCGCAGCACAAGCAGCAGAAGAAAAAGGCATTTTTCAAACATCAATGCACCGTGTGCCAGGCACCATGTGGTGCTTGGAATACGGTGCATGGATGCTTGCAGGGGCACCACATGTGCCCTACTGGCCACTTAGCAGTGTCCCACGGAGCACGGTAGCCCTACTTAGCACCCCCAAAGTCCCTTTCTGACAGCCTTTTCATGTTAGTGGCACCGCCATGAATAGGCTGTGAGAAATGGACATTGTGATCCTGACGGAGGTGCCTAAGCAGGCAATGCATCCATTCAGGATCACGATTCCGACTGCCGTTGCGTCAAGATCATTAGATTCTCTCTGATGTGGCGGTCCATCCGCCGACAGCCAAGGGTCCGACTGCCTGCATCTTATACTCTACGCCGGGATGAACAAGAACCTCACCCACAAACTCCAGAACGTCCAGAATGCCGCCGCCAGACTAGTCCTCAACCTACCACGCTACTGCCACATCAGCCAACACCTACTGACCTTGCAATGGCTTCCCGTTGAGAGGAGAATCACCTTTAAGCTTCTCACCCATGCACACAAGCCCCTCCACAAAGCAGGACCCGCCAGCCTGAGCCACCGCCTCGTGTTCCACGCTCCCCAGCGCTCTCTCCGATCGGCACAACTCTCCCTCGCAACTATACCTCGAATCAAAAAAAGCAGAACAGGAGGGCGCCCCTTCTCCCTCCTCGCGGCCAAGGCATGGAACTCCCTCCCTCTCCACCTCCGACAAACCGCATTGCTCCCCAAATTCTTAAAGGCCTGGCTCTTCGATGGAACTCAATGACCCTGCAGGTTCGGCGGAACCACCCCTACCCTCCCTCCCTCAGCGCCTTGAGACCTGTTCCGGGTGAGTAGCCCGCGCTATACAAACCCATGATTGATTGAATCTGACGGTCAGCCCAAAGGACTGCCTGTCGGTGGGACCGCCACCAACAGCCTGTCAGAGACAGTCCCACCGGCATTGTAATGTGCCCCATAATTATTAATCCTTACTGTTGCACAGATGAAGTGGGAATACTAAATGTAACCACTCTGAAGTCCAACTTTTTCTCTACTGTTGCTCAGACTGGAGTGGAAATAGTAAATTTTACCCCTCCGAAATCCAACACTTTCCTTACTGTTGCACAGACTGGAGTGGGAAAAGTAAATCTTACCTCTCTGAAGTCCAACGCTTTCCCGACTGGTGCACAGACTGGAGTGGGAATAGTACATCTTACCCCTCTGAAGTCCAACGCCTTCCCGACTGTTGCACAGACTGGAGTGGGAATGGTAAATTAAACCCCGCTGAAGTCCAATGCTTTCCCTACTGTTGCCCAGACTAGTGTGGGAACAGTACATTTAATCCCTCCGAAGTCCCACTGTTCCCTACTGTTGCACTGATTGGAGAGGGAATAGTAATTGTAACCTCTATAAAGTCCATCGCTTCCTATACTGTTGCACAGACTGGAATGTGAATAGTAAAATTTACTCTTCTGCAGTCCAGTGCTTTCTCTACTGTTACATAGACTGGAGTGGGAATAGTAAATCTTACCTCCACGAAGTCCAACGCTTTCCCTAATGTTGCACAGACTGGAGTAGGAATAGTAAATTTAACCCTTCTGAAAATCTACACTTTCACTACTGTTGCATAAATCGGAGTGGGAAAAATATATCTATTATTCCTAGACTTCAATAATTGTCTTAATATTGTTTAAAAAGAATATATATATATATATATATATATATATACATATAATTTGTTTAATTGTATATTATTTGTTTATATATATAAAAATATTTGTTTATTTATTTTCATATTATGTTTAGTAAATGTTTTTTGTGGATTGTATAGATTAATTTGGTAATTTAATGTTTTGCAGTTGATTTGTTAATCTTTCTTGTTATATATATATATATGTATATACACCACTTCCGAATCCTCAATAATGAAAGGGACACCGACACGGGGGTAGCATTTATCAATTCTGTCTGGCTTTAATTCAAAATACGCTGTAACGCATTACGGCACTTCCTGACTTGACATATATGTTGTTTCTAGTAGTAAATAAAACAATATATTTAATATAATGTAAAATATATATTTATAATATTAGCGTTACAATATATATGTATATATAAACATATACACAAACACATGTATATATGCGTGTATTTATAAAAGTATATATATTTATAAATAGTTTAAAATATTATTTACATTTATTTGATTTACATTATATTAATGTTATATATAAATATATTTAAGATTTACTATTTTAAACTATATATATATACATGTATTTTATAAAATGTTTTTTAAAGATATTTTTTTCCTGATATTTTTGTACTTACAATTATAAGTATAGGGAAACAATATTTTTGTAATCAATATTTTTGACACAATATTTCTGTATCTTAATATTGTTGTGTTCCATATTGTGTCAGTGATCCACCTACACAATTGGACAGAAGCACTTGACATCATTATCGAGCATGCAAAATCCTGCAATGCATATGTACAAATAGTACTCAGAAAAGTCAAAAACAAGATTTCAATTTATCCTTTCGCAACTTGTGAAGTGATATGACGGGCAGTTTTTAGTTTCACATCATTTTATTTATTTAAACAACTTCTAGGGCGCACAAATGCCCTTGGGTGTCTTGGTGCTATGGACTGTAGGGATTAGCGGAGGACTGGTCGCTTATTGTTCAAAGAGCCAAGTTTTTACTTGTTTCCTGAATGATAACAAGGTAGGACTGGTCTTAATTTGTATGGGAAGTGAATTCCATAGTTTAGCCGTAGCCACTATAAATCTTCTATCACCTGAGTTAACTTTCTTGGTTCGGGGGATGATCATAAGGTTGGCATATGCTGAGTGCAAGGCTCTGCTGGGCGCATATGCTAGAACAGCTTTTTTCAGGTATTCAGGTCCTGTATCGTGAACTGCCTTGTAGGCAATACATAGCGCCTTAAATTAGTAATTGACTTAAACTTTGGAGTACCTGTCAGTATCCTGGCAGCTCTATTCTGTATCAGTTGCAGCCTGCTCAGAACTTTTTTCTTGGGCATTAACTAGAAGGCCATTACAATAGTCGACCTTTGACATAACCAGAGTGCTGATTGGGACGAAAGGTAACAGTTTCTTTATCGTCCTTAATACATAAAAGGATGAGGAGACCACTGAATTAACGTGGTGTTTAAAAGATAAGCTCTCAACAAATGTAATACCTAGGTTTCTAGCCTTCTTAACAGGGGTGGGGGGATAATCCCAACTCAGTTGGCCACTAGGTCGGAGACCATCCTGGGGCAAGGTTACCAAAGACCATTACCTCGGTTTTTTCCGAGTTTAGTTTAAGGCAGTTACTTGCCATCCATGAGCTAATGGCCAACATACCATCATGAAAGCTCGCCACCACTGCCTCTCCATCTTTGTGCACCGCAAGCACCAGTTGTGTGTCGTCAGCATACGAAGTGAGACTCATCCCAAAGGATTTGTGTCAAGAATTCCTGTCATGCGAGGGGAGGAAAACGGTAACCAGCGAAAACGGACTACATCTCCCAGGATGCTTAGCGGTTGAGAGGTTATGTAAACAGGAGAGCTGTTACATAACTCAAGGAAAACACGCCCTTATGTAAACAGGAGAGCTGTTACATAACTCAAGGAAAACACACCCTTATGTAAACAGGAGAGCTGTTACATAACTCAAGGAAAACACGCCCTTATGTAAACAGGAGAGCTGTTACATAACTCAAGGAAAACACGCCCTATAAAGGGAGGAACCGGGAGGTACAACGCTGTCGGATATTGTGTTTACACCGACGTACCTGCTTAGTGAAGAGCAGTGTTCCGGAGTGGTGCTCCAGTAAGGCAAGAACGGAGGTAGGTCGAGTCGTTACTCCCTGGGCCGTGTCTTGCCCCATCGTCACCTGTGAAGGACCCGGAAGCTCTACCGGATAACCATTGAGCTTCGCTTTTTGACTCGGCTGAGTCAAAGCGCAGTGGCGCTTTTGCTGGTTGGAGTCGTAACTCCCAGCCCGACCAGAGATACAGGGACTGCCAGCTGTAACGCACACCAGGAGGTGTTTGCCGCGTTACAGACTTGGAAGTCCACGGGATCGATCGAGCGGCTGCTCTCGGTTCAGTCTTCTTTGCTTGTGATTGGGGTATCGGTGACGCATCACCAGGAGGTGACTCCGCGTCCCGGTGCAGTCTGAGGAAGAGGTTGAGCGGCTGCTCCCTTCAGGTAGAGACCCCGGCTGGGTGTTTCCCTGACTCCTCGATTCTCCCCAACACTCTTCGTGCCCCTCACAGCCTACCGATTGGCATTGTCGGCCATTTCATTTCTGCCCTCTGTTGGCATACGCCGGGATCGGCGTATATGCAGAGGACGGTTAGGACCATCCGTGCTGTGGGCTGGTAACGTACTTAGCCTGGAGGATTCCAGTGACTATAACCTTTGTTTATTCCTTGTATTATTTTTGCCTTCATTAAAATAACTAAACCTTCACAAGTGGTTGCGTTCTCATTATCGTGTCTGTTAAACGATCCTGAGACGTTCAGGGCGTTACAATTTGATTACTCGTGCCAAGTCAGTCACATATATTAAACAAAGTCGGACCTAGCGACGATCCTTGAGGGACTCCACAAGGGAGAAAGAAAACTGATGAGTCGAAAACACCCATACTGACTGACTGGGTCCGATTGGAGAGGAAGGATACCTGAAGGGCTTTGGCCTTTCGTCTGATGCCTATGGCTGAGACACGGTTGATCAAAGTAGCATGATCAACTGTGTCAAAAGCTGCTGATAGATCCAAAAGCACCAAGACTGCAGCACCTCCTCTATCAAGCACCATTTTAATTTAATCTGATGCTTTGATGAGTGCAGTCTCCGTGCCATGTCCTTTCCTAAAGCCAAATTGTGTGTCATCTAGCAGCTTATTCTCTTCAATATACTGCGCCAGCTGGATGTTCATAATTTTTTCGATGATCCTTGCTGGAAAAGGTAGACGTGCAATTGGTCTATAGTTTTTGGTCTCTCTCAGGTTGAGATTACTTTTTTTAATAGTGGGTGAATGATAGCCTTTTTCCAAATGGACGGATAGGTGCGTGAGCAAAAGATAGTTACAAATGCTTGCTAGATTAGCGCCTATCAAGTCTGGGATCATTTTTAGGACTTGCGGGGGGCATGGGTCAGACGGGGAGCCTGATTTGACTGTGTTGACTAGATCAGTGATCTGTTCCACCGACACTGGCCTAAATTCCATAAAGATGGGGGTATCTCTGTTTCTACTGTTATCAACCAATTGGTTGCAGCCCCCTGTAGGAGCAGAGAAATTGGAATTGATTTGGCCCACCTTGTCTTGAAAGTAGCTGGCTAAGGAATCACAGAGTGATTGAGACGCCTCCTTAGTGGAGTACAACCCCTGGCCCTGCCAGATTGGACACTACCTGAAACAGTTGTTTAGTTAAATTTTGTGCTGTTTCGATTTTTCTGGTATAATAGTTACTTTTTTCTTTAATTATAAAATGTTTGTACTTTGTCAGAGCCGCCTTGTAACGTGTTTTTTCAGTGTCGTCATATTCTAGGTGCCAGCGTCTTTCTTGATTCCTACAGTGTTGTCTCTCCAATCTAAGTACCTCAGTGAACCATGGCGCCGAGGGAGTCTTTCTATTTTTGGAAGCTGTTTTGTAAGGTACTAGTCTGCTAAATGCATTTTGGAGCCATTCAGTATAATTAGTAGAAGCCAGTTTAGGGTCTGGCACAGCTTCCGGTTGGGAATCTATTAAGTGTTGTTTAAGATAGGCTTGATTAATGCTATTCCAGGCCCTAAATTGTTTAGAGGGGATAGAGCCGGCGTGCATTTGGGTGGGCTGTAGTATCATGATATCGAATATCGCACAATGATCAGACCATGTCAGGGGAAGTATCTTCCTTATAGAAATGTTGTCATTGTTTGAGAACAGATCGTCTAGTGTGTGCCCAGCCAAGTGAGTAGGCATCATCACTTTTTGGGAGATTCCTAGTACCTCACTGAGGGCTATAGGGTTATCATGGGAAAAGATTTTCCAACTGTGCTCACTTTGTCCCTAATCTGCTCTCATCCAAGACACAAGTCAAACAAAAGGACTTACTTATCGGCTGTTAGGAGGCTTTTGAGTCTGTACCCTCCTGTATGAAAGATTATTTCTTCGCTTTCAGCTCTGCTGTAATCAGACAGGCAGGTGATGCCTAGTACACTGCGTACAGTGCATTTTTACTTGGATCTTATCTGTGTACACAGACATCCACAGACAATGCAGTGCTTGCCACCTGCCTGCCTGTTTACAACCTGACCGACACACCTTACAGTAAAACACACGACATCCAGGCTCAGGACTTCACAGGCTGGATAGAGTGCATCAGAGGCCGCATGTTGGCCCAAGGGCTATATGTACTCAAGCCAACTCTAGTGTATACCATTAATGAAGAGATACCACAATGATCTGCAGTGGCGGCAGATGACATTTGAAGGAGGTGGGTGTAAAAGTTGAGTATGACTTGTGTAGTGATCAAAACCAGCAAACTTAATGGACAAACGTGGGGTTCGTTGGGGTTTTCCTAAATCCAGTATTTTTGTAAAGCGCAAACTGCTACCTGAAGGCATCCAGCGCTGGGTGCCGCCGGGAAGATTAAACAAGCTATTGCCCAGAGTCACATGGTGCTGGACTGGCCTGCCGCCGGTGCCGGGATCAAACCGTGAGCCCCAGATTCCAGCGTCAGTCGCCCTGGCCACAGCGCCACACCTCTTCCCTCTTGAGAATTTTTTTTTAAAGGATCGGGAAATGGTCCATTTGAAATCTAATGAATGTAGTGAGAAAGCAAGGGTTATAAAGCAGTGGGAACATATAGTCTTGAAATGCTAAATACATTAAAAACTGCCCCATAACTTACTGCATTAATATGTTCAAGAGTTACTGTGATGTGCAAATTGTACAGCGCAACACTTCCTGCCCTTTAAAGTGTGTGCTTTCTCAGGATCTTGCACTGCATACAGCATCAACTTTGTAAGAAAATGCTCTAACCAGGCTTCGGGAAGCACCCACAGCTGCTGGCTGCAATCAGTCATATAGAAAGAAATATGTGCAGACAGCTATTTAAGTGGGATGGAAAAAAATTGGGAGCTCTCAAAAAGAGAACATGTTAAATACATTTCTGTGATTCCCTTAGAGCGCCACTCAACAGGTATTTTGGTTTCTCGCAGAGATGTTATTACATCCAGATATATAACACAACAACTGCCATGCACCTAAAACCTGCTAGTACTATTGGCTTTGTCAATGGTTGTTAGCTGTTGAAGAACAATGAGTAAAAACAATGATCTGTTATAAATAATTAACACTACCGGTGCTTAATTTGTAAACAAAATGAGTGCCAGGGGTCCAGTCAGCAGGCCACTTCCCCTTGTACTGCCCATTGTCGCTGTCAATTACAGTAACAACATAACTAATAAGTCACACTCCTACAAGTGTGAAAAATATAACATTTTTAGGACCCCAAAATTGAATGAATTCTTTTGGCAGCAGGTATTAGCCATTCTTAATGTATATTGATTTAATTAACAACAGTTGTTGTGCTCCATGGACTTTGTAACTACTAATGGTTTGCCGGATACGCTGTTCCTATTGCACGCAGGATTGTCACACTATGTGAAAAGGAGTTGGGCTCTGGATGGGCAAGAACCGCCGACAAACAGGCTAGTCTAAATGTTGCATTTAATGGGGAACGGGAGGCATTTGACGAAATGGCTGTATGCTGGCATTAGATAAATGCTGGATTCTCCATTGGGAGCCCTGTGTGTCAAACGGGAGGCGGACATGGAAATAGAACCGTCGGATAGAGAGTGGACGACAATACTGGCCTACCCGAAAGCAGTGTCATGAAATGCGAGATTTAAATTCATTTAATACTTAATCATGCAAAGGGCATATTTCACCCCTCATAGTATCCGTAAAATGTTCCCTATAGCACCATTGAATTGCCCGAAATGTACAGAGGACGACGCAGGGCTAGCGCACATGTTATGGGCGTGCCCGACACTCACACACTACTGGAAGCAGATAGCGCAAATACTAGCAAATGTAGTTGGAGGACAGACCTGGATTACAGCAAAAAGCTGCATACTAGGGGTATATCCAAAGCCCAGGTGTTACAAGGTGCAGGCTTGTTTTGCTAACCTCGCATTAATACTAGCAAAGAGGCTCATAACTAGCAGGTGGAAGGCAGCGCAGCCACCAAAAATAGAACTATGGAAGGAGGAAGTAGTGAAGTGGAGCCTAGCTGAAAGCGCTGCGATTCATAGGGAGGAGCAGCGTGGACAGAGGAAGGTACCTATAGCGATGGCATGGGAAATGATGTGTGAGTCCTTCAAAGCGTGGGACAGGCCTACTCAGGGGGCGGAAGATCCAACAGTCGAAGTAATCTAGGTATCTCAAATTGTCATATAGGCTGCTGTTGCAGTGCAATACTAGGCTACCTTTTGCGCAGTAGGTTAAACGGTGTAGAGGGGATGAATGTAATTTACGTGCGTATCTGGAATGTAATGTAGCAATGTGTGTTGTGCGACCTGCCCTGGGGTCCAATATATTGAATACTATAGTGTACTTCTCTGTATCCTTGAGTGGTTTCTGGAGGTGTCCCTAATTAGTTAACTGCGGAGTAGGAGGGGGGAGGGATCCTAGGCGAGTTGTATAGTGTTTAATGGGTATAAGCTCAGCTCACTTGCAGAATATAGCCCCTAGAGAAAAAGGGTGCATGTGTAAAGCAGAAGTTGGAGATATAGGGCTGAGTGCATTGTACTCGGGGACGGGCATCCGTATGCCCAGACGGAAGACTGTAACACTTGTAATATGAGCTGCATTAGGAAAACTGTGTATTGTCTATGCAACACGATATGTAATTGTGTACATGGAAAAACCAAATAAAGTTTGTGATAAAAAACAAACTGTTGTTGTGCACTTCTCTGAATTCAAACAACAGTGCCACCATGTGGCAGACTGTCATAGGTACCGGTGCTAACAATTAAGTTGTGGTGCCGAGCACTGGAAACCACTGGTTCAAATTAAGCACTGAACATTGGAAATGCTTCAAATCTGAAATTGTGAGACTGTGAATTAAATATTACTAAGGCCTGTGGAAGAAGTATTGGACTTCAGTTATGGTGCTGTCTATTCAAAAAGACGGTCCCGCAGTCGCCGCCCAATTCCAGGAAGGGATGATGGCCATTAGCTCGTGGATGGCGGATAACAGTCTAAAATTGAACTCGGACAAGACCGAGGTGCTGACCTTTGGTAGGCTCTCTCCAGAGTGGCCCAGTGATATGGGTCCCCCTCCCACTCCAGTAACCAAGGTCAGGAATCTCGGCATTATGTTCGATAATAAACTGTCTTTTAAGCATCATGTCAACACTGTGGTGGCATCCTCCTTTTATATGCTGAGAAAGATCAAGAAGTTGCTGCCATACCTCCCTTCAACTGCAGGAAAAACTTTAATTACCACACTTGTTTTCTCAAAAATGGACTATAGCAACGGCCTCTTCCTTAATGCTCAGGAGCAGGTTCTAGCCAAGCTGCAATCAGTACAGAATGCGGCAGCTAGATTAATGCTTGACGTTCCTTTTCGTCACCCTACATCTGCGCCCATTCACCAGCTGCATTGGCTGAGAGTAAAGAGTCGGATAAAATTCAAGGCTCTATGCATTGCTTATAAAGCCATTCATGACTCAGGACCTAAGTTCCTGAAGGATGCATTTCGGATTTATGTTCCCAATGGAACTTTAAGATCAGCCTCCACACATCTGCTCCCGGTGCCACGCACCAGAACCTCCACATGGGGAGACAGACGTTTTTTGGTAGCAACTCCTAGGCTGTGGAATTCCCTCCCATTTGCTATAAAAATTGCCCCTACCCTTATCATGTTCCGTAAGCTTTTGAAGACTTGGTTATTCAACCAGTGATTCCTTCAGATGCCTCTGTTAGTAGGAAGTTCTGTATGCGCCGAGACACCCTAGGGTATTCGTGCGCAATAAAAATCGTAAAAACATAAACATAAACATGAGCGCTTTGTGTTAGTTATCTGAAAGAAACACGTTAGTTAGATTCCTCACCTTAGAATATCCCCAGGCGTCAGACTGGATCCGGAAGATTTTTGTAGCAATACCCCTTGCGCGTCGCTAGGCGTCGTCTGCGGCTCCGCGTCCGTCGTTGATGTCGTGCGCCGGAATGACGTCGTCGGAGTACTTAGACGCCGCCCTCGCGCGCTGACGTCAGTTCTTCTTTTTTCCGCGCCAGTAAGCGCCGATCCGGGAGAGCTACCCCTTTAGTCAATTTTTGACTAACTTTTTAGACTCTTTTTGGTCACTTTCGACTCTGGTGCCGGTAGGATGCCTGGTTTCAAGGCCTGCGACGACTGTCAACGACTGATGTCGGTGACCGATCATCACCGCCGGTCCCTGTACTGCTTGGGCCTCGACCATGACGCAGAGTCGTGCTCCGACTGTATGGCCCTGACCTCGAAAGCTAGGCGGGAGCGGTCCCGCAAGCTTCTCGAGCTTCGCCACTCGGCTCCGCGCCCCTCTCGATCCCGGTCCAGGAGGAGGTCCAAGGATCGGTCGCGGAGCCGCACTCGACATCGTCGCTCGTCTGGCACGAAGTCTTCGGGTAAGTCGAAGCGCTCTAAGAAGTCCAAGAGGTGACACCGCTCTTCGGACTCCCCTCGCCGGTCGCGCGACTTGGCCGAGGGTCTGGGTGGTTCCACCCCTGCGGCTCCGCTGGAGCCCGAGGCACCGCGCAAATCCCCATACCCGCCGGTCCCTGGGATTGACGCAACGCCGACGGAGGTCAGTGCCTTCCTCTCGGCCATGAGGAGCCTGGCCCCGCCGTCAACGCCCGCTGGTGCGCCTTCGGGCCCCGCGGACTCGACTGGGCGACCTCGCGTGCCGGCGGCTCCAGCCCCGGCGCCGTTGGAGGCTCCGGCCCCGACGCCGCAGGTCCCCGAGGGCCCGAGCCTGGGCCCCCATCAACGCCGGTCGACCTCGTCACGCCTCCTCCGCCGACACCGGTACCCCCCCCGACGCCGACTCCGGTCGACGTCGATCCCCGGTTCAGCCCCTGTCCGGTCCCGACGCCGATGCGGCGCCGCCCGACGCCGCATCCGATGCCGCTAGAGACACATATTGTCTATCGACCGGCTCCGATCATTCCTCCTGTTTACCAGGAATCGGATGACGGGGGCGAATGGGAGGGGTCTGAGGACCCTATGGCCCTTCAGGGGCAACTTTCTCAGGACTGGGCAGATGAACTGGGGGAGGCCAGTGGATTGGATACCTCACCGGACACTGGATTCATCTCTCCTCCGACTGTGGCTTCGGTGGAGGGTGCAGCTTTTTCTGTCGTGCTGCGCAAGGTGGCCGCGGCCCTTGGGCTTGAGCTGCCTGCCGTGGCTGTGAGGACTAACATCCTCACTGAGGTGCTTCAGTCTGCCGCATGCTCCACTGAGCCTCTGCTGCAATTTAATGAGGCCCTCATTGACGTTCTGCAGGGCACCTGGTCCAAGCCCTCCACAGTCCCTCCTGTGGATAGGAACGTTGCCAGGCGCCACCGCCCTGCTCCAGGCGACCCCAGTTTTCTGTCCCAGCACCCCACCCCCGAGAGTCTGGTTATCCAGGCCTCTACCTCCCAATCCTCCTTCCCGTCCGCTCCTCCGGACCGGGATTCCAAGAGACTGGAACAGTTTGGTAAGAAGCTGTTCTCCTCGCTCAGTTTGGGCCTGCGGTCTTTGAACACCGCCTGTCTCTTGGACCGTTATTCCCACTCTCTGTGGGATACGGTGGAGGACGTGCTGCCCCTGTGCCCGGAGGAGGCCCGGGCACGGCTTTCCTCAGCTCTGGCCGATGGGAGAGATGCAGCACGCCATGCAATCCGATGTGGACTCGACACTACGGACTCGCTGGGCAGGGCGATTTCTACCACGGTGGCGCTTCGACGTCATGCCTGGCTGCGGTCCACGTCCTTTTCAGGGAATGTCCAGAGCACTCTCATGGACATGCCTTTTGATGGCACTCGCCTTTTTGGTGAGAAAGCGGACAGTGTGCTGGCTCGCTTCAAGGACTCCCGGGCTACGGCCAAGTCCTTGGGCCTCTCGGCCCAGCGGCCACAAACTTCCGATTTTCGCTCCTTTCGTGGCCAAGGAAGGGGCACCTCCTCACGTCCGCCAAGCCACCGGCCGCTGAACCAGCCTGCACGCGGTCGCGGACGTGGTTTCCGCCGAGGCGGTACTGGAGGACGACGCGGTCAGTCCACATCCACCCCGGCAGCATCCGCCTCAAAGCCTTCCTAGTCCGAGCTTTCAGGCCCATTCCTCGCCAGTGGGAGGCAGGGTTCGCCATTACCTGCTCCACTGGCGTACCATCACTTCGGACAGGTGGGTGCTGCAAATCATCCGCAGGGGCTACTCCCTCCCCTTCGAGATGACCCCTCCAGCCATGCCACCGCAGCACCACCGTATCTCGGAGGATCATTTGAATCTTCTGCGAGAGGAAGTTTCGGCCCTCTTGGCCAAAGAGGCCGTCGAGCGCGTTCCGAGCCCAGAAGTAGGTCGTGGTTGTTATTCCCACTACTTTCTGGTTCTCAAGAAGGGCAAAGGAGACCTACGCCCTATCTTGGGCCTCAGGAACGTCAATGCCTTCCTCCGGAAGGAACGGTTCAAAATGTTGACTTTGGCTCACGTTCTAGCTGCCCTAGACCCTGGAGACTGGATAGTAGCGTTGGACTTGCAGGACGCATATTTCCACATCCCCGTCCTGCCGGCCCACCGGTGTTACCTGCGGTTCAAGGTGGGTCAGGAGCACTTTCAGTTCACCGTGCTCCCCTTCGGCCTTACCAGTGCCCCTCGGGTGTTCACAAAAGTGATGGCGGTGGTCGCAGCTCATCTGCGCAGATCAGGGGTTCCATTCTTCCCCTATCTCGACGACTGGTTGTTGAAGGCGGGCTCGCCCCAGACAGTCGTCTCCCACCTCCAGACTACGGCGGATCTCCTGCATTTGCTGGGGTTTTCCATCAACGTGCCGAAGTCACACCTGAGCCCCTCTCAGAAGCTCCTCTTCATCGGAGCGGTTCTCGATTCGGCGCAGTTCCGGGTTCATCCACCGGAACAGCGGGTCCGGGATATACAGGCCCTGATTCCCATCTTTCGGCCTCTATCCTGGGTTTCGGTCAGGCTAGTGTTGCGGCTTCTGGGGCTGATGGCCTCCTGCATCCTACTAGTGCATCACGCCAGGTGGCGCATGCGGGCTCTGCAGTGGAACCTGAAGTTTCAGTGGGCCCAGCATCACGGCAACCTGTCCGACCATGTCTTGATCTCGGAGGGCACTGCACAGGAGTTGCAGTGGTGGCTCACGGACCGCGATTGGGTCATGGGCAAGAGCCTCTCCCTACCCCTACCGGAGCATGTCGTAGTGACGGAAGCGTCCCTCCTGGGATGGGGTGGCCATATGGGAGAGGCGGAGATCAGAGGCCTCTGGTCTCCGGCAGAGTCTCGCCTCCACATCAACTTGTTGGAGCTGAGAGCGATTCGACTTGCACTGAAAGCCTTCCTTCCCTCTGTCCGGGGAAGTGTCGTGCAGGTGTTCACGGACAACACCACCGCCATGTGGTATTGCAACAAACAGGGCGGGGTGGGGTCGTGGACCCTTTGTCAGGAGGCTCTGTGCCTCTGGACATGGCTGGAACACCAGGGCATCACCCTGGTGGTTCAACATCTGGCGGGCTCTCTGAACGCCAGAGTACACAAACTCAGCCGCCGGTGCATGATGGATCACGAATGGCATCTGAACTCCGAGGTGGCGCAAGGTCTCTTTCAGCAGTGGGGAGAGCCTTGGTTAGATCTATTCGCCACCGACGAGAACGCGCAATGTCAGCAGTTCTGCGCGTTGGAATTTCCAAGGCGGCACTCGCTCGGCGACGCTTTTCGTCGCGAGTGGAGTTGCGGTCTGTTGTACGCCTTTCCGCCTATACCACTTCTGCCCAGAGTGCTGAGGAAGATCAGGCGCGACCGGGCCCAAGTCATCTTGGTGGCTCCGGATTGCGCACGAAGGTACTGGTATCCCGAGCTACTCAGTATGTTGACCGATCCTCCGATACGTCTGCCCCTTCGGGAGGATCTTCTGTCGCAGCAGCAGGGGACGGTCCTCCACCCGAACCTGTCCAGCCTCCAAAGATTGAGCGGTGGCAGTTGATGCCATTTGACTTGCCTCCTGAAGTCTGTGATGTCATTCTGGCAGCCAGGCGTCCCTCCACAAAGACGGTATACGCCTGCCGGTGGAACAAGTTTGTGGCATGGTGCACAACAAAGGCTGTGGATCCCCTTTCCGCCCCTCTTTCTGAGGTTCTCCTCTTTCTTCTTTCTTTGGCCCGGCAGGGCTCTGCCCTGGGCACCTTGAAAGGTTATCTTGCTGCCATCTCTGCCTTCTTACGGCTTCCTGATCAGCCCTCTCTTTTCAAGTCCCCTGTAGTGTCACGCTTTCTTAAAGGCATTACTCACACGTTCCCTCCTGTCCCTTTCGTAATGCCTCAGTGGGACTTGAATCTTGTCTTAACATTCCTGATGTGCGCTCCCTTTGAGCCTCTTCACAATTGTCCTCTTCGTCTTCTCACTCTTAAGACTGCTTTCCTGGTAGCCATCACCTCGGCTAGACGGGTGAGTGAGCTCCAGGCTCTATCGTCAAAGCCTCCTTTTCTATCTGTTCATCCGGACAAGGTTGTCCTTCGGCCTCGTCCTTCCTTTCTACCGAAAGTGGTGACCCCCTTTCATCTTGGGCAATCTGTCACCTTGCCCGCCTTCTTTCCGCCTCCGCATCCTTCCAAAGAGGAAGAGCGGCTCCACCGTCTGGACCCAAAACGTGCGCTCTCCTTTTATTTGGACCGCACAAAACAGTTCCGAGTGGACGACCAGCTTTTCGTTGGCTACGTGGGTGCAAAGAAGGGAAAAGCTGTACACAAACGGGCCATCTCCCGGTGGGTCGTTTTGTGTATAAAAATCTGTTATTCCTTGGCAAAAAATGGACCCTCCTGTTGGGCTGCGAGCCCATTCTACTCGGGCCACGGCGGCTACTACTGCTTTGGGACGGGGAGTCCCTTTGCAGGACATCTGTCAGGCGGCGACGTGGGCTTCGCTGCACACGTTTGCCAGGCATTATTGCCTAGACAGCCAAGTCCAGAGGGATGGCTTCTTTGGCCGTTCTGTCCTCCAGGACTTTCTGGTGTGATCTTGGTTCGCAGACCCACCACCGGGGTTGGTATTGCTTGGGTATCTATTCTAAGGTGAGGAATCTAACTAACGTGTTTCTTTCAGATGAACAAGTTACTTACCTTCGGTAACGATGTATCTGTAAGAAACATTAGTTAGTTAGATTCCTCACCGACCCACCCATCCTCCCCGTTCTGCGAACTGACATCTAGGGTTAAGGCTATTCCTTTTAGGGCCCTAGATTTTTTGGCACCAGTGTCGGTCTCTTGCATGGCTCTGCGTTCCTGGCGCGGAAAGCTATGTACAAGAACTGACGTCAGCGCGCGAGGGCGGCGTCTAAGTACTCCGACGACGTCATTCCGGCGCACGACACCAACGACGGACGCGGAGCCGCAGACGACGCCTAGCGACGCGCAAGGGGTATTGCTACAAAAATCTTCCGGATCCAGTCTGACGCCTGGGGATATTCTAAGGTGAGGAATCTAACTAACTAATGTTTCTTACAGATACATCGTTACCGAAGGTAAGTAACTTGTTCATCTATGCCCACATCTTCAACTTCAACTTTCCTCTTGAGCACCCTCTTTTCACTCTCCCCTGAATACACTTCCTTGCATCTCCCTCACTTCACCACCCCCAAAATATACACTGCACTCACTCACTCACACTCAAGCACTTAATTTTTTTAAACTTTTGCCTCGCTCATATTTTGACATCCATTTACCCCTTCACACATTTACAGAGAATTTCAATTACAACTGGAATACAGGAGCATTGTTCTGTGTGCTCTGCAGAGAGGCCAACCCCCTGACATGCACTTTGTCCTCAGGCTTCAGCCTCTGCACTCAAGCTCTGAATTAAAGCCCCTCATAAACACCTGGCATGACTCAAAGTATGCACAAGAGTAATAAGATGCACAAAATACAGAAACACAGCATGATGAAATAGCTAACTCTCTTGAGGAATGCAAGATTAAGTAAAACGTGAAATAAAAGAGGAACTAAAATCGCTGACATGCATTACTGTAAGGTTTTTTAGATATTAACCCATGTTTTGGGCATTTGTGTTAAGGGCATAAAGATATGGCCAGTTTTAATGCCATACAACATGTAACTCTCTTTACTATAAGCACATATTTCTCCCTCTACGTTTGACTCCGATATTTGGATCAACTTTGCAAGGAAACAAAAACCCTCTTTGTATTTTGGATCGATTTTGTGGATGAACAAATACAGCAGCTCCACTTCTAAAAGGGTCAGCGAACTTCAGCAAGGGCCTGGAGTGTCATAGTTGGGGAGGTTAGCATGACCAAGGGTCTTAGCACACTATACGTAACACAAGATAAGCATCATAACACTTGCCATTACTGAGGACAAGGCACCAAACCACACGTACTTGCATCCAGCCCTACAATGTGATGAATGGGAAAGGGTGGGATCTATGTATGTGAATGACGGATGTCTGGCCTCATGCAAGGATACAGACTTCGACGCCCGAAACTGAGATGCAGACAGCATCACTGGCCTACAGTTGATACCATCATAGCCTACAATGGCAATGAAGGGCATTAGAAAGGTAAGCCATGCGTCACATTGCAGAAAGTTAATTTACTGCCTGGCTTCCATCTCCTGCTTCAGAGCGAGGCAGGGCAGGCAGCCTGGGACAGACAGCCCAGACCTAAATACATCAAATTATTTAGAGATAAGATCGTATCTCTAAATAAATTGATCTATTTAATATTTTTGTAGGTAAATGTGTAGGAATTTTAGAGGTGCGCAGCCTCAGTGCCCTAATGGAGAAATCGCCCCTGATCATCTTTCTGGGAAGTGTCTGCAGTCCAGTGTATGCACACCATTATCCTACATATGTGTACATTTGAGTCCCTGTTCAGTGAACTTGTTAATGTGAACTTGTTGATGTCAAGTAAGCATGTTAGGATGGCAGGCTTTCATTCCAATAACATTATTAATTATAGTGACTTGAAATGTTTTCAATTCTATAAAAGTGTAACAGGGTCCTTAGAAAGGAAAGTAGAAGTGAAGAGAAGAAAAGACTCAATAAGGGAATTTAGAGTAAAGGAGGTTAAGAGTGAGAAAAGGCACAAAAAAAGAGCTATGAGAAGAGAGAGTGAGGAGAGTGGGTAGGGCAGGTGAAGAAAGGAGGAATGAGAAGTGATACGTACAGTTGTCTCTTCTTCTGAGAGCCCCGCTTCAGCTGCGATTAGCATTAAGGTTGCTCCATTGGGCTGGCGGCTACCATTGCTGAAATTCTTTTCCAAGATTTCCAACTGATCTTCATCCAGATTGAAATCTTCAGACAGTCGGTACCCCACCTGGTCTTTAGAGCTCATTTTCTAATTCTCAGTCTGAAATAATTGGGAGGATGAAAAAATCATATTGTTGGTTACTGTGCTATATGTCAGTAAAAAATGATTTAATGAGAATGGGTGCAGGGTCTGATATTTTGTTTTCTGGTGTTAACCGGTAGATCTGGCATGTGAATACAAACCTGCAGAGTGGGAGGGCTGTGAAAAGATAGTACATAAGGACTTTGTCACTCACACTTCCAAGAATCCTGAGGTAGCAAATAATCTGTATGGGCATCCTACTTCATTCTTGGCTAACTCACATGATGCCGCCGGGTGTCACACAATGTCTGCTCCCTTCACATGGTCACCTGGTGAAGAGTCAGTGGTAGGAAAGGTGAGCTGGAAATCCCTGCACTGAGCGGCTTTCCAGCTACTCTTTGGAGGATCTGAAGAGCTGATGTCCAATATGGGTTTTGAAAACACCCGAGGACATTGGCAACAAACTCAGCTAGCTTTTGTGTGTTTTGGAATAGAGAAGAAGTTGGTGGGGGCAGGAGGCAGAAGTGCCTCCCCTCCTCCAAGGCCCCTCCCCCCTTTCTCTAACATGGTGACATTTTTAGGTGGAGCATTCAAGACCTCTTGTATATACTTTAGTATATACTTATATGTGTATGTACTTTGTGGGCTCTGGAGATCAACCCTAGGACGTGTCTGCTTCCACCTAGGGACTTTTGTTCTGTTCAACTGCCTCTATTTAACTGTTTTAATAGAAAATGACCAGTAGAGGTCAGTAAAATAGCAGAATTGCTTTCTTCTTGTTCAACTGCTTCTATTTAACTGTCTTGATAGAAAACGACCAGTAAGGTCAGTAAAACTCCAGAATTGCTTTCTGCTGAGGGACTTTCTTTTTTTTATTTTTCTGGCAACTGCCTCTATTTAACTTTCTTCATAGAAAATGACCAGCAGAGGTCTGTAAAATACCAGAATCACTTTTGCATTCTCTAGATTCCAATCCATAGAAATTGTCTTCCATGAGCACCCGTAGACAACAATATGTTTTTCAAATCTTGTATTTTCAGTGATATGACCACCGAAGGCCCTGATTTTATATTGAAAACAGAGCTTTGGACTATACCATTTCCCGCTGAAAGGCAATATTTCTCTCCATGTGTTCCCATACCTAGCGTGTCACACAGCTTGGTGCTTACTTTCCCTCCATGTTAAAGAACAATAGATGTTTCAGCAACCAGGCTAATGTGCTGCATAGCTTAATACATATAAGTTCCCAAAGGCGAGTGCGACTGCATTGCAAATGCTTGTTTTTCTATGATGGCAGGTCTGCATTTCATCAATAGCTACCTGCTTTATATATAGAACATAGGTGACTGTTTTATATTGTAACCACCCTCTCACCCACTGAGTATACATGAATAAGAATTTATATATGTTGACCGGTTTAGGTTTTCTCTGTTCTTGAGTGTGTTTCACTATAAGATGAAAGAGCTGGATTGTAAACTTTTCACTCAAAACCTGCCCTGGAAGAGCACCATTGACCCGAATCACGGATAGAACTCCTTCATCTATCGCGTCATTGTTGCATCAAAGGCTTTTACTAGCGAGACTTCATTGGCACAATGTGTGAGGTCGGCTTGTGTTATGTGATTGAAATCGATAATTATTTGAATGGTTATCCTGTATTTGTCTTCTTTGTAAAAGTATTTTCAACTATGATGGCGAGGGCGGGGGGGGGGGGGCTGCTTTCATGCTGGTTGTAAGTCCCTAGTGATCGCAGGGAATCCCTTGTGTTTCAGGTTACACACGCTCCTTTCAAGGGACTCATTCACTTGACTACAGCTGAATACCCTGGAAGGGATGGTGCCCTACAAAGGCGGGTATGAGTCTAAAGCCAGGAAGCATTCCCGGCCTCAGAATCGAGGGTAGTAGGTTTCCTGCGTCCTATTTAGAAAAGGTGGGGCCGGCATCGGACCCGCCGATAATATGGCAGTCCTGACGGCCCCTGACGACCAAAGGAGGTGGGCCTGTCGCGCACAGCAGTGACGCGACAGGCGTGCCACCTCTCCTATTGGCGGGCCAGGTCGTGACCCGGAAGTGAAAAGAATCACTTCGGGGTCACGCAAGTTGCCTGCCCCCACCCCTCTGAGGGGCGAGTACTTTCCAATAAAAGGCTGGAGAGCAGAGGTAGCTTCCTCTTTGCCCTCCGCACTCCCCAGCCTTGTCGTGCGACCTCGCTAGGAGGTAGTGTAGAGGTCGTCTGCGGGCTGTGGAAAGGCAGATTTAAGGGAGGTGTTTCAATGGTGATTAAAGAAAGAATAATAAATTAAATGCTTAATTAAATAAAACCGAGACTAGTACTGGCCAATTGCCAAGTTTTCATGTTCTGTCTGATATTTTGAACCCAACCTTTTGAAGAGGCTCATGTTTCCAGGGTTATGTGCGCGGCTAAATGTTATTAGGATGCAATTTTAATAGAACATACGGTTGGGGCAGTCAACTGCGATTGCATGAGCAGGGTCTGAAACACTTGCGCTGCGCAAATAAGCATACGTTTTGTTAAGCATTTAAGTTTGTAATTGGATCTACGTTGGGGTGCAGCGCGCAGAAAGCCATCATATTTTGGGGATTGCGCTTCCAGCAATGGTGTTGGATGTATTGCAGTGAAATAGTGCTGACCAGTATTTTATCCTGAAGAACGTTGTTACGTTGGGTATCTTTAGGCAGGTTAGGACAAAGCTAGCATTGTATACGTGGTGTTAGTCTAAGGGTCAAAGCATTTGGCAGGAACGTAAGTGGCAATGGCAGGAAAAATGAAGCGGGGCGACAAGCGCTCTCGCTTGGAGTACATGATGGAGACAATGATGCGAAAGATGGTTAGCATGGACAAGAAATGGAAGAAGGTAGATAGATTGGGGCAAAATCTGGCAGATCTCATGGAGAGGGTTGAGGGTCAAGAAGGGATGTTAGAAAGGCCCAGGCGCACCATAGTACCCCCCAAGCCCAGAGGTGAATTGGACCCACTTCTGAAGCGGGTTAGGCCAAAGAAGGGGGGGGACTAAGTCTAAAGCGACAGCGCCGATGTCCCAGCCTAAAGAGGGGGAGGTCCCTGGACCATCAGGAGTGGTCCCGCTGGGGGGAGTCCCTTTGAGTGCCCTGGCCCCGACGATGCCAGTGGGGGTGGTACCTTTGGGAGAACCCTTGCCTGAGCAATTACCGGTCGTCCCGGCAGGCCCAGTTCCGGTAGCCATCACGCCACAGGGCACATGGGTGCCAGATAGTGGGGTCCCTAAAGATAGTCCAGCAGGCCTAAATCCGGTTCCAACAGATTTGGTGGCGCATTTAGCAGCGGTTCTGCCTTGGTTGGGGAAAGCAGGGATGTTGTCACCAACTGTAGGGGGGAAGGGCATGCAGGGCGACCCTGAAGCAGAGGCAAGGAAGTTGATTGCCCAGTTTGTAGGGCCACTAGGAACAGGGCAGGCGCCTCTTTCTCTTCCTAACCCCATCAATGGGGTTTCACCAGAGGATGTCAACAAAGAAGTACCGGTGGTCAGCCAGGCGAAAGAGAAGCTGACAGAGCCTGCTGGAGTGACCACAGCAGGTAAGCAGGAGACACTGCCAATGCTGGGAGTGGGAGAATCTTGTCCCGGGAGGGAGAACGTGGCTTGGCATGTGTCACACGAATTGAAGGAACTCATCTGGTCAG
Source organism: Triturus cristatus (assembly GCF_964204655.1). Lineage (NCBI taxonomy): Eukaryota > Metazoa > Chordata > Amphibia > Caudata > Salamandridae > Triturus > Triturus cristatus. The sequence goes on along the minus strand of NC_140581.1, from coordinate 1,189,451,228 downwards.
GGTGCTATGTTAGCATGTTTTCTCTGCTAGTAGATGAGAGAGAGAGAGAGGAAGCTAAGAAACAGAAAGACTGGATGCTCCCCAGAGAATGGGCAAGCGAGATGTTACGATTCAGAGTGGAGGAGAACTTAAACAACTGGATCAGGGGTTTCTCAGTATTCATGGCAGTAATGGCAGAACGTTTCCCTAACATACGGGCAGAGATGGCATGTTACCAGAACCGCATTACCAGGGCTCACGACAAATATGGGGGATGGGGTTGGAAACAGTATGACAAAAACTTCAGGAGGGCGAAGGCATCTGACCCTGCGCTATCTTGGAACATGGTCAACACGATCTCGTGGTTGAATCAGTTTGGCGCACCACAGACCAATTTTCAGTTTAGCACAACGCAGGCAAACAGAGGACAGGCAACTCCAGCGTTTCAGCCTTATCAGCCCTTTCAGCCTGCGCAGATCACAGGCCCTGCCCATGGCTCAGGTGGTGGAGGGGGGTGGAAGGGGACATGTTGGGATTTTAACAGAAGAACATGTACTAGGGCACCAGGCACATGTAAGTTTAAACATGCCTGCTCTATCTGCGCAAAGCCTTCCCACCCAGAATCCAAGTGTCTCAAAAAATCTAGGGATAAAGGCAAGAGAAAGCAGGATTGATGGCAGGGTGCACCGAGTCACACATTCCCCCATTGACGTCACAGCTATGACCCCGTGGCTAAACAGATACCCCTGTCATGATACTGCTAGGACACTGCAAGAAGGTTTCACATATGGGTTTAGGATTCCTGCCCCGGGTTATGCCAGGATGCCTGAATGCAAAAATCAGTTGCCAGTAAGGACCAACCCAGGAGTGGCGGCAAATAAAATTGCTAAAGAGTTACGCCTGGGCAGAATAGTGGGCCCGTTTGATCGCCTCCCGGTGCATAATTGTGTTTGTTCACCACTGGGTGTTGTCCCCAAAAAAGAGGAGGGTGAGTTCCGGTTGATCCATAACCTATCCGCACCTAGAGGCAACTCACTAAACGATGCCATCAGTGAGGAAAGTTGTAGTGTGAAATGCGCTTCATTTGATCAGGCTGTGGAAATGCTTAGGGAGCTGGGCCCTGGCGCTTTACTTGCAAAGTCTGATATTGAATCAGCCTTCCATCTTTTACCGGTTCACCCAGAGGACTTTCATCTGCTAGGCTTCAAGTTTCAAGACAAATTCTACATGGATATGTGTATGCCCATGGGTTGCTCGGTCTCCTGCGCCTATTTTGAAAAGTTCAGTTCATTTTTGGAATGGGTTTTTAGACGTGTGACCGGGCACCAGTCTGTCATGCACTATCTAGATGACTTCCTTATCCTGGGGTCGGCGGGCTCTCAGAAGTGTGCGTGGGCACTCCAGGAATTCTGCACACTCATGCGGGCTTTTGAGGTTCCCCTGGTGCCGGGAAAGACAGTGGGACCAACGACAAAGATAGAATTCTTAGGTATTGAGCTAGATTCAGTTCAAGGGTGATTCCGCTTGCTGGAAGATAAGATTAAGAAATTCAAGACAACCTTACAGTAATGCTTAGCGAAGGGTAAGGTTACCTTGCATCAGTTGCAGCAAACGGTAGGACAGTTGAACTTTGCCCTTAGAGTGATTCCAATGGCACACCCATTCTCCCGCTCTATCGCCCAAGCCATGACCAGGATTCAAGAAAAACATCATCACATCCGGCTGTCGGCTGAGGTCAAGCAGGACATGCGGATTTGGATGGCATTCCTGCAGGACTTCAACGGCAGGGTGGTCTGGCCCGGTCCACCCACTACCTCTGCAGAGTTAGGTTTATTGACTGACGCTGCGGGTAGTGTGGGATTTGGTGCCATACTTGGCAATGAGTGGGTGGCGCACAGGTGGCCAGACGCATGGGTGCAGAATGGTCTAACGGCTAACATTGGCTTCTTAGAATTGTTTCCTATCTGGGTGGCCTTAACGGTATGGCCGGACAGGCTGCGTAACCAATCAGTGGTATTTTGGTCTGACAGCATGACTGTGGTGGAATGCATCAATCAGCAGGCTGCGAGATGTAAGATGATCCTCCGCCTGTTGAAAGAGATTGTCCTGTTGTGTATGAAGGAGAATATACTGTTTAAGGCTAAACATGTCCCAGGTGTGTTGAATAATGCTGCTGATGCACTCTCTCGCTTCAAGATGCAGGTCTTCAGAACACACTTCCCTTCTGCAGAAGTGAACCCAACACCCTTCCCAGAAGTACTTTGGCTGATTGGTGCCCCCAACTACCGAACCTCGTGGCAGCTAGCCTAGCTCCTAGGACCAAAAAAGCCTATGAGGGGGCGTTTTGGGCATATTGCACTGTCTTGGGGAAGGATTGGGCAGAAGAATGGCACACCCCAAAGGCATTGCTACATTACTTAGGCATGTTACATGATGAGGGACGCTCAGTGGCGGCAGCCAGGTGCCACGTGGCAGCGATATCTTTCTTCGCCCGAGCCAGGGACAAGGGGGATCCCACTGATAGCTTTACAGTCAGGAAGGCTTTAAAGGGTTGACGGCGCAGCCAGGAGACAACACCCGATTCGAGGCGTCCAATAGGAGTGGAACTACTAGCCGCCCTACTGGGGACGCTTGACGCTGTCTGCACAACAAAGGGGGATGCTTTATTATTCAGGGCGGCCTTTTCACTAGCCTTTTATGGCGCATTTCGCGTTGGGGAATTGGTCGCCCAGAATAAGCAGGATGCACAGGGGGGTTTGCAGGTAGATCACATGGCGACGCCCCACTAATATCCATTAACAAGTCCAAAACTGACCAAGAGGCTCGCGGTGAGGGGTTAGTTTTGCATAGAGCACATGGCAATCCATGCTGCCCAGTAGCACAATTGGAAGCATTTTTGGGGCAGAGATCTTCTATAAGGTGTGGGACGTTATTAATCCATGCAGACGGTACACCTCTCACCCGGTTTCAGTTTAAGAGGGTCATGGACATGGCAATTAAGCGGACAGGTTTATATCCTGCTCGCTTTGGAACTCATTCATTTAGAATAGGGGCTGCAACCGAGGCAACAGCAAGGAAGTTACACAGCAGCAATATCAAGAGAATTGGGAAGTGGTCCTCCAATTGTTATAAATGTTATGTGCGGCTGCACATGTTGTAAGGGGGCCGTGTGCATTGTACTGATGTGTCTTTTTGCTTAATCTCTACAGTTTCTCGAACCTGTCACGCAGGGGGGAAACTGGCGTCAGAACATCCACAACGAACAAAGGAAGGACGTGCACCTCTGCCAGCGTCAGGAACACAGGTGGTTTGGATTATTGGCCATTCCTATGTGACACGTTTGAAAGCATTTTTCTGTTCAGGGAACTACAGACACAGGGCGGAGCAGGCTGGTATAAAAGTCTCATTCCATGGGAGAGGGGGCCTTTGTTTGAGTCAATGCAGGGGTTTTATATGGGATTTGCTGAGTAAAAGGGGTCCCCGTCCGGATATCATTATCTTACACCTGGGAGGGAATGATCTGGTGAATCTGGGTAGAAGAGGGCTGGTGGAATCCATAATCACAGAAGTGGGTTGGTTAGCAAAAGCATGCCAGGGATGCACAATCGCATGGTCACAAATGGTACCTAGAGGTCAATGGAGGGGGGGAGTCTGTAAGGGCACTGAACCACTCGGTAAGACGTATCAACAACAAGATAGAGAGGTTGTTTAGGTCTCCTCAATTGCAGACTATCGCTCACGGGTGTATCAGGGGGGATCCGTGCTTCTTAAAAGACGGTGTCCATTTATCAACTGTGAGGAATGCAATCCTCTCGGAGAATCTGCTGGCGTGGTTGGTGGGCTTGAAAAGCAGGGCATGACCTCCTAGTTAGCTTGAGGGTGGGGGGGGCCAGATATGCAGGCCTGTGGCGGTAAGGTCATGATTGGTGAGCACAGTGGCGGCTGGTGACATTTGAAAGTAGTGGGGCGTAAAAGTTGGGTATAAGTGTAATGTCACCATGACACACTACTAAACTATTCCCTGGGACACTATTAACTAATTGCATGATACTAGTATAACCAGTTCTGCAGCACATGTTTTGCATATTCCACGAGACACTTTAGCAAGTTTTGTCAGACACTATCACCCAGTTTCTTGAGATACTTTTAACCACCAGATCGATTAGTATCTATTAACCAATTTCTTGAGGCACTATTTACCAACTACATGGAGCGCTATTAGCTAGTTCCCTAGCCCACTATTAAACAGTTCCTTCAGAATCACTAAGCAGCAGTTTCTATTAACCATTTCCCTGAGACACTATTAAAACGTGTCCAGAGGTCCTATTGATCAAATATGTAACACACAATTAGCCAGTTCTTTTTTAGACTCTTTTTATCTAGTTCTATTATACATACTTCACCAGTCTGTGAGTCACTTGGCCGTTACTTTTCCAGACTCCACCACGACCACAGTGAGCAGTAATTAATAATCCTGGTCAAAATGTACGGCGTAGAAAGAAAGCAAAGGAGAAATTTAGGAACCTGGTAGGTTGAGTGTTTGTTTATTCACTTAGCTCTATTTTGGCTTTGATGTTCAGCTTTTGTGCCCCCAAACGCCGCTATCAGTTGCAAAAGCACAGCAAACATCTGAGGGTTATTTCTCTAATCTGTTCTTATTTATGGATTGAAAAAAAGGCACATGTAAACTGTGATTCGTCACATAAACCAACAGGAAAATAATCACTTTAGGCTTTATAAAGGTCCCTTTCGTTTCCATGTGCAGTTTGTAATAAAGCATGACACAAACAAAAATACGTAATTAAGAAGTGAAATCACAAGAAGTTAGGGTGAATGGGGCCTCTGCCCTCTGCCCTTTACTGCTCTGAGTGCTCTCTGAGCTCAGACTGTCTGTATTGCAGGACACTTCACATAAAGGTGACCTGATCAATCTCGCCTATGAAACTGTACTCCTAAAACAATAACATTCTACGTGGCAGTCGGGAGGTTTACTTTCTATGTATGAAGTAACAATCATTCGGAAATCACACTGCTCCCCTCCCACAATGTTCCTCCCTGAGAGAAAGTGAACCTGGCCTGGTTAGAGCGGATGCCTTCGTGGCCGAGTCATGCTTATGTATAGGAGTGGGAAGGGGAAGCCCAGCTCCCAGGCCCAGCTCTCAGAGTCATGGTTGTCCAGCGCTGTTCCTTGAGGACTTCAGCAATGACAGTTTTTGTCGATAACCACAGTCTGTTCCAAACAGTCAACCATCTATAGATGAATTCTATATCATGTACCCTCCGTGGATATCCTGAAGATGAGGTGTGACCCGTGCCCTCGCAGACCAGCCCAAGAAAGATGCCCGATGGTTTGTCTGCGTCACAGAGGCTTGGATGACCTTATGACCTCTCTGGATGAGTGACGTTGGGGCACTGCACTGCACCCCTGATCCTCCATCACATTAGCGAGTCACGCATTATTCTGATCGTTGAAGTAAAACCAAATATGTGTTTTCATATTTCTTTGTGATTATGTTATATTGTTGTTTCTGTAAAATAGGCCCCATACCTTTTAAGTACAGATTATTATAAGGGGGTGGCATCACATCACTGCTTGTAGCGTCATTTGTGAATTGCATATGATAATTATTCTCCCCGATGGGCCCTGATGCAATACAAAATAAATTATAACTGGCCTTTTCTTCTGCGTTGGCAGTGGGCACATGGGTCTTTGAGGAAAGGTGTCAATAGTCAGGAAAGGTGTCAATAGTCCGGGAGGGAGGGAGCGAGGATTTAAACTTTCGCTCACCTTCGCTCTGCGTGAGTGATGCCTTAACGAACTCTGTTACGTAGACACACACTCCCCCCCCCCCCCCCCCCCCCCATTGCAGGGCATTCGCCGGCCCCCTGTTGATGCCACCACAGCGCGCCTTTTGTCGCAGAACTGTCCCCTGCCACCGGCACCCAGAGTGACACGCGTACCAAACAACCTTTTTTTTGTATTTTTCAGCTTCTCGTGTCTTGCAAACTAGCCCGACTTGTGATACACATCGGCTGTGCTAAAGATGATGATCATCTCAAATAATCAAGAAGCAGGAAGACTCGTACTAAACTGATTTGTTATAAAAATGAATGGCAGCCCCCCCCCCAAGCCCCCATTCAGCTCGCGGTAACTTAACTTGATATTTAAAAGTAAACCAACCTGCTGCTGCGCGCTCGTTTGAAACCACGGCTGCAGTTCAGGCGCCTTTCTCTTTCCAGCAACTGATTGTGTCCCTGGAATAGGAGGAGCTGCCAAACAGCCAATCTAAGGTATAGCCACTCCCCTATGGTCACTTGTACTGTGCGCCAGCCCTGCCCCTTCCCATTATCCTGAATGGCGCTCCACTGTCCGCGCCCTGGGCCAATTCCTTAGCGCCCATTTTAAAACCATGCTCTGCCGCTTTATGCAGCCACTCCCACAAGGATGTCACCCGCCTCCTCGCTTGTGCCTCGAGGGCGAGGAAAAATCCTCGCCCAGATTTGCACATGGGCAGGGCCAGGAAGACAAGTTCCAGACGAGCGCAAAAAAAGGATTTCATTTGTCATTTTACATCGTTTCAGTTCACGGAGGAGCACCAAGTGAGCACTTCTTTTAAAACTGCTCCAGTGCCACATCGGTGTTCATTCTCTTCCCCCCTTTAGTTTTCCCTGATGCTGGTAGGTAGGGCAACGCCCCCTACGCCCCTTAATACCAGCCGCCACTGGGTGAGCAGTAAATTTAAGGTCCTTAGGGGGCGGCGTCATTCTTGAATGGGGTCGCCCAAGGGGGAGGGACAAGTTGTCCCTCCTAGAACTCTCCAGGGGCAGTTACAGCCGTTGTGGCTGTATGGGTGCGGGGGAGGGGGGAGTTACGCTTTTCCTATGCTGGTTGGCCACCCCGCACGTGCACAATGGCGCCAGTAAAGGGCGCAGAACTGCAAGGGCCCCCAATGGAGATAGTATACAGATCGTACGGGGGTAACTGGGGGGGGAAGTACCCTCACGGTGAACGGGCCCCAAGCGTATGCGCACTGAGGCGGGAGGGCGGGATTTAATTGATAAGGATCTGACACCAGTTATTGACCTTGCCGTAGGCTCAAACATGGATACGCAGAAAATGATTGCCATTATGATTATGAATGATGTTATGCTTAGATTCGGATGGGAATAACTTGTATTAGAGTTATGTTAAGGATAGCCATCTGATATCTGTACATATCAAATGTCAATTATATGATTATCTGCGTACATTTTGTAAAAATGTGTTAATATTCATTGTTTGATTAATTTTGTTAATAAATACGTCCGGGGGTTATCTACGACCCCCTTTTCCAAATAAACTCTTGTTCTTGATATTCTGTGGGTCTGGACAAGGGAGGAGGGGGTATAGGTAGTACCAGGCCATATTCATTTTATCACAATCTCCTTCCAGCCTTACATTGAAACAGTTCCAGAAATGCCCCAGCCTATCCTTCGTCGTTCTTTTACCTCCAAGAGAGGAGGCGACCTTCAATTACTATGGACTTTTAATGCATCCCTGGGCTTTCAAACAGAGCGCTGGAAATCTATAAGTACAAGACACTGCCCCTGTAGAGGTCACCTTCAGCCATACAATGTAAGTAGAAGGACAGTGCAGTCAGAGACACGTTAGACGCTGACACCCTGTCAGTCTGTTATCAGCTCGCGCCTCCAGACTCTCTGACTGCAGCTATGTTTAGCATCGGGCACTTCACTATTATCAAATGGAAATTGTAAAATCGAAAACTATCCTAAATAGGAATGTGCCCACGTGTATTTTGTGCCAGCCCTTATCTTTTTCTTTTATTTACTGCAGAACTAAAATCTAGCATCAGGTAAATATAAACATAGTGGAAGACTAGTGGATTCTTTGTAGCAATAGTGTTTAATTAAACGACTATTAGTCATACAAAAACGCGGACAATGGGTCTTCGGTGTGCTCCACGGATGAAAAACAAACCTAGACAGTGTGTTCGGCCAAGCAATGCAGAATCGGCTCTGTCGTCTGCAGCTTCTCGCTAATACTAATGCTGAAAGCAAATACTGCAGGCTAGCCGAAGAAACAGACTACCAAAGTGACTCATTTTTTGCTTATACTCCGAAGTTCTGAGGTGGGGGTGCATTTGTGAAAAATTCCAGTCTTACCGTTTTTAAATTGCTAATGGTTGTGTTTACAGTAATTCAAAGGATGCTTAAAAAACAGTATAAAAGTGCAGATAACTGAATCTACCCCAAGAATAATAATACAAGTTTTCCTCTTTCAGCTTGCCAACATAGTAGGAGCCAACAGAACAGATTACATTTTTCCCAATAAATATGTCAACACCCTGTAACCAAACAAATCACAATTCTATTGTTAATGTGCACAACGTTTTTTTTTTATTATTTAAACTTATTGAGCAATTTTCTACTCAGCCAGCTAATTAAGAAAATATGAAAAAAAAATATATATAACCAGTAGGAAAATAACTATAATATAAAGCTAGATTCTCAGGGCCTCCTTTATGAGGCTCCTAGAGGCACTTTTGCACTGTCGGAGGTTCACTTTTTTGATGCTCCAATAGCGTAATGTGCCGCAGCATGTTTACAAGCCACGCAAAGCCACTTGCGTGGCTTTTCATATCCTTGAAATATGTGCCGCTTTCACGCAGAACACTGCGTACAGGGGTGTTCCATGGGTGTTGCTGTGGGTGTTCCCACGCAACACCCATGGAATCTGAAGCATTCCCAGATTTACGAGGAATCGTAAACCTAGGAATGCATCAGATTCGAACGCCACTCCAGGGGTGGCATTAAGGAGGCGAAACAAGGAGAAATATCCTTAGTTCTCCTCTTTTTCTCTCTTTCTATGTGTGATGCATTCTGCAGCATACATAGAAAGAGGAAAACACCTCTTGTGATTGTTTTTCTGCAGTAAGTGTCCCTTCCTGCACAAAAACAATTACCCCTACAACGCAAACACGCTTGCACCATGGCGCAAGGGTGCCTGTGTTGGCGCATGGCAGCCCATAGTGTGCCAGCGCTGAGGAGAAGGACAGGAATGTGCTGTATTTCATAGATTCCTTGCAGCACTGCCCTGTGCCAAAACCTCATAAATGAGGCCCTCCGTGTTCAAAAGATATCATCACATTCAGATTAGATTCATAACAAGTATAACATTCGACTCTGCATAAGATGAAGCATTGAACAATTTTTAAGGTGCGAGGTATAGGAAGTGAATGAATACATCCCTCCCTAATGAGCAATTTCTGATGTCATGACCACCCTCCAATGAACTCTAAAGTTCTTCCCTCATAGTATATACAAAGAAGGATTGAACAGGACAATTATTTTTGTTGAACGTGTATGTGTCGATACAGCATCCCATAATTGTTTTGTGCCACTGTGAAATTATCCTTGTATTAATAAATCTAACTGGTCAACACAAAGACCTACCATGATGAAGCACACACACCCCATTGCTATCTTTCTGCCATCATTATACCTATCGTTAGAAAGGGTGTCTGTGCTATCCCCATTCCATTAGAGGCCAATTCTCATGTTAAACTCCTCACTTAAGTTGCTGGGGGGAGTTCTGGGCAGGTTGCACAACTGGGCTGAAGAAGAAAATATTTCCAGCATGCATCTTAGCTTTGAAGAAGGCTTGGGTACAGAAGACCAGTATTTGGATTCACATTTACTTGCGGAGAAGTGTTACGGGGCGATAGCTGCAAACTGCACAGCGTTTATGAACCTGTCCACTTAGTTTCACACAGTGGACAGATACAGACATTTAGTGATTACAGTGGCTGCGGGGGGAGAGGTCAAGAACTGATTGTCCTGCTGCACCAGGTTCATATGCAATTGCAGGCCTCTGTGAGATTCAAATTTCTTTCTTTCAGTTCTGTATATGGTGTTTACCAGGGCTGTATCTTGGTCCTCTTTTACCTTCACATACACAGTAAATGGCTTGATGATGTTTTGAATTCTCCTGTTTCTGACTATCCAAAGGTTGGTTCATGTTCTTTACCCTTATTACTCTTTGGAGATGAAGTAGTACTTGTCTCACAAACTATGACTGATCTCAAGCAGTTGGTCTCCAAATATGTTTTAAGTCTGCCTTGGATGATCTTCGTAAGCGAAAATGCCATTAGGGGCTACTAACGAACGTCTGAAGAGTATTTGGGTTGACTACATTGAGCTAGAAGGGGTGAATATCTTTCCATAGTAGGCTTTTACTTAAATTGAATTGAACTAAATCTACAAATACAATTTGAAATAAATCTATGAAAATAATGGAGATCTGGTTAGCTTAGCTTTGCACTTGGGCATTGGTTGCGCACATTCCCTCAAAGCTGAAAATATTTAGAGCAAAAACTGTCTAATCTATTTGTTACCTGTGTATTCAGGATTACGTTTGTCTTCACCACAGAATGCGAAAGCTAAAGAACTATTTGTGCCTGTATCTACCATACAGGATCATTAACGATAATAAGAAGATACACTTCACCCACCCAATGGTGGCACACTTCGTCTTTGGTGTTTTTTTTCACCTAGATAGGTCTCTGCCACCTTGGTGGGCTCAACAGAGTTCAGGGACTCTTATATATATATATATATATATATATATATATATATATATATATATATATATATATATATATATGATTATCTGCTATTGCAGAGGTCCTGTTCAGGCTAAAATTGGTTATGGTTTATTCTACTGACTCCTGCATCTCTGGTACGTCAACATGTTTCAGCTGAATCAGAAACTGCCCAATGAGTCACTCAGCCTTCTTCACAATTCCTTGACTTCCCTACCTACACTCGTCTAATTCTAGGGCTGTGTGCATTAAAGGAGGCATAAGGTTGTCCTACCTGACCATTGAAGCAAAACCTGTGGGATTTAAAAAATATAATGTCAAGACAATAGCTTTGTTTGTTCAAGCATATGAGCATTAATTCTATATAGTTCCTGTATTCAAATGAGACGATTCACCATTCAAGTCTTTGTTCACAGTAAACCATGCACACGCTTTTGGATTTTCATTTATCATTCTTCTGAATTGTTCTTAATCATGGAATTGGACCCATGGAATAAAGAAATTTAGGGTATTCCAATAAACATGTTTAACCTGAACTGCACCTCCACAAAAGTTCAGATAATTATGAATATAAGAGCTCCCATACTCATTTGAGCCCACCAAGGTGGCAGCAACCTATCTAGGTGAGAAGAGACACCAATGATAAAGTATGCCATCATTGGGTGGGTTAGGTGTCTCTTCTTGTTATGTTTAATAATCCTGTAGGGTAGGTTTTTTTGATAAGGGCACAAGTAATCCCTTTGCTTTCGCATTCTGTGGTGAAGAGAGTTTGAATAAATGGGAGGATATGCTGAAGCAAGACATTGGAACCTCTCATACTCTCTGTGGGTGATGAATGATTTGGGATTATGTGTCTACAGGCAAACTGCAGATGGAAGAAAGGAAAATGCTACTTACCCAGTATGCATTTGTTCATGGCATGTAGAGCTGTAGATTCACATGCTTTGCATAGCCTGCCATCTAATGTTGGGTCCAGATGTTTGCACTTTGTTTTTCTTCAAAGAAGTCTTTTCCAGTTACGAGGTGGGTGACTCCTCCTTTTGGTGATAGTGCTCATGGGCATCGACTCCATTGTTAGATAGTTTTCCCGCAGAGGGTGATTATGGAGTTAGTAAGAGTAGTAGAAACAGATGGCCATGTATATATGTATCTAAGTAAGATGTCACTGCAACAGGTAGAGGTACCCGGGGAGGCGGGTGGGGGCATGTGAATCTACAGCTCCTCATGCCAAGAACAGATGCATACTGGGTAAGTAGCATTTTCCGTTCGAGGCATGTGAGCTGTAGATCACATGCTTTGCATAGACTTTACAGCAGTGATCTCCCAAAGGGGTGGCTAACCTGTAGCTGATGCAGTCGTTTGAAATAGAGTAGATAAAACTGCTTGGCCCACACTAGCTTGTTGTCTTGCTAACACATCTACAATAGTGTTTTGTGAATGTGTGTGGTGTAGACCATGTTGCAGCTTTGCAAATGTCATCTATGGGTATATTTCCTAAAAATGCCATAGAAGCCCCTAGTTTGCGTGTGGAGTGCGCTCTAGGGGGAGTTGTCAATGATCGTTTTGCTTAGCATGTTTGAATGCACTTGACTATCCACCGTGCAATACCTGATTTTGATATGGGATTGCCTTTATGTGGTGGAGCAAAAGCCACAAATAGTTGTTTGGTATTACAGAAAGGTTTTGTCTTTTCTATGTAATAGAGTAATGCTCTTTTCACATCTAAGGTGTGTAGAGCACATTCTGCCACAGAATCTGGTTGAGGGAAGAACACAGATTGGTTGATATGAAAGGCAGAAATGACCTTTGGTAGAAATTTAGGGTTGGTCCGAAGAACCACTTTGTTTTGATGTACTTGTAAAAATGGTTCTTCTATGGTTAGTGCCTGAAGCTCACCCACTCTTCTCAGTGATGTGATAGCTATGAGGGAAGCTACCTTCCAAGTGATAAAATTGCAGCTCACATCTGTGCAATGGCTTAAAAGGTGGACCCATCAGTCTGGTGAGGACAATGTTGAGATTCCTCACTGGAGCAGGTGGAAGTCTTGAGGGAATTACTCTTTTAAGTCCCTCCATAAATGCTTTAATGACAGACACTCTGAAGAAAGACAAAGTTGTCTATTATGAAGGTATGCAGCAATTGCAGGAAGATGTAAGCGTATGGATGTTTACGCTAAGTTTGAATGCTGTAGATGCAATAAATAGCATATAATGTTTTGAACTGAAGCATTAAGCGGGTTGATTTGACAATATATGACAAACAGCTGCCATTTTGCTGCATAGCAAGCTCTTGTGGTAGGACGTCTAGCCTCTTTAATAATGTTCATGCAGTCTGCTGTGAGATTGAGGTAGCCAAACTCTAAGACTTCAGGTGACAGATCGCAAGGTTGAGATGACTGGGATCTGGATGTCTTATCTCTCCATGGCTCTGCGTGAGGAGATTGGGGGTAAGATGTAGTTTTTGGTGAGGAACTGCTGAGAGCTCCAACAGGGTGGTGAACCTGGGTTGACGGGCCCATGTGGGAGCAACTAGGATTAGTGTCAGGGACGCTTGTCTGAGTTTCCGAACCACTGATGGAATGAATGGGAGAGGCGGAAAAGCGTAGGCAAATATAATTGACCAATTCATCCATAGTGCATTGCCTCTGGACAATGGGTGTGGATACCTGTATGCGAAGCTTCGGCATTTTGCGTTTAGGTGTGTGGGGAACAGATCTTTGTCTGGGAAGCCCCACATCTGAAAGAATGGGAGGAGAACTCGAGGGTAGAGTTCCCACTCATGGATCAGCTGTCTTTGATGACTGAGCAGATCTACAATTTGATTGTTTGCTCCTGGAAGGTGTTCTGCGAGAAGATACATTTTGTGACGTATAGCCCACCTCCAAATGGACTGTGCTAGTTGTGACAGCTGGAGAGAGTGCTGTCATGTTGTCGGTACGTATCATAACAGCTTTGCCTACTAGATGAAATGCTTTGAGTGCTAGAAAGATCGCTAGCAGTTCTAGATAATTAATGTGAAGCTGCTTTTGCTGCAAGCTCCACATGCCCTGAATTGTATGCGTTTGGAGATGAGCTTCCCAACCAGTGAGCGGTGCGTCTGCTGTTAGCACTATCTGTAGAACTGGGTTGATGAAGTGCCACCCTTTTGAAAGGTTTTGTGGATTCCACCACTGCAGAGAGCGATGGGTGTGGCTGTCCACCAACACTAGATCTAGATCGATCTGATAACAGACCCTGAGCTTGGTTCTATTGATGTGCTAAGCATTCCTGAAGGGGACGCATCTGAAGTCATGCGTAGGGGACTATTAGGATGCAAGATACCATCATTCCTAGTAACTGCATAAACACTTGAGTTGGCAATGAGTGTTGCGGCTGAAACTGAGAGAGTAGAGTCTGCATTTTGCAGATTCTGGACGGATTGGGGTAGGCCAGAGCCTTTTGTGTATCTATAGTGGCTCCCAAGTACGCCTGCGTGCTGGATGGTTTGAGATGGGACTTTGACAGATTTACTGTGAATCCAAGATCGTGGAGCAACTGCACTGTTTTGTGAGTGTGATGCAGACAGCTTTGTTGCGAGCTGGCTTTTATGAGCCAGTCGTCTAGGTATGGGAAGATGTGAATGTGTTGTCTTTGTAAGTGGGCTGCAACTACTGCCAGGCATTTGGTGATAACCCTGGGTGCGGTGGTTATTCTGAATGGGAGCATCTTGAATTGATAGTGCTGGTCTGCTACCATGAACCTGAGGTATTTGCAGTGAGCGGGGTGTATTGTTATATGGAAATAGGCGTCCTTTAAGTCCTGAGTGGACAGAAAGTTACCTTGCTGAAGGAGCGGAGCACTTGTTGGAGTGTCAGCAAATAAAAGTGGTCTGACTGAATGTATAGATTTAGTTCTCTGAGTTCTAGTATGGGCCTGAGAGAGCTGTCCTTTTTGGGAATTAAAAAGTACAGAGAGTATACACCGGCCCCTTGATATTGTAAAGGGACTGGTTCTATAGCTTCTTTTTCCAACAGAGAGAGAACTTCTTGCTTGAGAAGGTTGAGATGTTCTTGTGACATTGCGTGTTATATTGGAAGAATATTTGGGAGAGTGTCTGTAAGTTCCAGGCAGTAACCAAATTGAATAATTTGAAGAACCCATTTGTCTGAGGTGATTGTATTCCAGACAGGTAGAAATTGGGAGAGACGTCCCCCGACAGGAGTGAAATGATCGAGGGGTAGCGGAAGGAAGTCACTGTTGTTTGCGGGGAAGTGTGTGTTGAGTTGCCTCTGCCTCTTTCCTTACCGTTGTTACCTCTAAAATAGCCTCTTGATGAGGGTGATTGGTTGTTGCCTTTGTAAGAGGAGGAGGGATTTTCTGTGGAAATATTTTTTGAGTCTCCCCGTAAAAGGAGCGAAGAAAGGATCCCCTATTTGATGGTAATTGTAAAGCCTCCATGGACTTAGCAACCTCAGTGTACTTCTTCATTTTTTCTAATGAAGTGTCCACTGCTGGGCCAAAGAGGTGTTCTTTGTCAAATGGTTGGTTAAGAATAGAGGCTTGAACCTCCGGTTTGAATCCTGAAATTCTCAACCAAGCATGCCTGCGTAGCAGTACCCTAGTGTTCACTGCGCGGGCTGCTGTGTCTGCTGCATCTAAGGCGCACTTGATGGAGGTATTGGTGATTAATTTACCCTCCTGAATAAGGTCATTAGCTTTTAATTTGTGTTCATCAGGCAGGAACTGCATTAGTTTCTCTAGCTTATCGTAATGAGCCCTGTCACAGCGAGCCAACAACGCTTGCGTATTAGCAATGCGCCAATGATTGGCCGCTTGTGACGCTACCCTTTTGCCAGAGGCATCAATTAATTTTGACTCCTTATCAGGAGGAGGAGCCTCAACTGTAGTCTGTGTGCTAGCCCTCTTACGAGTCTTGGAAACTACAAGAGAGTCTAGAGGCAGCTGACCTTTGATATAAGCGGGGTAAGTAGGTGCTTGCTTATACTTTTTCTCCACCCTGGGTGTAATAATTCGTGCCCTCACAGGATCTTTAAAGATATCATCTGTATGCTTAAGCATTCCTTTGAGCATTGGTAGTGTATGAGTAGCTTACTGAGAGGAACTTGGGGTTTCGAATAAGAAATCCTCTTCTAGGGCCTCTTTATGTAGCTCCACCCCATGATAATGAGCAGTCCTGTTAAGTAGCTCAATGTATCATATATTTTCGGGGGTGTTGAGGGTTTGGAAGGATATTAATCCTGATCAATATTAGTGTCCAGATCCATGTCATATTCTTCCCATGGGTCAGTATCCTGTGGCCTATCCTCATGCCCATCCCCTTCATCCTGTGGGTCAGGTGATAGTGGTGGTGGTGAATTTGTGGGTGTGATGAGCTAATTGGGATCAGTGGGTGAAGGAGGCAGAATATAAGGTGAAGGGTTAGTTCCCACATTTTTTCTCTTTAGAGGAATGTCGTAATCCTCCTGCAGGCCCATTTTCGTCTTTTATGGTAATTTTGAATGAATATGTCCAGTGTTGGGATTTATTATCAGTTCTATTTGTTTCAGATCCGAAGGCGGAACGTCGGACCGAGGCTCTCCTGGTGGAGTCTTTTTCTCTTTGGTTGCTGTTTTTGGCGTCAAAAGTTTTGGCTCCGAACCTTTCGGATCAGAAGATTTTCTCTTCAGTAACAATGGAATGGTTACCACAACATGCTTTGGTTTCGACGCCGAAGGTTTCGGCTTGGCTCCGGCATGGGGCCGACTCGAGCCAGAGCCAGAAGGCTTTTCCTTGTTTTTCAGTCCCGGGCCCAAGGTTGGGGGGTCTGAATTTTTCTATCGGTGCCGACCTTGGCCCAAAGGCAGAGGAGGGACCAAGGCTTTTTCTTTTTGTGTCGCTGGGACAAGGAAGCTTCGGTACTCACGGTACACTGACCCTCTTGCTCCTCTTCTTCCATGTCAGAGTCGGCCTCTGACACGGAGATATGCTCTGCTTATTCTTTGGCTCCTTGAGCGTGGAAATCTTCGCCGAAGATATCCGGTACGGAGCTGCTCTGATGTTGCATCTCGTGATGTCGAGCCAGACGGTCACGGAGCGTCTTCTTCGATCAAAACGATTGGCATGTGTCACAGTCTTTTTCGTTGTGTTCCAGGGATAGGCAGAGGTTGCACACTTTGTGCAAGTTGGTGCGCGGAAACTTAGCACGACTCCCGGGAATGAGTTTGAATGAAGTCCGTTCCATTGACTGCTAGATAAGCTTGGTGCGGGTAGGCCCAACGGCCCGCCACAGGTTTTCCAATTGAAGACCTTTGATTCGAAACGATACGCGCAGAATGCGAAACGCGATCGAGAAACAATACCGTCAAGGGTAGTGGTTTGCGCGTCGAAGGGAACCCGAGAAACGGTGATGAACCGGAGCGCAGCAATTCACATCCGAACCCAATGCCGCAAAAAATAATCTAACAATGGAGTCGATGCCCATGTGCACTATCACCGAAAGGAGGAGTCTCCTACCTCGTGACTGGAAAATACTTCTTTGAAGAAAAACAAAGTGCAAACATCTGGACCCAACCCTAGATGGCAGGCTATGCAAAGCATGTGATCTACAGCTCACATGCCTCGAACATAAGTTTTTCAAAAGGCCATCAGGACTCCCAACTTCCATATATAATTTTGTCTGTCAGGAGAAGTTTTAGTGCCGTTTGTTGTGGATATGATTGGGTGGGTACTATTTCACTGTTCTCAGCTATTGAGACAACAATTGAGTGACATCTGCGTATGATGTAATGTCGAACTCCCATGTTGTAAATATGTTTGCCAAAGGTGTCATATAGACATTAAAGAGTGTTGGGCACAAAGAAGAACCCTCAGGGAGGTCAAAGTTGCCAGCCACTGGATTACACCTCAATGGAGGATGATGGATATACTGAGAATCTCCGCAAAGAAAACATCCAAACCACTTAAGGATGGTTGAGTACAGTCCAATCTCGTGCAGCCGTTCTAGAAGTAAGTAATGGGAGACAGTATTGAAGGCCGCAGACAGGTCTAGGAGGATGAGGACAACAGATTTGCCCTCATCCACCATAAGCCGGATGTTGCCTGTCACACTGAGCACGGTTGCTTCAGTGCTGGTATGTGCTCTAAGCCCCTAATGAGAAATATCCAACAGGTTGTTCTCTTCAACATTCCACGTCTGCTGGATGTTTATCAGTTTCTCAAGAAACTTAGTAGGGTAACGAAGGAGGGAAATAGGACAATAATTCACCAAGATTGCCATGTTTGCTCAGGCTATCTTTAGCAATGGTAGCACCAGAGCGTGTTTCCATTTCACAGGGTTCGCCTCAGTATTGTATGAACTATTAAAAAGCTCTGTTAAATATGGATTCAGAAAAGAAGCAAAGTGAGAATAAATTAAATGTAGGCAGTGGTCTAGCTGTGAACAAGATTCCGCCTTAGACATTTCCTGCTTAACGAAGGAGTTTGACAGGTGATCAAAAGTGCCCAACTGACTGACTGACTGTACAGTGATTTATGTCCGTATTGGAGAGGGGCTGCGATGTTCAAGGTTAGACTTCAAACCCGAAGTAGATTTTAACAATCTCATCTTTGAAGAATTTGGCTGCAGGGACATTGGTTCCGTGGCTCATGCGTCCCGGTCCTGAACCTTGGGCACCAAGAACAGAATCAAACATATCCCGTGCCTCGGTTCTTGATGAGAAACTGGATTGAAGGGATTCATTAGCGACTGGATCACTTCAATGAGGGCTTCCTCCAGTGTGGATCTCTGGGACAAGGTTTAGGTACAGTCCTCATTTTTGGAGGGGGGCTATTTTTATATAATTTGTATCACTTTACAGTTGTTTAATTATATTTCTGGAGCAGAAAGTAGCCGATGAGTCACCTGTATTTGAGAAGCCTGAACAAGTTCACCAGTTTCGCAAAGTTAAAAGATAGATGGAAGTAACAAATATCTCCATTAGCTGCCTTTGGAGAGTTCCCAGCCTTTTGGGCTCTTGGGGGTGACAACTCTACTTTCACTTTCACCTCAATCACAGGGATCAGAGATTCCTCAGATTTGCTGTCTTTCAGTCATTGCCAGTTCCCAATGTTACCCTTCTGGCGGACGATAACACATGCTGTTTGTGAAGGTTTTGCCAGAGCTTCTTGGCACTCTTGCCTGCACTCCTGGTGTGTGAAGCTCTTTACTTCGAGATCTGAAGCAGATCCAAACTGTGAAACCTGGAAATAATGTCAGACAGCCCACATGGTGCCACCACTGGCTTAGTCAGGACTATTGTTAGTTGCTCAGTTGCAGGACAACTTTGAGTTTTGCACTGCTCTGGTCAATGTGTAAGCCTGATCCCTAGAGGAATATTTGATGCTTCAAGTGGGTTTCTGGGAGAAAGTACTTCCAACATATGATGGTAAGGAGTTCCTTGACTTATGCTGAATTGCTTCTATATATTTGCATTCTTGAAAGAACTTCCATATTTTGACCTTAAGCTGAACTCCAAGCAACGTCAGCAAATTGACTGCAGCCTCGTGCCTGCTACCTTTAGGGCAGCATCCATTTTGAGTTTCTTCAGATGGTTGTACGCTCCGGCTGCAGCCATTGTGAAGGCATGTACAACTACGAAGACCCAAACTGAAAGCAGCCCTGTATTTTTTTCGTTATTTACTGCAGACACGAAAAAGACACAGGCCTATTCTTATAGTTTTAAAGAACCCTTGAAAGACTGCTGGATAGACTGGCATACCTCACACTGATTTGAAATTGCAATCATCAAGCCCTTCATAGGGCCTTCTGGGGAGTCACTAAAGCACTTTTTGTGGCCCGGTAGCACACTGTGCTGTAATTCTGGACTATGACTTAGCTCACCTGGATTTATGGACTTGAATCTCTGCTCCAGTTCAATCTGTGGTTGATATTAGAGGCCCGTGGCAGTCTGCATAAAATATATATATTGAAGAATCTGTGGACCAAGCCTAATGGCCTCTCATCAAAGGCTGTTTAGAGTGAATCAGTAGCCATCCAGCAATTGATGCAATTGCACAGTTTCAGTCAATAATTCTACCTTGCTCCTGAGTGGGTAGAGGCTGGACATAAACCTAGACATGGAGTAAGACACTCTAGCTCTTTATTCCTCTGATACTGCCTCATTCTCCTGCTGGATAGCACAGGTTCCTCTTTCCCTGGAAAGCATGTGTTCTCCATGTTGTCCACACCTGAATAATCTGCAAGACTCTTTTGTGGTGGGGCAGGAGAAGCATGCTTCCCCTTCCAGTGTTTTTGTCTCTGTTCCTTTCTCTGATGAGTGGCACAGAGGAATCTGAGGCAGAAAATGCTTCCCTCAAATATCTCGGCTTCATTCTGCTCTTTTTCACTGCTGTCAGGATTAGATCGGATGTACTCTGCACTGTTGGTCCTTGAAATTTTCTGGATGGCTTCATTGTAAATTACGCTGCCCCTTGCAACGCCCATATGGAACACACATTTGCTACCTGGTACCACTCCCTGGAGTGAGTAAATTCAACAAACTATGCTGAAGGCACACAACACAACTCATCTGAAGATGCTGCTGCTCTGTACGGTGATCATCAGTGCCCTAGTGTACCCCGCAACCTCTCTTGTCCTTTTGCCGTGTGTAGCACTTGGTCCCCCTGGTAAGCAGCAGGAAAGCAACCAGTAACACTTCACCAATTTCCCTACCTGTGGAGGTGCAATTGGAGGGAGTTCAGAGCCAAGCTACACACGTGGTCTGATACAACTGGGGCCCTTTCTAAGGAGACAGGATGATTGGTCAAGACCATGCTATTTCTACCCTGGTTAGTGGGCAATGCTGTGAAGGAATACAAACTTCCCAGCATGGTATATCACTCGGGTGCCAGCTCCTAAGATGGCACTAAATAAATACTGATATAACCAACTTCAAGGCAGGTCAGGTGTCAGTATATAGGAGAACATGCACTACTATCAGCATCATTTTCCATGGGGGAGAGACAATTTCATTATGTCACTATACAGTCTGTTTGAAGAATAGATTTGGATGGACTGAATGTAACATCACTTGTCCTACATTCCAGGATACGTACCAAAGAACATTACAAATTCAAATCTCCTTTTTTGGGAACCAAAGTCTTGGAAAATGTCAAATATTCTGTATTAGAGTTAATTTCACACTGAAACATATTGTGAATGTTATCGATCTATGTATTCATTTGTCATTGTAGGAATTACAACCTCTTTAGATCTTGAAATGCTTTTGAGTTACACCTCAATTACTGTTTTAATTACTTTAGGCCATTATGTACAGTTCTTTAACAAATGTTTTCCTTTTTGCTAGTCTGAAATTGAACAAAGTGGAAGTGAAAATTACATCTGCCAGGTAGTTATCCGCAGTATGTCCTCTTTACAGTTTCTAGACTGGCATGTACAGTTTTTGTTGATTTATTTTCTAATCTACTAGATTTTTCCTGATAGTTGAGTGATGCGAAAACATTTCTTTGAAGTATTTTTCAAGAGCTAAACACATATGGTTACTTACAAGTAGAGTTAGAATCCACACAGTGAAATGGCACGTTCTGAGAATAATACAAATAATTGCTAGAGGAAAAGCCTGCAAAGGACGAATACAAACTCCATGCTATGGAAGAACCCTTCCCTTGCCACAGACATGATGGAGCTCAGGAGAATAGGGGCCATTGCCCCAGGGTTACCCCTGCTGACATGCTTCTTACCACAAAACAATTGTTGTCTATGTATCAGCATCTCTTGAGCTGAAGGCTAATATAGGAACATTAACTGGTATTATGTAGCACTTGCCAACGATTTTATAATTCTTTTCCTCTGTGAATAACAGCAGTTAAAATTACTATATTAAAAGGTATTCAATATATCAATCGACGAAAGATGAAATGTTGAGCTGGCCCTACCAGGATTCCAACATGTAAACTGCATATCATCCAGAGATATAAAAAAAAAAGCACTTACCTCACTGAGTCTTCAAGGGCGTGGCGGTTCTGCATTGTCGCGACTCATAACTCCCTGGGACAACGAAGGAAGTCTGGGCGGTTGCCCTTTTCTATTGGCCTATAAAGCGCCTCCTCCCGGAAGGGGTGGCGCTTGACAATCTTGCCCGTAATCGAGTATCCAGGTTTTTTAGGCGGATGGTATTCCCCGTCGGAGTACATGTTCCCGTTGCCCAGAGTCGCCAAAGGTATCCAGCGCGAGGACCCTACAAAAGGGGAACCGGCGTTTGCGCTACGTCGGAAACCCCACCAGCTTCGCGGGAGAATCAGTTATTTAGGCCCCCATTGAAGTTACTTGCGAGGGAGTGAGACGCCGGACGTGCGTCCTCCTTCGCCTCCAGCCATCCTGGGAGTGTCCCGCTTCCCGGATCCCCCCCTTGTTTTTCGTTCCTCACCTCCTGCGCCACGCTAGCTGTGGAAGGAACAGCACAGCCTGGTGTTCAGAGTGCTACTGCAACCAGCACGCTTACTTGCCTCCCACGCTGTGACATTGAACAGCGTCTGCTGGAATTACTGGTTGCTAACTCCCCCAGGGAATGTGAATGGAAGCCAGACTTTCCTCATATCCTGCTTTTCTCGGATTAATCATCCTCACGTTATGTTAGTCTTTCCCCACGGCGAGTGGAGAAGACCTAGTGTTCCTCTGATTCCTCTAGCCAGGTGAGACTGCGTTTCCTTATCTACATGCCCTACCCTGACTGCTGTCCTACTAGGGAGTGGGTGTTCATCCTGGGGTGGGGGTCTGTGTTCACTGCCCTACGTTTCCTTGTTCTAAAGCTCCTTTGTTTTCTCGTTTGCACAGTGTCCCCCTGGGAGGATATTGCCGAGCTACCGAACCCCCCGCTAGACCTTGGGTGACGGGAAGCGGTCAGAACGACAGCCTTCTTATTTTCTCCACTCTCTTTTTCTCCCTGGGGTGCTCCCTTACTCGGGAGTGTTCTGGTCCTCCGTGGGAGGAAGCGCCCAGGGGAGGAAGGGGACTCTCCATCTGTCATCGTCCCCGCTGGTCCGTCCTCCAGGTTAGTGGCATCCTTATGTCTCGTGCTACTAACAGGGCCACGACAGATTGTCAAGCCCCCGATAGTCAACCAGCCTGGACGATGGATACCGGTGCAGTGTTGTCCTCCCTGTTGGAAGGCATGGCCGCTCTTCAGCAGGGGGTCCACACTTCTAGATTAGAAAACCAGGAATTGAAAAAGGAGATGGGTACCCTGCGTAGAGAAGTAGATGGGCTATCACAAAAGAGTACGCCAGAGAGCAGGGGCAAGGGGTCCTACATTAAGGAGTGGACTCTTCCCCCTCCGGCCCAGGCAGGCCTTCCACCCTCATCGGACCGCACCCAAGGGGCAGGGTTCTTCTCGGGTGCCATGACTCCTCCAAATGCCTCGGACACGGCTCCCACCGTACACATCATACAAAATACTAGCATCCCTTTGGTGCCTCCAGAGCGCTTCTAAGGGGATCCCAAGAAATTTGAAACGTTCCTGAATCAATGCCGGCTGTATTTCCTGTGTAAACCCGCAGTATTCCAAGATGAAATGGCGAAAACCGCATTCATGATGTCGTATATGGGCGGGAACGCTGCTAGTTGGACTATTCCCCTGATGGAACGTAATGACCCTGTTTTGCACCGTTTCACTGACTTTTGCTTGGAAATGAGGAATTTGTTCGATAGGAGGTCTCATATAATGACGCTGGATAGGGAACTCCTCACTCTCCGCCAGGGCTCACAGGATCTCCTGTCGTATATAACTACATTCAACCATCTCATTGTGGAAACGGGCTGGCCTCAGGAGAAAAGAACAACCTTGTTCTATCAGGGATTAAGGGGAGAGTTGAAAGACGTCTTATCCCAAGTGGTGCAGCTTCCCCCGACCTGCGAAGAACTGATCGACCTTACGGTCCAACTGGACCACCGTCTCCAAGAACGGAAGGGGGACAGAAGCAGAGGGGACAACAGGCTTCTATACCCTAGGGCGAAACCTACCTCCGAGGAAACCACCAGACCCAAAGACGGCCAAGAACCGATGCAGATCGGCGGCATTCGAGGCCCCCTCACGCTGGAAGAGAGAGAAAAGAGACGGAAGATGAAGCTCTGCCTATATTGTGGGAAGAGCGGACACTTCATACGTGAGTGTAAGGCGCGGACTAACCTCCCGGATCCCCCCAACCCGCAGCGGATGCAAGCAGTGACTTTCCAGCCTGAAGTTCGAGCCAAGTCGGCGGAAAACTGAAGAACCCGAGACAGGACGAGATCGCTGACTCGGGTGACAGACAAAAGACGATCTCCTCAGTCATAGCCAACACCATGCAATCTACCGTAGCTCATATGAATGTATTGGTCACCCTTTGGTTCTCTCCAGAACACCCCCTGGAGTTGCCTGCCTTACTCGATTCCGGAGCTACCGGAAACTTTATGGACCAGACCTATGCAAGAAACATTGGAGTAAGGTGGGAGAGAAAGGAAAACCCTGAGATCGTGAGGGCTGTAGATGGAACCACGCTCACTTCGGGACCAGTGCGATACCATACAGCCCCTCTCATGATGCAGTACGGGGAGGACCATTTTGAAATCATCCAATTTGACATCATCGACGCTCCACAGTTCCGCCTCATTCTTGGTATGCCCTGGCTCACTCTGCATGATCCGGTCGTTAGATGGGCAACCCGCACGGTGTCCCTGAGCTCCGCATTCTGCAAGGAGCACTGCACAAGACAAGTGATGCAACATGATGGGGCAGGCGATACCCTGGCAGGACTTCTGGCTAACGGATGCGAGGGAGTTCGGTACTGTTGTTCTACCTCCTTACCGGACATTTATCAAGAATATCAGCAAGCAGAAGCGGAGTGATCATTTCAGTTCCTGAAGCAAAGTTTCACACAGGCTCCCGTTCTGCGACACCCTGACCTCCAGCTTCCTTTCATCGTTGAAACAGACACCTCGCAGCACGCCATTGGTGGTGTGCTATCACAACGACACCCGGAAACAGGACAGGTGCACCCAGTAGCTTTCTTCTCGCGGAAACTCGGTCCTAGTGAAGCCAACTATTCCATCACTGACAAAGAACTATTAGCCATAAAAAGGGCTTGTGAGGAATGGAGACACTACCTCTTGGGAGCGCATCACACCATAGAGATCTATACGGACCATGAAAACTTTTGTTTCTGAAAACTGCCAAGGCCCTCACCCCCCGTCAGTTAAGATGGACCCTCTTCTTTTCTGATTACGATTACGATTACGATTACGATTTCGTGATCAAGTACTGGCCAGGAACGCAAAATGGAAAAGCCGACGCCTTATCCCGTTTAGACGAAGCAGGGGGGAGCGAATCACAGGATGCCAGGGAACCACCTTCGATAATCCCTGAAATCGCATTTCGGACCACCTCCCTAGCCTTAGTCTCTTCGCAAGATTTCCTAGAAGACGTAAAGGTGGCCTCCGCAGATCTGGATTTTCAGGCCTGGATCCAAGAAAACCCTGAACACCGAACGGAGAAAAGGGGGTTATTATATCACAGTCATGCGTTATACGTTCTGAACATCCCTCTCCAACTACAGGCTTTGAAATGGGTGCACGACTCAGCCTTAGGGGGACACATGGGGATAAGCAAGACCTTATCCAGCCTCGAGCGTTCCTTTTGGTGGCCCTCATTAAGACACAATACTAAAGCCTATGTAAGCAGCTGTTCTGTGTGTGCGCAGAGGAAGGCTGACCATTCTAAACCTGTAGGGCTGCTGCGACCACTACCCCTTCCTCCTCGACCATGGCACACCATCTCGATGGATTTCATTGTAGAGATGCCCCCTTGTGACGGATATACCACCATCTTGGTGGTGGTGGATCACCTGACAAAAATGGGACATTTTATCCCCCTGAAAAAACTCCCCACCTCTTCCGAGCTGGCCCTCGTTTTCCTTCAGCATATGGTCCGAGCCCATGGAGTACCCAGCGTTATCATCACCGACAGAGGAACTCAATTTACCTCCCGGTTCTGGAGAGCCTTATGTGAAACCATGGCTGTGGATGCCAGACTCTCAACCAGTTACCATCCCCAAACGGATGGTAAAACAAAACGCCTGAACCAAACCCTGGAGCAGCATTTGCGTTGTTTTACCCTGCGAAACAGCACCGACTGGTACACCCTGATGTGGTTAGCAGAATTTGCCTACAACAATGCAGATCACACTACACTGGGCTGCTCCCCTTTGTTTTGCCTATACGGCGATCACCCAAACATGCTTCCCTTTGAATGGCCTGTAGACTCCCAACTTCCCAGTATCCATGAGCATCACGCTCATCTCCGAGCCATATTGAACGATGCACGCATACACCTAACCGCAGCGCAAAAAACACAGAAACAGTTTGCAGACAGGCGGAGAACCGCAGAACCAGTATATAAGGAGGGGGATAGTGTATGGCTCGCCACAAAGAATCTTCATCTAAAAGGGGCAAATAAACTAGACCCGAGGTACATAGGCCCCTATAGAATTGAGAAAGTAATAAATCCCATGGCCATGAAACTATCCCTGCCCGACTCCTGGCATATCCACCCTGTATTCCATGTCTCCCTGCTTCGGCCTTGCCCCGTGAACATGAGGCTACCCGACCGTCCACTCCCTATATGCATTGACGGTCAAGAGGAATATGAGGTAGAAGAACTACTGGACTCCCGGCTAGTGAGGGGTGGGTACAATACCTGGTAGTTTGGAAAGGGTTCGGGGTAGAGGACAGGTCCTGGGAACCGGTGAAAAACCTCCACTGCCCAGTCCTGTTGGAACGCTTCCATGCAGCACATCCGGGCAAACCAGGACGACCGCAGAGACGACGGTCCACGAGAGGGGGTTCTGTCGCGACTACCCAGCTCCACAGAGCCGCCCCTTGCCGAAAGCCCCAGGGTTATGGACAGTTCACGCGGTTCCAAGGAAATCGGCGCCGCGGGAACTACATGACCCATAACTCCCTGGGACAACGAAGGAAGTCTGGGCGGTTGCCCTTTTCTATTGGCCTATAAAGCGCCTCCTACCGGAAGGGGAGGCGCTTGACAATCTTGCCCGTAATCGAGTATCCAGGTTTTTTAGGCGGATGGTATTCCCCGCCAGAGTACATGTTCCCGTTGCCCAGAGCCGCCAAAGGTATCCAGCGCGAGGACCCTACAAACGGAAGATGACGAGAACCGGCGTTTGCGCTACGTCGGAAACCCCACCAGCTTCGCAGGAGAATCAGGTATTTAGGCCCCGTTGAAGTGACTTGCGAGGGAGTGAGACGCCGGACCTGCGTCCTCCTTCGCCTCCAGCCATCCTGGGAGTGTCCCGCTTCCCGGATCCCCCCCTTGTTTTTCGTTCCTCACCTCCTGCGCCACGCTAGCTGTGGAAGGAACAGCACAGCCTGGTGTTCAGAGTGCTACTGCAACCAGCACGCTTACTTGCCTCCCACGCTGTGACATTGAACAGCGTCTGCTGGAATTACTGGTTGCTAACTCCCCCAGGGAATGTGAATGGACGCCAGACTTTCCTCATATCCTGCTTTTCTTGGATTAATCATCCTCACGTTATGTTAGTCTTTCCCCACGGCGAGTGGAGAAGACCTAGTGTGTCAGAGGTCATCGGGGAAGACAATGACGAAGCCGGCAGCAGCGGAACTACATTTCCCAGGATTCCCAGCGCTGATCGCGTCGGCGACGTCATCACGTACCCGGAAGAACTTTCATATGCGCGGAGGAAACAGACGCGGATGCCGGTTACTTTGCCTGCTGAGCCTCGAGTCCCCCGACGGTCTGGTAAGGGTGCTGAAGCACCATCTTTCGAGTATTATACGTTCCTAGTGCGCTCAGCAGTAGCAGCAAACTTTGAAGACCGTGTCACATGTACCGCTCCTCCCGTTGGCTGGTCACTCGGTATAGCGACCTTGCGGGAGAGCGGAATGGCCCAGTGGAAGCTCACCTAGAGGAAGGAGGGGAGAGTATGTATCAAATACTCCCGCCTGACTTACGGTGACCTCCGGGGCTCTCTTGCTAATTTCGTGAACCTTTATAAGGGGTACAACCCTGGTACTTTGTACTCCTAAATCTTACGCTGAGGAAAGAAAGAAACATAACATTGGTACAAGTAGTCTGTGTAGTATGGTGCTGTAGTGCTGGGGGAAAGGCGCCATACGTGAGGTGGATGTTCTAGGATTCTGAGCCGTATCAGAACTTGACAAACCTAAGCACAGAACCACACTTGAACACGGTGGAAAGGGGGTGTGTGTGCCCCCCAACCTTTGTGTGTATCGTTTTACTGAGTGCTGAAAATTCACGCTCCCAAGCCTGTGTGGGGGCCTTCTTGTATTGTTTATTACAGGGGAACCTGAGATCCCTGAAGTCAGCTCTGCACCCCTGTAACCTTCCAGCACAGCATATCCATGGGTAGGTCATAAGGAGGTGCGAGAAGTATAGGTCTCTGAATAAGACAGGTAATAACCAATTTCTTCCATATCCTTAGATATGAACTGCGCCCTGAAATCTCTATGTGCTGACTAGGAAAACCCTCGCCTCTTCCCTTTCAGGTAGATAGAACAAAAGAGGAGATACTGGAGAAACGGAGGGATATTCAGGCTGTGTTTGATATTAGTGTGTAAATTGGTGTTGCTTCCTTACAGGTCTCCCTCCCCGCTGTTCCCATCCTTCCCTTCCCCCGCTTGATCACTCCATGGAGTCTGTGTGCTGAATCAGACCGTGGTGGTATCGAGAGGTGGACCATAACGAGCAACATACGACCCCGAGGATTCAAGGCTGCGACATAGTGTTCCTCTGATTCCTCTAGCCAGGTGAGACTGCGTTTCCTTATCTACTTGCCCTACCCTGACTGCTGTCCTACTAGGGAGTGGGTGTTCATCCTGGGGTGGGGGTCTGTGTTCACTGCCCTATGTTTCCTTGTTCTCAAGCTCCTTTGTTTCCTCGTTTGCACAGTGTCCCCCTGGGAGGATATTGCCGAGCTACCGAACCCCCCGCTAGACCTTGGGTGACGGGAAGCGGTCAGAACGACAGCCTTCTTATTTTCTCCACTCTCTATTTCTCCCTGGGGTGCTCCCTTACTCGGGAGTGTTCTGGTCCCCCGTGGGAGGGAGCGCCCAGGGGAGGAAGGGGACTCTTCATCTGTCATCGTCCCCGCTGGTCCGTCCTCCAGGTTAGTGGCATCCTTATCTCTCGTGCTACTAACAGGGCCACGACATGCATACTGATCAGGAAAGGTAGTATTCCATTGATCAACTTTCTTTGCCTGAATTTTCATACTATTTTAAAGTTGATTTTATTTACTGGTGACAAATATGTTTAGCTCTACCGAACCTCTTTGATTTTACTATGAGGCCAATCTCCTTTTCGCCTATCATATATGCAACTGAAACAAGCATTTGCAATGCAATAGGTCTCGCATTTACACGAGTTTGAGCTATTGGCATTGTAAATGACAATGCCTTTTATTTATGTTTTGGTTTTTACAACATAAATAAAAGGCATTGTCATTTACAATACCAATAGCTCAAACACGCGTAAGTGCGAGACCTATTGCATTGCAAATGCTCGTTTTATTTTTGGCAGATTATATAGCGCCAACTCGACCCAAAGGTATTGGAGCGCTTTACATGAGCACCAGTTACTTTACACAAGGACACATTCGGTTTTGGTAGGACGGGGGGATTAGCTGATTTGCACAGAATCACAGGATGGTGAGCTGACGCCCTCTAAAGTCGGCAGCTCTAGCCGTGAGGCTATATCCTCCCCGTTCTTCTCACCCTCCTCTTGAATGCAGGCGCACACTGCACGAGGAGCTCTAGCCCGCCACAGAATATTTCACAGGAAATCTAGACACACTCCTTCCTCTGACCGGAGCCTGAGCTTCCCCCAGTGGGGCAGCCTTGCACCTCCTCCGCCGTGCATGCATCCGAAATGTCTTGGGGGCTAAACACGCATGTGAGTGGGTCACCGCCCTCCCTGCATAAAGCGTCGAGGAGCCATCCAAACACAGTCAGAACTCTCATGGAAGCAGCTCCTGGTCGCAAGCGTTGGTCTCTGGAGTGCGGGTGAGGAGGGGGACGCTGATTCAAACATTTTAGGTAACAGGGTTAGTAAGTCAGAAACGAGTGGAAATTAATGCCACGCATAAATGTTACTGCCCTCTGTGGTGAAGGTGCTATTCGTCCCTTCATTATGCCTTTGGGCATTAACAGTGGCTAGTTGACCTTTCTCTTTAGTGTGCTTGGGAGGCATCTACACTTATTAAGTTACCACCTACCCACTCCCGTGTTATTTTGCCTTCAGTAGGAGCTCATAATTGCATGGTCATTAACAGTAGCTGTCAGTTATTAACAGACCGGCCCCATATCATATCTTCGTCACTCGTTGAAGACACTCATCCTTGAGCAAGCCTGGCCCTTGCCCCAACTCTGCACTTTCAGTGACCTTAGAAGACAGGCAAACAACAGGGGATTACGACATTCCGAGCCATCTGATGGGCTCAGCCAGTCTAGGCGCTTGAGGGAGGGTGGGAATGACCAACAGAGAAACGCAAATCTCTCTTAGTTCTAACAAACGTGATTGTTTATCTTACCACAGTCCTCAAAGGTTTTCAGTAATTGTGAAACGGTGCCTACAGAAACGCGCACACATATGTGTATAGGATATATACTTCACTGGTACACGCAGCAAGCCCTAAAACGTATTATTGTCTCACCCCCAAAATGAAATATACCACACTCCCTTTATTTAGTCTGGGTGAGAGTGGGGGTGTAGAGGCTGTAAGCATTGCCCAGTGACCCCACACCAACGGGTAGCAAAACATGGCCACTTACTGGTGAAACGTGGTCAGCAAAGCAGAGGAATACACACTATTAGATTGTGCGTCCAGGCGCTATAGATAGTGGAAGCCTTTCTTCTGCAGTGCCTAACTCCGAGTATGGCTGCCCCAGGGTCACACGGTGCGGCAGGGACTGGGCTGCTTACCTGCTCGGATCTCTTTGAGGTGAGAAGTGGCGGTGCATGTTTCAGTCACAGCTACATTGCAGCTTGTCGAAGAGTTTAAATCTAACTCACCGGGACAGAACCAGAGACGAGGAAAACTCTCACAAGCTAAAACTCTGCAAACGACCACAGTGCCCTCCCCCGTGCCCAAACAACCAAATGAAGGGTTCAGTTTAATGAGGCACAGTCAGGAGGGTAAAGTGAGCGTCGCCGCTTCTTGCTTCCGAGTCACCGGGTTGTGAGAGTCCACGGGGCTGCCGAGGTTGAGGTCCGCTACAGGGCAGTGGGCACTCGTGCCTGCCTGAATTCTTCTAGGCGAGCACTGGCAGTCTCTCAGCCGGAAGCACTCACGGTATGAATGTACCACCGAGACAAGGACTGCTGAGATTACACTGAGGGAGAGAGCGCAAGAGAAGGAAAAAGAAAGACACGGAGATGAAGACGGAGGAGAGCTGGAGAAAGAGAAATAAATAAAGGTAGAGCGAAAGAAAGCAAGAGAGAAAAGCAAATAAAGACAGAAGAAATAGAGAGATGAAGAGAGAGAGATGACGACAGGAGAATAAGGCAGGAGAGAGCGCGGTAAACAGAGTGAGGTGAATACGGAAAGAAGGAAGACAGAAGAGTCGGGGTGAGTAACAGAACAGCAGGAAGGCAGGAGCGAGAGCCGTGTGGGGAGAGACAGAGAGCGAGGGGGGAGACAGAGCATTCAGAGTCGAAACAGGGAGTCAGCGAAGATGGAGGAAGAGAGACTGGAATTGAAAGACAGTCCGATGGATGGAGTTTGAGAGAAGGACATTGAGCAGTGGAGGAGAAGAGGGTGGACAGAAAGAGTGAGAGCTTCGGAGGGCAGATTTAGAGAGAGGGCCCGAGAGGTGATGGAGTCAGAAACAGAGAGGGGAAGTGAAACAATGGAAAGAGAAAGAAAGGTTTGCTTGCGAGGAGAAAGAACGTGGAGACAGGGATTGGGGGATGGGACTGGGGCGTTAATGGAGAGGGGCGAGAAAAATAGAGAGATAAAAAGGGATAGTGGAGTGAGTGAAATAAAGAAAAATACTTTTGCTGCTCGTGTTAGCAGCAAGTCTTCGATCTCTTATCTTTATGGGGCCATGTGTTTCTAATTAGCGTGGAGGCAGGCTCTGCCCCCGACCTCTCAAAGGAAAAAAATCTAGACGAAACCAAGATTTTTTTCCTTTGAGAGGTCAGGGGCAGTGCCCGCCTCCACGCTAATTAGAAACATATGGCCCCATAAAGATAAGAAAGTGCTTTGCGACAGACGCAAAGCAGACGAGCCCGTCCGGATGGGCCGGACCAAAAAGCGAAAGGGCAGCAACCAAAATACCCCATTTCCAATGGCAGGCCACCGTTTAGCATAAATGGTGATGCAAGCCAATGGAAATGAGGGGCGGGGCTTTAAGTCCCTTTCTGAAAACCCCTCAGCCACAAAATCTCTTGCCGAGCGAGCAGCGCTATGCGCTGCAACGCTAGGCGAGACCTAAAAAGGAAAACAAAATGGCATATGGCTTCGTTTTATACTTAAGCGGTGCATTCTACTACATCGGCTTAGTTCCGCTCCTGACCATTTTCCAGTGTATATTTTCGGTGGACACTCCATTGGTTATCAATCGCTCTGCTTGTGAAATTCAGGACTCCATCAAGAGCACACAATGTTGGAGCACGAGGGTCCAAAGTGCTATCAGACACAGTGAAGGCTGTAGTGTCCCTAGGCAAGATCCAAAGATCTGACATTTTTAGCTTTTCCATGATTTAATTGAACCAGTACAGAACGAGTAACTCGTGAACTATCGGTAGCTCTACAGGTGGTTGTAAGTAGCTCTCCTGTTTGCACCCCAGCCTACTACACAAGAACCTTTTTCTTGGTTGAATTAATGCATGTATGCCAAAATTGTGTATTCAAGACAAGAAAGTGTGCATTTTCAGAACTTATGAGCTGATGTTTGGAGAAAAATGGTTGCATTTTCAAAAAATATTTAAAGTTGATTTGTGAGTGATAAATTATAAGGAGAGACTTATTACTATTATCATTACTTTTGTGCCATGCGCATTGCAGCTGTGGCTGTTTCGTATTACCCGCGTAGAGGCATTCCAAATCGACAAAGCATTTTTGACATTAGTGCTGGCAAACCTTTCTGATGTGCTGAGCAGATCACTGCTAGTAATTTTACATATAGTTGCCACTAATGTAAACTTGTCTGATTGGAGACTATTATAACACTTAAGGGCACATTTACTAGAAAATGTCGAAGCTCTGAGGTGCGCCAAATTTGGCAGTGCCGCTCTCTGACAATTTCAAAATGCAGGAATGCGCCATATTTACTACAATATCAATGTAGTGCACTCCTGTGTTTTCCCTAGTGCTGGTGATAAAATTAGCTGCCTAAGGCAAACACAGGCACCCTTGCATTTTAGAGCAAGGGTGCCTGCGTTGCAGGGAATGATTCTGTGCAGAAAGGTGTCCCTTTCTGCACATAAACAATCCATAATGGTGATTTGCTACTGCAGCACACATAGAAGTAGCAAATTGTCATTATTTAATGATTGTTTATGTGCAGGAAGGGATACCTTCCGGCACATAAACTATTGTTAATGGCTTTTTGCGCTTTCTCTGTGTGCTGCAGAATGCAACACATATAGAAAAAGCAAAAACAAGGAGAAATAAAAGCATTTCTCCTCGGGCGCCTTTCTAAGGTCTGCTCTTGCATGGCGTTAGGTTTTGGCGCTGTCACAGATGTACACCTCCTTGTAAATCTGGTGCAGCGACAAAAAGCAATGGGTGTTGCGATGGAACGCCCACAACAACACCCATTGCACACACCTTTGCCGCAAAGGACTGCTGTGGAAAGGGGCATATTTACAAGGTGACGTTAAGCCACGCTAAGTGGCTTAGCGCCACCTTGTAAATATGGAAAATGGAACTATGCCACTGGATCGTCAAAAACATGGATGCTCCGGTGGTGATAGGGGCTTGTAAATATGCCCCTCAAAGTATTAGTAGCTTGCAATGATTTTCATTGAACACAGCTAGCTCTTATTACAAAAAAGGTTGGAGATCCCAAAGCTAGATATCTTTGGGCACTGGGTTCCGGCTGTGGCATGAGCTCCCAATTGATATCTAAAAAGCACCAGAATTAATGTATTTTAAAAGAAAACCTGTAAACTTGGCTGTTTAGCAAATGTAACTTTCCGGTGCCATGTACAGTGCTGTATATATATATTTGTTGGTATAGGCAGTACATAAGCACTTGTAAATATGTAATACAGTTTTAAAAATACTTTACGAGATAGGACTTGATAGTACATGTTTAGTCTATGGTTTGTTTAAATCTGTCCTCAGATACAACGGACTAAAAGGTGATTTCTTTATTTTTCACATCAGATTTGTAGCTCCAACTGGCAAAACTTCAAATAATACAAGCAGAACAAGATTTTTAATTGGATCACCAGCTCCTAACATCCCCATAAAATATTAATTGGAAAGCTTTGTATCTTCTTTCAGACCCTGCCACCTCAAACCCTATAATTTAGGATCTACACCCATGTCTGGCAAGCCTGATTCCAAACAGCACAGGTCTCATGGTGTGATTTGCTTCCCCTGCGGCGTGGGAAGTGCATGGAGATTATTCAGGAACTGACAGGATGAGAACATGGAGGTATGACACTAGGAGGCTTTTTGGGACTCCCCGGAACTCTTTGGATAAGTGCTTTCAGGAGAGAACCGATTCCTCTTTAATGGTACACGCCTTAAATGCATGGGGAGTACACCTGTGCCTTGAACCTAATAGTTTTCAAAACAAGCTTCTACAAACAGAAATAATAATAATAAAATCAACTGTAATCATTATTATAAGTCTTAGACCAAAGCTTCAGTATTGTCTAGTATTCAATTGTTAGATTATACTTGAAAGGTGACACAGTCCATGCCTTTGACGATTTTAGCTCAGTTCAAATCAGTCCATGATCATTCCTGAACTTGGCTATAAGCCTTGGAAGCCCAGTTTTATAGCTACTTCCCTAAAGGAACCTATAGCAGTGGACCACTGATGATCACGTTGCCATTGTGAGGCACAACTCAAGCACTTAACACAAACGTCTACGCTGTATCAACCAGTGTTTGTTAGCTAATGCATTAAAGGCTGCACTTGGGTCACTTCATGTCCCTTCAACCCAAGACTCATTGAGAATCCTTCCAGTCTTTAAGAAGGAGGTTGCAACGGACTCTTGCTGTTACCAGCCTGTCTGTTCAATCAATTCAAAGGTTAAGCCATGCGAGAGGGCCCTAAAAGAGACCCCACAAAAAAATGCCAGTACTGCACTTTGATTCAATAATTTCTTCTGATTGAGTAACTATCCTCAATTCATAAAGACCAATCTTTTAGTCTGGCTTCTTATAAACATTTCTTTTATTTTGATTATTAATCCTAGAATTTTTTTAAGTTTTTTAAATTTTTTTTAGGACTTTCTTTAAACAAAAATTTGAGTTCACAACAAAATAGAGACTTGAAAGGTATATACAATAACATACAATATATACAAAGACATAAAAAATGTCACTACTTTCATGCAATGTATATCAATTTACAAATTATTTGGTGAGCACATTAAACATTCAAAAAGACAACATTGAGTGCACTTAGAGACATAAACATCAAGACTGAACAAATTGACGGCACATTAACACATATAGCCTGTTCAAAGACAAGAGAAAACGCCCTGGATTTAATAAAGTTTTTTGAGAGCAGGTGCGGATTCTAGTGATTAGTACAAAATTAATTTGTTCTTGTTTTCATATAATAGACCATCAGATAATTTAATTTTTAAATTATAATGCTGGAAAGATTGGTCTATTTGAGAAGACGGAGATAAAGGGAACAGGGGTCGACGCGTTTCGAATCCCTTGTGTAGCAGGGATTCTCATCAGGACCATGAGGATTCAATCTGTATTTACGATTCAGTGGTCGATCTCCCAATAAAGTTTTATCGTGTGGATTGAGATGCTGTGTGGCCGCGTGGTCAGTTCCTAATTGTTAGTTTCTTCAAACAATTCGGTATTGGTTTTTCGAGTCTCCTCCATACGCGTCCATGTCCATCACTGGCAGTGATGGACATGGACGCGTATGGAGGAGACTCGAAAAACCAATACCGAATTGTTTGAAGAAACTAACAATTAGGAACTGACCACGCGGCCACACAGCATCTCAATCCACACGATAAAACTTTATTGGGAGATCGACCACTGAATCGTAAATACAGATTGAATCCTCATGGTCCTGATGAGAATCCCTGCTACACAAGGGATTCGAAACGCGTCGACCCCTGTTCCCTTTATCTCCGTCTTCTCAAATAGACCAATCTTTCCAGCATTATAATTTAAAAATTAAATTATCTGATGGTCTATTATATGAAAACAAGAACAAATTAATTTTGTACTAATCACTAGAATCCGCACCTGCTCTCAAAAAACTTTATTAAATCCAGGGCGTTTTCTCTTGTCTTTGAACAGGCTATATGTGTTAATGTGCCGTCAATTTGTTCAGTCTTGATGTTTATGTCTCTAAGTGCACTCAATGTTGTCTTTTTGAATGTTTAATGTGCTCACCAAATAATTTGTAAATTGATATACATTGCATGAAAGTAGTGACATTTTTTATGTCTTTGTATATATTGTATGTTATTGTATATACCTTTCAAGTCTCTATTTTGTTGTGAACTCAAATTTTTGTTTAAAGAAAGTCCTAAAAAAAATTTAAAAAACTTAAAAAAATTCTAGGATTAATAATCAAAATAAAAGAAATGTTTATAAGAAGCCAGACTAAAAGATTGGTCTTTATGAATTGAGGATTGTTACTCAATCAGAAGAAATTATTGAATCAAAGTGCAGTACTGGCATTTTTTTGTTGAATCTTGTATTGGCGCAGCCTTACTGCGTTGAAGCCAGAACCCTTATTGTTGTCACTAAAAGAGACCCCAGCATCAGAGGTACAACTGCGTTTTAAAAGGGTCTAGGCACGCATCGGCAGTTCATGAATTTATATCTGTTAATCCATAAAAAATCTAACTGAAGAATGAGGCCATTCATTTTGCATCTCTAGACCTGGCCTCCCCATTTTAATAGGGTGGACCGTTCTAAAGTTTCGAAAAATACATTTTTCTAAGGCCTGGAAGAGAAGATCTTGGTCCTCAACATTGGTTTCAATGTATGTACATTTTATTAATGGTTTAGGATTAAAAACAAATGTAGCTAAATCAAAATCGATGACTCTTGGCTTCCAGACTACGAAATTAAAATCAATTGCTGTCTTGACAGAATGGGCTTAACTGAGGGTGTGACCTATGCAGCTAAACTAAGTCAGTCCTCCCTTTTAGGCTTGGCAAGTCTTAAATTTCTTAGGAACAACGGTGGCATTTTTATTTTTGCCAAACAAAACTAAAAAAAACAAAAAAAAACAGAGGCACCCACATCCCCTCTATACTGAGAAATTGAGAGAGTTCCCTTGGTGTCTTACAGGGCTCACATAAGAGGGTCATGTCAAGACCCAATTATTGCAGACAACAGAATATAGATTTGTAAACAACCCTGGGCCTCCCAGAGTCTACATCTGATGATATCTACCACCAGGAAATAAACTTGACTTTTCTTTAGGATAGGATCAAGTGAGCGCCACTGGCACTGTGGATTTCAGTGTGATTTGAGTCACATGCCAGTCATACTGGAATCATCTTACGTGATTTACCGAACCCTCAAATCCACACTGATAACACGCTAGGCCTACATTGCTAGGTGCATTAGATGTCTGGGTTGCCTTAACATTATCCTGATGAGCTCATGTTAAGAGATAGGCAGCAAGCATCCGATTTATATTTTACCTCTCTGTCAACTAAGAACGAAGGAACAGAGTTCATTTATTCTTCAACTTGGGCATTTTTACAGTCAGTAGTCTTTCCCGATTTCGAACTCTAATCGAGAACAATGTAATGGGGCATATCATCAAGGGGCAACGATAATATTATCGCCGCTTTAGAGCCCGTTTTCGGGCGAAAAGCGGCGATAATATTATCGCATTATCATCAAGGGCACGCTAGCACGTGATTCCTCGACGTATCGCCCCTTTTTCACACGCCTCGCCTCGATAATGAGATGCAAAGGAGGCGTGGCTGTGAAAACAACATGGGTTGATATCGCGAAGGCAGCTTCGCGATATTATCAAGGATGGTTAGCGATATATAAAATCGCGTTAAGTATGCCTTAACGCAGGAATTTAACGTCTGTTAAATTCCTGACTAAGGCATACCTAACATGGGGGGTGGATTGTGTGGCTAAGACCACAGGCCCTATCATCTAGGATATCGCCGTTTTCCACCATGGAAAACGACGATATCCCAAATATCTCTGGAATTTTTATCGCCTCGACGATGCACGTTGTTGATAACACACTATCCGGGCGATAAATTCCAGAGATAGCCGGCGATAAATATGCAAGCGATAAGCGCGCTTTGTGATATTTATCGCCTGCCCTTGATAATATGCCCCTTAATTCTTAGGATCAGAACATCTTGTCCCAGTTGAGGTTGTGTCTCATTTCAGAAATGCTCAGTTTCTGTAAAACTAGGAACCCAGAATAATATGCACCTTGAGTCCCAGTGATTGTTCATCAAATTAATCCTTATGCACCTTTTTGTGCTTGTTCCTCTGAGCCCAGAAAGAATCCAGTTATGTACTTAATGGGGCATAGAAATTGCAAAGCAGCTTTTGTGAACTAGTTAAAATTAATTTCAGTCTGTATTGGGTTCACTTTCATTTAAAATTGATACCTGTTATATTTGTAAGATTTTTTTATGATCCTTTTTTCATCTTGGTGTTTTGACTGACAAAATTGTATGCAAGCACTGTGCCCCCCTCTCAATTAATTCCCACCCCTATGTCCCTCCTGGTAATATCACAAGTTGACAGTTAACATTGCAATGGACTTCCAGCAGTGGTCTTCGACCACCTGGCATTATGTTTGTCAATACATTTTGTAGTTTAATACCTCCAAACCAGTAAAAGGGGGGGGGAGTGGACATGTTAGATTCCTATTTTCCAAGTTATATAAATAAATTAAAGGCCTGAGTGCTTTCAGCGTACATAATTTATGAACTTCTGAACCACGATGTTATCATTATATATGTTTTTATAATTTAATGGTTTTGCTGATCAATGAAACTGACTTTGCATAACAGCAAACGCTCTTATGTTGTTGTTGAAAAATATTTCTGAACTTGCCACCACCGTTTTTTTAGTTTTGACTGCAAACTCATATACTTATCCGATTGTTTTACTCGTTTTTATTTTTATTTACCTTGGTGCCTGTTCTCTGTTATATTTAATGGGAAGCTTTCTTCTATTGTCCCAAGAACAGGCTGTATCCTCAGCAGGGCGACATTGAATTAAGACATTTATAAATGCAGCTCCCTGTTAACTGGTTCCCTCCCAGGTCTCCTCGGAGCACTCCAGTAGTTTCTGACAAGTCAGAACTCTAAACCAGCTTTCTCAACAATGTAAGCCACTGGACAAACGCTTCATTCTCGAAGTCATCTCAAACGGAAGTGAATAATTGATAGTTACACACTTATAGAATACTGTAGGGGCTTTCTTCTGTGTGCCTAGCTGTGTGGCTTGGACTGAACTGAAACAATAACTAACAAACTCATATAGTAATCTTTTAAACGGAGTGCGCTGGAACAAGTGTTGAAAAAGGTTGTGTGAGAAGACTAATCACCGAGTTTAATCCACAGGGCGCTCCTTCTCTTTGTTTTCCAATTGTTTCCACTCTGTCTCAATCTCATGAGCAGCCCCAGCAATCAGCGTGATGCTTTTCAAAACCAACATGAAAGAACTGGGTAAGTCACGAGCATGTTTTGTACAAGCATCTAGTTTTAAGCACAAAAAAGATCTAAGAAAATTAACTGACCCACCACCACCGGCACATTAGGGCCCAAAAAAAATTAGGCATAAAAATGGAGGCAAGTAGGCAAAATGTTTGACGGCAGACCCCCCTCAGGCTTACAGGTCTAAGAAGGTCATACTGTAAAAATTCAAAAATACAATAATTTATTAATATAAGGATAAGAAAAAGAACAATATGTTAGAATGCATCATATTGATCAGCAGTAAAAACTGAGGCTAAAAATGATTGACAGGAACAGATGAAAGATGTTCTGTATGGTAAAGTATCCATTTTAAAAAGTGAGAAAAGTTAAGCGACAAATCTCCAGGATAACCCATCCCCAAATAGAACCTTGGCTGGCAGGATGTGTTATGTCTAGAATTGATTTAGTCCTTCATAACACGTGAAACCATAATCCAGATGAGGTTAATAACGAAGTAACTGGCCCTACAGGTTTACAGGTCCCCCATGAAGACGGACGTTCTGGTGGAATACTGGACAAAAACAGAAATAGGTGTGAAAATGCCGATTTCAAATGTTATGCTAAATAACGTTGTTGGACTTGGCCCTTTTTCCCTGAATTTTTACACTTTTGTGGGAATCAACATGTCATGTTGATGTATTTGAAATACAAATGTTAAATGTTATGCAATGGTGTACGCACCTGTTTTTCCACCATTGTAGGAATGCACCTTTGTAAAATGTCACTTTTTAAATGGACGCCATTCATGTCTGCACATGTGCCGCCTGACTGAGGTGGGTTGGCGGTCTAGTGTTAGAAGTGTTTGAAGTGGCAGGGTGCCCTACACCTCCCCCACAGTGATAGTTGGGACTGGGACTGCCAGGAGCCTTCTAGAAGATTCTAGCCCTTTCTGGTAGGTGGGAGGAGGGGTGTATATATAGGGGGCCTGTGCCACCATGTGCTCAGACAGAGTGGGGACTTGAATGTGAGGGGACACTCTGCCAGGAGGTACCGCCGCATGGGCCTGTGTGCTGGCCCTTGAGCCCATCTGTACCCCTCTACTGTCCACAGGGCCAGGGAGAGCCTTCACTGGAATGAGGACCGCTATGTCAGGAGGAGTGCCACTTTATGGAAGATGAATGCTTCTAGGAGCTACTGTCCTGTAATGATGAGTGCCCACTGTCTGCTGATCCTGCCCAGCCTTGCCTGCCTGCGCTGCTGCCCTAGCCCTAGTGCTATACTGGGACTGCCTGTACTCCAAGGAGGTGAGGTGTGTGGGTGCTACCTTCTTCTGTGGGGTCCTGGACTTGTGAGGTCCCTAGCGCCTTGGGAGCGCTATATTCAAATGAACTGTGCCTCCCTGCCGCCCTCCAGCGCCGTGTGGGCACCATTCCCTGCATTGCTAGTGGAGGAGCACTGTCTTTAGTCCCTGAAGCTGGGGGTGCTGTCTAGCGCCTGTTGAGCGCTATATCTCAGTACCCTAAGGAGGTGAGGAGTGTGGGCCCTGCAGCGCGTGTTGCCTGGAAGAGCTGCGTACTAAAAAACGGCGGGAGCCTACCCCGCGATTGTGCTCCCTCGCGGGTGCCTACCTCGCGTTTGTGCGCTTATTTAGCCCAATGGGAGCCCACACCGCGGGTTTGGACACTTCTAAAATTATTGTAAACAAGCGGGAGCCCACCCTGCATATTGCCGCCAAGAAAAGTAATCACCACTGCGGCCTGAGTACAAAATCGCTGCATCGGTGTTATTTGAACAAACGGGAGCACACCCCGCACTTCGCCGCACTTTGAGACTGTCAGGGCAATCACCGCTGCAACCCGAGATCGTGTCGAGGGCCGTCGCGCTGCCTGCGGCAGCCCGGAAGGGGAAATAGTGACCCGGGAGCCTACCCTGCGCAGGCCCAGCACCCACGAGTCGACTGAGACTTCGCTCCATGGTGGGAGCTCTCCGGAGGTGGAGGAGAGCCCCGAGTGCTGCCGAAGTCCAGGCGGGGCTCTCACGTGTGAGGAGAGCCCTGCTAGCCTCGCGTAGAAGTCCCGGGGCCCGGGTGAAGTGAGGAGAGGCGCCAGCAACGTCGACACCCAGGCGGGAGCCCACCCCGCCTTCTGGAGTCCAGCGGCTGCGAGGGGAGTCGGCCACATGTCGGGAGACGACCAGAGCCTCGCAGGGCCCTGGTGTCTGCTGCCAGAACTGCCGGTGAGTGAGTGGGCCCTGGAAGGCATCAAGGGTCCCGGGGGCCATCTGCTCGAAGGAGGGTGCGTGGCGGGGGGGGCTCCTTGGAGGCCGGAGCAGCCCCGTCTTTCCTCCTTGGCTCGCGACCTTCTTGTGGGCCACTTGGACCATTTTGAGTGATTAGGAGCTGCACCGAGGGGGCATGGTTAATTTCAGAGTCCCTGAGGGGACTCCAACGTGACAGGCCAGTGTCTAGTTCAGCTACCCAGCGGCGCCGCACTTGCGGGCCGCTGCAACGGTTCTCTTGGGGGCATTGCTGATTTGGGAGTCCCAGAAGAGGGGCTCCCACGTTCCCAGTACTGTACTGGCTGTACTTTGCGCAACTGCCCCGCCGGACAGTGGGCAGTTGTAACGTTGGGGGCAAGGGTCATTTAGAGAGTCCCAGAGTGGGGTTTATACCTGCCCAGGGTGGCAGTGTTATGTGCATCGGTGGGCTCTACTGACTACGTTTTAAGCCCCGTGAGTATGAGTTATGCCCAAGAATAGGACACATTGCTATTTGGGTTATGTGCAACCTGGCTACCCTGTTGGTGATGCCCAGTCCATTAGGATGTACGCTGATGCGTTGTCGCATGCTCCTAAGTTGATGCATATGCTAATTTTGTGATTCATGCCATGATTTATGTTGATTTTACTGATGCTAATGAGACTATGCCCACAGGTTTCCACGTCTAATGCTAATGTGGTGTTACCAGGGATGCACCATTATGCAAACATGATTAGGCCCAATGCAGGAGGGAATTTATGTTAGGATTCTGCCCCATGCTCATGATTTGGTGCCTAAGGCATTCATGCTCCTGGTGCCTACCATATAAGATTATGCTCACAGGTCAGGCCTACTGATTTTATGCCAATGCTGTTGTATGTAGCTCATGATGAGGTTTCAGGGTTATGCCTAATGTTTAGCTGGTCTGTGCCTGTCCTAATACATTTATGTTAATGTTGTTTATGCCCACGGGCTCAGGCCTAATGCATAAGAATTTCGGCTAACGACATGCGTAAATGTTCTCATTTCATGTTTAAGGTATATGGCTATGCCTCATACCAATATGGTTTCAGCCTAGGGATATTGATCCATGCTAATGAGGTTAATGCCTAATGTTCCTCCTCTATGCTGTATGTTTAGGCCTACTTGATTTATGCCTCCTGCCCACGCTGTATGAAAACGTGATTTATGCTACGTGTCTGGCCTTGCCAGTAGCTGCTGGCTGTGATACATTTATTGATGGACTGTACATTTATTCGTGGACTCAGGATGGTTCTGGCAGCG
Source organism: Triturus cristatus (assembly GCF_964204655.1). NCBI lineage: Eukaryota > Metazoa > Chordata > Amphibia > Caudata > Salamandridae > Triturus > Triturus cristatus. The sequence goes on along the minus strand of NC_140581.1, from coordinate 1,189,408,240 downwards.
GCCCGATTGACCCTGTCCTGTAAATAGTCCCCTCTGTACATGACTACCTGGTGCCAGTTGGCACAGTGTTTACCACTGTGATTACTTCTTGCTGTGTTTTGCATAATACATATGCTGGGTTTTTTCACCTAAACTGGTGTGGTCTCTTTTTGTAGTGTACCTTGTGTGTCGCATGTGTGTGCTGCGTGGATACTTTACACATTTCCTCCGGAGTTTGGCCCACCCGCTCTGCACCACGCTACCCTTTGTCTAACATTGGTGTTCAGCGGTGGGATAGGACTTGTGTTTGCGCAGTACCAAAGCGACAACAGGTTGCACTGCAAACTGAGCATTTAAAATAATCACAGATTTGGGGATTATTGAGTGTGATTATCTTTCCTCCTGAAAGTGTTTTTGAATTGTGTTCCCCTGTTGCACTGTGGGTGGTGTATCCCGGGTGCATCTCGCCAGGATGGGGTTAACCTATTATGAGGATGACCTTGTGGAGTACACTGAGCAAGAGGTGATGGACCTCTACAGAGAGAGAGGGATACCCACGGTAGGCAACATTCGCAGGAAATTGTTCCTCTATGAGGCCCTCGGGAGGGGGGAACCCCTAGAGCCCTGTGGGGACCTTTCCGATTACCCCTCCACATATTTAAAGGGTGGATTTGGGGGAGATCAGGGGGAGGACCTCGAGTGTGAGGAGGACTCTGAGAGAGAGGGTGCCCAGTCCATAACCCTGGAGGGTGGTGATACTGACGAGGAGGAAGAAGATGACAGGGCGGAGACACCAGTAGTGAGTGAGGACACCATAGTCAGGGAGTCCTGTGCTGGGTCCAGTCCCAGGGGCAATGCCCCATCCCGTTCACTGTCCCCAGAAGAGTGGGTAGATAGGAGGGAAGAAAGGGAGCACCAGCTGGCATTGCAGAGGCTCAGAGTGGAGCTAGCGCAGCCGAGTGTGGAAGAGAAGAGGCTAGAGACTGAGAGGGTCCTAGCGCAGGAAAGGATGGGGAAGTCAGAGAGGGCCTTTGCCAGGGAGAAACTAGCTATAGAGGTTGTCCCCTGAGAGTGGTTTCAGGAGTCTGGACTCACCAGGGAGGGTGGGGTCCATTGGTGGCAGCGTAAGTAATTCCAGTGGAGGAAGTCCCACTCTCAGAGCCCGGGAGACAGAGCCTGATTCGCAGGATGAGGGGGGCAGGTTGGAATTTAGGGGCGGCAGGAAACTGTCTCACCAGTGTTGGTTCTCTATCATCCCAGGGAGCTTGCACTGGAGGCAGACCTTTGGGTGAGTGCCAGAGAGTCTGAGAGGGCATTGGGGAGTGATCCTGAAGGGAGTGGCTCAGGGGTCTTCCAACCCAGGGAGGTGGGAGAGGCGCAGAATAGCCCAGCTAGGTCCCGGGTTAGTGAGAGGGTTGTAAGGCCTCACGTCCCATCTACAGGAAGGAGTGAGACGGGGAGGTGTCCCAAGGTGCCCCAACCGCAGTCTCAGGGCCTGGAGAGTTCCATGAGGGAGCCCCAGGTTGGGAGCCTAGGCTGTCCTGATGTGCCACCCATGGAGGGGGATCCCCTAGTGTCAGGAGACCCCGGGGCGACTGTAATCAGAGCTCCAGAGGTTCTGGGGTTGGCTCAGTCACAGGGTTTAGATCCTGAGCTGGGATGCCAGGTTCAGGGGCTGTCTGACCTGGAGGGTGGGACACCTGTAGTCAGTGCCCCCACCAAGTTGACTTCCAGGGGTACTCCTCCAGGTGGGAGGGTGCAGAACTCTGGGAGGGGGTGCAGAGGGAGGAAGGACTTGCCTCTGGCGCCGGCTCAGCCACAGGGTTTATATCCTGGGTTGGGAGGCCAGGGACAGGTACTGCCTGACCTGGCGGGTGGGTCACCTGTAAGCAGTGTCCCCCTGGAGTTGTCTCCCAGGGGTACTACTCGAGTTGGAAGGATGAAGAACTCTGGGAGGGGGTGCAGGGGGAGGGAGGACTCTCCCCTAGCACCGGTTCAACCTAAGGGTTTAGACCCTAGGTTGGGGAATCAGTTGCAGGGTCAAGGCCCTGAACTGGGGAGAGAGTGGTGGTCTGAGGGTGCCTCGCATGGGAGGAGGGTGAGGAACCCCAGAAGGAGAAGGAGAGGTAGGGGGAGGAGAGCCTCGCCCCTGACTGCTGGTCAGCCTGAGGGTGCAGACCCCAGGTGGGATGACCAGTGGCAGTTTCGAACTGCATGGAAGAGAAGGAGAGTGGCCAACTGATACTACGGGCCTGGGGCTACTGCCCCCCACTCTGCGAGACCGCAAGGGCCAGAGACATCTGGATGGCATAGGGGCCGGTCCTGGCCACAACCGACTGGGGAGCACCAGTGGGGTGACTTAGTTGGTCCAGGGAGGTTTGAGAGAGGGAACCATCGGGTTCCAGAGTGGCGGAGAACCTGTGTGGTGCCCCAGCAGTTGCGGGCCCGCATCCACGTTTTCTTGCCCCAAGCAGGGAAGCCCATCAAGACATTGATCGGTCTACCCTGGCTTTTGGCTGGGAGGGGGTTGTGTTGGACTTGGCCCTTTTTCCCTGAATTTTTTCGCTTTTGTGGGAATCAACATGTCATGTTGATGTATTTGAAATACAAATGTTAAATGTTATGCAATGGTAACGCACCTGTATTTCCGCCATTGTAGGAATGCACCTTTGTAAAATGTCACTTTTTAAATGGACGCCATTCATGTCTGCACATCTGCCGCCTGACTGAGGTGGGTTGGCGGTCTAGTGTTTGAAGTGTTTGAAGTGACAGGGTGCCCTACACCTCCCCCTCAGTGACAGTTGGGACTGGGACTGCCAGGAGCCTTCTAGAAGGTTCTAGCCCTTTCTGGTAGTTGGGAGGAGGGTTGTATATATAGGGGGGCTGTGCCACCATGTGCTCAGATGGAGCGTGGACTTGAATGTGAGGGGACACTCTGCCAGGAGGTACCGCCGCATGGGCCTGTGTGCTGGCCCCTGAGCCCATCTGTACCCCTCTGCTGTCCACAGGGCCAGGGAGAGCCTTCGCTGGAGTGAGGACTGCTATATCAGGAGGAGTGCCGCTTTATGGGAGATGACTGCTTCTAGGAGCTACTGTCCTGTACTGATGAGTGCCCACTGTCTGCTGATCCTGCCCAGCCTTGCCTGCCTGCGCTGCTGCCCTAGCACCTCGGGAGTGCTATACTGGGACTGCCTGTACTTCAAGGAGGTGAGGAGCGTGGGTGCTACCTTCTTCTGTGGGGCCCTGGACTTGTGAGGTCTCTAGCGCCTTGGGAGCGCTATATTCAAATGAACTGTGCCTCCCTGCCGCCCTCCAGCGCCGTGTGGGCACCATTCCCTGCATTGCTAGTGGAGGAGCACTGTCTTTTGTCCCTGAAGCTGGGGGTGCTGTCTAGCGCCTGTTGAGCGCTATATCTCAGTACACTAAGGAGGTGAGGAGTGTGGGCCCTGCAGTGTGTGTTGCCTGGAAGAGCTGCATGCTAAAAAACTTCGGGAGCCTACCCCGCGATTGTGGTCCCTCGCGGGTGCCTACCCCGCATTTGTGCGCTTATTTAGCCCAACGGGAGCCCACATCGCGGGTTTGGACACTTCTAAGATTATTGCAAACAAGTGAGAGCCCACCCTGCATATTGCCGCCAAGAAAAGTAATCATCGCTGCGGCCCGAGTACAAAATCGCCGCATCAGCGTTATTTGAACAAGCGGAAGCCCACCCCGCACTTCGCCGCACTTTGAGACTGTCAGGGCAATCACCGCCGCGATCCAAGATCGTGTCGAGGGCCGCCACGCTGCCTGCGGCGGCCCGGAAGGGAAAGGAGTGACCCGGAAGCCAGGCGGGAGCCTACCCCACGCTGGCCCAGCACCCACGAGTCGACGGAGACTTTGCTCCATGGTGGGGGCTCTCCGGAGGCTCAGGAGAGCCCCGAGTGCTGCCGGAGTCCAGGCGGGGCTCTCGAGTGTGATCAGAGCCCCACGAGCCTTGAGTAGAAGTCCCTGGTCCCAGGAGGGGGCCCGGGTGAAGTGAGGAGAGGCACCAGCAACGTCGACACCCAGGCGGGAGCCCACCCCGCCTTCTAGAGTCCAGCGGCTGCTAGGGGAGTCGGCCACATGTCGGGAGATGACCGGAACTTCGCAGGGCACTGGTAACTGCCGCCAGAACTGTTGGTGAGTGAGTGGGCCCTGGAAGGCATCGAGGGACCCGGGGGCCATCTGCTCGAAGGAGGGTGAGTGGCGGGGGGGCTCCTTGGAGGCCAGAGCAGCCCCGCCTTTCCTCCCTGGCTCGCGACCTTCTTGTGGGCCACTTGGACCATTTTGAGTGATTAGGAGCTGCACCGTGGGGGCATGGTTAATTTCAGAGTCCCGGAGGGGGCTCCAACATGACCGGTCAGTGTCTAGTTCGGCTACCCAGCAGCGCCGCAGTTGCGGGCCGCTGCAACGGTTCTCTTGGGGGCATTGCTGATTTGGGAGTCCCAGAAGAGGGGCTCCCACGTTCCCAGTACTGTACTGGCTGTACTTTACGCAACTGCCCCGCCGGACAGTGGGCAGTTGTAACGTTGGGGGCAAGGGTCATTTAGAGAGTCCCAGAGTGGGGTTTATACCTGCCCAAGGTGGCAGTGTTATGTGCATCGGTGGGCTCTACTGACTACGTTTTAAACCCCGTGAGTATGAGTTATGCCCAAGAATAGGACGCATTGCTATTGGGGTTATGAGCAACGTGGCTACCCTGTTGGTGATGCCCAGTCCATTGGGATGTACGCTGATGCATTGTCGCATGCTCCTATGTTGATGCATATGCTAATTTTGTGATTCATGTGTGTCGCCTGTGTGTGCTGCGTGGATGCTTTACACATTTCCTCCGGAGTTTGGCCCACCCGCTCTGCACCAAGCTACCCCGTGTCTAACAAACGTTTTTGGCAATTTTTGGTCCGTTTGGGCATTTTCGTTAATATCCAAGCAGCAGATGATGTATTATGTGGCAAATTCAGCAAATCCATAACTATGCAGAGAACACCGCGGCCCAAAATTACTGCCTTCTTGTAATCTTCAGTACTCCGATTCCAGGTCTCCCTCCTCAGCTCTAGCTCCACAGCCCTTACTCGAGCTTGAGTTCAGTGCAGCAGCCGGCACAGACCCAAGAGTCTGCAGTGTGACGGGCCGCTGGCACACACGGGTGCACACAGAGGGTGGGCCTGTAGAATGACGCAGGAGCAGGCACACATGGGTAGGCGCAGAGGGGGGGCTGCAGGTCTGTAGTATGACGCAAGTGCAAGCACGCACGGGTAGGCGCAGAGGGCTGGCCTGCCTGCTGGTCTGTAGTGTGGCACGGCAGCAGGCACACATGGGTAGGCGCAGAATACGGGACTGTGGATCTGCAGTATGATGCAGGAGCAGGCACAATTGAACATAAGCATTTTTCACTCTGGCTTGCAATCTCTAACCATGTTGCAGGGTGCAGTACCTTATGTGGCCAAAAGAGGTTCCAAGGGACCCATTGTGAAAGCCTGTGGTACTGGACCCTTTCACCGCTTCATGCACAGTACAACAGTAAATGTTGCTGTACCCACAAAAATGTGCTACATAGCTAAATCATTACAAGGTCCCAAAGGCGAGACCAACTGCATTGCAAAGGCTTGTTTTTCTTGCTCTCTCTTTTAGTACTGAGTCGCAGCTTGGCATAGGAGAAATGCTGCTAGTGATCAGATACGACCAGCCTTCAGGGGGTAGGGGGGTCAATGGCAGCCTATGGGAAGCAAGTGTCCTATTGTATGTGAAAATCCTCCCCATCCCGTTTCATTCAGAAAACAACCAACTTCATAGATGGCTGCTGCGGTAATTAGTCAAAGTAATAACACCTGAAAGACCTGAAAGTTTCTGCAGTCACCACCTCCTCTAGCATGGAAGAGCCTCTGGGAGCATTGCACAGAAGTGAGGGTCCCGCACCTTTGAATAAAGAGAGCTGCCTGCGGTAAGTTAAAACTAAGACTCCTGGTTTGACAGTATTTCTTTTTTTTTTTTTTTTTTTTTTTTTTACATTTCCCTCCGTATCGATATTTATGTTATGCTTATATTATCTGCTTTTATGCAGATTTATTTTGGGTTTTTTGAAAAAGTGAAGCAGGAACCACTTTATTTCGGAATATTGTGAATGGAGTAATCTATGTTCACACTTGAATGCATAATGGGTTTTGGTGCCACGTATGACCATATGTGATACATAAATACACCAAGATAAGAGCATGAGCATTGTAGATCACAGAGATATCGGTTTATTCTTAATTAGAAAACGCTTCCTTTTTTAAACTCGTCTAGATTCCCGTCTCTATTGATGTTGGCTCTGCACTCTTTGCTGACAGAGCTGAGAATCATTCAAAACATGTCTTTTTGCCTTTATCGATATCTAATAACCATAAATACAAACAGGGAAATGTATGTTTTTCTGTCTGCATTTACCTGTAAATAAATAAATAAATCAGTAAAAACAGAACACTAGGCGCCTTAATTCTAAGAAACAAAACTGAAATCATTTCAATGTTGTAAGAGAAACTCTCCAATATGCCTCCAAAAAAGATCAAAGCTGACATCCTATCTTGTAATCTTGGTTCTGATTCTTAATGCAAAGAGACATCCTCGTGCCAGGAAGAAAACGTGTGGGTGGGGGCAAAAATTCTGATTAGCATGACTAATTTGCATGAAACACTTCCAATAACTATCTGGGCAAAAGAAAATCAAATTAAATGTGGTGGGAAGCAGTCTGATCCAACACATGCTCTACCACCATACAAGAAACCCAAACACCTAAAAAACACGTGGATAAAAGGGGGTCGCGCTCTATGTTAGTACCCACATATACGGTATACATCCAGGGCACAAGTCCTAAAAAAAGAAGTGGGGGGACGCTGTCACCGGAAGTGACGAGAAGTGGGGGGACGCTGTCACCGGAAGTGACGTCACAACAGGAATCTCATGGGTATTCATATGCCTTTAGATGAAAGGTGGTCTGCACCCTACCTCGCGGAGGCTGCGTTTAATCCCCCGCAGTGAATGCAGGTAGACAGACGTTCTGAATAAGCTCTGATCTCGCTCCAGAGAGGCCAAAGAGTGAAGTCCAGCTTTTGGGCAGGGGGGACGGCATCCACCCGTTAAAACCTGGTAAAATAAGTGGGGGGACGCCGTCCACCCGCGTGGTACCCCCGACTCGAGCCCTGTATACATCATTTGATTTCATCGACCAAAGGGAGATGGCCAAGAAACAGTACTGTCAGAAGTATGCTCATGAGATATCGCAACATCTCTGCCCCCCTGACTGTATGAAAGCGTGGCTCTCCTCTTGCCCCGGAAGCAAGGCTTGCTAAACGTCCTCATGGCTATCTGTATTGGCCCATCTAGTCCACACTCATCAGTGTTTCTGTTGGGTATTGCTAACTTTGTGCAATCTTAGCATCTGATGAAGGGGTGGGGCAGTGTTTCCTGTCTGGCTAGATTCACCATGGATAGTTTCTGACAGGCTTCAACTGATGCAAAATGAGGCAGTCTCGTTTCCACTCCACCCACCACTCTCCTGAGAGTTACGGGCGGGCAGATTCCCAGCTTCGAGTTTCACCCAATGCACGTTTCAAAACATGGGCGAGGGAGGGGTGGAGATGAACAACAGCGCACTACAGATAGGCCTCGGCCTTGTTAGATTGTAATGGGTGTTATGCTTCCTCCCTTGATAGTAACCGGAAGGAGGGTGTGAGCGCTGAATCAGCCAGGCGTCTCTTACACGTGTGTTGATGCTTGGGAATAGACTCCATGTGCCAACTTTAGCAGCCTCTCACGCTGGGAGTTGCCCTGTTGCATCCTCGGGCAGTCATTTCCCGCCTCCGAGGGAGCATACCATTGTGCAGGTTTGTTGAAGCCACACGACTCTTCAGTGAGCATAAAAGCTTTTTTTATTAACACGCCGATTATAAATGGATTCAAATTTGGTTGTTCAAAATTGAAATTTCAGGGAGGGTTCTTCTTTTGTCAGTGGCACGGGGCAAGGGGCACAATCCAGCGCAGACAAGGGTGAAAATAAAATGAAACTTGTTCAGGGTTTATGGAGCAAACACGTACTGTTGTTGTCCATCACATATCGAACATTGTTCAAATCGTGCTCCGTGCGGTCCACATGCAAGCCCCTCTAACATCGGACATGTACATATGGGTAGCTTACATTATACTCACAAAACAAGAAAGTGCATTAATTGAGCTTCTGTTTTCTTTTGTGGCTCTTGATAAATGTCTATTTTTTTCGACATGCGAAGAAAAGTGCGTTTTTGGTGAAAAGCCGTATATTCTCACCTACTATTCATTTGTTAAAAGCCTAAGGGGCCTACATGGAGACTCCCTGGCTTGCACAAAAAGCCTTCTGTGGTATACTGTGATCTATTAATCCTGTTAGTGGACAGCGTGCGTCAGACAGCATGGCTGTGGCCATGTGCTCTCAATACAAACATGCACAAAGCGTGGCACTGGCGGCCCTCGCAGGGCAGCGCGTGCTACACCATTTCAGGGCAGCGTCAGGCAGGCGTTGGGGTAGAGGGATGTGACGTCTGCACATTGTTTTTCCTTACATAGTATCTGCTGCTCGAAGTGTTCTGGGAAACAATGCGCCTCATGTATGAGGAAGCCACGCACCTTGCTGCGCTGCACTGCGTGACAGGGAGCGGGCAGGAATGCTCTGTATTTAGGTCAATATGGCGAAGTCCTGTCCTTTCCCTCGTGCTGGCTTAATTTTGGCAACCTATCACCAACGCAGGCACCCTTGCACCATGGTGCAAGGGTGCCTGTGTTGCATGCAGGATTGTTTTTGTGCAGGAAGAGGCCCCTTCCTGCACAAAACCAATGCCTGGGAGACATGTTCCTCAAAATGCAGCACACACAGAAAGAGGAAGAAATGAGGCGAAATAGAGATATTTCTCCTTGCTACACCTCCCTGGAAAGGTGTACGTTTTTGTCCCATCCTTAGGTTTACGAGTTCTCGTAAATCTGGCGATGTGTCAAAATCCATTGGAGTTGTGTGGGAAAACCCACGCAACGCCCATGGAACGCCTACCCAGGGCAGAGTAACGCCATGCATTGATTGGCGCTGCTTTGCGTTATTCCAGATTTTTGAAGCCACTCAGAGTCATGCAAAGTGGCTTTGAGTGGTATAAAAAATCTGAGGTTTGCGTCATGCATGCACCACATTGCGTGCAGGGGTGGCTCCTCCATGTGGGCGGAGGAGTGTCGCCCCACTGCTTTCTCGCAGTGCGAGAAGCATAAATATAAAATGGTATTGTAAATACCATTTTATTTTTCTGCTTCTCACACTGTGAGAAACCAGAAGAGTTTGATTGGAAGTGGGTGGGTGGCGGTCCTGCTCCAGGGGAGGAGTGGCTTGCCCACTGTTGTGGGACCTGACTGTTTGGTCGGCACCAGGGCCGACCAAAAGAGTCATACGCACTATCCCTTTTCTCCATGTAGGATGTATGCAGCCTACATGGAGAAAATGGCCTCCCCATAGACGCCTGTGTGGTCAGCCATTGTAGGTTTGTAATTGGCTTAGGGGAGGGGAGGGAGGCTGCCTGCATTCTGCGAGGACTCTGAGCGAGACGACGGGACGCAAGACCGAACTGGGCTGGCAAAGGTAAGTTTTTATTTAAAATTACCCCCCCGCATGACCCCCTCCCCGCATGACCCCTGACCCACCACCCGCGATTCATGCCAGCTGCGACTGATTGCGTGATGCAAATGTTACTCAACCCTCTCATTAATGAGGCCTAATGTCTTTTTCATATGGTGTATTTTCCCCCCAAAGAGTGTTAATGTTAGCCAATTAGCATCGAATTTTCCCTATTTGTATTTGAAAGACTTTCTCTGCCCTCTCACCCACTGGGCTGTTTAACCCTCCAGAAAAAGAGCAGAAAGCCAGGAACACAATTTTAGTTGCATTTCACTAATCTGTTAAATACATTACCCCCTCATATGTCCTTGTCCAAGTCCTTACAAAAGGGAGGCAATCCTGCCTCAATACAGGCTAGTCCAAAACGGTAGTATTTCTTTTATTTTTATTATATAAACCCCTCCCACCGCCATGCCTGTTTTTTTTCTTGTCCGACATGGCGGTCGGAGCGCTGGTGTTTCCTCTTCCGTGTCTGTTCCTGTTGCTGCCTTTTCGTGCACTGGGGCTACGGTGCGGTAAGTTTTTTTTTTGTGTATTTCGACGCAGACCTTACCGGTGTTCCAGTTGGTCGTGTCCCTGCTCTGTTTCCTGAATGCTCTCCCTGTGCATGCGCTTGGCTGGGGCGGGGAGCTTTCCTATGCGTTTGGTTTACGGGTCGTTCCTGTGCTGAGGGTTTCCAGCAGCATCCGGCTCCCGCTGTCATGTTCTGTGTGTATGTGGCTGTGGGGGAGGCGCGGGCTGTCCTTTTGGCAATTCAAGTCTCATGGGTGTTGAGACTTGATTGTTGGGAGGAAGTATTTAGGGGGAGTTGCTGGGCATTTCCTTGTTTGCTCTGTTGGTTCCTGCTGGTGTTTGGAATTTCTGCCTTGGCCATGGATAATGAGGATTCCTCTCCGGTGCCTGCCAAATTTCTTTCTAAGAGAAATCATGTACAGGACCTGCAGGAGGATGACCTGTTGCAAATTTCCTGGTCAGATTTACAGGATCTGAATAATTCTGCTGTTCAGGCTGTCCTGCTTGAGCCTTCTGCCAAGAAATCTAGGGTAGAAGAGGATGAGGACAGGGACAATTCCCTTAAGGAAAAGTATATCCAGGGTGAAGTTTTTTCAGACATGTTGGCCCCTATTCGTGAGGTCCTGGGGTTTGATCTTAAATCCTTGGTGGATGATGGCTTTTACACCCAGTATGCCACCTCAGTGGTGGATGACCTGCCTTTTAAGGATGTTATTAAGGACATTCTAGATAAGGAACGGCTTGAGGTCTACAAGCAGGGGAATCCTCGCTTTTTGGGAAAGAGGTATTGCTTGGCAGAGTTTGATGTCCAGTTTCCTCAAGTTCCTAAAGTCAATTCTATGTTGCCCTCTATGGCTTCTTTGTCTTCTTTTTCTTCAGAGGAGGCTTCCCTTGCTGATCCAATTGAGCAGAAGGTTGTGTCAGCTTTCAAGTGTTCTTTTGCTGTGTCTCATTTTGGGATTCGGGCTAGCACTTACTCCATCTATGCCTCGCAGGTCCTTATCAAGGAGTTCGAGAAGTTGTTTGACTGTCTTAAGGATTAGGGGGATCCTACTCCTACTTTCTCACAGATGGAGATCTAGGCGCGGGTTTTGTCCGATGTGACTTGATATGCTGTTGGCCTTCCCCTCGGCTGTTGGGGCAGCAGTGGCTGGTCAGAGGTCTCTTTGGACAAAACCTTGGTGTCTTGATGCTGCTCAGAAGGCCTTGATTCATAAACTGCCTTTTGATGGTTCCCAGCTTTTTGGAGATGATTTAAACACAATCATGCAGCGGTTTGCAGAGGAGAAGAAGTTGTTAAAGCCTTTTCAGAGTGTGCAGAAGAAGAAATCCTTTTTCCATAAGCAAGGCTCTCAGGGTGCTCTTTCTTCCCCTCAGCTCTTTCGTGGACGGGCCCGTGGTGGGGGACTGCATTCCATTATAAATTCTGGCCTCAGCAACAGCCCCAGGGTGCTGGGCAAAAGTGACTATGCCAACAGGGCCGGCTTTAGGGCGGTGCGACCGGTGCCACCGCACCGGGTGCTGGCATCCTGGGGGCGCCCGGTTTGAAAGTTTATTATGCTTTTGAAGCACCTGCTGCAGCGTTTCTTTCCACCGGCAATGACCAGGCCTCACATAAATGTCAAGATAACTCGGGTGATTAATTATCTTCCTGCAGAGAGATCAGCATTTTGTATAGTTGAGGGTTTGACTTAGGTGAAGTTAGTGCAGAGGGTTAATATGCCTGCTGCAAAGAACGTGTACGAAGTAGATTACAGAGTGCGTACGAGCAGGTTACTGCTTTCAAAAGAGGCATCCTTTTGTTACTTGCAATTTATAACTTAAAGTCCTAATAGTGCGCTATTAACTTTCATCCTAGAACTGCATACACACTGCAAAGTATACATTATTAGAACATTGATTAATGTTGCAAAAAGGGTTAATTTGGCTAGAAATCGCTTCTTATTATTAAAGAAAACTCCCAACTATGCGGTTTCTTTTTCAACTCTGAGTTTGTGCTTCTACACACCAAGCACTCTTAAACTATACTGCCTACCAGTATGGATGACATGTGACTCCTCCACTTTTAATCCTTTGGCTTTTGTAACATTTCCTATACACTGATTTACACACTTATGATTGATTGTCTCTGTGTAATGTGTGTGTGATGCAAAGTGCAAGGACACCCTACACTGGCATGAGTGGCGCTATATAACTAATTCAATGCATCTGAGAGAGTGTGGTTATGGAGACTTGGTCACTGTTAAAGGGTGCTAGTGAGAGAATCCGTGGTGGAGGTGGTCATTGGGGGGGCGCCAACAAACATTGTCGCACAGGGCACCACCAGCACTAAAGCCGGCCCTATATGCCAAGGTGGGGACTCTGTTCCATTTGTTCCTGGATCAACGGTCAACTCTAAATTCCGACCAGTGGGTCCTGTCGATCATCGACCAGGGGTACTAAATTCCATACCGGGCCCTCCACCTCTGGCCTGTTTTTGGGTTACCCTGTTGTCAGGAGACCTCATGAAGAGGTCTGCTATGTTGTCAGGTGTGGGCATGTTGCTGGCAAAGGGCGCTGTTCTCCAGGTTCCAGAGGCAGAACGGGGCCTGGGTTTGTATTCCATGCTCTTTTTGGTCCCAAAACCTGATGGTTCATACCGCCTGATTCTGAATCTCAAGGCTTATTAGTACGGCTGGATCATTTTCGGATGACCACTTTGCAGTCCGTCATTCCCCTCATCCAAAAGGCCGATTTTTTGGCTTTTCTGGACTTAAAAACACTTATTTTCACGTTCCTGTCCACCTGGGAAGCCAGCAGTTCCTGAGGTTTGCAGTGAACGGGGGCCATTACCAGTTTCGGGAGTTGCCTTTCGCCCTCTCTACTGCTCCCCTGACTTTTACCAAGGTATTGGCTCCTGCTGTGAGGGTTTTGCAGCTTCAGGGTTTCTCTGCGTTTCCCTATATTGATTATTATTTGATCTCTGCTTCCTTCCTTCATAAGGCTCTTCTGGGAGTGGAGGCGATGATGGCCATGTTCCAGGGTCTGGGGTTCAAGCTGAATCTGGTGCAATCTCATCTGGTCTATGTTCAGAGACTGCAGTTTATCTGGGAGCATTTGAGACACCGTGCTAGGGGCGGTGTTTCTCCCTCCTGCTTTTATCTTTACCCTGCAGCTTCTTCCGCGGGACCTGCTGAGTCACCCATCTGCCCAGACTCGGGTTTGGTTGTGGGTCCATGGGTTGATAGCTGCAACCATGACTGTGGTTCCTTGGGCTCGTCTGCACCTCAAGCCTTTGGTGAATCATCTGTTATCTCAGTGGGACCCCTCTCACACAGGTTATGACACTCTGGTTCCCCTCTCCCCTGTTCTGGTTCGGGACTTGAGCTGGTGACTTTGCACTACCAATCTGGAGAAGAGGGTGTGTTTTCAGCGTCCTCCTCCCCTCTTGTTGATAACAGACCCCTGTTTTTGGGGTAGGGGGCCACATTGGAGTCCTTAGAGGTCAAGGGTCAGAGGTCTCAGGAGGACATTGCCCGTCCATGGAATTGGCGGGAGTTGAGCGTCCATTTGGCAGGCGGTGCTGTTCTTTCAGGTTCTCCTCCAGGGGGCGAATCTGTTGGTTCGTACCTACAATTAGGTGGCTTGCTGTTACTTGAACCGCCAGGGGGGGACCCGGTGCGAGTCTCTGAATCTGCTGGTTTCCATGATTTGTGCCTGCGTGGAGTCTCACCTGTTGGCATTGAGGGATGTTTACACTCAGAGTCACCTGAACTTTCATGCGGACAGCTTGAGCCGCAACCTTCCATCCTTAATTAGGTTCCATCTGTCTGTTCCTCTATTCTGGGAGCTTTATCTTTGGGACACCTTTTTGCTTCCCTGCACAGCTCCCTTCTCCCTTGTTTCTGTTCCGAGATGGTTTGTCCTCAGGTGTGGGCGGTGGATGCCCTCTCGATTACTTGACCTCTGGGGCTTCTGTATGCCTTCCTTCCAATTCCCCTCCTCCCGAGGGTGCTGCAGAAGATGCTTCCTTGTCACCTTTGGTTCCCGCTGTTGATGCGGTTGGCCGGGGGCAGGTTTGTCCTGATTCCTGTTATCCCATGTTCCATTTCAGTTTCCTCTTCTGTCTTTGCATCATCTTCCTCAGTTAAATCTGAGGGCCTGGCTCTTGAATGTTTGATGTTGGAGGCTTTGGGTTGTTCTTCTTTGGTGGCCTGTAATATCCAGCAGTCACATAGGCCTTCTACCTTTAAGAGCTATGGTAAGCATTGGGGTTCTTTTGTCTCTTGGTGCTCTTCTCATGGCCTGGATCCTGTGATTGGTGATCCGGCCTCTATTCTTGATTTTCTTCGGGATGGGTTTTTGAAAGAACTTTCCTCTTCTACTTTGACTGCTCAGTGGCTGCTGTTCGGGCATGTAGGGGCCTGGGGGCCTCCTTGGAGGGCATTGCTCCTTTGGTGAGTCGGCTTCTGCGGAGTTTTCAGCTTCATCGTCTGATTGCTCCTATGATTGTGCCCTCTTAGGATTTGCCGACTGTTCTGAAGGACCTACTTTTGCCCCCGTTTGAGCCTTTGTTGGAGGCTGATTTGTTGTGGTTGTCTGCTGAAGTGGCTTTTCTGTTGGTCATCACCTCTGCTAGGCAGTTGGGTGAGTTGGGTGCTTTACTTGTTTCCTTTCCTTATTTGTAGTTCTTGCAGGACAGGGTGGTTTTGCGGCTTGACCCAGCTTTTCTCCCTAAAGTTTCCTCCAAGTTCCATTTGCAGCAGGAGATGGTTCTTCCTGATTTGCCTGGAGAGGGGGATACACTTGTTCCTTCTACCGTGGATGTTCACAGAGCCCTTCAGGTTTACCTCCAGAGTACTCTGGGGTTTCGTCTTTCTTCTGCCCTGTTTGTTTCCTGTGGGGGTGTGGCCAAGGGGAAGAAGGTGTTTACTTCCACCATCAGTCGGTGGGTGCGTTTGGCGGTTTGCCAGTCCTATAGGTCTGTGGGTTTGTCTCCTCCAGCTCAGGTTCATAGTGTTTGATGCATTCGGTGTCCCCTTCCTGGGCTGAGGCAGCTGGGGTTTCTATCCAGGAGATTTGTAGGGTGACTACCTGGCAGTCCCATCAAACTTTTGTCCGGCATTATTCCCTTGATGTCTTACATGCCTCTGTGGACAATTTTGCTGTTCGCGTCTTGAACGCTGTTGTATCTTAATCATTTGTTTAATTAAATGTTTTGTACTTTTGCATGGATCCCTGGTGTCCTGCATTTTTCTTCATGTTTTTTTCTGCTTGTGAGATACTCACTTATGTAAGGACTGGGACGAGGAGGACATTTGAGGGGGTAATGTTTCGTTACTTACCAGTAATCTTCATTACCCTGATTAAGGCCCTCATCGTCCCAGTCCTGTTCCCTCCCTCCCGCTATGTTTGTGTCTGGACTTGTTGATAACAGGCGTAGCAGTGGGTGGGAGGGGTTTATATAATAAAAATAAAAGAAATACTAGCGTTTTGGACTAGCCTGTCGTGAGGCAGGATTGCCTCACTTATGTAAGGACTGGGACGAGGAGGACCTTAAGCCGGGTAAGATTACCGGTAAGTGACGAAACATTATAACACATCAGTCATTCCTCGCTTTTCAGCCAACAGCATGTTGCATTGTGGGTCTTGTAGTTTTGCCTTAACACTTTCTTTATACGTTCACAGCTACAGAATGCAAAGTGATGTCGGCTAAAATACCAGAACTGAGCCAAAATGTTCTACATGACATGGAGTCACTTCTGAGGTGTTTTAAAATGTTCCAAATCATCTAGTCCATTTCAAAATCTACCTGTTTTACAGATAAAACCAAATGTAAACTCTGCTAAGATATTTTGTGAGGATTCACTCTTATTTACAAGTCATGCACTAAAACGAGGATTGGCAATACCAATTGTTTTGTCTTTTGTGTATTGGAAAGTTTAAAACTGAGCTTCACATCAAAGATACAACATGGACAGTAGCAGCGCAGGTTTCGTAACACAAAGAATAAGTAAAGCACAGGTGGCAAGAGGAACATCATATGAATCTCGTAGTCACACATACAGTAAAGTTACAATCCAGGTAGCTAAGACACTAAACAGGAAGTGAGAGGAGTTAAGGGACTGTTGTACTCTCTCTGTGAACATACAAGAAGCACAACACACTTGGAAGAAAGAGGCAAACCTCTAATAGAGTTACCATACATTCATTTACTCAAATAGGATGATGAAGCCCACCTACCTAGTGTGGTACCGTTCATTAGTGGGTTCCACATCTAGCACTGTAAATATCCAAGAGTGAAGCTGTTCAATTGTTGTACAGTATCTTAGTTATGAGTTCCCTAGTTTTGGTAAGGTTATGTCCTTTACTTTTACATTTATGTTCTCTCTTTGTTAAACTCTCAGACCTGTAATACAATTGTGTGCCAGTGAGTAAAAATATTTTCACTGGTGTCTCCATGCCACAAGATTAACAAGCATTGGCATAGCCAATAGGTCTCGCTTTTGGGACCTTATAAGTGTTTAGCCATGCAACAGTTGCAAAACTAAATACTTATAAGGTCCCAAAAGCGAGACCTATTGGCTATGCCAATGCTTGTTTCTGTTTATTACTGCTCTGTAGTAATGGCGGCGCATGGGTGGCACTAATACTACATAGAAGTAATAAACAGGAAAAAAAAAACTGGCTCATGGATAACATCAAAGCGGCCGTGCGGCCGCAAAAGTGATTGCGATCAAACATCAAAGCGGCCGTGCGGCCGTGAAAGTGAGGCGCACGAGCCCGCGCACATGCACTGTAGCTCTAGGCTACAGTGGTAGCACTTTTTTGAGCCCTCACAAAAAGTCTCGCCAGACTAGCGCATGCGCTGGGTCAGGCGAGACCTAAAAACAGAGGGTAGAGCAACAGATCCTGCATGTCTTGCTGCTCGAATATTGTGACTTTGGGAGAGGAATTTCCTCAAGACTACAGGTATCTCACATCAACTGTTATGGAAAAGTCTATGGTCTAGGGCATGCAATGCAAGTTAATTCTATAGATCCTTTTTTAATTCATAAGCAGTGGAAATACCCCCTTCTTCTTAGAACAGGTACTCCGGGGGCAGAAATAGTGCCAACTTTCCTCTTTCAGAGGACAGCACAGCAAGGGCAGCAGCAGGGCACACTTTCACCAACACAGAATACAAACTAATCAGGCAGCAGCAGTGCACATTTTGCTTCTTCACATCATTGGTACAATATGGCAGCAGCAAAACAAGCATCCCTGTAACAGAAGGGAGCAAGTGGAATCTTCCATTCCCCACAGGCCATATTCAGCAGGACAGACTAGTACAAGCTTTCGTCAGACAGAGAACATGTGCAGTTAAGGCATGAGTGACCTGCAGGCTAGAGACAGATCTCTAGTGCTTAACTCACTGCGGGGAATATATAAGTGGATGAATTTGTGAGTTCAGACCCCATTGTTACTTATTTATATCCCACGTCAACATCCTGAAAGTCCCAAGTTTTTCACATTTTGAGAAGTAACAATTGTTATTTCGAGCAGCACAGCCACAGCCTAAGTAACTATGCTCTATACAGACACAAAGGTGGTAACTGTAGTGCTGCAGCGTAATTTTGGTTGCGCAGCGCGTATGGTGCGCGGTGCGTGTAACAACAGCACACACACCAGTGCTCGTGTGGGTGCCGACTGCCCCCGAGTGGGCACGCCCCTTTTCTTTATTGTGCACGCCCTGCCCGCTGGCGGGAGTGCATGGGTGCGATATATCCAGCAGCAGCCGGTGACAACTAGACCGCTCGGTTCATTACATCCCATCCCAACTCAGTCTCTTTTTCTTTGGCCGTAGGTTGGTTCCTTCATCACCTGACAGGCGTCATCTCTTAGCTGGGAACTTGGCCTGGGGTTCTCCCTCAACCGGTACCTGGGGTGGCCACTCCGGTCGGCAACACCGGACTCTGGTTGTTCAGGGGATATTGTCGCCAGGGCACAGGTGCCGCTAGATGGTGATTCCAGCCCTGGATGCTCCTCGCAGGGTGCCATTGGGGTGGACGGTTGCAAAAAGAACTATTGATGGACAGAATGCAGAACAATGTCATACATTCACCCCAGTACAGAGATCTGGGCCAAAATCCATGTTTTTTTTGCTCATCCATGCCATTCCAGTTTGGACCCAGCCATATGCAAATCAGTCTTGACCCTGTGCCCAATGGGAACAGTCCAGCCCGAACTGCCAGGCCAGGTCCTCCCTGGACTGGAAACAAACAAACTGCAAAGCCATGTCTTCCCGGTCCAGGGAAGACATGGCTTTGCAGTTCGGACTGGACTGTTCCCATGAGGCACAGGGTCAAGACTGATTTGCATATGGCCATGTCTGAACTGGGGTGGCGTGGTGAGCAATATAACGATGAATTTAACCCAGATCTGTGACTGGGGGTGAATGTTTGGCCAATGTGCAACATTCCGTCCATCATCTTGTGTGTTTTGCTGTTCGCCATATGTGGGAAGGGTATGCCCAGATGTGGGTCCCGTGCTCACTACGCCACTGGAGTCAAGCTATCCTGGCTGAAGAGGGGTGAAACCCCGAAACCGGTCCTAGGATGCTTGATTCCGGTCCAGGGAAGACATGGCTTGGCAGTTCAGGCTGGACTGTTCCCATGAGGCACAGGGTCAAGACTGATTTGCATATGGCCATGTCTGAACTGGGGTGACGTGGTGAGCAAAATAACGATGGATTAAACCCAGATCTGTGACTGGGGGTGAATGTTTTGCCAATGTGCAACATTCCGTCCATCATCTTGTGTGTTTTGCTGTTCGCCCTATGTGGGAAGGGTATGCCCAGACGTGGGTCCCATGCTCACTACACCACTGGAGTCAAGCTATCCTGGCTGAAGAGGGGTGAAACCCCGAAACCGGTCCTAGGATGCTTGATTCCGGTCCAGGGAAGACACGGCTTGGCAGTTCGGACTGGACTGTTCCCATGAGGCACAGGGTCAAGAATGATTTGCATATGGCCATGTCGGAACTGGGGTGGCGTGGTGAGCAAAATAATGATGAATTAAACCCAGATCTGTGACTGGGGGTGAATGTTTTGCCAATGTGCAACATTCCGTCCATCATTTTGTGTGTTTTGCTGTTGGGGTGGACGGTGGCACGGTGTCCATCAGAGGCTCGTGTTGCTCCGATAAATCGTGCTCCCTGGGGATTTGGGTGCCACCGGTTTCTTGGGCGGAGCGAGGTTCAGGTATTCTTTTAAACCAGGAGATGTTTCTCGTCACCCTCTCATCTCCTCTCGCCACAGTGACCATAGTCCCCTTCACGTCAACCACTGTCCAGAGGCCCGGTTCGTACCTGGTTCGGAACTTGCCCCCTGGCCTCCTGTCTTTCATGAGTACGGAGTCTCCTTTTCATAGTTCTCTGGGCACTGCTCTCCGGTCCTTGCTAGCAGGGAGATTTTGCCTTTTCCTCCGCTCCAGGACATCTTCCTCATTAAAAGGGGCGGGGTCCACCCTGGGTAGACAGGGAGCGTGTCCCGGCGAATACCATTGAACATTAGCGCCCACGGTGTGCATTTGGTAGTACAGTGCGGGGTGCCTCTATATTCCCGGAGGAATGTTTGCAGGTGGCATTCAGGGTCCATGTTTTCCATCACAGCGATCCGCAATGCCTTGTTGAGTGTCCTCATGAACCTCTCAACCTCCCCGTTGGCTTGAGCCCATTGGGGTGTGATACGGCCATGTCATATGCCGTGCTTCTGCATGAAGTCATGGAACTCCCTTCCTTTGAAAGGGAGCCCATTGTTGCTTTTGATTTCCTCCGGGCACCCGAACATTGCAAACACTTTTTCCAGTATTGGGGCAATGTGGGAGAATGCAGGAGAGCTGACTACTTCTGGAGTGGCTGTCAATCATCACCATATTTGCCCAACCGTCGGGGAAGGTCCCGAAGTCGATGCACAAAGTTCAGACCATGTGAAAGCATGTCTTCCCTGCTTTCATTTGCAACACCACAATGTCAATTATAGTATTCCTTGAAAATGCAGTTTCAATGCACGGTAGACAAATGATTAAATTGATTAAATTGATTTATAGTCAGTAGTCGACGAATAACAAAAAAAAGTAGCCGAACTGTGAGGTAAAGAAGGATGACGTGAGAGGGAGAGGATTGGTCAATATAGTTTACAGTTTGGATGCCTTTTATCTCATGAGAAGCACAGGCGAAACATTTCTTTAAAAACTATCGATTGTAAAATACAAAACTGCACAAAGAAGTGTCAGAACACTGAAAAGTATTTAAAAAAATAGGTTAACAGCAAACCAAATTGTAGAAGTCCATCCCCATTTGCTTTGACCTCTGTGTTGAGTATTTGTCAATTTTACTGCATGCTCCAAATCCAACACTAACATGTTGTTCTACACTTGCAAACCTAATCTCGGAAAATGTACTGACTACTTCCGCTAATTCGTAGTACATACACCCAGCCCTCTCTTTTTTATCACAGTACTTACTTTTATGAGGTTGGTGTTTCTGCCTCCGATAGACAACTCTGTTAAGCTACACCCCTACTCTAGGTGCAGATGTAGATAAAGTGTCTTCTCCTCTTCCGGCTCTTGTTCTGTACCACAGGAAACCTTATGTATCGACACCTCACTTGCCGGGAGATGGGGGGTCAAATACTAGGATGAGGAAGAGAGGACATAAGATTATGAAGATTGCTTGAGTACCTTTGTCCATGAGGAAAAACAGCGAAACCAACTATACAGTGTGACTTGCCAAATAACCAATGGGAAAAATAGTCTGTAGCAGCCAATTATTTTTGATCCCACTTAATGACAGCAAATCTGACCAGCGACAAACCCAAAAAAGCTGCAACTCAGAACCACCAGCATCTGACAGAAAACCAAATAGGCCATAGCAAACCTGCGTGGCTCAAACTGCTCCTGCTTGATTGGAGGTAAAACAGTTTCTGTAAACCTAGAACATTTGCAATGATCATGCACACTCACACAATGGACATAAATGGGTGGAAATCTCTATGTGGGAGTTTCACAGGCGGTTTAAATGGGTGGGAAGAACAGGAATGCCTAAAAAAACACAAAGACAATGGGCAGAGTGCCATTCCTTTAGGTTGCTGCACTGTAAAAATGATTTGCTGACAGGTTCCTGATCACACCATGCCAGCTTTGGTTGAAAAGTCCTTCAGGGAGGTATTGTGCTTAGAAGCCTATTGGAAACAGTGCTTGGAAGCATTCCATGAACTGTACCAAACTGGAATAGTGGAACCTAAACCTTACTGAGCTGCCATCTCACCAGGAAACTCTACAGGAAATGCAACACCAATGGTTTATAATCCCATAGTGTTGATCTTTTGTCCTCCTGAGGGCCTCCCTCAGACCTATGTTGGAACCCTACCTAGGAACTGTAAAATGAATGAAGAAGCAAAATCAAAAACGACTCCTCTCGGATTACAATATTATACACTACTCCTGGGGTGTGAGAAGGAGCAGATATATTGCTGAATAGCAGAAAAACACGCAGGATAACGTGGTGACTGTTAGAGAAAAGAGGCAGAGGCCTGATTAGTCGTGGGAGTGACCCCCTCCCACAGAAGAAAACCAAACACAATCCTTGTTAACAATCCTGCTTGATTGAACAAAGAAGGATGCAAAAGAGGAGTATTTGCTGGACACGTTCAGCCTCTCATAACCCTCCAGAGAATTGAAGGAGATACAAAAAGGCGGGCCCGTGACTAATAAAATGACAAGAGCCCAATTTGAGGCCTGAAGATCAGATTCCTGGATAAAGTGGTAGCAATGCCCCCTTCTGGATGTAGAAAAATTCAAACCTCTGGAGATCGCTTTGGAAAAGGCTTTAAACATGCGAAGAAGACTAAACGGAATATGTCTGCCAAGTGTCTGTTGCAAAATTCCACACTCACCTCTGGTGGGATTGTCTACAGTGGCTTTAATCTCTTGGATGCCTCTTAGAGTTGTATGCACTATCACTGTCTAAGTCCTGGACGACATTCTTCCTTCCAAAGGCTGTTGAAGTCTCCAACAATTAACTAAATTGAAGGGTACTCATTTAACCTGAACAGGCTCTTCTGGGAGTAGAATCGGTACACTGCATGCTGACATGTGCTGTCAGACCCAAGACGCAATCACAACAGAACTGCCTGACAGCTCCTTATGTAGCATCATGGCTTTGAAAATCACTGGTTGAAAGATTATCTATGCTCTTTAACTTGTAATTTAAAGAATGATCAGATCCTATGAAGGCGGCAACACAAGATCTTTGAGGGACCTGTTCTCGCCACCCTCTGAATCAATTTCAAACCCACCACCAATGAGGCTTGCTGGCCCTCAAGTGGAGCTGCAATATGTAAACTGTTATACACCAGTGGTGTATACTGGGGTGAACCCAATGTGTCATTAGCAACTCCTATGATCTGGATATGAAAAAAACACTCACTGGTGTATGAGTCCCTCCCGTGATCTCCTGGTGGGAGTCTGTATGTAAGTGTGGAGCAGTAACACCACTCCCCAGTTTGCCTTTCAGAAAGCTTGCAATGAGTATGAGCCAAGGGGGGGGTGTGGCTGCTCAGACGAGGATGGTGGACGCAGCCTGCTAGAGCTCGGCTACTTATCCTCCGCCATCAGACAAATTATCCTACACAATGCATCCCGCCCAAGACCACAGAACTAAAGAGTCACAGAGGTGAGCAGTGGCAGTGCAGGGGCAGTGAAGGAGAGTCACTAAAAGTTTCCTGGCCTCGCGAACAGCAAGCAGACACGGCGCACCTCCAGGTGACACTGCCTACAGCGGAGCAGCGACGCGGCCTGCAAAGACCTAGTAGGCCCTAGATTTAGCCCAGACAGTTAAGGGCAGCAGCACAAAGAGAGGCCAATTGTGTGTGCTTGGTGGGACCTGCAGCTCAGCGGACGCAGGAGTGACCACCGCCCTGGGCGGATGCGGGGGCCCGCTGCTGACGTGGCCTACATAACCTACAAGACCACGGAGAACCCAGGGGACGCGGCAGGCCCGGCGGCTCCATGAAAAGACACAGAGATCGACTAATTTTTTCTCCCCTCACCTACCTCCCCAACGGCCGGCCCCTTTAAAAGAGCACTTGTGTATATAGAAGGGCCCGTGCATAAGGAGACAGGAGTGGGCCCATCAAGAAACAGAACAGCAAGACACGGGCACATCGGGGGGGACCTGTGGTATCTTCCTCCTTCCCTATGACATAGTATAGATTCTATGGAACGTAGAACACAGTTTGTGAGTAAAGGATTCTCATGGCTTCAGTTGCGGACTGGTGACTGATGGCTGGGGTGTGATGAATAAAACTCCATACTTAATGATACCAACGTGTTCCTCGTTTATCCTTAACTTTACATTGGCAACGATTACGGGATTGGAAAACTAGAGACATAAAAGAAACACCTCAACATCAACTGAAAGGGTGAACTCACGTTCAGGAAGGAAGATAAAATATTCGAAGAGAATCGTGTTTCAGAAACAATTCTGTGCGTTGCAGATCTGTAAGGTACTGTGTTGGTTGAATATATCCTTTCAAACAACCTAGATCATCTTTGAACAAACACGGAAATTCCTGCACAAAGTGATTAGCTGTACCTTCCATCTTTTGTATCTGAACTTGCGGTTCTGCATTAGGATTCAATGTAACTCCCAACAAACGTTGATGTGGCCAGCCAAGTAAATTATCCCCTACTTTTGAAACATAAATCTTTCCAACAATAATTTTCTTCTCCATTTATATGCAAGCATCAAAATACCCCAACATACTAATGGGTTGACCTCCATACCCTCCTGGATTTACATCCATTTTTTTAAACTGTTTTAATTTTGAAACCATTTGCAGAAAACATTTTTTGAAATTATAGTCAAATGTGAGCATGAGTCAAATTTCATTTTCAGATCAATACCATCAACTTTAACACTTCCAATAGGATGTTTGTTATCCTCACCACCACTAATCTGACAAATTATCTCTTTTATATCTTTATTTTGCAATTTCTTCTGTTTCTATCTGCAAAATGTTATAAAATGTCCTTTCTTGCCACACCCATGACATACCAAATTCAAAGCTGGACAAGATTTAGAATTAGCTTTGTGTCCAGACTTTCCACAACGAAAATCGGTTCTCTCCTCACATTTCTACAGGTAAATCACCTTTTGAACTATTTAAAGGGAGGACTCCTAATACAAAATTAAGCCCAAGTTGGATGATTTGGGGAAAAGGCATCAAAGACAACAGTGTTGGGAGTTGGCGGAAAAAGGAGGAAAGGTTTCAAGTAAAAAACAAGATAAATTATGATAAAAGGAAGAATGTGAAGATGTTTCATGCTAAAGTTGGGGATGTTGTTAGAGTTAAGGCACCGGTGGGAACGATGTCTTGGTCTAAATTTACTAAACCTTCCCGAGTTGTTAAATGTTTTTAAAATGCTGTGAAATTACAAGATGGGAGGATTTGGAATCTTAGTGGAGTTGTGATTCTAAAAACACTTCCAGATAAATTTTGTGGTAGTAATAATCAACCTGATCTAAGCCATTCTAACAAAGTCTGGCGAATGATTGGAAATGAATTGCCAATAGACAATGATGTCCTATTGAGAGGGGAAAATTGATTCCTGCTACATCTTAATAAAGAAGTTAATGAGGAAGCTCATCAGGGTCATCTTGGTATAGTAAAAACTAAGGAAAGGTTAAGATCTAGTTTTTGGTGGCCTGGTATGGATTTGGAAATTGAACGTGAAGTGAGAGAAGGTTTGCTATGTAAAGTTAGTGATAAAGTTCTATTTCCAAGAACTTTACCCATGGTTTGTCGAACTCAGCCTAATGCTCCCTGGGAAGATGTGGCCATGGACATTGTGGGTCCACTTTCTGGAGAACACACCACACCTTATTTATTAGTCCTTATTGATTTATATTCAAGATGGGTAGAAGTGTCAAGTGTGTCTGAGGTGACTTCCAACAGTGTCATTTCTTTCTTAAAAGAAGTTTTCAGAAGAGAAGGTTTTCCGAAAACTTTCTTAACGGACAATGGTCCTCAATTTTGTTCAAAACAGATGGAAACATTTTTGGAGTCATGTGGAATAATACATAAGAAGTGCTCAATTTACCATCCAGAAACGAATGGCACTGTAGAAAGATTTAACAGGGTGATAAAGGAAAACATTCAATTATCAAGAGTTAATTCTTTATGTTGGAAAGATGAATTACAGAAGTGTATTTTAGCCCATCGGTTCTCTCCTCACATTTCTACTGGTAAATCACCTTTTGAACTATTTAAAGGGAGGACTCCTAATACAAAATTAAGCCCAAGTTGGATGATTTGGGGTAAAGGCATCAAAGACAACAGTGTTGGGAGTTGGCGAGAAAAGGAGGAAAGGTTACAAGTAAAAAACAAGATAAATTATGATAAAAGGAAGAATGTAAAGATGTTTCATGCTAAAGTTGGGGATGTTGTTAGAGTTAAGGCACCGGTGGGAACGATGTCTTGGTCTAAATTTACTAAACCTTCCCGAGTTGTTAAATGTTTTAAAAATGCTGTGAAATTACAAGATGGGAGGAATTGGAATCTTAGTCGAGTTGTAATTCTAAAAACACTTCCAGATAAATTTTGTGGTAGTAATAATCAACCTGATCTAAGCCATTCTATGGTGTGTGCTGAACCAAGGAGAAGTGGACGGAAGACTACCTTGCCTTCACATTTGAAAGACTATGTCAGTTAAATATTCTATTGTTTGTTTCATGCTAAGGATTGTTATGTAGATCTAATCTTCTATTGGTTGTTTCATGCTAAGGATCGTTATGTAGATCTGTAATATGTAATTGTATATTTATTATTCATGTTTATTAGAAGGGAGGTGTGTGGTATCTTCCTACTTCCCTATTACATAGTATAGATTCTATGGAACGTAGAACACAGTTTGTGAGTAAAGGATTCTCATGGCTTCAGTTGCGGACTGGTGACTGATGGCTGGGGTGTGATGAATAAAACTCCATACTTAATGATACCAACGTGTTCCTCGTTTATCCTTAACTTTACAGGACCGAGGCCTAAGCAAAGCCAAAGTAGATTGCCCTACTCCACTGATACGCATCGGAGCAGGTATTTCCATGCACAATACAGAACGACAGACTGGAAAGATCACAACGAGTGAGAGACACCCGGCGCCAGAACAACGAGAATTGGCTCCACAAAACCACAAGGCAGACTACTGCTGACACAATGGGTGTAACCATTGCTGGTGCAGAGATACAGTAAGCCTTCAATATCTACCCTGCCATAGAGAACCACCCTGCATGCAGATCAGTGAGGCAGTTAGCCTTACAGTATAAGCCGCCACGCACCAAAGCAAATGGGAAAGTAAAATGATGCAGCAGAATAAGTCAGAAAGAAACTAAGTTCCGGAGGAAAAAAATGAATTAATCCCTCTAGAGGACTTAAATTAATGTCCAATTACTTTTTATCTACTAAAAAAACAATTCTCAGGAGTAGTCCAAAAAGGAATATTTTTATATATATGTATTTTCTGAGTAGGACAATACAATTATATATGCACAGTTTATATATACAAACGACAACAACAACAAAAACAATACATGCATCTAAACAAGAAACATCAATCCTAGTTACCCTTATTGTATAATACGGATGTGGAAAAATTCCAAACAATGATTAATAATAGCAATCCGTACAGAAACGAAGATAGCCCTAAAGAAAAATGATACACAACCGAGGGATGTGCAATAGATTATTTTTCTATTTGTTTAAACTTTCGCAGGGCTTCTCCAAATTGTGGAGTCGACGCGTTTCAGCCCATCTATTTAGGGCCTCATCAGGATTGGGGGCAAAAATGAAACCTTTTCTTAGTTCCAGCTGTCTCAAGGACAGGAAACAGGGGACTATCCGTGTAGAGGTATTCTACTAATCTGTTTTGGGATCTCTGTCGAGGCAGCAATTACAGCTATAAACCGCACAACTAGTTATTCGGGTCGTGTGGATTTGAATCTCTTAATAC
This sequence comes from Triturus cristatus, assembly GCF_964204655.1. Classification (NCBI taxonomy): domain Eukaryota; kingdom Metazoa; phylum Chordata; class Amphibia; order Caudata; family Salamandridae; genus Triturus; species Triturus cristatus. The sequence goes on along the minus strand of NC_140581.1, from coordinate 1,189,381,036 downwards.
GTCCACGCCGCGGGACAAACCGTCTGCACCAGGACGCCTCAATTCCAAGAGCAATGTGCGCACAGTCCAGAAACACAAGCCCATCAATCCACGCACCTACATCAAATGTCGAACATGGGCCGACTTCGATCTGGCACTGGAGGCCAGACTGGCCAACCACCTCTGCTCCGATCCCAACTAGACAAAATACCAGGAGTAACAATTACAGATCCCATGTCCAGTAAGTTAGACGCGGTCTGGGCCGCAGTGGAGAAGCTTGGCACCACAATGGAAAAAACATGTACCTCGCTCGAAAGCAAAATCGACAAGGTGGCCCTTGAGTTGAACCTTCTTCATGTAGACCACCGGAAACTTGCTGACAGAACACACATGCTGGAAGTAACTATAGCGGAGCTCTCCCCCAAGGCACAAGACATTGAAAAATGCTTCAAAGAGCTTGTGACCTGCATGAAACTACTCAAATACAGAGCAGAAGTCTCAACAGGTCGCTCTAGGTGAAACAATGTGCGAGTCATAGGTCTTCGGGAAGGTGAAGAGGGAAGAGATGCAAATGCCTACATGGAAAAATTGATTCAGGATTTGTTACCAGAGCGGTCACAATCACAACACTTTGTTGTAGAACGAGCCCACAGAGTGCCGGCCTGACCCCCTCCTCAGGGGGCAGGACCCAGACCATTACTGTTTTGTGTACTGAATTACAAAGACAGGAACACAATATTATAGGAGAACAGAAAGCTACAGAGAATACAAGTGGCAAACAGTACAGTAATGCTCTTTCCAAACTACACAGTATCGGTCCAAAAACAGAGATACTCCTTCCTGGAGGTGAAGCAGAGGCTTCGTAAACTGGACCTTAAATACTCTCTGCTATTCCCTGAGCGCCTACGAGTAGTTGTAAAGGACGAGGCCCACTTTTTTTATACCCCCATGGCCGCCTGGGAGTGGCTAGACTCCACAAAACTGAAGGATGCTGCCCAAACAAATAGGAAATCTGCGAGACTGTGCCTTAATGCGGAGTCGGACAACGCAGGGGGAAAGGAGACGCAGGAAACAAACGCTGTTGCTGTGTCACATTCCCAATCTAGAGCAAATGAGGATGGATCAACGCAACCTGTTACAAGCAGCAGCGGAAATTGGAAGTCCCCTGGGCGACTCACTGTTGGAGGAAAGCCTGCATGCCAGAACAAGTGATGCAGAATCCATTGACGAGATCTCGAACTCACAGGACTCAGGAACCATAAAGGTGATTACGCCTCAAACAGCAGATGACATTATATAGTGAGCTGATGTCTGTCCAACTGACCTAGACCATGGTGCTGAAGCATTGACCACACAAGTACCATGAGACTTGAATTGCTCTGTAACTATTGTCTCCTTTCCTAACTGTGACGATTATACCACCCTGCTTTAGTCACAATTAATGCATGAGTGACTATGGACACTAAGGGCTGAAAACTCGTACTCACACAATCGCTTCCTGGGCTAATACTTTAAACTACACAATTGATTGTGCAACCCCGGTTACTGCTTACCTTTCGACAAATGGGGGATCACAAACTCTCTCATCCACATTGACATACATCGCCAGGGTGGCCCGACCCACTAGCCATCGTTGGCATGTCTGTTTGCTTTAAGGTTTGGACGATTGCATGCTGCATTCTCGCCCTACTAGCATTCTATGTTTTGGTTCACGTTAGTTTAGTTACCCAACACACACCAATCTGATCTAATATAAACGACAATGTGGAAATGACGTATCACATGGCCCCACCCCTGTTTTCCATCACAGGTAACATGGTCACCCTAGGGCCTCTTATTAGTACTTGGTTCGCACAACTCCCCGCAGAATGACATCCATCAAAATATGCACATGGAATGTTAGGGGGATACACACTCCTTCCCATAGGTACCTGATTTATTCCTACCTCAAGCAGAGTGTGTTAGAGGTTGTCAAACCAAACGAAAAGTCCATTAATGTGTAAGAATAAGCGGCATTTGGGGCTAACGACGATCTTAAAGGGGGCAAGGAGTCGTTCAATTACACCTCAAAGGGACAATACAGCCCCTCAGGCAGATAACAACTATATGGACGCCATGGTGAGCGAAGCTCTTCATCCAAAATCTGATTGGTCTTGGCTCCCAAGTGTCCTGAGTGCCAAGTCAGACAAAGATCTAGGTACCTGACAGGATAAAGCTCTCATTGTAGGCCATAAAGTGAACACAGTTGACATCTGTTCATGGAATATAGAGGGACTGGCAGCAAAGGTAGATGACCAGGAATTTCTAATCTTCATTAGAAGGTACCAGATAGTCCTCTTGCAAGAGACATGGGCACAAGAGGAAATTAAGCTTCCAGCATGTTTTTGTTACAGTAATCCAGCTATCAAAATAAAATCGAAGGGGCGAGCTGCCGGAGGACTGGCTTTATACGTAACAGTGGATCTAAAAATCAAAATCGAAGAAGTAGAGATTGATTAACCGAACGTACAAGCAATTAAGGTTTGGCCTCTTAGTCCAGCAAACATGATCCCATGTTGATAATAAACATGTATACACATCCCCTCGGTAGCAGAAAACAAGAAACTATTGATAAGATACTGAGTCTACTGTCATCGCAAAGCATAATGAATCCAGTACCTCGGATCCTCTTGACAGGAAATTTTAATATGAATCTCTTCCAGGTGTCGCCTAGGAATCAAATATTTGACATTATTGATCAAATCTGACACATTCCGGCGACTGAAGTATTCAAACAACGACCTGATCGAATGGATGAAGAAGTGGAGAGAAACTTGGAGCACCATGGTCTTCGAGTATTGAATGGCCGGATGGATCCGGACATTCCAGCTCAAGCGGCTCTTTACACGGAAAAATCAATAGCCGTTATAGATTATTCTTTAGTATCACTCCCATTTTATCAGACGGTCACAAGCTACCAGTTGGGCAATAGGCTGGAAAGTGATCACGAGCCACAAATGATCAGTTTTAATTTAAATATTTCTCCACACCAACAAATTGACCCAGAGTTAGGTCAGTCCATCGGTCTTAATTATAAGAGGCCACACTGGTCAGTAAGTAGATTACAAAATATAGAACAGCAAGCAAGAGACCTGTGGGAAGACTTAAACAATACTGATCAAAATCTTTTGACCATTTGGGAGCAGTTCGCAACCCGTCTAGTAGAGAAAAATGCTGTTCAATCAAAAGTCATAAGTCATGGTAACAACTGCTACTTATTTTCCAAAGAAGATGTCCGTGCAACTCAAAACAGCGAAAAGGAAATTGAATCATGCCCTGAGGGTTCTAAGAAACAACCCATCATCCAGTGTCAGGTGTGAGGCCTTACCAAAATTAAGGTCTCTCTATAAAAAAGAGGTTTGGGCACAAACAAAAGCTGAATTAGATCTGCACTGGTGTAAAATTAATTATGCAGCTAAACGTAAAGATGTAAGAGAGTTCTGTAGACTGGTAAACCAAGCTAATGGTAGGAAACAACAACAAGTAACATCAAATATAGCGGAAGAATCCCGGGAAAAGCATTTGGGAACTACGTCAGGCATCCGTATCATAACAAATCTAGTTGAAGATGGAACAGGTGATAACTCAAGGGAAAACACGCAGTTAGAGATCCAGCACATAACAGTGGAGAAAATTATAAGTTCTAGTCGCCGGAGTGGTGCTCCGGGGCCAAATGGCCTCCCTCAAGTACTATATAAGGAAAATCGGCACTATTGGACAAAGACACTGACAAAATAATTTAATTATGTTCTGATGAACTGAGAAATTCCCAATAAATGGTCGGGTCAATTTTGGCCCCGATTTATAAAACTGGTCAAGCCTCGGACCCTGCAAACTACAGGCTAATAGCCTTAATGGATTGATAAGCAAAGTTTTTTGCTAAATGGTTGCTGGCAGAGTTAACAGCTTGGGTGGGTGCCAGTAAACTGCTGCCAATGAATCAAACAGGGTTTATTAAAGGCATGGGGACTATCATTAACATTCACATGTTATCTCTTATAATAGAAATGGCTAGGCGCTGCTCATGGAATCTTCATCTGTGTTTCATCGATTTAAGTTCAGCCTTTGACACTGTGCAAAGGAACATTCTTTGGAACAAGTTATCAAAAAAGGGAATTGCACCTAGACTGCTGAGAGCGATCCAACTGCTGTATATTAATACCTGGCCGAGAGTAAGTTTGGGCCAGGGTACAGCAGTGTAAAAAAAATGATAACAAGGAATAGTTTGAAGCAAGGATGTGTATTGGCTCCAACCTTGAACACCCTTTAGCTTGCCGACATCTCTTCAGGGTTGAACAGTATTAACTCTCACTCTCCATCGGTGGCCAGTTTTAAAGTCTCCCACTTACTGTACACCGACTATATTGTATTAATAGGTTATACAAAGGTGGGGCTGCAGAGATTAATTAGCGAAACTGCTCTTTATGCTTCATCTCAAGGGTTAAGGGTCAACTTAAAGAAGGGGGACAGCTGCACGATCTATATTGAGCATAGGCGGGTCGGTGTTGGACTCAGTTTCAAACTACAAATATCTGGGCGTAATACTAGATGCAAGTGGTTCGGGTAAGAATCAGTGTGCAGCACTACAGAGAAGAAATAACTCATTAACTGCAGCATTCGCTACCCTCCAGAATGACTTAAATGGGCTTTCCCTCAAACCGTTACTACAAGTTATGTCAGTTAAAAATGTTCCATCTCTGACATATGGTGTCGAGATTTTAAGAGGACGTGCTGATAATATCATCGACAAGCTTATGACAGGTACCTACCGTCGCCTGTTTAATCTCCCTCAGCAGACATGACCAGCGTAAATTCGACTTGAGTTCGGGCTTAAACGACCGAATTTAAACAGCTTAGGGGTATATTTGAAATTCTGTCATAAACTTAAATGGGATAATAACTCCACGCTAATGACAGTGGTCTGGGAGGCTATATGTGATAGAAAACATAAGCATGCCCATGAATATTTTATATTGGCTACAGACACATTTAAGGCTGAACAATTATGGGCTTTACCGCTCTCATAGGTGGCATTTAAAAAAGTTATAAATAGGTGCAGTAAAAAAATGTCTTAGCTACTGGATAGAGCAGTATTGGCAAAGAGATCCCATGCGTGGACAGTGATTACTTCCTATGGCATGCTTAAACCTCAGAGTTATCTAGGGGATCTGAATAGCCAAAGGGCTAAGCTGAAGTTTATGAGACTCCGATTTGGCAATAGCCAATTTCGTGGAAACATCCCAGCTTGGAAAAAGCTGAGTTGTAAAAGGGCATGCCGTATCTGTAATTACAAGAGAGAAGACATCTGCCATATCATTTGTAGCTGCTTGCTTTAATAGTTGAACGTAGAAGACTGCTGAGGCTGGACTTTAATAGTCAACTGATACGAACATGTAGACAAGCAGTCATAGCCTGCTTGCAGGGAGAATGTTTACAATTCACCGGCAGATTTTTGAAGTTCATAGAAATAGTAGTGAGGAAACTGATTAACAGTGGGAAATGAAGAGATTTTAGCATTTTTAATTGATGAAAAGTATTTTTAATTATGTGGTTTTTAAATAAGAGTACAGGATTGGTTACGTATGAAATGAAAGATAATTGTATAAAGGTGTTTGTTGTAAGTTTTTATTAACTGAATAATACATTTTTTCACGTTCACGTTCCTACCTCAAGCGACATTAGGCTCAAATAGCTCTCCTTCAAGAAACACCTCACAACACCAGCGACACTGAATCTGCAAAGGAGATGGAGGGGACAGCTATACGCCACTGGCTACTCAGCCTTTGCAAGAGGCGCGCTAATTTGAGTCAGGCCGGATACTCCTTTTCGGGCAGATGAATCGCACATAGATACAGACGGCTGCTATGTCTTGGTAAAGGGTTGCCTAGATGGTAAACTTGTTGTGTTGACCTCTATATACACACTTAACACTGAGCAGGCATCATCTAGTAGAAGCTTGGCGTCACAGAAACCCCACGGGTCGGGTCTACTCCTACTACTCAGGGTCACATGATTTACACGTCCGGCTCGACAGAATACTAGCCACAGAGGACTTACTACCAGTAATAACTGAGCCTGAGTACCCCGGGAGAACCCACTCTGATGACAACTCACACACACTACTACCTGGGGCAACAACGCAACATTAATCCCCAGATGGCACATGCAACCTGAAGCATTAGAAGACGAACCATTCCGGGAATCATTAGGTACTGCTGTGATGAACTATTTTGATGAAAACGCAGACACTGCATCCTAGGCCCTGATTGAATGGGACGCTTTCAATACAGTAGTACAAGGACATTGCCAAGGAACACAAATCGGCATGCGTAGAATGCTCGAAGTAGACCTCACAAAGTTGAGAAACGGGCTAGCCCACCTTGAAAAACATTCATCCATTGACCCCCTACCTAATACAAGACTGCGAGAGAGCAAAGCAGAATACACCCACCTGCTAGAAAGACTCCCCTGTCTCAATTACACAGCACGCTTAGCATGTACCCACAGTAACGCAGACAAGGCTGGCAGGCTACTCGCATGGCTTATCAGGCAAGATGGTGCCAGGTTCCCTATCACATCTATCCGTTCCTGCAGGGTAAATTATTATACATGCAACAGGAAATACACCAAGAATTCACACAACACTGTGCCACTCTACACAAGTCCACTGTCACTGTAACGACAGCTGAGATTCGCCAGTATATCCCAGAAATCAGCCTCCCTCAATTAACCCCAGAACAGAGGCTAGAATTAGACGCTCCACTCAACCAGGAAGAAATCATGGCAAGCATGCGTTCTTTAGCTACTGGGAAAACGCCAGGCACTGATTGTTTACCAACTGAATTCTATAAAGCCTACACCACTATATAAGCACCTCAGCTAAGAAAAGTATACAAAGCTGCACTATCTACTTCCACACTTACAGGCACGCAACGAGAATCACTATTGGTCTCCCTCCCCAAACTATACAGAGACCCGATTCTACTGGGCTCATATAGGCCGTTGGCGCTCCTGAACACGAACTATAAAATCTTTGCCTCCATCATTGCGGCGTGACTAGCACCGTTAGTAAAGTAATTGGTGCACCCTGATCAAAAGAGATTTGTTCCTATCCGAAACACTTCTTGAATATCCGAAGATTTTTCAGACTCCAAAAATATGCCACGCATGCCTGGCCCAATTCTGGCTGCGTGGTTCTTGACCTGGGGAAGGCCTTTGACTCCCTCGAATGGTCCTATCTCTTTGAGGTATTGTGCAACTACGGCTTCGGGGGCGCCTTTCTTAAACTGATTAAGTTGCTTTACACCCAACCCTGCACAGGCAGTATAACATTTGATTGTGTAGCTATAAACAGAAGCACCATACAAGGGTGCCCCTTGTCCCTGTTGCTGTTCTCGCTAGCCATGGAACCATTAGCAACACAATTACGTAGGAAGGGGGATAACTGGGGCATTCCACTAGGGGATGATGTGCACGTGGTCTCCTTATATGCGGACAATCTCCTGCTGCATCTCAGGGACTTGTACAATATCCCAGACACCATAGCTGAAACATTACTGCAGTTTGAAGTGACATCAGGTCTGAAAGTGAATTGTAACAAATCGTGTTTGTATCCCTTTGGGGCTGAGATCCAGAATCCTGATTTCCTGATAAATGATTCTCCCCTCAGTTAGCAGCCAACCTCCTTCAGATATTTAGGCTTATTCACATATCATCATCCCACTGATATTTTAGAAGGCAACCTGACCAGATTTATCTTGTCCATCAGATCATAAATACAATTTTGGAAAACGTTGCTATTATATGTGATGGGCAGAATAGCCTTGACCAAAATGGTATTACCCAGACTGCTATATTACTTTTCAAACCTCCCCGTTTATGTACCCACCAGAACGTTTGGCGACCTGGATCAATTGACCCGGGACTTTATATGGAACAAAAATCGACATAGAATAGCATTCTGGAAATTGTACGCACCTTCAAACAAGGGAGGGCTAGCTGTCCCTAACATGGAGATTTATTACCTAGCCGCCCAGCTGCAGTGGGCGACGAAGTGGCTTGATGGGCTTAATCTAGCCGAAACAGCCACAACACAAACAACAATGATGCTGTCCCAGATCTATCACTTGTTCCACCCAATGGCACACCCCCCTGCCCCGTCGCCGACCTGTCTGGCCTTGGCTCATCGATGCCACGGACGTAGCTTATACCTCACAAGATGCACAATGCCTACGCTCCAGTGCTACCCCTCCTTGTTACCCCAAGAAACAAAGGGGGCACTTCAAATGGTGCACTTGCACACTGGCATGCTGCCGAGATACACACCCTGGGCGACTTGTACGATGACGGCAAACTGATACCCTTTGACAGGATGATCCGTGAGAATGACTTGCTAGCAGGTCAATTCCTCTTATATAACTCAATCATAAGATCATCAACGGCGGCCCGGGGAGACATGAACACTGAACCCCAAATGCACCTGGTGAGTCAATACTTGTACTTAATGGGGAATGGAAGCCATATTATACACTGGTTGGCAGAGCACTATTAACACACATTCTGCAGCCCTTAACGTCCTTGGGCACAAAATAGGAAGAAGACAGGGGAGGCCCATGGACGGAGAAGGAATGGGACACAATCCTGGCCAGCACAACACAGATCCCACGAAACGCCAGATTTCATGCTATACAGAAGTACATCACACATAGAGCAGATTAAATAAACAAATGCTTCCAACTTACCACCTTGCCGTGCCCCCGTTGTAATCAAATAGGAGCAGACTTCCTCCACATGATTTGGTCCTGCTCTATGTTACAACCGTATTGGCAGGAAGTAATAGCGGGACTGGCGGAATATACTGATCCACCCCAATTACACACATCGGAGGAACGCATACTGGGAGTGTTCCCCAGATCCAAGAAACACAAAGCTACCACCAGATTCCTATATCTAGGGCTCATAGTTGCCAAAAGATTAATCACTAAGCATTGGAAAAGTAGGCAAACCCCCATCCTCAACAACTGGAAACGCTCGCTTATGGTAAGGGCTCAGGCAGAAAGCAACGCACTAAACAGGGAGATAGCTGGCCTACATAAATACCCCATTGCACAATGTTGGGACACAATATTGGCTAAAATAAATCATACCGGCCAGGAGTCAGAGGGAAACATCTCACAAAACGGAGATGGGGTCAGACACGATGCAGGCACCTAAACAGAATTTAATCCAGGTTCCATGAGCCATAAAAAGAAGCGACACTGAATAGTAGATGTGCACACAGATGAACCCCGGGCAAACAAACATGTGCAATTGACAAATCTTAACAACCTCACCATCTTGCTCGTAAATATCAACAACCCACTTCCTAATCCTGTGCGAGACAAAGTCAACACCTTTCTTGCAGAAAACACCTCTTAGAGGTTTGTGATCAGAAACAACATGAAACTTTCCCCATAAAAACTTCTCTAGCTTGCGAATGGCCCAGTAAACTCCCAGAGCTTCTTTCTCCATGACAGAATAATTACACTCGGCACCTCTCAAGGGTATGGAATTGAAAAGAATGGTCTTTTCAGAACCACCAGCTTTCTGTACTAAATCAGCACCCCAACCTTTTGAACTAGCATCCGTCATGAGATATGACTCTAACAAAGGATCAAAGCTAGATAAGGAAGGGGCATCATTCAAACACACTGTGATGACATCAAACTCTTCACTATAGGCATGACTCCACACAAACTCACAACCCTTTTTTAGCAAGCTACACAAAACTTTAGTTTTTTGTGTAAAATTGGGAACATACTTATTATAAAATTCCGCCATACCCAGGAATTTTACTAATTCCTCTTTGTCCTTAGGGTATTCCAAGTTAGAAATGGCTTGTACCAAAGAGGGTTTGGGTTTAATACTAGAACCAGAAATTAAATGAACCAGGTACTCAATTTCTCCAACATTAAATTTGCATTTTGCAGACTTCAGAGTGAGACCAGCAGAAAAGAGCCTTTCTAAAACCAGAGTTAACCTTTTATCATGTTCTTCAAGGTTAAAACCATGGATAAGGATGTCGTCTTGATACTTTGATCCCAGCAATACCACTGAGAACTCTCTCCATCACCCTCTGAAAAACAGAGGTCGCTGAGTTAAGTCCAAAAGGCATCCTGAGACACTTGAAGGTACCACAAGGCATGATGAAGGTGGTAAGATCTTGTGAAGTTTGATGAAGCCTGACCTGATGGTACGCTGATGAAAGGTCCAATGTGGAACAGTGTTTGGCTCCAGCCAAAGAGGACAACATTTCAGTGATATTGGGGAGAGGATTATGGTCCACTATGACTTCTTTATTCATCTCCCTCAAATCTATGCATAATCTAGCCTCCCCATTGGCCTTGCGAGCCATAACAACTGGAGAAATCCACTCAGTCACCTCTGCCTCTTGAATGATTCAATTTTTGATAAGCTTATCTAATTCATTTTTCATGCTATCTTTCACTAATAAAGGAACACCCCTGACCTTTGATATTTTGGGTGCAGCTCCTGTTTAGATCTTTATGTGGTGAACATAGTTCTTGAGGCAGCCAAATTCCTTGTTAAAAACATTTGGATATTTCGCAATCCTGACATCAGCCCCATCATTTACAGCTTTAACAGCTGGCATATCCCTCCAACACACCGAGGGCGTTTGATTTGGATCTAGGTACACGTAAAGATCCCACTGGTGGAACCAACTAATTAAAGAATCCCCTCTCATAGAGATATACATTTTCCCAGGAACAATCCTGCCTTTGAATTCAGTAGTGCCCCAGAAATACTCCAAAAGAACAATAACTTCTCTTCCATAACCTCTGGGTTTGATGTCTGGCTTGACTAATGTGACCTTGTTACATAGCTGTTGATCATAAAAACTCTTAGGAATAAGCGTGATTTTGGCACCAGAGTCAAATAGCATTTTTACAGACTGATCATTTATCAATACATTCTCAAAAGGCCCCTCATTCCTTGAATCAACAATTTGACAAATCTCAACAATCTCACCATCTTGCTCGTAAGCATCAACTTCCCAAACTTTCTTCTTCTCCCTCTTAGATCTACAGCAATGCGAAAAATGACCTTTCTTGCCACAATTGGAACAGAAAACCTTCAAACCAGGACATTCTTTAAAGTTGGCCATGTGCCCAGGATTGCCACACCTAAAACATCTACCTTGTAACAAAGTGATACTAGAAGGTGAAAACCATTTAGAAGGTTTGGTGAGACCGAAGACCTACCAGATCTACACTTAGAGGGAGGTTTGATACTAAACTCTTTAACATCTTTTTCATCTTTCTTAATAGCACAGTTTTTTGAGCACTCCTTTCTAATCGTGTCAACACAAGCTTTAGAATGCTCATGTAACTTCAAAATAGTAATAACTTCTTGTAAGGAGGGATTATCTTTTTGCCATAAACTGTCCTTAGCTTTATCAATAAATCCACCAAGAATAAGTTGATCTCTCAACCTCTCCTCCAAGGTTGCACCAAAAAAACAAGTAGAAGCTAGTTTTCTTAAAATGGTAATATATTGCTTTACAGTTTCCTCTTGTCTTTGCATTCTCTTCCCAAAATGATAACGCTCAAGAACTATACTTACTCTGGGAGGATAATGTATGTCCATCTTTCTAACACATATTTCATATTCATTTAAAATGGCAGCTTCACTGTCCGGAAGATCAGGGAGATGTTCAAAGACTTCCTGACCCTCCGAAGCCAGACAATGCATAAACAAATAGGCTTTCCTTTCTGCACTTCAGGAAGTGCCACAGAATTAAAGGATCACCAGGTGCAGCTAGAAAAAATGGAGCAGCAGTGAGATTCTGCATGTTTAAGAATTAAGGAGAGAGTTTCACACAGACGTAAGCATTGTGAATATTTTAAGAAAGGTAAGAAAATATATGAGTCAAAGGTTAAACAAACAGCTGTGTGTGGAAGTGAACAAAGAGAACTACAGCTGTGCACGTGAATACCTAAATAAATCGCAGCTGTGCACATAAGGTAACAATAATAAAGTCAATATTAAGATTTGCAGCTGTGCACATCAGCGTTGGGATAATAGTAGGCTGTGCACATCAGCGCTGGTTTAAGAAATATTAAATAACAGCAGTGCGCAAACGCAGCTGTGCACATCAGCGCAGAAGTAGCAATGATAAACTTTACAGAAAGGATTACAGCTGTGCGCATCAGCGCAGGTGTCGGAGTATTAAATGGCACTGAAAATGAAGCACTGAGCTTGTTCCATCAAGCCTTCAGGCAAGGTCAGGCGACAGACCTCAAGCCAACATTAAGAGGAGAACATTAAGCGACCCTGACGTACTTTGCGAGAAGCAGAATTAAACAAATAAAGAAAATATTAAAGCTGTGCACATCAGCGCATATGTGAAAATATGAAATAAAAGAAGTGCATGAAAGCGCCGAGAATCAACAAATGGATCTGATCCAACAGGCCTCTAGGCAAAACAAGCAAGCGTAGGCCTTCAGGCAAGTCAGGCAAATGTAGGCCTCTGGACAGAGACAGGCAAGCGTAGGCCTCCAGGCAAGGGCAGGCAAACGTAGGACTTCAGGCAGAGTTAGACAAACGCAGGCCTCCAGGCAAAACAGGCAAACATAGGCCTCCAGGCAAAGTCAGGCAAATGTAGGCCTCCGGGCAGAGACAGGCAAGAGTAAGCCTCTAGGCAAGGTCAGGCAAATGTAGGCCTCCAGTCGAGGCCAGGCAGATGCGAGGAGGCCCAAAGCAGCACATGGCAGCACGTTGTGAAGCCAGCGGAGCAGATGTCAGAAACAGGAAAACCAAACCCTACCGTGAGACTCCAGGGTACAGTACACCAGCACGCTCCTCATGAAGACAGGAGCAGGGAGGCTGAAAAGTCATCTATGAAGAGTCCTCACGTTGAATGAAGTAAAGAAGACGTTAGTCGAGGGCAGCACACCTGATGAGCCTCACAAAGGATTTAAGGTAAAGGCAACCTTATATCTTCAAGCATGGAATAAATCTTCAGAAGTGGCTGAGTTGGATAGTTAAGCTGAGTTGTGTTGAGGTCCCTGCTTGATGAAAGTAGGTTCACTCATTGCCAAAATGAGGTGTTCTCCTCGGGATAAATAGCAGGTAGGAGACCAAAAGTAGTTGAAGAAACAGCATAAGTTTATTGTACATCTCATGCAATGGACCTCTGCCACCTACAGTCCAAGCGAACTGACAAAAGCCAATAATAACATTCTCTCTCAAGGGGGTGTTCTATTATTCCACAATAGAACACAACCTAGCAACCTCAAAAAAGGAGATTGCGCAATACAAGGCACAGAAAGGAGAGAAGTAAAAGCAGAATACCAGAAACAAACTTTAGCATAAGTTGGTTTGCGATGGGAGAGCACGGAGCTGGGGTTGGGCATTTTCAAGACACATTCATTACAATGGACTTGAGTGAATCGGGTGTGTTGGTTTGTGGAAATATGTTCATTTTCATGTTAGCAATGTATTGTTCCAATCCATTGAACATTGGCAAAACAGGCCCAGCGAAAACTATAGATGCTCAGTCATCAAAAATGTTTGGTATTTTATAATGATACTAAAGAGTATGCGAAGCCTTCTATGTTTTCCGTTAAACACAATCTCATATTGTAACCAACCTTGACGCATCAAGAACAGCAGTACTCATCTAGTATAATTAATGCATCGAAACTGTCATGCCTCTACAATGCAAATCAATGACTGCCAGTCAAAGCTAGACGTATATCCTGTAATGCATAACTTGTGGACATTGTACTTATATATACTGAAAACGCAAATGAACATATAAGATCAACACTATTGTTCATATAGTAAGAGAAAGAATGGAATCCGTACACAAAGTAGACTAGTAATGGTACAAAATTCATTGAGAAGGTCCCAGGGCATTTAGTCGAAGAATAGGACATAGATCAATGTGGCCGGTAACATAAAAGGCAAGACATAGCCAACGATTTGAGATGTTTTCAGCAGGGACCAATAATAAGAACCACAAAAAGGTCTGTTGAAACAAGCTGAACAACAAGCAAACAAACTTATCAATCATACATCCTCTCGTCCAACCTGCAGCCTTCACCGCCCCCTCACTCCCCAAAGATTTCAAAGATCAATACAACATTACGGCAGCACTCTGTGAAGGTGTCAGGAGTTGTGGGTGGTGTTAGTGGTTAAAAGCGGTGTTGGGGAGCTGCGACCCAATTACGCACAGGCAGCAGTGCATTTGTGATGCAAGAAGGGCCTGAAAACAGTCAGTAACATCACCCTCACTCACAGCCTCACTCACCCAAAAGTGAGCAAAGATAGCGTCCCACACTCTCGCAAATTCCACGGGTCTCCTACCCTGGTGCGCTTCACGGAGCAAAGAAATGTAGTTTCCACGTTGCCCACTGCAACACATCTGCCCTCCAACGCTCCACAACGGGACCTTCAGCATGCTTACAAAGCATAGTAACTCTATGATTAGCCAACACCAAACCAACGTTGATGAACCGGGAGGTGACTCTATGTCTGGCAGTGCAAGAAAAGAGGCCCAGAAGGCAAAAGCAGGGCATAGGAGTAAGGGCATTGTGTGAGAAACGGGGTTTTTGTTGCAGTACCCCCCCCCACACTTTTTTACCTGGTTCTTCATACAACTTTGACTGAGGTGTTCTGGATCCCTGCTAACCAGGCTCCCAGTACTAATGTTCTTTCCCTTAAACGGTCCCACAATTGGCACAACTTCAGCAACCGATATAAGGTCCACCATGGCTGCAGCACCAATTGTGCCAACCTAGGGATCCCTCAACAGCACCATGCAAACTCCCATTGCAGGCTGCGTGTCTTGGTGCAGAGAAAACGGAAGAGTCGACATGGCACACATCCCTGTGTGTCATGCCCACAGACACTACATCAGGTATAGGTAAGTCGCTACTACTGTAGGCCTTATTGCCCTATGGCAGGGTGCACAATATTCCATGTGTGGACCCAATGGCATGAGCAGATATGACGCTGCAATTTCTGAGCCATTCTTGGATATTGTAAGTGCACAGGGAAGCCATAGAGGATGCAAGGGCTGGATACCAGTGGCGTAACGAAAGTTGAGGTGGCCCCCCTGCAAGGTATACAGAGGGTCCCCCGCTCCAGATTTACTCTGGAGCTCTCAGGCCTGAGTACTGTGCTGAGGGGGCCCCCTGCAGTTCAGGGTCCCCCCGCACCGAAGGGGCTGCAAGGGCCTGTGTTACGCCCCTGCTGGATTCTGGTAATTACGAGTTTCCTAGCTCCATGTTGTTGTCCATGTTTGGTACCGTAACAAATCAAGGAGGGGGGAGAAAGAAGGAACTACTATCCATTCATTTTTTCATGTTTGGTACCAAACATCTTGTTTTAATAAATCCTCATTGATTTTGATGTTGGATTTATAAATAAATGTACAAGGAAACCCTTTATAGGGTCCCCTGAAAACCTATCAAGCACTGGTGTGGTTTCTGACTAGTCTTAGCCAGCCTGCCACCACCAGACAAGTTTCGACCTCATGGGTTGAGAGCCAGCACTCTGAGGCCAGGAACAAAGCCTGCTCTGGGCGGAGGTGCTTCACACCTCCCCCAGGCCAGGATAGCCTACCAAGGTGGGAAGCTTTAAAGGCAATGCCACCTTTGAAATGCAACCCGGGTATCTCCTGATAGTGGAGGATGCCAATCCCCCTTTTCTGCTCCATATTTGGTGGGAGGACAGGCGGGAAAGTTAGTTAAACTAGGAGGTCGGGTCCTTTTCAGCCAGCACCACCCGTAAGGTGGGGCATGTGATGTGAAGCCCGCTTTCAATTTCCCTCCATCTTGGTTTCAGAGGGAATTAGCCAATTGGACCAAGGGTAATGTCCCTTCGCACAGGAAGTGGACGCTTAGACGGTGTAGACACCCTAAAGGTAGGTAGTCCATTTGCTACTACCTGTCACCTCCTTTAGCATCCCTAAATATAGTATTTAGGTGGCATCCCTGGACCTTGCAACTTAAATTTGATGGGCACAGAGACGAAAAGGTTAAAGAAGAGCTGCTGACCCAAGGACTGAAGCCCTGCTGCAGACAATTGGTGCCAAACCCTGCCTGCTGCCTTAAGGACTCGACAATCGTAGTGTGCTGTTCCATCCTGCAATGTGAGGCCTCCAAGAACCCCGAAATATGTCTGTCCTTCGACAAAATGCCAAAGAACTCCCTTGGAGTAGAAGTACTAATTCTCTGTAGTCCGCAGGCACCGAATCCGCCGAATCCGGTTTCCGACTTGCTGCTTCCTAGTGACTCCAATGCAGCACTCAAACCAAAAGTGGTACCCCAGCCCCGGAGGTTTAGATCTGTCTCCCCACCAGGTTTGGAGACACCAGGACCGACCAGGGCCGTGCTGCATCAATTACTGGGGTACCTGACCATCTGTAGCATTCCCTGAGACCAAAAGTCCAGTCCAGACTCCAACTGCCCAGGAAGCAAACACCCGTTGAGGAACATCCAGAGAGCCAGCTTCCTACACCCGGTCAGTAGTTTCTGCTAAAAGGCACACAACTTCAGTCCAATAGAAAATCAGCTGAGGGCACCCCCAGATTATTTGAAGATCACCTGCAGCAACCCGACAACGCAGGCAATCAGGCCGGGTTGGTGAAAAAGAAACACTAAGCTTCAGGAGTGTAAGTTAAGCCTGGTGAAGAGCGTAAAAATGTATTTTCTGGAAACGAGCATTCCTGGAAATCTTAGGCTCCACCTCCCACATTTTAGCCCAGTCACCATAGGTTAAGGAGGCCCCCAGGTTCAACTCCCAATGATCACGCAGCACCGCAAGGGGGGACAGACATCCTCTTGAAGTACAGTATACCACCCCGAGACCAGAGTCTTAGTGGTGTCACATAAGAAGCAGCAATTATTGAGGAGTCTGGGCTCCGCCCCGCAACTACCCCAAAGCGTGTGGACAGCCGCTGGCAGAGTACCATATAGCAGAAACTGACCAGTTGGGATATCAAACTCCAAGTATAGGTCAGTAAAGGGCCACATCACTCCATCGGCATACAATGCGCCCACTGTGTCTAAACCTGCAGCGTCTAAGTCCAGTAGACTGCTCTCTTCCACCCCAGGCAGTTGAGCCACTACAGCACATAGACTAAAGCCTGGACAGTAAGGGGACCGTTTCCTCCCCTTACCAAGAACCCTCGACCAACACGTCCTGAGGACAGTGAAATCATGATGGCCAACTGGAGCTCAACACTTAGGATTGAGGACAAGGGTCCAAAGTTGTGGTGGATTGGGGGGCTTTGACAATCGCAGCAACCCTGAGACCTCACTCCCCGGAAACCAGCCCATACACCACTGCAACTGTGCTGCCAAATAATAGAAATACGTCCATCGTTGCTCGCTGCAGCTTAGCCAAAACAACTCGACGTCACCACTTATTCCATATCAGGTCAGGGTGTTTTGTAACACTACAATAGTTCCCATCTAGAATCATTTATTTTCTATGTTTGCTTTGCTATCAATCCTATTAGTATCTGTATTAGAAAGTGCGAAATTCCTACTCCATGCAAACTGCCGATAAACATGCACACCTCCAGGACAGCCAGACATTTCTTATTTCTATATTTATCTTCAAAATGGAACTCTTCATTATAGAGCGACATCTTACTTGGTTACATACATGTTTGCACACACGTCATCTGCGCAGCTCTCTACGAGTGCTCAAGGCTAGCTTGGCTCTGTTCTTAATTGTAAATATGTAGGTTTAAGCTTACGTGTATTAGGCGATGATAGCTTAGACTAGCTTGATAACAATGTTTCAAACTCTGATTTGTTTAGAAAACATTATATCGAATCAGTGGCCAAATCTATCGAAAACTTCTGGGTGTTTAACCCTTGATTAGGAGAGGTCTTCACGCTAGGGATTAGTGCTAGAGGTCTTGCCGAATTCCTGATCCAAACTCCGCTCTCACTTGGAGAGATACACGGGGAGAGACAGCCAGAGAGCAACTGGGAAACAGCAGAATTGGGTCTCCTGTTCTTGACTGAAGCATGAGCCTATCCTTCTGTGACAGACAGAACTCTTGATAACAAATAACCAGACTTGCTGTTTCAAAAGGTATTCTGTGCGACCCATTCCAAATGCTTGACAGGCAGGGATGCTATATAATGTTTCAGCCTATTAAATGAAACAGCATTAGGGTCCAGGATGCTATCTAACTTGCAAACATGCTTGAACATGTTTTTATTGTTCTCATTAATGTTAACAATTTTAACTGCAATCTTATGCTCATTCTGTGTGGATACCATTCATTTCATTTGCAAAAGATCAACACTTTTAAAATAAATGTTTAAAACTAAAAGTCCCGAATTCTTAGTACAATCCCTGAGTGTGTTCTCTGCAAGACGAACACATTTTTTTGATTACCACTGTGTCCTTGAACTCTTCTAATGTGGCTTCTGAAATCAATGCCTACGCAAAGAATAGCTTGGTGGGCTTGTGTTAGAACTGCGGCCCATTGGATATCTCCAATTCAGCGTATGCACTGAACTGAGTTCCTGCACCATGGGTTCTAGAGCCCACCCCTGCCATTCTGTTGCAAATCTCCAGAATTTGCTTCAATGTTGAGATCATTCTCAGGTGTATTTGGTTTTTCTTTTAAGGCATTTCAATCTATAAAAAGAGTAATACTTGGTTAGGGTTGATTGCTCTGACTTGACATAAGTTTTTCAGAGAATTTGTGGTAACTTGATACTGTATTTTTTAGAGAGGAATGGCCCATACAGTAAATCCATCATCCAGAGAAGAATTAACAAGGAAGTATTCACCTCTAAAATATTTTTCTAAAACAATTAGTAGTTTATTTCTTAAGCTTGCATGATAATTGCTGAGGGTATAAAGAGATGTCTTGGATGATAAAAAAAACAAAGCTTAAAAAAAGAGATCCTATTTACAGATAGAAGTTACAACTAGAGGACAACGAATATTGAGAAAAAGATTATTGGAAAGAAATCCTTTTCGTGGCCCATTCATCCCGCTTTCCCCCCACTCACATTACTGCCAGGAACCAGAGTAAACGGACATGGGAATATAAACAGTTAATTGGCTGAGGTGGATCTAACAAGTCCCTGCAGGATAGTAAGAAAGACTACATGCTACCCATGTTAAGTTATGGTTACATTTCAAATAGTAGTGAACCTGATAGTTCTGACAGCTGTAGACTCTAAGAACTGTCTACTGCTAAACGAGTGACTAAACTACCATAACATGACTGAGCCCATCATAAGAACGTGTATGAGGATCAGTCATTTTACAAAGCCACAATGAATATAACATTTCTCCACTTGAATTATTCCTATCGCTGAAGATAAGAGAGTGGGAAGCACTCTGGAAACAGATCAGAGATTAAATGGAGGCATGTGTGAGGTTGAGCACTGATATTTAGACAAGTATTTAGAAATATTGCAGGTACGTCTGGTCTATACAGACTGAATAATAAGTCTAACAACTCAATAACATTACCACTGACTGAATGAAAAAGCATTAGTCTCTAACCAAGTGACTACCCAGACTCAGATTTACACTCCAGCTTCAAGGTATGGAAAGAGACAAGAGACTGCTCTTGCTTCTTATCTGTGACCCAACCACTGATAGCATGGACTTCTAGTGCACAAAATGAAAAGGTGTAGAAATGGAAGGGCAGTCCTCATTTTTCTCACACATTCTCGAAAGAGAGAGTTTCTGCATAAGAGGTTGTAACAAACGC
This sequence comes from Triturus cristatus, assembly GCF_964204655.1. Taxonomy (NCBI): domain Eukaryota; kingdom Metazoa; phylum Chordata; class Amphibia; order Caudata; family Salamandridae; genus Triturus; species Triturus cristatus. Next base: position 1,189,361,253 of record NC_140581.1, on the reverse strand, counting down.
AGTAGGGCAGCCCTCTTGTAGCAGCAGAGCAGTCCTCTGAAATACAAGACAGGCCTCCACCAGCAGGGCAGTCCTCTGAGTCACAAGGCAGGCCTCAAGCAGCAGGACAGTCCTTTGAGGTACAAGGTAGTGCTTCTGAAGTTGACCACAGGTCCAGAAGTGTACTGAAAAGTTGGCATAAGTGTCCACTATTTATACTTGCTGGAAGCTTTGAAGTGGGAAAAATTTCTGGAGTACCCCCTCCCACCTAGATGGTTCTGTAATTCTGTTTCTCTTTGCCCAGGTCCAAAGATGCCTGCAGTGACAAAAATGCCTGGTGTCAGGTTTGTTGTGAATGTGCTGAGGCAGCTCCTTTGAAATGTAAGTGGGGCAGAAACAGCTCCGCTCCTCCCTCCTGGCAGGATGGCCCTCTCTCGGCTACACCCAGGTTCTATTGTTCACTGTCTGGGTCCAATATTACTTCCTGATGGGGAAGCAATTAACATCCCTAGTAGCTGGAAACTCATAGAATGCCCAAGAAAGTTTAGGGCAGGAAAATGTCAACTTTCTAACCATTAAAGAGTGTTTTAAATTGCTGTTCATTTGAGACCAAATAGGACATATCTACTTGTTCCCAAACAAAAGTTATCTCTTATTAAATGCAATAAGGTAACCCAATCTTTAAATAACAAATTTAGGAGTGTTTCACTATCAGGACATGTAAAACTTAAAAGTACATGTCAAACTTTTTTTTAAATACAACGCATCCTGCCCTATGGGCTGTTTAGAGCCCCACCCTAGGGGTGACCTATATGTATAAAAAAGGCAGGCTTAGACCTGTCAAAAGGTTTATTTTGCCAGGTTTAATTGGCAGTTTAAAACTTCACTACAGGCTACAATGGCAGTCATGAGTCATGTTTTAAAGGGCTACTTAAGTGGTGACAGAAAAAGGTCTACAGGCCCACTAGTAGCATTTAATTTACAGGACCTGGGTACATATTGTACCGCTTTACTAAGGACTTATACGTAAATTAAATGTGTCAATCAGGTGTAGGCTAACTGTACTGTGTTTTAAGGAGAGACCACAAGCTTTTTAGAACTGGTTAGCAGTGGTAACGTGTACAGAGTCCTAAAATCCAACTAAACAGGTTCACAAAACAGGAGGGGGGAAGGCAAAACGTTTGGGGGTGAGCCTGCAGAGAAGGCCAAGTCCAGCACCACCCTTCTCTTTATAGGTGTGTTTCGTGTTCAGATTATGCACAAGACCTGCCTGCACAGTTTTATTTTGTTCAAATTACCCGATGGCAAGCTCATCACTTTACAGAGAAAAATTTAACTGTGTGCCAAGGACAGTATTCTGTCATCAAATGTATACTTTCTGTGCACGATTTTTTCATCCAAAGTCCAGGGGTATCCACCCTTTTCTTCAGTGAGAGCTACTTCTGATGAGTGAAAACCATTGTGAGCTACTGAAAGCTAAGCACCTCGCGGCATTGTTACCAGACACCACCACCTTCAGCTAAACTTGACTTCAAGTCGAATGCCGGTAGAGCGAAATACTGTTGGTTTGAACAAAATACGTTGACTAGGACACTATGACAGGGCTGCCATGTGTGTAAGCGAGAGTGTGGGCTTTGGGGATATATGAACATTTTTGTGTATGAATGGGATGTATATGCATGGGTGACTGAGAGCCTGTGTCGTATGTTCTTGTGGCACAGGACATACCTTTCCCCATTTGTGGCACTGTTACATGTATAACACAAACGTACAACCATTTTTTTAAATGGAAGAAGTTTAAAGTGTAGAAAAATGTTCCAACGCATGTGTGAAAAAAAATCCTCAGACTCTGAGTTACGGCAGGTCTAGTGGTTGCACACAACTGTGAATGACATCCATGTTCCTCCATGCACGTCTGTCACAGCTTCAGAGGAGAGACGCCTGCGAATACCAAAGGCATGAACACGAAAGACAACACGTCTGGGACCCGGTGAAACTCCGATCCGGAGTTTGCCTTGCCATCCACACGGGCAGACATGATAGTAAAAGGCATGACAGTGAGAGCAAACACAGGCTCCTTTACCCATGGTAATGGCTACTAGGTGGTGATAAGTGCCACACAATTCAGCGATATGAAGTGGCTTGCCAAATGGCATTTCTAAGCCCCTTATCATTTTTTTCAGGCAATCTTTATCCCCTTCTGTTCCATCTGGAAGGAAGAGCGTAATACCAGGAGCTCTAATTAACCAGTATCCTTTTATTCACATCGGGTCCCTGCTGAAGGGAGAACACTATACCAGCATCTTCCGACAACCCAGAGGTATAACGTTGCCTTCGCAACAGGACAAATTAATTGCAATCTATAAAATAAACCCTTGGGTAAGCCTCACAATCCCCAGCCCACACAGCCCTATGGTTGTCACTCTTTCTTTAAACTATAGATACCACTATCCCTAGATGTGTATCCTTTTAATGCAGCACATTTTGTAGTCCCCAGCCTATAATAGTCCTGATGAGACCCTCACATTACAAGCAGGGTCGAAACGTTGGCGACACCAACTAAAGGACAGTCTCTGGGTGGAAGCCCCAGAAAAACTGTCTTGTTGCTCCTTTTTCATTGTAAAGTGATCAATTAGACGTCCTTGCATATACCAATAACCCTTATTTTTAAATACAAAGTCACATAATTGTCACTTCTTTTCTACATGTTTGCTTATGGTTACTTTACTTGGGGTTCTCTATCACTTAATTCTTATCACTATTTACTGATACAGTATGTGCCTATATGTTTTGAATTATAGCAAAAATAAATAGTTCGGCTGAACGGAGTTCTGTGACGGCAAAAAATTGGGCTTTCTACGTCTTTGTTTTTTATTTCAATTTATTTTATGACGTGTTCTGGTCTATTCACTATTTTTCCCTTCTTTGATGATTACATTTACACAGAATTAGCTTGTGAGAATAAGAAACAGTTTTCTGAAATGAGTTTGATGTGAACATTTGTTATAAGCTTAACTTAATACCCAATTTGCATGGACATATGGGTTGCTCTTGTTCTTTTGAAATATCAAAGTATTTAGGATATAAATCATACAACATACCACATGCACAAATATAAGGACTCTAAAATGTTAACAAAAATATTCCTTCAACATGTGTTTTAAACATTAGGTTACATCACTGAATTGAGTGGTGTTTATTAAAAACAAGTTTTTAAAAATAAACTTAGAAATATTCAAGAATCCATGGGCCGCTTGAACCTACACAGAAAATGATGTGAGCAGGGGGGAAAAATTCAGATAGGGGAAAATAGAAAAGGTGGGAAAGAGAAAGTAGGGAAGAATATGATAGGAAGGAAAGAAGGGCATGGAGAAGAATCAAATGTGAAAGGAAGAGTGTAAGGAAAGGAGGAATAGAGGTGGAATCAAAGGTGAAAGGAAGGAAGGGTGAAAGGGAGAGCGTAGGGGAGGGAGGAACAATGGAAGGAAGGGCAAATGGTGCAATGAAGCGATGGTGTAAAGATGGGTGAAAGGAAAGAAAGAGGAACGGGTAGGAGGCCGAGTAAGAGGTTACTGTAAGGGTTAAAGCAGGGATGAGTAAAAGGATTGACAGATGGCAGGAAGAGGGAAAGGCAAAATGAACCCTGCTAGGAAGGGCTGAGCTTCACTCTCACTGTGTCATTAAAGGCATGGCTCAAAGTGGGGGGATCGTTTCCTGGCTACTTCCTTTTAAAACTCCCACCCAATGCCTTATAAATCTGTCCTGAATAAACGAAGGGAGCCAAATCAGTTTTGCTAAATGCACTGAATGTATTGGCTGATTGTTAATACCGGAAATCGAATGTATTTTAAACATCATTGTCATTGTTATTTGCACATTCTGCTCTTTTATCATTAACTCACCAGTGAAGCTTTTAATGTAATTTGAAGTTTTTAATAATCAATGTGTATTGCTGTTGTAATTTTGAGGTGTTCTTTTAAGGATATTTTTATACCCAAATAAAGTATATACATATTCTGTATTGGCAATATGGCCATAATATATGGAGCAACGTGATAGGTAAACCACATACATGCAACGTTTTTGCATATTGTACATACTGAGCTAAAATACTTCAAAGAAAATGGCGGGTTGTAAATGAAGTGGATCACATAATTTGCTCATAGGTTTTGAGCTTTGGTTGCCAGTTTTGACATTGAATTGTACAATTAGGCCGCAAGATAGATATCACCCTGTCTCTCAAGTTTAACACCAAAGAGCAATGTTGAGCGTTCAGTTCTTTCTGCAGCTAATCTATGTATGCTATGTTCAGTACAACCAATCTGCAAATACACGTGTCACATCTTATATCATTCGGACTCTATGTAAGAAGCCTTTCTAGGAAATCCACAAGGCAATCCAGGAAATTGTAAAACGTATCTGTTCTGTTCTCCACAGTACAGAATTATTTGCAAGGGGAAAGCAGGTCACTTTATTATTATGGTAAAACCACTGACTTCCCCTTACTGGAAATTCATCTAGGTGTGGCCCCATGAAACCATTGTGTGCAACTAAACAGAGTAGGAAAATGGCAAAAATAAGGCATGGAAATGAGGGGTTCATTGGAATTTGTGCAGTGATATAAGTCTTCAAAGGGACACATCCCAAATGCAGCTTGGCTCATAGATTCTGGGAGTAGAGCTGCACCGCCCCAAAAATAACCATGCTGCACTTCAGACGGTGAACAAGCAATAATGATTCCTTTAAAATGTGTTTTTTTCCTTGGTGGTTTGCTCTGCCTTAGGCAATGTCTTTTGACAAACTGCTGCTTATTCTTTTGACATGGGGACGGGTGTTTACTTTTCCTCCTCTAATTGCAAAATTAGAGGATTTTGTAAAGTCAACTATCTGACAATCTTGCTGAGGTACAGGGTGCGCGAAAGCAAATAATGTAAAGTATCGTTTTTGTCCTATCACACAACAAAATGGAAATACCTCCAAATTAACTGTACAAATAATTAAAAATATATCATCAGTTAGAAAAGTGCAAATGAAGCAAATTTTACACTTCTGATGTGTGAAGGAAACAAAGACTTTAGCAGGAGCAAAATAAATCAAGACACTTTACTTGGTGATGTGCCTTTGATAAATATTCGCTGAAACTCAATTTCCACACATTTGCGTTTGTGTGCTTTATAGTTTTATCAGTAAAACTGCTGCCAGTGCAAATTGTGTGGCTATTTCAATGGAAAACATGCTGTCTATAAATTACAGTGTGGTATGACACCATGCTTTATTAATTTATTGTCGATAGTGTATTTCAAAATGCTCGACTGGCTACATAGCACACCTTTTCCAATGCCTTTCTGCATGGGCATGGCTCATTTGCTGCATTTGTTCTTTGTGAAAAGCTTGGATTGTTACTGTCCCAATTACTTCAGTGATGTTACATTGTTTGCAGTACCCCTACTTTGAAAACTGTTCCAGCACCACTGGCTTGGCTACAGAGACACTTCACTTGGATGGTGTGTGTTTTGCATATTTTGCTTAATTTCCAGCTTTCTTTCATTTGTCAGCCTTAGTTTTACAAAAGTGCCTTTAAGATTGCATGGGTCAGTGCTTTGAAACTTGTCTTGGCACCTCATTGGCTCGAAAGTCCCCTTGGGACACGGGCCAAGCCAGAGACAGACATTTGGAAGATGCCATGGTCAAGCCTGGTTTGTAGTGGCCACTGATGCCTGCAACACTCCCTCTGCAGCTGCCGTGCAGGCCCCGCCACACCACACAGCTGCCCCCCCCCCCCCCCCCCTGCAAAAACTGTCCTGAGAACAACCAGTAGATATGCCTGATGGTGAGAGAGGAAAAAAGCAAGAAGCGACGCCTGAGCATCTTTATACAGACCCGAGAGGGTTAGGGTTGGAAAATAAGGGCCTAATTTGAGCCGGTGGTTGCCGGTGGGGTCCACCGCAGGTTCTTTTGGGCACGGGTACTTAGTTTAACTATTCAGACATTGACCAAGAGCAAGAGAGAGAAAAACAAACACTGGAGAAACAAGGGGTAAGAAAAAGACAGAACACCGTCACAAATGGAGAAAGCCGGCAACTGCAAGAGTGAGATAAAGGGGCAGGGAGTGTCTGGTAATGGATGGAAGAAGCACGAGGTGTATTGAAGTCTACGCATTCTGCGCCGCAACTTTTAATTACACCGGCCATAGGGTTCTGATCAGAGCTAAAATTAAGAACTGTGGGTACGGTATGTTTGAGTTACAGGGGAGGTGTCTCTATGTGGCTATTGTCAATACTGCATAGTATAATCTAATGTTACAAGTCAGAGAGGCCAAGGTCACTTGTTTCTTGCAGAACCCGACAACACGTGTTTTTGCTTTCTATTTTTATGTTGTCTCTGAAGTGCTCCCCTCTCCACTGGAGGACTGTCGCTGATATGTAAAGGAGAGCTTTCCCAGGAATCCGAGTGTAACCGTTAGATTATTTTTACGCGCTACCAAATTGTGCTTTACGATGCCTCGTGAGCTTGTCAAATACACTGCCTGGATTCCAGAGGCCGAGCATGATGTCAGGGGCAGGGAACGCTGCACGGCCCTGCATCGCTTCCCTGCCCCTCACACCCCTGTCAGCAGGGTGTAAACCGTTCAGCTAGCAAGAACTGTTTACAAATAAAACGGAGTTTCAAAATGTAGGTATTATAAGTGTTGGGGCACAAAATGTTGCTCAGAGGCCGGCAGCTAGCACTATCCAATGTAGGGGTGACGAATACCAAGGCTGCCTAGTTTCGATTCCACATCAAGCCTCTTCATCCACCATAGACACTCCCTGCTACATCTCCTTTTCAATGTGTTAACGTATTTCTTTTCTCCTTTTTCCCCTTTTGTGCCTTTTCCACTCGCTTGCTCTGGGTCAAAGTTTGAGGTGGAAAATAAGTGCCGGTCCCCATAAATGAGTGTCTGCGGGCCTTACCTACATCCACCGGCTCAAATTAAGCACCGATCTAGCCCAATCCTGGCCCTTTTCTGATTTTGCATTTTATGCGGAAAATGTGTCCCTCTTTGTAATGAGCAACTCGCCCACGACACTTTAGAATTGAGCCATCAAAACGCAGCCATACGTCGTTGAGCAGAAAACAGGCCACCTAAGAACGACTGGAATAATACATATACATGTCAGTCAAATTGTGATATTAGCATCTTCTCGAGGGACCTCTGCATTGGCCGAGATCATGTTTCCTTTTTGTGCACAGGTCTCGCTGACAGCTTAAAACGAACATTGCACACTCATTCCATAGGTGGGAGTCCATTCGCTTTCAGAAACAACAATAGCCTCGCTGACATCCTTTGACATAAGCGCCGCGGGAGGTGGGGGGCGGGTTACAAGTGACGTTGGTCTCTCCCTGATGCACAGGTGGGTATTAATGGTTAGATGCCTCCTTTCCCTGCACGCCGTTGGTGCCGCAGAGCTCAGGTGCGCAGCCTTATGCAGCCTGGGATCGCTCTGTCCTGGCAGGGACAGTGAGTCGCGCCGCTCGAGAGAAGCGGTCGCCTCCTGTTTACACCAGGAACCCGGCTCCCTCGGCCACTAAACAGCGGCTCACCTTTGGCGTCGCTAGGCAGCCAGTAGCAGCGCTGCAAGGTTTTCACCAGCCACCCCGCCCCTCTGCCCAGGTGCCCTCTGCCTGCCTCTGCCCTGTGTACTCACGGTGCTTCGGGCGCTGCCGACTGATTCGGTTTGCAGTGAAGGTCCAAACAGTCAACGGCGGGTCATGTGATGGGAAAGTGCTCGCCCAGCAGTGTTTAAATAGCCGTCTAGTACTGGCGCTGCCGCCTCTGCTGTCACCGTGCACTGTATGCTCCTAATGCGAGAGGCACAGAGGGCGAGACAAGAAAACAATGACCTGAAAAACCGGCCCTGCTGCTGCCGGCGCAGGGTGATACCACAACAATACAGTCCGCATCCCGCACGCCCGCTCGCATCACCAGCCTTACAACAAACAGAACATTGTAGTGCAAAAGCCACGCACCAGGACTCCGCATTAATAGAGACACTGGTCACGGCGGTTCTCAGTAGGCACGATTCTCGCAGTGGAGTAAAGAGGGGCACCGGGGCAATGTATGGAGGTGCCCAGGATCACACATCACTATAGTGAAGGAAAATAATGAATCTGGGGTTGTGCCCTGTATACACGGAAACAAAACTTTACCAAAACACCTATTTCCTCCAAAGGGAAAGGCTTATTTCTTCCTCAGAGGGCTTTTTGCATCTTTGCTAACTCCACACCACCACCACCAAGCTTCACAACTCTGCCCTGCCTTTGCCACACGTAGCTCCGTGGAATTCTCTGCTACTGGGTCTATTTCAGCCACCACTCCCTGCGTGCTTGCTTTCTTATTTGTGTTTTCGCCGGTGATGAATAGGCACTGTCACTACAAAGAGGGGGGCAACGGTCAAATGCAATACATTGACCGGATGACCGGACTCCCCAGATGAATACTTCATTTCCGATTGTGAAAGGCTCTTGTAGATGGGCAACATTGCCTCACTTTAAGGCAGAGGTCTTCAAACTTTTTTACTCTGAGCCCCCCCTAAGCAAAATGTTTTGAGGTCAGGCCCCCCTCCAAAACTTCTTGACAAGGATTGGGGGAGCGGGAGGGACATGGCTGCGTGCATGGAGACGGGCTTATGAGATGGTTTCAGAAATACTTTTTCTATAGCTTATGAACTGCATCAAATATGAGACTTATAAAACAGCAAATGCATCAAACAAAAACAGATATCCCAAACAAACTGCTCCCCATAATTGGGGTGTTGTGAGCCCCTCACACTCTTTGACCCCAATGCAACTATACCTGCTGCATTAATGATAACTGCAGTCCTGAGTAGCAGGCTATCTCCTTTGCCTTTTTTACCTCTTCCCCTCCATGATGGATCATCACCTCTGTCCTAATGCTTGAAAAAACAATACGCTCTGATGCCCCTTTTTTTAAAGGTAGACAGTCATAATTGTGATGCAGTGGGCCCCCCAAATCCCTGGGCCCCAGTCCTGCTGCATCTGCTCCTTTATGATAACCAGCAGTGGCCACTTACACACTTGGCAGCAGTACCAGCTTCACTGATGAATGTCCCTTTTAAAAAAACAAAAACACTTATATTGTCCACTTCTTTGGGGTATCTCGCTGAAGAAGCTGTCTCAGACCATTTGTAAACATAAAAATGAGTCTGCATACAGTGCTCCCTATTCTGGGCCTTCTCTTTGACAATATCTATGAATCTCGCTCCTTTCCTCTGTCTCCTAGACCATTACTGTGAGGCCCCCAGGGATTTAGAGGATTAGTGCTCTGCATCTGAATGAAACACTGCTGGCCTTCTACCTGCTACCCCACGGACTCAGCTTTCACAAAAAAACTGCCCCTGAATGGTTAATACTGACTTTGAGATGCCTCTGCCTGAAATTGAAGTGCGGGTGGTAGTGCAGAAAGTTAAAAAAGAAACCATGGAATTATGAGTTTCTGCAGCAGCGTTTTCCACATAATTATCAGTGTATTGCATTTGCTACATAATCTGCAGATTTCAACAAAAAAAACTTGATTCTAGCTCAAACAGAACAAAAGTTACTTAAAGCGTGACAAAGTGTTCCGGAGCAGTGGAAGGCCCTTTGCAAAGATTGACTGGTAATCTTGTGGTTGCTTACTGCTGTATTTGGGTGCTACACTGGTACTAATGAGGTGAAATATTTCCCCTGACAGTGTTACCGTGAGTTAAAATGACAAAATAATGAAGTAATGCTAACCACAAAATGTGGCGCATTGTGCCGCATAATTTACCTTTTCTTGCTGCATAATTTAGTCAAACCTGCCGCATAATGTTGTCCTCTTCTGCTGAATAATTCCAGTGGATCTGCTTAAAGCTTTATGGTGGCAAAGATCTATTCTTTTTAAGATGTAATGTAAAGGAGTTATCAGCTGGGATCTTGATTAGTGGAGACACTTACAAAAATGTCTGCATTTGATGCAGTTTGATTACTTATTACTAAAAAGTATGTTTTGTAAGAACTTTTTTTATCTCAATCACTGCATCATGTTGCCGCTGCCTAGCATAGAGTATGTAAACACTGTTTTAAATTAATGACTTGCATATTCACAGTGCTTTCTGCCACAGGCTGGGACCTCATAGCACTATATACAGGGCCATTGGAATTATGCGGCAGGAGAAGACCAAATTATGCAGCATGGTTGACTAAATTCTGCAGCAAACAAAGGCAAATTATGCTGCATATTTTGTGATAGCATTACTGCACTATTTTGCTATTTTTACACTTGTTAACATTGTCCAGGCCTTTATTGCCCCTCATAAGTACCACATTAACACCCACATATAGCAGTAAGCAACAGAAAGGTGACTAGTCAACATTTAGAACGGGCCTTCCACTGTGAGGTAACATGTGTTGCTGCATTTTCCAATCTGCAAATTATACAGCAGATGATGGATTGTGTGGCAACTGCGGGAAAACCATAACTATGCGCTGTGAGTGCAGGGTGAGAATGAGGAGTGAGTTGTCTGAATGCAGGGTGAATTCCCAGACACTTGAAGTTAATCAGCATGTTATTGACGGGCGTAGGGTTTCAGATATAAGTTAAACTATTGCTACTATGGAATTAAATCAGGGAATCGAGGGTGAAGGAAATAAATAATGTGCTGATCCTGCAACAAACTTCCAGTCTTATGATTAGGGTTGCCAGCTCATTATTTTGATGTTGCAGACGATACAAAAATAAACAGTCACCTAAAGCCCTATTTTCAGCACTTATCTGTGCATACTTCGAAAAGCAAATATAAAGCACTTTTAAATGTGTTCTAGGGCTGCCTGAATGTTTCATGACTGAAAATAAAAGGAACAGACAGAAAGTCAAATTACAAATGAATACATACTTTTTTATTTAAGACCCTATTTAGTGTCAAAGCAAGGTCTTTGCAGGCTCTTTAAACATACATGGCTGGCATTTTTTCTATTGGCAACCCTGTTTTATATTCATTTTCATGAAATGCATTTTCACACTACAGCAGTATATGTAAAATACAAATGTAAGCAGGTTCCAAAGGTATGCAAATGGTCTTTAAAGACCTGTGAAAAACCGGGGCGTGCTGGAGTCTTAATAAGACTCCAGACACTGCCCAGCCGAGCCCCAAGCAGCACACTCACTGACCTCTGGCCCCATGGCACTCTGAGGGCTTCGGAGTAAATGAAGACAGCATGGAAATGCAGCAAATAAACATCGCTGCACTTCCAGGCGTCTTCATTTACATGTGCTTGCAGAGGCCTTCGCGCCCCCCTGGGAACCCATCCACGCCCCCCCCAGGGGGGCGCGCCCCACAGTTTGAAGAACTGTGCTTTTAGGCGTGCGTGTTGGTAGTGGCCGCGCTCCAGCCCAGGATGGACGTCTTGCCGATTGTTAATTTAACTCCGGGCATGTTTCGCTTCAGATGGAAAATGCAATAGAAAGGATTCCGAGAGGAGGGCGGGGCGAGCCTGGTGCTGTTTAGCCGCCTTTACGATGAAGAGCTCCCTTACCTCAACTTTCACAGAGCTTTTTACTTAAAGAGGCACGCAGCAGCGGGAGAACTTAGAAACCTCCCTCGCCGGTTAGCTTGAGGGCGGTGAGGTCATCCGGCCCCTGGAGCAATTTTTTCAGGTCACCTTAAAGCTTCAGAATGTTGCTTATGTGTCCCCTCTACTTTGATTAGAGATTCACAAGTCTCCAGAGTAAGCTCATAGATAACACTGTAAAACATTAGGCGACAGAAATATGAAATACGGACCACGTGTCTCAAGAGAAGCAATCCAAGTTGCAGAGAGAAAAAAAGAGGAAACTGTAGTGAATTAGACATTATGCGGGCTAGGACCTCGCGGTTCTAGGCTGACTCTAAACAGGAATTACGTAGTCTGCTGGGAGGTGTTAAGGTGTGGGTATGAAAGTTATGACGCAATGCACGCAGAGTATGTTCATACATTGAAGAATATAGACTTCTGTTACAGAGCTCTGTGTGTGTTCATTTGCATGGTCCTGGGCTGGGGAAGTGTAAAGAAGTACAGAGGCAGAGTAATGCTGGATATAGAGTTGCTTATTCTAAGCTTCATGTTCAGAAACGTCCTATCCACCAGGGCACCCAACAACAACTGACTGAGACTAGGCAACAGATAACCAGCATTATACATTCTAGGGTTACATTAATAGATGTTACACATGGAAGAAGCTTGCAGATGCTCAGCAGCATTGAAGCAATACCACTCACACACCTTTCCCCCAAACCTGAAATAAAGAATGTCAACACAAGAAACAAGAAGAGAAAAGAAAGCTTCTGTGTTACAAACATAACAAGGCATTTAATTAAAAACAAAGTCACGTAGATTCTCAGGAGCTCTACATGTGCGAAGACTCCCTGTGTAGAGGAGAGACAACCTTGGAGGGAAGAGAAGGTTCATTTTGGTCAGAGAAGGTATTAGGACATCTAGGGGTAATCTCATGCATGGGGGTAATCCTACTCAAATTCCAAATGTGCACATCATTCAACTTCACAGCATTGCGAAACAATTTGGTCAGCATAAAGGGAGAAGAGAACTTAGCGCCAGTAGACTTCTGTGGAAGATGTACCTTCACATGGTCACCCACACGTACAATCATGCGATAGACAGCATGTCTGGCATCAAAGTTTGTTTTTCTGTTGGCAGACTTGCGATCTTGGAGAGCTCTCCATTGGGAATGAGCTCTCCATTGGGAATCCTTGCGATCCACAATGTCGGCACCTTTCCCTCTCATGCAAGACTGGAACATGCAAATGTTCGGGGTGCGGCCTCTGAATAATTCAAAGGGGATCTTTCCAGTGGTAGAGTGAGGAATTAAGCAGTAAACAATAACTCTTTCAAGCATTCCGGACTTCCAGGCCCTGCCCTGTTCTTTAGCCAGTTGAATTGATTCCTTAAGGACTCATTTGAACCTCTCCACCATTCCCTTGCACTCAGGATGGTAGAGAGAACAACACTTGTACTTGATTCCCTTCATGGCCAAAACCTCCTCCATCTCTCTTGACACGAGTTGAACACCGTTGTCGGTCAAGAGAGATTCTGGAAGGCCTTCCCTGCAGAAAATGTCTTCCAAAAATTTAGTAATGTTTCTAGTCTCAATGCTCTGTGTCACCTTGACTTCGGGCCATCTAGAGAACATATCAATTAACACGAGGACGTAGAATTGTCCCGTTTTACTGGAGACAGGCCCCAAGAAATCGAAGGCTACATGTTGCCAACATCATGTGGGTGGTTCTCGTATAACCATGGGTTGTGCCCCAGTCTTGTAAACCTTATCGCATGCATTGCACTCTATACAGTCTCTTATTCGTTCCACAAGAATATCAATGCCCGGCCACCAGAAATGTAGATGAACCCTTTCCTTAGTTTTGGAAATGCTCTGGTGCCCCTGGTGAGCCAAGTGGACAATGTTTGCTCTAACTGCAAAGCAATCCGCCACCCACTGAGAGCTCATCCCGAACGTTCCAGAACTTCCGGGCACTTTCGTTCAAAGTCTTGATACCGGTCCCACCCTCAGACACTAATCTGCACACCTCATTCATGTCCACATCATTCTTCATGGCGTCTTTCCATTCTGCCTCGGAAACTACTCCTTCTACAATCGCGCACACCTTGAAATCATCAAATTCCCAGGAATCATCGGGAACTTGACCACACTGTTTGGGTACTAAGCGAGAGAGACAGTCGGCAAACTTGTTATCCACCCCAGGTATGCACTTCACTACAAAGTCAAAATCTTGTAGGGCTATCACCCATTTACATATCCTGGACGAGACGACATCTAGACCCTTCTTACAGAATACATCCTTTAACGGCTTGAGATCTGAATGGACAACAAATGGGCTACCCCAGGGAATTTAAAAAAATTTCTTGATGGCCCAGAAGATACACAGAGCTTCTTTCTCTATTACCGAATATTGAAGTTTTGGGCCAACAAGCGTCCTGTGGAGGAACAAGATGGTCACTTCTTTGCCGTCTCTCACTTGTTTAAGGACGGGGCCCAAACCCTTAGAACTGGCATCGGTGATTAGAACAGATCTCGAAGAAGTGTCAAAGCTCTGAAGGGAAGGAGCCGAACTTAGAGCTTTTTTGATATCTTCAAACTCCAACTGGCACTGGGGAGACCATGAAAACTTCACACCCTTTTTTAAGAGGGATCTTAAAATAAATGTTCGGCATGCGAACTATGGCACAAATTTATTGTAGTATTCCGCCATTCCTAAAAAAGTGACTAGTTCATCTCTGCTTTGCGGAACGGGGAGCTCTTCAATGGTCCTCACAAGGCGATCTCTAGGTTTGACTCTACCCTCAGTCAAGCAGTGACCCAGGTAATCGATTTCAGAGAGGTTGAACTTGCATTTGTTCTCACGTAAAGTTAAGCCTCTCGCACCAAATCGTTCAAAAACGACCCTACGTTCCCGATGATTTGTGGGAAATTGATGACTTCAAGCTGTGCGAGATTGTGGAAGGAGTAGTTTCTGAGGCAGAATGGAAAGACGCCATGAAGAATGATGTGGACATGAATGAGGTGTGCAGATTGGTGTCTGAGGGTTGGACCGGTATCAAGACTTTGAACGAAAGTATCCCATCCTCGTCATCAGTGTGAAGAAGTATGGAGGCAGAGTGATGCTGGATATAGAGTTGTTTATTCTAAGCTTCATGTACACAAACGTCCTATCCACCGGGGCACCCAACAGCAACTGACTTAGAGCACTAGGCAACAGATAACCAGCATTCTACATTCTAGGGTTATATTAATAGATGTTACACATGGAAGAAGCTTGCAGATGCTAAGCAACAAATGAAGCACTACCACAGGAAGACACTGTAACTGACAACGAGTAGGGTATACCTGCTCCAAAGAAACAAGGCTGCACTCCCTGAGAGATTGCAAAGGAACAGCAAACTGCTTGTGCGTGCTATGTATGCCTCAAATCAATGCAAAGCAGTCTGCGATTGGCATATGTGAAGTCAAAGCCCCACTCCAGCCCATGCACAGCCATCGAAGAAGTTGAAGGCCCTGCAGAGGAGCACATTCGAAAAGCCCGACAGAACCTGCTGGTAAGGCTGAAAGAAGAGAGTGCACCGCACCATAACACAGAGCCACTGTCCATACAAAGGAAACACTAAAGGCAGTGATGACCAAGTATTAAAACAGAAACAAACGTACCGGCACAAGCAAGTGAAGTGTTATACAAACTCAAAATCAGACAAGATGACTGGGCCCAATCCACGGGGGTGTTGTGTGGAGAGGTTGCCAGTCCTGGTTTGTGCGAAGAACGCTGCCTGAACAGCACGTGCTCTCAACGGTGACAGAAGGGAGTGCACAGTAACATGCAGCTACATTCCTGAAGCCACCACCACCGTTTGACACAGCAAAAAAACACATCAACGCCAGGTGAACTGCATGGATCGAAACGTTTGATGACTTCATAGATGCGCTAGAAGAAGAAGAAGATGATGATAAGAGAGTCATTCAATAATTGAAAAACCTTGCTGGTGATGGAGTGATAGAAATGCTAAACAAAGTCTCACAAACTGATACAATATCGTACCAAAGTATAAAAGAAGTATTGAAAGCCAAGTTCAATCCAATGCCAAATGCTGACTATGAAAGGTACATCTTCAACAAGGCACGACAAGAGGCTGGTGAAACGATGGATGAGTTTGTTGAGAGACTTGATGCAGTTCAAACACTGCAAGTTCTGTGACTTTAATGATGAAGAAGCCATGCATCTTAGAGTCATTGATGGCTGTCTTTCAGATTCCTTCAGGAGACGCATGTTGAGAAAGAAACTCAGGTTAGAGGAAATGCTAATGGCTTCAAGGGCAGAAGAATGAATAGATTGGCAAGCTACCTATATGGAAGCAGGAACAGCGCATAATGAATCAGCGCTTATCATGAAAAGCAAGCATAAGCACAAAATAGATACACTCAAGTCAACATCTCCAAAGGAGAAAAAGTTATGCTTCTGATGTGGGTTTTCATTTCCCCATGAAGGTAAATGTCCAGTCATAGAACAGATATGCAAAGTGGCTTTCACTTTAGAAATTCAATTTGTTATCTGGTAAAAACAATGGCAAGCTTGAATCCAACCGCTGCACACCAATGTGAGAAGTTGGGCTGGCATTTGCTGTCCACTAGATATAGGGGACACCTTGCACCAGTCCAATTCGACTCTTAAGGTGATAGGTTAAAAGACAACCTTTAAAGAAAGCTATCCTAGTGGTAGCTGTGGAGAGCAGCCTTCAGGCTAAGTCTTGAAGGAGTGTTAAGCTTATTGTTCTACCATGGATAACCTCTTGAATGACCAAATGAAAGAGTAGCCCACACAGGTATATATTCAAAATATATGTATTTATTCTAAGAACAAATCCCACTAGTCTCTTGTGAGGCTGGAGGTAAAGATACAATTCAATAAAGCATTTAAACAACAATAAATAGCACTGGAATCACAGGGCCCCAGGGGGGAACCAACCATATATTAAAAAAGTGGTATAAGAACCACGACAGTTCTGCAGACAGTGCCTAGGGCACTTAGGATCGCTGGCCCCTTACGAAACCACCCAAGGTAGTGAGGAAGGGGACCCACGGGAGACGGGTGCAGTGTTTAAACTACAGTCGGGATCCCTATTAAACCATATGGGAAATGTCGCGTTTGGAAATTACAATAATCTGGTTACTTCTAGCAGGAGTTCAAGTTCAGGAGCTTAGAGTTAAACTTTTGGAGGGCCCACACTCACGACAGTACCGAGGTACCACTGTTACCTGCCCCAGGGAAGCCGGGTCCATAGGTCGTTTTTGATGTCGGGTCGCGATCTTGTTTTCAATGGAAAAAGGTGAAGAACTGCTGCTGGCGTGAAGCGTCGTTGATGTCGTGCAAATTGAAGATGTAGATCTTGAAGGAAAGGACCTGAAAGCAGAGGGGACAGAGTCTTGGTCACTAGCCAGTGACCAGGGAGCTCAGGAGAAAGAGCCCTTCAATGTCGGGTGCTTCCAGGTTGAAGACGGGTAACTTGGATCAGCAGCCACGGGGTCCAGGAGGCTTCAAGGAAGGCCAGCTTCTGGAGGGCGACTGTCCCACGAAGGATGACGGCCGCTGCGGTGTTAGTGTCCGGATTGGATCCACTAAACCTTGGCAACCGCAACCCATGCAAGGATCACGAAACAGCTACAATGCAGACCCACAAGGTCTCCAGTGAGGAGACGGTAGAGCAGGCCTGGAGCAACCAGGGGAGCCCTTTGAAGTAAAGATTGGCCTCCGCTAGGGCCCACCAGTCGAGAGACAAGGGACCGCGGGAGGCAGCAATTTTGAGTGCGTAAAGATGAGCCCACGGGTCGCCGGAGCGGGCTGGAGCATCGTCCTTTGGCACAAGTAATGCTGAGAGGTTGGCTCAATGATGGGCCAAAGTACAACTTCCCCATTGGTCGGGGTTGTGTGCTGTGCAAGAGGTAGCCGGTGTCCTGGGGTATTGGGGATCTCGGCACCCACGGGGTCCACGGTGCTGAGCTTTGCTGTTCACACTCACTGGCCTCTGGGATGCTTGAAAACCCACCTCAGGGTAGGTAGAAGTCTTCGATGTCCGTAGGAGCAGCGGAGTTCCAACCGGGTCACTTGCAGTGTTTCAGGTGCCTGCCAAGCAGGGGGGTAACTCCTTTACTCCAAGGGAGATTTCTTCATTCAGCTGTGCAGCAGCTCGTCAAAGGTTCAAGTCTTTGAAGTCCAAGATTAATCTGAGGCTCTGGGGACCCTGCACCCACCTTTATCCAGAGATTAGGGGAGTGTCTGAATCAGAGCCCACCAATGAGAGTTCAGGCGGGAAAGGGTGGCTACACCCTCTCCCCTTTGTGTGTTTTCCTGCCTGGGCAGGGGACAGGATGCCCCTGAACCGGTTCGAGGCGGTGTATGCAGAAGTAGGCACTGGAGAAACCTACGTGAAAGTTGGAAAGACATCCTATGGTGCACCCACCCAGTTCCAATCCACATAGTCTGTCTGGGGAGGTGGGAACACCTCCCTGCAACAAGATCCCTATTGTCCAGCTGCCGTGGCTGGAGTTCTGCCCAGCAACAGGCAGCCAGAGTCGTGTGGGTGGCGGGTAGCATCCATTTTGTACTACGTGTACACTTTTAAATTGGTGTCTAAAATCTGCCGCTTTTACCATATCACCCCTCTAGCAGGGGGGAATCATGCCCTCACTCTCATGGCTGGATTGGGGGTATGATTCCACGATGTTTGACACCAAACATGACATGGTTCTGTGCAGCCACTCTCAAGTTATCACGCTATCGCGATTACTTATAATGCGGTTAAGAGTATATGGTATGGCTGCACTACAAACAACCCAGCAATAGTTTTAACGAAGGTTGCAGAGGGGCCCTACTCAGGAAGGGGTTCCCCCTCACACATATCTCAGCACCCTGCCTTGTAGGATTAGCAAGGTCTGCCTTAGGGGTGACCTATGAGGATATATGTGTTGTATTAACTGGGATACAGGATACCTATACCTCTGTAAGGGTTGCAAGCACCACCTTACCCAGACTACAGTAGTAGTCTGGTGGTGTGAGTTTGTATGGCTGTCCCAGGGGTGGCACAATAAGTGCTGCAGCCCCTGGTAGGCCTCTGAGGGTCTCATGCCCTGGGTACCAAGGGTGTCATCTACAAGGGGCTAATAGGGTGTCCTCAGTATTCAATTGGTATGTACCTAGGGTACTCACATCAGTTTAGAGAGGAAGCAGATAGGCTGGGGTCCTGGATAGCAGGGCCACAGCCTGGCTAGAGTCTGAAAACAGTCAAAACATCAGCAAAAAGTTGGGGGCAACTATGCAGTTGATGCCACTCTCCTACACAAAGGCTACAGGAAAGAAAACCACTTCATGACGGTCTGCAAAACAAAAGAGAAACCAAATGCGTCACAGTGAGAAGAGAAAATGGACGCCAGAAAGTTCCAGAAGCATTCTGGCCATGCCCTCAAGGCCAAAAGGCAACATCAGAGACAACTAGTAGAAACCAAGTACAGGCGATCATCATTAAGTTAATCATTTTATAGGTTCTTCAACATCATGATTAAGCGCTAGCGAAGAAGACAAATGTGCGATGATGACACTGACTAAGGGACAACATGCACATGTAGGATTAGCTGCTTGCAAAGAAGATCAAAAATCAAAGAAGAATGACCAAACAAACCAATGAAACTCATTTTCACACTGTCCTAAGATTACATTAAAGGTGAATGGTTGCCCCAAACCTTCTTCATAGACAGTGGTGCATTAACATCATGCCAGTTGAAAAGTTCAACAGCCGATCTCATGTGCCATGCCTTCCTCCGTCAAACACAAAGGTATACATGTGGGTTACTTCTAAACCGTTACAGAGTCAAGGGTCATTTACAGCAACCTTGTGACATAAAACAATGTCAGTGCAAGCGGCAACTTTTGTCCTTCAGGAGAGTTCATCTAGTGCACAGATACTCATAGTACGGCCCGGCAAGCCTTCCTTGGCGTGCCGCGGACCTTGCAGACATCGTAACTGTGTTTTATTTTTATTTTTTAAAGAGTTTTAGAAAACACCGCCGGTTGCAGCAGCGTTGACTCCAAGAGACTCTGCTCTATAGTGGCCGGGCAATTCCAGCGATAGTCAGAGTGGAGATGCAGGGGCGCTAAGAAGAGGTGAAATACAACAAAGCCTCATTAACAAGTAAATGGTCTTTTAAAGACATGTGAAGTACTCAGGTGCGGCTGTGTGTGTGCCCAGGAAGCTGTCTCAGCCCGGGCTGCCACACACGCGGGGTGAGGTGACAGAGGGTAACAGAGGACAGCAGGGTGTGAGAGCCAGGTGAGGTGACGCAGGGCAGCAGGGAGTGAGAGCCGGGTGAGGTGACGGAGGGCAGCAGGGAGTGAGAGCCGGGTGAGATGGCAGAGGGTGACAGAGGGCAGCAGGGAGTGAGAGCCGGGTGAGGTGACAAAGGGCAGCAGGGACTGAGAGCCGAGTGAGGTGATAGAGGGCAGCAGGGACTGAGAGCGGGGTGAGGTGACAGAGGGCAGCAGGGAGTGAGAGCCGGGTGAGTTGACAGAGGGTTGCAGGGAGTGAGGGTCGGGTGAGGTGACAGAGGGCAGTAGGGAGTGAAAGCCAGGTGAGGTGTGCGTTAAGAGCCTGTGATGTGATGTTTCCCTCCAGCCTGTATTCAGGGGGTTGAGACAAGGCCAGGGAGCTCAGGTCTGGTCTCCGCTCTCGCAGCACAGCGCACAAATGCTCGTCGCCAGGTTGGCGCTATATATAATTGATGCATGCATACCTACACGGACGGGTGACTGGCACCAAAGGGGGGCTTTGATCTGACAGCTCGGGGGTGAGAGTTAGAATTAAAGCCAGCGACAGATGTGACCTCAGGCCCACTGGTGGGACACTAACCCTGCGAAACAGCAAATTCAGAGAGAAAACAAGCTGGCTTTTACATTACACAGGGAGAGGGGAGAGTGGGGGGGCTGTCTCTGGGCTGGTGACGGGGACGTGTAGACACAGTATGTGTGCACTGCCCGAGGCACAGAGACAGAGACAGATAGAGACAAAAACAGAGACAGATAGAGACAGAGATAGACCGAGACAGACAGAGACAGGGACAGAGTGACAGATAGAGACAGAGACAGATAGAGACATATCGAGACAGAGACAGATAGAGGTAGAGACAGAGGCAGAGACAGATAGAGACAGGGGCAGACAGAGCTAGATAGAGGCAGAGACAGGGACAGACTGGCAGAGACAGATAGAGGTAGAGACAGACAGTGATAGAGACAGAGAGAGAGGGAGAGAGAGACAGAGCTAGAGCAGGGACAGATAGAGGCAGGGACAGATAGAGGCAGAGACAGACAGAGATAGAGACAGAGACAGACAGAGATAGAGACAGAGACAGACAGAGGGACAGACAGATAGAGACAGAGAGACGGAGAGGGAGACAGAGGGAGAGAGAGTGAGTGAGAGGGAGGGAGAGGGAGGGAGACAAAGAGAGAGGGAGACAGAGGTAGACAGAGAGAGGGGGACAGAGAGAGAGGGAGACAGAGGGAGGGAGACAGAGGGAGGCAGAGTACGACAGAGTGAGGGAGTCAGGGGGAGACAGAGGGAGGGAGAGGGAGACAGACAGAGGGAGACAGTCAGAGGGAGACAGAGAGAGGGAGACAGACAGAGAGAGACAGAGAGAGTGAGTGGGAGGGAGACAGAGAGAGGGGGACAGAGAGAGAGGGAGACAGAGGGAGGGAGGCAGAGGGAGACCGAGGGAGGGAGTCAGGGGGAGACAGAGGGAGGGAGAGGGAGACAGTCAGAGGGAGACAGAGAGAGACAGACAGAGGGAGACAGACAGAGACAGACAGAGACAGACAGAGGGAGACAGACAGAGGGAGACAGGGAGGGAGACAGAGAGAGGGAGAGAGAGAGGGAGAGAGAGAGGGAGGGAGACAGAGAGGGAGACAGACAGAGTGAGGGAGACAGAGAGAGCGAGAGAAGGAGAGGGAGAGAGAGAGAGAGATAGATGGATAGATAGATAGATAGATATGTATGTATGTATGTGTGCCGGGTCTGGTGGCTCAGTGGACGAAGGCGTCCACTGCAGGGGCCTGTGTTCAACCTCATGGTCACAGTTTTTTTTGTTGCTCTAGCCCTGCCCCCTCCCCCACTGACCCCGCCCCCACCTGTGTGGCCCTTGGCCACAAACCACACTGTAAATTTGGCCCCCGAGAGAAAGTTTGTGAGTCCCTATGATCTAGTGCATGCTTACTTAGCTTTACCATGCTTCTGACATGGGACTGATATCTCTCAACTACACATCCGTGCTCAGTCTGAAATTGTGAATCAGTTCCCGTCATCGTTTCATGGCCTAACAAGACTCAAGAAAATGAAAGTGTAACTTCATAATAATGAGGACATTCGCCCATTTGTCCAACAACACTGCAGAGTTGCTTTTCACCTACAAGAAGACGTTGAGGAGGATCTAGAAGCACTGTTGAAGCATGACATAATTGAACGCTCCACCAGTCTTACGCTGTGGGTTTCACCCATAGTTGTGGTGCTCAAAAAGAACAGTGGAGGTGCAGTGCACATTTGTGTTGATATGCGCCAGGCAAATAAAGCAATCGAGAGAGAAATAAATCCTGGTCCTCACATTACAGACATAATCATACAGATGAATAGAGCCAAGTCTTCCCCCGTCTTGACCTGAACAAAGTATACCATCAACTCGAGCTGGAATAGAACTGTAGGTACATTACTACTCTTTTGACTGATGTTGGTTTGTTCAGATACAAAAGACTGAGGGCCTGATTTAGAGTTTGGCAGACGGGTTACTCCGTCATAAACATGACAGATAGCCCTTCCGTCATATTACCTGTGCCATAAGGTATAATAGACTTGTAATATGGCGAATGGGATAGCTGTCACGTTTTTGATGGAGTAACCCGGTCCACCAAACTCTAAATCAGGCCCTAAATTTTGGAGTATCTTTGGCTACGGAGATATTTCAGGATGTTACTCGGCGAGTAATTCAACCTGTCACACATGCTTTCAATTACAGTGATGACATGCTGGTATTTGGGACTATACAAAAAGAGCATGACAAGGCTCTTATACAAGTGTGCCAATTACTTTCTGATGCAGGTCTCACTCTGAATACTGCAAAGTGTGAGTTTCACAAAATCAAACTTAAATTCTTTGGGCACATATTCTCCGATGGGGGAATAACTCCTGACCCGGATAAGGTGGAAGCACTGTCATCCACTTGCCCCCATCCGCCACAAGATGCAACCATACTGCGATCTTCATAGGCATTGCCAGTTATTGCTCAAGGTTTATTTGTGACTTTTCTACAGTGAGTGCCCCATTGAGAGAATTAACAAAGCATTCCTCAGCAATCATAGCACTGAAATTGCCCTGGTCGCGGCCACGGACGATATCCGAATCCTTGTTGACCGAGGAGAAACAGCAACTTTGCTCCTACTCGACTCTCAGTAGCCTTTGACACTGTATCCCACCACACGCTGATTGAAAGACTCCACCACATCGGCATCCAAGGGGATGCGCTTAGATGGATCACCTCCTTCCTTATCAGAAGAACCCAGAAGATCCACCTCCCACCTTTCAATTCCGATCCGAAGGAGATCACCTGAGGTGTTCCCCAGGGCTAATCCCTCAGCCCTATGCTCTTCAACGCATATATGACCCTGCTGGCCAACATCGTCAGAGCACACAGTCTCAAAATAATTTTCTACGCAGATGCCACCCAACTCATCCTTTCACTTACCGACTAACCCACCACCACCAGAACCAACTTCCACAGATGCATGACAAACGTCGCTGACTGGATGAAGAACAACTGCCTGCAGCTGGACACAGACAAGAAGGAAGCACTGATCTTTGGCAACAGCAGCAACACATGGAACGACTCTTGGTGGCCATCAGATGTAGGACCCGCACCCATTCCCTCCGACCACGCCATAAACCTCAAAAACATGATTGACAAGCCCACAACGAAATCACAGATCAACGCTGTCTCCTCTGCCTGCTTCTTCACTTTGCTCATGCTATGTAAGATCTTCAAGTGGCTACCCCTACACAACAGACCCACCATGACACAGGCCCTCATCACCAGCCGGCTGGACTACGGCAACGCCCTCTATGTAGGAAGCACAGCACACCTTGTACAGAGACTTCAGTCCCTACAAAACGCCAGTGCCAGACTCATCTTCGGCCTTCCCTGACGAACCCACATCACACCCCACCTCAGGCAACTCCACTGGCTCCCCATACAGAAGAGATGCCAATTCAAGCTGCTGACCCATACACACAAGGCTCTACACAACCAAGGACCTGCGTACATTAACCACCACCTGAACTTCCACCAACCGTTGAGAACACTACCCTCCTCCGCCCTTTCACTTTCCTATACTCCCTGAATCTACTGAAGCAGAAGTAGGGTACGCTTCTTCTCCCACATCTCAGCAAAGACCTGGAACAGCCTCCCCAGGCACGTCTGGACCATCACCTCACTTCGGGAATTTCAAATGGCCCTCAAGACCTGGCTTTTTGAATAAACCTCCGGGACTTGAACGCGCATGGATACGCTATCGGGTGATTAACAATGCTTTATAATTCCTGATTGGTTGATTGGTTCCAATGGCCTCCTGAATGCAACCAAAGTTACAAAGAAATAAAACGTGATTGAGAATGCAACTGAAATGGCCTATTTTGACCCCAAGTTACATACTGAGATCATGGTAGATGCAAGTCTGATGGAGCTGGGCGCAATCCTTTCTTAACACAATGGCCATCCAAATGCCAAGAGACAAATTGAGGTCTCTACCAGTATCAGCCTGTTTGAAACAGAATGTGCCTACTCTCAGTCGGAGAAGGAGAGTCTGGTTGTAGTGTGGACCTGCAAAAAATGTCATGTGTTTTTATATGGGAAACGTTTCACTATCATCACAGGCCGCCAGGCGTTGCTCACTATCTTTGGAAACTCGAAAGCTAAAATGCCCCCTCACATCGAGAGGTGGGAGCTGACACTGCAAAAGTACGGTATGTGATTGTACACAAGCCGGGGAAATACCTAATCCCTGTAGTTTACTTTTAACGAGTGCCGCTACCTCCCCACAGTTCGACATCCAAAGTGACTGAAGAGTATCTCAACTTCACTGTGAGGTCCTGCACGCCAGCAGCTCTACCCATTGAACAGATTATTGCTGCTACCAACGCAGATAAAGACATGCTCATCCGCAAAGGCCTCATTGCAACTCAATCTTGAACGAAACGTAGTCAACTCTTTGCTGATGATGTTAAATTTCAAAAATTAAAAAATGCACAGGATGAGCTATCCGTCAGCCAAGAGGGTATCATATTGAGGTGCTCGAGAATAGTCATACCTGAGACAGCACGTCATTGAGCTAGCTCATGAAGGACACCATGGCATTGTAGCCACCATAAGAGCCCTAAGATACAGAGTGTGGTTCCCTCACCTAAATAAGTGAGTTGAGAAAGAGCTGAAAGCATGTCAACTTTGTAACTGTTTATTCCCCAAGGTGATGTAGAATCCACTGACAATGCCTGACCTTCCTTTGCATGCCTGGGAGAGAGTTTCAGTTGATTTCTTTGGGCATCAAGGAAAGGAACATTGTCTCATGGTAATCATTGATGAATATTTGCATTTTCCTTTGGTGGAAGACTTATCATCGACAATCCCTGACAAAGCCATAGAGCGGCATGATGACTTCTTTGCAGCGTGGGGCATTCCCACTATTTTCAAATCTGATAATAGCCCACCTTTCAATAGCAAAGAATTCAAGGATTTTCTTGTTTGACTAAATGTCAAGCATCAAAAGAGTACATCTCTCTTGGCCCAAGCAAATGGTGTTGTTGAACGATTTATGAGCACTCTCAAGAGGGTAATTCAGTGAGCATCGATGGAAGGAATCAACCTAAACCAAGCCATGTGTCAAGCCCCTCATGCCTATCGATCAACCCCTCATTCTACAACTGGTGAGAGCCCTGCTACCTTTCTATTTGGGAGAGCCATCATAACCCAACTACCACAATGGACATTGGACCGATCAATGAATGCCGATAAGGTACATGTCACAGACACTTCCTGAAAGTGCAAAATGAAAACATATGCTGATCAGCGCAACATGCCCAGGAACTTGGTACTGGTCAAACAAAAACAGAAGTGGAGAACGGACTGTCCATCTGCTGTTGACTCTTTGAGGGATGCCACATGCAAAGGACACATGGTGACAGCGCATGGTCCTGGAAAGTCGATCACACGGAACTCGTCGCACTTTAAACACCGATCTCAATGCTCGTCAGCTCCTGAGATCACAAGTGAAGTGACCCTGCCTAAATGTCCAGATCAAACATCTGAACCTATGTCATCGGTGCCTAATCAAGGTGAATCTCAATTACCTCATCCCACTCGATCTTGCAGACTAGTGAGAACGCCTCAGTGACTCTGTGAGGAAATATGATGCTAGTTTTGTCTGTACTTTTTATTTAACAAAGTGGGAGATGTAGTGTCTTTGATATTATGTGCGCTAGGATGCACGTGGTTCTAGGCGGGCTCTAAACAGGAATTACATAGTTGGCTGGGAGGTGTTCAGGTGTGATTAAGAAAGTTATGATTCAATGCGTGCAGAGTATGATCGTACGTTGAAGAATAAAGATGTCTGTTACAGAGCTGTGTGTGTGGCATGTTCATTTGCATGCTCCTGGGCAGGGGAAGATGCTACAGATACATTATGAAAACAGAACGGAAAAGAAGTGAAAGGCAAACAGAGATGTCAGAAAGTATATACAGACAAATTAAGGTGAAGACTAGAGAAAAAGAGGGGGAACAGGAAAGAATTAAGATTGGGAGTAAAGAGGAAACGAGGGGGGAAAGCAATGGGACAGAGGAGGAAAGAATGGAAGGGAGAGGAAAGAAGAGGACAAGGTATATGGAGAAGAAGGTAGGAGATAAACAGGAAGGATTGTATTTTGCTTGCTACTCGACTTTCTGGACCTGTTTCAAAGTGGAGGGTGTGGTTTTATTTTTTGGCTACTCCTGCAGTGACGTAGATTACCATTGTAGTCTCGCCCTGAAAAAATCGCAACTACAAAGCGGTTTGCCTACTTTGAGCGTCCAGGCCCCAAATTAAAACCTTTTTCTAGGATTACACAAATCAGCTAAGCAGCAGCCTGACATTAGAATCCACTTAAACACTCACAGCAATCTAATCAGTCTAATACACACTACACACCGACTTATACAAACGATCCACTGACACCCAAGCAGTGCACTTCAGCTGCCTTCCAATCTTCGTTCGCTCCAGAATCATTTCACCCCTATTTCTGGAATTTCTGATATTGAATGGCTGGGCTTTCATAAATGATGTAAATCGAATCTCACTTCACCTGTTTCCTCTTTAGCCATCAGTAACAGATTGGTTGAGGATAGAGATGGAATCTTTAACTCAGTTGCTGGTTACATGGGCTCAGAGGGTGGTGATAGCTTCCACATCCTGTCATTGAAAATAGCCAGCATACAGCCTAATTTGCTGAATGAAGATTGGCTATCATTCGTAAAAGACTGTGACGTAGTTTGCAGGTCAGGAGACCTGGGCAATAGTGAATTTTTCTAGAGATGTCTTCTGATCATTTTGTATTCCAGCTCCGTCTTTTCCATCAGGTACGTTCAAAGGTGGCCTTGCAGTGTTGGTTTCCCTTAAAGTTCCAAACACCAAAGCTGAAGAGCTGAACAGTACCCCTTGGTTTCAAATCCTGTGTTTATCCTTTCCAAGTTTCTCCGATATGTTGCTAATTAATTTATATTATACTTCTTTTACTAAGCAGCCAGTTCCTGACTTAGAGAACTTAAACGTTTCATTATCAGTTTTTCCCAAGAGAAGTACAAAACACACTGTTATTGTCTGGGCTCGAGATTTTAATATCAAGAGGTACCCCCATAGCGGTCAACTTGTATGTGGTGTTACGGATTGTCAACGTGAAGACACCTCGCATTTCATTCATACCCCCTAAGGGGAGGCACTAAATAGATTCTTTATTTAATAATAAGCTGTCACTTACTTTAGATTTTTTTTCAGGAGGAAACATCACCAAGGTGTTCGATCCAGAGAGTGTAATTTTGTCCCAGGCTGACCTTTCAAATCTGACAATTTTTAACCTTGATAGCGGCCTTAGTCTAAGTAATACGATTGATATCATTGACATGTCAAGAACTATTCTAAATTGCTCCCTCAGACAAAGCTCCTGGGCCTGACGGTGTCCCTATTGACACTTTTAGGCAGAATACTGCTTTTTGGGCAGTTCTCCGAGCTGCAATAAGAGATCTACCCAGTGGCGGCCGCTCCATTTGGGCATCGGAGCGCCGGCTCACTGCTTTCTCGTAATTTCGTGTAAGGCGCTGAGCTGCCAACTTTAGAGCGTGTAAACAAGGTTCAGGTTTCAGCGTCTGTTCCACATCCTGTGATTCTGGGCAAATCACTTACCCTCTTCTGCCTCATATACACTTTAAATATATCCCTGTGTAATGTAACTACATACCTGCCAACTTGTATATTCAGTTATTTTAGTGACAATTGCGCACCTCATGAGTGGAAATCACTTTTCACTCAGCTACAGTAACAGCTGGACAATTCTACTCAGCAACCAATCTTACCTCAACATTTGGGGCTACCTAGTCCCACTGAACTATCAAGATAGCACACTGTTTCCGAATGAACTATGCTTCACACTAGCCAACTGTTGGGGTTCTTACCGCGTTCGACTTCTTTGCACGGAACCTGGAATGAAGGTTCCGTGCAGGGAATGTGGAGCGGTCGGGGTTGGCAGTTGCTGCCGGGGAATCTGAGCGACTGGATCGGAATAAAGAAGCTCTACTCCACCTACCTTGTATCTTCTTTTCATTGGCGACGGGCTGGTCCAGCTCTCAGTTCCTCTTCATCGGTCCGGTGATTCAGTTTTCTGCCTGCAATGCTGTTGTGACGACGAACTCGAAGGAATTGAGCGTTACGAAGGAATTGAGTGTCATCGAGCTTGGGGTTGCTGGACTCAGAATCTTCCTCTGCTGCTCTTCCTCCTACGTTGATCTTCTGCGGTGAGACTATTTTGGGTTTTTCCCCTCCTTCTGGTATTTGCTCGGCGCGTAGATCGGCGCGCGGCGTAAGCGCGAGCGTCACGCTCTGACGTTCCTCCCCTCGTTGTGTACTGTAACCTTGGCAACTTGGCGTTCTGAAGCATGCGCTTTGGATAAAGGCGCTGCGCGGAGTTCAGTGCCAATTCTTGCTGTGTTTTTTTATAGCGAAGTGGCGAGATGGCATGTGGAGCAATTTTGAAGGAATATTTTTAATCTACAATTCGTAACTCTTGTGGAATGTACAGTCATGTTCACTGGAAAGCACTTATGTTTATGCAGGAAATGACATTATACAGTTATACTGTTATACAGTTATGTGCACATGCAATCATTCTTAAGCAGAAGAGAGCAATGTAGAAGTTTTATTTGAGTATTATTCTTCCCTAAAAGACACTTTTAGTAGCAGTAGGAAGATTCTTAAGTGACATTTGCAGCATTGTGTTAATCCTAGTGGCAGCAACTCACCCACGCAAGATTGACAATGGACAACATTGCTGCTCCACCTCCATTTTTACAGTTACCAGGTCCTCCTCCTATGCTATGGCAACAATGGAAGGCCACTTTTGAGGCCTATTTGGAAGCAATCAATGGTGACACTTTCACATCCAAGAAAAAGAAGGCCTTACTAATGTACAATGTAGGTGCTGAGGCAAGGTCAATTTTGCAAACTTTACCTCTGGAGTCGGTGTGGACGTGCACCAGCAGTGGTGAAGATGGGGATGCACTAATTGTCGATGATTATGCTTCCTTGGTAAAAACTCTTGATAAAAGATTTAATCCCAAGCGCAATGTAGTTCTGGAACGGCACAAATTTTTACAGCGTGCACAGATGCCTGGTGAATCCATTGACGACTTTGTTGCTGCTCTCAGAATTTTGGCTCTCAAATGTAATTATAGAGAATTTCGTGATGAAATAATTCGTGATCAGCTAATTGAGCGTACGTGTGACAAGAAAGTTCAACAGAAGCTTCTATCCTCTGACGAACCTGATCTTGAGACTGCTCTTATCTTAGCAAAGAGTGTTGAACATTCTCAACTCTGCATGAAAGAGTTAAATACACCTGCATCGACATCCGAAACCACTTCTGCATCTGAGGTCAAGTTGGTCACCACAAAAGCTCCTGTTAAATCGGCCAAGAGTATTAACGTCAATGCTTCCCGGACACCATCCGTGCCTAATTTCCCGAAAACAAGAGTTGAACAACATCCCTCGTGTTATCGTTGTGGTAGCACCTCTCATCTGGGAAACTTCAAGTTTTGTTATGCCATAAATCAGACTTGTTTCAAGTGCGGGAAGAAAGGACACTTAGCGCGGATGTGCAAGGCAGCTGTACCACAGAGGGTACCTCCTCGTACTGTGAGGGCCATAGAAGAGGACTGCGTGTATGAAGATGATGAGCGCTACGAATTATTAATGTTATCTTCATCATCTATACAAGAAGAAGGGGTTGTAGAAATAGCTTCTATCGGAGAGGGTCAAAGAAGGAAAAGTCCTGTGTGTATGATAAATGTGAATGGGAATGGCATGAAGTTTCTTGCTGATTCCGGTTCCCCTTTTACTCTGATTAATGTCAAGGATTTTAAAGGTCTGGGCAATATTCCAGTAGTCCACTCCAGTATAAGAATCTTTGCGTATGGTGGTAAAAGGGTGAAGGTAATAGGCAAATTCAAGGGAAAGTTAGAATTCAAGGGCGAGTGCATTTTCGGTACTGTATTTATAGTGGAGGAAGGTGCGAATTTGTTAGGATGGCATGAACAAGGCGAGCTTGGAATCATTCTTGATCCTAATCACGCTGACATGGTGCTATCCAAACGGTAGGCTAGACAATACTATGCTAGTCTTTCGGAAGTACCTCCAGTACATACTATCACGACTGATGTGTGTGTTGAGAGTGATTGGATTAAAGGTTATCCTGAGGTTTTTAGTGGAAAGTTGGGCAAACTCAAGGGGTTTCAACACCGCATTGTTCTCAAAGAGGGTGCAACGGCTGTGGCGCACAAGGTACGGAAAGTACCACTCATTATGCGTGGGGAATTGAGACTTGAGTTAGAACGGTTATGCGCATTGGGGGTGATTGAAGCTATCGAAGGATCTGAGTGGTTGTCACCCATTGTTTTAGCGCGCAAGGCCGATAAGTCCCTTAGGATGTGTGTGGACTTGCGCGATCTGAATGCGTGCATCTGGGTGGATCGACAACCTCTACCCAACATTAATGAGATGTTGTCGACCTTGGAGGGTGCCAAGTATTTTACTTCTCTTGACATATCTTCTGCGTACCACCAAGTCGAACTGTGCAAGGACTCCAGACATCTTACGTTCTTTGTGACTCCTGATGGAGCTTTCCGATATTTACGCATGCCGTTTGGGTTGGCATCAGCTTCTGCAGTGTTCCAGCGTCTCATGGGAAACTTGTTCAGGAACACTGTGGGGGTGGTGTTTTTCCAGGACGACATTCTTATTCACGGAAAGACCATACAGGAGCACGATGTCAGAGTTAAGCACGTGTTGGACATAGTCAAATCTAGTGGTCTGACACTAAGAAGGGACAAATGCAGATTTCTGCAAGATGGGGTAGATTACCTTGGTCATCACATCTCCGCTAAGGGTGTTGAACCAAAAATGAAGTTATTGGATGCCATTAAGGATGCACCTGAACCCAAAAATAAAGACCAGTTACGCTCTTTTCTGGGGCTAGTTGAATATTATGCTAAATTTGTACCCAACTTTTCAGACAGAACTGTATGTTTGCGTAGTCTTCTTAAGAAAAATGTGAAGTATACCTGGTCTGAGCAATGTGCGTCTGATTTTAGGTTACTTAAGGAGGCTATAGTACAGGCACAGCCACTTAAACTTTTCGACATCAACGACAAATGTATTGTCACCACCGACGCCAGCAATGTGGGTCTAGGTGCTGTTTTAATGCAGAGGAGATCGGACAATAAGGAAGAAATTATTGCTTTTGCATCCAGAACACTTCGTGGTGCTGAAGGAACCTATTCTACCATCGAAAAGGAAGCGTTAGCGCTATGGTGGGGTGTACAGTATTTTCGTAATTTTCTGTGGGGAAACAATTTTGTTCTCAGAACTGATCATAAGCCTTTGGTAGACCTGTTTACCACCAAAGGTGGTGGTAGAGCTACGCCTCGTATTGCCAAATGGCAGTACAGACTGAATGAATTCAATTATTGCCTGGAGTATGTTGCTGGTGTGAAGAACTGTGTGGCTGACTGTTTGTCTAGGCTGCCTCTTTCTGGAAGTGTTAGTGAACCTGCCAATGACTTTGTGGAAATGGTGTGTGCAGTCAGTACTGTTGCTGATACGGGAGCTGCCTTATCTGAAGGGGATTGGAAACTGGCTATTTCTGAAGATGTGGAGCTTTGCAGGGTAATTGATTTGGTAATTCAGGGTTGGCCCAATTGTACTGCTATTCCTGAGGAATTGATACCCTACTCGAGAATTAGTGACGAGTTGTCTTTGGTTGATGGGATTTTGCGCAGGGGTGGGTTGCTGGTTGTTCCCTTGTCATTACGGAAGAAAGTTTTAGACTTAGCCCATGAAGGTCATTTGGGTATTCGAGCGATGAAGCGGAGGGTGAGGGAAGATTTTTGGTGGCCGGGTGTCGATAGGTCCATCGAGCATTGTGTCAGGGATTGTGGTGCGTGTGTGCTGAGTGACAAATCTCAGGTAACTTGTCCGTCCTCCGTCAGTCCCATTGCAGTCAAGGAGACACCGTGGTTCAAATTGGCTTTTGATGTGGCTGGTCCATTCAGTGGTTTAGGGGTTTCTCCCAAATACGTGTTAGTTTTGATTGACTATATGTCCAAGTGGCCAGAGGTTAAGTTTGTGGATGGCATCAACTCAAGTGTGATTATTAAATTTCTGATGGAGGTTTTCCTTCGGGAGGGATTTCCAGAAGAATTGGTGACAGATAATGGTACGCAGTTGGTGTCTACTGAGATGCAAAGTTTTCTGAGCAAGCATGGAATCAAACACACACTTACCTCTCTTTACCATCCACGTAGTAATGGGTTGGTTGAGCGTTTTAATCGTGTCATCAAGGAACAGCTACAGTTGGCCTCCGTTAATGGTCTTGATTGGAAGGTTGTGATTTCGGACGTGTTGTGGGCAATGAGGACAACCCCACATTGTAGTACTGGAATGTCTCCATTTTCCTTGTTAAGGGGGAGAGTTGCGGGTTCAAAGCTCAACAAGGATTGGATGCTAAGGAAGGTAGTGGATCCACTTAAGTTGGGTGCGGTGGTGGATGTTAGAGCTGCCACTCAAGCCAAGTATGGCTCTAATTGTCCTAAGCAGTCTTCGGTGTGTGAAGGGGATTGGGTAAGGATTAAGAAACCTATTTTTGTTCGTAAGGGTTTCTCTCGGTTTTCTGCTCCTGTTAAGGTCAGTAAGGTGAGAGATCATGTGGTTGTTCTGGATAATGGCAAGGTCTGGAATAAGTCTGCTGTTTCTGTGGTACCTAAGTCCAAGGTGGAGTTTGTGAGAGCCAAATTTGGTGTTGATACTCAGGGTACAATTCTACCTTCCAGCATCGATACGCATGGTGGTCGCACTTCGGAGAGCAACCTTGCTCCTCAACAGGTCCCTTTGAGAACTAAGTTTCTTCCTGCCAGGACCAGGTCATCTCCTGTTAAATTACAGGATTATGTTAGATTTTGACTTTCTGTTTTGGTGATTAATGTGTTTACTTGTGGGTAGTGTTTGTTTCTATGTAATTAGGGGTTTGTGTTTTTTGTGAAGGAAGAGGGGTGTGTTGGGGTTCTTACCGCGTTCGAGTTCTTTGCACGGAACCTGGAATGAAGGTTCCGTGCAGGGAATGTGGAGCGGTCGGGGTTGGCAGTTGCTGCCGGGGAATCTGAGCGACTGGATCGGAATAAAGAAGCTCTACTCCACCTACCTTGTATCTTCTTTTCACCAACCAATCTGCAACCACAGCGAATATCTCACTGTTATTCTATACATAAATGGAATTCAAGAAAACATTTTCAAATACACTGTTCTCAGGGGTCTGATTTTATTGATTTAAGGCTTTGTGAATTACTAAGTGAAACATCTATCGATATGTCCCTGTATAGTAAATACAGGTGTGTCATTTGTATGTGGCCCCGCCGTTTAGAAAGCTGTCATGTCTCCGCACAGACCTCTTCATTATGCCTGCACCCCTAAAACTGAAACTGCTGTATTCTGAAGCTAGCCACGTGCCATCTTCTATTGCTGCTCAGTTGCGTGAGTGCTGGGGCTTATTTGACATAAATATTTCGTATCACTAATCCGAGTTTTGATTTATAGGTGGAAACACACCTGCTAGGAACAGAAGGCATTAATCCTTCATTGTGCACCCTCAGGTCAATATTCATGCCCTCATTAATGGTTAGATAGATTGCCGCCCTGACACTCGGAGGCCAAGTTCTCGCTGAACTATGTTGGGGCCAGTGTTCTTAATGGAATGTAGAAATTCATAGACCGATAAACGCACGTGTTCTGGTATTCAGCCCTGTTTGCAATCCATGTCTGCGTATTTATTCTTCCACAAAGCTTAGTCACTCAAGTAAATCATACCTTGCTTGATGATCGAATTGCTTGTTCAGCACCAAAAAGGGGTCATATATCTAAGTTGGCAATCCTGCCGATATGTACAAGCAGCAGTTTGTGTCACTCTTCAGATTCCAGAGGTGCTTCGCTGTCCAGGAGGTAGGTACTGGACTGGTAGACATACTCTTACAGTACAGAGCACACAGGTACTTGACCAGGGGTAGACATGATCTGACAGTACAGAGGATTCACCACACAAGATGCACCATCTGTGAAAGTAAGGCTGCCCAGTCTAGGTATCGCATTCATGTGGCAGTGAAATGACATGAAACATCACTTGATGGCACGCACATGTGAGATATAATGAATATGTCAGTAGAATAATGTAGATTATTGAACAGGGTCAGTCTGGTGTTTTGAATTTGTGATACCCCCACCCCCTCTCATAGACCAAATGTTGTCTGCTGGAGTAATAATAATATTAAAATGGACCTGTCTGTATTTTTTAATATTGACTGTGATGGGCTTACAATACTGGACATAGATAGGGTTTTCAGGAGTAAGTCTGCTGGTATAGCTCATGTATATCTTGCCCTACTGGCAGCTGTGAGTGGTCTTTCGGTAGTGGGTAGTGAGTATTAATTACCTGAGGCTGTTGACCAGAGTGCTATGTATCTGATGTGGGAAGGGTGCAAATGTGACTTTCTTTGACAAATGGTGTCTTCCTCATTGAGCAAGGGGTGAGTGGAACGCAGCAAAAGTCAAAATCCCGGTTCTGGGCTGTTCTCGCATCCTCTATTCTGTCTGATTCGTGTCTGGCGCGCATTTTTTATAACACTTTGCTGGTAAAATACGCAAAGATTGTCCTCTATAACTCATAAAAATTGGCAATTTCTTAAATGATAAATATTTCAAACATATTGCTTTATTAACCTTCCTGCTTCCTCAAGTTTGCTTGAAAATGCACCATTTGTCCACTATTTATTTCAAAATGTTCTCGGGGGGGGGGGGGGAGAATCCCCCAAACCCCCCTTAAGTTGTATAGGCTCGCTCGCCATAATGCACTACGGCAATAATTTTACACCTCACCACTTTCAAATGTCACCAGCCGCCACTGGATCCACCAAGGTCATGGAGGGAGTCCATAATAGTATCCATAATCAAAAAGGGAGCTAGGAACCAACCAAGCTGCAATTGCCGGATATCGCTTTTGGATTCCACCATAAAAATACTAGGGAGGGTTATCCTACAGAAATTAGAGAACTGGGTAGAGTATAATAATGTTTTTTCAGAATTCAATACAGTTTCACCCTGTTATCAGAACATTGGAACAATCTCTAAATGCATTCCAATTAATTGGGAAATATGCCTAAGCCAGGAGAGGTTGATTAATTATGGCTTCTAAGGACCTTTTTGGTGCCTTTGACATCTTGAATTGTGAGAAATTTTGGGACTTTTTTTTTTTTTATAATTTTTATTTTTCTCACCAAAAATAAGCACAGTTTCACTTACATTGAGTACACTTTAACAGTTGCAATATTTTCCTTAATTTCTATTATTTAAATTCCATCTTTGGAGTATGCCACACAAATACCAAGTTGTTTTAGCACTTTGTTTAAACAATAAGGGAATCTAAAATAAACAATGACAAAAAACAAAGAATAAAGGAAAGATAAAGCCGCCGTATTCTTCCCACCCCCCCCCCCCCTATTCGTCCTTACTTTGCTTCTCCTTCCATTTACTTAATGGCTCCCAGATCCTTCTCCCCAAGCATCTTCCTCTCCTCCCTTTCCGAGCATAGATATTTTCCTCCATATTATATGCGTACAACGTGTCGTACTTTAATATTCGGGACCGCGTAGGGGACAGGGCCCTACCCCTGTCTATCTTGGTATTAGCGAACCGCAAATGGTAAATGCGGCATGTACGAGTGCTTTATATACCGTTCTAGCTATGAATGCACTGTGTACACGTTATTCTGCTCCACTACGCGGGTTCCATTTTGGAAGCAGTGGCCATCTTGTCATTGCCCTCACATAGGCTATAATGGAGTAAATACGGGCCTCACAGTACATGGGCTTTCCCTCTGACTTCTCTGTGACCTGGGCAGCTGGCTCTGCTGCCCTGGGTCAAACCGGTCTCACGAGCTCCCCTTCCTCCGTCCACCTGTGATTAGCATCAGGGCTTGACCCGTCATAAAACCCTTTCATTCTACACAATCCCCCGGCTAATCTCTTCCACACCTGCTTGTTCCTGCTTTATGACTTGTTTCCCAAAACAGGAGATGCTCATGTTTATTGGGGGGTCTCTTTACATCAAACGTGGGATCTGAACCTTACTGTATAAATCATTGTGGGCTGGCCGAACTGGAATGTGGGATGGTCATCATGACTCTGCCTTTTCTTTGTAATGTACACTTGTATATTGCCGTATCATAAAACCTAGGAATGTATGCTTGAGGCAAGGAAAAGCGTATTTAAGATGAAGTCCGTTCCTATGATTTTCAGCAGTCTCCTGAGAACATACACGCTGTTGTACTTCTAGGATACCTGTCATTGGTCTGCAGCCAATAAACGATTCTTTGACTTCACCCAGAAGACTCTGTGTTTCTGTAGGTCCGGAACAGGGTGAAACCCAGAAGTCATAGGGTGTGTGCCCCTGCACCGCTGGGTCTAAAATACCCAGTACTTCAAACGTATTTGCCAACCAAGTTTGAAACTTTGGGGGATTTTTATCTAGCCAAGCCCTAGCTATTGTCAATCTATAAACAGCCATTATAACAAACAAAAATTCTGCGTACTGCTCCTGCTCCCCTTCAGCCACTCCTAACATGATCCAAGATGGTACAAGAGAGATCACTATACCCAAGGACCTTGCTAAAAACCCCTCTATCTCTTTAATCAATGATTGTAGGTGGGGACATGTTGCGAAAATATGTATGCTATCTGCCTCTAACGCATCGCAGCGAGGGCAGTTAATTCCTGAACTCCCACCCCCTTTTGCTATCCTTGCAGGCGTAAAGTAAAGAAAATATAATGTTTTATTATGCTGAGACTGCAAAGGGGCTGCGCTTAATATTGTGCGTCCTAAATTCAGAGATTCGAAAAACAGATTGCTTTCAACTCCTATTTTATCTGCCCATTTCATGCTAAATTTCTCTAGGTCATCCTGGCTTTCTTTCAACAGAGTTGCATAAAACGACCTTATTGAGCAGTCCCCCATCAGCTTAATTTTCTCCATTATTTCTATTTTATTAAAGCCTGCAGGGCCTCCCGCTTTGTTTTTAAAGAAACTTCTAATCTGCAAATACTTGAAAAAACCCCTGTTGTCTATACCATATGTAGCTCTCAGATCTGAAAATTGCTTAAAACCATCCTGAGAGAACAAATCTCCTATTTGCGTAACCCCCCTTGCTGCCCACTCTGCCATTGTCTGATCAGCAAATATTTCCGCTGGGAGTGATCTGTTATTAATTAAGGACACATATCTATTATACCTCCCCATCTTAACTTTCTTTGAAAAAGCGTTCCATACCGTAACTGCCGCCTTAACAGTTTTAAACCTGGTTCTCTTGAAGTAACTAAAATCTGTACATTTTAAGAAACAGTTATAGGCATTTGCCCCTAGCACAACAGCATACACCTCAGTAGACATATTATGCATTCTTGCATCATCAATATTCCCCCCAATTAATCCTTGTATATATTGCAAAACAGTTGCCATATAATATAAACGGAAATCTGGTGCCCCCCCCATCCCCCTTTTTCCCTAGAAAGTGTCATAAACCTATAGGCCCTCCGGGTCTTACCGTGTGCCCAGATGAACCTATTGCATATGGTCTCTAGGCCCTTAAACCAGCTGGCTTCAAACAGCAGGGGTATAGACCTAAAAAAGTATAAAAATTTAGGTAAAACCAACATCTTAATGATGTTTGTACAGCCTACCAGTGACAGGTGTAGGTTATTCATTTTTTCCAAATCCTTTTTGACTTGAGCTATTAAAGGTGCCATATTGTTTTTAACAATCTTATCTACCTCTGCTGTAATTTGCACCCCTAGGTAGGTTGCCGCTCCCACCACCCTGTCATCGTTACATATTACCCACTGGTTTTTGACTATCTGAGTTTTATCATTATTCAGGCTATATCCTGAGAACTGTCCAAATCGCGCAGCTTCTTCTTCAATTGCCCTGATAGCGTCTGAAGGTTTTGCAGTCAGGATGGCCACATCGTCAGCATATGCTAACGTTTTAAATCTACAACCATTTAAAGCTAGCGGTGGAATCTGATCATTGCTTTCCAACTTACGTATGTAGGGATCAAGGTATAAAGCAAAGAGGAGGGGAGAAGAGGGACATCCCTGTCTTGTTCCTCTCTGGATATTAACTGCGGATGCTTGTCCTCTATTGACCCTTATCTTGGCCGTCGGATTTATATATAAGGTCTGCAGGGCCTTAATAAATCCTGCCCCTATACCATACCATCTCAAGACTTCCCACAAGTACCTCCAGGAGACCCTATCAAATGCTTTCTCAGCATCCAGGAACAAAGCTGCCATAGGGTCTTCTAAAGTGCTTGCTGCATCAAATGCCGTGATTACTTGTCTGATGTGTTGAGTTGTTCCTTTACCCGGAATAAACCCATGCTGAGAAGGAATTACCAATGATTCGACTACCCTAGATAACCTTTTCGCCAGAATCTTGGAGAACACCTTGACATCTGCGTTCATTAGAGTAATGGGGCGATAGGACCCCGGGATGTCTGCAGGTTTACCCTTCTTCGGTATTACAATAATATCTGCGCCGCCCCACGATTCTGGAGCAGACTCACCCTGTTGTGCTAGCAACATAACGTTAAACATTTCTTTTACAAGAGAAGGTTGAAAGGTTTTGTAAAATTCTACCGGAATCTGATCCGGACCAGCTGCCTTCCCGGATGGTAAATCCCTCAAAGCCTCAACCAGTTCATCCAACTGCAATATCTCTTCCAACCCCTTCCTGTCCTCCTCTGCTAGCACTGAGGGTTCTATCTCACTTAGATAAGTCCTTATATCCTCCTCTCTCTCCAGACCATCCTTTGTGTAGAGCTCCGTATAAAATTGTTTGAAAACCTCTCTGATCTGTTCAGCTTCCTTCACCCTAATTCCCTGATTTTTTTTTATCTCCTTTATATCAGCCATCCCGTCCCTTTGCCTGGCTCGCACAGCCAGTATATGGCCAACTCTTTCACTGAGTTCATATACCTTTTCTTTATTTACTATGTACCTTTCTACTGTTTTTTTCGCCATCCCGTCTATAGCTTCGGCCTTAAGAGCAACTATTTTCAATAAGATCTGGTCAATTGGAGAGTGTGTATGTATGGCTGTAATAAGTGCTTCCTCTGCTTCCATGATTAACTTATTAGCTTGTTCAGCTTTTACCTTCAACATTCTTTGATCCTTAATTACATAACTCAGGGTTTCCCCTCTTATTCTAGCTTTAAAAGCATCCCACACTATCCCTGGCGATGATGTACCCCTGTTTATCTCCCAGTATTCCTTAATCCAATTACTCATTCTTTCCCTATACCGCTGATCCTGGAGCAGTGTTCTATCAAATGTCCATTGCCTTAGCTCTTTATTTCTCCTTTGCCCAATTATTACAGTTAAGACTAACGGGCTATGGTCTGAGATGATCCTATTCTTGCTCTATCCAACAGTCCTCTTGTTATTAAAAAGTAATCCAGCCTAACCATTATCTGGTGAGGAGCTGAAAAAAAGGTGCTCCCATCTAGATTTGGGTGGCATTTTAACCAAGGATCTTCCAACAAGTTATGTGTTACCATATCCGCCAAGGCTGTATAAGTCCTCTTTTTCCTCCCTAAGTATTTTCTACCAGGGTCTAAAAAACTACTGTCTACATCATTTAGATTCAGATCACCGCAAAATATAATGGGCTCCGGCCATTGCGCCAATTCTGTGTCTAAAAATTGGAAAATATCCGGATCATCTCCTGTGGAGCCATAAACCGAGACAACCGTGATAGTTTCCCCCCTAAACCTTAGCTCTACTATAACCCATCTACCCCACTGATCCTCCTTCTTTCTCTTAACCAGCGTATCCTGTCTCCTACCTAGAATCGCCACACCTCTCGTCTTTGTGTTTTG
Organism: Triturus cristatus; assembly: GCF_964204655.1. NCBI lineage: Eukaryota > Metazoa > Chordata > Amphibia > Caudata > Salamandridae > Triturus > Triturus cristatus. The sequence goes on along the minus strand of NC_140581.1, from coordinate 1,189,320,846 downwards.
GTTAGTTTTTGCTAGTACATTAAAGCCAAGCTGGTCCAGTAAATAAGCCTTAGTGCCTTCAATATGTGTTTCCTGAAGGCACACTAAGTCGAGATTTAACGATTTTAGCAGGGCAGCCGTTTTAAGCCTCTTATTTAGCTCATTTAGCCCACAGATGTTTATTGAGGCTATCCTACACGTCATTGTGATTCATACTTTTTCCTACCCGCTGTATATACCTTTGCCAATAATATTTCAATAAGCTTCATTATTTCCTTACCTATAGTTTTATTTACTAAGCTACTGTGTAACCTGCCTCGCAAATCTTCCTTACATGTACTGTGCTTGCGACCACCTCCTAAGTGCATGTCTTTCCCCCCCCCCGCCTCCACCCCCTTTCCCCCCTCTGCCCCCCTCCCTTTTGGATCCCATCCCCCCTTACTACAGGCAAATAGGTCAATCCTGACCTATGTGTAGCCCCTGTAGTCTGCAGTGTCGCTACTCTCTCCTATCCTGTTCTCTCATCTGTTAGTTATATCTATGTGTCCCTTATGGGGTTTTTGGTGGGCTATTTGGTGGCGTTTTCGATGGAGTTCTTCCTTTGTCTAGCTCCGTGATCTCTGCTAGGTACTCTCCCGCTTTTATCTCAGACGTAAACATCTTGGTGTACCCCTTCCTAATGACTTTCAGTCTTGCCGGGAACAACAAATAAGCTTCTGCACCTTGCTTTTGAAAGGGTACTATCATCTGCCTTAACTTCCACCTTCTTTCCACGGTAACGTGGCAGAAATCTGGCCTGGCGAAGAATGTGTTTCCGTCAGCTGTCTTTCTGGAATCTGGTCTAGCTTTATCAATTATTTCTTGCGTCGCTAAAAAGTTCCCTAGTGTAGGAGAGTGGAATCTGACTAATGGTTGCCCCCAACTTTTTGCCTGGTATTTAAGTGGTTTTTGACTAGTCTGGCTGGGATCCTGCTATCCAGGACCCCAGCCTATCTGCTTCCTCTGGTAAACTATGTGAGTACCCTAGGTACCAACCAATTGGATGCTGGGCATGCCCTACCAGTCCCTTGTAGATGGTACCCTAGGTACCCAGGGCATGGGTCCCCCAGTAGGCCTACCAGGGCTGCAGCACTTATTGTGCCACCCTGGGACAGCCACCCAAACTGACACCACCAGACCACTACTGTAGTCTGGGTAAGGTGGTGCTAGCACCCCTTACAGGGATGTAGGTACCCTATGTCCCATACCATTACAACACCTATACTCTCATAGGTCACCCCTATGGCAGGCCCTGGTAATCCTACAGGGCTGGGTGCTGAGGTATGTGTGAGGGGGGACCCCTACGTGAGTAGGACCTCTCTGCAACCTTCGTAAAACCGTTACTGGGTTGTTTGTAGTGTAGCCATACCATATACTCTAAACCGCATTATAAGTGAATCGCGTCATCGCGATAACTTGAGAATGGCTACACAGAACCATATCATGTTTGGTGTCAAACATGAAGGAATCATACCCCCAGTCCAGCCATGGGCATGGGGGCACGATTCCCCCTTGCTAGGAGGGTGATATGGGAAAAGCGGTAGAATTTAGACACCAATTTCAAAGTGCACATGTACCACAAAATGGCTACTGTCCGCCACCTACACGACTCTGGCTGGCTGTTGCTGGGGAAAACCCCAGCCTCGCCATCTGGACAATAGGGCTCCTGTGGCAGGGAGGTGCCAGCACCTCCCCAGACAGGATAATGTGGATTGGAACAGGGTGGGTGCACCAAATGTCCTTTCAGAGTTGCACGTAGGCAGCTGCAGAGCCCCAATTCTGCATACACCGCCTGGAACCGGTTCAGGGGCATCCTGCCCCTCGCCCAGGCGGGAAACACACAAAGGGGAGTGGGTGTAGCCACCCTTTCCCGCCTCTACTCTGATTGGTAGGCTCTATTTTGGACCATCCCCTAATCTTGGGGATATATGGGAATAACTTTGACCTAGAGCCTTAGATTCGTCCAGAACTTCACAGAACTGACCTTCGACGAGCTGCTGCCCAGCTGACTGAAGAAATCTCCCTTGGGATAAAGGAGTTATCCCCCTGCTTGGCAGGCACCTAAAAGACTGCAAGATACCCGGTTGGAACTTCGCTGCTCTCATGAACTTTGACGCCTTCCATCAACCTTGAGGTGGGTCTCCAGTGCATCCCAGAGTCCTGTGAGCGTGCCCAGCAAGCCTGAGCACCCTGGACCACGTGGGAGCCGAGATCCCTGCATACCCCAAGACCCCAGCCACCTCTTGCATAGCACCCGACCCCGACCAGTGGGGAAGTAGTGCTTTGGCCCATTTCTGAGCCAACCTTCAAGCAGCATCTGTGCCAAAGCTCAGCTCCCTAGTTTGCTCCGGTGGCCCGTGGGAGCCCTTTTACGCACTCCATTTTGCTGCCCTCCGCGGTCCCTTGTCTCTCGACTTGTGGGCCCTGACGGAGGAAAACCTATCTTTCCAAGAGTTCCCCTGGTTGCTCCAGGCCTGCTCTGCGCTCCCTGCAAAGGTGAGCACCCTCAGACTTCGTGGGTCTGCACCAGCAGCTGCTTTGTTCATCTTGCGTGGGTTGCGGTTGCCAATGCTTAGTGGATCCAATCGGGACACTAACACCGCAGCGACCCTCAGCCGACGTGGGACAGTCGCCCTCCAGAAGCTGGCCTTCCTTGAAGCCTCCCGGAGCCCGTGACTGCAGAGCCCAGCTGTACCTTCGACACCTGAAGCACCCGACATACACGAGCTCCTTCCTGTGAGCTCCCTGGTCACTTTGCTGTGACCCAGACTCTGTCCCCTCTGCTTTCAGGTTCATCTTTATCTTCTCTCCTTCTTCAATCTTCACGACTTCAACGACGCTTTCAGCTAGCAACAGTTTGGACTACTTTTCCGTAGAAAATCAGCCCGCGACCCGACACCAGAATCGACCTATGCACCCGGCTTCCCTGGGGCAGGTAACAGTGGTACTTCGGTACTCCAGTGGTGGTGGGCTCTCCAAAGCCTTAAGTCTCAAGCCTTAACTTTGTACTGTTGCTAGAAGTGTCCTTAAACTTTAAATATTCAACCGCGACATTCTCCATAGGCTAACATTGCGATCCCGATAGCAGCTCTTTGCACTGCACGCGTCTCCCGTGGGTCCCCTTCCTCTTAACTGTGGGTGGATTCTGAAGGGGCAAGCGATCCTGAATGCCCTAGGCATTGCCTGTAGAATTGTCGTGGTTCTTATACCACTATCTTAGTATATGGTTTGGTCCCCCCCTGGGGCCCATTGATTTCTGTGCTATTTATTGTGTTTATAAATGCTTGTTTGAATTGTAACTTTGCCACTAGCCACATAAAGTGACTGTGGGATTCTGCCTAGAATAAATACATATATTTTATATATATACCTGTGTGGGCTACTCTTTCATTTGGTTATTCAAGAGGTTATTATGGTAAAACAATAAGCTTAACACTCCTTCAAGACTTAGCCTGAAGGCTGCTCTCCACAGCTACCACTAGGATAGCTTTCTTTAAAGGTTGTCTTAAACCTATCATCAATAGGAGTCGAATTGGACTGCTGCAAGGTGTCCCTATAACTAGGAACAGCATATGCCAGGCCAACTTCTCACATTGGTGTGCAGCGGTTGGATTCAAGCTTGCCATTGTTTTACCAGATAACAAATTGAATTTCTAAAGTGAAAGCCACTTGGTACCAAAGGTACATATAAATTCAAGCTAGAATACAATAAGTTCTACTGAACTTAGAGTTGTGTGTAGAGGGTTTAGCACACCTTGACTACAACTCAAGAGAGGGTTCAGTAGGCCACACTTAGTGTAGGTAGATACATCACTACACTAAACATGTCTTCAGGTAGAGGTGCCACTAAGGCTATGCAAGGACCCCAGAGGGTCCCAGTTGATAAGTATGATCATCTCTCCTTTGCTGAGCTCAGGGAGATGTGCACCCTTAGAAAACTGAAGACAAACAAAGGTGCCAACACCCAACGTCTCAGGGAAATCCTGCTCATAGCAGACCTTATGGAGTCCATAGGGTCCAGAGGAACAGACAGAGTGGGTGGGCATCCATCAGAAGAGGACACTCCCAGAGTGGACTCTGATGAGGACCAGGAAGAGGATGAAAGTCCTGACCTGGAAGAAACAAACCACTCACAACATGGAGGTGATGGCCCAAGAGGCACCCCCTCCATCCCTAGTGGGAGAGTGGTGGGTCCAAGAAGGAAAAGATCCCCCTCAGTGGGATCCAACCATTCTCAGAGATCCAAAGGGTCCTCTGCCTCTTCTCAGAGAAGAGAATCCTCCCATGAGAGGAAATGCAGACTGATCAAATTTGAGCAGGCTAAGCTTCAGCTTAAAAGAGAACAGTTAGCATTGGACAGGGAAGCCCTGGAGCTTCAGAAAGCTTCAAAGAAGTGGGGTCTAGAGACCCCTGGTGGCAGTGATGAAACCCCTAGAGTTAGAGAGAAAGTCCCTCACAATAGGAACCTCCACAAGATTGTGCCCCCCTATCAGAATGGGGATGATATCCAACAAATGGATATCTGCTCTTGAAAGGGCCTGTAGAGTACAGAGGGTCCCAGTAGAGCAGTGGGCAGCAATCCTGTGGCTCTCTTTTTCAGATAAAGGTAGAGACAAGCTCCTCTCTGTAAGAGAAGAGGATGCTGATGATTATTATATCTTGAAAGCTGCTTTAATAGATGGGTTTGGCTTAACCACTGATCAATACAGACTCAAGTTCAGAGACACCCAGAAAGCACAGAATCAAGATTGGGTAGACTTTGTGGATTGTGCAACCAAGGCACTGGAAGGTTGGTTAAATGGCAGTAAAGTTAATGATTATCAAGGATTGTATAATCTCATAATGAGGGAGCAGATTCTTAATAATTGTCAAAACCAACTTTTACACCAGCACCTGGTGGACTCTGATCTGACCTCTCCCCAAGAATTGGGAAAGAAGGCAGACAAATGGGTCAGAACCAGGATTAGGCCTAAGAACCAAGTTGGTGACCAGAAGAAGGATTCCACTAAGCCCAAAGAGAAAGGTGGGGATGATAAACAAGAAAAGTCCTCTGAAGGGCCCCAAAAACCCAGTGCTGGGGGTGGGTCCCAAAATACTTCCTCTAATAACAAGAAACCATATTGCCATGTGTGTAAGCAACCTGGCCACTGGAAAACTGACTCCAGCTGTCCTAGGAATGGCAATAAAGAAAATGTTCCTCCAAAACCAGCTCCAACACCTCCTGTTGCTACTAGTAGTAATCCCCCAGGTGGTGGGAGTGCACCCAAAAACTTAGTTGGTTTCTCTTTGGGGACACCAGTGGAGTCTGGCCCAGCCAGATCCCCTGCATTAGCAACTCTAGTCTGTGATGGTGGCATGGGGTTTGCCAACTTTACCATGAGCCCCAGTATCCTGGGCAGGTACAGACAAGAGCCCATGATCAATGGTCAGAAGGCTGTGGCCTATAAGGACACAGGGGCCAGTGTCACCATGGTGACCAAGAGGCTAGTGCCCCTAGATCAGCTTTTACCTGGGTTTAGCTACCAGGTGACCAACATAGATGGAATCAGGACAGATCATCCCATGGCAGTGATAAATCTCAGCTGGGGAGGGGTCACTGGCCCCAAGAGAGTGGCAGTGTCCCCAAACTTGCCTGTAGATTGTCTACTGGGGAATGATCTGGAAATCTCAGCCTGGGCTGAGGTTGACCACAAGGCCCATTTGAAAATGGTAGGAATCCCTGAGAGAGTGGATGAGACCCTGAGGGCCTCACCTCCACCCCAGGAGAAAATAGAAAGAGTGAAGCCTGAAACTATGGATCACTCTACCCAAACAGAGAGCATAGGGGAGGAGGAGCAGTCTTCCCCCCACCAGACTACAGGTAAAGGTCCAGTTTCTCAGGGAACTGATCCTGCCCCTTGTGAAGTAACTGCCCCAGAAGTGGACAGGCCTGGCCTGCCCACCTCTCTGATGGCAGGGGACCCTTCCAAGGTGGTACCCAGTCTGGAGCAGGTATCCTGCCCCTCTCTACCCTGCCTCAGTCAGCCCAGGGCTGCAGAGGTCAGGGAGGTCAGTGGACCCTTATTGGGCCCCTGCCCAGAGGAACCCCCTCATCAACAGATTAGGGACACCCAGCAGAGTAGTTTCAGCCAGGTGAATATTCCTCTACAAACTGAGGGATCCCCCTTACCCCTAGGTATAGGCACCCCTCAAATGGATGTTGTTGAGCACAGGGAAACCTGGGGCCTAGCTGCCCCAAACCTTCCAGTGCCCTCCACTATTCCAGCCAAAGGGATCCAACCCCCAGCTGTAGGCAGCCAGAGGGTGACCCTTAGGGCCAGATATGACACAGTCATGGGCAGAAAGGCTTCCATAGTGGCCAGTGATCTGAGGAGGTTGAGACCAACCCAAGTAGGGTCTCACTTCCAGACTCAGACACCCCACCAGCCCACCTCTGACCCAAAAACCAATACAGGTAATTTTCCTAGACTTTGGAGAAACTCTAGAACCCCTTGGGGTAGGATTTCCCAAGTGGACCATGACACAGGGAGCAACCATGTTAGTACAGGTTCTTCCTTATATGGCCACTCAGGAAATAAAGGCTTATCTGGACAAGGTTAGCCTTATCTCCTTTCGTTTGGGAGGGGGGGTTATGTAGGAGAGTGGAATCTGACTAATGGTTGCCCCCAACTTTTTGCCTGGTATTTAAGTGGTTTTTGACTAGTCTGGCTGGGATCCTGCTATCCAGGACCCCAGCCTATCTGCTTCCTCTGGTAAACTATGTGAGTACCCTAGGTACCAACCAATTGGATGCTGGGCATGCCCTACCAGTCCCTTGTAGATGGTACCCTAGGTACCCAGGGCATGGGTCCTCCAGTAGGCCTACCAGGGCTGCAGCACTTATTGTGCCACCCTGGGACAGCCACCCAAACTGACACCACCAGACCACTACTGTAGTCTGGGTAAGGTGGTGCTAGCACCCCTTACAGGGATGTAGGTACCCTATGTCCCATACCATTACAACACCTATACTCTCATAGGTCACCCCTATGGCAGGCCCTGGTAATCCTACAGGGCTGGGTGCTGAGGTATGTGTGAGGGGGGACCCTACGTGAGTAGGACCTCTCTGCAACCTTCGTAAAACCGTTACTGGGTTGTTTGTAGTGTAGCCATACCATATACTCTAAACCGCATTATAAGTGAATCGCGTCATCGCGATAACTTGAGAATGGCTACACAGAACCATATCATGTTTGGTGTCAAACATGAAGGAATCATACCCCCAGTCCAGCCATGGGCATGGGGGCACGATTCCCCCTTGCTAGGAGGGTGATATGGGAAAAGCGGTAGAATTTAGACACCAATTTCAAAGTGCACATGTACCACAAAATGGCTACTGTCCGCCACCTACACGACTCTGGCTGGCTGTTGCTGGGGAAAACCCCAGCCTCGCCATCTGGACAATAGGGCTCCTGTGGCAGGGAGGTGCCAGCACCTCCCCAGACAGGATAATGTGGATTGGAACAGGGTGGGTGCACCAAATGTCCTTTCAGAGTTGCACGTAGGCAGCTGCAGAGCCCCAATTCTGCATACACCGCCTGGAACCGGTTCAGGGGCATCCTGCCCCTCGCCCAGGCGGGAAACACACAAAGGGGAGTGGGTGTAGCCACCCTTTCCCGCCTCTACTCTGATTGGTAGGCTCTATTTTGGACCATCCCCTAATCTTGGGGATATATGGGAATAACTTTGACCTAGAGCCTTAGATTCGTCCAGAACTTCACAGAACTGACCTTCGACGAGCTGCTGCCCAGCTGACTGAAGAAATCTCCCTTGGGATAAAGGAGTTATCCCCCTGCTTGGCAGGCACCTAAAAGACTGCAAGATACCCGGTTGGAACTTCGCTGCTCTCACGAACTTCGACGCCTTCCATCAACCTTGAGGTGAGTCTGCAGTGCATACCAGAGTCCTGTGAGCGTGCCCAGCAAGCCTGAGCACACTTGACCACGTGGGTGCCGAGATCCCTACATACCCCGAGACCCCGGCCACCTCTTGCATAGCACCCGACCCCGACCAGTGGGGAAGTAGTGCTTTGGCCCATTTCTGAGCCAACCTTCAAGCAGCATCCGTGCCAAAGCTCAGCTCCCTAGTCCGCTCCGGTGGCCCGTGGGAGCCCTTTTACGCACTCCATTTTGCTGCCCTCTGCGGTCCCTTGTCTCTCGACTTGTGGGCCCTGACGGAGGAAAACCTATCTTTCCAAGAGTTCCCCTGGTTGCTCCAGGCCTGCTCTGCGCTCCCTGCAAAGGTAAGCACCCTCAGACCTCGTGGGTCTGCACCAGCAGCTGCTTTGTTCAGCTTGCGTGGGTTGCGTTTGCCAATGCTTAGTGGATCCAATTGGGACACTAACACCGCAGCGACCCTCAGCCGACGTGGGACAGTCGCCCTCCAGAAGCTGGCCTTCCTTGAAGCCTCCCGGAGCCCGTGACTGCAGAGCCCAGCTGTACCTTCGACACCTGAAGCACCCGACATACACGAGCTCCTTCCTGTGAGCTCCCTGGTCACTTTGCTGTGACCCAGACTCTGTCCCCTCTGCTTTCAGGTTCATCTTTATCTTCTCTCCTTCTTCAATCTTCACGACTTCAACAACGCTTTCAGCTAGCAGCAGTTTGGACTACTTTTCCATAGAAAATCAGCCCGCGACCCAACACCAGAAGAGACCTATGCACCCGGCTTCCCTGGGGCAGGTAACAGTGGTACTTCGGTACTCCAGTGGTGGTGGGCTCTCCAAAGCCTTAAGTCTCAAGCCTTAACTTTGTACTGTTGCTAGAAGTGTCCTTAAACTTTAAATATTCAACCGCGACATTCTCCATAGGCTAACATTGCGATCCCGATAGCAGCTCTTTGCACTGCACGCGTCTCCCGTGGGTCCCCTTCCTCTTAACTGTGGGTGGATTTTGAAGGGGCAAGCGATCCTGAATGCCCTAGGCATTGCCTGTAGAATTGTCGTGGTTCTTATACCACTATTTTAGTATATGGTTTGGTCCCCCCCTGGGGCCCATTGATTTCTGTGCTATTTATTGTGTTTATAAATGCTTGTTTGAATTGTAACTTTGCCACTAGCCACATAAAGTGACTGTGGGATTCTGCCTAGAATAAATACATATATTTTATATATATACCTGTGTGGGCTACTCTTTCATTTGGTTATTCAAGAGGTTATTATGGTAAAACAATAAGCTTAACACTCCTTCAAGACTTAGCCTGAAGGCTGCTCTCCACAGCTACCACTAGGATAGCTTTCTTTAAAGGTTGTCTTAAACCTATCATCAATAGGAGTCGAATTGGACTGGTGCAAGGTGTCCCTATAACTAGGAACAGCATATGCCAGGCCAACTTCTCACACCTAGAAAAACCAACATTGCTCTTGGTAGTGCGTTCTCTTGACCCCCACGATTTTTTCTTACAAACAGAGGATATCTGTGGGCTCTTTGCACTTCTAGATCCCAGTGCCACTTTGATTCTGGAAAGGCTTCTTTTAGTAGTAGCTCTGTAGGGTAGGGGCAAGATGGCCGCCGTAGCTCTGTAGAAGAAAGTCGCTTTCTCTCCTCTCTCCTATCCTAGGATGTTAAGCGGCTTGTGAATACGGGGATGTGGGTCCTTGGTGGACTTTTATCTAGTATCTCGGCAGGAGCATCCAGGCTAGGCTTACTGAGGAGAATTTCAACTAAGGCGAGGAAAACTTTGTCTGGCTGCTGGAGAAGTATAATTAACAGAGCTAAAGCACCTTCCAAAATGTCGCAGAGAAGTAAGCTGGACAAGGACAAGGACAAGGACAAAGATAGAGATAAAGACAAAGCAGTAGCAACTGGGTCAACTAAAGGCTCAGCAACAAGAGAAGAAAATCGCTCTGGAGCGATCCCAAAAGTACCAGTCACTACCGCCAAAAAACAAACGGAGCATCTCAATCGCTCCACAAAGAATGCCCTGCTGAGAAAAACTGAAAGGCAAGAAAAGAAAATTGAGGCAAAACCAGAGACCCGCTTAGCAGCGAGCAAGGCTGCAAGGGAGCTGACACTGGAGCCAGAAGGGAAAATACAGCGCTCGCAAACGGCGACCTCAAAGGAACTGATGCGGCAATCAACACTACCTGAATCTTTCGTATCGAAAGCAGCCCCGCTGGTTCAGAAGCAAGCGGACGACCCTCGGCAATCTGGGGCAATGAGCGGACATCCAACGACATCACAGATCGGAGCAGGAGCCCCGCGGCTTTCAGCCGCGCTGAACGCGGGCGCCGAAGAAACAGCAGACCGCGAGGACGTAAGCGCTGTAGACCCGGTTGCTGGGCAACCGCTGAACGCTGAAGGAAATAGCACGCAACAAGCGGTGCAGAGCGCCGGAGCCAAGAAGTTGAGCGATGGGGGAATGCAGAAAGCTGATGCAGATTGTAACGCGCTAGAGCAGCTGGAGAGGCATAATAACGTGCAAATGCTAGACGCACTGCTAAACGTGGAGGCAGGGTTGAACAAAAGAACTTTGCAACATTCTGAGCCGAGCTGGGGGAGCACCCAGAGCCTCGAAGGGCACCAAGACCTCGATCGGGACAGTGTTAAGGGTGGCAGAGAAGACAGAGGCATGAGGGGTGGTTCCCCTGAATTTTTCTCAGTCAATGAGGGCTCTGATACAATGGACATTAGTGATCCCGAAAATGAGGAGGAGCGGAGCTGCACAGATCACACTTCGGGCTCAGACACAAGTAAGGACTCCAGGGATTTTGGCGACCCAGAAAAAAAGAGTTGGAATTAGAAGAGATGGTCGAGGGTCTAGAAGTAATATGAATAAAAAGCTGTCGTGGGACTACTCTGCTACGTCAGAGACTTACCAGGAAAATGATCAGGGAGAAGGAGATAATGTTGGGAGGCCAAAACCTCAAAATGTAACTCTTGAAATGTTATTTGGAACACTAAAGCAGATGCAGTCAGAGGCCAGAGCAGAAAGTCGAAGAGCAAAAAGAGATACAAAAAAACTACAAGCTTCACTAAGAAGAGTAAACAGAAAGTACGAAGAGGTTGAGGAGAGAGTAACCCAAGTTGAAGAAAGGACTAGCAGAGTGGAAGATGAGGTAACAGATTGGCAGACTTTTAGAATGGAACAAGGAAAAGTAGTGGAAGACCTACAATGGAAACTAGAAGATTTTGAAAACCGCCAAAGGCGGAACAACGTAAGACTTTTGGGACTTGAGGAAGGGCGGGAGGGACAGGACCCGAGAGGATACGTGGTTAAGGTACTAAGAGAAATTTTGGGACTTGATGGGAAAAAGGGCGTGGATAACTCTCTTCTGGACCTACTCAGGCGTTTGCACCTGGGGACTGTAGTGAAAATATGTTACGGCCTGGATGCAGGGATTTATTTTAGCACCTCTTTATTTCTTTTTTATATCAATGGTTTAGACTGCAAGTTAGTGCAAAGGGGGTAGGATTTGCCTCAAGTAGGGAACCAACCCGTTCCTGTTCTCTTATATGCTGATTATGCCATTCTTATTGCAAGAACTGCAAATGGCCTTCACATTTTATTAGAATCATTTATCACTTTTATGAATGACCTTAACCTAAAAGTTAAAAACTTGAAGACCTTTGTTATCATTAGCAGCCCTAAAAACACTAGACCCAAAATGCATGTGATAGAAGGGACTGCAGTTGCTAAAGTAAACATTTTTAACTATTTAGGTATCACCTTTGATTCCAAATGAAAGTGGGGACATCTATTAAATCATAGAGCACAGAACCTCTCGAGGGCAATGGAAGCAATATTTAGGGTTGCAGAAAAGTTAGGCCACAAGCCCATTGAAGAAATGATGCAGCTTTATATAAGTAAATGTCTTTCTGTGGGATCTTACAGGGTGGAAGTGTGGGGTTATATCAACCCTGGGATCCTGCAAAGTGTATAAAATAGATTTTTATGCAGGCTGCTTTCTGTCCGCAAGAATACTGCGAGTTACATCACCCACTCCGAATTAGGCATTCCATATATTGAGGATACCATTAGACTATCACCTTTGTTTATCTGGCTCAGGATTTGGTATAATCCTGAGGTAAATTTCTCACGTTTGATACTCAAGAATTGTATCACCGTAGATAACATGGAGATGAATAAATGGTTACCTTATGTCAAGCATGTATTTTTCGAATTGGGGATCTCAAACCTTTTTTATTCCCCTGACATAATAAATATAAATTCTCCTTCTGTCACTAAGCCACTGGGAGGAATGCCTCCACTTAACTCCTTCTAGCCCTACCCTTCTAAGTTCTATAGACTGAGTAGAGCTCGGGATAACCAGCAACCCTTCCAACTGAGACAAGATGACACCTACCACCTCAACCTCCCTCTGCGCCTCTCCCCCAATTTGCATAAACCTCATGGTCCTAAGTCCTTCTACATCATCTTCCCCCCAAAAGCGAAAAGAAACTTCAAACACAGACCGATCAGACAACACCCAGAAACCCTATTCGCTGACATATACCACTGCTCCACCAAAGGCCAGTTGAAAATGGATCTCATTTTCCATACTAACTGCCCCGTGAAATGCAACACCATCTTTAGAACACACCTTCACATATCCAAAACAACTACCACTCCCTTCAGCTGCAAACTGACAATCTCATTCCCAAACTGTCATACGCGCCACGGCAACACCTCTGCGACAATCTACACCAACGGCACAGTCATGATACAAGCCAAGAACGACAACACCTCTGCGATAATCTACACCAACGGCACAGTCATGATACAAGCCAAGACCGACAACCTAGATGCATTTGACTCTCTCTTTCCCTCGCTGCGAAAAGCCCTCACTCACTCACGCTACTCCCACCCGAGCAACTCCCTATCCCCAGATAGATTGACCCCCTGGAAATCTCACATCAGAATGCCAAAAATGCCAACATCTGCCCCCGAACACCGACCTCTCCTCCCCCCAGCCCTCAATTGATGCGCATAATACCCACCTCCCCCCCATAACGAATCGGAGATACGTCTCAGAGGAGACTCTTCAACCCCCCGCTGACCGAATCCTCCCCCACCTACCCTAATTACTATTCACAACAAACAACTAGGGAAACTGACCCTCGGTGAAGGACCCAGAACCTCCCGCCTGAATCACGACGCGCTTACTCACATCTTTTGCCCATGGCTACCCACAGGGACAACAGTGACAACACTAACACCAAAAGTCAATCCCCCAACGACAAGCTCTCCCCTTCCCGGGACTACCTTGCTCAGGACAGCCCGAACCCAGACTCCCCCACCCCTTCCTCCTCAGAGACGACTCAGAGACTTGCTATGCTTGAAAGCCAGCTAGAAACGGTAATTCTGGGCCTTAACAAAATCCTAAAGAAACTCTCCGCTCTCCCAAAGTCTATCCATCGCCCACACTCTACACCCACATTCACCAACACTAAACACTCAATTCCCCCTAAGGCTCAATGGTTCAGCTGGAACACGACACCCCTCTTGAACCAGCCACAGAGACCCAAAAGAACAAGAGCCGCAATGTCCATGGAAGAGGCGACCAATCTTGCCATCTCTTATTACACAGTCTCTATTGTCACCCCAAGCTCCAAGATCCAGGTTACCACTGGATTTGGAAGAGACCTCTCCCCTGCTAGAACATCAAGACCCCCAGCCTTCCTCACCAATATCCCCAGGGCTCCACTAGAAAAGAAACTCAATGACATTGGGATGATCAATTGCATGCTTCTACATTGCAGATTGGCCACCAAACATGTAACAGAGCTGGCAGAAACCATCCTTACACATGACACAGTTCATCAGTGAAACATGGCTGAATGAGTTCTCTTCCACAACCTTCGAAATGCTCGTGCCCCTGGGCTTCTCAATCATCAATAAAGACAGAAAAAAACAGCGAGGAGGGGGCATCACTATCATACACAAGAACAACATCTCCATATGTAAACTGACTCCCTCAAATACAACACGTTTGAATACATAACAGCCACCATTAAGACGAAGGATAACAAATCACTATACTGCCATCTCCTCTACCACCCGCCTGGCAACACCACCTCATTCGGAGAACACCGTACCTAATTGGTAACTCACTGCTCACTCCGAGACTCCAACAACATTATACTAGGTGACCTCAATCTACACTGGAACGAGGAAAACAACTCGTTGATCCAAACACTGACCTAACTTCTACATAACAACAACCTCACCCAACACTGCACAGAGCAAACTCATAACAGAGGCTCAATCCTAAATGCCATCATTGCTCAAGTAGATACAGTCACCATCGACCACACCCTACCTGTTGACTGGTCAGACCAACATATCATTCTATTCCACATCAACCAAACGAGCCTTCGCCTACCTAATACACAGGAATCCCCCCCCCCCCCACTGGGCAAGGAATCTAAGACAGATTCCACTTGCTGACTTAGAAGAAAGGTTAAGTTAAAACCTCCTTCTTCTGTGATGCCCTTGACAATGCCAAAAATAGACCCAAAGAACTCTTCAATCTCATCAGACAAACTTCCAAGCCCCCTGCATCCTCAATGCAGCCCTGCAAAGACCTTTGTAATAACTTTGCCATAATGAGAAAATCTCCAACATTGAGCTCTCCCTGGATGATCACAGCAGTCCCCCCAACAGAAGCTCGCTCCCAAGGACAGAAGATACCACACCCAAGCACCCACCGAACAGCTGGAAATCCTTCAACCCCATCTCCGAAGCAGAGACCATCAAAATGATCTCCAGCTCCAAACCATCAGCACACTTCTTGGACCCCATCCCTGCCCAACTGGCCCAAAAGCTTAAACTCACCCTAGCCCGCTCTGGACCAAGATCATTAATAGCTCCCTGAGAACTGGAGTCATGCCTGATTGTCTCAAAATCGGACAATTCACGCCACTACTAACAAAAACTGTGTACTGACACAAACGATCTGAATAACTTCAGACCCGTCTCCAACCTCCCATTCCTAGCTAAAATCCTGGAATGATGTGTTCTCCTGCAACTCACCCAACATTTGGACAACACCAACCTCCTAGACCCCCACCAATCGGGTTTCAGAAAAGAATGCAGCACAGAGACAGCGATCCTGAATGTAATAGATGATGTTCACAAATCACTCGATATGGACCGGTGCTGTCTACTCATACTCCAGAGCTATCAGCAGCCTTCGACACGGTTGACCACAAACCACTCACTAAGGTACTCCAAGAAAGAGTTGGAGAAGAAGAGGTGGTCTTACAGTAGTTCACCTCCTTCCTGCAAAACTGCACCCAACGAATAGAAATCAAAAACCTCATGTCTGACCTACTCCCTGTCAGCAGGGGGGTCCCCCAAGGATCAGTTCTCTCCCCACAACTCTTCAACATCAACATGGCACCCCTCACCACCTTACTCAAAAAAGCCAACATCCCCTTCCACCTCTATGCGGATGATACACAGATCTATCTAGAGACCTCCTCCATTGATGACATCCAGAGACTAAATGACACTCTAAGAGAAGTCCAACACTCAATCAAGATAAAACAGAAATCCTCCTCATTTCCAACAAATAACAGAGCCCCCTAATCACAAAATGGCTAAAAGCTATTGGTGCTCTCAACTGCAATCTCACCCTGGCCAACTCTGTAAAATCGCTGGGAATCACCCTGGACCCAAAATTAGACATGGACAAACACATCAAGAAAACCGCAAAGAGCGCCTTCCTAAACCTAACACTACTCAATAAAATAAAACCCTACATCGCGCCCAACGATCTTAAACTAGCTACCCAATCCCTAGTGCTGTCCGGACTAGACTACGGCAACGCAACACTCACAGGAACAGCAAAATCTCACCTATCTCCCCTCAGATCAACTCTTAATGCAGCAGCCAGAATGAACACATCTCGCCTGCGCTCAGAGAACTAAATTGTCTACCAATCGAAATGCGTGCCAATTTCAGAACTGTCTACCTCACGCACAGAGCCCTGCACACTGGGAATCCTGCATACCTGGCCTCCAAACTCAAGAAGGCCAGCCAGTCAAGAAATCTTAGGAGTACTAACACTCTACTCCTCATTCCCCCGGAAACGCACAAACAAAAAACCCTATCTCGGTCCTTCTCAGGAAATGCGCCATGAATCTTGAACTCCTTCCCAGTCCATATCAGGACTAACCCCTCCTTTTTAAAATTCAAAAGGCAGCTCAAAGACCTCTACCTCAACCTTTCTCTCCCAAATGGATAGCTGCCTCCCCATCACGGAATCTTGTCCACTGCAGCTCACCGCCACTTTATAACTAAGTCTTCCACCGAGCCCACCCCTGACTCTTTCCTTGGTCCCCCCTCCCCGAAAGGACTTCGTCTCGACTCAATGTATATATTACTGTTATACTGTTGATCTCTCTGAGAACGGACCTCGTCACGAGTCATTGTATATACTACTGTTATATTGTTTGATTTCTTTGCTATTAACTCTGTAAAGCGCTCAGATACTTTCGATTAGTCACGAATCAATGCTTGTATTACTGCTTTATCGTGTAACTTCTTTGCCACTAATGTTGTGAAACGCTCCGATACCTTCGAGTCTGGCCAGCGCTATACAAAACTCTTAAATAAATATATAAATAATTAAATGCCTATGTCAAAAACTTGTTTTTTAAACACAAACAAGAACTTCGGGTAACCCATGTGCAACCAATAGATACAGTTTTGAAGTATTTTCCGATTTCCACATCTGTATGGCTGGAACCATATTTAGTTTGGATATTAAATCCAGAATATAGATTTTATCTCAGTTGTCTCAGTTTATGCACAGTGCACTTTCTAGTAGCTTTCCCCCAGCAAGGATCCTGGTTTTCTGTCCTACCTAACTATCCGTGCGACAATATGTTGCCTCAGTCTACGGTACACTTTATGCTTTTTTGTAGGTTTTACAGATTGGCCAGAATTCAAATTTTGCACCCAATTTTGCAAGCAGAAAATATCAGGTCTCTTAAGTTAGGTCTGCAGTTTCTACAGTATTCAGAGTCATATTCTACCTGTTGTGCAGTTATATGGTGGGCATTAACAATCAGGAAAAAGTATCCCTCTTAGGGCTAAATAAAGTAATGCTGCAATTGTGGTCCTTTTGGTATATGCACCAGGTAGATTATTATGAGAATGTTTGTTTGGAACTTTTATATTTTTTTTTATTCTGCATGTATTATCACAATTAAAGCTTATCTAAAATAAGTAAAAAAACGTGATTATGATGATGGTATGTATGTTATTTTTTTTTTTTTAAGTATTTATTAGCATTTTGTTAAGATAGTAACAACAGGTGTACAACATCAAAGAGGGAGGAAGGGTGGGGTAGGGGGGCATGTGATGTGAGCATATGAATACATGCCGACTCATTACATCATCACCCCAGCAGAAGGAGATGTATACAACAGTACTGGCACTGTGTTACAGAGCATATTGACTTATCCATCGTCCAGCGAGGAGAAGGACAGTGTGTGGGGGTATTCCTTCTTCAGGCACCCCAGTGCGTAAGGGGTCACGAGAACAGTTAAGTAGTGGCTGGGCTGACATTGGAGTTGGCCACCATGCTGGCCGTGGGGGGGGGGGGGGTCACCACACAGGGTAGTCCTGTCAGAGTCCAGCTGGGGGAGTGTGTCCCTCTGCCGGTGGTATGTCAGCAGCGGGTCCCAGATATCCTCTGGGTGTGAAGGCAGCGGCATAAGCTTCTGATAGGTAGAAAACTGTTCCTGGTAGTAAACCGCGTCCTGTAACCAACTCACAGTCTTAGGGGCAGGCCGCCTCCCCCAGTGCATAGCAACACGTCATTTGGCCAGCAGTAAAAGCATGGTCGTAAGGAGGCAGGCCTGGGAAGGAATGTCCTGGATGTATCCCAGAAGGCTGACCAAGTGGCCAGTGAACCAGAGCAAGACAGAGAAGACCTCAGACCAATAGTCTACCACTCGTGAGCATTTCCAAGCGAGATGTAGGAAGGAGGCCTGCGGCACTGCGCAGCGCGCATCTTCAGCTAACTACATGCGGTGGAGCTGCATCAGGTGCGATACAGCCATGAAGTAATATGAATTGGATGAGTCGCAGTCTATAGTTTGGTGGGAGGGCTGCAGTTTGGCAGCAGCAATACATCCATTGCCCATCAGTGATGAGGGGGTGTTCATGTCCAATTCCCTGGCAGCACGGGCCACTGGAGCACGTGCCAGTGCCTTGTCTTGAATTGAAGCATATGGTCAGGTGACTAGTCTGCCAGGGGAGGGGTTAGTTAGTATATGTTCAAGTGTGAGGAGTACAAGGGGGGAGCAGGGAACGTGTTGTGTATCGCACAGCAAGTAGCTTGGAGATGGTGATAGAGGAGGACATATAGTGCCATTTGGGGGGGGGGGTTTGTTGGGCACAAATGGGGGTAAAAAATGGCCATCAGGGTATAGGCCTGCAAATGTGAGGCCTCTCTTGTGTGCTCTTGCTCTCATCTTGCAGCTGCGGCAGTAGGGGGTTGCACGCAAGGGTGATGGAAGGAGCATATAGGCAAGGAAGCCAGGTGCGCTAATGCATGCTGTCCCACGCCCACTGTGCACATTCCACTGTGTTGATTTCAGCCTGTGGTGACCTGTATCGTTGGTATAGCGCTGTGGTCAAAGGACAAGATGCTGCCTGGTCTGCCTCCACCATGGTGTGTGAGGTTGAAAACCTCTGGGGTAAAGACAAAAATGTATACATTGGGCTTGAGCGCATAATGCGTATAAAGTAATCTTGTGTGCGCTTTGGCCCCCCTGCTCAAATGGCAGGGTAAGTGTCTCCCATGCGATTCTCAGCTGCTTGACAGCCCATACCAGGGCAACAAGATTGGAGCACAGTCGCCGAAGAAAATGTGCTTTGAGTGGGATTAGGGCAAACACAAAGAGATGATGGATGGAGCGCTGAGACTTTTCAGACACTCACCCCCCCAGTCACAGATCTGGGTTGAACCCATCATCGTTCTTTAGCTCACTTTGCCACCCCAGTTCAGATCCAGCCATATGCAAATCAGTCTTGACCCTGTCCCTCATGGAAACAGTCCAGCCCGAACTGCCAAGCCAGGTCTTCCCCGGACCGGAAACAAGCATCCTGGGACCGGTTTCAGGGTAACAGACCTGGCTTGGCAGTTCGGGCTGGACTGTTCCCATGAGGCACAGGGTCACAACTGATTTGCATGTAGCTGGGTCTAAACTGGGGTGGAGAAGTGAGCATTTGTTCCCTCTAAATATATCTCATATTTCTGAGCCAATTCAGATAATTTGTCATGTGCTTGTCTTGCTCTCCTAGTAACATTCTTACTCATGAACAAAAGTTCACTCTGCTGATACATTTCTATTTGATCCAAAGCAAGACAACCACTTATCATTTCATCCAATTCCAACTTCAATTTTCCCACATCCACCAAGTTTACTATAAAAGTAGACTAAAGAGCTCCCTGACTCCCTTCAGTACTCCCACTCTCATTCGATTTAGTGTTAAGAGTTTTGAAAAGGTCTCCAATTCCTGGACATTAAGATCGGGATGTAACTTGGAAGCTTTAGATACTACCTGTATCTCAGGTGTACTGCTATGCATATTTAAAGGTGGTTCCCAGGTGAGTGAACCCAGATCAAGTAATCCCAAGAATTACCTTAAAGGTCTAAATCCTACCATAAGGAAAACTTGCATTAACCGGACCTAATGTAATTAATTCCCCTACTCTCTGACGCAAGGGTGCAATTTCTCATGCTTGTGGTTGCGAGGGAACAGCTGAGTTTTTAATCTCGTTTACCCCGGAATCAGGCTTATATGTAGAAACCACTAGTCCAATGCTAACAGGAACTGTAAGTGCATCTGGGACTGTACAACCAATGGGGGTCCCAGGAACGCAAGTCCCTGAATTTCCCCCTATCATGTTTTGATTCACTGTAGTCTCCATCACACTCTGGCAGGAGAATTCCATATCATCCCAGAACTTGTACTTACTGGTGCAGTAGGCAGTCCAGTATTCCCAAGAAAGAGAGAACATCCAGGAAAAGCCTCTAGCGTCCCTTGGGGTATCCCTTTATTAGGACGATATAACACTTACATAATGTTTCTTTAGCTTCCTTGCCGTTCTCTCACAGTTTAGAATGAGATGTTTTTAAGTGTAAGTGCTTTTGGTTGCTTTAAATCTTTCACAGAATCAGAAAAGACACGTCTACTGTGTAGAATGCAGAGTGAAACTACATTTCCTATCATTTTTGTCGCATCTGTGACACAGTTGTTATGTGACAGCGCCAGCGCCACACCCCTCGCGAGACACACCTCTTGCTTTCTCTCTTTAAATGGTGCAAAATGATGGCACAGCCTTCTCCCTCCAACTGCAGACTACGGTGCCTGGAGTACTGACTGCGAGGTAGGGGGCGCATTGACTGTCAAGCTCTTTGCAAACAATCCAATAGATTATCTGCATAAACAATTGATACCGAGTGCCGTCCGACCCGCATCCCCGTTGGTCAGCACTTGTTTCAAAACATAACGCATAGTCTCAACAGAGTTCGCTTCAACAGCTATCAGCGGCTCCCGAACTACTGACTCTGAAGCATGGGGCATTATGGCCTGGGACTACCGAATTTCCCCCTCCCGCGCCTTGTGTATAAACAACATTTATTAATGATGGACATGAGAGTGGGTTTCTTTGGAGGCAGGGGTCGTACAACCCCTGGCTGTATTTATTAAAACATGAAAACAAATAAAAATTGAATTAAACAATATTTACACAATTTTACGCAGAAAACGTAGCATGACATTGGATTACAATTCATATGTACAGATATCAGATGGCTAACCTTAACATATTTCTAATACAGAGTATTTCCTATCCGAGTCTAACATCTGGATCATAATCATACATTAATTACTTTTTGCGTATCCTATTTGGGCCTACGGCAAGGTCGCTAACCGGTGTCAGATCCTTATCAATTAGCCACGCCCTCCCGTAGGAGTGCGCATGCCCAGAGGGCCCGTTTACCGAGAGGGTACTCCCCCCCCCCCCCGGTTACCTCGTACGCTCCCTGAACTCCATTAAAAATGGGGGCTCTTGCACTCTGCGCCATTTAGTGACGTCATCATGCCAGTGCGGGGTGGCCAACCAGCCTAAAGAAAGCGTGACTCCCTCTTTCCCGCACCCATCCCGCCAACCGTATGTACCGCCCCTGGAGTTATAGGAGAGACCCCTTGTCCCTCACCCTGGGCGACCCCATCCAAGAATGGTGCCGCCCCCTAAGGACCTTAAATTTACTGCTCACCAGTCATGACCTTACCGCCACAGGCCAGCGTAGTTGCCCGACTATCTGGCCCGACTATCTGGCCCCCCTCTCCTCTTGCCCTGAAAGGTCATGCCCAGCCCTTACACTCCCTAGCCAAGCTATGATATTTTCTAACATCATTTCATTACCTAACCTAGTCAGGTGGACCCCGTCTTTTAAGAAGCACGATTCCCCCCTGACACACCCGTGTGCAATGTTTTGAAAATGCGGGGACCTGAACAGTTTCCCTGTTTTGTTGTTGAGCCTCCTTACCGAGTGATTCAACGCTTTCACAGAATTTTCCCCCCTCCATTTGAATCTGGGTATCATCTGCGACCAAACTATGGTGCAGCCCTGGCACGCCTTAGCTAACCAGCCTACTTCGGAGGTATGTCCTCCATCAAGACCCTTCTCCCCAGTTTTACCAGGTCATTCCCACCTAAATGCAAGATAACTATTGTGGGCGGAGGGCTGTGTCTATTCAAAAGATCTGTCACATAACCCCTAAACTGATCGAGGCAGAGACCCCCTTTTCCATGGAAAGAAACTTTGAAACCATCCTGCTCTGCGTCTGTAATTACCTGAAAGGAAAACAGATTTCATACGCCGTATATAAGAATGACCAATGACCCACACATCCTGTGCTCCCTTGTCCCGTGGTTGTGGCTCCGTTGTGAAGAATCTTGCTGCTGTGCCGACGGCAGTTTCCCCCTCTGCGTGACAGGTTCGAGAAACTGAAAGCAAACAAACAAAACAGGACAGGCATCAGTCCACAATTGTACGGTACCCTCACAACATGTGCAGCCGCACATAGCGCTTGTAACTATTAGAAGACCATCGTCCAATCCTCTTTACACTGTTGCTATGCAACCCCCTAGCTGTTGCCTCTGTTGCAGCCCCGATTCTGAATGAATGAGTCCCAAAGTCCTTTGGATTCAAACCTGTCCTGTCGATTGCCATGGCCAATACCCTTTTAAATTGGAACATGGTAAGTGAGGTACTGTCCGCATGCATTAACAATGTCCCTCCTACCGCACTATTCCTCTGTCGGAGGTAAGCTTCTAGGTGCATCACTGGGCAACATGGATTGCTTTGTGCCCGGTGAAGTATCATCCCTTCGGTTTTAGATTTTTTAATGGTTATTAGCAAAGCGTCTCCCTGTATCTTCACATGCTCCAGCAGGAGCCCACCTTGTACATCCTGCTTGTTGCGTGCCACCAGTTCCCCTACCCTAAATGCCCCATAAAAAGCTAGTGCAAAGGCAGCTCTGATTAGTAATGCCTCCCCTATTGAACTGCAAATGGCACCCAAGGCTGTTAGCAATGCAGTCAGCCGCTCCAAACCAATCGGCTGCCTGGTGTCAGGAGCAGCCCCCTGGAGGCGCCGCCACCCCTTCAATGCCTTTCTTATAATTAAACTATTCGTGGGGTCTTTTGTGTCCCTGATCTGTGCAAAGAAAGAAACCGCTGCTACATGTTGCCTGGCTGTCGCCGCGGAGCGCACCTCCTTATTCAAAGTGTCTAAATACAAGAGGAAGGTCTCTGACTTATGCCAGCTATCCACCCATTCCCGCCCCAAAAATGTGCAGTAAGACCAAAACGCCCCTTCGTAAGCTTTCCTGGTCCTAGGTGCTAGGCTAGCTGCCACGAGGTTCTGTAGCTGGGGGCACCAATCTGCCAGAGTACTTCTGGGAAGTGTGTTGGTGTTGCCTCTGCAGATGGTAAGTGTTCCCTGAAAACCTGCATCTTGAAGCGAGAGAGTGCGTCAGCAGCATTATTCAGCACCCCCGGGACATGTTTAGCCTTAAACTGTATGTTCAGTTTCATACACAACAGCACTATCTATTTCAACAGGCGAAGAATCATTTTGCACCGTGCAGCCTGTTGGTTGGTGCATTCCACCACTGTCATGTTGTCTGACCAAACAATCACCGATTGATTTCGCAGATGATGAGGTCAAACAGTCAATGCCACCCAAATGAGAGAAAGTTCCAGGAAACCTATGTTGGCTGTCAGACCACTCCCTACCCACCAAGCCGGCCAATGTTGCGCCACCCACTTGTTCCCGAGTATGGCACCAAATCCCACACTGCCCGCAGCGTCAGTCCATAAACCTAACTCCGCGGAAGTAGTGGGGGGACCGGGCCACACTACCCTGCCGGTGAAACCCTCCAGAAATGCGATCCAAATCTGCATGTCCTGGCGAACCTCAGACGACAGTCTTGTGTGATGATGCTTTTCGTGCAGGCCTGTCATGGCCTGTGAGATGGAACGGGAGAATGGCCGTGCCATAGGTATTACCCGTAGCGCAAAGTTCAACTGGCCCACTGCCTGTTGTAGCTGGTGTAAGGTCACTTTATCTTTTGACAAACATTTTTGGAGTACTGCCCTAAATTTCACTATTTTTTCTTTAGGTAACCTAAAACATCCCTGTACAGAGTCCAATTCAATGCATAAAAATTCAATTGTGGTTGCTGGACCCACTGTCTTCCCTGGTGCCAGAGGGACCCCAAAAGTACGCATGAGCACGCAAACTTCCTGCAATGCATCTGCGCATTCCCGGGACCCCCCGACCCCAGAAAGAGAAAGTCATCAAGATAATGCATGACATATTGGTGCCCAGTCGCCTTCCTGAAAACCCATTCCAGAAATGAACTGAATTTTTCAAAGTAAGCACAGGAAACAGAACAACCCATGGGCATGCACATATCCATGTAGAATTTCCCTTGAAATGAAAAGCCTAACAGGTGGTGATCTAAAGGATGAACCTGCAGCAGCCGGAAGGCGGATTCAACATCTGATTTGGCTAGCAAGGCCCCTGGTCCCAAAACCCTTAGGATATCCACTGTCTGGTCAAAAGAAGCATATTTGACGCTACAGAGTTCTTCGTTGATGGCGTCATTTAATGAATTGCCTCAAGGGGCTGATAGATTATGAATCAACCTGAACTCCCCCTCATCTTTCTTTGGGACCACCCCCAGGGGCGAGCAGACAAAGTTGGGCACGGGGATGTGGTCTAATGGACCCGCTATTCTACCCAGGCGCAATTCTTTAGTAATTTTTACTGCTGCTACCCCTGGGTTGGACCTTACCGACAGCTGATTTTTACACTCTGGTGTCCCTGTATAGTCAACAACTGGAATCCTAAAACCATACAAAAACCCTTCCTGTAACATCCTAGCCGTGGCATGATCTGGGTACCTATTTAACCAAGGTGTCATAGCCAGTACATCAGTGGGTGAATGCGTTAGCATTTTTTCCTTTTCCTTATTCTTGTTTCTGCCTCGCTCTATTTCCTGAGAATGCATTCCCTTTCTTGAGGCATTTTGATTCTGGGTGAGAGGGGTGATTACATATGGAGCATGTGTGTCTAAATTTACAAGTGCCTTGGGCTCTGGTGCATGTCTCTCTATTAAAATCCCAGCATACTCCTTTTCGACCCCCCCCGTTCCCTGCACCCGGGGCCGTGCCCCCGGTGTGTGAGGGCTGAGGTGCTTGAGAAGTGTGACTCTTGTTCCAATTTTGCCCTGCAGTGCCTGGCTGCCCTGGGCCAAACTGATCAAACCATGAGATTGAATCAACCCGGTCCCATGTAAGTGATGGGTCAAATTCCTTAGCCTTCCTGAAATTCATGTTGTATTCTTTCCAACCTACACCCCCATATTTATCATGAGTCATAGTAACCCTGCTTTGGTAACACGCCATTTCCGCATGCAGATTAGGCGACCGCTCAGCTATTATGGACATAAACACTGAGAAAGCCCTTATCCAATTGGTCAGGGTCTCCTCCACCCTAAATCTCGACATTTCAACCCGCCATTCACTGGGAAGCATCCAATCCTTTTGCCTCTTGGCATACTCCATTTCTATGTTATCCACAAGTAAAGAAAACATATTGACATAAGCACCGGACCATATCAATTCCCTCACCTCCCGTGTTACATGCCTTGCTAAATGTTCCCTCCTAGAGGGTAGCACACCTGCGCTCAGCAATGGCAGTGGAACCTCCTTACCTATTTGCCCAACTCCAGCTGACTCCGCCATCCTGTCTTTTCCAATGTCGCTCTCTTGTTGCACTGGTTTGGGTTGACTGGTATTACTCCGGCCTGGGCTTGGCACCCCGCTTGGGGCAGCCATAATCCTCGCCACCATCCTCTGCGCCTCTGCTAACGGTTCCTCCCCTACTTCTTTGGCGCCCACAGAGGGCGGTAACATACCCCCCTTTCCTAACCAAGGAAGGACTGCCGCTATCTGCGCTGCTAACTCCGGCGGGACCTGACTAACCTCTGCTGGCGCTAAAACCGGGATGGGGGCCACTGGGGTCAGGACCGGAACCCTTGGGCATGGTGTGGGCACTACTAGGATTATCATTGGTACAACCAGGGTAGCTGGAGGGACCGAACTTGGTGCAGGCACAGGCACGGAAGGCACTGGGGTCAATGGGACACTTGGCGCTAAATCTGGTATAGCTATAGGGCTCTCTGGTGTGACTGGAAAGCCTGAGGGACCCTCCCCCGAAGGAATTTCCCCTAAAGGTTGCCTTGGTGTCGGGTCTTGGTTCTTCCCCTTCCTGTTTCTAACCCACTTGGGGAGTGATTCTAATTCTCCTCTGGGTTTTGGGGGCACTATTTTTCGCTTGGGCCTGCCTGATGGGCCACCCTGGTCATGTACCTTCTATCTGAGCTCTGCCAGGCTATGCCCCATTTGCTCTACCTTTCCCCATCTCCTATCCATTGTCGCCATCCTGCGCATCATAGATACCAACATGTGTTCCATGCGGGAACGCTTTGCACCCCGTTTACTAGCCATTTTACGTGGGCCAACAATTGCCCGGTGACCCACACACTGATCAGCAATTACACCTGCGAGCACAATGCTATTTGTCACCTAAATGGGACCTATCCAGGTCCTGGCCCTAAGCACCACGCAACTGGGACCGCGCCACACCAGCTAGTCTGGGCAGTGGGCGAGCAAACTCTAGTCCGGCGGCCCACAGAAACAGTGAAGTGCAGGCCTGTCTGTGTCCCCTTACAGCGATACCCTCTGTCTCGCCTCCTTCTGGTCTATATGAAGAGCACCCACTCCTATGATAAAAAAACAGGTTAGCATCTGCTATGGATAACTACAATAATCTTGGATCCAACTCAATACACTCTCCTGTTATATGGTGCCACTACAACACTCCTTAAATCCCCCCGACGTACCTTTAAACCTGCAGCCCAAAGCACCCCCCACTGAGCTAAATCCTGCTGTAATAAATCACCAGTCTCCTCGGCAACTATCGAAAAAATTGTAACGTCACCCCTGTTATTTTAAAGTCACCCCAGAACACAATTGCTATAGATTTTGCCCGTGAGATATGACCTTGACACCACTGCTGGGGATTCAACCCTTCTTTTTAAGGCCCTTGCCTTTTATGGACCTGGAACACCAAAGGCTGACGACAGTGCCTCTAACTGAACAGTAACCAAAAGAGATCTCACTGAAAAGAATCAATGGAATCGAACCTGCAACCTTGAGAGTAAGAGTTTCAGACCTTAACCATTAAGCCACAGTGACACGACAGTGCCACTACTTCAACAGTAACCAAAAGCGATCTAACTGACAGAATCAATGGGAATTGAACCTGCAACCTTGCGAGTAAGAGTTTCAGAAGACCACAGTAACTCTTTTAATCCCACAATGCTCCCCTACTCCTCAAACCACAGCCTTTCACCCGTACCTTGGAGGCGCGTGCGCGCGCCTTACTCAACCCCTGGTGACCGTTCGACTTCCTTTGTGTTCGGGAACCTGGAAGTACCCGGTAACTGCCGCTCCGTCATCCTGCTCGTTCCCGCTCACTCCAGCTCCGCGAGCCAACGATCTGCCGCAATCCTCCGCGAGACCACGATCCGCTTCGACAGCCTGCAACCGCAATCCGCGAGAAACGAAGGACAGGAACCGCCGGCCACTGCGTCGAGTTGAAAGACCTGCAAAACAAAAGAAACAAAAAGTTTACAGCCTCCTAGAGGCTGGGTGCGGCAGACCTGGGAGCGCAGGACAAAGAGACCGACTCCCGCGCTCCCCGGCCTTTTAAACTCAATTTCAGGGCAGGCCGGTTCTAACCGGCCTCACTCCTGCTCCCCCTTGACCCGGAAGCAACTCAATCGCTTCCGGACCAAGGCGGAGCGTGCCCCACCAGGGAGAGCAGGCAAGGGGGGGGAGGGGGGTCGGTGCCCCGCCATACTTGCGGCAGGGCCGATGCTGGCCCCGCCTTTTTCTTCTCATTGTTTCTATTTTTATCACATACCCGATAGATCCCCTGCATGAATAGACGTTACGAGGTGCCATCCGACTCGCACCCCTGCTGGTCAGCATTCGCGCACAACACAGTGCAGGCTCCGTCCGGCTGCCATCGGCGGCTCCTGAACGATTGACTGTGAAACATGGGGCGCTCCCTATTTCCCATTTCTTTATTGTATGACATATGAATAATGTACCTACTGGATGGGCCTTCGTGGTCCGAGATTTTTCATCCCCTGATTATACGACGGGTTTTGAGACATGGCTTGGAGCGAGGAGTAACACTCTTGCTTACTAAGTATTATAACCCAGCCAACAAATGCCTTCAGGTTTACATTAAGGGTGAAGCATCATGAAATTGGATTATTCCAGCACCCCCCAACCCCTTTCCCTCGTACAGTCAAGTGATTGATTTTGCGTATAATTATGTGCGAGAATAAGTAATGTGAGTGTGTTCATTACATTATCTCACATATGTGTTTCAGAGCGGTGCCTTCTCTCTGAGCTGCATGCCAGGTTAAGGTGCGGCGATTTTCCTGCAACATACGGGTAAGACATGAAGATATAAGTATATTTTCCTGTTAATATGCTTTTACATAGTTAACACACACTGTTTAGCATTGGGCAGCACAATAAACTGTTTCAAATTAAATGAAATAAGAGTAATAATGTCTATGGTATACACATATGCCTTATGTTTTTGCATAGGTACCACCAGTGAATCTCCAAAGAGGATAAAAGATCACTGGTTTTGTATTCTTTTCCCTGTTTTACACTCTATTACACTTTCTTCCACTCTCTTACACGATTATAATAATTGGGGACAAACTTCTGTAGCAAGCAGC
The DNA here is from genome assembly GCF_964204655.1 of Triturus cristatus. Taxonomy (NCBI): domain Eukaryota; kingdom Metazoa; phylum Chordata; class Amphibia; order Caudata; family Salamandridae; genus Triturus; species Triturus cristatus. Next base: position 1,189,292,421 of record NC_140581.1, on the reverse strand, counting down.
AGCACGCATTGGTTCTGACGAAAGCCACAACACCTCTATTTAGGGTCAATAGGCTGAAACATGTAGACCTTTTTTCGTCACTAACTCGCAGGTATATGTTATCCCTGCTAGTGCCCTGTTTTTAATCCTGGCCCCAGACGTGCTAATAAAGGTAAATTACGTACCTGCTAGCTAGTTTTAATTCACTTTCCGCACTATTATCAATTTTGTGCTGTGTGTCTCACCCAACCAAGTTTATCACTCATCATTGTTGGATTTAGTACATCCTAAAATTAGGAACAAAACATACCTGAGCTCCTCCCTCTCAGAGAGGGGGTTGTAGCCCATGGCGGGACCAGGCTTTCCCATCAAGAGGAGAATCCTAATGATGAAGTGTGCCACCTATGGTGGATGAGGGATTTCGTCCTAATAAAGGGATACCCCAAGGGATGCCAGAGGCTTTTCCTGGATGTTCTCTCTTTCTTGTGTTTTCATTGTAGACCCGAGGGTTTTATATTGTGTTATTGTTAGAAGATTGGGGAGCCAACCCTTGCAGGCCTTAAAACTTTCTCCTCTGACCCTCTCACCCCCCTTTTGTGTGTATATAGTCCAGTATTCCCACCTGCAGCCTCGCTCCCACCTCCCTCTGCTCAAACCTCATTATACGGCGGGGGTCACTCAGACATTAATACATCTAAAAGATTATCACTAGGATCACTATCTCTGTTTTCCTCTTTATTTCCTGTTTCTTTTATTTTATCCTTCTTTCTCTTTTTGTCTCCTTTTTCCACTTCTCTGGTTTGCAATAACGGGTATAATTTTGCTTCTTCTATTATGTCAGTTCTCCACCTTTTCTGCTCTGCTTCCCACCTCGCATCTGTTAACGGGCCTATTCTAACAGATGAGAGGGGGTAGTGGGAGTGATGAGAGGGGCAGTGGGTGTGTGGGGCAGAGATGATAGGGTTGGTGGAAGCGGGATGTAGAGATGGGTTGTATTGTATTTGTTTCTTGTGGAATTGTGTGGCATGGTATGCTGTGGGGTTGTGTGGATAGTAATCAAATGGTATTAACTGTAGTGTAACTATGTAGAGTGAAATTGTGCGTTATGTGGAATGTTATCTGGAGTTAATTCTGGAGTGTTGTGTGGGACCAAATAGCTCCGCAGTTGATGTACTATGCCATTAGTGATCCTCAAACCACCTAGGTTATAAAACTGAGATTTATGGGGAGCAAGGCATGGACATCTATGTTTTGGGAGTTAAACATGTGGCAATGTTTCATCTTCATAACAGTACATTTGTTTGAAAAGTACCAATCGAAATCATAAGCAACATTATCCGTAACTGCAGATAAATAGTAGACTATGACATTGCAGGATGCCTCGCTGATGCCAGTATGTTAAAGACTCTCCCAAAGAACAGCAGTTTGACAGTGCTTGACACCACTTTTTGATAACTGCATCTCACTGCCTCCAAATAGGCATACTCATAAACCAACTTTTGCTAGACAGCAAGCAAAAGAATACAGCAGAAGTGATTCCATACTATTAACAAGGATGGGCTTCCATGCTAGTTAACCCTTTCGATGCGCCTGTCGGCCAACGGCCGTCGCGAGCACTACCTCCGTAGAGCCGCGCACGTCCGTTGGCCGACGCAGCCCCGCCCGCGCACGAATTTACCCGCAACGCGGTGGATTTTACGCCGCGGTCAACGAGTTAATGAAAATATGATAAAGTCTCTTCGAAATTCAAAAAAGTGTATTTCTTTAACAAAGAAGCTTTGACACTAATAGGCACATAATAGCACTGCTTTGGGAAGTACTTATTAAAGTTTTTTTTTGTACAACTGGCAGTCTGAACTTATATATCTGGAAGTGCTTTCATACGCGATAATGAAGAAAAAATGAGTTTTAGTAAAATAAGATACAACAGAGGCACATTAAACCAAGACGTAGTAAATTTCCAAAACCCTAAAGCATTCAAAACTAAGCAATCACACTGATTACACTCTTAAACACATAAGCAAATAAATCACCTCAAAAACCTATTAAAAATGCACAAAATGGAAAAACACTGGTGATACTGTATTTTATACCATAAGTAACTTTGAAGATGTGCACAAGCAAATTTGGAGGGGACGTGCTTGTTTGAACCATTCTTCTGCCGTGAGGGAAATGGCTTGGCAGTTTAATCTTCCGCCGTGAGGGGAACGGCTTCAATCAATCTCTGCCTACCATCGCCTACATTTCCTAGCAGCCCTCAATCAGGCACGAGGAGTAAGCATCATTTATTCACCCATAGACCTCTGAAAAGCGCCGCTGCACTCCCGCAGTGTCAGGATCTAGCCTTGGCGCCTGTCTGAACTACAATTCCCAGGTACAACGGATTCTTAACTACATTTCCCAGAAGCCCTTGCTGGATGACCGGATATAGCGAGACACGGCTGTTGGGGAAGTGTTCGTGATTTTGTCGAACTCAGCGGGAGCGGCTGCTCTCGGTTCTGGAGTCTTTCTGGGCAGCGATTTTGTAGAGGAGCGTGAGCAGGTTCCCAGCGTCCTGCCCTGGTATCGTTATTGTGGGGTGTCCTAGTGCGCTTGTTTGTTCGAAGAGCGGAACGCTCTTGTATGGGCTGAGGAGCCAGGCGGGTACGCCGTGGAGCTAGAGCGGCGGTTCGGGCCGTTTGTTGCCATTAAGCGGGAACTGCCTTGTTTCCTTATTTCCGGATTTTCTAGTTTGTTTTATGCAAGTGGCGGAGTGCTGGGGGGATCCTCCGCACTACCGTCATGAAAATAGGACATAACGGTTGGTGGATTACAGGTACCAAAGCGGGCGGCAGTAGTATAGGCACTACGCCCTACCGAGTTTGGTGGACCCTTGGTCTGAGGGGAGTTTCTTTTGGTTGTTGTTGCTATCGGTGTATATGACGAAATACACACCGGGGGCATTGTGACAATATCAGAGCCACTCATTTCTTGTCATTGCTAGTATTGCATTGGTTGGACTGAGTAACAGGATAACAGTCAAGATTTTGGCTATACGGATGATTTCATTGAACGGAGTAGTTCCATGTTAGGGAGGGTACGTACGCACATGACTAATATATACATTGGGCAGGAGCACGATACATGCTATGCCAGCTAACGGGTTTTCTTGTGTTGTGTATGGAAATGAGGACACCAGGAGAGAACCAGCGCTTTGAAGCTACTACTCAGAGTCAGCAGGTGACACGTTATTCCTTAGCGAGATATTAATGAGAGTAGGATGTAATCATTGTACTAACCTATGCGTTTTGTTTTACAGCTTCCCTTCCCTGCTGCCCCTTCCTTTCCCCTCCTGAGGTTTTTTCCCCTTTGGGGTTTTTTCCCTCACCCTATCGTTCGAATACCCTGTATTGATATAGTTTCAGGGTGTTTGGAAGGTCCGGAGGTGGAGCTTATTACGACGACTGGATCCTGCAGAGTGAAAACCTGACAGAATCACGAACCCAAGAATTGCATTCTGCCCGGTTCAGTCGTAGTGATAATGGCATCAACAAGAGAATGGGGTAGTAATGCATCTGAGGGTGCACATCATAGCAATTATTGGCATCAAATTGGGTGTATAGTAATAGTTGTCAGAAAAACAGTAAGATCGGTAACAAGTTGAGTAAGTGGTGCCACTCGGGATAGGAAAGCACCCTACTACATAAGTGCTGAAATATACGGATCATGCAAAGCAATACCCGTAATTAACAAATTTTATACATAAAGAAATCCCGGCACTCTAGAGTCACGTATTATTCTTATTGGTTATTAGCCAAAGAAACAAGAAACACAGTAGTAATAATGAAAAACTGGCTGCGGAACAGATTGGGTCCTCACAGAAATATATGACAAAGAGTAATTTAATTCATAAGTTTTACAGAAAGGAAAGTCATAGTCATGAACAAAAATCAGAACTCCCTAGTACATTAAGTCCCTTCTTTCCAGCAGTAGACGTCTACTGCTGGAAAGAAGGGAAGGGACGGGAGTTACGTTTCGGTCACTACCTACTACACTACGAGGGCTTACCAGAGCCGGTTCTTTTGACTTCACCAAACGTGATGGAGCCAACAAAAATATATTAAAAACCACTACTTAGAGGACAACGCGAAGACCGTCACATCGATTTAGTCTTAAAAATAGGTTCCATAACACTGTCCACCATCTCTAAGTATTAGAAAATTTGGTGGAGATTCGTTCCTTTTCAAATAAAGCCGTAAGACACCAGGAACTTCCACTGTGATATGAACCACTTCCGCCAATGGTTATAAGAACCAAAATTTTGGATATTTTACTCTTGGTCGATCTTTCCTAAAACAATAGAAATTATTAGTGGAGATCTGTTATTGCTAACACACAACTGGTACAGATATCAGGAGCATTCCTTGCGACTGAATTTGCCTCTTTGGACCATCACAAGGTTCAAAAATTCTTGGATACTCTTAACAGAATCATATCGTACGTCTGAGTTTGTCCATAGAAATAACCTACAATCAATATTTCGTTTGGCAGAAGCATAATTGCATGTCTGACATATAAAGCGTTCTAAGACTCTTTTTCAAAGCCCTGAGGAAGTCACTATACGTGACGAAACACGTGTCGGCTGTCATCCATTTGGATCAAGATTTAGAAAACACAAGTCTCCTTTTTACGAACCAACAACTAGAACTTAATGTACTAGGGAGTTCTGATTTTTGTTCATGACTATGACTTTCCTTTCTGTAAAACTTATGAATTAAATTACTCTTTGTCATATATTTCTGTGAGGACCCAATCTGTTCCGCAGCCAGTTTTTCATTATTACTACTGTGTTTCTTGTTTCTTTGGCTAATAACCAATAAGAATAATACGTGACTCTAGAGTGCCGGGATTTATTTATGTATAAAAAAAGTAGGGATAATGGCGTCCATAGAGAATGTGTTGCATGCTTTAGTCCTGGTCCAGCAGGAGTTGGCGTCGGCTAGAGCCGAGACTACAGCCTTAAGAGACAAGGTAGAACAGTTGACTAGGAATCCTTTTAATGCCTCTTCTCCTGCATCTTCCATACAGGTGACGGTGCCTCCACCCATTCCTTTGGCTAACCCCGAAAGGTTCTCAGGCGATCCTCGTAAGACACAGGTTTTCTTAACGCAGATATTGTTACACTTTTCCTGTAAACCGGCTTCGTTCCCTACCAATCACTCAAGAGTGGCTTTCGCCATATCCTATTTGGCAGGGGACGCAGCCAATTGGGCTGTGCCTTTAGTGAAGAATAATGACGCTATTTTGTACGATTGGTCGGCCTTTAAGGCGGAATTCGAGAAAGTATTTGATCGTAGGGCAACAACCTTTAGTGCTGATAAGGAACTATTAGAATTAAGGCAGGGTAAAAGTGAGCTACTTACGTATTTGACCACGTTTAACAGACTGGTGGCTGAGGCTGAATGGCCTGAGGAAAAAAGAATGTCTCTTTTCTATCAGGGGTTAAAAGAGGACTTGAAAGATGTGGTGGCCCAAGTAGACCCTCAGCCAACCACGAGCGTGGACATGATCAATCTGGCGTTAAGATTGGATAGTCGCATGACAGAGAGAGGGGGTAGCCTGAGAAGATGGTACAGGGGGTCATTCAGTTATGATCGGTCCACTCGTAAGCCATCGGGAGGGATAGAAGGCAGTCCAGAACCTATGGAGATAGGAGCACTCCGAGCCCTGTTATCGAAAGAAGAGAGAGAGGTCAGGCAAACACAGGGTCTTTGCATGTACTGCGGGAAGAAGGGGCACTACGTTAGAGAATGCCCCTCTAAACCCAAGACCGCTAGTGCCAATAGATTCAAGAGAGTTGCTGTTTCTTCCCTAGCATCTGAGACGGTACAGTCTGAGAACCAGAGACCAGGGGCTGAGGGAGGACACGAATGGAAACTCATCTCGCTTTCCACTATCGGGATAGGGGAAACAGAGTCACATCTTGTCATAGGCATGACGCTTGAATGTGAGCATGAGAACCATCAGGTTTTGGTTATGGTGGACTCCGGAGCAACGGGCAATTTTATAGATGAAGGTCTGGTGTCTCGCCTGGCCTTACCCCGTATTCCGAGAGAGAACCCGGAGGAAGTCTTAGCAGTAGACGGGCAGCCTTTGAAATCAGGCCACATAACGGAAAGAACTAGTGAGGTAGGGCTCTCTGTTGTTACGCAAGGGAACACACATTCCGAGCTTTTGACCTTAAACATCATCGCAGCTCCTCAATATTAGGTTATCTTAGGCATGCCCTGGTTATGTCGGCATAACCCTGTGGTTAATTGGAAGGCAAAGACGCTCCAATTCTTGCCCGAGTTCTGTCAGGATCATATGATGCCTAGTCCCCCTGTTCACGTAGCTGTCTTAGCTACCCCTTATTTGGCAGCTACGGCAGTGGAAACAAACGTTTGACTCCCGGTTGCATACAGTAGCTACGGAGATGTGTTTAGTGAAGTCGAGGCGGAAACACTCCCCCCACACAGGGAGTATGATTGTCGCATTGATTTGGTGGAGGGAGCTGCGATCCCAACTTGCAGAGTATACGCATTGTCAGTTCCTGAAACTGTTTATCTAAAGGAGTACATTGATCACTACCTGCGCTTGGGGTTTATTAGGCCTTCTCGTTCCCCTGCAGCCTCTCCTATATTCTTTATTGCGAAAGCCAATGGGGATTTAAGGGCTTGTGTGGATTATCGCGTCTTGAACAAAAACACCGTACGCAACCGTTATCCTCTTCCCCTCATCTCTGTGTTGCTTGACGAGGTGAGGGAGGCAAAGATCTATACCCGCTTGGATTTGCGGGGGGCTTATCACCTGGTCAGAGTGCGCGAGGGGGATGAGTGGAAGACGGCGTTCAAGACGCGATATGGTCTCTACGAGTATTTGGTGATGCCTTTTGGGCTTTGCAATGCCCCGGCGGCTTTCCAATTTTTTATCAATGACGTATTGAAGGACTATGTGGACCATTTTGTGGTAGTGTATATCGCTGATATACTGATATACTCACAGGATGAATCTTGCCATACAGAACAGGTGGGACGAGTATTAGAGAAGTTGAGAGAAGATCGCTTATACGTGAAATTGAGCAAGTGTGAGTTTGGTGTCCACGAGGTGGAGTTCCTGGGGGTGAACCTCAGTCCCAAGGGATTGCAGATGTCAGATCGGAAGGTCCGGGCGGTTCAGGAATGGCCAGCCCCAAGAAACGTGCGTGAAGTGCAGAGTTTTTTGGGGTTCGCAAATTATTACCGCCGTTTCATTGCACAGTTTTCTCAGACAGCTGTTCCAATAACTAGGTTGTTGAGAAAAGGGGTACCGTTTGTATGGACCAGAGAGGCCGATGAGGCCTTCACGACCTTAAAAAGAGCGTTCACTACGGCTCCGGTGTTGGCCCATCCTGTAACAGAACATCCCTTTGTAGTGGAAGCCGCCGCTTCTGAAGAAGCGATAGGGGCTGTTTTGTCTCAGAGGGATTCGCATACTGGCCACCTCCATCCTGTGGCATACCTGTCAAGAAAGTTGAGCCCTGCGGAGGTCAATTATACAATAGCGGAGAAAGAACTTTTAGCTATCAAGCAAGCTTTTCAGGAGTGGAGGCCGTATCTGTGGGGGGCGTGTCACGCGGTGACCGTATACACCGACCACAGAAACCTCCAGTATATGACCTCGGCTAGGCATTTGACACCAAGACAAATGCGTTGGATGCTTTTCTTTTCCGAGTACAACTTTGTGGTGACCTATAGACCTGGCATTGACAACAGGAAAGCAGACGCCTTGTCCCGACAAGTGATGCCCGCGGAACAACAGGAAGCAGTCCCTCATGCCATTATTCCGGCAACTAAGGTGGTGTGTGTGGTTCGTGCGGAGAAATTCCTGGAAATGGTTCGGAGTTCCAGGTCTTTGATGGCATGGGAACGATGGGCCGCCTGTAAACCAGGAAGGGTGGTGAGACAAGGGCTACCTTTTCAGGGAGAGTGTTTGTACCTGCCCACTATTGAGATACAGAAAAAGGCTTTTTTTTGGTGTCACATAACGCCTCTGGCAGGTCACCCAGGAGTTACCAAGACCGTGTATCTGCTTCGAAGATATTTCTGGTGAGACTCTTTGGTTAAGGATGCTACTCTGTGGGTGAAGGAATGTGAGGAATGTGCCAGAGCTAAGGGGGAGAACACCAGGATGAAAGGCCAACTAATGCCCATGCCCACTCCTGCTCGCCCGTGGCAGAACATAAGCCTGGATTACATAACAGGTGTGTCCCTGGATCAGGGGTGTTCGGCTATCTTGGTGGTGGTAGATAATCTGACTAAGATGGGTCATTTTATTCCATGTACGAATCTTCCCACGGCTAGCCAAACCGCACAGTTATTGGCTTCGCAGGTCATACGGCTACACGGCATTCCCCAGGTGATAGTGTCTGATAGGGGCCCGCAGTTTGTTGCCCGTTTTTGGAGAACTTGGTGTCAGGCCCTGGGAATTGAAGCAGCACTTTCAACAAGCTTCCACCCACAGACAGATGGGCAGACGGAAAGGCTGAATCAGACCCTGAAGAAATACCTGCGGTGTTATTCTAAGGAAGCGCATGAATCATGGGTGGACCTGTTATGGATGGCCGAATTGGCATATAACAATGCGTGGCACAGCTCTACGGGCATGTCTCCTTTCAAGGCCAATTACGGTTACGAGTCCAGCACCTTGCCCATCAACCTCCCGCCAGATGTAGGCAATCAGCCCAATGTAATGGCTTGCATACGTGTCTTGAGGAAGTTGCATAGGGTAGTGCAAACGCATTTGTTGAAGGCTAAAGAGGTGTACAAGCGGTGGGAGGATAAGCACAGGAATCCCAGTCCTCAGTTTCAAGTGGGTGATAAGGTGTGGCTGTCCACCAGGTACATCCGTTTTATGCTGAGAAGTGTCTTTCATCCACGCTTTATTGGCCCCTATCCGATAGTGAAACAAGTCAATCCTGTGGCATACAAACTTAGGTTGTCCTGCTCTCTGAGGATCCATCCAGTGTTTCACGTACATTTATTGAAGAGGGCGCTTACGTCCCAGAGGAGAACCCCCCCGCCGGTGGATGGTGATGGAGGACTTGAATACGAAGTAAGGTCCATACGTGACTCTAAGATGCGGAGGGGGATGCTTTGGTATTTGGTCTCCTGGAAGGGTTATTCGGTGGAGGAGGACTCCTGGGAGCCCTGGAGTAATGTGCACGCACCGAGAGCCATAGCTTCCTTCCATCGTCCAAACCCGGCCCTAGGAGGCGCTTGGGAGAAGGACGTACTGTCAGGATCTAGCCTTGGCGCCTGCCTGAACTACAATTCCCAGGTACAACGGGTTCTTAACTACATTTCCCAGAAGCCCTTGCTGGATGACCGGATATAGCAAGACACGGCTGTTTGGGAAGTGTTCCTGATTTTGTTAAACTCAGCGGGAGCGGCTGCTCTCGGTTCTGGAGTCTTTCTGGGCAGCAATTTTGCAGAGGAGCGTGAGCAGGTTCCCAGCGTTCTGCCCTGGTATCGTTATAGTGGGGTGTCCTAGTGCGCTTGTTTGTTCGAAGAGCGGAACGCTCTTGTATGGGCTGAGGAGCCAGGCGGGTACGCCGTGGAGCTAGAGCGGCGGTCCGGGCCGTTTGTTGCCATTAAGAGGGAACTGCCTTGTTTCCTTATTTCCGGATTTTCTAGTTTGGTTTATGCAAGTGGCGGAGTGCTGGGGGGATCCTCCGCACTACCGTCATGAAAATAGGACATAACGGTTGGTGGATTACAGGTACCAAAGCGGGCGGCAGTAGTATAGGCACTACGCCCTACCGAGTTTGGTGGACCCTTGGTCTGAGAGGAGTTTCTTTTGGTTGTTGTTGCTATCGGTGTATATGACGAAATACACACCGGGGACATTGTGACAATATCAGAGCCACTCATTTCTTGTCATTGCTAGTATTGCATTGGTTGGACTGAGTAACAGGATAACAGTCAAGACTTTGGCTGTACGGATGATTTCATTGAACGGAGTAGTTCCATGTTAGGGAGGGTACGTACGCACATGACTAATATATACATTGGGCAGGAGCACAATACACGCTATGCCAGCTGACGGGTTTTCTTGTGTTGTGTAGGGAAAAGAGGACACCAGGAGAGAACCAGCGCTTTGAAGCTACTACTCAGAGTCAGCAGGTGACATGTTATTCCTTAGCGAGATATTAATGAGAGTAGGATGTAATCATTGTACTAAACTATGCGTTTTGTTTTACAGCTTCCCTTCCCTGCTGCCCCTTCCTTTCCCCTCCTGAGGTTTTTTGCCCTTTGGGGTTTTTTCCCTCACCGTATCGTTCAAATACCCTGTATTGATATAGTTTCAGGGTGTTTGGAAGGTCCGGAGGTGGAGCTTATTACGGCGACTGGATCCTGCAGAGTGAAAACCTGACACGCAGTGCGGGACGTGCTTGTTTGAACCATTCTTCTGCCATGAGGGGAACAGCTTGGTAGTTTAATCTTCCGCCGTAAGGGGAACGGCTTGGCTGTCTATTCTTCCGCTGTGAGGGGAACGGCTTCTATCAATCTCTGCCTATCATCGCCTACATTTCCCAGCAGCCCTCAATCAGGCGCGAGGAGTAAATGTCATTTATGCGCCCATAGACCTCTGAAAAGCGCAGCAGCACTCCCGCAGCGCGGGACGCGCTTGTTTGAACCATTCTACTGCCGTGAGGGGAATGGCTTCACAGTTTAATCTTCCGCCGTGAGGGGAACGGCTTGGTTGTCTATTCTTCCGCCGTGAGGGGAACGGCTTCTATCAATCTCTGCCTACCATCGCCTACATTTCCCAGCAGCTCTCAATCAGGCGCGAGGAGTGAGCATCATTTATGCACCCATAGACCTCTGAAAAGCGCCGCGGCACTCCTGCAGCACGGGACACGCTTGTTTGAACCATTCTTCTGCCGTGAGGGGAACGGCTTGGCAGTTTAATTCTTCCGCCGTGAGGGGAACGGCTTGGTTGTCTATTCTTCCGCCGTGACGGGAACGGCTTCTATCAATCTCTGCCTACCATCGCCTACATTTCCCAGCAGTCCTCAATCAGGCGCGAGGAGTAAGCATCATTTATGCGCCCATAGACCTCTGAAAAGCGCCGCTGCACTCCCGCAGCGTGGGACACGCTTGTTTGAACCATTCTTCTGCCGTGAGGGGAACGGCTTGGCAGTTTAATCTTCCGCCGTGAGGGGAACGGCTTGGTTGTCTAGTCTTCCGCCGTGAGGGGAACAGCTTCTATCAATCTCTGCCTATCATCCCCTACATTTCCCAGCAGCCCTCAATCAGGCGCAAGGAGTAAGCATCATTTATGCGCCCATAGACCTCTGAAAAGCGCTGCTGCACTCCCGCAGCACGGGACGTGCATCGGCAGCGCCCGGGCCGAGCCCGGGCAAAGGGCGGCCCGTCCTTGCCCGTCATTGCCAGTAAGAGGCAGGGCAGGGCCACCCCCCTTTTCCAAGCTGGACTGAGGATTTCCCATCAAGGCCATACTCCATCTGGATAAGGTACTGTGTTAAAATTACATCTGGATATGGGGCTGGCGAACTGAATGTATTGTTTGTTGGGCCATCTGGCACAGGAACTTGATACCTTGAGCTTGTGTTCACTTAGTCACCATTGTTGGGTATTGCTGACCCTTCAATCTCCTTGTAGCAGGCTATTGTCTGGGGACTGCATTTTCCTTGGTTGACTATGGGGAAACTATGGAGAGCATAGAGGCGGGCAGTAATATTAATGGTGGTGTAGGCAAGGGAAAGAAGGCTAAGAGAAACAAGAAGCACGCAGCTGGAAATTGTGTCATTGATAGAAATGACACTCTTATCACTGAGTGCGAGGACATCCTGGCCTCAGAACCCTTACTTCCGCGTAGTAATGACCATTCTCCCCTACACATGCAAGCCCGCCTTGCCCAGTAACCATCCCCGCAATGTTTCAGAAAGTCTCTAAAAAGGGAGATTCTGTCAATGGCAGTATAACACCACCTGTTATAACTAAAGGGCCACAACATGAGGCTATCAAAAACCTAGGTTCTTTCACTAGTACCGTAGAATGTGTTTCCTACCCAACAGTTCCTTGTTCAAACAGATTCACTGTGTTAGCTATGCCTGATACAAACTCAACTATAGACAAACAATTAATAAGTACAGTACAAACACAACCACTGGTGAAAGGTAGTGTAGAACTGCAGGATATCTATATGACCATTAATTCATTTAAGGGGGAAATAACTATGAGGCAGATGATCGAAGATCTCACTGTATTGGTTAAAACCCTATTACCCCCTGCCTACACTGCCTCCACAGCAATTAGGTAACCTGGTTACTTTTAAGGGAATAAAGGATTCAGTGGATAGGATACCTCCTACTGAAAGGGTTAAAACTAGCGGACTCGTTAGTTCAGACACTACACTTCCTATTAACTCAGTCCCTATAAGTCAGAATCCTAATAATATTAGAAACCACACTGTACCAAAATGCCATTCTGCCCTAAAGGGTATCACATCGAGAGAAAGCCCTAATATATCTCCGCCTAGATTACGACGAGAGCAAGTAATATCTAGTGGTATACCCTTGGGCAGAAATTCTGTTGTTAACTTCCACCAGCAGACTCGTTATTCATCCGCTGCCCTGCACCTACCCGGTCAAATGATTCACACGACTAACGTCCCCAAACTTAACCCCAATGCTGCTCGCGAAAGTCCTGACTCCTTAACAAACAAAGTGACACATTGGATTCGACACACAAGGGGTTGTCGTTCATTGATACAAGAGGATATCATTCGCACCCACAGATGCTCCTCCCCAATGCAAACACATGATATAGAACTTTCACTTTGTTCATTGAGTTGGCTGAAAATCTCATTGCCTTAGAATTCAGAACTTGCTCCCCATCTGCTTCATCCATACAATTTAGGAGCATTCGCTCCAAGAATAGGGGGGGACGATTGGCACTCCGGAGCAAGGGACATCTTTGGAAGCAGTTGACTGACTAGAGCCCACCTGTTCATCTCCAAATTCCACTACTTGTGGCTCTAAGTATAATTCACAAATCCTCTTATCAAATCTAGAGGCATTAGATATTATACAAAACTCCCTATTAAGTCCAGACACACAAGATAATGCATTGGATAATGATGGGAATGGGGGTTTAAGTGCTGACACTGAGGCTGACCAGGGCATACATGAGACTGGGCCAGGCAAACCTCAAGCTTGTCCTGAAGTGTCTGGTTCTCAGGCACAGTTGAACCTGCTCCAATCGATAAATGAAATACCGATTTTGACTTTCGCGTCCAGTAAATTTAGGTTTATATTGTGGAACGTCGCAGGCTTACAAAATAAACTCTTACTCCCTCATTTTAATAAATTTACTGAGGGATTTGATGTATGTATCTTTCAAGAGACCTGGAGCCTGGCGCCATTACATAAAATAGGATATGCGTGTTATTGTATTCCAGCGACTACTGTGGGGAGAGGGCGTCCCTCGGGAGGTTTGATTGTTTGGGTAAATATTGCCCTAGGCTGTCGTGTTCTCATGCATCCTTTTTTAAGTTATGATATCATGATACTGACTATTAGCGGCCCAAAAGGAGGGGACACCTTAGATTTATTTAACGTCTATAGCAAAGGAACTAAGGGGGGCAATCAATCACCCACCATCACGCTTTTAGAACAGGCCATTTCCAGCTGTTCACCAGGTAATTGTATTATGGTTGCCGGCGACTTAAATTGCACTTTTAAGCCCTTGAGCTCAGATGATTTGCTGGAGAATAATAGGGCTGATGGTAAATGGATAGTCCCTCGTCTTAACTTATCCCCCATCAAAAATGGACAAGCTTAGCTATCCAACTCAATGCGCTGCCCACAGAGTTTGATCTTAGGGCAACCAATGGAAGAACTCCCTTGGACACACAGGGGGCAAATACTTTGAATAGAGTTGGCTGTCCTTCGCGAATTGATTATATTTTACTGGATGTAAATTTGTGGGAGGAGAAGACCGATATGTTTGTAGGTACCACGACTGACAGTGACCACAATCCTTTGTGAATGACCATGACAAACCCGTGGCCTGTTTTAAGTCCCATGATTAGTAAGGCAGCAACCTGTATTATGAATGCCATCCCCTCCAATTGTAAGAGGCATTTTAAGTGGGAAACGGTCTCTTTGCATGAAGAGAATTTGCTGCCCATTCGCAAAGTTTTGTTTGAGAAGACAGCGGAACTCTGTGTTATGACCACGGATAAATCTAAGGGTGATATGAACCCTAAAGCTCACGCCAATACTGTGGAGACACTAAGCTCGTATTTCCAGGCTCCACGCAAGGATGGGATTTTGTGTGCTCGCAAACAAAGGAAACATTTATGGTACACTTCAGATTGTAAGCTTAAAAGACAATCTCTGATCCTAGCAGTTAGAACTAAAAATTGTTCTAGGGTTAAAATGGCTAGAAAAGACTACAAGGTAGCTTTACATAAAGCGAAGACTGAGTGGGATGAGCAACACTGGTCAGAGCTGAAAGACGCTAGTCAGGAAAAGAACAAGAATCTCTTCTGGTCTTTAGTGAGTCGTGAAGCCAACAGGGACTTAAATATTTTACCCAATCATATCACTGGATATAATTGGCATAATCATTTTACAAAGTTATATTCCTTTACTGAGGACGGACGTCTGGAGGAGCTAGGCGGCACCCCAGACGTTCCTCTGACAGAGACCCCTTCTCGCGGGTTGAAATAGTCTGCGATTTTAAAATTAGTCCCTGCTAAGGCCCATGGACCGGATGGTCTGCCAGGAGATTTATTTTTGTTTGACTCTAGAGGGTGGTCAAGTTATTTTTACTTGTTGTTTAATGCCATTGTTGCAGGATGTCCAGTACCAGACTCCTGGAAAGGCGCAAAAAAAAGGTGATAGGGAAGACCCTTCAAATTATAGGCCCATAAGCTTGACTGATGTAATGCAAAAGGTGCTTGGTAGGGTTCTCCTGTAGAGAATACAATCATGGTGTGATGAACATATTCTCTCTCAATACCAGGCGGGGTTTAGGGCTAACACTGGTACGATCGATCAGGTTTTTAGACTAATGCTCATATACTGGAAAGTGGTTTTAATCGGGAAAGGTAGCCTTTATATGGCATTCATTGATTTAAAAACAGCTTTTGATCTGGTACCGAGGGCCAATTTGTGTCAGGTTTTAAATGATATGGGCATTCCTCCGCTAATTCTTAATTTGTTAATCTGTCTTCATGAGGGTAATTAGGCTCAGGTGAGATGGGGTGCCCAGGGTCAGCTAACGAAGCAGATTTCTGTCGACAAGGGAGTGCGCCAGGGTTGCGTAATGGCTCCAACCCTGTTCTCCTTGTATGTGAACGGGGGTGGTAAAGTTTCTACAGGAGGACCCAGCGGATGCGCCTATTTTAGTGGGTGACAAAGTGCCAACGCTCCTATTTGCTGACGACACCCTGTTGGTGTCCAAGACTCCAGTTGGGCTTTAAAAATTGTTGTTCAGATATCAATCCTCTTGTGGTGCACGTGGCCTAGTTATTAATACCATGAAGACCAAGCTTATGGTTTTTAACCCCCCAAAATCCTTTAGGAATAATTTTACATTAAATGGTACCCCTCTGGAAAGAGTTGGGAACTTTGAATACCTCAGCATACGCCTCTCAGACAAAATGCTCTGGAGGCCCCACATATCCAAAATGCATCTGAATCATAAACGCGTGATTGGGGCACTAAGCAAAGAACATCGCTCTTCGTACAGTAGGGCAGTTGCCCCTGCGCCGAGCTATGGGGGTTCGAAAACGTGGACGAAATAAGTAGGTCTGAGCACAAATTTTTGAGGGAATTGGTGACACTTCCCCGCAACACCCCTTTAACACCGCTAATGTATGACATGGGTAGGTGTCCGTTTAGAGAAATTGCCAGGTTACAACCATTGCGCTTCTGGGCTCGCCTTCGGCGTATTGAAGAGTTTACCAACTATGCTGCAGCTCTAACGGAGGTAATGAATTTGGACGTAAACTAGAAGGTCAATTGGCTATCGTATGTAAAGAAAGTTATGATGCAACTTGGTCTTAGAGATGTATGGGACAGTCAGGTTCCACCTAGTAAAGCGGAACTCAAGAGATACTATTGGGATTGGATAGACAGGTAAGAACTTTGCAAGCCAATGTTGGGCAGATTGACAGAGGAGTTCTGCCTGTTCAAACACACTAGAAGCTTGGAGCGTTATTTAGATGTGATCCAGGTCCCACGAGATAGGACTCTATACATCCAGTTTAGATACGGCACGCTCCCCGTTAACATTAGAAAGGCAAAGTGGCGTAAAGCCGAGGACACGACAGAGAGCTCCCCGTGCTGTGGAGCTCCGGTGGAGTGTGTTGCTCATGTCCTGTTTGCCTGCCCTGCCTACAATAAAGCTAGGAGCAAATGGTTAAAACCAATATGTGGTGGCATGGGCACCCGCGATCACCGGTCCGCTATGCGTATTTTAAAATCTGATCCCAGTGTCCTATTTTCTTGCAGAGTGGCCAAATTTCTAGGCTAAGCTTGGCAAATTAGGATTAGAGCCCAATGAGGTGTGACCTTACTATAGATATTTATGTTCCATTACTTGTGATTAAAATCATTTACCATTTTGGAATGTTTTACAATTTCTGAACACTGTTAATTATATAGATAGCACTTGCACTTTATAAATTGTTTACTGCGATGGATTATGCCCCCCTATGTATATAGAACTAAACTTAAGTCTTTTATGAAATTGGTTTTATGTCAAGATTTTTTTGCACCCATCTGTACTGTATTGCAAGATTTTATCAAATATTGTTTTACTGTAAACATGTTATTTGAAGCTTTTATGTTACATGCTGTCGAATAAAGCTATTTGAAATTGAAATTGAATGGAAATTTGGAGTTGTTCCTTACACTGCAAAACAAAAATTGCTGAATAAAACAGCAGAAATGCTTGCTTGTACTGAAATCATTTCCTTCTGGCGCCTGATGTTTTTTAATACATTGAATGCTGAAGTTCAACTCAGCCTCTTTTTTCCGTTTACTGATTGTTCATCGTACTATCTGTACAAGAGGCCATGCAGTGTGCGCTGCACTCCTGTGATGTCACATTAGTGAATAACACCCCTTATCAGCAGGCATAGGAAAGTAGTGAAACCCTTTGAGGAAATTAACATGCTTCCGTTTTAAGGAAACAAACTATAAGATGGAGACTGAGGGGCATATTTACAAGCCCCTATCGCCACAGGAACGTCACTTTTAGTGACGTTCCTATGGCAATAGGGGCTTTGCCTTATTTACAAGGCGGTGTTAAGCCAATTAATGTGGCTTAACGTTGCCTTGTAAATAAGGCACCCTTTCATGCTATACTTAGGGTGAATGGGGTGGGCAATGGGTGTTGTGGGGGACGTTCCACCGCAACACCCATTGATTTTGATGCTGCCCCTTATTTACAAGGGTGGTGCAAATGTTGGGCAGCGCTAAAATTAAGATCAGGGAAAACCTGGTCTTACCCTGGTGAAATAAGGAGAAATGCTTTATTTCTCCTAATTTTTGCTGTTTCTATGTGTGCTACGTTGTGCAGAACACATAGAAACAACAAAAAGCCATTGATGTCCCTTCCTGCACATAAACAATCTTTGAAGGAAATGACGAGTTGCAATTTCTATGTCTTCTGCACAAAGCAGCACACATAGAAGTTTCAAAACGCTATTTCAGATTGTTTATGTGCAGGAAGGAACACCTTCCTGCACATAAAGAATCCTTACCCTCAACTCAGGCACCCTTGCACTATGGTGCAAGGGTGCCTGCACTGGCGCTAGGCAGCCAAATTTAGCGCCAGTGCAGGGAGAAATGCAGGGCAGCACTGTATTCCTGTAAATACGGTGCAGCCCTACGTTTCAGACGTGGCAGAGCGCGGCGTTATGCCAACAAGGATAAAGCCGCACGCCGTCACCTCTTCTCCAAATATGCCCCTGAGTTGAAATCGTTGAGCAAGACATTCTCCCTTACAAACATGAACGAATTAAGGAAACTCTCTTTGCCAGTCAGATGTGCCCTGCAGGATAAAGTAACCTTGTGCTTCATTTCACAGCAGATATCAAAAGCAAACCTAAGGCTGAGTCATCTCTCAACTTTATGCTCAAGAAAATGCTGATTAAACCAAACGTCTCTCCACATTCTCCTGTGAGAAACTAAAGGCAGTTCATTTATCACCGGGCTGAATTACTTTGCTGCGATAATTTATTGCAATAAGTTGTGACGTCATTGAAGGTACAAGCAGAGACTGAAAGGCGGGTCACGGCGCAGCTGCTGCACATAAAGGGCTAAGGGATAAGCTAAGGTGGGGCATCTTCAGCTGTTGCACTGCTGGAGTTCATATATTCTATGCATGTTACAGCAGACTCTCACCCATAGCCGACTTTGAAAGTCATTTACTTCAGCTTCTTCAAACGGTTGTTTTTAACAAACTAGAAACGGTCTATTAGCGTGTGTTTAATTTGACAGTACAGTATACATTTTAGGTTTATTCTATGTAAAATTTAAGATGATCTCTTTCGTGAGGATGAAGAGGCCAGGGATTCAGAGAATACAGGTTTGAGGGGAAGGCTGATGTCTTTCGATGTAATATTGTGGTTGCCCGCGGGCCACGCAGGGGACCCCCATAAGAGGGCGGCCGCCTTAGTGCCATATGAGGGCACACGGTGATGGCCTAGTGCTGAGGGACCCCCTCTGAGTCTGCGCGCCCACGTAATTTCCGGGCACTGGTGGGCGGGGGAGAGGTATAAGTACCTCTCCCGCCCACCTGGTGTCCTCTTTGTGCCTTTCCTTCAAGCTGTTTGCGTGTGATCCCCCAGGAGCTGCACCTTGTCGAGTGCCCCAGGAGCTGCAACGTGGTGAGTGGGTGAAACCCCCCCTCTCCACAGTAGGCACTTAGACAAGGCGGTTAGCCCGAACACTGCCGAGGCTGCAGTGTGCCGTGGGGGGGAGGGGGGGTTAGAACAGCTCCCGGGGACACAGAGCCGCAGTCCATCCCTGTCCATGTCTGGTGCCTTGTACGGAGCCCGGCGTTGGCCTGGCCCTGCATGGGTCCTGGTTGCACCTGGGGGGAGGGGGGAGCCAGTGAACGTCAGCAGGGCTCCCCTTTAGGCCCGCAGGTGTGGGTATTCAGCGGGGCCTGGTTTTCCATGATGGGGGTGTGGGGAAGGGGCCACTAGCCAGCAACTACTCTGGGTTAACCCGGAATAGTCACCGCGGAACGATCACGCGGGCCCATGGTTCACAGCCTGGTTAGGCATGCCCTGGACTGCGTGGGCCGGTTGCGGCAGGGTGGGGGGGTTCCACTGCCGTTTACCTTCCCGGTTGCTGCTGGGGGGGGGGTGGGCAGCGGGTTTTGCCGGGCTCCCTCCTCCGTTGTTCGGTTCCGGCAGCACCGGTTAAAGGGCCTGTGGTCCCCCGATGGGGCTTCCAACTATGCTGGGAGAGGGCGGCAAACGTGGCGTGGCTTCCACTCCCACGTTCACTGCTCACACGCCGGCAGAGCCGTTTTGGGGTCCTCGGCCCAAGGGAGTCGAGGTTGCGGGCAGACCGCGAGCCTGTCGGGCTCCCCCCCTTTGCTGCCATATTCAGAGTGGCGCCGGTTTCAGGGCCTGTGGTTGCCCAATAGGGCTGGTGGTTTTGCTGGGGGAGGGAAGCAAGCGTTGCATGTCTCCTCCTCCCCCATTCACTGTGTGCAGGCCAGCTCAGCCGTTTCTGGGGCTGCGGCCAGCAGGGTCGGGGTTGCGGGGGGCAGCGAGCCTCACCTGGCTTCCCCCTCTGCTGTTACGTACCAGCAGCGCCGGTTTCAGGGCCTGTGTTAGCCCGATAGGGCTTGTGGCTATGCCAGAGGTGGGTGGCGGTGAGTGTCACTCGGCTCCCCCTCCCACCATTTGCTGCATGCAGGCTGGAGTAGGCGCTTCTGGGACCTCAGCCCGAGGTGGTCGGGGGTGGGGGGTGGGGGGCAGCGAGCATCGCCTGGCTCCCCCCTCTGCTGCTACTTACCAGCAGCGCCAGTTACAGGGCCTCTGGTGGCCCGATGGGGCCTGATATGCCGGGGAGGGTGGCGAGGGTCGCGTGGCTCCCCCTTCCGTCCCCTTTTGTGCTGCTTTCGGGCAAGCTGAGCCTGCCTGGCTCCTCCCCCACGATGTTACGGGTCCAGCGATGCCTGGTACATGGCCTGTGGTGACCCATTGGGGCCGGTACAGGGGGAGGGCAGTGAGGTCGTGTGGCTCCCCCTCCTCCTTTTCCCTGTTGCTGATCCCATGCTGGTGAGCTGGGCTGCTGCAGGCCCATGGCGGAGCAGCTTTTCCCTTTGCTATGGGGGCAAGGAGGTTATTACCAGCTGGGCAGCAGGACACGGTTGGGAACAGCTAAGGGCCATATCACAGTTGGGGGAGGCTCAGGCCAGGGCGCCTAAACATCCAGTATGGGATGAGGCTTGTATTTGTGGGTGCCGGGGGAAAAGTTGCGCGCCAAAGACTGTCGTTTGAACAAGAAACTGCGGGGGTCAGTGGATCAAGCAGTTCTCTCCCCACTGGTACAGGTAAAGTGCAATACACGGGCAGGAGTGGCAAAGGAGGTCGCTTACTGCCTGTGCACGCTTATCAAATTTGCCTGTTCTCTCCTACGCCCCGCAGGGGTGTAGACCTGGCCGGCAGCTGACAGCTTAACAGGGCCGAAGGGCATAGTGGTTAGGAGTGACCATTGGAGAGGGCACTGGGCAAGGGGTCACAAGGTTGAATTAAGGGGTACCTAGGCTGTCCGGAATTCGGTTAAAACCGACTCTCCCCGACACTACCCTACCGGGTGAAAATCATCTGACTCGGTTTAAACCGAGTTTCACAGATTTTTCGCATTCGTTGCACTGCTTCATTTGTTGCACTGCTTGGCCACTTGAGGGCGCCAAAGCAGTACAAAACATATTGAGACGGGCTATGGTTGGTCGCAGAACAGAGGTCAAGCTACGGGCGACACGGCCGACACCGATTTTACAATCCGGGCAATGAATGAATGAGTGTCTTTCATATAGCGCGCAGATACTGCGAGTGTCGCGGCGCTCGGCTTGAAAGTACAGGTGAAGAGGGGCAGAGTCCCCAAAGGTGTCCCAGAGTCCTCAAAGCCTAAAAAGATGTGTCTTCAGAGCCTTATGAAGGGAATTCCTCGGGAATGAAAGATAGCAGCGACAGAGCGCAATGAACACGGGGTGAAGGGAACGATGCACAGCAGACGCATCTATTGCATGTGTGCTAAAGAACACAGATCGGCCTTTTCTTCCAATGTTGCCATGGATACGGGCAGGAGCGCAACACCCATTGGACTCACAGGGCTTCAGCCCCCCCCCCGTCGTGTGTGGCAGCCAGGGATGAGACACCTTCCCGGGCAAAAAAGCAGCCGCACCCGAGCACTTCACAGGTCTTTAAAAGACCATTTGCGTGTTAATGAGGCCTCGCTGTTGTTTCACCCCTTCTAAGAGCCCCTGCAGCTCCACTCTGCCTATTGCTTAAAGCTCAGCCCCCCCCGAAATTTTTGCTCAGCCCCCCCCCCCCCGAAATTTGGCTCTAGTTGCGCCTCTGGATACGGGCTTTTATTTTGGGCTCAGCGATTTCAGTTTCCATTGTTGCATGTTAAATCTGAGGGATAGTTAAGAGGAATGAAGAAGAAAGGCAACCCGCTGTTGCCTTGAATGAGCTCAAATCGGCCACTAAGTATTGGCGACAGTCAAGGAGCGCTGGCACTTGTTTACAGAACACACTTGGAAGAGCAACAATAATAAAGCCAGCGCGAAACAGGATAATACATTTAAAAAATGAGAACAGTGGACCGGGGCTACTTTTGATTGGTCAATGACTTATTTTCTAGAGCTTAATGGTCATCTACAAACATGCATTAGGTATGTATTTAAAAGAATGGGTCCTGTTGGGCATGTGGCAAGTGTGCAGGGAAAAGCACACAGAGAGGAGAGTGCAATACGGCGGAATGGGAAGGAGGCCCACGGGCAAGAAAGAATATAGCGCTGAGAAACGCACATGTGGGAGGTAACTGGAACACACCTGCACTCCCATGCCAACATTTCGGAAGAGCAACGTGGGAGATTGGAAAAAACAAAAAAAATCGGGAGAATGGGTTACTGTCATGTGTGGGCTTTGGAAGTGTGCTGCTGCAAGATCGGACATTTGAAGCGCAAATGTACGTTTTTTTCGTACATTTCAGAAGCATGGAGCGCAATGGCAGGAAGAGAGAGGGTGGTGCAAGTGTTGTGCACTGACCTGGCAGGTTGCTGCCAGTGCATACACCCCCCCCCCCCCCCTGTGTGTGGCAGCCCGGGCTGAAACAGCTTCCCGGACACACACCCAGCTGCCC
Organism: Triturus cristatus; assembly: GCF_964204655.1. NCBI lineage: Eukaryota > Metazoa > Chordata > Amphibia > Caudata > Salamandridae > Triturus > Triturus cristatus. The sequence goes on along the minus strand of NC_140581.1, from coordinate 1,189,270,007 downwards.
CCAGTACTTCGCAGGTCTTTTAAAGACCATTCGCTTGTTAATGGGGCTCTGTTGTTTTTTCACCCCTTCTAGAGCCCCTGCATCGCCACTCAGACTATTGCTGGAAGAATTAGCACGTCACACAATACCAAGTCCTGTCAGCTGAGACCCCCTAGAAATCGGGTTTTTGTTTGCAGGAATGGGGTGGGGTGGGGCGGGAGACGCCTTGAAATCGGTAGTCTCCCGCCTGAATCGGGAGGGTTGACATGTGCAATACCATCCCAGAAGACGGCCCAGAGAGTACATCAGTTACCATTAGGTTGCTGTGTGGTGGCACCGATAGGCCACGTAATGGTGCCATTAAGAACGGCCCTGATGCGTTGCTGGCATTAACTTGCTAACCTCGTGACATCCGGGGTTAGCCCTTTTATTCACGGTTCTACGTGACTATGCACGACCAAACCATTCCGTGGGTTGGGAGGGGGTTGATAAGTACATACAAACGATGGGGTTATGACCTAGCTATTATATGCTGTTCAACAAACTATGTATTCAGCAATTACTTTATTGCTGTCTTCAACACTGAAGCTCCGGAGTTAACTGTATCATGAGAAAACAATAGCAATCGAAAATGTGAAAAAAAGTGTTAGGAGTAGCCCAAGATGCAGCTCTACATATTTCCTCTCAGGACAGACCCCCTGTCTTTGCCCAATAGTCAGCCATGGCACGAGTTGATTTGGCTATTGCTTGCTTAACGCATCTGCTAAAATATTTTAGGAACTTACTGACTAAGGACGAATGCCCATTAAGTAATTTGATGGAACCCTGCACAAACGAATTGCTGCCCACTAAGCTGCCAAAGGAGAAAGGGATAACCTCATGGATAAACCGTCTCTTAAAAAATCCAGAATTTTTAAGGGATCACCAGAGATAGGATCTACATATGATTTCTCATACCAGGAAGAAAAATTGGCCCTATGTTTTGCATAGCATTTAAGAGACGAGGGTTTCTTAGCCAAATGGATATCACATGCCACTTTCTTTGAACACTGTTGCAACCTGGACCTCTCAATTTCCAGGCCACCAACCCCAGTTGGTAGAACTACTCATGAGTCAACAACAGAAAACGAAGCGCCGAGGATGAAGAGACAATGGCAGATGGGGAAGAATTGCCAACTGTATCAGAATGAGTTAATGTGAATGATACAATAAGAACCTCATGCCAACTTCGTAATAGTGGAAGGTATGGAAGATGCTTAAGTAATGGTATACAAAGCACAAAAGGGGCACGAACCATTCTGAGAAAACTACAAAATGATTCTCTCGTTTTGGGACAGTCGTTCTTGGGCATGAGAGTCTAGGAGTGATTACTGATGTTTAGTGCACTGCTCTGTCAAGCAGTTTCTAAGTACCAAGATCACATTTGAAGTTGACAGTAAGGGAATCAAACATTTAGAAGCAGAACAGGGAAATCATGGTCATCAGACTTCTATGGCTGAAGGAAGTCGGTGCATAAATATATGAATAATTGCAAATATTCTCAATTTTCTGTGAGAAATGGTGATAAACAAAGATGAAAAACCATTCTAATTATTTTACCCTCATTCAAATTGATGATAAAAGTATAGGAAACTGGACCCACTATCTTTATTTTAAGCATTCTTAAATATTTAGAAAATAATACAACTAAAGGAAGTCTCTTTGGCTGAAATTTGTGAGTCCTGATATCATGGCCATGTGGGCTGGCAGTAGAGACATTTAAGTGGCATTTAGCCAAGATAGTATACGTGTAGTGCTGCTTGGAAGAGGGATCAGAAAACATTCTCTCTTCAAGTGGTTCACTTTGCAGTGATAGTGAGACATCCAAGACTGAATCATGCCTAACTTAAATAGGAATGTGTGTGACATTTGTATAATTTACTTGCAAAATTTCAGAAAAATTATGCTTACGTACATACAGAACCAGCATTTAGCGCCAAATTTGACTTGTAAAAATGTATTTTAACCTCATATACACTGTACATAGACTGTCTATATTCCATGCACTAATTAAGAAAGCAAACAATAATAAAAGCAAAGCGTCCCATAAACACCGGTAAAACACCGTTTCAGTTGTTTTTTATAGCGCGAAAATTAGTAACCACTGAAAAGCACTGTTTTTTTGAGGTATTGAAATCACTGGAAAACACTGAAAAAACACCACCAGAATTTACCAAAAATAGAAACTGAAAACAGGAAAGCCTAGGGGTACCTTAGGGTAGTGTTTGTGCAGTAACGCCTGTTTTGTGTTCCCAGCTATCGGCACTGAGACTAACCATTCGAAAGCCCACAACTGAGAAGCCGGCACGCTGCGTACCGATCGCCAGCAGATACTGGGTACAAGGGGACACACTCAGTGGCGTTCGGGGCAGCGTATATAGGGTTTTCACGATGCGGGGAAATGTCTTGGAGAGGATGGTAACGATCTATCTATTTTCAGGAGCAGCCCATGCCTAATTGGATCAATCGGGACTAGGCAGCAACCGCACAGGATAGTGGATTACGGGGAACGGGAACAAGTATGAGTTATGGCTTGCATGAGCGGGGAGGAGGCGTGGGAGCCCATCTTCTGTTCTCCAGGAGGATTAGGCAAGAAGAGTGCGAGGTGCAGGGCTATCCAGGGGAAGTGACACGCGCAAAGCCAAAGGACTATAGGGTATGGCGCTTGGGGTGTCGCAGCTAAAGTTTCCCCTTTTCATCTCTGCTTGCAGAGTATTCATCGAACCGTCAGTAAGGTGAACGCCAGCTTCAGGTCGACAAATTCAAACCACCTAATAAGGAAGTACAAGGGAAGGGTGGTGGTGCAGACTGATCACAAGGGTCCAGGCAATACAAGAGAGGATCAAGTGCAGTGATTTTCTGACACGTAACTTTTTCTCCTCAGATTGATTTCAGTGTACGCCAAAGAGTGTCATGGATAGCCAGTGCTCCCCCCCTATTTTCGCAGATGTCCCAGGTGGAGTATTCGCAGCCAGGCACCTCCTAGGACGCGCAATGGGTGACGTTTATCCAGATGGCCAACTCCACGGGGTTAGCATGGGCGAACGGACTCATGAAGTCGAACAAAACAGGGGACTCCTGAATCGTCAACGAGGCCCCTACCCTGGAGCAACGGCCCAAGGCGGAGGCAGGACCCTCAAGGCCAAAGCGGGCTTGCAGGCCCACCAATAAGGACTTTCCCTCAGATCCTCTGGCCCCCAGAGGTAGAGCGCAGTTGCCCCCCCATGAAGCCGCTCCCCCGCTTACCACTCCCACATGCCCGGCGCTGGGGCTGGTAGCCAAGACGGATAGTAATATAGCCCCAGGGAACTACGCCACCAGGGAGAAGATGGGTAAGCTCATGGACACAATGAGGATTTTCATGGCAGAGTTTAAAGCAGGGTCAGCAGGGTCAGCAGGGACTGGCTCCTGGCCGTGGCGCAGTAACCCAAGTACTGGGGAGGGAGGGGCGCTAGTGGCTGCTATAGTGTGGGCGAACCAGGGAAGCGAGCCGGAAGCACAATGTGTGGTTCCAGCTGCTGCAGCCCCGAAAATTTCCAAGGAGGTGGTGAGGGTCCCTGGGCCAGGTGCAACAACAATAGCTACAGGGGGGGAACGCATTACACCAACACTCGCCAGCCCTCCCACCACAACCCTCAGTCCATTGCCAGCAGTGGGTACTACGGGAACGCTGGCCTCCCCTCTAATGGCACCTTCCGCTACCCTCGCCCAGGGCGTTGTTTCCTCGGTCGTCCCCGGGGACTCCCAGATGGGACTGCCTCTGCCTCCAGGCACCCTTCAGCCCATAAGTGCATCCCCCCTGCAGCTGAGCACGCCTCCAGTCCCCCTCGGCCCGTCACTGCCGCTCCCTTGCTGTCGGGTCACTGCTCCTTAGCTTTGCAGGTTCCTCAGACGGCCAAGGAAGGGATCTGGCGGTGCGACTTTATAGACTTTTTCACCCTTCTAATGCTAGGGCAGGAGGGACTTGATGCAAGAAAAATAGGAGGGAAAGATGACGACAAGGTCAAATACCAGGCGTGGCCGGACAAGACCATTGAAAACTGGCTTGAGGCCTTTTCTATCCTGTCAGCAGTTACAATGGAGAGGAACCCAGGGGTGGGCCCGGGGATGATGCAATACTCCAGGACAATTCATAATGAGGCAGTCAAGTGGAGAGGAGTGGGCTGGTTGAACTATAACCGGGAGTTCTGCAAAATGATGTCCATGTGCCTGGAGATGGGGTAGGACCCGAAGGAGGTTCAATTATGGATGGTGCACATGGGCTCTCTCACCCCGCAGAGCAAAGGTTACCAGACCAAATTCCAAGGGGGCAGTCAGCGGGTAGGGGTTCCTTTCAGGCGGGAAAATGCGGCTTTCAACAGCCCTTTTGAGGAGCGCACAGGGGAGGTAGCCGGGGGGGCTTCAAACTGTCGCCCCCGGGGACCTGTAGGTTCTTTAAATGCTGAATCATACTAACATGCAAGTTCTTGCACTCCTGCAATAAATGTAGGGGGCCCCACCCTGATGCATCCTGTTATTCGAAGCAGGAGCAGCAGCCCGCCGGCAAAGTCAGTCAAGACAGCTGAGGGTGTCCGGGCATATCAATACCACACCCCCCTCCCCCGGTGCCTTTGCACAGCACTTCCCCTGTTCTCTCAGCCACACTAGATCTGGTCAGGCTTTACCCCTCTATGGACAGTGTTCCAGCATCCATGCGCGCAGTCAAGGGCCCGTCTCCGGTAGCCCTGGTAAACCTCACACCCCTTTTCAGGCGGTATGCCAACAAACAGGATAGTCTGATGCTACTGGCTAGTTTTACTGAATGATTCAAGATCCCCTATGTGGGCCCTCTGGTAAGCAGGGAGGCCGACAACCTAAAATCTGCTAGGGAACAACCGGCAGTGGTGCAGGCCAAGGTAGAGAAGGAGCGGGTCCTAGGGAGGGTGGCGGGCCCCTTTCACCTGCCCCCGCTAGACAACTTTGTGGTCTCCGCCCTGTGGGTAGTGCCCAAGAAGGAACCAGGTTCATTCAGGTTAATTCACCACCTGTCTTACCCGGAGGGGGAATCTGTTAACCATGGGCTGGAGGAGGGCACCTGCTCTGTGACGTATTGTACCCTGGACGTGGCATTAGACTTGGTCAGGAGGGTGGGCAAGGGGCCTGGCTAGCCAAAGCAGACATCGAATCTGCTTTCCGCTTGCTACCGGTCCACCCGAGCAGCCAGCACCTGCTAGGTTTCAAGCTGGAGGACAGGAACTATTACAATAGATGCATGCCCATGGGATGCACGGTTTCCTGTGCGTATTTTGAGGCCTTCGGTTTCTTCCTCCATGGGCTCTCCAGGAGACCTACAATGTGAAAGGGGTGACCTATTACTTGGACGACTTTCTTTTCATTGGGGGTGAGGGCACGCTGGATAGCATGAACGCCCTCACAGACTTTGAGAAACTGGCCAGTCACCTGGGTGTCCCACACGCTCCAGGGAAGATGGAGGGACTGGCGCTGGTCCTAATATTCCTGGGAATAGAGCTGGACACCATTGTCGGCGAGTCCAGGCTGCCATCAGACAAGGTTCAGGAGTTAGCGCAGCACATTCAGTTAGCCATGGAACAGGACAAGGCCTCACTTGGTTTCATACAGAGCTTGCTGGGGAAGTTGAATTTTACGGCCAGAGTGATACCAGCTGGAAGGGTGTTTGCAAGGAGGTTAGCAAGGGCCACTGCCAAGGTAAAGAAGAAGCATCACATGGTAAAGCTGAGCAAGGGGAAGAGGAAAGACCTGGGCCTGTGGGCTGAATTCTTGGCCAACTTCAATTGCTCTGTCATCTGGAGGGCTCCCTGGGCGGGCAGTCCCAAGCTATCACTCTTCACAGATGCGGCAGGCAGAGAGGGCTTTGGTGCGATATTGGACAGAAAATGGTGTAGTGAAAAATGGCCCAATTCATGGCACAAAAGGAAGATCACGGCCAACGTAACTGTGTTGGAGTTATTTCCAATCGTGGTAGCCTTTCATCTTTGGCCTACGGTGCTGGCAGCAAAAAGGGTCCTTTTCTGGTCGAACAACATGGCAGTGGTACAGGCTATCAACTCCCAGTTGGCTAGCTATCCCCAGGTCTTGTGCTTGTTGAGGGAATTGGTGCGGACTTGCCTGTATAACAATGTGGAATGTGGGGCACGGCACATTCAAGGGGTGCAGAATACAGCAGCTGATGCTCTCTCTCGTTTTCAGTGGTGCCGGTCCCGGGAGGCATGGCCAAGAGCGAGAGAGGAGATGACCCCTTTTCCACCACACCTCTGGTTCCTTCTCAAGTTGAATAGCGTTTGAGGGGACTAGGCGAGCTTTCATTAGCACCCAGGACCAGTAAGCGCTATAGGGCTTGTGTTGCCATATTTTGCTCAGTGGTGGGTGCCTGGGAGGAAGGGGGGACACCCTTGGAGCACAGGGTGCAAACCTTTATTGTATGGGCCAAGGACAAAGGGAAAAGCCAATCCTGGATCTCTGGCCACCTGTAGGCAATTAGTCATGCTAAATTGAGGGGCCAGGATGATCCAACCAAATCCTTTCTGATCAGGGCGTCTCTAAAGGGCTGGGCGAGGAGTGAGCCGCAGGCACCTGACACTAGGTCCTCCATTGAAATCAATACACTGCAGGGCATGATTGACTGTGTACACATGGCAACCCATTCGGCTTTTGAAGCTGCCCTTTTTTCAGCTACCGTCCACCTGGCTTTCTTCATGGCACTGAGAATAAGTGAGTTAGGGGCAAGATCCAAATCAGACACATCTGGGATGGTATTGAAGGGACAGGATGCAGTACTCTCTGGGGCCTTCCTCAAAATTGTAGTAAGAAGATCAAAAACGGGCCAGGCTGGGTGATCTTGTTGCACCAACTAGGTGACATGAGGTATTGCCCAGTGGGTCTGGTCGCTACCTACCTGGCCCTGCGCCCGGCTTTAGAGGGTTATCTACTGGTGCATGCAGACGGCACACCCCTTACCAAGTTTCAGGTTGAGCAAATAATGCAGGCATACTTAACTTTGTCAGGCAACAAGAATCCTGACAAGCGCTTCTGCAGCCATTCATTCAGGATAGGGGCAGCAACTACAGCCTTTAGGGTGGGCATGTCAGCGGAGTGTATTATGCAGGTTGGACGATGGGAATCTCAATGTTTTAAAAGGTACATCCGTCTGTGAGCAACACAAGAAAATGGCCTGAGGACATTTTCAGTTTTGTATGTACATGTGATTTGTAAACTGACCTGGGGCAACTCGGTGACGCACCAGTTGCTTGGTGGTGTGCAGTGTTATTGTTAATAATGTGTAATTTGAGTTTTGGATTGGTTGGTTTGCAGTGATTCAATAAATGTGTTTAGCAACCTTACATTTCTTTATTTTGCCAGGATCAAAGGTCTGGGTGATTGGCCATTCGGGCGTCTTTAGAGTGGCACAGTGGGCGGGAAGCAGGAAATGGAGGCATGGCTTTTTCGCCATTGAGATAATTTGGTTGGGATACCCAGGCATGCGCTGAAACAGCTTGCTGAAGAAGCTGCAGCAGAGACTAGGGGGGTGTGTCTCTCCTCCCAACATCCTGGTTATACATCTGGGAGGCAATGATCTGACTCTCTTGGGGAGGAGGGAACTGCTGCAAGAAATGAAGTCCTCCATGTGTAAGTTAAGCAACGAATTGGGGGCATGTGAGTATGGTGGTCATAGAAAACCCCTCATTTAGTGTGGTGGGGAGCACGGTCAGGGGATGCACTGGAAACCTCGCACAGGAGAGTTAACAGTGCCATGCATAAATTCACTGAACAGAGGGGGTTTGGCTTTATCAGGCATGGTTTGCTGCATGCCAAATCCACAGGGTGTTTTGAAGAAGATGGGGTTCACCTGTCTAGAGTGGGAATGGACTTGTTTTTGCTGGATCTGGGAGAGGCCCTGGATCAGCAGGATGTAGGTAAGAATGCCGGCCTTGGTGGGTGGCCCTGGTTGTGACGGTGGCCACACCCAGAGCTGTGGCAGAGTTACAGGGTGATCCAGATGCTGAAAGGTACACAGGGGTACCCTCTTCAGGAGCACAAGAAGGGTGCAAATGCCAAATATCCACAGAAAGTCCTCGCGGTAGACCCTGGAGGAGTGACGGCACCCTGCAAGTCCTACGAGCGGTTGTAAACCTGAGCAACAGGGGGCTGCCTGGATCGCTCTGCCCCCTCAGGGGGCATGAGTAGAGGGGTGGACTGGTGGCCTGCAGTTGGGAGGGGGTAAACCCTTCCCCAAAATTGGTAAGCACCGATTGGCTAGGGCCACGGTGCAATTTGGCTCGTCAGGTGGGCAGGCGGCTGAGGGGCTGCCTGCTCTTGGATCGTCCGTAAGCTAACCCACCATGTTGGCATATTTTGGTATGCAAATAAACCTGCAGCAATTTTCTTCACGAAAAAGGTATCTTGTCTGTTTATCTTCTTCAGGAGATTGCTGTATGTGTGATGGGGAGTGTGTTGCCGATATTGGCACTAAGTGAATAAAATATCCACTCTCATATCTGATGAGATACTGGAAGCTGCCTCTGAGATGTGGCCTTATATCCCAACTGGGCGATTCTGCCTGCAAGGGCAGTGACTCCACAGCATGGATCGACTGGCCCTGGCGGTCCCCGGGTGTCTTCTCTGGAGGGCAGGAAGGGCGGGGGCTGCTTTTGCTACAGGGGGGCAGTTTTGCAGTAGTGATGTAATATCGGCCCCCTGTATTAAATGCGGCAGCTATGCTTGACACTATCACCCGCCATAGAACCCCCCCTCCCTCTGGCCCGGGGTCGGAGCTTCTCGGTAGCACCCAAACCCCCCCCCCCCCATTTGTGGTTCCAGTCTGGCTGTGCTCCACAGAGCTCAAGATTGAAGGAGAACCAGAGATAGTAGGATGGCAGCAGGACGGCTGTTAGTTACCCTGGGCCCAGTGGTCGAAGTGGGGGAACAAAAGTAGGGGGACTGTGGGTGGAGAATTAGAGGGCGGGAATAACCCAAGGATTGGCTCAGTGGGCGGAGCCAGAGGTGTGGCTAGAATGCGCAAATATCCCAATTTTTAGTATTTGTTTGGCATTTCACTGCCCAGTTTAATCAACCAATGAATACACATGATTATATAAGGTTATAATGAGTTATTGAGATTAAAACACATTCACAAAGTGGGATATGCTTCTAATCACAGAATGTCCCAAATACGATAAAATGTGGAAGCACAAGCCATTTCCGCAGAGCCATGGAGTTTATCATCAGCACTTCTCCCTTTTTCCACAACAGCAGTTCAAACATGAATGACAAAATATCCTAGATTGCAAATGCTTTCCATTGAACTATGGCTCTGCCATATTTGCCTCCTAATGCAAGCTCTGCTGCATGATCTGACCATTTAAACTAATAAATTGTTTATAGCTCAAATAAGGCAAAATCTTTCCAAAGACTGTTAGCATGTGTACACATGTCAAAATAATAAAATATCAGAAAATATACTGCATTACGCTGCAGCCTTTTTTTAAATGCATAATTTAGTCAACACTGTGGCATAATTTTGTCCTCCTTTGCTACATATTTAATTCCAGTGACCCCACAGCAAGCAGCACATGTTAAAAGTGCTTGTGAATGGGGGCGTGGCCAACCGGGCAGCAAAATGGCCGCTCTGTGAGCGAGCTCCGCCGGCTGCACGAATTAATCCTTCTTAAATCCTGCCCCACTCACGTAAAGTGTCCCGATTTATGCACCGGAGGGCGCCGCGTTGCGAGATGCGCTGCTGTCAGGTTTCTTGAGGTTGCCGGAGACCGTGGAGCTGAGCTGTGCCCCTGGCCGCCCTGCCCGCGCAGATCCTATGGTGCGGGCCCGCTGCCGTGGAGGTCGGAGGCGGACGGGTGAGGCTGCGAGAGTCCGGGGCTGTGTGGGCCTGGAGCGGAGCGGTCGGCTGCTGTCTCAGCCCTGTGGAGTGTGGACAGGAGGTGATCGAAGCCGCAGGAGCGGAGCAGTCTGGGGGCCCTGCCGCTGCGCTCCGTCCGCCACGCTGTGTGAGGCGCTGCCGAGCCTGCCTGCGCCTGACCGTGGAGGAGGAGACCCGAGCGGCGCGAGCGCCATTTTGTGATCACTGTGGGAGACGGACGTGAGTCTGGCCGGAACAGTGATTGGTGGGTGCCGGACTGTGGCTCGGCCCACGCTTCTACCTACTTGCTGCGGTGGAGGTCGGTGGCCGTAGTGGGGAGACCTGCGGGAGCGCCTTGCGCCGAGGAGACCGCTGAAAGTACGTTGCAGACCGCGATTGCCTGTGCTGAAGGCGGCCTGATCGTGTACGGACCTGCAAGGAGCCACGGAGCTGCCTGTACATACCGTGCCGCCCCAGTCTTTGTGCTGAAGGTTGCCGGACAGGGGACGCAGCTGGGTCGTGCCAGACCGGAGGGTATCTGAGCCGTGGCGACTATACTCCTGTAGACACTGGCGGACGAGGTGGAGGCGGCATTGAGGCCCCACGAGTTGCCACAGGTGAGAGATCGTTGGGCTGCCTGTGACTCGTCAAACCGTTCCCACGTCGCCCTGCGGATTGGGGACTGAGGCGACCCGGCTGGCGAGCGTGCCTGGCTCGGGGCGGTGCAACTCGGTGGCCCTATCCTACTGGCCTGCCCAAGCGCCGCTCGTGACTTTACGCTGTGCCCCTGCTGATCTGGAGTCGTAGGAGTGGAGTTGGTGCAGGGGGACTGCTGTACCCCGGGGGTCGCGGCCGGCACATAAGGCGCCGCCAACTAAATACTGCCATACCGGACTGTCTTAGTGGAAACCTCCCTATAAGTGTCCGCGACAGGCTCGTCGCCATGGGGGGGAAGAACGAGGCGAAGCAGTCCAGGCTCACTTTTGACCACAAGCGCCAGGCCAAGCAACAGGCGGCGGACCAGGAGACGGCGGAGTCTACCTCGCAGGGGACGGGGCCTGAGGGCGAATACCGCGCTCTGATGCTGGAGGTTCGGTCGAGCCTAAAGAGTATTGATGCCAAACTAGACGCCATGGCCTCCCAGCTGGAGTCTGTCAAACAACAAGTGGACTCGCACGAAACACGGCTAGACAGCCTAGAGAACGAACGCACTGAATGCTGTGAGTTCAGACGTGAAACCAAGCAACACCTTACGTTCGTGGACAAAGAACTGGAATTCCTCCGGGCCAAAACTGATGATTTAGAGGCCAGGTCCCGCAGATCCAACATTCGAATCACGGGCATACCAGAGACGACGAACACGGGCAAAATGGAACTATATGTGTCAGAGTTGCTCCACGAACTCTTTGATCCGGCGCTTTCCCCGATGTTCGCGGTTGAAAGGGCGCACAGGTCGCTGGGGAAGAGGCCGCCGGTGGGGGGCGGCGCCGCGCCCTATCCTGGCTAAGATCCTGAATTTCCAAGACAGGGACCTCATCTTACGCCTTGCTCGTGGGGGAAAATCGTACATAAAGGGAATAACATCTCCTTTTACCCGGATTTCACTCCTTTGGTGCAGGCTGCCCGGAAGGAATTTCTACCTGCCAAAAAGCTGCTACTCCAGGCTACCGTCCCATATGCACTGTTATATCCAGCTAAGCTGAGGGTGACACACAAGGGCACCACACACTACTTCACCGAGGCAAAGGAGGCGTTGAAGTTTGCTAAGCGGCTCGGAGGTGCTGCGGCTAGACGCACGTCGCCACGTGTAGTGATGGAAGACGGTCGCCTGAGTGACAATGACTGACCAGGGCGTGAGTAGGCGGCGTGTGCCACCCATGCTGTGCATTGTGTTTTATACGTGCGGGGCCGTTCCCTTCCCGCCGGTGGCTACTCTTGTGGCCCAGTTTCCAGTTTCTGAAGTGACGCGGGAGGCCTGCCCCCGGCATGTGTACTTTAATTCCCGAACTGCAACTCCTCGGCAAGGCGAGGGACACGGATGTGATGTGGGGTTCACTATGATGCAGCCACCCTGTGAAAGCGGGGGAGTACGTCTGGAGCACCACGCCCCATGGGGTGTCTCCCATTGTTTGTGGGTTTCAGTTGCAAACACGTTTTGCGTGTACATGGTGGGGATCTGTCACAACCTGATTGGGGGGTTGGTGAGGGTGGGGGGTGACGGGGGGAGTTGGGCTGGTTAAAGTTTGGTATGTTTTGGTACGATGGCTATGATTCTTCGCAGTTTATCACTATGCTACCACACGCAGGGCACAGGCTATACATTGGGACGGCGATACAGTGTAGTTGCAGGGGCGAAGGTGATGTGACATAACATGACTAATGGGATGGCGAAAGTTAGGTTATTGACGTGGAACATTAGAGGGCTTGGGGACTACAAAAAGGCTCGGCTCATGCAGGGGTATCTCGCTCGGCACAAGGTAGATATCTGCTTTCTGCAGGAGACGCACTTGTCCTCCACACCCTCACATCGGCTGAAGCACTCACGTTGGGCGTGGGTGTACTCCGCTGTTTATTCGAATTATGCTAGAGGGGTGGCCATACTCATACGGGCCGGGCTGGATTGGAAGGAACACCACATTCTATTGGACAAAGAGGGCCGATATGTTATCACCCATGGCGTGGTGCAGGGGAGGGAGATTGTATTGGCTGCAGTGTACGGACCTAACGTTGATGACCCCGACTTCTTCAGGGAGCTATGGGCACAGATCATGCTACTAGATTGTTCCACGATTATTCTTGGTGGGGATTTTAATGTAGCACTGGTGGATGCGGTAGATCGCAGGGGTGCGGGAGGGCCTACACACACCAGAGCGCGGCAGGCCGTTTTCGATATTATGAACGAGGGATTGTTGTCGGATATATGGAGAGCTAGGCATCCTAATGATACTGTGGGGACTTGCATAACGAGCCAGCATGCGGCGTGGTCCCGTCTAGATTACTGGTTGGTCTCGCCGGATGTGGCATCCTGGGGGGTTGAGGTGGACATTCAAGCACGGTCACTCTCTGATCACGCCCCTTGCTTGCTGGGGATTAGGGTACCTGATGCCCCTACCCGCGCGTTCTCCTGGCGGCTGCCCCCGCATGCGCTTACGGACTCTGCTTTCACCGAAGAAATCAGAGAGGACATTGTGAAGTATTTTGAAACCAACACGGGGTCAGTGTCTACCGAGGCGTCCCTCTGGGACGCATTTAAGGCGGTGATCCGGGGCCAGTGCATCTCTAGGCAGGCCGGGGTTCTAAAGGCCATTCGCGGGACTCTGGGCCGGTTGGAGGGGGAGTTACGAGAGTTGGATGTGAGATTCTGCACTGACCCGTCACCCGCACTGGCGGTCCAAATGAAGGCTAAGCTCCTAGAGTTCGGAGTCGAGGCGCAGCGCGAGGTGAAGTTCCTGGGCAAGCAGGCGGAGGCCCGTCGTTACGGTGAGGGAGATAGACCGAGTAGGACCCTGGCGCGGCTAATTTCTCCGCGAGCGCAGTCCCAATTTATAACTTCCATAAAGGACGGGGAGGGGGAGCTCCGGTTAGGGCACGATGCAGTTCTGACTGCTTTCGCTCAGTTCTACTCGACCCTTTACACTTCCAGACAGACTGCAGTTCCGGAATCCCTAGATGCCTTCCTTGACTCGATCGCCATTGTCTGGTTTAGCCACCACCACCGCCGATACATGGATGTCCCGTTCACTGCCCGGGATGTGGCGCAGGTGATAAAGAGCATGCCCGCGCACAGGGCCCCTGGCCCTGACGGACTGACCACCACCTTCTATAAAACGTACGTTGACGAACTGGCCCCCAGGCTCCTCTCGGTATTTGCGGAGGCCCAGGAGACTGGTTCCCTACCGGACTCGATGCGGGAGGCACTAATAATTACGCTGCTGAAGCCGGACAAGGATAGCCAGCTGTTAGACTCGTACCGTCCACTCTCCCTCATTAACGTAGACGTTAAAATCTACGCTAAACTGATCGCAGACAGGCTTCAACCCTTGTCACCGTTGGTGGCGCTGCCCGATCAATCGGGGTTTATCCCCGGCCGAGCCACGTCACACAATTTGCGAACGATATTTTCAGTACTGCACTATCTACACCCCTCAATACAGGCGGCGGTCATTTTCTTGGACGCCGCGAAAGCGTTTGATTCGCTAGAGTGGCCCTACCTGTTTCGGATTCTTGGTAGAATGGGATTTAGTCCCCTCTTCATAAACCTGATACGGCCCCTGTACGCCGCTCCCAGAGCGCGGGTGCGGGTAAATGGGCTGATCTCCCAGCCATTTGGCATATCACACGGGACCAGGCAGGGATGCCCTCTGTCCCCTCTACTTTTTGCCATTGCCATGGAACCTCTGGCGGCTCGGGTCCGCCAACACCACACGCCCGGGGTATAGGCTTCAGCTCTCGCAGCTTGCTAATTTCCCTGTACGCAGACGATGTGACGCTATATGTTACTAACCCCGCCGAGAACCTGAGCCCACTGCTGAGGGAATTCGTCCGGTTCGAGGGATTGGCGGGAGTAGCTATTAACTGGTCCAAGTCTGTCGCGTTCCCTTTGACGGATGCCACCTCGGAGGTGACCTCGGACTATCCCCTGCGCTGGGAAACTGACTCGGTCAAGTACCTGGGGGTCTGGATCAGCCGTAACCTGAACGACTTGTGGACGCTGAATTTTGGCAGGGCGGTGGACTGGCTGGAAGGGAAAGTTGAACTCTGGAATAAGCTCCCCCTGTCTTTGGTTACACGGATCGCCCTAGCAAAAATGGTGGTCCTTCCAAAGTTTTTATACCTATTTGTGAATGTACCTTTGCCCCTGACGGCGCATTTCCACGCTCGGGTGCGGTCACTGCTGTTGACGCTGGTTTGGGCTGGGGGCCAGGCGAGATCTTCCTGGGCGCTGCTCACCCTCCCGTTGAGACAGGGTGGACTGGGGGCCCCAGACATGGCATTATACGCACTGTGCGCGCAAGCGCAATTTCTGCACTTCTGGGTTTTCTCCACTCCCTACCAACCGCATGTTGCAGTGGAGATGGCAGTTGCAGCTCCTTTACCCCTAAGTGTGGCATTATACGGTAAGTCACCCCGCCCCTCTGGGGATGTGGACACGGTGGCCTTGCTTCACTGGACGTGGCGGGAACTGGGGAGGCGGGCGCGTCTCCCTCTCCTGTATGCGCCGGCTGCTCCCCTGAGGGGCAACCCTTTGCTTCCCTGCCTGCATGACAGAGGGGGGGCCGTAGTGATTAGAGGGAAAACCCTGCGCACCTTCGCCGACATCTACCCAGGGGGCACCTTCGGGGTTCCCGCGGAGGGTGAGACTGACTCACAGGGGACCTTCACTGATCTTTTTACCCTACACCAGCTTAGAGAATCCTGTAAAACGCTATGGCCTCAATTCCCGGATGAGCCCCCACAACTCCAGGCATTACAAAATTTACTCTCGAAAGCATCTCCCAAAAAACTGGTGTCCCGGTTATATAACTGTATGCAAGAGCAGGCCCCTGTCGTTGTACCTTCCTCGCTAAATGCGTGGAACGCGGAGCTGGAGGCCCCTTTGTCTGAAGAGCAGTGGGCCTTTTGTTGTGGGCAATTGAAGGAACTATCACCTAATTATAGGCTGCGCCTTGTGCATTTTAAGTTCTTGCACAGGTACTATCGCACACCGAGATCGTTGCATCGTATGGGCCTTAGGGAGGATGATAACTGCTGGAAGTGTGGGGCCGAGCAGGCTACTTTCATGCATGTGGCATGGAGCTGCCCACGCCTGGAGGAATACTGGGTGAACATCTTCACAGCTATTAATCAAATCCTCCATAGAAACGACACGCCGACGCCACATCTGGGGCTGCTGGGATATGTACCAAATACCCCACCAAAGACTAGGAAATTACATGCGCTATTGCTCCTATATGCTAAGAGGCAGGTGGCGGTGCGCTGGGGCCGTAAATCCGTGCCTAAATTTACAGAGTGGGTGAAAGATGTTACGTATGGGAATACACAACTGGAATGTTATTGGGAGTCGATGCCGACCGCTTCCCGTCCCAGGGACATCTGGGAGCCCTTTCTGCAGTGGGCCCGGGAGGGGGCGGGCTCCCCCGGCTCTCCACGTTCCCTGTCTGGGGCGGTTTCTGATGACATGGGTTGAGGGTGCTGGGGGTGGGGAGATGTTCGCCTCTGATATTGGGCTCTAGCCTATTTTACAACCGTCGGCAGCCGACTGAGCGCGTATGAGTGGAGGCGGGGGGGGGTGGGGTGGCTCGCCGTGTCTGGCTGGTCCCTGTGCCCGTGGGTGGTATGGCTGGGTCCACGTCTGTCGCGTTATGTTGGGGTCCGATACACTCACAAGATCGTCACTGCTGTGCGCCACTTAATATTGGTTGCTCCCTTTGCAGGTTTCGCTCCTCAATTGCCAAAAGTGAACTGTTTGGGTACTGCTGCTTTCCATCTGTACCAGTGTTTGTGTTGGTTATGGTTATGTAAAAGTGTATTTGGGTGTAATATGAAAACTGAGCATTGTATTCACGCTGATTTACAGTAATCGATTTGCTCGGATAAAGCCTGCTGTTGCGGGAGCTCGGTGCATCTATAACTGTAATGTCATTGACTTGCTGACCTGAATAAATAAATATAAAAAAAAAAGTGCTTGTGAATGAAGCAGAGAGACTGTGAAGTTTGCGAACTTAGTTTGGTGTGCGTGCCAAATTCTGCATTGCCAATCCCTGGTGAGTTGCAGCTACTACTTCTTAAACAAGGCCAATGGGGCTAACTATGGGTGAGGCAAACTGGCCTCAAGGGCAGGGCCGGTCTTAGCACTGGTGGTGCCCTGTGCATTAATGTTTGTTATTACCCTCTAATGGCCACCTCCGTCATGGATTCCCTCACTACCACCCTTTAACAGTGCCCCTCAAGTCTCCATAACCACACTCTCTCTCAGATGCATTTAATTTGATTTACAGCACCACTCATACCAGTGTAAGGTGTCAGAGCACTTTACATCACACACATTACTCAGAGACAATCAAAATGTGTGTAAATCACTGTATAGAAAATGTTACATAAGACTAAGGACTACAAGGTGTAGGAGTCACATGACAACCATACTACTAGGCGGTATAGTTTAATAGTGATTGGTCTGGAGAAACATAAACTCAGAATTTTAAAACGTAATACCATGGTTGGGGGTTCTCTTTAATAATCAGAATTGATTTCTGTCTAAAAGAACACTTTTTGCAACATTAGGATAATCAAAGCCTGGGAGGAAAACATAACGCTCTAATTTATACCTTGCATGTTGTATGCAGCTCTTAGATGAAAGTTAATAGCTCACTATTGTATGTTAGGATTTTAACTTATAAACTGCAAGTAACAAAAGGATCTCTCTGACAAAAGCAGTAGCCCACTGACCTATTTACATTATGTGCCCTTTGTGATCTGTGTAGGAAGGTGGAATCTGACTGCATGGTTGCCCCCACTTTTTAGGTCTCGCCTGGCGTAGACTGCGCAGACATGCGCAGTCTCGCTGGCGAGATTTAATGATTTAGAGGAGATTTCTCTAGTGGGCTTTAAGCCCCGCCCCTCTTTTCCATTGGCTGGCGTCACCGTTTATGCTAAACGGTGGCCAGCCATTGTAAAAGAGCGTCTAGTGACGTACACTTTTCTCTTTTAGAGCCGTCCCAGTTGAACTGGCTCAGTTCCTTTACGTTTGTGGTAAAAGCTTTTCTTATCTTTATGGGGCCATGTGTTTCAAACATATGGCCCCATAAAGACAAGAAAGCTTTCGTAAAGGACGAAAGTGAAAGCGACTGGGGAGCAGTGGGGCCTCTGCAGGCGCCTGTGCGGGAGGGAGGGCGGGTCATCGGAGGGACAGATCACTGTTTTCGTCATGTACCCGGTGAAATAGTCGTCCATGACAAAAGCTATTTATTCCTTCTTCATCCTTCGCTGGTTCTTGTGCACAAAGGGGAACAAATGGAAAAGGAGCTTCGCGCCTGTGAGAGGAAGCGCAGGGACGCTGCTGATGCGCGCCCCAGGTGGGCTGTCCATCCAATGGGAAGACCCGTCTTCAACCCACATTTGCGGGCAGCGGATCCAGGTGACTCAATCTCTTCTGTATTTTTGATACTTTGGCACACGCTCCCCTAAGCGCTGCATCCATCACCACCGGGCCCTTTAGTCCTTAGCCATTCCTCCAAATAGTAATGCTCACCTTCAAAGTAACCATGACTGGCTTTGTGTGTGTGCGCCCGCTCGGTCCCGGACCGGGGACCTGCACCATGTCGGTTCCCACACACACCGTTTCAGCCATGCCCCTGCAGACTGGTGAACTCTCCCTGTGGCAGCGCGATAATACCTGCAAAGTATTTGTACCCGTAAAGGCCTTACATTTACGATGGCCTCTGGCCATGAGCTGCGCTGCAGAAATGGGGTAGGGGGGTACCCCTACCCCTCGCCCAAGAAACACGCCCGCTGAAGCCACAGTTCTGATGCTCCCTTCAGCTAACCACGATGTGCCAAAATAACTTAGGGAACTGTGGGTACATTCCCTCAGCCTTTCACTCGATTTCCTGAATGCACCACTCCCTACAGGCTCACCTCCCTTCCCAATGCGCTCCAAGCAACGGCCACCTCGATGGGCTCCATTGAACTCGGGTTGCGCATTTAAACGCATTGCCGCTAAATGCCACCGCAGATGCATTCGCATCAGAACCGGGCACTCAAACTTACATCCTACTGGAGCCTGTAACTAGAGGCGGGTGTGTGTCTACCAATTAAGCGCAATTATTTCAATTTATTTCACTTCTGGTTCATCATGCCAGTTTCTCCCTTTTCCCCTGTTGGTCACACCAACCAGTATTTGGGGCTTGCAGCGCAACCTGACTGTTCATCTCCTCTGCTGCCAAGGAAGGCATAGCCCAGACAAACTCTGCTCGACCACACGGGCCACCGCTTTGGTGCCGCATACCTACACCTTAAGCATCGGCACACTTCAGACAGAATAAGTGAGCACACAGTTCATATTAAAGTAGGGGGGGGCGGCAGATAAGAGAGAACAGACTAGCTGGCAACAAATATAAGCGCATACCGAGGCGGCTACACAGTGGGGGATGGCTCGATCCCTGTAGGCTGGGGAGAGCCACACCTTGATGACCCTCACTCGAAAATCCTTCTGCGCCGCTTCCCAGCTCCACGATGTAGTGATGAGCAGTTGTATGGGGAGCGGCGCCTTATACTCCTCCCACACTTTTCTTTCCCGCCACAAACAGGCGGTTGCTGCCATTGGGGAAGGTTCAAACATCACCTGGCCCCTCCATTGGCCAGGTGACTAAGCGCCTTTCTGGCGCGAGTTTTGCGGCGACGGAAGCACCCCTACTGCTTCGGGGTGCTTACCGGCAGCTAGAACCAGATCCTTCCAGGACTCTGGCATACGTTATGGTGCCGGCCCTAGAGGCCCCTTCGGGGGCGGCCTCTGCAAAATCGCTCCTTGGACACCATGCCAGGGGCTGGTTTCTTATACTTCCTTTCGAAGTCTAAGAATGCGCCTCTGTGTTCAAGTGGTTGTCGGCAGGTTTGGCTCCGATTGCAAGTCCATTAATGAAATGCAGTCACTAGGGGCGTGCACGAGACGGGCGCTGGAGCTAAGGACACTGAGTTTTCTCAGCCCCGTTCTCACCGAGAAATCAACCCTTCGCCCCGTCCTGGGCACTGCTGGCCTCGTGTCACAGGTTCAAATGTAATAAGTCTCACTTGTGCGATTGGAGACACATCTCAACTGTGCGGCAGCCGGAGACCTCATGGTCGAGGGAAAGGCTGGATGCCAGCTGCTGGACATGCGCTTAGATGCCTGGTGGAGAGAGAGAGAGGAGACTGAGGAAGGGCGGGGAGATGAGAAAAGGAGCTGAAGGGAAATTCACACTAAAAATGCAATAGGTCTTGACTTTAACTTAAAGCCATTTGCTTTGCTATATAATACCATTAGCAAAGCAATGGCTTTAACTTAATAAAAAGTGAGACCTATTGCATTTTCAATGCTTGTTTCCTGGTCTTTTGCTGGTTTTCGACTTAGTCTGGCTGGGATCCTGCTATTCAGGACCCCAGCCTATCTGCTTTCTCCCTTAAATTGATTACAAGTACTATAGGTACACTCCAGATTGGATTCTGGGGTTCCCTTATAAGTCCCTAGTATATGGTATACTATGTACCAAGGGCATAGGTACCCCAGAGGCCTACCAGGGGCTGCAGCATGTATTGTGCCACCCCTGGGAAACCTTCCAAAATGACACCACAGGTCTGCTACTGCAGCCAGGGTAAGGTGGTGCATGCACCCCTTACTGAGATATAGGTTCACTATATCTCTCCATATCACTGCACATATAAACCTATCAGTCACCCCTATGGCAGGCCTTACCAATCCTGAAGGCAGGGTGCTGGGTTTTATGTGAGAGGGTGCCCATGCATGAGCGGAGTGTGGTACTGCAGATTTCGGAGCCACGGCGGCAGGGTCCCACCATGCCGATTTTGGTATCCCGAACCGCAAATGAGTAACGCGGTATGCATGAGTGTTTTCGTCATGTTTCACGATGAATTCACCGTGTATACGATACTATGTATCGTACCCTCGGGTTCCATTTTAGAGCGGCAGCCATTCTTTTGGTTGCCCTCACATAGGCCGTGCACTAGGGCCATGCTTAGGCCTAAAAGACACGTACACCTTCTGCTGACTTCTTTGTGACCTGTGCAAACTGACTCCAACGTCCGAGGTCATTCATGTCCGGCCGGTCCCTTTTACTGCGGCCAAATGGGATTAGCATCAGGGCTTGACACATCATAAAGTCGTTCTTCCCACACGAATCCGGACTAATCTCCTTCACACCTGACTCTGTTTCCTACTTTATGGCTTACTTTACGAGGAGGAGGTGTCGAATTGTGTGGGGGTTGCTGATATCTGATGAGTGTTCTGAGCCTCGCTGGGTAAATACTTGTGATCTGTACGAGCTGAAATGTGGGATTATCATCATGCCTTTACTGTTTCTTTGAAGCGGAAATATGTGAATGACCACTAGTAAAAGAGGGGCGGTGTTGCCCAGAGCGTAATTTTGTGTATATAAGTAAAGACTGGTTTTTGGTTCGGGAGCAGTCTCCTGAGAACATACATCGTGTTGCACTTCTCGGATACCTGTGATTGGTCTGCAGCCAATAAATACGATCTTTGACTTCACCTAGAGGACTCTGTGTTTCTGTAGTCTGAAACAGGAAGAACTCGAAGTCTTTGGGTGTGTCCCCTGGCACCGCTGGGTTGGTTCTGAAAAACCCAGTACTTCAGTTGGCGCCCAACGTGGGGCGATTTCAGCGGTACCGGTCCAAGCCAGAGGTTCGTGAGGAGCTTCGTGTGAAAATTCTGGAGGAAGGCCGCCACTTCATCGACCCCTGCATGTCGACGTGGTCCGAAAGTCTTTACTACGAGGTTCCCCGCGTCCCGACGGCTACGAAGGACTGCTGCCCTGACTATCGCCCTGTTTTGGACCCTTGATGATTTGGTAAAGCGAAACGATTTAACGAGTCTTCTGGTGACGTCATCGATACCTCAGTTAAGTATAAGTGGAGCGTCTCCCAGTTTCTTGGTTTGGTTCTTAGTTTGGTATCCCTTTTGGGATCGCTTTGATTTGGAACTTGCAAGTGCCAAAGCTGGAGGACTCGTGTATTCACGAGACTATCGTATTCGATAATCCTTTGAAGTTTGAAACTAGACTAGTGAGCGACGATGCCTGGTTCTAGTATATTTGGAAATTTGTTTTGTTTGGGTTGTAATAGGGACTCCCGATTAGAGGATTCGTGTCCGGTTCCTCCAATTGGAACTCCAACTTATGAGCTTTATGTAAAACATGGCATGGGCCCCATTGCGTATAATGAAGTATGGATCCAATACACCAGGAAGGATGGTGTTTTAAAATGGCCCCAGAATGGTAGTTTCGACACAGAGGTCCTAGATAACCTAGAAGTTAAATTATTTAAAAAGAAAGCCCGGCCGGCGATGTTTGATTCTTTCCGCCTATGGCGAAAGGAAGCCAAACAGAAAGAAATTAAATTAGCAAAGAAAAATAAAAGAGAGAAAGGTATGTCGATAATGCAAGCAGCTTCGCAGTTCAAAGATAATGAGGATGAGCAAATGAATGAGCAGTTGCGTAGGCAACGTGAGTTAGTGATTGATAAATGTTACCCAGTTTTGCCGCCCCTTCAGCAAGACACGTCAAAAGAAAAGGAGAAAGATCCCCTAATGTCACATTTGCTGAGTTCGCCACCCCCGTATGTACAGAGTGCTACAGCGCCCCCGCAACCCTTAAATGTACAGCCTCCAGCTAATGTGCCACAAGCTTTCCCGCAGCCGCCAGCTCTTCCTCAGCCGGCTCCTATGCCTACGGCGCAGCCCCCTCAAGGGCCGCCGATTTCGCTGCCTATCTCTTCTGCGCTCCCTGCAACTTTACCTAGTACATCAGCTGTTTCCCTTGGCGCTCTTCCTGATACGACCCCTGTACCTGTATCTGCACCCGTTCCTCTTCCCTCTGACTTTCCCCCTGTTCTTGCCTCACCTTCTCTTTCTGCACGACAATGAATAGCTAGTGTGGTCACTAGCCTTATATCACCTCTCTTTGGGCCATCTAGTACTACCCCTGGTCCACAACGTAAGCAGTTACGTAGTCAAATACCTGGTCCGAGAGAGAAAGAAGAACTGGACCGCATGGCACGTAGATGGATTGTTTATCCTTCTAGATATGATGTAGAGTCTGTTGTGAATGTTTTTCATCAATGGGAAGCACCACAACAAAGGTACGTCTTTGAGAAAATGTGTGAATTCCTCTGTGAGGAATTGGAAGATCATGGTTTAGACTTAAGCCCGCAGGAGTTGTGTCAAGTAAGGTTTGAATTTGGAAAAGGCGCGATTGTGGGTTCTGATGTTGAGAAAGCAGTTGCGACATTGCTGTCTTTCAGGAATGAGGATTGCCATCAGTCGTTGTTTGAACAAGAATTCCCTGCAGGGAAACAGGTAAAAGCGCGCCAATACCCGATGTGTGAGGTTCCTCCAGTTTGGAGACCTGGTGATGCGAATGCTAACCCACCTGTTCAGCCATATTTTCAGCGTGTTTGGGTACATGTTCCCTGGAAGTGATCAGAAGTTTTAGCGCTCAAGCAGACATTGCCTGACCCCCGTAAAAACCCTGCAGGATATTATAAGGAGTTATCACAGACTGCAGAATCGTGTGTCATGAACCTAGCTGACATAGATATGTTATTCGGGAATGTTGTTCCGCAGCCTTTATGGGGAATGATTCGTAATGCAGATCATGCTGCAGAACTAGGTGACACATGGGCTAATATCATTGCTACAGACACTGCACAAGTTGGTGGTGCAAAACCTGAGCCCTTAGTAGCAGAACTCCCCGGTAGAATTATTAACTACATGAAAACTTTAATGCCCGCGATACGTGTGAATTGGGATAAATTATCCGCATGCAAACAAAAGAAAGATGAAACAGTGTCTGATTTCTTCACCAGATTTGAAGAGACATTTATCGACCACAGCGGTCAAGACATGAGTACAGAAGGTGGCCAACGGTTGTTTGTTGATAAATTTGTGCATAATTTGCTTCCCGAGTTGTGTAAGAAATTAAAAGATTCAGAGAGTTCTTGGGCTGTTTCCTCATCAGCGCAGATACTGGCTACTGCACAGTATTACGAAAATAGGGATAAAGATGAGAAGGATAGAGCAGACAAGAAAACAAAAGAGTTAAAGACGAAGGTTCTTTTACAGCAAGCTTACCCGCCACGTGGAGATCAGAATAACTATAAGCAAGGCGAGGGTAACTATCAGCAACCTCAGCAGTTTCAGAGAAACATGCAAAGGTTCGAGTATTCACAACCGCGTGTTCCCGTAGGTCCCAATCAATGTTCATATTGTAAAGAAGAAGGTCATTTTAAGTATAGTTGTCCTATATTGTTGCAGCGCACAAATAATGTCTATGGCACGAGAGGTAGAGGTGGTCAGCAAGCTCCTAGAGGTAGAGGACGTGGGAATGTTCCCCAGAACGCGCGTCCTCTTCCGCCTCAGAATACGATGAACAGTTTTGATCAGCAGGCCAACGTACCTGGTAGAACAACTCAGTACTATAATAATGACTATTATGCAGAAGATGGAAATTCAGAAGGTAATGATTACTAGGACAGCCGTAGACAAAGAGAGGGAGTTGTTTCGGTACCAGTGGATCAGAGTGGACCGTATGTTAAGGTGACTACAGCGGGTGTGACAGAGCCCTTTCTGCTGGATACTGGTGCTGCAAAAAGTTCAATTATGCACTCAAAACTCCCTGGCGCACCTTTGTCTGGCGAAATGAATGTTTCGGTAGGTTTTTCTGGCGCCCCGGTTAGGAACCCGATCTCTAGTCCTATGACCCTTTCTGTTGGACCTTGTGAGCTGAGCGCACCCCTTATCCTAACGACAGGATGTGGTGAAAACCTGTTAGGATTGGATTTGTTAAAGAGATTGCATGCAACATTATATTGTTCCCCCTCGGGAGTACAACTTAAACTGGGAAAGGAAGTGATTTCTCCCATGTATTTGTCGAAGAATAAACTGCCAGCTGAATTGTCGTCTCTTCCGGATGACATTTGGGCTACTGGCCCTAACGATGTGGGTCTCTTGGAAATACCGCCATATGTGGTTACTTTGAAAGCCAATGTTAAATTGCCACGCATTCCTCAGTACAAGATATCTAATGAAGGTGAGAAGGCATTGTTAGCGATCATCTATGATTTGATCGAAAAAGACGTAATTGAAGAGACAAGAGGCAATGTTTGCAATAGTCCGGTTTTGCCTGTTTTAAAACGTACTGACCCTTCTCAGCCACCTGTTTACAGGTTTGTGATCGATCTTAGAGAGGTCAATAAGATAGTTGTGCCACAGTTTCCAGTTGTCCCTGATATAACTGCCTTGTTAACTATGATCCCAGCTTCCGCTGCTTGGTTCTCAGTGATTGATTTAAAGAATGCTTTCTTTAGCATCCCTGTTGGACCCGGCCTCGCGGCGTGGTCCTTAACCCCCTGGATTGTGGCCGTTCCCCGCCCCGGACTTCACGGGCCACCCGTCTGAACTGCACCAAGGCCCTTCACCCGGAGCTGCACGTGGTCGCATACTCCTCGTGGCTCCGCCATCTTGTTGGCCTCCACGTCACACCGTGCACCAGCCGGCGCGACCCCGCTCCACCCGGCCTCGACCCCAGCGAAGCCCCGACATCGAGGCACCACGAACTAGCCAGGGGGTGCCGCAGGAACCATTCATCGCCCCCGGCGGAGGACAGTATCGATGGGACCCCCAACTGTCCTCCCCTCTCGAGGTGTGATCGCCCTGCAACTCCCATGGGCCTGGCGCCTCTCCTGCTGGGCGTCTGGCCACCTCCACCCGGCCACTCCGCCCCTCGGGCGCATAGGTCCGGACATCAAAGGGCTCCAGACCTATATCTGGGGCGACCCCACCACAGCTCGGCAGTTGTATCCCGGAGTCGAGAGCCCTGCTGATTGAATCGCGGCTGACCCTACGGAGAAGAACTCTTGTCGGAACCATCACGAGCCCTGCGGACTGCGTCGCGGCTCCTTCTTGTGAACACTTTAAAGCCACCTGGAACATCGGAGCCCTGCTGACGCTGTCGCGGCCCAACCTCGCTGAAACCTTCCTCGGAGCCCTGCTGACGACGTCGCGGCTCGAGCCCAGCAGAAACCATCTTGAGAGCCCTGCTGATTGAATCGCGGCTCTCCACGAACTGTACGCCAGAGCCCTGCTGACGCCGTCGCGGCTCGACCCCTCCGAGATCGGAGGTCCTCCAGCTTGAGGATAAGAACTGGGCCCCAGGTACCCTCGTACCGCACTCCTGCCAAAGACTGTCCCGCTACCCCTACCCTTCCAAAGAGACACTGAGACTTTTGGTGGATCCCTCGATCCCTTCGTGTAAATATTGACCTCGTAACCTTTTTATTGCTGATAAAGAATTGCTTGTCACCAGACAACCTCCTTGAGTCCTGTGTGGTGGTGTTACTGTGCTAGTACGTGATAGGAGAAGGATCTCACAGGGGACTTCTCGGCAGCGCTCGGCTACTTCGGGCAGTGAGAGGGCCCCCCCTTGGTGGTCTCACCGACTCCTCGGGGTCCGCCCTCCAACATTTGGTGGCCAGCGACGGGATCCGAGCCGAACGCAGTACGTACCAGCCAGTACCCACTAGCTACCCATCCAAATGAATAGCATCATGAGCAGCCAGGAAAACAACGCGACAATGGAGTTCCAGCCCGAACGGCTGGAAGAATATACGCACAAAGAACTAAAACAGTTCTGCAAAGACAAAGGCATTGCAACCACCAGCCTAGGTACCAAAGAAGAGATGCAGAAAGCTCTGAGGGCATGGTTGGAGGCCGGGGCAGGCCCCTCCCAGGAAGAAGGGCCCTTGCCCCTGACGGAGACCGCAGCAACCGCACTGACTCCGGCAACCGGAGGAAGAAAGAGCCTAGAAACCGGCCTCTCCGAAGAAGAAATACGAGAGCGGGAAAAGGTCCGGAGCCACGAGCTAGAACTCGCCCGACTGCGGCTGGACGGCGAACTCCAGCTGGCAGAAAAGAAACTGGCCCTCGAGCAGCTACGCCTTCAAGAAGAGATAGAAGAGAAGAGACGACACCGGGAGTTGGAGGAAAAGAAACTAACTCTTGAGCACGAGCGCAGTCTCAAGGAACTCGAGATCAAGGCCAAGAACGGAGGGACCGACACCCCCAGTACTAGAGACACTCTACCGCCTTCCGAGGCCAAGGTACATATCCCGAAAGAGGTCGTCAAGGAGTATTACAAGAATGACGACATCCAACAATGGTTTAAGGCCTACGAGGTGGCCATGACCTCCCATCGGGTGCCCCGAAAAGACTGGGGCGCAGGCCTGTGGGGGCGATTCCTGAGTGAAGGACGGGACACGCTGCTCCAGCTACCGGAGGAGGTGATGACCTCCTACGATCACATGAAGGAGGCCCTGCTCACCCGCTACGGGCTAACAGCGGAAATGTACCGCCAGCGGTTCAGAGACTGCAAGAAAATCCCGGGTACCACATGGGTGGAATATGTGGACTTTTTCAGTCGGGCCCTAGAAGGGTGGATCAAAGGAAGCAAAGTAACCACCTACGGGCAGCTGGTCGACCTCATCGTGTGGGAACATCTTTCCAACAATTGCTTCGTGGAACTGAGACAGCACCTCCTCGACAGCAAAATGACCGACCCGCGAAAACTTGCTGTCGAGGCCGATCGATGGGTCAACTCCCGGGTCCCCCGGAGCTCAATGGGGGAGTACCAGAGGAACCCCAACGGACCCCCACGCCAGCGCGGTGGGGGGGAGGGCCGAACAGGAACCGAGACCCTCCCGCCGGGGCCCCCAGGAGCCCCCCTCGAGGGCCACCGCAGCCACATCTCTCCCCGAGCCTAGCCCGAAGGGTGGGCCCGGCCCGACCCGGACCACGACCCCCAGTGACCTGCTATGGCTGCCAACAAACCGGACACTTTGCCAGCGATCCGGCCTGCCCTCTGAACCGAAGAAACGGGACCGGGGGGCCCCCGCCCCGGCAGCTGACAGCCGCCGCCTTGGGGGGAGGAGAAGAGGAAGAGGAGGCCCTCGACCGAGAGAACACTGAGTGGGAGCCGGCAGCCATGTCCCTGGTCTGCCTGGGTAGCCGAGAGATGGTACCCTGCGCCCCCATCCCAACCAACACCCAGAAGTACCGGCAGCAGGTCACGGTCAACGGACAACGGGCCGAAGCCCTTCGCGACACGGGCGCCAGTATCACCGCTGTCCGCTGCCACCTGGTGACCCCTGAACAGATTCTACCGAATGTGCTGTGCCCCGTACGGACGGCCGACAACAGTGAAAGCCTATGCCAGATGGCCCTGGTCCCCTTCGAGTGGGGAGGGGTGACGGGCCTGCTGAAGGTGACAGTGCGCGACGACGCCCCGGTCGACTGTCTCCTGGGGAACGACTTGGAAAGTTCCCCCTGGGCTCAAGTAGAGCGACGAGAGCACCTCCGAATGTTGGGACTGGCTGATTGGGCCTGCGCCATCACCCGGTCCATGACCGCCCAGGCCCCCTGCTCATCCTCGACCTCCGGGACCGCCCAACCCGAGGGGCTCACACCCCCTCCCACCAGCAGCGAGGAGGAGGCGGACACCGACCCTGGGCCCAGCGAATCCTCCCCCGAAGAGATGGCTTCTCCGAGCGTCCTACCAGAGCTGACGCACTGGCAACACGAAGGGGGCCCCACCCGAGAGCAGTTCCAGCAAGAGCAACAGTCCTGTCCCTCTCTCGAAGGGGTCCGACAACAGGCAACCGCGCAAGCCAACGGTGACCAGACCGGCACCCACTGGATCTACTGGGCCGAGGGCCTGTTGTACAGTGAACAGAAAGTAGCAGAACTCGGGGCCAGCCGCGTGTTGGTGGTCCCCCTCCGCTTCCGGGAGTTCCTTCTCAACCTGGCCCATGATGTGCCCCTCGCCGGACACTTGGGGCAAGACAAAACGTACAGTCGTCTGGTGACCCACTTCTACTGGCCCCGGATGCGGAGAGATGTGGACAACCACTGCCGGTCCTGCCAGACCTGCCAAGCCAGCGGAAAGACGGGGGGTCGGGTCAAGGCCCCCCTCCAGCCCTTTCCCGCCGTCAGCACCCCGTTCGAACGGGTCGAAATCGATATTGTGGGACCCCTGGACCCCCAAACCGCCCTGGGCCACCGCTTCATCCTGGTCCTCGTGGACCACGCCACCAGGTACCCGGAGGCGGTCCCGCTAAGAACTATAACGGCCCCTGTGGTAGGCCGGGCCTTGATGGGGATCTTCTCCCGAGTGGGATTCCCCAGCGAAGTGGTGAGCGACCGCGGAACGAACTTTATCTCCAGGTACATGCGGTCCCTGTGGCAACAGTGCGGGGTCACATACAAGTTCACGACCCCCTATCACCCTCAGGGGAACGGACTGGTTGAGCGGTTCAACCGAACATTAAAAGGGATGATCCAGGGCCTGGAAGAACCCCTCAGGCGGAAATGGGATGTCCTGCTGCCCTGCCTCCTGTTTGCCTATCGGGAGGTCCCGCAGAAGTCCTTGGGGTTCAGCCCGTTTGAACTATTGTATGGACACCCGGTCCGCGGACCGCTCAGCCTGGTCAAGGAGGGCTGGGAGATGAAACCCCGAGGCGCCCCTCCTGACGTCTACCGATACCTCCTGACCCTCCGAAACCAGACCCGCAAGTTCCGAGCCATGGCCGAAGCCAACCTCGAGGCCAGCCAGGAGGACATGAAGCGGTGGTACGATCGCAACACCTCTACTGTAGAATTCGAGTCAGGTCAGAAAGTGTGGGTCATGGCCCCGGTCGAACCCGGCGCTCTCCAGGACAAGTGGACCGGGCCCTTCAAGGTGGTGGAGAAGAAAAGTCCCGTCACCTATCTGGTCGATCTGGAGTCCCCCCGGAACCCCCTCCGGGTCCTACATGCTAACAGGCTAAAACCCCACTTCGCCCGGACCGAACTGAGCCTGCTGCTGGCGACCGACGAGGGGGGCGAGGACGACTCCGAGCCCTTGCCCGACCTCTTGCAATCCGACATTCACGATGGATCGATCGAAGGGGTCCAACTCGCCTCGTCCCTGACCCCGGAACAGCGCAACGACTGCCAGCAATTACTGCGGGACTACACAGCCCTCTTCTCTCTCACCCCGGGGGTGACCCACTGGTGCGTCCACGACGTCGACACCGGGGAGAGCCCCCCCATACGACACAGAGCCTACCGGGTGCCTGACCGAGTGCGGGCCTGCATCCAGGCCGAAGTAGCGAAGATGCTATCCCTGGGGGTCATCGAGCCTTCCGACAGCCCGTGGGCCAGCCCTGTCGTCCTGGTGCCCAAGGCCGCAGCTCCCGGTCACCCCCCGGAGTTGCGATTCTGCGTGGACTACCGAGCCCTGAATACAGTAACCAAGACAGACGCACACCCGATACCCCGGGCCGACGAACTCATCGACCGCCTAGGGGCCGCTCGCTACTTGAGCATGCTGGACCTCACCGCCGGGTACTGGCAAATCCAGCTCACCCCCGGCGCACAAGAAAGATCCGCCTTTTCGACTCCGGATGGGCATTACCACTTTCGGGTGATGCCCTTCGGAATGAAGAACGCCCCGGCCACCTTCCAGAGACTGGTGAACAAGGTTTTGGCCGGGCTTGAGGCCTTCAGCGCGGCCTACTTAGATGATATTGCCGTGTACAGCAACCACTGGGCCGAGCACCTCCGTCACCTGAAGGCCGTCCTGGCCGCCCTCCAGCAGGCCGGGCTCACAATCAAGGCCAGCAAATGTCAAATCGGCCACGGATCCGTGACCTACCTGGGCCATCAAGTGGGGAGCGGGCAGGTGGCCCCCCTCCAAGCGAAGATAGAGGCCATCAAGACCTGGGAACCCCCCACTACCCAGACCGCTGTCCGGGCCTTCCTGGGCCTCACCGGATACTACCGGCGGTTTATCCGGGACTATGGGAGCATTGTTGGCCCCCTCACGGAGTTAACGTCCAAAAAGCAGCCCAAGAAGGTACACTGGACACCCCGCTGCCAAACAGCCTTCGACACCCTAAAAACAGCCATGTGTACTGCTCCGGTGCTGCAGGCCCCGGACTACCAGAAGGAGTTCGTGGTACAGACGGACGCCTCCGAGTATGGGATCGGGGCCGTCCTATCCCAAGCCGACGAAAAGGGGCTCGACCGACCAGTGGCCTTCATCAGCCGACGACTACTGCCCCGAGAGCAACGCTGGAGCACTATTGAGCGCGAGGCCTTCGCTGTGGTGTGGGCCCTCAAGAAGCTCCGGCCCTACCTCTTTGGCGCCCACTTCCGGGTCCAGACCGACCACCGGCCCTTGCAATGGTTAATGCGAATGCGGGGCGAGAACCCCAAGCTGCTGCGATGGTCCATCTCGCTACAAGGGATGGACTTTGACGTCGAACACCGGCCCGGCAATGACCACGCCAACGCCGACGGCCTGTCCCGCTTCTTCCGCCTTGACGAGGAGAATCCCCAAGGAGATGGGTGACTCTCCATGCCTTCGGCTGGGGGGGACGCCTGTTGGACCCGGCCTCGCGGCGTGGTCCTTAACCCCCTGGATTGTGGCCGTTCCCCGCCCCGGCCTTCACGGGCCACCCGTCTGAACTGCACCAAGGCCCTTCACCCGGAGCTGCACGTGGTCGCATACTCCTCGTGGCTCCGCCATCTTGTTGGCCTCCACGTCACACCGTGCACCAGCCGGCGCGACCCCGCTCCACCCGGCCTCGACCCCAGCGAAGCCCCGACATCGAGGCACCACGAACTAGCCAGGGGGTGCCGCAGGAACCATTCATCGCCCCCGGCGGAGGACAGTATCGATGGGACCCCCAACTGTCCTCCCCTCTCGAGGTGTGATCGCCCTGCAACTCCCATGGGCCTGGCGCCTCTCCTGCTGGGCGTCTGGCCACCTCCACCCGTCCACTCCGCCCCTCGGGCGCATAGGTCCGGACATCAAAGGGCTCCAGACCTATATCTGGGGCGACCCCACCACAGCTCGGCAGTTGTATCCCGGAGTCGAGAGCCCTGCTGATTGAATCGCGGCTGACCCTACGGAGAAGAACTCTTGTCGGAACCATCACGAGCCCTGCGGACTGCGTCGCGGCTCCTTCTTGTGAACACTTTAAAGCCACCTGGAACATCGGAGCCCTGCTGACGCTGTCGCGGCCCAACCTCGCTGAAACCTTCCTCGGAGCCCTGCTGACGACGTCGCGGCTCGAGCCGAGCAGAAACCATCTTGAGAGCCCTGCTGATTGAATCGCGGCTCTCCACGAACTGTACGCCAGAGCCCTGCTGACGCCGTCGCGGCTCGACCCCTCCGAGATCGGAGGTCCTCCAGCTTGAGGATAAGAACTGGGCCCCAGGTACCCTCGTACCGCACTCCTGCCAAAGACTGTCCCGCTAC
Organism: Triturus cristatus; assembly: GCF_964204655.1. Taxonomy (NCBI): domain Eukaryota; kingdom Metazoa; phylum Chordata; class Amphibia; order Caudata; family Salamandridae; genus Triturus; species Triturus cristatus. The sequence continues at coordinate 1,189,238,036 of NC_140581.1, read as the reverse complement.
CCCTACCCTTCCAAAGAGACACTGAGACTTTTGGTGGATCCCTCGATCCCTTCGTGTAAATATTGACCTCGTAACCTTTTTATTGCTGATAAAGAATTGCTTGTCACCAGACAACCTCCTTGAGTCCTGTGTGGTGGTGTTACTGTGCTAGTACGTGATAGGAGAAGGATCTCACAGGGGACTTCTCGGCAGCGCTCGGCTACTTCGGGCAGTGAGAGGGCCCCCCCTTGGTGGTCTCACCGACTCCTCGGGGTCCGCCCTCCAACAATCCCGATTGCAGAGGAAAGCAGGGATGTTTTTGGCTTCAGTTTAGGAGGTCGCAGCTTCCGCTTTAAACACGCTCCACAGGGCTACTGTGAAAGTCCATCAATATACAGTCAGGCTTTAAAAGCGCAGCTTGATGCCATTGTTCTACCTAGTGGTGCTACCCTTATTCAGTATGTTGACGATTTACTAATCACCGCGGATACTGAGGAGATTTGTAAAGAAGCTACCTTGTCATTGTTGCGTCATTTGTCTGCTTTTCATCACAAAGTGTCTCTCTCAAAACTGCAATATTGTCGACAAGAAGTGACCTACTTAGGTCATCTCTTATCGAAGGAGGGAAGGAAACTGACCCCAGAGAGAATTCAGGCCATTACACAATTGAGTGTGCCAAGAACACAAAGAGAAGTGCGTGCTTTCTTAGGTATTACTTCATACTGTAGGCAGTGGATCCCAAATTTTTCTTTGTTGGCAAAACCTTTGATAGCATTGACATGCAAAGATACACCGAATCCCGTCCCATGGTCTGAAGAGTGTCAGAATTTTTTTTCGGAATTGCGTAAGGCATTATGTTCAGCTCCTGTGTTGGGTACCCCCGACTACAGTAAACCTTTTACATTGTATGTTCACGAGAAAGATGGTTGTGCGTTGTCAGTGTTGACACAGTCTTTTGGAGACAGACAGCGTCCATGCGCATATTTTTTGACGACTTTGGATCCAGTAGCTAAGGCATTGCCAAGTTGTTTGAGAGCTACAGCGGCAGCAGCTGTGTCTATTCGACAGTCTGCTGGGTTAGTAATGAATAACACATTGATCGTAATGGTTCCACATGCAGTGGACACATTGTTAAATAGCACCAAGACACAGCACTTAACTAGTGCTCGATTGTCAGGTTATGAATTAACACTGCTAGCGAGTCATGTGCACATAAAGAGGTGCAACACGTTGAATCCAGCTACATTATTACCGATTTCAGTAGACACAGATGAGATTGAACAGAATGATTGTCTGTTCAGAACAGAAGAAGAAACAAAAGGGAGAGTGGATCTTAAAGATACTCCCCTGGTTGAGTGTGATGGTACCTTATGGGTGGATGGTTCGTGCTTCAAGCTTCCGAATGGTGATACGACTGCTGCATATGCTATTACGACTTTGCACATGGTTGTTGAAACTGCACGTATACCACATAACTCGGCTCAAGCAGCAGAATTAATTGCACTTACAAGAGCATGCGTGTTGTCGAAAGGAATGAAAGTGAATATATATATACTGACAGTCAGTATGCTTTTGGCGTGGCCCATAGTTTTGGGCGCCTGTTGAAAGAACGTGGGTTCCTGACTTCGCATGGAACCAAGATTCAGAATGGTCAGTTGGTGAACGATCTCCTAGAATCACTGACCCTACCACTACAAGTCGCGATTGTGAAATGCAGTGCACACAAGAAGGTTATTGATGATGTTGGTCGTGGTAATGCATTTGCTGACGAAATCGCAAAAGAAACAGCAAGAGATGTGACAAATCGAATGTATGTTGCAGGCCCTGCAAGATGGGTTGGTGATGTTGGAATGTGTGAAGACACGATAGAGAGTGTGAAGTCCCTTCAAGCTGAAGCCACAGAAAGAGAATTGAGAATGTGGAGAGGAAGTAAGGGTATATTGGATGAAAATGGTTGTTGGGTTGATTTGTCAGAGCACCGGCGATGGTTGTTACCTGATACATATGTGCTTCCAGTGGTTACAATGGCACATGGAATGGCACATATCAGTGTGAAAGGGATTTGTAAGTTGTTAGCTCCAGTATGGCAGAATGCTGGAATTCCCAAGTGTGCAGAGAATGTGGTCAAAAATTGCATGGTATGTTTGAAATACAATCCTGGTAGGGGAACCCCAACTCCAGCTGGTCATTTTGCGCCTCCAACGTATCCGTTCGAGGTTTTGCAGCTAGATTTCATCCACATGGAAAGGTGCAACAATTTGAAATATGTACTTGTTGTTGTTTGCGCTTTTTCAAGGTGGATAGAAGCTTATCCTCTAAAAGACAATACTGCGTAATCCACCGCTAAAGCCCTTGTCAAAGAATTCTTCCCTAGGTTTGGAATGCCGAGAATGGTCTGGAGTGATAATGGGAGTGAATTTGTGGGACGAGTGATGAAGAATGTATGTGAGGGATTAGGTATTAAGCAAAAATTCCACGCTGCAAATCACCCCCAATCAGCTGGACTAGTAGAGTGCTATAATGGCACATTGAAGCTCAAATTGGCCAAGATCCAAGCGAGTTCTGGTCTCAAATGGCCTGACGCACTACCCTTAGCACTCCTATCAACAAGAATGACTGTGCATTCACGAGTGGGACTTAGTCCGTATGAAATCGTGTTTGGCCGTCCGGCCAATATATGGGGAGTGCCAAGGCCGACAAAATTCAGTGAGATCGAACATCCAGCACTGCTTGATTACCTGTATGAATTGACGGCTAAATTGCGTGTCTTACACCAACAGGTCCACGATACTCTGCCTCGGGCCTCTGAAGCTCCAGGACATCCTATCAATCCTGGTTCGTGGGTGCTGATCAGAAATTTCAAAAGAACGAAAAATGATGAGCCCCGCTGGACCGGCCCTCATCTCGTCCTTATCTCAACAAGATCAGCGGTTCGAGTGAAAGGGAAAAAGAACTGGATTCACGGCGTACATTGTAAAAGAGTTCCTTTGCCTCTGCCGTATGACCGGTGGGTCCAGGAGGGTATCGCTGATTCTGAGACTGACACTGTGCCCCGTTTCGTGCCATTTAGTGATGCACGTGTAAAAGCAGCAATTTCAGAACACGAGAACGACGACATTCTGCAGGAAGCTGTGCCGCCATCAAATCGATTGGACACCACAGAGCCTGAACTCTTGTTTCAAGACCAAACAGTACCTACAAGAAGTCGCTACAATCTGATGCCGAGAACTATGGACAAATAAAAATTCCTATTCTTTGATATTTCTCTTAGAAGTGCAGCCCTCTCTTCCATTTGAAAGACTTTCTTATTTTTGCTTTTTCGAACCACCATCCGGGTTCAGCTGTAGGGTCGCGGTGCCAAGACTTTGGGGTACAAGCCGGAGACGTTAGGTCAACGGTTCTGGTTGGTCTAGGGCGTTCCCTGGACTGACAAGTGTACTCCTGAGCAGAAGATACCCATCCACCGCGAACAGCACGATTAGAGGATGGAGTTTTTCAAGATGAAGAGACCTGCTGAGGAAATAAATTTTAAGAGCAGAATATGTAAAGTAATGAATAGCAAACGTTTTGTAATATTATGTCTGTTTGTCCTATTTAGCATGATGATGTTTTCTGTAGGTTATGTATTATTGTCTTTTCAAGAGCCGTTTGCACCCACTATACAGCCCATACCTCCTCCTACTGTTTCCTCACACTCTTTCCATCCTCTGCCTGAACACGAACAAGCTAGACGTTCTGAGTTTGTAAACAATTCGTTTATTCAACTTCTGCACCAACACCAACTAGTTATGAATACGACAAATTGCTGGGTGTGTGGTTTGATGCCGCATACCATTAATAAGGGTATCCCATATCTAGTGCTACCGTTTAGCTATAATGGGTCATCATGGGCATTCCAGACTATGTTTCTTTTTGCGCTTGACACCTACTCCCCGCGACCACCGCGTTCCACTAGACCTAGCACAAACAATGAGGCCTTGATGAAAGGAGTTGTTGATATGAGCAGAGATATTGATGCATTTTCATCTATTCCCAAGGATGAGTTGCGAGCTTATGTAGGTTGGAACGCGACGGGGCGAGAAACAACGTAAAAGTTCATCCCCAATCCGGGTCGTACCCCACATAGGTCGGTTCTGTTTAGAAGGCAATGGTCAGAATCCAAGAGCTCAACTAGGGAAGAGTGAATGTACTGAAACGTACACTTTCCCATCACAGTTTTCCTCAGCGTTTTTGGCTGCCAAAGGTACATACTTTGTTTGTAGTGATCGAGCATATACATGGTTGCCCCCTGATTTCTCGGGCACGTGTTATGTTGCAAATTTGCTACCGCCGACATTTACCACCGCCTCTGATTATCACAAGACCAGAGTTGTGAGAGGCGTTGTTAGTAAGGAGGATACTGCCGGTCAGGAAGCAGGAGACTTCTTTTTGGGTTTCCTGCCGTTTTGGGGACCAATGGTCAATAGTAGGAACCTGAGACAACTGACTCGTGTAGTTGAAACCACTGTCAATGTAACGGCTGGTGCCCTTGGTAATTTGACAGCTGAGCTCCAAGCGGATCGCCTCATGACGTTGCAGAACCGTATGGTTCTAGATGTCATTCTTGCAGACCGTGGTGGGGTATGTAAGGTTATCCAATCTAGCTGTTGTATTTTCATACCAGATAACGCTCCGACCGTCTATCAAGCCATTTCCAAACTACATAAGATTTCCGAATCTATTCATGTGGATAAAGGAGATTGGTCGATGATGGGGTGGTTCTGGGGACTGATATCAGCTTGGGGATGGAAGATTCTAGTAGTCACTGGGATGATCTTAGCCATTCTTTTCTTGCTCTGTTTATGTATACAGTGTGCTCCTGTAATATGCAGCCTCTGTGTTACACCATGTGTAAGGAGACCTGTATCAAGGGACGAGCTAAGCAATAGGATGATGCTACAGTAACATCTCCATGACTTTATGAACATAGACCTGGACTCAGATTAGTATAGTTATTGCCTATGTAAGGGCAAAAGGAGGGTCTGTGGTACTGTAGATTTCGGAGCCACGGCGGCAGGGTCCCACCATGCCGATTTTGGTATCCCGAACCCCAAATGAGTAACGCGGTATGCATGAGTGTTTTCGTCATGTTTCACGATGAATTCACCGTGTATACGATACTATGTATCGTACCCTCGGGTTCCATTTTAGAGCGGCAGCCATTCTTTTGGTTGCCCTCACATAGGCCGAGCACTAGGGCCATGCTTAGGCCTAAAAGACACGTACACCTTCTGTTGACTTCTTTGTGACCTGTGCAAACTGACTTCAACGTCCGAGGTCATTCATGTCCGGCCGGTCCCTTTTACTGCGGCCAAATGGGATTAGCATCAGGGCTTGACACATCATAAAGTCGTTTTTCCCACACGAACCCGGACTAATCTCCTTCACACCTGACTTTGTTTCCTACTTTATGGCTTACTTTACGAGGAGGAGGTGTTGAATTGTGTGGGGGTTGCTGATATCTGATGAGTGTTCTGAGCCTCGCTGGGTAAATACTTGTGATCTGTACGAGCTGAAATGTGGGATTATCATCATGCCTTTACTGTTTCTTTGAAGCGGAAATATGTGAATGACCACTAGTAAAAGAGGGGCGGTGTTGCCCAGAGCGTAATTTTGTGTATATAAGTAAAGACTGTTTTTTGGTTCGGGAGCAGTCTCCTGAGAACATACATCGTGTTGTACTTCTCGGATACCTGTGATTGGTCTGCAGCCAATAAATACGATCTTTGACTTCACCTAGAAGACTCTGTGTTTCTGTAGTCTGAAACAGGAAGAACTCGAAGTCTTTGGGTGTGTCCCCTGGCACCGCTGGGTTGGTTCTGAAAAACCCAGTACTTCAAGAGCTCCTCTGCAGCATTTGGAGCCTTTATTCTGGGGTTGTTTGTGATGCAGCCAAACCATACACTCTTCAGTGCATTATAACCAGACGGTAAATGCTAACTTTGGGATAGCTGCACGGAAACATGTTGTATTTGGTGTCAAACACTTTGGAATCATACCCCCACACCAGTAACTGTGTGGGAGTATGATCCCACCCTTCTAGAGGGAGAGACATGACAGCACTGGTATACCCGGTACCGGCTAACAGAGCCCTGGCATCACAAAATGGATGCTGCCAGCCACAGACACAAGTCTGCCCTCCTGTTGCTGGACGAAACTCTGGCAGGGGAGGCCTGGACAATAGGTTTCCTGTCACAGGGAGGTGTCACCACCTCCCAGAAAGGCTTTAGTGTATTGGGGCTGGGTGGGTGCACTCCAAGAGTGCTTTGAAGTTCAGCACTGGGGGCACATTTGGTGTCCCTGTGCATAGTCCAGCTCAAACCGGTTGCAGGGGCTATCAGCCCCTGCTCCGGTGCTAATCTGGACAAAGGAAATGGGTGTAGCCACCCCTCTTTCCTGACCCTCCCATAGGTGGGTCCCTAGAGTTTGCCCCACCCCTTCCTTGGGTATAAGAAAGGAACCCCTGGCTACAGGACTTTAGATAACACCTGGACGAAATTCTGATACTGAATCCTGGAGCTTCGACGATCTACACTGAACTAGATGAGTGAAGAATCTCCCTTGGCGTAAAGGAGTTACTCCCCTACAAGCAGGCACCAAAGACACATCTGACTGGTTTGCAGCTCCAAAGCTCCCGCCAGACTCTGAAGAATTTTGCAACACAGGTGGTGGGTTTCCGTGGCCTTAGAGGTCGATCGGTGCCCACAGCAAGTCTGAGGCCCGTATCCCTCGTGGCGACCATGCAAACCGAACCCCTGGACACCACGTCACTTTGCAGAAGTATCAACTTTCCAACAGCTCCTGCAGCTGAGCTTTGGATTACTTATAGCCCTGACCCCAAGCAGCATTTGTACTGAAGATTGCCTGCCTACACTCCACAAGTGTTCCGTGAGCTGGCCCTTTGTGTTTTCTCTCGAGGTCCCTTTGCGATCCCTAGTCCGTCGACTGGTGGGTCCCTGTGAAGGCAACTTTACCTCTAATTAGGCTTACCTGATTGCTCCAGACGTGACCTGACTCTCCATTGCTTGGGGAGTCCCCAGGACCTTGCTGGTCCGCACCAACGCATCTTTTCTCTTCCTGCGTGGGTTGCTGTTGCCAGGACTTGTTGTGTTCAATACGAGGACCGACACCGCAGCACTCGACATCCTTCGTGGGACAGCTCAAATCCAGCTTCTGGTTGTCGTCGCTTCGCCTCTTCGCACTTGAATCACCCAACATCGGTGGGCTTTCGTCTACTGTGCCCCTGGTCACTGGCAAGTGACCCAGACTCTGTCCCCTCTGCTTTCAGGTTCTTCTGATCTTCAATCCAGGCTTGGATCACACCGGAGACTTTTCTCCTTCCCGGCAGCAGCACTTTGCAGTAGATCGCCATTGAAATCAACGACGATCCCCGACACCATTTGACACCTATGCACCCGGCTTCCCTGGGTGAGGTAACTCAAGTACTCCGGTGCTCCCGTGGGTGCTGGCCCTAGAACCCCCTAAGTCTAAAGGGGTTTTCTCAAAGTCCTCTCCTAAGTGTCCTTAACTTCTAAAATTCCAACTGCGACTTTCCCATAAAATATTACGGGGCTCGCGCCTGTGTTCTCACACTGCACGCGTCCCCCGTGGGTCTCCTGTGTCACTACCTTGGGTGGTTCCTTGGGGTTCCAGCGATTCTACGTGCTTTAGGCACTGTGTCTAGTCAAGTCATGGTTCTTATACCACTTTCTTAATATATGGTTTGGTCCGCCCCTAGGGCCCATTGTATATTGTGCTATTTACTGTTGTTTTAGAACTGTATTATTGTGTATCTTGGACTCTAATCTCATAAAGAAATTAGTAGTGAGTGTTTAGAAATAAATACATATATTTTATATATACCTTGTGTGGATCTCCTTTCATTTAGTAATTCAAGAGGTTATAATCTGGTAAACCAAGCTGCTTTACACTCCTTTAAGACTTAGCCTGAAGGCTAGCTACCACTAGGATAGCTTTCAATAAAGGTTGTCTTTAAACCTATCATCAATAAGGGTTGTTTGGACTGGTACAAGGTGCCCACTATAACTAGTGGACAGCATATACCAGGCTAACTTCTCACAATCTGTATGGTACATGTTCTTTGCAGCAGGCACATTAACCCTCTGAGCTACCTTTCCATGAATCAAAACTTCCACTAGACAAAATGATCTCTCTCTAGGAAGAACATTAAACACCAGAGTCATCATGACATTTTTATTGTTGCCAAAAATTGCTGGAGGCCAGGAAGGAGGCAGCAAGCGCTTTTAAAACCTTAATATACTTGCAAACATAATGCCTCCACCCAAAGTCAGCACCCGGTGCGGTCACACCGGTTGCACTGCCCTAGAGCTGGCCCTTCTCAAGTGTCCTGTGACCTCAGTGACAGAGTCACTGTCGCTCTAGGGTGTGCTGCTTCATAGGCCTGTCTGCAAGACTGGAGGTGAACTTCAATATGGATTATGGTGGATCAACCTTGAAGGTTAACCCACACTTGCCACTGCTAGGGTACACCTGCTGGTGCTTAGACACCAGGGCTTCTAATGTCTTGCGCAGCCTTCGAAGAACTAGCATGGGATTGTGCTCTCTCAGGAGAGTGGTCTGGTGGACTGGTTATTAAGGCTGAACCTGGTTCCCCAGTTACAAATTCAGTAGCTCTGGCCATAGTGCCACATCCTCTCCCCCACTGAACACAATACTGCCCCACTGAGAAAAACTCACACTGCCTTCAACTACAACCCAATTGCTGCCGGCTATAAACACCTGGATGCGGCTCAATTTAAATGACACACTAGAGAAGAGCAATATGCGGCCTACAAAAAAAAAGGGACAAATCCTGGAAAAAGCAAACACTCATGGGGAATGCAAAATTTAGCAAACCATGTGAATTGTAAGCAGGAACATCATGGTTACGTTAATGCGTTTACACTCACTATTCAGAAATCAGTGAGTGCTTTTGCCTGAAAAGTTAAGGACATGACTACAGGGCCCTGAATGGACCCATTTCAATGCCCATTGCTTATATCCTTACAAAACGTAAGCAGTATGGTAAAAAGACCACATCCCTGTACGCAGAGCCGCAGTACACATTTTGTTTTCCAATCCACACTTTGCAGTACCTCCAGGATTGGTGCACTAGTTGCAAGCCCAGGGAAAACAAAGACAAGAAAACCAATATAGCACTTCACTGGCAAACTCTGTAAAAGTGGCGCTAATGTGTTTGTGTGTGAATAAAATCAATCTAGTCAGTTTGCTACCAATCTGTCTTACTTTATTTAGTTATTTTTCCTATTTTTAACCTTTTATTCCAGATGCTGCACTTTGGAATAAAAAAAAAAACATTTCCAGCAAAAATAATTTTCTTTTTTGGATCCATTTCACAGGGGAGCAAATAAAAGAAAGGAGAGGAAAGAGTGTAAAAACTCCGTCTTGAAATCTCGGTTTTCTGTAAGAGAAGAACTGCTAGACAGAAAGAGAGGGAAGAGGGAAATAGTGGGGGGGGGGCAGCTGAAGCTACAGAGCAGAAGTGGACACTGTATTTTTCTTCTCTGGGTAAGAAGGAAAAGACAGGGGGGCATACTATCAAGCCAGGCGATAAAATTATTGCTGCTTTAGCGGCAGAAAACTGCCGCTAAAACGGCGATAATGGGCTTGATAATATGCTCTCTGGAATTCCAATTGAAGCCCATGTTAAATGTGAAGGACGTCTAACATGGGCTTCAATTGGAATTCCAAAGAGTATATTATCAAGCCCATTATCGCCGCTTTAGCTGCAATTTTCTGCCGCTAAAGCAGTGATAATTTTATCGCCTGTCTTTATAATATGCCCCAGAGTCCTGCTACTTCTCTGCCGCCGGTCCTCGAACACCAGGAACGCCGAGCTTTATTTATAGGCGATGGTGATTTCTTGCGTCCTGGGACACATTTTCAAAATAAAAAAGTAGGTGAACGGAATCCCTGGAATTGAAGAAATAGGGGCACGCCGTGCCCTGCCGACCCCCCCCCCCCCCTTCGACCACTGCCTGGGCCTCAATCAGTGCACAGATGACTCAATGAAAAACAAACCTACAGTATCTAGGAACCAACCGAGCGCTGCGTTGGTGCACGTTAAAATAAATCACTGACTGAGGAGTTACACTGAACATGGGTAAAAGAAAGCGAGTGAGACACAAAGACGGACACCTGAATGAACAAATATTGAAAATGCAATAGGCCTCGCCTTTTATTAAGTTAAAGCCATTTGCTTTGCTATATAATACCATTAGCAAAGCAAATGGCTTTAACTTAATCAAAGGCGAGACCTATTGCATTTTCAATGCTTGTTTTCTCCTTCTGTCCCCTTCGCTGCCCCCGTGATTTTGTGCCTTTTTTCTCCTTCTGTCCCCTTCGCTGCCCCCGTGATTCTGTGCCTTTTTTTTCTCCTGTCCCCTTCGCTGCCCCCGTGATTCTGTGCCATTTTTTCTCCTGTCCCCTTCGCTGCCCCCGTGATTCTGTGCCTTTTTTTTCACCTGTCCCCTTCGCTGCCCACGTGATTCTGTCCCTTTTTTTCTCCTTATGTCCCCTTCGCTGCCCCCGTGATTCTGTGCCTTTTTTTTCTCCTGTCCCCTTCGCTGCCCCCGTGATTTTGTGGCTTTTTCTCCTCCTGTCCCCTTCGCTGCCCGTGTGATTCTGTGCCTTTTTCTCCTTCTGTCCCTTTCTCTGGACCCGTGATTCTGTGCCTTTCTCCTTCTGTCCCCTTCGCTGCCCCATGACACAACCACACACACAACCACAACCACACACACAACCACAACCACACACCCAACCACACCCAACCACACAAAAATCTGCGCATGTGCACACAGCATTTCACCCTGGACCGATAGCTGCGGGGCAAGCCGTGTGATGCAATCTGTGAGGGTGGGGAATGTGAGCACAACCGTTGAGAATTTTTGAAGTGGGCGGGCAGCTTTCTAGCTCCAATCCGCACATAGGGGTACAACTACAAACCAATGTGAAGGCTATCTGGAAAAGGAGGCGTGTTATAATGAGCTGAGAGCGAGACTTGAAACGCACAGAGGCAGAGGCGAGGGAGAAGCTTTTCACATGGTCAAAGATGGCTCCTGGGCGTAAAATTAACAATCATAGAAAAGAGTTTTCTAGAATATTCCATCAGTCTGGGCTACCTTTACCGGCCAGATCGCCTACGTATTTCCTTCATAGACTTTATTCCATTCATCGCGTGGTAGAATCCTGACGGCACATGAATTAATCACCCTCCCACAGTTGCAGATTCTGCTGCGCCACGAGGGATGCTGCAGGGAAAACCTGCTGCGCACTGCACGGGGCTGTGTACAGCCCAGCACAGCACGACAGGAATCCCTGACATGGAGCTGCTGACGTGCTGGCGGCAGGGGGAGTCCCCGTTCAGCTATTCCGAGTCTCACAAATGCGTTTTTTTAATACTCAGCTCACGATCTGTGAGAGCTGCTAGGTTGTGTACGAAAACGCATATTTTAATGTTGCATAAACAAGGCGTACAGGGTAGATGGCTTTGTGGCAAGAGATCAGTAATAACAAGCATTGGTAAATGGGCAGCTTTCTAGCCTCAATCCGCACATAGGGGTACAACTACAAACCAATGTGAAGGCTATCTGGAAAAGGAGGCGTGTTGTGGTGAGCTGAAAGCTTTCTTGTCTTTATGGGGCTATATGTTTGAAACACATGGCCCCATAAAGATAAGAAAAGCTTTTACCACAATCGTAAAGGAACCAAGCCAGTCCAACTGGGATGGCTCTAAAAGAGAAAAGTGTACGTCACTAGACGCTCTTTTCCAATGGCTGGCCACCGTTTAGCATAAACGGTGATGCCAGCCAATGGAAAAGAGGGGCGGGGCTTAAAGCCCACTAGAGAAATCTCCTCTAAATCATTAAATCTCGCCAGCGAGACTGCGCATGTCTGCGCAGTCTACGCCAGGCGAGACCTAAAAAGGACAGCGAGAGACAAACACAGCTGGGTATGGAAAAAAACAAATAAGAGTGACAGGTAGGGAGATACCCAGTAAGGTTCACGCTTTCGGAATTTCTGCACTCTGATGTAAGGGCATTCTCACCAGTACTTTCTACTTTACCTGCTGTGACCACCAGGAAAATTATGGATTTATTTCCCACAAGTACTTTGACGAGCTAGCTATTAGGGCGCCGGCATGGGCCCGGGGATTTGCACCTTGATGTTTATTGACTTCAAAGGGATTCGCATCACCATTCGAAGCAGTGCACTGTAAACAACAAATGCAGCCTCCTATCGCATGCACCCTACTGCCTGCTCCCAGGGAATGCAAAACGGTTGACGTGCAAGACTTTTTCAGATGTTTATTGTAGATGAAAAATTTGCATACAATGCAAATTATGGAGTGGCGACTGCTCAGTTTTCCATGGTATGACACCATGGAAGCAGTAGGTATGGGTGCAATTAACTGCATATATTCATAATGGCTACTAGAACACTACAAACCCCATAATGAAGTTGCTGTTGGCTGAAATGTCATTATTTATCTGTGGTTTATTAGGTCAAGCCTGTTCCTTCAGCTCTCACCCCAGCCTCTTCTCTTCTCCGCTTTACTTTGCTCGTTTCCTGTTGGCTCTTCCCGACCCCTCACTGCTGATCACCCTCTCCACTGGGGCCCTTTTTGGACGTTTTTTCTCGTGCGTTTTTGGCTTTGCTTCCTGTCACGCTACACCCCCTTACTCTCCCACCCAGACCTCTTACACAAACTAACGGGGTGTCTTACACTTTTTTTTTGTCATTTCTCATCGTGATGCCCTATTCCCCCCACTTTTCATCTGGCATAACTCAACCCCCCGCCCCCTCCTCTCTCTGATATAGCTTTCAATAGTAGCGATTTTTCTTTTCCTTCACCGGCATTTCAAAGGTAGTTCCAAGGGGCCCATTCGAGACCGAAAAGCGATCTATAAATGACTCACTTTTCTCTCGGGTTTGTTGTTCAAATTCTGTAGGATTTCTTTCACCTCCTTCGTCCACGTCCCGTCTCTATGTCCCATACCTCCTTCATTCATTTACACCTCACACCCTCTACTCCCTGACTCGTCTTCACTCCCTCACATTTTCTGTCTCCCTCTTTATCCCTTTATTTCTACACTTTCTTCTCTATTTATCAGCCAGCCTTTTTGTGTGTGGCTTTTTTGCAGTTTTATTTAGCGCTGACTCGACCCGAAGGTATTGGAGTGCTTAACAACTCCCCCACTTCTTTCCTCTTTAATGATCTTTCGCCTGCCACTGCCTCCTCTATGATGTGCCTCCCAACTTCTCTGCTACCACCATTGCGCCTTCTCCTGACTTGACTCCCTTACTGTCATTTCCTATGTTTCTCTCCCCATCCTTTCATCTCCTGTACCCAGCACTTCTCCTTCCTTCCACCCTTCCCTTCTCGTGACCTCCACCAGGTCAGTTCCCTCTCCCCGCACTCCTCTTTCTTTTCAACTTTTTCCTACCTCACTTACCATCCCGCCTTCTTCTCCTCCACTACTTTCCCCCTGCATTAGTCCATCCCCTCGCTACCCATCAACGCTCCCTCCTTCCCCTGCTGTCCGCTTTTCGGAGAGTTCCAATGTTTTCATCTCCCCTTTTATCACCTCTACCCTCAGCCCTCCTCTTCATCTTTTCCCTCTTCATCTCCTTCCCCCCATAAGCCTCACTGACCTGCACTCTCCCTCGTCAGCATACTTCCCTCCTTTACTCCTCTCTGCTCAGTCTCTTCCACTCCTCCCGTGTCCTGGCTGGATCTCCCGCTCCTCCTCCGCTCCTCTGCTCCACCACTCTCACTCCCAAACTCAGCTGCCCTCCGCCCTGTCTATCAACTGAACTTTCCACTCATTCACCGCGCCCTCTCTCTCAAGTCCCTTTTTTCTGACTAGCCCCCCTCTTCTACACCTATCTTCTCTCATCCCTCGTCTGCTTTGCCCTCTCCCTTCCGCAATCATACCACCTCTCCCCACCCTGTCCACCTTCCTCTCATCTTGACTCTCACCTTCACTGTATCCACCCCCTCTTCATCTTGTCTTCTCCGCCTGCCCTCGATTCAGCCGTCCATACCGCCCTTTTCCTGTACCCACCCCAGTGTTCATTTTCCTCTCTCGTTTCTAGCCCTGCCTTCCTCTCTCTTCCACCTGCCCTTCATTTGACCTCTCTCCACCATCTCTCCTTCCTCCTTCCTCCACCCCTCAACTCCTTTTCTTCTTATGTCAACCCTTTACTTTACTTCAGCAAATGGCATTGATCAGTGCCTCAAAATAAGCACTTGAAGCGCAGGTACAGGTTGCGGTGCTGGCTCAACATTCTCGCACTTTGTACAGATTTTTTTTAATGCATTTTCGGGCACGAACTTCCCACCTGACTTCAAAACGGCACACTGTACCTGGGTTTTCAGCACCACTGGCCATGGTCGAAATGAGCTGCTTACTTCAAAAGATATTATGTATTCCTCATTGTTTTAACAACAAGCATTGGCATAGCCACTAGGTCTTTCGGACCTTATAAGTGTTTAACCATGCAAGTTAATGTTGTTGCACCAAGTATATTGTGCTGCATAACTAAATACTTATAAATACTTATAAGGTCCCAAAAGCGAGACCTATTGGCTATGCCAAGGCTTGTTATATATGCTTTTTAAACCAGCGGAATGGGCCCACGTGATAGCGGGCCACTTGGAGTCCATGCATGTGGGTACGTGCTCTCCACTAAAGAGTGCAGTTAGTATTCCTCTCTGGTGTCTAGAAGCGTTGTTGATCGCATACACTGCATATAGCTAGCAGATCATGGCCCCTCCTGCTTGTTGACATAACACAAATGGTACGGCCATTTTGTTACTTATAGTTGCCACTTTTCTTAAGCAGTGTTTTTAGGGGCAGATGTTACTTCACCGGTCCTAAAGTGAGACCACTGAATTGCACAGGAAGATGTGGCACTCAAAATGAAGAGCGTGACTTGCAAAACGTAAACATTTTAGGAACAAGAATGGGTTGCAACCTGATCGGGCCTTTCCGCCCGAGGCCAGCTTGGCCCGCCCCTCTTCTCGTTTGAGAACGTCTGCCCCAGAGAAACAGCGCGTCTTCACAACAGAACATCAAAGTTCACAGTGAGTGCTACAGCCGAGTGTGTGAAAAGATCCAGCCTCTTCCAGTTAGCACTTCTATCTGTTTATGCAGTGCCCTGGTGAAACCAATGGGCTTCCTATACTACCACAAGGCACCACATGCGGTCATCCTTTCTCCTAGGGCAGAGCACCCTACAGTGCATTAATTACTGCAGCCAAGCGAGCAAAGTAGTGATCCAGGGCTCTTATGACTGTTCGAGTAAACAGTGCCACAAGCCAAAGCACATGCTGTTGCCTCCCAACTATGTGGTGGGTCTTACATTTTACACAGCCACGGTTTAATAACCCATGTGGTCCAGATTTTACATTGCATTCTGGGACTTGTAGTCTTTGTAGCATTCTAAAACAAGGATTACAGGACAAAAACAAGCATTTACAATGCAATAGGTGTCACATTCACATGAGTTTGAGCTACTGACATTGTAAATGACAATGTCTTTTATTTATGTTTTGGGTTTTAAAACATAAATAAAAGGCATTGTCACTTACAATACTAATAGCTTAAACTCTCAGAAATGCGAGACCTATTACATCGCAATAAATGGCCTTCTCGACCGTATTAGTGGTGATTGTATTGGTGGTGGTGATGGTATTGGTGGCGGTAGTGGTGGTGGTATTGGTGGTGGTAATATTGGTGGTGATGTGGTAGTATTGGTGATGGTGGTATTGGTGGTGGTGTTATTAGTGGAGGTGGTAGTATTGGTGGTGGTATTGGTGGTGGTATTGGTATAAGTGGTGGTGGTATTGGATTGGTGGTATTGGTGGTGGTGGCATTGGTGGTGGTGGTATTGGTAGTGGTATTGGTGGTGGTATTGGTGTTGGTGATAGTGGTATTGCCGGTAGTATTGGTGGTGGTGGAAGTGGTGGTATTGATGGTGGTGGTGGTATTGTTGGTGGTGGTATTGGTGGTGGTGGCATCTGAATCTGGCTTTCAGGAGCCCAAAAGCCTGCTCCACTGGCCGCTGTGATCTACCATGGGCCTCATTGAAGTGGACTTCCCCAGGCATTGTACGATTCCTCACCTGGGCCAACAACCATGGCGGGTTGATAGAATGAAAGTGCTTCCTGTTCCAGTAGACTTGCTCTCTGTTGTGGGGTGGTACTAAGGCTATATGTATGCCATCAATCGATCCAATTACATGTGGGATGTGACCAAATCTATAGAAATCCTCCTTCACAGAGGCTAAATCCTCACATCTGGGGAAGTGGATGTAGCTTTCAATGTGTCGCCATAGTGCTGCTAACACCTCAGTGAGGACCCAGGCTAAACATAGGTTTCGACATTCCACTAGAAATAGCAACAGTGAATTGAAAACAACATGTGGTCAAAAAATGCAAAATTGCCATGACTAACTAATGGTGGAATTGATGTAGGATTACTGAGGTGAGGTAGGAGGTCAGGCAGCAACTGATGAGAGACGTGAGGATTTAGCCTCTGTGAAGGTGGATTGCTATAGATTTGGTCACATCCCACATGTAATTGGATCGATTGATGGCATACATATAACCTTAGTAACACCCCACAACAGAGAGCAAGTCTACTGGAACAGGAAGCACTTTCATTCTATCAACGTGCAGGTTGCTGTTTAGCGGATTTGTGAATCTCAAACATGTGTGCCCAGTTCCCAGGATCTACACATGATGGCTTTGTATTGTGGAACAGCACCATATCCCAGTTGATGACAGACATTTAGGCAAATACATACATGGTCTGAGGACCTACAGTACTGTCTCACAATGTGCTGTTCAATGCTGGTGAGGTGTCATTTGACATTTATGTGACATGCACTTGCGGAATAGTGGAGGAACAGTAAATGGCTGCTGACATGCTGCAGGTAGTGTAAATCAGACTTGTTAAGATCATATGTGAGTGTGTACACTCAGTTACACATTGTTATGAATGTAAGAGATGAAAATTGAGGTGCAGTGATATCCCTTCAATATTGTCTGTAAGTGTAACATTCTCTAAATGCACAGGACTTTCCCTGTGTCTCATCAATCCTACCTGTTGTATTAGTTATCAATATGCCTTGGGAGAATGGTAGAGGTGAGTAAACCAATCCGGAGAGGGCATATCCCCAAGGCCTATGTGGTTCCAGGTCTTATGAATTTATGTGATGACATCTCAACCAAAGTTGAGCCACATTGTCTCCGGGCTACTTTTGTGTGAGGCACATGATACATAGCAAAATTACGATTCTAATCATTATTTGAGAGTGTTGTGATAGAGAACATATGATGAAATATAACAGCGGTCATATGAACAGTATGGACTGGGCACTTCCCGAGACACATTCTCGTTGGAAATATATATCTTTCTGGGAGATACTTGTATCTGGTTACATCAGTGCATAGGGAAGTAGGTTTTCAGAAAAGAATTGTGGCTGTAGCAGGTCCTTGTGTGAAATGGGTAGGACTGCCGTAAGCATAGCCATGCTAGCTGATGTCACCTGGTCACTGTAGTATGTACAAAGGGACTAAGTATACAGGGTGAAGTCATATTCTGCAACATACATGATGATTTAGTCGAGACAAGGTGACTCATACAATGGTGTATACATCATTGAGTGCAACCAATGTTTCCTATCATTTTTTCCTATGTGTGTGGCACTGTAAGGTCTCTGTGCGCTGCAGCCATGGCTATGTGCGCCAGTAACCCGACAGCACGTGTGGTTGCAGCAACAAATATTAGTACAGATTGTGTGAGTATTCATGTTAATCTCAGTGCCAGTCATGTGCTACAATTACCATGAATATTTTTTCAGAGACACGCAATATGCCCCACACAGGGCCGGCCTTAGCGCTGGTGGCGCCCTGTGTGACAACGTTTTTTGGCGCACCCCAATGACCACCCCCGCCAGTGATTCCCTCACTATTACCCTTTAACAGTGCCCCTCAAGTTCTCCATTACCACTCTCTGAGATGTATTTAATTCGTTTTATAACTTCTCTCATACCAGTGTAGGGTGTACTTTACAATGCACACATATTAAACGGAGACAATCAAACAATCAATCATAGGTATGTAAATCAGAGTATAAGAAATGTTACATATGACAGAGGACTGCAAGATATAGGAGTGACATGTCATTCATACTGATAGGCAGTATAGTTTAAGAGTGCTATGTCTGGAGAAGCACAAACTCAGAATTTAAAATGTAACACCATGGTTAGGATTTCTCTTTAATACGAATCACTTTGTACCCAAATGAACCCTATTTGCAACATTAGGATAATGAATGGCTGGGGAAAAAAATCATAACGCTCTAATCTATACCTTGCAGTATGCATGAAGTTCTTTGATGACAGTTAATAGTCTACTGTTCTATATTAGGATTTTAACTTATAAGCTGCAAGTAACAAAATGACCTCTCTGACATAAGTAGTAACCCGCTAACCAATTGTCATTCTATGCACTTTGTGATCTGCATGGTACACGTTCTTTGCAGCAGGCATGTGCACTACCTTAAAACTTCCTCTAGAGAAAATTCCAATCCCTCTAAGACAACAAGTAACATCACACCTACAACAAGCCAGGGCTGTTGGCTTTGTCAATGGTTCTTATTTGCATATGATAAATAAGCACCAACTATGCCTTTGTTGTATATAACATTGCAAATGCTTCAGTTATAACATGATGATATTGAAAGAACTGTAATAAGTCTCTTTGTAGTTACATAAAAAGCAGTGAAGGATGGTACTGCCGCAGAGTTAAGATGTTTGTTTTTTCACCCTGAGGGTGAGGGCAAAAATCGAGAGTCCAATAGGGACCTGTCTTGGCAGCCATAGGGCTAAAGGGTCTTCATCCCCCCACACGTCCTGTGTCTCAGCCCGGGCTGCTGCAGCCCGAGCTGCTGTGGGTTCAGCTGGGTAGTGTCTGGAGTCTTATCTCCAACACGCACAAGTTTTTCACAGGTCTTTAAAGACCATTTGCATATTTACATACCTTTGTAAACTGGTTACCGAGGCTTCGTTTTTTTCTGATTCCAGTACCCTCTGGACCCCCACTCCACCTATTCCTTTCATTTGTATTTAACATTTACTGCCGTAGTGTGAGAATGCATTTCATGAAAAGGAATATAAAGTAGGGTTGCCAAAAGAAAAATGCCATCCATGTGTTGTTTAAAGAGCTTGCAAAGACCTCGTGTTGACACTAAATAGGGTTATAAATAAAAAAAGTATGTATTCATTTGTAATGTGACTTTTCTGTCTTTGTTCCCTTTCATTATCAGTCATGGATCATTCAGGCAGCCCCAGAACCCAATTAACAGTGCTTTCTATTTATTTTTGCTGTTTGAAGTATGCACAGATAAGGTGCTGAAAATTCAGCATTAGGTAGCTGTTTATTTTTGTACCGTCTGGGACATCAAAATAATGAGCTGGCAACCCTAACCACAAGACTGGAAGTTTGTTGCAGGATCAGCACATTATTTATTTCCTCCACCCTCGATCCAGGATTAATGCCATAATAGCAATAGTTTAACTTGCATCTGAAACCCTACCCCGCCGTCAATAACATTATGAGTAACTTCAAGTGTCTGAGAATGCACTCTGCATTTAGACAACACATTCCTCATTCTCGCCCTTGACTTTCATGCCCACCCTGCAATCATAGCGATCGCAAAAAACTCACACCATTCACCCGCTCACCCTGCACTCACAGTGATCACTCTGCACTCACAATGTACTTGTGCTGTTTACCCTGTACCTCACCCTACAGTCACATGAGCACACTACTCACCCTGCACTCATATGTCACTTAACTCACCTGTCCCCTCACTGCTCAATCTGCAATCTCACTCAAACAAGCCCATCACTAACCATGCATTCATCCGTCCCACTCTGCACTTACATGCAAACCCAAATTCATATGGTCACTTCATTCACCGTGCAGTCACTCCTCTTACCCTACCTTCACACTGTCACATCGCTCACCGTGCACTCACATTGGCACACCTGCCACCCACACAGCGCAGAGGATAATGTGCCTGCTACAAAGAACGTGTACCATGTAGATCACAGAACTGAGTGTGAGTAAACTATGAGTAGCGCAATAAAGAATTCATTGTTGGTCAGAAAGGTGCTATAGAGAGGTGAGGTGCATTGTTGGTGAGTGGTAGTGAGGGAATTCATGGAGAAGGAGGAAATGGGGGAGGGAGCACCAAAAAAGACTGTTGGCTGGGAGTGTTAGCCCCCTCTCCCCCAAAGTTCAGGTCTATTTGTGCCCCTGCATCTCGGCACCTGCTGAGGACCCGCCCACTTAAAGCCTTGGGTTTGGAGATACTTTCTGTGTCAGACCCGGCCCACTTAAAGCCCTCGGTTTGGGGTTTCATTCTGTGTCTGTCTGCTCTCAGGTGCAGCGAGTCAAAGGCATGAAGTAAGTCTGTTGACACCACGGGATGGCAGATCAAAGCACATCATGCTTTTAGTCAGGGCTTTAAGTGGGATGAAAAAACATGGAGGGTCTCTCATAGGGGCGGGGCTAATGTAATTAAGGGCATGGGTTGAAATACTTAAGCTGAAAATCTGTACTTAGCATAGTGTGCTGCCCCACTAGTATTTTGCTGTGTCTGTCCATTCATCCAGATGTATAAATATATAACACAACGAGTAACATTACACCTACAACCAGCCAGGGCTTTTGCCTTTGTCAATGGTTGCAAATTGCATACGATAAGTAAGAAATAGCTATGACTTCATTGTATATACAATTAAAAATGCTTCTGTACTTGTGGACGAGGTTGTGGCTAAGACTAGAGCTGCTATCTTACGAGCTGAGAAAGTAGCTTCTAGCCTCACGTCGGCTCAACATCCAAAGCTTGTAGTCTTGCTCATTTTATTTGTTACTAGAGCTCAGCACACAATGTGCCTCGCTCTATTAGCAAAAGAAATTCAGCAAGTCTACAAGCATGACATTTGCCTTCAGGTAATTTTGAAAGCACAAGTCGTGATTGTAGACTTCTTTGAATTTCTGTTGTTGAAAGGGCGCGGCTGCAGGGCAGATTGTGTGCCTTTGTTAGAGTAATCATGTTAATTGCAGCGCGTGATGGGCGCTGCAATTAACATGAATACTTTCACAAAGGCTTACAATCTGCCCTGCAGCCGCGTCCTTTAAACAAAAGAAATGCAGCAAGTGCAGTAGGCACTTGCTACTGGAATAACCTGCTGTAGTGCTTGTGCGCGCGCCCGTGTGCGCAGTTTACTGGAACAATGTGTGCAACTGTTGAAAACGCATGTTGCATACAAGCATGTGATATTGCTGATATTGTAGTCCATTTAGCCAACCTAGTAGGTGTTGTGATAACTGCACATTTGTTCTGCTATGTGTACTGAGCTGTTCTTTCTATGTGTCTATGCTGTTGGATTAAACCAAGCTCATATGTCCTTTCAGCATCTACCCGGCATGCGGAGGAGACATGGCCCAGGTCGTTGGGGAAGCAGCTGGCCGAGTGGGTCCGGTCGTAACACAGATATGGATGGGCCCAGTGGCCAAGAGGGCGAGTGGAGTGTCACAAAGAAACCAGACTCAATGTCGTCATCCCAAGAATTGGAGTCCAGTGGCCACTCCTTGGTATTGGTGGATACCATCCATCCTGGTGCTATGCCATCAATGTCCTCCACTCCTGTTCCATATCGGCCCTCCCTGCTGCTCCCCACCCAGTTGTCTGAGCCACCTCCCCTAGGATGGGAGCCGTTTCCTCTGCCCCAGGCACCTCAGCCCCTGCCCCTGTGGCCCCAGCTGCTCTTAGTGAGGGGACTATGATTATCCCACACTCTCTACCCGACTAATACTTCCCTTACCTTGGACATTGCCCTGTTGGACACCTGCCTTCTCCCCTCAACCCAAGCCCTCTTTTTCCATCCCCATGTTTTCCACCTCACATACCACCCCTCCCAGATCCATCATCAGAAGGAGGTGAAAAGCCAAGACCTGTCCTAAACCCAAGAAAACCCCTCCCAGGGCAAAGATCACCCCTCCCAAGCCCAAGCCCCTGACCTCCCAGTTGAGATCCTTGAAGTGCCTGGCATGCCCACTAGATGCCCCTTCCTGTGGAGGTTCCCCTGGCAGTGTTTAGTTGGCAAGTTTGGTGGCAAACCTATTAGTCACCTGCCCCCACCATTATATTTGTGGACTGGCCAATGGCCCGATAACGTTTACTATTTATTTGTGTTTATGATAAATCTAATAAACAGTTGCTTTAATACATGAGTCCTACCACTGTTTCTGATCTGAATGTGAAGTAGTTCTGTTCTTTGTGATGTCACTACATTTTTGGTTTGGCTCCTACATGTAGTTAGGTGTGCAATTAACAGATTATATTGATCCATATGTATATGGCACTGGTGATGGTATACCACAGGAGAAGACTAACAGTTTCATGGATGTACATGTTGGATGACATGGAATTAGGTGGGCGGTTATATGGTGGGTAGTTCTACTCCTGTTGGATAACGTGATCCTCATTTGGCTCTCGTAATGGTGTAGATTGGTTATCTGTTTGATGTGTTGAATTGACAAACTTGGATCACCACACATGGAGGTAAATATGTAGGCCTAATGTTGTATGATTTGTAATGGGCATATGTTCACACATGTGTGTTGACCGTTCACCTAACACATGTTCCTGTGTCACACATTCAATTCCTGCTGTGTTTGTTGAGTCTACTAGCTCTTCCACAATTCCATCATTTGCATTACTGTTGGTTTTGATAATGTGGGTTCACGGTAAAAAGGTCAACCCACGGCTACTGTGCACATGGGAATTTGGAGCCATGTGCAATGATGACTGTGGCCCAGGGCCTCAGGCTGTCAGGTTCCCACGTGGTGCAGGGAGTGCTATCATGTATGGGGACTTACTTTTCATAGTGAACTACGTAATGAGATATTTCTTCCATGGTTTGAAGGTCTGGAAATGGCAGGTATAGCGTGACCTAGTGTCTAGCTACTGTCCAATACTTTCTACATATGTGGTGTACACATATTTTAACTAGGATCACAGTGTCCACAATAACATCTGTGAGGAGACAACCAAAATTAATAATGTGCACAAACATTACTGGATATGTAAGCATTACACATCCACCCACATATTTACTGAAGACATCATTATTTTCCTTTAACCCCTTCTGTGCCCATGACGTGCTGGACTCGTCATGGAGCACAGTCGCGCTGTGCCCATGACGAGTCCAGCACGTCATGAGGCATTCCCTGGGGAATCCCTCTAGTGCGGGCACCAGAGGGATTCCCTTTAATTAAAAATAGCCTCGGGAGCTGGGGAAGAGCTTCCCCAGCTCCCAAGGCCCCCACCCCCTTTCAGTGTAATGACGATCGGCGCGCACGTCGCTCCGACGTCATTACACTGAAAGAGGCTCATTTCAGTTTCACTTTCTACGTGCTCAGGGGGCTATCTCAGCCCCCTGAGCACGTAGAAAGACGGGAGAGGTATCGTTGGAAGGGGGAGAATCTCACCTTTCCAATGGTACCCCTCCCCACTAGACACCAGGGAATTAAAAAAAAAAATAGAGGTGGGGGCTGCCCAAATCGGGCAGGCCCATGCCCCCACCCCACCCCCCAATTACTACAGTCTTTCTGCCCCCCAGGGGGGCAGATGGGGCATTGGCCCCTAATCTGCCCCTTCGGGGGGCAGAAAGCCCACTAAATACCAGGGATTAGTTTTTAGTTTTTTTTCCAGGGTGGGGGCTGCCCGAAACGGGCACGCCAATGCCCCCACCCACCCGCCACCATTACAGCCTTTCTGTCCCCCCTGGGGGGCAGATGGGGCATTGGCCCCCAATCTGCCCCCCGGGGGGGCAAAAAGCCCACTAGACACCAGGGAATAAAAAAAAATAGGGGTGGGGGCTGCCCAAAACGGGCTGGCCCATGCCCCCATCTGCCCCCCCGTGGGGCAGATGGGGCATTGGCCCCTAATCTGCCCCTTCGGTGGGGCAGAAAGCCCACTAAACACCAGGGATTTATTTTTAGATTTTTTTTAGGGTGGGGGCTGGCTGAAACGGGCACGCCAATGCATTTCAACCCACCCGCCATCATTACGGCCTTTCTACCCCCCCTGGGGGCAGATGGGGCATTGGCCCCTAATCTGCTCCCAGGGGGGGGGGGCGGAGAGCCCACTTGACGCCAGGGATTTTTTTCGCGCAATTTTCTTTAGGGTGATGGATTTTCTTTAGGGTGGAGGCTGCCCGAAATGGGCACGCCAATGCCCCCACCCCCAGCCACCATTACAGCCTTTCTGCCCCCCCCTGGGGGGCAGATGGGGCAGTAGCCCCCAATCTGCCCCCCCCGCAGAGGGGCAGAAAGCCCACTATCCACCAGGGATTTTTTTTGCGCAATTGTTTTTAGGGTGTGGGCTGCCCGAAACGGGCACGCCAATGCCCCCACCCTCCACCCCACAAAAATGACAGTCTTTCTGCCCCCCAGGAGGCAGATGGGAGCTGTAGCCCCCAATCTGGCCCCCCCTGGGGGGCGCAGAAAGCCCACTAGAAACCATGGATTTTTTTGTTTTATTAGTGTAGGGGCTCCCCAAAATGGGCATGACAATACCCCCACCCTCAGAGAAACTCCAGTCTTTCCACCCCCCCGGTAGGGTAGTTGGCGGCAGCGGCCCCTGATCTGCCCCCTGGAAGGGGCAGAAACCCCACTAGGCGCCAGTGAGTACCCAGGCTTTTTTTATGCCTGGGGGTGGGGGCTGCCCAAAATGGTCATACCAATGCCCCCACCCCCACAAAAAATAGCCACAGTCTTTCTGCCCCTTTAGGGGCATATCAGGATGAAACCCCCTTCCCCGATTCCCCCCAGGTCGGCAGAAAGCCCACTGGGCTCCGGCTTTTTTTTTAGCAATGTGCATACCTGTGGATTTTGGGCCCTAGCGCAGTTGGCACGTAGGGAAACCTAGCAAACCTGTACATTTTTTAAAACTAGACACCGAGAGGAATCCAGGATGGGGTGACTTGACTGGCTCTCACCAGGTTCTGTTACCCAGAATCCATTGCAAACCTAAAAATGTGTCCAAAATAACAAATTTTCCTCACATTTCTGTGGTGGAAAGTTCTGGAATCTGCGTGGGTCCACAAAATTCCACCCACCCCGCGTTCCCCAAAGTCTTCAGAGAAAAATGGTACCTCACTTGCGTGGGTAGGCCTAGTGCCCGCGTCAGGCAAGGGCCCAAAACCAATTGAGGAGACATCAAAATGACCTCCCACAAAACAACCTGGTTTTGCAAAGGGGGTCCCATGAGTTTTTGGCCCCGGGCTTGGTGGCTATCTAGGGAAACCTACCAAACCCACACATTTCTGAAAACTAGACACCCGGGGGATTCCAGGGAGGTATGGCTTGCGTGGATCCCCCAACGTTTCCTTACCCAGAATGCCCTGCAAACCTCAAATTTAGCTGAAAAAAATCACTTTTTTCACACATTTTTGTGTGGAAAAGTTGTGGCATCACCGGGCTGACACAAATTTCCTACCACCCAGCGTTTCCCCGGGTCTCCCGATAAAAACGGTGCCTCACTCGTGTGGGTGGCCCAAGTACCCGCGACAGGCAAGGGCCCACAACGTAGTGAGGCGACATGAAAATTGCCTATCTCAAAACGACCTGGTTTTGCAAGGGGGGTCACCTGGGTTTTTGGCCCGGTGCTCGGCGGCCACCTAGGGAAACCTACCAAACCCACACATTTCTGAAAACTAGACACCCGGGGGATTCCAGGGAGGTATGGCTCGCGTGGATCCCAACGTTTCCTTACCCAGAATGCCCTGCAAACCTCAAATTTAGCTGATAAAATCACTTTTTTCACACATTTTTGTGTGGGAAACTTGTGGCATCACCGGGCTGACACAAATTTCCTACCACCCAGCGTTCCCCCAGGTCTCCCGATAAAAACGGTGCCTCACTCATGTGGGAGGCCCAAGTACCCGCAACAGGCAAGGGCCCACGTTACGTTTTGCGTCGTTTCCTGTCGCGGGCACTAGGCTGACCCACACAAGTGAGGTACCATTTTTCTCGCAAGACTTTGGGGAACGCGGGGTGGGTGGAAATTTGTGGATCCACGCAGATTCCAGAACTTTCCACCAGATAAATGTGGGGAAAAAGTGTTTTTTTGGCAATTGTTTAGGTTTGCAAGGGATTCTGGGTAACAGAACCTGGTGGGAGGCAGTCAAGTCGCCCCATCCTGGATTCCCCTGGGTGTCTAGTTTTAAAAAATGTATAGGTTTGCTAGGTTTCCCTAGGTGCCGGCAGAGCTAGGGTTAAAAAACTACACCTAGGCACTTTGCTAAAAAAGGGTAATTTTGCATTGTTAAAATGTGGTGTGTTCACATTGGGTTTTGAGCCATTTCCTGTCGTGGGCACTATGCCTACTCCTACAAGTGAGGTACCATTTTTATCGGGAGACTTAGGGTAATTCAGATTTGTAATGGAACTGTTATTACCTATTGACTTTTGATGCATTTCTGCCTTCCAAATGAAAGACATTGTGTAAAAAAGAAGTCATTCTAAAAAATGACTGATAATTCTCATGCTAGTATGAGTATTCCCAAATTCGGAAATGTGCAAATATCTACTGTTTCTAAACTCTATATTTTGTTCCCATTTCAGAAATACATAGGTGTCTTTCATACCGATTTTTCCATGTACACATTTTTACAGAATAATTACTATATACCCGGTACATAATAAAAAACCATTGCAAGTTGCTGCTCAGTTTTTGGCTCTGGGTTCATCGGGTTCTTGGTGAACCTACAAGTCCTATATATCCCCACAACCAGTAATGTCCAGCGGATGTAATGGTATATTGCTTTCAAAGAGTTGTCATAATTAGAAGAAGTTACAGGTGAAAACGTTGACACAAAAGGCGCTTTTTTTCAACAAATTTTCAATTTATCATATATTTAACTGTTAGTTTCTATAAAGAAACCTTGATGGATCTACACAAATGACCCCTTGCTGAATTCAGAATTTTGTCTACTTCTCCACTACATTTCTACCATTAACTGGAAGGAGGTCGAAAGCACAAAAAATAGCAAAAATAGGCTATGTCCCAGAAAAATGCCAAAACTGTGTAAAAAATGTTGGGTTTCTGACAAAAGTCTGGTATCCCCTAAAAGCTGGGAAAATGGTGATTTCAGCACCACAAACCCTTTTCTGATAACACTTGCAGGGAAAAACCGAGATGCTTTAATTTGCTGCCCGTTTTTCCCATTTTCCTCCCAAAAACCGAAATTTTGCTGTATTTTGGCTCATTTCTGTGACCCCTCCAGGGGAATCCACAAACCCTGAGTACCTTCAGAATCCCCATGATGTTGGAAGAAAAGGACGCAAATTTGACGTGGATACCTTATGTGGTCAAAAAGTTACAGGGGCCTCAACGCGCACCAACCCAAATAGCCAAAAAAGGGCGTGGCACAAGAGGGGGAAAAGGCCAGGCAGCGAAGGAGTTAAAGGACCTATCTGGCCTCCATATGTTTGTATTTCAGTGAGGTACACATTGTACATACTTCAATTGTGTCATCTACACCGACATGTCTTATATATTTGTAGATTTGCACACCGGTCTTACCATGCTCACCGTGATCAACATCACAGCGGAAATGGTGGGAACATCGGAAGGAATGCTGTTCAATGCTGCTTGTGAACTGGTTGTTACAGAGCATTGGTTTACACACTCTGTAGACATGTCATAACATGCTTATAGTGATTGTGAGACTGTTGAAGAAAGGAGCTATACTCAATTTGTAAATGCCAAAATGGCGGTTGCCTGATGTCGCTTATTGGACATTCTAAACTCGACTAACACTGGCAGAAGTTGACCGCGTCGTAGGTGGTATGAACTACAGTGGATATAGCTATTGGCTAAAATTGGTGAATATGACGGTTGCGGTCCAATGCCTGTGTCCGTGCATGCAGAAGCCTTCCTATGTGTTGTTCATGTACGTCGTGGTGGGCTGAACTCTTCACTTGCCTACTGACACTGATGCAACCTACACCGCCACAATTTTAGATGCTGTTTGCCGTCTCTGGGAGCTCTCATGGCCAGCGCACAAGGGATGAGGGCCCCTGGCTTCTCTCCAAGGGAGCTGGAGAAGCTGGTGGATGAGGCCCTTCCCCTATATGGACAGCTCTATGGCTCACCAGAGAAGCAGGTAAGTTCCGCACATACTTACTTCCCTTTGTTGAACTGCATTGCTTCCTGTCTCACAGGCTATGATGTTGGTTAGATGTCCATTGTATCATATGATAGTAAAGAGGTGGAATTTTGAAGTCCCTACATTACACAGTCATGTATTGGATAGTGAAGCACTTTACTCTGTGTACTTCACATCATAATTGTGACGTTTGTTTAGTCACAGATCATTCCTGGGTAGCATGCACATATCAATTCATATGTTCAGTTGTTGGTGCCATGTAACACTTGTGTTACAAAATCATGCTGAAAGATTGTGGGTATTTCTAGGCTCAGAGTATGTGCACGTGTCCAGTAATGAGCAGGTAAGGATCGAGTCAGGCATGTGTACAGTCGATATACTGACGCAGGGCAGATCCCTAGTCGTCACACTATGCTTTTGGAGATACCTATACCGCAGTGCCCCCCTCAGAGTGCCACAGAAAGGTCATGTCACATATAGCATGGCCCAAAGATGTACATTCTGCTTTGAAGTGCTGTGAATGTGTTGCACATGTGGGTTGAATCTACATTGGCTGCAGAGAGCATGGGATGATGCAGAATGGTTCCTATCATTGCCCATGGCAGAGGGTGAGAGGCACAGTCACTCTGGCCTGCCCTTGTGAGTCACAGGTCTAGCTATCTGTAGTCCTGCAGATACTTGGATGTTCCCAATATGAGACCCTTCCCCCACTATTTTTCAAGATTGATTGTGCATTTTGTACATTCTGTTTGTTGTACGAGGTCAGCCCCTGACCTGAGACTTCTTTCTGTTGACCCACAGTGTGGATGTGTTTGATTTAATTAGGTCAGGGCATATACTTCCACTAGTGTGTTGTTGCTCAACCTATTGTTCGCTTTGTGCAGGCCTAATGCTCAGGTAACATTGTGCCTGTCCTGGAAGTTGCTCATGTGTGAGATAAAGGACTTTAGTGGTTCAGCAGCTTGTTAGAAGGCAACATATGCAACTGGGTAGTCTTAAGTTTTTAGATGTCATCCCTGTCAGTGCCACATGTGGCAGGAGGTATGTACAGTGATGCTAGTGGCAACCACTCAAAATCTGTGACACATTGTATGTCATCCCTTTCTGTAGGCCACATGGCCAGACTATACCAGACTGGTATCTGTCAGTGTGACACATGTGAGCCCTATCATTGTGACCTTTGTGTTTGGTGTCACTGATGTCAGGCTGTAAATACCGTATGCATGTAGTTAATGGCCCAGGCAGTAACAGGGTGTGTACAAGCATGCACAAGTAGGATGCTCTTCAGAAAGTCTGAATGGTGTGGTGTGTGCCACAGTAGAGACTACATGTAGGATGGCCCTGGCATATATGATGTTGGTGGGCTGTCTTCATCACTGTAGTGCACAACAAGGATTGAGGATAGTCCGCTGATGACTACCAAAGTGTTTATTACCCTATAAGTGGTTCTAAACATGACAGGAGAACAAATGTAGTGTATTAAGATTTGTTACTTGCTTGTGCTGGATGTCTCCAAAATCTGTGTGAGGCCGACATTGATCCATTTACTTGCAGTTACAATATCTTGCTTCATCTCTTGTATCTATACAGATCAATGTCCATCAGGAGCAGGGACATTGGAAAGCCATTGCCTTAAGAGTGCAGTCCCTGGAGTCTATCAACGGCGCAGCATCAACTGCAGGATGAGGTGGGAGGACCTAAGAGCTGGTCCAGGAAGATCACAGAGGTCCAGCTAGGGAAGCTCTCCCAATATGGTAGGAGCACGCGTCGGACCCTGGCGCTCCTAATGGCCCGCATCCTGGCGGTTAGGCCCAACAGCAGCTAGGAGGGATTGAATATTGTGCAGAGACAGACATTGCACATTAACATTTTCCTCCTATTACAAGCAGCAGTTTCCCATCAGTGCCGTAGATGACTCATGTCCTAATGATTATTGGTGTTGTTGCACGTGTATGACTTGACGTAGGTGCATGATGTTTGGGCAAGAGGTACGTTTGTGGTCCAGTTGAAAGGTGAGTCAAAGCACATGTACAGACACATGGCTGAGTAATGTGACATTCCACCTACACATGTTTGATGTGTGTGTCAGCTGTCCAACACAGACAAGGTGTCTTCTTTGTGTCAGGAGTGATGCACCAAAAATCCTGTGTATCTTGTCCTAGGGATCTCTGACATGTGATACGGCATACAGTGCTCATAGGATGCAGACAATGAGCCATACTTGACCTTGGTAAGTGGGGTATATACAGCTTTGTAAGACGGCAAACAACATTGGTGCCATTTGCATTTATGCCTACATGACGGCATGTGTAACATTTGTTTTGTTGTGCTATCATTTGCACAAGGGTATGATCCATGATGAAAGGGTCTACATTGGTTAAGGAGGAGAGTCCTTCACATTTGTATGTGTAGGTGCAATCTGTAAAGGACAATGTTCATTCATATTGGTAATGCAGGTGATGTATACACACAGACAGGAGTGTGTAGACATGGGAGGGCGTGTTAAACATACATAGACATTGATCTCTCTTATTAGTCATGTCCAAATGTTGAGACTTTCTATTTCATGGAATGACCACTTACTGTTGTGTCTCACAAACTGTTCCTCAATAGCATTGATGTGGGAGTGTGGAGTAACGTGGACTACACATGTCCACTGCTAAAGGTACATTCACTGACTGATGACATGCATCAGGGAGTGAAATGTAGATTAGGTGTGACAGGTGGGTGTTCACACACTGTGATACATTGCTATTATGTATGAAACATTTTTGGGCAGTGTCATGTACCTTCCCTTTGGCCACAAGTGACACCTCATTTTCATGGACTGGAGCTTACCTGAACCTTTTAAGCATTTCACTTTTCAACTGAGTTGTAGACATGCAATCTGAGGACAGTGTTACCACCAGGACCAATGTGAAGTGGGGATGTCCCTAACCATAGGTGGCGCCTGGTACCATGTTTTTTTGTGCAGCTGCTGACAGTAAACGTAGGGCCACCTTGTCTCCATGCAAGTTATAGGAGACCTTGTCGGTGGAATGATCTGTGACCATTTGATGAGGTTATTGGTGTGATCTGTTTGCTCATTGAGTTACCACGGATGTCCTATACCTATTTCAACTGTCTTTTTAGCATCAACCGAGGAAAGCAGAGGAGACCATGCTGACGACGTTGGGGATGCAAGTGGCCAGAGTTTCTCTGGTCAGGAGAATGACACCGATAGAGGCAGTGGCCCAGAGGGTGAGGAGCAATCCCTGGAGGAGGCTGATTCAACAGCATCATCTTCAGAGTCGACCCCCAGTGGCAGCTCCCTGTTTCCACACCATCCATGTTCACCCCCCCCCCCCCCCCTAGTTCTATCTCCAACCTCCCTGCTGCTCCCCACCAAGTCATCGGGCTCTGATGCAGTAAGGAGCGTGCCGTCTCCCTTGCCCCAGACACCTCATCCCATGACCCTGTGGCCCCAGCTGCCCTGAGTGAGGAAGCTATTAACCTCCTGAGACAAATGTCTGTTGGGTAGACTGCACTGCCGAATGCCATTCAGGCACAGTCCAGCCAGCAGGAGCAGATGCTGGTCTACCTGGAAGACATTCACAGTAGTATGTCTGTCCTACAGCGATCATTTCAGGCTCTGGCCTCCTCACTGACAGCAGCATTCCTCCCACACCAGCCTTCCACTCCACCTCCTGCCTCTTCCCCATCCCAAATCCATTTACCCACACCTGTCCCTTGTAAAGGCAAGCATAAGCATGCATCCAAACCAACATCCACATGCAGTACACCGCCCACACACACAGCAAGAAGTCCAGGCATGCACCCACTGAACTCACCCTCACCTCCCTCACCACACTCATAACCCACAGAGCCCGTACCAACAGACACAGCCAAGACACAATAGACATTAAACCCACACACACCAGCACCAACAACAGGCACACCCATTACACACAAAGACACACCCTTTTTTCTCCCAAAGCCCACCCCTTTCCCCCCCCCAGCCTTACTAATCCCTCCCAATACCAACCTAGCTCTCCCTAGCTACATCTTTGAGATGCATATCCTGCCCACTAGATGTCCCTTCCTGGGGAGGCTTCCCTGACAGTGTCATGTTAGGCAAGTAGAGTGGCACAGCAGTGTGTCTTGGGCTGCTTTGTACTGTTAGACTGGCCATTGGCCTTTGTTCTCATCTTTTTTTCTAAAATAAATTTACATTTTGATGACATATTGGTCCTGCCATTACATTTCATGCTATTGGCTGTTATGGCTTCGTTAAGTACATGAGACTACAGTTGTCTAAATTTCACCCCACTTGGTGATCCTTTCAAAGTGGTGAGTGTGAGCTCACCTTTGCGCCTGTTCTTGAGTTACAGTAGGCAAGGGGACATGATCATCAAATGGATTCTTGGGATAACAACCAAATGAGGGTGACATTGCATTGTGTGGTTTTCAATTTGGTAACTATTTCAGCATGTCCACTGTCAACGTAATTTAGCTTGCCCTTCTCTATATGATCTAGGTTGGGTATGTGGTAGATGTTTAGAAGTTATATATCTGTGTATCCACACATGGAGGGTGTCTACTTGTAATACCTTTGTGCAGTTCTGCATGGATATTAGTCCATTTTACAGTGCTCTCGTTTATCTATTCCCTCTAGATTTGTGCCAGATGTTGCTGGTGCTGGGTTTGTTTTAATAAGTTGCACTTACCCATTGCCTACACATGCCTGGCACTTGGTAATTCAATTGGATGTCCCTGAAATTCTTCAGTTCCTAGGTCCAGTGCTCATGGAATTTGTGAGGCATGTGCTATTTTGAGCCGTGGCCCACTGCCTCATGCTTTCAGGGTTCCCTGGATAGAGGTATAGGTGTACTGCAGAGAGTGTTTCCATTGTGCCCTTAGAATGTTGCTCCCACTGCTTTTATGTAATCCCATTGACTGACACTGCCTTTTGATTTGGGAAGTGTGTGAGAGTAAACTACGGAGTTCTAGCTGAGAAGGTGTGTTTGACTTTGAGGACACATCCATACTGATGTTTCTTTAACCTCAAGACGGAAGCAGGGATGTGTGCATTGGGATTGTGTCATATTCACTAAGGCATCTTGGTCAGAGTTAGAATCCCAAGGCCTCTTGGTGATTGCAGTCAGTTTAATGTGACTTTAACAAGACTTGAGAAATGGTGAGCTGCACGACTAGGGAAGATCAGTAGTGACATGGCAGACAAGTGAGAAATGGCAAGAGTGATGTGTGACAAACATTGATAGGTGTGAAATTGTGGAGGAGGTGGGTTTGTGGAACAACATTTTGAATTTAGATATCACTGTCACTTTAAACGAAAAGCAAACAATTTGCCATTTGTGTATGGCATGCCTGAGCAGTACCAATGTTTGGGCCTAGGAGAGCATCCTACAGCTTTGTTTTGGACGATTGTTATGGAAATATCCCAGCCGGGGTCCCTGTATACCTGAGAAATACTTGGGGACCCCACCTCCCTTGCCTGGTCCATGGTGGAGCATTGTTTTGCAGAGGAGTCAAAGGCAACACGTAGTTGTGTGACTTACTGCCGATTTCATCTGCGACGGAGTGGGTTTTGAATGTGGTCCAGCAGGAACAGGAGTGGCAGGATGGGTAGGATCGGCTCCATTGTAGCACACGACCAGTTGAGGTTAGTTTTGTCCTTATATCCCTGCCTTGCCGCCATCTCAGATGTGGTGGTTGGACCAGATGTGAAGCAACTCGTAATTGGGAGGGCAGTGTCACTTGCGGTAAGATTCTCTCATAGCTTCATTGGCCAGCTTCGCAATCGCCACGCTCTGAGTAGGGTGGTGGTATCAGCGGTTCAGCAGCGGTCTTCATGAGGCAAATTCTGCCAACTTGTAATAGGGTGGTCAGACTGCCAAGATCATCGCGGTCAGACTGCCACTGCAGGCATGTCACACCTGAACAGAAGTTGGGCGGTGGCTCTCCTCTACAGCGCGGCAGAAGTCACCTTAGTACGCCGTACACTCGTCCGGGACGGAGTGGTTTTTTAACATGGTCCAGCAGGAACAGGAGTGGCAGGATGGGTAGGATCGACTCCATTGTGGCACAAGACGTGTGGAGGTGAGTTTTGTCCTTATATCCCTCCCTTTTCGCCCCTTCGTATCCCTCCCTTTCCTTATATCCCTCCCTTTCCACTGTCTCAGAGGTGGTGGATGGACCAGATGTGAAGCAAGTTGTAATTGGGCGGGCCGTGTCACTTGCGGTTCAAGCCTACCATTGCTTCATTGTCCCGTTCTGCAACCGCTATACGCTAGCGACGTTGCTGTAGCTGACCACGAACGTGAGTTGCCTTTCATTATTGCTAATGTATATATGTCTTCAGGACGTAATAGTTTGGGGACCAGATCTTCAGTACCACCTCTTGGCAAGACTAGCACGGACAATGATGCCAGACCAACCCGTGAGTTTGCTAAAACACCATGGGATAAAGCTAAACAGCAACAGAACGAAAAACCAAGCAGAGGTTCTCCACCCCTGAGTACTCTGAGAGAAATCATACTATTTTCGTGATTGCACTAAAATCAAGACTCCAGACAGGTATCAGACTCCTGATACATGTTCTCCTCGTTCCTTTCAGGAATCATCTGACCAGCAGTACGGCAGAGGCAAACGATCAGAACGCAGACAAGAAGAGTACGTGAAACCTAAAAGAGAGACACAATGCTCGTGTGATGTAAAGATAAAGTAGGACAGGCCTCCTCCATATAAAGCCCCTTTTCAGAAGAAAAAAGTTGTAGCCTTACTGCTAAATATGCCACAGACCGTGAGAACCCTCCATCTGAACAGAAGTTGGGTGGTGGCTCTCCTCAACAGCGCGGCAGAAGTCACCATAGTACGCCGGACACTCCACCAGTTTCTGGTAGCGAAAGCAACTGAAACATTTGTGACAGTTGAAACCACGGACACCGATGTAGCCCCTCCATATAGAGTATATCACTTAGACATTCAAATTGAGGATGACGTTCAACGCATCATTAAAGCAATAGTCTAGGACTACCTAACTGCATCTTATGACATTTTACTGGCAGAGGTCGATTGGCTCCCCACTATTTGTACTTGCATCCACCCAAGGAGAGGATGTAAATTCTACCTTCTTTTTCACATCTTGTCCCTGACGAAGTCAAACAAGCTTATGCATATGAATGGGGCCTTGCTTTGGCCCCTGCACTTAACCATAATCATGTTGGTTGGAATAAAGATTCCCCTTATATTATACATATATGGTCTACCCCACAGGTAGAGTCACCATATACTATTAAACGGGATGCTAAGGCACCTGTTACGGAAATTCTTTCCTAACTGGAGTACTAGGGAGTAATTGAATCCTGTGTAGACATTGAACAGTCATACACACACATTTACAGTATAAAATACACATAGTATGGCACTCATTAACAATGTAGTCCACAAAAATACAAAACTTCTTTGGACATTTGTCAATGTTTTGTTCAGTTAAAATTTGACTCCTGAGAGTCGAGACTGGTCCGCCTATAATGCCCTGGGTTTTCAAATGCGCTCTGCATGACTTTCTATGGGCTATAAAACAGCCTGGGAGTTTTTGGAACACAAATTGTGTCAATACTTCATGACATTGACACTGATGCTCTGTCCTATGTAGATGATATCTATCTGACGGACAATGAATTAAATCCCCATTTAGCCAGAGTAAATTGCATAATATTGAGATTTGCTAAATTGGGCTACACGTTCTAAATCTAATATTGCTTTTCTCAGTGTCCTTTTCTTAGGATATGAACCTGCGAATGAAGGAAAGAATCTTGCTCTCATTTTCTAAAGAAATGTGTTCAATTTCAACCTCCTAACATACCTAAACAATTGCAGTCTCTGCTAGGAGTTTTGGTTTTTGGCAGAACATACATACCTGAATAGGCACAATGCATAAAACCTCTTTATGCTTTAATACACCCTGATTTTTCCACTTCATGCTGGACATCAGAACATACAGAAACACTCAGATCTTTACAAACTGTCTTGCTTAAAACACACCACTTGAATACACGTGTCAATTCTACAAACCTGGTTATCCCAATGTTACCAGGTGCAATTGGATTTACATATATCATCTTTAACGAATAGGAAATAGTGCCTTTTGCATATAAAGCGCATTTATATTCCAGTGCGGAAATACGTTTTGCTTCCACTAAAAAAATACTGACTACTGTGCAAGTGGCCATCCTTAAGGAACGACCACTTGCTCAAGGAAAACGCATTATTGCCGTTACTCCGGTACCAGCCTTAGAGGCTGTGAACAGAGTTAGCGTTCCTAACGCCATGGCCATGGATACAATGGCTACACCCTTAACAGCTGTTGATGTTGCCTTTGTCTTTGACCCTTCTTTACAAACACATGCGTTTCTACAGTATGAGCGTGAATATCCTATGCCATCTACTGTTCTGCCTTTTGATCCGCATAAATATATTAGTTACACAGACGATTCAGCTCAACCTGCCATAGTTTCTAAGCATTGATATTCCGCTGCACGCTCTATTGTTATTCGTATTATGCTGGATGGTGTTTTTCAACCTCAAACAACTCACACGCAGTCTTTAGGAGACTGCACTGCACAGTTGGCTAAACTGAAGGCCTTGCATTTGAAAATACGGATCCTAAATTCCCCACACTTATTGTGTGATTCATATTACTGTGTTCAGTCCTTTAATGATAATTTACATTTTTGGCAACAAAATGATTTCAGAGATTCAAAAGGTAGCACAATCAAGCACAAACTGCTTTGGGTTAAAGTGGCAAATCTTACAGATAGGTTGCCACAAACTCATGCAATACATACACTGAGTCATCAACGTGTGGGAACACATGCTATTGGGAATTCTCTGGCTGATGAAGCAGCCAAATCTGCAGTAGCCACAGCTACAATAGTAGCAGTTACATGCTCTAAAACTCGTATCGATAATGATATCTTGTCTGCCGTAAATGAACTTAAAAACAGCACTTCTTTACCAAAATGCTTTCTTTCTAAATACTCTTATCACTTAATGACCAGAATTTCCTTTTGTAACTATTACTGGAGTTGGAAATTGTTTGATTACCAACGAAGAACAAAGACATACTTTGATTGTGAGAAAGTGCCATCTTTCTTGCATGGTATGCCCCCACATTTTGCTGAATTGCTGAATGTACTTTGACTGAGTGTGCCCTGGACTCCTTCCAATCAGGTGCCCAGGGCCTATGTTTCTTCCCTCAATCCTAAAACCCAAATTGGCAAACCCTGGCCACATGTCAGCCCCTGGTAAATGGTACCCTAGGTACCCAGGGCCTTGTGAGGAGGGAAGGCCTCTAAGGGCTGCAGCACTTATTGTGCCACCCTTAGAGGCCCTGTACCCTAACACAAACACACTGCCCTTGCAGGCTGAGTGTCTGGGTACAAGACAAAACAAAGAGTTGACATGGCACACATCCCTGTGTGCCATGCCCACAACCTACACTGCCATGTCATACATCAGCCACCCCTCTAGCTGGGTGCCCCATGCCAGTGGTGTGGGCACAGGAGCATGAGCCCTGTGCCCTGTGCCCCTACAGTACCCAGGTCCATTCCTGGGCACTGTACGTGCAGTGCTGCCATTTAAGAGTATATGGTGCTGGGAGCTCGTCAAACACTAACTCCACAGCACCATAATGGCAACACTGAAGACTAAGAACTTTGGTATCAAACTTCTCAGCACATTAAACCCGCACTGATGCCAGTGTGGGATTTAATGTACAAAGCACTACAGAGGGCATCTTAGAGATGCCCCCTGAAACCTAACCTACAATCCACGTCTTGTCTGAGAGGCTGCCTAGGCTGCCACACAGCAGACATGTTGCTGGAACCCTGGGTGGAGAGCCCACCCGCTCTCCTGGGCCTGCAACAATGCACATCCTGGGCGAGGTGCTAGGTCTCCTCCCCCAGGATGGGCAGGGGGAAGCGTCAAAGGCATGCCGCCTTTGTGAGCTTCTCCAGGCCACTTGCTGTACTCAGCAACTGGCCCCCACCGGTTCTGACCCCCACTCTGGCAGGAAGACTGGCCGGAAACTCCAAGTAAGGACAGGGGATGTGCCAGCCCTGCCAACCCCACCCCTCAGGTGGGGGAGGCGAGGTGAAGCACATCTCCGGGCCCTCGCCATCTTGAAGATGGGGAGCCCTACCCAATCAGGACTAGGCCACTGCCCCCCTCCCACAGGAGAGTGGCAGGATAGGGGGTGTACCCACCCCAGGACAGGGACCCAGTGGTCCCTGCCCTTTACCTACCTGTATCGCCCCTGAATTTAGTATTTAAGGGCACCCTGAACCATCCTTCCTCAGATTCCAGATTCTAAACCAGCAAAGAAGATCAAGAAGAAAGAAGACCTGTTGTGCAGCTGCTAAGAAGAGGAAGACACCAACTGCTTTGGCCCCAGCCCTACCGGCCTGTCGACCCTCGAACCTGCTCCTACTAAATCCCGGCACCTCCTGTGGCCAGCAACCTCACAAACCCCGGAGGACCTGGCTACCTTGTGACTCTGAGCACCTGGGACTCCCACGAGCAGTGGCTCTGCTCAAAGCAAGTATATAACCCCTGGCATCAGCCCGGAACCACGAACCCTGCACACTCTGCACCCGCCAAGCCTGGCCTGTGCCGGAGTGGACAAAGACCCCGAGGACGTCCCTGCGGCAACTGTGACCCCGAATCCGGCACCCAAGGACCCACCTCGATGCTCCTGACGATGCCTGCATCCTCAGAACCAGGGACCACGCCAACCGCGATCAACAGAGGGTAAGATTTCCCGACATCAAAAGGCACCCCTGCACCTGGCGCCCTGCGGCCCCCTGTGCCCTACTCCTGGGTACCTACCTATCCTCCAACTACCCAACTTACCTCTCAAAGTGGTGGTGGCACTTGAAGGATCTCCGTCCCTGAGCTTGCAGCCTTTGTTCGTCCTTGAGCTTTTGCATAGCAATCCATTGAGCGCCCGAAGGCTCAAAAGCACCCTGCACCCAGCCGCCTGAGTGGCCCTGGCAGTGCAACTTCTACTCCTATGTACTTCTCCATTTGCCCTGAGCAAGTGACCAGGAGCCCAGCTCCCACAGCCGCGTGGCCTGCTAGTCAGCAGCCACCAACCAAGGGCCCCCTGCCTTCCATAGGATAACATTGGCCCTAACTCACTCTGCACCCGGCTGCCCCTGTGCCGCTGAAGGTGCAACAACTGTAATTACCTGACCCTGGGAGACCCCTGAGTCTATGCCCAGAACCTTAACTCTGCCAGTCGAGTACACTACCCAAAAGCCGATAACTCACTTTTCTTCCATAGGGTAACATTGACTGGTTCCTCTTGTGGAGTTTCTAAACTTTAAAATATTCACCTAAATCAACCGAGTAATGAAAATGGAAATACTCACCTGCTATTAGGAGAGATCCCAGTGCTGGATTTTGGTGCCCAGCACTGACCCTGAAAAGTACTTACAACCGTACTTACCACTAACTCAATTTTTTCCCATAGGAAACCATTGACTGTTTTTCTGTGAAATTTCTTCTGTCGATTTTTGCAAACTACAAATATTTTTTAAAAATCGTACCAGCTGTGAAAACGTAATTACTTACCTGTTTTAGATAGATGCCCCAGTACTTAGCCTAGGAGCCCAGCACTGGATTACAAAAGTATTGAGAACATACTTTACCCGTAACTTGAATTTTCTTCCATAGGAAACCATTGACTGTTTTTCTGTGAAATTTCTTCTAAGTGTCGATTTTGCAAACTTATAAATATTCCTTAAAAATCGCCTGAGTAACTTAAACGCAGTTTCTCAACTGCTTACAGGTGGTACACTAGTGCTTAGAAAAAGTTTTTAAGTGTCAACTTTTAAAATAGCAAAATATTGCTTAAAAATCACAATAGTAACTAAAACGAATTTACTCACTTGTTTCCAAGAACTGTCCCAGGACTGAATCTAGGATCCAGTCCTGAAGTTAGAAAAGTAATCCTGAAAGTAATCAATTGCACATAACTTAAAATTCTCATTGAGCTCAAAGTATTATTGTGTTTGAAATTGTGTTGCCTATTGCAACAAACTGTAACTATTACCTGCAAAAGTCAATTGCCTATTGCAAAGTATTTAACTAAAGCATCTCATCCTGAGAAAGTATATTTTGATACCTATTGTTGGTTCTAAAATAAAACAACCATATATTGTTTATACAAACCATTGGCCTAGAGTTCAGTTCTTGAGTGTGTGAGACCATTTGCTGACTGAGTGTGTATAACAAATGCTTTACACTGTCCTCTGATACTGCCTTACTGCTCGACCAAGCTACCACTTTAGAGAGTAAGGTTATATCTAACTTTAACCTCTGCCAAACCTCTGGGCACTGTGGACTCTGTACACACTGTACCTATTTGGGAACAGTATATACAGAGTCACTTTCTTACTTTGATTGACACCACACATGAAGGTGTAGCTTCCGCCCATGTGGGAGTGGCGGCCACTATTTCGCTCTTACTGCAACGCTATTGGGGGCAGGGCTTATACCAACAGACTAGAAAATATGTCCTATGTTGCAACATTTGTCAGCAAATTAAAGGCTCCACTGTGTCTCGTCCACTGCAGACACATCTCTTCATTTCCAACAAGCCTTTGGGCTGTATTTACCTTGATCATTGTGGTCCTCTGATTTCGGTTACTGCGTTCAAATTTATTTTGGTTGCAGTTGATTCCAGCTCCAGGTTCCACAGCGCTTGGCTGATGCTCAAACTGTTATTAAAGACTTGAAAGTTTTCATAACGACTTATGCATGTGATGCATTCCATTCAGACCAGGGTCCGGCTTTCGCTTCCAAAGTGTACCATGATTCAATGACGTCCAAGGATATACAGGTGCATTATTCTTTTCCATGTAGGGCAGAGGGCAATTCTGTTGTGGAAAGAATGAAACATGACTTCAAGCAGGCCTTAACGGCTAGAGTATTAGGTACAGGGCATTGTTGGGTGAACCATCTTTATAGGGTTCAACGAGCACTTAATAACCTGCCCAAAAGATCTCTGGAGGGGCAGACCCAGTACAAAGTACTTTTTGGCATCAAAATGTATGTTTCTGACTTTGATGGTCCAGCATTGTGGTGATTGCTGCGACCTTTGATGTAGATAACCATTGTGCTGTCTTGGTTAGTGACCTAGAATAGTTCCACAATACACACTCTAGCAAATACTCTCCTACATCTCTCTCCTCGAGTGTTGAAAAACAAACTACAGTTTCCAGCTGGCTTCCAAAAGTTGGAGATCCGGTTTGCGAAAAGGTGGTGATTAAAAAGGAATTTGGCCCAACTGTAG
Organism: Triturus cristatus; assembly: GCF_964204655.1. Lineage (NCBI taxonomy): Eukaryota > Metazoa > Chordata > Amphibia > Caudata > Salamandridae > Triturus > Triturus cristatus. The sequence goes on along the minus strand of NC_140581.1, from coordinate 1,189,196,356 downwards.
GAGAGTGGAATCTGACTAATGGTTGCCCCCAACTTTTTGCCTGGTATTTAAGTGGTTTTTGACTAGTCTGGCTGGGATCCTGCTATCCAGGACCCCAGCCTATCTGCTTTCTCCCTAAAACTGTTGTGAGTACTCTAGGTACAAACATAATTGGATGCTGGGCATGCCCTTCCAGTCCCTTGTAGATGGTACCCTAGGTACCCAGGGCATGGGTCCCCCAGTAGGCCTACCAGGGCTGCAGCACTTATTGTGCCACCCTGGGACAGCCACCCAAACTGACACCACCAGGCCACTACTGTAGCCTGGGTAAGGTGGTGCTAGCACCCCTTACCGGGATGTAGGTACCCTATGTCCCATACCATTACAACACATATACTCTCATAGGTCACCCCTATGGCAGGCCCTGGTAATCCTACAGGGCTGGGTGCTGAGGTATGTGTGAGGGGGGACCCCTACGTGAGTAGGACCTCCCTGCAACCTTCGTAAAACCGTTACTGGGTTGTTTGTAGTGTAGCCATACCACATACTCTTAACCGCATTATAAGTTATTGCGTCATCGCTGTAACTTAGGAGTGGCTACACAGAACCATATCGTGTTTGGTGTCAAACATGAAGGAATCATACCCCCAGTCCAGCCATGGGCATGGGGGCACGATTCCCCTTTGCTAGGAGGGTGATATGGGAAAAGCGGTAGAATTTGGAAACCAATTTAAAAGTGCACATGTACCACAAAATGGCTACTGTTCGCCACCTACACGACTCTGGCTGGCTGTTGCTGGGGAAAACCCCAGCCTCGCCATCTGGACAATAGGGCTCCTGTGGCAGGGAGGTGCCAGCACCTCCCCAGACAGGATATGTGGATTGGAACAGGGTGGGTGCACCAAATGTCCTTTCAGAGTTGCACGTAGGCAGCTGCAGAGCCCCAATTCTGCATACACCGCCTGGAACCGGTTCAGGGGCATCCTGCCCCTCGCCCAGGCGGGAAACACACAAAGGGGAGTGGGTGTAGCCACCCTTTCCCGCCTCTACTCTGATTGGTAGGCTCTATTTTGGACCATCCCCTAATCTTGGGGATATATGGGAATAACTTTGCCCTAGAGCCTTAGATTCGTACAGGACTTCACAGAACTGACCTTCGACGAGCTGCTGCCCAGCTGACTGAAGAAATCTCCCTTGGGATAAAGGAGTTATCCCCCTGCTTGGCAGGCACCTAAAAGACTACAAGATACCCGGTTGGAACTTCGTTGCTCCCACGACCTTCGACGCCTTCCAGCAACCTCGAGGTGGGTCTCCAGTGCATCCCAGCGTCCTGTGAGTGTGCCCAGCAAGTCTGAGCACCCTGGACCACGTGGGTGTCGAGATCCCCGCATACCCCGAGACACCGGCCACCTCTTGTCCAGCACACGACCCCGACCAGTGGGGAAGTTGTGCTTTGGCCCATTCTTGAGCCAACCTTCAAGCAGCATTTGTGCCGACCCTCAGCTCCCTGGCCCGCTCCGGTGGCCCGTGGGAGCCCTTTTACGCACTCCATTTTGCTGCCTTCCACGGTCCCTTGTCCCTCGACTTGTGGGCCCTGACGGAGGACAATCTTCTTTTCTAAGAGTTCCCCTGGTTGCTCCAGGCCTGTTCTACGCTCCCTGCAAAGGAGAGCACCCTCAGACCACGTGGGTCTGCACCAGCAGCTGCTTTGTTCATCTTGCGTGGGTTGCGGTTGCCAATGCTTAGTGGATCCAATCGGGACACTAACACCGCAGCGACCCTCAGCCGATGTGGGACAGTCGCCCTCCAGAAGCTGGCCTTCCTTGAAGCCTCCCGGAGCCCGTGACTGCAGAGCCCAGCTGTACCTTCCACACCTGAAGCACCCGACATCCACGAGCTCCTTCCTGTGAGCTCCCTGGTCACTGTGCCGTGACCCAGACTCTGTCCCCTCTGCTTTCAGGTTCATCTTTGTCTTTTCTTCAACTTCAATCTTCACGACTTCAGCGACACTTCCAGCTAGCAGCAGTTTGGACTCCTTTTCCATAGAAAATCAGCCCGCGACCCGACACCAGAACCGACCTATGCACCCGGCTTCCCTGGGGCAGGTAACAGTGGTACTTCGGTACTCCCGTGGTGGTGGGCTCTCCAAAGCCTTAAGTCTCAAGCCTTAACTTTGTACTGTTGTTAGAAGTGTCCTTAAACCTTAAATATTCAACCGCGACATTCTCCATAGGCTAACATTGCGATCCCGACAGCAGCTTCTCGCACTGCACACGCCTCCCGTGGGTCCCCTTCCTCTTAACTGTGGGTGGATTCTTAAGGGGCCAGCGATCCTGAATGCCCTAGGCATTGCCTGTAGAATTGTCGTGGTTCTTATACCACTATTTTAGTATATGGTTTGGTCCCCCCCTGGGGTCCATTGATTTCTGTGCTATTTATTGTGTTTAAAAATGCTTGTTTGAATTGTAACTTTGCCACTAGCCACATAAAGTGACTGTGGGATTCTGTCTAGAATAAATACATATATTTTATATATATACCTGTGTGGGCTACTCTTTCATTGGGTTATTCAAGAGGTTATTATGGTAAAACAATAAGCTTAACACTCCTTCAAGACTTAGCCTGAAGGCTGCTCTCCACAGCTACCACTAGGATAGCTTTCTTTAAAGGTTGTCTTAAACCTACCATCAATAGGAGTCGAATTGGACTGGTGCAAGGTGTCCCTATAACTAGGAACAGCATATGCCAGGCCAACTTCTCACATTGGTGTGCAGCGGTTGGATTCAAGCTTGCCATTGTTTTACCAGATAACACATTGAATTTCTAAAGTGAAAGCCACAAGGTACCAAAGGTACATATAAATTCAAGCTAGAATACAATAAGTTCTACTGAACTTGGAGTTGTGTGTAGAGGGTTTAGCACACCTTGACTACAACTCAAGAGAAGGGTTCAGTAGGCCACACTTAGTGTAGGTAGATACATCACTACACTAAACATGTCTTCAGGTAGTACTAAGGCTATGGAAGGACCCCAGAGGGTCCCTATAGATAAGTATGATAATTTCACCTTTGCAGAGCTCAGGGAAATGTGCACCCTTAGGAGACTGAAGACAGAAAGAGGTGCCAACACAAAACGTCTCAAGGAGATCCTGCTCATAGCAGACTTTATGGAGTCCATAGGATCCAGAGGGACGGACAGAGTGGGTGGGCACCCCTCAGAAGAGGACACTCCCATAGTGGAATCTGAAGAGGAACAGGAAGAGGATGAAAATCCTGACCTGGAAGAAACAGACCACTCACAGCATGGAGGTGATGGCTCAAGAGGCACTCCCTCCACCCTTAAAAGGAGAGTGGTGGATCCAAGAAGGAACAGATCCCCCTCAGTGGGATCCAACCATTCTAGGAGATCCAAAGGGTCCTCTGCCTCTTCTCAGAGAAGAGAATCCTCTCATGAGAGGAAATGCAGACTGATCAAATTTGAGCAGGCTAAGCTTGAGCTTAAAAGAGAACAGTTAGCATTGGACAGGGAAACCCTGGAGCTTCAGAAAGCTTCAAGAAAGTGGGGTCTAGAGATCCCTGGTGGCAGTAAGGAAACCCCTAGAGTTAGAGAGAAAGTCCCTGACAATAGGAACCTCCACAAGATTGTGCCCCCCTATCAGAATGGGGATGATATCCACAAATGGATATCTGCTCTTGAAAGGGCCTGTAGAGTACAGAGGGTCCCTGTAGAGCAGTGGGCAGCAATCCTGTGGCTCTCCTTTTCAGATAAAGGTAGAGACAAGCTCCTCTCTGTAAGAGAAGAGGATGCTGATGATTATTATATCTTGAAAGCTGCTTTAATAGATGGGTTTGGCTTAACCACTGATCAATACAGACTTAAGTTCAGAGACACCCAGAAAGCACAGAATCAAGATTGGGTAGACTTTGTGGATTGTGCAACCAAGGCACTGGAAGGTTGGTTAAATGCCAGTAAAGTTAATGATTATCAAGGATTGTATAATCTCATTATGAGGGAGCAGATTCTTAATAATTGTCAGAACCAACTTTTACACCAGCACCTGGTGGACTCTGATCTGACCTCTCCCCAAGAATTGGGAAAGAAGGCAGACAAATGGGTCAGAACCAGGATCAGGCCTAAGAACCAAGTTGGTGACCAGAAGAAGGATTCCACTAAGCCCAAAGAGAAAGGTGGGGATGATAAAACAGAAAAGTCCTCTGAAGGGCCCCAACAACCCAGTGCTGGGGGTGGGTCCCAAAATACTTCCTCTAATAACAAGACACCATATTGCCATGTGTGTAAGAAACCTGGCCACTGGAAAACTGACTCCAGCTGTCCTAAGAATGGCAATAAAGAGAATGTTCCTCCAAAACCTGCTCCAACACCTCCTGTTACTACTAGTAGTAATCCCCCAGGTGGTGGGAGTGCACCCAAAAACTTAGTTGGGTTCTCTTTGGGGACACCAGTGGACTCTGGCCTAGCCAGGTCCCCTGCATTAGCAACTATGGTCTGTGATGGTGGCATGGGGTTTGCCAACTTTACCATGAGCCCCAGTATTCTGGGCAGGTACAGACAAGAACCTATAATAAATGGTCAGAAGGCTGTGGCCTATAAGGACACAGGGGCCAGTGTCACCATGGTGACCAAGAGGCTAGTGCCCCTAGATCAGCTTTTACCTGGGTTTAGCTATCAGGTGACCAACATTGATGGAATCAGGACAGATCATCCCATGGCAGTGATAAATCTCAGCTGGGGAGGGGTCACTGGCCCCAAGAGAGTGGCAGTGTCCCCAAACTTGCCTGTGGATTGTCTACTGGGGAATGATCTAGAAATCTCAGCCTGGGCTGAGGTTGACCACAAGGCCCATTTGAAAATGGTAGGAATCCCTGAGAGAGTGGATGAGACCCCGAGGGCCTCACCTCCACCCCAGGAGAAAATAGAAAGAGTGAAGCCTGAAACTATGGATCACTCTACACAAACAGAGAGCATAGGGGAGGAGGAGCAGTCTTCCCCCCACCAGACTACAGGTAAAGGTCCAGTTTCTCAGGGAACTGATCCTGCCCCTTGTGAAGTAACTGCCCCAGAAGTGGACAGGCTTGGCCTGCCCACCTCTCTGATGGCAGGGGACCCTTCCAAGGTGGTACCCAGTCTGGAGCAGGTATCCTGCCCCTCTCTACCCTGCCTCAGTCAGCCCAGGGCTGCAGAGGTCAGGGAGGTCAGTGGACCCTTACTGGGCCCCTGTCCAGAGGAACCCCCTCATCAACAGATTAGGGACACCCAGCAGAGTAGTTTCAGCCAGGTGAACATTCCTCTACAAACTGAGGGATCCCCCTTACCCCTAGGTATAGGCACCCCTCAAATGGATGTTGTTGAGCACAGGGAAACCTGGGGCCTAGCTGCCCCAAACCTTCCAGTGCCCTCCACTATTCCAGCCAAAGGGATCCAACCCCCAGCTGTAGGCAGCCAGAGGTTGACCCTTAGGGCCAGATATGACACCGTCCTGGGCAGAAAGGCTTCCATAGTGGCCAGTGATCTGAGGAGGTTGAGACCAACCCAAGTAGGGTCTCACTTCCAGACTCAGACACCCCACCAGCCCACCTCTGACCCAAAAACCAATACAGGTAATTTCCCTAGACTTTGGAGAAACTCTAGAACCCCTTGGGGTAGGATTTCCCAAGTGGACCATGACACAGGGAGCAACCATGTTAGTACAGGTTCTTCCTTATATGGCCACTCAGGAAATAAAGGCTTATCTGGACAAGGTTAGCCTTATCTCCTTTCGTTTGGGGGGGGGGTTATGTAGGAGAGTGGAATCTGACTAATGGTTGCCCCCAACTTTTTGCCTGGTATTTAAGTGGTTTTTTACTAGTCTGGCTGGGATCCTGCTATCCAGGACCCCAGCCTATCTGCTTTCTCCCTAAAACTGTTGTGAGTACTCTAGGTACAAACATAATTGGATGCTGGGCATGCCCTTCCAGTCCCTTGTAGATGGTACCCTAGGTACCCAGGGCATGGGTCCCCCAGTAGGCCTACCAGGGCTGCAGCACTTATTGTGCCACCCTGGGACAGCCACCCAAACTGACACCACCAGGCCACTACTGTAGCCTGGGTAAGGTGGTGCTAGCACCCCTTACCGGGATGTAGGTACCCTATGTCCCATACCATTACAACACATATACTCTCATAGGTCACTCCTATGGCAGGCCCTGGTAATCCTACAGGGCTGGGTGCTGAGGTATGTGTGAGGGGGGACCCCTACGTGAGTAGGACCTCCCTGCAACCTTCGTAAAACCGTTACTGGGTTGTTTGTAGTGTAGCCATACCACATACTCTTAACCGCATTATAAGTTATTGCGTCATCGCTGTAACTTAGGAGTGGCTACACAGAACCATATCGTGTTTGGTGTCAAACATGAAGGAATCATACCCCCAGTCCAGCCATGGGCATGGGGGCACGATTCCCCCTTGCTAGGAGGGTGATATGGGAAAAGCGGTAGAATTTGGAAACCAATTTAAAAGTGCACATGTACCACAAAATGGCTACTGTTCGCCACCTACACGACTCTGGCTGGCTGTTGCTGGGGAAAACCCCAGCCTCGCCATCTGGACAATAGGGCTCCTGTGGCAGGGAGGTGCCAGCACCTCCCCAGACAGGATATGTGGATTGGAACAGGGTGGGTGCACCAAATGTCCTTTCAGAGTTGCACGTAGGCAGCTGCAGAGCCCCAATTCTGCATACACCGCCTGGAACCGGTTCAGGGGCATCCTGCCCCTCGCCCAGGTGGGAAACACACAAAGGGGAGTGGGTGTAGCCACCCTTTCCCGCCTCTACTCTGATTGGTAGGCTCTATTTTGGACCATCCCCTAATCTTGGGGATATATGGGAATAACTTTGCCCTAGAGCCTTAGATTCGTACAGGACTTCACAGAACTGACCTTCGACGAGCTGCTGCCCAGCTGACTGAAGAAATCTCCCTTGGGATAAAGGAGTTATCCCCCTGCTTGGCAGGCACCTAAAAGACTACAAGATACCCGGTTGGAACTTCGTTGCTCCCACGACCTTCGACGCCTTCCAGCAACCTCGAGGTGGGTCTCCAGTGCATCCCAGCGTCCTGTGAGTGTGCCCAGCAAGTCTGAGCACCCTGGACCACGTGGGTGTCGAGATCCCCGCATACCCCGAGACACCGGCCACCTCTTGTCCAGCACACGACCCCGACCAGTGGGGAAGTTGTGCTTTGGCCCATTCTTGAGCCAACCTTCAAGCAGCATTTGTGCCGACCCTCAGCTCCCTGGCCCGCTCCGGTGGCCCGTGGGAGCCCTTTTACGCACTCCATTTTGCTGCCTTCCACGGTCCCTTGTCCCTCGACTTGTGGGCCCTGACGGAGGACAATCTTCTTTTCTAAGAGTTTCCCTGGTTGCTCCAGGCCTGCTCTACGCTCCCTGCAAAGGAGAGCACCCTCAGACCACGTGGGTCTGCACCAGCAGCTGCTTTGTTCATCTTGCGTGGGTTGCGGTTGCCAATGCTTAGTGGATCCAATCGGGACACTAACACCGCAGCGACCCTCAGCCGACGTGGGACAGTCGCCCTCCAGAAGCTGGCCTTCCTTGAAGCCTCCCGGAGCCCGTGACTGCAGAGCCCAGCTGTACCTTCCACACCTGAAGCACCCGACATCCACGAGCTCCTTCCTGTGAGCTCCCTGGTCACTGTGCCGTGACCCAGACTCTGTCCCCTCTGCTTTCAGGTTCATCTTTGTCTTTTCTTCAACTTCAATCTTCACGGCTTCAGCGACACTTCCAGCTAGCAGCAGTTTGGACTCCTTTTCCATAGAAAATCAGCCCGCGACCCGACACCAGAACCGACCTATGCACCCGGCTTCCCTGGGGCAGGTAACAGTGGTACTTCGGTACTCCCGTGGTGGTGGGCTCTCCAAAGCCTTAAGTCTCAAGCCTTAACTTTGTACTGTTGTTAGAAGTGTCCTTAAACCTTAAATATTCAACCGCGACATTCTCCATAGGCTAACATTGCGATCCCGACAGCAGCTTCTCGCACTGCACACGCCTCCCGTGGGTCCCCTTCCTCTTAACTGTGGGTGGATTCTTAAGGGGCCAGCGATCCTGAATGCCCTAGGCATTGCCTGTAGAATTGTTGTGGTTCTTATACCACTATTTTAGTATATGGTTTGGTCCCCCCCTGGGGTCCATTGATTTCTGTGCTATTTATTGTGTTTAAAAATGCTTGTTTGAATTGTAACTTTGCCACTAGCCACATAAAGTGACTGTGGGATTCTGTCTAGAATAAATACATATATTTTATATATATACCTGTGTGGGCTACTCTTTCATTGGGTTATTCAAGAGGTTATTATGGTAAAACAATAAGCTTAACACTCCTTCAAGACTTAGCCTGAAGGCTGCTCTCCACAGCTACCACTAGGATAGCTTTCTTTAAAGGTTGTCTTAAACCTACCATCAATAGGAGTCGAATTGGACTGGTGCAAGGTGTCCCTATAACTAGGAAGAGCATATGCCAGGCCAACTTCTCACACCAACGTACCGTGCTCCTGTTCCAGTCCTTGGCATACAAGGTACACAAACTGTCATCTTACCACCACTTCCTGGCTCTAAAGACAAACGTTTTGTCTCCATCGAACATGTCAAACTACACCAAGTGGCCAGTTCCCCATAGTATGCCAGGAAGTGTTCATATACTTCCCCAAGACATTCCTTTGCAGCCCGTGAGCACCACCGAAGCTGATCCTCAGCATGATCCTGGGGGAGGGAGGAGGCTGAGTCCTCGGCCGACAACCTGACGGAAATGATAACTGTTTCGAGGGTTCCAGGTCCGCCAAACATCACAGAGGCCAAGAGTAGAGAATTCAACCAGCTTGTGCGCTGGTATCACCCTAGCAGGGGAGGGTGTACCCGTAGAGTTGAGCGTGGGTTGCATGACCCTGTTAAAATCACTTCCAAAAATTGTCTGTCCTAAAGACAGGGTGGAGATAGCATCTGTAAGGTGTCTCAGTGTTGGTGTTAGCATAGAGGGTGGGACGTATATGGATGCGAGGTTAAGGGTCTTCACCTCAAGTGTTCCAGAGAGAGTTACAAATCGCCCTTGTGGGTCCCTATGGATGTTGGTGGGGATAAAGGGAAGGGTTCTCCGCAGCAGGATAGCCACCCCCGGGAGCCTCTGTCAAACCTGAGTGCCACACCCTGTCAAATCCGTAACGTGCAAGGAAGGAACATTGGGTCCCCAGGAGGTGGGTCTCCTGAAGCAGGAGGACATTGTGCGAATGTCTTTGGGCATACTTCAGGACTGCTGTACAGTTGATGCAATCAAGCAACCCATTAACATTCCAGGACATGACTCGAAGAGAGTTACCCCTATGTTCTGCGTGTGCCATATGGAGCGTGTGGTCCAAGGGCGTCATGAAGCAGTAGCCCGGCAGGGGCCATTAGTGGGATACGAGGAGGGTGTGATCCCCTTGCTCGAGCTGCAATGTATGGGGTCGCGGTGCATGTGTGGTAGTCCTGCGTTAAAGTGCTTTGACTGATAGACGAAAAGAAGAACAGTGCAAACCAGAAAACCAAGCAGTGGACAATGGTCCAAGTCCCCCCATCCCTACCTCCCCCCGCCCTACACTTCAGGTACTGAAGCATCTGTCACCCTACAAACTAGAAAAAGAACAGGCTAAACTAAAATGCTTAACTTAACAGTTGCGTAGTGGACCCCTCCTCCAACGTCGGATGTGAGTGCAGCATCGGAAGATTTCTCAGAATTCTACAGTTCAGTGGGACCCAAGTCCCAGGAGTCCCTAAAGTGAGGCCTTTCAGTTCCTTCATTACTGCTATCTCGTGGCTCGTCAAATCATTGGACTGCGGAAGAGGTCTGAGTCCCGGAGTTCTGGGGGGGCTGTGCTCAATGGACAAGTTGTCCGTGGAACTGCTCCTTTGTTGGGGTAGGGAACCCGTGGGGCTGATGGTGGTTCTTGGTTCGTGGGTGGTTGCGCCCAGTGTTTTAGAGGCTTCTTTGCAGGCTCCACGGCCCCTGCGTGATTGAGTACACCTCCTGTGCTCTTTGGGAGACAGAGGACAAGGGGCTTGGGGCCCAGACAGTGAGGGTGGGGAGGCTGTACGAGCCCTGAGAGGCCACTTCTCTGACAGCCAGCTCCACGCGGCCTGTGGGGAGTCAAAGAATTTTGCCTTGTCCTGAAAGACCACACGAAGGCGGGCTGGTAAGAGGAGTCTGTATTGGAGGTTGAGGGCGCGTAACTTCTGCTTCACCTCTGTGTAGGAGCGCAGTTGAACCTGAACCTCTTTGGTGTAGTCTGGAAACACCATGATGGCATGCCTTTGGAATTTCAGGGTGCCCAGAGTCCGTGCCTCCCTCAGGACAGCATCCCGGTCTTTGAAGTTAAGAATCCTGGTTATTATTGGATGATGTACAACTCCCGACCGCACTGGACAACGTTGCAATAAATTAGCGCAATTCTTCACTGATAAAGTTCAAACTATCATCGAATCCCTTCCTCAGAGGGATGAAGACCCGGAGATCCCAATCAATTCAGACCCACTTAACACCAAGCCCACTCTTGAATCCTTTCCCCCCTTGTCTCTGGAAACCCTGCTATCCTTGCTGGCTTCCGTAAAGAGTGGATCTCCCAGGGACTCTGTGCCTCTGAATATTTTGAAACAGGCAGTCCCCACCCTAGCTCCTAACCTATTGCACCTGATCAATACATCGCTCAACACCGGAAAGGCCCCCAAGAACTGGAAAAAGCTATGGTCAAGGCTCTACTTAAAAAACCTAGCCTAGATCCAACCGAATTGGGTAACTACCGTCCAATATCCCTCCTCCCCGGAATCAGTAAAGTGACTGAAAAGTTTGTTAATCAGATCCTCTTTCTTGAAACACATAATTTGCTTCACTCCTCCCAAACAGGATTCCGTCCCCATCAGAGTACCGAGACGGCCCTGCTAGCAGTCACAGAGGAATGCAAAAAAATCCTTGACTCTGGAGTCTCCACAGCCATTATTTTCCTCGACCTAAGCGCAGCATTTGACACTGTGAACCATTCGACTCTAATCCAGGGTTTGAGAAGTGTCGGTGTCACCGGCACTGTTCTTCAATGGCTACGCTCCTTCTTAGAAGGAAGAACCTTTCAGGTTTTCGAGGAGACTGTTCTATCCAAACCGGCCACCTTAGCTAGCGGGGTCCCACAGGGCTCTTCGCTTAGCCCGACACTTTTTAATGTGTACATGTCACCCCTAGCAGCCATCGTACCCCCTAGTGGTCGCACTCAACCAGTCGGACCACAACTCTAACAGGCTCCTCTCAGGCCTAGAAGAAATTTCTAAATGGATGGACATATCCCAGCTCAAACTAAACGGTGGAAAAACGGAGATTATGGTACTGGGTAACTCCCGTAGTTTCCAGCCCCACCTTTTGTGGCCACCTAGCATGGGCCCTCCTCCCGCCCCCAAAACCGAGATCAAGAGTTTGGGTATCTGGCTGGACCAGGACCTGAACTTTAGGACTCAGGCCAGGAAGACAGCAGCCACTTGTTTTGGCCTGCTTAGAATGGCCGGAAAAATCCTCCCCCTTCTCCCCCCCCAGCAAAAAAGGTAATGATACAATCCCTCATACTTTCCAGGCTGGACTATGTGAACGCACTTTACCTAGGCTCCCCCTCATCTGTAATTTCCAAACGTCAGCTAGTCCAGAACAGTACAGCCAGATTATTAACAGGGACCTCCAACAGACAATCGGCTAAACCTTCAATTCGCTCCCTCCACTGGCTTCCCGTGCAAGAACGCATCAAATTCAAGACTCTGTGTATTGCGCATAAGACTCTACGGGGATAGGCCCTCCCATCAACACATCCCTGATCGTCCCCTACAAAGCTAACAGGGAACTTAGATCTGATGAACTGCATCTCGCCAAGGTACCCAGAATAAAAAGGGTCAGAAGCGGCAGTTGGCTCTTTTCCTACAATGCCTCCAAGCTCTGGAACTCCCTTCCGCTTCAACTACGCACAAATTCCAATCACCAAACTTTTCGCAAACAACTAAAGACTTTGCTATTCCCTTAATCCGTCTTCCTTTCCTGATAAGTCTATAGCGCTGGGACACTCCCAGGTAGCCATGCGCTCTACAAATGCCTTTTCATTCATTCATTCATTCATTCATTCATGTGGGGCCCCAGGCGGTGGCTTGGGTGTCAAGAATTGATGGCTCATTCGATGGTGAACCAGGCCGACAAGAGTGTCTTTGGGCATCCATGATGTTATCCACTTTTCTATGTAGGTCGACACTTGACCCTGTTCAATCCCCTCCGGAAATCCCACCAGGCGGAGGTTGTTGTGCCGAGATCGATTTTTGGCGTCCTTAGCCCTTCTGTGTAGTTCTTTAGTGTGGGTCCGCAGGTGGGCTACCTGCTCTTTTAGTTGGTGAACATTGTCCTCCACCATAGAAAGGCGGTATTCCGCTTCTGAGATACGAGCCGTGGCATTGCGCAGGTCATGCCGGATTAGGGCCATATCTACTCGAACCTCGCTGATCTTGCCCTCCACCAAGGTCTGGGACGTGCTGATCGCTTGCAGGATTACGGTGAGATCACTGCCAGGGATGGACGGGCCGCCCACAGTACCTTCCATCAGGCCCTGTTCCGCCATAGTGAACTAGTCCATTTTTGTCTGAGTTTGGGTAGTGGAGGACTTGGGGCCCCGATCCTTCCCCATGGTCAGTGATAAGGAAGTCTTTGGCTGGACTGACAGCAGGGGTCCTTGGCCCGGAGTTGATCAGGCAAGGAGTTGGGGGTCTCGTCTGCTCTGACTGTAGCAAGGAGGGCAAGCTCCGTGGTCCGAGGTGGGATCAGTGGACGGCAGAGCCTGAGGGCCGCACGATCTGTAAGCAGGTCCGGCGGGCCGGTTGCACAGCCTCTAGGCCCGAGAGAGTTTCCGCCCAGGGCGATTGGTTATGTTCAAGGGCCCAGAGTGGAGTGGGGCCCGTTCCCCCCAGTCATCAGGCCTGTAGGGTGCAAGTAAGGTGCCACAGCAGGGCATCAAGGGTAGTAGTCATCCTCTAACGGCCCGGTCCAGTCAGAGGTGGGTAAGGGTGGGTTTTCAAGAGTCTGGAGTAGGCAGGGGCTTCGATGCACGGGGATTGTTTCCCCGCTCCCTTCTTCATGTTCGGTCAGAAGGCCTCGGTCCGCCTCGGTGTCCAGGCTAGGCCACGGTGCCTCAGGTGGTCACGTCCCCGCAGAGAGCGAGATGGGGCCTTTTGGGCCATCGAGGAGAGTATGCAAGGGCCGCCGCCCCAGGTGATCTAGTGGGTGGGGTACTGTATGCAGAGTTTGCCCCTAGGGGTCTTTGGTCTGTGGGTCCTGGCCCACCCCCTCATGAAGCCAGAGGATACCGGCGTGGGTCAGGGTCAATGTGCCCCTTCAGGGTCAGTAGGGCAGTGGAGCGTCACCTTCAGAAGAGCCCCAGCTGCAGGATGAGGGAGGTGGGGGAGGAGGGGCAGCAGCCCGGGTATGGAAAGTGGATCCACACCCGGGTCGCCCTCCAGCTCAGTCGTGGGTCCCAGGCGAAGACGGACCCGATGGGTCTAATGCCTCAAAGGCCTTCCGGGGCCACGGGGCGCAGGCACATGGTTTCCGCCTCCCGTAGAAGGTCGAGGGAGCACTGCGGATCCCCGGGGCTGCAGCCTTCAGAGGCAGGGGAGGGCCTCGCTCACCGGCTGTCTGAGAGATCCAGTGGGACGCGGAGCTGATGTAGGCACCAGCGAGGATCCTCCTTTGCAGAGTTGTTTCTTTCCGCCTTCAAGGTGCCGGCAAGGGCTGATCATCACGTCACCTCAGTCGTCCAGGGGGCCTCCGACTCTACCCGGTCGCACCTCTACGCTGTCACTCTCAGTCCGTGCCCTTCACGGGCGTGGATCGCTGATTGGATCCGAGGGGGAGAAGGCCCAGGGGTCAGGGCCAGGCAGGCGCCTCTACGGTCAGTTGGGAAGCGGTCGTCTGTCGTCAAGAAACCGGCAGGTGGGGCGCTCGGCTGGTGTCACCTCGGGTCCCTGCAGGCCCCCGGCGGAAGATCTCAGGCCTCACTGGGGTGCCTCGGAGATGGGGCCGGGTCCGCCATCTTGTGCAGTCGCTCTGCCAGTCCTGGGGAGGAGAAGTGACACCCAGCGGGTGATGCGGGTAATGCGGATACCCCCATTGTCTTAGGGCCATGGCACCGCCTCAGGGAAGAAGCAGCCGTCTTTGGGGCAAGAATTAGGCTGCTGATGGCCGTGGATTATGGAGTGGAAGACGGAGGGGTCTGGAGGACGAGTGAGATGAATGGATGGTGTTTCATTCTGCATGGTGATAGTATGAATTTTGAATTGTTGTCCTTCATTTGGGGTAAGCACCTTGTTGTATGGATACAGGAACACTTTTAGTAATTACTGTGTTAACTTCAGGTGATATAGTGCATTATCTCGAATCAAATATGTTATGAGGCTTTTATGAATAGAATGGATTATAGATGATTTTTCTCTTAATTAGGTTTTTATGGAAATACATAGGAGAGGAGAAGATTTAAGTGTTAGTCCTGAAGAAGGTGGTTCCATTGTTCCTAATCCACCGAAACGTGTTGACACATTGTTTGTTGTTAAATTTGTACTATATGGAACCACATTCTGACAAAGAATTGATTTCTTGCATTATGCTGTGATTATGTACTTTTACAAATTAATGCACCAATGACAAATTTGACTGTCACTTTTAAGTCTCTACCGAATTTTACATTATGAACTTTGTATGATTCATGTTTTAGTATATTTAAACCTGATGTATTTGTGATTTAAATTTTTCATTAAAAAGAACTTAGGAGTGTTTCGATATCCTGTTAATTTTTGCTCCCGTTGTTTTTGGGCTGACGTATGTGAGTCAATGTGGAGTGTTTGTAAAGAAATGTACCCAAAGGGAATTATACATTTAACATTTAAGTCATACGTGGTGCCTTGTCCCTTTTGGCTACATTGAGCCCCTCTCATTGCATTTCAGATTTATATGGATCCACCATTGGTAAATCCTTCCCAGTCAGACAATTTGAGTCCTACTGCTGAGTCACAGCCCCCAGTTTTCCAGCTGTGTGCTTCCGGGTACTATAAGGATCAAGATGATTTTTCTTCAGACTATTCTTCTGTTTTGCATCCTTCTCCAGCACAGATTTGTGTTTTCATTTCTTGGTTGAAACACACTTATCTAGTCCTGCCTTGGATATATGTATGCATCATACTCTCCTTGGTTTTTGGTTCATGTGGATTGGATTTGTGATTGTATTTTTCCTGTTAATAAATAGCCATTACTCCCAGAAAGTTCTGTGATGGAACTGGTCAACGGGGTGTTGGCCCCCCATTCTACCTCGCATTAACTGAATGGAGACCTGTTCTTCATCAACATTTCAGCCGCTCCAGTGACTGATGGGATTGTTTTGGATAAAGTTCCTTTCAATATATTCGGCCCTACGGAGACCCTGCAGATACCATATGTGTTCAACGTTTCAATGGGTGATGTAATAGTAGTGGTTACAGTTAGATGATTGGGATGATGATACTGTAAATTCTACGATTTCAGAGCTGGAGTATAATACATGTTTTGAATCAGAGGAGCTATATCTTATTTCTGCTAACTATGCCGATATGTTTTGTTCTCATCATTGTGGACATCATTTCCTGCACAGAACCAGTTATCAGCTAATACATTTTTATTATACACAACGGGAACATTGTCCAACTCCCCCACCAGGGAAATCCAGAAAACATAGAGACAAGTTTAGAGGATATGATACTTCAGACCCCATGTCATTATTTTACATTAGTTCCTACCACATCAAAACAAATATGCTGACACAAACCAAGCTAATATAAACAGCTTTGTTTGTCAACCAATTGGCTTTTGAAGGCTATGATTATTGGAAGGACACAGTTGATTTAAAATTGATTTGGAGAACTGTCAGAGGGACGGGCGGAAACAGAAGCGAGGAGAACGTAGATGTGTAATAATGAGATGGGATTTATTCAGTATTAGTTGTCACGAAGTCAGGAAAAAGGCAGGTCTCAAAACAAAAAAGAAAACAAAACAAATAAGCAGTCTTGGCTTGGTCTTGGAAGTCTTCCAAATAGGTCCACCATGGTAGGAGATCTCTTTACTCTCCTATGATCTGGCCGGATCCCCGCAGTGGCGCTCAAAATAAAGAAAAGAAAAAAAATGTGTTCAACGGTCATGCACAACTGCATAACCTTGTCTTCCACCACACCCCGTGAAGGCTTGAATAAGTGGGTTGTGCGGGAGGGAAACTAAATAAGTGAAGGAAGGCAGGTACTGGGTGATAGAAAGGGAGGGAAAACCCCAGCGGAAAGAGAGACACTGCTGGAGTGGGTGTTCTTCCCTTAGGATTGTGGCTCAGGAGGTTAAGGGAGGCTACTAAGCAGGCCCCCCTCTCTCTCTACCTCCCCTCCTTCCCTTCCTCTGTCCAGGTCACCTACTGCTCTCAGCCGTAACTCTCCTGTGCTGTAGGGAAATTTCCGTCATGCTCCCACAGTTCACCATCCTTGTTCGTTAGGAGGATTGGGGCCGCTTCTTTTTTTCCCCCTTTCTTCTTTGCTGTCTACCTTTTCTGTCTTTTCCCTAATCCATTCTGGATCCACTATCAGGGAAAAAGGTGCTTCTTCTCTCCAAGTATCATAAAGCAGGTTATCTATATGGGGATAATCCGTCCCCAAAGCTACGGGCTCGGGCAAAGTAGGAACGATGCCCACTTTCATGTTTACAGGGAGTTGGGTTGCTAGATGCTGTATGGAGACGCTGGCCAGTGGGTAGGTTTTGCTGTCCCCGTGTATACACTGTATGGTGACTACTCCCGTGGTAGGTGGAATACCCCCTGGGATAGCATGGGGTCTCATAACACTCTGCAGACACCCAGTGTCAACCAACGCGTCTCAAGGGTTCTCCATTTACCACTATTTTCCGATGGATTTCCACTTTCATATTTACAGTGGGTTGGGTTGCTTGATGCTGTATGGAGACGCTGGTCACTGGGTAGGTTTTGCGGTGCCCTTGTATACACTGGATGGTGACTAGTCCCATGGTAGGTGGGATATCCCCTGGGACAGCATGGGGTCTCATAACACTCTGCAGAAACCCAGTGTCAGCCAACGCGTCTCTGGGTTCTCCATTTACCACTATATTTCGATGGAAAGGAAGGGCACCTTCCCTTGGGGAGCAGTACAAGGCTCATGCATACCCCACTTCCATAGGTTCCTCCTTCTGGGGACAATGCCGAGCTATGTGACCAAAGGTGCTGCAATGGAAGTACTGGGGTCCTATTGGAAGAGGAGGATGGGGAGGCAGGGGTGCAGAACTAGGTACTATGGTCACAGTCTCTGGCTTCCGAGGGTAGTGGGTAGGTCTTGGTGTTCTCATAGGTGTGCTCCCTGGTTGTTTCCAGTTCCCTTCTTCTCTGCCCTTCTGTAACTCTTGAGTCCTGAAAAAAGCTGCAGCAATCTCAACTGCTCCTTCGAGTGTAAGATCGGTATGTTGAGAAACCCACCGTTGAATGGGGGGGGGGGGGTGTAAAGATGACAGAAACTGCTTGAGATAGACCTTCTCTAATATCGCTTCTTTGGAGGAGACCAGAGGTTTTAACCATCGATTGGCCACATCTTTTATCCGATAGCATAGGGTTGCGGGTTTTCTTGGGGTCCTTCCCTGAGGTGTCGTAGCCTTATGCGATAGGTTTCATCATCTATGCCTATTTGCTCAAGTATGCATCTCTTAATGTCACGATAGGGGGTGTTTCCGTGGGGATTGGCTGCCTGATAGGCAACCTGAAGGTCTCCTGTTAGTAACGGTCCGAGATATTGTCCCCACCGGTCTTCTGGCCATAGAGCTGCCCTCGCCATTCGTTCAAAGTTAGACATGAAGAAGTCAGGATCTTCGCCTGGCACATATTTCTGCACTACCACAGAGGGAGGGGTAGCCAGTCCCCTGCGTTGACCCAAAATGTCAGCCAATTTCCCTATGGTCGACTCCTGGGAATGGCCCTGTTCAGTAAGGGCTTTGTGCAGGGCTCCCTTCTCAGCCTCAGCAGTCTCTACGAACTTCCCCATGAGTTTCTACAGTCTGTCCTGCCCTTCCACCATCTTATAAACTATGGCCTCCATTTCCCCCAATCCCACTTCTGACACCACCTGTCGGAGGGACGGGCGGAAACAGAAGCGAGGAGGCCATAGATGTGTAATAATGAGATGGGATTTATTCAGTATTAGTTGTCCCGAAGTAAGGAAAAAGGAAGGTCTCAAACCAAAAAAAGAAAACAAAAGAAATAAGCACAGTCTTGGCTGGGTCTTGGAAGACTTCCAAATAGGTTCATCACAGTAGGAGTTCTCTTCACTCTCTTGTGGTCCGGTCAGATCCCCGAAATTGCGCTCAAAATAAAGAAACAAAAAAAACGAGGTCAACGGTCATGCACAACTGGATAACCTTGTCTTCCACCACACCATAAGTGGGTTGTGCGGGAGGGAAATGAAATAAGTGAAGGAAGGCAGGTACTGGGTGATTGAGAGGGAGGGAAATACCCCGCGGAAATACAGACACTGCTGGAGTGGGTGTTCTTCCCCCAGGATTGTGGCTCAGGAAGTTAAGTGAGGCTACTAAACAGGCCCCCACTCTCCCTCTACCACTCCTCCTTCCCTTCCTCTGCCCAGGTCATATACCGCTCTCAGCCGCAACTCTCCTGAGTTGCAGCGGCTCGTGCGTTTCCTCCGGGATCCACTAGTCCTCACACCACAGCTCGGGATTCTCGAGGTCTCCGGTGTCGTCTTCCTCCTTGGTCGTCTCCATGTCATCTTCAGCTGTGCCCGGGCTCTCCTTCGGGTCTCCCTCTGTTCCTTGCTGACTCGCCTTCCCTGTCACACGATCTTCCGCGTCTCTTCTTCCGTCCCAGGACCCGCCCTGCGAATCCGATTGGACGAATGTCACTTCTGCTCCGTCCCTCCAAGGCTCGAGGAGTTCCCAGGTTGTTTTTCCGTGCTGTCGGGAAGGACTTGAGTCAGTCTTTAGTGTTGGGAGGACCTCCCCTCGCCCGTGGGTTTCGTCCCAGCCCGGAAGGTAAGGAGTCCATAAGGGTGTTTTAAGGCTGATGTCGGGGTTACCGGGGTTGCTCTGGAGTGCCTCCTCACAGTAACAAAATCATGGGAGGTTCAGGGAATAGAAACCTTCTTTCGAGCCTGTTTGATTCCCACAATTTTTTTTTTCTTGAATGAAACATTCCAGCGGAGTGCATGTCTGGGATTGGCAGGAATTGCAGAAATTAAAGTCTTGACAATTTATGATGGTTGGCGAAGTTTGGCGGATTATACCGAAGAACAGTTAAATAGCATGGTGCAGAATAGTACATTTTGCTCTACGTTTTCAGTCCTAGTGGGTGGTTGTTGTGGCCAGCAGACACTAATGGTTGTCATGCTTGTTTTCTTGATTCCACATCTGGGTTCAAATAAAACATACCTGATCTCTCTTGATCACATCATTCCGGTATTGTTACCACCTATTCGGTGCGAAAATTGTGTCAACAATGGTTGGAAAACTCTACTCTGTTTGCAGTAAAACAGCATCTTTCTCTCCTGTCTGAAGACATGAATTTATCGATTTCCTTTTAGGTCCCAAATCTCCACGACCTAAAAGATTTATTTATGCTAACTATAATAAGATTTGGAAAGTATCCAAGATGTAAGCGGCTGCATGTTTGAGACAAATTGACAAAGATAACTTGGATAAAGTGCTTGCTGTTGCTGATAATAGCATGAATACCTTGTCTTCTCATATTTACAATTTGAATAACATTGTGTCATCAAATCATGGGAAAAGTCAGCTTAGATTAATTATGCAGTTTAGCTGGACACTTCAAATACTTAAAAATGGGGCGTACTGTGCAACTACTTGAATTGCAGTGATTTGTTCCTGCCTTTTAATTTAACATGCAAACAACAACATATGGCCATGAAAGAAGCAATCTACACAATGTTGCATTTAGAGAAATTAGAACAACTTCCATCCACTATAGCTGAAACTCCTTCCGCTGTGTGGTTAATAGACTGTGTTATTTCTCTGCCCAACTCGACATTTCATTTCACAGCTTGCATGAAACATTTCCCTGTAGGTAGATATGAACCCCTTTGAAGCAGCTTCATTCATGAATTATGGTTGCTTCCCTTTACATATCATTGTGAACGTACCAATAGGGAGGATTTTATCATTGGAGAAGAATGCAACTCTACTATCGGACAGTTACTTGTCTGTAAACATTTTTAAATCTATGCCGCATGTAATACCTCAGGGCCCAATTCGGCCTGTTATTTAAAAGGAATCCTGATTCCGGCAATTCTCTCCCTTATTACGGTACTCTCCAACTGGAGTTATTTAATGCTTAGTGATCAAGATTGTTGCGGAATGCGAGCTGGAGTCCCGTCCATTTTATCAGTTTCCCAATTAGTCACTTCTTGCAACAATGTCTTGGTTCCGCCTCCGCATGGGATCGTAGATGCCCGTTGTGGCCTTCCATTCAAACTTTGAAGGCAGACTTCAACAAGCTAAGCAGACTCAAAGCATTATTTTTCCAACAAGAAGTCGGTCTCGAATCTGCTTGCGAAACCTTCGTATTGTAGGTGGCTAGAACTCCCAGTGAAATACAGTCATTGTTGAATCTAACCTTCCCCTGCATTTTGGAGCATTAGTGCATCAAATTTGGAATGCCTCTAGTAGAGCTGGTCTCTCCCACTTTTTTAAGATTGTCGGCTCCGGCCTCTTTGGTTCGTTCCAAACTATCTTTGAAATAATGTCGGCTTTTAATCACTCCACTTTTTCCAGGGTATTTGGAGGTTTCCAGTTGCTGTTATACCTTATTTGGGGCACTCTCACCCTATTTATACTTCTCCGCAATGGATGTTCATTTTGCAGGCCCTCTGGAACTAGAACCACTCCAACACTACCATGAGCATATGCTTCAGATCTTTGAAATATTTCTACTGCAGGAGCTGGATTTTGGTTGGTCTTTAACATTGCGGCCTGCCTTGTTTACCTGCCATGCAACTTGTGTTTCGCTGTCTCTGTTGCCCCTTTGGATGGGAACTGGAAATTTGCCTGGCTTCGCAGACACCACTGCCTTGGTCATTGGACTGCTGATGAACTTCCTAGTGACCCATTTTCAGGACTGTCCTTTAGCTTTGCAACTTCTCCACAATGCGAAGTTTGAGCCACTCACCTTCGAAGAAACATGGGCATTGGCACATAAAGCAAAGGATACAGGCTTTACAAACACGAAGGCAGGTTGCCCCATAACTGTCTCGGCATTGGTGGAGACCAGGGATCATATTTGTTCATTGGAGCTTGTGCTTGGGCTGTTGACCAATCAACACCTGCGGAGTCTGATTGCTTCATGAAGTCCTTAGCCTTTGACTTGGCGAGTGCCGCAATGGATTCCATCGAAACACCATGATTGGTTTATTTTACCAAATTACAATTCCTTTATTAATTTTCTGTGTATCCTCCTTTTTAAATGGTGCTTTGAGTTTGTTTAACTTTCAATTACATTTATATCATTTAGTGTTTCCTATTGTGCTGTTATCCTGCCACATTGTATTTTCATACAGAACCTGCATATGTTTTCGTGTTCCGTTCCTTTTTTGGGATTTAGTCTGAACACCTTAGACAAGGTCAAACAATAATGCCCCTTGTTATTCTCTCTGGTCAGACACTAGCGCCTAGACATAACAAGAGAATGCAGCTGCTGCTTGTGAACACACATGTCTAGCCATATAACTGAGGACAGGAGTTCAAAAAAGACACAATGAGCGAAGGTCCTGATGCAAGATTACTATGTTAGCTGAGATGTAGAACATCCATCTATGTATGCTAAGGTAGGGGTCCACCACTAATCTCAGAGATCTTTGATATATGATCATTTAGCTGCAGGAGGCAGGGGGGTGGGGTTTACGCTGATCTGTCTTATAAAATGACAGGGCTTTTTATGGTATATGACTGCGTAACCATGCTAACGATATGTTTGGCATGCATTTGTTTTTTAATTGTCGTGCAAATATTGCATATTAGAGCACAATAATTTAAATAAATATTATAAACTTCCTTTGTGTCTCTTGTTTCTCTTATTGTGGACAAGTACGATTGAGAGAACAAAAGCATGTGTCCTGTTACCACGATCCCTGAGAGGGTCAAGAGTGTTGTGTTCTGGGGTGCCAATTTACTTGTCTCTCTTGAAAAGGTTAGGAGGGCAAGTGAGGCAGTAATGCTAGTCAAACTCAGGCTCATGGATATTGAGGTAGCATGGTGACTCAGTCCCTACATGCTGATGGTCTGTGGTCTCAAGCATAGTTCTGTTTCTGAGCAGAATCCCTGCAACCGTTTCAATGCTTCTGTTGCTCCCACCCACCCACACACTCCTATGTAACCCGTTGCTTCTCCTCCCTACCCTCACGTTGCTTTCCCACCTGTGCCCTCCGTGCTGTTCACCCAGCACCCACCATAATGCTCCTCCTACACATACCCTCTGTGTTGTTTGCCCCAAATCAAGCTTCAAAGAAATGCTTTCACACATTTTTAACTTGCTGATTCAACTTGATTGGCAACTAAAAATAGCGTCTGTGTAATTTTGTAAGCATGTGCATGAGTGATGCGCATGTCTACAAAATAGCCACATCATATGCTCCTTTTTTTAAACTTGTTTAGGCATGCTGCACATCATCAAGGATGCTGTGCAACTTGGCTAAAAATCATTGACAAAGCCAGTACGTTTCAAATGCGAAGATTATTGCCTTTGCCAATGCTTGTTCCATAGAATTGTGGGTTCCTTTTATTGGTTTGTCTCAGTCAGTTCTGCTGTGTCTGTTTTCAGAAAGGTGACAGCGAAATGATGTGAAGAATAATAGCTTTAATCCAGACAGACTCTCCTTGCTGCAACCACCACATCAGCTTAGTTAACTAAAACTGCTAACAACAGAACTCACCTTTCAATTTCCTCATCTTTTTCTTCTGAAGGGTTTTCTCACTAAACAATATTTTTCAGCTTTCCATACCCAATGATACACTTATAACACCGCCGTTTCCGCACTTCTAGCATCACATACTACTCTAGTACCCTAAGGAACAATCAAAGTCATTAAAATCCATCATTATTTTGAACTCACTAGCATTCTCTGCAATATAATTTTGTACCTGTATCCTTTTCTAAGTCTTTAAACTTCTTATTCATGTTAAGTCTTCCATTTTTACTGTCCATTTATGAGTCCAATGAAATTCCATACTCTGGAAACCTGAACAGGTTCACTGTGAGAAGAACAATTTCACTTTCAATTAATTTAATTTTTCCAAAACTACAGCTAGGGTTCTAATACGAAATAATACGAAAATACTTCTTTTCCTTTCATTGTAATTCTCTCACCTGATCTTCTTTGTTTCTTTTCACACCTCTAAAGTCAACCCAGTCTTGTACTTGTGTAACAAAGAAGAAACCTACTCATGCCCAGACACCAGTTCAAATCAAATGGAAACTTTCCCAGTATTTCAAAAACTTTGGGGCATATTTACAAGGGCTTATTTCCACCAGAACGTGACTTTTTGTGACGTTCTGGTGGTGATAATCCTTTCCCCTTTTTTACAAGGCAAAGAAAAAAGCCACTTAACGCCACCTTGTAAATAATGCCCCTTTCATGCAGCACTCAGCATGAAAGGGGTGGGGAATGGGTTTTGTAGTGGGCGTTATGCTGCAACACTTATTACCTTTTGACGCCGCCCCCTATTTACAAGAGTGGCGTAAATATGGGGCAGGAAAAACCTGACCTTAACCGGGCACAACGAGGAGAAATTATTAATTTCTCCTCGTTTTTGCTCTTTTTATGTGTGCTGCATTCTACAGCATACATAGAAACAGCAAATCGCCAGTAGTGATTGTTCATGTGCAGGAAGGAGCTCCTTCCTGCACATAAACAATCATTTAAAAATGAGGAGTTGCAATATCCATATGTGCTGCATTCTTCAGCACAGATAGAAGTTACAAATCGCCATTATTGATTATTTATGTAAAGGAAGGGACACCTTGCACATGAGCAATCATTCCCGGCAACACAGGCACCCTTGCACTATGGTGCATGTCAAGAATATCGGGATGTCAAAAATATCGTCATCGAATATGAAAGGTAAAAATAACATTTTAAGTGCTGTTTTTAACAGTGTTGTAAAAAATATTGATTTAGAACATGTATGGGATATCTTTTGCAAGTGTTATATTATATATCATTTATTGGAGTGTGTTTGACTCTATATGTTTATTCTTTTTTATTTTTGTTTTTAGTAAGATCATTTTTTAATCATGAGATTGTAGAAATCTGGCTTTTTAGTTGTATTAATGTATCAAAAATAATAGATTTCTAATTATTTTTAGCAGAAGGATATTGGGTTTTTAGGGGATAAGGGTGAGGAGATGTTAAAAAATGGACATTTTAATCTAAATTTTAAGTTATTTTATCATAAATTGGTTATTTTAAATCTTAAAATAAATATCTAAATTACATCTGTTAAATTAAAATCTATAAAATCACAATTTAATAATGTTAAATATTTAAAAAAACATTTCATACTTTTTGTGAAAAAATATAATTGAAATATTTTTTCTTTTTTATGTTGAAAATTATGTCATCGTGAAAATATTTTTTAGAACGATTTGTATTGTAAAAATTGGTTATATATATTTTTAATATTAATGTGGGATGTTTTTTGGAGTGTGACTAGGTAATGTCACCCCTTTAGTATTCAACACCTGCTGTAAATTGGCATAAATTGGAGTTGAAATAGTAAATTACACCCCTTTAGTGTCCAACACCTTCCCCCAATTGGGTTAGACTGGAGTAAGAATAGCAAATGTAACCCCTTTAGTGCCCAACACTTTCTTAAAAATGTGTTAAGTTGGAGTATGACTATTAAATGTTATAATTTCTGTGTGCGATCCCTTGTTTAAATTGTTTTTGTCTGTAGTTGAAATAGATATTTAATTGTTATTTAATTAGTATTTTTGGTGTTTAGAAATATAATAACAAATAGTTGTATGTTTGTAATAAATATATAAACATTTTTATAGATTGAAGACACCCAACATGTTTTTTTTCATTTTATTTATGTTTCCAAAGTTCATTCAATGTACATTTTTAAACATATATTTCAACGTAAAAATTAACATTTATATAAAGATAAATAAATGAAAAAGTCATGTATTTTTATTATTACATAAAAAATGTAAAACATTTAAATAGTATTGTGTGTTGCACATTTACCACTTTTTCAAATGTTTAACTTTTTTTATCACATCTTAAATTGTTTCTTATATATATCTTCAACATCATTTTAACATACGTTTTCAGTATTTATTAAATATGTTTATATATTATACTATTATTTATTTTATTCCCTACATTTTGTGTACCATTTTGTCCAACGTTTTTACATGTTTAATAATTGTAACATTTTTTAATACATTTAGGGGAACATGCATCAAGCCATTTTGCGATCGCAAACAGTGCGATTTGCAAAAAGCGGCAGTTTGCGGTCACAAATTGGCCTTTTCTGATGCATGTGATTTTAGGGCAATTCGCAATTTAGGTAATCACATTTTTTTGAGATTCCCTAAATTGCGAATGTAGATAGGGAATCACAATTTTCCATTCCCTCATGCAAATGCAAGAAGCCTTTCCTAAATGTGAATTGTACATTTAGGAAAAGCTAATTATAATGAACTTCAAGTTGATGGTAATATGTGCATACTTTGAAAAATGCACAAAAATGCATTTTTCAAAGTGCCATGTAGGGCACACTGTGTACTTTACATGTGCACACTTGCATTTTTCTTGGGGTGTTTCAGGGGGGCCGTAGGCGCCCAGGCAGTCTTGGCTTTGCATTCCCTATTTGCGATTACCAATTTGGCAATCACAATTAGCGAATGCAATACCATTCATCCGATGGACCTGTAGGCCCATAGGAATGTATGGAGTGACATTACCTAATAGCGATTCGCTATTTGCCGAATTGCTATTATGTAATGTTAAGGCATCACAATTTTGCGATTCCTACATGCATATAGCATTTTGCGATTCCCAAATAGCAAATAAGTAAAATTTTCTTTTTGGGAATCGCAAAATGCAAGCTTGATGCATGTGACCCACAGGGCCTTATTACGAGTCTGGCGGTCTGACCACTCGAATGCTGCATTCACAGCCGCCAGAAGATCACATAGCTGGCTGTCTTTAGACTGCCGCATTATGAGCTTACCACGGTGCCGGCAGTGTGGCTGAGGAGATCTTGCGGCGGTGGTGATTAGTCTTCCACATGTATTGATGCTTGTGTGAACATTTCGACTGCATATGTGTTTAATGCACACAAATGCATGATATATGTGAAACAATACCAGCTACCAATTGCCAGAGTCTGGCCCATATGTGGCCATTACAGGCAATTGGTATATGGTACGAAAGGGACACACCTGTATATCGCCGCAAACAGGGTCGTAATCCTTGGGGTGAAGATGCTGCTGTGAAGGGGGGCCTGAAGAAAGGGATCCACGTTGTACCCTGATCAAAAGAACAGGAAAGTGGTCCTTTGTTTCTGCTAATTTGAAGCTGGCGGTCCCACCACTGCGGTCAGCTCATCAAAAAGCCGACTCGTAATACGGACGGCAATGAAACTCCTCTGTACCACTTTATGGCAGCTATTTTTCCCTGGCGGTCTGTAGTGTGGTGGCGGTGTTGGTGTGTCAGCCGTTGCCTTTCAAACAGCAATCTGCCGATCTCTGAACGCTGAGCTCATGGTGGTCAGACTGCTACCACCAGTATGGCGGCTCATGGACCGCAAAAACTCGTAGTAAGGCCCTAAGTCAACATTTTTAAATGATTCCCATTCATTTCTATGGGGAGATAGTTTTTTTTGTTTCATTTAGTGGGCATTTTTTAACTTTTTATTTTATAGTGTATTTATGTCATTGTTAGTCTATTTTCCGCGACCCAGGTCGCGATAAGGTGCTGCTGTTCGTCGGAACAGGTAGGACCTTTTTAAAGGTTTTTTTAAAGGGTTTTAAGGGTAGGGAGAGTCTAGAGGTTAGTTATAGTGTTGTTTGTGTTTTTTGTTGTTTATACATTTAGGGCCTGATTACAATGTCGGTCAGAAAGTAAACAGACTCCTTGTTGGATTCGGGTCCAACCGATTCGCGGTTGCAGGTGCCGACTGACCAAATATGATGCTTCAGAACACCGTTCGGAAAGTCTCACATTGACTTCAAAGGGAGGCTGTTCCGACCAACAGAGGCTCCCATTGCAAATAGGGGTGGTTGCGTAAAACCGTGCACCCTCTGGCGGGCACCCCATGGTATCTGTCACACTGTGCATGGTTCTACAGAGGGGTCCCTTGGGTATCTCCATGGCCCGCAACCAGAGGTCTCAGGATGAAGATTGGCCTGCTAGGGGTCCTCAAAGTCAGTTTCAACAGCCTTTTCATGTCCGACGGTCCGAGTCAGAAAGGTTGTCCGAATCCGACATCGTAATAAGTCGGTAGGAAACGCGGTCCGTAGAGCTGTACGATTCGGCTTCGACCGACTGGGAGTTTCCGAATGCCAGTCGGAACCGATTTGGAACATCCGAATGGTTACCTTTCCATCGTAATCAGTCGGTTAGTAATTTTTCTGTCTCGGTCGGAAGCATATGTTCTGACACTGTTTAGGGAAATTCGAATGCCGTTCGGAGCCTTTCCGACCGACATCGTAATCAGGCCCTTAGTTGTATTAATAGTAGTGTTTTTTACTAGTGTGTTTTTTTGTGTTTTCGCACACTGTTTCTGTAATGTATCATTATGTTATCTTATGTTACATTGTGTTATGTTACTTATTTTAAGATGATTAAGTGACTTGTGTATGTATTTTTCGGAATGTAATGAGTTTTGTGGGTAGGTTTTCTTGTTCATTTTACAGGTTTTTGTCTACAAACGTGTCACTGGCAGTTACCACAGAAATCACTTTTGCTTCATAATAACCCAACATTTTTAATGTTGATTTCCTTTTTGGGGGGGGGGGGGGGGTTCCAGGAACGTTTATTTTTTGAAATACCTTTTCAGGTTTTTTATGGTTTCTAGATACTTTGAATTGCTTTGAGGAATGTCTATTGAATTCATTTTACTTTTGTAATTTTGGGGGGCTTTTTCGAATAAATTTTCCCATTTTTGGTGCATTATTATTTTTGACTACATGTATACAGTGGACAATCTACAGCTACAGAACAGTAAGTCATATTTATTTTATTTCTTCTGGGAGGGAAATGTTATATTTTATTGTGTGTATAAATATCATGAGGCTTTTATTTTGAAATGTGTGGTTTATGTTTTGTATTTATTTTACATGGTGGATTGAGTTTGTTGTTTGAGATTTTGGTTGGTGAGGTTTACAATTTCCATGTAAATAATTTATTTATTATTGTCACAGTCTTATTTAACATTGGAGTTTTTTTTAATGTTCAGACTGATGTTATAAAATATTATGTTTATTATTTATATAAAAATATTATTTGTGATGTTGGTTCAGATTTTGTGAAATTTCTTTGGGACTTTTGTAGGTTACTATTTAGTTTTATAATATGCTTTTGGCTAGTATTTATAAGTAATCTACTCCATCGCTGTTTATGACGTGCTTGACTTTCAAATGTAGAATATCGGGGCGTGGCTTAGCAAGCCAACATGGCGGTTGCACTCTAAGAGTGCTCCAGACCCCTCAAGGATCTGTCGTCATCCGAAATCTCCTCCAATGACATCATCCAAGCTAGGGTGCCTCTAGCCTGGCAGCGCCCTCCCTTGCAGCATTCTGGTGATCAAGGGGCACCTGCGGGGGTCTGGGAGGCTCCCGGTGGTGATCCTAGGAGTCTCAAAATTACACCAAGATGGCGGCGGAGCGGCATACCTTCTAGCTGTGGACTCCGTATGCCTGATGGGTAACGTCTTGGTGCGGAGAAGTGCCCGGGCGATCCCGGTACTTGGCTGGTCCTGAGGTGGGGCCGTCCTCTTCACTCCGGTCCGGCGTTGCCTCCGGGACTTGCTGACACCGTGCAGCCAAGAAGGCGATCCTCGATTGAGCGGAGATCTGAGCCCGGTGCGGGCACCTGAGTTAGGGGCAGGACCCTGACAGCGGGGCTGCTGTGCCGCCTCCCGGTGGGGGCTGCTAACCTCGGGGGCTAAATCTCAAGCGGGGGAACAAGACACACCTGCAATTCAGCCTGCACACAGCCCCCGAGGCCCTTCCGCCGCCATATCGCCTGAGGAGCAGCCGGATGCTGGGAGGGACCGGCGAGGCCAGCAGTGCTTGTGAGGTGAGGAGGCAGCACCTGGGGAGAAGTAGGATGGGGTCCATATGAGGCAGTCAACCCGCGATTGGCGGGATGCCTCACGAAAATAGACATTTGGCTCTGGGGCATTGAAAAGGGGGAGGCTTGAGAGCTCGGAGACCCTACAGCGAACCCCCCCAGCATTGATCCCTGATTCCTCTGGCCCCCCCACCAGCACCGAGTGAGGCCTGGTTTGAAATCGGGGACTCTGGAGCCCAGTCTGTGGGCACTTCCAATGATCCTAGGCACTGCTAGAACCGGGGACTTCTGCCCCCGGTGTTGGGTTGACGCTCTGGGCGTGGCTGGGTGACCCGAGGGAGCCTGGTGAATTGGACTGAACTGCAGGAACCACTCCTGGTTCCCGGCCTGCGACCCTCGGGATGGGGTTCCGTGGCTCCCGTGTGGGGAACGTCTGAATTCCCAGTAAGGAAGCTATTGAGATGGCAGAGGGCCCAAGCTGAGCCCCCAGGTGGTGGTCTCTTCCGGTCCTGATGCGGGGGCTCGTGCTGAGTGATCCCGGGACTGTGCTGGCAGGCAGACGACACTGGATGTTGCGATGCTGGCGCACCCCTGAGACACTTGGTTGGGAGTGAGACCACGAGGTGGACCGGGGCTGCGTTGCTAGGCCCACAATTGGCGGGAAACAGCACCAGCTTCCTTAAGGTTCTTTGAATGGACCCGAAACGCTCCCTGCTCTCCGCTCCAGTGCATGTGGGTAGTCGCTTGAGCTGGTGCGCCACCGGGAACATCCTTGCAGATTTCCCTCCTCGGCACGGATCCCCCCCCACCCACCCACCACCCACCCACCACCACCACCACCACCACTCGGACCTCCTGCTCTTTAGGTCTCATGGGGCGGCCTCGCGCGACCGG
Organism: Triturus cristatus; assembly: GCF_964204655.1. Taxonomy (NCBI): domain Eukaryota; kingdom Metazoa; phylum Chordata; class Amphibia; order Caudata; family Salamandridae; genus Triturus; species Triturus cristatus. The sequence continues at coordinate 1,189,166,050 of NC_140581.1, read as the reverse complement.
TGTCAGGTGGACGCAGCGATCCTGGCGGCCTGGACTCATTGACCTGTTTGGGTTTGAGTGTCTGGGTTCCTCGAGGTCCCTGAAGGCTGAACACCACGGGGAACAGCGGAGCTGGGCTGGCCCCTCGGTGGAGCTGTGCAACCATGGGGAAGGACAGAGGAGCTAAACTCCAGCTGACTCAGACCCGCATGGAACAATACGCCATTAATGGTCCTGGCCCCCCTCCCGCACCCAGCCATCTGGAAGGTGACCTGGCTACCATCCTCCAGTCTATTAAGTCCTGCCAGGAGTCCATGGAGACAAAGATTGGAGAAGTCAGAGTAGACATGGCCCTAGTGCGTCAGGACCTCCGCAATGCAACTGCCTGCATCACAGCAATGGAGTGCTGCATCTTGGAAGTTGAGGAAGATGTCTCCACCATCAAGGTGTAAGTACTGCAGCTCTTGTCTCACACAAATGAGCTTCATAGATGGGCGGAGGATGCTGAAAACCAATCGCGGCGTAATAATCTCCACCTGGTGGGCTTTCCTAAGGGATGCAAACCCTCACAAATGAATACCTTCATCAAAGACTGGGTTAGGTCCTGGATGCCCCTGAATGCCCTGTCATCATGGTTCATCGTAGAGAGGGCCCTCTGGGCGCTTGCGCCTAGGATGCCGCCGGGAGACCCACACCAGCCTTTTATCGCACGGATTCTAAATTTCAGAGATCGTGATGCCATCCTGAAGAGAAGCCCGCTCCCGGCCAGAGCTGTCCCAGAAAAGACACCAAACTCATGATCTTCCCTGATTACACCAAGCCCAATGACGATCATATACAAATGTGAAGCAAAAACTACAGGCCCTCAACTTGCAATACAGACTCCTCTTCCCGGGCTGTCTGAAAATGATATTCAAAAATAAGATATTTTTCTTTGATTTGCCGGAAGCGGCATGGTCTTGGGTGACCGAGGAATGCCCAATCCGCCCATCAAGAGGAGCCCCCCAGTCGGAGCCCCAGAGGCGACCAAGAGAAGGCGCGACTGTGAGCTCTTGTTGGCGGCACACCAGATCCCGAAGAAGATGTAACACTCGTGGTGCTGCTTCGGCCTCGCCCGCAGGCTCCTCCATCGAGAAGAAATCCATGAGAATGCCGAGATTCGGGACCCGGCACCGAAGGTGCACTCCATTGCCTCTCCTGGGCCCAGTTCTGAGGACACGCAGCCCCCATATCTGGAAATGCATGCCATCAGTAGTAATGCCTTTCACTGGAGGAAACACCAATCCTTAAATATAGATGGATCTTAGGCATTGCCATACACAATGCTTTCATAGCGAGTACTCCTGCATTCTAACTTATCGTTTACTGGGCGACAGATGCTTCATTTGGGGAACTATGGGGAGAGGGGCTTGTGGGGACAGTGGATAGGGACTGTTTTTGTTGCTGTTAACCTGTTGTTCAACGACACTGTGTACTAAGTTAACGATGCATCCCAGCATGGTCTGCGCGGTGAAGCTGTGCACCCTCAGCCGCTACTTGAGCCTGGTCTTCTAAGCTATCTGGGCACCCCGGACCCATGGCCCTGCCCACTGCTACCCTGTCATGATTTTACAACCTTATAGTGGGAGTGAGCCCCTTAGAGTCCTTTCATGGAACGTCAATGGAATCTTGGATAAAATAAAGCAGACCGCGATCTTAAATTATGCACGTCAAGCTCACTCAGATGTCCTTTTGCTGCAAAAGACCCACTTGATGGAAAATCAATGCCCCTTTTTAGCACGCAAGGTCTTTGATAGAGTGTGGCACTCTGGGTTCTCTAGGGGGGGCTCGAGGAGCGGCGATCCTTCTGCGGCACTCCCTCCCATTTACACCAACTCACACAATTGTTGATCCCCTAGGCCATTTTGTCACCCTTACAGGCACCCTGGGGGGTACAATTATCAATCTGATGGCAGTGTACGCCCCGCTGGCAAACTTAGAATTCACACTCAGGGCAGCTGCAGAGACACTATCCTCTCTCCCCCAAGGCCTAACAGTGAATGGAGGAGATGTCAATGCTTTCCCTGACCACAGCAACGATGCCACAGGCTCGCCATCCTCCCATAGAAGGTGGAGGGCTAGACTTCTTGGAGACTGGTTCAAAAACTGGGCCTCTGCGACGTCTGGCATACCTGGCACCGCAGAGCACTACAATATGCACATCACACCCACTCCCACATCGACCTCATCTACATGCCTGCCCTGGACTGAAGATTAGTCACAGAGGTTCAGATCCTGGTATGGGGCATGTCAGATCACTCCCCACTCCTGATGCAAGTAGGGGGACCTTTGGGAGCGCAGTTTCCCATCTGGAGGCTGAATGCATGTTTCCTTCAGGACCAAGAGTATAAGCAAGGGATTTTGAGGGAGAACTGAAACACTACTTTTGTACTAATGTGGGCACTGTACAGCTTCAGGGAACATTGTGGAAGGTGGACAAGGCCACAATTCAAGGGTATGCTAAAGGGTTCCTTAAACATAGGCGGCAGGTTTAAGACCGCCATCTTTCCCAACTCGGGGCCAAAGCCATCCGCTGGAAAGGACTGTGGCCACAGAGAATGGGGAGGAGGACCACCGGCTGCTCCAATTAGTGCAGGAGGAGATCAGAACCATCTCTCTTGAATCCCCCAAATGATCTGGAGGTCCTCTGTGGCCAGGGTGTATGGCTTGGGAGACAAAAATGGCAAGTTACTTCATTGGATCGCTTCTTATCCTGTGGCCAATCGAATAGTCCCCGAAATTTAGGACTCCAGCTGGCAAACCTCCCACACCCCCACTGAAATCTCCCAGGCCTAGTGAACTTACTATGCAGAGCTTTATTTAGCGGATCATTCGAACACGCCCTCCGCCAATTCCATTTTTCTACAGTGTGTCCCTCTCCTGAAGCACCCAAAGGGTGAAGCTGAGGTGTTAGACAAACCCATCACCACTGAGGAAATCAGTGAAGCGATCTCCGCTCTGGCCAATCACAAGACTACCGGTCCTGACAGGTTCCCGGCGGAATATTATGCAGCGTTCTGAGACGTCCTGACCCCACAACTCCACACCCTGTTTGACAAGGTCCTGGAGAGAGGCGCCTTCCCCTCTGTCACGGACACCGCCACCATAGTGGTCATACCTAAAACAGACCCTCCCCCAGCCTCCTGCTCTAGTTACCGCCCAATCTCGCGAATTAATAATGAGATTAAAATCTACGCCACGATTCTTGCCACCAACCTGAGACGTGTGATTCACACTGTCATACACCCTGATCAATGTGACCTTATGTCTGATCGCAGCACACTGCCTGAGACACCTTCATGTGGCCCTCGCTCACCGTCATCTCATCACTTGTTATTTGCCCTTAATGCTACTTGACTTCGAAAAGGCCTTTGATACGGTCAACTGGCATTACTTGGGGAGTGTTCTGGAGAGTGCGGGTTTCAGTTTCGGTCCTCGCTTCCGGAAGCTGGTGGCTATCCTTTATTCCAATCTGTCTGCCTGGGTCCTGGTGAACGAGGCACTATCAAATACCTTCCCTATCAGGAGGGGTACCCGGCAGGGGTACCCACTCTCTCCCCTCCTATTCGCTCTTGCGATAGAGCCTCTGGCCTGTCTCATACGGGCTGATGAGCAGATTCGGGGATAGCATTGGCATGACTCCCATGAGGACCGGATCGCCCTTTATGCGGATGATGTCCTGCTCTTTCTAGCCGATTCGGTCCAATCTGGACCGAGATGCCTCCAAATCCTCCAATCCTTTGAAAGAGTGCCGGGCCTATGTCTGAACCCACCCAAATCTTATGTAGTGCCTCTGCATCCCTCGCAGGAGTGTGTGGACTAGCAAACCATCATTCCCCTGTGGAGACATTTCAGATACCTCGGTATTTGGGTGGCCCTTCTCCCAGAGCTGACCTGGTCCCTTAACGTGAGCCCGCTGCTCCAACGTACAAAGGATGACCTTAGGTGTTGGTAAACCCTTCCGCTTAAACCCCTAGGCTGGGTTGCCCTGTTCAAAATGATGGTCCTGCCCCGTCTCCTTTACGTACTCCAGAACAACCTGCTCCATCTCCCCCGCAGTTGGTACCGTGGGCTAGATACATTGATTATGACCTTTCTCTTGGGTGGCTCAAGGTCGCGACTGGTTCTCGTACACTACCAACGCCCTCCATACGATGGTGTTATGGGGATCAAATCTATCAGTCCTTGATAAACAATACCCCATCCACGTTAGACTCCCTTAAGACCGATTGGGAGCAATGGCTTGGTCCACTGGAGGAGAAAGGCTGGAGAGATGCACTATTGGTTCCCTAGGTACTCTCTATATCGGCCAGACTCCGCCTCATCCAAATTTACTATCTTCACTGAGCATATCTTACTCCTGTGAGGTTATATAGAGCGGGGTTCCTCCCGTCCCCAAAGGGCCCTTGGTGTGATGCGGAACCAGCTGATTTTTACCATATGGTTTGGTCCTGTGTCAACCTTTCCAGGTACTGGGAGTCAATTGTAACTGAACTAAGTGCCATACTGGGTTGGGCAGTTCCCCTTAGTCTCTCTCGCTCTACTACTGGGGTTGATGGATAGGCTGTATGGTTTCCGTGAAGACAAATTGTTTCTGGGGACTGCCTTGCTTGTGGCCAAAAGAGACATTGCTTTGGCATAGAAGGACTCGATATCCCCTTCTTTCGCAAAATGGTGTAGGAGAGTGGACTGGTGTGCCATCCAAGAAAAGACTGAGTATGAGGCTCGAGGCTGTCTGACTAAGCACAGGCATATATGGGCAAATGGCTGGGCTTGCTGGAATGAACTGTTGCGGGGTGCAGGATGGGCTTGGGGGGGGCCGAGATCTTTTCCGCTGCTGGGCAGATCGGGGAATTGCTTCGTGAATGTACTGAAATGTCTAATATGTCGCAGAGATGTTTTGTCCTTTCTGTTGAACGTAAAATCAATAAAATTGTTTATCCAAAGTTTTTTTTAGAATATCATACATTCTTTTAGATTGTTTGCTAACTTTAGAGGCAATTTGGCTAACAGATTGTTCCATTCATATTTGTTGGTAGCTTTGCTCTTTCTGTAATGCTTCTATACATTTGTAGAGTGTAGGTTGAATTCTGCCTGGTGTGGAATGGAAGGGACTGGGCCATCCTTCCACTGCATTATTTCTTTTGGCTTCCTGTGCCAAGGTGCGGTCATAGACATTCCACCATGGTATTTAGAATTTGGGTTAGTGTCTATTTCCGGAGCCATGCAGTTTCCCAACTCAAGTGTCTTCAAAATAATCCATTGGTTTACCTTCAATTTGTTGGTAGAAAGGGCTTTCTATTAGTAAATTGTAGTGGTCAGCTTCCTCTGTGGCAGGGGCATAGGCTAGTGGTATGATTTTGAATTGTAAAGTCAAATTGGCTGTTTGTAGAATATTGTACACTTAGGGCCTTATTATGAGTACCTGGTCTGCCCTCTGTATTCTGAGTGTGGCGGTCGGACCGCCACTAGACCGCCGGCTCAGCCAAGATCAAGGATCCCACTGTCCCGGCGGTCTACAACTGGCCTCAATATGTTGGTGGTATCGATGCTGTCACCGCCAAGCATATTATGACTATCATATCCACCGTCCATTTCATTGCGGTGAGCCCGCCATGAAAAGGGTGGCAGGCATGCAGGAAAGGGAGCCAACAAGCCCTCCTGTTTCTTGCAGGACGTCCCACACAGCACGATTGCTGTGAGGACTTTGGATGCCACGCCGACTTTCCCCACCACTCTGCAAACGCGCCTCCTGGCGCACTTCTGGTTGGGAAATGAAGTTCTCTTGGATGCTGAGAGTTCTTGGGGGCCCAGAAGCGCTCCTGTTACCTCCAGTAAGTGCAACACAGTAGAATTCGTGAGAGCTGTTCGGAGGCCCACCCCCTTTTCTCCACCACTCTGCAAATGCGACTAGTTTAAAAAAAATCAATTTACTCAAAAAAAAAACAAAGGTTGCAGGGATATTATAGTTAGGAAATAGAGTTTTAAAAATCTGAGAAATTCATTTGAAAAACAAAAGGGTACAGTGTTGTTATAGTTTGGAATTAGAATTAAAAAAACCTTAGAAATTCACTGAAAAAACCAAAGGTTACAGGGACGTTCTAGTTAGACTGACATTTTACTCATACAAAACCAGAGATATTCAGCAGTTATAGTTACCTGAGCTAACTATAACTTATGCCCCCGCAATGACCTCCTTTGCTTAAAGATTGTACTTAAAGGCTTTGTCCCTTTCTAGCTCCACATGGATAGCACAGTGCTAATCCTATGCTTAAAAACTTTGCTAGAAAAACAGACAATGGAGGTGAGATAATGCAGAGTGAGTATATATATATATATATATATATTATCTGAACAAAACCAAATGTTAAAGTAATGTTATAGTTATGTGAAATGTTCAGTAACAACATAATGTTTTAAACTCTATAAACCACAGAAATTCACCAGTTATAGTTGTCTCAAGTAAATATAACTCATGCCCTATGGTAACTATAACTCACGCTCCTGCCATGCAGTTTTCTCATCAATAATTTCTTTGCAGATGTTGCAGTGATACCACTATGATGTCATAGAAAATGTCATGAGTGACATAATATGTGGGGGAAATAGCAGTGCATGGTGAGGGTGCAAGGTATAGTTACTAGAGATAACTATTAGTATAACTGGTGAATTTCTGTGGTTTTTAGAGTCTAAAACCTTACATTGTTACTGAACATTTCACCTAGCCATGTGTTACTTTAAACTTTGTTTTTTCAGTAAATTTCTAGTTTTTTTTAATCGTTAAGTAATATTTTATTACCATATGTAATATGTAATAACGGCTAGGGTGGTCGACCTCAAATCTGAGGAACCGGGTTCGAGTCTCGGAGACGGCATTCAACATCCTGTGATTCTGGGTAAATCACTTAATCTCCTTGTGCCTAACAAAAATGAAGGTGCACTTGTGTAACGCAACTGGTGCTCATGTAAAGAGCTCTGATACCAGATACCTTAGGGTCAAGTTTACGCTATATAAAACTCTGAAAAAAATATATATATGTAATACTAACCCCCACATGCAGTCAACTCCATGCTGTGCATGGCCTTCGGCCATGTGAGGTGTGGGTTTGGCCACAAGGCCTGGCCTGCAGCCCGGCCCTGTGGCCATCCCTCCCAAAGGCAGCCAACCCCACACTGCGAAGGGCCTTCAGTCGTGCGATGGGGGTTGGCCGCAGTTCCTGGCCTGTGGCCTACCTCCTGTATGCAGCATACTCCATGCTGCGCACAGCCGTTGATCATGCTCAGTTGGTGGATAGCTACAAGGCTAATCCCATCAAATGCAGTCAACCCCATGCTGTGCGAGGCCTTGTGTTGTGCATGGCGGGGGCTGGCCACTGGGCCTGGCTGGCAGCATGCAACCACCACATGCTGCACACGACCTTTGACCATGCATTCTTGGGTGTTGGCCAAAGGGATTGGACTGCAGTGAGGCTACAGGGGCTACAGGGGCCATGGGGCTCTCAGATCAATGATTCCATGAGAACTTAGCATATCTTTTTAAAGCACTCCCAGCTGGAACTCTATGCTCTTCAGCTGGAGTGCAAGGCCCTTTGTGATTGTTTTTATGATTGCATTTTGTGGGTTGAAAATGTTGAAATAAAGACTCAGAGACCTGTTTTAGGGAGGTAGGATCCTTTTAGCATGGTTACCCCCTCTATTTGCCTGGTGTAAGTGTGTTTTTTACCAAGTCTGCTGAGGTTCTGGTAATCAGGACCACAGCAACTGCAATTTCTCCCCTAAATTGGTGATGGTAAGTACTTTTGTACCTCTACAATTGGCTACTGGTGTAGCCTTCTAAGTCCCTACTATATTGTACTAATGTACCCAGGGCATAGTTACACCAGGGGCCTCCCTTGGGCTGCAGCATGTAAATGTAAATTGTAAATTGATACTTGTATAGCGCACTACTCACCCGCAAGGGTCTCAAGGCGCTTGTACGAATACCGCTGTGGAACCCATCCTGGCTTTCCCTGTGAGGCGTCCACTCCTGGGCACCCCCAAGGTGGAGGCCAGGCATCCTTAGCGTTGTGGGGGCCGTTGTGGAGATTAAGCAAGCTATTGCCCAGAGTTGCAGAGTGGGACTCCATGATTGGAATGGCACCGAGGCGAGAATTATCAGGTCCGTGGAATTTTTGAGCCCAAGACCCGCCAAGGCGGGGAATTGAACCCTGGTCCCGGGCTAGACCTCTGCATCAGGGTCTGCCGCTCTAATCATTGAGCCACACTTCTCCATTAGGAGTCTACTTAACCTGTGACTACAGGCGTGTCATTGCAGCCTTTGTGAGTTGGTGTTTGCACCTCCCACGACAGATAAGTTTCCTTATCCTATCTTAGATCTATGGGAGCCCTCCTGGTCAAGGTTCCTAAAATCCAACTGGCCATGATGTGAGCATCCTCTTTTGGCTATCTGGCTGCCAAAACATGGAATGCTATGCCATTGACTTTGAGAGCCGAACCCATTGAAAACTATTTTCGTAAGCAACTAAACTCCTGGTCATTTCAACACTAATTTGGGAGTCTCTGTTTGTCCCCTCAGTAATCCGCTTTCCTCTTAGCTTAGGCTGTGGTCCTCTTTTTTCTTCATCTGGGGCTCTCTATCCCAGTGTGGGGACATACCGTTGGGTGTAACCAGGTGCATTATAAATGGAATTTTATTTTATTATATCTGAGGTCACTGCACTTTAAACCTTTAAGTCACCCTTATGGCAGGTTCTTCAGTCCTGATGGCAGGGTACTTGGTTATAAGTGAGAGGGTGCCCCTGCATGAGCAGGACACCCCTACAAACCTCAGAGTTGATTATCCAGGATTTGTGAGTGCAGTCAGCCATGTTAATACATATAGTAAGCATCAGTCATTACGAGAGTGGCAGCACCGAACCCGGTCATGTTTGGTATCAACCATGTTGGAATCTTAACCCCAACACCGATTCCAGTGTTGGAAGTCCGATCCCATGTACTGGGGGGGCTCCCTCTGGTACGCCAATTTACCCCAGGTAAAAGCCTTTCAGAGTGTGCCAGCAAGCTAGGGCTGCTGCAGACCACAGACATGAGTCTGCCCTCCTGCTGCTGAGCTGAGCTTGAGCAGGGTAAGGTAGAACACTAGGTTTCCTGTCACAGGGAGGTGTGACCACCTCCCAGACAGGACTTAGTGAATTGGGCTGGGGTGGAGGTGCTTGCCAGTACCACCAGACTGCGTTGAACGGCACATTTGGTTCCCTCCTTGCATACTACAGTTTGAGTCAGTTCAGGGAGCCCATGGCTCCCGCTCTGGCGCAAAACTGGACAAATGACATGGGAGTATCCTACCCTCTGTCCAGACCCTCCTTGTGCTTGCCTTGTTTGCCCTAAGTTGGCAGGGTATGCCCAGACGAGGGTCCCTTGCTTACTCAAGCTAGCCTGGCTGATGAGGGGTGTTGCCACCAAAAACGGTTCCAGTATGCTTGTTTCCGGTCCAGGGAAGACCTGGCTTGGCGGTTCTAGCTGGACTGTTCCCATGAGGTACAGGATCAAGACTGATTTGCATATAGCTGGGTTTGAACTGGGGTGGTGAAGTGAGCTAAAGAACGATGAATTGGAGGGAACTAGATGGGCCCATCACACTGTAAGAGATCGGGGATGCGATCTCAGCACTGGTGTGTTGTAAAACTCCTGGCCCAGATGGGTACCCGGCAGAATTCCATACTAAGTATAAAGATGTCCTAGTTCCTCACCTACTGAATCTCTTCAAAGAAGCTGTCCACAGGGGTTTCTTCCCCGGGGAGATACATCAGGCCACTATTGTAGTCATACCAAAGAAAAGGCCACCGTTCGCCTCATGTGCCGACTATCTGCTGAACTCTCTCGTTAACAGGGATTTTAAAGTTTTTGCAACTATATTGGCCACCCGGCTGCGACAAGGGTTGTGGTCTTTGGTTCATCTGGACCAGTGTGGCTTTATGTCCGGCAGGAGTACCAGACACTGCTTGCGACGCAAAATGTGGCGTTGGGCCATCGTCATCTACTCACAGCTCCATTGCCCTTGCTCCTAATAGATTTTGAGTAGGCATTCACCACAGTGAACTGGGGCTATTTGGCTAGAGTGCTGGAAGTGGCTGGGTTTGGACCCCGCTTTTGCAGTCTGGGGCGCGTGCTCTATTATAATCAAATAGCCCGTGTTCAGGTGAATGTAGTGGTCTATGGTGAGTTTATCTGCTGGGGGAGCAGACAGGGGTGTCTCGTGTCTCCCTTTTTGTGCTGGATATAGAAACCCTGGCTAGACTCATACGAAACGATGCCCAGATCCGAGGGTGGGAGTAGGATTCGGGCCACGAAGCCCGCATAGAACTCTACCCCAGTGATGTGGTTTTGTACCTCTCGCACCTGGTGGACAGTGCCCTCTGTGCCTTTGTCTCATACAATTTTTCACGGAGGCTTTTAACTCTGCCAAGCCAGTTTTGGTACCTCTGGCACCCACACAAGACTGCTTTGATTGGCAAACTAACATCCCAATCCGTCACCTCAGTTTTTGCTACCTAGGCATTCAGGTGGCTCATATTCCTAAGTTGACCTGGTCTCTGAATATTACTCCTCTCATTTGCAAGATCACAGCCGATCTTAAGAAGTGGCAGACACTGCCACTGAATGTCATGGGTAGGATTGCACTGTGTAAAATGATGGTTTTATCTAGATTCCTATTCCTTCTCCAGAATTTTTTCCAAGGTATCCCTCATCATTGGCTCAGAGAAATTGACTCACTAGCTGTCTCTTTCCTTTGGTATAACTCTAGGGCCCGCTTGGCATTTCCCACTCGTCAGTGTGCTCCCTATAATGGAGGACTTGAAAGGGTTATCTTATACTTGTATTATTTGGCCACACATCTCTTGGTTGTTAATGATTGGTTCACGGGGGCTGGTCGGATCCTGCATACAGGCAGGAGCTTAGTACGCAGGGTTTCCCCACATAATGGTGTTACTTCACAGTACCACCATACCGAGCACTAGACATGAAGTGACCAGCCTGATATTTACAAGTTGGAGGGCAGCATATAAACATACAGGATGGTGGAGGAAACTCACTCAACATACTCCACTATGGCATTGCATATGGTTGGGGAAGGTCGCATCGCTTGAAGGGTTTGACCGATGGGACACCATAGGTATCACACTTCTGGGTGATGTTTGGGCAGGCTCACATATGGTCTCCTTCCAAGATCTTCAAAAGACCTATACACTGTCTACCACACAGTTGCGTCACGCCCTGTGAACCCACATCCCCTCGGACATGACCATCCCAGAGTTCGGTCCCATAGATGCCAAGATACTGATGGGGACCCTGGGCAGGGGATCTCCCAGATCTACTGTACCTTGAGTCTTAACACCCCCAAGTTGTTAGACCCCCCTGGTCTAATTGGGAGGATTGGATAGGGCCTCTGCAGGTTGATGATTGGCGCAACACTCTGATGGCCAACAGAGTGATTACAGGCTTAGTTTGGTGTAAACCTGCTACCTACACTGTGCCTATTTGACTCCAGTCAGCTGTGTCGTGCGGGCCTGGTGACCAACCCCAATTGCTACCACTGTTTCCATGCGCCCGCAGACTTCTTTCACATGGCGTGGTCCTGTCCCGTCATCACCCGTTATTGGGAGGTGGTGGTAGCTGAACTGTCGAATGTACTGGACCCGACGCTGGAAGTTTCGCCTTGCTGGTCCTCTTGGGGGTGGATGATTGTGTGGTAGGCTCTAGGGCAGACAGGGGTATGTTGGGAACTGCTGTGGTAGCAGCGTAGAGAGATACACTGGTAGGCCCCCAGGACACCATCGCTGACACTGTGGAGGCACGGGGTGGATTGGTGTGCGCAACAAGAAAAACCTGTGTATGAGGCTAGGGGGTGTTTGGCTAAACATGCAAGAATTTGGGGTAAATGGCTTGGGGCTACGAGTGTGGATGCTGAAGTAGAATGAGCCTGAAACATTTAATATGTTTCTTTATTTCTGTATACGTTGAACTGAATATAATGACAGGCTTGATGTTCATTGTAATTGTCACAGAACGGTCTGTTTCTTGGACAGATGAAGTGACTTGTAGTTCCCATCAAAAAACAATAAAACTTGTTTATACATTTGTTTTTGAAAACTATGACATACTGGTTGTTTTTCCTAATTTTCCTGTAGATTAATTCTAGACAGAGCTTCGTCTGTCCTAATGTTATTTGTCTCTCTTAGATTAAGTCTATGCAGGATTTCCTGCGCATTACATTTAGGGCCTGATTATGAGTATGGCGGTCACAAGACTGCCATACCTGCGGTGGCGGTTTGACCACCAGATTATGAGGCTGGTGGTTGGACCGCCACAAGCTAGACCGCCACCACAGGCAGGATCCTGGATCCTATTGGAGCGGTGGGAAAGCGGCGGTCTCTGGTGACAGTTACGATCAGCCTTACCACTGACCTTTTCAGGCCCCAGAGCGTTGTGGCCCATGGGGGGTGTGCATGGGGGCACATGTTGTCCCACCCTCTTCCTGCGAGTGTTGTGAGCCATGCACGACATGGTGCATGATACACAATACACCGACGTGCAAGATGCAATGCTGCCACGGTGACTGCATGACCTGCAGGCTCTTTATGAGCCAAAGTACGCTGCTGCCATGGCACTGCCACCGCAACACCGTCAGCCCAGCAGTTAACTTGTAATGCGGCTGTCCTGATTCTGCCTGCTTGGCAGTGTACTCCTGACCGCTGCAGTGGTGATCCGGGGGTCAGGCTGCCAAAGTCATAATCTGGCCCTTAGTTTCTTAGAATGAGTTCCATATGAACATTTGTTCTAAGTTCTACAACTGTACGGTCAGAGCGATTCAAATGAAGAGTTGGAGGTATGTCAGTCTCTCTTTTTAGTATTCAGGCCAGTAGCTTACTGAATTCATTCCCCTCCTTAAGTAATAGTTAATGATATTCCTTAAGGGTCAGGCTATCCAATCTGTCCCACAGTTTGCCCTACTCCTGTCTAATTCACACCAACTCTAGCTGTTTCTCATGAGATTTGGTTTCATGTTGTCACATCCCTGCAAGCCTTCTCTCCTGCCCCACCAAGTTCTTTTGCAACTGCTTCTTGACCCTGGTGCACCTTACCCAGACATTCATCTGTAAGCACTCCCTTTATGGCTTTCCATTCATTCCCTATGGTGTCTAAGGATCCCCAATTACTATCTAAATAAGCAGCAGAAAGTCATTCAGTGCATTCAGAGCATTACGACACACAGGGTCTAACAGAACTCCTGAGAACAGTCTCCAGGAGAACATATCCAACATATTGCCCCACCGTACCCACTGAAATTCCCCTAATGCCCAGGTATCTCGCATTATTAATCTGAGGGGGATCATGCCAGATTTAGCAGTCTAGTTGTTGTCAGCCTCGCATCCCTGAGTCCCCACCCGGAACCATTTGCACACATTGTATCACTTTCTGGCCAGGTGTGGCCAGAAGGCATAAATAAACGGGCCGGGGTTGCTCGGCACTTCCGGTCCACACTAGCCCACCAACTATGTGTGTTTCCTCTGATTTGCGCAGCCCGAGGCATGTAGCACTTACCCCCGACACCAGCCACCAGGAGACCATCCAGCCGACTAGAGGTATTGTGTGTTAAGAAGTCACACAAATATTCCTTACTGGTTGGTTGTAGCTGCATGCAAACATCCACTCATTGTATTTTTCACTTGGGCTGAACCCTGTAGAGTATGTTGCTTCAGGGGAACCTATCTAAGTCCCCATTTATCACACAGGAGGGGACGGGACAAATGTATATGTTTTAGCTTTAGGTATTGTGTTACAAGTCTCGCTTTCAAATCGTATTGTGATTGCTTGTATTAGTAGTGTGTATATTGTGAGTTAGGTTGAAATTACAATTGGTGCACTTTTGAATAAGTTCCTGCTAATGGAGGAAATTATTCGCACCCAATTGTTGCTCCCACGTGTGAGATTCTTTTGGATCATAGATTGCATACATGTTTGTGGCTTAAAGAATGGAATATAATTACTGCTGCCAATAAAAAGTTACAGGTTCCTGTGCATGGTGCAATTGAAGTGAAAAGATTGTGAATTTTAAGATGAAGTTGCAGTCTAGATGTGCATACTTCAAAGCTTTGAATCAGTGGAATCACATGGTGCTGAGAGAGCATCTAATGAAATGTTAAAAGGGCAAATTGGTAAGGCTTTGTATGGATCTGACATGAGTTTAAGGAAAACGGCATGAAGGCAGGAAGTGTAAGAAACTATAGGTGCTTTCCCTGGGATTACTGCCGAATCAGACAAAAGGAAAACAAAAGATGACAAAAGTGAGAACAAAAAAGTGATAGAATAAAATAGAGTGGATTCTTTTCACTGGACAGACACTCTCCTTGTGGGTTCGGGAGCCAATTCATCCTTTATGTGGCAGGCTATATGGTCCGATAATCGATCAGGTGAGATATTATGTAGCTCGGTCCCGGGTAAACTAAGTGCGGGCTCTCCTGGTGAAGGAGGTATGACTGCGATTTTTCGTATTGTGTATGGGATTAGTAGCAGAGCGAATCTTAAATGCCGGCTCCCTTGAGAGTCACTTCACCGTAGTTTAGGACCAGTACTGGGAAATGCTTATGCGAGTCGCAAGCGGCACATGTGGCTCTACAAGCCGCCTCCACAACCATCCAACGGGTATACTCCACCAAGAGGAAAGCCTATTGCTTCCCCCTGAGTTACCCGTCTAGCTGATGGCTGTAAGGCACAGATCACCATAACATGCTATGCTGCACTAAATTGTGAGTATTAGCCGTGTTTAGTGTGGCTGGATATCGCTGCAAAAACACTTCTGGTAGTAGCAATGTCTGGGCTTCCACTCTCTCCCCTCTCTCTACGCGCAAACTGCTAGCCTTTTCTCAGTGGAGGAAGTCTTCCTTATTCAGCCCAGTTACTGATATTAAACCGTAAAGTTCTAGGATGATTCATAGGAGTTTTTAGGAGCTTTAGGAGAGCTTAGGGAAAGGAAGTTCAATTTAAACTTACCGGGTGTCGAATGATGCTTTGACCTCACTGCGTGGGTTCGACCTGGTCCCAAGCCAGTCCTCCGTGACCTTGAAGCACGAGAAAGGGGAAAGTAAGGGGTCCGGCAGAAATCTCCTTGCGAGTCTCATGTCTGCCTGCATTCAAGGAGGAAGTTGCTGTTCCAAGATGTTGGCTCTTCTACACCTGAACTGAGAACAAGGATCAAACTTCCCTCAGAGATCGGCCGAGCACCTGTTATCTTGACGCAGTCAGATGCCGAAAGCAACCTCCTCCATGGAGCATGACGGGTGCTCTACGTGGTTCTTGGATATCCATGGAAGCTAAAGAGAATGTCTCTTTAACCCTAGCGTAACTGCACCTTAACCTTGCCACAAAGGGCAAAGAGCCTAGCGCGATTACAGCTGAGAGACCTTTGCATTTCCCTGAAATAGGAAAAAGAGGGCTAAGTCACTCGCCAAATAGCACTCCAAGATACAGCAAACATACCCCTTGTTCTCTAACACTGGTTTTAAGGAGCAATGTAAAGAGGGGGGAATCTGACAACAAAGGTTAAGGAGCCTAGTATAGATCACTAAAGGCGCAATTCAACTCCAGGCACTCAGGATAGTGCAGTGTGTGTCCAGCAAGCATCTATTGCCCCTGTGTCACCCATGGTATTGGAAAGCTTGCAGAAGAATGACATTGGCGCTCCATGAACAATGGCTGAAATATCTGAGCCCTGTGAGCACAAGTACAAGCGCAAACCTTTGAGGAAGACGAGTCCCAGGCCTCATCTATGAACATACTTCTTCATCAGATTCTAGGTGAATTAACGACAATGAAAATCTCCCAAGACAAAGAACGGAACAGCAACTAAGCTTAATTCGCACCAACGTGCTACAGCTTACTGCACGGGTCTCTAATGTTGAGCAATGAGTCTCTGACTTAGAAGACACCAAGCCTCATCAGGAATCGCTATCTGATAAACTACAGTCTGAACTGGCAGAGCTGCAGATTAAGATCGATGACGTGGAGAATAGATAACGCTGGTCTAACCTAAGATTCACCAGTATAACTGAAGGGCACGAAAACGGGCAGACAGTTGTTAGCTTAATCTCGGATCTTATTTCCAAATAGGTATACCATGAAGCTGCTGCTCAAAATCTGGAATTAACAATCACGCGAGCCCATCGTGATCCTGCTGCCCAATCTCCCAATGTAAAATATCCATGGACCTACCGTAGTCAACTTCGGTGTCTTCCAGATCAAAGAGTGCATCCTTGGCAACGCCATTAGAGACAAAATATATCAGACTTCATAGAATTTTTCTTTGAAGATTTTTTCCGATATGTCTGTATTTTCTGCACGGCAACGCAAAGAGTTTAAAGGCATGCTCAGTTGCTTCCAGAACCTTGGTACCCCTGAGGGCATTGTTCAGCAGTCCAAACTGAAAGATTTCTACAAGTGGCAACCACATAACTCTTAGTTGGTGGATCAAGCCTGGGACTTTCTCCACTCTATCCAGCTGCCTAGAGGAGAGATGGGGAGAGCAGGGCAGGACAAGCATTTTCAAATCCTGGGATAGTCTGAAATGTCTAACTTTTGCCACGCCCTATTGGCCATTCTGATTTTTCAGTAATTTTACCAGGCTACCTTTGTACTCTCTCTGTGATATTCTCAGTTGCCCCCGGCAGCCTCACGGCACAATGTAAAGACACCATTTAGCGGTTTGGGGGTGTGTGTTTAAATGAGGGCGGGGGAGGTTTAGCACAGGGGTGGTTGGGGGAGAGAGCTCTCGGGTTAGCCCCAGGTGGGGCGGGCTCCAGGGACAAAGAGTTCGAGGACGGGAGTGGGGCACTTAGGTTAGGGCAGAGCTTTCCAAACTGTGTGTCCTGACACAGTACTGTGTCGCCTGCAAACGGTGGGTGTGTCGCGGGATGACACCGGTATTAACAGGCACTTAGCACATAACTGCTGCTAATTAAGAGGAATTCCTTTGAAAGCTTTGTTCTCACTATGCCTCAAGACCTGCGAAGTACTCACTCGGGTGCGGCTGTGTGTATGCCCGGGAAGTTGGGGTGAGGTGACAGAGGGTGACAGACAGAGGGAGGAAGACAGAGGAAGACAGAGAGAGGGAGACAGAGGGATGGAGACAGAGAGGGAGACAAGGGACGACCGACAGAGGGTGGGAGGGAGACAGAGGGAGACAGACAGAGGGAGGGAGGGAGACAGAGAGAGAGGGAGACACAGAGAGAGGGAGACAGAGGGATGGAGACAGAGAGGGAGACTGACAGAGGGAGGAGGGTGACAGGGAGGGACGGAGACAGAGGGAGACAGACAGAGGGAGACAGAGGGAGAGGGAGACAGAGAGAGAGGGAGACAGAGGGAGAGGGAGACAGAGGGAGAGGGAGACAGAGGGAGAGGGAGACAGAGGGAGAGAGAGACAGAGGGAGAGAGAGAGAGGGAGGGAAACAGAGGGACAGAGACAGGGAAGGGGACAGAGACAGACAAGAGGGAGACAGACAAGAGGGAGACAGACAAGAGGGAGACAGACAGAGGGGGAGACAGACAGAGGGGGAGGGAGACAGAGAGAGGGAGACAGAGGGAGGGAGGGAGACAGAGGGAGGGAGACAGACAAGAGGGAGAAAGACGGAGACAGACAGACCGAGGGAGAGAGAGGGAGGGATAAGGAGAGAGGGAGACAGAGGGAGAGAGAGGGAGGGAGGGAGACAGAGAGAGGGAGACAGTTAGAGAGAGAGACAGACAGAGTGAGTGAGACAGAGGGAGACAGGGAGAGAGAGAGAGAGAGAGAGAGGGGGAGAGAGAGAGAGAGAGAGAGAGAGAGAGAGAGAGAGAGAGAGAGAGAGAGAGAGAGAGGGAGAGTGAGAGAGAGAGGGAGGGAGAGAGAGAGAGAGAAAAAGATGTGTGTATGCCGGGTCTGGTGGCTCAGTGGATGAAGGCATCCGCTGCAGGGGCCTGTGTTCAACCTCATGGTCTCAAATTTGCTTGAAAATGCACCATTTGCTCACTTTTATTTCAAAATTTTCTTCCTCGGGGAGAGCCACCCAGAACCCCCCTTAAGTGGTTCAGGCTCGCTCGCTACGCTGCCTTACTGTGTCCCAAAATTATGCATCTCCAAAAAGTGTGTCACCAACATGAAAGGTTTGGAAAGCTGTGGGGTAGGGGGTAGAGCAGGGGTGAGCATCAAAACAATAATCAGTTTGAAAAACTTCATGCAGCTTTATCACCGATATTAGCACCACTGCAAGAGTTCAGGGAACTTGGGGGCATGCACTCCTTGCACAGCTTAATCAGTGTCAGCTTGGCTGGAACCTTGGGGCCATTGGCTCGCTGCCAGAAGCTGGCACTAAGGTATTTAATTTGAATAAGCTATTATGATCAGCCCAGAGTCTAGAATTAAAACCATTAGTGTTGTTTCCTGTAATACAATGAAATTAATAACCATAGCAAGTTCAGATACATTTTATCATTACTTAAGTCTGCCGGAGCTCAAATTGTTTTGCTCCAGGAGTAGCATCTGAAAGCTTCTGCTAAGCAACCGATAATGTCCAAATTTGTATCTCGTACATTCTATGCGGGAACAAATGTGCAACTCAGAAGGATGGCTATTTTGTTGACTCCTAACCTTTTTGACAAAGTGTTTCAGGTGGTGCGGGATCCCAAAGCCAGTTGGTTACTGATCAGCCTACAGGTTTATAATCAAACCATTCATCTGGTTAGCTTTTATGGGATCATCACTCCTGCAACATTTGCTTAAATTTCACAATATACAGTGGGCAAAATTGATTTGCCTTCCTGGGTCCATTTCAGTCTTACGCAGTTCGTGGGGCGAACTTTAAGAGAATGGCCTCCAAATTGGAACTTTACTATACCCTATATCGCTTGCAGTAAATGTTTTCGACCTTGTCACAATATGCTTTTGATGGGTTGTATGTCGTTACAACGTATTCCGTTGCAACGCATGCCCTTACCACGCATGCGTTACAACGGAATGCTTTTTCAACGCATAACCTTTACTACGATTATTCCTTTACCACGCATACCTTTACAACGATTTTCGTTGTAAATGTACGCATGGTAAGGGCATACTATTGGTAAAGGTTATATATACCTCTCCCCTGTACCCTTACGTGACCCCCCAGCCCCCAATCCTTCTTATATTTACCCCTGCCCTTAACCCTCAATCCTTTTATATATATATTTTTTAAAAACTAAAATTCCCCTTACCTCTTCACTTCGTCTCCTCTCCATCTTCCGTGGTGACGTTGTACGTCGTAAAGAGAAAGCGGATTGCCTGCACTTCTCGACGTGACATCAGGTGAGGTTTTTTTTGTTTGTCTCCCCCCCCCAAGCCCCCTTTTTCTAATTTTAGCCTTTACCACACATGCCTTTACTACGTATCTCGTAGTAAAGGTATGCATGGTAAAGGCTTCGTGGTAACCACGCATGCGTTGTAATGCATGTGTGGTTAAGGTTTGCGTGGAAACGGCCGCGTTGTAGTGGCCGTTTCCCCTTTTGATGTTGGTATTCTCAAGGCGATTGCGTTCCTTTGTCCCGCACTATTCACCCTTTGGACTAAGACTTTTGCTTCTATTAGTGAAAAGCTACAAGTCAAAATAGAACCAGACTTGCAGGGGGCGTTATTTGGGATTTTGACTTCAAACTGCCACTTAACGCTGAGACAGCAACAGTATCTCTTTATTTGGTCGCTAGTTACTAGGTCATTAATTCTTCAAAGGTGGAAGTCTTTTATTCTACCTACTTTTGAAGCATGGGAAATGAAAATGGGACATGTAAAACAACAAGAGGAGCTTTATGAGCTAAGGGTGGGTGCATTGAAGAAATTCAAGGGGATCTGGAATAATGCAAGTGCTGAAGTGGATTCTCCTTAAAGATCTCTTTTTCTATCCCCCTTCACATGTAGACCAAGGCGAGTGAACTTGAACTGTATTGTAATGAATTACTTTGTCCCTATCAATAAAAAACCTTTAAAAAAATAAAAAAGAATGAGCGATTCTAAGGGATACATCTGCATAATGAGGCTTGTGTGCAATGGCAGCTGGAAGAGAAAGAAGCAGGAAAGACGAGTGTTAGGCGGGATGAAGCAGTGTCTAGTTCATCTTCATGTAGTGAGATTAAAGCAGGTTTTTTTTATTCTTTTAAACTTAGAGGAAATTTGGAATTAATGGTAGAAATGGGAATTTTCAAATATATAATTTCATAGTATAATGGAGACGAATTGGCATATTTGAATGCATAAGCAGGAAAACACACTCATCAAGAATTTGAGATACTTCAGGAGGTGGCTAGGGAACTGAAAGTTGTTTTAGGATAAAAGATAATTTGTGAGTTATAAAAGATATTGTCATGAGTCCCGTGCAGGCCCATTGTTGTTTTCCCTATGTTAGCATGAGCACGTTGCAGACTGCCCTCTGCTTTGCACACGTTACCTTACATATATAGTTTGCTTTATGCCACAATGAACTTCCAAACAAAACACGCTGTTGTTTTTTGCTCTGTTCTTTCCTGGGATTTAGTCTAAACATGTAGACAAGATCGAACAACAATGCCCCTTGTTATTCTGTTCTGGTCAGACTCTAGTACCTCGACAAAACACACAAATGCAGCTGTTGTTTGGGAACACAAACTTTTTGTCATATAGATATGCACAGATAGGTAACAGACACTTGGAGAAGGCCTTTTCCAGGGAAAAGATCATGACAGCATCTGAGATGTAGAGCTTTTATCTGTGTATACTTGGGTATGGGGTCTGCTGCTAACGCCTAGAGATTTTCTGATATATAATCATTTTGCTTCTGTAGAAGGTGAGGGAGGTTAAGCTACACTGTTGTATATAATGACAGCTCCAGTTATGATTTACGGACTACTTGCTATGCTAACCATCTTTGTGTTAGGCATTTTCCTACTTGTTGAGGCACGTATACTGCATAATAGAGCACGATAGTTAAAATAAACATTTTAAACTTGTCAGAACTTATTGTGGACTAGTACAAGTGTGTGAGCGAAAGGGTGTATCCTGCAACCGCGTTTCCTGAGAGGGTTGGGAGAGTTGTGTTCTGTGGTGTCCAATCACTTATTCCTCTGTGAGTGGGTAGGAGGGCAAGTAAGACACCATAGCTAGTCCGTCCAGGGCTCATGGGTACACAGGTGATAGGATGACTCAGTCCCTACCTACTAAGGTCCCATAGTTCTGTGACTCAGCGGAATCCCTGCAACAATATGAATGTCTGTAAACGAGTTAATGAATCAGAATCCCAAGATGTTGCAAAATACTCTCATAGAATTATTTGAGATAATAACAAAATGGGAAACCCTGACAAAGTATCGGAAAGAATGGATGAAACCCCATAATAAGCCTGGGTGGTCGAAAAAGAGTAAAATTGGAGAAAAATGAGTGTGAGTGAGTCTAAATGTGAAGTGGTTGTTGAAAAAGGGTTTCCTTTGAGAGAAGTGCAGGGAGGAGCACATGTGCATATACCGTGGTCAAGGAGGGATCGTTCTACGGATTTAAGAGAGCAAAACATTCCATTTTAACGCATGCACTCACAACGCAGCCATTAGAATGTGAATGCCATTACCACACATAACCTTTACCATGCATGTTTTACAACGATTATGCCTTTACCATGTATGCCTTTACAACAAATTGTGTTGTAAAAGCATGAATGTTAAAGGCATACGTGTAGTAAAGTGTTTCCGTCAAAATCTAAAACCACCTCTCTAGATCCCAACCATGAGCCCTAAAAGCGGTCCTGGTGCAACCACCTCTAGCCCCCAGCCCAAAACCCACAAAAAACCCCACAAAAAAACATGGCCCCAGCCTGAGCCCTAACACCTAACCTCTGGTGAAACCCCCTGGCTCCAGCCCTGAGCTTTAAAACTGGCCCCTAAAGCGGAAGACTTCGCTGATTTCACATGGTTTCTTCATCTTCAGAAAAGACCCCAATTGCCCTTACCACCTGTACCACACATATGCTCTTACTGTTCATACCTTTACAACATAATTAATTCTAAAGGCATGTGTGATACAGGCATATTCTTTGTAAAATCACGCGTGGTAAAGGCTATGTGTGGTAACGGTGGACGCGTGGTGACAACCACGTGGTAAAGGCTATGTGTGGTAACAGCCACTTTGTAATGGCGGTTTCCCCTTTATACATTTATAAAGAATTTCCCAAAGCTCAGAGAGGAGCCCGAGTTATGGTATGCAGGGGTGAAAAGAACTATGACTATTTCAAAAGTGTTTTGGACAGATTTTGATGTCTTCCTTTCGACCGTCTTTAGATTTGTGGACAGAGTTTAAGACAATAGTACGGTGGCTCACAGAAGAACCACAGAGAGAAGCCCCCTCAAATTGTTAAGGAGAAATAAAAACAAACTATATAGCATATGAAGACAAAGGTTTTCCAGAAAAAAGTAGATTGGTCATAGATTTATGAGAGTGAATCGTCGCTTGCATATTATGAAAGATTACTGCAGATTTATAAACAATATAGTGAAGCTGAAGATCCCACCGAAGAAGGCGTTTCTGTATTTGTTTCAGCTTTTGTGTTGGGATTGCGTCTGGAGATTAGTTTGCATGTTTGTCAAAGGGTGATGTGTTGGCAGGCCAAATTGTTAGAAGAGATTCTGATGTATGCAAAGTATTGTAGTGATTGTTGTGATGCTTAAGAGAAAATGACGAAGGAGAAATTGATGGTGACTCAAACTACATTTTCCAAAAGAGTGGTCAAGGTGGTTTTCAGGTGCCTGGCTTTGGTTTTGGTACTGGTGCTGATATTGGTGTGTAAGGTAATTATGCACAAGGCAATGGTGCGTAATTTGTGCAAGGTGGAAATGGCGGTCCTCATGGCAAAGGTAGAGGATTTATTAACAACATGCCTAATTCAAATATTACTAATGCACAGATTAGAAATGGCCTATGCCATATCCGTGGGAAAATGCACACTGGAAACAAGATTATAGGGTTATTCCAAATAGATTTAAGAATGAGTTCCAAATGATTCCCCAACTACAACAGACTATAAATCAAATGTTACAGAATGGGATGGCATGGTCAACTGCCCCAGCCACACCTTCTTGTATGCAGAATAAGCAAAATCCAAGGCAGTTTAATGGGAATTTACCTTCAGTTCCGGTTATGCAACAGTCCATGCAGAATAAAATGCAGGGTTTTCAACAGAGATTTGGATTTCAGCAAAACCCATTAGTGATTAATCTTGATTTTCCACAATTTGCAAGTAAACTCGGATTTCTTCAGGACTAAGATTGGCACAATGAAGGTGCCTGAGAAGGTAGTATGACTACATGCTTGTTTCAGTCCTAGAGGAAAATCAGACTGGCCCTTTTATGGAAGGAGAACTGAACCTACCAAGTGATCGTGGTGATTACTACTGCTAGAAACTGTGATTGTAAAAGTAGAAAGGGTGACACAAATTACTAATTCATAGATTCATACTTGAATTTTCCACATGTATCCAGAGGAGAGAGAACAAAGAGCTCAAGAACAAAGAGTTGAAGAAGAACAACAACAAAATTATACTTTATAAACCTGAACTCTGAAAACCCTGAGAGCAACTCTATGTGTTCCAGTTTCAAGTTGTGCAAATCATGAAACAGTTGAAGACAAAAATGTATCAAGATGAACTAATCAGTCTGAAGATGGAAGCTCAATACAAGCTTATTGGTCCGGAGGTGTGAGTGAAGGAAATAGAGCATCGCAAAGTGTAAACGGTTTGAAGAAAAATCAGCTGAAACAGTAACAAAACTGAATGACTGAAATTCTGGAAAGTCTGAGGTCAGGAAATCAACAGGAATAAGAGCCCCAAACAAGAAGTCAGTCAGTCAGTCAAAGCACTTTATTCGATTACTTAAAATCATAAAAGCAGAATACACACACAAACACGATAAAAAAAGTCCCATCAATTTACAATCCTGACTATACAATTTATAAAAAATTCAGTTAAACATATTCGTTAAAACAGGAGCGAAACTGAATCACTCTATATAAAAACAAGTTCATAAGAAGGTCATTGAAAACAAATCTAGGAACCAACAATCGTATGTGCAAATCAGCATTAAATAGAATCTTGTAAAAAGGGAACCTCAATCAAGGACATCGAGGGAGGCAAACTTTTATTTTTTAGCCTCATAGCTGCCACCAAGAAACTAGCAATGTAGAAAATGTCGCAAGTGCAACTCAGCATCTGAAGGTAGGTTAGGGCAGGTCTGACTTGGATAAACCCTTTCTCTCTTAATAAGGGTAGCAAATATTTTTTCCTTATGTCAGAATAAAAACTACAAAACATGATAAAATGTAAGGTGTCCTGAGTTGAGAAATTATCACACCTGCAGGGCGTGCTGTGTTCTGGTTTTGCCCACACAGGATAACTTCCCAAAGACAAATGGATTAGGTTAAATCTGAACCTAATCAATAAAAATCTATGGAAAGGTTTGGTTACTAGTTGCAAATATGGTTCCAGGGAGGGCGAGGTGACCAGGGCGTAATGCGTTCTCACTGATGGTTTTTTAAGCTCCATCTCCTCCCTGGTCAGCCTAGCCCCCTCCAAAAAATTAGACCTAATCCACGGGACATCCTTCTTACAAATGTTCTCTGGGGATGTGAAGAGCTCTGGGCGCCCTAGGTCAACAAGGACTTTCTCACGTATTCTACCCAGGGGATCCTCTTGGCATTATCCATGGCAACAATGTCTGTAAGTATGGCATGATTCAGCCCAATTTCCTTGTTTAGCCATGTTTTCGCCCAACAAACCAGGGGGGCCAACCTCAGTTTATCAGTGACATAATCAATCCCTACCTCTGTATCGATGCAAAAAGTGGGAGTGGATTGAGGGACCGACAGAAGGGATCACAAAAACCTATTTTCAACTCTTTGCATCTGGTTTTGGGCTACGTATCCCCACAACGGGGCACCATAGAGGGCGATGGCCATGCATTTTGCGTTATATACCTTTAACAGGGCATCCAATGGCCTCGCCCCCAGCCTTTTCGAAAAGCCCATGAGGGCATTAGTGGACCTTGCCATGGTAATACTTTTTAACTTTACTTGGGGGGCACAGGATCCTTTGTTGTCAAAAAGGACACCTAGGTATGGAAAAGTGCGATCCCTTGACACCTCCACCCCCTTACAGTAGAAGGTTTTAGTCTTATGTCTGCAGCTGTTTTTGCCCATAACCATGACATGGGATTTAGTTGTATTCACCTTCAGATCCAATTGATCCATAAGGGAGGCAAAGGAGTCCAACAACCTTTGCAATCCCACCCCTGTACGGGCCAGAAAAACTGCGTTGTCCACGTATAGGAGCACCGGGATTGATAGCTCTCCTACACGCGGAACATCTGCCTTAGTGGTGCCCAAAAAGCTTTCCAGGGCATTAATGTAGATAGTAAAAAGGAGGGGGGCCAGAACACAACCTTGCCTAACCCCCCTTCCTGATCTGAATTGGCGTGTGCACCTGCCCTCTTGGTTTACCCTGATGGAGGCGAAAAGCTTTTCATGTAAAGCAGCTAAGAAGTTGATTAATGGGGGATCGATGCCAATATCATCCAAGATCCTCCACAACTTGGCCCGGTTCACCAAATCAAAGGCCGAGGATAGGTCCATAAACGCCATGAATAGGGACCCATCCTTGGCCACCGTATATTTGCTTATTAATAGATGTAAATTTAAGCATTGGTCCATGGTGCCTCTCTTTTCTCGGAAGCCATATTGTAAGTTGGACAGCACCCCTAGTCTCTCCACGTTTTCCTTGAGTTTATATAAAAGGACTCTGCCCAAGATTTTAGCGGCAGAATCTAACAGGGAAATAGGCCTGTAACAAGCGGGATCCCTACGCTGGCCTTTCTTGAAGATCGGGACTATGACCGAGGTGGACCAGGAAGCTGGGAATGCATTGGAGGCAGAAGCGTTAAAGACATTAGTTAAAATTTTAGCCCAGAAAGCGGGGGCATTTAGGTATAAATCTGCCGGAACCCCATCGGGGCCCGGCGCCTTGTTCTTTAGTGTTTCTCTAATTGCTTTCTCAACCTCCCCCAGATTGAAGTTTATCGGGGACATGAGGTAATTTACTACCGGAAGACCCTGGTTGCTCATATCACCAGCTCCATAAATCTCCTCAAAATGATTGAGCCAAACATCATCTTGTATGACACAATTCGTATTGGAGTTCTCTAGGCCAGAAAAAAAGGGGTCATTAATGGTGGCCCAAAACTTGCCACTATCCCGCAGGACGTCTAATGACAGTAGCTTATCCCAGGCCTCCCTTTTAATGAAATCCTTACGTCCCTGGGTGGCTAATTTGTAGGCCTTACGTAGATTAGCTATGCTCGCCCTATCTTTAGGGCTCTTCTTTAGTGCTTGGAGTAATGCCCGGTGTGCCTTGGAGCAGCTACTGTCAAACCACCTAGGGTCGGAGTTGCCACTATAGTTTTTCGTGTTAGTAAGGTCCACTGCAATCTGGGAGCAAATAACCTCAAAGGCACTTATGGTTTCTTTATCTGCTCGCTCACTATCCAAACAGATAGACAGCTGTCTTTCCACCTTAGAAGTTAGGGTTTCCAAAAAAGTGCCAGGCACCACCCGCTTCCACTTTATTCTCCTACCTTGATCTTTTGTAGCTAAGGAAACCCCCACTCCCTGTGTGCGGCTCTCAGAGATGGATATGGCCCCCAAATTCAGCTCAAGGAGTACTGGGTTTTTGGTCACTAAAGATCGAGGGGACAGCTCCGTATGTCCTGACCAAATGCAAAAGGCCCATTGAAGTGAAAAGATAATCTATCACAGTTCCCGAACTTAGTCCGTTAAAGGTGGGGATCCTGACCACCCCTTCTGTAAGGTCAGATTCAAAGACATTGCAATTGGCTAGGAGTTCTTCAAGTGCCTCCCCCTGCCTGGTGTGCTCAAAGTGTGGTATCGCAGCTCCAGGTGGTCCTTCAAACGCTCTCTCATAACAACCCTCCTCACAAGGGTGAATATTAAAATCGCCCATTAAGATAAGCTCATAGGCTGTGCTTTGATTAGTGCTGTGGTCAGAAATAAAAGATCCCAGGGCAGCTATATGTGAATTTAGATTTTCCTTCTCCCTGAGATTATAAAAATTAATCAGAAGGACATTTCTAAAATTGGGTATAACCCATTCTACTATTAAAAAGTTGCAGGAGCCAGAATCCAGCTGCCTAAAAGAGCCCACAAGGTTTACGGAAAATAGGAAAAGGAGCCCACCCTTTGGTCTACCCACTGTGCCCGCCGTGGCTGGGACCATGAAACTAGTGTAGCCATCTAAATGGAAACATGATGATGTGTCCCATGTTTCTTGTACCGCTACAATGTCATGATTTTTTATAAAGTCAATCCAGATGGGATCAGACCTCTTTTGTCTGATGCCAGCGATGTTCCAACTAATAATTTTGCAGCCAGCCAGGCCAACTCCTGTGGTGGGATAGATTTCTTGGGGGCTGACTATGGCCGTCCGTCAATCATTGGAATCTAAATTTGATAGGGGACTGAAGCGATTGCCTAGCGGTAAAAGTGGTGCCTGTGCCTCATTTATGTGTGGTTGGTGGGCTATGCTGCCTGTGCCATCCAAAATTTGGACCCCCTAAGTCTCATGTCGAGGGTCACTTTGTTGTACTGGATGGGGACCACAAGATAGCAGGGCCTTATGAGAGGCAAGATTATTAATGGGGAGACTAAAAGTACCCCGGAGGAGTAATGAGGAGGGGTAAAAAAAACTTTTTGTGTCCCCCTTAATTGTCTTCGGCCGATGCCCCAACCACTCCACCCTTCTGGCCATAACTATGCTTGTGGCGATATCTTTCCCTCCGCTACAATAATAATAATAATAATAATAATAATAATAATAAAACCACTTCTAAAGCGCATGGTTACACTAAAACAGTGTGTCCCCGCGCTGAAAGATGCTACTGCTCCCCGAAAGGCCAATGTCCGGGGCTCGCCTGGATCCCAGGTTGCAAGAGGCTATTATTTACGTGGGAAAAGATGAGTTTTCAATTTTAGTCTGAATCTTGTTTCGGAGGGCTCCATGCGTAAATCAAGAGGAAGCTTGTTCCAGTGTTTACTGGCTAGAAACCTAAAAGAACCACCTCCCATCCTGGTCTTGCGAACGCGAGGAAGTTGGAACAACATCGCTCCGGCAGATCTTAAATTACGGGTGGGACGATGGATAGTAAGAAGGTTTCGCAAATAATCTGGGCCTTTTCCCTAGGCAATGCGATGGGCAAAACAGAGAGCCTTAAACTTAATTCGCTCCTCAATAGGGAGCCAATGAAGTTCAAATAGTGCCATTTTACCTGATGCTCTGCGTGGGAGGTTTAGCACCAGTCGCGCAGCAGCATTTTGGACGCACTGCAGTTGGTGGATACCTTTTTTGCTTAGGCCTAGGAGAAGAGCATTGCCATAGTCTAAATGAGGCGTGACTAAGGCATGAATAAGTGTTTTCCTAGCACTAATGGGGAGTAGGTCAAGAACTTTTCGGAGTGTTTTAAGTATTCCAAAACATTTTCCCGTGATTTTACTAATCTGATGCTTAAAGGAAAGCTCCGCGTCCACCATGATCCCTAAATTTCTAACAGACTCCACCGGATGGGGAATTGCCCCTAATTCTGTTGGCCACCAGGCCTGCGACCAGGCGGAGGGGGATTTACCAACCACTAGCAGTTCTGTTTTGTCGCCATTAAGGCGCAAGCAGTTGTTGTTCATCCACCCTGCCACAGAGAGCATGCAGTTGGAAAAGTTAGTGGCATCCTCTGCCTGATTGTGAGTGAGTTTAATTATTAGTTGGGTATCGTCAGCGTATGTGACGATATCCACTCCAAAAGCTTCCACAATATGAGCTAAAGGCTCCATATATAGATTGAACAACGTGGGGCTCAAACTGGAGCCCTGAGGAACTCCATGTCTGAGCTTTCGAAGGGAGGATTTATAAGGGGGGCAGTGCACCTGGAAGCTCCTGTTTTCTAAAAAGGATTTTATCCATTCCAGTGCCGATCCCTCAACTCCCATGTCTGAGAGGCGAGACAGCAGCGTTGAGTGCAGCACGGTGTCAAAGGCTGCACTTAGATCTAATAAAACCAACGCTGCCGTCTGCCCCTCATCTACTAGTTGTCTCAGACATTCTGTGGAGAAGAGAACCGCCAACTCTGTTGAGTGGCCCGCTCTAAACCCTGACTGTGTTGAATGGAGAAGGAAGTTCTCCTCAACAAATTTCATGAGTTGTGTATTTACTACCTTCTCTACCACTTTCCCACAAAAAGGGAGAAGGGAGATAGGGCGGAGATTTTGTAGCTGGGAGATATGCATGGTAGCTTTTTTCTTCAGGGGAATTACTTGTGCCGTTTTCCATGCATCTGGCACATAGCACTCCTGAAAAGATAAGGTGATCAGGTGTTGAATCTGATCAATCATACATTCTAAAACTCCCTTACAGCGATTAGGAGAGATCACATCATAGGGGGAGCCGGACTGGATGCCGTTTATGATGATGAGCAGATCCTGCCTCTCAGGGACTTTGAAACATGTCAGATGGGGTTTGGTGGCAGGGTCATTTCTCACCATCGGATGTTTAGTCGGCATGTTATCAACAAAAGTGGCATGTATTACGTCTACTTTCTTCACAAAAAAGTCCACGATATCATCACATAGCTCATTGGAGCAGGTGTCTTGGGCCTCCAGTCTAATAGGAACAGTGAGTTCTTTGTAAATGGAAAAAAGCTCTTTAGTGGGGTTCTTTGCAAATTCAATGCGTTCCTTAAAATGAGCGCCTTTGGCTGCTCTTATGAGTTTGTGATATATTTTTAGTTCTTTTTTATAATTCAGCATGTCTTCCGGAGTATAATTTTTCCTCCAGCCACATTCTAGATTTTTACATTTGGCTTTAACTACTTTAAGTTCTTTGGAAAACCAGGGGGCAGTTTTGATTTTTCTGGCAGGTGGCTTGAATGTCCATGGTGCTACAGTGTCTAGAGCCCTAGACATCCATGTTTCATAGTCATTCCATGCCTTCAGCAGAGTATCACTAGGCGGAGGAGGATCTTTTAGTAGGGCGGATTTAAAATCATCCTGCGTGAACTTCCTCCAATCGCTGCGTTTTTGAGGCTTGGGCTTGGTCATTCTGCCTTTCTGTTGGGCAATTACTACCTCAATAGGGACGATGAAATGATCTGACCATGTTATTTGAATCGGTGTGGCAACTGTAATCCCCTCCCAGTTAGCAAAAACGGGGTCTAGGAGATGTCCTAGTTGATGCGACGGAGAGGTAGATTGAAGTTTAAGCGTCAAGGATTTAAGTACATCTACTACTACCTGTGCCTCCTTACAGTTAGGATCCTCAAAATGAAGGTTAAGATCTCCCAAAATAAGACATTTCTTGTACCGCAGTGCATGCTGAGTTATCAGCTCTGCAAGTTGATTACTGAATTGGGAGGACTTGCCTGGAGGCCGATACAAGAGGAGTCCATTGATAATAGTTTTAGGATTAGCTTTGATAGTGAAAAAAACACCTTCACAATTGGGCAGTGTGGCCTTCTCTAAGCTGCATTGTAGATTGCTTTTATAGATCATTGCCAATCCCCCCCTTTCTGCTTTTCTCTGTCAAGTCTGAGCAGGCAGTAGTTTACAGGAACAGCTTCCAAAGTTTCTGGTGTTGAGGCATCATCTAACCATGTCTCTGTTAAAAAGAGCACATCGAGATCCCTATCTAATACCAGGTCATGTATCTCCAGTTTGTGCTTTTTCATAGATCTACAATTTAATAATATTAGTTTCATATTAATCAGCGTCAACTCGTCGTTACTCCATCCACGGGTGGTAAAGTGGCAGGTATCGCAATGAGGTGAGGATGAGTCTACTGACAGGGTGTGGCGACAGCTATCTGCAACCTTGGGGCGGAGGGCCAGTAGATCATTAGTGGTATAGCAGATAGGTTTGCTTTCATTACTGGCAGTGGAGATAAAAGGGGCAGGGGTCCTGGCCCCGAGTCCCGGCCGGCCGCGGACGGGCGCAGACGGGCTTGCCTTTGGCACGCCGCCGGCGCGCCCGCTGCGCCCGCCCGCTGCGCGGACGGGATGGCCCACTGTTTTTATACATGTTTGAAGGAGATTGAAGGAGATTGGAGGAGGGTGGGAGGGAGGAACAACCAGACCGGCAGCCTTACCCTGCTCAAGATGGCGGCTAAGGTGGATCGAGTAAGTTAGTTGCCAGCGCCTAATAACAGCAGCGCTGTGGCAGGGCAGGTCAGTGAGCAGCCTCGGAGTGATGCAAGTCAACAATAGTTCGCGGACCAGGAGCTAACCTTCCTCATCAATGCTCCAGTTGATTCAGACTCCCCAGCCCGCAGTTGCGGGACTCCTACAAGAATTGCCACCAGGGGCACCGCCTCTGGGGGTAGGTCGAGTCTAACAGGGCAATCAGAGACCAAATTAACCAAGCCATGGGGTTGACGAGCTGAAAAACTGCTCGAGCTACTTTGCCCTTTACCATGGGAACCCCCCTGTACATTGGGTCTAACTGTATAGTGAGAAGCAGCATCCATACCTTGGTCTATAGTATGTGTACTGGTACAACTTATCTGGGGTTTGGACTTATGTGCTTCAGCAATGGCCCCTGGTTTGTTAGCTACAGTCACGCCCAATGTGTTCTGTGCCCTAAACTCTCTCATAAAATCATCGATTCGGGCACATTTTTTTAAAAGTCCAGCAACGCAAGTGTTCAAGGTGTCCACAATATCTTTAGCCAAGTCTGTGAGGATAGGCTCCAGTCGTGAGATGACCAGTGACTCTATTGCGTCCCCCAAAATATCAAAAGGAACGGCAGTACCGGGCGTTAACGGTGCTTTAGCTTTAGTCTTCTTGGTTTTTTTCTTAGGACCCTTTACTGATCCCCGTATGTTCGTGACAGTGGGTTCCCGGCTGATGTTACTCGCTGTCGAGGGTGCAAACAGATCACCGGTGACAGGGGGCTTCGCCACAAGCACCACTGGCTCCAAGGGGACGCTGGGCCCCCTTGTTGGTTGGGGATTCTAGGGGATTACAAAGTGGGGTGGTTGGTTGTAGGCCAAGTTCCAACTCTACGTTTGCTATTTCCTTCGTCAGAACCCCCACAGCGGATGACAGGTATGATATAATGGACTCCGATTTCCTGGGTACTTTGGCGTCTTTTCCCCCCTCCGCGGGATTACCCTGCTTGCGCTTACCCATTTGGCGATGTTAGATGGGTGGCCCGGCCCGGCCTCCCTCGGCCCCTGACGGCCACAGACGGCCCGCCCTTTGCCCGGGCTTAGCCCGGCGGCCGCCCGCGCGTGTCCCGCGATGCGGGAGCGATCGTTTGTTAATAACGACCTCAGTGAGCAAGGGCGGGATCGCCTGTCCGGCACTGCCCCTCTGATAAATACAGGCCCCAGCTAGGCCCGCAGGACACAAGGGTTCGCTCTCCTGTAAAGGAATCTATAAGGAAGTTGGCACGGAAACTGCAAAGTACAAAGACAGAGTTTATTAACCCTTAAGGGTGGTCCTACAATCCATACAATACCCTTCAGTATTGCATAGAGTAGCACAAAGAACTTGCATACACGGTCCCCTTTTATACACAACAGAGGGGCTCATAAGTGGGAGGATACGACATGAGACGAAGAATGTTACCTTTTATGGACATTTTCAATACAAGATCAATATGTGGGCGGAGCTGACATACTCCTTAAGCCCGCGAAAACATGGTCAAGCAAGGACTAACTGATAACAGATGTGGTCAAGCCTGGGCATGCGCCAGACGGACAAAGGAACTATTTATAGACTGTTACTAGGCAGATTACAAGAGCAACTAACACAAAGATAAGACTCTCCTCGTGTTGCACACGTGGAGACATGACTGTGAGAAGTTGGCCTGATATGTAGTGCTCACTATTCTAGTGATCACTGTGTATCATTCCAAACGACCCTTATTGATGATTGGTTGTAAGTCAACCTTTTAGACCAGCTATCCTAGTAGCGTGGATACGAGCAGTCTTAGGCTAAACTCTAGAGGGCGTGTTAAGCCAGCTGTTTACCATCACATATACCCCTTGAACACCAAGTGAAAGGACACCACACAAGTTGTTATGAAAATAAAAGGGTATTTATTTATAACAAGACTACCCTGGCTCTTTATGAGTCAGGGAGCTACGCACACTACAAAACTCTTAGGAAAATACTTCAGTTGCACAATTTACACAAATGCCCGAGGGGCACGAGAAACCATCTACACTAACAGTGAAATGCGAATGGTTAGAGTCTGGAGGTACTGATTCCGGAGGGTTCCGATCAGTGGGACTAAACGAAAAAGGAACTGGACACTTGTAGAGCGAACCTGCGATGGAGCACCGAGATGCTCGATTTACCTAGCCCGGAGGCTGCGGCTGCGTGAAGTTCGTCAAGATGTCGGGAGTCCTCGTGTAGTCTCAGGAGCCTGAAAGAAGAAGTTGCTGGCAGGCGACCAGTGACGATGTTCAGAGCGATCCAAGCCTGGATCGGTGATGAAGGAAAACCTGAAAGCAGAGGGGACTCAGTTCTCAACCGCTAGCCAGCGATCGTGTGGGTACCAGGGGGGTACCGGCTGAAGTCACCTCGACCAGGTGAGTGGGTGACGTCGGACTCGGCTGTTCCTCGGACCAGGAGGCGCGGCGGCGACCAGGATGGAGGGCGAGCTGTCCCACGAAGGTGTCTGCTGTCGATGATGCTGGGCCCAGGAAGGGGCAGCGGATCTTGGCAGTGGCCACCCAAGCGGGGGAGTCAAGATGGCGTCGGGAGTGGACCAGGAGGGTCCGGGGTACTCCTCTGTTGAAGGGGAGCAAGTGCCAGTCTGGAGCAACCAGACTAGTGATGAAAAATAATCTTGGAGCGTCGTGAAGAGGGCCACCAGCCGGACGGCAAGTGGTCGGACAACGCGGTGAACAGCAAGGAGCGGAAGGGCCCCCCACGCAGATCTCGCGGATGCTGGGGAGACAGACTTCGATGCTGGAGCTGCTCAGGGTTTAGGGCTTCTCAAACCCTAGGTGCACTCACTCGAGGGTCCCTCGGTGGGCGTGCTAGATAAGCGTCGTGCAGGTTCTGAAGATAGCCGGTCCCGCAGGTCTCGTCACACCTACGGCTCTCAGCTGGGCTGATGAGGGAGGTAAAAGGTCAGAGATGGCAGGGAACTCGGGTCTCGTCGAGCTGGGCAGTCTTGATCCGTAGGAGAGACTTACAGCAAACCGCAAGCGCTTAGTTGGTGCCTGCTGGAGCAGGGTGGCTACTCCTTAGCCACAAGGGAGAGTCTTCAGAAATAGTCAAGAGTTCCTTTCGTGGAAAGTGGTTCGTGATTCGGAGTTACCCGATTATCTGATTATCCAAATTGGGAAGGGGACTCGCTCCTACCTTTATTCTAAGAAAAAGGGGTTGGCCCGTGACTAGGTTCTACCTATGGGTGGAGCCAGGAGGGGGGTGGTTACACCCCTATCCTTTGTCCGGCTTCGCGCCAGCTCAGGGGCTGGTGTGCCCCCGAAACTGGTTTGAGCCGGGCTATGCACAGTGAGCACCGGGGTGCCCCTGGCAATCACCTTCCTTTCAGCCCTGCCTACCTGGGATACACAACCCTGTCTGGGACGGTGCTAACACCGCCCTCGACAGGAAACCCTTTGTCCAAACTCCCTTCGCTGGAAGGTCCCCCAGCAGCAGGAGGTCAGACTTGTGTCTGGTGGCAGCATCCATTTTGTGATGCTGAGGCTTGAGTCAACTTTAACCGGGGTTCAGGGTTACTTCCATGTCGTGCCCCTCTAGAAGGGGGGAATGCTAACCCCGTCGCCAGAACTAGCGAGGGGTTCGTATTCCAATTCGTATGACACCTTACGCGACATGTGTAGGTGATGCGATGCCAAAGTTAGCAAATAGTTGGCCCGCGTCACCATGGAACGGCTATTAGGACTTGGTTCCGCACGCCGTCGACGGGCTCGGCTCGCGCCAGAGCACCATCCCACATGACTCCCCGCACTCTGCCTTCAGGATTGATAAGGCCTGCCATAGGAGTGACTGATAGGAATCCATGTGTCCATTTTAGGGTTAGGTGTAGGAATACTACACCTACAGCAACGGGTGATTACACCACGTGGCCCCAGCTGTCGTGCAGCCAGTTGTGTCAGATTTGGGCGGCCATTCCAGGAGTGGCATAATACATGCTGCAGCCCCTGGTAGGCCCTGGGTACACCGATGCCCTGGATACCTGTGGTATGCTGAGACAGGGACTGACAAGGCGGCCCAGTTCCAATTAGTGGATGCACCTGACGTACATGTGTTAATTTCGAGAGAGAACAGCTAGGCTGTGGGTCTGATTGGCAGGCCCACAGCCGGAGAAAGTCGTAAACCAATGAAGCAAAAGCAAAAAATCTGGGTGATCATAGGATTGCAGACCCTACTCTCCTACATGACCCCCCCCCAAACTTTGGGACAATAAGCTAACCTTGACCAGGTGAGTCTTCTTGCTCTAAGTGGAAATACCTGGAGAGCCCATCTGCATTGCCATGATCAGTGCCAGGTCTATGCTCCACTGTGAAGTCCATCCCCTGTAGGGAAATGGACCACCTAAGTAGTTTGGGGTTTTCACCCTTCATTTGATTTAGCCACAAGAGGGGCTTATGGTCGGTCTGAATCTTGAAGTGAGTGCCAAACAAGTATGGCCTCAACTTCTTCAGGGCCCAAACCACAGCAAAGGCCTCCCTCTCAATAGCTGACCAATTCTTCTCTCTGGGGGTCAGCCTCCTGCTAATAAAAGCTATGGGCTGGTCATGACCATCAAAATTCAGTTGCGATAGAACAGCTCCCACACCCAGCTCCGAAGCGTCTGTTTGGACAATGAATGGTTTGGAGTAGTCTGGACTCTTTAGGATAGGTGCTGTGCACATGGCCTGCTTTAGGTCATCGAATGCCTTCTGACAGCTTGCTGTCCACTGAACTTTTTTTGGCATCTTTTTACTTGTCAGGTCGTTTAGCGGGGTCACAATGGATCCATAATTTCTGACAAATTTCCGGTAATAACCAGTCAGGCCCAAGAAAGCTCGAACCTGAGTCTGGGTGGTTGGAGGAGCCCAGTCCTGTATGGCCTGTATTTTGCTCTCCAACGGTTGAACCTGACCCCCTCCTACAAGGTGGCCCAGGTATACAACCTGTGTCTGCCCTATCTGGCACTTGGTGGCCTTGATAGTGAGGCCTGCCTTCTGCAGGGCCTCTAACACTTTCCTCAGGTGGACCAGGTGATCCTCCCAGGTGGAGCTAAAGACAGCGATATCGTCCAGATACGCTGCACAGAAGTCGTCCAACCCAGTGAGAACTTGATTCACCAGCCTTTGGAAGGTGGCAGGTGCATTTTTCAAACCAAAGGGCATTACCACGAACTGATAATGCCCACCCGGGGTAGAAAATGCTGTTTTGGGCTTGGCCTCCTCAGCTAACCTGATTTGCCAATACCCAGCTGTCAGGTCAAACGTACTTAAGTAGTTGGCCGAGGCCAACCGGTCGATAAGTTCGTCTGCTCTTGGTATCGGGTGGGCGTCAGTCTTAGTGACTGCATTGAGACCTCTGTAGTCCACGCAGAACCTCATCTCTTTCTTACCGCCCTGGGTGTGAGGTTTCGGCACGAGCACTACGGGACTAGCCCAGGGGCTGTCCGAGGGTTCAATGACTCCCAGCTCCAACATTTTCTGCACCTCTGTCTTGATGCAGTCTCTGACGTGATAAGGTTGCCGATAGATTTTACTCTTTACGGGTAGACTGTCCCCAGTGTCGACCTCGTGGGTACACCAATTGGTCTGACTGGGTGTCAGAGAGAACATATGTCGAAAGGATTGAAGAACCTGTTTGCAATCCTTTTGTTGATGTCCAGAGAGGCTGCCACAAAAGACAACACCATCTACTGATCCATCGTCAGGGTTCTGAGAGAGCAGGTCCGGGAGAGGGTCACTCTCCTCCTCCTGTCCCTCATCTGTGGCCATGAGCAAGCCCATGCCCTCCCTGTCGACATATGCCTTGAGCCGGTTTACATGGAGCACCCGGTGGGGGCTCCGGGGAGTTCCCAGGTCTACCAGGTAGGTGACCTCTCCCTTTTGCTCAATGATCGTGTGGGGCCCAGACCATTTGTCTTTGAGTGCTGCTGGGGCCACTGGCTCCAGCACCCACACCTTCTGTCCAGGCTGGTACACAGTCAGGACAGCCTTTTGGTCGTGCCAAGCTTTCTGTAATTCTTGGCTCGCCTCAAGGTTTTTAGACGCCTTTTCCATGTACTCTGCCATCCGCGAGCGGAGACCGAGCACATAGTCCACAATGTTTGATGCCGGCTTTCTGAGAGGTCTCTCCCATCCTTCCTTTACCAAACAAAGGGGTCCCCTTACAGGATGTCCGAACAGAAGCTCGAAAGGGCTGTAGCCAACCCCCTTCTGCGGGACCTCTCTGTAGGCGAACAAGAGGCAGGGTATCAGGACATCCCATCTCCGCCGAAGCTTTTCAGGTAGTCCGTGAATCATCCCTTTTAGGGTCCGGTTGAATCTCTCAACCAGCCCATTGCATTGTGGGTGATAGGGTGTGGTGAACTTGTAGTTGACACCACATTCCTTCCACATAGCAGTCAGATATCCCGACATGAAGTTTGCACCTCTGTCTGAGACGACCTCCTTAGGGAAGCCCACTCTGGAGAACACTCCAAGTAGGGCCCGTGCCACCACAGGTGCTGTAGTGGTCCTAAGGGGAATAGCTTCAGGATACCTGGTGGCGTGGTCCACCACCACCAGTATGAACTTGTGCCCTGATGCTGTCTGGGGTTCCATTGGTCCGACAATGTCGATCCCCACTCGCTCGAAGGGTACCCCCACCACTGGTAGTGGTATCAGGGGGGCCTTTGTCGTGCCACCTGACTTACCACTGGCTTGGCAAGTGACACAGGAGCGGCAAAACTCCTTCGTATCCTCGGACATGTGGGGCCAGTGAAAGTGTGGGACAATTCTGTCCCAAGTCTTATTCTGGCCTAAGTGACCTGCAAGGGGAATCTCGTGGGCCAAGGTGAGAAGGAAACCTCTCAGAGACAAGGGGATGACCAGCCTCCTGGTCGCACCAGGTTTGGGGTCTCTTGCCTCAGAGTACAGGAGTCCATCGTCCCAGTACACTTTGTGGGTACCTGTGGCGTTCCCTGCAGCCTCAGCAGCAGCCTGCTGTCTGAGGGGTTCAAGTGAGGGGCAGTCTAACTGTGCCTTCCCCAGGTCTTCCCTGGAGGGTCCCCCTGAGCCCAGAAACTCAACCTGACCAGGTTCAAGCTCTTGCGGCTCAGTTTCCCTCAGTTCCTTAAGGTCAGCCTCCTCGGAGACTTGATCCACGACCTGGGGCAAGGGGGAAGGCGAAGCCTTACCCTTACTGCTCCTTTTCTTGGAAGGTGTCTGGTCCGTTCTTCCAGGATCCAGCACCTGTTCAGTGGGGCATCTTTTGGCCTGTGACCTGGTCACAGCAAGGACATGTGCTGGCAAGCCTAACATCTCCATGTGAGTCCTCTGCTCCACTTCTGACCATTGTGACGTTTCCAAATCATTGCCCAACAGACATTCTACGGGGAGGTCTGAACTAACCACAACCTTTTTCGGGCCACTTACCCCTCCCCAGGAGAAATCAACAACTGCCATACTGTGATTGGTAGTGACGTTGCTGGCATTGGTCACTAGGTAACTGGTACCTAGCATGATCTGTCCAGGGTCCACGAAGTTAGGCGTCACCATGGTGACACTGGCACACGTGTCCCTGTAGGCCTGAGCCACTTTTCCATTGATCAAAGGTGTCTGTCTGTATTTGCCCAAAGTATTGGGACTGGCATCAGGGGACATATCCATATCCCCTGTACAGACAAGGACGGCCTGAGTGAGCGTGCCGACTAAGTCGTCACTCCCCTCTGTTCCCAAGGTTAACCCAACTAATGCCTTGGGAGGCGCACTACCACTGCTGACTGTACTAGGGGGCGCAGGTGCCTTAGGGGCTGCAGTGGTAGGAGTTTGCCCTCCTTTCTTGGTGCACTCACTAAACCAGTGAGTCTTACTTTTACAGTACTGGCACCACCTTTTTGACTGGCCTTCTTGAGTCTTCTTCTTCTGTGAAGCCTGACCCCCACCCTCTTTGGTTTGTTGGGGACCTGTCGAAGACTTCTGGTCATTTTGTTCGTTCTTGTTACCCTTTTGGTCTGCTTTCTTCTGACCACCCTGGTTCTGATTCTGGTTCTGCTTGACCCTTGTTCTGACCCATCTGTCTGCCTTCTTTCCCAATTCTTGGGGAGAGGTCAGATCCGAGTCGACAAGGTGCTGATGCAACAATTGGTTCTGACAGTTGTTTAAAATCTGTTCTCGCATGATAAGATTGTACAATCCTGTGTAATCAGTAACCTTGCTACCCAGCAACCAGCCTTCCAAAGCCTTAGTGGCACAATCAACAAAGTCAGTCCAATCCTGAGACTGAATTTTCTGGGTGTCCCGGAACAGCACCCGGTACTGTTCCGTGGTTAAGCCGAACCCATCAATCAGTGTGTTCTTCAGGACTTGGTAGTTGTTAGCATCCTCAGCTCTAGTAGTGAGGAGCTTGTCCCTTCCTTTACCTTCAAAGGAAAGCCACAGTATAGCTGCCCACTGACTTGGGGGGACGCACTGGACAGTGCAGGCCCTCTCCAAAGCAGTTATCCACTTGTGGATGTCGTCCCCTTGTTTAAAGGGGGGCACTATTTTACTCAGGTGTCTAGTGTCTATACCCCTGTCTTTCTCTCTATTGAGACTGCTGCCACCAGTGGGATCTAACCCACTTAATTTCTGCTCTCGGGCCAGGGCAAGTCTTTCTTTGGCGAGGGCAAGTTCTTCCCGCTCGATCCTCAGATTGACTTCCCGCATCTTCGCTTCATGCTCCCTCCTCTGAGGGGAAGTCATTCCTCTCTGAGAGGATGCCTGAGAGACATGTGTATGAACCGATCTGCCGGAGCCTCTGGAGAGAGACCTAGCTCGTCCGTTCCCAAGGTTAAGCCTGCTTGAGCGTGGGCCCGGGGCTCCCCCAGTTCCATTCTCATGCCTGCTTAAGTTGGTCCTTGTAAGCCTGCCGACTACCGCTGGACCTTTGTCTGCCTCGTCTCCCGATAACTCGTCCTCGTCCTCCTCCTCTGTGTGGAGGTCGAGGTCGGGGTCACCGAGGGTTCCCTCTAAGGGAGGCATGTTCCCATCTGCACTGGGGGGACCTGTGTTAGAGGACCTCCTAGCATCGTACGCCTCTAAGAGACCTATCAGAATTGCGATGGTAGGGTTAGAACCCTGGTTTAGCTTCCTGGAGGCACATAGTTGTCGCATCTCCTTGAAGCTAAGGGTTGCATATCGTGACACGACCTGTGGAGGGTCACTGACCACTAAGGGAGTCTGCGAGGACTCTCCGTGGACCGACATGCTTGTCTAGTGCGGTGTAAGTGTTGCACCTACCTACACTATGTGTTTACCTACTGATCCCTTGCTAGGAGTTGTAGTCAGGGTGTGCTAAGCCCTGTTACACTACAACAGCCGGTTCAGTAGAACTCGGAGTGTTCTAAGTTAAGTTATATGTACCTGGGTACTTATGTGATCTTTCACTGCGATATTCTTAGGATACGTGTGTGGTAAAACAACAGCAAGCTCAAATCCCAACCGCTGCTCACCAATGTGAGAAGTTGGCCTGATATGTAGTGCTCACTATTCTAGTGATCACTGTGTATCATTCCAAACGACCCTTATTGATGATTGGTTGTAAGTCAACCTTTTAGACCAGCTATCCTAGTAGCGTGGATACGAGCAGTCTTAGGCTAAACTCTAGAGGGCGTGTTAAGCCAGCTGTTTACCATCACATATACCCCTTGAACACCAAGTGAAAGGACACCACACAAGTTGTTATGAAAATAAAAGGGTATTTATTTATAACAAGACTACCCTGGCTCTTTATGAGTCAGGGAGCTACGCACACTACAAAACTCTTAGGAAAATACTTCAGTTGCACAATTTACACAAATGCCCGAGGGGCACGAGAAACCATCTACACTAACAGTGAAATGCGAATGGTTAGAGTCTGGAGGTACTGATTCCGGAGGGTTCCGATCAGTGGGACTAAACGAAAAAGGAACTGGACACTTGTAGAGCGAACCTGCGATGGAGCACCGAGATGCTCGATTTACCTAGCCCGGAGGCTGCGGCTGCGTGAAGTTCGTCAAGATGTCGGGAGTCCTCGTGTAGTCTCAGGAGCCTGAAAGAAGAAGTTGCTGGCAGGCGACCAGTGACGATGTTCAGAGCGATCCAAGCCTGGATCGGTGATGAAGGAAAACCTGAAAGCAGAGGGGACTCAGTTCTCAACCGCTAGCCAGCGATCGTGTGGGTACCAGGGGGGTACCGGCTGAAGTCACCTCGACCAGGTGAGTGGGTGACGTCGGACTCGGCTGTTCCTCGGACCAGGAGGCGCGGCGGCGACCAGGATGGAGG
Organism: Triturus cristatus; assembly: GCF_964204655.1. Lineage (NCBI taxonomy): Eukaryota > Metazoa > Chordata > Amphibia > Caudata > Salamandridae > Triturus > Triturus cristatus. Next base: position 1,189,124,423 of record NC_140581.1, on the reverse strand, counting down.
GCGAGCTGTCCCACGAAGGTGTCTGCTGTCGATGATGCTGGGCCCAGGAAGGGGCAGCGGATCTTGGCAGTGGCCACCCAAGCGGGGGAGTCAAGATGGCGTCGGGAGTGGACCAGGAGGGTCCGGGGTACTCCTCTGTTGAAGGGGAGCAAGTGCCAGTCTGGAGCAACCAGACTAGTGATGAAAAATAATCTTGGAGCGTCGTGAAGAGGGCCACCAGCCGGACGGCAAGTGGTCGGACAACGCGGTGAACAGCAAGGAGCGGAAGGGCCCCCCACGCAGATCTCGCGGATGCTGGGGAGACAGACTTCGATGCTGGAGCTGCTCAGGGTTTAGGGCTTCTCAAACCCTAGGTGCACTCACTCGAGGGTCCCTCGGTGGGCGTGCTAGATAAGCGTCGTGCAGGTTCTGAAGATAGCCGGTCCCGCAGGTCTCGTCACACCTACGGCTCTCAGCTGGGCTGATGAGGGAGGTAAAAGGTCAGAGATGGCAGGGAACTCGGGTCTCGTCGAGCTGGGCAGTCTTGATCCGTAGGAGAGACTTACAGCAAACCGCAAGCGCTTAGTTGGTGCCTGCTGGAGCAGGGTGGCTACTCCTTAGCCACAAGGGAGAGTCTTCAGAAATAGTCAAGAGTTCCTTTCGTGGAAAGTGGTTCGTGATTCGGAGTTACCCGATTATCTGATTATCCAAATTGGGAAGGGGACTCGCTCCTACCTTTATTCTAAGAAAAAGGGGTTGGCCCGTGACTAGGTTCTACCTATGGGTGGAGCCAGGAGGGGGGTGGTTACACCCCTATCCTTTGTCCGGCTTCGCGCCAGCTCAGGGGCTGGTGTGCCCCCGAAACTGGTTTGAGCCGGGCTATGCACAGTGAGCACCGGGGTGCCCCTGGCAATCACCTTCCTTTCAGCCCTGCCTACCTGGGATACACAACCCTGTCTGGGACGGTGCTAACACCGCCCTCGACAGGAAACCCTTTGTCCAAACTCCCTTCGCTGGAAGGTCCCCCAGCAGCAGGAGGTCAGACTTGTGTCTGGTGGCAGCATCCATTTTGTGATGCTGAGGCTTGAGTCAACTTTAACCGGGGTTCAGGGTTACTTCCATGTCGTGCCCCTCTAGAAGGGGGGAATGCTAACCCCGTCGCCAGAACTAGCGAGGGGTTCGTATTCCAATTCGTATGACACCTTACGCGACATGTGTAGGTGATGCGATGCCAAAGTTAGCAAATAGTTGGCCCGCGTCACCATGGAACGGCTATTAGGACTTGGTTCCGCACGCCGTCGACGGGCTCGGCTCGCGCCAGAGCACCATCCCACATGACTCCCCGCACTCTGCCTTCAGGATTGATAAGGCCTGCCATAGGAGTGACTGATAGGAATCCATGTGTCCATTTTAGGGTTAGGTGTAGGAATACTACACCTACAGCAACGGGTGATTACACCACGTGGCCCCAGCTGTCGTGCAGCCAGTTGTGTCAGATTTGGGCGGCCATTCCAGGAGTGGCATAATACATGCTGCAGCCCCTGGTAGGCCCTGGGTACACCGATGCCCTGGATACCTGTGGTATGCTGAGACAGGGACTGACAAGGCGGCCCAGTTCCAATTAGTGGATGCACCTGACGTACATGTGTTAATTTCGAGAGAGAACAGCTAGGCTGTGGGTCTGATTGGCAGGCCCACAGCCGGAGAAAGTCGTAAACCAATGAAGCAAAAGCAAAAAATCTGGGTGATCATAGGATTGCAGACCCTACTCTCCTACAATGACAATACAAAATGGAGTCCAGACTTCAGTCAACATAACAAAAGAGACACGTGTAAGGCAGGAGAATTCATGTCTTTAGTAAATGCTTAATCACATCGAAGTTGCAATTTACAACAGACGACCCTTTCAGCATTTACTGAAGACATCCGGCTTGTTAGACTAATCATCATATATATCAATTATCATCATCTCTTCTACTTCCTTAGCTAAACGTTTCTGATAAGTGACATTGGCAATAGCTTTCTTATCGGGGATACAGAATGATACACATAAGGAACAGAGCAAGGGACCACATTGAACACAGATGCAACAAGAAAACAGAACTGCTATAATTATACAGAGACCAGTTAAAACCTTCCAACCCCAGGCAGTGATCAATGCCCAAAACCATCCAGAAAAGGACCAAGTGCCGTTTTCTGTATGGATTTCAGCTGCAATTTTATGCAACCTGTTAATTGCATTATAGACTGAAGGTGTGTGGTCAGGAATAAACACACAGCAACTGCTTCCGATAATTTTACAAGCTCCACCTCGATCAGCTAACATAACATCTAACACCATACGATTCTGCAATGCAACAATTCTGGTAATCTGTAATTCTTCCGTAAGATTCCCAAGAGCAGCAGCGGTTTGGTTTGTCACAGCCTCTACCACTCGTGTTAATCTTCGAACTTTCCTACTATTTAGGGCAGCTCCAACGAAGAAAAACAATCCTAAATTGAAATCAATATACTGCTGCAAACTGGTGTCAGTCTGGTCCACGTCGTCAATCGATAGAGTACGTTTATACCTATTTACAGTCACATTATTTAACAACTTTAAATCCTTATGATAGGATGCAGGTGCCAGAAATACAGGAGGCAACAAAAATGATACATAACATACTCCGGACCAACCGGCTGGCAAACGGTAATAACCTTTATTTCCGCATACAAAGTACGTATTATGGGATGCTAAGAAGGTACTGTTATTCAACCCATCGATGTTTAATATGGTAATACAATCGCTAACACCAACAGGAATATAACCCACACTTTGGACACACAGGTCCGCTTGAGCTTGTGCCACTTGAATCACAAATTTGTCTTTTCCCACAGTGTCTCTGGTGTTCGTAAAAACATATGGAATCGATTCATTGTCTGGTCGATACTCTTCCCATTCCCAAATTGTCCCATTCGCTTGCGGATATCCATCTTTATCCTGATGACATTCTTTATTGAGTCTGAAGAGTAATCGTCCCACTGTGGGTTTCCGAGTGGCAAAGAGCAAAGTGTACCATGCTCTACAAGAGCCATTATGAGAGAAAGGAAGAGGTATGAATGGCGTTCCTCCTTTCTTCTGATGAGCTGGCATCATACCACATATCCAACAGTTCGTAGCATTGGTGGCAACATGGGTATGATGTAACATCTGGATGAAAGTGTTATTCAAATAGGACTGACGATACTTCAATTCTTGATACGGAAGGGTATAGAAATAGTGCTCCGCAGGCACTGGAGTGGTCAACACAAGCAACTCTCGAGCAGGAGTCACATCCTCCACAAACCATGTGGTTATCCCAACAATAGCTACTGTGAGCATAAAACCTGTTGCACAAAGGATCTTCTTTTTCTCCATGTCAGAATAGAGAATCAATATCTTCCTGAAACTAAAGGTTTGTCAGAACTCTTCCCCTTGGGCAGCGGTCGATTTCTTCACCAACGGGCCAAGACGGGTGTCGCTACACTAATGCAGGGCTGATGCCCCCCCCCTTGCCTCATTGGCTCTCCGTTTCACTAACCCAAGGGCCGTTCTGACAACATGTCCCGATACTGAAGGATTCACTTTCTTGGCCTCAGATGATATCGCCTTCCTCCAGGAGTCGCGTGGTCCGGAAAGAGCTCCTCAGCGTCGTTCGATTCCACAGCACGGCCTTTCTCTGTGGTCAGAATCTCTCGTTGATCGGTCAATACAGCGGGCTCCACCAATCCGGGCGGTACTTTGCGGCAGTGCAGGGAATGGATCCAATTCTTTCTGTTGGAAACTCGCACAGCCGTCCTCATTGCCAGTAAGACTTGCTCAGGGCCAACCCATCTCGGCTCCAGGCTGTTCGTCCTGTCAAAGATTTTCAGCATGACATAGTCTCCAGGCTGGAGACTATGTCCTTCGCCGGTGGACCGATCAGGGAGCGCCTCCCGGACCTGTTGATGAATAGAAACCAAGTTATCCGTTAACTGTGCCAGATAATCATTCATCATTACACAAGGTACATCATACACAGCCTTAGGTTTTGGTGGACCCCAAATATTCATTGGACGTCCAAAGACAATCTCATACGGTGTAAGACCAATTCGAGAGTGCGGTACCGACCTAATTGACAACAATGCCAGCGGTAAAGCATCTGGCCAAGTCAAAGACGTTGAAGCTTGAATTTTAGCGATCTTGAGCTTCAGTGTACCATTATATTTCTCAACTAGCCCTGCAGATTGAGGGTGGAATACTGCGTGGAACTTCTGGGTGATGCCTAGACCCTTCAAAACATACTTTATAACATCCGCTATAAAGTGGGGTCCGTTATCACTCCACAGAAGTCTACAAACGCCATATCGAGGGAAAAACTCCTTCAACAGCATCTTAGCGGTAGTCATTGCAGTATTGTCCTTCGTAGGGTATGCCTCAACCCATTTGCTAAAGGCACACACCACTACTAGAACATACTTCAAATTGTTACAACGCTCAAGCTGGATGTAATCCATCTGCAAAACCTCAAAGGGTGCAGTAGGTGTTACAAAACCTCCTGCTGGGGTCCGAGTACCCTTTCCTGGGTTGTACCTCAAGCAAATCATACAGGTCTGCACCACCCTCTTTGCCGTGCTAGCAATCTCTGGATGCTCCCAAACTTGGGTAAGCAATTTTACAATTGCGGAAGCTCCAACATGTGCTAGCCCATGTGCCATCTGAACCATAGGTTGTACAAAGGCCGTGGGTAATTTCCATCTATCCATCTGCTTATTTCTCCAGCAGCCCTCATCATCCAATTCTCCCTCACTGGACCAATTCTCCCGTTCTTTGTCAGAAGCGGTCCTCTGTATTTCTCGCACTTCTTCCTTCGCATCATGCCATCTTTCTACTTGCGACTTCACTACATACATGGCAGTAACACCAGGCTGCATCGCAGTCTCCCGCGCCACCCGGTCTGCTAACGCATTCCCTTCTCCAACTTTATCGACTACTTTCCTATGGGCGCTACATTTAACGATGGCAATTTTCTTCGGATACGTCAATGCAGTTAAAAGATTATGAACTAACTCCCCATGCATTATTTGTACGCCATGCGACGTTAAGAACCCTCTTTCCTTCCAGAGCAGGCCGAAATCGTGCGCTACTCCGAAGGCATAGCGGCTATCTGTATAAACATTCACACACAATCCTGTACTGAGCTCACATGCTCGTGTTAATGCTATCAGTTCCGCTGCTTGAGCTGATTTCTGTGGTATGCGCGCTGTCTCCACTATTGTTTGCAATGTGGTAATCGCATACGCGGCTGAAGTCGTACCATCTGGTAGCTTCAGGCATGACCCATCCACCCACAGTTCTCCATCCACATCTGAAAAGGGCGTATCCTGGAGATCAATACGACCCTTTGTTTGTTCCTCGGTCACAAGGATACAATCATGTGCTTCTCGTGCCTCAGACCGAGTCTCGGGGTATGGCAACAATGTGGCAGGATTTAACGTCACGCACCTCTTCAACGTAATATGAGGAGCCAAAAGCGTCAGCTCATATCCCGTTAAACGGGCACTGGTCAAATGCTGCGTCTTTGTCTGATTAAGCAGGGCATCAACAGCATGGGGGACTAATACCAACAGCTTATGAGATAACACAATTCCCTCGCTCTGGCGTATTGACACAGCTGTTGCCGCAACCGAGCGAAAACAACCAGGCAATGCTCGGGCAACAGGATCAAGTACAGCCGAAAAATATGCACAAGGGCGCTGCTTGTCGCCGTGCATCTGCACTAAAACCGATAATGCACATCCATCTTTCTCATGCACATACAGCGAAAAAGGCTTGGTATAATCAGGAGTCCCTAACACTGGTGCTGAACAGAGGGCCTGTCGCAGTTTCTGAAAGGCAGTGTCACACTCACTCGTCCAAGGAAGCGGGATAGGTGTATCTTTTGTCAAAAGGGCTAACAATGGCTTGGCTATGTGCGAAAACCCTAATATCCACTGCCTACAAAAAGAAACAAGACCCAAAAATGCGCGCACGTCCTTCTGCGTGGACGGCGTCGGTGTGTCCAGAATCACTTGGACACGATCTGGTGTGAGTGCACGTCCCTCCTTAGACAAAAGGTGACCCAGATAAGTCACCTTTGGTCTACAGAATTGCAACTTTTTCCGAGAGACTTTGTGATTGTGGGATGCCAAAAAGGAAAGCAAAGACAACGTACTCGTTTCACACAACTCCGGAGTGTCGGCCGCCAGCAAGATGTCATCGACATATTGAATGAGGGCGACACCCTCGGGCAAAACAAAGGAGTCCAATTGTCTTTTCAAAGCTTGACTGTAGATGCTAGGGCTTTCCGTATAGCCCTGAGGGATTCTACAAAATCGGTAAGACCTATTATTTAGAGTGAAACCAAAAAGGTATCGACTATCGGGATGAATGGGAATTGAAAAGAAGGCATTTTTCAAATCAATAACTGAAAACGTGGTCGCCGTAGGCGGGACCAAAGTAAGCAACGTCGTGATATCTGAAACCACTGGGTACTGAGGTATCACAATCTTGTTTACTTCTCTCAAATCAATGATAAACCGATAGACTTTGGCATCCGTATCCTTTTTCAGAATGGGTAGAATCGGGCTATTACAAACATTATAGGGAACTTCTTCCACTACTCCCACCTTAATCAAATCCTGCACAATCTGTATAAGAGCCTCTTCCCCCTCCTGCGAAATACGATACTGTGGAAGGCGTGGTAACACCGCCCCCTCCTGGACACTAATGTGAACAGGCGGAATCACCATCTGTCCCACATCAGTATCCGAGGTGGCCCATAGGGCGCAAGGGAGGGTAGCTAGCACAGCATCTTCTGTAACCACACACATCCGTTCAGACAGGGGGTAGTTGTCATTCAATATTACCCGCACTCCAGCAGGGGAACAGCGGATCGTAGCTCTGAAGTGCTTCAGCATATCAAGGCCCATAATATTGTCCGGCGTGTTCGGGGCAAGCAAAAATGGACAGGGTGCAGAAAAAGAATCAACCTGAAATGTGAGGGGCTGCGAAAGAGGGCTTCGGGAGAGTGTACCATCAAACCCTACCGATGTAACCATTAAGCCAGATGGGGGAGCCCTCGGAACCAATTGTTTAGACAGCGCACTACGAGTCGCTCCTGTATCCACTAGGAACTGATCAGTAGAGCCCAAAACCTCAGCTGATACGTAAGGACCCTTCTGATCAACTGGCACCTCAACTGATTCTAACCCCCATCCAACGCATTCCTATGCATGCTGAGAATCATGGTACCCAGAACGGTCAATCCCCGACACTTGATACTGATTTTGACGATCGAAAACATTAGACCTATCTCGTTGCTGCCCGGCAGGGTCAAAACGAGCGTGATCATTAGAATTCCCTCTAAAATTCGAAAAACCCCCTCTACCTCTCGGGCCACCCTGATTGTGTCCCTGACGCGAAGCATGCAACGCTGGGCAATCTCTGGCCCAGTGTCCCGATTGCTTACAATACGCACATTGATTCCTATTCATATCAGATCGGCCCGAGGGAGGACCATAAAATCCTCCCCTACCTCTATTTACACCCCGTCGGGGCGGACCATATACTTGTGCTAACATCACCTTTGTTTTTAAGTCCTTCGATTTCTTCTCCTCCTGCCCCTTCGCTTCCTGCTCCTGGCGCTCATAGTACTGAGCTATAGTCAGGAGGGCTGTCGGGGTCGCAGTGGACCAAGAACTTTCACTCGCTTTTAGGCAGGCTGCAATCGCCGGTAATAAATTCGCCACATATTTATCAGCAAAAAGGTGCCGACCCGTATCATCCGTAAGGGACTGACCACTAAAATCATGAAACGTCTCCTCAAAGCGCGTAAAGAAATCTGCAACTGATTCATCGGCTTTCTGCTTGCACGAGGCTAGCATATTCCAGTCAATCTTTTTAGGGGGAATGATTGTCTTCAACTTAGTCAGAATAGCAGCGGGGAGATCTAAGATAATCTGAGGTGGTTTCTGCGCGGGCTTTCTCTCCCTATCCTCATCCTCAAGCTCAGACCATCGAGCCTTAAAAGTGGCAGCATCATCCACCTTCCGCACAGATCGCCACATATCTGGTGGTAGAATAAGCCCAAAGAACAAATCTATATCCGCTAAGGTCATAATACAAGAATTCAAGGCCCCTTCGACTTCTTCGTAAAAGGCCGCTGGATTCTTGCGGGGATCAGGCAACGCATTCTTTAATGCCATGACGTCAGCCCTGTGCCAGGGAGTATAAACCCAATTATACACAAAATATCCCTTAGCATCGGCGGAGGTAGTATCCGAGCTAGTCCCCGCTCCTTTAGGAGGAACATACAAAGGCGCCGCCTCGCGCATTGGTTTAGCATGCACTAGATCACTCTTATCTGATTGAGAGGTGGATGAATGGCCGCCTCCGGTACGCGAATCCGACCGCTTTTCCCCCTCAAGTTGTTGGCGCGCTTTCTCTTTAAGATCTGCCGCCGCATCCCGCAACGCAAACAGTCGCCGAACCGCCTCAGGCGCCTTAGAGGGAGAGAAAACACCATTACGCAATGCTTTAGCATCTAATACCACATCGTCAGGTTCAAAGACACTGGAATATTTCCGAAAGGCAGCAATCACTTCATCAGAAAAGTGTCCCAAGAAATACAACCTTTCTCTATCCTGCCACGACTCCCAAGAATCCAACAACTCAGCAAGGGATAACTTGCCCTTACATGCACGATAGGAAAACTGTCGAAGCTCACCCATTCGCTCAGCCGATAACATGGATCGCGTGTCTACCTTACTCAAACCCGATCCAGAATCTTGTGGCCTCGGGGCAGACGCGCCAACATAAGGAGGCGGAGAACGATCTAATAAATAAAAATCATCGTCATGATTATTAAGGACAGGATAGAGTGGTTGACGAACAGCATATTGACCCGAGACTTGTAACCTGAGTTCTTTCTCTTGCTTCTCCGTCTGTTCTCTTTCCTCCCGACGCTTTGCTTCCTGCGCTCTCACATGATCATTCTTTCGTTGCTCTTTATCAAACAGCGCTTTCTCGCGTTTCTCTCGCTCACGCACTTCCTTCACCCATAATCGCACACATTCAAACATGTCTTGACGAGCACGCCGTTTACACATACACTGTTCCACATACTCAATCTTACGTATATCAAACGACCCATACAACGGCCACCGTAACTCAGGATCCTTTTTGGTATATTTCCTCCATACTGTGCTGTACATTATGGAGGAAAGACCATGTTTCACATACATATCCCTATTAGGAGTCCCCTCTGGGGGAGCTGGAGCGGATTCCTCGAGGTTTAACCGGTTTCCAAAGCAGCAGCACCACTTACGGAGTGCGCTAAAAGCAGGCATGCTCAAAAATAATGCAGAATATGCAGTATTATCAAAAAAATGGCACTTAAACGTTGTGCTGTTCAAAGTTACACAGTTCCGGAGAAATATCTCCACATTACCTGCCTATATGTGTTGCAACGCATATATTCTCACAATAATCAATACAAGATATGACCGGTCATCACAAATCAAACTCAAATAGCCAACCCAGGCTTCAAAAACTCGGAGCAAGTACCGTACAGCGGTTCTTACCAATCAAGAGTCCAGATTCCAACTGCCAAGCTCCGAAATTCGCCCAAACGGCTGTCACGGCAGGACCGACAGAAGAGGTCTCAGTCGAGGACCGGCGCCACCCAGATGGTCAGGTCGGAAGGGAAGGAAGAAAAACCTCGGGATGCCAGGACTAAAAATGCCTCTGGCAGTGATCACATCCCCGGCCAAATTCCTCACCTTCGTCGCGACCAATCCTTCGAGCATCCGAGTCGCCGATGAGCCCCACGTGACGGGCGCCAATTGATAAATACAGGCCCCAGCTAGGCCCGCAGGACACAAGGGTTCGCTCTCCTGTAAAGGAATCTATAAGGAAGTTGGCACGGAAACTGCAAAGTACAAAGACAGAGTTTATTAACCCTTAAGGGTGGTCCTACAATCCATACAATACCCTTCAGTATTGCATAGAGTAGCACAAAGAACTTGCATACACGGTCCCCTTTTATACACAACAGAGGGGCTCATAAGTGGGAGGATACGACATGAGACGAAGAATGTTACCTTTTATGGACATTTTCAATACAAGATCAATATGTGGGCGGAGCTGACATACTCCTTAAGCCCGCGAAAACATGGTCAAGCAAGGACTAACTGATAACAGATGTGGTCAAGCCTGGGCATGCGCCAGACGGACAAAGGAACTATTTATAGACTGTTACTAGGCAGATTACAAGAGCAACTAACACAAAGATATGACTCTCCTCGTGTTGCACACGTGGAGACATGACAATACAAAATGGAGTCCAGACTTCAGTCAACATAACAAAAGAGACACGTGTAAGGCAGGAGAATTCATGTCTTTAGTAAATGCTTAATCACATCGAAGTTGCAATTTACAACACCTCAGGCTCCTGTGGCTTGTAGGCAGGTTGCAGTGGTAGGTCCGTCCCCCAGCAAAGGTGCGCTGCGTCTCCCGCGAAGTGGGAGATGCGAGGTGCTTTATGCGAACGCCGGGTGAGCAAGGGCGGGATCGCCTGTCCGGCACTGCGCCTCAGGCTCCTGGGGCTTGTAGGCAGGTTGCAGTGGTAGGTCCGTCCCCCAGCAAAGGTGCGCTGCGTCTCCGGCGAAGCGGGAGACGCGAGGTGCTTTATGCGAACGCCCGGTGAGCAAGGGCGGGATCGCCTGTCCGGCACTGCCCCTCAGGCTCCTGGGGCTTGTAGGCAGGTTGCAGTGGTAGGTCCGTCCCCCAGCAAAGCTCCTGAATTGGCAGATTTTACAATGAGTGACCCAGAAGAATAAGGCATTGATCTGGGGGATTATCAACATCTTTCGGACGAACCTGCATGAATAGAAGTGAACAGAGAATGAAAGTAATCAACACTGGATAATTTTCTGATGGAAATGGAATGGGATTTTTGAAATCGTTGAGAAGAAAATATTTGATTTTTGATTTCTCATAGTGAGCCTGTATAACTCACCTAGATTAGAACCTTCACTAGAGATTTTGTTTCTGATTGTATTTTTTATATTAAATGCCTGCTATGAAGAAGATTAATTTTGTACCTTTGTTATTCAGCTGAAGATCATGTGTGGCCACATTGAACTTTATGAAGTAAATTGCTGAGTTGTAGGCTACTTTCTGCTCATATCAACTTATTTTGAGAACTGAAAAAATGTAATCAAAATTTTGTAACATTTATGAATAACTTATTTTTGACATTTTTATACCTTTTTAAGAAGTTTTGTTTTAGAACGTTTTTTTTATTAAAAAGAAGATGGCTACTGGTCACAGATTCTGCTGGGTCCTAAACATTATTTTTATGAGTCTTGTTTTAATAGCTTTAATTGGCGTATTAGTGAGTCTGTACACTGCTGTTGTATAACTTCTTTTATGGGGAGGGTGATCTATTATCAACTTCCTATAAACTATATCATATCTTGTAGTATTTGTCAATTTTATTGGGACAGGCTCTATTGGAGGAGCATGATGTAGATTATAATTTGTCGTTTGGTGTATTACCTGAAATTAAGAATTTGGCTTTTGCTAACAAAATATCCTAGAAGTAATATACTACTTAATCAAGGATTTAACAAGACCAACAAGAACAGTGTGTAAGTACACTGATGTAGAGCGTAATTATATTAGACAAATTAATGAAAGGAGAGTAAAAATGCAGAAGCAAACCAGATTCTATTACAGGAAGAGTCTGATGAGAAATTTAGAAATTCAAAGATACATCCGAGACTTAGAATTAACCAGGAGAAAAAAGGAGTAATTTGTGTGATGAGGGAGAAACATGATGAATGGGAAACCTCAGAAATATTTTGGATGAGTGAGTGCAGCTATAGTTATATAGTTGGTAAAGATTATATGTGTGTGTAACCGGGTCGGAAGGATAACGCAACAGGTGTCGTCTGGTTAATGAAGGTTTTATTTTTAAATATGCTCTTCTTCTCGGGGAGGCCAGATTTTGAATAGACCGGTAGGGGAATGTAGAGTCCCAAAGGTGAGTGTTCCTCTTCTCAGCGTGGCTGTGGTGCACTTGATTCAGCTGTCGGCGGCGTGAGTCCTCCGGGCAAGCAGATGCAGAGAGGGGACTCTCCGGGGTCCGTAAAACACAAACAGAGAAGCGTGGGACAATATAACATTCCCTTTGTAAGAGTTTCAAGGGACTCAGGAGTGAGGGAATCACACTGGTGCACACGTAATAAGAGAGAGTAAGACCGTATGTGAGTTGGGGTATCGTGCTAGTGAGGGGAGGGTGATTTCTATTTACAAAATAGAGGCGGCGAGCGGCAGCGTCTTTTAGCCCTCTGACTTCTCCCGCCTCCCAACCCGAGAAACGGTCCCGTACCTGGGTCAGCCACGCTCCTCCGTGGGCGTGGCTCGGCGAAGCGTGGTTGCCGAGTCCTTCCGTCTCCGGCTTCCCGTCCTCCGTAGTACTTCCTCCGTTCTCCTGACGTCATCGTGGTTCGTCCTGCCGTTGATTCTCCGCTCCTCCGATCTCCTTCTCCTCGACTCTCGCTCCGGTGTCCAAGCACTTCCTGATTCGCTCTTCTGGAGGTCTTATTGGTTGCCTGATACCGCCGTCATCGAAGTGGGCGGGGCTGTCTGGGAGCATGGCCCAGTTAAAGGGACCTGCTTCATTTTCCGATACATCTGTTAGGGAAGCCGTCAATGAATCTCCCTGGGGAGCACCAAGCATAGGGTCCGTGAGTTCCCGAGCTTCCCACCAGTCACCCCCTGGTCTGATGTCTTCCCCGCTGACCTTGTGACAGTGTGGTAATGACCCTACATTTAGAGGTATTTATCATTCCTAAGGTAAAGAAGTTTATTTTAACGTTCCTTGTAACTGGGAAGGTTCTGTTGAGTGTAGATTTAAATTCTGTATATAGTTTTCCCGATTTATGCCCTTATATAGGTACAATTTATATTGCCCTTATTTAGGCATAGAAAATCCAGCCCTTATTTAGGCATTGTCCATGCTAACCAAATACAGGCATGGTCTCCTACATCCATCAATCCACGTCACAATGAGTTCTTGGAAAATCAGACTCTTAAGCCTTTAGGAATTTCCCTTGCTTGGATATTGATTTCTCCAAGAACTCATTTATTATGCATGAACATCTATTCCTAAGGGGTTCATTCATGACGTACCGATGCCCGACTTTTACGTCAATACAGGCATTCCTAAACACCTTCAAGGTATAAATATACCTGCACTTGCCCTGGTAAACCACGGTTCTGGTACGGTCCAGTTCGACTGCCTACTTGCGGTTCGCCACGACAAGTTCAGAAGGAGATCGAGTCCCAGCCTGATACACTGACCAGACGCTGTCTTCCTCCTCACAGAGAATCCAGCTCCAGTGTTTCTGACTCGCCTTGCGGGGTGTTAGATATCGAGTTCCAGAAAAAGATTCCAACCTCGCTCATTCCAAGGTATGGAGCAGACTAGAACTTAGAGAAACTTTTGGCAACTCTTGGCAAAACTAAACTATAGCTAGCTATACTTTAGAAAACAGCACCTACTTCTTACCTCGTACTACAGTTAGGTTAGGTACACTGGGGTAGAACAATTTAGAAGGATCAGATGAGTATTCACATTTTAGCCTGTGTTATTTATGTATGTATTTTAATTAATATTTGTCATAGCTACAAACCATGCTATTGCAGTATTATTTTATCTTACTGCTAACTCTGTACATATTGTACTTCACAGCCTGTCTTACGATTGTAGCAGTTCATATCTCTTGCACGAGAAATAAGACTGTTCAATAAACCCTTTTTATTGAAACGCCCATCTCTCTATTTCTATGCAACTCTGTAGAAACGAAGCATGCACGGTTGACTGAGTGAAACTGTTATCTATTGTTTCCACGGTTCTGAGATTGTTCCGACTCTAAGGGAAACAAAGTTGTCATGTTTATGCGGTTGTCAGAAACTAATCCCTTCTTGTATATTTAAGACGTTTCTAGTGACCTCTGAGTTAGCTGGCACACACAAGTAATTATGTTTAATGTACTCCATAGAGACATTCTGACCTCAGTCCTATGTCAAATCTATAGTGTATATTATTCCAATGCGAAGAGCCTATCAGGGATATAGGAACTACACTAAATGGCGCCCAACGGTTTGGTAAGGCACTAATTTAATGCTAGATACTGAAGTAACTCAGTTGTGCTTTTCTCAGAGACCCTCTACTCATAATACTCCATAAGACGTCTGGAGTGGGTAGGGATAATATCCGCCATAGCTGAGTAGGACGAAAATCCTATGTATTAGCTGTTTGGTTTGTTCAACGTTGAAGGATACAGTGTTCCAAAATATTGTGCACCTTATCTTTGTTCCCTTGAAACTTGCTCTGCAACTTTCATTAAACAATGTTCGAAAATGAGACAAACACCGAAACTGGTGGAGCTGTGCCCGATAATGTCGCAGCAGCTTTTGATTATATAGGTTTTAATGAAACCGATGAAAATGTGAAAATCATCGCTCCAAATTTAAGGAGAGCCATCACTCAAACTTATAAAACATGGCCTAACACCAAGAGGTGGTAGAGCAGTTTTTGTGATAGAGGCACATGAATCTCACCAGACAGAGGTATTCTATTCATGGATAGTATTCCCAGAATCAAATCCAGTAAATAAAACGTTTCACTTCTACAAAGAAGATGAAACACCTGAGGAATATATTCCTTTCGAGGATATTGAAATTCCACTCACATACCAGGAGCATGATCTCTGGTTTAAAGGCGCCCTAAAACATTACAATCACATTACCAGGCTCGGTCCACTAGGTAGACCAGGAGCTACATGGCCGATTTTAGCCGGAAACACACCTCATCCTGACATTGAAGAAATGACAGATGTAGAATTACTTCCTCAACTCAAAGAGTTGATCAAAATGTATAGATAATTGGTTCAATATGTCATGAGGACTTTCACAGTCCAACCGACAATAGCCATTCCAAGACAAATCTCTCACCAGGGGAATGCGCTAAAAATCACTCCACAGACTTTACATGCAGTCATGGGTAAAATGCCCACAAAACATGAACAAATTCCATTCTGGATAGCTAAATAAATTACTCAAATCGAAGCAGTATTTCCTAATACTAGCCCTTATGAGAATCACAGAATTCTAACAATCTGTCTACCAATGGGGATCACACCACATCTGGAAGACTGCACCACTTGGGGCACAGTCTTTGCTGCAATCTACACAAAAACATATGGTGTTCCGTCTATGGCGGTAATACCTGACGTTCTGAAACAGATTCAAAACGAATACGGGGCAAAGCCTGCTCTGAATGTAAGTATGAAGTTACTTAAAAATTTCAACCAGATCTCAACAATAATATTATCTAATATTAAAGGAGAAGCAGCATCAGTGGCAATCCGCCAGAAATTAAGGGAATTTGATGTAACAGAACAACCACAAGAACTAGCCAGAATAATTGAAAAATCATGTGAAGAATGAGGCAGAGACAGTTTGGGAGGGAAACCAGTTAAACCACAACTGTCTGAAAGTCCTGATAAGGTCTTTCCTAAAAACACTCCTACCTCTTCTGAAAAGAAGTGGGAAAATAGCAAACAGCATTCCAAAGAGAAGCGTTCTCATCCCCGAGGCAGGTCTCCTCAAAAGGAGCCCTCTGAAAGGAGGTACAACCTCAGGAATAGGGATAATTTGAGAAAACCTGACAGATATCAAGATACTGATACACGTTCCTCTCGTACCTTTCAGATATCATCGCAGACATCCGAAAGAAGAAGACGGTCAGAAAACAAGGAAGAAAGCATGAAGTCCAAAGACGATCAACACGTTCAGAAAAACAAACCAAAACCTAAATTCTCCAAAAAGAAGGTAGCAGGTCTGAAGATCAGACATGCCGAGGATTCTGAGAACACAACTCAAGAACGGAGAATGGGCTCAGACAATGTTGGACAGTGCAGCAGAAGTTACAGTAGCTCACCAGAACCTGAAGGGGCTTCTGGAGACAGTGGACTTGAATGAGGACATTCAAGTTGAAACTGCACACACCAGGGTTAGTTCTCCGCATAGGTTATATGAAATAAAACTCCGGATGGAGGGAGATATACCAAGAAAAGTGAAAGCACTCTTTTCGGAGCGACTTTCAAAGGGTTATGATATACTTCTAGCAGAACGAGACTGGCCACCAGAATTTGTCAGGGAATGCCCACATGGCGAATACATAATTATGCCAGCCTTTTCCAACGATGTACCAGTACACTTAAAATATACTTATGCCAGGAAATGGGCAGTGGCCCAGGCCCCAGCATTATACAAGAACCATGTAGGATGGGATGAGGACTCACCTCACCACAAAATCCAGTTAAAAAAATCAACCAACTGCACAAAGGCAGTACCCAGTTAAGCAAGAAGCTAATAAACAGGTCAGGGAGCTCTTAGATCAACTTGAATACCAGGGGGTGATTGAAACATGCACCTCATCAATGAACAATCCTTTGTTTCCTGTCTCCAAACCAGACAATACTTATCATCTACTTCTGGATTACAGACACCTAAACTCCTGTTGCAAAACATTTGCAGTGTAAAATGCACACAGTAGAGCATTAATGAATAACATTGTGCGTAAAAAGTACAAAACCACATTAGTCATTTCAAATGGTTTCTTTTGTCAAAAGTTTGCACCTGAAAGTAGATATTTGACTGCTTTCTCAATAATGGGGACACAGCGTCAATTTTGTTGACTCCCACAGGGGTTCAAAAACAGCCTGGGGTTATTCTCAGCAAGAGTAACAGAGTTACTACAAATTTATGATGACGAGGCATTGTCATATGTCGATGATATATATCTGACAGACGATGACCTGTACAGGCACTTGAACAGGGTGAACACAATTATATTGGGCTTCGCCTCTGAGGGTTACAAATTCAACTTTAAAAAGTCCAGAATTGCCATCTTAACGTCCTCTTCCTAGGATATGAACTATCAAGTGAAGGAAAAAACCTGGCAGCCAACTTTTTAGAAAAATGTGCGCTGCTCCAACATCCAAAAACGCTGAAAAACTTAGTCAATTCTAGGTTTCCTGAATTTTGGAAGAACATACATTTTAAATTACGCAGAGAGGGATAACCTATTTAAGAATTATTCAAACCTGATTTCAAAACCACAACTTGGACACAAGAACACACAGAAATTCTGCGTTCATTTCAAACAGACATGTTAGCAACAAAACACTTGCAAACACGCGTAAACGGACGCAACTTAGTGATCCGAATCATTCCGGGTCAATGCAGATTCACCTACTTAACTTTTAACGAAGGTGAAAAAGTACCAATTGCATACAAATCACATTTGTATACTGTTAGAAATGGGGGTCTCTGGTTGGCAGTGGCCACTGTCCAAGCAGGGACCCTTCTTTCTAAGTCAGAGTAAAGGGTTGCACCCCTTTGACAACCCCTGCTCCACCCTGTGGTAACGTAGCACGAGCAGTTAGGCTAATCTCAGAGGCAGTGTGTTAAGCATCTATGACCATACACAGTAATACAGTGAGGAACACTACAAAGGGACACAACACAGGTAGTTATTAAAAATAGTTATCTTTATATATAGGCTTATCACAAGACCAAATAACGAGAAAGCCACAATACTGTACAAAAATAATTCTCTCTGGATGCTGCAAAAATAGTTCAAATAGGGAATGCAAAATTCAATTCAGGGAAATGGTCTCTGCGACCCTTTTACTCACAGTTCACTGTTGACAATAATCCACAAAAGTGCAGCTACGGCAGGTTAGCGATGTTTTTCCTCACGCTTTTGGTCGCGGCCGCTCGCTAACGGGTGTTAGCGACAACTTTGGGGGCTGCAACCGTGCGGGGCGATGATCAGGCCAGCGAGCCCTCAGTGACAGTGATGCGACGATTTTCCTGACGCTCCACGGCTGTAGCGATACTTTTTAGGCCCGCAAACGTGTGGGGCGATGATCAGGCCAGCGAGCCCCCAGCGGCAGCGATGCAACGATTTTCCTGACGCTCCGCGGCTGTAGCGAGAATTTTTAGGCCCGCAAACATGTGGGGCAATGGTCAGGCCAGCGAGCCCTCGGCGGCAGCAGTACGATGATTTTCTTGATGCTCCTCAGCTGCGGTGGCTCGCTAACAGGCCTTAGCGACTAAATGAAGTCTACTGGTCCTGAGACTTCAGTCAGGAGGCTAGTTCTCTCTCTATCCCTTGGGTGATTGCAGGTTCAAGATTAAAAAGTTCTCTTACAGCTCCTTTTCCCCCCTATTTCCCGTCCAATGAAAACTACTACAGGCCAATCCAGGGAACAGTACACAACACCAGGACAGTCCTCTCCTGCAGATTCCTTCAGTTCCACGGACAGAGTTTGGGCTTGAGATCCACAGGCAATACAAATTGTAGGGGATTCAGCGCAGATATTTATACCCCAAAAGTCTTTGTTCTCAGAAGCTACAAGTCACTGAACCCAGCCAGAACCAGTTCTGCCCAGCCCTGGAGCACTTTGTTTACCAAGCTGCATCCTTCCTTTCAGAAAGAGGGGGTCTGCCATCAGACGCACAGTGGGAGGTGGAGCCAGCATTCACCTTGCCAGGCACAGTCCTATTCAAGTGCAGGAGCTACCCCTCCCCTTACTCCAAGGCAGATCTCTCTATTCAACCCAGGTCTGACTCAGCCTGCCCTGTCCCTCCAAAACCAGACAGCCAATACACATATCAGCAGAGCACACTGGAAGGCTTAGGCAAGAAAATACCTACTTTCTAAAAGTGGTATTTTCAAACACAAAATATAAAAATAAACTTCACTAAAAGATGTATTTTAATATTCTGAGCTTAGGCATACTAAATTCATTTTTCTACCATGTTATATGGGTGAGTTAGGACTATAGAATGTAATAGCCAAACCTCCCATTCTGGCCTATGGAGAACAGGTAGCCTTACAGTAGTGAAAAACGAAATTGGGTGTAATTCCCTACCAGGACATGCTACACACATCAGAGCATGTCCTACCTTACACATACAATGCACCCTGCCATAGGGGTGGCTTACATGATGCCAAGGGAAGGTTCAGGGGCTGGGAAGTGGGTGCACTCCACAGCCAAGATGGCAGTTCTAGACTGCACACAGACACTGCAGTGGCAGGTCTGAGACACACTTTACAAGCTGCTTCTGTGGGCCCACCAGCAGCATTTGGTTTACTAGCCCTGGGCACACACAGGCCACATTACTCGGGACTAGCAAGTAGACCAAATAAGCCAATCAGGGATACATCAATTCATATGTCATCTTTATACAGGGAGCATCCGCGCTGTGGCACTGAATGGCAGTGGTGCAACGCCCAGAGCATCTATCAGCAGAAAAACAGGAGGCACAGCAAAAAAATGGAAGGGAGACTCACGCCAATGGTGCCAGGTCTAACATATACACAAGCAGAAATGAAATTCACTTCCACAGAAAAGATTCCGACAGCAGTTCAAACCGCTGTAGCAAAAGAAAGAGCCCTAGCACGGGGGAAATGCATTATGGTTGTGACTCCTGTACCAGCCTTAGAGGCAGTTACTAAAGCTAGCATTCCCAATGCAAAAGCTTTACATCCAAGATGGATACAATGGGTTAATTCTCTTGCTGCAACTGATGTTGAATATGTTTTTGATCCTTATTTGAAAACACAAGCATTCCTGCAATACAAACACAAATGTCCTCTGCCTACTGAAATTCTCCCACTTGACCAGTACAAATTTATAATTTATGCTGACGGATCTGCACAACCGGCTACGAGGGGTAAACAAGCTTGCAGTGCAGCATGCGCGATCGTTAAAGGTCGTATGCGCGATTGCAAATTCAGACCAATGGTCACAAAAACACAATCTCTAGGAGTTTCTACAGCTCAGCGAGCTGAACTACAAGCATTCAAGATGGCACTTGAAAACACGGATCGCAAATTCCCCACACTCATAGAGTGAGATTCTTTTTACTGTGTTCAATCTTACAATGAATATTTACAGAATTGGCTTCAAAATGGTTTCAAAGATGCAAAAGGTGGCACAATCAAGCATATAATGCTCTGGGAACAAGTAGTTCAGTTGCAAAATGGACTACAAAACACTCACGTGATACACATGCTGAGTCATCAACGTGATGGCGTTCACGTTGAAGGGAATTCATTGGCTGATAAAGCCGCAAAAGGGGCTGTGCAAACGGCTTCCGGAGCTGCAATCACTCATTCAAAAACGAAAATAGACAGTGAAATAATGCAGGCTGTCAATGCTCCAAGCAAAGGCAGCGGTTCAGCGTTACCTAAAAAATGTCCAATCAAATACTCATACATAATTGATGCGAACAATGTTCCGTTTGCTCGAATCCCTAGAGTGGGGGATAGGGTAATACCAAACATGGAACATAGATTAGGACTAATCCTAGCAGCACATGAAGGGATTGCCTCTGCCCATGCAGGTGTTTCCGCCACAGTATAGTTATTTAAACAGAGATACTGGTGGCCAGGCATCAGGAAACAGACCAGGAATTATGTTGTTGGAATGTGAAATATGCCAGAAGATGAAAGTCTCTATTGTGAAATGTCCTGTGCAGACGCCCCTGTTAATTTCAGAGAAACCATTAGCATGTGTTTACTTGGACCACTGCGGTCCCTTACAAAGGCATGGTAACTATAAATATATCATGGTCGCAGTGGATTCGTGTTCTAGGTTCCTATGGATGTGGCCTCCGCGCTCGGCTGACGCTCGAACTGTTATAAAATATTTGCCAGTCTTTATCGGCACATACGCAATTGGCACACTACATTCTGACCAGGGTCCTGAGTTTAGCTCTCGAGCTTACAAAGAAACCATGGCCAGTTTGGGCGTAGCATTGCGGTATTCTTCTCCATTCAATCCTGAGGGAAATTCTGTTGTGGAAAGAAAAAAACGGGACAGTCTATAACAGCTAGGGTATTAGATTCGGGTGATGGGTGGGTCAAACACCTTTATGGGGTCCAGCGCGCACTTAATAACTTGTCAAGAAGTTCTCTAGGGGGTGTCACTCCATATGAAGTTCTATTTGGAACTAGAATGTTGATACCGGACCTTGACATGCATGGCACAGTGCTGGAAAATAATAAATTTGATATCAAAGATCGTTTGGCTATTTTACAGGACTTAAGTGAACTAAGAACAAAACAAAGCAACGTGCTCCTGAAGCCAACCATCACTGGGGAAAAAACGGCCGTCCCAGCAAGGCCTGTCTGGATCCCAAAGCTTGGTGATCCAGTCAGAGAAAAGGTCGCGGACAAGAAATAATTTTTGGCCTTCTTACAGACAACCAGTACCTGTCCTAGCAATCCACGGATCAAGAACAGTACTTTTGCCGCCCCTTGCTGGTAAAAAGGAGAAAAGATTTGTGTCCATCGACCTGATCAAACCACACTATGTGGCCGATACTAAGCAGTAGGCCAAGTGGACTCTGACAATGTAGCAGACGCACTCCTCTAGCTACAATCCAAGAGGTTCAAACTGAGAGACTCATCACCTTTGAAGATTCTACAGTGACAAATAAAGGACTAAGCAACAATGCCATGGAACTTATACCTCTTGAGACCCAAATAACAGTTCGTCCAGATACACATGTCTACAACGAAGTAACAAGTGATCAATTGGTTCCAGCGAATTCATCATATCCTGATGCAATTCCAACCATTGACAGAACTGCCTCTGGCTATTTCATGAACTTTATACGTTTTCTGAGGATCCTATCGAACCTGAAGCGACGCCAGCACAAAGAACTTCCAAAGAACAAGCAACAGACTTTTTTCATCTCCTGAAAAAGACTTATCTGGTTTCACCGTGTATTGGACTATGGATTGTTTTGGGAATATTCTTCTTTCTACTTTGGTTAGCTCTGGTAATAACTCTGGGTATGCTGATAAGTGGAAGATATATTCAAATGGACACAGCAAGTAAAAGAGGGAACCTACTTCTCCAGCCATACAAATCATCCCATCGTGAAGCAAGAGACTTGTCAGCAGTGAACATCACAGCCATTTCTATACATGATGGTATAGTTTGGGACCAAACTGAATATGACATTTTTGGCCCGTCTGAGCTTTTGAAGATTCCACATTTATTTAAAATTTCTTTAAGTGACTTTATTACCTCTAGTACTTTTTCTGATGATTGGGACTTCAAGACTGTTAATAACATGATGTCTGATCTAGAGAGGTCTACAGTATTCACAAATCATGAATATTTAGAAGGTTCATCAGACTATGAACAAATGTACTGTTATATCCATTATGGTCATCATTTCTTGCATAAATCTGCATCACCTTGGGGCGCCACACCCACACGACAGCTCGAGCATTTGTTTGCGAGGTCCGGACATGTACTTCCATATCCATCCACTAGTTTGTACCTGTGTTGCACCCCAGTTCAAGTGACATATTCTGTATCAGAGACCATAGGGTACACACATCGTTTTGTATTTGATCATTTCTTTTTATCGCCAACTCTCCATCAATCTATGCAGAGGATATGTTTTTTTAAAAACATTTTTTAATGTTTTTATTGAGTACTTGGCAATCCATTCAACACAATCAATACAGTAGATCCCCAGTCCATTTTTTAATTGCTTTGGCGCTTACATCCTCCTCCCTGCTTTGCGCTAAGCTTCTTCTCCATTTTCCGGGATTTTTAAGAAGAGGGGACCAGAAAAGATCATTTGTTAAATGTGAGAATTGACTATTCTGCGTTAAATCGATTTGAACCAGAGACTTATACAGTAGAACATATGAACCCATAAGAAGAAAGTTTCCACAGATTAAGATAGCCATCTCATCAGGAGTCAGCCATGCTCCATCTTTCACAAAGTTCGATAAAGTTATGAACCCAGATCTGGCCCAGTTATGTATAGTTTCTGACCCCATGTTAATCCCGAATCTAGAGACAACATCGCTCAGTGGAGTTATTAAGTTCAGGAGGGAGAGTGAGTACCTTTTCAGCATAACATCGCGTTTTTAAAAAAAACAGCTCAGAACCTTATATCTAACTAATTTAGGTGATTTGAATATCGAGAGTGGAGAAGGAATTTTAGTCTCTTTACAAATTAAGTCCAAAAAACAATTAATAAACAATGCATCTCTAGGTATTGAGTGTTTAAATCTTGAAAGATACTGTGCAAAGTATGCATAACAGTAATCTTTCAGGCTTGGCAAGCCAAGGGCTCCTTGTTCCTTATCTACATATAGGGTTTTGATAGCTATTCGAGGAGTCTTTTTTGCCAAGACAAAGGCTGAAAATAAGGACTCGACTTTTTAAAAAAAAGAGCCTGGAAGGGAACAAGAAATAGTGGAGAACAAAACATTAAATAAGGGGAGTACTGACATTTTGATTAATGCCACCCGGCCTAGAATAGATGAAGGCAATGGATTCCATCGTGAGAACATATCACAAACTTTTTGAATTAAGGGTTCAAAATTCAATGTATACAAATCACGAACTGAAGACGAAAAATAGACACCCAGATACCTTTTGGGTCTGTTGTTAATACAACTCTGAATATCTTGGTGCAATTCAGGATTTATATTACCACAGATTAAAATCTCAGTTTTCTTTTTGTTAATTCGATACCCCCCCAGAGCTTCAAATTCTGTAAAAACAGAAAAAAACTGTATTTGCGAATGCATCTCAGGTTTCAACAGCAACATTATATCATCCGCGTATAATTTGATCTTATCCATGCCAGCAATAGGCGGGGAAATATCCTTACTTTTTCTGATTGCAACTGCTAAAGGCTCAATAAAAAAAGCAAAAAGGACGGGGGATAGTGGACAGCCTCGTCCCTCTTTGCACTGAGATCGAGCCCACCATAGATGTATTGACAAGGATATGAGCTTTTGCCCCCTGATACAAATTTTTAATTAGGGTAATGATTTGAAGGGGAATACCAAAACGTTGTAAAATGAAGAAAAGTGTATCCCAAACCACCAAATCAAAAGCCTTTTCTGCATCTAAAAGGAGAACTAAAGCCGGGACCTTCCGTATTTCAAAATAATCTAATGCCTCAATCAGATAGTGTGTATTGGTGATGAGTTGACGGCCTGCAATAAAGCCATTCTGATCTGCTTGAATCAATTGCGCAGAGACATAATTAAAACGAATAGAAAGCAATTTTGTGATAATTTTATAATCCGAATTCAATAATGTTATGGGCCTATAGGAGTTTGGGTCTTTAGCTTCCTTTCCTTTTTTCAAAAAACTGACCACTGTTCCATCGTAAAAGGACGCGGGAATTGGGCCACCCTCTAACATAGAATTTGCTAATAAAAGGAGAAACTCAGAGAGAGAGCTAAAGAACGTAGCAAAAAATTCAGCCGGAAGTCCATCTGGGCCGCAGGCCTTACCACAGGAGAGACTTTTGACTACCAGCTCTAATTCAACGCTCGAAAATGATGACGACATTGCTTCTTGTTCCAGATGAGGAAGGGAAGGGAGACGATATTTATCTAGAAAATCGTTTAATCTCTGCTGATCCGTGATGTGATGTGAAGTATAGATATTCTCATAATGGGACAACATTATTGCCCCTATCTCTCCCGCATCTGAAGTATCCACACCACTAATTGGAGATTTAAGAGATCGAATTACATTAGCTGCAGCTTGTTCTTTAACCTGCCACGCCAAAAATTTACCCGTGAAATTACTATGTTCGTATATTTTTTGAGCTTGTCTACAAAAGATTTCCTCACTTCTTACGAAGTAATGTGCACTCAGCTCCCGTTTTGCGGCATTTCATTGATTCTGTATCTTGACAGAGGGATTGTGGTACTTTTGATCTACTAAAACCTGTATTTTTTGCTGCAATTGATTCTTTGTGTCCCTAAAAATAACTGATTCCCTTGCGTCCCTTCCTATGACTGCCCCCTGAATAAACGCCTTCAGTGAGTCCCATACAACATGGATAGGGGCTATCCCCAGATTTCGTTCGATATACTCCCTGATCTCATTTTTAAGAAAAGTAACCCATATTTCATCAGACAAATAAGATTTGTTAAAGACCCATCGTTTTAGGACGTTCGTGCTTTCATCCAACACAAACTCAGCAACTAACATCGCATGGTCGGAAAAGCCATTGTGGAAAATCCGATGATGCCGGCTTTTAAGTTTTTAAGAAACAAGAAGAAAATCAATGCGAGAAAATGACTTATACCTTCCTGACCAGCAAGTATATTCCCTTTTATAAGGATTTATAGAATGCCAAGGATCAACAAGAACGAAAGTCCTTACATTATTCATGATTGTCTGGAATGATTTAAGTTTCGACTGCTTTTTCCCACCAGTGGTGGAATCTAAATGCGGTTTCATGAGGATATTAAAATCCCCTCCAATCACAATATCCCCGCCAACCATCAGTAGGGACTGAAACATTTCATCATAAATTGCAGGACTGTCATTCAGAGGGGCATAAAAGCTTACAAAGGTGATATGCGATGGTCTATTCTTTAATTTACATGCGGCCCAGCACCACCGACCCTGGCTATCCGCATCAGTTTGAATTATCTCCGTCTCCATTTTCCTATTAAGAAAAAATGCGGCTCCTCTATGTGACTCACAAAAAAAGGAAAAGCCCCGGTAAGAGGCCCACCCTTTGAACATAGAGAAATTATCAGCTTTTAAGATAGGAATATGAGTTTCTTGCAGAAGTATAACTGCAGGATTTTCAGTCAAAATCCATGTCTCTATTGCCCGCATTTTCTTCTTATTATTTAGGCCGTTCACATTAAAAGAAATAATTTTCAAACCTATTTTAGTAGTCATTAAAGTAATTACTTAGAACCAATAACACATTTTACTCCCTTTTTTCCAGACCCTCTTTAAGCAATCTATACCCTGATCTATGTCCACCACAAGATCCACCACAAAAACCACGTTTATCTCCAGCAATTGACAAAGCAACAGAAATAAAAAAGAAAAGAAAAGAAATTTGCCAAGAACCTCAATTTTAACTTTTTTACCAAACCCACCCCCCTCTACAGCCTGTGGCACCCTCCTAGTTCTACCTCCCTCTACCCACGCTCGCCACAGGGACCTTTCCCTTAACATGAGGTGTCGTGGATTTACACCCCTTCAGCCCCGAGACCGTGCCCCCCCCTGAACTAATAAACATTCGCAGACGTAAAATAAAAAAAATGAAAAAAATAATAATAATCTGCATCACCTTGGGGCGCCACACCCACACGACAGCTCGAGCATTTGTTTGCGAAGTCCGGACATGTACTTCCATATCCATCTAATTACACTACACCACTTTAAAATAAATTAACCATCATCTTAGAAGGCTTTTAGTTCATCATAGACTGAGTTGATGTCGCCAGCTCAACATATTCTCTTTCTTTTTCTGGTCATCTTCTTCTTTCCATAATCACAATGCAGTTTCCTTTAGACAGACAGCTTTGAGGCATTTTTATAGAAGAAATAAAGCAAGTATGCTACGAAGAATAATAATAGTAGGGGTTATTATCCTTTTTAGTAAGCCACCACCCACATTACCAAACCATTCACCGATATTTGGAATTCCTTGTCTAATCGTATTGAATCATGACCCAATTATTTCCCATGCACAAGTCTCTCCTACGATTTTAGCATCGTATAAAACATTAGTTATGTTATTAATACATTCAGTCATTAGGATGATATTATCAGGCACACATATAAAACACTTCTGGACCATGATTAAACGGCACCCACAGCCTCCTTTTATGAGTAAAATATGCAAGGCCATACAATTTGCACCACCATTGCACAAATTGCTATAATCTCTTCATTCATCTTAGTTAATGGACATGAATTATTAGTAGTCAAACAATCCACTAAAGTAAATAAATGTTCACATCATTCAAAGCCACAATAATAGGAGGAATCAACACACCAAATCTATCCATAAGCACTTGACCAAACCCACATTTCACACTTTTAAGACTACCTCTACATAGCAAGAACTGTAGTTTAGTTCCTATATCCCTGATAATATACACTATAGATTTGACATAGGACTGAGGTCAGTATGTTGAATGATCACAGCTGCTGTGGCATGTTGCCAGGTATCCCGTATCTAGTAACTGTAGCTGTCTGTCTAAAGGAAACTGCATTGTGATTATGGAAAGAAGAAGATGACCAGAAAAAGAAAGAGAATATGTTGAGCTGGCGACATCAACTCAGTCTATGATGAACTAAAAGCCTTCTAAGATGATGGTTAATTTATTTTAAAGTGGTGTAGTGTAATTTGTGATAGTTGAAAAATCATCGGAGTAGATTTGACAGAGTCTTTTAATAATTAGAAAATAATGTTTATTTATATGTGTTTAAGTTTGTATAACTAAGGCCCCCAAATTAATTTACTAGGCCCTTATCTGTTTGCATTGATAGCTGAAGAAAACATGGCCTTTAAAGTTGCACGGAAAAGTTTTCTATGTGCATGTTTCTCTCTTCTGTGTTTTCTTCTCATAATAAAGACGGAATGAAATTTTGTTCATGGTGCAGCTACTCGTATTGTAAAAAAAACTGCCTTCGTAGGAAGCTATGTCGGAGATATTATCGTAAGATTGCAATAGTCAAGACTGTTACTGCTTGCTGCCACAACTGTGTTCCTATTGGTTTTCAAATGGCTTCTTGTTCAGTAGTGCAATGTAATATCCATTGTTTGTAGGGCAAAGGGGATCATTGTTTGTTTATAATTTCGGCCGGCCCTGAAATAGCCTATTTAGCGGAACACACATTTCTATGATGCTGATTGATTTTTTCATACAACTTTATTAGTTCAACGTTATGATTCCACACCATGCTGGAAGCCTTGTTCTTGACCCCTCGGAAACTATAACATGGCCTTTTCTGAGATGTGTGCAGATTTTTTGCTAAGGTGAGGATAATTCCCACTCAGGGGTAGATCCTGATGACAATACGGTTATCGTTGCTGAATGAGTAGGGGGTTGGGTGTCTTTAGCTCAATATAAGGTGTCTAGATCTCTCCTTTCAACTTCCACCGACTCCAGCCTGACCATCATTTTCACTTGTTACCTTCCTTCTGTGGACATGGGTCTCATTCTCCACCAAGGCATCCATCAGGAACTGTTGTAGGAGTGGAAGGATTCTGAGAAGGCCTCGGACCCTTGTTACTGGGGTACAATGTTCTGTCTACCGGGTTTTAAACTGAAATCTCCTTACATGCTCAAGGTGGATTTCCTTTTCCGAACCAGATTGAACTATTATTGCTGCTGATAATCCTACAAACTTGGGCCCTGCAGAGGAGTGGTAGGGTACTTCCTGAAGAGGGAGCATGCCTTGTCTACCTTTTTTCCTTGGGCTCAGGTTTATTAAGCATTTGCCATTCAGTCCCTGATAAAAGACTTATAGGGGCTTATTTACAAGCCCCTTGCGATGCCGGTTCGTCACTTTTAATATGGGATAAAGTGACGTACCGGCGGCGCAAGGGACTTGTAAATATGCCCCTTAGTCTCTCATTGCAATCTTTGATGAGAGTTCCAAGTGTTTCTATATCATTCACATAATTGAGAATCATATCCAATTTGTCTGGACATAGCCATTCCTCTGGCACTTGTCTCCACAGTGGTTGCGAGGAGGAATTTCTGCCTTTGGACTTAAAAGGGGTATCTTGGCTCTGAAGGGCCTTCTGCTCAAGCTTCTGTTTTTGGGCCGAAGTCTTTTTCGTCCTTGCCTGGAGGAACGTGTTCAAGCAGGAAGCGGAAGATCAGAAATTGGCTGTTACCTTTGAATCCAAGCCTCCTCTACCGGCGTGGTGTTTTCCTTTCCAAGAATTACCCTCCGTGCATTCAGCAGTGTTATGAAGCCACTTCTTTTGGCAAAAGATGAGAGGCTGAGTGGCTGGTTTAGTTGTTCAAGGCTGTGCTCCACCATCTTCAGACTCCAGTATTCCTGACTATGCAAGGATCTGGCTGTTCGTCTGCCTTCTTCCTTTCCACCTAGTCTTTCCACAGTTCTTGAATCCTGGATATCATTGGTGATGGACACTGATTAAAGGAGACATTTTTCATTCTCATGGGTGCAAAAGTTATTGTGTGGAGCACACTCAGCAGAGTGTTATACCTTCTGAACCCTTGGGAGATTTTGTGACATCCATCTGAGGCACACATAAGTTAGATTAGAAATGTTCCTAATTACGCATTATTCTATGTAAGTTAGCATTCGCGGCACCATTTTCTATTTAGGTGCCATTTTGAATCATGATCGAAACTTACCCTTTGTTATTTCTGAGAAATGGCCTCCATTGGATTTCGTTTCTCCAAGGTTGGGCTTTGCTTCACTAATGAATAGACTGTTCTTATTAGCGCATACCTTTTCTCACTAGATAGAGGCCTTTTCCCACTTGTCTGGTGACGGGCCCGACTGGAGTAACCTTGGATTTTACTTAGTATGAGACGAGTCCTGAGAGTGCTTTTCTTCTCGTTTCCATTGCTTTGCAGCACCTGCCTGGAAAATTCCATTATGGGCGTGTTCTATCTCAGTTACGAAATGTAAAAAATGTATCTGCATGTTTGTTGATTTCAGTCCCTCTGCAGAACTCCTAGCGACTGCGCAGACTAGGCTCAGCTCTGAGTGTACTTTGAATAAACAATTATTGGTTTGTATTCTCTACTGTCTGACCGACTCTTCATTTGGTATAGAAGGCTAAGAGGTGGTCATTAGTGACCCGAGTGACCCAAATAGGGCCATCACTTCCTTCACATATTTTCACATTCCCTTATTGTCCCTGCAATTTGCTATACCAGATGGCCATTACCAGTTCAGATTTCTTCCATTCAGCCAGAAGTCTGCTCCTTGAGTCATCACTGAAGTTGTGGCACCTTTGATGGCTATCCTCCAAGAGGCGGTTATTGCTGTACACCTTTGCCTATTAGCCTGATTTTGCGAAATATTAAATCAGGCTCTCCCCAAGATCCTGCACCCCCACATATCCTACTTTAGGGCGGGGATACCACACTGTCCACCACAGCAGAGATTCTATTGCTATCTCTCACAAAACGGATAGTCCCCAAAAAGTGGAAGCATGATATAGTCAGACCCTTACTGAAGAAGCCCCACTTAGACACTGCAGATCTGGGGATCTTTCGCCCCATATCACTAGTACCCATTCTAGGAAAAATAGTGGAAAAGCACATCAACCATACCCTATCGCAGTTTCTGAAAGAGAATAATATCCTAAATCAGACCCAAATGGGATTCAGGCCGCAGCATAGCATGGAGTCAGCCTTGTTGGTGGTCACTGAGGAACTCAAAGGGATACTCAGTCAGGGTGATGTTGCCGCAATTCTGCTTCTCAACCTCGGCGCAGCTTTCAACACTGTGGATCACAATACCCTAACACATAGGTTGAAGGAGGCAGGCATTCGGGATAGCGCCCTTCAATGGCTATCTTAGTTTCTAAGCAACAGATCTTTCCAGATAATGGAATCTACGTACCTTTCTGATGTGATGCATATCACATGCGGAGTCCCACAAGGATCCGCTCTTAGTCTAACATTAATTAACCTTTACATGCAGCCATTGGCCAATGTAGTTCAAGAGTTTGGTTTATCAATCGAATCTTAGGCAGATGATACGCAACTCATAGTTTTGTTGATGGAGGGCCCTAAGCCAATTGGTTCCCTGCATGGGGAAAAAGTGGCAAGATGGATGGCTAGCTGCAGCTTAAAGCTGAATGGCGATAAACCTGAACTGATGTTTCTGGGGAAAAAAACCTTTGTTCCGGGCCACAATCAGCTGGCCTCAAGAATTTGGTGCTCCCCTACTCCCAGAGGATCTATAAAAACTTGTGGATGTGGCTGGACCACAATCTCTCTATGGAGATACAAGCAAGAAAACTAGCAGCTTCCTGCTTTGGGATTCTCAGCATGCTTTGCAAGATTCTAGCCCTTATCCCTGAACAGACTCGGAGAACCGTGGAACTGGCCTTGGTAGTCTCTCTACTGGACTACGGTAACTCTCTTTATATGGGGTCTCTCAAATATGTGGTGAACAGACTGCAGGTGGGCCAAAATGTGGCAGCTAAGATACTCCGAGGAATACCCAGACAAGAATCAGCGAAAGCCTCATTGAAACAGCTCTATTGGCTGCCCACTCAAGCCATGATCAAATTCAAATCTCTGTGTCTGGCTCAAAAAAGCCATGAACAACCAGGGGCCAGCCCTACTCAGAACACTCATCACCCCAAACATGCCTAACAGGTCTCTTAGCTAATCATCAGACCTTCTCATGAAGTCGTCAAGGATAAAAAGATCCAGATGGGGATTAAGTTATTTTTCACATCTGGTCCCGAGACTCTGGAACACCTTGCTCAAGGAAATTAGACTGCTAAGAGATGAACTCAGATTCAGGAAAATACTTAAGCCGTGGTTGTTCCCATGATGATCCATTAAACCTCTCGCACAATACCGACTCTCCACAGTGCTGGGGAGCCGGTGGGCAGCTATGCGCTATATAAATCCCTCAAACACAAACAAACATTTACTGGTCAATGCTCCTTCTCCCTTCAGGCAGTGCAGGACATGAAGAGGGTTTGCTTCCTCCGTCAGGAACACTGCTGACTCCTGAACCCCCTGGAAGTCTTGCCTGGAGACAAGCAAATGGCTCAGGTTTGTGGGAGGTCTCTTTGACATAGTTACTGGTGGGGATTCCACATGAAGCAATTAATTCTTATTTTTCTGCTGCACTTGCAGCTGACTTCTATTAATCTTGAGACTTGGCTTCTTGATTGCCGTACCATGCTCTGCTTTCTATAGTGGTGTCTTCTGTTTACAGCACTTACTAGGGAGCACACCTGGATACTCAAACTCTGGTATCTGTGACCATGAATGCCACACTAAGGGGTTTGGTACAACTCTAGGTCAAGCTTTTTACCAGGGTCTCTGATCCCGATTCTACTTCTTGAATTTGAGGGAAATATGGCAATCCTCAGATACAGCTCTTTTTAAATTCTCTTGGAGGGTCAGGCAGTCCTAATGAGGATGTACAATACAGTGACTATGGTTTATATCAATCTTTAAGGGTGTGTGCTACTACTCTGCCTGATGGATATTTGGGTTGGAATGGAGTATCACCTTCTCTCCTTGACTGCCAGCTATATCCTGGCGGTGGACAATGTGAGGGCCAACCCATTCAGCAGGGTTTTTCCCTGTTCTATTGAGGTTTCTCTAAGTGTGGAACTTTTGATAGAAACTGCCACCAGATGTCTTGCTATGGATCATTGTCTTTGCATACCCTGCAATGCCCATGTTTCATTTTTCTTTTTCCAGGGGAGGGATCGGCCTCTGATTTTTAGGTGTGACTTTTCTCCTTTTTCCACTGAAGAAAAGGGCATGCTGTGGGTCTAGAGATAGATGGCTTGGGTGCTAGTGGTATCTCAAGCTTGGAAGAGCCTTGGGTTCACCTCCTACAGAGTCTGCCTGTTTGTGTAGAATCACCACTTCCATGTTTCCCACCTCCTCCTTGGAGACCAGCTCTAACTCACTTATCTTAAGTTCCTACCGCAAATACTTTCTATGGGAGGGTGTTTCAGTACCAGTGGATGGCCACGTGCGGTACTGGACTTACTCCAGTGCATTTTTTGGCTGTAGTAAGTTTAGAAGTGCAAATTGTGAATAACAATAGATGTTTTTGTGGGTGGTTGCACGTCCCTCCCTAAACCTTTCCGTAAACTCCCCTTAAAACCATTTTTACTCATCCCTTAACCCCTCTCATTTATTTATAAATATTACCCATTTTCCAGTCACTTCCCTCTGTCCCTCCCACATTTTCTATAAAGAAAGTATATTTACGTGGGTGGAATCATGCGGGGATCTCCGCACAGAAAAAGATAGGCGGGACAGAACCGCCGCATGTAGGTTTGTGAATAGAATTTTCAAGTACATTAGTAGTACTTGTAGTACTTCTAATCGTACAACCAAATACAATTTGTGAATAGGCCCCTTCCTTAAACTCCACCATCTTCTGTGTTTGTCACGAACAGAGCTCATGTTCACGCTCAGATACGGATTACCACACCACAAGACCTATCACAGTAAAGGCTGTGATTGATTGTGGCGCATCTGGATGTTTAATTGATCTGGACTTTTACAGAGGTACAAGCACAACAGTACATACACATTGTGTACTCCCACGAGATTTGCAAGACCCGTTCTCTGGTAGGCAGGCTCCAAAAATATACTTTCTGTAGAATTCGTCCTTGGTTGTCAAACAAATCAAGGGACTTGCTTTTTGCCATTTTCTCCGACTCCTGTAACCATGCCTTCCCTCTTTCAGCGTGCCCAGTCGAGTTTGAATCATGACATTCACCATGGCATTCCTTCGAGGTCTTTGGAAAATGAACAAGTTGTGCCTGTTTATTGGTGGGACTGTTCATTCACTTCACGCTGAGTTATTGTAGACAGAAGGAACAAGCTATTGCACAGTCAGGAGGATGGACGATACTTGCACATGGTGAATACATTCCGTTGTGATCAGCATAGTGATGCGCCCTGGGCCACAGTTGTATAAGCAGGTGGCAGGGCATGAAAAGTGAACAAAAAGGAGTTGTGTCTCCACTGAGGACGAAGTTGGCACAATGTTGGTACCCTTCATGCTCTCCCCCTCACTGTAATGGAATCGCTCGTGTGCGACATCCTTCAGCTATGACGAACTGAGCAGAGGTGTATTAGTGACAAGTGATACAAATGATCAGTGAGTTAACTGATGACACCAGACATAATT
This sequence comes from Triturus cristatus, assembly GCF_964204655.1. Classification (NCBI taxonomy): domain Eukaryota; kingdom Metazoa; phylum Chordata; class Amphibia; order Caudata; family Salamandridae; genus Triturus; species Triturus cristatus. The sequence goes on along the minus strand of NC_140581.1, from coordinate 1,189,090,595 downwards.
CCCCCTAGAGTGCTGTGGCAAGTTAAAGAATGCATTCCTGAATTCCGAACCGTGAGATATCATGTCCCCTAGAAACTGTACTGGGAAACGTTGCAAATCAAGCTAATAAAGCATATCTAGCATTGCCCAAAAACGTTATGCGCAACTTTATGATAAATAATACAGTACCCATATTCTGCTTAAAAAGAACCTGACTAGTATTGTGCTACACTATATAACTATGTAACACAACAGCGATCATCCCTGTTAGACTTGACCTCCCTTAGGGTGGTCTGCCCCCCAAACTTTTTCCCTACTCACCTCCTTTTGCTGAAATCTGTTTTTCTTGGCTTTAGGGCTCTGTGCACTTTACCATAGCTAACTAGTGCTAAAGTGCTTGTGCTCACTCCATGAAACATGGTAAAATTGGTCTACACCTAATTGGCAAATTTATTTACTTATAAGTCTTTAATAAAGTACAAAATGTATCCATGTCCTGTAATTTAATGCTACTAGTGGGCCTGCAGCACTTATTGTGCCATCTATTTGAGTAACTCTTTAATACATGTCTCATTGCAGTCCGTGTAAAGTTATTAAACAGCAAACACGACCAGGCAAAATAAAGCTTTTGCCAGTCCTAAACCTCCCTTTTTAATACATATGGGTCACCGCTAAGGTGGGTCCTAAACAGCTCATAGGGCACGATGCAGTGTACATTCACAAAGAACATGACACAAGTCCTTTGTCACCCTAGACGGCTTGGAGCCTAGGCAGGGGAGGAAGGCAATTTCCAGATCCAATTTTGGGGGGAGTCTAGAAGTTTCTCCCACTTCAAAGGCAGATTTAAATATTGTGCCCTCATTCTAACTCTTCAGTTCACTTCCGGGCTTGAGGAGCGCCCCAGATGCACTGCCTTGTACTTCACAGGACTGCTGTTCTGCTTGAGGCCTTCTTTGTACTTCAGAGGACTGCCCTGCTGCTACTAGAGGACTGCCCTGCTGCTTGAAGCCTGCTTTTGTACCCTTAGAGGACTGTCCTGCTGCCTGAGGCCTGCCTTACCGTTTGATCTCAGGACTACCAGATTGACTCCAAGGGCTTGTTGGCTGACATCCTGTTATGAGCTACAGACACACAAGAAGCTCTAACAACTTGAACCCTGCACCTAGACCCTGCCTGGAGTGAGTTCTACCCTCCAAGTTGTGCCCACTTAGTTGTGGACCCTTGAAAGTGGTGCTAAAGGTGCCCAAGTGCCAAAAACTAAAATTTGGGACACAAAGTTAGCCAGACTTCACGGTAGCTACTGCTAGGTTCTTTTCCGCAGCAGCAAATCCTGTTCAGCGGTTCCTCTTCAGACGTGCATTCAGCCTCGTGGAGCCCTTGTCGGCTACAGCCTGCAGCTTCATAGAAAACTGTCAGGGACTATGTCGGGAACACAGTCAGGGACTTGAGCAAGGACTGGGGACTGGGTTGAAAACGTACCATGCACAGAAAGAGTAGTACAGCCCTGCCCAGGATCACACAAGGAGTCAGAGGAGAAAAAGGGATCAAAAAGGGAAGCCTGTTCAAGATGGCTAAGACTCAGAAAGGAAGAGCACTCACAAGGCAATTTATCATCCATACTAACTACACCCAGGACGGACGTGCAAGACATATTATAATACAACATTAACAGTAAAGGGAATGTGGGGTAAAGCACTCAGGAGCTCCACACGGTAAGACTGAACTCAGTAAGTTCCTCGCCCACAATTGCTGGTTCAGATACTGACTGCAAATACCCACATATAGGATATGCATGCAAAGGCATTATACCTATGGTGATGTTATAAATGCAACTCAAAGACAATACTCACAGTGAACAAGAAACACCACGTAGGTAGTCAGCTGTGCCCACGGATCCTGGCTATCAAACAGGAACACGCAAGGCAGTAACAGCAAGCGGGTTGAACTAAACACAAGCACAATACACAAGGAGCTAGCAAGGAGGAGTGCTTAACAGGAAAGGAAGGAAATCACAGTGCACACTTGCCAGAAAGCAGGTAACAAACATACAAGGCAATAGAAGCAAGACAGCAGAATAGAAAGACAGCAAACTAGGAACTTGAACCAAGGAAATGGGAAGAAAGGCAGGGACTGGAAAAGGATATACAGAAGGGGAGGATACAAAGGTATACTAGTATAGTGCAGGTTCAGGAATGAATAAAACAAAGTAGCATTGAAGGCAGTGCTGGAGCAGGAACAAGAATTGAGCTGAGGCTCAGGAGTCAGAGTAGCACAGCAGGCAGTGCTAGTTCAGGAACAGGGAATTACTAAAGCCCAGGAGTCAAGGTAGCACTGCAGGCAGTGCTGGTTCAGGAACAGAGAATTACTAAAGCCCAGGAGTCAAGGTAGCACTGCAGGCAGTGCTGGTTCAGGAACAGAGAATTACTAAAGCTTCAGGAGTCAAGGTAGCACTGCAGGCAGTGCTAGTTCAGGAACAGGGAAACTGCTGCAGTTCAGGAACAAGGAATGCTAAGGCTCAGGAGTCAAGGTAGCACTGCAGGCAGTGCTAGTTCAGGAGGAGGGAAACTGCTGCAGTTCAGGAACAAGGAATGCTAAGGCTCAGGAGTCAAGGTAGCACTGCAGGCAGTGCTAGTTCAGGAACAGGGAAACTGCTGCAGTTCAGGAACAAGGAATGCTAAGGCTCAGGAGTCAAGGTAGCACTGCAGGCAGTGCTAGTTCAGGAGGAGGGAAACTGCTGCAGTTCAGGAACAAGGAATAACTAAATCTCAGGAGGAAACACTGGAAACAAGGGTATCAAAGGCTCAGGAAACACTGGAACAATGATATTTCTCACCTCTATACAGCTACAATGACCAAACCTGAGCTGGGGCTTAAAAGAGCTCACAGTATTAATGCGCATAAGGTGTGAGCAGGCTGGCAGCAGCCAGCCACAGGTGAGCTGAATTCCTCCACCCATCCTTTGCCTGCAGGGGTGGAGACAAAGCAGTGAGCAGGGGATTATAGGTAATGGAGTTTCCAGCATGAGCAGATTGGCTTCCACAAAACCCGGCATGGATTGGGAATGGATGTCAATTCCTAAATGTTGTCCAAATGCCTGGAAGTCAGGATATACATACAAGAGAGTGTCTGGAAGCATATTAGAATACTGGAAAGCCCCATAATTCGGCCCTCTGGTGATGGGAACGAGAGCACAGGGAGTGAATCATGGCAGAACACTTCACAGCGACTTCACCCAGCGGCTCCCTGACAATGACACCTCCGCTTCGGACACCTCCGACTGCCTTCCCCCACTGAACTTCACCTTCTTAGATATTTTTCTTTGATTATTCTTCTAAGACTAAAGGTGAGCTGGATTAGGCCTAACCCACTAAATTTTGAGCTTTGGGTTGGAGACTGTTCGGCGTTCCCTTACACATATCCTACATTGAGAATGTCACACAATTCACTTTTTCCATTGGAGGGATACTCTCTTTTAAAGGGAGATGCCCAATGTATATAATGAATACAATTCTAAAAGAACACTTATGAACTGGGAGAACATACAGAGTGAATTTTCAGGATTGCACACAGATAATACCAGGAGTGAGTGGATTCACCCGTTTACATTTAACAACATAAACCCTCTTGAAGTCCTTATGAACGAAACGCGTTGGCTGGGCTGACTGATTTAAGGCTTTAAAGAAATTAAGGAAGAATTCACTACACGAATTCATGACTCAGTTATAATATGATTTGTCTATATGCCTTCTACTGAATTGGTATTGAAAGGATAAGGCACCATAGATATTGCTCTTTATAATATCCCTTTGTTGGGATTAATATACTTGAAATACAAGCACTTCTGTTCTAATCTGTTTCTTAACTTGTTTATCATGATTCCTTAGCAGTGGGTTCATGAAGATTTGAGTGCTCACACTTGCTGTTTAACAAATATAGTGCTGCGGCCACAAATGTTGGATGGAATTTTCAATGAATTCACACCCAGTCAAGAGATCTGGGTTAAATGCATCGTTCTTTTGCTAACTACACCACCCCAGTTTGGACCCAGCCATATGCAAATCAGTCTTGACCCTGCTCATCATGGGTAACAGTCCAGCCCGAACTGCCAAGCTATGTCCTCTCTGGACCGGAAACAAGCAATCTGGGACCGGTTTCAGGGCATCACCCCTCATCAGCCAGGCTTGCTTGTTTCCAGTGGTGCAAAGATCAAGGGACCCATGTGTGGGCATACCCATCCCACTTAGGGTCAAGACTGATTTGCATATGGCTGGATTTAAACTGGAATGGCATGAAGAGCAAAAAAACGATGGATTTAGGCCCAGATCTCTGTACTAGGGTGAATGTTTGACATTGAGCAACATTCTTTCCATCAAATGTTTTTTTTTGCAATGGTCACCCCAAATGGGACAGGTATGCCCAGATGTGGGTCCCATGTTCTCCATATTACTGGAGTCAAACTAGCCTGACTGATGAGGGGTGAAACCCCAAAACTGGTCCCAGGATTCTTGTTTCCGGTCCACGGAGGACCTGGCCTCGCAGTTCAGGCTGAACTCTTCCCATGGGGAACAGGGTCAAGAGTGATTTGAATATGGCTGGGTTTAAATTGGAATGGCACGAGGAGCAAAAAAACGATGGACTTAGGGAGACATTCTGTCTATCAATTTTTCTTTTTGCATTTAACCAATATAGTCTCACATACTAGTCAATCAATCAATCAATCAATCAGTCACTTGTAGAGTGCACTACTTACCCGTGAGGGTCTCAAGGCGCTGAGGGAAGGGGGTGCTGCTACTGCTCAAAGAGCCAGGTCTTGAAGAGTTTTGTGAAGGTGAGCAGGTCTTGGGTCTGCCGCAGGTGGGTAGGGAGGGTGTTCCAGGTCTTGGCGGCAAGGAAGTAGAAGGACCTGCCACCGGAGGTCGCTCGTTGGATGCGGGGAACGGCGGTGAGGGTGGTGAGGGCGAGGCTGACAGAGCGGAGCTGGCGGGTGGGGGTGTAGAAGCTGAGTCTGCTGTTCAGGTAGGCTGGTCCGGTGTTGTGGAGTGCCTTGTGTGCGTGGGTGAGGAGCTTGAATGTGATCCTCTTGTTGCCAGTGTAGGTCTCTCAGGTGGGGGGTGATGTGGCTGTGGCGAGGGATGTTGAGAATCAGTCTGGCGGAGGCGTTTTGGATGCGTTGCAATCGTCGTAGGTGTTTGGCCGGGATCCCTGCGTAGAGTGCGTTGCCGTAGTCCAGCCTGCTGCTGACGAAGGCTTGGGTCACCGTTTTTCTAGTTTCAGTCGGGATCCACTTGTAGATCATGCGGAGGGTGTTGTAGCAGGAGGAGGAGACGGCGTTGACCTGCTTCAAAATGGAGAGGGAGGAGTCGAGGATGAATCCTAGGTTGCGTGCGTGGTCTGTGGGTGTCAGTGCTGTACCCAGTGAGGTCAGCCACCAGGAGTCATCCCAGGCAGAGGGGGTGGGGCCGAGGATGAGGACGTCAGTCTTGTCTGAGTTCATTTTCAGACGGCTGCTCCTCATCCTTTCGGCGGCGGCCTTCATTCCCTCGTGGAGGTTGGTCTTGGCGGTGTGCGGGTCTTTGGTGAGGGAGAGGATGAGCTGGATGTTGTCGGCGCAGGAGATGATGTTCAGGTCGTGCTGGCGGGCCACTTGTGCGAGGGGGGGCCATGTAGACATTGAACAGGGTCGGGCTGAGGGATGAGCCCTGGGGTACGCCGCAGATGATGTCGGTGGCTTCGGATCGGAAAGGTGGGAGGCGGACTCTCTGGGTTCTGCCGGTGAGGAAGGACGTAGTCCAGTCCAGGGCCTTCTCCTGGATTCCGGCTCTTTGGAGGCGAGTGCGACCATCTGACAGCCATACTGCTTTGTTTTTTCTGTTGTTGATACAAATCCACTTTGTGTATCCCAACTGTGCTCCATCGTGGTAGGCCATAACTTAAAAACATTTTTTTTTCCATAAATTACAGGTTACACTTGTGCTAATACGGTTACAAATTAAGGTCTTGTTATACAAAGCACGTTTCACAGTACATTGGTTCTTCCATTACAACTGTACAGTTGTTACATTGATATTGTGAGATATTATCTGACCTGGTTCCCCACCCACCTAGATTAGCTTGAGTCTGTTGCTGACTCGATCGGAGGTGGCGTACAAATATTCCCTCTGTAAGCGTTCCACATTCCCCACACCCGTTCCCACTTTTTGGGGCACCCACGATGTATATACGCTGCCCTCTCTGCCACCATAGCACCATCCATATCTCCACACCACTCCGATACGTTGGAAAAGCTTGCGATCCCCAGTGTTTGGCTAAGTTTCGCTTTGCGAACATCATACCCAGCGTTACCCAATCCTGTGCCGCGTGGTTGAGGTCAGTTGGCTCCCAGAAGTTTAAGAGACACCTCTTAGGTTCCGGTTTGACGGTCACTCCGCTCACTTGCGTATTGACTCGCATAATTGTTTCTCAGTAGGTCGCTATGACTGGGCACTCCCAGATTATATGATATAAGGTACCGACTGCCCCGCATTGTCTCAAGCAGAGGGTACTATCAGCCTTCCCTATCTTATGTAGAGTTACTCTTGTGTAATAGATGTGATGCAGTATCTTTAATTGTACTAATCTTAATTTCGAGGATATTGCCACTTCGCGTGGGGAGGTGAGAGCCTCTTGCCAATCTATCTCATCTAGGTCCCCCACTTCAGTCCGCCATTTTTCACGTAGAGATTTTGTGTGATCTAATTGATTATTAATGATTTTGAGATAAGTGAGGGAAATGGCCTTCTTGTCCATATTTTCTGTTAGGAGCCTATCCTCCAATGGGGAGGCCTCAGGGAGTATAGTGCCTGCTGGAACAGCTGTAGTCAGTACATGTCTAATCTGAGTATACCTAAATATTTTCGAAGGTGCCATCTCGTACTGATCTTGGAGGTGGGTAAAGGTTACAACCTCTCCCTTACTCCATAAATCACCTACCGTTGAGATTGCGATGGAATCCCATCGTTTGAAGCCTTTACTAGTACTGAGTCTGCCTAACCTTTGTGTTTCCCAAAGTGGTGTCAGCTGTGTTACGGCCCCGTCCCATCCTAGTTTCTTTAGTGCTATGTGCCAAATCTGGACTGTGTGTACTGTGGGTCCCATTAGTGGTGGTTTGCAAGTATTAGTGTAGAGTGCTCTCATTACTCCTCCCTGTCCCAAGCTATGTCTGTCTGAGCGAAAAACTGGGTCAGTTTTTGGGTGGCATGTAGCCACTGATTGAATACGATCAGTTGGGAAGCCCAGTAGTATATTTGTATATTTGGAAGGGCGATCCCGACTTCATACCAGCCTTTTATCAGTTTATTCATGGCTATGCGGGCCGGTTTTCTGTCCCAAATCAGGTTGTTTACTTCTGCTTTAATTGCCTTGAAGTAGGTTGGGGGATCCAGAAACGGGGTATTTTACAGGGCGTAGAGAAACCTGGGAAGCTCCATCATCTTAAAAAGTGCGGCTCTTTCGAGCAATGTCAATGGCAGGGATTGCCAATGCTTCGCACCTTGGAGGAGTCTTTTCAGTGGTGGTAGGAGGTCTTTTTCCATGAATTCCCCAGGCAGTGGTGTGATATAGATTCCCAAATACTTAAAGTACCCTTCTGCGATTTGCAGACTACATCCCTTTGGGAGTTGCGGTGGGGGGCCGTGTAGGACATATTGGATTGACTTTGTCCGGTTCATGGTGTAACCGGAGAGTTTGCCATACACTTCACAAATGCCTAGGAGCCTGTTGATGGAGTGCCTGGGGGACGCCATATATAATAGTACGGTACAAAAGGGGGTGGTGATGGACAGAGCATCAGAACCAATCAAACACTCACACCCAGTCAGCAGATCTGGGTTTGATCCATCACCGTTCTTTGGCCCACTCTGCCACCCCAGTTCAGACATGGCCATATGCAAATCAGTCTGACCCTGTGCCTCATGGGAACAGTCCAGCCCGAACTGCCAAGCCATGCCTTCCCTGGACCGGAAACAAGCTTCCTAGGACCGGTTTCTGGCATTTCAGCCATCGTCAGCCAGGCTTGCTTGAATCCAGTGGCAAAGTGAGCAAGGGACTCACGTCTGAGCATACCCTGCCAACTTATGGCGAACAAAGCGGTACAAAAGGGGGTGGTGATGGACAGAGCATCAGAACCAATCAAACACTCAAACCCAGTCAGCAGATCTGGGTTTGATCCATCACCATTCTTTGGCCCACTCTGCCACCCCAGTTCAGACATGGCCATATGCAAATCAGTCTGACCCTGTGCCTCATGGGAACAGTCATTTGTCACCCGAGTGGGAAGGGTATGCTCAGACGTGAGTCCCATGCCACTGGAATCAAGCTATCCTGGCTGACGAGGGCTGAAAGCCCGAAACCGGTCCTAGGATGCTTGTTTCCAGTCCAGGGAGGACCTGGCTTGGCAGTTCGGGCTAGACTGTTCCCATGGGGCACAGGGTCAAGACTGATTTGCATATGGCTGGGTTCAAACTGGAATGGCATGGTGAGCAAAAAAACGATGGATTTAGGCCCAGATCTCTGTACTGGGGTGAATGTATGACATTGTTCTGCATTCTGTCCATCAATTGTTGTTTTTGCATATATAATAGTACATCATCTGCATATAGGGATATAGAGTCTTCCCATTCCTCCGCCCAGTGGAGTCTGCGGATAATCGGGTCTCTCCTAATCCATGCTGCCAGCGGCTCTAATACAAGGGTGAATAAGAGCGGTGGTAGGGGGCATCCTTGACGTGTTCCGCACCCATGGGGAAAATCAGTAGAGACATGACCATTCACCCCTACATGAGCTAGGGGATTTGTATATAGTAGCTGGACCCATGCACAGAATTTAGGGCCAAAGCCTAGATGCTTAAGAACGACAAATAAAAAAGGCCATTCCACCATATCGAAGGCCAGGAGTACGTCTAAAGATAGGATGGCAGCAGCTTCCTGGATTGTGGGTATACGAGCCATGACACTGTGCAGTCTTCTCAGATTGAGGGCAGTGTTCCTTCCCGGCATGAACCCGGATTGATCCAAATGTATTATTTTAGTGAGATGGGTGTCAATCTAGCCACTAGTGTTTTAGCTAGTATTTTGGCCTCAGCATTAATCAGTGATATGGGCCGGTATGACGTACAGTCTGGGCAGGCTTTCAGGGTTTTTGAATGTCCACTATTGTCACCGTGCATTGGTCCCTGGGGAGTTCTCCTGCTTCCAGGCTGGCTACATACATGCTCAATAGATGTGGCATAATAGTATTTGCTGTTTTTTTGTAAAGTTCTATGGGAATGCCGTTAGGCCCCTACACTTTCACTAATTGTATAGCACCTATGGCTAATAGTAGTTCGTCTGTTGTGAGGTCTGCCTCGAGCGCAAGAGCATCTTCCGATGATAGTGTGGGCATTCAGATATCTTTGAGGAATGCTTGTGCCTCCTCAATCGTTGTCGAGGTGGTTGTTGTGGAAATACTTCTGGAGGGCCCCGCTAAAGCGTTCACTATTCTCTGCTGGTCAGTTATGGTTTCCCCATCGTCTGTATGTAGTTACGCCACCCACTGGCTTGCCCGTTCTCACCTGTCTAAGCAGGCCAGAGGTTTTCTCACTTTATCCCCTATTTTATATAATATACTTTGTGTTGTGTAGCTAAGAGCCTGGCCTTTGCGTCCTCCCACATGTACTCTCTGTAGCCTTGCATTTTCAAGTTGAGATCGTGGGCAGTAGCTGCAGTGGGATTTAGGGCGTGGGACATTTCCGCATGGGTCACTTCCTGTTCTAGAGCTTCTATTTGTTTCCTTTTTTCTTTATTATGACCTGAAATTAATGAGATAGCCTGACGGCGAAGCACTGACTTGTAAGCTTCCCAGAGTATTGCCGGGGAGGCGACCGAGTGCACGTTTTCTTTGAAGTATTGTTGTGTCGTATTAGTTAGGCCTTTTAAAATCTTGGGGGTTTTAAAAAATCTGGGATATATTGGGAAGGTTCGTAGCTGGGCTGCAGCGTGTTGTGTGTATTTAATCAGAACAGGAGAATGGTCGGAAATGCCTCTAGGTAGGTGAGATTCTTCTGCTATCTTCCCCAGACTATCTGCCAGCATGAGTATGTAGTCTATCCTAGAGGGGCTATTTTGTGCCCCGGAATGGAAAGCGTACGTTGTTGTAAAAGAAAGTGGAAATGCCAAATATCTATGAGGCTGAGAGCTTCGAGGAACTCTGCAAATCGGGAGTTTGTGTTACGTTGGGCTCTAGGAAGTTTACGGTCGAATGTATCATCAATGGTGGCATTGAAATCTCCGCCTATTAGGAGTTCCCCTTCTGGGAGTGTAAGTAAAAGTGCGCTAAGAGCCAGGAGCGCCACCGAATGAAGTGCTGGTGGGATGTATACTGAGACTATATTATATGCTCGCCCCTCCCACTGGCATGAGATGGCTGCGAACTGCCCCTGGTCGTCATCCGTTTAATAATGAGTGGGAACTGTTTCCGTATCGGCCATAACTTTTGACTTTGTCTAGGTCTCGAACGCCTAGATGTCAGCAGTTGGCACTTTTATCTTTTAGGAGCTAGTTTTCACTGAAAAATTTAAAAATGAATAACTCCAGTTCTACTGATTGGATTTAAGTCATTGTTGTGTAATTTTATTTATTAAATGTATCTGTTTTTCTATATTAGTGTGGGATTTTCCTTGTGCTGTGTTTTACTTTATTACTGTTCATGTGCTGCATAAATACTGACTGCATCGCCTCTAAGTTATGCCTCACTGCTTTTGTGCCAAGCTACTAGAGAGTTAAGCACATGTAATTTAGTGACTTTTCGTGGCTCATCCCTTCAGGGTTTGGTTGTTGCTTGAGAAGAGTTATCAACCCCCCTCAACCAAAAAGCCAATTTCGTACAATCACACTCAGTGTCTTTCTGGCACAGATGATAGTCGTCAGGTAGCTGCATCCCATTCTCATAATCTTCTGCTACAAAATATGTCTAATGTTGCCATAGAATAAGAATACCTTTACAGTAACTGTGCCACCTAAAGTGACTATGATTCTGCCACAAATTGTGAACTTCTTCATTCCATATAATGCCCATACTTGTGCCCTGAAATTAAATGTTGTCTGAAAACAAACACATACATACCCCCCCCACAAGACAGGTGCTTCATTTACAAAAAGGTGGTGTTAGAAAAGGGGGTCTCTGGTTGGCAGTGGATGGCCACTGTCCAAGCAGGGACCCGTCTTTCTAAGTCAGAGTGAAGGGCTGCACCCCCTTGACAACCCCTGCTCCACCCTGTGGTAACGTAGCACGAGCAGTTAGGCTAATCTCAGACGCAGTGTGTAAAGCGTTGATGATCACACACTGTAAATACAGTAAGGAACACTACAAAGGGACACAACACAGGTAGTTATCAAAGAAACTAGTTATATTTATAGAGACTTATCACAAGACCAAATATCGAGGAAACCACAGATTGGTCAAAACTAGTTCTCTCTGGATGCTGCAAAAATAGTTCCAATGGGTAAGGTAAAGTTCAGTTCAGGACAGGGATCTCTGCGACCCCTCTACTCACAGTTCTGAGATGTTGGCAAATAATCCACAAGAAATGTCGCTCCGGTGGGTTAGCGATGTTTTTCCTCACGCTCTGGTCACGGCCGATCGCTAACGGGAGTTAGTGACAATTTTCTTTACGCTCAGCAGCTGTAGCGATGATTTTCTGGCCGCAATCGTGCGGGGCGATGATCAGGCCAGCGAGCCTTCAGCGGCAGCGATGCGATGATTTTCTTTACGCTCTGTAGGTGTAGCGACGATTTTCTTCACGCTCCTCAGCTGCGGCGGCTCGCTAACAGACCTTAGCGATGAAAATGAAGTGTACTGGTCCTGAGACTTCAGTCAGGAGGCTAGCTCTCTCTCTAGCCCTTGGATGATTGCAGGGTCAAGATTAAAAAGTTCTCTTACTGCTCCTTTTCCCTCCTTTTTCCAGTCCAATGAAAACTACTGCAGGCCAATCCAGGGAACAGCACACAACACGAGGACAGTCCTCTCCTGCAGCTTTCTTCAGTTCCACGGACAGAGGTTGATCTTGAAATCCAGGGGCAATACAAATTGTAGGGGTTTCAGCAAAGATATTTATACCCCAAAAGTCTTTGTTCTAAAGAGTCACAAGTCACTGAACCCAGCCAGAACCAGTTCTGCCCAGCCCTGGGGCACTTTGTTTACCAGGCTGCATCCTTCCTTTCAGAAAGAGGGGGTCTGCCCTCAGACGCACAGTGGGAAGTGGAGCCAACATTCACCTTGCCAGGCACAGCCCTATTCAAGTGCAGGAGCTACCCCTCCCCTCACTCCAAGGCAGATCTCTCTATTCAACCTAGGTCTGACTCAGCCTGCCCTGTCCCTCAAAAACCAGACAGCCAATACACATAACAGCAGAGCACACTGGAAGGCTTAGGCAAGAAAGTACCTACATTCTAAAAGTGATATCTTCACTAAAAGATGTATTTTAATATTCTGAGCTCAGGCATACTAAATTTGCTTTTCTACCATGTTCTATGGGTGAGTTAGGACTATAGAATGTAATAGCCAACACCTCCCATTCTGGCCTATGGAAAACAGGTAGCCTTAAAGTAGTGAAAAACGAAATTGGGTGTAATTCACTACCAGGACATGCTACACACATCAGAGCATGCCCTACCTTACACATACAATGCACCCTACCATAGGGGTGGCTTACATGATGCCAAGGGAAGGTTCAGGGGCTGGGAACTGGGTGCACTTCACAGCCAAGATGGCAGTTCTAGACTGCACACAGACACTGCAGTGGCAGGTCTGAGACACACTTTACAAGCTGCTTCTGTGGGTGGCGCAAATCAGCGCTGCAGGCCCACCAGCAGCATTTTGGTTACCAGCCCTGGGCACACACAGACCACATTACTAGGGACTAACAGGTAGACCAAATACACCAATTCATATGTCATCTTTATACAGGGAGCATCCGCGCTGCGGCACTGAATGGCAGTGGCGCAGCGCCCAGAGCATCTATCACCAGAAAAACAGAGGAGGCACAGTGAAAAAATGGAAGGGAGACTCACGCCAATGGTGCCAGGTCTAACAGGTGGGCATCAAGAGAGGATGATTAGGGGAGGAGGTTGTACCCCCTTGTCCCCTGTGCTGCTTTCTAAGTGGCTAGACATGCGGCATGTGTGCAGAAAGCCGCAAGGAGGCAATGCGAGGTACTCCATAATTACCAAGAGGGACATGGATCCTGTCATCCCACTAACAATGGTACCCTCGGAGGAGCCTAGCGCGCATCCAAGATGGCCGCGTAGGTGCGAGGCTCCCGAGGACCTCCGCAACCTCCTACGATTATCCTGAAATTATCCTGCCCTGGATGAGGGGACTATGTTGGTGAACCTGAGCTGTGGTGGCACCCGTTTCCCGCTTCCGAATCGGACCTCGGACACCGGAGTGAGCACCGATTGAGGTTTGCGGCCTTCCCCTCGCCGGACCCCGGACTTGCGCTGTGGGGTGATCCAGTGACAAAGTGAACAACAGCGGCAGGCAGGGCCTGGCGACTCGCGTACCCCGCACTTTCGCTTTCGCTTTCACACCCCCTTGCCGTCTCTGCGAGGTTGAGTTGCGGAGCCCTTGGTGTTGGTGTGGCCTTGCTGGGAGGCCCTGCCTGCCTGCAGGCTGTGATCCACCCCGCTGCTCTGAGGTGGCCCCCCCCCGGAGCTCGTGGCCCTGCTTTCCTGCCCTACACGACGTGGCTGGTGCGACTGGGAGATTGGAGGCCATGGCCACGAAACAAGATGGAGACCGGGCAAAGACCAAATCGACCCGGCGTGGCGCCGTCCATCAGGCTAATAGTATGGACCGCTATACCCTCCAGAAGGGATCTCCCGATGGACCGCGCAAGTCCCCTGAGAGCCCTCCTGATGCCCCAGACCTGCCCGCAGATCTGACTCTGCGAGATATCATGGGCGCCATTGCCGAGATGAAGGCCTCGGTGGGCCAGCGGTTTGATACACTGGCGCAGAAGATCGACTCGGTCCTCGTGGATGTTGGCCTGGTGAGGGCCGATCTTTCCAAAACCAATGACCGAGTAGACTCTTTGGCCCACACCGCATCGGGCCTAACGACAGATGTGGCGGCCTTACAAACAGAGGTGCGCCGACTTAGTCAGGCGAGTGCGCTCATGGATCGACGCCTGGAGGACTCTGATAGTCGGGCACGGAGGAACAACATCCGCATCATCGGGGTGCCTGAGGGACGCGAGGAGGCAGCGGCGGATCTCTTTGTGGAGGACCTGATTGCTACCCATCTCCAGCCACGGGGGCTGAGTAAATTCTTTGCTGTGGAGAGGGCCCACAGGGTTCCCGGGGGAAGGCCGAAGGTCGGAGCCCCTCCGAGACCTCTCATTGCCCGGATTTTCAATTTTCTGGACAGAGACGCTATCCTGCAAACCTCCAGACTGCATGGACCGGTCAAGTTTGACAATATGGAGGTAAATTTTTACCCTGATTTCACCCCAGCGGTCCAGAAGCAGAGACTGAGCTTCCTAGGCGTCAAACGCCGTCTTCGGGACCTCAACCTCAAATACGCCATGCTCTTCCCAGCCAAGCTGCGAGTGGAGGTGGATGGTCGCACGCACTTCTTTGATCGTCCCGAAACGGCCGGGGACTGGCTGGATACTCTGTCCGAGGATCGTGATCGGGGGGGCGGGGGGGGGGGGGGGGGGGCGGCGGGGGGAGACGGCACGCTGGATCAGGACTGAGGGTTTAACATTGGGCCTCACTCTGGACGAAAATGATGCCACTTTCGATTCTGCGTCAGTCGGTTCCCCTCCTATGGAGGTTGTGTTGGGTCTGTTGGGGGTTCTCCCTCCTCCTCTAGGGGGTCTAGTTAGTTTAACTATATATGGGGCGACAGGCACACTGCACGTTGGGGGGGCTGTTCGGGCTCATGCAGGGGTGCAGGGAGGGGGGAGTTCTGTTGGGGTGGGTGGGTAGGGATGGGGTGTTGTTCGTTTTTATCACAAGGCAAACGTACTTTTGTGTTAGTTCTAAAGTGCTCTCCGGGGGACGAATGATGGCTTCTGAGTATGATGGGGGGTAGGGAATTAACTTTGTTGTCTTGGAATGTGAATGGACTGGGGGACAGGATTAAACGAGGTGTGGTCCTGCAGTTTTTGAAGCGAATCTCGCCCGATGTAGTCTTTCTGCAGGAGACACACCTCATTGGCAACTCCTTCTGCGCCATGAATCGGCGTGGCTATCGCCTAGTGGCTCACTCGGGCTTCACGTCTGGCTCAAGGGGTGTGGGCATCATGGTGAGGAACTCGCTCCCGTTGGAGATTGATGAGGTGCTCCACGATGACAGGGGACGTTACACGGTCTTGGTGGGAAGACTGGAGGGCAAAGTGGTTGTCTTTGTGTCAGTATACATCCCACCGGGGCTGCAGTCGACCACCTTTGCAGACCTGGGGCGCCTTCTCCTTGGCCTTCCGGGGGGGCTTTTAGTTGTGGGGGGGGATTTCAATGCGGTGGTATCTGGGACTGTGGATCGTTACCCCCCTAGGGACCTCCCCCGGGCACAGGCGTGGCTACCCGGCCTCTTGGATACATTTGGGTTAGTGGACTGCTGGCGTTTAAAACACCCCACGCAGCTGCAGTACACTTTCCACTCGGGAGCCCATGGTAGTCTCTCACGACTAGACTATGTCCTTGTCCCGGCGGCCTATGTTGGGAGGGTGGGAGAGGTGCGCCATTTGCCACGGGGTATTTCGGATCACTCCCCGCTCCTACTGCAATTTGATGTCTTTCCGAGGGGTGAGGGTAGGGTTGTCCCAATTAATCCTTGGTACCTGCGCGACCCCACTATTCGCGCTGAATTGATTAAATCCCTTCAGCGATATTTTGATGAGAATGTGGGGTCCGTGCCTTCGGCTGTACCGTTGTGGGAGGCCTTCAAGGCAGTACTCCGAGGGGAAGCCCTATCCCTTATTTCCCACGCCCGGAGGCGCGAGCGGGAGGAGGTAACCCGGATGGAGGCTGAAATAGCCGAGTTGGAGGGTAATTTAGAAGGTGGGGTGATGGATGCCGCATTACATGTCCTCCAACTCAAGCAAGCGGCCTATAGGGCCCTCGTCACGGAGGAGGCCAGGGGCCTCAGTAGAGAGCAACAGGGGCGACTGTATGATGTGGGTGATAAGGCTGGTAAACTGATAGCGTGGTTGGATAAAAAAGAGAGAGCGAATCGTGTGGTCCCGCTGATTGAGAAAATGGATGGGTTGTGTGCAACTGAGCCAGAAGAAATCGTCTCCTGTTTCGCGGATTATTTCCGTGGAGTGTATTCCCCGGTGTCTCCCTGCTCGGAAGAGGATTCCTGTGCCCTGCTCAGGGATATCGCGCTGCCGTCCCTTTCCGGGGATGACAGGGTGTTGCTGGACGCCGCTCCCACCTCCGACGAAATTGCCCTCGCCATACGCTCGCTCGCCTCCGGCAAGGCCATGGGTCCGAATGGTCTCCCTATCGAGTTGTACAAGTTGCGACCGGATACGCTGGCACCCCACCTCCGGGCTATGTTTCTGGAGGCGCACTCGGTGGGCTCCCTCCCGCTGGACCAGCGTCTGGCTACAATCGTGGTCATCCACAAGGAGGGGAGACCTCGGGACCGGGTTACATCCTATCGGCCCATTTCACTACTGAATGCGGAGCCCAAGATTCTCGCCAAGGTACTGGCCAATCGGCTGGTCGGCGTGGTGGGCGACTTGGTTCATCAGGACCAGTCCGGCTTTATTCCTCATCGCAACACAGCCCTTAATCTGCGGCGCTTGCACGGTGTGCTCGCACGTGTCCCGTTTCTACGGGAGCCGGCCATTTTGGCGTCCTTAGACGCCACCATGGCGTTTGACACGCTTGAGTGGCCATACATCTGGGCGATGCTTGCAAAGTTTGGATTTGGCCCAGGGTTCATCAGTTGGGTCAAATTGCTGTATTCGGGCCCACTGGCGCAGGTGGTGGTGAACGGAAGAGTATCGGCTCCGTTCGAGCTGGGCCGGGGCACGCGGCAGGGCTGCCCCTTATCGCCGCTCCTCTTTGCACTTGCCTTGGAGCCCTTGGCGGAGTGGCTGCGGTGGGAGCCTTCCATCCGTGGTCTCCGCTGGACCCCCGAGTATGAGGACCGCGTATCCCTATACGCTGATGACATCCTTTTGTACCTAGCTTCCCCACGTAAATCACTCATAGTACTGGTTGATGTTTTGCATTCATTCGGTCGTAACTCCGGTCTTGTCATCAACTGGGCTAAATCGTGTGTGTATGTTCTCTCCGGGGAGGCTCCTATCCTCCCGCGGGGCTGTCCAATCCAGGTCGCCCCGCAGGGATTTAGGTACCTGGGTGTCTTCATTACTCTGGACCCGGAGGCTCGGTATGATCGGAACTTGCTTCCCCCCCTCCAGCGTCTGAAAGAGGATGTCGCGCGCTGGCGGCGTTTGCCGCTTTCGCCGCTCGGCCGGGCGGCATTGTTTAAAATGATGTCGCTGCCGCGTTTCCTGTACGCGTTGCAGAATACTATGGACCTCGTCCCAGCGCGCTACTTCCGCGAAGTGGAGAGTTTGCAGCGCCGCCTGTTCTGGGACGGGAGGCCACGTATTGCCCTGGCGAAGCTGACGCTCCCATGGTATGACGGGGGGATTGCCCTTCCGGATATCAAACGGTACTATTGGGCCTCCCAGCTAGCTGCGATTAATCAGGGCCTATATGGGCCCGCCTTAAACCCGGCATTTGAAATGGATAGGATGCTCCTTCCAGGTGGTGACCATAATCGAGCGCTCTATTCTAGCGCGCCCGACGCTCGCCTAACGGGCCCCACGCGTGTCATGGTGCGAGTGTGGCATGCGGCCAATGCAGCTATGGGGTGGAAGGACCGTTTGACCCGGGCGTCACCACTGTACGCGTCTGAGCGGTTGGGCTCCTTGTGGACCTCGAAGGGCTTTGAGAAGTGGGACATAATAGGCATTAGCAAAGTGGGGGATCTCTGGACGAGGGGAGGATTTAAAACGTTCGAGATGCTGCAGACGGAATTTCAGTTGCAGGGCAGCGAGTACTTTTGGTATTTGCAGGTCCGTCATGCGCTGGGCTCCGTCTTTCCGGACGTTGCCTCCATCCCGGAGTGTTCCCCCCTGGAGGATAGAGTGCTGGATGGACACATCCCGGACAGCACGATCTCACTGATCTACAAAAAACTGATCAACGACCGCTCAGACTTGTTGACTGCCCTTCGTGGGGCCTGGGTCGCCGACGGGCTGGAGCTGGACGACGAGGACTGGACTTCCGCGGTGGCCTCCCCGAAATAGGTGGCCATACCGGCTCGCCTTCGTTTCGTCCAGCTCAAGATACTCCACAGGGTCTACATGACGGGGCCAAGGCTCCTGTGTATGGGCTATGCTGAGGACGGTCTGTGTAAGCGTGGGTGTGGTGCGTTGGGAACTTTTCTGCATATCCTGTGGGAGTGCCCGGAGGTGGAGGGGTTCTGGCGTGGTGTGCATGAGGTGCTGCGAGTGGTTACGCATGTGGCGCTGTTGCCCGAAGCGAGGAGATGCCTGTTGAATGTGTGGGAGCCTACCGACTATTCGGTGCCGCAGACGTGGTGGGTGACTCTGGGGTATATGGTTGCCAAGCGTGATATTGCCCAATTGTGGGGATCCCAGAGACCCCCGACTGTCTCAGCCTGGAAGGAACATATGGATTGGTGCATGTTTCGGGAAAAGGTGGTGTATGTGGCGAGAGGTAAGCCTGGGACATGGGTGAAAGTGTGGGGCCCCTGGAACGCCTACCGCGGGGGAATCTGTGCTCCGCCGTTATTGCCTGATCCGTCGCCGGCCCCGTCCCCTTAGCCAACTCATCCCCCCGGCACCTGTGCATTGGGTTCACCCAGCCCTAGTTCTGATCTCTCCCCCCTCTTGAGACTTCTATGGATGGCTAGGATTTCCCCTGTAGGGGAGCACGTGTTGCTATTTCCGATGGAGGATTGCCTTGTGGGTTTATTTGTATTTGTTGTTCTTTAAGTTTAAAATGGAACCGTATAGTGGGGTCTGGATGGTGTGGCTCGCAACGATGTTAACTCCTATGCATGCTCTGCCGCAGCACCATGTGTTTTATAAATGTATATCGTATGCTCCTTCATTGCTAGCGGCCGGCCGGAAGGTTGTAGGCCCATACTTGTATATTTTTTAATCTTGTAATAAACGGTTTCAAAAAAAAAAAAAAAAAAAAAAAAACAATGGTACCCTCCCAAGTTTGTGTGACCATCCTGTGGCCATGGGCAAATTGCATGGATCTCCTCAGTCCTACTACTCATAGCTTGTCTGAAGGAATTTAGTAGAATCATTCATGAATAGTAGTTTTGCACACCCAAGCAAAGATAATCAGAGCTATTACCCTAGGTTCCCAGTGACTGAAATATACCTTCAATTCCCTTATGTTGCCATGTACACATAGCAATGGGAAGTCTCAGGAAATCAGCTGGTCTGGAGCTGCAGATGATGGTATCGCAACCCAACTGGTGGAACTGGCAAACAGCAAGGCAGGAGAAGAACCGCAATGCAGATGTCTACAACTGCATGCCATTTCCCAGACAAGGTCTGGAGACCTCCAAAACTATGAGATATATATACTGTTGGCTGTGATGTGGGAGTGACAGGGCGTAGTCCTGGATGGAGGAGGTACATTTTAGAGGGAAGATTAAATCTTCTTTCTCAAATACTTCCTTGCAGTTGTGGCCTCATATTCCATAACATAGTTTATTCATTTACATTTGTCTTTCATTTTGGACTTTATGCAAAAGTTGTGTCTTGGAATGGCAAGTCAGTAATTCCTGTATAACTTTGTCTATTGTTCTAGCAGATTAAATAATGCATATTTTTGTCAGAAAAATAAAAAAGTTTAGTTCCTAGTAGAACGTCTGCCCCTTGTATGAGCTACAAGAAGAACTGAGCGACTGTGGTAGAAATGCAGAGCCTATGCTGTAGTAGTAGTGGGAGACGCATACTCCAATACTCTGTCATTTAACATCAAAACATTTTCATAATATTTTGGGACCCATTGGTGTTTACCAATTACTTGGGTGGTACTGTACAGCATCTGGAATGCTCTGCAGTATCATCAAAAGAAAAAAAAGTGCGATGGGAGTCGAGTAATTCTGCTGATGCGTGCATCACAAAACATGTGTACGCCGGCAGAAGGAAACAGGTGCCATTTGCTTTAATTTTTTATTTAATTATACAAAATGGAACACACCACTTGCATTGGAGAATTACAAAATTAAGAGTTTTAGTGCAAAGGCACCAATTGAAACAAGCATTGGCATAGCCAATAGGTCTCGCTTTTGGGACCTTATAAGTATTTAGTTATGCAACTGTTGCATGGCTAAACACTTATAAGGTCCCAAAAGCGAGGCCTATTGGCTATGCCAATGCTTGTTTTTAAGCTTATGAGCATGATGACAGATTTGCAAGTGGCGATGGGGTTGGGGGGCAATTTAAGAGATGCGAGCGGGTTCCATTTAAGTGAAGTAGGGCCAGGTTGCCGTAATTGTGGTTGAAGTGTGGAGCAATAAAGGAGCTGGGTGAAGGGGGATTGTGAATTATTTTTTAAAGCGAGTTGAGGTGCCTGCGATATCCCGGGAAAAACAGTGGACGGGGCGGGGAGAGTCAGCCATTTAGTGGCACCAGCAAGGGATAGAACGTAGGGATGGTTTAAATAAATTAATTTAAAAAACATGCCAAATGGGAAGGGGATTAGGTGGGGGAGCAAGTGTAAGGGGAGAGCAACTCACAAGAAAGAGAGTAAACAAGCGGCCGCGAAAGTGAAAGTGATCGCGATCAAACATCAAAGCGGCCGCGAAAGTGAAAGTAATCATGTTCAAGCGCGGCGCCCGCGCACATGCACTGTAGCTCTAGGCTGACCTGGTAGCACTTTTTGGAGCCCTCTCAATAAGTCTCGCCAGACCAGCGCATGCGCTGGGTCAGGCGAGACCTAAAAAGGTCTACATGTGTTGTGAGTGTACCAAAGGAGCAGGTAAGAGAAGGCAGGAAGGGGGAAAGCAGCGCAAGGAGGGTGGGGTGCGAAGCACAATAGAGAACACCAGCAATATATATGGCCAAAACACAGCAAAATGGAGCACAGGGTACAGGGAGAGAAGCACGTGGACAAGCAAGAGCAGCATGCGGGAGAGAGAAGTACATGGATGAGGGAGAGCAACACTGAGTGGGAAGGGGCATAGAAGAAAAAAGTAGTTCACTAAAAGTGAGCAATGGACGGACACAAGTAAATAGGATGAGCTCCAATGGAGGGACAAAAACAAAGTTGACAAAGCAAGTCATCGAATAAGAAGTAAGCAAATGAGAGAGACAATAAAGCCAACCAATGGTAAGCAATGAACAGGCTTTAAGTACACTGTATGTTTTTGGTATCTGGCAATATGCCTTTTGCAACCAGACAGCTTGCGATCTTCAAATGGTAAAAGAGGAAACATATGAGGATGCATTACTCAGTCACAATAAGTCTCTGATAACTAGCGTTCAGAGTTATTGTTTGATACCAAAATTAACACCGTTAGAAAGCACATTCAAGATAAGTTACCAGTGGCTCACAGAGATGGTTGCAGCTAAATTCTCCTGCTCCTCATCTGAAGGCTTTAATTAGTAAACAATACACCTCTGGTGCAGATCTTTGAAACCCATTTTTACTAAAGGCTACTGATAATATCATAGCTGCTTTATTGGATACTCTTGTGGATAATACCAGAATTAGCTGAATATAGAGATGGTTTAAGAGAACTCCTAGCTATTGATATATGTCTCACTTTCACTTGGATAAGATTTGTCAAGAAATGGCTTATAGAATTAGGCCTCAGTTCATACGGGACCGAGCCGCATAGCCTAACATCAAGTTGCCTAAATGTACTGAGGAGAACGTATTGTTCACATATCCTGAATGCACTCCACCATGACTCATGATTGGGAAGGTTAACAAACCAATTTCTTACTATAAAATCGAACCCAAGCCTCGAAGAATTCCTTGCTAATGTACAACCACATCTAGCAAGAACTCTGTATTTGAAATTAAGGTATGACACTTTGTAGATCAAGAGTTATACAGCAAATTGGGGAACAAAGGGAGACCGCATCTGCAGTTTATGCACTACATGCACTTTAACGTCTACCAAAAACACAGGACATATCCTATTTTTCTGTCCAGCATATGTCTGGGCAAGAAAGAAATGGATACGCCCATTATGCAACACACTGGTATTCAGGAAGCACCAAGATGCATTGAGGGTGCTGACAGTTAGCAAGCACTGTACCGCATGTAATATTTTCCTTATCCCGATATTTGTTTATAGTAAGGATTATAAGAAGTAAAATGGGGCTAAAGCTGTGACGCCGCAATGAATAATGCACCTTTCTAATTTAAAAAGCATTCTGAATTGCACAAAACTATCTGTTATTTTAATTGTATCATACAATGTTTTAGCTGATTTTAAATATGTATACATCAGGGGAATGTACTGGAATACTTAGTGATCAGCTTTATACTGCTTTATCCTGAGATTGATGACTATTTTACTGAGAATATTATATATATTGCTAGATGAATTTTAGATCATATCATGCGGGTGTTTAACACTTGTATACAGTGCAGACGAGTATAGGTAATTGAACATTTTGTGAATATTTTGTATTGCAATTAAACTTTTTATGGCCTTTGGCTGAAATAAAGTATTCCGACTATCATAGCTCTTTACCAGCCTTGACTGCCCTAAACACCTTCCTTCAGTATTCAGGGTGATTGCCCAATGACTGTAATCATCTGCCGGGTAACTCCAATGTTTACATTGGTCACGATTTGCTAGCCAGCTCTGTGGCTTATTTTGTGTGAAAACAGGAGGCTCATATTATGCTTTACTTTACTTTCTTTAAAACAGCAGCCAATAGAGTGCACAAACCTAACAACTGCAGTTCCTAACCCCTGGCATTCAGCCTTACAAATGAAATACGCATTAGAAAAGCCATAGGTCTGGCTTTGCAAATCTACCAACACATAAAATCACAGGCATTCACAGGCACTGTTTACATGTGTTGCATGCACAATGCTGTTCATCCCTTTCAAGCATGTCCTATTTCTTTTGTCAATACTGGGAACATAGCAAAAAACAGAATGCGTTGTCCATATAATGCATACAAGAGAAAAATAATTGAATGCAACAAACAGTGATGGTTGAGTGTACTTTTCAGGTGTAAAACAATCCCTTGTGCTTTCCAATAGAAGCACTTACTAGAAGCAAGAATAGCACACCAAATAGCCAACAGTATGAGCCTTGACGGTAATTCCCTTCTGGGTGGAGCCAAAGCCCACTCTATGTATAGTTTAAAGAATTGTACACAATGTCAGCAGATAGCTAGCAGAAAAGTCAGACCTAAAAATGTCCCAAAGTCCACCAGTCGTAGCACAGTACCTCCTATTTATGCTTCTTTTTCAGGGAGCCCGTTCTCTTTTCTTGCTGCTGCAGTCAAAGTAGTATCTCATTTGCACTCTAGTGACTGTGCCCTGCCTTGGTGTTTTTTTTAATAAATCCCCAGGGCCTGACAGTATCCCGCCAAATTTGTTTAAGGCTAATGTAGAGGTTTGGGCTCCACTTTTGACTCAGGTCTTGAATGTGGCCACCTGGGAGGAAATGTTGCCCTCCTGGTCCACAGACTGATCGTTCCTATTTTTAAGAAGAGTGACAAGGACAATCCACAATGCTACCGCCCAATAGCTCTATTGGATGCAGTGATCAAAGTCCCGGGAAGGGTGATTTTAAACAGGTTGGGGAAGTGGGCATAGGAGAATAAAATTTTGAGGGATGTTCAATATGGTTTCAGGGCGAGAAGGTCTGCTTCAGATCAGTGTCTGAACCTCCATTTAATCATAAACAAGTATACGGTTGGGCGGTCTGAATCTTTGCAGTTAGCATTTATGGACGTTCTTATAGCCGGCACTGCTCAAAGTTTGGATCTACTCTTGGCCAGGTATGTTTCATTTATAGGGAACCTTGATTTGTCGGTCAATATTTCAAAGTCATATGTGATGGTCTAAAATCCACAAGCAGCAAGACCCTTAAGGTGGCCAATTCCACTCTGGGTAAAGTCATGGCGTGCCCTTACCTGGGTGTCTCATTTGATGCCAAAAATTGTTGGAAGCCATAAATTGAGGCCAAAAGATCCAAGCTTGTTAAATCCCTGGGGGCGGTTTCTAGCTTTGCATACAGGTTAGGCTTGCGTGTGCAAAGGGACCTTTTAGAAATTTACCAGGCTAAATGCATATCCCAACTCCAATATGGCTGCGAGGTCTTGGGTTATCAAAACTGGATAGGATTCAATCAGCAGAGAATACATTTCTAAGCCAGATGGTACAGGTACCACATTATACCCCAGCATTTTCGGTGCAGGCAGAGCTTAGACTTGCACAAGTGATGGACCCGATATCCCTAAAACCATTATTCTGCTGGATTAAGATTTGGAGCAGGCTAAATCAGTTGATTCTTGCGGCCTTTTTTGCCCTCGATGGGGTGCATAAACTACTGTGGATAGCCTATGTTAAGGCAGATTTTGCTTCCCTAGATAGGTATGATATCTATAACGGCCCTACTTTCCTGCCCATGCGTGAGTTGAGGGTGTGTTAAAAGGCTATTTTTGGACTGTTCCTGTTTGGAGAAAGAGCATCTGGGGCTAGGGAAACCATCAGTGCGGGGTCATATGCTGTTGAAAACCATGCAGGGGTTGGAGCTGTATCTATCCAACGTCCGTTCACAGCAAGATAGGTTTTGATTGTCCAGGTTTAGGTTTGACCAACTTCATTATCTTTTGGCATCTCCATTTGGAAGGGTGTAGTTAGAGGCAAGGTTGCCCTGCAGCTGCGCCAATAAGTCTCCGCAGGCAGGAGACACTGCATTTTGTAATGTTTTGCTCTAATTTTAGCTGGCCGAGGAAGCATTTTTTAACTCTCTTGTTAAAGTCCCTGAATTTTAACCAAGTTAGGCCAGGCAGTTTTATCGGCAGATGCTTCCCAATGAATGTGTTACTTTTACTGTTTTATCATTTTTGCTCGCTGCTATGGCATCCAGGAGATCGAGACTTGACTACTAGATGTAGTGTCTGAGGGGGGTGTGATATACTGTTTTATTGACTATTACCATTTTATGTTAACTTTCAGTAATGGTTTTGATAATGAAGATGCTGTTTGTGCTCTTTTATGGTAAACTTATCAACCAAATAAAGATTTATAATGAATGAATGAATAAATCATATAATCAAATATGATGTACTGTATATTTTTTATAAGGTGAATATATATATTTGTTTTCCTCATGTCACCACCGAATGGCACCAATCCGGTTCACCCTTCCTGTGTGCCCAATATCGGCTCTGGTCCAATCAGATTTGCTAGGTTATATCAAGTACACACAGCCCTCCCATCTTAACTGAATTGAGAGGGTGTAATCCTTGGAAAGAAGTCATCAGATCTTAAACAATTCCGGAAACGTTCATTTCCATTCTCATTGTTACTACATCTGTCCATTTCCTTAAAATAAAAAAACACAGATCTCTTCCAGGCCTGCCACGAAGGGGCCACTGCTTGAGTCCAGCGCTTACAAATTTCTCTTCTTGCTAGTAATATTTAAATAAAAGATCAAATAGCAGCCGTTTACCTCCTGATTGTGTATGTCATTATCCTGCTAAGTTACCCCAAACATAATTAAATCCGTGCTTACCTCTATGTTAGCTCTCTTGGCGTGAGACATATTCTTACCCACTGCTGACCAAACTTCTTCTAATCTTGGACAAGTTGAGAACATATGCATATCATCTGCCTCTCCACTGCTGCACCGCTTACACTTTAAGCCACCACTTCCCCTTATCTTTTCCAGCCTTTTAGGGGTCCAATAGATTCTATGCAAGGTAAAAAAAATATTTTTCTTAGTGCAGCAGGTTGAACCACTAAATAAAGTGTAGTACAAGATACTTGCCATAACTCAGCCAGCTTCGCTTCCGGCAAGTATCCGTCCCATGCGGTATGTGGAGCCTTCATCTTGTCTTCCTCTGTCGTCAGTAGATATTGGCACCAGTGTGCCACTTCTCCTTTCCTAGCCACTGTATCTTGAAGATCCAGTTCCATTTGTCCAGAATCCGTTTCCGACCAATTTTGGCTTTTAAGCCATGCATCAACTTGATAGATTTTAAACCTAGATATAGCACCATTCGTCTTATTGTTCCAGAAACTCCATGTTAACCTTTGTCCATTGTTCACCAACTGCCCCCACTGAATAACATCCCCCTGCTTTAGAGGTTTCACCAGACCTGGAGAGTCCTATATAGGGGACAACCTGCTATAATAAGCTATACCCAGAATTGATATTATTTCATACCGAGACCTTTGCGCCGTCTGTAAACATTTCAATCTGACCTCTTAAAAAAAATTGGAGCCCCATATTTGTAATAAAACCCTTCCTTAGGTAGGCCCAACTGCATAGTTTGAAACATAACTCCTATTAGGGACTCATCGGTATGTAGGAGAAGCATTCTATTGTTTTTAAGTTGGAACGCCCAGCAATAAAGCTTCAAATCTGGAGGACCCAATCCTCCTAGTCCGTCTTTCCGTCTCAACTTTTCCATGAACAGCATATTCCCCTACTGGCCCAGATGAAAAAAAATATTTTCCCTTGCAGTTTCAAAAGTGCTTTTTTTCTGAAGTGTACTGGAATGTTACCAAAAAGAAAGGTACGTTTGGAAGGATAGACATTTTCACTAGATTAATCCAGCCATATATCAAAAGTGTAAGGTTCTGCCATCTTTTTAATAACCCTTCTATCTTCTTTACCGCTCTCTCAAGATTAACAGCTGTGATTTTTCCAATGTCTTTAGTTATTTTGATCCCCAAATATCATTTCCTGGACACTTGTTGTTTCTCCATCATTTTGGTTCCAAATCATTGTTTCAGTTTTCTCTTCATTAGCTGCATATCCTGCCAATGTACCAGATTTCCTAACCTTAGCCATAAGGTGTGACAAAGCAGATGCTACATCCAAGGTACAAACCATTAAATCATCTGCATCCAGGGAGCTCTTTCTTGAATATGTGCCAACATCTAAAGGTTTGATCCCTTCATTTAATCTCAAACATTAAGCAAAAGGCTCAATATAAAGATCAAATAATATGGGAGAAAGTGGGCAACCTTTTCTTGTCCCCCTCTCTATTCTTACCAGGGATGACAGACTATCATTTACCAAGATCCTAGCTGTTGGGGTATTATACATTTTGAACATTGTATCTATCATATTTTTGCTTAAACCAAAATGATCTAAGGTGGTCCTAAGATATCTCCAGTTCACATGGTCAAAGCTTTTGCCGCATCCAGAGTAACAATCGCGAGAGGGGCCCCTAGCGTTGTAGCTAGGTCTATAGAATCTATCAGGGTATTATTGAGCTCTCTCATATTCCTCCCTGGTATGAAACCCTTTTGATCCTGATGTATCAATTGCCCCACCACTTTGTTCAAACGGGCTGCAAGGATATTGGTGAAAATCTTATAGTCACAGTTGAGTAAGGAGATTGGATGATAAGATTGGCAATGTACAGGATTCTTGCCGTGCTTCGGAATTAGGGAGATTATTGACTCATTCCATGACGAAGGGATTGGCATACCTTCTATCAGTATAGAGTTGAATAGCTTAACCCAAATGGGTATAGTGAGTATAACTCACTAGGAATCCCACCTGGACCTGCGGCCTTCCCTTTTTTTTGCTTTTTCACTATATCCAACATTTCACTGCTGCTAATTTCTTGATCCAAATATTGAGATTCAGTAAATGTAAGTTTGTGGAGATGTTTTTCTTGGAGCTAACCTTCTATTTCTTCCTCTAAAACCACTAAGTCTTTTGTATATAACCCCTGAAAGAAATTGGTGAACACAGCTCTAATTGTGTTGCTTTCTTCAACCATTAGCCCAGTCTTTCCATCTATGATCTTCCTTACGTAGTTTTGATTCCTTTCCAACCTTGACTTCCAAGCCAAATGTTTCCCACAACATTCCCCTAGTAAAATATCCCTTGCTCTACTAACCTCCCATTGCGGTATCACTTTATCTTCCATTTTACTTTTAAACTCAAATTTCATATCCTCGAGCTTTTCCGACCGCTGCTTCCTTTCTCCTTCCTGTAGTAGATTGGCCATTAATAAACCCTCCTTTTTAATTATCTCCTCCTCTAGGCTAGTAAGATGTTTTTTCTCTTCTCTTGCCCAGTTCACTGTCAAGTTTTTAATGAATCTCCCCATTATGCCGTATTTGTGCCATTATTTCTGTCTGCAACATTATCCTTCCATTGACCGCCCACCTCCCAATACTACAAAAGTCCCTTCTCTCGATTTTTAAAAGTAGTGCTGTGTGGACTGACAAATGTATTGGGAGATGGTCTATCCCCACTACATTCTCCACATCAGGGTGTACACCGGTAGGGATTCCAGGATTGACCTCCCTGGTTGTCTGTCCACTTTTGGAGTGAGTGAGAAGAGCTTTTGTTGTATGTAAGGATTGTTCTCCTGAGTCAACAATTATCTTTGTTAAGTATTAGGAGTCTGTGATAGTCAGCCTTGCAGTGGAACAGGCAAGTGTTCGTAGAGTGGGAGTGGTGGAGGATGTGGCTAGATTGAAAGATAAAAAACAAGGCTGTGGAAAACCATCACCTGCGTGATGCACAGCTAAAGAGAAAAGTGTCTCTACAAAAATACACACACTTGCATGGTATAAATCAAAAGAACATTTATGTGTAAATGATTTCAATAAAATCTAAATTAATTAGGTAACTTCACTTTTCCAATAAATGTTGCTTACTTAAGTTCAGACAGTGTAAGTTTTAAACAAAAACATTATCCGTTGATGTCATATTATCCAACAGAAATCAGTGTGAAACCGAATTACAAATTTACAAAATCAAAATACAGAAAATCAATCCCAATGCATTTCGGGTTAATACTAAACCCTTTGCCAGGGGATATCTAATAAACAATAAACAATGATCAATAGTATTTAGTTGTGCTTCACACAGGTTATGGTTTTCCACAGCCTTGTTTTTTATACTTTCATATTTGTCAGGGACGTAGGGCTACGTCCCTCAACGTGAAGGCACGCTTTAACGAGCCCTAAAATTGGATCAATGGTCCTTACATTCTAAATAAACTAGCATACACCAGGTGTGCAGGCCCACTCTTCACTTTTTAGATTGAAAGATAGCCACTTTCCTGATCACATTTCTCCCACGCCCAGTAGGAGATGTAGAGTCTGTTGACAAAGAGGTACATGGAAGGAGACTCGGATGTACTGCTCAAGGGTCCTTTTTACTCTGTGCTGTGTGCGCCTGTTCATTTTAGAATGTACCACATGTAAAAGAATTTCGGGAGCATCCTTGAGCGGTAAAGTGAACTACCTGGTCTGTATTAATTTATATTTTTTGTTCAGTTTCAAGGTTGGCATTAGTGCTATGTATTTAGTTTCAGCTTTTGTGTTTACAGTTTTGTATCTACTAACAATTTGTGTTTTCTTTTTTGTATAAAAAAAACCTAAATGTGATGGCGGTGTGTGTAGAGAGGTGCTTGGCTGGCTGTGTGCGTGGACTGATTTCTGGCTGGTGGTATGTGTGGAATTGTGCTTGGATGGCGGTATGTTTGGACTGGTGCTTGGCTGGTGGTGTGTGTGAACTGGTGCTCGGCTGGCGCTGTGCATGGACTGACACTAGGATGGTGGTGAGTGTGGACTGGTGCTTGGCTGGCAATGTGCGTGGACTGGCGTTTGGCTGGTGGTGTGTGAGCAGTGACTTGCTGCTGGTCACTACACCCACTGGTAGCCAAACGTCAGTCCACACAATCCGTCAGCCGGGGTGGTTGCTGTGTCAGGCGTGTGGGCATGTGAAAGTGATGGGCCCTTGAATGGCGCTGTCTGCTGATGTGAGTGTTGTTATGTGCTGGGCCCGCAGCTGGCAGTGTGAATGGTTTTGTGTGTGTCACACGTATGAAAGGTGTATGAATGGCCTATAAAGAGGTTAGTGCCTTGTCGTGGGTTTACAGCTCACGAGCTGTGAGTCAATGGTTCAGTTTCTTGTCCTTTCAATCATTAACAGTGCATTAAATTTTTTGAAATCTTTCCGTAATAACATTTTAAATATTGAACCATCACTCACCCTCGTGCCAAATCCAATCAGTATGTGTGTGTACTTGAGGAATAGATGGTTGTGCAGTAATATTTGTCTTTTCTGTCTTTCTCTGGCAGGGTGTACTTTATCCCTTTTTGTGAAGGTTGTGATGTGTTGGTTTCGCAGCGTTTGGTGTGAATGGTCTTGTGCGTATCACACACGAAAGGTGTGTGAATAGCCTGTAAAGTGGTTAGGGCCTTGACGCGGCTTTACAGCTCACAAGCTGTGAGTCACTGTTTCAGTTTTTTGTCATTTCAATTATCAACAGTGCATTTCCTTTTTGTGAAATCACTTGAACGAAGGAGACCACCTTGCAAAACCAGGTAGTTTTGTGATAGGTAATTTTGATGTCTCCACAATATGTTTTGGGCCTTTTCCTGCTGCAGGTACTTGGCCCACCCACACAAGTGAGGTACCATTTTTATTGGAAGACCTGGGGGAACACTGGGTCATAGAAAATTTGTGTCAGCCCAGTGATCCGACAGCTTTTAGACACAGAAATGTGAGAGAATTTGTTGTTTTCAGTTAAATTTGAGGTTTGCAGGGGGTTCTGGGTAGGAAAACATTAGGGGATCCTCCCTGAACTCCTCCAGGTGTCTAGTTTTCAGGAATGTCTGGGTTAGGTAGGTTTTACTAGATGGCGGCCGAACCCAAGACCAAAAACTCAGATGATCCCCTTGAGAAACCAGGTCATTTTGTGGTAGGTAAGTTTGATGTCTCTACAATACGATTTGGGCCCTTCCCTGCCATGGGCACTAGGCCTACCCACACAAGCGAGGTAACATTTTTAATGGGAGACTTTGGGGAATGCTGGGTGGGTGGAAGTTTGTGGTTCCACACAGGTTTCAGAACTTTCCATCATAGAAATGTGAGGTAAATGTGTTTGTTTTACAAAGTTTGTGGTTTGCAAGGGATTTTGGGTAACACAACCTGGTGATTGCAACACAATTCACCACATCCTAGATTTCACTGGCTGCCTAGTTTTAAAAAATGTGTAGGTTTGCTAGGTTTCCTTAGGTGCCGGCTGAGCTAGGGCCCAAAATCCACCGCTAGGCACATTGCATAAAAAGGGTCCGTTTTCACTGGAAAAATGTGATGTATCCACATTGCGTCTTGGGCCGTTTCCTGTCACGGGCACTAGGCCTACCCACACAAGTGAGGTACCATCTTTATGAGGAGAGTTTGGGGAATGATGGGTGGGTGGAAGTGTGTGTATCCACACAGATTCCAGAACTTTCCATCACAGAAAGATGAGGAAAATGTGTTGTTTGTTTTACAAAGTTTGAGGTTTGCAAGGGATTCTGGGTAACAGAACCTGGTGAGAGCCACACAAGTCACCCCATTGTGGATTTCACTGGGTGTGATGTGTCCACGTTGCATTTTGGGCTGTTTCCTGTCTTGGGCACTAGACCTACCCACACAAGTGAGGTACCATTTTTATTGGGAGACTTTGGGAAATGCTGGGTGGGTGGAAGTTTGTGGATCCACGCATATTCCAAAACTTTACAGCACAGAAATGTGAGGAAAATGTGTTTTTCTGATAAAGTTTGAGGTTTAGAAGGGATTCTGGGAAACAGGACCTGGCGCGAGCAAACAAGTAACCCCATCCTGGATTCCACTACGTGTCTCGTTTCCAAAAATATATATGTTTTCTAGGTTTCCCTAGGTGCCGGCTGAGCTAGGGTTAAAAATCCACAGCTAGGCACATTGCAAAAAAGGGGTCAGTTTTCACTGGATAAATATGAAGTGTCCACATTGTGTTTTGGGCAGTTTCCTTTCGCGGGCACTAAGCCTACCCACACAAGTGAGGTACTATTTGTAACAGGAGTCTTTGGGGAATGATGGGTGAGTGGAAGTTTGTGGATCCACGCAGATTCCAGAAATGTGAGGAAAATGTGTTTTTTTATTTACGAAGTTTTAGGTTTGCAAGGGAATCTGAGTAAAAGAACGTGGTGAGAGCCAAACAAGTCACCCCATCCTGGATTTCCCTGGGTGTCTAGCTTTCAAAAAGGTATAGGTTTGCGGTGCACCGCTGTGACCGTGGCGGTCTGTAATTCGGTGGTAGTTTTTGATGTTTCCCCGCCCCGGGCGCCCCTCCTGGGTCACTTCCAGGGTCGATCAGTGACAGAGATGCCGGTTTTTGCAGCAGCAAGGGCGCGGGCAGGGCGAAGTGAGACCAGCCTGTGGGTCACTGTAATGCTCTCCACACTGCGGCATAGGCCCGCCCCTGGCCACATGGTGGTGTCGGTCGCCGAGGCCCACAGGGAACTGGAGAGGTGACAACACTGGAAGGCAGGCCCCACAGTATGGCAGGGGACTACAGATGGCTGCCGCTGGCTCGGGTAGATGTCAGATTGAGGGGTTAGCGATGGAGTGGCACTAAGGTGCGACTGCCATGTTGGCCTTCTTGGCCATGCCCCCCAGATTATACAAATTTATGTGAGGGACACCAAAGATCTTCTCTTTCTTCCATGAGATTTGGAATAAGACCCAGGGAAACAACTTTGTATAGGCCATAGATATTGAAAGTCGTATACAATCTTACCTCAAGGGAAAACATTGGGGGTATTCAAAGAGGTCCTTTTTGAGATACCTTGTAATTACTTAGCCCCAAGACATTTCATTCTGGAATGTGTGAAAATGTCCTTAACAAACAATATATTGAATTTCAAAGGTACTATCTATTTACAAACCTACAGAACACCAATGGGGGGCACCTTTGCCCCTACTATAGCTGGTCTATATACATACAATCTTTTTGGGAAGGTGGTTTTTGCATTGTGTGTTTCGAAACCACTCTTTTAGAAGTGGCTGGATTTTTGTGTTCTAACATTTCTGTGTGTCTCTGCCTGGTTGTGGATTGACTGTCTGGATTTGAATGTGATAGGCTCTGGGGAATGTCTTTACCCAGGGGAGGAGGTGAGACAGCAACAGGCTGACCTGCATCTGGAGTGTAGGTGGGAGGAGTAGCCCCTGGAGGTGAAGAGGCCTGGGCTGCTGCCATAAAACAATGGCTCTATCTCCTGCTGAGTGATTGAGGATCCAGATCCCCACTATCAAAGGAAGAAGGTGTCACTGTCAGGGAGACATCCAGAACTGGTTTGGACAGGGGTCAGTGCCCCCCTGAACACAAAGACTTCAAAGATATTTAGGGGTACAACTATGACAGCTGAAACCCCTGAACGTTGGAATGGAACTGTTCAAGACTGTAAAGGATTGAAACTATTTTGTGGTCAAGAAGAACCTCTGCCAAGGAAGAATTAGCTGAAGAGACTGAAGGAAAGAACTGACCCTTGCTGTGTGTTCTGGGGCTGGCCTGCAGTTTGTTGATTTAACCAAGGAGAGTCTAAAGGGACTTTGCTGTGTGCTGTGTACCCCTGCTTGAAAGGACTTTGCTGTGTCCTGAAGTAACTTATCGCCAAGGGCCCGAGGATCGCTGGCTCCCTGTTGTGGAAACTCAGGAACACAAAAGTTTCCAGGTGTGTCTCAGCGACGCTGGGTGCGTGTGCTTTTTGCAGCCTGCAACCCTCGTAAGAATTGCCCTGTGATCCTGGGCACGCGGAATCCAAGTGAGTCTCAGCGACTCTGTGTGCATGTGCTTTGTGCAGCCTGAGACCTTCGTGAGGATTGTCCTGTGATCGTGTGCACCCAGAATACAAGTGAGTCTCAGCAACCCTGTGTGCGTGTGCAGCCTGAGACCTTCGTGAGGATTGTCCTGTGATCGTGTGCACCTGGAATCCAAGTGAGTTTCAGTGACGCTGTGTGCGTATGCTTCATGCAGCCTGAGACCTTCATGAGGATTGCCCTGGGACCGTGCACACCTGGAGTTCAAGTGAGACTCAGTGACGCTGTGTGCTTTGTGCAGCCTGAGACCTTCGTGAGGATTGCCCTGTGATCGTGTGGACCCGGAACTCAAGTGAGTCTCAGCAACGCTGGGTGCGTGTGCTTCGTGCAGCCTGAGACCTTCGTGAGGATTGCCCTGTGACTGTGCATACCCAAAGCTCAAGTGAGTCTCAGCGACGCTGTGTGCAAGTGCCCTGTTGCAGTCTGAGACCTTCGTCATTGCCATCGGCCCAGACCGGGATCCTCAGAGGAGCTGTGCCGCCGGCCTGAACCTGCCTTTGCCATGGAGGGACCGCGAACCATCTCCATCGGTGGGGGTGGCCCGAGATCCACTGCCCAAAATCAACGAAGTCGCATCCAGAGGCCCAAGTCGGAAGGAGAGGCGAGGAGAGTGAGGTCGCACCCCCCAGGTAACGCTCAGCGAGCGTGCGTGTGTCGCCGCCTGGGGCAGAGTGCGGGCTCCGAGAGAAACGCTCTTGGCCTTTCCCATTCTCACAACGCGAGCCTCCGCTCAAGCTCGTATCGCTGCCCGTACTTGCCGAGGAGTGGCAGTAACGGGGCCGGAGTGTGGAGCTGCACTTTGTTTTCCACAATACCCTTGTTGGGGGCATATTTTGGCAGAAGCTGACCATGAGTCAGTAAGAGTGGCATAGAGACCGTCCATAGCACCATGATCGGTGCCGGAGTACATTATTGTTGCATTACGCATTGCATTATTTTTGCATTACGAACTGCCTGATTGTTGCATTACGCATTGCATTATTTTTGCATTATGAACTGCCTGAGTGTTGCATAACGAACTGCATTATTTTGACATTACAAAGTGCTTGATTATTGCATTATGAACTTAATAGCATTGAATTAGGACTGCATTGGATCATAGAGAATTGCTCATTAATACTGCAAGAACCTACAACGGCTTGCTGGCCTAATAACTGGCCAGGTGAAATTTTTCATATATGCATATGTTGGATTTTTATCGTGTGGTCTCATCGTATATCTTGTTTATAAACATATAATCGTTTTTTTATTAAACTCATGTCGAGTCCAATTGTGGTGTCATCATTGGGTTGCTGACAGCGTGGTTGCAAATACTTTACACATTTGCCTTGAAGATAAGCCTGGCTGCTCGTGCCAAGCTACCGAGGGGGTGAGCAGGGGCTATCTGAGAAGGTGTCCTTCCTTTCCCTGACTTAGAAGCAAGGGTCTCTATTTGGACTAAGGTACCTACCACAGCCAACTAGAGACCCCCAGTTCTAACATTGTTGATCAGCGGTTTGGGATTTGACCACGATGCAACCACATATTGTGTTTTGATTTTTGGTTCTATTTTTGAGAGACCTTTAAGCCACACATCATGTCTCAGAGGAGTCAAGTAGCCAGTGAGGTTGCAGAATTGGAGTTTGACATTGAGGCATTGCTTACCTACAAAGTTGATCAATCGAGGCAATTCTGCAGAGCTTTGGGATGTCCCATGAAAGGTAGCGCCAAGAAGGAGGAGCTGATGGGAAGCCAAAGAGGCTCAGGAGACAGGTGATGTTGAGGTGGATGAGGATGACCCAGGGAATGGATTTGGTCACTCCTGAACAGTACCAGCAGAAATTAAGGAACTTCAAGAAACTGGAATCCAGTACTTGGTTTGAGTGTGTGAATGTGTACACGGTTGCACTGGATGGTTGGATGAAGGGCAGCAAGTTAACTGATTTTAAGGGCTTATGCAATTTAATTAGTTGGGAGCACTTGAGTAGTCTGTGTGTTCCAGAGCTGCGCCAGCATCTTTTGGACAGTAAGCTGACCAATCCCGGTAGAGACAGACAGCTGGACCAGCACCAGGGTCCCCAAGGGGATTGGAGGTACCACTACCAAAAGTGTACAGGGAGGGTAACCACAAGGGGTCCTCTAAAGGGCTAAGAGGTCCTGGCCCCATAAGGGCAAGAGGGACAACCAAGGTCCTCCTATGTTATTTCTGTAAAGAAGTGGGTCACATAGCCCCTAAATGCCCCAAGAAGTCACCTGCACCCAATGGTGCTCCAACACCGGGTTTAGTGAGTGTAGCGTTGGGGGAGAAATTGAGTCCTTGGAATGGGGAGTAGCAAGCAGTTATGACCCTGGTCTCATTAGGAGATCGAGAGACGGTCCAGGAAGTCTCTCTGCCTAAAAATACTAAGAAGTACAGGCCATGGCTGACCATCAATGGAGGAAGGTTGGAGCTCTGAGAGACACAGGAGCCAGTTTGACATCTGTCAAGTGTCAATGGGTGTCTGAGGAGCAGGTCATACCCAATGTACTTCACCCTGTAGTTGTAGCAGACAACTCAGTGCACCTGTGCAAGGTGGAGCTAGTTCCCTTTGAGTGGGGGGGTCTCAGGTCCCTTGAAGGTCGTT
This sequence comes from Triturus cristatus, assembly GCF_964204655.1. NCBI lineage: Eukaryota > Metazoa > Chordata > Amphibia > Caudata > Salamandridae > Triturus > Triturus cristatus. The sequence goes on along the minus strand of NC_140581.1, from coordinate 1,189,054,110 downwards.
GTAAGTCCGTCCATGCCTGTAGACTGTCTGCTGGGGAATGAACTGGAGAGTTCCCCCTGGAAAGAGGTGGAGCGCCAGGCGCATTTGGAGATGTTGGGTCTGCCTGAGTGGGCTTGTGTGACCACTCGGTCTATGGCAGCCAGTAAAGGTGTTCAAGAGGGCCTGGAGCCTGAAACAGTGGCCCAGGTGCCTTCCTTAATGAGAAGAGGCAGGGGGTGCGGGAAACCGGCCCTCAGAGTTCCCATGGTCTAAGAGGAGGCAAACCTTGAGGGAGGTGCCCTGGAGCCTACGGGGGAGCAGGTAGCTGAGCTGGGGGATCTACCTGAGCTGACCGAATGGCAGCAGGAGGGAGGGCCCTCCAGGGAGGAATTCTGTGAGGAGCAGAAAAAGTGCAGTTCTCTTGTAGGTTTGCGACAACAGGCAGCAAACCAGGCAGCAGGTGATCCGTCTGGGGGGTCACACTTGATTTACTGTGAGAACAATCTCCTATATAGTGAGCTTAAGGTTGCTGAGCCTGGATCAGCCCATGCGCTGGTGGCACCCCAGCGCTTCAGAGCCTTCCTACTGGGGTTGGCTCATGATGTACCTTTAGCAGGACATTTGGGGCAGCACAAGACCTTTGGGAGGCTTGTCAACCACTTCTCCTGGCCTCAAATGCGCAAGAGTTCTGATACTCTTTGTAGGACCTGTCAGACTTGCCAGGCAAGTGGTAAGAGTAGGAGGAAGCGCAAGGCTCCTCTACAACCTTTCCCTGTAGTCAGCACCATCTATGAGAGGGTGGGCATTGACATTGTGGGGACTCTGGATCCCAAGACTGCCATGGGCAACAGGTTCATCCTGGTGGACCATGCCACCCGGTACCCGGAAGCCATCCCTCTCCGGACAGTGACAGCCCCTGTGGTGGGCCGCACACTGATGGGGATTTTCTCCCGCCTGGGGTTCCCATTCTCGCAGAACTAGCCTCCACTCAAGCTCGTATTGCGGCCCGTACTTGCCGAAGAGTGGCAGTACCGGGGCCGGAGTGTGGAGCTGCACTTTGTTTTCCACCATACCTGTGTTGGGGGCATATTTTGGCAGAAGCTGGCAGCGAGTCAGTAAGAGTGGCATAGAGACCGTCCATAGTACCGTGATCGGTGCCAGAGTACATTATTGTTGCATTACACATTGCATTATTTTTGCATGACAAACTGCCTGATTATTGAATTTCGCATTGCATTATTTTTGCATTACAAACTGCCTGATTGTTGCATTATTTTTGCATTACGAACTGTCTGATTTTTGCATTACGCATTGCATTATTTTTGCATGACAAACTGTCTGATTGTTGCATTACGAATTGCATTATTTTGGCATTACGAACTGCCTGATTGTTGCATAACGAACTGCATAAATTGACATTACAAAGTTCCTGATTCTTGCATTACGAACTGCATAGCATTGCATTAGGACTGCATTGGATCATAGAGAATTGCTCATTAATACTGCAAGAACCTACAAGGGCTTGCTGGCCTAATAACCGGCAAAGTGAAATATTACAAATACGCATACGTTGGATTTTTATCGTGTGGTCTCATCGTAAAATGGTGCATCCAAAATATAGTTTTTAGTAATACCCAGACTGTGAGTAAAGCAATTTTTTGTATAATTGTCACTTCAGCACCTCCTCTGGGTTATACGCGCTATAGAAATACAGTTACAATTAAAAGCAAGCACTTCTCAGAGCTCAGTTGTTAACTCTTTGCATTACCACTGAAAAATAATAAATCTTTGTCATCACAAAGCTTTCATTGATTCAATCAATTAAAGCTAGTACCGGCTCCCAAGCATCCTTTACATTTGCAGATTACCCTTTACATTTAAAAATGAACTAATTGGGCACATCTACATTTAATTCAGGAAAGCAGGCACCCTTGCAGGAAGGCTTGTCTAGCTGTCTGCCTGCTTCGGTTTCATAACACAGGAGACTTACTGAATGACCCTTCAGCTGAAGCATTTAAACTATTGGAATTAACCGTCCGGGGACGGTTGTCTTTTTACAAAAAGTAGGGGAACAGTTTTTCATAAATCAAAAAAGTATGGGCCCGTCGGGCTTCTCTGATTCCGCCGACTTCAACCTCTGTATATGACATACTAGCACGGTAAGAATGTCAGATGTATCTGTCTGTGTGAATAACTATAGTAATAGCCATTTACAAAGCACATACTCATTTACTGTTCTCTAATTTCTTTTATAGTGCTACTCATCCCAATATAGGGCGTCAGGTTGCTGTACATCACAGACTTTATAGTGATGCATTGACTCATATAAGTGTGCAAGTCAAACTACAGGAAATGTTACATAAGGTAGAGAATGAAGGTTACAATTGCATTGTCTGTAAGAGAGCTTGTGCTAGAAAAACGCAAATCTCGCCAGCACTGCATTAACGAACAGTCTTATGTCATTATTATAACATGAAATTTGCTGCATACACAAAGATCTCCGCCATGGGTGCCTTAACTCTACAAGATATTTTTTTAATGCAGCGTATTTTGTTAAAAGTTTAGTAAGCCACTACATTTTACTGTCAAATTTCTCCTTGTTGCTAATTTCTTTGGGCGAGTTTAAAAAAAAATGTATAAATTGATTGTCAGACTCTGTTCCTGGAACCCCACCCCCATTCTGCTTCACACCTCGACTCCGAATGTATGGGATCCGAGAGTAATCGTCTTCTATTTGCAGCACTGGATGTGAGTAAAAGAGCTTAGGTAGGCGACCCCGTAACCTGCACTTTGAAATGGCTCCCAGAAACTTGATGGAAGACAAAGTGCTTCGCAGTCTCGTCAGGTGTATGAAGAGATATATAAAGTGTACAATATTATGTACTAGAGTAAAGCCTGCTGTCTCAAGAAGAATAGACTACCTGGAATGTTTGGTGCTTCATAAAAGCACAAAGATCAAAAATGAGGGGGGGAATGGATCACTTGTACCTACATAACCAGGGTTGCTAGTAATGCCTCTGGTAAAAAACCCTCATACATGTACGTAGGTGGAAGTATCTTGATTCTCAGCCTATTCGTACTATGACAGCATCATCATAGGGTTTTCACTTTTCTGTATGCTGACCTCCGCCTGGAGGTACACCACTGGTATTGTATTAGTGTCCAGAGACCAAAAATAAAGTGCTCTGTGTGAAGTGAGATTAAAATTCTTACTCATCCTCTCTAGGAAGCAATTATTTATTGAGACAAGGCTGTTGAAGAAGTTAAAAACAGTGAGTGTGCGCATGTAGATCATGTTACTCAATCCAGCGCACTAGTGTAATCCGTATATCGGGTCGACATGTTTCATCCCCATTATGCCCAGCCGGGTCTAGGGGGCTTTCATCAGGACCAGTGAAAATGTGATAACACTATTTGTGCAGCACTTAGGAGTGGATTTCTGTATCTGTCCACTCTGATGAATAGGTCAATTGTACTTGGAGAACCCATGTTTTCGGCTTCCTCAGGGGGCCGGAAAGATTCTCCCTGCCTTCTGCAGCTATGGGAGTATTTGCTTGTTCTTGCTCTGCCAACGGCGCCCTCGGTCCCATAGCAGCACAAGGCGGGGAGAATCTTGCCACCCCCCTGAGGAAGCCCAAAACACGGGTTCTCCAAGGTACAATTGACCTATTCATCAGAGTGGACAGATAAAGAAATCCACTCCTAAGTGCTGCACAAATAGTGTTTTTTTATATTATGAACAAAGGTCCTTAAGAAACATTATAACATAATAATGAATATAGACTAGGATCAGTGCTATATTGGAGGATGTCCAGCCGGACAAACAATTGAATAATTCCAAGAATTGTTAGGCACATTCAAGGGCACGCAAAGAAATAGAGTGGGACACTGTTAGATTTGGGGGTCTCCTGTTGGCACAGGTAGGTACTTGTGACAAATAGGGACCCTCGCCTCTAGTCAGGGTAAGGGGTTACACTCCTAAAATAACCCCTGCTCACCCCCTTGGTAGCTTGGCACGAGCAGACAGGCAATGCGACAGTTCCAGCGGCGACACCCTTGTTCAGAAGTGCGACAGCAGCAACAGCAACACACTTCTTCCTCGTTGTGTGAGACCCTTCTCTCAATGCGGTGCAATACGACAACTCCAGCAGCGACACCCTTGTTCAGAGATGCGACGGCAGGCAGCAGCGACGGCGACACGCTTCCTCTTCATTGCGAGATGCTTCTCTCGATGTGGTGCAGTGCGACAGCTCCAGCGGCGACACCCTGGTTCAGAGATGCAACGGCAGGCAGCAGCGACGGCGACACGCTTCTTCTTAGTTGAGTCGCCCTTCCAGCTCCTTGCGACACGCAGTCCCCCCAGAAGGCCAAAAACAGCAGCAGGCACTTCCAAAAGGACTCTGGGGAGCTGGGGGGTTGAAGTCTGTTGTCCCTGAGACTTCAGCAGGCGGCAAGCTCTTTTCCAAGCTCTTGGAGATCCTTCACAAGTTGAAAGTAAAGCACACAAAGTTCTTTCTCCTCTCTTTGGCAGTCAGGCAACCACTGCAGGCCAATCCCCTAAGCAGCACTTCAGCTTAGGAATAGTCTCTCCTCAGTTTCTTCAGGTTCCTCTCCTCAGCAGAGGTTTCTTTTTGTAGTCCAAAAAGTGATCTAATTTCTTGGGATCAGGGTCCCAATATTTATACCCCAAAATCCTTTGTCCTCTGAGAGCAGAGGGGCCTTTGCCTTGTTCAAACTGGTTCTGGTCAGTCCTGGAGCACTTTGTTTACCTGACTCCTTCTTTCTTTTCAGAGTGCAGAGCAGAGACATCAGACGCACCACAGGAGGTGGAGCCAGTATTGTGGAGGGAAGGCACAGCCCTATTCAGGTCCCAGGTTCAACTCCTCCCATCTAGATGCAGATCTCTCTATTCACCACTGGGACACCTCGCCCTGTCTCCTGGAATTCCCCAGCCCTGTCAGTCAAACTCCAGACAGGGAATACACAGCCTAGCAGAGGCAGGTTTGAATGGTTAGACAAGAAAATACCTACTTTCTAAAAGTGGTATTTTCAAACACAGAATGTTAAAACCAACTTCACTAAAAGATGCATTTTATCATACTGAGTTCAGGCATACTAAATTAGAATTTCTACCATGTTCCCTGAGTCAGTTAGGATTATAAAATGTAATAACTAAACTGCCCATTCTGGCCTATGGAGAACAGGTAGCCTTGCAATAGTGAAAAACGAAAATGGCTGTAATTCACTATTAGAACATGCCACACACCAGGGCATGTCCTACCTTATCCTTTCAATGCACCCTGCCCTTGGGCCTACCATAGGGGTGTCTGATATGAAGAAAAGGGCAGGTTTAGAGACTGGCAAGTGGGTGCACTTGCTCAGTCAGCATGACAGTACCAGACTGCACGCAGGCTCTGCAATGGCAGACCTTAGACACACTTTTACGGGCTGCTTCTGTGGGTGGCACAACCAGTGCTGCAAGCCCACCAGCAACATTTGGATTTACACGCCCTGGGCACACTCAGTGCACTGTACTAGGGTCTGACAAGTAAACGAAACAGTCAATCATGGAGTCATCAATTAATACATTCATTTACAGTAGGGAGCACTTGCACTGTGGCACTGGACAGCAGTGGCACAGTGCCCAAAGCATCTAACACCAGCAAAAACACATGAGGCAACAGCAAAGATGGAAGGGAGACCCACGCCAATGGTGCCAGGTCTAACAGACACAGTCCTGTGTCCTACATACAAACAAAAGACAATTATATTTGGACATTAAGTATTTCAGGCGAAAAACATAGGAAGCTTAACGTCAATAATAATAAACGACAAGCTTTCCATGAACAGTATGCACACTGGTTTTAACACAATGGTTTAACGTGTAAATATGTTTCATAGGTCGACGACATTTCGATCCCCTTTAAAACGATAATGGGATTATCATCAGGACGGTAGAATTACATGCCTGAGTATAACATACTGCCTTAAGAAATTAGGCAGAAACCTCTATGCGGGTTGTCCGCGAGGAGTAGGGTTAACCGCGATGGCGCGGTGCTTCAGCGAAAATTACTTCGTCTTCACGGGTAGCCTCGAAATTGAGCTGGAGGGGATGAGTTAGTTTATGCTGGACAAAAATAAGGTCCAGTACGTGGAGACAGGGATTGCCGGATACTGGGAATTCAGGTGCTTGATGGCAGTGAATTCCCAGTATCCAGCAATCCCTGCCTCCAAGTACCGGACCTTGTTTTTGGCGAAAATTTGGAGGGTTCTACCCTCCGAGAGGTCACGGCAAAGGCTGTGGGGGTGAAGTCAACCCTGTGGAGCCAAGAATTAACCTGGTGGACGCACCCGTAAGGATTATCCCTTCTTTCCGACCAGAGTGAGGGGATGGCTGCAGTGGTTCAGGCACAATTGGACAGCTATTACAGGGGATCCCTGTGTGTTAGAGACAGTGATGCGGTTTCACATTGAGCTCCATGGAACCCCACACCCCTTGTTTTTTCCAGAGAAAAGGAGCAGGTGGTAGACAGAGAGATTCTAGATCTCCTGCAGAAAAGGGCTATCGTGCATGCAACCCTTCACTCAGATGGCTTCTTGAGCAATATCGTCCTTGTTGAAAAGAAAGACAAGGGTTTCAGACCGGTAATCAACCTCCGGAACTGTGAGAAGTTGGCCTGGCATATGCTGTCCACTAGTGATAGTGGGCACCTTGCACCAGCCCAAACAACCCTTATTGATGATAGGTTTAAAGGAAACCTTTATTGAAAGCTATCCTAGTGGTAGCTATGGAGAGCAACCTTCAGGCTAAGTCTTGAAGGAGTGTAAAGCAGCTTGGTTTACCAGAGTATAACCTCTTGAATCACTAAATGAAAGGAGAACCACACAAGGGGCCCGATTCACAGAACTAATTTAAGACAAAATCCTAAACTTACTACCATTTTGGTATTCACAGAAGGCACTTACTCATTTTGGTATTCACAGAAGGCACTTACTCATTTTGGTATTCACAGAAGTTAGGAGTCCTAACTTTAGGACTCCTAAATGCCTTCTGTGAATACCGAAAGTCTTAAAATTAGGATTTTTCTCAGTTTAGTAGTAGTATAGTTAGGACTCCTAACTTTAGGACTCCTAAATGCCTTCTGTGAATACCGAAAGTCTTAAAATTAGCATTTTTCTCAATTTAGTAGTCCTAAGTTTAGGACTCCTAACTTTAGGACTCCTAAATGCCTTCTGTGAATACCGAAAGCCTTAAAATTAGGATTTTTCTCAGTTTAGTAGTAGTATAGTTAGGACTCCTAACTTTAGGACTCCTAAATGCCTTCTGTGAATACCGAAAGTCTTAAAATTAGCATTTTTCTCAATTTAGTAGTCCTAAGTTTAGGACTCCTAACTTTAGGACTCCTAAATGCCTTCTGTGAATACCGAAAGCCTTAAAATTAGGATTTTTCTCAGTTTAGTAGTAGTGTAGTTAGGACTCCTAACTTTAGGACTCCTAAATGCCTTCTGTGAATACCGAAAGTCTTAAAATTAGGATTTTTCTTAATTTAGTAGTCCTAAATTTAGACTTAGGACTACTAAATTGAGAAAAATCCTAATTTTAAGACTTTCGGTATTCACAGAAGGCATTTAGGAGTCCTAAAGTTAGGAGTCCTAACTATACTACTACTAAACTGAGAAAAATCCTAATTTTAAGACTTTCGATTCACAGAAGGCATTTAGGAGTCCTAAAGTTAGGACTCCTAACTTCTGTGAATACCGAAATGAGTAAGTGCCTTCTGTGAATACCAAAATGAGTAAGTGCCTTCTGTGAATACCAAAATGGTAGTAAGTTTAGGATTTTGTCTTAAGTTAGTTCTGTGAATCGGGCCCAAGGTATATATAAAATATATGTATTTATTTCTAAACACTCACTACTAATCTCTTTATGAGATTAGAGTCAAAGATAAATAATAATACAGTTCTAAAATGACAGTAAATAGCACAATATACAATGGGCCCTAGGGGCGGACCAAACCATATATTAAGAAAGTGGTATAAGAACCATGACTTGACTAGACACAGTGCCTAGAGCACGAAGAATCGCTGGGACCCCAAGGAACCACCCAAGGTAGTGAAACAGGATACCCACGGTGGACGTGTGCAGTGTGAGAACACAGCCGCGAGCCCCAAACTATTCTATGGGAGAGTCGCGTTTGGAATTTTTTTTTAAGTTAAGGACACTTAGGAGAGGACTTTGAGCAAACCCCTTTAGACTTAGGGGGTTCTAGGGCCAGCACCCACTGGAGTACCGGAGTACTCGTGTTACCTCACCCAGGGAAGCCGGGTGCATAGGTGTCAAATTGCGTCGGTAATCGTCGTTGATTTCAATGGCGATCTGCTGCAAAGTGCTGCTGCTGGGAAGGAGAAAAGTGTCCGGTGTGATCCAAGCCTGGATCAAAGATCAGAAGAACCTGAAAGCAGAGGGGACAGAGTCTGGGTCACTTGCCAGTGACCAGGGGCACGATAGACGAATTCCCACCGATGTCGGGTGTTTTAGGTGCGAAGAGATGAAGCTTGACTCTGCAGCCACGAGGACCAGGAGGCGTTGACGACAACCAGGAGCTGGATTTGAGCTGTCCCACAAAGGATGTCGAGTGCTGCGGTGTCGGTGCCCGGATTGAACCCAACAAGCCTTGGCAACTGCAACCCACACAGGAAGAGAAAAGATGCTTTGGTGCGGACCAGCAAGGTCCTGGGGACTCCCCAAGCAATGAGGAGTCAGGGCACATCTGGAGCAACCAGGTAAGCCCAATTAGAAGTAAAGTTGCCTTCACAGGGACCCACCAGTTGACGGACTAGGGATCATGAAGGGAACTCAAGAGAAAACACAAAGGGCCAGCTCACGGAACATTTGTGGAGTGTAGGCATGCAATCTTCGGTGCAAATGCTGCCCGGGGTCAGGGCTACAAGTAACCCAAAGCTCAGCTGCAGGAGACGTTGGAAAGCTGATGCTTCTGCAAATGGTCACGGTGTCCAGGGGTTTGGGTTGCATGGTCGCCACGAGGGATACCGGCCTCAGACTTGCTGTGGGCACTGATCGACCTCTAAGATCATGGAAACCCACCTTCTGTGTTGCAAAATGTGTTGGAGTCCGGCAGGAGCTTCGGAGATGCAAACCGGACAGATGCATCTTTGGTGCCTGCCTTGCAGGGGAGTACCTCCTTTACTCCAAGGGAGATTATTCAGTCATCTAGTTCAATGTAGCTTGTCGAAGTTTCAGGATTCAGTATCAGAGTTTCATCCAGGTGTGATCTAAAGTCCTGTTGCCAGGGGTTCCTATCTTATACCCAAAGAAGGGGTGGGACAAACTCTAGGGACCCACTAATGGGAGAGTCAGGAAAGAGCGGTGGCTACACCCATTTCCTTTGTCCAGTTTCACGTCAGAGCAGGTAGCCCCTGCAACCGGTTTGAGCTGGACTATGCACAGGGACACCAAATGTTCCCCCAGTGCTGACTTCAAAGCACTCTTGGAGTGCACCCACCCAGCCCCAATACACTAAAGCCTGTCTGGAAGGTGGTGACACCTCCCTGTGACAGGAAACCTATTGTCCAGGCCTCCCCTGCCGGAGGCCTGGACAATAGGCTGACTCGTGTCTGTGGCTGGCAGCATCCATTTTGTGATGCCAGGGCTCTGTTAGCTGGTACTGGGTATACCGGTGCGTCGTGTCTCTCACTCTAGAAGGGCGGGATCATACTCCCACACCAGTTACTGGTGTGGGAGTATGATTCCAAGGTGTTTGACACCAAACACAACATGTTTCTGTGCTGCCATGCCAAAGATAGCATTTACCGTTTGGTTATAATGCACTTAAGAGTATATGGTTTGGCTGCATCACAAACAACCCCGGAATAAAGGTTACGAAGGCTGCAGAGGGGCCCTGCTCATGCATGGGCACCCTCTCACATAAAACCCAGCACCCTGCCTTCAGGATTAGTAAGGCTTGCCATAGGGGTGACTGATAGGTTTATATGTGCAGTGATATGGATAGATATAGTGAACCTATATCTCAGTAAGGGGTGCATGCACCACCTTACCCAGGCTGCAGTAGCAGTCCTGTGGTGTCATTTTGGAAGGCTTCCCAAGGGTGGCATAATACATGCTGCAGCACCTGGTAGGCCTCTGGGGTACCTATGCCCTGGGTACATAGTATACCATATACTAGGGACTCATAAGGGTACCCAAGAATCCAATCTGGAGTGTACCTAAAGTACTGGGAATCAATTTAGAGCGGAAGCAGCTAGGCTGGGGTCCTGGTTAGCAGGGCCTAAGCCAGACTAAAGTAAAAAAACAGTGAAAAATCAGCAAAAAGTGGGGGTAACTATAAGAAGCAGATCCTATTCTCCTACAGGGACTTCAACCAGTCGGTGGTGTACCGCCATTTCAAAATGGAAGGTATTCACCTTCTCGGGATGTGCTCTTACCGAACGATTAGTTGGTTCGACTTGACCTGAAGGACGCGTACCTGACGGTTCCCATTTTCCCTCCCCACAGACACTTCCTACAATTCCTTTGGGACGGTCTCGTTCACGAGTTCACCTGTCTACCGTTTGGTCTGTCATCGGCCCCTTGGTGTTTCACCAAGCTGCTGCGACCAGCCATGGTGTGGCTTCGGACCCGGGGCATACGCCTCATAGTCTACCTGGCCGATATTCTTTTGATGCACCAAGAGAAGAGTGTTTTGACGGCCCAACTCAAACTGACTCAAGATCTCCTTCAGAGTCTAGGGCTCATTCTGAACGACCAGAAATCGGTTTACATGCCAACTCAAAAGCTGACATTCTTGGGGTTCGAGATCGATACGGTCCAGCAAAGCCTCAGATTGCCCCAACAGAAAATGAGTTTGATTCGCAGGGAACTGCAATGGACCCTGCAGCGAGAGAAATTCTCGTTACGTCATCTAGCCCGAATCATCGGCCTCCTATCATCTTCAATTCAGGCGATCTTTCTGGGACCCTTGCATTACCAGGCCCTTCATGCGTCTGAAGATGCAGCAGTTGCATCGCGGACTCTCCTACACACAAGGGATCACCCTATCACAGGAAGACCGGGAGGAGCTCCAGTGCTGGCCCGAACATATGCATGCCTGGAATGGTCGGGCCATCTTCGGGTGAGCCCCCAACCTGATCATCGAGTCAGATGCCAGTCGACACAGTTGGGGCGCCCGCTGTGGAGACGTTACTACAGGCGGGCATTGGTCAGCGCAAGAACGGACTATGCACATCAACTGCTTAGAGCTTCTGGCCGGATCTTCCGCAATTCGGAGTCTGGCAGCCAACAAAATCTTGTGGGCGATCCTCTTGAAGATGGACAATATCTCGGCGGTATCAACAGATTAGGGGGCACACGTTCCAAATGCCTGGCCGATTTGGCCAAGGACTTTTGGAACTATTGTCTGACTTGCGGTCTGACGGTCACTGCAGAATATCTACCAGGGTCTCTCAATCAGATGGCAGGCTGGCACTCCAGACACCTTCAGGATTACAGCGCTTGGAAGCTGGATCCTGCAATTTTTCAGAGTCTTATGACTCGGTGGGGTCCCTGTCAGGGGGACCTCTTCGCATCACATCTCAATTACCAATTTCCCCGTTTTTTCAGTTGGCACCCGGACCCTCTGGCAGAGGCGAAAGATGCCTTTCTGCAGGATTGGAGCCTGCTTCGGGGGTGTGCGTTCCCCCCCATTTGCCATGATACCCAGGCTCACGGCGCTGGTCCGGAGACAAAGAGGAGGTCATTTTGGTGACACAGCATTGTAAATCTCAAGTCTGATATCCAGTTCTTCTGGAACTTTCCATGGATTTTCCAATCCAGCTTCCCCTGACGCCTCGTTTTCTGACGGATGTGTAAGGCAACTTGCACCATCTGGTTCAAGAGGGCAACCTTCATTTGATGGGTTGGAGGATTACAGGGGACTCTGGGAAGTCCCGGGCCCTTCGGAGACAGCTTCATCCCTTATCAGAAGGCATGGAGAGAGGCTGCCATCAAGCGATATAGATATTCCTGGAGGAAGTGGACATGCTGGTGCTTGCTACAGGGTTTTGATCCCGTGGGGACCGATGTGATCAATGTCATCAACCACCTGTCAGAAATAGTCGACAGAGGTTTGGCCTATCGCTCAATCAATGTGCGTCGATCAGCGTTTTCGTCAGGTCACATGCCAGTTCAGGGTGTCCTGATAGGGGAACACCCCTTGGTATGCCCACTGTTGAGAGGCATATGCCTTGCTTTCCCACCGTTGCCGAAGTATTCCTCTTTGTGGGATGTGAATCCAGTACTGCGGTTGTTGTAGTCTTTGCAGGATAATGCTTATCTTTCTCGTAAGGAGCTAACAGGTAAGCTAATGATGCTCCTTTGTCTTATTTCATGTAAGCAGGTCTCGGATGTCCGAGCCTTGGATATTATGGAGCGCATGTTCACACCGGAAGAGGTGTCGATCACTGTGGGTCGTCGCACGAAGTCCAATACTAGGGTGGTTCACTACCCAGCTTTTCCGGGTCATCCTAAGTTGTGCGTGGTCCGCTGTCTCAGAGCTTATGAAATGATGACGGAGCAATACAGACCCCCAAGTGTCTCTCAACTTCTCATTTCACTCAAGAAACCTTTCAAAGCAGTGACACCCGCTACAATTGCCCGCTGGGTAAGATTGGTGCACCAGGAAGCCAGCATTGATACAATGACCTTTGGAGCCCATTCAACGAGGGGAGTCATGCCCTCCAAGGCTTTTACCCTTGGTGGGATATTAGAGGACATTCTTAGAGCAGCAGATTGGTCCTCAGATTCTACCTTTAAGGCCTTTTATTTCAAACCCATCTTGGGCATGGCTTCTCTGGTGGTCGATCAGCTTTGAACTATCATAATCTGAGCTTCCGATCCGAACATAGAATATTAAATGTCCTAACTGTCGTGAAGGAAAGTTTCAATTCTATTAAGGATGTGGAGGTAAGGATTATCAAAAAACGTAGCAGCCCCACCTCTGTGGGGTGTCTCCCTGGGCACTGGTTTGTGGCCGTGTTGGCCTTACTTAGTTGTAAACAAAGTGTGTCTTTCACTCATTCGCTTTTTTTCCCAAGATTGTTCTTTATTTTCACAATCTTCTTACTAGTTGTTCAACATACTACATTTCCCAAAATGCAATATCAAAGCATCATCTTGTTCGGTGTTCCAATGCATTTCGGCTTAACGCCTTCCTCAGGGAACATCTAAAATACAAATGTTTTGTGTATAATACAAAAACGTTTTTGGCAATCCATTATTCTAATCGCATGGTGATATAATTACAAAAATGCATATCTCTAATTGATTTATGGTGATGTAGTTTAAACGTTGGCCAGTGCAATGGTATATCGGTTAATGAAATGTGCTGACACAATATATAGTGATTCAAAGTGCATGAATGCTCTACGCAGTGCGGTTTTAACGGGGGAGTGTAACCAGTGTGTTCAAAATCGCTAACGGGATATTAGTGAATGTTGACATAGGCGTCGTTCTTAAATGAAGATCTATGGTGCCCCCTTGAAAGCGGTTGCTGGCCTATCCGTAATCTTACCGTTGCTGATGACTGACGCGTTTCCCTGCGCGGGAATCTATCTTCTGTGTAATGGTGTTTCCAAGTTCCCCATTATGTGGGTGATCACGTGAAATGACGCGTTTGCGTGACTGAGCTAAACATAGAAATGGGCTAGAAATATGGAGACCCGTTTCTTGTGCTAAATAAAGTTTCGTTGAAGCAAGTTAACCGAAAAAAATAAACCAGAAAAAGAGAACATTGAGTGCGCGGTGATGTGTGTACTAACCTATATGGGTGATGCCAGTGTGACATGAAAATAATATTAAATGTAACACAATTGCATTAATGAAGGTGATATGACGACTTTCTGCAAGCAGTCCGATGTGATATCCACAATCGCCGTGGATATGTATCAATATAGTAAATATTTACATGGCTAACTGCTGTACATGGTTTATAGATAACAAGAAAATTCCACTCTGTCGTTCATCCCATGAGGCTGTAGAGTACTTAAGTGGTATATCCAAAAGTTTTCTCTTTATAGCAACACATTGTGGTTGTCTTTTCCTTCTCGTTTTTCCACTACCTCTAAGATGCAAGCTTTTAGTTGGCTGTTGTGGTGTTGAGCCTCTATAAAGTGTTGGGCTATTGTGGATTTCATTTGTTTGGTTCTGATATTGCTTTTATGTTCATTCATCCGCACCTTTAGTTTTCTCTCTGTTTGGCCAACATAGGCTTTCCCACATGGACATTTCAGTAAATAGATTACATTAGATGTATCACATGTAGCCGTTACTTGAAGTTTAATTTTGTGACCTTTCATTGGATGCGTGATGTAAGTCCCTTTAATGATATTGTTGCAGTTGCTGCAGTTCAGGCACGGGATGGTGCCTTTTTGTTCTGTTTGAATTTTTTCTGTGGGGTGTTTGATGAGTTCACCAATGTTCTTGCCCCTGGTATATGCGAATATTGGTTCCTGAATGAAAATGTTCTTAAAATCTTGCTCTAGTTGTAGTAGTGGCCAATGTTTTTTTATTGATCTTTTGAGTTGCAGACTCATGGTGGAGTATTTGCGGACATATGTGATTCTTTCTGTCTTGGTTTTAGACTGTGACGACAGTAGTTGTGTTCTGGTGGAATTGTTTGCTCGGTTCTTAGCTTGTTGGAGTGTGTGTTCTGGGTATCCTCTTGTCCTGAATCTTTGAAGCATTTCTTCTTGTTGTTCTGTGTGCTTGACGGGGTTTGAGACGATTCTTTTGACCCTCAGAAGTTGAGAATATGGTAAGTGGAGTTTGAGCGGTTGAGGATGGAAGCTGTCGTATCTCAAGGTGTTATTCCTGTCCGTGGTTTTTCTGAAAAGGTTTGTTTCAAAACCCCTCAGGGTTTTGGTTATTTTTACGTCTAGAAAGTTGATGGTGTGTTCATTGATCTCATGGGTAAACTGTAATCTATCATCAATGAGGTTGAGGGAATTGATTTGGTCCTCTAGTTGTTTCCGTGTGCCTTTCCAAATTAGAAAAATGTCATCAATGAATCTTAAATATAGCATGATTTGATCACTCCATGAGTGGGTGTTTAAGATGTATTCTTCCTCAAAGGTATTCATGAAAATATTAGCATATGTGGGCGCGGCACAGTTGCCCATCGAAGTGCCAGTCTTCTGTAGATACCATGTGTTTTGCCATTCGAAGTAGGAATGTAGGAGGGTGAATTCTAGGAGTTCCATGAGGAATACCTTCATACCATCTTCATATTCAGTATGTAGTAATGCTTTTTCGACCGCCTCTATTCCTGCTTGATGTGGGATTGATGTATATAGGGCTCTTACATCTATGGTACAAAGTAATATGGTTTCTTCTTCTGTGATGTTTATGTGGTTGAGTTTATTCAGAAAATCTGTGGTGTCCTTAAGAAATGATCTCATTTTTAGTACGCAAGGTTGTAGGTAGGTGTCCAAAAATTTACCCACCGGTTCGTGTATGCTTCCTCGTGTCGAAACTATGGGTCGGCATGGTGGATGAATAGGGTCTTTGTGGATTTTTGGTACCATATAAAACTTGGGACTCCTGGGATGTTTTTGAAGTAAATATTTTTTCACCTTTTCATTAATGACGCCTCCATCCACTGCTCTTTGTACAATGTGTTCTAGTGTCGCTTTGAATTCCTTTGTGGGGTTTGTTAGCAATTCAATGTAAGTGTTCTCATCCTTTAGGTGTAATTCTGCCTGTTGTAGGTAGTAGGTAGTGTTAAGGATCACAAGGGCTCCTCCTTTGTCCGCCTTCTGACATGTAATCGAAGTGTTGTTGGATATTGACTTTAAAATGGCAAATTCTTTGGTGTTAAGGTTCCGGTGTTTCGTCTTTTTCTGAAAATTGATTTTGCTTAGGTCTTGTTTGACCAATTGTTCAAATAGATCAATGGTTTTATGACTTGTGGGGGCTACATATGTGCTAGATGATCTCAGTCCTCTTAAAGGGTCTTCTGTTGTTGTAGCTTGTTCCATAACTATGTTCTCAAAGAAGTGTCGTAAGCGTATTTTCCTCATGAATTTATAAAGGCTGACATGGAATTCCAAGAGGTTTGATTGTGTTGTTGGTACAAAAGATGTACCAACCTCTCACATTTTTCACACTCGCTCATGACATGTAAGCTACTCTCCCTACAGCAGTCTTACATCTTTTTTTCAGAGCGGTGTTCCTTCCTGAGCGGTTGCCAGGTGGAGGTCCATTTTCCACCCAGTTTATACGGGTGAGTGGAGCTTGCTTTAAGTTTACACATTCACACTTGGTATTACTGAGCAATTAAGTCCTACATTCTTACACTGAGTTTCTTTCCTTTTTTTGTCTAGGTGATGTTTGTATCATTGAGGTGACGCGCACCCTACAAGCAACTTGAGGGTGTTCTCTATATCCTTTGTCACGTTTCTTTCTTGCAGTAGCTAACCAGGTCCTGATGAAAGCCGAGCCTAGTTAGGCGCCACGGCTGAAACATGTTGACCACTATCTCATACATTGCTCCACTGATTACATTGGATTAGTGGGGCCTTCACTCCTTTTAATCTAGCATCGGTACGGCGTTGTCCAACAGAGTCCTCCTGGCCGTCCCGTCACTAGTTTTAACACACCCCTTTTTGCACTACTATTTCACCAGCACTACAACCCCCACTCACATCCAGTTCATATGTGGATTCATTCCACTTCTCAGTGCATAATATACAGCATTAAGCTCTTACCTCTCGCTGAGGGGCCTGTTGCCCCCTGAGAGTTTGAGATTTTCTTTGGGATGAAAATCCCATGTGATGGGGTTCGTTACCCAGGGTGAGTGAATGACCACGTCGTTGAGGGTTTGCCCTTCCACCACGTACATTAGGCTTCTGTTCCTCACTTTACACACCACCTTTTCTCTTTGCCATTTTAGACCTCAGGATTTTTCTGTGTTATAAGTACTTTGTTGGGGGATCCAATCCTGTGCGGTCTCTAAACTTGCTCCCTCCGACCCTCCGGTATCTAACCGTTTTGTAACTAGGGTACAAAAGATGTGCCTTTTTGTGGGGTTTTAAGTTCAACATCATTAAAGTGATAATCAGATATATTTATCACTAAATTCTCTCTTGAGTCCCCTTCTTGTTCTTGTCCCTCTTGGCTGTAACAGTTCTTGTTTGGGGTAAATCTTTCCCCTTTGATTTGTTTTTTTCTTCTTCCCCGCCTGGGTCGTCCTGTTCTTCGCGGCCTGATTCTAAAAAAGGCGTTTCTTGGGAGGTGGAAGCTGGCACTTCTGGTACAGTAAGAGGTGTCTGTTTTCGTCTTTGTGTTGCCGTGGTCTCACTTTCTGAGGATGACGTGTCAGTCTGTGTGGTGTACGGTCTGTTTTGTCGCCTTCTCGCGTAAATTTCAGCCCATGTGTAGACTTCCCCCATCTTGTAGTCTATTGTGTCTCTTCGATATTTCCGAATTTTTCTGTCATTGACTTCTTGCGTGTGTTTGCGAAGTTGGTTGTTGATATCTTCAAGAGTTTTTGTGAGTTCTTCCGCTGACATGGAGTTGTTTAATTCTGTTTTTATCGATGTTATTTCGTGGTTTAGTTCTTCCAATATGTTCGAAAGCTCTTCTATAATCAATAAAAATTAAGTCCAAAGAACACTTGTTTAAGATGGCGTACCACCTCTCTGTGAATTTTTGCGCGTTCTTGCATAATGAGGGTTTTAGAGATATCCTCAGACCCCTTGGGATTCTTTGCGCCTTATGATATTTTATCATCGTGCTAGCATGAAGTCGTTGATTGATTTCCTTTTTTTTTAGATATAATAATTGCCTTATGTTTTGTTCTTTACTGCGATTAGTGGTATGTTCCGAGGTTTCTTCTTGTATTAATGAGTATATTCTGGAAATTTCTTCATCCGCAAAGGCAAAAGTCTCTGCCCTGGATTCTGTTAAGTTTGTGATTTCTTCAAATGACATCTTGAATTTTATATGCGTGCTACAAATGTGGAAGCAGGAGAGTTGAATAAAATTGCATTGAAGTCACTTGTGCAGGATTATCCCACCCATTGGACTCAAGTCCCATCCTTTCTGGAAAGTGCACTCTGCGTATTGGATAAGTATTCCATTTTGGGAGGTTTTTTTCGGATAATGTTTGGAGCCTGACTGAATGCTTAGGGCAGTGGTTCCCAAAGTGTGCGCCGCGCAAGATGTGGGTCATGGAAATTGCAGCCGCAGCGCAACATGCGGGGTGTTTAGAAATGCCCCCTTCAGAATGGTTTTGGCCAAGAGCGAGCTGCCACCATACGCAAACGTGCGTACGCACGCATCTTACATGCTTTAAGATGCGCAGTCTAAGCATTACTGCCGTAGCAAGCTTGGAGCGTTCGAGGATCGTTGTTGCTGACCCCCGTGTTGTGCCGTGCCTCATGGGACCCTCTTCACCAGGAAATCGGTAAGTAAACAAGGGCTTGTAGTGCCGCGCCCCCGATGCGCACTTTCTTGTAAATGTGGGATTTGTGCTCTCTTGTTTCTCCGAACGCCTTTTTATGTCCTCACCACGTGTTCTCTCATTTGTTCTTCTTTTGCTTTCCACCACATCTCAGCTCCCTTATTTTCAAATGATCTGTTTCTTTTTTCCTTCTCTTCTCCACGCGCTCTGTGGTCTCTCCCTTGTTCCTCTTCTTCTTGTTGAACTTATTTGACCCGTAGCTATCTAATTTAGCAACCCCCCGTGACCTCAGCTGTTTGCTTCTCTCTTCCCTCGCTCTCTGATCTTTCACTTCTTCCTCTCTGACCTGGAGAACTAAGCACTGCAGGACAGACACGTCCCTCATACTTTTCCCCTATCGAGGCTTCTGCTTGCCCAGCTCCGCAGGGTGCTGGGTGTAATTCTAAAAACAAAAGCTTTGGAGGGGTTTTAGACTTGTGTCTCCGGCGTGCATCCCTCAAGCAGGGGACGTTTATCACCTCTCAGAGGTTATGGCAGTTCCCGAACACATTCAGAAAAAACGTTTTTTCTCAGAGAGCAGTGGCCCCAAGAAGGGCGAGTTTGACATTCCCTGGTGAAACTAGTGACTGGTAAACTGATTGCGGCCGATCCAGGGGCCACCATGTCCCGGGGCGCCTCCGTGCAGGAATACTTGGGGAGAGGATGTGGTCCGTCGACTAGACTGCCGACTTTGGTGCTGGAAACCAGGATTCGAAACTCGGGTCGCGTCCATATCCTGTGATTCTGGGCAAATCACTTTATCTCCCCGTGCCTGAATATGTAATGTAAATACGGTGCTCATGTAAAGCGCTCCAATACCTTCGGGTCGAGTTCACGCTATATAAATATGCAAAAAAATAAAATAAATTCTTTGATGAACATGCTCTCCGTTCATGACTCCAGTGCATCTGCGGCTCAAAGATGTTCTGCTGCGCTCCCATTGCTGCTTTATGACCGGTGCCATGCACAGTGCCCGAAGGCTCTTTATTAAGGATGTTATTTTGTTTTTTAATCTGGATTTCTGTGTTAAAATCTGTATGATTCACAAAGAAAAAAGGCTTATAAGTGTAACAAGTGTTGGCGATGGTTGTGTTATCTGCTGTCTCAATTTTCTCTTGTGCGACTATCTTTCTGGGTTATGGAGAAGAATCATAGACTTCTCGCTCTAGTATTGCACAAACAGCAAAAATAGCGTTCTGTACTTGGCCCCTGATGCCCTGTTTCGGTGCTGACTGCTGTGTGGTAAGCATGTGGTTTTACCAAGTGACGTTCCTTTGCAGTCTATCTATCCCACACATCGCTTCACTCAATTTTGGTGGGGGAGGCATGGGCCCTCTCGACCAGTAGTAAGGCCCACCAGGATGTTGCAGATGGCTCAAGCCCCCTCCAGGAGTGAGAGGGAGGATGGGAATGGAACCGTAAATGCGGTGGGGGTATTCAGACTGCCCTCATCCGTCGTGTCCTCCAGCAGTCAGTGGGCCCCTGATGCTTCCATGAAGGCTGGAATTTTCCAAAGGAGGAAGCCATTTTGATGTTTTTTTGGCATGCAATGCTCTGACTTTGTGTTTAGAAACAACATGGCGCCAATCAAGACTAGTTCAAGTAAAAAACTGAGGTTGGGCAGAAGATCGGCATGGCATTTTCAATAATAGTAGTATCACCAGCATTATTTTTCCACTGAAAAGGCGGGCTCCACGGAGCTCGTAAAAGAAATCAAAAGCCTTATTATCACGATTTCTTTATTTTAACAAGCTTCGTGGACCCCTCTTTTTAGTGTAAAAATAATGCTGGTGATACTGATTACGACAGACCAAACCCAATGTTCCATTTTCTCAGAGTGGGTCTCAGTACCAAAAGCTACTGAAAGCAGCAGCTGGCATAAATAAGGGTTTGGGACCAGGCACACAGTTTGCATCACTGCAGCATGTGTGTGCTCTCTGTTGCATCTGCTGCCTTGTGGTTAAAAAAAGTTGCATGGAAACATATTTTGCTATTAATCTTGTATTGTTTCTCACTTAACAAGGTTTTATTAAACAACTTATCTTTTTATTTTGTTACAAATATGATTATAATACCTTCATTGCATCCCAATTAACTTAAGGGAGACAACAGGAAGTACTCCAGAGGTTGGGCTTACAGGACCCCCCACCCGCCCACCGGTAAAAAAAAAATGGTGGGGAGCCACGGCCAACCACCAATTAGGTCAAGGGAGCCACAGGTCAAAAAAGTTTGGGAACCACTGGCTTAGGGTGTCAATGTTTGCTGATTGATGGACCTAATTCTTTATAGTTCATTAAGGGATAGTAGATGCTTTCCCTTTTTCTGATGCTACCTTCTTATCTTTGCAGGATCTGACCACAAACAGGACTATTGATGGAAATGCGGGATCTGGTGTTTCGCCCGAAGAAAGAGGTGCTGTCTTCTGATATGCCTTATATGGGACTATCTTTATGGTTGTTTGTTTCATCACAAAGACTCATGAGATTTGTAGGCTGTTGTTTGTTATTAAGGCTGCTGAGCAATAAAATATGAGAGAGAAAAGCATAATCCTCGCCTCCGTGTCCTTAATAGAATTGAAACTTTCCTTCACGATAGTTAGGACATTTTATATTCTAAAGGTCTTTAAGAAGTCTCACATACTAATGTAGAGAGAATGGTAGATGACAGTATCTATTATCAGGATACGTCAATTAATGACTTTTCATTAAATGTTTTTACTAAGTTGTTGTATGAATATATGGACACGATGGATGTGAGAGACTGCTATGTGTGCATGCAATTACCATAGTTTCTTGGACGTGAGCTCCGTGAGGGGGGCTACGATGGTACCGTACCCCTTCACGAAGCGGCGGTAGTATCCCGTGAGGCCCAGAAAAGCTCGGACCTCAGTCTGTGTCTTGGGGGGTTCCCAGGCCATGATGGCCTCGATCTTCGCCTGGAGGGGTTGCACCGCTCCCCTACCCACCAAGTGTCCAAGGTACACTACCGACCCCTGCCCGATCTGGCACTTGCTGGCCTTGATCGTCAATCCAGCTTGTCTCAGGGCCTGGAGAACAGCTTGCAGGTGACGCAAGTGATCCTCCCAGCTGTTACTGAAGACGGCTATGTCATCCAGATAAGCAGCAGAGAAACTCTCCATTCCGGTGAGGATCTGGTTTACCAGGCGCTGAAACGTGGCAGGTGCGTTCTTGAGCCCAAAGGGCATCACACAGAACTGGTAGTGGCCATTGGGCGTGGAGAAGGCTGACCTTTCCCTTGCTCCATCAGTCAAAGAGATCTGCCAGTACCCAGAAGTAAGGTCAAAGGTACTCAGATATTGGGCAGCTCCCAGCCGGTCAATCAATTCATCCGCCCTAGGGATCGGATGAGCATCAGTTTTGGTCACTGAATTCAGTCCCCGGTAGTCCACACAGAACCTCAGTTCCGGTTGGGCACCCGGTGGTGCAGCTTTTGGTACTAACACCACCGGACTGGACCAGGGGCTGCTAGAAGGTTCGATCACTCCTAGCTCCAGCATCTTAGTGACTTCACTGTGAATGCTGGCCTTCACCTTGTCTGACATCCGGTAGATCTTGGACTTCACAGGTGGGCTGTCTCCTGTGTCCACGTCATGGACGCACAGGTGAGTCCTACCCGGGACAAGGGAGAACAACGAAGAGTACTGCCCCAGGACCTGGCGACAGTCCTCCTGCTGTTCAGGAGTTAGAGATGGGGAGAGAATCACTCCCTCCACCGACCCATCCTTCTCTTGAGACGCAAACAAATCAGGGAGAGGCTCGCTTTCCACGTCCTCTCCTCCGTCAGTCACCATCATCAAGATGACTTCGGGCCTCTCGTGGTGGGGTTTGAGGCGGTTGGCGTGCAGCACCCGTAGGGGCTGACGAGGGGTCTTCAGGTCCACCAAGTAGGTA
The DNA here is from genome assembly GCF_964204655.1 of Triturus cristatus. NCBI lineage: Eukaryota > Metazoa > Chordata > Amphibia > Caudata > Salamandridae > Triturus > Triturus cristatus. The sequence continues at coordinate 1,189,031,705 of NC_140581.1, read as the reverse complement.
GCCTTACCCTTCTTCTCCAACACCTCAAAGGGTCCTGACCAGCGATCCTGGAGGGCGCTAAGCTCTCCCGGTTCGATCACCCACACCTTCTGGCCAGGCTCCAACTCCACCGGGTGAGCGTTGTGGTCATACCACGCCTTCATTACTGCTTGGCTGGCCTCCAAGTTGTCAGAAGCTTGCTTCCACAACTTAGCCATTTGGCTTCGGAAGGCCAGCATGTAGCTCACCACATCCTGGGAAAGCTTCCTGGGAGTTCTTTCCCATCCGTCTCTCACCAGGTTGAGAGGTCCACGTACAGGGTGCCCATACAGAAGCTCGAAGGGGCTGAAGCCCACTCCCTTCTGTGGCACTTCCCTGTAAGAAAAGAGTAGACAGGGTAGGAGGACGTCCCATTTCCTCCGCAGGCTTTCAGGCAGACTTCTGATCATGCCCTTCAAGGTTTTGTTAAACCTCTCCACCAGACCATTGGTCTGGGGGTGGTAAGGAGTGGTGAACCGGTATGTCACTCCACACTCCTTCCACATTGCCCGCATGTACGCTGACATGAAGTTGGTCCCCCTGTCGGACACAACTTCCTTGGGAAAACCCACTCGGGTAAAGATTCCCATCAGGGCCCTAGCCACAACAGGTGCTGTTATGGTCCTCAGAGGTATTGCCTCTGGGTACCGTGTGGCATGATCCACCAGAACCAGGATAAACCTGTGACCAGCTGACGTTGGCGGATCTAACGGACCCACAATGTCGATGCCCACCCTTTCAAAGGGGGTGCTAACGACAGGAAGTGGTTCCAGGGGAGCTTTCAGCTTCACCCCTGTTTTCCCACTGGCTTGGCAAGACACACATGTCCGGCAGTAGGTATCGGACGACACTTTCATTTGAGGCCAATAAAAGTGTGGGACAAGACGGGCGAAGGTCTTGTCTTGCCCCAAGTGTCCTGCCAATGGGATCTCGTGAGCCAACTCCAGAAGGAAGGCTCGATAACGTTGAGGGACTACCAAGGCTCGTGACGATCCGTGTAGGGGTGCCTTGGGTTCACTGTAGAGGAGGCCATCCTCCCAGTAAACACTGTAGTTCCCTTCAGCGTTCCCAGCTGCCTAGGCTTCGGCCTGTCGCCTCAGCCCCTCAAGGGTAGGGCACTCCCTCTGGCCCTGGCAGAATTCCTCCCTGGACGGGCCTCCCTCCACGTGCCACTCGGCCGGGATGGGTAGGTCCTCCAGTTTGGTAACGTCCCCCACCGCAGACTCCTGGTCCACCACCTCCGGTGGCCTATCCGTCCTACGGGGTGTGGACGCCGAGGCAGGCTCCTCCTGTCCTCGGTTCTTCCCTTGACTGGCAGCTGGCTGGGCCTTTGTTCCAGGCTCCAGCCGAAACGAACTCCCTCCCCGGGTAGTCGCGGACCCTGTGCTCACACAGGCCCAGTCAGGTGTACCCAGCATCTCAGTGTGAGTCCGGTATTCCACCTCCTTCCAAGCGTTGTGCTCCAGGTCATTCCCCAGCAGACAATCAACTGGCACGGCAGGGCTTACGGCAACTCGAAGTGAACCTGCAACCCCCCCCATTCAAAGGGAACCTCGGCCACTGGATAGTGGCCTGTTCTGCCGTCAGCCATCGCGGCTGGGTGGAGTACATTGGGAATTACCTGCTCTGGAGACACCAGTTGGCTACGTACCATAGTCATACTGGCTCCTGTGTCTCTCAGAGCCTCCCCTCTTTGGCCGTTGATGGTGACCCACTGCCCATACTTTACAGTATTGGCGGGCACCTGGATCTTAGGAACCATCTCCCGTTCTCCCAGGGACACTAAAGTGACACCCGCCCACTCCCTTCCCTTAGTTAAGGGCATCTCCTCCCCGAGCACTACACTAGCTACTCCGGGGGTCTTTCCTCCAATGGGAGGGGGTGGTCGTTTCAGGCACTTCGGATCTCCTTTATAGTGTCCAACGCCACCACACTCGTAGCAATGGACAACCCTTGGCTGCTGACTCTGGCCAGGATTAGGGTTTCTGGGTGGGTTAGCCCTAGGGGGGAATCCTGTTCCCTTCCCTTGGAAGTTATTTTGGGGGCCTTTGGAGAACTCCTTTTTCTTTTCCCCTCCCTCTTTCTTCTGGGGGGCGCCCTGTCCGGCCTTTTGAGTATCCCCTCCAGTCCCCCTTGTGGACACCCGGGTACTAGCCCAAATGTCCGCCTCCTCAGCAAGCTTCCGGGGACTGGTCAGCTTGCTATCCACCAGGTGTTGACGCAGTTCAGGGAAACATTTCTCGAGCAGGTGTTCCTTCAGTACTAGATCAAACAACCCCTCGTAGTTCCTCACTTCACTGCCCTGAATCCAACCCTCTAGTGCCTTCTTTGCATAGTCCAGGAAGTCCACCCAATTCTGTGTGCCCAGTTTGTGACTACCCCTGAACTTCTGTCTGTACTTTTCGGGTGTTAGTCCAAACTTTCTTATGAGCGCCAGTTTCATGGTGGGGTAGTGGGTCTGCTCATCCTCCTCGAGGGCCAATAATGCATCCCTACCAGCTGGAGGCATGTACTTGTACAATCCCCCTCCCCAGTACTTCTCTGGAACCCCATGGGCCCTTAACGAGACCTCATAGGCCGCTAGCCACTTGGCGATATCGTCACCCACCCCATAGCTAGCTCCTATGTCCTTTGGCAGGTAGGGTTTGGGTTCCCTGGTGTACTCTCGTTCTTCGCTGCCACCGTTAGGTACAGGGTGTGCCCCGATTCTCAGGATCTGAAGATCTATCTCTTTCAGCCTTATCTCATGAGCCATCCTCTGTTCCTCCTTCTCTTTCTCCAGCCTTGCTAAGTCCCATGTGAGCTGTCTTTTCTCCCTCCGGTCTGTTAACTCCACTTCAGACAAGCCACCGCTAGAGGCACTGCTGCCCTTCCTGGAAAGTGTCCTGGGCCCCGCTGACAGGTTCCCCACCTCAGGTTGGTACAAACCAGCTCCCTCACTGTCGGGCTCTCTATCCCTGTCCTCCTCCTCAGCCTTGCTTTCACGGCGTGCCTCCCCCCAAGCCCTTAAGCTGGTTTGGAGTGCACCCTTCTTTGCTCCTGGGGGACAATACACCCCCTCCCGCTGACAAAACTCCCTGAGTTGGGCCACAGTGTACGTTTCTAAATTCTCCAGTACAAACTCCATCTTGCCCACTCAGGTCAGAGGACAGTTATTTGCAGTAACTATGCAGGGGGATACCTTATATAATACCTCCTCCCACCACCAGAGTAAATTTGGAAAAAAACAAAAACCCACAATTAGGAAGGCCGCTTTGAGAAAACTCCCGGTGTAGGCCTATGGACTACCCACAGTTATTGTTGAGTATACGTAGGCACAGCTCTATCCCACCACTGAACACCAATTATGTTGGAAAAACCCCACTCCCACACCGGAAAGGGTTGGTGGTAACGGGGTCTTTCCAGGACATACAGTGTGGTAGCTTGGCTCGAGTGGTCAGGAATCAGGCACCGTGCTAAGCATACGTCATACCCATACAATAACCATGCGTGCATCCGTTCCAAAAACGACTCTACACCGTAAAAATTATGAAAATATCTCTGTTTATCTTCTTTTTCTCTTAGTTGCTGATTAAATAAATAATAACACAATCACAATATACAAGGCTTTTTAAATAGTGCAGGTCAAATAAATACTGGCTTAATGATTCAATAAATAGGGGTGATCATAAATAATTAAGGCATAAATATAAGTGCAAAACATACAGGCAATTAAATATTCTGAGGCAATAAATACTGCAAACCAATAAATATTGTGCGACAATAAATACTGTGGAACAATAAATACAGTGGAGCAATAAATAGGTTAAATACAATAAATACAGTGCTCTCAATAAATAATTAAAAGCTGACAGTGACACTTATAGAATCAGGTCACATTTAGATTTCTATGGGCTGATTTGGCCCAGGCACAGCTTGTGGTTAGGTGGATGGCTTGAGGGTGTCTACTCCCTGGCTTGGACAAGGCTGAGGCCTAAACTGAGGTAGATCAAGGGGGGGAATACTAGAGACCTGGCTCTCTCACTCTACACAACCCCCCTGAATTAGTCTCAGCTCACCCCTGGCACAGTCAAGCTGGTTCCAGCACCTCTCTAACCCCTAGAGTAGTCTCTTAGGATTCCACAGGGCCTTAGGCGCCCTCTATTCCACTTACTGCCCTTTTTCTGAAGCTCCGACGCCGCTGGAGTCGTGTCGACGCCGTGAGGCGGTTCCGGTTCGATGTCGGCGGCCTCGGCACAATGTCAGTTCTTGACGACGCCGGCAGGCGGTTCCGGTTCGATGTCGGCGGCCTCGGCTCGATCTCGACCTCCGATTCGATGGCGTCGGGCAGTCTTGGCTCGATGTCGACTTCGGGCGGCTCCGGTCCGATGGCGACCTCAGGTTCGATGACGTCGGCCGGCCTTGACTCGATGTCGACTTCCGGCGGCTCCGGAGTGCGATCCTCACTCCCGACCTCCGGTGCTCCTCTCCTCGGGTTCCGGCGACTCCGGAGTGCGACCTCACTCCCGACCTCCGGTGCTCCTCTCCTCAGGTTCCGGCGACTCCAGAGTGCGATCTCCACTCCCGACCTCCGGCACCCTTCACCTCGGTCTCCGGCGACTCCGGAGGGCGGTCTTCACTCCCACGTCGACGCCGCTCACTCGACCTCGGGTGACTTCCTCCTCGACCTCTGGTACTTCTCCGACCTCCGTCGGCGCCCTCTCTCGACCTCTGGCGGCTCCGGGTACGACGTCTGCTTTTCCAGTCAGCGCCGCTTCTCCACCTCGGGCTCCAGGTCTCCAGGCTACTCGACGTCAGACTCCAGGGAAACCAGTATCCAGGTCAGGATCTTGCTGTTCTTGGATTCTAAGGCCTGTTCCTGCTGTCCAGGTCCTTAAGATGGTTTTTCTTGCTTCTTCCCACACAGGGCTCCAGGCTGGGCTCAGTCAGTAGGGACTAGTATCAAGGGTGGGTTTATGGACCCCACTCCAGGCACAAGTTTCCACCCCTGCTGCCTCACTCCTTCCTCCTTCAGGTTTCTGCTGCTCACTCTTCACCAGTCAGGTGCCAACTGCCAGCTCCAACTGCCAACTCTCTGTCTTAGCTTCCCAACATTCTAAACCGCCTCCAACTGTCACAGGGCTCCAGAATGTTGCAGAAGGTTCTAGTAGGTTCCAGTGGGTGCTGGTGATGTCACAGGTGGCCACCATTTTGTGCTCCAGGCCCTCAGACAGAAGTTCCAGGGGTAGATAAAATGGCTCCCTGAATCTGCATCAACACTAAAAAGTCTGGTGGTTCCCAAAAAGGAAAAATTCAAACAGGGTTTGAGGCAAAAGTGGGACAAAATAAATAATGATGAGGAGGGACCACCCAAAGGGCTGACAGGTCTAACAGCTGTTGTTTGTTATTAAGGCTGCTGAGCAATAAAATATGAGAGAGAAAAGCATAATCCTCGCCTCCGTGTCCTTAATAGAATTGAAACTTTCCTTCACGATAGTTAGGACATTTTATATTCTAAAGGTCTTTAAGAAGTCTCACATACTAATGTAGAGAGAATGGTAGATGACAGTATCTATTATCAGGATAAGTCAATTAATGACTTTTCATTAAATGTTTTTACTAAGTTGTTGTATGAATATATGGACACGATGGATGTGAGAGACTGCTATGTGTGCATGCAATTACCATCGTCTGTCTCAGAGGAGGTGACTTACCATCACCTACCTTTAACATATGGAGTGTCTTGTAGTGTCCTAACCAGTCTTTTCTATGAGAAGGGTAGTTTCCAATATTATTATTTTAACATGGATTTTGTATTTTCAGAAATTCCCATTAGAAAACACCTGATTAGGGTAAGTAGTGCTAAAAATGCAGAGCTTATGGTGGAATTTTTCCATTAAAAAAAGTGAATAGATATAGAATACGCACATCGGAATAATTTAACCTGTAGTTTGCGGTTTGAAGAAATAGAATTCATTAACATGGTACAGGATAGAAGGCAAGATTTTAAGAGAAAAGCTGCTGAGCAAAAGTCTCATGTACTCCCATAAGCTTATAGAGAAGGAAATTATAAAAAAGGTGGGACATACGCTACCATGACCCTGGATTGGCATCATAGAGGGAAGCTTTGCTTGCTCAGATTAAAAACTGAATTTAACAACTATTTTATTGGTTCTAGTGAGTGTGATCATGTTTTCCTAATTACGGAAGGTTGGGGAATAAGAGGATCCTGTCTTTTCCGGAATCTGTTATGTGTGTTGTAAGAATGCCTACTATAGTTTGCTTGCATATTGGTATGGATGTTGTTATATGGGTATAGTTTTTCATAAGGTATATCACCTAAACAAGAATGACGGAACCAATGAAGTAAAGAATGGAATAACATGTAGTAAACGGGGAGCAAGTTTTTCAGAAATTGTGGGAGATATTTGTGGAGCATTGATACCTTCAGGTGGAGGCATTCTAAAGTCATGTAAAATTAGAAAATTGTCCACACTGGTTGATTGTTTATCAACAGACACTGATGGTGGGTTTTTGATGATTGATACTGAAATGGTTGCAATCAGGTCTATGGTTTTACAAAATCGACTTGCTCTCGATGTTTTATTGGCTGAAGAGAGTGGAGTCTGCAATATGTTGAAAATACAACAATGTTGCACATATATCCCTGACACAGTAAGAGTCTAGAGGAATATATCAGAAATATTACAAATCTTCGAGAAGATTTGGCTGAATTGAAAGTTGATGGTGTTTGGGAGAAACTTGGTAAGAGTTTCTCCTCTGAATAATTGGTTTGCTATTTTTGGGAATAATGTATCAGGTAAAATACTAACACCAATCATTGCAGTGGCTAAGTGATACTAGTGATTTTCTTGATATATAGGTGTTGTAAGTGCAAGAAAAAGTCACCATATATAAACGAAGAGCAAGAAAGAGAAGAGATAGAGTTAGAGGTCAGGAAAGGAAATTACTATGAAATGATTAAGGATTGAGACGGAATTATAATGAAACGAGAGAGAACGACTACTTTCTAAATGTGCTAATTTGTATTGGTGGGTATTTTAGTGATGGCTCAAAGACGTTATCAAAGGGGGGATTGATGGAGCAGGGTTTTCGCGAAATGAAAACCTGCTCGTATTAAACCCTCCGTAACACTCATTAACCGTGTGCTGTGAAAAACGTATGCGTAAGAAGGGGCTAACATGAAGGAAAATGCTACTGCGCAAGCGTGAACTAAAGCACTGGAGTAGACCGCAAATGCTTTTGACTAATGTAAGGTAAAAGGACTAATGCAGCTTTCATGCATTTATTAACATTTTCTAGGAAAATAGTATTTACTCGGGTCCCGCATGGGTATATGCAGCGTTATGGTATAGCAATATAAGTGATTAATAATGCCTGTGTTTGTTTTCTGTAGAGGAATGGATTTCTGCTCTGCAGGAAACATTTGGGTTAATGAAAGAAATAAATGCGGTTTAATTCGGAGCAAGAAGGGAAAGGTGGAAGACAATTGTCCTTCACTGGTCTTATGTGCCTGCCAAGAGTTTGCATGGAGAAACAAAATAAACTTCGAGAGAAAGAACACTTTCTTGAAGAGCGGCGCAAATGGACAAACTTGATACAGAGTTTGTTACATGACCAGGATGGAGGAAATGTGTACTATGACAGCGACTCAAATTTATATTTCCTGCTGGGTGGAAGTTGAGAAGGAATGTATGACGTTACAATGTATACATTTACAACGCATGCCTTTACAACACAGTTTTAACATCGCAACATCCTTTACAACGCATACATTTACATCGCATACCACTACAACAACAAATTTTAAACTACATTTTCAACGCATTCCAATACATCGCATTATACCTTTACAACGCATACCATTACATTGCATTTAAGGTAAGTGTTGGATAGTGGTGGGGTAAAAAGTACTATTCTAACTCCAGGGGGTACAACAGTAGGGTAAGTGTTGAATAGTGTAGGGGTAAAAATGACTATTCTAACTCCAGGGGGTGCAACAGTAGGGTAAGGTGTTGGATAGCGTAGGGGTAAAAATTACTATTCTAACTCCAGGGGTTGCAACAGTAGGGTAAGTGTTGGACAGTGTATGGGTACTATTTGTTGTAATGGTATGCATTGTAATGACATGCGATGAAATGCCTGCGTTGTAGTGACATGCGTTGTAGTATCATGCATTGTAGTGACATGCAATGTAATGGATGCGTTGTAGTGACATGCGTTGTAAAGGATGTTGCGATGTAATAACTGCGTTGTAAATGTATTGCGATGTAATGACTGCGTTGTAAAGGTTGTTTCCCGTTGAGAAGATGAATAAATGAACAATGAGGTCTCTGAACAAAGTGACATGACGAGAGTGGTGTGACAGTACACCCCCTTCCTTAGCCAATTGAATGAGGAGAAATTGTTAGTTCTGATACAATTGTGGGTTGGTCTTTTGGGTTTTAGGGTATAATTGAGGATCCCGGTGGGAAGGGTGTAGGTGGTGGCGTTTGTTGTGGCGGAATTTCTTGCGTGAGGAGAGGCCCGTGTTTCTGTCTCCTATTCTTGAGCTGGCTGTTCCTGTCTAATGTTTCCTGACTTAGTCTTTGCCTCTTCACATCTTCTTGAGGGGCCTTCCTGCTCTTGTGGCCAGAGAGTAGTTTTCCTATTTCCTATTGGGTTAGTATAGACAGAAAACTGAATTTGCATAATCATTTGCAAAAGCATTACTGTCTCTGAACCTTTTGTCTCTTCGCCTTTCCACTCCTTATGTACAGTTATTGAAATGCGATCTATTGTTAATTCTCTAATTTTGTTTCTCGCAATGGTCTACGATTCATACTGTATTTGGTATTGATGAGCATTTTCACATTATTTAGATATAGTATTATAAATATTCAAATGTGTTTGTCTTTTTTAGAGGTGTTTATTCTTGAATTATAAGTACAATAGAATTAGGTGTTAGTTTGCCAAACCTTGTCAACATAAATAAAGAATGCATCGTCACAAATTATATGCAGATATGACGACGATAAAATTAGGATTTTGGTAAGTCCGGTATAACACTCACCCAGCGTGAAGGGACTTGTTGGGTAATGTAATTGGGCCTTGTCTGTGGGTATTTATTAGTCCCAGATCGCTGGATCAGTGCTGACCGCCATCTTGAGCACTCTACCAGACTGCCATTCTGGTAGTGGAACTGCCCTGGGCCGCCAGGCTTCTTTCAGTCCCCCTGGCCTATGCCCCTATGCCCTGGGTTGTCGCTGCCGGGGCTTATCAGGCTGTGGAGGGATCACAGGATTCCTGGGGTTTTCTTACAGGGCTGGTAGAGCCTCCACACAGAGAGTGCTGTTGGCCATCTTGGCAGCCGTGGGTAGTGCAGGTGCTGCAGATCGGCACATATAAATTCTCCCTACTTCCACGGACAGAGTAAATCCACAGTTACACGCACATACACTCATCATACGCTAGGGCCCATCACACTAACATTCATTCTATTACTCTATCCACATTGAATATACGAGAGAAATCCTAAACAATCTGCATCTAAGACGAGGTCAATGCAACCTAAGGAAATTGTCTTGAGTCATGATTTTAAACACAGGAAATACATTCAGAACTCAATAAATGACAAAGAAATAACCACCCGACACTGTAATTCAAACAAAATGATTGTTTATCTAAATTAGTTCAAAGAAAAGTCAATCAATAGCAAAATCATTATTCTCATAGTTACCTATTCTAACTAATGGGTCAGGAGAGGTCTCGCAGCAAAAGTCTCCCGAGTCGCCGTCCTCTCAATAGGTATCGATCCTCTTGAGCATAGGTTCAGGAAGAAGTGGCCTCAATCGGAACAGACCCTCTCTAGTCTAGTAATATTTATAGGGAAAATAACAATTTGAACGTAACAAACAATCTCTAAACGTCCGATGAGCCATTGAGCAGAGCGAGCAGGAAAGGATGTTGTTTTGCAACATTTAGAAAAACCTCCGCTCACAAAAATCACAAAAATAAAAACACGGAAGAAGGAAGCTCAAACCAAACTAGAAAACGATACAAACGATACACCCATGAATGCTCTTCCTCGGAACCATAGTGAAGCCACCGCAAGTTTATCAGAGTTCATTGTGGCTTTATTCTTTTCCAAGGGCAATTGGCAGCGAGCCTGGAGCTGCTGTCCTCACGGAAACTTTTAATACAGACAGAGGCTGTGGTCAGGTGACTTCCAACCATGTTCAGCGAGGCCTCTTGTCAAATTTCAATCACTCGGGTGCAGGCTGTAAATAGCGGCCATCTTGGATTAGGCCAAAACGGACCATCTTAATTAAAAGAAATACAAAACAAAGTTAATACATTGTAATGACAATACAGTGTTAATTCCCACTAATACCCTTATGTGTATGCAATTATCTAGCCTCCTGCGACACAAAGAAGCATTAAAGCACGTTACTTTAAAACGTTTGCGCTTAAACAAATAACAAAATAGCACTTTTGCGACACTTATTTAATTAATGTGCACACCAACTTAGTTCACGTATTAATTAAAGCAACATAAAATGCATTCCCACGTGTAATTTCTCTCATTAGTAATGTTGATTAGTCAAGAACTTTAACAAAATTAGTAATTAATAATTAATTATCAGTAATTTTAATCATGACATACAAACAAAACTGGAGTTTAAATCTCAATAAATTTTCAATAGAAAACCCTGCTCCAGCAATCCCCCCTTTGGTGATATATATCACCACAAAAACCAACCCAAAAAAAAAATGTAGTCCCATTTTTAGGAGAAATTGAAATGTCTTTTTTCTTTATGACGGTACACACCAGACTCTCTTTTATCATCCCTCTTCGACTCCAAGTAAACACTCTCCCTCAATTCTTCTAATTCTATTTCTTGTGGATCTCTCTTTGAGCTCTTCTGTTTCTTTTCAGTATTCTGCCTAATTATTTTCTTTTTCCCTCCCCCGTTTTTACAACACAAACACCCTAATCTAAGTATCAATAAAGCAACAATCACACATGTCAAAGGAAATAATATCTGACCAACAATAGTACTACCTATTTTAGCAATAAAACTCTTAACAGCAACTATCTTATTAGCTAATCTAGTCCAGATACTTTCAGCCTCCAGTGGTACTAATTCTTCATGCAAATCAGTAATATTTTTGATATAGACCTTTAGATCTCTGCTTTCGTCAGGAATGTAAGTGCAACAATGTTGAACTTTCAGCATTCCACAGACTCCACCCTCTTTGGCCAATAGAATATCAAGGGCAAGTCGATTTTGCATAGACATGGCACGTAAGGCAATCATCTCCGCATTTACCAAAAGAAACCCTCCAGCGGTACTTGTCGATAAGCGATCCACCACTGTTGACAGTTTCCGAATTCCATATGCATTTAATGAAATTCCCACTGCTGGAATTAAAGCTCCAAAAATATCACCTACAATTTCTGACCAAGATTCTCTCTTAAAACGTGTTAGTAGATTAATTTGCTCTACATCTTCTATCTTATCTATTTGAAAAATCTTCGGAAAGACCAGGCCCACATAACATGTGCCATACCAATGGTCAGGCAACCTGTAATAAGCCTTATTCCCACAAATATAATACACTCCCGGGAAAACTGGACCTTCTCCACCTTTAAATCCCCATCCGGTTGCAATAAAGTATGTATCATGGCACTCACTAGTCCCAATAAAATAACTATCATATTGGGATTTCCTTCTGGTAATGCATAGTTTACCCTTCTGTGGTGCATCTAAAGCCAAAGTTGGACTGGCCCCATTCCTCAACTCCTTTCCGATCTCAATATCCCATATTGTCTCACTCATTTTAAATTTCCCTGCCTTTTCATGCATGCTCACTCTCCTTTTCTCTACCATGTCTAGAAAAGCCTTTTCTTCTTCTTTCAAACTGCAAGTTAAATTGTTTCTAAAAATGTAATCTAATGTTAATTCTTCTGTCTCAATAAAAATCTCACCAAAAATGTTAGCTTCTTTAGCTGGATTCAGCTTTCTATTCTTTATCTTGTAAGCACTCCTGAGGCGGTAGCCGGGAGGTCTGTTTGTTACCTTTTAAAACTTTGTTTTCGTTTGGTTTTAACTGTGCACTTTCTCCCTGAGCACCCACTGACCTGCTAGCCCTGGGAAATCGCGAAGCTCCGCTCTGCTGTCCCGAGCGTTGCTGCAGTGAGGAAACGCGCTGAGCCCTTCGCGCGCCCGCTACCGCTGACTCGCCCACCTGTGAGGCCACGCCTACTTAGGCCACGCCCCTTTTCCAGCAGATATAATCGCGCTGATTGACAAGCGCGCCATTATCTTGTAAGCACTCCTGAGGCGGAAGCCGGGAGGTCTGTTTGTTACCTTTTAAAACTTTGTTTTCGTTTGGTTTTAACTGTGCACTTTCACCCTGAGCACCCACTGACCTGCTAGCCCTGGGAAATCGCGAAGCTCCGCTCTGCTGTCCCGAGCGTTGCTGCAGTGCGGAAACGCGCTGAGCCCTTCGCGCGCCCGCTACCGATGACTCGCCCACCTGTGAGGCCACGCCTACTTAGGCCACGCCCCTTTCCAGCAGATATAATCGCGCTGATTGACAAGCGCGCCATTATCTTGTAAGCACTCCTGAGGCGGAAGCCGGGAGGTCTGTTTGCTACTTTTTAAAACTTTGTTTTCGTTTGGTTTTAACTGTGCACTTTCACCCTGAGCACCCACTGACCTGCTAGCCCTGGGAAATCGCGAAGCTCCGCTCTGCTGTCCCGAGCGTTGCTGCAGTGAGGAAACGCGCTGAGCCCTTTGCGCGCCCGCTACCGCTGACTCGCCCACCTGTGAGGCCACGCCTACTTAGGCCACGCCCCTTTCCAGCAGATATAATCGCGCTGATTGACAAGCGCGCCATTATCTTGTAAGCACTCCTGAGGCGGAAGCCGGGAGGTCTGTTTGCTACCTTTTAAAACTTTGTTTTCGTTTGGTTTTAACTGTGCACTTTCACCCTGAGCACCCACTGACCTGCTAGCCCTGGGAAATCGCAAAGCTCCGCTCTGCTGTCCCGAGCGTTGCTGCAGTGAGGAAACGCGCTGAGCCCTTCGCGCGCCCGCTACCGCTGACTCGCCCACCTGTGAGGCCACGCCTACTTAGGCCACGCCCCTTTCCAGCAGATATAATCGCGCTGATTGACAAGCGCGCCATTATCTTGTAAGCACTCCTGAGGCGGAAGCCGGGAGGTCTGTTTGCTACTTTTTAAAACTTTGTTTTCGTTTGGTTTTAACTGTGCACTTTCACCCTGAGCACCCACTGACCTGCTAGCCCTGGGAAATCGCGAAGCTCCGCTCTGCTGTCCCGAGCGTTGCTGCAGTGAGGAAACGCGCTGAGCCCTTTGCGCGCCCACTACCGCTGACTCGCCCACCTGTGAGGCCACGCCTACTTAGGCCACGCCCCTTTCCAGCAGATATAATCGCGCTGATTGACAAGCGCGCCATTATCTTGTAAGCACTCCTGAGGCGGAAGCCGGGAGGTCTGTTTGCTACCTTTTAAAACTTTGTTTTCGTTTGGTTTTAACTGTGCACTTTCACCCTGAGCACCCACTGACCTGCTAGCCCTGGGAAATCGCGAAGCTCCGCTCTGCTGTCCCGAGCGTTGCTGCAGTGAGGAAACGCGCTGAGCCCTTCGCGCGCCCGCTACCGCTGACTCGCCCACCTGTGAGGCCACGCCTACTTAGGCCACGCCCCTTTTCCAGCAGATATAATCGCGCCGATTGACAAGCGCGCCATTATCTTGTAAGCAATCCTGAGGCGGAAGCCGGGAGGTCTGTTTGTTACCTTTTAAAACTTTGTTTTCGTTTGGTTTTAACTGTGCACTTTCACCCTGAGCACCCACTGACCTGCTAGCCCTGGGAAATCGCGAAGCTCCGCTCTGCTGTCCCGAGCGTTGCTGCAGTGAGGAAACGCGCTGAGCCCTTCGCGCGCCCGCTACCGCTGACTCGCCCACCTGTGAGGCCACGCCCCTTTTCCAGCAGATATAATCGCGCTGATTGACAAGCGCGCCATTATCTTGTAAGCACTCCTGAGGCGGAAGCCGGGAGGTCTGTTTGTTACCTTTTAAAACTTTGTTTTCGTTTGGTTTTAACTGTGCACTTTCACCCTGAGCACCCACTGACCTGCTAGCCCTGGGAAATCGCGAAGCTCCGCTCTGCTGTCCCGAGCGTTGCTGCAGTGAGGAAACGCGCTGAGCCCTTCGCGCGCCCGCTACCGCTGACTCGCCCACCTGTGAGGCCACGCCTACTTAGGCCACGCCCCTTTTCCAGCAGATATAATCGCGCTGATTGACAAGCGCGCCATTATCTTGTAAGCACTCCTGAGGCGGAAGCCGGGAGGTCTGTTTGCTACTTTTTAAAACTTTGTTTTCGTTTGGTTTTAACTGTGCACTTTCACCCTGAGCACCCACTGACCTGCTAGCCCTGGGAAATCGCGAAGCTCCGCTCTGCTGTCCCGAGCGTTGCTGCAGTGAGGAAACGCGCTGAGCCCTTCGCGCGCCCGCTACCGCTGACTCGCCCACCTGTGAGGCCACGCCTACTTAGGCCACGCCCCTTTTCAGCAGATATAATCGCGCTGATTGACAAGCGCGCCATTATCTTGTAAGCACTCCTGAGGCGGAAGCCGGGAGGTCTGTTTGCTACCTTTTAAAACTTTGTTTTCGTTTGGTTTTAACTGTGCACTTTCACCCTGAGCACCCACTGACCTGCTAGCCCTGGGAAATCGCGAAGCTCCGCTCTGCTGTCCCGAGCGTTGCTGCAGTGAGGAAACGCGCTGAGCCCTTCACGCGCCCGCTACCGCTGACTCGCCCACCTGTGAGGCCACGCCTACTTAGGCCACGCCCCTTTTCCAGCAGATATAATCGCGCCGATTGACAAGCGCGCCATTATCTTGTAAGCACTCCTGAGGCGGAAGCCGGGAGGTCTGTTTGTTACCTTTTAAAACTTTGTTTTCGTTTGGTTTTAACTGTGCACTTTCACCCTGAGCACCCACTGACCTGCTAGCCCTGGGAAATCGCGAAGCTCCGCTCTGCTGTCTCGAGCGTTGCTGCAGTGAGGAAACGCGCTGAGCCCTTCGCGCGCCCGCTACCGCTGACTCGCCCACCTGTGAGGCCACGCCTACTTAGGCCACGCCCCTTTTCCAGCAGATATAATCGCACTGATTGACAAGCGCGCCATTATCTTGTAAGCACTCCTGAGGCGGAAGCCGGGAGGTCTGTTTGTTACCTTTTAAAACTTTGTTTTCGTTTGGTTTTAACTGTGCACTTTCACCCTGAGCACCCACTGACCTGCTAGCCCTGGGAAATCGCGAAGCTCCGCTCTGCTGTCCTGAGCGTTGCTGCAGTGAGGAAACGCGCTGAGCCCTTCACGCGCCCGCTACCGCTGACTCGCCCACCTGTGAGGCCACGCCTACTTAGGCCACGCCCCTTTTCCAGCAGATATAATCGCGCCGATTGACAAGCGCGCCATTATCTTGTAAGCACTCCTGAGGCGGAAGCCGGGAGGTCTGTTTGTTACCTTTTAAAACTTTGTTTTCGTTTGGTTTTAACTGTGCACTTTCACCCTGAGCACCCACTGACCTGCTAGCCCTGGGAAATCGCGAAGCTCCGCTCTGCTGTCCCGAGCGTTGCTGCAGTGAGGAAACGCGCTGAGCCCTTCGCGCGCCCGCTACCGCTGACTCGCCCACCTGTGAGGCCACGCCTACTTAGGCCACGCCCCTTTTCCAGCAGATATAATCGCACTGATTGACAAGCGCGCCATTATCTTGTAAGCACTCCTGAGGCGGAAGCCGGGAGGTCTGTTTGTTACCTTTTAAAACTTTGTTTTCGTTTGGTTTTAACTGTGCACTTTCACCCTGAGCACCCACTGACCTGCTAGCCCTGGGAAATCGCGAAGCTCCGCTCTGCTGTCCCGAGCGTTGCTGCAGTGAGGAAACGCGCTGAGCCCTTCGCGCGCCCGCTACCGCTGACTCGCCCACCTGTGAGGCCACGCCTACTTAGGCCACGCCCCTTTTCCAGCAGATATAATCGCGCTGATTGACAAGCGCGCCATTCGCTTGTAAGCACTCCTGAGGCGGAAGCCGGGAGGTCTGTTTGTTACCTTTTAAAACTTTGTTTTCGTTTGGTTTTAACTGTGCACTTTCACCCTGAGCACCCACTGACCTGCTAGCCCTGGGAAATCGCGAAGCTCCGCTCTGCTGTCCCGAGCGTTGCTGCAGTGAGGAAACGCGCTGAGCCCTTCGCGCGCCCGCTACCGCTGACTCGCCCACCTGTGAGGCCACGCCTACTTAGGCCACGCCCCTTTCCAGCAGATATAATCGCGCTGATTGACAAGCGCGCCATTATCTTGTAAGCACTCCTGAGGCGGAAGCCGGGAGGTCTGTTTGCTACTTTTTAAAACTTTGTTTTCGTTTGGTTTTAACTGTGCACTTTCACCCTGAGCACCCACTGACCTGCTAGCCCTGGGAAATCGCGAAGCTCCGCTCTGCTGTCCCGAGCGTTGCTGCAGTGAGGAAACGCGCTGAGCCCTTCGCGCGCCCACTACCGCTGACTCGCCCACCTGTGAGGCCACGCCTACTTAGGCCACGCCCCTTTCCAGCAGATATAATCGCGCTGATTGACAAGCGCGCCATTATCTTGTAAGCACTCCTGAGGCGGAAGCCGGGAGGTCTGTTTGCTACTTTTTAAAACTTTGTTTTCGTTTGGTTTTAACTGTGCACTTTCACCCTGAGCACCCACTGACCTGCTAGCCCTGGGAAATCGCGAAGCTCCGCTCTGCTGTCCCGAGCGTTGCTGCAGTGAGGAAACGCGCTGAGCCCTTCGCGCGCCCGCTACCACTGACTCGCCCACCTGTGAGGCCACGCCTACTTAGGCCACGCCCCTTTCCAGCAGATATAATCGCGCTGATTGACAAGCGCGCCATTATCTTGTAAGCACTCCTGAGGCGGAAGCCGGGAGGTCTGTTTGCTACCTTTTAAAACTTTGTTTTCGTTTGGTTTTAACTGTGCACTTTCACCCTGAGCACCCACTGACCTGCTAGCCCTGGGAAATCGCGAAGCTCCGCTCTGCTGTCCCGAGCGTTGCTGCAGTGAGGAAACGCGCTGAGCCCTTCGCGCGCCCGCTACCGCTGACTCGCCCACCTGTGAGGCCACGCCTACTTAGGCCACGCCCCTTTTCCAGCAGATATAATCGCGCTGATTGACAAGCGCGCCATTATCTTGTAAGCACTCCTGAGGCGGAAGCCGGGAGGTCTGTTTGCTACCTTTTAAAACTTTGTTTTCGTTTGGTTTTAACTGTGCACTTTCACCCTGAGCACCCACTGACCTGCTAACCCTGGGAAATCGCGAAGCTCCGCTCTGCTGTCCCGAGCGTTGCTGCAGTGAGGAAACGCGCTGAGCCCTTCACGCGCCCGCTACCGCTGACTCGCCCACCTGTGAGGCCACGCCTACTTAGGCCACGCCCCTTTTCCAGCAGATATAATCGCGCCGATTGACAAGCGCGCCATTATCTTGTAAGCACTCCTGAGGCGGAAGCCGGGAGGTCTGTTTGTTACCTTTTAAAACTTTGTTTTCGTTTTGTTTTAACTGTGCACTTTCACCCTGAGCACCCACTGACCTGCTAGCCCTGGGAAATCGCGAAGCTCCGCTCTGCTGTCCCGAGCGTTGCTGCAGTGAGGAAACGCGCTGAGCCCTTCGCGCGCCCGCTACCGCTGACTCGCCCACCTGTGAGGCCACGCCTACTTAGGCCACGCCCCTTTTCCAGCAGATATAATCGCGCTGATTGACAAGCGCGCCATTATCTTGTAAGCACTCCTGAGGCGGAAGCCGGGAGGTCTGTTTGTTACCTTTTAAAACTTTGTTTTCGTTTGGTTTTAACTGTGCACTTTCACCCTGAGCACCCACTGACCTGCTAGCCCTGGGAAATCGCGAAGCTCCGCTCTGCTGTCCCGAGCGTTGCTGCAGTGAGGAAACGCGCTGAGCCCTTCGCGCGCCCGCTACCGCTGACTCGCCCACCTGTGAGGCCACGCCTACTTAGGCCACGCCCCTTTTCCAGCAGATATAATCGCGCTGATTGACAAGCGCGCCATTATCTTGTAAGCACTCCTGAGGCGGAAGCCGGGAGGTCTGTTTGTTACCTTTTAAAACTTTGTTTTCGTTTGGTTTTAACTGTGCACTTTCACCCTGAGCACCCACTGACCTGCTAGCCCTGGGAAATCGCGAAGCTCCGCTCTGCTGTCCCGAGCGTTGCTGCAGTGAGGAAACGCGCTGAGCCCTTCGCGCGCCCGCTACCGCTGACTCGCCCACCTGTAAGGCCACGCCTCTCTGTCCTCTATCAATGTGCCACTTCCGGACGCGCAGCGGCCGAGCGCAGCGGGCGCGCCGGCATCGCGCCGAAGTCGAGCCAAAGTCAAGCCCGTCTGCGCCCGTCCGCGATCGTACGCGGTCCAGGGCCAGACCCCATGCCCCCCAGATCGACCGCATAAAATGGAGCAAGCAGGATTTACTTGCCTTACGTCGTACGGTCACCGTGTCATGCATGCACAAGCTACATGTAGAAAACACCACAGGCTGTGAACACTGCCAATTTCACTATGTCCTTGATAAAAACTCGACCACCAGTGACCATATTATACACTGTGGACTACTCAATGTGCGTTCATTAAGGAAACATAAGTTAGACCTACATGATCTTCTTGCTGAGACTAATTGGGACCTTATTTACCTTACAGAAACTTGGCTAGACCATGAGTCTACAGCCGACGCACTTGAGGCTCTACCAGAGGGATACACTATATATAGACAAGACAGAACCACTGGTAGAGGAGGAGGCATCGCAATTATTGCCCGTGAAAGTCTGCAATGCCAATTTGAAAGTGCCCCTATCCTGGATAGCGAGGCTGGGAAATTCACCATTAAAGTGAACAATAGCTACACGCTAAAGGGCATGCTAGTTTACAGACCCCCTGGTCCCATTGCCAAGTTTGAGGAAAGCCTTATAGAAGGTATCATGGAGACTGCTCTATGCAACAATAAATTTCTGGTACTTGGTGATCTCAACTTGCATCTTAATAACCCATCAAACAGCACAAGCACGAACTTCAGCCAGGCATTAGGTGCTCTCCAGCTGACACAAATAGTGAACGGCCCTACACATCAGCTGGGTCATCTTTTGGACCCAATATTTGCAAATTGGGAGGAAGTAGAATCTAAACCCCCTATTCCTATCCCCTGGTCGGATCATTATCTAGTCCCCTTTACCATTCGGATCCCTGGATATAGACCTCCGCAGCCGGCTCTGCTATATCATCTTAGGCGTAACTGGGCCACCTTCTCCCAGAGTAAATTCTGCGAGGCACTGGTTAAAGGGGGAAGCCCGGGGGGGGCTGACGCAGATTCAGCCAACACCAATCTGTGCTTACGTATCACTGAGGCACTTGATTGCACGGCTCCTCTTCAAAAAATCAAAAAAAAGAATTCTGGGGGCCGTGTACAAAAAACAGCTCCATGGTTCAATGATGAACTTAGATCCTTGAAATCTGCACTGAAGAAACTCGAAAAAGAATGGTGCAAGACCTTCTCCAAAGAATCCAGAGCCGCCTACCTAACCGAGAGGCGACTCTATCACGGTCAAATTAGAAAGAGCAAAACTGCATACTATACGCTTAGAGTTAGTGAAGCCAGTAATTCCACTAAAGAGCTGTTCTCGCTTTATAAAACCCTTTCGAGCGGGAAATCTCCCAGTGTCCCAGATGACTGTTCCCCTGAAGCTTGCAACAGAATTGCTAATTTTTTCTCTGAGAAAATAGCAACAATTTACGCAGCATTCCCAACACAACCCAGAGCGGGTGTAGAATTCATCGAAAGCCCCAGGGAATGGAGCAACAGAATCAGACTGACCCACTTTGCTATCCCTCCACCTGAAGACCTCGTGAAAATTTGCAAATCAGTGAAGTCGGGTTCTCCTCGAGACCCCACTACACCTAAGCGCCTGGCAGATAGCCTAGTGGTATTAGAACCCTTTATCAGGCACCTACTCAATACATCTTTTAGTAGTTCCACTGTACCTAAAGACTGGAAAAAGGCGGTGGTCCTACCCCTTAGGAAAAAACCGACCATCAGTTTCGAGAAGCTTGAGAATCTTCGCCCTATCTCTCTTCTCCCCTACTTGGCCAAAGTAGCCGAAAAACTGGTCAACTCACAACTGATGGACTTCGTCGAAAAAGCGGCATTATTGCACAAGACGCAATTCGGTTTCCGTCCCCGTCATTCCACAGAATCCGCTCTCGTAACTGCAGCGGAGGCTCTTCGTCAGGGGGCGGATGAGGGTCAGACTATGGCCCTCATCTTATTGGACTTGAGCGCAGCATTCGACACTGTAGCTCACGCCAACTTGCTACAGTGTTTAAATGATGGGGGAATATCTGAAGCTGCACTCTCATGGATCCAATCCTTCCTGACTGGAAGAAGCTTCCAAGTCCGCCTGGGCGACCATTACTCGAAAGCCATGGATTTGGGACAGGGCGTTCCCCAAGGATCGTCCCTGAGCCCGACCCTATTCAATCTTTACATCTCCCCAGTGGCTTCGATTGCCGCGAGTCATGGGGTGGAAATCGTGTCATACGCAGACGACACGCAATTGGTCATCTCCCTATCGCGAGAACCCGGACTTGCTTCAAGTAGTTTTAGGGCCTGCATGCAAGATCTTGCTACTTGGATGTCTACCAATTGCCTTAAACTAAACGGAAGCAAGACAGAGGTGCTCGTGGTGGGGGGGAGCCCCTCCGCCTGGTCATCTGCGTGGTGGCCCCCTTGCCTGGGGGAAGCTCCGGTACCTCGTCAGGAGGTTAAGAACCTTGGTGTATGGTTTGATGCTGATTTGTCCTTTGGTCCCCAAATAAACCGGGTAGCGGGTGTCTGTTTCAGCGTCTTAAAAATCTTACGCAAGGTCCTTGCCCTCCTCCCCATGTCCGCACGGAAAACGCTGGTACATGCCCTGGTGACATCACGCCTGGACTATGGCAACCTACTTTATCTAGGTGCCACCTGTAAGGCAGTAAAACGCCTCCAGGTATTACAGAATGCGGCAGCCCGCCTCATTTTAAAACTCCCCAAAAGATCAGACTCCAAGGCTGCTCTTCATAGCCTTCACTGGCTACCTGTAAGACGCAGAGTGGAATTCAAGGCCCTCTGTACATGCCATCGCATTCTTGCGCGGAAAGCGCCGGTACCACTCCAGAACCTGGCCACCAAGCACGTACCTTCACGTGCTTTGCGTTCCTCTCATAAAGGTCTACTGGTGGTCCCTAGAATCAGAAAGGCCCGTATGGGTGGACGCTCTTTCCGACACCTGGCAGCTAAATGCTGGAATGCTCTGCCTCTTAATCTCCGCCTAGACCCCTCGGAATTTAGTTTCCGCAAGAACCTAAAAACTCACCTCTTTTCAAAGTAACTGAACCCCTCCTCTCCTCTGTTCTGAGTTTTTGCAAGTGTAGCGCGGGGACACGCTTTTGCGTAACCAGGCGCTTTATAAACTTTCCTAATAAATAAATAAATAAATAAATATTCATAGGCAATTGCCCAAAAATGTTATCTTTGTTAGACATCTCATAATCTATTTTCCCTAACAAATAGAAAACACTATTTAACACACTACATAAAATTCCATACGTAGCTGGTAAATGATGATAAGTAACACCCTCCGAAACGGATGCAGGTAATTGCATACAAACGTAGCAATCCCTAACTTCCATTGTCTTTACATATTCGTACAACAACTTTGAAAAAACATTGCTAGAAAAATCATTAATTGACCTATCTTTATACATGTAAATCTTACTACTTCTAGTTGGAACTACTTTTTGTGAACTCTTCTCTATGTTAGTCACATTCTCAGCATGTATTCCAAAAGTATCTATTGTAACTCTAAATGTAACTAATAAAGCTAGTACACCCCATAATAGCATTAATAATCCTGTACAGCAGCAGCACATTCTACACCATCTTTTCAGGAAGGCACATCTACTTTGATTATTTTCCATGTTAGCCATTTTACTACTTCGGCAGCGTCTTTTGACTTAGCCTCTATTACTCAACTACTGAATTTCTAGAACCCTAGATTATTTCAAACAGCTAATTTTAGAATTTCTTCTTTTCACTCCTCTCCAAGTGACTCCTTCAGTTCACTCAATTTGGATTTTCATCACTTTTCACTTCTTCTTCAGCAACATCAAATTGTATCAGATCTTCAACATCCTGAGCATCCGACTCTTCTCCAATGTCAGTCAAAATAACTTTCAGGATTCCAACAGTTTTCTCCTCCTCAACCACTTCTCTTACGGTCCCCTCTGGATTTCCTTGACTTTCTGCCTCTTCACCTTCAGACAGTGCCACGTACGTCCATTCCGGTGACCTATACTTCTGGTTAGGTTTTCTGATTCTCTTGATCTCCTCTGGTTCTTTTGAGACCTTTTGTTTCTCACCTTTTGCTTGATTCTGACTGGACACCTCGTTCACCTGTTCAGCTTTCGATGAACTCGAACTTGCACTTGCTCGTGTCAGTCTGTACCTCAGCCTCTTTATCCTGTTAGGCCAAAGATCTCCTCTTACAACCCTTTTTTGTCTCACTTCTTTATTATTTCTTTCTCCGATCCAAGTTCTCTTTCTCAGAACTCGACCCTCTGATTTCTCATTCTCACTTTCATCTGATTCTGTTTCATTTGCCTCTTGTTCTTCAACAATTCTCTTTTGCTCCACAGACTTCTTTCCCACCACCGATTGAGATTTCCCTACTTCTGTCCCTCCTCGGGTCTCCGACACGCAGTCTTCTTGCTGTCTACTTGTCCCTTTACCTAGCTTATCAGAAATGTTCCCTACACCTCCTCGGGGGTCTTCCGCAATCTGTCCCTCTCTATCTCCTTCTGACCCTACTTCTTCAGGAGTAATCTCAAGTGGATTCTCAATCTCTTCATCTGACTCAGGTGTAGTCTCTGTGGAATTACTCTTTTCTCTTCTTTCTTCACCACTCGTTGTTGGAACTTCAGGCACTCTTACAGAATCCGATCTCTCCTCTGAAACTCTCAATGTTTCTCTTGAAGTTTCTCTCGGACAGGAAAAAGAATCTCCTGACTCTCTTTCTCCTTCTCCCCTTTCAGGATTCTTTTTCCTTCTCACTGGTTCAGTCTCTGCATCATCACTAGAATCTGACTCTTCAAAATACTCCTTCCCAGTCCCATCCTTTGGATTTGGAACTCTCAGAGTATGACTTGCATGAACCCAGTTTTTCACACCAGCACACTTTACTGCAGTTGTCGTAGTCAGAATAACCTGTCTTGGCCTTCCCCACCTTGGAACCAAGCAATTCCTTCTTCTGTGCACCTTTATCCTCACCCAGTCCCCTGGACTCAGATCATGGGCTTGCTTCTTTTCAAGTGTTGTGGCGTCTTCTCCAACCTGGTGAAACACAGAATGAACTGCGTCAGCCAGGCCTTTACAGTAATCCAAAATCATGTCATCAGTTATTGTCATCAACTTGTTGACAGGTACGAAAGCATGTCTCATGGCACGGCCCATCAATATTTCATGTGGACTCAACCCTGTGGTTCTATCTGGAGTAGACCTAATAGTCATTAGCACTAGAGGCAAGACATCAGGCCATTTCACTCCAGTGGCTAAACACATCTTACCAATTCGGTTTTTGATTGTGCCGTTCATCTGTTCAACGACACCAGAAGCCTCTGGTCTGTATGCACAATGTAGCTTCTGTTGTATGCTCAATGCTTCACAAATTAAACCCATGAGCTCATTGTAGAAGTGTCCACCTCTGTCTGACTCAATTGTCACTGGGAACCCGTACCTAGGAATCAACTCTCTTAACAGTAACTTTGCCACTGTTATTCCATCATTTCTCCTAGTCGGATAGGCCTCCACCCATCTTGAAAACAAACAGACTACCACTAGAACATACCACAATCTGTTCACTTGGGGCATTTCAATGAAATCTATTTGCATTCTGGTAAAAGGACCTCCTTCTCTGCCTATTGTTCCTAGGCTCACCACTGTCTTCTTAACAGTATTGAACTGCTGACAAATCAAACATCTCTGACAGATGCTTTCTGCAATCAGCCTGAACTTTGCATTGTACCAGGTTTGCTTAAAGGACCTAATCATTGCGTCCCTTCCCAGATGTCCCTGACCATGATACATTCTTGCCATTGTTGACAACATGCTATTTGGCATAACTGGTCTTCCATCTCTATAGATCCAAACATGATCTGTCTCTCTTGGGGCACAACCTGCCTTAATCCAATCTCTCATTTCCTCATCTCCCGCTTCATCCTGCAACTGTTTCACTTCATCCCACGTTTCTAGGACATTAGTAAACATCACAGAACAAAAAGACATCTCCCTTTCTCGTCCCCTGTTAATCGAATGATTGTTCTTTGCACAATACTGTGCTATGTCATTAGCAAAACGATTACCAAGGGTAACAAAATCATCTCCTTGTCCATGAGCAGCACATTTTACAACTGCTAATTCTTTAGGCAGCTGTATCGCCTCAAGCAACTTCCCAATCACTTAAGCATTCTTTATTGGAGTCCCACTCGACGTCAAGAAACCTCTCTGCAGCCAAAGTTGGCCAAAATCATGAACCACTCCAAATCCATACTGACTATCAGTCATTACAGTCACTCTCAGATTCTTCCCAATTTTGCAAGCTTTCATCAATGCCACCAATTCAGCCACTTGAGCAGACCTTACTCCTTTCAAAGACGAAGCTTCCATAACTTCTGAAACCTTGCACACTGCATATTCTGCACTTAGCACACCATCATCAGTTCTCAGACATGATCCATCCACAAACAGCACATGATCACTCTCAGGTAACGGCAAATCTCTTATGTCTGGTCTGGGTTTTGTGCAGTAGTCAAGCACATCCAAACAATCATGATCAACATCATCTCCCACATTCACATTTTCAGCATCTGGCAACAAAGTTGCTGGATTCACATTCACACATCTATCAAGAGTCACATTTGATGCTCCCAGAATGATTTTCTCATATTTAGTCAGTCGACTGTGTGACATATATTGAGTTCTGCTTCTTGTCAAAAGAATTGCCACATCATGAGGTACGAATACCCTTACAGGATATCCCATTATTATACCCTCACTCTGTTCCAAGCTTCTGCATGTAGCAGCTACTGCTTTCAGGCAACCTGGCAAACCCACAGCTATGGGGTCAAGTGTCGATGAGAAGTACGCAATTGGTCTTCTCAGTTGTCCATGTTTCTGAATTAACACTGAAAGTGCACAACCATTTCTCTCACTGCAGTACAACTCAAACTCCTTCTCATAGTCTGGCATTCCCAAAGCAGGGGCTTCACACATCCTGCTCTTCAACTCTTCAAATGCTGCCATTTGTTCTGCATCCAGTTCCAATGGGTCTCTCACCTCACTTTTGGTCAATTTAATCAGTGGCTTTGCTATCCGGGAGAAATTACTTATCCACTGACGACAATAACCCACCATCCCCAGAAACATCCTCACTTCTCTCTGGGTCATTGGGGCTCTCATTCCTCTGATAATCTTGATCCTGTCATCGGTCACCTTTCTCAGACCCTTTTCAATATTGTGTCCAAGATAATGCACCTCTTTCTTGCAAAATTGCAATTTGGCTGGAGATACCTTTAACCCTCCATCTGCCAGATGATTCAGTAAAGCTATGGTATCTACTTCACAAGCTTCATGCGTCTTCGATGCCACAAGTAGGTCATCGATGTACTGTACTAGTACCGAACTTTCAGGCATGATCAAACTCTCCAATGATTTCTTCAATAACTGATTGAATATCGATGGACTCTCTGTATACCCCTGTGGGATACGACACCATGCTAAAATACAGTGTCCAAACCGAAATGCAATGGAATGGAAAAGAAAGCATGACACAAATCAATTACCGTATACCACTCAGCATCATGTGGAATCTGATACAAAATCACTGACGGATTTGGCACAATGGGACAACATGCCACCACAATTTTGTTAACTTTTCTCATCATCATCATCAAAATCCTTTATTCGATATTTAGAAAATATCATAAAAGTACAATGGTACAGTTAAAAACATTACAATACAATTCATTTTGTACTGACAAAAAAGGGGGGCCATTTACATCAAAATGTTCAAAGTAACCCTCTTGTGCGTCTCAATCTTAGTGCAACTCTAATAAAATTCATAATACAAGCTAACGTCAATGGATTCCCAGTCTTTTGTAAATGTAAGAGAGCAACCTTTGCATGTCTAAAATTCATTTGTTTTAAAATCCTTACTAAAAAACGACGTCTGGGCACTGAATAAAAAGGGCAAAGAAGTACAAAATGAAGGGTATCCTGCGGAGACCTCTTGTCGCAGCCGCAGGTACCCTTCTGCTCAACTGTGGCCGTTAAGCCAGATAGGTCAGCCAAAAGATGATGTAAAAGGTTGAGCCTAAAACGGGTAATTAAAAATCTGTCTTGTGCATTATATAGCAAAGCAAGGTAGAGTTCCATACCTACTACTGATTTAACTAGATTGAAAGTGCAAACAGTAGGCTTACTTTCTTCTGAGGCGGCTCTACGGGCAGACTCCTTTGTCAAAAAAAGATTTTCTCAAATCTTGTACAATCCTGAACTTTCCATTAGGTTTCTTTAGCCCCATTATCGGTGAATTACACGGGCTACTCAGTAACTCTCTCAAAACACCCTGTTGAATCATCTTGTCAATTATAGGGGTTATTCCCTCAATTATCTCTGGTGTCAATCTGTACTGTGGGATATTAGGATAAACAATCCCTTCTTTCACTGAAATCTTCACTGGATCTACATTATTCATCAATCCCACATCTTCTCCAGTAAAATCCCAAACTGCTGTTTTTACTGTGTGTCTCAATTCTTGAGGCAAATCATCTGGATTAAACACAGCATATGTACCAACAATCTCACTCTCTCTATTATCTAGAGTCATCCTGTACAAAACATCCTCATCTGGTGTCTCAAAGGCTATTCCATCTGGAGTACAAAAAATTGTGCAGTTCATCTTACACAATAAGTCCCTACCTAACAAGTTCACTGGACTAGTTGATGAATACAAGCCCCAGCTAGGCCCGCAAGAGACAAGGGTTCGCTCTTCTGTAACGAAATCTATAAGGAAGTTGGCACGGAAACTGCAAAGTACAAAAACAACATTTATTAACCCTTAAAGGTGGTCCTACAATCCACACAACACTCTTCAGTATTGCAAGGAGTAGCACACCGAACTTGCGTACATTGTCCCCTTTTATACACAACAGAGGGGCTCATGAGTGGGTGGATACCACATGAAGTCGAAGAACATTACCATTTAGGGTCATTCTCGATACCAAATCAATACATGGGCGGAGCTAACACACTCCTGGGGCCCGCGAAAACACATGGTCAAGCAAAGCTAATTATAACAGATGTGGTCAAGTCTGGGCATGCGCCAGATGGACAAGAGAGAGCTATTTATAACTGTTGCTAAGCAGATTACAAGAGCAACTAACACAGAGGTCGGACTCTCCTCGTGGTGAGCACGTGGCAGCATGTCAATACAAAATGGAGTCCGGACCTCGGCCAACATAATGAGGAAAACACGATAAAAGGGAAACACTAATGTTTTCAGTGAATGCTTAATCATATTCTGCCTTAATTTACAACAGACGACCCTTTCAGCATTTACTGAAGACATCCGGTTTCCAAGAATAATCATCATATATGTCAATTATCATCATTCCTTTAACCTCTTTAGCTAGACCCTTCTGGCGGGCAACATCGGCAATAGCTTTCTTATCTGGAATGCAAAATGAAATGCATACGGAACAGCACAATGGTCCACATTGAATACACATACAGAGAAGGAACAGAATTGCTACAATAATGCAGAGACCAGTTAAGACCTTCCATCCCCAGGCAGTAACCAACGCCCAAAACCATCCAGAAAAGGACCAAGTGCCGTTTTCTGTGTGGATTTCAGCTGCTATTTTATGCAGCTTATTAATGGCGTTATAAACGGATGGCGTATGATCAGGAATGAACACACAGCAGCTACTTCCAATAATTTTACAGGCTCCTCCTCGATCTGCTAGCATTACATCCAATACCATACGGTTCTGCAATGCAACAATTCTGGTAATCTGTAATTCTTCCGTAAGGTTCCCAAGAGCAGCAGCAGTCTGATTAGTCACAGCTTCTACCACTCTTGTTAATCTTCGGATCTTCCTACTATTCAGAGCGGCTCCAACAAAGAAAAACAGTCCTAAATTGAAATCAATATACTGTTGCAAGCTGGTATCAGTTTGATCCACCTCATTAATAGATAGAGTACGTTTATATCTATTTACAGTCACATTATTCAGCAATTTCAAATCCTTATGATATGATGCGGGTGCTAGAAATACAGGAGGTAATAGGAATGATACATAGCATACCCCAGACCACCCAGCCGGCAAACGGTAATAACCTTTATTTCCACATACAAAATAGGTATTATGGGATGCTAGGAAGGTGCTGTTGTTCAGCCCATCGATGTTTAATACGGTTATACAATCACTGACACCAACAGGGATAAAACCCACACTCTGGACGCACAGGTCCGCTTGGGCTTGTGCCACTTGGATTACAAATTTTTCCTTCCCCACAGTGTCTCTGGTATTCGTGAAGATATAGGGAATGGATTCATTGTCCGGTCGGTACTCTTCCCATTCCCAAATTGTCCCATTCGCTTGTGGATATCCATTCTTGTCCTGATGGCATTCTTTATTAAGTCTGAAAAGCAATCGTCCCACTGTCGGTTTTCGAGTGGCAAACAACAGAGTGTACCATGCTCTACAAGAGCCATTGTGAGAGAAAGGAAGGGGTATGAATGGCGTACCTCCTTTCTTCTGATGGGCTGGCATCATCCCACATATCCAACAGTTCGTAGCATTTGTAGCAACGTGGGTGTGATGCAGCATCTGAATGAAAGTGTTATTCAAATAGGATTGTCGATGCTTCAACTCTTGGTATGGCAATGTGTAAAAGTAGTGCTCCGCAGGCACTGGAGTCGTCAACACAAGTGTCTCTCGGGCAGGAGTTGCCTCCTCCACAAACCATGTGGTTATACCAACGATAGCTACTGTTAGCATGAATCCCAACGCACAAAAAATTTTTTTCTTCTCCATGTCAAAGGAAACAATACCCTAATATCTTCCTGAAACTAAAAGTCTGTCAGAACTCTTCCCCTTGGGCAGCGGTTGATTTCTTCACCAGCGGGCCAAGACGGGTGTCGCTACACTAATGCAGGGCTGATCCCCCCCCCTTGCCTCATCGGCTCTCCGTTTCACTAACCCAAGGGCCGTTCTGACAGTATGTCCCGGTGCTGGAAACCTCACTTCCTTGGTCGCAGATGATATCGCCTTCCTCCAGAAGTCGTGTGGTCCGAAAAGAGCTCCTCAGTGTCGTTTGGCTCTGCAGCACGGCCTGTCTCTGCTGCTAGGATGTCTCGTTGATCGGTCAGCACGGCAGATTCCACCAATCCGGGCGGTACCTTTCGACAGTGCAAGGAATGGATCCAATTCTTCTTGTTCGAGACTCGCACAGCCGTCCTCGTTGCAAGAAGAACTTGCTCAGGTCCGACCCATCTCGGCTCCAAACTGTTCGTTCTGTCGAAAACCTTCAGCATGACATGATCCCCAGGCCGGAGACCATGTCCTTCACCGGTAGACCGATCAGGGAGCGCCTCTCGGACCTGTTGATGAATAGAAACCAAGTTATCCGTTAACTGTGCCAGATAATCACTCATCATCACACAAGGTACATCATACACAGCCTTAGGTCTTGGTGGACCCCAAATATTCATTGGGCGTCCAAATACAATCTCATAGGGTGTAAGGCCGGTTCGGGAGTGTGGCACCGACCTAATTGACAATAACGCCAGTGGCAAAGCGTCTGGCCAAGTCAAAGACGTGGAAGCTTGAATTTTGGCGATCTTAAGCTTCAGCGTACCATTATATTTCTCGACTAGTCCTGCAGACTGAGGGTGGAACACGGCGTGGAACTTCTGGGTGATGCCTAGGCCCTTCAAGACATACTTTATAACATCTGCTACAAAGTGAGGGCCATTATCACTCCACAGAAGTCTACAGACGCCGTATCGGGGGAAAAACTCTTTCAGCAATAGCTTCGCTGTAGTCATTGCAGTATTGTCTTTCGCAGGGTACGCCTCGACCCATTTACTAAAGGCGCAAACCACTACTAGAACATACTTCAAATTGTTACAGCGCTCAAGCTGGATGTAATCCATCTGCAGAACCTCAAAGGGTGCAGTGGGTGTCGCAAATCCTCCTGCTGGAGTTCGCGTGCCTTTCCCTGGGTTATATTTCAGACAGATCATACAGGTCTGCACCACCCTCTTTGCCGTGCTAGCAATCTCTGGATGCTCCCAGACTTGGGTAAGCAATTTCACAATTGCGGAAGCTCCAACATGTGCTAGCCCATGTGCCATCTGGACCATAGGTTGTACAAAAGCCGTGGGTAATTTCCATCTATCCATCTGCTTATTTCTCCAGCAACCCTCGTCATCCAGTTCTCCTTCGCTAGCCCATTGTTCCCGCTCTTTGTCAGAAGCGGTCTTTTGTATTTCTCGCACTTCCTCCTTCGCATCATGCCATCTCTCCACCTGTGACTTCACTACATACATGGCAGTAGTACCGGGCTGCATCGCAGTCTCCCGTGCTACTCGATCCGCTAAGGCATTCCCTTCTCCAACCTTATCAACTACTTTCCTATGGGCACTACACTTAACAATGGCAATTTTCTTTGGGTATGTCAATGCAGTTAAAAGATTGTGGACTAACTCCCCATGCATTATCTGCACCCCATGTGACGTTAGAAACCCTCTCTCCTTCCAGAGTAGGCCGAAATCGTGCGCTACTCCGAAGGCATAGCGGCTGTCTGTGTAAACATTCACACACAATCCTGTACTAAGCTCACACGCTCGTGTTAACGCTATCAGTTCCGCTGCTTGGGCTGATTTCTGTGGTATGCGTGCTGTCTCCACTATCGTCTGTAACGTGGTAATTGCATATGCTGCTGAAGTCGTACCATCTGGTAGCTTCAGGCATGATCCATCTACCCACAACTCTCCATCTACCTCTGAAAAGGGCGTATCCTGGAGATCAATACGACCCTTTGTTTGTTCCTCAGTCACAAGAATACAATCATGCGCTTTCTGTGCCTCAGGCTGTGTCTCGGGGTATGGCAACAATGTGGCCGGGTTTAATGTCACGCACCTTTTTAACGTAATGTGAGGAGCTAAAAGCGTCAACTCATATCCCGTTAAACGGGCACTGGTCAAATGCTGCGTCTTTGTTTGATTAAGCAGGGCATCAACAGCGTGGGGAACTAACACCAACAGTTTATGGGACAATACAATTCCTTCACTCTGCCGTATTGACACAGCTGTCGCCGCAACCGAGCGAAAACACCCCGGCAATGCTCGGGCGACAGGATCAAGTACAGCCGAAAAGTATGCACAAGGGCGCTGCTTATCACCATGCATCTGTACTAAAACTGATAATGCACATCCATCTTTCTCATGCACATACAACGAAAAGGGTTTTGCATAATCAGGGGTCCCTAACACTGGTGCTGAACAAAGGGCCTGTCTCAATTGCTGAAAAGCAGCGTCACACTCATCTGACCAGGGGATCGGGATAGGCGTATCTTTTGTCAAGAGGGCTAGTAATGGCTTAGCCGTGTGTGAAAACCCCAGTATCCACTGTCTACAAAAAGAAACGAGGCCCAAAAATGCACGCACATCCTTCTGCGTGGATGGCCTCGGTGTGTCCAAGATTACTTGGATACGATCTGGTGTGAGTGCACGCCCCTCCTTAGACAAAAGGTGACCCAAATAAGTCACCTTTGGTCTACAGAATTGCAATTTCTTCCTAGAGACCTTGTGATTGTGGGAGGCTAAAAAGGAGAGTAAGGCTATCGTGCTTTTCTCGCACAACTCCAGGGTGTCAGCCGCCAACAGGATGTCATCGACATATTGAATGAGGGCGACCCCCTCGAGTAAAACAAAGGAATCCAACTGTCGCTTCAAAGCCTGACTATAAATACTAGGGCTTTCTGTATAGCCTTGTGGAATTCTACAAAAACGATAAGATCTATTGTTTAATGTGAACCCAAAAAGAAATCGGCTATCAGGGTGAATGGGAATAGAAAAGAAGGCATTTTTCAAATCAATCACTGAGAACACGGTCGCCGTAGGCGGGACCAAGGTAAGCAACGTCGTGATATCGGAAACCACCGGGTACTGAGGTATCACGATCTTGTTTACCTCCCTCAAATCAATTATGAATCGATAGACCTTTGCATCCGTGTCCTTTTTCAGAATAGGGAGAATCGGACTGTTACAGATATTATAGGGAACTTCTTCCACTACTCCTACTGCGATCAAATCCTGCACAATCTGTATGAGAGCTTCCTCGCCCTCCTGGGAAATACGATACTGTGGGAGGCGCGGTAGCACCGCCCCCTCCTGGACACTAATGTGGACCGGAGGAATCACCATTTGTCCGACATCTGTGTCTGAAGTCGCCCATAAAGCTTGGGGGAGGGTAGCCAACAACGCATCCTCTGAGATCGTACACATCCGCCCAGATCGGGGGTAGTTGTCATTTAGAATCACCCTCACACCCTCAGGGGAACAGCGAATCGTAGCCCTAAAGTGTTTTAACATATCAAGGCCCATAATGTTATCCGGTGTGTACGGAGCAAGCAGAAACGGACAAGGCGCAGAAAAACAATCAACTTTAAACGCAAGGGGCTGTGAAAGAGGGCTTCGGGAAAGTGTACCGTCAAACCCTACCGATGTAACTATTGAGCCGGATGGGGGAGCCCCCGGAACCAAGTACCTAGACAATGCACTACGCGTCGCTCCTGTATCCACTAGGAACTGATCAGTAGAACCTAAAACCTCAGCCGATACATAAGGACCCGTCTGATCGACCGGCACCTCAACTGATTCGGACCCCCATCCTACGCATTCCTATGCATGCTGAGAATCATGATATCCCGAGTGATCGATGTCCGATACATGATACTGATGCTGGCGATCGAAAACGTTTGAGCTATCTCGGTGCTGCCCAGCAGTGTCGAAACGGACATTATCGTTGGAATTCCCTCTAAAGTTCGAGAAGCCCCCTCTACCTCTTTGGCCCCCCGGAATGTGCCCCTGCCGCGAAGCACGCAATGCTGGGCACTCCCTGGCCCAATGGCCCAACTGCTTACAGTACGCACATTGGTTCTTATTCAAATCAGATCGGCCCGAAGGGGGACCATAAGATCCGCCACTTCCCCTATTATTATTACCCCGGCGGGGCGGGCCATATACTTGCGCTAACATCACTTTGGTTTTGAGATCTTTCGATTTCTTCTCCTCCTGGCCCTTCGCCTCGTGCTCCTGACGCTCATAATACTGGGCGATGGTCAGAAGGGCCGTCGGTGTCGCGGAGGACCAAGAACTCTCACTCGCTTTTAACCGGGCCGCGACTGCCGGCAGCAGATTGGCCACATATTTGTCCGCGAAAAGGTGGCGGCCTGTGTCGTCGGTAAGCGACTGGCCACTAAAGTCATGGAACGTTTCTTCGAAGCGCGTGAAGAAATCTGCAACTGACTCATCAACTTTCTGCTTACATGCCGCTAACATATTCCAGTCAATCTTTTTAGGGGGAATAATCGTCTTCAACTTAGTCACAATAGCCGCAGGGAGATCTAGAATATTCTGGGGTGGTTTCTGTGCGGGCTTCCGTTCCCTATCCTCATCCTCAAGCTCAGACCACCGGGCCTTAAAAGCAACTGCATCATCCACCTTTCGGACAGACCGCCACGTGTCCGGTGGTAGAATAAGGCCAAAGAACAGATCTATATCCGCTAAGGTCATAATGCAAGAATTCAAGGCCCCCTCGACTTCTTCATAGAAGGCCGCTGGATTCTTGCGGGGGTCAGGCAATGCATTTTTTAACGCCATAACATCGGCCCTATGCCAAGGAGTATAAACCCAATTATACACAAAATATCCCCTAGCATCGGCGGAGTTAATGTCCGAGCTAGTCCCTGCTCCTTTCGGAGGGACATACAAAGGTGCCGCCTCTCGCATCGGTTTAGCATGCACTACATTATCCTTATCTGACTGGGAGGTGGATGGGTGGCCCCCTGCCGCAACTGAATCCGACCGCTTCTCCTCCTCCGCTCGTTGGCGTGCTTTCTCTCGAAGGGCCAGCACCTCGTCCCGCAAGGCGAACAGCCGCCGAGCCGCCTCAGGAGCCTTAGAGGGAGAAAAAGCACCGTTACGTATTGCTCTGGCATCCGAAGACACTTCGTCAGGCTCAAAAACATGAGAATATTTTCGGAAAGCATTAATCACTTCATCCGCGAAATGACCCAGAAAATACACTTTATCTCTCTCCTGCCATGGCCCCCAAATTTGAAATAATTCCTCCATGGATACCTTGCCTTTAAGCGCACGGAAGGAAAGTTGCCGAAGCTCAGCCATTTGCTCGGCCGGCAGCATGGACCGTGTGTCTACCTTACCCGAAGCCGGGTCAGAATCTTGCGGCCGCGGAGCGGATGCGCCAACATAAGGGGGCGGAGAGCGATCTAGCAAATAAAAATCATCATCAGGATTATTAAGGACAGGATAAAGCGGCTGGCGAACAACATATTGACCCGAAACTTGCAGCCTACGCTCTTTCTCTTGTCTGTCCGTTTGCTCTTTGTCCTCCCGATGCTTCGCTTCCTGCGCTCGCATATGATCATTCTTTCGTTGCTCCTTATCAAACAGCGCTTTCTCACGTTTCTCTCGCTCACGCACTTCCTTCACCCATAATCGCACACACTCAAACATATCCTGACGAGCACGTCGCTTACACATACACTGTTCCACATACTCAATCTTACGTATATCAAACGATCCATACAAAGGCCATCGCAACTCAGGATCCTTCCTAGTATATTTCCTCCATAACGTGCTGTACATTATGGAAGAAAGACCATGCTTCACGTACATATCCCTATTAGGAGTCCCCTCTGGGGGAGCTGGAGCAGATTCCTCGAGGTTCAACCGGTTATCCAAACAGCAGCACCACTTACGGAGTGCGCTAAAAGCAGGCATGCTAGAAATAATGCAAAATATGCAGTATTATCAAGAAAAATGGCACTTAATCGTTGCGCCGTTCCAAGTTTACACAGCTCCGGAGAAATTTCTCCACATTACCTGCCTATATGTGTTGCAACGCATATATTTTCACAAAGACAAATTCAAAATATGACTAGTCACCATCAATCAAACTCAAATAGCCAGACCAGGCTTCAAAACTCGGAGCAAGTACCGTACAACGGTTCTTACCAATCAAGAGTCCAGGTTCCAACTGCCAAGCTCCACAATCGCCCAAACGGCTCTCACGGCAGGACCGACAGAAGAGGTCTCAGTCGATGACCGGCGCCACCCAGATGGTCAGCTCGGAAGGGAAGGAAGAAAAACCTCGGGATGCCAGGGCTAAGACGCCGCTGGCAGTGATCACGTCCCCGGCCAAACTCCTCACCTTCGTCGCGACCAGTCCTTCGAGCATCCGAGTCGCCGATGAGCCCCACGTGACGGGCGCCAATTGATGAATACAAGCCCCAGCTAGGCCCGCAAGAGACAAGGGTTCGCTCTTCTGTAACGAAATCTATAAGGAAGTTGGCACGGAAACTGCAAAGTACAAAAACAACATTTATTAACCCTTAAAGGTGGTCCTACAATCCACACAACACTCTTCAGTATTGCAAGGAGTAGCACACCGAACTTGCGTACATTGTCCCCTTTTATACACAACAGAGGGGCTCATGAGTGGGTGGATACCACATGAAGTCGAAGAACATTACCATTTAGGGTCATTCTCGATACCAAATCAATACATGGGCGGAGCTAACACACTCCTGGGGCCCGCGAAAACATATGGTCAAGCAAAGCTAATTATAACAGATGTGGTCAAGTCTGGGCATGCGCCAGATGGACAAGAGAGAGCTATTTATAACTGTTGCTAAGCAGATTACAAGAGCAACTAACACAGAGGTCGGACTCTCCTCGTGGTGAGCACGTGGCAGCATGTCAATACAAAATGGAGTCCGGACCTCGGCCAACATAATGAGGAAAACACGATAAAAGGGAAACACTAATGTTTTCAGTGAATGCTTAATCATATTCTGCCTTAATTTACAACATAGTGTCACAGACTACAAATCTGTGCATGTCTGAAAATTTCCCTATACTTACCCTTACTGGTTCAGTAAGACGAGTCTTAATCTGTGTATTAGCTACACCAACCACTTGGATTGCTTCGTCCGAGAGAGGAAGATTTCTTATATCTGCTGACCTGACAGTTGATCTCGTCGCTCCTGTGTCTACCAAAAAAGTAACACTCTCCCCATTTATTTTCCCATCTACAAATGGTCCTGCCTGGTCTATTTCTAGAGTTGCACCAAGTATGCACTCTTCCTCCTCTCTTCGGCACCGTCAATAGTCCCCTTCAGACTCACTCCCCTCATTCTTTAGCCAGTACTGCTGTACCGGGTTAGTACGTCTCGGTTTGTTTACCTGCTCATCATTGTTGAATCCCGAATCCTGGTTATAGTTTTGGGACCCTCTTTTCTGCGGCAAGGGCGGTTTTGGCTCTTGACTCTGCTGTCTGACAACCTTCTGCTGTTGCTGCTGATGATTACACCCCTCGTTCTGCACCTGTTGATTCAATGATTTATTCTCATTACTCACTAATGGTGGATTGGTACACTCGGATCTCCAATGCCCCAATTGTCCACAGATGTGACAAGGGAACTTTTTCTTCGCTTCTTCTAGATTCCCCTTTCCCTTTCCTGTGCCATATCTAGGCCTATTTCCGGGATTGTTTGCTTGTTCCACCAGCTGTGCTTCTTGTCTTTCTGCAACTTTTACCTGTGCCCACATTGCCTTTTCTTTCAGCTTTCTCTGCTTTGCCTCAATTTCATCACTGAAGTATTTTGCATGTCTCAAGATTTCATCAATCTTTTTACTCTGCCA
The DNA here is from genome assembly GCF_964204655.1 of Triturus cristatus. Lineage (NCBI taxonomy): Eukaryota > Metazoa > Chordata > Amphibia > Caudata > Salamandridae > Triturus > Triturus cristatus. Next base: position 1,188,994,539 of record NC_140581.1, on the reverse strand, counting down.
GTCAACTGTGTGTTCACGAATTCTTTCACTTATTTCAGGTCTCAAGCCATATACAAATCTGTATACAAAATGACTCAAATCCTTATCACCCAGGTGTTCATCTCCACTGAACTGTTTAAAAGCCAATATCAGCCTTTCATAAAAAGCATGAACTGATTCTTTTGCTTCCTGATGTGTTCGATCTATCTTAACCCAGTCTGTCTCTTTCGGGGGTACCTTATTTTTCAGGAACACAATAACCTGTTCATACTTCCTCATGACCTCCGGGTATGGAGCTCCTGTTTTCGGATCTCTTGGATACTCCTTAGCAGGCCAATCTACGACTATTTTACACTCTGCCCACAAGTCTGCTGGAACAATTATATCAAACAGACTATTCAGGTCAATCCACAGCACTTTTGACAATTTCACAAACCTATCTACCTGCCTATACCACTCGACGGGCTTTTCTCTCAGTCGAGGGAAATCATTCGTAAATGACAAAATATCCTGTCTAGTCCATGGGACATGTACATATCCTCCTCCAGGAATCTCTCTCATAGGATAAGCATCCACTGTTTTCTCTTTTTCTCTCATAGGGAAAGCTGAATAAGTCCTGTCCACTGAATCTTCCCTTTTCTTGTACCATCTATCCTTCCACTTTTCCACATCACCCCATTTTCGCAATAAGGCAATCATTTCCTTAATCTGCCCTGTTCTGCCAACACCATTTAGATTTTCAATGTCTTTATCCGTGAAATCCATCCTGTAAGACTTCTGCAAAGCTTTCACCTTCTCCATGTCAACTCCTAGTTCACTCGCTATTGCTTTTAACCTGTCATGTGTACTCTTAGCCCTCCAGGTGATACTCTTGCACATGAATAACAACTCTCCATCATGATGGTTTTTTAATATTTCTGTTGGAATTGTTCCTGCAATAAGCTCCTCCAATTCTATGCGCAACCTGGCTACATCAATTGCCTGTGAATCTTTATCCTTCTTTTGAAGAACTTTCAACCCATCATTCAAATCCTCAGCTGTTATTTCTGTAGACCTTTTCACTGTACCCACTTGTTCTGCCATCCTCTGTGGTTCCAAAATTGATCCTCCTAAACAACCAGCATTCAATCCTGAATTAGGCTGTACATCTGATCCTCCACTACATATGTCATGTCTTGACTGTCTCAAATTATTTTCTCCCGTCCTCATTCCTGATTCTTCCAAAGAACAAGAACCAACCAAACCATTTCCAACATAGGGAACTGTCAAACCATTTTCACCCATTCTTTGCTTATCAAAAATAGGCACAACCGGACCTATGGTTATGTAACAGCTTCTAGATTTTTCGTCAGCTCTCTAATTTTCTCAGTCAGCTCGGATGTAGTTCTGGCTAATTCTCTTGTTTTCTCATCACTGATTCGATTCTCTCTCTCTCGCTCTCTCTCTCTTTCCCTTCCCGTAAAAGAGCTACCACTTTTTAGATCAGGTGTCACAACCTCAGTTTTAACAATTCACAAAGTATCTCTAATAGGAGTAGCAACTGGCGTTCTCTCTTCTGGTTCTGGTCTATATGGAGGCGGTCTCTTGTAAATCATGTCATCCAAGACCTCATCCTCATAATCATTAGCCCCATACCTTCTCACTTCTGTATCAGGCACCTTTTCCGTACCCTTCCTCTCTTCCTTCTCTTCAACAGTCCTCATAGGATATAATCTCTCTGACATACTAGCATCTCGCCATCTCCTCATTCGATCATGATGAGTTTCACAATCATATTTCCTCCCGAACATATACCTATAATTGCCTCCACTCCTCTGCTTTTCTCGCTCATGTACCTCATCTTCCCATTCTACCAACGCCTCGAACTGTGTCGGCCTTGGTCTAGGCTCTAGACACATAATTTTCTCCCGTAAATTTCTCAACACGGCCAGATTAAATGAACCATGTTCCGGGAACGCTAAAACACCATCCTCCTTAGTGTACTTAGCCCAGTTATTTAACCATATACAGATATGATACCCATATTTCGCAACCATGAAGGATGCAGGCGTTCTTGTCGGAGGTAGCAATTCACCTTCTCTAGTTATTATGTTCTTATCCTTGTCGAACCACCTTTTAATTTTACCGAACAAGGATTTCTTTTTCTTTTCCTCCGGTTGATAATACATTTTCGCGTTTACCACTATTCTCTAGACCATGGGTACTCACAAACTTTCTCTCGGGGGCCAAATTTACAGTGTGGTTTGTGGCTGAGGGCCGCACCGGTGGGGGCGGGGGCAGTGGGGGAGGAGGCGGGGCTAGAGCAAAAAAAAACCTATCAATAAAATAACCTAACAAATAACTGCATATATGAAGTATTGTTTTTATGATCATAATAATCTTTTCAATAAACCTTTTATTGAACTTAAAAAAGAGTTTAGTTTTAGTTTTAATTTTCATAAAAGCCCTCCCAAGAGCTGCAGTCTTCTGTTTAGAGTTACTTAAATTCGTCTCAACTTGTGCAAGTCCACCGTCACTGAGAAATGTGACCTGTTTGTTAACAAAGGTGGGGGTAAACTGGCAAGAATTGGTTACACTGGGAACATGCTAAGAGTTCGTCTAATAGTGGTGATCAGTGACATAGTTGTGGCATGACAGATGTGCACTCTGACAACATTAAGGGTCTCAGCCGAAGACGACCAGAAGAGGTGGCTGCAGGAGAAGGAACATACCTCGCCGGGAGTGAATTGAAGGGTTCAGCAACACCTGGGACATTTGTGCGGGGGTCGTATTGGCAACTTAGATTTTAATGTAGTCAAAAACACAGGCAAATAGGTATTGTAAGATTTATGAAGTCGAGTCCTGCAACTTCTTTCAAGCGCTATCATTTACCGAATGTAGGGGCATATTATCAAGCCAGGCGATACAATTATCGCCGCTTTAGCGACAGAAAACTGCCGCTAAAACGGCGATAATGGGCTTGATAATATGCTCTATGGAATGTCCTTCACATCTAACATGGGCTTCAATTGGAATAACATAGTGCATATTATCAAGCCCATTATCGCCGTTTTAGCGGCAGTTTTCTGTCGCTAAAGCGGCGATAATTTTAACGCCTGGCTTGATAATATGCCCCCTAGTCTTTGGGAAGGCAGCGGGGAACGTTAGGATATCTTGATGTGTAATCACAAAGTAAGCAGATCTAATGTTGCGTTGGTGATTTGTAGCATTCGTAAATCTGTTAAAGCTATATATTCTGTAAAGTTGCTTGACAGCAATGCCTCTGCTGCCCTCCAGTGGCAAGCAACAAAAATGAATTTAGAAGCAATAGTACTAAGGACTCGTGCTTTAGATCTTTCAAGTAAATGATACCTCTAGTTTCCGGTTGAAACCAGTGGTTTTTCATACAAAATCGTAACCTAATCTACACTGTGATAAACTATGGAGGAACTGTAATGCCTTATTTCCTATTGATTATATAACGCTCCTTGGAGGGAAGCACATTTCCTCCAATATTAAAAGACCAAATGTAGACTTCTAAAATAATGAAACTTGGGCACGTGTATGTGGTATTTCTGTAGCGCAAACCAAACCACAAGGCAGTGGAGCACTGTACAAGGCCAAAGGCAGACAAAGTTAACGAGCGATAGGAAAGGCAGAAAGCTGATTTTGTGGACTGTTCATGCATTATAAATACATAAACATAGCTATATAGGATTTTCTATACACGCAAATTGTGAAGCTACTCGATTGCAACTATTCACTTGCATAGTTTTACCTTAGTAGTTTTTTAGTTATGTTTTTGTAGACCAGGGCTTTTAAGTAGGTTGGCAGGCAGAGATGATAATATGCCGCAACAGTACACAGACAGACTTTCCTTCGTCCGTTTAAAATATGGACTCAACTCTGGTTCATCCAGCACCGGTGACTTTTTTGCACTTCCCAAACTGCGGCTCATGTGGCCAGCTGAATTCTGGTGGGTCCCAAAAGAGCAATAAATAAAGGTGCCTTAACATTTCGTATTTATCCATTCATATTTTTCTGTGCTTCAAAGACAGAGGTCAAATGTCAGGTTATGCTTTGTTAGAAATTGAGTCTCTAGTTGCCAGAGGCCCACACTCTAGTCAGGGTACTACACACTAAGTTTACCTGTGCTCCCCTTCTGGTAGCTTGGCTTGGAGCAGTCAGGCTAAACTGAAGCGGCAAAGTGTATACTATTTGTGTGTGCACGTGTATATATACATACACACACGCACATGCACACACACACACTGAAAACTGCACAAAAGTACTCCACGCTAGTTTAGAAAAATAGCCAATATTTATCTGAGTAAGACAACACCAAAACGACAAAAACCCAACATACAAAAGTAAAGATATTTATTTTTCAACATTAAATAAAGTTATAGCGCTTAAAAACACTATAGCTCTGACTGGGGCTATCTCAACGTGCTTGACGGGGACAAACCCCCAAGTTAAGGCCAACCGCGATGGAGCATGGTCCAGCTACCGAGTCGAGCAGACCTTGGTCAAAATACTTTGGAAACATCGAGATTCAAAGACAATGCAAGGTGCTGGGGAGGTGAGGTGTCGCAGAGGCAGTTGCAGCGTCCATTCCTTACTGCTACGCAGGTCGGTGGCACGCTTTCGCTCAGGGATGTTGCGTTGCACAACAAAGGTGATGATCACTTAAGCAAGTGAGGCGGTACAGAGTCGTTGAGCCACTGACGCCTGGGGATGATGTGGAGTGCAGAGAAGGTGATGCGGTGTTTGCGGTGAGACGCTGGTTCCGATGGCGGTGTGGTGTCGATGAAGCGTCAAATGAATCCTCCAGGCGTCAATTTCGCTGTATCAATCTCACAAGATGGGGCCACAAGTACAACGACTTGCACTAGGGGGCGCGCGGGACTTTGGGATAGTATTAATTACTATTCCTATTTGAGTTTGCGCAACAGTAGGGAAGGTGTTGGAATTCATTTCCAATACTTCAGCGCCCCCTAGTGCAAGTCGTTGTAATGACTTGCAATGTAAATCTCCTGTGAGCACCGTATTTGCTCACCAACAGACTCTGGCCCCAGGCAAAACCGTGAGTCTGAACCACTCTGAACCCAACGCCCACGGCCTGAGTTCAAGTGTCCCAACCTCACGAGAAGGTCTCCCTGGCGATCTTGAACTGAGATCTGGTGATGTCTGACCTGCCTCGAATCTCCAAGCGAAGCCTGGAGCCCCTTTCTGGAGTATACCCCAGACCGCGAACGGAGCAGGTAAGAAAACTCAACGCCTAAAGACAGCCCTGCACCCGACATCCCATGGCCTTGGGTGGCCCAACCAACAGGGTCCCATCATCTCCAGGCATCCCAATTTACCTCTCCAACCAGTGGTCACCTTCAGAAGATCTTCGACCCTGAGCCTACAGTCTTTGTTGCAACCGGAGAATCCCCATTGAAATCAACAGGCCACCCAGAGCCAAAACAGCACCCTGCACCCAGCCACCCCTGCGCTGCTGCGGGTGTACTTTGGGTGCTAACTCGAATTCTTCTTTGCCCTGAGCCTAACACCAGGAGCTTGGCTCCCACAACTTGTGGCCTGCTCGTGTGCAGCCACCAACTGAAATGAAATGAAATGAAAAGTATATTTATAGAGCGCTATTGCTGCCCGGGGGCGTCCAAGCGCTAGGAACCAACAGAGATGGCCTGGCAGAGTTGCTAACAAGGAATTACTGAGGGAGGTTGAATAGGAACTGGAGGCCCCCTCTCCCCCATTGGATAACATTGGTCCTCATCACTCTGCACCCGGCCGCCCTAGTGCTGCTGACGGTGCTTTGAGAGTGCATCCTTGACCCTGGGGGAAGCCTGGTTCTAACCCCAGAAAAATCAACTCCAAAATCCAAAAGTACTTACCTTGAAACCGATAACCCCATTTTTTTCCATAAGGACTGCTTTGACTGCTAGCTTGTGAAAATTGTTCTAATTGTGGAGTTGGTTTTGTATGAGAACTTTAAAAACTGCAAGCATCTAAAAACAAACTGTTTTACTTACCTCTTCTTTAGGAAATGGCCCAGTTTGATATCTAGGCGTATCTCACTGAGTAGAAAAAGTAATCCCAAAAGTAATCTAAAAAGTAATCTAGCAGTAATTTCCACTGTACTGAAAATATTTACAGACCTGTATGAAAGTAATTTTCATTCAGCTTGCTTGTACTGTTCAACCTGCCTTGAAAAGTACAATTTACACTTACCTGTACCAGGCTTGGATGGTTCTAGAAAATAAATATAACTAAATAATATGTTTATACAAACAATTGGTCTGAATTCAGTCTTTGAGTATGTGACATCATTTGCTGCCTGAGTGGGTACACCAAATGCTTAACACTACCCTATCATAAAGACTTACTGCTCACCCACACTACCACAAATAGAGAGTAATGTGCTATCTACTTTTACCTCTGCCTACCTTTGAGGTTCCACTGGACTCTGTGCACACTATACCTAATTTTGGTATAGTATATACAGAGCCAGCTTCCTACAATCCTGGATTCCCCTGGGTGTCTAGTTTTCAAACATGGACAGGTCCCCTCGGTTTCCATAGGAGCCGGCTGAGCTTTGGCCCAAAATTCACAGCTAGGCACAATGCAAAAAAGGGTCAGGTATCTGTGGAAAAATGTGATGTGTCCACGTTGCGTTTTGGTCCGTTTCCTCTTGCGGGCAGTAGGTCTACTCACACAAGTGAGTTACCATTTTTATTGAGAGACTTGTTGAAATGTTGGGTGGGTGGAAGTTTGTGGCTCCCCACAGATTTTAGAACTTTCCATCACAGAGAGGTGAGAAAAATGTTTTTTTTTTTTTTTACAAAGTTGGAAGTTTGCAAGGGATTCTGGTTAACATAACCTGGTGAGAGCCACACAAGTCACCCATCCTGGATTCCCCTGGGAGTCTAGCTTTCAAGAATGTACAGTTTTGCTAATTTTCCCTAGGTACCGGCTGAGCTAGGGCCTAAAATCCACAGGTAGGAACACTACAAAAAAAGTGTGAGCTTTCTGATGAAAAATGTAATGTTTCCAAGTTGCGTTTTGGGCCATTTCCTGTCGCTGGCACTAGGTCTACCCACACAAGTGAGGTACCTTTTTTATCAAGAGACTTGGGGAAATACTGGGTGGGTGGAAGTTTGTGGCTCTTTACAGCTTTCAGAACTTTCCATCACAGAAATGTGAGGACAATGTGTTTTTTGTTTACAAAGTTTGAAGTTTGCAAGGGTTCCTGGGCAACAGACCAGACCACAATAAGGAGCTACAGGGGCAGAGAACAGGTCGTCCCCCACTCTAGGAATTTATATACAATAAATGACCTGTTCACATGGTGAACACACAGTTCATGTACCTATTCGAGTTGTCATATGTTTTAGACAGTCTGTAGAGCAGGTGGTTATACCATCTATGCTACTTATAGGTATGACTCACCAATAAAAGAAAAAGGTTTCAACAAAGAGGCTATCTCTGTAACCTAAGACTTGTGTCTCTATCACCCCAATGTGATGGAAAAAGTGTAGAAAAGGAGTGATGGTGCCTCACGGTAGCAACACCAGGGAGGGTAAAGCAGGAAGGTACTCGCCTGCTACCTCAAGATCTCATCATCAGCTACCACCACTCCAAGACAGGAAATGTGCAGAAAAGAATAGATGGGTTATGACCCAAAAGACAAAGTGCTAGGGTGTGTAATAGAAAATAGCTGTGCTGTGATTCGTGCACCAAGTGCAACCCCACAACTATATACACGTTTGAGCTAGATCACACTGGATTACTATTTTTATTCTGTGCTGTGTGTCTGCTCATATTAAAATGCCGATATGTTTCATTGCCTTAGGATACACTCACGGCAATTTCCTCAGGGCATGGGGTATTGTCACTCCACCCTGCACCACCACTTGTCTATTAAAAACAATTCTGTCAGAGACACAAGGAAACAAGAGATAGACAAACAACACAAAGCATAGTTAGTTGGCATCCGATTAAAAAGAACATTACGCAGTATGTACTGTATCCTTAACTGCATGTCCTCCATAACATTTACCGGGATATTGCCAAACATGGGCATACCTTTACCCTGGAACACTTGTATGTGTAACTACGATCACTCCTTCAAGGCTCTTCCAGTCAACTCCTAACGTGATTCTGTAATACACAACAAAGATCATAAGTCCGTAGGGGATAAAATCCGTATGGCTATCACTGTCTGTACCGTGAAGTGTTTGTTCTTCAATGATTCTATATCCCATTCTTGGTGTGTATCTATCCTTCCGTGATGTACCTTCTTATTGTAACTAGCACTCAGCGTATAGTGAAGGGAGTCCCTACGCTGTATGGTGGCCATCACTTCTCAACTTCATATCGACCCAGTTTGTTGCCCTATGCCCTAGACTCTCACTCGGGCTATAGTAGGTCGCTTAACAAAGGTAGCCATTCTCTTTACCCTCTTGTTATAACTAGCACTCAGCGTATAGTCGAGGAAGTCCCTACGCTGTATGTTGACCATCATTTCTTAACTTCATACCGACCCAGTTTGTTGCCCTATGTCTGTACCGTGAAGTGTTTGTTCTTCAATGATTCTATATTCCATTCTTGGTGTGTATCTATCCTTCCGTGATGTACCTTCTTATTATTACTAGCACTCAGCGTATAGTGAAGGGAGTCCCTACGCTGTATGGTGGCCATCACTCCTCAACTTCATATCGACCCAGTTTGTTGCCCTATGCCCTAGACTCTCACTCGGGCTATAGTAGGTCGCTTAACAAAGGTAGCCATTCTCTTTACCCTCTTGTTATAACTAGCACTCAGCGTATAGTCGAGGAAGTCCCTACGCTGTATGGTGACCATCATTTCTTAACTTCATACCGACCCAGTTTGTTGCCCTATGCCCTGGATTCTCACTCTGGCTGTGGTAGGTCGCTTAACAAAGGTAGCCATTCTCTTTACACAAGCCCTTTGCCCAGACTCACTAGCATGGCTCGACTCACCAGTACTGCGTCCGTGTCCGGCATCAACTCGGCACCGCATCAGCCCGTCTGGTGTCTTTCGTCAATATAAGCGTGATCACGCTCACCACGTGATCGGGCGCCCTCCCTAAGGGACCAAAGTGTTTTACGATATATCCGTCGCCGCCATGATTGACTGGTAAACTCATTAGTGTGTTCTTCATTTTCTTACAAATTTCCGCGTTTCACAGAGGGATTAAGGCGATGACACCAGTAAATGTATCATCCGTCTGTATGGATGATATTGACATTATCATTTACGACGTTTGAAAAAAAATTTAAACATTTTTTTTAAAAAAAGAAGAGAATTAGGGGCTCATCTAAACCCATATATGATCCTATGTACAGTTTCCATTAGCTGATCCGAGTGATCGTATTAGGGTTGGTTTAATTTGACACACATATAGGCCCCTGCTAAGAGATCGAATGTATGACTATCGACCTTTTAACACATTGGGGCAATAGAGGCACGATGTAAAAACTTGCTACATCTGTTAAACATAGACATATGCTGCTCCATCTACCTGCTAGCTAGATATACATAGGCATCTCTGGTGGGGTCGCCCTAGTTCCGAGCCTGGGTAACGCATTCAATACCCCATAACTTTAAAAAAACTTTATTGAAAAAACTGTGCAGGATTGGGAGGGCCTATATCAATGATGGAATGTTTCAACTGGTGCCCTGTTGTTATCATTGTGGACAGTGAATACGGTTTCGTGGCTGATATCATTGATGGGGGTTCCCCCGCTAGAAATTTTTAGCAGTTACTACGAGTGATGGAATAACCTAATCTCCGCAGTTAGAACTCCAATAAACTGGCAGACCATATCAGGTGGTAATTGCATACCAGAAAACAGTGCATGTACACTGTCCTGAAACAAGGCATCCAGGGGGAATGGACTATGTGTTTACCTTGTTCCATTCAATGAGATCATTCAATCCGGTTTGATCTGCACCTTCCTGATAAATCCAGCGTGCTTCCCTGGTACTAAGTCTTGTTTCCATATTAAATTGGTCCCCCATCACCCTCTCCAAAACCACCCAACGCACTTCTTGAGGGGTGTGTTTATGAGACTGGAAGTGTTGCACCAATCTAGTGCTCAGTTTGCCTGCACGTAGTGTGCTAAGGTGTTCTTGAATCCTTATTTTAACCTTCCTGGTGGTGAGGCCAATATAATGGAGATCACAGGGGCACGTCAATCTGTAGATGACGTTTGATGTGTTGCAGTTGCTGAATTTATTTAAAAACCAAATTTTGTTCTTGGCAAGAGTGACACTTTTAGTGGCAGATGTAAGCGCACAAACTGAACAACTCCCGCATGGGTAATGTCCCTGCGGGATATTGGTCTCCCGTAGATCTTGTTTGGGTCTAGTGTGTACCAAACGGTCGCGGATGTTAGCTGATCGTTTGAATGCAAACCGGGTTGGGGGCATTTGCATGTTCGTAGTATTTAACAAGTGCCAGTGCCTGCGGATGATCTGTCTGATTTTAGTGGAGAGTGGGCCAAAGGTGGTAACCACTGGGATACAATCACCATTCCTCCTAGGAGTCTTTTCCAAAAGAGCAGCACGGGGCGTGTTGTATGCTCTTTTTCTTGCCTGTTTTATGACCTTCTTTGGGTATGCTCGGTTCTCTAGCTTACTGGCCAAAACATTGGACTGTTCAGAATATTGTTGTAAAGTAGAACAGTTACGGCGATATCTTAAAACTGTCCCACGGGCAGATTATCCCGAAGAGCGCTGGGATGATATGACCTGTAATGCAGTAAGGAATTTTTGTCCGTTAGCTTTTGATGCACCTTTGTCACCAGCCCATCCTGCTCAGCCTGGATGTCGAGGTCTAGATATACTGCAGATGTTCTGCTCACCAACCACGTGAACTTCAAACAGCCATCCAAACCATTGATCCAATTTAGAAACTCATTGAGTCTCTCTTCTGACCTTTCCCATATACATAGCACATCGTCTATGTACCTCTTCCAGAGAACAATGTTCCTCTGGAAGAGGTTGGTGTTGGAATGGATATGGTAGGTCTCAAACTGGCCTACATAAATGCAGGCCAGACTTGGGGCGAAAGTAGCCCCCATCGAGGTACCAGACACCTGGAGGTATATCTGTTCCTTGCATGAGAAGAAATTTTGAGTTAATGCGATCTCTATGCATTGTAGTACAAAGGTTTGAGGAGTGTCATAGAACCATTCACAATCCCTCAGGGCACGGGCTGCTGCCACCAGCGTTGCTTCCTGAGGGATACTTGTGTACAATGATTCTATGTCTATAGTGACTAGAAATTGATTGACAGGGTCGTATGTTACATTCTCCAATATTCTCAAAACATCGGTGGTGTCTTGGATGTACGAGGGTTTGGTGATGACACATTCCCTTAGGAAGAAATCCGCAAACTGTGACAGTGGTTCTAGTAAGGACTGAATGCCCGATACTATTGGGCATCCCGGAGGGGGTCGTTTTTGCTTATGAATTTTGGGTACAATATCAAATGCCGGGATTCTCGGTTTTGTGTTAATCAAAAATTCGGCTTCTCTGTATGTTACCCATTTCTTTTCCTTTGCCTCCGTCACCAGTTTAGTAATAGTCGCCTGTAGTTCTTTAGTGGGGTCCCGCGCTAAAGGTCTATAATTGCAGCGGTTACCCAGAAGCCTGGCAACTTCAGTGTCATAATCTTGAGTGTCCATTACTACCACCGCCCACCCTTATCGGCTGGCTTGATGGTGATGGCTTGGTTACTCTGTATGCTTTTCAATGCCTGCCAGTCTCTATGGCTCATATTACTATGACCCACGGTGTGCGTGTTTTGTTCCAACTTAAGAATGTCTTGTAGGACCTTCTACACTATACGCTGAGTGCTAGTAATAATAAGAAGGTACATCACGGAAGGATAGATACACACCAAGAATGGGATATAGAATCATTGAAGAACAAACACTTCACGGTACAGACAGTGATAGCCATACGGATTTTATCCCCTATGGACTTATGATCTTTGTTGTGTATTACAGACTCACGTTAGGAGTTGACTGGAAGAGCCTTGAAGGAGTGATCGTAGTTACACATACAAGTGTTCCAGGGTAAAGGTATGCCCATGTTGGGCAATATCCCGGTAAATGTTATGGAGGACATGCAGTTAAGGATACAGTACATACTGCGTAATGTTCTTTTTAATCGGATGCCAACTAACTATGCTTTGTGTTGTTTGTCTATCTCTTGTTTCCTTGTGTCTCTGACAGAATTGTTTTTAATAGACAAGCGGTGGTGCAGGGTGGAGTGACAATACCCCATGCCCTGAGGAAATTGCCGTGAGTGTATCCTAAGGCAATGAAACATGTCGGCATTTTAATATGAGCAGACACACAGCACAGAATAAAAATAGTAAGCCAGTGTGATCTAGCTCAAACGTGTATATAGTTGTGGGGTTGCACTTGGTGCACGAATCACAGCACAGCTATTTTCTATTACACACCCTAGCACTTTGTCTTTTGGGTCATAACCCATCTATTCTTTTCTGCACATTTCCTTTCTTGGAGTGGTGGTAGCTGATGATGAGATCTTGAGGTAGCAGGCGAGTACCTTCCTGCTTTACCCTCCCTGGTGTTGCTACCGTGAGGCACCATCACTCCTTTTCTACACTTTTTCCATCACATTGGGGTGATAGAGACAAAAGTCTTAGGTTACAGAGATAGCCTCTTTGTTGAAACCTTTTTCTTTTATTGGTGAGTCATACCTATAAGTAGCATAGATGGTATAACCACCTGCTCTACAGACTGTCTAAAACATATGACAACTCGAATAGGTACATGAACTGTGTGTTCACCATGTGAACAGGTCATTTATTGTATATAAGTTCCTGGGCAACAGAACCTGGTATGAGCCACAAAAGTCAAAGCATCCTGGATTCCCCTGGGTATCTAGTTTTAATAAATGTACAGGTTTGCTCGGTTTCACTAGATGCCAGCTGTGCTAGGGCCCAAAATCCACAGCTATGAACATTGCAAAGAAAAGGGTCAGTTTTCTGTAGAAAATGTGATGTGCCCAATTTGCATTTTGGGACGTTTCCTGTCGCAGGCACTAGGCCTACCCACACAAGTGAGGTGCCATTTTTATTGGGAAACTTAAGGGAACACTAGGTGGGTGGATGTTTTTGGCGCCCCAGAGATTTCAGTTCTATCCACCACAGAAATGTGAGGAAATGTTTTTTTCTTTTTATAAAGTTTGAGGTTCGCAAGTGATTCTGGGTAACAGAACCTGATGAGGTTCACACAAATCACTCCATCCTTGATTCCCCTGGGTGTCAAGTTTTCAAATATGTACAGGTTTTCTAGGTTACCCTGGGTGACGGCTGAGCTAGGGCCCAAAACCCACAGCTATGCGCATTGCAGAAAAATGGTCAGATTTCTGAGAAAAACGTGATGTGTCCAAGTTGCGTTTTGGGCCGTTTCCTGGCACGGGCATTAGGCCTACCCACACAATTGAGGTACCATTTTTATCAGGAGACTTGGGGGAATGCTCGGTATGTGGAAGTTAGTGGCTGCCCACAGATTTCACAACATTCCATCACAGAAATGTGAGGATTTTTTTTTTTTACAAAGTTTGAGGTTTGCAAGCGATTCTGGGTAACAGAACCTGCTGAAAGCCACACAAGTCACTCCATCCTGTATTCCCCTGGTTGTCTAGCTTTACAAAATGTACAACTTTTCTAGGTTTCCATAGGTGCTGGCTGAGCTAGGGCCCAAAATCCACAGCTAGGGACATTGCCAAAAAAGGGTCAGTTTTCTGATGAAAAATATGATGTGTCCACATTGCATTTTGGGCCGTTCCTGTTGTGGACACTAGGCCTACCCACACAAGTGAGGTAGCATTTTTATTGGGAAACTAGGGAGAAGGCTGCATGGTGGAAGTGTTTGGCTCCCCCAGAGATTTCAGATCTTTCCATCACAGAAATGAGAGGAATATATATTTTTTGGCAAGCTTTTAGGTTTGCAAGTGATTCTGGGTAACAGAACCTGCTAAAGCCATGCAAGTCAGTGCATCCTGGATTCCCCTGGGTGTCTAGCTTTAAAACATTTACAGGTTTGCAAGGTTTCCCTAGATGCCGGCTGAGCTTGGGCCATGAATCTACAGCTATGCACATTGCAAAAAAAAGGGCACGTTTTCTGTGTAAAAATGTGGTGTCCATGTTGTATTTTGGGCTGATTCCTGTCGCGGGTACTAGGCCTACTGCACAAGTGAGGTAGTAGATTTATCAGGAGACTTCAGGGAATGCTGGGTGGGTGGAAGTTTGTGACTCCCCACAGAATCCACAACTTTCCATCACCGAAATGTGAGGAAAATGTGTTTTTATTTTTTTCACAAAAGCTGGTAAGATCCACACAGATAACTGCATCCTGGATTCCTTCAGGGTATCTAGTTTTCAAATATCTAGAGGTTTGCTAGGTTACCATGGGTGCCGGCTGAGCTAGGACTCAAAACCCAGAGCTATGCATATTGCAAAAAAATGGTCAGATTTCTGTAGAAAAGTGATGTGTCCATGTTGCGTTTTGGGCAGTTTCCTATCACGGGCATTAGGCCTACCCACACAAGTGAGGTACCATTCTTATCGGGAGACTTGGGGAAATGCTGGGTGTGAGAAGTTGGCCTGGTACATTCTGTTCACTAGTTAAAGTGGACACCTTGCACCAGTACAATTCGACTCTTATGGTAGTAGGTTTAAGACAACCTTTAAAGAAAGCTACCCTAGTGGTAGCTGTGGAGAGCAGCCTTCAGGCTAAGTCTTTAGAGGAATGTAAAGCAGCTTGTTTTACCACATAATTTCTTGAATTACCAAATGAAAGGACACCACACAGGTATATATATCAAATATATATGTATTTATTACTAAACAACTCTCTACTAATCTCTTTATGAGATTAGAAGTCAGGAACATATGCACAAATCAACGTTTCACAATAAATTAAGCACAAATATGGCTGGGGCCCTAGGGGTGTACCAGACCATATACTAAAAAAGAGACTTAGAGATAACGACTTGCAAGGGGACAAGGCCTAGGGCCTTTAGAAGCGTTGGGCCCTATGAAACCACCCAAGGCAGGTAAGTAAAGGGGGACGCATGCACTGTGTTAACACAGCCGCGAATCCCCGTTGACTTCAATGGGGAAAGTCGCGGTTGGAAATTAAGAGTTTAAGGATACTTCGGGAGGGTCTACAAGCAAGTCACTTACAGGATAAGTAGTTCTAGTGCCAACACCCACAGGAGCACCATAGTGCTGGAGTTACCTCACCCAGGGAAGCCGGGTGCATAGGTGTCTTTTGGTGTCGGGTCGCGGCATCGTTTTCAAAGGGAGCCAATGAAGACTTTCTGCTTGTGAAGACAGAAGAAGTGTCCGGTGGAATCCAAGCCTCGATTCAGAAGAAGGAAGACTTGAAAGCAGAGGGGACATTGTTCAAAGTCACTTGGCAGTGACCCGGGGCAAGGAAGATGGATGCCCACAGTCGTCGGGTGTTTTCAGGTAGTTCACGGGTGTCTTGACTCTTCAGCCACGAGGTCCAGGAAGTGTCGATGACAACCAGGAGCTGGATTTGGCATGTCCCATGAAGTCTGCAGCTTACTGCGGTGTCAACGACCAGATTGGAGCCAACAAACCTTGGTAACAACAAGTCTTGTGGAAAGGATAAAAAGTCAGTGGTGCAGACCAGCAAGGTCTGGGGGACTCACCCAGTGAGCGTAAGTCAGGGCAGGCCTGGAGCAACCAGGGGAGCCCTTTGGAATTGTAGAAAAGTCTTCAGGGGACCCACAAGCCAACCGGCAAGGGATTGCGAAGACGCCTCAGGAGGATCCACTCAATAGGGGCCCACAGTCACTTGGGATGGGGTAGGCCTCTGATCTTTGGAGGGATTCCTGCTAGAGGCTTGGACCACATGTGGCCCAATGCACAGGTTCGTAGAATGTCGTGAAGGGGTTGCACTCGAAAATAGTGCACCGTACCCAGGGATTGCGGTTCCTCGTCACTCGTGGGGTCCACTTGCCTCAGCGTCACTGAGAGTATATGGTTTGACCGCATTCACAAACAGCCCCAGAGAATGGACTCTGAGAGCTGAGGCAGAGGCACCCCCTCACATGGAAACCAAGCACCCTGCCCTCAGGATTGATAGGGCCTGCCTTAGGGCTGACTGACAGGTCTAAATGTGTGTGCAGGAGAGATACAGGGAACCTATATCTCAGTGAGGAGTGCTAGCACCACCTCACCCAGGCTGCAGTAGCAGGCCTGTGGTGTCAGATTTAGTCTGCTTCCCAGGGGTGGCATAATACATGCTTCAGCCCCTGGTAGGCCTATGAAGTACCTATGCCCTTGGTACCTAAGGTACCATATACTAGGGACTCATAAGGCACCACAGTATCCAATCACTAGTGCACCTAATATGCACTCCAGGTTGTTTAGAGAGGCTGGTGCACTGATTAGCAGGGTCCCAGCCAGACTATGGCCAGAAACCAGTGTAAACATCTGAAAAAAAGTGGGGGCAACATAAGAGGCATATCCTACTCTCCTACACAGGGTGTGTGAAAGTTTGTGGCTGCCCACAGATTACACAACTTTTCATCTCAGAAATATTAGGAATGGTTTTTTTTTACAAAGTGTGAGGTTTACAAAGGATTCTGGGTAAAATAACCTGGTGAGAGCCACACAAGTCACCCCTCCTTGATTCCCTTGGGAGTCTAATTTTAAAAAATGTACAGGTTTGCTAGGTTTTCCAGGGTGCTGGCTGAGCTAGGGTTCAAAATTCACAGCTAGACACATGGAAAAAAGGTCAGTTTTCTGTGGAAAAATGTGATGTGTCCAAATTAAGTTTTGGGTTGTTCCTTGTCTAGTTTTTAAAAATGTATAGGTTTGCTAATTTTCCCTAGGTGCCAGCTAAGGTCGGGCCTAAACTCCACAGGTAGGCACAGGCAAAAATAGGGTCTGTTTTCTGTGGAGAAATGGGATGTGTCCAGGTTGCTTTTTGGGCCATTTCCTGTCACGGGCATTAGGCCTACCCACACAAGTGAGGTTCCATTTTTATCAGGAGACTTGGAGGAATGCTGAGTGTGTGGAAGTGTGCGACTCCCCACAGATTCCAGAAATTTCCATTCCAGAAATTTGAAGAGATGTGTTTGTTTGTTTTTTCAAAGTTTAAGGTTTGCAAGGGTTTCTGGGTAACAGAACCTGGTGAGAGCCACACAAGTGACTCCATCCTTGATTCCCTTGGGAGTCTAGTTTTCAAATATGTACTAGTTTGCAAGGTTTTCTGGGGTGCCGGGTGAGCTAGGGCCCAAAATCCACAGCTAGACACATTGAAAAAAAAGGTCAGTTTTCTGTGGAAAATTGTGATGTTTCCAAGTTGGGTTTTGGGTTATTTCTTGTCACTGGCTCTAGGCTTACCCACACACGTGAGGTACCATTTTTAATGGGAGACTTGGGAGGAATGGTGGGTGGGTGGAAGTTTGTGGCTTCCCACAGATTCTAGAACTTTCCTTCACAGAAATGTGAGGAAAATGCGTTTTTTGACAAAGTTCTAGCTTTGCAAGCGATTTTGGGTAACGGATCCTTGTGAGAACCACACAGTCACCCCATCCTGGATTCCCCTGGGTGTCTAGTTTAAAGATGTACAGGTTTGCTAGGTTTCTCTGGCTTTTGGCTGAGCTAGGTCTCAAAATCCACAGCTAGGCACATTGCAAAAAAAAGGGGCAGTTTTCAGAGGAAAGATGTGATGTGTCCATGTCTCATTTTGACCTGTTCCCTGTCGCGAGCACTAAGCCTAGCCACACAAGTGAGGTACAGTTTTTATTGGGAGACTTAGGGGAACACAGAATAGTAGAATAAGAGTGATTACTAGTTGTCTTTCTATGCATTTCTGCCTTCCGAATGTAGAACAGTGTATAAAAAAAGACATCTTGAAAAATGTCCCCTAATTTACATGCTAGTATGGCTACCCACATATTTAGAGATGTGAAAATAATTAATGTTTCTAAACTCCATCTCTTGTTTCTATTTTGAAATACATAGGTTTCCTTGATAACTATTTTTCACTCTATACATTTCACCAAATGTATTGCTGTATACCATGTACACAATAAAAAACCTTTGCAAGTTGCAGCTCAGTTATGCCCATGTTGCCGTCCAAACAGCTTCCTCAAACATTGGGGAGTGGTGGGGGAAGGGGTTGGCATTTGGAAGAAGACAGTGTACTATTCACGTAGTCCTGGCAGCTCTACTCCTCCATCATCGGTCAATGCTCCAGAGGCAACATTCGGGTTTGCAGGCAGACATCAGGAGTAATAAATACTTTAAGACTGCCCACATGTGACTTAAGTATAATCCCGGAATAGTGGATAGCTATGAAAACGGAGCAGGTGTTGCTCGTTTTCATGCAGACCCCTGTCAAGGTTTGTTTCTTGCTATCTGTCTGCCCCTCCCTCCTCTTCACATCACAAGAGACTCCCTACCTTAAACTTCAGCTGAAGCATTTTAACTGTGAGAATTATCAGTCCAGAAGGATTGTCTTTTCACCCAAAAAGTAAAAGAAACAGTTTTTCTCAAATTAAAAAAGGTATGGGCACGTTGTGCACCTCAGATCCCGTCCACTTCCACCACAGTTTACAATTTAGCGCAAGATATAATTTGCAATTTTTTGGGGGGCAGTTTTATATAGCGTGAACTCGACTCGAAGGTATTGGAGCGCTTTACATAAGCACCAGTTGCATTACAAACAGATACATTCCTTTTAATGAACGGAGAGATTAAGCGATTTGCCCAGAATCACAGGATGTTTGAGCCTCCAGCCAGACTCGAACCTGGTTCCCCATCTTCAAAGTTGGCCGCTGTCTTGCATCGGAGGCATGCGCACTTTATAATCACTGCGGCCCATTTCTAGACTTCGCTCTGCACAAAAAGTGTTAAAATAGAGAAAAATAATTCATAACAGGGCTGTAACAGCTTTGGTAAACTAGAGGTAAATTCATGTCAGAAGTGAACTGACATTGCTTTAGTTCCCACCACGGACGGACCACGAACGACCCATTCGACTATCAATGGCTGCTGAACAGAGGCACGTAAGGGCTCTTAAGCCAGTCAAAACACTTTGGAGTTTTGGGCACGCACATGGACTGGCTGAGGGGCCTTCAGTTTTCCAATCCGGGGTCCCTTTACACGCAGCCTTACCCACTCCTACCAGACAGAACAGCTATCAAACAACGGGAGTGGCTGAGGTTCTCCCGAAACCTAGGTCACTTTATACAATTAGCAGTTCCGCCCACTCCCAGACAACTGGTTTCCAATACATTGGTTATTATGCGACCCAGAAGTGCTATAAGTACCAACAAATGACATCTTTTGAAAGGTTAAAAACGAGCGACTGACTGTGGGCAGAATTCACAGACTGCACCTGTAAGTAGCGGGCAGGTGTTCTCCTGAGTCATATGATCTATGGTCAATTCAGATGATTTGCTTGAACCTTCCATTGCTCGCTTAATCAAAGAGTGATGGAGAAGGAGTAATAGATAGGAAGGCGGCAGAAGACTTAGAGATGCGAGGAGAGAAAGCGAAGACTTAACTCCAGGAGTTATAAGGGTTACATTGTTGAGATATGGATGACTGGAAGCGAAGGGAAGGGAAAAGAGACCGGACTACTAGCGATGTTGTCATAGTGTGTTTTTTGCTTTACAAGAGGATGCATGCAAGCCTTTCAAAGAGGGGAGATTAATGGGGGCGTAAGGAGATGGTAACTTTTCCCTAGTCTCTTTGAACCAGGATTTGAAGCATGTGTTTGACTTGCTTTCCTTTTGATCAGAAGGGGATGTCATGGAGCAAAGATGAGACTGGATGTTCGGACATCACACTATCGGACATTAAACTATTTGGTGCTGCAGACAGCGTATCACATAAAACCTACATATTAACTTGCACATTTCTAATGGCAAGGAAGTGGCAGGGATTATTAACTTTTGCGCTTAAAGCTTGCCAAGGACAAGTTCAAGATTCTAACTCGCCCCGAGAGCCGCATCTTTCAGGCGGAGAGCGCCAAAGTAAACAAGCACAAGTGCGGCAGGCTGACCGACACCAGGTGTTCAGTCATATAATTAATATTTGCTGAATTGGCTTCAAAATGGATGCAAAAGGTGGCACAATAAAGTATAAAACGCTTTGGGAACAAGTCGTTCAGTTGAAAAACGGACTACAAAATACTCACGTAATACACACGCTGAGTCATCAACGTGATGGCATTCATGTTACAGGGAATTCATTTGCTGATGAAGCCGCAAAGGGAGCTGTGCAATCGGCTTCCGTAGCTGCGATCACTCGTTCAAAAACGAAAATAGACAGTGAGATATTGTTGGCTGTCAATGCTTCAAGCAAAGGCAGTGGGGCAGTGTTACCGATAAAATTTCCACTCAAGTACTCTTATGTAATTGATGGGAACAACCTTCCTTTTGCTCAAATCCCTGTAGTGGGGGATAGGGTAATTCCAAACAAGGAACGTAGCTTAGGATTGATCCTAGCAGCACATGAAGGGATACCCTCTGCACATGCAGGTGTTTCTGCAACTGTATTTTTACTAAAACAAAGATACTGGTGGCCTGGCATTAGGAAACAGACCAAAAACTATGTTTTGGAATGTGAAATATGCCAACAGATGAAAGTCTCCACAGTGAAACATCCTGCGTAGACGCCCCTGTTAATTTCAGATAAACCATTTGCTTGTGTTTATCTGGATAACTGCGGTCCCTTGCAGAGGGATGGTAACTATAAATATATTATGGTCGCAGTGGATTCGTGCTCAAGGTTCCTATGGATGTGGCCTCAGCGCTTGGCTGACGCTTGAACTGTTATAAAAGATTTGCGAGTCTTTATCGGCACATACGCAATTGGCACACTACATTCTGAACAGGAACCTGAGTTTAGCTCTCGGGCTTACAAAGAAACCATGGCCAGTTTTGGCGGAGCATTGCAGTACTCCTCTCCATTTCATCCTGAGGGAAATTCTGTTGTGGAAAGGAAAAACCGGGACATAAAGCGGTCTATAACAGCTAGAGTATTAGGTTCGGTGATGGGTGGGTCAAACATCTTTATGGGGTCCAACGCTCATTAAACAATTTGCCAAGAAGTTCTCTAGGGGAGGTCACTCCATATGAGGTCCTATTTGGGACAAGAATGTGGGTTCCTGATCTCGAATGTAAAGGCACAGTGGTGGAAAATAAACCCTTTGATATCAAAGATCGTTTGGCTGTTTTACAGGATCTAAATGAACTAAGATCAAACAAAGCAATGTGTCCCTGAAGCCACCCACCACTAGGGAAAAACCAGCCATCCCAGCAAGGTCTGTCTGGATCTCAAAGCTTGGGGATCTAGTCAGAGAGAAGATTGCGGATAAGAAGGAATTTGGGCCTTCTTACAGACAAACAGTACCTGTCCTAGCTATCCATGGAAATAGGATAGTACTTCTGCCGCCCCTTGCTGGAAGAAAGGAGAAAAGATTTGTGCCAATCGACCTCATCAAACCACACTATGTGGCCAATACTAAACAGTAGGCCTCGTGGACTCAGACCTAGTAGCAAATGTACTCCTCTCGCTACTATCCAAGAGGTTCAGACTGAAAGGTTCATCACCATCGAGAATTTAGCAGTAACAGATGAAGGACTATGCAACCATGCTATGGAACTCATCCCTCTTGAAACTCATGTAACAGTTCGTCCAGACACACCTGTCTACACCAATGTAACACGTGATCAACTGGTTCCAGCGATTTCAACGAATCCTGCTGCAATTTCAACAATTGACCGAACTGCTTCTGGCTACTTCATTAACTTTGATACTTTTTCTGAGGATCCAAGTGAGCCCGAAACGACGCCAGCCCAAAAAACTTCCAAAGAACAAGTACAAGATTTTTTTCATTTTCTGAAAGAGACATATCTGGTTTCACCATGGATTGATCTATGGATTATTTCTGGAATATTATTTTTTCTGCTTTGGGTAGCTTTAGTAATGACTATTAGCGTGCTCGTGAATGGCAGATATATTCATATGGACACTAAAAGTAAACATGTGAACTTACTTTTAAAGCCGCATAATTAATCTCATCGTGAAGCGAGAGACTTGTCAGCAGTGAACATCACAGCCGTTCCTATACAAGATGGTATAGTTTGGGACAAAACCGATTATGATATATTCGGCCAGTCGGAACTTTTGAAGATTCCACACTTATTTAAAATTCCATTAAGTGACTTTATTATCTCTTGTACCTATTCGGATGATTGGGACATTGAGACTGTTAATAACATGATGTCTGATCTAGAAAGGTCTGCTGCATTTTCTAACAATGAAAACTCAGAGGGTTCATCAGACTACGAAGAGCTTTTTTTTTCTAACCACTATTGTCATCATTTCTTGCATAAATCTGCAACACCGAGAAATGTGTTTATGTTTAAGCAATGGGAACATTGTCCTACACCACCAAAGGGTAGTTCGAAAACATTTGCAGATAAGTCTCCATATTTTTCAGGATACAATACATCTGATCCAGAAACATTTTTCTATAGAAATGTAAACAAAACAGGACAGAAAAGTATGTTAACAAATACTAAACAGATTTATTCTGCAGCCTTTATTGCCCAACTGTCTAGACAAGGGTTTGACTTTTGGAAAGCAAGTGCAGGGGATGGAAGCTTTGTTTAGAGCCTGTATCATCCCACAGCAAATAATGTTTTTGAATGACTCTTTGCAACAAACATCTTGTGTTGAATTAGCCAAGATCAAGGACATGAACACACCTTCTGTGCCAACACCTGCAAGTAATAGCACTTCACAGGAAGAGGTCACAATAAACACCATACTACAACACAACAGATCAGATCCTGAATGGGTAAAATGGTTGCTCTGGCCCACAGACACAAACATCTGTCAAGAAAGATTCCTGAATAGAATACAGGGTTTTACAATCAATAGGCCAGACCCACGTTATGTTCAAAGACAGCATCCAGGGGTAGTAACAACATACGGTGTAGGAACATTGTGCCTCCGATGGTTACAAAAATCTACACTCGAGGATGTGAAACAACACTTAGCTTTACTTAAAGAAGGCGCAGACCTTAGAGATTTCTTGCTAGGACCAAGAAAACCGCGTCAAAAATGTTTCATATATGCTGGCATCTATGCTGCTTATAATGAAATATGGAAGGTTACACAAGCAGAAGCCGCAGAAAGAATACGAGAAATTGATCGTGTTAATATAGAGAAATCTCTCGCTGTGGTCGATAATGGGTTAACGTCATCCAGGATATATTCACTGGGCAACATTGTATCCTCTGCTATTGACATACTGGAACAAGATTTAGCCATACTGCAACAAGGCCAATCTCAATTACGTTCTATTAGGTTATTAGGCTGGACGCTACACAACTTGCGTGCAGGCTATGTGCCTTGGTGTTTCATCAACACGTCATCTCTGTTTACAGAATACAATCTCACTGATAAATAGATCGAACTGGCAAAAAGGGGAGCAAATTATACAGTGCTGAGCATTGAAAAACTGGAAAAATTGCCGTTTACGGTAGCATAAAAAACAGCTATAGAAAGGATCATTCATGGCAAAATAACTCTGCCTGTTACAACTTTCCATTTTCAGTATTGCCTCAAACAAATGCAAGCAGACAAATATGAAAGGTTGGGTAAAGAATACATTAAGACATCCTGGGATTTACCTTACACACACAGATGTTGGAGTGGGGGTCGTGAAGTGTTTATTAGCGGTACACACTGTGAAAATGCACTGAGCGGGTCACTCATTTGTCGGGATATTTAGTTTACATGGGGCTTGTAACAGTTCTGTGGCAAACCTGTCCTGCCACCTGCAGGGTACACCAGCTGCTGTGATTGATCCAACGTTTGGCCAGCTTTCGAATGGGAGTTACCTCATGTTGAATGATCAGAGTTGCTGTGGCATGCTGCCAGGAATCCAATATCTGGTAACGTTTAGTGCCAGGGTCACTTGCTGTATGCAAGTTTTGTTCCCCCAAATAGACACAGTCAGGGAGTCGCCTTTATGGCCTTTATTGAATGTTTCTTCTATACGATTTGATACTTTAAGCAGAATGAAAGCCATGCTTTTACAACAAACCGTGCCTTTGACCTCAGCCAAATAAACCTATGATCTACAAATTGCAAGGACTTCGGCTGAGATGCAGGCTTTAATAAGTACAAACTGCCCTATACATTTCGTAGAAATGATAGAACGTTTCTTCAATATGTCTGATACGAGCAGCATTATACATGTATTTAAGAGCATATGTTCAGGACTGTTAGCACCTTTTCAGGCAGTCCTCGGAATCATTCCAAACTTCGTGCACTCGGTGTTTGGTGGTGCCACTAATTCTAGCACTCGTTGCAGGAATCCTATTTTTATTCCTACTACTACGCTATGGCAAGCCAATCCACCGGCGTTACTCCCAGCATCTTGGAGAAAGCTCTCCTAGAACGGAAGTGTCGTGAGCGCATAGTACAACTTTTGGGCTTACCTCTTCTACGAGAATTAAATACAACATGGTTTCTGTCATTCAGACCAATCTGGCAAGATTACATCTTACCTGTTCTACGCTGACTGCTTTGCGGTGTAGAATGCGTGCTAGACATCTGTCTAATACTCCCATCAGTCATGCCAACGGATATCGATACTCTGCTGGACCCCATAATGGCCCATGCTCTGTGTTGTCCCAAGAGGCTACCAATCCTGATGACAGCATTCGTTTAGATTTCACAGACGCAACATGCTACTGCTGAGGTACGAGATGGATCAACAGGCACACAGGTAACATCGGAACTGAACATTGCTACTGGCGATGATTCATAACTATGTGCAGTTAATGTTCTATAAGGTATTCCAACTATCACCGACATCGGTAGACGATCTTTTGTCTACAGGAGTAGAGGATTTCATGTTTTCACCAGACCCTTGCACTGACTTTGATTCGGCTCATGGTGTACCAGGGATGCTATGAATTTGGCCTCCATATTTTCAAAACAGAACATAAAAACTTGGAACGCTTCCTCGAATTGACTTTTTTCAAAATTTGAATTTACATGGCAATTCGTTTCAATCTGCTTACAGTAGAACTATTCATAGACTTCTTCGAATCCTTCCAGGGACACATTGTCACCTTTATTCATCACAATTTCATTTATGTACCATGACATGAAATGGCGTTTGAAAATGTCTTATATAATGTGAACCGTTTTTCATCTTAGGTATATATTCATGATTCATTTATTTAGCATCTTTTGTAAACATATGCTTAGAATGAATAACTGCTTTAATATGTACAGCACCTTTGCATTTCATGTCGAGCTAAAGTTTTTTATAACAAAGACTTATTTTAGTATGCTTTTGCAAATGTTTTTAGCAATGTGTGGTACTCAATTTTAATGTTTAGCATTTTATTGTTTAGCATTTAGTACAATCGTTCATTCGAAAAGGGAGTGGGTGTTATATTCAGCTTTAGGTGTCCGTATATTGGTTTTCCTGATACATGTCCTTATATAGGCACAATTCGCATTGCCCTTAAATAGGCATAGGATTCCAGTCCTTATTTAGGCATTAGCCATGCTATTCAAATACAGGCATGGTCACCTACATCCGTCCACCCCAACGTCACAAGGAGTTCTTAGAAAACAGACCCTTAAGCTGTTGGGAGTTTCCCTAGCCCAGGATTATTGATTTCTCCAAGAACTCATTTATTATGCATGAACTGCTATACCCTAAGGGTTCATTCATGACGTCTCCCTCTGCCCGACTTTACGTCAATGCAAACATTCCTAAACACCTTCCAGGTATAAATATACCTTCCCGTACCATGGCAAGCCACGACTCAGCTGCAAGACTTGATACTGCTCGCCACGGCGGCAAGCAAGAAGGAGACCTCGACTTAGAGGGGCCCGGCCTGGCGCACTGACAAGACGCTGTCATCCCTGCTTGCAGAGAATCCAGCTTCCAGTGTTCTGACTCCCTTTGTGGGGTGTTAGAGTTCGAGAACCGGATAGATATTCCAACGTCTCTCATTCTTAAGGTATGGAGCTGACTAGAACCTAGAGGGACTCTTGGCATACAAACTTGGCATACAAACTATAGCATACCATACTATAGAATCCAGCACCTCCTTCTTACCTTGTCCTACACTTAGGTACACTGGGGTAGAACTAGTTAGAGAAAGCACCGTATGAGTACTCACATTTTTAGCCTATGTAATTTGTGTATATGAATATATGTGTCATAGCTAAAAGATAATGCTAGCGCAGTATTATTTCTGTCTACTGTTTACGCTGTACATAATATATCTTGCATACTGTCTTATGATTGTAACAGCACATATCTCTTACACGAGAAATAAGACTGTTCAATAAATCCTTTTATTGAAACGCCCGTCTACTCTTTCTGTGTAAACTCTGCAGAAAGTAAGCATGCACGATTAATTGAGTGAAACTGTTATCTATTGTTTCCACGATTCTGAGAGTGTTCCGATTCTAAAGGGAAACAAAGTTGTCATGTTTATGCGATTGCCAGAAACTACTCCCTTCTTGTTTCTTGTGGCCTCTGAGTTGGCTGGCACACAAAGTAATTAAGTTTAATAAACTCGATAGGGGCATACTTACCTCAGTCCTATGCCAAAACTGTAGTGTAATTCATTCTAATGTGCAGAGCCTATTAGGGAAATAGGAACTACACTACACTGGAGGGAGGATGAAAGCACAAACAATAGGGAAAATAGGCTGTGTCCCGGTAAAATGCCAAAATTGCATAGGAAGTGTTGGTTTTCTGACAAAAGGCTGCCTGTTCCTGAAAACTGGGAAGATTGGGATTTTAGCACTACAAACCCTTTGTTTATATCATTTGCAAAGAAAAAAACAGATACTGTCTTCCTCAGCTCTTTCCCATTTTTCCCCCCCAAAAACTAATATTAGCTGTATTTTGCCTAATTTCTCAGTCCCCTCCAAGGAATTCCACAAACCCTTGGTACCTTTAGAATCTTCAGGACGTTGGAAGAAACTGACGCAACTTTGGCAAGGATACCTTTAGGGGAGAATAACGAATGGGGGCTTAAGTGCTCACAACCCCAAATAGCCAAAAAATAAGGTGTGGCACGAGGGGGGGGGGGGCGGGAGGCCTGGCAGTGAAGGGCTTAATATAGTTCAGTGAATGTTTCTATTTAGAATGGTGATGACTTTATGGAAATATTAAACGTAAGTAACATGACGCATTTATTACTTTAGCCTAAGTTGTACCCTGAATTCACAGCATGCTTGAATGTTCTTATTTTTTAAATTAATGCTTAGATTGCCTTGCAAGTTTGTAGAATGTTATTTGTTTCACGTTTTACATTGCAGGTGAACAAGTACCTTGTGAAGACTAGGGGTATTATCTCAGTAGATAGTTGTAGAATTAAGATTTTACAGTTAGCTCGGCCTGGCCAAGATAAGGTGGAAGGAGGTGCATTCACTTGGGAGAAAGAAAAGAGACCATGGACGAACTGTTATCGAGGAGCGTACATGGAGAAGGCTGTAAAGGAATCAACGTCATGGAAAATTTGATGGCTGCTTCTATTGTAGAGTACGTGTGAGAAAAGAAATATGAGATAGTTGCTAAACACAATTTTGACTATATGATGCATTGAAGAGCGGGACATATGCCTACTTCCATCTTGCCCTTCCGACGAAAGCACCTGAGTGTTAACTTGCTATTTTCTACCTGTGCCTTTATGCAACTTGACCGATCTGATGTTGGAGTGACTTCTTAGGAAGGCTCCAATGCTGACACCTTTCCGTTTTCCGAAACCTTTGCTTAATTGTTTAATTGGGGATGCCCCTTTCAGAGTTAGAGTAGGGATAGATACAAAGTAATGCTTCTCACCAATGAAGTGCCGATGCAGAGGATCTTAAGTTTTGCTTCTTGATTACAAATATATATTGTCCTGGAACTTGTTGTTCTTTTCTTGCTCCATCGAGTGAGTCTCTTTAGAAGATCTGGATTACTTCTGTTTCTTCTGTATTTTCATACTCTTATGCTAAGATTCATAAATGTCCAACTATTTTTGAATGTGTAACAAATTTGACTAACCTTCATTTGGTTGTTGACCTGAGTTATTGTATAGTCACATTAGGTTACACTGAATGGTAATTTGATTTTTGAAAATGTTGCCCTTTTACACTTTATGCTGCTAAAAAGAACCATCGAAGGACTGACATCGAGAAAAAATAGTAATTAAAGAAATAAATAAATACATAAATAAATAAAATAAAGGAATGGCCAGATGTTGCATTTTAACTTCAAGCACACTAAAACAATATCTTGCATTTCCTGGAGAACCATGCATCAAGTGGATTGAATAGAAATAATATTTTCTGAATGATGTAGCAACTCTTGGAGAAAGAGGCAGTATATTGTCTCCAGAAAGGCATAAAAAGAAATTTGCTGCACTATCTAGAGTCAGAAGGCCTCTGAATCCCTAGTGAATGCCAAAAGTAGAGAGAGGTGCTGGTGATGATCAACATAAACAAAGTGCAAGATACTACAATGACACATCCCATATTCTAATGAAATTAGAAAAAACTAAAAAATAATGACAATTATACATTTCCAAGTTTTAGGGTTTCTTAATTCTTCTTCCAAGGATACTAGCTTTAAAATGTTTTTCAACTACTCAGGATATGTTATCTACCTTATTACTGGGGGCTGCACAATCCCTCTCTGTGATGACTTGGGTTTTAGATTGGGGAGGGGGAAAACCCTTCTCAAGCAACAACTACAATCCTTGTAAACCACAAAAACTACTAAATTAACCTGTGGTTAACCCTGTGGTAGATTGGCACAAAGCAACACAGCTCTACTTGCAGGCACAGTGTTAAGCATGTATTTAGCACACAGACATTAGTAAAGTAAAAACACACAAGAGATATCCCAAATCAATTTAGAACAATAGAGTTAAATTTAATAAACAAATCAAATCAGTAGAACAAGAGATATGCAATTTTAAAGTTTAGGTAAAAATAATGCCAAGAAGTAGAAAGCATTAACTGTGAGTATCTGTTCTCGCTAGACCGTGTCAAAGTCACAGTACAGGCTGACTGTATTAATTAATAACTGTAGGAAGATCCTTCTCCTACCTCGCTGCAAAGAACTGGAACTCCCAACCTCCATATCTCAGTCAATCACAGTCACTGCCTCAATTCAGGAAGGATCTCAAGACCTGGCTCACCTGGTTCACCTGGACTAATAACAGTATATGTATTCCAAGGCACTGTGGAGGCGAGGGGGCATCTGCAGTTCAGGGGAAGAGCCAGGTCTTGAGATCCTTCCTGAATTGAGGCAGTGACGGTGATTGCCTGAGATATGGAGGCTGGGAGTTCCAGTTCTTTGCAGCGAGGCAGGAGAAGGATCTTCCTACAATCGAGGTCTTGCGGATCCATGGGATGATGACCAGGGCCAATTATTAGGCCCAGGTAGCTGGAAACTCCAAGAAGGTCTCCGAAGGCTTAGTGCAGGAAAGGCCGCATTACTGGGAGAGGCATTTCCAAAATTGTAATCTAAAATCTGATTTACCATTATGAGGATTTCAAATTACAATTCATTTGAGTCCAAAGAGTACATTGATACCCGTTACCATAAAAAGTTAGCACTTATTATAGGTAATAAGGTAACTCAATGTTATCCTATTGGAGAGGTAGGCCTTACAGTAGTGAAAAATGAATTTCAGAGTTTTTCACTACCAGGACATGTAAAACCTAAAAACACATGTCTTATGCTAAAGACATTTTTAGGTCTTACAATCAAAATGAAATTAGTCCTACTGATCTACTACATGGCTTGGGCAACACCCACCTTTACACCATAGATCATTTGTTTGCTATTGCAGCGTATGCTACATTCCAATTATAATTCTGCTGCATTACCCCAGCATCATCCAGACCATGACAGGTTGTTCAAAATTCGGTCTGTTATGGAACATTTGAATACCAGGTTTCTAGATATTTATACCCCTGAGAGTATAGCCATTTATGATTCCTTGGTCTTGTACAAAGGGCTAATACTGCTGAGTACATTGCGAGCAAAAGAGCTTACCATGGCATCAAGGTGTCCATGCTGTATGAGAGTTTTCTTGGCTATGTATACAGCTTCAGAGTGTATACAGGGATAGACTCCACTCTAAACCCTGTAGGTTGCCCTCCCATGCTAGGAGTCACAGGAAAGATGGCAACTTGTCCAGCCATTCCCTCAGAAAGGTTTTAACCTTTATGTGGACAAGTTCTATACTGGAGTAGAGCTGAATACAGCTGTCACTTTGGCGCGCTGTACAGTTTGTTATCTCTGTAAATGATTCCAGCAGGAGCTTGTTTGTGAGAAGCTCCAACAATCCCAGAGCACTGTATTGCGTTCCAATGAACTGCTTACAGTCAAGTTCTCTGATAGGAGTGATGCGTATGTGATCACTACAGTTTATGATGAGAGCACTTTCCCCATCATGGTTTGGGGTCGATGGCCGAAGTTCACAAGCCCACCTGGATACTTGATTATAACAAGTGCATGGACAGAGTGGTTAGGAGGAACCAGGTTTTTCAGCCATACAATGTGAGGCATAAAACTTGGTATAAGAAGCTGTTTACCCACCTTATCCAGATTAAATCATACAATGCATATGTTGTTTACCTCAGACCCCCACGGGAAGACCCAGGCATTTCCTTGACTTTCAGTTGACCTTCATTGGAAGTCATACGGCTGCAGAAGCAGCAGCCGCCACTTCATATGCTGTGGAGAACGTGGCAAGGTTATAGAATTGACACTCTGCTGACCTGTTGGACTTGGCACATTCTGCAGGGGCCATCACCAGGCTTTAGGCCTTCACACCTCCTATTTTTTCTGAATTCACTTTTGTTGGCCTTAGGACTCTGCGCACCTTACCACTGCTATCCAGTGCAAAGGTGTGTGTGCTCGCTCCTAAACAAACATGGTTGAAATGACTTATACCCAATTGACATATTTAATTTACTCATAAGTCCCTAGTAAAGTGGCACTACCTGTGCCCAGGGCCTGTAAATTAAATGCTACTATTGGGCCTATAGCACTGGTTCTGCCACTCACTTAAGTAGCACTTTAAACCTGCCATTGTAGCCTGTGTGGGCAGTTTTAAAATAAAAACTTTCGCCAGGCCCAAACCTTCCTTTTTAATACATATAAGTCACCATTAAGTTAGGTCATAAACCACCCAGAGGATAGGGTGCAGTGTATTTAATAAGTTGGACATGTTCTTTTAAGTTTTACATGTCCTGGTAGTGAAAAACTGTAACATTTGTTTTTCACTTCTGCAAGGCCTATCGCTCCCATAGGATAACATCAGAGTTCCCTTATTACACTTAATAAGCTGTAATTTCCAAATCAGAGCAGGTACCCAGATCATGTTTAGTGACTTTGAAATTGCAATGAAAAATCCTCTCTTATGATAAAGTCGAATTATAAACCACACTTTTAAAAATGCCACTTTTAGAAAGTTGCAAAAACCTATAGGGGTTAAGCCCAACGGACTGGGGCCAGGTAGGGCTATGTAAAATTCAGAACACAAAACAATTAACCCGGCTCCGTACTACCGTACACTCCTACTACTCATGGAGTAACGAACAGTCAACTCTTTTATCTGCCCGAATGGAATTTTTATTAGACCATTCCTGTTTCTTATTAATTTAAAAATTGATCAAAACAATTTTTGGGTCTGAAAAAGAAACACAGACTTATGAAATTCACACGTGAATTTCACATTAACATACACTTAAAGGCAAAAATTGACTTAGACACTGTGAAAAAATTATTGGCAACAGCTTGCAACATGACAAAAGCAGCAAATGAATTCATACATTAATCTGATGCAAAACACATTTTTAGGAAAATTTACATCATATACAAAATTTAGTAATAAACATGAAAATATCCAATGTTATGAACCACATGTGTTATTCCAACTCCAGTGTCAAAAGAATGTCTGAATAGTATATCAATCCTTTAGCCAATAATTTCTTTCAACGCTCACCGCATTCAGAATTAACTAAATGCCTCCCAAAATGCCAACGCGTTTCAAGACCCAGGCGAATAGTACTGAGACTATCATCAGGGCTTCATATAAATGGACCCGATATTCTACAAAAAAACAAAATAAATAAATGATGCAAAAACAGCGTCAACCCGAACTAACTCTCTCTCTTGTACATGTAACTAAATTAGTGAGTACCTGTTTTCTAGCGATGGAGCGGCCGCTCCAGCTCGTTTGCTCCAAGAGTTTTTGGCTTTTCTGCCACTGGACTCGGTCTTGTTACTGCCTACGAGGCTCCCTTAACACTTTGGTTCTTTCATTTCAGAAATTCATACTGGCAAAGTATTGAATACATCTACTGCTACTCTCGACTTACACCCCCAGAGGGAAGCACCAAAATGATATGTACCTTTACTGCAGAGTATGGGCAGGACTGAGTTCCTTGAAGATTCTTTATTCTACAAATGAAAAAACGATATTGTCCTCATTTAACAATGTATCCAATCAGGCAAAATGCATGAAGCACTTTAAAACACTATTAACAAGCGGACTTACTTTACCGCATCTTCACCAATTCAAAACTCTGAATGTAATGGACTTTCCTTTTGCTCAAATACGGGCGCTCTTTCCCTCACGGGTATTATCTACAAAAAGTACAAATGTAAGCGCATTTCAGAATACGGTCGTATGTTTTTTAGTATTGTAATTTTTGACCGAACAAACACAGGGGCAAAACAGTGACTTACTTTTCACTCAAAAACGAGAAGGAATATTCAACTCGTGCATCATGCTGGTTGTAACTCAACTCGGCATCTCAAACCAGAGCACTTCCTGTTTGGAGAGCTATGATTCATGGGAAAAGGAAATTTGCCCAATCAGAACGCTCTAAAGTCCCTCTTTTTGCAAATGCTCATGAATTGCATTTTGGGATTTGTAGTATATACACTACACTCTAGATAATTCAGTCATACCATTCAATCCAGTGGAAGCACTGTAAAATTTTAAAATAAGATAAGCTTCCTTTCTCAATAATGCTGCATCAATATCAAAAAAGCGTTTGGTTGTTTCATAGCTAGACAAAACTGTCCATTTAAAATCCTTCTCGGTATGGGAATTGTCAATAAAGTGTTGCACCATAGGGGCAGTCAACACTTTCTTTTTAATCCTAGAACGGTGCTGCCTGATCCTTTGATTTATTTGTTGATTTGTTTTGCCAATATATAATAAGGCACACGGGCAGACAATTGCATACACTATGTTTTTTGATTTGCAATTAGTGAATTCTGAATGGCGCCATTTGGTACCATTATGGGAAAATTCAACAACTTCAATGGTTGGATCGCAAGCTGCACACGTTCCACATTTATGATGGCCCTCAACCAGTTTCAATTGCCATTACGATCTTAAAGACTGTTTATTTTGAATGGGAAAGATGTCTGCTCGTACTAGTTGTTGACCGATACTCTTGTTTTTTCTCATTGCGAACAAGCGTTTTGGAAAATCGCATTCTAATTTTTCAAGCAAGTGCCAATTTTTCATTATAACTTGCCTGAATCTGTTTATATCCGGACCAAAAGTGGTCGCACAAATCATACGTTCCAATGGTGGTTTCTCCTTCTTTTGTAAAAGATCTTCCCGAGGCGTGTACCACGCTCTCTTTATTGAATGCTTCAAGAGCTTTTTTGGGTACCCATGAAGGATCATCTGTTCTTTAAATAGCGCCGCATGATGTTCAAAATCTGATTTTGATGAACAAATGCGACGTATTCTTAATAGTTGTCCATACGGAAGATTTTCTTTCAAGCTCCTAGGATGAGCACTTGTATGGTGAAGGATGGTATTTTTATCAGTTGCCTTTCTATGCAAAGTAGTTGTTAACTTTTTATCATTGGACGCTACTTCAACGTCCAAAAACGTTAGCTTTGTCCTGCTCATGGTCAATGTAAATTTGATATCCTGATGGCGGGTGTTTAGCCAACCATAGAAACTTTCCAACTCTTCCTTAGACCCATTCCACAAGCACCAGATGTCATCTATATAACGCAACCATTGCGCTATATGCTCTTTAAATGGATTGTTGTTAAAAATAAATCTATCCTCATATTTGTCCATAAAGAGGATCGCCATTTCTGGCGCAAACGGACAGCCCATAGCTGATCCTTCGATCTGAATAAAAAGGGAATCATCAAATCTGAAATAATTTTTCTTTAAGGCAACCTCTGCTAGTTGAAGAATAAACTGTGAGGGTACAGAAAAGGGTTCAGCTACATAAACACCAAGTGTAGCCGTGATTTAATGGTTCATACCATTGAAACGGCGCCAAGATTGTGCTTGAAAGAAGTGGAAGAGCTAGACAAATTAACACAAGCGATTAAGGATAGTCACTCTGTGGTGGAAGCAAAAATTTATTTCAGAAAATAGAAAAATAAATCTTGTCATTTAAAGATAATACCATTAGCCTTAAGACTGCTAAATTTGAAAGAGACAGAAAATCATTCAATATAGATCAAGTATATCCTTTCCTTAAAGACGAGTTCTACACATCGGTTGAGTCATGTAGAAGTCACGTAGGGCTTTATTAAACTTTCAGGGACGCTCAAGGAATCGTTTTCTCACTTTTTCGGAAACGTCATCTTCAGAAACCGCCAGTGATTCAGACTCGAGGGCTGGTCCTTCACGTAAGCAGGTTGCTTTTTTAGACAAAGGCGAACCAAGGCAGAGAGGAAGATTCAAACCCCAGCCGTGGGAGATGACGACTCGACGACAATACTACAAGTCGTGAAACCCTCAAGTATTATTAATCTATCACAGAGACAATTGACAAAAGAGGAATCTTCCGTATTAGAACCGGGCCTTAAATTTGTCCCCAATAGAATGACTGATTTTACCAAAATGAAATTGGAGGCATTAGAGTTTTTGGATGTTGAAGTAGCGTCCAATGATAAAAAGTTAACAACTACTTTGCATAGAAAGGCAGCAGATAAAAATACCATCCTTCACCATACAAGTGCTCATCCTAGGAGCTTGAAAGAAAATCTTCCGTATGGACAACTATTAAGAATACGTCGCAATTGTTCATCAAAATCAGATTTTGAACATCATGCGGCGCTATTTAAAGAACAGATGATCCTTCATGGGTACCCAAAAAAGCTCTTGAAGCATTCAATAAAGAGAGCGTGGTACACGCCTCGGGAAGATCTTTTACAAAAGAAGGAGAAACCAGCATTGAAACGTATGATTTGTGCGACCACTTTTGGTCCGGATATAAACAGATTCAGGCAAGTTATAATGAAAAATTGGCACTTGCTTGAAAAATTAGAATGCGATTTTCCAAAACCCTTGTTCGCAGTGAGAAAAAACAAGAGTATTGGTCAACAACTAGTACGAGTAGACATCTTTCCCATTCAAAATAAACAGTCTTTAAGATCGCAATGGCAATTGAAACTGGTTGAGGGCCATCATAAATGCGTAACGTGTGTAGCTTGCGATTCAACCATTGAAGGTGTTGAATTTTCCCATAATGGTACCAAATGGCGACATTTAGAATTCACTAATTGCAAATCAAAAAACATAGTGTATGATATTGTCTGCCCGTGTGCCTTATTATATATTGGCAAAACAAATCAGCAAATAAATCAAAGGATCACGCAGCACCGTTCTAGGATTAAAAAGAAAGTGTTGACTGCCCCTATGGTGCAACACTTTATTGACAATTCCCATACTGAGAAGGAATGATTTTAAATGGACAGTTTTGTCTAGCTTTGAAACAACCAAACGCTATTTTGATATTGATGCCGCATTATTGAGAAAGGAAGCTTATTTTATTTAAAAATTTGACAGTGCTTCCACTGGATTGAATGGTATGACTGAATTATCTAGAGTGTAGTGTATATACTACAAATCCCATAATGCAATTCATGAGCATTTGCAAAAGGAGGGACTTTAGAGCGTTTTGATTGGGCAAATTTCCTTTTCCCATGAATCATAGCTCTCCAAACAGGAAGTGCCATGGTTTGAGATGCCGAGTTGAGTTACAACCAGCATGGTGCACGAGTTGAATATTCCTTCTCGTTTTTGTGTGAAAAGTAAGTCACTGTTTTGCCCCTGTGTTTGTTTGGTTAAAAATTACAATACTAAAAAACATACGACCGTATTCTGAAATGCGCTTACGTTTGTACTTCTCATAGATAATACCCATGAGGGAAAGCACGCCCGTATTTGAGCAAAAGGAAAGTCCATTACATTCAGAGTTTTGAATTGGTGAAGATGCGGTAATGTAAGTCCGCTTGTTAATAGTGTTTTAAAGTGCTTCATACATTTTGCCTGTTTGGATACATTGTTAAATGACGACAATATCGTTTTTTCATTGGTAGAAAAATGAGTCTTCAAGGAACTCAGTCCTGCCCATACTCTGCAGTAAAGGTACGTATCTTTTTGGTGCTTCCCTCTGGGGGTGTAAGTCGAGAGTAGCAGTAGATAAATTCAATACTTTGGTTCTTTCATTTCAGAAATTCATACTGGCAAAGAGTTAAGGGAGCCTCGTAGGCAGTAACATAAACGAGTCCAGTGACAGAAAAGCCCAAAACTCTTAGAGCAAACGAACTGGAGCGGCCGCTCCATCTCTAGAAAACAGGTACTTACTAAGTTAGTTACATGTACAAGAGAGAGAGTTAGTTCGGATTGACACTGTTTTTGCATCATGTATTTATTTTGTTTTTTGTAGAATATCCGGTCCATTTATATGAAGCCCTGATGATAGTCTCAGTACTATTCGCCTGGGTCTTGAAACGCGTTGGCATTTTGGGAGGCATTTAGTTAATTCTGAATGCGGCGAGCGTTGAAGGAAATTATTGGATAAAGGATTGATATACTATTCAGACAGTCTTTTGATGTTGGAGTTGGAATAACACATGTGGTTCATAACATTGGATATTTTCATGTTTATTACTACATTTTGTATATGATGTAAATGTTCCTAAAATGTGTTTTGCATCAGATTAATGTATGAATTCATTTGCTGCTTTTGTCATGTTGCAAGCTGTTGCCAATAATTTTTTCACAGTGTCTAAGTCCATTTTTGTCTTTAGGTGTATGTTAATGTGAATTGTATATACGTGTAAGTTCATGTGTGAATTTGATAAGTCTGTGTTTTTTTTTCAGTCCCAAAAATTGTTTTGATCAATTTTTAAATTAATAAGAAACAGGAATGGTCTAATAAAAATTCCATTCGGGCAGATAAAAGAGTTGACTGTTCGTTACTCCATGAGTAGTAGGAGTGTACGGAGCCGGGTTCATTGTTTTGTGTTCTGACTTTTAGAAAGTTGGCATTTTCGGGCCTAACCAGTTAGTGCCTGTAGATTATCTCTGTGTCATATTACTGGTGTAGCTGACGGATGGACTTTGTGTATTCCTCCTAGACAGCAACACAGAATGGAGAGCTTGGCTGCACCTGGATAGGCCATCACTGGCTGGATGGGAAGGCAGAGCTGGGCACAGCCCTACTTACACTTGAATAGGCTGTGTCGTGCCTCCACACAAAGGGCTACATACCCTCTGTAGTTGAACTACTGTGACCTGTGGCGGTGCTCCAGGTTTCGACTTCCTATCAGGTACACAGTGTGACCTCATCAAACACAAGGAAATGATGGACGGAGACACTCACCACAAGTCACTATAGATCTGGGTTAAATTCATCATCGTTCTTTGGCTCACTTTGTCGCCCCAGTTCAGACCCAGCCTAATGCAAATCTGTAAGAATCAGGTAACTCAGCATTAGTTAGGAAGGTAACAAGTTTATTCCATGAAATAGATCCCATCCACATCAGAAGGCCTTGCAAGGATGAAAGCCAGGTTTCAACTGCCCAGCAGCTGTCCACATCATAACAACCTTTACACATCATAACATTCTTAAGCACCTGGCAACAGGTGTAGAATCTTAAGATGCCACATATCCCCATCCTTTATAAACAAACAAAAGAAAGTTATACATCAAAATTATAATACAAGCAATCTATTTAACAAAATCTTTCAAAAATTTAGGAGGAGAAGAAACTCTAGAAGATCTGCGAATGCCGTCCGGAATATGAGAAGAGTCTTTAGAACTAGAGTTATCAGGACTACAAAGAAAGTCTTTCCTAACCACCACCACCCTGTTCAAATTCCAAATACGATGATCAGCAGTTTTAACAGCATTGTTGAAGATTTTAATCACTTGAATGGGTTTCAAAAACGCTGAAGATGTTTTTTTCTTGGATGGATTTTTTATGAGAACCCAATCACCAATTTTTACAGATTTTTTTTTTACACATTTTCTTAAATCATGAAGTCTTTTTCTAGATTCAACTTTCTTAGACTCATTGAAATGCCAGTTACCCTTTTCATTTTCAGAAAATAAGTGTGGCTGCATATTATTGCCCCTAGGAGGTGCAACCAAGGGGTTGGGGCACCTAGCTATGAACAATTCAAACGGGGTCCTTTTCGTGACAGAGTGTGGTGATAACCTGTAAGCCTCAACCTTTTTCCAAATTTGGCTGTGCCAATCTAAACCTGCTGACCGTGCCATGTCAATAGTTTCCTTTAATACACGATTAAACCTTTCAACCATTCCGTTGGTTTCTGGGTGGTACAAAGAATATTTTTTGTGTTTAATACCATGTCTAGATAAAAAGGATTCAATTTCTCTGGACACTAATTGGACACCATTGTCAGTAATAATGGTTGAAGGTATCCCTTCCCTGGCGAAGAGCTTTTCCAAAAATGTGATTACATGTTTGGTCTCAATCCCTCGAGAAATGGCTATTTCTGGCCATCTCGAGAAGAAATCGACCAAAACAAAAACATACCACTCAATACCAGAAGAGTGTATAGGGCCAAGAATATCTAATCCCACTTATTTCCAAGGTGCATCAGGTCTATCCCTTATGATCATGGGTTGTACTTTGGGTTTGGCTACTCTTTCCCTCAAAGCACATTCGACACAATCTCTTATCTTACGCTCTACCTGTGAATCCATGCCTGGCCACCAATAAGACAACCTCAGTCTCTCTTTTGTATTAGAAATACCTTGATGTGTCATATGTGCAAGAGAGATAAGTTCTTCCCTAATTGAACTAGGAGGAATGAGTCTCAAACCCCTGAGAAGCAAACCATTGCGTTCAGATAACTGGTCTCTGACATGCCAAAATTTCTCGAGATTTTCATCACCCTTAGGTTTAAATCTCCAACTCATGTTGACACTTTGTAAAACCTTCATTAAATCAACATCTTCTCGCAAAACTTTCTCCCATCTGTCTTTGTCAATTATATTCTCATCAATGGCACACACCATTTCCTCATCTTGTTCAAATTCATCATCAAGATCTACCTCATCTTTGACAACAAGCCGTAATCTTGCAAGCCAACAACCCATTTTGTG
Source organism: Triturus cristatus (assembly GCF_964204655.1). NCBI lineage: Eukaryota > Metazoa > Chordata > Amphibia > Caudata > Salamandridae > Triturus > Triturus cristatus. The sequence goes on along the minus strand of NC_140581.1, from coordinate 1,188,955,037 downwards.
ATTCGGCTTGAGACTGCATCTTTGCCCTTGTTTTAAAAAATCTCGCACAAAGGCTTATGATCAGTCCTGACCTCAAACACACCACCCCATAGAAAATTCTTTAATTTCTTTATTGACCAATATACGGCAAGATCTTCTCTCTCTACTACGGAGTAACGTAGCTCTGCACCTCTCAAACTCCTTGACAAGAAAAGTATGACATGTTCTTGAGAGTGGTCCTTTTGCAAAAGTACAGCTCCAAGCCCCTTCAAACTAGCGTCGGTGATTAAAATAGACTTCTTCTCTGGATCAAAGCTACACAATCTGGGAGCAGCTTTTAACTTCTCTTTGAGAGCACAAAATTCCTGTTCACACCTGTTATCCCAAAGAAATTCACCACCTTTGCGGAATAACGCCCTCATATGAACACACAAGGAGGCGAACACACAAGGAGGCAAACCCATTAATGAATTTACTGTAGTACTCCGCCATTCCTAAAAAGCTCATCAGTTCCTCTTTATTTGTGGGAGAGGCCATCTTCTGTATGGCAACAATCAAACTTTCTTTAGGTAAAACACCCCCTTCTGAAATAGTGTGGCCCAAATATTCAATCGAGCTTCTCCTGAATTTGCATTTACCAATAATTACAGTTAAATTGAACTCATTCAACCTGTTCAATACCATGAAAAGCCTCTCATCATGTTCTTTGTTATCAGTTCCAAAAATCAATACATCATCCTAATAAATTTTAATGCCTGTAAGACCTGTTAAAACATTCTCCAGAGCTCTCTGAAAAACTGAGGCCGCTGATACAAGATCAAAAGGAAGCCTTGCAAAGCGAAATGTTCCAAAAGTGGTAACAAATGCTGTTAAATCTTTAGACTCTTCATCCAACCTAATTTGGTGGTAAGCGGACCTCAGATCGATAGTACTGAAAACTTTCACTCCTTTCAACAACATTAACATATCATTGATTTTTGGTAGTGGATATCGGTCCACCACGACATTTTTATTCATCATCAAATATCTTTATTTCGGTCGTTACGACCATAAAAGAAAGCATCATAGAACAATAAAAACATAGCAGTATTGAAACAATACACAGTTATGATAAAAATATTAACTCAGTCCAACGTCATTACTTGATATGGTTTTAAGAAGACGTGAGCGTGTAAACCACATAGACGTTAAAAACTTGGCAACAGCAAAGGCAATTGGGGGCGAGATGTCAGATTTAAGTATTCTAAAAGCTGGGAGGTGTTGTTTGAAACCCATGTTTCTAAGTAATGGGCAAAGCCAAAACTTCCTTGCTCTGGTGTACACCGGACAGAAGAATAAAACATGCAGGTCTGTCTCTTGTGTCTGCTTGCAAAGGGGGCAAAGGGCCGTGTGTGCTGAGTGAGACCACTGGGCAGTGTATGCCCTCAGAGGGAGAGTGTTATAGCGCCATTGCATGTAAAGCTTTCTTGTGAGAGTGGGACCCATATCATTATAAGTTGACTCTAAGTGGTAAAAATCTTTAAAAACCAAGAACTGGGCAATATGAGAGCCCTCCCTCGCTGTCCTTATAGCACCTTGTAAGTGGTGTTCACGAATTCAACTCGCGAAGGTCCATACATAGACGATGAGACCCATCCCCTTTTTTTGCGGCGACTACCGGAGCAACCCATTGAGTTGCTTCCACATCCTCAATAATTCCTTCTGTTTTAAGTCGCTCTAATTCAGCTTTGACTTGTTCTCTAACTGCAAAAAGGTACATTGCGAACCTTGCAGCATACAGATTTAACATCATCAAACATGCGAATGTGATTAACGTAATCTTTGAGACAGCCCAACTTATCAGAAAAGACATTCGAAACTTATTTCTTAACACATATGAAAATTCTTTAATTGCATTGTCATCAATAACAGTTTATTCCATGAAATAGACCCCATCAACATCAGAAGGTCTTGCAAGGATGAAAGCCAGGTTTCAACTGCCCAGCAGCTGTTCACATCATAACAACCTTTACACATCATAACATTCTTAAGCACCTGGCAATGATGGAGCGGGTAGTACAAAATTTTGTATACCCCCCATTTCGCAATGTTCATACTAATTAGAATAATCTATTAATTGTAATAATATTAATGTGTTTGAGTGATACTTAATCAACCTTACTAATGTATGAATTACACGTGCGATTTGCATTTTGCATGGCTAAAATAATTTGTAAACTAATATACGTACGCATACTATTACTAGAAAAATAGAATATTGCATGTTATATGTTGCTTTTGTGACGTTATTGTATGTTGCACCAGATGACATCATTGGGTGAATATGAACGCTTTAAATGTCACTATTATGCTAGATAAGTCCATACACATAGGGGAGTTAGTGAGGGTTAAACATTTTATTCATTATTTCCATGTTTTAATGACGTTTTGTGTTTGTTTCGCTTATATTGACCAATTGAGCCTATGACAAAATGGCCGACCAACGTATACGACGAGACAGCTACCACTCCACGAGGTTTCAGACCAAGTGCGCATGTCCCAGGCTCCTGAACAAGTGGCCTCAAGATGACCTACACAACCTGTACCCGAACAAGGTCACGACTGGACTTTTGCCAAGAGCTTTAACAATGGACAATTTTGACAACCGGATGGATCATGTCTGATGGTGTGACATCATAGACTTTGGGAAACCCAAATGGACGATCTTAACCAACCAATCAGAAGTGCCCAATACTGACTTTTGTTACATTTTGACATTAATTTTATTATAAAAGATGGTAGAATAGAGAGTTGTGCGGACCTTTTCCTTTTGCCTGACGTTATGCTGACGGAGAGGACGGTGACACTGCAGGACAGTTGTTTCCCTGAATCTTTGACAGACTAAATTGCTGCCCAATTTCCTGATGAACTGAGGGCTCTCGAACAGATGGGCATTGATTGATGCGTACACGCTTATGGTCCAGACCCAATCTTTGGGACTGCAGTGTGCTGCATGACGACTTGATTGACTTAGAGGACGACTAATAGCCAGATTAGGTAAATATGGTGTTCTGTGGTTTGAATAATGATTTACTAAATTCTTACATTAATTAGATAAACAATATTGTTGATTAACAAGCAAATGTGTTGGGTTATTTATTGAGAAGGAATAGATTAAGATTTGAATGTAAATGAAAGAGGATTAAAATCACTTCTCCAACTCAACTAATTTGATCCATCGGCTAAATGGAAGGAATATCTTGAGGTTCAGGATTTAGATGTGCTGGATTAAGGATATTTAGTGTATGTTTATGTAAATAAATTTCCTTTAGGTTATAAGGTATTCCTTTCATGTCAGCGTTTGGAACACTTATCTCTCCTGTAAGAGCAGACCAATAAAGTGTGAGTGTTGGTGTTATGGGCCCCACCAATGAATGCATTGAGTGAATGCGTTAGTGTGATATTTGCTCTGTGACGAAGGGAGGATTTCAAATTCCATACTGCAACAGATTTTCTGGTAGCAGAGTTATGGTTTTTATTGTTTTGGTTTGGTGATTTTTGCTTGTATATTGCTTATTGCTTATTGATTACTGATTGGTATTGGTTTATGTATTAACACTCTATGTTGAGTTGCGTCGAGTTCTATGTTGTTTGCACGGCTTCTGGGATGTAGGAAGTCGGAAGCTTGTATTGGTTCTGTAGTAGAGCAGAGGTAAGCGCTGCTCTTGGGAAAGACAAAATTGTTGTTGTCCTGTAGGTAGACAGGGGAAACGTGTGACGATTGGAGTTGCATGACGCATTGTCTGGGTTCGATTCGGTAGCATCGTCGTGTGTTGCCATTAGGGAAATTTTCTGTATGAGAGAAGCGTATAGTAGCGAAGGTCACCTGTGAAATTTTGGTCTTAAGTACCAGGAATCCAGAAGGTACTTTAATAACGCTTATCACTGGAAAGGTAGTAGGTGTTCCCTTAGCTTGTTAGAAGGATAAAGTAGAGGGAAGTGCTACTTTGTTAACAAGTGTCATAATTCTGTAGTAGGGCAGACTGTTCGCTGCTCACGGGAAAGACAGAATTCTGTGTGAATGAACTACATTTTTCCGTGTGAAAGTGTGTGAATGAAAAAGGCATTCCGGTTAATTGCAAAACTCTGGTTTTATTTCTCAGGAGCATTGGGTCTCCAACTAGGTGTCTTAATTCTGGAGAAACAGTTAACTAATGCTTGCTAGAAGGGTAAGGTAGAGGGATGTGCTACTTTATCAACGGAAGTAACGATTCCGTAGTAGGGCAGAGGTAAGCGCTGCTCTCGGGAAAGACGGAATTCTTTTGAGAAAGGTCATTGACTGTTCTTTGGTTAGCGAAGCATACAATGGTGGCATTTTTATGTCGTTACTGAAAGGTTTGTGAATTTGAAGAACGTAAAAAAACTTACAGAGAAAATTTTGTAAAGGAGGGGTCAACAGGAGCAGAAGTAAGAGCAGCGGCTGCTGTCGTCAGAAAGACCGTGCTGGGATTGGCCAGTCAGTTAGAAACGTAGACGCTCCTGATTGGTGCGTTAGTATACGCCACGCTAGGAGTGGAGAATTGCAAAGGTGACGTAGACACTCCTGTTTGGTGCGTTAGTGTATGCCGCGCTAGAAGTGGAGAATTGCAAAGGTGACGTAGATGCTCCGGATTGGTGCGTTAGTGTGAGTCGCCCTACGATTGGTCAAGAATAGGGGTACAGTTGTAAAGAGAGACTAGTGATACACAGAAGGCAGAAAAGATGTATTACGATCCAATCAATAGATGTGGCCAAATTACGAATGGTACTGGAAGAGTTAATAGTAGGAAGTATCCCCACAGAGAAATTCAAAACTTATCAGGATGAGGAATTACTATTTTTGTGCAAAAGTGTAACATGGAGAGCGAAAAATCTGCACGAAAGACTAGAAGAAGTAGCAAATGAAATGGGTATAGATATTGAAAAGGTAATAGCTTTACAAAAACCATATCGAATAGATTTCACTGAAGAGGACATTGAAAATTTGAACCCCACAGGACGGATAAGTCAGATTAAGGAAATAATTATTTTGTTGAGAAAATGGGGAGATGTGGATAAATGTAGAAGCAGGTGGTACCTAAAACGAGATGATGCCCCAGATAAAACGTTTGCAGCATTCCCTGTAAGAGAAAAGGAAAAAGTAGTAACAGAATGCCCCATGAGAGAAATTCCAGGAGGAGGATATGTACATGTTCCATGGACAAGGCAGGATATTTTGTCATTTACAAATGAATTCCCTCGACTACGCGAAAAGCCTGTTGAGTGGTATAGGCAAGTGGACAGATTTGTGAAGTTGTCTAAAGTATTATGGATTGATCTGAATAGCTTATTTGACATAATAGTACCAGCAGATTTATGGACAGAGTGCAAGCTGATGATAAATTGGCCAACACAAGAATACCCTAGGGATCCAAAAACAGAGGCTCCAGAGCCCGCGGTAATGAAGAAATATGAACAGGTTATTGCCTTTCTGAAAAACAAACTACCTCCTAAAGAGACAGATTGGGTGAAAATTGACAGAACACATCAGGAAAGCAAAGAGTCAGTACATGCATATTTCGAGAGGCTGATTTTGGCCTTTAAACAGTTCAGTGGTAATGAAAATTTGAGTGAAAAGGATTTAAGTCATTTTATATACAGATTTGTATATGGTCTACCTCCAGAGATTAGTGAAATGATAAAACAACATACTGTAGATTGGCAAAATAAGAAAATTGATGAAGTATTGAGACATGCAAAATATTTCAGTGATGAGATTGAAGCAAAACAGCGAAAATTAAAAGAGAAGGCTATGTGGGCACAAGTAAAGGTAGCAGAGAGGCAGGAAGCTCAATTAGCGGAACAAGTGAATAATTCAGGACCAAGACAAAAGTTCATTCCTGGGAAAGGTAAGGGACATTTTAATATAGAAGAAGCTAAAAAGAAATTCCCATGTCATAATTGCGGAAGGATAGGGCATTGGAAATCCGAGTGTAAATTTCCCCCAAGTACTAACAATGAAAATACATCATTGAATCCACAGGTGCAGAATGAGGTGAGTGGTCAACCGCAGCAACAGCAGCAGGTTGTAACCCAACAGAATCAGGTGCCAAAACCGCCTTTTCCACAGAGCAAAAACTCCCAGAAATATAGTAACGAAACAGGATTCTACAAAGAAGAACAGGTAAATAAGCTGCAGCGCACTAGCGCTGTTTCGCAGCATTGGCTACAATGCAATGAGAGTGATTCAGAAGAGGCTTATTGACGGTGCCGAAAGGAGGAAGAAGAGTGCGTACTTGGCGCAACTCTAGAAGTAGACCAGACAGGCCCATTTGTAGATGGGAAGATAAATAATAAAAGTAAGTATTACTTTCCTAGTTGATACTGGTGCTACTCGATCAACTGTCAGGTCAGCTGATGTTAAGAACCTTCCTCTCTCGGATGAAATGATCCAAGTAGTTGGTGTATCCAACAGACAGATTAAAACTTATCTTACAGAGCCAGTGAAGGTTAGCATAGGGAAATGTTCCGAACTGCACCGCTTTGTCGTGTGCGATACCAGTCCTGTGAATTTATTAGGTAGGGATTTGCTGTGTAAGATGAATTGCACCATATTCTTTACCCCTGATGGGATAGCTTTTGAGACCCCTGATGAAGATGTGTTATATAAAATGACAATGGTAAACAGGGAAAATGAGGTTACTGAAACCTATGCTGTATTTAACCCTGATGAATTACCTAAAGAATTGAAACAGTCCGTAAAAGCAGAGGTTTGGGATTTCACAGGAGAAGATGTGGGATTAATGAGAAATTTAGATGCAGTAAAAAATAACAGTGAAGGAAGGAGTAAGCTATCCAAATGTCCCTCAATATAAATTGACACCTGAAATAATTGAAGGAGTTACTCCTGTGATTGAAAAAATTATAAAAACAAGGCATTCTGAGAGAAATAATGAGTAGTCCATGTAATTCACCGATTATGGGACTGAAAAAGCCTAATGGAAAGTTCAAGATAGTACAAGATCTGAGAAAGATAAACAAAATTGTTGTGTCTTGCTGTCCTATTGTACCAAATCCATCTGTGATTTTGTATCAGATTCCCCATGATGCAGAATGGTATACAGTGATTGATCTGTGCCATGCTTTCTTTTCTATCCCATTGCATCATGACAGTCAGTAAATGTTTGCGTTTCGTTTTGGCGAATGTATTTTGGCTTGGTGCCGAATTCCACAGGGGTATACAGAAAGCCCCTCAATATTTAATCAGATATTGATGAAATCTTTAGAAAATCTAGACGTGCCCGAAAATTAATTGTTGGTTCAATACATTGACGACCTTCTTGTGGCGTCGAAAACCCGTGAAGCTTGTGAGACAGACACCATAGCCTTGCTGAATCATCTGGCAGATGGAGGACTTAAAGTGTCACCATCAAAATTACAATTTTGCAAGAAAGAAGTACAATATTTAGGCCACAACATTGAAAAAGGACTGAGAAAGATAACAATAGACAGAATCAGGATCATAAAAGGAATGAGAGCACCCATGACCCAAAGAGAGGTGAGAATGTTTCTTGGAATGGTTGGATATTGTCGTCAGTGGATTAGCAATTTTTCGTTGATTGCAAAACCTTTGGTACGATTGACAAGAAGTGATGTGAGAGATCCTATTGATTTGAACAAAGAAGAATTGGCAGCTTTTAAACGATTGAGAGATGGGTTGGGTGAAGCACCTGCATTAGGTATGCCTGATTATGAAAAATAATTTGAGTTGTACTGTAGTGATAGGAATGGATGTGCACTCTCTGGTATAATACAGAAGCATGGAAAACTGAGGAGACCAATTTCATATTTCTCATCAATGCTGGACCCAGTAGCTGTAGCCCTACCTGGGTGTTTGAAAGTAGTGGCTGCTACCTGTCGGAGTTTGGAACAGAGTGAAGGAATTGTAATGGGATATCCTGTGAAAGTGTTTGTACCTCATGATGTGGCAATCCTTTTGACAATGAGTCGCACTCAGTATATGACACATAGTCGGCTGACTACGTATGAGAAAGTCATATTAGGTGCAACAAATGTAAGTCTTGTGAGATGCTTGAATGTCAATCCTTCAACATTGCTGCCTGATGCTGAGAATGTAGAAGTCAGAGATGAAGCAGATCACGACTGTCTGGATGTACTCAATTTCTGTGCAAAACCACGACCTGACATAAAAGATGTACCTTTACCAGAATGAGGAAATATGAATTTTGTGATCAGTTATGTCCCCTATCGTAGACCCCAACGGCTCCATGTGCATGCTATAAGTACATGTATGTTCCCTCCAGTTCCAGTTTTGAAGACGCAAATATATGTGCGTCCACCGTCAACATGTCCTCTTTCAGATCCGCCATGAATGGGTCAGATATTCCATTCCTAAGTATGAAAGGCCACCGACCTTATGTGGTTCACTTTCCACATTTTACAGATTCAGGCGAGTAGGCCCAGAGTTCTGTCATCAAGCCTTTTCCTGCCTTCTGCCTCTGAAAGCTCCAGTCTGAGCCTACATCTGTATCCATGAACTTTGTCCTACTCCCTGCGCGGCTAACGGTGCCTGATCCAGCCTGTTGCCTGCCAAAAACTGTATTTCACCTTCAAGATTATCTGCTTCGCTCCTCATCCGATGCATTCCTGTCTAGTAGTTTAGGTAAACATTCCTCCAGCTACCGTGCAAAGGGCCAGGCCTCGCTGTCCTCATGCAAGTAATTCATAGCCCCCGTTACCATGGAATATTCCTACCCCCTCGCATCTCGTGTAGACACTTAGACGCTTGTACACGCACTAACAGTCAGTATAGAATAGATTCTATCCTAGAGACCTTTCCTTTTGGATAACACAGTTCTTTAAACATAGGATATTAGATAGGATTTGGGATTAGGTTGACATGACCCCCCAGACTTCTGTCTCCACATGTAGAGCTAAATGTCAAGCCCCCTTCACCCTTAGTTGCACGTCAATCACACGTCATGCGGCTGCGCGCGCATCTCTGCCAAATATTTCTGCTGACATTGCAGGATTCTCTTATGGATCCACCCACTTGTGACATCATGTATGATGACGTTTATTAAATTACACCCATATGTCCGCCTCTATTAGTTACGTATGCACATTTTATCTGTATTATCAGCTGTTACGCCTCCTGCATCTGTTTCACTGTAATGCATTTCCTATAAAACTGATTATCTGTCAATAATGTATGCCCTTCCTTCCTGAACTTTCGTGGTGATGGAATAGAAGCCTGCAATTCGAATTGTATTTCCTTTGTCAAGGAATAAAAGCCTTTTAAACCTCTAATACCACGGATTCTGCCTCTTATATTTACTGAGTTATTCTTACTAGACTTTACCGCATAAAAAATAGTACCGGTAATGAAATATTTACCACATAAATTGGCGCCCGAATAGGGACACTTTCTCATCTCACGCGCCGGCGGTGCGTTGCAGGCCCGGTCTCCTGCCACAGCTGAACGGACAAAAACGCGTACCTGCAGGATTTCCTGTATCTCCCTCCGGCCAAGCGGAGGCGACTGAGGCTGCGATCAACACCCAGACGAGGCGGTGAGAAGTGCGAAGTATCCCGACCAGAGCCTAGCTGAGAGAGCAAGATCCGAGGTATACAGAGGCCCGCCAGGTTCCGAAGTTCCGAGCCCAGTCGAGTCGAGTCCAGTCCGGTCCAGTTTCAGTTCCGTTCCGAGGCCTTCCGTTCCGAGCTACCCGGTGAGTACCATTACCGGGGAGGCATTTAACGTGCACATAGTCTGTGCCGGTCAAGACGGGTTTGGATACACAAATCCGGTCTGCACTGTTTCAGCAGTGTATCTGTACTGTTTAGCAGTATATCTAGTATGTCTTGCATATAAATCAGTATTATCTAGTGTCAGTATTATGTCATTAACTAGTTTTCTATTAGTTATCATCGTTCGTAAAACTGTTAAGTGTTAAATGTTTTAATACGTTCTATATATTGTGGTGTGAATGATTGTTCATTATTGTGTTTACTGTATAAAGTGTGTTCTAGTAACCATCTAAAAATGCCGCTCTTTTCGAAATTAAGACAGATCAAAACTAGAAAAGGGGTACTCGAAGAAGCTGTTCCCATCCCACCTAGGGACACTCCAGGGTACTTTATGTATCATAAGCATGGCCTAGATGCCGTATTATTTCTTGATTTATGGGTGGACTACACCAAGGATTTGCCAGAAAGTCAGAGATGGCCCGCAGCGGGGACCTGGGATGCAGATTGCATCATGAGAGTAGAAGAAGAATTATGGAAAAAGAAAGCCAGACAGTCACAGAAAGATGCCATTGAATTATGGCGTAAAGAATCATATAGACGTACAGAAAAAGCACTCAGACAGGAAGAGAAAGGTAGAGAGAATTCAAATAAAACTCGAGAAAATCTATTACTTGAGGAAGGTACCCGAGTAAAATCAGAACAAGTAGATAGACAAAGAAACACTCTTATGAATGGTATGTATCCTCTTCTGGCCGAAGGGTTACCTAAGGCTACCCCGGAAATACCAAAAGACTTGACTCCTCCACTGCTCCCGATAAAAGCACATCCCAAAACACATCCCAAAACAGCAAAGGACGTTTTTCTTTCCTCCTATTTAGATGACGTAGCTCCCGAGTATGCTAATGCCATACCACACACACCGCTTGCCGATGGTGTTCAACTTCAAGAGCATCCGTCTGTATCCCCGCAACTACAACCTCCTACACAAGTTCCCACAGGTCCGTCCGTTTCTACAGTCTTTCCCGCATCTACAATCTCTATCCTACGTCCAACGAATCCTTTCTTGCCCAGCACCTCAGATGGTGCTACAGGAGGTACGACAGACATGTTTGCCACACCGCCGCGAAATAAACAGACCCTTAGAGATTTAGCACTCCAACGTACACCCCAACTAGCGACATCCGACATGTTTAAAGAACAGCTTGGGGATTGTAGATACGACCCAGTACCAGGTAGACAGGACAAATTGCTCATATCATCACTACGTATACGACGAGCTACATTGTATTTAATGACGATACCAGGAATGGTTGAACACCTAGACAATATATATCGCTTTGTCCAAACAGGGCGAGGTCCAGAAAGTATTAACGAAGCTATGGAATACCAGAAAGTGGATGTACAAAGACAACTACTACGTTTCTTCATAAATTGCGTGATTAGGAACCAAGACAAGCCTGGGGCAGATCATGATACCATGCAAAAACTTGCCAAATGGGGTCAGAACATATCAGAAGAGAAACATGATAGGCAGGCGTGTATAATCGCCATGTATCGAAAGATCCGCAAGGAAGTAGAACGAATACATAAAGAAAGACGAGAAGCAGACAGAGTTGAATCAGAGGAAGAGGAGGAGCAAGAATCAGAACAATTAGATACGATAGCTTATGTAGGTAGAGGAAGACCCCATAATAATACTAGAGGCTTTAATGATCCGATACGTCCAGAATGCAATAGACATTTTCCAAACCCTATGTTAAATACAAGATCCCCGGAACACCTATTTCAAGCCGCTGATCAATCACTACGAGATCGAAGGGGGTACCACATGCTCGATTCCATGGACGAACAAGAATTAGCCAGGTCAGCAGTACAATGGGCTGACAGTCCCAGCGGATACAATGATGATGTACTTGCACACACGTTTCTGAATCTTGACCCATACGAACAGCGTTTAGCTAGTATATACATGATTTAACACCTCCTTATATTATATAAAAGCCAACACTCCGATCCAGGACCCTTACCTGACATATTGACAGAACTACTCACGAATAAATGGAGAGGGTCAGGTACTGATTTGATTAAAGAAATTCTAGAATTTCGAAACCAATATTTAACTTTCGTATGCCCAGAACACGTTCCAGTTCCAATCATGGGAAGAAAAATGTATCACATAGATAGACAGAACCGTTACGCGAAGTACACCCAATCAGAGGTGACGGTAATAACTTTACACGCGTGTTTGTGTACACGCCTATAACTAAAATGGAATTATTAGAAATGAAGAAAGTAGTACCCAGCCATGACAAGGATCCAGCAGGTTTCCACCGTGAGATAAAAGACATGTTACTCATGGGAGAGTATACCTACCCTGACATTATGAAAATATTAAAAGTCTTATTACCCGCCGGTGTTTATGAGAAACTCAAAGAAAAGGAATGGGAGGTGGGAGACCAAAAGATAGATTGGACAGCATTAGAAAACGAAGAAAGGGCCCGAGCTGCAGGAGCAGGGCTTGGGGAAAAGACTACAGCACTACCAGGGCTACTAGTGCAGGTACTGCCACGTTTATTAACTACGAAAAAGGAAGACTGGGGTGCAATATCAGCCTGTAAACAAAAGCCAGATGAAGACACTAGTGATTTCTATTCCTGATTTGAAAAATGTTTTGGTATAAATAGTGGCATAAAAGCCAGTAGTGAGTCATATCCACATCTGTTTGTGACAAAATTAGTTGAAAATTCTCTGCTGCAAGTCAAGAATAGAGTATTGAAATTCGAAAGTACCTGGCAAGGTAATACCCCATCACAGATGTTACAGATGTTACAATATCACCACAATAGAATTAGAGAAGAACAAGAACATGAACAAAGACGTATGAAAGATACAAAAATGAAAATGCTTGTTGCCCAGTCAGTTCCAGCCGATGGTCATCAAAAGGGTGATTCCGCAGGTCCAACGAAAGGGACATGCAACTATTGTAAACAACAAGGTCATTATATACACGATTGTCCAGTCCTGAAACATAATATTGCCACAGGTAGAACCCAGGAAAGACCACGTCCACCTAGACAGGATCAGAATCAACAACAAATCCCTCAGCATGCACAACCTAGGTTAGCTCCGCAACAATTAGCTCCGCTACAGGCAGCTCCACAACAGACCGTAGCACCACCACAAGCGCAGCCTATTGCTGCAACACAAGCAACGACACAACAGATGTATCAGTATGCACAAGCAGATTATCCCGATTATCAGCGATACACATGAAATAGCCTAGAGAGGGAAGTTGGCTTACCCCTTATAGAGGTTCCTGTAGACCAAGAGGGACCTTATGTACATAGTGAACTATTAGGAGAAGACAGAAAGTTTTTACTTGATACAGGGGCAAGCAGAACAACTATAAGACGCAGTAAAGTTCCAGGGGCACCCCTCTCAGGCTCACAAAATATTTCCCTTGGATTCTCAGGAAAACCTATAATCAATGACGTAACACAACCTCTTCCACTTACGGTCGGTCCATTGACACGTACTACAGATTTATTGCTTACTAAATCATGTCCAGAAAACTTGTTAGGTATAAAAACATTGAAAGCTCTAGGAGCCATAATATGTTGTTCTCCGGAAGGAGTACGACTATTTTTACGTGACTTTAAAGGTCACTACGTGTCCAGAGACATGGATCACCGACTGCAGAATTTACCTACACATTTATGGGCACAAGGCCCCACTGATGTTGGTTGCATGAATATTACACCATATCGTGTCACACTAAAAACAGGAGTAGTACTACCACGAATGCGACAATACAAGTTACCACCAGATGCTGTTGTGGCTTTGCTGCAAATCATTGACGAGCTTATTGCACAAGGAGTGGTTGTCGAAACCGACTCCAATGTATGTAATTCCCCGATAATTCCGATTCTTAAAAGAACGGATCCAAAAGCACCACCAGTATATCGATTAGTTATTGATCTGCGCGAACTAAATAAATGTATTGTACCACAATATCCTGTGGTCCCAGATATCTCTTCATTACTCACCGCTATTGACTCAGAAGCAACGTTTTTCACTGTAATTGATCTCAAGAATGCTTTCTTTAGCGTCCCAATAGATCCGGAAAGTCAATATCTGTTCGGATTCAGTTTAAATGGACGAAGTTTTAAATTCACACGCGCACCTCAAGGATTTACAGAGAGCCCCAGCATCTATAGCCAAGCACTGAAACGAGAACTTGACAGTATCCACATGCCAGTTAACACTACCTTGCTTCAATATGTCGATGATCTGCTGATCACCGCCCGAAGCGAACCTGAATGTGAAACAGCGTCACTGAGGGTTTTGAAATTTCTGGCCGACAAGGGGCACAAGGTGTCCCCTTCTAAGCTGCAATTCTGTGTCCAGCGAGTTGTTTACCTTGGGCACTCGCTGTCCAAGGAGGGAAGGCAGCTTACACCTGATCGCATCCAGTTAATTGCTAACATGCCACCACCCAAGACACAAAAGGAGGTGCGGGCTTTTATAGGCCTCACTTCATACTGTAGGCAGTGGATCCCTCAATATGCATTTCTAGCAAAACCACTCATCCAGTTGACAACACAGGAGGCAGCCACATCGACTGTCCTCCCTTGGACTCCAGAACATACACACGCCTTTGAAAGCTTAAAGAAAGCTTTATGCCAAGCACCTGTTTTAGCAACACCATGTTACAGTAAACAGTTTACACTCTTTGTTACAGAACGCGACGGTACTGCCTTGTCAGTACTCACTCAGGAACAAGCAGGATCACACAAACCATGTGCTTATTTCTCTAGTACATTAGATCCAGTAGCTCAGGCTCTTCCTGCGTGCCTGAAATCGGTGGTAGCAACAGCTTTAGCAATCAGACAAAGCGATGCCATAGTGTTAGGACATCAATTGAGAGTACAAGTACCACACGCAGTAGAGGTTCTCTTGAACCGCACACAAACACAACACTTGACTATAGCGAGACTCACTGGTTACGAATTAACATTGTTTCAGCCACACATAGAAATCAGACGTTGTAATACGTTAAATCCTGCCACACTGTTGCCAGTAAGCGGAACAGATCCATTGGCACATGATTGTGTCGAAGTCATTACTATCACGACGAAACCCAGACAAGACTTGACAGATATCCCTTTGTCAGATTCAGACTTGACATTGTATGTAGATGGTTCATGTATGAGAACAAGTACAGGAGAGTTAGTGGCTGCTTACGCAGTTACAACAGACACTAAAGTCATTGAAACAAATTGTATTAACACTTTGTCAGCTCAAGCAGCAGAGCTCATCGCTCTGACACAAGCCTGTATTCAAGCCAAAAATAAGAAAGTCAACATACACACAGATTCACGTTATGCATTCGGAGTCGTCCATGACTTCGGCGTACTGTGGCGAGAGAGAGGTTATTTAACTTCTCACGGTGCCCACATCCAACACGGACCCCTCATTCAAGCCCTATTAGACGCGATTCATCTACCTACTGCAATATCGATTATGAAATGCAAAGCCCATACAAAAGTTACCGATATCATTTCTCAGGGTAATGACCTAGCTGACAGAACAGCTAAACAGACTGCTCAGAATCAGACTCATACAACTGACGCGACAAAGACAATAGTTCCGACACCAACACATTGCATGACAGTTAAGGATCCCGCCCTTGATGTAATTGACATACAGACACATGCCACACCAGAAGAAATAAAGAAATGGACTGAATTAGGAGGGATCCAAACAGATCAAGGATGGATGACGAAGGAAAAATCTATATGGTTTCTTCCCGACTCCATGGTTCAAGTCATCATTAACACTATACATAGTCCAGCGCACCTAGGAGAAAAAGCTATGCTAGACAGCATTCAACACATCTGGTTTAACAAACATTTACGAGCCGCAGCTAAACAGAAAGTACGTACCTGTATGATATGTTGTCAGTTTAATCCAGGTAAAAGCATCCCCGTAGAGCAGGGTGGATTTCAATCTCCCGATCATGCTTTTGAAGTCCTCCAGATGGATTATATCCAGATGGAACGATGTCGAGGATTCAAATATGTTCTCGTAGTTGTCTGTGCTCTTTCCCGTTGGACAGAAGCCTACCCGGTTTCAGATTACACTGCCCCGACTACTGCCAAACAGTTAGTTCGAGAATTCTTCCCATGATACGGTTTACCACGTGTTGTCTACTCAGATAACGGCCAGCCGTTCTCATCCGAACTAATGAAACACGTTTCCCTTTTGTTAGGCTACCAATGGAAATTCCACTGTGTCCGACATCCCGAGGCAGCAGGTCTCGTGGAACGCCATAATCAAACTCTGAAAATTAGATTGTCCAAAATATGTAGGGAAAAAGGTGTCGATTGGATAGTAGCCTTACCAGTTGCGCTCTTTTACATGAGAATGGTAGCACATTCTCGAACAGGGCTATCCCCGTACGAGGTGATCTTCGGTAGACCACCAAATATGTGGGGGACGCCTATACCTCGCAAAATCACTGATGTTGACTGTAATATGCTGACAGATTACCTGGCTTCCTTGATGTCTGCACTACAATCTTGTCGTTCACAGGTAGCTGCAGCTTTTCCCGATAATACTGAGGTGAAGCCCCATGACGTGGTTCCTGGCGACCTGGTTCTGGTCCGGAATTTTGACCGGAAGACCCAACTGGAGCCTAGATGGAAATCACCAAAGTTGGTTCTACTAACTACAAGGACAGCCGTGAAGATCGAGGGACGTAAAGGGTGGTTGCACTCGAGTCATATCAAGAAATTTTATGGACTACCATCCAGTGTGAATACTCAACCCTGCATTCCCTCACAGACAGACTCAAAGCTCCCCTTGGTTGATCAGTCGAAAACGGAACTCTATAAACTGAAGTTAAGGTCTAGCAAGTCAGACAATTTGATTGTTTAAGTCCTCTCCAAGGTGAATCGGTTGAATTTGTCTCTGACATGTATCCTCTAGACCGGAATAGAGAAAGAAATCAACAGATGCAGCTTAAAAAGCATGCGTATTGTAAATCACTTCGTAGTCACTGCACAGTAACATTATTAATTTTGTTTTTTCTAAGTCTTCTGATCATCATTTCCAGCATACTATTGCACATGTATTACCCTATTCTTAAGCGTGCTTACAATGTAACTGCAGAACATTCTTTTAGCGAATTACCTCCGCATGAGTTGTCCTATAGATTTGCGCTGCGCAACAACACGTTCATTAGTATGTTACATCATTCCCATCAGACCAGCAATGCCACGAATTGTTGGATATGTGGCCGACTCCCTCCCTATCAGAACTATAAGGGAGTTTTGCCCCTCTTTCCATATCCGTTCACTCACAATGGCTCCTGTGGAGCATGGTTTAGTTTGATTAATTCCCTAGATTCAAATTCCGCAGTTTATCAAGACAACTGGGTATGGGGAAACCTGAACCTAGTTTTGCTTAAAGTCTGCTACCCTAACAAGGAGGGACTTCCCAAAAGAACAGGAACTGATCTAGAAAATGAAGTATATGGATTAGGTAATTTTACACTTAACCTCATGATCCTGAACGTTGAATCTGAAGCTACACCAATCTTGCCCGCCATGTCAGTATTCCCAGTAAAAGGGGAATTATGTGTAAGAAAGAATGGTTCCATACACATGGGCCATAGTAAATGCACCACTGTAATAAAATTCAGTGATCAAGGCAAGTCTACATTTAGAGCTTCCCGTCATTCCTACTTCATATGTGGCCAGACCGCATATATACGTCTACCTCTAGATTGGGATGGTACCTGTTACATAGCATTCCTTCTGCCACCTGTTTTCCTAGCTCCTCCTGATTATCATAGAAATACCCATTTAGTACACAATAGACAGCAGAGAGATCTCCCAATTGTCGATTACACTGAAACAGCATGGGAACAATACACAGATTTCAATAAAGGTTTCTTTCCCTATATAGGTACAGTCACTAATAGTAAGCTGATACGTAGATTAACCAGAACCCTTGAAGCAGTAGTGAACGAAACTACTTCCGCCTTAGGCAATTTAACAGAAGAGCAGTCTGCTATGCGGATTGTTGTGCTTCAAAATCGTCTAGTCCTTGACGTCATCCTGGCCGATAGGGGCGGAGCCTGTAGGGTCATCGGATCAAGTTGCTGTGTTTTCATACCAGAAAATTCGCCGTCAGTATATAAAGCCATAACTCGACTTCATAAGATTGTGAGCCAGATACACCAGAGTCCAGGCACCTGGACTTGGTCCGGTTGGTTTTGGAGCGTATTGTCAGCCTGGGGATGGAGAATCCTATCCTTCCTAGGTATTGGCTTTCTCATACTATTCAGTTGCTGCTTATGTCTACAATGTGGGCCAGCGATTTGTGGTCTGTGTGCCACATCGTGTATCCCACATCCAAGTTTTCGTTCAAGATCCCGGAAGAAGAAAGAAGAACAAATGATGCTATATGAACAGATCGATGGATTGATGAAGATCGATATCTCCTGAGGGTCCGTAGGGGACAAGGAGGGAATGAGGAAATATGAATTTTGTGATCAGTTATGTCCCCTATCGTAGACCCCAACGGCTCCATGTGCATGCTATAAGTACATGTATGTTCCCTCCAGTTCCAGTTTTGAAGACGCAAATATATGTGCGTCCACCGTCAACATGTCCTCTTTCAGATCCGCAATGAATGGGTCAGATATTCCATTCCTAAGTATGAAAGGCCACCGACCTTATGTGGTTCACTTTCCACATTTTACAGATTCAGGCGAGTAGGCCCAGAGTTCTGTCATCAAGCCTTTTCCTGCCTTCTGCCTCTGAAAGCTCCAGTCTGAGCCTGCATCTGTATCCATGAACTTTGTCCTACTCCCTGCGCGGCTAACGGTGCCTGATCCAGCCTGTTGCCTGCCAAAAACTGTATTTCACCTTCAAGATTATCTGCTTCGCTCCTCATCCGATGCATTCCTGTCTAGTAGTTTAGGTAAACATTCCTCCAGCTACCGTGCAAAGGGCCAGGCCTCGCTGTCCTCATGCAAGTAATTCATAGCCCCCGTTACCATGGAATATTCCTACCCCCTCGCATCTCGTGTAGACACTTAGACGCTTGTACACGCACTAACAGTCAGTATAGAATAGATTCTATCCTAGAGACCTTTCCTTTTGGATAACACAGTTCTTTAAACATAGGATATTAGATAGGATTTGGGATTAGGTTGACATGACCCCCCAGACTTCTGTCTCCACATGTAGAGCTAAATGTCAAGCCCCCTTCACCCTCTAGTTGCACGTCAATCACACGTCATGCGGCTGCGCGCGCATCTCTGCCAAATATTTCTGCTGACATTGCAGGATTCTCTTATGGATCCACCCACTTGTGACATCATGTATGATGACGTTTATTAAATTACACCCATATGTCCGCCTCTATTAGTTACGTATGCACATTTTATCTGTATTATCAGCTATTACGCCTCCTGCATCTGTTTCACTGTAATGCATTTCCTATAAAACTGATTATCTGTCAATAATGTATGCCCTTCCTTCCTGAACTTTCGTGGTGATGGAATAGAAGCCTGCAATTCGAATTGTATTTCCTTTGTCAAGGAATAAAAGCCTTTTAGAACCTCTAATACCACGGATTCTGCCTCTTATATTTACTGAGTTATTCTTACTAGACTTTACCGCATAAAAAATAGTACCGGTAATGAAATATTTACCACAAGAAAGTGATTTCGTCATGTTTGTAGATGGGTCTTGTTTGAGAACAGATGATGGAGTGTTGAGTGCAACATATGGGGTATGCACAGTTGCAACAGTGATGGAAGCATCTTACCTGAAAGGAGTAAAATTGGCCCAAGTAGCTGAACTTGTTGCTTTGACTAGAGCATGCAAGATTGGGAAAGGTGTGAGAGTGACTGTGATAACTGACAGCCAGTATGGTGTAGAGAGGGTTTTTGACATCAAGTGGAACTCCCATAAAGAATACTGAAGTGGTTGGAAAATTGCTTGAGGCGAAACAGCTGCCTAGGCAGTTGGCTGTTGTAAAGTGTGCTGCCCACAGTCAAAGTGGTGATTACATTGCCACTGGCAATAAATATGCCAACGACATGGCTCAATATTGCGCACGTAACCAGAATTCCATAAACAGGGCAAAGGAGAAAGAAGTGATTTCTTGTTCTTTGATGTTTACTAACATTGTGGGTACCTTGGAAGAAGTGAGAAAATGACAGGAAGAAGCAGGAGATGAGGAAATGAAGCAGTGGGTAAAAGCAGGATGTGCACCAAGAGAGAAGGATCATGTGTGGGTCTATCGGGATAGAAGACCAGTTAGGCCTGATAGCATGATGTCTGCCATGGCACAGATGTATCATGGTCAGGGACACATAGGGAGAGATGCTATGATCAGGTCATTTAAGCAGACCTGTTACAATGCAAAATTCAGACTTGTAGCAGAAAGTCTTTGTCAAAGATGCCTAATATGTCAGCAATACAATCCTGGAAGATAGTAGTGAGTCTAGGAACAATAGGTCGAGAAGGAGGGCCTTTTACCAGAATGCAAGTGGATTTCATTGAGATGCCTCCCTGTAACAGGTTGAGGTATGTTCTACTTATGGTCTGTCTGTTTTCTAGATGGGTAGAAGCATTCCCAACAAGAAGAAATGATGGAATGACAGTGTCAAAATTACTTTTGAGGGAATTTATCCCTAGATTCGGATTCCCAGTAACAATTGAATCTGACCGACGAGGACATTTCCATAATGAGATCATAAAATTGATTTGTGAAGCATTGAATGTACGACAAAAACTACATTGTGGCTACCGCCCAGAGGCTTCTGGTGTGGTGGAACAGATGAATGGTACTATCAAAAACAGGATAGGGAAAATGTGTTTAGCCACAGGTATGAAATGGCCTGATGTCTTGCCTCTGGTACTCATGACTATTAGATCAATTCCAGACAGAACTACAGGGTTGAGCCCCCATGAAATTATCATGGGAAGGGCGATGCGACATGTTTTCATACCAGTCAACAAGCTGATGACTATAACTGATGACATGGTGTTGGAATACTGTAAGAGCCTGGCTGACGCAGTTCATTCTGTGTTTCATCAGGTTGGAGCGGATGCCACCACTCTTGAAAAGAAGCAAGCCCATGATCTGAGCCCAGAGGACTGGGTGAGAATAAAAGTACACAGAAGAAGAAACTGTTTGGTTCCAAGGTGGGGAAAACCACGACAAGTCATCTTGACCACAACAACAGCTGTGAAGTGTGCTGGACTGAAAAACTGGATTCATGCAAGTTATACATTGAGAATTCCAAATCCAGTGGATAGCACAGAAAAGGAGTATTTTGACGAATCAGAATCCAGTACTGAATCAGATGACAGAGAGCCAAAAACAAAAGAAACCCCTGAAAGGGGGGAATCAGAGCCAAGTCTAACATTTGTCCCCAGAAGTATTTCCTTGAGAAGAAGATTACAGATTTCTGATACCAGCTCAGACTCAGACTCAGAGACTGAACAAGGAACTCAATGCTCTAAGAAAAGACAAGAAAAAGATAAAGAAAAAGACAGTGAAGAGACAATAAAAGACATTACTGAAAGAGAAGTTCCAGATGAAAGATTGAGAGAAATTCCACCTGAAATAACAGATTTAGATGGACAAGTGCCAGATACAGAGAGAGAGGGAAAGATTACTGCGGAAGACCCCCGAGGAGGTGTAGGGAACTCCAACATCCAGTTAGAAGTAGGGACAAGTAGTCAGCAGGAAGATTGCGTGCCGGAGATACGAGGAGGGACAGAAGTAGGGAAAACAAAAGAAGTGGTGGAAAAGGAAGCTGTTGAAAGTAAAAGACAAGTTGAAACAGAGTCAGAGGAAAGCGAAGATGAAGTACCTGAAGGTCGAGTTCTAAGAAAGAGAGCTTGGACAACTGAAAAGAATAATAAAGGAAGTAAATTGAAAAGAGCAGCAAAAGACGACGTTTGGCCGAATAAAATAAAAAGATTGAGATATCGACTGACACAAGTAAATTCACCAAAGGCCGAACAGGTAAATGAAGTGACGAGTCAGGAGAAATCAAAAGACGAAGAAACCATTGTAGTTAAAGAAAGCAAAAGAACAAGGAAACCTAACCAGAAGTATAAGTCACCAGAATGGATGTATGTGGCCCTGCCTGAAGAAAAAGAAGAGGCAGATAGCCAAGGAAATTAAGAGATGATTGACCCAGAAGTGGTTGAGGAGGATGAAGAATCGGAAATCCTGAGAGTTATCTTGTCCGATATTGGAGAAGAAGCAGATGTTCAGGACATTCTGTATTCAGATCACGAGGGAAAAGTGAAAGATGATGAGATGCCAAACTGAATGAGACCAGAAAGCTGCTAATGGAAAGATAATAAAATACAGGAAAAGACAAAAACTGGTAGAACCAAGTAGGTGCTCAGAGCCTTGGGTTAGACAAACTAGTTGTGAAGTAGAAGAGGCTAAGTCAAAAGACATTGTACATTTTAACAAAAATGGCAAACACAGATAGTAGAAAAGGTAGATGTATATTTTTGAAAAGATGGTGTAAAATGTGTTGTTGTTGTACAGGATTACTAATGCTTCTGTGGAGCATACTTGCTCTCCTGATCTCATTTAAGGTTAGTATAGATACAATAGAAGGACATAGTGAAAATAAAACTAATATAGAAAGGTAGTTCCGACTAGAATAGATAAAAACTATTTACATAAAGACAGGTCTATAACCGATTTTTCTAATAATGTGTTTTCGAAATTGATGTATGAATATGTGAAGACAATGGACGTAAGGGACTGCTACGTTTGTATGCAGTATCGGAGGGAGTGACTTATCACAACCTTCCAGTAACTTATGGAATATCATGTAGTGTAATAGCTAGTTTATTTTACCAAACAGGGAAATTCGAGTATTATTTTTCAGATGTAGATAACATATTTTCACAAGTACCATCAATTAACAAGCTAAACAAGGTAAAACCTGCAAAGGTCTTAGGTGAATTTTTCTTTGAAACTCAAGAACTAACATTAGAATATATATTTAAGAACAATTTTACTTGCAGTTTAAAGAAAGAGGAAAATACATTTTTAGATTATGGTTGAAGAAAGGAGACTGAAAATGCAAAGAAAGGCATCTGAAGGAAAAGTGGAGAAGACAGTCTGGGATGTAGAAATGGAAAAACACTTGAAAGGTGAAGCTAGTCCAATTATGGCTTTATATTTGCCTCAGAAGGGGAAATTGTGTATTAGAAGGAATCCAACTGCATATGATAATTATTTTGTAGGTAATAGTGAGTGCCATGATACATACCAAATAATGGGTGGATGGGGATTTAAAGGTGGAAAAGATCCAGTTTTTCCTGGGTTATATTTCATTTGCGGGAGCAGGGCATATTATCGTTTGCCAGACCATTGGTATGGCACATGTTATGTAGGCCTGGTTTTCCCGAAGATTTTTCATATGGATAGAGGAGAAAATGGTGTACATAGTTTAGGTAGTTATTTAGCACGTAGTAAGAGAGAATCTTGGTCAGAAATTGTGGGTGACATCTTTGGAGCATTGATACCAGCAGTGGGAATATCTCTGAATGCAAACAAAATTAGGAGGCTTTCAACAGTAGTGGATCGCTTGTCAACAAGCACCGCTGGAGGATTTTTATTGGTAAATACTGAAATGGTTGCCATGCGTGCCATGGTAATGCAAAATCGACTTGCCCTTGATATATTGTTGGCAAAAGAGGGAGGAGTCTGTGGAATGCTGAAAGTTCAACATTGTTGTACTTACATTCCAGATGAAAGTAAAGATTTGAAAATTTATATACAAAATATAACTGAACAGCATGACGAAATTGCACCACTGGAGGTTGAAGGTGTTTGGGAAAAGATTAGAAAGAAAATATCTGCTATTAAAAATTTCTTAGTAAACTTAGGTAGTACCTTTTTAGGTAAAATGTTATTTCCATTAACATGTGTGATTTTCATAGTATTAATAATAAGATTAGGGTGTATCTGTCGTAAAAAGAATAAAAGTCAGAAAAGGTTAAAAAGAGAAAATTTAAGGAGAAAAGATAAGAAACAAGAGAGAGAATTTGAAGAAATAGAATTAGAGGAAGTTAAGGAGAGCATGTATAAAACAGCGAAAAGAGAAGAGACAGGGGAAACTGAGTTATGAATAAAAACAAGAAATTGCTTCTGATTCCATAAAAGAAATACAAAATTTTGATGGTGTGGTGATATAATCACCAAAGGGGGGATTGATGGAGCGGGTAGTACAAAATGTTGTATACCCCCCCATTTCTGCATGCTCATACTAATTAGAATAATCTATTAATTGTAATAATATTAATGTGTTTGAGTGATGTTTAATCGACTTTACTAATGTATGAATTACACGTGGGATTTGCATTTTGCATGGCTAAAATAATTTGTACATTAATATACGTCCGCATACTAATACTAGAAAAATAGAATATTGCATGATATATGTTGCTTTTGTGACGTTATTGTATGTTGCACCAGATGACATCATTGGGTGAATATGAACGCTTTAAATGTCGCTATTATGCTAGATAATTACATACACATAGGGGAGTTAGTGAGGGTTAAACATTTTATTCGTTATTTCCATGTTTTAATTACGTTTTGTGTTTGTTTCGCTTAAGTTGACCGATTGGGCCTATGACAAAATAGCCGACCAACGTACACGAAGAGACAGCTACCATTCCACGAGGTTTCAGACCAAGTGCGCATGTCCCAGGCTCCTGAACAAGTGGCCTCAAGAAGACCTACACAGCCTGTACCCGAACAAGGTCACGACTGGACTTTTGCCAAGAGCTTTAACAATGGACAATTTTGACAACCGGATGGATCATGTCTGACGGTGTGACATCATAGACTTTGGGAAACCGAAACGGACGGTCTTAACCAACCAATCAGAAGTGCCCAATACTGACTTTTGTTACATTTTGACATTAATTTTATTATAAAAGATGGTAGAATAGTGAGTTGTGCGGACCTTTTCCTTTTGCCTGACGTTATGCTGACGGAGAGGATGGTGATACTGCAGGACAGTTGTTTCCCTCAATCTTTGACAAACTAAATTGCTGCCCAATTTCCTGATGAACTGAGAACTCTCGAACTGATGGGCATTGATTGATGCGTACACGCTTATGGTCCAGACCCAATCTTTGGGACTGTAGCGTGCTGCATGACGACTTGATTGACTTAGAGGATGACTAATAGCCAGATTAGGTAAATATGGTGTTCTGTGGTTTGAATAATGATTTACTAAATTCTTACATTAATTAGATAAGCAATATTGTTGATTAACAAGCAAATGTGTTGGGTTATTTATTGAGAAGGAATAGATTAAGATTTGAATGTAAATGAAAGAGGATTAAAATCACTTCTCCAACTCAACTAATTTGATCCATCGGCTAAGTGGAAGGAATATCTCGAGGTTCAGGTTTTAGATTAAGGATATTTAGTGTATGTTTATGTAAATAAATTTCCTTTAGGTTATAAGGCATTCCTTTCATGTCAGCGTTTGGAACACTTATCTCTCCCATAAGAGCAGACCAATAAAGTGTGAGTGTTGGTGTTATGGGCCCCCCCAATGAATGCATTGAGTGAATGCATTAGTGTGATATTTGGTCTGTGACGAAGGGAGGATTTGAAATTCCACGCTGCAACAGCAACAGGTGTAGAATCTTAAAATGCCACAAAATCATTCTAGCCCCTGTTCCTCATGGGAACAGTCCTGTCCCAACTGCCAAGCCAGGCCTTCCCTGGACCAGAAACAAGCATCCTGGGACCAGTTTCGGGGTAACACCCCTCATCAGCCAGGCTAGCTTGAATCCAGTGGCAAAGTGAGCAAGGGATCTGTTAGACGGACCGGGAGGGTCGGCCGAGGACAAGGGGAGAGGTCTCCGGGGAGAGCCGTCTCCAGCGATCGTACAGACCAATAACTTCCCCCCCACAGACAGATACCACACCAGGAGATGAGTTAGCGTTCTTTATAAGCACTTCTTAAGGTACGATGAAAAGGTACAAGGAGGTCTGGACTCAGGGGTCCCCTCGATTCAAGTCTCTCAGGATGGGAAAAGGGGGTAGCGGGATAGTCTGGTTACCAGTCTGGTAAGTGAGGTGGTATGGTGGATAGCTCACAATCCTCGAGCTTGGTGGTCTAGCTGGTACGGGCCGCGGCAGCGCCAGCAGGCCCCAGTGAAGATGGTCGGTACACGGTCCGCGGCAGCGCCAGCAGGTCCCGGTGAGGATGGTCGAGGTACGGTCCGCGGCAGCGCCAGCAGGTCCCGGTGAAGATGGTCGAGGTACGGTCCGCGGCAGCGCCAGCAGGTCCCGGTGAAGATGGTCGTTACAACGGGCCGCGGCAGCGCCAGCAGGTCCCGACGAGGATGGATGTTGCAGAAGGCCGTGGCAGCGCCAGCAGGCAGGTCGATAGTTCACAAGATAGGGCTACGGCAGCGCCAGTAGTCCGTCAAGGCTGAGTTCTCTCGGTGTCTCTCGACTCCAGGATACAACTGCCTTCCTGCTCCGGAGCTGCTCCAGTTATAGGGCAGGTGCCCTTTGATGTCCGGACCCTCGCACTTGGAGGTCGGAGGGTCCGGGATGAAGGTGTCCAGACACCCAGCGGGGGGTGGAGCCGGTGCCTGGGGGAGCTGGAGGCGATCGTCACCTGGCGGGGGAGAGTCCTTGGCGCTTCGTTCTCCCATTGACCTGCCAAGTGGTCCGCTCACCTCCTGGGTGGATGGTGGTGCCGGGATGTCGGGGCCGGCCAGGCCCAGGGTTAGGGTCGGGGGGAGGCCATGCGGCCTCGTGGCGCAGGGCCCAAGATGGCGGCTTGACCCGGCCGAGGGAGCCGGTGGTGGCTTGGGCCCGTGATACATGGAGGTCCGAGGGCAGGAGTTCCGTCGGGAGACGGGGTGCGGGTGATTCTCGTGGGTCGCGCCTGGGGGGCCGGGGCTTGGGCCCTGTCATGCGGGGAGGGAGCAAGCCCTTCGTGTGGCCTGTCCAACATGCGTCCCCCCCAGCTGAAGGCGGGGAGAGTCACCCATCTCCTTGGGGACTCTCCTCGTCGAGGCGGAAGAAGCGGGACAGGCCATCTGCGTTGGCGTGGTCTTGGCCCGGTCGGTGCTCCACGGTGTTGTCCATTCCCTGCAGGGAGATGGACCAGCGCAATAGTTTTGGGTTTTCCCCCCGCATCTGCATCAGCCACTGCAGGGGTCTATGGTCGGTTTGTACCCGGAAGTGGGTACCGAAGAGATAGGGCCGGAGCTTTTTGAGGGCCCACACCACTGCGAAGGCCTCCCTCTCGATGGTGCTCCAGCGCTGTTCTCGGGCCAGGAGACGTCGGCTGATGAAGGCCACCGGCTGGTCATGACCCTCGGGGTTCACTTGGGAAAGAACCGCTCCGATGCCGTGGTCGGAGGCGTCTGTCTGTACTACGAATTCCCGACTGTAATCGGGGGCCTGGAGCACAGGGGCGGTGCACAGGGCGGCCTTCAGCTTTTCGAAGGCCGCTTGACAATCGGGGGTCCAGTTAATCCGCTTCGGTTGGTTCTTGGACGTGAGACCTGTGAGGGGCCCCACAATGCTGCCGTAGTCCCTTACGAACCGCCGGTAGTAGCCGGTGAGCCCCAAGAAGGCTCGGACTTCGGTCTGGGTGACGGGGGGCTGCCAGGACTGGATGGCAGCAATCTTAAGTTGCAGCGGGGCCACCAGCCCGCTCCCCACCTGGTGCCCCAGGTAGGTCACGGACCCTTGACCAATTTGGCATTTGCCGGCCTTAATCGTGAGGCCGGCCCGCTGGAGGGCCTGTAGGACCTCCTGGAGGTGGAGGAGGTGGTCGGACCAGTGGCGGCTGTATACAGCGATATCGTCCAGGTAGGCAGCGCTGAACTCTTCGAGCCCCGCCAAAACCTGGTTCACAAGACGTTGAAATGTAGCGGGGGCGTTCTTCATGCCAAAGGGCATGACCTTGAAGTGGTAGTGGCCATCGGGGGTGGAGAAGGCGGATCGTTCTTGAGCCCGGGGCGTGAGACCGATCTGCCAGTAGCCCGCTGTTAGGTCGAAGATACTGAGGTAGCGGGCGGCCCCCAGCCGGTCGATCAATTCATCCGCTCGGGGGATAGGATGAGCGTCGGTTCGGGTGACAGCGTTCAAGCCCCGGTAGTCGACGCAGAATCTCAGTTCAGGTGTGGTGCCGGGGGCAGCGGCTTTGGGGACCAATACAACCGGGCTGGCCCAGGGACTGTCCGAGGGCTCGATGACCCCGATCGTGAGCATTTTGGCCACTTCCTCTTGTATCCAGGCCCGTACCCGATCTGGTACGCGGTAGGCTCGGTGTCGGATAGGGGGACTGTCCCCGGTGTCCACGTCGTGCAAGCACCAAGGTGTGACCCCGGGAATGAGGGAGAACAGTGAAGCGAACCGCAGCAGGAGGTCCCGGCAGCCCTGGCGTTGCTCTGGGGTGAGGGCATCGGAGAGCCGGACCCCGTCCACGGAACCGTCGTTCTCCTGAGTCTTCAGGAGATCCGGGAGGGGTTCGGAGTCCTCCTCTGCTCCACTGTCTGTAGCCATCAGGAGGCTGAGTTCTGAGCGCACAAAGTGTGGTTTGAGTCTGTTGGCGTGGAGGACCCGAAGGGGGTTCCGGGGGGTCCCCATGTCGATGAGGTAAGTGACGGGGCTTTTGCGCTCGACCACCTTGAAGGGCCCCGTCCACCTATCTTGCAAGGCACATGGTTCGGTGGGGGACATCACCCACACTTGTTGTCCAGGTTCGAACTCGACGGAGGAGGCATTGTGATCATACCATCTCTTCATGTCTTCCTGGCTGGCCTCGAGGTTCGCCTTGGCCATCTCCCTGAAGCGCCGGGTCTGATTACGTAGGGCCAGGAGGTACTTGAAGACGTCTGGAGGGGTCTTTAGAGGGGCCATCTCCCAACCTTCTTTGACTAGGCTGAGGGGCCCTCGCACAGGGTGCCCGTACAGGAGTTCGAAAGGGCTAAAACCGAGGGACTTCTGGGGAACTTCTCGGTAGGCGAAGAGGAGGCACGGGAGTAGTACATCCCACTGGCGACGGAGGGGCTCTTCCAATCCCCCAATCATCCCCTTGAGAGTGCGGTTGAATCGCTCCACTAGTCCGTTCCCTTGGGGGTGATAGGGGGTCGTGAATCGGTAGGTGACCCCGCACTGTTGCCAGAGGGACTTCATGTATTTGGAGATGAAGTTCGTGCCTCGGTCGCTGACGACTTCTCGGGGGAAGCCCACCCGGGAGAAGATCCCCATTAGGGCCCGGCCAACCACCGGAGCTGTTACAGTTCGTAGAGGCACCGCCTCGGGGTAGCGGGTGGCGTGATCCACCAGTACCAGGATGAACCTATGTCCTTGTGCCGTGCGGGGGTCCAGGGGCCCCACAATGTCTATTCCTACCCTCTCGAACGGGGTGGTGACCACCGGGAAGGGTTGTAGAGGGGCCTTCAGCTTACGGCCACTCTTCCCGCTGGCCTGGCACGTGGGGCAGGACCGGCAGTGGTTCAGGACGTCGTTCCGCATCTTCGGCCAGAAAAAGTGGGTCACTAGGCGACTGTAAGTTTTGTCTTGGCCCAGGTGTCCAGCCAGGGGGACATCGTGGGCCAGGTTGAGCAGGAAGTCTCTGAAGCGGAGAGGTACCACCAGTACTCGACCGGCCCCTAGCTCTGCGATTCTCTGTTCGCTGTATAGCAGGTCGTTCTCCCAGTAGACCCAGTGAGTTCCGGTGGAGTCCCCTGCGCTTTGGGCGCTGGCTTGTTGGCGGAGTCCCTCGAGGGAGGGGCAGGTCTTTTGCTCTTGGCGGAACTGTTCTTGGGTGGGCCCCCCTTCTTGACGCCACTGAGCCAGGCCGGGGACGTCCTGGGGTTGCGCGTCCCCTTCGGTCGTTGGCTCCGGGGGGTTGGCCTCGTCGTTGTCTTCTACTGGGGCGACCGGGGGCGGAGGTGCTGGCCATTCCGGTTCTTCTGGTCGGGGAACGGCACGGGCGGCCATGGACCGGGTGGTTACGCAGGCCCAGTCCGGAAGGCCCAGCATCCCCAGGTGCTCTCTTCTCTCGACGGTGGCCCACGGGGAACTCTCAAGGTCATTCCCCAGGAGGCAGTCCACGGGGGCATCATCCCGGACCGTCACTTTCAACAGGCCGGAGACCCCTCCCCATTCGAAGGGGACGCAGGCCATTTGACACAGACTTTCGGAATTGTCGGCTGAGCGGACGGGGCTAGAGAATGTTCGGCAGGATCTGCTCGGGTTTCACCAGGTGACAGCGGACGGCCGTCACACTGGCGCCCGTGTCACGTAAGGCCTCGGCCCGATGCCCATTAATGGTCACCCACTGACCGTATTTCCTGGTGTTGGCGGGTAGGGGAGCCCGCGGGACTATGTCTTTTCCCCCTAGGCACGCTAGAACCATGGCGGCCGGTTCCCA
Organism: Triturus cristatus; assembly: GCF_964204655.1. Classification (NCBI taxonomy): domain Eukaryota; kingdom Metazoa; phylum Chordata; class Amphibia; order Caudata; family Salamandridae; genus Triturus; species Triturus cristatus. The sequence goes on along the minus strand of NC_140581.1, from coordinate 1,188,924,793 downwards.
CTCTTGCTGGGCCGGCTCATACCCTTCCTGTTCCTCTGATAGTCGTTCTTCCCCCAGGGCGGCGGCAGCTACCTGGCGGGGTTTGGGTGTTTGGTTCTGCGGGCAGCTCGGGTCATTGGCGTAATGGCCGACTCGCTGGCATCGGTGGCACGTGACATTGGCTCGGAACCCTGGACGCATCGGGGGGTTTCCCCGGCCGGCCGGGGGCGGGGTGCTGGCCACGGGTGTTGCCGGGAGGGTGTCTCTCCCTCGCCCCTGGCCTCCTCCTCCTCCCCGGGGACGGTGCTGGCCTTGGTTGTTTCGGTTCTGCTCGTGCGGTCCTCTCCGGCCCACTCGGGTGCTCTCCCATCGGTCAGCTTCAACGGCGAGCTGCCGGGGGTCGGTCAATTTACTGTCGAGGAGGTGCTGCCTGAGCTCGACGAAGCAGTTGTTCGACAGGTGTTCCCATACCATAAGGTTAAAGAGTTGTTCGTAGGTCGTTACATGGCTCCCCTTGATCCAACCCTCGAAGGCTCGGCTGAAATAGTTTACGTACTCCACCCAAGTTGTACCCGGGATCCGGGTGCAATCTCTGAACCTCTGGCGGTACATCTCGGGTGTGAGGCCGTAGCGGGTGAGGAGGGCAGCCTTCATGTGGTCGTAGGACGACATCTGGTGATCTGGGAGCTGCAATAGGGCATCGCGACCTTCGTTGACGAACCTCCCCCATAGTCCAGCTCCCCAATCACTCCGGTCGATCCGGTGGGAGGTCATGGCGATCTCGTAGGCTTTGAACCACTGCTGTATGTCGTCTTCTCGGACATACTCTCGGACAACATCCTTGGGGATGTGGACTTTTTTCTCGGTTGCCCCTGGGGTGTGCGGTCGCTCAGGCACCCCCAGTTCTTTATTCTGTTTCCGAAGTTCTATTTCCGCCAGTTTGCGCTCGTGTTCGAGTGTTATTCTTTTTTCCTCAAGCTCTCTCTGTCTCTGTTTTTCTTCTCGCTCCTCTCGGAGCCGCAGATGCTCTAGATTTAGTTTCTGCTCGGCCAACTTTAGTTCACCGTCCATCTTGAGTCGTGCCATTTCCAACTCGTGTAATCTGGTCCTTTCTCTTTCCTGGATCTCCTCCTGCGAGAGGCCCATTCCCCGCTCCTCGGGAGCCGTGGCGTTCCCCTCTGGTGCGACACTGTTTTGGTCGGAGGATCCGGTGATCCCAGTTTCTGCCCACGACTCAAGGGCGCGCTTCAAATCATCTTTGGTACTCAGGCCGGTGGTAGCGATGCCTAGTTCCATGCAAAATTGTTTAAGTTCGCGGTGGCTATATTCTTCCAACTTATCCATTTGGAACTTTTCATTGGAACCGCTATCTTTGGCTGACATCGTGGTTTTGTCGTGGGGTGAGCTACTCTCTGTACGATTACGCGTTGATTCGGATCGCGCCGCTGGCCACCAATGTTAGACGGACCGGGAGGGTCGGCCGAGGACAAGGGGAGAGGTCTCCGGGGAGAGCCGTCTCCAGCGATCGTACAGACCAATAACTTCCCCCCCACAGACAGATACCACACCAGGAGATGAGTTAGCGTTCTTTATAAGCACTTCTTAGGTACGATGAAAAGGTACAAGGAGGTCTGGACTCAGGGGTCCCCTCGATTCAAGTCTCTCAGGATGGGAAAAGGGGGTAGCGGGATAGTCTGGTTACCAGTCTGGTAAGTGAGGTGGTATGGTGGGTAGCTCACAATCCTCGAGCTTGGTGGTCTAGCTGGTACGGGCCGCGGCAGCGCCAGCAGGCCCCAGTGAAGATGGTCGGTACACGGTCCGCGGCAGCGCCAGCAGGTCCCGGTGAGGATGGTCGAGGTACGGTCCGCGGCAGCGCCAGCAGGTCCCGGTGAAGATGGTCGAGGTACGGTCCGCGGCAGCGCCAGCAGGTCCCGGTGAAGATGGTCGTTACAACGGGCCGCGGCAGCGCCAGCAGGTCCCGACGAGGATGGATGTTGCAGAAGGCCGCGGCAGCGCCAGCAGGCAGGTCGATAGTTCACAAGATAGGGCTACGGCAGCGCCAGTAGTCCGTCAAGGCTGAGTTCTCTCGGTGTCTCTCGACTCCAGGATACAACTGCCTTCCTGCTCCGGAGCTGCTCCAGTTATACGGCAGGTGCCCTTTGATGTCCGGACCCTCGCACTTGGAGGTCGGAGGGTCCGGGATGAAGGTGTCCAGACACCCAGCGGGGGGTGGAGCCGGTGCCTGGGGGAGCTGGAGGCGATCGTCACCTGGCGGGGGAGAGTCCTTGGCGCTTCGTTCTCCCATTGACCTGCCAAGTGGTCCGCTCACCTCCTGGGTGGATGGTGGTGCCAGGATGTCGGGGCCGGCCAGGCCCAGGGTTAGGGTCGGGGGGAGGCCATGCGGCCTCGTGGCGCAGGGCCCAAGATGGCGGCTTGACCCGGCCGAGGGAGCCGGTGGTGGCTTGGGCCCGTGATACATGGAGGTCCGAGGGCAGGAGTTCCGTCGGGAGACGGGGTGCGGGTGATTCTCGTGGGTCGCGCCTGGGGGGCCGGGGCTTGGGCCCTGTCATGCGGGGAGGGAGCAAGCCCTTCGTGTGGCCTGTCCAACAGGATCCATGGCTGGGCATACCGTATCAACTTAGGGTTAACAAAGCACACACAAGGAGATGATGGACGGAGCGCTGAAACTTTTCAGATACTCACCCTCAGTCACTATTAGATCTGGCTTGAATTCAAAAGAACGATGATGGATTCAAGCCAGATCTAATAGTGACTGGGGCAAGTGTCTGAATAGTTTAAACACTCCGCCCATCATCTTATTGTGTTTTCTTTGTTAACCCTAAGTTGGCAGGGTACACAAGACATTTGGGCCACTCAGAAGAAGCCAACATTGTGTGAGACCTGCATGGTCAGGCTGACGTGGGCTAGCACCACTCACATGTACCTTGATGGGGACACTTGAGGACTTTATGGACTAATGCAATGTGCAATGTACTGGTAACAGTTTCTGATGTTCTAATACCTTTTTCATCAGAAACACGCATGCCTTTCTACTTACAGAAAAAGTTTTGTGCCAATGTGTGTCACTAAGCTAGTATCATGTGCCATACTGATGGTGTCTTTGAGCAAGACTTCCTTTGCAATATCAGCTGCTTACAGTAAATAATGATGAGCCCATCCAGGGTCATGTCTCCTCTGCATACATTCTACAGGCCCCTGTCATTATTTAGTATCGTAAGACTGGGCAGCCCATCCATGTTAAAGAACAGTTATAAAATGGCTTCCTCATTCCCGCCCTCTGATACTAAATCACTGCACCATATTCAGTCCTCTTGACCCTTGGGAAGTGCCAAGCCATTAAGTCTGTTCCCCTGCCATACCTTGCCTTTGGCTTCTTTCAAAACCCACTGACAGCAACTCATCCCCCTTAGTGTGTATTGTCCCGACCATAATGCAACCCACATTGTTCAGCATTGGTAACAAGTGTGTGTGTGCATCATTCATCATTGTTTCGTTATGAATGTCATGTCTGGCTTATGTGACTGTTCTGCCTTAGTGAACTATTACCATTGCTGTGCAGCACTATCTTTGGTGCCCTCTGATCAGTATGTGGTGTATGTCCGATATATTGCTATCTTTTACATTTTAGGATAATTGTGTCCTATGAAACCTAGTCATTCATTAGCTACCCGTTTGATGTGAACTTTTCAGAACCTTTCCTAATGCTATTCCTAAACGTGGAAGTCTGTAACACACTTTTCTTGATGTCGATTCTTACCAGACAGGTAAGGGAATTTCCCTAGGTGTACTTATTCTATAGTTGTAGATGGTAAAATGTGATGTACCCTATTACTCTGCAAGTCATTATCTACTAGGCACTGTTGGAGCAAGTGTGCACAAATACTGGATGACATAATAGATGTAACTGTACAACATTTCTTTTTCCTTCTCATTCAATATAGAATTTTTCCCTCAAAGCATGTTGCACTTTTTATTCTCCATTGTATTCCCAAATCAGTGGTAAAAGTCCAAAGTCTCAATGTTCCTAGTAGAAGGTCTTTTGATGAAATCTGCAAGCACCATGAGCGTTACTGGTAGCACAAATAACTGTTGGTACTCATAGCCATTTCTTGACCGGCCTTGCAGAGGTGTCAGTCATTGGTGCCGTGAAGAGTTGCAAAAGAAACCTTTAAAATGATCAATCTCCTGTACCTTTTTTATTGCATCAGAGGTCACCAGTAGTTGAGCAATAGGTAATCTAAAACAAAGGTGAGGTGCACTAGAAAGGACACTTCAGCAGAATCCTTCAGCCAGAACCGCAGACCATGAAGGGGATGAATACTTGTAGCTAGCTATCAGATCCCATGGTTATACTGAGGCGGGCACCAGCAACTTTGGTGCCAAAATGCAATTGAAAGTTCATTTTATTTGTTGGTGGTACCTGATCCAATGGCTCGAGAGGTTACCAGCATTTCGGCCATTCAGATACTTTAGTCATGACTAGACTACAACTATTGTGTCCTGTTGCTGCTGCTTTGGGCAAAGGTATGGGGGCTGACTTTTTCATCGTTGATATTCAGGGCCCACTTGCACACTCCGCTCTCCTGGTGCTGTGCAGCTCAATCCCCCCTCTTTAGCTCCTATTTGCTGCTTGGGTAGAGTAGAGGTTGTACCTGAAGGGCGCCGCTGGTGCTGCTGTTGATGCCGTTTGTGCTTGATGTTCTTGTTTAGGTCCTTATGCTTTCTTGATGTGAGTGCCATGGGTCCAGGAGATCAGACCCTCACTCTGGGAAGCTGCACAGGCAGTGGTGTCTGATGTGACCGTTGGCAGGGGTCCATTCTTCTTGTTGGAGGTTGTATCCAGTTGGTGTAGTTCAGTCAGGAAGGTCCTTCTGTGTCTGATGAGGTAATAGCTTCTGAAAGTGGAACAGTAGACATTTGGCATGAGACCAGCCTGAACAACATTCTGTGTGGACTCAGCTTGGTCACTCTTTACATTCTTTCAAACAAATGGTAGTGCATCAAGCCAGAACAGCTCAGTGGATGCACAAATCTATTTATGTTCTTTCTTTTCTCTGTACACAGGCACAGTGCAGCTTTGTGTGTTCCCAAGCCCTTTGCAAAGACCTTTTATCACTTCATTGTAAGAAGGTGGAAACAAATACTAGTATAAATAGAGCATACTAAGCCGGCGGTCTCAACACATATCATAGTCTCTTAGCTCTTGAGGGTAAATGTCATAAGTGGATGGAAACAACTTATTAGTATATGTGAGAAATTAGTCACTTAACTCCAGAAATGAGTCATATAACTCCAGAAATTAGTCCTATAAGTCCTCTAGTTTGTGCACACCTTATCCCACAGCCCAAAGATAATGATTGTTAATGTGTGTGATATAAATAAGCGTAGTCATTAATGCATTCAACCTGGAGTATTACTCCTCATTGAATAACTTCTGTCTGTTATTTGTCAAGCAATGTATAATACATTAAGGGCACAAATGGGAGCACTGTATATCATATCTGTATGGTAGCAGGAATTTTCAAGGGCATTTATTTTTAAAACCCTTGGAAATGAACAGAGGGTACCTCCTCTAATCATGGCCGCATCACCTTGAAAGGATATAATATATTTAAACATAACATTAATTTGTACAAGGAAATAAACATTTCCTAATAGATGTTTGACACAACAAGTGTAACAAACTTTTTTACGTATTCTGGATAAGGAGATGAAGAGACATACTTCAAAACAAAATTCTCCATCAATGTGCACAAACCAAAGCATGAAGAAATGCATAATTCTAGACACAGCAACACAGAATATAAGGAAAAGAACTTGATGAGTGAATCAATAGTATATGTCCTTCTCCCCAGATATTGAAAATATTCGCACCCCCTACTAATCTCTACACTGAGCCAAGAAAAGAGAATAGAACAGCATCAATTAAAAAAAAACCTTTAAATTCATTGCTATGTCTCCAATGTATGCTTATGGCCCACAGCAACTGCCACTGATGCAGTTCACCTAAAAGTCATTTTAAATCTGTAACACATTGAATCCTGTAAATATCACAATACGAAGCATGGTTATTCAATGCATACTATCCTTTTGCATTCGAATACACTATTCTAACTTTAAACATAACTAAACAAGTACATAAACATAACATTACCACACATTATCCATTCTTTGTAGTCTATAGCTAATGCACGGCATCAAAATGAATTTATCGCACCCCGCTTACAATCTAAGCTTTTCGAAGAATATTTTCCGCAAGCTGGTTGACACCAAAAAAAGGAAAATATTAATATGCATACACATGTATATATAAGTATAAAGTAGTTTTTTCTCCTTTTGACGCTAAGTAGTTAAAATTTCTAAAAGTTAATATCCCTAGTGCTACTTGTTGTATAGTGCTTGTTTTTGTATGTGAAATTCTGGAATAATTCTATCCATTGAAAAGTACTCTATTTTTGGTGAATTATCTAGTATTATTTGGGTTGCATTTTCATTGTAGTACTTATTGTGTGCTGCATAAATACAGTACTAGGTACCAAGGGTAAACTCCAAGTTAATTTCAGTGTTTTTTTGTTGTTCACCCTGACAAGCATTGCCATCATTGTCCTTGTGAGGCTTACATTCTTTCAATGTATTGCAATATATCAAATATGGGAGGTATTCTCCTGTGAAATATAATGAGCCAAATATTCAACTTTCTTACCTAAAAACTTTCAGACATTTATATGGTCACTGGAGGCGCGTGGACTAAGTCGGTGTGGTGGAAGTCAATGGGAAGCTATTCCTCCAGACCTCTGGTGGCTCCTCTATTGTACCCTGTGCTGTTGCATCGTATACCGTATGCTTCATAGATGTGTACATATCTCACATCAGTTCACCCCCACATCTGTACTCATTTTGTATTTTGTGAGGCTGCAGACCAATTATTCCATACTCCACGCTATCCTGTCTCACTCGCACATGCAACCATTTCCATTCTCATCAACACCTTGAGGCCTCTGTTCTAGTGTATAAAACAACAGTGAATCAATAAAAGAACTTCCCTCTTCGCCTCCAGCTAACTGCATCCCTATCATAAGAGGTTCTCAATGTCCCCATCACGTTCTTTGGACAAGATCCGTCAGCAGAGACATCTCTATCGGCACCTGGCAGTGCAGTGTCATTTAAATGTGAGCATGCCTTAGTCTGTCTGAAAGAGGCGAGAACCCAAGCATCTTTATGTAAAAGGCAGACACTGCTGTGCACCATTTGATGGCACTGTGTGGTGCCAACAAATTCAGCATCCCCAGTTAGGAACTCCCTTGTAGAGCAGGCAGAAAACCCTGGTGCAGTACCCCAGTTGTGTAGAATACTAGGTCTGAATCGCCAGAACACTGTGAGGTGTCTTTAACGTATATGTTAGTGCAAGTCTGCAGTAGTTCGCTAACCTTCGTGGTCATGGTTGGGAACAAATGTGTGATGGCGGGATGTGTATGTATATAGGCTTAACTGGCTGTTTTTCAAGGCAGTGGTGATGCCGATGGTATTTCACATTGTGACATACTCCCTATTTGACTTCTTATTTTATTTTGCCACCCCCATCGCAGTCACAAAACCCACAAGTTCCCCCATCATGAAGTGTGTCAATTATTCTGTCTCTCTTCAAACTATCGTAAAGTGGACCCTGGATGCTAATTGTAGAGAGATCTAATTCACACACCTGGGGCAAGGAAGGTCCGTGAGCAAAGTACTGACGTGCTGTGCATACAGGCTGCATACTCTATCCATGAAACTAGCCCACAACAGACCCAGCACAGTGCCTCTGTGTAGCCTATCATGCATTTATGTAGGTTGAATCGCTAAATTTTTGCCCCCTTGTTAGACTTGGCATCTTCTGGCGTGTTTCCCCTGATTTTTTGCTTTCTGACCTCCCAGTTTTTGCTGGTTTAGTGTCTCTGCGCACTTTTCTCACTGCTGATCAGTGGTAAAGTGCAAGTGCTCCTGTTGTAAACTGGGTTATGGATTGGTGTTTCCATGATTGGCATATTTGATTTACCTTTCAGGCCCTAGTAAAGTGCACTGAGCGTGCCAGGGCCTGTAAATCGGCTGCAGCACTGGATTGTGCCACCCACGCAAACGGGCTGTAAATGTAACTCTGGCCTGCCATTGCAGAACCTGTGTGCAGTCTGGGACTGCCATGTCGACTTGGCAAGTGTACCCACTTGCCAGGCCCTAACCTTCCCTTTTCTTACATGTCAGTCACCCCTAAGGTAGGCCCAAGGTACCCCTGTGGGCAGGGTGCATTGTATGTGAAAGGTAGGACATGCCCTGGTGTGTGTGGCATGTCCTGACAATGATTTACTGCCAATTTCGTTTTTCACTATTGCAAGCCTACCTGTTCCCAAAGATAGAATGGGGAGTTTGTTTATAACATCTTATAAACATAACTGACCCTGGGAACTAGGTAGAAAAATAAAGTTTAGTATGCCTGAACTCAGAATCTAAATTTGCATCTTTTAGTGAAGGTGATTTTTACATTCTGTATTTGAAAATACCACTTTTAGAAAGTAGGTATGTTTTTGCTCAGCCATCCAGCCTCTGCTGGGGTTGTGGATAGACTGTTTGGGTTTTGGATGACAGGGGCTGGGGTGAGCCGTGGCTCCAGATAGTCTAGGTGGGTCAGGAAAGGGCTGAATAGACCTTGCTGCATTTAGAGTAGGGGGAGGAAATTTCCTTTCACCTGAATGGGCCTGGTCTGCCTCTGACAATGATGTCTCCACCTCCTGCCAGGAAGCCACAACAGAGAGGGCAAAACTGGTTCTGGCTGGGCACAGACACTCTCTGCATTAGACGACAAAGGATTTTGGGCTATAAAAAGTGGGACCCAAACCCCTGAACTTTAGAACTCTTTTGGACCAAGAAGACTGCCAAGAAGAAGAACTACCACTTTGCTGAGTGCTTTGTTGTGTTGGCCTGCAGTGGCTGCTTCTGTCTTGGGCACTGAAAGGACTGGACTGAACTTTCTACAACTTCTTTCTTTGAGTATCTCCAAGGGCTTGAGGTATAGCTTGCCCCCTGTTCAAGAAGTCTCAGGAACAGCCAAGACTTCAAGTTCTTCTGCTCTCAGCACAGGGGACTGTGTGTTTTGTGCTGCAACAGAAGAAAAAGCAACCCAACACTGTCTATAATGTCGCTGCCGACTCTGTGTCCTGAAGGCATCGCAGAGAGCACCGCCGCAACGCGACCCTGGTCTCACCGATGCCTGCTGACGCTGCCACCGAGCCGCTGCTCGCACCACGACCTGTGGGCACTGGTTTCCGCACCGCCTCGCTTCACGACACCACCTTGGTATTCCTGATGCGCCGCTCCGTGCCAAAATCAACGCCACTGCTTGCACCACTCATAATGCTACACGATGCACCGCCCTCATCCTGCACCACAGCCTTGGCCCACGGACGCCGTTGCCATCGACTCCAGTTCATCAGCCGATGACAGCGCTTCAGCATCGACGACTCCGTTGCCTGCACCTTGACCTGCCAGCACCGCGACAAGCACCGCATCACTTCAGTACGCAATCGTGGTCTCACCGATTATGCCAATCCGATGCTGCCACCAAGCCGCTGCTCGCACCGCGATTGGAGAGCATTGCACGCCGCATTGCTGCACTTCGCACTGCAGCACCCAACGCCTGCCGATGCCAGCGCTTCTGACTTCAACCGCGAGGAGTTTGATCTGCAACGCGTGTGACTTCAAGGGCCCAACGACTCCTGCATCAAACCCCGGAACCAACGCCTGGGGATGCTTTGCTTCCGGAAGCTCAATGAGAGGTCGCCGACGCCCTGCATTTCTAAAGGTACTGTTTTGCGGGTCTTCCCGACACCGTAGCTGACCCACGACGCAGCGGTCAGCCAGAACTGTTTGGATTTGTTTGTTCACGACGCCGTGATTGCCCCACAGGGAGCTATCGACTTTAAGGAACAGTTTTTCAAGGCTATATTGATAACTGAAGATTTCTAAGTACTGTATAGTGGATTTTTATCACTTTTGGTCTTGTCTTAAGTATATCAAAATATTGGATATTTTTCTAAACTGGTGTGGTGTCCTTTTGTAGTGCTTACACTGTATTACTGTTGGTTATGTGCAAATGCTTTACATACTGCCCTCTAAGATAAGCCTGACTGCTCGTGCCAAGCTACCAAGGGGGTGAGCAGGGATTATTTTAGGAGAGTAACTCCCTTATCCTGACTAGAAGGAAGGGTCCCTACTTGGACGAAGGTGCAAACCCTTGTCAACTAGAGACCCCTATTTCTAACATTGGTTGTCAGCAGTGAGGATAGGACTTGCGGTTGCACTTGACTTACAGTGATTGGTGTGCACTACTACCATATTGCAGACCATTACACACCACATACTGGTTCTCTTTCTTTTTTGGCCTATTTTTGATCTTGCCAGATTTCTGAGAACTTGAACTTGCTACTTTGTCATGCCTGAATCAAGAGCATCATCTGCCACATCTTTGGAAGTGGCCTTTGAGGAGGATAGGTTGGAACCCTACAATGTGAAAGAGTTGAAGGTTATTTGCAAAAACCTAAAAGTCCAAGTCAGACACCTCACCAGGAAGGAGGAGCTACAAAAGGCACTGAGGGCCTGGTTAGCAGACAGACATGCCAGCGAGCAGTCTGGAGATCTCAGTGGAGAAGCGGAGGAGCCTATTCCTATTCCGGCAGTGGTGATGCCGATGGTATTTCACATTGTGACATACTCCCTATTTGACTTCTTATTTTATTTTGCCACCCCCATCGCAGTCACAAAACCCACAAGTTCCCCCATCATGAAGTGTGTCAATTATTCTGTCTCTCTTCAAACTATCGTAAAGTGGACCCTGGATGCTAATTGTAGAGAGATCTAATTCACACACCTGGGGCAAGGAAGGTCCGTGAGCAAAGTACTGACGTGCTGTGCATACAGGCTGCATACTCTATCCATGAAACTAGCCCACACCAGACCCAGCACAGTGCCTCTGTGTAGCCTATCATGCATTTATGTAGGTTGAATCGCTAAATTTTTGCCCCCTTGTTAGACTTGGCATCTTCTGGCGTGTTTCCCCTGATTTTTTGCTTTCTGACCTCCCAGTTTTTGCTGGTTTAGTGTCTCTGCGCACTTTTCTCACTGCTGATCAGTGGTAAAGTGCAAGTGCTCCTGTTGTAAACTGGGTTATGGATTGGTGTTTCCATGATTGGCATATTTGATTTACCTTTCAGTCCCTAGTAAAGTGCACTGAGCGTGCCAGGGCCTGTAAATCGGCTGCAGCACTGGATTGTGCCACCCACGCAAACGGGCTGTAAATGTAAATCTGGCCTGCCATTGCAGAACCTGTGTGCAGTCTGGGACTGCCATGTCGACTTGGCAAGTGTACCCACTTGCCAGGCTCTAACCTTCCCTTTTCTTACATGTCAGTCACCCCTAAGGTAGGCCCAAGGTACCCCTGTGGGCAGGGTGCATTGTATGTGAAAGGTAGGACATGCCCTGGTGTGTGTGGCATGTCCTGACAATGATTTACTGCCAATTTCGTTTTTCACTATTGCAAGCCTACCTGTTCCCAAAGATAGAATGGGGAGTTTGTTTATAACATCTTATAAACATAACTGACCCTGGGAACTAGGTAGAAAAATAAAGTTTAGTATGCCTGAACTCAGAATCTAAATTTGCATCTTTTAGTGAAGGTGATTTTTACATTCTGTATTTGAAAATACCACTTTTAGAAAGTAGGTATGTTTTTGCTCAGCCATCCAGCCTCTGCTGGGGTTGTGGATAGACTGTTTGGGTTTTGGATGACATGGGCTGGGGTGAGCCGTGGCTCCAGATAGTCTAGGTGGGTCAGGAAAGGGCTGAATAGACCTTGCTGCATTTAGAGTAGGGGGAGGAAATTTCCTTTCACCTGAATGGGCCTGGTCTGCCTCTGACAATGATGTCTCCACCTCCTGCCAGGAAGCCACAACAGAGAAGGCAAAACTGGTTCTGGCTGGGCACAGACACTCTCTGCATTAGACGACAAAGGATTTTGGGCTATAAAAAGTGGGGCCCAAACCCCTGAACTTTAGAACTCTTTTGGACCAAGAAGACTGCCAAGAAGAAGAACTACCACTTTGCTGAGTGCTTTGTTGTGTTGGCCTGCAGTGGCTGCTTCTGTCTTGGGCACTGAAAGGACTGGACTGAACTTTCTACAACTTCTTTCTTTGAGTATCTCCAAGGGCTTGAGGTATAGCTTGCCCCCTGTTCAAGAAGTCTCAGGAACAGCCAAGACTTCAAGTTCTTCTGCTCTCAGCACAGGGGACTGTGTGTTTTGTGCTGCAACAGAAGAAAAAGCAACCCAACACTGTCTATAATGTCGCTGCCGACTCTGTGTCCTGAAGGCATCGCAGAGAGCACCGCCGCAACGCGACCCTGGTCTCACCGATGCCTGCTGACGCTGCCACCGAGCCGCTGCTCGCACCACGACCTGTGGGCACTGTATTCCGCACCGCCTCGCTTCACGACACCACCTTGGTATTCCTGATGCGCCGCTCCGTGCCAAAATCAACGCCACTGCTTGCACCGTGGTTCGAGGGCACCACTCATAATGCTACACGATGCACCGCCCTCATCCTGCACCACAGCCTTGGCCCACGGACGCCGTTGCCATCGACTCCAGTTCATCAGCCGATGACAGCGCTTCAGCATCGACGACTCCGTTGCCTGCACCTTGACCTGCCAGCACCGCGACAAGCACCGCATCACTTCAGTACGCAATCGTGGTCTCACCGATTATGCCAATCCGATGCTGCCACCAAGCCGCTGCTCGCACCGCGATTGGAGAGCATTGCACGCCGCATTGCTGCACTTCGCACTGCAGCACCCGACGCCTGCCGATGCCAGCGCTTCTGACTTCAACCGCGAGGAGTTTGATCTGCAACGCGTGTGACTTCAAGGGCCCAACGACTCCTGCATCAAACCCCGGAACCAACGCCTGGGGATGCTTTGCTTCCGGAAGCTCAATGAGAGGTCGCCGACGCCCTGCATTTCTAAAGGTACTGTTTTGCGGGTCTTCCCGACACCGTAGCTGACCCACGACGCAGCGGTCAGCCAGAACTGTTTGGATTTGTTTGTTCACGACGCCGTGATTGCCCCACAGGGAGCTATCGACTTTAAGGAACAGTTTTTCAAGGTTATATTGATAACTGAAGATTTCTAAGTACTGTATAGTGGATTTTTATCACTTTTGGTCTTGTCTTAAGTATATCAAAATATTGGATATTTTTCTAAACTGGTGTGGTGTCCTTTTGTAGTGCTTACACTGTATTACTGTTGGTTATGTGCAAATGCTTTACATACTGCCCTCTAAGATAAGCCTGACTGCTCGTGCCAAGCTACCAAGGGGGTGAGCAGGGATTATTTTAGGAGAGTAACTCCCTTATCCTGACTAGAAGGAAGGGTCCCTACTTGGACGAAGGTGCAAACCCTTGTCAACTAGAGACCCCTATTTCTAACATTGGTTGTCAGCAGTGAGGATAGGACTTGCGGTTGCACTTGACTTACAGTGATTGGTGTGCACTACTACCATATTGCAGACCATTACACACCACATACTGGTTCTCTTTCTTTTTTGGCCTATTTTTGATCTTGCCAGATTTCTGAGAACTTGAACTTGCTACTTTGTCATGCCTGAATCAAGAGCATCATCTGCCACATCTTTGGAAGTGGCCTTTGAGGAGGATAGGTTGGAACCCTACAATGTGAAAGAGTTGAAGGTTATTTGCAAAAACCTAAAAGTCCAAGTCAGACACCTCACCAGGAAGGAGGAGCTACAAAAGGCACTGAGGGCCTGGTTAGCAGACAGACATGCCAGCGAGCAGTCTGGAGATCTCAGTGGAGAAGCGGAGGAGCCTATTCCTAGGGTGGATGTGCTTTTGGGAGGGGGAGAACCATTCAGGCCAGGCAGCAGCGGCATGTCCCCAGAGGAGCTGGAGGACATGTGGGAAGCGAGGAAGTTTGATTTGGAAAAACTCAGGATAGAAAGTGAGAGGGAAGACAAAAGAATAGCCATGGAGGAAAGGAAAATGATCTTAGATCATGAGCGAAATCTTAAGGAGCTGGAGCTGAGGAGTAGGCTCAGCTCAGATGGTGGCAGCAATTTGTCAGGGCAGTCAGACAGAACTGTGCACATCCCTAAGAATGTAGGCAAGAAGTACAAGAAGGGTGATGACATACAAAGGTGGTTCCAAGGGTATGAGGCCCCTATTCATATGAATGGGGTTCCTGAAAGGAATTGAGGGTCAGGGTTGTGGCCTCTCTTCCCAGAAGAAGCTAGGGATACTCTAGTAGCTTTGGGTAAGGGGCAGAACCTCACCTATGCTGACATGAAAGACTCTCTCCTCACCACGTATGGACTCACTCCTGAAAAGTACAGGGATCAGTTTAGGTTCAATAAGAAGTCTGATGCCAACACTTGGTTGGAATGTGTGGATTTGTTCTGCAGGTCTCTGGATGGTTGGGTGAAGGGCAGTCATGTAACAGATTTTCAGGGGCTCTACAATTTGATTGCATGGGAGCACTTGTCTAGTCTATGTTTTGCAGAGCTGCGCCAGCACTTGGTTGATAGTAAACTGACTGACCCCAGGAAGCTTACTATGAAGGAGGGTAATATACATTTCCGTTCCAGGACAGCGTGTACACTCGTATCAGGGAGTTGTACCGAATACCGATAGAGCGTGACTGAAGCTCGTCGTTTCATTATTTGATTTACATTTCTACTCGATACTATGATTTACTTTAAGATTCATGGTCTTCCTTAGTTGAATGGGATTTTGGTATGACTGGACGATCTCTTTATGGTCATCTACAAGCACCAACAGAGATGATTGTTATACATTAATCGCCTTGAAAAAGTCTTAGTATAAGACGAAACACGTGTCGGCTGGATCGTGTGCTGAGATTTCTGTTTTTAACAATAAAGATGACAATCAACTGAAATCGAAGGGGTTTGGACTCTTTGACAATGAAGACCATTGATTGATGGAACTGATATTTTCCACTTTCTTTTGACAAGTATGTGTGATTTGGATGCAGTGATCAACCTACATTAATGTTGGACTGAAAATCTATTATACAAGGGTGTGCTGTTCAGGCTCTTTTTTGAGTTACTATGGAGGAGGACTGCTGGATGAGTACCAGGGTCCACAAGAAAGTGCTTGGAGGAGACTCAGCCAAAGGTGGGCAGGGTCCCCAGCAGAAAAGTGGGGGGGACAAGGGTAAAGGACAGGAGTTCTCTAAAGGTCCCCAAGCTAACACCCAGGGTAAAAGATCCCATCCCACAGGAGATAAGAAGCAAGGGGTCTCTTCAGGAAAGCCTTCTGAGACCAGCCCCCGCAAGTGTTTTGCATGTGACCAGGTGGGTCACTAGAAGGGGGACCCCAAGTGTCCCAAAAGGGCACAGCTACCCACTGGTGGGCAGACCAAGGTGTTGGCGAGTGTAGCACTTGGGGAGGAGGTGTGCCAACAGGAGAGTGGAGATCCCGCAGAAATTACCCTTGTCTCGCTAGGGGACAGTGAGATGGTCCCAGGAAACCAGGTGCCCCCTAACACAAAGAAATACAGCACCTGGGTGACCATCAATGGGCGAAGGGTAGAAGCTATCAGAGATACTGGAGCCAGTGTGACCTCAGTCCGGTGTCACCTGGTCCCTGAAGAGCCGGTAGTCCCAGGCATAGTTCCCTCTAAGTTGCGTGCTCGAGCGGGCGCGCACAATGTGTTTTACTCTGCACATTGAGTGTGATGCAGCGCGCACCTTCCCGAACTCTGGCTGCCATGAAATGTTTCAGTGAAGTGTTTGAAGTGACTCCTTTCTCTCTGCTGAGAAGTGAGGAAGGGACGCGGAGAAAATCTGATATGATGTTTTCTCCTGATGCACCAGGTCTTAGAGCCAGGGGACTAAGGTGATGTATATCCATTCCACCCACTAGCCAGCAGTTCTTCTGTGCATAGAGACTGGGCCTGGAGGCATCTGCTATCCAGTCACTGTGCATAAAAAAGTGTCTTAGAGCAGCTTGTATTTGTAAGAAGCTTTCAGTGATGATGCTGCCGCACAGATAATGAGCTGTGAAATGCAGCTTTCGGGACAGTTTTTTTTATTTTGAGAGACCATTGAGAGGAATGTGAACACCTGCAGTGGAGCTCGGCCCTAAATCAGCAGGGGAGGGCGAGCTGATTCAATGCCTTGATAGGAGAAGGGCAAGTTTAGTATTCATTGCTTAATGAGTCTGTCTCCTTTTTTTGCAGTTTTATACATAGAGAACCCGACCAAAGGTATCGGTGTGCTTTACATGAGGATCAGTTACAATACAAAAGGTCATATTTATTTTTTGTAGGCACGGAGAGATTATGTTTTCTGCCCAGAATCACAAGATGTTGAACAAACGCTGAAACTCGAGCCTAATTCCCCAGTTCCAAAGTCCGCCTTTTTTACCATTGTGCAACACCCCCTCCCATGTCCCCCCTCACCTGTCCTCACAAATCAAAAAGGTGAGTTAAGAGCACTGCTGGGATGGGATTTGTAAACAATTCTTCACAGGCGTTGAAAGGGTTTCAGCCCTCCCTCGTTGTGTGTGGCAGCCCGGGCTGAGACAGCTTCCCGGGCACACACACAGCCGCACCCGAGTACTTCAGAGGTCTTTTTAAAAGACCATTTACTTACCAACGAGGCTTTGTTGTTTTTCACCCCTTTTTGAGCCCCTGCATCTCCACTCTATCACTGGAAGAATTGCCCCCCCGAAATGTTTAGTAGCCCCCCCCCCGAAATGTGGCTCTAATTGTGCCTCTGATTCTTCAGCACACTAAAGGCTGCTATATGTGCAGGAGCAGGGCTGACAATGCTGCGCCTGCCCTGGGTCAGTCTTTCTGTGTAGACTGTATCATGATTATTTAATTCTGCTCTGCTTGAACATGAGAAGGAGGAAGCATCAAACACCTGATTTTTCCGACTTCTGGAATCTAGATGGGGCCCGGATTTCTGAACTTTGTCATGCCCTCCAAGAAATTATAATTCAGCCATGATCCAGGGCATGTTTTCTCTCTCTATCTGATTTGAATTGTTCATTCCAGGCTTCAAAAAACAGGCACAAGCAGCAATAGTGTCTGTGTAGCAGTCAACAAGTAGGCGTAAAAGGTGGAACTGAAGAAAATAAACTATGGAGTGTGATAGAAATAGATAATGAACATAAGAGAAAACAGGAAATATGAATATAACAAAGACGAAAAGTGTATGAGAAGAGTGAGAACTAAGGAGAGCAAAGAAGAGAAATACGCATGATGGAGTGACCATGGATGTGTTCGTGTGGCTAGTATTTCATGTTCAGGCATTTTACACCCCAGTAATGTGTAGGCCTTTCACGGCACATTTTATGTGGCGCAGTGACAGGTGAACAGTGTGCTATGTTCAGAGTAATCTACGGTCAGGTATTCTTTGGCACAGTGACTATTAGACAAGCAAAGGCACTGTAGTGCTACCTCTCCGTTAAAAGTGTAACCACAGAACATCTTTATATATGCTCACATACATTTTGCTATATTCCTAACACCAAGAAATGGATGACTGCACCGTTCTATCTTGTACTGTTGATTGCCTTCTTTTGTGTCACCGGTATTTGAGATACATATTTTAGTCTAGATCCTGTCCCTGGTTCCAAGATGCTTCTTTTTTTTGGTTGGCATATGAATTTGGATTATCGATATTTTTGCTGTGGCACTTTTTCACATGGGTATATTTCCTCTTGTTGCACAATTTTTTGTGTGGTCTAGAAGTGATTTGTTGTTTTTTTACATATGAAAAAACGAAGAACACTCCAGACTTTCATATCATTGTTTTTGTTCCAGTACAGTGTCTATGATTGAAGTACTAGTCACTTTAGTGAGCTATCAGTTTCGACAGTATCTAAACCTAACACATTTAAGTCAATATTATTGAGAAAATGTGCTGTAAAATGCACACTTTGGAAAAGTGAAAACTAGGGTGGATGGTAAAAGGAGGTTTCGAAAAGGCGGGTTCCCTTCCTCTATACCTACTTTTAAGCAGTACCTGGTTCACCTGCATAGTTGCACATCATATAACTTGGTTGCGCTCACAGGCAAGAAAAGTGTGCATGCAAACATTCCGCTGCCGCGCAAGAGGAAGAATAATTAGTGGGAACATTGGTCCCAGGGGCATTCCACCAAGTAGTTGCTGTTGACAACTCAGAGCGCCAGTGTATGGTGGTGCAGGTTTACTTTGAATGGGGGGTGTCTCAGGTCCCTTGAGGGTTTTTGTGAGCCCTACCATGCCTGTAGATTGTCTGCTAGGTAACGACTTGGAGCAGTCCATATGGAAGGATGTTGAGCTCAGGTCTCACTTGGAGATGTTTGAGTTGCCAGAGTCGGCATGTGTGTCCACTCGGTCAATGGTGGCCAGAAAGGGTGATCAGAAGGACTTGGAGCCTGAAAAATTGGCCCTGAAGTTCCCATGGACCGGGAGAAGGTGGACCTTGAGGGGGACGCCGTGGTGCCTACAGGGGAACAAGTGGCTGAACTGGGGGACATCTCTGAGCTGACCCATTGGGAGCAAGAAGGGGGTCCCACCAGGGAAGAATACTGCAGGGAGCAGAAAGAGTGCCCTTCTCTGGAGTGTCTGCGGTGGCAGGCTGCAGACAAGGCAGCTGGTGATCAGTCTGGATCACATTGGATCTACTTTGAGAATGGTCTCCTGTATAGGGAGCCTAAGGTCGCTGAGTCTGGGTCAGCCAGTGTGCTGGTGGTACCCCAGCGCTTCAGGACCTTCCTAATGGGTCTGGCTCATGACATGCCTTTGGCAGGACATTTGGGGTGGGACAAGACCTTTGACAGGCTTGTCACCCACTTTTCTGGCCCCAAATGTGAAGGCAGTCGGATGGACATTGTAGGTCTTGCCAAACTTGCCAGGCAAGTGGTAAGAGTGGGAGAAAGGTCAAAGCTCCTCTCCAACCATTTCCAGTTGTTAGAACACCCTTTGAAAGAGAAGTGATGAACATTGTGGGGCCATGGGCAACAGGTACATCCTGGTCTTGGTGGACCATGCCACCCGGTACCCAGAGGCAATCCCTCTCAGGACAACGACGGCACCAGTGGTGGGCCAGGCGTTAATGGGGATCTTTTCCCGCGTGGGGTTCCCCTGAGAGGTGGCTTCTGACAGGGAGAACAATTTCATATCCAAGTATATGACATCCCTGTGGAAGGAGCGTGGTGTAACCTACAAGTTCACCACTCTTACCACCCACAAGGTAACGGTCTGGTGGAGAGATCCAACCAGACCTTGAAGGGCATGATTAAGGGTCTAACAGAACCCATGAGGCGTAAGTGGGCCGTCCTCTTGCCATGCCTTCTCTTTGCGTACAAGGAGATGCCACAGAAGTCTCTTGGGGTCAGTCCCTTTGAGCTTCTGTATAGTAACCCTGTGAGAGGACCTCGGAGTTTGGTGAAGGAATGCTGGCAGGCAGCTCCCAGGAAAACTCCCCAGGATGTGTTTAGTTACATGTTGGCCTTCAGAAACCAAACTGCCCACTTCAGGAAACTCGCTCAGGCAAACTTAAAAGCAAGTCAGGAAGAAATGAAGAAGTGGTATGACCAGAATGCCACTCTGGTCCAATTTCAACCTGGGCAAAAAGTGGGGGTCATGGCCCCAGTGGAACCTTGTGCCTTGCAGGACAAGTGGACTGGGCTGTTTGAAGTGGTGTAGCGCAACAGTGATGTCACCTACCTGGTGGATTTGCGGACTCCAAGGAACCCTTTGAGGGTCCTCCACATGAACCGCCTCAACCCACACTTCAAGAGGTCCGAAGTGAGCATGCTCTTAGCGACAGATGATGGGGTGGAAGAGGAGAGTGAACCTCTCCTTAACCTACTGTCCACCAAGGAGCACGATGGATCAGTGGAAGGTGTGATACTCTCTCCTACACTGACCCCAGAGCAGCAGACGGACTGTCACCAGTTGTTGGGACAGTTTGCCCCACTGTTCTCTCTCACCCCCGGTGTTACTCACTGGGTTACCCATGACGTGGACAGCGGTGACAGCCCTCCTTTAAAACACAAGATTTACAGGTTGACTGACCAGTTCAGGGTCAGCATCAAAGAGGAGGTCTCTAAGATGTTGGCATTAGGGGTGATCTAGCCCTCCAACAGTCCTTGGGCCAGCCCAGTGGTCTTGGTCCCAAAGGCTGCTGCACCCAGTGCCACTCCAGGAACTGCGGTTTTATGTGTACTATTGTGGGCTCAATGCCGTCACCAGGACTGACGGTCACCCCATCCCCAGAGCTGATGAGCTTATTGATCGGTTGTGAGCTGCCAAGTTTCTCAGCATGTTTTATTTAATGTCTGGATACTGGCAGTTTGCCTTAACCAATGGGGCCAAGGAGAGGTCACCATTCTCAAGCCCAGAAGAACATTACCAGTTCTGGGTGATGCCCTTTGGATTGAAGAATACCCCGGCCACCTTTCAGAGGTTGGTCAACCAGGTGTAGGCTGGACTGGAGAATTTCAGTGCCGCCTACCTGGATGACATTGCAGTGTTCAGTTCTAGCTGGGAAGAACACTTGCAGCACCTCGGGGAAGGTGAAGGCCAGTAAGTGCCAGATCGGGCAGAGTTCTGTGGTGTACTTGGGACACCAGGTAGGATGCGGACAGGTGGCGCCCCTACAATCCAAGATTGACACCATTCTGGCTTGGGACCCCCCCAAGACCCAGACAGTGGTGAGATCCTTTTTAGGTCTCACCGGTTACTACAGGAGGTTTGTTAAGGACCATGGCACCATTGTTGCCCCCTTAACATAGTTGACTTCCAGGAAGCAGGCCAAGAAGGTGATCTGGACTGAGTCCTGCCAGAAGGCTTTTGATGCCCTGAAGGCCGACTTGTGCACAACGCCCATGCTCAAGGCACCCAACTTCTCCAAGGAATTTGTCATGCAGACTGAAGCTTCAGAGCATGGTGTGGGAGCAGTGCTCTCAACTGAACGAAGAGGGCCTATATCAGCCTGTAGGCATCCTTAGCAGGAGACTACTCCCCAGGGAACAGAGGTGGAGTGCCACAGAAAGGGAAGCTTTCGCTATGGTCTGGCCACTGATTAAGCTGAGGCCCTACCTATTTGGGACTCACTTCCGGGTTCAGACAGACTACAGGCCCCTCAGATGGTTGATGCAAATGAGGGGTGAGAATCCAAAACTGCTATGGTGGTCCATCTCCCTACAGGAAATGGACTTTACGGTGGAACACAGCCATGGCACAGAACATGCCAATGCAGATAGTCTGTTCAGGTTCTTCCACCTTAGTGAAGAGAACTCCCCCAGGAGGTTGGGTAGTTCTCCCTACTTTTAGCTGGAGGGGATATGTATTAGACTTGGCATCTTTTGACATGTTTCCCCGGAGTTTTTGCTTTCTGACCTCCCGGTTTTTGCTGGCATAGCGTCTCTGCACACTTTTCTCACTGCAGATCAGTGGTAAAGTGCAAGTGCTCCTGTTGTAAACTGTGTTATGGATTGGTGTTTCCATGATTGGCATATTTGATTTACCTGTCAGTCAGTAAAGTGCAGTGAGCATGCCAGGGCCTGTAAATCAAACTCTGCCCTGTCATTGCAGAGGCTGTGTGCAATGTGGGACTGCTATGTCGACTTGGGAAGTGTACCCACTTGCCAGGCCCTAACCTTCTCTTTTCTTACATGTCAGTCACCCCTAAGGTAGACCCAAGGTACCCCTGTGGGCAGGGTGCAGTGTATGTGAAAGGTAGGACATGCACTGGTGTGTGTGGCATGTCCTGATAGTGAATTACAGCCAATTTTGTTTTTCACTATTGCAAGGCCATCTGTTCCCATAGGACAGAATATGGAGTTTGTTTATAACATCTTATAAACATAACTGGCCCTGGGAACTAGGTAGAAAAATAAAGTTTAGAGTGCCTGAACTCAGAATCTAAAGATGAATCTTTTAGTGACGGTGATTTTTACATTCTGTGTTTGAAAATATAACTTTTAGAAAGTAGGTATTTTCTTGCTCAGCCAGCCAGTAGGCCTATGCTGGGGTTGTGGATTGACTGTCCGGGTTTTGGTTGACAGGGGCCGGGGAGGAGCAGTGGCTCCAGATAGTCTAGGTGGGTCAGGAAAGGGCTGAATAGACCTGGGCTGCATTTAGAGTAGGGGGAAGGAGATTTCCTTTCACTTGAATGGGCAGGTCTGGCGCTGACACTGCCGTCCCCACCTCCTGCCAGGAAGCCACAACAGTGAGGGCAGAACTGGTTCTGGCTGTGCACAGACACTCTTTGCCCTATGGACAAGAGATTTTGGTCTAATAAAAGTGGGGCCTAAACTCCTGAACGTTAGAACTCTTTTTGGACCAAGAAGACTGCCAAGAAGAAGAGCTGGAGAATCTGTGAGGAGGAACTACCACTTTGCTGAGTGCTTTGCTGTGTTGGCCTGCAGTGGCTGCTTCTGTCTTGGGCAGTGAAAGGACTGGACTGAACTTTCTACAATCTATTTTTGTGAGTTTCTCCAAGGGCTTGAGGTAGAGCTTGCCCCCTGTTCAAGAAGTCTCAGAAACAGCAAAGACTTCAAGTTCTTCGGCTCTCAGCACTGCGGACTGTGTCTTTTGTCCTATTTATAGAGAGGGGGGGCACTAGGAGCTGATTATTAGGTCCAGTAACCCTTGCTCCCAAAAAGTATGTAGTACACAAAGGGAGTCACTGCTCCTTATAGAGGATGAAAGAGGAAGAAACTTTTTTTCGTGTGCTAATCTGTGGGGGCCAGTGACCGGCGGAGACAGGGAGAGGCACGCAGGTGGATCGGCCCTGCTAATACGGGAGAACCTTCCAGAGTGCCCTCACTGATCTCATGAGATCCTGACTCTAATATTAAGAGAAACGCTACTCCCTTCAACAAACTTGGTGGCACTGGTTAGTTAAGTCCGCCACTGATACTAAAATTGACCTCCCTTTGGTCCTGAAGAAGCACTTTGGATCTCCTTCTGAGGCCACATACAGCGAGAAACATGTTGACCGTTATATATGTCCATTAGGGACATATACCCAGCTACAGAGGGACATAATATCCCCTAGAGCAGCACTACCCACTTTGTTTTAACAATGACAGAGGGATCACCCTAATAAATAGAACCCACTCTCCCTCGGTCATTTTTTAACATACCACTTTAGACTTCACTGCCACTTACACCCACGCAGCAAAACGGCTTCTCATCAAAAGATCTCCGATAAAGAGACCCTTCAAGGGGACCCGTAGGACATTGCAGGGCCAGCCCGATGAGAAGCAAAGCCCAAATGATGAAGCATGACATCCTTCGGGGTGTGTGAGGGCATTATGAGGACACACTGTCCCCCACAGATAGAGTAGCACATGAAAAAAAGTTTCTTCCTCTTTCAGCCTCTACAAGGAACAGTGACTCCTTTGTGTACTAGTGAGTGTGTGTTTTGTGCTGCAACAGAAGAAAAAGCAACCCGACGCCATCTACGATGCCGCTGTTGACTCCGTGTCCTGAAGGCACCGCAGAGGGCACCGCTGCAACACCGCACCGCGACCCTGGTCTCACCGACGATGTCTGCTGACGCCGCCACCGAGCCGCTGCTTGCACTGTGACCTGTGGGCACCACACTCCGCACCATCTTGCTTCACAACGCCCCCTTGGTATCCCCGATGATGCCGCTCCACGCCAAAATCGACGCCGCTGTTTGCACCTTGGTTCGAGGACACCACTCAAGAGGTTACACGATACATCACCCTCATCCCGCACCGCAGCCATGGCCCACCGATGCCGGCGTCATAGACTCCAGTTCGTCAGCCGATGACAGCGTTTCAGCAACGACGACCCCGCTGCCTGCACTGTGACGAGCACCACATCACTTCGCACCGTGACCCTGGTCTCACCTACGACACCATTCGACAAAGCCACCAAGCTGCTGCTTGTACCGCGACCCGAGGGCATCGCACGCCGCACCGTGCACTTCGCACTGAAGCACCTGACGCCTGTTGATGCCAGCGCTCCTGACTTGAACCGCGAGGAGTTCGATCTGCAACGCGTGTGACTTCAAGGGTCCGACGACCCCTGCACCGACCTCCTGAACCGACGCTGGCGGACGCCGTGCTTCCGGAAGCTCAACGAGAGGTCACCGACGCCCAGAATTTCTAAAGGTACTGTTTTGCAGGTCTTCCCGACATCATAGCTGGCCCGTGACGCCGTGGTCAGCCAGAAATGTTTGGATTTGTTTGCTCACGATGCTGTGATAGCTCCAGAGGGATCTATTGACTTCAAGGAACTGTTTTTCAAGGTTATTGTGATAACTGAAGATTTATAAGTACTGTATTGTGGATTTTTATCATTTTTGGTCTTGTCTTAAGTTTATAAAAATATTGGATATTTTTCTAAATTGGTGTTGTGTCCTTTTGTAATGCTTACACTGTATTACTGTTGGTTATGTGCAAATGCTTGACACACTGCCTCTAAGATAAGCCTGACTGCTCATGCCTAGGTACCAAGGGGGTGAGCAGGGGTTATTTTAGGAATGTAACTCCCTTATCCTGACTAGAAGAAAGGGTATCTACTTGGACAAAGGTGCAAACCCTTGCCAACTAGAGACCCCCATTTCTAACACCCCTACTATGTAATTAAGTATCTTTAAGCACAGTGCAATGCAATGTCACATCAGCCAACACCTACAGACCCTACATTGGCTCCCTGTCGAGAAGAAAATCACTTTCACGCTTCTCACCCACACACACAAGGCCCTACACAACGCTGGACCCGCCAACCTGAAACACCACCTTGGTTCCACGCACCCCAGCGCTCTCACCACTCGGCCCAGCTCTCCCTCGTAACCTGGAACCCATGCGAGCCTGAAACTGAAAACATAACCACCCTGAGGACATCGGTAACCCAGGCAACCAAGTGACGGACCCCTGACCATCATCATCTGTTGAGCACAGGATGTGTAAGATGAGATATACCAAAGTAAGTGTACCAGGCACCACGATACATCTGAGCACAGATTGCGGCACGTGGAGCTTTGGGGACAGTGTGCTAGGGATGGAGCAAACACCACAGCCAGTAAAACAAGCATTTGCAATGCAATCAGTCTCGCCTTTGGGACCTCATATGTATTTAGCTATGCAGCACATTAGCCTGGATGCTGAACCATCTACCGTTCTTTAACATGGTATAAAGTAAGCACCAAACTGCGTGACACGCCAGGTATGGGAACACATGGAGAGAAATATTGCCTTTCAGCTGGAAATGGTATAGTCCAAAGCTCTGTTTTTAATATTAAATCAGGGACTTCAATGTTCATATCACTGAAAATACAAGATTTGAAAAAAATATTATTGTCTACGGGTGCTTGTGGAAGACAATTCCTATGGACTGGAATCTAGAGTATGCTAAAGTGATTCTAGTATTTTACTGACCTCTGCTGGTCGTTTTCTTTCAAGAAAGTTAAATAGAGGCAGTTGCCAGAAATATTTAAAAAAGAAAGTCCCTCAGCAGAAAGCAATTCTGGTGTTTTACTGACCTCTACTGGTCCTTTTTTATTAAGACAGTTAAATAGAGGCAGTTGAACAGAAAAAAAAGTCCTTAAGCGGAAGCAGACAAGTCCTAGGGCTGATCTCCAGAGCCCACAAAGTACATACACTTATATGTATATACTAATATATAAGTATATACTGAAGTATATACAAGAGGTCTCGAAGGGTCGACCTAAAAATGACTAGTTGTGTATAATATTGAAATATAAAAAGATCATGCACGTTATCCGGAAAAGCAGAAATGCTAATATATTTATTATTTGACTACAAGCTATCCAAAAACACATCAACCAGAGAAGTGCCAGAGCACACAAAGTTTAATTGTAGCAAACAGACTCAGACGAATATGCCCATGGAAGATAAAGTGCGAAAGCCATGTTAACCATAAGCAGTTTATTTTTGTACAAATATGAATTAGTAATAAAGTTAGAGAGAGAGTGAAGAGAGAGAAATAAGGTATAGATAGAGAAAAAGAGAAAGTTAGAGAACGAGAGAAAGAGAAAGACATGCAAGGTGGGCTGGGAAGAGGTCACCTTGGAGAAAAGCACCAGACTGCTAAGGATGCTTATTTTGTGGTATTCTGAGGATATTTGGGAAAGGGTTAAGGAAAGACGTTTCTGGTAAGATGGGTAGAGGTTGAGGCCTGAAACATGTCCGCAGGGTGGGGAGTGGTGATCCTGGAAAAGAACATTTGACTTCTAAGGACGCTTAATTTGAGTGTGGTTTGGAAGCTGAGGGGAAGGATGAGGGGGCTTCTTAAGAGATTTCTGCAGATTTAGGCTTTAAGTATGTTTGCTTGACTGGGGAGAAGTCACTGTGCAATAGAGCTGTGGCCTGGTAAGGATGGTTATTTTGTGGGACTGTGATGATTTGTACGATGAAGCTTCCCCTTGTCCAGAAACCTCTATAGGTCCAAGCCTTTGATATGCCTTGGGGTGGGGAGAGGTCACCTTGAAGGAGAGCTTCGGACTGCTAAGGATGCACACCTTGTGGGCGATGGCGATGTGTGGGAGAGGATGAGGGGAAGAAGCTTGTGCTATGGTAGAATGTTTGCAGGTGCAGGCCTGAGATATGCAAGCAGGACTGGGGCGAGGACTCTCTGCAGTAGAGCTCTGGACTGCTAAGGTAACATTATAATGAAAAAATAAGATAGGACAGATGCTTTTTCAAATTGTAAATCAACAAAACACATCGTCTTAAAAAACAAGATTTGCTAATTAACTGTGACCAAATAAAGGAGATTGTTTATTTTTTTTAAACCAGTTTAAAACGCCATTGCCACATCAGCATAAATGTGATTATAGTGTAAACTATCACAGAAACTGAAGGTTTTTTTAATGCAGTTTTTATGTGTGGCATCAGGGTACATCAGGGTACATGTGTTAATGTACTTATGTTGAAGTTTTTTTATTGTTTTATAGTTAAGTGTTACAAAACGCAAGCCGAAAATAAAGCTGTGCTGCACGTTTTGAAGAAGGAGATGGTGTATAGAGAAAGGTAGAGAGAGGTGGAGATTAGTGAGAGAAAGAGTGAAGAAAGAGAAATAATGTTTAGATAGAGAGAAAGAGAGAGATAGGGAGAGAGAGAAAAAGCGAGCGAAACCAAGACATGTAAGGTGGGCTGGGGAGAGGTCACCTGATAGAAGAGCTCTGGACTGCTAAGGTCGCTTATTTTGTGGTACTTTTAGGATATGTGAAAGAATGCTTGCGGTACAGTAGTATATGTGGAGTTTGAGGCCTCAAATATGTCCCCTAGGTAGGGAGTGGTCACCCTGGCGATTTATTCTGGACTGCTAAGGATACTCACCTTGTGGGTGTTTGAGGGGAGGATGAGGGGAGAAAGGTTGGGCTATGGAAGGATGCTTGCAGGTCCAGTTTAATTATAAGAAACAAAAGCAGACCAATGTGCGCCCAGCTTGATAAAATTTTAATTAGTGCTTTATATAACAGAGCAGGCTGGTAACCAGACACACTATTTGAATACTGCCTCTTGTCCCAGCAGGTCTGTCTCCATTTTGTAGCTCCCTTCTATTATGTATCATGCGGTGTGAACACTCCATAGTACAGTGTGTGTAACATATACAAGCATTGGCATAGCCAATAGATTTTGCCTTTGGGTCCTTATAAGTGTTTAGCTATAGTTCTTGACTTAGCCAACGTGTTTCAGCTATGTTGTAGAGCAGTGTGGCTGCTTGCAACTATGTCAGCCTGTTTTGAAACGAGAGAGAAAGAGTAAAAGTCGTGTGTGTGTGTGTGTTGATAGCAAGATGGAAGTTGACGTCACTGAAGTAAGCAACATCAAGAATTAGTAAAAATGAAGGAGGGAATAAATGGTGTGTGTTATATTGAGAATAAATGTAGGGGATATGAATTGAAATAGAGGACGAGTGTTGGTAAATGTGAGATACAGAAAGAGAGAAGGTAGAAGAGTAGAAATTGGGAGGAAAAAGAGTAGTATACCGGAAAAGCATGGTGAGAGGATTATTGGAAAGAGACAGAGGAGAGAAAGTGGAGGAAGAGAAAGGGTGATAGAGGAAGTGACAGAAATGAATATTACGGATATTGTGAATTGTAGGAAATTATATGAAAAGTTGGGAGAAAAGGAAAGTAGTGAAGGGAAAAGTTGTTGTGAAACAAATTGCGAACGTATTGTTTCAAAATAAAATAAAGAGAATGTTTGAGAACTAAAAGTGTAGGTAATGTCAGAAATAGAAATCTGAAATCCTAGAGAAGAAAGATGGTAGTTATGAAAGAGTGAAAGTTAAGTGGGGTGAATATAGGAGCTTAGCGGATGTGCACTAATAAAAATGCCTTTTCATAAGCTTGTTTTCGCTATTAAGGAAAACCGCACACTGAAGCGGAGTCAAAACGTTGTATGAATGTAACCAGATTAAGTCATACACTTGTTATTAAATAACAAAGCTTGCTCCCTAAAACAAAGGCTGCTCTGATTGGACAGTGATAACGGAGCTTGGGCGGGGTTTGACACTTGTCTGTATATGGGGAAAAAAACGTGAATGCTGTGTGTGTTTCAGAGAAAATAATGCCATCAGCGTAGTGCGGCAATGAAAGTAACCAACTAAGGGGCATATTATCAAGACAGGCGATAAAATTATCGCCGGTTTAGCGGCAGAAAACTGCCAATTGAAGCCCATGTTAGAGGTGAAGGACGTCTAACATGGGCTTCTATGGGAATTCTATAGAGCATATTATCAAGCCCATTATCGCCGTTTTAGCGGCAGTTTTCTGCCGCTAAAGTGGCGATAATTTTATCGCCTGGCTTGATAATATGCCTCACAATAGTTTAACTAATTCATGGGATTTGAAAGCTTTATTCGCTTGGCAGGGTGTTCTGTGATTCTTGTTCCTGTTTTATTTAGCTGTCAAATGATAAAGTTCCCATTTGTGAAGGAAAAATGCTGTAGGCAGAGAGGGAAGAAGCTGTAGTATGGGCTCAGCTGGGCGGGGTTAAACAGCTTCAGCACTGCTTCCTGATAACGATTGGAACCGCAGCAGTAATAATGCAATAGACTGCATGCAGGGACTGCATGCGCATCCCTGCTCGTACCCGCGGCAATACTCCATGGCAGTGAACTTCCCAGGAAAGGTGGAACATGCACCCACCGTTAGCTATTTGCAGGCTACAATTTTTAAAGATGCACAAAAAAGCCAATCCAAGGTGTGGGAGGAGTCAGACCCCACAAAGTACAGACAACAGCAAGACTAACAGCGCAAGCGCTGTGTAGGGTCGCCCTAAAAAGGCGGCAAGTATGGTGCTGTGCCTTAGCAGACAGCTCAGCATTGCTTGAGGAATGAGGATACTGCTAGTGCTGTGCAGAGGCTGCTCTGAAACACTGCAATAGAAAACAAGGAGATCCTGCCCTGGCATACAGTGCAGTAAAGTGGTGGGAACGGGGAAAGCAACATAACATGGGAGGAGTGTGAGGACTACAATGGAGGATGGCAGGCAGGACCCCGACCTGCATGTCAGATTTGGTCGTGTTCAGAAACGCATGGGCTCTTAGCCAGCTGATGCACTCTACTTGTATTTGGGACACAGCAAAGGGTTACACTGAGTTTTAGTGTTTTCAGTCCTGTTCAGTGCATCGCACAAACAAATCACAATGTCTGCTTGCAGTTGACCATTCAACTAGCTGAAAACCTGCCAGATCTCTATCAGGAATGAGAGCGGGTCGGCAATCCATGGTACTCACCTGAAGCACTGCAGTGAAAGTTTACTTAAGGTGTTTTAGAAAAATGGAGGACAGCTTCATTTAGTTATCTAAGAGTAAGGGTTTTATAATACATTTAAAAAAAGGAAAGGTGTAGGATTTGTGTGTATTTTTACTGGTGCCGCTGTTTCTTGAAAAACAGAGATATAGCTGAACAGAGGTTTAGCACTCAGACTTTAAAGTTCAAATAGCTATCATGTTGCATTTATTACACATCATATTATTTTATAATGTACAAATGTTACACCACTGTAGTGTTGCAACAGGCGAAGGCAAACAACAAAACACAAGTAGTATATTCATACCAGCCGAGAAAAGTGTGACAACAGAAGTACGGCCAGAGTGCTTTGCACAGAAATAAAGCGACATGAACATAGCTACCAGCATTAGACACAGAAAAATGGGTTAAATGTGCAGTGTTACCTGCAGCAACAGCGTGACAGTATTAACCGTATCTAGAATGCAGAGCACTGCTGCGATAGCAGTGTTACCTGTACCCGTGTGCCGAACAGTGCAGCAACGGCAACACTACGAGCACAAAGAAGCATAATTAATGTAATACAAACCTGAAGAAATAACATAATCTACCCTATGGATTTAGAGACCCGTCCCAGCCATGCTACATTTTAGGAACTACATGGTGATGCACTTCTTTAAAGGACACTTTATCACTTTATGTAGTAGTCACTTCCACCGTCTGAACTCAGGTACCCTTCCATTCACTTGCCGACACCATCTCTGCCTTTGCCCCTGTCCCGCGCTCCAGTGCTTTCTGTCTAGGTTGGCGCTTTACAAATCCCATATACACACAGAGCCAGCAGACAGGGAGGAAAGTGCTCCCCACCAGTAGAACATTTGATTGAGTGAACTCAACAGCTTACAAGTGTTTGCAGTAAATAACAAGTTACTCGTTGGCGTGCTTATATTTATGGCACATCTAACATGCATTACAGGTTACCTGCAACAAGAGCAGCTCTTGACAAGAAAAGTTCAAGGGACCAAGGATCTCACAGGGGACAGGGACTTGGTTAAAGGTGTGACTCAGTGGTATAGTAAATAAAATACTGCCACCTCAAGTTGAAAAGTATTACAAGTTGCCTTGGAGTTCCATGCCCTAAGGAAGGAAACAATTCTTTGAAGACTTGCAAAATCTTTATAATGTACGGCATGGGTTACATCTTCTCGCATAATATGACATAACACAGGGAAGACTCAAAATCTTGTTGGTCCTGTATCCATCATCGGACAAGCACTGGCTCTAACGCTGGTTAATTTACAACCTTAGAATGATACATGGCTGAGCCGGGCCTGCAGGAATATGAACTTCGCCAAAGACACGGTGTCCAGTGGCCACGCATGCGTGGCCTCTTCATTTAGGCCTAGCTTTTTTCCAAAATATGGTACATTGTGGAACCTGTGACACTGTAAACATGGCCTCGACAACCCAGCATGTCAAATGATGTTGGATAAATTGTCACCACTGGCCGAAAATACCAGACGACATGGAGTCACTTGGGAGCTCTGGAGATGGTCCCAGACGGGTCACTACTGCAGAATCATTATCCACTGTATATAGTAATAGACTATAGGACCAACATTAATGCATGTATTCCTATCTCGCACATGGACAGTTAAATCTAATACACCAACTGCTATGGAGGAATTGTTTACCAACCTGATTTTGCACACCGGAACTTCTAAACCCAAACTTCTAGCACGGAAACACGAACTACAACACCCAGAAAAAAAACTCATGGTGGCCGGAAAAACAGGGCTGGCTAGGAGGGGCCATTTGGCAAAATTACAAGGCGGGCAGCGTCGTTACCCACCTTCTCTGAGTGCCAAGCCATCAGTTCTTTTCTGAATGCTGGTTTCCCACCGGTGGGATGTGGTGCCCTGTGAAGGAAGAGAGGATTGAGGATACAGACACCGGACATCACAGTGCCCACCCTATGCAGAGGCGGAAGTGGAGGTGATTAATGAGGAGTCACTGACCACCCATGGTGAGTATATGTCGCACAATCACTCAATGAGACGCGGGCTGTATACTCACATGTAGCCACGTTTTCAGTGAACTGTCTATTGAGGTAATAGCTATTTAAATATTATCAGATCGGCAGACAAAAGCCGCGGACTTTGGAAGTGGGGAATCAGGCTCAAGTCTCGAAGTCGACTCAGCATCCTGTATTCTGGGTAAATTGCTTAATCTCCCTGTCCCTACCAAGAATTAATGTGCCCTTGTGCAATGTAATGTAATGTATTTGTGCTCAGCTAAAGCGGTCCAATACCTTCGGGGAGAGTTTGCGCTATATGAATCTGCAAAAAAACTATACTTCAGAAAAGTTAGGGGTTTCTTTAAATTGGGATTCTTTGTAATGATGCAGGGAGAACCAGTTATATGCATTTCTAATTGAAACCTAAATGCTAAATACACTTGCTATCAGTAAAGATGGACGGTGTGGTTGCTGCGTTTCAAGGGCGTCTGTGGTCTAGGTGCGGCCACATTTTGAGACTTTGAAACTAGGAACAGGTTTGCATCCTGGGATCGACTCTGCATCCTGTGATTCTGGGCAAATCACTCAAAATCATTGTGCCTTATGTGTAGCGACTGGTTCTATTATAACGCGCTTTAATGCACATGTGAAATTTGCGCAATTAAATAAATACTTTTTTTTTAAAACAGCACAGCCCTATAGGCAGGCACATGACTTGCTCTTTGAGTTTGAACAACTTAAGTTTTATCAAAGAATGTTCTATATTTGGGATATTGGCGTCTTTATTGTACTAAAATGCTAATATGTGTTAAACATACTTCACAAGCCTATAATAAACACGTATTTCACAATTATAAACAATCTTATGGGAGGTTTAAAATGGTGGTCTTTCGTTAGCTCCATTGTATAGATCAACATCAAAAGTGCAGTAAGGACTAACAATGAGAGTTTGTGGCTTTGCTGTAGACTTAGAAGCTGTGGAACTGGGTTCGAGTCTCGGGACATCCAGTGATTCTGGGCAAACCCCTTAATCTCCCCGTGCCTACCAACAATTATTGTGTGTCTTTATGTTACGTAACTTGTGCTCGTGTAAAGAGCTCCAACCTATATGAGTCGAGTTCCTACAATATAAAACTGAAAAAATTTACGTTACGAAAAATGTCTGTGATCGTATTTTAAGGTTACATTTCTAACAATTCCCAGCTGATTAGCATATTTTGAGGGCCACTGGAACAATACCTATGGGTCGAGTTCGCACAAAATAAATCTGCAAA
This sequence comes from Triturus cristatus, assembly GCF_964204655.1. Lineage (NCBI taxonomy): Eukaryota > Metazoa > Chordata > Amphibia > Caudata > Salamandridae > Triturus > Triturus cristatus. The sequence continues at coordinate 1,188,891,704 of NC_140581.1, read as the reverse complement.
AATAAAAATGACGTTACGAAAGATGTTTGGGATCCTATTTTAACGTTATATTTCTAACAATTCCCAGCTGATCAGTTATTTTGAGGTGAAGTGATGCCAGGACCCATTGCTGAGGGTCCCTTGAATCGTGATAATTGAGTGTTAGTGAGGTAGTAGCAAAGAGGCCATTTTCCCTGCTTGCCTCAGGGCCCATGGCGTCCTTTCTACTCTACTTAGGCTAGCCAAATCTGAAAGAAACACGTTAGTTAGATTCCTCACCTTAGAATATCCCCAGGCGTCAGACTGGATCCGGAAGATTTTTCGTCAGTAATACCCCTTGCGCGTCGCTAGGCATCGTCTGCGGCTCCGCGTCCGTCGTCGGCGTCGTGCGCCGGAATGACGTCGTCAGAGTACTTAGACGCCGCCCTCGCGCGCTGACGTCAGTTCTTCTTTTTTCCGCGCCAGTAAGCGCAGATCCGGGAGAGCTACCCCTTTAGTCAATTTTTGACTAACTTTTTGATCCTTTTTGATCCTGTCAATCGACTCCGGTGCCGGTAGGATGCCTGGTTTTAAAGCCTGTGCTGACTGTAACCGCCTGATGTCGGTTACGGACCATCACCGCCGGTGCCTGTACTGCTTGGGCCTCGACCACGACGCGGAGTCGTGCTCGGACTGTAAGGCCCTGACCTCGAAGGCTAGATGGGAGCGGTCCCGTAAGCTTCTCGAGATTCGCCACGCGGCTCCGCGCGCCTCTCGATCCCGGTCCAGGAGGAGGTCCAAGGATCGGTCGCGGAGCCGCAGCTGACGTCACCATCGGTCGTCGGGATCCAAGTCTTCGGGTAAGTCGAAGCATTCCAAGAAGTCCAAGAGGCGACATCGCTCTTCGGACTCCCCTCGCCGGTCGCGCGACTCGGCCGAGGGTCAGGGTGGTTCCACCCCCGCGGCTCCGGCGGAGCCGCAGGCGCCGCGCATGTCCCCATACCCTCCGGTCCCTGGGACTAACGCGACGCCGGCGGAAGTCAGTGCCTTCCTCTCGGCCATGAGGAACCTGGCTCCGCCGTCGGCGCCCGCTGGTGCGCCTTCGGGCCCCGCGGACCCGACTGGGCTGCCTTGCCTGCCGGTGGCTCCGGCCCCGGGGCCGTTGACGGCTCCGGCCTCGACGCCGCAAGCGCCCGAGGGACCCGTTCTCGAGTCCCCGTCGACGCCGGTCGACCTCGTCACGCCTCCTCTGCCGGCGTCGACACCGGTACCACCCCCGACGCCGACGTCGACTCCGCTCGACGTCGTGCCCCAGTTCAGTCCCGCCCCGGGCCCGGCGCCGGTCCGGCGTTGATGGACGCCGAGATCGACGCCGCTAGAGACACATTTTGTCTACCGCCCGGCTCCGTTACTTTCTCCTCTACACCAGGAGTCGGATGATGGGGACTACTGGGAGGGATCCGAGGATCCTATGGCCGCTCAGGCCCAACTGTCCCAGGACTGGGCAGATGAACTGGGGGAGGCCAGTGGTCTGGATACCTCGCCAGACACTGGATTCATCTCTCCTCCGACTGTGGCTTCGGAGGAGGGTGCTGCTTTCTCTGTGGTGCTACGCAAGGCGGCCGCAGCCCTTGGGCTCGAGCTACCTGCCGTGGCTGTGAGGACGAACGTCCTCACTGAGGTGCTTCAGTCTGCAGCAAGCTCCACTGAGCCTCTGCTGCCGTTCAATGAGGCCCTCACTGACGTTCTACAGGGCACCTGGTCCAAGCCCTCCACAGTTCCTCCTGTGGACAGGAACGTCGCCAGGCGCCACCGCCCTGCTCCGGGCGACCCCAGTTTTCTGTCCCAACACCCTACCCCTGAGAGCCTGGTTATCCAGGCCTCCACCTCCCAATCCTCTTTCCCGACCGCCCCGCCGGACCGGGATTCCAAGAGACTAGAGCAGTTTGGCAAGAAGCTGTTCTCTTCCCTTAGTTTGGGCCTGCGGTCTTTGAACACCGCTTGTCTCTTGGACCGTTATTCCCACTCTCTGTGGAATGCGGTGGAGGACGCGCTGCCCCTGTGTCCGGAGGAGGTCCGGACACGACTTACCCAGGCTCTGGCCGATGGGAGGGATGCCGCGCGACATGCTATAAGATGTGGGCTTGACACCACGGACTCGCTGGGTAGGGCGATTTCTACCTCAGTGGCGCTTAGACGTCACGCCTGGCTGAGGTCCACGTCATTTTCGGGTGATGTCCAGAGCTCTCTCATGGACATGCCCTTTGATGGCACTCACCTTTTTGGCGAGAAAGCGGACAGTGCGCTGAATCGCTTTAAGGACTCCCGGGCTACGGCCAAGTCCTTGGGCCTCTCGGCCCCGCGGTCGCAAACTTCCGCCTTTCGCCCCTTTCGTGGCCAAGGAAGGGGTGCCTCCTCACGTACGCCTAGCCACCAGCCGCAGAATCAACCTGCGCGCGGTCGCGGACGTGGTTTCCACCGAGGCGGTTCTGGAGGACGACGAGGTCAGTCCACATCCACCCCGGCAGCATCCGCCTCAAAACCTTCCTAGTCCGAGTTTTCAGGCCCATTCCACGCCAGTGGGCGGCAGAGTTCGCCATCACCTGCTCCACTGGCGGTCCATCACATCGGACAGGTGGGTGCTGCAAATCGTCCGAAGGAGCTACTCCCTCCCCTTCGAGACGACCCCTCCAGCCATGCCACCGCAGCACCACCGTATCTCGGGGGATCATTTGAATCTTCTCCACGAGGAAGTTTCCGCCCTCTTGGCCAAGGGGGCCGTCGAGCGCGTTCCGAGTCCAGAAGTGGGTCGTGGTTGTTATTCCCACTACTTTCTGGTTCCCAAGAAGGCCAAAGGGGGCCTACGCCCTATCTTGGACCTCCAGAACGTCAATGCCTTCCTCCGGAAGGAAAGGTTCAAGATGTTGACCTTGGCTCAGGTTCTAGCTGCCCTAGACCCCGGAGACTGGATGGTAGCGTTGGACTTGCAGGACGCATATTTCCACATCCCCGTCCTGCCGGCCCACCGGCGTTACCTGCGGTTCACGGTGGGCCCAGAGCACTTTCAGTTTACCGTGCTCCCCTTCGGTCTCACCAGTGCCCCTCGGGTGTTCACGAAAGTGATGGCGGTGGTCGCAGCTCATCTGCGCAGATCAGGGGTTCCAGTCTTCCCCTATCTCGACGACTGGTTGTTGAAGGCGGGCTCGCCCCGGGCAGTCGTCTCCCACCTCCAGACTACGGCGGATCTCCTGCATTTGCTGGGGTTTTCCATCAACGTGCCGAAGTCACACCTGAGTCCCTCTCAGAAGCTCCGTTTCATCGGAGCGGTTCTCGATTCGGCGCAGTTCCGGGTCTATCCACCGGAACAGCGGGTCCGGGATATTCAGGCCCTGATTCCCATCTTTCGGCCTCTATCCTGGGTTTCGGTCAGGCTAGCGTTGCGGCTTCTGGGGCTGATGGCCTCCTGCATCCTACTAGTGCATCACGCCAGGCGGCGCATGCGGGCTCTGCAGTGGGACCTGAAGTTTCAGTGGGCCCAGCATCACGGCAACCTGTCCGACCATGTCTTGATCTCGGAGGGCACTGCACAGCAGTTGCAGTGGTTGCTCACGGACCGCGATTGGGTCATGGGCAGAAGCCTCTTCCTTCCCCAACCGGAGCATGTTGTAGTGACGGATGCGTCCCTCCTGGGATGGGGTGGCCATATGGGAGAGGCGGAGATCAGAGGCCTCTGGTCTCCGGCGGAGTCTCGTCTCCACATCAACCTGTTGGAGTTGAGAGCGATCCGGCTTGCACTGAAAGCCTTCCTTCCCTCTGTCAGGGGCAGTGTCGTGCAGGTGTTCACGGACAACACCACCGCCATGTGGTATTGCAACAAACAGGGTGGGGTGGGGTCGTGGACCCTTTGTCAGGAGGCTCTGCGCCTCTGGACGTGGCTGGAACACCAGGGCGTCACCCTAGTGGTTCAACATCTGGCAGGCTCTCTGAACGCCAGAGCAGACGAACTCAGCCGCCGGTGCATGATGGATCACGAATGGCGTCTGAACTCCGAAGTGGCGCAAGGTCTCTTTCAGCAGTGGGGAGAGCCTTGGTTAGATCTATTCGCCACCGAAGAGAACGCGCAATGTCAGCAGTTCTGCGCGTTGGAATTTCCAAGGCGGCACTCGCTCGGCGACGCTTTCCGTCACGAGTGGAGTTGCGGTCTGTTGTACGCCTTTCCGCCTATACCGCTTCTGCCCAGAGTGCTGAAGAAGATCAGGCGCGACCAGGCCCAAGTCATCTTGGTGGCTCCGGACTGGGCACGAAGGTACTGGTATCCCGAGCTACTCAGTATGTTGACCGATCCTCCGATACGTCTGCCCCTTCGGGAGGATCTTCTGTCGCAGCAGCAGGGGACGGTCCTCCACCCGAACCTGTCCAGCCTCCACCTCCATGCGTGGAGATTGAGCGGCGGCAGTTGATGCCATTTGACTTGCCTCCTGAAGTCTGTGATATCATTCTGGCAGCCAGGCGTCCCTCCACAAAGACGGTATACGCCTGCCGGTGGAACAAATTTGTGGCATGGTGCACAGCAAAGGCTGTGGATCCCCTTTCCGCCCCTCTTTCTGAGGTTCTCCTCTTTCTTCTTTCTTTGGCCCGGCAGGGCTCTGCCCTGGGCACCCTGAAAGGTTATCTTGCTGCCATCTCTGCCTTCTTGCGGCTTCCTGATCAGCCTTCTCTTTTCAAGTCCCCTGTGGTTACACGCTTTCTAAAAGGCATTACTCACACGTTCCCTCCTGTCCCTTTTGTAATGCCTCAGTGGGACTTGAATCTTGCTCTCACATTTCTAATGTGCGCTCCCTTTGAGCCTCTTCATAATTGTCCTCTTCGTCTGCTGACGCTTAAGACTGCTTTTCTGGTAGCCATCACCTCGGCTAGACGGGTGAGTGAGCTCCAGGCTTTACCTTCAAAGCCTCCTTTTCTGTCTGTTCATCCGGACACGGTTGTCCTTCGGCCTCGTCCCTCCTTTCTTCCGAAAGTGGTGACTCCATTTCATCTTGGGCAGTCTGTCACCTTGCCCACCTTCTTTCCGCCTCCGCATCCTTCCAAAGAGGAAGAGAGGCTCCACCGTCTGGACCCAAAACGTGCGCTCTCCTTTTATTTGGACCGCACAAAGCAGTTCGAGGTGGACGACCAACTTTTTGTTGGATACGTGGGTGCTAAGAAGGGGAAAGCGGTGCACAAACGGACCATCTCTCGATGGGTCGTTTTGTGCATCAAAATTTGCTACTCCTTGGCAAAAAAGGACCCTCCTGTTGGGCTGCGCGCCCACTCCACTCGGGCCACAGCGGCTACTACTGCTTTGAGACGGGGTGTCCCTTTGCAGGACATCTGTCAGGCGGCGACGTGGGCTTCGCTACACACGTTTGCCAGGCATTATTGCCTTGACAGCCAAGTCCGGAGGGATGGCTTCTTTGGCCGTTCTGTTCTCCAGGACTTTCTGGTGTGATCTTGGTTCGCAGACCCACCACCGGGGATGGTATTGCTTGGGTATCTATTCTAAGGTGAGGAATCTAACTAACGTGTTTCTTTCAGATGAACACGTTACTTACCTTCGGTAACGATGTATCTGTAAGAAACATTAGTTAGTTAGATTCCTCACCGACCCACCCATCCTCCCCGTTCTGCGAACCGACATCTAGGGTTAAGGATATCCTTTTCAGGCCCCTAGATTTTCTTTTTGGCACCAGTGTCGGTCTTTGCATGGCTCTGCGTTCCTGGCGCGGAAAGCTATGTACAAGAACTGATGTCAGCGCGCGAGGGCGGCGTCTAAGTACTCCGACGACGTCATTCCGGCGCACGGCGCCGACGACGGACGCGGAGCCGCAGACGACGCCTAGCGACGCGCAAGGGGTATTGCTGACGAAAAATCTTCCGGATCCAGTCTGACGCCTGGGGATATTCTAAGGTGAGGAATCTAACTAACTAATGTTTCTTACAGATACATCGTTACCGAAGGTAAGTAACTTGTTCTTCGATTTTATATTGTCTGTGTAGGTTTTATTTGTTACAACCAAGTTTTTGGAAACTTTGTCAAGTTGTCATGTAGAATTCCACCCGGCACAGAAATGCTGGTTTACTTAAAAGTAATCTGTAAAGATCCTTGGGAAAGCCTTGTGGTTGTGTGTTGGATTAATGACGTGGCTGGTTACCTTTTAAATCTTACGACCCCCTGGGTGTAGGGGAAGAGAGCTTTGCATGTTTGTAAAGAATCCATTTATTATAAATGGTGTGTGTGTGGTCTCTGGTATCCGTAGCTCCGTTGCTTTTGAAGCGCTCTATTATTCCGGGGCTTTTTATCGGAGTAATCCATCTGTAGCCAGGTCATTCAGTTACATGTAACTTATCTCGTGTTCCTAACTGTCACCACCCCCCCCCCCCCGCCCCCCCGCCCCCCCACCGTCACAGAATAGGAGGCTGGTGACGTGTCCTCCACTTTCTGAGCTCAAAAGCTGAGAATTGATTTTGGGACTCTTCTCTGCATAGCAGCCTTTTTTTTTCTTTCTGTAATGCCGACCATTTCTGGGGTCTAGATTTACCCCGCTGTTGCAGAATCGGCCCTAATTGCAGCATTTCAGGAACTGCAGAGGGGTAGGGCAGTGCATGCTGCAAGGTACCCCGAGGACAGCTGCTCGCGCACATCCTCGGGGAGGCCAGTGGCTGCTAGTGCACTGGGCGCGAGGCTTTGTGTGGGTCACACGAGCAGCTGTTTGCTCCTGTGAGATGCTGAGACTCACCACAGCATGAGAGTCCACGGACAAGACACTGCGATGGACGAACCGAACACTCTGGGACACAAGAACCATTACCTCTTCTAATGCACAGCACCACGCGTGGATGTTGCGAGGGCTGGCACGGAGCGGCTCTGGAAGAGAGTCAAGCTCAGAGGCTGTTTATATTGAAAGTGAAAGTGCTTCTGCACTTCTGTGTTATGAAGAAAACACACTTCCCAATGCGTTTAAGGGGGAGCTCAGGGAAAGCGAGAGGGAGGGGTTAAGGGTGGGTGCATGGTGGGAGGGTGACTCGGTGAGGCAAACAGCAATAAAGCCCTTTAAGGGGGCTTGTGTTTCAGCAACGAGATGGCTCAGCATATAACGCTGCCGACTTTGGAGCTGGAGAGCAGGATTCGAGCCTCTGCATGAGCTGTATCACTTAATGATAAATAAACAGATATCTTGGAGGGGGGTGGGGAGAGACAAATAAAATAACCACAACAAACAAAGAGAGGAGAGAGAAGTAAATACACAGAGCAATTCAATGTACATAAGCCAGGTCAGGGCGTTGGATTGCAGGAGGGGTGTGGGCATGAAAAGAAAGTAGTCTGTGCAGGAAAGGGGCCAATAGCCGCGGAAGGACACAAATGACTGACATGGCTGTCATGGGGAGGGACTAACAAGCTAAAAACCAATCGGAAGGCAGCATTTATATCCTAAGCAAATGAAGAAGATGGGTGGGAGAGTGGGTGGAGCTTCCACAAAGCTTCCACACTATAGTGTATACTGCATGCCTCGCAAAGCGATGGCAGCGCTTTCGTGCTGCAATGCTAGCGAGACATAAAAATGTGCAAGAAAACAGCAATGAAAAAAATCTGTTAAAAAGTTTTAAAAAATGTATGTGAAAATCCTCACACATTCACAGATGCAGCAAGATGGGTCACCACACAAAACCGCAAAACCTGAAAACAGGGGCACCAACCTGCCCAGCAGTAAAACCACACAAGTCAGAGAGCACCACAATGGTCACAGACAGCAGCGAAAATGATTACCAGCAGAAAAAAAAAGCAAATAAAGACGAAAAGAATGGCAACCAAGAGAGCCATGAACATGAGCTGAAAGAAGTCATGAGAAAAGGAGCAAGAGCAGCCAGAGATGTGATAACTACTCACGGCCGGTGGAAGCATTCAGCTTCAGAACGGAGGAAGAGAGTGAGACATTGAAGGCAGGCAGCGCCGTGGTCAGACCTCGATCCTCAGCATGAGGGTGAAGGCTGCAGGACATAGCAGGAGTCAGCAATCCAGGAGACGCAATCCTCCCACAAATGTAGAATCCTACATAAATAAAATATAGACTGTCAGCTCATGACATGAAGAGAAATTTATCAGAAGCCAATAATATGTGCAGCCCGGAAACAGGCAGACGCAGATGAGTGTCCTAAAAACAGAACTATCACACAGTCTTTTATTGTCTGAAACCATAAAAGGGAGTTGCAGTACATTTCCAGCAAACTTACAATAATAAGACAATAATCTGAGAAATGATGAACGAATGAAATACGTGTAATTCATCAGATAAGGCAGGTTACACAAAACAATTGGGGCAATCAGAAGAGGCCAACATCGTGTGATACCTGCATAGTCAAGCTGACGTGGGCTTGCACCCCCCACGTGTCCCTTGATGTGGACACTTGGGGACTTTCTAGAAGACTAATGCAATGTACAGGAACCCGTTTCTGCTGTTTTAATACCTTTCTCATCAGAAACATGCAAGCCTTGCTACTTACAGAGAAGGTGTGTGCCAATGTGTGTTGCTAAGCTAGCCTCATGTGCCATGTTGATGGTGTCTTTGAGCAAACCTTGCTTTGCAATATGAGCTGCTTACATTTGATAATGATTAGCCTTCCATGTCACGTCTCCTCTGCACACGTTCCAAAGGCCACTCCTGGCTATTTAATATCATAAGGCTGGGCAGCCCATCCATGTTAAAGAACAATTATAAAATGACTTCCACAGTATGATTGTAGTGTGCGACTCTATACCGTTCTCCGTTGTGGGTTGTGATAGGGAGGGAGTCTTGTCCCTGGCTTCCTTTTCAGTTTCCTCTTGAGCCTGCTGGGAAGACTTTGTGCACACAATATTGTCGTATTCGAGGTCCAGGTGTACCAGAATTGCAGTCCGTTGCCCTATAGAACCTACTTTAGCCTATTCTACCCATGGGGTGGAGAAGAATGTTACAGTTCAAGGGCACCTCCGAGAGGGGCGTGGCAATACTACCAAGAGCGATCTCAGCCTCCTCTCCCACTGCTCCCTGCGCACGAGCACCCAGTCAGAATCCCCAGAGTCAAGTCCATAAATAGAGTGCTCTTCGGCCCAAACCAGGTATGTTAAGTGGTGGTTCTCTCTTGCAGACTTTACCATTCAGCATTAAATAACAGTTGTCTGTCTCTCCCTGTAGAACCACTAAAAGCCACCTTCAGGCCACTACAGTGTCCCTCCATGTATGTTGCGGCCAATGGGGGGAGGAATGTACAGAGGGTAGTACAGTTTCCTCACAGCAGCACTGGGACATGTGCAGGACTAATGCGTCTTTCATGCAATCACTTGATATGTGGCCCATGTCAAAGTCCACTCTCCTCAGCTGCACAGAGCCCCCAAAAATGTCCCAGGGCCTGGTTAAGGCATTGGCTCCTACAATTGTATTGCTATCCTGGGAGGCAGTCCCTGGACACTGCATCCAGGGTCAGACACTAAGTCCTATTCTCAATATAGTGGGAAAAGTAAAAACCACAAAGGGAGAGCGATACCCCACTTCCATGCAGCCGCTGGGGTCAATTAGGGGAATAAGGTGGGCCTCCGCAGCCCGTTTACAGTGGTTTAAATCCGCTTGCCTCAGGAGATGCAGCCGCAAGCACTCCTCTGCAGAGTCCTCTGTCTCACATCCATGTGGGCACTTCCACGCCGCTGTTGTGTCCTGGGCCCTAGGCCCACATTTCGGGATAATAACCACACAGACACGATAGTATGTTACTGGAACTGGCCACTAGCACGTGCACCCTGCCCGTATTATTAACAGGCTCACGTCACTCGTGATGCCTGTGGTGGATGTGTGTGGGTGCATGTGTGCCCACTCCCCCAAGGGAGTGGTTAACAAACTTAGTGTCTGCTGAGACACTAGAACGTCTCCAGCAGGACACAATATTCCTCCCAAATTTTAATGACAACAAAACAACCTCTAGTCCAACCTGTAGGGGTAAACAACACTTAACAATACACCACAGGGACCACCAGCTTCTCGTGTCCAGCAGTAGGAAGACAGCAGACAGGGGCTGGTGACTGACTGCAGCAGCACGATCTCGGCGGGCACTCATAATTTAACCTGAGTGGTTCAGGACACAAACGCTGGCTTGGAGACGTCAGCTGCCTTCTCGTACCATGCTAGTGGAACCATGTCTTTTGGTCTGAGGTGGCTTCTCTTCGCTGCCGTAGAGGATGGTATGTGGTGAGTACTAACAGTTCATTAAATAGGGTGCATCAAGAGCATGGTGGGTGTCCATGGTGAAAGTTCACGAAAGTGTTGCTGGATCGACTGAAGTCTCTGTTAGACTATGTTCCTGTTTCCGGTAACCTGTTGTTGGGGCAATGTCTCATCCAACTCTCCCGCCTGGGGAGGCCCTTTGTCGGGTTTGCCACGGGACTGCTTGTGAGCTGCACTGAGGCTGCATGTGTGCCGACGTGGGGCAGCTGCAAGACCACCGAGGACCCATTACCCAGTCGCTCACACCAACCTGAGGGGTGTATGAGTCTTGGTGAAGACATGTTCTCGCTGCCGCAGTTCAGGTGTAAGCCAGGTTAGCAGGTAGCCTCTGGTTTTGCTTGTCGGCTGGTTTGGCAACGGTGTAGGACTCCAGACCATTGTTACTCGAGATAGTAGTGTTTGACGCATTTGATGAGGACTGGCGTGATGGCATTGGCAGCCGTGTGGTGAATCTGGGCCACAGTTGGTGAGGACTTGCCTTGATGGTTACAGGCCTTCAGTCTTGAATCGATCACCTGGATTGGGGGTGGCCAGGTGCCTCCATTTCCTTTGGAGAGCTAGTTAGATCCGTGCACTTGGACTTCTTGGGCTACTAGGACGTTGGCGACAGTAGCACAATGGACACGCTGAGAAACGTGAGGCATGAGAGACTCTTCGCGCAGGCTTGCGGCTTACTCTCGGTCTCCTGCTGGATGGTCACCAGTCCATTCTCTGGTTGTCACCCCCTTCACTTGCTGTTGGTGTGTCCCAGCCCGGCGACTCACAACTTCCCCTCCTGAACTTGTTTGGTTTTCCAATTCTTAGTGTAGACCCTCCGTCACACTTCCATATCTTCTGCTTAGTGCGGTTTCTTATGCACATGGCAATGATGATGTGGTTGCCATGGGACTTCGCAGCCATATGTCTTTGTCTTGCTGAGGCTGTTCCTTCACCTATGGCATCTGCGGTCAGGAGCAGGGATGCCGTCCGACTTAGACTGCTGACACTCGGGGATGGACGGTCGCACTGGGAAGCGTTGGGTTGAGAAGCAGTTCGCGCTTGCTGCGGCTTACGTTTGGTTCTCCCATGGGGCTGTCTCCAGGGATGTCGGTCCGCGTTGGTGGCTGTCTGGTGTGCTCTTGGCTTGTGGTGCTACGAGTCCTCGTGCTTCTCCTCTTGTTCTCTCTAGTGCACCTGTCTGTCCAGCTCTTCCTAGTGACAGGATTGTCACTCTTCTTTGCAATTCTTTTTCCAGGTGCAGTCACATGCACCTTGTTCCAAAAAGGCCAACTGGGCCTATCAACTACAATGGTCTCTGAACCATGCGGGTGAGACTTCCGTCGCTCTTCTCTGCTGGGTGGCGGACATCCACTTGTCTCGTGTGCTCCCTCTTCAGGCAGCTTCTTGAAGCTCCTACTCCGGGTGTTCCCTCTTCTGTGAATTACTTCCACGGGCAGTAGGGAGCTGTGGTATTGGCTGGCCACTTGGAGTGTGCTAATCTCCTCTTGCCTGTCTTGGGTCATCGGCGACTCCGTCTTGAGGCAGTGTGAGAGTGGCACCTGGTGTGCCTGCTCTTCCTTCTTGCGGTGGTGATCGTTCACCGCCAGGGGTGTGTGGCGCGCTCTTCTCACTTGTGGAGACATTGGGCAGCCGCTGGTGGTGCGTGCTCTGCACCAGTCTTTCTTGTGCTTTTGGCGGGGAGAGCTACCTTAAGACGTTACTTGCTCTTCTATCCTTGCTGGTGGCAGCCGTCATTGGCACTGCTGCTTGTGTTGTGCTTTGCATTTCTAATGCCTCCCTGTGGGGTTTGTCAGTCTCTCCCCAAACTTTGCAAAGGTGGCAGACAGTGCTCCTTTGCCCTCTGTGTGAGCTGGGGCAGCCTTGCTGACGCTGTTGGATGTGCTCCTCCTTACAGGTGCTGCAGCCTGTGGTTCCGTGGCAAGGGCTGCTCTAATCCTTTTTTTCACCTTCTTAGGTGCTCTGCTTTTCCTTATGCCATGCTGCTTCGGGTTGGGATGCCTTTGATTCTATTACCTTGACTGGACTGCTTTGGGCATCTTGGGTCTCTGTGTGGGAGGAGGATTACTGTCTGTCCCCTCAAACACTGGGCAGCCCACAGGGGTGTGTGTGGGACTCACTTAGCCATTTTTGGTATTATGTCTCAGAGTGCACTGTTGAGCCTGCGCAGGCAGTGTGTCTCCTGGAGCGTGGTGCAGACTCAGCTCTGCAGTGGGCTGATCTGCTGGGTTTCAGTCTTTTTCCTGCACCTGCCCGGGAAGTACGCTTGAACGTGCTGCATTTCTGTGCCTTTCTTTGTATTCTGCCACTGAGATGGTATGTTTCCTGCAGCTGAGTCTTCCTTATGCTGTCCCCCTTCTCAAAAGACAGTCTGACCACCGGAGGTGTAGTCCCTCCCCAGAAATTCTGAGCTGGGGAAACAGTGTTGGTGATTGTTTTCCTGCCGGTGTGGTAAACGTAATAATCCACCAGATGGCACTGCATGGTTGTTCTTTAGTCCTAGCAGCTTCCCTGACATTGCTGGTGCAGAGATTTTCCTTGGAGATCTGCATCTACGGAGGCACTCGGATCCTTCAGTCTGTAGTACTGCCTCTTAGAAACTGGAGGCTCCTGGAAGTGTGCCTCGCACTCTGGCGCCGTTTCTATGCAGCTACAGAGCTCTGTGAGCCGGGTGCGGTGGAGGCCAAAAACACGCCAGGTGGGGCTGTGGGCTCCTCCCAGTGGGCAGTTTCACATTGTCCCGGAACTGGAAGCTCCTGCGGGGGAACATTGGCTGGTTGAACGCCCCTGGTATCCCTCCTGGGTCCTTCCTGTGCACAAAGGAGTGCCACCCCCCCCCCCCCGCTGCCGGTCCAGGAAATGCCGGTGTAAGGGTCGCACTTGTCAGCCACTTTCTTTCTATGCTCTTGATGCTATGCTCTTGATGCGGCGCTTTGATTGACCGCCAGGCGGCGCAGACGCTTCACAAACTGCCGCGGCAGCCTTTCTCATGCTGCAGGCCGTGCTGTCCCATAGGTGCTGTGGAGACAGATATCTAGCACAGGGTGACGTGTGGCTGTGAAGATCAGTGTTCCCTTTTTAGGTCTCGCCTGAGACAGCGCTTTAGCGCTGCTCTGGCGAGACTTATAGTAAGCGAGTTTTGGAAGTGCAAACGAGTGCTTTCAGGCCTCCAAATACAGTGCATGTGTGCCGGGCGCGCGCACCATTTGGCAGCCTGAAAGCACTCGTTTTCTTTCACTTTCGCGGCCGCACGGCCCCTTTGATGTTTTATCGCGATCGCGATCACTTTCACATTCGCGTCCGCACGGCGTATTTAATCATAACATCACACGCGTGTGCATCCTAGCATCTGGCACGCTGCAAGCTTTTCGCATTTGTCGTCTTTTCCACTGCACTCTCTCTTCCGCATTTCACTCACTGCATGGTCCTTTCTCTGTGTACTGCACACTTCCTTCTCTGTGCACTGCACTCTCTTCCTATGTGCCAATGCACTGTCTCCTCCTCTGTTCACACGCTGCTTTCTCTGTGCACTCCACTCTCTCTTCCTCTGTTCACTCACTGCACTCGCTCTTCCTTTGTGCCACTGCCTTTTCCCTTCCCCTGTATCACTGCACTCTCTCTTCCTGTTTCCACTCACTGCACGCTCCTTTATCTGTGCACTGTGTTCTCTCTTCCTCTGTTCACTCACTGCATGCTCCTTTCTCTGTGCACTACACGCTTCCTTCTCTGTGCACTGCACTCTCTCTTCCTCTGTGCCACTGCACTCTCTCTTCCTCTGTTCACTGACTGCACGCTCCTTTCTCTGTGCTCTGCAGTCCTTCTTCTACTGTTCACTCACTGCACTCTCTCTTCCTCTGCACCACTGCCCTTTCCCTTCCCCTGTATCACTGCACTCGCTCTTCCTGTTTCCACTCACTGCACGCTCCTTTGTCTGTGCACTGCACTCTCTCTTCCTCTGTTCACTCACTGCACTCTCTATTCCTCTGCTCCACTGCTCTTTCCCTTCCGCTGTATCACTCAACTCTCTCTTCCTCTTTTCACTCACTGCACACTCCTTTCTCTGTCACTGCGTTCTCTCTTCCTCAGTGCACTGCACTTCTCTGTTCACTCCTTGCACTCTCTCTTCCTATGCGCCACTGCTCTCTGAGCCTCTCTCACTTCCCTTCTACCACTGCACGGTACTCTCGACCTCTCCTCTTGCCCCCAGTGCACACACCAGCCCCCCAGGACGGACATCCTGTAGAAAGCTCTCTGGTTGCATGGATTAGAGTCAGACGCGGTGGCGTCCAGCAGGGTCGTTGGGGGTCAGTGAACATTTTTCATGTAGCACTACATAGAGTGCTCACTGTTTGCCGTTTAAAAAATACATTTAACGTCAGAAGTCATTTGATGCGCAAACTTGTAAGGTTTGGTTTAGGGTTTGAAAGCTGGCATTGCATGGCAGTGTTTCCTCCCCCCTCTCTCTCACACACTCCTAACCCTCCCTTACAGCACGGAAAAGTTCTATCACACAACAGACAACAGGCGCCCCTAAGATCGAAACCAGACAGAGCCTTCTGCCTTGGTTAATGGCCCATTCGCAAGTGTTACAATTAGAGACAACGCGGGCGCCAGGAGAAAACAATGCCACACATCCTTACGATTTGTAGGTGCTAAGCCGTGTCCTGTTCTACTTATAACACAGGATACAGTGGGCAGATTGAAGCCTTTAATTAAAAATATATATCACTAGAGCAGTGAACATTTTTCATGGAGCACTACATAGAGTGCTCACTGTTTGCCGTTTAAAAAGTCCATACAAAAGCACTTTGGATTGTAGGCACTTTTGTAACAAAAGGAACACTTCATTGAACTATTAATACAAGGGTTTATATGCCCATCCCATATTTTACACACTATGTGTTCATTTTCCTGAGTGACATTAAGGATCAGCGAGTTGCTTAACAGCACAGCCTCCTGTGTCCATGCAAAGACACAAAGACATTTAAAATTGCGTGCAGTTATGTGTCTATAGAAGGCACGTGAAACAAACATTGAAGGCTCGTGGGGTGGTAGTTTACGCTACTGACATTGTAAATGACAATGCCTTTTATTTGTATTAAAACCAAAACATAAATAAAAGGCATTGTAATTTTACAATGCCAATAGTTCAAACTCTTATAAATGCGAGACCTATTGCATTGCAAATGCTTGTTCCCCTTGGTGTTCCTGCTTGGGTAATGTAAAGGGGACACTACTGGCTTTTCTGCATACTGGAAGCCGGATTCCTCTGGTGACACTTGCGGCCTCTTCTCAGGCAATTTGCGGACAGGGGTTGTTGTGCTGGTGTGCAGTTTGCGTGCGGGAGGGGCGGGCGCCGCGGCAGGGCCGAAGCTCTTCTCCTCTCACCTTCAGGCACGGAGGCCGCTCCAATATTAGCGCCGTGACTCGCCCCGCGCTTTGGGTTGGGGGTCTGTCTCCAGTGGTCACTGGCTACCGGATCACAAGCCACAAGCACGGTGTAGATTTCCTTTGTTTCGCAGCCTGGTCATTTCAGCAGGGTCTGCGGGGCATGCAGGCAGGCGCTGCAGGGCATTGCTGTTGGATGGCAGTAGGTCCGGGGGTGCCACAGACTCCGGCCATTACACCCTCCCACGACAAACCACAGAATTGCCGACAGCGCACACAGGGGATCGACCCACTCGTCGCCATTGTTGTGTCCTGGGCCCTAGGCCCACATGCCGGGATAATGACCACGCAGACACAATAGTATATTACTGGAACTGGCCACGAGCACGTGCACCTGGGCCCTTTTATTAACAGGCTCACGTCACTCGTGACGTCTGTGGTGGATGTGTGTGGGGTGCATGTGTGCCCACTCTCCCAAGGAACGACGAGGCAGCAGCGCGAGGGAAGACAGAAGACGTGGAGCAAGAGGAAGGCGAGGACAAAGCCTGCATCCAGTTTGGAGGAGCCGCCGCAGGCCATAAACTTGTCCAGACGCAAGGAGGATCGCAGTGAAGTTGACCACTCCAGGAGCAGCGCCCACAAGTCCGGTAGTCCGGTGAGGGAAGAGGAGGCTGCGATTCTCCTCCCCACGGCCCAGGAGGTTCGTGGGTTCAGGCAAGTCCCTGGGTTATTTTCATTTAGGGGCTGGTGGGTAGGGATAAGGGGCACCACACTTTGAATCACCTCAACCCTTCCCACACTTAGGCACCTCACGGGAGTAGGATAAGGGTGACGGGAGCACCACCCCCTTATGTGCATCGCGAGGACAGCGGCATGACCTATTTTTTTCTTTATCCTTTCCAGTTCCCTCCTGAGGAGATGGACGGAGCCCTCCTGTAAGTAGACTCAGACCTGGAACAGGCACCAGCAAGGATAGACAAAGCATACTGACTGCCTCACATTCAGATGACCTTTTTCTTTCATTATGCTCCATAAAACTGACCTCCATAAATGCTAAAAAGGATACGCCCAGGAAGTACTGGGATACACTCAAAGCAAGGACAGAAAAATAAAAGAAACCCCTCTTCATAACCACAAACCGTTTCTTGTATTACTGGAGTGGGAGGGACAGTGGATACCTGGTGTGGTCTAACGCTGACAGGGGGAAACCCCAAAACCACTAGAAAGGATGAGGCTTGCCTGGCATACAACAAATTATTAAAAGTTTCATTAGGAACCTCTGCATTTCAAAGTTTACCAGTTTCCCTGTCTCCTACCATTTTGCATGGATTCTACCCCTCTTGCATCTTAGTCTTTTGAATGTAATGCCCTTCACCTCGTCTCTTCATCTCTCTACCAGCCTATTCGCATTGATTCTGCCCATTGCATCCATCGCTCCTCTTCCCTGTCTCCCTTTCTGCCACCCTAGGGCTGAAAAAAATGAGTGGGTCTCTAAAACAGGTGTGGCCTATGCAATTAAGGGTGTAGCTTAAACACGTAATCTAAATTTCTGTGATTCCCATAGCGTTCAATCTGACTGGTACTTTGTTTCCTTTCTGGGGTTTCCGTGATTCAATCCAGAAATATAACACAACAACTGACATTCACCTACACACAGCCAGGAGTATTGATTTTGTCAATTGTTGTTAGCTGTTTAGGATAAATGAGTAACAACAATAAATTCTTCTACTTTCACCTTGTCACTGTTTTGACCAATGAGTACCTCCTTCACACACATTTGCACAGAATCACAACAGCAACTGGAATAGAGTACTGTTGCTCTGTGTTCTCAGCAGAGAGGCCATGTATTGAATGATCGTGTATTCGGAACACCTTTTTGACCCCCAGGCTAGCAAAGTGAGAAAGTTGAACTGCCTTCAGCAAATCTCTCAATTGTAGCCTGTTATAAACACCTGGAGGATACTCAGTACAAAGTATACACCATACGAGAGTAATATGCTGTGAAACAACACATAGAAACACACATCCTGGAAACACCTAGCATTCTTAAGGAATGCAAGATTAAGTGAAGCATGTGAACTACAAACAGAAACTCATTTGCTGCCATGAATTACCCTACCATGCATTGTCAGACAGGGACAGGAAATAAGCACCAGCACCAAAATAAAAGAGGCCCCCATTAGTGAATTAGGCAGCTAAAACTATTTACCATATTTACAAATTAGAGTAGTTTTTAACTTGTAAAGACATGCTGTATATGATTTTGTAAGGAATGGAAGACTGCATTGATTTGATTTTGATGCAAGCAATGTTTGCTTTATTATCACAAAAATCAACAGTAAGCTCATATGACCATAAAGCAGGTCAATAAACAGCCCCAAAACAATTGTACATACTGACCTGACAGATTAGACTGTCGGGCACAGCCTGATTGCCCTATAAGCCAGTCAGACCCTGCAAACGTGGTATACCGTTATCATGCAGACACTAGACCAGTGTTTTTGCAGGTCAAGTAAGGACCTGAATATAGGACCGGATAGGGGGTCCGTTTTAATGTCCGTTCTAATTTACTGCTAGGTCTAAGACACTTAAAGCCCTGCTCCAACCACTTGTATATAATGTCCGCTCCTCTGCCTGCACCCCTTGTCTCACTGCCATACTCACACATATCTGCTCCCCCCTTCTGACTTAATTCCGTTTGTCTTACCCTTTTTTCTCACCTCTATTCTTCCTTTCCCAGTTTACCCTCATCCTAAGTGAGCAGTTTTCATGTGACGGGACGTCATGCTATCTTTTGTTGTGCGCCCTGCGGGATATCCTGCTTTTCATTCATACAGGGGCAGGGTGCAGTGCACTTCACACTTAAGGGCACTTTAAATACCTGTCTAATCGCTGCCATCATCATGCCGATGCAGTGACTAGGCCCAGAGATAGGGACCAGCAGGGGCGATTGATAAAAAAAAGAAAACATTTAAACTCTTAGGGGGCCGCCTGGGCCTCGAAACTCTGAAGTCTTTAAAGGTGCCAAGCCCACTGCTGCGAGCAGATGGGAGGCCCTGGGCAGCTGCCCACCCTGCCCATGCCTATCGCCGGCCCTGACCACAGAATGTGATCTGGTGCTTTTCAGCGTGCGGCATGGGGGAATTGGCTGCAGCCCCTCCTCCTTCTGGCAGTGATGTGTTGTGGGACAGTGAGTCCTTTGGGGGCAACAAAGAGGGACCAGCACACCAAAAGTCCCACTGTACAGATACACATGCCAACACTTAATTTTCACCAACTGACTCAACCCTATCGGTGCCACATTCACCCCTTACTGAATTACTCCCTCACTCAACTAAACAGAAGACCCCAAACCATAATGAATACAGCAGCCAGCCTCCCTCTCAGTGTCCAACCACGCACACATCCTGCACCTCAGCTTCACTGGCTCCCCATCCACAGCTCTTTTCAAACTCCTGACACACACATTCAAAAACCTTACACAGCACTGGCTCAGCATATCTAAAAACTGCCTCAGATTTCAGCAACCTTCCAGACAGCTTTAATCAGCCGGACTTACACATTCCACAGCACCAGAATCGACAGTACTGACTTATCCTACTTTTCTTTGAAAGGCTGGAATGACCTGCTCCTAGACATCTGCACAGCCTCTAAAATTATTGCATTCTACACAAAGTTAAACACTTGGCATTTCAACTGCATGAGTCTATGGATTAGCTGTGATGTTTCCTTTGTCAGTGGCAGGATACCGACCCTGGTGATATAGTGCTTCACAAACACACAATTCATTAGAGAGAACTCTGCACCCAATGCTACAAGTAAAGGTGACGTGTCCTGCTTGCTATGTTCATCCAGAACATAGCAGATGTGAAGTTTCCTATATGACAAGTCCATTACTGTCATAGCACTGTACATAATGGTGGACTGGACATATGCCACATTCTCTTCTAGCATTCTGCGTAGTTTAGGACATGCTCTTTAGGGAACTTAAGCTGTCTTCATCAGCATGTTTGCCTTAGTTTCAAAGGTAGACATGCTCACTCAGTTCGAGGACTGTGGGTTTTGCAAGGCAGTCTCGGAGTCCCCCAACTTGCTCCCAAAAACTGGAAGGAGTTTGATTAACACAGTGAGTGCACTAAAAGCACATGAATACCCATCTTCCTGAGCCTCATGTGGCTGTCATGGGAGCACCTGCGGGACAAGGGGCTGGTAAATAAGCCCCTCAATATCTCTGCAACAAGAAGTGTCCAGCAAATGTAATGTTTTTTGCTTTTGTACATTGGCCATCGCGAAAAGTTACAGATGCAAAAGTTGTCACAAATGGCCATTTTTTCCCCACTCATTTCCAATATTTCTTTATTGCATCAGTTAGTTTCTTTGGGAAAACCTTGAGGAACCTATACATGTGACAATGTGCTTAATTTAGAATCTTTTCTACTTTCCAGAAATCTATAGCTATCCTGGATCACCCATGGGTTTCACTCTGGTTTTCATCACAAAACAAAGGGAAAATGGGCTACCTATTTGAAATATACTAAAACTGTGGTAAAAAAGATCGATTTTTTGATTGGCTCTGCATGTTTCTGGATGCTGGGAAGATGGTTACTTTACCACAGCAAACCAATCCTTGATGCCGATTGTAAGAAAAAAAAACAGACACTTTTATCCAGAGCACTTTCATCCAATTTTTCAGAAAAACTCAAAATGTAGCTGTATTATGCTTATTGTCTCTGTCCCCTCCAGGGGAATCCACAAACTCTGGGTATCATTAAAATCCCAAGGATGTTGGAAAAAAGGGCACAAAATTGGCATGGATACTTTATGTGGATGAAACGTTATGGAAGCCTAAGAGCGAACTATCGCAAATAGCCAGAAAAGGGCTAAGCACTTGGGGGGAGGAGGGGTGGAGAAGGCTCCGCACTCAATCATCTTTTTAATGACAGGTGTCATCTCTTCCTCAGCTTCACAAGTAAGCTTCTACTGAGAAGTACAAGGATACCCCACATTTGGTTTCACTTTGATCTGCATTGGCTTTGCACTTTTCTTTAGTCCAATTTATTTTCCAACAAAACCCCAAACCTCCTTTTTCACTGTGTGCTTTAAATCTGGATGTAATCCTTTTTGTGTGAGAACCAGAATCAAATTTACTCCTGACTCCTGTGATTTTAGCTTAAAATTATCCTGTGTTTGAATTGATACACCATCAGGTAACATTGAACAACCTCAGAGTATGTATTTGGAATATCAATAGCTTGACTGACAAATTGGATGATCATGAAACACTAAAATAGTTAAGGACATTTGACTTGATACTACTTCAAGAAACCTGGGAAGAAGCTGAGATTGCCCTTGAAGGCTACATGACGCATATCGTCCCAGCTACCAGGATCTCACCCTTTGGCCATAGCTCAGGCGGATTAATGATCTTTGCCTCAATCCTCATAGTAGGGTCAATGAAGGAAATAAAGATTAAAACTATAGCTCCTAACGTCATACAGGCGATTGAGATAACAATCAACACCACAAAGCCGGACCACCGCCTGGTAATAGTTAACTCTTATATACACCCGAAGCACAGACGGAAAGGTGCAAGAGAGCTGGTCAAAGAGACAGCAAGAATTATGGATGAGGGGGATGTTGAAAATTTAATCTTGACAGGAGACTTTAACCTGTTTCTCTTTGGGACCGCAACGGACGATGATTTGGTACACGAACTTAACAGAGCCTGGGGAATACCAACTCAGGCACAACCACTTCCAACTAAACAAACCAATTGTTCGAACCAATTGTTAAAAGAATTAGAGCAATTAAACCTAAGGGCGCTGAACGGCCGGTATAAGGAAGACACCCCTCCAGCATCAACCTACCATTCGGCAGCAATTTCCTCCTAACTAGACTATGCATTTGCAACTCTCCCCCTATTTGACATCATCAATTCATTTAAGCTGGGTGTTAGTGACCAAAGTGACCATTTGCCACAAGAAATCGTTCTAAGAATAACCAGAGATAACCCCACGGAAGTCAGGGCATGCGCTAGATCCGAATACACATCAGACTTCAAACGCATAAGATATAAACAAAATAACATCGAAGAACTGTCTTTAAACGCGAAGGAGCTTATTCATCAGGGGAATTTGGCTGCAAACCCAATAGAGGCCTGGGAGTGGTATACAAAGACTCTGGGGACCAAATATGCAACAGAATCAAGGCCAGTTAAAGGCAAAACTCCTAAGTCTGTACCGAGTAAGACTAACACGCTGGAGATAAAAAGAATTAAACGGAATATAAAGCAAACTTTAAACCAACTCCGTATACAGCCTAAAAAAGGGCCTTTGCAAGATGCTCTACGTGGTTTAAAAGCAAACCTAAGAAAGGCAACGTGGGAAAACAAAAGACAGGTGAATGACGAACTCTGGGCAAAAATAAATTACGATTCGAAACCAAAAAACAGTGCCAAATTTTGGCAAACAATTCACAGCTTGCAGCGGCTAGGCCATCAAGGAATAAACTCCTACATATCAGAGGCAGCTTGGGCTGACTACCTGCACAATCACTTTAACCAAACCTACGAATGTAACCCCACAGCCCTGACAACACAAGAAACAGACAACCATCAAAAGGTCAATGAAACAGGAAAGACTGAAAAAGGGTCTAGAAATCCCAAGGAAAGGACAACGGGAAAATACGACCAAAAGAAGACTGATGGGGCAAAGAACAACAGCACACTAACGAGCATCATAGAGAACAAAATCAACATAACAGCGCCAGAGTCCTCCTCCCTCCCTGTGGCGCTGGCAGATGGTGTTGCGACAGATGTTGTGGCCACACAGGGAGCTGTGGACAGGTTGGTGTTGATCTGGTGGAGGCATTGTAGTATGTCCCGATGCACCGCAGTAATGGCATCCCACTTGGCCTCTATGCGGGCATGGTGGGCGATCTGCTTATGTTGCATGTCCTTGAGGAATCCCACTACCTGGCCAAATCCTCCGGTGCTATCCTGGTACGCATCTATGATGCGTATCGGGTGGGGGTCATCATGCAGTCCAGACCCCTCTGCAAGGCGCGCCCTCTGACTCCCACCCCTCCCAGCACCCCTATCCACACAGGCAGGACCAGCGGCAGGACACACAGGTGACACTTGGACCCCTTGGGTGGTGTTGCTGGTGGTGTTTGCTGTAGCTTCTGGGGGGTCCTGTGTCCCTGTGCTGTGGGTGTTGATTGGCCTTGGTCTGTCCGTGTTGGCGGGGGTGCCCTGTCGGTGTCCAGATGCTGGAGGCGTGGGTACAGGGGGTGCAGATGTTGATGCTGATGGTGCTGCATGATGGCTCACACCGGAGGGGCCAGGTTGGTTGTCGTCATCCGAAGAGGACAGGGAGAGAGTCAGACCAGAGAGCTCAGTGTCCGTCAGAGTCTGGGACTGGGAATCCTCATCATTTGGTGGTGGATGCCCAGCACCACCTGTGTTTGGAAGAGACACACAATGTGAGTTATGTTTCTACATGCATCGATGGTTCACAAACATGACATTTTCTACTTTTCGAACAGATGCCTGCCTGTACACTGCTTTTTCCCAGCTTGTCATGGACAGAGTTTGATATTGTTGTTGGCCATTTCCCAGCATGGCTTTGTGCTCCCCACAACAGAGCCCAGTGTCAGACATCTTGGCAGTCCCTTCCCACTCCCTGTGAGGCGAGTATGGTTCAGTTTGAGCTTGCTGGGCCATGTGGGTGGGTGTAGATTGTCTGTGACTGTGACTCCCATCATATTCTTGGCTACACCCCCCTTCCCTGCATGCCCATACTTCCTCCCTCTTGACTCTGCTTCCCTGTGAGGGGGTGTGACAGCAATGGCAAGGTGGCTGACTGTGAAGTCCTGGTGTTTGTTGTTGGCCATTTCCCAGCATGGCCTTGTCCTCCCCACAACAGAGCCCAGTGTCAGACAAGTTGTCTTTCAGGATGTCAGTCAGTGGTGTCCTGCTTCTGATTTTAACACAACCCCAGCAGGGCCTTCTGCTCCTCACAGCAGGACCCAGTGCCAGCCATCTTGTCAGTCATTTTCCACTCCCTGTGATGTGGGCATGTTTCAGAGAGGTCTTGATGGGCCAATCAGGAGCGGGAGCATTATCTGTGACTGCAGGCCCCATCAGGCTTTCGGGTACACTCACTTCACCTGCATCCCCACTATTCCTTCCTGTCAGTCAGCTGCACTGTGAGGTAGTGTGTTTGTGGTGGCAATCTGTCTGGCAGTGTCTATTTAGCTTTGTGCCACTGGCTTGCTCTATTTGTTTGTAGGTTGTTGCATGTCATGACACAGTTCACAGTCACTATGAGATGGCAGGTATTGTGTTTGTCTGACTGGCATACACATCTTGGTATGATTATCTATTGGTTACTGTAGCTTTGCTTGTGGGTGCATGGTTTCACTGTCCCCTTGCCACACAATCTTGGGTATGTTGTTTGTGTACTCACCAGGCTCTGGGATGTCTGTTAGCCCATGGACGCTCTCTGGTGGTAGGATGTCCCGCACCGTCTCCTCCCAGGTCCTGAAGTAGACTGGTTTGGCAGGAGGGCCATCGCCGGTGCACTGACTCAGGGCGTGATCTTTTTCGATGAGTTTCTTGACCCTCCTGCGCACGTCATACCATCTGTTCTGGATATCGTCCTTTGTGCACCTTGCTGGTGCTTGAGCGTTCACCTTGTCCACAATCCTCGCCCACATCTTGTTTTTCTGTGACATGGGGGTCCTTTGGACCAATGTACCAAACAAATGTGGCTCTACTGTAATGATCTTGTCTACCAGCACTTCTAACTCACTATCTGTGAATTTTGGATTCTTCTTTGGGGGCATGGTGATGGGTGGTGGTGGTGAGGGATGTGTGTGTGAGGATGCAAGTGAGGGTGGGTTGGTGTTGGTTTTGCTGGGTGTATGTGTGTGTGCTTTTGTATGAGGTGGTGGTGGTGTGTGAGTTGTGTGATGGGTGAGTTGTGCGTGTGTCTGTTGTCGTACTTTAAAATTTTGGACCGCGTAGGAGGCAGGGCCCTACCCCTGTCTATTCCGGTATTAGCGAACCGCGAATGGTCAATGCGGTATGTACAAGTGCTTTGTGTAACGTTTTAGCTATGAATGCACTGTGTATACGTTATTATACATTGACTACGTGGGTTCCATCTTAGAGCGGTGGCCATCTTATGGTTGCCCTCACATAGGCTACATATTGTCGTACTTTAAAATCTGGGACCGCATAGGAGGCAGGGCCCTACCCCTGTCTATCCCGGTATTAGCGAACCGCGAATGGTCAATGCGGTATGTACAAGTGCTTTGTGTAACGTTTTAGCTATGAATGCACTGTGTATACGTTATTATACATCACTACGTGGGTTCCATCTTAGAGCGGTGGCCATCTTATGGTTGCCCTCACATAGGCTACATATTATGAAGCAAATACGGGCCTTTAGAGCACATGTGCCTTCCTTTGACTTCTCTGTGACCTGGGCAGCTTGGCTCCGCTGCCCCAGGTCAGTCCGGTTTCACGAGCTCCCCGTCCCCTGGCCACCTGTGATTAGCATCAGGGCTTGGCGCACCATAAAGCCTTTTCATCCCACACGAGCCTCCAGCTAATCTCTTTCACACCTGACTGTTCCTGCTTTATGGCTTGTTTTCCAAACAGGAGATGCTCGTTTTTATTGGGGCCTGTTGATATCTGATGTGGGATCTGAGCCTCGCTGGGTAAATAATTGTGGGCTGGCTTAACTGGAATGTGGGATGGTCATCATGACTCTGCCTTTTCGTTTGAAATGTATACATGTATATGGCCATATCATAAAACAAGGAATGTATGCCTGAAGCAGGATATTTTGTATTTAAGGAGAAGCCCGTTTCGGTCATTTTTAGCAGTCTCCTGAGAACATACACGCCGTTGTACTTCTAGGATACCTGTAATTGGTCTGCAGCCAATAAACTGATCTTTGACTTCACCCAGAAGACTCTGTGTTTCTGTAGGTCTGAAACAGGAAGAACCCGAAGTCATAGGGTGTGTTCCCCTGCACCGCTGGGCTTAAAATTCCCAGTACTTCAGTTGGCGCCCAACTCGGGACGATTTCAGCGGTACCGGTCCAAGCCAGAGGTTCGTGAGGAGCTTCGTGTGGAAATTCTGGAGGAAGGCCGCCACTTCATCGACCCCTGCATGTCGACGTGGTATGAAAGTCTTTTCTGCGAGGTTCTCCGCGTCCCGACGGCTACGAAGGACTGCTGCCCTGATTAATCGCCCTGTTTTGGACCCTTGACGATTTTGGTAGAGCGAAACAACCGAGAGAGTCTTCTGGTGAGGCCATCGATCATCGATATTCAGTTAAGTATAAGTGGAGCGTCTCCCAGTTTGTTTGGTATCCTTAGGGATTTTTTGGTATCCTTCAGGATTATTTTGATTTGGAGTTTGCAAACGCCAAAGCCAGAGGACTCGTGTATTCACGAGACTATCGTAATCGATAATCCTTTGAAGTTTGGAACTAGACTAGTGAGCAAAGATGCCTGGTGCTAGTGTATTTGGAAGATTGTTTTGTTTGAGTTGTGGAAGGGATTCCAGTTAGAGGATTCATGTCCGGTTCCTCCAATTGGAACTCCAACTTATGAGCTTTATGTAAAACATGGCGTGGGCCCCATTGCATATAATGAAGTATGGATCCGATACACCAGAAAGGACGGTGTTTTAAAATGGCCCCAAAATGGTAGTTTCGATACAGATATCTTAGATAATTTGGAAGTGAAATTGTTTAAAAAGAAAGCCCGGCCGGCGATGTTTGATTCTTTCTGCCTATGGCGAAAGGAAGCCAAACAGAAGGAAATTAAGCTAGCGAAAAGGAATAAGAGAGAAAGAGGTATGTCAGTGATGCAAGCAGCTGTGCAATTTAAAGATAATGAGGAGGAACAAATGAATGAGCAATTGCACAGACAGCGCAAACTAGGGATTGATAAATGTTACCCTGTTTTGTCACCCCTTGTGCAAGATGAGACAAAAGAGAAAGAGAAAGATTCCCTAATGTCCCATTTGTTAAGTTCGCCACCCCCATATGCGCAAAATGCCACCGCACCTCCACAGCTTGTAAATGTGCAGCTTCCAGTGAATATGCCGCAAGCCTTCCCACAGCCGCCAGCACCTCCTCAGCTGGCTCCTATCCCTGCAGTACAGCCCACTCAAGGGCCGCCAGTTTTGTTACCTGTTACCCCTGCGCTTCCTGCGACTTTGCCTAACACGCCAGCGGCTTCCTCTGGCGCTCTTTCTTACACTGCCCAGGTACCTGTATCTGACTCCGCTTTTCTTCCCTCTGTTTATCCCCCCGTTCTCACCTCAACTTCTGCTTCTGCACGACAACGACTAGCTAATGTAGTTACTAGTTTAATGTCGCCTCTCTTTGGGTCATCTAGTGCGACTCCTGCCTTACAGCGTAAGCAATTGCGCAGTCAGCTGCCTGGTCCTGACGAGAAAGAGGTGTTAGATCATCTGGCGCGTAGGTGGATTGGTTTCCCTTTACTCTATAATGTGGAGTCAGTTGTTACCGTTTTTCACCAATGGGATGCCCCAACACAGAGGTATGTCTTTGACAAAATGTGTGAATTCCTCTATGAGGAATTGGAGGATAATGGTGCAAACCCAAACCCACAGGAATTGTGTTGAGTTTGATTTGATTTTGAAAAAGGTACAATTGTGGGCCCCAATGTAGATAAAGCAGTTGCAATTTTACTGTCCTTCAGAAATGGTGATTGTCAGCAATCGTTGTTTGAGCAGGATTTCCCTGTGGGGAAGAAGGTAAAAGCACGCCAATATCCAATGCGTGAGGTTCCTCCAGTTTGGAGACCTGGTGATTTAGCTGCTAACCCACCTGTTCAGCCATATTTTCAGCGTGTTTGGGTGCATGTCCCATGGAAGCGATCTGAGGTGTTAGCGCTTAAGCAGACATTGCCTGACCCCCGTAAAAACCCTACCGGTTATTATAAGGAGTTATCACAAACTGCAGAATCATGTGTAATGAATTTGGCTGACATAGATATGCTGTTTGGGAATGTGGTTCCACAGCCTTTATGGGGATCCATTCGTAATGTAGATCACGCTGCAGAATTGAGTAACACATGGGCTAATATCATTGCTGCAGATGCTGGACAAGTTGGTGGCGCGAAACCTGATCCTTTGGTAGCAGAACTCCCTGGTCGAATTATTACCTACATGAAAACTATAATGCCTGCGATGCGCGTAAATTGGGATAAACTATCCGCATGTAAGCAGTAGAAAGATGAGACAGTGTCTGATTTCTTCACCAGGTTTGAAGAAACGTTTATCGACCACAGTGGTCAAGACATGAGCACTGAAGGTGGCCAACGGTTATTTGTTGATAAATTTGTGCAGAATCTACTTCCCGAGTTGTGTAAGAAATTAAAAGACTCAGAAAGTTCCTGGGCTGTTTCCTCTTCAGCGCAAATACTGGCTACTGCACAGTATTATGAAAATAGAGACAAAGATGAGAAGGATAGAACAGATAAGAAAACGAAAGAACTGAAAACAAAGGTCCTCTTGCAGCAGGCTTATCCACCACGTGGAGGACAGAATAATTATAGGCAAACACAAGGTATCTATCAGCAACCCCAACAATTTCAGAATAGTCAGCATATGAATGGGTATTATCAACCACGAATCCCTGTAGGTCCCAACCAATGTTCATATTGCAAAGAGGAAGGTCATTTTAAATATAGTTGCCCTAAATTAATGCAGCGTAACAGTAATGCGTATGGCGCAAGAGGTAGAGGTGGTCAGCAAGCTCTTAGAGGCAGAGGGCGTGGAAATGTTCCCCAGAACGCACGTCCTCTTCCGCCTCAAAATACCATAAATAGCTTTGATCAGCAAGCCAACGCGACTGGTAATACAGCTCAGTACTACAATAATGATTATTATGCAGAAGATGACAATGTAGAAGATAATGATTACTAGGACAGCCGTAGACAGAGAGAGGGAGTTGTTTCAGTGCCAGTGGATCAGAGTGAACCCTATGTTAAAGTAACTACAGCAAATGTAACGGAGCCCTTTCTGCTGGATACTGGTGCTGCAAAGAATTCAATCATGCATTCAAAACTCCCGGGCGCGCCTTTGTCTGGCGAAATAAATGTCTCAGTAGGTTTTTCTGGCGCCCCAGTTAGGAACCCGATTTCTAGTCCTATGTCACTTTCTGTTGGACCTTGTGAGCTAAAAGCACCCCTCATCCTAACAACAGGTTGTGGTGAAAATTTGCTAGGATTAGATTTGCTAAAAAGATTGCATGCAACGCTATATTGTTCTCCCTCAGGAGTACAACTTACATTAGGCAAGAAAGTGATTTCCCCGATGTATTTGTCTAAAAATGCAATGCCACCTGAATTGTCATCCCTTCCGGATGTCCTTTGGGCTACTGGTCCCAATGATGTGGGTCTTTTGGAAATACCGCCATATGTGGTCACTTTAAAAGCCAATGTCAGATTGCCACGTATTCCCCAGTACAAGATCTCCAATGAAGGTCAGAAAGCATTGTTAGCAATTGTCAGTGATTTGATTAAAAAGGGTGTAATTGAAGAGACAAGGGGCAACGTTTGCAATAGTCCTGTTTTACCTGTCTTAAAACGAACGGACCCTTCACAGCCACCTGTTTACAGATTTGTGATTGATCTTAGAGAGGTTAATAAGATTGTTGTACCACAGTTTCCAGTTGTCCCTGATATAACTGCCTTGTTAACCATGATTCCAGCCTCCGCTGCGTGGTTCTCAGTGATCGATCTGAAGAATGCCTTCTTTAGCATCCCAATTGCAGAGGAGAGCAGAGACATTTTTGGCTTCAGTTTAGGAGGTCGCAGCTTCCGCTTTAAACGCGCTCCCCAGGGCTACTGTGAGAGTCCATCAATATACAGTCAAGCTTTAAAAGCGCAGCTTGATGCACTGGTTTTACCCAGTGGCGCTATCCTTATTCAGTATGTTGCCGATTTACTAATCGCCGCGGATACTGAAAAGATTTACAAAAACGCTACCTTGTCATTGTTGCGTCATTTGTCTGCCTTTCATCACAAAGTGTCTCTCTCAAAACTGCAATATTGTCGACAAGAAGTGACCTACTTAGGTCATCTCTTATTGAAGGAGGGAAGGAAACTGACCCCAGAAAGAATTCAAGCCATTACACAGTTGAGTGTGCCAAGAACACAGAGAGAAGTGCGTGCTTTCTTGGGCATTACTTCATACTGTAGGCATTGGATTCCCAATTTTTCCTTGTTGGCAAAACCTTTGTTAGCATTAACATGTAAAGACACACCGAATCCTATTCCATGGTCTGAAGAGTGTCAGAAAAGTTTTTTGGAATTGCGTAATGCATTGTGTTCAGCTCCTGTGTTGGGTACCCCTGACTACAGCAAGCCTTTTACATTGTATGTTCATGAAAAAGATGGTTGCGCATTATCAGTGTTAACACAGCCTTTTGGCGACAGACCGCGTCCATGCGCATATTTTTCGTCAACCTTGGACCCGGTAGCGAGGGCATTGCCAAGTTGTCTGAGAGTCACAGCCGCCGCAGCTATGTCTATTCGACAGTTTGCTGGCCTAGTAATGGATAATACATTGATTGTTATGGTTCAACATGCTGTGGACACATTGTTAAACAGGACCAAGACACAACACTTAACTAGTGCGAGATTATCTGGATATGAGCTGACACTGTTAGCAAACCATATACACATAAAGAGATGCAACACGTTGAATCCAGCTACACTATTGCCAATTCCAGCAGACCTAGATGAGATTGAGCAACATGATTGTCTGTTCAGAACAGAAGAAGAGATGAAAGGGAGAGTAGATCTCAAAGATACTCTCCTGACTGAGTGTGATGGTACTTTATGGGTGGATGGTTCGTGTTTCAAGCTTCCAAATGGTGATACGACTGCTGCATATGCTATCACGACTTTGCACACGATTGTTGAAACTGCACGTGTGCCACAAAATTCAGCTCAAGCAGCAGAACTGATTGCCCTTACAAGAGCATGCGTGTTGTCTGAAGGAATGAAAGTGAACATATATACGGATAGCCAGTACGCCTTTGGTGTGGCGCACAGTTTTGGGCGATTGTGGAAAGAACGTGGGTTCCTGACTTCGCATGGAGCTAAGATTCAGAATGGCAAGTTAGTGAATGATCTCCTTGAGTCGCTGACCCTACCGTTACAAGTTGCGATTATGAAATGCAGTGCGCAGAAGAAGGTCACTGATGATGTTGGTCGTGGTAATGCGTTTGCTGATGAAGTCGCGAAAGAAACAGCAAAAGATGTGAAGACTCGAATGTATGTTGCAGGCCCTGCAAGATGGGTTGGTGATGTTGGAATGTGTGAAAACACAATAGAGAGTGTGAAGTCCCTTCAAGCTGAAGCCACAGAGAAAGAGTTGAGCAAGTGGAGAGAAAGTATGGGTAAGTTGGATGAGAATGGTTGTTGGATTGATCTGTCAGAACATAGGCAATGGTTGTTACCTGATGCATATGTGCTTCCAGTGGTAACTATGGCACATTGAATGGCACATATCAGTACGAAAGCAATCTGTAAGTTGTTGGCTCCAGTATGGCAGAATGCTGGAATTCCCAAGTGTGCAGAGAATGTGGTCAAGAATTGTATGGTATGCTTGAAGTACAACCCTGGTAGGGGAACCCCAACTCCAGCTGGTCATTTTGCGCCTCCATCATATCCATTTGAAGTTTTGCAGCTAGATTTTATCCACATGGAAAGGTGCAACAACCTGAAATATGTATTGGTGTTTGTTTGCGCTTTTTCAAAATGGATAGAAGCCTATCCCCTAAAGGACAACACTGCTCTATCCACAGCCAAAGCCCTCGTGAAGGAATTTTTCCCTAGGTTTGGAATGCCAAGAATGGTGTGGAGTGACAATGGGAGTGAGTTCGTGGGTCAAGTGATGAAGAATGTGTGTGAGGGATTAGGGATCAAGCAGAAGTTCCACGCTGCAAATCACCCCCAATCAGCTGGATTAGTAGAGCGCTACAATGGCGCTCTAAAACTCAAGCTGGCCAAAATCCAGGCGAGCTCCGGTCTTAAATGGCCTGACGCTCTGCCTCTAGCACTCCTGTCCACCAGAATGACCGTACACTCACGAGTGGGACTTAGCCCATACGAGGTTATTTTTGGCCGCCCGGCCAATGTATGGAGTGTGCCAAGACCGGCGAAATTCAGCGAAATCGAACATCCAGCACTGCTTGATTACTTGTACGAATTGACGGCTAAATTGCGTGTTTTAAACCAACAGGTGCACGATACTCTTCCCCAGGCCTCTGAAGCTCCAGGACACCCTATCGACCCTGGCACGTGGGTTCTGGTGAAAAATTTCCAGCGCAAAAGCAACGATGAGCCACGTTGGATCGGCCCTCATCTCGTACTTCTGTCTACAAGATCAGCTGTTCGAGTAAAGGGGAAGAAGAACTGGATCCACGGCGCCCACGTTAAAAGGATCCCTTTGCCTCTGCCGTATGACCAGTGGGTCCAGGAGGGTATCGCAGACTCTGAAACAGACACTGTACCTCGTTTTGTGCCGTTCAGTGATGCACGCATAAGAGGCACAGCTTCAGCACAGGAAAGTGACGATATTTTACAAGAAGCTGTGCCACCGTCAATTCGATTGGACACCACAGAGCCTGAACTCTTGTTTCAAGATCAAACAGTACCTGGCCGTCTCCACTATAACTTAAGACCAAGGCCTATGGACAAATAAATATTCTTTTCCTTACCTTTTTGTTTTTGATAACCATAGCTCTCCCATCTGAAGGACTTTCTTGATTTTTGTTTTTCGAACCACCATCCGGGTTCAGCCGCAGGGTCGCGGTGCCAAGACTTTGGGGTACAGGCCGAAGACGTTAGGTCAACGGTTCTGGTTGGTCTAGGGCGTTCCCTGGACTGATAGGCGTACACCTTAGCAGAAGATACTCACCCGCCACGAGCGGCACGATTAAGAGGATGGAGTTTTTCAAGATGGAGAGACTCGCTGAGGAAATGAACTTTAAAGCAAGAATGTGTAAAATAATGAAGAGCAAACGTTTTATATTTTTATGTCTGTTTATATTATGTAGTATGGTAGTGTTTACTGTAGGATTTGTATTCTTCTCCTCTCAAGAGCCCATTGCAACCACTGTACAGCCTATACCTCCTCCTACTGTCTCCTCACACTCTTTTCACCCTCTGCCTGAACATGAACAAGCTAGACGGTCTGAGTTTGTGAACAATTCGTTTATTCAGCTCCTGCACCAGCACCAACTAGTCATGAATACAACCAATTGCTGGGTGTGTGGTTTAATGCCACATACCATTAATAAGGGTATTCCTTATCTAGTGCTGCCGTTTAGTTACAATGGATCGTCATGGGCATTCCAGACCATGTTTCTCTTTGCTCTAGATGCGTACTCCCCGCGACAACTGCGTTCCATCAGACCCAGCACAAATAATAAAGCTTTAATAAAAGGAGTTGCCGATATGAGCAGAGATATCGACGCATACTCATCTATTCCTAAGGAGGAATTGAGAGCTTATGTAGGGTGGAACGCGACGGGGTATAGTATTAGTCTGGGTGAAAGACAGCGAAAAATGTCATCCCCAATCTGGGTTGTACCCCACATAGGTCGGTTCTGTTTGCAAGGTAATGGTCAGAATCCAAGAGCTCAACTGGGGAGAAGTGACTGTACTGAAACGTACACCTTTCCATCACAGTTTTCCCCTGCGTTTTTGGCTGCCAAGGGTACATATTTTGTCTGCAATGACCGAGCATATACATGGTTGCCCCCTGACTTCTCGGGCACATGTTATATTGCAAATTTGCTACCGCCAACATTCACTGCTGCCTCCGACTATCACAAGACCAGAGTTGTGAGAGGCGTGATTAGTAAGGAGGATACTGCCGGTCAGGAAGCGGGAGATTTCTTTTTGGGTTTCCTGCCGTTTTGGGGACCTATGGTTAATAGTAGGAACCTGAGACAACTGACTCGTGTGGTTGAATCCACTGTTAATGTTACAGCTGGTGCCCTTGGTAATTTGACAGCTGAGCTCCAAGCGGATCGCCTCATGACTTTGCAGAACCGCATGGTTCTAGACGTCATACTTGCAGACCGCGGTGGGGTATGTAAGGTTATCCAATCCAGTTGTTGTATTTTCATACCAGACAACGCTCCAACAGTTTATCAAGCCATCTCCAAACTACATAAAATATCTGAATCCATACACGTGGATAAGGGAGACTGGTCACTGGTGGGGTGGTTCTGGGAACTGATATCTGCCTGGGGTTGGAAAGTTCTGATGGTCATTGGAATGATCTTAGCCATCCTTTTCCTGTTCTGTCTATGCATACAATGTGCTCCTGCGATATGTGGCCTCTGTGCTACATTATGTGTAAGGAAACCTGTATCGAGGGACGAGCTAAGTAATAGGATGATGCTACAGCAACATCTCCATGACTTCGTAAATATTGACCTAGACTCGGATTGAAATAAGTGTAGTTGTTGCCTATGTAAGGGCAAAAGGAGGGTCTGTCGTACTTTAAAATCTGGGACCGCGTAGGAGGCAGGGCCCTACCCCTGTCTATCCGGGTATTAGCGAACCGCGAATGGTCAATGCGGTATGTACAAGTGCTTTGTGTAACGTTTTAGCTATGAATGCACTGTGTATACGTTATTATACATCACTACGTGGGTTCCATCTTAGAGCGGTGGCCATCTTATGGTTGCCCTCACATAGGCTACATATTATGAAGCAAATATGGGCCTTTAGAGCAGATGTGCCTTCCTTTTACTTCTCTGTGACCTGGGCAGCTTGGCTCCGCTGCCCCAGGTCAGTCCGGTCTCACGAGCTCCCCCGTCCTTCGGCCACCTGTGATTAGCATCAGGGCTTGACACACCATAAAGCCTTTTCATCCCACACGAGCCTCCAGCTAATCTCTTTCACACCTGACTGTTCCTGCTTTATGGCTTGTTTTCTAAACAGGAGATGCTCGTGTTTATTGGGGCCTGTTGATATCTGATGTGGGATCTGAGCCTTGCTGGGTAAATAATTGTGGGCTGGCTTGACTGGAATGTGGGATGGTCATCATGACTCTGCCTTTTCGTTTGTAATGTATACATTTATATGGCCATATCATAAAACAAGGAATGTATGCCTGAAGCAGGATATTTTGTATTTAAGGAGAAGCCCGTTTCTGTAACTTTTAGCAGTCTCCTGAGAACATACACGCTGTTGTACTTCTAGGATGCCTGTAATTGGTCTGCAGCCAATAAACTGATCTTTGACTTCACCCAGAAGACTCTGTGTTTCTGTAGCTCTGAAACAGGAAGAACCCGAAGTCATAGGGTGTGTTCCCCTGCACCGCTGGGCTTAAAATTCCCAGTACTTCAGTTGGCGCCCAACTCGGGACGATTTCAGCGGTACCGGTCCAAGCCAGAGGTTCGTGAGGAGCTTCATGTGGAAATTCTGGAGGAAGGCCGCCACTTCATCGACCCCTGCATGTCGACATGGTCCGAAAGTCTTTTCTGCGAGGTTCTCCGCGTCCCGACGGCTACGAAGGACTGCTGCCCTGATTAATCGCCCTGTTTTGGACCCTTGACGATTTTGGTAGAGCGAAACAATCGAGAGAGTCTTCTGGTGACGCCATTGAACATCGATATTCAGTTAAGTATAAGTGGAGCGTCTCCCAGTTTTGTTTGGTATCCTTCGGGATTATTTTGATTTGGAGTTTGCAAACGCCAAAGCCAGAGGACTCGTGTATTCACGAGGCTATCGTAATCGATAATCCATTGAAGTTTGGAACTAGACTAGTGAGCGAAGATGCCTGGTGCTAGTGTATTTGGAAGATTGTTTTGTTTGAGTTGTAGAAGGGATTTCCAGTTAGAGGATTCATGTCCGGTTCCTCCAATTGGAACTCCAACTTATGAGCTTTATGTAAAA
Source organism: Triturus cristatus (assembly GCF_964204655.1). Classification (NCBI taxonomy): domain Eukaryota; kingdom Metazoa; phylum Chordata; class Amphibia; order Caudata; family Salamandridae; genus Triturus; species Triturus cristatus. Next base: position 1,188,856,095 of record NC_140581.1, on the reverse strand, counting down.
CATGGCATGGGCCCCATTGCATATAATGAAGTATAGATCCGATACACCAGAAAGGACGGTGTTTTAAAATGGCCCCAAAATGGTAGTTTCGATACAGATATCTTAGATAATTTGGAAGTGAAATTGTTTAAAAAGAAAGCCCGACCGGCGATGTTTGATTCTTTCCGCCTATGGCGAAAGGAAGCCAAACAGAAGGAAATTAAGCTAGCGAAAAGGAATAAGAGAGAAAGAGGTATGTCAGTGATGCAAGCAGCTGTGCAATTTAAAGATAATGAGGAGGAACAAATGAATGAGCAATTGCACAGACAGCGCAAACTAGGGATCGATAAATGTTACCCTGTTTTGTCACCCCTTGTGCAAGATGAGACAAAAGAGAAAGAGAAAGATTCCCTAATGTCCCATTTGCTAAGTTCGCCACCCCCGTATACGAAAAATGCCACAGCTCCTCCACAGCTTGTAAATGTGCAGCCCCCAGTGAATATGCCGCAAGCCTTCCCACAGCCGCCAGCTCCTCCTCAGCTGGTTCCTATCCCTGCAGTGCAGCCCTCTCAAGGGTCGCCAGTTTTGTTACCTGTTGCCCCCGCGCTTCCTGCGACTTTGCCTAGCACGCCAGCGGCTTCCCCTGGCGCTCCTTCTTACACTACCCAGGTACCTGTATCTGAATCCGTTTTTCTTCCCTCTGTCTATCCCCCCGTTTTCGCCTCAACTTCTCCTTCAGCACGACAACGACTAGCTAATGTAGTTACTAGTTTAATGTCGCCTCTCTTTGGGTCATCCAGTGCGACTCCTGGCTTACAGCGTAAGCAATTGCGCAGTCAGCTGCCTGGTCCCGACGAGAAAGAGGTGTTAGATCATCTGGCGAGTAGGTGGATTGGTTTCCCTTCACTCTATAATGTGGAATAAGTTGTTAATGTTTTTCACCAATGGGATGCCCCAAAACAGAGGTATGTCTTTGATAAGATGTGTGAATTCCTCTGTGAGGAATTGGAGGATAATGGTGCAAACCCAAACCCCCAGGAATTGTGTCGAGTGCGATTTGATTTTGAAACAGGTATAATTGTGGGTCCCAATGTAGATAAAGCAGTTGCGACTTTACTGTCCCTCAGAAATGGTGATTGTCAGCAATCGTTGTTTGAGCAGGATTTCCCTGTGGGGAAAAAGGGAAAAGCGCGACAATACCCTATGAGAGAAGTCCCCCCGGTATGGAAGGAAGCTGTTGCGGCTGATGCCACTAATGGTATTGCTGCTATGCCAGCTCATTTTCAGCGTGTTTGGGTGCATGTCCCTTGGAAACGATCTGAAGTAATAGCGCTCAAGCAGACATTGCCTGACCCCCGTAAAAACCCTACAGGATATTATAAGGAGTTATCACAAACTGCAGAATCATGTGTCATGAATCTGGCTGACATAGACATGTTATTTGGGAATGTTGTTCCACAGCCTTTGTGGGGATCCATCCGTAATACGGATCATGCGGCAGAGCTAGGGGGTACATGGGCTAATATCGTTGCTGCAGATGCTAGACAAGTTGGTGGCGCAAAGCCTGACCCTTTAGTAGCAGACCTCCCTGGTAGAATTATTACCTATATGAAAACTATAATGCCTGCGATGCGCGTAAATTGGGATAAACTATCCGCATGTAAGCAGAAGAAAGATGAGACAGTGTCCGATTTCTTTACCAGGTTTGAAGAAACGTTTATCGACCACAGTGGTCAAGACATGAGCACTGAAGGTGGCCAACGGTTATTTGTTGATAAATTTGTACAGAATCTACTTCCCGAGTTGTGTAAAAAACTTAAAAGACTCAGAAAGTTCCTGGGCTGTTTCCTCTTCAGCGCAAATACTGGCTACTGCACAGTATTATGAAAATAGAGATAAAGATGAGAAGGATAGAACAGATAAGAAAACGAAAGAACTGAAAACAAAGGTCCTCTTGCAGCAGGCTTATCCGCCACATGGAGGACAGAATAATTATAGGCAAACACAAGGTATCTATCGGCAACCCCAACAATTTCAGAATAATCAGCAAATGAATGGGTATTATCAACCACGAATCCCTGTAGGTCCCAACCAATGTTCATATTGCAAAGAGGAAGGTCATTTTAAATATAGTTGCCCTAAATTAATGCAGCGTAACAGTAATGCGTATGGCGCAAGAGGTAGAGGTGGTCAGCAAGCTCCTAGAGGTAGAGGGCGTGGAAATGTTCCCCAGAACGCACGTCCTCTTCCGCCTCAAAATACCATAAATAGCTTTGATCAGCAAGCCAACGCGACTGGTAATCCAGCTCAGTACTACACTAATGATTATTATGCAGAAGACGACAATGTAGAAGATAATGATTATTAGGACAGCCGTAGACAGAGAGAGGGAGTTGTTTCAGTGCCAGTGGATCAGAGCGGACCTTATGTTAAAGCAGAGGTCTTCAAACTTTTGGATGCCGAGACCCCCCTGTCAACATTTTGAGGCGTAAGGACCCCCTCCTGACAAAAATGTCTAAACCTGTTGACTAAACTGCGTGGGATGAAAATGTAAATGAGGTTATGTGATGCCGCGTATTTTGGGATAGCATTGCTTCATTATTTTGATATTTGTTACACACAGTAACGCTGAGGAAAGATTTCACCCAATCAGTACCCATTTATAACCAAAATACAGCAATTATCATCAGAAAGATTTCAAGTCAACCTTTGTGAAGGGCCTTCCACTCTGCAGCAATACGTGCTGCCACATTAGAAGCTCACCTGGCCCTGACCGGAAGAAGCAGGGGTCCCTTAAAATCCTGGCGGTTTTGTGTAGAGTTAAGCCGTTTACCCATGCAGCTTTCCTCTCACCCCCTCCCTTCCATCCCTCTCTCCTCTCCTAACCCCGGATCCCTCTCTCACTTTGCAGGTCATTTTCTTTCACCCCTTTTTACTACTTCTGAACTCTCCCCATTCAACCTCTCACTTCACCTTTAATCACCTCTTGCCATTCTGTCCTTTCACTGCCCTCATCTCTAACAGTCTCTCACATTTATCTCATGGCCTCTCTGGCCCTGTCACCTCCCGTGCCCCTCAGCACTTCTCATTCACCTCGTCTCTTCATTCAAATTTTTGTCTATTTGTATCTTACACCTCTCCAGTCCCCCCATTCCTCTTTCACATCTCCCCTTTGTTCTAACAGAAGCCCTCACCTTTGGATCACACTCACTTCTTGCGTGTCCACACTTCTCTTCGGCAATTCACATTTCTCCTCATCCCTGACCTCTTCAATCAAATTCTCTCACTCCCTTGCTGTCCTCTCTCATTTTGGGTGCGGATGCAAGTTCAGAATGGGATGAATGAATGTATGATTACTGATGGGCTTGTTTGAGTGAGTTGCATATTGAGTAGTGAGGGGGACAGGTGAGTGAAGTGTCACATGAGTGCAGGATGAGTAGTGTACTCGTGTGACTGCAGGTTGAGGTATAGTGTGAGCAGGACAAGTGCATTTTGAGTGCAGAGTGATCACTGTGAGTGCAAGGTGAGAGGGTGAACGGTGCAAGTGCATGGTGATCAGTGTGAGTGCATTGTGATCACTGTGAGTGCAAGGTGAGCGTGACAATAAAGGGCGAGAATGAGGAATGAGTTGTCTGAATGCAGGGTGCATTCCCAGACCCATGAAGTAACTCAGAATGTTATTGACGGGGCGTAGACTTTAAGATCTAAGTTAAACTATTGCGGCATTAATCGGGGATCGAGGGTGAAGGAAATAAATAATGTGCTGATCCTGCAACAAACTTCCAGTCCTATGGTTAGGGTTACCAGCAGATTATTTTGATGGCTCAGTCGGTACAAAAAAAAGCAGTCACCTAAAGCGGTATGTTCAGCGCTTATCTGTGCATACTTCCCTGGGCCGGCTTTAGTGCTGGTGGTGCCCTGTGCGACAATGTTTGTTGGTGCCCCCCCAATAACCACCCCACCACGGATTCTCTCACTAGCACCCTTTAACAGTGACCAAGTCTCCATAACCCCACACTCTCAGATGCATTGAATTAGTTATATAGTGCCACTCATACCAGTGTAGGGTGTCCGAGCACTTTGCATCACACACACATTACACAGAGACAATCAATCATAAGTGTGTAAATCAGTGTATAGGAAATGTTACATAAGCCAAAGGACTAAAAGTATAGGAGTCACATGTCATCCATACTGGTAGGCAGTATAGTTCAAGAGTGCTTGGTGTGGAGAAGCACAAACTCAGAGTCGAAAAAGAAACAGCATAGTTGGGAGTTTCCTTTAATAATAAGAATTGATTTCTAGCCAAATTAACCCTTTTTGCAACATTAATCAATGGTCTAATAATGTACTCTTTGTAGTGTGCATGCTGTTCTAGGATGAAAGTTAATAGCTCACTATCCTATATTAGGACTTTAAGTTATAAATTGCAAGTAACAAAAGGATGTCTCTTTTGAAAGCAGTAACCTGCTGCTCTCTTCACATCATACGCACTCTGTAATCTACTTGGTACACGTTCTTTGCAGCAGGCATATTAACCCTCTGCACTAACATCACCTAAGTCAAAACCTCAACTATACAAAATTCTGATCTCTCTCCAGGAAGATAATTAATCACAGGAGTTATCTTGACATTTATGTGAGGCCTGGTAATTGCCGGGGAAAGAAACGCTGCAGCAGGTGCTTCAAAAGCACAATAAACTTTCACACACGGCCGGCGCCCCCAGAAAGTCAACTTTGTACTCCTTTCCATGAAATGCATTCTCACACTACGGCAGTGAATGTAAAATCCAAATGTAAGGAATAGGCACAGTGGGGACCCAGGGGGTACTGGAACCAGCAAAAAAACCTAAGTCTCTGTAACCAGTTTACAAAGGCATGTTAAATGGTCTTTAAAGACCTGTGAAAAAACACAGGGGTGCCGGAGATAAGCATCCAGACACTGCCCAGCTGAGCCCCCAGCAGCTCAAGTTTCACTGCAGCAGCCGGGCTGAGACACAGGACGGGGAAGTGTGGGGGTGGGCTGAAGCCCTTGGGCCTGGCAGAAGTGTGACTGGGAAGGCGCGACCCCCTTTGCATCACTCCACGGCCCCCCTGGGGGTCGCGCCCCACAGTTTGAAGACCCCTGTGTTAAAGTAACTACAGCAAATGTAACGGAGACCTTTCTTCTGGATACTGGTGCTGCAAAGAGTTCAATTATGCATTCAAAACTCCCTGGCGCGCCTTTGTCTGGCGAAATGAATGTTTCAGTAGGTTTTTCTGGCGCCCCAGTTAGGAACCCGATTTCTAGTCCTATGTCACTTTCTGTTGGACCTTGTGAGCTAAAAGCACCCCTCATCCTAACGACAGGTTGTGGTGAAAATTTGCTAGGATTAGATTTGGTAAAAAGATTGCATGCAACACTATATTGTTCTCCCTCAGGAGTACAACTTACATTAGGTAAGAAAGTGATTTCCCCAATGTATTTGTCTAAAAATGCAATGCCACCTGAATTGTCATCCCTTCCGGATGTCCTTTGGGCTACTGGTCCCAATGATGTGGGTCTTTTGGAAATACCGCCATACGTGGTCACTTTACAAGCCAATGTCAGATTGCCACGTATTCCACAGTACAAGATCTCCAATGGAGGTCAGAAAGCATTGTTAGCAATTGTCAGTGATTTGATTAAAAAGGGTGTAATTGAAGAGACAAGAGGCAACGTTTGCAATAGTCCTGTTTTACCTGTCTTAAAACGAACGGACCCTTCACAGCCACCTGTTTACAGATTTGTGATTGATCTTAGAGAGGTTAATAAGATTGTTGTGCCACAGTTTCCAGTTGTCCCTGATATAACTGCCTTGTTAACCATGATTCCAGCCTCCGCTGCATGGTTCTCAGTGATCGATCTGAAGAATGCCTTCTTTAGCATCCCAATTGCAGAGGAGAGCAGAGACATGTTTGGCTTTAGTTTAGGAGGTCGAAGCTTCCGCTTTAAACGCGCTCCCCAGGGCTACTGTGAAAGTCCATCAATATACAGTCAGGCTTTAAAAGCGCACCTTGATGCACTGGTTTTACCCAGTGGCGCTATCCTTATTCAGTACGTTGACGATTTAATAATCGCCGTGGATACTGAAAAGATTTGCAAAGAAGCTACATTGTCATTGTTGCGTCATTTGTCTGCCTTCCATCACAAAGTGTCTCTCTCAAAGCTGCAATATTGTCGACAAGAAGTGACCTACTTAGGTCATCTCTTATCGAAGGAGGGAAGGAAACTGACCCCAGAAAGAATTCAAGCCATTGCACAGTGAGTGTGCCAAGAACACAGAGAGAAGTGCGTGCTTCTTGGGCATTACTTCATACTGTAGGCATTGGATTCCCAATTTTTCCTTGTTGGCAAAACCTTTGTTAGCATTAACATGCAAAGACACACCGAATCCTATCCCATGGTCTGAAGAGTGTCAGAAAAGTTTTTGGGAATTGCGTAATGCATTATGTTCAGCTCCTGTGTTGGGTACCCCTGACTACAGCAAGCCTTTTACATTGTATGTTCATGAAAAAGATGGTTGCGCATTATCAGTGTTAACACAGCCTTTTGGTGATAGACCGCGTCCATGCGCATATTTTTCGTCAACCTTGGACCCGGTAGCGAGGGCATTGCCAAGTTGTCTGAGAGCCACAGCCGCCGCAGCTATGTCTATTCGACAGTCTGCTGGCCTAGTGATGGATAATACATTGATTGGTATGGTTCCACATGCTGTGGACACATTGTTAAACAGGACCAAGACACAACACTTAACTAGTGCGCGATTATCCGGATATGAGCTGACACTGTTAGCAAATCATATACACATAAAGAGATGCAACACGTTGAATCCAGCTACACTATTACCAATTCCAGCAGACCTAGATGAGATGGAGCAACATGATTGTCTGTTCAGAACAGAAGAAGAGACAAAAGGGTGAGTAGATCTTAAAGATACTCCCCTGACTGAGTGTGATGGTACTTTATGGGTGGATGGTTCGTGTTTCAAGCTTCCGAATGGTGATACGACTGCTGCATATGCTATCACGACTTTGCACACGATTGTTGAAACTGCACGTGTGCCACAAAATTCGGCTCAAGCAGCAGAATTGATTGCCCTTACGAGAGCATGCGTGTTGTCTGAAGGAATGAAAGTGAACATATATACGGATAGCCAATACGCCTTTGGCGTGGCGCACAGTTTTGGGCGATTGTGGAAAGAACGTGGGTTCCTGACTTCGCATGGAGCTAAGATTCAGAATGGCAAGTTGGTGAATGATCTCCTTGAGTCGCTGACCCTACCGTTACAAGTTGCGATTATGAAATGCAGTGCGCACAAGAAAATCACTGATGATGTTGGTCGTGGTAATGCGTTTGCTGATGAAGTCGCGAAAGAAACAGCAAAAGATGTGAAGACTCGAATGTATGTTGCAGGCCCTGCAAGATGGGTTGGTGATGTTGGAATGTGTGACAACACAATAGAGAGTGTAAAGTCCCTTCAAGCTGAAGCCACAGAGAAAGAGTTGAGCAAGTGGAGAGAAAGTACAGGTAAGTTGGATGAGAATGGTTGTTGGATTGAATTGTCAGAACATAGGCGATGGTTGTTACCTGATGCGTATGTGCTTCCAGTGGTTACTATGGCACATGGAATGGCACATATCAGTACGAAAGGAATCTGTAAGTTGTTGGCTCCAGTATGGCAGAATGCTGGAATTCCCAAGTGTGCAGAGAATGTGGTCAAGAATTGTATGGTATGCTTGAAATACAACCCTGGTAGGGGAACCCCAACTCCAGCTGGTCATTTTGCGCCTCCATCATATCCATTTGAAGTTTTGCAGCTAGATTTTATCCACATGGAAAGGTGCAACAACCTGAAATATGTATTGGTGGTTGTTTGCGCTTTTTCAAAATGTATAGAGGCATATCCCCTAAAAGACAACACTGCTCTATCCACAGCAAAGCCCTGGTGAAGGAATTTTTCCCTAGGTTTGGAATGCCAAGAATGGTGTGGAGTGATAATGGGAGTGAATTTGTGGGTCGAGTGATGAAGAATGTGTGTGAGGGATTAGGGATTAAGCAGAAGTTCCATGCTGCAAATCACCCCCAATCAGCTGGATTAGTAGAGCGCTAGAATGGCGCTCTAAAACTCAAGCTGGCCAAAATCCAGGCGAGCTCCAGTCTTAAATGGCCTGACGCTCTGCCTCTAGCACTCCTGTCCACCAGAATGACCGTACACTCACGAGTGGGACTTAGCCCATACAAGATTATTTTTGGCCGCCCGGCCAATGTATGGGGTGTGCCAAGACCGACGAAATTCAGCGAAATCGAACATCCAGTACTGCTTGATTACTTGTACGAATTGACGGCTAAATTGCGTGTTTTACACCAACAGGTGCACGATACTCTCCCCCAGGCCTCTGAGGCTCCAGGACACCCTATCGACCCTGGCACATGGGTGCTCATCAAGAATTTCCAGCGCAAAAGCAACAATGAGCCCCGTTGGATTGGCCGTCACCTCGTACTTCTGTCTACAAGATCAGCTGTTCGAGTAAAGGGAAAAAAGAACTGGATCCACGGCGCCCACATCAAAAGGATCCCTTTGCCTCTGCCGTATGACCAGTGGGTCCAGGATGGTATCGCTGACTCTGAAACAGACACTGTACCTCGTTTTGTGCCGTTCAGTGATGCACGCGTAAGAGGCACAGCCTCAACACAAGAACGTGACGATATTTTGCAAGAAGCTGTGCCACCGTCAATTCGATTGGACACCACAGAGCCTGAACTCTTGTTTCAAGATCAGACAGTACCTGGCCGTTTCCGCTATAACTTAAGGCCAAGGCCTATGGACAAATAAATATTCTTTTCCTTACCTTTTTGGTTTTTGATAACCATAGCTCTCCCATCTGAAGGACTTTCTTGATTTTTGTTTTTCGAACCACCATCCGGGTTCAGCCGCAGGGTCGCGGTGCCAAGACTTTGGGGTACAGGCCGAAGACGTTAGGTCAACGGTTCTGGTTGGTCTAGGGCGTTCCCTGGACTGACAGGCGTACTCCTTAGCAGAAGATACTCACCCGCCGCGAGCGGCACGATTAGAGGATGGAGTTTTTCAAGATGGAGAGACCCACTGAGGAAATGAACTTTAAAGCAAGAATGCGTAAAATAATGAAGAGCAAACGTTTTGTATTTTTATGTCTATTTGTATTATGTAGTATGGTAGTGTTTACTGTAGGATTTGTATTCTTCTCCTCTCAAGAGCCCATTGCACCCACTGTACAGCCTATACCTCCTCCTACTGTCTCCTCGCACTCTTTTCACCCTCTGCCAGAACATGAACAAGCTAGACGGTCTGAGTTTGTAAACAACTTGTTTATTCAGCGCCTGCACCAGCACCAACTAGTCATGAATACAACCAATTGCTGGGTGTGTGGTTTAATGCCACATACCATTAATAAGGATATTCCGTATCTAGTGCTGCCGTTTAGTTACAATGGATCGTCATGGGCATTCCAGACCATGTTTCTCTTTGCAGTAGACGCATACTCCGCGCGACAACCGCGTTCCATCAGACCTAGCACAAATAATAAAGCTTTAATGAAAGGAGTTGCCGATATGAGCCGAGATATCGACGCATACTCATCTATTCCCAAGGATGAATTGAGAGCTTATGTAGGGTGGAACGCGACGGGGTATAGTATTAGTCTGGGTGAAAGACAGCGAAAAATCTCATCCCCAATTTGGGTCGTACCCCACATTGGTCGGTTCTGTTTACAAGGTAATGGTCAGAATCCAAGAGCTCAACTGGGGAGAAGTGACTGTACTGAAACGTACACTTTTCCGTCACAGTTTTCCCCTGCGTTTTTGGCTGCCAAGGGTACATATTTTATCTGCAATGACCGAGCATATACATGGTTGCCCCCTGATTTCTCGGGCACATGTAATATTGCAAACCTGCTACCGCCAACATTTACTGCCGCCTCCGACTATCACAAGACCAGAGTTGTGAGAGGCGTGATTAGTAAGGAGGATACTGCCAGTCAGGAAGCGGGAGACTTCTTTTTGGGTTTCCTGCCGTTTTGGGGACCTACGGTCAATAGTAGAAACCTGAGACAACTGACTCGTGTGGTTGAATCCACTGTTAATGTTACGGCTGGTGCCCTTGGTAATTTGACAGCTGAGCTCCAAGCGGATCGCCTCATGACTTTGCAGAACCGCATGGTTCTAGACGTCATACTTGCAGACCGCGGTGGGGTATGTAAGGTCATCCAATCCAGTTGTTGCATTTTCATACCAGATAACGCTCCAACAGTTTATCAAGCCATCTCCAAACTGCATAGAATATCTGAATCCATACACGTGGATAAAGGAGATTGGTCACTGGTGGGGTGGTTCTGGGAACTGATATCTGCCTGGGGTTGGAAGATTCTGATGGTCATTGGAATGATCTTAGCCATCCTTTTCCTGTTCTGTCTGTGCATGCAGTGTGCTCCTGCGATATGTGGCCTCTGTGCTACATTATGTGTAAGGAAACCTGTATCGAGGGACGAACTAAGTAATAGGATGATGCTACAGCAACATCTCCATGACTTCGTGAATATTGACCTAGACTCGGATTGAAATGAGTATAGTTATTGCCTATGTAAGGGCAAAAGGAGGGTCTGTCGTACTTTAAAATTTTGGACTGCGTAGGAGGCAGGGCCCTACCCCTGTCTATTCCGGTATTAGCGAACCGCGAATGGTCAATGCGGTATGTACAAGTGCTTTGTGTAACGTTTTAGCTATGAATGCACTGTGTATACGTTATTATACATTGACTACGTGGTTCCATCTTAGAGCGGTGGCCATCTTATGGTTGCCCTCACATAGGCTACATATTATGAAGCAAATACGGGCCTTTAGAGCACATGTGCCTTCCTTTGACTTCTCTGTGACCTGGGCAGCTTGGCTCCGCTGCCCTAGGTCAGTCCGGTCTCACAAGCTCCCCGTCCTTCGGCCACCTGTGATTAGCATCAGGGCTTGACACACCATAAAGCCTTTTCATCCCACACGAGCCTCCAGCTAATCTCTTTCACACCTGACTGTTCCTGCTTTATGGCTTGTTTTCTAAACAGGAGATGCTCGTGTTTATTGGGGCCTGTTGATATCTGATGTGGGATCTGAGCCTTGCTGGGTAAATAATTGTGGGCTGGCTTGACTGGAATGTGGGATGGTCATCATGACTCTGCCTTTTCGTTTGTAATGTATACATTTATATGGCCATATCATAAAACAAGGAATGTATGCCTGAAGCAGGATATTTTGTATTTAAGGAGATGCCCGTTTCTGTAACTTTTAGCAGTCTCCTGAGAACATACACGCTGTTGTACTTCTAGGATGCCTGTAATTGGTCTGCAGACAATAAACTGATCTTTGACTTCACCCAGAAGACTCTGTGTTTCTGTAGGTCTGAAACAGGATGAACCCGAAGTCATAGGGTGTGTTCCCCTGCACCGCTGGGCTTAAAATTCCCAGTACTTCACTGTGGTTGCTGGGTAATGATGTTTTCTGCTGGCTGTGTCTCCTGTTTGCAAGGGATGATGGTAGTGATTGTAGTCCTTTATATAGTTGGAGTTGTGGGTGTGTCATTGTCCCATTTTTTTTATTTGCTATTTTTTGGCTTTGTCATTGCTTGTTTGGTCCTTTTTTTGTCTTTTTTCTTTTGGGTTTTGTAGGCATGAAGTAGACGTTCATGTGACGGAAACGGACGCTGCTGTTGTCTCGTGCAGGCTTCTCCACCTCATTCACACTGCCTATCTTCTGTGTTTGATACGCGGCGGTGCGGCGGTCTCTATTGCTTGTGTGCCTGGTTGTCTGTGCGTGTCGATCGTGCGGCTTGGTCTCCGTGCAAGTCAGTCTGGTATTACACGCATTACATTGTACTGCGCGGCTTGGACATCGCGGGTACGGGTCGGTCGGGTTCATTCTGGGTTTGTGTCGGTCAGTGAAAATCGCGTTGGTTTTCTGGCCGGATCACTATTTTCCCTACAGCTCGGTCGTACGGCTTGTATTCCGTACATGTCGGTTGTAATTCACTCGTGTTGCATCATACTGCACGGGTCGTACGGCGCTGGTCCGTGTCGGTTGTTATTCGGTCCAGGTCCGTGTCGGTCGGTTCGTTTTGAGGCCGGAATCGGCCCCAAAATATCCAAAAGGAGCAAAGCTATCAAGAGCTACGGATACAACAATGCATGCTAATTGGACCAAAACTAACTAAACAAACAAATAAAATGTATGAACTTTTACAAAGCCATATTAGACTCTATCCTACAACTAGAGGCTTAAAATACTTATCCCTAATCGCAAAAAGCATCCTTTAATTTCAATCTAAACATTAATTAAAACATTGTCATATAAAACACAACATATGCATAAATAAAATATTTTCATATTTTATAAAACATTATTAATTTGTCAAATATATACAATTGATAAAATGCTAAAAATATATTGACAAAATAATAATATTTTACAAAATACAACACAAATCAAAAGAGAAATAAATTACATTTCCCTCCCACATACCATTAAAAAAATTACTTACAGTTGTCGTAGCTCCAAAGCCAATTGAACAGAACCTCTAAGTCCATCCAGGTGTCGATTTAGCCCAAAGAACGTTAAATAAACCCCCAAAAATATGCAAAAATGCAAAGATGTCAAAAACAGTTCCTCTATGGATAAATCCAATTGTCAAATACCATAAAACACCTGAAAATGTAGAAAATGTAAAAAACGCTCCAGGAAAATGCTGAAAAATTAAAAGTGTGTTAAATAAAGATTAGCTTACAAAACGAATACACATCTTGTAAAAAAAAAAACGCCTAACTTGTCCAAAAACTATTCCTCTTGCGATAAATCCAATTAGCAAATCCCTTCAAAAACCCGAAAACGCAGAAAAGTAAAAAACGCTCCATGAAAACGTGAAAAATTAAGTGTGTTAAATAAATATTAGTTTACAAAACTAATACGCACCTCTTAAAAAAAAAACGGCAAAGTTCTCCAAGATCCGACGTCGTCAAACGAAAACCTGTAAAAAAAATAAAAACATACCCACCCACACAAACATACATAAGCACAACTTCAAAATACTTTTAATAACATTTAAAAACAATACACATAAAGCTATCTACATATACTACACCTGAGACACCAGGCCTCAAACACCGAACATACTCAATAATTAACATACACCTAAATTACACCAAAAACACAACTACCAAACTCTAAATACACTACAGAGCACCTAACTACATCCAAATGAAATTAAAACTTAGTTTAAACAAAAATAAATAACTCTTACCTGGCTCCAAGCGACACAGCTCCCAACTGTGATCTGATCCAGGGCAAAATAACCCAAAACGACAGTAAGGTGCCGATTCCGATCCTGTAAAACCCGGGTACGAACCGTCGTACGGAGCATTTTCTCCGTCCAACTCGTACCCGGGAAAACCACCTTACAAACCCGCAAGTACGATTCATACAGAAATACCATTTCCGTACGATTCGTACAAAACACCGACCGGCTAAAATATACCCACAATTCCGATCCGGGACACCGCGTACGTGACGTCCGGACGGAGTCAGGCAGCGTTTTACGAACCAGCAAGTACGATTCGTGCCTACGTCACTCCGCACGTAGCATTTTTTACGGGAGCCAAAAACTGCCGGGAAATTGAGGAGGACGCGAGGAAGGAGCACCTGTACGCGACGGACAGCCATGGACCCCATCCTACGTGTCATCCCGGCCCTCTTAGCCTACGACCTGGTGCACAGGAACCGCCGCAGACGCCGCAGAAGGTCAGAACAACACCCAGGGGCAAAGGTGGGGGGCAGGGGCAGGAAACATATCCCCCACCCAAGGCAAAATGTATACATGGCCTGTACATACCGTACCTCCAGGGACTGGTCACTCCGGGGGGGGGGGGGGGCACCAAGGCCTGCATCCCGCCACAACGGAAGTGGACGTGGACGCGTCCCGTCACCACAACAATTGTGGTATGCACCGTACCCACGCCTTAAGAGCGTGGGTACGGGTCGTACCACGCCTACCCCTACGATACCCCAACATTGGGGGTACGGCCCGTACCCAGGCCTGAAGAGCATGGGTACAGGTCGAACCACGCCTACCCCTACGTCACCCCAACAATGGTGGCACGGCCCGTACCCACGTTCTGTAGGCCTGGGTACGGGCCGTACCCCTACGGCACCCCAACAATGGTGGTACGGCCCGTACCCACGCTCTTCAGGCCTGGGTACGGGCCGTACCACCATTCTTGGGGTGACGCAGGGGTACGCGTGTTGCGGCCGTACCAACGCTCCTGAAGGCCTGGGTACCGGCCGTACCCCTACGTCACCCCAACAATGGTGGTACAGCCCGTACCCAGGCCTGAAGAGCGTGGGTACGGGCCGTACCACCATTGTTGGGGTGCCGTAGAGGTATGGCCCGTAACCAGGCCTACAGAACGTGGGTACGGGTCGCACCACGCGTACCCCTACGTCAACCCAAGAATGGTGGTACGGCCCGTACCCAGGCCTGAAGAGCGTGGGTACGGGCCGTACCACCATTGTTGGGGTGCCGTAGGGGTTTGGCCCGTACCCACGCCTACAGAACGTGGGTACGGGTCGCACCACGCATACCCCTACGTCACCCCAAGAATGGTGGTACGGCCCGTACCCAGGCCTGAAGAGCGTGGGTACGGGCCGTACCACCATTGTTGGGGTGCCGTAGGGGTATGGCCCGTACCCACGCCTACAGAACGTGGGTACGGGTCGCACCACGCATACCCCTACGTCACCCCAAGAATGGTGGTACGGCCCGTACCCAGGCCTGAAGAGCGTGGGTACGGGTCGAACCACGCCTACCCCTACGTCACCCCAACAATGGTGGCACGGCCCGTACCCACGTTCTGTAGGCCTGGGTACGGGCCGTACCCCTACGGCACCCCAACAATGGTGGTACGGCCCGTACCCACGCTCTTCAGGCCTGGGTACGGGCCGTACCACCATTCTTGGGGTGACGCAGGGGTACGCGTGTTGCGGCCGTACCCACGCTCCTGAAGGCCTGGGTACCGGCCGTACCCCTACGTCACCCCAACAATGGTGGTACAGCCCGTACCCAGGCCTGAAGAGCGTGGGTACGGGCCGTACCACCATTGTTGGGGTGCCGTAGAGGTACGGCCCGTACCCAGGCCTACAGAACGTGGGTACGGGTCGCACCACGCGTACCCCTACGTCAACCCAAGAATGGTGGTACGGCCCGTACCCAGGCCTGAAGAGCGTGGGTACGGGCCGTACCACCATTGTTGGGGTGCCGTAGGGGTATGGCCCGTACCCACGCCTACAGAACGTGGGTACGGGTCGCACCACGCATACCCCTACGTCACCCCAAGAATGGTGGTACGGCCCGTACCCAGGCCTGAAGAGCGTGGGTACGGGCCGTACCACCATTGTTGGGGTGCCATAGGTGTACGGGCCGTACCCAGGCCTTTAGAGCGTGGGTACGGGTCGCACCACGCGTACCCCTACGTCACCCTGTGAGACCGGCCTCGTGGCGTGGGCCCTCCCGACCAGCAAGCTACCCTGCAACCACGCCGAACCTCGATGTCACAGACTTCTAGCCCCCGTGGCCCAACATCCCGAGGGCCGGCCAGATTCCCAACACACATGCCCGGCCGAGGGAGAGCGAAACCCCCCAAACCAGACCGAGAGGCGCCGATCCTGTCACACCTCTGGTCTCTTCCCAGAGGGAGGTTTCGATCGACCACCAGGCTCCCGGTGAGCAGGCGCCTTGCCTGCTGGGTGTCTGGAGTCCCTCCCGGACCCACCTGAACAGATCAAAGGGCCGAGCGACAGGAAACCCCGACACACCGCCCCCAGGCACCAGACCCCTCTCCGCGAGGACTCCGGACTTCAAAGAGGAGGGGGAGTATAACAAGGGGTGCGGAAGGGACGGAAGGCAGAGAAGACCTGGACTGACGAGAGCCTGCTGACCTGGTCACGGCTCGATCGCTCCCCGAACCAAAGAACCCTGAACCATCTGAGCCCTGCTGACGCTGTCGCGGCTCCCCGAACTCTGAACCATCTGAGCCCTGCTGACACTGTCGCGGCTCCCCGAACTCTGAACCATCTGAGCCCTGCTGACGCTGTTGCGGCTCCCCGAACTCTGAACCATCTGAGCCCTGCTGACGCTGTCGCGGCTCCCTGAACTCTGAACCATCTGAGCCCTGCTGACACCGTCGCGGCTCCCGAACCACGAACCTCCGGTGCCTGCTGAGTGACTCGCGGCCCGCTCCTCCAAGAGAATCGGCAGAGATTGCCGAGAGAAGCAACATCCCCTCAGCTCGAGGATTGAGAGCTGTGCGCCGGATACTCCGCAGAGACACTGATTCAAAGACTGTCCCGCTACCCCCTACCCCTCATCACGAGATCGCTGCCGCTTGTGGCACTAATTCTGCACCTACCTTCCGGATCATAAAGATCCCTGATAACTAACGATAAAGTCTATTGTCTCGCAAAGAATTCCTGTGTGGTGTCCCTCTGTCCGAAAAGAGTACATGCAGCGTGGGCGATCCTAGGTACGAGACCCTTCCAGGAAGGGCCTCCCCGCTCTTGCTCGGCCTAACTCTGGGAAAGGTGGGCCTCCGGGTGGTCAGGAAAGTATTCTGCAGCCTCCCAGGGGAACGCCTTCCAAAATACCCCAAGATTGGTGGTATGGCCCGTACCCAGGCCTGAAGAGCGTGGGTACGGGCCGTACCACCATTGTTGGGATGACGTAGGCGTAGGCGTGGTACGACCCGTACCCACGCTCTTAAGGCCTGGGTACGGGCCGTACCCCTACGTCACCCCAACAATGGTGGTACGGCCCGTACCCACGTTCTGTAGGCCTGGGTACGGGCTGTACCCCTACTGCACCCCAACATTTGGGGTACGGCCCGTACCCAGGCCTGAAGAGCATGTGGTCGGGTGGGTGGGTGTCGTGGTAAGATCCACATCAGTGGACAGAGACATAGGGGTGGGTGCCTATCACTCCCAGCAGTGCCCAGACATATGAGGGGTGGGTGCAGAGGACTCCCAGCAGTGCCCAGACATATGAGGGGTGTGTGCCTATCACTCCCAGCAGTGCCCAGACATATGAGGGGTGGGTGCCTATCACTCCCAGCAGTGCCCAGACATATGAGGGGTGGGTGCAGAGGACTCCCAGCAGTGCCCAGACATATGAGGGGTGGGTGCAGAGGACTCCAAGCAGTGCCCAGACATATGAGGGGTGGGTGCCTATCACTCCCAGCAGTGCCCAGACATATGAGGGGTGTGTGCCTATCACTCCCAGCAGTGCCCAGACATATGAGGGGTGGGTGCCTATTACTCCCAGCAGTGCCCAGGCATATGAGGGGTGGGTGCCTATCACTCCCAGCAGGGCCCAGACATATGAGGGGTGGGTGCAGAGGACTCCCAGCAGTGCCCAGACATATGAGGGGTGGGTGCCTATCACTCACAGCGGTGCCCAGACATATGAGGGGTGGGTGCAGAGGACCCCCAGCAGTGCCCAGACATATGAGGGGTGGGTGCAGAGGACTCCCAGCAGTGCCCAGACATATGAGGGGTGGGTGCCTATCACTCCCAGTAGTGCCCAGACATATGAGGGGTGGGTGCCTATCACTCCCAGCAGTGCCCAGACATATGAGAGGTGGGTGCAGCGGACCCCCAGCAGTGCCCAGACATATGAGGGGTGGGTGCAGAGGACCCCCAGCAGTGCCCAGACATATAAGGGGTGGGTGCCTATCACTCCCAGCAGTGCCCAGACATATGAGGGGTGGGTGCATATCACTCCCAGCAGTAGACAGAGACATGGGGGTGGGTGCAGAGGCCTCCCAGCAGTGGACAGAGACATGGGGGTGTGTACATCATCCTCCCATTAGCAAAACGCCATGGATGCATGAAGGCATCCACAATGTGCGACTATGTTGATAGTGCCATGACAACACATCACTGACAGCAGTGTCCCACTCCCATGAGGATGGATGTCCTTCCCCCACTGCATGACACACCACATGTGGGTATGATGACAAATTACACATGCATACCCACCCCTGGCGGTGGCAGCACAATACACACACTGAGATCATGCAACAAGACTGTATCCTCATGTTAAACCGCACTCAACTAAGAGAGCCTAAGGGAACACACACGGTCACCCACATTCCAGGACTGATAGGAATGTACAGGTGCTGGGGCTGCCAACAAGTTGTTGCCTCCCATGGAGGGAAAAGGGTGGAGTACCCACAGATACAATGCCCACAAATGTCAGTCAGGTGCCCAAATACCCTGCAGAACAAGTAACACATGTGTGCTAGGCTGGGAGTACACACATGCATAGTGCGGAAAAGGGACCATGTCCACATTAAGCCATGGCAACATACTCCATACACAAGTACAGTGACTACCAAGGATGGCACAGACGATGCAGGCGGAGACATTGCTGAGCAGGCATGGGCAAAGTTGAAGGGATCCCTCACACAGAAAGGAAATGTAGACACAGGTCAGCACAACAATTGGGAAAAACCCTGCAGGGAAGAAGTCAGGTGCCACAGAGGAAGGAACACTCCTTGGAACAATGTCACCAAACAGTAAGAGCTGACATGACCAAAGATTATTTGCAGAGACCTTGTGATGGCAAGCAGATACCAGGGTCCTCCCCATGAGCAGCACACTACAACATTTCCCAGACACCTAACACATTATCACCACCCCAACTCAGGGAGCAGCAGCACCAACAGCAATACCAGAAAAGCATTTGTGTGCAAATAAAAAACAAAATGCTTTATTCAGCATAAAAAAAAATTGGAATTGAAATGTACTCTATATACAAGGCCCATAGGCCACTCTACATGCGAATTCCGGGGGGGGGGGACACATTGGGACGCGTCTCCCCTAGCTTGCCTGCACAGTTCAGAGTTCCTTTCCATCCACAGGGGGGGGGGGGCATCATGTGGGAGGGAAGGACCAGGCACCGCAGGGACAGGAGGGGCAAGGGTAGGTGTTGTGGGTGCAGGGACGGACGACTCCACCACAGGGGGTGGGGTAGCGCCAAAGTTGGTGGTTAGGATGGCGCTGCACACGGTTGCAAGGTCTCCCAGCGTCTCCCCTGCACCCAAAGAAAACACGGGCCCCAAGGAGGGGGGGGGGGGTCGGAGGGATGGGGACTTCCTCGACCGCTTGCGGGGTGGTGTCACACTGGGGCTGAGGGACAGATTGGCCATGAAGGACTCTTTGTCCGACTGTTGGGCAGGGGAGCTAAGGGGAGTGGTTTTGGAGGAAGTGGGTCGTGAGGACTGCGGACTCCCACTGTGGCTGCGTGGCTGACGTTTGCCCCCCGACCCAGTGGGTGTGCCTACTTCCCCCTGTGTGTGCGTGACTGGAGGTGTGCGCTTGGCCTTCCCTGTTGGTGTGCTGACTGTGTCTGGTGGGGTGCGTGCATGGGGATGTCTGGGTGTGCTTGGGACAGGCATGGGAGTGGGAAGTGTGGATGGTACAGGGATGGGGGGGGACGGAGCGCTGCAGGAGACCCACTGCTGCCGTCAGTGACGAGTCCATGGACCTCCGCAACATCCGTTGGTCAGACATCGCTGCTGTCATGCCCTCCATGTACGACACCATCTGTGTCAGCAGTCTGGTGTGGCCATGGAGGACATTAAGCAGCGATGTCTGACCAACCTGCAACTGCCGCAGGATGTCCACAGACTCGGCATTGACGGCAGCAGGGGAGACAGGGGCAGGGAGTGCGGTGCCTGGCACAAAGGAGACATGTGGTCGCCTAGCACGGACAGAAGGGACCCGAGCAAGTGGGAGGGCGGTGATGGGAATGGAGGGGGCGGCGAGAGATGTACTGCTGCTTTCAGCTGTGGGAGGAGCTTCCGCCCCCTCTGGGAGCTCAGCCTCGGACCCGTCAGCGTCATAGTCGGTATTGGGACTGGACAGGTCCTCCGCCTGACTCCCCTCGCCCTCCGTGCCACTTGCTGCACCAGACTCCCCAGCACTGGTGGCACCAGTGCTGGATCCCTCCTCCACGTCCAAGCCGGTGTCTCCCTCGGTGTCCCCCGACGATGCTGTGGGCAAGGTGAAGAGACAGGAAATAATCAGACACCTGTATACATATGACACATGAGTCCAAAATACATAGGTCACAGTACATAGCATGAAAAGCATGAGTAACATCTACAATACTACGCACATATGTAGGCCCTGCACTATACAGTTGGTTGACCCACCATGCCACTTTGAAACAATGGAGAGCATGACACAACAGCAAAGAACTTGATATCGAATTATACAGAGAAGCTAGTGTCTGTGGACAGTCGAGCACAGCACGTGGACCACACACCGTTGCCAAAAATGGATGAGCAGGAACCATGTCTTTTAACTTTTGACACATGCTGCAAAGCACAAACATTAAACCCTGCACAACATGACTGGGTCAATACTTGTTGAGTGTCTGTTCCGACTATCATCACACACAGGCCAGACCTGGCAAGGAGACATAAGCTTTGGACATGTAGGCCTTGCCCGCATAAACCCCCCCCTACCTGAGACAATGTGATTGAGACAGAGGAAGGACTTACACCTCTTAATCAGGGATCACAAAAATGGGCTCCATTAAATCCTAATTGCACTCTAACTACCCCTCGTGGGGCTGACCACACATATTATTGACAAACAACCATCATCAGATAGTTGTACACAGACACACAGGCACTGGCCAGTGTGAGGATGCACAAGCCACATTGGGTCACCCTGTACAGTGTACACATGTAGCACACTTTACGTAAATACAAATGAGACCAGGGTACAATGCCACAGAGGCCAACTTATGCTGAAGACACTGAGAATGTCCACAGTGTTTGATGACACACATGATTCCTAGGAAAAGGTGTCTCAGGGGACTGTAGTGGCCACACTGCTCCATGGTCCTGGATAGATCTGACTGCAACAGGAGCAACCGTCCCCGCACTATGCATATCTCCCCCTCATGCACATCATGTCTGAGGCCACAACATCGGTCATGCATGCTGCTAGGCAGTTCATTTTAAGCCTCACAGTCCTATGTTGAGACTCTGCATCAGTGCCAACAATCATGGACCCCCAAATGACTTAACTGGACAGGGCACAGGCAAGGTCCCAACACCTGTCACAGACCACCCCCACACATGATGCTGCAAGCATTGGGCACTTGGATTAACTGCCAGCCTAGATTACCTTGTGCAAGAGTGACTACACACAGACCAGGGAACACATGTCAAGGAGGAGAAGGGAGGAAGAACAGGACCGGTTGACTTTGGGGAACAGGATATGCACTGCACATATAAACCCTGGCAGTGTATCCAGGTGACTGAGCACTTCCAAAAGCTGGTGACACACAACAAACACACATGTACCTAACCCCTTCCTGCTGCTGCTTCTCCTGTAACCGCCTATCCATGTCAGGGAAGACCACCGCCAGGACACGCTTCATTTGGTGGGTCAGGCGCCGGCACCCGCGGTTCTTGCCTTCTGGTGAGTCCCCCAGCAGGACCCGGGCGATCCTCCTGGTCCAGCACCAGATGTCCTGCCAGCGTTTTCTCACCTGGGCCAGGCGCCGACTGCGACCCTCCACCGATCTCATGGCCCTGACGGCCCGCTTCCAAATCTCCCCCTTGGCGTAGGCGGCTACCTGTGAGGATGACAAAGTGAGACAACAT
The DNA here is from genome assembly GCF_964204655.1 of Triturus cristatus. NCBI lineage: Eukaryota > Metazoa > Chordata > Amphibia > Caudata > Salamandridae > Triturus > Triturus cristatus. The sequence continues at coordinate 1,188,834,352 of NC_140581.1, read as the reverse complement.
CAATACACCTGCTCCATGTCACAGAGACACACATTAGAACAATTGGGCTTGTTTGAACAGGGCATAGTATGCAGCCAACTAATTGCACCTTTGTCATAGGGACATTATCCTCTGGGGAAGGCCAAATGCACTACGTGGCATTTAAAGTACACAGGTGACATGAGGGGTGCGACAGAATCAATGATCATGGCTCACACTGTGCATCACAAGCAACAGCAGGATTATGGACAGCACCTCAAAGCAGTCACATGTCCCAGGCCACTGACGCAACCTCAGCGGAGTACACAGACACACACAGGCACAGGACAATCACCTGCCATTGGCAACTGCGGGTACAAACATCACTCTGCACATGCGCCACTTGACTGGGGGGAGTCACAGGTGTGGGGCTAGCTCAGCACGTCAGACACACAGCATGGCTCCTTGCTCACATCAGATGGGTAGGGCATATGCATCCTCCATGCAGCTGGGGTGCAACACTCCACATAGACACTCACCCACATGACAGGAGACTTACACACACACCAATGTCCAGGGGCCGTACACATCATTTGGACACTATCACCACAGGTACACTCAACTCACACTCATCTGTGGGTACAGCCACCTGTCACACTGGAGGGACCACAGAATCACATCAGGACTATAGAAACAACATTCCCAAGAGGATTAGCCAGGCTGAATGTGGCATGCACCATGCAGTGATTGTCACAGTAAGCACAATGCAAGTGAGGAGTGCAGATATGAACCACATCAGGCTCTGCATGGGAGACATAAGGCATTCCCCCCCTGGGACCCACCATGAACAACATTGCATGTCTGTCACACCTGGACACAATGCCAGAAGTGACAGACACAAAAAAGGGGCACAGTCACAGCTAGTGGAGTCAGCACTCACCTGCTCCCCTGGTCTCCCATACAGGCAGGGGTACTGTGGGAGGATGACGTCCAGCAACGCCTCATTCTCCTCTTGGGTGAAAGGCTGGGCCCTCTCCACAGACCTGGACATGGTGCCAGAGGAATCACAAGCAGCAGCAGTGGTGTGGAATGAAAGGTTGTGCAGGCAAGTGCTCTCTCATGGGTCCTGGCTGCCTTATATCTCCCTTGCTGGGCTGTTTCATTTACAGGAGTACAGAGTGATTGGTCAATGTCATTTGCATCCTACGTTTCCTCCAATCCCTTTAAACCTACCCCAGTGAGGGCCTTTGCATGGTTCAAAATTTGAGCATGATGTCAAGTCAACAACCACTTTGCAACATAGTATATTGTCTCCAACCGACTTTTGCTGGCCACCTGATGAAAAATTTTGAACTGGAAACTCGGTCTCCATGACAACCAGCATGCATTTAGGCCCTTATACTTGTCCCTCATGTGTCCCCTATGTAATTTCACTATCCACACACAGGTATGGTGCGTTCCACACGTACCCCTAGGGCACCACTACTCCAGTGATACGGTCCGTACACGCGTGTGTAGGGCCCGTATCACTTTGGTAGTGTTGCTGTAGGCGTACGCCATAGAGATACGGGCCATACATACACGGGTATGAGCCGTATCTCTATGGCGTACGCCTACGCCAACACTACCCTAGTGCTACGGGCCGTACCCGCGTGTGTAGGGCCCGTAGCACTATGGTAGTGTTGCTGTAGGCGTACGCCATAGAGATACGGGCCGTACATACACGGGTACGAGCCGTATCTCTATGACGTACGCCTACGCCAACACTACCCTAGTGCTACGGGCCGTACCCGCGTGTGTAGGGCCCGTAGCACTATGGTAGTGTTGCCGTAGGCGTACGCCATTGAGATACGGGCCGTACATACGCGGGTACGAGCCGTATCTCTATGGCGTACGCCTACGCCAACACTACCATGGGGATAGCTACCAGTATGTACGCGTACGTGTGTACGGTCCTTGCACACACGCGTACTCCTACCCAAACCCCATATTGTGATACGACCGTACACACGCCCTCAGAGCGTGTGTACGGTGCGTTTCACAGCTTACACTGGTGATAGGAGACGCACAGGAAAGGAATGGAGGTGTATGACTCGCACAAGGATGGTCATCAAGTCATTGTCAGTGCAGTGCATCATGTTTAGGGCCTAGGTGTGTCAGGCAGTGAGCTGGCACATGTCTCCTCATGTCATGTGTGATGGGGCACCATGTGGCGCACTTCCCCTTCACATCTTTTACATGTGTGCATGTATTTCAAACTTGTCAAGCACTGCATCACTGGCATGGCACAGTCCCCAACACACGCAAATGTCCCCTGATGCCAGGTACACGGATGATGACACCTGACATCTCACTACCAGCGTGCCACGATGTGACTATGTCATGTGTGTGTCATGTGTTCCCATGATCTTGCTGTTGGTGTTCCGTCAACGGCATCTGCTGTAGCTGCATCCAACATTTGTCTGTGTGTAGATGCCCATGTCATACTATTACGCACACCAGGACACATGTGGAATAACACGTGACGTGTGTCTGTATGCATCTAACAGGGACTTGCGAGCTTAGGATATATCTGCGTAGTCTCAATGTCTGTGTGATCATATTTGACATGTACCCCTTCATGGCAAGGTGTGTGGTCTGTCCTTTTTCCATGACATGTGGCCTGTGCGTCTAGCTTGCGGGCAGCTGTCTGTATGAGATGACATCCTTCAAATGCACATATGTGGATGTATGTCACTCCTGTAATGTGTCTGGCTGTTCACTCACACTGGCCCACAGCTACTTTCATGGCATGTCATGTAGACCTTGACAATCCATGTTTGTAGCTGGCTCTTGGTAGGAGTATCACCTGGCTGGCATACGTGTGCAGGATGTATTGCACAGATCAGACTCTGTATGTGGCATATGTGTATTAGCTGTTGAACATGTGCTCAGTTCATTGACATTGGTGTAGTAATGTACTCAATCTTCGTTATTCCTTCCAATTTTCTGCAGGGCACCGCCTCTCCCCCGACCAATGCCAGACTTGGCTGCCATGAGGGAACGTGACTGCATACACCGCTACAGATTCCCACAACGGTTAATTGTGGACCTGACAAACAGGCTGGCACCACACCTCCAACCGCGACACAGTTATCCGACTGCGCTGACCCCCAAGATGAAGGTGATGTCAGCCCTACATTTCTTTGCCACCGGTACGTTTCAATTGACCATAGCTGATGTGGGTGGCATGTTCAGCCGTGTCCTGCATGATGTTTTAGAAGCCATGTTGGAGCACCTGGATGAATTCATCCATTTTCCAACTCGTGAGCAGTTGACAGGTATCAAGGGTGAGTTCTATGCCCTGGGAGGGATGCCCCATGTAATTGGGTCCATTGATGGGACACATGTGGCTTTGGTACCACCACAGGCACAGGAGGTAGCCTTCCGTAACCGTAAACATTACCATTCCATTAATGCACTTGTGGTGTGTCTTGCTAACATGGTGATTTCCCATGTCTGTGCACGTTTTCCAGGGTCAGCACACGATGCCTACATCATGAGGCGTAGCAGGGTGCCAAAAATGATGCTGCAGCTGCACAACGAACGAGCATGTCTTGTTGGTGAGTAGACTCTGTTTGTCCAGTATTCAGCGGTATCTTAGTATGTGACGGCATCTCCTGACCCACTTCTTTACATGATGTTTCCATGTAGGGGACTCTGGCTATCCCAACAGGCCATGGCTGGTGACGCCTCTCCGCAACCGGAGAACAGCTGCAGATCACCGTTACAACAACGCCCATGGGCAGACCAGGCGAGTGATTGAGAGGACGTTTGGCCTCCTGAAGAGCCGATTCCGGTGCCTCCACAAAACCGGCGGGTCCCTCCCATATGCACCGGTGAAGGCCTGCAAAATCTTCCTTGTGTGCTGCATGCTGCACAACATGGCAGTGGAGAAAGCTGTGCCACTCATCCTGGATCCCGATGAGCAGGAACATCCACCCGTGGAGGATGACGGCCTTGGTCACGAGGCAAGTGAGGAGGAGGAGGAGGAGGAAGAGGAGGACATCCGGAGTCAGCTCATATGCAACTTCTTCTCATAATGGTGAGTCTCTGGGTCTGAGTGTGCACGCTTTGAGCCTTGTGTGGCATGTGTTGCAATATGTGTGTCCAGCTGACTGTATGCTAAGTGACTTTGAGGTGTGTGCTGATGTGTCACTCGAGTGCTGATGTCATTCCACACATTTTAGCTGACACACTCAATTGACAACTGGCATGGTGTCAACCTTATTCATGTAGAGTACATGACCATGCATGCGGATGACTATGTTTTTCCTGACTTCTTGTGTGTGTCTCATCCCCAGGTAGTTGCGCATGCTGTCTGCTCGTGGCATCGTTGTGCTCCTGCTATTCCTGATGAGTAATGCAACGTGTGCTGAATCAGCGTTACATGCACGGACATGGTGAAAATTCTCCTTTGGGTAAGGATTGCAGCAAGGCTTTTTGGGTGTGGTAGTTGTTTGTAATGTGTGGCCACTGCTCCTGTGCAGGTTATGTTACTATGCATACATGTCGACTCACCATGGGGCATATGACATGTGGCATGACTCACATGAATTGATAGTCACACTTCGTGACAGTCATCTGTTATGGGATTGTGGTTTGTGATGAAGGCATCAATGTGTGTACAACTTCCCTCTGAAACATACGGGAGGCTACGTGTGGACATGTAAATGTAAATGTAAATGTAAATGTGCAGATATTTATATAGCGCAAATCACCAACCGGTCTCTAAGCGCTTGCTTAGGGAACCCGTCCTGGTATTCCCCTGTGAGATAACCCAGCAGGGCATCCACAAGGTGAAAGCCAGGCATCCCGCCGCGAGGGGCCATTGTGGAGATTAAGCAAGCTATTGCCCAGAGTCGCAGAGTGTGAACCCATGAATTGAGTATGCGCTGGAGCGAGAATTATCGAGTCCATGGACAATTTATGGACTCAAGACCCAGCCGAGCCGGGAATTGAACCCTGGTCCCGGACTGACCTCTGCTTCCAGGTCTGCCTACTCTAACCAGTGAGCCACACTTCTCCACATATTGTGGGACATCCCCATATGATGCTCAATGGGGAATTGCAGCCTCTCCGTGTGCAGCAGGGGATGTTTGGCTCAACCCCTTCACTTGTGTGCCAGTACAATGGATTTACAGCATCTGTGGTGCAAAGGGGGTGTCCGGTGTAGGTCCCACATGTTAATCCAATAGACCTGTGAGTCTGTTAATGTTGATGCTTTTGCATTGGTGTGAGCCTGAGTAATAAAGGTGTTCCTCAGCCTCCAAGGTGCCTCATCTCTGTCAATGCAGGGCTCTTGCCACTGTGCATGTGGCATCTCTGGCATGGTTGTCAAGGATTGTGCATATGAGTCTATGTGTAGATTAGCAACCTGCATGCTGTTCTTCATGTATTTGATTCTCTATTGTGCATGTTGTCCATAGCTGTGTATGTGTTTTGGCATGTTAGTCCACCCCACGGGCCGTCAACACCTTCTGGGGTGTGTTTCCTGTGCGCAGCTCGGCCTTCAGTTTCATGATCCGGTGTTAGTCATCTTTGGTGATTGTGCATCCTTTGTCTCTGGGTGTGCCATTGCAAACCGGTAACTCCTTCCTTGACATACACCTGTTGCAGTAGTCCTTTCTGACATCCTAGTCTTTGTGTGGATATTGTGGCATAATTCCCAGGACATGCCACCTGCTGTTGCAGCCACTGCAGCAAGGGCACATGTAGTTTCCAGATTTGGCAACACACACACATCAAAGGTGCTCCTCCCTTCCTCCCTCATCACATTCATTTGGCTGTCTTCGGCTTGTCTGTGCCACAGTTGCGGCCATGTGGTACCAAAGGCTGGACCGTCTGCACATGCAACGTGCACATTGCACGACCCTCAGGTCCTTGCATGACCCACATCACACTACAGTGTGATGTTGCAGCCACCCTCCAAGCAAGGTCCATCCACACATCTCCCGCCTGCTCTCAGGCATGCACTGAGCGCACACACAACACCTTTGCATGATGAGTGTGCAACTCCGACTGCCTACACAGCGCTGCCACACCTTCCAGGACCTGTCACACCCACCAGGTCATGTCCCTCCTACTCCCCACCGGATCTGTACCCCTGCAAGGCCATGTGAGTGGGACTCTGCATGTAGTATGCTTTCGTCGTGAGGCACATGGCACAGGTATCATCTTTCAGCGTATCAATCTACAATGTGTCCAGGACCCCCCTTTTCCACCATCACATGCGCACACGACCTCATCATCAACTCGTATGCCATTGACAGCCAGTCGCTCCTCACCCTCACCAAGGACGCAGACGTTTCCAGTTCCAATATTCAAGATTGCATGGGATCCATCGATGAATGGCAGAACAGCAGCCACCTGAGGCTGGACTTGTACAGGACTGAGGTCAACATCTGAGGATTGTCCCCTTACAGCTGGCTCAACTGCTTGTGTCCCACCCACAGACGCCCCGCACAGGCACCCAGTGTCCACGCACACAAGATGTTGTGCATCATGGATTGCTTGCTCTAATTTGCCATGGTAATCACCAGCATCTGTCCCTCACACTGCAACACCCTCAGCATTATGCACATGATCCCCAGATAGATCCACTCCAAGGTAAGACGGACCATCCCCCAGGTCCACGACAACATCCGTGTCAAATACTGCCCTGCCCTCTACGGAGCAGCCACATCCAAAATCCAGGGACACTTGTCCACATCCAGGCTGCATCTGCACACCTCAGCGTCAACATCCCGCGCCCCAGCCACATCACCGTCCAGCAGAGATAGCTGCAATGGATCACTGTGTGCTGCAGGATGACTTTCAGACTCCTCACCCACACTCAGGAGGCAGGCCACAACCCTGACCTTAAACCAACCTTGTACCACTGTCATCCGAGACCCCGTAGTGCCATCTCCGTGCATCCAACCTTGACCTGGCCACCATTCTTCTGATCCACCGTACTCCTGCATGCAGGACATAGTTCTCCCACCTGGGAACACATACCTGGGACTCCCTCCCCGGGAACCTCCAAATGAGGCATGACCTCTACACCTTAATGTTACTCTTCCAAATGGGTGTGTCCTCACAGTTTCCCTAGCACCCCCTCAGCAGCTTGAGGCCATCACAGGTGAGTATTGTGCTCCATGTCTGCATTGAATGATACATTGTGACCCATGTGTGTCCTGTACCAGACTCAGATCCCAGGGTATGGATGGCTGGAGTTAGTTCAACACTCAGGCATAGTTTGACATTTACACACACATATGTTGGTGAATAATGCCAAATGACAGCAACATCTCATGACAAAATTAAGTATTTATTTTTGGTGGGGTAAGTCTTTTGGTGGATGGAGTAAGGTGCTCTACCGGGTGCATTGAATCCAAAGTTCACAGGGGGAGATGGCATCCTTGTCAGTTGGAGTCATCAGAGTCCAGACCACAGTGTTGGTCATCATTGGTCAGACTGTGACCAGCAGGTCCATGTGGCAGAGAATGTCATTGGGTGAGGTGGTGCTGTTGCGCCAGAGGGCCAGGTGCCAGGCCAGGTGACCTGGGAGATGTGGATGGTCCGCTGACTCTCACGGTCTTTTCCGTGGACGACCCACCTTCCTCGCGGGTCCCTCAGATGCAGGCCTTGATGATGCTTGTGATACTCCATCAGACGAATCCTCCTCCTCCTCCCTCCCTGTGGCTGTTGGTGCTCTTCGCTTGGTGGCACAGGGGGGTTGCCCATGTTGTCGGCAATCCGACGGAGTGAACGGCTCATGTCCGTTTGCACCGCCAGGAGCTCAGCCAGTCTTGCCTCCATCCATCCTTGGTGTTGTTGTTGACTGGCATGTTGCTCGGCCTGCAGGTTCTTCAACTCGTCGAGGGTCCCTTTGATGTCTGTGAGGCTCGACACAACCTGGCTGATGCCCCTGGTGTCACGCCAGTATGAGTCCAGGATGTGGTGCATGTGTGCCATACCGGTTCCCTCATCTGGCTGGTCATGTTCTCGCCTCCGCCTGCCTCCACTCCCACCACCCCTGCCCACACGTGCCTGGCCTGCCGTTGTGGGCACATCAGGTCTACGGGACCCCTGAGGGATGGCATTAGCGTGGTCGTCTGCCTCCTCCTGGGTGCCCGGAGAACCTTGTCCCTCCTGGTCAGACTGGCTGTGTTGTTCAGTGCAAGCAGGGCTCCTGGGTGTCTCCTGGGATGTGGCAGGAATGGGGGTGGGGGTTGGCACAGATGTACCTGACGCAGGTGCTGCAGGGGCTTGGGGACCAGAGGGGCCAGGTTGGTCGGGGTCATCCACGGAGTGGTGAGAGTCGTCGCTGCCGGTGGGATCATCTTCACGCTGAGCCTGGGACTGTGATTGTTCCCCCTCATTGTTGGGGGGAGGTCGATGACGTTGCCCTGTGTGTGAGAGAGAGACAATGTTAATGCTGTTTCATGCCACAACCATGTTTCATACATATTCAAGTAGTCACAGTTCCTCCAGGTGGTTGGATGTGCCTAGCATTCCTCTCAAGTGTACACTTGGAGATGGGTATGTTGCAGGGGACAGATTGGTATGTGCTCCTGAGTGTTTGCCACTAGATTTTTGGCTGGGATGCTTATTTGGCTATGGATTGGTCTTGTTGTGTCACATGTCCATTGTGAGAGTGGGTAAATCTGTTGCCTGCCCCGGGGGGGTGTGCTTGTGTGAGGGGGGGGTGTTACCAGGCCTGCTGTTGTGTGTAGTGTGATTTGTCATTGGGTCTCCCAGGTGATGTGTCTGTCCTCTCATGGTGCATGCTGGCATGACAGTGTGTGTGAGTTCCTGTGCTGGGTATGTGAGCTAGTGGAGTTGTTGTTTGAGTTTACAGTGGTCACAGGAGGGCCTTGTGCTGCCTACAGCAGGGCCAAGTGTCAGCTACCTTGTCATTACTTTGCCAGTCCCTGTGCATTGGGCATGGTGGATGGGTATGTACCTAGGCCATATGGGCTGTGGGCATTGGTGTCTGGTTCTGAGTTGCACAATGTGTTGTGTGAGCCCCACCCTCCCAGCATCCCGGACATCCAGTCTTGGGTTTGTGGTTGGTGTGGCCTGGGACATGGCATTGCCTTCATTTGTGAATGGGGCATGGAGACGTTAGTGGCATGAGCGTGGTTTTTAGGGTGTGGTTGTGTGCGGTGAGGGCTTGGGGGTAGGTGAGTGCATTTGTTGTAGTTGGGGTGTGGATGGCATTTCCCCCATGTTACATGAGTTGTTTGTGTACTCACCAGGCTCTGCGACTCCTTCGACTCCGTGTACTCCCACCGGCGGAAGCGTGGCCATCACCTTCTCCTCCCAGGGATGGTAATGTACAGGTCTGCGGGGCAGCCCGCCTCCAGTGATGTTACTCTGGGCGTATTCCTCTTTCATTTACCTCTTGACTGCCCTGTGCAGATCGTACCACCTGGCTTAGCATTCATGCCTGGTCCTTCGGATGGGCGCAACAGCATTCACCTTATCGACGATCCTCTGCCACAGGCTAGTTTTTTGGGCTATGCTGGTCTGTCTGACCAATGTTCCAAACAGCTGTGGCTCGACTCTGATGACTTCGTTGGCAAGGAGCTCCAGCAACGCCGTTGTGAACTTTGGATTCTTGTCAGTGGGCATGGTGTGGGGTGTGGGTGTGGATGGTTGTGGGTGTGTGGGTGTGAATGTGACGGTGTGTGTGTGAAGGTGAGGAGGGGGTGTTTGTGAAGGAGGTTGTGTGAAGGTGTGTAAGTGAAGGTGTAGTTAAGGTGTGAGTAAGGTGCAGTTGTTTGTCTGTGGTGTCTGTGAGCAGTGGGTCTGTTGCAATGGCTCATGGGTTGTGTGTGTGGGCCCTTTTTATTGGTCCATTTGTGGGTGTGGCTGTGTTTGGATTTGTGGTGGGTGTGTTATAAGAGGTGGTTGTGATTTGGTCCTCTGTGTGCATGTTTGGATGTGGCAGGTCAGTCATAGAGATGTATTTTGTCATGTTGACGTGTTTTGTGGTGTTGTGCGAGTCGAATTGACCCTCCTTGTGCTGTTTTACAGTGTCCTGGTTCTGTATGAGCCTTTTTCGCGTAGGTACGGTCTGTACATACGCGATGCTGGGTGAGGGTGCTGGGGTACGGTGTTGGGGTACGGTGCGTACAGGTGCGGGGCTGTGCTACGGTGTTGGGGTGCGGCGCGTACAGGTGCGGGCTGTACTACGGTGTTGGGGTGCGGCGCGTACAGGTGCGGGCTGTGCTACGGTGTTGGGGTACGGTGCGTACAGGTACGGGGCTGGGCTACGGTGTTGGGGTACGGTGCGTACAGGTGCGGGGCTGTGCTACGGTGTTGGGGTATGGTGCGTACAGGTACGGGGCTGGGCTACGGTGTTGGGGTAAGGTGCGTACAGGTACGGGGCTGGGCTACGGTGTTGGGGTACGGTGCGTATGGGTACGGGGCTGGGAGACGGGCCTGGGGTGCGGCACGTACAGGTGTGAGGCTGTGGTACGGGGCATACAGGTACGGGGCTGGGAGACGGGCCTGGCGAGCGGCACGTACAGGTGGTGGGCTGGGGTACGGTCCTGGGGTACGGGGCGTACAGGTGCGGGGCTGGGAGACGGGCCTGGGGTGCGGCCCGTACAGGTGCGGGGCTGTGCTACGGTGTTGGGGTACGGTGCGGAGGGGGGGGGTACGGTGCTGACATACGGGGGTACGGTGCTGACATGTGCGGGGTGAGGGGGGCTGTACGACTCGTATTCGGGCACAAGTTTACCCGTGTACATGCAGGCTACAGCGTTCGCTACGTACGGGGCCTTTTACATGCGGTTGTGTATTCGGACGGGCGGTAGGGATCGTACTTGTGCGCTCGGACTTCTGTTTTATGATTTGCACGTAAAAATGTCCGGTTCCCTGTCGGACACTTTTCCCGACGCTATTCGGACGTAAAAATTTACGGCTCCCTTTCGGACCATTTTCCCGACGCAATTTGTATGTATTTTTCACGTACGAATCGTACTTCGCAGTTTGTACGGTACTTGTACGATTCGTACGTAAAAAAATACGGATACGAGTCGGACGGTAAATTTTTTTAACGGATCGGAATCGGCACCTAAGCGGTTCAAAAAGTAGTCCCCCTAAACAAAATTGGCTGAATAAATTTAAATGTTCAACTTAAATATAATAAAACATGCAGTAAACTTACCAAAAATATTTTCTAAAGATGTAAAAAGAGTTTATTAATTTTACAACATATTGTAATACTTGTACAACATTGTTAATTAATAATAATATATAACATACCACATATATTAATTATTATTATTGAAAATAAACTGTATTAGTGACTCAACATTGCAAAGATATGAATAAAATATTTCAAAATATTAAATAAATACATAACTTTTCACCAAAAACATAGAAACTTAAATAATGTAATTATTAATATTATTAATAAAACATATATTAATATTAATAAAACATGTGTAGTGTATTAAAAAAAATACTATTAAAGTAATATTATGTTTTGTTAAATGCAATTAAATTAAAATGCAATATTCCTTTTACAGCAATAATGAAAATATAAACAATGTAATTATTAATGCTATTAATAATACACATAGTAATATTAATAATCAATTAATATTGTATATTACCTACTGGCGGTCGCCAGTAGGTAGTTATAGTTAGGACCACGTTTCCATAGGAAATCCGCAACATTCTATTTTGAATAACTTTGGCGCCGGTCGACGAATCCTCGCGAATTTTTCAAAATAGGTGGGGCGCTACGCTCCGCTCCTACCCTGAAAGTCTCGGGGGGATTCGTCAAGCGGGGGCTGAGATAAAAGGGGGGTCCCAAAACGCGTTTTTCCCATGCATTTTTCCATAGGACCTTTAGACAGGGCTACAGCCCGAACGGCTGAACAGAATTACTTGAAATTTGGCAGAGAGGTAGTCCTCAGGTCAAGGAAGTGCCTTTTGTAGGTTTGGTGTAAATCTGTTCAGTAGATTCTGAGAAAATAGCCTTTAAATCAATATATATATCTGAGCCAGCTTACGGTGCGCTTACGGTACGCTTACCGTACGCGTACGGTGGCGTGCGCGAGCGCGATTCTGATTGGCTCTTAGATCTTAGTAAACATTCGAATCGGCCGAAACCAGGAAGCGGCGGCTGCCATTTTCTCTCTCGCACTGAGAGTGATGATGAAAATACAAAGCACAAAAACATGTAAAGGGGCTGTTTAGACAGCTCCCACACACATAGCCATGTTGAGGGAGTCTCCAAAGATCCCCCAAGGCCAAAAACGGCATTTTTTTTTTTTCGCTAATTTCGCCGATTACGCTTACCGTACGCGTACGGTAAAAAATTATATTAAAAAAAAAATTATCCACACTCTCCCCACCCCGTGTGCAAATGGTGGCCGAAGGCCACCAATTGTGCATGGCTTATAACAGATGAGATAAACTATAATATTTAAAAAATAAAAAAAGAAAAAAAAAAATTATCCACACTCTGTCCACCCCATGTGCAAATGGTGCCCGAAGGTCACCATTTGTGCATGGCTTATAAAAATTACGAAAAATTAAAATATTACCTTTCAAAACGAAGTGCATCATATGTCCTCCATGTGCGCACGGTGCGCGAAGCGCATCGTGCGTACATGGCCCATCTAGCGTAACGTGGGCACGCGGTGCGCGTAGCGCACCGCGTGCCCACCGTGCGTGCACGGCACTAACTGCGTAAAGTGGGCGCGCGGTGCGCGAAGCGCACCGCGTGCTTACTGTGCGCGCACGGAACGAACTGCGTTAAGTGGGCGCGCACGCCACGAATGGCGTAAAGTAACTTAGCATTTAAAAAAACGTACAAATTCACTGAAAAAACCATAGGTTTCACACACGTTATAGTTAGGAATTAGCATTTAAAAAACCTTGCAAATTCACAGAAAAAACCATAGGTTTCACACATGTTATAGTTAGCGGAAATTTTACTGATAAAAAACCAATGAAATTCCCCCGTTATAGTTAGTGCAGGCAACTATAACTCACGCGACCGCAATCTTCTGCTGATGACATATGTGTCTTTATGAAAAAAAAATATTTGTAATATATGTATAGCTAAAAATGTATGGAAGAAGACATGGGCAAATAAGTGTCTAAATACAGTATTAGCATCAGCAGAGGATTGCGGTCGCGTGAGTTATAGTTGCCTGCACTAACTATAACGGGGGAATTTCATTGGTTTTTTATCAGTAAAATTTCCGCTAACTATAACATGTGTGAAACCTATGGTTTTTTCTGTGAATATATATATATATATTCAGTCTCACAAGTTGCCTTTGCAGAGAGCACTCCCAACAAGTCAAATTAGCAGCGAACAGCTTCGGTGAAAACAAATATTAGCATGCCTTGCCTGACGCGTTTCAAACTTTACAGTCCTTTCTCGAAGGCAGCATGCAAACAGCAGTGTTCATTCCACAATCTTTTTAACTGCAAACATCGCGCTTAATTATATCCCGCCCAGGTGGGCCTCTTAATGTGTTGCATCTCGGGAGTTGCAGTTCCAATAATACCCTAGTGGGTTTGAAAAAAATGAACATGCTCAAAATCAAATGACATACTTTAATTTTCACTCCTTCAAGTGCCTTTCACCAGAAATAGTCCCAAATAAAGCATAACTTGTTGCTCCAAGTGGCTGTCTTTCATCTGAGCGCCACGGGATTTGCTATGAATTTGCAAAGGTGCTTCTCCCCGACCTGGCAGGCCGTATTTATTCAGTCTCACAAGTTGCCTTTGCAGAGAGCACTCCCAACAAGTCAAATTAGCAGCGAACAGCTTCGGTGAAAAGAAATATTAGCATGCCTTGCCTGATGCGAGAAAGAACTGTAAAGTTTGAAACGCGTCAGGCAAGGCATGCTAATATTTCTTTTCACCGAAGCTGTTCGCTGCTAATTTGACTTGTTGGGAGTGCTCTCTGCAAAGGCAACTTGTGAGACTGAATAAATACGGCCTGCCAGGTCGGGGAGAAGCACCTTTGCAAATTCATAGCAAATCCCGTGGCGCTCAGATGAAAGACAGCCACTTGGAGCAACAAGTTATGCTTTATTTGGGACTATTTCTGGTGAAAGCCACTTGAAGGAGTGAAAATTAAAGTATGTCATTTGATTTTGAGCATGTTCATTTTTTTCAAACCCACTAGGGTATTATTGGAACTGCAACTCCCGAGATGCAACACATTAAGAGGCCCACCTGGGCGGGATATAATTAAGCGCGATGTTTGCAGTTAAAAAGATTGTGGAATGAACACTGCTGTTTGCATGCTGCCTTCGAGAAAGGACTGTAAAGTTTGAAACGCGTCAGGCAAGGCATGCTAATATTTCTTTTCACCGAAGCTGTTCGCTGCTAATTTGACTTGTTGGAAGTGCTCTCTGCAAAGGCAACTTGTGAGACTGAATAAATACGGCCTGCCAGGTCGGGGAGAAGCACCTTTGCAAATTCATAGCAAATCCCGTGGCGCTCAGATGAAAGACAGCCACTTGGAGCAACAAGTTATGCTTTATTTGGGACTATTTCTGGTGAAAGGCACTTGAAGGAGTGAAAATTAAAGTATGTTATTTGATTTTGAGCATGTTCATTTTTTTCAAACCCACTAGGGTATTATTGGAACTGCAACTCCCGAGATGCAACACATTAAGAGGCCCACCTGGGCGGGATATAATTAAGCGCGAAGTTTGCAGTTAAAAAGATTGTGGAATGAACACTGCTGTTTGCATGCTGCCTTCGAGAAAAGACTGTAAAGTTTGAAACGCGTCAGGCAAGGCATGCTAATATTTCTTTTCACCGAAGCTGTTCGCTGCTAATTTGACTTGTTGGGAGTGCTCTCTGCAAAGGCAACTTGTGAGACTGAATAAATACGGCCTGCCAGGTCGGGGAGAAGCACATTTGCAAATTCATAGCAAATCCCGTGGCGCTCAGATGAAAGACAGCCACTTGGAGCAACAAGTTATGCTTTATTTGGGACTATTTCTGGTGAAAGGCACTTGAAGGAGTGAAAATTAAAGTATGTCATTTGATTTTGAGCATGTTCATTTTTTTCAAACCCACTAGGGTATTATTGGAACTGCAACTCCCGAGATGCAACACATTAAGAGGCCCACCTGGGCGGGATATGATTAAGCGCGATGTTTGCAGTTAAAAAGATTGTGGAATGAACACTGCTGTTTGCATGCTGCCTTCGAGAAAGGACTGTAAAGTTTGAAACGCGTCAGGCAAGGCATGCTAATATTTCTTTTCACCGAAGCTGTTCGCTGCTAATTTGACTTGTTGGGAGTGCTCTCTGCAAAGGCAACTTGTGAGACTGAATAAATACGGCCTGCCAGGTTGGGGAGAAGCACCTTTGCAAATTCATAGCAAATCCCGTGGCGCTCAGATGAAAGACAGCCACTTGGAGCAACAAGTTATGCTTTATTTGGGACTATTTCTGGTGAAAGGCACTTGAAGGAGTGAAAATTAAAGTATGTCATTTGATTTTGAGCATGTTCATTTTTTTCAAACCCACTAGGGTATTATTGGAACTGCAACTCCCGAGATGCAACACATTAAGAGGCCCACCTGGGTGGGATATAATTAAGCGCGATGTTTGCAGTTAAAAAGATTGTGGAATGAACACTGCTGTTTGCATGCTGCCTTCGAGAAAGGACTGTAAAGTTTGAAACGCATTAGGCAAGGCATGCTAATATTTCTTTTCACCGAAGCTGTTCGCTGCTAATTTGACTTGTTGGGAGTGCTCTCTGCAAAGGCAACTTGTGAGACTGAATAAATACGGCCTGCCAGGTCGGGGAGAAGCACCTTTGCAAATTCATAGCAAATCCCGTGGCGCTCAGATGAAAGACAGCCACTTGGAGCAACAAGTTATGCTTTATTTGGGACTATTTCTGGTGAAAGGCACTTGAAGGAGTGAAAATTAAAGTATGTCATTTGATTTTGAGCATGTTCATTTTTTTCAAACCCACTAGGGTATTATTGGAACTGCAACTCCCGAGATGCAACACATTAAGAGGCCCACCTGGGCGGGATATAATTAAGCGCGATGTTTGCAGTTAAAAAGATTGTGGAATGAACACCGATGTTTGCATGCTGCCTTCGAGAAAGGACTGTAAAGTTTGAAACGCGTCAGGCAAGGCATGCTAATATTTCTTTTCACCGAAGCTGTTCGCTGCTAATTTGACTTGTTGGGAGTGCTCTCTGCAAAGGCAACTTGTGAGACTGAATATATATATATATATAAAGATGTTATGTAAAAATATGATTGTTTTCTAAAGTACAACAATATTAAAATGCAATATTGTGTTAACCAATACTAGTATGTTACATTAAAAATGTGAAACATTGAAAAATTAACTGTTAATTAATGTACCAATATTATTTTGTATTAAACATATATTTCTCACAAACATAAAAAAAACAAATTTATGTTACCAATTATCAACACATGTATTACTAAACATAACAATATATGAATTATATATGAATACAAATATATATTGTAAACATTGTAATATGTATCACAAATTTAATGACAACAAATAAATGGTATAAAAATGTTCAACATATGTCTTCATGATTATATGATTTACCTAATAAAAAATAACTATTCCAGCTAACTATATTCTAATAAAAATAAAAACTTTATTCATCAAATTTCAATGTCTGATTATTTCACAATATTTCTACTTTTATTAACTGTTCATAAAATCACAAGCATTTAACAAAAATACTATTACCCATCAATAAAAAAATATCCCCCAAAAACTATTATTTATCTAAAAAAGATATAAATTAAAAATAATTTACTATTCCCACTCCAATTACTATTAAATCAGTGAAGGTGCTGGATAGTAAATAAATATAATTTACTATTCCAACTCCAGTCAGTATTAAATCAGGGAAGGTGCTGGATAGTAAATAAATGTAATTTACTATTTCAACTCCAGTCAGTATTAAATCAGGGAAGGTGCTGGATAGTAAATAAATATAATTTACTCTCCCAACTCCAGTCACTATTAAATGAGTGAAGGTGCTGGATAGTAAATAAATATAATTTACTATTCCAACTCCAGTCAGTATCAAATCAGGGAAGGTGCTGGATAGTAAATAAATATAATTTACTATTTCAACTCCAGTAAGTATTAAATCAGGGAAGGTGCTGGATAGTAAATAAATATAATTTACTATTCCAACTCCAGTCAGTATTAAATCAGGGAAGGTGCTGCAAAGTAAATAAATATAATTTACTATTCCAACTCCAGTCAGTATTAAATCAGGGAAGGTGCTGGATAGTAAATAAATATAATTTACTATTCCAACTCCAGTCAGTATTAAATCAGGGAAGGTGCTGGATAGTAAATAAATATAATTTACTATTCCAACTCCTGTCAGTATTAAATCAGAGAAGGTGCTGGATAGTAAATAAATACAATGTAATATTCCAACTCCAGTCAGTTTTAAATTAGAGAAGGTGCTAGATAGTAATAAAACATATTTATGTATTGTTTTAAAATAAAATATTTGTAAATAATTTATATAACAATTTACACTTAATTCTAATATAATAATTTACTATCCAAAATGAAATTTTTTTAAATATACACTTCTTAATTTAAAATATTTTACATGTAGAAGCTGAACAGTTCTTAATTTCCATTAATATTTATTCTCTCAAAATAGATATTTATTGTATTTATGAAAAGTTAAATTATTTAACCAGTAAATTATTTCCTTTTTTAATTTTTCATGTAATCTCTGAAGATTTAATTATTAATAAAGATTTTAGCAATTTATAAAAAATTTAACAGTGCCTACCTTTATACCTTTACAACATCACACTACAAAATTGTATGACAATATTAATAAGATAACATTTATAAAAAAACATTACATCACAAAGAACACATAAATATACAAATTAAATAAAAATTTACCAAATTTGATATAAAATATTAAATTTATAAAAAAAAAAAATTTAAAGTGTAGATTACTTTTTTAAAACTTAATAAACATGTATATACTCTCAACAATTATTAAATATTAATAACATATTAATTTCTAATTTTTTAAAACACTCCCCACCCTTATCCCCTAATAAACCAACATCCCACTCCTAAAATTTACATAACAAATATTTTTTTATAAATGTTAAAAATTATTAATATCTCATAAAAATATATTTACTCTCAACAAAAAATATTTTGTATTAACATATTATTAATTTTGATATTTTTAAAACACTCCCCACCCTTATCCCCTAATAACCCAACATCCCGCTCCTAAAATTTATATAACAAATACAATTTTTATAAATTTTAAACAATTATTATTTATACTATTTTTACATTATTATTCTTACATTCATAACATTTTGATATTTAAAAAATTCGATATTTTTAACATTAAGGTGCCGATTCCGATCCGTTAAACAAAATTACCGTCCGACTCGCATCCGTATTTTTTTACGTACGAATCGTACAAGTCCCGTACAAACGGCGAAGTACGATTCGTACGTGAAAAATCCATACGAATGACTTCGGGAAAAGTCTACGAGACGTCCCCGGACATTTTTACATACAAATTGTAAAACTGAAGTCCGAGCACGCAAGTACGATCCGTACTGGCCGTCCGAAAACACAAGCACATGGAAAAGGCTCCGTACGGATCAAACACCGTACCACTCATATCCGGGTAAATTTGTGCCCGGGATACAAGTTGTACAGCCCCCCTCCCCCCACATGTCTGCATCGTACCCCCCCATGTCTGCACTGTACCCCAGCCCCGTACGTGTACGCACCGTACCCCACCACCGTACCCCAGCCCCGTACTTGTACGCACCGTACCCCAGCACCGTACCCCAACACCGTACCCCAGCCCCGTACTTGGACGCACCATACCCCACCACCGTACCCCACCACCGTACCCCAGCCCCGTACATGTACGCACCGTACCCCACCACCCTACCCCAGCCCCTTACTTGTACGCACCGTACCCCACCACCGTCCCCCAGACCCTTACTTGTACGCACCGTACCCCGCCACCATCCCCCAGCCCCTTACTTGTACGCACCGTACCCCACCACTGTACCCCAGCCCCATACTTGAACGCACCGTACCCCAGCACCATACCCCATGCCCCTACTTGGACGCACTGTACCCCACCACCGTACCCTAGCCCCTCACTTGTACGCACCCTACCCCACCACCGTACCCCAGCCCCTTACTTGGATGCACCGTACCCCAGCGCCATACCCCATGCCCCTACTTGGACGCACCGTACTCCAGCACCCTACCCCTGTGCCCTATCCCAACACCATACCCCAACACCGTCCCCCAGCCCCTTACTTGTACGCACCGTACCCCACCACCGTACCCCAGCCCGTACTTGGACGCACTGTACCCCACCACCGTACCCCAGCATCGCGTATGTACGAACTGTACAACAACATTGCATATGTGAGCACTGTACAACAACATCGCGTATGTACGCACCTTACATAGGCTAAAACGACTCGTACAGAACCAGGACACTGCAAAACAGCACAAGGAGGGTCAATTCGAATTGCACACCACCACAAAACACATCTATTTTTTTAACATTAAGGTGCCGATTCCGATCCGTTAAAAAAAATTACCGTCCAACTCGCATCCGTATTTTTTTACGTACGAATCGTACAAGTCCCGTACAAACGGCGAAGTACGATTCGTACGTGAAAAATCCATACGAATGACTTCGGAAAAAGTCTACGAGACGTCCCCGGACATTTTTACATACAAATTGTAAAACTGAAGTCCGAGCACGCAAGTACGATCCGTACTGGCCGTCCGAAAACACAAGCGCATGGAAAAGGCTCCGTACGGATCAAACACCGTACCACTCATATCCGGGTAAATTTGTGCCCGGGATACAAGTTGTACAGCCCCCCTCCCACCACATGTCTGCATCGTACCCCTCCATGTCTGCACTGTACCCCAGCCCCGTACGTGTACACACCGTACCCCACCACCGTACCCCAGCCCCGTACTTGTACGCACCGTACCCCAGCACCGTACCCCAACACCGTACCCCAGCCCCGTACTTGTACGCACCGTACCCCAGCACCGTACCCCAACACCGTACCCCAGCCCCGTACTTGGACGCACCATACCCCACCACCGTACCCCACCACCGTACCCCAGCCCCGTACATGTACGCACCGTACCCCACCACCCTACCCCAGCCCCTTACTTGTACGCACCGTACCCCACCACCGTCCCCCAGACCCTTACTTGTACGCACCGTACCCCGCCACCATCCCCCAGCCCCTTACTTGTACGCACCGTACCCCACCACTGTACCCCAGCCCCATACTTGAACGCACCGTACCCCAGCACCATACCCCATGCCCCTACTTGGACGCACTGTACCCCACCACCGTACCCTAGCCCCTTACTTGTACGCACCCTACCCCACCACCGTACCCCAGCCCATTACTTGGATGCACCGTACCCCAGCGCCATACCCCATGCCCCTACTTGGACGCACCGTACTCCAGCACCCTACCCCTGTGCCCTATCCCAACACCATACCCCAACACCGTCCCCCAGCCCCTTACTTGTACGCACCATACCCCACCACCGTACCCCAGCCCGTACTTGGACGCACTGTACCCCACCACCGTACCCCAGCATTGCGTATGTACGAACTGTACAACAACATTGCATATGTGAGCACTGTACAACAACATCGCGTATGTACGCACCTTACATAGGCTAAAACGACTCGTACAGAACCAGGACACTGCAAAACAGCACAAGGAGGGTCAATTCGAATTGCACACCCCCACAAAACACATCTACAGTACTAAAAACATCTAAAAGACTGACCTGGCACATCCAAACAGGCAAACAGAGGCCCAAACTCACAACCACCTCTTATAACACACCCACCAAAATTTCAAACCCAGCCACACCTACAAATGGACCAATGAAAAGGACCCACACTAACAAACCATAAGCCTTTGCAACAGACCCACTGCTGACAGACACCACACACAAACAACAGCACCCATACACCTTAACTTACACACCATCACACAACCTCCTTCACACATACCCCCTCTACACATTCACACACACACACCTACACATTCACACCCACACACCCACAACCATCCACACCCACACCCCACACCATGCCAACAGACAAGAATACAAAGTTCACAAGGGAGGAGCTGGACATCCTTGTCAACGAAGTCATCAGAGTCGAGCCACAGCTCTGTGGAACATTGGTCAGACAGACCAGCATAGCAGAAAAATCACACCTGTGGCAGAGGATCGTCGATCGGGTGAATGCTGTTGCGCCCATCAGAAGAACCAGGAATGAATGCCAAGCCAGGTGGTACGATCTGCGGAGGGCAGTCAAGCGCAAAATGAACGAGGACTACGCCCAGAGTAACATCACAGGAGGTGGGCTGCCCCGCAGACCGGTACATTACCATCCCTGGGAGTAGAACGTGATGGCCCTGCTTCCGCCGGTGGGAGTACACGGAGTCGAAGGAGTTGCCGAGCCTGGTGAGTACACAAACAACTTACGTAACATGGGGGTAATGGCATCCACACCCCAACTACAACAAATGCACACACCTACCCCCAAGCCCTCACCGGACACAACCACACTCAAAAACAACGCTCATGCCACTAACATGTGTATGCCCCATTCACAAAGCAAGGCCATGCCATGTCCCAGGCTACACAAACCACAAACCCAAGACTGGATGTCCGGAATGCTGGGAGGGTGGGGATCACTAAACATATTGTACAACTCAGAAACAGACACCATTGCCCTCAGCCCATATGGCCCAGTACATACCATGCACCATGCGCAATGCACAGGGATTGGCAAAGTACTGACAAGGTAGCTGACACTTGGCCCTGCTGTAGGCAGCACAAGGCCCTCCTGTGACAACTGCAAAATCTAACACAAACACAACCAGCTCAGATATCTAGGACAGGAACTCACACTCACTGACATGGCAGCATGCTCCATGGGGGGACAGATACATCACCTGGGAGACCCACTGCTAAATCACACTACACCCACCAGCAGGCACCGTCAATCAATCCACAATCGATCAGGGTACTTGTAAGGTGCACTACTTACCTGTGAGGGTCTCAAGGCGCTGACGGGGGGGGGTTCCACTACTGCTCGAAGAGCCAGGTCTTGAGGATTCATCTGAAGGCAAGTAGGTCTTGGGTCAGTCGTAGGTGGGTTGGGAGGGTGTTCCAGGTCTTGGTGGCGAGGTAGGAGAAGGATCTCCCGCAGGTGGTCATATGTTGGATGCGGGGGATAGCTGCGAGGACGAGTCTGCCGGAGCGGAGCTGGCGGGTGGGGGTGTAGAAGCTGAGTCTGATGTTCAGGTAGGCTTGTCCGGCGTTGTGGAGTGCCTTGTGTGTGTGGGTGAGGAGCTTGAAGGTGATCCTCTGGTCGATGTGGAGCCAGTGCAGGTCACTCAGGAGGGGGGTGATGTGGCTGTGGCGGGGGGCGTTGACGATCAGTCGAGCGGAGGCTTTTCGGAAGCGTTGTATCCGCCGTTGGTGTTTGGATGGGAGTCCTGCGTAGAGTGCATTGCCGTAGTCCAGTCAGCTGCTGACGAGGGCCTGTGTCACTGTTCTACTTGTTTTGGTCGGGATCCACCAGTAGATCTGGCGGAGCGTGCATAGGGTGTCGTAGCAGGAGGAGGAGACGGCGTTGACCTGCTTGGACATGGAGAGGGAGGATGCGAGGATCAATCCTAGGTTGCGTGCGTTGTGGGTGGGTGTCGGTGCTGTCCCCAGAGCGATCGGCCACCAGGAGTTGTCCCAGGCTGAGGGTGTGTGCCCCAGGATGAGGACCTCCATCTTGTCCGAGTTCTGTTTCAGATGGCCGCTCCGCATCCAGTCGGCGATGGACCTCAGCCCTTGTGGATGTTTGTTTTGGCGGTGTGAGGGTCCTTGGTGAGGGAGAGGATGAGCTGGGTGTCGTTGGCGTAGGAGATGGTTTTGAGGTGGTGGGGGCGGTCCACTTGTGTGAGGGGGCCCATGTGGATGTTGAACTGCGTCGGGCTGAGGGATGATCACTCACCCCTTACACAAGCACACACCCTCGGGGCAGCCAATGGAGTTAACCACTCTCACAATGGACATGTGACACAACAAGATCAAGCCACAGCCAAAGAAGCTTCCAAGCCCAAATTTGACATGTCAAACACCCTGGAGAACATTTCAATCAGTCCCCTGCAACATACCCATCCACAAGTGAACATTGATGTGAATGCTAGGCACATACAACTACCTGGAGGAACTGTGGCAAATAGAATATGTGTGAAACATGGATGTTGCATTAAACAGCATTAACATTGTCTCTCTCTCACACACAGGGCAACGTCATGGATCTCCCCCCAACAATGGGGGAGAAGAACCACAGTCACAGACTCGGGAGGAACCTGATTCCACCGGCAGCGACACCTCACAACACTCCGCGGATGACCCCAACCCACCTGGCCCCTCTGGTGTCCAAGCCCCTGCAGCACCTGCTTCAGGTACATCTGTGCCAACCACCACCCCCATTCTTGCCACATCCCAGGAGACACTCAGGAGCCCTGCCCACACTGAACAACTGAACCAGTCTGACCTGGAGGGACAAGGTTCGCCGGGCACCAAGGAGGAGGCAGCCAACACCGACACTGCCATCCCTCAGGGGTCCCATAGACCCGATGTTCCCACAATGGCAGGCCAGGCTCGTGTGGGCAGGGGTGGTGGGAGTGGAGGCAGGCGGAGGCGAGAACCTGACCAGCCAGCTGAAGGGACCGGTATGTCACACGTCCGCAACATCATGGAGGCATACCGGCGTGACACCAGGGCCGTCAGTCAGGTAGTGGCGACCCTCACAGACATTAAGAATCAGCAGGCCGAGCAACACGCCAGTCAACAACAACACCAAGGACGGATGGAGGCAAGACTGGCTGAGCTTGTGGCGGTGCAAAGGGACATAAGCCATTCACTCCGTCGGATCGCCAACAACATGGGCAACCCTCCCTGTGGCACCAGGCGCAGACCAGCACCAGCCACAGGGAGTGAGGAGGAGATGGAGGATTCGTCCGACGGAGCGTCCCAAACATCGTCAAGGCCTGCATCTGAGGGTCCCTGGAGGAAGGTGGGTCGTCCACGGAAAAGACCGTGAGAGGCAGCGGACCATCCACATCTCCCAGGTCACCTGGCCTGGCCTTCATGCGCAACAGCAGCACATCATTCACTGACATTCTCTGCCACATGGACTTGCTGGTCACAGTCTGACCAATGATGACCAACACTGTGGTCTGGACTCTGATGACTTCAAATGCCAAGGATAGCATCTCCCCCTGTGAACTTTGGATTCTATGCACCTGGTAGAGCACCTTATTTTATCTACCAAAACACGCACCCCACCGAGAATAAAACTATTTTTTTCATGAGATGTTGCCGTCATTTTGCATTAGTCCACAACATACGTGTGTGTTAATGTCAAACTATGCCTGAGTGTTGAACTAACTCCAGCCATCCATACCCTGGAATCTGAGTCCTGTACAGGACACACATGGGTCACAATGTATCATCCAATACAGCCTGGGAGCCCAATACTCACCCGTGATGGCCTCAAGCTGCTGAGGGGGGGCTTGAAATACTGTGCGCACACACCAATCAGGAAGAGGATGATGAAGGCCTAGAGGTCATGGCTCATGTGGAGGCTCCCGGGGAGTGAGTCCCAGGTATGTTTGGCCAGGTGGGAGAACCATCTTCTTCATGCTGGAGTGTTGTGGATGTGAAGAATGGTGGCCAGGCCAAGTTCGGATGCATTGAGTTGGGCCAACGGGGTCTTGGATGACAGACGCACAAGGTTGGTTTTGGGGTCTGGGGTTGTTGACTGCCTCCTGAGTGTGTGTGAGGAGTGTGAAGGTCATCCTGCAGCACACAGTGATCCCTTGCAGCTCTCTCAGGTGGACGGTGATGTTGATGGGGTGCGGGATGTTGAAGCTGAGTTGTGCAGATGCACCCTGGATGTGGACAAGTTTCCTGTGAGTTAGGATGTACTTGCTCCGTAGAGGGCGCGGCAGTAGTTGACACGGCTGGTGTCGTGGACCTGGGGGATGGTCTGTCTTTCCTTGGAGTGGATCTATCAGAGGATCATGTGCATCATGCAGAGGGTGTTGCAGAATGAGGTACAGATGCTGGTGATTTGCATGGCAAATGTGAGTGACAAATCCATGGTGCACACCATCTTGTGTGCGTGGCCACTGGGTGCTTGTGTAGGGCCCCTGTGGGTGGGACACAAGGAGTTGAGCCAGCTGTAAGGGGACAATCCTCCGATGCTTACCTCAGTCCTGTACAAGTCCAGCCTCAGGTGGCTGATGTTCAGCCATTCATCCACGGACCTCATGCCTTCTTGAATGTTGGAACTGGCAATGGCTGGGTCTATGGTGAGGGTGAGGAGCAACTGGCTGTCAATGGCATACGACATGATGATGAGGTTGTGTGCGCATGTGATGGTGGAGAGGGGGATCCTGGACACATTGAAGATTGACACGCTGAGAGATGATCCCTGGGCCATGTGCCAGATGACGCCACTATACCACATGATGAAGGCCTGAGTCCCACTCCCATGGCCTTGCTGGTGTACGGAGCCGTTGTGGAGCAGGAGGGACATTGTCTGGTTGGTGTGACAGGGCCTGGAAGGCGAGGCAGCGCTGTGTAGGCAGTTGGAGTTGCACACTCAACATGCAAAGATGTCATGTGTGCGCTTAGGGTATGGCTGAGAGCAGGCGGTTGAGTTTCGGATAGACATTGCTTGGAGGGTGGCTACAACTTCAGACTGTAGTGTGATGTGGGTCATGCAAGGACATGAGGGTCGTGCAATGTGCACGTTGCATGTGCTGACGGTCCTGCCTTTGGCACCGCGTGTACCCAACAGTGGCACAGACAAGATGATGACAGCCAAATGAATGGGTGGAGGTAGGCAGGGAGGAGCATCTTTGAGGCGTGTGTGTTGCCGAATCCCGCCACTTTGTGGGCCCTTGCTGCAGGGGCCGCAGCAGCAGGCGGCATGTCCTTGAAACTATGCCAAAAGTAGCACACAAAGACAAGGATGTCAGAAAGGACAACTGCAACAGGCGTAAGTAAAGGAAGGAGTGTCCGGTTACCCATGGAACACCCAGAGAAAATGGATGCACAATCACCAAAGATGACTGACACAGGATCAGGAAACAGAAGGCCGAGCCGTGCACAGGAGACACACCCTCAGCAGGCGTTTACGGCCCGTCGTGGGGACCAACATGCCCAAATACATACACAACCAAGGACTTCATGCACAATCGAGATTCTAACCCATGAAGACCTGCATGCATGTAGCCAAACTACACATAGACTCATATGCACAATCTTTGACAACTATGCCAGAGATGACGCATGCAAAGTGGCAAGAGACCTGTATTGACAGAGATGAGGCACCTTGGAGGGTGAGGAACCCCTTTATTACTCAGGCTCAAACTAAGGGAAAAGCATCAATATGAACAGACACACAGGTCATTTGGCTGAACATGTGGGACCTACACTGGACACCCCCTTCACAACACAGATGTAGTAAATCAAAATGGCCTGGCACACAAGTTAAGGGGATGCGCCAAACACCCCCTTCTGCACACGGAGAGGCTGCAATTCCCCATTGAGCCTGTTATGGGGATGTCCCACACCATGTCCACCCGTAGCATCCCGTATGTTTCTGAGGGAAGTTATACAAACATTGATGCCTTCATCAGAATCCACAAACCATTAGAGATGACTGGCACGAAGGTAGACTATCAATTCATGGGAGTCATGCTACATGTCATGTGCCCCATGGTGAGTCGACATGTATGCATGGTAACCCATCATGCACAGGAGCAGTCCCCACACATTCCAAACACCTAACAACCCCAAAATGCCTTGCTGCAATCCTCACCCAAAATGACTTTTCCACATGTCCGTGCATGGAACGCTGATTCAGCACACGTTGCAATACTCATGAGGAATAGCAGGAGGCCAATGATGACACGACCAGACAACATGCGCAAGAACCTGTGGATGACAGACACACAAGCAGTCAGCTAAAAGATTGTTATCCGCATACATGGTCATTTACTCTACAGGAATAATGTTGTCACCATGCGATTACAAAAATTAGGGTCACAGCTAAAATGATTGGAATGACATCATCACTCGAGTGACACTTCAGAACACACATCTAAGTCACTTAGCATACAGTCAGCTGGACACACACATTGCAACACATGCCACACAAGGCTCCAAGCGTGCACACTCAGACCCAGTGACTCACCATTATGAGAAGAATATGCGTATGAGCTGACTCCGGATATCCTCCTCCCCCTCCACCTCCTCACTTGCCTCGTGACCAAGCCCTTCATCCTCCATGGGTGGATGTTCCTGCTCATGCTGCTCCAGGATGAGTGGCACTGCCTTCTCCACTGCCATGTTGTGCAGCATGCAGCACACGAGGAAGATTTTGCAGACCTTCACCGGTGCATATGGGAGGGACCTGCCTGTCTTGTGAAGGCACCGGAATCGGCTCTTCAGGAGGCCAAACGTCCTCTCAATCACTCGCCTGGTCTGCCCGTGTGCATCGTTGTAACGGTGATCTGTAGCTGATCTTGGGTTGCGGAGAGGCGTCATCAGCCATGGCATGTTGGGATAGCCAGAGTCCCCTACATGGAAACATCATGTAAAAATGTGGGTCAGGAGATGCCGTAAGATACAAAGATACCGCTAAACACAGGACAAAAAGAGTATACCCACCAACAAGACATGCTTGTTCGTTGTGCAGCCGCAGCATACTTTCTGGCACCCTGCTACGCCTCATGATGTAGGCATCGTGTGCTGACTCTGGAAAATGTGCACAGACATGGGAAATCAGCATGTTAGCAAGACACACCACAAGGGCATTTATAGAGTGGTAATGTTTACGGTTGCGATAGGCGACCTCCTGTGCCTGTGGTGGTACAAAAGCCACATGTGTCCCATCAATGGACCCAATGACATGGGGCATCCCTCCCAAGGCATAGAAATCACCCTTGACACTTGTCAACTCCTCAGGAGTCGAAAAATTGATGAATTCATCCAGGTGCTCCAACATGGCTGCCAAAACATCATGCAGGACACGGCTGAACATCGTCTGGGACATGCCACCAACATCAGCTATGGTGAATTGAAACGTACCAGTGGCAAAAAAATGTAGGGCTGCCATCACCTTCATCTTGGGGGTCAGTGCAGTAGGATAACTGTGTCGCGGTTGGAGGTATGGTGCCAGCCTGTTTGTCAGGTCCTCAATCAACTGTTGGGTGAATCTGTAAAGGCGTATACAGTCAGGTTCCCACATGGTACCCAAGTCTGGCATTGGTCTGGGGACAGGCAGTGCCCTGCAGAAATCGGGAATAAATAACGAAGAGTGAGAACATAACAACATCAATGTCAATGAACTGAGCACATGCTCAACTACTAATACACATTTGCTAAATACAGAGTCTGGTCTGTGCAATACATCCAGGACACATATGCCAGCTAGGTGATACTCCTACGAAAAGCCAGCTACACCCGTTGATTGGCAAGTGTACATGACATGCCCTGAAACAAGCTGTGGGCCAGTGTCAGTGAATAGCCAGAGAAATAACAAGAGTGACATACATCCACATTTCAGCATTTTAAGGATGTCATCTCATACAGACAGCTGACGGCAAGCTAGACGCACAGATCACATGGAATGTCAAATATACAGATCACACACATTGCGATGAAGGGGTACACGTGAAAACAGAAAACACAGACATTGAGACGACACAGATATGTCCTCATGTCAAAATATCAAGTTCGATGCATACAGACACACGTTACGTGGAAATCCACATGTGGCATGGTGTGCGTAGATGTGTGCCATGGCCATCTAGACACAGACACATGTTGGATGCAGCAACAGCAGATGCAGTTGACCGGACATCATCAGCAAGCTCATGGGAACACATGACACACACATGACATAGTCACATCGTTGCACGCTGGTCGTTAAATGTCAGTTGTTAGTGTCCCTGTCCCTGGCATCAGGGGACAGTTGCGGATGGTGGTGACTGTGCCATACCAGTGATGCTGTGCTTGACACGTTTGTACTACATGCACACATGTGCAAAGTGTGAAGGGGAAGTGTGCCACATAGTGCCTCATCACACATGACATGTGTACACAGGTCATCACACATCAATTGTGCAAATACATGAGGAGACATGTGCAATATCACTGCCTGACACACCTAGGCCCTGCACATGTAGGACAGCAATGACAATGACTTGCTGTACATCCTTCTGCAGGTCTGAGACCTCCATTCCTTTTGTGTGCGCATCCTATCAACAGTGTAAGCGTGTGAAACGCACCGTACACACGCTCTGAGGGCGTGTGTACGGTCCGTATCACTAGAGTTGTGTGGCCGTAGGAGCACTCGTGGTACAGACCGTGTACACATATGTGTAGGCAATGGTAGTATACGTACGGGTACGTGTACTACCAGTGCCAACACGTACGTGTACTACCAGTGCCTACACGTACGTGTAGGCACTGGTAGTACACGTACGGGTACGTGTACTACCATTGCGGACACGTACGTGTAGGCACTGGAAGTACACGTATGGGTACGTGTACTACCAGTGCCTACACGTACGTGTAGGCATTGGTAGTACATGTACGAGTAGGCACTGGTAGTACACGTACCCGTACGTGTACTACCAGTGCGTACACGTACGTGTAGGCACTGGGAGTACACATATGGGTATGTGTACTACCAGTGCCTACACGTACGTGTAGGCACTGGGAGTACACGTACATGTAGGCACTGGTAGTACATATACCCGTACGTGTACTCCCAGTGCCTACACGTACGTGTCCGCAATGGTAGTACACGTACCCGTACGTGTACTACCAGTGCCTACACGTACATGTAGGCACTGGTAGTACACGTACGTGTAGGCACTGGTAGTACACGTACCCGTACGTGTAATACCATTGCCGACACGTACGTGTACTACCAGTGCGTACACGTACGTGTCAAAGGCACTGTGCAACTGGTGCCATAGGGGTACGTGTGAAACGCACCGTACCTATGTGTGGATTTGAAAACTACATAGGTGACACATAAGGGACAAGTATTAGGCACTAAATGCATGCTGGTTGTCATGGATACAGAGTTTTCAGTTCAAATTTTCCATCAGGTGGCCTGAAAAAGTCAGTTGGCCACAAAATACAATGTTTCAAAGTGATTGTTGACTTGACACGATGCAAATGCTGTCACTGGTGTATGTGGAAAGGGATTGGAGTAAACGTAAGATGCAAATGAATCTGACCAATCACTATGTACTCCTCCAAATGAATGCCCCTCAGCAAGACAGATATAAGTCAGCCAGAACCCATGAGAGGGCACTTGCCTGCACACCTTTCCTGTCGACAACACTGCTGCTGTCTGTGCTTCCTCTGGCACCATGTCAAGGTCTGTGGAGAGGGCCCAGCCATTCACCCAGGAGGAGAATGAGGCATTGCTGGATGTCATCCTCCCACAGTACCCCAGCCTGTATGGGAGACCAGGGGAGCAGGTGAGTGCTGACTCCACTAGCTTTGACTGTGCACCTTTTTCGTGACTGTCACTCCTGGCATTGTGTCCAGGTGTGACAGACATGCAATGTTGTTTAGAGTGGGTCCCGGGGGGGGAATGGCTTATGTCTCCCATGCAGAGCATGATGTAGTTCATGTGTGCACTCCTCACTTGCATTGTGCTTACTGTGTCATTCACTGCATAGTGCATGACACATTCAGCCTGGCTAATCCTTTGTGGCATTTTTTGGCTATAGTCCTGAGGTGATTCAGTGGTCCCCCCGGTGTGACAGGTGACTGTACCCACAGATGTGTCTGAGTTGAGTGGAGCTGTGGTGAGAGTGTCCAAGTGATGTGTACGCCCCCTGGACATTGATGTGTGTGAATGTTCTTTGTCATGTGGGTGAGTGTCTATGTGAAGTGTTGCACCACAGCTGCATGGAGGAGGCAACAGTTCTACCCATCAGATGTGAGAAGTAAGCTGTGCTGTGTGTCTGACTGGCTGAGCTAGCCCCACACCTGTGAGACCCAACAGACAAGTGGCACATGTGCAGAGTGAGGTTTGTATCCGCTGTTGCCAATGGCATGTGATTGATCAGTGCTTGTGTGTGTCTGTGTACTCTGCTGAGGTTGCGTCAGTGGCCTGGGGCATGTAACTGCTTGGAGGTGTTGTCCATCAGCCTAGTGTCTCTTGTGATGCACAGTGTGTGCCATGTTCATGGAGTGTGTCGCACCCCTCATGCCACCTGTGTACTTTATATGCCATGTAGTGCATTGGGGCTTCCACAGAGGCCAATGTCCATATGACTAAGATGCTATTCCTTGGCAGCATCCTATGCCCTGTTCAACATATCAAAGATGTTCAAATGTGTGTCTCTCTGACATGGAGCAGGTGTAGTGATGTTGTCTCACTTTGTCATCCTAACAGGTAACTGCCTACGAGAAGGGGGAGATCTGGAAGTGGGCCGTCAGGGCCGTGAGATCGGTGGAGGGTCGCAGTCGGCACCTAGCCCAAGTCCGAAAACGGTGGAAGGACATCCGGTGCTGGACCCGGAGGATCGCCCGGGTCCTGCTGAAGGACCCACCTCCACGCTCCCACGGCGGGCGCCGACGCCTGACCCACTAGATGAAGCGTGTCCTGGCGGTGGTCTTCCCTGACATGGATAGGCGGTTACAGGAGATGCAGCAGCAGGAAGGGGGTAGGTACATGTGTGTTTGTTGTGTGTCACCAGCTTTTGGAAGTGCTCAGTCGCCTGGATACACTGCCAGGGTTTATATGTGCAGTGCATATCGTTTTCCCCCAAGTCAACCAGTGCAGTTCTTCCTCTCTTCCCCTCCTTGACATGTGTTCCCTGGTCTGTGTGTAAACACTATTGCACATGGTCATCTAGGCTGCAAGTTAATCCAAGTGCACATTGCTTGCTGCATCATGTGTGGGGGTGGTCTGTGACATGAGCTCGTACCTTGCCTGTGCCCTGTCCTGTTCAGTTATTTGGGTGTCCATATTTGTTGGCACTGATGCTGAGTCTCAACATAGGAGTGTGAGGTTTCAAATTAACAGACTTGCAGCATGCATGACCGATGTTATGGCCTCAGGCATGATGTGCATGAGTGGGAGATATGCATAGTGCCGGGACGGTCAGATCATTCCAGGACGATGGAGCAGTGTGCCCACTACAGTCCCCTGAGACACCCTTGCCTCTGAATCATGTGTGTCATCCAACACTGTGCCCATTCTCTGGGTGTTCAGCATAGGTTGGCCTCTGTGGCATTGTTCCCTGGCCTCATTTGTATTATGTAAAGTGTGCTACATGTGTCCACTGGACAGGGTGACCCCATTTGGCTTGTGCATCCTCACACTGGGCAGTGCCTGTGTGTCTATTTACAACTATCTGTTGATGGTTGTTTGTCACAAATAAGTGTTGGCAGCCTCACGAGGTGATGTGGAGTACATTTAGGAATTCTTGATGCACATTTTAGTAAACCCAGATTAAGAGGTGTAACTTCTTGATCTGTCTCAATCACATTGTCTCAGGTATGGGGGGATTGTGCGGGCAAGGCCAACATGTCTGTTAGAAAAGGTAGACGGACCGGGAGGGTCGGCCGGGGTCAGGAGGAGAGGTCTCCGGGGAGAACCGTCTCCAGCGATCGTACAGACAAGTAACTTCCCCCCCACAGACAGATACCACACACGGATAAGGTTCAGTGTTCTTTATAAGCACTTCTTAAGGTACGGTTGAATGGTACAAGGAGGTCTGGACTCAGGGGTCCCCTCGATTCGAGTCTCGCAGGGTAGGAAAGGGGGTAGCGGGACAGTCTGTTTACCAGTCAGGTAGTTCGGATGAGATGATGAGCTCACAATCCTCGAGCTTGGTGGTTAGGTGGTACGGGCCGCGGCAGCGCCAGCAGGTCCCGGTGATGATGGTCGTTACAACGGGCCGCGGCAGCGCCAGCAGGTCCCAGGAAGATGGTCGATGTACGGTCCGCGGCAGCGCCAGCAGGTCCCGGTGAAGATGGTTGTTACAACGGGCCGCGGCAGCGCCAGCAGGTCCCAGGAAGATGGTCGATGTACGGTCCGCGGCAGCGCCAGCAGGTCCCGGTGAAGATGGTTGTTACAACGGGCCGCGGCAGCGCCAGCAGGTCCCAGGAAGATGGTCGATGTACGGTCCGCGGCAGCGCCAGCAGGTCCCGGTGAGGATGGAGATTGCAGAAGGCCGCGGCAGCGCCAGCAGGCAGAACGATGGGTCACAAGAGCGGGCTACGGCAGCGCCAGTAGACCGTCAAGGCTGAGTTCACTCGGGGTCTCTCGACTCCAGGATACAACTGCCTTCCTGCTCCGGAGCTGCCCCAGTTATAGGGCTGGTGCCCTTTGATGTCCGGACCCTCGCACTTGGAGGTCGGAGGGTCCGGGATGAAGGTGTCCAGACACCCAGCAGGGGGTGGAGCCAGTGCCTGGGGGAGCTGGAGGCGATCGGCACCTGGCGGGGGAAGAGCTCTTGACACTTCGTTCTCCCATTGACCTGCCAAGTGGTCCGCTCACCTCCTGGGTGGATGGTGGTGCCGGAATGTCGGGGCCGGCCAGGCCCGGGGTTGGGGTCGGGGTGAGGCCACGCGGCCGCGTGGTGCAGGGCCCAAGATGGAGGCTTGACCCGGCCGGGGAAGCCGGTGGGGCTGGACCCGTGATGAGTAGTGGTCCGAGGGCAGAAGATCCGTCGGGAGACGGGGTACAGGTGCTTGTCGCGGGGGTATGCCTGGTGGGCCGGAGCTCGGGCCCTGTCGTGCGGGGAGGGAGCAAGCCCTCTGTGTGGCCTGTCCAACATGCGTCCCCCCCAGCTGAAGGCGGGGAGAGTCACCCATCTCCTTGGGGACTCTCTTCGTCGAGGCGGAAAAAGCGGGACAGGCCATCCGCGTTGGCGTGGTCTTGGCCTGGTCGGTGCTCCACGGTGAAGTCCATTCCCTGCAGGGAAATAGACCAGCGCAAGAGTTTTGGGTTCTCCCCCCGCATCTGCATCAGCCATTGCAGGGGTCGATGGTCGGTTTGTACCCGGAAGTGGGTACCGAAGAGATAGGGTCGGAGCTTTTTGAGGGCCCACACTACTGCAAATGCCTCCCTCTCGATGGTGCTCCAACGCTGTTCTCGGGCCAGGAGACGTCGACTGATGAAGGCCACCGGCTGGTCATGACCTTCGGGGTTCAACTGAGAGAGGACGGCCCCGATGCCGTGGTCGGAGGCGTCGGTCTGCACCACAAATTCCCGACTGTAATCGGGGGCCTGGAGCACAGGGGCGGTGCACAGGGCGGCCTTCAGCTTCTCGAAGGCCGCTTGACAATCAGGAGTCCAGTTAATCCGCTTCGGTTGGTTCTTGGACGTGAGACCCGTGAGGGGCCCCGCGATGCTGCCGTAGTCCTTCACGAACCGCCGGTAGTAGCCGGTGAGCCCCAAGAAGGCTCGGACCTCGGTCTGGGTGACGGGGGGCTGCCAGGACTGGATGGCCGCAATCTTAAGTTGTAGGGGGGCCACCAGCCCGCTCCCCACTTGGTGCCCAAGGTAGGTCACAGACCCTTGGCCAATTTGGCACTTGCCGGCCTTAATGGTGAGGCCGGCCCGCTGGAGGGCTTGTAGGACCTCGTGGAGGTGACGGAGGTGGTCGGACCAGTGGCGGCTGTATACAGCGATATCGTCCAGGTAGGCAGCGCTGAACTCTTCGAGCCCCGCCAAGACCTGGTTCACAAGGCGTTGAAACGTGGCGGGGGCATTCTTCATGCCAAAGGGCATGACCTTGAATTGATAGTGGCCATCGGGGGTAGAGAAGGCTGACCGTTCCTGAGCCCTGGGTGTGAGGCCGATCTGCCAGTAGCCCGCTGTTAGGTCGAAGATACTAAGGTAGCGGGCGGCCCCCAGCCGGTCGATCAGCTCGTCTGCTCGGGGGATGGGATGAGCGTCGGTCCGGGTGACAGCGTTCAAGCCCCGGTAGTCGACGCAGAATCTCAGTTCAGGTGCGGTGCCGGGGGCAGCGGCTTTGGGAACCAATACAACCGGACTGGCCCAGGGACTGTCCGAGGGCTCGATGACCCCGATCGTGAGCATCTTGGCCACTTCCTCTTGTATGCAGGCCCGTACCCGATCTGGTACGCGGTAGGCCCGGTGTCGGACAGGGGGGCTGTCCCCGGTGTCTACGTCGTGCAAACACCAAGGGGTGACCCCGGGGGTGAGGGAGAACAGGGCAGCGAACTGCCGCAGGAGGTTCCGGCAGTCCTGGCGTTGCTCCGAAGTGAGGGCGTCAGAGAGCCGGACCCCATCCACGGAGCCGTCATTCTCCTGAGTCTTCAGAAGATCCGGAGGGGTTCGGAGTCTTCCTCTGCCCCACTGTCCGTAGCCATCAGGAGGCTGAGTTCTGAGCGCACAAAGTGTGGTTTGAGTCGGTTGGTGTGGAGGACCCGAAGGGGGTTCCGGGAGGTCCCCATGTCGATGAGGTAAGTGACGGGGCTTTTGCGCTCGACCACTTTGAA
Organism: Triturus cristatus; assembly: GCF_964204655.1. Classification (NCBI taxonomy): domain Eukaryota; kingdom Metazoa; phylum Chordata; class Amphibia; order Caudata; family Salamandridae; genus Triturus; species Triturus cristatus. The sequence goes on along the minus strand of NC_140581.1, from coordinate 1,188,798,674 downwards.
GGGCCCCGTCCACTTATCTTGCAAGGCACATGGTTCGGTGGGGGACATCACCCATACCTGCTGACCAGGCTCGAATTCAACGGAGGAGGCATTGTGATCATACCACCTCTTCATGTCCTCCTGGCTGGCCTCGAGGTTCGCCTTGGCCATCTCCCTGAAGCGCCGGGTCTGGTTTCGTAGGGCCAGGATGTATTTGAAGACGTCTGGAGGGGTTGTTAGGGGGGCCATCTCCCAACTTTCCTTGACTAGGCTGAGGGGCCCTCGCACAGGGTGCCCGTACAGGAGTTCGAAAGGGCTAAAACCGAGGGACTTCTGGGGAACTTCCCGGTAGGCGAAGAGGAGGCACGGGAGTAGTACATCCCACTGGCGACGGAGGGGCTCTTCCAATCCCCCAATCATCCCCTTGAGAGTGCGGTTAAAACGCTCCACTAGTCCGTTCCCTTGGGGGTGATAGGGGGTCGTGAATCTGTAGGTGACCCCGCATTGTTGCCAGAGGGACTTCATGTATTTGGATATGAAATTTGTGCCTCGGTCGCTGACGACTTCTCGGGGGAAGCCTACCCGGGAGAAGATCCCCATTAGGGCCCGGCCAACCACCGGAGCTGTCACGGTCCGTAGGGGCACCGCCTCGGGGTAGCGGGTGGCATGGTCCACTAGCACTAATATGAACCTGTGCCCTTGTGCCGTGCGGGGGTCCAGAGGCCCCACAATGTCTATCCCCACCCTCTCGAACGGGGTGGTGACCACAGGGAAGGGTTGCAGAGGGGCTTTCAGCTTCCGACCACTCTTCCCGCTGGCTTGGCATGTGGGGCAAGATCGGCAGTGGTTCAGGACGTCATTCCTCATTTTTGGCCAGAAAAAGTGGGTCACTAGGCGACTGTCCGTTTTGTCCTGGCCCAGGTGTCCAGCCAGGGGGACATCGTGGGCTAAGTTGAGCAGAAAGTCTCTGAAGCAGAGAGGTACCACCAGAACTCGACCGGCCCCCAGCTCGGCGATTCTTTGCTCGCTGTAGAGCAGGTCGTTATCCCAGTAGACCCAGTGAGTTCCGGTGGCGTCCCCTGCGTTTTGGGCGCTGGCTTGTTGGCGGAGTCCCTCGAGGGAGGGACAGGTCTGTTGTTCCTGGCGGAACTGTTCTTGGGTGGGCCCCCCTTCTTGACGCCACTGAGCCAGATCCGGAAGGTCCTGGGGTTGCGCGTCCTCTTCGGTCGTCGGGTCCGGGAGGCCGGCCTCGCCGTTGCCCTCTACTGGGGCGACCGGGGGCGGAGGTGCTGGCCATTCGTGTTCTTCTGATCGGGGGGCGGCACGGGCGGCCATGGACCGGGTGGTTATGCAGGCCCAGTCCGGGAGGCCCAGCATCCCCAGGTGCTCTCTTCTCTCGACGGTGGCCCACGGGGAACTCTCGAGATCATTCCCCAGGAGGCAGTCCACGGGGGCATCGTCCCGGACAGTCACTTTCAGCAGGCCGGAGACCCCTCCCCATTCGAATGGGACGCAGGCCATTTTACACATACTCTCAGAGTTATCTGCCGAGCGGACGGGGCAGAGAATGTTCGGCAGGATCTGCTCGGGCTTCACCAGGTGACAGCGGACGGCCGTCACACTGGCGCCGGTGTCACGCAGGGCCTCGGCCCTCTGTCCATTAATGGTCACCCACTGACCGTATTTCCTGGTGTTGGCGGGTAGGGGAGCCCGCGGGACCATGTCTCTTCCCCCTAAGCACGCCAGGACCATGGCGGCCGGTTCCCACCCTTGCTGGGCCGGCTCATACTCTTCGGGTTCCTCCGATAATCGCTCTTCCCCCAGGGCGGCGGCCGCTACCTGGCGGGGCTTGGGTGTTTGGTTTAGCGGGCAGCTCGGGTCATTGGCGTAGTGGCCTAGTCGCTGGCACCGGTGGCACGTGACGTTGGCTCGGAACCCGGGCCGCAACGGGGGGTTGCCCCGGCCGGCCGGAGGCGGGGTGCTGGCCACGGGTGTTGCTGGCAAGGCGTCTCTCCCTCGACCCTGGCCCCCTCCTCCTCCCCGAGGACGGTGCTGGCCTTGGCTGCTTCTGTTCTGGTCGTGTGGCCCTTTCCGGCCCACTCGGGTGCTTTCCCATCGGTCAGCTTCGGCGGCGAGCTGCCGGGGGTCAGTCAGCTTACTGTCGAAGAGGTGCTGCCTGAGCTCGACGAAACAGTTGTTTGACAGGTGCTCCCATACCATGAGGTTGAAGAGTTGTTCGTAGGTGGTGACCTGACTCCCCTTGATCCAACCCTCGAAGGCACGGCTGAAATAGTTCACGTATTCTACCCAAGTTGTACCTGGGATCCGGGTGCAATCTCTGAACCTCTGGCGGTACATCTCGGGTGTGAGGCCGTAGCGGGTGAGGAGAGCAGCCTTCATGTGGTCGTAGGACGACATTTGGTGATCTGGGAGCTGCAGTAGGGCATCGCGACCCTCGTTGATAAACCTCCCCCAAAGTCCGGCTCCCCAATCACTCCGGTCGATCCGGTGGGAGGTCATGGCGATCTCATAGGCTTTAAACCATTGCTGTATGTCGTCTTCTCGGACATACTCGCGGACAACATCCTTGGGGATATGGACTTTTTTCTCAATTGGCCCCGGGGTGTGTGGTCGCTCAGGCACCCCCAGTTCCTTATTCTGTTTTCGCAGTTCTATCTCCGCTAGTCGGCGCTCGTGCTCGAGCGTTATTTTTTTCTCCTCCAGCTCTCTCTGTCTCTGCTTCTCTTCTCGTTCATCTCGGAGCCGCATGTGCTCGAGGTTGAGCTTCTGTTCAGCTAACTTGAGTTCCCCATCCATCTTGAGTCGTGCCATCTCCAACTCGTGTAATCTGATTCTGTCTCTTTCTCGGATCTCCTCCTGTGAGAGGCCCGTTCCCCGCTCCTCGGGAGCCGTGGCGTTCCCCTCTGGTGTGACGCTGTTTTGGTCTGGTGTGACGCTGCTTTGGTCGGAGGGTCCTGCGACCCCAGTTTCTGTCCATGACTCAAGGGCGCGCTTTAGATCATCCTTGGTACTTAGGCCGGTGGTAGCAATGCCAAGTTCTATGCAAAATTGTCTCAGTTCGCGGTGGTTGTATTCTTCTAATTTTTCCATTTGGAATTTCTCGGTGGGGCTGCTATCTTTGGTCGACATCGTGTTTTTGTCGTGGGGTGAGCTACTCTCTGTACGATTACGCGTTGATTCGGATCGCGCCGCTGGCCACCAATGTTAGAAAAGGTAGACGGACCGGGAGGGTCGGCCGGGGTCAGGAGGAGAGGTCTCCGGGGAGAACCGTCTCCAGCGATCGTACAGACAAGTAACTTCCCCCCCACAGACAGATACCACACACGGATAAGGTTCAGTGTTCTTTATAAGCACTTCTTAAGGTACGGTTGAATGGTACAAGGAGGTCTGGACTCAGGGGTCCCCTCGATTCGAGTCTCGCAGGGTAGGAAAGGGGGTAGCGGGACAGTCTGTTTACCAGTCAGGTAGTTCGGATGAGATGATGAGCTCACAATCCTCGAGCTTGGTGGTTAGGTGGTACGGGCCGCGGCAGCGCCAGCAGGTCCCGGTGATGATGGTCGTTACAACGGGCCGCGGCAGCGCCAGCAGGTCCCAGGAAGATGGTCGATGTACGGTCCGCGGCAGCGCCAGCAGGTCCCGGTGAAGATGGTTGTTATAACGGGCCGCGGCAGCGCCAGCAGGTCCCAGGAAGATGGTCGATGTACGGTCCGCGGCAGCGCCAGCAGGTCCCGGTGAAGATGGTTGTTACAACGGGCCGCGGCAGCGCCAGCAGGTCCCAGGAAGATGGTCGATGTACGGTCCGCGGCAGCGCCAGCAGGTCCCGGTGAGGATGGAGATTGCAGAAGGCCGCGGCAGCGCCAGCAGGCAGAACGATGGGTCACAAGAGCGGGCTACGGCAGCGCCAGTAGACCGTCAAGGCTGAGTTCACTCGGGGTCTCTCGACTCCAGGATACAACTGCCTTCCTGCTCCGGAGCTGCCCCAGTTATAGGGCTGGTGCCCTTTGATGTCCGGACCCTCGCACTTGGAGGTCGGAGGGTCCGGGATGAAGGTGTCCAGACACCCAGCAGGGGGTGGAGCCAGTGCCTGGGGGAGCTGGAGGCGATCGGCACCTGGCGGGGGAAGAGCTCTTGACACTTCGTTCTCCCATTGACCTGCCAAGTGGTCCGCTCACCTCCTGGGTGGATGGTGGTGCCGGAATGTCGGGGCCGGCCAGGCCCGGGGTTGGGGTCGGGGTGAGGCCACGCGGCCGCGTGGTGCAGGGCCCAAGATGGAGGCTTGACCCGGCCGGGGAAGCCGGTGGGGCTGGACCCGTGATGAGTAGTGGTCCGAGGGCAGAAGATCCGTCGGGAGACGGGGTACAGGTGCTTGTCGCGGGGGTATGCCTGGTGGGCCGGAGCTCGGGCCCTGTCGTGCGGGGAGGGAGCAAGCCCTCTGTGTGGCCTGTCCAACAATGTCCAAACCTTATGTCTCCTTGCCAGGTCTGGCCTGTGTGTGATGATTGTCTGGACAGACACTCAACATGCAGTGACCCAGTCATGTTGTGCAGGGTTTAAGGTTTGTGCTTTGCAGCATGTGTCAAAAAGTTTAAATACATGATTCCTGCTCATCCATTTTTGGCACCAGTGTGTGGTCCAGATGCTACGTAGTTTGGTCTTTGTGTGCTTACATCTGTGTGGACATTCTTGGTTGCCATGAGTGTGTCTCCTCAGTGCAGGTGCTCCTTATTCCGACACAATTGCAGGCCCATTATCTCATGCATTGTCCTGTGTTTGGACATGTGTGCCACTCCACATGACAGGCAGTGGGTCAGATGTGTTGCCAACTGTGTAATCATGGTACGGATGGCCATGTGACAGGTGGCATGATTCAAGTTGTTAGTCAAGAAGTCTTGTACCTTGGCACTCACTACACTTGTCAACATGTCTTCATGTTTTCAATGCTTGACTTTGATGTTTTGTTGTGAAGGACAATAATGTGCCTGCATGACAGATGTCTCAGACGGAAGTGCACACGAAACCACATTTACACTTTCAGGGAACACGCTGGCACATATTAAAGGAAGGCACAGTTCGAATAACACTTTTTATACATATCCACGTTCCCACAGTGTTGTGGATTTGGGTAAGTCCTTGGTTGTTGGTGATACCAACTTACGAGTGTCAAGTCATCCAGACCGCCGTGGGGCCATGTATATGTACTTACTGAAACCCCATTTCTTTCTAACAGTGGCTTATTTGAATAAGGCTGGCAGCTCATACAATGACTGTGTAAATGTAGTTTGTGGGCACCTCCTTGTGTGACTTCTTTTATACAGGCACATGTGTGTTCTGAAAATCAAAGGGAATGGATCACTTGTAACTGAAAAAAACGGGGGTTCTTAAACCGTTTCTATCCGTCAATACCTAATGAAGGTATTATGAGAACCCTCAATCACGTATCATTGATGGTGTGGCGGTTTATCTTGATTCTCCGCCTTATTTATACGTGTCAGCATTTTCATTGGGTCTCTTTTGTACTATGCTTCCTCCACCTGGAGGGAACCACTAATTTTTCAGTAGTTATCAGAAATGGTTGTGCAAAAAAGTGAAATTGTGACGTTAAAATGTCTTTCTCACACTGCCCCAAAGTTCATATTTATTCTGTCCGGTGTGTGAGGAGACTTGTTTTTAAAAATATAAAAAATGTGCGTGCAATAGGTCAGATAATGTGGCCAATGCACTTGTTAGTGTCCAAATCAAAAGAAGGTCGAAATGTTTCTGCCCATCCAGTGCCCCAGGAGGGGGTCGTAGGGCGTTCTTCAGGACCTAGTGGTTGTGAGAACCGGTGATGCCCAGTTCTAAGGAGAGTTTATCGATTAGCTTTGTAAACAAGAGGTCTAAAAGTACCTCAAGGTTAGTGTTACCTTAATGCAGTTCCTGGTTCAGGCTGCTGCGTTGCCTCCGTGAGCGCGTCGCCTCTTCTGTGGGCTGAACCCGACTTGTGCTGACGCTGATCTCCAGGGCTTGTGGACATGTGTGTTCTGTTCACAAAGTGGCACATTCACACATTCTAAACATGTAGATTGTGTGAAGTGTTGTGATTCCCAAGGGATCAAAATGTATTTCGTTTGGGTTTCTATAGTACTCACAGGTCTCTGATTGTGGGGACACCTTCAGCATTGCGGTCTGTTATTTAGCCTTGGGTGCACCAATACTGTTTCGTTCACAGTAAACAAGAGGTGGCATGCCTTCATAGTATTGCTGTGCTCAACTGTTCCCAGACACTAGCTTCTCAGTATAATTCGATATCAAGTTATTTGCTGTTGTGTCCTAATTTTCCTTGTTTCCAAGTGGCATGGTGGGTCAACCAACTGTGGAGTGCAGGGCTTACATATGTGCGGAGTAATCTAGATGTTACTCATGATGCATTTCCTGATATGCACTGTGACCTATTTTGTTTGGACTCATGTGTCAGATGTATACAGGTGACTGATTATTTTCTGTATCTCACCTTGCCCACAGCATCATCGGAGGACACAGAGGGAGACTGTGAGACCGGCCTCACGGCGTATGCCCTCCCGATCATCCAGCCAACCTGCAACCACCCTCAAGACACGACATCTCCGACTCCGGCCGCCCCAGCCACACAGACCCGAGGGCCGGCCAGAGCCCCGACAAACTCGACACCCTACCACGCATGTCCGCCCGAGGGAGCGGGAACCCCCGAGCCAGACCCAGAGGCGCCAGCCCAGTCACACCTCGGGTCACCTTTCCCCGGGAGGACTCGATCGGCCACCAGGCCCCTGGGGAGCAGGCGCCTCGCCTGCCGAGCGTCTGGGGCCCTCCCAGACCCACCTGAAAAGACCAAAGAAACGAGCGGCAGGAAATCTCGCCAAACCCCCTCAGTCACCCAAGGCCCCCCTCTGCGAGGACTCCGGACTTCAAAGGGCAGGGGGAGTATAACAAGGGGTGCCGGAGGAACGAATAGAGGGGAAGACCTGGAACCATCGAAGCCTGCTGACGCTGTCGTGGCTCCTGAATACCGAACCACCTGGGCCTGCTGAGTGACTCGCGGCCCCCAGCCATTGAACCATCTGAGCCCTGCTGACGAGATCACGGCTCCCGACCACCGAACCACCTGGGCCTGCTGAGTGACTCGCGGCCCCCAGCCATTGAACCATCTGAGCCCTGCTGACGAGATCGCGGCTCCCGACCTCCGAACCACCTGGGCCTGCTGAGTGACTCGCGGCCCTCGACTCTCGAATCACCTGAGCCCTGCTGACAAGATCGCGGCTCCCGAACTCCGACTACCTGTGCCTGCTGAGTGACTCGCGGCTCTCCCCTCGAGGACGAATTGGCAAGAGATCGCCCAGAGAAACAACACCCTCCAGCTCGAGGATTGTGCGCTATCCGCAGGGTACTTTGCAGAGACACTACTTTCAAAGACTGTCCCGCTACCCCCATTCCCCTACCACCGATTTGTAGTCTCTTGTACCGCTGATGTACTCCGTACGCCTTGGATCATAAAGATCCCTTGAAACCTTCGATAAAATAACCTATCGTCCTACAAAGAATACGTGTGGTGTCACTCTGTTCGTAGTGTAAGCTCAGGGTGTACGCGCCTGGTTCGGCCTACTTGGGAGAGGTGGGTCAAAGGGGTGGGCAGGACGTGTATCGAACCCCCCTCCGGCGAACGCCTTTCCAACATTTGGTGGCAGCGGTGGGATCCGAGCCGACACCGAAAGAGAGCGTGCAGTGAACGACTGACGCACTACCAAACAGAGATGGAAGGAGAAACCTCCCTGGGTGCCGCAGGTACCGAAATGAGCTCGATGTTCCGAGAGGATCAATTGGACTATTATACGCATAGAGAATTAAAACAATTTTGCAAAGACCTTGGAATCGCTACCACCGGATTAAGCACAAAGGAAGACTTCCAAAAATTATTGAAGACCTGGGTCGAGACGGGGGCGCCCCCGACCGAAACGGAAGGAGATTCCGCCCATGAACCACAAAGCATCCCGGTGAGAAACAGCGGGCCAGAGGGGAACCTGTCCCCCGAGGAACTAGCAGACCGAGAGAGAGGCCGCAACCACGAACTTGAACTGGCCAAGCTGAAAATCGAGGGAGAACTAAAACAGGCAGAGAAAAAGTTAGCCGTCGAGCAGTTACGGCTACAAGGGGAACTCGAGGAAAAGAGACGCCAAAGAGAGCACGACAAAAAGATACTCCAGCTGGAACATGAACGCAGCCTGAAAGAGATCGAGTTGAGGGCTAAAAGCGAAGAGTCACGACCTTCCGGGAATCTACCATCCGCTCCCACCGTGGAAGCCAAAGTCCACATCCCCAAGGATGTGGTAAAGGAGTATTTCAAAAACGACGATATCCAGCAGTGGTTTAAGGCCTACGAAGTCGCCATGACCTCTCACCGAGTCCCGCAGAAGGATTGGGGGGCTGGGCTATGGGGCCGGTTCTTAAGCGAAGGGAGAGATACCCTGCTGGATCTACCCTCCACGGTCATGAACTCCTACAGCCACATGAAAGAAGCCCTCGTGGGCCGGTATGGACTCACCCCCGAGATGTACCGGCAACGGTTCCGAGATTGCAAAAAGATACCGGGCACCACCTGGGTAGAATACGTGAACTTTTACAGCCGGGCCTTGGACGGGTGGATCAAGGGCAGCAAGGTCTCCACCTTCAAAGAGCTGTTTGATCTGATCGCCTGGGAACATTTAGCTGCCAACAGACCGGACACTACGCCAATGACCCCCAGTGTCCCCAGTATCAACGAACCGCAACGACCAACCCCCCGGCCCGGCAGATGGCCTCCGTGGCCCTAGGGGAAGAGATAGAGGACTCCGAAGAGTGGGAACCAGCTGCCATGGCCCTGGTCTCCCTTGGTGACCGAGAAATGGTCCCCGGGACACCCTTGCCCGCCAACACGAAGAAGTACCGACAGCAGGTGACCATCAACGGCCATCGAGTCGAGGGCCTCCGCGATACCGGGGCAAGTGTCACCGCGGTCCACCGCAACCTAATCTCTGAAGACCAGATCCTACCCGGTGCCCTTTGTCTGGTCATATCCTCCGACAATTCCGAGAGCCTCTGCCAGATGGCTCTGGTGCCTTTCGAGTGGGGAGGAGTCTCCGGAGAATTGAAGGTAGCCGTCCGAACATCACAGCCCGTAGACTGCCTCCTGGGCAACGACCTCGAGAGTTCCCCGTGGAGGCAAGTGGAACGAAGAGCCCATCTCGAGATGATGGGCCTACCCGAATGGGTCTGCGCCACCACGCGCTCCATGACCGCGCGATTGCCACTCTCCGAGGGCGGTGAGGCACCTCCCACCAAACGCTGTCCCCGAGAACCGGGACACCCTACCAGAAACGGACAACCCTCCTTCGGAAGGAGAAGAAGACACTAACCCGGGAGAAGAGCCGGAACCTTCCGCCCCTGAGGCACTGACTGAGCTCGGAGAACTGCCCGAGATGGCCCAGTGGCGCTGTGAGGGAGGTCCCTCCCGTGAAGAGTTCTGCCAGGAACAGGCCACCTGCCCTTCCCTCGTGGGACTCCGACAACAAGCAGAAGCACAGACCGCCGGTGACCGGACCGGAACCCACTAGGTCTATTGGGACAATGGCCTCCTATACAGTGAACAAAAGTCAGCCGAGCTAGGCGCAGCCCGAGTACTGGTAGTACCCCTGCGCTTCCGAAGCCTCCTCTTGGGGCCTGGCCCACGATGTACCCTTGGCAGGACACTTAGGCCAAGACAAAACATATCAGCGATTAGTTACCCACTTCTATTGGCCCAAGATGCGAGCAAATGTAGAAGTCCAGTGTAAATCCTGCCTCACGTGCCAGGGCAGTGGGAAAAGTGGCGGAAAGCGCAAGGCTCCATTACAACCCTTTCCCGTTGTGAGTACCCCGTTTGAGCGGGTCGGCATCGACATCGTGGGACCCCTGGATCCGAAGACCGCCCAGGGCCACAGATTCATCCTCGTCCTGGTGGACCATGCCACCCGCTACCCCGAGGCCATTCCCCTCCGCACCGTGACGGCTCCCGTGGTGGGCCGGGCTCTCATGGGGATCTTCTCCCGTGTCGGATTCCCTCGCGAGGTTGTGAGCGACCGCGGCACTAACTTCATATCCCGCTACATGAAGTCCCTGTGGCAGCAGTGCGGAGTAACATATAAGTTCATGACCCCCTACCACCCCCAGGGCAACGGCCTGGTGGAACGCTTCAACCGAACCCTGAAGGGGATGATCCTGGGCCTCGAGGAGCCCCTGCGCCGAAGATGGGACGTCCTCCTCCCTTGCCTCCTGTTCGCGTACCGGGAAGTTCCCCAAAAATCCCTGGGGTTCAGCCCATTCGAACTACTATACGGACACCCCGTCCGGGGGCCCCTGAGCCTGGTCAAAGAGGGCTGGGAGACAAGCCCCCGGGGGACCCCTCCTGATGTGTTCCGCTACATCCTGGCGCTCCGCAACCAGACCCGGAAGTTCAGAGAACTAGCAGAGGCTAACCTCGAGGCCAGCCAAGAAGAAATGAAGCGCTGGTATGACCAGAACGCAACTCTGGTCGAGTTCCAACCGGGCCAGCAGGTTTGGGTCATGGCCCCGGTGAAACCCTGCGCCCTACAGGACAAATGGACTGGCCCCTTCAAGGTGATCGAGCGGAAGAGTCAGGTCACGTACCTGATCGATGTACAGTCCCCACGGAACCCCCTCCGGGTTCTCCACGTGAACCGTCTCAAGCCCCACTTTGTGAGAACGGAGTTAAGTTTGCTCCTGGCCACCGATGATGGGGCGGAAGAAGACACTGAACCCTTGCCCGACCCCCTGTGCGCTAAAGAACTGGATGGTTCCGTGGAGGGAGTGAAACTGTCGACCACCCTCACTCCCCAACAGTCCGACGACTGTCGCCAGCTGCTCAGACAATTCGCAGACCTCTTCTCCCTCATCCCAAGAGTCACCGACTGGTGTGTCCACGACGTGGACACCGGCGACAGCCCACCTGTGAGACACCGAGCCTACCGGGTGCCTGACCGGGTCCGCACCTGCATCAAGACCGAAGTACAGAAGATGTTAACTCTTGGAGTGATCGAACCCTCCGACAGCCCCTGGGCCAGCCCGGTAGTCCTGGTCCCGAAAGCGGCCGCCCCTGGGGTCGCCCCCGAACTAAGATTCTGTGTGGACTACCGGGGGCTCAATGCGGTCACCCGAGCGGACGCTCATCCTATCCCCCGCGCCGACGAACTCATCGACCGCCTTGGGGCCGCTCGGTTCCTCAGCACCTTCGACCTGACCTGCGGTTACTGGCAGATTGCGCTCACGGAGGGAGCAAAAGAACGCTCAGCCTTCTCTACACCCGATGGACACTACCGCTTCAGGGTCATGCCGTTCGGGATGAAAAATGCCCCGGCCACCTTCCAACGGTTGGTAAACAAGGTCCTGGCCGGACTCGAGGAGTTCAGCGCAGCGTACCTTGACGACATAGCCGTATTCAGCTCTCAATGGCACGAGCATCTCCAGCACCTCCGGCAAGTACTGCTGGCCCTGCGCCAAGCCGGCCTAACAGTGAAGGCCAGCAAATGCCAGCTCGGGCAAGGCTCTGTGGTCTACCTGGGGCATCAGGTGGGCAGCGGGCAGGTCGCCCCCCTCCAACCAAAGATCGACGCCATCAAGTCCTGGGAGCCCCCCACCACTCAGACAGAAGTCCGGGCCTTCCTGGGCCTCACAGGATACTACCGGAGGTTCATTAAAAACTATGGTAGCCTCGCAGGGCCTCTCACGGAGTTGACCTCCAAAAAGCTCCCGAAGAAGGTGCAGTGGACTCCCCCGTGCCAGCAGGCGTTCGACGCCTTGAAAACCGCCATGTGCACCGCCCCAGTACTCAAGGCCCCAGACTACTCCCAAGAGTTTGTGGTCCAGACCGACGCATCTGAACACGGCATCGGAGCCGTCCTCTCGCAGTTCAACGACCAGGGCATCGATCAGCCCATAGCCTTCATCAGCCGAAGGCTGCTGCCTCAAGAACAGCGTTGGAGTACCATAGAATGAGAGACCTTCGCCGTAGTCTGGGCCCTCAAGAAATTACGGCCCTACTTGTTCGGAACCCACTTCCGAGTGCAGACGGACCACCGGCCCTTGCGGTGGCTGATGCAGATGAGGGGAGAGAACCCTAAGCTATTACGATGGTCAATCTCCCTCCAGGGGATGGACTTCACTGTCGAGCATCGCCCCGGGACGGATCATGGCAACGCCGACGGCCTGTCCCGGTTCTTCCGCTTCGGCGAGGAGAACCCCCCAGTGGATGGGTAGTTCTCCACGCCTTTCAGCTGGGGGGGACGAGTGTGAGACCGGCCTCACGGCGTATGCCCTCCCGATCATCCAGCCAACCTGCAACCACCCTCAAGACACGACATCTCCGACTCCGGCCGCCCCAGCCACACAGACCCGAGGGCCGGCCAGAGCCCCGACAAACTCGACACCCTACCACGCATGTCCGCCCGAGGGAGCGGGAACCCCCGAGCCAGACCCAGAGGCGCCAGCCCAGTCACACCTCGGGTCGCCTTCCCCCGGGAGGACTCGATCGGCCACCAGGCCCCTGGGGAGCAGGGGCCTTGCCTGCCGAGCGTCTGGGGGCCCTCCCAGACCCACCTGAAAAGACCAAAGAAACGAGCGGCAGGAAATCCCGCCGAACCCCCTCAGTCACCCAAGGCCCCCCTCTGCGAGGACTCCGGACTTCAAAGGGCAGGGGGAGTATAACAAGGGGTGCCGGAGGAACGAATAGAGGGGAAGACCTGGAACCATCGAAGCCTGCTGACGCTGTCGCGGCTCCTGAATACCGAACCACCTGGGCCTGCTGAGTGACTCGCGGCCCCCAGCCATTGAACCATCTGAGCCCTGCTGACGAGATCGCGGCTCCCGACCACCGAACCACCTGGGCCTGCTGAGTGACTCGCGGCCCCCAGCCATTGAACCATCTGAGCCCTGCTGACGAGATCGCGGCTCCCGACCTCCGAACCACCTGGGCCTGCTGAGTGACTCGCGGCCCTCGACTCGAGGACGAATTGGCAAGAGATCGCCCAGAGAAACAACACCCTCCAGCTTGAGGATTGTGCGCTATCCGCAGGGTACTTTGCAGAGACACTACTTTCAAAGACTGTCCCGCTACCCCCATTCCCCTACCACCGATTTGTAGTCTCTTGTACCGCTGATGTACTCCGTACGCCTTGGATCATAAAGATCCCTTGAAACCTTCGATAAAATAACCTATCGTCCTACAAAGAATACGTGTGGTGTCACTCTGTTCGTAGTGTAAGCTCAGGGTGTACGCGCCTGGTTCGGCCTACTTGGGAGAGGTGGGTCAAAGGGGTGGGCAGGACGTGTATCGAACCCCCCTCCGGCGAACGCCTTTCCAACAGAGACACCTGCACGGACCTTGAGGAGGGATCCAGCACCGGTGCCACCACTGCTGTCGAGTCTGCGGGAGCAAGTGGCACGGAGGGCGAGTGGAGTCAGGCGGAGGACCTGTCTGGTGGCGACACCGACTACGACGCTGACTGGTCCGAGGCTGAACTCCTCAAGGGGGCGGAGGCTGCTACAACACCTGGCAGCAGCACAACATTTGTCACCGCCTCCTCCATTCCCATCACTGCCCTCCCAGTTGCTCCGGTCCCTTCTATCTGTGCAGGGCACCACCATGTCTCCTTCGTGCCAGGCACCGCACCCCCTGCCCCTGTCACCCCTGCTGCCCTCACTGCAGAGTCTGTGGACATTCAGCGGCAGTTGCAGGTTGGCCAGACATCAATGCTGAATGTCCTCCATGGCCACACCACACTGCTGACACAGATGGTGTCGTTCATGGAGGGCATGTCAGCAGCGATGTCTGACCAACGGATGTTGCTGAGGTCCATGGACTCTTCACTGATGGCAACAGTGAGTCTCCTGCAGCGCTTCGTACCCCCCTACCCCTGCACCATCCACACTTCCCACTCCCATGCCTGTCCCATGCACACCCAGACATTCCCAAGCACGCACCCCACCAGACACAGGCAGCACACAAACACGTAAGGGCAAGCACACACCTCCTGGCACGCACACTCAGGGGGATAAAGGCACACCCACTGGGTCTGGGGCACACAGCCATACACGCAGCCACAGTCTGAGTCCGCATGCCTCAATACCCAGTCCCTCCAAAGGCACTCCCCTTGGCTCCCCTGCCACACAGTCAGACAAGGAGAGCTACTTGACTGTGCTGGGCCTCAGCCCCACTGGGTCACCAGCCCGCAAACAGGCAAGGCACTCCCTGGGTAGGGGAGTTGATCCCCCCCCCTGTCCACCCCCTCCCCAGTAGCGCTGCACCCCATCCCTCTGACCTCACCTACTCCTTTGTGCCTGTGGTTTCTTCCGGTGCAGGGGATACTCTGGACGCCCTGGCAGAAGTGTGCAGCGCCGAGCTCACCTCCACCTTTGGTGCTGCCCCACCCCCTGTGGTGGAGGCCTCCAGCCCTGCACCCACCACACCTACCCTTACACCTCCTGTCCCTGCGGTGCCTGGTCCTTCCCCACATGATGCCCCCCCCGTCGACGAACCTGAGGGTTCTAATGTGCAGGCAAGCTAGGGGAGACACGTGCCCATGTGTCCCCCCCAAGGACTTCTATTCTGGACTGGCCATTGGCCTTTGTATATAGTGTTGTTGATAAAAATATTATCTTATGCTGATTAAAGCATTTTCTTTTGACTTTGAACACTATTGCATTTCAGGTATTGATGTTGGTGCTGATGCTCCAGGAGTTGGGATTGTGGTAATGTGTTATGTTTCGGGCAAAGGTTCGAGTCTGATGGTCAGGAGGTGGCCCATGGGATCTGCGTGCCATCACAAGGTCTCTGCAAAGGATCTTTGGTCGTGTGTGTTATTTGTTTTTTGAGACATTGAACCAAGGAGTGTCCCTTCCTCCGTGGCACCTGACATCTTCCCTGCAGAGAGTTGCACAATTGTTGTGCTGACCTGTGTATACATTCCCTTTGTTGGTGACAGATCCCTTCAACTATGGCCATGCCTGCTCAGCAATGTCTCCGGCTGCATCGTCTGTGCCATCCTTGCTAGTCACTGTACTTGTGTATTGAGTATGTTGCCATGCCTTCAGGGAGTAATTCTCCCTTTTCCGCACTATGCATGTGTGTAATCCCAGCCTAGCACACATATGGTACTTGTTCTGCAGGGTATTTGGGCACCTGACTGACAATTGTGGGCATTGTGTCTGTGGGAACTCCACCCTATTCCTTCCATGAGAGACAACAACTTGGTGGCTGTCCCAGCACCTGTAAATTCCTATCAGTCCTGGGATGTGCGTGACAGTGTGTGTTCCCTTTGGCTCTCTTAGTTTAGTAGGCATTGACATGACCATACAGTCTTGTGGCATGATCTGTGTGTGTGTATTGTGCAGCATCCGCCAGGGGTGGGTATGCATGTGTCATTTGTCCTCACACCCACATGTGGTGTGTCATGCAGTGGGGGAAAGACATCCATCCTCATGGGAGTGGGACACTGCTGTCAGTGATGTGTTGTTATGGCACTATCAACATAGTCGAAAATTAGGGATGCGTACATACACCCATGGAGTTGTGGTCATCTGATAATGATGTACACACCACCATGTCTCTGTCCACTGATGGGAGTGATAGGCACCCACCCCTCACATGTCTCTGTCCACTGCTGGGAGTCCTCTGCACCCACCCCCATGTCTCTGTCCACTGCTGGGAGTCCTCTGCACCCACCCCCATGTCTCTGTCCACTGCTGGGAGTCCTCTGCACCCACCCCCATGTCTCTGTCCACTGCTTGGAGTACTCTGCACCCACCCCCATGTCTCTGTCCACTGCTGGGAGTACTCTGCACCCACCCCTCACATGTCTCTGTTCACTGCTGGCAGTGATAGGCCCCCACCCCTCACATGTCTCTGTCCACTGATGGGAGTGATAGGCACCCACCCCTCATGTCTCTGTCCACTGCTGGGAGTGATAGGCACCCACCCCTCACATGTCTCTGTCCACTGCTGGTATTCCTCTGCACCCACCCCTCACACGTCTCTGTCCTCTGCTGGTATTCATCTGCACCCACCCCTCACATGTCTCTGTCCACTGCTGGGAGTGATAGGCACCCACCCCCATGTCTCTGTCCACTGCTGGGAGTGATAGGCACCCACCCCTCACATGTCTCTGTCCACTGATGGGAGTGCTAGGCACCCACCCCTCACATGTCTCTGTCCACTGCTGGGAGTACTCTGCACCCACCCCTCACATGTCTCTGTCCTCTGCTGGTATTCCTCTGCACCCACCCCTCACATGTCTCTGCCCACTGCTGGTATTCCTCTGCACCCACACCTCACATGTCTTTGTCCACTGCTGAGAATCCTAGGCAGCCACCCATCCACCCACCCGCACCCTTGGTGCAGTACACTGCTGTCCTGGGCATACACCCCCCCAATGTACTGGTTATATGCTGCACCAGGCCCTAAGCCAACATTCGTGGCGTGTGTACGCCTTGTATCACAAATGTACTGGTGCCCTAGGGGTACGGGTGATGCGGTCCATACCCCCGCATTCATAGGTTGGGTACGGTCCGTACCACGCGTACCCCTACATCACCACTACAATGGTGGTACGGACCGTACCCACGCTCTGAGGGCGTGGGTATGGTCCATACCATGCGTACCCCTACATCACCACTACAATGGTGGTACGGATCGTACCCACGGGCGTGGGTATGGTCCGTACCACCATTGTAGTGTTGATGTAGGGGTATGCGAGGTACGGACCGTACACAGTCCGTACCTCGCGTACCCCTACATCACCACTACAATGGTGGTACGGACCGTACCCACGCCCGTGGGTACGGTCTGTACCACCATTGTAGTGGTGATGTAGGGGTACGCGTGGTACGGACCGTACCCACGCCCTCAGAGCGTGGGTACGGTCCGTACCACCATTGTAGTGGTGATGTAGGGGTACACGTGGTATGGACTGTACCCACGCTCTGAGGGCATGGGTACGGTCCGTACCACCATTGTAGTGGTGATGCAGGGGTATGCGTGGTACGGACCGTACCCACGCTCTGAGGGCGTGGGTGCGGTTCGTACCACTATTGTAGTGGTGATGTAGGGGTACGCGTGGTACAAACCGTACCCAGGCTCTGAGGGCGTGGGTACGGTTGGTACCACCATTGTATTGGTGATGTACGGGTACGCATGGTACGGACCGTACCCACGCTCTGAGGGCGTGGGTACGGTCCGTCCCACCATTGTAGTGGTGACGGGTACGTGTAGACATCCACTTCCGTTGTGGCGGTACGCAGGGATTGGTGGACACGCCCCCCCGAAGTGACCAGACCCTGGAGGTAATGTATGTACAGGATATATTTTTTGTAAATTGGGTAGGGGTTATGTTTCCTGCCCCTCGCCCCCCCCCCCTTTGCCCCTGGGTGTTGTTCTGACCTTCTGCGGCGTGCACGGCGGTTTCGGTGCACCAGGTTGTAGGCTAGAAGGGCCGGGATGACACGTAGGAAGGGGTCCATGGCTGTCCGTCGCGTACCGGTGCTCCTTCTTCGCGTCGTCCTCAATTTCCCGGCCACAAAATGAACTGACCGACACGGACCCGGACCGAATACCGACCGACACGGACCAGCGCCGTGCGACCCGTGCAGTATGATGCAACGCGAGTGAATTACAATCGACACGTACGGAATACAAGCCGTACGATCGAGCCGTAGGGTAAATAGTGATCCGGCCGGAAACCGACGCGATTTTCACTGACCGGCACGAACCCAGAATGAACCCGACCGACCCGTACCCGCGATGTCCGATCCGCGCAGTATGATGCAATGCGTGTAAAACCAGACCGACTCGCACGGAGACCAAGCCGCACGACCGACACATACAGACAACCGGGCAAACAAGCAATAGAGACCCTCGCGACCGCCGCGTATCAAACACAGAAGATAGGCAGCGTGAACGAGGCGGAGAAGCCCGCACGAGACAACAGCAGCGTCGGTTTCCGTCACATGAACGTCTCCATCGTGCCTACAAAACCCACAGGAAAAAAGACAAAAAAAGGACCAAACAAGCAATGACAGAGCCAATAAATACCTAATAAAAAAAAATGGGACAGAGACACACCCACAACTTCAACCATATAAAGAACTACAATCACTACCATCATCCCTTGCAAACAGGAGACACAGTCAGCAGCAAACCCCATTACACAGCACCTACAGACACACTCACAACTCACCCATCACACAACTCACACACCATCAGCACCTCATACAAAAGCACACACACATACACCCAGCAAAACCAACACCAACCCACCCTCACACACACATCCCTCACCACCACCACCCATCACCATGCCCCCAAAGAAGAATCCAAAGTTCACAGATAGTGAGTTTGAAGTGCTGGTAGACGAGATCATCAGAGTAGAGCCACATTTGTTTGGTACATTGGTCCAAAGGACCCCCATCTCACAGAAAACCAAGATGTGGACGAGGATTTTGGACAAGATGAACGCTCAAGCACCAGCAAGGCGCACAAAGGACGATATCCACAGGAGGGTCAAGAAACCCATCGAAAAATATCACGCCCTGAGTCAGTGCACCGGCGGTGGCCCTCCTGCCAAACCAGTCTACTTCAGGACCTGGGAGGAGATGGTGCGGGACATCCTACCACCAGAGAGCGTCCATGGCCTAACATACATCTCAGAGCCTGGTGAGTACTCAAACAACATACCCAAGATTGTGTTGCAAGGGGACAGTGAAACCATGCACCGCAAGCAAAGCTACAGTAACCAATAGATAATCAGCCTTAGATGTGTATGCCAGTCAGACAAACACAATACCTGCCATCTCAGAGTGACTGGGAACTGTGTCATGACATGCACCAACCTACAAACAAATAGAGCAAGCCAGTGGCACAAAGCAAAATAGACACTGCCAGACAGTTTGCCACCACATACACACTACCTCACAGTGCAGCTGACTGACAGGGACTGACAGGAAGAAATTGTGGGGATGCAGGTGAAGTGAGTGTATCCAAAAGCATGATGGGGCCTGTAGTCACAGATAATGCTCCCCCTCCTGATTGGCCCATCAAGACCTCTCTGAAACATGCCCACATCACAGGGAGTGGAAAATGACTGACAAGATGGCTGACACTGGGTCCTGCTGTGGGGAGCACAAGGCCCTGCTAGGGGTTGTGTGCAAATCAGAAGTAGGACACCACTGACTGACATCCTGAAAGACAACTTGCATGCCCTACAATGGAAGCACGTTTCATAATGGGAAGGAGGACTGACAGCCCTGACCATACTTACCAGCATGTGGAGACACCCCCCTCAACACAAACTCCACACAAGTCACCGGGTAGAATGCATTGACACACACCTCAGTGAAATATCAGCAAAAGATACCCATACTGGGTGCTGCTGTGTGAAGCACAGGGGCTCTCTTTGGACTTGTAGCCAAACAAACACCAGGATTTCACACTAAGCCATCTTGCCATTGCTGTCACACCCCCTCACAGGGAAGCAGAGTCAAGAGGGAGGAAGTATGTGCATGCTGGGAAGGGGGGTGTAGCCAAGAGTATGATGGGAGTCGCAGTCACAGACAATCTACACCCACCCACATGGCCCAGCAAGCTCAAACTGAACCATACTCGCCTCACAGGGAGTGGGAAGGGACTGCCAAGATGTCTGACACTGGGCTCTGCTGTGGGGAGCACAAGGCCATGCTGGGAAATGGCCAACAACAAACACCAGGACTTCACAGTCAGCCATCTTGCCATTGCTGTCACACCCCCTCACAGGGAAGCAGAGTCAAGAGAGAGGAAGTATGGGCATGCTGGGAAGGGGGGTGTAGCCAAGAGTATGATGGGACTCGCAGTCACAGACAATCTACACCCACCCACATGGCCCAGCAAGCTCAAACTGAACCATGCTCGCCTCACGGGGAGTGGGAAGGGACTGACAAAAAGTCTGACACTGGGTTCTGTTGTGGGGAGCACAAGGCTATGCTGGGAAATGGCCAACAACAATATCAAACTCTGTCCGTGACAAGCTGGGAAAAAGCAGTGTACAGGCAGGCATCTGTTCGAAAAGTAGAAAATGTCATGTTTGTGAACCATCGATGCATGTAAAAACATAACTCACATTGTGTGTCTCTTCCAAACACAGGTTGTGCTGGGCACCCAGCACCAAATGATGAGGATTCCCAGTCCCAGACTCTGGCGAACAATGAGCTCTCTGGTCTGACTCTGTCACTGTCCTCTTCGGATGACGACGAGCAACCTGGCCCCTCCGGTGTGAGCCATCATGCAGCACCAGCAGCATCAACATCTGCAACCCCTGTACCCACGCCTCCAGCATCTGGACACCAACAGGGCACCCTCACCAACACGGACAGACCAAGGCCAATCAACACCCACAGCACAGGGACACAGGACCCCCTGGAAGCTACAGCAAACACCACCCAAGGGGTCACAGTGTCACCTGTGCCTCCCGCCGCTGGCCCTGCCCGTGTGGATAGGGGTGCTGGGAGGGGTGGGAGGCAGACGGCGTGCCCTGCAGAGGGGTCTGGACTGCATGATGACCCCCACCTGGCACGGATCTTAGATGCGTACCAGGATAGCACCGGAGGATTTGGCCAGGTAGTGGGGATCCTCAAGGACATGCAACACGAGCAGGTCACCCACCATGCCCGCATGGAGGCCAAGAGGGATGCCATTACTGCGGTGCATCGGGACATACTACAATGCCTCCACCAGATCAACAACAACCTGTCCACACCTCCCTGTGTGTCCACAACATCTGTTGCAACACCATCTGCCAGCGCCACAGGGAGGGAGGAGGACTCTGGCGGAGAGTCCCCTGCACCGAAGAGGCCTTCCCCTGAGGATCCCCCCCCGGAAGAAGAGGGTTCATCCGAAGAAGGACATGTGAGAGGCAGATGTCCCAGCACATCCATCAGGGCCTCTAAACCTGTTCTGGACAATGTCCTTTGTGCGCAACCCGTTCACCTTGTCCAATCGCACACAACTCGCCTACATGACATGAGGGTTAATGTTGAGCCAATGTAGCAGATGACTGTGGAATTTACTCTGGACATTTCATCTACCAGCACTTCCAACTCTAATGTGAACTTTGGATTCCCAAACCAATGTACAGCACCCACCATCCTGTGCACTTCCCACACACATGTTTGAAAATAAACTCACCAGTACACCATACTTGCCTCTGTTGTGATTCCAACGTGTCAAGTTCAGGTAGATGTCGATCTGCTAAACAAGACAGTACATGCCAAATACTACAACAATGTGACCAACGTAAGGTGAGTCATGGTGATGTGACACATGTGAGGGAGACACACCACTATGGCACCACAACACATACTCACCATGGCCATGTTATTAATCACACACAATGATGGTGACCTGAAACACATTGGCATGCACAGACACAACACCAACCCAAGTCAGTGGTAACAAGTCCACAGGTGAGGTATGCAGATGTCACTCAGATGTGGGAAGACAGACAACGCACATAAGAAAGCGTAGCACAGGTTCATTACACATCAGCAACACATTTATTCCACAATAGTTGCACATTAATTCTATGTAATAGTGGACACACGCTCACAATGTGTTGGAGAAGGGAAGTGCAGGGATGTGTGGTACATCAGTTGATGGGAATTGTCAACTTCCACACTGGTGTTGGCTTCTGGGTGTTGGGGGTTAGTGTTGACCAAACAACAGGCAAAGTACCCTGGGAAGGACAGAGACAAGACACAAGACACAGTCAAAAGCACAGAAGAACAGGAGAGAACTGCAATACACATGCACAAAACATGTTGCAAGACAGCTATACAAAAACTAGTTAGCAGTACTACCCTATTGTGGAGTACATACCACCTGAATGGACACATCACTGCACGCATCCAGTCAAGTGACACACAGACACACTCAGACAGCAACAGAGCTGCCACAACACATTCTAGGCTACCTCCATACATTCACATAACAACCCTTGAAACTCACATTCAGGTGAAGAAGTTGTTGATGAGCTGTGAGCGGACGTCACCCTCATCCTCATCATCACTGGCATCTTGGCCAATGCCGGGACCCTTCACAGGTGCCGGAGGTTGGTCATCGTCATCGTTATCCTGGATGAGAGGCACCTCCTTCCGCATTGCCATGTTGTGTAGCATGCAGCATACAAGGATTATTTTGCACACCTTTGCTGGCTCATACGGGAGGGCCCCTCCGGTCTTGTCCAGGTAGCGAAAGCGGCTTTTCAGGAGGCCGAATGTCCGCTCAATCACCCTCCTGCTCCGACCATGTGCCTCGTTGTAGCGCAGCTCGGCTGGTGTCACAGGGTTCCTGAGGGGGGTCAGCAACCACGGCATGTTGGGGTATCCGGAGTCACCTACACACAAAAAAATGAATAAGTAGCTGAGTTTTGTAGGAGTGCGGAATACAACATTGACAAACACACACAATGAGAAACAGTCAGTACACACCGACAAGTCAGGCATGCTGAGCTGGCATCTGTGACATCAGCGTTGCAATGCGACTACTCCTCATAATGTAGGCATCGTGCGCAGAACCAGGGAACCGTGCACACACATGTGTGATAGACATGCCAGCAAGACATACCACCAGAGCATTGATGAAGTGGTAGTGCTTCCTGTTCCGGTATGCCTGCTCATGTGCCTGTGGTGGTATCAGGGCCACATGTGTCCCATCAATTGATCTGATGACGTTCGGCATCCTCCCCAGTGAATAGAAGGCATCCTTTATTTCAGGGAGTTCAGCTGGGCTAGGGAACTTGATATACAGGTCTAGGAAATGCAACATCCCCTCCAAGACATCGCGCAGCACCCGACTAAACATCGTTTGCGACATACCACCAGCAGTAGCCACAGTGTACTGGATGGTACCAGTGGCAAGGAAGTGCAGGGCTGCCATCACCTTCACCTCTGGGGTCAGTGCTGTAGGGTATGTCCGGCCAGGTAGCAGATTTGGCGCCAACTGCTCCGCCAACTCCTCAATCAGTGGCCTGGTGAAGCGGTACCATCTGATGCAGTCGCGTTCCTGCATGGTTGCAAGGTCTGGGAACGGTCGATGGACAGCTGGTGCCCTGCAGTACAGAGATGCACAAAGGAAGATTGTCAGTTCATCCACCCATGTGGCCATGACCAGGCTCAATATCACATGCTAGATCATGACATTACACAATGTACTAAAGTGTGTGCTGTTGGGCATGGACACATATGTCACCTACATGACCACCACCTCACATCTCAGTTCCACATGTCCACATGAGTCCCATGTAGTGCAATGGCCAATCATCTGGCTGTGTCACTCAACCTATTTACTGCTGCAACGTTCAAAACACACACCATAGTGACAAGTGAGGCCTGATGTCTCCCAGACATCACAGATCTTTGCCATGCAGAAACCCAGGGTCCCTGTATTGCCACATCGACATAGCAATCGACATAGCGTATCACGTACACATCACAAGGCAAGCGTAAGTCCCACAGGTAGTGGCCACTGTTGTTCCTGCCAGCCCTACATGTACGTCTCTTAGACACACACCCCATCAAGGTTGATGCATATACCATATGGATGTGGAGACTGTCACCCATTGGGCACATTTGATCAGACACATCTGAGACACAACATGCACACAGACTGTGGGTGCACATCAGTATTGTGGCTACAGGTCTCACTGTGACGTACATGCCATCACCCCCAGGACTCAGAGTGTATGTGACATGTCCTAAACATATCCAACCTGAAACTGTAACCGTGACTCATGCCCATCACTGTACAATTGCACATCACAGTGGTAATGTGCACAACACACAAAAGATTCTGCCCCATGTACACGTGCACAGCCTGGGAGTGGCTGCACAAAGTGCCACCCAACAAACCATATGTGTCCCCCCAACACCCAGGGAATGCAGCCTTACATGCCATGGGACACTGTGTGGCTAATGCTGTAGTGTGGTAGGTGTGCACAGGGGTCCATGGCCAGTAAATGTGTGTTGCATCCGTATAATAGTCACACCAATAAGGTCCGACACGGGTGACCAATGTGTATGCATTGCACGGTGCATGACCGAGCCGTGCGTATGCTTTGCCATTGCCTGCAATGAGGTCCGACGTGGGTGACAATGCGTACGCATTGCACAGTTCATGACCGAGCCGTGCGTACGCTTTGCCATTGCCGGCAATGAGGTCCGACGCAGGTGACAATGCGTACGCATTGCACGGTCCATGACCGAGCCGTGCGTATGCTTTGTCATTGAATGCAATGAGGTCCGACGCAGGTGACTATCATGCATACGTGTCGGACAGGCAGGGTCGTAAGCAGGCGTACGCCTTGGCCATTGAATCGTATGGAGACGGGTGCATGTGTATTTTCAAAATACGCATTGTACAGTCAGTTGAACGAGCCGGGCGCACCCATTGGCTCCGGACTCTCATGGAGACGGATGTGGATTCAAAACTTGCACGAGTCGTGCACTGGAAATTCGGTTGGATGCCTACAACAATGTTGCAATTTCATGTGCTCCATGAAGGTGAAGATTTGAACGATGCGGAAGGCGTGTACGAGTCGTACATTTAAATGGATTAGCCAGATTCATAGAATGCAACCGTGTTGGACCTATCACTTGGGACACATGGCACAGATTCTGCCTCTACAGCACAGATATACGTCTGGCTGCCCCCCGGGGAGCTCACTTGCCTGCACTACCTGCTCCTGGACCACATCCCTGCTACCACTGCTGCTGTCTCTGCATCCTCTGGCTCCTGCTATGGCACGTACTCTGGAGAGGGCCCCAGCCTTCACTGAGGATGAGAACCAGGCCCTGCTGGATGGGCTCCTTCCACAGTACAGCAAGCTCTATGGGAAACCAGTGGAGCAGGTGAGTGTGCAGTCCGCTGCCTTCCTAATTATGCATGTTGTCTGACTAGCAGTACTAGCAGTGTGTACACCAGTGGCAAGCATTCTCACTGACTACTTTCATCCCCCAAAGTGTGTAGGTACATGTAATGAACAGGTGTCCTGCTGCTAAAGTGCATTAGTGCAAGCTTAAACTATCCAGGCATTGTTAACATGTCAGACATGCAGGGCATTTGTCCTTTACCATGGTTGCACTACCTGTGTAACTCATTTCCCTTTGTGATGATGACATGTCTATCCAAATGTGTGCACCACAAAAATGGGGCATATGTGTTAATGTACTTTTCACTTTGTCATCCTCACAGGTTGATGCCCAGCAGAAGCACGAGATATGGCTAACCATCACCCGGGCTGTTCGTTCGGTGGGGGTCAACAAGCGCCGGATCCGCAACTGCCAGAAGAGGTGGCAGGACCTTCGGGGCTGGACCCGGAGGATAGCTAGAGTCCAGCTGAAGCTGTCACCTCCACGCAGGAGGGGTGGACACCGGACCCTGACTTCCCACATGCTCCGGATACTGGCGGTGGTCTTCCCGGACCTGGATAGGCAGCTGAAGGCCAGACAGCAGCAGGAAGGGGGTAAGTCCATGCCTAATCTGTGTACTATGTCTGACATGCTAATTGCAGTCCTTTGGCCTGGTCACTCTTCCACATTACGTAGGTCTTGTAGTCCAATACTCAGGTCCCTCAATTGTGTGATGCACCCTCCTCATCTGTTCCACTGGTGTGGCCCCTACAGTCTGCTGCTTGTGTCACTAGGGCACTGTGTCCCTGCAGTCAGCTATGCTTCAGCTACCAGACAGCATCTGTTCCCGTAACTCTGTTGTGGGTCTCATGGGTGGGTCAATTGTTTATACAATGTCTGAGATCTGACGTGATCTGTGTGTGCCCTTGAGATGTGTTCCAATTGCTGGTCTGACTAGGCACATGTGTCTGGGGTATTCCAAACAAACCCATGCAGCAGGGGACTACAATTTTGGGGCCTCAGGAGTATGTATATAAAGTATGTCACACTTGCTTAGCCACCTGACTACTGTCCAGGGCCAAACACTGTTTCACGTAGACCTGGACAGTCATGCCTCCTCAAGGGCATTTAGAAACACTCTGTAATCCCACTCCTGTGTATGAAATTGCAGGTTGTGCTTAGTGACATGTGCCCTCAGGTGTCTGCCTCTGTGTCATTAGGGTGTGGCTTGTTGTTACGTACAACTGGGGTGTCCATGATTCAGAGGGTCAGCATGACATCTGAGATGTGACTGTGAGAGACAAGACCTGTGTGACATATAGGTGCGTGATCATCTGACAGCGCACAAAGGTGTATGCAACTGGGTCCTTCTTGAAGCTGGGTTACATGCATGGCAGACTGTGATGTGTTAATGTACAGGCAGTTGTGTTTGCAGAGACACATATGTCTGATGTGCATGATGTGGGGTCTTCTGGGTCCTGTATATCTTGTTTGCAGGGGATGGGCAAGTTCGCCGGTCATCTGCAGAGTTAGCTTTACCCCTGAGCTAGGATTGTGAGTCAGTGCATATTGTTGTTGTCTGGATGCCGTTACCCTGTGACAGGAGACAGTGTTGACTGACTTTCAGGGCATCCCAGTGCCATGGCATTTAACTTGCTATGAGTGATCCTGCATTGTGTTCAAGTGTGCACCACACACCTCATTGTGGCATTGCCCAACAGGACATGAGAACATCATAGTGTGTGTTGCTGGCACTCATCACAAGCATGTGAAATGAGTCTCTGCCCATCCCTTCATCCGGACACCTGTACTGAGTCAGTAGCAAGAGATGTGCTGTGTGTATAGTGACATACTCCTACATGTTCACTTGCATGTCAAACTAATATGTGGGTGGTGCATGTTGGCACATTGGGGTGTTAGCATCCAACATGCAACAGACGTATGTGTGAAAGTCAAGGTGGGATATGTGTGCCATGGTTGATGTTGAGAATGACAATTGGCTAATTCTAAACAGTGTTGGCACTTTGAGCTGTGTTCAGTTGATGATGCCAGGGCTTGCCCTGTGATGTGATGTACTCACTGTGGTGTGTGCAGTCAGTGCAGGTGACTGATGTTGTTCTCTTACTTCCTATTCCGATCCAGATACATCCACAGCCACAGGAGGGGACAGCTCCATGGACCAGGAGGAGCCACAGAGCCTTACAGGGACAGAAGGAGAGGAGTCGGGTGGACCCAGTGGCACGGAGGGCGAGTGGAGCCACACCGAGGAGTCGTCAGCACCATCCCCCCAGCTGAGGGCCACAGCAGCTCTGAGGATGACTCCCTTGTTGAGGTGGATGTCAGCAGCCACCAAACCCCAGCTAGTGAGGCCGTCCCCGCCACCACCACCCTCCCATCGGCTCCCATCCCAGTGGTCCCTGTAGGCTCCCGTGTTCGTGAGAATGTCTCCTTTGTGCCAGGCACCGCACCCCCTGCCCCTGTGTCCCCTGCTGCCCTGAGTGAGGAGTCTGTGGACTTACTTAGACAGATCCATGTAGGGTAGACGTCGATGCTGAAGGTCCTCCATGCACACACAAGTCTGTTGACACAACTGGTGTCATTCATGGAGGGCATTTCCTCGGGCATGTCTGCCCAACAGAGGACCAATCAGTCCGTGGCCTCCTCCCTGACGGCAGCAGTGTCCCTCCTCTAACAGTCCCACATCCCTCCTACCCCTGCACCACCCACGATTCCTAGCAGCCTACCTGTCCCAAGCACACAAACACCCAAAACAAGGTCTAGACGTGCACACAAGCAAGCGCAGGGGACTGATACCACACTCACAGGGGCTGGTTTGCAGACACACACACAGTCATCCACAACCACTCCGCAGTCCTCCGAGACCTCTCCCTCCCAGCCCCTTTCACTTGCATCACCTGCAACCCCATCCCCCCAGAGGCTCTTCCTCTGTGACCTTGGCCTCTTCCCCACCGACCCAGCAGATCCTGATTACAAGGGGAAGAGGAAGTTCCCACACACAGAGGGGAGTGCCCCTCACACCCGGACACCCTTCCCCAGGCCCAGTCAGACTAAGGCCCCATCCGCAAGTCCCCCCGGCACAGGAAGAGCAAGACCCCCCCGCCACCATGCAGCTCCAAGGCAAAGTCACCGTCCTCCATTCCCCAGGCCACCACTCCATAAGTTCCCCCACAACTCCTTGCCCCGGGTTCACCCGCCCACAGATACACCATCTTCAAAATGCTAAGGCCATCCCCCCTAGCACTTGCTCCTCCACACCTGGTCGGACGGTAAGTGCCACTGATGTGGGGACCGTGCCCACTGGAGTTGTGCCGGCACCCACCCCGTCTGACTTGTGCCCCACAGTTGTGACTGCACCCACCACTTCAGTCAGCTCCACTGCAGTTGCAAGTGTCTCGCCTGCATCTACCACCTCTTCACTGCCTCCTTCTGCTGCGCCCTGATCCTGTCCCTGCGGTGCCTGGCCTGCCCCCATGTATGCCCCTCCGAGGGGATCACCCCGGTCCTTAGCAGTGCTGGCAAGCAAGGTGTGACAGTTGTTACTCTACTTCACTATTTGGCATTTGGATATGGACTGGCTATTGGCCTTTTGTTTGAAGTGACGTTTAACTTTTAATATGCTGAATAAAGCTTTTTTTTTATCCCTGTGAACTAGATTTAGCTGTACATTATGTTGATGATGTTTAACATGCCCTTGCACCTGTGATGCTTGCTTTCCAATGTTGAATACTGATGTGTTGCTGTGAGGTACTCCCTGTGGTCCATGAGATATGTATCCTATTCTGGTGGGTATCCATCACATCCTTTGCAGCTACCTGGGTGTGTCAGGATCAACTATTTGTGGACATCTCTGTGAACATTTCATTTGCATGGTTACATCTCTGGCTTGCACCTATGCACATATGATGTGCTTCCCATTGTCCAATTTGTCACTTCCACAGACTTTGGGCCCGATTCACAGAACTAACTTAAGACAAAATCCTAAA
Source organism: Triturus cristatus (assembly GCF_964204655.1). Lineage (NCBI taxonomy): Eukaryota > Metazoa > Chordata > Amphibia > Caudata > Salamandridae > Triturus > Triturus cristatus. The sequence goes on along the minus strand of NC_140581.1, from coordinate 1,188,769,704 downwards.
CTTACTACCATTTTGGTATTCACAGAAGGCACTTACTCATTTTGGTATTCACAGAAGGCACTTACTCATTTTGGTATTCACAGAAGTTAGGAGTCCTAACTTTAGGACTCCTAAATCCCTTCTGTGAATACCGAAAGTCTTAAAATTAGGATTGTTCTCAGTTTAGTAGTAGTATAGTTAGGACTCCTAACTTTAGGACTCCTAAATGCCTTCTGTGAATACCGAAAGTCTTAAAATTAGGATTTTTCTCAATTTAGTAGTCCTAAGTTTAGGACTCCTAACTTTAGGACTCCTAAATGCCTTCTGTGAATACCGAAAGCCTTAAAATTAGGATTTAGCTCAGTTTAGGAGTCCTAAGGTTAGGACTCCTAACTTTACAACTACTAAACTGAGAAAAATCCTAATTTTAAGGCTTTCGGTATTCACAGAAGGCATTTGGGAGTCCTAAATTTAGGAGTCCTAAACTTAAGACTACTAAATTGAGAAAAATCCTAATTTTAAGACTTTCGGTATTCACAGAAGGCATTTAGGAGTCCTAAAGTTAGGAGTCCTAACTATACTACTACTAAACTGAGAAAAATCCTAATTTTAAGACTGTCGGTATTCACAGAAGGCATTTAGGAGTCCTAAAGTTAGGAGTCCTAAATTTAGGACTACTAAATTGAGAAAAATCCTAATTTTAATACTTTCGGTATTCACAGAAGGCATTTAGGAGTCCTAAAGTTAGGAGTCCTAACTATACTACTACTAAACTGAGAAAAATCCTAATTTTAAGACTTTCGGTATTCACAGAAGGCATTTAGGAGTCCTAAAGTTAGGACTCCTAACTTCTGTGAATACCGAAATGAGTAAGTGCCTTCTGTGAATACCAAAATGGTAGTAAGTTTAGGATTTTGTCTTAAGTTAGTTCTGTGAATCGGGCCCTTTGTGCGCATCACCACTGAACCTACAAGTGTGGACATCATTGATATAGGAGCAACTGGGTCCTCTGTGCAACTTGCTAGACATATGTTTTGGGTATGTGCAGATGACTTAGGGAAGACTCACATACCCAGACTGTTGTGACCAGAGCCTTCATTGTGTGGTAACTGATGGCTGACTGACCAAGTGTTCTGCAGACATGAGTGAGACGTGCGGTGAATATGTTTGGCACAGCTGGGCTTCCACAGGAGTTGGGTCCCCTCAAGTAAGTGTGTTGTCCCGTGACATAGCCTGGGCCCATGGTGTGTGTTGTATGAGCATGTGTGTGTGTCCACATCCCTGTTCATGCACAGACAGTGTTCCCTTGATATGTTCCTGATGTTGATGCTTGCTGAGTGATATTGGGTTCATCCCATTACTTTTCCAATGGGCTACCAGATGTGTGGGTGCATGAAACACTACTGTTAATTGGTGTATCATTGTTAGAAATGTGATTTCTGGTTGGCTAGGGCTTGCGCCAAAGCCAGGCAGAAACCACCACTCTAAGTCAGGGCTGGGGAGTTACCGCCAAAGATAACCCCTGCTCACCCTCTTGGTAGCTTGGCACGAGCAGTCAGGCTTATCCCGGAGGCAATGTGTAAAGCGTTTGAGCGCGCACCCAGCAACAACACCCAAGGCCCACCACAAAAGAAACTCCACACAAGGTTATATATAAAGATAGCCTTTGTATTATACCAAAACACATTAGATAATATTCACACAATTTACACTGTGCCAACTGGCACTGGGCAGAATTTTACAGGGGACTATATACACACGACAGGGCCACATGGACCACTGTCAGAATTAGCACAAATCACCAATTGTAAATGTAGAAATGTAGAACAAATAATAAATGTAGCGCACAACCAGTAACCACTGGTAAAAGGTAAGTACACCCTACGCAATCCTAAACACCTTAGGCATATATCACGCAAGGAACCATGAACTCACTAGAATAACCTATACTAGGAAAACAATCTCCAACGCATAGACACAGTTAGGACTAAAAATAAGCATAAAGACAATGCATATTACGCAAAAGTACCCACGTAAAAATAACCATGTACCCTAGGTGAGGGCACAACACAGAAAGACTGTCCCCAGGCCTACTTGGCCTCTCAGTGGCTCAAACGCCCTTTGTCCACAATGTTAGGGCTGGGCTGCGCACGCAGCAGAAACAGCAGGGCAAAAGATCAGGCCTAAACGTGGCAGCTGCCCACTACTTGCTGGGCAGCTGTGCAGGCTGGAATGTCAAAAGGGAGGCCTGGGCTCTCAATGGCCCTTTCAACAAATATGCCCAGCGTTGGAGCCACACGGGGCTCTGGAACAATTACTACGCAGCACTGGGGCCCCCTAGGCTCTGGAAATACTATGCCCCAAAGAAGAAATCCGCGTGGGGGAGCCCCACTCGGGGGACTCCTAAACACCAATGCCCCCAACGTTGGAGCGGCCCTCTGGCAGGCGGGGCCGCCCAAGCACTGTGCCTTCACTGGCACCAACAGAATGAGGGCGCCCAGAAATGCCCTAAGCCACCCGTTGACTTCGTGCATAGAATGCAGCCTCCTGCGCGCGATCCGCCTCACTCACCGGGACTCTGCTCCTGGGTGCGGACGGCACGCTGGAGCCCTCTTCACCAGGGCTCTTCTCCTGGGGAGCCTCGGAGGCTCCGGTGATTAGGTGGCACGCGGGGCTCTTTCCTTCGACACAGGAGCCCCGGCAGTACTTTCACCCGCTCTCTTCTTCCCCCAGCACCACGGAGCTCTCCCTCGTTCTCGGGGGCCCCAGGCGCAGGTGCCTCCTTTGTCCTCGCGGTCTTTCCTGATGCCGGGACTTCCTGCCTCCGCACTGCGTTCATATGACGTGGCGGTAGGCGTCCCGGTTGCCAGGCAACCCTCCGGATGCTTACAGCGGCGGCGAGGAACTTCTCTCTCTCTCCTTACCGAAGCGCGGGGTGGGCTCCCACCTTCGGTCAAATAAAAATGCAATGGTGGCTCCTCTTTTTGAAGCACACAAAGCGGGGTAGGCACCCGCTAGGAAGGCGCCGCAATGCGGGGTGGGCACCCGTTTTTAGAAATAATCCCCAAGGCCGCAATAGCGCTGGGTGGGCTCCCGTGAGATAAATGGCAATTGCGGGGGAATCCCTATGGCGGGACTCCCTCGGTGGATGAGGCAGCTCAGTGCTGCAGAGCCCACGCGCTCCTTGGAGGAGAAAAGCGCTCCGCACCAAAAATGAAGCGCTTTCAAGGCGCTAGGATGGGGAGTCCCCTAAAGTCCCGGAAAAATCTTTCAGGAGGCAGGGGGGCAAGGGCTGGGTCCAGGGGCCAGCTCACAGGGCCCTCCAGGCAGGGAGGCAGTCCCCAGTAGTGGTCTCTCCTGGTGCCCAGTAACAGCAGCAGGCCCCCCCCTCCAATTAGGTTCAGAGAAGAACATTTTACATGAGGTCACAGCCCCTTTTTATACACAGGTTTCCTTTGTCTCAAGGTGCAGGGAAGGGGCGAACCAGATGCAACTGGTTCCTGAGCACTTTTTTTGCTCAGCCCCTCTCCCTATTCACAGGACAGGCTAGGGACATCAGCCGCACCACAGGGGGCGGAGCCAGCATTGTGTGGGGAAAGCCCAGCCCTATTCAGGTCCCAGGTGTACTCCTCTCACCCATCTGGATGTAAATCTCCCTATCCACCACTGGGGCAGACCCATCCTGACTCCTGGAGCCAGGCACACCAGCCAATCACAAGCCAGACAGTCACTTCATATTTACTACACAGACATGCCAGCTTCTAGAAGTGGCACTTCTACAATAGACACACTAACGCCGCACACATCATCGCGCAGCATTCAATCTCACGAGTTCACACATACCAAACTTGACCCTGCACTCCCCACGCATCAGGAACTACCAGGGACACACATTCCCCATGCATTCCTATGGGAGGGCAGGTCAGTCTCACTCAATGTAACACAGAGCGCACGCACTTTACACGGGGACACCGTGCTAAAGTGCCTAGGGGTCTAAAACCACTTACACAACATAGGGAAAAAGCTAGGATAATTGCAAAAAAAAGTTTAGGGGTGAACCTGCCAGAAGGGCCAAGTCCAACACAAACCCCTTCCAGCCAAAACGCAGGGCAGACCAATCACCACCGTTATGGTCTTCCCTGCTTGGGGCGATAAAACACGGATGCAGGCCCGCAACGGCAGGGACACTCTCCGGTTTTACGCCACTCAGAACCCACGTGGTTCCCTCTGTAAAAGCTCTGCAGACCAACTGGGCTACCCCACTGGTACTCCTCGGCTGTCCGCGGCCAGGACCAGGCCCTAGGCCATCCAGGTGCCACTGGTCCTTGCCTAACCACAGAGTGGGAGGTAGTAACCCCTGGCACATAGCAACCATTCTCCACTCTACCCCTCATCAGGGCAATTCTAAACTGCCACTGATCCTCCAGCCCAGGGCCTGTACCCTCAAGCTGACCAACAGTCATGGGCGAGCCTCTCATCCCCCTACCTCTTCTTCTAGGGTTCCGCCCTCTCTTCCTCTGAGAGGCGACCTCGTAACACAATTCACCCACCAGCTCAGGACCTCTCCCTGAGAACTGGTATCCCAACCCAGGGTTTAACCCCTCAGGTTGCACCGGCGTCAGAGGCGAGGACTCCCTCCCTCTGCACCCCCTTCCAGAGTCCGGCACCCTCCCAACTGGAGTGGTACCCCTAGCAGCTACATCGGTCAGGACACTGCTTACAGTCGTCCTTCCCTCCAGGTCAGGCTGATCCTGAACCTGGCCTCCCAACCAGGGGTCTAAACCCTTTGGCTAAGTACTTGCCTGGCACTCCAGGACTTCTGGGGACTTACACACCATCCCCCCGAGGGTAACATATGCCTCATATGTTGCGTGACAGTCTGCCTGGCGCAGATCTCCCGTCCCCTGTCCACCTGACAGTGCGTGAAGATCCCCCAGGACAGACGTGTGGTCACCATGGTCACCTCTAGGAGACTCAGTCCTCCAGGCTGGCCCTGACCCCCTGGCTACTCCACTGGGGAACACAGCACCATGCCACCCCTCTCGCTGGACTTCTGTACCCTCCCTACTGGAGCGGCACTGCCAGACACCAGAACCACTGGAGCTCTACTTACAGATGCTCCAGGTTCTCCATACACTAGGTGATCCTCCTCAAATGGACTAACAGGACAGCCTAGGCCCCCAACCTGGTGTTCCCTGAAGAAACTATCCAGGCTCTGAGACTGGGTTTCGGGCATCTGGGGACTCGAAGTCACACACTCACTCCTACTCCACTGAGATAGGTCGTGAGCCCCTACACCCCTCTCACTACTCTGGGACATAGCTGGGCTACTCTGAACCTCTTCCCCAATACAGGACGGGAAGATACCTGAGTCACTACTGTTGGAAGTAATCTCCCATACCTCATCAGAACCTTGGGCACTTTCCCAACGGTCCGCTTCCTCTGCAAGGGCCCAAGGACTAAAGGAGTTATACCTCAACAGGTGTTGGCGCAACCCGGGATAACAACTACTGAGCATCTGCTCTTTGAGAACCAGACCAAACAGTGCGGAATAATCACGTTCCGGGTTAACCCTCACCCAATCAGTCAGTGCATCATCACATTCATCCACAAACTCCTCACAAGACTGGTGAGACAGCTGCTTCTTACTGTCCCTGAACTTCAACCTGTACTCCTCCTCTCGGGAACAAGGTACCATACTCTGGGAACTGGGAATGGGACTTCCTGCACTGAAGTCTATATCGCTGCCACCACTGGACTCTATCCTCACTGTGGAAGCCAGAAAACTACAATGGTACTCAGGGAATAATCTACCCTCCAGAGCTAATGTCTCCTTGGTGAAGGCCCTCTCAGCCTCCGCCATCTGCTTCTGCGCTAGGACCCTCTCGGTCTCCAGCTTGGCATGCTCTATCCTGAGTTTTTCCATGGCCAGCTGATGCTCCCTCTCTTCCCTCCTATCTACCCACTCCTCTGGGGACAGGAAAAGGGAGGGGGCGCGGCTCCTGACACTGGACCCAGCAAGGGACTCCCTATCTATGGGGTCATCACTATCTACTGGCGTCCCTGTCCTGTCACTTTCTTCCTCCTCTTCAGACTCCTCAGGACTCCCCTCAGACCCACCACCCTCTTGGCGTGCGGCCCGGGCCCTCTCCTCCTCACTGCGCTCACGTTCCCATTCATCCTTTTGCCATAGGATCAGGTTGTCCCTCAGTTTGGACTGGGTGTCTGACTCACCCGCCTCTATGTCTCTCTCTTCACAGAATCTGACCAACTCTAACATACTGTATCTAAACAGACCACAGAAATTAAAAGCAGACTCCATTTTGGCAGACGTTCTCGAGAAAAGTTCAACACAAGGAACCTAGGTGTCTGAGCTAAAACAGGATTACACAATTCACAAAGGACACCTTTAGGAGGAGAAATAATGGAACTCAAAACAATAATCCCCAAATACGGGATTATCTAAAATGCAGAGTTTTGTAGTGCAACCAGTTGCTGCTGCGGTACAGCGCAAACGCAAGTCCTATCCCACCGCTGATCACCAATGTTAGAAATGGGATTTCTGGTTGGCTAGGGCTTGCGCCAAAGCCAGGCAGAAACCACCACTCTAAGTCAGGGCTGGGGAGTTACACGCCAAAGATAACCCCTGCTCACCCTCTTGGTAGCTTGACACGAGCAGTCAGGCTTATCCCGGAGGCAATGTGTAAAGCGTTTGAGCGCGCACCCAGCAACAACACCCAAGGCCCACCACAAAAGAGACTCCACACAAGGTTATATATGAAAATAGCCTTTGTATTATACCAAAACACATTAGATAATATTCACACAATTTAAACTGTGCCAACTGGCACTGGGCAGAATTTTACAGTGGACTCTATACACACGACATAGCCACATGGACCACTGTCAGAATTAGCACAAATCACCAATTGTAAATGTAGAAATGTAGAACAAATAATAAATGTAGCGCACAACCAGTAACCACTGGTAAAAGGTAAGTACACCCTACGCAATCCTAAACACCTTAGGCATATATCACGCAGGGAACCATGAACTCACTAGAATAACCTATACTAGGAAAACAATCTCCTACGCATAGACACAGTTAGGAATAAAAATAAGCATAAAGACAATGCATATTACGCAAAAGTACCCACGTAAAAATAACCATGTACCCTAGGTGAGGGCACCACACAGAAAGACTGTCCCCAGGCCAACTTGGCCTCTCAGGGGCTCAAACGCCCTTTGATCACAATGTCAGGGCTGGGCTGCGCACGCAGCAGAAACAGCAGGGCAAAAGATCAGACCTAAACGTGGCAGCTGCCCACTACTTGCTGGGCAGCTGTGCAGGCTGGAATGTCAAAAGGGAGGCCTGGGCTCTCAATGGCCCTTTCAACAAATATGCCCAGCGTTGGAGCCACACGGGGCTCTGGAACAATAACTATGCAGCACTGGGGCCCCCTAGGCTCTGGAAATACTATGCCCCAAAGAAGAAATCCACGCGGGGGAGCCCCACTCGGGGGACTCCTAAACACCAATGCCCCCAACGTTGGAGCGGCCCTCTGGCAGGCGGGGCCGCCCAAGCACTGTGCCTTCACTGGCACCAACAGAATGAGGGCGCCCAGAAATGCCCTAAGCCACCCGGGGACTTCGTGCACAGAATGCAGCCTCCTGCCCCCGATCCGCGTCACTCACCGGGACTCTGCTCCTGGGTGCAGACGGCGCGCTGGAGCCCTCTTCACCGGGGCTCTTCTGCTGGGGAGCCTCCAAGGCTCCGGTGATTAGGTGTATTCAAAGAAGAGGGGATTAGGAATCTAGGGTTTTGTTATATTAAGGTCCAGCATACGTACCCCAGTACTTAAGTATAAACAACAAAGTATGCAGTTCCTAACTAAAGAGGCAAAAAATATATAAGGACAACATTCTAACTGTAAAAAGGGATACCAGTGAATGACAGGAGAGTGATCTCCTATTGTTGGAATAAAGCCCTCACACACCTGACAAGAAGGTGTCTTGCTTCATCATCGGGCCCTGCTCCTACTCGGGCCGGCGCTGCAATGCCCGATCAGGCGCCCGTGATGGGGCCTACTTATCGGAGATCTTTTTCCAAAGGCCGTTAGGTGAGATGTAAGTGAAGGTCTTGGTGTAGGTGAATGGGTGGGTATGTGAAGTGATTTAAAATAGGGGAACAAATCCAATCAAAACTATTTTAATGTACATCGTTCTTCCCCTAGTTAAAAAATGTGAAAACTTGCGCGTATGTACACACAATGTTGTGTTTTTATACGCTAATTTATGTGGTCAACATGTTTCATGCCTATTTAATCAAGTAGATGGCAATTCATCAGGACCTAACCAGTAATCCTACCTACACACATTTTTTGGTGGTGGACACAAAACACAGGAAGTGAGGAGTGACCACCCTTACAGCACCCTAAAAAAGTGTGAGGGTACCTCTGGTATAATCAAAGCTAAATGTAACCTGTGGAAATAAAAAACAGTTAGAATAGTCAGGGATAAAAACCTTATCGTACCTCTTCACACCAACCACCATGATTGATTATGACAAGTGGTAGTGAATCACACGCGTGTAAAGCTCGTAGGCTGTGACATGCTGAATAAAAAACACATCAACGTATTAGGAGATGGTAAGGTGATGGAGGGCAGTCAGGCAATCACAATGAGATTGATAAAAGACAAGAGAAAACTTACATAGTTAAAGGTTTGTTAGAACAAGAGCTGCGTCCTTACCCATGTCTCTAATGATCCGGGCCAAGTCGGTACCGGTCGCTGCGGACACTCAATTCTAGTGCCCTGATTTAATAAAGGTATGTTAGTGAGAAATATAGACAGCAGAAATAAGGGGGTGTACAAATATGCAGTGAACCCCATGAGGTTAAAGGAACTGACCAAAAACGGTCTTATGGGTCAGAGAAATGAAATAAATACAACTAAAATGACAGAGGAAGTCATCTACACGCTTATTAGGATCATATAAGGTGCGGACCATCCAACTTATCTTACAAAGAGATGTGACAAGCACTCCAAAGTATAGGAGATGCTAGTCAAAACGTGCGTTTCCACAAGAAGCATTACCAAATGAGAACTCCGATAGCTAGGCGGAAAAGCGAGTGCTTTAGGAGTAATACGTATTTAAAAAAAAACCTCCCGCATGTAAGCCGCCCCGTAAGGGAAAGATTAAGAGGAAACACACTTGATGGCAGTGGGGATTTTGAAGCCACAGGTATGGCGTGCTGCTGTTAGAGGATAAAACACAATATTGATGAGTAGTTACTCACGGTTCCCTTGGTGGAAGTCAACTGACATCCAACCCGAGCAGCGTCATTGGTCCGTGCGCGCTGTTCGAAAGACTCCCACGCCGATAGAAATATAAATAAAGGGCGTCAGGAGAAATGACCAAAGGTGGCCAATGAGACGGAGCGAAACTAATAAGCACGCTGGAAACGCGAGTAACGCGTTGTGGGAATGGCGGGCACCTGGCAACAAGACGGTCATGTGATCGCTTGGCCAGCCAATCGTGGTTGTCCTATTGTGTGGTCGTTGTCAAGGTGAACACAAGACGAACGATCAGCAATCCGGCCAGTTACGGGAAAATATGAAAAAAGCATATAAGGTATATGAGGCATGAGAGGCAGACCCCCAAGGGCAGTCGATGTTGAAGTAACAAAGAAGGTCAGTGTGGACCAAACCAATCAAGGACGTTTGAGAAAAACATGAAAATAAAAAATATAAATGCAAAAACCACAGAAAACTCTGTTGATGGTGACAGTGTGTAAAGTTGGTATTAAGATTAATTAATTAAAGCAACTCCATTGGGTATAGCCTTGTATAGAGGATGTATGAAGCATAAAAATTATGCGTATGTAATCTAGCAAGATGGTGTTACTAAGACGGTACTGGATTGTCGCCCATCAATGTATAGTCCCGATGATGGTCCTGGCGACTTCGATGAAGTAACTATGTCAAGAGATTCCAGGGAATGTCCTCATTCAGGCCTATTTTGTCACATGATAGTCTCAGAACCCATCGCTGTTCTAAGCGAAATAAAGCGTTTTTGGACATACCCGGATGCGCCTCTAAGACGTACCACTCAAAGGACTCAGGGGGATGTTGTCTTTCAAAAAAATGTGTCGTCATTCTAGTATTTGTTTTGTCACATCTGAAAGTGCTCCTGTGTTCCATTATGCGTGTTTTTATTTGTCTGGTGGTCATCCCTATATAGTAAAGGTTACAGATGCACTTAACCAAATAAATACAATTGGTAGTATTGCAGTTAGTGTGTTTCATTAAACGCCAACATGTATCATTAGGAAGGTTCAGAACTTTGGACACCTTTGTCTGCGGGCATGCGGAACAAGATCCGCAAGGGTAGTGGCCTTGTACTGGCGGAAGGTCCCAAAGTGTATTCTGTGGTCGGGGTTGAACTTTTCTGGGTCTGGTATGTATCAATAGATCTTTGATATTGTTGGTACGTTTGAATGCAAAACGGGGTACAGGAAAAATCAATGACCCAGTATTGAGAATGCCCCAGTTTTTTCTGATGATTTTCCTCAATTGATTAGAGTGGGGGGTGTACGTAGTGACACAAGTAATCTTGGTGTCCGAATTTCTAATCTTATCCTCCAGAAGGGCCTCTCGGTTATTATTCCTGGCTCTTTTGTAAGCGTCTGCAACCACCTGTTTGGGGTATTCACGTTGGAGCAAATCTTCTTTCAGGATGTTAGCTTCTTTTTTGTAGTCACCAATACTACTACAGTTCCTTCTAATACGAAGGAATTGGCCGATTGGTAAATTCTGTCTAAGCGCCTTGGGATGGTGACTGCTAAACAACAGAAGACTGTTTCTATCGGTGGGTTTCCGATATAGGGTGGTAGAAATGGACCCTGTTTCCAATCTGATGAGGAGATCAAGGAAGGGGATCTCACTCGTGGAAATTGTGTTGGTGAATTTCAGGTAAGGGTTAAGGGTATTTATCCAAGTGCAGAATTCACCGCATCTGATGGCGTTGCCTTTCCAAAGGATCAGGATATCATCTATAAATCTTCTCCACAATAAGATGTTAGATGAGAATGGATTGTCAGGGTGAAAGATTTTGCGCTCCTCAAAGGCTGACATGTACAGACATGCCAGACTGGGAGCAAAGGTACTACCCATTGATGTACCTTGGGTCTGGTGAAAAAGTTGGGTACCGAACTGAAAATAGTTCTCAGTGAGTGCCATGGTCGCGCATTCCATAATGAATGACACCGGGGTTGGCGAAACCCATTCTGAACCATTTAAAATGTCTTCAACGACCTCCAATGTTGCTCTCTGTGGAATATTGGTATAGAGGGCCTCAACATCCAAGGTGACTAAGAGGTTCACCTCATTAGGATGTTGGACCCCCTCCAGAAGACGCAAAACATCAGTAGTGTCTCTAACAAAAGACGGAGTCTGTTTCACAAAAGGTTGGATAAAATGGTCAGTGAATTTTGAGAGGGGTTCAAGTACAGAACCAATCCCTGAAACGATGGGACGTCCAGGTACTGGTGTCACTCCTTTGTGAATTTTGGGGAGACAATAGAAGTAGGGTACCACAGGTTCTTTTGTTGTGAGGAACTCAGCCTCCTTCTTTGTGATCCACCCCATTGATTCAGCCGAGAAGGTCATCACTGAAATCATGTTCTGTAATCTCTGTGTGGGGTTATCTCTTATCGGAGTGTAGTATCTATTGTCACTCAGTTGTCTCTCACATTCAGTATTGTAGTCAACTGTGTTCATTATTACAGTTGCTCCCCCTTTGTCAGCTTGCTTGATCGTAATGGATTCATCACTGGCCAAAGCCCTGATGGCATTAGTTCCGTCACTCGAGAGATTGAAGAAGGGGGTGGGGACCTCCTTAGTATTGAACTCCTTCAATACAGCTTGCTCGAAAGTAAGGACCTCATTAGGAACCATCGCACACGTAGGGGTAAATGTTGATGGTTTGTGTAGTCCAGAATCATCGGTGGAATAAGTTGGTTGGTCATGGAAAAAGGCATGGAGACGGATTTTGCGAAAAAAGCTTTGTAATTCGCATCGATCCCTAAAGGTGTCGGTCTTGGGAGTAGGGACAAAGCCCAAACCCTTCTGTAACACAATTTCCTCAATAGGTGAAATCACTCTGGAGGAAATATTGATAATCAATTTCTTTTCCCCTTGGTTTGGCTCCTCGTCTCTACTGGCACTGCCGGTTGGTCCTGCCATTGTACTCTTTTTTGTTGTCCTCTTCTGCGCCCTCTTCCTCTGCCCCAACCTCTGTCTAAAAAAGGAGGTGCAGGTCCAGTTGGGAAGAAGGGAGGTGGACCCTGTGGATATATTGGATATTGCCAAAAGGGAGGTCCCTGGAAGGGGGGAGCGTTATATGAGGGGAACATAGGTTGTTGGTAAGGACGTGTTTTCCTATTGTTCCAATTCCCAGAGTTTGAGTCGTTGCTGGAAGAGGAACCTCTTCGGGAGGAGTTTGAGCTCTCATCCGAAGAATACCCGTTGGCGGTGCTTTTGTAATCCGCTTTGAGATATGGGTATACCTTTTCAGTGGAGAATTTCTGTATATCTTTTTGTAATTTGGTGATCTTTTGTCTCATGAGATATTCCCTATTCTCAGCAATCTCTGCATTGATTTCTGACAGTTTGCTTTTAAAGGCTGCTGTCTGAATTGTCACTTTGATAGCGCCTTCTGCTGCTTGAATTCTGATAAAGAGGGCATCTGCTATCCTCTTAGCTGTGTTGATTATAAGAATCAACCAGTCCCTAGTGCACTTCCAGGCAACTAGGGACCATTCCTTCTTGAAAGTGGCATCTTCCAAGAAAAGGCGGGGGAAATTATTAACAATGAGACCGTTAGGAGCTATATTGGCTCTTAAATATTCGGTCATCATCGCGCCATGTAAGGTGACCTTGAGCCACTCATGTTTGATGTTGGCTAAAGAGGACCAATCCTCTGTCTGGCTGACCGAGGCAGAACTCCCATCGGACCCTAACAGGGATGGTGCTCGTAGTATCTCTGCTGCCGCTTCATCACCAAAACTTAGTCCCTAACCATCAACATTTACCCCTACGTGTGCGATGGTTCCCAATGAGGTCCTTACTTTCGAGCAAGCTGTATTGAAGGAGTTCAATACAAAGGAGGTCCCCACCCCCTTCTTCAATCTCTCGAGTGACGAAACTAATGCCATCAGGGCTTTGGCCAGTGATGAATCCATTACGATCAAGCAAGCTGACAAAGGGGGAGCAACTGTAATAATGAACACAGTTGACTACAATACTGAATGTGAGAGACAACCGAGTGAGAATAGATACTACACTCCGATAAGAGATAACCCCACACAGAGATTACAGAACATGATTTCAGTGATGACATTCTCGGCTGAATCAATGGGCTGGATCACAAAGAAGGAGGCTGAGTTCCTCACAACAAAAGAACCTGTGGTACCCTACTTCTATTGTCTCCCCAAAATTCACAAAGGAGTGACACCAGTACCTGGACGTCCCATCGTTTCAGGGATTGGTTCTGTACTTGAACCCCTCTCAAAATTCACTGACCATTTTATCCAACCTTTTGTGAAACAGACTCCGTCTTTTGTTAGAGACACTACTGATGTTTTGCGTCTTCTGGAGGGGGTCCAACATCCTAATGAGGTGAACCTCTTAGTCACCTTGGATGTTGAGGCCCTCTATACCAATATTCCACAGAGAGCAACATTGGAGGTCGTTGAAGACATTTTAAATGGTTCAGAATGGGTTTCGCCAACCCCGGTGTCATTCATTATGGAATGCGCGACCATGGCACTCACTGAGAACTATTTTCAGTTCGGTACCCAACTTTTTCACCAGACCCAAGGTACATCAATGGGTAGTACCTTTGCTCCCAGTCTGGCATATCTGTACATGTCAGCCTTTGAGGAGCGCAAAATCTTTCACCCTGACAATCCATTCTCATCTAACATCTTATTGTGGAGAAGATTTATAGATGATATCCTGATCCTTTGGAAAGGCAACGCCATCAGATGCGGTGAATTCTGCACTTGGATAAATACCCTTAACCCTTACCTGAAATTCACCAACACAATTTCCACGAGTGAGATCCCCTTCCTTGATCTCCTCATCAGATTGGAAACAGGGTCCATTTCTACCACCCTATATCGGAAACCCACCGATAGAAACAGTCTTCTGTTGTTTAGCAGTCACCATCCCAAGGCGCTTAGACAGAATTTACCAATCGGCCAATTCCTTCGTATTAGAAGGAACTGTAGTAGTATTGGTGACTACAAAAAAGAAGCTAACATCCTGAAAGAAGATTTGCTCCAATGTGAATACCCCAAACAGGTGGTTGCAGACGCTTACAAAAGAGCCAGGAATAATAACCGAGAGGCCCTTCCGGAGGATAAGATTAGAAATTCGGACACCAAGATTACTTGTGTCACTACGTACACCCCCCACTCTAATCAATTGAGGAAAAGCATCAGAAAAAACTGGGGTATTCTCAATACTGGGTCATTGATTTTTCCTGTACCCCGTTTTGCATTCAAACGTACCAACAATATCAAAGATCTATTGATACATACCAGACCCAGAAAAGTTCAACCCCGACCACAGAATACACTTTGGGACCTTCCGCCAGTACAAGGCCACTACCCTTGCGGATCTTGTTCCGCATGCCCGCAGACAAAGGTGTCCAAAGTTCTGAACCATCCTAATGATACATGTTGGCGTTTAATGAAACACACTAACTGCAATACTACCAATTGTATTTATTTGGTTAAGTGCATCTGTAACCTTTACTATATAGGGATGACCACCAGACAAATAAAAACACGCATAATGGAACACAGGAGCACTTTCAGATGTGACAAAACAAATACTAGAATGACGACACATTTTTTTGAAAGACAACATCCCCCTGAGTCCTTTGAGTGGTACGTCTTAGAGGCGCATCCGGGTATGTCCAAAAACGCTTTATTTCGCTTAGAACAGCGATGGGTTCTGAGACTATCATGTGACAAAATAGGCCTGAATGAGGACATTCCCTGGAATCTCTTGACATAGTTACTTCATCGAAGTCGCCAGGACCATCATCGGGACTATACATTGATGGGCGACAATCCAGTACCGTCTTAGTAACACCATCTTGCTAGATTACATACGCATAATTTTTATGCTTCATACATCCTCTATACAAGGCTATACCCAATGGAGTTGCTTTAATTAATGAATCTTAATACCAACTTTACACACTGTCACCATCAACAGAGTTTTCTGTGGTTTTTGCATTTATATTTTTTATTTTCATGTTTGTCTCAAACGTCCTTGATTGGTTTGGTCCACACTGACCTTCTTTGTTACTTCAACATCGACTGCCCTTGGGGGTCTGCCTCTCATGCCTCATATACCTTATATGCTTTTTTCATATTTTCCCGTAACTGGCCGGATTGCTGATCGTTCGTCTTGTGTTCACCTTGACAACGACCACACAATAGGACAACCACGATTGGCTGGCCAAGCGATCACATGACCGTCTTGTTGCCAGGTGCCCGCCATTCCCACAACGCGTTACTCGCGTTTCCAGCGTGCTTATTAGTTTCGCTCCGTCTCATTGGCCACCTTTGGTCATTTCCCCTGACGCCCTTTATTTATATTTCTATCGGCGTGGGAGTCTTTCGAACAGCGCGCACGGACCGGTGAAGCTGCTCGGGTAGGATGTCAGTTGACTTCCACCAAGGGAACCGTGAGTAACTACTCATCAATATTGTGTTTTATCCTCTAACAGCAGCACGCCATACCTGTGGCTTCAAACTCCCCACTGCCATCAAGTGTGTTTCCTCTTAATCTTTCCCTTACGGGGCGGCTTACATGCGGGAGGTTTTTTTAAATACGTATTACTCCTAAAGCACTCGCTTTTCCGCCTAGCTATTGGAGTTCTCATTTGGTAATGCTTCTTGTGGAAACGCACGTTTTGACTAGCATCTCCTATACTTTGGAGTGCTTGTCACATCTCTTTGTAAGATAAGTTGGATGGTCCGCACCTTATATGATCCTAATAAGCGTGTAGATGACTTCCTCTGTCATTTTAGTTGTATTTATTTCATTTCTCTGACCCATAAGACCGTTTTTGGTCAGTTCCTTTAACCTCATGGGGTTCACTGCATATTTGTACACCCCCTTATTTCTGCTGTCTATATTTCTCACTAACATACCTTTATTAAATCAGGGCACTAGAATTGAGTGTCCGCAGCGACCGGTACCGACTTGGCCCGGATCATTAGAGACATGGGTAAGGACGCAGCTCTTGTTCTAACAAACCTTTAACTATGTAAGTTTTCTCTTGTCTTTTATCAATCTCATTGTGATTGCCTGACTGCCCTCCATCACCTTACCATCTCCTAATACGTTGATGTGTTTTTTATTCAGCATGTCACAGCCTACGAGCTTTACACGCGTGTGATTCACTACCACTTGTCATAATCAATCATGGTGGTTGGTGTGAAGAGGTACGATAAGGTTTTTATCCCTGACTATTCTAACTGTTTTTTATTTCCACAGGTTACATTTAGCTTTGATTATACCAGAGGTACCCTCACACTTTTTTAGGGTGCTGTAAGGGTGGTCACTCCTCACTTCCTGTGTTTTGTGTCCACCACCAAAAAATGTGTGTAGGTAGGATTACTGGTTAGGTCCTGATGAATTGCCATCTACTTGATTAAATAGGCATGAAACATGTTGACCACATAAATTAGCGTATAAAAACACAACATTGTGTGTACATACGCGCAAGTTTTCACATTTTTTAACTAGGGGAAGAACCATGTACATTAAAATAGTTTTGATTGGATTTGTTCCCCTATTTTAAATCACTTCACATACCCACCCATTCACCTACACCAAGACCTTCACTTACATCTCACCTAACGGCCTTTGGAAAAAGATCTCCGATAAGTAGGCCCCATCACGGGCGCCTGATCGGGCATTGCAGCGCCGGCCCGAGTAGGAGCAGGGCCCGATGATGAAGCAAGACACCTTCTTTTCAGGTGTGTGAGGGCTTTATTCCAACAATAGGAGATCACTCTCCTGTCGTTCACTGGTATCCCTTTTTACAGTTAGAATGTTGTCCTTATATATTTTTTGCCTCTTTAGTTAGGAACTGCATACTTTGTTGTTTATACTCCGGTGATTAGGTGGCACGCGGGGCTCCTTCCTTCGACACAGGAGCCCCGGCAGTACTTTCACCCGCTCTCTTCTTCCCCCGGCACCACGGAGCTCTCCCTCGTTCTCGAGGGCCCCAGGCACAGGTGCCTCCTTTGTCCTCGCGGTCTTTCCTGACGCCGGGACTTCCTGCCTCCGCTCTGCGTTCCAATGACTTGGCGGTAGGAGTCCCGGTTGCCAGGCAACCCTCCGGTTTCTCACGGCGGCGGCGAGGAACTTCTCTCTTTCTCCTTACCGAAGCGTTGGGTGGGCTCCCGCCTTCGGTCAAATAAAAATGCAATGGTGGCTCCTCTTTTTGAAGCACACAAAGCGGGGTAGGCACCCGCTAGGAAGGCGCCGCAATGCGGGGTGGGCACCCGTTTTTAGAAATAATCCCGAAGGCGGCAACAACGCGGGGTGGGCTCCGGTGAGATAAATGGCAATTGCGGGGGAATCCCTACGGCGGGACTCCCTCAGTGGATGAGGCAGCTCAGTGCTGCAGAGCCCACGCGCTCCTTGGAGGAGAAAAGCGCTCCGCACCAAAAATGAAGCGCTTTCAAGGCGCTAGGATGGGGAGTCCCCTAAAGTCCAGGAAAAATCTTTCAGGAGGCAGGGGGGCAAGGGCTGGGCCCAGGAACCAGCTCACAGGGCCCTCCAGGCAGGGAGGCAGTCCCCAGTGGCGGTCTCTCCTGGTGCCCAGCAGCAGCAGCAGCAGGCCCCTCCTCCAATTAGGATCAGAGAAGAACATTTTACATGGGGTCACAGCCCCTTTTTATACACAGGTCCTTTGTCTCAAGGTGCAGGGAAGGGGTGAACCAGATGCAATGGTTCCTGAGCACTTTGTTTTGCTCAGCCCCTCTCCCTATTCACAGGACAGACTAGGGACATCAGTCGCACCAGAGGGGGCGGAGCCAGCATTGTGTGGGGAAAGCCCAGCCCTATTCAGGTGCCAGGTGTACTCCTCCCACCCATCTGGATGTAAATCTCCCTATCCACCACTGGGGCAGACCCATCCTGACTCCTGGAGCCAGGCACACCAGCCAATCACAAGCCAGACAGTCACTTCATATTTACTACACAGACATGCCAGCTTCTAGAAGTGGCACTTCTACACTAGACACACTAACGCCGCACACATCATCGTGCAGCATTCAATCTCACGAGTTCGCACATACCAAACTTGACCCTGCACTCCCCACGCATCAGGAACTACCAGGGACACACACATTCCCCATGCATTCCTATGGGAGTGCAGGTCAGTCTCGCTCAATGTAACACAGAGCGCACGCACTTTACACGGGGACACCGTGCTAAAGTGTCTAGGGGTCTAAAACCACTTACACAACATAGGGAAAAAGCTAGGATAATTGCAAAAAAAAGTTTAGGGGTGAACCTGCCAGAAGGGCCAAGTCCAACAATCATCATTGGGATTTGTCAGTTCTGAGTGGTGATGATGTTGTCAGACAGAGATGGGACAGAGTCAGGGTTCCCCAAGGCACCTGTTTATTTGAAAAATCATGTAGTTGTCCCTAGGTGGTACCTTTCAGTGATTGAGACATTTGTATGTGTGTGTGACTGCTCCCACTTGTCGGGTTCATGGCTGCAATGCTGGCAGGTGTGCCTTTTGGTTCTCCTTGGCTTCTGTATTGTCCTGGGACTATGGCTGGGATTCTGAAGGTTACGTGAGCTTTGAGGTCATGGCCATGTACCGCTTACTATGCAGTATGTCTGTCATTCCCCAGGGTTGTTAACTGTCCTTGTGTGATGTGTCTGTACATCTTAGTTCCTCCCAACATTCCTGTGTTTGTCATGGGTGCATATGCAATATTACCTGTCCATGTGGGTTTCACAGATACACATTGTTGCAGTTCGGGGTGTGTGGTGTTGAGGGTGGACTGATGTAAATGTTTGCATGGATAGTCCCCTAGCTCCCGTTTGTCCATGGATGAGGGGCCACGCTGAGTGATTTGTGTTTGTGTGATGTACATTTGTGGAACAGGACACATGTCTGGGTTTCCCAGTTTGTACGACATCTGCCTTTGTCATCACAGTGGAGGTTTCATGCATGCTTGTGTCACCCCAATGTCTGGTCCCTGGGGGTAGTGCTGTTGTGTGTCCATCTCTTGCTGTGTTAGTTGGTGTTCATTCCAGCTTGTGTCACATGTGTCTGTTGTGCTCCCTCTCATCTCACAATGCCCACTAAGGGTGTCCCAATGATGGTTTACTTTTGTATGGCACTGTGTCCACATCTGCGTCACTATGGTTCAGCGCCCCTCATGTGTTGTGTAGTTGCCTGGGGATACTGTGACACACACATGCTGTGTCAAATGTGCAGTGTGGGGTTGCCTGTTTGTGTTTATGCATCTGTACCAGTGCATTGGTATTGCTGTTGTGGGCCTTTGTCTGGATGCTGTTTATGTGATTTGGCCTGCTGTCCCTGTGAGTCATATCACATCATTGTGCACATTCATCCTGGTTGTTAGGTGCCATTGTTGGCATGGAATGTGAATTTGCGAGCTGACACCTACAGTCAGTGTGTCTATTTTCGAGATGTGTGCATGCTTGGTGATTGTTGGAGCCGGCCTCGTGGTGTGGTCCTGTTCCCCCTCGCTAAGCCGCACGAGGTCCCCTGCACCTCGGGGCTCCTCCATTTTGGATTGTACGTGACTCTATGCACCCGCTTACGTGACCCCGCTCCACCCGGCCTCGGTCCCAGCGAGGTCCGACATCGAGGCGCCAACCCCTGGCCAGGGGGATACCACGTGAACACTTCCCCACTCCCGGCGGAGGGCAGTATCGATGGGACCCCCAACCGTCCTCCCACACCTAGGTGCGATCGCCCCACAGCTCTCTGGGGCCTGGCGCCTCTCCTGCTGGGCGTCTGGCCGCTCCCAACCCGGCCTCTCCGCCCCCTGGGCACAAGGGTCCGGACATCAAAGGGCTCCAGACCTATATCTGGGGCGACCCGGCAACAAGACAGCAGTTGTATCCCGGAGTCAAGAGCCCTGCTGATCGGATCGCGGCTGACCCTACGGAGAAAGACTCATCCTGGAACCACGCTCTGAGCCCTGCTGACTACGTCGCGGCTCCACCGTGCTTAAAGACCTTCACGAACCTTTGGGGCCCTGCTGACGCTGTCACGGCCCGACCTTGTTGAACTTACCATCAGAGCCCAGCTGACCTCGTCGCGGCTCGACCGAAGCGGACCTACCACCGGAGCCCTGCTGACTGTGTCGCGGCTCGACCCAAGCGGAACTACCACCCGAGCCCTGCAGACACCGTCTCGGCTCTCCACGTCCGAGCTGCTTTGAGACCAGCACGCAAGGTCTGGCGCAGAGCCTCCCCGCACCAGGCTGGTACTAAGACTGTCCCGCTACCCTGTCCCTACAAAGACATTGAGACTCTTTCTGGATCACTCGATCCCACTGTAAATATATTGAATGTGCTACCATTGATAAAGTACAGAGATAAGCAACTGATACGGAGTCCGGTGTGGTGGTGTTACTGGGCCTAGTACGATCACCGGAGAAGGACCTCTCCTAGGAGGCTTCTCAGCGGCGCTCGGCTATAACTTTGCGGTAGGAAGGTGCCCCGGAGTGGTCCCCCCGACTCCCCGGTGGTCCTCCCTCCAACATTTGGTGGCCAGCGACGGGATCCGAGCCAGACGCAATCGTACAGGCAAGTAACGCACCCGCTACCTAACCAGACGGAAAAAGAAAGAGAACCATGAACGGCCAAGAAGCAACCGTGGCCGCAACCTTCCAGCCAGAAAGGCTGGAAGAATACACCCACAAAGAACTGAAACAATTCTGCAAGGACAAAGGGATCCCAACCACAGGATTGGGCACCAAGGAAGAAATGCAGAAAGCCCTGAAAGCCTGGGCAGAATCCGAGGCCACTCCACCCCGAGCCGAAGGGACCTCGGCCCGGGACGAAAACCTGCCTCCGACCATAACCCCGACAGATGGGGGGCGAAGCATCCCGGAAGCCGGCCTATCCCACGAAGAAATGCGAGAACGGGAGAGGGTCCGGACACACGAATTGGAACTCGCACGACTCCGGCTGGACGGTGAACTCCTGCTGGCGGAGAAAAAATTGGCCTTGGAGCAACTACGGCTGCAGGAGGAAATTGAAGAAAAGAAACTGCATCGAGAACTAGAAGAGAAACGGCTAACCCTCGAGCACGAGAGGGGCCTCAAGGAACTCGAACTGAAATCCAAAACGGGGGAGACCAGCACCCCCGGAGCCCGGGACGCTCTGCCACTGACCGAGCCAAAGGTTCATATCCCCAAGGATGTCGTCAAGGAATACTACAAAAACGACGACATCCAGCAATGGTTCCGAGCCTACGAGGTAGCCATGACCTCCCATCGGGTACCCCGGAAGGATTGGGGTGCCGGCCTATGGGGGAGGTTCCTCAGCGAGGGCCGGGATACCCTGCTGCAACTCCCCGACGCGGTGATGACATCATACGACCACATGAAAGAAGCCCTACTGACCCGCTACGGACTATCAGCCGAGATGTACAGGCAGCGCTTCCGGGACTGCAAGAAGCTCCCCGGTACCACATGGGTCGAATACGTGGACTTCTTCATCAGGGCCTTTGAAGGGGGGATAAAAGGGAGCAAGGTCACCTCGTACAACGAACTGTTCGACCTCATTGTCTGGGAGCACCTCGCCAACAACTGCTTTTCGAACTAAGGCAACACCTCCTGGATAGTAAGCTGACCGAGCCCCGGAAGCTCGCCGCCGAAGCCGACCGATGGGTCAACACCCGGGTCCCCCGGAACCCCGTGGGGGACTACCAACGGAGTACCACGGGACCTCCTCGCCAGCGGGGCGGAGGAGGGGGGTCCCACCGCAGTCGAGAATTCCCGGCCGGGCCGCCCAGAAGCCCGCCACGAGGCCAAGCCGCCAACCACACGTCCCCGACCCTGGTCCGTAGGGGGACCCCCATCGCCAGGCCTGGACCCCGACCAACAGTGACCTTCTTCGGCTGCCAACAGACAGGCCACTATGCGAGCGACCCGGCCTGCCCCGTGAACCGACGAAATGGGACCGCTGGGCCCCCTCCCCTACAAATAGCCGCCGCAGCCCTGGGGGAGGGAGAGGAAGAGGAGGAAAACCGCGACGACGGGTCCCCCGAGTGGGAACCGGCTGCCATGTCACTCGTATGCCTGGGCTCCCGAGAAATGGTGCCCCGAGCTGCCATCCCGAGCAACACCCAGAAGTACCAGCAGTGGGTCACCATCAATGGACAACGGGCCGAAGCCCTCCAGGACACTGGGGCCAGTGTGACCGCTGTCCGCTGCCACCTGGTGACCCCCGAACAGATCCTGCCGCATGTCCTATGCCCTGTCCGGACCGCGGACAACACCGAAAGCATGTGCCGGATGACCAGGATCCCCTTCGAGTGGGGAGGAGTGTCAGGCACCCTAAAAGTAACTGTCCGCGACGACGCCCCAGTGGACTGCCTCCTGGGGAACGACCTAGAGAGCTCCCCCTGGGCCCAGGTGGAGCGCCGAGAGCATCTGGGGATGCTAGAGCTGCCCGAGTGGGCCTGCGCCACCACCCGGTCCATGACCGCCCAACCAGCCGCTGCAGCGGCCCCCGACGAGCCTACGGGTCAAGAACTGCCACCCTCCTCCGGCACGGAGGAGCCTGACGAGGAGGCCGGGCCATCCGAACTTTCCCCCGACGAGGCCGCCTCCCTCAGCGAGATCCCCAAGCTGGCCCAGTGGCGCCACAACGGGGGCCCCACCCGCGAACAATTCCAGCAAGAGCAGAAGGCCTGCCCGTCCCTCGAGGGGGCCCGACAGCAAGCGGCCGCCCAGGCCTCGGGGGACCCCACGGGAACCCACTGGATCTATTGGGACAATGACTTGTTATATAGCGAGCAGAAAGTCGCCGAACTGGGAGCCGGCCGGGTGTTAGTGGTTCCCCTCCGATTCCGAGAGTTCCTCCTGAACCTGGCGCATGACGTGCCCTCGCCGGACACCTCGGGCGAGACAAAACCTACAGCCGCCTAGTGACCCATTTCTATTGGCCCCGAATGCGGAGAGACGTGGACCACCACTGCCGGTCCTGCCAGACCTGCCAGGCTAGCGGGAAGACTGGGGGTCGAGTCAAGGCCCCCTACAACTGTTTCCAGCCGTCCACACCCCGTTCGAACGAGTAGGGATCGACATCGTGGGGCCCCTCGACCCCCGAACCGCCCTGGGACACCGCTTCATCCTGGTACTGGTCGACCACGCCACCCGATACCCCGAGGCCATCCCACTCCGCACTGTGACAGCTCCAGTGGTGGACCGAGCCCTGATGGGCATCTTCTCCAGGGTGGGGTTCCCCCGAGAAGTGGTGAGCGACAGGGGTACGAACTTTATTTCAAAGTACATGAGATCCCTCTGGCAACAATGTGGGGTCACCTACAAATTCACCACCCCTTACCACCCCCAGGGGAACGGACTGGTCGAGCGGTTCAACAGAACCTTGAAGGGGATGATCAAGGGCCTGGAAGAGCCCCTGAGGAGGAGATGGGACGTCCTGCTGCCATGCCTCCTGTTCGCCTATCGAGAGGTACCACAGAAATCCCTGGGCTTCAGCCCCTTCGAACTGTTGTATGGGCACCCCGTCCGAGGGCCCCTCAGCCTGGTCAAGGAGGGCTGGGAGGCGAACGTCAAAGATGCTCCCCCCCCGACGTCTACCGGTACCTCTTGGCCCTGAGGAACCAGACTCGGAAGTTCCGGGCCCTGGCAGAAGCCAACCTCGAAGCCAGCCAAGAAGACATGAAACGCTGGTATGACGAAAATGCCTCGACCATCGAGTTCGAGCCGGGCCAGCAAGTCTGGGTCATGTCGCCCGTGGATCCCTGCGCCCTGCAGGACAAGTGGACCGGGCCCTTCAAGGTGGTTGAGAGGAAGAGCCCCGTCACCTACCTGGTCGACATGGAGTCCCCAAGGAACCCCCTCCGGGTCCTACACGCCAACCGGCTCAAGCACCACTTTGCCCGAACCGAACTAAGCCTGCTGCTGGCTACCGACGATGGGGGCGAAAGCGACTCCGAGCTTCTACCGGACCTCCTGGGGTCATCAGGCCAAGACGGCTCCTTGGAGGGCGTCCACCTCTCCGCCACCCTGACCCCAGAACAGCGCCATGACTGCCGGAAGCTGCTGCAACCCTTCCCTGCCCTCTTCTCTCTCACGCCCGGGGTGACCCCCTGGTGCGTCCACGACGTGGATACCGGGGACAGCCCCCCTGTGCGACACCGCGCCTACAGAGTACCCGACCGAGTCCGAGCCTGCATACAGACCGAGGTCTCCAAGATGCTCGCCCTCGGAGTCATCGAGCCATCCGACAGCCCGTGGGCCAGCCCTGTGGTCTTGGTGCCGAAGGCCGCCGCCCCCGGCACCCCCCTGGAACTCAGATTTTGTGTAGACTACAGGGGCCTGAACGCAGTCACCAAGACCGACGCCCACCCCCTGCCATGGGAAGACGAGCTGATCGATCGCTTAGGGGCCGCCCGCTACCTAAGCACCTTTGATCTCACCGCTGGGTACTGGCAGATCAAGCTCACCCCCGGCGCCCAGGAACGATCCGCTTTTTCCACCCCCGATGGACACTACCACTTTCGGGTGATGCCCTTCGGTATGAAGAACGCCCCAGCGACCTTCCAGAGGCTGGTGAACAAGGTCCTGGCCGGGCTAGAAGCTTTCAGCGCGGCCTACCTAGACGACATTGCAGTCTTCAGCAACCACTGGGCCGCGCACCTAGGACACCTCGGAGAAGTCCTGGCCGCTCTCCAAAGGGCCGGGCTCACGATTAAGGCCAGCAAGTGCCAGATCGGTCAAGGATCAGTGACCTATCTGGGCCATCAGGTGGGGAGTGGCCAGGTGGCGCCCCTCCAGTTGAAGTTCGATGCCATCCAGGCGTGGGAGCCCCCCGCAACCCAAACAGTTGTCCGGGCCTTCTTAGGCCTCACAGGCTACTACCGGCGATTTATCAAGGATTATGGCAGTATTGTGGGGCCCCTCACGGAGCTCACTTCCAAGAAGCAGCCCAAGGCGGTGCACTGGACGCCCCGCTGTCAGACCGCTTTTGAAGCCCTCAAGGCGGCCATGTGCACTGCCCCTGTGCTACAGGCCCCTGACTACAGCAAGGAATTTGTGGTTCAGACCGATGCCTCGGAATACGGGGTTGGGGCGGTCCTCTCCCAGATGGACACCGAGGGCCTCGACCGACCTGTGGCCTTCATCAGCCGCCGACTGTTGCCACGAGAACAGAGGTGGAGCACCATCGAGCGGGAGACCTTCGCCGTGGTATGGGCTCTCAAGAAGCTCCGGCCCTACCTTTTCGGCACCCACTTCAGAGTCCAAACTGACCACCGGCCCCTGCGGTGGCTAATGCAAATGCGGGGCGAGAACCCCAAGTTGTTGCGATGGTCCATCTCGCTGCAAGGGATGGACTTCACCGTGGAGCACCGGCCCGGCAACGACCACGCCAATGCCGACGGCCTGTCCAGATTCTTCCGCCTCGGCGAGGAGAACCCCCAAGGAGATGGGTGACTCTCCCTGCCTTCAGCTGGGGGGGACGCGTGTTGGAGCCGGCCTCGTGGCGTGGTCCTGTTCCCCCTCGCTAAGCCGCACGAGGTCCCCTGCACCTCGGGGCTCCTCCATTTTGGATTGTATGTGACTCTACGCTCCCGCCTACGTGACCCCGCTCCACCCAGCCTCGGTCCCAGCGAGGCCCGACATCGAGGCGCCAACCCCTGGCCAGGTGGATACCACGTGAACACTTCCCCACTCCCGGCGGAGGGCAGTATCGATGGGACCCCCAACCGTCCTCCCACACCTAGGTGCGATCGCCCCACAGCTCTCTGGGGCCTGGCACCCCTCCTGCTGGGCGTCTGGCCGCTCCCAACCCGGCCTCTCCGCCCCCTGGGTGCAAGGGTCCGGACATCAAAGGGCTCCAGACCTATATCTGGGGCGACCCGGCAACAAGACAGCAGTTGTATCCCGGAGTCAAGAGCCCTGCTGATCGGATCGCGGCTGACCCTACGGAGAAAGACTCATCCTGGAACCACGCTCTGAGCCCTGCTGACTACGTCGCGGCTCCACCGTGCTTAAAGACCTTCACGAACCTTTGGGGCCCTGCTGACGCTGTCACGGCCCGACCTTGTTGAACTTACCATCAGAGCCCAGCTGACCTCGTCGCGGCTCGACCGAAGCGGACCTACCACCGGAGCCCTGCTGACTGTGTCGCGGCTCGACCCAAGCGGAACTACCACCCGAGCCCTGCAGACACCGTCTCGGCTCTCCACGTCCGAGCTGCTTTGAGACCAGCACGCAAGGTCTGGCGCAGAGCCTCCCCGCACCAGGCTGGTACTAAGACTGTCCCGCTACCCTGTCCCTACAAAGACATTGAGACTCTTTCTGGATCACTCGATCCCACTGTAAATATATTGAATGTGCTACCATTGATAAAGTACCGAGATAAGCAACTGATACGGAGTCCGGTGTGGTGGTGTTACTGGGCCTAGTACGATCACCGGAGAAGGACCTCTCCTAGGAGGCTTCTCAGCGGCGCTCGGCTATAACTTTGCGGTAGGAAGGTGCCCCGGAGTGGTCCCCCCGACTCCCCGGTGGTCCTCCCTCCAACATTTGGTGGCCAGCGACGGGATCCGAGCCAGATGCAATCGTACAGGCAAGTAACGCACCCGCTACCTAACCAGACGGAAAAAGAAAGAGAACCATGAACGGCCAAGAAGCAACCGTGGCCGCAACCTTCCAGCCAGAAAGGCTGGAAGAATACACCCACAAAGAACTGAAACAATTCTGCAAGGACAAAGGGATCCCAACCACAGGATTGGGCACCAAGGAAGAAATGCAGAAAGCCCTGAAAGCCTGGGCAGAATCCGAGGCCACTCCACCCCGAGCCGAAGGGACCTCGGCCCGGGACGAAAACCTGCCTCCGACCATAACCCCGACAGATGGGGGGCGAAGCATCCCGGAAGCCGGCCCATCCCACGAAGAAATGCGAGAACGGGAGAGGGTCCGGACACACGAATTGGAACTCGCACGACTCCGGCTGGACGGTGAACTCCTGCTGGCGGAGAAAAAATTAGCCTTGGAGCAACTACGGCTGCAGGAGGAAATCGAAGAAAAGAAACTGCATCGAGAACTAGAAGAGAAACGGCTAACCCTCGAGCACGAGAGGGGCCTCAAGGAACTCGAACTGAAATCCAAAACCCGGGGAGACCAGCACCCCCGGAGCCCGGGACGCTCTGCCACTGACCGAGCCAAAGGTTCATATCCCCAAGGATGTCGTCAAGGAATACTACAAAAACGACGACATCCAGCAATGGTTCCGAGCCTACGAGGTAGCCATGACCTCCCATCGGGTACCCCGGAAGGATTGGGGTGCCGGCCTATGGGGGAGGTTCCTCAGCGAGGGCCGGGATACCCTGCTGCAACTCCCCGACGCGGTGATGACATCATACGACCACATGAAAGAAGCCCTACTGACCCGCTACGGACTATCAGCCGAGATGTACAGGCAGCGCTTCCGGGACTGCAAGAAGCTCCCCGGTACCACATGGGTCGAATACGTGGACTTCTTCATCAGGGCCTTTGAAGGGTGGATAAAAGGGAGCAAGGTCACCTCGTACAACAAACTGTTCGACCTCATTGTCTGGGAGCACCTCGCCAACAACTGCTTTGTCGAACTAAGGCAACACCTCCTGGATAGTAAGCTGACCGAGCCCCGGAAGCTCGCCGCCGAAGCCGACCGATGGGTCAACACCCGGGTCCCCCGGAACCCCGTGGGGGACTACCAACGGAGTACCACGGGACCTCCTCGCCAGCGGGGCGGAGGAGGGGGGTCCCACCGCAGTCGAGAATTCCCGGCCGGGCCGCCCAGAAGCCCGCCATGATGCCAAGCCGCCAACCACACGTCCCCGACCCTGATCCGTAGGGGGACCCCCATCGCCAGGCCTGGACCCCGACCAACAGTGACCTGCTTCGGCTGCCAACAGACAGGCCACTATGCGAGCGACCCGGCCTGCCCCGTGAACCGACGAAACGGGACCGCTGGGCCCCCTCCCCGACAAATAGCCGCCGAAGCCCTGGGGGAAGGAGAGGAAGAGGAGGAAAACCGCGACGACGGGTCCCCCGAGTGGGAACCGGCTGCCATGTCACTCGTATGCCTGGGCTCCCGAGAAATGGTGCCCCGAGCTGCCATCCCGAGCAACACCCAGAAGTACCAGCAGTGGGTCACCATCAATGGACAACGGGCCGAAGCCCTCCGGGACACTGGGGCCAGTGTGACCGCTGTCCGCTGCCACCTGGTGACCCCCGAACAGATCCTGCCGCATGTCCTATGCCCTGTCCGGACCGTGGACAACACCGAAAGCTTGTGCCGGATGGCCAGGATCCCCTTCGAGTGGGGAGGAGTGTCAGGCACCCTAAAAGTAACTGTCCGCGACGACGCCCCAGTGGACTGCCTCCTGGGGAACGACCTAGAGAGCTCCCCCTGGGCCCAGGTGGAGCGCCAAGAGCCTCTGGGGATGCTAGGGCTGCCCGAGTGGGCCTGCGCCACCACCCGGTCCATGACCGCCCAACCAGCCGCTGCAGTGGCCCCCGACGAGCCTACGGGTCAAGCACTGCCACCCTGCTCCGGCACGGAGGAGCCTGACGAGGAGGCCGGGCCATCCGAACATTCCCCCGACGAGGCCGCCTACCTCAGCGAGATCCCCGAGCTGGCCCAGTGGTGCCACGACGGGGGCCCCACCCGCGAACAATTCCAGCAAGAGCAGAAGGCCTGCCCGTCCCTCGAGGGGGCCCGACAGCAAGCGGCCGCCCAGGCCTCGGGGGACCCCACGGGAACCCACTGGATCTATTGGGACAATGACTTGTTATATAGCGAGCAGAAAGTCGCCGAACTGGGAGCCGGCCAGGTGTTGGTGGTTCCCCTCCGATTCCGAGAGTTCCTCCTGAACCTGGCGCATGACGTGCCCTCGCCGGACACCTCGGGCGAGACAAAACCTACAGCCGCCTAGTGACCCATTTCTATTGGCCCCGAATGCGGAGAGACGTGGACCACCACTGCCGGTCCTGCCAGACCTGCCAGGCTAGCGGGAAGACTGGGGGTCGAGTCAAGGCCCCCCTCCAACCGTTTCCAGCCGTCCACACCCCGTTCGAACGAGTAGGGATCGACATCGTGGGGCCCCTCGACCCCCGAACCGCCCTAGGACACCGCTTCATCCTGGTACTGGTCGACCACGCCACCCGATACCCCGAGGCCATCCCACTCCGCACTGTGACAGCTCCAGTGGTGGGCCGGGCCCTGATGGGCATCTTCTCCAGGGTGGGGTTCCCCCGAGAAGTGGTGAGCGACAGGGGTACGAACTTTATTTCAAAGTACATGAGATCCCTCTGGCAACAATGTGGGGTCACCTACAAATTCACCACCCCTTACCACCCCCAGGGGAACGGACTGGTCGAGCGGTTCAACAGAACCTTGAAGGGGATGATCAAGGGCCTAGAAGAGCCCCTGAGGAGGAGATGGGACGTCCTGCTGCCATGCCTCCTGTTCGCCTATCGAGAGGTACCACAGAAATCCCTGGGCTTCAGCCCCTTCGGACTGTTGTATGGGCACCCCGTCCGAGGGCCACTCAGCCTGGTCAAGGAGGGCTGGGAGGCGAACGTCCAAGATGCCCCCCCCGATGTCTACCAGTACCTCTTGGCCCTGCGGAACCAGACTCGGAAGTTCCGGGCCCTGGCAGAAGCCAACCTCGAAGCCAGCCAAGAAGACATGAAACGCTGGTATGACGAAAATGCCTCGACCATCGAGTTCGAGCCGGGCCAGCAAGTCTGGGTCATGTCGCCCGTGGATCCCTGCGCCCTGCAGGACAAGTGGACCGGGCCCTTCAAGGTGTTTGAGAGGAAGAGCCCCGTCACCTACCTGGTCGACATGGAGTCCCCAAGGAACCCCCTCCGGGTCCCACACGCCAACCGGCTCAAGCCCCACTTTGCCCGAACCAAACTAAGCCTGCTTCTGGCTACCGACGATGGGGGCGAAAGCGACTCTGAGCCCCTACCGGACCTCCTGGGGTCATCAGGCCAAGACGGCTCCTTGGAGGGTGTCCACCTCTCCGCCACCCTGACCCCAGAACAGCGCCATGACTGCCGGAAGCTGCTGCAACCCTTCGCTGCCCTCTTCTCTCTCACGCCCGGGGTGACCCCCTGGTGCGTCCACGACGTGGACACCGGGGACAGCCCCCCTGTGCGACACCGCGCCTACAGAGCACCCGACCGAGTCCGAGCCTGCATACAGACCGAGGTCTCCAAGATGCTCACCCTCGGAGTCATCGAGCCATCCGACAGCCCGTGGGCCAGCCCTGTGGTCTTGGTGCCGAAGGCCGCCGCCCCCGGCACCCCCCCGGAACTCAGATTTTGTGTAGACTACAGGGGCCTGAACGCAGTCACCAAGACCGATGCCCACCCCCTGCCATGGGAAGACGAGCTGATCGATCGCTTAGGGGCCGCCCGCTACCTAAGCACCTTTGATCTCACCGCTGGGTACTGGCAGATCAAGCTCACCCCTGGCGCCCAGGAACGATCCGCTTTTTCCACCCCCGATGGACACTACCACTTTCGGGTGATGCCCTTCGGTATGAAGAACGCCCCAGCGACCTTCCAGAGGCTGGTGAACAAGGTCCTGGCCGGGCTAGAAGCTTTCAGCGCGGCCTACCTAGACGACATTGCAGTCTTCAGCAACCACTGGGCCGTGCACCTAGGACACCTCGGAGAAGTCCTGTCCGCTCTCCAAAGGGCGGGGCTCACGATTAAGGCCAGCAAGTGCCAGATCGGTCAAGGATCAGTGACCTATCTGGGCCATCAGGTGGAGAGTGGCCAGGTGGCGCCCCTCCAGTTGAAGGTCGATGCCATCCAGGCGTGGGAGCCCCCCGCAACCCAAACAGCTGTCCGGGCCTTCTTAGGCCTCACAGGCTACTACCGGCGATTTATCAAGGATTATTGCAGTATTGTGGGGCCCCTCACGGAGCTCACCTCCAAGAAGCAGCCCAAGGCGGTGCACTGGACGCCCCGCTGTCAGACCGCTTTTGAAGCCCTCAAGGCGGCCATGTGCGCTGCCCCTGTGCTACAGGCCCCTGACTACAGCAAGGAATTTGTGGTTCAGACCGATGCCTCGGAATACGGGGTTGGGGCGGTCCTCTCCCAGATGGACACCGAGGGCCTCGACCGACCTGTGGCCTTCATCAGCCGCCGACTGTTGCCACGAGAACAGAGGTGGAGCACCATCGAGTGGGAGGCCTTCGCCGTGGTATGGGCTCTCAAGAAGCTCCGGCCCTACCTTTTCGGCACCCACTTCAGAGTCCAAACTGACCACCGGCCCCTGCGGTGGCTAATGCAAATGCGGGGCGAGAACCCCAAGTTGTTGCGATGGTCCATCTCGCTGCAAGGGATGGACTTCACCGTGGAGCACCGGCCCGGCAACGACCACGCCAATGCCGACGGCCTGTCCAGATTCTTCCGCCTCGGCGAGGAGAACCCCCAAGGAGATGGGTGACTCTCCCTGCCTTCAGCTGGGGGGCGACGCGTGTTGGAGCCGGCCTCGTGGCGTGGTCCTGTTCCCCCTCGCTAAGCCGCACGAGGTCCCCTGCACCTCGGGGCTCCTCCATTTTGGATTGTATGTGACTCTACGCTCCCGCCTACGTGACCCCGCTCCACCCAGCCTCGGTCCCAGCGAGGCCCGACATCGAGGTGCCAACCCCTGGCCAGGTGGATACCACGTGAACACTTCCCCACTCCCGGCGGAGGGCAGTATCGATGGGACCCCCAACCGTCCTCCCACACCTAGGTGCGATCGCCCCACAGCTCTCTGGGGCCTGGCGCCCCTCCTGCTGGGCGTCTGGCCGCTCCCAACCCGGCCTCTCCGCCCCCTGGGTGCAAGGGTCTGGACATCAAAGGGCTCCAGACCTATATCTGGGGCGACCCGGCAACAAGACAGCAGTTGTATCCCGGAGTCAAGAGCCCTGCTGATCGGATCGCGGCTGACCCTACGGAGAAAGACTCATCCTGGAACCACGCTCTGAGCCCTGCTGACTACGTCGCGGCTCCACCGTGCTTAAAGACCTTCACGAACCTTTGGGGCCCTGCTGACGCTGTCGCGGCCCGACCTTGTTGAACTTACCATCAGAGCCCAGCTGACCTCGTCGCGGCTCGACCGAAGCGGACCTACCACCGGAGCCCTGCTGACTGTGTCGCGGCTCGACCCAAGCGGAACTACCACCCGAGCCCTGCAGACAACGTCTCGGCTCTCCACGTCTGAGCTGCTTTGAGACCAGCACGCAAGGTCTGGCGCAGAGCCTCCCCGTACCAGGCTGGTACTAAGACTGTCCCGCTACCCTGTCCCTACAAAGACATTGAGACTCTTTCTGGATCACTCAATCCCACTGTAAATATATTGAGTGTGCTACCATTGATAAAGTACCGAGATAAGCAACTGATACGGAGTCCGGTGTGGTGGTGTTACTGGGCCTAGTACGATCACCGGAGAAGGACCTCTCCTAGGAGGCTTCTCAGCGGCGCTCGGATATAACTTTGCGGTAGGAAGGTGCCCCGGAGTGGTCCCCCCCGACTCCCCGTCGGTCCTCCCTCCAACAGTGATGGTCACTTCTGCTCTTGTGTCATTTGACACTGTATGCATTGTCAGCCCCCATGTGTGGTGCTTGTCTGCACATGGCCGAGAGTGTGGTATGTTTTCACAGCACTGTTAGCCTCCCCACATCTCTGTGTGAATGGGACACAACCACTGGTTTGCCACAGAAGTGTTTAATGTGTTGGGAGCAGGTATCATACATGCTGTTAGTTATTTGCAGCTTTGACCATGATGACACCTACCTTTTGGTCACTGTGATGAGGGGGGTTTAGACCCCATCACCACAATACTCAACATCTGCTGCAGTTTGGAAGCCCACACTTAACTTCTGTTCTACACAGTGAGGGGTGTTCTTTTTACATTGCCACAGTGCTATAGTGATGCTTGCCTTGTGTATGGCACACTCATGTGTAGGTCACACATGCGCTGTTAGTTACATTGTAAGTTCGAAGTCATAATCACTGTTGTGGGCATTTGTCAAAGACTACAAACTGTTGTCATGATGTTAGGGGGATGTATTTTGCTGCCATACCTGATGTTGGAGTATGCTGGATGTGTGGCGCATCACCCATCCTATGGCTGGGGGTGGCAGGGGTGATGGGCAACATAAGCCCTATGGCTGGGGGTGGCAGTAGTGCTGGGCACCATAAGCCCAATGGGTGGGGGTGGCAGGGGTGATGGGCAACATAAGCCCTATGGCTGGGGGTGGCAGTAGTGATGGGCAACATAGTCCCTATGGCTGGGGGTGGCAGTAGTGATGGACACCAGGTCCCCTATGGGTGGGGGTGGCAGGGGTGATGGGCAACATAAGCCCTATGGCTGGGGGTGGCAGTAGTGCTGGGCAGCATAAGTCCTATGGCTGGGGGTGGAAGTAGTGCTGGGCAACATAAGCTCTATTGCTGGGGGTGGCAGTAGTGATGGGCAACATGGTCCCTATAGGTGGGGGTGGCAGTAGTGCTGGGCAACATAGTCCCTATGGCTGGGGGTGGCAGTAGTGATGGGCAACAGGTCCCCTATGGGTGGGGGTGGCAGGGATAATGGGCAACATAGTCCCTATGGCTGGGGGTGGCAGTAGTGATGGGCAACAGGTCCCCTATGGGTGGGGGTGGCAGGGGTGACGGGCAACATAAGCCCTATGGTTGGGGGTGGCAGTAGTGCTGGGCAACATAAGCCCTATGGTTGGGGGTGGCAGTAGTGATGGGCAACATGGTCCCTATGGGTGGGGGTGGCAGTAGTGCTGGGCAACATAAGCCCTATGAGTGGGGGTGGCAGTAGTGCTGGGCAACATAAGCCCTATGGCTGGGGTGGCAGTAGTGAGGGCAACATAGTCCCTATGTCTGGGGGTGGCAGTAGTGATGGGCAACAGGTCCCCTATGGGTGGGGGTGGCAGGGGTAATGGGCAACATAGTCCCTATGGCTGGGGGTGGCAGTAGTGATGGGCAACAGGTCCCCTATGGGTGGGGGTGGCAGGGGTGATGGGCAACATAATCCCTATGGCTGGGGGTGGCAGTAGTGCTGGGCAACATAGTCCCTATGGCTGGGGGTGGCAGTAGTGATGGGCAACATGGTCCCTATGGGTGGGGGTGGCAGTAGTGCTGGGCAACATAAGCCCTATGAGTGGGAGTGGCAGTAGTGCTGGGCAACATAATCCCTATGGCTGGGGGTGGCAGTAGTGATGGGCAACAGGTCCCCTATGGGTGGGGGTGGCAGGGGTGATGGGCAACAGGTCCCATATTGGTGGGGGTGGCAGTAGTGATGGGCAACATAAGCCCTATGGCTGGGGGGGCAGTAGTGATGGGCAACAGGTCCCCTATGTGGGGGTGGTAGTGGTGCTGGCCATACAACCCTTATGGTTGCCTGTTGTTAGTGGCCAGGATATGGATCCCCTGTGTATGTGTGACAGTTTGCGGGTACGTGTCATTTGTTTGTGTGGTGCGTGTCTGACTTACTGTCTGCGCCGTCAGGGTCGGTTCCTGAGCCGGTCATAGATGTAGAGTACTGGTATGACCTGCGCAATGGGATTCATGATGTGTTCGTGTCGTACACGCTGCTTGTTGCTCCGTCTCGTACCCGCTGCAAGCTGATCCGACTCGTATCCGTGGATTGAGTTGTGGCGCGAATCGTAGCTGATATGCTTGTTTTCCGGATGCTGTGACGTCCTGTATGTGGCGAGCCGTCCGGCGCGTAGGAAGTACGCATCATACTTGTCATGCCGGAAACTGCTATGGAAACTGCTTCTGGGCGACTCGGTTCAGCGTTAGGAGTTACGGCTCGGACGGAGAATGGAGCTTGAATCACAACGTACGTGTCGGTCGTGTTTTTGGCAGTTCTGCGCATCGTACTTCCTCTGCAGGACCGACCGGCTACAGGTACGTGTCGGTCGCACGGTAAGGCTATGGACAGCTCTCGGAGAGCTGTTCTACCCGGTATCGGAATCGGCCCCTCTATATTATAATTTTCGATATTACTTACCTTAACAAAATAACTATTTTTTGTCATTTCAATATTTTATACTCGATATTTTAACATTCGATATTTGCTCTGGGCCTGTGTACCTTTAAGATTTGACATCTGCTAATCATACCAGGCCCCTGCATGGGAATCTGGGGATCAGTTTCAAGGTTTTGAGTTTTCGGCTTCCCAGCATTGGCCTATGTGTAAGGGCTGTCTGTTTTATAACAGGACCTGTGTTACCAAGTTTCACATGGGAAGCTCTGGTTCTACACACGGCCTGGTTTTTTTTCACTTCTCACACCCCTCTGGGGGGCTGTGGTTTGGTATTTTATAACAGGCCTTGTATCATCCTATTTTTGAGAATTGCCCTGGGATGTTTGGGAGTGGTCATTCGTCATGTCCCCAAACTTCAGCCCTGCTCTACTCAGGACTGTTGTCTCTTTATAACTTTGACACCTACATGCCAGAGCCCCTGCCTGGGAAACTGGCCTTTTGTCCTTGTGCATTTACGTTGTGACTTGTGATGCTTACAAGGTTTCCCACTCTAACATTTTACAGCTGCACCCCACCCTTTTCCAGACCCATAGCGGCTAGTTTTCTACCACCAGCTTTAGCTGGGCCGCATTTCAAATTGCCACAGCGGTTTCTAAAGAAAGACACTTTTTAAAAAACACCTGTGCGCAGCAAACCACAGTGTTAGACAGCCATGCTGCCTTTGGGGTGGGGAACTTGGGGCCTGCCTGCTCATTCCCAGCTTCAGCTCAGCTTGCTCAGGCTCCATCTGTCACAGCACTGCAGTCACAGTTTTAAAATATACACTTTTGCAGACACATTTAGGGACACATTTTTCTTTACATAACCCTAAATACCCTGCTAACCTAACAGCGCCTTCAACACATGCTCACTGTCTGACACAAACCCTGTGCCACACACCCAGCTCAGCTCCGGTTAGGGCTGGCACACATAAATCAAGAACACATATTTTTTGCGCACAAACTGTCACTTTATTTTTAACAACAGATTTTATTTGGTTTTCGGTTGGAAAGGCGGGCGACAGCCCTACAATGACTTGTAGGAGAAAATGACATAACATCACGATAATTCCAGCATTTTGACCGAATTTAAACACCTGCAGAACATGCAGGAGGTATAACTCAAATAGATTGTACACATTTCAAGATCTCAAGACTTGAATACATGAAACATTAGCATAGGAGACCATTATCAAACAGTGCGGGATAGTCCAAATAATATACATTAGGAACAGGGCACCAATCAGGGGTCTGTAGGCGGCAATGGGGTGAGCTCGATCCCTCAGTATGATGCCCATCGGGTCCAATTTTTCCTATGTTTAACTGGGCAACCGCGAGCTAGAAATATTGCCATTTTGGCCCCCATACATCTGTCCATTTCAGTCTTCCATTTACCCAGCATTGGGGGAAACGTCCCTTTCCATAATTGCGCTATGTCTCTCTTGGCAATAGTGAGAGCTAAAAACAGTAAGTATTGCTTATATATGTTTCCCCCAATGTTGTCCGTGCTATGCAAGAGGAAGAGTCGTGGGGTCAAGCGGGAGTTCCCACGCTAGCACCTCCTGAAGGCAGGACCTAATTCTACGCCAAAAGGGTTGCAACGCTGTGCAACTCCAAACTGTATGCAAAAATGTCCCCTCCTCTCGGTCACACCGCAGACATATGGGGGATAGGATAACCCCCATACGCCAGAGTCTAGTCCGTGTATAATAAGCCCGGTGCAAATACTTAAACTGTATCAGGTGGTATCTCGTGGAGACCGCCGCTCCCCGCGGGCTAGTGATGGCCTCAGCCCAGTCGTCATCCGTCAAGTCAGGGATGTCGGCTTGCCACGCCAGTGGCGTCTTGTCGAGCGTTGTCTGTGTGTGGGTCGTTAAGGTCTGGTATATTTGCCTAATCTTATGGAGGCCAAATCTCCCATCACTATACGGCCCTCTAATGGATGGAATTTCGGAAGGGTCTCAAGCGTGCTGATATGGGGGGGGGGGGGGGAGTACATGGCGGAGTTGGTGGAATTTATAGAATTGTGTTTTGTGCAATGTATATTCCGCTTGTAGTTGCTGGTAGGATTTCAAGGAAGTGCCCCGCATCACATCGCCAAGGGTCGATATCCCCACCAGGTCCCATCGCCGGAACCCCCTCATGGCGGCCACCGGACGGAGGTACATACCCTGCCATAGTGGGGTTGCCCGGGTGAGCTTTCCGTTCCAACCCATCTGTCTGACTTTAGCCGGCCATAGCACTCTTACGACTTTACTTGCTGGAGGCTTAAAGTCCAGGCGCGTGGCGCTGTATAGGAGATGGAGGAGGGGGTGTCCCCTCCATTGCCGGATGTTCAATCGCATATGCCAGGTCTGTGGAGGAGTTGTACCACCACTCGTTAACCACGAGCAGATGTGACGCCACATAATAGGAATAGATGTTTGCCATCGCCATGCCTCCGGAGTACATGGACTGCAAGCATGTGCGAAGAGCGACCCTGACCGCTCCACCATTCCAGAGAAATCTGTTTTGTATGGCGTTGACCTGCACGAATCAGGAGTGCAGGATATGATACGGAAAGTTTTGGAGGCAATATAAAATTCGGGGCTGCGATACCATCTTAAAGATGGTTGAGCATCCATATAGGGACAAGGGAAGGGAGGACCACACTGCAGTTTCACTATTGAGGCTTGCGAGCAGTAGAGTGATATGTGCCCAAGAGATTTTGGGGCATGGGGACACGAAGATGCCGAGATATTTAAAACCGTCTGTCGTGCGGGATAACTGCGATGCCCAATCGTTGCGGCCTTGATGGCCGCACACTGGAAGCAATACGGATTTTGCGGGATTCGTGTGCAGGCCAGTGGTTTCCCCAAATACCCTGAGGATCTCCAGGATGCGAGGCCCGGAGAACCAAGGGTCTGTGATGAAAAATAGGACATCGTCCGCGGAGAACACGATACGGTCTGAGGCGATCAACCAGGACCTTCCCCAACAGCTTCGGCGCAAAATTAATGAGGGAAATGGGGCAGTAGGAGGAGGGGTCTTCCGGAGGGCAACCCGGCTTAAGGAAAAGGACTATTTCCGCGTGTTGTCAATCCTGGGGCAATATGGCGGAGTCCTCGGCCTCTTGGATCGCAGCCAACAGGTGGGGGCCTAACAGGTGTATATGCGGCTGTAGGAATTCCATAGGGAATCCGCTGGGACCGGGGGCCCGCCCTGGGTTAAGCGCATTGAGGGCTCCAGTTAGCTCATCTACTGTAATT
Source organism: Triturus cristatus (assembly GCF_964204655.1). Taxonomy (NCBI): domain Eukaryota; kingdom Metazoa; phylum Chordata; class Amphibia; order Caudata; family Salamandridae; genus Triturus; species Triturus cristatus. The sequence continues at coordinate 1,188,731,096 of NC_140581.1, read as the reverse complement.
GGGATCTCCAATTGTTCGCGTAGTTGGTCCGGAAGCTTTCGTGGTGAAATATCTCCGCAATTAGATCGTCCGAGATCTGTTCGTGTCTGGCGTATAGGGCAGTGAAGTGCCGCGCAAATTCTCCGGCCACACCCTCCGGTGATTTATATAGGGACCATCCGCGCCACGGATGGTGGGAACCATTCCTGGAGATTTATCTGCCTGACACAGCCGGTGGAGCATTTTACTCGATTTATCTCCCCAATGATAAACCCGATGTTGCGAAGCCTCCCGGATTTCTTTGGCCTCTCCCATTAGATGTTGCTGTAGTTCTTGTTGCGCCTGTACCAGGTTGCGCCGTAGAACTGGGCTAGGATCCCTGTTAAGCTGCAATGCGAGGGCCGTCTGGCGCGACTCAAGGGCCGCCATTTGCTCCCGCCGTGCCCATTTTTCATTGGTACGGTAGCTGATCTCAGCACCTTGAACGGTAGGCTTAAGGGCTTCCCACAAAATACATCGGGAGGGGGCAGAGGGGCCATTGGAGACCAAGTACGAGGAGATAACCGTGCGGAGCATATCCTGGTAATCTGGACACCGGAGGTGTCAGGGAGAAATGCGCCAGTGAAATGGGGGTTTGCGAGACCGCGTGTGAAACTGCAGGGTGACCAGGGAGTGATCAGAGAGCCCGCGAGGATGGTGAGTTACGTGTGAGAAATGGTGGAGGCATATGCGAGAGATGAAGAAATAATCTAATCGGTATTGTGACCCATGGACTGAAGATAGGTATGTGTATATTCCCGCCAAACATCTGCCCAACCCAGAGTGGATGCCAGAGAACCTAATTTGGTGGGACCTAGTGATGGCTGAGGGTCCGTACTGCGTTGCCGGTCCAAAGGTCCCATCGTGTCGTTCCAGTCACCCCCTAGAAGTGTCAAACCCTCGTGGAGGTCCCCTCAGACACCTAGGATCTTGTCTATGAAAGCTGTCCCTAGCGGGGGGGCATTTATACTGCCAATAGTAACCCGTTCGCCATGCAGCATGCACGTGACGAATAGGAATCTGCCCCCAGGGTCTATCCTGTGAGCAATGTGTTAGAACTGGACCCTACGATGTATTAAAATGTCCACCTCCCGGGAACCCCTGGTGAACAACGTGTGATATATGTGATGGAAACCAAACTGGGCTAGGCATGGGGCCTTAGTACCTAAAAGGTGGGTCCCCTGCAATAAAGTATATTAGCCCCATATCTCTTAGCTTGACGCAGGACGGCACCCCATTTTACTTTATTCTGGAGACCACGAACATTCCATGAGACCACAGTAAGGTCCCCGAGAGGGGTTGCATCACCTGGAGCCATCATCCTATGCTGTGAGATGCGTAGCAACGGAGATATCGAGATCTATGAAGCATGTCTGCATGTAACATATAAAACAACCTAACACTACATTCCCCTAACGCACCATCACCCCCACCCGACTCTGCTGCGAACTAGGAGCATCTGTCGCGGCATGAGGCACAGCAGGCCCCCAACAGGGGACCCATGAGCCCCCACAACAAAAGTAGCCAACCCACTCAAAAAACATAATGAACAAAAGGGCGACCCAAAGAGTCTTTGGCCTGGAAGTCTCATGGCCTAGCATCCACGCCCACTCAGAGGAAAGTGCTGTCGGAGAGTCATTAATAAACAACTATCAATGTCTACTTGCTGTTGGCAGCCAGCAGTGCATCAAGCAGATCAGGGGGGCCGCTCTGGGCTCGTTGACAGTCTGTCGGATCCGGGGCCATGTCGTCTCCTGGATTTGGTCCATCGGGACCTTTTTCATCGCGATCCGCGTGAGGAGTACGAGTCCTGCAACGATGGTGAGTCTGGCCGGAGGCCGTGGGCGCTCCTCAGCTCAGGCAAAGATGGCCTCCGGAGTGTCGAAGAAGAACGGCTTGGAGTTAAAGATCACTCTCATTCTGGCTGGATATAAGAACATGTATTGTAAGTTCATGTTGCGCAGCTTGAGTTTTGCAGCCGAGAAGGACTGGCGTTGTTGCTGGACCAAGCGTGTGTAGTCCGGGAATACCATGATGGACCTCGACTCGTGTTGAAAGCAGTTTTGGTGTGTCCTGGCATATCGCAAGATGGCATCCCGATCGACATAGTTCAGTATCTTGGCAACTACTGGTCTGGGATTTTCAGCAGGGGGAGGTTTTTTAGTCAGGGCCCGATGTGCGACGAACTGTCACTTTTAAGGACAAAAACGACCTGTCACTTTTAAGGACACGAGTTTGATGAGCAATGGTATCCCTACTTACTACTGGCAGCACTGACATATTAATCTAAATAATTCATGTTGGCAGGAAGCCAGGACCTACCAATGATTGGTCACCGTTCGATACCCGCGTTGCTTTACGCGGATTACGCGGTGATCATGGCCAGGACCCCACGCCAACTCCAACTTCTCCTCGATAGATATTGTGACTTCATGGCAGCCCTTGACTTAAAAGTAAACATAAAGAAAACGTTTGCCATGCATCTGGGGAAACGCCTTAGACATTCTGGCAGTATCCAGATAAATAATACCATCCTGGAGACCGCAACTGCATACCCCTATTTAGGTATTCTGATAGACAATACCTCTAGTTGGGGTCCCACCCTCCAGGCCAGAAAGTTGGGGCTCCTCAGGACTACAACAGCTTTGGTCACATTCGCGCAAAAACTAGGCCAGCGCCCTTCCCGGGAGTTGATCCAGATTTATAGGGCCAAGTGCCGTCCAGTGGCAATGTATGGGGCCGGGGTCTGGGGTTACGTTGACACGGAACCTATCCAAAAAACAGAAAATGCTTTCTTGCTGTACCTTTTGGCCGCTCCCAAAAGTTCACCAATTTACGGTTGCCACATGGAGTTGGGGAAGGATTATATTTCGGATCTTATTGCAATCCAACCAATTCTTTTATGGCATCGTCTTTGGGTTACTCCAGAATGTAAACTGACTCGGCAGCTTATTTCTGACTGTCTCACCTTAGAATGTTGGAAAAATATTTCGTGGCTGCTGTATGTTCATAAATTTCTGAGAGATGTAAACCTGGAATCTCTTTTCATACTCCCTGAGTCTTCAGCGGACATTTCACGCAAAAATTTGAAAACCGCGTGCTTATCTCATGTACGTGAGCTTCGCTTAACATCAGAGATCTCAAAGCCCACAAATCTCCATCTTGCCGCTGTACAAGTCTCATTTGGAATCCAGCCATATTTACTAACCAGTGCTAACCATTATGAAAAATATCTCTTAACACGATTCCGGTTTAACACTTTCCATCGGTTGATTACCTTCCCGAAGACAAAAGATTGGTCCAGAAAATTAATTCCTTGTCCCTGTGATGGGCAATCTGAACAATCGTTATTGCACGTAGTCCTTTTTTGCAGCTATTACGATTTTCCATGTCATAAGTGGATTTTACCTTTACTAAAACTCATAGGCTTACGCCAGTGTCGCCCGGCCCTTCTTGCATTACAACGTTTGGACACTGAGCATAGCATCTTTTTAATAGCCAGTTTTTTAAAAGCTTGTGTTAAATATCGTGCAAACTATGACCTTTCTTAAATCGCTAGATTGTAACTGTGACCTAGATTGAAAGTAATTATGTGTTATATACGTGTTGTATTTACAATCAATGCATAATAACCTTTCCATGATCTACTTGAACTTTTTAAATTTTAAAACTTTGTTTTTAATTCTTGTATACTTTTATGGTTACAAATTTTGTATCCGAATAAAGTTTTAATTGATTGATTGATTACTACTGGCAGCACTGACATATTAATCTAAATTTAGGCATCAGTGCTTCATTCCACAATCCTTAATTTTTAATATGTTCTGTAACATTCTACCTGAAGGGAGACCATCCCCCAAATGGCTACCAGATTCATAAAATGCATGACCCGGGCTGAATCCCTTCTGAAAAACCTAAACCTGTAGTTCCTGCAAATTAAAGTAGAAGCCTGTCTTTAAACCTTTTGTGATTATCAAAGCGTAAATGTTATGGTTGTCCTGTATTGTGCCCCACAATGACATATTCATATTTTTTTCTAGACAAGAGGAGATTAATCGGCAGCTCTAAGAAATGTCCTGAGCTGCCGATTAATTTACCTGTGTCTACAAAAAATAAGAAACTGTAATTGTGTAATGTAACTGCTGCTTGTGGAAAGCACAACGGAAGTGAAACAAAAAGCCTGAGAGCGAGCTGCTGCTAATGCATGGCTTGAGGTAAACAAAAAGTGACTCCAGCAGGGATCCCCAGAGCGAGAGGACGTGGCTCAGCAGCCAGAGCTTCAGACTACAGAGCTGGGGATCCATGTTCGAGCCTCAGCACCGGTTCATCATCCTATGAATGATTGTGGGAAACTATTCTTCTTAAAATGCACAAAAATAAAATAAAAAGCATCCATCTTTATTGGAGGGGTGGTGGGGACCCACACAAGCACTATTGTGGGAGGGGTTGGGGTGGTGAGAACAGGAATAATTAAGTGGACATATAATGAGAAGAGGGCAGAGGCAGGCAGGAAAAAAAGCAAAGCCCAATCCCACCTTAAAAGGAAGCCCAAATCAAACTATGATACCCCAAAAAAGCTCAACTGACGGTGAACATCTAAGAGTGCAAAAAGCCTAAATAAAATATAAGCAACAGAGCGGGAGGTAGGGGAGGCAGCAGTAACGTAACTGTGGCATTTAGAGGGGACGGGAGTAAGAATGCTATATTTAAATGTAAGCAAAGTAGGGAGCTAAAGTTGAGCACAGACAGTAACAGAGCAAGAATCCAAGCAAAAAAATAGTCTCCCAAAGAACAGATAACGAACCATAGTGGAATGAGACAGTTCCAAGTCCCTGCTCTGTGGCAGGAACAGAAGAGAGAAAGGACAAAGAGGCAGGACTGACCACTAGCAAGCAGGGATTTTTGAAGGACACTGAAACAGACAAATGAAAAGCCATGGCAAGATAAGGGATGGACTTGATGCCCACAGACCAATTCCAGCAGGTATCAAAGAGAGCTCGACCTAAAAATTGGAGTTGTAAAAAGCAGGAGAAGTTTATCAGCCCCTCATGCCCCAGTGCCCTACACCTCCGGTGCATGCGAGACCCATCAAGCATGACTACAAAAACCTATGTTACCATCTGCACGAGGAAGAGAGCGGCTGAAAGGGCAGTATCACTCTGCGTGTCCCAGCTGGCCATTCGGCACTAAGTACACACGTTTGTTTTACAGTTTTATATAGCGCAAACTTGTCCCAAAGGTATCTGGTATCAGAGCGCTTTCATTTTTGTTAGGCATGTGGAGATTGAGTAATTTGCTTAGAATCACAGGAGTTTGAGCATTCTTGTCTAGACTCGAACCCGGTTGTGGGGATGGTGGGATGGTGCTTACAGGGGAACGAAAACGTTTGGCAGCATTTGGAAAAAATGAAAGTAAACATTTGCAGGATGCCTGTGGTTAACCCGTGATAATGATTTATAGCTCCTGGGAGGCACCTTTGCATTACCTTTAGAAGAATCTGGTCTCACTGTCTCATTGACCAAAGCCGCAGGCAAGTAAATTCCTTAGAGACAGCACAGGCTAAATGATTAGCAGAACACCCCCTTTGCAGCAGCTCCTATCGGGGAATAATGGCTGGTCTTTTCCGGCTTGGGAGGAGATGGAGAGAGAAATGCTGCAATAAAATGCAAGCTGCTCCGAGCCTGAAGCACCCACAGTGTAACACAAGCAGGGCAGGAAAAAAAGTAATAAAATAGGAAGAGATAAACATAACCAAGCATAATGATACTGTATTTAGTTCCTGATACCTAAGAGGAACAAAGAGAAAAGGAGGGACAAAGAGACAGGACTGCAAGGATTTTTAAAGGAAACTCAACAAACAAATGAATTGGAGGGGGGTGGCTTTAAGCCCACAGAGAAGTATACTAAAGTATACAAGAGGTCATAAGCTTATGCTTGACCTAAAAAAGGGAATAGTCTTTTACAGCACTATTAATCACTGCAAGTCAGGTTCTCAGCCAGCAGCAACTTCCCTTTCTTCACCACAACTATCTCTGTCCACAAGAAAATAAATAAATACTAATCCTTCTTAGTTCCCATTCACAACCAGACCTTTAATGACTCAAAAACTTTTAGAGTGGTGTGGAACCTCACTGCTCACACTTCTGCTTAGCAGACAATTACCATAGTATCAATATCTCGAAATCTTGGATTTCTATGAATACGCTACCCATTTTCCACATAAACCTAGAACATAAAAATCTCGCAAAATCACGTGAAAATCACAACATCTCTTCTCTACCACTATGTTCACAACCAGTGCATGTGACATAGCATAATACAACACATTTAACACAATCTTCCCAAATGCTACTCATGCTCTTCAACTCAAATAGGTGTCAGGAACACCAGCATTAATAAAATTGGTAACAAGACAATGGAAAAAGGAATGCAAAACGTTCTCTGGAATTATGCTATCCCTATTTTTATACCCATCCCCCCTTCACATGCTCCACCACAACTGTTGGCACTATTTTGTTATCCAATAACTGTTGATGATAAATAATTATTATTAAGCTCTCATTTTCAGGGCCTTGTGCAGGATCCAAAAGAGGAAGACCTGGAACAGAAATAAACCAAGTCAAATCACTCACAACAGAAAATGTTCAAAGTCAACACCATGAAGATTTATTTAAAATGTAGAATTAGCACAGGACACAAATGAGTTAGTCAGTTTAAAACATACAGCGAATAATTCTCAAAAAATGCAAATAAATGGGAATTAGCATAGAGTATTAAAGACTGATCCCTGTTCTAGTTAATAGCTAAAACCAAATGTGGTCTAGCATAAGGCAAATAATGCATCAGTAAGAAGGCAGACATGAAGTCTGCTCAGTTTAAAAGAAATGAAAAGGTCCTGAAAAATCTTTAACATGACCAACGTGAAGTCTGCCCCCTAAGTAAAAGGGAAAGCTTTTGAGAAACATTCCAAAACAAGCATTTGCATAGCCAATAGGTCTCGCTTTTGGGACCTTCTAAGTATTTAGTTATGCAGCACAATATCCTTGGTACAACCACATCAACTGTTGCATGGCTAAACACTTATAAGGTCCCAAAGGCGAGACCTATTGGTGTGGTTGTGTGTGTGTGTGGTTGTGTGTGTGGTTGTGTGTGTGGTTGTGTAGGTGGTTGTGGGTGCAGTTGTGGGTACGGTTGTGGGTGTGTGTGTGGATGTGTGGTTGTGTGTGGTTGTGTGTGTGGTTATGTGTGTGTGGTTGTGTGTGTGGCTGTGTGTATGTGTGTGTGTGTGGTTGTGTGTATGTGTGTGTGTGTGTGGTTGTGTGTGTGGTTGTATGTGTGGTTGTGTGTGTTTTTGTGGTTGTGTGTGCGTTTGTCGTGGGTGTGGTTGGCTGTGGTTGTGGTTGTGTGTGTGTGGTTGTAGGTGTGGTTATGGGTGTGTGGCTGTGGTTGTGTGTGTTGTATGTGGTTGTGTATGTTTGTGTCTGTGTTTGGGTGTAGTTGTGTGTGGTTGTGTGTATGGTTGTGTGTGTGGTTGTGTGTGTGGTTGTGTGTGTGTATGTGGTTGTGTGTATGGTTGTGGTTGTGTGTGGTTGTGGTTGTGTATGGTTGTGGTTGTGTGTGGTTGTGGTTGTGTGTGGGTGCGGTTGTGGGTGTGGATGTGGGTGTGTGTGTGGATGTGTGGTTGTGTGTGGTTTTGTGTGTTGTGTGTGTGGTTTTGTATATGGTTGTGGTTGTGTGTATGGTTGTGGTTGTGTGTGGTTGTGGTTGTGTGTGTGGTTGTGTGTGGGGTTGTGTGTGTTGTGTATGTGGTTGTGTGTGTGGTATGTGTGTGTGGTTGTGTGTGTGGTATGTGTGTGTGGTTGTGTGCATGGTTGTGGTTGTATGTGGTTGTGTGTGTGTTTGGTTATATGTGTGTGTGTTTGTGTGTGTGCGGTTGTGTGTGTGTTTGTGTGTGTTTGTAGTTGTGTGTATGGTTGTGGTTGTGTGAGGTTGTGTGTGTTTGTGTGTGTGGTTGTGGTTGTGTATGGTTGTGTGAGGTTGTGTGTGGTTGTGTGTGTGGTTGTGTATGGGTGCGGTTGTGGGTGCAGGTGCCGTTGTGGGTGTGTGTGTGGATATCTGATTGGGTGTGGTTGTGTATGGTTGTGTGTGTGGTTTTGTGCGTGGTTATGGTTGTGTATGTGGTTGTGTTTGTGTGGTTGTATATGTGGTTGTATGTGTGGTTGTGTATGTGTTTGTGGTTGTGTATGTGGTTGTGGTTGTGTGTGTGGTTGTGTGTGTGTGGTTGTGGTTGTGTGTGTTGTGTGTGGTTGTGTGTAGTATGTGTGGTTGTGTGTATGGTTGTGGTTGTATGTGGTTGTGTGTGTGTATGGTTGTGTGTGTGCTTGTGTGTGTGCTTGTGTGTGTGTGGTTGTGTGTTGTGTGTGTGGTTGTGTGTATGGTTGTGGTTGTTTGTGTTTGTGTGTGCTTGTGTGTGGTTGTATATGTGGTTGTGGTTGTATGTGTGGTTGTGGTTGTGTGTGGGTGCGGTTGTGGGTGCAGGTGTCGTTGTGGGTGTGTGTGTGGATGTCTGATTGGGTAAGGTTGTGTGTGGTTGTGTATGTGGTTTTCTGTGTGGTTGTGGTTGTGTGGTTGTGTGTGTGCGTGTGTGTGTTTGTGGTTGTGGTTGTGTGTGTTGTGTGTGTGGTTGTGTGTGTGATTGTGTGTGTGCGGTTGTGTGTGGTTGTGTGTGTGTGTATGGTTGTGTGTGTAGTTGTGGTTGTGTATGTGTGGTTGTGGGTGTGGTTGTGTGGTTGTATGTGTGGTTTTATGTGTGTTTGGTTATGTGTGTTTGTGTGCGTGGTTGTGTGTGGTTGTGTGTGTGTGTGGTTGTGTGTGTGGTTATGTGGTTGTATGTATGTGGTTGTGTGTGTGGTTGTGTGTGTGGTTGTGTGTGTGGTTGTGTGTGTGGTTGTGGTTATGTGTGTGGTTATGTGTGTGTGGTTGTGTGTGTGTGGTTGTGTGTGTGGGGTTGTGTGTTTGGTTGTGTGTAGGTGGTTGTGGTTGTGTGTGTGGCTGTGTTGTTGTGTATGGTTGTGTGTGTGTATAGTTGTGTGTGTGTGTGGGTGTGTGGTTGTGCGTGTGGTTGTGTGTGTGTGGATGTGTGTGGTTGTGTGTGTGGTTGTGTGTGGGGTTGTGTGGGGTTGTGTGTGGGGTTGTGTGTGTGTGGTTGTGTGTGTGGTCGTGTGTGTGGTTGTGTGTGTTTTTGTGGTTGTGTGTGTGTGTGTGTGTGGTGGGTGTGGTTGTGGTTGTGTGTGGTTGTGGGTATGGTTATGGGTGTGTGGTTGTGTGTGTGGCTGCGGTTGTGTGTGTTGTGTGTGGTTGTGCATGTTTGTGTCTGTGTTTGGGTGTAGTTGTGTGTGGTTGTGTGTATGGTTGTGGTTCTGTGTGGTTGTGGGTGTGGTTGTGTGTGTGGTTATGGTTGTGTGTGTGGTGGTGGTTGTGTGTGGGTACGGTTGTGGGTGTGGTTGTGGGTGTGTGTGTGTGGATGTGTGGTTGTGTGTGGTTTTGTGTGTTGTGTGCGTGGTTTTGTGTATGGTTGTGGTTGTGTGTGTGGTTCTGGTTGTGTGTGTGGTTCTGGTTGTGTGTGTGGTTGTGTGTGTGTGGTTGTGTGTGTTATGTGTGTGGTTGTGTGTGTGGTATGTGTGTGTGTGTGGTTGTGTGTATGGTTGTGGTTGTGTGTGGTTGTGTGTGTGTTTGGTTGTATGTGTGGTTGTGTGTGTGTGTTTGTGCAGTTGTGTGTGGTTGTGTGTGTGTTTGTGGTTGTGTGTATGGTTGTGGTTGTGTGAGGTTGTGTGTGGTTGTGTGTGTTTGTGTGTGTGGTTGTATGTGTGGTTGTGGTTGTGTGTGTGGTTGTGGTTGGGTGCGGTTTTGGGTGCAGGTGTCATTGTGGGTGTGTGTGTGAATGTCTGATTGGGTGTGGTTGTGTGTGGTTGTGTGTGTGGTTTTGTGCGTGGTTGTGTATGTGGTTGTGTTTGTGTGGTTGTGTGTGTGGTTGTATGTGTGGTTGTGTATGTGTTTGTGGTTGTGTGTGTGTGATTGTGGTTGTGTGTGTGTGTGGTTGTGTGTGTGTATGGTTGTGGTTGTGTGTGTTGTGTGTGGTTGTGTGTGTGGTATATGTGTGTGTGGTGTGTATGGTTGTGGTTGTATGTGGTTGTGTGTGTGTATGGTTTTGTGTGTGCTTGTGTGAGTGGTTGTGTGTGTGTTTGTTTGTGTGTGTGTGGTTGTGTGTTGTGTGTGTGTGTGTGTGTGTGTGTGGTTGTGTGTATGGTTGTGGTTGTGTGTGGTTGTGTGTGTTTGTATATGCTTGTGTGTGTGGTTGTATGTGTGGTTGTGGTTGTGTATGTGGTTGTGGTTGTGTGTGGGTGCGGTTGTGGGTACAGGTGTCGTTGTGGGGGGGTGTGTGGATATCTGATTGGGTATGGTTGTGTGTGGTTGTGTATGTGGTTTTGTGTATGTGGTTGTGTGTGTGTGCGTGTGTTTGTGGTTGTGTGTGTTGTGTGTGTGGTTGTACGTGTGGTTGTGTGTGTGCGGTTGTGTGTGTATGGTTGTGTGTGTCATTGTGGTTGTGTGTGTGTGTGGTTGTGGTTGTTTGTGTGTGGTTGTTCGTGTGGTTGTATGTGTGGTTGTGTGTGTGTGGTTATGTGTGTTTGTGTGTGTGGTTGTGTGTGTGGTTGTGTGTGTGTGTGTGTGGTTGTATGTGTGTGGTTGTGTGTGTGGTTTTGTGGTTGTGTGTATGTGGTTGTGTGTGTGGTTGTGTGGTTGTGCGTGTGGTTGTGTGTGTGGTTGTATGTGTGGTTGTGGTTATGTGTGTGGTTGTGTGTGTGGTTGTGTGTGTGGTTCTGTGTGGGGTTGTGTGTTTGGTTGTGTGTAGGTGGTTGGGTGTGTTGTTGTGTGGTTGTTGTGTGTGTGGTTGTGTGTGTGTGGTTGGGTGTATGTGTATCGTTGTGTATGTTTGTGTGGTTGTGTGTGGTTGTATGTGTGGTTGTGTGTGTGTGTAGTTGTGTGTGTGGTTTTGGGTGTAGTTGTGGGTTTGGTTGTGTGTGTGTGTGGTTGGTTGTGTGGTTGTGTATGTGTGGTTGTGGGTGTGTGTGTGTGGTTGTGTGCATTTGTGTGTGTGGTTGTGTGTGTGGTTGTGTGGTTGTGTGTGTGTGGTTGTAGTTGTGTGTGTGATTGTGTGTGTGGTTGTGGTTGTGTGTGTGTGGTTATGTGTGTGGTTGTTTGTCGGGTTGTGTTTGGGGTTGTCTGTGTGGTTGTGTGTCTGTGTGTTTGTGTGGTTGTGTGTGTGGTTGTTGTGTGTGTGTGGTTATGGTTTTGGTTTTGTGTGTCTGTATGTGTGGTTTTCTGCGTGTGGTTGTGTGTGTGTGTGTGGTTGTCTGTATGTGGTTGTATGGGTGGTTGTGTGTGTGTGTGTGTGGTTGTGGTTGTGTGTGTTTGTGTGTGTGGTTGTGCATGTGGTTGTGGTTGTGTGTTTGGTTGTGGGTGTGGTTGTGTGTGGTTGTGGTTGTGTGTGTGACAGTAATACTAAAAACATATCAAAATAAAGGAACACAAACATCGAGTTTGTCGAAAGAGAAAGCACATTGTAAGTCAAAGGGGCATAGCAAAGCATTAACACAGCAACATGTTCTTTGATGTTTGATGTTCTTTGAACAAGAACATCAAAGGGGCGCGGCGAAAGTGATCGCGGGCAAAAGTGAAAGTGATCGCGTGCGCTTAATGAGCATGATGAGGTTTGCCATATGGTGCCTCTGCTCCTAAGTGCACGCCCGCGCACATGCACTGTAGCTCTAGGCTGGCCATGGTAGCATTTTTTGAGCCTTCACTAAAAGTCTCTCCAGACCAGCGCATGTGCTAGGTCAGACGAGACCTAAAAAGCATGTTATGTAGGCTTTCAAGCAGAGAAATTGCATTGTATGCAAGGTGTGAAACAAATGATACACCACAATTTCCAAGGGTAAAACAGAAAACAAATCACATGAAAAATAACTTTACCTCGAATACTAATGAATAATACTGTATTGTGCATCTAAACAGAAAACAAAGACACATTTCAAATTACGTACACAAATTCCGCTAGGCAGAGGAAGTGGACCTGTGAAAATACAGTCAAGCTCTGCTCCTTCCTACGTGCACATTAGAAACAGGCAGAAGAATACATGTTAAAATACAATACATACTAGACTGTAAAACTGCTTGAATTAAAAGTATTTTATGAACTGCTAAAGGACATATCTTGACTCAAGCTGAACAAATAGAAACAAGAAAATGTGCAATATACAACAACAAAAGAGAATTTGAGGCATGTCTAAGCCTCTCAACTTCAAAAGCATTGTTTAATAAAGCTCAATTATATTTGTGACCAATTCATGCAAATTAAACTCAACTTTATTTTTCAAATTTAAATTCCCTTCTACACTGTCACACCTAGGGCCGACAAAGGTCTCTGCTTTCACAGTTCAGAGACAGTAGCCTTCTAAGTCATAACACCCTTCAATTCGTTTACTGGAACCCTGTACAGCATTTTGATATGGTGCACCGAGCCACTCAATGAATTTGACACAAAGAAGTGGGTGGTTCTGTACTAAAGTTCCCCTCTTTGGATCATTAACACTTCATGTACTCCTTTATCCATGCCACTGCAATACAAAGCCACATCGATTCTATTCCTACTCTCCAAAGGCCCCCAGAAGGGAATCGTGTCCATGAGTGATGCCCTTGTGCCGATTCCTCTATCCCACTCACATGGCCGAAAGAGGATCGTTCTTTCCTCTGTGGATATCTAAGAGACCTCAATCAGCACGTGAATTGGCCTGGCTGGTTTGTGAGCAGCCACCACCCAATCTGATTCTAGCTTGCCTCCCGGCTACCATTCCACGCACATGCTCCAATCTCAGTGCATGTCTAGTGGTGCAAAAATCTTCCTTCACCAGTCTCAGCCCAGAGAGGCATGGTTCCAGCCGTCAGTAAACCATTGTCCTCCTTGCTAGGAGATGCAATGGGAGGAACATGATGGACTGCCAATGTCACCCTCCAGAGTATCGCCAGTGCCTTAGCGAACACAACCTTGCAGCCCACAGTCGGGGGGGGGGGGGGGGACAGTATAGGTGACTAGTTGTGATGCAAAAATTAGATGATACATGTTGGATTAACGGAGATATGAGTGAGCACCATAACTTTACGGGTTGGCCGCTATCTTGTAGACCACATCCCTTGCTTATTGGCTTTTTTGCGCAGCATTGGGCTTCCCAGGCATAGGATCTGCCTACTGGCACTCTCCTTAAATGTACTCCTTATCCTTAGTCTTACTTTCAATGCCTTCCTTCTGGTGCCAATGTTTCATGTCTGTAGGTCTGTCTTGGAGATGTTTGTGTTCGGGCTGGACACTGAACAAGCCTTGGCTGCTGCAAGGACTCAGGTACACCGTGTATCGGTGCAGGGCAGCTTCTGGGGGTTCTGGCATCTTCAAACTCGGTGGGGAATTGGATCCGACCTCCTGTAGCGCGGTGACCTCTTCCTGGGTGAATGCTGCATTGGTGGACTCAGTGGTCAGCAGAACAGTGTAGTGGGTTGATGCATTTGGTCCCTGCAGGCTGGAGAGAAGTGGCTCCTCCACTTCAAGGGAGATGCTGACTGGTTGACATAGCGCTGGCAGCCCTCTGAAGCTTTTGTAGGATGCTCAGCTACAGTACAAGTAATTTCTTTGCAATTGTGCAGACAGAAGCAGGCATTCAGGGTTTGGCACCAAGTCCACAGCTAGTCCACAGTTCTTAGGTTCTCCAACTATTCTTTGTACTTCTTCTTCTTTAGTCATGTGAACCTGAGTCCTGATGTCTGGGGGCCACCTATATACTGAATTTAGGGGCATTGAGGGCAGTGAAGGGTAGTAGCCAATGGGCTACTTACCCTTGGAGACACTACACCCCCGTTATGAGCACATCCTGGGGGGAATGTGCATAACCCTGTCCAAGAGTTCCTAATTCCACCAGAAACGAAAATGTGGAATCCTTCCTTCGTGGACCACATGAGGCAGCCCACTTTAGGGATGTGATTAGTCTGGTGGTGCAAAACGCCTACTTGCATAGCTAATTTTTCGGCTGTCCTGAATCCAAATGGGCCGTAGGGCAGAGGTTGTATCTACCGGGTCTGAGGGAAACTGGGGTTGCATATCAAAGGCAGCAAGGACTTTGAAGCCCTGGCCTTGATATGCTAAATTACTAGCCATTCAGCTAAAGGAGGTGTGAACACCTTCCTCTAGAGCAGGCATCGTTTCTGGCCTCAGAGAGCATGCACTCTCACCTGCAGGGGGTCATACACATGTGTGTGGTAGAAGTCTGTACAATACCAGTCAGCCAGCACACTAAATAGTGTTAGTTTTTTCAGGGGGCACCTCTAAAGTGCCCTCCGGGTGTATGTCAAAATACATCTTATACTGGCAACAGTGCAAATTTATTAAGACAAGGTGTTTCATAGCAAACACCATGAGTTTCAGTAAAGCCATCAAGTAGCTGGGGAACCCGTAATGACCAGTGCCCTGTACATATAATTAAGATGGCTTCCCTGCTCACTTGTACTATCTACGAATGCATTCTACCTCGGGGATACAAGGCCAGCTGTGGAAGTGACTTACATATACTACATGCAGTCACTTTAACATGGAATACAGTGAGGGTGCCATGTCGTGTTTTCATTCATGGTTTGCACCATGAGGCGCAGTCTGCAGTGGGAGGTTGCATGCAGTTTGTGTGGGGTTCCCGTAGGGTGGCATAATACATGCTGCAGCCCTTAGGGGCCTTTTTTGGTACCCATGGCCAAGGTACTAGGGACTTACATGGGTGTGAAAGTGTGTGCCAATTGTGTTACAATTAGACCATTGCCTTGTTTTAGGAAAAGGTAACTGGCACTGGGGGGCCTGATTAGCAGGGGCCCAGTGCACATCAGTTGAAAAACATCAGTACCACTGGCAAAAAATGGGAGTGACCATGACAAAAAGGGGCACTTTCTTACACATACACTTTTCCAGTTCTCCTACTGCTTTCATTTCTGGTTCGCAAGCTTCTGCAAAAATCTCTCACCCTCATCCTGTGGCTCCCACATGGGCACGGCAACCATAGTTTACCACACTTCTTGAAATGTCAGTAGTTCCACATGAGCACTACCGAAGGGCCTTCTCACACAGAACCATAGAGAAATCAGACACACTGACCCCAGATCACTCAACCCTGCAATCAGGCCTACCTGCAGTGAAACAAGGACCAGCAAAGTGTGGATTGAGCCTGTCTGTATCAATGGAGATTCTGATCTTCAGGAACAGCTCATTGTCCCCTGGCAATCAACCCGTGCTTGAGGTCACATGCCCCTAGTTGCATATGTGTTCTGATTGGTTCCTGTATCTGGTGTTTCTATTGGACTTAGGGTTAGGTTTCTGATTGGCTAATATGTCTGGGGCTGTGATTGGTCCCTGAGGCTAGGGCTTCTATTGGATTTAGGGCTCAGGTTTCTGATTGGCAGATATGTCTGGTTTTTTATTGGTTTTCTGGGGCTAGGGTTTCCATTGGGTTTAGGGCTTGGGGTAGGGCTTCTGATTGGGCGTTGAGGCTAAGGGCGGAGAGTACAAGGGCAGTTGCCTGCTTGGGCCTGTTTGAGACCGGTCAGGCCTAGGGCCAGAGATGCTGTCTTTTTTACCTTTCAGCAGCACCCACCTTAACTAATCAACATACATATTAACACAGCTACAGCAAATGCACTAATTTACTACAATCTCAACAAGCACTACAGAACACCACAATACATCTATACACCCTTCTACCCCAACTACCACACAATGGCAACATCACTGTCACACAAAACACCACTCTGTCTTATACCACTAACAAATCCACACATCACCAACACAACACAAAAATACACTATAGATAACTATATTCTATCAAGAAACACACTCCCTGTATTAGCGTGAGATGGAGGCCAGGGAGAGGTTGGCTGAACTGAGGTTTCTCTTGGGGGCGTGGAAGGAGAGAGGGTTGTTGAGGTATTGTAAAAATACGATTACCATTTCTTTCACTCTTTTATCTCTAATGTTATTTTAATTCTCACATCCGCTAATCTAAAATCCTCCCATAACTCCCGCACCTCCCTACTCCTTGGATTTCCAGGATCACATTTCTGTCTCCACTCCAAATTTGGGTGAGTAGTTACTGAATGGGACATTGGTAAGGGTGGGACACTTTTGTATCAAAGGTATGAGGGTCCCACTGAATAATAATAAATGAGGGCACTACCCTGGGTATTTGATGTTCCTCAAATTTTTCTTTTCCCACATAGTCATGAGCACATTTGCTCTTTGAATTTGGTTTTATTCACTGAAATTAAACATGTGACTTTTGGTCTTGCAGATCTTTGCCATTATTTGCTGATAGTCTTCCTTATGAGTCCTACTCATTCTCATCCTCATTTGGGGAGCCTTATTGATCATATGCAGTCTTATCTTTTTCTTTTCAAGTCTTCACTTACATAGAAGATGTATTAGCAGTCAAACATCTTATTTCATCCACAGACGGAGAACACAATATGAATTTTTTAATTTTACCATGTGTCATAGACGGCCTACGACACTGTGGGTTCCACATTGCTGTTCTGTTTTTTGACAGCTACGGAGTATATTTTGAGTGAAGCATACTATCTTGGAGGCAGGATGTTATTCCTACTAATAGTTTGTGATATCTTAAGGTTCTGTTATGTCTAATGGTGCAAGATCGTATTAGCACCATAGCTTCTTTTGGTTGTTAAAAGGGGCATTGCAAAGCTACATTGCTTATTATCTCAATTTGCCTCTCTCCTAGTGACTCTTCCAATATATTGCGACTAACGAATACACATAGGAATTGCCTCGCACCTTAGGTATCTTCATACTAGAGAAGAAGAGGGTGCTTTCGCTGATTTCTTGTATATACAAATTACTGATTTAAGGTACTTATGGAACATAATTCACTTTCCCACTTTTTATCCTCTGTTTTCATTTTAACACACTTGAGTATGATTTTGAATAGGCAAATTCGACACGGATGTTTGGTTTGAATTTTCTGGTTCACTTTTCTTGCCCATTTCTTCAATCTTTTATCTATTAACTGCCTAATATCTTATGGTGTTTGGGCGTCCTGATGAACACCGACTATCATTCCTTCTCACGTGGCATTGTGTTACATGTATGTCAGGATTCAGTTGTTTTTTTGGGGCACTTTTTCTTTCGTGCACGTATACACTTGGAGTGTTTGACAATGTAGATTGTAGTGAGAATTCCCTCTTGTTTTGACATTAAAGAACTTCTCATACTGTTTTGTCAACAGCCTTGAGAAAGTCATCTAACGACAAAACACGCGTCTGCTGTTTGCTTTCTATACCTACGTGTCAACACTTTGGAGATCAAGATTACTGTATACTGATCGTTTCATCTATTGTTTTTTCTGTCTGTCCTGAAGCCTGGGCTGCACTCGTGATTTAAGGAAGGAACGAAGAAGAGAAAGACTCGGTAAGTGATTTTATTGAGTAAAATGTTGGGTGAAAAAAGTACAGCATCATGGAATGAGGAAGACAAATTAGTCTTCAAGGGTTATAGTGTAAATCGCACCAACATACGTACAGTAAGTTGTAGCATCACTCACCTCCAGGCAAAAAAACTGGGAACGATATTGATGAATATTCTTTATACCACGGTGGGTAGTGTGGCTCTGTGGCAGGCCTAATGCTAAAAATCACATATAAGGGGGTGTGGCCAACCAAAACGGCTGGTTGGACGGGTTCCATGTAGGCTCCTCACCCGACCCCACGATCCTGTGCTATTCCGCTTGCACTCACCATCGAAATAAAACGGAATGTAGATTGGATTGCAAGCGAAATCCGTGGGAAGCCCTTCCGCTGCTAATCACCCGCAGGGAGGAGCGGAGATCCAGCGGAGCAGTGGAAAGACCGGAATAGCCCAAATGAAAGAAAATGGTGTCTGCGACCTAGACCTAAGGTGGCCGTACTCCTCAAACGCTGCCTGGAGTTGCGGTGGAGCCTGAGGCGATACGTGGCTGTTGGAGGCTGCAACGGAGACTCGCTCCCGATATGATGATTATTGAGCAACGCTGGTGGCCCTCATTTGGTGTCACCCCAGCAGCTGGAGATAGGCAGTGGTTTGCCATGTGGAAAGCGGCATCCAGGTGAGGTACTATTGGTGCTGTGTGGTGCGCTTTTGGTGCAGATCAGAGCTTCCGAATCCCCTCTACTTCCACAGACGGAATGATTTCACAGTCACACACGCATACACACATCACACGCTGGTGGGGCCCATTACACCAACATTCACCCTAAATCACTCAATCCGTGCCCTGTAAAGGAGAAACACCTTTCATGAACTCTATCCAATCTGCCTGTACTTTGAGGTCAATGGCATCTGCTTAGTTGCTTGTAAATCTAGCCAAGAACATTTCATATAATACACAAATAAATTCAATAAACATGACAAGAAATAACCACCCGAGACAGGAATTCAAACAGATTGTTCATTTTATCTAAAATTGTAGGAAAAGCCAATTAAATGCAAAATTCATTTCTCTCATATTTACCTATTCTGTCTAAATGTCAGATCCTAAGTCAGAACCGGTGCTCTGTAGAAGAATTAGAGTTTTCTGCCGTCATGTAGAGTCATCGTCCTCTCCGTCAGCATAGGGACCTCGGATCATCAGCTCGGGAAGAAGTGGCGCTAGACCTCTCTAGTCTGCTCATATTTATACTAAATTTACATTCTATAAAGTTACATTTCTTTGTTCAGAACGGATGAATGGCGGAAATAATGTCATCTTGGTACTTTTTCGATATTATGCGAAATTTTCTCACGCATAGATTGTCCCAAATAATGAATAGAAAATTGAATGTTCATGACTAATTTCGATACATTTACGGATGTCTCTACTGGATAAAATTTGTTTCAAATGATGGGATCATAACAAGTTTGTGTAGTCAATATTTCAACTGTTGCAACTTCTCCGTCTTCCAGGGGCTCTTGGCAGATGTCCCGGACATGTCATCATGCTTATGGCTTTTCAGTTCATTGGAGGTGCAAGGTCACAGGCAGAGCGAAGCCTTTTGTAAATTTCCATCTACTCAAGTGCAGGCTGTAGATGGTAGCCATTTTCGGGTAGGCCACATTGGACAACTTAAGCAAAAATAAACATAAAACAGAATTACTGCACGGAAATGATTATACAGTGTTATTCCCCTGCTAATACCCTTATGTGTGTGTATTTATCTAGCCATTTGCGACATCAAAAGCCATTAATGCATATTAATTAAAAGTGCAAACACCATAACATCACATAAGCAACATTGATTTCTGTCAGTTTGCTCACCAACTTAGTTCACTTATTATTGTAGCCATGCAATAGCATTCCCACGTGTAATTCTCTTGGTAATAAGGTTGATTAGACAACATTTGACAAACTTTTAATACTTAATAATTAATCAGTAGTACTTTTAGTTATAACATGCGAAAATGAAACAGGTATTCGGTTTTAAAGTAAAAACCCTGCTCCATCAATCCCCCCTTTGGTGATATATAATCACCACAAAAATCAAAACCCCAAAAATCAATTTAGTTTCCCCTTTTGGAAGAATTTGAAATATCTTCTTGTTCTTGTTCATGTTTTTAAACCCTAGTTTCCATCTCATCTTCCTTTTTAGTTTCTATATACATGCTTTCTCTTAGCTCTTCTAGTTCTATTTCTTGTGGATCTCTTTCTGGTT
This sequence comes from Triturus cristatus, assembly GCF_964204655.1. Lineage (NCBI taxonomy): Eukaryota > Metazoa > Chordata > Amphibia > Caudata > Salamandridae > Triturus > Triturus cristatus. The sequence continues at coordinate 1,188,711,260 of NC_140581.1, read as the reverse complement.
TCTTTTGTCTCCTTTTAACATTTTCTTTTGTGATTTTCTTTTTATTTCTTCTATATCTACAACACATACATCCTAATCTAAGGATCAATAATCCAACAATTACACATGTTAATGGAAATAATATCTTACCAAATATGGTACTACCTATCTTAGCTACAAAGTTCTTAATAACAATCATCTTGTTAGCCATTTTAGTCCAGATACTTTCAGCTTCCAGTGGTACTAATTCTTCATGCAAATTAGTAATATTTTTGATATAGACTTTTAGATCTTTACTTTCGTCAGGAATGTAAGTGCAACAATGTTGAACTTTCAGCATTCCACAGACTCCACCCTCTTTTGCCAAAAAAATGTCAAGGGCAAGTCGATTTTGCATCGCCATAGCACGCAAAGCAACCATTTCTGTATTAACCAAAAGAAAACCTCCAGCGGTGCTTGTTGACAAGCGATCCACCACTGTTGACAGCTTCCGAATGCCAAATGCATTCAAGGAAATTCCCACTGCTGGAATTAAAGCTCCAAAAATATCTCCTACAATTTCTGTCCATGTTTCTCTTCTATAACGTGTTAATGTGTTAGAATGTTCAGCATCATCTACTCTATCCATGTGGAAAATCTTTGGAAAGACCAGGCCAACATAACATGTACCAAACCAATGGTCAGGCAAACGGTAATAAGCCTTGTTCCCACAAATATAATACACTCCCGGAAAAACTGGATCTTCTCCTCCTCTAAATCCCCATCCGGTTGCAATAAAGTATGTATCATGGCACTCACTAGTCCCTATGAAATAATAATCATATTGGGATCTCTTCCTGGTAATGCACAGTTTGCCTTTCTGTGGGGCATCTATAGCCATAGTTGGACTGGCTCCATTTTTCAACTCCTTTTCTTTCTCAATATCCCACATTGTTTCACTCATTTTTTGCCCTTCTGCTTTCTTGTGCATGTTCAATCTTCTTCTCTCAACCATGTCTAGACAATTCTTCTCTTCTCCTTTCAGACTGCAAATTAAATTATTTCTAAAAACATATTCTAATGTTAATTCTTTGGTTTCTAAAAAAATCTCACCTAAAGCGTTAGCTTCCTTTGCAGGATTCAGTGCTTTATTCATAGGCAACTGCCCAAGAATATTATCTACATTAGACATATTATAATCTAATTTCCCTAACTGATAAAATATACTAATCAACACACTACAGGAAATTCCATACGTAGCCGGAAGATGATGATAAGTCACTCCTTCCGAAACAGAGGCAGGTAATTGCATGCAAACGTAGCAATCCCTTACTTCCATTGTCTTTACGTACTCATACAACAATTTAGAAAAAACATTGCTAGAAAAATCATGAATTGACCTATCCTTATGTATATGTATATTGCTAGTTCTAGTCGGTACTATTTTCTGTGAACTTTTCCCTATATTAGTTTTGTTCTCAGTATGACCTTCTAAAGTGTCTATAGTGACTCTAAATGAAATCAATAGAGCAAGCACGCTCCAAAGCAGCATTAATAAACCTGTACAGCAGCAGCACATTTTGCACCATCTTTTCAGAAAGGTACATCTACTTTTATTATTCTCAGTGTTAGCCATTTTGTTAATTTGACCGTGTCTTTTGACTTAGCCTCTTCTACTCCTTTATTGAACTTTTAAGGGCAGCAAGTACCCAACAGATTATTACAATCTACTAATTTTTAGTATTTCTTCTTCTTCTCTTCTCCAAGTGATTTTTCCTTGGATTTACTCAATTTGGATTTTCATCACTTTTCACTGTCTCTTCATCATCATCAAACTGTATCAGGTCCTGAACATCCGTCTCTTCTCCAATGTCGGACAAGATAACTCTCAGGATTCCCACAGCTTCTTCTTCAGCAACCTCCTTCAGCAAAGCCTCCTCTGGACTTCCTTGGCTGTCCGCCTCTTCTCCTTGTTCAGGCAGTGCTACATACGTCCATTCTGGTGACTTGTACCTCTGGTTTGGTTTCCTTATTCTTTTAGTTCTCTCAGGTATCTTTGTTTCTTCTTCTTTGGTTGGGTTTTGACTCGACACTTCGTTCACTTGTTCAGCTTTCGAAGAGTTAACTCGTGTCAGTCTGTACCTTAGTCTCTTTATCTTATTTGGCCAAAGATCTCCTTTAGCATTTCTCTTTTGTTTTCCTTCTTTATTGTTTCTTTCTCCAAGCCAAGTTCTCTTTCTCAGAACTCGTCCTCCATGTATCTCATTGTCACTTCCATCAGACTCTGTTTCAGTTGCTTCTGGTTCGTTAACAGCTTTCTTTTCTCCAACAACTTCCTTTTCTCCAACAGTCTCTTTTTCCACCAATTGAGATTTCCCTACCTCTGTCCCTCCTCGGGTCTCCGACACGCAATCTTCTTGCTGTCTACTTGTCCCTTCACCTATGTTGTTGTTGATGTTCCCTACACCTCCTCGGGGTTTTTCCGCAATCTGTCCCTCTCTGTCTGTGTCTGTCCCTTTTTCTTCAATATTTATCTCAGATGGAACTTTTCCAATTTCCTCATGTGATTCAGGTGTCTCTTCTGTTGGAATGTTCTTTTCTTTTCTTTCTTTCTTTTTGTGTTGGTCACTGTCAATTGGAACCTCAGGCAATTCTTCTGAGTCTGAACTCGCTTCTGCAGTTTGCACTGTTCTCTTCAGAACCTCTTCTGGTGGGATGAAAATTTCCCTTGACTCACTTTCCCCACTTTCAGGATTCTTTTTCCTTCTTACTGCCTCACTGTCTGCATCATCACTGGAATCTGATTCTTCAAAGTATTCTTTTCCAGTACCATCTCTTGGATTTGGAACTCTCAGTGTGTGACTTGCATGTATCCAATTTTTCACACCAGCACACTTCACAGCTGTCGTTGTGGTCAAGATGACTTGTCTTGGCCTTCCCCACCTTGGAACCAGGCAATTCCTTCTTCTGTGGACTTTTATCCTTACCCAGTCCCCTGGGCTCAGATCATGGGCTGGTTTCTTTTCAAGTGTGGTGGCGTCTTCTCCAACCTGGTGAAACACAGAATGAACTGCGTCAGCCAGGCCTTTGCAGTAATCCAAAATCATGTCATCAGTTATAGTCATCAGCTTGTTCACTGGTACATATGCATGCCTCATAGCACGTCCCATGATAATTTCATGTGGACTCAAACCTGTTGTTCTGTCTGGAGTAGACCTAATGGTCAAGACTAGAGGCAAGACATCGGGCCATTTCATTCCTGTGGCTAAGCACATTTTGCCAATTCTGTTTTTGATGGTACCATTCATTTGCTCAACTACACCAGAAGCCTCTGGTCGGTAAGCACAATGCAACTTCTGCTGTACACTTAATGCTTCACAAATTAGACCCATGATTTCATTATAAAAATGTCCTCCTCTGTCTGATTCAATGGTTACTGGGAACCCATACCTTGGGATGAACTCTCTTAACAGTAATTTGGCCACTGTTATCCCATCATTTCTTCTTGTTGGATATGCCTCCACCCACCTGGAGAACAAACAGACCACCACCAGGACATACCTCAATCTGTTGACTGGGGGCATTTCAATGAAGTCTATCTGCATTCTTGTGAAGGGTCCTCCCTCCCTGGCTATTGTTCCTAGGCTCACCACTGTTTTCGTTCCAAGATTGAATTGTTGACATATCAGACATCTCTGGCAGAGACTTTCTGCTATCAGTCTGAACTTTGGACTGTACCAGGTTTGCTTAAAGGCTCTTATCATAGCATCCCTCCCCAGGTGTCCTTGGCCATGATACATCCTTGCCATTGTTGATAGCATGCTGTTTGGCATGACTGGTCTTCCATCCCTATAGACCCACACATGATCTTTTTCTCTAGGTGCACAACCTGCTTTCACCCAATCTCTCATTTCTTCATCTTCTGCCTCATCCTGCAGCTGTTTTACTTCCTCCCATGTTCCCACTTCATTAGTAAACATTAATGAACAAGAAGACATTTCCCGTTCTTTACTCCTGTTAATTGAGTGATTGTTTCTTGCACAATATTGTGCAATGTCATTGGCAAACTTGTTACCCACTGTTACAAAATCATCACCATGACCGTGAGCAGCACATTTTACAACTGCTAGTTCTTTAGGCAGCTGTATCGCCTCTAGCAGTTTTCCAACCACTTCAGCATTCTTTATGGGAGTTCCACTTGAGGTCAGGAAACCTCTTTGTAGCCATAGTTGGCCAAAATCATGGACAACTCCGAAGCCATACTGGCTGTCAGTCATCACAGTCACTCTCACACTCCTTCCAATCTTGCATGCTTTTGTCAATGCCACCAATTCTGCCACCTGAGCGGATTTAACTCCTTTCAAAGGTGATGCTTCCACAACTTCTGAGACTTTGCACACAGCATATGCAGCACTCAACACTCCTTCCTCTGTTCTCAGACAAGATCCATCCACAAACAACACATGATCACTTTCAGGCAGTGGCAGATCTCTTATGTCTGGCCTTGGCTTTGTGCAATAATCAAGTACATCCAGGCAATCATGATCAACATCATTTCTCACTCCCACACATTCAGCATCAGGCAACAGTGTCGCTGGATTCACATTTACACATCTCTCCAGACTTACATTGGTTGCACCGAGAATGACTTTCTCATATTTAGTCAGCCGACTGTGAGACATGAACTGTGTCCGGCTCCTTGTTAAAAGGATTGCCACATCATGAGGTACGAATACCCGTACAGGGTATCCCATTATGATTCCCTCACTTTGTTCCAGACTTTTGCAGGTAGCAGCTACTGCTTTCAGGCAACCTGGCAAACCCACAGCTACTGGGTCAAGAGTTGCTGAGAAATAGGCAATTGGCCTCCTCAGACGTCCATGTTTCTGGATCAACACTGAAAGTGCACATCCATTTCTCTCACTACAGTACAGCTCAAATTCCTTTTCATAATCAGGCATTCCTTGGGCAGGAGCTTCACAAAGTCTGTCTTTCAGCTCTCTGAATGCAGCCATTTCTTCTGGGTTTAGTTCTAATGGGTCTTTCACCTCACTTTTGGTCAATTTAATCAATGGTTTGGCAATCAGGGAAAAATTACTTATCCACTGACGACAGTAACCCACCATTCCCAGGAACATTCTCACCTCTCTTTGTGTCATTGGGGCTCTCATTCCCCTAATGATTTTGATTCTGTCAATAGTCACTTTTCTCAGGCCTTTCTCAATATTGTGTCCCAGATACTGGACTTCTTTCTTACAGAACTGCAATTTGGCTGGAGATACCTTTAATCCTCCATCTGCCAAGTGATTCAGTAATGCAATGGTGTCTACTTCACAAGCTTCACGTGGTTTTGATGCCACAAGTAGGTCATCAATATATTGGACCAAGACTGAATTATTTTCAGGCATTGTCAGACTTTCCAGAGATTTCTTTAGCAATTGATTAAATATTGAAGGGCTCTCTGTATACCCCTGTGGAATTCGGCATCATGCCAAAATCCGTTCTCCAAATCTAAAAGAAAATATTGGCTGGCTGTCATGATGCAATGGGATTGAAAAGAAAGCATGACACAAATCAATTACCGTATACCATTCTGCATCATGGGGAATCTGATACAAAATCACTGATGGATTTGGCACAATAGGACAACATGGCACAACAATCTTGTTAATTTTTCTCAAATCCTGTACTATTCTGAACTTTCCATTAGGTTTCTTCAGTCCCATTATCGGTGAATTACATGGGCTGCTCAATATTTCTCTTAACACCCCTTGCTGGATCATTTTTTCAATTAAGGGTGTTATTCCTTCAATTATTTCAGGTGTCAATCTGTATTGCGGTATGTTTGGGTAAACCACTCCCTCTTTTACAGTAATCTTTACTGGATCTACATTTCTCATCAGGCCCACATCTTCTCCAGTAAAATCCCAAACTGCTGCTTTCACTGTCTGTTTCAGCTCTGGGGGTAATGCATCTGGATTAAATATTGCATATGTTCCCAAAGCCTCACATTCTCTGTTATCCATGGTCATTCTGTATAGAACATCCTCATCAGGTGTCTCAAAGGTTATTCCATCTGGTGTACAGAAAATAGTGCAATTCATCTTGCACAGCAGATCCCTGCCTAACAAGTTCACAGGACTTGGGTCACACACTACGAATCGGTGCATGGCTGAAAATTTCCCTATTCTAACCCTTACTGGTTCAGTAAGTAGTGTTTTGATCTGGGTGTTAGACACACCAACCACTTGGATTGCTTCGTCCGAGAGAGGAAGATTCTTTATATCAGCTGACCTGACAGTTGATCTCGTGGCCCCAGTGTCAACTAGGAAAGTGACACTTTCACCATTAATTTTCCCATCTACAAAAGGCCCTGCCTGGTCTATTTCTAGAGTTGCGCCAATTACGCACTCCTCTTCCTCTCTTCGGCAACGTCAGAAGTCTCCTTCAGAGTCGCTTCCCTCATTTTTCAGCCAGTACTGAGAAACTGCGCTTGCGCGTTTTGGTTTGATTACCTGCTCTTCATCGTAGAATCCCGACTCTTGGCTGTACTTCTGAGATCCTTTTCTCTGTGGCAAGGGTGGTTTTGGCACCTGATTCTGCTGCTTATCAGCCTTCTGCTGTTGCCGATGCTGACCACACCCCTCACTCTGCACCTGCGAATTCAATGATGAATTATCGTCATTAGTAGACGGTGGATTCTTACACTCGGATTTCCAGTGCCCCAATTTTCCACAGTTGTGGCATGGGAACTTTTTCTTGGCTTCCTCGATATTCCCCTTTCCTTTTCCTGGACCAAACCTGGGCTTATTTCCTGGGTTATTTGCCTGTTCAACCAGCTGAGCTTCCTGTCTTTCTGCAACTTTCACCTGTGCCCACATTGCCTTTTCTTTTAGTTTTCTCTGCTTTGCCTCAATCTCATCACTGAAGTATTTTGCATGTCTCAGAATCTCATCAATCTTCTTACTCTGCCAGTCTACGGTGTGCTGCCGTATCATTTCACTGATTTCAGGCTGCAAACCATACACAAATCTATACACAAAATGACTCAGATCCTTGTCACCCAGGTGTTCATCTCCACTGAACTGCTTAAAAGCTAGTATCAGTCTTTCATAGTAAGCATGGACTGATTCTTTCAATTCTTGATGTGTTCGATCTATTTTAACCCAGTCTGTCTCCTTGGGGGGTACTTTATTTTTCAAAAAGGCCATAACCTGCTCGTACTTCTTCATGACCTCCGGGTCTGGAGCTCCTGTTTTTGGATCTCTTGGGTATTCCTTAGTGGGCCAGACTATGACTATTTTACATTCTGCCCACAGGCCTGCTGGTACAATTATATCAAACAGACTATTCAGGTCAATCCACAGTACTTTTGACAGCTTTACAAATCTGTCGACTTGTCTGTACCACTCAACGGGCTTTTCCCTTAGTCGAGGGAAATCATTCGTAAATGATAAAATATCCTGTCTGGTCCATGGGACATGTACGTACCCACCTCCTGGAATCTCTCTCATGGGGTAAGCTGTCACTGCCTTCTCTTTTTCTTTCAGGGGAAATGCTGAGTAAGTTCTATCTGCCCCATCCTCTCGCTTTCGATACCATCTGTCTTTCCATTTCTCTACATCTCCCCATTTCTTCAGCAAAGCAATCATTTCCTTAATCTGTCCTGTTCGGCCTGCATTGTTTAGATTCTCAATATCTTTGTCTGAAAAATCCACTCGGTAAGGCTCTTGTAAAGCTTTCACCTTGTCCATGTCAATTCACTGGCTATTCCTTTCAACCTGTCATGTATGTTCTTTGCTCTCCATGTGACACTCTTGCAAAGGAAAAGAATCTCCCCTTCCTGATAATTCTTCAGCGTTTCTGTAGGGAGTGTACCTACAATCATCTCTTCCATTTCCATACGTTGCCTAGCTACATCAATTCCCTGTGATTCTCTTTCTTTCTTCTGCAAAGTCTTCAGCCAATCATTCAAATCTTCAGCAGTTATCACAGATTTTTCTACACTCCCTGGTTCTGTCACTCTTTGTGGTTCTAAAATTGATCCTCTGTTCCCTTCCATACATCCAGAATTCAAACTTGAGTTAGTCTGCACACTCAATTCTCCTCCACATATGGTATGTCTCCACTGATTTTCTCCTGTTCTCCACTGTGTTTCTCCCGCTCTCATTTCTGGCTGCTCCGGAGGAACAATCAATCTATTGCCCACATATGGTACCGTCAAACCACTCTCACCCATCCTCTGCTTGTCAAAAATCGGCATAACTGGGCCTATGGTCACGGGCACTGTAACTGCTTCAAGATTTTTAGTCAGTTCTCTGATTTTCTCTGTCAGTTCAAAAGTAGTTTTTGCTAGTTCTCTGGTCTTTTCATCCTCAAGTTCATTTTCTCTTTCTATCTCTCACTCTCTCTCTCTCTCTCTCTTTCTATCTCTCTATCTCTCTCATTTTCTCTCTCTCTCTCTCTACCTTTCTCTCTCTCTCTATCTCTCTCTCTTTCTCTTTCTCTCTTTCCGCCAGAGAACAACTGCTTTTCAACCCAGGGGTGGTACCCTCTGTTTTAATAATCCGCAAGGTGTTTCTCATCGGGGTCACTGCTGTCCCTACCTCTGGTTCTCGTCTATACGGGGGTGGTCTTTTATAGAGCATGTCTTCTAAGACATCATCATCAGACTCATTTGCCCCATATCTCCTGGGTTCTACATTATGTTCTTTCTCAGTACACTTTCTCCCTCCTGATTCCTCTGCCGTTCTTACAGGATATAATCCCTCGGTCATACTGGCATCACGCCACCTTCTCATCCAGTCATGATGGGTTTCGCGATCATACTTCCGCCCAAACATGTACCTATAGCTACCTCCACTTCTCTGTTTTTCTCTTTCATGCATTTCATCTTCCCATTCAGTCAACGCCTCAAACTGCGTTGGCCTAGGCCGAGGCTCTAAATTCATCATCTGCTCCCGTAAGTTCCTCAGTATGGCCAGATTAAATGAACCATGTTCCGGGAACGCTAATACTCCATCGTCTTTGGTGTACTTCACCCAGTTATCTAACCAAATACAGGTATGATACCCATACTTTGCAACCATGAAGGATGCTGGGGTTCTTATTGGGGGCAATAACTGTCCTTCCCTTGTCACTATGTCTTTATCCTTGTCAAACCAATTCTTCACTTTACGAGTAAGGATTTTTTCTTCTTTTCCTCAGCGTGGTAATACATCTTTCTTATTTTCCACAAGCTGTTTGCTCTTTCTACAACTGCACGATCTCTTGTCCAATTGCATTGCGACTCACACTAACGCACCAATCCTGGAGCGTCTACGTCACTGACTCAGTTCGCGAATCCCAGCACGACTCACACTAACGCACCAATCCTGGAGCGTCTACGTCACCCTGTATGTCTCCCAATCCTAGCGCAGCGTACACTAGCGCACCAATCACCGTACTTTCCACCGTTCCAAACCACTGTCTAATCACAGCGCGGTCTCCCTGACGTCAGCAGTCGCTGCAGCAGCTTCTGCTCCTGTCTCCTGTCTCTCGCGTCTACCCCTCCTTTACAAAACTACTTGGTAGACTTTGTTTCAACTTCTACGAGTCTGTTAGTTACAACATACAAACATCTCCATTGTCTGCTTCGCTAGCCATAGAACAGCAAAAGACCTTTCCCACGAGAATCCTGCCTTTCCCGAGAGCAGCGCTTACCTCTGCCCTACTACAGAATCGTTACTTCCATTGATAAAATAGCACATCCCTCTACTTTACCCTTCTAACAAGCATTAATTAACTGTTTCCCTCCGGAATGCTCCTAAGAGTTTCACAATTAACCAGAATGCCTTCTCATTCACGCACTTACACACCAGAAAATGTAGTACATTCACACAGAATTCTGTCTTTCCCGAGAACAGCGAACAGTCTGTCCTACTACAGAATTATATCACACGTTAACAAAGCAGCGCTTACCTTTGCCCTGTCCTTCTAACAAGCTCAGAGAATACCTATTACTTCTCCAGCGGTAAGCTTTAACGGAATACCTTACGGATCCCTGGGACCTAAGACCAGAGTTTCACAGATAACCTTCGCTATCATATACACTTCTCTCACACAGAAAATACGTTTCTAATGGCAACACACGGCGATGCTACCTTGTCGAACCCAGACAATGCGACGCGCAACTTCAATTGTCACACGTTTTCCCCTGTCTGCATACAGGGCCAACAATCCCGCCTTTTTCCGAGAGCAACACTCCCTCTGCTCTACTACGGAACTGTCACCGACTCCCTACGTCCCAGAAGCCGTTCACAATACATAAAACTCAACACGACTTCAACATATAGTGTTAGTACAAATATCAATCAATAATCAACAAGCCTATATACACGCAATTTCGCCAGATCAAGACAATAGCAAACCATCATTCTGCTACCAAGAAACTGGTGCAGATCAGAGCTTCCGAATCCCCTCTACTTCCACAGACGGAATGATTTCACAGTCACACACGCATACACACATCACACGCTGGTGGGGCCCATTACACTAACATTCACCCTAAATCACTCAATCCGTGCCCTGTAAAGGAGAAACACCTTTCATGAACTCTATCCAATCTGCCTGTACTTTGAGGTCAATGGCATCTGCTTAGTTGCTTGTAAATCTAGCCAAGAACATGTCATATAATACACAAATAAATTCAATAAACATGACAAGAAATAACCACCCGAGACAGGAATTCAAACAGATTGTTCATTTTATCTAAAATTGTGGGAAAAGCCAATTAAATGCAAAATTCATTTCTCTCATATGTACCTATTCTGTCTAAATGTCAGATCCTAAGTCAGAACCGGTCCTCTGTAGAAGAATTAGAGTTTTCTGCCGTCATGTAGAGTCATCGTCCTCTCCGTCAGCATAGGGACCTCGGATCATCAGCTCGGGAAGAAGTGGCGCTAGACCTCTCTAGTCTGCTCATATTTATACTAAATTTACATTCTATAAAGTTACATTTCTTTGTTCAGAACGGATGAATGGCGGAAATAATGTCATCTTGGTACTTTTTCGATATTATGCGAGATTTTCTCACGCATAGATTGTCCCAAATAATGAATAGAAAATTGAATGTTCATGACTAATTTCGATACATTTACGGATGTCTCTACTGGATAAAATTTGTTTCAAATGATGGGATCATAACAAGTTCGTGTAGTCAATATTTCAACTTTTGCAACTTCTCCGTCTTCCAGGGGCTCTTGGCAGATGTCCCGGACTTGTCATCATGCTTATGGCTTTTCAGTTCATCGGAGGTGCAAGGTCACAGGCAGAGCGAAGCCTTTTGTAAATTTCCATCTACTCAAGTGCAGGCTGTAGATGGTAGCCATTTTCGGGTAGGCCACATTGGACAACTTAAGCAAAAATAAACATAAAACAGAATTACTGCACGAAAATGATTATACAGTGTTATTCCCCTGCTAATACCCTTATGTGTGTGTATTTATCTAGCCATTTGCGACATCAAAAGCCATTAATGCATAATAATTAAAAGCGCAAACACCATAACATCACATAAGCAACATTGATTTCTGTCAGTTTGCTCACCAACTTAGTTCACTTATTATTGTAGCCATGCAATAGCATTCCCACGTGTAATTCTCTTGTTAATAAGGTTTATTAGACAACATTTGACAAACTTTTAATACTTAATAATTAATCAGTAGTACTTTTAGTTATAACACGCGAAAATGAAACAGGTATTCGGTTTTAAAGTAAAAACCCTGCTCCATCACTTTCGCTTGCGGCTGCTGCATGCTCCTTCCCCAATAATTTGGGGTTTAGCCTGTCTCCACTCGAGTAGTGAGAACATCCCCAGCACTCTGCAGGACTCCTGGTGAGCTGTTGTCTAACCTTAAGATGGCGGCTGCACTAAGGAATGTGAGCGTTGGATCAATTAGAGGCTGAAGGACTATGTGGAGGAGCTTGTTGCAGATTGATCCTGGTGGCCACTGAGTCCATTGAGCTTCTGTGGGGCCCCATATATCTTGCATGAACATGGGAGAATGTACTGGACCTATTCTTACAACCTTGGGAGCTCTCTCAGCCACCCACATGATATCCCTCCCTTTCACAAGCATGAGGCAAAAGGGGGTTCTATTGGATTTACCCCGGCCTGTGGAAAGAGTCTGTGGTGAGTGCTCTGAGAAACGCTGCCCAAATGATCACTTTGTGCCTGCTGTGAGAACTTGATACCTGGGAAACCATGATATACCACTAGTGGTGTTGCATTGCACCGGTCCCAAGCACCTATGCCACCGAAAAAGGTACAGGCAAACAGAGTTTTAAGTGACTTCCCCCCGACATAGCCCAAAACAGGGGAGTGGCACCACACCTGGAAGATACTATGGCGCTGACTAGAGACGGTATTCTTGTGTCACTACGAGACTTTAAGAAAGAGCTACGTGAAGACTTCAAAATGAATATATCAATGCCTCTTTTGAATCTTTCAAAATAGACATTAACTCCCGTCTGGAGTCCCTCCAGTCTGATGTGAAGATTTGGAGAATCGCTCCCACCGGGACAACTTCAGGGTGCTAGGCCTGGAGAAGGGCAGTGAGGGATGAGGAACCAGACCTGGAAGCCTTCACGTTAGGTCTCTTCTTGAATCTTCTGGGAAATGACTACCTGGAGGTCAAGTTGGAACGTGTTCACAGAGTGGGCCTTTGGAGGGGGGCAGGCACCCCAGAAATGTCCAGGCAAAATGTTACTCCTTCAAGATCAAAGAACTGTTTTTTTTAGAAAGCCAGGACAAGGGACACTATTGAATCCCAGGGTGCCACTTGCTCACTTTTTTCAGGATATGGCACAGGCCATGCTGTCTCGTCATCTGCGGTTTTGCCCCATCACTTCAACCCTGAAAGCTTGACAGATCAGATACTGGTGGGCCTATCTCTTTGGTATAGCCTTTGAGTATAATAATAAGCCATGCCATTTTACTGATTTGACTGAAGTGGTTGCTCTCCTGGGCCTTGAGATCCCAGCCTTGTCAAGCCAGAACGGCCAACCGATAGAGGAGGGGGGAGACACCTCGGGAAATGCACCCACCATGGACCTGGCATACACAGAAGAAGATGGGCAAAACATCAAAGAGAAAATATGGAAGTAAACCACTCCGCCTGATGGGATGAGAGACAGTTATTGCTGGAAACGGAGACACTTACTATGCTGCTCCTCCACTGGCCGGTGCCGCAGAACTCCTCTCTTTGCTACCTGATTCTGGAGACTGCAACTGAGAGCATACAGATGACGTGTTGCTTTGTTTTGGGGCAGGTCAGCTCCATCCACTCTCCACCTTTAGACCTTTTCCTCTATAACAGTGGAGCCTATACTTTATCACCAGTTGCGGGCAATAGGGCGGGATTGTTTACATGCCCTGAAATTTCCTGAAGAGATGAGTCATCACACAATTGGGGAAGCTTTACTCTTTTATTATCATTATGTTTGGTTCTTATTGTTTTGTTGTTGTTTCCATGCTTTGCATGCTGGAGTGTCAGATCTGCTGGGATGAGGGGGCCAGGAATTGGCAGTGGGGGCGGGCATTACTGCAGGGGGCGGTTCGGTGGAGGGCCACTGGGTGCGGGGAGAGAGTCTTGAGAGATACGAGTCCAGCGAATTTTAATGTATGGCTTTCACCTCCTTGACTTGGAACATTCAGGGCTTAAATTCCCCTAATAAGAGGCAAAAACTTCGGAAAAATATTGGAGATCATCAATTTGACCTGGTTGCGTTTGTACGATATGCACCTAAGCAAGGTTGAAGATCACCTCTTAAAACACAAATTATACCCCCTTATTTATAAATCTTCTGCCACAACTAAACATAACGGAGTGGGCTTACTGTTTCGTTCCTCTGCCTACTTCCAGGTACAAGACAACAAGGCCAATAGAGAGGGAAGGTTCTTGATGGTAAAGGGATCCCTAAGAGGCCCGGCGTGCACGGTGGCTACGATATATACCCCCAAAGCTGTGCAATCTGAATTTCTCCTCTCAGTGCTTTCTATTTTTTATTACCCTCAATATGAAGGTATAATTATACTAAATGTTTATATCCAGAGAAGGGATGACCATGATTATAAGGATGAAATGGAAAAACTAAAAGAGGATCTGTCATCTGTCCCTGATAAGTTTCAGAATGATGTTTTGTTGGTGTTGGGGGACTTTAACCACAAGTTAAATCCTTACAGGTCCGACGCATTGTGCAAGGAACTGCTGGCCTCATATAAAATAAATGATGCCATATTCCCGAGGCGGGCTATGTCGGCAAAAGACTTGGCCTTTGGACAACTGCTGGGTGCCATGGGTTTGGTCTGCGCAAATGAAAGATTGGACGCAGATAGACCAGCAAAGCGCACTTTTAAGCTAGGCCACCAACCATGCCCAATTGATTATGTGTTATTTGCATGCCTGGAATTTTGAACTAGTCAAGCACTTTGAAGTGGTAAGTGTGGAAGGAAACGATCACTATCCGCTGAAAATAGAAATTGTTGGGTCTGTTGGGAAATATAGAGATACTGTGTTACAGGTTCGGGTAAATGACCCTAGGCGCCTCACAACTCGTTTATCGGAGGAAAGCATTGAAAAATTATTGGCAGTCCAGCAGATGCTCCCGGTGGAGAATATCCCGTCAGTTTATGATATCACCTGGTTTGAAAATTCTATTAGTAAATTGTTTACGAGTAAATATTAAAGGTTGTAAGCCAGGGTGTGGGAAGAAAGGCCGTTCTCAAAGAAACGTGAAGAACTGGTTTGCTGGAGAGTGTTGAAAAGCCAAAGCGAGCATCAGACAATGTGAAAGAAGACTTAGGGTTAAGTATAATGTTGATCTGTCTCTAAAACTCGAAAGGCAAAAGAGAATATACAAAATGTTAGTTAGAAACAAAAAAAGATCTTTTAAAGAGAGCTGCTGGGTTAAACTTCTAACTGCTATAGAATCCAAAGATATCAAATGCTTCTGGAAATTAGTTCAAGAAAGGTCAGGTAAATCCCTCGGCACCATGTTGTGTGTGGTACCAGAAGCAGATTGGGTTTCATACCTGGGTGAAATTTATGGAAACTGGAAAGATATAGAGAGTTCATACTCAAGTTTGTGGCCAGGAGTGAGAGAGGAAATTAAGGCACATTTTTTGGCTAGCAATGTGAAAAAAATCATATTGAATTTAACTCTGACGCAAGCTGTGGGCCAAGATAATCTCCCTGCAGTGATTATAAAAAATAGGCCTGAGTGGTGGGCTGATTTCTTCTCATAACTGTTTCAGGGGGTACTGAACACAGGCATAATTCCAGAAAACTGGAGAGGTGCTGTTATAAGACCCATCCATAAGAAAGGAGACGTAACAAGCCCGAAAAATTATAGACTAATTAATCTCTTAGATATAGGCGAAAAAGTATTTGCCAAAATAATTCTGAAGAGACTGAAAGAGTGGACAGAAAGTAAACACGGGGTGCCTCCAGAACAGGGGGATTTAAAAAGGGTCACTCAATGGGCGACCACTGTTTTGCGCTCTGGTCCATCTCGCGGAAGTTTATTGAGCAGAGAGGAAGCTTGTTTTGCTGCTTTGTGGACTTACGTGCAGCATTTGATTTGGGGGACCGTTGGACACTGTGGGAGACGTTGACTGGCTTTGATATCCCTAGAGATTTACTTAGTCTGTTACAAGTACTACACACTCGCAATTGGGCGCAGATAATTCTGGACACAGAGGGAAGTCTATCTGAGAAGATTGAAATTGGCAATGGATTGTGACAGGGGTGTGTATTGGCCCCTCTTATTTTTTCACTATTTATTGCGGACCTACCTTCTGTGTTAAGCAAAGAAAGGGGGGCCAGCCCAAAGGTCGATGCGAGACACATCGCATGCCTTTTATATGCGGATGATTTGGTCATAATAGACCAAACTGAGATTGGGCTACAAAGAAAGTTGAATAAATTTAACGAATACTGTATGCTTAAAAAACTAGTAGTTAACATGGATAAAACTAAGGTACTAAAGTTGGGAAGAAGGAAATCAAGGTTCAACTGGTTTTTGGGCTCCACAATATTAGAAATAGTGGATGAATACAGGTATCTAGGCATGTGGTTTCAGAAAAATCTGAACTGGGCCACCCACCTTGAAGCATTAAAAGTACGGACACCTGCTTTGGTTAGTGGCCTAAAGAAATTCAACGGGGTTTATGGGGAAAAATCGGATAGGCCAGCTTTTAAAGGCTTATGTAGCCATGGTCCCACCTCAATTCCTATATGGGGCAGAATTATTATATCTGAGTGGTAGACGCTGCTGGGATGTTGAGGAAGGAAAAGCCCTGAAAAAAGTACTTTTGCTATCGAAGTCTTCAATGGTGCAGGCAGTGAGGCTCGAAACAGGTATTACTTCATGGAGCATAACAGCCTGTATGGCCCTAGTAAAATTTTTGCAGCGTCTGGGTCTTGAAGATGTAAATAAAGTTTCCCAATGGTGTAGAAACGAGATCTTGAAGAGTGATCTATCAAGGGCAAAAGGGGTTAGAGACTGTATCATTAAAGCAGGTAGAGTGTTGAGTCTCAAGATTAGTCCCTTTACACTACAAATTGGAGTTGAGAGGAGGGAACTTAGGCACCTGGGAAAAGAAATATCATGTGCCCAGGACCAGGAGTACCTCATGGGGAAAAAAATCGGTATGTTTTATGGCCTTGTAGTGGCAACATGCTGCTCAGTTTTCCTATATTGACAGGTTGGCCCGTCGCCGCTTGAGGAGTGAGGTTTTAAGGCTGAGAATTGGTGTTAACCCCTACTATCATAATAACGAGACAAACAGACTAGTGATTGGTAGTAATGGGAAGTGCAACTGTATCCTGGGGACAACATGGGATATTTTACATATTTTATTGGAATGTTCAATGGTTTTAGAGTTACGGAAGGAGATTTTATGCCCAATTTTTTAAAAAGTATAGTATAACTAATAGGCCACAGGCAGCAGAATTTCTAACTGAGATGAAGAATTTCGAGACAGCCTGTGCCTTGGGGAGGTTCATGCAAAGAGCAAAAGAAATCTTGAAAGGGGTCTAGTATTACTATGCCCCCTGCTCGCACAGCGGATATAAGACAAATGATCCAAATGAAGGTTTAAGGATGTTAATTTAGATTTGTAAATTGATGTATTAATTGCTAATGCCTGGGGGGAGTTTATATATAATCAAATGAAACCCGACCAGAGTTAGCAAGGGAAGGCTTGTCTTATGCTATGTAAAGTGAACTACTAGGCCTGAAATATGGTATAGTATTTTAAATCATGAATTTTAAGAGGTTGAGTGTATGAAATCCTTGTTTTCTATGTATTGTATTTATGCTGTTTTATGTGTTTAAGGACTATGGAGTCTAAATAAACTTGGTTTTGAACTGAACTAAACAGCTTTCTATTTTGGATGGGGTTGCTACAGGAGACCTAAAACTCTTGGGGATTTTTAATCAGATATGGGACCCTTCACTTGGCATGACCCACTCCCACAGGTCCCTTACGGGGATCTTTACGAAAAATGCAAAATCGGCGCTTCACCACTTTGGGCTGCTTGATATATGAATGGCCTTGAACCTCACTGCACATGACTATACCTACCTTTTTCTCACACTCCCGCAGGACATACTCGAGAATAGATTACACTTTCCTTAGCCGGCAAGTATGCCACACCGTCCAAATTGCGAAGATACCCCCAATTGTCATGTGAGACCACCCTACCTTAGAAACTATTTTCGATTGGGCCACGGCCTGGCTATCGCAGAAGGTATTTTCCCAACATACTCAGCTCAGACCGGCTCTTTTGAGATGAACTCCGAAAGACGATTTTTTCAGATGGATGATCCCAAGGAGACCTGATATCTGACTACATGGGATGCTTTCAAAGAGGTCATACGTGGCAAATGTATCTCCCTGGCTACTACGCTACATCAGCAAAGGACAAACGAGAGGAAAGAGTTGGAGGAGGAGCTCTCACGAGCCAAGATAGCATATAAATCTTCCCATTCTCTTCTCTTACAGAGGAAGGTAGTGGCGTTAAAGAGGAAATTACACACAATCTATACTAACGATTAGAAGACCTTTCTGCACCTCAAAGCTTTTAGCTATGAGTGAGGTAACAAAACTGGCTCCCTACTGGCAAAACAACTACGGACTACACGAGAGAACGAGTATATTGGGCAGATCAAGGAGATGGAGATTCAATAATGCCCTACTACATAATAAAATATTTGTTGAACAATTTACAATTTATGTTAATGAATTATTTTCCAATAATTTACCCTCAGATACACATATGAATTTTGTATGGGGTGCTTTCAAAGCTGCATCTAGGGGCTTTATCATACACTATGTCACAATTAAAAAAAAAGCCCTGAAAAACTACTCACAATTACTCAAACAGATCAAAATTCTTGAACACAAATTATTTTCATCCAATAAAATGAACATTTCATCCAGATTAATTCAGGATAAATTACAATATAATAAACAATCCTGGTACAGTGCATGCGGTACACTTCTCAATATTAATGCAAAATTTTAGGGAAGCAGGAATAAAGCTAGCAAACTATTGGCAAACTACCTGAAAGTAAAGAAGCAAACATCTAAAATAATTGTCATTACTGATAAACATGGGGCCAGTCACACTAGTGAGTCAAAAATATTGGAGTGTTTTATAGATTACTATTATAGATTACATTCCATACCCCAGAGACTTCTCCCACTGCAAAAGATGTGGATTTTTTTCCACTCTATCCATCAATCAGCTGCTGAAAATGTAATTCTTTGTCTTTTGGATACCACAATAGCTGAGACGGAGATCAAAATGGCCATCTCCAAAGCACTGAAATACAAGGCTCCTGGTCCTGATGGATTTCAGTCAAGTTTTCTTCAAAATGTGCACATTTCTTAATCCCAAAATTCTTAATTTTATTCCAATTTTTTCTAACTGTAGACCAAGTGTTAGGTACTTTTTTGAACTTATGTTATGCTTACCTCCAAAGAAAGGCGAGGATGTATTCATATGTGGTAACTATAGACCTATTTCCTTCATAAGTACAGACTGCAAGATTTTTGGAAAAGTACTTGCTTTACGTCTTAATCACGTCATTCCTGACCTAATTGGCAATCAAGTCGGGCCTTGTGAGGGGGAGGTATATCTGATAATTCTAGAACTTTCCTTAATATCATACACATGACTTCTAAGTCCACTATGCCTATAGCAGCTAAAATTTAAGATGCAGAAAAAGCCTTCCACTGTGTTAATTGGGATTTCTTGTTTGGAGCATTGAAATGGCACAGATTTAGCCCCTATATTCTCATATACATTTGTTTACCTCCTTCTACCTTCATTTTAGCAGGTCAAAGTACTTTCCCTTGCATAGAGGTACTAGGTAGGGTTGTTCATTATCCCCCCTTTTATTTATATTATCCATTTTTGAAAAATAAGTTGTAGATCCCCTTTGTTTTCCGGCTTTAAGCATAAAGACATAGAGATTCAATTCACAGCACATGCAGGCAGCATTTTGCTTTTTGCTTCAGACCCTATGTATAAACTCAATATAGAAAAATCAGAAGTTTTGCCCTTGAACAAATATTGTTTTAATGAGTTGTTTAAAGACACTGGTTTCTCTTGGAATTCCGAAAGGATTAAATGTCTGGGCATTTTTTACTCCAACTCCATCAAGTAATCCATTAAAGCGAATCTTAATGAAGTTAAATCTGAACTCTCTAATATGTCTGAAGTTGGTCTCCCCTACATCTGTCATGGTGGGGAAGAGTAGCCACAATCAAAATGATGATGCCGCCCATTATGCATTTCTATTTGTCTATGCTCCCACTTATACTCCCTCTTGCTTTTTTAAAATCTATTAACAGTTTGCTCACTTGGCTTTTATAGAATAAATGAAAATCACGTATGTCTTTAGCCACACTTCAACAATCCAGAAACAATGGAGGGATCAATTTTCCAAATTTTAGGAAATATCATTCCCTCTTTACTCTCAAACAAATTTGGACTACTCTTTCTTCCACCATTCGCGATCAACCTACCCTATGGGGCCAACTGGAACATTCACAAATTTCACCTTTTTCAATCCATGACATAGTTTAGATCTCACAACCTTCAAAATCCTTTGTTTCACCAATATTCACTCAGTCTATCTCTGTCTAGAAATTCTTGAGCATACTCCCATTTAGTACAATAAAAACATAACCTAGAGATATCAGCTGCGGAGTTCCTTAGGGCTCCTCTCTGGACATCTTGCAGCCATCATCAAAAACCACAGACTCAACATCTTCACCTACACCAATGACACCCAGCTGAACCCATAGCAGCTAAGAGCAACTTTCACAATGGGATGAAGGCAGTCACCGCCTGGATAAAGGACCGCTGCCTCAAACTCGACTCTGACAAAACCGAAGTCCTCATCCTGGGCACCACTCCCTCCACCTGGGACCACTCCTGGTGGTCCGCTGCACTTAAACCCCCACACACCCACCGACCATGAACTCAACTTGTGCATCATCCTTGACTCTTCGCTCTTAGTGACCTGCCAAATCAACGCCATCTCATCCTCCTGTTCCCACACGCTCCTCCTGCTTCAGAAGATTTTCAAGTGGATCCCCACTGAGTCCAGGAGAACGGTCACCCAGGCGCTTGTCAGCAGAAAGCTATACTACGACAATGCACTAGACATCGGTGCCACGAAAAAACTCCAGAAGAAATTGCAGAGCATCCAGAACACCTCCGCCAGACTTATCCTGGACATCCCTCGCCGCAGCCACATCTCCAATCAACTGAGAGACCTTCACTGGCTCCCGATCAACAAAAGAATCACCTTCAAGCTGCTCAAGCATGCCTGCAAAGCCTTCCATAACACTGGACCTGCATACCTCAACCACTACCACTCCTTCTACACACCCACCAGGCATCTCCACTTCGCCCAACTGGCCCTGACCACTAACCCATAGATCCCCAAAACCTTGGCTGGAAGAAGATTCTTCTCCTACTTCGCTGAAAAGACCTTGAACACTCTACCTGTACATCTCAGGCAATCACCTTCACTGCCTTAATTCAGGAAGAACCTCAAGATCTGGCTCTTCAACTGAACTGCAGAATCTACCCCAACCCCATTGCCTTGAAACCGTAACCATGGGCCGCATATTTTCTGATGGAGATTTTTTTGCATTTCAGGATATTCAACAAAAACTTGGTATTTCGCCTAAACACGCCACACAATATCAACATCTTGAAACCATACTCCTTCAACTTTTCTCATAACTCTCAAACTCCAATCCACTCTTCTTCCTCTTTTGATTTTTTCTCACTGGTAAAGGCATCCTTCATCTACACAACTCTCAATAAATTCCCCTACTAACAGATTTAAATCTCAGGTGGAACTACAATGGCTAACGGACATAATTCAGGCTTTCTCTATACAAACTTGGAGGAAAATCTGGTCTAAGGTACATACTACATTTCACACAGCTAGCACATCTCATACACTATATTATTTTTACAACAGGCTTTGTTTTACCCCTAAATCTCTCCAACAATTAAAATTGTCCATAGATACGAAATGCTGATCTTGCCCTCAGGAAGATAGTGATTTCATACACATGTGTTTTTAATATCCTTGTGTTAAAAACTTTTTTGTTACAAATCTGGAATAAAATAAACAACATTTTGTCTACAGGTGTACCTTTTCACAACACACATTTTTTTAAGAGGCTCCTCGTGTCTATGGCAGGCTCAAGTTATGGTTGGCAAAATGTATTGACTTATCACAATAGCAGTACAAATTATTACCTCGAACCGGAAAGATACCACAAACATTTCACTAATAAGTTGGTGGAATTAACTTTGTCTTAATCACATATTAGATAAATCTAATGCCAACACGACATGTATAGTCCTGCATTTTGGAGTACTTATTCAATTGTTCTTTTCTTTTTCTTCTCCTCTTTTTCCTTTTTTTTTCTCTTTCTCTCTACTATCATAAATGTTTTTTAAATGCTATCAAATTTATATTACATTGCCTCAGCTTAATATAATAAACATTGTATTATGCCTTTATGTATTGATGTATACTGTACATTTAATATGACTAGATTTTTACTGCTATTTGTTATTTAATTTCTTTTTCAATAAACATTGTAAACTTTAAAAAAAATATATAAATATTTTACAATTGGTACCAGTCCCTAAACATGTTTGAAGACTACCTTCATAAAGCTCATTTTTTTGTTTTATTTCCACTTACTTTAAAAGTTGTGCTGTGTGTTTAATTTGCATATGATAAATTAGAAATTAGCATTTATTGCAAATCTCTAAAATGTAAGGATTGTACATGATAGAGTCTGAGAGACAGACACATTTTAGTCATTTAGTTTAATCGTTTAAAAATTAAAAAAATTATTGAGTTTTATTAATAGTATGTTACATGGTACATGGGCATACAACATTTGACATTTGTGTAATGTGACCTCACTTACAGTTGGTGTACACCATACAAGAAGTTCCTTTTGGTTAAGTAATAATATCCAAAGCATGCACCACATCTGGAAGGGCCTATTGCAATGAGTGAATGTTGGGATGGCGTTTGCCACTGTCCAGTGCGCCTGGCAAGCCAGTAATGAGTAACTTCTCAGCTCTTGCGCAGCCGGCCCCTATCTGCTTATTGTGGGTTAGCCCAAATCTCAGACCCTATTTGCCTCACCCAGTGACTAAAGCTTGGGGTGCCGATAGGGGATCGCATAAATGCTCAGTCTGTGTGGTCGCGCAGGTACGCCAGCAGAGGATCCCAGATATCACTGGGGCCTGACGAAGGTGGTAACAGCTCTGCATATGTAGTAAGTTGATCCTTACAGAATATCAAATCAACAAATAGTTTAATAGTTTTTATGGGGTTACCGGACTCAAAGATATCCTTCTGTTTTATAATTAAAGTTTCAAATAAATAATTGGCCGATACCCTATCGAATCTGACATTTAAATACATCTAAAAATTGTTTTAAAGCAAGAAAACAAGGAACAAAATAAAAAAAAGACTCAAAATACCCATTTGATTTTAAAGTAATTGACAGAACAACAAAATCCTTTAAGGTTATTACACTAGAACCCTGAATTACAAAGAAAAACGAAATCTAATGATGTACCCAGTGATATTATCAAATCCCTATTTCTGGTAGTTTTACCCATTTCTGCGAAGCATAGATTATGATGAGATCTATTGATAAAATAATTGTGAATTTCTGGATACCTACATCCCACCCACTAACTACAGAGATTTTTGATGGTTAACCGATATTTACATAATTCCAAGGGGGGCACAGGGACATTTATGATTTTTTGTAATTCCCCCTTGTATACATTCCCTTGTGAAGTCTTTGCTTTCCTCATATTCCCTTGAAGATGGCGCTGTTCTTTGCATTTTCCCACTCTTCCTGGAGCGCTTATCCTTTTAGATTTAAAACTGGAGAGATGAATTGGAATAGCATAATGAATGCTTATGAACATGGATATAGCTACAATAGTGTGGGTGGTCACCTCATTTGCATTGCATTTCCTTGACCTGTCTACTCGCCAGCGGCGGATCCTCCGCTATGGCGGAGGAGCGTCACCCCCCCCCCAAACGGCCGGAAAGGAGGGAAAAAAAAGACCTTTGTTTTATATCTCCCTTCCTGACAAGTCTTGGGGGAGGGGCCTGGGGTGACGGCCCTGTGGGGAGTGGTAGTGCACTCTATTCACTGCGCATGATGGTTTGGCCGGCCTAAGACGGCCGGCCAAACCATCATGCGCAGTGAACCTCTCTCCAACCCCAACTGCATTGCTGGCGTTGGAGAACGCAAACACAGACTCTAAGTCTGTCCTTGAGCGCTAATAGAGGGAGCTCTGTGGTACTTTAAAATTTGGGACCGCGTAGGAGGCAGGGCCCTACCCCTGTCTATTCCGGTATTAGCGAACCGCGAATGGTCAATGCGGTATGTACAAGTGCTTTGCATAACATTGCATCGATAAATGCACTATGTATATGACATTACATATTGATTTCGTGGGTTCCATCTTGGAGCGGTGGCCATCTTATGGTTGCCCTCACATAGGCTATACATTACAAACAAGTACGGGCCTTTAGAACACATGTGCTTTCTGTTTGACTTCTCTGTGACGTGTGCAGCTTGGCTCCGCTGCCCCAGGTCAGTCCGGTCCCACGAGCTCCCCGTCCTACGGCCACCTGTGATTAGCATCAGGGTTTGACACACCATAAAGCCTTTTCATCCCACACAAGCCTCCGGCTAATCTCTTTCACACCTGACTCTTCCTGCTTTATGGCTTGTTTTACAAACAGGAGATGCCCGTGTTTATTGGGGTCTGTTGATATCTGATGTGGGATCTGAGCCTCGCTGGGTAAATAATTGTGGGCTGGCTTAACTGGAATGTGGGATGGTCATCATGACTCTGCCTTTTCGTTTGTAATGAATACATGTGAATGATCATATCGTAAAACAAGGAATGTGTGCCTGAAGCATGATATTTTGTATATAAGGAGAAGGCTGTTTCTGTAAGTTTAAGCAGTCTCCTGAGAACATACATTGTGTTGTACTTCTCGGATACCTGTAATTGGTCTGCAGCCAATAAATAGATCTTTGACTTCACCCAGAAGACTCTTTGTTTCTGTAGGTCTGAAACAGGAAGAACCCGAAGTCTTAGGGTGTGTTCCCCTGCACCGCTGGGCTTTAAAAACCCAGTACTTCAGTTGGCGCCCCACGTAGGGCGATTTCAGCGGTACCAGTCCAAGCCAGAGGTTCGTGAGGAGCTTCGTGTGGAAATTCTGGAGGAAGGCCGCCACTTCATCGACCCCTGCATGTCGACGTGGTCCGAAAGTCTTTTCTGCGAGGTTCTCCGCGTCCCGAAGGCTACGAAGGACTGCTGCCCTGATTAATCGCCCTGTTTTGGACCCTTGACGATTTGGTAGAGCGAAACAATCGAGAGAGTCTTCTGGTGACGCCATCGATCATCGATATTCAGTTAAGTATAAGTGGAGCGTCTCCCAGTTTGTTTGGTATCCTTCGGGAATTTGGTATCCTTCGGGATCGTTTTGATTTGGAGCTTGCAAGTGCCAAACCCAGAGGACTCGTGTATTCACGAGACTATCGTATTCGATAATCCTTTGAAGTTTGAAACTAGACTAGTGAGCGAAGATGCCTGGTTCTAGTGTATTTGGAAGATTTTTTTGTTTGGGTTGTAGAAGGGATTCCCAGTTAGAGGATTCATGTCCGGTTCCTCCATTTGGAACTCCAACTTATGAGCTTTACGTAAAACATGGCGTGGGCCCCATTGCATATAATGAAGTATGGATCCGATACACCAGAAAGGACGGTGTTTTAAAATGGCCCCAAAATGGTAGTTTCGATACCGATATCTTAGATAATTTGGAAGTTAAGTTGTTTAAAAAGAAAGCCCGGCCGGCGATGTTTGATTCTTTCCGCCTATGGCGAAAGGAAGCCAAACAGAAGGAAATTAAGCTAGCGAAATGGAATAAGAGAGAAAAAGGTATGTCAATGATGCAAGCAGCTGTGCAATTTAAAGATAATGAGGAGGAACAAATGAATGAGCAGTTACATAGACAGCGCAAACTAGGGATCGATAAATGTTACCCGGTTTTGTCACCCCTACCACAAGATGAGACAAAAAAGATAGAAAAAGATTCCTTAATGTCCCATTTGCTAAGTTCGCCACCCCCGTATGCGCAAAATGCCACAGCGCCTCCACAGCTCGTAAATGTGCAGCCTCCAGTTAATATGCCGCAAGCCTTCCCGCAGCCGCCAGCTCCTCCTCAGCTGGCTCCTATCCCTGCAGTGCAGCCCTCTCAAGGGCCGCCAGTTTTGTTACCTGTTGCCCCTGCGCTTCCTGTGACTTTGCCTAGTACGTCAGCTGGCTCCCCTGGCGCTTTTCCTTACACTACCCAGGTACCTGTATCTGAATCCGCTTTTTTTCCCTCTGTCTATCCCCCCGTTTTCGCCTCAACTTCTCCTTCAGCACGACAACGACTAGCTAATGTGGTTACTAGTTTAATGTCGCCTCTCTTTGGGTCATCTAGTATGACCCCTGGTTTACAACGTAAGCAGTTGCGCAGTCAGCTACCTAATCCTGAAGAGAAAGAGGTATTAGATCATATGGCGCGTAGGTGGATTGTTTTCCCTTCACTCTATGAGGTGGAATCAGTTGTTAACGTTTTTCACCAATGGGATGCCCCAAAACAGAGGTATGTGTTTGAGAAAATGTGTGAATGCCTCTGTGAGGAATTGGAAGATCATGGTTCAAACACAATCCCGCAGGAATTGTGTCGCGTGCGATTTGATTTCGGAACAGGTATAATTGTGGGTCCCGATGTAGATAAAGCAGTTGCGACTTTACTGTCCTTCAGGAATGGCGATTGTCAGCAATCATTGTTCGAACAGGAATTCCCTGTGGGGAAAAAGGGAAAAGTGCGACAATACCCTATGAGAGAAGTCCCTCCGGTATGGAAGGAAGCCGTTGCGGCTGATGCCGCTCGAGGTATTGCTGCTGCTCCAGCTCATTTTCAGCGTGTTTGGGTACATGTCCCATGGAAGCGTTCTGAGGTGTTAGCGCTTAAGCAGACATTGCCTGACCCCCGTAAAAACCCTGCAGGATATTATAAGGAGTTATCACAAACTGCAGAATCGTGTGTCATGAATCTAGCTGACATAGATATGTTGTTTGGGAATGTTGTTCCACAGCCTTGATGGGGATCCATTCGTAATACGGATCATGCTGCAGAACTAGGGGGCACATGGGCTAATATCATTGCTGCAGACACTAGACAAGTTGGTGGTGCAAAACCTGAGCCCCTCGTAGCAGAACTCCCTGGTAGAATTATTACATACATGAAAACTATAATGCCCGCGATGCGCGTGAATTGGGATAAACTATCCGCATGCAAGCAGAAGAAAGATGAGACAGTGTCCGATTTCTTTACAAGGTTTGAAGAAACGTTTATTGACCACAGTGGTCAAGACATGAGTACTGAAGGTGGCCAACGGTTATTTGTGGATACATTTGTGCAGAATCTACTTCCCGAGTTGTGTAAGAAATTAAAAGATTCAGAGAGTTCTTGGGCTGTTTCCTCTTCAGCGCAAATACTGGCTACTGCACAGTATTATGAAAATAGGGATAAAGACGAGAAGGATAGAACAGACAAGAAAACGAAAGAACTGAAAACGAAGGTCCTTTTAAAGCAGGCTTATCCGCCGCGTGGAGGACAGAATAATTACAGGCAAACCCAAGGTATCTATCAGCAACCCCAACAGTTTCAGAATAACCAGCAAATGAATGGGTATTATCAACCACGTATCCCTATAGGTCCCAATCAATGTTCATATTGCAGAGAGGAAGGTCTTTTAAGTATAGTTGTCCTAAATTAATGCAGCGTACTAGTAATGCGTATGGCGCAAGAGGTAGAGGTGGTCAGCAAGCTCCTAGAGGTAGAGGGCGTGGAAATGTTCCCCAGAACGCGCGTCCTCTTCCGCCTCAAAATACGATAAATAGCTTTGATCAGCAAGCCAATGCTACTGGTAATACAGCTCAGTACTATAATAATGATTATTATGCAGAAGACGACAATGTGGAAGGTAATGATTACTAGGACAGCCGTAGACAGAGAGAGGGAGTTGTTTCAGTACCAGTGGATCAGAGTGGACCGTATGTTAAAGTGACTACAGCGGGTATAACAGAGCCCTTTCTACTGGACACTGGAGCTGCAAAGAGTTCAATCATGCATTCAAAACTCCCTGGCGCGCCTTTGTCTGGCGAAATGAATGTTTCAGTAGGTTTTTCTGGCGCCCCAGTTAGGACCCCGATTTCTAGTCCTATGCCCCTTTCTGTTGGACCTTGCGAGCTAAAAGCACCCCTCATCCTAACGACAGGTTGTGGTGAAAATCTGTTAGGGTTGGATTTGTTAAAAAGATTGCATGCGACGCTATATTGTTCTCCCTCGGGAGTACAACTTACGTTAGGTAAGGAAGTGATTTCCCCGATGTATTTGTCTAATAATGCAATGCCACCTGAATTGTCATCCCTTCCGGATGTCCTTTGGGCTACTGGTCCCAATGATGTGAGTCTCTTGGAAATACCGCCATACGTGGTCACTTTAAAAGCCAATGTCAGATTGCCACGCATTCCCCAGTACAAGATCTCCAATGAAGGTCAGAGAGCGTTGTTAGCAATTGTCAGTGATTTGATTCAAAAGGGTGTAATTGAAGAGACAAGAGGCAACGTTTGCAATAGTCCTGTTTTACCTGTCTTAAAACGAACGGACCCTTCACAGCCACCTGTTTACAGATTTGTGATTGATCTTAGAGAGGTAAATAAGATTGTTGTGTCACAGTTTCCAGTTGTCCCTGATATAACTGCCGTGTTAACTATGACTCCAGCCTCCGCTGCATGGTTCTCAGTGATCGATTTAAAGAATGCTTTCTTTAGCATCCCAATTGCAGAGGAGAGCAGGGACATTTTTGGCTTCAGTTTAGGAGGTCGAAGCTTCCGCTTTAAACGCGCTCCACAGGGCTACTGTGAAAGTCCATCAATATACAGTCAAGCTTTAAAAGCGCAGCTTGATGCACTTGTTTTACCTAGTGGCGCTATCCTCATTCAGTACGTTGACGATTTGCTAATCGCCGCGGATACTGAAAAGTTTTGTAAAGAAGCTACATTGTCATTGTTGCGTCATTTGTCTGCCTTCCATCATAAAGTGTCTCTCTCAAAACTGCAATATTGTCGACAAGAAGTGACCTAATTAGGTAATCTCTTATCGAAGGAGGGAAGGAAACTGACCCCAGAAAGAATTCAAGCCATTGCACAATTGAGCGTGCCAAGAACACAGAGAGAAGTGCGTGCTTTCTTGGGGATTACTTCATACTGTAGGCACTGGATACCAAATTTTTCTTTGCTGGCAAAACCTTTGTTAGCATTAACCTGTAAAAATACACCGAATCCTGTCCCATGGTCTGAGGAGTGTCAGAAAAGTTTTTGGGAATTACGTGATGCATTATGTTCAGCTCCTGTGTTGGGTACCCCTGACTACAGCAAGCCTTTTACATTGTATGTTCATGAAAAGGACGGTTGCGCATTATCAGTGTTAACACAGCCTTTTGGAGACAGACCGCGTCCATGCGCATATTTTTCGTCAACCTTGGACCCGGTAGCAAGGGCATTGCCAAGTTGTCTAAGAGCTACAGCCGCAGCAGCTATGTCTATTCGACAGTCTGCTGGATTGGTAATGGATAATACATTGATTGTTATGGTTCCACATGCTGTGGACACATTGTTAAACAGGACCAAGACACAGCACTTAACTAGTGCTCGATTGTCAGGGTATGAATTGACATTATTGGCAAACCATATACACATAAAGAGATGCAACACGTTGAATCCAGCTACATTATTGCCGATTCCAGCAGACCTAGATGAGATTGAGCAACATGATTGTCTGTTCAGAACAGAAGAGGAGACAAAAGGGAGAATAGATCTTAAAGATACTCCCTGACTGAGTGTGATGGTACCTTATGGGTGGATGGTTCGTGCTTTAAGCTTCCGAATGGGGATACGACTGCTGCATATGCTATCACGACTTGGCACACGATTGTTGAAACTGCACGTGTGCCACATAATTCGGCTCAAGCAGCAGAATTGATTGCCCTTACAAGAGCATGCGTGTTGTCTGAAGGAATGAAAGTGAACATATATACTGACAGTCAGTACGCCTTTGGTGTGGCCCATAGTTTTGGGCGATTGTGGAAAGAACGTGGGTTCCTGACTTCGCATGGAGCTAAAATTCAGAATGGCAAGTTGGTGAATGATCTCCTTGAGTCACTGACCCTACCGTTACAAGTTGCGATTATGAAATGCAGTGCGCACAAGAAAATCACTGATGATGTTGGTCGTGGTAATGCGTTTGCTGATGAAATCGCGAAAGAAACAGCAAAAGATGTGAAGACTCGAATGTATGTTGCAGGCCCTGCAAGATGGGTTGGTGATGTTGGAATGTGTGAAGACACGATAGAGAGTGTGAAGGCCCTTCAAGCTGAAGCCACAGAGAAAGAGTTGAGCAAGTGGAGAGAAAGTACGGGTAAATTGGATGAGAATGGTTGTTGGGTTGATTTGTCAGAACACCGGCGATGGTTGCTACCTGATGCATATGTGCTTCCAGTGGTTACTATGGTACATGGAATGGCACATATCAGTGTGAAAGGAATCTGTAAGTTGTTGGCTCCAGTATGGCAGAACGCTGGAATTCCCAAGTGTGCAGAGAATGTGGTCAAGAATTGTATGATATGTTTAAAATACAACCCTGGTAGAGGAACCCCAACTCCAGCTGGTCATTTTGCGCCTCCATCATATCCATTTGACGTTTTGCAGCTAGATTTTATCCACATGGAAAGGTGCAAAAACTTGAAATATGTACTGGTTGTTGTTTGCGCTTTTTCAAAATGGATAGAAGCATATCCCCTAAAGGACAACACTGCTTTATCCACAGCCAAAGCCCTTGTGAAAGAATTTTTTCCTAGGTTTGGAATGCCAAGAATGGTGTGGAGTGATAATGGGAGTGAATTTGTGGGTCGAGTGATGAAGAATGTGTGTGAGGGATTAGGTATAAAGCAGAAATTTCACGCTGCAAATCACCCCCAATCAGCTAGATTAGTAGAGTGCTACAATGGCACTCTGAAGCTCAAACTGGCCAAAATCCAGGCGACCTCCGGTCTTAAATGGCCTGACGCTCTGCCTCTAGCACTCCTATCCACCAGAATGACCGTGCATTCACGAGTGGGACTTAGTCCATATGAGGTCATTTTTGGCCGCCCGGCCAATGTATGGGGTGTGCCAAGACCGACAAAATTCAGCGAAATCGAACATCCAGTACTGCTTGACTATTTGTATGAACTGACGGCTAAATTGCGTGTTTTACACCAACAGGTGCACGATACTCTCCCCCAGGCCTCTGAAACTCCAGGACACCCTATCGACCCTGGCACGTGGGTTCTCGTGAAGAACTTCCAGCGAAAGAGCAACGATGAGCCCCGTTGGATTGGCCCTCACCTCGTACTTCTGTCGACAAGATCAGCGGTTCGAGTAAAAGGGAAAAATAATTGGATTCACGGCGCCCACTGCAAGCGGATCCCTTTGCCTCTACCATACGACCAGTGGGTCCAGGAGGGTATCGCTGATTCTGAAACAGACACTGTACCCCGTTTTGTACCATTTAGTGATGCACGCGTAAGAGGCACAGCTTCAGAACAAGAAAGTGACGATATTTTGCAAGAAGCTGTGCCACCGTCAACTCGATTGGACACCACAGAGCCTGAACTCTTGTTTGAAGACCAGACAGTACCTGGCAGAAACCGCTACAACTTGAGACCAAGGCCTATGGACAAATAAAAATTCCCTTCCCTTACTATTTTTTGATATTATAGCTCTCCCATCTGAAGGACTTTTTTATTTTTTGTTTTTCGAACCACCATCCGGGTTCAGCCGCAGGGTCGCGGTGCCAAGACTTTGGGGTACAGGCCGAAGACGTTAGGTCAACGGTTCTGGTTGGTCTAGGGCGTTCCCTGGACTGACAGGCGTCCCCCTTAGCAGAAGATACTCACCCGCCGCGTGCGGCACGATTAGAGGATGGAGTTTTTCAAGATGGAGAGACTCGCTGAGGAAATGAACTTTAAAGCGAAAATATGTAGAATAATGAAGAGCAAACGTTTTATATTATTATGTCTGTTTGTATTATTTAGTATGATAGTGTTTACTGTAGGATATGTATTCTTCTCCTCTCAAGTACCATTTGCACCCACTGAACAGCCTATACCTCCTCCTACTGTCTCCTTACACTCCTTCCACCCTCTGCCTGAACACGAACAAGCTAGACGATCAGAGTTTGTAAACAACTCGTTTATTCAGCTCCTGCACCAGCACCAGCACCAACTAGTCATGAATACAACCAATTGCTGGGTGTGTGGGTTAATGCCACATACCATTAATAAGGGTATTCCTTATCTAGTGCTGCCGTTTAGTTACAATGGATCGTCATGGGCATTCCAGACCATGTTTCTTTTTGCATTAGATGCCTACTCCCCGCGACAACCGCGTTCCATCAGACCTAGCACAAATAATAAGGCCTTAATGAAAGGAGTTGCCGATATGAGCAGAGATATCGACGCATACTCATCTATTCCCAAGGATGAATTGCGAGCTTATGTAGGTTGGAACGCAACAGGGTATAGCATTAGTCTGGGTGAAAGGCAGCGAAAAATCTCATCCCCAATTTGGGTCGTACCCCACATAGGTCGGTTCTGTTTACAAGGTAATGATCAGAATCCAAGAGCTCAACTGTGGAAAAGTGACTGTACTGAAACGTACACTTTTCCATCACAGTTTTCCCCTGCGTTTTTGGCTGCCAAGGGTACCTATTTTGTCTGCAATGACCGAGCATATACATGGTTGCCCCCTGATTTCTCGGGCACATGTTATATTGCACATTTGCTACGGCCAACATTTACTGCTGCCTCTGATTATCACAAGACCAGAGTTGTAAGAGGCGTGATTAGTAAGGAGGATACTGCCGGTCAGGAAGCGGGAGACTTCTTTCTGGGTTTCCTGCCGTTTTGGGGACCTATGGTCAATAGTAGGAACCTGAGACAACTGACTCGTGTGGTTGAATCCACTGTTAATGTAACGGCTGGTGCCCTTGGTAATTTGACAGCTGAGCTCCAAGAGGATCGCCTCATGACTTTGCAGAACCGTATGGTTCTAGACATCATACTTGCAGACCGCGGTGGGGTATGTAAGGTCATCCAATCTAGTTGTTGTATTTTCATACCAGATAACGCTCCAACAGTTTATCAAGCCATCTCCAAACTGCATAAAATATCTGAATCTATACACGTGGATAAAGGAGATTGGTCACTGGTGGGGTGGTACTGGGAACTGATATCTGCCTGGGGTTGGAAGATTCTGATGGTCATTGGAATGATCTTAGCCATTCTTTTCCTGTTCTGTCTGTGCATACAGTGTGCTCCTGCGATATGTGGCCTCTGTGCTACATTATGTGTAAGGAAACCTGTGTCGAGGGACGAGCTAAGTAATAGGATGATGCTACAGCAACATCTTCATGACTTCATGAATATTGACCTAGACTCGGATTGAAATGAGTATAGTTATTGCCTATGTAAGGGCAAAAGGAGGGTCTGTGGTACTTTAAAATTTGGGACCGCGTAGGAGGCAGGGCCCTACCCCTGTCTATTCCGGTGTTAGCGAACCGCAAATGGTCAATGCGGTATGTACAAGTGCTTTGCATAACATTTCATCGATAAATGCACTATGTATATGACATTACATATTGATTTCGTGAGTTCCATCTTGGAGCGGTGGCCATCTTATGGTTGCCCTCACATAGGCTATACATTATAAACAAGTACGGGCCTTTAGAACACATGTGCTTTCTGTTTGACTTCTCTGTGACCTGTGCAGCTTGGCTCCGCTGCCCCAGGTCAGTCCGGTCCCACGAGCTCCCCGTCCTACGGCCACCTGTGATTAGCATCAGGGTTTGACACACCATAAAGCCTTTTCATCCCACACAAGCCTGCGGCTAATCTCTTTCACACCTGACTCTTCCTGCTTTATGGCTTGTTTTACAAACAGGAGATGGCCGTGTTTATTGGGGTCTGTTGATATCTGATGTGGGATCTGAGCCTCGCTGGGTAAATAATTGTGGGCTGGCTTAACTGGAATGTGGGATGGTCATCATGACTCTGCCTTTTCGTATGTAATGAATACATGTGAATGACCATATCGTAAAACAAGGAATGTGTGCCTGAAGCATGATATTTTGTATATAAGGAGAAGGCAGTTTCTGTAAGTTTAAGCAGTCTCCTGAGAACATACATTGTGTTGTACTTCTCGGATACCTGTAATTGGTCTGCAGCCAATAAATAGATCTTTGACTTCACCCAGAAGACTGTGTTTCTGTAGGTCTGAAACAGGAAGAACCCGAAGTCTTAGGGTGTGTTCCCCTGCACCGCTGGGCTTTAAAAACCCAGTACTTCAGCTCTGGCCAATTCTGAAGCAGCTTGCATGCGAGAGAAGCTTCAGGATTGGTCGCAGGGCAGTCTGGGAGCAGGGGAGCACGACGCGGGAGTCTGAGGCAAGTTTTTTAATTATTATTATTTTGTATTCCACCCCATCGCTACCCCATGTCCCCCCTCACCGCCCCCCGCCCAGCCATTAGTAGTAAACACTGGCGGCTACTGCTACTCACACACCTCCAGGAAAAGTTCCTAGGGCCTTATTTACAACATTTTGGCGCAGGCATCTTGCTGTGCTGACCCACGTCAAAAGAAAAGGGCAGAAATGCGCCGTATTTATGAGCGATGGCGCACTCCTGTCCTCTTTCACTGCACTAGCGCACAAATGGCTGTCTTGCACCAATGCAGGCACTCTTGCACAAAGGTGTCCGCATTGTAGGAATGATTGTTTTTGTGCAGGAAGAGGCACTTTCCTGCACAAAGACAATCACTGGAGGCGTTTTCCTCTTTCTGTATTCTGCAGCATGCAGCACACATAGAAAGAGGAAAAAACGAGGAGAAATAAAGTTATTTCTCCCTGTTATTCCATCCCTAGGAAAGCGCACAGTTTTGGCGCATTTCCAGATTTACTCTATATGATACATTTGGGAATGTGTTAAAATCCATGGGAGTTGCATTGAAACCACAACGCCCATGGCATGCCTCCCTGACTCAGTGTGAGGCAACGCAGCGCATATCTATGAAGCCATTAAAAGCCTCACAGGGTGCCCTTATGTGGCCTAGAAGATATGGGTCTGCACTGTGTGCCACGGGGCCGTAAACAAAAATTAAGTTCCGGCGGCGCATGGGGCTTGTAAATAAGCCTCCTAGTACCTCAATCCTAAGTGCCAGGAATCTGGAAATATCTCAATACTTTTTGCAGCCTCCATATACATAAGCAAAATCTTCACATACAAAACCACACTCTATGAATCTGTCCTTAAGTTACTGCTTCACTGCTTTTTTACTCTCAGGTGTAGATTTACAAAAAACCGCGAGTGAAAATCAACTACATTAACATGAGTGAACAAGCAAAATTAGCGCAGCTCCCTGTACAAGCGTCATGTGCTGAATTTTGTGTTGTAATTTTACCCCTGTTTGCACCTTATTTCACTTAGCACTAGGATTCGTGGCAATGCTACTTCGTGCATGACTTTAATAATTAAGATTTTTCTTAGAATCCTATTGGTGTTTGCCCAGTTCCAGCCATTACACCCAATCTGCATGGATTATCAGGGTCCTAGCAAAGAGGTACAAGGCGATCTGTTGGTGTGTTCTTGTTAACTTTTCGTCACCAAAAAAAACCGTTTGTGCCCTACAACTAATCCACGCTATTTGTTGCGACACTCATTGCTGCTTTGTGTCATTCGAGTGCCTGCACAATCTGGGCCCACGCATTCCCGCGTGGGAGTCCCTGAGGTCATCAGACCCCGTAGCCATGGCCCTGTTTTTCATGACCTTGGTGATGCTTCCCATTTGTTGTCAATAAGCTGTAGCTCTGGGCAATGTGAAGATGCGAGCACTAACAGAATGTAGTCACAGCAAGAAAGGAGCCTGGTTAACACTGAAAGAAGGTGTGGCTGTTGGTTTGCTTGTAGTAACCTCAGTGGTGTTTGTGTGACTGATTTGAAAGCTAGCAAATGGACGATCAATAACTGGGCAGCCCATGTGGGGAGACAGTAGTTTCTTTGTCGAGAAGACCTAAACGTGAACGACAGCATAGTCAGTACATTACTTCTTCTTTTTTCTAAAAAAAATACATTTTGGCATGTTTAGGGAAATAATAAGGACGCTATTGTGGGATGACGGTACGGACAAATATTACGGATAACACTAAATTGTTCTTAAAAGTTCATGAAGCGATTACAGCAGCTTTTGTCTATATGATTAATAATTGAAATGTTAAGTGCACTGTTCTTTTATTCATTTTTGGTAAGTGAGGCAGAACAAAGTCGGAGAGACAGCTGCAAGAGTTTAAAGATACTTCTAGTAGTACATTATTTATTTATTGTGGTGGGTCTCCTGCTACTGAAGCGAACAGCGAAATTCCGAGCTACCCTGACGGTATAAATAACTCCTCTATATCTGTATCTTACTTTCAAAACAATGTGATGCACCTCCCCTTCAACAAACATCTCGCCTGTATTGCAAGAAGAAGGCAGAGCTTATTTGGCATTTTGCCTCTTTCCAGAGCTCTCAGAAAGGTACATGGAGATTTCTGCCTGTACTGTGAAATTGTTTCTC
Source organism: Triturus cristatus (assembly GCF_964204655.1). NCBI lineage: Eukaryota > Metazoa > Chordata > Amphibia > Caudata > Salamandridae > Triturus > Triturus cristatus. Next base: position 1,188,674,896 of record NC_140581.1, on the reverse strand, counting down.
ACTTTAAGATATTCATAACGATAATAAAACTATAACACAGTTACCAAATTAAAATGTAACGGTTATACCAGTATCGAGTCAGAGCTCACAAATTAAAATAACATTTTGAAATGTGCTGAGGTCTTTCTCATTCTCTATCTATCTTTCTCTTTAGCGCTCTAGTGAGGTAGAGCTTTCTGAAAAACCTTAGACAAGCATTGGCATAGCCAATAGGTCTCGCCTTTGGGACCTTATAAGTGTTTATCCATGCAACAGTTGCATAACTAAATACTTATAAGGTCCCAAAAGCGAGACCTATTGGCTATGCAAAGCGGCTGTGTGGCCGCGCACATGCACTGTAGCTCTAGGCTGGCCTGGTAGTGTTGCAGCGCGGAATGCAAAATCCCTCCCTTCGTCCCAGATCATAGATCGCATAGACACACTCAATCACTACATTCGCTGGTGGGGCCCATAACACCAACATTCATCCTCTATTAACCTGTTTCCAAGGAGGTGATTGTTCCATTCGCTGTAATGAAAGGAAGTACCCACTTATCCCTAATGAACAATAGATTTCCCTACCTTTCTCTATTTATTAAGGCCTAAGCTTCACCTTTTAGTACTTCTCCCATGGATAGGCCATGAATCAGCTAGCCGCTGGTTAAAGTGATAACTAAATCTATAACTTATTTACATAAATACACTTTTCATAATAACAACCCAACACAGTTCTTGTAATAAATCTTAAATCTTTATTTAAATAATTGAAAATCGAATCCTTTGTTTAATCAAGCAGTAGACCATCATATTTACCTATTCTGGCTAAAAGTCGTCCTCTAAGTCAAAATCTTGGTCATCAGTTCAAACTGTCAGAGTCTTAGGAAACCGCTGTCCTGCAGTGTCACCGTCCTCTCCGTCAGCATAACGTCAGGAAATCGAAAATCTTCTGAAGGGTCTCGCATCTAACCTCTCTAATCTATGGTAATTTATAGTAAAATTACATTCCAAAAGTAACGAGTAATATTTTTGAATGTCTCTGATTGGTTGGTGAGATCTGTTCCACCAGTTTCCTATGCGGAAAATGTGTCTTTAGATATAGTTCATAATTTCTTCGGAAAAGTATCTTTTATTGTTTCTTTCAGGGCAGCTGGCTGGTAGCCCAGAGCGTCCTTGAGTGGCACAGTTGAGTTAGGGTCACGTAGAGGCCACTGCTGCTGATGGTGACGCATGCGCACTTCACCCAGAGACCTTCACAATAGAATTGGTTCGTCAAATAGGGATGTCGGCCATTTTGTGGCCACTCCAAATGGTCAATTTAAGCAAAGAAACACAAAAACGTAATTAATACATGGAAATGACTAATAAAATGTTATCCCCTTACTAATACCCATATGTGTGTGTATTTATCTAGCAGAAGCGACACTTAATGCGGATTATATTCACATTAATAAAGCACGAATCACAAATACATCACGAAAACAACATATATTCATCCAAAATTCTAATTATCTATGATCAATATGCATATACAATTTAGTTTACATTTTAGTTAGGCCATGCAAATGCAATTCCCACATGTATTCTTATTAGTAAAGTTGATTAAATTCCACAGCAATCCAATTAATACAATTACGATTAGTTAATTATTCATATTAATAGAAACATGCAAAATAGAGAGGGTATACAATTTTTTTTTTAAATAAAACCCGCTCCAGCAATTCCCCCTTTGGTGATTTTATCACCACAACAACACTAATTTATTCACCCTTTTACGGCTAGTTGAAATACATTCTTGCTCTTATCCATAATTCAGTTTCCTCTTCATCTCTTTTTTCCTTTTTATACATACTTTCTTTCCATTCTTCTAAAGTTATCTCTTCTAAATCTCTATCTGGATCCTTTTCTTTCCTTTTTAGTTTTTCTCTTTTTATTTTATTCTTTGTTTTCTTGTTTTTACAGCACATGCAACCTAATCTTAATATTAATAACACAAAAACTACACATGTTAATGGAAATAATATCTTGCCTATAAATGTACTACCCATTTTTACAAGAAGTTTTTAATAGCAGCTATTTTCTTCCCAATCTTTTCCCAAACACCTTCAACCTCCAGTGGTACAATTTCGTCATGCAATTCAGTAATATTTTTAATGTGAACTTTCAGATCTTTGCTTTCGTCTGGAATGTAAGTGCAACAATGTTGAACTTTCAGCATTCCACATACTCCACCCTCTTTTGCCAATAATATATCAAGGGCAAGTCAATTTTGCATTACCATAGCACGCATGGTAACCATTTCAGTATTAACCAATAAGAAAACTCCAGCGGTGCTTGTTGACAAGCGATCTACTACTGTTGATAATTTTCTAATATTGTTCGCATTCAGAGATATTCCCACTGCTGGTATCAATGCTCCAAAAATGTCACCTACAATTTCTGCCCAAGATTCTCTTTTACTACGTACTAAATGATTACCTAAACTATGTACACCATCTTTACCTCTGTCCATGTGAAAGATTTTGGGAAAAACCAGGCCTACGTAACATGTGCCATACCAATGGTCTGGCAAACGATAATATGCCTTGTCCCCACAGATAAAATAAAGTCCAGGGAAAACTGGATTTCTTCCACCTTTAAATCCCCATCCACCCATGATTCGGTATGTATCATGGCACTCACTACTCCATAGAAAATGATTGTCATACACCGTTTGATTCCTTCTTATACACAGTTTCCCTTTCTGAGGCCAATCTAAAGCCAAAGTTGGATTAGGCTCTCCCTTCATATGTTTTTCCATTTCTACATCCCAGACTGTTTTCTCCCCTTTTCCTTCAGATGCCTTTCTTTGCATTTTCAATCCTCTTTCCTCAACCATGTCTAGGAATGTCTTTTCTTCTTTCTTCAAACTGCAAGTCAAATTATTTTTAAATATATACTCTAATGTTAGCTCCTTAGTTTCTAAGAAAAATTCACCTAATACCTTAGCAGGTCTTACTTTGTTTAGTTTGTTATTAGCAGGCACTTGCGCAAAAATGTTATCTACATCTGAAAAATAATATTCTGATTTACCTGTCTCATAAAATAAGCTAGCTATCACACTACATGCTATTCCATACGTTGCTGGAAGGTGATGATAAGTCACTCCCTCTGACACAGATGTAGGTAACTGCATGCATACGTAGCAGTCCCTTACGTCCATAGTCTTTACATATTCATACAATATCTTTGAAAACACATTATTTGAAAAATCATTAATAGACCTATCTTTATGTAAATAATTATTATCTATTCTAGTCGGAACTACCTTTTGAATCTTCTTTATGTTAGTAATGTTTTCAGTGTGTCCTTCTAGTGTATCTATAGTAACCTTAAAAGAAATCAAAAGAGCAAGTATGCTTCATAGAAGCATTAATAATCCTGTACAACAACAACACATTTTACACCATCTCTTCATGAATGTACATCTACTTTTGCTACTATCTATGTTAGCCATCTTTGTTAATTTAGACTGTGTCTTTTGACTTAGCCTCTTTTACTTAACAACTAGTTTTCTAATCTTAGGCTCTAAGGCCCTACTTGGTTCTACCAGTATCTATCGTTTGACTCAATTGTTATTCCTTCATCAGTAGCTTTCTAGATTTTCTCAGTTTGGCATTTCATCGTTTTCACTTCTTTCTGTTCATCCAAGTACAGAATTTCCTGATCTTCCGTTTCTTCTTCTCCGATGTCGGATAAGATAACTCTCAGGATTCCTGCTTCTTCTTCCTCTTCAACCACTTTTAGTACAGCCTCCTCTGGATTTTCTTGACTGTCTGCCTCTTCTTCTTTTTCAGGCAGAGCCACGTACGTCCATTCCGGTGACTTATACTTCTGGTTAGGTTTCCTTGCTCTTTTTCCCTCTTCCTTATTTTGATTAGTCTCTTCTTCTTTCGATTTTTCTTGGCTTGTCACTTCATTCACCTGATCTGCCCTTGGTGATTTTTTTTTTTTAATTTTTTTAAAGTTTTTATTGAAATTAGGCAAATCAAATAATACAGATTTTGCGGCTGTGCGATACACAAATAACCAATCAGTAGCAGCATTGTGACATTTCCAGTCCTGAAATAAACAATACCACACCATGAATGCAACCGACAACAAGACCCCATCTGCCAATCCATCATCAACACCTGCCCGAACCTGAACCAGGGGGATCCCTGACCCGTGAGCTGTCTCCAGGGTACTAAAGACGTCCCCCTCCCCTGCCCTCATTTCTAACATGGGAAAACGCCACGCGGTGTACAGTACCCGACCCAGGAGCTCAATATCCCCGCGTCGACACCCCAGCAGGACCCCTACATCTTCGTAATAGTGGGTTGGCACGACCTACCCCACTCCAGTGGGAGCTATTCCGGGATTCGGGGATGGCGGGGTCGAGTCAGGCAAGCCTGCAATGTATGTTTTATAAGGGCCCCAGATGTCCCTAGGACGCGCTATCGTTGGGAGGAGACTAGAGTAGATCTCGCTATTCGTGCTGCAGAAAGCCATGGCTGTAAGCCATGTCTTGGACGTGGGAGCTGTCTTCCTCCCCCAGTGCTTTGCTATCTCCCGCTTGGCCAGAAGAAGCCCTAGAGAGGCCAGTTTACGGACATTCTTTGGGAAATTGACCGTATAACCCAGCAGTGCGACCTCAGGAGTGGGAATGAGTGTAAGCCCTAGCATCTCTTCTAGGATCTTGTGAACCTGAGCCCAGAATGTCTGCAGTCTCGGACACGTCCAGGCCATGTGTGCAAAATCGGCATGTGGTGCAGCGCATTTCCAGCAGGCGTGCGGCCGCGCGGGATCAATGGCGTGGAGTCTAACCGGGGTCATATACCAACGGCGTAGGAATTTATAATGTAGGAGTTTGTGACGGCTATTCAATGACACTGTGTCGGTGACCTTGCAACATGCCGTCCATTGTTCGTCCGTGATAGGCCTACCAAGGTCTGTCCCCCACTCCTCCCGCGCACGATCATCCGCACAGGGGACCCGCGCCGCGCACGCCCTGTACAGCTTGGAAACAATATGTGCCCCCGTATCGGCGTCAATCAGGATGGTGAGAGGTTCAAGGGAGGCCGGCTCGAGGGGGAATCCGCCCTTGGTGATTTCACTCGTGTCAGCCGATATCTCAATCTCTTTATTTTGTTTGGCCACACTTCGTCCTTTTTAACTCTTTACTGTTTACCTTCTTTATTATTCTTTTCTTCTCTACAAGCCCTTTTTCTTAGAACTCGACCTTCTGGTATTTCATTTTCACTCTCTTCAGATTCTGTTTCAACTTGCTTTTTCTTTTCAACAACTTCTTTTTCCACCACTTGTATTGTTTTCCCTACTTCTGTCCCTCCTTGGGTCTCCGACACGCAATCTTCCTGCTGGCTACTTGTCCCTTCACCTAGCTGGATGTTGCAGTTCCCTACACCTCCTCGGGGGTCTTCCGCAATCTGTCCCTCTCTCTCTGTACCTGTCCCTTTTTCACTTTGATCTATTATTTCAGGTGGAATTTCTCTTGGTCTTTCATCTGAAACTTCCTTCTCTCGAATTTCTTTTACTGCTTCTTCGTTGTCTTTTCCTTTTTTCTTTCCGTGTTCTTTTCTGGGACCTTGTCTCCCTTGTTCGTCTTCAGAATCTGAACTGGTATCAGAAATCTGCAATCGTCTTCTCAGAGAGATACTTCTGGGGACTAATATTTTATCAGATTCTTTTTCCCCCCTTTCAGGATTTTCTTGTGTTTTTGGCTCTTCGTTATCTGATTCAGTACTTGACTCTGATTGGTCATAGTACTCTTTTCCTTTGCTGTCAACTGGATTTGGTATCCTCAAAGTATGGCTGGCATGGATCAAGTTTTTCACTCCAGCACACTTCACAGCTGTTGTTGTGGTCAGAATGACTTGTCTTGGTTTTCCCCACCTTGGAACCAAACAATTTCTTCTTCTGTGGACTTTTATCCTTACCCAGTCTCCTGGGCTCAGATCATGGGCTGGCTTCCTTTCAAGAGTGGTGGCATCCGCTCCAGCCTGATGAAACACAGAATGAACTGCGTCAGCCAGGCCTTTACAGTATTCCAACACCATGTCATCAGTTATTGTCATCAGCTTGTTGACTGGAATGAACACATGCCTCATCGCTCGTCCCATGACTATTTCATGAGGACTTAACCCTGTGGTTCTGTCTGGTATTGCTCGAATTGTCATTAATACTAGAGGCAAGACATCAGGCCATTTCATACCAGTGGCTAAACACATTTTCCCAATCCTGTTTTTGATTGTACCATTCATCTGTTCAACCAGACCAGAAGCCTCTGGTCGGTAGGCACAATGTAGTTTCTGTTGTACATTCAATGCTTCACTAATCAATTTTACAATCTCGTTATGAAAATGTCCTCCTCTGTCTGAGTCAAGAGTCACTGGAAACCCAAACCTGGGAATGAATTCTCTCAAAAGTAGCTTAGCCACCGTCATCCCATCATTTCTTCTTGTTGGGAATGCTTCCACCCACCTGGAAAATAGGCAGACTATAACCATAACATACCTCAGTCTGTTACATGGAGGAATTTCAATGAAGTCAACCTGCATTCTGGTAAAAGGCCCTCCTTCTCGGCCTATGGTTCCTAGACCACTGTCTTTCTCCCGGGATTGTATTGCTGACATATTAGGCATCTCTGACATAGACTTTCTGCTACAAGTCAGAATTTTGGATTGTACCAGGTCTGCTTAAAAGACCTAATCATGGCGTCTCTCCCTATGTGTCCCTGGCCATGATACATCCGTGCCATATTAGACATCATGCTATCAGGCATCACTGGTCTTCCATCTCGATAGACCCACACACGGTCCTTTTCTCTTGGTGCACACCCTGCTTTTATCCACTGTTTCATTTCCTCATCTCCTGACTCTTCCTGCAATTGTCTCACTTCTTCCCAAGTTCCCACAACGTTAGTAAACATTACTGAGCAAGAAGACATTTCTCTTTCCTTGGCCCGATTGACCGAATTTTGATTTCGTGCACAATACTGTGCCATATCGTTCGCATACCTGTTTCCGGTAGTGATGTAATCACTACCTTGACTATGGGCAGCACATTTCACCACAGCCAATTGTCTATGCAGCTGTATCGCCTCTATCAATTTTCCAACCACTTCAGCATTCTTAATAGGGGTTCCACTTGAGGTCAGGAAACCTCTTTGTAGCCAAAGCTGGCCAAAATCATGGACAACCCCGAAGCCATACTGGCTGTCAGTTATCACAGTCACTCTCACACTTTTCCTGATTTTGCATGCTCTGGTCAAACCAACAAGTTCAGCTACTTGTGCTGACCTCACTCCTTTCAAATAAGATGCTTCCATCACTGCTGCAACCGTGCATACTGCATATGCTGCACTTAGCACTCCTTCATCTGTTCTCAAACATGACCCATCAACAAACAACACAAAATCACTTTCTGGCAAAGGTACATCTTTTATATCTGGTCGTGGCTTTGTGCAATACTCAAGCACATCCAAACAATGATGATCTGCTTCATCTCTCACTTCCACATTTTCAGCATCTGGTAACAATGTTGCAGGATTCACATTCAAACATCTCGCAAGGCTCACATTTGTTGCACCTAATATGACCTTTTCATACTTAGTCAGCCGACTATGTGTCATATACTGAGTACGACTCCTTGTCAAGAGGATCGCCACATCATGAGGTACAAACACTTTCAACGGATAGCCCATCACAATACCTTCACTCTGCTCCAAACTTCGACATGTTGCAGCCACTGCTTTCAGACACCCAGGTAAAGCTGCAGCCACTGGGTCAAGCATTGATGAAAAATATGCAATTGGTCTTCTCAACCTTCCATGTTTCTGGATCAACACAGAGAGTGCACATCCATTTCTCTCACTGCAATACAACTCAAACTCTTTCTCGTAATCAGGCATGCCTAGTGCTGGTGCTTCACACAAACCCTCTTTCAATCGTTTGAATGCTGCCAATTCTTCCTTGTTCAATTCAAGGGGATCTTATACATCACTTCTGGTCAAACGTACCAAAGGTTTTGCGATCAGGGAAAAATTACTTATCCACTGACGGCAATACCCCACCATTCCCAGAAACATTCTCACCTCTCTTTGGGTCATGGGGTTATAATTCTGATTCTCTCTATTGTTATTTTTATCAGTCCTTTCTCGATTTTATGTCGCAAATACTGTACTTCTTTCTTACAATACTGCAATTTTGCTGGTGACACTTTCAATCCTCCGTCTGCCAAATGATTCAGTAATGCTATTGTGTCTACCTCGCAAGCTTCACGTGTTTTCTACGCCACCAAAAGGTCGTCGATATATTGCACTAGTACTGAACTTTCAGGCATTTGCAGACTTTCCAAAGATTTCTTCAACAATTGATTGAATGTTGAGGGGCTTTCTGTATACCCCTGTGGGATTCGGCACCATGCCAAAATCCGCTCTCCAAAACTAAATGCAAAAATTTGCTGACTGTCATGATGCAATGGGATAGAAAAGAAAGCATGGCATAGATCAATCACTGTATACCACTCCGCATCATGGGGAATCTGATACAAAATCACTGATGGATTTGGTACAATGGGACAACATGATACGACAATTTTGTTTACCTTTCTCAAATCTTGCACTATCCTGAATTTCCCATTAGGCTTTTTCAGTCCCATTATCGGTGAATTACATGGACTACTCATTATTTCTCTTAAAATTCCTTGCTTGATCATTTTCTCAATTATTGGAGTTACTCCTTTATCTCAGGTGTCAATTTATATTGAGGGACATTTGGATAGCTTATTCCTTCCTTCACAGTTATTTTTACTGGATCTATATTTCTCATTAGTCCTACATCTTCTCCGGTAAAATCCCACACTTCTGCCTTCATAGACTGCTTCAGTTCTTTAGGTAATTCATCAGGGTTGAATATTGCATAAGTCTCAGTAACCTCATTTTCTCTGTTAGCTATGGTCATTTTATACAGCACATCCTCATCTGGTGTTTCAAATGCTATTCCATCTGGAGTACAGAATATGGTGCAATTCATTTTGCACAACAGGTCCCTACCTAATAAATTCACTGGACTGGTGTCGCACATGACAAAGCGGTGCATCTCTGAAAATTTCGCTATACTAACTTTCACTGGTTCTGTCACAAATGTCTTTATCTGTCTGTTGGACACACCAACTACTTGGATTGTTTCATCCGAAAGAGGAAGATTCTTAACATCAGCTGATCTAACAATTGATCGAGTAGCACCAATGTCCACTAGGAAAGTAATATTTTCATCATTAACCTTCCCATCTACAAATGGTCCTGTCTGGTCTACTTCTAGAGTTGCGCCAAGTACGCACTCTTCTTCCTCCTTTCGGCACCGTCAATAGCTTCCTTCTGAGTCACTCTCATCGCGTTGCAGCCAATACTGTGAAACAGCGCGAGCGCGTGGTGGTTTATTTACCTGTTCTTCATTGTAGAATCCCGATTCATTACTATACTTCTGAGTGTTTCTGCTCTGCGGGAAAGGTGGTTTTGGCACCTGATTCTTTGAGGTAACCACCTGCTGCTGTTGCTGCAGTTGACCACTCACCTCATTCTGCACCTGCGGATTCAATGATGCATTTTCATTATTAGTACTTGGAGGAAATTTACACTTGGATTTCCAATGCCCTAACCTACCGCAATTATGGCATGGGAACTTCTTTTTAGCTTCTTCTATATTACCTTTCCCTTTTCCTGGGCCAAATCTCAGTTTAATTCCTGGGTTATTTGCTTGTTCGACCAACTGAGCTTCCTGCCTTTCAGCTACCTTTACTTGTGCCCACATTGCCTTTTCTTTTAATTTTCGCTGTTTGGCCTCAATTTCGTCACTGAAATATTTAGCATGACTCAATACTTCATCTATTTTCTTATTCTGCCAATCAACCGTATGCTGTTTTATCATGTCACCAATTTCTGGGCGTAAACCATATACAAATCTGTATACGAAATGACTCAAATCCTTATTACTCAGGTTCTCGTCTCCACTGAACTGCTTAAAAGCTTGAATTAGCCTCTCATAGTATGCTTGTACTGATTCTTTTCCTTCCTGATGTGTTCGATCAATTTTTACCCAATCTGTCTCTTTAGGGGGCACTTTGTTTTTCAAAAATACCATAACCTGTTCATACTTCTTCATTACCTCAGGGTCCGGAACTCCTGTCTTAGGATCCCTAGGGTACTCTTGAGTTGGCCAGTTGATCATCAACTTGCACTCTGTCCACAAATCTGCCGGTACTATTATATCAATTAGACTATTCAAATCTATCCATAGTACTTTCGACAATTTTACAAATCTGACTACCTGCCGGTACCACTCGACGGGCTTTTCGCGTAGTCGAGGGAAATCATTTGTAAATGACAAAATGTCCTGTCTTGTACATGGGACGTGTACATATCCTCCTCCTGGAATCTCCCTCATTGGGTATTCAGTTACTGCCTTTTCTTTCTCTCTAACAGGGAATGTCGAAACTGTCTTTTCTGAGGCATCATTACGTTTTCTATACCATTTACTTCTCCATTTATCCACGTCTCCCCATTTTCTCAATAAAATGATTATGTCCTTAATTTGACCTATCTGTCCTGTGGTGTGCAGATTTATTTTAAATGTATTTTTCAGTAAAATCAACTCAATAGGGTTTCTGTAAGGCTTTTACCTTATCAATATCTATACCCATTTCATTCGCAACTTCTCCTAGTCTTTCATGCAGATTTTTCGCTCTCCATGTCACGCTTTTACATAGGAATAACAATTCCTCATCCTGATAAATTTTTAATCTTTCTACGGGAATAGTCCCTACAATTAATTCTTCCAATACCAGACGTAATTTAGCCACATCTATTGACTGGGATTCTTTATCTTGTTTCTGTAACCCCTCACTTAGGGCCTTATGTAGGTGAGCTTGCATTTACCACTTCATAAATACCGAATCATACCGATTCGGTATTTATGAAGTGGTAAATGCAATGTAGGTAATGAGTCGGTAAATATTACCGATTCGGAAAAATTCGGTAATTACCGAATCGGTATTTACCGATTCGGTAATGAGGCATACCTTCCCATTGATGGGAAGGTATGCCTCATTACCGAATCGGTAAATACCGATTCGGTAATGGGGGAGCACATGCAAGGGTGGCAGGGTGTCACATTGACACCCTGTTGCACCCCTGATTCGGCCATGTGTGCACATGTGGCGCACATACATGCCCTAAGGGCATGTATGTCTGCCACATTGCACACTTAAACGTGCACAAAAATGCTTTTTGTCACCTATTCGTCATTTACCACCAACCTTTAGTTGGTGGTAAATAACAAATCCCCACACCCACCACACACTTCCACTACATCTCATTTCATGATTCGGTATTTACAGAATCGGTAAATTTACCGAATCGGTAATATTACCGATTCGGTAATTTTACCGATTTGGTAATTTTACCGATTCGGTAAATACCGAATCATGAAATTCTCCCCCTACATCTCAAAAGCCAAAATACCGGTCGGTAACGGTATAATTACCGAAAATCGGCCGTTACCGACCGGTATTTGGCTTCCTACATGAGGCCCTTAGTTCTTCCACAGAAGGTCCTACCGGGTTTTCTATGCTACCCTGCTCTGGATTTCTCTGGGGTTCCAACAAAGTTTCTACTGTCGTTCTACTCTTTTCAGAATAATTCTGATTTATAAATGGATTATTTGAAACATTTGGTTCAAACATATTTATTGTCGGTCCCCATGGATTCTCAATTTGACTCCGTTCTGAACTCTCAACCAAATTATGGTTCCGGTACGGTATCATCAAGCAATGTTCACTATCCTTTTGCTTCTCAAAAATGGACATTACTGGACCTCTGGTCACCGGAACTGTTACAGCTTCTAGATTCTTAGTTAATTCTCTTACTTTCTCTGTTAATTCTAGAGTTGTTTTGGCCAATTCCGCTGAATTTTCACTATTTATTCTATTCTCCGACTTCTTTTCTACTTCTCTAGTGGAGTTTCTCTTTTCTAAATCTGGTGACATAGTCTCAGTCTTGATAATTCGTAATGTTTCTCTCATTGGGGCGTTTGGTGCAGACATTTCTGGTTCTGGTCGGTACGGTGGTGGATTTTCATAAAACATCATCCAGCACATCATCATCTGATTCATTTGCTCCGTAACCTCTTGATTTCACATTATTCCTTTTTTCCACACATTTTCTTCCTTCATTCTCTCCTACCGCTCTTACAGGAAACATACCCTCAGTCATACTTGCATTCCGCCATCTTTTCATTCGATCATCATGTGTTTCATGTCCATATGACCTGCCAAACAGATATCTGTAACTTCTACCATTTCTTTGCTTTTCTCGCTCAAGCATTTCGTCTTCCCACTCCGTCAATGCTTCAAACTGCGTCGGTCTAGGTCTTGGTTCTAAATACATCATCTTCTCCCTTAGATTCCTTAAAACGGCCAAATTAAAGGAACCATGTTCTGGAAATGCCAGGACTCCATCGTCCTTGGTATATTTTACCCAATTATCTAACCAAAAACAAGTATGATATCCATATTTCGCAATCATTAAAGATGCGAGAGTTTTCGGTGGAGGAAGTAACTGTCCTTCCCTAGTTTTGACCTGTTTTTTTTTCTTAAACCACTTCTTAACTTTACCAAACCAGGGCTTCTTTTCCCTATCTGGTGGCTGGTAATACATTTTCCTGATTTCTGTGTATCGCTAGTCTTTTTACAAATGTACCGCTATTCTGTCCACTCACAGTGCGACTTCACGCTAAGGCACCAATCAAGAGCGTCTTTGTCACTGTCACAGTCCTCTAATCCCAGTGCGACTTACACTAACGCACCAATGGGAAGCGTTTACGTCACCCTGTACTTCTCCAATCCTAGCGCGGCTTTACACTAACGCACCAATCCAGGCGTTTTCCACTTCTGACCGACTGTCCAATCCCAGCGCGGTCGTTTTGACGTCAGCAGCCGCTGTGGCAGCTCTGCTCCTGTCTACCCCTCCTTTACAAGTCCGCTCCGTGAACTTTTATTGCAACTTTTACAATTCTATTAGTAACAACACTAAACATCTCCATTGTCCGGTTCGCTAACCAAAGAATAGCAATAGACCTTTCTCACAAGAATTCCGTCTTTCCCGAGAGCAGCGCTTACCTCTGCCCTACTACGGAATTGTTACTTCCGTTGATAAAGTAGCACATCCCTCTACCTTACCCTTCTAACAAGCATCAACTAATTGCTTCTCTAGAATTAAGACACCTAATTAGAGACCCAATGCTCCTGAGAAATAACACTAGAGTTTCGCCATTAATCAGAATGCCTTTTCCATATACACACTGTCATACAGGGAAAAATGTAGACCATTTTCACAGACTTCTGTCTTTTCCGAGAGCAGCGCTTACCTCTGCCCTACTACAGAATTATGACATTCGTTAACAAAGCAGCGCTTCCCTCTACTTTGTCCTTCTAACAAGCTCAGAGAACACCTGCTACCTTTTCAGTGATAAGCGTTATCGGTATGCCATTTGGTTTCCTGGTACTTAAAGACCAACATTTCACAGGTAACCTTCGCTATCATACACACTTCTCTCACACAGAAAATATTTCTAATGGCAACACACAACGATGCTGCCGAATCGAACCCAGACAATGTGCCGTGCAACTTCACTTGTCACATTTTCTCCCGTGCACCTACGGGCAACCACAATTCCGTCTTTCCCGAGAGCAGCGCTTAACTCTGCTCTGCTACGGAACTGTTACAAACTTCCGACTTACTACATCCCAGAAGCCGTGCTAACAACATATAACTCAACGTAACTCAACATATAGTGTTAGTACATAAATCAATACCAATCAATAATCAATAAGCTATTTACAAGCAATGATCACTAAACCAAAACAGTAGCTAACCATATCTCTGCTAGCAAGAAAACTGTTGCAGCGCGGAATGCAAAATCCCTCCCTTCGTCCCAGATCATAGATCGCATAGACACACTCAATCACTATATTCGCTGGTGGGGCCCATAACACCAACATTCATCCTCTATTAACCTGTTTCCAAGGAGGTGATTGTTCCATTCGCTGTAATGAAAGGAAGTACCCACTTATCCCTAATGAACAAAAGATTTCCCTACCTTTCTCTATTTATTAAGGCCTAAGCTTCACCTTTTAGTACTCCTCCCATGGATAGGCCATGAATCAGCTAGCCGCTGGTTAAAGTAATAACTAAATCTATAACTTATTTACATAAATACACTTCTCATAATAACGACCCATCACAGTTCTTGTAATAAATCTTGAATCTTTATCTAAATAATTGAAAATCGAATCATTTGTTTAATCAAGCAGTAGACCATCAAATTTACCTATTCTGGCTAAAAGTCGTCCTCTAAGTCAAAATCTTGGTCATCAGTTCAAACTGTCAGAGTCTTAGGAAACAGCTGTCCTGCAGTGTCACCGTCCTCTCCGTCAGCATAACGTCAGGAAATCGAAAATCTTCTGAAGGGTCTCGCCTCTAACCTCTCTAATCTATGGTAATTTATAGTAAAATTACATTCCAAAAGTAACGAGTAATATTTTTGAATGTCTCTGATTGGTTGGTGAGATCTGTTCCACCAGTTCCCCATGCGGAAAATGTGTCTTTAGATATAGTTCATAATTTCTTCGGAAAAGTATCTTTTATTGTTTCTTTCAGGGCAGCTGGCTGGTAGCCCAGAGTGTCCTTGAGTGGCACAGTTGAGTTAGGGTCGCGTAGAGGCCACTGCTGCTGATGGTGACGCATGCGCACTTCACCCAGAGACCTTCACAATAGAATTGGTTCGTCAAATAGGGATGTCGGCCATTTTGTGCCCACTCCAAATGGTCAACTTAAGCAAAGAAACACAAAAACGTAATTAATACATGGAAATGACTAATAAAATGTTATCCCCTTACTAATACCCATATGTGTGTGTATTTATCTAGCAGAAGCGACACTTAATGCGGATTATATTCACATTAATAAAGCACAAATCACAAATACATCACGAAAACAACATATATTCATGCAAAATTCTAATTATCTATGATCAATATGCATATACAATTTAGTTTACATTTTAGTTAGGCCATGCAAATGCAATTCCTACGTGTATTCTTATTAGTAAAGTTGATTAAATTCCACAGCAATACAATTAATACAATTACGATTAGTTAATTATTCTTATTAATAGAAACATGCAAAATGGAGAGGGTATACAATTTTTTTTTAAAATAAAACCCGCTCCAGCAGTAGCACTTTTTGGAGCCCTCTCAATAAGTCTCGCCAATACAGCGCATGCGCTGGGTCAGGCGAGACCTAAAAAACATTTGGGCTTGCTGAATCATTCCCTCGTTTTCATTGGTCTCTTGCATTCTGGCTCTCTGATTGGTGCAACCGAATTCAGCACAGTGTGTGCATGCCCAACAGAGTATGTTGGCTATATCGAAGCTAGAAACAGAGTCTGACAACACTGTTGCTTCTATGTTAGTTTAGCCCCGTGTATCACCTTAGTGTTCCGGGCAGGAACTGAATTTGCGAGGTCTGTAGCTTTTACTGCTGGACTTAAGAAGAGATGGCCTGCTTCCATGGCGAAGCCTGTTTGTGGCATGTGCAGAAATTACATTTTTGTGCTACATCATAATCAAAATACTTTATTTTGGCCTATTAGGCCATAGAAGTGAAAAAACAATAAAATTCAATTCATACATGAAAAGTTAATTTAAGGTACACTCATCCATTGCTCACTTCTTCGCATCACTATACATCTGTTTCATTAGAGTTCGTATTTAGTTTGGATGAGTCCCACATAGTGGTCTTAACAATCTAGGGGTTGCCCTCTTATCTTGTTCATCTGTAAAGTGCCTGTGCAATTTAAGAGCAGCAAAGTACTATTTGTTCTGTACCAATATCGATTTCTGGTAAAGTACGTGTGCGGTAGATGTGCAAAAGCACAGTTATTACAATATACTATTATACTTAAACATCGTCACTTTAAATAACATTTTTGTCCAGAATGATACAAAAACTAGTAAGAGTTAAACATTTATAGAAAAAATCAATAAAATGCCTATATAAAAGCTGTACTGTCATTTCAGAAGATCATCAAAATATTACTAAAAACAAAAACTTTGAAAATACACTGCAATTAATAGTACTTCTTTATTTTTTATTTTTTTTAATTCTCTTTATTCGATTTTCACAGCATCGTATAAGCATTCAGCTATGACAAGTATCATGAACAAAAAACAGTAAAAAACAAAACTCTTTAGCGGTACATATTGTGATCAGACGGTACAATACTAGCGATCTTGCGGTCACATTCTAATAAAACATACATTACATGCCAGGTAGTTAGAGAACACACCACTGTAAACATTAAAGCAATTCACTCAGTGTCAGTTTGGGCTTGTAACAATAAATAATCTCTCAGCGGCGACCAGATGTCTTTATGTCTGGATGACATCGGGAGTTCCTCTGCATACAACTCTGTTTGCGGCAGTACACTAAGTCTTTAAGCCAGTCAACAACTTTAGGGGACAGTTTGCTTTCCCAAGTGAACATAATACGCCTTTTGGCTAGCAGCAGAGCCACCCTAACAAACCTACCCAGAGCGGCCTTCAGATGAGGGACATAGCCAAGGAGACATTCCAACGGTGCACATTGTAAAGTGATTCCTGTCATGGAGTGCATGCGTGTAGTAACACCTTCCCAATATTTAAACACAAGGTTGCACTGCCATGCTAGGTGAATAAAATCAGCATTCGGTAGACCACAGCGTTTACATTGATCAGAGTCCCTGAGACCCATTTTGTACAATTTAACAGGAGTATGATACATTTGATGAATGAATTTAAAATGTATGATAGGTAGATTGCCGTTAGGGGTAAGACGACCTGTTAATGTGCAAATCCATTCCCATTCTTGTGGGAGGATCTGGGGAGTCAGTATAGCATTCCAGCGCTCCAGACTGTTGTCCGGCCCACGCACCATTTCCTCCTGCACCGCCTTATATAATTTAGTAATCAATTTCTTCTTGGTTGTGGTAACCAATAACAATTGAAGCGATTGGAGAGTAAGGGGCTCCACAGGGAAGTCAGGGTAGTGGTCCTTGAGTGCACGTCTCAGACGATAAAGGGAATATTGAAAAAGTACAGTAGGATTCCAAATATAATCTAAATCGTCCTCCGAAATATAATTAACCCACGGAAATAGGTCGTTCATGTGTTTAATGCCAGCCTCTTTCAGAGCTTTTATGGGTCCTTGTTCCTGAGTTACCGATAAGGATGCATTACCAGACAGAGGTAGAGCTGGTGCGTAAAGAGGAAGCTTATGAGCGCGTCTGCCGATCGCCTGCCAGGCTGCGATTGTCGTGTCAATGGTATTAATCTCAAGTTTAGGTGTGTGCCTATGAGTGTGTGTGAGGATGCTCGCAAGCGGAACAGGGTGTTCATCCCCATCCTCCACCGCGATGTGCGGGATAAATTCATGTGTCATAAACCAGTAATAGGCGTATTGGGCTTGAGCACAGAGATAATATATATAAAAATCAGGAGCAGCAAATCCCCCTTTATCATAAGCAAGCGTTAGCGCATGCCAGCTAATTCTGGGCTGTTTATCACCCCAAACCAATCTCAAGAGTTGGGTTTGTATTGTTTTGAAAAATTGCTTTCAATCAATCAATCAAGGAATTTGTAAAGCGCACTACATACCCGTGAGGGTCTCAAGGCGCTTGGGGGGGGGGCTTTTGGGGAGGAGCTGCTACTGATCAAAGAGCCAGGTCTTGAGAAGTCTTCTGAAGGCCAGTAGGTATTGGGTCTGTCGTAGGTTGGTGGGGAGGGTGTTCCAGGTCTTGACGGCGAGGTGGGAGAAGGATCTGCCGCCGGTCGTTTTACGGATGCGGGGGACTGTAGCGAGGGCGAGGCTGGCTGAGCGGAGGCTGCGGGTGGGGGTGTAGAAACTGAGTCGTCTGTTGAGGTATGCTGGTTCGGCGTTGTGTAGGGCTTTGTGTGCGTGGGTGAGGAGTTTGAAGGTTATCATCCTGTTGACGGGGAGCCAGTGTAGGTCTCTCAGGTGGGGGGTGATGTGGCTGCGTCGGGGGATGTCGAGGATCAGTTGTGCCGAGGCGTTCTGGATGTGTTGCAGCCGTCTCAGGAGCTTGCTTGTTGTTCCTGCGTAGAGGGCATTTCCGTAGTCCAGCCTGCTGGTGACGAGGGCTTGGGTGACGCTTTTTCTCATTTCGGAGGAGATCCACTTGAAGATCCTGCGGAGCATTCGGAGGGTGTTGAAGCAGGATGCAGAGACGGCGTTGACCTGCTTGGTCATGGAGAGGGTGGAGTCGAGGATGACCTCCAGGTTGCGTGCGTGGTCGGTGGGTGCTAGAGCTGTTCCCAGGGAGGTAGGCCACCAGGAGTCATCCCAGGCTAAGGGGGTGGAGCTGAGGATGAGGACCTCCATCTTGTCAGAGTTAAGCTTCAGCCTGCTGTCCTTCATCCATTCGGCGACGGCCTTCATTCACCTGTGCAGGTTGGCTTTGGCAGTGAGAGGGTTTTTGGTGAGGGAGATGATCAGCTGGGTGTCATCGGCGTAGGAAATGATGTTGAGGCTGTGCTGTCGGGCGACGTGGGCGAGTGGTGCCATGTAGATATTGACCAACGTCGGGCTGAGTGAGGATCCTTGTGCGGAAGGGTGGGAGGCGGATGCTCTGGGTTCTGCCGGAGAGGAAGGATGTGGTCCAGGCCAGAGCCTTCTCTTGGATTCCAGCGTCGTGGAGGCTTGCTCTTAGGGTGCCGTGGCAGACCGTATCGAAGGCAGCTGATAGGTCCAAAAGGATGAGGGCTGCTGTTTCTCTTTGTCCATCAGGGTCCTGATGTCATCGGTGGCGGCGATGAGGGCGGTTTCGGTGCTGTGGTTGCTGGGGAAGCCGGACTGGGATGGGTCCAGGATGTTGTTGTCTTCGAGGTAATGGGTCAGTTGTCTGTTGACGATTTTCTCCGTGGCTTTCGCCGGGAACGGGAGCAGGGAGATAGGACGGAAGTTCTTGAGGTCCTTGGGCTCCGCCTTGGGTTTCTTGAGTAAGGCGTTGATCTCGGCGTGCTTCCAGCTCTCCGGGAAGGTTGCTGTCTCGAAGGAGATGTTGATCGCTTTCCGGAGATGGGGGGCGATGACTGTGCTGGCTTTGTTGAAGACGTGGTGTGGGCATGGGTCAGACGGGGATCTGGAGTGGATGGAGTTCATGGTCTTTATGGTGTCTTCGTCGCTGACGTTGGACCAGGAGATCAGGCGGCTGGTGCGGATGGTGGTCGCAGGGGTGGTGGGCTTGGCGATGGACGTGGGGGTCATGGTGTTGAATCAGCCGTGGATGTCGGCGATCTTGCGGTGGAAGAAGGTGGCCAGCGAGTCGCAAATGTCTTGAGATGGGGGAATGTCGTTGGTGTTGGAGCTGGGGTTGAAAAGTTTTTTCACGATGCTGAAGAGCTCTTTGTTGTTGTGTGCGTTGTTATCCTGATGAGTTGTTGGTGTCTGCGGGTGGCTTTCTTGTGGGCTGTGCAGCTGTCTGGTGATCGTTCGTGTAGCCAGTTCTTCTCCAGTTTCCAACAGGTGCGCTTGGAGGTCTGGAGGTCTTCGGTGAACCATGTGACTTTCTTGCTGGAGTGGTTGGTGGCGGGGGTCCTGAGTGGAGCGAGGGTGTCGGCACAGTCATTGATCCACTGTTTGAGGTTGAGGGCAGCGGTGTCGGGGTCGGTGGGGTCGGCGGGTGGTCTCAGGGCGAGGGTGGTGGTCAGCTTGTCTTCAGTGACCTTGCCCCAACAGTGGCATGGCATCTGTTGGGTGTGGTGGGTTTCCTGAAGGTGAAGTGGACGCATCTGTGGTCGGTCCAGTGGGGTTCGGTGTTGTGGTTGAAGGAGACGTGGGGACTTGCAGAGAAAATGGGGTCAAGCGTGTGTCCAGCGGCGTGGGTGGGTGTTGTCATGAGCTGTCTGAGTCAGAGGTTGGCGAGGTTGTCGATCAGGGCGGTGGAGTTGGCATCGTTGTTGTTCTCGAGGTGGAAGTTTAAGTCCCCGAGGAGGATGTAGTCCATGGAGGCGAGGGCGTGGGTGCTGATGTAGTCGGCGGCGATGGAGTCGCTGAACTGTGGTCGGGGTCCGGGCGGTCTGTAGACGAGGGTTCCTCTGAGGGTGGTGTTGGGGTCGGTGTGGATCTGAAAGTGCAGGTGCTCGGTGGTGTTGAGGGTGTTGAGGGTGTCGGCGGTGTTTGTCGAGACTCTGTTGGTGTTCTTGTGGACGATGGCGATTCCACCTCCCACTCCGTGAGTTTAATCGGGATGTTGCAAAAAAGATATAAAAACCTAGGGAGGATTAGCATTTTGATCACTGCGATATGGTCTGCCAGTGACAACGGGAGATTTATCCACCTATCCACCCGTTGCACTAGGTTACTGTAGGCCGTGCCGTAATTCTCCTTAATTACGATGTCAGGGTCGCAATGCACCCAAACACCGAGGTACTTTACCGGGTCAGTGGACCACACCAGAGGGTACTCTAACTGGGGCGGAGCCGTGGCTAGCATCAAAGGGATAACAACCGACTTCTCCCAATTTATCTTTAGTCCAGAAAATAAGCCAAATCGGATATATTCGCGGATAACTGGGGAAAGATACTGCTGAGGATCTCGTACAAATAGGACCATGTCGTCAGCATACATGGACATACCAACCGGACAATGATTAAAATTGAGAGCGGCGTCCCTACGGCACTGGAGAATCTTGCAAACCAATGGCTCTAAAACTAGGGCAAAAAGTTGAGGGGACAAGGTTCATCCCTGTCTGGTACCTCTTTCGATATTAAATGGTTCCGATGTAAAACCACCCACTCGCACCCTCGCTGACGAGTCAGTGTAAAGAACCTGTATCCATTTTGTCAATACCGGAGGGAATCCCAGTCTGTGCAGAATATGCAACATGTATCTCCACTCTATGGAGTCAAACGCTTTGGCCGCGTCGAGCATAATCGCAGCTGCTGACAACTCCGGGTTGAGAAAATGGAACATAGCAAAAATAGTGCGCAAATTGTGGGCGATAGAATGCTCAGGAATAAACCCGGACTGATCTGGGAGCACAAGGAGGGGCATCAGAGGTTGGATTTTCATAGCCAGTATCTTTGCCAGTATATTAGCATCTAAATTAATCAATGATAGGGGACGATACGACTCACACGACGTGGGTGATTTATCTTTTTTAAGAAGAGTGATAATCAGAGCTTGTCTCAAGGAGGGGGGGAGGATCCCAGATTCATGTGCCTCCACGTACATTTACAAAAGATAAGGTGCAAGGAGATCAGCATACGTCTTATAAAATTCTGCAGTCAGGCCATCCGGTCCGGGGGCCTTCTTATTAGGGAGAGAAAGAATGGCTTCCTTTACATCTGCTTCATCTATGGGCAGACTCAGATATTCCTTGTGAGCATTCGATGACCACGCACAGGCTACGTCTCATTGGTATTCATCCATTGCCTCTTCTTCCATCCCACCCCGAGTGGTGTACATGTCCGCATAGAATTGCCTGAATTGAGCCGCTATGTCTTGAGGGGTAAAGTGAGCCGTACCATGAGGATCAAGTATGTGATCAATCTGACGATGGTCAGCCCGAAACCTCAGTTTAGAAGCTAGGTTCTTACCAGGACGCCCACCTTCTCCATACATACGAGCCACATGTCGCCTTGCAATGTACTTTGCCTCTGTATCAGCTAGTGTATTATATTCTGTCAATAGGTCGTGTACACGTGCTAGTAAGTCTGCGGATGGTGTATCGAAGTACTGCTTTTCCAGTTCCCCCAGTGCTGTTTCGGTCTTTGACAGCTGGCCCCTGATATCTCTAAGGATCCCCACTGTGGTACTGATACACACCCCCCCGTATTGTCACTTTAAATGCTTCCCAGAGTGTGGCCTGGCTCTCCACCGAACCCACATTGAGCTCAAAGTATTGTACAATGGCTGTCCTGATGGTGTCTTTATAAATAGGATCTAGTAGCGCCTCGGCCCAAAATCGCCAGGTGAAAGGCGGTGGGGATCTATGGGGATGCGAATACTTATGCTAACAGGGTTATGATCCCATAGCGTACGCGGCAGGGTACGCACATCTGTAACCCAGCCATTAGCCTCTTCGCTCAATAACCAGTAGTCCAATCGCGACCAGCTGTTGAACACCGGAGTGACATGTGTACCCTCAAGAGCCTCCTTGTTGCGTAAGCGCCAAACATCGACTAGCCCAAATTCCACCAGTGCGTCGCGCTCGCATTGAGCCGCCTTAACAGTGCGCGCCCCTGATGGATTGAATTTATCTACTTGTGGGTTAAGGTGAGTGTTGAGGTCGCCACCCCATAACACTGCAGATTCGGGCCATGATCGCAAGACATTGAGCATGTGTAAAAAGGCATGGGATCATCTACTACAGGACCATACATGTTAATAATCGTGACCAAGGACATTCCCAACTTAGCCTGAACCATGGCCCAGCGGCCTTAAGCATCTGTACACGTGTGTATAGGCAGAAATGTTAACCCTCTCTTGATGAGAATAAGCACCCCTCTGGCATAGTTAGAATAGGATGACGCCAGTCGGAAGCTTGCCCATCTATGTGCCACCCCGGTTTCTGTGTGTTTGCTTAAGTGCGTCTCTTGCAACAAAGCGATGTGTGCTGCATGTCTATCCAAGTATGTTAAGACCTGGTGAAACTTCTTGGGGGTGTTGAGACCTCGTATATTCCATGTTATACAGTTATACATTTCACCCATGAACACATCCCAAGGTACTCACCATTCTCTGAGTATTGGATTGAAGGTAATGAACGCACCATTTGATATGGACATTGACTGTAAAGCGCAATCTGATCACCGTACCTACAGATGTGAACAAAAGTAAACCAGTCCCTCCCCCACCCACTTGAGCAAACCCATTTTGCCAAAGACAAATCCCAATACCAAGACCAATCCCAACAATAACAAAGTTCCATCAAACAGCATGTGGGGTACACCCAATGGGGGAACGTAGCGGCAACTCACTCACTCCCAGATGAAGACGGGAGAAGACCGCCTGTGTGTCTGTAAAAATCCCCCTCCCACCGTCCACCCATCCGAGTCCCAAAGGAGAACTATCTGACACCAGTACAGACTCAGGGAGCACCCATGACATCGAACTCAGGAGCTGTAGAAAAGGAAGGACCTGAACAAAACAGCCCGCCCCCAGAAACAGATGGAAGCCCAGCATACCCTGTTATACCTTCGAGCACAGGAAGACAGGAGATCCCCGCAAGATCCTACAGATGAAGAAAAAACACATAACCTCTGCGCATCATATTATGCAATCATACAAAACACCCTACGCGAGTATAGCTACTTCAACTGCAAGTGCAGCTCTACAATACAGAGGCAACCACCAGTGTGCAACCCGGTACAATAGGACCAAACAGTAATAATAGTAGGATCATACACTACTTAATCATCAACATCAGAGGTGGAGGCTGTAGAATTACATTCTCGTCGTAGGGATCTAGCATAGTCCAGGGCAAGCTTTGGATTCGTGAACATTTTTGCTTTCTCCTCCGGGCCTATGCGCAGACGAGCTGGGTAAAGCATCGTGTACTGGATTTGGTTCTTCATGAGCAATTTTTTGACCACCTGAAACTCCTTGCGGGTAGCCTGCACTGATGCTGTAAAGTCCTGGTAAAACGACAGGGCATTTCCTTGATGGGTTACAGTTCCCTTTTGGCGAGTGATGCGCAGTATAGTATCTCTATCTCTAAAATTCAACAAACGGGCGATGATCGGCCTGGGGGGCACCCGGTGAAGGTCGTGCCGCCAGCGATCTGTGAGCCCGCTCCATGGCGAACATGTTGGATAGGTTGTCAGTTCCACAAATATCCCGCAACAGCGACTCAACATAGTCCTCCAGGCGCCCAACATTTGTTAATTCCGGCAGGCCCAAAATGCGCACATTATTGTGCCTCGAGCGCGCTTCAATGTCCTCACTCTTCGCCTGTACGAAAGCTAATAATTTCTCCATACCTGTAGTTTTGGCTGTCACTTGTTGTAGGCCATCCTCGGCATCCAAGATTCGCTGTTCAGCCTCACCGATCCTTGCCGCATGTTTGTCCAGCTTGGAAGAGAAATTATCCATGCGACCATAAAGGGCCTCAATCTTGCCGTCGATAGCCTGCAGACTGGTGTGGATAGCAGCCAGCGATTTTTCCAGTGCGGAGGGGGCCGGAGACGTCGAGTCCAGCTCTTAATCTGAGGCCGTGGTTTGTGTGGACTTGCTGCCTTTACGGAGTTCAAAAGTTAGCCTGAGCTGAATTTTTTCTGGTTTGCCCATCTCGGTGTTTTAGTAAAGGAGCGCGGGGGGCCCAGTCGCACCTCAGATGATCCACAAGCACAATGAGCAATCCAACACCCGGGGGGGGCAGCTCAACAGAATTCGTGGCGTGTAGTCCGCACAGTATGGTCAATCACCAAGCGACAAGCCTGATATCAAACAGACAGCACAAGCAGGGCAGTAAGGAAGGAGGCGCTCCAGCAATTAGCAGTTCCCCACGATGCAAAGATCAGTCTAGAATGACCGCTGGTGTTACCGGCCCATGGAGTATGGCGCAGCTGGACTCACCCACTCAGGGACCCCAGGTCACAGCACCGTCAGTCTTGAAACACTTGTATAGGCAAAGGAGGACCCGGTATCCCAAGGCAGGGAGCGCCCCAGACAGAAGGGAGACACGGACCTCAATCAATCCACAGCAATCAGATTAACCCCTCTAGCGAGCATCAGTGGCCAGGTATTAATCCAAAACGTGTGAGGGTATTATTCTGCAGTACATGCAGTTGTCAATCTGAGTCCGGGTAAACCTGCAGCGTATCTGGCCAGCAGTCGCGGCCCACTTCCCAGAGCGGCGCCGGGCCCTCGCGTAGCAGCGCGCGCCGAATACCTCACATCTCCAGCACACGCTTGTCGTTCAACACTCCAGCGCCAACAGCCAAGGACAGGACTCCTCCTCGGTCCAGGCCCCGCACAGCTCAGATCAGTAGCAGCGGCCCCCCCGGTCTCCAGACTCTACCAGGGAGGCACCCAGGTTTCCGCAGAGCAGGCCGTACACTGAGGGAAGGGCGCCCGACAGCAGCCTCCCGGCCGCCATCTTAGCCGCAGGCAGGATGCTTGTCAGCCATTCCGCAAGCCTCACAGACGATTCCACCATTGGCTACCCCTCCGACGACGAGCCCCCAGCATTCACGTTCTCTGTCGTCCGAAATGTGCCGATAGATGGCACGGCGGGAGCAGGATAAAGTAAGGATAAATACGGTGGCTTGCAGAGCTGCACTACTGTGCGGCCATCTTGCCGTGCGCCAAGCCACGCACCCAGTACTTCTATATTTACACAGGAGAATAGCTATTTCACTTTTGGTACCATATAGCCTTGGCCAATGAACTTCCCCGCGTATCAACCCCACTCCGTTAATTGCAGTGCCATCTCCGGAACCTTTCAAGTCAGCCTTTTTCAAGGATAAAAAAAGATGTGTTCTTGCTAAACAGTAATTCAGTGACAATACAATGCATGGTTGGGGTATCCAATCCCCTTGGATTTTAAACATGACTGCTCCTGCCAAGTAGTGCACCATTACCACTAGATAGGCGCATCGGAGAGGCAGCCTAAAATGTAGAATTACAGTTTTTGCCCTCTTTTTTCCTAATAACGTTAATAGCCAATAGGAATCGGCTGACTCCAAATACTATTAGGCGAGAGTTGTCAGTTTTTAATATTCTCATCATATCATTCTTTCTCCTGACACTGAAGTTCCTGCCTATCGGTTTTATCCACTTACTTCTAGCGGAATTATATGCTGGGCAGAAAAACAGGACGTGTGTAATGTCTTCATCAACCCCCATCTGTCATAAAGTGCAATAGGACTCCCCCTCCTTAAGTTGTGACAGTGACCATTTGGCAACAAAACTGTTTATTTTCAATATACCGTATCTAAATTTCAGGTATAGGCACTTTGCCAATTGTGGTTCTATCTCATCTAGGAATGGCTCGAAACAAGGAGTCATATTGTACTGAAGGAATTGTACGGTGAGCCTACCCTGTGTGCTGCTTGAAATTACCCTCTCTCGAATAAAATCCTAAAATAACCGCTTGATCTCACATTTTGATTCAGGAGTCAGCAGACTCGGATTCAATCAGTATCTGCTCAGACCTAGATCAATAAGCCATGTTCTCATTTTTGTGCTACCTGTTAATGTCCACCAACCTAGTGACAAAATTCTGATTGTGTGCTTTAATTGGATTTTCCTGCACAGACAGCTTGGTATTTTGCAGACTTGTGGTATGCCTCTGCGTCCAGTGTGTGCTGCTGGCTGGTGGAGTAGGCTGAAGGCCTGGGTGCTACAAATCTCTGACCCATGAACTTGTAAGATGATTGTATGCGATGCCCGGTTCCCGTACATAAGCAGAAAACAAAATAGGTGCTATGTCGTGCATGTGGATTTACCAGAGATGTTAAGGGAAGGTGTGTAAAACTGGAAGAGCTGAGGTCTTCTGCTGCTTCCATTGTGTCTAGCTCCTGGGTGAAAACCTGGGTGCCCTGCATTCTTGAACCACAGGACTAGTGAATCTGTCGATTCCTACCCATATTGTCATCACTACATAGGCAGAAACCTGCTGATGTTGCTTAGCGGTGTGCCACATGTGCAGCCCATGCTAAATTAGTGGCAAGGTCCACATTTTTTCTTAGGAAGGCAAAGCCTATTCCCGTCATTGTTGCCGACCACTGCTACTGGGGACACTACTGTGGTCCTACAAGCAGTGATAGTTGGTGAACTTTTAAAGTGGTGGGTTTATGACACTTGATGCCTTACTCCGGTTGAAAGTTTGTGTACATTTTCAGCAGATTAAGTTTTTTAACAAGCATTGGCAATGCCAATATATCTGGCTTTAAAGGAATGTTGTATTGGAATGTGAAGCATTACAAGCAGATACCAATATCATGTGTGTGCCCCTGAATTTTCAATATCAGGCTGCTGGATAATTAAACAAAATAATCACAGCTGTGTGTAGGGCAAGCACTTTTTTGTGGAAGCACACAACTTCTTCCGACTCAAAACATGTACTCCTGGCTCCCAGCCTATGGACAGAGCCAAAGCCCCTCTGTAGTGATGCTCATATCATTGTCTGGCAACAACTGCAATGTCAAGCCAGACCATAAAAGGATCCCATTGAATTTGAATAACTATCAATAGTGATAGTGTTACTTCCCTATTTCCAGGCTGCGTGTGAGACAACATGTTCTTACTATAGGATTTGTATTTGATATTCCTACCGAGTGTTTAATCAATGTTTATGGGTAGAATGGCAAAGCATAAGAATATTAGCAACCTAATTATGTACCTTACAAACTGAAAGCTTTTCTAAAAAAAAGATTGTGTTCGATACACAGTACAAATTGATCCTTCGGTCTCAGTAAACTCTAAACAAGACATGCATTTTTCAACTATTCGGAAACCTATCATTCCTTCTTCAAATAGTAATGGTTCTAAACTAGATCTTAATATGAATCCATAATCTGTTCAGGAAGTAAGTCAAAACAGTATTTCCTTCTCCAATTAAAATGAACCACTGTCTATCTTCTCCAAGAGGAAACCAGGCTCTTAAGACCATTTATGTAAGATAATTGTGAGAAGTTGGCCTGGCATATGCTGGTCACTAGTTATAGTGGCCACCTTGCACCAGTCCAATTCGACTCTTATGGTAGATAGGTTTAAGACAACCTTTTAAAGAAAGCAATCCTAGTGGTAGCTGTGGAGAGCAGCCTTCAGGCTAAGTCTCAGAGGAATGTAAAGCAGCTTGTTTTACCTTATAATCTCTTGAATTACCAAATGAAAGGACACCACACAGGTATATATATCAATCAATCAAATAGCTTTATTTCGATATCCAATATCTTAAAAGCATTTCCATTATTACATCCATCAATTATTTAAACCATGAAAAAAAATATAAAACATCAATTTAAAAATATAAAATACATCCAACGTTAGACACATCAAATTCTGAATACGCTCGATATAGAGTAATAAAATTATTGCAAAGATAATCTAGTCTACGATCAATATTTACAAAACTCATTAATGGCCCTTCTAATCATGAAAGCCTTTTTTCCCCTTTGAGTTATACTGAGAGTATCTCTCGAGAATATAGTGACTGTGCAATATATCACAAGTGGATCATAACACTAAAAATAGAAACATAGTTCATTGCAAGTCTTTGCGCAGGAATTTAAACCTTACAATCCAAGCACAGCCAAGATATTTGGCTACTCCACAAGCAAAGAGGGTCCGCAGATCAGCCTTTAAAATACGTAGAGCAGTGCAATGTTCACGCGTACTCAACTCTCTGCAAATAGGTTTCAGCCATTTCATCCTTGCACTTTTGTAGGCGGGGCAAGCAAACATAAAATGGGCTATGCTCTCTGCCGGTGCTTTGCAACAGGGGCACCCTAAGGGCGTCTGATGTGGGGTGCTCCATTGCGCTGTTAACTCTCTAACCGGCAGAGAACCTACCCTAAACTGAATATAGAGTGCTCTATCGCGTGGTGTTTTTATAAAATCTAGGTATGGTTCTAAAAACTCACGTTGCTTGTGAAGATAAAACTCTTCCATCAGCCTTCCAGCTCTTAGGTTGTTATGTTCTTGAACATCAACCCAGGCCCAATAACGTCTTTTAAGATCAGCCTTACTAGGGGCAGTTTGCGTGTCCCATTCCTCCTTGAAGCCTAGAGCAACAAGGGATTTTTTAAGATTAGCCAGCCAGCTGATTCTTTTATTGACGTCTAGTGCCATAATTTCTGTAAATGCAGCTGTGTAGTTAGCCAGTTCAGGGGTCCGGCATAAGCGGGCCCAGAATAACAAGGGTCGTAATCTCGCTAAATCTTTAAAGGAGTGCCTACCCATATCTTTTAACAACGGTTTTAATGGTGTGCTTCTGGGTAACATCACTAGTTCTCTTAGGAACTTGTGTTCAGACCTGCAAATGCTTTCAATATTCTCAAAGCCCCACAATTCGGCTCCGTAAAGGGCAGAGCTAACCGCTTTAGCTGCGTAAATTGTAAGGGCAGGAGCCACAGGTCTGCTCAGCGATAGGCGATGTTCTTTACTTAATATGCCCGTAACACGCTTGTGATTTAGGAGCATCTTGTCGATGTGATGCCTCCATCGCATTTTGTCATCTAATCATATTCCTAAGTAGTCAAACATTGGGACTTCATCCAAACGTGTTCCTTCTAAACTAAAGTTGTTTCTGAAAGGCTTATAAGGATTGAACGCCATAAGCTTAGTCTTAGTAGTGTTTACAATCAAGCCCCTAGATTCACAAAAGGTATAAAATCTGTCTAGGAGCTTTTGGAGCCTTGCTGGTGTTTTAGAGATAAGCAGAGTATCATCTGCAAAGAGTAAAGTGGGAACCCTATCTCCCGCCAGGGCTGGTGCATCAGATGGAAACTCCTGCAAATAGCTGACAACTCAGATATAGGGAGAATAGGGTGGGTGCTAGAACACAGCCCTGGCGACTCCTCTATTTACCGTAATCCTATTTGATTTTTGCCTCTGGGACCCCCACCTCACTTGGGCATAGTTGCCTTCATGTAGACGGATCAAGGTGTTCAATAATAGTGAAGGCATCCCCATGTCTTCCAGCAGGTGCCAAAGCTGGTCACGGGGAACTAGGTCAAAGGCAGTCTTTAAATCGATGAATGCCAGGTAAAGGCTACCCTTGCCAATCAAGACTACCTTCCAATATATTAAAAGCAATCTAAAAGCTTGGTCCACCGTCGCTGTACATGCCCTATATCCAGCTTGGTATTGGGAGAGTATGTTTTCTTCCTCAACCCATAGGTGGATTCGCTGTAATAAAGCCCTACCAACAACTTTCTGCATAGCATCTATCAAGCTAATAGGGCGATAAAATATATATGTATTTATTTCTAGACACACTCTACTAATCTCTTTATGAGATTAGAAGCCAGGAACACATTCAAATATCAACGTTTCACAATAAGTTAAGCACAAATATGGCTGGGGCCCTAGGGGCGTACCAGACCATATACTAATAAAAAGGGTTAGGAAAGTCGACTTGCCAAATGACAAGGCCTAGGGCCTGTAGAATCACTGGGGCTTCACCACTGCAGTGAAAGCAGGTAAGTAATTGACACACGGGAGACGCATGCAGTGTGTGAACACAGCCGCGGGTTCCCTATTGATTATAATGGAGCAAGTCGCGGTTTGATTTTTAAAGTTTTAGGGTACTTCGAGGAAGTCTACAAGCAAGCCACTTACAAGGTAAGTAATTCGAGGGCCAACACACACTAGGGCACCGGAGTGCACGAGTTACCTCACCCAGGGAAGTCAGGTGCATAGGTGTCTTTTGGTGTCGGGTCGCGCCGCTGTTTTCTATGGAGACCAAAGAAGACTTGCTGCTTGCGTAGACTGAAGAAGTGTCCGGTGGAATCCAAGGGTGGATTCGAGATGCAGATGACCTGAAAATTGAAGGGACAGTGTTCACAGTCACTTGCCAGTGACCAGGGGCCAGGAAGCTGGTTGCCCACGGAAGTCGGGTAATTTCAGGTGATCAAGGGTGTTTTGACTATTCACTCACGAGGTCCAGGAAGGATCAACAATGACCAGTAGCTGGATTCCGAGT
The DNA here is from genome assembly GCF_964204655.1 of Triturus cristatus. Lineage (NCBI taxonomy): Eukaryota > Metazoa > Chordata > Amphibia > Caudata > Salamandridae > Triturus > Triturus cristatus. The sequence continues at coordinate 1,188,644,114 of NC_140581.1, read as the reverse complement.
GTCCCACAACGTCTGCAGCTTACTGAGGTGTCGGCAACCGTAGTGGAGGTAACAAGCCTTGGCAACAGCAAGTCTTGTGGAAATTGAAGACGGTCAGCGTTGCAGACCAGCAAAGTCTGAGGGACTCACCCAGCAAGGGTGATTGAGGGCAGGCCTGGAGCAACCAGGGAAGTCCTTTGCATTGATAAGAAAGTCTTCAGGGGACCCACAAGGCAACGGGCAAGGGATCGCAAAGATGCCTCTTGAGGAAATGCTTCACAGGAGCCCACGGTCACTCGGGATGGGGTAGGCCTCTGATTTTTGCTGCAAAACCTGCTGGAGGCTTGGGCCACAAATGGTCCAATGCACAAGTTTGAGGAAACGTCGTGAAGGGGTTGCACTCGACAATAGTGTATGGTACCCGGGTATTGCTGTTCCTCGTCACTCGTGGGGTCCACCCACCTCAGCTCTGCTGGGGACTCACAATGGCCATTGAGAAGTCAGGAAATCCACTTCCGGGGCTGCAGGAACTTCGAACTCTGGCGGGAGCGGGAAAGTTTGCGACCGTTGATTAGAGTTTCTGGTGCCTGCCAAGCAGGGAAGTCACTCCTTGACTCCAAGGGAGATTCTTCTGTCTTCGAAAGGTAGTGGAACATCGAAGGGCCAGGATTCTTGTTTGTAGAGCGTCGTCCAGGATTATCTGTTTTGCAATGGCAAGGTTTGCTATCTTATACTGAAGATAGGGAAGGGACTAGCTCTATGACCACTCCTTTAGGAGGGTCAGGGTAGGGGGTAGTTACACCCACTTCCCTTTGTCCAGTTTCGCGCCAGAGCAGGGACAGGTAGCCCCTGAACCGGTTTGAGCTGGCATATGCACAGAGGAGCCTACTGCTACCCCAGTGCAGGACTTCAAAGCACTCTAGAAGTGCACCCACCCAGCTCCAATACACTAAATCCTGTCTCGAAGGTGGTGACACCTCCCTGTGACAGGATGCCTTTTGTTGGGCTTCCTCCACTGCGAGTGTCAGCAGCAGGAGGGTAGCCCAGTGTCCGAGATGGTGGCATCCATTTTATCTGCTATTGCAAGAAGACCAGACAGGAGTCGGTCTCGGCAACACTTATATTTTACATAAGTATGGTTTTCGTTGTTCACATTTTTGCAGAGTGACAAGCTAAAAGGTCCTGATGAATGCCTGGAACTTTTTGTCCCCTGGGCAGAAACATGTCGACCTAGTTAGATAGGAAATATCTTTACTCTTATCGTCACACTGGTTTTAACTCCATCCATTGGGGATAGTTATTAAAGTTCTTTTTCCCTTTATGAGATGGTTTTAATGCACATTTGATATTATTTTTGCACTCTGCCCCTCATTCACCTCTAACATTGGAGTGAAAAACACCTCACGCTCCTCTCCAGAGGGAGAGTTGTAGCCCACTCAGTGCACCTTGCAGGCACTGTGTGCAAGAGGGAACCCAATGGTGAAGCATGTCACCCAAGTGGTGAGTGAGGGTTCTCGTCTTTAAAAAGCTAATGCTTACTTTGGTATTTTTGCACTTTGTGATTCACATAGTAGTATAGTTTCCATTAGGATACTTGTTGTGAGTTTTATCCATTTTGTGATGCCAGAGCTCTTTCAGACTTCTGTCGTTTTACTACAGTGGGTACATGTCGTCCCCTCTAGAAGGGTGGGATCATGCTCCCACATCATGGACTGATGTGGGGGTATGATTCCAAGTTGTTTGACACCAAACACGACATATTTTGATGCAGTCATTCCAAAGTTAGCCTTTTAATGCTCTTAAGAGTATATGGTTTAACCGCATCCACAAACAACCATAGAGAATAGACTCTGCCAGCTGTAGAGGGGCCCTGCTCATGCAGAGGCACCCCCTCACATTGTAAACCAAGCACCCTGCCCTCAGGATTGATAGGGCCTGCCATATGGGTGGTAGAACCCTATACCTCTGTAAGGAGTGCTAACACTACCTCACCCAGGCTGCAGTAGCAGGCCCGTGGTGTCAGATTTAGTCTGCTTCCCAGGGGTGGCATAATACATGCTTCAGCCCCTGGTAGGCCTGTGAAGTACCTATGCCCTAGGTACCTAAGGTACCATATACTAGGGGCTCTTAAGGTACCACAGTATCCAATCACTGGTGCATCTAGTACGCACTCAAAGTCGTTTAGAGAGAACAGAGAGACTGGGGCCCTGATTGGCAGGGACCCAGCCAGACTATAGCCAGAAACCAGTGTATACATCAGAAAAAAAGTGGGGGTAACATAAGTGCAGATCCTACTCTCCTACAATAATAATACGTCTATGAGGTAGAGAAGGCGAATAGAAGTTAAACAAAGAGTAAGCAATGCAGCCTGATGGGTAGCTCTGCTAGCAAATGATACCTTAAGCCTGCTGACACTGGGGCTTCGAGCTGGGATCTGGGCCTCGAAGAGAAGCACATGACGGCCGTGAGAGTGATGTAGCGGAAATTTAATGTCATTTGTAGGGGTGCATTATAATCACACCTGTAGAGGGCACCCACATATAATCCTTTGTCGTGTTAACATAAAATGTTAGGATCTTGAAAATTAATAACTAAGTCTGGGTGGTGAGCTCCTCTCCGTTCGCAGAGTTTTCTGCACTCCGCGCAGCTCGAGGAGTGCAGAGAACTCCACTCTGCTTAGTGCAGCAAAGTTTTTTCCCGCTCGTGCTTGCAAACAGTAAGTTCGCGAGCGCAAACTGCCGCTCAGGTAGAATTTCTACCCGAGGGGCAGGAAAACCAGTGCGAATGGCAGTTCGCACTGCACTTCGCCACTTGCGGAACTCTGCAAAGATTTTTTGTCACTTCGCTGAGTTCCGCGTAGAGAAACTCCATGAACTACGTCCTGGCCTGGTAATAACGTAACGTGTAATGTACTTAGCTCATTGCATAGAAAATGTGAGGAGTTAATGTAGAAATTAAATTTCACTAGCAGAAAACACTAATGTGAAGAACTCATGTTGTGCAACTGACAACCATTCATTATTAAATGTGCTTATTAATAGTGTTGTTTTTCATGTAGGTAGTAATATTAACTGAATGTGTCTTATTTCCTATGTAATTTCAGAAAGCTCATATGCCATCTTATGTTAGCTGAATGTTTTAGGCTCGAAAGAAAATTTCCCCTCTCGCTTTAGAATTAACAGTTTGAATTTTTATGTGTGCTGTTGATTTTGTTCTTTCTCACATATGTGTTGCAGGTGGAAGAAGCGCCCTTGTTAGTTAGAATAATGTCTTTGTGTTATTAGTTAGGCAAGGAGAGAAGGGGATACATTGTGTGCTAAAACTGATAAGGAGAACTGTTGTGTTTTCACACAGGAGAAGGCCTGGGAATCAAGGTCAACATGTTTCAGTTCAGCAACATCGTTGTCCCGTGGAAAAGTACCTATGAGACCGTGGTCAGAGCAGATGGCGGCGACCCACAAGGACTCTTGGGAAGATACCTGCAATATTGGGATGTTGCAAGTAGGGAAAGTAATGAAGAGAACAATGAGAGACCTAGGGAAGCAAGGGTGCGTCCGTATCCCCTGTAATATATATGAGTTTAATCAAAAATGGACGAACCCAATGGTGTTGGTACGATCACTGGCAAGCAGTGCTTGGGAACCCACTAGGTGAGTAAAAGGCCCCTCACACACCAACCTGGTTGGTGTCATGCTTCATCATAGGGGCCCCAACCGGGTGGCCGAGCGCCTCCCGGTTGTGCTGCAACGCCTGACTACAGCGGAGCTGGTGTGGTGTGATAATGTGATGTAGTGAAAAGTTAAAAATACCTCTGAGAATCCTTGCCGAGGGAAATTTATTAGTGGCGGCTCAGGATATATTAAAATTAAGAATTATGTGAAGCAACTATGAAAAAGATTCAATTTCTAATAGTTGGCTATGTGGTTGGTCTACATGTTTCAGCCCACCTCAGGATCTGCGGGGCTTTCTTCAGGACCAGGAAGTGCAGTGAGTGGCAAAATAGAGCCACGTGTATAGTGAAAAAATAAAAAGGGTAATTTACCTACACACTCTCTAAGGTGTGTGGAAGCGATATCAGCTCATTGGCAGACACCGCAGCGAAAAAAGACACTATGGCTGAATATTGATCGCTGATCAGGAAGGGGAGGAGTGCGCTCCTCGTAACACAGATTTTGGTCAGAGAGCAGCACCCGCTAGCCACCTACTGTGGTCTCCCGGCTCCTGGATGGTGTAGGGAAGTAGGGAAAGTAGCCAACTTTTTCTCTGCCTTTGGAGAGAGAGCATCTCTGAACGAGCTGTCTCGAATAGCTTTATGCTATCGGACCCATTGATGGTGGAGATACTTCATAGGAAGACTCCACATGCTGACACCTTTATTCCTTTCTTTGGCGATGCTGTAGTAGGGATGTCATTTCAGCGTTAATGTAGGGATAGAATGATGCTTTATATTCATTGATACTCAATGCAAGGAAATTTGGACTCTGCTTTCTGCTCCTCTGCATCCTGTTGGTTGAGCTGATTGTTTTGTGCATTTTGCATCTACTCAACTTTATATGCAGATTTGGCTTTATGCTGGTTCCAATGTATTTCTACACTCTCATTTTGCGATGTCTCTATGTCCACTTATTTTTGGCTTTGTAATAAACAAACTAACTTTACGTAGTTGTCTGTGGGTACTATGTGTCAAGAGAAATTTCTGTTGAATTGATTGGCGTTATTAACAATTTTCTCCTCTCTACCCTTGCATGCTGCAAAAAAGAACCATCGGATTGCGATTCAAGAACAAGTCCAGAGCTCATGAGCTTGGCCCTTTTCAAGAGTCTTTGGGGGATCTTTCTGCACACAAGATACCAAGTGGAGGCTCCTAATGGGGGAGGGGGGCATTTCATATGGGGACTACCTTGTGGCATGGGGCAGTGTGGCCGGAAAATAAGGACTTAGAACGACATCCACACGTGGTGGGGAGATTCAGGGATGGTGATGTACCTGCCCTGCACTCACTCCAGTCCTGTGGCCCCAGAGAACACTTGCAACAGTGCGATCGCCCCACCACATCACTCCATAACAGCAGGCATGCAACACTTGCTGGACCTGTGTGCATCCTTGCCCCTGTTTAGATTTTGTAAAGATTATGGGGTGCCACTCTCGATGGCCTCATTAGGGAACGGCCACCAGCAGGACAGAAAGGTTGGCTCTGGTTGTGCCCCAATTGTGCCACATAGGGCAGATGACTGCCGGGCGGCCTGACACACACACTTAAGGCTACAACATTGGTGACTAATAAAAGCAAATCAACAAAATGCCATTGATAAAACCCAGGATATGCAGGCTCCATTTGCGAATGCTAACAACCAGCTGCTGCTCATTTAATTTAAAAAGAGACATGTCCTTATTTTGGCAAGACTTTCAGAAAGTGATCTCTGACTATAATTGCTCCTTACAAAAAACTACAACCAGAATTGACCAGATTGAAAACTCTTTGGCGGAACAGGCCCACAAAATGAATGAGCAGGAACTTTGACTTGACAAACTCAAATTGAGGCAGACCTGGTTGGAGGAGAAAATGAAAGACTTGAAAAATAGGGCATGACGAAATGACATCCACATTAGAGTCCTCAACAAAGGTATCCCTGATGCTGCCCTGGATGAGCATGTCCAAGACTTGTTCTGTCAGCAACTGCAGGTTCCCCTGGATTCATGCATGATTCTGGATCATGCACATAAAGCATATTCCTCCTTCCAGTAGAAAAAAAGGTAAAAGAGTCCATTACGGCGGCAGCTAGGTCTCAGCATAAGGTAGAGTTTAATGGAGATCAACTCTTGCTCTTCACAGATTTTTCCCCAGCGACTTTGGTCCAAAGTTGTGAATTCAGAGAGGTAATATCATATCTTCATAAAGAGAAAATACCCTCCAACTGGGGTTACCCATTCGGATTACTTTTCACGAAAGACAATAAACAACACTACACTAAAACCCTGCAAGAGGCCTGTAAAATTCTTCACCTTCTGCCAGAGAAGGTTACTCAGTATTGGGCATCTGGAACTTCCAATCGAGCTTCACTTAAAGAGTGGATGACCCAATGAACAAATTAATCTTGAGGTCTACCTTATAGACTCCGCCAACGCTCTGAAGAGGACATTTACCGCTGTCTTCAGAGGACACTCAGCCCAGACATTTGGCAAACATTTAGGAATGCCAATACTGCTGTCTGGTTCACGGCTCTGTTGGGTTGATCTAATTGGTCAAGGCTTTTGACATCAATAAGTGTTATTCTGTTTTCTGGTTTGTCCTGAGAGGTAGGAAGAAGTTATGTGAATCCTCGGAATGCTCATGCAACTTATTACTGTTTTTGATATGCCTCTAACCAAAATTTCTTATTGACAACCACAAAATCCTAAGGGATCGTGAGTGTATACCAGGAAGCTGCCCCACCATTTTACCCTTCCCTTATAATTCTCATAAATAATTTCCCTGTGACTGGATATTCCGCCAAACATATATTTAAATAAGTCTCCAATTATTTGACATGGAGATGTCATGTTGTACCAGTTGGGACTTGTTACTTCTGGTTATGGTTTTGTATTGTTTATACATTTAAAAACTACACTGGGGACATTGCTCTCCTCACATCATCTGATATCCCGGACCAACCTCTCTCTTAGTGCGTTATACACCTGAATTTGTTGAAGACACTGGAATGGCAAGAAACAGAGTTAGACAAAGCCCCTACGTTCCATCTCTGAGCATTTTTAGAATGGCTTTATAATGAATGCATTATTATTTGCTAGCCTAAATATACATGGGCTTAACTCACCCATGAAGCGCTGGACGCTTCTTTAGTGGGTCCGCCAAAAAGAAGTCGATTTGTTGCTGCTTCAGGAAACACTCTTGGTGAAAGGCACTGTTAGCTTCCCACGCAGTTTCACACCATGGCAACTCATAAAACTAAAGGAGTGGCGGTATTACTGAGGCGAAGCTTATCTCTTACTTTGCATAACAAATTAGTAGACATGGAGTGCAGATTTTTGGGTCTCCATTATACAACTGGGAACACATTGCCCGCACTAAGCTCGGTGTATTTTCCAAGGACCACAAACACCAACTCTAGAGCGTTTCTTTTCCCAGGGTTGCCATGCTCTACAAGGGATGACTGGTGATAGCAGAAGACTAAAATGTTGAGAGAAATTCCTGGGATTCACTGGGAGACTTCAATACACAGGCCCTTCTCTCCATCCAAACTGAAATTGAAGATTTATCCCTTATTGACTTTGAGAGTCCAACACAAGGGAGAACAGGATTATACTCCAATGTCCACAGAATCTACTCTAGGTTTGACTATATCCTACTCGATGACAGGTTGTCCCCCAGCTGCAAGATAAATGTATTAATGCAAAAGTTCTGTCTGACCACTTAGTGGTATTAATGCAACTGAGTTTGGCACTCCCCTCGAAACCATAAAATAATTAATGGATGGTCAATAAAATTGCCTTTCAAGACATGGCTCTGAGGGATTCCATTTGCGAAAATATTGAAACTTATTTTATGGTTTAAGTTTATTTTTATTGGTATTTTGCACTTTCATAGTATTATATTGTCAGTATTCACAAGGAAATCGTGAGCAACATCAAACGCATTACTTATTTCAAAACAATGAATAACATATAACCCTCCCCCCAACTTCCCCCACCCACCCCGTACATTCACTTATCACTTAGCTATGTACAGATTGGGCCTGTGTGATACCTTGTGTGCCATCATCCTATCCGGTCTTTGTTGTATCCATGAGTCGCAATATCCGTAGATATCGGGGGCATGTCAGCTCTCGAAACTCATGGGAGAGTAATGCCAAGAAGGGGGCCCCAAGTAGTGCTAAACAGATCTCCTCGACCAGTGAGTGTTCAGGTGAGTCTCTCCATCCACAAGACTCCCCACAACTTGTGCAACCACCCCAGGTGAGTCGAGATATTGGCCATCCCCCACATTGAGAGGATGGTCTGATGAGCCGCGCTCAACGCTATCACTATTTGCCATCCTCAACTGGAGATAGGGAAAGGTTAGCGAGTCGGGGAGGCCCAGCATTGTATACGACGGGAACCTAGGCAGCTGTAGAAAGATGGGTGTCGATGTCGTTTAAGACAGAGTGCCAAAATTATGTTATTTTGGAGCATAGCCAAAGAATGTGGGTAAGAATGCCCCTCTCCCCGCATTGCCGCCAACATTCATTACTGCGGGTCGGTTTACCCCGATAGGGCCGCACTGGGGTGAGATACCAATAAGACGTAATTTTCATGCCTGTCTCTTTGCCTGCTATGTTAGCTGTTGTAGACCTAGCCCTGTGATAGATGTCTGCCCACTCCTTTTGTGACAGTTGGCACCCAAATTCCGTTTCCCAACACTGTTGGGTTGGGCTTTTGTCAGCTGGTTGCACTGGACGCAGAAGGACATATAACTCTGAGAGGAGGCGTGTATCAGAGTGTTAACTTACGAGCCCACATAGGGGGATAATGTCCTCTCCACTCCATGTCTCATTATAGTGTATAGTAACCAGTGACGAATCTGACAATATCTAAAGCGTTCGTCTTCTGGGATGGCGTAGTCCTTTTTAAGGACATCAAAGGGTATAGGGCCTCCAGATCAAAGAAGTGCCCCACTCCATGTGCAAAAAGATGGACCCGTCCCTGGAGCAAAGGCCGGATTGTCAGCAACTAGTGTTAGAGGAGACAGATAAGTGGTAAGTTGCCCTCTGTGCGTATAGCCATCCGACACCTTCAAAAGGGAGCAAGTGACCGGGGAGATATATAGACTGGGCACCGGATGATTACAATGTAGAAATGGGTCTTTCTCCAGTGAGGTCCCAGCAAGGGCCCTGTCCATGAAGAGCCAATGTTTCTCTGACTCAGTCCTGGACCATTCAACAAGATATTGCAGCTGTGCAGCTTGGAAATACCTGAGAAGGCAAGGCAACCCCAGTCCGCCCTCCGTCACAGGGAGCTGGGAGCATTTCCTACTCATCCTGTGTCTCCTACCCGCCCAAACGAAGTGGTGAAAGGCCGGATGCATAGTTGATATTATCCCTGTAGAGGGAGTGAGGGGCAGGGCCTGAAAGAGGAAGAGTATTCTTGACAGAGTAGTCATTTTTAGGATCGCAATGCGGCCTAACAGTGAAAGGTGGTTGTGTCTAGGTCAGCGCACACCCTCTCTGCCATTTCACGATAATTAACCTCATTTGTGCATTCTAAGGTAGAGCAGAGTTGGATACCTAAGTAGGGAATAGGCCTCAATGCGAAATGGGTCTTCCAAGGAAGCTGCTTGAGCTTCCATTAAACGAGTGGTCCCTGCATGGCCCATGTATTGAGAGGGGGCATTGGGAGGAATAGCCTGGTCTGTGTATAAGGATGCATATTATTCCCTAAACTGCGCTGCAATCTGGGTGTCTTCTTTTATCTCCTTTCCATCTCCCGATAGGAGCTCGTCCACCTTAGCGGACTGTCTCTGGGCTTGGAGTTTGGTCACCAAAAGCCTCCCACATTTATTCCCATTAACGTAAATGGAGTGCTTTAACCTGAGTAGTGAATACTCAGCTCTATCTAGATCTAAGCTTGACAATTGTTTCCGCGTGGTTTCCAGTAGGCACCTTTAGTTCTCTAATCTTTCCTTGGAGTTACTCCCTTTTAATTTTACGTTGACGATTTCCAGCTGCCAAGATTACTATACTTTCCCCTCTAATGACTGCCTTTAAGGCGTCCCATAAGGTAGCTATCGACATGTCGGGGGTATCATTGAGCTGGATATAGTCTTGTACTGCCTTCTGAATTTGCGCTACCACCGCCGGTTTTTGTAAAAGAGTTTCCCGGAGTCTCCATTGTTTCCTCCCCTTCCTTAGTGCAGGATTTTGGATCTCCAGCAAAAAGGCTGAGTGATCTGAAAGGGATTTGGGTTCGATGTACACTGATCGTGTGAGTGGTTGTATGTTGTGTGTTCCTAAGAAGTAATCCTGGTGGGCATAGGTCTTATGAGCATGCAAGAAAAATGTGTAGTCTCGTGTTTTAGGATGTGAGGTCCTCCACATGTCTATCAGACCCACCTCTCTCAGCCAATCTCTCCCCTCCTGCAGACAGTGCACCCGCCCCTCCTCCTCTGGCGCTAGAGTGGTCCAGTAAGTTATTAAAGACAACATTGAAGTCTCCTCCAATTAAAACTAAATGGTTCTGGGATGTAAGTGTCTCCCCTATGGCCGTTGGAAGGAATTGCTTTGCCCTTCGTTCAGTGCATATAGAGAACCCAATGTAATGTTTTGTGTCCCCAGTTGTAATTGGTACACCAGAAGGCGACCTTTGAGTTTAACAAGTTGGGGCCCAATTGTGCCATGAAAACTTTGCGCAGAGTATTGCCACCCCTGCTGCCTTACACCCTTGTGGAGGAGAAGCACTGATGCGGAAATGCTATACATTTGAGTCGTTGAGAGTCCCTCACAAGAACGTGAGTCTCCTGCAGGAGGCAAATATCAGCCCCAGAATTCTCAAGATAAGATAAGATGGCCCTTCTTTTAGCAGGGTTGTTTAGTCCCTTCACATTTAGGGAAAGTACCTTTAGAGAATCACCCAAAGACATAATTTGGTTGTGCTAGGTTATTGTGCATATCTCTGCTACCTTGTTGGTCAGTCTAGTGGGCAACTATGTGGACGACTTCCCCACTGCACAGGGACCGGTGTGGGTTGGCTGCAACTGTTACTAAGACTCTCACCCATCGCATTAGTGTGAAATGGTACTGAACTAACATAAACATATGAATACAAATAAAAGAAAAACCTTTCAAACAAGTCTCTGGAAGAGGTGGGTCAAGAGAGACGATTCCAACCACTCCTGGAGTAAGACAAAGGATGGGGTCCAATGTGACCAAGGTCCTTCACATGAGGAGTCCCCTCCCTCTGCGACCTCTGTGGACTCTAGACGTGCGTCATCGTTTATTATGATTTAAGAGCAGTCTCCTCATTTGTGTGGTCCTGCGATGAGTCCCGAACCAGACTCTCCAGAACTGCTTTTCTTTCCAGGGCTATTGTGGCTGAGTCAGGCTTGGCGAGCCCTCTGCCCTGTGGTCTCCTCCTCCACCTCGCATGCCCGCAGGACCCAGATCTCTACTCGACCTGTTCCCCACAGGGATTTTGGGAGGATCCATCCGAGAGAAGAGTATAGGCTTCTTTAAGGGAACACATTTGGTGGGTTTTCCCTTCCCAGCCAAATATTAATTTGAAAAGGATGTCCCCAAGAATAGAAGGTGTTGTTTTCTCAGCAGTCACTAGACGGAACTCCCTCCTTTTCTGCGGAGTAATTGCTGAAAGATCCTGATAAATCTGACGTGACTGCCCCCGAAATTGAACCTGGTTAATGTCTCTTGCCTTTTGAAGGATTCGCTTCTTCAGGGGCAAGCTATGGACACATGCTAGAATGTCAGGTGGGGACAGACGAGCAGCCTCAGGTGGGCCTGCCTGGTGGACTCTGTCTAGTCTAATATCCGAGACCTTCGCATCCCCCAGAATCTGCGCAAAGAGTTCAGACACGTACTCCTCCACACTACCCACTTCTGCAGCCGTTAGAACATTCTGGATACTAATGTTTTTGCGTCTTGATCTATTTTCAAGATCCTCCGCAAGTGATTGCAGGTCTATCTGCTGTTCTGTAAGGCTTATGAGTTCTTGTCTGAGCTGCTCCAGCTCCTCATCCTTGGTGATCTTGTGGTTCTCTAAGGCGTCTACTCTTTCTCCCATTTCCAATAGATCCTTCCTTACCCCTTGTAGGTCGTGTGCCAGGTCAGCCTTGATCGATTTTAGATCTTCTTGCAGGGACAAGAACAGAGTATCCATATAAGACCTGATAACTGGTGCATTCCCTCCTTCGTCTTCGATCGGGAGCGATGGGCCTCCGGTGGCTCCAGAGACATCCATCGTGGTCGGGACGGGCTGCTTAGTGAGCATGTCTTTCGCAGAATGATCTTTTTTAACCTTGGGGAATGTCATTTCTTTTCCTGCCTGTGCCAGTCACTGGGCAGTATGTACGTGCGGGCCCCTTGTGCTTATAGTGCAGAGGTTGGTAGGTCCAAGTGGCTCCTGTGTCAGCAGGAAGGTATGCAGCCTGAGGTAGGTGTCAGCTGGACAAGCTCAAGCTGGGGGTCCATAAGGCCAGTATATCAGGAAAGCTGGGATGGGTTGTGCCATCGTTTGCCAAGCTGGAGACCAGCCGAGGAGTGTGAGAAAGTGGGTTTCTGATGCAGTAAACCCCCCCATTCTTTTTTTTGTTGCCAGACTACTGATGCTCTTTGACTATATGTGCACTGGGGCCCTGCCAATCAGGACCCCAGGGCCTGTGTTCCTTCCCCAAACAAAACAAAACCCAATTGACAGCTCTGGCCACAGGTAGGTCCCTGGTAAATGGTACCCCATGTACCCAGGGCACTGTAACCAGAGAAGGCCCCTAAGGGCTGCAGCACTTATTGTGCCACAATTAGAGGCCCTGTGCCCTGACACACACACACACACTGCCCTTGCAGGCTGAGTGTCTTGGTGCAGAACAAAGCAGAGAGTCGACATGGCACACATCCCTGTGTGTCATGCCCACAAACATACTGCCCTGGCATACCCCAGTCACCCCTCTAGCTAGGTGCCCTATTCCAGTGGTGTGGCTACAGATGCACGAGCCCTGTATCACTACAGTGCCCAGGTCCATTCCTGGGCACTGTAAGTGCTGTGCTGCCATTAAGAGTATATGGTGCTGGGAAATCGTCATCACGAACTCCACAGCACCATGATGCCTACACTGAAGACTGAGAAGTTTGGTATCAAACTTCTCAGCACATTAAACCCACACTGATGCCAGTGTAGGATTTAATGTAAAATGCACAACAGAGGGCAACTTAGAGTTGCCCCCTGAACCTAACCCACAATCCACATCTTTCCTGAGAGGCTACCTAGGCTGCCACTCAGCAGACATGTTGCTCGACCCCTGGGTAGAGAGCCATCTGCTCTCCTGGGCCTGCAAAATGCATATCCTGGCAAGGTGCTAGGTCTCCTCCCCCAGGATGGGCAGGGAAAGCTTCAAAGGAATGCCGCCTTTGTGAGCTTCCCCAGGCCACTTGCTGTACACAGAACTGGCCCCCACCGGTTCTAACCCCCACTCTGGCAGGAAGACTGGTGGGTAAGCCCAAGTGAGGAAAGAGAGTGTGCCAGCCTCTGCCAACCTCACCCCTCAGGTGGGGGAGGCGAGGTGAAGCAAAACTCCGGGCTCTCGCCATCTTGAGGATGGGGAGCCCTGCCCAATCAGGATTAGGCTCCTGCCCCCCTCCCACTGGAGAGTGGCAGGATAGGGGGTGTACCCACCCCAGGGAAGGGACCCATTGGTCCCTGACCTCTACCTGCCTAAAAGGCCCCTAAATTTAGTATTTAGGGGCACCCTGAACCTTCCTTCCTCAGATCCTGAATCAAAAACAAGCAAGAAGAACAAGAAGAAAGAAGACCTGCCGTGCAGCTGCTAACAAGAGGAAGACACCGACTGACTTGGCCCCAGCCTTACAGGCCTGGCCTGTCGACCCTCGAACCTGCGCCTGCTAAAACTCGGCATCTCCAGTGGTCAGCAACCTCGAAAACCCCAGAGGACCTGGCTGCCTTGTGACTCTAAAAGACTGGGACTCCCACCAGCAGTGGTTCTGCTCAAAGCAAGTAACAAACCCCTGGTGCCAGCCAGGAACCGCGACTCCTGCACACTCTGCACCTGCCAAGCCCGGCCTGTGCCTGAGTGAACAAAGACCCAGAGGACGTCCCCCCGGCAACTGTGACCAATAATCCAGCACCCAAGGACCCTCCTCGACGCTCCAGACAACGCCTGCAGCCTCAGAACCAGGGACCCCTCCAACCGCGACCAGCAGAGGGTAAGATTTCCCGACGCCAAAAGGCACCCCTGTACCCGGCGCCCTGCGGCCCCCTGTGCCCAACTCCTGGGTGCCTACCTAACCTGCAGCTTCCCAGCTTACCTCTTGAAGTGGTGGTCGCACCTGAAGAATCTCCGTCCCTGAGCTTGCAGCCTTTGTTCATCTGGTAACTTCTCCATTGCAATACATTAAGCGCCCAACGGCTCAAAAGCACCCTGCACCCAGCCGCCCGAGTGCCCCTGGAAGTGCAACCTCTATCCTATTTTTCGTCCCCACTTGCCCTGAGTGAGTGACCAGGAACCCAGCTCCCACAGCCACGTGGCCTGCCTGCTAGCAGCTACCAACCAAAGGCCCACCATAGGCTAACATTGGGCCTAACTCTCTCTGCACCCGGCTGCCCCTGTGCCGCTGAGGGTGTTACAACTGTACCTACCTGACCCTGGGAGACCCCTAAGTCTATTCCCAGAACCTTAACTCTGCCAGTCGAGTACTTACCTGAAAGCCGATAACCTACATTTTCTCCATAGGGTAATATTGACTAGTTTTACTTGGAAATTCTTCTGTGTCGAGTTTTGAAACTTTAAAATATTCACTAAAAATCAGCCGATCAACAAAAACAAAATTACTCACCTGTTATCAGGAGAGATCCCAGTGCTGGATCTTGGTGCCCAGCTCTGACCCTGAAAAGTAATCACAACCGTACTTACCGATAGCCTGATTTTCCTCCATAGGATAACATTGCCTGGTTTTTGCCAGAAATTCTTCTAAGTGCCGATTTTTGAAACATACAAATATTCCTTAAAAATCGCATGTGAAACAAAAGCGATTTTTTTCAACTGTTTACAGGAAATGCACCAGGGTTGAATCCAGGATCCAACTATGAGTAAGAAAATCACACGCAAAGTAATTGAAATTGCATTTACTTAATAATCCCATTGAGCTCAAAGTTACAATTGTGTTTGAATTGTGTTGCCTATTGCAACAACTGTAACTATTGCATTTAAAAGTCTACTGCTTATTGAAAGTATATAACTACAGCATTTTATTTTGAGAAAGTATTTTGATACCTATTGTTGGTTCTAAAATAAAACAACTATATGTTTCCAAATACAAAACAATTGGCCTAGAGTTCAGTTTTTGAGTGTGTGAGACCATTTGCTGACTGAGTGTATACAACAAATGCTTTACACTGTCCTCTGATACTGCCTTACTGCTCGACCAAGCTACCACTATAGAGAGTAAGGTTATATCTAACTTTAGCCTCTGCCAAACCTCTGGGGACTGTGGACTCTGTGCACACTGAACCTTACTTTGGTGCAGTATATACAGAGCCACTTTCTTACATTGGTGGCAGCGGTGAAACACAAACTTGCATTTGTTGGACTACTTGGTTACCATCTGATCACACGGCAGAACTCTTAAAATTGCCTTTAGAATTCTGATTTCCTAAATTGGTCTTTCCAAAATACTAAAAGTCTTGTCAGGGCCTTGCATAAGTCCCCTTAGAATTTTAGAGAAATAAAAGTCACTGTAGTCAAGGGTAGAGGATTAGAACTGTCAGGTTAGAATGTCTCAAAGAAACCCAGCTATTAGTGAAAATAATACCATGCAGGACCTGGTGGAGGAACTCGACCTCACACCTTACTTTCAATTGTCTTTCAAGGAATTGAGGTCCTTATGCAAACTAAAAAGTATACCAATGGGCCTGCATCCAACCAAACAAGGGCTCCAGGAGCTCCTGGCTGAGTATGCCAAGGACCACCCATCTGAACATGGTGATGACCAGACAGATGAGGAAAGGAAGGAGGATGAAGAGGATAATGACCCCCCTCCAGTAATCCGTAGGGAGGAAAGGGCCACCATACCCTTGACTAAAGAATCAACCTCTGGGAACCTAGAGACCACATAGGTGGACCAGGTCTCGAGAAAACACTGGAGGACTCCCCAGTGAAGAGGCTGTATTTTAGCAAAGCTTGCCAAAAGATTGGATCTAGAGTCCAGACCCCTGGCTCTAGAAAAAGAAAGAAAGGAGATGGGTTTAGCACCCATCAATGGTGGCAGCAATACAAATAATAAGGACACAGAACCATCTTATGATCCTAAAATCCCCAAAGGGAATTGTCCTCAAATATGAAGAGGGTGATGATATCACCAAGTGGTTTACAGCCTTTGAGACGGCTTGTGAGGCCAGGAGGTTGAAGAAGACTTTCTGGGGGGCACTCCTTTGGGAACTATTCTCTGGTAACTGCAGAGACAGACTACTGACCCTCTCTGGGCCAGATGCTGGGTCTTATGACCTCATGAAGAGAACTCTGATTGAGGGATTTGGACTCACCACTGAGGAGTATAGGATTAGATTCAGGGGGCTCATAAAACCCAGAACCAGTCCTGGATTGATTTTGTAGACTACTCAGTAAAGACACTGGGTGGCTGATTAACTGGAAACAATGTGCATGACTTTAATGGCATTTACAACCTGTTTATGAAGGAACACATATTAAGTAATGCACTGATGAAAAGTTGAATCAGTATCTGGTAGACCTAGGTATACTTGCTCCCCAAGAGTTGGGAAAGAAGGCAGACCACTGGGTCAAAACAAGGGTAACTAGGACATCCACTGGGGGTGACCAAAAGAAAGGGGTCACATAGCCTCCCCAGAAGAAAGATAGTGAATCCCTTAAAGAAAAGAGTAAGGAGTCCCAGGTAGTCCCCCAAAAATCTGTCCAGGAGGGTGGGCCCAAAGACACCTCACAACCTAAGCCAGGGTACCAAGGCAAGAATTGGGACCTCAACAGGGTCTGGTGTCACAACTGCCAAAAGACAGAACATCACACTAAGGACCCTAGCTCTCCTAAAAACAAGGCCCCTAGTGCAGCCCCTGGGGTTAATTCTGTGACTCCAGGGGTTGCCAGTGTAGCATGGGAGGAAGGTTCCTCAGATGAAGAGGTCCTCCTAGCCTTCAACTGCAGTATGGGCCCCAAAGGTAAGCTGCAAATTCCATAGGGGAGTAGACACTTCTACCACCTACTGGTGAATGGGGTTCCAGCCACTGCCCTGAGAGACACCTGTGCCAGTCACACTGTGGTGCATGCCAGGTTAGTTCTCTCAAACCAGTATATCCCGGGGGAAACCAGAAGAGTAAGGACTGTCCCAGAGGGGAGTCACTGTTAGGCATGAGGCTGTAGTGCCCCTAGAAGTAGCTGGGTGCCTTAGATGCAGAAAGGTGATAGTCAGTAGGGACCTCCCCTGGATTGTATCCTGGGGAATGTCCACCCAGGGGTTGGTCTGAACAAAAGGGAGGTACTGGGCCAGTGCCAGACCGCACCCAAGAAACATGGGGGGGGGGGCTAAACCTGCAGTTGGTGCAGCCAAGCCCCACAAGAAAAAGAGGAAGCAGTGTCGGAAATGTGGGCAACTATTAGCCACAGTTCCAGGAGGCCAGGGAGATTCTATCCCAGTAAGGGAGAACCCCAAGATTGCCACTGGAAAAGTACCCCCTAGCCAACAAAAAGACCTGACTACTCAGGCAACTGTCCTGACTGAGTTTATGGCTCCTCAGCTAGCAGAACAGAGGGTGGAAGAAAGGTGTTCACTACCAAGTGTGGTGACCCCCCTCCATAAGACAGCAGACAGGTCTCCCCAACCTAGGGATGCCTGTGAGTTAGCTACTTCACCTATCAGGGAGGGGCTAAAAGAGAGCCCCCTGACCCTATTGGTCATGGGGTTGCTCAAGTTGTCGGCAACCTCTGTGGGTAAGCTGGGCCTTGCCCCAGCTAAGTTAGAATTTGCAGAGGTGTGCACCTCTGAACCCAAACTAAAAAGATGGGGTGATGACACTAAACAGCTAGGAGAGGAGCTTTGGGGAATAGGCCCTGAAACTGTTAAGGTAGGCCAGCTCCCAAAAGGGACTGGTTTGGACGAAAGGATGTAAGGCAGGGTAGGCCCTGCAACTTTTAAACCACTTTCCCTACTCAAATCAGCCGATCAACGAAAACAAACCCCTGGTGCCAGCCAGGAACCGCAACTTCTGCACACTCTGCACCTGCCAAGCCCGGCCTGTGCCTGAGTGAACAAAGACCCCGAGGACGTCCCCCCGGCAACTGTGACCAAGAATCCAGCACCCAAGGACCCTCCTCGACGCTCCAGACGACGCCTGCAGCCTCAGAACCAGGGACCCCTCCAACCGTGACCAGCAGAGGGTAAGATTTCCCGACGCCAAAAGGCACCCCTGTACCCAGCGCACTGCTGCCCCCTGTGCCCAACTCCTTGGTGCCTACCTAACCTGCAGCTTCCCAACTTACCTCTCGAAGTGGTGGTCGCACCTGAAGAATCTCCGTCCCCGAGCTTGCAGCCTTTGTTCATCTGGTAACTCCTCCATTGCAATACATTGAGCGCCCGACGGCTCAAAAGCACCCTGCACCCAGCCGCCTGAGTGCCCCTGGAAGTGCAACCACTATCCTATTTTTCCTCCCCACTTGCCCTGAGTGAGCGCCCAGGAGCCCAGCTCCCGCAGCCGCGTGGCCTGCCTGCTAGCAGCCACCAACCAAAGGCCCACCATAGGCTAACATTGGGTTGAATCCAGTATCCTATCCGGAGTAATAAAATCACTCGCAAAGTAATTGCAATTTCATTTACTTAAAAATCCCCATTGAGCTCAATGTTATAATTGTGTTTGAATTGTGTTGCCTATTGCAACAACTGTAACTATTGCATTTAAACGTCCACTGCTTATTGAAAGTAAAAAACTACAGCATCTTATTCTGAGAAAGTATTTTGATACCTATTGTTGGTTCTAAAATAAAACAACTATATATTTTTATACACAAAACAATCGGCCTAGAGTTCAGTTCTTGTGTGTGAGACCATTTTCTGACTGAGTCTGTGCAACAAATGCTTTACACAGTCCTCTGATACTGCCTTACTGCTCGACCAAGCTACCACTTTAGAGAGTAAGGTTATATCTAAATTTAGCCTCTGCCAAACCTCTGGGGACTGGGCAAACTGAACCTTACTATGGTGCAGTGTATACAGAGCCACTTTCTTACAAGGAGTTATAGCAAGCAAGAGTCCAACAGGGCCACAGGCACGAGGGCCAGGCACCGGCCCAGGGGCTGGGAATGGGGACCAGATCCCGCTGCGTGATCCCACAGCGGATTGCCTCTCACCTCAGTTATGTAGTCAGAGTCCCACAGGGACAGTCGTGGAGGCTCGCCAAACCCAAGGCTGCTAGGTGATTGTGAGATTTGGGGCTCTCTAGTTGGCAGAGGTAGGTACCTTTGACAAAGAGGGACACTTGCGTCTAGTCAGGGTAAGGGGGTACACTCCTAAAATAATCCCTGCTCACCCCCTTGGTAGTTTGGCACAAGCAGACAGGCTTATCTCAGAGGCAGTGTGTAAAGCATTTGTGAACACATACAGTAACCCAGTGACAACACTACAGATGGACACCACACAAGTTTTATATCAAAAATAAGTATTCTTTATATAAACACAAGACCACAAAAAACAACAAGCATTAAAAATGCAATAGGTCTCGCCTTTCATTAAGTTAAAGCCATTTGCTTTGCTATACAATACCATCAGCAAAGCAAATGGCTTTAACTTAATCAAAGGCGAGACTTATTGCATTTCAATGCTTGTTGTTGGTATGTGGACGATCGTTATGAATTTTTAGGTGCTTGGAATACAAAAGTGCAGGAACTCGCTAATCACTATCCTTAAGTACAAGTATGTGCACCCCTGCACAGAGAAGTACAGGGACTTTTCCCTTAAAATTAAAAAAACACATGTACTCTGTATCTGTGAGTAGACACTGGTTTAAAGCGCTCTGTAGCGCACATCCCCAATTTCCTATGGCCTTGTAGCGCTGTCTGGAATGTCGTTTTCGGTACGGTTCTGGCACTCAACCTCCCAGTATATGGGTGTGCCTACAGTGATGTGAATGATTTAAGTGTTGTTGGACGCAATGACATTGAGCCTTCAGCAGCACGTATTCAGTATGTTGTTAATTGGAAGTAAACCGGTGAGGGTCGACCTAGGTGCAAGGCAGCCAGACGCCTGCACGATGTTCAGGATGTCCACATTAGACATATTTACGTAATGTACATAGAAATAATGTAACTGAAAACTATTTACGTAGGCAGCGGTTATCCGGAAAACATAATGCAGGACCTAGCCTTCCTGGACCTGTGTTGGACACCCTTTGAAAGCACGGACCCAGTGAATTGCATGTATTTTGACTGAGCAAGTTCAAATCGTAACAGGTGACATTACATGCCCTTTGACCCCCAAATGACATTGCAGGGCTGAATCGTAGTGTTACCTTTAACCCCTCAATAACATACTTTGTTTTTGTTCCGAAAGGGTGATGGGTTGAGGGGGGTCGGCAAGGTGTTGAAACTACAGGGAGTTCTGAACCCCTCTACTCTGTCCACGATTCCCGGGAATTGACGTCGCGAGGGCAGTGCCAGAGATACCGAAGGACTAGTGAGAGCGAGGGGTGTTTGTGTGTTTCGTGTGTGCCCGTTTGTGGGCGTAAAGTGGAAAAAGAAACAGCAATGTGGCGCTGTGAATGGCAGCAGTTGGTCCCGAGTAAGGATTCACAGAGGGGACTGGATCTCAACATTCCTTCTCATCTCAAGACGCACGGCCACCTTGATGTAACAACGAGTTGGAGAGCTGTGCACAATAAGACGCGCAACTGCCGGCCGCCATGATTCAATGTGCAAAGGCGAGACTTATTGCATTTCAATGCTTGTTGTTGGTATGTGGACGATCGTTATGAATTTTTAGGTGCTTGGAATACAAAAGTGCAGGAACTCGCTAATCACTATCCTTAAGTACAAGTATGTGCACCCCTGCACAGAGAAGTACAGGGACTTTTCCCTTAAAATTAAAAAAACACATGTACTCTGTATCTGTGAGTAGACACTGGTTTAAAGCGCTCTGTAGCGCACATCCACAATTTCCTATGGCCTTGTAGCGCTGTCTGGAATGTCGTTTTCGGTACGGTTCTGGCACTCAACCTCCCAGTATATGGGTGTGTCTACAGTGCTGTGAATGATTTAAGTGTTGTTGGACGCAATGACATTGAGCCTTCAGCAGCACGTATTCAGTATGTTGTTAATTGGAAGTAAACCGGTGAGGGTCGACCTAGGTGCAAGGCAGCCAGACGCCTGCACGATGTTCAGGATGTCCACATTAGACATATTTACGTAATGTACATAGAAATAATGTAAATGAAAACTATTTACGTAGGCAGCGGTTATCCGGAAAACATAATGCAGGACCTAGCCTTCCTGGACCTGTGTTGGACACCCTTTGAAAGCACGGACCCAGTGAATTGCATGTATTTTGACTGAGCAAGTTCAAATCGTAACAGGTGACATTGCATGCCCTTTGACCCCCAAAAGACATTGCAGGGCTGAATCGTAGTGTTACCTTTAACCCCTCAATAACATACTTTGTTTTTGTTCCGAAAGGGTGATGGGTTGAGGGGGGTCGGCAAGGTGTTGAAACTACAGGGAGTTCTGAACCCCTCTACTCTGTCCACGATTCCCGGGAATTGACGTCGCGAGAGCAGTGCCAGAGATACCGAAGGACTAGTGAGAGCGAGGGGTGTTTGTGTGTTTCGTGTGTGCCCGTTTGTGGGCGTAAAGTGGAAAAAGAAACAGCAATGTGGCGCTGTGAACGGCAGCAGTTGGTCCCGAGTAAGGATTCACAGAGGGGACTGGATCTCAACATTCCTTCTCATCTCAAGACGCACGGCCACCTTGATGTAACAACGAGTTGGAGAGCTGTGCACAATAAGACGCGCAGCTGCCGGCCGCCATGATTCAATGTGCAAAAACAACAAGCTTTCGCCACGCGGCCGCGGCCACGAAAGTGAAAGTGATCGCGATTGCGATCACGTGCTGCCGAGGAAAGACACATGGCGCTGCACGCGTGCACGTTCACGTGCACTGAAGCTTTAGGCCACGGCAGCACTTTGAAAATCCCAACTATAAAATGTCTCTCCGAGCCAGCGCAAGCGCTGGGGCTCAGCGAGACCTAAAAATCCACAATACTGTACTTAAAATGGTATAATTAGCTTAGTTCTCATTAGATGTTAAAATGCAACACTTTGAGTTTAATGTACCTTTGGATACGTAACGCTATACAACAAAAGTGTTGCAGGGAAGTTGATGCGTCGGTTCCTTACACGTAGGAACGGTGATGCGTCGGTTTCTTACTGCGCTTCTGTGGCGATGCGGCCCGTAATGCCGTGATGTGATGAAGATCCGGTGCAATGAAACAAAGATGGCGTCTTCTTGTTGCGACACGATGCGTGCACGCCCGACGGCCGTGCTGCGACTCAACCATTCTTATGAGCCATGACAGGCCCTGCGACACGCTTCTCCGATGATGCAAGACGTCTCGACTCGATGCGACAGCAGCAGCGGCGACACCCTTGTTGAGTGAAGCGAAGACAGCGGCTATGGCAGCGACACTCTTCTTCGATGATGCGAGATGCTTCGGCTCGATGCGACAGCTGCAGCGGTGACACCCTTGTTCAGTGATGGTACGACAGCACTGCGACGGCGGCTCGCTTCTCGGGTGATGTGAGATGCTTCGGCTCGATGCGACAGCTGCAGCGGCAATACCCTTGTTCAGTGATGGGACAACAGCGGCTGCGGCACGTTTCTCCGGTGATGCAAGACGTTTCTTTACGATGCGATTTGACAGCTACAGTAGCGACACCCTTGTTCACTGATACGACGGCTGCGGCGGCAACACGCTTCTTCGTGAGTCGTGTTTCCAGCTCCTTGCGACACGCAGTCCCTGAGAAGGCCACAATACAGCTGCAGGCACTTCCAAAGAACTTTGGGAAACTGGTGGTTGAAGTCTGATGTCCCTGAGACTTCAGCAGGAGGCAACCTCTTTTCTCAAGCCCTTGGAGATCCTTCACAAGTTGAATAAAGTACATACAGAGTTCCTTTCTCCTTTCTTTGGCAGTCAGGCAACCACTGCAGGCCAATTACCCAAGCAGCACTTCAGCTGAGGGATAGTCTCTCCTCAGCCTCTCTGGTTCCACTCCTCAGCAAAGGTTTCTTCTTGTTTCCCAAAGTGATCTAAAGGTCTTGGGTCCCAATATTTATACCCAGTCTCTCTTTGTTCTCTGAAGGCAGAGAGGCCTTTGCCTAGTCAAAACCAGTTCTGGTCAGTCCTGGAGCACTTTGTTGACAAGACACCTTCTTTCCTTTCAGAGTGCAGAGCAGACATCAGACGCACCACAGGAGGTGGAGCCAGCATTATGGAGGGAAGGCACAGCCCTATTCAGGTTCCAGGTGCAACTCCTCCCACCCTTCTAGATGCATATCTCTCTATTCAGCCCTGTGCTGACTCACCCTGTCTCCTGGAATCCCCCAGCCCCTGTCACTCAAACTCCAGACAAGGAATACACAACCTAGCAGAGGCAGGTTTGGATAGATAGACAAAAAAATACCTAGTTTCTAAAAGTGATAGTTTCAAACACAAAATGTTAAAACCAACTTCACTAGAAAATGTATTTTATTATTCTGAGTTCAGGCATACTAAACTCGAATTTCTACCATATTCCCTGAGTCAGTTAGGATTATAAGATGTAATAATCAAACTGCCCATTCTGGCCTATGGGGAACAGTTAGCCTCGCAATAGTGAAAAACAAAAATGGCTGTAATTCACTATTAGAACATGCCACACACACCAGGGCATGTCCTACCTTATACTTACAATGCACCCTGCCCTTAGACCTACCATAGGGGTGTCTGATATGAAGAAAAGGGAAGGTTTAGGGACTGGCAAATGGGTGCAATTGCCCAGTCAGCATGGCAGTACCAGACTGCACACAGGCTCTGTAATGGCAAGCCTTAGACACACTTTTACAGGCTGCTTCTGTGGGTGGCACAACCAGTGCTGCAAGCCCACCAGCAGCATTTGGATTACCAGCCCTGGGCACTCCTGGAGCACTGTACTAGGGTCTGACAGTTAAACTAAACCAGACAATCATGGAATCACTAATCCACACATCAATTTACAATAGGGAGCACTTGCACTGTGGCACTGGACAGCAGTGCCCAAAGCATCTAACACCAGCAAAAACACATGAGGCAACAGAAAAAAATGGAAGGGAGACCCACGCCAAGGTGCCAGGTCTAACACGTGTCCCCTCCAGCTGAAATGTGGGGAGAACTACCCTACCTCCAGGGAGTTCTCATCACTAAGGCGGAAAAATCTGGACAGACCATCAGCATTGGCGTGTTTTGTATCAGGGCGGTGCTCCACCGTGAAATCCATCCCCTGTAGGGAAATGGACCATCTCAACAGCTTTGGATTCTCACCCCTCATCTGCATCAACCATCTGAGGGGCCTGTGGTCTGTCTGAACCCGGAAGTGAGTCCCAAACAGGTATGGCCTCAGCTTCTTCAGTGCCCAGACCACAGCAAATGCCTCACGCTCAATCTCACTCCACCTCTGTTCCCGTGGAAGTAACCTCCTACTGATGAAGGCTACGGGTTGATCTAGGCCTTCCTCATTCATCTGTGATAAAACAGTCCCCATACCATGCTCTGAAGCGTCTGTTTGTACTATGAACTCTCTGGAGAAGTTGGGTGCCAGGAGCACGGGCGCCGTGCACATAGCAGTTTTCAGGGCCTCAAAAACTTTCTGACAGGTGTCAGTCCAAATCAATTTCTTGGGCTACTTCCTGGAAGTCAGCTTTGTCAAGGGTGCAAAAATGCTGCCATACCCCTTGACAAGCCTCCTGTAATACCCTGTGAGTCCTAAAAAGGCTCTCACCTCTGTCTGGGTTTTGGGGGGTTTCCAAGCCAGGATGGTTTCAATATTGGGCTGGAGGGGTGCCACCTGACCGCTTCCAACCTGGTGTCCCAAGTACACCACAGAACCCTGCCCGATCTGGCACTTGCTCGCCTTGATCGTGAGGCCTGCCCTCCGCAGCACCATCAACACTTCCCAGAGGTGGCGCAGATGTTCTTTCCAACTGGCTCTGAACACTGCAATGTCATCCAGGTAGGCAGCACTGAACTCTTCCAGGCCAGCCAACACCTGGTTGAACAACTCTGACAGGTGGCAGGGGCATTCTTCATCCCAAAGGGCATAACCCGGAACTGGTAGTGCCCATCTGGTGTGGAGAATGCTGACCTCTCTCTTGCCCCATCAGTCAAGGTGATCTGCCAGTATCCAGATGTTAAGTCAAAGGTGCTGAGGTACCGTGCAGCCTCTAACCAATCTATGAGCTCATCAGCTCTGGGGATGGAGTGTGCGTCAGTCCTGGTGACTGAATTGATCCCTCGGTAGTCCACACAGAACCGGAGTTCTGGTGTGGCACCTGGTGCGGCAGCCTTTGCGACCAAGATCACTAGGCTGGCCCAAGGACTGTTAGAGGACTCAATCACCCCTAACGCAAGCATCTTGGAGACCTCCTCCTTGATGCAAAATCTCACCCTGTAGGTCACCCTGTAAGTTTTGTGCTTCACAGGTGTACTATCCCCAGTGTCCACATCATGGACGCACCAGTCAGTGACATTGGGAATCAGGGAGAACAGATCAGTAAACTGTCCCAGCAACTGGCGGCTGTTATTCTGTTGCTCAGGGGTCAGGGTGGAAGAGAGGTTGACACCATCCACTGACCCATCTTGCTCTGTCGCCGACAGGAGGTCAGGAAGAGGCTCAGTCTCCTCGTCCATTCCAGCATCTGTCACTAAGGGCATGCCCACTTGGGACCTCTCCAAGTGGAGCTTCAGGCGGTTGACATGCAGGACCCTCAAGGGGTTCCTGGGAGACAGCAAGTCCACCAAGTAGGAAACAAGACTTTTGCGCACCACCACCTCAAATGGTCTGGTCCACTTATCCTGGAGCGCGCAGGGCTCCACTGGGGCCATGACTCACACTTTCTGACCAGGCTGAAGCTCTACCAGAGTGGCATTCTGGTCATACCACCGCTTCATCTCCTCCTGGCTGGCTTCCAGATTCGCCTCAGCGAGTTGCCTAAAACGCCTTGTCTGGTTTCTGAAAGCAAGCATGTAGCTATACACATCCTGGGGAGGTTTCCTGGGAGATTGCTCCCAGCCTGCCTTAACCAGACTCAGAGATCCTCTCACTGGGTGACCAAAGAGAAGCTCAAAGGGACTGAACCCTAGAGATTTCTGTGGCACCTCACGGTATGCAAAGAGTAGGCATGGTAAGAGGACATCCCACTTATGCCTCATAGGTTCCTCAAGACCCATAATCATGCCTTTCAGAGGTCGGTTGAACCTTTCAACCAAACCATTTCCTTGGGTGTGGTAAGGAGTGTTAAAACTTGTAGGTTACCCCACACTGCTGCCACAGGGACTTCATATACTTGGAAATGAAGTTATTTCCCCGGTCAGACACTACCTCACTAGGGAATCCACTTGTGAGAAAATTCCCACCAGTGCTCGTCCCACCACGGGGGCCATCACTGTCCTCAGACGTATGGCTTCCGGTTACCGGGTGGCATGGTCCACCAAGACCAGTATGAACCTGTTGCCCATGGCTGTCTTGGGGTCCAGTGGCCCCACAATGTCAATACCCACCCGTTCAAAGGGGGTGCTGACCACAGGGAATGGCTGGAGAGGAGCCTTTTGCTTTCTCCCACTCTTTCCACTTGCCTGGCAAGTCTGACATGTCCTGCCGTGAGTGTTTGAACTCCTGTGCATTTGGGGCCAATAAAAGTGGGTGACAAGCCTCTCAAAGGTCTTGTCCTGCCCCAAATGTCCTGCCAACGGCACATCATGAGCCAGCCCCAGTAGGAAGACTCTAAAGCGATGGGGTATCACCAGCACACGGGCTGACCCAGGCTCAGCAACCTTAGGCTCACTATACAGGAGACCATTCTCCCAGTAGACCCAATGTGACCCAGACTGATCACCTGCTGCCTGGTCTGCAGCCTGCTGCCGCAGACCCACGAGAGAAGGGCATTCTCTCTGCCCCTGGCAGAACTCTTCCCTGGAGGGTCTTCCTTCTTGCTGCCAATTGGTCAGCTCAGGCAGGTCCCCCAGTTCAGCTACCTGTTCCCCTGTAGGCTCCAGGGCATCCCCCTCAGGGTCTGCCTCCCCCTGGACCGTGGGAACTTCAGGGGCCAGTTTTCCGCCCCCCCCCCTGCCTCCTCTCTCTAAGGCAGGCACCTGGGCCCCCCTCTCAGGCTCCAGGTCCTCTTAAGCACCCTTACTGGCTGCCATGGACCGGGTGGTGACACATGCCCAGTCAAGCAGACCCAACATCTCCAAATGAGCACTTCGCTCCACCTTCGCCCATGGTGAGCTCTCCAGATCGTTCCCTAACAAACATGCATGGCAAGCCTCACAGCTCCCTGAAGAGTACCAGAGACCCCCCCCACTCAAAGGGAACCTGAGCCACCTTGCAGTGGCTCTCTGTGTTGTCAGCGGCAACAACTGGGTAAAATGCATTGGGGACAACCTGCTCTTGAGACACCAGGTGACACTTGTGACACTTGACAGCTGTCACACTGGCTCCTGTATCTCTAAGAGCCTCCACTCTATGGCCATTGATGGTCACCCACTGCCTGTATTTCTTAGTGTTGTCAGGCAGTTGGGTCCTGGGGACCACCCCAGAGTCTCCTAAAGAGACAAGGGACATCTCTGTGGGACCCCAACTACCTTGGGCACACATATCCTCATCCAGAGATACACTAGCCATCTGCCAGGGGGCTGCACCAGGGGGTGCTGTCTTTCCAAACTGGAGGCACCTGGGATCATTCACCTTATGACCCAGGTCTACACACTTGTAGCATTTCAGGGGTCCCCCTTGAACAGGTGGACCTGTCGGGGCCCTTGACGGTTTCTGGGGGAGAGGCTGGGAACCTTTCCCTTGGATCCCTTAGGGACTACTTTGGGGCCTTCTTTGGAACTCCCTCTGTTTACCCATGTGTCCCCCCCACTCTTCTGCTGGGGACCCTGCCCACTCTTGGCTGATTCTCCCATGTGACCCTTGTGGACCCGGGTGCTCATCCAGCGGTCCGCCTCTTCAGCAAGCTTCCTAGGGTAAGTCAGCCTGCTATCAATCAGGTGCTGGCGTAGCTCTGGAAAACAATTACTTGACAAGTGCTCCCAGGCAATCAAATTAAAGAGCCCCTGAAAATCATCAACTTTGCTACCCTTCACCCATCCATCCAATGCTCTGCAGAAAAAAGTGACATGTTCCACCCAGGTACTGCTCTCTATCTTCTTGCAACCTCTGAACCTTTGTCTAAACAATTCAGGAGTCAAACCATACCTGGACATCAATGCATCTTTCATGTGGCTATAAGAATTATGGAAATCAGAAGGCAAGTCTAACAGTGTATCCCGCCCCTCACTAAGGAACCGCCCCCACAACCCCGCTCCCCAATCCTTCTCAGGGACCCGGTGGGAAGACATGGCTACCTCATAGGCCTTGAACCACTGCCCAATGTCATCATTCTTATAAAACTCTCTGACCACAGCCTTAGGAATATACACCCTAGATTCAACAGGCATTGACGGTGTGCTGCCACCAGAGGGAGTAATCTCTAAGCTCCTAGCTTTCAAATCCAACTCCCTCAAACTTTTCTCATGCTCAAACTGCATTCTCTTTTCTTCCAGGGCATATTTCCTAATTTCCAATTGCCCATTCATTTTGGCCAGCTCTAACTCATGCATCCTATTTCTCTCCCTGTCCTCCAGCTCCTCTGGGGACAGCCTTTTGGAAGAAGCACTGCTACCTGCTGGGGAAATTGCTCTCCTTTCCCTTGGACCCAATGGCCCCTCCAGCTGCCCATCTGCATTCTCATCTCCTTCCTCATCCTCAGGGGTCTTCCTTGCTTC
Source organism: Triturus cristatus (assembly GCF_964204655.1). NCBI lineage: Eukaryota > Metazoa > Chordata > Amphibia > Caudata > Salamandridae > Triturus > Triturus cristatus. The sequence continues at coordinate 1,188,615,354 of NC_140581.1, read as the reverse complement.
TACCCAGGCCCTCAGCGTCTTGTAGAACTCATCCCTCTTGGTGAGCCCGGTAATTACAACTTTACATTTCTTGCAGAAGTGCTTCAGCTGTCTCACATTGTGGCATTCCAGTTTCTTCTCTTCCCAATCAAAATCAACAGATGCTTTGGATGCTGCTTTCTCCATGATGGTTAAACTTGGCAAAAATAGAAAATCCCAGGAAAAAGAAATCTACCAAAAGTATGTTGTTGCGTCTTGGTCTGCACTCACTAGTAGTGTTCACCAATCACTGTATATGGGTCACAAATGCAAGTCCAGAATCCTCACCACTGACCACCAATGTTATATTTGGGGGTCTCTAGTTGGCAGAGGTAGGTGCCTTTGACAACTAGGGACCCTTGCGTCTAGTCAGGGTAAGGGGGTACACTTAACCCCTGCTCACCCCCTTGGTATCTTGGCACGAGCAGACAGGCTTATCTCAGAGGCAGTGTTTAAAGCATTTGTGAACACATACAGTAACCCAGTGACAACACTACAGATGGACACCACACAAGTTTTATATAAATAATACGTGTTCTTTATATAGATTTAACACAAGACCACAAACAACGAAGAATCCACAATACTGTACTTAAAATGGTAGAATTAGCTTAGTTCTCTTTATATGTTAAAATGCGATACTTTGAGTTCAATGTACCTTTGGATGCGTAACGCTATACAACGAAAGTGTTGCAGGGAAGGTAATGCGTCGGTTCCTTACACGTAGGAACAGTGATGTTTCGGTTTCTTACTGCGCTCCCGTGGCGATGTGGCCCGCAACGCCGTGATGTGATGAAGATCCGGTGCAATGAAACAAAGATGGCGTTGTCTTCTTGTTGCGACACGATGTGTGCACGCCCGACGGGCGTGCGGCGACTTAACGATTCTTCTAAGCCGCGACAGGCCCTGCGACACGATTCTCAGAGAATGCGAGATGTCTCGTCTCAATGCGACAGCTGCAGCGGCGACACCCTTGTTCAGTGATGCGACGACAGCGGCTATGGCGGCGACGCTCTTCTTCGATGATGCAAGACGCTTCGGCTTCATGCGACAGCTGCAGCGGCGACACCCTTGTTCAGTGATGCGACAACACCGGCTGCGGCACATTTCTCCAGTGTTGCGAGACGCTTCAGCTTGATGCGACAGCTGTAGTGGCGACACCCTTGTTCAGTGATGCGACAACAGTGGCTGCGGCGGCGGCACACTTCTCCGGTGATGCAAGACGCTTCTGCTCGATGCGACAGTTGCAGCGGCGACACCCTTGTTCAGTGATGTGTCGTCAGCGGCTGCGGCAGCGACACGCTTCTTCGATGTTGCGAGACGTTTCTTTACGATACGATGCAATGCGACAGCTACAACGGTGACACCCTTGTTCCGTGATGCGATGGCAGTGGCTGCAACACGCTTCTTCGGGAATCGTGCTTCCAGCTCCTTGCGACAAGCAGTCCCTCAGAAGGCCCCAATACAGCTGCAGGCACTTCCAAAGAACTTAGGGGAGCTGGTGGTTAAAGTCTGTTGTCCCTGAGACTTCAGCAGGAGGCAAGCTCTTTTCTCAAGCCCTTGGAGATCCTTCACAAGTTGAATAAAGTACATACAAAGTTCCTTTCTCCTTTCTTTGGCAGTCAGGCAACCACTGCAGGCCAATCCCCCAAGCAGTACTTCAGCTTAGGGATAGTCTTTCCTCGGTCTCTCTGGTTCTGCTCCTCCTCTCTTTGTTCTCTGAAGGCAGAGAGGCCTTTGCCTAGTCGAAACCAGTTCTGGTCAGTCCTGGAGTACTTTGTTAACAAGACTCCTTCTTTCCTTTCAGAGTGCAGGGCAGAGACATCAGACGCACCACAGGAGGTGGAGCCAGCATTATGGAGATAAGGCACAGCCCTATTCAGGTCCCAGGTGCAACTCCTCCCACCCATCTAGAGGCAGATCTCTCTATTCAGCCCTGTGCTGACTCACCCTGTCTCCTGGAATCCCCCAGCCCCTGTCACTCAAACTCCAGACAAGGAATACACAACCTAGCAGAGGCAGGTTTGGATAGATAGACATAAAAATAACTACTTTCTAAAAGTGATATTTTCAAACACAAAATGTTAAAACCAACTTCACTAGAAAATGTATTTTATTATTCTGAGTTCAAGCATACTAAACTCGAATTTCTACCATGTTCCCTGAGTCAGTTAGGATTATAAGATGTAATAATCAAACTGCCCATTCTGACAGGTAGCCTCGCAATAGTGAAAAACAAAAATGGCTGTAATTCACTATTAGGACATGCCACACACACCAGGACATGTCCTACTTTATACTTACAATGCAGCCTGCCCTTGGGCTACCATAGGGTTGTCTGATATGAAGAAAAGGGAAGGTTTAGGGACTGGCAAGTGGGTGCAATTGCCCAGTCAGCATGACAGTACCAGACTGCACACAGGCTCTGCAATGGCAAGCCTTAGACACACTTTTACAGGCTGCTTCTGTGGGTGGCACAACCAGTGCTGCAAGCCCACTAGCAGCATTTGGATTACCAGCCCTGGGCACTCCTGGTGCACTGTACTAGGGTCTGACAGGTAAACCAAACCAGCCAATCATGGAATCACTAATCCACACATCAATTTACAATAGGGAGCACTTGCACTGTGGCACTGGACAGCAGTGGCGCAGTGCCCAAAGCATCTAATACCAGCAAAAACACATGAGGCAACAGCAAAAAATGGAAGGGAGACCCATGCCAAGGTGCCAGGTTTAACAGTGATGTTGTCCCAGTGTGTGTCCTGCACTCCCCTACTCCCCCAATGTCACCCGGGGGCCAGGCGTAGTAGTTGTGCCCACAGGGGCAATCCGATCAAGGCAGCAGTAGGAGCCCCAAGACAGTTACAGTGTGTCCTGGAGGGGCCAGTTGTCAGGCCCCTCAACAACAGCCGGAGTCACCTCAGTCAGGCCCAGTCCAGGGACCAGCGTCGCAGGAGCAAATGTAGGTGGGGCTGCTGGCTTAGGAAAATTCGCCGCCTCCAGGCAGCAGCTCATGGTCTCTAGAGCAACTCAGGGCCGTGTGCTTCTTGCCGGGCCACTGCCCCCGCTCATGTTCCTGGGGGCCACAGCGGGACACCGAATAGATCCTCTGTCAGGGTTGGGAGACGGGCTTCCCCAGCAGGGGTATCCACCCCAGCAAACGATGGCGCCACAGGAAGCGGGGCCTCGGGCCAGCGCACTCGGGAGGGCCATTGCGGGCGGTGTCAGCAGCAGCTCAGGTCTGTCTCCCCCCCAGCGGAGGGAGAGGAGGCAGTCGCCGGGATATCTGAAGAGCGGGGCGGATCCCCAGGAGCCTCTGGTGGTCCAAGATCCATTCCGTGGCTTTGCAACAGACCTCAAAATGGCAGACGCCGCTCCGTGCAGACACTCGGAGCAGTCAGAGAGCCGTTCCGCTGAGGCAAAGAGCAGTCTCTCCGTCTCCCACACTGCCCACAGGTGCATGACGGTCAGGCAAGTATCGGTGGGGGGGTCATGAGGCCCGAAGCCCGAGTATGCTGATAAAGGCAGCGGAGGGGCAGACACACGAAAAGACACGTCACACTCCATTAGCGGCTTGGCCACGCCCCCCTGAAACTTATTTTAATGAAAATGATAATGGTGATGTGCAGTGGAGTGGAGTGGAATACTATATTGGATGTCAGTAAGACGGTCATTATAAGGGAGTTAATCTCCCAAACTGCTTGTTTTACCTGTTTGTCTGCCCAAACAAAAGCTGGTTTAGAAAGTCGGATACAGGAACTAGACTTGAACTTAAACATAAATATGGTGGTTCTCAGAGGGTATATCGTGTTCTGGGGAAAGGAGGGAGAGAGCTGAAACAGTTTTTGATGAACGACACTGCCAAAAATTGCTTTACACGAACCAATACTATGAGAAGGGCAATAAGACAGACAGGTTATTAGCCTTTAAATTACGTAAAATACAAACTAGAAACTTATTGCTTCTATCCAAGATGGGAAAGGACACTTGCATATGAAGGCACCAGTTATTTGGAGGGCGTTCCATAAATATTCTACCGCAATCTAAACAGCTCCACATCTAGATGAAGTGACTCAGAACCTTTATCTGGACACCTGGACTTTCTCTAATATGGAGGACCTCGATTTTTTGGTGGTGGAGAACCCTATTACCATTGGCGATTAAACAACTCAAAACAATAAGTCATGGGGCCTGGATGGATTGTCTGTGTCCTTTGACACGGCATATATGAATATAATGGCTCAACCACTAACAACTATTTTCAATTCTTTCCTCCAAACTGGAAAGCTTAGGTAATCGATGACAGAGTTCACCATTGCCCTATTACTGAAACTAGGAAAGGACCTGACACTCTGCGGCTCTTATAGCCTGATGGCACTCCTAAATTTGGACACAAAGATTTTTACATTATTTTCACTGTCACGCATTAGAGATATCTGACCTCTGCTAGTTTCATCGGAACAGTCAGGCTTTAGCGAAAATAGGCACATAGTTGTTAACACTGGGTTGGGGTTTAACCTGATTAATGCCTCAGAAAAACAAAGAGCTCGAATGGCCCTTCTCTCGCTCGATGTGCAGGAGGCCTACGAAAGAACTGACTGGAGGTTCATAGGGGATGTCTAGAGTCAGACAGGTATGGTGCTTAATCTCATCAAATATATTATGGCGAATTTTGTCAACCCACAGCACAACTGAAAGTTAATGGTGAATACTACGACAGAATGGACTTGACTAGAGGGGCAAGACAGGAGTGGCCCCCCTTTCCATCAATCTTCTCCCTCTCCATGGAACCCCTTCTGCAAAAACCAACTACTGAACCCAACATTAAATGCCTTCTCCTCACCCAAAAGAATATCAAACTGCATTGTTTGCCTATGATGTTCTCTGCAATATAACTGAAACAGGAACTCCTGTCCCTGCCTTGGTCCAAGAACAGTTCGCGCTGGCCTCTAGCTTTCAGATGGAGTACTCTAAATCCTCAGCTACAGGCATCTCTGATCCCAGCGGCAAATCCAAAAGAGTGCTTCGGTTTGATTGAGCAGAGCATTGACTATGTTGCTTAGGCATTGTTTTCACAAAGAAAACAGAGCATACCTTTGCAGCTAAGAGTCCTCGTTTACTCAATGTTCTATAGAACGATTCATATAAATTGAGGAAGTTAGAAATATCATGGCTGGGTCGAGTAGCCAGCATCAAAATGAACTTCCTACCCAGTCATCCAGGTTCTCGCACTTAGCTGTTCTAAAAGTGTGCTTCCACAGATTCAAAATAAACGTCTTGCTTTTATATCCTATGTTGGAAGGGTGTTCTCCGGGCGGCTTCGGAATACGTTCCTGACCCCCCTTTGACCCACCTTTCCTAAAATTAGGCCGAGCGCTGGTGAAGAGGCCCTTCCTGGAAGGGTCTCGTTCCTAGGATCGTACCCGCTGAGCTCACACTATTCGACAGAGGGACACCACACAGTAGTTCTTAGTGAGATAGTATACTTTATCGATAGTTTCCGGGGGATCTTTATGATCCGTGATACAGCCGTTGAATCAATGCCACCAGCGGCGGTGGTGTCGTGATGGGGGTAGTGGGGTAGCGGGACAGTCTGTAGGTCAGTGTCTCTTGTGGAGTATCCGTCGCGCAGCTCTCAATCCTCGAGCTGGGGGATTCGGGTGCACTCGGCAATCTCTGCCGATCCTTCTGGATAGAAGCGCCACGAGTCTCTCAGCAGGCACAGGTGGTATCCGATTCTCGGGAGCCGCGACGGCGTCAGCAGGGCTCAGCTGGGTTCAGAGTTCAAGGAGCCGCGACAGCGTCAGCAGGGCTCAGATGGTTTCAGAGTTCGAGGAGCCGCGACAGCGTCAGCAGGGCTCAGATGGTTTCAGAGTTCTAGGAGCCGCGACAGCGTCAGCAGGGCTCAGATGGTTTCAGAGTTCGAGGAGCCGCGACAGCGTCAGCAGGGCTCAGATGGTTTCAGAGTTTGAGGAGCCGCGACAGCGTCAGCAGGGCTCAGATGGTTTCCGAGTTCGAGGAGCCGCGACAGCGTCAGCAGGGCTCCGGTAGCGTCCTTGGGTTCAGATGTCGGTCGAGCCGCGACCAGGTCAGCAGGGCTCTCCTCGGTCCAGGTCTTCTCTCCCGCCTGTCCCTTCAGCACCCCTTGTTATACTCCCCCCTCCTCTTTGAAGTCCGGAGTCCTCGCAGAGAGGGGTCTTGGTGCCTGGGGGCGGTGTGTTGGGATTTCCTGCTGCTTGGCCCTTTGATCTGTTCAGGTTGGTCTGGGAGGGACTCCAGACGCCCAGCAGGCGAGGCGCCCGCTCACCGGTGGCCTGGTGGTCGATCGAAACCCTCCTTGGGGAGGAGATCAGAGGTGTGACAGAGACGGCGCCTCCCGGTCTTGCTTGGGGGGTTTCTCTCTCCCTCGGCCGGCATGCGTGGTAGTGTCTTGGGTTTTGCTGGGGCCCGGGCCCGGGCCGGAAGTCTGTGATACCGGGGTGGATCAGGTGTGGTTGCAGGGTTGCTTACTGGTCGGGGGGGTCCACGCCACAAGGCCGGTCTCACATCCTAGTGTTAGACCTGGCACCATTGGCGTGAGTCTCCCTTCCATTTTTTCACTGTGCCTCCTCTGTTTTTCTGGTGATAGATGCTCTGGGCGCTGCACCACTGCCATTCAGTGCCGCAGCGCAGATGCTCCCTGTATAAAGATGACATATGAGTTGGTGTATCCCTGATTGGCTTATTTGGTCTACCTGTTAGTCCCTAGTAATGTGGCCTGTGTGTGCCCAGGGCTGGTAACCCAAATGCTGCTGATAGGCCTGCAGCGCTTATTTGCGCCACCCACAGAAGCAGCTTGTAAAGTGTGTCTCAGACCTGCCACTGCAGTGTCTGTGTGCAGTCTAGAACTAGCATCTTGGCTGTGAAGTGCACCCACTTCCCAGCCCCTGAACCTTCCCTTGGCATCCTGTAAGCCACCCCTATGGTAGGGTGCATTGTATGTGTAAGGTAGGACATGCTCTGATGTGTGTAGCATGCCCTGGTAGTGAATTACACCCAATTTCGTTTTTCACTACTGTAAGGCTACCTGTTCTCCATAGGCCAGAATGGGAGGTTTTGGCTATTACATTCTATAGTCCTAACTGACCCATAGAACATGGTAGAAAAACGAATTTAGTATGCCTGAGCTCAGAATATTAAAATACATCTTTTAGTGAAGGTTCTTTTTATATTCTGTGTTTGAAAATACCACTTTTAGAATGTAGGTACTTTCTTGCCTAAGCCTTCCAGTGTGCTCTGCTGTTATGTGTATTGGCTGTCTGGTTTTGGAGGGACAGGGCAGGCTGAGTCAGATCCAGGTTGAATAGAGAGATCTGCCTTGGAGTGAGGGGAGGGGTAGCTCCTGCACTTGAATAGGGCTGTGCCTGGCAAGGTGAATGCTGGCTCCACCTCCCACTGTGCGTCTGAAAGGAAGGATGCAGCCTGGTAAACAAAGTGCTCAATGGCTAGGCGGAACTGGTTCTGGATGGGTTCAGTGACTTGTGACTCTTTAGAACAAAGACTTTTGGGGTATAAATATCTGTGCTGAAACCCCTATAATTTGTATTGCCCCTGGATTTCAAGACCAACCTCTGTCCGTGGAACTAAAGAAAGCTGCAGGAGAGGACTGTCCTGGTGTTGTGTGCTGTTCCCTGGATTGGCCTGCAGTAGTTTTCATTGGACTGGAAAAAGGAGGGAAAAGTAGCTGTAAGAGAACTTTTTAATCTTGACCCTGCAATCACCCAAGGGCTAGAGAGAGAATTAGCCTCCTGACTGAAGTCTCAGGACCAGTAGGCTTCATTTTCATCGCTAAGGCCTGTTTGCGAGCCGCTGCAGCCGAGGAGCGTGAAGAAAATCGTCGCTACACCTACAGAGCGTAAAGAAAATCATCGCATCGCTGCCGCTGAAGGCTCGCTGGCCTGATCATCGCCCCGCACGTTTGCGGCCAGAAAATCATCGCTACAGCTGCTGAGCGTAAGGAAAATTGTTGCATCGCTGCCGCTGAGGGCCGCTGGCCTGATCATCTCCCCGCACGTTTGCGGGCAGAAAATCATCGCTACAGTTGCTGAGCGTAAAGAAAATCGTCGCATCGCTGCCGCTGAGGGCCCGCTGGCCTGATCATCGCCCCGCACGTTTGCGGCCTGAAAATCATCGCTACAGCTGCTGAGCATCCGGAAAATCAACGCTAACCCCGTTAGCGAGCGGCTGTGACCAGAGCGTGAGAAAAAACATCGCTAACCCACCGGAGCGACATTTCTTGTGGATTATTTGCCAACATCTCAGAACTGTGAGTAGAGGGGTCGCAGAGACCACTGTCCTGAACTGAACTTTACCTTACCCATTGGAACTATTTTTGCAGCATCCAGAGCGAACTATCTTTGTACAATATTGTGGTTTCCTCGTTATTTGGTCTTGTGATAAGTCTCTATAAATTTAACTATTTTCTTTGATAACTACCTGTGTTGTGTCCCTTTGTAGTGTTCCTCACTGTATTTACTGTGTATGATCATCAACGCTTTACACACTGCCTCTGAGATTAGCCTAACTGCTCGTGCTACGTTACCACAGGGTGGAGCAGGGGTTGTCAAAAGGGTGCAGCCCTTCCGTCTGACTTAGAAAGAAGGGTCCCTGCTTGGACAGTGGCCATCCACTGCTTACCAGAGACCCCTATTTCTAACACCTAGAGTTCTAGGCTTCTTCTCTCTAGGAACCCAACGGATGGTGGTATGGGGCTCCCCAACATTGCTGGTTATGTATTAGTCACTCACCTGCCACCAGCATTGGACTGGCACTAAACCCCTTCCACACTCAGCTCTGAAGTTGAGCGATATTATGACCGGATTCCCATGCTTTATGACCTGTGGTTACCATGCACATACACACTGAAATGGGCTACACTGCTTTGCTCTACTGACAGTCTGTTAGACTACACAGAGACACTTTCTGGTAAACAAAGCATAACCACGCTCCCCTCTCCCTTGACTCCAATCAACTAAAATCCTGTCTTCCCACCCAGGGTAACAGATCCGGTCTTCACATGTTGAAATTATGGGATTCCAATTCGCTTCGGCGTTCTCCACGAGGAGGGGACAGTTTTGGATAGAGGCACTTGTTTGGGTAGTTTCATGTACAACCACATGATGAATACACGGTGATACAGTTGCTGCACTGAGTAAGGGAAAGGCAGGTGAAATTAAAAGCAAATAGAAACTAAACCCCACAAGAGAATTTGGTTCACAGCAAGACTAGGAAAAAGGGGACGTCTCTCCTGTACGCAATAATAAACCACCTCCAAACAGAATACCACCGTCATACATACCAGCCAGGAGTAGAGATTTGGAGCAGGAGATGTCGGAGCAGACCTGGTAGAAGTTGTGGGCTAGGGCATCAAAATCATCTATATGCGTTCAGCATAAGAAAAATGCGTATAAAATACTCCCCTGATGGTACTTCACTCCAGCCTGCTAGAAGGCAATGGGAAGTGAATCAGAGCTGTGTTGGGAGGGTTGCAGGGAGAGGAGGGACATGACATATAAGTGGTGGTGTTGCCCAACGATCCGCACATACTGGAGGTGCTTCACATGGTAAAAGCAGTGACAGGAACAAAACTTCCATTGCATCCTTCCATTCTATTGCTTGGGGCCTCTGGTGATGACTCAATCTACCCACTCATTACTCCAGTGGGCAAGCTCATTATTTGCTGCTGGCGGTTCAGCTGTCACTTGGCACTTCTTGTAACAGGAGCTAGCTCCCTTTCTACACGTTGGATGGATGAAGGTTTGGCCAGTTTATTTGAAAGAGAGGCTGTTAGAGCTGGCACCATTGGCGTGGGTCTCCCTTCCATTTTTTGCCTTTGCTTCCTGTGTTTTGCTGTGTGTTAGACTCCATTTTTGCTGGTCTAGATGCTTTGGGCACTTTGCCACTGCTGTTCAGTGCCAAAGTGCAAGTGCTCCCTTTTGTAAATTGTTGTTATGGATTAGTGTTTCCATGATTTGGCTATTTGATTTACTTGTCAGACCCTAGTATAGTGCACTGTGTGTGCCCAGGGCCTGTAAATCAAATGCGGCTAGTGGGCTGTAGCACTGATTGTGCCACCCACAGAAGCAGCCTGTAAAATGTAACTCTGGCCTGCCATTGCAGTCTTGGACTGCCATGTCGACTTGGCAACAGCACCCACTTGCCAGTCCCTAAACTTTCTCTTTTCTACATATTAGTCACCCCTAAGGTAGGCCCAAGGTTCCTCTGTGGAAAGGGTGCATTGTATGTGAAAGGTAGGACATGCTCTGATATGTGTGGCATGTCCTGATAGTGAAAATCCTGCCAATTTCGTTTTTCACTGTTACAAGGCTATCTGTTCCCATAGGAGGGAATGGGGAGTTGTTTATAACATCTTATAAACATAACTGACCATGGGAATAAGATCGAAAAGTAAAGTTTAGTATGCCTGAACTCAGAATGTAAACGTGCATCTTTTAGTGGGGTAATTTTTACATTCTGTGTTTGAAAATACCACTTTTTGAAAGTAGATATTTTCTTGCCTAACCATCCAGTGTGCCTCTGCTAGGTTTGCGATTGCACAAATCATACGTGCAATGACTTTAATATTGATTGGAATTAATCTATAAACAATAAATAGTGAGAGTCTTTGTTTACTAACTCAGTTAAAGATAATGTCAATTTATTTTCAGCACACGAAACAAAAAGTTTGCAATGTAGCTGAAAAGTGATGTACATTGTTCAATCAATCAATCAATCCACTTAATTCGATTAATTAAAATCTTAAAAGTACAATACACAACAGACACAGACAATAGTAAAAACATATGAGCAAAATGTATAAAAAACAATATCACTTATGAGAGTCATCGTATCCAAGTTATTTAAAATTTCCATAGATATTATCAATAGGGTTTAAACAAAATTCATCATCGGATTTCTATTTTTCTTGAGTCTCATAGCAGCAACCAGAAAACACGCAATATTAAAAACATCCCAGTAGAATAACGCTGGTCTGACCTGTAAAAAACCCCTTCCTCTCAAAATAGGTATCAAAAACTTCATACGAATATCAGTATAAAAATGATAGAACATCATAAAATGTAAGGTATCCTGAGGTGAATAATTGTCACATTGGCAGGGTACTGCGTCCTCAGGTTTACACCACCCCGGAAGATCACCCATTGTTTTTATTGTGCTTGAGAGGGTTAGATGTCATAAAACTTTTGTGAGTTCCTAATATTTTCTATTCTACCTCTGTCAACTATTAATATTCAAAAATCCCTTTAAAAATATACATTCCTTATTGAATTTCTCCAGCTGCACTTAATTTACCAAAAGGAAATGGAGGTGTTTCATTTCCTAACTTTTGACATTACCATGTCTTTTTCTTTGTGCCAAGCTGGTTACTGGCTGTCCGATCCTGAAAAGAAGACATCAGTGTGAGTACATATAAAGAAAGCTTTAATTTCACTTTTATATTTTAAAGAGCTCCTATCTATGTGCCAGATACCTGAATAGATGGAGATTTATACTTCAGTAGATATTCTCTCTCTCTCTCTTGGGGAGACATCTTCTGTCACCACCAAATTACATGGGTCCGATCCCTTTCTTTCCCAAATTCCTCTTTGACTATATCTGTTGGATTTGTTTGGATAGTACATTGTTGTGAAATCTTGCTCCTCAGTAGTCCAGGTAAATCTGTGTTGGTTGCAATATTAACAGACTGTGGTTGGGTTGGGTCACTCCTAAATTTTGATGTGGTGGAGACTGTGTTAATCGTCTGCAAATTTGAAGTTTAAGCTTTGCTTACTTCATCTAGAGTTCTTGTCGACCCTGAGATATCTTTCTGAGGACTCCCAATTAGCTGGCTCTGCATCACCACTATCAATCGCAAGCCGGAGACGGATGACTTATCTGTCAATAGACTAACAAACTCAAGGCCTCCAGTAATTGCCCATAAGAGTCTACTCCTTGTCCCAGGGCTGTTTGGGATGAATTTGGTCTTACTGTTCTTGATTGTTTCCTTGCTTCTGACCACATGACGACCAGATGGGGTGCCTGGTACATGTGAAATCTACCTTAGACTACCTTCAATGGCTAGCTGCTCCCTAATCACAGAAGGTGTTGCTGCCACTGCTGTGGACAGAGGTGCCCCAGCCCACTTCGAGTTTCCTCTGTAGGATCAGCTTTTCAGCAGAGCCTGTGAGATGCTTCATTGTCTTTGAGAAAGGGGTTTTGAATACCTATATTAGTGGAGGTTTTTTTTGCTTTCAGGGGCCATTTTATGATGGATCTGCGCAGAGCCGCATGCATGTTTTTTTGCATGTTAGGTGTCAAAAGTTCAAACATATAACACAGAATGTCTCCTAGTTAATGTACGAAAGGTAAATACAGAATAAGACAGAAACAATGAGCAGGGATTGATTACCTCTGTTTTTACTTGTTTTGCCAAAAGGTAATATAGGAAGGTTTCCCAATACAAAAATGTAAATTTTAACGGAAGCTGTTACACACTTAAACAACAGCCATAGCAGTTAGTAATCAACCAAAATGAGCAGCAAGCGTTCTCAACTCTGCTGAAATATCCATCAAATATCAGGTTTAAATCTAACTCTGAAATATAATAATTCAGTCTGAAACATCAGCCTGCAAGTTTCAGAAGATAGAAAAGTTGCCTTTTGGACGTTTAAGCTCAATTCCCCCTACCAAAAAAAGTATTTGGTCTTGAAAAACAGATATTGATTTTAGTGACTATGTTTGGCTCCCAAACAACAGCTTGTTATTTTCACCAAGTGCTCACATGTACTAGCCATTCTTCTTCTACAGGATATGTGCCCGTAGAAGCAAGTGTAGTCTGTGGAGGATGAGGCAAGGGGAAAGGGTTGAAGAAGCAGAACTCAGTGGAACTTAGAAGCAGCCATGGGTACCCGCACTGCTTCACTTTCAACAGCATCTTTACCTACACCGTCCGACATGGTCAGGCTTGAAGCACATTCATCTTCACAAGACCAGCTAATTAGGTCGAGCCTTAGCCAGCGAGCAAGCGCTGCTCTGGCGATGTGTTGTAGGTAGAGTACGGAGGAAAAGTCCCGCCCATATTTTTCATTGGCTTGTGTCTTTGTCCTTCGTAAATGCTGGTGTTTGATTCCTTAATAGGCTTGTTAGTGCCTCCTTCATACGGCCATAATGTCATTTGTATCCTCCCATGGCTACTGGCAACTTGGTTGTTACACGGTACGTGTACTTTTTTATTTTCATTGAGCTTCTCCTACATTAGGCACGATGAAGTGCTTCGCTTACATTCAGCGCACCATGCCCACTTTCACTTTCGAAGCAGGGACAATGGTGGCAGTTTTTTTGCAATGCCATAGGTCTCGCATTTAAATGTGAGACCTGTGGAATTGCAAATATATATTTGTTTAAACGTCTTTTGCGCAGGAAGGAAAGGAACGTGAAGGCAGGAGGTTCAGAGCGAGGTGTCCCTTCTCTCCACTCCTCAGAGTGCGCGGGAAGCTGCAACATGGTGTTATTTGTGAGGCGCTACATCATATCAAGGGTAGGAAGGGTGTGCGGAGAAGACAGAGCATCGTTTTCGGGCACAGCTTCCCAAATGGCAGAACAAAGCTTGACACAGAGCTTTAGGCAGGAATCTGAGGTGTGGAAACAGAAACCTCTCTAAAATGAGAGCTGTTCTGGGAGCTGGTGGGTGCCCCCTTCACACGGCACAGCCCGTCTCTGAGCAAAGGAGCCCCCACTTCCGTTGCATATAGACTTCTGCCCCGTTCGCATTTCAGGATTTTATTTTTAATGCCCTTGGTATGTCAAAATTAAAATTCACCCGTGACACCCCTGCCCCCAACCCACATCACACACATTCACCTCACCCACACACTCAGAATGCAGACGTTTTCATTTTCTGCCAGAGGTGATTTATATCACCTTGGGGGTCCTCAGAAAATTACAACATTTTTGTTGTTGATCGACTTTATTGTGGTGCTGAAATCTGTTTTACAGAAGGATCATCAATGTCATTTCTATTGCGAATATAGAGAAAAACATCAACAGAGATGTCATTGGAGGAGCCAAGATGGCCGACGGGACGGACGCCTGAGCTCCCGGCTCCGTGGACCGTCTGGCTTCCTTTGTTAATCCTGATTAATTCTCCTGACCTGCGCCGCCCAACCGCCGCGGATTACCGGCACTGAAGTGACTGGCGTTCTCCTGACACCTTTGTCGGCGGGTTTGGTAGCTGACTCGGTGTTTACTACGACCTCCGGCGCTCCCACGGGTCCCTGCGTAGATGGCCGCCGCTGGACGCCGAGGGATGTGGACGGGGTGCTGAGCTGGAATACTGCGGGTGATCGCGGGGGGTGAAAACGCTGGCCGTGCGACTGGAGTCAGACCCTTACGTCCGGGTCGGACTCCCCCGAGCGCTGGCAGTGGTGTGGACGACGTCGGAGCCCCCTAATACTAGCTCTCCTCCGCCACCCTGAAGAAAAGCGAGCGGACTCCATTTTGAAGTGTCTTCCTGCGGCGAACGGCCGGTTCTCGCGGTGGCCGTGGGGCGCTCTCGCCCTGTGCAGTTTCCGAGTGGAGCACGAAGCTTTTCCGGTGTCTACATCCTCGGATCTCCGGTATACATAGTCATTTTTGTCCCGCCACTAATTGCCCGCAGTGGAGATTACAATGGCGCCTGCTCTTCTTGCTGAGACGCTGGCTGACCCTGGACTCACAGTGTCTGCGCGCCCATGTGCCCCGGAGCTGATTGCCGCATCGGAGGAGCAGCGGGACAGTGCGGCCCGATGCTTGGTACAGAGGGACCCGACCTGTGGGGATGTATTGGCCGCCCTCGTGGCGTTAAAAGTGGCAATGCAGAGTACTTGCCGGGCGCTGACCCGGAGAATCGATGAGGCACTGTTTGCAACGGGACGTTCCCGGCTGGAGGATCCCCCGCCGCCCATGTTTTCTCCTGGAGGTGAAACAATGTTGCAGAGTGGGGGGACGGTGGCGCGGAGTCCTCCTGGCTACAATGTAACGCGTCAACCCATCGACACGGATACAGTTGCAGGGACACCCTTCGCTTTGAACGTTGTGACTCTGCCTACGAACTACCTGTTGAGACCTAGCCTTTTACTTCCCTTGCCAGATGTTACCCTGAATGCACCTATCGCTGGAGCTTCTGTGGCATGTTACTGCTGCGTCTGGGACCCTGCGGTACGATACGTCTTCATTGTCCCCTTCCCTCGAGAGCGGCCATCTTGTCTCTTTGCCCTGGCTGAAGGTGACTCGCAGCAATGGACGGGCCTGAATCATATCTGCCGGTCCGGACAGGGGTGAAGGCATGCCTGTTGTCGCTTTGGTTGGATCGGCATACGGGGCCCTGGACTGATACACGTTTTGCAATTTTGGATGAGTGGTTTTTAATGACCCGTTTTTGTTACATGTCGCTGTGATTTCGCCTCCTGTTTCCTTCTTCTGCCGGGGGGAGGACTTGTGAAGTGCTGAAGTGCTGGGTGTTATTGATTCGGGACCACCGGGTTTACGTGGGTCTTTGGATACTGTGCTGTACATGGCGCAGGATGTATGGGCGGCGCGGGAGTCCGGGAGTTCGGCAGTGTGGTGGGCTCCTCCCCGCTTTATGGTCCTTTTTCCTTTCTTCTTTCCTTAATTCTATATTTCGGGTTCCTATGGGGCGACAGACACGTAGCTAGGGGGGGGGGTAGGCCATAGCCTCGGCATGCGTGTAGGGTGGGGGGTCTTCTTCGGTACGTTTTTTTGTTTCTATGGGCCTTCTTTTTCTTTCTTCCGTCTTTTTCCTACGTCTTTTTCCAGGGTCAGTGGGGGGGACTGGTGTTAGGAGGGTAGCGGCTGGGAGGCACACTTCGCTGCGTATCTATATCCTGGTATTATAGTTTCGTGCCGCCATTTTAGATGTGTTCACTGTTAGTTGACTCTCCTGTTGAATGTTACCCATTTATCGTATGACCGTCTGTTCTGTGCACTGATCCGTTCTAGCTCTGTATCTCCTTACATTTAAAACTTTTTAAAATTAACCTTACTGTCTCCTGCCACTCGGTGCACGTGGATTTTTGCAACATAGGTCGTATGCTTTTATGTGCTGCCGTGCCACCGAGTGGACGTATACTTTGCTATCAAGCTTCAGAAGTGTCGCGGCCGGCCGGATGGTTGTAGGCCCGTATTTGTTTTGTACACAGTGCTAAATCAAGGTTTTCAAAAAAAAAAAAAAAAAAAAAAAAACAGAGATGTCATTGTTTTTATTTAATTGATAAATAAATGGACGTAATAGATTTTATACATAAATAAACTCCGCTCTATGAGATACACTAGGAGTGTGTTGGCTTGTCCTAGTATGCTTAACCTAACAACTAGAGATGCTTTTTCTCGCAAGGCACTTTGCTTGGATTGTTACCACCTGTGTCGACATTCAATGGACAGTTCCTACTTTTTCGGGAGAAAGTTATTCTTGTCAATTACGTTTGATTTTTTTTTAAAAAGAGTGCACTGCATATACCTTAACCTCCAGCAGAAATTTCCCTACATCAGCAAAATATTTTTGTGTGTTCTATCTTTGGCAGCTCACTTATATTTCTCATGTGCCCCAAATGCCACAGTATTTAGTCTGTAAGCACTATTTACTTTGAGTTTCTCTTACTGCAGGCCGGACATGGGTTGCTTCAGCTGAAACCACTTGTGTTTTTTTAAGCAGCACGGCCGCCCCCGTAACACGGGTGCCTGCTTTCAGTCACTTTAACCT
This sequence comes from Triturus cristatus, assembly GCF_964204655.1. Lineage (NCBI taxonomy): Eukaryota > Metazoa > Chordata > Amphibia > Caudata > Salamandridae > Triturus > Triturus cristatus. The sequence continues at coordinate 1,188,598,544 of NC_140581.1, read as the reverse complement.
GGCATTATCTAGTGTCTGTTTCAACCTCCCCCCCACAAGTAAAATGGATTTAGACATGATTAGTGTTGGACCCGGCCTCGTGGCATGGTCCTTACCCCCGTGGATTGTGCCCGTTCCCCGCCCCGGCCTTCACGGGCCACCCTTCTGAACTGCACCGAGGCCCTTCATCCGGAGCTGCACGAGGTCGCATACCCCTCGTGGCTCCGCCATCTTGTTGGCAGCCACGAGACTCTGTGCACCAGCCAGCGCGACCCCGCTCAACCCGGCCTCGACCCCAGCGAAGCCCCGACATCAAGGCACCACGAACTGGCCAGGGGGTGCCGCAGGAACCATTCATCGCCCCCGGCGGAGGACAGTATCGATGGGACCCCCAACTGTCCTCCCCTCTCGAGGTGTGATCGCCCTGCAACTCCCTTGGGCCTGGCGCCTCTCCTGCTGGGCGTCTGGCCACCTCCACCCGGCCTCTCCGCCCCCACCGGGCGCCTGGGTCAGGACATCAAAGGGCTCCAGACCTATATCTGGGGCGACCCCGCCACAGATCGGCAGTTGTATCCCGGAGTCGAGAGCCCTGCTGATTGAATCGCGGCTGACCCTACGGAGAAGAACTCTTGTCGGAACCATCACGAGCCCTGCTGACTGCGTCTCGGCTCCTTCTTGTGAACACTTTGAAGCCACCTGGAACATCGGAGCCCTGCTGACGCTGTCGCGGCCCAACCTCGCTGAAACCTCCCTCGGAGCCCTGCTGACGACGTCGCGGCTCGAGCTGAGCAGAAACCATCTTGAGAGCCCTGCTGATTGGATCGCGGCTCTCCACGAACTGTACGCCAGAGCCCTGCTGACGCCGTCGCGGCTCGACCCCTCTGAGATCCGGAGGTCCTCCAGCTTGAGGATAAGAACTGGGCCCCAGGTACCCTCGTACCGCACTCCTGCCAAGGACTGTCCCGCTACCCCTACCCTTCCAAAGAGACACTGAGACTTTTGGTGGATCCCTCGATCCCTTCGTGTAAATATTGACCTTGTAACCTTTTTATTGCTGATAAAGAATTGCTTGTCTTGAGACAACCTCCTTGAGTCCGGTGTGGTGGTGTTACTGTGCTAGTACGTGATAGGAGAAGGATCTCTCAGGAGACTTCTCGGCAGCGCTCGGCTACTTCGTACAGTGTGAGGGCCCCCCCTTGGTGGTCTCGCCGACTCCTCGGGGTCCGCCTTCCAACATTTGGTGGCCAGCGATGGGATCCGAGCCGAACGCAGTACGTACCAGCCAGTACCCACTAGCTACCCATCCAAACGTACAGTAATCATGAGCAGCCAGGAAAACAATGCGACAATGGAGTTCCAGCTCGAACGGCTGGAAGAATATACGCACAAAGAGTTAAAACAGTTCTGCAAAGACAAAGGCATTGCAACCACCGGCCTAAGTACCAAAGAGGACATGCAGAAAGCTCTGAGGACATGGCTGGAGGCCGGGGCAGGCCCCTCCCAGGAAGAAGGTCCCTTGCCCCTGACTGAGACCACATCAACCGCACTGACTCCGGCAACCGGAGGAAGAAAGAGCCTAGAAACCGGCCTCTCCGAAGAAGAAATACGAGAGCGGGAGAAGGTCCAGAACCACGAGCTAGAGCTCGCACGACTGCGGCTGGACGGCGAACTCCAGCTGGCGGAAAAGAAACTGGCCCTAGAACAGCTACGGCTTCAAGAGGAGATAGAGGAGAAGAGGCGACACCGGGAGTTGGAGGAAAAGAAACTGACCCTTGAGCACGAGCGCAGTCTCAAGGAGCTCGAAATCAAGGCCAAGAACGGAGGGACCAACGCCCCCAGTACTAGAGACAATCTACCGCCTGCCGAGACCAAGGTACATATCCCGAAAGAGGTCGTCAAGGAGTACTACAAGAATGACGACATCCAACAATGGTTCAAGGCCTACGAGGTGGCCATGACCTCTCATCGGGTGCCCCGAAAAGACTGGGGCGCGGGCCTGTGGGGGCGATTCCTGAGTGAGGGTCGAGACACACTGCTCCAGCTGCCGGAGGAGGTGATGACCTCCTACGATCACATGAAGGAGGCTCTGCTCACCCGCTACGGGCTAACCGTAGAAATGTACCGCCAGCGGTTCAGAGACTGCAAGAAAATCCCGGGCACCACCTGGGTGGAATATGTGGACTTTTTCAGTCGGGCCCTAGAAGGGTGGATCAGAGGTAGCAAAGTAACCACCTACGGGCAGCTGGTCGACCTCATCGTGTGGGAACATCTCTCCAACAATTGCTTCGTGGAACTGAGACAGCACCTCCTCGACAGCAAAATGACCGACCCGCGAAAACTCGCCGTCGAGGCCGATCGATGGGTCAACTCCCGGGTCCCCGGAACTCAATGGGGGAGTACCAGAGGAACCCCACCGGACCCCCCCGCCAACGCGGTGGAGGGGGAGGGCCGAACAGGAACCGAGACCCTCCCGCCGGGGCCCCCAGGAGCCCCCCTCGAGGGCCACCGCAGCAACAACTCTCCCCGAGCCTAGCCCGAAGGGAGGCGCCCCCGGCCAGACCCGGACCACGGCCACCAGTAACGTGCTACGGCTGCCAACAAACCGGACACTATGCCAGCGATCCGGTCTGCCCCCTGAACCGAAGAAACGGGGCCGGCGGGCCCCCGCCCCGACAGCTGGCGGCCGCCGCCCTGCGAGAAGGAGAAGAGGAAGAGGAGACCCTCGACCGAGGGACCACTGAATGGGAGCCGGCAGCCATGTCCCTGGTCGGCCTGGGTAGCCGAGAAATGGTACCCTGCACCCCCATCCCAAGCAACACCCAGAAGTACCGGCAGCAGGTCACGGTCAATGGACAACGGGCCGAAGCCCTTCGTGACACCGGCGCCAGTGTCACCGCTGTCCGCTGCCACCTGGTGACCCCCGAACAGATCCTACCGAATGTGCTGTGTCCCGTCCGGACGGCCGACAACAGCGAAAGCCTGTGCCAGATGGCCCTGGTCCCCTTCGAGTGGGGAGGGGTGACGGGCCTGTTGAAGGTGACGGTACGCGACGACGCCCCCGTCGACTGCCTCCTGGGGAACGACTTGGAGAGTTCCCCCTGGGCTCAAGTAGAGCGACGAGAGCACCTCCGAATGCTGGGACTATCTGACTGGGCCTGTGCCATCACCCGGTCCATGACCGCCCGGGCCCCCCGCTCATCCTCGGCCTCCGGGGCCGCCCAGCCCGAGGGGCTCGCACCACCTCCCGCCAGCAGCGAGGGGGAGGCGGACACCGACCCTGGACCTAGTGAATCCTCCCCCGAAGAGATGGCTTCTCCGTGCGCCCTACCAGAGCTGACACAATGGCGACACGAAGGGGGACCCACCCGGGAGCAGTTCCAACAAGAGCAGCAGTCCTGCCCCACTCTCGAAGGGGTCCGCCAACAAGCGTCCGCCCAAACCAACGGGGACCAGACCGGCACCCACTGGGTCTACTGGGCCGAGGGCCTGCTATACAGTGAGCAGAAAGTGGCAGAACTCGGGGCCAGCCGAGTGTTGGTGGTCCCCCTCCGCTTCCGGGAGTTCCTGCTCAACCTGGCACATGATGTGCCCCTCGCCGGACACTTGGGGCAAGACAAAACATACAGCCGTCTGGTGACTCACTTCTACTGGCCCCGGATGCGGAGAGACGTGGACAGCCACTGCCGGTCCTGCCAGACCTGCCAAGCCAGCGGGAAGACGGGGGTCGGGTCAAGGCCCCCCTCCAACCCTTTCCAGCCGTCAGCACCCCGTTCGAACAGGTCGGAATCGATATCGTGGGGCCCCTGGTCCCCCAGACCGCCCTGGGCCACCGCTTCATCCTGGTCCTCGTGGACCACGCCACCAGGTACCCGGAGCCGGTCCCGCTAAGAACTATAACGGCCCCCGTGGTAGGCCGGGCCTTAATGGGGATCTTCTCCCGAGTGGGATTTCCCCGCGAAGTGGTGAGCGACAGAGGCACGAACTTTATTTCCAGATACATGCGGTCCCTGTGGCAGCAGTGCGGGGTCACATACAAGTTCACGACCCCCTATCACCCTCAGGGGAACGGACTGGTTGAGCGGTTCAACAGAACATTAAAGGGAATGATCCAGGGCCTAGAAGAGCCCCTCAGGCGGAGATGGGATGTCCTGCTGCCGTGCCTCCTGTTTGCCTATCGGGAGGTCCCGCAGAAGTCCCTGGGGTTCAGCCCGTTTGAACTATTGTACGGACACCCGGTCCGCGGACCGCTCAGCCTGGTCAAAGAGAGCTGGGAGACAAAGCCCCAAGGCGCCCCTCCTGATGTCTACCGATACCTCCTGACCCTCCGAAACCAGACCCGCAAGTTCCGAGCCATGGCCGAAGCCAACCTCGAGGCCAGCCAGGAGGACATGAAGCGGTGGTACGATCGGAACTCCTCTACCATAGAATTTGAGCCAGGTCAGAAGGTATGGGTCATGGCCCCGGTTGAACCCGGCGCCCTCCAGGACAAGTGGACCGGGCCCTTCAAGGTAGTGGAGAAGAAAAGTCCCGTCACCTACCTGGTCGACCTGGAGTCCCCCCGGAACCCCCTCCGGGTCCTACATGCTAACAGGCTAAAACTCCACTTTGCCCGGACCGAACTGAGCCTGCTACTGGCGACCGACGAGGGGGGCGAGGACGACTCCGAGCCCCTGCCCGACCTCTTGCAGTCCAACGTCCATGATGGAACAATCGAGGGTGTCCAACTCGCCTCTTCCCTGACTCCGGAACAGCGCAACGACTGCCAGCAACTGCTGCAGGACTACGCAGCCCTCTTCTCCCTCACCCCGGGGGTGACCCACTGGTGCGTCCACGACGTCGACACCGGGGAGAGCCCCCCGTGCAACACAGAGCCTACCGGGTACCCGACCGAGTGCGGGCATGCATCCAGGCCGAAGTAACAAAGATGCTGGCCCTGGGGGTCATCGAACCCTCCGACAGCCCGTGGGCCAGCCCTGTCATCCTGGTGCCAAAGGCCGCTGCTCCCGGCCACCCCCCGGAGTTGCGATTCTGCGTGGACTACCGAGCCCTGAATGCAGTGACCAAGACGGACGCCCACCCTATACCCAGGGCCGACGAACTCATTGACCGCTTAGGGGCCGCTCGCTACTTGAGCACGCTGGACCTCACCGCCGGGTACTGGCAGATCCAGCTCACCCCCGGCGCCCAAGAAAGATCCGCCTTTTCGACCCCGGATGGGCATTACCACTTTCGTGTGATGCCCTTCGGAATGAAGAACGCCCCGGCCACTTTTCAAAGACTGGTGAACAAGGTTTTGGCCGGGCTTGAGGCCTTCAGCGCGGCCTACCTAGATGACATTGCCGTGTACAGCAACCACTGGGCAGAGCACCTCCTTCACATTAAAGCCGTCCTGGCCGCCCTCCAGCGGGCCGGGCTCACAATCAAGGCCAGCAAATGCCAGATCGGCCACGGATCCGTGACCTACCTGGGCCATCAAGTGGGGAGCGGGCAGGTGGCCCCTCTCCAACCGAAAATAGATGCCATCCAGGCCTGGGAACCCCCCACTACCCAGACCGCTGTCCGGGCCTTCCTGGGTCTCACCGGATACTACCGGCCCTTTATCCGGGACTATGGGAGCATTGTTGGCCCCCTCATTGAGCTAACGTCCAAAAAGCAGCCCAAGAAGGTGCACTGGACACCCCGCTGCCAAGCAGCCTTCGACACCCTAAAGACCGCAATGTGTACTGCCCCGGTGCTACAGGCCCCTGACTACAATAAGGAGTTTGTGGTGCAGACGGACGCCTCCGAGTATGGGATCGGGGCCGTCCTGTCCCAGGCCGATGAAAAGGGGCTCGACCGACCAGTGGCCTTCATCAGCCGACGGCTACTGCCCCGGGAGCAACGATGGAGCACCATCGAGCGTGAGGCCTTCGCTGTGGTGTGGGCCCTTAAGAAACTCCGGCCCTACCTCTTCGGTACCCACTTCCGGGTCCAGACCGACCATGCGGGGCGAGAACCCCAAGCTGCTGCGGTGGTCCATCTCGCTACAAGGGATGGACTTTGACGTTGAACACCGGCCCGGCAATGACCACGCCAACGCCGACGGCCTGTCCCGCTTCTTCCGCCTTGACGAGGAGAATCCCCAAGGAGATGGGTGACTCTCCATGCCTTCGGCTGGGGGGGACGCCTGTTGGACCCGGCCTCGTGGCATGGTCCTTACCCCCGTGGATTGTGCCCTTCATCCGGAGCTGCACGAGGTCGCATACCCCTCGTGGCTCCGCCATCTTGTTGGCACCCACGAGACTCTGTGCACCAGCCAGCGCGACCCCGCTCAACCCGGCCTCGACCCCAGCGAAGCCCCGACATCGAGGCACCACGAACTGGCCAGGGGGTGCCGCAGGAACCATTCATCGCCCCCGGCGGAGGACAGTATCGATGGGACCCCCAACTGTCCTCCCCTCTCGAGGTGTGATCGCCCTGCAACTCCCTTGGGCCTGGCGCCTCTCCTGCTGGGCGTCTGGCCACCTCCACCCGGCCTCTCCGCCCCCACCGGGCGCCTGGGTCCGGACATCAAAGGGCTCCAGACCTATATCTGGGGCGACCCCGCCACAGATCGGCAGTTGTATCCCGGAGTCGAGAGCCCTGCTGATTGAATCGCGGCTGACCCTACGGAGAAGAACTCTTGTCGGAACCATCACGAGCCCTGCTGACTGTGTCGCGGCTCCTTCTTGTGAACACTTTGAAGCCACCTGGAACATCGGAGCCCTGCTGACGCTGTCGCGGCCCAACCTCGCTGAAACCTCCCTCGGAGCCCTGCTGACGATGTCGCGGCTCGAGCTGAGCAGAAACCATCTTGAGAGCCCTGCTGATTGGATCGCGGCTCTCCACGAACTGTACGCCAGAGCCCTGCTGACGCCGTCGCGGCTCGACCCCTCTGAGATCCGGAGGTCCTCCAGCTTGAGGATAAGAACTGGGCCCCAGGTACCCTCGTACCGCACTCCTGCCAAGGACTGTCCCGCTACCCCTACCCTTCCAAAGAGACACTGAGACTTTTGGTGGATCCCTCGATCCCTTCGTGTAAATATTGACCTCGTAACCTTTTTATTGCTGATAAAGAATTGCTTGTCTTGAGACAACCTCCTTGAGTCCGGTGTGGTGGTGTTACTGTGCTAGTACGTGATAGGAGAAGGATCTCTCAGGAGACTTCTCGGCAGCGCTCGGCTACTTCGTACAGTGTGAGGGCCCCCCCTTGGTGGTCTCGCCGACTCCTCGGGGTCCGCCTTCCAACAATTAGCGAATTAAGTCCTGTGAATTCCAGCTAGCATACAATCCTGTGCCAATGGGCTGAGGCTGACAATGGCACATCTGTGTTACATGTCATCTGTACTAAAGCCACCTGAAGGGTTGTTTTCAAAAGCCTGTTTTATTAACAACAACACCACCACCACCAATACCACCACCATCAATACCACCACCTTCACCAATACCAACACCACCATCAATGCCACCACCACCAATACCACCACCACCACCAATACCACCACCACCAATACCGCCACCATCAATACCACCACCAATACCACCACCAATACCCCACCGCCAATACCACCACCAGTACAACCACCACTAATACCACCACCAGTACAACCACCACTAATACCACCTCCAATACCAATTCCACCACCACCAATACCACCACCACCAATACCACGAATAGCATCAATGCCACCAATACCACCAGCACCATACCAATACCACCAATACCACCACCTCAGGGCCTGTCTCTCACTAGTAATATCAGGGTCACTGTACGAGGCGGGAGCTGCAGCCGAGACCATCCCTCCGTCCCTCCATGCCTGCCATAAAGCACAGCCTATCCTGCACCAGGAGGTGAAGCCAGGGCCCTTCTACAGCTGGAGTGTTTTTATTAGGCCAAAGATAGCAATGACATTATGCAATGACCCACTGCATACTCAAATCATGGAGAGGGCAGTAAATAGCCCCCCCGCTCTTCCTCCTGAGCTGTAACAATGCAATCACATAGCAAAAGGTGCTGGAGGGCTTTGTTAATGTTTATAGCACGGTTCACATGTAACTCTCACTTCACACTTTGTGTGTGTAATTTAGAACACTTACACATCTTCTTCACTGCACTATTTATCACTACTTTGAAGACGTCGCATGCAGGTGTCTTCCTCTGAAATTTACAATCTAACAAGCGGTGGAGAAGGCCCTTTATTGCAATTCAATAGGTCTCGCATTTGCGAGAGTTTAAGCTATTAGTATTGTAAATTACAATGCATTTAATTTATATTTTAAATCCAAAAACATAATTAAAAGACATTATCATTTACAATGCCAATAGCTCAAACTCGCGTGAATGCGAGACCTATTGCATTGCAACTGCTGTTTGTAGGTCTCGCGCCTAGCGTTTCAGTGCGCAGCACTGCTCGCGCAGCGAGAGTCCTTTTGTCCGGGGTTCCGAAACGGAGCCTGGAATTGCACACGCTCGTGCGTGTGTTTTTACTTTTCTGTCCTGCTATTGGCCTTGGCGTGTGTGTTTCTTACTAAGACTGCACGCAATTGGCCAAAGGCGGGCGCATTGCTCCGCCCATGGCCTATTGGTGTCTATTACGCGCACCAAAGGCCATGTGGTTTCAATTATTGTGCCCAGACACGGACGCGATAATTGAAAACACATGGCTCGCTGTGGCACGCGCGCGCGCGTGCAGACACTCACGTCTTTCAATGTTTTCAAAAGCGATCGCCTTCACTTTTGCGATCGCTTTACTTGTGGCTTTGCTGCTTTAAGTGCTTAGAGTGTCTATACGTTTCGGTTTTTGGGGTGTTCTACCCCTAAATAAAATGCAGATTACACTTTGTTGATTGTATCAATTATAAAAAATGCGTGGTTAATAATTACATGCACACATGTCACTTACAATACGAAAGAATCTTTTTGTTTTGTTGTTCTAGCCCTAATTAGAATGCAGGTTACACTTTGTGTATTGTATCAATTACAAAAATGCGTGTCTAATACTTACGTGGCCACATGTCAGTTACAATCGGAAAAAATGTCAAACTGCTTTGCAATTTTTCTATTTTTGTACACTGTGTGCGTCGCGATCGCTTTACTTTTAGATTTGCTGCTCCAAGTGCTTAGAGTGTATAAACGCATTTATTATTTTGTTAAAAATCAGTGTACACCTTGTTCATTGGATCAATCAAAAAAAAAATGCATGGCTAATATTTAAGTGGCCAACTGTCAGTTGCAACAGTTAAGAATGTTACACTTCTTGGCAATTGTAATTTTTGTTCATATTGTGTGCGTCGCGATTGCTTTACTTGTAGGTGTATGGCTCCAAGTGCTTACAGTGTATACACTCATTTTTTTTTCGGGGTGTTGTACCGATAAATAAAGTCACTGGCTACTTTGTTCATTATATCAATAAAAAAAAAGCGTGGATAATAATTAAGTGGGCACATGTCAGTTACCATAGTAAATAATGTCAGACTACTTTGATATTTTCGTTTTCACATTGTGTGCGGTTGTGCATGTGTGCGGCTGTGTGTTTGCTTTTGTGTGGATATCTGTGTGTGTGTCTCTCTCTGTATCTCTGTTTGGCTAGGTCTTTGTGTGCCTGTCTCTGTGTGTCTGTCTTTGGTGTGCATCGTTGTGTGTGTTTATCATTGTGGGTTACTCTGTGTGAGTGGCTGTCTCTAGATCTGTGTCTGTGTGTCTTTGTTTGTGTGTATGGTGTCTATGTGTGTGTCTGTTTCTGTTGGTTTGTGTGGGTGTGTCTCTGTCTCTCTTTGTTTGGTGTGTGTTTGTGTATGTCTTTGTCTGTGTGTGTTTTTTAGTCTCTGTGTGTCTTAGTGTCCGTGTGTCTTTGTCTGTGAGGTGCGTTATTGTGTCTTGGTGTGCATCTCTGTGTGTGTGTCACTGTTTTAGCGTGCATTTCTGGGGGTGTCTCTGCCACTGTGTGTGGCTTCTTTAATTTGTGTGTACATCATTGTCTGTATGTGTGCATCACTGTCTTTGTGTGTGCCTCATTCTTTCTGTGTATGCATTTCTGTCTGTATGTGTGTGTGTTTGTGTTTGTGTCTCTGTCTTTGTGTGTTTGTCTTTGTATGTACAACTGTGTATTTGCGTCACTGTATGCGCGTCTCTGTATCACAATGCAGTAATTGTATAATAAGGTACAAACACAAAATTAGCCACTACAATCTATAAATGTATCCGTTACATATACAGTTGAAAGGTTACACATACACTGCAGGGATTAAGGGAACACTGAAAAAGAAGGAGTCCTCAATGTAGAATTGTTCGTAAAACCCACAGACCGTAACACCCTGCTTCACCATACCAGCTACCATCCTAAATGCCAGAAAGATGGGATACCTTTCAGCCAATTCTTACGGATTAGGCGTAACTGCAGCGATAGATCCAGTTATGAAAAACACGCAGCCATCCCTAGAGTTAAGCTTGCACAGAGAGGATACCCTAAGCGCTTAATAAAACTAGCTTATAAGCGCGCCAAGTACTATAACCGTGATAGTCTGTTCGAGACATCGACAAAAACGAATGATCGTAATGATGGAATTATAATGGTATCAGACTACAACGGCTTTAGTAACAAGGTAAAAAACCTGATTAACAAGAACTGGGGCATATTGAATAAGGTAGGAGTGATACCAATGGCTAAACCAACATATGCATACAGGAGGAACAAGACCATCAGGAACCATTTAGTGCATACCTTTAAAGAACCAAAGAGTGGGGGACTAAGGAGTATTGCAAATAATACTCCTATTAGGGGAAACCTGCCATGTGGGTCTTGCTCACACTGTAAGAGCATCATTAAGACCGACAAACTGGAAATCAACGGTATAACTCATTGGATGAACGAACATGTTAATTGTCGCACATCTAATGTAGTGTACCTATTGCTGTGTCCTTGTAACAAATGTTACATTGGAGAAACCGGACGTGAAATGCGTCTAAGGCTCACGGAGCATCGATCCGCAATAAGAAACCAAAGAAAGAATGCTCCTTTGGTTGAACATTGGACATCTGAAAACCACAATATGGATGACATCAAGTGGTTCATCTTAGAAAAGATCAGGATTTCAGTAAGGGGAGGAGATTTAAACAAAAAACGTAAACAGAGAGAACAGTTTTATATGTCCAAATTTAAATCTTATTATCTAGGACTTAACGGTCGAGAGGAATGGGACAGAATGATTAGATAGTGCTGCAGATCTCTGCCCCACCACATCCAAGAAATACAGGATAGTAATATGAAAGTCTGTAATCATCTCCCTAATAAATATCAGGATTAACACGACCCAAATTAAGGCTGGCCCCAATGGGGAGAAATAAGCAAGTATAGGCAATGAAAATTGTATTATGTATTTAGGATGGCATTGTAGCTATAATGCAAGTATTTTCTGTAAAGACTATGCAAAAGAATCATGTTGTATTAGATATTGTTAACAAAAAGCACAATGCAGGTATACCCAATGTAACACGGTGACTGTTCTATTTTATTTTTATAACTGAATAAAGCAGACATGCAGTGTAGAAGATGTCCAATAGCAAGGTTGAACTTTATACCCATTCATTTTACAGTAACTGTTTTTTTCTTGTTGTATAGAAGAATACACAAATGATATGAAATGTAGTATATGGTGAATAGCAATAGTGAACCGTATGACATTTGTTGTGGAGTATAAATTGTTTTGACCTACGACCATAGGGTGGGATAAGGGGACACACCTCACAATAAGAAATGTGTGAAAATTGGCATGCCCTACAGGTTTATTGAAATATGTGATCATGGAACCACCAGCCGAGTAGAGGAATAACAGTTGAGCACAGAATGAGGCAGTTAATGAGCATTGCATCCTAGTACTTCTGTGCACAAAGAGAACTATGACATAATACCAAGATGCCAGTTGCAAATCAATTAAACAGTATCTTGTGTAATTAGAGAGACTAATACTCAAATTCTGTGAAATATAGGGCTGGGGACCAATTCAGTGACCGTGTAGTTCCTTAACAATGCAGCATAGCGAACTGCAAAAATGGCGTGAATTTAATGTGAACTTGTAACCAGCAAGGTAGAAATATTAACCTGGATAAATTCGAAAATCAACAACCAGGGGGACCGGGGATCGAACCCGTGATTCTGTAGTTCGCAAACTAGACTAAAAAACTACAAAAATGGCGGCCGAAAATTATCGAAATTCGGTCTGAATAAACCGGTGTGCCCAGGAGGAAGTTTACAATATCAAAATAAGATGGGATATTGTTATAAATAAATTAGAAATAATACAAGTCACCAGCTGAAAAATCGGCAAATATGGAAAAATTCGAAAATCAGTAACCAGGGGGACCGGGGATTGAACCCGTGGTTCTGTAGTTCGCAAATAAGACTTAAAAACTACCAAAATGGCGGCCGAAAACGATCGAAAATCGGTCTGAACAAACCGGTGTGCCCAGGAGGAAGTTTACAATATTAAAAGAAAAGGGGACAGTGTTATAAACAAATCAGAAATAATAATAGTCACCAGCTTAAAATTCGGCAAGCAGGAGGACCCGGGATTGAACCCATGGACCTGTAGTCCTTAAAGGATTGATGCAAAAAACTACTAAAATGGCGCCGATAGACGGCTACCTTAATTGAATGTTAAATACCAATTTGGCAGGTAATAGGCATCCAATTAAGTATGCCTAGGGGTATTTAAAGCCTGCACAAACGACTGCATTCACCAGTTGCGGTGGAAGCAGGACGTTGTGACTAGCAGGCTCGCCGATTTTTAAAGGTAAGGACCGCTTTGGTGCAAACTAGATGGATAGAAGACTTGAGTAAGCATTGGGCACTCGAATGTATGTAGAGTGAGGGAGAGAATCTTTTCTCCTATGCAGGATTCCAAGACTGAAATCCTAGGAAAGGGGGAAAGTTGTGGTACTCCTTTTCTGAAGACCTTAGTCTATCAGCTTGCATTAAGCAAGTGCTCTAGGGAGGGTCATTAAGCAAGTGCTCTAGGGAGGGGCTGCTTGTGACAATCGCTTTTAACGCTGTAGCACTGCAAAGCGAACAGGGCACGGTTTCTGTTAGTTACCTCTGATAAAGAAATATTAAAGTACACCTCAGCACTGCTTTAAAACAGCATGAGTGACAATGAGAGTAGAGGACATACTTGTAATTAGCAAATTTGGCAAAATCTGGGGAATGCGATAAGAAGATTCTTCTATGCGAGGATCTAAATAAAACCTCCTCCAATATGACTTTTAATACACAGGTTGGGAGTAAAAGTAAAAACACCCCCAAGAAAACCTACAGTGTGGCTGACAGCGCTTAAAGAAAAGAAGACAGCGTTGTCAAGATTCAGGCTGCCACAAGATATTGCAGGCTCTAACTGGTATGTACTGAACCCCTTTCTAATTTAGAAGGAGTAGGGGATAGGTAGATGTCTAAAGCCATGATCTATGGATAACTGTACACTTAAATTGAACGTCATGTTATTCCGGTACAGGTATCAGGACACCACTTGAAAAGGTGCAGGGAAGGACAGCCTGAACTTAAACATTAGGCGAAAAACCTATTGGTAGGTATATGGATGTATTTGTTGAGAATAAACACCAGTGCCATGACATCATTATTTGAAGTATATAGCATTATCTATGTACCTTACAGGCACAGCTAAACAATTGAATACAGGCGGTGCATATCGAAAGACGTACCTGCTTTAAGACACCATTGAACATGTGTCAACGTGACTTTTTAAAAGTAAGTGTTTTGCTTAACAGCATGAGAATAGGCTAATAGGCTCAAAAAGTATGGTGAAATAACTCCATGCTCTTTTTGTAGAATTCTATGACTCCACTGACTATGATGCAAGTGGTCTAAAATCACAAAAGTTGAGAGGTGATAAAGTCGTCCTGAACACCCACAGAAGGACTTCAACCCCTACACTTAAAGTAAGGGCAGACAATATGTATAAGTGACACTAACAGCATAGCCCAGAACTAGAATCAACTCTCCATAGGGAAATGGTATTAATTATATGCATTCTCTTTTTTAGAAAGAAGAACAAAACTTTGGTTTTAAATTCTCGTCCGTCCTGAGGAAGGTGCTACTATTGTAACCTATGCACCGAAACGCGTCGACAGTGGGACTTTTTAAAGCATATGAAATGTATTTGTGTAGTATTTAATTTGCAATTTTGAAAGTACATGATTTGAAGTGTGTGTGACTCTGAGATAGATACCGTAATACGGAATTGTTAGATAGCATATATAAGACTGTACCAGAGCACCCAATCAGAGTATATATTGAATGCAATTTTAAAATATGATTTTATTGAACATAAGTGTTTTCCTATGAAAAATAAATTTTGAGAGTAACAAAAAGTATATTCTAGTCTGGAGTAATAATATTTGTCCAGTGTCACAGTCAAAAATCAAAGGTTATTGATCTAAATGTGTAGGCCTCATGGTCACCAACTAAAAGAGTAATACACAGAAAGGAATCTTTTTTTGATAAATATCTGACACCCAGTCCTTTCTGGTCCCTGGGAAACTCTCTTTTTTGAGTTTGTAAAATACCCCTCACACACCAAATGCTTATTTGATGTCATGCTTCATCATTGGGGTCTTCCCGTTCTTGCTACAGTACGGACGTGCTGCAACTCACAGAGACGTGGGAGCACTTTTTATGTGAAATACTATGTGTGTTGCAGTTGTATAAATGTAGGTTGAAAAGTAATAGTGGGGCAATTTTCGAAAAATGAATTGTTGCGCAACAAAAAAAATATTGCTACTTAATTTAGATGTTAAAATTTACTATAGGGGCACACTTTATATAGTATTGTAACATACCTCCTCTAAACTTTATATCCAAAGTATAATACCTTGTATTTGTTGTATGATTCCTTATGTTATATGCACACACTATCTTGTAAAACATCCCATACAGCATCTATATTTCCTGTACATACATTTGCACATATTTCTATGCAACAGTGTTTAGATAGATTTTCTAGTTTTTTGCTTTGTCCTCTCTAGAAGTGTTCAAGACACAAACAGACATAGTACTTAGGCCTTATACATACCTAATTGGCATCAAAAGTGATGAGAATAAATGCAAGAAAACAGTTAAAGTGAACAACAACAACACGTGGAATGGGTCCTGCCTTGCTCATTGTAAAAGTAGTTGTATGATCTGTTAGGTTGTTTTCTAGTTTCTTATTTCTTTTGTGCTCCAGACATCTCTTATTAAGATTCTCCCACCCTGCCTTTCTACAATTAGCTGTGCATCTCTGTATGTGCATCTCTTTCTGTACGTGTCTGCCTGTACCTCGCTGTTTCTACGTCTCTTTCTGTACATCTTTAACTGTACATCTATTTTTGGATGTATCTGTGTTTCTGTGTATGCATATCTGGCTCTACATCTCTGTATGTCAAAGTCAAAGTCAAAGAATCTTATATAGTGCACAAATCACCGTTAGGTCTCATGGTGCTTGTGGAAGATTCCACTATCTGGGAAATTAGGTCAGATTTCATTCAGAACAGCCATGGCTTCAATTCTCTGCGAAAGCGCAGGTTGTCTGAGATGGACGAGAGATAGAGTGGAAGCTTATTCCAAAGATGAGGAGCAAGATGTGAAAAGGAGCGGCCTCCAATACGCACAGTGCGGACTCGCAGAGGGGTGAGGAGAAGTTTAGAGCTGGACCTCAAGGTTCTAACGGGCTCATATCTTTTGAGTTTTTTTTCTAAATAGCCAGGACCCGTGTCATAGATGCTTCTATGTGTGAGGTACAAGATTTTAAAATGCCCTCTTTTCCGAATAGGAAGCCAAAGAAGGAGTTTTAGAATGGGGCACGAAGGTGACCTAGGAGGAAGATCTAAAATCTGTCTGGCCGCAGTGTTCTGCAGAATCTGCAGTCTGGAGAGAAGGTCCTCATTTATGGAGGCCAATAAAGCATTTCTATAGTCCATGCGGCTTACAATTAGGCCCTGTATCAGTGGCTTCCGGATTTCAAGTGGTAGCCACTTGAAGATTTTTCGTAAATTCCGCAAAATGCCATAACAGGTACCCAGTGTACGATTGACATGGGCTTTCATGGAAAGTTTATTATCGATTGTAATTCCAAGGTTGTAGACTGTTTGTTTTGGAGACGGGCATGAGCCCAGTGCCGGAGGCCACCAGCTGCTGGACCAATGATCTTCTGCCCTGCCGAACAGAATGATCTCGGTTTTACTGTTGTTTAGTTGTAGTTTATTTTGGTCCATCCAGCTGTCAATATGGGTCATACAGTTTTTAAACCGGATCATTGTATCTGTGGGGTCAGGACCAAAGGTAACCATCAGCTGGGTATCGTCTGCATACGATACTGCCTCGAACCCATAAGACCTAATTATCCTGGCTAAAGGGGTTAGATAAAGGTTGAAAAACATGGGGCTCAGAATAGACCCCTGGGGCACTCCAATACATACTGGTCTGCTGCGCGCTGCCAGAGAACCTAGATGCACAGTGGTGGAGCGGTCTTTCAGATAGTTTTTAAACTAGTCCAAGGCCTTCCCACGGACCCCCATCTCCCAGAGTCGCTGTACCAAAATGTCATGGGAGATGGTGTCAAAAGCGGCTGACAGGTCTAAGAGAACCAGTATAGCTGATTCTCTTTTATCCAACACCAGCCTGATGTTATCAACCATTTCAACTACAGCCGTTTCGGTGCTGTGCACCACTCGGAACCCTGATTGAGAGGGATCGAGGAGCCCATGGCTTTCTAGATGACTGGTAAGTTGTTTGTTTACCAGGGCTTCAAGCGCTTTCCCGAATTATGGCAGCAGAGAAATAGGGCGGTAGTTGCCTGGTTCACTGGCATCTAGGGTAGGCTTCTTTAGAATGGGTCTAACTTGCGCTGCCTTCCAGCTTTCTGGTACCACCGCTTGGTCTAAAGACATATTAAAGATCTCTGTCAATGTCGTTATCAGCCGAGGTGCCAATTGCCTGAAGATGCGGGGAGGAAGGGGGTCAGCTGGAGAACCAGATTTGATCTTGACAATGACTTCTAATACCTGTTCAAAGGTCACAGTATTAAAATTAGTCAGCAGGGGTACCTCCATAGCTGGATACATATCAATGTTGTTCTTGTGGGGGAAGGATCTACAAATAGCTTTCACTTTATCATCAAAAAAGAAAGATATTTTATCAACCCAGTCTTGTGTAGGGACAACAGTAGGTTGACTAGCTTCAGGAATTGTAAACTCTTTCAAAATTTTAAATAGCTCTTTGCTGGAATTAGCCGCATTCTCAATCCTCCCTGTTAAATACAGCTATGTGCAGCTTTGTATGTGAGTCTTTCTATAAGTGTCTCTGTCTACCGGTGCTTTTTGTGTTTGTGTCTTTTTCTCTGCATCTATGTCTCTGTGTGTCTGTCTCTGTGTGTGTGGCTCTGTTATTGTGTTTGCATCTTTTGGAGTGTGTGTCTGTTTTTGGTGTGTGTGTCTATCTCTCAGTGTGTGCGGCTGTGTTTTGGTGTGTGCGTCTCTTTTACATATGTGCGTTTGTGTCTTTGTCTGTGTCTTGGTCTGTTGTCTGTTTCTGTGTGCGCTTTTGTGTGTGTATTTGTCTGTGTGTATGCTCTCTCCTGCAGTGCATGTCTGTCTCTCTATATGAATTTGTATGTGTGTTTGCCTTTGTGTATGTGTCTATATGTGTGTCTGTCTCTGTGTGTGTGTCTGTCTCTGTATGTCTGTTTCTGTGAATATTGTTTGTCATTTTGCATGTATCAAAACTGTCAAACTAATGCTTTTTTTGTGATGGCCACCCCACCCACTGTATTTGAGAAGACAGCGTAGTGCTCTTAGCGAAAGTAAGATATTTTTTGCAATGTTGGCTTTCTTTTATGTGCATAATGTAGATTTATTCTGTGTGTGCGTTCATTTCTCAGCATGTTTGTCTTTGTGTGTCTATCTCTGTGTGTCCGTTCTAGCTTTGTATGTGCATTTTTTCTTTGTGCGTACATCTTGGCCTTTGTGTTTGTGTTTCTGTCTTGGTGTGACCGGGTATTGACAGGTTGAAAGCCTGTATGCAACTGAGCACTGTTCACAAAGTGTCTTACCTGACACTACTTTGTTTGAAACGTATATGTTTAATTTTCAGCGTTAAAACAAAACATACTCTAGAGCTTTGCACATTATTATCTGATGTGGAAACGCATAAGAATATAGCAGTTTGTACCAATACAAATTAATGTCATTTGTACTTAAACAGCATAGATACAATCAATTTTCACATGTAACATAATTCCAAGTTGCATGTTGTAAGCATGGTGCAATAACACAAAAACTTCTACACAACAGAAACATTTTTTAAAATGCCCAATGCATTTCGGAACCAGCCGGTTCCTTCGTCAGGGGCCAATCTGAAAGATAAAACGAACCATTTCTCTGATTAGGATTGTGGTGTGGGGGCTCAATCTCAATGACTCTAATGCAATGGAGACGTGTCTGACAACAAGTTACCTGTTTGTCTGTGTGGTTAGATATTCTCTGAAACGGACAAAAATGTGATTGAGTCAGCATAGGCTCAGATGATGAAATATACGGACAAGGGGAATGTAAATAATGGTCAGCTATGCGCTTACCTGGGTGTATAAAACTCATATTTCTGAAATGATGAAAAATGAACCAAATTGTATTAGTGAAATTAATTAGGACTGGGGTCCTAATGCAAGTGTACGGTAATCGGTATGAGGTTACAATGGTAGTAGTGGATTCATACCTTTCATAAGATGGTCGGCTGTGAAGCTGTTGACGAAATCAAAATAGCGTATGTAAACCAATAGCGTGTCAAAAAAATTGTGCTAGACGTACACGATACTCAAAAGTGCAAACTAAGGGAAGTTACGTGTGAAGCTAAACAAGTGAAATCTTACCTCCGGAGGTTTTATAAAGAGCTGCGTAGAGAAAAGGAGAACGGGTTTTGTTTAGAAACGGAAAAGTTAACAAAATGATGTGACCAGATTAAACAGTGATCTCAACCAACGGGAGGCACATCACAGAAACCTCACCTTAAAGATGCTACGGGGAAGAAATAACGAACGTCTCGGCAACACCAGTGAACGAGTGCAAAGCGTCAGCAGAACATGCGCTTATGTAAGAGAATCGAATCAAGACATCAACCGGAAGTACCCGACATGGCCGACGGACTAAGAAAAACTTGGATTAGACCTAGTAAACAGATCGTCTAAGTGCTTAGATGGGTGCCATGTTGGAACGGAGACGAAACGCTGTGAGATAGGGGGGAAAAATCCCTAGGTACAAGAGAGAAAGGGCGTTGAGAGAACGAAACAATCGGAACTGAGAATTGTTCCGTGATCATTACTTTTACGAGCTATTAGACTGAACAACAAAGATCGGGTAATGTGTGTATGCAAACATGGGTGCCATTTGGAAGTGAAATGTAACAAATGTAATAAACAACGCAGTTCAAAGAGAGATGACGACTTAGGGATGAGGATGAACAGAGTTCTCTCTGCATAGATGTATTCAATGTACGATGCCTACTCTTTCGGACTCATAGACCCGTTGGGTAGTGTTAACATATATGTTGTGTGCAATAAAGTTTACGCACTGTTGATGGAGTGCGCATCAGGATGTATTGACAAGTGTTAAGAGTTCCTTTAACAACTCCAGGGTGCGTGGTGACCTAGATAATCATGCATAAGGATTTGGTGTGTGTGTAACAAGTGTTAAGAGTTCCTTTAACAACTACAGGGTGCGTGGTGACCTAGATAATCAAGCATAAGGATTTGGTGTGTGTGTAACATGATATTGGATGAGTTTTTGCTGTGATGTTGGTGATGAGTTCTACAGTTAGGATATCGGCCTAAGGGGATGCTGACCAGTTAAGAGATTCTAGGTTAAATAAAACACGACATGTCCATCCGATCATTGAGACCGGTCGGTGCCATGGTGTCCAGATTTTTAATCCAGAAAACTTCCCTTTGGAGAAGTCTCAGGTGATTGTTAGTACCTTGTTGTAGCTCCACATGTTCAATAATTTGAAATCTTAATTGTGATATGGAATGGCTTGCTTCATGCCAGTGGGATGCCAGAGGAGAATTTTTACTCAAAGTTCTGATGCGACTTTTGTGTTCGGTCAGACGTGTTTTCATTTTCCGTTCAGTTTTTCCAATGTATAATTTGCCACACGGGCATTTGATCCCGTAAATTACGTTAGAAGTGTTGCAATCACTGGTATGTCGTAATACAACGTCCTTGCCAGTGGTAGGATGTTTTAAGATATGTCCTGGGATGATGTTGTTACAGTGTTGACAATTATGACATTTCACCGTGCCTTTGTGGATGCGGTCAGTTTGAGGTTGTGGCTTGGTGGAAGATAATAGTTCTCGGAGGTTTTGGCCCCTTGTGTAAGCGTGCATAGGTGGTTCGCAGAAGATGTTGTTAAATTCAGTTTCATTTGATAGTAGTTCCCACCGTTTATTAATAATCTTCCTGATGGCTGTAGAGCAGGTGGAATATCTGGATATGAAGACTATATTGGATTTGTTAACTCTACTGGTAGGTGTCAATAAGTCTTCCCGTGTTTTGGCCAATGCTCGTTGTGCACAGGAGTCGATGATGGTTGGAGGGTACCCACGTTCATGGTATTTTTCTTTTTGTTCGTCGATCTTGGTCGTGCTGTCTACCATGTCGGTACAAATGCGTATAATGCGGATAAACTGAGAGTAGGGTAAATTATGGATAAGGTTATTGGGATGAAAACTGGAGAAATGTAACGCATTGTTGCGATCAGTGGGTTTAGTGTAGACCGTGGTTGAGAGTCCTGGTCCATCAAGATTTTTATTGATGGTAACATCAAGAAATTGGATGGTTTGTGTTTCGTTCCTGTGGGTGAATTGTATCCTTGGGTTATGAGAATTTAAAGTGGTTATCATTTCTTCCAGGAGTTGCTGGGAGTTGGTCCAAACCAGAAAGATGTCATCAATGTATCGACTGTAGGTGTAAATGTTTGTCCACCATTGAGGTATGTCCATGATGTACTCTTGTTCAAACATCGCCATGAAGATGTTGGCGTACGAGGGAGCTCCTGGAAAGCCCATAGAAGTTCCCGAAAGTTGGGCGTAAAATTGTTCATTCCATTTAAAGTAACTGTGGTGAAGGCAAAAGTGTAAGAGTTGCAAGATGAAAACCTTCTCTGTATCGATGTCTTCGCGCTGGAGTAAGGCCCATTCTACTGCCTCCATACCTGTGGAGTGAGGAATAGAGGTGTAGAGAGCCACCACATCAATGGTACACAGTAACCGTCGGTTGGATATTTGGTTGAATGAGTTGAAGTTTCTTGAGGAAGTCTGTGGTATCCTTGGTGTATGACCACCAGTTTTGCACAAATCTCTGTAAGTAGTGATCCAAATATTTTCCTACAACATCAAAAATTGAACCGCATCCTGAGACAATGGGTCTGAAGGGAGGTTGATGAAGGTTTTTGTGTATTTTTGGTAGCATGTAGAGGTGAGGTCTGCGTGGATTTGGTGTGGTGAGGAACTGTCTGGTTTGTTCGTCAATCCATCCTAGATCATAAGCTTTTTGCAATATTCCTTGCAAGATGATTTCCAGCTGTGGTGTTGGATCGGTTTGTAAAAGTAAGTATGTGGATTGATCATTCACATGAATGTTGACCTGTTTTGAGTAGAATTCTGTATCCATTATGACAATTGCTCCCCCCTTGTCAGCGGGTTGGATGGTAATATCTGGGTTTTTGGCAAGGGTTCTCAATGTGATTCTCTCATTGTTTGTTAGGTTCCAATGTGTATTAGGACGAAGAGTTAGGTTTTTGATATCTTTCTTGATCATGATCTCGAATGTGTCCAGCATCTTGTGTGACACAGGGGCTTGAAAAGTACTTCGAGGTTTGAATTTCGTTGCTTTGTTGGTGAGTGGGGTCGCTTCTGAAATTACTACATTAGAGAAGTAATGGCGTAGGCGTAATGTCCGCATGAATTTATACAGTGCGACGTCAATGTCCAGTTGGTTGGCGTGAGTGGTTGGAACAAAGGACAAACCTCTGTTTAAGACGGCTTTTTGGTGGGGTGTGATGTCAACAGAAGAGATATTTATAATCAGGGAATGTTCTTCCCGCTGCGTAACGATTTTCCTCCCCTTTCCTCTCCTGATCTTGTGGTTGCACTTTGAGTTTCTAGTTGTAATACTGGAGGTATTCCCTGGTCCGGAGCCTGGGACAAAAAAGACACCGTGTTGGTTTTATCGGCTTGTTCCGTAGTATCCTTAGTTGATGTTTGTAAGTTAGATGATGAGGTCGCGGACTGCACTGGTGTTCTGGATGTAGAGATATCCTTGTCAGAAACCAAACTTTCCTCAGATGAATGTGTTGTTTGTTTACGCGGTTCGAATCTCTTACGTGCGTATATTTCGGCCCAGGTGTAGACCTCATTTAACTTGTAGTCAATAGTGTCTCTTTTATACTTCCTGAGTTTACCTTCTTGTAGTTCTCTACTGTACTTATCTAATTTTATGTTAAGCCCTTCGAGATTTATTTTCCAGGTGTCATGTTCTCTACGCAGCTCTTTATAAAACCTCCGGAGGTAAGATTTCACTTGTTTAGCTTCACACGTAACTTCCCTTAGTTTGCACTTTTGAGTATCGTGTACGTCTAGCACAATTTTTTTGACACGCTATTGGTTTACATACGCTATTTTGATTTCGTCAACAGCTTCACAGCCGACCATCTTATGAAAGGTATGAATCCACTACTACCATTGTAACCTCATACCGATTACCGTACACTTGCATTAGGACCCCAGTCCTAATTAATTTCACTAATACAATTTGGTTCATTTTTCATCATTTCAGAAATATGAGTTTTATACACCCAGGTAAGCGCATAGCTGACCATTATTTACATTCCCCTTGTCCTTATATTTCATCATCTGAGCCTATGCTGACTCAATCACATTTTTGTCCGTTTCAGAGAATATCTAACCACACAGACAAACAGGTAACTTGTTGTCAGACACGTCTCCATTGCATTAGAGTCATTGAGATTGAGCCCCCACACCACAATCCTAATCAGAGAAATGGTTCGTTTTATCTTTCAGATTGGCCCCTGACGAAGGAACCGGCTGGTTCCGAAATGCATTGGGCATTTTAAAAAAAAATTCTGTTGTGTAGAAGTTTTTGTGTTATTGCACCATGCTTACAACATGCAACTTGGAATTATGTTACATGTGAAAATTGATTGTATCTATGCTGTTTAAGTACAAATGACATTAATTTGTATTGGTACAAACTGCTATATTCTTATGCGTTTCCACATCAGATAATAATGTGCAAAGCTCTAGAGTATGTTTTGTTTTAACGCTGAAAATTAAACATATACGTTTCAAACAAAGTAGTGTCAGGTAAGACACTTTGTGAACAGTGCTCAGTTGCATACAGGCTCTCAACCTGTCAATACCTGGTCTTGATTTCAGTAGGAGAGGACAAACTCCTACAGAACTGATGCACCATTGTTCCCTTCAAATTGATAACTATTGATTAAACAATCACAACATAGGAGTGCTCTCCCCATACAACCTCTGTCTTGGTGTGTGCATCTCTGACTGTATGTTTGCTTTCCTGTGCTTATTATCGTATGTTTGTGTATGTGTGTACCTCTTTATGTATCTCTGGCTACGTGTCTCTGTGTGTGTGTGTCTGTCTCTGTGTACATTTGTTTCTCTCTCTATGCATTTCTGTAAGTTCATCTATGTGTCTCTTTCTCTCTGTCTATGTGTGTGTTTTTCATTTTGTGTTTGTTTCTCTGTCTTTGTCTTCTCTGCCTCTCTGTGTCTTGGTCAAAGGGTGCATGTGTGTGTCTGGGTGTGCGGCTCTGTATGTGCGTTATGCTTTGTCTGTGCATTTCTGTGTGTGTCTCTCACACAGTATATGTGTCTCTTCATATGTGTGTGCATAAGAGTCTCTGTAGGTGCATCATTGTGTCTGTGTGTGCATTATTTTCTTTGTGTGCACATCGCTATCTGTGTGTGCACATGACTGTCTCTGTGTATGCATCACTGTATCTGGGTTTGTGTGTACACATTGCCTCTATGTGTCTATCATTGTATCTGTGTGTGCATTATTGTTTCTGTGTATGCATCACTGTTTCTGTGTGTGCATCATTGTCTATGTGTGTACATCAGTGTCTCTGTGTGTGCATCATTGTCTCTGTGTGTGCATCGATGTCTGTGTCTGTGCGCCATCGCCTCTGTATGTGCATCAGTTTCTCTGTGTGTGCATCATTGTCTCTGTATGTGCATCATGGTTTATGAATATGCATCACTATGTATGTGTGCACATTACTGTCTCTGTGTACGCATGTTTGTCTTTGTATGTGCGTATCTGTCTCTGTATATGCATCTTAGTTTTTGCGTTTCTATATGTATGTCTGTCTGTTTATGTCCGTGTTTGTCTGTGCGTCTCTGCTAGTGCATCTCTGTCTGTGCGTCTCTTTATGTGCATCTCTGTCAGTGCGTCTCTATCTGTGCATCTTTATAAGTGCATTTGACAGTGCATTTCTATCTCTGTCTGTCTGTTTATGTCCGTGTTTGGCTGTGCATCTCTGTTCATGCATCTCTGTCTGTGCGTCTCTTTATGTGCATCTCTGTCAGTGCGTCTCTATCTGTGCATCTTTATAAGTACATTTGTCAGTGCATCTTTATCTGTGTATCTCTGTCTGTGCATCTCTGTTCGTGCGTCTCTATATGTGCCTTTGTGTCTCTACCTAGCTCTCTGTACATCTCTATTTGGACGTCTCTAACTGTGCATTTATTTTCTGTGTGTCTCTGTTCTGTGTGTTCATTTCTTTCTCTGCATTTCTGTATGTGCAGCTTTCTGTGCAGGTATTTGTAAATGGGTCTCGGTTTGTGCATGTGTTTCTGTATCTGTGTATGCGTCTCTGTATCTGTAACTCTTTCTCTTTGTGTCTGTCTCTGTCTGTGTTGCTCTGTTACTGTGTTTGCATTTCTGTCTTGGTGTGTGCATCTCTTTCCTGGTGTATGCGTCTCTGTGTCAGTGTGTGCGTGTCTGTCTTGATATATGCGTCACTGTTTCAGGATGTGTGTCTCTGTCTTTTTATATGTCTCTATACTTTTTCTTTGTTTTGTGCATGCTTCTGTGTATTTTATGTCTTGGGGTGCGAGTCTGTCTCTGTATGTGCATTTGTGTGTGTACTTGCCTTTGTGTATGTATGTTTCTATGTATATGTTTGTCTCTATGTGTGTATCTCTGTGTCAGTGTATTTGTCTTGGTGGGTGTTTCTGTCTATGTTTTTCTATCATTGTGTGTTACGTTTTGTATATCACTGTATCTCTGTTTACTTGCTCTATGTGTGGGTGTGTCGGTATTTGTATCTCTCTCTGTGTTTTAGCTATATTTGTCTCTGTGTCTGTGTGTATCTTTTGTGTGCATATCTCTCTCTGTTTTTGTATCTCTCGTTCTGTGTGTGTGTTTTTATATGTTTGTGTATCTCTGTGTCTGTGTTTCTCTGACTGTTAGTCTCTGTCTTTGTGTGTGTGCCTTTTTTCTGTGTGTATATCTGTATTCGTTTGTGTTTCTCTGTCTATGTGTGTGGATCTCTTCTTGTTTGCCCATATGTGGCTCTGTGTATTTGTGACTCTGTTTGTGTATATATCTGTGTTTATGTGTGTGTGTGTCTGTGTATGTGCGTCACTGTGTGTCTGTGTTTTTTCTTTGTGGGTAGAGTAACGGCGGCGGTAGGAAAGGACGTAGGAGATGACGTCAGCGGCACCACAGAAAAGGAAATGTCGTAAATTGCCATTAAAAGTCAACTGTAAAATTGCTTTCGGCTGACTTTTAAAGGCCCTTTTAGTAAGCGTTTGCATTTTGCCATATGTAAGGTCGCAGAAGGTGGCAGTAAACTAAGAAGATGGCTGCAGGACCATTCATAGTGAATACATATTTAGTACGTATACACTACGTATGTTGCTGCTGTTATTTGTTGTGGTTACTGTTGTTATATGCACACACCATGATGTAAAACATTACAAATAGCATATATGTATTCCATACATACATTTACAATTTTATATGCAACCGTGTTTACATAGAACCTCTCTATCAGTGTTCAGGACACAAACATACACTACTTAGGCCTAATACATACATAATGGGCCTGACCAGTGAAAGACAAAATGCAAAAAACAAACAAGCATTTGCAATGCAATAGGTCTCGCATTTATAGGAGTTTGAGCTATTGACATTGCAAATAACAATGCCTATTGGCATTGTCATTTACAATGCCAATAGCTTTAACTCGTGTAACTGCGAGACCTATTGCATTGCAAATGCTTGTTGTTAACGGCTTCCCTCACAATGCTTTGTAGGTGACTCGTACTTCCCGCACTCGGTAGATAATTACTGTGCAAGTTCCGGGCTCTGCAGTCCGCACAGAGATTAGAGCTGCCTCAAAAGTTTCCAGAGGCGTCAGTAGCAGACATGCTGGCTGAGACCCTCTTGGTTACTTAGCGAGTCTGTTTCATTTTTGCAACATTTTGTCTTTCAGCCTGTTAATTCGTAAATGCATGAAGACAAGGGGGGAGGTAAGATTCTTCTTGTTTCTAATACCGTGGCCGGTTCTAACCCTCCCCCTCCTCCAATGTCCGGCCCATGGCTTACTAGAGAAACAGAAAGAATCTTACCTTCCCCCTGTCTTCATGCATTTACAAATTAACAGGCTGGCGGAAGAAATGTTTCAAAAATGAAACAGACTCGCTGAGTAACCAAGAGGGTCTCAGCCAGCAGGTCTGCTACTGACACCTAGAAAAAATGTACAGGACGGGGCTGCTTTCAGCTGCATGAAATCTCACAGAACAAGAGCCCCAAAGAACATTAAATACTATCCTCACTCCTGTTTTCCAGTGCACACGAGAATGAGAGGCAGCAAAACAGTAACAAGAGTAATATGCTGCCTGATAAAAAATGAGCACACATTGTATGCTTTACAAATAAACACTCCTGAAGGGGAACTGCTTTCAGCCATGCACACAGAGACCTTGCAGGGGTACGCAAAAATACATAATGCAATCCCCTAAAACACTCCCACTGAAGGAGCCTGAAAGGTACATGAATACTTAACACTTGGTAGACACACACCTTGAATTACTTTTGCTGTGAAATACACATACTTAGATGCAAGCACACCAACTACATTTCCTGAAAACACACACATAATAGCACATCAATCAACGTGTGTTGTCAATGAAGCATTTACACTGTGTGATCGTCCTTTGTATCAGGAACACAGACAAAGGATATTGTTGCTCAGAAATGTACACCAACTGTGTTAAAAGAGAATGCATCCCTGGTCCGCCATGTGATACGAACAGAAGAGCATTCATTTTGAAATGCAAGTCCTACTTTTGTCCTCTCGTTGTGACAAGAAACACCTTGATGCGCTCTGGCAATAAATAATAGCGCTATCTGTTTGAAAAGTGATGGAAAAAAGTCCGCACAAATTTCCAGAACTGTAAATGAGCCACCATGGGAAAGTACGGAAGTGATGTACTCTGTATTATGGCAAAGCAATGATATGTGAGGTATTCTGCTAATTTCAGGAGCCCTCTTCTAGAAATGCTACTTTTAAACGTTTCTCCCAAGAAGTTGAAAAATCACCCATTAAAAATATAAAAAGGCATTTATTACACAATCACAAAAGGAAAACTGAGCTACAGCATGTTTCCAGACAGTCTTATTCCGTGGAAAATAATTACACTCACAATAATCAGTTGAAAATAATATAACGGAGAGGGAATACACACGTCTTCAGTCTTACCTGCACTCTCTAGTTCCATGATCTAAATGGCTGTGCTAACAAAGGCTGGGTAAGAACATACAACAACTATCAGAGCAAGAAATCTAAATCCCCAGGCTTAAAGTTTCTGAACAAATCTCATCCACCGAGAAGACGTGGTTCTTGTACCCTCCAAAACATCAGTGCTAAAATGAGTAATTATAACCTACTGGAATCCGGTTTGAAGTAAACAAATGCATTAATAAATGCATATAGAGCGCACAGTTCCCTGGCACTGTGAACTGATAAGCAGGAGAAATATTGAAAAAAATCCAGGAGTCGCTGATAAGACTTTACAAACACACGCAGCGCCCGACAGTGACATTTGTACGTTAAATTATACTGTAATTTGGTTATGCAGGCTACAGGATGTTGGTACGATCGGGCTGCAGCATATTCCGACTCCCTGTTCGTGCACTTAGTTAAAAGTAGGCAAAATCGTTGAACAAAACTGAAAATACTGTGAGCTGATACAAACGTAATGAAATGGAAAGCTTGGAACTGCATCACCTCGCTAAACCATGCATCTGCATTCCTGGCCGCTGTGAAAAAGAACGTATGGGGGGGGGGGTGGCAGGACAGGAAGCCACACTAGGAACGAGTGTTTGAGGGCTGCTGGGACCAACATTTGCATTGCCATATTTTATACATGAACATGAAATAAACCGAGGGACACTCAGATCGATAATGGCAAAATTATGAATAATGTAATTCATTTAATAATACAAGAACGTAAAATAAATCTGTATGTTCCAGCCACACTCGTCCCATGGAGCAGAAGTGCAGTCAAAGATACATACCTCATAGCAGTATTTCTCAAAAAAGAGAAATTAACTACTCTGATCGCTTGTACAATAAACAGCCGGAAGACATCCATCACCCCAGTGGATTGGAAAGCTTTGCTTCCTTCTGAAATGTGATTATCAGCCACACAAATATGTTCCCACGGTATTTTTTTATTTCATATAGCAAAAAGGTTTCTGTATATTCAGAATTTAAACTGCTGTTCTGCAACACATAAAGAACGTATGGATTTTGTATTTTTAAGAAGGTGAATTTTATTATTTCGATCACAAACACACAAAGAATGACACATTCTGAAAAAATAGCCTTTTTTATTTGAGTCCTACGACAGAGGACCTGTGACTGTGCTTGAACCATGCAACAAACCTAATTAAATAATTTAACACGAAGCCAAGCCTAGCATGCGTTTTGAAAGTAACAAAGACAAACATAGTCGGAGGGGAGCGCAACACAGAGCAGGCAGAGTGACAAGCAGAGGGAAGGGTAAAGCAGCACGAAGGAGCCAGAGGGCATGGAGAGTGTAAGCCCAAACAAGAGCGCACTGAAGCTGACGAGGAGGGAGTGGGAGGGGGGAGTGGGGGCGGGCACAGTGGTGCGGGCCGCAGTTGTAAAAGGCAGGGAGAGGGTGAGACTGAGAAAGGGAAAGATAGGGATCAAAGGAAAAGAAGGGGGTGGCAAATGGTGTGCACTTTGATGTCCTCAGTGGCCGCGCGGCTCACTGAGGACATCAAAGCAAGTGCTTTTCAGGCTGCCAAATGGTGCGCGTGCCCAGCGCACATGCACTGTATTTGAAGGCCTGAAAAGCCACTGTTTGCACTTCCAAAACTCGCTTACTATAAGTCTCACCAGAGCAGCGCTAAAGCGCTGTCTCAGGCGAGACCTAAAAACGTAAGTGAACAACAAGAACACGTGGAAGAGGCCCCAGCTTCCTCATTGTAAAAGTAGTTGTCGCATCTATTTGTTTATTTTTGCTTTTCTTATCTCTTCTGTCATCCAGACGTCTCCCATTAACATTCTCCCACTCCGCCTTCCTGCAATTAGTTGGTATCTACATACTTTAAACAAGGCTTGGGGCTATTTTTCGCACTGGCAACAGCTGTTAACAGGAATCAGATGAGTGGCTCCATAGCAGCAGTATGCAAACATGTTCACAGTTGCCATCCGCCTTACAAGCTACAAAATACACTGCAGGAGATGGATACTAATCTATAAACTAAAAAATATCTATGGGGTTGCCTAAAAGTATTGCTTATATACACTGGTTATTCGTATAGAAAAAACTGCAGTGTCCACATTATAGGAGGAAAATGCTTTACTAAGTGTTACTACCAGTAGAAATATGTAACCCACCACTTTTGTTTTAAATGTCTACTGTTAAATTAAATCCAGTCTACAATTTGGTTATTGAAAGAGGACAAAATAACGCGTGCCTAACAATTTTCGGGCTTCAGCTTATTCAAAATGGCAAATAATGTACAACTGCTTTCCGATTTTTATTTTTCTGAAATGTATATTTTTTGACCAACTACATATACATACAATTATTATAGTACGATAATTGCCTATAACTAAGCTGTGTTCAAGCTGTTTAATATCTTATTTTGTGATTATGGGACAATTCGCACATTTTCTATGGTTTAATTTGTATTTCCTACGTGGCCATTTTTTAAATCTTTACATTACGTAATACTCGTTGTGGTTTTGGTAATGTCTATCTCTGTGTATGTGTGTCTCTGTATGTGTGCGTCTTTGTGTTTCTGTGTTTGTGTCTCTGTCTTTCTGTGTATTTCAGTTTTTCTATGTGCATGTCTATCTTTGTGTGTGTGTCTCTATCTATGTGTGTGCTTTTTTTCTGTGTTAGTGCCTGTGTCTTGGTATATAATTTCTATTTTTTGTGTGCTCTTTGTCTCTATCTGTGCATCTGTCTGTGTGTCTGTTAATGTGTGTGCTCTGTCTCTGTGTACCTGTTTGTCTCTGGGTGTGTGTGTGTGTATATATGTCTCTGTGTGTATATCTCTCTTTGTGTCTCTTTCTCTGTCTTTGTATTGGATTTCTGTTTCTGTGTGTCTGTCTCTGTGTGTATCTCTACTTTGGTGTGTTTATTATTGTATGTCTATGTATATGTGTACTTGTTATTGTATCTCTGTCTGTGTATTTCTCTGCGTATGTGCCTCTTTCTGTGTCTGTCTCTTTCAGTCTATGTGTCTTTTCTGGCTGTGTCTCTCTGTCTCTTTCTCTTTGTCTATGTGTGTGTGTTTCTGTCTCTGTGTTTCTATATCTCTATGTGTCTTTGTCTGTGTGTGTCTTAATTTGTTACTGTATGTCTGTGTGTGACTGTGCATCTCTGTATGTGAATTCGGACTTTGTGCATTTCTGTATGTGTCTCTGTCAATGTGTGTGCGTCTCTTTATTTGTATGTGCATCAGTGTCTCTGTGTGTGCATTACTGTTTTTGAGTATGCAACACTGTTTATGTGTGCATATCATGTGTGTACTATTACTGTCTCTGTGTATTCATTATTGTTTATGTGTATGCATCAGTATCTTTGACAGTGCATCACTGTCTCTGTGTGTGCATCACTGTCTCTGTATGTGTGTCACTGTCTCTGTGTGTGCATCACTGGCTCTGTCTGTGTATCATTGTCTCTGTGTGTGCATCACGGTCCCTATGTTTGCATCACTATCTCTGTGTGTGCAATAGTGTCTCTTTATGTGCATCATTGTTTATGTGTGTACATCAGTGCCTCTGTGTATGTGTTATTGTCTCTGTGTATGTTTCACTGTCTCTCTGTACCTCATTGTCTGTACCTCACTCTCTATATGTGTGCATTACTGTCTCTGTGTGTGCATCATTGTCTATGTGCCTATCATCGTTTCTATGTGTGCATCATTGTCTGTGTGTGTGTTACTGTCACTGTGTGTAACTCACTTTCTCTGTAAATGCATGTCTGTCTTTGTGTGTACGTCTTTGTCTCTGTGTGTGCGTCTTCTTTTGCATCTATGTCTATGAATGTCTGTCTTTGTATGTTCGTCTGTGTCTCTGCGCCTATGTATCTGCGTCTTTGATATGCGTCTCTGTTTGTGCGTCCCTGTATCTAAATATAATTCCTCCTTTTTGTAGCACACTTTTCAAGTTTTCTAGTTTTAGGGTTTTAGCTTAGCCTCATCCACAAAAACAGTTGTACACACAACGCAGCATACTCCTTACGTTGCAAGTTTATCAAAAATGAATCCAAAACGCACTACACTGCCACTCTTTACAAAAAACAAACAGCAATGCGATTTACACAGAAACTGCTTACAAAAGGTGCAAGGCTCGCTTTCATGCAAACATATCCTACTTTACAGCTTTCTTTTCCATACAGTTCTAAGCACTTTTTCCTTTGATGTCATTCCTTTATCTACAATAGTTTAGCTTTTACTCCATCATACCCCTCTGCAAATGCACTTTCTTATATTATGTGTACACATCATCATGTAGAACATCTTACACAACATATGTGCATGGCACACATACACTCTTCCATTTTATAAGCAACAGCGTTTAGACAGATTTTATAATTTTGGGCTTCGCACGCTCCACAGAAGTGTTCAGAACACAAAGAGTCACACTACTAAGGCTCCAAATCTATACATAATAGGCCTTAAAAGTGCAAAACAAAATGCAAAAAAAACAACTAAAGTGAACAACAATAACACGTAGAACAGGCACCAGCTTGCTCATTGTAAAACTACTTAAGCCATCTGTTTACTTTTTCTCACTTCTTATCTGTTCTGCGCTCCAGACGTCTCCAATTACCATCCCTTCACCCTGCCCTCCTACCATTACTTGTTTTCGACATACTTCAAACAAGGCTTGGTGGTTTTTTTCACACTGGCAAGAACTGTTAACAAGAAGCAAATGAGCGGCTCTATAACAACGGTATGCCAACACGTACACTGTGGCCACCTGCCTTACAAGTTACAATATACACTGCAGGAGATGGATACTAATGTATATAATACAAAATATGTAACTAAACGCCCTAAAGTTTTGCTTATATTCACTGATTAGTAGTTAAAAATACAATACAGAGTCTACATTAGAAGGAAAAAGAACTTTGCTAAGTGTATCTGTGTGTAGTCTCTGCCTCCGTGTGTGCATATCTATATGTGTCTCTTTATCTGCACGTCTCTATCTCTGTGTGCATATCTGTCTCTGTGTATGTGTCTCTGTATGTGTTTGTATCAGTGTGTATATCAGTGTATGTGTCCCTGTCAATGTGTGTGCATCTCTTTATTTGTATGTGCATCATGCCTGTGTGTGTGAAACATTATGTCTCTGTGTACATCACTGTCTATGAGTATGCATCATTGTTTATGTGTGCATATCATGTGTGTGCCATTACTGCCGCTGTATGTGCATTATCTTTTATGTAGGTGGAGCAGTGTCTCTGACTTTGCATCACTGTCTCAGTGTGTGCCTCACTGTCTCTGTGTGTTCCTCACTCTCTCTCTGTGTGTGCATCACTGGCTCTCTCTCTGTATCATTGTCTCTGTGTGTGCATCACTGTTTCTGTATGTGCATCACTGTCTCTGTGTGGGCAATACTGTTTCTGTATGTGCATTATTGTTTGTGTGTAGACATCAGTGCCTCAGTGTATGTGTTATTGTCTCTGTGCGTGTTTCACTGTCTCTGTGTGCCTCATCGTGTTTATCTGTGCCACACTGTCTATATGTGTGCATCATTGTCTCTGTGTGTGCATCGCTGTCTCTGTGTTTGTCTCATTATTTCGATGTGTGTCTCATTATTTCGATGTGTGCCTCATTATTTCGATGTGTGCATCATTGTCTCAGTGTGCATTACTGTTACTGTGTATAAGTCACTCTCTTTGTATACGCATGTCTGTCTGTGTGTGTGCGTCTTTGTCTCCGTTTGTGCGTCTTCTTTTGCATCTCTGTCTCTGAATGTCTGTCTTTGTATATCCGTCTGTGTCTCTGCACCTTTGTATCTGCGTCTTTGATATGCGTCTCGGTCAGGGCGTCTCTGTTTGTGTGTGTCTGTATCTAAAATTATCCCTCAGATTTGTAGCACACTTTTCAAGTTTTCTACTTTTAGGCTTTTAGCTTAGTTTCATCCACAAAACAAAGTTGTACACACAAAGAAGCACACTGTCACATTGCAAATCTATTACACATGAATCCAAAACACACTATACTGGCACTCCTTACAAGAAACAATCAGCAATACGATTTACACAGAAACCGCTTACATGGGCTGCAAGGCTTGCTTTCATTCAAACATATCTCGCTTTACAGCATTGTTTTACTTACAGTTCTAAACACTCTTACCTTTTATGTCACTCCTTTACCTACAATACTTTCACTTTTACTCCATCATACCCCTTTGCAATTGCACTTTCTTATGTTATATGCACACACCACCATGTAAAACATCTCATACAACATATATGTATTGCGCACATACACTCGTACAGTTTTATATGCAACGGCGTTTAGATAGATTTTAGAGTTTTTCAGTTAGCACCGTCCACAAGTCTTCAGAACACAAAGAGACACACTGCTAATGCTCCAAATCCATAAATAATAGGCCTCAAAAGTGCAAAAACAAAATGCCAGAAAGTGGCTAAAGTAATCAACAATACCACGTGGAAGAGGCATTAGCTTGCTTATTGTAAAACTACTTGAGCCGTCTGTTTTGTTTTTCTCACTTATCTCTTCTACGCTCCAGCCGTCTCCCATTAACATCCTACCACTCCGCCCTCCTATTATTACTTGTTATCTACATACTTCAAAGAAGGCCTTGTGTTTCTTTTCGCATTGGCAAGAACTGTTAACAAGAAACAAACGAGCGGCTCAATAACAACAGTATGCAAACACGTACACTGTTGCCACCTGCCTTACAAGTTACAATATACACTGCAGGAGATGGATACTAATGTATATAATACAAAATATGTAACTAAACGCCTACACGTTTTGCTTATATGCATCTTTTAGCTGTGAAAGAAATACAATGCAGGGTCTACATTAGAAGGAACAAGAACTTTACTAAGAGTATCTGTGTGTAGTCTCTCTCTCTGTGTGTGTGCGTCTGTATATGTGTCTCTTTATTTCTACGTCTATCTCTGTGTGCATATCTGTCTCAGTGTATGCGTCGGTGTATGTGTTTGGCTCAGTATGTATATCTGTGTATTTGTCTCTCTCTCTCTCTCTCTCTCTCTGTTTTTGTGTTTGTCATTGTATGTCTTTCTAGCACTGTACCCGTCTCTATATCTCTGTCTGTATGTGTCTCTGTGTGTATGTCTGTCTCTCTAGGTGGCTATCTCTGTCTGTGTATGTGTGTCTAAGTGCGTTTGTATATCTTTCTCTCACTCTGTGTGTGTGTGTGTGTATGTGTGTAAGTGTGTCTCTTTGTCTTTTTGTGTCTATGTTTTTCTGTAACTTCGTTTACAGCTGCGTCTTTGTGTCTGGCCATGCGTCTCTGTATGTGCATTTTCTCTCTCTTTATGGGCATTTAGGTCTATGTCGCTGTCGCTGTGTGTGTGTTTCTTTATTTGCATGTACATCACTGTATCTGTATGTGCATCACTGACTTTTACTGTGTATTTTTATCTTTGTGGATGTGTTACTGTTTCTGTGTGCGCATCTCTGTCTCTGTTTTTGTATCTCTGACTGTTTCTGTGTTTTTTTCAATGCGCCTCTGTTTCTGTGTGTTTGTCTCTGTCTGTGCATCTGTGTCCGTACATCTCTGTCTGTGCATCTCTGGCTGTCCGTTTCTGTCTAGGCGTTTATGCCAGTACGTCTGTGAGTGCGTCTCGGTTTATGCGTCTCTGTCTGTGCATTTTTGTATGTGCCGCTTTCTATGTGTATGTCTTACTGTGTGCAATTCACTATTTCTGTGTACCACTGTATCTGTGTCTGCTCTGTCTTTGCATTACAGGCTCTCTGTGTTGGCTCTGTGTGTTTACTCAGTGTGTACTGCTCTGTCTTTGTGTGTACATTTCTGTTTTGGTGTATGCTTCTCTGTCTTCGTGTGGATGTATCTGTTTTGGTGTCTGTTTGTTCTGTCATGATGTGTGCATCTTTGTCTTAGTATGTGCATCTCTCTCTCGTCTTTGTCTCTCTATATTCTCCTCTATGTACGTCTACCTATGTGTACACTGTATTTCGGTGTATGTGTCCGACTCTATATGTGCGTTTCGGTGTTTCTAGGTCTTTGTGTTAATCTTTGCCTCTGTTTCTCTTTGTCTATCTGTCTCACTCTCAGTCTTTCTGTGCGTGCCTCTGTTTCTGTGTATCTCTCTATTTGTCTGTGTCCTTTTGTCTATGTGTGTAGTCTTTGTGTACCTAGGTGTGACTCTGTGTGCTTCTGTCTATGTGTGTGTGTCATTTTGTGTCTTTGTCTATGTGTGTCACTGTATATGTCTGTGCCTGTCTGTCTATGTATGTGGCTTTGTCTCTGTGTGCCTATGTATTGCTCTATGTATTTCTAACTCTGTCTCTATCTGTGTCTCTCTCTCTATGTATATGTGTCTCTGTGTGTGTTTGCCTTTGTGTGTTTATGTGTCTGTAGGATGAGCAACGTGCACAATAGAAGAGTACGAGGAAAAGGATGTTATTGGCAAAACAAAAAAAGAGGCTCCGTATTTCCATTTTAAAAGTCAGCTGGGAAAACGCTTTCAGTAAACGTTTAAAGGGCCGTTTAGGAAGGTTCAGTCAATGCCATGTGTGAGGTCGCAGATATAGGCAATAAACATAGTAAATAACTGCAGGAGGATACATAGTGAATACATATTTATTATGTATTCACTACGTATGCTGCTGCGTTCATTTTCTTTGTATCGTTAACTTCACTAGCCATGTGAAAATGTAATTGCGAGGTACACGTGCTGCTAATGTAGACCTGTTGTGTTGCTTTTTGCCTACAACCCATACTTTGAGTCCTATTAGTCTACAATATTCTTCTATTTACAGTAGAACATTCTTTATTATATCCTAGTCCTTTACTTTAAATAGCATCTCCTCTTCACTTTGTAGCATTACTCTACTCACACTATTAATTCCTTTAACTGTATCTTGCATCTTTTTCCGTACTATTTATTTAAAACTAAAAACCATAACAGTTTTAAACCTATGTACAGTTGTTTCTCACTCCCAATTCCACTTATTACAAAGTAATATTAAGATTTCCTTCTCTGCTCATTAACTAGAAATTATACTGTAATAGAAATATGGCATACCTTTACGAACATTCAAAATGTCTTTCAAGACGTTTTTTAGACAACTTGCAACTATAAAAACCCATGAATACCAGTTGCATCACAACAAACTTGCATTTCTACATTACCATCTTATTTACATTACATGCTTTGCAGCCTTAATTACACATATGATCTTTACAATGTGCAGACTTATATTACTAATACCTACAACTCAACAACTAGACAATATTTCACATGCAAACAACAATATCGCTTTGGCGACACTTACTATAATATTGCTCCCAACAAGAAAGAAAGCTTCGAAAATAGGTATTTTTACATAGCATTCATCAAAAAGGTAAAAGCTGGTAGCGTTATATTATTTCACTAAAATAAATACTCCACTAAGTTTCACAACATTGAGTATTAACAAGCAGCTAAAACGAAACCGAAACTAGTAAAATTCACGCCCTGTTGGAAAAAAATGTCCTTCACGCCCATTCGTGCCTCGTCTGACTTTATCTTATCTGTTTTTTTTTTTTACTACGGTTGGCCCTTTGTTACTGGTCAACTCCAATTACTAGAGTTTTATTGCCTTTCACCTTATTTAACCTCCCTGAAATACATCAGCTGAAAACACTCTCTTTGACTGATCCTACAGGCATATCGATGCGGTTCTGTAGTTCCTTGTCGTACAATTTCGGTGAGTACATTTTTTGCTTTCAAAGCATAATTTCTGTATAACTATTAGATTGTTCTATTAGTTTTCTTTGTTTCTAAAACGTAACTATCAAGCAATTCAAATAAACTTTTTTCGTATTTATGTAAATAAATATTAGTACTTCTAAATTAATCGAACAATGATAATATCATTGCTATAATTGCTTTACCCTTTCTACATTTTAACACTGCCTTCCTTTTCTAACCCACAGCACCAAAAATCTACCTCCAGACAACGCTACAGAGTCCCTCCCAATAACATTTTTAAGCACCATATTACCAACAAGATCACAGCTCTGGTAAGTACATTCGAGAACAAACGTATCTAATTTACGCAAAAAATGATTTGCCAAAACTTCGAACCTTCAAAAGTAAATTAATAACAATGCTATACATAGACGGCAATTTTTTCTGCCTTGCACTCTTATTAGGACCTAAATGTAATTTATCTTCCTGTACCAAAATATGTATAATAAACACCTTGTTATGGCGTTTGAAGAAAAGGTAGGTGCTATATGTGCCAGCGTAGTATTTATTGTATGACACTGTAAGAATATGCTCTTTCTAAATACTACTAATATAGCTGCCCCTGTACTAGCAAATCACAGGTGCATTAATGTTTACTGTACACTGTTATGTTTAATATCCCATGTAATGCACATACAGAACCAGTAGTGATTCATATGATGGAGTTACGATTTTTAATATTTGTAGTATTGTTTCATGGACACATTTTTCGACGCTTCCAATTGCTATTTTCATTACAATATGTGCTACATTAGGTGTATTTTAATTAGCTTTTGTGCTCGGTGTATCCTGCCCTTCCACCCAATAGTACACTGTAATACAAGTACTTTCAAATGGTAAAATGGTACGTTGAGAAAGTAATTTGGGGAAAAGTACCAATTATGACATGCGTTCTACAAAAAGTACATACAAAAAAAGCAAAATATAGCCTGTATTAATATGCGCCAGCTGCACTTACAAAAACATAGCAGCACATGTATAGGGGGCATTTAATTTTTTTACTTTTCTAACCTTCCTTACTTCCTATAACATCTTTTATGAGAAATACTCACCTTACTTATATATATGGCTGTTGCTTGTGCCCATCTACCCCTTTACCCACCTAACAACTTTCATGCATTTTTTTCCAATCTCCTACTCTACAGCTCACAGCTCATTTGCAGCCACAAAGACATACTCCCCATGCTCTACAATTATACTTTATGCACACAAACCCGGTATAGCTGCTCATCTTAAAAATCTCCCAAAATCTCCGTATTGCGCACATTAAAAGGTGCAAACTACATTCCTTGCTGTGTATAAATTACACCAAACAACGTACGAAATCAACTAACCCATTCACAACGCATACATGTATTGCTTACACTTAGCGGCCGGTTATGTTTAAAAACAAAAAATCTAGTTTGTTGCTAATGCAACATTGTTGTTCCTAAAGAGCAACACAATGCTCTCATCTTATTTTCTACACCACATACATACATGCCCGACTAATATACACCTTTTGGTACTTACATTAGCGGAATAGGTTTACGGTTTGTAGCGCAATACTTTTACAACATCAACACCTTTTAAACACAAAAACATAGCATAAATGGAGGAAACAAATAATTGTGAGGTCCTATCTGTCGCACTTTCAACTTCTGCTGATTGTTAACATTGCCTTTACCTTTCTACATTTTAACACTGCCTTTTTTTAAAAATCCAAAGCACAAAAAAACAATCGGCAGCCAACACTACTGTGCCAGCCCTAATGACAATTTGAAACACCGTACTATCGACAATATTACAGCTCTGGTAAGTACATTAGGAACCAAACGTATCTAACTTACACAAAAAATGCTTTTACTGAATTAAGGGTCTTTAAAGGTAAATCACTAAAAATGCTATAAACAGGTGCAAATTGTTTTCTACCTTGCATGCTTAGTCTCCCCAAACTTTAAATTGGCTGTCTGTGTAAAAAAAGTTACAAAATGTGTACAAATAAACACCTTGTCACAGCGAAAAAAAATGTTATGTGCTTTGCATTACAACTTAGGTCCTGTTGTTTGTACTCTTTTCATATATCACCAAATTTAGGTGGCCCGGTACTAGTAAATCACAGATGCATTAATGTTTACTGTACAATGTAAATTTTACTTTCCCATGTAATGCACATACGAAACCAGTAGCCATTTATCCAATGGAGTGCCGAATTTTTCTTTCAGATGGACTTTTTTAGGGACAAACTTATTCTATGCTTTAGTTGTGCTTTTTAATATATTCTTTGATACTTTAAGTACGTTTATTTTTTGCATTAAATGCTCTGTATTCGGCCCTTCTACCCAATACTGCCCTGTATACAAGTACTTTATAATGGTAAAGTGCTACAGTCAAAAATTAAGTTGGGGAAAAGTAGCATATTGCAGCATCCATCTGAAAAAAAGAACATATATAATATACAGAATATAAAACTGAACTATGCCCCAGCTAGTTGCGGTCGGTAGTGAGAGTAGCTGCCCAGCAGTGATGTGGGGAGTGGGAGGGCCAGGGTGAGGAATGAAAACTATAGATTAAGGTGGTTTAGAAATAAATAAAACATATAAATATATGAAATTAATTTCGTTGCGCGCTCTGCATCCCCAAATGCAATGCAGTGCTCGCAACCAAAATAGTTTCATTTATTTCTGTGTTTGCTTAACGGTAAACCTTTCTAATCTATAGTTTACTATCCCCCCTACCCCTGTACCACCCCACGTCACCGTCCAGCACCTACTCTCACTACCGACCGCAGTTGGCACCAGCTACACCTAGAAATAGACAGAAACACGTGTATAGAAAGGCGTATTTTTTTAGTTCCAATCTTCCTTAATTCTTATGACGTACATAGACGCACACATAGAAACGCACAAACATACACGTACAAATACGCACAGATAGAGTCGCACAAATAGAGTTGCACAAATAGAGTTGCACAAATAGAGTTGCACACGTGGAAACACACTGACAGAGACGCAGTGACACAGACGCACTTACAGAAACTTACTGATAGAGATGCACTGACAGAAATGCACCGACAGGGACGCACTCACAGAGATGCACTCACAGAGGCACACATACAGAGACGCACATACAGAGACGCACATACAGAGACAGACACACATAGATAAAAACGCAAAGGCAAAGACGCATACACAGAGACAGTGAGGGGTACATAGAGACAGTGATGCACACATACACAGTGAGACACGCACACAGACAGTGATGCATATAGTAAAAAGAAATGCACACACAGTGACAAAACATATACAGAAATGCACGCACAGAGACAGAGACATACAGACAGAGGCACACACCCACACACAGAGACGCACCTGCTTCTAAGACACACAAAAACATAGACACAAAGAGATAGATAGACACACACAGAGTGAGACATACACACACACAAAGAGAAAGAGACAGACACAAA
The DNA here is from genome assembly GCF_964204655.1 of Triturus cristatus. Lineage (NCBI taxonomy): Eukaryota > Metazoa > Chordata > Amphibia > Caudata > Salamandridae > Triturus > Triturus cristatus. Next base: position 1,188,557,479 of record NC_140581.1, on the reverse strand, counting down.
CAGAGACACATATACAAACAAAGATTGCCACACACAAAGGCGGACAAACACACACACAAAGATACACAGACATTGATACATAGACAGTCACACACATAGACATACCTCCAATGATAAACACACAGAAACAGAGACACATACAGAGAGAGAGACACAAAGACAGGCACTTAGAGCAAAGACAAAAATACAGAGTAAACAAGAGGTACACACATACATATACACAGAGACAGTCGCTGTTAATAGTGAAAGTAGCTGCTGGGTGATGACGTAGGGAGGGGAAGGGACAGGGTAGGAGGGAGTAAACTATAGATTATGGAGGCTCACAGCTAAGTAAACATATAAATACATAAACTGAATTTCATGGCGTGCACTGCATTGCATTTGAGGATGCAGTGCGCGAAACCAATTCCCTTTTATTTATTTATATATTTACTTGATGTAGCACTCCATAATCCATTGTTTACTCTCCCCCCCCCCTCTTCCCCTGCCACTGGCCACGTTACAGCCTGGAAACTACTTTCACTATCAATTGCCACTGCACATCGAGACAAACACACACAGACGCACACACAGAGGCAGTTATGTATAAACATACAGAGACTGCCAAATACACAAACGCACACACAGAAGCACATAGAGACAGATATCGCACACTGAGACAGACACCACACACAAACATAAAGACACTGACACAGACACAGATACTGGCTCTTTTGTCAACAAATACAACAAACGCTAAAAACTTAACAATACTTATAACTACATTACTATAGTGCGTAGCAATTTACATAATTAAACCCCAAATACCGTAGCGCGCACGCTTTTGAACCTGTTATTTTTATCAATGGTTCTTTTGCCCATATGTCCAAATAAACATTACATGTCTCCTTCAGTCTACAAATCTGCATCCCCTTCTGATCCACTTAAACACGCAAACATACAGCAAGTATATTTTACAAACCTATAACAGTTCTTGCTTGCCACGCTACTATTAACTTCTGGTTTCTTATTGCTCATAACAGTGTGGTATTACGGCTCAATTCTCCTTCCTGTTTAAGCATTTTACAACATTCCCTCAACAGGACTAAGTTGCTTCACTATTTGTTATTTCATAATTTACTGCTTCATAACACCTCTGAGCAAACACCAAGTAGACTGACACTTCTAAATAAACCTCACACCCAACCTACTCTACCTTTACACATACACACACTACTACTTTGCAGTTCTATAAACAATCCCTATATGTCTTCTCATTATCAAATACACACTGACACTAAAGCTAAAATATTGTACAAATGAAAATATACACTCTTACATCCAGAAAGTAAGTAGTTATTTGCAGTACCTCACCTAAAATACACTAACCAACATGCACCATCCCTTACATAACACATATAGAGATTACAAACACATACCCTCCTCATTACATGCAATAGTTTTTAAGGACTTGCTCTGTAACCTTAGTGTTAAATTACGTACGCTGAATAATAATATTAGGTTAAAAACATATGCTGCAGCTGCCTGTATTAAAGGCGCAAAGTACAGTACAACACCCATATTATAGCACAGAAAAAAACATTGGTGTGTTTCACACAAAATACACAGAGTAACGCACATAAAGATTTAGAAATAATATATATATAGTTCTCAGCCCATCTACCTTTTTTTACACCTACTTACATTAATGTGTTTTTATAGTTTGTTAAGTAGTCCTTAAACCCAGCTACTTTGCACACACACAGACACACTCCATATGCTGCACATTCACACTATATGCACAGAAACTCGGTGTAAGTGTTCGCTACAAGGCACAAAACTAATCAGCATTGTCTACTGTATAAAGTACAAATTGCATAGCGTGCCGTGTAAAAATGCACCTAACAACCTACAAAATAACTCCTCACAAGCCATATATGTAACGCTTGCATTTAACAGATGGTTATCTGAAAAAATGCTTCTATTTTGTTGCTGATGCTACATTGGACTTCATACTGAGCAACTTCTTTTCCTTCTTATCCCAATCTAAAATACATACATGCTCCACTACAAAACATATTTGTGTACTTTAGTTGCAGTACAATTATTTTTAATGATCTACACCATTTAAACAACATCAATTATTAAAAGCAGCCAGCCTTACCCTCAAACTGATACATTTGCTTGTACAAATGTACACAACATACGTTATAAAGATGCACTACATACACATATACAACTACAGCTTTCCATTACACAACGCACAAATTACACTGCGTTAGTCATTTTTTTCACAATGATGCTCTGCACACTTACACTTTCTTACTTACTGTACTAGATACATACATATGACTATCCTATGCATATATCAGTACTTCAATCGCAACGCACTAATTATATTCTAATACCACTATCAACTGCAGGGCAAACTAAAATGAAATCTCCCATTTTACATGCTAGGTTCCTATAACACAATGCACAATAGTCATATTAAACAACATCACATAGTATAAACTATATCATAACAAAGCAGTCCATTAAAATTTAATACAAATACACATTAACAACATAAAGATACATAGATTAAAAAAAAAACACGTATCTTCCTCTTCATACGCTGTTCCATTCTATCTGCTCCGGTCTGTCGGTGAACAGGCATCACAGTAACACTGTAAATAAATAAGTGCGTAAATAACTCCTATAAGAAGAAACATTTACAGCTATTTAAAATAATGTACATAGTGAAATGCACAAGATTATATTATTTAATCTAAACTAATTTTACAAACTTGCTATTATAATAGTTATACAGTAGACGCATAGAATACAGGCAACTTTACAAAAACACTCTAACCTTGGTGTTCATGCGCTGCACTGTCTTCTTAGCTCCGGTCGGTAGGGTGAAGCATCACAAATTAGCATCACATTGACGAGTTAACAACTTAAACACGCATATTAACAAACAATACATAGCACATAGACTACATAGTTAAGTACACCAGATTATGAAAAATTGCAAGTAAACTACATTTGCGAACAACAACTATCCCAATAAGTATACATTATATGCATATAATACAGGCAATATTACAAAAATACTCTTACCTTTCTCCTTGCGCGCTGTTTTGCCTTCTCTGCTCCGGACAATGGAATGGGGCATCACTAGAATAGCACCAAGTTAACAGTTTCAGAAAACGTAACGTGCATATTACCAAATAACACACAGCAGAATAGTTACATAGTCAATCAAATCAAGTTTTTTTCGACTATTAGAAAAATAATCATAAAAGCACATACAGATAAAAACAATTTAGAACAATACCATATAGAAATACATTCTCACAAAAGCTAGATGTGCATCAGCATGAGTTGGTTAATCATTCAAATCTCAAAATAAAACAACGGTTTACTTGATCGTAAACTTTCGACAAGTTAAAACAATTTAAAACATGGCATATAAAATACAAACGCTGTAAGATCAGATGAGTCACAGCGTAAATTGGCTAATCACAGGTTTTAAACCGCATATCCCTAGGGCATAGACTTTCTACAAGTGAAAACCGACTTTAAAAATGTAGATATAGGTGCAATTTAAAGTTCATCCCCAAGTGATTGCATAACCAAAAAGGCAGGGCGGCATAGATCAGGGAGAATCCATCTCTTTCTCTGAACTTGATAACATTTGCAAAAAAATAAAACATGCATGGTGGTCTGAGCTGAGTACTCATCGCATGGACATTTAATTAGCACTCTGGACCAGTCATTTCTGTCTGGAAAGCTGAGGGATCTGTGGATAATGCCCAGTCTAAATCGGGTAAGCAAGAATCTTTCGTAATCAGAGATGACCAATTTCAAATAGGGCTGCATCTTAGGAGAGATCAAGATATGCTGATGGGCTATAACAGTAATTTTGGAGAACTCCGAGTTGAATCTAAGATTTTCTACAAAGTGAAGACAACTTTGTTTAAATTCTTTCTTGTCTAAGTTGGCTAAAATAGAAGGGTCTTAAAAATATTCCTGATGGCCCATTCTCCGCAACAAATTTCTGACATATTTCAGCCATCCAATACGAGAGATTCCATCCAGCCCACAGCAATCGGTAATAATTTGACGATTTAAAACAGTCTCGGTAGTCCAGACACGATACCACAGAAGAATTGGTTGGATACAAATTATGTCCGTTAAATATGGTAAGCCAAGTTCCATAAGGCAATTAAAAGTGGACACGCATTCCGGAACAGCCAATAAAAACCTAAGGAATCTATTTTCCACCATCTGAAGAACGGTCACATCAGCTTGACCCCAGATGTCAGACCCTAGGTTGCGGTAGCAACACATTTGGCTTTGTAAATTTGGAGTAATTCTGGGGGCGGGCGTTTACCCAATTTCCTACTAAAATTAGTAAGGGCGGCAAAAGCCTTTAAAAATAACAACTTCCTAGAGTGAATAGCCTGGGTCCATGAGCCAATGTGGTCAAATAAGACCCCCAGGTAGGAAAAGGTATTAGAACGTTCGAGGCGGTTTTGCTCAAGAAAGAATGAACGTGAGCTCTTCCTCCCTCGTCCACAATTTAAAATAAAAGTTTTGGAGGTATTGACTGAAAGACCCAGATTTGCCATAAAATTAGCGAAACTAGAGATAACTTTCTGTAGGCCAATCGGGGTGCGGGCCATAAGGACGGCATAGTCTGCATACATAAACACAGGGAGTGGACACTTCCCAACCAATGGAAGGTCCTGGCACTCATCCATCAGAACTTTTCCTAAGTTGTTAATGTACAATGTAAGTAGGAAAGGTGCCAGGACACAACCTGGTCTCACTCCTCTTCCGATGGTACAGCAATCAGTAAGCTCGCCCCCTGCCCCATAACGAACTCTGGCCCTGGCTCCAATGTAAAATTGTCTAATAAAAGAAATGAGACTGAGGTCCACTCCCATACGTTCCAAAATCACCCAGAGTTTGTCATGGATAACGCAGTCAAAAGGCGCGGTTAAATCCACGAACGTCAAATACAAACTACCCCCCTTGGCCTTAGTGTATTTTCCAATTGTGAGGTCCAAGTTTAGGCATTGATCAATGGTCTCCAGCCCTTTACGGAAGCCATATTGGATGTTACTAATTATTTGGTGATCATCTGGCCAATACTGTAATCGGGCTAAGAGAACTCTCCCGATAATTTTAACTGTCGAATCTAATAATGAAATCGGCCTGTAACAGGCCTGGCTGTGCCTATCCCCTTTTTTGAAGATGGGCACCAGAATCGATTCGTTCCAAGTTGGTGGGAAACCAAGGGAACTATATGCGTTGATACCTGAGTTAAAATGCGTCCCCAAAACTCGGCGTTGGACTTAAAAAGGTCCACAGGTATACCGTCTTCCCCCCACTTACTCAAAGATATGGCCTCCATGATTTCATACAGTTCATATTGGGGATGCAAAACAGTACTTATATACTGTGATTCTTTCCTTCCACCAACCAGATCGTAAGTTATTGAATCAGAGTGAGAGCTATTATTACAATATAATTTAGAAAAATGCTCAACCCATTCTCCCCTCGTTATTGCATTTTCTATAGTTGCCCTCTCTGAGTCAACTAAAAAAGGAGCATTGATGGCATTCCAGAAAGCTGATGAATCTCTCTGTTCCGAAGCTTCACGCAAGGCTGTCCATGCTTCCCCCTTTAAGAATTTTTTCCTTAACACTTGTGCAAGATGATATTCCCTTCTAGCCTCTTTAATCTCTTGCCTGTTTTTAATAGTTCTGTGAAGGGCAAGTTTAAGTGAGGAATGGGCTTTCGTACAGCGGGAGTCAAACCAGCCCCTCTTTAATGGGGTCTTGCGTTTTGAGTTTATGTGAAGAGCATTATTCACAAAGTCAGCAATTTTATAGTATCCCTCCACAATGTCCTCCAAGGGGTTACCACTATCTAGGCATGTCTCAATAGCATCCCTACAATTGATGATAACCTTGGTCATAAACACATCAGGATCAAGCTTCTTCCAGCTTAATGAATAACCATTTTGTCTAACCAGGGAAATATCTGTCACAAGAGGATTAATAATTGCAGGCCTATTGACTATCCTAGAATGAACCTTAACATTTATACTCTGTGGAAAATGGTCACTGAGGGAGATATCATGGGTATAAAATGCTGATAGTCTGGGTGCGTGTCTGATAGATATCAAAATAAAATCTATTAGAGAGAACAGCCCTCGGCCGCTAAAGGTCGGGTTAAAAGGAATCGGAGGGCTACAAAGATTATCGGTAAAACCCAAATCTTCCATGGACAGTGTTTCGTTAAACATATCTCTCTGGGTGGAGTGGATAAAATGGGGAGTGCATAAGTCGGGTTGCTGCTCCAGACCACAAACCCTATTATCCTCCTGATGACAACGCTTAATATTAAAGTCCCCCCCCAAACAATAATCAAATCCCTTGTACTGGCTGATTGTAACCCGTTGATATGTTGATTTACTACTCGTAGCAAACTGGGCAAATCCTCACGGGGGCATTATTATAGAGATTAACTATTACAATGCCTGTAGATTTATCCACATTGGCCAAAAAGAGTTTGAACATAACGATTAATCACCAGGGTTGTAGTTATACTAAAATTACAAAGATTTGAAACATAAATACACAGCCCTCCTATGGCTCTACCATGGGTTGATGCAACTGCAGGTATATGAAATGTTTTAAAACCATTAATATGAATGGGGTTAATTAGCCAGGTCTCTTGTAGGCAAAAAATATCAAAACCCAGAACAAACTCTGACCACAGGGGGTTCACAATCTTAGCCTTAAGACCAGCAATGTTCCAAAACATATTATGACAACCAGTATCCCTCTTGGGTCCAGTAGCAACCTGGGAGCTAGCTCCAGTGGAAGGGGTAGTAAGGGCCTCAGGGGAAATTATTGGACTAGTAGGGGGGATTATTGTACTAATAGCTGTGAGGGGGGCCACAGATGTGGTTCTTAGACTAGTGGCTATAGGGTGAACGGGGGATAGAAGGAAGCAGACTATGAGACTCCGTCTTGGCGCCTGCTCTCGCCGATGATCTATACATATTATGCCTCTGGGACCTCAGTAGGCCAGTATTTAGGCCTTGTGAAATACTTGCAGAGTTCATAACCCTACCCTTCTCCCCAAATCCGATAACACCTGCACCCGGGTTCAAGGTAGGTCCCCAATTTACCGTATTTCCTCCTCGGGGAATCATAAAAGGTCAATCCACTTGATCCAAGTGGGAAAAGAGGTCAAAACGATTAAAGGTTGGGACATTATACAAAGGGGGAGGATTCGGGTAGTGGTGTCACCCATTTAAAGAGTTTAAACAGTTAGTGCGAGACATTTGATTAAAAAAAAAAACAGGGGCATCACATTAATTTTGTGATGTGAAATAAAATGGGTACCTGCCCGTGTCAATATTTGATGTACCAAAGTTGGGGATTTAATAGTAAGAATCACACAATCCCCTGGTAAAGACTTCTGGACTTTCCCCAACCAAATAACATGCCTAGCCATTTTAAAATTTAAAAAAGAGACTCTGTGATAACCCAGTTTTTGTGCTCAACCAGGAAAGTGATTTATTCCTAAATTCCTCCCAGGATTCTGCTGCCCCGGGCAGTAAAACGGGAACGTTAGCTAGAATTACCGTATATGGGTCACAGCTGGAGGCAAATCCAGCACTGCCAATGTCGAGTCTTCTCCCTCCTTATACCTCGCACCACGTATAGACGGGACAGGTACTGCAGGAGATTCCTGGGGCAAGACAGCATGATGATCTAGTTTAGGGTCGTGACTTCTACATATACATAGTCAAATAATCAGTTGTGGGCATTAATTACAGCTGACTAATTGCAAATAATAAATCTTTACAGTGCATATACATATTACAAACAAAGTACAGTCAATATTACGATACAACTCTTAGCTTTCTCTTCCCGCGCTGCTCCGTCGTCTCAGCTCCGGTGGGTGGGGTGGCCATCACAAGTATAGCCAACATTGACCCTTTCGGTAAAAGGAAACACGCATATAAACAAACAGTACACAACACATCCTCTACATAGTAATCAAAATATAGTAAATAATTGCGGCTAATAAATTTTTGGACGCTACCATTTACAATCCATATACATTATACACATACTGTAAAGCCAACCTTCAAAAAACACTCTTACCTTTCTCTTTGCGCGCTGCACCACCTTCTCAGCTCGGGTGGGTGGGGCGGGCATAAAAAAAATATAATCGGCATTAACAGTTTCGATATAGTTAAACACACACATTAGCAAACACTGCGCAACACATTCGTTACAAAGTAAAATACACAATATTAATAACTATTGAAACTATTCACTTTTTAAACATGAACATTTACAAAAATTGTACAGTATACATATAGATTAAAGTGGGCATTAAAAAAATCTCACTTACTTTTTCTATGCACGCTGCGATGTCTTCTCACCTACGGTGAGTGATGTGGGCATCACAAAAATACAATTGTCACTCACAGTATCCAATAAAGTTAAACACGCAAATTTTAAACACTACACAACACATTCGCTACAAAGTAAAATAAACAATATTAATAACTAATTGCGACTGAACAATTTTTTAACATGAACATTTACAATTAATATACATTATACGCATAGCCTAAAGACAACATTTAAAAAAAACATTCTTACCTTTTTGTTCCCGCCCTGCGCTGTCTTCTCAGCTCGAATGGGTGCGATAGGCAACCCAAAAATAGCAGAAACATTGACATTTCCAATAAAGTTACACATGCATTTATAAAAAGTAACCAACACATTTGCCACATATTAAAATACACATTACTAAAAAGTAATTTGAAGTTAACATTTTTTAATTACTAACATTTACAATAAATATAGATTGTACACATAGAGTAAAGCCAAAATTAAAAAAAACTCCTACCTTTCTCTCCCTGCACTGTGCTGTCTTTTCAGCTCAGGTGAGTGGAATGGGCATCAAAATAATAGCATCAGGATTGACAGTCTCAATAGAGTTACACTCGCAATTATGAACAGCACACAACATATTCGCCACATACTAAATACACAATGTTAATAAATAATTGTGAGTAATTATTTTTTTATTAATACATTCACAATAAATACACATTCAACACATAGACAAAAGCTAGCATTAAAAAAACGCACTTACCGTTCTCTACGCGCACCGCGCAATCTTCTCAGCTCCGGTGGAAGGGATGGGCATCACAAGAATACAATTAGCATTGGCAGTTTCAATAAAAAGGTAAACATGCAAATTAATAAACACTGCGCAACACATTCGCTACATAGTAAAATACTGAAAACTAATAACTATTTGCGACTAATCATTGTTTTAACAGTACCATTTACTATAAAGATAGATTATACACATAGACTAAAGCCAACATTAAAAAAAACACTCTTACCTTTCTTCTCGCGTGCCATGCTGTCTTCTCGGCTCTGGTGGGTGGAACGGGCCTCACAAAAATAGCATTAGCAGTGACAGATTAGATGAGGTAAACACGCAAATTTAAACAGTACACAACATATTCGTAAATTTGTAAAATAGACAATATGAATAAATATTTGCAACTATTCATTTTTTATTCATGACATTCACCATAAATATACATTATGCACATAAAGTAAAAACAAAATTTACAAAAACTGTTACCATTTTCTCCGCGCGATGCGCTCTCCTCTCAGCTCCGGTGAATGGGGTGGGCTTTATAAAAATAGCATCAGCATTGACATTTGTGATAAACAAACATATGCGATTATAAACAGTACACAACACTTTCGCCATTTCGAAATACACAATATTAATAAATAATTGCAGCTACACTATTTTTTCTTACCGACATTTACACTACTTATGCATTACACACATAACACACACAACATACAAAAAGAGGCTCTTACCTTTTTCTTCACACACTGTGCTGTCTTTTCAGTTCGGGTGGGTAGGGTGGGCAACCAAAAAGAGCATTAGCATTGACATTTTCAATAAAGTTTCACATACAATTATAAACATCAAACAACACATTTGCCACATATTAAACTACACAATATTAGTAAATAGTTGCAAGTTATCATTTTTTGTTAGTATATTTACAATAAATATACATTATACACATAGAATAACGCCAAATTAAAAAAAACCTCTTACCTTTCTGTTCACGTGCTATGCTGTCTTCTCGTCTACGGTGGGTGGGGTGGGCATCTGAATAAGAGCGTCAGCATTGACAGTTTTGATATATTTACACTCGCAATTATAAATAATACACAACACATTCACCACATAGTAAATACACAATGTTAATAGATAATTGCGAGCAATCATTTTTTTATTAGTACATTTATAATAAATACACATTCAACACATAGACAAAAGCCAACATTAGAAAAACGCACTAACCATATTCTTTGCGCGCTGCGCAATCTTCTCAGGCCTGGTAAGAGAAGTGGCCATCACAAGAGTACAATAAGCATAAACCGTTTTGATAAAGTTAAACACGCAAATTAATCAACACTGGACAATGCATTCGCTACATAGTAAAATACACAGTACTAACAACTGTTTGTGACTGATTCTTTTTTTTACACTGCCATTTAAAGTAAATATAAATTATACACATAGAGTTAAGCCACCATTAACAAAGACACTCTTACCTTTGTGAGCGCACGCTACGCTACCTTCTCAGCTATGGTGGGTAAGACAGCCATCACAAAAATAGCATTAGCATTGACTGATTTGACAAGATAAACACGCAAATATAACAGTGCACAACATTTTCGAACAATTGTACAAAAGACAATATCTATAATTATTTGCGACTATTCATTTTTTTATTCATGACATTTGCAATAAATATTCATTGTGCGCATAGAGTAAACACAACTTTTTTACAAAATCTTACCCTTTTCTTCACGCGCTGCACTCTCTTCTCAGCTCCGGTGGGTGAGGTGGTCATCACAACAATGGCATTAGCATTGACAGTATCGATAAAGTTACATACGCAATTATAAACAGTACACAACACATTCGCCACATAGTAGATACACAATATTAATAAACAATTGAAACTAATCTTTATTTCAATAACAACATTTACAATACATATACATTATACACATAGAATAAAGGTAACATTTTAAAAGCACTCTTACCTTTCACTTCACACGCAGCACTGTTTTCTCCGCTCTGGTGGGTAGGGTGAGCATCACAATAATAGCATCAGCATTCAGTTTCAGAAAACTTACACTCGCAATTAAAACAGTAAACAACACATTTGTCACATAGTTATACACTATATTGATAAATATTTGCGACTAATCTTTTTTTACGTAATAACATTTACGATCAACACCTTAAACACATAAAGTAAACACTCTTATCTTCCTGTTCACACGCAGCAGTGTCTTCTCAGGTCCGAAGGGTGGGGTGGCCATCACAAGTATAACATCAGCATTAACAGTTTCGACATAGTTGCACACGCATTTTAAACATAGCACAACACATTCGCCACATACTAAAATACACAATATCAACATATTTGCAACTTTTCATTATTTTAATAAAACGCTCTTACCATTATCTTCTCAGCTCCGGTTGGTACAGTGGTAAGGGTGGGCTGAAATTGCGTAATCGTGTTACGCAAATCTTCGCGAAATCGCTAAAAATTATCGTGAACGCGTGGAAATATTGTGAAGACGCGTAAGTTTTTGTCCCGCCTGTTCGCAATGTTTTTGCGTGATCGCATTGGAAATGTGTCGACAACTTGCCCATGCGGTCGCTAATGGGCACAGCCATCTTGTTTTCACTTGTCCCACCCGCTCGCGATGCTATTTCCTGTTCCGGGTCGCGCAATGCATGCTTGCGCTTGTTCGCGTTAGGTATTTCCTGTTCGGGAACGCGTATTGCGATGCTTTTTGCGTGTTCGGGGGAAAATATCTCGCGAACTTGCCCATGCGGTCGCAATGGGCGCGGCCATCTTGTTTTTCACTCTATGCTATGGTTCTGGGGCCTGCTTTTCAATCCTCCCTCTATCTTTTCAATCCTTTGTTTCTGAAAACTTTTTTTTGATCTTTTTTATTTATTATCTCTCTCTCTATTTTCCTGACGCAATATTTTTTGTTTTTGTCTATTTTTTGTGTGTTTTTTAACTACATTTTCACTCTTTTTCTATTACCTGCTTTTTAAATTTCTTTTACTTACTTTTTTAATTTTTACCTTTTCTTTTCCACCCCCTGCCTACCCCAGAGCCGTGGCAAAGGGCCACAGGGGGCATCGCAGCCTGAGCCGTGACCGCCTTCCTTGCGGAAGGCGGCGCCCACAAGGGGTGCAGGCACGGGCCTTATTTTGGGAGGTGGAATTGGTTGCACTGTTTTTTTTTGTGCAGCGCCACCTCCCCTTAACCCTGGCAGCAGGCGGCAGGCCTGGGTCCGGGTTCGGGCTCCGGGAGCAGCGGTGGCGGAAGGTGCCCCGGGCAGTGTTTCGCTGCCCGGGTGTACGGCGCAGCCAGAACCAGCTGACGCACTGGTGGTCCGATATCCTGGACCGGGAGCAGGACCTGCTGGACCTGCTAGGAGTGGAGGTCCCGGGTCTTGGTGAGTAACTATTTAATTATTATTACTTTGTGTCTGTTCTTCTGCCCTGTGTTATATATTGCGAATATATTTTTTTTCCGACCAGCTAGAATGCTGCTGCTTACATACAGTACAGGTAATTTACGTTCAAAAGTCTTCTGTGATTGTTATGACACTGATGCTCTGCGCTACTAATCTTGTTATTTGCACCTTTGCGTTTGCGCTCGTTTTGCGTGATTATGTAAGATTTTATTTTAGAAAACTTAAGTTAGGTAATGCTAGAGTGACTCTAGTCCTTCCTTTGTCCTGTCACTAAGAGATAGGGGTGGATTGATACTTAGGTTTAGTTACCTATTATAAGTTTGTAATTTTTTAGTGGTCTGTGACGCCCCCTCTATTACGTCACGTGCTGCTGAGTGCTGCTAGTGCTTACCCCAGTTCTTAGTAGAACCTTTTGTAGTTTGTTCAGTGAGTGCTAATAGGCTTAGCACTAGCAGAACATCTGCATCAACGAACCAGCAATTTTGTGTATACAAAAATACAGGCATATGTCCTCCATTCATGCATTTTTGAGGACTAAAAGAAGTGGAAATGCTTACTTAATGTACAATTGGCACGCCTGGAATAGGTGGGCTCGGTCAGGTGGTACGTACTACTTAGGCTTAGTTAGTATTCTGGAATCTGAATGGAACACTGGATTAGTGTAGATAAATAATAACTAGTCGGTCCGCGAATCCCCAGATACTACTTGTCGACCAGATTAGATAGGTCAATTTTATTGCAATTGTTGTTTACACAAATGTTTTTTTGACAGTCTTATAAAAATATTGTATTTGTTTCACACCAATCATCAATGTTTGTCTCTTCCTTTCTTATATCTTTCATGATCAGCACCCAGGGGCAAGAAGACGGGGGCAGAGTCGGCTGGAGCAGTTCCAGTCGGACAGGAGGACCAGAACAAGGGCTCTTCTGCTGGCCCCAGTAAGTCTTCCCGTTTTTAATATTAATTCTTATTCACTAACTTTTACTGCACCGTATTTTTTTCCCGAACTATTGTTTCCGTTTCCTAATGCTATTTTTTACCAACAATTACCCTTCGATCTAGACTATCTGTTTCTAGATTCTTGTTATCCCTGCCTCTAACTGCCACTGCTATGACTCTCTGTACTACTACTATTAGTCTGTCTGTAGCTAAGCATGCCCAGTTGGCCACTCTTTATTTAAAAGGTTTTAAATAAAACTCAGATTCACCAGTAGCTCCAGCCATTGATGAGTCCAGTCCTTTGGGTTGTCCTCTTGTACTCCTTCTATTCTTCTTAATCTCTGAGGATTTATTAATCTTGATGTTTTTCGACAATTCCCACCAACAAAATGCCCAACCAGATTTTACTATTTTGATAGGACATACTACTACTGTTGTAGGGATTTTCCACATACAGAACATTGCAGTTGCACAAGAAAATAGGGTGTTGGTGATGGGAGGTTGGACCTTCCTCACACTCACACCTCAATCAGAACAGAACCCACCACAATCCCCTGCCCGACTAGTTATAATAGTGTTTAATTACTATTAGCTCTCCGAACCCCCCCCCCAAGATACCCAATGAGTAGACAACCCAGAACATAACACTCCCGACTTCTCAGTCGTGGCAGCAATGCACAAGCACAGTTTGCACACCCTTCCTTTCGCTCGCTCACTCGTGTAAGTCCATCCACACCAAATACCACTGAGTCTATGTAAGCACAAAATTTTATTAGCAATTGATAAGCTATGTACGTTGTTCTATAATCAACAGCAAAATGCATAAGATTAAAACTATAAACATTGTTGCACTTAGTTACACAGACAACAACTACAAGTCCATAGAACGAAGAAAAAAAAAGCAAAATCATGATTAATAATAAGTGAACAGTGGTGGAAGCACCACCATCCCCTTTGTAGGGATAGGAATATAGTTTATATAAAATTATAAATGAAGATCTGAGCGAATTCTGTGGACCCCTCACCTTAGAAGAAGGTTGCACTGGTTACATCATAAGCTCTGCAAAGCTCTGGTTCGTAGAATGGAATCTTCCGTCTGTTAGGAGAAAAATGGTGCGCGTTAGTATATTGCAAGCATTTCTCAGTCGTGGCAAAAAGTGTAGCATTTTGGATAAGCAATATGGACTAACACCAGAACTCCATAGCAAAGTGGCTTGTTTTGATTGACCTTGTACGCAGCGCTTAACCAGTAGCAGTATGAGCTCATGTGGGCTCAAAGGCGTCACTCTTTATTCAACAAGCTGCGAGGTAACGACGCGTGTGCTAAAATAAAAGACACAAAGGTAAAATGGTAGCATGGCTCGGGCTAACTAAGCAAAGACTAGAATGACTCTAGGGACCATATAACTACTAGTGTGTCCTCTACTACTACCTGATTTGTACTAGTGATGTATGTTTTATATGTATGTATTACTATTAACTCATTTTTCAATCTTGCTAGTGAAAAATAGAGGGAGGTGGATATGACACCTAAACAATGTGTAATGTTTTTTCAAGGCGCACTACCAACCACCAGTGCCGGGGCCAGCGGCGACGCGGCTGCTGACAGAGGAGAGGAGGAGGCGGCAGTTGCAGGAGGAGCTGCTAGTGCTACCGTGACACTATTTGTTGAAATATTTGTCTTACTGCTTTGCTAAGAGTATATTTTACAATAGTCTTGTTTTCTCTTCTTCATATATAGCTACTCCTTCCAAGGGGAAACCTGACCGGAAGGAGTTGGCAGCCAAGGCCCGGCGCCGGTAAGTGGAGGCCATACAGACCGAATATCGTCGGCTGGTGGTCCTGGAAGAGGAGGAGGAGGCGGCAGCAGCAGCTGCAGCCTCCTCCAATGCCCCAGGCCCCAGCCACCGCCCTCCAGTGGTACAGCACCACCGTCTGGCAGCCACCCGCCGCAGCCCCTCCATCAGTGCTGCCCCCCCCGTGGATGCAACTGCCGCGCATTGAAGCGCTGTGTTTCCCGCCTGTAAGAGCACGTTTGTGTCCTCCGGAAAAAAGCCCGCCGAACTTAGACCCTGTTCCTATTGCCCCTTTTTAAATTATTCTTGGGGTGGGTGGGATCCGGGCGTTGGGTTTTCTCTTTTGGACAATTGGACATTTTCTTTACGGACATTGGTTGGGGCTAGGGAGAGGGGTGGGTCAGGTGTGGGATTTTTTTTACATAGTTTATTTTTGTTAGGGTATTAAATAATAAATTTCTACTTAAGTTTACATACGATGTTGTTAATGTTTTCTGGGTGGGGTTACTGTTTTACATCACACTGTATCCTTCTTTCCTTGCTGGTGCAGGGCTGCCCACAGACAGTGTTTGATTTTAATAATTAGATGACTTTGTAAGACAGAAACAGAGTGACTTGTCCTACTAGTACTGTCAGTCGCTTCTACTCTAGGCACTCTGCAACTGGGCTCAAAGGGGTGTGTGAAATTGAATTAATGAAAACATATCCATTATTAATTATGCCTCCCCCAAAGTTCTCTTACCTTTGCTTGATGTTTAACTTAGGCACAGCGATGGCTGCATGGTGATGATGGTTTTCTTTCCTAATATGCCATGGTTGTGGTGGTGGTAGTAGTAGACACGGGCAGAAGCATTTGCCAAAAAAGAAAATGAGACAGTCAGTAGCCTGAGAGAGACTCTTCGAGGAGTAGTAGAATGAAGTACAGTACAGAACTTACTGCTAAACAATAATATGCCCAAATACAACAAAACATAATGGTGGTGGAGATAGCCTAGTAGTACACAGAGTTATAAACTCTAGTTGTGTCGAGTCCCTTGACTAGGCCTACAGCACACTGACACAAGCGAAACTGTTAGTGTTGTGTAGGAGGATGACAACAAATGAAATCCATTAATCCAATCAATGCCGGGAATTAATGCTGATGTATTAGCCGGTTCCTTTGGTAAAAAAATTACCTCACAAATATACTGCTCATGGGTGGGCAAGAAGAAGAAGATCCCTGCCCTGCCTTGAAGTTGAAGTACTGTTGCTTTTGCCACATCCGCCCCAGCAAGCGTGTGACAAATTATTGGTGTACATTTAATGTAGTCATACCTCAATAAGTCACACTGCCCGGGGGAAGAGGGTTAGGGTTTGTTGAATGGTTGGGAAGGGGGTTTTGGGGAAAGGTTTGAGAAAGAAAAACAGTATGCATGGACAAACATCAAACGACAGAATCTTTGTAGACTACCATATCCATATCAATATGTTAAGGGAGAAAAAGGAAATAATGCATGCATGATGATTGATGATAAGGAGAGACCCGGATTACATACAGTTTGTGTTCAGTGTTACCGGGCTTACTTTTACAGACAGCAAAGAAATTTTTTAAATATCTGTAGGGATGAATTATAGACAGAGAGCAAACCTAATGATAATAATAGTAATAACAACAAGAACACACTGTTGTAATGATTGAAGACAAAAAAATGAATCAAATTATTTAAAAGATGAGAGTTGATACTGTTACTGTGTTATCCTGGTCAAATGGTGAGTTGAATCTCGCCATCCCTCTTGGTCCTCCCTTCCATGGATGCTCCGTCCATCAATCTTGGGTGACTCCACTGCCTGCCTGGCAGATGTAGATTCATTGGTAAGGTAAGGGTGCATTGTTGTTTTCCCAAGTATAGCACAGGGTAAGGCCCGGCCTGTAATTGTAGATGCAAAAACAAAAGGGATATTGAGATTGAAACCAAGTTGAAAAAAATGGACAAGTTAATGGTGTAGTGCAACAAGAACACTTTCCGAGGCAGCATGGATGCATCATCTCTACTCCAGTCTGTTTCCAGCAGTAACCTACAACACCAACAGGACAGAGCAGGCCCACGGTGACGGCACCCTTTGCACATCCTCCATTTAGCGTACATTTTTTGAAAGAGTTGGACAAAGCACATATCCAGCAACATAGCACTTTACAATTTACCTCAGTCATACCACCGCTACACTTGACTCCACCGCTACACAGACATTTATGTCTGCTGTGGTTGTTGTTTACTTGTTTACCTTATATGCCACTCATGAAACGGCCTGACTTATTCCTTCAATCATCTCCGATCCATGTACTGAGTGACTGTGAAGATACTATGTCACTGTGGTCATCATGATGGAGCTGTTCAACTCAGTCTAGGTGTACTAAGTGAGTCCCCTTCCTATATTCAAAATGCAATGTATCGGCCTGCAGTAGAAGTACAAATTTGGTATTAAAAATACAAGAAGGGAAAAGGGACTTGAGTTACTTTTAGTGTGTAGATTATTACATAAAGTACACAATGAAGTAACTTCATGCACAACAAACAACAACAAAATCACTCAGCGTCCAATGCATGGCATCATTCAGTACCTGTTCCTTCTCATCTTCAGTTAATGGACAGTCTCTCGGATCACAAAGGAGGATAGCTATAATAGTCATCATCAATCATGTTCCACTTATTTTGGAGGGACTTGGAAATATTTTTTATTTTTTCTTCTATTTTGCATCATCCAATCATCATCTGACCTCTTGAGGGCAATGGATTTAGGGAGATTCAGGAGGATGGAGGAGCAGGATTTTGAGGAGTGTACTGTGATATGCAGCCAGCCGAAACTTGTATATGGCAATAAAACAATTAGAAGACGGTGGTGATGGATTTGTTGTGATTCAAAGTTTCTAACCAGAAAGACAGATACACCAATAAAAGAAAATAAGTGAGGAAGACAGTAAGAACTGGAAGTGCAAGCCTAATTGTCAGGGAAGTATAGCTCGTCCTCAAACTCGGGTGTTCAACCAGAAGTAGGTAATCATCATCTAACACACCAGTTCCATCACCTGAGCTGCTGTCCTCATCTTTATCCCTTGATTCATGTATTGTGTAATTCGGTGGTATAAAGTGCTGATTCATTTTGATCATTGTTAACCTCACCACGTTTTTGGGTGAGAGACTGGTCCTACTCACTGTTACAATGGAACCAGCAGCACTGAAAACACGTTCTGAAGAGACACTTGCGACAGGGCAAGCCAGAATGTTTATCGCCAGCCTGCTGAGCACTGGTCATTGGCCCCTTTTCCCATACCAATACCGTAATGGGTTTTGATCAATGTACACCTCTTTTGGGTCATCCAGATAGGCCTGGACCATCCGCTCAATGTTCAGGGGTGCAAAACCTTTTTTGGGCTCTTTTCTTGTTGCATCAGCACTGGACTTACCAATGCCTTGCTGTAACGATTTTACTGGGCCTGAAGATACAGTTCTTGCTGTTGTAGATAGTGTTGGTGAGTGTTCTGAGCCAAACGCACTGCCCTCAGGCTCCCAAGTTGAACTTGATGCCGGATGCCCTGCTGCAGTACTTGTTGTGGGTTTATCTAGCGGGCTTTTAATTAGCAGCCGTTCATTTTCCAACTTACTTGCTGACTCAGCTATCCACGTTTTGTACCGGGCAACACTCATTTCTGAAAAAGGAATTAATGTCTTCAGTGCCCATTTTGTCCGTGGATCCAGAATTGTGGCACAAATGTAATGTTTTTGTGATAAAATCTTATTTTGCACCCTTGTATTGTCGGCTAAGCGACGACCTAATCTCCCCACCAACTCATATGCTTCTTTTTTTCCCTCTACATCTTTGTATGCTTCAGACACCTCTCTCAGCTGATGCTCTAGCATTTGCAACAATGGGATAGCTTGGCCCATAGTACAGTCCTCCTTGCTGACTTCACGTGTGAAGACCTCAAAAGGAAGAAGCATCTCAGTCAAGCATTTAACTAGGCACCATTGGTCCTTCTGAAGGCTCATGCCTTTCACAGTAGCATCCCCTCTTCACATGACATATTCACTGATTGGCCTGTACTGCTCAAACAGACGGTCAAGCATGTAATAAGTTGAGTTCCAATGTGCTGCCACCTCCTGGACGAGTGCTTTGACTAGCATTCTATAGTAACGTTGAATGATCCTCAGCTGCTTCCGAGCTTTAAAAGAATGGCTGAAATGAGTGCATATTCTTCTGCAGATGGTCAATAAGTTGCTGACATTGGCTTCTTTTTTCAGAAAGTCTTGAACAATAATGTTAATGTAGTGCACCAAACACGGAACCCTGAAATAGGAACCAAGCTCCATGGCCTTAAGTACATTACTGCCATTATCCGTGGAAACGAAACCAATCTTAATTCAAAAACCTTGCTCTGAAACTCTTCCAATATGTTTACAACAGTATGAGATTTCTCCATGGCGAACATGGATACAGTTGCATGTTTCCGAGTAGCTTTAAAAATCTCAGCTGCGTCAACAGCACCTTCAGATAGCTTATCTCTAAACCCCACAAATGAAACCCAGTGTGCAGTGATGCACATGTAATCAGTGGCTTGGCAACTGGTCCACATGTCTGTTGTTAGGTGGATATTGTGAACAGCACTCTGCTGCAAAGCTTGTCCAACCAATTCCAGCACATCATGATGTAGTGCTGGAACCACAACTCTTGCAAAATAGGACCGGCTGGGAACCTTCCATTTAGGGCAGATGGTTGACACAAATTCAAGGAAACCCACCCCTTCCACAAATGAAAAAGGGAGAAGGTCCAGCGCTAACATTTTAGCCAGCTTCGCATTGTACAACCGTGCAGTTGGGTGGTTGCTTTGGTACTGCCCCTCCAACCTAAGCATGCTGTCAATGGTAGTCTGGATTATTTTCCTTTGTGCTGCAGTTTTCTTTAATCCAGTTAGGCTCAACAACGCACTTTGTTTCATAATCATTGCAGTACTAGTTGGTCGCCTTGGTGTCTCAGCCTGACTCAGACTCTTACTCCGGTGCCACTGAGATGTTGCTGAGGAGGATGTGGGCGGTACTACTACACTTCTGGGGACAGGGCTAGAATTGTCTCCCTCTTGTTCACCTTCCACCGCGATAATATCGTCCCCCGAGTCTTCATGCCCAACAACAATGGGTTGAGTTTTACTTTGTTCTAAGCGAAGTAAATGAGCCTCCCACACGATAGTGTGGTGTATTTTTGAGATGACTTGTTTGGCCCCCGGTACCATAGTTTGTACCAAGCTTACCCCGCCTAACAGCAAATTGAGCATATAGCAATGTTCTCCTCCTTACTGCTAGCCGAAAAGAAGTTCCAAACTGGGGAGGAGAACTTTCTGGTGCTGCTGGATGTGCCACTTTCAATACCAGATGAACTGGAGGGTGTGCTTGGAATGTGACTCTGAGCAGCTACACTGCGACTTCTACCACTACCTACTGAGGTGGTGGTTGAGCTGGATGTAGGTCCCTTCCTTTACAAATGAAAATATGGAAGCTGGAGGTCGTGGTGGTGCTACCTGTGTTGGTGGTATCTGTGCTACATCCCTTGCAGCCATTTTGGATAGGGTAATAATGTTGGTCTCCATATCCTTTGGGCCGGGAGTGATGTCTGTATGATTGGCTCGTCATCATCATCATCCCCCTCTTGTACATCTACCTCCATAACTCTAAGGCTTTCTGGAACCTTCCTTTTCACTAGCCTTGTCTTGTGGCATGCATCACTCTCAGACTGAGCTGGTGGCTTCCAAGTGGCATCAAGATCATCAGAAGCGGGGCTTGAAGAAGAAGATGATGGAATAACCCTCCTTTTCCTTGCTGGGGGTCTGGAAGACAATGGATCTTCTGAAACAGTGGCTTGCCCCTCTTTGTCTGCAGGAAGCTCGATTTCCTGAAATGCCCCTACTTCAGGAGGAACAACTACTATTGTGGGCAGTTGTTGTGGCTGTTCTTGCGGCTGCTGCTGTTCTTGTGGCTGCTGCTGTTCTTGCACCTGCTGCTGCTGTTCTTGCGGCTGCGCCTGCTGCTGCAGACTTATCTGCTGAGGTTCTGCATGCGTTGATTGTGTACTACTTTGCGATACTGACATTTCAACATCGCTGCTCGTTAGTAAACTAGCTGTTGATAGTTACTTCCTCCTGTGTCTTTTTGTGCACCTAAAAGCAAATAAGCCAGTAGAAGAACATCAGTGAAATGTGGCATTTGTTGTTGTGGTTCAATTACTACTAGTACAAACAAAAAAATAGAAGATATAGTGTAGCCATTTGTAAGACTTTGGCAACAAGGGCTATGGTATACTACTTACTGTGTACAGTATACACACACTACACTCTCAGGAAGGATAGGAAAGAATGAGAACAACCACAAAAATACAAATGTAATGGAAGGGAGCTGCTGCTGGCAAAGGGGATGGATGGAAGCAGTAAGCCAATAGGAAAACCATGCAGGCCCATATTAACTCCCACGAGAAAAGGCCACAAGCCACATGGACACTCACAAGCAACAAGCTGGAGGCCTGGGAAAAAATGAACTGCTCAAAGGCCTATAAAAGAAGCCAGGCAAAAGATGCATGCTAAACCACACTGCTGTGCCTTTTTATTGCAATAAAATGCAAAAAACGGAAATCCACAGGGCAAAACAAGGTCTGCAGGGTGCACACCAAAACACCAGGCACACACAACAAAGGCATTTCTTTAACACACCCCCAAAAACAGAAATCCCCCTCAAAAAACACATTTTCCAACTCAATCCAATGCCATCCATGCCCTAAATGATGTTTAAAATCAACCGAACACACAGATAAACACTTGTTTAATGCACTTGTGGCTACCTGCTCTGAGCTTACTGTATGAAGGCAGGTCCATAGCCAGACAAGACCACACAAGCTTGCAGGCCTAGGCTTCAACCTTTCCCCCAGCCACATGGCCAGGCCCACCCAACTGCAAGAAACAGAAGACAGACAATGCAGGCCTGTTGCAAAAAACACACTGCCTGCCTTCAAAATGGCCTCCAGCCTCATGGCCAGGCCCACAACAAGAAGCCTAGGCCACAAAGGAATACCATGCAGGCCTATATATGGCAAAAGCAGCACACTAATAACTCCTACCAGAAAAGGCCCACAGCCACATGGACACTCGCAAATCACAAGCAACAAGCTGGAGGCCTGGCAAACAATGAACTGCCAAAAGGCCTATAAAGAAGCCAGGCAAAAGATGCATGCTAAACCACACTGCATTGCCTTTTTAATGCAATAAAATGCAAAAACGAAAATCCACAGGGCAAAACAAGGTCTGCAGGGTACACACCAACACACCAGGCACACACAACAAAGGCATTTCTTTAACACACCCCCAAAAACAGAAATACCCCCCAAAAAACACATTTTCCAACTCAATCCAGTGCCATCCATGCCCTAAATGATGTTTGAAAAACATTCAACACACACCAAAGGGACAGTTGCTTCATCACGCACCCACCCATGACTAGCTCTGGGCCTACTGGCTAACCACAACAATTTAAAAAAAAGAATTATAAGTACCGAAATTGTAGTTGCAGCAACTGCAATGCCCCCAATCAAACAGACACAACACCAACTTACTTGTAAAATATCAAATTCAAAAGTCCTCAAATCCAATGATAATGATGCAGCAGACACAAAGAGTGATCCTTCCAGCTGAAATCCAAAGGCAGAATAAACAGGAGATGGACAAAGCACTAGGAGGAGCCTGAAGAACAGGAACAGGACGTTGGAGACTCTGTGGCACTTCCTCCCTCTCCCCCCCCAAAAGTTTTTTTTTAAAAAAGGACTCCTTGCACAAAAAAGGACAGCCAAATGTCAATCAGAGGAGTTTTTTCCATCCAAATCATCATTTAGAAAAGATTTTATGCAGCTAGAGTTAATTTTCTTCTCCAAATCGAAAATTTGGCGTGTTCGTGATCGCGACCTTCACCACACTTCCGCCGGATGTCGATGGCGCGTCCAAAATGATGTGTTCGCGATCTCATGGTCTTTGTCGCGGTAGAGATTGACGTGTTTGCAACGTCTCGCTCTCTCTCGCACTGGAAAATGGCATGTTCGCGATCGCAGACTCTCACGGTGTCTGATGGCGAGGAGAATGACATGATCGCGAACTCTCACGGGATAACGCGACCGGCTATCAACATCTCGTGGCGCACGCGAACGGATTGGAAAACTCGTCGGCGAATGCAGGGATCCCGGTAAGCAGATCGCGCGGGCAAGAATGCATTTTCAAAGGGCGAACATGAAAAAATCTTGGCAATTCGGCAAATAGTGGAAATGTTGGCATTTTCGCGCTCTCCGCGGTACGCGAAGATGTCAAAATATCGCAATTCCGCGAGCGGAACGGAATTTGACGCCCACCCTTATACAGTGGACATCACAAGAAAGGAATCAGCATTAACAGTTACGATAAAGTTCAGCATGCACATTAATAAACGCTGTACAACACATCCGTCACATAGTAAAATACACAATACTAAAAACTAATTGCTACTAATAGTTTTTTTAACAGTACCATTTAGCAAGAAAATTGATTATGCAGATAAAGTAAAGCTACCATTGAAAAAAACCACTCTTACCTTTCTGCTTACACGCTGCGCTGTCTTCTCAGCTCCGGGTGGTGGAACGGACATCACAAAAATGGCATCAGCATCCGCAGATTTGATAAGTGAAACACGAAAATTTAAACAGTAGACAACACATTCGCAAATTAGTAAAATACACAATATTAAAAAAAAAAAATGCAAATAATCATATTTTAATTAACAACATCTAACATACATAGACATCATACACACCATTCCAAACGACTCTTACCTACCTCTTCATGCGCTGCGCTGCCTTCTCAGCTCCGGTGGGTGGGGTGGGCATCTGAATAATACGGTCAGCATTAACAGTTTCGATAAAGTTACACTTGAAATTATAAACAGTACACACCACATTTAAAACATACTAAATACATAATGTTAATAAATAATTGCGAGTAATCATTTTTTTATTAATACATTTACGATAAAGATGCATTAAACACATAGACAAAAGCCAAAATTATAACAACGCTGTGAGACCGGCCTCGTGGCGTGGGCCCTCCCGACCAGCAAGCCATCCTGCAACCGCACCTGAACCCCGATGTCACAGACTTCCGCCCACCATGGCCCAACAACCCGATGGCCGGCCGGGGCCCCAGCAAAACCCAAGACCCTACCACACATGCCCGGCCGAGAGAGAGAGAGAAGCCCCCAAGCCAGACCAGGAGACGCCGTCCCTGTCACACCTCTGGTCTCCTCCCCAAGGAGGGGTTCAATCGGCCACCAGGCCCCCGGTGAGCGGGCGCCTCGCCTGCTGGGCGTCTGGAGTCCCTCCCAGACTCACCTGAACAGATCAAAGGGCCAAGCGACAGGAAATCCTGACACACCGCCCCCAGGCACCAAGACCCCTCTCAGCGAGGACTCCGGACTTCAAAGAGGAGGGGGGAGTATAACAAGGGGTGCTGAAGGGACGGGAGGTAGAGAAGACCTGGACCTCCGAGAGCCCTGCTGACCTGGTCGCGGCTCCATCGACCCCTGAACCGAAGAACGCTACCCGAACTCTGAACCATCTGAGCCCTGCTGACGCTGTTGCGACTCCCCGAACTCTGAACCATCTGAGCCCTGTTGACGCTGTCGCGGCTCCCCGAACTCTGAACCATCTGAGCCCTGCTGATGCTGTCGCGGCTCCCCGAACTCTGAACCATCTGAGCCCTGCTGACGCTGTCGCGGCTCCCCGAACTCTGAACCATCTGAGCCCTGCTGACGCTGTCGCGGCTCCCCGACTCCGAAACCACCTGTGCCTGCTGAGTGACTCGCAGCACTCCCCTCCAGGAGAATCGGCAGAGATTGCCGAGAGAAACAACATCCCCCAGCTCGTGGATTGAGAGCTGTGCGAAGGATACTCCGCGGAGACACTGAACTCAAAGACTGTCCCGCTACCCACATACCACCATCACGAGATCACCGCCGCTTGTGGCACTGATTCAATACCTGCATTTCGGATCATAAAGATCCCTTGAAACTATCGATAAAGTATACTTACAAAGAACTACTGTGTGGTGTCCCTCTGTCAGATAGTGCAAGCTCAGCGTTCCTAGGCACGAGACCCTTCCAGGAAGGGCCTCCCCGCCCTTGCTTGGCCTAACTCTGGGAGAGGTGGGTCAAAGGGTGGTCAGGAACATATTCCGAAGCCCCCCGGAGAACGCCTTTCCAACATTTGGTGGCAGACGACGGGATCCGAGCCAACACCTAGAGATCATGCAGTAAACGGCTGACGCACTACCGAAAAGAGATGGAAGGAGAAACCTCCCTAGGTGCTGCAGGTACCAACACAAGCCCGACATTCCGAGAGGACCAGTTGGAATATTATACGCATCGAGAATTAAAACAATTCTGCAAAGACCTTGGAATCGCTACCACCGGATTAAGCACGAAAGAGGATTTCCAGGGAGCATTGAAGACCTGGGTCGAGGCAGGAGCTTCCCTGGCCCAAACAGACGGAGAGCCGCCAAACGAACCACGAAGCATCCCGGGGAGGAGCAGCGCCCCAGAGGGGGGCCTATCCCCGTAGGAGCTAGCGGACCGAGAAAGGGGCCGCAACCACGAACTAGAACTAGCAAAACTGAAAATCGAGGGAGAGCTAAAACTGGCCAAGAAAAAGTTGGTGGTAGAACAATTACGCCTACAAGGAGAACTTGAGGAAAAGAAACGCCAGAGAGAACACGAAGAAAGAAAACTCCAACTAGAACACGAACGCAGCCTGAAAGAGATCAAGCTCAAGGCTAAAAGTGAGGAGTCCAGACCCTCGGGAAATCAACCACCCTCCTCCACCGTGGAACCAAAGGTCCACATCCCCAAGGATGTGGTGAAGGAATATTACAAGAACGACGACATCCAGCAATGGTTCAAGGCCTACGAAGTTGCCATGACCTCCCACCGAGTTCCGCAGAAAGACTGGGGGGCTGGGTTGTGGGGCCGGTTCCTGAGCGAGGGGAGAGATACCCTGCTGGACCTGCCCTCCACGGTGCTGAACTCCTACAGTCACATGAAAGAGGCCCTAGTAGCCAGATATGGGCTCACCCCCGAAATGTACCGGCAACGGTTTCGAGACTGCAAGAAGATACCCGGTACTACATGGGTAGAGTATGTGAACTTTTACAGCCGGGCCTTGGACGGGTGGATCAAGGGCAGCAAGGTCTCCACCTTTGAGGAGCTGTTCGACCTAATCGCATGGGAACACTTGTCCGCCAATTGCTTTGTGGAGTTAAGCCAGCACCTACTGGACAGCAAGCTCACTGACCCTCGAAAACTGTCTGTCGAAGCTGACCGATGGGTGAACACCCGGGCCTCCCGGGGGCCCGTGGGAGACTACGGTCGCCACAGCCAGGGACCCCCCCGCCAGAGGGGTGGAGGGAACCAAGGCCGACCGAGAGAATTCCCGGGGGGCTCCCAGCACAGTCCCCCCAGAGGCCAACCCCCGCACTTTCCAGCCCCACCTCCAGCCAGCACCGGGCCACCGGGGAGGTCGGGAGCCCGAGTCAAGATCACCTGTTTCCGCTGCCAACAGACCAGACACTATGCCAGTGACCCCCAGTGTCCCATGTACCAACGACCCGCAACGACAAACCCCTCCGGCTCGACAAATGGCCTCTGTAGCCCTAGGAGAAGAGATGGAAGACTCCGAAGAGTGGGAACCAGCCGCCATGGCCCTGGTCTCCCTAGGGGACCGAGAGATGGTCCCCGGAACTCCCCTACCCACCAACACGAAGAAGTACCGACAGCAGGTGACGGTCAACGGTCACCGCGTCGAGGGCCTCCGCGACACCGGGGCGAGTGTCACAGCGGTCCACTGCCACCTCGTCTCCGAAGACCAGATCCTGCCCGAAGCCTTCTGTCCAGTCATATCTTCAGACAATTCCGAGAGCCTATGCCGGATGGCCCTGGTACCCTTTGAATGGGGGGGAGTCACCAGTAAATTGAGGGTGGCAGTCCGAACCTCCCAACCCGTAGACTGCCTCCTGGGCAACGACCTCGAGAGTTCCCCGTGGGGACAAGTGGAAGAAGAGCCCATCTAGAGATGATGGGCCTACCCGAATGGGTATGCGCCACCACGTGCTCTATGACTGCCCGATTGCCTTCCTCCGAGGGAGTTGAGGCCATACCGCTGAACACAGTCGCCATCCCCGAGCCCGACGACCCTCTTCCGGAAGAAGAAACCGTTCCCGATGACGGGTCAGTGCATCCAGATCCCGAGCCCCTGACCGAGCTCGGGGACCTGCCCGAGATGGCCCAGTGGCACTGCGAGGGAGGTCCCTCCCGAGAAGAATTCTGCCAGGAACAAGCCACCTGCCCTTCCCTCATTGGACCCCGACAGCAAGCCGAAGCCCAGGCAGCAGGCGACCAGTCCGGAACACACTGGATATATTGGGAAAACGGCCTCCTGTACAGCGAACAGAAGTCGGCCGAGCTGGGATCGGCCCGAGTACTGGTGGTACCCCTGCGATTCCGAAGTCTCCTCCTGGGCCTAGCCCATGATGTACCCCTGGCAGGACACTTAGGCCAAGACAAGACCTACCAGCGACTAGTTACCCACTTCTATTGGCCCAAGATGCGAGCGAATGTGGAGACCCACTCCAAGTCATGCCTCACGTGCCAGGCCAGCGGAAAGAGTGGGGGGCAGCGCAAGGCTCCGCTACAACCCTTCCCCGTTGTTAGTACCCCTTTTGAGCGGGTGGGAATCGACATCGTGGGACCCCTGGATCCCAAGACCGCCCAGGGCAACGGATTCATCCTCGTCCTGGTGGCCCATGCCACCCGCTACCCCGAGGCCATTCCCCTCCGCACCGTGACGGCCCCCGATGGGGATCTTCTCCCGCGTGGGGTTCCCTCGCGAAGTCGTGAGTGATCGTGGCATGAACTTTATCTCCAAATACATGAGGTCCCTATGGCAGCAGTGCGGGGTATCATACAAGTTCACCACCCCATACCACCCCCAAGGGAATGGCCTAGTCGAGCGATTTAACAGGACCCTGAAAGGGATGATCATGGGCCTCAAAGAACCCCTATGCCGGAGATGGGACATCCTCCTCCCTTGCCTCCTGTTCGCCTACCGAGAGGTTCCCCAGAAATCTCTGGGGTTCAGCCCGTTCGAATTACTGTACGGACACCCCGTCCGGGGACCCCTGAGCCTGGTCAAGGAGGGCTGGGAAACGACTCTCCGGGGGACCCCTCCTGACGTGTTCCGCTATATCCTGGCGCTTCGCAACCAGACCCGGAAATTCCGAGAACTCGCCGAGGCAAACCTCGAGGCTAGCCAAGAAGAGATGAAGCGCTGGTATGACCAGAATGCCACGCTGGTCGAGTTTTCAGCCGGGCCAACAGGTCTGGGTCATGGCCCCGGTGAAACCCTGCGCCCTCCAAGACAAATGGACTGGTCCCTTCAAGGTGGTCGAGCGGAAGAGTCAAGTCACATATCTAGTTGATGTGCAGTCCCCGCGGAACCCCCTCTGGGTCCTCCACGTGAACCGCCTCAAACCCCACTTTGTGAGGACGGAGTTGAGTTTGCTCCTGGCCACCGACGATGGGTCTGAAGAAGACACAGAGCCCCTTCCAGACCCCTGTGTACGAACAAAACAGATGGCTCCGTAGAGGGGGTGAGACTGTCAACCACCCTCACCCCCAACAGTCCGACGACTGTCGCCGGCTACTAAGACAATTCACAGACCTCTTCTCCCTAACCCCTAGGGCCACCGACTGGTGTGTCCACGACGTAGACACCGGCGACAGCCCACCAGTGAGACACCGAGCCTACCGGGTCCCTGATCAGGTCCGAACCTGCATCCAGACCGAAGTAACCAAGATGTTGGCCCTCGGGGTGATTGAACCCTCCGACAGCCCCTGGGCCAGCCCGGTAGTCCTGGTCCCGAAAGCGGCTGCCCCTGGTGTCGCCCCCGAGTTAAGATTCTGTGTGGACTACCGGGGACTCAATGCGGTCACCTGAGCGGACGCTCACCCTATGCCCCGCGCAGACGAGCTCATCGACCACCTCGGGGCCGCTCGCTACCTCAGCACCTTCGACCTAACCTGCGGATACTGGCAGATTGCGCTCACTGAGAGAGCCAAGGAGCGCTCCGCCTTCTCCACCCCGGATGGGCACTACCGCTTTAGGGTGATGCCGTTTGGAATGAAAAATGCTCCGGCCACCTTCCAGCGACTGGTGAACAGGGTCCTGTCCAGACTAGAGGGGTTCAGCGCAGCGTACCTAGACGATATAGCAGTATTCAGCTCCCAATGGACCGAGCACCTCCAGCACCTCCGGCAAGTACTGCTGGCCCTGTGCCAGGCCGGCCTAACCATCAAAGACAGCAAATGTCAAATTGGACAAGGCTCAGTGATCTATCTGGGGCACCAGGTGGGGAGCGGGCAGGTCGCCCCCCTCCAGCCGAACATCAACGCCATCTTGTCCTGGGAACCCCCAACGACCCAAACGGAAGTCCGGGCCTTCGTGGGCCTCACCGGTTACTACCGGAGGTTTATTAAGAACTATGGCAGCATTGCAGGCCCCCTCACAGAGTTAACCTCCAAAAAGCACCCGAAGTAAATACAATGGACTCCCCTGTGCCAAAAATCGTTCGACGCCTTGAGAGCCGCTATATGTACTGCTCCGGTACTCAAATCCCCCGACTACTCTCAGGAGTTTGTGGTCCAGACGGATGCCTCGGAGCACGGTATCGAGGCAGTCCTCTCACAGTTCAACGACAAAGGCATAGATCTGCCCGTAGCCTTCATCAGCCGAAGGTTGCTACCTCGAGAACAGCGGTGGAGCACCATTGAAAGAGAGACCTTCGCAGTAGTCTGGGCCCTCAAAAAGCTACGGCCCTACTTGTTCGGAACCCACTTCCGAGTTCAAACGGATCATCGACCCTTGCGGTGGCTGATGCAAATGAGAGGAGAAAACCCCAAGCTGCTACGATGGTCAATCTCCCTCCAGGGGATGGACTTCGCTGTGGAGCATCGCCCCGGGACTGACCACGCCAACGCGGACGGCCTGTCCCGATTCTTCCGCTTCAGCGAGGAGAACCCCCAAGTGGATGGGTAGTTCACCTCGCCTTTCAGCTGGGGTGGCACGTGTGAGACCGGCCTCGTGGCGTGGGCCCTCCCGACCAGCAAGCCACCCTGCAACCGCACCTGATCCCCGATGTCACAGACTTCCGGCCACCATGGCCCAACAACCCGATGGCCGGCCGGGGCCCCAGCAACACCCAAGACCCTACCACGCATGCCCGGCCGAGAGAGAGAGAGAAGCCCCCAAGCCACACCAGGAGACACCGTCCCTGTCACACCTCTGGTCTCCTCCCCAAGGAGGATTTCGATCGGCCACCAGGCCCCCGGTGAGTGGGCGCCTCGCCTGCTATGCGTCTGGAGTCCCTCCCAGACCCACCTGAACAGATCAAAGGGCCGAGCGACAGGAAATCCCGACACACGGCCCCCAGGCACCAAGACCCCTCTCAGCGAGGACTCCGGACTTCAAAGAGGAGGGGGAGTATAACAAGGGGTGCTGAAGGGACGGGAGGCAGAGAAGACCTGGACCTCAGAGAGCCCTGCTGACCTGGCCGTGGCTCCATCGACCCCTGAACCGAAGAACGCTACCCGAACTCTGAACCATCTGAGCCCTGCTGACGCTGTCGCGGCTCCCCGAACTCTGAACCATCTGAGCCCTGCTGACGCTGTCGCGGCTCCCCGAACTCTGAACCATCTGAGCCCTGCTGACGCTGTCGCGGCTCCCCAAACTCTGAACCATCTGAGCCCTGCTGACGCTGTCGCGGCTCCCCGACTCCAAAACCACCTGTGCCTGCTGAGTGACTTGCGGCACTCCCCTCCAGGAGAATCGGCAGAGATTGCCGAGAGAAACAACATCCCCCAGCTCGAGGATTGAGAGCTGTGTGAAGGATACTCCGCAGAGACACTGAACTCAAAGACTGTCCCGCTACCCCCATCCCCCATCACGAGATCGCCGCCGCTTGTGGCACTGATTCAATACCTGCATTTCGGATCATAAAGATCCCTTGAAACTATCGATAAAGTATACTGTCTTACGAAGAACTACTGTGTGGTGTCCCTCTGTCAGATAGTGCAAGCTCAGCGTGTGCGATCCTAGGCCTCCCCACCCTTGCTCGGCCTAACTCTGGGAGAGGTGGGTCAAAGGGTGGTCAGGAACGTATTCCGAAGCCCCCCGGAGAACGCCTTTCCAACAAACGCACTTACCATTTTCTCCGTGCTGCGCAATCTTCTACGCTCTAGTTTAAGAGGTGGCCATTACAAGAAGGCAATAAGAATTGACAGTTTCGATAAAATTAAACATGCAAATTATTAAACACTGGACAACACATTCGCTTCATAGTAAAATACACAATACTAACAACTATTTGCGACTGATTATTATTTTACGTCTACGGTGGGTGGGGTGGGCATCTGAATAAGAGCATCAGCATTGACAGTTTCGATATATATTTACACTCGCAATTATAACTAATACACAACACATTCGCCACATAGTAAATACACAATGTTAATAAATAATTGCGAGCAATCATTTTTTTTATGAATACATTTATAATAAATACACATTCAACACATAGACAAAAGCCAACATTAGAAAAACACACTTACCATTTTCTTTGCGTGCTGCACAATCTTCTCAGCCCTGGTGGGAGAGGTGATCCTCACAAGAATACAATAAGCATTAACAGTTTCAAAAAAGTTAAGCACGGATATTAATTAACACTGGACAACACATTCACTACATAGTAAAATACACAGTACTAACAACTATTTGCGACTGATTATTTTTTTTACACTACCATTTAAAATAAATATAAATTATGCACCTAGAGTTAAGCCACCATTAACAAAAACACTCTTACCTTTGTGAGAACACGCTACGCTGTCTTCTCAGCTACAGTGGGTAAGACGGTCATCACAAAAATAGAATTAGCATTGACAGATTCAACAAGATAAACACGCAAATATAAACAGTACACAACATTTTTGAAAAATTGTACAATAGACAATATTAATAATTATTTGCAACTATTCATTTTTTGATTCCTACCATTTACAATAAATATTCATTGTGCGCATAGAGTAAACACAACGTTTTTTACAAAATCTTACCTTTTTCTTTGCGTGCTGCACTCTCTTCTCAGCTCCGGTGGGTGGACATCACAACAATAGCATTAGCATTGACAGTATCAATAAAGTTACATACGCAATTATAAACAGTACACAACACATTCTTCGCATAGTAGATACAGAATATTAATAAACAATTGAAATTAATCTTTATTTCAATAACAACATTACAATATATATACATTATACACATAGAATAAAGGCAACATTTTGAAAACACTCTTACCTTTCACTTCACGCGCTGCACTGTCTTCTCAACTCCGGTGGGTAGGGTGGGCATCACAATAATACCATTAGCATTCACAGTTTCGGAAAACAGTAAACAACGCATTTGTCACATAGTTATACACTATGTTGATAAATAATTGCAATTAATCTTTTTCTACGTAATAACATTTACGATCAATACACCTTAAACACATAGACAAAAGTTAACATTAAAAAAACACACTTACTATTGTCTTCGCGTGCTACGCAAGCTTCTCATCTCCAGGGGAAGGGTTGGGAGGGATGGACATCACAACAATACAATAAGCATTGGCTGTTTCAATAAAGTTAAACATGCAAATTAATAAACACTGCACAACATAATCGCTACATAGAAAATACACAATACTCATAACTAATTGCGACTTTTCACTTTTTAAACAGTACCATTTCCAATAAATATACATTCTTCACATACAGTAAAGCCAACATTACAAACACTTTACCTTTCTACTCGCGTGCTGCCCTTTCTTCTCAGCTCCGGTGGGTGGGACGGGCATGACAAAAATAGCACGGCATTCACAGATTCGAAAAGTTAAACACGCAAATTTAAACTGTACACAAGACATTTTCATATTCGGAAAATAGACAATATTAAAAGATATTTGCACCTAATCATTTTCTAATTAATGACATATAATATAAATATACATTATGCACATAAAGTAAACACAACATTTAAAAACACTCTTACCTTCCTGTTCACACGCAGCGGTGTCTTCTCAGCTCTGAAGGGTGGGTGGCCATCACAAGTATAACATCAGCATTAACAGTTTCGACACAGTTGCACAGACATAGTTGCGCACGCATTTTAAACATAACACAACACATTCACCACTTACTAAATTACACAATATTAACATATTTGTAACTTTTCATTACTATAATATAACGTTTTCAAAAAATACACATCATGCACATAGAATAATGTTAGCATTAAAAGTGCTCTTCCCATTATCTTCCCGCGCTGCGCAATCTTCCCAGCTCCGGTTGGTACAGTGGACATCACAAGATAAGACTCAGCATTGACAGTTACGATAAAGTTCAGCATGCACATTAATAAACACTGTACAACACATACGTCACATAGTAAAAGGCACAATACGAAAAGTAATTGCTACTAATAGTTTTTTTAGCAGTACCATTTACAAAACATATAGATTATACAGATAAAGTAAAGATAACATTTAAAAAAACAGTCTTCTCTTTCTGTTCACGTGCTGCGCTCTCTTATCAGATCTGGTGGGTGGAACATGCTTCACAAAAATGGCATTAGCTTCCAAAGATTCGATAAGTGAAACACGAAAATTTAAGCAGTAGACAACACATTCGCAAATCAGTAAAATAGACAATATTTTAAAAAAATGGCAACTAACCATAGTTTAATTAATAACATTTAACATACATAGACATCATACACATAAAGTAAGCACACCATTCAAAAACACTCTTACCTTTCTCTTCATGTACTGCACTGCCTTTTCAGCTCCAGTGGGTTGGGTCCACATTTGAATAATACGGTCATCATTTACAGTTTCGATAAAGTTGCATTCGAAATTATAAACACTACATACCACTTTCGCCACATACTAAATACATAATGTTAATAAATAATTGCGGATAATAATTTTTTATTAATACATTTACGATAAAGACGCATTAGACACATAGTCAAAAGCCAAAATTGAAACAACGGACTTACCATTATCTTCGCGCAGTGACAGTTTCGATAAAGTTAAACATGAAAATTAATAAACACTGGACAACCCATTCGCTACATAGTAAAATACACAATACTAACAACTATTTGCGACCGATTATTTTTTTTAAACTACCATTTACAGTAAATATAAATTATACACAAAGTTACACCATCATTAACAAAAACACTCTTACCTTTGTGAGCGCACGCTATGCTGCCATCTGAGCTCCGGTGGGTGAGGTGGTCATCACAAAAAATAGCATTAGCATTGACAGATTCAACAAGATAAACACGCAAATGTAAACAGTACACAACATATTAAAAAAATGATACAATAGACAATATTAATAATTATTTGCGACTATTCATTTTTTTTTCATGACACTTACAATAAATATTCATTGTGCGCATAGAGTAAACACAACATATTTTACAAAATCTTACCTTTTTCTTCACGCGCTGCACTCTCTTCTCAGCTCTGGTGGGTGGGGTGAGCATCACAACAATAGCATTAGCATTGACAGCATAAATAAAGTTACATACGCAATTATAAACAGTACACAACACATTTGCCACATAGTAGATTCACAATATCAATAAACAATTGAAATTCATCTTTATTTCGATAACAACATTTACAATAAATATACATTATACACATAGGATAAAGGCAACACTTTAAAACCACTCTTACCTTTCACTTCACGCGCTGCGCTGTCTTCTCTGCTCCGATGGGTAGGGTGGGCAGCACAATAATAGCATCAGCATTCACAGTTACAGAAAAGTTATACTTGCAAGTAAAACAGTTAAAAACGCATTCGTCACATAGTTATACACTCTGGGGCCGATTCTGATTCTGGCCGCTAATCGTACCGACTGACACGGACCCGTAAACGGATACCGATCGACACGGACCGGCGCCGTACGACCCATGGAGTATGATGCAACGCGTGTGAATTACAACCGACACATACGGAATACAAGCCGTACGACCGAGCCGTAGGGAAAACAGTGATTCGGCCGGAAAACTGACACGAGTTGCACTGACCGACAAGTACCCGGAATGAACGCGACCGACACGTATCCGCGATGTCCGATCCATGCAGTATGATGCAAAGCGTGTAAACTCAGACCGACTCGCACGGAGCCCAAGCCGCATGACCAACACGCACAGAAAACAGGGAGCCCAAGCAATAGAGATCTCCGCGGCTGACGCATATGAAACACAGAAGAAAGTCAGCGTGAACGAGGCAGAGAAACCTGCACGAGCCAACATCAGCGTCCGTCTCGGTCAGAAGAACGTCTCCGTCATGCCTAGAAAACCCAAAGGAAAAAAGACAAAAAAGGACCAAACAAGCAATTACAAAGCCAATAAATATCCCCAAAAAAACCTGGAACATACACACACCCACAACTCCACCTATATAAAGGACATCAATCACTACCATGATCCTTTGCAAATAGGAGACAACAGCCAGCAGGAAACACCATTACACAGCAACCACCGAAACACTCAACTCACCCATCACACAACTCTCACACCATTAGCACCTCACCAAAAGCACATACACATACAGCTAGCAAAATCAACACTAACCCACCCTCACTTGCACCCTCACACACACATCACTTACCACCACCACCCATCACCATGCCCCCAAAGAAGAATCCAAAGTTCACAGATGATGAGTTAGAAGTGCTGGTAGACGAGATCATCAGAGTAGAGCCACATTTGTTTGGTACATTGGTCCAAAGGACCCCCATGTCACAGAAAACCAAGATATGAGCGAGGATTGTGGACAAGGTGAATGCACAAGCACCAACAAGGCGCTCAAAGGACGATATCCAGAACAGGTGGTATGATGTGCGCAGGAGGGTCAAGAAACTCATCGAGAAAGATCATGCCTTGAGTCAGTGCACTGGCGGTGGCCCTCCTGCCAAACCAGTCTACTTCAGGACCTGGGAGGAGAAGGTGCGAGACATCCTACCACCAGAGAGCGTCCATGGTCTAGCAGACATACCAGAGCCTGGTGAGTACACAAACAACATACTCAATATCGTGTGGCAAGGGGACAGTGAAACCATGCACCGTTAGCAAAGCCACAGTAACCAATAGATAATCATCCCAAGATGTGTGTGCCAGTCAGACAAACACAATACCTGCCATCTCATAGTGACTTGGAACTGTGTCATGACATGTACCAACCTACAAACAAATAGAGCGAGGCAGTGGCACAAAGCCAAATAAACACTGTCAGACAGTTTGCCACCACAAACACACTACCTCACAGTGCAGCTGACTGACAGGAAGGAATAGTGGGTATGCAGGTGAAGTGAGTGTATCCCAAAGCATGATGGGGTTTGTAGTCACAGATAATGCTCCCCCTCCAAATTGGCCCATCAAGACCACTCTGAACCATGCCCACATCACAGGGAGTGGAAAGTGACTGAAAAGATGGCTGACACTGGCCGCTGCTGTGGGGAGCACAAGGCCCTGGTAGGACTTGTGCGCAAATCAGAAGCAGGACACCACTGACTGACATCCTGAAAGGCAACTTGCACGCCCTCCAATGGAAGCACGTTTCATGGTGGGATGTCTGGCCGGGTGGGAAGGAGGAATGACAGCTCTGACCATACTTACCAGCATATGGAGACACACACACCCCCAACACAAACTCCCCACAACTCACCGGGTAGAATGCATTGACTCACACCGTAGTGAAATATCAGCCAAAGATACACCGTACTGGGTGCTGCTGTGTGAAGCACAGGGGTTCCCTTTGGACTTGTAGCCAAACAAACACAAGGACTTCACAGTCAGCCATCTTGCCATTGCTGTCACACCCCCTCACAGGGAAGCAGAGTCAAGAGGAAGGAAGTATGGGCATGCTGGGAAGGGGGGTGTAGCCAAGAGCATGATGGGAGTTACAGTCACAGACAATCCCCTGCCACCCACATGGCCCAGCAAGCTCACACTGAAACATGCTCGCCTCACAGGGAGTGGGAATGGACTGACAGGATGTCTGACACTGGGCTTTGTTGTGGGGAGCACAAGGCCATGCTGGGAACTGGGCACCAACAAACACCAGGACTGCACAGTCAGCCATTTTGCCATTGCTGTCACACCCCCTCACAGGGAAGCAGAGTCAAGAGGAAGGAAGTATGGGCATGCTGGGAAGGGGGTGTAGCCAAGAGCATGATGGGAGTTGCAGTTACAGACAATCCCCAGCCACCCACATGGCCCTGCAAGCTCACACTGAAACATGCTCACCTCACAGGGAGTGGGAATGGACTGACAAGATGTCTGACACTGGGCCTGAGAAATGATGTGGCTGACAATCACACATATGCACTGGCCAAACAAAACCCGGTCGCACACACAGCCATTGCAACCATATGTTCAAAATCATTGTCTGGGGATGCAGTGTCCAGGGGTGCCCCCTGGTCGGGCTGGGGAGGTGTGTCTTGCAGATAACAAGTGTGGAGAGTCATATATGGTACATTACACAAAACACACAGGAACTCACATATACATCATTGACAAGGGACATCTGTCAGTGAATGGAATGGACACACCAATATAGCCGACACCATAGCATGTTTGTATTCACACTCTGTGCTGTTGTGAGCTGCATTCAACTCCTACATCGTGCTGAAACATATGCATCCTTCACACAACACACCACTCACTGACATAAACACTGTAGACACAAGGTCTAACCTGGACTGCATTGGAGGAGACATGCTACTCACAGCAGCCAAACTGCAACACACACCACCGGCCCTCACTGTCATGAGCCTTGAAAAGCCAGAGTGCTACCTTGCCCAATCCATGTCACCATGGTGAACATTGACAAGTCAAATCACATATGCACGTACAAAACTCAGCACCAGACTCATTAACGATGGTGACATTATCACTTGTATGAAATGAGATGGGAACTAGGAACACTGTAATAAAACACTTCCTCCAAAGAGATCACAGGCATACCATGTCGTACCAATACACCAATGTGGCACACAAAGACTAGCAAACTCGGCTACCACACATGCCCCAATCTTACAACATATCCTCAGTGGAATTGCACGTATATCCTTGTTAAAGCTCACATGTGTACTGGGATGACACACCTGTGTCAGCAACGTGATGGCCCTTGAGTGGTAATGTTCATGTACAGACAAATCTATCCATGAGCTGGGCATGCACACACTTCAACATGCACATTGAAATGTTCCATTTTGGCTGGGCAATGTGCAACAACAATATCAATCTCTGTCCGTGACAACCCTGGACAAAGCAGTGCACAGGAAGGCATCCGTTCGTACAGTAGAAAATGTCATGATTGTGAACCATTGATGCCTGTAGAAACAGACACATTGTGTGTCTCTTCCAAACACAGGTGGTGCTGGGGACACAGCACCAAATGAAGAGGAGTTCCAGTCCCAGACTCTGGTGGACACTCAGCTCTCTGGTTTGAATCTGTCTCTGTCCTCTTCGGATGACGACGAACAACCTGGCACCTCCGGTGTGAGACATCATGCAGCACCAGCAGCACCAACATCTGCACCCCCTGTACCCACGCCTCCAGCATCTGGAAACAGACAGGTCACCACCGCCAACACGGACAGACCAAAGCCACAGAACACCAACAGCATAGGGACACAGGACCCCCCGGAAGCTACAGACAACACCACCAGAAACACCACCCAAAGGGTCCCAGTGTCACCTGTGCGTGTCGCCGCTGGTCCTGCATGTGTGGATAGGGGTGCTGGGAGGGGTAGGAGGAAGAAGGCACGCCCGGCAGAGGGGTCTGGACTGCATGATGACCTCCAACTGGCACGCATCATAGATGCGTACCAGGATAGCACCAGAGGATTTGGCCAGGTAGTGGGGATACTCAAGGACATACAACAGGAGCAGGCTTCCCACCATGCCCACATGGAGGCAAAGTGGGATGCACTTACTGCGGTGCATCGGGACATATTCCAATGCCTCCACCAGATCAGCACAAACATGTCCACACCTCCCTGTGTGGCCACAACATCTGTTGCCACACCATCTGCCAGTGCCACAGTGAGGGAGGAGGACTCTGGCGGAGAGTCCCCTGCACCGCAGAGGCCTACACCTGAGGATCCCCCCCAAGAAGAGGGGTCGTCCGAAGAAGGACATGTGAGACGCAGATGTCCCTGCACATCCCCCAGGGCCTCTAAACCTGTTCTGGACAATGTTCTTTGTGCGCAACCCGTTCACCTTGTCGTATCTGACACAACTCGCCTACATGACATGGAGGGTTCATGTTGGTCCAATGTAGCAGATGACTGTCAACTTTACTCTGGACATTTCATCTACCAACACTTCCAACTCTACTGTGAACTTTGGATTCAAAACCCAATGTACAGCACCCACCATCCTGTGCACTATACTCACACATGTTCGTAAATAAACTCACCAGTACACCATACTTGCCTCTGTTGTGATTCCAACTTGTCATGTGTCATAGAGATGTTGATCTGCTAAACAACACAGTGCATGCCAAAAACTACAACAATGTGACCACCGTTATTTGAGTCATGGTGATTTGACACATGTGAGGGAGACACACCACTATGGCACCAAAACACATACTCACCATGTCCATGATACTCATCCCACACAATGATGTTGACCTGAAACACATTGGTATGCACAGACAACACCTATCCACAGTCAGTGGTAACAAGTCCACAGGTGAGGTTAGCAAATGTCACTCAGATGTGGGAAGACAGCCAACGCACCTAACAAAGCATAGCAAGGTAAATGTACGTTACAGTGGACACACGGTCACAAAGTGTCTGAGAATTGAAGTCCAGGGTTGTGTGGCACATCACTTGATGGGAATTGACTACTCCCACATTGGTGTTGGATTCTGGATGTTGGGGGTCAGTGTTGACCAAACAACAGGCAAAGTACCCTGGGAAGGACAGACACAAGACACAGTCAAAAGCACAGCAGAACAGGAGAGAAATGCAATACACATGTACAAAACATGTCACAAGAAACCTACACAGAAACAAGTTAGCAGTACTACACTATTGTGGAGTACAGACCACCTGAATGGACATCACTGCATGCATCCAGTCAAGTGTCACACAGACACACTCAGACAGCAACAATGCAGCCACAACACATTTCAGGCTAACTCCATACATTGACATAACAACCCTGTAAACTCACATTCAGGTGAAGAAGTTGTTGATGAGCTGTGTGCGGACGTCACCCCCATCATCATTATCACTGGCATTGTGTCCCAGGTCTGGATCCTCCACAGGTGGCGGAGGTTGGTCATCGTCATCCTGGATGAGAGGCAACTTCTTACGCACTGCCATGTTGTGTAGCATGCAGCATACAAG
Source organism: Triturus cristatus (assembly GCF_964204655.1). NCBI lineage: Eukaryota > Metazoa > Chordata > Amphibia > Caudata > Salamandridae > Triturus > Triturus cristatus. Next base: position 1,188,516,491 of record NC_140581.1, on the reverse strand, counting down.
GATAATTTTGCACACCTTTGCAGGGTCATATGGGAGGGCCCCTCCGGTCTTGTCCAGGCAGCGGAAGTGGCTTTTCAGGAGACCAAATGTCCGCTCAATCACCCTCCTGCTCCGACCATGTGCCTCATTGTAGCGCATCTCGGCTGGTGTCACAGGGTTCGGAGGGGTGTCAGCAACCACGGCATGTTGGGGTATCCGGAGTCACCTACACACAAACAATTGAACGATTAGCAGAGTTTTGAAGGAGGGTGGAATACAACATTGCCAAACACACACAATGGTAAACAGTCAGTACACACCGACAAGCCAGGCACACTGGTCTGCCATCTGTGACATCAGCGTTGCAATGCGACTACTCCTCATGATGTAGGCATCGTGCGCGGAACCGGGGAAACATGCACACACATGTGTGATACACATGTCTGCAAGAGATACCACCAGAGCATTGATGGAGTGGAAATGTTTCCTGTTCCGGTATGCCTGCTTATGTGCCTGTGGTGGTATCAGGACCACATGTGTACCATCAGTAGATCTGATGATGTTCGGAATCCTCCCCAGTCTATAAAAGGCATCCTTTATTTCAGTGAGTTGACCTGGGCTAGGGAACTTGATGTAGAAGGTCAAGGAAATGCAACATCCCCTCCAAGACATTGCGTAGCACACGACTAAACATAGTTTGCAACATACCACCAGCAGTAGCCACTGTGTACTGGAAGGTACCAGTAGCAAAGAAGTGCAGGGCTGCCATCACCCTCACCTCTGGGGTCAGTGCTGTAGGGTATGTCCGCCTAGGTAGCAGATGTGGCGCCAACTGCTCCGCCAACTCCTCAATCAGTGGCCTGGTGAAGGGGTGCCATCGGATGCAGTCGCGTTCCTGCATGGTTTCAAGGTCTGGGAACGGTCTATGGACAGCTGGTGCCCTGCAGAACAGAGATGCACAAGGGACAATTGTCGGTTCATCCACCCATGTGGCTATGACCAAGCAAAATATCACATGATACATCATGACAATACACAATGTACTGAGGTGTGTGCTGTTGGGCATGGAGACATATGTCACCTACATGGCCATCAACTCACATCTCAAGTCCACATAAATTCCATGTAGTGCAATGGCCAATCATTGGGCTGTGTCACCCTACCTATGTACTGCTGTGACGTTACAAACACACCACAGTGACAAGTGAGGCCTGATGTCTCCCAGGCATCACAGATCTTTGCCATGCAGATACCCAGGGTCCCTGTATTGCCACATGGACACTGGCATGACATGGCGTATCATGTACATGCCACAAAACAACCATGAGTCCCACAGGTAGTAGCCACTGTTGTCTCTGCAGGCCCTACATGTACGTCTCGTAGACACACACACAACATCAATGTTGATGCACAAACCACATGGATGTGGAAACTGTCTCCCATTGGGCACATTTGATCAGCCACATCAGAGAAACAACATGTACATAGACTGTGGGGGTACTTCAGAATTGTGGCTACATGTCTCACTGTGGCGTACATGCCATCACCCCGAGGACTCAGGGTGTATGTGACATGTCCTAAACGTATCCAAACTACAACTGTGTCCATGACTCATGCCCATAGCTGTACAGTTGAACATCACAGTGGTAATGTGCACAACACACAAAGGATTCTCTCCCCATGAACATGTGCACAGCCTGGGAGTGGCTGCACAAAAGTGCCACACAACAAACCAAATGTTGCCCCCCCCTCAACACACAGGGAATGCAGCCTTACATGCCATGGTACACTGTGTGGCCAATGCTGTAGTGTGGTAGGTGTGCACCTGAGTCCCTGGCAAGAAATTGTGTGTTGAAGCCGTCAAATAGTTACATCAATGAGGCCCGACTCCGGTGACAATGTGTACACATTGCACAGTTCGTGACTGAGCCGTGTGTACGCTTTGCCATTGACTGCAATGAGGTCCGACACGGGTGACAATGCGTACGCATTGCACAGTTCATGACTGAGCCGTGCGTACGCTTTGCCATTGACTGCAATGAAGTCCGACGTGGGTGACAATGCGTACGCATTGCACAGTTCATGAACGAGCCGTGCGTACGCTTTGCCATTGACTGCAATGAGGCCCGACGTGGGTGACAATGCGTACGCATTGCACAGTTCATGACCGAGCCGTGCGTATGCTTTGCCATTGACTGCAATGAGGGCCGAAGCAGGTGAAAATGTGTACGCGTCGGGCAGGCATGGTCCGAGACCAGCGTACGCCTTGACCATTGAATCGTATGGAGACGGATGCATGTGTATTTTCAAACTATGCATTGTACAGTCAGTTGACCAAGCCGGGCGCACCCATTGGCTTTGGACTGTCATGAGACGGATGCAGATTCAAAACTTGTACGAGTTGTGCGCTGGAAATTCAGTTGGATGCCTACAACAATGTTGCAATTCCTAGGGTTTTATGAAGGTGAAGATTTGAATGATGCGGAAGACGTGTACGAGTCGTACATTTCCATGGATTGGCCAGATTCATAGAATGCAACCGTGTTGGACCTATCACTGGGGACACATGGCACAGAGTCTGCCTCTGCAGCACAGATATAAGGCTGGCTGTCCTCCAGGGTGCTCACTTGCCTGCACTACATGCTACTGGACCACATCCCTGCTACCACTGCTGCTGTCTCTGCATCCTCTGGCTACTGCTATGGCATCTACTCTGGAGAGGGCCCCAGCCTTCACAGAGGAGGAGAATCAGGCCCGGCTTGACGGGCTCCTTCCACAGTACAGCAAGCTGTATGGGAAACCAGGGGAGCAGGTGAGTGTGCATTCCACTGTCTTCCTAATTGTGCATGTTGTCTGACGAGCAGTACTGGCAGTGTGTACACCAGTGGCAAGCATACTCACTGAGTACTTTCAACCCCCAAAGTGTGTAGGTACATGTAATGAACAGGTGTTCTGCAGTTAAAGTGCATTTGTGCAAGCTTAACATTCCCTGGCATTGTTAACATGTCAGACATGCAGGGCATTTGTCCTATTCCATGGGTGCATGACCTGTGTCACTCATTTTCCTTTGTGAGGATGACATGTATATCCAACTGTGTGCAGCACAAATAGGGGGCATGTGTGTTAATGGACTTTTAACTTTGTCATCCTCACAGGTTGATGCCCACCAGAAGCAGAAGATATGGCTGACCATCGCCCGGGAAGTTCGATCGGTGGGGGTCTACAAGCGCCGGACCCGCAACTGCCAGAAGAGGTGGCAGGACCTTCGGGGCTGGACCTGGAGGATCGCAAGGGTCCAGCTGAAGCTGTCGCCTCCTCGCAGGAGGGGTGGACACCAGACCCTGACCCCCCACATGCTCCGGATACTGGCGGTGGTCTTCCCGGACCTGGATGGGCAGCTGAAGGCCAGAAAGCAGCAAAGAGGGGGTAAGTCCATGCCTAATCTGTGTACTATGTCCGACATGCTAATTGCAGTCTTTTGGCATGGTCACACTTCCACATTACGTAGGTCTTGGAGTCCAATACTCATGTCCCTCAATTGTGTGATGCACCCTCCTCATCTGATCCACAGGTGTGGCCCCTACGGTCTGTTGCTTGTGTCACTAGGGCACTGTGTCCCTGCAGTCAGCTATGCTTCAGCTTCCGGACAGCATCTGTTTCCGTGACTCTGTTGTGTGTTTCATGGGTGGGTCAATTGTTTACACAATGCCTGAGATCTGACATGTGATCTGTGTGTTCCCTTGATATGTGTTCCAATTGCTGGTCTGACTCGCCACATGCGGCTGGGGTATTTCAAACAAACCCATGCAGCAGGGGACTCCAATTTGTGTGCCTCAGGAGTATTTATATCAAGTGTGTCACACTTGCTTAGCCACCTGACTACTGTCCAGGGCTAAACACTGTTTCACGTAGACCTGGGCAGTCATGCCTACTCAAGGGCATTTAGAAGCACTCTGTAATCCCACTCCTGTGTATCAATTTACAGGTTGTGCTTAGTGACATGTGCCTTCAGGTGTCTACCTCTGTGTCATTGTGGTGTGGCTTCCTGTTATGTACAACGTGGGTGTTCATGAGTTTGAGGGTCAGCAGGACATCTGAGATGTGACTATGAGAGACAAGACCTGTGTGACATATAGGTGTGTGATCATTTGACAGTGCACAATGGTGTATGCAACTGTGCACTTCAGGCAGCTGGGTTACATGCACAGCAGACTGTGATGTGCGAATGTACAGGGAGTTGTGTTCGCACAGACTCATATGTCTGATTTGTATGATGTGGGGTCTTCTGGGTCCGGGATATGTGCAGGGGATGGGCAAATGCACTTGACAGCTGCAGAGTTTGCTTTACCCCTGAGCTATGATTGTGACACAATGCATACTGTTGTTGTCTGGATGCCCTGCCCCTGTGACAGGAGACAGTGTTGACTGACTTTCCAGGCATGCCAGTGCCATAGCATTTAATTTGTGATCCTGCATTGTGTTCAAGTGTGCTCCATGCACCCCATTGTGGCGTTGACTATCAAGACATGAGAACATCATAGTGTGTGTTGCTGGTATGCATCACAACCATGTAAAATGAGTCTCTGCCCATCCCTTCATCCTGACACCTGCACTGAGTCAGTGGCAATAGATGTGCTGTGTGTATAGTGACATACTCCTAAATGTGTGGGTGGTGCATGTCGGCACATTGGGGTATTAGCATCCAACATGCAACAGACATATGGGTGCAAGTCCAGGAGGGATATGAGTGCCATGGTTGATGGTGAGACTGACAATTGGCTTATTCTAAACAGTGTGAGCACTTTGAGCAGTGTTCAGCTGATGATGCCAGGGCTTGCCCTGTGATGTGATGTACTCACTGTGGTGTGTGCAGTCAGTGCAGGTGACTGATGTGGTTCTCTTTTTTCCTAATTCTATCCAGATACATCCACAGCCACAGGAGGGGACAGTTCCACGGACCAGGAGGAGCCACAGAGCCTGACTGGGACAGAATGCGAGGAGTCGGGGGTCCCAGTGGCACGGAGGGCAAGTGGAGCCATACCGAGGAGTCCTCAGCACCATCCACCCCAGCTGACAGCCACAGCAGCTCGGAGGATGACTCCGTTGTGGAGGCGGGTGTCAGCAGCAACCAAACCCCAGCTAGTGAGGCTGTGTCCGCCACCGAGCCCACCACCACCATCACCACCCTCCCATCGGCTCCCACCCCAGAGGTCCGAGGAGGCTCCCCTGTTCGGGAGCATGTCTCCTTTGTGCCAGGTACAGCACCCCCTGCCCATATGTCCCCAGCTGCCCTGAGTGAGGAGTCTGTGGACTTGCTTAGACAGATCCATGTAGGGCAGACATCAATGCTGAGTGTCCTCCATGCACACACCAGTCTGTTGACACAACTGGTGTCGTTCATGGAGGGCATTTGATCGGGCATGTCTGCCCTACAGAGGACCAATCAGTCTGTGGCCTCCTCCCTGACGGCAGCAGTGTCCCTCCTCCAACAGTCCCACAGCCCTCCTACCCCTGCCCCACCCACGATTCCTAGCACCCTACCTGTCCCAGGCACACACACACCTGCACATTCTCACAAAGCCACACACACGGGCAGCACACAAACACCCAAACCAAGGGCTAGATGTGCACACAAGCAAGCACAGGGGACTGATACCACACTCACAGGGGATGGTTTGCAGACACAGACACAGTCATCCACAACCACTCTGCATTCCTCCGATACCTCTCCCTCCCAGCCCCCTTCACTTGCCTCACCTGCAACCCCATCTCCACAGAAGCTCTATGACCTTGGCCTCTTCCGCACCGACCCAGCAGATCCTGATTACAAGGGGAAGAGGAAGTCCCCACACACAGAGGGGAGTGCCACTCACACCCAGACACCCTTCCCCAGGTGCAGTCAGACTGAGGCTCCCACCCACAAGTCCCCCCATTGCCAGAAGAGAAAGACCCTACCCCCACCACGCAGCTCCACGGAGAAGTCTCCATCCTCCATCCCCAGACCACCACTCCAGAGGTTCCCCCGCCACACCCTGTCCCAGGTTCCCCCACCCACAGATACACCATCCCCAAAATGCTCAGGCCCTCCCCCCTACCACTTGCTCTTCCACCCCCGGTCAGGCAGTTAGTGCCACTGATGTGGGGACAATGTCCCCACCCTCTGTCCTGCCGACCTCACCTGAACCCCATTCCGCTCACATTGAGTTAGGCACTGCAGTAGAGTCCACGACTACCCTGTCTGACTTGGGCGCTGCAGTGGGGACCCAGTCCACTCCATCTGACCTGCCCACTGCATTTGTGCCAGCACCCACCCCAATCTGACTTGTGCCCCACAGTTGTGACTGCAGCCACTACTTCAATCAGCTCAACTGCATTTGCCAGTGACTCTCCTGCATCCACCACCCCTTCACTGCCTCCTTCTGCTGCGGCCTGATCCTGATCCTGTCCCTGCGGTGCCGGGCCTGCCCCATGTATGCCCCTCCGAGGGGATGTCCCCTGTCCTTACCAGTGCAGGCAAGCAATGTGTGACAGATGTCACTCAAGTTAACTTCTTGTCATTTTGATATGGACTGGCCATTGGCCTTTGTTTTGAACGGACTTTAACATTTTCATCTGCTGAATAAAGCTTTTTTCTTTATCCTTGTGAATTTGATTTAGCTGTACATTATGTTGATGATGTTTAGCATGACCTTGCAGTTGTAATGCTGTATTTCAAATGTTGAATACTGAGGTGTTGATGTGAGGTACTCCATGTGGTCCATGAAATATGTATCCTATTCTGGTCTTTATCCATATCATCCTTTGCAGCTCAATGGGTGTGTCATGATTAACAATTAGTGGACACTCTGTAAACATTTCATTTGCCTGATCACATCTGTGGCTTGCACACATGCACATATGATGTGCTTCCCATTGTCCAATTTGTCTATTTCTCTGACTGTGGGCGCATCTCCACTGGACATGAAACTGTGGGCATCATTGGTAGGAGAAACCGGGTCCTCTGTGCAACTTGCTGGACATATGTATTGAGTATGTGCAGATGACTTAAGGGACACTCCCGTACCCAGGCTGTTGTGACCAAAGCCTTCATTGTGTGGTAACTGATGGCTGACTGACCAAGTGTTCTGCTGACATGACAGAGACCTGCTGGGGCTATGTTTGGCACAGCTGAGCTTCCACGGGAGTTGAGTCCCCTCAAGTAAGGGTGTTGTTCCGTGACATTGCCAGAGCCCATGTTGTGTGTTGTGTGGGCATGTGTGTATGTGTCCACATCCCTTTTCATACACAGGCAGTGTTCCCTTGATATGTTCCTGTTGTTGATGCATGCTGAGTGGTCCTGTGTTCATCCCACAACTTTGCCTTGGGCTACCAGATGTGTGGGTGCATGACACACTACTGTTAATTGGTGTTTCATCATTGGGATTTGTCAGTTCTGCAGTTCTGAGTGGGCAGATGGGACACAGTCAGGGGTCCCCAAGGCACTTGTTTGTTCGCAATATCATTTAGTTGTCCCTAGGTGGTACCTTTCAGTGATTGAGACATGTGTATGTGTGTGTGACTGCTCCCACTTGTCCGGTTTAGGGCTGCCATGTTTGCAGGTGTCAGCATGTGTGCCTTGTGGTTCTCCTTGGCTTCTGCATTGTCCTGGGACTGTGGCAGGTATTCAGTAGGTTACGTGAGCTTTGACGTCATGGCCATGTACCGCATACTGTGAAGTATGTTTGTCACTCACCAGGGTTGTGAACTGTCCTTGTGTGATGAGTCTGTGCACCTTAGTTCCTCCCAACATTACTGTGTTTGTCATGGGTGCACGTGCAATGTCACTTGTCCATGTGGGCTTCACAGATGCACATTGGTGCAGTTCAGGGTGTGTGGTGTTGAGGGTGGACTGATGTAAATGTTTGCATGGATGGGCCCCTGGCTCCCGTTTATCCATTGATGATGGGCCTTGCTGAGTTATTTGTGTTTGTGTAGGTGTGATGTACGTTTGTGGCACAGGACACATGTCTGGGTTTCACAGTTTGTACGACATCTGCCTTTGTCATCACAGTAGAGGTGTCATGCATGCTTGTGTCACCCCAATGTCTGGTCCCGGGGGGCAGTGCTGTTGTGTGTCAGTCTCTTGCTGTGTTAGTTGCTGTTCATTCCAGCTTATGTCACAGGTGTCTGTTGTGCTCCCTCTCATCTCACAATGCCTGATTGCACACTAAGGGGGGCCCATTGATGGTTTACTTTGTATGGCACTGTGTCCACATCTGTCTCACTGTGGTTCAGCCCCCTCATGTGTTGTGTAGTTGCCTGGGGATACTGAGACACACACACACACATGTTGTGTCTGATGTGCAGTGTGAGGTTGCCTGTTTGTGTTTTTGCATCTGCACCAGTGCATTGGTATTGCTGTCGTGGGCCATTGCCTGGATGTTGTTTTTGTGATTTACCCTGCTGTCCCTGTGAGTCATATCACATCATTCTGCACATTCATCCTGGTTGTTAGGTCCCATTGCTGGCATGGAATGGGAGTGTGTGACCTGACACCCACAGTGGTACACAGGTTGTTTTGTTTTGTGTGTCTGTTTTCGAGATGTGTGTATGCTTTGTGATGGTCACTTCTGCTTTTGTGTCATTGTACACTGTATGCAATGTCCGCCCCCATGGGTGGTGCTTGTCTGCACATGGCCGAGAGTATGTTAGGTTTTCACAGCACTGTTAGCCTCACCACATCTCTGTGGGTATGGGACACAACCACTACTTTGGCCCAAAAGTGTTTCATGTGTTGGGACCAGAAATCATACATGCTGTTTGGCATTTGCAGCTTTGTCCATGATGACACTTACCTTTTGGTCACTGTGATGAGGGGGGCTTTGGACCCCATCGCCACAATGCTCAACATATGCTGCAGTTTGGTACCCCACACTTAACTTTTGTTCTACACAGTGAGAGGGTGTTATTTTTACATTGCCACAGTGCTAGTGATGCTTGCCTTGTGTAGGCCACACTCAGTTTTTGGTCACACTTGTGATGGTAGTTACATTGTATGTTCGAAGTCATGATCACTGTTGTGGGCATTTGTCACAGACTACACACTGTTGTCATGATGTTAGGGGGGATGTATTTTGCTGACTTACCTAATGTTGGTGTATGATGGATGTGTGGCGTATCACCCATCCTATGAGTGGGGTGGCATTAGTGATGGGCAACATAGGCCCTATGGGTGGGGGTGGCAGTAGTGATGGGAAACATAAGCCCTATGAGTGAGGGTGGCAGAAACGATGGCCAACATAAGCCCTATGGGTAGGGGTGGCAGTAGTTCTGGGCAACAGGTCCACTATGAGTGGGGGTGGCAGGAGTGATGGGCAACATAAGCCCTATGGGTGGGGGTGGCAGGAGTGATGGGCAACAGGTCCCCTATGAGTGGGGGTGGCAGGAGTGATGGGCAACATAAGCCCTAAAGGGTGGGGGTGGCAGTAGGGCTGGGCAACAGGTCCCCTATGGGTGGGGGTGGCAGTAGTGATGGGCAACATAAGTCCTATGAGTGGGGGTGGCAGGAGTGATGGGCAACATAATCCCTATGGGTGGGGGTGGCAGGAGTGATGGGCAACAGGTCCCCTATGAGTGGGGGTGGCAGGAGTGATGGGCAACATAAGCCCTATGGGTGGGGGAGGCAGTAGTGCTGGGCAACAGGTCCCCTATGGGTGGGGGTGCCAGTAGTGATGGGCAACATAAGCCCTATGAGTGGGGGTGGCAGAAGTGATGGGCAACAGGTCCCCTATGAGTGGGGGTGGCAGGAGTGATGGGCAACATAAGCCCTATGGGTGGGGGTGGCAGTAGTGATGGGCAACATAAGCCCTATGGATGGGGGTGGCAGTAGTGATGGGCAACATAAGCCCTATGAGTGAGGGTGGCAGAAACGATGGCCAACATAAGCCCTATGGGTGGGGGTGGCAGTAGTTCTGGGCAACAGGTCCACTATGAGTGGGGGTGGCAGGAGTGATGGGCAACAGGTCCCCTATGAGTGGGGGTGGCAGGAGTGATGGGCAACATAAGCCCTAAAGGGTGGGGGTGGCAGTAGTGCTGGGCAACAGGTCCCCTATGGGTGGGGGTGGCAGTAGTGATGGGCAACATAAGTCCTATGAGTGGGGGTGGCAGGAGTGATGGGCAACATAATCCCTATGGGTGGGGGTGGCAGGAGTGATGGGCAACAGGTCCCCTATGAGTGGGGGTGGCAGAAGTGATGGGCAACATAAGCCCTATGGGTGGGGGTGGCAGTAGTGCTGGGCAACAGGTCCCCTATGAGTGGGGGTGGCAGGAGTGATGGGCAACATAAGCCCTATTGGTGGGGGTGGCAGCAGTGATGGGCAACATAAGCCCTATGGATGGGGTGGCAGTAGTGATGGGCAACATGTCCCCTATGAGCTGGATGGCAGTAGTGATGGGCAGCATAGTCCCTATGGGTGGGGGTGGCAGTAGTGTTGGGCAACAGGTCCACTATGAGTGGGAGTGGCAGGAGTGATGGACAACAGGTCCCCTATGAGTGGGGGTGGCAGGAGTGGTGGGCAACATAGTCCCTATGAGTGGGGGTGGCAGTAGTGCTGGGCAACAGATCCACTATGAGTGGGGGTGGCAGGAATTATGGGCAACAGGTCCCCTATGAGTGGGGGTGGCAGGAGTGATATGCAACAGTCCCCTATGGGTGGGGGTGGCAGTAGTAATGGACAACAGAAGCCCTATGGGTGGGGTGGCAGTAGTGCTGGGCAACAGGTCCCCTATGAGTGGGGGTGGCAGGAGTGATGGGTAAGATAAGCCCTATGGGTGGGGGTAGCAGTAGTGATGGGCAACATAAGCGCTGTGGGAGGGGGTGGAAGTAGTGATGGGCAACAGGTCCCCTATGAGTGGGGGTGGCAGGAGTGATGGGCAACATAGTCCCTATGGGTGGGGGTGGCAGTAGTGATGGTCAACATGAGCCCTATGGGTGGGGGTGGTAGTGGTGCTGGCCATACAACCCCTATGGTGGCCTGTTGTTAGTGGCCTGGATATGGATCCCCTGTGTGTGTGTGACAATTTGCGGGTATGTGTCGTTTGTGTGGTGGGTGTCTGATTTACCATCTGCGCCATCCGCGTCTGTTCCTGATCCGGTCACAGATGTAGAGTACTGGTATGACCTGCGCGATGGGATTCATGATGTGTTCGTCTCGTACACGCTGCTTGTTGCTGCATCTCGTACCCGTTGCAAGCTGGTCCGTCTCGTAGCCGTGGATTGAGTTGTGGCGTGAATCGTACCTGATATGCTTCTTTTCCGGATGCTGTGACGTGCCGTATGTGGCGACCCGTCCGGCGCGTAGGAAGTACGCATCGTACTTGTCCGGGCGGAAACTGCTATGGATACTGCTTCCGGGCGACTCGGTTCGGCGTTAGGAGTTACGGCTCGGACGGAGAATGAAGCTTGAATCACAGCCTACGTGTCGGTTGGATTTTTGCCAGTTATGAGCATCGTAGTTCATCAACAGGACAGACCGGCTCCGGGTACGGGTCGGTCGCAAGGTAAGGCTACGAACAGCTCTCGGAGAGCTGTCCGACCCGGATCGGAATCGACCCCTCTGTTGATAAATAATTGCGACTAATCTTTTTTTACGTAATAACATTCAGGATGAATACACCTTATACACATAGACAAAAGCTAACACTAAAAAAACACACTTACCATTATCTTCGCGCGCTACGCAATCTTCTCATCTCTGGTAGTAGGGGTGGACGGGGTGGACATCACAACAATACAATAAGCATTAGCTGTTTCGATAAAGTTAAACATGCAAATTAATAAACACTGCACAACATAATCTCTACATAGAAAATACACAATATTCATAACTAATTGCGACTTATTTTTTAAACAGTACCATTACCAATAAATGTTAATTCTACACATACAGTAAAACCAAGATTACAAACACTTTTACCTTTCTGCTCACGTGCTGCCCTTTCTACTCAGCTCCGGTGGATGGGACGGTTACGATAAATACGCATTAAACACATAGACTAAAGCCAAAATTAAAATAACGCACTTACCATTTTCTTCGCGCTGCGCAATCTTCTAAGCTCTAGTGAAAGAGGTGGCCATCACAAGAAGACAATAAGCAGTGACAGTTTCAATAAAATCAAACTTGCAAAATAATAAACACTGGACAACACATTCGCTTCATAGTAAACTACACAATACTAAAAACTATTTGCGACTGATTATTTTTCTACACTACCATTTACAGTACAGATAGATTATACATTGAATAAAGCCTCCATTAACAAAAAACACTCTTACCTTTCTGCTTGCGCACCACACTGTGGGCCCGATTCACAGAACTAACTTAAGACAAAATCCTAAACTTACTACCATTTTGGTATTCACAGAAGGCACTTACTCATTTTGGTATTCACAGAAGGCACTTACTCATTTCGGTATTCACAGAAGTTAGGAGTCCTAACTTTAGGACTCCTAAATGCCTTCTGTGAATACCGAAAGTCTTAAAATTAGGATTTTTCTCAGTTTAGTAGTAGTATAGTTAGGACTCCTAACTTTAGGACACCTAAATGCCTTCTGTGAATACCGAAAGTCTTAAAATTAGGATTTTTCTCAATTTAGGACTCCTAACTTTAGGACTCCTAACTTTAGGACTCCTAAATGCCTTCTGTGAATACCGAAAGCCTTAAAATTAGGATTTTTCTCAGTTCAGTAGTAGTATAGTTAGGACTCCTAACTTTAGGACTCCTAAATGCCTTCTGTGAATACCGAAAGTCTTAAAATTTGGATTTTTCTCAATTTAGTAGTCCTAAATTTAGACTTAGGACTCCTAAATTGAGAAAAATCCTAATTTTAAGACTTTCGGTATTCACAGAAGGCATTTAGGAGTCCTAAAGTTAGGACTCCTAAATAACATTTAGCATCAATACACATTAAACACATAGACAAAAGCCAACATTACGAACACACTTACCATTTTCTTCGCCAGCTGCGCAATATTCTCAGCTACAGTGGGGGGGGAGAGGTGGACATCACAACAATACAATAAGCATTGACAGTTAGAATAAAGTTAAACATGCAAATTAATAAACACTGCACAACAGATTAGCAACATAGAGAATACACAATAGTCATAACTAATTGCAACTTATCATTTTTTAAACAAAACTTTTACCTTTCAGATCGCGCGCTGCCCTTTCTCCTCAGCTACAGTGGGTGGGACGGGCATCACAAAAATAGCACGGCATTCACAGATTCGATAAAACACGCAAATTTAAACTGTACACAACACATTTTCACATTAGAAAAATAGACAATATTAAAACAAATTTGCAACTAATCTTTTGTAGATTAATAACATTTAATATAAATATACATTATACACAAAGTAAACATAACATTTAACCCCTTCGCTGCTAGGCCTTTTCCCCTCCTGTGCTAAGCCTTTTTTGGGCTATTTGGGGTAGTGCGCGCTTAGGCCTCTGTAACTTTTTGACCACATTAGGTATCCACGCCAAATTTGCGTCCTTTTCTTCCAACATCTTGGGGATTCTCAAGGTACCCAGGGTTTGTGGATTCTCCTAGAGGGTTCCCAGAAATTAGTCAAAATACAGCAAAATTTTGTTTTTTTTGTGAAAAATGGGAAAAACGGGCTGCAAATGAAAGCTTCTGGGTTTTTCTCTGCAAATGGTATCAAAAAAGGGTTTGTGGGGCTGAAATCACCATTTCTCCAGCTTTTAGGGAATGACAGAATTTTGTTAGAAAACCAACATTTTTTACACAGTTTTGGCATTTTTCTGGGACATACCCTATTTTTGCTATTTTTTGTGCTTTCAACCTCCTTCCAGTTAACGGTAGAAATGGGTACAAAAACAATAATGGATCCTGGAAAGCTATACATTTTTGAAAAGTAGACAAAATTCTGAATTAAGCAAGGGGTCATTTGTGTAGATCCATCAAGGTTTCTTTATAGAAATTTACAGGTAAATATAGGAAAAATTAAAAATTTGTTGAGAAAAGCAGCCTTTTGAGTCAACGTTTTCACCTGTAACTTCTTCGAATTATGACATCTCTTTGAAAGCAATGTACCGTTACATCCGGTAGACCTTCCTGGTTGTGGGGACATATAGGACTTGTAGGTTCACCAAGAGCCCAACGAACCCAGAGTAGAAAACTGAGCAGCATTTTGTAATGTTTTTTTTTTGTTCCGGGTATATAGCAATTATTGTGGGAAAATGTATACATGGAAAAATCGGTATGAAAGTCACCTATGTATTTCTGAAATGGGAACAAATTACAGAGTTTAGAAACAGTGCATATTTGCACATTTTCGAAATTGGGAATACTCATATTTGCATGACAATTATTGGTCATTTTTCAAAATGACTTTTTTTTTACACAATGTCTTTCATTTGGAAGGGAGAAATGCATCAAAAAATCAATAGGTAATAACAGTTGCTTTACAAATTTGAACTACCCTAAGTCTCCCGATAAAAATGGTACCTCACTTGTGTGGGTAGGCATAGTGCCCACGACAGGAAGTGGCTCAAAACCTAAGGTGAACGCACCACATTTTCACACTGAAAATGTACACTTTATTTGCTGTAGTTTTTTAACCCTAGCCCTGCCGGCACCTAGGGAAACCTAGCAAACCTATACATTTTTGAAAACTAGACACCCAGGGGAATCCGGGATGGGGTGACTTGACTGCCTCCCAACATGGTCTGTTACCCAGAATCCCTTGCAAACGTAAAAAATTGACAAAAAAAACACATTTTCCCCACATTTCTGTGATGGAAAGTTCTGGAATCTGCGTGGATCCACAAATTTCCACCCACCCCGCGTTCCCCAAAGTCCTACGAGAAAAATGGTACCTCACTTGTGCGGGTCGGCCTAGTGCCCGCGACAGGAAACGGCGCAAAACGCAACGTGGTTTTGCAGTGAGAAATGACCCTTTTTTTGGCAAAGTGACTAGCTGTAGATTTTGAACCCTAGCCCTGCCGGCACCTAGGGAAACCTAGCAAACCTATACATTTTTGAAAACTAGACACCCAGGGGAATCCAGGATGGGGTGACTTGACTGCCTCCCACCATGGTCTGTTACCCAGAATCCCTTGCAAACGTAAAAGATTGACAAAAAAAACACATTTTCCCCACATTTCTGTGATGGAAAGTTCTGGAATCTGCGTGGATCCACAAATTTCCACCCACCCCGCGTTCCCCAAAGTCCTACGAGAAAAATGGTACCTCACTTGTGCGGGTCGGCATAGTGCCTGCGACAGGAAACGGTGCAAAACGCAACGTGGTTTTGCAGTGAAAAATGACCCTTTTTTTGGCAAAGTGACTAGCTGTAGAGTTTGAACCCTAGCCCTGCCGGCACCTAGGGAAACCTAGCAAACCTATACATTTTTGAGAACTAGACATCCAGGGGAATCCAGGATGGGGTGACTTGACTGCCTCCCACCATGGTCTGTTACCCAGAATCCCTTGCAAACATAAAAAATTGACAAAAAAAACACATTTTCCCCACATTTCTGTGATGGAAAGTTCTGGAATCTGCGTGGATCCACAAATTTCCACCCACCCCGCGTTCCCCAAAGTCCTACGAGAAAAATGGTACCTCACTTGTGCGGGTCGGCCTAGTGCCCGCGACAGGAAACGGCGCAAAACGCAACGTGATTTTGCAGTGAAAAATGACCCTTTTTTTGGCAAAGTGACTAGCTGTAGATTTTGAACCCTAGCCCTGCCGGCACCTAGGGAAACCTAGCAAACCTATACATTTTTGAAAACTAGACACCCAGGGGAATCCAGGATGGGGTGACTTGACTGCCTCCCAACATGGTCTGTTACCCAGAATCCCTTGCAAACGTAAACAATTGACAAAAAAAACACATTTTCCCCACATTTCTGTGATGGAAAGTTCTGGAATCTGCGTGGATCCACAAATTTCCACCCACCCCGCGTTCCCCAAAGTCCTACGAGAAAAATGGTACCTCACTTGTGCGGGTCGGCCTAGTGCCCGCGACAGGAAACGGCGCAAAACGCAACGTGGTTTTGCAGTGAAAAATGACCCTTTTTTTGGCAAAGTGACTAGCTGTAGATTTTGAACCCTAGCCCTGCCGGCACCTAGGGAAACCTAGCAAACCTATACATTTTTGAAAACTAGACACCCAGGGGAATCCAGGATGGGGTGACTTGACTGCCTCCCACCATGTTCTGTTACCCAGAATCCCTTGCAAGTGTAAAAAATTGACAAAAAAAACACATTTTCCCCACATTTCTGCAATGGAAAGTTCTAGAATCTGCGTGGATCCACAAATTTCCACCCACCCCGCGTTCCCCAAAGTCCTACGAGAAAAATGATACCTCACTTGTGCGGGTCGGCCTAGTGCCCGCGACAGGAAACGGCGCAAAACGCAACGTGGTTTTGCAGTGAAAAATGACCCTTTTTTTGGCAAAGTGACTAGCTGTAGATTTTGAACCCTAGCCCTGCCGGCACCTAGGGAAACCTAGCAAACCTATACATTTTTGAAAACTAGACACCCAGGGGAATCCAGGATGGGGTGACTTGACTGCCTCCCACCATGGTCTGTTACCCAGAATCCCTTGCAAACGTAAACAATTGACAAAAAAAACACATTTTCCCCACATTTCTGTGATGGAAAGTTCTGGAATCTGCGTGGATCCACAAATTTCCACCCACCCCGCGTTCCCCAAAGTCCTACGAGAAAAATGGTACCTCACTTGTGCGGGTCGGCCTAGTGCCCGCGACAGGAAACGGCGCAAAAAGCAACGTGGTTTTGCAGTGAAAAATTACCCTTTTTTTGGCAAAGTGACTAGCTGTAGATTTTGAACCCTAGCCCTGCCAGCACCTAGGGAAACCTAGCAAACCTATACATTTTTGAAAACTAGACACCCAGGGGAATCCAGGATGGGGTGACTTGACTGCCTCCCACCATGGTCTGTTACCCAGAATCCCTTGCAAACGTAAAACATTGACAAAAAAAACACATTTTCCCCACATTTCTGTGATGGAAAGTTCTGGAATCTGCGTGGATCCACAAATTTCCACCCACCCCGCGTTCCCCAAAGTCCTACGAGAAAAATGGTACCTCACTTGTGTGGGTCGGAATAGTGCCCGCGACAGGAAACGGCGCAAAACGCAACGTGGTTTTGCAGCGAAAAATGACCCTTTTTTTGGCAAAGTGACAAGCTGTAGATTTTGAACCCTAGCCCTGCCGGCACCTAGGGAAACCTAGCAAACCTATACATTTTTGAAAACTAGACACCCAGGGGAATCCAGGATGGGGTGACTTGACTGCCTCCCACCATGGTCTGTTACCCAGAATCCCTTGCAAACATAAAAAATTGACAAAAAAAACACATTTTCCCCACATTTCTGTGATGAAAGTTCTGGAATCTGCGTGGATCCACAAATTTCCACCCACCCCGCGTTCCCCAAAGTCCTACGAGAAAAATGGTACCTCACTTGTGCGGGTCGGCCTAGTGCCCGCGACAGGAAACAGCGCAAAACGCAACGTGGTTTTGCAGTGAAAAATGACCCTTTTTTTGGCAAAGTGACTAGCTCTAGATTTTGAACCCTAGCCCTGCCGGCACCTAGGGAAACCTAGCAAACCTATACATTTTTGAAATCTAGACACCCAGGGGAATCCAGGATGGGGTGACTTGACTGCCTCCCACCATGGTCTGTTACCCAGAATCCCTTGCAAACGTAAAAAATTGACAAAAAAACACATTTTCCCCACATTTCTGTGATGGAAAGTTCTGGAATCTGCGTGGATCCACAAATTTCCACCCACCCCGCGTTCCCCAAAGTCCTACGAGAAAAATGATACCTCACTTGTGCGGGTCGGCCTAGTGCCCGCGACAGGAAACGGCGCAAAAAGCAACGTGGTTTTGCAGTGAAAAATTACCCTTTTTTTGGCAAAGTGACTAGCTGTAGATTTTGAACCCTAGCCCTGCCAGCACCTAGGGAAACCTAGCAAACCTATACATTTTTGAAAACTAGACACCCAGGGGAATCCAGGATGGGGTGACTTGACTGCCTCCCACCATGGTCTGTTACCCAGAATCCCTTGCAAACGTAAAAAATTGACAAAAAAAACACATTTTCCCCACATTTCTGTGATGGAAAGTTCGGGAATCTGCGTGGATCCACAAATTTCCACCCACCCCGCGTTCCCCAAAGTCCTACGAGAAAAATGGTACCTCACTTGTGCGGGTCGGCATAGTGCCTGCAACAGGAAACGGTGCAAAACGCAACGTGGTTTTGCAGTGAAAAATGACCCTTTTTTTGGCAAAGTGACTAGCTGTAGATTTTGAACCCTAGCCCTGCCGGCACCTAGGGAAACCTAGCAAACCTATACATTTTTGAGAACTAGACATCCAGGGGAATCCAGGATGGGGTGACTTGACTGCCTCCCACCATGGTCTGTTACCCAGAATCCCTTGCAAACATAAAAAATTGACAAAAAAAACACATTTTCCCCACATTTCTGTGATGGAAAGTTCTGGAATCTGCGTGGATCCACAAATTTCCACCCACCCCGCGTTCCCCAAAGTCCTACGAACAAATGGTACCTCACTTGTGCGGGTCGGCCTAGTGCCCGCGACAGGAAACGGCGCAAAACGCAACGTGGTTTTGCAGTGAAAAATGACCCTTTTTTTGGCAAAGTGACTAGCTGTAGATTTTGAACCCTAGCCCTGCCGGCACCTAGGGAAACCTAGCAAACCTATACATTTTTGAAAACTAGACACCCAGGGGAATCCAGGATGGGGTGACTTGACTGCCTCCCAACATGGTCTGTTACCCAGAATCCCTTGCAAACGTAAACAATTGACAAAAAAAACACATTTTCCCCACATTTCTGTGATGGAAAGTTCTGGAATCTGCGTGGATCCACAAATTTCCACCCACCCCGCGTTCCCCAAAGTCCTACGAGAAAAATGGTACCTCACTTGTGCGGGTCGGCCTAGTGCCCGCGACAGGAAACGGCGCAAAACGCAACGTGGTTTTGCAGTGAAAAATGACCCTTTTTTTGGCAAAGTGACTAGCTGTAGATTTTGAACCCTAGCCCTGCCGGCACCTAGGGAAACCTAGCAAACCTATACATTTTTGAAAACTAGACACCCAGGGGAATCCAGGATGGGGTGACTTGACTGCCTCCCACCATGGTCTGTTACCCAGAATCCCTTGCAAACGTAAACAATTGACAAAAAAACACATTTTCCCCACATTTCTGTGATGGAAAGTTCTGGAATCTGCGTGGATCCACAAATTTCCACCCACCCCGCGTTCCCCAAAGTCCTACGAGAAAAATGATACCTCACTTGTGCGGGTCGGCCTAGTGCCCGCGACAGGAAACGGCGCAAAACGCAACGTGGTTTTGCAGTGAAAAATGACCCTTTTTTTGGCAAAGTGACTAGCTGTAGATTTTGAACCCTAGCCCTGCCGGCACCTAGGGAAACCTAGCAAACCTATACATTTTTGAAAACTAGACACCCAGGGGAATCCAGGATGGGGTGACTTGACTGCCTCCCACCATGGTCTGTTACCCAGAATCCCTTGCAAACGTAAACAATTGACAAAAAAAACACATTTTCCCCACATTTCTGTGATGGAAAGTTCTGGAATCTGCGTGGATCCACAAATTTCCACCCACCCCGCGTTCCCCAAAGTCCTACGAGAAAAATGGTACCTCACTTGTGCGGGTCGGCCTAGTGCCCGCGACAGGAAACGGCGCAAAAAGCAACGTGGTTTTGCAGTGAAAAATTACCCTTTTTTTGGCAAAGTGACTAGCTGTAGATTTTGAACCCTAGCCCTGCCAGCACCTAGGGAAACCTAGCAAACCTATACATTTTTGAAAACTAGACACCCAGGGGAATCCAGGATGGGGTGACTTGACTGCCTCCCACCATGGTCTGTTACCCAGAATCCCTTGCAAACGTAAAAAATTGACAAAAAAAACACATTTTCCCCACATTTCTGTGATGGAAAGTTCTGGAATCTGCGTGGATCCACAAATTTCCACCCACCCCGCGTTCCCCAAAGTCCTACGAGAAAAATGGTACCTCACTTGTGTGGGTCGGAATAGTGCCCGCGACAGGAAACGGCGCAAAACGCAACGTGGTTTTGCAGCGAAAAATGACCCTTTTTTTGGCAAAGTGACAAGCTGTAGATTTTGAACCCTAGCCCTGCCGGCACCTAGGGAAACCTAGCAAACCTATACATTTTTGAAAACTAGACACCCAGGGGAATCCAGGATGGGGTGACTTGACTGCCTCCCACCATGGTCTGTTACCCAGAATCCCTTGCAAACATAAAAAATTGACAAAAAAAACACATTTTCCCCACATTTCTGTGATGAAAGTTCTGGAATCTGCGTGGATCCACAAATTTCCACCCACCCCGCGTTCCCCAAAGTCCTACGAGAAAAATGGTACCTCACTTGTGCGGGTCGGCCTAGTGCCCGCGACAGGAAACAGCGCAAAACGCAACGTGGTTTTGCAGTGAAAAATGACCCTTTTTTTGGCAAAGTGACTAGCTGTAGATTTTGAACCCTAGCCCTGCCGGCACCTAGGGAAACCTAGCAAACCTATACATTTTTGAAATCTAGACACCCAGGGGAATCCAGGATGGGGTGACTTGACTGCCTCCCACCATGGTCTGTTACCCAGAATCCCTTGCAAACGTAAAAAATTGACAAAAAAACACATTTTCCCCACATTTCTGTGATGGAAAGTTCTGGAATCTGCGTGGATCCACAAATTTCCACCCACCCCGCGTTCCCCAAAGTCCTACGAGAAAAATGATACCTCACTTGTGCGGGTCGGCCTAGTGCCCGCGACAGGAAACGGCGCAAAAAGCAACGTGGTTTTGCAGTGAAAAATTACCCTTTTTTTGGCAAAGTGACTAGCTGTAGATTTTGAACCCTAGCCCTGCCAGCACCTAGGGAAACCTAGCAAACCTATACATTTTTGAAAACTAGACACCCAGGGGAATCCAGGATGGGGTGACTTGACTGCCTCCCACCATGGTCTGTTACCCAGAATCCCTTGCAAACGTAAAAAATTGACAAAAAAAACACATTTTCCCCACATTTCTGTGATGGAAAGTTCGGGAATCTGCGTGGATCCACAAATTTCCACCCACCCCGCGTTCCCCAAAGTCCTACAAGAAAAATGGTACCTCACTTGTGTGGGTCGGAATAGTGCCCGCGACAGGAAACGGCGCAAAACGCAACGTGGTTTTGCAGCGAAAAATGACCCTTTTTTTGGCAAAGTGACAAGCTGTAGATTTTGAACCCTAGCCCTGCCGGCACCTAGGGAAACCTAGCAAACCTATACATTTTTGAAAACTAGACACCCAGGGGAATCCAGGATGGGGTGACTTGACTGCCTCCCACCATGGTCTGTTACCCAGAATCCCTTGCAAACATAAAAAATTGACAAAAAAAACACATTTTCCCCACATTTCTGTGATGAAAGTTCTGGAATCTGCGTGGATCCACAAATTTCCACCCACCCCGCGTTCCCCAAAGTCCTATGAGAAAAATGGTACCTCACTTGTGCGGGTCGGCCTAGTGCCTGCGACAGGAAACAGCGCAAAACGCAACGTGGTTTTGCAGTGAAAAATGACCCTTTTTTTGGCAAAGTGACTAGCTGTAGATTTTGAACCCTAGCCCTGCCGGCACCTAGGGAAACCTAGCAAACCTATACATTTTTGAAAACTAGACACCCAGGGGAATCCAGGATGGGGTGACTTGACTGCCTCCCACCATGGTCTGTTACCCAGAATCCCTTGCAAACGTAAAAAATTGACAAAAAAACACATTTTCCCCACATTTCTGTGATGGAAAGTTCTGGAATCTGCGTGGATCCACAAATTTCCACCCACCCCGCGTTCCCCAAAGTCCTACGAGAAAAATGATACCTCACTTGTGCGGGTCGGCCTAGTTCCCGCGACAGGAAACGGCGCAAAACGCAGCGTGGTTTTGCAGCGAAAAATGACCCTTTTTTTGGCAAAGTGACTAGCTGTAGATTTTGAACCCTAGCCCTGCCGGCACCTAGGGAAACCTAGCAAACCTATACATTTTTGAAAACTAGACACCCAGGGGAATCCAGGATGGGGTGACTTGACTGCCTCCCAACATGGTCTGTTACCCAGAATCCCTTGCAAACGTAAAAAATTGACAAAAAAAAAACATTTTCCCCACATTTCTGTGATGGAAAGTTCTGGAATCTGCGTGGATCCACAAATTTCCACCCACCCCGCGTTCCCCAAAGTCCTACGAGAAAAATGGTACCTCACTTGTGTGGGTCGGCCTAGTGCCCGCGACAGGAAACGGCGCAAAACGCAACGTGGTTTTGCAGTGAAAAATGACCCTTTTTTTGGCAAAGTGACTAGCTGTAGATTTTGAACCCTAGCCCTGCCGGCACCTAGGGAAACCTAGCAAACCTATACATTTTTGAAAACTAGACACCCAGGGGAATCCAGGATGGGGTGACTTGACTGCCTCCCAACATGGTCTGTTACCCAGAATCCCTTGCAAACATAAAAAATTGACAAAAAAAACACATTTTCCCCACATTTCTGTGATGGAAAGTTCTGGAATCTGCGTGGATCCACAAATTTCCACGCACCCCGCGTTTCCCAAAGTCCTACAAGAAAA
Source organism: Triturus cristatus (assembly GCF_964204655.1). NCBI lineage: Eukaryota > Metazoa > Chordata > Amphibia > Caudata > Salamandridae > Triturus > Triturus cristatus. The sequence goes on along the minus strand of NC_140581.1, from coordinate 1,188,493,808 downwards.
ATGGTACCTCACTTGTGCGGGTCGGCCTAGTGCCTGCGACAGGAAACGGCGCAAAACGCAACGTGGTTTTGCAGTGAAAAATGACCCTTTTTTTGGCAAAGTGACTAGCTGTAGATTTTGTACCCTAGCCCTGCCGGCACCTAGGGAAACCTAGCAATCATATACATTTTTGAAAACTAGACACCCAGGGGAATCCAGGATGGGGTGACTTGACTGCCTCCCACCATGGTCTGTTACCCAGAATCCCTTGCAAACATAAAAAATTGACAAAAAAAACACATTTTCCCCACATTTCTGTGATGGAAAGTTCTGGAATCTGCGTGGATCCACAAATTTCCACCCACCCCGCGTTCCCCAAAGTCCTACGAGAAAAATGGTACCTCACTTGTGCGGATCGGCCTAGTGCCCGCGACAGGAAACGGCGCAAAACGCAACGTGGTTTTGCAGTGAAAAATGACCCTTTTTTTGGCAAAGTGACTAGCTGTAGATTTTGAACCCTAGCCCTGCCGGCACCTAGGGAAACCTACCAAACCCACGCATTTCTGAAAACTAGACACCCGGCGTCTTCCAGGGAGGTATGGCTTGCGTGGATCCCCCAACGTTTCCTTACCCACAATCCCCTGCAAACCTCAATTTTTGCTCTAAAAATCACTTTTTTCACACATTTTGGGGTGGGAAAGTAGTGGCATCACCGGGCTCACACAAATTTAGCACCACCCAGCGTTCCCCCAGGTCTCCCGGTAAAAATGGTGCCTCACTTGTGTGGGAGGCCCAAGTACCCGCGGCAGGCAAGGGCCCAAAACGTAGTGAGGCGACATCAAAATGGCCTGTCGCAAAACCACCTGGTTTTGCAAGGGGGGTCACTTTGGTTTTTGGCCCGGTGCTCGGCGGCCATCTAGGGAAACCTACCAAACCCAGGCATTTCTGAAAACTAGACACCCGGCGGCTTCCAGGGAGGTATGGCTTGCGTGGATCCCCCAATGTTTTCTTACCCAGAATCCCCTGCAAACCTCAATTTTTGCTCAGAAAATCACTTTTTTCACACATTTTGGGGTGGGAAAGTAGTGGCATCACTGGGCTCACACACATTTAGCACCACCCAGCGTTCCCCCAGGTCTCCGGGTAAAAATGGTGCCTCACTTGTGTGGGAGGCCCAAGTACCCGCGGCAGGCAAGGGCCCAAAACGTAGTGAGGCGACATCAAAATGGCCTATCGCAAAACCACCTGGTTTTGCAAGGGGGGTCACTTTGGTTTTTGGCCCGGTGCTCGGCGGCCATCTAGGGAAACCTACCAAACCCATGCATTTCTGAAAACTAGACACCCGGCAGCTTCCAGGGAGGTATGGCTTGCGTGGATCCCCCAACGTTTCCTCACCCAGAATCCCCTGCAAACCTCAATTTTTGCTCAAAAAATCACTTTTTTCACACATTTTGGGGTGGGAAAGTAGTGGCATCACCGGGCTCACACAAATTTGCCACCACCCAGCGTTCCCCCAGGTCTCCCGGTAAAAATGGTGCCTCACTTGTGTGGGAGGCCCAAGTACCCGCGGCAGGCAAGGGCCCAAAACGTAGTGAGGCGACATCAAAATGGCCTGTCGCTAAACCACCTGGTTTTGCAAGGGGGGTCACTTTGGTTTTTGGCCCGGTGCTCGGCGGCCATCTAGGGAAACCTACCAAACCCATGCATTTCTGAAAACTAGACACCCGGCGGCTTCCAGGGAGGTATGGCTTGCGTGGATCCCCCAATGTTTCCTTACCCAGAATCCCCTGCAAACCTCAATTTTTGCTCAAAAAATCACTTTTTTCACACATTTTGCGGTGGGAAAGTAGTGGCATCACCGGGCTCACACAAATTTACCACCACCCAGCGTTCCCCCAGGTCTCCCGGTAAAAATGATGCCTCACTTGTGTGGGAGGCCCAAGTACCCGCGGCAGGCAAGGGCCCAAAACGTAGTGAGGCGACATCAAAATGGCCTATCGCTAAACCACCTGGTTTTGCAAGGGGGGTCACTTTGGTTTTTGGCCCGGTGCTCGGCGGCCATCTAGGGAAACCTACCAAACCCATGCATTTCTGAAAACTAGACACCCGGCGGCTTCCAGGGAGGTATGGCTTGCGTGGATACCCCAAAGTTTCCTTACCCAGAATCCCCTGCAAACCTCAGTTTTTGCTCCAAAAATCACTTTTTTCACACATTTTGGGGTGGGAAAGTAGTGGCATCACCGGGCTCACACAAATTTACCACCACCCAGCGTTTCCCCAGGTCTCCCGGTAACAATGGTGCCTCACTTGTGTGGAAGGCCCAAGTACCCGCGGCAGGCAAGGGCCCAAAACGTAGTGAGGCGACATCAAAATGGCCTATCGCAAAACCACCTGGTTTTGCAAGGGGGGTCACTTTGGTTTTTGGCCCGGTGCTCGGCGGCCATCTAGGGAAACCTACCAAACCCACGCATTTCTGAAAACTAGACACCCGGCGGCTTCCAGGGAGGTATGGCTTGCGTGGATCCCCCAATGTTTCCTTACCCAGAATCCCCTGCAAACCTCAATTTATGCTCAAAAAATCACTTTTTTCACACATTCTGGGGTGGGATGTCGCCTCACTACGGGCCCTTGCCTGCCGCGGGTACTTGGGCCTCCCACACAAGTGAGGCACCATTTTTACCGGGAGACCTGGGGGAACGCTGGGTGGTGGTAAATTTGTGTGAGCCCGGTGATGCCACTACTTTCCCACCCCAAAATGTGTGAAAAAAGTGATTTTTTGAGCAAAAACTGAGGTTTGCAGGGGATTCTGGGTAAGGAAACGTTGGGGGATCCATGCAAGCCATACCTCCCTGGAAGCCGCTGGGTGTCTAGTTTTCAGAAATGTGTGGGTTTGGTAGGTTTCCCTAGATGGCCGCCGAGCACCGGGCCAAAAACCAAAGTGACCCCCCCTTGCAAAACCAGGTGGTTTAGCGATAGGCCATTTTGATGTCGCCTCACTACGTTTTGGGCCCTTGCCTGCCGCGGGTACTTGGGCCTCCCACACAAGTGAGGCACCATTTTTACCGGGAGACCTGGGGGAACGCTGGGTGGTGGTAAATTTGTGTGAGCCCGGTGATGCCACTACTTTCCCATCCCAAAATGTGTGAAAAAAGTGATTTTTTGAGCAAAAATTGAGGTTTGCAGGGGATTCTGGGTAAGGAAACGTTGGGGGATCCATGCAAGCCATACCTCCCTGGAAGCCGCCGGGTATCTAGTTTTCAGAAATGCGTGGGTTTGGTAGGTTTCCCTAGATGGCCGCCGAGCACCGGGCCAAAAACCAAAGTGACCCCCCTTGCAAAACCAGGTGGTTTAGCAATAGGCCATTTTGATGTCGCCTCACTACGTTTTGGGCCCTTGCCTGCCGCAGGTACTTGGGCCTCCCACACAAGTGAGGCACCATTTTTACCGGGAGACCTGGGGGAACGCTGGGTGGTGGTAAATTTGTGTGAGCCCGGTGATGCCACTACTTTCCCACCCCAAAATGTGTGAAAAAAGTGATTTTTTTGAGCAAAAATTGAGGTTTGCAGGGGATTCTGGGTAAGGAAACGTTGGGGGATCCACGCACGCCATACCTCCCTGGAAGCCGCAGGGTGTCTAGTTTTCAGAAATGCATGGGTTTGGTAGGTTTCCCTAGATGGCCGCCGAGCACCGGGCCAAAAACCAAAGTGACCCCCCTTGCAAAACCAGGTGGTTTTGCGATAGGCCATTTTGATGTCGCCTCACTACGTTTTGGGCCCTTGCCTGCCGCGGGTACTTGGGCCTCCCACACAAGTGAGGCACCATTTTTACCGGGAGACCTGGGGGAACGCTGGGTGGTGGTAAATTTGTGTGAGCCCGGTGATGCCACTACTTTCCCACCCCAAAATGTGTGAAAAAAGTGATTTTTTGAGCAAAAATTGAGGTTTGCAGGGGATTCTGGGTAAGGAAACATTGGGGGATCCACGCAAGCCATACCTCCCTGGAAGCCGCCGGGTGTCTAGTTTTCAGAAATGCATGGGTTTGGTAGGTTTCCCTAGATGGCCGCCGAGCACCGGGCCAAAAACCAAAGTGACCCCCCTTGCAAAACCAGGTGGTTTTGCGATAGGCCATTTTGATGTTGCCTCACTACGTTTTGGGCCCTTGCCTGCCGCGGGTACTTGGGCCTCCCCCACAAGTGAGGCACCATTTTTACCGGGAGACCTGGGGGAACGCTGGGTGGTGGTAAATTTGTGTGAGCCCGTTGATGCCACTACTTTCCCACCCCAAAATGTGTGAAAAAAGTGATTTTTTGAGCAAAAATTGAGGTTTGCAGGGGATTCTGGGTAAGGAAACATTGGGGGATCCACGCAAGCCATACCTCCCTGGAAGCCGCCAGGTGTCTAGTTTTCAGAAATGCATGGGTTTGGTAGTTTTCGCTAGATGGCCGCCGAGCACCGGGCCAAAAACCAAAGTGACCCCCCTTGCAAAACCAGGTGGTTTTGCGATAGGCCATTTTGATGTCGCCTCACTACGTTTTGGGCCCTTGCCTGCCGCGGGTACTTGGGCCTCCCACACAAGTGAGGCACCATTTTTACCGGGAGACCTGGGGGAACGCTGGGTGGTGGTAAATTTGTGTGAGCCCGGTGATGCCACTACTTTCCCACCCCAAAATGTGTGAAAAAAGTGATTTTTTGAGCAAAAATTGAGGTTTGCAGGGGATTCTGGGTAAGGAAACATTGGGGGATCCACGCAAGCCATACCTCCCTGGAAGCCGCCGGGTGTCTAGTTTTCAGAAATGTGTGGGTTTGGTAGGTTTCCCTAGATGGCCGCCGAGCACCGGGCAAAAAACCAAAGTAACCCCCCTTGCAAAACCAGATTAACTATTGTTACTACAGCGTGAGAATTTTGGAATAATACTGCAAAGAAAATGTGGCAGACAGTTTGAGGTTTACAGGACAATGGGGATAAAAAATATTTTTCAATTCACTAGAGAGACATCACCATGAACTCCCAAGGGTTTTCGACAATATCTACAGTTGGTGGGTTATTCTTGCATGGAAAGTGTACCTTGCCAGAGAAACTAAAGACAAAGATTCCTGCACAACCATCTATTCCTCAAACACACACACATACTGGTTGGATTTGGCACGAGGGCGAGTCATGGTTCAGTGTATTAAATTTTATTAACAAGAGTTTTCACAAAAATGAAATGCACTGTCAATAATTAAATTCTCAAAAAACCAAACCAATGACTCGCAGCTCGTGAGCTGTAAAGCCACGTCAAGGCACCAACCACTTTACAGGCCATTCACACACCTTTCATACGTGATACAAACAAGACCATTCGCACCACCAGGCACAAAAGCAACACATTACAAAATTCACCAAAAAGGGTCAAGGTACACCCTGCTTCAGAAAGACAAATATTACTGCACAGCCATCTAATCCGCAAGCACACACACATACTGGTTGGATTTGGCACGAGGGTGAGTGATGGTTCAGTAGATACAATTGTATTAGCAAGTGATTTCACAGAAATGAAATGCACTGGTAATAATTGAAAGGGCGAGAAACTGAACCATTGACTCACAGCTCGTGAGCTGTAAAGCCACGACAAGGCACCAACCTCTTTACAGGCCATTCACACACCTTCCATACGTGTGAGACATACAAAACCATTCACACCGCCAGCCGCGGGCCCATCACATAACAAAACTCACACCAGCACACAGCGCCATTCAAGGGCCCATCACTTTCACACGCCCACAATCCAGACACAGCAACTACACAGGCTGATGGATTGCGTGGAGTGGCACTCAGCTAGCAGTGTGTGTAGTGACCAGCAGAAAGTCAATACTCACACACAGCCAGCAGAGCACCAGTCCACACACACCGCTAGCCAAACACCAGTCCACGCACACCGCTAGCCAAGCGCCAGTCCACGGACACCACCAGCCAAGCACCAGTCCGCACACACCACCAGTCCACGCACACCGCCAGCCAAGTACCAGTCCACGCACACCGCCTGCCAAGCACCATTCCACGCACACTGCCAGCCAAGCTCCAGTCCACGCACACCACCAGCCAAGCACCAGTCCGCACACACCACCAGTCCACGCACACCGCCAGCCAAGTACCAGTCCACGCACACCGCCTGCAAAGCACCATTCCACGCACACCACCAGCCACGCACCAGTCCACGCACACCGCCAGTCCATGCACACCGCCAGCCAAGCACCATTCCACGCACACCACCAACCAAGTGCCAGTCCACACACACCAACAGCCAAGCGCAAGCCAACACACACCGCCATCACATTTAGGATTTAAAAAAAAAAAACAAAAAAAAACACAAACAAATTGCAAATAGATACAAATCTTCTAACAGAAAATCAGCAACTAAATACATTGCACTAACACCAACCTTGAAACAGAATCAAATTATCCAAAGAATACAGACCAGGCAGTTCACTTTACCACTCAAGAATCCTCCCCAAAATTTTTTCGGGTGTGGCACGCTCTAAAACAAGCAGAGAGACACAGTGCAGGATGAGAAGGACAGTCGGGGCAGTACATACAACTCTCCTTCCGCAAACCTTTTTGCCAACAGACTCTACATCTCCTACTGGGAAAATCTTTTGCGGGTGTGGGAGGAATGTGATCTGGAAAGTGGCGTTCTTTCAATCTAGCAACATCCTCCACCAGTCCAACTCTAGGAACACTTGCCTGTTCCACTACAACAAGGCTGCCTATTACAGACTCCTGAAACTTAGCAAAAGTCATCTTTGACTCAGGGCAAGAATCCTGGAACACAACAAAAGCATTAAACATTGCCATGTGGAAAAGATGGATAGCCAACTTCTTGTACCAAATGTAAGCCTTACGAAGAGCAGTGTAAGGTTCCAACCTCTGATCTACTCTGTCAACACCACCCATGTGCCTATTATAGTCTAAAATGCACACAGGTTTGCGCGCTGCAGCGACCTGACCCCAAACAGTCACAGGTGCAGTGCTTTCATCATGGATGGTAGTCAGCATGTAGACATCTCTCCTGTCTGTAAACTTCACAGCAAGAAGCTCCTGGCAACGCAACGCACTGCACTGTCCCCGCACAAGCTTTTGACACACAAGTTCTTTCGGGAAACCTTTACGGTTAGAGCGGATTGTGCCACAAGCAAGAGTGTCCACTTTGGCCAATTCCCTGAACAACCGCACACCAGTGTAGAAGTTGTCTACATATAAATGGTGGCCTTTGTTAAAAAATCCTCTTCCAAGTTCCCAAACAATTTTCTCAGTCACTCCAAAAGTGGACGGACAGCCAGGGAGGTTAAACCTAGATTCCTTACCGGTGTACACCCTGAAATTAGAGACATATCCAGTCCTACTGTCACACAGCATATACAGCTTTATTCCATAGCGTGCCCTCTTACTAGGAATGTATTGCCTAAAAACCAAGCGGCCCTTGAACAACACCAAAGACTCATCCACTGCAATTTGTTTCCCAGGAGCATAGATCTCAGGAAATCGATCAACAAAGTGATCAAGGACAGGCCTAATCTTAAAAAGACGGTCACAGTCAGGGTGATCTCGTGGCAACGCTAAACCATTATCAACAAAATGCATCATCCGAAGCAGTAGCAAATACCTGTCACGACTCATGACTGCCGGAAAAATAGACGTTGCCATCAAGGGACTGCTAGACCAATATGAAGACATTGATGGCTTCCTTAGCAAGCCCGTCAAAAAAGTTCAACCCAAGAACTTCTTCATCTCTTCAACATTTGTGGGAGTCCACCGGGTAGCTCTAGAGTGTGGCTTAAGACTGGCACAGTTGTCCCTCAAAAACTGTTCGGCATACAAATTAGTCTGCTCAACAATCTCTGCAAAAAACACATCATCAATAAACAACTGAAAAAAATTGACCGGCAAAAAGTTTTCAGTATTCACTCTAGTCCCTGGAACACCAGTAAACTCTAGCAATGCCGGCTGCACCATGCCAGGGGCAACCCAGAGGTCATCACTTTCAAAGGGAAGCCTAGCAGCCCCAGCCTGCAGCCCAGAAGCCTCTTGCCGCACTACACCAACGGGAAGCCTTGCAGCCCCAGCCTGCAACCCAGATGCCTCTTGCCGCACTAGCGGCACATCAGTCTCCTCCTCTAACACAGGCACTTCATCCGCACTAAGAGTATCTTCATCATCCGATGACTCCATACGGAGAGACAACTCACTGCCAGAATCGTCCCCTGCCTCCTCTCCCTCAGATGCAGAGTCAGTCTCTGAACCAATATCAGAGGAAGACTCAAACAGCAAACCAACAACCTGCTGAGCAGTCATCCTGCGGCTAGCCATTATACTTACTAAGATAGAAGACTGCACAAACAAGTCAACAACAACCACCAATGTGCAAACCAAGTAAGTAAAGAAATGTGTACCTTTATCACAAAGATCAATGTACTCAAAAACTATACAATCCAATTACAAGAGACAGCTGCACTCACCAGAAACTAACTCTGCAGTGACACAGCAAAAACCAACGATATCAAACTAGAAAGAAGAAAAAAAAAACACATTACTCACAAGACAACAAAATACACATCGAGCACCAATGCAAAAAGTTTTTGACACTCAAAAAACAAACATACTGCTATTATTACACCATTTGCAAAACAAATTCATGCAGAGAAATCAAACACATTTACATTGTACAAAAAAGAGTCTCTTACCAAACTACACAAACAGCAGAACCGCCAGAAACACGGCAAACTGAAAAGAGCAAAAGCCTTCACCTAGAACAAAAAAGTAAAAAAAAAAAACATTACTATTGCAATTCACACAAAAAAACAAGAAACATAACAACATTCTATGTTACTACCCAAATGGTCAATCGTTATGTTCCAGGTGGGGCAGAAAACAGCAGGAAAAAAAAGGCTACTCTGTCCCGGGGCGGGTGGGCCAAATACATATTATAAAAATTGCCCCCTGGAAGCGACACTTGCCAAAGGGGTCACTTCCATTTTTATTTACACTAATTCCCTGGTGTCCAGTGGGCTTTTCTGCCCCCCCCCCTGAGGCCAGACACGGAGCGAATGTGGACGGATCTGCCCCCAGGGGGGTCAGAAAAGTCTGTGCAAAAATTGCCCAAGGGGTCGCTTCCCATAACAAAATTGCGAAATTCCCTGGTGTCTAGTGGGCTTTTTTGCCCCCCCTGGGGGCAGAAACGGACCGGAAGTGGACCGATCTGCCCCCAGGGGGGGGGCAGAAGAGTATTTGCAAAAATTCTCCCCCAGGGAAGCGACCCTTGCCCAAGGGGTCGCTTCCCATATCATCATTACAACATCCCTGGTGTCTCTGGGGGCAGAAACGGACCGGAAGTGGACCGATCTGCCCCCAGGGGGAGCAGAAGAGTCTTTGCAAAAATTCACCCCCAGGGAAGCGACCCTTGCCCAAGGGGTCGCTTCCCATATCAATATATCGAAATTCCCTGGTGTCTAGTGGGCTTTTCTGCCCCCCCCGGGGGCAGAAACGGACCGGAAGTGGACCGATCTGCCCCCAGGGGGGGCAGAAGAGTCTTTGCCAAATTTCTCCCCCAGGGAAGCGACCCTTGCCCAAGGGGTCGCTTCCCAATTCACCATTACGACATCCCTGGTGTCTAGTGGGCTTTTCTGCCCCCCCTGGGGGCAGAAACGGACCGAAAGTGGACCGATCTGCCCCAGGGGGGGCAGAAAAGTCTTTCAAAAAATTGTCCCCCAGGGAAGCGACCCTTGCCCAAGGGGTCGCTTCCCAAATGGCCGAAAACAACATCCCTGGGGTCTAGTGGGGGCATTCCTGTCCCACGATCGCGACGCTGTGCGCGATCGTGGAACAGGAATGCCCAGCATTGAGACATCAGGGGAGAGGAAATACTCTTTCCTCTCCCCCGATGCCTCAAGGCCCTGGAATTCCGCCCCCCCCCGCCACCCCGCAGCAAAACACCTACCTGATCCGTTGGACGCGCTGGAAGAAATGAATTCCAGCGCGTCCAACGCTTCCTGATGACGCCAGCGCGCGCTGTGCGCGCTGACGTCACCAGGAAGCGTGGGGGGGCTCGGGGGTGGCAGCGGAAACTCTTCCGCTGCCATCCCCATCTGTGGGGGCACGATCGATGCCCCGGGGGGGAGCGCCAGCGCTTCCCCCAGGGGCTGTGCTCATGACGGAGCGGTTCCGTCATGAGCACAGCTCAACCGATGCTCATGACGGAACCGTTCCGTCATGAGCATCGAAGGGGTTAAAAACACTCTTACCTTTCTGTTCACACGTAGCAATGTCTTCTCAGTTCTGAAGGGTGGGGTGGCCATCTCAAGTATAACATCAGCATTAACAGTTTCGTCATAGTTGCACAAGCATTTTAAACATAACACAACACATTCGCCAACTAGTATTTGCAACTTTTCATTATTTTAATATAACGTTTTCAGAAAATACACATTATGCACATAGAATAATGTTACCATTAAAAAAAAACTCTTACCATTATCTTCCAGCGCTGCACAGTCTTCTCAGGTCCGGTTGCTACAGTGGGCATCACAAGAAAAGAAACCGCATTGCCACTTACGATAAAGTTCAGCATGCACATCAATAAACACTGTACAACACATACGTCACATAGCAAAATACACAATACTAACAAATATTTGCTACTAATAGTGTTTTTAGCAGTACCATTTACTCTTACCTTTCTGCTCACACGCTGCCCTGTCTTCACAGCTCCGAGGGTGGATCTGGCATCACAAAATGGCATCAGCATCCAAAGATTCAATAGTGAAACACGCAAATTTAAACAGTAGACAACACATTTGCAAATTCGTAAAATAGACAATATTAAAAAAAATGTCAAAGAATCATGTTTTAAACAATAACATTTAACATACATAGACATTATACACATAAAGTAAACACAACATTCAAAAAACTCTTACCTTTCTGTTGACACGCTGCGCACTCTTCTCTGCTCCAGTGGGTGTAAAGTGGGCAACACAAGTATAGCATCAGCATTGACAGTTTCGCGACAGTTGCACACGCAATTATAAACAAAACTCAACACATTCGACACATACTACATTGCACAATATTAATAAATATTTGCAAGTAATCACTATTCTAATATAACGTTTATAAAAAATACACATCATACACATAAAATAAAGTTAGCATTAAAAAAACACTCTTACCTTTCCCTGCGCGCTGCGCTGTTTCTCAGCTCCAGTTCATAGGGTGGCCAACACAAGAAAAGAATCAACAGAGAGAGAGAGAGAGAGACACACACATAGACAAACTAAAACACACAGACGGAGTCACACACAATTGCAGACAGAAAAAAACAAACACAAAAACACACACGGAGACACGCACAGAAATTACTATTATTATTATTTCTTCATTCTTCTTAAGTGCATGGCTACCCTTACACATCCCAGCGCCAATGCAACAAAATCTGTCTTAGGGTTTTACTGCACTTTCTAGAAAAACTACAATTTTAACTTTATTTTTACCTTTTTATGTATGTTCAGGTGCTGTAAAAGCATTATATATATATATATATATATATATATATATATATATATATATATATATATATATATATATATGAATTTTGTTATTAAACAGTTCTGCCAATTCTCTCCATCACTATGGCCCTCAATCTATGGAACTATCTTTTGAGAGCAGATTGATACTTTTTTTTGCTATTATTTCAAATTCACTTAGGGTGTTGGCTACTCAGTTAATTTTTACTGCAAAGTATAGGCCTATGCTTTTTGATTCCCAGTTTGATATTTGTAATTATTATTTACCTTTTGTATAAACAATAATCTATCCTTCATGCTCTCTCGATTTTTTTGCAATTTTGGGCAACTTTAGAACTCAAAGTGTATCATACTAGTTTTTTCACAGCAAGTCTTTTAACACTCCATTAAGAAAGGCATAATGGCATCTAGGGATGGAACAATCCTATTATTAGTCTTATAGTGGCCTGTGTTAGGGTTGAAGTTGCCTATGACTATGAGGTTAGTAGTAGTTAAGATATCCGCCCAATTTTAGGTAACTGTTTTAGCCCATAGTCTATTGCAAAACTTTGTTGTCTGAACATTGGGAAGAATGCATTGTAGCCTCTAAATTATTCAGATTGGAAAATAATCTAACAAGGGAATTGTAGTAGGACTATTTAGGGAAACATTCTCTATTAAGAAAATACCGGAACTACAATAGGGCCCTTAATATAGGTTTGGCTGCTGTCTTTCTAGATGAATTGTCCAGCTTGCAGAATCTGTAAAAGGTTACAAGCAACACCTTGCTACAGATTAAACAGAGGAAGGTTCTAATCTCCTGAAATAGTGAATGTAGTAACTATATTTGCCGATATGTTTGAAAGAGATTCATTAAGCAAACCACATATTCCAAAAGGTCTATAGATTAAGATTCATCACAATAGGCATGTGGGAAGAACAGTAAGTGCAAAACCCATGCAGTCACTGTATTGGATAATAGCTAGTTCAATGTGTCCTGTCACAGAATGGTTTATAATGATAGCAATGAAGGACAAACACACATACACAAACACACACAAACACAGATACAAACACAAGCACACACATAGACAGACACACAATTTAAAGCACACAAAACCAGAGACACATACAGAGACAGGTACACAAAGACAGAGACATAGAAGACAAAAAGAGAAACACACACACCGGTATACACAAAGAAACAAAGAGACACAGATGCACACACAGGGTTAAACACGCATACGGATAAAGAGAGAACACATACAGATGTACACACAAAATGACACACAGAGACAGAAACCACACCCAGAAAAAGCTATACACAAAGACGAGACACATACACAGAAACTGACACCACATGCATAGACAGAGCAAACACACACTAAAACAGAGACGCATATACAAAGACTGACTACACACAAACACAAAGACATGCACACACAAACACAAACGTGAACACATAAAAACACACACACAGGAACAAACACACACACAGGCAATACGTATTTCAAAGTACAGTATTTATATAAATTACACCAATCAGTAGGGTAGGAGGGTTCACCGAAAAAGTACATACAAAACATTTTTTAAGCAATATCAGACCAGAGAATACACTTACAATCACAGAATAGAAACAATTTGACAAAATAAATCTTAATTTTGTATTCACACATGGCTCCCTCTTCTATGCTCCAAGTACTGTAGCAGGCAATAAAAGATTAGTAATAGCATTAACAAATCAAGAAAGAAAAGGCAACATATTACCATAAAACAGAAATAACAATACACATCATAGGACAATATTTGGATAGAGAAATAACATCAATCAATAGTCAAATACCATTAAAAAAATATACATTTAGAACACACAGTAGAGAAAATACTAACAATACTCTTACGTGCCTATCATTACAGTGCCCTACACTTTATCACTCAGTCACTGGAAGAGGGGAAGACAGCACTAACATACAAGTAACATACACAAACTGTGTATTCTTAAAAATACAAGCAGATTTGGGCATGCTAGACAGTCAAACTTTCCAAGCATCCATAAACAAAACACTAAAGTGCACAACAGTAGACACAAGACAAGTAAATTGTATACAAGCATCAACACACATATATCAACAATTCATTATTCCACCTAACACAGCACACATATGGACATCCTATAACACCAGCTATTTAAAAAAAAATACAAATGTTTACTTGAATTGAAGGGAATGTTTGGTCACAAAAATGCAACTACTACTGTGCAATACAATGCAAAATTTATTTTACTTTGCTAATAAATTAACAATTTTTTATATCATTTTATTTTCCTTTCAGACAGATCGCTTCACTCAACAAAGCTACAAAATATACCTAAGGTACAATTTTTATACTAGATTTCACACTAACATCGCCTGCATATTCACCGAAAAGACACTATTCTCCAACAAATCGTTATTTACAAAGGTATATATTATAATACTTAACACATATAAGCAACCACTTACAATATGGATAGAATACTACAAGCTAGGCATCACCAGGGCCATTCATAATTTAATAGTATATCTCTAGGGAAGCAATGCTTACCAAATAGTACTTTTGCAAATGTACATAATATATGTAAACCAGTAAACACATGGAATGCGAATGATTTGCATTTTATTATGGGATTAGAAGATGCTTTACATACCGAAATGCATTCTTTTAATAACGAAGTACTTATGCATCCAGATGACCTACCTAAATATATAGCGCAAAATAGCCACATATACTCTCTCTCACTAAAAGAACCTTATTATGGTGACGTACTACATTGTATGAGCCCTTCCTACCCAGATATCCAGAATGCACTAAATATATGTATACATCAGTATACTGGCATATTACTCTGTATGAATGCCTATGTAATTTTAATTTTGAAACATCTGGAAACATACTTTGTCTTTGATTCACATAGCCGAGATGACAAAGGAATGCCTCACCCTAATGGGACATGCATTGCTATGCAGAAAAACACTTTTAAAAGCCTACTAGAATATATTATCGGACTTGCCAACAATATAAAAGTACCACATGAACACCATGTAGCATTTGAGTTAACTCCAATACACATAAAAACAATAGCAAAAAAAAATGGTACAAGTAAAAGCTACCAAAACACTATTTGTGCATAAAACACAAAAAATATAAACATAATAAGTGATATTGTCATGCCTTTAAGTAATAGTTGGGAAATAACAAGTGTAACATCGAGCACTGAGAACATTGACAACTTAAGCAAACCAGCAACTAAAATGTCTACACTAGAAACAAGAATTCTTAACAGTACAGTTAATAATATAAGAGCAAACAGATTATCAAACCAACAAAAAAGAGCGTGCACACCTACTGTAACAGAAGACATACTACCAAGCACAAGGCAATGTGTACAATGCAACGGTCACAGTGTAGTAAACAATAGTATAGATATAGAAACAGATACAGTAACAACAGTAATAATAAGTGCTTTCCATAAGGAAATTTTCTATGGCCCAGAGTACATTTGTACCATTTGCAACCAAGCAATCACTAAAGAACACAACAGGTATTTCTACATATTCAAGATTTATCCAAAGTAACATTAGTCTAAACAAAACTAACTATATATGTAAGACTTGATATAAACATATTAGGGAAGATAAAATACCACCATGCTCATTTATAAATTGAATGAAATTATACCAATGCAATTACAATTGCATAATTTAGAGGAGAGATTAGTTTCGCCGTGAATTCCTTTTTCTACAAATTAGAACACTCCCACGTGGATTGCAAAATTCATTATCAGGGGCTGTTGTTAATGTGCCTGTAGATGTTATGACAACAGTCACAATTTTACCAAGACAGATCAATGACGAAATGACAATCCCAATAAAATTGAAAAAAAAGTTAGCTTTCAAATCATACACTCATTTTGAGAATGTTAGACCAAATTGAGTCAAACAAGCAGCACTATGGCTGGCAAACAACAGTGCCATGTTTAAAGAATATGGAGTAACAATTAATACAGATTGGGAATATAGACCACCAGAAATACAATATTGCAGTGAAACATCAGAAGAAATTAATTCAACAAGCTCGTCAGACAACATAGAGGCTGGGAATTTAGATACCTTATTAATAAACAAAACGATTGCCAATGAGAGCGTCAATGTCTTATGTTTAGCACCTGCTGAACATAACACACCTAGAGGTTTGTATGAAGACAAAGAATATTTAGCTTTCCCAACAATTTTTGGGGGCGCTTGGAGACCTACCAATGATGATAGACACTTACCGTCCATTATAGTACAATATGCCAATGGAAATTAAGGAGCTATGATAG
This sequence comes from Triturus cristatus, assembly GCF_964204655.1. Classification (NCBI taxonomy): domain Eukaryota; kingdom Metazoa; phylum Chordata; class Amphibia; order Caudata; family Salamandridae; genus Triturus; species Triturus cristatus. Next base: position 1,188,477,932 of record NC_140581.1, on the reverse strand, counting down.
AAGAGTAGCTAAATCTATCACTAATATTTTCTTCAAGCTAAAAAAATTGCATATAAAGCAAATACAAGGTAAGATAAATATTTCTTTACGGAAATCTTTCACCAATGGTGAATGTATTACTGCAAAAGACATAAAACTAAACTTAGAAAGCATCTTACAATATAATGAAGGCTATAAAATACTAAAAACTATACGCAGTTCACCACCATATTGGGAGCACTGCAAAAAAGACCTCTTTGCTATTAGAAGACAACTTGGTATACCAACATTTTTCCTCACTCTATCCGCAGCAGAAACTAAATGGCACCACTTAATCAATATATTATTACGAGTGCAAAAACAACATGAATGCACAGAGGAAGATTTTAGAGAAATGTCTTGGGAAACAAAATGTAAATTAATACAACAAGATCCAATTACCTGTGCGAGGCATTTCAACTTCCAAGTCAGAAAATTATTTAATTGCGTTATAATGGCAAAAAGCAACCCCATCGGAAAATTAAGTGGTTTCTTTTACAGAGTCGAATTCCAACAAAGAGGGTCACCACATATACATGCATTATTATGGATTTAAAATGCACTACAATATGGAATAGCAGAGTTACCAGAACTTGTTAAATTTATAGACAAATATATAACTTGCAGTAAATCGCAAGAATCACAATTAGAGCCTTTAATACCTCTACAAAAGCATGCACACACCAAAAATTGCAGGAGAAAAAACAAACATACATGCAAATATCAATATCCTAGATATCCAATGTCACAAACTATAATACTTGAAGCTTTACCACATGATTCTGCAGACAAACAGATGCATAAAAAGATTCAATCTATTCATGAAGCAATGAATACTCCAGAGTTTCATACACTGGATTTTACTCAGTTCTAAGAACTCATCCAAATGGATAATAAGCAATATATTACATGTATACAGTCATTAATTGATACAACAACTATTTTTCTTAAAAGATTACCAGCAGAAAGCTTTATTAATACCTATAATACAGTACTTCTTAGAGCTTGGAGAGCAAACATAGATTTACAGTTTATATTAGATGCATATGCTTGAGCTGTCTACATCATTTCTTATAGCAGTAAATCACAAAGGGGAATGAGCAAAATTATTGCACAAGCTGCAAAAGAAGTAACTCATAATACTAATGTCAAAGAGCAACTTAGACACATAGGCATACATTCCTAAACTGTCCAGAAATAAGTGCTCAGGAGGCAGCTTATCTCATTCTTCAAATTCCATTATGAAAAACTAAACGCTCCTTTGTATTTATTAGTTCAAGCCCCCCAGAAAAAAGAACTTATTTACTGAAAGATGTAGATACTATAATTTCATTGCCAGATTCATCAACTAATATCCAATGTGAAAATATTATAGCAAAATATTGCAAATGAGCCCAAAAATTTGAAAGTATACATTAGCTGACTTTGTAGCAACTTATAATTACAAATCCCCCCAAAAAGTACGCCAAGATAAAAATGACAGTGACAATTTACTCACCGAAACACATTTTTATAGCTCAGATGAAGAGGAACTCGAAATAAAAACAATAGACCAAGAGCCTGAAAATAACTACATACAAACAAACTATACTTTGGCTAAACGCTCTTAGAGAAAAATTATACGCTACCGCAGGTATAACAAAAACAATGACTCCGGAAATTATTACCGCAAATTATTAATGCTTCACTATCCATGGAGAGAAGAAAGCAAAATAATGTTGAATAGCCCCACATACTAAGAAAGATATATGCAAGTGAAAAACATTGTAGATAACCAATATAATAATTATAATACGAGTAACAAAATTATTACTGAACTCACTAGTAATAGCGAAAGTGAGATGCTAAATAGTGATCCAGAATCAACAGTAATACTATCTTCAGATACTGCAAGTCAGATCGAAAATAATGAACAACTAAGATATGACTTACCCCTAGATATAGGTTTCAGAAGCATAGCTGAAAAAGAAACATTAACTAATTTTCTCTTACCAGATGACAAATATTATGATATCATGCATAATTTAACAGAGGAACAACTACATTTTGTCTGTCATCATTTACACTGGCTAAAGACTAAAGAAACACCATGCTATACATTTTGCACTGGTGGTGCAGGAGTAGGAAAGAGCTTTCTTATTACTGCACTTTATCAAACATTGCTACGGTATTATAATACCAAAGCTGGTGAGAATCCCAACAATATTTATGTATTACTTACAGCTCCAACAGGAAAAGCAGCACACAATATTATTGGCAAAACACTGCATAGCACTTTTAAAATACCTGTGTCGCAAAGTTTAAGTTATAAAACACTAACACATGAACACAGAAGTACTCTACAAACTCAATTAATGCATTAAAGTACTAATAAGAGATGAAATTTCTATGGTTGGAGGAAATATTTTCAACTTTATACATAATAGACTGCAGGAAATAAAATCATCTAACCAGCCTTTTGGAGGAATTACAATATTAGCTATTGGAGACTTGTATCAGTTAAAACCAGTTTTTGACACCTATATCTTTGAAAATAGTAAACACTCGTATGGCCCTTTAGGTACTCAACTGATCGGTAACGTTCTTCAAACTTTTCGAATTAACTAAAATAATGCGCCAACAAAATGACCTTCTATTTGCTCAATTACTAAACAGGCTCAGAGAAGGAAAACACTTCTATGCAATGATATTTGCCACATAAAAGAATGTGAAAAACAACCAGATAATAGCATTGCTAAATATATACCATATATAATGTCAACTAACAAAGAAGTAAATGCCATTAATCAAAAAGTTTTGATGCAACAAAGCCAGCAATATCCAGTTTATACTACAATAGCAAAAGATATTGTTAGTTCAGATGTAGCAGAAACAGTTAAAAAAACAATATTACAACAATTACCAAAAGATCCAACAAAAACTATGGGCCTTGCCCACACATTACACATTGATTTAAAGCTACGCTATGATTTAACTTGTAATGTTGATGTTAATGATGGCCTAACAATGGTGCTTCAGGTTTAGTAGAATTAGTAGGAATAATTAATCATGCACCATATATCGTTTGGATTGCATTTGATAATAAAACAATTGGAAAAAATACACAACAGCAAAACAAACACTTATATCACTCACAGATTTCATCATAATGGACACCAATTCATCCAATTTCAGGTTAAAAAAATGTATCACTATTATACTCAAGCAATTTCCATTACGACAAGCATTGGCACGAACTATACACAGAACACAAGGTGAAACTATAGAACCCCTTTATATACACTTTAATAATAGTAAAATACATCACTTGCATTATGTTGCTTTAACCAGAGCTAAATCTATATCAAGCATATACATTCAAAACTTTAACGAGGAAAAAGTTATAGTGCATCCAAAAGTAACAGAGGAAATGCAAAGATTTAGAACACATATGCTATTAAAAATATTTGTGCCACAATTAGGAATATATAACACACGTTTAAATATAATTGTACAAAACATACGCTCAGTTCAGAAACATTTTAAATCCCTAACATCAGATACAAACATTATGAAAGCTGACATTATTTGTTTGACTGAAATAAACACTACTAAAAAAGCAGCACAAGATGACTTTCTTATTCAGCAATATCATTATATGATATTTGATAAATACTATCATCAACAAACAAACCGTGGCATTATATTTTACTACAAGAAAAGCATTTTCATTCTAGCAATTTATGAAACACAACAAGGAATTGACATTATACACTTTACACTACATATTGATAATAAGAACTACTTAGTTATAATATTATACAAACCACCACAGATATTATTACAAACATTATTACAAGCTATCACAAACATAACTCAATTCTACCCTGATTACTTACATATTATTATGGGGGATTTCAACGAGGACTTGAAAACTAAATGCCCAAAATGTACTAATCTTCTTCAATTTATGAAATGCAAACAACTCATAGACACGTACACAACAAACTACCAAACATTATGAGACCGCATATACACAAATGAACAACTACAAGCATATGGGACAATAGAATGCTATTATAGTGATCACAAAGCATTATGGGTGTCAATTTAAAATGCTAACTCATTGCAGATGATTACTATTGAAGATCTCATCAACAAGCCAACAGAGGACAGCAAACCTTATCAGAAACCAATAAGAGTAAATGTTGTGAAATGATCACAAAAGATGTATTACAGAAATCTAAAAGAAGACAACAAAGTCTTATATCATTTGGCATTGGCAGACACAACTGGAACAATTAAAGCAACATGCTATAATGAAGGATTCTACAATGACACGAGAGAAAACAATGGTTTGCTAATTAGAATTTTTTAAATCAAGAACAATGCAATTCTGATGACAAAACAAACAAAAATTACAAAGATTACTGCAATGCCATTATCAGAATATATAATGAAAGAGGCTGAACATTGTTAACAACCCCCAGCTCCTCCAGCATCGCCAATAAAGGAAATAAAGGAAGCGCAATTAAAATCCATGATGACTGTTTGCGGAACTATTGCAGAGGTACGTATATATGCAACACATACAGTCTCTAATTAGAACAGTTTGCACCTTAGATGCCTATTACATCACCACAAACTCCTTACACAAACAACAACCATCACTTCTGTACACATCACAAAATACACACAAACTAACTCTCTTTTAAATACCAGAACTATTCTTAATACTCATTAACATCCCACTAATACCACTCTATAGCCAACAATATTCTTTCTTTGCTTAATGTATGGAGCCTACAGCCACCTCTTTGATTCTCTCCAGCTATATAAATTCAGCTCACAACTTTATTTCATAAGCATACTGGGCATCACTTCTAGTTCTCCTGTCTCTTCATTCAACACAGTCTTACCCATCAGCCAATAGCACACTGCATACAATGGCCCATCTTCTATAACAAACCATTCTAAACGATTTCTTTTATCAATTACAACATTTACTGCTATCTCGAGTCTTGCCCTCTAGCTCTGACATCGCAATGTATTTTACTCCTGTTTCATGTATTTAAATCCCAGCCCAGTGACAATCAACCACCCATTCCCAGACAAATTTACCTCCACAATTATATGTTTTTCTCCTAATATATGCCTCAATTTTGCAGGAACATCAGCATATACTTTGACTTCTCATCATGCAATTTGACGATCACCATTTATAATGGACTCTTCTTATAAACCTTCTACAGTTAATCTGCAAATACCATTAAAACCAATCTGAAAACACGCACAATGCACATTTTCAAACAGCTCACAATTGTAGATCAACGGCCCTATTATGAAGTAACTTCACATGAATTACTCCTGGGAATGCTGCATACCAGCACATGGGAGTCACTGCCTACAACGTTACAACTTCTATTATCAATGTATCAAACACCTAGTCTGTATACAAACCCTACACAACCTCTCTGACCCATAAAAATAAAAGGGTACTTCTTCCCAATCTTCTCTCACACTTTTCTAGTCTGCTCTCAATTATAAAAAGCATTTCAGAGAGAATGTATCCTTTATTTTACAGGGTTTTCTCATTTGTCAATCAGCTTATCTCTAGTGCAACAACATCATTTAATCTGACACTTCCCATAAATCACTCCACAGGAACTCCTTAACTCCCTCATAATACCAATATCTGAGACAAAATAGGCTCAACATGTTATTCAAGTACCAACTGCTGCACCACTTCTACCCATGCTAAACACTTTCTTCTCTTTACTGCATACTAATCTATTTTATTTTACTGCACAGCTTGCGATTTCTGGACTTTATCCAACATATGCCCTGTTTTTTTCTCCTCTTCCAATACTTTACCACAACCTTTGTATTACTTACATCATAGCTATGTCTTCTCAAATACTTCAACACAATACTTCACTTTCTGAGCGCTTCTAAAATGCATAACACTAGCCACTATTACAGTCCCCTGCTGTATACCGTCATAAAAAACTCTCTACATCAAAGTAACAACACTATCTAACTCTTCATGTTACAAACTACCTTGCTCTCACTAAGTAACTCTCTACTACTCTCAGTTGAAAATAACATTACCACTCTAGCAATAACCAACAACCAATATAACTAATTTATGTTAATTAATTTTATTTTTTGCAGTAAGAGGAACTAAAGACAATATTTATTGGCGGAAAGGAAAATCTTTTAAAATCCATTACACTTAAGGATTCAACAGACTACGTAAAAATAACGTTATGGAGGGAAGCAACCGACTTCAAGATTAAAATTGGACAATATGTTAAAATAACTCATGTAACCGTACATGAATTCAACAATGAATAAGTCTTCAACACGACAAAACACAGTCAATTTGAAGTAAGTCGTCTTTTAGTTATTTATTTGGGTCTACGCATGAATTCCCTCCTAACAGATATATCAATGCAATATATATCACATTAAGAATGTGCGCTATTAGTTTGCTAATAATAATGCAACAGCAATAGTACAAACAGTCACTAATGCCACATCTATTGCATTGCCTGGAGCATTTCACCATATTAATTCACTATGGCCAAATAACTCCATTTGATCAAAGTAACAAATAACCATTATCTATAAGAAATTTTCACGTATAAGGGTTTCATGTAACAAGAGAAGAAAAAAGAGGATGCTTCCAATAAGGCACCCACATTCAATGCATTATATTAGTCAAACATACAAACTACAAAAGTAACATACAAAATAAGCACAGACACTTTACAAGCATACCTACAATATCTTGTGTAATTTAAACCTTACTTGTAGCATGCTTTTATAACTACAATTAATTTAAAAAATGAAAATTGCGAAACTAATTCTATCTTCAGGAAATAGAAAAAAGAAATTTAAGAAAAATAGCCTTTCACTGTGCTACATTACAACCTTCATGTTGGGCCTAGAAAATAATCAGCTACTTCCATAGTACAAATACAGGGCAAATTAATGGTGCATAGAGTAGAACTGAAACATTTATACACAATTAGACTACTACATGCAATTGGCAGTTGTCAGTAGTGGGAGTAGCTACCAGGCAGTGACGTAAAAAGGAAACAAGCAGAGTAACAGGTAGTAGACTATGCATAACACAGGTTAACCAGTAAGTTAACATATAGATACATAAAAAGATTACACATGCATGCAGTGCATCACATTTAAATGCAGAACACGCAACAAAATTCATTTTATGTATTTATATGTTTACTTACCTGTAAACCAACTTCACCATAGTTTACTCCACCCACCCTAAACCTCCTTTTCCCCACATCACCACCCACCAGCATATCTCACTAACAACCACAGCTACATGCAGACAAAGTACACAATAAAGAAAACTATCTCAGGTCACATTTAAAAAGAAACATCACCATAAACATCAACACCAGCCATGCTAATTTATCAAGTTGGCTTCCTAATTAATACCTTTTAGTTGCTCATTTTAAGACACTTCAATAACTATTAGCAAGAAACACAACTGTTATAACAGGGATATTATCTGTAACAGTAATGTAAACAGCATTCACATTTTTTCGACATCACTCACAGGATTAACTTAGCCTTTGAAATACAACCTCCACTTTGAGAACTAGACAAAAAACACATACAAATGTCAGCTAAAGGGAACTAATTCAAGACTAATAGGCCATGCAAGACCATCTCCATAGCCATAGCAATCAAATTCACATACCTAACATACCACTACTAACCATTCAACTGTGTGCCTCCTACAAGTGTTCATTCAGCAGAATATTTTCATGGACAAAGATGAAAGCAAGTCAAGACTTATTTTTGGCATCACGCTTCACATAACAGTAAAGTACAATGCAAAAAATAAACAGACAACACCATTAGCAAAGCGCCTGTCCCCGCTGCCAACAAAATCAGCATTAGACCAAAACAAGCACGCAAGTAATGCACACGCACCACTAGCTTCAATTACATACTTGTTTTTGATGCTACTTACAAACATAAAACGTGCACACACGTTATTAACACACTCTGAATACTACGTACAAATGCAAAACGTCTTTCTCATTAAAAAAAGTTTGCCTTTACAATCTATTCACAGGTAACACAACCTCCTTTGGAAACTATTGAAATTATAATATATGGAATTGAAAAAACAGAACAAGAAACGTGTACATTAACTACCCAAGTGCTGCATACTGCTACGTATCAGTCAATGAAAATCAACAACGAAATTCTAATGGACTACTTTGGAATTAATGCATATGTCGAAGCATTATCTGATGAACTACTACCATTTTTACCAAGAACATTCAAAGTTATTTTTTGCAATGACCATATTACAGAGTTCATAAAGGATATCACACCAGAGTAAATATATTTTACTGGTTTGTGTAATGTAACACTTATTTAGTAATAATAAAAAGTTACACAGTTTTTTTGCCTAATAAGAAATTGGTTACATTTATATATTGTTGTTTCATTTGCAAAGATATTACTATTCATAAATTAACAAACAAAATTGCATAAAAACTAACAAAAAAATTGTTGATTATTCCATTTGCGATGCAATAGGTCTCGCATTATTAAAGTTTAAGCTATTTGTGTTGCATTATAAAGCATGCCAATAGCTCAAACTTTACTAATGTGAGACCTATTGCATTGCAAATGCCTGTTTGTGTTGCCATACGGTCACTTTACAACATATGCATCTAAGAACTGTGGGGTCTATTTAAAGTGGCAAATGTGGTCGTAAAGATACATTTCTGACCAAATATAACCCTTTTCGACCAGGTAGGAAAAGGGTAGGGAATTCAGGGTGGGTGTAAATGCGTTTGCTACAGATTTCTCTGCTGTTAGTGCATACAAATGTGAAGAAGTAAATCCCAACCAAGGAGTGGGAAGTAGGTGTTCCAAGCTGTGGTTTGCCTTGGATGTTTGGGAGCATCCACAAACGTATGTTTGTAGCCATTTCCATGCTCCGCTCCAACTTCTTTCCACCCTGAAAATGGTCGGATATTTAGTCACCTTCCCGGACGGAAAAGGAAACAACCCACACTCTGACTTAGTGGGGGATCAGGGGAAAGGGAATTTTGAGAAGGGGGAAATGTTTCCTTGTAGAGAAAAAGTTGAGCATTCACACAGGAGGCTTTTTTCCCCTGTGCAGAGTTCTGTGCTATATAAAATGTTGTTGACGTGGAATATGGGGCACTTTGCAAAATAGGTATATCACATTCTCAGCAGTCTGCCTGGAAACTTGTACCTGGCAAACCTTTCCAGGAATACTACTGTGGATGTTGGTGAATAGAGAATAAACATAAAAATACATTCAGGCAAAGATGTAAATCTTCACCCATCTTCTTACTTTTGTTTGGGTTTATATGGCCCTTTATGTGTTCAGCGGAAAGAAAGAACTTGCTTCTGCTGTACTTGTATTTCCCCTTCATGTTTTAAAAAGTTCCTGTCTTAATTTATTTCATAAATCATTATTCACTTTCAGTTGAACATGTGATGTTGTATTTGCTTCCCCCGTTCATAATAACTGTGCATGAAATGATTACTCTGACTTGCACACATGAGCAATAAAAGGGGCAGAAATGGGAGAAATAGAAACAAAGAAACCATTACAGGAAGGGGTTTGGTAACAGTGAAACTCGCAGGGTTCTGAAATGAAAACCCCGGTTCGGAACTACACCCTTCCGTTGTCTTTAAAAATGGGATTATCAATGAGATGGCAAAGCTAACACAACAAGTTCAGGTCTTCTAAACAATTGATGAAATAAATTATTAAGTGCGTTTTTTCAATATAAAGTTAGAAAAGGCCTAAGGAAAAAAAGAGCTTAGAACCTTGGCCCCATAGAGGTCATAGTACTGTATTTTTCTACTGCTCCACTCCATTGCAGAGCAAAACATAAGCAGTTATCAATCATAGAATTACTTAGTCAATCAGCACAGTTTAAAAAGCAAGCGATACACCTACAAATAAAGGGGTACCATCTGAAAAAACATAAAAGCAGGCCTCACCCAAGTAAAATTTCTTCCAAATAAGAGCGGCTTTTAAAGAAACGAGATCTAAAGTCATTGTAAATAGGACAGACTGAGGTAAAGTGCATAGTGTCTTGAATAGGCGTAAAGTTACAAATAGAAGGACAGCGATCCACATCATGAGACCAAACTTTGGGGGTGCTCAATAGACGGTGAACCATATTTAACCTGAACTGTGTTAATACGTGACTATGAGAATTAGACACGTTGCATAAAAGATAGGGTTCTATATACAGAGTAGACAGCACAAGAGAATATGACCTGACTGAGACCTTTAATAAAGCAAGAAATTCCCTCTCTTCAAGTAACTGACAGAGGAAAGCATATTTTACCCAAATGAGATTTGCTTTCATAATGCTCTCAGGTTTGCTGAAAAGGGAGGGTCGCCCTAACTTGAATAAACATTCCTGAAATAAGAAATCCATGGTATACAGAAGGCATGATCCAAATCTAAACAGTCCTCAAGTCATTTCCTATTAAGTTCCAAATCCGGCTTAAGCTAGATGGCCATCCATAAAATGAGTGGTCTCAGTCGAACGCGTCAGCCAAGAAGCCCTCCCCCAGCTCTTTGTGGATAATGAAGGTGGATGAACTACTGGGGAGTGCAAGTAACCTTCCAAAGAACATGTTCTCAACACTTTGTAAGGAGGCAATATTATAATACGCTTAAATATCACTGTCATAAGACATTATGGGCACATATTTTGTTTTAACGATCTCAAACATAGTTCCCACCGGTTTATGGCCTAGCCTAGCAGCAAAGTCAAAAACACCAGCAGTGCTTCTGGCGAAAGTGTGCCTCCTTTCCCCAACCAGTGGATACAAAGTATTAGGGGGGACTCAAACATAATGCCAAGATATGGGAAAGTTTTGACTCTAGTAATAAGTGGCCCTTGCAGAGGCAAATTCTGATTTTAGTGTTTCTAGGGCCTATCTTAATGTGGTGATTTGATTGGGTTAATACTAAGATCAAATGTATCCATGTAATTACTAAAAAGGTCCAGTAAAGTTTGGAGACCCTGCACTGTCCTATGAACTAAAACAGTATCATCTGCATATAAAAGTGTGCGGACAGGGTGGTCGTCTAACATAGGGAGATCAGGGCTCCCAAATGCAAGGATCTGCTCAAGTTTGTTAACATATAAAACAAATAAAATGTGGCAAAAAGGCACCTTGTCTGATCCCTCCATTAAGTGCAAAGTGCTCAGTTCATTCTCCGTTCGGGCCATACTTGACAGAGCCGCTCAGGTTAAGGTGCAGGTCACGTACGAAAAGAAAAATATGTTTAGCAATCTCCATGTCAAGCATAATCGACCACAGCTTAGCTCTGTTAACCCTGTTGAACCCTGATTAAGTTCTTAAAGGCCAAGTGTACGGCTCCGGGTCTGGTCATGTGGTATTTGTTGATTAAGATATACAGGTTTGGGCATTATTCCACAGTGCTCTTGCCTGGTCTGAAGCCATACTGGACATCCGATAGCACTCCATGGTCTTTGGCCCAAGTTGTAAATCTAGATAGGAGCCCTTTACCTATAACTTCGACCTCAGAGTTTATCAAGGAAATTGGGTGGTAACACGAGGCTTATTCCTGGAACCCTTTTTGTATACAGGAACAATAATTGATTTAGACCATGCGCTGGGGAGATAATGCTTAAAAAATGTGTTGAAGTAAATAGTTAAAATCGGGACCCACAGATGAATATTGGACATAAATAGATCAATCAGTACCCCATTAAGACCCGGAGCCTTGTTACTAGGAAGAGTAGGAATAGCATATCTTACTTGATCACAGAAGACAATGCTGGATTAAACTCAGTGGGTCTATCAGTAGAACATAACTGGCTTCAATGTGTTTAACCCACATATCAGCCAAGATATGGTGCAATGGTGGGCTTCCCAAGTCAGAATTAAAATAGCGGGCCGTTTTTTACTCTTTTGCAGATGTACTTCTTGCCTGCCTGCTGAAGCCCAGAGTAAACCTGCCTTGGACATAAACAACAATCAACTGAATTTCTCCTTGGAGAGCACCATCGACAGCTTGGTTTGGGGAGAGCTTCTGCAGGTGCTCCCGCCCCCGCTGGGGACTCAATGTGCCATAATACCCTCTCTGCTGCACACCTGATCTGTATCATCAGTACTTTATAAGGCGTGCTGCAGTTCTGTAGTGTGGAGGCCGATTTTAACTCTTTGGGAGAGTTACTTCTTGCCTGCCTACTGAAGCCTTGAGTAAACCTGCCTGGGACATCAACACCAATCAGCTGCATCCCTGCTCAGAGAGCACCATCGACAGCTTGGTTTGGTGAGAGCCGCTGCGGGTGCTAGTGCTGCAGCTGGGTGCTCAATGTCCCGTAGTCCTCTCATGCTGCACACCTACTCTGTATCACCAGCGCTTCATAAGGAGAGCTGCAGTCCTGTAGTGTGGGGGCTGCTTTTAACTCTTTGGGAGAGTTATTTTTGCCTACCTGCTGAAGCCCAGAGGAAACCTGCCTGGGACATCAACACCAGTCAGCTGCATCCTTGCTCCTAGAGCACCGTTGGCATCCCGGTTTGGTAAGAGCTTCTGCCGGTGTGACCATCACCGCTGGGGAGTCAATGTCCCATAAACCCCTTTGTGTTGCTCACCTGATATGTATCAGCAGCGCTTCAAAAGACGTGCTGAAGTCCCGCAGCATGGGCCGCACACGGGCTGTGCCCAGGCAAAGCTTGGGCGAAGGGCGGGCTCGCCTTTGCCGGTCATCACTCAGAGGAGGCTGGGCAGGGCCTCCCCTTGTACATCTGTGATCTGGTTAGATCTCCCATGTGGGTGTTTTACTTTAATTTGTAACATTTAGTCTATTGATCCCTGTTGATTTTGTTTTACCGCCAATTTAGATCAATGCAGTTCAACTTGTTCCATGGGCAAGTGTAAGTTACAAGGCCCAAAAGACTCTGCTATCAGGCCTGCCAACGGCACTGATCTAGATTCTTTTTTGGTGAGGGCAGTGGGCGTAATATCAGGGGAAATTAATCTAGCGGAGCGGAGACTTTCCTTGGAGGCGGAGGAGGGCCCAAGCTCCTTGACATGGTCTCAACCTGCTCAAGATACGCTTACAGAGCCCCAAACACTAACTTGTAGGGAGGCTACCCATAGTTCGCCAGATGTATCTCCGGTGAAACAGGAACAATTGGATGGGAGAGTACCACCAGAATCTCTTGACACCAGCATCTGCCCACAACTAGCTAAAAGGAAGCACCAACCCAAGCGTTCTGCTGCTGTAACACGTAAATCTTGCTCTCCTAAGAATTGTGATTCTCCAGTTAATTCTGAGTCTTCGGTAGCTTGTTATGTGGATTGGAACTATGTGTTTAATAAACTCGAAGATAACATTATGTAATGTGTCACACCTATGAGGGAAAGTTTGTCTTCATTGCAGTCCGCCGTGTCTGGTTTGTCTAAGACCATTGGGTCCATCAATGTCCCTATGAATCCTTCCTCTTGTGTTTGTCCCAGCTTCATGATATCTGAAAATGTAACTAAAAGTGTGCTCAGGCCTCACAATATAACCCTCCATTGCCTGACCCCAAACTTGGCAATAGCTAATAAGACCCCTGTACAGCCTCACCATTCCCCGGAGGAGTATACCTCAGTGGTCTTATCAGGAGTTGGAAGGACTCAAAGCAATATAAATGCTTCCACTGGGGTCGGTTCTATGAGAGTGGGGAGAGAGCACCAAGGGGCAGTAGAGCTGCATAACCTGAAACTGAATCCTGGCTGCTGCCCCTATGTTGCAATTGTGGCTGGGGTACCCCACATCAGTTCACATGAAAGGTGTTGGACTTGGCCCTGCTTGCAGGGTCACCCCAGAACTTTTTTTTGCCTTGCGCCTAGCCTTTTTGCTGTTATGGTATTGGTGGTTTACGGACTCTGAGCACTTTGGCACTGGAGTTTGGTGTAAAGTGCATGTGCTCTATGCCCCATAGACTAGCATTGGGAACTTTTACCCCCCTATGGATAACTCCTAAATGAAACCAAATAAATATCTTATTTTTGGTGTGGTTGAACTGAAAATAATAAATACTGTGCAATGGTGTACGCAGGTTTATTTTCACTGTGTTAGAAATGTCACTTTCAACAGTCGCCATTTCGGTGTGCTTTGTGCCACCTGCCAGAGGTGGGTTGCAGGTCTAGTTCTCAACTGACAGGGTGCTCTACACCTCCCCCAAAACCAGTTGGGACCGGTTTCCCCAGAGAGCCTTCCAGAAGCTTCTGGCCCTTTCCAGTAGGTGGGGTGAGGGGTGTATATATAGAGGAGCTGAGACTCCATGGGGTGGGCTGTACTTGGACTTTGACTTGGAGGGGACACTCTGCCAGGAGGTACCGCCGCAAGGGCCTGCGTGCTGGCCCCTGAGCCCTTCTGTACCCCCCTGCTGTCCACAGGGCCAGGGAGAAACCTTTACTGGAGTGAATACTGCTGTGTCAGGAGGAGTGCCACATTATGGGGGTTGACCGTTCTAAGGAACTGGTGTCCTGTTCTGATGAGCTACCCACTGCTGATCTTGCCCAGTACTGACTGTGCTCCACTGCGTTCCTAATCCCAGCACCTGGTGAGCGCTATAACTTTATTCCAGCTCTGCCTGCCTTCTCGTGCCCTGTGAGCGCTTTGTCTGCCCAGGAGAAGAGGAGCTGACGCCTGCAGCGCTGTGCTGCCCAAGCGCTTCAACTTGAGTCTGCATTTGTCCTTTCTGAGCTTTATTATTGCTCAAAGGACGGGAAGAGCGTGTACCCGGCAGCACTGAGGCTGCGACGTGCTCAGAGGGCATCCCCGGTGTAGGGATTCCCCCCAAGCTGCCTGCAATCAGCTGGAGCCCACTCTGCATTTACGCCATGATCGCGGGTCCCACCCCGCGTTTTCATCGCTAGCAGGTGCCTACCCCACTGTCTGCATATTTTATTAGAGGGTGCACCCCCCGCGTTATTACCGCAGCCGGTAGTTATTGTGAGAGCGGGAGCCCACCCCGCCTTGTACTTCAGAGTAAGAGGGAGCCTACCCCTCATTGCCACCAAGGGAAAAGAATTCACCACCACCGGTCCGGGAGTACCGGAGCATCCCGCGGGCTTCCCCCGTGATGTCAGGGAAGCCGCGCTGGGATTGGTGTCGGCGGGAGCATCACCCCGAAGCGGTCCGAGGCCTCACAGGTTTCGCAGCGAAGTCCCGGGTCCCAGGAGGGGGCCTGAGTGAAGCCAAGTGAGTGGCGGGCGGAAAGGAGGACGGGAACCTACCCCGCCTCCACAAGCTGCAAAACATAAGTCCCGGGTCCCCCGAGGGGCGGCCCGGGTGAAGAGAGTTGAGGATGCTGCCCTTGTGTGGTACTGAGAAAGGGAGGATGGGAGCCTACCCCGCCTCCCCAAGCGGTAAACCAGAAGCCCCGGGTCCCAGGAGGGGGCCCAGGTGAAGCCCGCAAAGGCGCCGCTGTTGGCAGGGCTCTAGCGAGCAGAGGAGAGCCCCGCGTGTGCCAGACCTGCAGTGGGAGACGGGAGGCGGCCGAGGAAATCCCTGGTGAGTGGGGGCTGGGATTTGAGACTGTCGGGGGCCGGCCGAGGCACAGGGTCGGTACCTGAGGCCCCGAAGCCGAGTGAGCGCCGACGCTACTCCCTTTCATCCCAGCTGCCCCGCAGAAGCGGGCAGCTGCAACATGTGGCCACTTGAGTCCAGTAGCCACGGAGTGGGCCCCAATCTGCGCAATTGTTGCCAGTGACTTCACTGTACTTAACTGCCCCACCGGACAGTGGGCAGTTGCGACGAAGGGGCAATTTTGATGATTAAAGTCCCAGAGAGGGGTTCCAGCTCGTTCAGTGCTTGTGTTACTCAACTGCAGTGGGCAGTTGCAACGCTGTGGGGCACCTCCTTTTTCTGAGCTCCAGAGTGGGGTTTACATCTACCCAGGGAGGTAGTGTTATAAGCATAGCGCACTTACACGTATGATGATGCCTTGATGCCCACAGGGTTATGTATAATGTGATTCCTACTCAGGTGGTTGTGCCCACTGCCAAATGTTATTTATGCCCCATGATTGTGGGATAATGTCTTTCTATGCCTAAGGGGTGCACTACTATACTGATGTTACGCATAATGACTATCTGCTTGCTCCTTCGGATGCCCAGATGTATTGATGTGTTCCTGGAGGGCCCCTATGCACATTATTGGTTTTCGGTATAGTGTTCTCACCACGGCTTGATGAGATGTGCAACTAAGGAAGGGGTTATTGTTTCATGTGGGCACTACTGATTATATTTTATGCCCCATGCTCATGGTTCATGCAAATGTGATTTATGTCCAAGGGGTTGCTCATGCTTTTATGCTAATGATGATGCCTCTATGTTCACATGTTTTATGCCTAACGCATTTATGCTAATGATGTTATGCCCACAGGTCGATGCCTACTACAGACGGGATTTATGCCAATGAGGTTCTTATGCCGAATGTTTTGCATACGGTGCTATTTAGGCCCCTAAGATATTACTGTGATTATGCATACTGCATTTCTTTGCCGGACCTAATGTTCCCGATGATGTTCCAGGTTCCTGCCAGGTTACATTTTCATGACCTATGGCTATTGTGAGGATGCCTTATGTTTAGGCCAATGTTTATTGCAACATTGCTAAGTTCATGGTCTTGCCAGTAGGCTCTTGGTGTTACACATTTCCTGCTGCAAGTCTTACATTCATCCCCTGTGCTTTTTTTTTTTTTTTAAACTTTATTGTGCAGAATAGCATCGTTACAAATATGGGCCTACAACCACCAGGGCCGGCCGCTAATAGATGCATATCAATTGCTAGATGTCACGAAGCAGCGACTGATCCCCAGAGGCGAAGCAAGGTTACAGGAGATATTCAAGCATCGCAGAAGCTAGGCAGGATACAGATATTTTGAATTTTGAAAAAGAAAAAGAAAAAACAAACAACAAAACAATAAAACAAAACTCAAGGCGAGAAACAGTCTAAATGGTGTCGAGCTCCGACGGGGGGATCCCACCATACCAGGTAGAGAATCAGGAGGACAATAAAGATGACCAGGGGGGGGGGGGAGGCAGCGGGGAAGTCAGAACAATCAGTAAAAAGGGTACAGTATTCCAGGAACTTGAGGATCAGGGGGACAGAGAAGTGTCCGGAGTATCTACAAAAGGGGGCGTACAGATATTACCTCGGTAGGTGTTCCACTGACCCCAAATTCTACCCCACGCCCCAGGCTTGCCCCGAACCAGATACACCGTCTTCTCTCTGAACATGCACCAGTCCATGTTCCCCTTCCACACTGACACGGTGGGAGGCCGTCGGTAACCCCAAAGCTGCGCAATATCCCGCTTTGCAATCATGTTCCCCAGTGCCGCCCACCGGGCCTGGGCGACGTTGTAGTCATTCGGCTCCCAGACATTCAACATTGACGAGCCTCAGGCAACAGGGCGACCCCAGTAACACACTCCATTACAGCATGCACACGGTGCCAATATGCCGCAACCTCGCGGCACTCCCAAAGGATATGAAGGAAGGTGGCGCTCATTCCACAGCCGCGCTTACACAACCCATCCGAAGAAAAAACCATCGCAACCAAACGAGGACCCGTCACATAAACACGGTGAAGAATTTTGAGCTGGACGAGACGGAGACGGGCAGGAATGGCAACCTCTTTCGGGGAGGACAGTGCGGACTGCCAGTCTTCGTCATCCAATTCCAACCCATCTCCGGTCCAAGCCTCCCTAAGACGCACGAGGAGGTCCGCCCGATTGTTGATTAATTTCTTATAAATCAAGGAAATCGTACTATCAGGCAGATGACCATCAAGTATACGGTCCTCGAGTGGTGAAGATGCAGGGACTGTGGTACCGGCCTCGAAGACCGACAGCAAAGCGTGGCGGACCTGTGCATATCTGAAGAACTCCCTCTCACTCAACTCATACTCACTCTGAAGCACCGCAAAGGATTTGACCGCACCTTTCACCCAGAGATCACCCACTCTGCTGATGCCAATCATATCCCAGTTATCAAAACCTTTCGTTGTCCAGAGGCATCCCAATCTGTCCGATGCGAACAAGGGGGTGGCTCATGTCAGGCGATCATTCCATCCCACAGCCACATTGGCATCCTTCCACACACGTACTGCAATCTTAGTGGGTCGCGTTAGGTTCCTCCCCGCCGTCCGAGAGTAGAGCGCTCTGTTGAAGTTGCCACCAGGCAACTGATATTTATCCATCTCAAAAGCCGGATTCGGACCGGGTGCATACGTAGCATGGTTGATGGCGGACAACTGGGAGGCCCAATAATACCTCCTGATGTCCGGGAGCGCGATGCCCCCGTCATACCAAGGGAGAGTCAGTTTTGCCAGAGCGATACGTGAGCGACCGTCCCAAACAAGTCTCCTCTGTAAACCCTCCACCTCCCGAAAGTAAGCCGCCGGAATAATATCAAAGGAGTTCTGGAGTGCGTAGAGAAATCGGGGCAGGGACATCATTTTAAAAAGTGCCGCTCGACCGAGTGGCGATAAAGGCAATCTACGCCACTGAGCCACGTCATACTTCAATCGCCGGAGAGGGGGAAGGAGATTATGCTTGTGGCGGACCGCCGGGTCCAACGATACGTAGACCCCCAAGTACTTGAAACCGGAGTGCGAAATTTGAATGTGAAACCTATTCGGTAAGAGGGGGAGGCCACCGGAGATAACATACACACACGATTTAGACCAATTAATGATCAAACCGGAGTTTTTACCGAAAGAAGTGAGGACGTCAAATAGGACGTTAAGGGATTCACGCGGGAAGGTGAGGTACAAAAGAATATCGTCGGCGTAAAACGAAACCCGGTCCTCAAAGCCAGGGGCCCACTGAATGCCCTTTATCGATGGTTCCCATCGGAGCCAGGCAGCAAGCGGTTCGAGAGCAAGAGCAAAGAGCAGGGGGGACAACGGACACCCCTGCCTAGTACCCCTCCCGAGAGCGAAGGGCTGGGACACCCTACCATTAACAACAACCTGAGCTAGCGGATCCGTATATAGGAGTCTCACCCAACTAGTAAACCCCGCACCAAAACCGAACTTCGCCAGGGTGGCCCAAAGATATGGCCATTCTATCGTATTAAAGGCCATCGTGGCGTCCAAGGAAGCCAAGATGGCCTGCCCGGAGAGAAACTCCGCCCTGGCGAGAATGCCATGTTAGCGCCGCAAGTTGAGAGCAGTGTTCCGGTGCGGGATGAAACCAGATTGATCCGGATGAATCAGGTCACAGATGACAGCGAGTAAGCGATTAGCAAGGACCTTGGCGAGAATCTTCGGTTCAGCATTCAATAGGGAAATGGGCCTGTATGACGCACAACGATCACGAGGCTTGCCCTCCTTAGGAATCACAACTATAGTGGCCAGACGCTGGTCACAAGGGAGGGAACCAAGCTCACGCGACTCCAGAAACATATCACGGAGAAACGGTGCGACTTTATCTGGGCGCAATTTGTACAATTCAATAGGCAATCCATTGGGGCCCATAGCTTTGCCGGAACGAAGTGAACGAATCGCGGTAGCGATCTCATCGGCCGACAGGGACGCCTCCATGCGCTCTCGATCCTCTTCAGACAAGCAGGGCAGCGCAATGTCCCTCAAGAAGGAACAAGAGTCATCCTCGTCCCTATCGGACACCGGGGATAAACCACACGGAAATAGTCGGCAAAATACTCCACAATCTCGCCAGGGTCAGTCACATGCACACCATCAGACTTCTGAAGCACAGGGACCACACAGTTCACTCTCTCCTTCTTGTCAAGCCATGCAATCAATTTACCCGCCTTATCCCCGACATCATACAGTCTACCTTGCTGTTCCCTGTACATTGTCTTGGCAGCATCCGTAACAAGGGATTTATATTCAAACTGTTTCAAGCTAAGAGAGTGGAGCCTATCCTGGGTGACACCTAAGTCGAGATCAGCCTCCAACTCCAGTATTTCGGCCTCCAGCTTCATGACCTCCGCATTCCTAGTTTTCTTGGTCTCGACTATTAGGGATAGGGCCTGTCCACGAATAACAGTTTTGAAGGCCTCATCCCCTGTGCTTCTTGATGGTTCTGGCAGTGGCCCGATTGACCCTGCCCTGTATATAATCCCCTGAAAAAATGCTACATGGTGCCAGTTGGCACAGCATTATATGTGCCTGTGATTATGACTCTAATGTGTTTTCCCAATACAAAGACTAGTTTTACACAACCTGGTGTGGAGTCTCTTTTGTAGTGTGCCTAGTGTGTCATCTGTGAGCGTGGACTGTGCAGATGCTTTACACATTGCTCTGGAGTTTGACCAACCCGCTCCGCGCCAAGCTACCCCATTTCTAACAAAAGAGAATCTACCTCTCATCTGGAAAATAAAGTTTGCCATTGGCAGCGTAATAACACAAACTTTAACACCACTGATTATAATGACATCCTATTTGTTGGAAGGGATGGCTGGGTTGGTCCTATGGTCAAAAATATTTTCTGGGGATTGTATAGTGATAAATTGCAGGTTACCTAATTTGGCCAAGCGATTGATATATAAGCTCTGCTCTGATGCCCTTAAATAATGTAGGAATCCATATTCTTCTGCATGACTTTTATTACCGACAACTACAATTCAACTCTTCAGCGCCAGAAAATTTGAGACATCTGTACCTACTGCTAGCAGATTTTTTCCACTAGCCAACCTAGATCAGAACAATTGACTACCCCCTTTTGCCCCCCCCCCTTCCCTCATTTGAGTAGTCTTAGGGTTTGTATCCAGTTCCTCGTTCATCACTGGTAATGTAGAAGCCTAAAACAAAATCATAAGCAAATAATACCAACTCTATATCAGCGTTTAAGATGAATAGAATTTATTATAGGTCAACAAGATAAGGCAAATACGTGCAGCACAGAGACAGTCAGCATAGCCACTGAATGTCCGAAGAGGAGAATTTTCTGACAGCTTTTATTGATACAAACCACAGAAGGAGAGAACATCATTAAGCATGTAATACAGATTAAGCATTGAATATTTGTCGTCCAATCAGAGGAGGCCTAAGCTGCTTGACTCCTTTTATGGTCTGAGATATACTGCTGCTGCCAACGTGTCCCGAGTACATGACATTTGTGGGACTTTCCAGCCTAATAAAATGTACCAGCCTTAGTACTTTTCCATAGAAATGATTGCAGTATCTAGCACGTAACAATGTTACTTATAAATATGGCATGCTGATGCGCTTGTGGCTAAGTTAGCATCCTGTACTGTTTTAAATGTGGTTCTTGAGCAAGGCTTGCATTGCAGGAGCATCTTTCTTTCTGTGCCATGGAAAAGTACAAGCATTTGTCTAATGATTTTGTGTCAACTTGGTGCAGGCCTGTAGATTAGACCTATGGTATCAACACACAAAGATGGTTTCCACAGAAATGCAAAAGGAGCTCCATCCAGAAATGATATTGGAAAGGCTCTTAGGATTGGAATGTGGCAGGTATTAAGGTCAAGATTCAAGATCCAGAATGGCTTCACTTTGCTATCCAGTTTGATGTAATTATGCTGCAGGAGAGCTGGGCCTGGGAGCCAGTAGTATGGGATGGGTTTGAAAGCTATAATGTTGCACAACTCCTTCTACTGCTCATAGAGTATGCGGAGGTCTTGCTATCTTGATCCGTATCTCTAAATAGTTGAAGGTTGTACCTATCCCCATTAGTCATATGGGGTTTCAGATTTTATGGGTGGTTTCCTCCTGTGATTTTTACTTCTTTTTGGTAAACTTTTATAATTCAGTTACGGAATTTGGGTTTCCAGATCAAGACTTTATTCCAAGCGATAACAATTCTTGACGCTAGGTCGGTTGCTTTGTGTTAGACTTGGCATTTTTTGGCATGTTTCCCCCGTCTTTTTGCTTTCGGACCTCCCGGTTTTGACTTTGTTTTTGCTGGTTTAGTGTCTCTGCGCACTTTCTCACTGCTGTTCAGTGTTAAAAGTGCAAGTGCTCCTGTTGTAAATTGTTGTTATGGATTGGTGATTCCATGATTAGGTTTTTGATTTACTAGTCAGTCTCTAGTACAGTGCACTGTGTTTGCCCAGGTCCTATAAATAAAATGCTGCTAGTGGGCCTGCAGCACCGATTGTGCCACCCACACAAGCAGCCCTTCAAAGGCAACTCAGACCTACAACTGCAGTGTCTGTGTGCAGTCTAGTACTGCCATGTCGACTTGGCAAGTGCACCTACTTGCCAGACCCTAACCTTCCCTTTTCTTACATGTGAGTCACCCCTAAGGTAGGCCCAGGGTACCCCTGTGGGCAGGGTGCAGTGCATTTGAAAGTTATGACATGCCCTGATGTGTGTGGCATGTTCTGATGGTGAAATACTACCAATTTCGTTTTTCACGATTGAAAGGCTATCTGGCCCATAGGAAAGCATGGGAGTTAATTTATAACATCTTATAAATGTAACTTCTGGATAGGCGTGGCCAAGATGGTGGCCGAGTAGGACGTACCTGCTTGCCGCTCTATGCCAATGCTTAGTCCCCACCGACACAGCCATGGATAGCGGACTGTGAAGGGCTTTGAAACATCACCACCTTACTCCGACAGTGCTCAGGTGCCAGTCCACGGGGGCGCTCCATTCAGCCCCCACAAGAGTGCAGCTGAAAAGCTTGAACGGGGCTGGGCCTGACGTTGCTGCGGCCTATGGTGCAGCTCTCCCTGGTGTCGGGGTTGCCCGGCCGGATCTCGGCTGAAGAGGAGGAGCTGGAGAAGCTCGCTAGGCTCAGTAAGCCCTGCAGTGCAGAAACGCTTTGGGCGGCCGCTGAGGAGGTTGGAGGCCGCGCAACCCGGAGTGGGCGGATCCTGCGTTCTCCTGCAACAAGCACCCAGGAAGGGGTGAAACGAGCTGTTCCTGTCCAGGCAGCCTGAAGCTTTGCCCTACTGAGTATTGCATCCCTGGCGAGCGAGACCACACGATCGCCTCCAGTTTCAGGGGAGGTGGGAGGCGACCCCCTCCCCCCGACGGTGACCCGGGCCATATACTTGCATAAAGAGGCCTAAAGCAGGGTGAGCTCTTGGGACCTGGGAGTTTTGCAGGGGCAGGACTGAGTCCCAGAGGCATGGACCAGGCTATCACCCGGCAGGAGTGTTAAGTCTCCAGCTCCACATCACATGGCTGGAGACAAAGAGTAGAAAGGCCTGGGAACTGCGCAAGGCCTTGATCGGCTCAAACCGCTGCGCAGCCCTGTATGAAGCAGCCCAGACTGTCCTCCGAGGAAGAAGGTCAGTGCTGCTGGGGGAGAAGAGAGGCAGAGGGGTTTGGCCAGGGGTGATAGCCTTTGACTGCATTCAGCATTTAGTTACTGCTGGGCCTTCAAGACTGAGTCCATAACCCAAGGCCTAGAAATCCAAGGCAGGCGCAGCGGAGGGAAGACCGCCCCCTTTCTCGCTTACGGACCCAAGCTGCAGGGCGGAACCCCCCCTTAAAAGTCAGCAACTGAGGCGTGCTTTAGGAAGGTTGAGCTATGTAGCCTGCAAAACTGACCAAGAGAGGGCAGACACAGTCCAGGCGCCCCGAGGCCAGAGTTGCATCTATAGGAAAAAGACCCTCACACGAAGGATCCGGATGAGCAGGGCGACCTCTCTGGGGGAATTGGTGTTTGTAAACCAGCGGCCCGAGGGTGCAGGAGCCTGAGGCGAGGGTCTGGTTGACTAGAGCCCTCCAGGGCAAGCGAGACAGAGAACTCTACACCAAGGCTTGATAGACCCTGAGGAAGAGCTTGCCAAGGCTGTGCCTACATTGCATAAGCAGAAGGTACTTCATAGCTGGAAATGGCGTCCACTAAAAATAAGATGGAACGTTCTGCCAAGGATCTCTTAATTAAGTCCGGCGCAGGGGGCTCGGAAGCTGTCTTTCCACCGTGAAGTACTGAGAATTTAAAGCCCAGCGGTGTAGGGGAACACACCCTAAGACTTCGGGTTCTTCCTGTTTCAGACCTACAGAAACACAGAGTCTTCTGGGTGAAGTCAAAGATCAGTTTATTGGCTGCAGACCAATTACAGGTATCCGAGAAGTACAACAGCATGTATGTTCTCAGGAGACTGCTTCAAGTTACAGAAACTGGCTTCTCCTTAAATACAAAATATCATGCTTCAGGCATACATTCCTTGTTTTATGATACGGTCATCTACATGTATCTATTACAAACGAAAAGGCAGAGTCACGATGACCATCCCACATTCCAGTTAAGCCAGCCCACAATTATTTACCCAGCAAGGCTCAGATCCCACATCAGATATCAACAGGCCCCAATAAACACGGCCATCTCCTGTTTGGAAAACAAGCCATAAAGCAGGAAGAGTAAGGTGTGAAAGAGATTAGCCGGAGGCTTGTGTAGGATGAAAAGGCTTTATGGTGTGTCAAACCCTGATGCTAATCACAGGTGGCCGTAGGACGGGGAGCTCGTGAGACCAGACTGACCTGGGGCAGCGGAGCCAAGCTACCCAGGTCACAGAGAAGTCAAAGGAAGGCACATGTGCTCTAAAGGCCCGTATTTGCTTCATAATATGTAGCCTATGTGAGGGCAACCATAAGATGGCCACCGCTCTAAGATGGAACCCACGTAGTCAATGTATAATAAAGTGTACACAGTGCATTTATCGCTAAAAAGTTACACAAAGCACTTGTACATACCGCATTGACCATTCGCGGTTCGCTAATACCGGAATAGACAGGGGTAGGGCCCTGCCTCCTATGCGGTCCAAAATTCTAAAGTACCACAGACCCTCCTTTTGCCCTTACATATGCAATAACTATACTCACATCAGTCCGAGTCTAGGTCAATATTCACGAAGTCATGGAGATGTTGCTGTAGCATCATCCTATTACTTAGCTCGTCCCTCGATACAGGTTTCCTTACACATAATGTAGCACAGAGGCCACATATCGCAGGAGCACACTGTATGCACAGACAGAACAGGAAAAGAATGGCTAAGATCATTCCAATGACCATCAGAATCTTCCAACCCCAGGAAGATATCAGTTCCCAGAACCACCCCACCAGTGACCAATCTCCTTTATCCACGTGTATGGATTCAGATATTTTATGCAGTTTGGAGATGGCTTGATAAACTGTTGGAGCGTTATCTGGTATGAAAATGCAACAACTAGATTGGATAACCTTACATACCCCACCGCGGTCTGCAAGTATGATGTCTAGAACCATGCGGTTCTGCAAAGTCATGAGGCGATCCGCTTGGAGCTCAGCTGTTAAATTACCAAGGGCACCAGCCGTAACATTAACAGTGGATTCAACCACACGAGTCAGTTGTCTCAGGTTCCTACTATTGACCATTAGTCCCCAAAACGGCAGGAAACCCAAAAAGAAGTCTCCCGCTTCCTGACCGGCAGTATCCTCCTTACTAATCACGCCTCTCACAACTCTGGTCTTGTGATAGTCGGAGGCAGCAGTGAATGTTGGCGGTAGCAAATTTGCAATATAACATGTGCCCGAGAAATCAGGGGGCAACCATGTATATGCTCGGTCATTGCAGACAAAATATGTACCCTTGGCAGCCAAAAACGCAGGGGAAAACTGGATGGAAAGGTGTACGTTTCAGTACAGTCACTTCTCCCCAGTTGAGCTCTTGGATTCTGACCATTACCTTGTAAACAGAACCAACCTATGTGGGGTACGACCCAAATTGGGGATGAGATTTTTCCCTGTCTTTCACCCAGACTAATACTATACCCCGTCGCGTTCCACCCTACATATGCTCTCAATTCTTCTTTGGGAATAGATGAGTATGCGTCGATATCTCTGCTCATATCGGCAACTCCTTTCAATAAAGCTTTATTATTTGTGCTAGGTCTGATGGAACGCGGTTGTCGCGGGGAGTAGGCATCTAATGCAAAGAGAAACATGGTCTGGAATGCCCATGACGATCCATTGTAACTAAACAGCAGCACTAGATAAGGAATACCCTTGTTAATGGTATGTGGCATTAACCCACACATCCAGCAATTGGTTGTATTCATGACTAGTTGCTGCTGGTGCAGGAGCTGAATAAACGAGTTGTTTACAAACTCTGATCGTCTAGCTTGTTCATGTTCAGGCAGAGGGTGAAAAGAGTGTGAGGAGACAGTAGGAGGAGGTATAGGCTGTACAGTGGGTGCAATGGGCTCTTGAGAGGAGAAGAATACAAATCCTATGGTAAACACAATCATACTACATAGTATAAACAGACATAATAATACAAAACGTTTGCTCTTCATTATTTTACACATTTTTGCTTTAAAGTTTATTTCCTCAGCGAGTCTCTCCATCTTGAAAAACTCCATCCTCTAATCGTGCCGCTCGCGGCGGGTGAGTATCTTCTGCTAAGGAGTACGCCTGTCGGTCCAGGGAACGCCCTAGACCAACCAGAACCGTTGACCTAACGTCTTCGGCCTGTACCCCAAAGTCTTGGCACCGCGACCCTGCGGCTGAACTAGGATGGTGGTTCGAAAAACAAAAATCAAGAAAGTCCTTCAGATGGGAGAGCTATGGTATCAAAAACAAAAAGGTAAGGGAATTTTTATTTGTCCATAGGCCTTGGTCTTAGGTTGTAGTGGAAATGGCCAGGTACTGTCTGATCTTGAAACAAGAGTTCAGGCTCTGTGGTGTCCAATCGAATTGACGGTGGCACAGCTTCTTGCAAAATATCGTCACTCTGTTGTGCTGAAGTTGTGCCTCTTACGCGTGCATCACTAAATGGTACAAAACGAGGTACAGTGTCTGTTTCAGAATCGGCGATACCCTCCTGGATCCACTGGTCATACGGTAGAGGCAAAGGGATCCTCTTGATGTGGGCGCCGTGAATCCAATTCTTCTTCCCCTTTACTCGAACAGCTGATCTTGTAGACAGAAGTACGAGGTGAGGGCCAATCCAACGGGGCTCATCGTTGCTCTTTCGCTGTAAGTTCTTGATGAGCATCCACGTGCCAGGGTCAATAGGGTGTCCTGGAGCTTCAGAGGCCTGGGGGAGAGTATCATGCACCTGTTGGTGTAAAACACGCAATTTAGCCGTCAATTCATACAAATAATCAAGCAGTACTGGATGTTCGATTTCGCTGAATTTCGTCGGTCTTGGCACACCCCATACATTGGCCGGGCGACCAAAAATTATTTCATATGGGCTAAGTCCCACTCGTGAATGCACGGTCATTCTGGTGGATAGGAGTGCTAAAGGCAGAGCGTCAGGCCATTTAAGACCGGAGCTCGCCTAGATTTTGGCCAGCTTGAGTTTTAGAGTGCCATTGTAGCACTCTACTAATCCAGCTGATTGGGGGTGATTTGCAGCGTGAAACTTTTGCTTGATCCCTAACCCCTCACACACATTCTTCATCACTCGACCCACAAATTCACTCCCATTATCACTCCACACCATTCTTGGCATTCCAAACCTAGGAAAAAATTCCTTCACAAGGGCTTTGGCTGTGGATAAAGCAGTGTTGTCCTTTAGGGGATATGCTTCTATCCATTTTGAAAAAGCGCAAACAACAACCAGTACATATTTCAAGTTGTTGCACCTTTCCATGTGGATAAAATCTAGCTGCAAAACTTCAAATGGATATGATGGAGGTCGCAAAATGACCAGCTGGAGTTGGGGTTCCCCTACCAGGGTTGTACTTCAAACATACCATACAATTCTTGACCACATTCTCTGCACACTTAGGAATTCCAGCATTCTGCCATACTGGAGCCAACAACTTACAGATTTCTTTCATACTGATATGTGCCATTCCATGTGCCATAGTAACCACTGGAAGCACATATGCATCAGGTAACAACCATTGCCTATGTTCTGACAGATCAATCCAACAACCATTCTCATCCAATTTACCCGTACTTTCTCTCCACTTGCTCAACTCTTTCTCTGTGGCTTCAGCTTGAAGGGACTTCACACTCTCTATTGTGTTTTCACACATTCCAACATCACCAACCCATCTTGCAGGGCCTGCAACATACATCCGAGTCTTCACATCTTTTGCTGTTTCTTTCGCGATTTCATCAGCAAACGCATTACCACGACCAACATCATCAGTGATTTTCTTGTGCGCACTGCATTTCATAATCGCAACTTGTAACGGTAGGGTCAGCGACTCAAGGAGATCATTCACCAACTTGCCATTCTGAATCTTAGCTCCATGCGAAGTTAGGAACCCACGTTCCTTCCACAATCGCCCAAAACTATGAGCCACGCCAAAGGCGTACTGGCTATCCGTATATATGTTCACTTT
Organism: Triturus cristatus; assembly: GCF_964204655.1. Classification (NCBI taxonomy): domain Eukaryota; kingdom Metazoa; phylum Chordata; class Amphibia; order Caudata; family Salamandridae; genus Triturus; species Triturus cristatus. Next base: position 1,188,449,616 of record NC_140581.1, on the reverse strand, counting down.
CATTCCTTCAGACAACACGCATGCTCTTGTAAGGGCAATTAATTCTGCTGCTTGGGCCGAATTATGTGGCACACGTGCAGTTTCCACAATCGTGTGCAAAGTCGTGATAGCATATGCAGCAGTCGTATCACCATTTGGGAGCTTGAAACACGAACCATCCACCCATAAGGTACCATCATACTCAGTCAGGGGAGTATCTTTAAGATCTACTCTCCCTTTCGTCTCTTCTTCTGTTCTGAACAGACAATCATGTTGCTCAATCTCATCTAGGTCTGCTGGAATTGGTAATAGTGTAGCTGGATTCAACGTGTTGCATCTCTTTATGTGTATATGATTTGCTAACAGTGTCAACTCATATCCGGATAATCGCGCACTAGTTAAGTGCTGTGTCTTGGTCCTGTTTAACAATGTGTCCACAGCATGTGGAACCATGACAATCAATGTATTATCCATTACTAGTCCAGCCGACTGTTGAATAGACATAGCTGCGGCGGCTGTAGCTCTCAGACAACTCGGCAATGCCCTCGCTACCGGGTCCAAGGTTGACGAAAAATATGCGCATGGACGCGGTCTGTCGCCAAAAGGCTGTGTTAACACTGATAATGCGCAACCATCTTTTTCATGAACATACAGTGTAAAAGGCTTGCTGTAGTCAGTGGTACCCAACACAGGAGCTGAACATAATGCATTACGCAATTCCAAAAAACTTTTCTGACACTCTTCAGACCATGGGATAGGATTCGGTGTGTCTTTACATGTTAATGCTAACAAAGGTTTTGCCAGCAAAGAAAAATTTGGTATCCAATGCCTACAGTATGAAGTGATGCCCAAGAAAGCACACACTTCTCTCTGTGTTCTAGGCACAATCAACTGTGCAATGGCTTGAATTCTTTCTGGGGTCAGTTTCCTTCCCTCCTTCGATAAGAGATGACCTAAGTAGGTCACTTCTTGTCGACAATATTGCAATTTTGAGAGGGACACTTTGTGATGAAAGGCAGACAAATGACGCAACAATGACAATGTAGCTTCTTTGCAAATCTTTTCAGTATCCGCGGCGATTAATATATCGTCAACGTGCTGAATAAGGATAGCGCCAATGGGTAAAACCAGTGCATCAAGCTGCGCTTTTAAAGCCTGACTGTATATTGATGGACTTTCACAGTAGCCCTGTGGAGCGCGTTTAAAGCGGAAGCTTCGACCTCCTAAACTGAAGCCAAAAATGTCTCTGCTCTCCTCTGCAATTGGGATGCTAAAGAAAGCATTCTTTAAATCGATCACTGAAAACCATGCAGCGGAGGCTGGAATCATGGTTAACAAGGCAGTTATATCAGGGACAACTGGAAACTGTGGCACAACAATCTTATTAACCTCTCTAAGATCAATCACAAATCTGTAAACAGGTGGCTGTGAAGGGTCTGTTCGTTTTAAGACAGGTAAAACAGGACTGTTGCAAACGTTGCCTCTTGTCTCTTCAATTACACCCTTTTTAATCAAATCACTGACAATTGCTAACAACGCTTTTTGACCCTCATTGGAGATCTTATACTGGGGAATACGTGGCAATCTGACATTGGCCTTTAAAGTTACCACGTATGGAGGTATTTCCAAGAGACCCATATCATTGGGACCAGTAGCCCAAAGGACATCCGGAAGGGATGACAATTCAGGCGGCATTGCATTCTTAGACAAATACATCGGGGAAATCACTTTCTTACCTAATGTAAGTTGTACTCCTGAGGGAGAACAATATAGCGTTGCATGCAATCTTTTTAGCAAATCTAATCCTAGCAAATTTTCACCACAACCTGTTGTTAGAATGAGGGGTGCTTTTAACTCGCAAGGTCCAACAGAAAGTGACATAGGATTAGAAATTGGGTTCCTAACTGGGGCGCCAGAAAAACCTACTGAAACATTCATTTCGCCAGACAAAGGCGCGACAGGGAGTTTTGAATGCATGATTGAACTCTTTGCAGCACCAGTGTCCAGCAGAAAGGGCTCTGTTACACCCGCTGTAGTTACTTTAACATATGGTCCGCTCTGATCCACTGGCACTGAAACAACTCCCTCTCTCTGTCTACGGCTGTCCTAGTAATCATTAACTTCCACATTGTCGTCTTCTGCATAATAATCATTATTGTAGTACTGAGCTGTATTACCAGTCGCGTTGGCTTGCTGATCAAAGCTATTTATGGTATTTTGAGGCGGAAGAGGACGCGCGTTCTGGGGAGCATTTCCACGCCCTCTACCTCTACCTCTAGGAGCTTGCTGACCACCTCTACCTCTTGCGCCATACGCATTATTAGTACGCTGCATTAATTTAGGGCAACTATACTTAAAATGACCTTCCTCTCTGCAATATGAACATTGATTGGGACCTACAGGGATACGTGGTTGATAATACCCATTCATTTGCTGGTTACTCTGAAACTGTTGGGGTTGCTGATAGATACCTTGGGTTTGCCTATAATTATTCTGTCCTCCACGTGGCGGATAAGCCTGCTGCAAGAGGACCTTTGTTTTCACTTCTTTCGTTTTCTTATCTGTTCTATCCTTCTCGTCTTTATCTCTATTTTCATAATACTGTGTAGTAGCCAGTATTTGCGCTGAAGAGGAAACAGCCCAAGAAATTTCTGAATCTTTTAATTTCTTACACAACTCGGGAAGTAGATTCTGTACAAATTTATCAACAAATAACCGTTGGCCACCTTCAGTGCTCATGTCTTGGCCACTGTGGTCGATAAACGTTTCTTCAAACCTGGTAAAGAAATCAGACACTGTCTCATCTTTCTTCTGCTTACATGCGGATAGTTTATCCCAATTTACGCGCATCGCGGGCATTAAAGTTTTCATGTATGTAATAATTCTACCAGGGAGGTCTGCTACTAAAGGGTCAGGCTTCGCACCACCAACTTGGCCAGCGTCTGCAGCAATGATATTAGCCCATGTGCCCCCTAGTTCTGCAGCATGATCCATATTACGGATGGATCCCCATAAAGGCTGTGGAACAACATTCCCGAACAACATATCTATGTCCGCCAAATTCATGACACACGATTCTGCAGTTTGTGATAACTCCTTATAATATCCTGCAGGGTTTTTACGGGGGTCAGAACGCTTCCATGGGACGCTTCCATGGGACATGTACCCAAACACGCTGAAAATGTGCTGGAGCAGCAACAATACCTCGAGCGGCATCAGCCGCAACGGCTTCCTTCCATACCGGAGGGACTTCTCTCATAGGGTATTGTCGCGCTTTTCCCTTTTCCCCCACAGGGAATTCCTGTTTGAACAATGATTGCTGACAATCGCCATTTCTGAAGGACAGTAAAGTCGCAACTGCTTTATCTACATTGGGACCCACAATTGTACCTGTTCCAAAATCAAATCGCACTCGACACAATTCCTGTGGGTTTGGGTTTGAACCATTATCCTCCAATTCCTCACAGAGGAATTCACACATTTTGTCAAAGACATACCTCTGTGTTGGGGCATCCCATTGGTGGAAAACGTTAACTACTGATTCCACATTATAGAGTGAAGGGAAACCAATCCACCTACGCGCCAGATGATCTAACACCTCTTTCTCGTCAGGACCAGGCAGCTGACTGCGCAATTGCTTACGTTGCAAACCAGGAGTCGCACTAGATGACCCAAAGAGAGGCGACATTAAACTAGTAACTACATTAGCTAGTCGTTGTCGTGCTGAAGGAGAAGTTGATGCGAAAACGGGGGGATAGACAGAGGGAAGAAAAGCGGAGTCAGATACAGGTACCTGGGTAGTGTAAGAAGGAGCGCCAGGGGAGGCAGCTGATGTGCTAGGCAAAGTCGCAGGAAGCGCAGGGGCAACAGGTAGCAAGACTGGCGGCCCTTGAGAGGGCTGCACTGTAGGGATAGGAGCCAGCTGAGGAGGAGCTGGCGGCTGTGGGAAAGCTTGCGGCACATTAACTGGAGGCTGCACATTTACAAGCTGTGGAGGCGCTGTGGCATTTTGCGCATACGGGGGTGGCGAACTTAGCAAATGGGACATTAGGGAATCTTTCTCTTTCTCTTTTGTTTCATCTTGCACAAGGGGTGACAAAACAGGGTAACATTTATCGATCCCTAGTTTGCGCTGTCTATGTAACTGCTCATTCATTTGTTCCTCCTCATTATCTTTAAATTGCACAGCTGCTTGCATCATTGACATACCTCTTTCTTTCTTATTCCTTTTCGCTAGCTTAATTTCCTTCTGTTTGGCTTCCTTTCGCCATAGGCGGAAAGAATCAAACATCGCCGGCCGGGCTTTCTTTTTAAACAATTTCACTTCCAAATTATCTAAGATATCTGTATCGAAACTACCATTTTGGGGCCATTTTAAAACACCGTCCTTTCTGGTGCATCGGATCCATACTTCATTATATGCAATGGGGCCCACACCATGTTTTACATAAAGCTCATAGGCTGGAGTTCCAATTGGAGGAACCGTACATGAATCCTCTAACTGGAAATCCCTTCCACAACCCAAACAAAACAATCTTCCAAATACACTAGAACCAGGCATCTTCGCTCACTAGTCTAATTTCAAACTTCAAAGGATTATCGATTACGATAGTCTTGTGAATACACGAGTCCTCTGGCTTTGGGACTTGCAAGCTCCAAATCAAAGCGATCCCGAAGGATACCAAAAATCCCGAAGGATACCAAACAAACTGGGAGACGCTCCACTTATACTTAACTGAATATCGATGATCGATGGCGTCACCAGAAGACTCTCTCGGTTGTTTCGCTCTACCAAAATCGTGAAGGGTCCAAAACAGGGCGATTAATCGTAGCCGTCGGGACGCGGAGAACCTCGCAGAAAAGACTTTCGGACCACGTCGACATGCAGGGGTCGATGAAGTGGCGGCCTTCCTCCAGAATTTCCACACGAAGCTCCTCACGAACCTCTGGCTTGGACTGGTACCGCTGAAATCGTCCCGAGTTGGGCGCCAACTGAAGTACTGGGAATTTAAAGCCCAGCGGTGCAGGGGAACACACCCTAAGACTTCGGGTTCTTCCTGTTTCAGACCTACAGAAACAGAGTCTTCTGGGTGAAGTCAAAGATGAGTTTATTGGCTGCAGACCAATTACAGGTATCCGAGAAGTACAACAGCATGTATGTTCTCAGGAGACTGCTTCAAGTTACAGAAACTGGCTTCTCCTTAAATACAAAATATCATGCTTCAGGCATACATTCCTTGTTTTATGATACGGTCATCTACATGTATCTATTACAAACGAAAAGGCAGAGTCACGATGACCATCCCACATTCCAGTTAAGCCAGCCCACAATTATTTACCCAGCAAGGCTCAGATCCCACATCAGATATCAACAGGCCCCAATAAACACGCCCATCTCCTGTTTGGAAAACAAGCCATAAAGCAGGAAGAGTCAGGTGTGAAAGAGATTAGCCGGAGGCTTGTGTAGGATGAAAAGGCTTTATGGTGTGTCAAACCCTGATGCTAATCACAGGTGGCCGTAGGACGGGGAGCTCGTGAGACCGGACTGACCTGGGGCAGCGGAGCCAAGCTGCCCAGGTCACAGAGAAGTCAAAGGAAGGCACATGTGCTCTAAAGGCCCGTATTTGCTTCATAATATGTAGCCTATGTGAGGGCAACCATAAGATGGCCACCGCTCTAAGATGGAACCCACGTAGTCAATGTATAATAAAGTGTACACAGTGCATTTATCGCTAAAACGTTACACAAAGCACTTGTACATACCGCATTGACCATTCGCGGTTCGCTAATACCGGAATAGACAGGGGTAGGGCCCTGCCTCCTACGCGGTCCCAAATTCTAAAGTACCACAACCGTCCGGAGGCCGTTCAGATCCAGAGTTGGGGGGCATGGAAGCCCCAGTTATGCACACCTTCCTGGAAAATATATTTGCCTCCCTGAAAGACGATCTCCACACCATGACGAAAGAGCTAGCCCAAGAGATCCAAGAGGTTCAGAGGGACCTGGACTCAGTGGGTGAAAGGGTTGATACATTGGAGATGGAGGCCACAACACGGGACGAGGAGATCGATCAGCTCCAAAAAGAGGTCCTCCACTTACATACCAGCAACTAGACCGCCAGGCGCAGGACCTCGAGAACCGCTCCAGACGCAACAATATACAAATTCGAGCGGTTCTGCAGGGGGCAGAGGGGGCGGACATTGAAGCCTACGTGGAGGAACATTTTCGCTTTATTCGGGGAGCCCCGCCGGAACAAAAGATCAAACTGGACAGAATCCATAGAGTAGGCCCAACAAGAGCGGCAACAGCTCCCCCACCGGACATCCTCACGTGCGTCCATGACTTTCAGCTCAAGGCGCGGATCCTCCGAGAGGCCAGAGATAAGCACCATGTCGAGTTCCGGGCCTCCAGGCCTCTCTTGTACCAGGATTTAGCAGCCTCCACTTTGCAAAAGAGGAGGGAGTTCAGACCAATCACTGCTCAATTGCGCTCTAAAGAGATCCCCTACTCTTGGGTCATCCCTTCCGATTAATTTTTAAATTCGGCGGTAAAATGCACCAAATCCACTCACTGCAGGAGGCCAATAGGCTGCTGAGCCTGTCTGTGGATGACCCGAGCACTTCAACCATGAAGGAAACCAAGAGGAGGCCCCAGGGGCCAGAGAGATGGAGGAAGGTGGGCCGGAACCCGCCTCACCTTCAGCCGGACCCAGAGACTATTGCCAAAGAGAGGCAGGCGGTCATTGCCTCCCTGGAAGTAGATTTTGCCAATGCAGACTGAACACTGCCTGATCATATAAGATGGGAAGGGGCAGATGTAATGATGACCCGCACTATACAACTTCCTGGTTCCTCAAATACTGGGGCTTGGGCGGGGCGGAGAGGTGGTATGGGTCCTGCTACAGCTAATGCCTATCCATTGGGGTTTCCACCCAGGACTAATATATTGTGTGTCGGTTCATGCTAAACTTTAGTTATAATGTTTTGGGGTTAACAGGTTTCCCTCTCCCCTCACACATTCATTTTGAAGCTCGAAGAGGCTCTTTCAAGGTTAAGTCTCTACCATACAGAGCCTGTACACCTACAAACGAGGTTGGCCATTGCGGGCAGTGCACCCCTTCAAGTATATATAGCAAATTAAAGAATTTGCTTACATGACTACAGCCCTCAAGATTGTTAGGCTTAATGTAAAAGTCCTTATTAGCCCAATTAAAAGGCAGGCTGTCTTGTCGTTCGTGGAAAATACAGACGCGCACATCTGTCTCCTCCAAGAGACACATCTGCTGTCAAGGGACACCCATAGATTGCGAGCCAGGGCTTTCCCCAAACAATTCCTCTCATCCCATACCTCCAAAACAGCTGGGATGGCCATTTTAGTCTAAGTTTCAAGGTAAAATGGGGCCCAAAAGGCCCGAAATCAGAGGTAGGCTGCTGGTGTACACATTCACATTAGGCCCGCATATCTTCACCATCGGTATAGTTTATGCCCCAAACAATGGACAAGAGAGGTTCCTCCACGAGGCGGTGATGGAGATATCTAAATCCCCTGAGAAATCGCTGGTCATAGGGTGGGATCCTAATTTAGCTTTTGATAATGACATGGACAGATCAAGCCAGAGACACGTACAGACTGGGGCCCTCACTAAGAAGGGGGAGTGACTTTTGATTGAGGCAGGACTGACGAACAGATGGAGGTCTCACCACCCGACAGCTAGAGAATATACTTTCGATTCGCACCCCCATAAGACCTATGCTAGAATCAACTACATACTAACCACCAATACAATGACTCTGCAGGCACAACAGGTCGAGATATTCGCCTGTATCCTGTCGGATCACTCTGTAGTGAGTATGTCACTGGCCCTTTTGGGCCCTCGACTTACCTGTTGTTTCTGGCGACTTAAAGAGACGATGCTCCAGCACCCCATAATGGTCCAGCAGATCACTAAGGCTATAGTGGACTACCTGAAAGTGAATGACATGCCAGACATCCCCATTGCTACATTATGGGACGCCCTGAAGGCAGTAGTTAGGGAGAGTTTATAGCCAAGCCAATCCAATATTTCTTTGTTTTGGTTATTCACCATAAAAGAACAAACACAGATATATACAAACAGATTAAAAATGATTTAAAAAGTTTTTAAAAAAAAGAGATTAAACAGTTCATCTGAGGTGTTACTTTTTGAATTAAAAATATGGTGAGAAAGTCAGTCGTAATCCAGTCCTTGGTTTTGTATATTGAGGAAGTTCCTCCTGGCCCACCACATAGAATTTAAAAAACATGAGACCGTGAAAACTATATAGGAATCTGTGTTGTATTTTAAAAGTCTAAATGCTTCCATGCAATGGGTTGTGCCTAGGTTTTTACATAACTGTAACAACCATCTTTGTCTAATTGAGTGGTATCCCGGGCAACAAAAAGAACACATGCAGTTCAGACTCAACACACATACTACAGGCTGGGCACCCACTTGGATTGCCACCCGACCATTTACATGTAAAAGCATGCAAGGGAAGACAGCCGCGGTGAAACTGCACATATAATTTCCTGCCTGATGCCGGGCGGATTACGTCAAGCCATGCCTCCAACTTGCAAGTGTCTTTTACGTCCAGGAAGAGTGATGTGAGGGAGCTCTGGGCGGGTTCTGCGTGGAGATTTGCAGATAATCCGCCGCAGTAGCTAGAGCTTAATAATATGCATGATGTTCTCAAGTAAGCTATGTCAGGGTTATCCCATAGTTCTTTGAGGCCTATTGCATAAAGGCCCTCCCTGATAAATAGAAGCCATGGCAACTTTCCAGAGCCGGGGAGTCTCAGGATTTCCAGTAGCTCTGATCTATACTCTGCCAGTTCCGGTGTCATCCAAAGGCGCCACCAAACGAGTAATGGCCTGCAGCCAATTTCCTCGGTGATAGATCTCACACCTAGGTCCATACGCAGTGGAACCAAAGGGGCGCTTATCGGTAATCCGAATAATTGTCTGAGGAATTTGTTCTCAGTAATGACCAAAGGCCTATAGTTAGAATGCCCCCAAAGGTCAGCCCCGTATAGGGCAGCACTCCTAGCCTGGGTTTTGTATATCTTTATGACCGGACTCACTGGGTTGTGGCATGTCTTTCTGAAGAACTTAGCCAGGCCACCTGTAGTTTGTGTCATTTTGAGAATGGACTTGCTAATTTGGCCCCCCCAGGTCATGTTTTCAGTAAGTGTTAGACCCAAGTAATCGAATACAGAGACCTGCTCCAGAGGAGTGCCATTCATGTGCGGGTTGGGACGTGTAGATTTGCTAGGGTTGAAGATCATATACTTTGTTTTATTGATATTGATCTCTAGTCCCCTGGTGCTACAGAACTCACAAAACCCATCTAAGATTCTTTGGATACCCATTGGGGACTTAGAGAGGAGGAGGGTATCGTCTGCAAACATCATGGCAGGGATTTGCTTTTGCGCAATTTTGGGAGTGTCTGTATCCTTACAAACTCTCAGCGCATCAATAAAACCATTGATGTATATGCAGAACAGGGTGGGGGCAAGCACAAATCCCTGTCTGACTTCCCAGTTTACAGGGATGGGCTGCGTCAATTCCCCATTTTCCCATATCTAATTTGGGCATACTTTCCATTATGTAGTCTTCTCAATATGTTTAAAAGGTAAGGGGGAAGTCCTAGCTCGCCTAAAACCCTCCATAAGGCGTCTTTGGGTACCAAGTCGAATGGACTCTTGAGGTCAGCAAAGACCAGATACAGGCTACCCCCTTCTAAATGGACAGTTTTCCAATAGAGAAGCTGGAGCCTGAAAATCTGATCTATTGTTGAGCTTTTCTCCCTAAAACCAGCCTGCAAAGAGGTCAGGATCTTTTGTTCCTCCAGGCAGAATTACATATGATCTAAAAGAATCCTGGCAAAGACTTTCCGTGAGACATTGATCAGACTGATCGGTCTATAATTTGCCGGTGATAAAGGAGATCCCTTCTTATATACCGGGATGATCTCAGCACCTAGCCAGGTTGCGGGAAGTGCCATTTCCTGCTGGATGGCGTTGAAGATCACCCAAAAATAAGGGCCCCAGATCTTGGGTTCAGCCCGATACAGATCCCTTGGTATCTTATCCAAGCCAGCAGCCTTGCCAGGTACTATTTTATTTAAGGCTTTACAGATTTCTGTCAGGGATATCTCAGGAGTGACTATCTCAGACCCTAGGGGGATTGAAGTTGCTAGGGTCCGACCTCTCTCAGTGTCATCTTGTGAGGCATAGAGGGCTAGGAAGTGCTCTTTCCAACAGTCAGCCGCGATATTTGGCTCAAGGGCCGCTTGGCCATTTTTACTACCAGTAGTTACAATTCTCCAGAATGATTTCATGTCTTTGATTCCAGAGCCAATTTCAAACTGTCCCACTGGTCTGTTTCCCACATGGATTTAGCAGCTGCAATTGTGGATTTATAATGATACCCGGCTGCTTTTACTGTGGTATTGCACTTTGTTTTTAAGGCCTCTATTAATGCCTTTTTGGCAGCTCGGCAATCCTCGTTAAACCAGGATTGACTTGGCGTCCTCCCACGACCCCTGGTACACGTTATGCGAAACATCTCCTCCAGCTTCATGGTTGTGGATTCATTAATCGTTGCAACCTCTTTAAGAGAAGCAGCAAGGTCTCCAATCTTCACTATCTCAGATAGGGCCTCAATGTTGGGAATAATGGCATCAAATAAGAGAGCCATTTTTCCGTGCGATTTTTCTACCCAGGCCCACCTAACTTTCCGCCTATTGTTTGAAAGGATTAGTCTGTGGTCAGCAGCGGATAATTTTGCAGTTTTATTTCTAATAAATGGGAGATTAAGTGCAAGTATTAAGGCATTATGGTCGCTATCATGTCGCAGACAGACAGTAAAATCTTTGGCCAAAGGCCAAAGCCTAGTTTCCAAAAAGATGTAATCCAAGATAGAGGAGTGGCTAGCTCTGTTAAAGGTGTGGTTCCTAGGGGAGTCTGAGCCAAAGCGACCATTGCAGGCTCGCAAAGAATACTTTACGGTAAGTGCCTTGATTTGGAGTGCCAGTGGTGTCCAGGCCCTGATTGGGGGAATGTTGGTCTTGAGGATAGCCCACAACTCATCCTCCTCTGTTACAGGTGCACCCATTAGGTCTTTCAGTGGTTCAAATTGGCAGTTTATATCGCCTCCCAGCACTACTAAAGCATTATTCGGAAGACTAGCTAACAGATTATCGAGATGTTCTAAGGTTGCTGACTCCTGACCAATCTTAACTGGCTTCGAATATATGTCAATTAAGGCAATTTTTAACTCTGGATTGAACGTCAGTACAAGGCACATTATGTCTGGGGAGATATGCGGCACTAGGGTAATCCTACATCCAAGATGACTCCCAACCCACGTGCAGAGCCCACCCGATGGTCTGCCTCATCCCTTGGTTACAGCCAGTATGTGGAATGTGGCATAACCCTTTCAGGTTGAATTCTCCAGAGACCAGGTTTCCTGGAACAAGCAGATAGCACACGTTTCTACAAACCCCTCCCAGTCAGGGCAATCAAGCTTGTTTTTGATGCCTGCCACGTTCCAGGATACAATCTTGAGGTCATTCGCTGCGCTATTGGCAACTATAGGATCCCCCTGCGCTTGAGTCTTTAGATGAACTGCAGTGTCTGGCATCACTGCAGTACCTATGCTTATAACTTAAAGCTTGTTCCGGGAATCAAAGGTTAGCATGGTGTCTACCCCCATCTATAATGCCAATTTTTTTCCTGTTTTCACGTGGATGGTTCTGGTCATGTGGGTGTGTGATAGTACCAGATTGTGTATCCTTAATGGTGATGGAAGGTTTAAGGCTAACAGTGGTAGTTGGATTCTTGGGAGGTTCAAAGGGGGCAGTTACCCCAGTGTGAGCATTTTCATCGGTCATAGTGAGGTCATTTTCTGGGGGGGCTAGATGACTTCTTCTTAGGGTCCAGGGCCCTTTAGACTAAGTGGTCCCTCGCATAAGACCAAGATGGCCACTTAGCCGAAAGTCAATCAACCTCTTCTAGGGCCCCAAATCTGTTTGCCAGGGGCAAGTTGAAGACATGGGGTTGCATTTGGGGGGACCCTGACCTGACGTTATCCAAGTCTGACGCCATGCGTCTTGTCTAGATCTGAGATCATCCCTGTCATCGTGGAAGAATGCTGGTACATAAAAGTGGGTGAGCGGGGAGAGTCTATTAGCAGAACCTATAGATGGAAAACAATGGCTGAAATGCAGTAGATTTTGCACAATGGTGGGGTTTCTAAAGTGGACTATAAAACAGACCCCTCTAACATCTTTAGGTCTGTTTCCCACCCAACCCACTCTGCGTGTCAAGAGTATTTCACCAGTATTATCATTGTTAAAATGGCTAGGTTTAGCAAACAGGTGTAAACATTTATTTTTTAACTCAAAATTGGTTTGCTTCTGGCCTTCTTTAAGAGATGGAACTCCAGTAAGAACGATGACGTATGGGAGGAGGTTTAGTGTTGGCAGGTCCATCCCAAACCTGCCTCTTCGTTCCCCCTTCATCAGAAGATGTCCCAGTGGTACTCTCTTTTACAGGTGCACTACCCCTTGCTTTGTGACCCTTCTCACACTGTTTACTTTGAACCTCCTGGATGACATTTGGGTCCCCGCAAGGAGGATTGGACTTCTCTCTGATCTCGGTTCATCCAGATTCTGCGGGATCTACGTTCACTTTACTGGTCTCTCTTGCCGGTGTAGAGGGCTTAGGTGCTGTCCCAGCAGTATAGATGTATGTGATAGAGATTTGGTCTAATCGGGCAGATACCTGGGCAAGTTCCTTTCTTATAATGACTCGAATTTGGCCTCGTAAAGATTCCAGCTTGGGAGCTACTCAAGCTGGTGGTGTCAGATCCGTAACCTGAGGTTCCCCCTCTGGCGCAGTCGGGTCTGACCCTTCTCCTGAGTACACCGGCGAGCCATCGTTGGTCTTCTTTCGCTTGATCCCAGCCTTAGTTGTCTTAGTAGGCTGCCTTGAGTAGGTGGGCTTAACTGTACCCTTGGTGGCTCCCCTACTTCTGGTGACCACTTTGGGGGTTGAGCCAGTCTCCAGCCCTGGAGTCAAGGTCAATTTTGTTTTTTCGGAGGATCGGTCTGTGCCATATTGCGTGATGGGGGGAGTCCGTGATAGTGCTGATCTGGGGGAGATCCGGGGTCAGTGACAGTCTGCGTTCAGTGAGTTCAATCTCAGTGGCCACAACACCTATTGCCCATTGGAGCATTCTGTCAATGGATGACTGCGGTAAAGAGGGCGGTACGAGCCGCAGGGGTGCATGACATAGAGCAGTTGTTGTCTGCTTCCCCATACCAGCAGATTTAGCTGTATACGATAATGGGAACCCTTGATCACTCTAAATGTAACTAGATTGGACAGATGAATGCCCAACCAAACTTTTGTGCCAGGGTAGTACGAGAAGAGAATCAGACAGACATAGTTAAAAACAAATGCGGCTAAGAAAAAAAAGAGACTGGAAACACTTACAATTTAGTCCCAGGGGTGCACTCACTATGGCCGAAGGAAGTCCATCCTTAGTTTTCTTGTGCTTTGGCTGGATGTGGCTACATTAGAACACACCGTCCGGGGAGCTTGAAGGTTAAAGATGAAATAAAACAAAACCAAGAGAGGGGGCCCAGCCCAGCCTCGACCATCCGCAGACGGGGGCAGACGGGCCTGCCCTTGGCCCGGACTTTGCCCGGGCACGCCCGCATGCGTCCCGCGCTGCAGGAGCGCCTGGCAGGATTTGTAGGTGCCTCCTGGCGCACAGGCAACTCTGGCAGCTGCGCGGCGGCGTTGAGCCGCAAAGAACACTGGGGAGTGTGGTTCTACACTACCCCGCTCCCAGTCTGCCTCCCTCTGCTGCCTCCGGTCTTTGGCCCCAGCGGGGGGCGAAACAAACAGCTTCACTGCGGAGTTTATAGCTATCACAGCGTATGACAACAAAATCTGGCGGGAAAAAGGTAACAACTCACAAGCAAGGTGACAGAGTTGGAGCGTATACACCACACAACAGGGTTTGGAAGCAGCTTAAGGCGGCGTGAACTCAATTGGCAGGCCTGAACATAGATAGGGCGGAGATATGCAGCCCTAAGGCTTAGACACTCTTTTTACACTGGGGGGATAGCAGTGGGAGACTCCTAGCCAACAGATTATTGGCACAGCGACAGGCGTCAAACATACCCATGGTCACAGACCACTCTGGGCAAGAGCAGTCCACTGACCAAGACATTGCAGAAACATTTAAGCAATAATATGCTTCCCTATATGGGGTGCAGAAACTCCCTGACGAAGGCCCGGCCCAATACTTGCGTGACGTGAAGACCACCAAACTAGTGCCGACCAAAATTGAAGACCTTGAATCTCCAATCAGGCTTGAAGAGTTAATCTCTGCCATTTCTAAGCAAAAGCTCCTTAAATCCCCAGGCCTGGATGTGTTTCCATTCATCTTTTACAAAACCTTTTGCGCCACATTGGCCCCACTATTGGTGAGGGTATACAATTCCGAACTTCCCCCCAGATATTAAGGGGTCATCCCGCACTCTCGCTCGCTCTTTTCATGGAGCCCATGGCTCAAAGGGTTGCGTGATGACCCCTTAATATCTGGGGGGGAAGTTTGGAGGGGAGGAACACAAAATCAGCCTATACACTGATGATCTAGTCGCCACCTTGGAGAAGCCTAGAGATTCCCTACCTGCCCTTATGACCGAACTAGAGTGCTTTGTGCCAGTATCGGGATTTAAGGTCAATGTTCATAAATCACAAGCGTTGAACCTATCCCTCACCCCAGGCACGTTAGAGGCCCTTAAACGCACGCATCACCTTCAGTGGGCTTGAGAAACCAAACCATATTTAGGCCTTCAACTTACAGCCAGCATACAACGCACCACTTCACTGAACTACAGAGCGCTTTTGCGACACATACGGGATTGCCTCGGTAGATGGAGACCACACTCGCTGTCTTGGCTTGGCCGTATGGCAGCGATAAAAATGAAAATATTACCTAAGATAATATTTTTATTTCGGACCCTTCCGCTGCCCCCCTCCCCCCCTCAGGAGTGCTACATTCGCTGCAGTGGGATTTGGAGCGCTTTATTTAGTGAGACCAGTGCCCCAGATTACACAGAGAACTATGCTATAGGGCTCTAGCCGCGGGGGGTTAGCAATCCCAAACTTGCAGGACTACCACTGGGCGGTGCAGCTGAGACCTCTGGTGAAGTGGTCACGACCAGAATCTGAGAAACACTGGCTGTTCATGGACAGAGCCTTAGCTAGAGAGCCCTTATGGGGGGGTCCCCTTTCTCGCAAAAGCAGCTAGGCCTTACAACCTATACTTATCAAAAGTCATGCACTCTTCTCTATCAGCTTGGGACAGGCTTCCTATCACTCGAGGGCTCACTACATTTACGTCACCAATTACACTGATAGTCCAAAATACCAAGTTCACGCCAGGGCTCGATGCAAGAGTATTTGCCAAATGAACAAAGGAGGGCTGCCGGTCCATAGGACACTTCATCCACTGATTTCCGTACATAACAAAACCTTCCAGAGAATGAGCGCTTCCGATACCATCAGATCCGACATTGGGTTTTGCAGCCGGGGGTACGTGAGGGCACAGAGAGGACCCTTACACCATTTGATAAGTGATTAGTGACGAAACACACAGATTAACGCTTGATGACAGAACTCTATAGGCTCCTCGGAAGCAACCCTGGAAAAGACAAATCCCCCAAACAGCTGAGATGGGAAGGGGAATTGGGCAGGATGCTCTCACAGAAAGAATGGACGGATGTCTATTATAGCTCCCGCCATACGGCTCATAGCGTTGCGAATATAGAAACCACAACAAAAATAGCAATGTATTGGTATCTCACGCCCGCGTCTCCACAGAGGCAACCAGACATGAAGCCCCCTATACTTGAGAGGGTGTGGCTCGGTGGGTACCCTGATCCATCGCTGTGGGAATGCCCTCAACTCTCGAAATACTGGAAGCAGGTATTAGATGATATTGATGCCCACTTTGACACCCAGATACCTCACTTCCCTGCTTACCCCCTTTTGAGTCTCCCTAATCCTCTTACCTTTCCGCTCAGAACACGGAGGGGTAGGCAGATAGCACTAGCGCTGGGGGCTGCCCTACAAAATATTCTAGCCCATTGGGGGACAACCACCTTGCTCACCTATCTGGGGTGGCTCCATAGACTGTGGCGCATTCTTGGGATGGAGAGAATTTCTCTCTCACTTTCCAATCCAGAGGTCTCATTCCAGGATCTCTGGAAACTTTCCTGGCGCTACTAACCTTGGAGTTTAAAGAACTTACCTGCCCGAGATAGCTGAGACTGCTTCGCATAGCCGATCCACCACAAACTGCACCACTGGATGATACGAAACACTAACGGGCACAGGCTACATAGAGACAGAAATCCCAAATGCGTTTCAGTGCGCGCAATGAAATTCGTTTTATATATTTATTTATTTACATTACTTCGGTCAGCCATGAGCCGGAGTTTACTACTCCTCACCCTGCCCCTCCCCCGCCCCTCCCCACCGCTCCGCGGAACTCCCTGCACGGGCCGCTACTAGCACTACATTGGAAAAAGATTATTAATTCATAATATTTTATTGTAAACTGTGGGTTGCACCCTGGGATGCACATGCATGAGTGTTTTAGAAATATTTGTTACTGTAATAATGTTAATATGATGATTTTCATATTGTAAATTTATGTATCCTGTTTTTGTATGTTTTTAATTCTTCTCTTCTATGATTATGTTGTATAATCGAATAAAGATGTATTCATTCAATTAGTGGACAATTCACAATCTCCCAAAGGTTGGCACTTGATCTAGGGCCACAGGCAGAAATAAGATCCTGCCAAGCCTTTTGTCACAAGGCACGCTTCCTGTTGTGTAAGGTGGTTTTTTACAAGGTTCTAAGAGAAGTGACTTTACATCTATCCCTAGGCATTTCCTTGGGAGCTGTTGAAAGATCGCCATGAGCCCTGGTACAAGATCATTGCTTAATTTGAGCCGGTGGTTTCCAGTGCTGGGCACCAACACTTAATTGTCAACATCAGGGCTTGAGACAGTCTGCCACACAGTGGCGCTGTCTGACTAATTTAGAGAGGTCCTACAACAGTCAATATACATTAACAAGCATTTGCAATGCAATCGGTCTCGCCTTTGGGAACCTATATGTATTTAGCTATGCAGCACATTAGCCTGGGTGCTGAACATCTACTGTTCTTTAAAATGGAGGGAGAGTAAGCACCAAACTGCGCGACACGCCAGGTATGGGAACATATGGAGAGAAATAGTGCCTTTCAGCGGGAAATGGTATAGTCCAAAGCTTTGTTTTTAATATAAAATCAGGGCCTTCGGTGGTCATATCACTGAAAATACAAGATTTGAAAAATATATGTTTGTCTACGGGTGCACGTCGAAGACAATTTCTATGGACCGGAATCTAGAGCATGCTAAAGTGATTCTGGTATTTTACTGACCTCTGCTGGTCGTTTTCTATCAAGACAAATAGAGGCAGTTGAACCGGAAAAAAAAGTCCTTAAGCGGAAGCAGACAAGTCCTAGGGCTGATCTCCAGAGCCCACATAGTACATACACATACAAGTATATACTAAAGTATATACAAGAGGTCTCGAATGCTCGACCTAAACACACAAAGGGGACAGAAGGAGGATGAGAAAGACTTAAGTACCATCACAAAGGGAGACAGCAGGAACCAGCAAGAAGAATAAACAAGCCAAGGGTGTCAGGTACTGGATTAAAGAGGCCTGGGGTGGTTTCAATTTTAGAGAGCCCTGGTATTCGGCCCGCCGACATTTATTTAATAGGGCTTCCGAGCAGAGCTTTAGGCACCGGTACTCATTATTTGACAAATTAAGCACGGGCGCATCTGAAAAATACTTTTCCTTCAACGATGCGCACAGCACTCATCCGAACTGTGGCGCAGTGCTTTCCTATTCACATTCCACTCGCCGACTCCCGCACCCCGCGTGTGGAAGTGCTTCCGGCTTGTGCTCTTACCAACTTGCTCCTTTAGTGGACTGTAATGGAAGTGAAGTTCCTTGTGTGCTGCAGGGCTCGGGGTTTACTGCTCTCGTGTCCCGGTGGGAGAAACACCGAGCAGCTGAAGCACGAGGCAGGAAACGCAGAAATTACCCGTGAGCATCGCTGCCAAGGTTTTAGATTGGTATGTGTGACATTTTCATAATTTCTGTGTAATTATGAGTGCCATTAGAACCACTATGAGTGACACTTTTCTCGCCAGCAAAATCAACCAATAAAAGATGAAGGAAACATAAATATCAGAAATCTGACCCAATTGAGCAACGAGAAACTAAGATCTTAAAACTGCTGCAAATTCATGAGGTGGCTGAGTCATAATTACAACAAAATTATCAAAATATCATACATAGCAATATGAAACCTTGGCAGATATGAAAGAGGGCGAGCATCACTTCATATGACATAGCATTGAAGACCATGCCCGTACTTCTGTTCTTGACACCGAGTCTTGTTTACTTAAATATTTCATAAAAGTGATAGGAAGTATGTGTTTTATTCTATTGCTATTTTATTGCTTCTCTTGTACAATGCTGATCATATAATTAACTTGTGAATTTTGGTTGGCATAATGTACTGACTAATAGGAATAAAAAGGCAGAAGCAATGCCAATTAGACAAAAAGAAAAGAAAAGGAGCATGTTAAAACAAGGAGAATAAAATAAATCACTTTTACCAGGTGGTGTTTGTTGTCCAAGACGAGGCCATGCAAAAAATTAATGTGATGGGAAAAGGTTTTTCACTTGGAGTGGGGTGACCTAAGTCGGTAAAGCTGTCACTGCAGGGGCCACCTTATTCAAGCGAATGCTATAAGCAGGAAAGTAAGACTTGTGAAGTAACTTCTAATATTAGCCTCAGATGTCACCACTAGGAAAAAAAGAGAAATAACAGCTAGAAAGCAGGTCACATGGTTCCGCTAAGAATTAACACTAAAAGGAGCAAGGACTTGCATTTATACTGCAGAACCACCTAACAGGGTGTGAGAGGCCCTAACACAGAGCCCAGCTGCCTCGGGCCTATAGCATACATTAGAGTCAGCTGACTCGTGGACTCCGGCTGGCGCAGTTAGCAGTGTCATAAAAGCTTGGTGCTGGGCAAGCCTCAGGAGAGGCTGGGAGATACACACAGCGGTCACAGCAGGCTGTATTATTTCAAAATGTAACACCAGTGGAGTGAGCAGTCCAGGGGTCTGGGGCACCACAGCTACACAATTCACTTACTTGAACAAGTCAATAAACTAAGAGAACTGCATGTACTCTGTAGCAAAGAGAAACCTATTAAGTCATTTTTAAAACATACTTACTGCATATTTGCTATGCTGTGGGTTTTAGAACAAGCTGCGCACGGTTCACCCTGCAGCAGAGCCTCTCTTCCTCCTGCCGAGTACATCTTCTTGCCCGCGCTGTGACCTGGGAAATGTCTGGGAGCCCCAAGAGATTGTCACATACACAAGACAGGTCGGGCCAGGAGAGGTAAGGAACACGCTTGTACTCAGCAAGGAATGTTCAAGTACTTAAATCTCTGATTTTTTAAAATTAAATCCCAGATGTTTATTTTCCAGTGTAAAAAACACTTAAGCCGCTCTTTTTAACCAATGGATAAACCTTTCCTCTTCAAGCAATATCGTGATCGGAACAAGAGGACAATACTCCCTGGGGCGCACAATTGAAAATGTCTGAAATCAGTTATTAAGTGAGTTGGATTGCTGAATTTTACTTAGCCCACATGTATGGAAATAGAGAATTTTCATATTCTACAGCATATATTAAAATGACGGTTCTGAGATGGAAAGTTTGATTATCTTGAAAATAAATTGCTGCAAAGTCATTTTGTTTGGAGCGCTGCTGCCCTCTTGTGGGTTCTGTTGGCACTGACATTGGTGCGGCGAATAAGGGAAAGCCGGAGAGCATACATTTTCTTTCGTCTAATTGCTGAACCGCAGATATTGTCTCATCTACAGGGTAGGTTATATAATGTCGTGACCCTAAAGCATTGCATAAAACAGATTAGAGTAATACCAACAAGCATTGGCAATGCAATAGGACTCGCATTTACGTGAGACCTATTGCAATGCAAATAGCAATGTGTGCGGCTCACGAGACACGAGGGGGGGCGGCGGCGAGAAGGCATCGGACTGCGGGAGGGGACATGGCTGTTATGGGGAGGGACTAACAAGCTTAAAACCAATCGGAAGGCAGCATTTAGAACCTAAGCCAATGAAGAAGATGGGCCGGAGAGTGGGCGGAGCTTCCACACTATAGTGTATACTGCATGCCTCACAAAGCGATGGCAGCGCATTCGCACTGCAAAGCTAGGCGAGACCTAAGAAGAAGAACGTAGTCTGTGCTGTGGAGGGGCCAGTAGCCGGGGAAGGACACAAATGACTGACATGGCTGTTATGGGGAGGGACTAACAAGCTTAAAACCAATCGGAAGGCAGCATTTAGAACCTAAGCCAATGAAGAAGATGGGCCGGAGAGTGGGCGGAGCTTCCACAAAGCTTCCACACTATAGTGTATACTGCATGCCTCACAAAGCGATGGCAGCGCATTCGCACTGCAAAGCTAGGCAAGACCTAAGAAGAAGAACGTAGTCTGTGCTGTGGAGGGGCCAGTAGCCGGGAAAGGACACAAATGACTGACATGGCTGTTATGGGGAGGGACTAACAAGCTTAAAACCAATCGGAAGGCAGCATTTAGAACCTAAGTCAATGGCCGGAGAGTGGGTGGAGCTTCCACAAAGCTTCCACATTCGAACTGCAATGCTAGGCGAGACCTAAAAATGACTATTACCTGCCGCCCAAGCCATTCTTATAGCTTTGGGGGCCTGAAATAGTCTGAATTGTCACATGAGTAGGCATGTGTTGGTTAGTAGATGGTTTGTTACTATCATCGGCAGCATGGCAGTAGCAATGTATGGTGCAAGACTCTTGATGAGAGCCCTGGCACTTCGTGTTTTTTACAAATTGAGCACTGGGTCAAACCACTTAACTTGAGTAATTGCATGCAGTCGAAAGGAAGAAAGAAGGACCACCACATATCTACTTATAAGTTCATACAAGTTAAGAAGGATCATGTCTGAACATTGGAGATCAAGGCGTGAGGTAATGTTATCAGAACAGTGGCCAAACAAGTTGTGGTGGAAAGAGTTGGGATCAATCACCCTTCCATCTAAGTCTATGTCCCTGGTTATGTGTGGTCAACTGCCCCTGGGTTAAATTCTTGGCTCGGTCCAAATTTTGCCTCTTGTGTCCTATAGTACGTTATAATGAATCAACAACGGCACCCAGGCAGTAGAGACAAAGATACAATCTATGCACCCGAATCACAAAGGTAAACTTTACGACTTTCAATATATACAATTGGCTTTTATGAGTAGTAAATGCCCTTTGTGAATACCAAAAGTCGTAAAGTTAGACTTTTCTTTAACTTTACCTTTGTGAATCGGGCCCTATGATGAATGGAAACACCTCTCCTAGTAAACATGGGGGGAAAAAGCAAACTTACCGGAATTAGTCTGCCCCTCACCCAAAGCATACAAGTTATAGTCACTCACCAGGGCATTAAACAGCTCACCCTGAGCAGCTTGTACAAAATGAATGAGGTAGAATCTAAAAACCCATCAGTAAACCTACAGTCACTGTAAAGATGCAAGTTAAACCCACCCATTAAAATCACAGGACTAAAAACACTGACAGAATGAGAACATCTATCAAACAGAGGTCTAAGTATACTGACATAATCTGCAGTAGAATGGGAACTATTAGCATTGGAAAAATTAATGACAAGCAGCCTACATGAACTGGGAAAAGTCAACCACAGAGCTAACAAATTAGGGGAGCCAGTGTGTCTAGTTGTTCTATTTTACATTTAAGAGCATGAGAAACTAATGCCAAAAGACCACCCTCGGACCTCCCTGACTGAGAAATCTGTGCCGGTACAAAGCAACTACTATAACCATCAAGGAAAAATCTATGGCTAGTTTCCCATATATCCTATAGACAGATGATTTCAAATCTCCTTAAGAAAGTCAACCAGGAAGGATCATCCCCAAGATCCGCAATGCCAGCAATGTTCCAAGAAAGAATGCCAAGTGTGTGGGGAGTATTATTGATATGGGTCCTGATCTCTGATGGGATCTTTCCTGAGACCCAGAAGTTACAGTTGATGTTGAGAGCCAATCAATAGCATCCAAGGTACTTAAAGGTTCAAAAGAGTTTGAGGTGGGTACATTGAACAAGTCAATTTGAGGTAGAGCTGGGCAAATGGAGGAAGTATCAGTGCAACAAAGGGCATCAGATATGCAATGACCTCTGGTGTGCGAGTGAAGATTTTTGTAAAAAGAATCCATTGATACTGGGGTTATGCCTTGGTCAGTGCTACACCGCAGGATTAATGCCCCGATAATGTTCCTTGCGAACATTGCTTTATTAAAATTAATGACTGTGCAGTCTCTAGCCAAGATGTTAGGACACTTGCCTCAACAAGAAACATGTCTGACCATGTTGATGTTATTAAAAAGTACAGAGTGGTGCACATTGACTTTGAAGCCAGTGAACTGACGTATTTTTGAGTTGGTATTAGTCTACAGTACAACCGGCCTTCAATTTGGGGCATTTCTCAAAACTACAACAAACTGTACAGCTGCTGGAGGTAGATCTAAGCGCATGGAGTCACAGCAGGACATATATACTCTATTGCCTGAATTGCTCTCCAAGTTGGGCAGAGTACTCCCCAGACTAGTTTGTAAAAAATTATCAGATGATCACACACAGGAGACGTCAAATGGGCTCACATTAGGGAAAGCAGGCATAGAACCACTGGCCTTAACAATTGGGGCCACACTCTGATCTGTCAAAACAGGTTCTTTGGAGGGCGGTTTGGGTGCTGATGTAGAGAATAGATCAAGGGTACTTGCAGCAACAGATACTGCTGGAGTTCTATGCGACAGGTTAGTGACAGAGGAGGTGAATGAGGCTTCTGAGAGGCCACTGAGACATCTTTTGACACTGGACAGTCTGTCATGTCATTCCTTGAAAGATTGTGTGATTAGTTGTTTGATGTTCTTTAGTAACTTGCCTAACTGAGAGTTGCATAAGAGACAGGAATTGCTATTAGCCCCAGTTTTGTGTGATTGAACCTTGCCCTGTGCTGTGACCTTTACACTACTATTTCATCTTGGTAGGGCACAGGGGTCTGAAATTGTAATATCACATTGCTGGTTGCATTGGTAGTGAGCTAGTACACGATGAAGGGGTACTAGATGTTACAAGAGTAAGATCTGTTAATAAGTTCGCAAGGTTCTTTAATTGAGGCTCAGTAGAAGTAAGCAAGGTACCCACAGCTTGAGGGTTGGTAGCAGCCCAAGTTCCTCCTCCACCGAGTTCATCTCCTCAGTATTGGCTCCCACCGGAAAATTTTAAAAGGTTAAAATATTTGGGCAATTGCAGGCAAATTTGATGGGAGGTGCGATTAGGTAAAGATCTCTGCTTAGCCATAGTGAAGTGCAAATCGTCCAGAACGCCGCAGCCAGACCTATCCTCGACATCCCACAACGTCACCACATCACCAAACAACTCCACGACCTTCACTAGCTCCCTGTCTAAAAAAGAATCACCTTCATACTGCTGACACACGCCTACAAAGCCCTGCACAACACCGGACCCCAATAACTCAACAAACAAATTTCCTTCCACGCCCCCAAGAGAAACCTCTGCTCTGCCGACCTTGCAAAAGCCATGGTTCTCCGCATCCACAGGGCCAGAGCAGGTGACAGATCCTTTTCCTACCTCATGGCCAAGACCTGGAACGAACTCTCCCACCGCATCTGCCGAAGTCTGGCAGTGCACCAACTCAGAAAGGACCTCAAGACCTGGCTCCTCGAATGACCTACGGAGCTGCCTGCAACCCCCCCCACCCCCACCCCCCAGCACTTGGAGACTGTCACTGGTGAGTAGCACACTTTAAAACCCCTTGATTGATTGATTGCAGCCACGAGATGTGGCCTTGTTTCAATTGGGCGCGGACAGGCCCGCTCTTGACCGGGGCTTATACCCATTCACAGCCCGCACATGACCAATGAGGCAGGACAGCTGCAGTGTTTAAGAGCACGTCCTCAGGGCCCCCACCCTTGGAGGGCAAGGATGCTGGTAGATGGAGTACAGCCAGGCAGCAAATGGTCTGTGTTGTCCCAGTGCTGGAGAGCTGCTGAAGTGCTTATCAGCGCATTCTCCAGGCACCCGCCCTCTCCAGAGGCAAGGAATGCTGCTAGATGGGGCCCAGACGGACAACAAAGGGTCTGTGATGTCCCTGTGCAGCAGGACAGCTGCAGCACATAAGAGTGTATTCTCTGGGCCCCTGCCCTCCCCACAGGCAAGGAATGCTGGTAGATTGGGTTCTGCTGGGCAGCAAAGAGTCTGTGATGTTCCCGCACCCAGGTACAGCTGCAGCGCTTATACTTCACAGATCAATGTGTCCAACTTTTGCACTGTTTAAAGTGTGTGGGGGGGGCTGAATATGCGAAGGAACTGGATGTGTCATTTCAAAAGCCATAGTGAGACCTTTTTTCAAGTTGCCTTATCACCCCAGCCCAGTAGATCCGTCTTGATCCTTAGGCAAGCACAGGTATGTACCCACTTACCAGCTTGAGTGGAAGAAACAGGCTGTGACCATACGTCTCGCTCAATTTCCTGGAGATAATATAAATTAGGCAACTATCAGATCCTGACAGCGACTGGCAGTAATACATTTATATTTTAGTATGTTACTGCAACATTTTTCCCCAAAAGATACGCACACACACCAAATTTGAACTATTATTATTAAAGGTTTTATTAAAATATGAAATCCCCGTTTTGATGCAGAGTATATGTAAAAGAGTAATTGCAGATATAAACATTTATTGTGAACAAGCACAGATCTTAAAAATAATGAAAGGCGACAACAAAATATGTGACAATCCTTGATGTAATCTCTTTCTTCCTAATTCTAGCTAATGTATACATTAGTATAAACTATTGTGCCAAAAAACAGCTTCCTCGATGGCACACATGCAAGCCTACTCATTTCTCTTATTTTTTCAGTCTGCTGGCGGGCTTACTTTGGTACGGTCAGTCTTCATCTCTGTTATTTTACTGTAACTGAGAGAGCAGGAAAATAGGCAAGAAAGAGTGATCTTAGCACAGACTCTTTGTTGTAGCTGATCCCCAGGGAATGTCTGACCTTCTTCCTCCCCAAGAAACACATGAACGTTTTATATAATATTTTTCAAACTTACTTTGAGAAACATTAACCCTGTGATGTAAAATGATTATAGAAACATGTGAATTCCCTTCCACATAAGATCAAAGCATCTATGCTTTCCTTTAAATGTCACTCCTCATAATTATGTAACATGTGAACTAGAAATACACTATTCAAATATAATAGGACATTACTATACTGTAAATGCATATATATGAAAAAGCAAACATCATTTGTATATTTAAAATACAAGTGAAGCTTTAAGCAACAATAGGCCAAGAGGGAGCACAGCGGCAGAAATAAGGCAAAGCATAGAGCATTAGGAGGGCTTACAAAAGAGAATGTGTGGTAAAAATACCTAAGCAAATATGGGGAAGAATGGCCATGTTACATAAACTTTGGATAGTTGTTCAGTCAATGGCATTAGAACCAGACGTCTAGGTTTGAATTTGAGCATTCACACCAATTATTAGTAAGTTAAAGCTTATAATGGGGAAAATATGAGAATGAGGGGCTTATGTCATAAGCACAATGGCTGGAAAGTTTGATACAATCTGTCTTGGATCCCAGGCATAAGTACTGGTGTCTAGCACCGGCAGATTTCAAGCAACTGTGGTTTACATTCAAAGAGAAAAAAGTGCATTGCTATTGGGCCTTTATGCCAGAATACCAGCAGCTGTATCGTGAACAATTTAGGCCCACATCTCTGTACTGGGGTGAATGTATGACATTGTTCTGCATTCTGTCCATCAATTGTTGTTTTTGCATTTGTCACCCCGAGTGGGACGGGTATGCTCAGACGTGAGTCCCAAGCTCTCCATGCCACTGGAATCAAGCTATCCTAGCTGAAGAGGGGTGAAACCCCGAAACCGGTACTAGGATGCTTGTTTCCAGTCCAGGGAGGACCTGGCTTGGCAGTTCGGGCTGGACTGTTCCCATGAGGCACAGGGTCAAGACTGATTTGCTTATGGCTGGGTTCAAACTGGAATGGCATGGTGAGCAAAAAAGATGATGGATTTAGGCCCAGATCTCTGTACTGGGGTGAATGTATGACATTGTTCTGCATTCTGTCCATCAATTGTTGTTTTTGCATTTGTCACCCGAGTGGGACGGGTATGCTCAGACGTGAGTCCCGTGCTCTCCATGCCACTGGACTCAAGCTATCCTGGCTGAAGAGGGGTGAAACCCCGAAACCGGTCCTAGGTTGCTTGTTTCCAGTCAAGGGAGGACCTGGCTTGGCAGTTCGGGCTGGACTGTCCCCATGAGGCACAGGGTCAAGACTGATTTGCATATGGCTGGGTTCAAACTGGAATGGCATGGTGAGCAAAAAAACGATGGGTATAGGCCCAGATCTCTGTACTGGGGTGACTGTATGACATGGTTCTGCATTCTGTCCATCAATTGTTGTTTTTGCATTTGTCACCCCGAGTGGGACGGGTATGCTCAGACGTGAGTCCCGTGCTCTCCATGCCACTGGAATCAAGCTATCCTGGCTGAAGAGGGGTGAAACCCTGAAACCGGTCCTAGGATGCTTGTTTCCAGTCCAGGGAGGACCTGGCTTGGCAGTTCGGGCTGGACTGTTCCCATGAGGCAAAGAGTCAAGACTGATTTGCATATGGCTGGGTTCAAACTGGAATGGCATGGTGAGCAAAAAAACGATGGATTTAGACCCAGATCTCTGTACTGGGGTGAATGTATGACATTGTTCTGCATTCTGTCCATCAATTGTTGTTTTTGCATTTGTCACCCCCAAGTGGGACGGGTATGCTCAGACGTGAGTCCCGTGCTCTCCATGCCACTGGAATCAAGCTATCCTGGATGAAGAGGGGTGAAACCCTGAAACCGGTCCTAGGATGCTTGTTTCCAGTCCAGGGAGGACCTGGCTTGGCAGTTCGGGCTGGACTGTTCCCATGAGGTAAAGGGTCAAGACTGATTTGCATATGGCTGGGTTCAAACTGGAATGGCATGGTGAGCAAAAAAACGATGGATTTAGGCCCAGATCTCTCTACTGGGGTGAATGTATGACATTGTTCTGCATTCTGTCCATCAATTGTTGTTTTTGCATTTGTCACCCGAGTGGGACGGGTATGCTCAGACGCGAGTCCCGTGCTCTCCATGCCACTGGACTCAAGCTATCCTGGCTGAAGAGGGGTGAAACCCCGAAACCGGTCCTAGGATGCTTGTTTCCAGTCAAGGGAGGACCTGGCTTGGCAGTTCGGGCTGGACTGTTCCCATGAGGCACAGGGTCAAGACTGATTTGCATATGGCTGGGTTCAAACTGGAATGGCATGGTGAGCAAAAAAACGATGGGTATAGGCCCAGCTCTCTGTACTGGGGTGAATGTATGACATTGTTCTGCATTCTGTCCATCAGTTGTTGTTTTTGCATTTGTCACCCCGAGTGGGACGGGTATGCTCAGACGTGAGTCCCGTGCTCTCCATGCCACTGGAATCAAGCTATCCTGGCTGAAGAGGGGTGAAACCCTGAAACCGGTCCTAGGATGCTTGTTTCCAGTCCAGGGAGGACCTGGCTTGGCAGTTCGGGCTGGACTGTTACCATGAGGCAAAGGGTCAAGACTGATTTGCATATGGCTGGGTTCAAACTGGAATGGCATGGTGAGCAAAAAAACGATGGATTTAGGCCCAGATCTCTGTACTGGGCTGAATGTATGACATTGTTCTGCATTCTGTCCATCAATTGTTGTTTTTGCATTTGTCACCCCGATTGGGATGGGTATGCTCAGACGTGAGTCCCGTGCTCTCCATGCCACTGGAATCAAGCTATCCTGGCTGAAGAGGGGTGAAACCCTGAAACCGGTCCTAGGATGCTTGTTTCCAGTCCAGGGAGGACCTGGCTTGGCAGTTCGGGCTGGACTGTTCCCATGAGGCAAAGGGTCAAGACTGATTTGCATATGGCTGGGTTCAAACTGGAATGGCATGGTGAGCAAAAAAAAGAAGGATTTAGGCCCAGATCTCTGTACTGGGGTGAATGTATGACATTGTTCTGCAGTCTATCCATCAATTGTTGTTTTTGCATTTGTCACCCCGAGTGGGACGGGTATGCTCAGACGAGAGTCCCGTGCTCTCCATGCCACTGGAATCAAGCTATCCTGGCTGAAGAGGGGTGAAACCCTGAAACCGGTCCTAGGATGTTTGTTTCCAGTCCAGGGAGGACCTGGATTGGCAGTTCGGCCTGGACTGTTCCCATGAGGCACAGGGTCAAGACTGATTTGCATATGGCTGGGTTCAAACTGGAATGGCATGGTGAGCAAAAAAACGATGGATTTAGGCCCAGATCTCTGTACTGGGGTGAATGTATGACATTGTTCTGCATTCTGTCCATCAATTGTTGTTTTTGCATTTGTCACCCCGAGTGGGACGGGTATGCTCAGACGAGAGTCCCGTGCTCTCCATGCCACTGGAATCAAGCTATCCTGGCTGAAGAGGGGTGAAACCCCGAAACCGGTCCTAGGATGCTTGTTTCCAGTCCAGGGAGGACCTGGCTTGGCAGTTCGGGCTGGACTGTTCCCATGAGGCACAGGGTCAATACTGATTTGCATATGGCTGGGTTCATACTGGAATGGCATGGTGAGCAAAAAAACGATGGATTTAGGCCCAGATCTCTGTACTGGGGTGAATGTATGACATTGTTCTGCAGTCTATCCATCAATTGTTGTTTTTGCATTTGTCACCCCGAGTGGGACGGGTATGCTCAGACGTGAGTCCCGTGCTCTCCATGCCACTGGAATCAAGCTATCCTGGCTGAAGAGGGGTGAAACCCCGAAACCGGTCCTAGGATGCTTGTTTCCAGTCCAGGGAGGACCTGGCTTGGCAGTTCGGCCTGGACTGTTCCCATGAGGCACAGGGTCAAGACTGATTTGCATATGGCTGGGTTCAAACTGGAATGGCATGGTGAGCAAAAAAAACGATGGATTTAGGCCCAGATCTCTGTACTGGGGTGAATGTATGACATTGTTCTGCATTCTGTCCATCAATTGTTGTTTTTGCATTGGTCACCCCGAGTGGGACGGGTATGCTCAGACGTGAGTCCCGTGCTCTCCATGCCACTGGAATTAAGCTATCCTGGCTGAAGAGGGGTGAAACCCCGAAACCGGTCCTAGGATGCTTGTTTCCAGTCCAGGGAGGACCTGGCTTGGCAGTTCGGGCATGACTGTTCCCATGAGGCACAGGGTCAAGACTGATTTGCATATGGCTGGGTTCAAACTGGAATGGCATGGTGGCAAAAAAACGATGGATTTAGGCCCAGATCTCTGTACTGGGGTGAATGTATGACATTGTTCTGCATTCTGTCCATCAATTGTTGTTTTAGCATGTGTCACCCCGAGTGGCACGGGTATGCTCAGACGTGAGTCCCGTGCTCTCCATGCCACTGGAATCAAGCTATCCTGGCTGAAGAGGGGTGAAACCCCGAAACCAGTCCTAGGATGCTTGTTTCCAGTCCAGGGAGGACCTGGCCTGGCAGTTCGGGCTGGACTGTTCCCATGAGGCACAGGGTCAAGACTGATTTGCATATGTCTGGGTTCAAACTGGAATGGTATGGTGAGCAAAAAAAACGATGGATTTAGGCCCAGATCTCTGTACTGGGGTGAATGTATGACATTGTTCTGCATTCTGTCCATCAATTGTTGTTTTTGCATTTGTCACCCCGAGTGGGACGGGTATGCTCAGACGTGAGTCCCGTGCTCTCCATGCCACTGGACTCAAGCTATCCTGGCTGAAGAGGGGTGAAACCCCGAAACCGGTCCTAGGATGTTTGTTTCCAGTCCAGGGAGGACCTGGATTAGCAGTTCGGCCTGGACTGTTCCCATGAGGCACAGGGTCAAGACTGATTTGCATATGGCTGGGTTCAAACTGGAATGGCATGGTGGAAAAAAAACGATGGATTTAGGCCCAGATCTCTGTACTGGGGTGAATGTATGACATTGTTCTGCATTCTGTCCATCAATTGTTGTTTTAGCATGTGTCACCCCGAGTGGGACGGGTATGCTCAGACGTGAGTCCCGTGCTCTCCATGCCACTGGAATCAAGCTATCCTGGCTGAAGAGGGGTGAAAACCTGAAACCGGTCCTAGGATGCTTGTTTCCAGTCCAGGGAGGACCTGGCTTGGCAGTTTGGGCTGGACTGTTTCCATGAAGCAAAGGGTCAAGACTGATTTGCATATGGCTGGGTTCAAACTGGAATGGCATGGTGAGCAAAAAAACGATGGATTTAGGCCCAGATCTCTGTCCTGTGGTGAATGTATGACATTGTTCTGCATTCTGTCCATCAATTGTTGTTTTTGCATTTGTCACCCCGAGTGGGACGGGTATGCTCAGACGTGAGTCCTGTGCTCTCCATGCCACTGGAATCAGGCTATCCTGGCTGAAGAGGGGTGAAACCCCGAAACCGGTCCTAGGATGCTTGTTTCCAGTCCAGGGAGGACCTGGCTTGGCAGTTCGGCCTGGACTGTTCCCATGAGGCACAGGGTCAAGACTGATTTGCATATGGCTGGGTTCAAACTGGAATGGCATGGTGAGCAAAAAAAACGATGGCTTTAGGCCCAGATCTCTGTACTGGGGTGAATGTATGACATTGTTCTGCATTCTGTCCATCAATTGTTGTTTTTGCATTTGTCACCCCGAGTGGGACGGGTATGCTCAGACGTGAGTCCCGTGCTCTCCATGCCACTGGAATCAAGCTATCCTGGCTGAAGAGGGGTGAAACCCCGAAACCGGTCCTAGGATGCTTGTTTCCAGTCCAGGGAGGACCTGGCTTGGCAGTTCGGGCTGGACTGTTCCCATGAGGCACAGGGTCAAGACTGATTTGCATATGGCTGGGTTCAAACTGGAATGGCATGGTGGCAAAAAAACGATGGATTTAGGCCCAGATCTCTGTACTGGGGTGAATGTATGACATTGTTCTGCATTCTGTCCATCAATTGTTGTTTTAGCATGTGTCACCCCGAGTGGGACGGGTATGCTCAGACGTGAGTCCCGTGCTCTCCATGCCACTGGAATCAAGCTATCCTGGCTGAAGAGGGGTGAAACCCCGAAACCAGTCCTAGGATGCTTGTTTCCAGTCCAGGGAGGACCTGGCTTGGCAGTTCGGGCTGGACTGTTCCCATGAGGCACAGGGTCAAGACTGATTTGCATATGGCTGGGTTCAAACTGGAATGGTATGGTGAGCAAAAAAAACGATGGATTTAGGCCCAGATCTCTGTACTGGGGTGAATGTATGACATTGTTCTGCATTCTGTCCATCAATTGTTGTTTTTGCATTTGTCACCCTGAGTGGGACGGGTATGCTCAGACGTGAGTCCCGTGCTCTCCATGCCACTGGAATCAAGCTATCCTGGCTGAAGAGGGGTGAAAACCTGAAACCGGTCCTAGGATGCTTGTTTCCAGTCCAGGGAGGACCTGGCTTGGCAGTTTGGGCTGGACTGTTTCCATGAAGCAAAGGGTCAAGACTGATTTGCATATGGCTGGGTTCAAACTGGAATGGCATGGTGAGCAAAAAAACGATGGATTTAGGCCCAGATCTCTGTACTGTGGTGAATGTATGACATTGTTCTGCATTCTGTCCATCAATTGTTGTTTTTGCATTTGTCACCCAGAGTGGGACGGGTATGCTCAGACGTGAGTCCTGTGCTCTCCATGCCACTGGAATCAAGCTATCCTGGCTGAAGAGGGGTGAAACCCCGAAACTGGTCCTAGGATGCTCGTTTCCAGTCCAGGGAGGACCTGGCTTGGCAGTTCGGGCTGGACTGTTCCCATGAGGCACAGGGTCAAGACTGATTTGCATATGGCTGGGTTCAAACTGGGATGGCGTGGTGAGCAAAAAAACGATGGATTTAGGCCCAGATCTCTGTACTGGGGTGAATGTATGACATTGTTCTGCATTCTGTCCATCAATTGTTGTTTTTGCATTTGTCAACCCGAGTCGGACGGGTATGCTCAGACGTGAGTCCCGTGCTCTCCATGCCACTGGAATCAAGCTATCCTGGCTGAAGAGGGGTGAAACCCCGAAACCGGTCCTAGGATGCTTGTTTCCAGTCCAGCGAGGACCTGGCTTGGCAGTTAGGGCTGGACTGTTCCCATGAGGCACAGGGTCAAGACTGATTTGCATATGGCTGGGTTCAAACTGGAATGGCATGGTGAGCAAAAAAACGATGGATTTAGGCCCAGATCTCTGTACTGGGGTGAATGTATGGCATTGTTCTGCATTCTGTCCATCAATTGTTGTTTTTGCATTTGTCACCCCGCGTGGGACGGGTATGCTCAGACGTGAGTCCCGTGCTCTCCATGCCACTGGAATCAAGCTATCCTGGCTGAAGAGGGGTGAAACCCCGAAACCGGTCCTAGGATGCTTGTTTCCAGTCCAGGGAGGACCTGGCTTGGCAGTTCGGGCTGGACTGTTCCCATGAGGCACAGGGTCAAGACTGATATGCATATGGCTGGGTTCAAACTGGAATGGCATGGTGAGCAAACAAACGATGGATTTAGGCCCAGATCTCTGTACTGGGGTGAATGTACGACATTGTTGTGCATTCTATCCATCAATTGTTGTTTTTGCATTTGTCACCCCGAGTGGGACGGGTATGCTCAGACATGAGTCCCGTGCTCTCCATGCCACTGGAATCAAGCTATCCTGGCTGAAGAGGGGTGAAACCCCGAAACTGGTCCTAGGATGCTTGTTTCCAGTCCAGGGAGGACCTGGCTTGGCAGTTTGGGCTGGACTGTTCCCATGAGGCACAGGGTCAAGACTGATTTGCATATGGCTGGGTTCAAACTGGGATGGCGTGGTGAGCAAAAAAACGATGGATTTAGGCCCAGATCTCTGTACTGGGGTGAATGTATGACATTGTTCTGCATTCTGTCCATCAATTGTTGTTTTTGCATTTGTCAACCCGAGTCGGACGGGTATGCTCAGACGTGAGTCCCGTGCTCTCCATGCCACTGGAATCAAGCTATCCTGGCTGAAGAGGGGTGAAACCCCGAAACCGGTCCTAGGATGCTTGTTTCCAGTCCAGCGAGGACCTGGCTTGGCAGTTAGGGCTGGACTGTTCCCATGAGGCACAGGGTCAAGACTGATTTGCATATGGCTGGGTTCAAACTGGAATGGCATGGTGAGCAAAAAAACGATGGATTTAGGCCCAGATCTCTGTACTGGGGTGAATGTATGGCATTGTTCTGCATTCTGTCCATCAATTGTTGTTTTTGCATTTGTCACCCCGCGTGGGACGGGTATGCTCAGACGTGAGTCCCGTGCTCTCCATGCCACTGGAATCAAGCTATCCTGGCTGAAGAGGGGTGAAACCCCGAAACCGGTCCTAGGATGCTTGTTTCCAGTCCAGGGAGGACCTGGCTTGGCAGTTCGGGCTGGACTGTTCCCATGAGGCACAGGGTCAAGACTGATATGCATATGGCTGGGTTCAAACTGGAATGGCATGGTGAGCAAACAAACGATGGATTTAGGCCCAGATCTCTGTACTGGGGTGAATGTACGACATTGTTGTGCATTCTATCCATCAATTGTTGTTTTTGCATTTGTCACCCCGAGTGGGACGGGTATGCTCAGACATGAGTCCCGTGCTCTCCATGCCACTGGAATCAAGCTATCCTGGCTGAAGAGGGGTGAAACCCCGAAACTGGTCCTAGGATGCTTGTTTCCAGTCCAGGGAGGACCTGGCTTGGCAGTTTGGGCTGGACTGTTCCCATGAGGCACAGGGTCAAGACTGATTTGCATATGGCTGGGTTCAACCTGGAATGGCATGGTGAGCAAAAAAACGATGGATTTAGGCCCAGATCTCTGTACTGGGGTGAATGTATGACATTGTTCTGCATTCTGTCCATCAATTGTTGTTTTTGCATTTGTCACCCCGAGTGGGACGGGTATGCTCAGACGTGAGTCCCGTGCTCTCCATGCCACTGGAATCAAGCTATCCTGGCTGAAGAGGGGTGAAACCCTGAAACCAGTCCTAGGATGCTTGTTTCCAGTCCAGGGAGGACCTGGCTTGGCAGTTTGGGCTGGACTGTTCCCATGAGGTACAGGGTCAAGACTGATTTGCATATGGCTGGGTTCAAACTTGAATGGCATGGTGAGCAAAAAAACGATGGATTTAGGCCCAGATCTCTGTACTGGGGTGAATGTATGACATCGTTCTGCATTCTGTCCATCATAAGTTGTTTTTGCATTTTATACCCCGAGTGGGACGGGTATGCTCAGACGTGAGTCCTGTGCTCTCCATGCCACTGGAATCAAGCTATCCTGGCTGAAGAGGGGTGAAACCCCGAAACCGGTCCTAGGATGCTTGTTTCCAGTCCAGGGAGGACCTGGCTTGGCAGTTTGGGCTGGACTGTTCCCATGAGGTACAGGGTCAAGACTGATTTGCATATGGCTGGGTTCAAACTTGAATGGCATGGTGAGCAAAAAAACGATGGATTTAGGCCCAGATCTCTGTACTGGGGTGAATGTATGACATCGTTCTGCATTCTGTCCATCATAAGTTGTTTTTGCATTTTATACCCCGAGTGGGACGGGTATGCTCAGACGTGAGTCCTGTGCTCTCCATGCCACTGGAATCAAGCTATCCTGGCTCAAGAGGGGTGAAACCCCGAAACCGGTCCTAGGATGCTTGTTTCCAGTCCAGGGAGGACCTGCCTTGGCAGTTCGGGCTGGACTGTTCCCATGAGGCACAGGGTCAAGACTGATTTGCATATGGCTGGGTTCAAACTGGAATGGCATGGTGAGCAAAAAAACGATGGATTTAGGCCCAGATCTCTGTACTGGGGTGAATGTATGACATTGTTCTGCATTCTGTCCATCAATTGTTGTTTTTGTATCGTGAACAATGGCCGTCTTTGCAAAATTGGTTTGTGCGCTTCCTTTTGAACAAGCGAAGGCAAACTTCTGTGATGTATGTGTCTGATCACCAACACTATTGTGAGTAACACCAATTACATTTTCTATCTGTTAGTCCACACACTACGAAATTGTTCTGAGAATATTGGATAAAAGAGCAAGATACATGTTTATCATATCCTCCTTTTGGAACTAAATAAAATATGCACTATCTGATGAAAGATGTGATATGAGCATTGGCACTCATCATAACAGATGCCGCCTCACTAAATGATTATTTAGCACATACATCACTGAAACATGACTACAACTGTGCAAAAGGAGGTGTGCAAACCAATATTTTGTATGGGTGAAAAAGAAATAGATAATACAATCTTCAACATCAGTTTGTTAAAGATTCATCTTGTTCTTGGTGCATGAAAGTGTGCTACACAATGAACTTACTCATTATATTGTATGGTTATCTTGATCCACAAGGACTTGACAATTTTACTTAGAACAATACACTCCTGAATAACTTACTAATAGAATTGCCTTTGGCCTTATTGTGGGCAACTAAAGAAGCATCCTCTGGCATGCGCACACTACGGCATACACTCATTACACACCTTCAATCAATGTTATTGTGTGACTTCCACGGCAAATTTCTGTGGAGGTATTGGTAAACTGATCAACCTGACAACGTCCATTTTTAAAATTATATTTGCTTGCAGGTAGACTTCCCTGTGTTTGAATCAAATAACAGCTGGGGATCCTTGCACTGTGGGCATGGAGAGCCTTCTCCAGATAGCTAGATCATCTCATAGGTTTAAATCCTTTTTCTATTCAGTAATTGAAACAAGAGAATAATACTAGTTGCACTAAACGAACACAAGACTTAGGCACCAACCAATTATATATGTCACTCTCAGAAGAAGCACTAATTTACGATTAGAAGTAATCCTTCTTAGGAGCGTGGCTTGACACCAGTGAAGATGGCCGCCTGTTAGCGCGGCTCTGCAACATTTTGAGGAGAGGTGTTCGCTTCCCGATGGACTGTTCTGAACTCACCTCACGCTTGACAGCCCTGCCTCTATGGGGACTCCTCCTGCCCTCTGCGCTTTCCTTATTTCAGTATGGTAAGCAGTTTTCAACTGCATATGCTACCTAGTTTGTGACGGACGTGTTACCTCATTGGAATTGCACCTGCCATTTTGTTTTTTTATTTCTCTGTGCAGCTGCACCTACAGTCATTTTCCATGGTCGTTTTGGCCACCGCCTTTTCCTTTTTGCAGTGTTTCCCCCCTGCATATTAACTGAATCATCTGCAAAAGCAATGGAAACAGGAGTTGTGCTGCTTCTCAGTACTGTAGCATCCCCATAATTACAGCTTTAATGTTTACTTGAAGGAATTTATATCACCACATCTTTCTAATTCAGTGCCTATTAGAGAACCAACATGTTTTTCACCTTCATCACCAATGAATGAGGCCACTTGTCAGCAGCTGCTTTTGTTCATTCAATTATCTAATCTATATTTGCCTAATGTACTATTTCTGGGACAGCCGTTTGTTCTTTCCTTGATAGTGCAACTGACCTGTGCAGTCCTGTCAGAAGCTTTTCAGAGAGAGGTGGGCGCTATAGTGAACTTGGCACTGCCTCATTGCTCTTCCCAACATTGCCTCCCGTCATGGGCGGTTCCTCCCTGTGAGAGTTTAGGCATCTCCCCCCTGATTATTTTGCCTGAGGGACTAGGCAGCCATGAAGAATAACATGTTAGAGTTGGTACTTTACTTACAATTAATCTCAGCCCGCCTCAGTCAGCTGTCCCAGCCACGGGCCGGTTACATCCCATGGCGTTAGCAGGCTTAGGGGGGGTGGGCTGGGGTTAGTACTAACTAGCAGAACAGTCAGTCACACCAGCTGCTCAATGCGCATGTCGGGTTGGCCGGGTTCCTTTGCCTGGCCAGCCCGACATGCGCAATGTTTATCAGTCTCACCTGTACAATTAAGGAGCCGGGGGGATAGAAGTCGCAGGCCCCCAGTCTCCTAATGAGCGGCACCTGGATCAGCAGCTTTAGCATCTTTCTACAGAGAACGCAGAGCCTGGGACTGGGCAAGTCCACAGGGACTGGGGAGCATATTTACCAATCACTGCATGGCTTTATTGTGAAGCCGTGCAGTGATTGTCCGTAGCTGCTCTAGCACAGCTTCTCTCTCCCCCCTCCCCTCTTCCTGAATGAACGCCATTACAGTGGAGAGAGAGAGAGAGTTGAGAGGAGAGCAGAGCTCCGTGATCTGGTGGCCCAGCCCCTTCAGCCTGATGCAGGCCTCCCTTGTGGACACAACTTCAATTAAGTTGGCAATGGATGTGAATGTCAGATGTCCCCTGGATGTCCTGAGAGCCTGCCTCTGAAATCTTATCATGGCTGAGAGCAGCAGAGTCAGACAGGAGGATTCAGAGTGAGTACTCTTGTTGCTTGTGTTTGCCTGGCAAACACACTTGGCCTTCTAGGCCGCCTAGTTGTATCGTGTGACATGTGCAGTAATGGCTGTAATGGCCAGAGCAGAGCTACTGAATTTGGAGGGGTTGTTAAGTTATCAACGCCGAGACTCAAACCTGGTTCACCTGGGGGGGAACCAGGTTCGAGTATCGGCGTAGTCGACTCAACATCTTGGGATTCTGGGCAAATCACTTAATCTCCCAGTGCCTATCAAAAAAGCTTTAGGAATGGATTTCCTCCTTGTGTACTGTAACTGGCGCGCGTGCATGTAAAGCTGTGCTCTAATACATTTGGGTCGTATTACCGCTATATAAACTCTCACGCTCTTTGAAGTGCAGAGTGACTGCACTTCAAAGAGTGTGGGTGTTTATATAGCGGGAACGCAGAGTGCAGGCAGAAATGTTTGTGGAGCTAGGCCTTGCTGGCACTTACCTCCGAGAAGTGTTGGTAGCAGCGTGTATGCTTCTCAGAGGTGCATGCCATAATGCCACAATAACTGAAGACCACCGGTCTAGAAAGACTGCTGCATGACGGTGGAAAAAAATATGACATTCCTCCTTTTAATACAGAACACAATGCTGACATTAATAATCATATTTTTTATTCTTAACATTACTCGTATTTAAACGATGAGAACACGTACTGCAGCACCATATTACTCTGCCCCTCCCCAAAAATGGAACACAGTGAAGCAAGACAACATAATAATCTAAATTTCATGCTTCATCTTTGATAGTTTTCCAGTAATTTGTCACTGTGTGCTTCATAGAAGTTAAATAGGTCATAATTGTTTTGATGGATATGAGCTTGTGGATCACACAATGACATTATCGCCATGCTCCTCCGTTTAAAATAAACCGCCCTATTAGCATGTTCTCTGCATTCTAGCAGAGCTCAGCCATTAATAAACCTTCCGAATAAAAATGTAAAGTTTGCCCTTGATTTTGTCCCTTCATCGTTTGGCAGGCTCGTTCTAAAACGTCAAAGTATTAGGAGCGGATATGTTCTGGTCTGGAAGGGCTAAAAGTACCCTTATGTGAACTGAAACACATCACTATGTCATCACATGCGCTTTCCACCGGCTTATAGTGCTTTAGCATCCTTCTAGCGCCTTTAGCTGTACTGATATTAATGATATATTGACCATTGGCTCCATTTGATAATTAACTCCATGTTCTGTGCTGATTCCATCTTGTGCAACAGACTCCATTTTGTGTGCTCACACGTA
The DNA here is from genome assembly GCF_964204655.1 of Triturus cristatus. Lineage (NCBI taxonomy): Eukaryota > Metazoa > Chordata > Amphibia > Caudata > Salamandridae > Triturus > Triturus cristatus. Next base: position 1,188,410,715 of record NC_140581.1, on the reverse strand, counting down.
GCTGCAAAGTGGGGAGGTCATGTTTTTGCTCTTCACTAGTTTTCGCTCCTCACCGATCAGAGTGAACTGGAACATGTTGTGTGGGATGCATGCTTGGTACCTTTAAGGGAATGTGCGGAATTTACAGCTCTGTCTCGGAGTCAAAATACGGGAGCCTGGCCAGCCTCCGTCTTGACCTTGACACAGACCAGTACAGCCAGCTCAGCTTTTTCCAATAGAAGGGGGCGAGGTTTCTAGAATCTTCTCCTCACGTTGAGTAAAGGTATTAAAGCTGGAGGTCTTCGGGGGGCAGGTAGAATCTCATCACAGAGTAGACGTACTGCTGTGAAAAAGACGGAACTTGGGTCCTGATCAAACTCCTTCCTGGGCTGTCGAAGGGCTTCTCCAGCTTGAGTTGGCAAAGATGTTGCATTGTCGATCGGTGAGGTGTTCCTTACTTTATGTACATTATCTCTAAGTTTCTTTGCTCTTTGCTACATGTATATATGCTGCATTTTATTCTGTTTTTTCACTTGAGTCATTTGAAAATTTGAATTAATAAACATGTGTGTGTCACTTTAAATGCACCTGGATTTGTCTTCTTGCCTCGCCTTAAGAGAGTGCTGGTTTTTGTTTTATCGCCTCGTCTTTTGGGCCTGCTGTTAAACTTGTGTTGTTTAAGGGTACAGTAGTGCAGTTACCTCCTCTTGGGATTGCAGGGTCCAGGTGTGTCCTATTGTGTCACTACATCTTGGCGTCACTTGTCTGGATTCTAAAAGAAAATTAAAAGAGTAAAGAAAAATGTTTTCTAGAAAACCGAAGGCAGATTCCCAGATACCAATTGAAATACCTGGATGGGAGATAGCCCCATATGGGACACTTGCCCACGAGTGGGCTAATTGCGCAGGGCTGAGTGAAAATTGAATGTGTGTTTAGCTGACACTGCGCCAGCACACGTGGTTGCGTGTTTGCAAAAAGTGCCTGTCGAGAAAGGAAAAGAGCTTAGCACTTTAGGAAGAAGGGGTTGGATCCTCTTATGTGCTTATCATAAAATGCATGAGAAATGTGTTTAGCTGCAGCACGAATATGAAAAAATAGAGAAATAGTTTGTTGAAGCCAAAAATAACTCAACGTTGTTAACCTGTCAGAATAAGTTATTACAAGATAAGTTGGAAACTTACCAGACTGTGGCAGAAAAGGCTGTGGTTCGTATCGCGCAATACAAGTACAAGAAAAGGAGGGGAAGGGTTAACAAGAGAAAAATACGTTTAGCTATTGCAAAGGTAGGAATTGACTGGGAACCTGAAATGTGGGATGGAAATATTTGGAATTCTTCAGAGTTTTCAGACTCTGGAAGAGAGTGTGATCAAACTGGCAGCCAGGGTGAGTCGGAAGAACGCAAAGTGCTTCAGGCACAGCCCATATATCGTCGGAAGATACAGGGTGGTCCAAATTATCCACTGGGGGTTGCGATGGATTGTATGGAGGATTTTACTCAGCAGGAGATTAATGATATCTCAGACAGATTCCGACAAAGACCTGGAGAATCTCTTCTTACATGGATGGTGCGGTTGTTTGATATGGGCGCCTCTGGGGTAATCTTAGATCCTGGAGATGCAGTGAAATTGTGTACACTCAGTACTGATTCTACAGTGCAGGAGCAGTTTAGGAATGACAGTGACAATAATCAGTTGGCAGTGGTTGGATGTAGTCATAAATACCTAACAGAGTCAGACAGGCCAGTGAACGATAAACCTTGGTATACACTGAGAGATGCTATACAGAGGCATCAGGAGGAGGTGATGAAAACTGCTATTTTCCTGGATAATGCACATAAGTTTGTGGATGGGCTGTTGAATGCGTCTGTGCGAAATGAAATAATCTGTTTGGCTCCCCCTGCTTACAAACAAGTGATGATGACTTTGCTAATTAATCAGACTGGTAATACTTTGGCGCAGGTGGTTGAGGCAGTCCGTGAGTTGGGAGAGCTGGGGGACTAGATAAAGACTGAAAAAGCTTCCAGGTCTGAGACTCGCACAGACAATAACAGGCTGTCTAGAAGAGACATGTTTTTGGCTTTGTTGAAGGATGGAGTGGAGAAAGAAAAGATAGATGGAATAGAGACTAAAAGTCGGTGGGAGATGTATCAGAAAAGAGGTTTGGATAAGAAGGAAGGAAGTAGGAGAGTGAATAAACAAAACAAAATGTGAAGAAAGCCATAGGTGGATGAGGAGGAAAAGGAGGGTGAGAGAGCTGCCCATTTGAGTACGAAGGAAGGGAGAGATTCAGAAAGTGAATGGCTCAGTTAGAACCGAAGGGAGGAGGAATTCCTCCCTCGAGGATATGACAGGTTGTACCTGGATTTGACCTGGGCAAAGGTAGACAGATTGAAAGCAGATTAGGAAATAGGTCAAGCTCCAGTACAGAGATCGGCTTGCAAAGACAGTAGACTTTATGTTGACATAGAAATTCATTGGAAACACCGTAATGTTCAGAGGGTCCGAGCACTAGTAGATACCGGAGTGGAGGCCACTTTGATATATGGAGATCCCAAAAAGTTTAAAGGACAGTATTTCGCAATCACAGGCTGAGGCGGAAAAGAGACACCAGCAGTGCAGACAAAGCTTCAAATGAAAATAGGGAGAATACCAAAAAGAGAGTACACTGTATTGATTGTGCCACTCTCTGAATATATTATTGGAATTGATATCCTGAAGGGAATTACTCTGTATTTGAAGGATGGGTTCTTTCAATTTGGATCAAAGAAGTACATTTCAATTGGCGCCGTAAGGGTGGGTCGCTTGAAGATTCCACCAGTGAAGGTGCCCCAGGCTACTAAGGTAATTCATTTGAAACAGTACAGAATTCCAGGAGGGCATAAGGAGATCAGTGCAACAATACAGGACTTGATAGAGGCAGGGGTGGTGACTCCAATTACTACCGCCTGGAATAGCCCTGTGTGGCCTGTGCGCAAAAGTGACAATACTTGGCGCATGACAGTTGATTATCACAAATTTAACAAGCACACACCTTCTTTGAGTGCCGCTGTCCCAGATACTGTTACTTTAATTGAACAGAAAGATCCTGGGACTTGGTATGCGACTATTGATATTGCCAATGCTTTCTTTTCTTTACCAAAAGCCCCTGAATACCAAGAGCAATTCTCATTCTCATGGAATGGTAGACAATTAACATTTAGAAGGCTGGTGGCAGAGCATTTAGATGAGGTACCAGTTATTCCCGGGGTACAGCTTTGCCATTACATTGATGACGTGATGATACAGGGAGAGACACAAGAGCAGGTACAGATTCAGCTGGAAAGGATTGTGGAGCATTTGCAGAGTAAAGGGTGGGAGATTAATCCCACCAAAGTACAAGGATCCTCTCAAAGTGTGACGTTTTTGGGTATTCAGTGGCATCGGGGACACACAGAGGTTGTGCCCCAAGTGAAACAAACTATCAAAGAATTTGCTCTGCCACGAAATAGGATGGAAGCTCAGAGGCTAATTGGATTGTTTGGTTTTTGGAGACAGCACATCCCTCACTTAAGTCAGATTTTGGCCTCCTTGTACAAAGTTACACGAAAGAAAAATGCCTTTGAATGGGGAGAGCAACAGCAAATTGCGTTTGAACTAGCAAAAGAGGCTATACAGCGCGCTCTGGATTTGTGGCCAGTACGGGAGGGGGATGTTGAACTGAATGTGACAGTGCAAGGACTGTATGCTAATTGGAGTTTGTGGCAGAAGCAAGGAAAAAAAAAACGAGGGTGCCTTTAGGATATTGGACAAAGAAATTGCCTGGTGCTGGAGAGCGGTAAACTCCCTTTGAAAAACAGTTGCTTGCATTTTATTGGGACCTGGAGGATACTGAGCAATTGACCCTAGGGCACAATGTGATTTTGAGACCTGAGATTCCTATAATGCAATGGGTGATGAGTTCGCCCAAGACTCACAGAATAGGACATGCGCAAGAGGCCAGCATAATCAAATGAAAGTGGTGCATACAGGATAGTGCCCAAGTAGGTCCCAAAGGCACTGCGGCGTTGCATGAGCAGGTGGCGCAAGCCCCAATGGGAGATACAGAGGTGTTGCATGATGTACCTGAGATACAGGAGTTTCCTGTGAAGTGGGCTAAGCCATTTGAAGAATTGTCCTTAGAGGACAGGAAGCTGATGGTTCAGCCAGGTATGTAGGAGCTAAATGGCACTGGAAGGCGGTGCCATACAATCCTGTGACCAAGAAATTGTTGACCATTACTGGAGAGGAAAAGAGTAGCCAGTTCGCAGAACTATACGCTGTGTATCAAGCTTTGAAACAAGAATTGCCAGGAAAATGTCATATTTACAATGACTCGTGGTCCACTGCCAATGGGTTAGCCACTTGGCTTCCCACGTGGTGTGCTCATAACTGGATGATAAATACAAAGGAAGTGTGGGGTAAGGAACTGTAGAAAGAGATCTGGACCATGTAGCCACAAAGCACAGTTACCATGTATCATGTAGATGCTCACTGTTCCACCGACTCACTCGACCGCTGGTTTAATTCTCTCACAGATGAAAAAGCTAAGATTTCGGAGGCCAAGGTGGCAACGCAAGATTCTGACCTGGTTGGGATTGCGAAGTGGGTAAATTAGAAGTGTAGACACTTTGGGGAAAAGATTACTAGCAGGTGGGCAGAGAATAGAGGGATACACATTCCCCTAGATCTGATTAAAATTGCGATCTTACAATGTCCTGTTTGTCGGCATACCCAACATAGACCAGTCCCACAGATAGTGAGAGGCCAGATAGGCAGAGGAAAATTACCAGCACAGATCTGGCAGATTGATTACATTGGGCCCCTGCCAACTAGTTGAGGATGTCAATATGTGTGCATGGCTGTAGATACATACTCTGGATATTTGATAGCATGTCCATGTAAACGTGCTACTCCGTTGAACACATTGAAAACGTTAGATTTGCTGATTTTGTATTATGGAATTCCATTACAGATTTAAAGTGACAATGGGTCTCATTTCAAAGGCAAATTGGTGCAGGAATATTGTGTGCAACACAACATTGAGTGGGTCTTTCATATTCCATATTACCCGCAGGCTCCGGGTCTGATTGAGCGGATAAATGGATTGTTGAAAGTTCAATTGAGAAAGGTGTCTGATGGGTCATTGAAAAGTTGGAGAGATCATTTAAATGAAGCAATGCAAGTACTGAATATTAGACCCTTAGCAAATGCAGAAACCGCTTTGATGCGAAGGCTAACCCCAGCCTTGCAGATTCAGCCTCATGTAGCCACCAATACCATTCTATACTGGGAGACAGCTCCTGGAGCTTTGGCTACGTACCGGGCGACACCGGAGGCAGCAGGTCTTGATCTGCATGCTTTGAAACTGTACAGACTCATACCAAGGGATATAGCACTTATTGAGACAGGAGTGGGAATCCAGATTCCCCAAGAGCACTTTGGCTTGATCGCCCCTCGATCTGGACTGGTTCTAAAGGGCATTCAAGTGCTGGGAGGGGTCATTGATGCAGACTATCAAGGTGAAATCAAGGTCATCCTACTTAATAGTGGAGACGCTGATTTGATAATACAATCTGGAGACAGAATTGCTCAAATAGTGATCATGCCAGTATACCGAGGGATAGTCAAGAAGGGGACTGCCCCAGCCTTTCTCACCGTGCGTGGGGAAGGAGGGTTTGGCTCTACTGACAAGAATCCAGGAGCCAAAGTGTGGGTAGAATCTCCAAATGGTCCCCCCGAACAGGCAGAGGTTATTGCAACAGGAAAGGACATCGTCCTGTTAGTCATGAAACCAGGGCAGGAAAAATGGGAACATGTGCCTACTGATAAAGGTTACTTGCGAGAATGAATAATATCTGTTTGTTCTCTGTTCTTTTAGATCACAGCATGGCATGTCTGTGCTCTGCTTGCGCTCGCTGGAGTGTGTTTGGCCTTGTTCGAGTGGGGCTGGGAGGGATCGGGTGCGCCTTACTCTGAAGTGGCCAGCCGACTGCGCAATCAACAGCACTGCTGACTCGGCCTGACAATGTGTGGTCCTATCTTGCACAGACAGTCCTCAACAGGTCGTACTTTTGCATGACAAACATGAAAAGCACCATGGATATTATTTCCATGTGCCTCGTAGCTATACCTACTCCTGTTGATGAGCTGTTGCAGACATTCAATGTCACAAATGCAGACGAGGCAGTGGACAAACATGATGCGAAAACTCACTTGTCACCTTATGAGTTTTGCCGATTTTGTCCAGAAACTACTGATGATGATTGGAAAAATATAACACAAGGGATAATGTTCAACATCTCTGAAGGCGGCATTTACTATAATTTGAGTTGTGACCCCATTACTATTGGTAAATGTGCTCAAATATAACTTGAAGGAAGTAAATCGTGAATGACGTGGGAACAACGAACTCTATGCAGAAATCGAAATGAAAGTACATGTAAAAATATGCAAAACCACATGATGTGCAAAAATATAGTATCTGCTGCCAGTCATTTCAGGCATGTCAAATTGCCTGTAGGGTGGTTATTCTCATGTGGTAATGTTACATATACGTATATTTCAGCAAATATCACAGGTGGACCGTGTGCCTTTACTAGATTGGGCTTCATGATGATCCCATTTGATCCATCATCACATATTCGGAATACCACAGTAGCTGTTCAACTCAGTGAACATTGTGATTCTGAAATTCATTTATTATCAAAGTCTGAATATATTAGTTTAGCTGCTTCAATAGTAGGAATTCCAGGCCTAACCATTTATAATTCTAGGGCTGTTAGTGAATTAGCATGTTTGATGGTGAAAAATATTAATCATACATCAGTTGCTTTAGCAGAATTATTATTAGATGAGCGAGGGGCAAGAAAGGCTATATTACAGAACAGAGCCGCAATTGATTATTTACTCTTAAAACATGATCATGGATGTTCAGACTTTAAGGGAATGTGTTGCTTTAATCTTTCAGATCATTCTAAGTCAATTCAATCCCACATTGACGCTTTACATAAGTTAGCTAAAGATGTCAAGCAGGATGTAGAAAAAGGGTGGTGGGATTGGCTGTTTGGGTGGCTGCCGGATTTTGGTAAACTTCGCTCTGTTCTAGGTGGGATAGCATTAGCAATATGTATCTTGATATCATTAGGTTGTTGTATCCAGTGTGTGCCTAATCTCTTGTCTATGCTTCGACCTAAAGCAGTTGATCTCAGACCAATATGTTATGAAAGCGAAAGGTCAAAGGGTGGAATGTACTAATATTAATGATATATTGACCATTGGCTCCATTTGGCATAATTGACTCAATTTTCTGCGCTGATTCCATTTTGTGCAACAGACTCCATTTTCTGTGTTCACACGTAGCTGCAAAGTGGGAAGGGCATGTTTTTGCTCTTCACTTGTTTTTCGCTCCTCACCGATCAGAGTGAACTGGAACATGTTGTGTGGGATGCATGTTTGGTACCTTTCAGGGAATGAGCGGAATGTACAGCTCTGTCTCGGAGTCAAAATACGGGAGCCTGGCCAGCCTCCGTCGTGACCTTGACACAGACCAGTACAGCCAGCTCTGTTTTTTCCATAGAAGGGGGCGGGGTTTCTAGAATCTTCGCTTCACTTTGAGTAAAGCTATTAAAGCTGGAGGTCTGCAGGGGGGCAGGTAGATGCTCATGACAGAGTAGACGTACGTGCTATGAAAAAGACGGAACTTGGGTCCTGATCGAACTCCTTCCTGGGCTGTCGAAGGGCTTCTCCAGCTTGAGTTGGCAAGGATGTTGAATGATCGATCGGTGAGGTGTTCCTTACTTTATGTACATCATTTTTAAGATTCTTTGCTCTTTGCTACATGTATTTATGCTGCATAACATTCAGTTTTTTCACTTGAGTCATTTGATATTTGGGAGTCTGCATTAACTGATATATTTTGCCTTCCATTCTAAAGTATTGAATTAATAAATGTGTGTGTCACTTTAAATGCACCTGAATTTATCTTCTTGCCTCGCCTTAAGAGAGTGATGGGTTTTGTTTTATCGCCTCGTCTTTTGGGACTGCTGTTAAACATGTGTTGTTTAAAGGTGCAATAGTGCATTTGCCTCCTCTTGGGAGTGCAGGGTCCAGGTGTATCCTATTGTGTCACTACATTAGGCACGCGGAAAAAGCTGCAAATCAGATGCCTGCTTCAAGCAAGCTGGCTGTGCAGTAAGGTGCAGTGATGTTTGCAGAAACATATTCCATTTGATTCTTCTGAAAAAACGAGGAGAGACCTGACAGCTTTATCAATTACATTTTCCCTCAAGAATAATCAAACCTGAGGTTTTCCATGCGCAAGCTCAACTGGCCACTTTTTTCAAAGGTCAGCCATCAAGAGGAGACACTCTAATATCAGGCAGGTGTAAGTACAGGTGGACCATGGAAGTCAGATCTATCATCTCATTCCATGTGCATATTGGCGAATATTTGGAAAAGGACTTTGTAAAATCTCTGCGTGCGAGCTTACATTAAAAGGTCACTGTGACTGAGGTCAAGTGCTGTAGATCATCAGGTCCAGCCCACGGCTCCACCAAGACGTAACTACTTTTAGGAGCTGCATCCATTTGGTACACCTTTCAAAATACATTGAATGAAAGGTACCCTGTCCCATTTGTTCCTAATAACTTGGAGAGAGAACTGGCGATGCTCTTCTGAAATGTATTGTTATAATAAAACATCATGGGTTTCCCGGCACATGTACATATGTAACATAAACAAATACACAAGTGCACACCTGCATGTAAATTCCGAAATAGACCCGTCCACTACTAAATGTGCTTTAATGCATGTGGACACACACGCAGACATGCTCCTCATAAATTTGATTAAAATATGGCTCCACACTCAATGGAGTGCACACCTGCATGTAAATACATAAATAGACACCCACCCACTAATAAACATGCTTGAATGCATGCGAAAACACAAACGTGATCTTTAAAGTGTTAGAACCACCTAGCCATTTTCTTGCCCCTCACACATGTGATATGACTAAGCCTTCTGAGGTATTGTTGGTGGTGCAGCCTGTCTATAATGTGGGTCTGATGTAGTGGGGTCAGACAAGACTGCCATGGATAGGGTCTCTCGTCACCCATGTTGAAATGTGGTTCCTCTTCTGGCTTCAAAGAATTTCTTGAATAAAGGTCTTACTATTGCTTCCCGGTGACACAGGACCCACGCTACACAACTTAGTCATTTGCAGGCTGTGGTCAAAATTACAATTTTATAACACGTTAGAAGGAGTCATTGAGAAGTTTGCAGTTATTAAAGACAGACATGCTGATTTTGACTACAAAAAGTGAACAATATGTTAATCCTAACATTTCTTTAACGCTGCTAGTTTGTGACCTGCTCAGTCGTTTGATAAATAAGAAAATCCGTGAGGTGCTCAGCATTGTTATTTTAAAGTATGTTATGAGGCTCCCTAGTTATACTGAATAAGCCGCTAACTACCTATGGTATTATACAACATCTCTTTATTCATGTAATAACTGCACTTTCACAATTGTTTTATCAACCTTCTTGCTTTCTCAAATTGCTTTAAATAGCAACATTTGCCCACTCTTTTTAAAAAATGTTCTTGGGGGAGACCCCCCCCCCCCCAAACCCCGCTTAGCTTGCTTGAGCTCACTCGCTCGCCGCGGGTGCACTCCGCCACAAGCTTTACGTCTCACCACTTTCAAAAGTCACCAGCTGCCACGGTCACTGGTGAAATGCGAACATCTGCAATATATATCCAATCTCTGTACATCTATAATGTATATAAATAGAGCATTAAGCATAACTAACACAACTGCAAACTGACCCACATAGACTAAATGTAATAAATGTATATAGCAGTGTTACTAATTATGATCCACTTAATTTCATGTAACTAACCAGCTCCCCTAAAATAATAGTTGTTCTCAATTATGTTCTATCATAACTTTAAAGCTTAAATGAATCAATGATTCTGTTCATTTACACTATGGTAAAGTCTGATCAGTATATTTTCCTGTTGCAAGCTTCACATAAACCAACTTGAAGTTCCCTATGCTCTGAAATAAAAGCAGGGTGTGCATGTAATTTAAACTCTTGAAATCAATGACTTCTACATTTAGTTAAATAAATTACACTGGCAAATTTTCCGTCCAGCATTGACCTTCGGATATGACCCATTGCTTCAAAAGTCTTTCAGGCACTTCCAGAGATAATTTAATAAACATTCAGCTTTGTTTTAGAGTCATAAAATGATCTAGCACGGTGCATTTCAGCAATAAGCAATGTAACAATTTCCTTTTTTCGGCTTTAAGCAAGATAACTTATATGAGATTACATTTCATCAGTGTTTGACCATGGAATTTAAGGGCCACAGAACTGTAGCTTCTTGACCTTTACCTAGCTTCTTATGACAACTCACATCAATCACGGCAGCTTTTGCTCTCGGTTGCTTCTACTTTTCTCTGCATCACTTTCTCTCCCCATCTCCTCTTTCTGACTGATCCTCTCCAGTCCACAGGGGTTTTTACACCTACCAGGGGTAAAAAATGAAAAGTAATATCGCGTGTACTCCTCATTCATTTGACGTGCAGAACTAGCTGCCAGGCCAAGGCTCAATGAGTTCCACCTGCTAATACACTAGATTGAATGAATTAAATCATACACTCTAGAAGACAAATGCTGATCATTCATTTCAAATACAAAATACTTAGCAATTACTGAATTGCTTACAAAGCTATAAGTATATCTAGTGGCACATTATGAAAAAATAATATTTACCCTATTGTTTGAAAATTTAAGCCATTGCTGTACTACCTAAGTAAGACACACTACACATTCTGAAATACATTTGTTATTTAAATAATTAACGTTCTCCTTACTTTCTCATGAGTCACCTTGCTGTTGCCACAACAGTACGAAAGAGGTATCTATTGAAAAAGCCTTTGGTTTAGACCTGAATTTTCATAATGAAAATGGGACAATACAAGCAGGCCAAGTTGTAGGCATATTGATCACAAAGAGTGGAAACTGACAAACTAGGGAGCTTGTTTTCACGATGTCCAGGGCTGTTGGCCATGGGGCACTAAATCCACTCTTTTAATAGGGAAGATATATTTACATTTCCAAGCCTCATTGCCCAAACCTTTGTTATAATTGTGATGTTGCATTTTAGAATTGATATTGATCTACAGCTGTTGCACTACCTTCCATCTTTTTCTTCTCTATAGAGCACTACGATCTGCACATTTTAATAGGCTGAAGGAGTAAAGCAGTACTGATATATTAAACTGATGGGAAAGGCCATTTCCGTGGCAGTAATGGAGCCGTCCAACGATGAAGGTATTTGGAAAATGTATTTAGAAAAAACATCACGCCCCTGGTCTTACTGATTGGTGACAATTTGTATCACTTTAATGCATTTTTCAAGAATCTACTTCTGTTTTTGCCTTAGTTTGTAAATTTCCGGTGAGATTAAAAATGTCTTTGTGTTTCTGCAGCCACTCTATTACTCCACTAGTAAAGGAAATATCACAAATCACTTCCTTTGTGCCACTTTTCCTAATGAGTTATTGTGTTATATTTTGTGTAACACTTATGTCCACTTTACTTATGCATACTTCTGACAATTGCATATTTTGCTTTCTTTGTAAATTGCATTTACATTTCCCACTTCTTTTAAGAACCACCATTAGTTGAGGGAGGAAATAATAAACTTTAACTTAATCTCCAAAGCCTTGTACTATTAAATCTCTTCTCATTAATACTTGGTGTATTATAGTGTACACATGGCTAGGAGTTTAATGCTTTTCTAGAGGGTTTTAAACTGTTCTCTTTGACCTTTTTTTTAGGCAGTCTGGTCCTATCCGGTTCATCTGGCAGAAATACGGTGGCTGGAGTATGATTTAAGATTTAAATATTTTCACTTATTCACTAAATGAGGTCTTTGATGTTAGGTTGTTGTTGCTCAGGAAAACAATATCCTGATCATGTTTTGTGTACTTGATCATCAATGTCTAACCTTTAGATGGTGGATTTACCAGCAACATGATGTCACCTAAACAATTCTCTTTCATGAATTTAACCAGTGCCGATATGTCCCTGTGTTTTTTAATAATAGATAAGCAACTCGCTCTAATTGACTGTATTCTATCCTCTATGACCTTCTGTGGCTCCCCCTTCAAGCTAGGATTTGTTTCAAACTCTTAGTCCTCCCTTACAACGCACTACATGACAGCAGCTCACCTTATTTAGGCAAACTCTAGAGTCTAGACCATCTCAGGTGTATCTACAGACTTAAGAAGCAAGGACTGGCTGTTCCTCAAGACCCCAAAATTGAATACATATCGAGCCAGAAAGCAGTACTTCAGTAGAGAAGTGATTAAGGCATAGAACACCCTTACTAGTTTATTTATTTAAAAGTTTTGTATAGCGCCAACATGACCCAAGTGGGTATCAGAGCGCTTTACATACGGTTGATGAAGACATAGGAAAATAGCTAAAGGAGAAAAATCAAGGTAAAGGTAGGCCAATAAGCAACAAGAGAAAAATGACATTTATTATGGACATAGGAAGAAGGCTGGGGGAGAAAGAAAAGTAGGGCAATATACATCAAGAGCAAAAATGACATTATGGCAGGCGACAATGTGTCACAACAAATGACATGTAATAGTAACAAGCATTTGCAATGCAATAGGTCTCGCATTTACGCAAGTTTGAGCTATTGGCATTGTAAATAACAATGCCTTTTATTTTTGTTTTTAAAACATAAATAAAAGGGATTGTCATTTACAATGCCAATAGCTTAAACTCGCGTAAATGCGAGACCTATTGCATTGCAAATGCTTGTTTCACCATGTGTCCTGGCAGATTTCACAACATTTAACACGTTCGGTTTTCAGGCGACTAAACACAGGAGGCAAGTTTCCATGTGTTCCGATACTTAATGGGTTAGCTGCCCTTAACAGAAAACTAATTAGCACAGATGATGCTGTGAGCATATGACGACCCCTTAATGCCTCATTGCCTGTATTTTCTGTGTTTATTGCACTGTTAATTAATCATTTCCATCTCCGGCCATGAATGCAAATGGTAGTCCTATTTCTAGGTTTGTGGAAAGTCTCTATTTTTGTTTTTTTTAAAAATCTAGTCCCCCTCGAAGTGCCTGCTGTTGGTAGCAGTTTTGCTTTCTTCATTATCACAGTATTCAAGTCCTGGGTGCTTGGGCACTAGTAGCAACAAAAAAAAACCCACCAACAATAAAATAAATAAATAGCCGTTACTTGCTAAAAGTGTTACTGCTGCGCCTGGCAGAGACAGTTGTCCGCTTTTGCGAAATTGTGCTCTATGGTGAGGCATCATTTAGAAAACAAGAATCATAAAACACGATAAATCATGACCAGAGATGTTAATCTTTAAAACGTGGCACTTTAGGTGTCATTTTAACTAAATTCGGGTAATTGTGGTCTATTTTACCCCCCAAAATAGTCTTCTGTTTAAAATAATTATCAATGCTGTATAGGGGGTTTGAAAAGCACCATTTTAAATGTGACGAAAAGGACAATGTAACTCAGAGAAAATGACGCGGTTAAAATACACAATCCAGCGAGACACATATGCACATGTTCATTCAAATGAGTGCATGTAAATACAGGGTCATGTGATAACTGAATAACTTGGGCGGCATGCTACATAAAATACTATTAAATAGTGGGGCTGTTAGAAGCACTAAAGTCCTCCGATCTGAGCTGCCGGCTGCACGCCTGCCTGAAATGGTATGGTGCCAGTATCTCACATCCAAAGACGAGCCACCAGTGTCCTTGCAGTCCACAAACACTACACAGCATGGCAGCATTCCCTGTGGCTAATATGATTATATTGCCTTCTTGAACAAGTGAATATGGAAAACTACTGCTATCTGCATTTATTGAACCGGTTACTGGCAAGAAACGAAAGTAAGGATCTAGTTGTGACGGGCATTACATTGCAATCCCTGTGCAAAGTGATGTTTGCAGTAGGGGTCGAATTTAGGAGTTGTGCATCCATGATGAATTTCTGCACATTTAATATGCCGTAATATATGCGTTGTGGGGGAGGGAAATCACCCAGTAATTACTGGGGTATGCAAAGTTTGATCCGGTAAGCACCAGAAATCAGCATGTTACCCCAGGAAATACAAACAAGCGTTTGCCGCGCGCGAGCGGCTGGAGACGCAATATGTGGTGGGGGAGGGGGAGAAGCGGGAGTTGTGTGTGCGCGTGCGTCATCTTGATCGCGATCGCTCTGAAAGCGAAAGTGATCGCAATCGCGATGACGCACGAGTTTTTAAAGTGCTGCTGGCGGCCGGCTGCGCGCGCACGATCGCGTGAACGCAAGCGTTAGGCCAGCCAGCAGCACTTTGAAATTCCCACATACAAAATGTCTCTTCGAGCCAGCGCATGTGCCGGGCTCAGCGAGACCTTAAAACGATTCGAAGCACTGCAAAGGAAATCATTGGAGCCAAGGTAGAGCTGCGCCGCTCCTTGCAATACCTTTACGCCCTGCTGGACAGTGGCGCCCTGGGCCCCGTTCTGCTGGACAGTGGCGCCCTGGGCCTGGGCCCAGCTCGGTCATGCCAAAATCCAGCCCTGGTGACCTTGGCACATGAGTGTTTGTGGAGTGATGTAGGGAACTGTGATTCTGTGGTCTTCTCTTTTTGGGTCTTCCCTGTTTCCATGGCTATGCTCCCTGGGTTGAATGGTGGTACAGGATGACTAGATGTGGTTTGGCCCCTTAAGCCAGTGACCTCTCTGTCATATCCTGGTCACCTGCCCTGTCTGCGCCTATAACACAGGCTGGATGGGGGAGATATGAGGCACAGCCTCTAGAGTTCTACAATGACTTCCTTTAGCTTCCTGAACTTTCTAAAGAGCAAACCAGCCAGAGCCCGGTGACCAGCTCAGACCGCCTCCCCATCATCAGGCCCTTAAAAAGGTGCTCCCTGGTAAATCACTGCAATAAATAGATGCAAGTTTCAGATCTGATAGCCTAACAAATATGACTCGCAAAAAGTAAGCTCTATTTTTGTTCATAGTTAACAGTGGAGAGCGTTGTGATTGTGGTGATGTTGTCCACAGTAGTGTCTTATAGTACTTGAATGTGGCTTTTTTTATGGAGAGTTGATTGTTGGGCGAGGTCGTGTGTGGCTCTTGATTTGAGCGTGTTGCTAGAATGAAATGCGGCACAAATTTCCGGCAGTTTGGTGGCATGGGTCACATTCTCTTTTAGTAACTTAGGTAAAACCAGGTGATGAGCGCTGCAAACCTTTTACAGATAGTCCACATTCTTTGGAGCATTTTGACAGCCAAGATAACTAGTTTGTGCATCATAAACGCTGTTTTTTTTTCGCTAAGGTGGAAAGTGATATGCTGTCCACTGTTAGGTTAGGCCACAATGTGTCTTTTATTTTTTGAGCCATCGACAAATATTAGACCCTAAAGAAATCTTTACATAAAAAACACGCTTTGAAACCCATTTGGTTTTATGGCAGTGCTTTAAAATATGATGGTTGCATACCTAGGGTGATGCATGCTGGAAAGGATGGCCGTACGGATGTCGACGTGCCAATCACCCTTTCAAGAGGATGCAGATGATGCCATGGAGGGTGGCACCTTTTAAATAGTTTTAGTTAGCACATGCGGAGCTGAGCAGGGCTCGTCGGTGTAGACTGCTTGGTGGTTCTGTTTTCGCAGTACACTAGTTCACATTTTGCTGTGGGTTATGCGGCATGTGAACCGATGTTCATGCTGTGTCTACTGTTTTACTTTTTATCGAGTGTTGTCATATTTTCCTGTGCATGGTTGTGTGCTTTTGGCTTGCTGTTGTAGGCGAAGGTGGATGATGGTGGAGTGTTGTGCTGTTGAGTGGGGGCTGGCCGCCGGTGAGGGGCCTTTTTTTTGGGGGGGGGGCCCTATCACTTATTTATTGTCAATTAAACACCGTCTGAAAACTCATGCACCACGTCATCTTTGTATATTACTTTCGTTTAGGAGATAAACTGTGTTAAACACTGCAGTTTGTGCAATAATAACCACATCATTCTCCAATACTTTTTTCACAGTCACAACTAATAGACTTCAATAATTCTATGAAAACAAACAAGTTAGGTGACGATTCATTGATGGGCACAAGACCACAATTTACACCACAGGTAGTATTGGAGTCCATACAACAGATGAGCACTACTGCAACTGGAAAAGAGAGAAAGAGAAACAGAAATAGGGGTGGCGCGAAGATAAAGAAAAGGAAAGACAGAAAGAGGGAAAGAGGGAAGAAAGCTAATTAAAAAAAAAGTGCGTTGTACTTGTGCAGCAGCAAGTACCCCTTGCATCTGACGGAGCGTAATTATATTAAAATGATTTGTCTGAATCAATCCCTGCTCATGAAATAGTGTGGTACTAATACATACTTAAGGCTTTAAACGACACTAACCCTGCGCCATATGCCTCGCGCTGGGCCCCGGGACCACGCAGCTTCCCTCCATGATTTTACAGCTGAAGGTGCTTTTAGTTGTCCTCATAAGATGAACTGCTTATTCCATGTTTTTGTCAAAGTCAATTGCCTGCATTATTGACGTTCATTTTCCCAACAGAGAGTCTCCGGGCTGAAGGTGAAGCAATATGTACACAAAGGGCTCTTCCATGTGCATTGCTCTGCCTTCGATTTGATCAGGGAATCACAGAAACGCACTTCACATCAATGACCTCGCAGGGTATCAGCGGAGCGTAATATATCCGTCGTGGGGGAGGGAAATCACCCGGGAATTACTGGGGTATGCAAAGTTTGATCCGGTAAGCACCAGAAATCAGCATGTTACCCCAGGAAATACAAACGAGCATTTACCACGCGCGCGAGCGGCCGGAGATGCAATATGTGGTGGGGGAGGGGGAGAAGCGGGAGTTGTGTGTGCGCGTGCGTCATCGTGATCACGATCGCTCTGAAAGCGAAAGTGATCGCAATCGCGATGACGCACGAGTTTTCAAAGTGCTGCTGGCGGCCGGTTGCGCGTGTGCACGATCGCGTGAACGCAAGCGTTAGGCCAGCCAGCAGCACTTTGAAATGCCCACATACAAAATGTCTCTTCGAGCCAGCGCAAGCGCTGGGGCTCAACGAGACCTAAAAATGGCTAAACAGGCTCGAGGCAAGAGGAGAAAAGCTTCTAGTACATCGTATTGTTCAATAGTAGAGCTTTAACTTCCCTTTTGAAGGCAAATGTAGAGGAAATCAGTCTTGTTTCCACTGGAAGGGAGATCCAGATTCTCGGGGCAATGCCAGAGAATGTACGATTGTAGGTTTTGAGCTTATTACATTTCTTTGGCTTGAGCAGCAGTGTGCCGGTGCTCCTTGTAGGCCGGGAGCCACCAGATAGTTCCAGCTTATTTGTCAGGTAGAGTGGGGTATTGAAATGTAGAGCTCCATGGGTCATACAAGCAATCTTTAGTTGGATTCTTGCCTCAATAGGAAGCCAGTTGAGCGATTTCAGGTCCAGCGAAATGTGATTGGTCTTCTTGGAACCCGTGATGAGTCTAGTAGCAGGATTTAGAGATGCTCTGATGGGGGCTAAACAGATTTTCGGCAGTCCGCATAGAGTAGCACTGCCGTATTCTAGTCTAGAGATGACCAGTGCTTGCACTGCCGATTTGATGTCTTCTTGGGGAAGGTAGGGGTTGAGTTTTCTTAGGATGCACAGTTGGAAGTTCGCTCCTTTGGTAGATGCTCTGATGTGATCTTGCATGTTTAGGTTCTTATCAAGCAGAACTCCAAGTGATTTTGTGGAATCAATGATGTGTGGAGTGCAGTTGAGAGCGGTGAGGTTACAGAGATATTTCACATCCTTGGGGTTTGCCTAGCGGGTGTAATGAGGACGAATTCAGTCTTGAGGGCGTTTAGTTTGAGATGGTTGGAGGTTAGCCAGTTTAGGAGAAGAATTATTAGGCAGGCTTCATTCTAGTCAAGTAAACTGATAGCGTCGTCCACTATATGAGTGATTGCTGTTTTGGTGATGTGGCCAGTGCGGAAGCCCGATTTGAATTGGTTGAGCAGCTGGAATTGCTCAATGTGTTTGCACAGTTGTTCATGAACACATTTCTCCAGTAGTTTTGCCAGGGTAGGGATGTTTGTGAATGGTCTGTAGTTATTCAGGTCTTCAGAGTCAGCCGAGGGTATTTTGAGAATGGGGAGCACTAGGCCAGCCTTCAGGCAATCCGGGATCTCACCTTGACGAAGAGAGGCGTTGATGATCTTGTGTTAAAGATTGCAGGAATTGCTGCTAGCATGAGCTAAAAGCCATTTTGTTCCTGGCAGCCATTTTAGTTAGCCATGTGCTTTTTCCCAGAGCCTTGCACATGCTCAGAAAGACCTGTAGCTGCCAGAATGCACCTGCTCCTAGTGTGTAACTGCCAGGCTGTTCTAACTGATGTCAGCAACTCATTACTCCTCCTACTTGTTGACTGTGCATTTTCTGTATGACCATCTATGTGTGTAACTCTTCTCATGTGTACTTGTACCGCCTCCTTTTGAGCCCCTGTGTGGGTATAAAAGGCCCCTGTTCTCTGTACTCCTTAGACTGTCTCCTACAGTGGCCTGAGGGTACTGTATGTCGCAGTCTCCCTCATGTGAGGTTATTAAATATGTTCCTTTGATATCACAGCTTCCGTGCCAATCTCTTCTTTGTTGGTTTAAAGGACCAGGTGTATCAATGAACCCCTTAGAAGGTTTTTATTTCTTCAAATGGCGCCCAACGTGGAGCTCATCGGAGAAGCGTCTATCCAAGGGAGTGGTCTTGACAGGAGACAGGAATTTACTGATGGGGACAGGACAGGAATCTACTGAGGAGGTACCCTGCGCACGGAGATTGTTTGTCTTTCCAGCCCAGTATATTTCTGGTCTTTCTGATCTGATCCTCCAAGTGTTTGCCGCTCCAGACTGAGAACTTCTTTGGCATGAGTATTTTAAAACGAGCCTTAGGTCACTCAGAACTTGGCAGTAGAGGCTGGAGATTTGTGCTTGGTAAGGTCGTCAACATTTGATTTGTTTGTTTGGCCAAAGACTTTGGAATTTGGAAATATATGTAAATTGCAATTTATGTAGGCAGGTAATGAGGAGATTTTTCTCTAAATTGTTAAAATTCGTAATGGCGCATATTGTGTTAAGTGCGACTGCTATATAATATTATATATGCTACAATATTTTTGGCATGCCTGATTTAAGCACGCATCGAAGAATGTGCTGCTTTTTTTGAGAGGTACCAATGTGAATCTTGAATGAACTCAGCCGGTTCCCCTAGAGGGGATACCTAAATAGGTTTAGGTATAAAAAGATATTTCTTCCTTGGTGACTAAGTACTCCATGGAACTAAATATGTACATAACAAAGGATCCTGGTCTATGCACTTAGTAACATTCATAAGTGGTGATATGCAGAGCGCTTTTTGAGTGTTCTGCCAGCCAAAACTGGCACATTTGGTGTATTTTGGCTTCTTGAACATGGAACAGTCTTTTGGGTTGTTTTTTGTGCAGTCTTTTGGGCTACTTTTGAGAGCTTTTCTTGTAAATATGACTTACAATTAGTATTTACAAATGGTTTGATTTAAGTACAGTCTGTGGGCTGTCTTTTGTTTCTGTCCTAAGTGTTGATTTGTGGGTTAATTGTGTGTTTGAATGTCTTTGTGGTTTGACACCGGTGGTACTTGTGTGAGTGAGTAGCGATTGCGCTCTTTGTGTAAGAATGGCTGGCCTTAAGCGCGCTGTATTGTGTTCTGAGTGTATGACCCCCTTCTGAAAATGTCTGGAATGAGATCAATGTGTTTTTTGTCATTCTGTTATGCAAATGTCATTGAAAGAATTACATTTTAAAATTCAAGAAATGAATTATGTAACATATGCTAAATAGCACATTGAAAGTAAAATAGTAACAAAGTCTGGATGTGGAAATTGCCACAATGCTAATGATAAATTAGAATTCACAATCAATAGGAATAAAATAGGCCTCAAAGAAAGGAAGAAAAAACGAAATTGTGTGCTTTAAACACCTAGGACTCAATATAAAATGTTACAGCATTTTCCTTAGATACATTGTATTAGATATTAAAAGGCATTCACATCATCTGAGGGAATTGGTTGTTGCTGAAATAAATACCACATTACAGAACGATAGATTTGTGCTGGCTTGAAAGGCGTAGAAATTGACGCCTGCTGGTCAAGAGCACAGCTGAGTCAATAACACATGGCTATTCCTGACCGCAGGCCACAGAGGGAAAATGCTGGGTCAACTAGATTTTAAGTTAGTGCAAACCTGGTATAAAGACGTGCATTAAAGACTGCTGATTTTAACAGTTAAGAACAGACAGTTTCATTATTTGGAATAACAGAGAAAAGATTGAAAGTAGGGATTTCCTTTCTTAATGCCTTTTTACATAAGGACATCCGTGGTGCTGATGTTAAATAATAACTGCTCTTTAAAAAGTGACGCTGGTTTAAGTAAAGCCTCTGTGCCTAGGGTTATAAATGAATGCATTTAAAGGCAAAAGGAAAGGAATGAGGCTTGCTTTTCATCTGTGGAAACATCAAAAGGTTTGGTGATAATTATGTTTTTTTTTTTTAATGTGACTATATGACAAAAATGTATTAAAAAATAATTGTACTAAATTAGTTTTTCTTTGTAATGTCTAAATAATCATACTGTGAACTCCTAGCATCAAAGTTGAATTTAAGCAGCGCTTTACCGCAATGGGGGGAACTAAAATGTGAAATTTCTCTTTACCCAGGAGTATCAAAACTCATTTAATGAAGGTGTACCTTATACATTTCTGATCCCCATTCCTGGGATATCTAGAGGACACTCTGGGGGTCCCTAATATGCCAAAACATTGTAGGTTGTTCATGTTTTAGTGCCCCTAGCACCAAAGTCGAATTTGGGCAAAATGTACTGTTTAAAAGCAGTTCTGCCACTCAGGGCATTTTTCAAACTGATCTCAGGCTTCAGTAATGCACACATGCAAGTATAGAACAAGCAGCTGACCTCTAAACTGCTAGACAGCACACCACACACTGCACACAAATGAAAATAAGTATAAAAAACCAGCAGAAGTTATTATCCTAACTCTAAATTACTGACAAACAGGAACAGAATAGGACTGCTTTTCAGCTGTGAGTCTCCATAAGTTGCTTTGAATTGGAAAAGCCGCATGGAAAGCCTTGCACAAAATAGGACTGCTGGTAAGGGTTAAAGGTCGAGTTCTGCATTTAGCAGCCTAGCTGGGCTAAAAGCAGGGTTTTCCTTTGCCATTTCGGCCTCTGAAAAATTCTGAAAGACGAGATGACAGCGCAGAGAGAGAGAAAGAGAAGCTTTGCTTACTATTTTTGGCAAAAACAAGTTTTTGTGCAGTTATATGAACAAGAAGGAAATATAGTGGTATATGTGGCCCTGATTAGAGCATAGCTCTGCCATGTATATAAAAATAATGCTTTTAGTTTAAAGATCACTGTGCACGGGCTACAATAAGGAGGCAATGGGATTTAGTTTGCATTCATTCGCCCTCATGTTACACTAGTACAATTACTAAAGGAATTGGTGGTTGGTTATTAATGTTTTCTAGCCAGCTCAATGTGCTATTTACCTCCTACAAGTTTGTTTGTGCCCAGTTGCCACAAATAGGGGTAGATAGTGTTGACAGAAGGTAAACCTATTTCAGGTTTTCCTACTGTTGAAATGAGGGAAGGAGGTTAGCTCCTCTACAAATTAAGGGTAGGCAAATTTATATTTTCTCTATCTTTTTCTCACTCTCTTTTGAGCCTGTCTAAATTGTCTAGGAAACAGCCATGAGACATTTAATTGGCTATTTAGTAATACTGTTTTAAAATTGTTAGCATTTAATAAAATGAAGAAAAAATATATATGCTATGTTACTGCCCATCCTGTCTGATGAAATTATGAAAGGATGAGTAGTCTAGATTGTTGTTCCCTTATTTGACCTTTAAGGGGAAACTATATGTTATTCTAATGCTACATACAGTTTTGCAATAGCATTGCTAGTCTTTTATTAGTTAGTCTGTGTAAATGAGCTGACAGCCCTTATTAGAGCTGGTAAATAGGGTTTTTTCCTTTGAAAATGATGTTGCATAGTCCACATCATGAAAAGTAGAATGCATAAGGTTTATAATGTCAGGGAAGACGCCCATGTGATCCTCAGCAAACATTTTTAAAGGAAAATATTGTTTTATAGGAGTTTGTTTGTTATAACATGTTCTGCTGGAGAAATGTATGTACCCACTACGTTGAGTTTTTTTTAGCTCTTTATGTAATAAGAATCCCTGTTAAATTAGCAGTTTTAGATTTTCCTGCTGCACCTATAACATGAGAGCATGGTCCTAAGCGTACGATGTTGGTGTTTTTACGAAAGAAAAATCATTTTAGAAGTGTCTGCAGTGCTGTACAAGTAATGCAAGGTTTTTTCTTGAGGTTCTTCACATGAATAATATAGGAATACACAAATGTAAGAATTTAGAGTATGTCTGTATTGTTTTTCTCTTTTCCTCAGGAGTTAGAAAATGAACACAGACTTCCTTAGCTGCTTCAAATAGTGTAATAGGTTCAGGTATTTTTACTCTCAGATAGATGAAGTGGTTCTTGGGTGCCTTGCAAATATATGGGGCGCCCCAAGACTGAGAAAGTATTCTGAGACTATCCTCTCTTTTTTTATTAGATTATTTGTATGCCTTGTCTAAAGACCTTTTGTTCTGTCCACCAATAAATACTTGCTGGCTTACAACCATTGCCAGAGGGGCCCGGACATCAGATCCAGCCTGAGGAGTCCGCACCAGTCCAGCTTGAAGCCAAGATGAAGGTAACCAGCACAGGCATTGTTGGCAACTAGGACCTCAGTGAAGGTAGAAGGCCGGAAGCACTGGGACGGGAAGTGTGTACCCCTGCCACTGTCTTGGGCGAAAGACGGGGTCAAAAATCAGAATGGAGAAATTGTGAATGTAGTTTTGATGCCCAGCTGAGAGTCACAGACCGACCAGAACGGCAAGGAGGCTTTTGCTTGATGTGACCCCCTTTGAAATAAGGGTTGCTTCAGGTACTTCAGCATCATGCCCCTGAATCCTGGCCGTAAAGTTTGCACCTTTGTTTGTTGATCAAGAGATACCTGGGCACACTGAATACAATCTGCGGCCCCAACGAAAGAGCAGTGTGCCAAAGGAGCAATACAGGAGTTAGGGAAGGACTTGAGTTCAGGGTACAGGTGCTGTGCCTTTGGTGCCTGTTAGATTAAAGTGAAGAAAACTGGTGTACTGACTGAGGCACTGGACAGGATTGCTGAGGGCATTTGCCCCGGAAGGTGATTGCCCTATCCTGAAAGAAGAAACTTTCCCCTTGAAACTTGGGCGTGATAATTTTTCCTGAGTAGCGAGTTGTGCAGCTCCACCGTTGGATGAACAATAGGAGCCTGTCTGTGAGGCTCAAACGGACACAGGGAGAAGACTCGCCTCTGGCTGGTTGTACAGCGGCTTCAATTTCCCAAGGACTTCTTTTTGTTAGAAATGTACCCTTTCGGTCGTCTCATTTTTTAGCCCTTTGCGGCTCCTCGTCCTAATTCCTATGGCGCTGTGTGGTCCTCCTGGTCCCCTGCAGCCAGAATTGTTTTTGTAATAATATGTCTGACTGCTTTAATATTTGCATTAGGAATAATGTTTATTCTGCAGGAGTAACGTTCTTCTGAGCAGTTAACAAATGTTACTTTGCCCTTTCCTTGAGTATATTAATTGATACTCTAGCCCTCATAAAAAGAACATTGGAAAAGTCTATTGAATTATTTTTTTTTTAGATATTTGTTCTCCTGATACCTGTGTGTTAATTATGATCCAATGATCTGTTCCCTTTGTACTCCGGCTTATACTTTATATATGCCCGCTTAATATTTAGACTAAGAAATGCCCACCTAGCAATGGATTAGAATATTGATGAATTTATGAGAATAAATGTGCAGAATATTTTCTATGTTCCTTCTAGATCATAGGGATGTCTTTAGCTCATGCTAAAAGGACCTCTGTTAAAGATTGCAGGAATTGCTATTAGCATGAGCTAAAAGCCATTTTGTTCCTGGCAGCCATTTTAGTTAGTCTATAGTGCAAATAGGAAAGGATTCCTTTTGCTAGCGCGAGCACAATTTCAAAGGGCTGGTATAGCCTCTAGTATTTTCATTCATTAAAGAAATTATGAACCAGTAATCATGATTATCCAAGCGATTGATTTATTCTCAATGTGGATGATTTGTAGATACTTTATAGTTGTTGGCAAACTTCTTCACGGTATTGAGAAACATTATCCGTCTTATGAAGATGACAACCATAAACCCAATGCATTTCGGGTTCCAACCGAACCCTTCATCAGGGGTAATTCTTCAGACTGTGAATAACAAAAGGCAAATCAAAACTGTGGTTCCCATTAGGAAAATACAAGTATAATAAAGAAGAGGTTGCGCAATAACTTTGTGCATTAAATATTGAGTGACTAACCCCTAGTGAAACATCGCACTCAGAGTGATCTAGAATCAAGGAGCACATGCCTTAGTGAGCATCAGAAGAGTTACGATATCGAAGATCTATTAAAAGAACGACAGTGAAGAACAAAATGAACCCATATGAAACACGAGTGTGGAGGAAGCCAAGTGAAAAGCAAGTTATATCTGAAGACCGGTGAGTTTTTAACCAGTAGAAAACAGGCTGAATTGCGTGCCAATGGTTACGATAGAAAGTTGCGAGGAAGTTTGAAACGGAATAGAACCGAGTAGTGATATAGACGATGTAAACGAGTCCTGAAGAGAACCATTGGCACGCAATTCAGCCTGTTTTCTACAAGTACTGAACTGGACAGGGCACAGGCAAGGTCCCAAAACCTGTTACACACCACCCCCACACATGATGCTACAGGCATTGTTCACATGGATAAAGTGCCAGCCTAGATAACCTTGTGAAGGAGTGACTACACACAGACCAGGGAACACATTGCAAGGAGGGGAAGGGAGGCAGGAGAGCACCGCTATACTGTGGGTAACAGGATCTGCACAGCACCTTTAAACCCTGGCAGTGTATCCATGCAACTGTGCACTTACAAATGCTGGTGACACACAACAAACACACATGTACCTACCCCCTTCCTGCTGCTGCTTCTCCTGTAAGCGCCTGTACAAGTCTGGAAAGACCACCGCCAGCACACGCTTGTGGATGTGGGTCAGACGGCGGCGCCCGCGGTTCTTATGGGTCTCAGGTGAGTCCCCCAGCAGGACCCGTGCGATCCTCCGCGTCCAGCACCGGATATCCTGCCAGCGTTTTCTCACCTGGGCCAGGTGCCGCTTGCGACCGTTCGTCCTCCTCACGGCACTGACGGCGTTCATCCAGATCTGCTTCTTGGCAGAGGCACCTACCTGTGAGGATGAACAAGTGACACTACATCAATACACCTGGCACATGTCACAGAGACACATATTAGAACAAATTTGCTGTTTACAACAAGGCATAGTATGCATCCAACGCATTGCACCTTTGTCATAGGGACATGATCCTCTGGGGAAGGGCAAAAGCAGTACGTGCCATTGAAAGTACACAGGTGGAATGAGGGCAACGACACAATCAATGATCCAGGCTCACACTGTGCATCACAAGCTACACCAGGATTATGTGCAGCACCTCAAAGCAGTCACATGCCACAGGCCACTGACGCTACCTCAGCAGAGTACACAGACACACACAGGCACAGGACATTCACCTGCCATTGCCAAATGCAGCTACAAACCTCACTCTGCACATGTGCCACTAGACGGGGGGGCTCACAGATGTGGGGCTGGCTCTGCACGTCAGACACACAGCACTGCTCCCTGCTCACATCACATGGGCAGGGTATATCCATCCCTCATGCAGCTTGGGTGCTACACTCCACATATGCACCCACCCACATGACAGGGGACTTACACATACACCGATGTCCAGGGTACGAACACATCATGTGGACACTCTCAGCACAGGTACACAGAACTAACACACATCTGTGGGTACAGTCACCTGTCACACTGGGCTTACCACATAATCACATGAGGACTGTAGAGGCTACATTCCCAGGAGGATAAGACAGGCAGAATGTGGCATGCACCATGCAGTGATTGTCACAGTAAACACAATGCAAGTGAGGACGGCAGACATGCACCACAGCATGCTCTGGCTGGGAGACATCAGGCATTCCCCCCCGGGGACCCCCCCTACAGTACATTGCATGTGTGTCACACCTGGACACAATGGCAGAAGTCACAGTCACAAAAAAGGGACACAGTCTGTGCTAGTGGACTCTGCACTCATCTGATACCCTGGTCGCCCATACAGCTGGGGGTACTGTGGGAGGATCACATCCAGCAATGCCAGGTTCTCCTTCAGGGTGAAAGGCTGTGCCCTCTCCACAGACCTTGACATGGTTCCAGGGAATCAGGAGCAGCATCTGGGTCGTAGAATCCAAAGATGTGCAGGCAAGTGCTCTCTCATGGGACCTGGCTGCCTTATAGCTGCCTTGCTGGCCTGTTTCATGCACAGGAGTACAGAGTGATTGGTCACTCACATTTGCATCCTATGTTTCCTCCAATCCCTTCAAACCTAGCACAGTCAGTGGGTTTTCATTTTTTTTCCCTTGAGCATGATGTCAACTCCAGAACCACATTGCAACAAAGTAGATTCATTCAAACTGACTTTTGCTGTGCACCTGCAGAAAAAAATTCATACTTTAAACTTAAACTTAAAACCAGCATGCATGTAGGCCTTTATACTTGTCCCTCATGTGTCCCCTATGTAATTTGGAGATTCACACACAGGTACGGTGCGTTCTGGGGCCCTAGGGTACCCCAAATGCATAGCAACGGCCCGTACAGGCGTGTGTGCGGTCCGTATCACTATGGGTAAGCATACGCAAGCACACCCATAGTGATAGTGAGCGTACGCGCGTGTGTACGGTCCGTATCACTATGGGTGTGCTGGCGTATGCGTACCCATAGTGATACGGATCGTACACGCGCCTGTACGCTCACTATCACTATGGGTGTGCTGGCGTATGCGTACCTATAGTGATACGGACCGTACACGCGCCTGTACGCTCACTATCACTATGGGTGTGCTCGCGTATGCGTACCCATAGTGATACGGACCGTACACGCGCCTGTACGCTCACTATCACTATGGGTGTGCTCGCGTATGCGTACCCATAGTGATACGGACCGTACACGCGCCTGTACGCTCACTATCACTATGGGTGTGCTGGCGTATGCGTACCCATAGTGATACGGACCGTACACGCGCCTGTACGCTCACTATCACTATGGGTGTGCTCGCGTATGCGTACCCATAGTGATACGGACCGTACACGCGCCTGTACGCTCACTATCACTATGGGTGTGCTGGCGTATGCGTACCCATAGTGATACGGACCGTACACGCGCCTGTACACTCACTATCACTATGGGTGTGCTCGCGTATGCGTACCCATAGTGATACGGACCGTACACACGCACGTACGCTCACTATCACTATGGGTAGGCCTACGGCAGCACTCCCATAGTGATAGGGAACGTACACAGGCCCTCAGAGCGAATGTACGGTGCCTTTCACACATCACAGTGGTGACAGGCAGCACACAGGAAGGAATAGAGCTGACATACTTGTCCATGGATGGACATCAAGGCATTGTCTGGGCAGTACTACATGTGTGGGGCACAGGTGTGAAAGGCTGTGATGTGGCACATTACTCCTGAGTCGAGAAGGCAATAGATGTATGATGAGATGTGTACACATGTTATGTGTGACGGTGCAATATGTGCCAGGCATGCCCTTCACTCCTTTGACATGTGTGCATGTCGTACTGCACACTTGGGATGAGCGTCACTGGCATGGCACAGTCAACAACACACGCAAGTGTCCCCTGATGCCCGCTACAGGGGTTACCACACCAGACATGTGACTACCCACGGTGCACGATGTGTCTATGTCATGTATGTGTGGTGTGTTCCCATTAGCTTGATGTTGGTGTTCCCTCAAAAGCATCAGCTGTTGCAGCAACCAACATGTGTCTGTGTGTAGATGGACATGGCACACTATTACGCACACCAGGCCACATGTGGTATCGGATGTGAGGTGTGTATGTATGCATGGGACACGGAGTAGCGTAACAAGGACCTGTCTGCATCCTCTCAATGTATGTGTGGTGAGTCATGACATGTACACCTTAATGGCAAGGTGTGTGGGCTGTCCTCGTGTAATGTCATGTGACCTGTGGCTCTAGTGTTCCGCTACCTGTCTCTGCAATCGACATCCTACTTCTGCTGATGTGTTGATGTATGTCACTCCTGTGTTGCGTCTGGCTGTTCACTCACACTGGGACACAGCTAGTCCCATGCCATGGCATGTGGAGGTTCACAATCTCCGTGTGTAGCTGGGTCTTGGTAGTAGTGTCACCTGGCAGCCATACGTGTCCAGGGCATGTAGCACATACCTGACTCCGTATGTAGCATATGTGTATTGACAGATTAACATGTGCTCAGTACATATAAATTGTTGTTGTAGTGCACTCACTCTTCCTTGTCACTTCCAAATTACTGCAGAGCACCGCCTCTTCCCCGACCAATTTCGGACTTGGCTGACATGCGGGAGAATGACTCTATACGCTGCTACCGCTTTCCCCAACCGTTGATTGAGGAGTTGACGGCAAGGCTGGCACCACACCTGCAACCGCTGCACAGGTATCCTACGGCACTGACACCCAAGCTGAAGGTAATGGCAGCCCTACATGTTCTTGCCACGGGTACCTTTCAATATACCATAGCTCATGTTGGTGGCATGTCCCAGAGCATGTTCAGCCGTGTGCTCCATGATTTCTTAGAGGCCATGTTGCTTCACCTGGATGAGTTCATCCATTTCCCAACTCCTGAACAGTTGACTGGGGTCAAGCGTGGATTCTATGCCCTGGGAGGGATGCCCCATGTCATTGGGTCCATAGATGGGACACATGTGGCTTTGGTACCACCACAGGCACAGGAGGTAGCGTACAGGAATCGCAAACACTACCACTCCATCAATGCCCTTGTGGTGTGTCTGTCCAACATGGTAATTTCACATGTCTGTGCTCGTTTTCCAGGATCAGCACACGATGCCTACATCATGAGGCGTAGCAGGGTGCCTGAAATGATGACGCAGCTGTGCAACGAACGAGCATGTGTTGTTGGTGGGTACACTCTGTCTGTCCTGTATTTTGCGTAGACTTCCAGCACGACCGCTTCTCCTGTCCTACTTATGTCCATGTGGTTTCCATGCAGAGGACGCTGGCTATCCCAACATGCCATGGCTGATCACACCTCTCCGCAACCCCAGCACGCCGGCCCAGCTCCGCTACAACACCGCCCATGGCCGGACAAGGCGAGTGATAGAGAGGACATTTGGCCTCCTGAAGAGCCGATTCAGATGCCTCCACAAGACCAGCGGCGCCCTCCCATATGCCCCGGCGAAGGTCTGCAAAATCTTCATGGTCTGCTGCATGCTGCACAACATGGCAGTTGAGAAAGCTGTGCCACTGATCCTGGATCAAGATGATCAGGACCATCCACCCGTGGAGGACGAAGGGCTTG
The DNA here is from genome assembly GCF_964204655.1 of Triturus cristatus. NCBI lineage: Eukaryota > Metazoa > Chordata > Amphibia > Caudata > Salamandridae > Triturus > Triturus cristatus. The sequence goes on along the minus strand of NC_140581.1, from coordinate 1,188,381,033 downwards.
GCAATGGGGCTAGTGATGTGGAGGATGTGGTTCCACAAGAGGACATTCGGAGTCGGCTCATACGCGACTTCTTTGCTTAGTGGTGAGTACCAGTGTCTGAGTGTGCACGCATTGGTCCCCGTGTGGCATGTGTTGCGATGTGTGTGTCCATCTGCATGTATACCACGTGAGTCAGAGGTGTGTGTGGATGTGTCACTCGAGTGATGGTGCCAGTGATGAGTGTATTTCCCCAGTCATAATTGTGACCTAGCATGTTGTCATCCTTACATGTGTCGAGTACATGCACATGCAAGTGGCTGTGCTTTTTGTGGCTGACTTCTTGTGTGTCTCTCATCCCCAGGTACTTGCGCATGCCGTCTGCTGGTTGCATTGTTGTGGCACTGCTATTCCTCATGGACACGTCATCGTGTGCTGACTCAGCGTTACACGCACGGACAAGTTTGGAAGTCTCCTTAGGGTAAGGGATGCATCAGGGGTGTATTGGGTGTGGCAGTTGTTTACGATGTGTGCACACTTCCCCTGTCGATGTTTGGTTCCTCTGCAGACATGTCGCATCACCATGGGACACATTACATGTAGCTGGGTACACCTGAATAGATGGTCAGACTTGTTGACAGTCATCTGTGATGGGATAGTGGATTGTGATGATGGCATCAATGTGTGTAACACTGCCCTCGGACACCTACCGTTTGAATTGGCTTGACATGGTGTGGGACTTCCACATCAGAGGATCAATGGTGTATGGCAGCCTCTCCGTGAGCAGCAGGGGGTGTTTAGCTGTTACCCGACACTTGTGTGCCAGTTCCATGGCTATCACGCATTTGTGCTGCAGAAGGGGGGTTCCAGTGTTGGACCCACATGTTACTCCACATGACCTGTGTATGTGTACTCCGAGTTGCTTCTGCATTCCCGAATACATGACTAATAAAGGTGTCCCTATGCCTCCAAGGTGCCTCTTCTCAGTCAATGCTGGTGTGTTGCCACGGGGCATACGGCATGTCTGGCATGGTTTTCCGTGATAGTGGCTATGTGTCTATGTGTAGAGTAGCAAGATGCAAGCTGTTTATGTGGGATTAGACTCTGTATTGTGCATGATGTCCATGACTGTGTGGGTATTGTGACATGTGCCATCCCCATGCATCCAACGTTGGCCAGGCCTCCATTCTCTGCATCCACCTGACTCAAGCTTGCAGGACATGGTTCTGCCACCTGTCTACACATACCTGGGTGCCCCCAGGACACTCCACATGATCCCTGACCTCTGCGCATGACTGTCGCTGTACTCAAAATGTCTGTCGGCACGGTTGTGCGGCCACCCCCTCAGCTGGTTGGGCCCATCACGGGTGTGTATGGTGCTCCATGTCTGTCTTGCCTAATACATTGTGACCCATGTGTGTCCTGTGCCAGACTCAGGCCCCAGGGTATGGATGGTTGAAGTCATATGAGAACTCTGGCATGGTTAGACTTTACAAGACACATGTAAGGTAATAATGCAAAATGTAGGCATCATCTCTTTATCGTGTAACTTTTTATTTGTGTTGGGGTACGTGGGGGGGGGTATGACAAGAGGGGCTTTCCGGGTGTGTGGAATCCAAAGTTCACTGGGGGAGTTGGTGTCCTTGCCATTGGAAATCATCAGAGTCCATGCTACAGTCTTTGTCAACATTGGTCAGACAGTGACCAGCAAGTCCATGTGGCAGAGAATGTCTTTTGCTGATGTGCTGCTGTTGGTCCAGTGGGCCAGGTGCCAGGCCAGGTGTCCTGGGAGATGGTGCTGTTGCGCCGACCCTCACGGTCTTTTCCGTGGACGACCCGCCCTCCTGCGGGAACCCTCAGAAGCAGGCCGTGACGATGTTTGGGATGCTCCGTCGGATGTCTCCTCCTCCTCCTGATCCCTCCCTGTGGGTGGTGATGTTCTTGGCCTGGTGGCACAGGGAGGGTTGCCCATGTTGTCGGCCATCCGACAGAGTGTACGGTGAATTCCCGTGAACACCGTCACGAGCTCAGCCTGTCTGTCCTCCATCCGCCCTTGGTGTCGCAGTAGACAGGCATGTTGCTCCGCATGTTGCTGGGCCTGCTGGGTCTTGATCTCCTCGAGCGTCCCCTTCATCTCGTTGAGGGTGGACACAACCTGGCCCATGCCCGTGGTGTCCTGCCGGTATGTGTCCAGGATGTTTCTGACATGGGAATATACCGGTTCCACAGCCAACTGGTCAGGCTCGCGCCTCCGCCGTCCTCCACTCCCACCACCCCTGCCCACTTGCACCTGGCCTGCCCTTGTGGGCACATCGGGTCTCCGGGACCCCTGAGGGGTGGCATTAGTGTTGTCGCCTGCCTCCTCCTGGGTGCCCGGTACACCGTGTCCCTCCTGGTCAGCCTGGCTGCATTGTGGTGGTGGGGCAGGGATCCTGGGTGTCTCCTGGGATGTGGCAGGAGTGGGGGTGGTGGTTGGCCCAGTTGTACCTGACGCAGGTGCTGCAGGTGGTTGGACACCAGAGGGGCCAGGTTGGTCGGGGTCGTCCACAGAGTGGTGAGAGTCGTCGCTGCCGATGGGATCATCATCCCGCAGAGCCGGGTCCTGTGAGTCTTCCCCCCCAATGTTGGGGGGTGATCCACAACGTTGACCTGTGTGTGAGAGAGACAATGTTATTTATGTTCCATGCAACATCCATGTTTCATTTGTTTCAAAGTTGGCACATTTCCTCTGGGTATTTGGATATGTTTGGCGAGCCATGCATTGGCGCCTTCCGTGTTGCACTGTACGTGGGCACATGGAGTTGTTCCACACACTTATATAATGCAGGTAGCTGGCGTTGTGCTGGTGCACAGGTTGAGACATGGCCCAGTGTTTTGCCATGGAGAAGAGAGGGGGATTCAGGCACTGGCCACCCTTGTCTACATGCACGCAGTCCACCTGCTGACGAGCAGACATTCCCACACCACCCAAGGCTGAATTGGTCTCCCTGTGTCTCCCTTTCTCACTCCCTCTCTGTCCCCCTCTCCCTCCCTCCCCATGTCAGCCTCCTCCCTCTGTCCGTCTCCCTGTGTCTCCCTCCCTCTCTCTCCCCCTCTCCCTTCCTCTGTGTGTCACCCTCTGTCACCTCAGCCCAGCTTCCTAGGCACACACTTTTTGCAGATCTTTGAATGGCCCTTGGCTTGTTCATGTGAGTTTGTTTCTGATCTCCAGGCACCCATTGGGTGTAGTGTCTGTGTCTGCGCTGCTGCTGTGGTGGTGTGTGCTGCCACTCTTTCACAGTGTTGGCTGTTCATTAGCTGCTGTCATGTGCAAAAAGTGCCTTCACCCCCATGTCTTAATGCAAGGCGACCGCCATTTGCTGGCAAGTCTTTCCTGTGTGGGGACACACTGTTTGTCTGGCTGTGACCTAGGCCATATGGGCAGAGGGCATTGTTGTCTGCTTCTGAGTTGCACAATGTGATTTTTGGGGCCCACACTCCCGCCATCCGGCTTACCGTGTCTTGTGTTGGTGTTTTCTGTGGCCTGTGACTTGGCATTGTCCAGCTGGGTGCATGGGGCATGGTGGCGCTAGTGGCATGTGCGTGTTCATGGAGTGTGGTTGAGTCATGCGATAGCTTGGGGTGGTTGCGTGCATGATTGTGAGTTTGGTTGTGGATGATGTTCCCCCCATGTGAGGGGAGTTGTTTGTGTACTCATTCGGCTCTCGGAGTCCTTCTACTCCGTCCACTGCCACCACCGGCAGTATGGCCATCACCCTCTCCTCCCAGGGATGGTATTGTACGCGTCTGCGGGGCGGCCCTCCTCCAGTGATGTTGGCCTGGTTGTGGTCGTCGGTCATTTTGGCTCGGACCCTCCTCCGCAGATCGTACCACCTGGCTTGGCATTTATGCCTGGTCCTTCTGGTGGACGCAACAGCATTCACAGCATCGACAATCGTCTGCCACATGGCTGTTTTTTCGGAAATGCTGGTCTGTCTGACCAATGTTCCAAAGAGGTGTAGCTCGACTCTGAGGATTTGGTCGACAAGGACCTCCAACTCTTGGCTAGTGAACTTTGGATTCTTGTTAGTGGGCATGGTGAGGGGTGTGGGTGTGGATGGTTGTGGGGGGTGTGGGTGTGGATGGTTGTGGGTGTGTGGGTGTGGTTGTGCAGGTGTGTGTGTGAATGTGATGAGGGGGTGTTTGTGAAGGTGGGTGTGTGAAGGTGTGCAAGTGTAAGGTGTAGTAAAGGTTCAAGTATGGTGCTGGGGGTTGTCTGTGGGGTCTGGCAGCAGTGAGTCTGTTGCAAAGGCTCATGGTTTGTGTCTGTGGGCCCTTTTTATTGGTCCATTGGTGGGTGTGGCTGTGTTTGAACTTTGGGTGGGTGTGTTATAAGGAGTGGTTGTGTTTTGGGCCTCTGTTTGGGAGTTTGGCAGTTGCAGGTCAGTGAATGTGTTGTATTTGTGCTTGTTGGACATGTTTTGTGGCTTTGTGCGATTCGAATAGAGTATTCTTGTGTTGTTTTGCTTTGTCCTGGTTGTGTACATGTGTTTTTAGCGTGTGTACGGTGTGTACATGGGCCATTTTGTTGTACAGTGCTGTCCTTGTCTCTGGCTTGATACGACTCGTACATGCGCGATGTTGGGTGAAGGTGCTGGTGTTGGGGCCTGGGGTGCGCTCCGTACTTAGACTGGTGGGGTGTGTGTTCGCTCCGTACATACATGGGTGGGGGTACGGTCCGTACATACACGGTTGGGGTGGGGGTACGCTCCATACATACGCGGGTGAGGGTACGGGCCGTACATACACTGTTGGGGTGGGGGTACGCTCCATACATACGCGGGTGCGGGTCGGGCCGTACATACACTGTTGGGGTGGGGGTACGCTCCATACATACGCGGGTGAGGGTACGGGCCGTACATACACGGTTGGGGTGGGGGTACGCTCCATACATACGCGGGTGCGGGTCGGGCCGTACATACACTGTTGGGGTGGGGGTACGCTCCATACATACGCGGGTGAGGGTACGGGTCGGACATGCACGGTTGGGGTGGGGGTACGGTCCGTACATACACTGTTGGGGTGGGGGTACGCTCCATACATACGCGGGTGAGGGTACGGGTCGTACATACACGGTTGGGGTGGGGGTATGCTCCATACATATGCGGGTGAGGGTACGGGCCGTACATACACTGTTGGGGTGGGGGTACACTCCATACATACGCGGGTGAGGGTACGGGCCGGACATGCACGGTTGGGGTGGGGATACGGGCCGTACATACACTGTTGGGGTCGGGGTACGCTCCATACATACGCGGGTGAGGGTACGGGCCGGACATGCACGGTTGGGGTGGGTGTACGCGCCGTACATACACTGTTAGGGTGGGGGTACGCTCCATACATACGCGGGTGAGGGTACGGTTCGTACATACACTGTTGGGGTGGGGGTACGCTCCATACATACGCGGGTGGGGGTACGGTCCGTACATACACTGTTGGGGTGGGGGTACGCTCCATACATACGCGGGTGGGGGTACGGTCCATACATACACTGTTGGGGTGGGGGTACGCTCCATACATACGCGGGTGAGGGTACGGGTCGTACATACACGGTTGGGGTGGGGGTACGCTCCATGCATACGGGGTGGGGGTACGGTTCGTACGTACACTGTTGGCATAGGGGGTACGCTCCATGCATACGGGGGTGGGGGTACGGTCTGTACGTACACTGTTGGGATGGGGGTACGCTCCATGCATACGGGGGTGGGGGTACGGTCCGTACGTACACTGTTGGGATGGGGGGTACGCTCCATGCATACGGGGGTGGGGTACAGTCCGTACGTACACTGTTGGGATGGGGGGTGCGCTCCATGCATACGGGGGTGGGGGTACGGTCCGGACGTACACTGTTGGGATGGGGGGTGCGCTCCATGCATACAGGGGTGGGGGTACGGTTCGTACATACACTGTTGGGGTGGGGGTACGCTCCATACATACGCGGGTGAGGGTACGGGCTGTACATACACGGTTGGGGTGGGGGTACGCTCCATACATACACGGGTGGGGGTACGTCTCGTACATACACGGGTGTACATACACGGGTGTACATACACAGGTGTACATTCACGGGTGGGGGTACGTCTCGTACATACACGGGTGTACATACACGGGTGGGGATTCGACTCGTACGTACACTGGTGTACATACACGGGTGGGGATTCGACTCGTACATAGGAGGGCTGGGGGGAGTGTTGGGCGCGTATGCGGGCACATGTCTCCATGGTTGCTATGGGAGTTCGGTGCGGACGGTGTTTTTTCCATCCGGTTGTAACATCGGACGCACGGGATGGATCGTACTTGCGCGGTCGGACTTCACTTTTCACATTTGTACGATAAATCGTCCGAGGATGTGTCGGACACATTTTCCGACCCGAGGACGTGTGGGGAATAATTCCCAATGCGATTCGTATGCACTTTTTCCCATGCGAATCGTACTTGGCAGTTTGGACGGCACTTGTACGATTCGTACGGTAAAAAGACCGGATACGAGTCGTACGGGGAATTTTTTTACAGGATCGTAATCGGCACCTATTTGTTCTGCAAATGCTAGTTACTTTGAAGAGAAAGAAAATTGTGCAATTGAACGTGCAGAAGATGGTTTTTCACTTTTGAGATGATGATGTTGCCTTTATTTTTTAGCACATAATATATAAGTTTGGCTGCTTCATCAGTAGAAGTTCCAGTATTAGCCATTTGAGACATTAGGAGCATTACTGAGTTCAAATGCTTGATTCTATTTGCGCATTTATTTTGTGTATCCATCAAACATTTATTCTTGCTGAATATCCAGATATGCATGAGCTACTTTACATGCTTTGAAATGATTATTACATGGTTTTATGATTTCACTGCTTTAACATGTGTTTCAATCATAGTTGTGCTTTCAGTTATGAAATGCAGTTTTTCAATCATAGTTGTGTTTACAGTTAAGAAATGCAGTTTTTCAATCATAGTTGTGCTTTCACTTAAGTAATTCAGTTTTTTTATATATGTATGTAATGATAGTCAAAGGTTGGAATGTCAAAGGGTGGAATGCAGTGCTAGAGGCACTCTTGTTGTCTGACACCCTGTGATGACCTTTGACTACCATTATTTTAACTAACTTAAGTGTGTTATTTTATCCTAGCCTGGATGTATGACGGCCCTGCATATGCCTGTTTCTTTTACAGGTTTCTTTCTTGTAATCTTGCAGTCTTTCAGTGGGAGCCGTCACGGAGTAGGACAGCCTTGCCAAGAACAGAAGGTGTGGTATGTGCATTTGAAAGCATGAGAGGGAGAGAGAGGTGTGGAATGTACTCTTTGGTTTCGAAGTGCAGTGTTGTGGGCAGTGATTCACACATGTGCTTGGTGTTGTACATTGAGAGATAAAGTATGTGATGCTATAGGATATTGACAGATGGAGTATGTGAATCTATAAGAAGTTGTGCACAATTGTGAATTGTGCTGTGCATTGATGAGAATTATGAACTTCTTACTATTGACTTTGACATGGCCTCATTTCATCCTTTTTCCTGACTCTGCCTTGCTTCAGCTTTTCTGCGTGCACAGCAGTGCTTGCAAGTTGTTTGGGTGATTCACGTTCAAGGATTGTTTTTTGTTTAATGTACTCTGAAAGGCTTTGTGAGCTTCGTCAAGATGAAGGCTGGAACATGCGAAATTTGGAGAAGGGGTCGTGAGAACTCCTTCCTGTCATGGGAATGCTTGCTTGGGACCTGGCCAGTTCTGGTAAGAGTCCTCTGGCCCAGAGGGAAGTCATTCCCGAACGTTCTAGTGTGCTTTGAGATCATAAAACTGAGGCTTGTTGACTCAGAAACCAGGAGTTTGGAATCAGAGTGGGGACGGAGGCATCTACCTCAGAGTGTGGAACTCTGGTTGCTGAGGCTCTCAACCATGGCTATTTAACTTCCCCAGTCAGGAGTCGGTGAGATGCAGTGTTTGCACCTGGTGAAGTATTGAGTTTTGGTTATTGCCATTGAGAAATTTGGCCAGTGGCTTTGATCATTTGAGGTGTTTTCTTTGTGATATGTGAGTGAGTGGAGGTGCACGTCCAAAGAATGAAAAAAAAGAATATATATATATATATATATATATATATATATATATATATATATATATCATGAACTCCGCAAACTGGAAGACTCCTTTTCCAAACATACGGACACGGACCCAGTTCAGTGCTTGAGGTGTTTAATCAACCGTCGCCATTACGCGTTACGGCTCCGTAGAGCCTTGATCACATGACAAGGATGCTCAGGTTAGTGCAATATTTAAAGTGACAAGTACATACAATTGGGATATCACATGGTCATAGACATAAATAACAGACTTGTTTATGTACTTCGTTTGTGTCATAAACAATAAATACATGCTGTTTATACTTCAAATTGTCTCAAATATTTATATATAGATTTAAAAATTAGGAGCAAAGTAATTCTTGTAACCGATTTCTAAATTAGAGTAAAAATACTAAAAACTGGAAAGCAAGTTAATACCAGGTTGCATCCTTATTCCAGTGTATTTCCCTGTTCTAATTCAACCGCTTCATATATCCCAAAATGTTTTGTACAATCATCTACAAAGTGCCTAAGTGCAAAGTGCAATGTGCTATAAACATAATAATAATCCAATTTTATATTGTTTTGATATTTCTAACTACCGACATGTTCATTTTTCTGACTCATATATTCTTTACTGAGGTATTTGGGTTGGAATGTACATGCAGATGTTCATAAATCGTGTTCGTGCAAATTGGCTATTAAATAAAACTGAATCGGTTGTTTATCCATAGATTAACCATTTGACATAGAGCCTAGTCATTTATCCTTGACTCTTGAACACATATGTGACTATATCTACGTCTGACTAGCAGCTTATATAGATACATCAATGTATACATATATAAATAAATATATAAATAAATACATACATAAATAGTGATTACTGCCAATAAATATAAGTAAAATACTCTCCTTTCGTATAATCCTAAATATACATGTTTTTATAAGCTCAATCGTATGTTCAAATAGTTATTCCTTATAGGTTTACAACCAATTTCTGTATATATTCCATAACAGTGATATATTTAAAATCCTAACTTAAGCACGTATGCAGATCCTCTGTTGCGTTATGACCCAATGGCACTTTTGAGTCTAGCTGTAGAATATATCTTGTTTCCAGCTTCCTCAGTTTTGTGACTCTATCCAGTGCTTAATTTGTAAAATATGAAGTGCAGGTGCTCATATGTTTGTCAGAGGCCACGCCTTCTTTTCTCCAGCTCCACCCACTTCCTCCACTGGCTCCACCCACTTACTCTATTAGCTCCACCCACATCCTCAACTGGCACTGCTAAAAGTCAGATGTAATACGTGATTTGAATTTCAGCTAGGGAGCCTTCGTCATATTAAGGTTTTGATCACACTAGAGGAATATTTTTTCTACGGAGCAAAATAGAGTACATTTTCACCATAACCTTGGCCTACAAATTACAAGCATTGCTCAAAGGTGTTGAACAATCACAGACGTTTAACGCCCTGTTTGAGAGCATAATGTTGTGGATGCTATAATAAAGGGTGAGAATTCAGCTCAAAACGTATGATTTAGACAATCTCGATGCACAAAAGGGTGCAATGTCTAATATTTATATGTTTCTAATCTCTCGTCTTCATTGCTTGATTTTGCTCACTAGGAAGTGTCATTCATAGTCGTTGAAATGTGAGTCATAATTACACTGAATTGAATGAAATTATGAAAATGGCACTCATAGCAATCTGAAACCTTGGCAGCTATGCGGTGGGTGTCAGTGTCACTGGGTGAAGGGTGCACTGCACTGCAAAGAGAGCAGAAGGACTTCACTACCTGGCAAATGAAACTCTCCACTGTGAGCCCTGCTGCCAAGAGAAGAACACTTCCTTCCAGGCCTGGCTGTTTCCCATTTACTCACCCAGCCTCTGTCTGCGAGGGAACCAAGCTGCTTCCTGCACCAGACATTGTATCCTGCTACCAATGTCTATACGTGCTGTTAAAGGACCCCTACCCCAGTTAAGGGCCTAACTCAAAGGCCTATAAGGGATGAAGTGCGACCCTTTAATAAGTGGTATTCACATACATGCACAGAAGGTTAATAAAGCTGTTAGCATTTTGCCCAATGGTATTATGATATTTTAAACTGGAGCTAAAAGTCTTCCAAGGCAGTGCAAGCAGGCAACTCAATCCGTCGGTCTATGGTATGGGCCCCAGGCATGCATAGGTAAATGCAGAGAACAAATTGATGCCAAACTACACTCACCTGCTAAAGACCCAGGACCCTGCTATCTACAGAAATCTAAAGAAATGCCTCCATGCAAATGAGGAAAACCTTTTTTCTCTGTGCAGCCTCTCTACGCAACCGCATGGGGATATCAGTGCAGGGCAGAGGAGCAGGCAGGGGCCACACTGTGTGCCTCATATGAGTTGGCGCACTGATTGTGGCACCCCTTGAAAGGGGAGAAAAAGAGGTACCGTGGATGCCCCAGACATCCCTCTCCAGGCAGGTGCAGTAACAACAGGCCATGTTGCCATTAAATTGTGAAAAGTGGAACAGCTACTTTAGTCAGCTGGTCAATGTTTTTCACTAATGTGCTGCCTCCATAGCAGTGTCAGTCAAGTGAGGTAGGGTATCCATCTTCTGAGCTGGAGGGTCTCTCAGTCCAGTGAGGGGAAAGTTTCGGCCCATTCATTTGAGGGTCTCTCAGGCTAACAGAGAGGAGTCTAAGAGACCAGTGAAACAAGAGTGCAGCTGAGTGAAGAGGTAGTCGAACATTATTAAGGCAGGCATTTAAGGCTAGTGGCATGCTAGTATCAGTCAAGTGAGTGAGGTGGATGTCTCACAGGTGACAGGAGGTGTATCAGTCTATTTAGGAGGGTTGCTCATTCTGACGATGAAAGAGAGTATCTGACCAATGTGAGTAGGTATTTTGTAGTAAAATGGTGTTTTAGAAAAAAGTGGTGTCTTGGTTCACATAGGTACTTGGGGGGCTCACAACAAGTGACGTACGATGCGAATACATTGCGGAATGGACTCGGAGGCTTTTTGTGTAATCTTGGAGTTGCGGATTATATGACGTTAGGTGGAGGTCTCATTATATTGAGTTTGGAGTCCTATCCGGTCTGCAAGTATGGAGAAATCACACCCCTTCAGGTTACGTGGCATCAGCCATGGCATTAGGACCCGGGTCTCCTTTGGGGCCGGGCCCACATCCTCCCTTGCTTGTTCTCATGATTCTTTGGCCGGGGAGCTGCTAGTGTAAGGATACATGAGGCACTTTATTTGTCTGTGATACTGATAGGTGACGGACTTCCAGGCTATTGAAATACTTCTAGACTCCTCACACTTTTGCCCCTGCTGTAAGACCAAAGGCAGAGGAGCAGCTTTAAAACAAGCACGTAGCCAGGAAAATATCATTCCGATGCTCAGTATATCCAATATGGCCACCCCAAATCCTATATACAAATGAAAATGTATATGGAGCCAGTTGCACACAGTTTGGCGCCACACCTTTGTGGACTGATGGCATAACAAATTGATCAGTCTTTGTATCTGGTACTCAGTAGCATGTCATCGGTATGGTAGCATTGGTAACCAAATGAATATCAATTGGAGACTGACGGAGGCTCATATGACGAAATAGATGCATGTGCCTAAGAGCAGCTTCACAGAAGACACAATTAACTTAGATTCAGCGGTCATGCTGCTATTTAATTCTGGCATGATTTCACTCCTGGAACTTGATCTATACTCACATGGATGGTCAAGAAGTCATACAATAACTGCAAGAACTGATGGTGAGCCAAACAGAGTGAGACCTACACGGTCAGGAAAACCACATTCTGAGTACACCCTGGTGCCCCTTGAATCGTAGTGAGTTGAGTACATAATACATTGTAACTCCTACGCTCTTGCACAATGAATGAGTAAAGGCTCTGGGATACAGGTTGGGCTTCCAGCTCCATGTCTGGCAAGTGTGGGGCTGGGGTCGGACGGCAGAAAGGTGACTGCTCAAGCTGCCTGCGCGACGTGCGTGTCACTCCTGGTGTTGCAATGATAATGGGCTATTATGCCCTCAGCCTGCATCGGATTGGGCTTTCCGACTAGGCCATCGCATCATCATAACTGTAACTCCTGTTGTGCCCACAGGAATTGCTTCAATAATTCAGGTCCATTTTGCCGTTTTGTGTGCTAGGGCCTAGGGTGATTGATAACACATTCTCTGTGGCATGGACAGTGGACTCCGTTTGCCTATTTATTTTGGAGCAGCACTAAGGGACCAGAATAGGACCGCATTTCAGTGATTGCCCTTTATTTACTGATAATCATCCATTCCGATTTCAGTACCTGAACTAGCGCTATCAAATAATGTTTGTGTAACGGCGCAAGAAAATTTTAATTTAAACAGTGTCACGAAGCTCGACAGCCCCGTACACAGGCACTGGTACAGTGCCACACCAAGAGGCTCATTTGGCAGCCCAAGCCAGGGCCGGCTTTAGCGCTGGTGGCACCCTGTGCGACAATGTTTGTTGGCGCCCCCCCAAATGACCACCTCCACCACGGATTCTCTCCCTAGCACACTTTAACAGTGACCAAGTCACCATAACCACACTCTCTCAGATGCATTGCATTAGTTATATAGCGCCACTCATACCAGTGTAGGGTGTCCGAGCACTTTGCATCACACGCACATTACACAGAGACAATCAATCAAACGTGTGTAAATCAGTGTATAGGAAATGTTACATAAGCCAAAGGACTAAAGTGTAGGAGTCACATGTCATCTATACTGGTAGGCAGTATAGTTTAAGAGTGCTTGGTGTGGAGAAGCACAAACTCCCGAGTCGAAAAAGAAACTGCATAGTTGGGAGTTTTCTTTAATAATAAGAATCGATTTCTTGCCAAATTAACCCTTTTTGCAACATTAATCAATGTTCTAATGTATGCTTCGCAGTTTGTATGCAGTTCTAGGATGAAAGTTAATAGCTCACTGTTGAATATTAGGCCTTTAAGTTATAAATTGCAAGTAACAAAACCATGTCTCTTTTAAAAGTAGTAACCTGCTGATCTGTTTACATCATACGCACTCTGTAATCAACGTGGTACACATTCTTTGCAGCAGGCATATTAACCCTCTGCACTAGCTTCACGGAGGTCAAAACCTCAATCATACAAAACGCTGATCTCTCTCCAGGAAGATAATTAAGCACACGAGTTATCTTGACATTTTTGTGAGGCCTGGGAATTGTCGGAGGAAAGAAACGGTGCAGGTGCTTCAAAAACACAAACAGGGCGCCCCCAGGAAGCCAGCACCTTGTGCGCTGGCACCGGTCGCACCGCCCTAGAGCCGGCCCTGGCCCAAGCTATGGCTGGAGGGGGACAGTAACGAAGACGCGTTTATTGATACTACTGCTTACTATTAAATGAATACTGCTAATTATTAATACTTACTACTTACGGTTACTTGTTGGACTGGGCCGGGCACACTGCCCTAGAGCCATCATTAATAAACCGGCCTGGGCCTGGTGCTACTGGCTGCCGCCTGCCATCAACGCCGTTGTGCTGCGGCCGCTGCCTTTAACCCTTTCGCTGCGGCGGGAATTCCGCCGCAGCGCTGGGGGGTGCGGGGGGGCAGCGCGGTGGCGCTGTGCTCATGACGGAGCCGCTCCGTCATGAGCCACGGTTGAGCTGTGCTCATGACGGAACGGTTCCGTCATGACTCCGCCCATTTTCGTTGTCCCCACGCACAGGCGGGGAAACAGCGCCGCGTAGGCGGAGCGGCCGCCAACGGCCGTGACATGACGGAACCGTTCCGTCATGAGCACACGGCAACCGTGGCTCATGACGGAGCGGCTCCGTCATGAGCGGGGAAGGGGTTAATGATGACGACTGCGGGTGTGCCGGGGCGTGGCAATGTGAATAAAATCTGCGCACGTTGCCGCAGAGCCACTACCCCCGAACAACCAAATCCCGCCCAATGCCCCAATCTCAATGTCCCGCCCACCGGCAACAGCAACATTGAATTAAGGGCCGGTCGAGGCTGCCAATGCCGTGATTGTAATCATATTGAATCTTCTGTTCTTGGCCGAATCAATGGCTCAAGCTCTCTCAGCCAACACTCTTCTTCACCGGGACTCGGGAGCAGAGCCGGACTCAGGAGCTATCAAAACACACTGCGCCGAGACAGTGAGTTATATAATATTTATATATGTGAGTTATACACATATATTATACATATATGTGAATAATACTGGGTGCAGCAGGCGTGTAGACCCGGCCCTGATAAATAAGTGCCGGTGCTGAGCATCGGACAGCACCGGCACAAATTAAGCAGTCTCTGACTCTATCACCCCCCGTCTGCTGGGAGGCATTGCATCTATTACATAATACTTGAGGTCTGTGTTATTTGAATTGTGCTTTTCTTTAAAGTGGTGCGCCATTGGGTAGGTATTGTCTTGATGTGTTATGGCGTGCAGATGTTGAAGGATACGCTTATGTACCTGCAAGACAGTGCTGCCTATGTACTGCATGCCACACAGGCATTGCAATACATATACAGCAAATTCTGTCCTGCACGTTAAGCGTTTATTGATTTTATACCCTCTATCACTGAATGGAGTATTGTAGGTGTTTTTGTTTATACCATGCGTGCATGCCTTGCACGTTTTGCATCTGTAAAAACCTTTTCTCATCTGTAACCAACTTCCACTCTCAATCACCTCTGGGCTTGTCCTGACTATCTTATCCCTTGTTGAGGGCGCTCGACTATAGGTAATCGAAACTCTTTGAGGAAGCAGGGATCCAATTATTGGGTCACAGAGTACCATGCCCCAATTTTTCTGTATGATTTTCTGTATCGCTCTATGTTTATTACTGTACTTCAGAATCATACGAAACGTTTTGATTTCTTGTTCCTTAGTGTCACTCTGTTTCTCTCTTAAGACATCAATTCTACTTTGCTCAATGGATCGCATAACAGCTCTGTCAATCTTTTTTTCCTGGTACCCTCTCTCTAGGAACTAGTTTTGCTTTCACTTTAAGCTATCAATAGCTCGCTATTGTTACTGCAAATCCGCCTTAATCGCAACATCTCTCCATACGGTATGCTGTTTATAAGATGTTTGGGTGCATACTGCTCGCATGGAGAGTTGAATTGCCAGCCTGGTCTCGATCTTATGATTATTGATATATACTTGGGTATCAAGGAATTCAATTGAACTAGAGCTAATGGTAGCCGTAAACTTGAGATTGATGTCATTGGTATTGAGGGACTGAACAAATTCCCTAGCTTCACATTCTGTTCCCTGCCACACAACAAAAAGATCACCAATGTAACGTCGCCACATTTTCCCATTTGCCATCATGTATTGTTTATGCTCGCCCATGAGAGCCATCTCCTCCCATCTGCCCATGTGTAGGCAGGCATAACTGGGCGAGAAGCTGGCTCCCATGGCAACTCCTCTAGTTTGTTGATATAGCTGGCTATTGAACATAAAAATATTGTTATATAGACAGAACTTAATCATATCAATAAGCATATTGCTGTGGCGGTTTAATTGCTCGGGCCTATGTGATAGATAGTGTCTGATTGCCTCAATTCCGTCTGTATGCTCAATACTCGTATATAGCGATGTTACAGCCAATGCAATTAATAAGTAGTCATCATGCCATTCAAATTCAGAAATTTGCCTTAAAATGTCACTTGTGTCACGCACATAACTTGGTAATTTTTTGACATAGTCTTGAAGGAAATAGTCAATGTATCTGGTGGTGTGCTCCAACAGGCCATCCCTGGCAGAGATGATTGGTCTGCCAGGGGGATTGTTCCGATGTTTATGGATTTTTGGAATGAAATATAGTGAAGGAGTAGTTGGGTTTTCTTTTTTCAGATATTTGTATTCATCTCCAGTAATCACATTTTCCTGTCTCCATGTGGATAGCTTTCCATAGTATTCTTTGTATGACGCATTCAAATTGGCCTGACTACTCCGATTATAACATAGCCTGTCATTGAGCGGGCTATACGCTTCCTTATCGTATAACTTTTGCGGCCAGAGCACAATGTTAGCCCCTTTGTCACTGCTGCGAACTACAATTTCATTGTTTTCTTTCAGCTTTTTGATCAAGTTCATGTATTGCTGATCTTTGTTCTTCATATTGCCCTGTTTCATCGCCACAATTTTATTACGTTTTTTGATTTGTGCTGTTGTGGATTCATGAAATAAATCAATTGAGACTCTAATCATTTTTTTTTTTTTTGAAAATATCTTTATTGAGCATCAGATAACAATAGTGAACAGTTACATCCCGTATGCATGCGTCATCTGTGCATTTTCCTGAGCATAAGCCATGCTCTGGCATCCCACTTACAAAGATCCGCCCCTCCAACGATGAGGTACATCCCATCCCACATTGTCAATGGTTATCAGCAAATAAGACACTCAACTAGTACCCCAAGTGGTACGTTCAACACTTACAGTGAGCAGATCAGTATAATATGCAATTCTACCCTACCCCAACAATCCCCCCCTCCCCCCGCCCCCAAACTAATTGAGTCTCTAATCATAATAGGATTAAATGTAGATTTTGGTCTGAAAGGGGTCAATAAAGTGTCCCTTGTGTTTTTACAACTTGCTGAGACTGATCTATTATCCATAGCCGTGCAACTTACATTTTCATTCCATAATTCTTCCATGGTTTGGAGAAGTGTTTGGTCAGTTTGCGATTATGCTGTTGTATCGGACAACACATCAATAATTGGGTCTTTGTGAGTTCCCCTTTGCTCTTGATTTGTATTCATTTGGATGTGGTATTTCTTTAACTTTAATTTTCTGACCCCTTTGTAGATGTCTAATCTAGTCGTCGCATAGTCAAAGTTTACCTTCGGAGCGTATGATAACCCCAAACTTAACATATTGATTTCTTGATTCGTTAGTGTTGCATTTGTCAAGTTGATGATTGTGTTGTTGGGTTTTTCAGTCTGACTTGTTTGCGTTACCAATTTGTCCTGCCTCCTCTTTTGTATGGTCTCCGAGCGCCTCTTGTTTGCCCGGCGTCTCTGCCCGCGCTTGTAGTTGGCATATCTCCTGTGTTGTTCCTTTGCTGTGGCCTTGGACGTAAGGTTAATCTTCTTTCTTGGCAGATAAAATGTAATTCTTCCCCCGGTGAGGGTTTAGGTGTTTGATTTACTTCACTCAGATTCACTTTCTCCCAACGAGCTTGCATCCGATTGTGATGTATCTGTTTGACCTTTCTGACCTCTTGGAATCCTAGTTTGTCCATCCACACTCTTAAATTTAGATTTCCTAATTGCATCATAGCGTTTAGCAAACGTAAATATCTGCCCTAAATCGTAATCATGTTTATCCCTTAAGAACTTAAAGGCCTTTCTTTCCTTGATTTTAGCCTCATCTTTTTTTATTGTGATCATCATCTCCTTGCATAATTTAACTTGTTCTTCCTTATGTTCTATTTTGTCCAATTCATCATTGATATCCTCTATTTCTTTCAGCAACTTTGCTCTATATATGTCTGCATATTTGATGAGTATTTATTTATTTTCTTCTGCCTTCATTTTCTTTTCCAGAAACCTAAATTTGTATTTTACAAAGTTGGTTACACTTGGGTTGCTGGCCACTCTTGCCGTGGCTTCCGTAGATGCAGGCAACACGTCGGAAAACATTTGCATTGCCGCTTCCTCGTGTGAGCGTACCATATCAGCCAACATGTTGAAATGTCACAATTTTTTTTGCGAGTGTTTTTTGCGTAGCCGTATATTATGCCTTGCAGCCTCCACTCGTTTTCGCACACCTCTTCACCCCGCAATGTCTGCTTCCGCCTACCTGAGATTCACCGCTGCTACCGGGTCCTCCGACTCTGCGCTCACTGGGATTCTTTAGGTATCGACTCGCTTAGAGCTGCAGGGGGTCAGACGATCTCTTCCTTTCCGGGTGCAATTGGCTTCCAGGTTGCCCCGGAAGCAGTGTTCTCACAATGTGCATCGATCGTGCTTGAAGAGGGGGTCCGTGAATGATCGGCTGAGAACTACCCGATCAATTACATAACGTGAACTCCACAAACTGGAAGACTCCTTTTCCAAACATGCGTACACGGACCCAGTTCATATATATATATATATATATCTTTCTGATCTCTTGCAGGACGTCCAGTATATTTGCTTGAGTCTTATTTCATATTATTTGCTGCTTGTTTATTAATCAGTAGTATTCATGCACTTAGATTATTGCTTGCATATAAACATATATTTCTCTTTGTGTATTTGAATCTTATGCATTTGGCATCTGGGAAAGCCTTTCTGTTAGAGAGCATTATGTAAAATGAAACCCCAAGCCTTATCTTAAAAGAGAGAGAGTCCTTGCATTTTGTGAAATAAAACCCTTTTCTGAAGGTGCTGTGTTTATGTCTCCTGCTTCGCCTTATGGGTTTGGGCTACTGTGTGGAAGAATCTGTATTATCTGATAGGCGCAAGCAAGACACCTTGTTCCATAAGGCTTCACTCGGCAGCGGCGGGCAGCACGCCAGGGGGCTGGGGGCTCAGAAACACATAATCACACCAGTGTACCAGCAGCAGGGGGTGGGAGCATCCGCAGGCACAACAGTCTCCAAGACGAAGCCCTTGAGCCCAGAGGATTCAATCCGGCAGGGGAGCCGGGGGGCTCAGAGACACAACAAGGCAGTGCAGAGGGACACAGAGAGAGCATTGCCTACCCCATCCACGTTGAGTACGTCAGAGACCTCGGCTCGTGGTGGGCGGGAGGGTGGCTAGAGCCAGAGCAAGGTCGAGAATGATGGCCGAGACCCCAGGTGGCCTCTGGTGATCAACGGAAGGCCAGGCCACACCCAGCCCAGACACGGAATGGTTGTCGGCAGCAGCGTCGCCAGAGGGGAAGGGAGCCAGAGAGCAGGGGGAAGAGGGAGATCCGGTGCAGACCCGTGCCCCGGGCAACGCGCAGGGTCGAGGCAGAGGTCGGCTGCGGCTGTCTCCAGGATGCAGAGACTAGCCGGGGGCCATCCCTACTGTCTGAGGCAGTAGATGCAGACAAGAGCGTGGGCAAAGATGACCGTCGAGATCAGGAGATCAGCCCGGATGACGACCTACCATGCCATGTCTGGAGATGAGTGAAGTGGGGCTGAGAAGGGGCTGACCTGCACCAGGAGCTCCAGTCTCACGGACCAGGTCGCAGGCATAGAAGGTGGCGGGCCTCAGTCTCCGTCTCTGCCGCGGCACGATGTATGGCAGTTGGACAGGCGAGGACACAACCGTAGCAGTGACTCAGCTCCGGGAAAACAGGGCAAGAGCAGGCTGGCAGGGGACGTCTCTCCCAGTGGATCAGTCTCCGTTGTGGTCGTCACATCCCTTGGTCCATGCAAGTGCGGCGGGAGGGCCCATCGGCATCAGGAGCATCGGCGAAGCGGCTCGAACAGGCAAGTCACGTCCGTCGTAGGAGATCACTTCAATCAATCCCTTCTGTGGAGATCGCAGGCAGCTCCAGTGGCACAGTCCTGGCGAAAGCATCGGGGCAGACGAGCCGCGGCACTACCGATACAGGTAGAGCGGATCAGCATTAGGTAGGAGTCTTCCAAAGTTCAGTTACGATGAGTTACATGTTGCAAGTGACATAGTTATCTTAGAAAGGCTACACCTTTCCTTTCATTAGGCGACAACTCAAAACACATCTATTTAGACAATTCCTTTCCCAATGTTTGTCTAAGAATGCAATGTGAGTACCTCTTACTGTGATAAGTGCCTCTTTGCTATTTGGTTTTTGCTTATGCAATGAAGTTAACATTCACCGTTTCCTTTCGTTGCTCTAACCTATGGTCCTTTACCCTTTACCCTTTTTCGATGTATTGCTTCTCTTGGTTTTTGTATTCTATTTAAAGTTCCATCTTTCTGATTTTAGTCCAGGCTGAGCTATATAAATTTCTGAATTAAATAAAATCAAATAAAAATGCAATATTAATGTTCTCTCCCACAATAAAATGTTTACCTTCACACAGTATAATTTCTTGAGTGAGTTTCAAGAGAACCTTTCATCTCCTAGGTGCAGGTTAATTGAGTTATTGATGAGTTGCATATCAAGAGCTCTAAAATAGGCTATTTACTGTCCCCATCTACAGCTCATCTTAGCATTCTGGTACTTGTGCACTAACATGCTGGCCGGTACAGATTTTGCTGAGAAACAACTATGAATCTTAATGCCTACTAAGAGCCCAATTTATAGTTTGGAGTATAGGGTACTCCACCATGTGCCTGGTGGAGAACCCTGTCCTCCTGTCAAGAATTCCTGTCATGCGAGGGGAGGAAAACGGTAACCAGCGAAAACGGACTACATCTCCCAGGATGCTTAGCGGTTGAGAGGTTATGTAAACAGGAGAGCTGTTACATAACTCAAGGAAAACACGCCCTTATGTAAACAGGAGAGCTGTTACATAACTCAAGGAAAACACGCCCTTATGTAAACAGGAGAGGTCTTACATAACTCAAGGAAAACACGCCCTATAAAGGGAGGAACCGGGAGGTACAACGCTGTCGGATATTGTGTTTACACCGACGTACCTGCTTAGTGAAGAGCAGTGTTCCGGAGTGGTGCTCCAGTAAGGCAAGAACGGAGGTAGGTCGAGTCGTTACTCCCTGGGCCGTGTCTTGCCCCATCGTCACCTGTGAAGGACCCGGAAGCTCTACCGGATAACCATTGAGCTTCGCTTTTTGACTCGGCTGAGTCCAAGCGCAGTGGCGCTTTTGCTGGTTGGAGTCGTAACTCCCAGCCCGACCAGAGATACAGGGACTGCCAGCTGTAACGCACACCAGGAGGTGTTTGCCGCGTTACAGACTCGGAAGTCCACGGGATCGATCGAGCGGCTGCTCTCGGTTCAGTCTTCTTTGCTTGTGATTGGGGTATCGGTGACGCATCACCAGGAGGTGACTCCGCGTCCCGGTGCAGTCTGAGGAAGAGGTTGAGCGGCTGCTCCCTTCAGGTAGAGACCCCGGCTGGGTGTTTCCCTGACTCCTCGATTCTCCCCAACACTCTTCGTGCCCCTCACAGCCTACCGATTGGCATTGTCGGCCATTTCATTTCTGCCCTCTGTTGGCATACGCCGGTATCGGCGTATATGCAGAGGACGGTTAGGACCATCCGTGCTGTGGGCTGGTAACGTACTTAGCCTGGAGGATTCCAGTGACTATAACCTTTGTTTATTCCTTGTATTATTTTTGCCTTCATTAAAATAACTAAACCTTCACAAGTGGTTGCGTTCTCATTATCGTGTCTGTTAAACGATCCTGAGACGTTCAGGGCGTTACACCTCCAAACTGATGGTCCATCTGGCTCCATTTATAGTCACGTGGGATGCCATGTTTTCTCCAGAGGTACCCCCACAGGATGAGATGGTTATTTCTTTTTCTCATAAACAAACTCCAGTAAAAATGTTTACTGAGCGGCAGCTCCTCAAACTTTGAATACCTTCAGAGAAGCCACTATGGCAGCTTCTAATCGGAAAGCATAGTGATCTCCTCCAGACGGGTGGAGATCTCTAAATTAGGTAGTTATAGTCTGGATGGACAGTGTGGGTAATTACCTTTGCTCCCCTGGCAAAGGCATGAAGAATATGGAAACAAGCATTTGCAATGCAATTGGTCTCGCCTTTGGGACCTTATATGTATTTAGCTATGCAGCACATTAGCCTGGGTGCTGAAACATTTACTGTTCTTTAACATGGAGGGAAAGTAAGCACCAAACCGCATGACATGCCAGGTATGGGAACACATGGAGAGAAATATTGCCTTTCAGCGGGAATGGTATAGTCCAAAGCTCTGTTTTTAATATAAAAGCAGGGCCTTCAGTGGTCATATCACTGAAAATATAAGATTTGAAAAAAAGTTATATTGTCTACAGGTGCTTGTGGAAGACAATTTCTATGGACTGGAATCTAGATAATGCTAAAGTGATTCTGGTATTTTACTGACCTCTGCTGGTCGTTTTCTATGAGGACATTTAAATAGAGGCAGTTGAACAGAAAAAAAAGTCCCTAAGCTGAAGCAGACAAGTCCTAGGGCTGATCTCCAGAGCCCCCAAAGTACATACACTTATAAGTATATACTAAGGTATATACTAAAGTATATACAAGATATCTTGAATGCTCGACCTAAAAAGTACGTCTGTAGAACTACGTCCCCTACACGTAAATGCTTTTATGAATCAACGCCAGAACCTTCAGCTATTTGCAGCTGGATATTAAGCAAACTGAAGGACACGCTGAAGACCAATGTAAAATTTTATGGCTTTGAAAAAACACTGCAAACATATTTATTTACGCTGCTATTATATCCAAGACCCTTACGATTGGTAACGTTATTACCAATTTTAACCTGGCTGAATATTATGAACTAAGCAAAAATTTGATAATTCGGATGGGAAATTGGATTAATTTTATTTTCATATGGCGTGTTCAGTGCTCAGATTCCCCCATTTAGGTGTAATGTGCTTTATACGTGTGTAAATACAAATATTGCTGGCAAGATCTCTGCTGACCTGTGGTAAGGTTTCTTGCAAGCTGTTCCTTGGTTTGAACTTTCCTTTCTGATGCCTGTGTCAAAACAGCACTGGATTCAAAGAACCATGAGCACTCTCGCACACAAACACAATTATACTAAGATGATTAAAATAGAAGTTTGACAGCCGCAATTCAATCATTATTAAATTCATACTTGCTGTTCATAATATCCTTTGCCGGCGAAATCAAAACTGGCTTGTTTGGAGGTGGTACTTTGGTGCTCCACGGAACAGATGGGCATAGACCGCAGGGGCTTCTAACTCTTTCTTTATTTACTTATCGCTGCTACATAGGGGAGAGCCGGGCTAGCGGCCACGGTGTGTTTTTCCCAACTCAGCACCCCCGCGTCACGTCCCCTCGCGATGCCTCGCGTGGGTCACGTGACTGCGGGGAGCTAGACCGCCTCACTACACATCTTCCCCCTTAACAATAACAGACAACTGCAGCTGTGCCTTCAGGTGTGGGGGGAGAGAGAGAGAGAGAGAGAGAGAGAGAGAGAGGGAGAGGGAGGAAGAGGGAGGGGGGGGGAGAGAGAGAGAGAGAGAGAGAGAGAGAGAGAGAGAGAGAGAGAGAGAGCGAGAGCGAGAGCGAGAGCGAGAGCGAGAGCGAGAGAGAGTGAGAGCAAGAGAGAGCGAGAGAGAGCGAGAGAGAGAGCGAGAGAGAGAGCGAGAGAGAGCGAGTGAGAGAGAGAGAGAGAGCGAGAGAGAGAGAGCGAGAGAGAGAGAGAGAGAGAAAGAACAAACAGGAGGGAGAGGGATTCACAACTGAAAGTCACTGAGGTGTTTCGGTAGCTTCACCGCACGACCCCTTTGAGTGTGCTTTCTGGTATCTTGCTCTTTTCCTCCGCGGGTTCCGTATGACCTTGTGCCTTCTCCTTGATCTCTCCGGAAGGTGCTGAGTGTCTCTCCCGGGATGCACCCTTCATCATCGACGTCCTGGCTGGGCGGATCTGGCGTTGTTTGTCCCGGTGATTGTCCCTCCGTGCTGGCTGGTCCGGCCTCACTCACATGGTATGTAGGGGTGCAGCCGCTCCCGCTATGCTGGGGCTTTCTTCCGGTTCACTGTCAACCATGCCCCAATGCAGGATCTTGTTGCACTTGGCCATTCTGGATTGGGACCAGACCATGCCATCGCTAAACAAGGCAGAGCGGGTGTAATCTTCCACCACCCGCAGGGGCTCACTGAATTTGCTGTCTCCTTTGAGTCCTGATTGGCCCTTTTTGACTCGGACTCCGTTTACCAGATCTGTTATTAAGGCCTTACCCTTGGGTTCTTTTTACAAGTCTGCCCCCCACAGGGAAATGCTAGATAATGGCCATAGGGTACGCCAACGAGGAGGTTGGTTAAATATTCTAGCTCCCAGGCATTAGCCCATTTAGCTCCTGCTTTGGATGGGCAGTTATGTGGCACCCACACATTGGTGACAGATAAAAGATTCGCGGCCTTATCCGGCTTGGAGAACTGCGATTGACTTAAGGCTCCTGTGTCCCCTGGATCATTATCAGTTACTCCTCTTCAGGCTTTACGGGCAGCAGCTGTGTGCCATACAGCAGTGAGGCTTAATAACTTTTTATCCTGGAACATTGCTGGGCTGGCTAATAAGTTCCTAGATCCTCGGTGGGTATGTTGCGTGAAGCAATACACTGTAATTTGCTTACAAGAAACGTGGTCGGTGGACTGTGACCTTTTTTTGGAAGGCTACAAGGCATATTTTGTCCCGGCCATTCCATCGGCAAGTGCAGACCTAGGGGGGGGCCTAGTTACTTACATTTCAGTGGCCGTTGACTGTAAGTTGCAGGTGATCCCATCTACATATTTAGCAATTCTGGCATTGTCAGTAAGTAGGGGGGACACTAGATGGGGAATCTTTAACTTTTATAACTCGACGGTTCGTCCGCATGAGGTGTGCAATATCACCAACCTGGGTGCAATGATAAAAACAAACCATGGGCCACAGATTTTGTAACTTTTTGATTTCTGGTGATTTCAATATACACCCTTGGGAGTTGGGTTGTCCCCGTATGAGGGGCTTTCATCTTGAACACCATCTTCAAGGGGAACTGTTAAACAATATGTTAAATGAACTAGATCTAGTGGTCACAATGTCCTTAACCGACCCTCATATCAAGTTCCCTGTACCAACGTTCAAAAGAACTGGAAGAGGATCATTCATTGACTTTATTTTAATTTCTTAGTCACTACAATCTTTTTGTAGTGGTATTAACATTGTTAGTGAATTCAGTGACCATAACCCTGTATCAGTCTATAAGTCGGGCCCACTACTGATAAAAACGGGGGAGGTTTTGAATAGGGGTACCTTGAAAGCAACTGATAGAAAGCGCAGACTAAAATGGCCCCAGGTGTCTCCCGTTAGTTTTTTCAATAAGGTGAAAACATCTTGTGCATAATTTTAATTCCTGGGCACATCTGTGAAGTCCACTCCCATCGAGATCCTTGGCGCCTACGAGGTAATAGCGCAAACAGTGGGGGAATTGTTAAGTGCTCCGGCTAGAGGCTCTGTGTCACAGGGCCCCAGATGGTTTGATGCCAGCTGCTCCAAATTAGCTAAACGGTTGATGGAAGCTCTGGCAGCAAGACCGAGAATCCAATCCGAGATCCGTGGCTGTCGTAGGGAATATAAGTTAGCCCTGGCCAAACGCAAGGGAGCCCTGCAGGAAGATGCTTGGAAAGAGCTGATCGACTCAGGTACTCGGAGGAACAGTGCCAGGTTTTGGAGTGTTGTGAATGGACCCTTGTTTGATAAGGAAGGAGGTGTGGGCCTTGTGGCTCACATCACAGAGGAGGAGTGGGTATGTCACTTTAAAACTATGTTTGAATGCCCGCTTGAGCCTACTTTTAGAGAGCCCGAAAATAGGAAAGATGCTGTGATAAGTTTTGACATGAATGAGATCCTGGAAGCGATCCAAGGGCTAACCATAAATAAAGCTCCAGGTCCAGACGGGATCTCCGCAGATTTATTCAAATCAGAGCCTCTGTTTTGGGCTCCGATTTTTGAGTCCCTATTTAATGCCGCGGCTAAGAATGGGTGCCCCCAGTCATGGGCTTCTTCAACTATAGTCCCAATATTTTAAAAAGGGCAATAGAAACAGTACTCACTGTTATAGACCAATTTCGCTCATCGATTCAGTGGTCAAAGTGGTGGGTTGTGTCCTTTTACAGAGACTAACAAACTGGGCGGATGAGAACAAGATATTGTCGGACGTCCAGTATGGCTTCCGACCAGGGCGCTCCACTGTTGCTCGGTGTCTTAATCTTTTTATGATACTGAATAAATACACTGTAGCACATTCTGGAACCATCCGCCTTGCCTTCATGGATTTGTCATCTGCTTTTGACTGTGTAAACAGGACTAAGCTATGGTAGTCCATGAGGGCAATGGGGGTGGAAAACAGCATTGTCAACTTTCTTGAGGACCTGCATTCAACGACCACAGGTAACGTTAGGTACTCTCAAGATCTGCAGGTAACAAGGGACTTCGAGATTAAGAAGGGCGTCCGTCAGGGTTGTATTTTGGCGCCTTTTTTATTTAATTTTTATATTAATGATTTTGAAAACGTGTTGAGGGCATCTGGAGCTTATTTCCCTTATGTAGGACGGCGGGGCGTCCCTGTTTTGCTTTACGCGGACGACGCCGTCCTACTATCCAGAACTGAACTGGGTCTCCAAGCTCTTTTGGCTGAATTCTCTGGTTTTATGTCAGACCGGGACTTGTCCACCAATATCTCGAAGTCCTATGTCATGAGGGTGGGGAGGCATATGAAGATTCCCCGCACAAATATTTTCTCTTACTTAGGGGTCTTATTTGACGATCAACTTAAGTGGGACCCATTAATTCAGAAAAAAAGGGGATCTGGTTCGGGCAAATGCAGCAATTTTTAATTTTGCCTCAAAAGTGGGGAAGAAACCGACTGGAGCAATGTTACAAGTGTATCAAGCAAAAAGTCTAGCGATAGCATCCTATGGTAGTGAGATTTGGGGATACACGGCAACAGAAGCCCTCCAGGTAGTGGAATATGGGTTTTTAAAAAGATTATTGTGTGTCAATGAGGAACCTCAAATATGGCGGTACACGAGGAACTGGGTGTCCCCTACCTAAACGACACTCTTGCCTTACGCCCTCTAATTTTCTGGCTAAAGTGTTGGTTAAATAAAGACCTAAACCTAATCCTCACTCATTTGATCTTAAAAAAGGATGTGGAATTAACTAAGTCTGCCTTTCTGAGCCGAAGGCAAGCAGATCGGGATTCAGTAGAGGGCCAGAAACCGAGTGTTCGAGCATACCTACCGCTTAAATCAACACCTTGATGTGAAGAATGCGGTCATACAGAGCCTTTGGGGGCAGCACTTTGTCCCTTCATAGCTGGAATATGGAATCCTCACCAATGGAGAGTTCTGCGCGGAGTTCCCAGAATTTTCTGAGGTTACTGTCGATGTGCCTCTTTTCCGGCCAGGCTCGCGTGACATATGCCTTGACCTGAGAGAGTTCCGTGTCTTTCGTGTAGGCTTCTGCCCAGTCGTGGGCACTGATGCTGTGCTCATAATCTGTCATGAAGGCAACACTGTACTCTTCCCATTCCGATGATGTGACGAGGACTTCCATGGCTGCTGCTCTGCTCAGAAAGTCTTCAGAAACTTCTGTATACCGTAAACCCACAGACAAAAACAATGTTTTACATTTTTCCAGTTTTCACCCGTTTACATTGAAAAAACATCTACAAGTTTCTCAATTGATTCGCATCAAAAGGATCGCTTCGAATGCGGAGGAATCTGAAGTGCTGATTTGTGACCAGTTGGAAAAATACCGTCAACGAGGTTATCCATCGCAAATTCTTGACGATGCAAAAACAACAGTACATCAGAAGAACCGGGGAGATTTATTGAATAATTCACCAACATCAGTCAACAACGTTCTCAAACATTCAACACAAGCAGCAAAAATCAAAAGTATCATAAGGAAAAGATGGGAAATCATCACGCATGAAACGGATTTCCCGAATGTATTTTTTGGACAACCGCTGTTTGCTCACACACGATCGCAAAATTTTAGGGAAATACTGAAACCCAGAAAAAAGCAATTGCCCCAAACAATGAAAGGCATGAAAAAATACTTTAACTGTGGGCAGTGTGGCAACGTCATAGTGGGTAATATTTTTCATCATCTGCACACAGGCAAGCCTTTTAAACTAAAATACAACGGAGATTGCAACACTGAATGTGTAATATAAGCAATTCAATGTCCCTGCGGACTAGTTTACATAGGCAGAACAGCACGTAAAATCAAAACACGAATCATTGAGCACAAGAGCAGGATACGCAATCTTAATCAACACTCTTGTTTAGCGACACATTGGGTAGCTGCCAGGCATAGTATTCCACAACTTAAATTCACCATATTAGAAAACATCATGCAAACAGGAAATATAGATATCTCCACGAAGTTAGCTCAGAGGGAAACCTTTTGGATTAAATATCTGAATACCATTATTCCCAAAGGGCTGAATGACCATTACGAAATGCTGTGTTTTTTATAAACTAATTTTCTTTAGAGACTGCTGTATTTTCCTTTGATCAGATCATCTAGAGATGGATTTTGTATTCCTCTTTGTCATACTTTGGATGGTAATTTGTGGCCATGTTTACCATTTTCTATCGTTGTACCTTCGCTTGTAAGTTTGTACTTGCCCCCAATTTTTGTGTACATTTTTTTCTATTTACACTCACTTACATCCCTTTTTTTGAACTTTATCGCAAGCATTTTAAATTGTCGTTGTGGTAAGCGGTGTTGATTTAATAATCACAACACATTACGGGTCTTATGCGTTTTCCCTATTTACTCTGAACCATACTCCACAGCTTGATTTGTACTCGTATGTCTGCGTGTACTATTTTGACAGCATAGATAAAGTTTTTTCACAACCGTGGAATTGGAGTAGTCATGTGACTCATTGACGTCACGGACACGTGACCCAGTTCATAATTTTTTCGCACGCCAGTTCACGGTCGTCATCTTTGATTCTAAACGCACCGTGGACGCGTCCGCGCATAGCGCGTCAATTTCGATTGTTCATCCATTATTGGTAAGTGTATGGGATACTGACAAACTATATTTCTTTGATACTTTTACTCGCTCAGATCATTAAATCAATGCGGTGGTTTTTCCCACAGTTTCCGTTGTTTCAACATCACTTTATTGTTGAGCTGTTGCCTTGAAACCCCAATCTCCGAGACATCTCGGTAAGTGTTTTTCACTGGGTGACGGTTTCCGTAGCACTTGCGTACACCCTTTTCTGTTGGGTTTTATTGACATACCGTTGGCTCTTTTTACAGCTCAATTTTGAATTAAGGCCTCGTCAGCTTCGCTGTTGTTTGCATCCTCAAGCTTTGAGAATGTTTGGTAAGCGTTTATTATCCGGTGATGGTTTTTAACACATGGGCATACTTAATTGAATCCAGCATAATTGACATAACATTATCTGGCATTTACAGACTTACTCATTGTCAGAGAAGGCAGTTGATATTGGCAGTGTTGCACAGTTTATTGCAATGACCTTCACTTTTTGACTCGGGAATCATCCTTTCTCGATCGTTAATGGAATAAGGTACGCGCCTCCTCCTTGCCATCCTATCTGTTCAATGTTTTAATTGAGCACTTGTCGCATCAGGTCTCAGAGTAATTTATTATTTTTTCTAACCCAATGTTAATGCTGATTTAATTGGACGTTGGATATGTCTGTACTGAGCTATTGCACTAGGGTGATGATCACACTGTTGTTTTATTTCCATTTCTTTGCCTCCTTTTTTTCACAGGCACCTTCTAATTCTGTCATCTCTGTTCATCACATAAAAATGGTAGCAACTACAAACCTTTGAAGTGTTAACAAACACATGTATTGTATATTATGCAATTATACCGTTTGTATATTATCCACAGCTCACTTACTGTGATTTTCATTGTTTACTGTTCCAGCAATTGGTTATGAACATAAACCGGAAGAACAGAACATGTTGTGAATTCTAAGGCCCCCTGAAGAAGGGATTCATCCTGAAATGCATTTGGCATTTTTAACTTAATTTTCAAATTTTCTGTCTTCTTTATTGGCAATTTGTTTATAATTAATTAGATAACATTGGTGATTCAGCAGATACAGCACATATGTGAATGTGTTCATGGTTCTAATTTTTGCTTGAACTTCATAATGTATTTTCCACAAATATTTGAGTTCATCATGAAAGAAAAAATATTTTAAAGTAAATGACATAAAGATACAAGCTTGTTTATATGCATTTTTTTCACATAAGATAGTTTGAAACCTTAGGGACCTTAAACATTTTGCGTTGAGTAGAGGGAGTGGACGTTTCCACTTCTTTCCTTTATCATAGTTCACACAGGTCTAGAGGCTGGACCGTAAGTACTCAGCGGCATACACAGACACATTGACCCCATTTGTCACATAAAAACTTTATATCGTCTCAAAGCATAGGAGTGCGGTTGGCCCAATTATTTGTGGTTTCCAATACTTTTTCAGCCTTGCGGCACCAACCTGCACCAACAACAACATGTCCTTTAAAGAAATAGCCGATTTAACGGGAAAACAAGCAGATACCAAAGTATATACCACAGAAGATGCAGAAAACATATATTCACTAATACGGGAAGGAAGATCATTCAGCACCACGCCTGGAACAGTACAACAATTAGTCAAACAACTGGAATACACCATGCGGAAATAAATAAATCAACGTTTACATGCCACAACCCTGATAGAGTATCACAAGGTAAGAAGGATACCCAGGGGACTTCGGATCGCCCTCAAACCCATGCTATTCAAGTTTAACAAATCCTTCATGGCGCGCTGGTATGCAATTCTCAATAAATGCTCACTAGACCTGATTTTATTAATCATTGAAGAATTATCTAACATTCTAGGTGAACTAGCCACAGAGATTCACAATTTACAAGAAGATATTACTAAGCAAGTTGTTACAGAAGACTGGACTAAAATCCTTGATGACAAACTCCCGACTAGATTTACACGCCAAGGAAGTACATGACCGTAAACTACGTAAGTTCAAGCGCGATACCATCGATTACAAACTTGATGAAGTCTACACATGGGCAGAGACATACGCTCAGAAAAGATTCTTCAAAAAAACAGGCGTGAATTCCTCGGAGGAAAGCATAGCGACTGACCAAGATTTATCCACTCAAAGACCTCGGGCACCAACTTTACAGGCCAGTTCTTCAGGAATCTCCAACGTGGCAGGACCATCAAGTGGGTCCAAGCAATCTTTTTTAGAACAGGGACGCACCACGAACCATCCACCGGACAAAGGAGAATCATTTAGGACTACCGAACAAGAAGGGGAAAAGGCAAAAAGAACCACAGAAACATCCAGACCACAGCGCACTGTGAAGAAAACACCAACGACTTAGTCATGAATATGTCACATAGAATTTTGAAACCTCAAGAAATAATGGTACTCAACAAAGGTATGTCCTTCATACCCACATATAGTTCTAATCCTTTGGAGACTGAAATCACTCTATTTAAATTTTTGCGTAAGTTAAGACTTAAATGGTTTTTTCATACATGTTCAAGCACAACTTCGCTCACTGATAAACCTGAAATTTTCCGTCCGAAGAGTTATTTCATGGCACCCACATCCCACAAAAGTTTGGATACCTTTGAACTTTTGGTTCAAAAAGATTTACAGCACATTAGTTATCGACGACCCACCCAAAGCAATACGAAACCAGTTGAACAAAACATTCTTAGATCACTTGCAATGGACACAAGTCTGACATTTTAACCAGCGGATAAGGGAGGAGCCCTCATTGTCATGGACAAAACATTTTACGACTGTAAGGTGGAGGAACATGTACTAGACACTAATACTTACATTCTATTCACATCAGACCCTACGAAAGAATTTGAAAATACATTAAAGTGCATTTTAAATCATGCATTAGACATGGGGGTGATCAAAGATAATGTAAAACAATATCTTTCTGTTTCAAACCCCCAGGTACTGCACCTTTATATGCTACCTAAGATGCACAAAAATGCACTAGACCCTCCTTTCCGCCCCATCGTTGCAGGATGCGGCTCTATTCATGAACCTATTGGCCGATTCATTGATTTTTACTTACAACTCCTAGTCCAAACCTGGGTCACTTACGTGAAAGACACCACAGACTGTCTAATCAAATTACAAAGTATACAACATCACTTAATAAAGACATCCAGTTATGTACCATTGACGTGGTATCCTTATACACTTCAATCCCACATAGTGAAGGACTAGAAGCAGTCGAATGGAGGCTTCTCAACAGTGATGTGGAACAGGACTTTGGAGTATTTTTGCTGGAACTGTTATCGTTCAGTCTATATCACAGTTACTTCACACGGGATGACAAATTCTATCAACAACGGACTGGAACATCAATGGGCTTTCCCGGGGCCCCCTCGTATGCCAATACCTTCATGGCAGCTTTTGAAGACAATCATCTTTGGAAACAGCATCTCATCATGTACATGAGATACATTGATGATATTTTGATCATTTGGAATGGCAATCAAGCACTATTGGAAAACAACATTGCAGAGCTCTACGTATGCAATCCACGCATACAATTCACATTTAACATTGATGCCAACAAAATTCATTTTCTAGACATAGAGATCAGGAATACTACCAAAGGACTGGAAACTTCTGTATACCGTAAACCCACAGACAAAAACAATGCTTTCCATTTTTCCAGTTTTCACCCGTTTACATTGAAAAAACATCTACCAGTTTCTCAATTGATTCGCATCAAAAGGATTGCTTCGAATGCGGAGGAATCTGAAGTGCTGATTTGTGATCAGTTGAAAACATACCGTCAACGAGGTTATCCATCGCAAATTCTTGACGATGCAAAAACAACAGTACATCACAAGAACCGGGGAGATTTATTGAATAATTCACCAAGATCAGTCAACAAGCGAGAAGTGTTCGTTATCAAACATTCAACACAAGCAGCAAAAATCAGAAGTATCATAAGGAAAAGATGGGAAATCATCACGCATGAAACGGATTTCCCGAATGTATTTTTTGGACAATCGCTGTTTGCTCACACACGATCGCAAAATCTTAGGGAAATACTGAAACCCAGAAAAAAGCAATTGCCCCAAACAATGAAAGGCATGAAAAAATGCTTTAACTGTGGGCAGTGTGGCAATGTCATAGTGGGTAATATTTTTCATCATCCGCACACAGGCAAGCCTATTAAACTAAAATACAACGGAGATTTCAACACTGAATGTGTAATATACGCAATTCAATGTCCCTGCGGACTAGTTTACGTAGGCAGATCAGCACGTAA
This sequence comes from Triturus cristatus, assembly GCF_964204655.1. Taxonomy (NCBI): domain Eukaryota; kingdom Metazoa; phylum Chordata; class Amphibia; order Caudata; family Salamandridae; genus Triturus; species Triturus cristatus. The sequence goes on along the minus strand of NC_140581.1, from coordinate 1,188,348,034 downwards.
AATCAAAACACGAATCATTGAGCACAAGAGCAGGATACGCAATCTTAATCAACAATGTTGTTTAGCGACACATTGGGTAGCTGCCAGGCATATTATTCCACAACTTAAATTCACCATATTAGAACACATCATGCAAACAGGAAATATAGATATCTCCATGAAGTTAGCTCAGAGGGAAACCTTTTGGATTAAATATCTGAATACCATTATTCCCAAAGGGCTGAATGACCATTACGAAGCTGTGTTTTTTATAAACTAATTTTCTTTAGAGACTGCTGTATTTTCCTTTGATCATATCATCTAGAGATGGATTTTGTATTCCTCTTTGTGATACTTTGGATGGTAATTTGTGGCCATGTTTACCATTTTCTATTGTTGTACCTTCGCTTGTAAGTTTGTTCTTGCCCCCAATTTTTGTGTAATTTTTTTCTATTTACACTCACTTACATCCCTTTTTTTGAACTTTCTCCCAAGCGTTTTAAATTGTCGTTGTGGTAAGCGGTGTCGATTTAATAATCACAACACATGTTTTCCCTATTTACTCTGAACCATACTCCACAGTTTGATTTGTACTCGTATGTCTGTGTGTACCATTTTGACAGCATAGATAAAGTTTTTTCACAACCGTGGTATTGGAGTAGTCATGTGACTCATTGACGTCACGGACACGTGACCCAGTTCATAATTTTTTTGCACGCCAGTTCACGGTCGTCATCTCTGATTCTAAACGCACCGCGGACGCGTCCGCGTATAGCGCGTCAATTTCGATTGTTCATCCTTTATTGGTAAGTGTATGGGATACTGACAAACTATATTTCTTTGATACTTTTACTCGCTCAGATCATTAAATCAATGCGGTGGTTTTTCCCACAGCTTCCGTTGTTTCAACATCACTTTATTGTTGAGCTGTTGCCTTGAAACCCCAATCTCCGAGATATCTCGGTAAGCGTTTGTCACTGGGTGACGGTTTCCGTAGCACGTACGTACACCCTTTTCTGTTGGGTTTTATTGACATAGCGTTGGCTCTTTTTACAGCTCAATTTTAAATTAAGGCCTCGTCAGGTTCGCTGTTGTTTGCATCCTCAAGCTTTGAAAATTTTTGGTAAGCGTTTATTATCCGGTGATGGTTTTTAACACATGGGCATACTTAATTGAATCCAGCATAATTGACATAATATCTGGCATTTACAGACTTACTCATGGTCAGAGAAGGCAGTTGATATTGGCAGTGTTGCACAGTTTATTGCAATGACCTTCACTTTTTGACTCGGGAATCATCCTTTCTCGATCGTTAATGGAATAAGGTACGCGCCTCCTCCTTGCCATCCTATCTGTTCAATGTTTTAATTGAGCACTTGTCGCATCAGGTCTCAGAGTAATTTATTATTTTTTCTAACCCAATGTTTAATGCTGATTTAATTGGACGTTGGAAATGTCTGTACTGAGCTATTGCACTAGGGTGATGATCACACTGTCGTTTTATTTCCATTTCTTTTGCTCCTTTTTTTCACAGGCACCTTCTAATTCTGTCATCTCTGTTCATCACATAAAAATGGTAGCAAGTACAAACCTTTGAAGTGTTAACAAACACATGTATTGTATGTCATGCCCCACGGTCCAAGCCCTTCGACGCCACAGTATTTAAGGAACCTCGAAGCAAGTAAACGCGCTTAGCGTTCTTGCTTCGAGCTTCATTTCCGTCCCACTCTTTGTTGCCTGACTTCCGGTAGAGCATTTCCTGCTTCCGCTTTCGTTCCCGTGTGGGAAGACGGCTTGCCGTATCATTGCCGCTGTCTCCTCCATACGCGGCATTCCGTCCTGCGGCCATCACCACCTTCGCTAGCAGGTCGGACTTTTCCTCTCTCCCCTTAGTGCAGAAAGAGAATTTCCTCCATTGTTCCTGGCTTCCCTGTAGCACTCAGCACCTGTTGCTTTTTCCCGCGTTCGTTGCTAACATCAGCGCTGGGTTACGCACGCTGACTTTTCTTTCACTGTTCAAGCTGGGCTTTTTTCGTTTCACTCCACGTATGCTAGAGAGTGATGAAGTACGCATTTTCCGGCCTTTACAGTGTGTCCTTTGTCTACCTTATTATTTCCCCCTTTTCTCCCTGCTTGTGGTGCTCAAACCAGTGGCTGACTCTGCCCTCTACATCGGCCAGGCGTTATTCAGTGTGTGTTCATCCTGGTAGTTTTCCTTTGGGCTGTCCACACTAGTGTAGGTTTTTCCGCACCTATTCCCAATATAGAAGGTGTCCTGTTGTTCTCTTGGGACACTTGCGTGGATCACTGTGCTGGCTCTCCTTCCAACAGAATCACAATTGTGCTATATGTCGCAGTTGAACAACTACCCTATTATCCATAACGGACTCAAGGTGAAGTACAATCCGAGGAGCCGGTAGTCCTTCAACAGAATTACTGGGGGATGTTACATTTGACTCCTTGACACCTCCATTCTGCACGATTAGAAGTAACCACACAGTGTGTGCGGGGTGTTGCCTCCTTTCTTCATGACCAGACGCCAGTTACGCCATTGAAGTTCAAACCCACCTTCCCTTGTTTTGTTTCCCTGTTTTCCCCTGGCGAGTCATCCGAAGCTCTAGAGTCTGATAGAGCCGGAAGACCGCTGGGGAAGACTGAGGTATTCTCATCGGGTTCCTGACGCTCCTGCAGAACTTCCTGGCGGCCCTTACAGAACGCTAAGCCCTTAGTGGTGTGTTCTGCCCGAGCGTCATGGACCTGGGAGCGGTCTCCCTAGCCGACGTAGCCGGCATGATAGGTAACTTGCAGGTGGAAACACAGGCCTTAGCAGCTAGAGTAGATGCCCTTCAACGTCATCACGCGGGAGCAGCTCCAGGAGGGGGTTCTGAAGTCACACAACCTATCATACAGGTCACTACACCTCCTTCCATCCCTTTAGCGCCTCCAGAGCGGTTCTCGGGGGATGCTGCTCGGTGTGCAGCATTCCTTAGCCAATGTCAGCGACACTTTTCATCTAAGAGCAATTGCTTTCCCTCTGATCAATCCCGGGTTGCCTTTATGAATTCGTATTTGAGTGGTCCCGCCGCAGATTGGGTAATTCCCTTGGTCGACAGAAACGACCCGTTGTTGCATAGTCATTCAGCCTTCAAAAGAGAGTTCTGCAAATTATTTGACAGGCACACATACACTCACTCAGCGGATACCGAGTTATTGGCACTAAAACAGGGTAACCATGACTTAGTACAATACATTACATCCTTTCGCAGATTAGTGGTAGAATCTAATTGGCCAGAAGAAAAGCGTAGCACTATCTTCTACAGAGGACTACGCGACGATTTGAAGGATGCTCTCTCTCAAATAGTGGAATTACCCGAGTCTTGTGTTGAGCTCATCGATTTGGTAGTCAAAATAGAACACCGGCTGTAAGAGAGAAAGCAGGAGAAAGGACGATTGGAACCCCGTTATACGTCCTCCAGGGAAAAGAAGAGTGATCCTCCCAAAGGCGGCGATGAGAGGGAGCCCATGCAAATAGGGGTCTTGAGGGGTCCCTTGACACCTGAAGAAAGGCAGAGAAGATGAACCAATAGACTCTGTTTGTATTGTGGGAAGGCTGGTCATTTCCTGAGGTCTTGTCCGATTAAACCAACTCAGTCAGACAGGTCGGGAAACTAGAAAGCCCGGGGTCCTGTGAGGCAAGAATCCCGGGTGGTTCAGAAGGTACTGTCTCCTCTGCTCACTTTGACAATACCCCCACTACACATCTCTACGTATCAGCCCACATGACATTCGCACACCACGGTCTGCAGGTGGCCATAATGATAGATTCTGGTGCTTCTGGGAATTACATGGACTCAGAGTGGGCTAGAGAAAACCTGATACCATGTATAAGGAAAGGAGAAGCAAACAAGGTCACCACTATTGACGGGAGTCCCCTTATCTCAGGACCGGTAACCCATCAAACGACCATGCTACACTTGCTTATAGACCCCAACCATCATGAGGATATTGCGTTCGATTTAATTTGTTCTCCTCAAATACCAGTGCTATTAGGCATTCCATGGTTAAAGACCCACAATCCTGTAATAGACTGGGAAAAATCCACCCTAGCGTTTCGTCCTGTTACCGAACAAGAAGCCGTGATCGCAGGTACACAGGTCACCGTTGAGACAAACGAGATAGAACCCATTCCTGAGTTACCCTCCTGCTACCAGGATTTAACGGCAGTGTTTGACCCCAAAGAGGCAGAAGTCCTTCCCCCACATCGGGCATATGACTGTCGTATTGACCTTGAGACAGGAGCCAGAATCCCATGCAGCAGGGTGTATTCACTCACCGAAAAGGAGAATACATATCTGAGAGAATACCTAGACACCATGTTGGAAAAGGGGTTCATTCGACCCTCACGCTCTCCTGCCTCTTCTTCGTTATTTTTCATACCCAAACGGGAAGGGGGTCTTCGCTGTTGTATTGATCACAGGAAACTGAATCTTGTCACCATTAAAAACCTCCCTCCTTGACAGAGTACGTGGTGCCCAGTTCTTCACGAAACTGGACCTGCGTGGCGCCTACCATCTGGTGCGTGTCAGGGAGGGAGACGAGTGGAAGAGAGCATTTTGCACCAAGTATGGTTTATTTGAATATCTCGTGATGCCCTTTGGGCTTTGTAATGCCCCTGCAGCATTTCAGTTTTTTATAAACGAGGTGCTCAGGGACATGCTTGATGATTATGTGATTGCCTACATTGACGATCTTTTGATCTTCTCATCTTCCATGTCAGACCACAGACTCCACGTGCGAAAGGTGTTAGAACGCCTCCGCGACAATCAGTTGTATTGTAAATTGGAGAAGTGCACCTTCCACACCCAAGAGGTGCCATTTTTGGGTTTTGTTGTATCCCCCTGGGGCCTAGCTATGGACCCCGGTAAAGTTAAGGCGGTTCTTCCGTGGCCTGCACCCTGCACAGTTAAGGAATTACAAAGCTTCCTGGGCTTTGCCAATTTCTATAGGCGTTTTATACGGGACTTTTCTGAATTGGAAAATCCCCTCACCGCGCTGTTGAGGAAGGGTGTTTTGTTTGCTTGGTCCAGGGAAGCCGAGGATTCCTTTCGACGGTTGCGACTGGCCTTCACGAGAGCTCCTATCCTACGGCATCCGGATCCCGCCTTGCCCTTCGTGGTGGAGGTGGACGCCTCTCAGGTGGCAGTGGGAGACGTTCTTAGTCAAAAGGATCCTGTCTTAGGACACTGTCACCCTGTGGCCTATTTCTCGCACAAGTTCACCCCTGCAGAATACAATTACGCCGTGGGGGATAAGGAGCTCATTGCAATAAAGAAGGCCTTTGAAGAATGGAGGCAGTATCTCTTGGGCGCTCGTTATCCTGCTATTGTATACACAGACCACCGTAATCTTCAGTACCTGAAATCAGCCAAAGCCTTGTCTATGAGACAATTACGTTGGTCTCAATTCTTTGGTGAATATGACTTCACCATACAATACAGGCCAGGGAGACGGAATGGCAAGGCTGACGCCTTATCCCGCTTGGGTTTTATACAACCAGACGAACCTGTAGAGACACCTAACATCACACCCAAAGAGGCTATCATAGGAGGGGTGCTCACGGAAGAAGAGTTCCGTAAAATGATTTGGCAAGCCCAATCTTCAGTGAAGATGCGGGAGGTGGTAGGCTCCCACGAGACGGCGGTCAATGATGGGTATGTTTGCATCCAAGGAGGAGTGGTATTGCCTACACAAGACTTACAGGAACAAGTATTGAAGTGGTATCACACACATCCCTTGGCAGGTCATCCAGGAGTTAAGAAAACCATCAAGACAATACGTGATCGTTTTTGGTGGCCTAACATGTCAAAAGACATAGAAACATACGTAAAGGTCTGCCCTGTGTGCGCTCAAACCAAGGTTTCCCACCAAAATCCGGTAGGTCTACTCCTGCCATTGGCTTCCCCGCCGGGTCCCTGGCATACAGTTTAGCTTGATTTCATAGTGGAATTACCTGTTACCAAGAGAAAGAACAATACCGTATTAGTTATAGTAGATCTATTCACGAAGACCGCTCACTTTGTCCCTTTGGGTGGGTTGCCCACTGCTGTTGAATTGGCTTCGGTATTTTTGCATCAGGTGGTGCGTCTCCATGGGTTCCCTTCTGTCTTGGTTTCGGATAGGGGGGCCCAGTTCGTGTTTCAGTTTTGGAGGGGCTTGTGCTCCTTACTTCAGATAGACGTCAGGTTGTCTTCTAGCCATCATCCTCAGTCAGATGGGCAAACTGAGAGAGTTAACCAGTGTTTCGAATAGTACATCAGAAATCAGGTCTTACATTCCCCCTCGGATTGGGATGAGTGGGTGTGGGTGGCCGAGATCGCATACAACAATAGTCCACATTCCTCCATCAACCACTCACCTTTCTTTTGTTCTGCGGGGTTTCATCCCAAGTTATTACCATCCGGGGTTTCCCCAGATAGCCCTATTCCAGTCGCTGATCATCTAGTGCAGAAATTACAGGACCTGCACAAAGAGACCTTGGAGAATCTCGACATGGCCAAAGTGAAGTACAAGGAGGGGGCGGACCTGCATAGGAGAGTAGAACCCATCTATAAACCGGGGGATAAGGTGTGGCTTTCCACCAAACATTTGACGCTCAGTGGTTCACGCAAGTTCAATCCCAAATTCATAGGACCCTACCGAGTTCTGAGGGTGATTAACACGGTGGCCCTGAAACTGGAATTACCTGCTTCCTTCAGGAGTCACCCTGTTTTCCACGTCTCGTTGGTTAAACCTGTTGAGCCGGGCACTTTAGTCCCAAGACGGCCCGCTCCTGTTATCATTCAGGGTACCGAGGAATACGAAGTTGAGACCATAGTGGACTCTCGTATAGTGGGGAACACTCTCCAATACCTGCTACATTGGAAAGGATATGGAGTGGAAGAACGTACGTGGGAACCGGCTAGTAAGGTACATGCTCCTCGGTTGATTTGTCTTTTCCACCAGAGATATCCTGATAAGCCCAAACAGTTGGGGGGACGTTGTGGGGGGAGTGTGCTGTCATGCCCCGCGGTCCAAGCCCTTCGATGCCACAGTATTTAAGGAACCTCGAAGCAAGTAAACGCGCTTAGCGTTCTTGCTTCGAGCTTCATTTCCGCCCCACTCTTTGTTGCCTGACTTCCGGTAGAGCATTTCCTGCTTCCGCTTTCGTTCCCATGTGGGAAGACGGCTTGCCGTATCATTGCCGCTGTCTCCTCCATACGCGGTGTTCCGTCCTGCGGCCATCACCACCTTCGCTAGCAGGTCGGACTTTGCCTCTCTCCCCTTAGTGCAGAGAGAGAGGTTCCTCCATTGTTCCTGGCTTCCCTGTAGCACTCAGCACCTGTTGCTTTTTCCCGCGTTCGTTGCTCACATCAGCGCTGGGTTACGCACGCTGACTTTTCTTTCACTGTTCAAGCTGGGCTTTTTTCGTTTCACTCCACGTATGCTAGAGAGTGACGAAGTCCGCATTTTCCGGCCTTTACAGTGTGTCCTTTGTCTACCTTATTATTTCCCCCTTTTCTCCCTGCTTTTGGTGCTCAAACCAGTGGCTGACTCTGCCCTCTCCATCAGCCAGGCGTTATTCAGTGTGTGTTCATCCTGGTAGTTTTCCTTTGGGCTGTCCACACTAGTGTAGGTTTTTCCGCACCTATTCCCAATATAGAAGGTGTCCTGTTGTTCCCTTGGGATACTTGCGTGGATCACTGTGCTGGCTCTCCTTCCAACAGAATCACGATTGTGCTATATGTCGCAGTTGAGCAACTACCCTATTATCCATAACGGACTCAAGGTGAAGTACAATCCGGGGAGCCGGTAGTCCTTCAACAGAATTACTGGGAGATGTTACATTTGACTCCTTGACGCCTCCATTCTGCACGATTAGAAGTAACCACACAGTGTGTGCGGGGTGTTGCCTCCTTTCTTCATGACCAGACGCCAGTTACGCCATTGAAGTTCAAACCCACCTTCCCTTGTTTTGTTTCCCTGTTTTCCCCTGGCGAGTCATCCGAAGCTCTAGAGTCTGATCGAGCCGGAAGACCGCAGGGGAAGACTGAGGTATTCTCATCGGGTTCCTGACGCTCCTGCAGAACTTCCTGGCGGCCCTTACATTGTATATTATGCAATTATACCGTTTGTATATTATCCACAGCTCACTCACTGTGATTTTCATTGTTTATTGTTCCAGCAATTGGTTATGAACATAAACCGGAATAACAGAACATGGTATGAATTCAAAAACCCCCGAAGAAGGGATTCATCCCGAAATGCATTGGGCATTTTTAACTTAATTTTCAAATTTTCTGTCTTCTTTATTGGCAATTGGTTTATAATTAATTAGATAACATTGGTGATTCAGCAGATATAGCACATATGTAAATGTGTTTATGGTTCTAATTTTTGCTTGAACTTCATAATATTTTTTCCACAAATATTTGAGTTCATCATGAAAGAATAAAATATGTTAGAGTAAATGACATAAAGATACAAGACAGTTTGAAACCTTAGGGACCTTAAATTTTTTTCGTTGAGTAGAGGGAGTGGACGTTTCCACTTCTTTCCTTTATCACTGCTCAGAAAGTCTGCCACTCTGTTCTGCAGGCCCGGGATGTATTCCACATCATAGACAAAGTCCAACAGATGCAATGTCATTTTAGCAATGCGTGGTGTGGCTGTCACATTACCGCTGGATGTAAGAACCTTGATCAGGGGTTTGTGGTGGGTGCGGAGTGTGAATCTTGACCCCAATAGGTACTGGCAAAATTTCTCCATCGCCCAGATGGTCGCTAGCATTTTCTTCTCGATTACACTGTACTTCTCTTCACTGGGGGTGAGGTATCGTGATGCAAACCCCACCGTGGTCTCAGTGCCATCAGACGCCCTCTGGGAGAAGACTGCTCCCAGCCCTTTGTCACTAGCGTCCGTGGTGAGGATGCTGGATGCAGCGCCATCAAACCCATGTAAAGGAACCGCCTGGCAGATGTCCTGTTTGATGGCTAAGAACTCCGCTTCCGTTTCATCCGACCAGACAAAATTGTTCCTTTCCTTGAGCAGTTGGCATAGGTTGTGCGTCTTCGTCGCAAAGCTCCTGACAAATTTACTATAGAACTCCGCCAGACCCAGGAATGAACGAACGTCGTCTTTGGTTGTCGGGGATGTGGCTGACATGATGGCCTCCACGTTCACCGAGTTGGGGGTGATGCCTGTGTCGTTGTTTTCATGCCCCAGAAATGTGACCTTGCGGAGACCGAATTTGCATTTCTCTACTTCGGCCATGAGGCCATTTGCTGCAAGCGTGTATAGGACTGTGTGCAGAATGTTGTCATGTTAAGCTATGGATTTCCCCATGACCAGGATGTCGTCTTGAAAGTAGAGGATGCCTTGGACCCCTTGGAACAGCTTGTGCATGAGTTTCTGGAAGACGGCCGCTGCCGAGCCGAGCCCAAAGGGCATGCGTCTGAACCTGTAGCACCCAAAGGGTGTAATGAAGGATGTATGTTTTCGGCATGTTGGGTGGAGTGACACTTGGTGGTAAGCGGCTTTGAGGTCGATGGTAGAGAACCATTTGATACCTTTGGTCTGGGCAAGCAATTCATTGATCATTGGTAATGGAAATGTTTCCACGATGATGTTTTTATTGAGTTCGCGAAGATAGATGCGGATATTCCCGCTTGGTTTGCGAGCCACCACCAAAGGTGCGTGCCATTCAGCGCATTCAATCAGTTCAATTGATGCTGCTGTCTTCTAGGTGCTTGAGTTCTAGCTGTACCGCTTCTCGGCAGTTGAGCGGGATGTTCCTGACTTTGTGGGCGACTGGTACCGCTCCCTCTTTTAGGATGATCTTGTGGGAGAACTTGCACATCTTCCCAATCTGGTCGCTGAAGACAGTGGGGAACTCTGTTTGGAGTGAGGATGGCATGGATGTGTCATCCATCAGGAGCACTTGCGTGTGGCTGCCGGGGTTGAGTTGAAACCCAAGCGCCCCCTGGTCCACCCAACCTCAGACTAACGGCCCTTTTTTGCCACGTACAATTTCGCTGTGGTGTGCCGTCCTTTGAATTCGAACTGGAGCTGCCGGAAGCCCACCATGGGGATCCTTTCCCCTGTGTATGTGCCTGGATGGACATCCGTAGGGTGGAGATGATCGCCCACTACTTGGACGAAGTCTCGATCCCAGATCTGTTTCTGGATGATGGTGTAGGGCGAGCCTGAGTCCGCTACCATGACAACGTCGACACCACCAATGGACATCTTGCAGGAGTGTTTTTTTGTAGGTACGCCCCCTACGCCCAGGATATAGTCTTAGATACACAGAATGCTGTCCGGGTCTGAGAGCTCCGCCCCCTGTTTGTCATCGGAGACGTCCTGGACATATTTGTCGTCGTGCAGGGTGCCAAACTTGCAGTTGATGGCCAACTTCTTGAGGGCCGCCACGTTGTCTTCCACTGACTCTGCTTCCGCCTGTTTCCGTTGGAAGAAGTTATACCGGTCAGTGGCCGTGCATATCACGGACTGGTAATGGCTGTCCAGATCTTTGAGGGCATGTTGGAATACATTGTCGTCCGTCAAGGCTCTGCTCTTTTTTACCATCTGGTCGTAGACGCGCAGGCCCTCAGGTCCTAGATTATGTAGTAGGATCTTCTTCCTCAGCTTGCTTGAGCATTCGTCTTCGCCTTTGTCTTCCAACGCTAAGAGGTAATTCAGGAAATACCCTTTCCAATCGGCCCACTTCATGGCTCGTTTCCCAGGCTTAGGCAGGAAGGGCACGGGGTTGGTTAAAGAAAAGGTCTGGGCACACATGGTGCATGTGGAGAGGACCGCAGTGGCGCTGAACGGCACACATAGGGCCCCGGGGGCACCCGCTGGTTGGGAGGGTGGGGCCGCCCTGCGTGGGCTTGGAGGGCGCTGCTACCAGGATCGCAGGCTGGTTCGTGTTGGTGGAGAACACCACGGTGAGGCTTTGTGGCCCCTGAGGATGCAGGAGGTGAGCCCAGAGTCCTTTAGGGTGAGGATTCAGTGGTTGATACTGCCTTCTGATAGTGCCAGCAGTGTGGGTGGTTCACTCTAACTTGGCCACTTGTAGAGGAGGAATCCGCAAGAGGGTAGTCCTGGGGGCAGTACCATGTGCACGGCCTTGCAAAACAGCTTGGGTCCCTTAGCACTACAGCCTGGAGGTGGCTGTCTGTAGCACCTGCGCTGTGTGGTGCAATAGCTAGCTTCCTGAGAAGTGGTGGCTGCCCTTAAGCGCAGGCTAGCAGTGCCGGGAGTGGCGAGGATCACATGGTGCCCCACCGCACGCCGAGATGCGCGCCGAGATTGAAGCCGTCGAGCCACGCTCTGCGCTTGGGAGTGCGCCGAACCTCACAGCAGGAGGGTTGAAGCTTGGAGCAGGGACAAGAAAGAGCGCGAAAGCAGAGCTCCGCCTTGCCTGGTGACTAACGCCAGCTCTCCCCTACCTGTCCGCCTTCGGGCGGTGCGCCGGTGCAGCCTCGTTGCCACGTGGAGGTGGTACTGTGGTGCTCCACGGAACAGATGGGCATAGACCGTAGCGGGTTATAACTCTTTCTTTATTTACTTATCGCTGCTACATAGGGGAGAGCCGGGCTAGCGGCCGCGGTGTGTTTTTTCCAACTCAGCGCCCCCTGCATCACGTCCCCTCGCGTGGGTCACGTGACTGCGGGGAGCTAGACCGCCTCACTACAGCTTGAAGGCAAATACAAAAAAACTACTTAGTCTCAAAAGTTGAAATATCATCTTTCTTTCCCTCAACTAATAAACATACACTTATTTTAAAACCAAGAAAAGACCATCCACTTAGTTAATTTTGCTTTTTTTCCAAATAAAATCTAGACAAATTGCAATGTGATGTTTAAATAAAAGAGAGCCAGAGACAACACAAATCCCTGCAATGCAGTAAAACATTAACCAAAATAAAGCCTGTAGCTCTTGTTTAACACTCATTATCTCATGCAAGAATATAAGGGTGGCCGTTAACTAGCCTAACTCTATGTAGCGTAATTACCTTAAATTTCAGCGTGTTTATGTGGAAGTATCTGCATTTAGAGCTATTTTCTTAGAGCAAAAAATACGTCCTTGAGTCCAACTTATATGTGAGGATCCAATTTGCTCTGAGAAATAGCACTAAATGCAACAGGCCATGAATAGCAGGATGAGCAGCTTCTCGCTCTCACTAAATGTGCTCTTGGGTAGGATTTTCCACCAACTTACTCCAGGCATTCAGCACTAGTTTCTTAGTACAAAATGCACCCTTGCATCCAAAACAGATGTGCTACATGCAAAACAACAGGAACAGTAGTGCAAGTCGCTACTTGGTTGTTTCTGTGCAATTTCTCTTAATCACACTTGGAGGCATAATTACATAATTATCGGTAATTTAACATCAAAGCGTAACGAGAAATTACTGAAATTACTCTGATTATTCAGGCGTAATCAAAATTGCTTCCAGTCCTACAGGAATGCAGGGATGGATTCAAGCAGTTAGCTAAAAGTGAGTCAAGGAAGAATTGGGTGAGGTGGAAAGAAAAGAAACATATGCCGGCATAGTAATGCAATTACTTCATGCCTTCCATTGAAACAGCTGGTTCACGTGCTGCTAAGTTTAGGAGAAACTGCTTTGAGCCAGCGGGGTAGGGCTGCAGCACTGCCTTTACCGTAAATACAGTTGAAGTCTATGTTCATGTTTTCGAACTGCAGTATATATATGCTCACTTCACTGCATCGCGATCAGCAGGCCTGTGCCTCGGAGTGCTTGGAAGGAAGGGAAGCATTAACAGCATCTCTATCCCTGGCCCAGAAATGTCTGCATCTATGAGGCTCAAAAGACCATGCAGTCAAGCGTGGATGCTATTTTTGCAGATCCGTAAATGTTCAAGCACTAAATGTCCTTGGAAGCACAAACATCTCTTGCTGCTTTAACCTCCAAGCTGCCTGGTGACGTACAAGGTATTTTGAATTGTTAGTGGGCGGGATTGGCTATAGACGTTTAGGTGAAGAGTCATGGTTTTCGCTATGGCAAAGACTGAAGTCTTGAATACTCTGGGGTCGATCCACTAAAGCATTTATGAGCAAGGGAAGAAAGACTAAAAGAGAACTCGTTTACGTACACATACATGCCTTTGTGAATCGGAACCAAACGTGCAACTCCCTGTTAGTAACAGCGCAGAGGGGGCACAGTCCCTTCTATTTGTACTGGGGGAAATGAATATCTACGGAATAGTCCAGTTTTAGATGTTTTGGGGCCAGTCTGCCAAAACATGTAAGCGTTCGTAAAAGAGTACTTAAGAAATACTACCTTACCCACTCCCAAATACCTTTGTCAAGTGGCTTCGTAGTGTTTACCTGCAGGCCAAGCACTTCTATCTCTGCAACTGACTGCTGTTTCAAAATCACGGAGCAAGGAATTATATGTGTTCCACATTCATATTCACATAGGTTCATGTATGCACTGTTAGAAGGCTTGGTAATGTACCTCGTTTGACAATGTTTACATTATTATCCAATCTAGTTCACAGGAGATTGCTAAACGCTGATGATTGCCATTGACCCTTCTAACCGTTTTACACGCATATTGAAATGAAATTAAATGAAATACCAGCATTTGTAAAGCGCACAGCTACCTCCGGGGCGGTGTCCCGGCGCTTGAATTAGTTTACAATCTTTGTGGTGATCATTGATAAGAATGTGTAACAATGCAAAAAGATTTAAAGTGCAAAGAGCTCTTTTGTTCTAGTTAAATATTCAATGTAAACCGTGTTGTCCTTCAGCTGACCAGATCATTAAAACCATATAACTGAACAATTAGAAATAGCAACTTTAAAATACTGGATTACTAGCACTCAACTCACTGAAACTCCAATATTAATCTGAGAAAAATGAAAGTCTGAGCAAGCCCCACTATGATTGCAGACAGAGTTGTAGCAGACATAGTAATGCACTGTACTGTCTACCCTAAATGGAAAGAGAGTTGTTAAAAAGGAGCATATACATTGCTGGTAATGTAGGTGCTCCACTGGGGTGATGACTAGACTTTAGTTTGTTGTTTATTTACCAACAAATTGTTGGCACTGCTGCATTTCACTAATACGCCCATTGGGCACTGCAATCATGTGGGGTTCTGCCCTACGATTGTGAATTCATTCATGTACAATGGAGTCCCAGTATTAAGGTTTTGAACCTTAGGAAAGAAACCATGAGCCATATTTAGGTACGTTTAAAAATCACATAAAAATAATGAAAAGGTATGAAGCAAGTACAGAGCCTTGCTTTTCCATTTAACTCATTTATCTTTATTCGGTTTGAAAATCAAACCATGAAAGATCATTACAATCCATTAATAATTAAACATATGATCAAAAATGCATCATGTCAAGTGAATCATACAATGAAGCACATAATGATGGTGCCATAACCAGAGTTAAACAGAGTCCCCCAAAGCTGTGTACACACTCCATGTTACCTAAACCCCACTGTTCTCGTCTGATATCGACTCCTCGCTCTCACTCTCAGAACCACCTGCATCAGACTCAATTCCCATATCACCAAGAAGCATACACTCAGTGTCCCCCAAGCCTCCAGGTCCACCTGCAATTTGTCACCAGTTCTCACCTATCTGAGATGCACCTCCTCGGCCAGAGAGCACCCTTGACATCCCGGACCCACTGAACCTCACCAGATGCCCCCACTCCCATCCAGATAATGGTATCCTGCTTCTGAGCCAGTACCAAAGCCAACTGTAGAAAGTGGCAAGACATCTTGCATTTCTTAGGTCTAGCAATATTGTCCAACAAACAATGTCGCGGCATCAGCGCATTCGACAAAGCTGTGGTCCTGTGCAATCTGTCCACTGCGACTGACCAGAAGGACCCCACTGCCGCGCAGTCCCATGCCAGGGGCATAAATTCCACCACTCCGAACTTACAAAGGAGCCAGGAAAGAGATCGGCCCAGATAATACCTGTACAGTTTCACGAGGTCACATAAGTACGATGTAGAAAATTAAAGTTTATCAGGCAAAAGCGAGCATTATTAGACTCATTTCAGCAATGAGCTAATACTAGCTCACTCCACATTCGAAAGGAGAGCACCCAAATCCACCTCCCAATTGTGCCGCACCCTCAGCAGCCCGCCTAAGCTATCCGCTTGAAGCTCTTTGTATATCTGGGCGACTAGATGGCATACTGAGCCCATCATCAACAGTGCTCCCAACACAACAGAATCTGGCGGTGCAGCCAGAAAGGAAAACCAAATCCATTTCACTTGCTCCACCAAATGAAGGTCTCATTGTGATACAAGTCCACCCCTGAGCTCACAGCCTACTTCATACCATGCCTGAAACGTTAGGGCCTGTCCCATCTGGTGAAATGGGGCAAGCACCCATAGCCAGAGCTCCTTGTGGAACAGGGCCCTCTTAATCACCACTGTAACCCCCCTCTGCCAGATTGCTGCAGTCTGCCGCACAATGCAGGGCACCCCCTCAGTACACCTGAGCCCGCCATCAGTATCTTTGAAAGCTTGCCATCCTCAACCAGTCTTGCGAAAATATTGTTTTCCCAATTGCTCCCCTATTCCAACCAGTGGGCTGCATGCTGGAGATGGGATGCATAGTAATAATGTTCCAGATTAGGGGCTCGAAATCCCCCTTCCAGAAAAGTCGGTCTAGATACCCTACTCTGCTTCCCCACGCACAAGAGAAATGTAAGAAGTGTGTTCAACTACTAGAAAATCCCTGCCCGAAGCAGACACAGCGAGTTTTGAATGGTGTACAGGCAACACTGCAGCAACACCATTTTAGCCTCAGCTATTCTGCCCATGAGCAACAACGTAAGAGTATTCCATACTAGCACAAACCCTGTAGAGAAGTCAAAATCCTCTCCACATTATGCCACAGCTGCTCTGCTTCCCTATGCGCCAACATCAGTACTAAATAACAAAACCAGCAAACTTTCCATCGCAACCCAGAAGGCGCTTTCCAGGTACACCCAACAAAGCCTCCAACGGGAACACCAATGGCTTTGTCATATTGAGCGTAAAGCCAGACACCTCACCAAAGTCCTCCCAATGAGGCAGAGTGCGGCGTAGGTTCCCGGCACCTGTTTTCTAGGAAAACCCATCACGTTGACTTTTGTAATGATTGTTGCTCTGCCTAATAATTGATGAGGCATGACTTGAACCCAAACTGGGTTGGTCCTATGATTCGAATAATTAATGTACCTCATTGACAGATCAACTGAATGATTGGCTCATTTTCCATAACCAACCACCCGTGTAGATCATGCATCACTATAGGTCCTGAAGAATTGCAAAGTGATCTTTACACATAAGGTGCAAAACATGTTGACCATGACTACGCACACATAGACACCTCTGACCATTACAATCAGCAGTGACTTCCTTATTTGGTTTTAATTGAGACGAGTGGGCTCGCAGGTTAAAATTCATTTTGTAGCACCACCTCGCCTCATTTTATTTCTCCTCACATCACCCCACATCTACACCACTAGGCCCCTCACACGCACTTCACCTATTCAGCTTGGGAAAAAATCTCCAACAAATAGCCCCTCATAGGGTGCCCGTCAGGCATTGCATCCTGCCTGATGAGAAGCAAGCCCTGTGATGAAGCATGAAACCCAAATGGGTGTGTGAGGGCCCCACTTCCCAAATTGGGAGACACCCACACTCCACTCCTGAGCGGGGGTGTTGACCAACCTAGCCTCCTTCTCACTCCTACCCGCACTACAGGAACTGCATACTCCTTCGTTGCTACGTTGTGTTTATTGGGGCCTGTATGCTGGACCTACATGCGCCCCTTCTCCCTCATTCGTATTTAATTCCTCACCAAAGTCCTCAAGGAGCTGCAGCAGGATCGACAAAGAACCCCTCGGGGCACAAAGATAGAACAACGCATCATCAGTGTAAAGGGACACCACATGTGTACTTCATCCCAGCTCAATTCCTCAGCCGTGGATGACCTGCCAGATCTGAATGCTAAAGGGCTCTATTGCTAGGGCAAACAATAAAGGCAACCAGGGCAGCCCTGCTTAGTCCCTCGCTCGGTGCTACACTGATCTGAACAATGCTCCCCAACCCTGACCCACGCACCTGGGGCAGTGTAAAACAGGCATAGTCAGAGCGCTAGGTGGCGCTGCCCAAGATGGCCGCACTACGGTGAGGCTCCTGGATGCGTGACCCCTCGCATCCGCCCTACATCTGCTGTGGCTGTCCTGGGTGTGATCTGATGACCACCGAGGCTTGAGGACCTGCTGCCCTGCCCCGGTACAAATTTCGGCTGATTTGGAGCTGCTGGAGCCGAGATAGGCGGCCCATGAGTGGCACCGGTGGCTGGGACACATCCGGCCGGTTCCTCGGCCGGTAGTGTCATCTATGCGTGCCCCGGGCGCTCCACGAGGGGTGAGGGCCGCGTGACTGTCGGCGGCTGGCCAGCGATCGGAGGACCCTCGGAGTGAGCCCGAGCTGGTGCCGGACCTCAGGTGAGCTGGGGGTGCGGCGGATGGTGAGCGCCCCCCGGTGGTGAGGGGGCCCTGGCCAGCAGGCGGATCGGCCCTAGCTGAACGGGCCCGACTGACGGGCTGGATCCGGTTTCGCCGCCGCTGGCGCCCGCTCTCTCCCTACGCTGGGCCGACGCTGATTGAGGGGGACGGCTCCCCCTGGCCCCCCGTTGACCTGGCCTGGTGGACTCCTGTTTGGGCACCCCGGAGGCGGTGCGGCCCCACTGGACCCTGCGGAAACCCATCGTACGCGGAGTGGGGACGTTTCCTTGGCACCCACGGTGCCAGCTTGTGAGAGAAGCTGTGCCGGACCTCTCTTACCCCGCACCATTGCCGGCGAGGAGGGCCCCCCCCCACTTTCGCACCTTGACTATCCTCCCTGGCGCTGTGCCTGGTCCCCTGCGGCTGGGGGGGGGTTCGGATGTCGGCCCCGGACCGAGGGTGGCCGCGGAGTTCCCTGGTGACTTGGTCGAGTCTGTGAGCTGGGGCGATAGACGGCGCACCGCCGGCCTGTGCGCTGTACATTGACGGAGGGCCATCACCGGTGTGGATTCCAGCGCGAGGCCCGCGACGTGGCGAGGGCGGCTCGGCCCGGATCCGTCTGAAGGGGTGCTTGCCGAACGGGCTCTGGACCCTCCATCGCCGGGGACAGGACGCGCCTTCGCCCTTCCCCTTCTCCTCGATTCCCCCGTCCCTGGCCTGGCGCGGGGGGGCGTCTTGGCTTGGCAGGTGGGGGCCGCCTGCCGGTCCACTGCGCCCGCCCTCGTGCCCGGCGCGTGCTCCCTGGGTCCGGCATGGGCAAAGAAAAAGGCCCCAGACCGCCGGCGGCGTCCCACCAGACGAGGATTGATCAGTTCACGAGCTCGGACCCGCCGGGCGCGGGCGGAGGGGAGGCGCCGGCCCCGAATAAGGACTTGGCCACCATCCTCCAGGCCGTTGATGCCTCCCGCACATCCCTAGAGGGGATGGTTGGGGAAGTGAAGGTAGACGTTGCTCTCCTGCGGCAGGACCTCCGAAACGCCACGGCCCGCATTGCGGAAATGGAATCCCAGATCTCCACTGCGGAGGATGACATTCGCCTGCTGCAGGACCAAGTCAGAGAGCTCACAACCCACTCCAAAGAACTGCACAGACGGGCGGAAGATGCCGAAAATCGCGCCCGCCGCAACAACCTTTGCCTGGTGGGCTTTCCGGAGGGGGTCGAGTCTGGCCGGGCGGACGACTTCCTCGAAACATGGTTTAAGTCCTGGATGCCGGCGGCTGGTCTGTCGGCCTGGTTCGTGGTGGAGAAGGCGCACCGGTCGTTGGCGGCCAAGCCTCCTGTGGGAGCCCCCCCGCGCCCCTTTATTCTTAGGATCCTCAACTTTAGGGACAGAGACGCTATCCTGCGGGAGGCACGGGTGAGTGGCCCTTTGACATTCAACAACCACACCATTATGATCTTCCCGGACTACACCCGTGGGGTCCAGGAGCAGCGCCGCTCCTACACGGATGTAAAGCTAAAGCTGCGCTCCCTTGGCCTCCAATACCAACTCCAGTTCCCGGCCCGCCTGCGGGTCGTTTTCCAGGATAAGACGCTGTTCTTTGACACTCCCAGGGCGGCCTGGACCTGGCTCACTGAGGAAAGACCTCTGCGCCAACCCGGAGGGGTGTCGTCTGCTACTGTACCCCGGGGCCAGGGAGCAGCTGGGTCCCAACGACCACGGCGCAGAAAGCGCACGCATTCACGGCAACCACGAGGCGCGGCGATGGCCCGGACCCGGTCTGCGGGCACCTCTGGAAGGGGGGTGAGAGACTCCTCAGCCTCCTCTGGAACATCATCTCATGCGGCTGGGGGGTCCCGGCGCCGCCTGTCGCCCCGACCGGACGGGTCTCAAACCCCCCTCAACGTGCAAATTGACCTGTCAGACCTCTCCCGCAGTCCTGCTATATGACTTAACGTTTGCTTCCTGCATCCACAGGGGGAGGCGGCGACCCTGTCAAGTGGCGGGGGTGGGGGGCTCTGCAGTCTCAAGCATTCCCACAACAACCTAGGATGAGACACTGGAATCCGTGCTTCAGGAGGGGTCCACCACGCTCTTTACACCCGAGCACCTACGCTTGGGGCCTTGTAATTGTTGGTTCAGTTAGGGCGACAGATGCTTCCGTTCTTGAAGTGTAGGGTGGGGGGTGGGGGGTTGGGGTTGGGTAATTGTTGGTTTTTCCTCCTCGGGGGACGGTTTTGTTTGGTTTGGGTCTGTTCTCCATTGAGCCTCTTGTGCAGCATCGCGCCCCGCGTGTCGCCACGCTTCTCCATGCAGCCGCTCACACGGGTTCCGCCGCCGACCACTTTCCCGCGCTGCCCGCTGGCTTCCCCTAGTGTGAGAGCCGTAGTCCTGGCTTCCCCTGGCCGCTTCACTCCCGACGCGCTCCGTTCCCATCACCACCATGGCTGACCTAGCCTCTAAGGCGCAGACGCGCGTCCTGTCCTGGAACGTGAACGGCTTGCTGGATAGACTTAAGCGCACCGCCGTCCTTAAATATGCCCAGCGCGCGGAGGCCGATGTGCTCCTGCTTCAGGAGACCCACCTGCTAGGCGAGAAATGTCCCTTCCTGGCGCGCTACGGGTACGACCGGGTGTGGCACTCAGGGTTCTCGGGGGGATGGGGGGGGGGGAGCTGGGGGGTCGCCATTTTGCTACGCCGCTCTCTCCCGTTTGTGTTTACCCGGGTGATCCACGACCCCCAAGGGATGGGGATTGCCGTTTGCGGCACGCTTGAGGGTCGGCCGCTCAGTCTCCTGTCGCTCTATGTGCCGCCCACCGGGCTGTCTCAGGCTTTATATCAAGTCGCATCTTTGTTAGCAACTCTCTCGCCGGGCGCTATTGTTCTGGGGGGGACTTCAATGCTGTCTCGGCTCCGCAGCTCGACTCCTCCGGTCCGGTTTCGGTGCGCCGCGCGGGCGAAGCAGTTGGCGAGTTGGGCGGGGGCTCAGGGCTTATGCGAAGCGTGGCGGACCTGGCACCCACGCGCATGGCAATATACTCATACTTCGGCCGCCCACCACACCCATGCCCGTATTGATGCGATCTTTGTCCCCCCCTCTGACTGTGTAGGCATCCAGGACATCCGCATCCTCCCTAGGGGGATATCGGATCACTCTGCGGTCCTCCTGGGTCTGGGTCCCCCGCCTCGAGGGGCCCGCCAGGTGTGGCGCTTCAACGCCTGGTTCCTCCAGGATAAGACGCTCCGCAAGGAGGTGGGGTCCGCACTGACGCATTATTTTGGTGACAACGACGGGTCGGTCTCTTCGGCGGGCACCCTTTGGGAGGCCTGTAAGGCCACCATCAGGGGGGCTGCCAAAGCACAGGTGGTACGGCATCGCCAGACGCAACTCCAGCGGCTCACTGCCTGTGAGGCTCGTGCGCTACGACTGGAGCAATCTCTCTCTGGGTCCGACGATCCGGCTGGGACCCGGCAGTTGCGACTTCTGCGAGAGGAGATTCGTCAGCGGTCGATTGATGCGGCTAAGCTCCTCTGGCAATCCTCGCTGGCGAGGGTATATGGGTGGGGCGACAAGAATGGTGCGCTCCTACATCGGCTGGCTACTTACCCCAGGGCATCACGCATCATCCCGGCGGTGGCCGACTCTGATGGCCTGCTCCAATCTTCCTCCGTGGCAATAGCGGACGCCTTCGCTCAGTATTACTCGCAGCTATATCGGGCCCGGGCTACGGACCTCTCCCTGGCCTCACTGCTTGCCGCTAGTGACCAACGGCTTCCCCGTCTTCGGTCGGGTGACTGGGAGAGTCTGGAGGTGCCCATTTCTCCTGAGGAGATTGGGGATGCGATAGGGCGCACGTCCGCGGGGAAGACCCCGGGACCGGACGGCTTTCCCCAGGAGTTTTACGCCACCTATAAGGAACACCTGGTCCCGCGGTTGGGTGCTCTCTATGCTGAAGCGGTCAAGAAAGGCTCCTTCCCACCGGAAGCCGACATGGCCACGATTGTGGTCCTGCCCAAGTCCACGCCGCCTCCTTGTGATAGGTCGGCCTACCGGCCGATCTCCCTTATCAACACAGATATCAAACTTTACACGGCGGTCCTGGCACAGAGGCTCCGGCCCTTTTTGTCGGGCTTGGTGCATCCAGACCAGTGCGGCTTCATGCCGGACCGGGGCACTCGCCATTGCCTTTGTCGCCTTCACGTGGCCTTGGCTCACCGCCATTGCATATCTCCATATCTCACTCTCCTGCTTGCCGATTTCGAGAAGGCTTTTGACTCGGTCGGGTGGCCCTACCTATTTGAGGTCCTGACCCACATGGGTTTCGGCCCCAAGTTTGTTGGAATGGTGCGAGTCCTTTACGCGCGCCCCCGCGCCAGAGTGTTGGTCAACGGGGCACTGTCGAGACCATTTCGGATCGGCCGGGGAACGCAGCAGGGGTGCCCACTGTCGCCCCTCCTCTTTGCTCTTGCAATGGAGCCCCTTGCTGCCCTGATCCGAGCGGATCCTCTCCTTCGGGGCTGGGAGTGGCCGGGCCTGGCGTCGGACAAAATAGCCCTCTACGCGGACGACGTTCTGTTGTACCTTAGTGATCCAGCGCGTTCGGGTCCCCGTGCACTCCCCGTCTCTTGGGCCGCTTTGGCAGCGCGTCTGGCCTCCATTTAAACCCGCGGAAATCGGTCCTTGTGCCTCTGCACCCCTCCCGGGAGTGCTTTGACTGGCAGGACACTATTCCCCTCCGTCGGTTGTCCTTCAAATACCTGGGCATCTGGGTCTCCCTTCTCCCGGAACTGAGCTGGGCTCTTAACGTGACCCCCCTGGTCAAGAAGGCCAAGGCAGATCTGGCGCGATGGCAATCGCTCCCGCTCAATCCGCTGGGGAGGGTGGCACTATACAAAATGATGATTCTCCCCCGGTTCCTTTACGTATTACAAAATACTCCCATGTCCTTCCCAAGGCCTTGGTTTCGTGAGCTGGATGGGTTGGCGACCATATTTCTCTGGGGTGGTGGGAGACTGCGGCTGGCCCTGTCGGCGTGTCGCCTGCCCACCTTTGATGGAGAGCTAGGCATGACAAATCTTTACCTCTACTATTTGGCCACCCGCCTCCTAGACATCCATGGTTGGTTTGGGGGCCGATGGTCCGATCCGGCCTACAGGGTGGAATTGGAGGACTTGGGTTTCTCCTGCATTCAAGACCGCCTGTATGGCGCCACCATCCCCGCCTCCTGCCCAGACATCACCAAAGCGGTCTTCCTGGCTTGGCGAGCAGCGCTTCGCCACACCCGGTGGACCGGGAGACTGACTCGTGCCACTCCCCTCTGGCATGGGACATGGATGCGGGACGTTGCGGACCTGGAGGGTTTCAAATCATGGGACCTGCTCAGCATCTCGCAGCTGGGGGATGTCTGGCGGGGGGAACGCATGTGCTCATACTCGGAACTGCAGGCGCGTTTCTCCCTCCACTCATCTCAATTTTATAGGTACCTCCAACTGCGGCACGCCATACGCATCTACACCCCTCTGGACATTAGGCTGATGGACCACAGCCCCCCGGAGGATCAGGTCCTGCTGGGTAACCTAGGGCGGGGGGGCATCTCCCGAATACATCGTTCTCTTATTAATAATACCCCCATGGCCCAGGAAGGCCTGAAAGAACGGTGGGAGGAGTGGGTGGGTACCCTGGACGAGGTCGACTGGCGGGATGCCCTTAGGGCCCCCAGGCTGGTGACGGCCTCCGCCAAACTGAGGCTTATTCAAATGTATTATCTCCATACTGCCTACCTCACGCCGGCTCGTCTGCACCGTGCGGGCCTTTCCGCTACGGCAGCTTTCCCCCAATGCGGTTTTGCCCCGGCTGACTTCATCCACATGGTGTGGTCTTGTTCGGACTTGGGGGGGTTACTGGAGGGGCATAGAAGCCGATCTCACGGAGGTCTTGGGATGGGTGGTGCCACATAACCCTAGACACACCCTTCTGGGCATCACTGACGGCCTGGATGGCACGCGCGCAGAGAAGCTTTTCCTTATGACAGCATTAATGGTGGCGAAAAGAGATATAGCAGCGGCTTGGAAGCATCCACAGCTGCCTAGCTTGGCCAAATGGAGCACTGGAGTGGACTGGTGTGCGGCACAGGAGCGGACTCTCTATCAGGCGAGGGGCTGCCTTAAAAAATACCGTAGGGTCTGGGGGAAATGGTTGGGCAATGTGTTATGATTATGCGGTTCGGGGGGGGCGGAGGGGGGGCTTCGGGTGGGGGCGGGGGGATGGCGTGGTCTCATGCTGTGTGATTGTAACTTGGTGGTTCGTCAGGCTCAATGTTTTTTTTGTTGTATCACTCAAAACAATAAAAATTTGTTTATCAAAAAAACAGGCATAGTCAGGCCCAGAATCGCGGACTGAACCTCATAGCCTCCATGACCCCCAAGAGGAACACCCAGACCACAGTGTTGAATGCTTTTTTGATATCTATGGAGGCCTGTGCCATCTCTTCATGAGCACCCTCCACCTCGTGCAAAATGTGCATCACATGGCGCAAGTTCAATGCTGCACTCTGACCTGGCAGGAAGCCACACTGATCACAGTGGACCAAACTACACATTGCAGAACATAAATGATTGGCAAACAATTTACACAGGCTCTTAAATTTCAGAGTTAATCATCGTCAGTGGACGATATACTGCCAGCTGAACCATCTCCCACCGGTTTGGGTATCATGCAAATGAGCCCTTCTCTCATACTAAATGGAAGCTGTCCCAGTTCTTCAGCCTCCAAAAACACCTCAAGCAGTTTGTGTGAGCAAAGCTGGAAATGCTCAATAAAATTTAGCATGGAACCCATTCCCCTGGGATTATTAGCCCTTAGGAGCATCCAAAGCACCACCCACAGTTCCCTCAGCGTGATGCTAGCCTCCATCTCCTCAGCCATAACCTCTCCCACCCTAGGGACCCCCAGTGGCACCAGGTAGACCCACACCCCATCCGGCATGCTGCAGGTGCCACCACAGTACACCCTCTCCAGAAGTTGCTGAAACACCACCACTTCTGCCTCAATAGTGGCCGCAAGTGCGTCCACCTCATTCCTCAGATGGAGAACCACTGGGACACTAGTCTCCTTATGCAACAGCTAGGCCAGAAACCTAATAGACTTGTCCCCCTCCCGATGCAAGCACTACCTAGATTGAGTGCGAGTAAATGCGTCCAGACCCTCCCTTTCCCTACAATGTTCCTACAAAGCTAGAACTCTTCTGGTTGGGCATCCTGGTCCAGAGACGCACACCCCTGCAACAACTCCAGCTCACTCTTCTACTGGAGTATCCTACATACCCCAACGGTCAGATATTGGCCTCTCACAACTGTCTTCATGGCCTCCCATTCAATTTAGTGAGACCCAGCTGTGCCGCAGTCACCCTCCAAGTAGTCCGTCACAGCTGTCAATATAGTTTCCCTGCGATCTGGCCGAGGGTGATTACATTAGGGATTAAGAGGGCCCAATTCAACAGGGAGCCCCCGCTATAGGTGCTCGCCCTGTTGAAGGGGCCATGACATCAGTCAGGATGTCTGCTGGGAGTCTCCACAGCCTAGCCTGCTCTCCTGACCACCCCCCCAGAGCTAGCTCACAACACACAGGTGAGTAATCTGACAAAAATCGCACCAAATGAGACAATCCTTGCAACTTGCTAGGATGCGCATCTGCCAATAAGATCTTATCCCGTCTGCTGTAGGTACTGTGTGCAGATGAAACTGCCATTGAGCCCTCCAGCCATCCCAAAACTGTAGATTATCCATCACCTCACACAACACCTCCGTAATACGAGGCTTCATGTCGAGTCTATGGGGTAGTCTGTACGCTCCCCATCCAGGACACAATTATAATCCCCCAACCACAATATCAGACCCTCCAAGCCCAACACCATTGCTTCCTGAAGCTTTTAAAACAATTGAGGATCTTCCACATTGGGTGCGTACAGATTAAGAAGGGAAATATGCCTCCCATCCTGCTTTCCCTGTGAAACCACATATCTCCCCACCTAAACAGTTGTGCAGTATCACTTTACCCTGATGTCCATGGCCGGTATGACACTGATGTGTGTAGACTGAGTGTCTAACACCAGGACCTCCATTGTGAGTAATTATTGGCCCTGCTCAGTCAACTGTCAATCCCCCGACCCAGCCACCTACACTGTATCATCTTCCTGGATCGCGACCCTCTGCACACACGTAGCAGGAGCCTGTGATCTGTCCCTCACGCTCCAACTGTGTCTTTGGGCAGTCCCCAGTGTCCACGCTCTGAGCAGGGATCTTGTCCCACACTTCCAACCAGTCCCAAACCTCCTCACAGTACTCAAAGAAGTGTGCCTTCCCATTGGCTAAGAACTTGAGCTTGGAAGGCTATAGCAGCATGTATTTAAGGTTCATGTTCTGCTGCTTCTGCATTACCTTAAAGAATGACGATTTGCACTGCTCCTGTATCTTCCTGGTGTAGTCAGGGACGATGGAGATCAAATGATTTTCATACTTTGGGACTGCATGTTCCCTGGCAACCCTGAGGATGCATTCCCTGTAGCTGTAGTTCAGGATCTTTGCTATGAAGGCCTAAGTCTGGCCCAGGTGGCGGTGGAGGCACCAGCATGTGGTGTTCTGGTTCAATGACCAAGATGTTTGAGAGTCCCTGTAGTTTCAAGCACAGCCGAACCCACTGTTCTAGAAACCCTTCCGCTAATGTCCCGTCCACCCTCTCTGAAAGCCCAGAATACATATGTTGCTGTGGCAGGATTGGCCTGCTGAATCCTCCGTCCTAGCCTCCAGATCCCCCGACACTTTTGTCATTCTGGCCATTTGCTGCTTAAGAACCTCCACCTCCACACAGAGCGTCTCAATATTACCCTTTGCCATGGTCACTTTCTCTGCTACTTTATGTAGATCTGCTCTGAGCAAATTGACATCAATGGACTCCGTCTCAATCTTATCTTCCAGAGCAGTGCGTGACCCATGTATGACCGCCAGCAGATCGTCCCGAGAGGGCCCTCCCTCATGTGTCTGCGAGGTGGCCATGGACCCTGCCCCCTCCTGGCAAGTCACCTGCTGTGAGTTCTGCCATGGGGTTTTGTATTGGGAGATGGTGTTGGCGGCCGCCACCTCAGGGGCCTGACTTTCCCCATCGTGTGTCCACCAGGGGTCTTCTCCTCTGCTGTGCCCCTGTTCCAGCAGCCTCTCAGCCACCCCCCGTAGCTCCTTATGGTCACTCTGCTGCAGCCACCCCAGGACCAGGTATGCCACAGGGGCCCCCAATCAAAACATGGATTTGCCTCCACTCAGGGCACCGCCTCTGTGCAGCTCCTGTTGCTCCAGTAGGATCTCATCCGATTATGGAGGTCCAGGCCACTCCCCGATCCCTTCAGGCCCACTGCAGGAGGCTCTCATGTGGCCCTGGTGTCTCACCCGTCCTGGGCTCCAGTAGGCTTCCCCCGAGGCCTAGCGCACCTGTGGCCCACTCCAGCCCTTCCGGTAACGGCCTCCCCCACTCTAGCAAGCTGGGCCAGAAGAGCCCTCTGGCCACACTCCCCTCACCATAGGGGGTAACCGCTACCCCCTGCCGGACCTCCTCAAATCATCCAGAGCACTGCACTCTCCACGGCTTAGAGATTTCTTGTTTGCCCGGCAGGCCTCAATAGTGCAGCCCCTCACTCCTTCAGCCCATCTGCAGGGATCATGGGCAGTCTCAATCCCCTGGGGCCCAGTGTACTCTGACATAGTGCAGCCCACTTGCTGCCCGGCCACCCTCGCTTTAACTGATCAGGCCACCGGGAATCTGCTGGCCCTGCACTCATTAGGGTCACTCACTGCCCATGGCAGGACCTCCTCAGCAAGTGGCTGTACCCTCCAGGGCCCCAAGGTCCACCAGGGTTTCTGAGGCCGCTGTGGCCCATCAATGATGCCGCAGCCGATACTACGATGCAGGCCCGAAACATGCCCCACAGGCTTTCCACACCGGGGCGCCTCTCCCATCTGCTGCTACTCCCACTTAACAAGGGGCTCACCTATGATCATGCGCAGGCCTCTTTGTCTCAAGGTGGGTGCCCTAAACCCTCCAGTTCAGCCCGGGCGTACCGTGTAGGAAAGTGCCCCTTTTTGCATGGTTACCCCCCACGTTTTGCCTGACACATGATGCACTTTGACTTGGTGTGTATGGTTACCCCCCACTTTTTCCCTGACACATGATGCACTTGTCTTGGTGTGCCTTGAGTCCATGCAAATCAGATTCCCAGGGCCTGTGTTATTTCCCAAAGCTGTACCTTTGTACCCACAATTGGCACATCTCTGGCCACAGGTAAGCCCCTTGTAAAAGATACCATGGGTACCAAGAGCACTGTGACCAGGGAAGTCTTCTAAGGGTTGTAGCACCTATTGTGTCAACCTTAGAGGCCATGTACCTTAACACCCACACCCTGTCATTGCAGGCTGCGTGTTTTGGTGCAGAGAAAAGTGAAGAGTAGACATGGCACACATCCCTGTGTGTCATGCCTGCAACGCACTGCCTGAGGCCTAGGTAAGTCACCCCTCTAGCAGGGTGAACTAGCCCCCAGGTGAGGGTACAGTGGCATGAACCCTTTCCCCCTACAGTAGCCAAGTCCATTCTTAGACACTGTGTGTAGTAAACCCATGAAGAGCATATGGTCTGGGAGTTGGTCAGTACGAACTCCCCATCTCCATAATGGCTTTACTGAAACCAGAGAAGTTTGGTTGCAAACTTCTCAGCACATTAAACCCACACTGATGCCAGTGTGGGCTTGAATGTAAAATGCACGCAGAGGGCACCTTAGAGATGCCCCACGAAAATCAACCAACCCTGGTAGGGTTCCTGAATCGCTGCCTGGCATTTTCCACCACCATACAGGTTTCTGGACCCCTGGGTAGAAAGCCTCCTCTCTCTGGGTCCAGAAACAAAGACCATCCTGGGCAGAGTTGTCATGCTTCCTCCACAGGATGGTTTGGGCCCAAGAGAGGGGAAGCTTCAACGGCCTGCCACCTTTGTAAGCAGTCCCTGCCTTTTGCTGCCCCCAGCAACTGTCTCCCACTGGTTTTTACCCCCACTTTGGGCAGGAGAATCGACTGGAAATATAAGCTAGGAGGAAAGGTGTGCCCACCTTTGCCAACTCTACCCCTCAGGTGGGGGAGTAGAGGTGAAGCACACATCTCAGTCCCCTCCATCTTGGAGATGAGGGGACCCAACCAGTTGGGAAGAGGCTCATGCCCCCTCCCAATAGAGGGTGGCATAATAGGGGGTGTACTCACACCAAAGAAGGGACCCATTGGCCAGACTTACACACCCCTTTAGCACCCCTAACTTTAGTATTTAGGGGCAACCCTGAACCTTGCCTCCTCAGATTCGAGGAAGAAAGACTCAAGAGCTGTGCTGACCCAGGAAGAAGAGGGAACCTACTGCCTTGGCCCCAGCCCTACTGTCCTGTGCCGACTTCGACCAACCTACAGCGAGAACCACTGCAAGTCCTGCAGCCAGCGACCCCCAGAGCCCGGAGGACCTGCCCTGCACTTATCAAACAGACCATCTCCTGTGAGAACTGGATTTGCTCAAGCCAAGACACACCCACAGAATCCGGATCCAGACGGCTCCGCAATTCTGCACAACTCTGCACCGAATGCCAACGGCCCAAGTTTGAGTGGCCCAACACCACTCCTGACCTGGGATCTGATGATCCCCCACCTCTCTCAAGATTCAAGACAATACCTGCAGCCTCAACCTGAAGGGACCCCCCCGAGCGCAACCAGAGCTGGTAAGAAGAACCTGATGCCAAAATACACCCCTGCACCTGACTCCCCTCGGCCTTGGGTGGCCCAGCCGACAGTGTCCAAGCACTCCCCCCAAGATCCCAACTTAACTCTCCAGCTGGTGGTCGCCTCCAGGAAGTCTCCCTGCCCGAGCCACCAGCGTCGCCGAACCAAAGGTACTTTTCCTGTGACTTGGAAAAGGGCTATAGTCAGACCTCTCCTTAAAAAGCCTTCCCTTGATCCGGGAGTATTGAAGAATTTTCGACCAATCTCTTTGTTACCTGCTCCTGCCAAGATGCTTGAAGCACATCTCAATTTCCATCTATCCACCTTTCTTGACTCCTCTGAGTTTCTTGACAGTTCACAGCATGGATTCAGGAAATTCCACAGCACCGAATCTGCTCTGACGATGGTGGTAAATAACATTCGCTGCAAGGTTGATGGGGGTCAGACAACTATTTTAGTTCTCCTGGACCTTACTGCAGCGTTTGATACCCTGTCTCCCTCCATCTTAACATCTCGGTTAAGGGAGGCAGGGGTGGCTGGGCCAGCTTTAGGCCTTCTTGACTCTTTTTTACATCTGAGAGAGCAAAGAGTCATGCTTGGAGACTTCCTCTCCCCTGCTAAATCTTTGCAATGTGGGGTGCCTCAAGGGTCTGCTTTAAGCCCAACTTTATTCAACTTTTATGTTGCCCCTCTTGCTAGGTTAGTAAGATCTCAGGGGATGGAGGTAGTCTCCTATGCTGACGACACACAAATCATGGTGTCTCTAGCCCACCCTGTCAGTGTTTCGGCGTCCAGTTTTAGGTCCTGTATGCAGTTGGTCGCGGACTGGATGGTGTCAAACTCCTTAAAACTAAACGCCGACAAAACTGAGGTCCTAGTCTTTGGTAAAGACCAAGATATCTGGTCTAGTGATTGGTGGCCTACGTCTTTGGGAACCTGCCCTTCCCCTGTTAAGTCTGCTAGGAACCTTGGAGTCATTTTTGATACTTCATTGACTATGAATCTCCAGGTCAGCAGGACGGTTTCTACATGTTGGGGTGTCATTATGACCCTAAGAAAAATTATTCATTATCTCTCACCATTGGCACGCAAGCAAACTGTGACTGCTCTTGTTGGCTCGAGGCTGGATTACTGTAACGCACTCTATGCGGATACTAATAAACATCTCATTCAGCGCCTTCAGGTCGTGCAGAATGCTGCTGCTAAATTCGTTTTGGCTCTTCCGAAAGATTCCTCTGCAACTGCTGCTAGGAAGCACTTACATTGGCTCCCCATCCATTTCAGGATTACTTTTAAACTTCTCTGTCTTACATACAGAGCTCTTTCCGCTGGCCCGTCTGATGCTCTGGGGTCCCTTCTGGTACGTTATATTCCTAGCAGATGTCTCCGCTCTTCAGAGGCTAATCAATTGGTAATCCCCCGAAGTAAGAAGGTGAGATGGGGTAGTAGAGCGTTTTCCATCGTTGCTCCACGACTTTGGAACTCTCTCCCTTTGCAGATTAAGTCCCAACCCTCTTTGGTCCTTTTTAGGAAAGCACTTAAAACCTGGTATTTTGTGAAGGCCTACCAGTAAGTTCCGAGTATTTTCTGAGTCAGAGTCAGTATTGTTTGGTTAGGCGCCTTGACGCCCATTGGGCTTAGTTGCGCAATACAAATTTGCTTCATTCATTCATTCATTCATTCAAAGATCTCAATTGACATTCATAGGGTCACTGATGTCGCCTTGGCACTCCTGTGCTGATTGTTGGCCCCTGCAGTGCTGATCTTAACCCCAGGAGCTGTGCTCCCACAGCCAATTGGCATGTTCATGAGCAGTCCTTGACTGAAGACCCCCTTGCCCCATTGGCTAACATTGGGCCTCTGCACTCTGCACCGGGCCACCCCAGTGGCGCTTGTGGTGAAATTTGAGTACCTACCTAGACCTTGAGAAACATTGGTCCTAACCCCCATAACTGCCACTCATGAGTTGAGTACTTACCTGTGAAATCGATAACCGTTTTTCTGCCATAGGATACAATGTTATGCGTTTTTGTTCCTAAAATGTTCTAAGTGTTGAACTGATGTTTTGTATGGAGAAAACGTAACTACACTGAAAACCTTAAAAGTCTTACCATGTATTGTGAGATCCTCGGCACAGTATCTAGGCATACCACCCCGAGTATTTGATGTAATCTAAAAGTAATCCAAAAGTAATTCCTGTGTAATTTAAACTGCTTTTTGAACCTATCATTCAACTTCACACGAAGAATCAGTACATCTCCATATCTGACAAAAACCGGCTTCTTCCCACAGAATAATCATTTTCTTTACAAGCTGGCCTCATGGCTCCTTGATACAAATGTGGAAAAATGTTTAGCAATAAAATCTGACACTGATTTTAACCTCGAGAATTCTGAGCCAGAAGAGTTATCCCTCTAATAAAATAGGTATATTACTGCACATTTCTAGAAGTTGTCCTTTATCAGTTACTGATGTAAAAATTAGTTGCAGATACGGAAACCACCATACTAGGTTCAAGACAGGTATCCCACCCAGGTTAGGCTTTATACCTGATCCAGCAGGTTACCAACCTCAGGTACTCAACTACCATATACTCACCTGGGCCCATAAACTTACACACATTCACATAGGCTAGTAAATCCTGCTGGGGGTCAATTTTTATAATTACTCTAGATTATTTAACTACTAAGTTAACTAATCTTTCACTGATCAAAAAGTTCTTTCCACTGGTCAATGGACCTTTTAGTTGGAACTAGTTGATGGTGAAATCACATAAATCTAATTTCTATCTGGTTTCAAATAATCACAGACTCAGGAAAGTTTTAAATGTTTATCTGGTTAATTTCACGAGAGCAAATTCATATACAGTAAGAACTCAGTTTCTCAGACAATTTACTCAATTAGGTCAGTTCTCTACTTAAACAATATCACCAGCAATGACAGTACCTGGAGAGGAGAGGAAAAAGAGAGAGCAGTACAAATACATACTACACAGAATATATATTTACCTACAATGGTGTGGCAAACAACCCCTTGGCCAAGGAGCTGGGAATGTCCCCTGGGACTGATCAGGTGACAAAGCTTCAGAATAGGTTATCGGACAGGATAGGTGACCTATTCTAGATCTGACGCCTGCGTCGTGCCCCTCTCTGACACTAATCTTCCTCCTCAATTCTTCCACGATCTTCTGCTAATTCTTTGCCTAATTTCCCTCCTTGATTCTTCAGCGATCTTCTTCTAATTCTGATTAAGTTTAGGATCTAAGTTCTGCAATTTGATTCTTCTTCAGCATTTATTCAGCTCTTGGACAGCATCCCGGTCTCTCAGCATCTTAGCAACACGAGCATATCTAACTAAACTACCTCAATTATACTTTCCTAATGGTATGTACCACCCTTAAAGGTTTCAAATTTATGAAACTCCTAATTCTGATTGGACGAGCAAGGGGGGATGATCGTCACAACATGCTAAGTTTTAATAATTTTACCTAGTTCATTGTTCAGTGTTCCTGCCCCTTAATTTATTTTCCCAAGCTTTATCTCCCACCCGCATTTCACATCTTTATCAATAAAAAGAATACATCTAACAGTTGTCTTGTTCATCCTGCAGAATGTCCATCACTTTCCCAGGACATGTTGCGAACGCGGCCTTGGACGGGATCCAAGCACACCCTCATGGCTTCTGGCTGGTTGTTACTGCACCTGCGTGAGGAGTCACATGAAGTATAGACTTTAGCATCGCTCAGAGGCCCAAATACGAACTAATAGAGAGGTTAAAAAGAAACATGTTAACATCAAAATAAAATGATTTCACTGTATACCACCTATCTCTATTCTAATCCCATTTACTTATAATAGGTCTCCCTGCATTAGCATTTAGTAAAAAGCATGTGTTAGCTTCGGCAAGGCAGATGCTTAGCAAAGTGAGTTTCCAAGCGGCCATTTTAGAAGCAAGTGCGCAGAAGCAGAAAATTCCCTCCAAGCAAAGAATTCATCATACTGCGTAGATACAGTTGGCGCATGCGCAATACAGTTTCCCGCTTTAGCAGCCATTTTAAGTTTCACTCTAGTTACTTGTTAGTAAAACACATATGCAAGCGTCATTCTATCTAGAATATGGATTGTGGTGTACGTTAGTTTACACAAAACATAATTAATACAGTGTTACATGTTATATGAGAGGATAGCATCTGAACAAGTCTCTTTTATACGAGTCCTTGCTCCTTCAATCCCCTCTCTGATGGCATTTTATGCCATCATAAAAATACCCATCACCCAATCACATGTCAACTTTAGCACATCTCAATTCTCCCTTCTATCTTTGCGTTTCCTTCCTCATTATTGCCTTGTAAACTTTTCATCTTCTTGTACTATTCGCCTTTCATTTCTTCTAACTGGATTTCTTCATTCTTTCTTTTCTTTCCTTTTTCATTCACTTTATATCTCTTTCTTTTTCCACAACATTTGCACCATATCATTATTGCTAAAACTAATACTGTTATTCCAAATATGGGTAGTATTATTTGACCTTTAATACTCTTGCCTATATTAGTAAACCAACTTCCTATCGAAGTAATACTATTTGTTAATTTCTTCCATACACCGTCAACTTCCAGTGGTTTTAGATCATCCTCCAATTTAGAAATATTTTTCATGTACCCTCCAATTTCGACACTTTTGTCAGGAATATAACTGCACAAATGTTGCGCTTTCAGCATTATACAGACTCCGCCCTCTTTTGCCAATAATATATCAAGAGCAAGTCGATTTTGTAAAACCTTTGACCTTATTGCAGCCATTTCCGTATTGATCATTAAGAACCCTCCAGCAGTATCCGTCAATAGACGATCAACCACTGTTGATAACTGACACATTTTTCATGAGTTTAAAATGACTCCCACTGAAGGTATCAATGCACTAAATGTGTCACCTACTATCTCTGAAAAACTAACTCTTTTTATGTGTGTTAGTTCCTTTGTGTTCTCATTGCTTCCAGTGATTCTTTTTACATGATAGACTTTAGGGAATACTATTCCAAAATAGCAACTGCCATACCAATGTGCAGGCAGCCTAAAATAGCCTTTATTCCTACACACATAATAGACTCCAGGGAAAACTGGATCTGTTCCACCTTTTAGTCACCGTCCCCCAATAACTAAGAAATGATGTTCACATTCACTGGAACCAATAAATACATTGTTATAGTCCGTTTTTAATCTATGGAGACAGATTTTCTCTTTCTTTTCAAGAGACATCGTAGCATGAGTCTTGCCAGGTGTATAAATCTCCTCTGTCTCAGCCCATTGAGGAATCTGAAGTTTCTTTTCAGAAGTTTTTCTTCGGAAGTCCTGTCTTTGCTCAACTAAATTTAAAAATACCTTTTCTTCTCCATGTAATAAACATGTTAGATTGTTTTTGTGTGCCTCCGCTATATCTATTGTTTTCATGGTTAAGAAATATTCATAAACTTTGCGTCTTTAGTACTAAGAACTGGATTCATACTCTTTCGAATAGGAACCTCGGAAAAAATCACATCTACGTTAGAATAATAATACTGTAATTTTCCTGTTCTATAAAATAAACTTGATAATATACTACATGAAATACCATATGTTAATGGTAAATGGCGGTAAGTAACATCTTCTGCTACTGATGCTGGTAATTTAATACACACATACCAATCACAAACCTCTATAGTATCTACATACTAATAATTTTGTGAATACATTTAAAGCGGTGCCATTATTTGTCACAGTGTGATGTAAGTCTAACTCATCTGGTGCTTCTAATGTTACTCTATCTCCTTTGATGTTAGCCACCTTTTCGTTTGTGTTATTTTTCTTTTCCGTCACCATCAAATAAGGGATGGCTATGGTTAATAGTAACCAGATTATGAGTACTAAAAATATACTACATATACATATTCTACAACATTTTTTTATACACTTTTGTTTTGGTCTTCCTGCAACCCTATCATCAGCCATTTTGGACTAAGAAGATTCCTCTTCTTTTTTTCTTTGCTTTTGTGAAAACGTATGTTTTAGCCTTCAAGGGGGTCTCACTTCTCCTTCGTCAATCTGCTCTACAATTAATTCTTCGTCACTTTCTTCATTCAAATCTGGATTCTCAAATCCTTCAAGAATCACTTAGGTCTATTCAGGACCTTTGAACTTATTGTTCAAAATTCGTAGTCTTTGGCTTCTTCGCCTAGGTTTCTCAGTCAATTGCCCAGATTGACAAGTGACTTCATTTACTTGTTCAGGCTCTTCACTTATTGTTCTTAAGCGATATTTTAACCTTTTAACACCACCTGGCCAATTATCATCTTTTCTGACCTTTTTTGCTTCTACTGCACTTTCACTTTCCTCGTCTCTTTCAAGTATTCTTTTATTTTCGTTATGTTGTGGCACAATTTGATTATCTTCATCTTCAGAGTCCCTTTCTATCTGTCCTGGTTCAGGACTTACTGTTGTGACTTCATTGGCCTGAACATGTTCTTGCTCCCATATCTGGCCCTGTTCAGGTAGTATTTTGTTCTCCTTCTTCCTGAACTTGTTCTTCTTTTTCTAACTGGTCCTGCTCAAGCCTTACTGCACTTTGGTTTTCTGCAACCTGAACGTGTTCTTCTAAACCTATCTGTCCCTCCTCAGATTTGTGGATATATTGATTAACCTCTGTCTGAGTATATTGTTATTTCCTTGTCGGATCCTGCTCAGGGTCTCCAACAGTTTCATTCACCCTTTTCTGAGCTTGTTCTTCTTCACCTGTCTGGTCCTCTCTATTTTCCTGTCTTTCTAGTCTGGCTCTGCTTCTTGCTTTATCAATCACCTCGGGTATGTCAACCACTGGTATCCAGTCGTCCTGACGTGTTTGGTTGTTCTTGGTCAGCTACTTCGGGATCTGTTATTCTAGATCCTTCAGCTGCACAACCTTCAGCAGCCTCAACTGCATGAGTTAATTGAGGTCCCTCTTTGTCAGGAGCTGGTACTCTTTTGGTATGACTGGCATGTATCCAGTTAGGCATACCTGCACATTTTACTGCTGTTGTTGTAACCAATATAACCTGATGTGGCTTATCCCACCTGGGTGCTAGGCACGACTCTCGAGTGTGATTCTTCACCACCACCCAGTCACCGGGATTCAGATCATGTGCTTGATTCGACTGCCTGGCAACTGCATCTTCTCCAACCTGATGAGAGACAGAACGCACTAGGTCAGCCAATCCTTTGCAATAGTCTAATACCAAATCATCAGTTATATTCAACAGTTTGTGTCCTGGTATAAATGCTGGTCTTGTTGCTCTACCCATGATAATTTCATGGGGACTCAATCCTGTGTTTCTGTCATGAATACATGATAGGTAATGCATCTGGAATTCCAATAAGGTGGATGCAAACACTATTGCCAAACTCGATTTGATTGTGCTATTTATTTGTTCTACCTCTCCAGAAGCCTCTGGGCGATATGCACAGTGCAGTTTCTGTTCAATTTTAAATGCTTCACAGATTAATCCGATTATTTCATTATTAAAGTGAGACCCTCTATCTGATTCCAAAGTTACTGGAAAACCAAATCGTGGAATTAGCTCCCTCAACAGCAGTTTGGCAACTGTTATGCTGTCATTTCTTCTAGTTGGGTACGCCTCCACCCACTGAGAAAACAAACAAACAATAAAAAGAACATACTGCAGTCCTCTACAAGATGGTAATTGGATAAAGTCTACCTGCAACCTCACAAATGGTCCTTCTGCTTTTCCAATTTTTCCCCAACTGACCACTGTCTTCCTACCTGGGTTTATTTGTTGACATGTTAAACATCTCTGGCAAAGGCTCTCTGCAACAGCCCTAAATCTCGGATTATACCAATCCTGTCTAAAGAGCCTGATCATGGCATCACTGTTCTGCCATCTGGATAAATTCACACGTCGTCCTCTGTTCTTCTCTGACATCCTACTTTTATCTACTCCTCATTTTCACTCCTTTCCACCTCATCCTGCAGTTGTCTTACTTCCTCCCCTGTTTCTATTCCTGAGAGTACATTAATTGGCAGCTGATTCCACTCGTTTAAATTTTCTTGTTTACTGCCAATTTATTCCTGGCACAGTACTGGGCAACCCGGTCAGCGTATCGATTACCAGCTACCACATAGTCATCACCTGACTGATGTGCAGCACACTTGACAACTGCCACTTCTTTTGGCAATTGGGTTGCTTCTAGCAATTCTTTAACAACTCTCCCATTCTTAATAGGGGATCCTGAAGAAGTCATGAAATCCCTCTGTATCCAGAGCTGGCGGCCAAAATCATGCACAACCCCGTAACCATACTGGCTATCAGTAAAAATGGTTACTTTCCAATTTTTCACAAATTTGCAAGCTTTAATCAGAGCTATCAATTCGGCTACTTGTGCAGATTTAACTCCTGATAAATAGGATGCTTCAACTATTCCAGCCAATGTGCAAACTGCATAAGCAGCACTTAATCCTCCTTCCTCATGCCTCATGCACGAGCCATGTACAAATAGCTCATGTTCAGATTCTTTCAGGGGCTCTTCCTGTATGTCTGGACGGGGCTTAGTGCATAATTCAGTGACATCCAAACAGTCATGCTCAACCTCATCTCTTACTTCCTCTCCATATACATCTGGCAATAGTGTAGCAGGGTTTAGCGTAGTACACCTGACCACTGTCACATTTTCAGCTCCCAAAATGATTCTTTCGTACTTAGTTATTCGACTAGGAGTAAGGTACTGTGTTTGTGTTCTTGTTAAAAGAATCTTAACTGAATGTGGAACATACACCTTCACGGGATGTCCCATAACAATTGACTCACTTTGTTCCAGGCTCATACAGGTGGCAGCTACTGCTTTCAAACATCCAGGTAATGCTGACACTACAGGGTCCAAGGTAGCAGAAAAGTATGCTACTGGACGTCGACTTAAACCATGTCTTAGTGTTAAAACTGAGAGTGCTCAACTTTCTCTTTCACAACAAAATAGTGCAAATTATTTTGTGTAATCTGGCATACCTAGAACGGGAGCTTCACAAAAGCAATTTCGTAGTCTCATAAATGCTTCCATGCTTTCATCATTCCATTCTACTAGGTCCTTTGCTCGTTTCTTGGTCATTTGTATTAAGGGTTTGGCTAACAACGAAAAACCTACAATCCATTGCCTACAGTACCCCACCACTCCAAGGAACATCCTAATCTCTCTTTGGGACTATGGTAACTGCATTTGTTTTATTATCTTTATTCTTTCGGGGGTCACTTTCCTCACTCCTCGTTCTATTTGGTGTCCTAAATATCTGACTCCAGATCTACAAAATTACAGTTTCTCTGGTGACACTTTGTGTCCACCATCAGCAAAATGGTTTATTAAGGCAATCGAATCAGGGACACAATCATCTCGTGACTTTGATGCGACGAGTACGTTGTCAGTATACTGAACTAAAACTGATTTTCTGGACATCACTAAAGTTTCTAAACACTTTTACAAGATTTGATTGAATATTGAAGGACTTTCTGTGTTCCCCCTGAGGAACTCTATTCCAGTCTAAAATACGGTCCTCAAACTTAAACGAAAAGAGATACTGGCTGTCGGGGGGTAAAGGAATGGAGAAAAAGGCTTGGCATAAATAAATTACAGTAAACCATCCTGCCTTCCATGCTATCTGAAACAGAATTACTGCTGGATTGGGCACTGGATTGGGCACTACAGGGCAACAGGGCACTACAATTTTATTGATTTTTCGTAAATCTTGGACTATTCTGTATTTCCCGCTAGATTTCTTAATGTCAATTATAGGCGAATTACAAGGACTGCTCATGATTTCCTTCATAATGCCTTGTTTAATCTTTCGATCAATTTCTGCTGCAACACCAGCTTTAACTTCAGGACTAATTTTGTACTGTCGAGTATTTGGATAAACTGCACCTTCCTTCACAGTCACTTTCACTGGGTCTACATTTGCCATCAACCCTACTTCTTTTCCTGTAAAATCCCACACTTCTGGGTTCACAGTCGTTTTTAATTCATCAGGTAAATCATCTTTTGTCATTAACGAATACATCTCGTCTACCTCTGTGCCTTGTTTTGCTAATATTCTTTTATAGACCCCGTCTTCATCAGGGGTCTGAATTGCAACACCATCCGGTGTGCAAAATATTGTGCAATTCATTTTACACAATAAATATCTCTTACAGGACTTGAATCTCACCCCCCAAACTTGTGCATTTCCCTAAAATTTCCAATTCGCACCTCCATTGGTTCTGTAATTGGGGTTCTGATCTGTTTATTTGAAACGCCCACTACTTGGATGGCTTCTCCCGAGAGGGTAAGGTTTGGAATGTCTGCTGTTTTCACAGTAGAACGGGTAGCACCAGTGTCCAACAAAAAGGTAATATCCTTTCCTTCTTCTTTACCATCAATATATGGACCTGACTGATCTACCGGTAAGGATGCGCCAAGTACGCCCTCCTCTTCCTCCCCCCTCAGGCACCGTCATTGTTCATCTCTGGAAAGATAACTATTTTGCAAAAGAAACTGTGAAGTTACAGAATTTTTCTTCCCACTTTCTCCTGGAAATCCGGTTTCTGCACTGTATTTTGCTCTGTTCACAAAATATGGCATAGGGGCAGGTGGCAACTGACTCTGTGGATTTACAACCTGCTGTGGTTGACTCATTATAACCTCATACTGCGTCTGCGGATTTAAATTTTGATTTTGGCCATTATTATTCTGAATATTTTTACACTTGTTTTTCCAATGTCCCAATTTTCCACGCCCCTGACAAGGAAATTTTTTCTTTTCTTCCTCCCTATTCATTCGTCCTGTTTGTTTTCCCCCATTATTATCATTTTGACCCTGTCCTCTCACATGATCATCTGTCTGACTATTTAATTTAAGCTCTTGATGTTCTGCCAATTTCACTTGTGTCCACATCACTTTTTCCTCCAACTTTTTACGTCTATTTTCTATATCGTCTCCACAATACTTGGCGTATTTTAAGATTTCATAAATAGGTTTTGCCTGGCAGCACAACATGTGCTGCTGAATCACCTGGGAGATTTCTGGCCTTAAACCGGACACAAAACGATATACAAAATGACCCATGCCTTTGTCTCCAATATTCTCAAAACTGCTATACTGTTTGAACACCTGTAATAGACGCTCATAATACGCATGTACAGTTCATTTATTTCTTGTGCTGTTCTATCTATTTTTACCCAATCTGTTTCTTTTGGTGGGATTTTCCCTTTCAAGAAAGCGATCACTTGGTGATACTTCTTCATTACCTCTTCTGAAGGGGCCACTGTTTTCTCATCTCTTGGGTACTTTTCACTAGGCCAATAAACTGTGATTTTACATTCTGTTCATAAATCAACAGATACCACTATGTCAAATAGTCCATCTAAATCTTTCAACACAATTTTTGAAACTTTCACAAACCTTTCAACCGGTCGGTACCATTCAACGGGTTTTTCTGTTAACTTTAGGGAATCATTAGTAAATGACAAAATATCTTGTTGAGTCCATAGAACATGTACATATCCCCCTCCTAGAACTTCTCTCATAGGACACAATCTTTCTGCCTTTCCTGATTCTTTCAATAAAAATTCAGATGTCGATCGATTTGCCTGTGCTTCTTCCTTTTTTCTCATCCACCTAGCTTTCCATGTGTCCAGATCTCCCCACTTTTGTAATATGGTCATTCATTCCTTAATCTGTAATTTCCTTCCAGACACATTCATGTTTTCCAAATCTTTATCAGAACATTCTGCTCTATATGGCTTGTGTAGTACTTTTGATCTCCCTATTTCAATCCCCATTTCAGAAGCAAGATCTGTCAATTTCTCATGAAATGTCTTTGCATTTCTAGTGATGCTTCTACAAATAAACAATAATTATTCTTCATTGTAAGCATTTAATCTGTTTAATCCCACATTTCCAGCTATCATTTCTTCCAATTCCACTTTCAATTTGTAAACATCTAAAATCTTTATTGGTTGTTTCGGCTTATCCATTCCTTGTGCTCATCTTTCTAATTCTTCTGGGGATACTATTGTGGCACTCTTAGTTCCTGTAGATGTTTCGAAGTGTATTTCTTTTGAACAACTAGGTGTAACTCTTCTCGGGGTTTCATTTATCTGTCCTCTTATCAGTGAATCCATTATGGAAATTACCGAATCACATTCACTGGCTTGATCATCAATTGTTATCTTTTCTAGGTTCGATAGGGGGGGGAGTTGTCATATCTGGTGGTTTGGGACAGTTCACTTAATCCCCATATAATGAAACAACTGGACCTATAGTCACTGGTATAGTCAGTGCTTCAGGATGTGCATTCAATTGGGTTATTTTCTGTATCAGTTCTTCTCTATTTTTATTCATTGCTTCTCTTTCCTTTTCCTGAAGTACCCTTCCATTCATTGGGTCATATATAATCTGTGGAACCAAAGGTGTTGCCAAAACAGGGGCGCTTGGAGTAATTCTATTAATTCCTTCCTGATATGGCGGTGGTTTTTTCGTTCTAATATCTTCCAGAAACTCATTTTCTGATTCCCCACAACTTGTCATTGTTAAATACTTAGTTTTCCCTGTGCACTTGCCTCCGGACTGTTCCTCAGTCATTAATACAAGAAACAGTCCCTCAGTAACTATTGCTTGTCTCCATTGTTTCATCTGACTCTCTTGTGATTCACGCATCTGTCTAGGGAAAAATCCTTTAGAACCTCTGCTACTTTTTGATCTATTGTGCTCAAATGCCTAGAGTTTCCCATTCTTCTAATGCCTCATACTGTGTTAATCTAGGTCTCGGCTCCAATTCATTCATCCGCATTCACAAATTATGAAGGATTCTCCCATTGAACGTACCATTTTCTGGGAAGGCTAATACTCCATCACTTTTGGTATACTCTATCCAATTTTCTAACCACACACAGGTGTGGTAGCCTCTCTCCATCATCATAAACGATGCAGGTGTCTTTGGGGTTGGAATAAGAATTCCTTCTGTAGTCTTAATGGGTTTATCTTTCTTGAAGTAATTTTTAATTTCTGCATAAATGACATCTTTCTCTTTTCTCTGTACATTTTTGGTGATGATCTTTTTATATATTCATCTCGGGCAAATCCTAAAAATCTCCCGTCTGGTCAATTCCCTATTAGTGTTGGATCGTATTTCTACATACAGACTCCACTACCCAATAGTATTACAGCTTGTATTTCAAAAACCAATTTGTCTAGCCAATACTAGAGTGCTTTTTCTGTGACGTTAGTATCACTCTTTACTGCTGACCCCTGCTTTACAATTTCGCGTCAGTCACATGCCCACTGTTTCAACCA
Organism: Triturus cristatus; assembly: GCF_964204655.1. Classification (NCBI taxonomy): domain Eukaryota; kingdom Metazoa; phylum Chordata; class Amphibia; order Caudata; family Salamandridae; genus Triturus; species Triturus cristatus. The sequence continues at coordinate 1,188,305,382 of NC_140581.1, read as the reverse complement.
ATCCCAGCGTGGCCCTCTGTGATGCCAGTGCCACTCCAGCTACTGACCCCTCTTACACGAGGTGACACGAAAAACATATTTTCTTCCAATTTTTCTTAAAATCTTCATTAATAACAACAAAAAAACATTAACTACTCTGTCTGATCCACTAAAACCAAAGGATAATTGTCTTCTTTTACTACGAGTAAAAACTTCTGCTTACTCTTCACACACTGTGAGTAAAACCCTTCTGTTTACCCTTCACTCAAGCTCCGACTAACCTGTTACTCCTTCAGTGTTACCCTTTCTAGGTGATATAACACCAAATTTTCACCAGCAAACTCTTTTGCTATCAATCACTCTCACTTTTATATGAAAATAGTCCCTAATTTAACACTGCCAGCCCTGCGTAGCTTTTCAGTGCTATTCCAACAGATGAGTAACCTCACTGCAGTGTGGCTTCCATTTCCACCCGCTATTCATTTCCCAGGAATTTCCAGACAACATAAAACAACGACAAACGGGTTTGAAAACATAAATCAATAATCGATAATCACCAAACTAGCCAATAAAACCATAGCTCTGCTACCAGAAAACTGATCCAGCGGGTTACCAACCTCAGATACTCAACTACCATATACTCACCTGGGCCCATAAACTTACACACATTCACATAGGCTAGTAAATCCCGCTGGGGGTCACTTTTTATAATTACTCAAGATTAGTTGCCTACTAATTTAACTAATCTTTCAATGATCAAAAAGTTCTTTCCTCTGGTCAATGGACCTTTTAGTTGGAACTTGTTGATGGTGAAATAACAAATCTAATTTCTATCTGGTTTGAAATAATAACAGATTCGGGAAAGTTTTAAATGTTTATCTGGTTAATTTCATGAGAGCAAATTCATATACAGCAAGAACTTAGTTTCTCCAAGGAAGAAAGACAATTTACTCAATTAGGTCAGTCCTCTACTTAAACAATATCACCAACAATGACAGTACCTGTAGAGGAGAGGAAACAGAGAGAGCAGTACAATGACATACTACACAGAAATATATTTACCTAGAATGGTGTGGAAACCAACCCCTTGGCCAAGGAGCTGGGAAGGTCCACTGGGACAGATCAGGTGACAAAGCTTCAGGACAGGTTACCGGACAGGATAGATGACCTCTTTTAGATCAGACGTCTGCATCGTACCCCTCTCTGACACTAATCTTCCTCCTCGATTCTTCTGCGATCTGTTTCTAATTCTTTGCCTAATTTCCCTCCTCGATTCTTCCGCGATCATCTTCTAATTCAGATTAAGTTTAGGATCTAAGTTCTGCGATTCGATTCGTCTTCAGCATTTGTTCAGCTCTCCGACAGCATCCCGGTCTCTCAGCACCTCGGCAACACAAGCATATCTAACTAACTAAACTACCTCAATTATACTTTCCTAATGGTATATACCACCCCTAAATGTTTCAAATTTATGAAACTCCTAATTCTGATTGGACGAGCAAGGGGGGAAGATCATCACACCATGCTAAATTATAATAATTTGACCTAGTTCATTGTTCAGTGTTCCCGCCCCTTAATTTATTTTCCCAAGCTTTATTTCCCACCCGCATCTCACATCTTTATCATTTAAAAGAATACATATAACAGTTGTCTTGTCCATCCTGCAGGATGTCCATCACTTTCAAAGGACATGTTGCGAACGCGGCCTTGTACAAGATCAAAGCACACCCTCATGGCTTCTGGCTAGTTGTTACTGTGCCTGCGTGAGGAGTCACGTGAAGTATAGACTTTAGCATCGCTCAGAGGCCCAAACACGAATTAATAGAGGTTAAAAAGAGACATGTTAAAATCAAAATAAAATGATTTCACTGTATACCACCTATCTCTACTCTAATCCCGTTTACATATAATAGGTCTCCTCGCATTAGCATTTAGTAAATAGCGTGTTTTCGTTTCGGCAAGGCAGATACTTAGCATGTGCGTTTCCAAGTGGCCATTTTAGAAGCAAGTGCGCAGAAGCAGAAAATTCCCTCCAAGCAAAGAACTCGTCATACTGCATAGATGCAGTCGACACATGCGCAATACAGTTTCCCGCGTTAGCAGCCATTTTAAGTTTCACTCGAGTTAATTGTTAGTAAAACACATATGCAAGCGTCATTCTATCTAGAATATGGAATGTGGTGTACGTTAGTTTACACAAAATATAATTAATACAGTGTTACATGTTATATGAGAGGATCGCATCCGAGCAAGTCTCTTTTATACGAGTCCTTGCTCCATCATACCTTTATCAATGTTTTTATGTTAGGTTCTGTAACCAACTGCAAAAGTTCTTTATCAATACGAGTTTCCCTTAGCCTCTCTTCCACTGATCCCGTATGAAGGGCAGAAAGTGAGGCTCCTCAATTCTCCTCAATACTACTCTCAGCTAAAGTGTGGCATGTGACCCCAAACTTTCATTGGTTGCTAAATCTTCTCATGTCTTCTGATTCAACTACCTGGTCCATTTGGCCCCCAATATTCATTGCTATTAAATAATAGCTTATCTGCCATCAGATAAGCTCATCTGCCATTTCTAGATTTCCGTTTCATTTGCTCATTTTAGATCATAATACCCACTCCTATATAACACAGAAATTGGCTGAGAATTTGTGAGAAATTGGGTTGTTTTTTTTGAGGGGGGAGGGGATTCTCAAACAACAGCCACAATCCTTGTCAGGGTGAACCACAAAAAAATTAAGTCAGTGAATTAACCTGTGCTTAACCTTCGGGTGGCTTGGCACAAAAGCAGCCAGGCTTAAGTTAGTGTAAAGTATTTATGCAGCACACAAAAAAGTAAAAACACAGCCCAGGAAAAATTCCAAGCCTATTAGAGTAAAGTGTAAGAAATTATTTGACACTAAAACAACAAAAATCCAATCAGTAGAAGGAGAGATATGCAATTTTAAAGGTTTTGTAGAAATCAAGCACTAAGAAACAAAAAGCACCAACAACCCTGGTTGTCTGGTCGCTGTAGACTGGGTCCAAGTCACAAGTTCAGGCCAAACATAATGGAATGCGGGCTGGATCCAGGACTGAATTCGGTCTGCTGAAAAGTACCTTAGGGTTTGGGCATCAAGATGCAAAGTCCTTGTGTCGAGCTACATAGGCTAGCAGTGAGGAACAACTGAGTCAATGGCCATAAAGGAAGAGCTGCGAGGCGAGGTCCTTCTTCTTCGTTGAGGTAGCCAGTGTGGTTTGAAGAGACTTGCACTGCAGTGCGTTGGTGCAGGGGACGAGATGCCTCGCTCTGAGCCGGTGTCAGCATTGGCATGTGTCGGTGTCCGTCAAAGAAGCCACTAAGTTTTGTGAAAACTTGTGCTGAGATGCGTCGGTGCCAAAGATGAGCTGCTTCGTGCTGGGCGGGAGTCGTGGCAGCTGCGTTTTGCTGCGCCAACATCAAAGAAGCCTATTATGTCCCTGTGGTTTGAACAGGGTGACAGTCGACTGACCCATGGAGATTTCTTGGCATTCTGGGTCCACACAGGCAAGATCTTTAAGCATGGCAGCTCACAGCATAAGAGCAGACATGCTGCAGCAACAGCAGGGCTTGGGCAGCTAAGCAGTTCTTGGTCATAAGAGCAGGTTTGGGCAGGAAGGTAGACTTCACAGCTGGGCAGTCCTTTTTCCTGGGCTATTCCAAAGGTGGAGAAGTGATCTGCAGAGTTGGGTCTGAGGATCCACTATTTATACCTGGTGCCTACTGTGAATTGGGGAAAGCTTCCAGAGTCCTCCCCCTACAGAGGTGTCTGAAATGTCCTGCCTCCCTGCCCTGCTCTGGCCCCAGCTTGGCTGGTCTCACCAAACACTAGTGTGAAACTGTGAGTATGCTGAGGCAAAGTCTTTGTGATGTGCAAGTATGGTAGGTGACATCTCCGCCCTCATCAAGTCAGCGATAGCCCATCCTGGCAATACCTTGTCACCATTTACCTTACTGTCTGGGAGTAATACACAAGACTGCCAGCTACGTCTAGTTGTGTGACCCAGGATACAGGCACCTAGTGGCTAGGACGAGAAATTGCCAATTGTCTGAAAGTTGCATTTTCAGAATTGTGACTTATAGTTCAACTTTACCATTAAAATGCATTTTAAATGGCAATTCTTTACAGACCAAACTTGAATTCCTACCTGCTCCCAATTGAAAGTTATCACTTATTAAATGTGATAAGGTAACCCAATATTATCCGATGGGTGAGGCAGGCCTTGCAGTAGAGAAAAAACAAACGTAAGTGTTTTCCACTATCAGGACATGTAAATGCGAAAAGTACGTCCCACTTTTTAAATACACTGCATACAGTACGATCGCATGTTTAGGTCCTAGACTCTGGGTGACTTATGTGTATTAAAAAGGAAGGCTTAGGCCTAGAAAAAGGTTAATTTTGCCAGATCGAAATGGCACTATACAACTGCAAACACTGGCTGCAATGGCCAGCTTGGGATATGTTTAAAGGGCTACTTTGGAGGGTAGCAGAATGAGCGTTGCAGGCCCACTAGTAGCATTTAATTTGCAGGCCTTGGGTACATATAGTACCACTTTACTAGGGACTTTCAAGTAAATTAAACATGGTGATTGGGTGTAACCCAATTTCCCCATGCTTTAGAGCAATATCACTTTAGCACTAGTTAGCAGCGGTAAAGTATGCCGAGTCCCATGGCCAACAAAAAAATAATTCAGCAAAATCAGGAGTAAGGTAAAATATTTGGGGGAAGACCACCCTATGGTTGACACGTCTACTAGTATTGCTTCCTCGGCAAGTCTTAATTATGTATTCTAAATCAAACTTACTTCCATTTTAATTTGCTTTTCCTCTTTTACTAGGCCCCTTAACTAAGTAGCATATGTATTTGTCAATATTATTCATGATTTGCATACCACGCACAGTGCAATTAAATAGTTGCTTCAAGGCCTACTGCAAAATCACAGATCTTTTCCCTAAGATATTACACCTTACTAAATAATTGAGTTATTTATTTAATTGTGAATTTTATAGCGCAAATTTGACCCTAAGGTATCAGAGTGCATTACAGAGTAGGCATAACAATAACAACATAAAGAGCATAGCAGGTGCATAGCTATAAGTAAAGTAATGGTAAAAATAAGCACAACAATAATAGCGTGAGGTACAAAAAAAGGGTACATGAACATAAATGGGGAATGGTAAGAATACAAACATTGTACAATGGAGAATGGAGCAAAATAGCAGCACATGCCTGGGTTACATACAAAGCCGATAAAAATGCACAGCAACAAATATATGAAGGCAGAGTCAGGAAGACAGTAGGATACAAGAGAACATAAAGTCCTGAGGAGGATATGAACAGGAGTCAGCAGGGAAGTGAGAGTAGATGCAAGGATTAGCCCGAGGTAGAGAAGGAACATGGCATCTTAGCACTAGTGTTCAGGCAACTTGGTGTATATACAAATGGTGCACGATATCAGTAACACGAGGTACAAGAGAGAAAATAAAAGTATATAGTACAACAGGGATAGTGGGATATATAAGCATAAGAGCAACGGTACCCGAGTTACATGAAAAGGGTGAATAGCCATACAAATCGACAGTAAAACAAAGAGGAGTATGATCGGCAGTGTACATAATAGTACTGAGGCAGTTGAGGCAGGAGGATGCAAGGTGAGGGAACTAGAGGCACCGTTATCCCCAAGGTAGTGATGCAAAGAATACCGAGGTGGGAGTAGTGAAACATAGGTCCAGGAGTTTGGCAGGTTAAGGAGTGACAGAAAGCAGCTGACAACAGGAGGGCAAGGTCAAACAGGAAGTGGGGGCATGGCGAAGTCTTCAGTGAGAGAGAGGAATTTGTTGGATAGGAATTTACATCTTTTTGAAGCGGGATGTGAATGGGTTACATCTAACCTCAGTGGGGAGAGAGTTTCAGGTAGTAGGGCCATTACAGAAAATGAATGATAAAATAATGTTGATTTAAGGTAAAATAATATTGATTTAAGGTTCATTCTGATCATAAAATTTCCTGGTTGCTTTTGATTGCGGGCTTTTCTGGCCCTCCATAGCTTGCCCATACTTGATGACAGCATTATTCTTTCTACTCTGATCCTCTGATATTTTGGAAGAACCAGTTTGAAACCTGTGAGAGACTTCAAGTGAATCCATAGGTCATTTCCTCTCGAAGGAGGCTCTTAAATTGTGAAGAGAGTTGTAATGCTTTCCTGTATCATTGGATGTTATTTACAAAGTAATCCACATAGACAGGACAGTTAGGATGCCAAATAAAGGTTCCATTACCCTGTGCTTTGGGTATGGGCCTATATATACCACAATATTCCGTTCACCTTCATTTGGGCACAAGGAACCATGTACAAGGTCCAGACTAGATGTCTGAACCGGGTTTCAAAGTTAATTATATTCAGAACTTGGAAATAGAATTCCTCCTGGATCAAATCAAAGACCTCTTCTTAGTCCCGAAGGACTGAGGTCAGTCGACTCTCAATCACCTGGCATCTTGCCAGTGCTATGTGTAGGCATCTAATGCAGTGTTTGCTGATCCATCCACACATAATATCATTCTGTCATCATGCACCAATGATCGAATAACCTCCATTAGGCTGTTGGCCAAGACTTTGACAAGAGTCTTGGTTACAATATTTAGGAGCGAAATAGGTGTGTAGAGCGAGAAGTTTGACTCATATGCATATGTTGATATCACTATAATAGTTGCGTCACACAAGTCACGGGGTAGTCCCTCTCACGGGCAGCCCCTTTAAACATATTTAAAAGATGATGGGCCATAACCGAGAAAAATCATTTGAAACATTCCACTGGGAACCAATTTAGTTCCGGCGCTTAACTCGAGTGTAGCTCCCTGGTGGCTTCCAATTCCTTTTTCTTAGACTGCTTTGTTCAACTCCTGATTAGTGGAGGACAGCAGCCACCCACTTTGAGGACCATACTCAGGGGGTGCTCGCATTCAACCTCACGAGTGGGGCAACGCACCCATATTTCTCTCTAGTATAAGGCAAATGCTTCCACATTGTGTCTGGTCCCTGTTGCCAGTCTACCAACTGTGTCGCACAATGCCGGGATGACCCCTGGGTCTGTTACCTAGCTGCCAGACAGTATAGCAGTTTACCTGCCATGTCATGGAAATCTTATAACTTCACAGAAGGCCACCCAAGAGGCCTTTTTGCTGCTACCAAGGAAATGTTATGTCATTGAACACTTCCCAATTCCGTTTCCCCATGGGGTTGGTCTGAGTTACTTATGTGCCTAGACGTAGGCTACAGCTCTCCCACTTATTACAACTAAATATGCTCCCCAGAGACAGAGAGCAGAGTCCACCAAAGTGGTGTTTAGGGTGAAACATTATTCTCCATCACTCAAGGCTGCTGCTATGTCTTCATTTACCAGACACAAGATGATCCATCACCACATCACTTGGGGGCAGTACCTCCTGCCATGGAGCCAAAGAAGGACAGGTGAGTGGTCTGAAATCCCCTCTGGCAAGAGCTCTACTACCTCTACATCCTGAGTGCCTGCTGTGGGGAGGAAGTAATAATGTGTTTATTAGCCGTGTGCATCTAGCAAGAATGAAAAATGCTTTCTCCTCACATTCCACAAATACCTGGAGCCCTCCAATCCAAGAGACTATTCCCAGTGAGCAGGTCTGGATGATCACCACACAGAGGGATCCTCTGGGCCCCACTCATCTTTGTGAAGATCCATGATGGCATTAAAGTGCCTTCCAATTATGAGCTTTCCTTCCACTGACTGACAGAAGTGTAGAGAGTTCACTCAGTATGTCCTCAAGCATAGGTGGGGGGAACATAGGCAGTAGTGGTCAAAATTGTCTATGCACTTTGCTACTGAGTACGACATGCCAACTCAGCTTAACAACCATAACCCGGTGGTTCATCAGAGGGAAGCATTTGGGGTGGAAATAGCCTCCCACTCTGGACTCCAATGTGAAGCCTGCATGGTTGTTGGGCCTGTCCCTTTTTGCAGGGTTATTCCCAAACCTTCCTCCTCCTATTTTTCTGACCCTCTTTTTCTTGGCTTTAGGACTCTGGGCACTTTACCACTACTAATCAGTGCTAAAGTGCATGTAATCTCTCCTCTAAACATGGTATGATTGGTTTACATCTGTTTGGCATATTCAATTTACATGTAAGTCCCTTGTACAGTTGTATACCATATACCCAGGGCCTGTAAATTACATGCTACTAGTGGCCTGCAGCACTGCTTGTGCCACCCACTGACGTAGCTTTCCAACCTGTCTCAGGCCTGACACAGCAGAGTCTGTGTGCACAGTTTACTGCCACTTTGACTTGGCATTTATAACTGCTTGCCAAGCCTTAAACTCCCCTTTTATTACACATAGGTCACCCTTAAGGTAGGCTCTGGGTAGCCCTGTGGGCAGAGTGCTATGTAAGTAAAAGGTAGGACATGTGCCTTTATTTGTGGCATGCCCTGGTAGTGACAGACAGCCTATTTTGCTTGTCACTGCTGTAAGGCCTACTCCTATCATTGGCTAACATTGGGAATCCCCTTATATACTCTTAAGTGGTAATCCCTGATCTGAAAGGAGTGGTGTTGCCAAGTTTAGTATGTTAAAAATAGAAGTGATAAACCCTGCTTATTGGCGTAGTTGGATTTTACATTTCTATTTTAGAAAGTGACAACAAACCACAGCCCTAGTCAGTAAGGCTGGACCACTAATCAATGTACACAACAACACAATTTCCAATACTGACTTCTGTTCACCAATGCTACTTTAGCCCGTGGTCCCACAACCCAATTGATGTGACCACCATTTATTTTCACACTTTTTTTCCTTTCTCGATTTTCTACAAATGTCAACACTTTTCATTCTATTTATCAAATTCTCATATTCATAAAATCATGCAAAGCATATACATAACACAACTAGGCCTGGGCTAAAATTTTGTTCAGTTCGCGGAAATTGCGATAATTTGACATTTTCGCATTCCGCAGCTTGGCGATAATTTGTTTCTTGCTCGCGCTGTAAAATAATACATTCTCGCACACGCGCGATCGCCTTACCTGAATCCCTGTGTTCGCCGACAAGTTTTCTTGATCCGGTCGCGTTCTCCATGAGATGTTGTATTGTTTTTAGCCATTTGCACTGTCTCGCGACAGTTCGCGCCCGCAGGGACGTCATGCGTCACGCGATCACGTCTTTCTTCTCGCGATCATGCACCGCGAGACAACTGAAAACAAGATGGCCACGCACGCGAGCAACCACATGGGTAAGTTGGCGAGCCGCAACCATGCAGAAAATCTCGCGAACATGCGGGAAAAAAACTTCCGCATCTTCGCGATATTTCCGCGTGTTTGCGATAATTTTTAACATTTTCGCGATAATTTGCGAAAGTGGATTTCGCAATTTCCGCCCACCCCTAAACAAGTAGGAACACTATAAACACGTGGACATATCTATCTATCTCACAGAAACAATTCAATTTGTACAAAAAACATTACTCACTCAAAATGAACCAAAGTCAGTTCATATCACTTTTAAAGCACAACCTGGCAGTGTAGCCCTTCAAAGCTGATCTCTGACTTCCGACCTGCAAAACCAAGGAAAGCTATACATCTGACTACGTATTCTCATTTCGGAAAACATGCTTCGACAACTCTGTTTAGACAAAGCCATTACTCACTCTAAATGGCCTGCAGACCACGTGAATTATTTAAAAGCCACCAAACGGTGGTGCGTCTATTTGGTACTGTTCTCCAACGTCCAAACTAAAAAGGATGGGAGAAAAAAATGTAAAGATGTTTCTTACAGAACAACAAATCAGCAGTATTTCAACACTTCCAAATGATGTGCCGCTTACGAGCTCGCACAGATTCATCAATGTAATGCTTTGTCTTACTGGCATAGTTCTTACACTTCGGAATCTTCCCCGCAATTCGTGTTTAAACACTTACATCGTTTCACGGAAGTTTCTTCACTCCAGAGCTACCGACTGGCCTCGAGTTAAGCGATTCTGATTGCTGGAACTTCATATTCTGTGTTTGAAAATTTCAAACCTGACTGGCGGTGCCACTGGGGGCGTTGCCTTTTTCGACGTACTTCGACATTTGGTGAATATTATTCCGTTTTGGAGCATTATGGGATTAGTAGTCCCGAATCGTAGTTTGATGCAAAAACGTAGATGTTTACTTTTATTCATAAAAGAGAGAATAGTCCTCTCCGGTTTTAAAGCTCTGTCATTTCATTCCACCCATCACTTACCGTGTTGAAGCATAGAATCAAATGGGCTGCTAACTTTATCAGCTGGCTCTGGAGGTCTCCTCCTCATGGGGTTTGAAGAGTTACTCCTACAACAGTCCAGCGTAAATCATTTTCTCATGTTTTTTTTCAGTCCAGTGATTTACTAGCGGTGCTGCACACACTTTTCACCATATTCTGGATTTATGTTGTGTAATCCTTCGGTGAAGTTCTTGATTTTCTTCCCAATGTATAGTTTCTCACAGGGGCACATGACCCCATAGACCACATGTTTGGTTTTACAATTTGAAAATGTTTTATGTTTCCATCTTGCATTTCTGTAGTTGAACTCCGATCCCTCCACAGTCTGATTGCAACAAATACACAGTTGTGGTGGCCTTCAACCAGTGTTCAGTTCCAAAGCTGTTGCAGATCACTTTTCACTGACGGTGGCTGTATGTAGACATGGACCATTTGATTCCATATGCTTTGTTCTTTCTTTAGACCAAACAACGGTCTAGCAAATGATTTATCCACCTTTTCTATTAAATGCCAGTTTTTTGTGATAATCCGTTTGAGCGGATTCATTTTTGGACAATACTTTGATACACAGACAATATGCTGAGACTTTATTTTGTCCTTTTTTGCCATAAGAGATTCTCGTGGAGTCCACCGGGCTCTCTTCATCGATTATTTCAACATTTTTCTAGGGTATCAACATTCCTTGAGTTTTTCTACCAAAATGTTGGCATGAAAAAAAAGAATAGTTTTTTTTCTGAGCAATTACGCCTAATTCTTAAAAACTGGTCAAAAGGCAAATTGCCATGAAGACTTAGCGGGCGATTGCTTGAATAATGCAATGCTTTATTCTGGTCCGTTGGTTTTGAATACAAAGGGGTATTCAAATACCCATTATCTTTCACAACCTCCACATCCACAAATGTTATCTTAGTGGGGTTGCTGTTTAAATAGAACTTTATGTCAGAAGATCTGTGATTTAACCAACATAAAAACTGGTTCAATAACTACTCTTGTCCTGTCCAAACACAGAATATATCGTCAATGAACCTTACCCATTTTGAAATATGCTGCTGAAAAGGATTGCTTTGGTATATGAAACGTTCTTCACACTTCGCCATGAACAACATGGCCAACTGTGGAGCAGAGGGACAACTCATGGCAGTTGCTTTTCCTTGCATAAAGAAATCATCTCCAAACTTGAAGTCGTTTTTTTTTTCAGTGCATATGGGGCTAGTTCTATAATAAATCCCATAGTGGCTTGGTGCGGTCTCACCTTGCATCCAAAAATGTTTCTATAGCCTCAAGTCTATCTTCTTGAGGAATCTGAGTGTAAAGAGAAACAACATCTAGGGTCACTAATCTTTTGGTTTTTGGAACAAAATTCCAAAATTTCTATCTTGTTTATGAAGTCCGGATTGCCTTTCAGGTACGATGGGACCTATTGCAAAAAGGCTTCCAAAACACATCAACGTATTTTGCAATAGGTTCTAAAACGGAATCACATCCCGAAACTATGGGACGTCCACGTCTGACTTGGGTGACAGGTACACTTGGTGCATACTTTCCAGACAGCCACAAAACGGGAAGTGCTAGGTGTGGCATGGATTACATCTGCATTCATCTATATACTGATAGTCTTCCTGGGCTGGGAGAGGGTGTTCACACTTTATATCTGTTTAGACTGTGTCTTGCCCTCGCACAAAGGGCTGATTTACCCCCTACTGATGTCTGGAGCCAAGGCTAAGTTGGAAGGGACTGTTGGCCACTTCTAAAGGTTCCCTTTGAAGTTTCTCTTTGTCAAAGACATTTTTTAGTTCAAGTACAGGGGCTCTGACCCCATGAATTTAGACACTGCGTGAGCATTTAACCAGACGCTGCTTGCTCTGCAGGCTGTACATTGCCAGAGGACTGCTGTGCTGCCAAGAGGGACTGCTATTTGGACTGCTGCTTTGTTGTGCTAGTCTGCTACCTACTGTTTGCTGGGCTGCAGGAGGAACTACTGCTTTGCATCTTGCACTAAGCGTTTGTCTGCAGCCTGCCTACCTGCTCTTTGTGCCCCAAGTGCTCTCTAGGGGTTTGTGGTCTTGCTCCCCAATCAGTCTGGAATCCCAGAAACGTAAAGGATTCCCTGATTGACAAAACTAGAGCGTGGTGAGCGCTTAATTTTTCACTTATTTTTGACAAAAAATGCATGTGCGGAGCACTGTCTGGTCCCCCTGATTTCTCTGTTAGAAATAAGTGCGGCTCTGTGACTCTTGGGCATCCAAATCAGTGTGTGTGTGCACCAAGTGCCGTAATTATTGAGCAGAGCTCACGCCACCACAAGGGAAGCCCTCTCCACAGCCACACCGATGTTACCTTAGCAACCAGGGTTCCTGCCCACGAAGCAGCTATGTGGGTGGTGGGAGATCAGCATTGTCCTACATGAAAAGGAGAGGGGGTCACCAGTGTCATGAGGACCACCCCGTGCACAGAAAAGTACTGTGCATCCGTGTTGGGAGCCCGGACGCACCACCATGTATGCGCCCCCTGGCAGTGTGCGATCGGGCCTAGAGAGGCTCCGCGCTGCAACTCCCCTGTCCAGTGGGGCTTTTCACCAGTTGCTGCTCTTTTTGATCAGATGACCAACCGCGCTTAAGCTTAAGCCCACCTCCAGTTGGGAAGCCCGCCCAAAAGTACTGTGGCTGAGATCGGAGACCTTGGGGGCCCCCTGAGATCACTGGGACCCGCGCAGCGACTCCTGCCTGTTGCTTGATGGCAATTGTGTGGTTCTTGCATTTGGGAGAAAATACCTCAGAGGAGGACCCAAAACCACCTCGCTTATGGGAGCCCCTGATTATCATAATAACCCTAAGAGGAACGCAAGAGCTCTCCTGAAATTTAGAATTACTTGCTCAACTTGTAGCCTGCCTATTTTAAAACAGTATACAGGAGAATGTTATCGCTTTTACCTTGTTGGCTATTGGTTAGCAAGTAATATCTGTTTATGAACATATTCCAGTTAGGCCCGTAGTGATTACCGTAACCCTGCTAGTAGGAATGCAGATGTTACTAGGTCAATGTTTGACTACTGTAATTTATGTGCCTGTCTGCTGCATTTCATGCCCTGATGTTATAATGCATGTCTTTTTTGATTCTTGCATTGTCAGGATGATGAATAATATCTCAGGATTTGCATTGTATGCACAACATTTATGATTCATGTAATTTTGATCTTTTATTATGTATAATATAACGTACATATATTTATATAATACTGTGTGGAGTCTCTTTTGTGGTGTATTCATTGGGTTTCTGTGTGTGTTGCACAAAAGCTTTACACATTGCATCTAATGAGAAGCCTGACTGCTCTGCGCCAAGCTACCAGAGAGTGTTAACAGCTTATCCGTGGTGTGCAACTTACTTGCCCTAACTAGGGGGGTGGGTTTTGCCTGGCTTAGGTGTATACCCTAGCCAATCAGAAACCCAATTTCTAACAATGGTACATTATTATAGCCTAGTCTGTCTAAGAATGTACAGTAATTTCCCAGTAAACGTGTTTCCTTCAGCATCAAGGCATGAGGAGCATGCAGTTTAACAAAGTGCATAACCTCACCTGATACAGTTATTTAACCTGTTTAAATTCCAAAATAGGAATCTGAGTCATGACTTACTTAACCTACCCCCCGTGATAAGTAGTGCCTGCTCTGCCTCTCCAATGAATATGTGTGGACAAATAGCATCCATTTCAAACTTAGACAAACAAACTCTTTCCACAACCTCCCACCAACCTACACTTCGCCCCCGAAATACCTGTTCATCCATCATAAACTGGGAACTAAAGAACAAAGGAAAGAAAACTTTCTTAAATTATATCATTGGAACTATCATGGAACTAGGCAGCAAATACAAATGATACATCCCCATTAATACAGTGTATAATTGAAGGCACAAGCATAACGTTTGTGTAGTGTACAGAAGGAGTCATTGAAACATTTACCAAATCTTGCCCATGTTGTTGCTTGATGCATCTCCCTGTTCACACTTTACCTTCCTGCCGGCGCCTTTAAAGCGCATCGCCTGCAAGGAGCTGAGGATTATCCAGGACTACTGATCCCAGGGGGCCTGCTGCCAACGCCCGCACCTGGTCACACTTTACCTTCCTGCCGGCGCCTTTAAAGCGCATCGCCTGCAAGGAGCTGAGGAGTATCCAGGACTACTGATCCCAGGGGGCCTGCTGCCAACGCCCGCACCTGGTCACACTTTACCTTCCTGCCGGCGCCTTTAAAGCGCATCGCCGCTCTCACGCAGCGGACGCGCGCGGACGCTGCCGGACGAAGCCCGGACAAAGGGCGGACCGTCTGTGGCCGTCCGGGGCAGGAGGTGGCAGGGCTGGGCCTATCCCTTAACAACAATGGGTAAGCGTAAAAGTGTGTCTAATACTGATGGAGGGAAAAATTCTAAAGTTTCAAGGAAATCAGACTCCATTCTCTCGTATTTGTCTTCGGCTGTGGGTGCCTTGTCAAAAGAAATTGCCAACGCGGAACATGAGCTGGGCATTGTTTCCCCTGCTACTGACTCTTCAGTGATTAATACTGATGCTTCCCATATCCCTCACGTGCCGCTGGTCCCTGAGATAGTGGTCGTTCCTCATAAGTCTAGCACGGCTGTGGTCCCTGTCCCAGCTGCTGTTGCTATGGAGGTCTACCCTATGGCTCAGCAGTCGCATGTTCCTATTAACAAGCCAAGAGCGATCACTAAAAGCAAGAAGAAGAAGGGCGTGGGCTTACAAAGTATTGCTTCCCACTCCAAGGACAATAATGTGGAGGATGCTTTAGAAAAACTTTTCATGGATCGTATAGAACCCCTATTAACGAGTGTGGCGAAGGACATTGTGGACACTTTGAACTCCTGCCTAGCGAGCCTTTTAAAGAAGTGTTCACTTATAGAATCTGTGGCTAACAAACTTGCTGTAATTAAGGATCCCTATATAGTCTCCGGAGAGGCCCCAGATAACAAAGCCACTGCACCCGCATGCCAGGCTAACGCCATGCTAACTAATAGGGATGTAAACTCGAAGTCCCTAGGGTTAGGTGATTCTGGCGTACTAGTTAACCATACGGCCTCCATTCACCCTATTCCAGGGCTCCCAAATAACTCAAAAAAACCAAAGCCCCCCTTGGCCAGCTTACCATCGTTAGGCTCCCAATTGCTCATAAACCTGCCACCAGAAGCCGCACCGTTCGTCGGTGTTTTCACAGGAGTCCCCCCACTTGCCCCGGGTAAATTAGAACTTACCTCAGATTTAATACATAAGGCAAAACGATGGTGTGTGGAGTGTTCCAGTGGTGGGTCAGATATCTCAGATAACTTAATTATGGCAAGACGGGTGGGGTGGATTGGTAACTCTGCAAAGCATTTACGGGGGGATTGTGTCATTGTTAATTTTAATGCTCCTGATCTGGCTGACAGATTATTTTGGGATGGTTCTCCAATCGCGGACCAAGGCTGTATGAGGCCAGTTCCGCTTGGTTTCTTTTACCCACCCCCCGCCATAATTCACCGCCCTCACCTACCTCAGCAGATTTTGCATTCCAGAGATGGGGTGGACAGGAATCATAACCTAAAGGCAGGAGGGAGTGGTTGGGTTAGAAGTAACCACCCAAACCTTGTTCAAGGGGGTCAAAATGTACCCACTACCAGCGCCTTATTGAGACCCACACAAACGGTACTCGCAGACCCGAGACTAGTGTTGAGTAACCGTTTCTCCCCCCTCTCAGACATCGAGGAACTTGATTGACGGTTACCTTCAACGTTTTCTCCAGAACTAGAGGACGCTCCTAAGATCGATTCATTACCTTCCTGTAAATTTATCTCTTGGAATGTAGCCGGTATTAGAGCGAAAAAATCAGATCCACCGTGGGTTGATTTTGTTACCAAACATGACATTATAGCTCTGCAGGAGTCATGGGACCCCTCCCTCACGTTTTGGATGGATGGTTATATTAGCTTTGTTGAGCCAGCAATCACTAGTAGCATGGGGAGAGCTAAAGGAGGTCTTATCTTCCTTCTTTCACTCTCATTGAAAGGCGATTTTAAAATGATTAAGTCGGGCTCCCCAAATCTTTTAATAGTGGAATGGTCAGTCTCTAAATCTCATAAGGTACTACTGTTTAATTTCTATAATGCCTGGGATAGGGTATCCGGTACTGACCATATCACCTTATTGGAAAATTTTCTGCATAGTTTCAGTCTGAATAACGATACTCTGTTCGATCTCATTTTAATGGGCGATTTTAATATACACCCTTGTGGTGATTTTTGCTTTTATGAAGAATTTGAGGGTCCACCAGGTTCTCTGGCTCCCCACTTTGAACACACAAAAGCAGGGGAGGCTCTTGAAGCTTTGCTGGCTAATTTTAATATGTTGGAATTTATGAACACAGAGGGGGGGGAGCGTACATGCACATATAAGGGGCATGATCATGGCTCAATAATTGATTACATCTTCCTTACCCCAGGTATCTTACAAAGGGCCGTGAACTACAGTGTTATTAGCTCCCCCTATAGTGACCATAACCCTGTGTTTCTTGAACTAATCTGGAGTGATCTTAGGGCCAATGGCATACCAACACAGAGAGGAGAAACTGCCCTGTTACCTAAGGATTAAGGCAGAAGAATTAAGTGGGCAAAGGTCGTCCCAGAAATTTTTTTTGATAACCTTTTTCCTAAAATTGAGGCTAGTGTAGCCATTTGCCAGGACCCGGCAGCTGTTAACGCAGTTAAGATGGGGGCATTTGAAAGTATATGTGCTCAAATATCTTGTGACTTGTCATCCACATCACATAGGGTTGGTAACAATCAATGTAAATGGTTTGATTCAAACTGTTCAAAAGCCCATAGGGCCTTAAAAAAGGCTCTTCTAACTTCCCCAAGAGATAGGGTTCTTATTGCCAACCTTAGGAAGGAGTATAAGGCCATAACTGCCAGTAGAAAGAACGCAATCAAACAAGAGGCATGGGAGAGCCTTTTAAACGTGGATGTTTTGCGTGACAGCAGTCACTTTTGGTCTATTATTAACCACTCTTTTTTCTCCGAAACCGAGAACACGGTTATGGATAATGTAATTTCTGATTCGGATTGGATGCTCCACTTCCAGAGAGTTTATGGAAACATAGCCTCTGATGGGATATATAACCCCCCAGTGGCTGTTGAGCATGCCCCCCTCGTTTTCTCCTGTTTGGAGGTGGAGAACGCAATTTTAGAGTCCTCAAGAAATAAAGCCCCGGGCCCCGATGGAGTCCCCGGAGATCTGTACTCCCATTTCCCGAAATTTTGGGCTAAGATCTTAACAAATATCTTTTGTGCTGCAAATGGCAATACCCTCCCTTCTACCTGGGTCACTTCTATTATAGTGCCGATTTTCAAGAAGGGGCAGAGAGACGACTCGGGGTGCTATCGACCCATCTCTTTGCTTGACTCCGCGATTAAGATCTTGGGCAGAGTCTTGCTGAAAAGATTGAGGAAAAATATTGAATTGAAGGGGGGTCTCGCAAATATCCAATATGGCTTCAGAGAAAAAAGAGGCGCTGTTGACCAATGTCTAAATCTCCACCTGTTGATTTCCAAGAACACAGTGGCCAAGGAGGGGTCCTTATTCTTGGCGTTTATGGACCTCTCCTCGGCCTTCGACATGGTCAATAGGTCTAAGCTTTGGGCCATCCTATTGGAGTTTGGTGTTGACCCAGACCTTGTTCATTTTACAGCTTCTCTTCACCAGGAGTTGTTTGCAATGGTCAGGGTTACTAGGGAGGGCAGGTGCACAAATCGATTCAAGTCCGAAAGGGGGGTTTCGCCAAGGCTGCATCTTGGCTCCCCTCCTTTTTACCATCTATATCAATGGACTTGGAACTAGCCTAGTGAGTGTGGGGACGGACGTTCCGCGTGTGGGAGATATACTGGTACCAGCACTCCTATACGCGGACGACGCAGTCCTATTAGCTCGAACGGGAGTTGGGCTCCAAAGACTGTTGGACCAATTTGGGGCGTTTATGGGCCAGCTAGATTTGAAAATTAATGCTAAAAAATCCCATACGATGGTGGTAGGCAATTGTAGGAGGAGTAAAAAACGTAAGATGTTTTCCTGTGAAGGGGAGATAGTCACTAGGGTCACGGTCTTCCCTTATCTGGGCGTCCTTTTTGACGATAAGGGATCTTGGGGCCCCCAGATTAAGGTGAAGAGCGCGTCTGTGGCTCGCTCTTCTTCAGCCCTTATGGGCTTTTCACGGAGATTAGGGTCTCGGCCCATGGAGGCCCTATTGAAAATTTACAATACCAAGTGTTTATCAATTGCCTCTTATGGCGCATCTCTGTGGGGTTATGCACAGCTGGACAGGATTCAAAGAGTGGAGAATAGTTTCATTAGACAACTTCTTTCTCTCCCTAAATCTTCTCCCACCTTCTCCATACACACGGAGGTGGGAATGGACTATCTTACGGACAGGTTGAAATTGGCCCCCCTGATTCTCTGGTTAAAAACCTGGCTCAATCCAGAGTTAACATTAAACCATGCTATTTTGACCGACGTCAGGGGCCTGGATCGAGCCCATAAAATTGCCTGGCTGTCCTATTTGGAAAAATCTTTTTATCAATTAGGCCGCATTGATCTTTTTAAATTACCAGCCTCTATTAAGAAGGAGGATGTTAAGTGGACCAAGATCAATTTCATGGAGAGGGCCAGACTGGAGCGGGAGGCCAAAGAACTGGAGAAACCCACGGTTAGGGCTCATTTTATGATAACTTCATCCCCTACCTTGGAGCCATACCTTAGAATTGTCACGAAACCTTTTCATAGGTTTCTGTTGACTAAATTCAGATTTAACATGATTCACCATTTGCTAGGCAGTCACCCCTCCTGGATAAAATCTGAATTAGGCCCCCCCTTTAATTGTGATAATTTCTCGCAACAAGACACTTTACATTTTATTATGTTTTGTGAGAATTTTAGGGATATAAGAAAAAAATATTTGGTCCCATTATTTTTTTTTTTTTTTTTTTTTTTTTTGAAAAACCTTTATTCTTGAAAACATGGACACAGCTATTTAGCCGACATCCCGGCGGTTCGGCAGCTTTGAGAAAGCAAACAAGGAAACATCCACAGTGCATAGAGGAGAAGCAAAAAAGGTTCTATTTTAAATAAACACAAACTCACACAAAACCCCAGCAAGGCGAATGACACTGAATACCACTGGTGATTGCCCCTCAGGGGAGAGCATACCCCCGTCGTCTAACAGTCACAACTCTGTGTTAAGAGGAAAAAGGGGGGAAAAGCAGCGGCCCAAAAAGTCAATTATCAATCAGATACATATACAAATGCTGGAAAGAATGTTAAGGAGAGAGCTGTTCATCGGGGGGATCCAAATCAGGGGCAAGACATATGCCACCCCTATACTGGTTCCACCTCCCCCAAATGGCATGCCACTTCCGGGGGCGCCCTCTAGCACAATATACTGTCTTTTCCCTCAGCATACTCCAGTCCATGTTTTCTTTCCACGCAGTCAATGTGGGGGGACCCGCTGAGCCCCACAGGCGCGCAATGTCTCGCTTAGCCACCATATTACCCAGGGTCACCCACTGGGTCTGTCCCACATCGTGATCGGTAGGCCCCCAAACATTCAGGAGACAGCACCGTGCCTCCGGCTGCATAACAATGCCCGTCACCTCCCCCATCACCGTATGGACTCTCCTCCAGAATTCCCTGATAACGCCACATTCCCAAATGATATGCATAAAGGTACCCACCATACCGCATCCCCTCCTACATAAACCCTCCTCCGAGAATCCCATACGAACCAGTCTAGGCCCCGTGACATAGGTTCTGTGGAGTATTTTGAGCTGCACCAGCCTCAGTCGTGATGGGATCGCGACCTCCTTAGGAGAGGAGACCGCAGACTGCCAATCCTCATCATCCAGTTCGAGCCCGTCCCTAGTCCACTGGTCCCTCAGCCCCAACAGCAGGTCCGCCCGAACGTTTATCAATTTCTTATATATGAGAGAAATCGTACTCTCCGGCATATGGCCGTCGAGGATCCGATCCTCCAATGGAGAGGACTCAGGCACCTTCTCTCCGTCTACGAGAACTGATCGCAGGGCATGACGCACTTGAACATAGCGGAAGAACTCGGATTTCCCCAACTCATACTCCTGCTGCAGCTCTTCAAAGGACTTCACCCTCCCCTTCATCAGCAAATCTCCAACCCTGGAGACTCCAATCAAGTCCCATTTATCAAAACCTTTCGTATGCCAGAGCCTCCCCAATTTGTCAGATTCAAACAACGGGGTAGCTAGGGTGAGCCTATCCTTCCAGCCCAACGAGTCAGTCGCCAACCTCCACACACGCACCGCCACCCCCGTAGGCCCCGAGAGGGACGAGTCCAGTGCCCGGGAGTACAGAGCTCTATGATAATTACCGCCGCGCAGCAACCATCGGTCCATGGCATAACCGGGGCTTAGAGCCGGACCATAGAAACCATGATTAATCGCGCTCAACTGGGTGGCCCAATAATAGCGTCGAATGTCCGGAAGCGCAATACCCCCGTCGTACCACGGAAGCGTCAACTTAGCAATCGCTATGCGCGGCCTACCATCCCACAACAATGATCGTTAGAGGCTTTCAACCTCCCGAAAGTAACTGGCCGGTACCCAATCAAGGGTATTCTGCAAAGCATAGAGGAACCGGGGGAGAGACATCATTTTAAACAAAGCGGCACGCCCAACGAGGGAGAGCGGCAGCTCCGCCAGCCCACAACATCCCGCCGCAAGCGCGCCAGTGGGGGGAGCAGGTTTCTCTCATACCGCAGAGTGGAGTCAGTGGAGATAAAGATCCCCAGGTACACAAAGCCCTGCTGGGCAATCTGGATCGAACACGTTCGCGGGACAGGCGGAACCTCGCCGCTCAGAACATACAAATACGATTTACTCCAATTGATGACGAGACCCGAGTTCCTGCCAAAGGACGTCAGAACGTCACAAACCACTATAAGCGAGTTCTTGGGCGAGGCGAGATATAACAGGATGTCATCGGCATAGAGCGATATACGGTCCTCGTGCTCGGGCGACCACCTAAGTCCACGTATATCCGGATGCCAGCGTATCCATGCCGCCAGCGGCTCGAGGGCAAGGGCGAACAACAAAGGCGACAAGGGGCATCCCTGCCGAGTTCCCCTCCCAAGCTGGAACGGAGTCGACGCCCGCCCGTTTACCACAACACTCGCAAGGGGACCCTCATACAGCAACCTCACCCAGCTCAAAAAACCAGAGCCAAAACCAAACTTGGCAAGAACTGCCCACAGATATGCCCATTCCACCGTATCAAAAGCCATCGTGGCATCGAGAGATGCCACAATAGCTGGTTCTCGAATCGTGCCCGCCCTGGCAATCACTCCATGGAGGCGCCGAAGGTTCAACGCAGTGTTACGGTGCGGGATAAAGCCGGATTGATCCGGATGGATCAAGTCTCCGAGCACCCTGACCAAGCGGCCTGCCAGAATTTTAGCCAGAATTTTCGGCTCAGCATTAAGGAGTGATATTGGCCGATAGGAGGAACACTTATCTCGGGGTTTACCCTCCTTGTGTATCACAACAATCGTCGCCAGTCTCTGGTCCAACGGAAGGGACCCTCCCCCCCGCGCCTCCACAAACATGGCGCGCAGGTGAGGGGCAACCCTATCCGGGAACAGCTTATACAAGTCAATCGGCAAACCATTAGGGCCTGAGGCCTTACCCGAGTTCAGCGCACGGATGGCACCCGCCACCTCATCGACCGTTATGTCTCCATCGAGGTCGTCCCTATCTACGTCAGACAGGCAGGGCAGAGCAATGTCCCGCAGGAGGTCAATCGAGTCCTCGGTCGGCCTATCCGAAACTGAGGCATAAACCATACTGAAATAATCCGAAAAACACTGTACTATCCCCTCAGGGTCAACAACTACCTCTCCCCCCTCTCTCGTCAGTTCCGGCACTACTCTATTAACCTGTTCTTTTTTATCCAGCCAAGCTAGGAGCTTCCCGGCCTTATCCCCAACATCATACAAGCGGCCCTGCTGTTCCCTACTGAGGGTCTTGGCGGCATTAGTCACCAGGTCCTTATATTCGGCTTGCTTCAGGCTCAACTCATGCAGGGAGGCCTCTGTAACCCCCTCCTCCAGGGCCACCTCTAAAGCCGCGATCTCCTCCTCAACCTGCATAACCTCGCCATCTCTCCGCCGCTTGGCCGCCACTACCAGGGAGAGGGCCTCTCCCCTCAGCACAGTCTTAAATGCTTCCCACAACGACACGGCCGAGTCAACAGACCCCTGGTTGTCCTTAAAAAAGTGATCAACTGTCTTCAACAGCGCACTGCGCATCTTGGGGTCCCGAAAGTACCAGGGGTTAATAGGAGCAACCCTGCCCCCTCCCTCGCGCCCGACATCCAGCCGGACCCACACTGGCGAATGATCCGATATGCCCCGCGCCATATGCCTGGCCTCAGATACCAATGAGGCATGCGCAGCCAGGGTCAGCAGGTAATCTATCCTAGAGAGGCTACCATGCGCCCCGGAGAGGAAGGTGTATTGGCTCTGTGTGGGGTGCCGGAGCCTCCAGCAATCTACCAGGCCGAGTGTGTCTAGGAAGTCTGGAAGCCACTTCTGAGCCCCCCCGGTATCCCTGGGCGGGTACCTATCCAGCAGCCCAGAGCCGACAGCATTGAAATCGCCCCCCACCACTAACATACCCTCCGGGAGGTCCAACAAGGCCCTACCCAGATCTGTGAACGTGGAGGCCTGCAGGGCAGGAGGGACATAGACCGAAACCAAAACCAAAGTTCTTCCTTCCCACCTCCCCGCCACCGCCACAAACCTCCCCCTATCATCAACAATGGTGGAGTTCACCTCAAACGGTAGTGAAGCTCTAACTAGGATACCCACACCCCTGGATCCAGAGGAGAATCCCGAGTGAGCTATGAATTTGTAACCTTTACTATTAAGAGCATGGCAAGTATTACCTATAAGGCGTGTCTCCTGCAGTAGGACGACATCCGGCAAAGACCGTTTCAAGAACTGCAGGACTATCCCCCCGCTTAATGCGATCCCCCAAACCATTAACATTCCAGCTAAGAACGTTTAAACCCCTACCCCCATCCCCACACCACAAGAGACCCACCCCCCACCCGAAGAGCCACCATGGAAAAATCCTGACAATGAGTACTGCGCCTTGCAAAAACAAACCCCCCAACAACAAACCCAAAATCCCAACTATCCCCCCCACCCTGCACCCCTGCTGCAGCTTACAAAGCCCCCCCAACTTGCAGTGTGCCTGTCGCCCTACCAATACCCAAATCTACAAAAAGTACCCTGAGGGAGGAAAGAGCTCCCATCGTCCTCCCGCAACACTCCGTATTGTACTGCAATCAGTTCAAGTCATCATCCGGAACCAAATCAAGTCAGTCCGGCTCCAAAGGCATCAACCCTGCCCATCCCGGCCACTGTCCCCGTCTGTGGCGGCATCTTCACCAGTCCGTCGTCGGGGCAAAGCGTCCAGCCATTCACCGGCCATTGCAGGCGATTCAAAGAAGAAAGTTCGGTCTTCATACACCACCCGTAATCTGGCAGGGAAAAGCATGGCATACTTCAGGTCCATCTCCCGAAGCCGTCTCTTCACCCCCAGGAAGCTCAGCCTTTGCTTTTGCACCAGCTGGGTGAAGTCAGGATAGAGACTCACCGACGCGTTCTGAAAAGGGACCGGGCCCGTCACCCGAGATGCTTGCAGGATAGCGTCCCGATCTCGGAAGTGAAAGAGCCTGGCGACAATCGGTCTCGGTGGCGCTCCCACCCTGGGCCTCCCGCCTGGCACTCTGTGGGCTCGCTCAACTGCGAAGAACTTCCCAAGGCCCTTAGGCTTCAGATGATTAAGCACCAAGTCCTCCATGAGAAGGTCCACAGAAACCTCGTCCGAGGACTCCGGGACCCCGATAATGCGCACGTTGTTGCGCCTGGCCCGGCTCTCGAAGTCCTCGAGCCGACAGGCGGTGAGGTCACTCTCGGCCCGCAGCTTACGAACCTCAGTCTGAAGTTCCGAGACATCGTCAGCGAGGCCCGTGGTCTTAAGATCAAGGGTTTTTACCCGTTCATTAGTTTTGCCCAAGTCCGCGCGGATCAGGTTAACGTCCACCAAGATGGTATCCACTTTATGCGCCAGGGCATCAAACTGTCTCCCAATCGAGGCCTGCATCCCTTCGAGCGCGCCCATGACGTCCTGCAACGAGAGCTCCGAGGCCGGGGGTGAGGCAGTCTTCTGTCCATCCAGCGACTGGCTCGATCCACCGGGCGACCCCTTCTGCTGGGCATACCGGTCCATGTTATTAGCTTGAGCATAAGCTCCCCGCCTGGTAGCCTTGGGTTTCAGACGATCCACCTCTGCTTTACCCGACATGTCTGGCTCCAAGCAGTCCGGTGCCAAAAGACGGCCCTCTCTCAGGTAGAGGGAGCAGGAGAGGTCGGATCTGCAATAGCCCGCCTGGGTAGGGCGCAGAGCGCCCAGAGGATAATAAAGCAGCCGAAAGCACTCCCAGGCCAAGGCAGACAAAGGGCGAGAAAGTGAAAGTGAAAGGACGGGATCTTCCGTCCGACAGTTCACACCTCGCCTGGCCGCTGTTGTTCAATTAGAGGTCGGGCATCCTGCCAACGCCAGCCCCTGGCATCCCTCGGAGACAGGCCTCAATCTTCCGCCGTGCACAACTCCGGTTCCCGGTGGGCGATCCGAACTCGGGCGACGTCAATCGCCTCCAGAACGAGTCATCTGCAAGATGCCGTGCATATAATACAGGATTGAAGACAGGATAGTAGACGGAGGGCGCGTGGGTCTCGGGAGCTCAAAGCTCACGCGGCCATCTTGGTCCGGCGCTAGGCTCCTCCATTTGGTCCCATTATTGAAAGAGGCTGGTTTTGTACAGGTTAGGCCTGCCTTGGTTTATCTCCAACATTTGGGGTCCCCGCGTATTGCTTTCTGTGTGGCAAGCTTTCTAGTGGCAGCACTTAGGATCAAAAAGCAAATTCTCTTCAGTGGTAATAATGATATAAGTGAGGTTTTAAACAGTTTTTAAATAATAATTAATCAATTCGCTCAGAAATTTTTAGGGTTGTCGCTTTTTATGGATAATTGTTACTGAATGTTTTTATAAGTCTTTTGTGATTGTATATTTGTACTGTTTTTTTTTTTTTTTTAATATGTCTTTTATGAGTCTAATGATTCGAATAAAGAGTATTTTGACTGACTGACTGACTGACAAGTAGAAACAGAAAGGCAAAAGTAGGGAAATAATAGACAAACTATCATAAATTATAGTTTATCTGCTCCTTGGAAGTGATCTTTCTGTGAGGTGAAAAAGTGAAAGAAAGCAAGGAGAAGAATAATCTTATAGAGTTCAGGGAGACACCCAGCATCTCCTATGGAGAAGGAGTGGTGGCGGTTTTCTGTGCCAAAGGCACAAGCCTTGGAATCAATGCAAATCAGGATAGGTTGTGTGATGGAAAAATGCATGTCTTAACCACATGGTCTAAACCCCGACAGCGTCTTTACCACGCATGCCTTTACCACGCAATTTAGTGGTAAAGACATGTTTGGTAAATGGGCATGTGTGGTAAAGAATGTGGGATCAAGGTGCACACCAATGTAATCTATTGTTATCCAAAATTTAGTTGACTGAAACAAGGGGTGCTACAGTACTTAATCCGCTGTCAATTCGGATGAATAATGTAAAACTAAAGTGTCTAATAGGAATACCTACTAGGTACCGTGCACTGTTCACAAGTTTGTATGAGACAAACACAATTGAAACCAATAATCAAAAAACTGAATAAATGAGTGGATTAACACTTAAGGTAATTAATAGTGGAATACAACATGACATTCAAAGATAATCCAGTTCCAATAATAACAAAAGAATTTGTACAATCCTTACAATGCATTACATTAAACATTCATGATATATCAAACATAAACTCGAAGACAAAGTAATTCGAAGAAAGATGAGCAATACATTTCTTTTTCCACTTTTTAGCGAGCGGCCCAATGCATTTCTGGACCGAAAGGTCCCTTCGTCAGGGACAATAACCTGAAACAAATATGATGAAATTACTCATATTGTGGGTACTGGTGGGAAATGTTCACAGAACAGCAGTTGATGGAAGGTTGATGTCATTATGATGTAACAAGGTTAGTTGGTGCCGGGGTGCGCAATATTTTCAGGTATTGTGAAAGTTTTTTGGGGGAGCACACCGTGTGATTGCCAGTAAAGTGAATGTAGGTTAAAAAATAAAAGTGTATTGAAGATAGCAACAAAAGTGAAAAAATAAAATAGAGCAGAAATTAAACATGTAAGTGGCTCCCACGTGGGACCCGAATCGTGAAAAAACAGAAAGAAAAAAAACATACGCGGTGAGTGGACTTACGTGGCTGGATCTTCCAGTTGTGCGTTTAGCTCATCATATTAAAAATTGGCCCGTAATGCTGTAAATAAACATGAGCTAAGTTCAAGATACATCGCTACTGGATAATTACGCACGGTGAAAACACAAAAGCATTAATGAACTTAACATGTCTCAACTCACCAATAAGATGTAAGGAAGAAAATCATGCATTGCAAAGTAAACCAAGGTTATGGATATATGAAATCTAGAAAAAACGAAGGGAAACAGAGAAACTGACCATCAAATGACATGGTCATGCGAGTAAAAGCTTTGCTTGATGTCGAACGGAAAATATGAACTAAGTCACTATAAGTACTCCCGTGGTTGACCAGTCAGCAAACAATATCTGTAGCTAACTAAAACGAAACAGAATGATGGTATGCCCTATCTGAAGTGTATAACACCACCTAAGTGTGGGGAAGGAAGCTAGTCCTTTTGTTATTATATTCCCTCACACACCCTAGTAGTGTCATGCTTCATCATCGGGACACCCCGACGCCTAAAAGTCAGGGTGGGTTCAACCAATATTTCAGGGAGCACTTATTGAGATGATATTTGGCCAGGGGGTTAAAGATTAAGAATCGGTGTCAGACCCCAGTTTCTCTTTATTCTTGGGTCTGGCACTGATAGTAAAAACAAAAATAGAGGGTTTCAAGGGATATTATGGTCCTAGGATCCTATTGCCAACATGTTTCTGTCCTTGTTGCCCCATAAAGGGTGCACGGACTTTCTTCAGGGCGTGTGCCCCCTGAAACCCTCTATTTTTGTTTTTACTATAAGCCCACCCTGACTTTTAGGCGTCGGGGTGTCCCGCTGATGAAGCATGACACCACTAGGGTGTGTGAGGGAATATAATAACAAAAGGACTTGCTTCCTTCCCCACACTTAGGTGGTGTTATACACTTCAGATAGGGCATACCATCATTCTGTTTAGTTTTAGTTAGCTACAGATATTGTTTGCTGACTGGTCAACCACGGGAGTACTTATAGTGACTTAGTGTTTACCCACTGGAGGGTGTACTCCCTCATAGAGTTCCTCTCGGCCCCTTGCCTAACTAGGAGTCCTTCCTTGTAAGGTATCTGCATCATGAACGGAAAATATGGTCAATACTTACTGATTTTGGAAGCAAACGTGACAAGACGTTTCAAGACGCGTAGCGCGAATGCAGGGACAGTGTGGTTGATGACATTTTCTTCTTATGGACAGACACTGACATTAAATTGAGGATGATGCTCAACGAGCTTAACAATATTGATCCAAGGATTCAATTCACCTATAACATACAGAATTCCAGTATTCAATTTCTTGATGTTCTAATCACTAAATCCACTGACAATTTGAAATCTGAAACATCAGTCTATCAAAAACCTACAGACCGTAACAGTATTTTGGCATATCAAAGTTTTCATCCTCAAAGTCTACTCAAGAACCTTCCCTACTCGCAGTTTATCAGATTTCGACGCATATGCTCTGACCGGTAACAACATCGGAGATAGAACAAGAATACATACAACGGTTTAAATCTCGAGGTTATCCTGACCATGTTCTTCAAGACTGTCTCATTCGAGCACAACAAAAAAATCGATCAGATTTATTACAACCACAAAAATGCCATCAGGAGAACAAACTGTTTTTTGTCTCTAAATACTCAACCGCATCTCAAGCCATTAAAAAAATCATTAATTCCAGATGGGAAATGTTATCACATGAAACTGACTTCAATGGAATTTTCAATAACAAACCCCTGTATGCATATATACGAGGTAACAACCTCAGGACATTATTGTCGCCTGTACCACAAATTAAACACTGCATTGAGTTTAAAGGCACCGTTAAATGCAATAATTGTATCCACTGCAACAATATAATCATAGGGAACGTTCTTACTCATCGCTTGACTGGGAAAATAATGAATCTGCTTCATACAAGTGATTGCAACACTAAGAATGTTATATATTGCATCAAGTGCCCTTGTGGAAAGGCCTACATTGGTAAAACCGAGAGGAAAATAAAATTGTGAATCACGGAACACAAAAGTAGAATTAGAAATCATAGTTCAACATCCCCATTAACTAAACACTGGGATGAGTCTAGACACATATTGTCACAACTGCGGTTTCAAATTGTTGAACAGGTAATATCCCACCCTGGTACAGATTTATCCCAAAAATTATTGCAAAGAGAAGTTTTTGGGATTAAATACCTTAAAACCATGCTGCCGCACGGGCTTAATGATCGTCTAGACATGAACTGTTTTCTATAAATCTTTATCTAGTCTTCTTGTCAATGAATTATGCAGCAGATTATTGTTATGAATATTTCTGTGTTATTGTTCATGTGACAAAAACATTCCACTGGCTCATAGAGCTATGTATAAGTTATCAGAAACAAACACTATGTTCAACATCACACATATTCACCATCTGTATGAAAGGTGATGGGTCTTTTAACCTTTTCATTTATGTTATAACCACAGTTTTTTTCATTCATTTCTTCGTCTCATATGAGAGAGTATCCAGCATTTTCCATTTGATGTCCCCCATCAGCCACTATGTTAATTTACTAGATTTACCCACTTTTGTGTACAGATACCGTTTATATACCTTTCACTATTTTTACTTTACAGTAATTTGGAATACCGCTCGCTGAGTTTCACTGTTTTCATCGTTCTTGTTCACTGTTTCTACCCACCATGTGTGGTCTTTTTATCATTATTCACGATCTCTCTGGTACATTTTATTTAATGAGGCCTCCACATTCCGTATCCATTTATCTCATGTCTGATCTATGTATCTTTAGTTACATATCTTTTTTATCACCCACTTTACTTAGTACACCTCGGCATCGGGTAGTTCAGTTCTTTTTTCTAGAACTACCAGTAGTCCTCCGTTGCTGTTTACTACCACACATACAATTCCGGTTCCATTTCATTTCCGACTTTTAAATCCACCGCGTCTTCTGTTGTAAGCCACACTGTCCCTGCATTCGCGCTACGCGTCTTGAAACGTCTTGTCACGTTTACTTCCAAAATCGGTAGTTCTGACCATATTTTCCATTCGACATCAAGCAAAGCTTTTACTCGCATGACCATGTCATTTGATGTTCAGTTTCTCTGTTTCCCTTCGATTTTTCTAGATTTCATATTATCCATAACCTTGGTTTACTTTGCTATGCACGAGTTTCTTCCTTACATCTTATTGGTAAGTTGAGACATGTTAAGTTCATTAATGCTTTTGTGTTTTCACGTTATGTAATTATCCAGTAGCGATGTATCTTGAACTTAGCTCATGTTTATTTACATCATTACGGGCCAATTTTTAATATGATGAGCTAAACGCACAACTGGTACATCCAGCCACGTAAGTCCACTCACGCGTATGTTTTTTTTTCTTTCTGTTTTTTTACGATTCGGGTCCCACGTGGGAGACACTTACATGTTTAATTTCTGCTCTATTTTATTTTTTCACTTTTGTTGCTATCTTCAACACACTTTTATTTTTTAACCTACATTCACTTTACTGACAATCACACGGTGTGCTCCCCCAAAAAACTTTCCCAATACCTGAAAATATTGCGCACTCCGGCACCAACTAACCTTCTTACATCATAATGACATCAACCTTCCATCAACTGCTGTTCTGTGAACATCTCCCACCAGTACCCACAATATGAGTAATTTCATCATATTTGTTTCAGGTTATTGCCCCTGACGAAGGGACCTTTCGGTCCCGAAATGCATTGGGCCGCTCGCTAAAAAGTGGAAAAAGAAATGTATTGCTCATCATTCTTCGAATGACTTTGTCTTCGAGTTTTTGTTTGATATATCATGAATGTTTAATGTAATGCATTGTAAGGATTGTACAAATTCTTTTGTTATTATTGGAACTGGATTATCTTTGAATGTCATGTTGTATTCCACTATTAATTACCTTAAGTGTTAATACACTCATTTATTCGGTTTTTTGATTATTGGTTTCAATTGTGTTTGTCTCATACAAACTTGTGAACAGTGCACGGTACCTAGTAGGTATTCCTATTAGACACTTTAGTTTTACATGTGTGGTAAAGATCACAATCCTGTCCCTCTGCCCTAAAACCTAAAACACCCTAAACCTAGACATCCTACCTCTCCCCTACCCCAGCCCACCTGCCCCCTTGACCTAAAAACTGCCCCAATCCTGTCCCCTACCCTGAGCCCTACAACTCAACCTCCTTAAAACTACTCCAACCTCAGGCCACCTCCCTGAGGCCTAAAACAAGCCCGCACACCCTAAAACCTAACCCCGCCTACCCTCGTACCAGCCCAACTGCCACCTTAGGCTTAAACTTGCCCCTTTCCTGTCCCCTGCCCTGAGTCCTAAAACTCCAGACCCCCCAGCCCTGAAAACTACCCCAACCCCATCCCCAAAACTACCCCAATCCACATAATCTACCCCCACCTCCGTCCCCAGCCCTGAGCCCTAAATCTCCCGCCCCCGTCGTCCCTGTAAACTACCCTGACACCCTCCGAGCCCTGAAAACTACCCCACAACCCCAACAAACTACCCCACCACCTTAAAACACGTCTTACCTCTATGCCTCATCCCGATCTTACTTCTTCCTGCTCTTCCACCCAGCAGCAGCAACTAGACCGCACATATGCCTTAAATACGCATATGCATGGTTAAGGCATATTTTATGGTTTGGACGTGCGCAGCACTATCTGCGTGGTTTAGCCCTGCATAGTTCATGCTGCGTTGTTAAGGCTGTTTCTCGCCAGGATATAATATAAAAACCCAAGAACCCAAAGGAGAGCAGTGGAAGGAACACAGAAACAGGAACTGGGCTCTAGGAAAATCTGGATTGGAATGAGGATCAGGAAAAGGACTGGAATACACAAAAACTGGATATACTAGAAATCTGTACACTAACTAGGACAGGAATATGCATATGCAGTAAGGAGAACAGGAATACAAGACAAGGAATATGCCTATACCAGACAGGTCTAAATGTGTGCAGTCATGATCAGGAACAGGACTGGAATACACAAGAACTGAATATACTGGAAATCTGAAAACTAAATTAGACATGATAGGCCAGTTGGGGTCAGAACAAAACACAGGAATACCAGACAAGGAATCTGCATATACAAAACTGGACTGGATGTGTACAGTCAGGACTAGGGTCAAGGCACACAGGAAAACAAAGAGGTAGGACAAACAAGAGAAAGGCAACAGAGACCAAATAACTAATCAGAACAGGAATGTGGAGTTAACAACAAGGAAAACTGAAGTCAAAGGCAAGACCGGATAATAGCTGCAAGATTAAAAAAAGAGCAAGGAGACACAGCAGCAAGATCAGTTGCAAGTCACTGCACTCTGTGCTCACAGTGCCAAAATAGCTGGATGGTCAGGGGAGTAGCACAGGTACAGGGAGAGAGCCAGGTGCAAGCAATCACCAGGTGCTAGGAATCAGGAAACTGCCAATAAAGTGTAGGCAGAACTGGGACTTGGAAAGGGGAAGACTAGGGAAACTAGCAGACACAGAACAGGACAAAGGAAAGCCAGGAACAGAGTTTGGGTTGGAGCCAAGGAAGTGAAAGGTCCAGGATGTAGATATAAAGAGGCCAGGAAGATCATGGGATCCAGGAATGAAGGTAGAGAACAGAATACCACCACCAGGGCGTGAACGTACAGGGTTTGGAGTCAGAAAGTACTAAAGGGACCATGATGCATCAGGACAGAGTGAGATGGGAGCCTGGACTGGATTACAAGGTCTATCTGGCAAGGCAAGGTGTAGCAGTGCATAACATCAAATTCATGGATAAAGGCAGGACTCCAGAGGTCCTTCGTGAGCACCACCTGCTTACAATTTTGATCTGGATTATTGGGATATAGTTCCCAGCCTCTGAGATTCACCCCTCTGACTTAGTTACCCTTTCAGCAGTGTTGCTTAAATCTGTAATGCAAAGGTCATTGGGTCTTTAGGCAGGACCTAGGATGAAGGCCCGCCCTGAGGCAGGTCTTGTTTTTCTCGAGTGGGTGTGCGCCTGGTGATCTTATCTATCTTCCCCTGTGCAGGTTGTGAAATTTCTTCGTCTTTACCCATCTGGCGTCGTAGGGTTCACCAGTGATCAAACAAGATGGGGGCCACCAGCAATCAAATCCAACCACGGGTCCGGAATGGCCGATCATGACCACCTCAATCACAACTGGAGCTCAAGGGCAGCCCCCCAAACTTCAGCCAGACTCTATGGCAGCACAACACTCTGCAGCTTGGCCACAATATTTCTAAGGGGAAAAGCTTTGACAGGGTACTTAAATGTCACATAATACACTGGCCTCAGTACTCTCTCCATTAGCAGGCAGGGCCCAACACACAGTAAAGACAGTTCTTGGGCCTGAAAGCTCCCTCAATTAATGGAAATTTCTGCTGTCTAGGAATTGGAGGCATGCACCATCAGGACACCCCAAAGAGGAGGACAGCCCACCACATTCAAGCGGTGCAGCTGCAGGACTGCCGAGTTCACAATTCGGTCTTTGCCCTCATTTAGATCACCCACCTTCTCTCATGCAAGAATGACCAGCCTAATACCAAGACTTCTGCCCTACTGTGCAGGACACACACAACATGAGGGGCGCTTGGTCCGGCCAGCTCATCAGCCACACCCTGGGCCAACAGGCCACTCAGCAGGTGAGCTGTGGTGCTCTGCTGATTCTGCACAGAACGCTCATTTCTAGCTCTGTGGGCTGCGCTTGTTGTTACCAGGCCAATCCTGACCTGTCTCTCACTGAGCTGCCCCTCACTGGCCACAGGGATCCCGCATCAGCAAAGTCAACCTAATGGCCGCCCACGTCTCTCCAGTTGGTTCGGCCATGAGTTGACGAGGCCCCAATGCAGTCGCTTCCTGCTGCCCTCCACGGTGTGTTCAGCCTGTTTTTAGTGACAGAGGGAGAAGAAGGCACCTGGTGTCTCCTTCACCCTGAACATGGTTAGGCAAGATATTATCACATCGGACTTGGCCACTCCCCGTACCTTTCCTTTTGACATCAAGCATTCACTTCCCCACAATACCATATGTTAGTCAAAATGAATATTTTAAGAAAGTTTGTACAAGTTGAGAATTCTTCTTGTTCCTCTCTGAGAATAGTGAGTGCAATTAGGGTTCCCAACTCTTGGAACGATGATTCCAGTAAATATGTGCAAATACCAAAAGTCTGAATTCTTGCTCTGAAGTACTTTCCAGAATAGGTCTTTATTATCAATTTTGTTCCTGCTATTGAGATAAAAAGATGTTTTTTACTTGCTTTTGGTGGTTTTATGGTCTCTCACAAGATGGATTGAGGTAGGCAACGAGCTCCACAAAATGGAGGCAAAATAGAAAAAGGAGCAACCTCCCAGTCTAGCACAGCAAGTTCTAGGTGTAGTGAGAAGAGTCAAAAAGAGAATAACACCTTTAGGAGTATAAAGGCTGAATTTACCCTGAAGACAAATTGGGATTTGGCAATAATTGGAGGGTGAACAGATAGGGAGCTTTACATTTTTTTTGTGCCCACACTGGACATCAGTGTGAATGGCCACACAAGGAAAGATTTCAAATCAGGCCGTCTGAGGCCTAGAACGAGGCAGGCTGCGATACTTTGGACTACTTGAAGTCTATTGGCCACATTTTTCAATAGATATAAAAACATGGCAGTACCTTATTCTACTGTTGACAAAACTATAGCTGGATTAATCAGGTGGCAATCTTCCGGGTGAAGCATAGGAAGAATCATGTGCAGACCCTACAGCAATAAAAAGTAAGAAGAAGACACTTTGTTAAAGCTGAGTTCAAACAAAAGGGTGCAGTTGACGGTGATCTCTAGGATGCCCATCTTGCTGGCAAGGAAAGGTCCTTAGCCTGATTCAATGATCAAACAGGCTGTGGTCCAAATTCATAAATGAGCTAACAAACCCCTCTGTTTTGTCTGACTTTTTAATTAGGAATTCATAGCCTCCAGGGCAAAACTGCTAAGGGATAAAATTAAAAGTGATCTGCTGCGGTGTATCGATCTGCAGATATCTGAAAACCATAATACTGACTCCCAAAATCTGATGACAGCAAAGTCAGTCTACCCTTATCTTGATAGCACTTTGTTAGTTAATATTATGGTCACAATATATCTGTAGGTCAATATTTTGAGTGTGATATTGCTATATAGAACCACAGTAAGTTGATCGAATTGGACGGACTAAATATGACCCACTAAAGCAGCTACAAAATGGCATTATATACATTGCCGCACTTTCCCTAAAGTGTTTCCTTTCTCAGTTGATACATTATTTTTCTGCCAGAGGGGTTACATAGATCTATATCCGCTGGCCCAGGTGAAATATCCATCTCCCCTAAGAAGACCAGATGCCCTTAGTTGATGATCATCAAAAAACAATATTTGAAAATATGCCATACTTTTAAGAAAATACCCATGGATAAAGAGCAAAGCTTTTCTGTTTAAAGTTTGCAAATTGGTAATGTACTTCAAAGAATTGTATTTTCATAAATATTAGAGGTATCAGGTGGATGTCGTAGATGTGCTCTTGACAGGGCTGTTATTTAAGGTTTGGCAGTGTTGTCTAATCCACACAACCGGACCAATATTTTAAAATAGTTGGAATGGTTAATTAACTTGGCCAGTATCTAATAAAAATGCTAACCTATGCAGAAAGTTTTTTTTGAAAATCTTTTTATTAACCAAGCTCATCATACAGTTTAAATTCTGAGATCTCATGGCGAGCAAACAATTGCAGTTCAGCATATGTATCACATTGCACAACTCCTAAATGGTTTAGTGACAACCTAACAATGCAGTGTTTAGTGTTGGGCGTGGGTTGCCCATTGTCTTTTCTAACCCAGTATAGGGCCCTAGTACCTGCACCCAGGGAAATCAAGTCTCCAACAATGCACCCCTATACTCCCGCCAAGGGCCCATATCTTCTCCCACTTTTTGGGGCACCCTCTGCTTTGATAAACCATAGCTTCTGCCCTCTGGCACCAGTCTAGGTTATTCTCCTATTCCGCCACCCTATCCAGAAAGTTAAGGATAAGGGATGGAGTCACAGCATGGTACTTTCTACGTGTACTAAATAAAATGGCTGATGACCTAAGATAAGTAAAAAAATAAATAAAAAAAAAGGTGGCTGTAGGACTTATTGATTGTCTAGTGAGATCTGCACTCTTTGCACACAGTTGCTCCTCTTTCACTTGTTCGTTCATGTGCAGCACACCTCCTTTCTGAAAGGACCCTAAATCTTATTTCTCTGAGTCGGCGGATTGTTCTGAATCTCTCTGCTCTCAATCAATAAAGGGGTTTAAAGTGCACTACTCATCCGTGAGGGTCTCAAGGTGCTGAAGGGGGGGGTGCAGCTCCAGTTCAGCCGAAGAGCCAGATCTTGAGGCTCTTCATGAAGGTGTGCAGAGTAGGCGAGCATCTGATGTTGACTGGGAGCTCGTTCCAGGTGTTGGCTGAGATTTAGGAGAAGGCTCCCCCTCCCGCTCTGGTTCTGTGGATGCATGGGGTTTCTGCCGGGGCGAGGTCGGCGGATCGGAGGTTCCTTTTGGGTATGTGGAAGGAAACTCTTTCGTTGAGGTATTTGGGTCTGATGTTGTAGAGGGATTTGTAGGTTTGGGTGAGTAGCTTGAAGGTTACTCTCTTCTCGATAGGGAACCAGTGGAGGTCTCGCAGGTGTTGGGGGATGCCGAGGACGAGTCTGGCCGCGGTGTTCTGGATGGTCTGGAGTTTACTTAGCAGTCATTTGTTGATTCCAGCATAGAGGGCATTTCCGTAGTCCAGTCTGCTTGTTATGAGTGCATGGGTGACAGTCTTTCTGGCTTCCGGGCAGATCCACTTGAAGGTCTTGCGGAGGATGCAGAGGGTGTTGAAGCAGGTGGAGGCAACAGCGTTGATCTGTCTGGTCATGCTGAGGGAGGAGTCAAGTATGATGCTGAAGTTCAAGATGTAGTCCATGGGGGTAAGGGGAGCCGAGGGCGGAGGACCACCAGGAGTTGTCCCACGCAGAGGGGGAGGATCAGAGGACTAGGACTCCTGTCTTCTCCGAGTTGACTTTCAGACAGCTGCTGCTCATCCAGGCTGCGACAACCTTCATTTCTTCTTGGAAGCTGATTTTGGTGGTTTGGGGGTCCTTCGTGAGAGAGAAGATAAGCTGGGTGTCATCAGCGTAGGATACAATGCTGAGTCCATGCAGTTGGACAATGGCGGCGAGGGGGGCCATGTGGATGTTGAAGAGCATGGGACTGAGCGATGATCCTTGTGGTACTCCACAGTTTATCTCTGTGGGTTCGGAGAAGAAAGGCGTGAGTCTGATCCTTTGGGTTCTGCTGGTGAGGAAGTAGCAGAGCCAGTCAAGGGTGATTCCCTGTATTCTGTCATCGTTCCAGCATTGTGGAGTCTGGCTATGAGGGTGCAGTAGGAGACAGTGTCGAAGGCTGCGGAGAGTTCGAGTAGGATGAGGGCTGCGGTGTGGCCTTGGTCAAGGAGCAGCTGGATGTCGTCTGTGGCGGCGAGGAGGGCGATCTTGGTGCTGTGGTTGCTGCAGAATCCGGATTGGGAGGAGGTCTAGGATGGAGTTCTCTTCGATTGAGTTTGTCAGCTGGGCGTTGACGATCTTCTCAGTGACTGGCTGCTCTGGTTCTGCACCCGTCTCATTCAGCTCAACGCTTAGATGCCTTCTGGGTTTACGTGCTTTAGAAATACTACAATTACAATTTAGGAGGTCTATGAAGCTCTCCTAATGGCTCTAGATTAATATGGTTGAACATTATGTGACCTGTATGGCAGTAAGATGGGGCACTTATATTTTCCAAAATATAAACATGTTATGCAAGAGTCTATCACTGCTTCTCTAATTAGTTCAGTTGTTCTTTCTGGATCCTCCTAGATTTCTTTTGTAGATCTTTGCATATTTATTTATTCCTCCATAACAACTTCTTTAAGGTTGTCTCTTTAAGGTTGTCTCATGCTGTGAGAATAGTTTCCACTGGGTTTTTATAAACCATTCCAAAAAGCTTTACTCGACTTATTAGGTCATAAAAGCACAACACTTTACATATACACACAAATACACACGACTTCTACAAGTAGTACATGGAAAAGTCATTGCCGAATCAATACACACGCTCTAGAATGGATGTATACAAATATCCTAAAAACAATATATACAATTTAAAAAAGATATATCAAAAGTTGGTTAGCTAAAAAACGTCATATAATTACTTTTATATATAGACTATCTTATTTAAAAAGCAATTGATTGCACAAACGTCCATCACAGCGAAGCATATATGATTAGTAGGCTGCTATCTCTTTAAGGGACCTTGTTCTAATTGCCCACACCCACCCCAGGAATTTTGGCATGGCTACAACTATCACTTCGGTTGTGTCACTTCTGAGAATTCTTTCTGCCTCCTGTGCCCTACTTGTTCCCAACAGCTTACATATTGGAGACAACCAGATGCGCCGCGGGACTTTATAACCATTACATTCAAACAGTACATGGGCCAAAGATTTGTTACCATTCTGGCATACTGGACACAAATCCACGCAGAATGTGGACCATTTGCTGGTAAAAGCTTTTAAAGGCAATGTGCCAACCCTGAACTGGAAATATAATTTCCGCTCAAAGCGCTTTGCAATAATATCCCAATATTGTTCTAGCTTGGGTAAAGATTTGCAGCACAGGAAACGCCCTGTAAGGGAAGATGACTCACAACTCCTCATTAAGTCCGTCTGAGCTTTTTCCCAGTATTTAACCTTCAGGATCTGTTTTGAAGGAAAAATAGAATTTTTGGGGTCATCCCATAGCGAGCTCATACCCATATTTAATAATGTGGCTCTAAGCTATCTTAGCCATCTTATTTTATGTAATGTGTCTACCCTTATTACATCTAGGAAGCCAGCTGCATACTCTGCAAGCTCTGGGGTAGACCATAGTCTCCGCCAGTACAACAAAGGGCGTAATTTTTCAGTTTCTGCGATTGGCTTCCTCCCAAGGTCAATCTCCATGGCGGGGCTGATTATCTTGGTAAAAGAAGTGTTGTCTTCTTTCTGCAATACCCCAGCCAATTGTCGATGTTTCAGTGATGCTAAATCGACTTGGTGTGACCATTTTAGCCCCTCCTGAATGTTGACCCCTAGGTATGTGAACTCCTTAACCTGGTCAAGCGTGTTGTTGTTCAGCCAAATGCCCCCCTTAAAAGCGCTGTGTGGATTAAAGGCCATCAGTTTTGTTTTTGACACATTGACCTCCAATCCCCGTCGAGCACAACACTCTTTGAAGCTTGAAAGGGCTTTCTGAAGTCCACTCGATCAATGTGTCGTCTGCAAACATTAGTATGGGGACTTTTTTGCCTGCCAATGACGGTGCATCAGTGTTATTTATTTTCATGCAATTCACTATCCCGTTTATATACAGCGAAAATAGGGTCGGGCCAGGACACATCCCTGGCGAACTCCTTTCTCCACTGGGAAAAATTATGTGACTTTGCCCTGTTTGCCCCATCGAATCCTAGCCTTATTATTGAGCAGGTCAAGTGGTAACCCCATGTCTTGCAGTGTCTGCCAAAGTTTTCCACATGGTACAAGATCAAATGCATATAAACTGCCCTTACCCAGGGTTACTATTTTCCAATGTAAAAGAGTAAACCTGAATACTTGATCTATTGTGCTTGTAAAAGCACGAAATCCTGCTTGGAGGGGCGATAAAATACCGAATTCATCAATCCATTCTTGCACTCTATTGAGCACCATCCTGCCCATTACCTTTTGAAGCGAGTCAATAAGGCTGATGGGCCTGTAATTCCCTGTGCACACTTTATCACCTTTCTTAAAAACAGGGATAATCTCTGCGCCTTTCCAGGAATCTGGAATCGGCGAACTCTGGGCTATAGCATTTGATAATAAGTGGATATATGAGCTCGATCTTGCTTTGTTGACGAGGAATACATCCCCCGGTATTCCGTCTAAACCCGGGGCTTTTTCTGCCATGATGGATTTCAGGGCCACCTCAACGTCTTCCTTACTAAATGCTTCCTCCTTAAAAAACTGTTTGGTAATACTGCCTTCATTTTCATCCTCACTTGCAGCATATTGTGGTCTAAAGTGGTGTACCCACTCTAACTGTGAGACATGATTATGGGGCTGGGAAGCCTGCCCTCCTCTATTCCATTTGTGGACATTCCAAAATTGTTTTGAGTTCCTGTTAACACAGGCCTCCTTCAGATCATCCCACCTTTTGCTATCCCATTCCTTTTTCGCCTTTTGTATCGCCCCCGATATGTGGCCCTTGCTAATCGTACCAGTGCGGGTTCCCCTTGTTTTATAGCATCTCCAAACACTACACGCGACCTTTTGCATTCATCACTATACCAATCCTGTGTTTTGGCTATGGGTAACTTTTTAGGTTTGCTCTTTGTTACAAAGTGCATACGCAATTGTCCAAATTATTCATTATGTATGCTGATTGGTAGTTTTAGATGGAGCAAGTTAGTTACACTAGCCTTTAGATCACCAATGGCCCGGTCCAGCTCCTTTTCAATACTAACGAGTACTAACGATAATTCTTTTAGTTTAGTCCATTTTAATCGCCTTTGGTCATTTGATGGGACTACATCGTTAGACATATAGCTGGCTACTATT
The DNA here is from genome assembly GCF_964204655.1 of Triturus cristatus. Classification (NCBI taxonomy): domain Eukaryota; kingdom Metazoa; phylum Chordata; class Amphibia; order Caudata; family Salamandridae; genus Triturus; species Triturus cristatus. Next base: position 1,188,264,979 of record NC_140581.1, on the reverse strand, counting down.
TGGTTACGGGTCTTAGAACTAAAAAGGTCCAGGTCCACGCATAAAGGATTATGATCACTTTCCAGTCTATCTTGAATTTTCATATCTTTCGCTGTATCCCAGAGTGCTAGGCGGACCAGAACATAATCTATCCTACTGGTACTATGGCCGTTATTGAATGTCATGGCCCCCAATTTGTCAGACTTTGTACGGCCATTAAGTGCCCGTAGACCATTTTCCATACATATTGAGTTAAGGTGAATCACCACATCAGACCATCTTTTTATTGGCTCCAACTCCAACTTTGGGACACCCCACTTTGAATCTTCCTCATCAATGGTGTTACCCTCCTCATTCAAGAGTGGCTCAAACGTTGTATTAAAATCCCCTGCGATAATCAAGGGTAAACATGACTGATTACTCTCGAGAAGATCGTCAAGTGCCACTAATACACCCAACTTTTTCCCTCTTGAGCCGCGCACGTACATGTTATATATTACGGCAATCCCCTTGGAGCCCCTGGACAGTCTAACAGCCTGAATGTCTTGACTGTGTGTTGGGATAATTTGGATATTCAACCCCGTGTCTTGCTTCACCCACATTGTCAGGCCCCCTGAAGGTCTCCCTCTTGGTCCTTTAACGGCTGGAATAAAAAAAATTAAATACCCAACACAAAAGAGGGGGCCCTTTGTCCAAGTCTCTTGGAACAGACAGACATCATACTTCTCAATAAAAGCATGCCACTCTGGAGAACCCAACTTGGAACCTAATCCTGCAATATTCCATGTCAGTAGTGTATTCATTGCTAATACCCCATTGCCTGCCAGTTGGATATTTACTGCGGGTAAGCTTGGACTTTGGCTGCTGTCTTGTCCTATCCATACTTTTTGGTTATTTTGCAAAGAGTCCTCTCTTACACCTTGTTCCAACTCTAGTGGTGGACAATCCTACCCAAGAGGACTACCTCTGAGGGCCACCTCTGATGACAATTGGACCTGCTGCCACTTATCCAGATCTCTCTCATGTCAATCTATATTTTCCAGTGTGCCTGAAAAGACTATTCTCATGTTGGTGGACATTATCACCTCTCCTAGGTGGGCGTCTAAACTGGATGGCTGATTGCCCTGGGGCCAGCCGCGGTCGGTAGTAGGAGTAACTGCAGGGCGGTGACGTGGGGAGGGGCAGGGTGGGGGGTAGTAAACTATGGATTACGGAGGTTTACAGGTAAGTTAACATATAAATTAATAAAACGAATTTCGTTGCGTGCACTGCATCGCATTTGGGGATGCAGTGCACGCAACGAAATTCATTTTATTAATTTATATGTTAACTTACCTGTAAACCTCCATAATCCATAGTTTACTACCTCCACCCTGCCCCTCCCCCTCCCCACGTCACCACCCTGCAGTAACCCCTACTACCGATCGCGGCTGCCTGGGGCACTTGTACGGAATTCCAGGGCAAAAAGATTTTCCGCTATATGTGCCCTGGCCATCGTAAGCTCAATGCTGTCCAAGGAATTTGTTGTTGCTACCAACCTACGGGCCCTAACTATGTCTTCCCTAATTACCGAGCCGGCATCCTCTCACATGCCGTATCCAATGGATTTATTTATTTATTAGGGAATCTTCGCTCTCTGGTCTATTGTTCGCATCTAATTTTGGAACATTCACCATGACAATTTTTAGTGAGCTTTGCGTTTCCATAGAGCAACAAGGCAAGTGCCTGTTTTGCTCCTCTGCCCTCAGCTGGGTAAGATGTGATGCGCTGTTACCATTCTGATGTACCCGAGCCCCTGCACAATCTGTTGAAAGAGAATTTTCGCTATAGCTATTGATGACATTTATCCTAATAGGATTCGGGATAAGTCGTTTGGAATGTGGGGTGATCAGTGGTATGGCCCTCGGTGCTGTGTATAAGTGTCCTAGATCTTTGTCTTCCCTTATGGGCCTTAGTTGCAGTCGGTCGGATTTTACCAGCGCAATTAGATCCTCAATCTGGCCTCTCATTATACCCATTCCTTGCCTCATCGAGATAACTTTCAGGAATGTCTTGATGTTCCTCAGATGAGTTTGGCCCTCTGTCTCTACCCTGGTCAAGAGTGGCTGGGGATAGCTGGGATACTTGTGCCCCCCTCTCATCTCTTGTTTCATTATTACCAATATCAAGTAACGGGAGAAATCTATTTGTGCACTGCACCAATGTAATGGCATGGTCTATGTTGGCTACATCTTGGGATGATTCTCCCTCCTTAGTGCTTTGTCAACTTTTCCTGCACGTGTTTTATGAAACATTGCCGGGATGGTAGTAGTGTGCGTTTTATCTGCGTGAGCCGGCCTATTTGAAGGTGGGTCTCTATTTACTTGCGACATTGGTTCTAGCTCTAGAATGCCCTCACACTCTTCTATCATGGTATCTATCCGGTCTAGGACACAATTGCTACTTGCATGAGTTGGGAGGTTCCTTGCCCTTCACCCCTTCTACTCTGATTTGAGCTTGTGCCTCCAGCTTTCTCCCCATCCTCACCCCCAACCAACAGCTTCCTTTTGCCCATTGCAATCAGACAGGGTATGATAGTTATTACCTATTCTCAATTGGCTGCAATATATCGTTGGCTAAGGGTAAACTCCTTATGTCATCATAGTAATAGGGACATTTTCATGGTGAAGATAGTCCAAGTCTTTTACGGATAAATGCGAGGGGTCGGAATCATCAGATAATCAGATATAGCAGTCACATCCAAATTAGTACCTGTGGGGGATATCGGTCACAACTGCTTCGCCAGTGCCGTGTTCCAACCTGCAAGCCAGGTGTTAGGGGGGTGGCCCTGCCCTTCTTCCTCCAGCCCCTGACGGGCCCAGACGGGCCCGCCCTTGGCCCGGGCTTTGCCCGGCGCACGCCTGCGCGCGTCCCGCGATGAGGGACTGCAGCAGCGCTCTTATCGCGCCTCCAGGCGCGGGCGATGATGTCACGGCCGGCGCTGTGGCCGAGGTGCCTCTGGGAGTTGGAGTCCCTGCTTCAAGGCGCTAGGTGGTGGAAAGCGGGAGTATCGGTGGCCATTCCCCTCACGGCAAGGAAATGTCCATATGAGCGCGTCCCGCGGTGCGGAAGTGCAGCAGCGCTCCTTTCGCACCTCCAGGCGCAGGCGATGATGTCACGGCCGGCGCCATGGCAGAGGTGCCTCTGGGAGTTGGAGTCCCTGCTTCAAGGCGCTAGGTGGTGGAAAGCGGGAGTATCGGTGGCCATTCCCCTCACGGCAAGGAAATGTCCATATGAGCGCGCCCCGCGGTGCGGGAGTGCTGCAGCGCTCTTCTCGCACCTCTAGGCGCGGGCGATGATGTCACGGCCGGCGCCGTGGCCGAGGTGCCTCTGGGAGTTGGAGTCCCCTGCTTCAAGGTGCTCGGTGGTGGAAAGCGGGAGTATCGGTGGCCGTTCCTCTCATGGCAAGGAAATGTCCATATGAGCGCGTTTATATGAACCAGTATTCTTTAAAGTCTTCAATTAACCTGTCAGCAATTAATTAATTCTTCTACTAAATGCAATCTCTATCTCCATTATAATATTGTTTGACCTCCCAAAAACAAGAACATAATTTCTTATATGATACAAGTCATATGACATATTGTTAACAATACATCTTCATGAGTAAAATGCAGTAATACTACACAAGAAAGTAAGGTTAATTTGCTCCCTAAGTCTTTCATCGCTATTCATTTTGTAATGCTTATCTCTGCTTCCAAATAAAGTTTAACTGTGCAGATAAATGTTCATTAAAAAGAACAAGGTGGCATATATATATTTCGAGGCCGGCATTTTGATTTTTTGAGCAATTAACTATCAAGTCAATGAAATTAAGTAAGTTGCAAGGCTTTTGTGGAGAATCTATTAATTAAATCTAGTTAATTTATTGAATCTAGAATGTATTTATTGTTTCTAAATTTGATACTTTGTGTGTACTACCTTTGCTTGAAATACACATTAATTCATTGCAATAACACCTAATTCAATGCAAGATGTAGTGATTACTCACGTTCCCAGTTCTGGCAAAGGCAAACCTCTTTGATTAAATCATATATTAATCTCTATTTCTATTATTAGAGAAACCTAACACTGCTATTGGCTTTCTTTTGTAAGGTATGATAGTAATTTCTTAACACGTGAAGTATTGGTACATTCAGATGATGTTATTTTCATGATCAGAACATTGGAATATTAAGAGCTCCAGTGAAGACAATGGGGTGGCTCAGGGCTAGTAATGATTAGTATAGGCCTTCTTCTCCAACATTCTAACGTATTCCTTTCTGTTTCTTCATTTTTAATTTAGAACATCCTACCCTCAATGGGTAGAATGTTCTAAGAGTGTCATAGCCCTTCTGCCTCAGGCAAAATTTCTTGTTAAAGGCCCTCACCATTTTTGCAGGCCCTCATCTGCTGCTCGGGCCTACAGCTCGGGTCAGGGCTTTTAACATCTGATATAGCCCTCAGCAGTGGCCATAATTCTAAATTAATAAACTATTCCAGAATATGGACTGCATTTTGTCACTTCTTGATTACTGCAAGAAATACTAAGGGCATAAAGAAAGCTATAGGAGCTGGATGTACTAAGCATGTTTACGATCGCAAATGTTCAAATTTGATGTTTGTGACCATAACAATGGTATTTTCAAATCTACCAGTCCCATGAGGAGTTGGAAAGGTTTTTCTAACTTCTAAAAAGGGACTGCGAATGGATGGCGAATGGGTATATGGTAGGGCAGTGTAATTGGCTACATTTACAAATACCAAATTTATATGCTATGTGTCAATGTTTTGTGACAGAAATCTGGTCGCAAAACATTAAAAAGTTACCAAGACCTCAAAGGAGGTGGTAACCCATTTGCAAAAGCAAAATGGACCCTTTCGGGCCCCATTCCTTTGTAAATTGATAAAAAAGTTTGTTGAAGAGTAGGCAGGGGATCAGGTAAACAATGGCAACTGTTAAATAAGCTTTCAAAAAAAGAAAACGTTTCATCTTAAACACAGCCCTGTTTCCTTTAAGACGAATGGGTTGAATTTAAAAAGAATGTTTGATTGATCTAAAGGAAATCACAGGCATTCTTTTATGCAGACCCCAGCAAGGAACCATTGCTCAGATGGGCTCCAACTACAGTGAGTCACAATTCACTTGCCTCATTTATATTTACGAAATATGTTGGTTTACAACCCACTACAATTTGGATTTTTAAGAACCAACCTATTAGTACATAGGTCTGTTCTTAAAAACCTTTACTGCTCGCAATTCCTGACCAGTATTTTTGTGACCAGATATTTGTACATCTAGGTCTTAGTACTGTTGCATTTCTTATTAAATTAGTTGTAAAACAGTGCATCACAGTAGATACCGTCTATCTTATCCGACTAGCTTAAAGGCTGAGGTGCCTGGAAAACACAAAGTGGGTCATTATGATGGCAGAAGGACCGCCACTGCCGGGCCATCACCAAGCAAATTACCCAAATTAGGATGGCGGTAGGCACTGCGGCAGACCGATTGCCTGGCGGACGGTGCAGGCCCCCATAATGTTGGCAGTGCCTAGCAAGGCACTGTCCACCAAATTAGGATGTGGGTATTTGAAACGCCTTTCCATGGAAAGGCTGGCGGGGATTGGGGGCCCATTGCGGGCCCCCGTGTTTGAGGGGTGTCGCTGCACTCGGGGGTACCCATGGTGCCCCCTGCATTTCCATGAACCAAGTGGCAGGCTCCGTGTGGTGCCTGCCACGTAGTGCAGGGAAATGCAGTGCAAGCCCTTTTAACATTGCGTACGGTGCTGCAGCCAGCAGCACCGCCCACAATGTTAAAAGCCCTGGATGTGCCCGCCAGTATGGCAGGCGCATCCTAATCGCAGTGGTGGTACCGCCGTATGTCTGGCAGCCGGTCCCAAACACCGCTACGCCATCGTAATCAGTCCCAAAGTAGCTCCTATCTTTGGTGAACTGAAGAATAATAAATACATATTTCTAGGCATTGCTAGGCATTACTGTCAAGAGGATAGTAGGTCAGTGATATAAGTACATTTGTAGTGTGGGGATAATGGACAGTAGATCTTCATGCAACTTTTGCTGCCTGTGAATCTTTAGTTACTTTTAACATTCATCTGTTTTAAAATATTTCACATAGACCATCAAGTTTGCTAAGTTGCATTTGATATCAGAAGTACTGACTTTAATTTTTGCAGCATGTTATTGTTCATGGTTTTGGTCTGAGAACATGTTTGAGAAAATGATTGCAGGAAGACTGTCTAGTATTGATGGCTTGGTGGGACCATTTATAAAAGTAATATTGTTGTGTCATAGTGCCATAAATGAGCAAACAATAGTCAAAAGAGCTATAGCATTGTACTCAGGGTGTCAGCAGTCTACTCAACAGTGAGTACTGATTGACACCAAGCTGACATCATCGGCAGTGATGCCCCCAATTTGAGTGCTGTATGAAAATAACAAAATTGTATATGGTGTGGTACAGGTGCCCAAGTCATACTTCCCACTGAAGAGGCAGTCACTGGCTCTCCACCCACACATCTGCATGCATTTCCCACAGTGATCATGCCCCCTTCTTGAACTCTTAGCTATGCTTGCTTCCATGGACCTCAATCCAGTTTTGCACTTCTGGCTATGGGCAGTAGGAGGCCTGTCCACACTATGGATGTTGTCTGAATATCCTCTGTGCAATTCCAATTGCTGTCTGTGTAGAATGAGATCCACATGTCACCTGGTTAGCTCCTTCAATGTGTGGAAATATTACCTAGGGCTGTAATCTGGATGAGGTTTAGTTTGAGGGAAAGCTTCACTTCAACAATCTTATCAAGAGAGAAAGCAGATAGCAACAGTGTCTGATTTCAGATGACCACCTGACATCAGTATGACACTTCAGAACACTAGACCCACAATGATTGAATTTACTGCGGTGGAGACCCCATTTGGCCAAGGAAGACCACATGCCATTCTTGCTGAATGTCAAATTAAGTAATGTATGGGATATTGCAACCATTAATTGTTGACTCACTCTCTGCCTCTACACATCATGGGATCTGTTCAGAAGGGAAGCTATGTTCTTTGCAGATGCATGAAGGGGTTACCTTGTGTTGCCAATAAAGAAGCCTGAAATGTTCTGGTGGAGGACAGGACCTCAATTGGACTTTTGGGACGACTGCACCCACTTCAGCTGGGAAGTAAAGAGAACACTTTTTCACAGATCAGGTAGGTGCTGCTTTGCATGCTGTCTTGCAAACCCAGCCTGCCAATCATTGCAACTTACGAAGTTTCTGATGGCTTTTTGTACTAAACAGGACTCAGTGAGAGCTCCCTAGCCATCTACCCATTCTGATTTTGGTCAAGCATTGTTTGTAGGCTTTCTGCCTTCCTAGAATGTTGTGCTGCATTTCGTTTGTACTTGGATTCCTGTCTGCAGCTTTGTCTTTCCAAGTTGCAGATGCCAGCATGCCCATTCTTTCATCTGAGTTCCTCTATCTAAGGATGTTACCTCTCTCCAGGTTGGGGCCCAGGCAATTTCATCATCACCAGACACCACTGTGCAGCCATTCCTATAAAATCTTACCTCAGTGGGAACCTCAAAGCCTTCCACTCTGGTCTTCTCCCTGGTGATCATCTTCTTCACCAAGATTCATAATTCCACATCAACAGTATTAGGTATTTGGGGAGAAGTGCACTCTTGGTGAGACTGAGTTATCTGGGCTACCTTTAGTATATGTACACGCGTATACATTTGGTGTGTGCTTTCTTGTTAAAACATTTCTCCCTTTGAGTACAGGAAATGATTTTCTATTGGTTTGTATCCCTTGCTTAATATTGTTCCTATAATTCGAGTGCCATCCACAATGCATACTCCACCCTTTTTCCCTATAGATGTTCTGAGCTACAAAGAAAGCCACTCTCACCCCACAGTCATACAACACCAGGATACAGACGTGTGTGTACATTGCCTTGAGCCTCATCACCCCTACTCATACCTATTCCCTGACTCATATAGGGGCATATTATCAAGAAACGGCAATAATGGGCTTGATAACATGCCCTTGAGAATTCCCATAGAAGTCCATGTTCTGGTGTCAACATGGGCTTCTATTGGAATTCTCTGCAGCATATTATCAAACCCATTATCGCCGCTTTAGCGGCAGTTTTATGCCGCTAAAGCAGCGATAATTTTAACGCTGTGCTTGATAATATGCCCCATATAATCTCCTATGTTTCTGAGTCAGTACACTCTATGAGTTTAGTGAGCAGGGAATCTTGTAGGCATACCTGACTGCCTTCACTGCCCCAAACTCACTGGAACCAATGCTGCTCTAGGTAACTTGTGTGTTGCATTAGTAGTCTACTTTCTCAAGAAAGTCAACTACTTCAGTATAAAGGTCAAAACATTGTGTTTCCAAATTAGAACTTAAACCATTAGCAATCTAAATTAAGTAGCATAGGAGGTTGTGCACAGTTACTAGAGACAAGCACACAAGCCCTCCCCTTGGGGATTCTGTGAATATGTAACAGGCAGGTATAGACAATGCAGCTGAAGGGGGAGCTATGACCTAAGAATAACTTATGAAGGTTTATGGCCAGTTGTGGAAGAAAGTTGTTTGCATCTATGGCGATAAGCAGAACGGTGAATCCCAACTTGACCCCTAGCCATTTAATCCTTTAGGAGTGGAAATAGACAAGGGTGTTTTGCAGGATAGCAGAGGTTGGCTTTGAGATGTGGTGGAGGTAGTCCTTATAAGGCCTTTACCATCACAAGCATCAGATTAGCCAGGCCATTGGAAAAGTTCCTAACACATGGTATTGTAAGGGGGGCTAAGGGTAGATTAAAGAATTATAATTATATTAAATCTGACAGCTACACACTACTAGAAATGCTGCATTTTGAATGGGTCCTAGGAAGCCAATATCCATCTGTAACATTTGCAGGAAAGACCCAAAAAATAAAATTACAGTTTGCATGATAAATTAAAATGACAATCTACCTTGGACTTTTAAAAATGACATACAGGCATTTGGTGCAAAAAATTGAAAGCACAAGGCTTCAAAGCAATTTAATCAGACACTTTCTCCTGTAATAAATCATGCTCTTTAAAAATGTTAAAACGTGAAAATATAATTCATAGTTAATGTGATGAGATTTTAACTACAGAATGTGTTTTCTTAACCTACTATAATTATTAAACATGCAATTTTTTGCACAAGAGCAGTGAAGCTAAATAGAAATAAAGCTTTGCAGCTTGCTCAGAGGAAGCTTCATTTGATCTTGTACAAAGTAGAACTGCGCTGTGAAATAGAGACGCTCAGAATGTCCTCAGAGCTTTCCTGATATGGTGTTAGTTGCTAGTAAAATGTTATTTTAAAAAAGAGCTCTATTCATGAACTGACTCATTTATTTACTGTAGAAATATAGGCACATTTCAAAATGCATTGTCACAATATGTTCTAATGTTTCCTGTTTAAATAATAACTTTCTCTTCTAGCTAATGTAATGTGTTTAGTTAGAATAGCACATTTCTCTATCAGAAGGTTAGGAAATTAGATCATATTGAATAAGGTTCATAATGTGCTGTGAGAATAAAGTGATGGCCAGCGCCTGATGAATGACGTGTGGAAGGGCAAGATGTGCCTATTGGAGAATGCTGGATTTCCAGTGGAGACGAAGAAACATGCCATGCATTCTGCAACATTTTTAGATTTATAAACGTGTTTCAAAATTAGGAGTTTCAGAACCAGAGGGGAGAAGACTGCATTAGATGAGAACAGATCCGAACAGATCTAGACAGAGGGGCCGAGAGGTGAGAGCGAACAAACAGATGCGGAGGAGGAGAGGGCAGACTTTGATTCAGAGCAGACAGAACAGAACGAGCTGGAGAGATTTGTGTGCAGGAGAGCAGATGACAGGGAGGATTTAGTACATAGGAGAGGGAGAAGCAGTTTAGTTGAGCCACAGGCTGTGTTCCATTTGACTTTTATTAAATCCCAAGCATTATGCTTTGACCAATTGACTTTACCAAGGCTTATTTGCTCTATGATTTATTTTCTCTGTATTGGGAAACTCTGCAATTATTAATTATTGATTTATTAGCTTCATGCTAATCTCACTCTTGCCTTTATTTATGAACTCTTCATGAGTTCAGACCGACATAATTTGTGCCCCAAACTCTTAGAATAGGGATTTGGTCCTTAATGTTACATGTTGTTTGTTTATTATAATATAATCTACACCAATTATATTTTTCTATTATCAATTCTGTAACCTGATTGATATTTGACTACTGAATAAAGACTCAGAGAAACTTCTATCTTTAATTATAAAATAAAACACTTTAAACTATTCACAACCACTCATCATTGACTCAGTATAAAGTACTTTATAGTTGATGATGCATAAACTGTGTGTTCTATTTTAGTTATTGCTCCTTCGGAAAATGGCAGCAAATGTCCATTGGCCTGGAGGGAATCTATTAGGATTTACAAAGGGCAAAATATGTAAGCTGGGGTGTTTAGTCTTAAATGCTCATTTGGTCAAATCCTCTTAGACCATTCCTGCAGATTCATTACAAGTAACTAAAACAAGGTTCATTACAGTTTCAACTCACATATCAGGATGCCTTCATCCAATAACAGTTGCCAATGAACATTACAGAGATCTAATAAAGAATCAGAATGTTCAACTTGCTCATAGAAATGCCTGTGAATGTGGGAGATATGCAGCTAGAGAAAATAGCTTTAGAATCATTCACTTTCCTGTGCAGAAGATCGACTATGCACATGAAAAATGTTTCATATCCCAGCTGCTACACTTTCCTGGAATAAACAAGTCCTGAGAAATCTCATTTACATTTTTAAGTAGATTTTTTTAGTCTGTCTAAATTGTGTAGCCCATGACAGTTTTGACCGTGCTTTCAAATAGGGGCCTCCATTTTGTGTCTGATTTACACAATACTTATTTTCAAATATGTTTTATTTATTAAACCTTGAATGCAGTTGTTTAAAAAATATATAAAGCAATATTTTTTATAGATAGTTAATATATAGTTTTAAATGTGTCATATCATTTACTTATATTTACCTCCCAATAAAAAATGTATTGATGCTAGTGCACATTCATGCAGCCAGATGCAACTACTGGTAAGAGGAAGTGGGAAAAACTAAAAGAAATAAATAAATGTCCACACAGTAACTAATTTGGGTGGTCTCACTACCAATTGAAGTGCAAATCTATTCATTTTAATACCTTCCCGTACCTCTAAAAATTAACACCTAGACATCCAAGCAGAAGATTAAAAAATATTTGATGTCTACCAAAGTCTAACTGATTTAAAATTGAGGAGCTATTCAGCGACAGACAGGATGTGTAGACAAGTAAACAGTGTGACGAAGGGCTTTCTGTCATTAACTACTTGCGCCCTCTTTAAAAATTATACTATACCATTGGAGCAGAGCAATGTAGGCTCCACCCTTACACGTCACAGAAATGCAATTATATACTTGCATTTGACATTATATTCACTGTGTGCCTTAACAACATTAATGTGTGTGAAACATTTAAATGCATTAATGAAATGTATTTACTGTAGAGACTAGAAATGTATACATGTGTGCACTAATATTCGAGTGAAACATGTAAGCATGTATTCTTTATTCATGTTTTTACACTTACACTTCAAGTTATATTTGCATGTGTAAACATGAACTCTTTTACTCACATTTTACATTTGTTCTTCAAACTTGCACATGTGGATGTATAACTGTATTCAAAGTGCACAATAAATGCTCAGTTAAATTAGCCTTACTACAGTCCTCAATTCAAATGAATTTTGTTTTGCCAGCATAGTCTCTTTTTCTTTGCAGGTTTATTATCATGATTTTTGCTAGTTACAGAAAGGCTTATTGTTTGTATTAAATTGCTGATACCGATACCTGGAGGGGAAAACTTGGCAGTGACCATGAGTAATTAATGGTCGAAAGAGGCCATCCATTCATCATGTACCAGCACGGAAAAATGTTCAAGGCTGAGAACTGCAGTCACAGTTGAATGCAATGGGAAACCGAAGAGATTTGCAGATGCACACACATTATTATCTGATTGGTCCCAGGTTGTGTTAAAGGATATGAGGATATTTCTGAGTTCTCCAGTTACTTTTAAATTGGTGTTCTCGCAGTTGGGAGAGAGAAAGATTCCCTTTAGACTTTGAGAGGTACAGACCTCTCTGCTTGCCCTATTCTTGCAAGTGTGAAGCCACATGCTAAACAACGATTTCCTTTTTCCAAGACTTCTACTGAAGTCTGATCATGCTGGCACCTTCTATATTCCAGAATGAGAGACCCTTGATATATGACCCTATATTTAACTTATATTCTTTATGGAACATCTGTTTACTTTACTCTTTCTTGATTGTTGTGGCTATCACATTTCTGTATGTCATCCTATTGCAGCTCAATTTACTGAGATATTTCAGCTTATCTGCTATATTGCTGTACCTCTTGAATTCATTGTTGGTTTGCATATATACTGGATTGATTGGTGACTGAAATAAAACTTGTCAACTATGTTTGGCGATTCCTGGTCCTTATTGGGGAGTCACATTGTCTTCACAAGTTAGAAATGTATTATTGATGTATTCTCCCTTTTAATGCTTCACATCTACAAACAAAGGTCCATACAACCAATGGGGAAAAATCTTTAACAACTTGACAAAAAGATTATGTTGTAAGGCACAGCACTCTTTCAGATGGTTGCTTTGTTGAATGGTTGGTTACTAAAGCAAAGGGTGTTAGAGTATCCCCTGTAGCAATTCTAGACTTGGATAAACCAAGCTCCAGCTCTTAAAAAGCCCAAGTCTCGATTTGGAGGGTCAGGCCAGTTCAAGTGGTTTGAAAGAGAGTTGTACCAGCGAAGGAGTGAGTATTAATATGGTCACACGTTGTCATTGTGTTCATCAAGCTTGCGGTATTTTACAAAGATTGTGCGGTGTGAAACAATGATGTTTTAGTTGTTGTATAGATGTGAAGGCGCTAAATGCTGAGCAGTTTAAGTTGTTATCAGGTTGGACGTAGCCTGAGTTCCTGGGATAGATTTGTAAGTGTGAATACACTGTGCTGCAGTTTGTCTGCTAAGTTTTGGTGCTAGTCGTGAAGTACCATCGGCTACAAAATTGAGATAGGGACATATCCTTTGTGTGAGAGTTAGGTGTGGTTAGTGTTCCTGTTTGCGCAAAAAAAAGTCTGATCTGCGTGATTTCCTGCTGGTCTAGATTTCACTCGGGTGTGTGTCTGAGTAGGTTTGGAAGTGTTGCTCAGGACCATTTCTTATGTGATTGAATACTTTTATTTCTTTAGTGGAGAGGACAAAAGTTATTTGTTGAAATCTCTGAGCGTTTTGTTTTGTTCTTTGTTTAGTGCTGAGAAAGGGTGTGCTTGTTAAAATTGTAAAGGAGGGTGAACCTCGACTAGGAGTCAGAAGTATGTCATAGTGTGTCACACTGAGATTCTATAGTTGACTTTAGAGCCGTTATTGGTTGACCACGCCAGCAGAGTGCTGAGCTGAAATTGGTTGTTAATGCCGAACGATAACTGTGGTTAAATAAATTCAATTCAATTCAATAGAGACTTTATTCGGTTATATTTCACACCATAAAAGTGCACATATATACAATACGATTAAAAACATTATTCATACTATTACATTAATTCATAGTCACATACAAGAATCATATTACACGTAGCCCATTGCCAATAACTTGATCCAGATACAGGGTAAAGTGCAGATAGTAAGTACAACATCATTGGTCTAGGCAATTCCTTAATTTGACGGTTAATTTAAAAAATTCTTTAACCTGTAAGACACTATCGCTGTACAAAAGCTGCAAATAGAAAAAGGCAGGTTTGATTTGGTTAAAATTAAGTTTCCTTAAGAGTGCAACAAGATAACATTTGCGGGGATATTCATAAAACCTACATAAAAACATAAAATGCAGCATATCCTGAGGAGACTTCCCGTCGCAGCCACAGGGTGCTGTAACCTTATTAAAAATGTCTGACTTCGGTCGAATTAAAAGATGATGGAAGATGTCAAATCTAAACCTAGTCAACAAGAATTTCTCATGAGAGGTGAGATTACTCATTAAATATGGCTCCATGCTTTCACAAGTTTTTAACATCACATATTTCCTAATTCTTGATTTCATAAGCTCCTCACTTTCCCTTTGAGCCAACTTGTCCTTATAGAAGGCTTGTTTGATTGCTGTTATATCCCCCTTTACAATTCCGCTGGGATTTTCAAACAAATTCAGACGGCCGAGCCTGGAAAAGCAGGATTTCAGATATTTTAACCAGGGGACACGCATGTGTTTGTCCTGAGATACAAGATCTCTTACAATCAAATGGGTAAGAGGTATGTCCTGATTTATCCACAGCTTCACCCAACAAATCAGTGGCCGTATGGAAAAAATATCACTTAAATACTGGATTCCCGAGGAGCCAAGATGGCGACCGGGACGGCAGCGTAGGCTCCCGGCTCCGTGACCCTCCGCATCCCGCACAGATATCCTGCATGAGATCCTTAGCCTGCGCTATGTGCCCGTGTTGGTGAATGAGAGCAGCAACCGATCGTGTGACTCCGAAGCTTCTGGCGGGGGTATCGCCGGAGAAATATCCATTTGAAGCTTGCGGCCTGTGCAACCCTGGAACCGGGACCTCGAGTGTATAACATGGCCGGGCGGCAGTTCAACAACAGCGGCCTTTGGTGACTGGGTGGAGTCGGACTAACCGGAGCGGTGCGATTATCGGCCTACGTTTCGCCGTGGTCGTTCCTACCACTAAGCGTAGCGGAACGAGTGCACGCCCGAGGTGGCTAATCCAAGATTCCCCGGTGATTGCCTCAGCCTTCGCCGGTGAGCTGCCCGGCCGCCGCCCGTAACTCGCCCTGATTCTTGCAGACTGCTCCCGGATTTTCGCGGGCGCAGATCCGTGGTGGGGATGACTGCTGCCCGTGATCACACATCGGATATATTTTTTGCCTGCCCCCGAAACCCTGATTCCAGTGACATGAAACCTGAGGCGCTTGTCCCCGAGTCCTGGTCCCAATCTGGGTTGGACCTACCCGGCGGCCATCTTGACAGGACGAAGTCTACCATCCTCTACACTGGGTCGCAGCACGATTGGAAGTGTGCGACTATGAGGAGCGTAACGGAGCGAGCGCCGAGAGCTGTGCTGGGGTATGGTGATCTTCTCGAGGCTCTCGGCGCCCTTCACTCCACCTTGGTTCACGGCGCCTGGGTATTGGGGAGTAAGCTTGATGGGGTGGCATCAGCGTCGGAACAGTTGCTGCCTGCCTGCCCCCAGGTACACGGGGACTTCCTACACTGCACACAGGAGGACAGTGTCGTGGCCGCCCCTGTGGATAGTGACCAGCTGGAAACTCCGGACAGTATACAAACGTGTGATCGGTTGGCTGTGGGTCTGGTCTGTTCCGGAGGTCTTGGACCTGAGTGGGGGGTGGTGGCCTTGTCCCGTGCGCGGCCTCCGGCGACCCAGGCAATATTCAAGCAACGGTCGCCTGCTCTGGCTGATTTCGCCTTCTTGGACCCTGTGTGCAGTGCAGATCCTGGAGCAGCACTGGGAAAGATGACTCTCCATACTGCTGATTGTGTTGGGATTCAGAGACTGCCACCCTACCTGTGTGTGTCGCTTCATGTTCTTTTTTGGACGCTCCTCTTCTTTGTAACATTGGACATGGCACTGGGTCGATGGGTATGCATGGGTAGATTCGCAAAGAGTGGCCAAGGATAAGGCTGATCCTTCAGAGGTGGTCATCTAATAAGCGGGCGGGCTCTGGGGTTGCGTGCTCTCACGGCATAACTGTTAGTGTAATAGGCGCATAATGCTCCCCATTCTTCTTTGACATGGTCGATTCGGTGTTGCTTATTGTTTGCTTTGGGGGAAACATATTGTGCGGGAGGGAGAAGCCGGGGGCATGTTTTGAAGGCCCTCCTCCAGTTTATTAATATTCTCTCTACCCCCCCGTCCGGTGGGGTTTCTTTTCTTACTCCTCTTTCTCTGTTTCTTCTATATTTCGGGTCTGGTTCCGGGGCGACAGGCACACTGCTGGGGGGGGGGCCGTACTCATCTGCAGAGGTGCAGGGTGGGGGGTTGGGGGAGGGGATCCTTTAGTCTTTCACCCTTTTTTTCCATGGCCTCCTTTTTATTCTCTTATTCATCTTTGTCTTTCTTTTTTGGGATCAGCATGGTAGAACTCCTTCGTTGTTAATCGCTGCGTTTTTCATGTGTGCCACAATTTCCGTGGTGTTTTCTGGGTTTTAGGGCAGGGGACTGCAGGCGCAAATGGCCGTGATATTCCTCCACATCCTGAACTTCCTGTTTCAGCGCCACTGACTAGATAAATTGCTGTTTATCGTTGACGTTTATTATTCTGCCTGCCATTTCTTGCTGCTGGGAAACTGTTTGGCACCTGATCCTTCCATCCTCTTTTATTATAAAATGAGAACCTTTTGTATCCTGGTCTCCTACTCGGGCTGGCCAGTGGCCGAGAGTATACTAGCATGGAGATTCTGCTCCCCGAGGTGCTGTCTGTGATAAATATTGATTTTTGTTACTCTGACTGCTTAACGGCCGGCCCCGGGGGTTGTAGGCCCATACTTGTTATTGGTTGAAATGTCAATAAAGGTTTTTCAAAAAAAAAAAAAAAAAAATACTGGATTCCCAGTTCTTCATGTACTGTCAAGTTGGGTGTACTAGTGGGGACACAAAGTAGACGTTTTAGGAAATTGTTTTCAACAACCTGCAACTGTTCTCCAGCCACATATCCCCAAAGTTCGCTACCATATGCAGCTGTAGCAACAGATTTGGCATTGTAAAGCTTAATCATTGCGTTAATTGGCTTCTTACCCAGTTTTGTCGCAAAGTTAAATACAGAAACATTAGCCCTTGTCAGTTCACTTTTCTTTTTGACCAGGTGTGGACCCCAGTTAAGCTTGGTATCAAACAGGACACCAAGATATGAGAATGTTTCTGTGACTGGTATTGGGACATCATCCAATTTAAAAATAAAATTATTTTTGGGTTTATGGCCAATATGCATTATGTATGATTTGGAGTTGTTGACCAATAGATTTCGATCAGACATAAAAGTGTTAAAAGCATTTAAAAGCGCCTGGAGTCCCTTCTCCGTTCTCGAAATTAAAACCGCATCATCTGCGTATAAAAGAACTGGAATACCCCGCCTGCCGACTCTAGGGCAGTCTGCCTGTACATTCTGTAGATAATCATCTAAATCATTAATATACAAATTAAAAAGGAAGGGGGCAAGAATGCAGCCCTGACGCACTCCCTTCTTTATGTCGAAATTACCAGTGGTGTCCCCATTTACAGAATATCTGACGTTAGCACTGGTATTACTGTGCATATCCACCAGAAAGTCGACTATCCCAGGATCCACACCTTTCTCCCTCATGGACCTCCACAGCCCCCCCCTGTTAACACAGTCGAAGGCTGAAGAAAGGTCCATGAAGGCAAGATGGACAGTTCCCCTCTGTACAGTGGTATATTTGCTCAATACAAGGAAGAGGTTAAGGCACTGGGTTATGGTGGAGCGCCCCCCACAGACACCATACTGAGAAATCGATATGATGTTATTTTCAGTCGCCCAGCATGTTATTCTCTGTATTAGAATTCTCCCCATAATTTTGACCATGGAGTCAATTAATGAGATTGGCCGGTAGCAGTGAGGACTGCCCTTATCTCCTTTTTTAAAAACGGGAACAATCGTTGATAGTCCCCAGGAGATAGGACAGCCCACTTTGGCAGCTGCATTAAATTCTGCAGCCAGGATGGGCGCCCAAAAGTGTGGATCAGACTTATAGAAGTCTCGGGTGGGATCCCATCAGGCCCTGGGGCTTTTCTAGCAGTAAGTCCTTCAATGGCCACCATAACTTCACCATTAGTAAACCTAATAGCACCTCCCCTAGCATCAAGCAATTTCTCAGTTGTAACAGGTAACCCAGAAGAGTATAATTGTTTGAAGTGAAATTCCCACTCTTCCTTGGTAATACAACAGTCCAGACCGTTACCCGGGTCTTCTACCAGAAATGGTTTTTTAATTATTGTCCAAAATCTGGTGCTGGATTTTAAGGTAGAGGGATCAAGTAACTCATTCCACGCTTCTACTCTTAGCGACTCCTTATGGGATTTAAGAATGGACTTATATTCTCTACGGCACAGTTTGACATTTTCCTGCACTCTCGGAGTAGCTGCCAGTGCTAGCCTGAGGTTACGAGCAGCTTTGGAGCAATCATGATTGAACCATCTTGGCCCACATTTTTCCACACTCATCTTTGCAGGAGCCGACATCAGTTCTGACACCTTCTCCAACAGATTTTGATAAGCTGTGAGAACCCGTCGTGGGTCTGCCCCTACCTGGGTGCAGTTCACAATATCCTCAGTACATGTGTCTACAATATTTTTATACAGTAAATCTGGAGTCACCATTGACCATTTGAGTCGCCGCCTCCCATCTATGGTGCCCAGCCTCCCGGAATTACATATCTGTCTTTCCTTAGTAAACCAAGGTCCCTTCAGACGGATTGTTAAGGGATTATGGTCACTGAATTCGCCTGGGACAATATCAAACGAATCTAAAAAAGGTAGCAGTGTCGCTGACAACAGCATGTGAT
Source organism: Triturus cristatus (assembly GCF_964204655.1). NCBI lineage: Eukaryota > Metazoa > Chordata > Amphibia > Caudata > Salamandridae > Triturus > Triturus cristatus. The sequence continues at coordinate 1,188,246,281 of NC_140581.1, read as the reverse complement.
CAATAAAGGTGCCCCTCCCATGCCCCTTAAAGGTTGGAGTATCAAAACATTTAAATGGATCCCTGAGTGTCATGGCCAGGGAGAGGTCCAGGTTATCAAGGAGAGCATTGCATAGTTCCCCAGCCATTGTGTGATCCAGGTGGAGTCCCTCCATACGCTCACAACTTAAATCATTTATGCATTTGTGCAGAGGATCTCCACACAAGTGGACATTTAGATCCCCCACAATCATGAGGTTGTGATTAATATCATTTAGAGAGGAAATGAGAAAGGCATGCAGGACAGATACGGAATTAGATACTGAAGTGACATTGGCAGCATTATAAAAATTCACTAAACATACTCGGCAGTGTTCCCCATTTAAAACCAAACCCATCATACCAGGATCATTTGCATCAATTCTACTGATTTTACTGGTAACAAGGATAGAAACGAAAATCACCAGTCCACCCTTAGGTCTGCCTCTTAATGATGGTGTGGCCGGGACATAGAAGGCTTTGTACTCTTCTAGAAAAAGATCACATTCAACTAGCCATGTCTCTTGTAGGCAGATAACTTTAAATTGCTTAATGTAGTTGACCCAGTTTATGTCTGCCATTTTTGCAGCCAACCCCGCAATGTTCCACGAGACAACATTGCTACCACAGTTATTATCCTGTGAGTTCAGGATAGGTACCAGTTAATCTGAGATTGAGATGCCCTGACCCACAGGGATCTCATGTCAATCACACATGTCCAGGCCAGATAGAAGGTCGTACCTGTTCTGTGTGTTGATGTTAAACCCGGAATAAGGTTGGGCCAAAAAATTAGGTCTATTCTGCGTATTGGTAACGTTTCCAAATCCCCTCGGGTTGACAATATTATACTGAGAGCGGGTGTCCATGGCCTGGATCTGAGTTTCAGCCACTGGACTAAACAACCTTTGTTGGGGGGAATTATGACAGAGATGGGCATAGAAGTACCCCAGAGGTCGAACACATATACTGCTCTCATTATATATCAGTGACGAAGCTCTTAAGAGAGCGGTGGCCACATGTTGGGGATGTTTAAAGTTCACAACAATGTAGTCTCCGCTTCCCATTTTTTTCGATGGGCCCACCCATTTCACCCGCCTGACTGCCACTATCTGATCAAAATATGCAATTGGAAAGCCACAGTTTTTATTAAGCCATGACACTGTTTTGTTTTTAAGTGAGGCGTGAGACTCGTCATAGGGTGAGGCAGGATGAGTACCGCAGGATGGGACATTCGTTAGGACTACCACAAATGGCGCACAGTCGGGCGGTAGGTTAAGATAGCGTTTACTCCTGTGCGGCCTACTATCTGTTCCCTGTCTTGAAACAGGGTTAGATTGAATCTGTGGATCCATTGTTATTTGAGTGGCTGGTGTGGTTTCTTTTATTGGAACCCTGCTCACGGTGGTAGGTACTGCCATCGTATGAATGGAATTTGACTGCATTTTTCCCCGCACCATCCCTGCCTGTCTGCCTTCCCCAGGGTTATCCCTTAATCCAGTAACTGCAGCCTGGTACGAAGATACCAGGCCACCAAGCCTGGACACCTCAGCTGTTAGAGTGTCTATCTTCGTGGTTAAAGGTCTGATAGCCTCCTCTACCTTAGATTCCAATTTAGACTTGAGGTTTTTTATGAGGGCAACCAGTTGTACAATATTAGCATTTAAGTTATTCTCCTTGTTTCCGGTAAACACAAAGGGATTATTAAGTGGGACATTAACAATAGCAGAATCTACAGCAGTAGTTTTTTTCTTCTGTTTCCCACCCCCTTTTATCTGTGTTCGCCTACAGTTGCGTACCGGCCTTATAGCTGGCGGAACTTCCTCCAAATCCTCACTGGATGTATCTTGGTGTTCTACATGGACCTCAGTCCTTACCACAATCGGTGTGACCGGGTTTTCTCTAGCAGCACCATTGACGCTGGCCTCTCCCTCAGCGTCCATCGCTATCAGAGGCGGCGTCTCAACGAGTGCTGTTGCAGGGGGCCCTTTCACTAGAGATGCCCGACGTTCACTGTTGATCTGAGTGACTTTTTTTACCATGTAATTGTCAATAGTGCTATGGCCCGTAGCAGTTTTATCATTTTTAGCCTTAGACATCCTAAATAGAAACAATACGTGTTTAAGTTGCAATGCAACTATACATAAATGTTAAAAAGAATTAAAGTCTCACTTGTTACTTAAAAAAGAGGGATCAGTTCACGAAAACCAGGGTCTCGGGCCCAGCCCAGTCTCTTCAGGCCCCTGAGGGCCACAGAGGGCCCGCCCTTGTCCCGGGCTTCGCCCGGGCTCGTTCCCGCGCGCGTTCCGCGATGCGCGTAGCTGTTGGTCAATTTATTCCACCTGGCATGGGCGGGACAAGGAGGCGGCTTCAGGCCCTGGAGGATTCTGGTCAGTGTAGTCTACCAGCCTCTTTGCCTCAGTCCCCCCCCCCCCCCCCAGCTGCGAGCGTTTCCTGCGAAGCGGGAAACGCGAGTTGTAGCACTGGTGGCAGCGGCAACAGGAGTTCACAAAACGCAGGGTCCCAGCGAAAGAACAGTTCAGCAGCGCAACACTCCCAAAACGGCCAGCAAACAATGCCACAGGGTCGAAAGACAAGGGCTAAATAAATTATTTCCTGGTTTGAACTGAATATTCTATTTGCGATTGCTGATATTGTCGAAAAAGTTAATGTTTCAGGGCTATCAGAGATTTGATTAGGACAGATGTGAGAGTCCCCGTTTGAGAAGGAGAAGAGGCGCTGCCAGAAGCCATGGCAGTTCCTTATATGACCATAAATGTGGGGCTCCACACGTGCATTTGGCTGAGTCAATGTGATAAGATCACTGAAAAAAAAGGTGCTTTGAAGTTTGCCTACAATGGCACATTTAATATGAGAATTATTGAAAATCTGAGAAGGGTATTGTATGAGATAAAGCCGCCTCCTAAACCTGCATAGTATGACGCACTTATTGCATGGGAGTGAGCATCTTGTGTCAAAGAAAAGGAGAAGGATCAGGGTACAGCCCGAAAGGCCGTACATAGCTGTGCTAAAGCTAGGTGGGATGCAGAGCAACAGAAATGGAGAGATGACAAAATTGAGAGAGCCAGGTTGTACCCTGCATTGATGAGTGAGGAACCTCAGAGAGAGGAAAAGAAATGGAGGATAAATTAGAGAGTGCAGAGGGATTAGGCGAAGATAGTGATAGTGATTATAATGGTGACTTTCTGGATGTGTTATTGTCAACCTGTCCACCTCCTTATAATGTGAGGCAACCTGGAGGAATTAGTGATCTTGCTACCGGTGGAAACGCTGAGGTAGCCACCGTCCCAGTGAATACGAGTCATAACCTTATTGGAGAGAGTTTAGGGATTTGTGCCCCTGTTAACTCTGTTGTTTCTAATGCCCCAGATGAAATTCTGTTCCAGTTACAATTGGTTGTGTAGTTCTCTCATATAAACGTGAGTCATCAGGAACCATGACACATGCTTTGATGGTTCCTACTGGAGTAAATGTGTCAACTACTGTTCCTGTTGCTCCCGGATGGGGGACATGGAAAGAACTCCTTTGGTCCTGAATACGGTGACTCGCCATATGTTGCTCCTGTAATATGAGCAATAAATCAGACAAGACTCACCCCATAAAAGAACCAGCTCAGAGGTCACAAAATTCTCACATGTCCATTTGGAATTCACTTCAGTGTATTACAAGCAGTAGTCCCCAGGAAGGGATAATGCCCAATACTTCTGGAGTCCAAAATGGTATTAATTCACAAGAGTTAGATGATTTGTTTAGGTTTTTCAAAGGGTCCCCAAGAGAATGTGAGGATTCAGGAATGAGCAGAGAACTCTAGTCTCCAGAAAGGGAGAATGCAGTGGATGTAGTCAAATACATTTTTTAATTGGATGAGAGGATCTCAGGAAATCTTGATTTTTCGAGATTAGATACATATCAAGAGAATGAACTTATATACATGTGCAAAGATGTCACTAAGCATAGCATGAAGGACAAGCTCATGATAAGCTGTCTGAATTAGCCCGATTGTATGATGTAGATTTAAGTAGAACCAAATCCTTACAGAAAAGTTACAGCGTATGTTTTGATGTAAATGACATAACCAGTATGAGGACGTAAGTAAGGAAAATGCAAATTAGAGAATTAATTTGTAGCATCCGGAATAGAGTGAATTAGACAAGTGGGAAGGTGGATGTGCCAAAAAGAAAGATCAGAAGATAGAGAAGGGGGAGCCGACTCTGTCTTTGATACATGGAGAAGGTGCTTCAAATTTCCCATTGAGAGGAATGCCTGGTGAAGGTTACTTTCATGTACCATGGAGTAGGAGTGATCTTGTGTCATTTACAATTGATTTCCCCAAATGAGACATAAGCCAGTGGAGTGATATACCCAGGTTGATCAATTTTTGAACATTTCACGGGTATTGTGGATAGATTTGAACACCCTTTTTGACATTTTGGTACAAAGTGATTTCTGGGCAGAGAGAAATCCGACATCTCATGCTGTGTCACCTTTGGTGATGAAAAAGTATGAACAAGTGATTACCTTTTTGAATGGAAAGATTCTGATGAGGGACATTGATTGGGTAAAGACTGACAGAACAACGCAGGTGCCTAAAGAGACTGTAGATGTTTTTATGAGAGATTGTTACAAGTGTTTATACAGCACAGTGAAATGGAAAATCACGAAACCAGGTAAAAGGGGACATTTTGTGTCCTGGTTTGTGACAGGATTGAGATCTGAGGTTAGCATGATGATTCAACAGCATTTCATTTGTTGGCAGAATAAGTCCCTTGATGAGATCTTGAGGTATGCAAAATATTGTAGTGATAAATTGCACATGAAACAGAAGCGGTTGATGGAGAAGTTGATGTTTGCACAAATGGAAGCAGCACAGAAAGGAAGTCACTCAAACATATGAAGGTGCTATGTTGGTGCTATGCAAGGTGTGTATCCACAGGGAGTTCATGGAATGCAAGGTGGAAATAGTTATCCCCCAACAGGGTAGGGGATGTGGTGTTTTGATTGACACGAGTACTCGAATTAATGTTGTCACATTAAAGAAATCGTACTCATGTAATCATTGTAACAAGTCAGGGCATTGAAAGCGGGAATTACGTCTTAACCCCAATGGAGCAATTAACAAGAATCAGGTTAAAAATCCAGGCTTTGGGAAGACAAGTATAACAACCCGTACAGACACAAATTATGCTGAGATAAAGGATGCAAGCTCAAGTTCCAGTGATGCAAGTTCCTCAAGCCCTGATTCCTCAGCAAAATGTCAATAGTCCTATATTTAATTTTAACCAGGTCCCAACTTTTAATTCATATTCCTTACAGAACCAAAACTATTTTCAGCAATATCCTGTGTTCGACACACTTGAGGATTATGGTTCAGATCTGTCGCAATGACGGTACCTGAGGGGGGGGATTGCGTGCTTGGAGCAGAATTAGAGGTAGACCCGAGTGGTCAATTTGTGGACAGTGAAGTGAATGGCCACTCGTATAATTATTGATCGACACAGGTGCTACCTGTTCTACTGTTAGAACAGGGAAAATTCCAAACCTACCCCTCTGAGGAAAAAGAATCCAAGTTTGTAGGAGTCACAAATAAATAAATGACAAATACTATAACACAAGTCCTGGTGTGTGATTCTAGTCCTGTAAATCTGTCGGGATACGATTGCTGTGTAGGCTAAATTGCATGATTTACTGCAGACCGAAAGGTGTGGAGTTTCAGACACATGATGAAGATGTTGATTTCAAACTAGCGAGTCAAGGGCCAAACATTGGACTGTACCTTTTGATGACAACTGATGATTTGCCACCGGATCTTAGAGATACAGTGACGCCTGAAGACTGGGACTTCTCAGGAAAGGACGTAGGTCTCATAAAAATGAGTTGAGCCTGTCCGCATAAATGTTAATGTGTGGTCAACGAAGAGGAGCAATACAGGGAAAAGGAAGCATGGAGGGCGCCCTCTACTTACAATCAACAACTAAAAGAAAGCCCTTGTACGCATTACAAATCTAGTATAGAACTCTGGGATTCCCTATTTATCAAATTTCAGACAGGGAAAAGGTCCTAGTACATATCGATGAACCCCCCACTTGGTGTGTTAACTTAAAACCAGATCCAGTGCCCTACAGTGGATACATCAAATAAGAAAAATTTGAAAATATAGGAAGTGCCTCATGTAAGCAGCCACCGACAAGTGGTTGGCAGGTTCCCACCAACTTCCTCACTCTTTCATCATTTGCAACTCTTCCTATATAGGGAATGGACCCAACACCCAGACAAGTGTGAAAAAAGAAAGAATGTTGAACCTGTATGTGATCTAAAAACATCTGTTGTGTCTACTGCACATCAGAACCATTACCTGCGGGCCCCATGAAGGGAGGAGAAACTTCTTCATCACTACAAAAAATTTATTTTCTACCAATTGCAATTTTGTGACACCTTTATGCCCCCACACGTCACACCCATAACCAGCCATTGAAATAAATGTTTCTTTAAAAACCTTTAGGAGGGGGGCGTAGCCAAGATGGCGACTGGGTAGGACGCTGGGTTCCGAGCTCCTGCCCGTCACCTGCCCTGCATTTTCCCAGGCCATACCCGAGTAGCATGGCTGCCTGAACCTCACAACATAACCCGGAGCTCCTGGTTACCTCGTCTGGGGAGTTTGGGTCCTGAGCACCGCCGGGTTGGACCGGTGCAGAGCCGGCCACCCGTAGGGGCCTACCAGCTCCTGGACTCCACAGAGGCGGGCGGGTCTCTCGAGGCAAGCATCAACACCACTCGGTCCCAGCACATTAGACACCCTTGGACGGGACGGGGCCCCAGCGACTGCGGGATGGCGGTGAAGTGACTTGCCCGTCGAGTGCCCCTGTGTTGAGTCAGAGGTGTTCCTGGAGGCCGAGCTTGGCCTTGCGCTAAAGTTGCGGGGCGCTCTCCCTCTTGCCACCGCTGAGTGCCGGCATCTCTGCCCTGGTGAGGCGCTGAGACCCGGCTGGGGGTCACAGGCTTCTCTTGCCATCCGGCTTCTATTGGCGTCCCCCCGGTGCACTTGAGTGGGAGGCGATCCGCCGGAGGCCTCAGGTGCGACCACGCAGTGAGGAGGCTCAGCAGCAATACCTCTGTCCTTTGGGGCCGGCGCGCCCCTGCTGCGCCTTGGTGGAGCAGCGGTCCGCTGAGTGACCCACGGACATTCTGGCAGCCCATGAGGCTCACGCAGCGGTACTGAGCGCGACCGCCATTAGACGGTGACCGCTGAGAGAGGGGTGTGGTGGCCCACGGAAGTAGCCCAGCTAGGCCAGGGTGTGGTTTGTGGGCTTGTCGTGCCCCCAGCTCGCCCCCCCACAACGGAGGAAGCCCAGTCTCTCCCCCAGGTGCCTCGCTTCAAGACGCTCCTCGACCAGCGATCGGCCGGCCAGCTCACCTGGGACGCAGCTCGGACCTCAACACACTCAGGTACGGAGCCACTGGGGGATCAGCGGGGGGCAACATGCCTGTCAGCAGCAGAATGCACTACGCTGGAGAGCCTCCACTGGCTTCTAGCATGGCCCCCACCAGTTCTGGACTATTCACACCTCACCAGGCGGACGTCTTTGGTCGAGCCGCCTCGTGGAACGGCACTCAGGGTGGAGCGGCTCCATTGTCTCACGCCCCATACTACAGCTTACCTCATGGAGGTGGCCTCCCTTGCCCCCAGCTGCACGGCGACTATCCTCCCAGAGCATCCCCTGTGGGCCTGCGGCTTGTAGTACTCTACTGATAGTCAGCCCTTGAACCTAGAGACTTGGTGTGTTGCTCATTGCCGGGATGACTCGGCAGTGCCCTGGTAGCCGGCAGTGGCCACTCAGTCACTTCACACAGACGACGGAGGGTCGACGGGGAAACTATGAGAGGACAAATACCTGAAGGACATTTTTGCCCTCCAACTGAGCAGCTGTGCGATGGCACTCTCTGACCAAGGAGATTCGACCCGCACAAAGACCGACAGCCTTAGCGAGGAACCTGTGACACAGGCTTTTCTGGAGTCACTTTTTTCGACACTCCGTGAGGACCTCCAAAGAGTGAAAACGGGATCTCACATCTGAAATCAAAGAAATACGACGAGACGTGGACAGCATTGGTTAAAGGGTGGTCGCCTTGGAAGATGGAGCAGATGGTAGGGCCACTGAACTGTCAAATTTGCAGCAGGAAGTCATCCGGCTTCAGGACCAACACCTCGATATGCAGATCCACCTGGAGGACTTAGAGAATCGTTCCCGGAGACATAACATCATAATCAGGGGCGTGAAGGTCATGGCAGTCACCGGGGACCTCTTCACTTTCTCCAGAGAGCTCTTTAACCATTTCCTAGGCAACCCCCCTGACGTTGACATCAAGCTGGACTGGGCTCACAGGGCTGGGCCCCCCAGAGTTCAGGACTTCAAGACCAAGGAATCAATACTCAGCAAGGCAAGGTCCCTACATCCTATCACGTTTAAAGATCAGTCTCCACTGCTGTACCAGGACCTGGTTCTCCTCACCCTCCAGCGGCGATGGCAGTTTCGGCCCATCACTGACCACCTGCGCCAGCAAGGGATCTCCTACTCCTGGGGCCACCCATTCTGGCTCATCTTTATGCATAACGGCAAACTGATGCAGCTGCGCTCCCTTTCAGAGGCTTGCCGGCTCCTGGAGATTCAGCCCCCCTCAGATGGAGATGAACGCTAAAGCCCTACCCCCAGAGCCGAGGTCTCCCCGTTGGGCTGGCGGCGGCAGGGCCGCAGGCGCAGAGTGCAGCAACCTGAACAAGTGGAGATTGCAAAGAGCCAACAGGTGATACTGAACTCAGTGACAGAGGAACTGGCGAAGACGCAATCCTGAAGCACTTGATTGAGGATATCCTTCCTGCTTTCTTTCATTGCCTCTGGGGCGGGCGGCGGGCGGGAGCGACGGCACTTGGCCACAACATGGACCCTGCAGTAACTGCCTTCTGGCCATCCCAGGATGGGAGGGAGGAGGTAGTTCTTGGCCATACTATGGACCCTATTGTGACTCCACTTCGGTCATCTCCGGATGACGGACTCTTTTTCCAAAGTCTGGTTCCTGTTTTTTGTAATGTTTTTGTTGCTAGTTTTGGGGGTTTTCTCTTTATTGTTCTTTTTTGGGGTCCCTCGTCCACGGTTCTCTTCCCATATGGGATTCAGGGATTCTGTCTTGTTGCTCTTGGTGCCCACCTACCCTCATGGGCACTGCCTTCATATGTAGAGGAGTTACTGGTCCCCTGATTCCTTGATGGCCCCTACAGAACTTAGAATCCTAACTTTGAATGTGAGGGAACTCAACAACCCTGTTAAGCGCCGGGCAGTCCAATCGTATTTGGAAAATTCCAGGGCGGATACCTGTCTCCTTCAGGAGAAGCACTTATTGGCCTGGGATTGTCCCCGCCTAAGGTCCCGCATGTTCCCAACGCAATGATTCCCCTCCGGCTCCACTAACACAGCCGGGGTTGCCATCCTAAACTCCCACGCCTTTCAGGGCAGAGTATTACAGAAGGAAGCTGAAATTAAAGGGCGGCTTCTCTCTATCGGTTCTCCTTAGGGGGTCGAACATTTGTGGTTGCGTCTATTTACGCTCCTAATGAGGGTCAAGAGAAGTTCCTCCATGAGGCAGTGATAGAGGCTACGGCGACAGAGGAGCGGGACATTCTGCTGGGATGTGACTTAAATATAGTATTCAACAACACCAGTGACAGATCAGGGCAGCGCTCGGGCCAAACGGGGGTGCTCTCCCAATCGGGGCAGGACACACTGAAGGGATTGGGCCTGATAGATCTTTGGCACTACTTCCACCCTCAAGACCGCGAATACTCTTTCTACTCGAGTGTGCACAAAACCTATGCTAGACTGGACTACTTTCTTGGCTCTGAGTCCATCTGCGCCCACACTACTGAAGTGGACATACTAGTTGCCTCCTTCTCAGACCACGCGCCAGTCATAATCAAACTCACTCTCCCCCTGTGAAGCGACCCTCGCGCAATTGGCGCTTGCGCGACACTCTCTTACACCGCCCTGACGTCGTCACTCAAACACAGCGCGCCATAGAGGAGTATTTCACACATAACGACAATCAGGACACCCCCATATCGACGCAATGGGTAGCGCCCAAGGCGGTAATTAGGCGGGAATTCATAGCGATTTCGATGGCAGATAATGCCGAGCGCAGACGGAAGCGGGAAGACCTCATGCGAAGGACTAAGAAGCTGGAGCAAATGCACCAGCGGACCGGGGTACCTCAGATTTGGCACCAGCTGCGAGAAGTGCGGGCGCAGTTGACGGCCTTCGACCAAGATCGGGTGGAATACGCGGTCCTGCGTCTACGCCAAGCATTCTATACCGGGGGGACAGATGTGGCACACAATTTGAGGGAGGCAAGACAGACTCAGGATGTTCACGAATTACAAGATGTTGCAGGGGGAAGGTGTTGGAGGACCCGGGCATAGCCGAGACCTTCCGTGATTTTTACGCGCAACTCTATACGGGACAACTGTTGGACAACTCGTTTGGTGAGGCTTACAGAGCAGATGCCCGGCTCCCCTCACTAACTCAGGACCAGGCGGACTACCTGGAGAGAGAGATCCGGGCTGAGGAAGTCATAGCCGCCATCTCCCACCTCCAATCCGCTAAGTCGCCAGGACCCAACGGCTATTCAGCGGCCTTTTAGAAACAGTTCTGCTTGACGGGGCACCTTTTCTAACACGCCTTTTTAATTCCTTTGCGCTCGCTAGAAACATCCCAGAGGACATGCTTGAGGCGGCCATCGTCGTCATCCCAAAGTCGGCAAAAACAGGACTAGCTGTGGGTCATACTGCCCCATATATCTCCTTAACATTGATCTCAAGCTCTTTACAGGGATTCTAGCCTCCTGTCTAGCACCTTACATGCCCGGGCTAATCGACCCCGACCAGGTGGGTTTTATCCCTCAATGTCAGACTAGTGACAACAACAAATGGGTCCTTCACCTTATCGAAAAGGCCTCTCAGACACATGGAGAATACATGCTCCTCACCATGGACGCGGAGAAGGCCTTCGACAGAGGCCACTGGCCGTACTTAGAAAACGTACTGATGCACGTGGGGATAGGAGAGAAGGTGCAGACACACATTCTCAATCGTTTTCGATACCCTTCAGCTCCTGTGCGAGTCAATGGACACACGTCGACCCATTTTAGCATAGGTAGAGGCACGCGACAGGGGTGCCCACTCTCACCCCTGCTCTTCGCGCTCTATATGGAGCCTTTGGCTCAAAGGGTCTGACGTAACCCTCTTATCACTGGGATTAAATTTGGTGTTGACACCCATACTATTAGCCTCTATGCGGACGATGTCCTGGTCACACTCTTGGACCCTCTCTTTGCACTGAGGGCCTTTCTGACAGAACTGGGAGACTTTGCGCAGGTCTCGGGATTTAAGGTCAATGTGGAGAAGTCTGTTGCGCTCAATCTATCCTTGTCGCCCTCCACACTGGCGCGCCTCAGAGATTAGGACCCAATCCAGTGGGCGGATGAGACTGTCACATACTTAGGCATTCAGTTGTCGCCCACGTTGCCGGAGATATTTTCATCCCACTATGCCAAACTGTAGAGCCGGATATGGGCTGAACTGCGGCAGTTGAAACACTTCCCGATATTTTGGCTGGGAAGAGTGGCCGCCACCAAAATGACGGTCCTGCCCCAAATACTATATGTGTTCTAGACTCTCCCCCTGCGACCACCCGGGGTGGATTAAACAGATCCAATCCGAGCTTTGACATTTCATCTGGTGAGGCCTTAGACCTTGACTGAAGAGATCCATCACAGTATTGCCTCCTGAGGAGGGTGGTCTGGGAGTCCCGGACCTACAAATGTATTACCAGGCAGCGCAACTGCGCCACCTGGTCGAATGGAACTGGGTTGAGTCCGAGAAGCACTGGCTTTTTCAGGACCAAGCAGTGGCAGCCACGCCGCTACAGAAGGTCCCTTTCCTCTGAAAGACACATAGACCTCCCAACCTCTATGCCTCCTATATCACTCGCACAATCCTGGAAACCTGGGATCAAACTAATCCTAAACACAACCTGACTACCTTCCCTTGGCCACTCACCCCGCTTTATGACAACCCTTATTTCCAGCCCGCTATGGGGGAGACTGCGTCCACATGTTGGCGCCCCATGGAGTGCCGCTCATTGGTATACCTATTCGACGTGGATGGGATCATCCCTTTCCCTCAGATTAGAGCGTATTATGGGATCCCTGAGTCTGAGAGACTACAGTACCTGCAACTCCGCCACTGGGCGCTACACCCGCACATTAGACCTCAGGCCCAACGCCACCTTACCCACTATGAAAAGTGGCTTATTAACCGCAACACGGACAAGAAATTAATTTCTGATCTTTATAAGAGGCTACTCTCCCAGCACACACACATTTACAATGTGGGTCGCACGTGATGGGAGCGGGACCTTGGCCGGTCCCTCAGCCACAAAGAGTGGGAGGGGGTATACTATAGGGCACGACACTAGGCACGGAACATGGGGCTGACAGAAACACTGACGAAACTATTCACATATTGGTACTACACGCCTGAGCGCATCCATAAGACTGACCGCTGCTAAAATCCAGACTGCTGGAGGGGCTGTGGAAAGCGGAGTACACTGGTGCACCTCCTCTGGGACTGTGACCAAATACAATTTCTTAGGTCCCAAATTCTCGATGAGATAGATAAACATCTCGATACCCAAATACCGCGATTCCGCGCTTATGTACTGCTAGGCCTACCAAACCCGCTAACATACCCACTTAAATCGGGACACGATCGCCGAACTGCGATTGCCCTGGGCTCTGCCAAACAGAATATCTTAATCCACTGGAAGACCCCCCCAGGTACCTACCTTCACGGGTTGGCTGCAATGTTTATGGTTGGTTTTGGGGATGGAAAAGATGACACTCGCCCTGGCAGGGAAGGGTTCCACCTTTTTCGACCTTTTGCAGCCTTTTATCTCTCTTCTAATGCAGAATTTTGAGAACTGACGTGTCCAAGGTACTTACGCCTCTTGCGTCTCTCTGCCCCACACACCACGGAGAACCAAGATGCACAGCGACAGACTTCGAATTAGTGGGGCCCTTCATTGACAATCGCTTTGGTGGACGAGGGTTGGGGAGGGGGGAGACTGAGTTGGGTAAGAAAAGTTTCCCTTTTTTTGTATTGATTGTTTAGTATTTTTCATTGCTTAGCTTCTCGCTAGACACCCAGGGCCAATTTTGCCTACAAAGCAATGTATGTTTGGCTCAGGTGAATCTTCCATTTTTGTGTAATGAATGTTAATAAAAAGATTTAAACTCAAAAACCTTTAGGAGGGCAGAAACAGGTTTAGCCCCTAATCTCTTAGCAAAGTCCATGGTGGCACCAACAGCCCTTGCCAATGTATTCTTTTTTAGGGGTCTTTGGACAACTCAAGAACCTTTATCATCAAACAACGCCCCAAATATGGGAATGTAGAAAATTTAGTGAGTACTGCCCCCTTGCAATAAAACTTTCACACAGTGGCTTTCCTTCTACCTACAATCATAGTATGAGGTTCAATCAAATTTTTGGACAAATCCAAAGAATCCATAAAATCAGTTAAAGCATTTAAAAGATTTTGAACGCCCACAGCAGTTTCAGTGAGCAGTACCCCATCGTCAGTATATAATAATGCAGGTATTGGTTTAGTGCCCGCCCTAGGGACATCTGTGCAAGCTGCTGTCAATACATCCTCTAACTTGTTAATATACAGGGTGAACAACGGGGAGGGGCCAGAATACACCCCTGTCTTGCCCCTCGCTTGACTTCCCAAGAAGCGGACAAACTACAGTTTGCATTGTACCTGGCCGAAGCTGTGAGATTAAGATGAAAAGTGTGAAGGAAGACTGCCATATCTGTATCCAAGCCCAGTTCTAAGAGGGTCAACCAAAACTTGGATCTATTAACACGGTCATGCGCCGAGGTTAGATCCATAAAAGCAATATAAAGGCAACCCCTCTTGACTATAGTATATTTCCCCAAGATTAAATGTATATTAATACACTGATCCACGGTCCCTCTCCCCGGTCTAAAACCATTCTGAAGCTCTGAAATAACATTATGATTATCTAGCCAGGAGGTTAAATGCTCAGGGACAACATTCCCCAAGATTTTTGCGGCAGAATCGAGAAGGAAAATGGGGTGATAACAAGCTGGATCATCCCTCGTCCCTGTCTTAAAAATTGGTAGTATATTAGCTTTGGACCAGGATATGGGGAGCTCACACGCACATGCCGCATTTAAAACATGTGTCGAAATCTTGTCCAATAACAGAGGGTCAGTTTGATAAAGATAGGGGGGAACATCATCCAGGCCCGGCAACTTCCATCCAGCTGTGGCATGAATAGCTTTAAGCACCTCTCCGTCATTAAAATTCAGAGGTGCAGTTTCAAGCTCGGGTTCCCATGTGCTGTCAGACGCCCCCATGTCCTCCCTGCCATAGGTCCCTTTGAAGTGTTGGACCCATTTCTCTGAAGCAATAGTGCAGTCTAATTTGTAGCACCAGAACAAAAACACTATTTTCCAAAATTTAGAACTATTAGCTTAAACACTAGCCTGGTATAAATTGTGCCAAGCTTGCTCCCTAATAAACCTTTTCCTGCTCATTTGCTAGTATAAAATCTTTCCTGTATGCTTTAATTTCACCCTCGTCCCTTGATTGATGCTTAAGTGCAGCCATTATGTACTTATGGGTCTTCGAACAATTCCTGTCAAACCACCTTTTCCTCTTATATTCATTGGCCTTGCCTTGAGAGGTCTGGTTACTGTCAATCAGACTAGTTAATTTATTAAAAACATCTATAACTTGCCTGTCCTCCATGCCACTGTCAAGACATAGTGCAATATCACCCGCGCTTGCTGAGTACAGTTCTCTAGAAAAACCCCAGGGATCACTCTGTTCCACTTCAACCTTCGGGCTTGATCCCTCAGACTAATATCGCTGTTCTGGATGCTCCCACCCTCCTACCCATTTATATCTAAATTCCAGGCCAATTCCAGCGTTATGAGATTGTGATTACTGAAATTGTGCAGGAGGCCCTCACTGCGCTAACTGCAGGAACCAGAGGGACCGATAACATAATAAAATCAATAATAGAGATCACCCCCTACTAGAATAGAAAGGGACAAAGACACTCACCCCCTGATGATCTAAACAATGCAGATTATTAGCCGCAAGGAGCTCCTCCGATCAAAGACCTTGTTCTGTATGGTCAAAATGGGTGGCTATAAAAATTACACCCAGTGGGCATTTCTCCTGAGTACAGTCCCTTTGACATAAATGAACATTAAAATCACCCAAAATTATTACCTGATAGTAAAAGGTCCTAGTTTCCCCATAATGTTCTAAAAACGTTCCAAGGCAACAATATGTTCACTGTTGGATTTTCAACAAAAAGAGTTATAAAAGTTTACTATTTGCAAAGAAGGCTTATTTTTTAACCCCAACTCAACTGCCAATAGATTAGGTGAATCTTTTCTACTACACTAATGGTGCATGGAAGTTTAAAAGTGACCATGTCAAGAAGTTCCTCAGAAAGTGTGCTACTTTGAATCATACTACACTGTTACATTTAACTGAAATTGAAAGTCATGATGGAGAAGTTGAGCATGACTGTCTCGATGTCACTGAACTTTGCACCAAGCCAAGACCAGATATACAAGATTAGCCACTGAAAGAGTCTAATCTCATGCTGTTTGTTGATGGGTCATGCCTGAAAGACGATGGAGGAACTCTAATAGCTGCCTACTGAGCCTGTACAGTCACGGGGTAGTGGAAGCCTCCTAGCTTCAAGGTTTGTATTCTGCATATGTTGCTGAATTGATTGCTTTTAGTAGCGCTTGCTGTGTTTTTGAACAGCTGCAAGTGAAGATTTTTATTGATAGTCAGTATGGCTTAGGTGTCGTCCATAAATTTGGGCAGTTAGGGTCACAGAGGGGATTCATGACGTCACCTGGAACCCCCATATGAAACGAGGAACATGTCATGAGATTTTTGTAGGCATTGTATTTGCCTACAAAAATTGCTGTTGTTAAGTGTTCGGCCCATAGAAGTGGAAATGACTATGGGACTTTTCATCTGTTGGGCGACTCCATTCCCCAGAGGGCACCACTCAATCTTCCCACCAGGAGGCAGAGAGACTGCAGCAGATTGGCTCCACCAGTGTTAAAAGGGATCACATCGTCCTGCAGTGCGGGACTTGCATGGACGCACCGCGACCAAGGGAGGGACCCGACTATAACTGTCTGCCGCCGGACGAGGCTGGGCCCCCCCCTTTGGTTTTGCGCCATGGGTTTTCTTATTAGCTGCTGTGGCTGGTCGATCTTCTGTAGTTAAGAAAATAAGTGTTACCACTCTTTTGAACTTGGTTGTTATATGCGACTAAGCCTATTTTCAGATCAATTTTAATCCCTATGGCCTATTGGCATTGACTGTTGGTGTGACTGGCATTATGGACAAAAGAAAAGCAGCGAATATAAAATCCTCAGCAGGTCCTAGCCATACCACCATTGACTCTTTCCTGGCTAGAGCAGTTGGAGTCATTTCTATAGAAATTGACCTGGCTTAGAGGAGATTATCTTTGGGTCTTGCAGGTAAAAGTGCCCCTTTGTTCCTGGATGATGCTGATATCACTGGTGGTGGTCTGCTTTCAGACCAGCTTGTTAGGTGATTTTCTCCTGCACCCCTGCTTTGAGGCTAAGGGAGGTCTCTTCACCTATCCCTGCCCCCTTTTATCCTCCAGCTGCTAAGCGGAAGCTTAAATCCCTGCGTATTGCTGATATTCTGATCATTTCAGCTGGGTCACCAGGCGCCAATTAACGCAATTGCTCAGGTGCTCCAGAAGATCACAGGTGGGCCCCCTCTCTGCAGAAATTTACAGGTATTCTCAAGAAACTGTTTACCCCTTTGAAGGAGAAGTTAGACAAGCTGGAGGTGGATATAGGGAAAATCTTGAAAATAAGTCAGAAACCAACTAAATCTTACCACCAATTAGCCACCGCCTTCGGTTCCTGTGGCTACAAAGGCTAGAGCTATGCCTAGTTCACAGTCTAGGACCAATTTCTCCCAATCTTCTGATCCAACAACCTGTGGCCAAGTTGGCTGTGGACCACACCAATCCCGCTATCATCCCGGCAGCTGGAACTTTGTGTTCTCATGCAATTTTGGATTCCACCTCCCATTAACTATATCCCCGTTTTCCAGTGATTAATCTTCCTCCTGCATGCTGCCCCAATACTATGGTTCTGCTGGTGGTACCTTTTCTCCCCGATCCTAATCAGGAGTCTGTCGGCCAATTGTTCAACAAGGCATCTCATTGAATTGCAAATTACTCTAGAAATAATATCCAGGACTATGAGAATATCCTGATGGTTCTGCGTGTGGCCTTGATCGGCCCACCTCGGAAAGTGATTCAAGGGAACTGTGTAATTATTAATTTCAGGCACCCATGTACAGTACGAAACATCTTGGCCCAGCCCTATCGGGCTAACATTGTAGACAATGCTATTAATCTAGTGTCCCTGGGTTTCTTTCTACAGACCCCTGCCATCTGCTTCGAAACCCCTTCAGCTCAAGAAGTCCCTGGGCCATGATATTGCTGCCGATTGTCGGATTAAATGTAAGCACCGGTTTGCACCACTGTTAAATCTCAATGAGTTGGGCTGACTTCCTTTGGCACTTATATCCGAGATCAGCCCCTGGGCAGTCTATTCAGGCAAGGATAGGCAAACCCTTTGACACTGCAAGTAGTACTGCTCCTCTTGTTGCCCAGTCAAATGTAGTATCTACTACCTAACCTAAAGGAATGTCCTGAAGTTTCATACATACAGGTATCTTCATCATATATTAATTCCCTGATTGAGGCTCCATATAAGCAGGTTCTTCCAACACACACCAATATCCCCACCACTGTCTCCATAGGAGGGGAAGTCCTGGATAAGGGATGTGAAGCTGGGATGGTAAGCTCAATGGGCTCTTTTTCACCTGTTAGCTGGAATGTGGCTGGGTTAAATCAAGACTGTTTGTCTTTCATTCATAAATTCGATGTTGTTGTTATGCTAGAGACCTGGGCTGTCTGCCCTATTTCGTGTAAGGGATTAGCATGCTTTTTGAGTCCTGCCTTGGCTTCCTCTCAGGGAAGGGCGAGTGGTGGTCTTTCAGTATGAATCAAATTAAATCTTAGACTAGAGGTATCAGCTGAACCTTCGGACAGCCATGCTTTTCAAGCCCTGTTGATTAAGAATTGTTTGAGCTAATATTCAAATGCTGGGTGGAACTGCGGGTGGCCAAGCAGTTCCTTGAGCGCTGGATATGTAACTAACTGTGCCCCGAGGGTTTTTCGGATGTGTTTGTGATTGAGAGAGCGCATAGGGCTCTCGTCCTTACCCCGCCTCCAGGGGCACAGCCGTGAGCTATCATAGCTAAAATCCTCAACTATCGGGATAGAGACTGTATCCTGCGGGCGGCAAAGGAACACCAGAACCTTCAGTATGAAAACAATAAAGTGACTATATACACGGATTACACTAAGCAAGTTCAGGAACTCCGGAAATCCTTCCTGGGTGTGAAGCGTAAGCTGCGACACCTGAACATGCAATATATATACTCCTGTACCTTGCCAAGCTGAAGGTGATTTCGGGGGGTAAGGTGCAATTCTTTGACTCCCCAGAAGAGGTCTGGGAGTGGTTGGAGATCCGTGGTGATGGATTGCCGCCTGGAGAAGCAAGGGGTCAGAAGCGATGACACGGCCGGAAGGGGGTCGGCGACGGCAGCAGTATCGAACGGACTCGCAAAACGCCCCGGAGGTGTCACAGAGGAGGATAACGGTGGGAGATGATGGAACGCCGCAGTCTTATTCTAGGTCGACTTGCTGGGAGCTGCTTCTGCTGAACCAGATACACAGGATCAGACTCTGCCTCTAACGATAGACGTTGTGCCCGAGACCTTGAGGAGGATCTTCCTGGGGGTGTCAGTGAAAATGATAAATCATTGACTGTTGGACTATAACACTGCTTGCTGATTCAGGACTACTACGCAGGAGTTGGTGATGCTGTATGGTGGTGTTTGTTGCACTGGGACTTTGGCAGAGTATAGCGCTATTTGGGGTGGGGATGTTGCCTGGATTAAGTATATATGCAGCAGGTGTATTTCAGAATGGCAGCGGGATCATTGATCTGTGGTGGGCGGGCAGACGGGGGATGCAATGTTTTCATGTTGCCCCTGTTGGGCTTAGTGGAATGCTGTGCACGTCCTGGCATGAGCGGTGGGTGGGCAAAATCATCTGTGATGGTAGTCGAGCATTGTCCGTGGGTGGGGGGAGGTGGGGTTTTTGTTGGTTTAGTTGTTGTTGTGTGAATCTTGGTGGTGTTGCGCCCAAGAGCGAGTCATTGCAGAAGAGTGCTGAGTCCTGGCCCGTCGCCAGACAGAAAGTGCGAATGTATGATCATGGCAGACGTAGTAAAGTTCCTTAGCTGGAATGTTAGGGGTTTAGGCACCTGCACTAAACGACACAGGGTCCTTTCATTCATTAAGCGGCATAGCATAATGATTGTGTGCTTGCAGGAGACACATCTGGATGATGCTGGGGCGGGGCGCCTTGCCAAAAAGTGGAGGGGGCAGGCGTTCCACTCGTCGTATTCTACCTATGCCAGGGGGGTGTTGATTTGGGTGGCACCTGGGGCCCAGTTTATTCTACAGTATGCCGAAGCAGACGTAGAGGGTCGTTATGTGCTACTGCGGGGCAAGCTAGATGGCAAAGATATCAGTATACTAAACACCTATACCCCTAATATTGATGAGCCAAATTTCTTTGCGGCCTTACAGGATTTGATTATTGTAGACTTGGACACTCCCCTACTATGGTTGAGAGACTTTAATTGTGTGGTGGATCCGGAATTCGATAGATGCCCCCCTCCCCCCCCGAAGGGGGTTGCCCAATTAATGAGTGACCTAGGCATCTGGGATGTTTGGAGGGAGCGCCATCTGACCCAGAAGATTTCACCAGTTTTACGCCCACTCATAACACGCACAGTCGTCTAAATAGAGTACTAGCAACAGAGCACCCAGCGCTTATGGCAGCAGAGATTATACAGCTGGCTCGTTATTTGTCTGATCATTCACCAGTGTGTTGCGCGGTGCAGTGGGCTTCCCTAGATGACAGCTCCCTGCTAATATTCTGGAGGATCCGGTTGGAAAGGAGGCAATTTCAAGCGCGTTAACGGGGTATATGTCCCTTAATTGGGGCAGTGCAAGCAATGAAGGCGGTGGTTAGAGGGCCGGTAATGGGGGTGACATTTGGTGTTCGGAGGCAGTTACAATCTGAGCTGGAGGATAGGGAGACAATGTTAGCTGAGCTTCATTCAGGGCCGCAGGGGCAAGGTGACTCCCAGGACTCGGAGCGTGCATTACGGGAACAGGTTGCAGATACCTGGGATAGGCTGGATAAGTATACCGTTACAAAATATCACTAGCGGCTACATGCAGAGGGAGATACATCTGGTCCGGTTATTGGCTTGAATATTGCAAAGGGAGCAGTCCCCCCCTTTGGTTACCAGTCTTCGAGCACAGTCGGGCGAGCTGGTTTATTCTCGGGCAGCTATGCTGGAGGTGTTCCGGCAACACCTGCAGACAGTGCACAGGGCAGACCCCTTGGTAGGTGTGGACAATTATATCCCCTTTTTAGACGGTCTACAGTTGAGGCAAGTATCTGACAAGGTTAAGATAGAACTGGATGTGCAGATCACTGAGGAGGAGCTCAGGGAGGCAATTGCCGACATATTGTCAGGAGGTGCCTCCTCTCCCTCGCCGCCCGACCCCGGACTTACCTGTTTCACCTCCCTCTTGTGCCCCACAGTCCCCGGAGAACCGAAGAGGATCCACGCTGACGTCACCGGAGGAGAAGGAAGAACGCTGGCCCTTTCAGGAGTGGGCTTCCCCGGCGGATGATGGACACGCCCCCTGTGACGACAGTGCACCGGATTGGCTGACCTTCCGGAGAAAGGGCGCAGATACGGAATCTGAAGAAAATCCGAAGACGCGAGGAGAAGCAACGGAGCAGGAGGACAGAGACCGGACCACAGAGAGCGAGAGACGAGACCCGGAAGCTGGAGAAGAATCGGAGAGGGAGCCAGGAGGCGGGAACCGCGCTGCGCCCTGCCAGGGACCCGGAGGTTCCTGGCTACAACAGGTACGAAGTCGTATCCTGGGTCCAGGGAAGCGGGTTTGGGCTAAAGCGGGGGACACCTCGTGGTAGACCGTGGACGGTTCATCTACGGCTACCATCCTTTGGTATAGCTGTTTGGTGATTGGACCTTTTCTCACACGCACGCTCCTTCCTTATTGCGGTGTCCCTCACAAACCCTGCCCCAAGACTGACAGATCGTTCATTGAGAACTGAGAGGACTCTCTTTCTTTTTGTTTTATGTGCCGAGCCTACCTCCCTACCGGTGACGTAACCAGTCAAAGCGGGGAGGGACCCTAGAAGACAGACAACGCCGGAGAAAAGGCCAGGTCCCTATCAAAACACCACATCGTGGGGGACTGAACAAAACTACAGAACACTTATCAAGCCTTATCATTAAACAAGCCTCTCGACCCTCACTAGTCTAACGTCCTTATTTACGCTGCCCGGGGAGGGTGAACCCCACAATTTGGTGGAGAATGCGGGCATAAGAGCGCAGGACTAGGACACCTGATGGAAGCGCTCATTCAGCACTTGGTAGGGGGCAGCGTAAATTAGAATGGGCTGTAGAACGACAGTTGACCAGTGCCCAGGCCGACAGAGACATGTTCAAGGACCAAATGAAGGCTCAACTGGATGCGCTATCCCGTGTTGTCGACGAGATGCCCTCTGGTCCAGTGGGACATGCGCCTATCCGCTCCTCCAGTGCCTTTCCCACAGTGTCGTTGCAAAAGTATGGCCCCGGCGAAGATCCCGATGCATTCCTCGTTAACTTTGAACGTGCAGCTAGAGCGGCGGGCTGGCCCAAAGAGAAGTGGCCTTTCTTCCTAGCACCGCTGCTGTCCGGGGAAGTCCAAGCCGCCTACCAGTTGGCCAATGAGGGGGGCGATGTCCCGTATGATGACATCAAGGCGGTGATTCTAGAACATTTAGGAATGGACGCCGAAGCGTATAGACTACGATTCCGTAGAGAAAAGGGCGCTACCGGCGACACCCCTAAAACCCTGTATCTCAAGCTGAAAATGGCCGCAGAAAAGTGGCTACGTCCGAACGATCTTACAAAAACCGACATCATGAACGCAGTCATACTGGAGCAATTTCTGGAAGCGTTGCCCTTTGCCACCCAGCGCTGGCTACGTCAACATGCCGGACTAACCATCGACAGGGCCGTGGAAATGGCCACCTCATATGTCAGAGCGCAGCCTCGTCCTCTAACATGGGAACCCGAGAAAGGTCTACGTCCCTCAACTTTGCCCCGTAGACCTCTCCGCCCCATCAAGGAACCAGAAAAAGCCAGAGCAGTTCGGCCAGAACCCCTGGTTCCTCGACAGCCGCAGTGCTTCGAGTGTGGCGAGTGGGGGCATATCGCCCGGGTTTGTCCATGAAGGAAAACAGAGGAGCCAATGGACGTTAGTTATGGACCCCGCAACATGTTGTATTCCACCGAGATGGGCGCTGCCTATTATGTAAGTCTCCGGGTGAATACAGTCACCGTGGCCGCATTGTTAGATTCGGGATGTAGACAGTCCATGATAAAAAGTTGCTTTGTCTCCCCCAAAGAAAGGGTCCCGGGTGGACAGGTAGCTATTAGGTGCATTCATGGGGACGTGCGATTCTATCCCACAGCCCGGGTACCCCTTTCTTGTCCCGGGACAACAGGTTCCAGCTATGTCACCGTAGGATTATTGGACACTCTTCCTGAGGATCTCATCCTGGGTACGGACAACCCAGAGTTTTTGTCCCTCTTCTGGAAGACCACAAAAACCCTGGTCGATGCGGTTCCCGGTCTCTTGGCCCAGGAGCCATGGGCTATTGACCGGAATTTCCATTTGGCCCAGGTTAATGATCCTACGCTCCTTCACGCCTGGCAGGAGGCCAAAAGGCCCCCTGCACCACGGATAGGTGCGTACCCCTGCTTTTCAATCCAAAAAGGACTCTTATACCGCATCCCTCGCGCCCAGGGCCCCTCACAACTTCTGGTCCCTAAGGCTTTCAGGGAACAGGTCCTGTTTTTTGC
Source organism: Triturus cristatus (assembly GCF_964204655.1). Lineage (NCBI taxonomy): Eukaryota > Metazoa > Chordata > Amphibia > Caudata > Salamandridae > Triturus > Triturus cristatus. The sequence goes on along the minus strand of NC_140581.1, from coordinate 1,188,222,989 downwards.
ACATAGTCATCTGTTGGCCGGCCACATGGGAGCCCAGAAAACCACCGACAATATACTACGACACTTCTATTGGCCCGGTATCTACGCGCAAATCAAGTCCTATTGCCAGAGCTGTCCGGTCTGTCAGCTCAAGAATCCATACCAGCCCCCACGAGCCCCCCTCCAGCCCTTACCAATCGTGGGACAGCCCTTTGAAAGGGTAGGTATGGATATCATAGGGCCTTTACCCCGCACGTCCCAGGGATATAGACATGTATTGGTCTTGGTGGACTATTGCACCCGGTTCCCCGAGGCCTTTCCACTCCGGAGCACCACCTCCACCGCCATAGCGGACAAACTCATGGAATATTTCTCCCGGGTGGGGTTTCCCTTACACATCCTCACCGATCAGGGATCCCCCTTTGTGTCCACACTCATGGCCCAGGTATGCAAACTCATGAACATAAAACATTTGAAAACCTCCGTATACCATCCACAAACGGATGGATTGGTTGAGAGGTACAACGGCAATCTAAAGTTGACCCTCAAAAAGATGCTGGAGAGCGAAGGGAAGTCCTGGGCACGCCTACTGCCTCTGGCACTCTTTGTCATTAGAGGGCAGGTACAAAGTAGCTTAGGGTGTTCCTCTTTCGAACTCCTCTACGGCAGACAACCTCGTACACTGCTGGAAATGACAAAAGAAACCTGGGAGGCGGAAGAGGATAATACCCAGACTCTCCTGGAGTACGCCCTACATCTGCGGTCCACCTTGGGTAAGCTAAGGGAATTAGCCCACCCGAATCTTGAGAAAGCCCAGATCCAACAAAAGAAACAGTACGACAAAGGCACCAAGCTACGTACTCTCCGAGTGAATGACTGGGTTTTGGTTTCACTCCCCTCAACCCTGAGTAAAGGGAAAAGGGGCTGGAAGGGTCCTTATAGGAATACAGAGACCATCGGAAACACCACCTATAGACTACAAATGAGCGACCGCACAACTCAGACCTATCATGTCAACCTGCTAAAAAAATGGTTAGGTCCCCCTCCCAAAAGCATCCACTTATCACAACCAGAACCATGCTCCCCCTGCACTCTAGAGGACCTAACAGTAAATCCCGAATTGTCCGTTCAGGAAACTCAGGAATTTCTGGACCTCCTCTGTTCCTTTCAGGATCTCTTCTCAGACACTCCTGGCAAAACCACCCTGGTGGAACATCGTATAGACACTCGACCCGAAGAACCCATAAAACAAAGGCCATACCGTATCCCGGCGGCCCGACGACCGGCCGTGTCCTCGGAGATCCAGAAGATGCTACAGATGGGGGTGATCCGACCCTCCCAAAGCGACTAGTCGTCCCCTATAGTCTTAGTTCCTAAACCAGATGGCTCCATCAGGTTTTGTATTGACTTCAGGAAAATCAACGCCATCTCCTCCCTAGAGGCCTATCCTTTACCGCGTGTGGATGAGTTAATAGAAAGGTTGGGAAAGGCTAAATACATTACCACCCTGGACTTGACAAAAGGGTATTGGCAAGTGCCCCTCAGGGAGTGCGATTAAAAAAAAAACAGCTTTCTCCACCCCTGATGGTCTTTTCGAATTCACGGTCTTACCCTTTGGCTTGCACGGTGCCCCAGCAACCTTTCAGAGGTTAGTGAATATCATTCTCCAATCCCATACGGACTACTCCTCGGCATATCTAGATGATATTGTCATCTTCAGTTCCTCTTGGCCGTCCCATCTAGATCATTGCCGACAAGTACTTCAGGAACTACAGGCAGCAGGACTCCACATTAACGCTGGAAAGTCCTTTGCGGCTTTTAACCAGGTACGGTACCTGGGTTATCTGCTCGGAAGGGGCTGTATCGAGCCACAAACCGAAAAAGTAAAAGCCATCATGGAGACCCCCATCCCAACCACAAAAAGAGAAGTCCGGGCTTTTTTGGGCCTCTTGGGGTAATACAGACGCTTCATACCCCAATATTCAGAGATCGCGGCTCCTCTGACCGAACTATTAAAGAAGTCCATCTCTGACAGGAACCTACGACATCCAACACCCCAAGTCCTAGAGGCAGTCTCCCGGCTGAAACGGGCCATTACAAACCACCCAGTGCTGGTCTCTCCGGACTTTGGCCTTCCCTTCATTCTTCAGACGGATGCCTCTGACTCCGGCATAGGGGCCGTTCTTTCACAGTTAACGGAGGGGAATGTGGAAAAGCCCATTCTGTTTATCAGTAGGAAACTGTTTCCCCGGGAACGACATTATCCCGTAATCGAAAAAGAGTGCCTTGCTGTTAAATGGGCTGTGGAGAAGTTACGTTATTATTTGGAGGGTCGTCGGTTTACTTTGTACACCGACCACGCTCCTCTCGTATGGATGAGCCATAACAAATCCAACAATCCTCGAGTTATGAGGTGGTTCTTGTCCCTCCAACCATTTGTGTTTGACATCCACCATCGGAAAGGTTCTTCCAACGCGAATGCAGACTTCCTCTCCCGAGTCCCCTATGTCCCCGAACGGGACTATGCATGGGGGGGGTGTCGGGAGGTGCCTCCTCTCCCTCGCCCCCCGACCCCAGAATTACCTGTCACCTCCCTCTTGTGCCCCACAGTCCCCGGAGAACCGAAGAGGATCCACGCTGACGTCACCGGAAGAGAAGGAAGAGCGCTGGCCCTTTCAGGAGTGGGCTTCCCCGGCGGATGATGGGCACGCCCCCTGTGACGACAGCGCACCGGATTGGCTGACCTTCCGGAGAAAGGGCGCAGATACGGAAGCTGAAGAAAAACCGGAGACGCGAGGAGAAGCAACGGAGCAGGAGGACGGAGACCGGACCACAGAGAGCGAGAGACGAGACCCGGAAGCTGGAGAAGAATCGGAGAGGGAGCCAGGAGGCGGGAACCGCGCTGCGCCCTGCCAGGGACCCGGAGGTTCCTGGCTACAACAGGTACGAAGTCGTATCCTGGGTCCAGGGAAGCGGGTTTGGGCTAAAGCGGGGGACACCTTGTGGTAGACCGTGGACGGTTCATCTACGGCTACCATCCTTTGGTATAGCTGTTTGGTGATTGGACCTTTTCTCACATGCACGCTCCTTCCTTATTGCGGTGTCCCTCACAAACCCTGCCCCAAGACTGACAGATCGGTCATTGAGAACTGAGAGGACTCTCTTTCTTTTTGTTTTATGTGCCGAGCCTACCTCCCTACCGGTGACGTAACCAGGCAAAGCGGGGAGGGACCCTAGAAGACAGACAACGCCGGAGAAAAAGCCAGGACCCTATCAAAACACCACATCGTGGGGGACTGAACAAAACTACAGAACACTTGTCAAGCCTTATCATTAAACAAGCCTCTTGACCCTCACTAGTCTAACGTCCTTATTTACGCTGCCCGGGGAGGGTGAACCCCACACATATCTAGGGCCAAGTCTCCGGGAGGGAACGGGTTGCCCATTGAGTATTATCAAGCGTATTCAGCAATACTGGCCCAGCCATTGCTGCAAACTTTAAATGAGTCCTTTGAGAGTGGAATATTGCCTCCTGCAATGCGTGAGGGCGAAATTTGTCTGATCCCAAAGCTGGGCGGCGATGTCCAGGACCCGGCGGCATACCGACCCCTAACGATGATTAATTCGGATGTAAAGTTTTTATGTAAAGCGCTGGCCAAGCGGTTGGGTCCACATATGCCCCATTTAGTCCATGAGGACGAGTGCGGTTTTATCCCGGGCCATAGTATGTCAATGAACATAAGGAGGCTGGAGCATGTATTGCATGAGACGCAGGAGGCCCCTGAGGGGATGGCGTTGGTGTCCATCGACCTTGAAAAGGCGTTCGACATGGTGGATTGTGGGTACTTGCTTAAAATCCTTGGGTATTAGACAGCGCTTTCATAGATGGGTTAAAATACTATACACAAACCCAGCGGTATGTGTGCGAATGGGTCAAACCAGATTGGTGCAGTGGTTGTTTGGGTGGGGCACTCGGCAGCGATGCCCACTGTCATCACTGCTGTTTGCTCTGGCCATTGAGCCTATGGCAATATAGGCAAGACAGGAACTGGGCCGCTGGGGCATACCAATTGGGCAAGGTACACATCTTATCTCACTCTATGCGGATGATGCGCTGTTTTATGTTACGTCTCCGCTTGAAGCCATACCACGCTTGCTGAGGCTGATGGACAGGTTTTTGACTTATTCAGGACTGCGCATAACTAGGCGTAAATCCCTGGCGTTCCCTCTAGCAGGACTGCGAGACAGTGAGGCGGAGGACTTGCCTAGTCTGGGATTGAGATGGGAGACGAATCACTTTAGATACCTAGGGGTGCAGGTGGCTCATGGGGACGCTAAGCTGCTCCAGCTGAATATGAACAGGGTGGTGGAGTTGCTGAGGCAATCCGTAGAGTTCTGGCATACGCTGCTGCTGTCCTTAATGGGTAGAATGACGGTGGCAAAGATGGTGATGCTGCCGAGATGTCTATATGCTTTGCAGAATGCATTGTCCCTGATTCCTGCGAAAGTGTTTCGACAACTGAATTCTCTTCTGGTGACCCAGCTTTGGGCAGGGAAGCGTTGTAGGGTTGCGCTGCAGATGCTCCAAAAAACGTATGAGGAGGGTGGTCTAGAAGTACCCAGATTTGATCTTTATTACTATGGGGCACACCTTCAGTATGCGGTGCAGTGGTTGGATGAGGGTGATCACTGGGAAAAGTGTTTATTAGCCTAACGAGCCAGAGGATCTCCCCACGATTTTGATGGAGGGTGCTGGGGTGAGCATGGAGTTGCAATATGTTGGTAGACAAACGGCCTATATATGGCAGAAATTTGTGCAACGAGTGCTTGGGTGGGCTCCCTTACACCTGGAATTTTCCATTTGGTCCCTGAGCGTAGGATGGTGGAAAACGTCTTTCCAGGCATGGACCAAGGGTGGCTGCATGGTATTGGCTGATTTATATATAAATGATACCTACCTTACATTTGAGCAGGCGTGTGAAGGGTTCGGTTTGGGACAGGGGCAAAAGCTATAATATGCTGGTCTGATGGAAGTGGCTAAGGTGACATGGCCCACATATCCGGGTATGCCCTGGACTACTGAGGCCTTGGACATTTTGTTAACATGTGGAGGGGGTGTAGTTTGGTGTCTTTGTTGTACAAGGCTATGAGGGCGGACTCTGGGTCTTTGGTGCTTAGGACATGGGATGCTTGGAATGAGGATTTGCAGGCGCCGTTACTGGAGAGGGAGTGGGTCAGAGTATGTACGCTAACACGCAAGGTGTCTTGCAATGCCCGGCTGAAGTTGCTGCACTATTACTTCTTGCAATTGGGTTCATGCATTTGGCGTGGGAATGCCCAGAAGTACATCAGTACTGACTTGAGGTAGTAGCACGGCTGCATGGAAGGGCGGGAATTGCATTAGAGGCTAAGCCTGAGCAGTGCCTCCCAGGGCTGGTACCGCACCGCAAGAAGATGAAAATGCCCAACAGCAATTGCAGTTAGCACTGGTATTGGCTAAACGGTGGGTTGCCATTTTCTGGATGGGTGAGTGGGCCCCCTCATTTGCAAATTGGATGAGAGACATGGGGGAGTGGTCCTTGGGGGAGGAACTACACATAAAAGACTGCCGCAGGGAAGAAAGGTTGGATGAGGATATAGCAACTTGAAGAGAACTTTGTAGAGAATTGTTGAATTCAACAGGGTCAGATAGTGAACAGACTGCCGAGACTGATGGTGATGATAGTATGTAAATGCTGGTGCCTTTGTCTCCCTAACTGTATATGATGCTGTGTCTGCTGCTAAGCCATGAGAAGTGTAAAGTGTATCCAGCTGTGCTATGTGTTCGGGACTCTAATGTGTGCAACGTAAACAAGTCAATGGATATTGTCTTGAAGGATTCTGTATATGACCACTCAGTTTGAGGTGAAAATTTACAGATAGTTAAAAAAAAAGAATAGTTTCAGCTCCTTTTGTTTTTATCTGGATATTTTCATAATAATTATTTTCAAAATCTTATTGTCATCTCTTTGAGGGTCTCTTTAGTTTTATCTCAGGCCTAGAAATACCGAGGGCAGGCAAAAGGCTTCCTCCCTGTCTCTTAATTATGTGTTGAATTTAACACTAAGCTTGACAAAGATCCTAAAGAATTAGAGTGTTTAATCTCTATTGCTGATAGTGCTTCATGGGATGTTAGGGGGTTGGAGCTGAGGAATTCCATTGCCTTCCTGGATTTGGTTGAGGCTATCAACTTTTTTCAGGGAACAGAGTCAAGAAAACCAACCTTTAGAGGTGTAGGAAGGACCTCTTTCATAGATTATGTATTTGCTTCAAAGCATCTCCTTCAGTGGTGTTCTTATGGTATAGTACTAGAAATTCAATGGGGAGATCATAATGCTCTTATAATCGAAGGTACTTTACTGCTGCATAGCGACAGTGCACCATTAGCTGACGATGGAATTAAGCAACACTGTAGAGATGGGCTTAGATTAATTTGGCGTCTGAATGATCCCAACGCCACTTTGCGTGTGCTTCTTAAAAATAATTTGGTGGTGTTCTTGGGATGTTTAGGTGAGGACTCGGGGTCGGCTTTAATGGCATGGTATCAACTTCTGTGTAACTATATCTAGAATCACTTGTTGAAACCAGCTGGCCCTGCCCTCGAGTCCCAATGCTAATTTGATGCCCATTACTCTGCGGCTAATCGCCGTTTGAGGAGGGCAGTATCAAGGACCCCTAGGGATACCGGGGAGGCTAGGCTAGCCTACAAATTCACCCTCAGGGAACGTAAATGCTCCTTATATATAAGTGATTGGGAAACACTTGAACTTGCAGTTGCCCAGAATGGCAGTAAGGTTTTCTGGGACACTATTGGCAAGATGTGACAGCGGAATGCACCCTCCAACCCATTCCTGATCTGTAATATTTTGGGGTAATATTGGGTGAAGCATTTTAGTTCCTTGTACCACCTAACTGAAGATAAGTTGTGCACTACTAGACTTCACTAATTTCTAGTGCAAGCCCCTCCTCTCCAGGTTACCCTTCAGGATATGATGGATGCAATTAGGCTTAGCTTCGATGGGAAAGCTCCAAGGCCCAACGGGATCCCTTTAAACCTTTACAAATGTAAATTGGAATTGTGGGGACCCCTACTCACCAGCATATTTAACAATGCTCTGTGCAACCTGATTACTGAGTCCTGGAGGCTTTCACTCATAGTACCAATCTCTATCAAATGAAAAATAAATTTCTAAAAGCGTGTTAAACCTGAGGGTATCTAAGCACTATGCCCAAAATACAGAGCTCTAAAGCACAGAAAATCCAGAGAGCCTATGATGAGAAAAGACATGTTTTTAACCATTTCTTGTATGAGGCAAAGGAGTCAACTCTAGCAATGTAGGCGGGTAGGGAATTCCATAACTTGACAGCAGCCCCAAAGATTGGCTGACCGCCCCAACTGACTTTCTGGAAACTGGGCATGAAGACTTAACTAGCTGAAGCGGATCTGAGTGACCTGCCTGGAGTGTACCAGCTGAAGAGGGAGGGGAGCAGATGTTTGGAAACTATGTGCTTCCTCACACGAAGCCAATGCAGCGCTTTAATGCCATCTCTGACAGACACTCACTTGGGAGTGTTAAGAATAAGGTGCCCAGCCGTATTTTGCACAACTAGTAGTTTGTTAAGTGAGGAGGCATTCATATTTAGATAGATTCTTGCAGTAATCAAGTCTGGAGGAGACATAAGCAATGGCCACCAAATCGTGCAATTCAACTGGAATAAAAAGAAAGAAATCCTATGAGTCCTGATTATGTGAAAGCAGGTACTCGTGATACGATTGACCTGTGAGTAAAAGTTCAGTGAAGTGTCGAAGATTACTCCAATATTTTTTGTGACTTCAACAGGCATAGGTAAAGGGCCACATTCCTCAGGACACCAACAGCAGAACCAGATGGATTCGTGTGTACCAAGCACAAGCACCTTTTTACTATGTATATCAATGATCTTAGCAACCATTTGTCAACTGCCACTAGGGACGTGCCCAAAATTGCCAACTCCCCTGTCCTGGCATTATTATAAGCTGATGACTTGGTGCTAATGGCCAGGACACCAAGTGCGTGGCAACACATATCAGCTCTGGAAGGGAGTAGAATGTGACAGCTTCACATTCTATTGGAACTGTCGGTAATGGAGATTCTGGATGGAATTGTCCAATGAGTTTCAACAGGGCCTTAGACTGGAGAAGGTGGCTGGGATGACTTTTCTATACCCTGTAACTTAATAAATCCTTTGGAACCACTTTATGATTCTGTGATTCTTATCAGAGGATTTTATGTTTCAACACTGGTGACAAGCAATTTTATGGTGAAGGACTTGGAGAACTTTAAGCTCATCAGAAGTACAGAATGAGGAAGTCATCTCAACACCTCAGGACCACGTGTCCTCGTGAATATTTACAAGCCATGTGGTGAGTGGTGGACACGTACTTTCAACTACTTTGGGTGAGTGCAATCCAGTTTACTTTACTGCATTGAATGGCAGTTGTCCTGAACCCCAGCATTTTTTAAATTCAGGAGTCTGCATCAATGTGAGCAATGCATGTGGAACTTTACCTACGTGGCCTCAGTGCCAAGAAACCCAAGTGTGAGCAAAGCATTCATGGCGTGAGGCTCCTGGAGTGTCTCTTCAGTTCAGAGGTGATTCTACGCAAGGAAGCTGTGTGTAACCTGTGCGTGTGCAGCAGAATGAAGCTCAACTACCTTTAGAAATCTTACTTAAATGAGCATTGGAGTGGCCATTTTGAAATGTTGGGTGCTTCATCATTGTTATGGGTGATTTCTACGTTGTTCTTCACGGCTATTGGCATGCTGATACCTAATATTTCCATCTGTTTAATAAAGATCAGCAAGGCGATAGGCACGCCTCTCACTGTGCCTTCTCTGAACTTGGTGCAGTTGATCACATTGCGCTGCACAATGGTAAGCAGGCCACAGCAAGTCACTGTGATTGGTACGACTACTAGAAGTGTTGAAGCTTACTATTTTTATTTGTTTTGCAGAATTCAGCATGGTGATAGGCATGTCTTTGACTGTGCTTTCTCTGTACTTGGTACAGTTTATCATGTTTCTCTGCATGACAGTAGGCATGTCACAGCCACTACTAATAGCAATACGAGTTACTCTTTGGGGGTATTGAAGCAGGTGTACAATTTAGGTATTATTTTTATATCTTTTAATTGTGCCTTCCATATATATTTTTGGTCATTTTAAATATCAAATGGATCCTATTTTGTAGTAGCTGGGGGTGAACAGGTGTGACCAAGTGCTGCACCGGGTGAACCTAATACTAAATGGAGTAAATGGAAGAAGGTCTTCGAATGATATTCAAAAGTTTGTGGCACATCAATGAGTTGCGAAAGGATAACCGCGTTACATTGTTTGAGTTCGGAAGGGTAGGAAGTATTTGATCATCTTCCTGCCATTTCACAAAGTGATGCGAAGGAATTGAGTGAATATGAAATCTTTGTAAAATATTGTGACAATCATTACTTGCCAAAGGTCAGTACTATACTTGAGTGATATCATTTAGTCAGGAGGTCACAGAGTGGGGGTGAGTCTGTGAAGAATTACTTTACCAATTTAAGAAAACTTGCATTGTCATGTAAGTTTATAGGTGCAGTGGAGGAACTAATAAGGGATCAGTTCATGTTGGGGTGCAATATAGAGAAGGTTTGAGATGAATTTTTGCAAAAAGATGAACCTACTTTATATGAAGTTCTCAATGTAGCCAAGAAAATTAAACTTTCAATGAAGTGTGTGGATGTTATTAAGAAAGAATTGCCACAAGATGTTAGTTTTGTGAAGAAAAAACAGACTTCAGTGAGATGACAAAGAAAATGACAAATGAAAGTAATAGGGGCAGTAGAGGTGTTTTAGGTGTGGGAGTAAGAGTCATTTCGCTTTTCACAAAGAATGTCCTGCAATGAAAGTTTGGTGCAGGGGTTGTAGAAAAAGGCATCACTTCCAAAGTGAGTGAAGGAACAAAAGAGAAATGAACATGACAAAGACTGAAGAGGTTGATTTTGAAGAAGATGACTCAGATTATGATTGTGGGCAAATAATGGTGCAAGTTAGGGAAGGTAATAAAAAATGCCCTGTTAACGAGATTTTAGTTGAAGAGGATTAAACAATTGTATTGTTTGATTCTGGAGCCAAAATAACACTAGTGTCAAAGATGTTTGTTTGATAAGAATCTAGCGGGAGCGGTGAAGCGAATGAAACCAGATATTAAACCATATGCGCTTGGTGGAGAACTGATCAAGTTGAAAGGCTATTTTTGTAGGTATGATCGAATAGGGGGAAAGTAGGTCGAATGGCAAGATATAAGTTTCCTCAAAAGGGGATAACATACTGAGTTGGTTTCACTTAAAGGATCTTGGGGTTATGCTGGATCCCAATAGTGAACCGCCCATCATTATTTAGGATTCTATTCAGGTAGTGGGACCTCAAGAGAATGACGTGAAGAATGAGAGAGTGGCTGTAGATTTGGTGGAAGAATTCCCCGCTGTCTTCAGATCAGAATTGGGTTGGTTGATATACCCATAAGATTAAATTAAGGGATGGGGTGCAACCGGTGTGTAGCAAAGTACAAAATGTGTTATTTGATGTAAAGCACAGACATGTGAGCAGCGTTGGAGACATTGGTTAAGGATGATGTGTTTGAAGAAATTGAGGGGATCGAATGGTTGTCTCCGGTTGTGGTGGCAAGGAAGAGTAATGGAGAGGTGAGGTTATGCGTAGACATGAGGGAGTTGAATAAAGTGGTTGTAGTGGATAATTGTTCCAATTCCCTACATAGCGTACATGTTAACGTCATAAAGTGGCGATAAAGTATGTCACTCCGAAAGGGAATTGTAATCCTGTTTGTGACGCATCGAGGGTTTGTGACGCATCTACGCATACGTGGAGGAGGAGCCCGCTCCAGCCCGCTGCAAGCTGTGAACCATGACCGCAACCGTGAGCCTGCCATTGAGACCGCCATCGGGTTCTGAGACTGCAGCACCGGTCCATGAAGGGGTGCCTGGGGCGCAAAACCGGCACCTGGGAGCAGAGCTGGGAGCGGAGCCGAGCAGAGCCAGACAGCTTGAGCGAGGGGAGGGGAAGTGGGAAAGCGGGAAGCAGGAAGCGGTGTGGTGCGCGAGAAGAGCGGAGCAATTTAGGCATGGTGGTGCTCCCTTGTGCCCTTGCTCCCACCCCCGCCTCTACCCCCGCCACTACCCCCGCCCCTACCACCTAGCGGGCTGTGTAGGTTTGACTGTGCAAGTTAGACACACAGAGTGTACCTAGGAGCTCAGGAAGGAGGCCTGCACTGGAGAGCACAGAGAACGGAGGTACGGTTCTCTGCTTCCCTTTACCTCTCCCCCCTATGTACAGGGACCTCCTGGAGACCGCCCTGAACACCTAGTAGGCTACTGACATCCACAGAGACTGCGGGTGGCATAATTCTGAGAGTCTCAAAGGCGGAATGTGGAAAGTGGAACAGTCTGCCAGGCTGGGTCTGTGTCTTTGCCAATATCTGTGCCACTGGTGCGCCGCCGGGCAATTTTTACTAGGAAGACGCGTTGGCGAGGCTGATATGAAGCTGACCTGAGGAGTCACAGCCTGTCTTCTCGTTGTGGCCAAATCTGCAGGACGCTTTCCCATCCTATGCTCACCCCGCAATAGTTGTGACCTGGGCAGATAAACTCAGTCAGTAGTAGTCAGTAGCAGTTAGCGCATTGTGGGGACACTGGGAGCTACGACTGAAAGAAAAGCCGCCTGCACGCGGGTTGTCGCAGCACATCCTGACTCTGGTTTTTCTGGCCCGTGATCTTGGTGACTCTGGACTGCTTTATTTGTTTGTTTGTTATTTATGGTGTATTTAGGGTGTAACATTGTCCCTTTGTCCCTTATCCCTTATCCCTCATCCTTGGATCCTTTATTTTAGCAGAAAAAGGGCAGAGAAAGGACAGTTCCGGCTCCAGTTGTTGTAGAGTGAGCTGTTTGTTCTGGATATTAAAGAGTCTGTAATTAAGTCTTTGCGGCTCTATTACCCGGCGGGGGCCAAATTCACCCCTTGGTGGGGTAGTGAATAGCACTGAACAGCAGTGAGCAATACAAACATGTCCTCCTCCAAACACCACTCGACAACTAACTGATTCATCCAGCCGACTTCCACCTGTCCGCTTTCACCTATTCACTGCCGTCTAACATTACGTCTAGATCATCTTTCAAGAAACCACAGTTACATATTCAAATATATATTCAAAAATATGGTCAGTTTCCACACAGTTAAATGGCGTACAAAAAACTGAGATCACAAACAATTTTTATGAAAAGACTGGGAACGGAACAAGCAATAAGGAGTGCCGGGAAGTCGGTCCGACTAGGAAATTCTCTAGCGACCCTTCGAATAAATAAATATTATAAAACAAAGTACAACTGAGCAGGGGAAAACACAAAGAGAACAACAAAATTAGATGAAAATCGATGAGGAAAAGAAACTAGCGGACCATATCGATCTCACTCAAAATCAAAAAGCACTGGAGGAAGAGACAAATTGTAACTCTAGAATCTTGGAATAACTAACTAGTAAGCTTACAATTTTCAAACCAACAAAATCAGTAATGCATCAAGCACAGCAAATTCTAGACTACGATGTCACCTGTCCAGACATTACCATCAATGACTTGGTTTTCTACAAGGATGTACCAAAGGAGTCATGGATAATCCAGAACAGTACCCCACAAAAAGCATTCGATCCAGAAGGATCCCTTTCTTATTCACCAGACTTTTCACTTTTAAAGACAACGGGATTCTCAAACGAAAATACCGCAGTATCTAAAGCCCTATTTACCCTACAAATAATTCTGGAATCAGTTCTTGCCCATCTTAGGAACATCCTGGAAAATTCTGATCAGATGCTGGACAGCCAATTAGGAATGCTAAAATACCTAGTGGGAAAAAAAGAAGGAAAGAACAACTAAAAACAACACCACCAGCAGAAAAAGGGAAAGAACCAAACGCGGAAAACCTCCTTAAACCAAAAGGCTTCCGTTCAATAAAAGATCTTACTCCACTAAAGAAAGGAGCAGCAACCCAAACAGGATGGAGTATACCAAAAGTAAAAAAGGGAGCACAAGACCCCGATCAGATATATTCCCTTAGAAAACTTTTCAAGGAAAATAACAAGCTGAACACTCATCAACCGGCCATTGCATTTTATCCAATCTTCACCAAACAAAAAAAAAAGGATTACCAAATCTGAATAACACTCCAGTATCCAATCAAAAAGAAACAGAAACTTCAGCAATCCAGTCACTAGACTCCACTGGCCTAGAAACATTAGAGAACGAAAGGAGACAAAATAAAATCAATCAGAAAAGGACAAAAAGAAGGGCTATAAGAAGGTTTGCAAAGAAGAAAGCCTGGAAGACAAGGTTCCGGAATACCTTCTCCCCCACTCCAAAATCCCCAGTAAAAGACAAAAGACTAGAAATAGTACAAAATCAGGCAGAAAGGGAGCTGAAAGTTCCAATAAAAGAACAAAGGGTAAATTTCAATCAACTTAATCCAATGGCTTCAAGTTTCTCAGCAATAGTGTCTGGAACAGAGATGCCGGTTCATAAGGATATTTCACTAAGAATTCAATCCCATTGGAAGATGCACACTCAGTCTGAGAAGACTCAACCATGTTGCCTGGAAATTACAGATCTATTTCCTTCAGGCAACGTCCCGCTTAATCGTGAGAGAATCACAAATTTATTTCAAAAGATACACCCGCTACAGTCTCTATCAAGAAGCAAAATAAAATTAGTAACATGCCCAGAAAAATCGATTGTAGGATTTTGGTCTCCCGTGATACCAGGAATAATATTAAAGGAAAGCGAAACTCTCCATAAATACGGATTCGACCTGTCACCAGTACAAATGTATGAGACTCAAAAACTGGAGAATCCTGAAGAAATCAATAAAATGAAAACTTGCCAATGGATTCAAAGGCAAAGTGCAATTAACAATCCTCCAAATTTCTTTAAAGAAAATATATCTGTTTCGATAACGAACGGGGAAAGGAGAAGCTGAAGCAAAAACACACCAATGAGGGAAATAACAACAAATGAAGACTCATGGGCTTGTATTGTGGAGAATCTGAATAGCAACAAACAGGGAAAGGAAAACTAACGCCCTTTTTAACAACGGCTTGACCATCTTTTCCTGGAATATTACCGGAACAACACAGGAGCAATTAGCCCTAATTACAGAAAACCAACCAGGAATTGTGGCCTTACAAGAAACATGGTCAACAACAACTTTTGACCAGCGAGTCTATTTTGTATATGATATTCCTGCAGAACAGGTTGAACGGTGGGATAGCAATTCTTCTTAGAGAAGACTCCAACTGGGACCAAGAAATTATCCCAATAGATTCAACGAACTTTCAATGTATTAAGGTCAAACTTGGGATTGCTCCATTAGAAATGCTGAAAATCCTCCTCATATTTAATGTCTATATCCCCCCTGGGTCAAAAATGGATGCATTAGCAATAGAAATACTCGAGGGAATAGAAAAGATAGTAGAAGACCAAGGCTATCCATCATTCTTCATTACAGGCGACTTAAACAGAAAAATATCTAATGACCTACTAGAAAAATGGGGTATTTGTGAAAAAGAAGAAACCCTGGCAATTCCAACTCCTATATTTTCAAAAGGAAGTAAAGCAGACAAAAGAGGGAAAATCCTACTAGCCTCACTTCCAATGCTGAACGGAGTAATACCAAATGGTAATGTAGAAGGAGATATTCCGGCATCATTCACAAGACAAGGTAACTGCAGTTCCTCAACCCTAGACTATATGATCTGTAGTTTAGATCTGTTCAGTTCAGCCTCATACCTAAAAGCTAACGTCGCAGCAGAAAGTGATCCCCCAATTCTACAATTAACAACAGAGCTGAAACCAAAACCTTCACCCTCCGGCCACATTATGTATTTTCAAAGTACAGTTCTGGTGAACCAGGCCCAAGGGTGACTGCTATTGAATTCAAGGACACTTAGTAAAATCATCAGTACAATTGAGATGGCCCAACCATTACAGAAAAAACAAAAAAAAAACAACAACAAACTTTGAAGCAGTCATTAAAAAGTTGGTACAATCCTTACAGGAAAATCTAAAACAACGAGGGCCAAGAGCGGAACAAAATAAAAGACGGAACTTAGATACAAAGGCAACGGAATTTAATAAATTAATAAGGTCACAGTTCCTTCAATTCTGTGAAACAAAACAACGTGAAATTAACAAATTAAAAAACCGGCGCAGGAGAGAAAAATAAAAAAATAAAATACAGGACAAAAACTGGATGGACATTCAGATAGCTGCTAAACAGAATAATCAATCAATCAATCAATCAATCAATCAATCAGTTAATTTGTAAAGCGCACTACTTACCCGTAAGGGTTTCAAGGCGCTGAGGGGGGGGGGTGCTGCTGCTGCTACTGGTCGAAAAGCCAGGTCTTGAGTCGTCTCTGTCATGCCCCGTGGCCCTGCCCCCAAGACGTTCCTAGTATTTAAGGAACATAGGTGCGCTCAAACGCCGCTTAGCGTTCTTGCTCCAAGCCCCGTTTCCGTCCTTGTTGCTGTTGCCTGACTTCCGCTTTGTTGGTTCCTGTTTCCGGTGAAGTTTGTTCCGTAGTTGACGGGTGCTGTTGGCTGCGGTGTTCCCCGTTTGGCGTGTCTTCGCCGCGTTTACTCCTGGTTGTTGAAGCGACTGCCTTTTGTCTTCCTGTATACCTTATTCCGTGTTGTGCAAACTTCCTTGAGCACGTTGGAGTCTGATTTGAGTGCCCCTGCTATATTCCCTGAACTGGCGCTCCGCCTCACAGCTAGTCTAATTTCCCGTAGTTTGGCCACGAGCTGAGGTTCCCCTGCTGTATTCCCTACTTGGTTGCTCAGCCTCGCGGACAGACTAGTTCCCGTTTCTTGTTCCGGGCACTGCTAATAATCCTTACCCTCTGACGAGAGAGGTTATCTCGTCTCCCCAGTGCAGACCCTGTTCTCTTATTTTAATTTGGGGTACTAGCGTGGACCACTGTGCAACATTCATGTGACGGCGCATTACACCAGAATCACGGTAACAGCGCATAGCGCTGCCTTATTATACATATTGTTGTTTGTAGTTAATGTGGAGATAATTAGCCTGATTGAATTCCTTGGCAGATGATTACAATACCCACTAGATGAACAAGCCCGCTCCTCTATTTTAGAGAAACATAGGGAGGATTACAATCCTGCATTACTCATGGTTCTATTGGAGAACTACGGGGTGAGCCTTGTGCATTCTTAGTGTATGTTTTGTTACAGAGTTGAGTTACTTACCTAACCTGTATTCCTCTATCGTAGGGGAACCAAGGGATTAATACAAAACCGCCACCCTCCTATACTACTAGCTGTGACCAATAGCCGTGGTAGGTGCCATAGAGGGGTGTTGTTCCCACATTGAGGTTGTATGGTAAAGACAGAGTATAATACATTCTTTTATTTTGCATCTGGGTATTCCCGCCACTATCCCTGACGTGGTTCATCAACACAACCTGCTTTTCTCCCCGCCTGTCCTTGTTTTGTTTCCCTGTTTTCCCCTGACATGTCATCTGCTACTCTAGAGTCTGATAGAGTCGGAAGGCCGTAGGGAAAGACTGAGGACTATTCTTCAAGTTCCTGATGCTCCTGTGGAACGTAACTGACAGTCATAACAGTCTCCTGAAGGTCAGCAGGTCTGCGGTTTGTCATAGGTTGAGTGGGAGGATGTTCCAGGTCTTGGCGGCGCGGTGGGAGAAGGACCTGCCTCCGGAAGTGGTTCTACGGATGCGCGGGACCGTGGCCAGGGCATGGTCAGAGGAGCGGAGTTTCCTGTTGGGTACGTAGAAGGAGAGTCGACTGTTGAGATAGGCTGGGCCGGTTTTGTGGAATGCCTTGTGTGCGTGGATCAGGAGCTTGAAGGAGATTCTTCTGTCAACGGGGAGTCAGTGCAGGTTCCTCAGGTGGGGGGTGATGTGGTCGCAGCGCGGGACGTCGAGGATCAGGCGTGCAGAGGCGTTCTGGATTCTTTGCAGTCTGTTGATGAGCTTGGACGGGGCTCCGGCGTAGAGGGCGTTTCCGTAGTCAAGTCTGCTGCTGACTAGGGCCTGGGTGACTGTTTTCCTCGTATCTGTCGGGATCCATCTGTAGATCTTGCAGAGCATACGGAGGGTGTTGAAGCAGGTAGAGGAGACTGCGTTGACTTGTTTGGTCATGGTGAGTTTCGAGTCGAGGATGACTCCCAGGTTGCGTGCGTGGTTAGTAAGAGCCGGGGGTGTCCCTAGTGATGCGGGCCACCAGGAGTCATCCCATGCTGAGGGGTTGGGCCCGAGGATGAGGATCTCCGTCTTGTCTGAGTTCAGCTTAAGTCGGCTTTCCTTCATCCAGTCGGCGACAGCCTTCATTCCCTGGTGGAGGTTGGATTTGGTGGTGAGGGGGTCCTTGGTGAGGGAGAGGATCAGCTGCGTGTCGTCGGCGTAGGAGATTATGTTGAGGTCGTGCTGTCGGGCGATGCGTGCGAGTGGTGCCATGTAGACGTTGAACAGTGTCGGGCTGATGGAGGATCCCTGTGGGACGCCGCAGATGATCTCGGAGGCTTCGGAACGGAACGGGGGAGGCGGACTCTCTGAGTTCTGCCGGAGAGGAAGGAGGTGGTCCAGTCCAAGGCCTTGTCTCAGATCCCTGCGTCATGGAGGCGCGTGCGTAGTGTGCGGTGGCAGACGGTGTCGAAGGCGGCAGAGAGGTCCAGGAGGATGAGGGTCGCCATCTCACCGTTGTCTAGCAGGATCCTGATGTAGTCTGTGGCGGCGATGAGGGCGGTCTCGGTGCTGTGGTTGCTGCGGAATCCTGATTGTGAGGGGTCCAGGATGCTGTTGTCTTTGAGGTGATGGGTGATCTGGATGTTAACTATATTCTCGATGACTTTTGCTGGGAACGGAAGCAGAGAGATGGGCCGGAAGTTCTTGAGGACGCTCGGATCCGCCTTGGGTTTCTTCAGTAGGGCGTTGATCTCGGCGTGCTTCCAGATCTCAGGGAAGGTAGCGCTCTCGAAGGAGAGGTTGATGATGTTGCGCAGGTGGGGTGCGATGGAGCTGCCGGCTTTGTTGAAGATGTGGTGTGGGAGAGGGTCAGACGGGGAGTCTGAGTGGATTGTGCCCATGGTCTTGATTGTTTCCTCGATGCTCACGTTGGCCCAGGTTGTCAGGGAGTCGTGGTCGATGGGGTGCGGTGGGTCTGGCGTGTCGAGGCCTGTAGGGGTCGTCCGGGGGTTGAAGCTGTCATGGATGTCGGTGATCTTGCGGTGAAAGAAGGTGGCGAGGGAGTTGCACAGTGTGTGCGATGGCGGGATGTCGTTGGCGCTGGAACTGGGGTTGGAAAGTTCCTTCACGATGTTGAAGAGCTCCTTGCTGTTGTGTGCGTTGTTGTCAAGGCGGTCTTTGAAGGAGGTCCTTTTGTCGGTCCTGATGAGGTGGTGGTGGTTGCAGATGGCGTCGTTGTGGGCAGCACGGCTGTCCGGCGTCTTGTCGCTGTGCCATTTGTTCTCCAATTTCCGGCAGGTGCGCTTTGATGCTAGGAGTTCCGGGGTGAACCAGCTGGCTCTCTTGCTGGTGTCTCTGTTGGTTGGCTTTTTCAGCGGGGCTAAGGTGTTGGCGCAGTCGTCCATCCAGCGTCTGAGGGTGCGCGCACCATCGTTGGGGTTGGTCGGTGGGTTGAGTGCGAGGTTTGTCTGTAGTTGTTCTTCAGTGACTTTGCCCCAGCAACGGCGGGGGATCTGTAGAGTGCGGTGGTGATTGAGGGATTTTCGGAAGGTGAAGTGGATGCAGTGGTGGTCTGTCCAGGTGAGTTCAGAGGTGTGGCTGAAGGCGACGTGGGGGCTTGAGGAGAAGATGGCATCAAGCGTGTGACCGGCGATGTGGGTCGGCATCATGACAAGCTGTTTTAGTCCGAGGTTGGCGAGGTTGTTGATCAGGGTGGAGGAGTTGTTGTCGTTGTTGTTCTCCAGATGATAGTTCAGGTCTCCGAGGAGGATGTAGTCGGTGGAGGTCAGCGCGTGCATGCTGATGAGGTCGGCGATGGAGAATTGTGGTCGGGGTCCGGGCGGTCTGTAGACGAGGGTCCATGTGGATCTGGAAGTGCATGTGTCCGGCGGTGCTGAGAGTGTCGTTGGTGTTTGTTGAGACCCTGATGGTGTTCTTGTGGACGATGGCGATTCCTCCTCCGGCTCCGTTGGTGCGGTCTCTGCGGGTGATCTTGTACCCGTCGGGGATGGCTATGGCTTTCTCTGGAGAGGAGGCTTCGTTCATCCAGGTCTCAGTCAGGAAGGCGACGTCCGGGGATGTGGTGTCGAGTAGGTCCCAGAGCTCGACGGCGTGTTTGCATGCGGAGCGAGTGTTGATCAGGATGCATCTGAGCTGGTTGGGTTCCGTCGTGGTGGGTGTCTCGGCGCCTTCGAGGTAGGAGAAGCTGCAGTTCCGGCAGGCGAAGGGACCGTGGGTGCGCTTCGGGGTGGCCTTGCAGCAGGTGTGGGTCCTTCCTGGGTTGAGAGCGACAAGGGTGCTGGCGTCATAGCGGAGGCGGTCTTCATGGCTGGTGCGTGGGGGCACACCCAATGTGCATATTGGAATAAAATCACCAAAGAAACAGGCAAAAAAAAATCATTACATGCTATCCCAGTACCCCTCATGGAATGGGAAAAATATTTAACCAATTTACATAAATTAAATCAGACTTCAGACAGTATGAACGGAATGGCAAGTAACTCAGGAGTAAACACTCTAATCGAACTCTATATAAAAAAGGCAAGAACGTCGGGAGCAACAGGTCCGGATCAAATCCCAATTAAGGTCCCCAAAGCAAGCTTAAAGAATGGAGCAAGTTCTTAGCAACCCTCTTTCGCCATATCTGTGATACAGGGAAAGTCCCAAAATCTTGGAAGGGGAGCATCGTAATCCCAATACATAAGAAGGGCTCAAGGACGCTCCCCTGTAACTACAGGCAGATAGCTCTCCTGGATGCAACAGGGAAAATGTTTGCTGCAGCAGTATTAGACCATCTTAAAGACTGGGCATTCTCATCAGGCTTAATTCCCCTATATCAAGCTGAGTTTAGACCAAAACATTGGGTCACAGATAACATTGCAGTGTTGCAAACTATAATCAACAAATATGTAACCTCAAAATCTCAGGTTGTGTATGCAGTTTTCGTCGACTTTACGACTGCATTTGATAGGGTGGACAGAGGAACGCTATGGAAAAAACTCCGTAAAATGGGAATCCCGGATAACCTCCTTCATTTAATAACATCATTACATTCAATTACTTGGTCTTACAAGCCCAATAGCTACACCAAACGGCCTCAGACAAGGATGTCTTCTAGCTCCCTTACTGTTTTCCCTATATCTTAGTGATCTGCCAGAAAGCTTCAAACAAGTCAGCAATTTCCCACCTAAAATCGCATCCCATAAAATCTACACCTTGCTTTATGCAGACGACCTAGTCATCTTAGATTTAATGCCATTCGGTCTACAAAGGAACCTGCAAGCACTCTATAAATATACGGAAGAGAATTATTTAATACCGAACATTACCAAAACAAAAATAGTCTCATTTTCAGGAAGGAAACGGTTTGTCAAATGCAATTGGACTTTAGGGGGAAAATCGCTAGAAGTGGCAAAGGGATACACATATCTAGGGAAACTTTTTACACAATCTCTGCAAAAATCTGCTTATATACAGAACCTGAGCCGAAAAGTTGGCGTCCACGTGGGGGCACTTTCACGATTATACGCCTCGACCAGCCAAAGGCACTTTTCCACTCTCCTTCAAGTATACAGCGCTAAGATCCCGCCAGTACTATCATACGCACATAAATATATTCCACTAAGTCAATGGAAACATTTGGATTTGAAAGAAGGGAAAGTCCTCCGGAAACTAACTAAGACGTCACAAGCTGTACCAGTACAAGCTCTTCGTCTTGAATTCGTACTAGTTAGTTCATAAGCCAGAGGAATCACTAATATCACAAGATGAGCATACAATCTCATCCACGCGGAACAAAGTACCCTATGATCCCTCTTAAAAATAGAGGCATTTGACCAAGGATCGCCGAAATATGTATTCTGTAGGAATGTCGCATTTGCTTTTAAAATATCAAATGTCAACACCGATTTGTTGCAATCTTGGACTTCTGCTCAGCTGAAGCTCTTTTTAAAACACCTTACACCAAGGTTAGGCTTTGAACATGACATCCCACCATTGTTCCAAATTGACACTTTACAAAACATATACTGAAACTATAGCTTATAAGAAAACACAGCAGTATATTTATTTTAACGTAAAGCACGGTGTCAGGCGACTGATTATATTATTCCGGCTTGGTATAATTCCTCTAAAATCATTCACCTGCAAATGGCTCCCAAAAGAAAAAGCCAGTAGTTCATGAGATTTATGTAATGCTGGGGAGCAAGACTTGGAACATATGTTATTTGCTTGTCCAAACTTGACAGTGGTAAAAGCTACAAAAAGGTATTTACAACTACTTCGGACGCACTTTTAATTATTTCTGGGGACGCGCTTTTAATTATTTCTGGCTTCTTCAAAGAGATCGGCCCCATACCTCACCAAACGCTGCCGTGAGGGGAACGGCTTCTCGGGACTGCATTCTTTTGGCTGCCGCCGTGAGGGGAACGGATCCTGGGGGTGAATCGACTACATCCCCCATAACACCCTGCTCAGCGCCGAAAATCTGCATCATCAGAGGGCGCCAAAGGCCCTCTTAACCAGCACAGGGCACACGCAGCGCGGGACGCGCTTTTAATTATTTCTGGCTTCTTCAAGGAGATCGGCCCCATACCTCACCAAACGCTGCCGTGAGGGGAACGGCTTCTTGGGACTGCATTGTTTTGGCTGCCGCCGTGAGGGGAACGGCTCCTGGGGGTGAATCGACTACATCCCCCATAACACCCTGCTCAGCGCAGAAAATCGGCATCATCAAAGGGCGCCAAAGGCCCTCTTAACCAGCACAGGGCACACACAGCGCGGGACACGCTTTTAATTATTTCTGGCTTCTTCAAGGAGATCGGCCCCATACCTTACCAAACACTGCCGTGAGGAGAGCGGCTTCTTGGGACTGCATTCTTTTGGCTGCCGCCATGAGTTGAACGGCTCCTGGGGGTGAATCGACTACATCCCCCATAACACCCTGCTCAGCGCCGAAAATCGGCATCATTAGAGGGCGCCAAAGGCCCTCTTAACCAGCACAGGGCACACGCAGCGCGGGACACGCTTTTAATTATTTCTGGCTTCTTCAAGGAGATCGGTCCCATACCTCACCAAACACTGCCGTGAGGGGAACGGCTTCTTGGGACTGCATTCTTTTGGCTGCCGCCGTGAGGGGAACGGATCCTGGGGGTGAATCGACTACATCCCTCATAACACCCTGCTCAGCGCTGAAAATCAGCATCATCAGAGGGCGCCAAAGGCCCTCTTAACCAGCACAGGGCACATGCAGCGCGGGACGTGCTTTGAATTATTTCTGGCTTCTTCAAGGAGATCGGCCCCATACCTCACCAAACGCTGCCGTGAGGGGAACGGCTTCTTGGGACTGCATTCTTTTGGCTGCCGCCATGAGGGGAACGGCTCCTTGGGGTGAATTGACTACATCCCCCATAACACCCTGCTCAGCGCCGAAAATCACCATCATCAGAGGGCACCAAAGGCCCTCTTAACCAGCACAGGGCACACGCAGCGCGGGACGCGCTTTTAATTATTTCTGGCTTCTTCAAAGAGATCGGCCCCATACCTCACCAAACGCTGCCGTGAGGGGAACGGCTTCTTGGGACTGCATTCTTTTGGCTGCCGCCATGAGGGAAACGGCTCCTGGGGGTGAATCGACTACATCCCCATAACACCCTGCTCAGCGCCGAAAATCGCCATCATCAGAGGGCGCCAAAGGCCCTCTTAACCAGCACAGGGCACACGCAGCAGAAGTCTGGGCTGGGCCACCCCTCCAACAATTTCAGATGGGTAAGCGTAAACATTTGGGTAACTCTGACAAGGGGGGTCTTAAAGCTAAAATACCCAGAAAGTCACCATCTATAATTTCTTACCTAACTTCTGCTGTGGGTACCTTGAATAAAGAAATAGGAAATGCGGAAAAGGAGCTAGGCTTGGATATAAGTGAAGCCCCTAGGGAAGGGTCTGTGGCGACAGCACTTTTGGCATCTGCCCCTGTACCCCTGGACCCTGTGGTACTGATTAAAGCCCTCCAAACAACAGACTGATGCGTTATCCCCCGTTTTGGCTGATTTGGGTGGCATCCCTAGCCCTCAGAGCACTTACAATTTACCATGTGAAAGGGCTTCCATGGAAGGGCCCACTGGAGTAAAACGCCCTAAAAAAAAAACTATTAAGCACACTAAAGGCTCCAAGATAAGCACATCTAAGGCCTTCCCGGGAATTGATGAATCCATCCAACAGTCCTTGCGGTCTCTCATTGAGGATATTTTTAGTACAAGATTCGAATCAATGCTGACCACTATTGCCAAGAACATTATTGACACTATGAACTCCTGTGTGGCTGATCTAAAAAAGAAATGTGATAATTTAAATAATATTATGGACTCCCGTTTGAGAGAAAAATTGTGTCCCATGACTGATAATATTGATGTGTTTCCAGTAGTAACTGGGTTAGCTAATAGAGGGAACAACCAATCGAGCGCTCTGTTGCCATCCCTGGGGAGGGGCGGTTCCTTGAATTCAGGGGATAGGATGGATGTCCCTCTTACTGCAAGTCAAAAGGATCCTAATGTTGCCCCCAGTACTGACTTTACGCAACTTAGAAGGCCGCCTATAGTTATAAGGGGGAATTCTGAGCAGTATAAGAATCCCATTCTTAATAACTATAACAGGATTGATCTCCCCCCAGAAGCTACTTCTTTGGTCGCTGTCCTTGTTCCTTCCCTTGAGCACCCAGAAAAAGAATCAACAAATGGTTGTTGCGTAAAACAAAAAGTTGGTGCAACCATTATTGTTCTGGTTCCTCTGAAATCTCAGACCATATTATCATGGCTAGACGGCTGTCTTGGGTGGGCAATCAACCCAAAAAAATCGCAGGTGATTGTATAATAGTCAATTTTAATACACCAGATATAGCGGATAGGTTGTTTTGGGATGCTACTGACCTAAAAGTGGACGGCATAAGGGCCGTCCCGTTGGGCTATTTTTACCCACCAACAAGTACAGGGTATTCTTACAATAGGTCACAGGCCAACATTAATCCCCATTTGCCGCTGTGTCGGCCTAGACCTGTAAGCAGTGTTTCTAGTCCTGCAAGCTTGTGTGGAGTTGGGGCCCTGTTTGCTACATGTGTGCGGCCAGGATCCAAGGAGGAGGGTTTACCACTGTCTAATAGATTTTATCCTTTAAGCCTGCTGGATTCAAATGATTGACTCCCAGTGACAGAGGTTACCTAGCCTTAATGACCTGGAGGGTATTGATATTGGGAGTGAAAATTGTCTATCTGCTATGCCCCGTATCAATCATCCCCAAGAAGTCATTGGTGATGTAGGCTCATCCAAATGCAGAATTATCAGCTGTAATATTGCGGGCATAAGAAGTAAAAGAGATAACCCCCAGCGGCTAGAATTTATAAAATCTTTTGACATAATTGCCCTTCAGGAAACCTGGGATAGGGGGGATAATTTTTGGCTAGATGGTTTTAGCTCCTATTTCTTACCAGCCCAAGCAGTACCAGCAGGAAGAGCAAACGGTGGTCTTATGCTACTTCTATCTCTGAACCTACAGGGATCCACGAAAAGGATTGACATAGACTCTATTAACTGCCTGGCAGTAGAAATATGTTTCACTATCTATCCCAAGATACTTCTTGTGAATTTTTATAATTCTGGGGAAACTGACCATAGGAACCAACACTTGAACATTTTGAAACTTTTTTTAGAAAGTTATAGGGCTATGCAAACCACTTTGTTTTATGTTGTGCTTATGGGTGATTTTAACATACATTCCTGTTGCTCTCATTGTTGTATTGAAGATGGTTTTGGTCATAATTTTGCATCGACCCCCCCATTTTGAACATTCAGAGCAGGGGGAGGGCTTAGAGTCTCTCTTGTCTGAAGCTGATCTCTTTGAACCTGGTGTTGTTAACATTCTTGATCGGTGCCCTACATTTAAATCTAAAGTTAAAGACACCATTATTGATTATATTTTTTAGTCTCCCATGCTATTAGGCAAAGTAGTCTTTTATAATGCCAGGGAATCGCCCTTTAGTGACCATAACCCTGTCATTTTGGAACTAGATAAAAGCTGCGGCCTATTAGCTCGTGGCAGTAGGCAAACCGCACCTTGTACTGTAACTACCTGTGATCAAGGGAGAAGGCTCAGATGGCCCAAAGTGATGCCGGACATCTTTTTTATAGATCTGTGCGAGAAATGCAAGGGGAATATTCTAATATTTGTCAACCCCTTGAGCACAAAAGACGCTATTTTTAGAGCCTTCGAGGATATTTGCAATCAAATAGCTAGCGATCTAAGAATTAAGTCCAAACAGAGAGCGTCACGTGGTTTAAAGTGGTTTGATAATAAATGCTCACGTGCCCATCGACTTTTAAATCTAGCCCTGAAAAGTTTACCACGTGACAGGGTCTTGATTGCTGATTTGCGGAAACAGTACAAGATGGCAATTAACAGCCGGAAAGCAGAGATTAAGGCCGAGGCATGGCATGCGCTGTTATCAGTAGATGTACTGAGGGCTAGTTCAAAATTCTGGGGAATTATTAACACACCTTTTTTTTCAGGCTTGGATAATGAGATTCAGGATTGTCATATTACTGAGGCTCAATGGCTGTCCCATTTTAAGGCAATATATGCCTCCCCTGAGAGCCAGGACTTGCCTCTTAGCCTATTACCTACTCAAACCCGAGTCCCACTTGTGTTCCTTGAAGAGGAAGTGGAGAAAGCAATAAGGGAGACTATCAGTGATAAGGCCCCTGGCCCTGACTCTGTTCCGGCAGATCTCTACAAAAGTGAACCTAAATTTTGGGCAAAGATCCTGGCAAATGTCTTTAATGTCTCTGGCACCTCAGGGTTCCCTGCATCGTGGTCTCGATCGACTATCATTCCGATTTTTAAGAAGGGCCATAGAGGGGACCCGCGGTGCTATAGACCAATATCCCTGATTGACTCTTCTGTGAAGATTTTAGGAAAAATAATTTTAACTAAAATTTCAGATTGGGCTACCGAGAAAAATATTATTTCTGTTTTACAATATGGGTTCAGAAAACGTAGAAGTACCACCGACCAGTGCCTTAATTTGTCCTTACTAATCAGTAAATACACTGTGGCAAAAGAAGGCTGTTTAAGGATGGCATTTATGGATCTATCCTCAGCGTTTGACCTGGTTAACAGGTCAAAGCTGTGGAACATTTTGTTGGATAAAGGTCTTGACCCGTCCTTAGTGTATTTCCTGGCTGATCTTCATCAAGATCTTACTGCCTCGGTCAGGATTTCACAGGGTGGCAAATGCTCAAGTTCATTCAGATCAGCTCATGGGGTCCGTCAAGGGTGTATTTTGGCGCCTGTACTCTTTACCTTGTACATCAATGACCTAGACAGATACCCTTTGACAGCGACTTTGGATATCCTGTGTGTAGGAGATTGCTCAATTCCGGTTCTCCTATACGCGGATGACGCTGTCCTTATAGCACGCACGGCGGTGGGTCGCCAGCGGCTCTTAGATGCCTTTGGGGCCCACATGCAGTTGCTGGATCTAGCAGTAAATAATAGTAAGTCCCACATTTTGTCATTTGGTCGTAGAGCAAGAAAACCCTATTCCTTTTATTGTAATGGGCTGGAAGTGACCCCGGTCTCCTCCTTCACCTACCTAGGGGTTGTTTTTGATGAGAAGTTCTCTTGGATACCGCAACAGAAAATTAAAAAGAATTCTATTACTCGATCTGCCCTAGGATTAATGGGGTTTGCAAAGCGTTTGGGGGCTAGACCAATTGAGAGTATATTGAAAATATATAGTGCAAAGTGTGTAGCGATTGCGGCCTATGGTTCCTCTATATGGGGCTTTAAAGAACAGCCTGGCATTCAAATAGCCGAAAATACATTCTTACGCAGTCTCTTATCAGTCCCAAAATCTACGCCAGTTTTTTGTATACACCAGGAACTTGGGATTGGTTATATCTCAGACATTTTGAGCTTAGCTCCGTTGCTCTGCTGGCTCAAAACGTGGATAAATCCAGAATTGATTTTGAATCATAAGATTTTACGAGACTGTGTTCAGCTAGACAACTCTAATAAGATCAAGTGGCTGTCTTACGTTAAAAGTATGTTAACCAAATTGGGGCGGCCAGAGCTATTTGAAGCTCCCGAAAAGATCCGGAAGGAGGATGTGCTGTGGGTGAAATCTCATTTTAAGAATCTATTGTCTGCAGAAAGGGAAGAACTAGAGCTGCAGAAACCCTCTGTTAGGGCTCATTTTTTAACTAAAATGAATATCTGTATTGAACCCTATTTGGTAATAGTAAATAAACCCTTCCATCGTTGGCTTTTAACTAGGTTTTGTTTTAACTTAGTTCCTTTTTTATTAGGCGACTTTCAGGAGTGGTGTAATCCTGAGTATGCGATTCCTTGTAAGTGTGACAATTTTTCATCCCAGAATACGCTCCATTTTATGATGTTTTGTCCTTGTTATACTGACATTCGTAACAAGTATATAATTCCCATCCTGAGGGGAAAGGGCTTCCTGCAGGTTAGACCAGCATTTGTCTGAGCACATCATGGGATATTTTTAATATTGCATGTTTTTTGGTTGCTGCTATGAGGTTCAAGAAAAAAAAGACATTTGTTATCTGATTATTGTTTAGATTCTTAATTGTCACCATGTAAACTATAGAATCGTGTTTTTAACATCAATGCAAACTCATATGAAGGACTGTTTTTAGGAGGACAATAACGTGTCAAGATACTAGTAGATCACCCTAAAACTATGAGCTTGTCTTATATGCACATAGCACTTTAAATAATGTTTTTATTGTACGTAGAGCAGCCCATGGTACTTCTCACGATTGTTTGGAATGAAATGTTTGCACTTTATCCTGTATGCACTTTGCACTTTACAAAAAATGTTTTACTCTAGGACTTATTATGGGGAGAGAAATTTGAAGCTTCGTATCCTAATATGTTTGCCCTTTTGGTATTGAAATTTTATCTTGAGGAGCAATGTGCCATTTTAATTCATGAGCTTTTTAATTGCATTCTGCACTTTATATAAAACTTGTATTGTATGCCTAGAAAAGCTCTAGCCCCACAAGTTGAAATACAGGAAAAGACATTTGTAGTTTTGCACCCCAATACTGTTTGTATGTTTCTATCTCTCGAATCTTGCACTTTAAGCTTTTGTTTTATTGAATTGTTATGATTTGCCAGTTGATATTTAGTACATTTTATTTTTCAACTGTAATGTATGATTGATTGAACTGTTTACTTTTATGACATTAAGTTGTCGAAAAAAAATAAATAAATAAATACTTCGTACAAAATGTAAAATCACTTTGGTTCAGTACCTGATCTCGCTTCGTAAGGTACCGCCTAACGAATTTGTATGTTACAATATGTTCAAATTTTTTAAATCTTTGTTAAGTTTGTACTAGAAGCTATATTTTATCATTTTATAGGTAAATTTTAAAAGAAATTTGTATGTATTAAATATTTGTTGTTCTCAGCCGAGAACTAAATCAAATAAATAAATTAACATGGGCAAAGTGTAAGTTCAGAAAAACACACATAGAATACTTACGATATGACATTTCTGTCAAAGGTTTAAAACTCCAAATGAGCCTTGTTGAGCAAATGCTGGTTTGGTCACACCTCAAAACAAGGAGTAGTTACGCAGATTGTTGGGGATGTCCGAATACTATTGTAAGTGTATTCCCAATTTTGCCATGAAGAGTGTAAAGATGAGAGGGTTGTTAAAGAAGGTTGCAGATTTTGTTTGGGATGGTGAATGTGAAGAGGAGTTAAAATTAATAAAGTGAGATCAAGCTGCTTCTCCAAATCTTCATAGTTTTGATCCTAACATGAAGTCTACCTTAATTACCGATGCTAGTGTTAAGGGCTTAGGAGCTGTTTTGTTAAAAAGGGAAGGGAGCAACACCAAAACAATAATGTTTGTTTCACATAGTTTGAAGGGTACCAAATCGAGGTACTCAGTCATATAAAGGGAAGCCCTGGCAATTTACCGGGCTGTGAGAAAAATCCAGACCTTTTTGTGGGAATGTGAGTTCAAAGTGAAGACTGATCATAAGCCTTTGAAAGACATTTTTATAGAAAAGGCATTGATGTGGTATCTGTGATAATTACCAAGTGGGTGGTTGTGTTACAAGAGTATAATTTTGTGGTGGAAACATACCAGGAGTTAGGATTTTTTAAATTATTTTTTTATTTTACAGAGCTTTATATAACGCAAACTTCACCCGAATCGAGTATCAGAGCGCTTTACGTAGCACCAGTTGCATTACATGAGGACACATTAATTTTTTTATTTTTTTTGTTAGGCACGGGGAGATTAAGTGATTTGCCCATAATCACAGGATGTTCAGCGTCATTGCCGAGACTCGAACCCAGTTCCCCAGATTCGAGGTCGACCGCCCTAGCTGTTTGGCCAACTCCGTCTCGTTTGGTGGACAATGTTGAAGGAATGGAAAGTGGAGATGGAGAGTTTGAAGATCAAGAGGATGTTGGTTGTGTTGTAGAAGGCAATGTAATTTCTGAGGAGGTGTTGAAAAAACCTATCAGTGATGATGGTGAGTTGCAA
This sequence comes from Triturus cristatus, assembly GCF_964204655.1. Taxonomy (NCBI): domain Eukaryota; kingdom Metazoa; phylum Chordata; class Amphibia; order Caudata; family Salamandridae; genus Triturus; species Triturus cristatus. The sequence continues at coordinate 1,188,193,090 of NC_140581.1, read as the reverse complement.
GCTGTGTGCAGGTTATTAAAGACGAATTGCAAAAAGAAAAAGTGCATGAATAAAGAATGTCTGAAGTCTTGGATTGTGAAGGAGGAGCTATTAGAAAAGAAGGCACAAGGCTAGTTCCACCTGTGGCACTAAGGAAGCCATTGTTGAACTTGGCACATGAAGGGCCTCAAAGGGTTTCAAAGACTAAGGAGTGGTTAAGGACATGTTATTGGTGGCCAGGGATGGACATGGGAGCAGAAAGGGTAGATGGGTATGTGTAGAATGTATGACATGTATGAGTTCAACCCATGGTGGTGCAGAATGTGTGGAAAGGTCCTTGGGAGGAATTGACTTAGATATCCTTGGGCCTATTTATTCCAAGGCAGGTTCCAAATATCTTGCGGTATTGATGCATCTATTTTCGATGTGGCCTGAGGTGACCTTTACAAAAGGTGTTGAAACCAGACACATTGTAGCATTTCTGAAGGATCTTATAAGTAGGGAAGGTATCCCAAGGGTGTTGCTCAAAGACAATGGTGTCCAGTTAGTTTCAAGGGAAATGGAGGAAATTCTGTAGGAGCGTGGTATTAAGAACAAGAATTGTTCTTTGTTTCACCTAAAGACCAATGGCTTAGTGGAGCGCTTTAATAAAGTGCTTAAGGAAACCATCAGAATGGCCAAGGATAATGCAGTGAAGTGGAAAAAAGAAGTGAGAAGGAACTTTGATGTCTATCACTAGCTTCCCATTCTGTCACAGGGAAGTGTCCTTTTGAACTGTTCAGAAAAAGGAAATCTAGCTGTATAAGGATGCCCCCAGGGAGAATGAGAAGTGTGAGGAGAGGAAGTGCAGGGATGAGAGTGAGCATAGTAGGAAGAAACACGAAGCAATAAAGATTGATGAACGGAATAAATCGTTTGATGAAAGGAAGATAGTGAAAGTCACTAAAGTGCTAGTAGGTGACTGATAAGAATTAGAATGCCTGGTGGAGGGGTTACGTTTTCAGATCCTATTCGCATTGTGAAACTTTTTATAAACGCTGTTAAGACCACAGATAACAGAGTGCGGAATCTTAATAGAGTAGTGAGGTAAAGTATTGCAAAGAAGAGCAGGTTAGAACAATCTAAGCCATGTGGGAGATCAAATGAAAAAATTAGCCAAAGCAGTAAAAGGAAGAAAGAGTGTTTGGGCGTGAGAAGGAATGTAGGAAAGGTGAAGACTCCTAAGTTTTTGGAGGACTACGAGAGAGATGTGACTGTGCAATGTACTTAGTAAGGTGGGTTAAGCAGATGCAATTAAAATGTATTGTGAGTTGTTATTATTGTATATAGGTATCTTTGTAATGTAATTAGTAGCTATGATAGGCTCTTATAGCAGTGTTTAGTTTTACAATGCTCTTTTATTTCATGCTTTTTATATGACGGGGAGGTGCGTGGTAGCTCCTGTCAGCTCTGGGAGGGAGTAGACAGCCTCACATTCTATTGGAACTGTAGGTAATGGATGTTCTGGATGGAATTTGCCAACGAGTTGTAATGATGCCTTAGTCTGTAGAAGGGGGCTGGGATGAGTTCTCTGTAACCTGCAACGTAAATGCTTTGGAACCACTTCATGTTTCTGTGATTCTTATTGGAGGGTTCTAAGTTTCAGTAGTGTGCTTTGTGCATTCTGATAGAATCCTTTTTGGCCTGCATGAGCAATCATGATATGAAGACCAATTTTAGATATAATGTCCTGCAGACTTGGTAGGAACTGTTTGACGTCCCAGAAGCTCCAAGAGCAGTATCTGTGCTCTGTCCAGAACTTTTGCTATTTGGGCGTCATGTTTGATGGGGGTAACTCATGTCAACCACAAATGAACACAGCAAGTTTAAAGCTGGAGAGGGCGGCTGGAGCTATGTTCAGCCTCATCTAGAAGGATGGAAGAGGAAGTATATCCCTCTTTCTTAAGATCTATAAGCTACAGTGTGTCCCTACAGCAACCCGTGGTGCAGGGGTTTGGGGGTATCGTAATGTTTCCCCAATACAGGTAGAGGCAAATATAATTGGCAGGCAGTTGCTTAATATTCCACCTTGTAGCTCCTCCTATAGTTTGCATTCTGAACTCAATCTGGAATATATCACAGACTCTATTAAACTGGCCCCTCTCCTGCTTTTGGTGTATGGGCAAATAGTAAGGCTAACTTTAATAGAGATGCTATTGTTTATTGTCTCAGTCAGGATAAGGGGCCATCAATTCCCTGGTTGAATTATGTTAGCAAGTCTTTTGCCGAAATTGGTCTTCCAGAAAAGTTTACTTCTTCTATGTCCATTTGTAAGTCTGACAAAAGGCTGGCTAAATCATGTTATGATACGTTTATTCTCTCCCAAAGAACTAAGGAAGCTCTGAGTCATTACTCCAGCAGCGGCCACCCAATTACTGTAGAGGAGCTTTGCCCCACTGCTGCTAGTGAAAAATAATATGATAATAAAATGAATTTCCATTTAATTTTTAACTGCTTCTAGCCTGAGCTGTGTCTGGAGGCATGGCATTGCTGCTGACTGGCAGCAGGGGACTGTTGCTCACTCCACCAGTTTACTTTGCGCATGTCACTATGTCCAGCTGTCTTGTGACGGCCTGCCTGACATGTGCACTAAAAACCTCACCACCTACCTGTCTTAGACAGCTGGGTGGAGAGCATGCACAGGCCCCCTGTGCCTGTTGGAGCATAGAAGCAGCCTGCTCTCATGCTGCTCATCTTCAGTGTAAGAGCAGTGTCAGGATTTGGAGAGGGTTGGCTGAGGCTCCAGGAGGATTCAAGCTGATTGCACAAGGAAGCAAGGGCAAGTACGTGTTCCTTGTTAAAATGTCTTAGTGCCTATTTGTACCCACCACTGCCAGGGTCTTCGTGCCCGCAAAGGACTAGTTAAGCCACTAGCACAAAGCACACATTCTTGTCTGCATCGCTCCTTCAGTTCAGTGTGGATTTGTTGGGCTAAAAACACGTCTCCTTGCATGAGGTCAGGCTAAAGAGCCCTCACACTAGCCCGCGCTTAGTTTTGGCAGGTTTGACTTCTGTGTTGTATCTGGTGTTGCTTTTGTCACTGGCCACCTCTTCATACCCACAAAAAATCAGACTGGGTTTTACTCTTATCCTTGCTACACTGACTCAGTTTGTCTACCTCCGACCCCACCTAAGAAATATCCCTCAATCACAGATGACTATATTTATACTGATTTCTGCAATTGGTATGGCATTGTAGTGGTTATTCCCTGTCTTTATTGAGGACTGGTAGTAGGATGTGCTCTGAGTGTTGGAAACAAAGCTTCCTTGACTGGCAAGTTTTTGTAGCTCCTCATAAGGTTTGCTGTCAGAAACAAGGTGGTGCAAATTACTAAAAAATAATAGAATACTCTATCAATCTAGGAAGGATGAAATCAAAATTACAGGATTCAAACTCATGGCCAGATGTCAGCTGGGCCCTCTAACAATTTTACTATGTTAATCGCGCTCCCTAAGTACTCTGTGTTCATTCTTTTTACCCCAGTGGGAGATCATTTCAGGAGTGCTAGAGCACGTTTTAAAGTGCTTTCTTCTTTTTGCTGTTTGAAGAATGCACTGTGGAAAAATACCAGCTTTCCGTGATTTTCTCAGTGTTTCATGATCATGCTGGTAGAAAACCAGCCGGTGGTAACCCCACAGGTAGGTGATGTCATTTTTCCAGCCCCCATTATCTTAAAAAAAAGGCTAGGCCCAACTGACACTTCCCAGGGGGTTGTCATCAGTGCGGCCTGCCTATCTCCTGCTACCTTGTTCCTCTGCTTGCCCTCCACAACAAACTCTCTCCCCAAAACACGGCAGGAGGAATACTCACACTGGAATCTGCTGGCGTAGGTGGGTGCAGGGATGGTTTAGTGCTGCTGCAACCTAGGGTCTGTGTGTATGCAGGGTGGATGGTGATGGGGAGTGTTTCCACGGTATGAGTGCAGGGTGAGTGATGTGCCTGTGTGTGACTATAGAGTCAGTTGCATGCATGTATAAGTGCAGGGTGAGCGGTGTGCAAAGCGAATAATGACAGCTCATTAGGGGAGTGGTAAGTCTATGAATGAATGGTGTGCCTGTGATAACACAGAGTTCTGTGACCTTGTGAATTCACTGGATGAGTGGTCTGCCTGTGTGACTGCAGGGGCCAGTATGCTTGTGTGAGTGTAGGGTGAGCGAAGCAGTGTGCGCCTGTGATTGCAGGGTAAGTGGAACAATGTCTGTGTGAGTTCAGGGTGAGTGATGTATCTGCATGAGTATAGGGAGAATGGGGAGTCTTTGCTAGTCTATGCCCCTTTTTTTCAATAAACTGTAGCAAATATTCTTAAAAGATATGCTGAAAATGCATATTTTGCACTTATTTATTCTCTAATTTACCCTTCCACAATTTCCTCCTGGTCTTTGATTCAAGCGTGCTCGCAATTTATATTATACTCATTTCTGCTCACCACTTTTAAAATTCTCCAGCCGCCACTGCATTACTCCAACATATTTATTTTGTTATGCTATCTGTAGGAGATTTACCCTTCTTTTTAACTCTGGAGCTCACCCGCTGGGAGAGGTCACTCCTTTTCAGATAGGTCAGGCACTGGTTGGTGTTTAATGTGCTTTCCAGAGGGGGAAATGGCATGGGATAGTAACTTACCTCCTTGTCCTTGTGATGGGATTGCAGAACAATGCCTATTGCACTCTATGTTCTGTCAATTTTATTACAAATTTTCCCAACTTTGTCTTAAACACCACATAAAGTCTTTGGCTTTTAAAAAGTGTAGTGAGGCTCTTATTTATCTCTTATTTATCTCCAGATGTTAGCTGACTACCACACCTGCTTTTGTGTTTGCCGCTTTCCTAAAATGTCTGTACACAGCAGGAAAACTATCATTATTATTTTTATTTATTAAGAGCTGCAAATCACCCTGAAAGGGTCTCTAGACAAGGATGCATATCTTCAGGCTTGGGCTATAGACTAAGGTGTTCTGAGTTATAGACTATAAGCATGGCTAAAACATCCATGTTTTAAGAGCTTTTTTAAACTGTCTGTGGTCGGTGTTAATACAAAGCTGTATTGGGATCTGGTTCCAGTATTGAAGGGCTAGGTATGAGAATGATTTTCAACCATTTATGGCGACTCAGATGCAGTGGGGGTGTAACAGACATTTCCCACAGGACCTAAGACTGCCGGTGGGTGCATATCAATTGAGTTTTTTCTGTTTATACTGAGGTCCATTCCCATAAAAAGATTTGTAGACCAAACAAAGAAGATAAAACTGTGATCCCTTTTTTATGGGCAACCAGTGAAGGCTTCTTAGAAAGGGTTCAGCAGGTGATAGGGGTGGAAGGTGACACACTAAACGTGCTGCAGTATTTTGGACCACCTGAAATTTGGGCAAACAAACCTTTGTTCATAGAATACATTAGTGCATTCACAAAGTCCAGGCGATTGATTATAAGGGCCGGAACTAGGGATTTTCTTGATTGAAGTGGTAACCACATAAATACTTTTCTAAAAAGGAGCCTCATGCCAAAACATGTGCCCATGAGGTTGTTTACATGTTTCTTCATGGATAGATTCTCATCCACCATGATTGCCAGGTTTTTCACCACTACCTTAGGAGTTGGAGCTATGCCTAAGCATGAATGGAGGGGTGATGAACCTATTGGCAGCTATTTACTATGTCAATCACCCCCTATTAACAGATCTTAGTCAATTGTATCATGATATGTTTTATCTATGTTTTTTATACTGGTGCTTAAATAAGCTTCTCTTTTTTAATTGTCCTAGGAAATGTGAGTGGGGTGTGGCCGAAGAATGCCGCCTCAGGGCAGTATGTATGGACGAAAATGCTGAGAGTGACCTGATGGATTAGGGACAAATGTTATCAGAAGTGACAGTAAGAGAAACCCAGGGTAACGAGGACACTACAAACACGCAGCCGCCTACACACAATGTACAGGTGCCCAGCACTGAGATTAACCCTGGCCCTCTTGCACGCACATCAAATTAAAATAGTTAGGTCATCCGACCTGACTACATACATAATAATTGAAGAGTGATGCTGATAGCTGCAGACGAGGGGGAGGGGGGGAGTAGGGAGGGGGAACTTCTAAATTATTTTTTTCTTTCTCTGTGATCCTTGGAATTTGCTTATGAGTAAGGAAAACGGAAATGGCGTTGCAAGTATATTGTGATAGGATATGTCTTAAAGAGCACAGCACATCATTGTATAGTACCAAAATGAAAGGATGTACATGATAAAGGTATATGATGTAATGTGAAACAACACTCAATAAAAAACAGTAACAAAAAATATTGTGCTAGGAAATGAAATATTTTCATGTATAAGTGAAGATTTGTGTTTTGCATTTTGTTTTTTATAGAGCAGGACAAACAATATTATGAATTGACGGAGGAGTGAGTTTGGGTTTTTGCCCTCATATGCCGATAAAGACAATGTTCTGTTGTATAATAATTGTATCTGTTTTTATATATATATGGGTGATTGAGCTTAATATCTTCTTGTATTATGAATTTGCTGTGCTGTTTGTACTGTGCACTTTTATGATCTCTATGTAAGATCAAATAAAGGAATTTTGATTGACTATGTGACAATTGGCGTCCGATATGCTGATGAGGTTGTGTGATTTTGTCCTCGTGTGGTCCAAACATTTATGGGTGACTATGTAAATAAGTCTGAAGATGAGACCGATTACAACCTTTTGTTGACAACAGCTGATACTTGGGAAGAAGTGGAAAAGTTGAGGAGGAAGTGCAGAGGCAGCATAGCAGATTTATCAGAGCAGGTTGTGTCAAAAGAAAGGTTGACATTTGGGTTCAGCAGATGGAAGACCTATATTGTCAATAGCTTGCTGTCCCCAATGGCTAGAAATTTTCATGGTCCTGCACAAGTTGGGAGGGATGCAACGGTCAGAGATTGCTCCAACAGATATGGTTTAACCCCCGATCCAGATTAATTACTAAAGGATTGTCTCACAGATGTGTTGTGTGCCAGCCGATGAATGTAGGAAAAAGAACCACAGTTACAGTAAGTCACATAGGATGAGCAGGAGGGCCATTCACAGGATGCAGCTGGAATTCATTGAGATGATTGTGTGCAACGGGCTGAAATATCCCCTGGTGACTGTGTGTATCTTCTTGCGTTCAGTTGAATCACAAACAGCCAGGAGAAATGATAGCCTCACAGTAGCTAAGTTGTTGTTGAGGGAACTGATACCCAAGTTCGGTTTCCTGACTTTGATGGAGTCAGACTGGTGGACTTGGCCCTTTTTGCAGGTTCACCCCTGAACTTTTTGCCTTCCTACTGATATTTTTTCTGACCTGGTGTTGGTGGTTTTAGAACTCTGGGCACTTTATCACTGCTGTCCAGTGCAAAGAGTATGTGCTCTCTTTAGTAAAACATGTTAAGATTGGTCTACAGCTGTTTAGCTAATTTAATTTACCTGTCAGTTTCTTGTAAAGCGGTATCCCAGATACCCAGGGCCAGTGAATTAAATGCTACTGGTGGGCTTGCAGTGCTGATTGCGCCACCCACCAAAGTAGCCTTTCAAACCTGTTGCAGGCCTCTGCCATTGCAGGGCCTATGTGCACAGTTTACTGCCGCTGTGATGTGGCACATAAATGGGAGCCACGTCTGTGACTCCCCTTTTACTACATATCAGTCACCCCTAAGGTAGGCCCTAGCTAGCCCTATGGGCAGGGTGTATTGTAGGTAAAAGGTAGGACATGTGTCTTCACTGTGTGGCATGTCCTGGTAGTGACAAACAGCCATTTTGGTTTCTCACTACTGTGTGGCTGCCCTCTCATAGGAATAAATTGGAGATTCCCTGATAAATGTTTTAGTGGTAATTCCTGATCTGAGAGGAGTAAAGTGGTTAAGTTTGGTATGTTTGGAATAGTGGTAATAAATGCTGTGCAATGGTGTTCGCAGATTTATTATCACTATTTAAAAAATGCCACTTTTAAAAGTGGGCATTTCTGTGTGCTATGTGTCTTTGTGCCTGCCTGATGTGTATTGCATGTCTGGCTCTGAAGTGACAGGGGCTGGGTGAGTCAGCACTAGGCAGAATAGGCCAATCTGCATTTGGAGAGGTGGGAGGAGTAGCACCGGGGACTGAATGGGACTGTGCCTGCCTTCCACAATGCTGGCTCCGTCCCCCTGTGGTGTGTCTGGGCCGGAGCCTATACTGGCAAAGGGAGTGGTGGTGCACCTTTAGAGAATGGTGTGAGTGCCCCCAGAACTGGTTTGGTCTGGGCGCAGAGTCCTGGGCCAAGGGCAGAACAAAGACATTTGTGGTATAAGTATTGGGGCTGTGACCCCATGAAGGTGTACCTGTTTTGGAGCTGTGTTACTGAAGGACCGCTGAGCTCCAGGAGGAACCGCCACAAAGAACTGCCCCTCCGCTGGAGGGCCCTGTGAGCTGGCTTGCTTGGGCCCAGCTTTGCCTTGTGGAACTTTGGGGGACTGAGCGTGCTGGGAGCCCTTAATGTCCCTGGCAAGCCATCAGCGCACTAGAGTGCCATGCTGACCCCTTTCAGCAAAGGGTGAAGAGCGCTGCCGGTCTCTGCACTGTAGACTGACTGGGTGCTGCTGGGGGCCGCTGGAAGCGTAGGGATTCGCTGTGCCCATCTCACCTCCAGTTGCGGGCCATGCGGAGGACTGTGAGGATCCTCTGGGTGGTTCCCTTGCACTCACGGGTGCTGCAGTAGTCCACGGACCAGGAGCCAGACAGGAGCAAAGCCTGACTGTGGGCGGGGCCGTCGCCCTCATGAGGAAAGGGGCAAAGAGACTTTGCATTGCTAAAAGCGCATGGTGAGCGCTTTTCCTTCTGTGACCCGGGCCCGAGGAGAGGGAGGCTGCAGGAGCAACGGAAACTTCGGACACTTCGCTCTGAGAATTGGCGAAGCAGGAAGCCAAGCACCAGATGCCTGACTTTGGGCAGGGCTCCCCTAAGGAGATGGAGAGCCCCGCGTGGTTCCTGCGGTGGTGGTGAGCCAGGCCAGTAGTGAGCGTGAGCTGGAGCCCCGCAGGCCCCAATTTCTCAACTTCCCGCCTTCCCCCGCCTGGTAGAGAGGGAGGCGGTGCAACAAGTGAACTGACCCTGAGTGGAGACGGAGTCTTCGTCCAGAAACAGGAAGCCAGGCGGCGTTTGCCTGACTGTGGGAGGGGCGCCCCGTAAGGAGGAGGAGAGCCCCGCGTGTCTGCCGGCGTTGCTGGAGGCAGAGAGGAAGTCTCGCCGTGCAGAGGGGGCTGCCGGAGGTGAAAGGAGAGCCTCCTGAGCCAAGAGGAATGGAGAAGGGAGCTTCACTTACGTCCAGGCCGTGAAGAGAGCGCTGCTCTGTCCCACCTCAGGTGAGAGGCCGTGTGAGCAGTGGGGGTAGTGTGGCTCCATTCCCCCGCAGTAGCAGCTGCCCCGAGTGGTAGTGGGCAGCAGCCTTGACTAACTCAACGCACCAGACCAGATGCGAGGGACCCTGCGAGGTCGCCTCACCGGAGCGGACAGTGTGGGTCCATCCCGCCCTCAGGTGCAGTACGTGCAGCATTTGTTGGTGGCAGTCTCCCCACTTGCCAGTGGGACTGCTGGGGCCATTACGCCAGAGACAGGATGTTGACGGCATTCTTTTGGGGCACAGTACCGCAGACCTTAGTGGACACCCACGAGGGAAGTGCCCATCGCCTAGGGGGCCAGTTTGCGAGCCTTGGTGGCAGAAAGGCCCTCCACAGACTTGCCACGCAGTCCAAGTAGAAAGCGCAGAAGCGCTGGGACTGCCATTTGGGGGTCAGTGGGCTCTCAGAGACATGGGGGCATATTGTGCATAATGATCATGCCTAAGAGGGGCATGAGTGTGGTGACGTAGCCCTGCATTTCTGCTGATTATATTTTTGCATCACATGCCAGGAACTGCCATGATGTCTATGCATTAGGTGTTTATACTGCGGGGATATTGTGTTCCTACTAAGTGATTACCGTGCACTGCTGATTAAGTACAGGCCTAAGAGGGGCCTAAAGCGATTATTATGTTTTGCATGATATGTTGTCCTCGGTGATGCCAGGATGCTAATACCTAATGTGATTGATACATAATATGTTTATGATAGGTGCACTTTTACCAGTGATTACTGGTTGTTTCCTCCAAATCTGAGATGTGATGGTTATGCCTAAAATATTCTGCATATGCTAAGCGCTGTGTTGCCAGTAGTTACTGGTTGTTTTATTTTCACTACTAAGATCTAATGGGTCTGACAGTGGCCCGATTGGCCCTGTCATGTAAATAATCCAGTGTAAAATAATACCTGGTGCCAGGTGGCACAGTGTATATATGTGATGTGTTCTAATGTGCTTTATGGATAATACAAAGGCTATTTTTATATAACCTTGTGTGGAGTTTCTTTTGTGGTGTGCCTAGTGTGTTACTGCTGTGTGAGTGTATTGCGCAAACGCTTTACACATTGCCCCTGGGATAAGCCTGACTGCTCGTGCCAAGCGGGCGAGCAGGGGTTATCTTCACCGTGTAACTCCCTTGCCCTGACTAGAGTGGTGGTTTCTGCCTGGCTTAGGCGCAAGCCCTAGCCAAACAGAAATCCCATTTCTAACACAGACCAAGGGACCCATTTCAATAATGAGGTCCTGAAAATGTTGTGCGCAGCATTGCAAGTGGAGCAAAAATTAAACTGCAAATATAGGCCTGAGGTTTCAGGCATAGTTAAAAAGGTGACTGGAATGTTGAAATCCAGGTTGGCCTAAGTGTGTGCACCAACGTCTCTGAAGTGGCCTAATGCTTTGCCCTTTGTGTTAACAAGTCTTTGCAGGATTCCTGATTGGAGGACAGGTGTGTCCCCACATGAAAACATTATGAGCAGTGCTTGCAAATGCACTTGTGAACATTATAGATGGCATGATTAATTGATTACTTCAAGGGACTAGCTGATGTGGTGCATTCTGTGTCTCACCAGGTTGGATCTGCTACTGCCCCACTGCATCAGGAATAGTGCCATGACATCAGTCCCATTGACTAGGTCTTTGTGAAGAAACACGTTCGGAAAACATGTCAGGAACATTGATGGTGTGGAGCTTTCCAAGTCATCCTAGTAACAAACACTTCTGCCAAGTGTGGAAGCCTCTCCAACTGGACCCATGCTGCACATACTCACAGAGTGGAGTGCCCCCTTGATGATGTGACAATACCTCTCCCAGAAGTGCAGACTACAACTGAAAGATAGTGGGAAGAGCTTGAACAATTTACAGAAAATCAGAGCGAACCCGAAACAGCACATCCTCAACCTCAGGAGGGTCTTGATGAGTTGAATTTGAGGTTGAGACAGGATAGTCTTGACCTATGGCACTAAGCGGGCCAGAATCAGACCCTGACGAAGGGTCTAGTGCCGGGCAAGCCAAGTGGGAGCTAGAGACCGTTGGCTGAGAAGGCAGGAGAGAGAGAGAGACTAAGCCTGCCTGCAGAACAAATGCCCCACACTATCCCAGAGGACACTGAGGATTCTGGTCTGTGTGACAGTGAAGACAAACAATCTGCACTCAGGAGATAAAAAAGAGGTAGGGTACCCTGACGGAGGTACAGATCCGCTGAATGAGCATACTTTGCAGCAAGAGATTTTGGGATTTGGAGAATAACAGCGCAATTCCAGTGGAACCTCCATTAATTTAAGCTTGTGGCTTTGAACTTGCTTTGCATTGAATAGACTGAATCAGTTTGTTACTGGCATGATCTCTAACCTGAACTTTAATCTGTGCTCTTATTAATTAAGAAGATTCCCTTGGCCCGAAGCTGCAAAAGGAGTGTAAGGATGTAATTTAGAGGAAGACGGAGTAGGGTTAGGGAAGACTCATGAAGCCTTTGTAAATAAACGTATCATATGGTTAATGAACTTTGTTTTGCCATTTGCATAAGTAGAAACATACAGAAGAAATCCGCTTGCTACTTATTCCTTTACAAGGGTCAAATTTTCGTGAAGTCATGGAAACTAATAATCATAATAGATGTATGCTTATATTAGCAGGTGTAGTGATAGTTGTAATTGTAGGACCAATTGTTTTGCTATTAGGATTATATTCACCTATACTTCCCGATTCGGTTGAGATTAGATCTGGGACTACCCCTAGCACCTTGATTACTATTGACAGTAGTATGTACACATTTGATTTTAAGACATCACATGTAGATTTATAGAGAGGAGATTTTTCCACAAACACCTATTTCAAGTTGCTTTATGAATACTTTCACACTATAGATGCAAAGGACTGCTACGTCTGTATGCAGTTACCTGCATCAGCTGCAGCAGGGATTATCTATCATCATATTCCTCTTACACATGTTATTACATGTAGCCTTTTAATTAGTCTTTTATATTAAAAGGGTAATTTCTAGTATAATTTTTCAAATTATGATTTAGTACTTTCTGAAGTTCCCATGTTTAAGCATTTGGATCATCACCCCAATGCCAAAGAGATGGATACAGCTGTCTATTTATTTTAACCCATAGTAACATTAGATACTGCTTATGCTCATAGGCACATTTTGACTTGCTCCTTAATTGATGCTGAAAAGAAATGTTAGATTCCGTAGAAGATGGAAGAGGGGCATTGGATGCTAGATTGAAAACAGGGAAAGATCAACAGTTTAGAAATAAGATGGCTAAAGAAGAATTAGAACATCAAGGGTCAGGAATTATGCCTGCAATAGCTTTATTTGAACCACAAAGGGCAATTATGTGTGCTTAGAGTTAAATCTGTAGTTCACTCTAAATTTATGGGAAAGAATGATTGTGATCACATTTTCTAATATGGAAGAAATTGGCCATTATTCATGAAGAGTCAGAATCCTGTAATTTCTGGAGTTTGTAAGGATCACAAATATTTTACTTTGCCCCAAGGTTGTTATGGTACATGTTACTTGGCAATAGTCTTCCCAAAGATTTATCATATAGAAAATTTAGATGATCCTGAATGGGTACCAGTCAGAAGAAAAAGAAGCAATATTGGGGCTGAAATAGTTGGAGATATATTTGGTCTATTGATTCATTCTGTAGGAGTAGTTTTGAATGACTTCAAAATTAAAAAGTTGTCCACTATAGTTCATAAGGTAGCTACTAGTTCTTCAGATTCATTGTTAGCTATGGGAACTGAAATTATAGCTATAAAGTCTATGGTGGAGCAATTGGAAATGGATTTGTTGTAGTAGGCAAATGGTGTGGAATCCTTGGGAGCGGACTATTTGGTTCAATTGTGAGACCCCTTGTGATAATTGCCCTTTGTGCAATCTATCTGTTTGCAATCTTTAAAGGGTACGAGTGTATGAAACTAAATGCAAGGTACAGGAAGGGAGGGGAAAAAGAGAAAAGATGTAGAACTAGTGGAGGATCAGTGCAGATTTTATTATGAAATTAAACATCTGGAAACTCTAAACGAAAATCTATGAAAACCTCAGTGTTTTGACTTAGTCTCATGTGATAAGATTTATATGGTGATTGTGATGTCTAACATTGCCATCAGAGGGGGGATTTGAGCAGAGTAATTTAGGCTCCACCATTAAATGTCACAGAAATGCAATTATATGTTCGCATTTGACATTTTATTCACTGTGTGCCTCAACTACATTAACGTATATTAAACGTATTAATTATATGCATTCACTGTAGAGACTAGAGATTTATATATGTGTGCACTAATGTTCATTTTAATATGTAAACATACTCTTTTACTCATGTTTTACATTTATTCTTCAAGTTACACATGTATAACCATGTATTCAAAGTTCATATTAAATACTTACTGAAGGTTAGACTGACTACAGGCCTCAGTTAAAATGTATTTTGTTTTGCCAGCATGTTTTCTTGCGGGTTTATTGCTTTTTTAGTTAGAGGCAGGCTTATTGTCTGTATTAGGCTGTTGATAGTGAGGCCTGGAGGTAAAACTTGGCAGTGAATGTGGAGAAACAATGGTCGAAAGAGGTCTTCTGTTCATAATGTACCAGGACGGCAAGATGTTCAAGGTTGAGAACTGCAGTCCCAGTTCGATGTGTTGGGAACCTGAAGCGATGTTTCAGATGCACTTAAGTAATAATTTGATTGGCCCTTATTGGTGTAAAGGAGATAAGGACATTTTTTACTTTTCTGGTACTTTTTAATTAGTGCTCGCAACAGTTTGAGACATGAGAGATTCCCTTTAGACTTCAAGGGGTACAGGCCTCTCTGCTTGCCCTATTCTTGTAAGTGTGAAGCTTTATGCTAAACACCTATTTCCGAGACTTCTACTGAAATCTGATCATGTTGACACCTTCTATCCTCCCGAATTAGAGACCCTTGATAGATGATCTTATATTTGACTTATGTCTAAAAGAGAGAGAAGGTAAGTTTCTTGTGGGGGGGGGGGGGGCGGGGTTGAATTTTTACTTGACTAAATGATTATGTTGTAAGGCCCAGCGCACTTTCAAAATCAATCTTGGTTATTGCATTTTAATAGTGAGTCTTTAGAATATGTTTCTCTGTTTGAGCTCAATGTGTTCTTTCCTCGTGGTCTTGTGGTTAGTTCATTTTCTATTTTTACAAGTATATTGGTTAGAAAGGGTATATTTGCTTTGCTTCAAGTAACTTGTTTGCCTTTATTCCGATCAACTTCCTATATGTATGTTTGCTATCCTCTTTGGAAAGGATGGTGTGGAAGCATATAGAACTTTTATATTGCAATAAAAATACACTTGTTTAATTGTGTGTACTTGCAAATGTTGGTTTCACCATTTCCTAGTGCTTTGCTACTAAACGATAACCACTTTATTGATTTCAGAATAATCTAGCGTTTTGTTGCTGTGTTCAGATTTTAACCCACACCATAATGTTCACACATGCATTCAACCTCAAGCATGTTAACTTACTGAGCCGAAGGGAGAAAGAGCACAGAGGAGGCTGGAGTTAACTAAGGGAGCAAGAGGGCACAGCCGCTTTGTCAAAACCGAAGGAGCTCGTTCTGCCCATCTCAGCTGACTAATGGCAGGACAGGACAGATGCTCTGTAAACAACATAGAGTGAGTGTAAGCCCAATGAAGGCTCTCTCAGAGTCAGAGGAGCCAGTGGTGGCAGTGCCATGCTTTAGGTCCACTCCAAGTCCTCAATTTAGCTGTGAAAAATCTCTGCGTCGGGCTACACAAAACTAACACTAGACTGTCAGTTAAGAGCTGTGTCCACATGCTGCTATGTTCTCTTAAGATGTCTGAAGAAAATATTAAGGGCCCGTCCCACTTCCACCCAAAAACCCATAGCCCAGGCATTTATAACATTGCTCCTGCAATATTTTTTATATGAGCATTATGCAGGCATCATTAAAGAGACTTCAAGCAATCTAAAATAGGTCAGCTTTCATTTTGGCCACATCCCCAAGTACCAATCTGTATCATTTAACCTACAGGATCTACATAGACTGCCCAAGAGCAAGTGTATACAATTCAAAACCCTCTGGTTCTCATATGAGAAAGAACTTTCTCCAGCTCAACTCCTCAAAGACCGAGATCGTCTTATATGGCAAAGCGAAGGAGATGTGGACCCCTGATTGGTGGCCATCTGAGCTAGCAGACGCTCCCGCCCCTAGAGGTGGGGTTAAGAATCTGGGCATAAAAATTGATAACAACCTATCAATGGATGAGCAGGTAAAGTCAGTGGCAGGCTCCTGCTTCGGAACCATGTGAATGCTTAGAAGGATCTTTCCGTGGATTCCATTTATGGCCAGACAGACCCTTATCCAGTCACTTCTGGTTAGTCGACTGGATTACGGTAATGCACTGCTGGTTGGGATGAGGGAGGATCTGGCCTCCAAATTACAGGTGGTCCAAAACACGGCGGCCCGTCTTGTCCTCAACAAGCCGGCTCGGACCCCCTCACTACCCCTCTTGCGCCAACTACATTGGCTTCCCATCAAAAAGAGATCCACTTTTAAACTGTTATGTATAGTTTATAAGTCCCTTAATGGGTTGGGCCCTGCCTACCTGACGAAGAAGCTTGAATGGTATCATCCCACGCGACTGCTGAGATCCAGCAGCCGTAATTTGCTTTGTGTCCGCAGAGTCAGGAAGGCCAGGATGGGTGGCCGGGCTTTTTCATACTTGGCCCCCACTCAGTGGAATTCCTTGCCAGACGAGATCCGTGCCTGTACCAATTTCTGTCATTTTAAAAAGCTGCTCAAGACCTGGCTCTTCTAATGTTTCCTCCACAATATGGTGCTCCTCTCTCATGCGCCGAGACATCCCCCTGGGGATGATTCGTTGCGCAATACAAATGAGCAAATAAATAAATAAGTAAATAAAATACCAGCACTTATCCAAAGCTGTGCTGTGCCATTGAGGTGTATTATTCAGCTAAACTATCCGCCCAGGTCCTTAAGTCAATCTAACTTGAAGCTAGCTCAAGCCCCCAGGATTAATTGAGCCAGACTGGGAGGCCGCTCTTTCA
Source organism: Triturus cristatus (assembly GCF_964204655.1). Lineage (NCBI taxonomy): Eukaryota > Metazoa > Chordata > Amphibia > Caudata > Salamandridae > Triturus > Triturus cristatus. The sequence goes on along the minus strand of NC_140581.1, from coordinate 1,188,176,624 downwards.
CATTTCTGGCACCCAAACTTTGGGACACCTTACCACTGCATCTAAGCCAAAGCCCAAGCAAAGACATAATCCAGAAACACCTTAAGATTTGGTCCTTTTAACTGTGCAGGCCCTGCTTGTTGAATTCTGCAGTAGCCAAACACTTGTTGGTGGTGGAGCCATGCGCTTTCTAATTCTTAATAACAAACATTACAGGGGAGATTAGTGGAGGGCACAAGCAAGATCAGAATGAATGATGCTCCAGGTTGGCTCGCTTCTGTTGCTCTTTAAATTTATTCCTACAGCAGCAAGAAGAACCTGTGCAAGGCATCAAGACCACCAAACCTGATGCAAGGGGGGGCCTGGAACCAGGCAGGCCAATAAAGTTTGTGGTCTGCCTCTTCCAGACTGCCTCAAATGAGGCAGAAGCTTGTCTGCCAAGCATCCTTGAACCTGCTGTTCCCACAGTCCCCTCCTCAGACCTGGCCTAGTCCAGCTTACCTCTAGTGCCAATTCTACAAGCAACAAAGAGGTAGGAATTTTCTAGTAAAACACTCCCTAACTAATAATGGCCAACAAGAGTAGCTTTTCCAGCCCAGGACATTTGCTTGCATGCTAAGATTTGTTGTCATGTTTAACCTACTATAAAACCATGACTACATATCCCAGAAGGCAAAGAAAATTGCTTGACTGGAAGAGATACTCATGTATAGAACTTAGAAATTTAAGATCACTGGTCTATTCTGAGGGATTTGAACAGATGATGGACTGCACTTGTAACTGAGATTGCAACGTGGCAAGTATTTTAGCAGCATAGCTGGTATTTTTATGTAAAAGCCAATCAGTGCATTAAATGGAAGTGATGGTAAATAACAAGCATTGTGGGACCTACCCATTTGTCTTGAGAACAAATTTGAATTAGGGTTAAAAATATTTCATGAAGGCTATGTTTGCATTATTAGGAAGTTGGAGCTTTGGACTGCATTTGTTATATTACTGGTTGGCATTGGGCTTGTTTTGGGATTATAGTTGAACAGCTTTGGGCTTGTGAAGGGTTTTAAAATCTAGCAACACAACTGGTGGAATCAAAAGATAGACTGCCGAGGCTGTTGGATGTACATATTTTTCTCAAATTGTCAGATATTTATCTATCACGGATGAGGAAGATATTTGTGCCTTTATACAAAAATGCCTTGATTTTAGATTCTAGCGCTTCTTCCATAATGTCCATGAAAACATATGAGAGAAAAACGTTTTCTCTCCAATATGGTTCATCAATCTTAACAGAGAATCAGCATTTTTCACAGCTTAAAATCACTCTATTACTCACTAGAATTCCTAACAAATGATATGATACCACCAACAAATGATTTATATTTGGAGTAAAGTCCGCTAGCACCCCTATTGTGTGTTTCCTCAAAGCCAGACATTAGATACAATACATTTAAATGGGACAGGAATGGCTGAGCCTTATCACCAAAACAATCCAACAGGTATGTGTCTTGTATCCTTCCACCAAAATAATTTCACGGAAAGCACACTGTCTAACAAACGATTTGTGAATTTCACCTCAAATTCTAAGGGTCTGATTTACAATAGCAATATTATCCGAGAGGGAGGACAGTCTCAGGTAATTATTGACTGAGGTGGAATAGGACTCAAGGCCTTCTATCAGCCTTCCTGGACAGTATTGCTTAAATATCCTGTCAAAACTTGCCTAAAGTTGATCTATAGAAGAACATTGGAATGCTGGGAGCTCCATTGATATTGATATTGTGTCATTTGGCCAATAATGGTACAGGCTGATAAATCTCTTCTGCACAACATTCAAATGTTGTCATTCTATTTCTCTTTGTATGAATAAGAACATTCTACACTCTGTGGTTAGATTGTTCTAATACGGTCATAGCCTTTCTGCCTTGGAATATACTGGTCGTTGAAGGCCTTCTTTTTTATTATTGACCCTAGCCTGTAGCTTGGGCCTATAGCCTAGTTAGACGGTTGTTAACAACTAACATAGTCCTCAGCAAAGGACTATAAATCTATATCAGAACACTGGAATGTTGAAAGGTCCATAGAAGACAATGGAGTAGCAGTGGGCTATAAACAATGGTATGAGCCCGTTGCTGTCATTTTATTGTTTTATTTTTATTTTTTTTATTGTTTCATAGAGCGCGAACGTGACCTGTTAGGGTATCAGAGCGCTTTACAGGGAATCATAACAGTGTACAATAGGCATGGAATCACAAAGTATACAACGGTAAAGAGGGGTCGGGGTGCTGGATACATAATGGGTGGCGGACATGTATGTACAGTTTACATTTAAGTTACTGAAGATAAGGCCCCAGGTTTCTTGATGAGGTAGCTCGGTACTCCGAAGGGAGGCGCTAGTCGGTAGTTGGTCAGGGTCTCTGTGTTGGTAGGAGGCAACATTTAGTAGAGGAATTTACCCATAAGGAAGGTTTTCGCCTCCTTTTTGAAACGTGCCAGAGAAGGGATTCTTCTGATGGCGGGCGGGAGAGAGTTCCATATTCTTGGAGCGGCTCCAGAGAAAGCCCGATTGAAGGGTTTTTTTTTCCGGAACCGTGCAGGTTGGAGTAAGAGGTCTCTGGCGGACCGGGAGTTTCTGATTCCACCAGATACCACAAGTTTCTGTGCAAGATACGCAGGGGAGTTTGAGTATAAAGCCTTCCGTGTGATGCAAGCCAGTTTGAGTTGTATTCTGGCCTCGAAGGGAAGCCAGTTCAAAGCTTTCAGGTGTGGAGAGATATGGTCGAATTTTTTTGAGCTTGTAAGAAGTCTGGCGGCAGCATTAAGGCAGACTTTTAAGGGTGCCAGGAAGATCTTGGGTAAACCTTAGAGAGTAGAACAGCCATACTCCAGTCTGGAGATTACTAGCGCTTGGACTGCGCTTTTTAGGTCGGCAGTGTCGAGGAAGGGTTTCAGTTTCCTAAGGTAGCTCAAGTGGAATCTGGCTGTTTTGGCCATCGAGTTGATGTGGTCTCGCATGTTCAAATTGCAGTCAAGGGTTATTCCCAGAGATTTTGCGGAGTCCACGATGGTCGGTGGGCAATCTAAGGCTGTGATAGCCTTGATCCATATCTGCATCTCGGGATTGGTTTTTGGAGGGGAAATTAGGAGAAAGTCTGCTTTAGTTGAGTTTAAGATGATTGGAGGTGAGCCAATGGACTGTTGATTTCAGGGAGGGAATCTCCTCATGAGAAGAGGCTTTGATATAGAGCTGAATGTCGTCAGCATACATTTGGTAGGAGATATCCGCTGAGCGTAGTACTTCGGCAAGTGGTTCAAGATAAAGGTTGAAGAGGGTAGGGGAAAGGGTTGATCCTTGAGGGACTCCAACCATGACGGGAGAGGGAGCAGATAGGTTGCCGTTGATTAGGAATCGCTGCAATCGGTTTTGGTAGAAGGATCTAAACCATTCTAGAACAGAGCCATCGAAACCCATCCTGAGCTTGAGGCGTTCGAGTAGTTTTTCGTGGTTTACCGTGTTGAAGGCCGAGAATAGATCTAGGAGGATTAGAAGGCAGGTTTTCCCTTGGTCCAGGGCTTGGAGGGCATCGTCCACGATGTGGAGCATGGTTGTTTCAGTACTTTGCCCAGATCTGAATCCAGATTGGAAGTCATGGAGAAGGTGGAAGTTGTTGATGTGCTGACTTAGTTGCTGTTGTACACACTTCTCCAACACTTTAGCTAGGAGGGGGATGTTAGAGATAGGTCTGAAGCTGTCGGGCAGGCTGGGTCCAGCGACGGCTTTTACAAAATGGGGAGGACTTGGCCGGCTTTCAGAAAGTCAGGAATGGAACCCTGCTGGAATGAGGCGTTAATTATTGCAGTCCAGCTAGGAATAATGGACTGGGCGACGGCCGCTAGGCAGTTGGATGGGAGCGGGTCGTTGAAATGGTTATTCGGGTTTAGGGACGATAAGATTTTAGAGACTCCGGGCCCGATTCACAGAACAAACTTAAGACTAAATCCTAAACTTAGTACCATTCTGGTATTCACAGAATGCACCTAGTACTTCTGGTATTCACAGAATGAACTTACTACTTTTGCTATTCACAGAATGAACTTAGTACTTTTGCTATTCACAGAATGGATTTACGACTCCTAAACTTACGTCCGCACTCGGGCCGGAAATTCCGGCCCGGAGGCGGAGCTTCCGGCCCGGAGGCGGAGCTTCCGGCCCGGAGGCGGAGCTTCCGGCCCGGAGGTGGGGATTCCGGCCGATTTAGCTATGGCCGAAATCTCCACCTCCGGGCCGGAAGCTCCGCCTCCGGGCCGGAAGCCCTGCCTCCGGGCCGGAAGCCCCGCCTCCGGGCCGGAAGCCCCGCCTCTGGGCCGGAAGCTCCGCCTCCGGGCCGGAATTTCCGGCCCGAGTGCGGACGTAAGTTTAGGAGTCGTAAATCCATTCTGTGAATAGCAAAAGTACTAAGTTCATTCTGTGAATAGCAAAAGTAGTAAGTTCATTCTGTGAATACCAGAAGTACTAGGTGCATTCTGTGAATACCAGAATGGTACTAAGTTTAGGATTTAGTCTTAAGTTTGTTCTGTGAATCGGGCCCGGAGTCTTTGTCATAGAGACTGAAGTCAGTCCAGAGTGCTTGATTTTTAGGTGAAGTCTGTGGGGGCATCGCAGGAGGAGGAGGCAGGTCAGGAAGGGATAGAGAGTATATGGCGGCACTAAGTTCATTTCCTAAGGCTGTGACTTTGTCAGTGAAAGAGGAGGAGAATTCCTCAGATGATATTAACGACTTGGGCGTTTCTTTCAAAGTTTTGGCCAGTTTTTTGGATTGGTGTTTGACCAGATCGCAGAGCCTGCGGGTTCTGTTCCCGGCATTCTCAAGTTCAGATCTGAAAAATTATTTTTTAGAGTTGAGGGTGTTCTTGTTGTAGGCATTTCTGGCCTGACGGAGAAGTTTTAGATGTGCGGCGGAGGGGTGCTGTCTCCAGATTCTTTTGGATTGCCGGAGGCATCTACTCTCACTGTTGAGGGATCCAGTGAACCAGGGGTTCCTGTCTTTGATTTGGGTTCTTTTTAGCTTTAGTGGGGCTAGGTCATCCATAATGTTTGAAACAGTTGCAGAGTAGTGATTGTTGAGGTCATTGACCGTAGTGATATGCGAGGGGGGAGGAGGTCAGATTTGCAGTGAGCCTTCAGTTCATTATATTCCAGGTTCTTAGTGTCTCTAATCCAGCGTTTAGGAATCACTGGTTGTGGTGCCCTTATCTTGTGGGTGCCAGGTAGTAGGAATGTGATGGCGTGGTGGTCAGACCAGTCACATGGGTCTATAGAGATAAGCTTGACTGTTGATTCCTTAGAGATGATCCAGGATGGCCCCTTTCGAGTGTGTTGGGAGTGAACAGGCTTGGGTCAGGGCTTGATCGGTCAGGAGGTCTTTGATGGCGTTGACATGAGGGTCCTTGGGGTCGTTCCAGTGCAGGCTGAAATCACCCAGGAAAATATCTTTAGAATTGGAGGAGAACTTAGCAGTAATGAGTTCCATGAGGTGGTCAGTGAAGGAGTCGTTCATGCCTGGGGGATGATAAATGATGTGTAGATTGCACAGTAGGGTGGAGTTGCTACAAATGGAGAGTGCGAGGAATTCGCAAGAGTCAGTGGAATCCGCCAGAAGTTCTGTGACACTGAGGTTAGAGCGGTAGATGCAGGCGATGCCTCCTCCTTTCTTGCTAGATTGCCTGTCCAGCCTGGCAATGTTATAGCCGGGAGGGACTAAGAGGTCCAGGCATGGAGATGAAGAATCGTTGAGCCATGATTCTGTTAGAATTGCTAAGTCGAAGTTTTTGTTCAGGATTAGTGCAGCAATGTCAATGGCGTGCTTAAACGCTGATCGGCAGTTGATTAAAAGGCCAGACAGAGAGGAATCAGAGGGAGTGTTAGGAGTCGGGGTGGACAGGCGTACAGACACTAGGTTGCTCTTGACCACACTTCTGTTGAGGAGAGTAGCCTGATCTGTTGGTGTTGATAGAGACCGTGCAGATGGCATGTTCGGCTCTCATGACTAGAGGGCAAAGGGTAATTGGGGCAGAGTTGTAGTCGCTGAGGATTGCAAGGATTTCCTCTTCAGTGAGGTCTAGCGGACTTGGGGTGGTATGAGTAGAGTTGTAGGAGAGAAGTGTAGATTGCACAGTAGTGTCAACTTTTCAATGTTGAAATCTACACCATCTGACTCTCTCTCACCCACCTCGCAAGGGTGTGTGGCTTGCACAGGGGGATAGAGACAGAGTCTGTGAAAGAGAAAAACTGTGAAGCTTTTCTTCTAAACCCTTCTCTTTTAGATCCTAATGTCACTGGAGGCGCGGCAGGAGGGAGGTGTGAATTTTCCTCAAGTCTGGTGTCCCTCCGACTATGCCAATATTTACTGCTATGATCCTGCACATAGGAGTATCTGTTATGCATGCACTGTAGGAGATTTTACGTAACGGTTCAGAAGCTTCAGAAACAGGGAGCGTGGGGGTTGAAACTCATGTAACTCTCAGGAGGCTTTTGCTTTGAATTAACCTCTATATAAAAAAGTGTAGGGCATAACATCTTTGGTGTCAGTATTGTCGTTCTCTCTTGTGTCAGCAACAACACAACGAGATGCTTACCTGTCACTGTCTCAGTAAAAGGTGTGCAAGTCTGCATGATGCAAAAGAAATCCATTCCTTTTTGTTTTTTACATGACTCCAGTAATAAGAAGAAAAACCTCATTCAAAATAACAGAAGTAATAACAATAAGAGGCAAGCACTTGAAAAAGCAAAACCCACATTAATTATTTTACTCTTTGCATGGACTCAACCACAGCAACACTCACCAATCATAGAGGTTGCTTTGGTGCTGTTGTGGTTTTCTTACCTTGCTTTGTGAAATCTTTATTTTTTGTCTCAAAGATCAATGATCTTTTTATAAAAATAAATTAACTAGGAGACTCTATTTACAAATGCACGCTAAAACTCAGTAGTAGGAAAAGTAGTAGAAAATGCTGGCATAATTTTATTTATGTAAGATTTGGTGTTTTGTGATATATATACATTTGATATGATGGGTTCTAAAGTTGTATATAAATGTTTATACAGTGTTTATAAAATGAAACTATCCATTCCCATTTAAACTCTAGATTCCTGTGCTCAGTTGGATTTAGTACCAGAATACCATGGAAAAATATACCAAAACGAAGGCCTTAAAATTCTCAGGGTAAGTTTAGTTTTAACATGCTTAATTACACATGTATGTACCTCAAGAAGACCATGTTTCCATAGGAAAAGCATTTTTTTGTTTGCTAATAAGTTTGGCACCATTCAACGAATCTTTAAAAAAAAAGTTCATCCACCTCAGCTACTTATTGGAAAGTTTTGTGGTGATCCTTTAACCCCTTCAGTGCCCATGACGAGCTGGACTCGTCATGGGCCGCGGTGGCGCTGTGCCCATGACGAGTCCAGCTCGTCATAGACCCCGCCCGCTAATGCAACGGCCGGCACTGGGCGGGGAAAGGGGCGGGCACTGAAGGGGTTAAGACGGCCCTGGGAAAAGGGGGCTTCCCAAAACGCATTTTCCCATGCAAGTTTCAATAGGAAAATTGAACTGCGATATTGCAAAAATGGCAGAACAGAATTAGACAAATTTGGCAGAAAGATAGATCTTAGTTCAGGAAGTGTGCTTCATGTGATGCGGTGTACATCTGTTCAGTAGTTTAGGAGAAATGAAGGTTCAAAATATTTATATTTTTCATACCGCAGAGGATACGAGGAGCTGACAGATCTAGAGATAAGATATGATTGGCTGCCACCACATCAACAAAGATGTGGCAGCAGCCATTTTATGTCCTGAAAAAAAGTTTTAAAAAATCATATAAGGGGCAGGGTAGGGATGTCCTCCCCCTATAGGCGTGGTGGGTCCACAAACCTAATTAACATAGATCAGTAGATGATTGGCAGATCTGTGCTAGCTGGGGAGCCGCCAGTGGAAGCGGGGGCTTTGGGGCTCCCCTGTGCCCCGAACTTTAGTAAATTGTTGTGGGTGCCCCGGGTGGGCCCAGGGGGACCCAATGTAAAAAAATAAATTGGTGACTCCTGGTATGGGATTCGGAGGGGCGAGCCGGCAGGGGACACAAGGGCCTTCGGGCTCCCCCCTCAGATCCCAACATATGCCATATTGTGGGTGATATGGGTGGTCACAATAGCACCCATAAAAGAAGCAACAGAAAATAAATAAATGAACAGTAGGAGATGTTACTATTCATTGCTCCATGCAAGGACCGCCCCATAATGCACCATAAAGTATATTATTTTCCTGGTGGTACCCCAAACAAGAGCAGGGGTACCACTAACCAATTTTTAATCTTATGAGGGGCTGCAGGGAGTGCCAGCAGCCCCCCAACAACCTTAAAAATGCATAGTATGTCTCCTAGGTCATTGAATCCATGACTCCAGGAGAGCTTACAATATGTTTTTAAAGCACACCAAATTGGAGCTGTATGCTTCTCAGCTGGATTGCAAGGACCTCTTGTGGTGGGTTCTACAGTTACATTTTGTGACCTGAAAAAAATGACTCAAAGACATGTTTTTTTATTTAGTAAGTCATTATTGAAAATATTTTATGACAATTACTTTTATTAAACATTGCAATGTGTGACTATATATAAAAGACATTTTAATTATAGTTATTGGTGAATTTTTGACAAAGACAATCGGTCTGTTTTATATATTTTGATGTGCTATCACCTCATTGATAAAGCCAAAAGGCCCGCTTTGTATTTTTTGCTGTTCTGACCCTTTGACAAAGCCAGTAGGTCTGCCTTACTTAAAATGAAACCATTTATACAGTTACATCACATAATCAGCTGAGCCCACCCAAGGGGGGGTGGCCATATCCACGCCATGCATGGCTTTAGGCCGTATGCTGCAGAGGGTAGGGCACCCATGGGGAAAGGGGGTTGGTGCAGGGCCTGTCATCCAACCCCCACCACCCACAGCTGTGCAGAGTGGCGGATGGGCACCAGTGGAAGAGTCGGGTGTATGGTCTGGCCCCAAGCAAAGCTTTTGGCCCTGCCCCGCACCACACATGGTGATGCACATCTTAATTTACATTAAAAAAGCCATTTACATTTAAAAGCAATAGAACTTAACAGAAAAAACCAAAGGTTAAAGTTACATTATAGTTAGGCATTGTAATATCTTACTTTATGTTTTTTTTTAAAACCTATGAAAATCACTGAAAAAAGGTTAAAAGAAAATAATAGTTAATAGAAAATGTCAATTAAAACAGTTTAGTCAAACAAAACCACTGAAACTCACCAGTTATAGTTATCTAAAATAACTATAACTCATGCCCTAAAGGAACTATAACTTGAGCCCTCTCAATTCCCTGCTAATTACCTCACATATCACATCACTCATGACAAGTTCCATGACATCATTGATTACATCACTACAACATCTTAAATGGCATAATTGATGACAACATTGTTCATGAAGAAGGCGCGCGTTATAGTTTTTATAGAGCATAAGTGGCCCAATTACTTAGCAAATGTACTAATACACACACATTTATTACTTTAGTGCAAAAGTCAAATTTCAGTGTAATACCATGGTAGAGCAAACTACATTTGAGAAACAGACCTTTTTTTTCCTCACCGATTGCGTTTTACAATTACTTTACACATAGAGACAACCTTACTAATGGTCACAAGGTCTCTCCATTGTGATTGTGCCCTACTGTACAAATGGTAACCCCTTGCATCCTGGTTTTTGTTATATATCCTTTTTTTTATAAACATCTGCTGTATGGTTTATGCCATGGCAAAGTGGTATCTCTGGGGATTCGATCGAGATCCACTAATCGGGAGTGCATCCCTAGAGTAGTCACGTTGGGTGTTGCATGGATCTGTGGAATAACGAAACCTCAAAATAAAAGGTTTAAAAAAAAAAAATTTGAACCCATGGTTGGTTCGTCTGCGACTCCCCCCACAAGGTCAAGGGCTCAGAGTGCTGCTAGCCTGCCCCCTTATATGCTATTTGCTTTTATTTTTTAGGACTCAGGGACCGAGTCTTTGAGTCCTAAAATAGCAGAAGCAAATCTGTTGTGGATCCACCATGGATCCTCCACGGCATGAAATATATCACCTTATTGAGCCATAATTATTAAAAAACTACTGAACAGATTTACAACAAATCATAAAAAGCAATCTTTCCTGACCAAGTGCCAAATTTGGTGTAGATCCATTCAGCCGTTTGGGCTGTAGCTGTGTCTCTAGTTCATATGGAAATATGAATGGGGAAAATGCATTTTGTGACCCTCCCTCTCCCTTTTTTATCATCATTGAAACACTTTATTAGGTTTTTCAACCATAAAAGTACAAACAAGAACACAAAATACATAAAGCATGAGATAAATAATTAAGAATAAAAGCAGGTTTAACTCCATCTCTAGTTTCCCATGTCATACATAATAAAAAATAAATCTTGTGGACAATACATGTGTAGCTAAATGATGTATGATCAGCAGAAAAAAGAAAGATTACTAATAAAAATCTCACTGCATGGCTTTAGACCCAACACATCAAGCCCGAAAAAGATATTTAGATACTGTACAAACCACCACCCGGGATGTTTCTTTACATAAAATTTTCAGAGCGGCCACAACAAGTCTACATCCAAGTTGCTTGCAAAGTGGAATTATTCAGGCTTTCCTGGGACACATATGCCCGGGACAAAAGAAGAAAAAGTGTGCTAAAGTTTCTTCAGACTAGCAGCATGTCTGGCATGCTGTGCTTGTGCAGGTTTGTGGGTCCCAAATGGGCACGCAATGTGGCTAGACGCTAAGTGCAGTAAAGGAAGTTTAAAAATAGCTGCCTAGGTGCTGGAAGGGTAATGTAATCTAAAAGGCTCAAAGGAGGAGTGGGGTTTAAAATCCAGAAATGTGTCTGTAAGAGATTCTTCAAAAACCTTCCTCATTTTAATATCCTACATGTAGCCCCGAAAAGCATCTTTCAGAGTGGCTTTGGACAGATATTTAACAGAAGGGCCCCTCTCTCTTTTTCTTATTCCCTGCTTGATGGATCACCTCGAAACCATCCATGCCAATACTACAGTCAAACTAGCACATTTTTGGAAAGTTTTGTGAACATTCTTCAAACAACGCTAAATTTATAAGCAACATAAAATGGCATTTCCTAGGAAAACACGATCCTACGCCATTGGGTAATATATATATATATTCACTGAAAAAACCATAGGTTTCACACATGTTATAGTTAGCTGGACATTTTACTGATAAAAAACCAATGAAATTCCCCCGTTATAGTTAGTGCAGGCAACTATAACTCACGCGACCGCAATCCTCTGCTGATGCTAATACTGTATTTAGACACTTATTTGCCCATGTCTTCTTCCATTAAATTTTAGCTATACATATATTACAAATATTTTTTTTTCATAAAGACACATATGTCATCAGCAGAAGATTGCGGTCGCGTGAGTTATAGTTGCCTGCACTAACTATAACGGGGGAATTTCATTGGTTTTTTATCAGTAAAATGTCCAGCTAACTATAACATGTGTGAAACCTATGGTTTTTTCAGTGAATTTGCAAGGTTTTTTAAATGCTAATTCCTAACTATAACGTGTGTGAAACCTATGGTTTTTTCAGTGAATTTGTGCGTTTTTTTAAATGCTAAGTTACTTTACGCCATTCGTGGCGTGCGCGCCCACTTAACGCAGTTCGTTCCGTGCGCGCAGAAGCAAATCTGTTGTGGATCCACCATGGATCCTCCACGGCATGAAATATATCACCTTATTGAGCCATAATTATTAAAAAACTACTGAACAGATTTACAACAAATCATAAAAAGCAATCTTTCCTGACCAAGTGCCAAATTTGGTGTAGATCCATTCAGCCGTTTGGGCTGTAGCTGTGTCTCTAGTTCATATGGAAATATGAATGGGGAAAATGCATTTTGTGACCCTCCCTCTCCCTTTTTTATCATCATTGAAACACTTTATTAGGTTTTTCAACCATAAAAGTACAAACAAGAACACAAAATACATAAAGCATGAGATAAATAATTAAGAATAAAAGCAGGTTTAACTCCATCTCTAGTTTCCCATGTCATACATAATAAAAAATAAATCTTGTGGACAATACATGTGTAGCTAAATGATGTATGATCAGCAGAAAAAAGAAAGATTACTAATAAAAATCTCACTGCATGGCTTTAGACCCAACACATCAAGCCCGAAAAAGATATTTAGATACTGTACAAACCACCACCCGGGATGTTTCTTTACATAAAATTTTCAGAGCGGCCACAACAAGTCTACATCCAAGTTGCTTGCAAAGTGGAATTATTCAGGCTTTCCTGGGACACATATGCCCGGGACAAAAGAAGAAAAAGTGTGCTAAAGTTTCTTCAGACTAGCAGCATGTCTGGCATGCTGTGCTTGTGCAGGTTTGTGGGTCCCAAATGGGCACGCAATGTGGCTAGACGCTAAGTGCAGTAAAGGAAGTTTAAAAATAGCTGCCTAGGTGCTGGAAGGGTAATGTAATCTAAAAGGCTCAAAGGAGGAGTGGGGTTTAAAATCCAGAAATGTGTCTGTAAGAGATTCTTCAAAAACCTTCCTCATTTTAATATCCTACATGTAGCCCCGAAAAGCATCTTTCAGAGTGGCTTTGGACAGATATTTAACAGAAGGGCCCCTCTCTCTTTTTCTTATTCCCTGCTTGATGGATCACCTCGAAACCATCCATGCCAATACTACAGTCAAACTAGCACATTTTTGGAAAGTTTTGTGAACATTCTTCAAACAACGCTAAATTTATAAGCAACATAAAATGGCATTTCCTAGGAAAACACGATCCTACGCCATTGGGTAATATATATATATATTCACTGAAAAAACCATAGGTTTCACACATGTTATAGTTAGCTGGACATTTTACTGATAAAAAACCAATGAAATTCCCCCGTTATAGTTAGTGCAGGCAACTATAACTCACGCGACCGCAATCCTCTGCTGATGCTAATACTGTATTTAGACACTTATTTGCCCATGTCTTCTTCCATTAAATTTTAGCTATACATATATTACAAATATTTTTTTTTCATAAAGACACATATGTCATCAGCAGAGGATTGCGGTCGCGTGAGTTATAGTTGCCTGCACTAACTATAACGGGGGAATTTCATTGGTTTTTTATCAGTAAAATGTCCAGCTAACTATAACATGTGTGAAACCTATGGTTTTTTCAGTGAATTTGCAAGGTTTTTTAAATGCTAATTCCTAACTATAACGTGTGTGAAACCTATGGTTTTTTCAGTGAATTTGTGCGTTTTTTAAAATGCTAAGTTACTTTACGCCATTCGTGGCGTGCGCGCCCACTTAACGCAGTTCGTTCCGTGCGCGCACGGTGCGCTTCGCGCACCGTGCGCGCACGATGAGCACGCGGTGCGCTTCGCGCACCGCGCGCCCACTTTACGCAGTTAGTGCCATGCACGCACGGTGGGCAAGCGGTGCGCTACGCACACCGCGTGCCCACGTTACGCTGGATGGGCCATGTACGCACGATGCGCTTCGCGCACCGTGCGCACATGGAGGACATATTATGCGCACGACTGTTCAGTGCATTTTGTGTGGGCAAATAAATTCATATTTGTTGTAATTACATATGCCATGCACAAATGGTGCCCTTCGGGCACTATTTGCACAAGGGGTTAGGAGAGTATGGATGATTTTTTTTTTTTAATTATTTTTACCGTACGCGTACGGTAAGCGTAATCGGCGATTTTTCAAAAAAAAAAAAATTTGACTTTTTGGCCTTGGGGGTTCTTTGGGGACACCATCATCAAGGCTAGGTGGTTAGGAGCTGTCCAAACAGCCCCTTTACATGTTTTTTGCCTTTGTTTTTCCTCCCCCCCTCAGAGTGCGAGAGAGAAAATGGCGGCCGCCGCTTCCTGGTTTCGACCGATTCGAATGTTTACTAAGATCTAACAGCCAATCAGAATCGCGCTCGCGCACGTCACCGTACGCGTACGGTAAGCTTACCGTAAGCGCACGGTAAGCGCACCGTAAGCTGGCTCAGATATATATATTGATTTAAATGGTATTTTCTCAGGATCTACTGAACAGATTTACACCAGACCTACAAAAGGCACTTCCTTGACCTGAGGACTACCTCTCTGCCAAATTTCAAGTAACTCTGTTCGGCCGTTCGGGCTGTAGCTGTGTCTAAAGGTCCTATGGAAAAATGCATGGGAAAAACGCGTTTTGGGACCCCCCTTTTTTCTCAGCCCCCGCTTGACGAATCCCCCCGAGACTTTCAGGGTAGGAGCGGAGCGTAGCGCCCCACCTATTTTGAAAATTTCGCGAGGATTCGTCGACCGGCGCCAAAGTTATTCCAAATAGAATGTTGCGGATTTCCTATGGAAACAGGGTCCTAACTATAACTATCTACTGGCGACCGCCAGTAGATAATATATCTAGATATATATGTGTGTGTGTGTGCATGTATGTATATATATACGTATACTACACTGTCCGACACAAAATCCGTTGTGGAAAATTGAAGCGCAAAAGTATTCTGTTTTGAATTTATTTGCCAACAAAAAACGCATTGATCAGATGCGTTTCGGCTATGTTAGTGCACCCGACGACGAGATCACAACAGTTAGCTCATACAGTTATTCACTGTGTTTTCCATGGTGGCCATTTTGTAACGTGGTAGGTAGCATCTCTAACTTTGAACACATTAACCACATGTGGTGGAAGGATGGTAGAAAATATTGACCATGAGATTTAGAACATATGATGCAACATGAGTTCCATGCTAATTGAGGTATAATAGTGATTGAAATTTCTTTAACATAAGGATGAAATATCAGTAGACATTGCCCATTCAGGGCATAATAATTTCTCATGACATCGTAACATCTTGGAAACTGCACAATGAAAACACACAATTGGTTTCTCATTCAGATATCTAGTTTGCAGCCAAGGCCTATTTAAGCAGTAGCAATAGGATGTCATTTGAAAAAAATACCTAAGAGCAGGTCCCTAAGGACTCAATGCCTATCCAGGGCATGATTGTTGATTCAGGTGATTCATTTTGATAACCATAGGTGGTAGCAGTGGCTTTGTCATTTGTACAAATTTAAAGGACGTTGAATTCATAATTGTTGTGACAAAGTCCAGTTACAGGCTATCTACCATGTTACAAAATAGCCACCACCAAAAACACTGTGATTAATGGTATGAGCTATGGATTTCTATGTCTATGATCAAATGACCACTGAATTGCATTTTTATTTCAATGTGATGATGACACTGGGTGTAATAACATTGAGATATGTGACATAGCCCAAACACGTCTGTTCAGTGCATTTTGTGTGGGCAAATAAATTCATATCAGAATACTTTTGTGAGTGTGCTTCAATTTTCCAACCTTTTACATGCTGGAAGCATTACTGGTCTGACCAAGGCTAAAACACATAGGAAGGAACTCATTTCATGTTCACAAGTTATTCTTGAAGAATAGTGTAAGCTGGCTAAACTAATCATGTGCCCGCTTTAGGAAAGTGAAAATGCTATTACTGTTTATTAAACATTTGTCAAACAGTTGAGCTGTTGTAAGTGATGGAACAGGAAATGCATCACATGCTCTTCTACTGCATTAAGGGCTGTAGGAACAATCCACTCGTTCCCAACACACAGAGGATTATGAATACCCACAGGAATACCCGGTCAATCACCATTGCCACGTACTTCCAGTCATCCTCCACCTGTCAAAGAGAGGGAACACATTTTTACTGAGATAAAAGGTACAATGTAACACTACATTATTTGCCTGTGAGGTTTCCTCTTTGATTTTGCACCAAATGGCACCCCTGCCACCAAGGCATTTATGATCAGTGTAAGACATGTGTAAAGTTACTAATGGACAAGGCTCAATGTACTTGAACTATGCAGATAATGGTGATTTCTTAGCTTGGGACAGAGTGCCCAGAAACCCACCAGGCAAGTCCAAGACATAGTGTTCAGCCTTAAAGAGGTAGAGGAACATTTGATTATTCCTGCTTGGAAGGGCCTGATTTACTTTCATCTTCTAATGCCAATAAAGTCAGATTGGGGGTCATATATTCACAAAGTGCAGTATCAGTAGAACTGAGCAAAGTGCCCATGAATCAGCAAGGCTATCTCATCACATTGCAACCACCCTTATTGTGATAGGGGGTAGTTTGACTTTTCTTGGCTCATAAGGCTTAGCGTACTTTCATCTTCTGTTGCTGATAAAGTCTCTCTTGTAATGTTATTCCTTGTGGCACCTACAGCAAGTAATCACTTTAGGCATGGAAGAGCCTTCCTTCTCCACATTGTCCTTCAATTCCAAACTAAGACCCAATTCCCATTCTGACTTTTGCCCAACCCTGGATCCGAGGGATTTACCTTGGTCCTTACTCTATGGCTTGGAATCAATCTGCTGAGTGTTTCTGTCACCCTATGGCTATCAGTTATGCTGATCCAGCCCTTTTTAACCCTATTAGCAAACCACATGTTAGTCAACAACGCAACACATGATTAATCCATGTTTCGAATGGAATATAATCCACTCTTTTGTTTAAACCTCTGAAGGTACTAAGCTGGTTTCTATCCAAACTGTCTAATCAGACCTTCCTTCATTTGTTTGTAGCTCTTCTTCTCATCCACAAGCATTCTGTAAATGACTGCTGTACATCCTGTTGGTAAGCGGGTCATTAAAGTAGCTGTCTTAGACACATCATTCAAAGCCTGCATGCTTCGGGTGGTCTGAAAGCTCACAACCCATTCCAAAATAGTCTGGCCTTCAACATACATGTGCATAAGCTCCTTTCAAACCTTTACAGGTAGTCCTGCAGAGTTGAAGGAGGAATTATTTTTCTAAGATGTAGCTGTCTCTGCTGCTATCCCGACGTTCTCTTCCTTTAAGGCTATCCTCTGTCTTCACTTCTGTTTCCTTATCATTCTCTTGCATTTCCTTTTTACTTTCTCTCTCTTCTCTCTTCCATTTTCTTTCCCCATGGGCACCTTTCTCCTGTCCGTGTCCTTTCCTCTTGTTCCTGGTGAGCTAATCTCACGTTCTTCCTCTCAAAGTCTCTGGTCTTCTCGCCATCTAAGCTTTAACCTTCTGAAGCACCAACTGCACGTTTATGGTACCAGTCAGACTTAACCCACCTTGGGAATGACTCCTGGAGTCAGTTACAGTTGTACCTTTGAAATCCAAGTTGGAGAAAGCCTGGTGGAAACATTGTAAACTTTTTGTTTCCCGACTGGACATCAATCCCAGTTGACCTTAGAGATTGCCCATGTACTAACTTCCACAAACAAACCATGTTACAGTTCCTGTTTTTCTGTCTATTCTAAAATGTATACAAAAACAATTCTCATACCCTTTTTAAGGCTCAGGAACTTATGGCTCTGTATTCAAGCTTACCACTTTTTACTAGCACTACCAGATGATGAAACATGTGGTTATACCACTTTATTTCTTCAAGCTGATGTTCACTTTACGAGGTTGATGTTTTTAGATTAATATATTCCTGCCCCAGCTGATTGATGAATTGGTATTAGACTGTTTTTCTACTTGGGTTTTTATTTAGTTTAGCCTGTCTTTATTGAGACTATTGGTTATCTTTACTCCAAAACTGATGATTTTATGTATCTTCTTTGTGTGCTTTTAAAATTCAGTACATTTATGATGCGGTATATATTTTATGATAGCAATTGGAGGGTGTCTGGGGAAAACCTGTGCTATGAAGCTGAGGCAGCCTGATACTACAACGCAACTTCCCTGGGTTCCTACTATGGTAACCTACTCAGTTGCATCATAGTTTCCTCCTAACCACCCAGTTTCTCTAACTGGTCCTTGTTTATGGGAGTCCTCCACCCTCACTCAAACCACAGTTCTCTGATTAAAGAATAAGGTGTCCAGGTCTACTCCCAACAACCTTGTATCTGTGATCTCAGAGTTCAGCTAATGCTATGTTTAAGATGAACGTATTGCTTCATTCAAAACAGTTGGAACTAGATTCTGCAGATACTCCACCACTTGCCATCAACTGTCAGTTCCCACATGGGGGCTGCAGGGTAGACAGGGGCTACTGGCCACAACTGTGGTGGTTTTGGGTTTATCTCTAGTGCCCTGGGGTATTTCCTAATATGGCTCTGCAACCTGGGCCAGTTACCTCCTATCCACACTTAACACTTTGGCAGCGAGGTCAAGCAGTCATGACAGCTCAGGTCAACAGACACTCTTGTACGAATGCAAAACAAGCATCATAATACATTTCATGGGGCAACTGGAGTATTTACTTACCTCTTTTGTTTCATTTTGGACCTTCATACTTTCTGCAATGTACAGCACATTATCGATTACTTGAATAAATTCCGGCGAGTGCTCTGCATGGGAGGAGCTTGGCAATGCGCTGCAGCACTGAGGGCTTCGCCGTCTTCTCTGACTAGATCCTTGTTCTACGGGTGTGTTGCAGAGGTAACATTGTGGTTGCTCTTTAAAAACAGCCACTTCTCTACACTCTGGATACCTTTGTCTCCCGAAAAAACTTTTTTTCAAACTTGAAAACCTTTGCTTGTCTGATGGTCTCCGCATCATGAGGAATTTTGGTAGGAGCTTCAGAAAAACTGTTTTTACCCATTTAGGCATGGCATGTGTTTTTGGAGTCCGGTAGTGAATGTTGATTGCAAATACAGTAACAACGATTGACAGAGTCACAAATATCATTGTGAATAACAGATATTCTCCGACAAGTGGAATAACTAGTGAAGTGGAAGGTATTGTTTCTGTTATCACAAGCAAAAAGACTGTCAAAGAGAGAAGAACAGAAATGCAAAGAGTCACCTTTTCTCCACAGTCGGATGGAAGATAAAAGACTAAAACAGTAAGGAACGAAATAAAGAGACACGGAATAATAAGATTAATGGTGTAAAACATGGGAAGCCTTCGGATATAAAACGAATATGTTATATCTGTGTATATTTCTTCACAGCAGTTATATTTTATGTCATGCTTGTAGCCAGAAGCATCCACTACTTCCCATTCATTATTTTCCCAAAAATCCTTCATATCTACTTTTGAACTTATGATTGCCAGTTCAATTTTGGCTTTATCGTAGGACCAGGAACCAAACTTCAGTGAACAGTTTTGATGATCAAAAGGGAAAAATGTAATGTCCATTGGACAGGAGCTCCGGAAAATAGCTGGTGGTGTCCAGGTTATCATCCCATCATACTTAAGGAGAGCCTTTGTCTTTCCTTCAACTTGGAAGCGACCAACAGCACTGAAATCAGAGAATGGAAACAAACGGTATTAGAACTCGAAAACATAACAGCAAGAAGAAACACATGGACATAACAATTAAGTATATGAAACCAAAATAAAATGACACCATTAAGGTTATAATTTATAATGACCACTCAGTGAACAACCTTATAAGTACCTACTTGTTATACAACACAATATCTGGTCTCCAGATTTTTTCTGCAGGCACACGGAAAAATTCTATTCCATCATATTCGGGGGGATTCCATTTTAATTTGTAGTCCTTCCAAATCTAAGTAACAAAAACACAGTGTCATCACAGTCCTGTATTTTATTAGTAAAATATACATTTGTAACCGTTTTGGATCTAAAGATTTCCATATATATCCCACTACTTTTATAATTTGGTAATGTTATATATATAAAACAGATAGATTTGATGAAATTCAATAACTGTCAGACCAGGGGATTGAATTATTAAGGTGTATCTTTGGAATTCCGGGATTATGAGAAATGTATATTAAAATTTTATACATGCAAAGGCAGTCTGATTTTTAATGGTGATGAAGTGTGTCTCCTAATATTAAACACTCTTGCAGGCAGCAAAATCTAAAAGCGCATACAAACATAATACACTATATAATCTTCTTGACCACAAAAATACAGCCAATTTCATAAGCCAACAATAAAAGGAAATAGTAACAACGAAAAGAATTGTTTAAAAGCATCATTTTAAATCAACTTTTGGGACAGGATAATACTTTTTAATCAATTGGTTAGAGAAATGATTTCAAATTCTCAAGGTGTCTTCAAAGTTGTCATATTAAAACATGCACCATGCTGTGCTCAAACCCTTTTTCAAAATTAAAAATATTAACAGTAATACAAACAGAAAGTAGTACCGAATGATTAATAAGTCAATGTTAAGAGTAGAATATATTAAAGCACAGTATGGAAAAAATAATACAAAGTAAATAAAATATAAAAGTAAAACTGAACAAATAAATGTGAAGAGAAATAAGTAGTACAGTACTGGAGAAATTATAATATCAATGTTAACCATTTTCAAATAACATTTAGTATTAAGTAGGTACATAAATGTTAAGTGAATTCTAGAACATACAATGAATTTAAACTTATTAAGTTTACAAAGAGAAATGCTGCCATCTTTTCTAGCAAAAGTGACCAAAGCCCACCAGCTGTTCCAAGGCAATATGTTTGCATCTTTACAATTAGAGATAATAGACTTAATAACAGATGGCATAGGAACATTAAAACATTTTAAATGCTAAAGGTAATGAGCATGTTAATGGACATTACTAAATATTCAGTTTACGTGAAAGGTTATCTGAGGTACTTAGCCCCTGATTATGAGTTCAGGGGTCCAACCACCGGATCACCACTGAGGTGGTCGGGAGAACGCTGCCATCTTGACAGAAGTATTAGGACAGTACCGCCGGGCTGGTAGTATGTCGGCGGCAGTGGCATGGCAGCAGCATGAAGAGAGCCTAAAGCACATGCCACAGCAGTGCAGCTCAACGTGCACATTGGCACACTGTTGCTATACACCATGTTATGCATGGCAAACAGTGCTGGCATTGTGCTGGCATAGGGGGGCACAACATGTGCCACCAGCCACAATTCCCAATGGGCTAAAATACCTTGGGGCCGTGTATGGGGCCCCTTCACTGCCTTTCTGCTGACCTTGTCATGGCGGTATCTCAGCCATGAAAAGGTCGGCAGAAAGGCAGGTTGTAATCCCCATGTCAGTGCTGATGCTGGCACCGTTCCTTAGACCGCCGCTTTACCCGCTGCCTCTGCTGCCGGTTCCCAGATCCTGGCGGTGGTGGCAGTCTTGTGGTGGTCCAATCACACTGCTCGTAATCGGGCAGTCAGCCCGCAGAGAAAGCAGCAGTCGGCTCGCTAAGACGGATTGAGACCGCTGTACTAGTAATCAGGGCCTTAGTATTTTAGTAAGGATCATCCAGACATCATCCAAATTAAAAAAATAAAACGTTTCAAACAAGAAATACTTTAGGGAACTTACATTTGTTTTTCAATGCCAATATAGTGGGCTGTCTAATAATTTTGCTTTGAACAATTTATATATAAAGCCAACACCGTTATGTAAATTAAATAAATTAGACTAATAGAGAAACACAATGACCTAGGCAGAAATATTACAGGACAATGTTTGTGTAGTTTTTTGTATTTTGTAGATGGCACTGTTTAGAGTTCAGCACTGCAAAAATGTTTTATAATATTTAAATTAGATACAATTGTAAATTATATTTGCTTGTGCACCTTGGGTGCAATATGACCCAATAAATGATACACATTCAAACACTAGCTATTGGTACAGCATTTGGAAAATCACTAAGAATTGTCTCATATAAAATGTATTAATGAGAGTATTTTATTGGATGTGGTTTAAATAAAAATGAAATAAATAATAATCCAATCCAACAGCTTTATTCGACAAAAGTCATAAAAGCGATACAAAACAGCACAGGTACACAATATACAATAAAACAGACTAAAAATGTTACTATTTAAAATATATACATATTTTGTTAAAAAGCAATTAATATACACAGAAATCATTAAGGGTAACATCCAAAGTGTCTAATGCTGCTAGCTAAAGTGCTTAAGTCTGATTACCCAAGCCCACCCCAGGAATTTGGCCAAGGCCACAACAATGACCGGGTCTGTGGAGGTGCGAAGGAGTCTTAAAGCGTCTACACTCCGTCTTACGCCCAGTAATTTACAAATGGGTCTCAGCCATACACGCCTCGGGGCCGCATAAGCAGGGCAGGCAAAAAACATATGTGCAAGGGTTTCTACCTGAGATTCACAGTAAGAACATGGGTTGGTACTTATAGGCTTCCATCTAGCTGAGAAGCATTTTAAAGGCAACGCTCCCACCCGCATCTGGAAAAATAATTTCCTATCGAGCACTTTGGTGACAAGATCCCAAAAATGTTCTAACCTTGGAATTGGTTTGATACTCAAAAATTCATCAGTTAATGAGAGGGATTTAGTATCATGGAAAACCTTGGCATTTACCAACTCCCAATATTTTTCTTTCATGAGTGCTTTAGATGGAAAGGTAGCAGCCAAGGGGTTTTCCCAGAGATCACTCATCCCAAGTGCCACAAGAGATTTTCTAGTCTCATTGAGCCAAGCAATCTTCCGGGAGCCCACCAAAGACATTATATCCAGAAAACCCTCCGCATAATGGGCTAACTCCGGGGTAGACCACAGGCGACGCCAATATAAGATAGGACGAAGCCTGGCTATATCGGCTATTGAATTTTTCCCAAGGTCATATCTTAGAGGAACAATGGGCGTGCTCTGGGGGAGGGAAGTGATGCTACGCAGGAACCTGTTTTCCGAGGTAACTAAAGGAGACAGGTTCTCATAACCCCACAGCTCAGCTCCATAGAGAGCCGAGCTCACCGCTTTTGCACTATACACCTGGAGCACAGGACGGATAGGCTTCGAGGGAGACTTTTTAAATTCGCCAACAAGAGCTCCAGCAATTTGCCTGTGTTTTAAGGTAGACATATCACGCTGTAGTTTCCACAAAAAGTTATTTTGGATGTTAACACCTAAGTAGTTAAAAGCCTGTACTCGTTCAAGTGGATTTTTGGATAAAACAAAACTATTTTAAAAAGTTTATGAGGCCTGAATACCATAAGCTTGGTTTTTTTAATGTTCACCTCAAGGCCTCGATCAACACAAAAGGTCTCGAAAATATCCAATGAACGCTGAAGGCCGCAAGGTGTTTTAGCAATTAAAAGCGTGTCGTCAACGAACATTAGGATAGGGACCTTAGTGTTGCCAAGAATGGGTGCGTCTACGTGGGCTTCCAAAAGTCGCTCCGCTATATTGTTAATAAATAATGAAAATAGCGTTGGGGCCATAGCACAGCCTTGCCTGACTCCTCTTTGGACGGGAAAGTCCTCAGTCGTTACACCCTGCCCTCCCCATCTGATTCTGGCAGAGTTGTCCGCATGGAGCCTCTGGATCAAGGACAACAAGCCGCCGTGTAACCCTAGATCTTTCAATGTCAACCAAAGTTTGGGACGGGGTACCAGATCGAAGGCAGCCCTAAGATCCACAAACACCGCATACAAACTCCCCTTGCCCAGAACAACCGTCTTCCAATAGAGGAGTACGAAGCGGAATACTTGGTCGATAGTGCTAGTGTACTGGCGGAAACCCGCCTGAAAAGAAGATAAAATATTGTTTGACGCCATCCAGAGATGGACACGGTTAAGGATCAACCTACCTGTGATCTTCTGGATGGCGTCAATCAAACTAATAGGCCGGTAATTCTCCGGGAGTGAACGATCCCCTTTTTTGTACACCGGGATTATTTCCGCGGCTTTCCAAGAATTAGGAATAGGGGCACCGTGAGCCAGCGCATTAGCAATCAGCTGGATATATCTCCCCCATCTAGGCTTATCATACAGGAAGATATCCGCAGGTACACCATCCGGGCCGGGTGCTTTTCCGGATGCCACCCCCAACAATGCGGAGTTCACCTCAGAACTAGTAAAATCGTCCTCATGATTAAACAACTGGAAGGACCCCGAACTTTCAAGGGGGTCGATGGGAGCAGCATATTGGGGTTTAAAATACTCAACCCATTTCTCTTCGGAAACATTATTTTGGGGGCCCTCTGGATGTCCACCGGAACCCCACTTTACAATACTCCAAAACAACTTGCAATTATTCTGGAGGCTTGCTTCAAGGAGGTCCTCCCATTTTTTCCCATCCCAGAGGCGTTTGTCTCTAGCTACACAGTTCTTATAAATAATTCTTCTGTGGCGAACTAGGGAAACATCCCCACCCTTCAGAGCGTTCCCAAGTAGAAGTCTAGCTTCCCTACAATCCTTGTTGTACCATGACGCTTGATGGGTAACACCTCTTGATCCTGGTCTAGCTTTAATGAGAAAATGGGACTTCAGATTAGTAAATAAGCTATTGTGCACAGATGTTACGTCCCATAAATTACCATTGGAGGCTAGGACTGACTCCATAATAAGAATGGAACCATCCACCTCTTCCTGGATTTGAGCTAAAGTAGCTGGATTTCCCATAAGTCCAGACCATTTCAAACGGCGCATATCATTGGAAGGGACCACCTCAGGGGGGCTCGGCTCCCCAACCCTGACGGTGCCACTATCAGCCTTCCACCATCTATGCCATAAGCAAAGAGGGTTATGGTCACTCTCCGGAAGAGGAACGATCTTCATGTCAATAAGGGAGTGCCATAATTTCATATCTGTCAAAATGTAATCTATTCTGCTCCTAGATACTCCATTATTAAAAGTACACGCACCCTCGCGGTCACTAGGCATTCTGCCGTTCAAAGCCCTCAAACCTCTATCCATACAAAGCGAATTAAGCTGTATGGTCACTTCCGGCCATCTTGATAGAGGGGATAACTCCAAGGATGGGATACCCCAACCTGACTCTTCAATATCCTGCTTGTCCCATTTATTTTTAAGAAGAGGTTCAAACGTTATATTGAAATCACCTGCTATGATGACAAAGGAATCAACAGAGTGCAGATCCAGCAAGCTAAATAAATCGTCAATGACCGTGGACTTGGCACCCCTGCAACTTCTTATATACACATTATAAATATCAATTTTACCTATTGGTCCCAACTCAAGTCTCAACAATTGAATATCACTATTGCCCGTGTGAAAAAGTTTAGTGAACAGAGACAAGTGACTTCTTAACCAAATAGTTAGGCCCCCTGATGGCCGCCCATGAGATCCCTTAATTGCCGGAATGTGGAAATTTAAATAACCCACACAAAAGCGTGGCTCTAAAAGCCATGTCTCCTGGAATAAACAAACGTCCATTGTATTAATAAATGAGACCCAATCGGCAATGGCTAGCTTCGAGTTTAACCCAGCAATATTCCAAGAGCATAGGGAGCCACTAAGCGGGACGTAACCAGCAGAATCAGGGGTAATAGGAAGCGCAACAGATGGAGGAACACCAAGGGGTTGGACTGGCCCCTGACTTCGGTCTATATCAGAAGTATGTTGGGAAATATTAGGGGCTAAAACAACAGGACACACAGGACGGGAAATGGGATCAATGCAAAGGCCAGCCATACTAGGCACTTGGTCAATGATCCCAGCCCGGGCACCTCTGGTCGACTGGGCAGCAATCCCCTCATCATGGAGTCAGTCTATATTGTCCAAGGAAGAACCAGCCACCCCCCTGGTGCTACCGTATCCCCTCTTGAGCCCACCTAGATCGTGCGGGGGGCAACTTCGCAATTGGATGGAAGAACTTTCCGGCGGGCTGGATCTAAACTCCATGAGTAGAAGATTTTCAACCAGATAGGTATTATTGAGAGTTAGTTCAATACAATCCATGGAGGCCCTAGATGAAGAAAGTCTAATGGCTCTGGAAATATCTTCCCTGATGACTGAGCGACAACCCCTGACATGCCTCAGCCAATGAATCGCTTTGTTGGTAAGTGACTCGGGAGACTCAGTGCCACTAAACGAAGTCAGTTTGGGGACGTTGGTCATAAATTTTTTTTTAGAGCAATCCATTGCATTACCATTGGACTGGACAATAGATTGGATAGTATGGACACCCCGGCCAGCCAGGAAACCCTGGTCTGTTTTAGCCGGGTCATTACCCGCCCCCAGCCTCTTGGTGCAACTTGATTGCGCAAGCAGCGTACCATTACCATTAGCTATCGAACGACCCAAAGGTTGCTTCGTTCCAGTCTTAACAGCATTGCTACATGAGTCAATGCCTTTATGGCAGGAGTTGGGGAGACCTAAACAAACACCCTGAGAACCTAGTGGGTCTATTGGGACAGGTAGAGTAGAACTTGATGTAAAGCCAGGGGTAGAGGGTGGAACAGCAAGACACAGCCCAACTTTACTAGTCAGAGACTCTACCACTGATTTCAATGAACTAATTTCATCCCTCAATGACTCAACCATCTTAATAAGGTCGTGTACAATGGTATTAGGTGGCTCAGCGGAATTACCCAAAAGGGTATTAGAGGAGCATGACAGAGGGTCGGGTGGGGCCACATAACTATCTTCCTGCTCGTGCAGCAATGGAGAGAACCTATTATGGCAAAGCACAGTGGGGACACATCCCCCAGGAGCAGCTGCATGAGACAATGGAGAATTATCCTCAACAACCAGAATCTCGGGAGCAGACATTTTGTTAGCACATAGTGCGGACTTAGATCAAAACATTTCCGGCACAACAAGGACTGGCGCAGGAATTGCATGCCCAGGGACGATAGAGGGGGATGAGGGAACAACAACCCTATTATCTGCCACCAATGGCTGGTTACACCCCAGTATTGCCTCACACTCCCCCACCAAATCGTCAATGCGCGAAAGAGTCCCTGTCGGGTCGGGCTGTTTAGTAGCACGTCGAGACTTCTTAAGTTTCCGTACTTTGGGCAAGGAACCACAGCCCCCTGAACCCCCCGAGTTATCAGCTAGCTTTCTCTTGCCCATTTCAGCACACGACCTTTAGGTTAGAAGGAACAACGGGGCAGAGTCTCCGGGCACGACGTGTAGCCACCTTATGGCGCCAAACTGCTCCTTACTGCTGGGCGGTGAAGTCCACGTCCAAGAGGGATGGCCCAGCCCGGCCTCCTCTGGCCCCGGACGGCCACAGACGGTCCCGCCCTTGTCCCGGGCTTCTCCCGGCGCTACCCGCGCGCGGTCCCGCGACGCGGGAGCAGCGCCGAAAATTTGAACTCCTCCTGGCGCGCTCCGATTGGCCAGGTGGTTGAGTCCACTAGGGCTGCTGGGTCATGTGGTCCCGTCTCCCCACTGCGGCCGCGATGGTAATCACGCAGCGGCGGGAGAACGGGACGGCTGCTGGAAGTAGGGCAGGAGCAGGCAGGGCAGAAGTCTGCCGGTCAGAGGCTGCAGGTAAGGAAATTGGCCCTCATACGTTCACGAAAGATGACCCGCTCGGCCGGAGCAGCACCGAAAATTTGAACTCCTCCTGGCGCGCTCCGATTAGCCAGGTGGTTGAGTCCGCTAGGGCTGCTGGGTCATGTGGTCCCGTCTCCCCACTGCGGCCGCGATGGTAATCACGCAGCGGCGGGAGAACGGGACGGCTGCTGGAAGTAGGGCAGGAACAGGCAGGGCAGAAGTCCGCCGGTCAGAGGCTGCAGGTAAGGAAATTGGCCCTCATACGTTCACGAAAGATGACCCGCTCGGCCGGAGCAGCGCCGAAAATTTGAACTCCTCCTGGCGCGCTCCGATTGGCCAGGTGGTTGAGTCCGCTAGGGCTGCTGGGTCATGTGGTCCCGATGATGGTAATCACGCAGCCAATACTGCACTCAGACTAGCACCAAGAATAGAAAAGTTGTAATACCGGCTTGAAATTAGAAAATTGTGGAAGGCTCTGCTTTCGCAGTACAAACTACCACCGTCTGGAACTAATTGCCAACCAAGATATGAAGCATTTAGGAGCATTTAAAGTTCAGAAAAGAGGTGAAAACATGGTTATTCCCTAGACAATTACATTGATCATTGACCCTGGGATGGATCATACAATGAGAATCTCTCCCATCAGGATGAAAAAAAAAACATAACAATAATAGCACAGAGACAGGCTCCCTACCCAAACTGACTGACCTCAACCTACGGCTAGAATATGAAAAAACACCATGCCAAACATAGTATATTTATCTCAACTCAAAATTAGAGGTATCGTTACCACTAAGCAGTTGAAGACCTACATCCTGCCTAATGAAATGGAGGACTCTAACCACAGCCCCACACATCACAGACACAGTAAACAAAGTTTATCCTACCTTTAACCACAAGATGGAAGACAGTAACTGTACTCTCTGACAGCCCCCAGCCTCAACCTGATATAATCAGTATCACCATATGCTATAATAGGTAATTCACTGCCTGATCTCTTATTCATGAAGAAGACAGGCACATAATGTATGAAAATTCCTGTGGAGCCATGTTGACATATGGAGGGCACAGGTACAGGTTATACCAACCCACTTACCTAATGACTAACCAGACAAGCCAAGATGAAGGAGATCTTCCACCAATTACTGGTTACCAGAGAACTCTAACATAGTCCACCCTGCTGGTCCAAAATATTCAACTGAGCCTACTTTTAGCACCCACAATAATTTAAAAATAACCTATAGTTGGCAAAAGGATGATTATAACACAGTGAAACTTGTCACATCTCAATACTTGACTTTCAACAAGGCAACCACATACAGAGTTATTGCAGGCAGGTCTCAGACCTCCTCAGTTTTTCTCTATACCTGTTACCTTCCACTCAATCAGAAGATCTTAGAGTGTACAACTTCTTACCACAGATAGCATAGAAAATCGGATTGAGGACATAAAAAAAAAGAAAAACTTCCTTCATTAATTGTTATCTGAATTGCTTCAAAATGTCATCCTCTTCATTGAACTTTGCCTAACCTTCCTTCTCACCCATCTCCTCCTCCCATCACCTCCCACTCTACCCTCAGCTCCTCTACCTGTTCCCCGGCTCATCTCCACCACCTTGCTTCTACCTTTTTTTCTATACTCCCTCTAACCCCCTTTCTTCCTCACCTCTGTACGCCCACGCTTCTACCATGCCCCTTCCTGCTTTTCCTCTCCATTGTCTCTCGTTCGCTCCTCACCCCAACTTCTCTACTTAACCTATCCTTTCTCTCATATTTTACCTCCCCCTTGCCTTTTTTATCCATGGCTTCCCGTACATGTCCCCTGCCTTCCCCTTACTACTACTCCCCTTTATCTTACCTTAAACCTCACTTCTCCTCTTCTACCCCATCTTTTCTCTTCCCCATCCAAAACCTTAATTGTTCTTCCCTATTCACCTGTCATTGTCAGTTTTTGTGTCTAACATGTGTTCTAACATTACTTGAGACTTGCTATCAATGGCTTTGTTCATCTTGAAAGCAAGCTGGAACTCCTAGGAAGAGTAGTGCTTTAGAAAAATGTGAAATAAATTAAATAAATAGAAATTAGAATTGCCAACTCAATGATGGGGCCAGCAGAGATAGTCAGACGTACCAGCATATCACAAGCTAAAGAAATGTGTGTCTATCTTTCACATGTTCCCATTCATCACACCGCATGTGTGCCCCATTGCATGATAACTGCACCGTGGTTGTCATCATCCATGACAGGTTCAGAGCAAAGATATTACACTTCCAATCAGACTTCCACAAATTGTGTGGATAAATGGTTCAGCACCCCACAAAGGGGTAGCAAGTGCTCTAAAATTGCCATAATGCATATATTGTGTAAGTAAACAAATATCAGCATCCAACTAGGATTTCCAATACTTAAAGTTGTTATTAAGTTTAACAAAGGGATTATGGGGGAGGAGCCTAGCGCGCAACCAAGATGGCCGCGTAGGTGCGAGGCTCCCGAGGACCTCCGCAACCTCCTACGTTTATCCTGTCTTCATCCTGAATCGGTTGAGGGGACTGTGTCGGTGAACCTGAGCCGAGGTGGTACCCGTTTTCCGTTTTTGAATCGGACCCCGGGGGCCGGGGTGAGCATCGACTGAAGTTTGCGGCCTTCTTCTCTCCTGACCCCGGACTCGAGTTTGGGGGTGACCCAGTGGCGAAGTGAATAACAACGGCGGGCCGGGCCTGGCGAGTCGCGTACCCCACACTTTCACTTTCGCTTTTGAGTCCCCTTGCCGTCATCGCGAGTGGGACTACGGCGCTTCTTTGTGTGGTGGTGGCCTCGCTGGGGGACCCTGCCTGCCTGCCTGCGGGGACCCGCTCCGCCTTCCTGAGGTGACCCCCGGGGCTCACGGCCTTGATTGCTTGCTCTCCACTGCGTGGCTGGCGGGGGTGCGAGATACGCGACGATGGCCACGAAGCAGGATGGAGATCGGCTGAAGGCCAAATCGACCCGGCGTGGCACCGCACCTCAAGTCAACATTATGGATCGCTACACCCTCCCGAAGGGGTCTCCCGGCGGATCGCACAAGTCTTCCGAGTGTCCCCCAGATGCCCCGGATTTGCCTACGGATCTGACTTTGCAGGACGTCATGGGCGCCATTGCTGAGATCAAGACCTCAGTAGGCCAACAATTCGACACCTTGGCGCACAAACTCGATGCGGTCCTCATCGATGTCAACCTTGTTAGAGCAGATCTATCTAAGACGAATGACCGGGTTGACTCCTTGGCCCATACCGCGTCGGGCCTCACGACTGAGGTCGCGGCCCTTCAGACGGAGGTGCGCCGGCTCCGGCAGGCAAGTGCGCTCACGGATCGGCGCCTGGAGGACTCCGAGAGCAGGGCCCGGAGGAATAACATTCGCATCATCGGAGTGCCCGAGGGACGGGAGGACTCGGCGGCGGATCTCTTTGTGGAGGACCTGATTTCTACCCATCTCCAGCCTCGAGGACTGAGTAGATTCTTCGCGGTGGAGAGGGCCAATAGAGTTCCTGGCGGCAGACCGAAGGTCGGAGCTCCTCCGCGGCCTCTTATTGCCCGTATCTTCAACTTTCGGGATAGGGATGCGATTTTGCAAGCTTCCAGACTGCAAGGGCCGCTTAAGCTGGAGAACATGGAGGTGAACTTTTATCCTGATTTCACGCAGGCGGTCCAGAAGCAGAGACTGAGTTTCATGGGCGTTAAGCGGCGGCTTCGAGACATGAACTTAAAATACGCCATGCTTTTCCCGGCCAGGCTGCGTGTGGAGGCTGATGGTCGCACTCACTTTTTTGACCGTCCCGAGGTGGCCGGGGACTGGTTGGACACTTTGTCTGGGGGACATGATCGGGATGGGATGGGGGCGGCGGGAGGAGAGTGCCCACCGGACCGGGTATGAGGTATTGACACTGGGGCTCATTCCGGATGATGCCACCTTTCGGCCAGGCTTAGGGTTTCTTGACTGTTGTGTCTTGTTTCCCCTCCGTTGGAGGTGGTGCTGTGTCTCGAGGGGGTTCTCTTTCCTCCTCTAGGGGGTCTTTGTAGTTTAGTTCACACAGGGGCGACAGGCACACTGCAAGTTGGGGGGGCTATTTGGGCTCATGCAGGGGTGCAGGGAGGGGGGAGTTTTGTTTGGGATGTTGGGTTGGGGTTGGGTATTGTTTATTTGTACCACAAGGCAGAAGTATTGTTGTGCTATCGCTAAAGTGCTCTCTGGGGGGAGATAGATCGGTTTTGGCTATGATGGGGGGTAGGGGACTGAGCCTTTTGTCCTGGAATGTCAATGGACTGGGGGACAGGATAAAACGGGGAGTGGTCCTGCAGTTCTTAAAACGCATTTCACCCGATATAGTATTTCTGCAGGAAACACACCTCATTGGAAACTCCTTTCGTGCCATGAACAGACGGGGCTATCGCCTTGCAGCCCACTCGGGCTTCACATCTGGTTCGAGGGGTGTGGGCATTATGGTTAAAACCTCGCTTCCGTTGGAGGTTGATGAGGTGCTCCATGATGATAGGGGACGATATACGGCTCTGGTGGGTAGATTGGAGGGTAAAGTGATTGTTTTGGTTTCTGTTTATGTCCCGCCAGGGTTGCAGACAACTACTTTTGCTGATTTGGCGCGCCTTCTTCTTGGCCTGCCGGAGGGGATTCTAGTGGTTGGGGGGGATTTTAACGCTGTAATTTCCGGAACTGAGGATCGTCACCCTCCCAGGGATCTCCCCCGTGCCCAAGCTTGGTTATCTGGCCTCTTGGATACCCTGGGGCTGGTGGATTGTTGGTGGCTGAAACACCCTACGCAGATACAGTACACCTTTCATTCCGGGGCTCATGGTAGTCTTTCGAGGCTTGATTATGTTCTGATGCCAGCAGCACAGGCAGGGAGGGTCGGGGAGGTACGACATCTGGCTCGGGGTATTTCAGATCACTCCCCGCTCCTGTTGTACTTCGACATTGTCCCGAGGGGGGAGGGGAGGGTGGTCCCGATTAATTCCTGGTACCTGCGTGACCCCACAATTCGCGCTGATTTGTTTAAATCTCTTGAGCGATATTTTGAAGACAATGTGGGGTCTGTGTCGTCTGCGGTTTCTTTGTGGGAGGCGTTTAAGACGGTACTCCGGGGGGAGGCCCTGTCCCTCATTTCCCATTCCCGGCGGCGCGAGCGGGAGGAGGTGACCCGTATCGAATCTGAGATAACTGAGTTGGAGGGTGATCTGGAGTGTGGGGTAACGGATGATAAACTGCATGCTCTCTGACTCAAACAGGCGGACTACAAGGCCCTAGTCACGGAGGCAGCCAGGGGCCTGAGTAGAGAGCAACAGGGGCGACTGTATGATGTGGGTGATAAGGCTGGTAAATTGATTGCGTGGCTGGATAAAAAGGAGAGAGCGAGTCGAGTTGTCTCGTCGATTGAGAGACTGGATGGTGTGTGTGTCACTGAGCCGGAGGAAATTGTTGAATGTTTCGCTGAGTATTTCCGTGGGGTGTATTCCCCGGTATCTTCCCGCTCGGAAGAGGATTCCCATGACCTGCTTAAAGACATTGCGCTGCCTTCCCTTTCGGAGGAGGATAAATTGTCGTTGGACGCGGCCCCGACATCTGAGGAGATTGCCCTCGCCATACGTTCGGTCGCCTCTGGCAAGGCCATGGGTCCTAATGGCCTTCCCATTGAATTGTACAAATTACGACCGGATACGCTGGCTCCGCATCTCCGCGCTATGTTCCTCGCGGCCCGGTCGGCGGGTTCCCTCCCGCTGGACCAGCGTCTTGCCACTATTGTGGTTATTCATAAGGAGGGGAGGCCGCGGGATCGGGTCACGTCTTACAGGCCCATTTCGCTGTTGAATGCGGAGCCGAAAATTCTCGCCAAGGTGCTGGCTAATCGGCTGGTTGGCGTGGTGTGCGATCTGATCCACCAGGAACAGTCCGGCTTTATCCCTCATCGCAACACCGCGCTTAACTTGCGGCGTCTGCACGGGGTGCTCGCGAGGGTCCCGTTCATACGAGAACCAGCCATTTTGGCGTCCTTGGACGCCACTATGGTGTTCGACACGCTTGAGTGGCCATATATTTGGGCGACGCTGGCTAAGTTTGGGTTTGGCCCGGGATTCATTGGCTGGGTGAAACTGTTGTATTCCGGACCGCTGGCGCAGGTGGCGGTGAATGGTAGAGTATCGGCGCCGTTTGAGCTGGGCAGGGGCACGCGGCAGGGCTGCCTGCTGTCGCCGCTCCTTTTTGCGCTTGCCTTGGAGCCCCTGGCGGAGTGGCTGCGGTGGCACCCTTCGATTCGTGGTCTCCGATAGACCCCCGAGTATGAGGATCGCGTATCCCTTTACGCGGACGATATTCTTTTGTACCTTGCTTCCCCGCGCAAATCACTGATTGTGTTAGTGGATGTGTTGCGTTCATTCGGCCGCAACTCCGGCTTAGTTATCAACTGGGCTAAATCCTGTGTGTATGTCCTCTCTGGGGAGGCTCCTATCCTTCCGCGGGGTTGTCCTATCCAGGTTGCTCCGCAGGGATTTAAGTATCTGGGTATCTTTATTACCCTGGACGCTGCGGCCCGATATAAACAGAACTTACTCCCCCCCTCCAGCGCTTGAAGGAGGATGTGGCGCGTTGGAGGTGCTTGCCGCTCTCGCCACTCGGCCGTGCGGCACTGTTTAAGATGATGTCGTTGCCACGTTTCTTATACGCTTTACAAAACACGATGGACGTCGTCCCGGCACGCTACTTTCGGGAGGTGGAGGGTCTGCAGCGCCGCCTGTTTTGGAATGGAAGGCCGCGTATCGCCCTCGCGAAGCTGACGCTCCTGTGGTATGACGGGGGGGTCGCCCTCCCAGACATCAAACGGTATTACTGGGCCTCCCAGCTGTCTGCGATAAACCACGGCCTTTATGGGCCCGCCCTTAACCCGGCTTTTGAAATGGACAAACTGTTACTGCCGGGTGGTGACTATAATCGTGCGCTTTACTCTACATCGCTCGACGCACGGTTGACGGGCCCTACGCGGGTCGCGGTACGGGTGTGGCACGCGGCAAACTTGGCTATGGGGTGGAAGGATCGGTTGACCCGGGCGACGCCACTGTATGCCTCTGAGCGACTGGGCTGCTTGTGGACCTCGAAAGGCTTTGAGAAGTGGGACATGATAGGCATCAGCAGGGTGGGCGATCTCTGGACGAGGGGGGGATTCAAAACGTTCGATGTGCTGCAGAAGGAATTCCAGTTGCAGGACAGGGAGTACTTCCGATATGTACAGGTTCGTCACGCGCTGTGTTCTGTATTCCCGGATGTTGCCTCCATACCGGAGTGCTCCCCTCTGGAAGATAGAGTGCTAGATGGGCATGTACCGGATGGCACTATCTCATTGATTTATAAAAAGCTCATCAACGATCGCTCCGGACTGCTGGCTGGCCTTCGTGAGGCATGGGTCGCCGATGGCTTGGAGCTGGATGACGAGGACTGGGTGTCTGCGGTGGCCTCCCCGAAAGAGGTGGCCATACCGGCCCGCCTTCGCTTCGTCCAGCTCAAAATACTCCACAGGGTCTATGTTTCGGGGCCGGGTCTGATGCGTATGGGATATGCCGTGGATGGACTGTGTAAGCGTGGGTGTGGTTTGTCAGGGACCTTTATCCATATTTTGTGGGAATGTCCGGAGGTAGCGCGATTCTGGCGTGGTGTACATGCGGTGTTGCAAGCGGTCACGCATGTGGCGCTGTTTCCCGAGGCTAGGAGATGTCTGCTAAATGTGTGGGAGCCGACTGATTATACGGTGCCGCAAACGTGGTGGGTGACTCTGGGATATATGGTGGCCAAGCGTGACATAGCACAATTGTGGGGCTCCCAGAGGTCACCAACGTTTTCGGTGTGGAAGGACAACATGGATTGGTGTATGTTTCGGGAGAAGGTAGTGTATGTGGCGAGAGGTAAGCCTGGGAAATGGGTGAAGGTGTGGGGCCCCTGGAACTCCTATCGTGGCAGGATTTGTACCCCGCCGCTGACGCCTGACTTGG
This sequence comes from Triturus cristatus, assembly GCF_964204655.1. Lineage (NCBI taxonomy): Eukaryota > Metazoa > Chordata > Amphibia > Caudata > Salamandridae > Triturus > Triturus cristatus. The sequence goes on along the minus strand of NC_140581.1, from coordinate 1,188,141,340 downwards.
CAGTGGCCCAGTCTCCCTAGTCTGCTTGTCACCTTGATTCTGGGCATTGTGTCTACTTTGTTTCTGTCCCGGCCTGTCCCCCCCCCCTATTCCTGTGGATCGGTAGGGTCCTCCCCAGGGGAGCTCATAATGCTGCTTTGACTTTTGCTGCCTTGTGGATTTGTTTGTGGTTTCTTATAAAAAATGGAACCGTCATTTGGGGGGTCCGGCCGGTGTGGCCGCCAATGCTTCCCTCGACTTCTGGGACCTTTATCACTTGCCGCTTGTGTTTAATGACTGTATTTTATGCTCTCACTGTTTACTAGCGGCCGGCCTGAAGGTTGTAGGCCCATCTTTGTATATCTTTTGCATTCTGTAATAAAGGTTTAAAAAAAAAAACAAAAAAAAAAAAAAGGGATTATGCAATAAAGATATTTAAATTAATATATAAAGTGTAACTTTGGTGGCTTTCATTACCAGGGCCAAACATAAAGAATTAATCAAATACTGTATGACTGTGATTCATTTAGGAGACATAGAGGAATCTATTTATTTTCAACTTTGAAAACCATTGTCTGGTAAAAAGGTAGTATGATATTTATAAACATCTGGAATGCATATACCACCATTGAGTGTGTTAGCTTTGAGTTTGTTATAACTAATGCTCATTGTTTTAATATTCCATATAATTTAAGAGAGTATTTTCAATAGTTTTGTTTTAGAAACCATTATTTGGGAATTGCATCTGTAAAGAAGACTCCCAAGATATTTAATTTTGGTTGACGTTATATAATACCAGCATTAGTTTGTACCAGTACAATAAAAATGTAAAGAAAAGAATAAAGAATTCTGTTTTAAAGTATAACTGGAAACTACAGTAGTACTACTTATTATTTGACCATGAACTGGAATATTAGTGTCAGGATCACTAATAAACAGTAAAATGTAATCTGCAAACTCTTTAAGTGTTATATTGCTTCTATGTATTCCTCTATTCTTATCTGAATTTGGCACAGTAGAGGTATGATGGCTAACAGTTAAAGAAACAAGGGAATATAGGCATGCCTGGTTCCCCTAAACAAATCAAATGAGCTTAAGGTATTACCATTAAAAATGTTTTAGCATATAGTTTACATAAAAAGCTTAAATCCTTTTTAGAAAATTCACAGCACAATTGAACACATTTATTACCTTAAATAAATTTGTCAATAAACTATGAGAAATACATTTTCATCATCAAAGACTAACAGCCCAGACGGTAAAGCTAGGGATTTATCATAGGATAGAACAAGACAGATAAGTCTAGTATTGTGTGCAGATTGTGTACATTTTATAAAACCAGTTTGGTAAGGTAAACAATTTTATTCAATTTTACTGAGAGTCTTATATGTTAAAACCTTGGCATATATTTAATAAGTCTTAGTTTACTAGTAAGATTGAATTATAATTAGAAACAACAGTGAGGTATTTGTCTGGTGTAGGTAGAACTATTATTAGAGCCAACCAAAAGAATTAGAAATTAACAAATGATTACCAAACAGTAAATTAACTCTAGTTGATATGGGGATAATTGTGTAGAATGTATTTCATTTAGTGCTGTTGGGTTGCCATCTGGACCAGCAGATTTTCCTGAATTTAGAATTTTTGATAGCAGCATAAATGTACTCTAAGCCTATGAAAGAGTCTAATAAATCTCTGACTATTTGAGAAATGAACAGCAGATGACACAAAACAGTGATCAATACCATATGACCTGACATCTGCCTATCTTTTAATTTACAATAAACAGCCAGGAATTCCTCAATGATGTCTTTAGTGGATAGAATTAGTTTTCTATCTGCTTTATGAATGCTTTATATATTTTTCTAATATGTAAATAATTCATTTTTAGTTTTATTATTAGATAATTTAGCTTTATCATTAGATATTTGTTCATGAATTTACTTAGTAAGAATAAGTTGTATTCTTAGCAGAGTATTTGCAAACTTCAATTTTAAATCATTGGGTCCGATTCACTAAGGTAAAGTTAGACAAAAGTCTAACTTTACGACTTTCAGTATTTACAAAGGGCATTTACTACTCATAAATGCCCTTTGTGAACACCTAAAGTTGAACTTTATGTTTATCAGTATTCACAAATGATATTTACGAGTAGTTAATGCCCTTTGTGAGTACCGAAAGCCGTAAAGTTAGACCTTCGTCTAACTTTACCTTTGTGAATCGTGCCCATTGTTATTAGAGAAAAAGAGTAATCATTCATGCATGCCAATTTATTTTCTTCCAATTCAGTCATTCTAACATTAAACAGTTTGTTGTCATTAGCCATAAAAGCTATTTCTGTTTGTCTAATATTTTTTAAACAGATATATCAATGTATTATATTTGAAGTTGCATTTTCAGAATAAACATTAAAATATTGTGGAATAGCATTGAGCATCTTAGGTTTATTATCATAGTTTGAACAACATCAACATTCATGCTATATATAAGCGGGACACAGGAAGATTATCTAGTTTTATATGATAAGTCAACATTTTTCCATAAATAGGAATGTGTTCAGTTTTGGGGTTAGAAATTAAATGAGTGAGAAAAGGGTTGAAGATTTGGTAACAATTGTTTTTTTAATTCTTTTTACGTTGGAAAATGAAGTCGCCAAAGTCTGACACGCTTTGTATTATGTATTGAGCAAATATAAAATAGACGTATTCTGTTCATTTGTAACATAAACAAACCTTCCATCTCTGTCATCATGTTACAATGGGGAAATATGCATAGAGCCAAGAAGCAGCATAGGCTGGGAAGTCCTTTACTGAAGGCGCAACACAGTAACCTCGGCCCACAACTGCAGTAAAGAGATTGCCACGTTTCTAACTGCAGCCTTCATCAAACCCCAGTCACATTCAAAAAATCTGAAAGTGACATAGGGATGTTCTATAATGTGGAGGTGTTGCAGCACGAAGCGTCAAATTCCCCCTCCGGCACAGACCAACTACCTCAGCATCAAATTCACTCAAATACATTCATTTGGTGGGGCCCATAACACCAAATATACTTACACTCCGTTGATCTGTTTTTCTCAAGGGAAATACGCCTCCAAACGCTGACATGAAAGGAATACCTTTACCTTACACTTAAACACATTAACCTCAGACCCAAGATATCCCTCTCATAAGGAGATGGATCATTTAGTTGTTTTGAAGGTTTAGATTCACAGTCATGTATCTAGTCTTAAATCCCATCAAACTCTCTTTTTATAATAATCTACACAACACATTTGTCAATTAATCAAATATTCTTTATCTAAGAAATATTGCAAGAAACGTTAGAAATCATCATCAGCATTTCAGAGCATCATATTTACCTATTCTGGCTAAAGTCGTCCTCTAAGTCAATCAGTCAAGGAAGAAGTTATTCAGCAAAGTTAGGCCGCAATTTAGTCTTTCAAAGATTCAGGATAACAGCTGTCCAGCAGTGTCACCGTCCTCTCAGTCAGCATAACGTCAGGAAATCCAGTTCGTCAAAGAACAGCGTGTCGATCAGCGATATTGTTAGCGTTTTTTAGCCTAATTCCCTACCTACTTTTATAATGAAAATAATGTCAAAAAGTATCAAAATCGGGGTTTAGAGGGCCCGATTCACAGAACTAACTTAAGACAAAATCCTAAACTTACTACCATTTTGGTATTCACAGAAGGCACTTACTCATTTTGGTACTCCCAGAAGTTAGGAGTCCTAACTTTAGGACTCCTAAATGCCTTCTGTGAATACCGAAAGTCTTAAAATTAGGATTTTTCGCAGTTTAGTAGTAGTATAGTTAGGACTCCTAACTTTAGGACTCCTAAATGCCTTCTGTGAATACCGAAAGTCTTAAAATTAGGATTTTTCTCAATTTAGTAGTCCTAAGTTTAGGACTCCTAACTTTAGGACTCCTAAATGCCTTCTGTGAATACCGTAAGCCTTAAAATTAGGATTTTTCTCAGTTTAGTAGTAGTATAGTTAGGACTCCTAACTTTAGGACTCCTAAATGCCTTCTGTGAATACCGAAAGGCTTAAAATTAGGATTTTTCTCAATTTAGTAGTCCTAAATTTAGGACTCCTAACTTTAGGACTCCTAAATGCCTTCTGTGAATACCGAAAGCCTTAAAATTAGGATTTTTCTCAGTTTAGGAGTCCTAAGGTTAGGACTCCTAACTTTACAACTACTAAACTGAGAAAAATCCTAATTTTAAGACTTTCGGTATTCACAGAAGGCATTTAGGAGTCCTAAAGTTAGGACTCCTAACTTCTGTGAATACCGAAATGAGTAAGTGCCTTCTGTGAATACCAAAATGAGTAAGTGCCTTCTGTGAATACCAAAATGGTAGTAAGTTTAGGATTTTGTCTTAAGTTAGTTCTGTGAATCGGGCCCAGAGAGTCCTGATTTGTCCATTTGGGGTAGCGGGGTACAGTTCTCAGGGTGTTGAAAGATGAAGTCATCAAACTTGCTTGTTCCGGCTTTTAAATTGAGCTTTGTCTTTGGTCTTGGATGGGTTCCCGGAGCGTCCTTGAAGGGTACATGTTCTCCCGGGGTTAGGTCCAGGCCACTGCTGCTGGCGGTGACGCCTGCGCACTTCACCCAGAACCTCGTGTTGTCAGGGCAGTCACATTTAACGTCTCGTTCAGCCATCTTGTTTAGGCCGAAATGGTCAACTTAAGCAAAAGAAACACAAAAACATAATTAAACATAGAAATGGCTAATAAAATGTTATCCCCTTGCTAATACCCATATGTGTGTGTATTTATCTAGCAGAAGCAACACTCAGAGCGGTTTATACTCACTGAATAAAGCACAAATCACAAATACATCACCAAAGCAACATATAACATGCAATATTCTAGTTTTCTACTATTAATACGCGTACTCAAGTTAGTTTACAATTAATATAGCCATGCAAGGTGCAATTCCCACGTGTAATTCTTTGTTAATGTAGTTGGTGAGTTATCACTTCAAACAAATTAATAATATTACAATTAATTGATTATTCGGATTAATAGAAACATGCAGAATGGGGGCGTATACAAAATTTTGTATTACCCGCTACAGCAATCCCCCCTTTGGTGATTATATCACCCCACTAATTTAAAAATTTGTATCCCTTTTACGGAAATTTGAATTGATTTCTTGTTTCGTTCATATTTCAGTTTCCCCTGTTTCTTCTCTTTTTGCTGTTTTATACATGCTATCCTTTAATTCTTCAAGTTCTATTTCTTCAAATTCTCTTTCTTGTTTCTTATCCCTTCTCCTTAAGTTTTCTCTTTTTAGTCTTTTCTGATTTTTATTCTTTCTACAACAAATACAACCTAATCTTATTTTTAATACTAAGGTAATCACACAAGTTAATGGAAATAATATCTTACCTATAAATGTACTACCTAATTTTACTACAAAGTCTTTAATAGCTGTTATTTTCTTACCAATCTTCTCCCAAACACCTTCAACCTCCAGTGGTACAATTTCGTCATGCAATTATGTAATATTCTTAATATAAATTTTCAAATCTCTACTTTCATCAGGAATGTAAGTACAACAATGTTGAACTTTCAGCATTCCACAGACTCCACCCTCTTTTGCCAATAAAATATCAAGGGCAAGTCGATTTTGCATTACCATAGCACGCATGGCAACCATTTCAGTATTTACCAATAAGAATCCTCCAGCGATGCTTGTTGACAAGCGATCCACTACTGTTGAAAGTTTTCTAATTTTGTTCGCATTCAGAGATATTCTCACTGCGGGTATCAGTGCAACAAAAATGTCACCCACAATTTCAGTCCAAGATTCTCTCTTACTATGTGCTAAATAACTTCCTAAGCTATGTACACCATCTTCTCCTCTATCCATGTGAAAAATCTTTGGAAAGACCAGGCCTACATAACATGTGCCATACCAGTGGTCTGGCAAACGATAATATGCCCTGTTCCCGCAAATGAAATACAGTCCTGGAAAGACTGGATCTCTTCCACCTTTGAATCCCCATCCTCCCATGATTCGGTATGTATCATGGCACTCACTATTCCCTAGAAAATAATTGTCATACGCCATCTGATTCCTTCTTATACACAATTTCCCTTTCTGAGGCCAATCTAAAGCCATAGTTGGACTCGTTTCTCCACTTAAATGTTTCTCCGTTTCTACATCCCAAACCGTTTTGTCCATTTTCCCTTCTGAAACCTTCCTTTGCATTTTCAATCTCCTTTCTTCAACCATATCCAAAAATGTCTTCTCTTTTTTTAAACTGCAAGTCAAGGTATTTCTAAATATATATTCTAAGGTTAGTTCATTTGTCTCTAAGAAAAATCCACCTAATACCTTTGCAGGTTTTACCTTGTTTAGTTTGTTCATTGCTGGTACCTGTGAAAATATAGTATCTACATCAGAAAAATAATACTCTAATTTACCTGTTTGATAAAATAAACTAGCTATTACACTACATGTTATTCCATATGTTACAGGAAGGTGATGATAAGTCACTCCTTCAGATACAGATGCAGGTAATTGCATACATACGTAGCAATCCCTTACGTCCATTGTTTTTACATATTCATACAACAACTTTGAAAACACATTGTTAGAAAAATATGTTATTGACCTGTCTTTATGTAAATAGTTTTTATCTATTCGAGTTGAAACTACCTTTTGAACTTTCCCTATATTAGTTATGTTATCACTATGTCCTTCTAATGTATCAACAGTAACTTTAAATGAAATTAGTAGAGCAAGAATACTCCAAAGAAGCATTAATAATCATGTACAACAACAACACATTTTGCACCATCTTCTAAGGAAGGTACATCTACTTTTGCTACTTTCTATGTTTGCCATCTAAATGAACCGTGACTTTTGACTTAGCCTCTTTTACTTCACAACTAATTTCTAACCCAAAGCTTCTAAGCACCTACGTGGTACTACCAGTTTTTGTCTTTTCAGTATTTCTATTGTTTTTCCATCAGTAATTTCTTTATCTCATTCAGTTTGGCATCTCATCATCTTTTACTTTCCTCTTGTTTTCAGCATACAGGTTTTCCTGAACATCCGCTTCTTCTCCAATATCGGACAAGATAACTCTCAGGGTTGCCGATTCTTCGTCTTCCTCAACCACTTCCGGTACAACCACCTCTGGATTTCCTTGGCTATCCGCCTCTTCCTTCACTTCAGGCAGGGCCACATATGTCCATTGCGGTCATTTATACTTCTGGTTAGGTTTTCTTGTTCGTTTGTTTTCTTTGACTACTGTCTGTTCTTCTTCTTTCGATTTTTCCTGACTCGTTACTTCATTCACCTGTTCAGCTCTTGGCGAATTTACACGTGTCAGTCGATACCTCAGTCTCTTTATTTTGTTTGGCCACACCTCGTCTTTTGCCGCTCTTTTCAATTTACTCCCTTTATCATTCTTTTCAGTTCTCCAAGCTCTCTTTCTCAGAACTCGGCCTTCTGGTATTTCATCTTTGCTTTCCTCAGACTCTGTTTCAACTTGCTTTTTTACCTTCAATGAGTTCTTTTTCCACCTCTTTTGTTTTCCCCACTTCTGTCTCTCCTCGTATCTCCGTCACGCAATCTTCCTGCTGACTACTTGTCCCTCCTTCTAACTGGATGTTGGAGTTCCCTACACCTCCTCGGGGGTCTTCCGCAATGATCCTTCCCTCTCTCTCTGTATCTGGCACCTGTCCATCTAAGGGTGTTGTCTCAGGTGGAATTTCTCTCAATCCTTCATCTGGCACTTCCTTCTCACGGATTTCTTTTATTGTCTCTCCGCTGTCTTTTTCTTGGTTCTTCCTTTGTTCTTTCTTGGATGAATGGGCTCTTGGTTCTGTCTCTGAGTCTGAACTGGATTCAGAAATCTGTAACCTTTTCCTCAGGGAGTTACTTCTGGGGACCAAAGTTAACCTTGGCTCTGTCTCCCCCCTTTCAGAGTTTTCTCCTTCTTTATCTTTTGGCTCTCCGTCATCTGGCTCAGTACTGGATTCTGACTCATCAAAATACTCCTTTTCTTTACAATCAACTGGATTTTGAATTCTCAAAGTATGACTTGCATGGATCCAGTTCTTCAATCCAGCACACTTCACAGCTGTTGTTGTAGTCAACATGACTTGCCTTGGTTTTCCCCACCTGGGAACCAAACAGCTTCTTCTTCGGTGTACTTTTATCCTTACCCAGTCACCTGGGCTTAGATCATGAGCTGGCTTCTTTTCAAGAGTGGTGGCATCCGCTCCAACCTGATGAAACACAGAATGAACTGCATCAGCCAGGCTTTTACAGTATTCCAATACCATGTCAGCAGTTATTGTCATCAGCTTGTTGACTGGTATAAATACATGTCTCATTGCGCGTCCCATGATGATCTCATGAGGACTCAAACCAGTAGTTCTGTCTGGTATTGATCTAATAGTGTTAGTAAACATTGGGAAACAAGAAATCATTTCCTTTTCCTTTGCCCGATTGATTGAATTCTGAATTTGTGCACAATACTGTGCCATGTCATTGGTGAATTTATTTCCAGTGGCAATGTAATCACCACTGCGACTATGAGCAGCACATTTTACCACAGCCAATTGCCTAGGTAGCTGTATTGCCTCAAGCAACTTCCCAACCACTTCAGCATTCTTAATGGGAGTTCCACTTGAGGTCAGGAAACCTCTTTGCAGCCAAATTTGGCTGAAATCATGGACCACCCCGTAGCCATATTGGCTATCAGTTATCACAGTCACTCTCACACTTTTCCCAATCTTACATGCTCTAGTCAGGGCAACAAGTTCAGCTACTTGGGCCGACCTTACTCCCTTCAAATAGGATGCTTCCATCACTGCTGCAACTGTACATACCGCATATGCTGCACTCAGCACTCCATCATCTGTATGAATATGTAAAAACAATGGACGTAAGGGATCAAACAAGATCCATCAACAAACATGACATAATCACTTTCTGGTAAAGGGTCATCTTTTATGTCAGGTCTTGGTTTTGCACAAAAGTCAAGTACATCCAAACAATCATGATCTGCTTCATCTCTTACCTCCACATGCTCTACATCAGGCAACAATGTTGAAGGATTCACGTTCACACATCTCACAAGACTCACATTGGTTGCACCCAAAATGACCTTTTCATACTTAGTCAGTCGGCTGTGCGTCATATACTGAGTACGACTCCTTGTTAAAAGAATCGCCACATCATGAGGTACAAACACTTTCACAGGGTATTCCATCACAATTCCTTCACTCTGTTCCAAACTTCGACATGTAGCAGCTACTTCTTTCAGACACCCAGGAAGGGCTACAGCTACTGGGTCCAACATGGATGAAAAGTAAGCAATTGGTTTCCTCAGTTTTCCATGCTTCTGTACTAGAACAGAGAGTGCACATCCATTTCCCTCACTGCAATACAACTCGAACTCCTTATCATAGTCAGGCATACCTAATGCTGGCGCTTCACACAATCCTTCTCTCAACTTCTCGAATGCTGCCAACTCCTTTTTGTTCAAATCAATTGGATCTCTCACATCACTTCTTGTCAATCGTACCAAAGGTTTTGCAATCAATGAAAAGTTACCTATCCACTGACGACAATATCCAACCATTCCCAGAAACATTCTCACTTCTCTTTGGGTCATTGGTGGACTCATTCTTTTTATGATCCTGATTCTATCTATGGTTATTTTCCTGTGTCCTTTCTCAATGCTGTGTCCCAAATATTGGACTTCTTTCTTACAGAATTGTAATTTCGATGGTGACACTTTTAGTCCTCCATCTGCCAAATGATTCAGCAAAGCTACCGTGTCTACTTCACAAGCTTCACGAGTTTTCGATGCCACAAGTAGGTCATCGATATACTGGACTAGTACTGAATTTTCAGTCATTTCTAGACTCTCCAAAGACTTTTTCAATAGCTAATTAAATATTGAGGGGCTTTCTGTATACCCCTGTGGAATTCGGCACCACGCCAAAATACGCTCGCCGAAAAGAAATGCAAAAATTTTCTGACTGTCATGGTGCAATGGGATGGAAAAGAAAGCATGGCACAAATCAATCACTGTGTACCATTCTGCATCATGAGGGATTTGATATAAAATCACAGATGGATTCGGTACAATGGGACAAAATGGTATAACAATTTTGTTTATCTTTCTCAGATCTTGCACTATTCTAAACTTCCCACTAGGTTTTTTCAGTCCCATTATAGGTGAATTTCATGGGCTACTCATTATTTCTCTCAAAATTCCCTGTTTTATCATTCTCTCAATCACAGGAGTAACTCCTTCGATTATTTCAGGGGTCAATTTATATTGTGGGGCATTTGGATAACATACTCCTTCTTTTACAGTTATCTTTACTGGATCTACATTCCTCATCAATCCTACATCTTCTCTTGTGAAGTCCCAAACTTCTGCTTTTACTGATTGTTTAAATTCTTTTGGTAGTTCGTCAGGGTTGAATACAGCATAGGTTCCTGTAACCTCTTTCTCTCTGTTTGCCAATGTCATTTTATACAACACATCATCATCTGGTGTTTCAAAGGCTATTCCATCTGGAGTACAAAATATAGTGCAATTCATTTTGCACAATAAATCTCTACCTAACAAGTTCACAGGACTAGTGTCACACACTACGAATCTGTGCATTTCAGAAAATTTCCCTATACTAACTTTCACTGGTTCTGTAAGGTAAGTTTTAATCTGTCTGTTGGAGACCCCAACTACTTGGATCGTTTCATCCGAGAGAGGAAGATTCTTGACATCAGCTGTTCTAACAGTTGATCGAGTAGCACCAGTATCAACTAGGAAGGTAATATTTTCATTATTAACTTTTCCATCTACAAATGTGCCTGTCTGGTCTACTTCTAGAGTTGCGCCAAGTACGCACTCCTCTTCCTCCCTTCGGCACCGTCAATAACCCTCTCCTGAATCGCTTTCATGGCGTTGCAGCCAATACTGCAAAGCAGCGCTAGCACGTTGCAGCTTATTTACCTGTTCTTCGTTGTAGAATCCATTCTCCTTACTATACTTCTGGCAATTTTTGTTCTGTGGAAAAGGTGGTTTTGGTACCTGATTCTGTTGTGTTACACCCTGCTGTTGTCGTTGCTGTTGACCACTCACCTCATTCTGCACCTGTGGATTCAAGGATGAATTTTCATCATTAGTACTTGGTGGATTCTTACACTCGGATTTCCAATGCCCTATCCTACCGCAATTATGACACGGAAATTTATTTTTAGCTTCCTCAATATTCCCTTTATTTTTCCCATGATTAAATCTTTGTTTTGACCCAGCTTGTTCCACTAATTGTGCTTCCTGTCTCTCGGCTACCTTTACCTGTGCCCACATTGCCTTCTCTTTTAGTTTTCGCTGTTTTGCTTCAATTTCATCACTGAAATATTTAACATGTCTCAATACTTCGTCTATTTTCTTATTTTGCCAATCTAGCGTATGCTGTTTTATCATTTCACTAATTTCCGGACGAAGACCATATACAAACCTGTATACGAAATGACTCAAATCCTTGTCACTCAAATTTTCATCTCCACTGAATTGTTTAAAGGCTAAGATTAACCTCTCATAATAGGCATGTACTGATTCTTGATGTGTTCTGTAAATTTTCACCCAATCTGTCTCTTTAGGGGGTACCTTGTTCTTCAGGAATGCCATCACCTGTTAATATTTCTTCATTACCTCAGGGTCTAGGAGCTCCTGTCTTAGGATCCCTTGGGTTTTCCTGTGTCGGCCAATCTATTACTGCTAGTACTATTATGTCTGCTAGTACTATTATCTGCTAGTGCTAGAATCGCTAAAGCCACACCAATGATCGTCAGAATCTTCCATCCCCAAGCGGATAACAGTCCCCAGAACCATCCAGTTAACGACCAATCTCCTCCGTCCGTATGTATTGACTCGGAGATCTTATGTAGCCTGGAGATGGCCTCGTATACTGTTGGAGCATTATCTGGAATGAAAACGCAGCAACTCGATTGGATCACTTTACATACTCCACCTCGATCTGCAAGTGTGACATCTAAAACCATACGATTCTGCAACGTCATAAGGCGAGCCGCTTGAAGCTCAGCTGTCAAATTACTAAGGGCACCGGCAGTTTCATTTATGGTGGATTCAACCACTCTCGTCAATTGCCGCAAGCTTCTACTGTTAGCCATAGGTCCCCAAAACGGTAGGAAACCCTTAAAGAAGTCTCCCACTTCTTGTCCAGCAGTATCTTCCTGATCGAAGACACCCCTAACAACTCTCGTCTTGTGGTAATCTGCGGAAGCAGTATACGTAGGAGGCAACAAATATCCAACGTAACACGTTCCCGAAAAATCAGGGGGCAACCATGTATATGCTCTGTTGTAACAAACAAAATACGTACCCTTGGCTGCCAAAAACGGCGGGGAAGACTGAGACGTAAAAACATACGTCTGAGCACAAACACTCTTCCCTAACTGAGCTTTCGGATTCCTGCCAATACCTTGCAGACAAAAATGACCTCGGTGGGGTACGATCCAAATCGGAGGTGACCTCTTTCGTCTCTGCTTTTCACTCAGGCTAACACTGTATCCAGTCGCGTTCCAGCCAACATAAGCTAGTAACTCGTCCTTGGGAATAGTCCTATACGTATTGATATCCCTACTCATATTCGCAATTCCCTTCACCAAGGCTTTATTACTCGAGTTATCTTTTATGGGATGCATGGGATAGACTTCGATAGCATATATGAACATCGTCTGGAAAGCCCATAAAGACCCATTCTGACTAAACGGCAGAACCAGATAGGGGATACCTCTATCCGTAGTATGTGGCATAAGACCACACACCCAACAATTAGTGATGTTCACTATCAACTGATGTTGATGCAAAAGCTGTACAAATGAGTTATTTACAAATTCTGACCTTCTAATCTGCTCGTGTTCGGGTAAGATATGAAAAGAATGCAAAGAAGTAGTAATAGGAAAAGACGTAGGTTGGGAAGTGGGTGCAGAAGTCAATTGGGTAGAAAAACAATCCAACCCACCAAAGCTAACGTTATGCTAAGAAACATCAGAATACATGTAATCGGAAAACATTTGAGATGCATTATCCTGCATAGTTTCATCTTAAAGTTCGTTTTCTCAACAGCTCTCTTGATCTAAAAAAACTCCATCCTCTCACCGTGATGTTCGCGGCGGTTGGTTTTCTTCTGCTAAGGAGTGCGTCTGTCAGTCCAGGGAACGCCCTAGGACCAACCAGAACCGTCGACCTTGTGTCTACACGGCTGCAATCCCAAGTCTCTACACCGCGACCCTACAGCTGAACCCGGATGGTGGTTCGAAGAAAAGGAAAAAAAATGGATCAAAACAGTTTCTTGTCCATATATGGCCGCTCGGCCATCTTCAAAATGGTTGCCCTGCCTCGGATGCTCTACCAACTGCAGAATCATCCATATCCTATTCCCAGGGGTTGGTTCCGCCAAGTCAACGCACTACTCGCTACATAAACTCCTCTATTCCGCTCCGCTGCGACGGCTACTACCTAGTGTGACGCAACTGGTCTTTCAGATTTGGAGGCAGGCGCTGCGGAAGATGGGTTGGTGGAATCGCCTCACGGGGGAGACTCCGCTCTGGAGAAACGGGGGTCTGCCGCAGCTGGCAGCCCTCCCCGGATTTCGGGACTGGGATGCGATAGGGATTTCCACCCTGGGTGACGTTATGAGGGGGCCCATTCTGAAATCCTTCCAGGAGCTCCAGAAGGACTTTCATATGCCGCGTACCCAATTCTTTAAATACTTGCAGTTCCGGCATGCTCTTTCCCCCAGTCTGGTGGGTCTTGAGGAGTTGGACGATTTTAGTCCAATTGAGGCAAAGGTGTTCATGGGGGACCTACGAGACCACAAGATCTCGAGAATATATCAGTCCCTGGTAACTCACTGCTCCCCGTCGTTGCAGCATCTCCGTGAGGTTTGGGAGGGGGATGTGGGTCAGCTGGAGGAGGAGGACTGGACGGAGGCTCTGGCCTCGCCGCGCGGGGCGGCTGTCGCTGTGAGCCTTCGGCTCATCCAGTTTAAGTATCTGCACAGAGTCTATTTCACTAGAGTTAGGTTGTATAAAGCGGGCCTGGTGGCCTCTCCGCATTACCTCCGTTGCCTGAATGCAGAGGGGACGCTGCTACACACGATATGGGACTGCCCTGTGTTAACTAGGTTCTGGCGGGGGGTCTTGACCTGTCTGTCAGAGGTGCTGGGTTGGGATCTCCCACGGTCCCCCAAACTGGTGCTCTTGCATGTGATGGAGGATATAGGGGGCAATGTCTATAAGCGCCATCTGATGCTCCTGGGTTTTACTCTAGCCAAGCGAGATATAGCGAGGGCGTGGAAGGCGACAGCCGCACCTTCACTATCTGTCTGGAAGACCGGTCTCAATTTTTGTATGGGACTGGAGGCCCCCATCTATGTGGCACGGGGCTGCCCCCGTAAACATTATAAAATATGGAAGCGCTGGGCGGACTACAGGGGACTGGACTTAGAGCCCATTTTGGAGGAATAGTTGGGTGGGTGGTGGACCATCTCCCTCTAGCTTTAAAGAGGCATGGCACACTGGAGTACCAGGCACAGCCGGGTCTGGGGGGTATGGGTCATGGACGGAACAGAATAGTAGTCGTGCATAGATCTGCTGCCTTGACTGGATGGACAGTGCGATGGGTGGGGGAGTGGGGTGGGGGGTGGTGTTATGTTTTTTTAAGGGAGAGGACTGCTTTGGTTCTGCATGTCTCTTTTGTAGTCTGTATACGATACTTCATGAGAAAAATGTCAAAACTGGTATGTTGTCTTTTGATATGGTTGAAGTCTCTGGGTCACAGAGCTTCGCTGGATGTGTCTTTGACGAATAAAATTTGTTTACAAAAAACAGTTTCTTGGATGAGAGAGTGCTGTTCTCAAAATGGAAGGAATTATTTGTTCTCTATTAGTCCATTGTCTCTAGACCGCAGGTTATAACGACTTTTACCAGGCTCTGTCTGACTTTGAAACAACAGTTCAGGTTTAGTGGTGTCCAATCTTAAAGGTGAAGGCACAGCTGCTTGCAAGACATCGTCATCTCCTTTCTCAGACCTTGTCCATACCAACTCAGCGTCGCTAAACGGTGTGAATTTCGGCAATCTCTCAATTTCGGTGTCTGCGATGCCTTCGCGGATCCACTGGTCGTACGGCAGAGGTATAGGTACCCTCTTACAGTGTACGCCGTGGATCCAATTTCTTTTTCCGAAGACTTTTACAGATGTCATTGTAGACAACAACACCTGGTGAGGGCCCGTCCAACGGGGCTGATCGTTCTTAGTCCTCTGGAAATTCTTTACCAGGATCCAATCACCAGGATTGATAGTATGACCTGGGTCCACAGATGCTGGTGGCAAGCTATCATGAACCTGTTGATGCAAGACACGCAATTTAGCCGTCAGGTCATACAAATAGTCCACTAACACAGGATAATCAATGTCACTAAATTTCGTTGGTCTCGGCACTCCCCACACATTTGCCGGTCGACCAAAAACAATTTCATACGGACTAAGTCCAATTCAGGAATGCACTGTAGTTCTAGTTGATAAAAGTGCCAATGGCAAGGCATCGGGCCATTGGAGACCAGAACTCGCCTGAATCTTGGCTAACTTCAGCTTCAGAGTGCCATTATAGCATTCTACTAAACCAGCTGATTGGGGATGATTCGCAGCGTGGAATTTCTGTCTTATGCCCAAACCCTCACACACTCTCTTCATGACCCTGCCCACAAACTCACTTCCGTTATCACTCCACACCATCCTTGGCAACCCGAACCTAGGGAAATATTCTTTGAGCAAGACTTTAGCTGTGGACAAGGCAGGATTATCCTTTAGGGGGTATGCCTCTACCCATCTAGAAAAGGCACAATCAACTACAAGGACGTATTTCAAATTGTTGCATCTTTCCATGTGGATAAAATCCAATTGCAAAACCTCGAACGGATATGTCGGAGGCGCGAAGTGATCAGCTGGAGTTGGAGTTCCCTTACCAGGATTATACATCAGACACACCATGCAATTCTTAACCACATTCTCCGCACACATGGGAATTCCTCCATTCTCCCACACTGGAGCCAACAACTTACAAATCCCTTTTGCACTGATGTGAGACATTCCATGTGCCATCGTAACCACCGCAAGCACATACGCATCGGGTAACATCCATCTTTGGTGTTCTGACAACTCAACCCAGCAACCAGTCGAATCCAATCTACCCGTAGTTTCTCTCCACACGTTTTTTTCACTCTCCGTAGCTTCGGCCTGAATCGATTTCACATTCTCAATCGTATGTTCACACATTCCAGCCGCACCAATCCATCTCGCAGGGCCTGCAACATACATTCGACCCATCACATTTTTCGCTGTTTCTTTCGCAACTTCGTCCGCAAACGCATTACCACGACCAACATCATCCGTAACCTTTCGGTGAGCACTACACTTCACAATCGCAACTTGCTTTGGCAGAGTAAGTGACTCAAGAAGCTCATTCACCAACTGCCCATGTTGGATCTTAGTCCCATGGGACGTAAGGAATCCTCTCTCTTTCCACAAGCGTCCAAAACTGTGTGCCACACCAAACGCATACTGACTATCGGTATATACATTCACTCTCTTTCCTTCAGACAAAACACACGCTCTCGTTAATGCGATCAATTCCGCAGCTTGTGCCGAATTATAGCTCACTCGTGCAGTTTCAACAATCATACACAATGTCGTCACGGCATATGCCGCAGTCGTATCACCATTCAGGAGCTTGTAGCATGACCCATCAACCCATAGTGTACCATCTGGATTTGAAAGAGGAGTATCTTTTAGATCAACTCTACCCTTCGTTTCCTCTTCTGTCCAAAGAAAGCAATCATGCTGTTCTTGACCATCCGTATCCACAGAAATCGGCAACAATGTCGCTGGATTTAATACGTTACACCGTTTAATGTGCACGTGACTGGCCAAAAGCGTCAACTCATAACCTGACAACCTTGCACTAGTAAGATGCTGAGTCTTTGTTCTGTTCAATAAAGTATCCACTGCATGTGGAAGCATCACAACCAACGTATTATCCATCACCAACCCAGCAGACTGTCGGATGGAAACAGCCGCTGCTGCTGTAGCTCTCAAGCAACTCGGCAACGCTCTAGCTACCGAATCCAAAGTCGACGAGAAATACGCACATGGGCGCTGCTTCTCACCAAACTGTTGCGTCAAAACTGACAATGCATAACCCTCTCTCTCATGAACGTAGAGTGTAAAAGGCTTACTGTAGTCAGGGGTAACCAACACCGGAGCAGAACGAAACACGTCACGCAATTCAGAAAAGCTTTTATGACAATCGTCAGACCAGGGAAGAGGATTCGGTGTATCCTTACAAGTCAAAGCCAACAAAGGTTTTGCCAACAAAGAAAAATTCGGAATCCACTGTCTGCAGTACGACGTGATACCCAAGAAAGCGCGTACCTCTCTCTGCGTACTAGGCACAGTCATTTGAGCAATCGCTTGGATTCGTACTGGGGTCAACCTTCTTCCCTCCTTCGACAAGAGATGACCTAAGTAGGTCACTTCTTGGCGACAGTACTGCAACTTTGAAGGTGACACTTTATGATGCAAATCAGACAAATGTTGTAACAACGAAAGAGTAGTTTCTTTACAAGTTTCCTTATCATCAGCAACCACTAACAGATCGTCAACATACTGAATAAGAGCAGCAACCGCAGGCAACACAAAAGTATCAAGCTGAGTTTTCAAAGCCTGACTATAGATGGAGGGACTTTCGCAATAGACTTGAGGAGCGCGTTTAAACCGGAAGCTTCGTCCTCCTAAAGAGAAGCCAAAAATATTTCTACTTTCTTCGGCTATTGGAATACTAAAGAAAGCGTTCTTCAAGTCTATGACGGAGAACCAGGCAGCTGAAGCATGAATCAAAGTCAACAAAGCAGTAATGTCCGGAACAACAGGAAACTGGGGCACAACAATCTTATTAACCTCTCGAAGGTCAATCACAAACCGATACTCAGGCTGCTGAGAAGAATCAGTACGCTTCAAGACAGGCAGAACAGGACTATTACACACGTTACCTCTCGTCTCTTCGATAACACCTTTCTCAATTAAATCATAGACAATCGCTAATAGCGCTCTTTCACCATCACTCGAAATCCGATATTGGGGAATATGTGGCAATCTAACGTTCGATTTGAGCGTCACAACATATGGTGGAATCCCCAAAAGACCCAAATCATTAGGACCAGTAGCCCAAAGAGTATCAGGGAGACAACGCAATTCCATTGGAAGCTGATCTTTAGACAGATACATCGGAGAGATCACTCTCTTACCCAATGTAAGGTGTACTCCCGAAGGAGAACAATACAATGTCGCATGCAGTCTCTTTAACAAATCCAGACCCAACAAATTCTCACCATAACCTGTCGTTAAAATAAGGGGTGCTTCCAATTCACAAGGCCCAATAGAAAGAGACAAGGGATTAGAAACTGGATTATGAACTGGGGCGCCAGAAAATCCCACTGAAACATTCGTTAAGCCAGACAAAGGTGCGCCAGGGAGTTTAGAGTGCATGATAGAACTCTTCGCTGCACCAGTATCCAAAAGAAAAGGCTCTACCACACCCGATGTAACCACTGCAACATAAGGTCCATCCCGGTCTACTGGAAATGACACTACTCCCTCTCTTTGTCCTTGGCTGTCCTAGCAATCATTACAGCCAGTACTCTCACTCTCAACATAGTAATCGTCAACGTAATATTGCGGAGATCTGCCAGTCTGTGCATTCTGCTGATCAAAATAATTCATAGACGTCTGTGGGGGAAAAGAACGTTCGTTCTGAGGAAACGCGCCACGTCCTCTACGCCTAGACACTTGCTGGAAACCACCACGACCTCTTGGAGCCAACATACCGTTCGCACGTTGTCGTAAAACAGGACACTCATTCTTATAATGAACTTCCTCTCTACAATGCGTGCACTGATTCAGACCCAGAGGCGGTCTTGGAGGAAAATACTCAGGTTTCTGTGACGGTCTCTGAAACGATGGAGGTTGCTGAAACTGTAGACGTTGCTGTGATTCTTGCTGATTCGAGCGAGGCGGATACGCCTGCTGCAGAAGAACCTTCGTTTTTAAGTCTTTTGTCTTTTTCTCCAATCTATCTTTCTCATCCTTATCCCTATTCTCGTAGTACTGTGCAGTCGCCAATATCTGGGCCGACGAAGAGACAGCCCAAGAACTCTCGGAATCTTTCAACTTATTACACAGTTCGGGAAGTAAATTAAAGACAAACTTATCTACAAACAGTCTCTGGCCACCTTCCGTACTCATATCTTGACCGCTATGATCTATAAAAGTCTCCTCAAACCTAGTGAAGAAATCAGACACACTTTCGTCCTTCTTCTGCTTACATGCTGTCAACTTGTCCCAATTCACTCGTAACGCTGGCATCATCGTTTTCATCATATTAATAATTCTACCGGGTAAATCGGCAATTAGAGGCTCAGGTTTAGCTCCTCCTACCTGTCTAGCATCTGCAGCCGCAATATTCACCCATGTGTCACCTAATTCTACTGTATGATCCTCATGGCGAATCTTCGTCCACAACGGTTGAGGAACTACATTACCCAATAACATATCCACATCCGCTAGATTCATAATGCATGCTTCGACTGTCTGGGACAACTCCCTATAATACCCCGCGGGATTCTTACGGGGGTCGGGTAAGGTTTGCTTAAGAGCCAAAACCTCAGCTCTCTTCCAAGGGACATGTATCCAAATGAGCCAAAACAGGTGGATTAGCGTTTGCGTCTCCCTCTCTCCAAACTGGAGGAACCTCTCTCATTGGATATTGTCGTACCTTCTTCCTAACTGAGGGATCAGGCTCAAACAATGGCTGGGGAGGAAGTGCAGACCTATATGTAAGAAGTGTCACTACCGCATCTTCGACACCAGCTCCCACCTTCGTCCCTTTAGCGAACTCACTCTGAATATCAAGCAATCCAACAGGAGCCAACTCCAATTCACCATCTTCCCATTGTTCCCGAAGCAAAGTACACATCATATCAAAAACATACCGCTGCGTCGGCTCTTTCCACTGTAGGAACGTATTCAAAACCACTCCCAGATCATACCTAGAAATGTTCGTAACCCACCTACGAGCCAACGAATCCAACACTCCACGCTCCACAGAACCAGGGAGCTGACTACGTCTCTGTCTGTCATCAGAAACGGGGGTCGTGACTAGCGACCCAAATAGAAGAGTTAAGAAATTAGCAACAGTGTCAGCTACTCGCCGACGAACAGAAGGGGAAGCAGTCATAAGAACAGGAGAAAAGGTACCTTGTGATGGCAAAGAAAAAGAAGCAGAAGTGGAAGAAGTCGAAGGGACAGGAGCAAGGGGCAAAGCAGTCTGAGTCAAGGCAGGCAAAGGTAAAGTAGGCAAAGGCAAAGTAGGCAACCCAGGAAGAGGGGGTGCCGGAGGAACTTGAACCAACTGTGGAACAGGAACAGGGGGTTGCGGAGGAACTAAAGGCTGACCAGCAGCCTGTTGTACAACAAGGAGTAACATCGGTGCAGTAGCACCTTGCACGTAAGGGGGAGGAGACTTTAACAAATAAGACATTAATGGATCCTTTTCGGGATCCTTAACAGGATTCACAGGAGGGGGTGACAGAACTGGATAACATTTATCAATAGCCATATGATGTTGCCTATTTAACACCTCAATTGCTTTATCTTCTTCATCTTCTTTAAACTGCCTAGCAGCTTGCATAATCGATACACCCTTTTCTCTCTTATCTCTTTTAGCTTGTTTTATCTCTCATTGTCTGGCTTCTTTGCGCCAAAGACGGAAGGAGTCGAACATTGCCGGCCGGGCTTTCTTCCTAAATAATTTTGCTTCCAAATTATCTAAAATCTCTGTATCGAAACTACCATGTTGGGGCCATCGTAAGACACCATCTTTCCTAGTGAAGCGGGCCCATACTTCATTGAACGTAATAGGGCCCATGCCGTGTTTAGAATAGAGCTCATAAGTCGGAGTTCCAACTGGAGGTATCGGACACGAGTCCTCCAATCGGAACTTCCTGTTATAACCACAACAAAACCAAGTACCAAATTTGCTACGATTAGGCATCTTCGCTCACTAATCGAGCTTCAAACTTCAAGGGGCTATCTCTACCGATACACTCGTAAATATACGAGACCCTCGGCTTTGGAAATTGCAATTTTCAAATCAAAACTAAGGACCAAACAAACTAAGAACCAAGCAAAACCAAGAACCGATCAAACTAAGGACCAAGTAAAACTAAGAATCAAACAAATTAGTGGGAGCGACCCACTTATACTTAACCAAGTTGTCTGCTACGCCACCCAGAAGATCCGTCGATCGTCTCGCCTTACAAAGTTTCACAAAAAGGGGGGTGGTCCAAGACAGGGCGACAGTCAGGTCAGCGGTCCTTACGTAGCCGTCAGAAGGGGGAAACCTTGTGGAAAAGACCTTCGGTCCACGTTTTCGACATGCAGGGGTCGCTGAAGTGGGGGCCCTCCTCCAGAGTTTGCTCACGAAGTTCCTCACGATCCTCGGGCTTGGACCGGTACCGCTTGATGTCGCCCCGCGTTGGGCGCCAACTGAAGAACCGGGTTATTTAGAACCCAGAGGTGCCAGGGGCACGCCCCAAAGTCTTCGGGTTCACCTGTCTTAGAATACAGAGACACAGGATACTTCTTGGTGGCGTAAGAGATCGAGTTTATTGGTTGCAGCCAGTAACAGAAGTCCTAGAAGTCATCACGGTATGAGTTCTTAGGAGACTGCTCAAATTTACAAAGCAAGTCATCCCTTTTTATACAAAACACATCACATTTTGGACAAACACCCATTATTTTACAATTTGTCCAATCACATGTAACCATACCAAAGGTAGCGCATGACGGTAAAACCCTCTTCTCAGTTGTCCGGCCAATGATCAATCATTGAACAATCACAGCATTCTTCTTTAGACAAGCCGGACAAACCCATAATAAAGAGACCACAACCCATATCGTAAATGGACCATAAAAGAAGAAACAGAAAACAGATAGAAGTAGGATGGGGCATGTTTGTGTGCAATAAAACTTTACGAGGTCCCGTGCGCTGACCCTTAATCAAGATCAGCTAGCGGGCAGGAACTGGTTTGGCAGGGTCGGTCTCAGGCAACGAGGTCAGTTCACTCAAGTCATGTAGGAGTCAGCACAAACTCGAGCTAAGGTGCGCCTGTTCAAAAAAACTCATTTGACCACAGTCATCGGCCTATGTGAGGGCAACCACAAAATGGCTACCATGCGCAAAATGGAACCCAGGGTTCGGAACGAAATCCCTAAATACGCAGTGAATCCATTGGTGCAATGTGACGAAAACACGCATACTAGCCGAACTCACTAGTTACGGTTCGCTGTTACCAAAATCATAACGGAACCATGATATTTATAACGCAGATTCAGAATTCACAGAACCTCAGACAAATGACACCAGTCACTGAGCATGTTCTACGCAAGCCCAGGAGAAATCTAACAGCCGCATTCTGGACTCTCTGAAGCCTCTGTACTTCAGATTTTTTTACTCCTAAATACAACGAGCAGGCGTAATCCAGTCTTGACAAAATCAAGGCCTGAATGATAGTCTGCCTGGTAGAGGCATCAAAATAGGCCAGAATGGGTTTAAGCCCGCGAAGAAGACCAAAGCAAGTGCCAGCCTCCTTCTTTGTCTGTACCGAAAAATTGAGTGAGCTGTCCATCCAAACCCCCAAGTTCTTTACTACCGGCTTTGGGGTAGGTGCCGCGCCCAGACTAGCAGGCCACCAAAGGTCACTCCAGTGCTCATGGCTCCCCCCCACCAACAACACCTCAGACTTATCAGAGTTCAGTTGTAAACAGTTGGCGGTCATCCACTCGGCGACAGCAGAGAGGTCGCCCTGAAATTTCCTGGCATCCTGCTCGTGGTCACTCGAGAGGGCCACCACCAGCTGAGTGTCGTCAGCATAGGAAACCATGGTCAGCCCCCTGCTCCTGGCGACTTCCGCCAGAGGTTGAACAAAGATTAAAGAGCAGGGGGCTCAATGACGAGCCATGTGGGACCCCCTGACCAATAGGAAAAATGCCAGAGGCAAATGGGGGGGCGGCTACCTGAAAAGTCCTACCAGCCAAGAAGGAGGACAGCCATCTAAGAGCTGGCCCAGAGACCCCAGCCTCAGAGAGGCGTTTCAGCAAGATGACATGAGATACAGTATCGAATGCGGCACTAAGATCCAAAAGGATCAGTGCCGACGTCTGACCTGCATCTAAGGCCGCCCAAAGGTGTTCAGTGACAGCCAAAAGTGCTGACTTTGTACTATGGCCGGTCGAAAGCCATTTTGAGACACATCAAACCTCTGATGAGCCATGAAAAAATCTGTGAGGAGAGAGGAAATATAGGCCTCAGTGATTTTAGCAACCCAAGGTAACAGGGATATGGGGCGAAAGCTTTCTAGTTTCCGGGGGTCTAAAGAGGGTTTTTTGAGTAGTGGAAGAACCCTGGCCTGTTTCCAGG
Organism: Triturus cristatus; assembly: GCF_964204655.1. Lineage (NCBI taxonomy): Eukaryota > Metazoa > Chordata > Amphibia > Caudata > Salamandridae > Triturus > Triturus cristatus. The sequence goes on along the minus strand of NC_140581.1, from coordinate 1,188,117,754 downwards.
CCCTGGGCACCACTGCCTCACGCAAAGATCCATTAATCACTTCTTCCAAAGGATGGATAATAGTGGATAGTATTCTTTTAAATTGATCAGTCACCCTGTATTTCTCCACTCCTAGCGCGGCGCACACTAACGCACCGTTTTACGTTTCTGACCGACTGTCCAATCCCAGCGCGGTCGTTCCGACGTCAGCAGCCGCTGTGCCAGCTCCTGCTCCTGTCTACCCCTCCTTTACAAATCTGCTCAGTAAGTTTTTGTTTCAATTTCTACAATTCTGTTAGTAACAACATAAAAATGTCTCCATTGTCCGCTTCTCTAAACAAAGAATAGCAATAGACCTTTCTCACAAGAATTCCGTCTTTCCTGAGAGCAGCGCTTATCTCTGCCCTACTACAGAATCGTTACTTCCGTTGATAAAGTAGCACATCCCTCTACTTCACCCTTCTAACAAGCATTAGCTAACCGTTTCTCCAGTATTTAAGACACATAGTTGGAGACCCAATGCTCCTGAGAAATAAAACCAGAGTTTCACAACTAACCCGAATGCTATTTCGTTCACGCACTTCCACACAAGAAAAATGTACATTCACACAGAATCCTGTCTTTCCCGAGAACAGCGAACAGTCTTTCCTGCTACAGAATTATGACATACGTTAACAAAGCAGCGCTTACCTCTCCTTTGTCCTTCTATCGAGCTCAGAGAGTACCTATTACCTTTCCAGTGATAAGCGTTATTGGAATGCCAGTTGGATCCCTGGTACCTAAGACCAGAATTTCACAGGTAACCTTCGCTATCATACACACTTCTTCCACACAGAAAATGTCTCTAATGGCAACACACGGCGATGTCACCGAATCGAACCCAGACAATGCGTCGTGCAACTTCAATCGTCACACGTTTCCCCTGTGTACCTACAGGATAACAACAATTCTGTCTTTCCATAGAACAGCGCTTACCTCTGCTCTACTACGAAACCGTTACAAACTTCCGACTTCCTACATCCCAGAAGCCGTGCAAACAACATAAAACTCAACGCTACTCAACATAGAGTGTTAGTACATAAACCAATATCAATAACCAATAATCAATAAGCTCTTTACAAGCAATATTCACCAAACCAAAACAATAAAAACCATCGTCTTGCTACCAGAAAATTGTTGCAGCGCGGAGCATCAAATTCCCCCTCTGGCACAGACCAACTACCTCAGCATCAAATTCACTCAAATACATTCATTTGGTGGGGCCCATAACACCAAATATACTTACACTCCGTTGATCTGTTTTTCTCAAGGGAAATACGCCTCCAAACGCTGACATGAAAGGAATACCTTTACCTTACACTTAAACACATTAACCTCAGACCTAAGAAAACCTTCTCATAAGGAGATGGATCATTTAGTTGTTTTGAAGGTTTAGATTCACAGTCATGTATCTAGTCTTAAATCCCATCAAACCCTCTTTTTATAATAATCGACACAACACATTTGTCAATTAATCAAATATCCTTTATCTAAGAAATATTGCAAGAAACGTTAGAAATCATCATCAGCATTTCAGAGCATCATATTTACCTATTCTGGCTAAAGTCGTCCTCTAAGTCAATCAGTCAAGGAAGAATTTATTCAGCAAAGTTAGGCTGCAATTCAGTCTTTCAAAGATTCAGGATAACAGCTGTCCAGCAGTGTCACTGTCCTCTCAGTCAGCATAACGTCAGGAAATCAAGTCGTCAAAGAAGAGCGTGTCGATCAGCGATATCGTTAGCGTTTTTTAGCCTAATTCCCTACCTACTTGTATAATGAAAATAATGTCAAAAAGTATCAAGATCGGGGTTTAGAGAGTCCTGATTGGTCCATTTGGGGTAGCGGGGTACAGTTCTCAAGGTGTCGAAAGATGAAGTCATCAAACTTGTTTGTTCCAGCTTTTAAATTGAGCTTTATCTTTTGTCTTGGATGGGTTCCCGGAGCGTCCTTGAAGGGTACATGTTCTCCCGGGGTCAGGTCCAGGCCACTGCTGCTGGCGGTGACGCCTGCACACTTCACCCAGAACCTCGTGTTGTCAGGGCAGTCACGTTTAACGTCTCGTTCAGCCATCTTGTTTAGGCCGAAATGGTCAACTTAAGCAAAAGAAACACAAAAACATACTTAAACATAGAAATGGCTAATAATATGTTATCCCCTTGCTAATACCCATATGTGTGTGTATTTATCTAGCAGAGCGGTTTATACTCACTGAATAAAGCACATATCACAAATACATCACCAAAGCGACATATGACATGCAATATTCTAGTTTTCTACTATTAATATGCGTACTCAAGTTAGTTTACAATTAATAATGCCATGCAAGGTGCAATTCCCACGTGTAATTCTTTGTTAATATAGTTGGTGAGTTATCACTTCAAACAAATTAATAATATTACAATTAATTGATTATTCGGATTAATATAAACATGCAGAATGGGGGGGTATACAAAATTTTGTATTACCCGCTCCAGCAGAGGCATCATGTAACATTTCAGTCATCATCAGTAAAATAAAACATGTGGGGTTGGAGTTGCTTTTCAAAAAGAATGACCATGCCATGTGTTTTCGAGTAGCACGAGAAGACACTACCAATCCATCCTTTATCCATAATAGAGAGAAACCTGATATGTATATGAGTTTGTTGGATTATACTAATGCCAGTTGCATATTTAACTAAGTAATGCTTTTACAATGACTAAGGTAATTTTAAGATCATAACTTCTATTCATTAATGAAAATGGAATCTATGAAGAGGGATTCCTAATAGCATGATTGCCAGCAGTTAACACCCAGCAAAGGTAATGAGTAGCTCAGATAGAAGGGACAAAGAGGACTTACAAAATAAATACATATTAAACAAAGAAATACATAGAAATTATGTGTGAGGTACGAACAGAGAAGAACCAACATTGCAGCTCCCTGCCATTATCCCTCCCAAAGAAGGGATTAGGCATCATGCAGCAATAAAGAAGGCTTGCCTCAAATCATTCAATTATAGATCATCAGCATCTTGAAAGACCATGGACAAACGATTGTGATGATGCAACTCCAAAGGTGAAATACAGGCTTCAGAGATGTCTCCTTCCAAATTATTTAAAAAGACCCTGGGCATGATTCCCAAAGGTAAACTTACACTTGTATGAAAGTTTATGTTCTTTTTGGAATTCACAAACTACAAGTTAATACTAAATTTACGACTGTAGAAACCTGTCCTATCCTTTTATATGTGGAATTCTTTGCACTGACTGCAGAGTCTCCATAGTCGTGAAATTACTATTCGTTGTTTGTGAAAACAAAAAGATATGGAAACCCCTCTCACAAGTCTAACTTTGCATTTGGAAATCAGGCCCCATATCTGTAGCTATTTTCTTGAGTCTAACGCTGAGAGCTGTAAATACTCTGACACACCAACCATGTTTGGCAAAATATTGATGAATATGGATTTTGCTACCACCCACTGTCAAGAATGGTATATCTCTGGTACTGTCCTTATAATGCCCAGGTGATGGTGAAATAGCGCTTTGTGTATAACTTATCTAGGTATGGACTGATTTGGTTCAAGGTGTTAAGGAACACAATGTGCTTTATCAGTTTCCGATTTCTCCAGGAGTTTAAGTTGAGCAGTTTAGTAACATATGCCTCAAATAGGCACTACAATCTTGGCCCTCTATATTTTATAGCAGATTACAAATAGGTTAAATGTACTGCCTGTCTGATTTTATAAATCCAATAACAATGTTTTGATGGCATGAACCTTGTCCTCAATGAAAGTAATGCAGTCTTTCGTGGTTTTAGTGTCTCTAATTTAATAGCATTTTACATTAACTGTGCACACTCTCACCGGCATACCTTCATCACATTTTCTGTCCTTTTTGATCACATTCTCATTGTGTCTTCTTTTGTAAACTGAATGATAACACCCCACCTTATCATATAATTTCTCACTCTGTCCCATCTTTTGACAATACCTCATGATCCACGCAGGGACAGCCACTGTACAGGGTACATTACCTTCAGCAAACAAAAAGGCATCTCCCCAGTGACAGAATGGGACGTTGTCCTGTAGTTCCATAACATTTCTTTCACTTGTCTTCTCTAACAGATATTGTTTGACTCACCAATTGAACACTTTCCACCAACACATGATTATAGTGCTCAATCAAACCTTTTGTATCATCCTCTTGGATGATATACAGGTGTACTGCACTGCTTGATTCCCCATTTCTCAAGGATTGCAGACCGTTGTCCATCTGAATTTCCACAGGGCATCCCTCTCTGTGAAAATATCTTCACAAAACACATTTATATTCACCGCCAAGCACTATGGCAAATCTCCTGTCACTCCTAAATAGGCAAATGGACCAAAAATGTCCATGGCTTCTTTTGCCCATGTCCGACTGGGCAATTCTACAGGATTAACCGTTGTTTCCTGTAGTATGTGCAATATGTTAATGCACAAACATGAAACACAACTTCTAACATACCTTTCAATTTGCCTGTCCATCCCTGGCCTCAAGAAATCCATCCCGACCTTCCTCTTCATTGCAGACATTCCACCATGCCCCTAATGCATCAAATACAATAACCTGTCACATAACCTTTACAGCATCACTAATTTATCTCCTCTTCTCACCATCCCATTTGCTTCAGACTGCTCTTACCAGACATTCTTGTACAAAATTAATTCCTTATTTAATTTCCAACTAAAGAGTTTAGGTGATATATTCTTCACCTTTGCCAGCACAGGATAGGCAGCTATAGTGTCCTTCCATTCAGTTTCCTCAATGGGCTGACATACCTCAGATATTTCTGCAACTGTCAACTCATGTTTTTCTTTAATACTCTCATCATCCAGCAACAATATAGACATGCAGTCTGCATTTATATTTCATATACCTGGTACATATTTCACTGAGAAAACATATTCTTGCAAACAATGTGACCACATCGCAATGCGTGGTTTAGCTTTTGACGCACCTGCAGTGGAGAACAGATCAAGTAAAGGCTTATGATCTGTTCGAAACTCAAATTGCATACCCCAGACAAAAATACAGAAGTGATGCAATACCCACCAGTTGGCCAGGGCCTTCTTCTCTACAGCTGAGTATGTTTTTTCAGCAACCCTTAGAGTCCATGATGCGAACGCTACTACTCTTTCCTTCCCTTCAGGTTCTCGTATCAAAACTGCTACAAACTCCTAACCACTGGCATCAGTGACAACTATTGGTCTGTCCACAGAATCGAATGGTTTGAGCCCCACAGACTTTACATTTGCCATTTTCACCGCATCAAAAGCTTTCTGACATCCATCCGTTCATAAATACTCAACACCCTTTTTCATCAATTCACATAAAATCTCTCTCTGCAAAATGATCTCAAATTTGGCATAATATTCTGCCAAACCCAGAAAAGACCTGAGTTGATCCTTATTCCACATTCACTGGATGATGTCATCAGTGATGTCATCAGTGATGTCATTTGAGATGTCATCAGTGATGTCACTGACCATGTCATGAATGATGTAATATGTGACATCATCAGCAGTGGATTGCGAGCGCGCGAGATGTAGTTAGTACAACTAACTATATCGGAGGAATTTCAATGGTTTTGTTCGAGTGAAATGTCCAGCTAGCTATAACACCCCTAAAACCTATTGTTTTTTCAGTGAATTTCAAAGGTTTTTTAAATGCTAATTCCTAACTATATCAGGCCTGAAACCTATGGTTTTGTCAGTGAATTTCAAAGGTTTTTTAAATGCTAATTCCTAACTATATCAGGCCTGAAACCTATGGTTTTTTCAGTGAATTTCAACGGTTTTGTAAATGACAATTTTTAATGTATTAATTGTTATACTGATTATTTTGATACTGATTTACTACATTTTGTAAACGGTTTATTTTTAGATATTTTATTTTTGTAATTACATTATACATTACAATACAAAATATACTTTCTCAGAATTAATTACTTTAGTTTAAATACTTTGCAAATAGGCAATAGACTTTTAAGTACAGTAGTTACAGTTGTTGCAATGGGCAACACAATTTCAAACACAATGCAACATTGAGCTCAATGTGAATTTCTAGTCAAATGCAATTAGTTACTTTATGGATTACTTTTCTAACCACAGGACTGGATCCTAGATTCAGTCCTTGGACATCTCCTGTAAACAGTTGAGTAAAAGCCTTTTGGTTACAGTAGTGATTTTGAAGGCATATTATTGTATTTTAAAAGTTGACACTTAGAAAAAATTTCACATAGAATCGCCTATGTTATCCTATGGCAGAAAATTCACTTAGCAGGTAAGTAGTGTTATTGTTACTTTTTCTTACTCAGTGGTGGATCCTGGATCCAGTACTGGTCAATCTCCTGTAAACAGTTGAAAGAATGTGTTTAAGTCATACAGACGATTCTTTAGGAATATTTTTAGTTTGTGAAAATAGACACTTAGAAACTTTTCTGGTGAAAACCACACAATGGATTCCTATGGAAGGAAATACAAGTTACTGGTAGGTACGCTTAGAATTACTTTTCAGGGTCAGTGCTGGTCTAAAAGTTGCAGCACTGGGTTCTCTCTTGATAACAGGTGAGTAAATCGGAATTCGTAGTTCGGAAGATTTTAGAGGAATATTAGTACGTTTCAAAATTGGACACTTAGAAACTTTTCTGGTGAAAATCACACAATGGATTCCTATGGAAGGAAATACAAGTTACTGGTAAGAACGCTTAGAATTACTTTTCAGGGTCAGTGCTGGTCGAAAAGATGCAGCACTGGGTTCTCTCCTGATAACAGGTGAGTAAATCAGAATTCGTAGTTCAACTGATTTTAGAGGAATATTTGTAAGCTTCAAAAATGGACACTTAGAAACTTTTCTGGCGAAAACCACACAATGGATTCCTATGGAAGGAAATACAAGTTACTGGTATGTACGCTTAGAATTAATTTTCAGGGTCAGTGCTGCGCTAAAAGATGCAGCACTGGGTTCTCTCCTGATAACAGGTGAGTAAATCGGAATTCGTAGTTCGGCTGATTTTAGAGGAATATTTGTACAATGGTGAAGAAAGGGGGCGGGGCCGGAGGTGACGTGTGCAAACACGCCCTGTGGCGCATTTTAAGTTGGGGAATTAATTCCTCTTCAATCCAGAGGTCCCCTGGGGGCAAACTAGCCCACCAGGTACTTCCAGTATGTGCCAGGGAGCTGCGTTGCAGAGAGGTGTTCAGAGGCCACGCCCCTTTTTGCAACACTCGGCAATGCAGCTCCGTGGCGATTACTGGAGGTACCTGGTGGGCTAGTTGGTCCCTAGGGGACCTCTGGATTGAAGAGGGATGAATTCCCCAACTTAAAATGCGCCACAGGGCGTGTTTGCACAGTATCACCTTAGGCCCCGCCCCCTACCTTCACCACTGTGCAAACATGCCCTGTGGCGCGTTTTAAGTTGGGGGATTAAGTCCCCTTGAATCCTGAGGTCCCCTGGCGGCCAACTAGGCCACCAGGTACCTCCAGTAAGCACCACGGAGCTGCGTTGCAGAGGTGTAAAAAGGGGCGTGGTCTCATTATACCTCTCTGCAACACAGCCCCCTGGTGCATACTGGAGGTTCCTGGTGGGCTAGTTGGCCCCCAGGGACCCCCAGTATTCAAGGGGAATTAGCTCCCTCTCTGCAAACGCGCCAGGGGGCGCATTTGCAGAGTGGTGTAAGGAGGGGGCCTGCCCCCAATTTTTATTTATAAAAAAAAAAAAAAAAATCGGGAGGGGGTCGCGTGGCTCCCCTCCCAAGGCCATAATTTGCCCCGGGGACCCCACCCCCCGGGGCATGGCCCTTTTTAAAAACTGTTTTTTATTTTTTATGGAGGGGGACTGCGTAGCCCCCCCCCCTCCTCTGGCCACTTTAAGGCCCCGGGGTCCCCTGCCCCCGGGCCTGGCCTCCGTTGGGGGCTGTGGGGGGGGTCCCCAATCCCCCCACGGTCCAAGCCGGCTCCCTGCGTCCTGCGGGAGCCGGCATCGCTTTTCCACATGGGGAGCAGATAACATGCTGCTCCCCATGTGGAAAAGCAATCAACTTTGCTTCATTGCTTGTCCCTGGGGTGGGAGAGTGGGCTAAAGAACGGTGGTGGATTAAACCCAGATCAGTTGACTGGGGGTGAATGCTTGCAATGTTCAACAGTCCGTCCATCTTTTCCTTTGGTTTTGCTTTGTTCGCCATAAGTTGGCAGGGTATGCTCAAACGTGAGTCCCTTGCTCACTTTGCCACTGGATTCAAGCAAGCCTGGCTGAAGACGGCTGAAATGCCAGAAACCGGTCCTAGGAAGCTTGTTTCCGGTCCAGGGAAGACATGGCTTGGCAGTTCAGGCTGGACTGTTCCCATGAGGCACAGGGTCAGACTAATTTGCATATGGCCATGTCTGAACTGGGGTGGCAGAGTGGGCTAAAGAATGGTGGTGGATTAAACCCAGATCAGTTGACTGGGGGTGAGTGCTTGCAATGTTCAACACTCCGTCCATCATTTCCTTTGGTTTTGCTTTGTTCGCCATAAGTTGGCAGGGTATGCTCAGACGTGAGTCCCTTGCTCACGTTGCCACTGGATTCAAGCAAGCCTGGCTGAAGACGGCTGAAATGCCAGAAACCGGTCCTAGGAAGTTTGTTTCCGGTCCAGGGAAGACATGGCTTGGTAGTTCGGGCTGGACTGTTCCCATGAGGCACAGAGTCAGACTGATTTGCATATGGCCATGTCTGAACTGGGGTGGCAGAGTGGGCTAAAGAATGGTGGTGGATTAAACCCAGATCAGTTGACTGGGGGTGAGTGCTTGCAATGTTCAACACTCCGTCCATCATTTCCTTTGGTTTTGCTTTGTGCGCCATAAGTTGGCAGGGTATACTCAGACGTGAGTCCCTTGCTCACTTTGCCACTGGATTCAAGCAAGCCTGGCTGAAGACGGCTGAAATGCCAGAAACCGGTCCTAGGAAGCTTGTTTCCGGTCCAGGGAAGACATGGCTTGGCAGTTCGGGCTGGACTGTTCCCATGAGGCACAGGGTCAGACTGATTTGCATATGGCCATGTCTGAACTGGGGTGGCAGAGTGGGCTAAAGAATGGTGGTGGATTAAACCCAGATCAGTTGACTGGGGGTGAGTGCTTGCAATGTTCAACACTCCGTCCATCATTTCCTTTGGTTTTGCTTTGATCAAGTTTTAAGCCATCTCTCAGAATATCCTGGGTAAGGTTTACCGTTTCCCCTCGCCACACCGAGTGCCACAGCAAAATCGGTACTATCAGGACAGAGTCCATAATATAAGGTACGTCCAGCGCAATATGGAAATTATAATTAGTACAGCTACCAATATTTTAAGAAAAACGTCCTCTGTTCGTTGCAGGGTTGCTATGCCTAAGTTCCCCATACAGCTGGCCCATACGCATAGCAAAAGAGATAGATTTTGCCGCATACACCTTTTTTATTATCTCCAATGGTTTGGAACCTAACTTTTTTACAAATCTAGAGATAGCCCTGATACTCTTTTCTATGTCGAGTGTTCTGTTGACTACCATATTTGAACAAGTATTCTTGCTATCAAATAAGATCCCTAAGTAGGAGAAAGTGCCCACCGTCTCCAACCTTCTCCCATCTATGTAAATTTTTTTTTTTCATTCTCGCCCATGCCACAAGTACGAAGGAGTTTCAGCGCTCTGTCCAGCATCTCCTTGTGTTTGCTTTGTTTACCCTAAATTGGCAGGTTATGCCTGACGTGTGTCCCTTGCTCACTTTGCCACTGGATTCAAGCTAGCCTGGCTGATATGGGCGTTACCCAGAAACCGGTCTCCAGGATGATTGTTTCCGGTCCAGGGAAGACCTGGCTTGGTAGTTCAGGCTGGACTGCTCCCATGAGGAACAGTGTCAAGACTGATTTGCCTTTGGTTGGGTCTGAACTGGGGTGGCGAAGTGAGCTAAAGAACGATGATGGATTCAACCCAGATCTGGGACTGGGGGTGAGTGTCTGAAAGGTTTCAGTGCTCCGTCCTTCATCTCCTTGTGTTTGCTTTGTATGGCTTTCACTGACACATCTGGAGTACGTTCTTTTCCTGACCCCACCTTGCTTTCTAATAATATCATTCCTATCACTGGTATTACGAGTTTGTTTTCTTGTCTCCTCAACCTCACATATTTCCTCTGCATCAGTACACACTTTCCCCCAATTCTTTCACATAACCGGGCATGTTTTCATGTGTTTGACCACTTATATCATCTTGTCTAACATAGGATCCTTCAAATTTAGTAATTTTCTTGAATTTTGTAATTGTTAATCTATTTTCCATTTGCCATTTTATAATTTCATCCCTAAGATCCCTGAATTTACATATGACCTCCAATCTTGTTAATATATTGTCCAATAGACTACTCAGATCTTCAGATTGTTGACCACGCCAAAACAAATTGTGTCTTTCAACGACAATGCTAAGTTGTTTTTCATAGATCTCTTCCAATGCCATGAGATCATCCTCATACACATCCTCTTCCTCATTGTCTGATACATCCACATCCCTGCCCACATGTTTTGGCAACATTTGTAACACTTTCCTACCTTCCACGTCTAAATTGTTTTGAGAATGGGCAATTTATTTTTCGCTACATACACATCTCCTACAATAGCTTCCAAGTAAGTAAAACATGTCTCCTTCCAATCATCCCAATCCATGGAAGGAAGACCTCTGAGCCTGTAGAAAATAAGGTGGAGGAGGAGTAGCTTGCATCGCCATTTACACAGCACAGCAGGATAATCCAACCACAATGATACCAAGAGTACAAAACAATCAAACAATATGGAATAACTAAGTACTATACTGTAGTCTAGATTACTTAACTAGTACTGAAACAATGAAATTCAATCACATCATTAATACTTCATTGCGTGTCCATTGCTCATGAAAATTGCTGTCCTTGTCACCGTACCTTGCACATCAATTTCGATCCCAGGATGCTTGCTTCTGGTCCAAGGAAGACCAGGCTTGGCAGTTCGGGCTTGATGTTCCCATGAGGCACAGGGTCAAGACTGATTTGCATATAGCTGGGTCTGAACTGGGGTGGCGAAGTGAGCTATTGAATAATGATGGATTTAACCCAGATATGTGACTGGGGTAAGTGTCTGAAAAGTTTCAGTGCTCCGTACATCATCTCCTTGTGTTTGCTTTGTTAGCCCTAAGTTGGCAGGGTATACCCAGACGTGGGTCCCTTGCTCACTTTGCCACTGGATTCGACTAGCCTGGCTGATGAGGGGTGTTTCCCCAAAACTGGTCCCAGGATGCTTGTTTCCGGTCCAGGGAAGACCTGGCTTGGCAGTTCGGGCTGGACTGTTCCCATGAGGCACAGGGTCAAGACTGATTTGCATATAGCTGGGTCTCTACTGGGGTGGTGAAGTGAGCTAAAGAACGATGATGGATTCAACCCAGATCTGTGATTGGGGGTGAGTGTCCGAAAAGTTTCAGTGCTCCGTCCGTCATCTCCTTCTGTTTGTTTTGTTCGTCCTAAGTTGGCAGGGTCTGCCAAGATGTGGGTCCCTTGCTCACTTTGTCACTAAATTCAAGCTAGCCTAGCTGAGGAGGGGTGTTACCCAGAAACCGGTCCCAGGATGCTTGTTTCTGGTCCAGGGAAGACCTGGCTTGGCAGTTCGGGTTGGACTGTTCCCATTACACAAAGGGTCAAGACTGATTAGCATGTAGATATGTGACTGGGGGTGAGTGTCTGAAAGTTTCTGTGCTCTGTCCATTATCTGCTTGTGTTTGAATCAATTTTGATGACAGGCAGTGGCAGAAAACGTTGTTTTTCCATTGGTGGTATACCACTACAATCCCACTAGCAGGCAGGTAATGACAGGTTTGCCTTTTGCAGTGAAAGATGACAAATGCAACAGACACCTTAAAAATTCACTGTAGTAATCGGCACTATTGAATTCCACTGTTAATCAGATGTTGGTGGTATAAAAATGGTGTTATGCACGATGTAAGGACGTGCTGTACACTACTGTTGCCAGGATACACAACGTTCCTGGAACATCAACAAAATGATGGTACGTACGACTTCAGGACGTGCTGTACACTACTGTTGCCAGGATACAGGACCAATCCCAATGATGTCACAGCCACCCTCTTCCACAACGTCAAAGCGCTGACATAAACACTCTGATGTGCTCGCAGGAATCTCGCAGAGAAACTACGGTATGCTTGAAGACTTAACTCAGCTGGTGCTCATGCTTCTGCCGATGTGCGCTTCACAAGGCAGCTCTTTGCGTCATCACAGTAGCTCCTCACAACATTCAGCTGACTGCCAGTACTGCTCGCGGATAGGAAAGTGTGACTATTGAAAATATGAAGCAACACAACTCAAAGGTAAGCTGAAGCATCCTAGCTCCAGCCAGCAATGCACACCAACACTCAGCCTCAGTAATACGGCACCAATGGAACCCAACTTCTTGAGAGTAGACAAACCATAACGTACTCCGTTTACTTCCCAAGCCTGCAGTTCATCCACCGCACACTTTTCTTGGGCATGTCCCTTCATGGCAACTCTCTTTATATTCTGAGCTCCAAAACCAAGGGCCACACAATTTCCCCAAAACCTTTTTCTCCTCATCAATTTTCCAAACAGCTGCAAAGATTTCCTCTACAGTATCTTTGTTAACTCAATCCCATCCTCGTTGCCATTTTTTAGAAAATAGGACACAAGAGGATATAGAAAAAGTCTATAAAAAGCTTCTAGAAATGGCCACTGGTCAGCTCTAGGATCATCTGCAACTGTGTCTCTCCACTTCAAAATCAATCACAGTGTATTCCAGAAGTTGAAGCCACATGTTGCATCAGAACAGAGGAACAGTATCCAGGTAACATGAACATACAATAACAATGGACAAATATACCAGTATTGCCTACTGAATATAGTGATGGAGGGTTAAATGAATAATTGCTGAAAGGGGCTTCTCTCTAGGCGGTCAGGAAAATAATAACGATTGTAGTGTTTATCAGATTGTGCCTCAAAGCTGGTTGCAAAGCTCTTTCCAAGGCATTGAGGCTTTAACAACTTAGGCCTGATTAAGAGTTGGGTAAATTGTACAAAAAGGATTTACCTGGATTTCGGCACCAACAAGGTTGTTTCCTTCGGGGTCAAGATGATGCTATGAAGAGAGGACTTGGAGGAAGAGATCCATGTGGGAAATCGAAGAGAAGAAATCCTTTGATTCCACTGACTCGAAGCAGATGGTCATCCCTCCATGGTCAGCTCGTCGTAAAGCCAACACATTATTCAGATGGCGGTGAACTTCTCTGTATCGCACTATGACAGCTGCTTTTCCCCAACCTCTGTTTCAGCGGTCATCAAATGGCTGGTGGTGGCAGCGGTTCTCCAGCGGTCTTTCGTTCAGCAAACCGACAACATTGTAACAAAGCGCACAGACTGCCTAGTTGGTGGGTGGTGAATAGGACGCTGACTCAACGGATGTCCGAAGACCGCCAAAGTCTTAATCAGGCCTTCTATCCAATCCAAATGCAATAGCCATCCCCACCAAATGAATGGGGGCTCTAAGAAGACAAACTACACACATTTTCAACATTCATTTTTATGTTATGCTAAATAAAATCTGTGGATTGCTTGGAAGCCTGTGATAGAAGCCATTGTACATTTCAGAACATAGGGACATACTCAAGGGTTTGTTTTTATATTGGAAAGTAATTATGACACTTAATGTCGGTAGGATATAAAGCTGAATGGGGATGGACTAAGCCTATAATAGTCTTTCTTTGTATGTAGGTGGGCACACCTGCATGCATCTCTTCTTGTGCATGCTCTATGCACAAGAAACAAATGCCTATGCCAACAGAGAAGGAAAAACATTAGGGAACGCAAATAATTCATTTCAATAAGCATGGCACACTTTATTTTTTTGAGAACTTTTGTGGAAATAAATGATAGAATACAATGCCACATCAGCTATTATGAACAATAGATTTCCATATGAAGTGAATGAAAATCTTTTGTAAAATACCATTAGATGTTATTATATGAGAAGAAAAATAGAAACACCTAACTAACCAAAGATAATAAAAAATAACTAACAAATGGGCAAGCGGAAAAGCAAAGAAGAAATGTCAGCTAGAAGAACACAATTATAATAATTAAAGAAGAACTTGATCAAATTATGGCAAATTGGAACAATATAGTGAAAAAACATTTTTAAAAATCATATAACAAAATGGGATACATTAACAGCAACACAAGCTACTAATCATGGATATTTAGCAACTTTATTATCAATAAGTATTCTGTGAAAGTGGAATATATGGATCCACGTTTGATGGATTTTTGAACAAAGGAACAATTAATAACATTAAACACTGTTTGACTAAAACAAATTCTGTTCCACCAAGAAATGTATGGAGTTATTCTTCCAGTTTAAATAAATTTGTTGAAAGACTACTGCAATAAAGATTTCCACTAATTTACCTCTCTTTGAGGGAAAATCGTTCAAGTTCCAAAAAAGCTGCCAAGTTAGATGTGTCATTAGTATTTAAAATAGAATTTATCTTTCCCCATTTTCCCCAAAGTTATTTAACAAGCAAGTAATCAAATACCATAGGCTTTAAATTTTCAGGTTGAAAAGTGTACAAAACTCTTAATGCATGACTGCATATGCCAACTTTGAAAGAGTCCTTCTAAATCGAAATAATGAGTACATTTATAACACTCACAGTACTGTTTTTGTGCTCTTGGTGCAAGTCTTCAAGTCGGTTTCTTAAAACATGTACAATTTCAGTAATTGAGGTCTTATGGAAATTTAAAAAACTGGATTCTGAAACAAGAAGTTCCTATTGCATCTGGATTACAGCTTTAAAGGGGGAAAGTCACTTACCTCTTATCTTAACTCTTAGGCTGTTAGGTAGACAATACAGGGAAGGCCTGTTGGTTGGGTAGAGACGGTCCAGGTTGTAAAGGTACTTAAACATTCGTCAAACCAGCTCGAAAAGGATTCAATCTTTCACAGGGAGACAGTACATGGATTTTCAGGCCTGGTCGACATTATGGCCCTCATTATGATGTTGAGCGACCGCCACCAACAGGCTGTCGGTCGCGGACTGCTGGGCGTTCAGGGCAAAGGGCCAAAGCCGGGTTAAGATACCAGTGGTCAGAGCGCAGTGGGGGGGAGGAAAGACCACCGCCTCAGACAAGGTCAAAGAGCCTGTTAGAGTGGCGGTCGGATTGTAATCACTAAAATTAAGGTTATGCCCGCACCGGCACCGGCACCGGCACCACCACAGGGATTATGATGTCCATTTCCCACAGCCTTTTCATAGCAGTCCCACTGCAATGGTAAGGCTGTCAGAAAGGGACTTTGGGGGCCCCTAGCAGGGCCCCAATCCCCCGTGGGCCACCCCTATGTGACCAGAGGAGCAAATCTGGTGCTCCCTCAAACATCCATGCACCGGGTGCCAGGCACTACATGACGCCTGGCACATGGTGCATGGATGTTTGCAAACATGCTTTTCTCTACTGCACAAGCCGCAATAGAAAACTGCACGTTTCCGACCGCCTACACAGTGGTAGACAAGTGGTACAACAAGTTCAGAGCCGCCACCAGCGTCCACCACCAACTCATCAGAAACACGGGAAAAACAGCGATCGAAGACAGAATCTCCACACACGTGCACAACAGCAAAGAACTCTTCAGCATCAACACTGAGTTTGCCCAACCCACCAGCGAGTCTACTGACATTCCTCCCTCACAAGACCTCTGCAACAAACTCAGCACCTTCTTCCACCACAAAATCAAGAACATCTACGACAACTTCGACAAAGACAACTATCACACTGAACCCTCACCAACCACCCGACACCCTGAAGCCAACGATTGACAGCTGCACACCCCTCACCACCGAAGACACACTGAAGACAATGAAGTCAATCCACTCCGGGGCCCCCACGGACCCCTACCCCATCACATCTTCAACAGAGCACCATCGCACCCATGCTTCAGCACACCATCAACCACTCCCTGGCAAACGCCTCCTTCCCCGGTGACTGGAAACACACCGAGATCAACCCCCTCCTGAAGAAGCCCTCGGCAGACCCCACTGACCTCAAAAACTACAGACCCATCTCCATGCTCCTGTTCCCAGTAAAAGTGATCGTGAAAGCCATCAACAGCCAATTCGCCACCTACATCGAAGAGCACAACATCCTCGACTCCTCCCAATCCAGCTTCAGAAAAAACCACAGCACACAAACCGCCCTCCTCGCTGCAACAGATGACATCCACTCCCACCTGGACAGAGGAAAAACAGTAGTCCTCATACTGCTCGACCTCTCAGCGGCCTTCAACACAGTCTCCCACTGCACCCTAACACGCAGACTCCACGACGCAGGGATCCGGGACAAGGCCCTCGACTGGATCCACTCTTTACTCTCTGGCAGAACGCAGTGGGACAGACTCCCTCCTTTCCTCTCGAACCCTACACCAACCACCTGCGGAGTCCCCCAGTGGTCCTCCCTCAGCCCCACGCTCTTCAACGTCTACATGGCTCTGCTCGCCCCCATCATCAGAACCCACAGACTTAATATTGTTTCATACGCAGACGTCACCCAACTCATCCTCTCCCTATCCAACGAACCCAACGCAGCAAAACACAACTTTCAAAAGGCATGGAAGCCATCGCCAAATGGATGGAAAGCTGCTGCCTACAACTCAACACTGACAAAACAAAAGTACTCATCATGGGCCCACACCCTGATGCCTGGAACGACACCTGGTGGCCCCCCACCCTCAGAACCCCACCCACCCCCACGGACCACGCACGCAACCTTGGAATCATTCTGGACTCCGAGCTCAAAATGGACCACCAGATCAACTCCGCCGCATCCTCCTGATCCCACACCCTTCGCCTCCTATGTAGGACCTTCAAATGGATCCCGCTCGAGCACAGAAAGACCGTCACTCACGCCCTCATCACCAGCAGACTCGATTACGGAAACACACACTACGCCGCAAGCTACAAAACATCCAGAACACCACCGCTAGACTGGTCCTCAACCTGCCAAGACACTGCCATATCTCCCAGCACCTGCACACACTTCACTGGCTCCCCATTGAGGCTAGAATAACCTTCAAGATTCTCTCCCACACACACAAAGCCCTCCACAACACCAAACCAGCATACCTGAACAGCCGACTCAAATTCCACGCACCCCAAAGGACCCTATGATCAGCCCAGCTCTCCTATGCCATGGTCCCCCACGCCAGAAAGACCAAATCAGGAGGCCGCTCCTTCTCCTTCCTTGCGGCCAGAACTTGGAACCCACTGCCGCTCCACCTCAGAGAGACAACATCACTCCCCATCTTCACAAGAAACCTTAAAACTTGGCTCTTCGACAGACCCCCTCATTGATGGACTGGAACCTGCACCTCCCTCCCCTTCTCCCCAGCGCCTTGAGACCCATACGGGTGAGTAGTCACGCTTAACAAACACATGATTTATTGATTGGCAGGTTTATCATAATATGGCAGGTGGAACAGCTGACTACATGTCCGGCGGTCTCCATCCCGCAGCAATAGCGGTCAGACGGTCACCGGGCCGCCTTCATCATCAGGCCCTATGTGTCTTGTTGAAACCTGATATGAGATGAACTGAGGCATTTGTGAACCCTTAGGAGCTGAATCGCTGACACAATATTGAAACCAAAAATATTGTGATACAGAAATATTGTGTCAAAAATAAAGTTTTTCTATGCTTATAATGGTAAAAATATTGTTTTACACTAAACTCGAAAAAATATACACAATAATATTTTTTGGGATACATATATATATATATTCACTGAAAAAACCATAGGTTTCACACACGTTATAGTTAGGAATTAGCATTTAAAAAACCTTGCAAATTCACTGAAAAAATCATAGGTTTCACACATGTTATAGTTAGCTGTACATTTCACTCGTAAAAAACCAATGAAATTCCCCCGTTATAGTTAGTGCAGGCAACTATAACTCACGCGACCGCAATCCTCTGCTGATGATGTCAAATATTACATCACTGATGACATATGTGTCTTTATGAAAAATAAATATTTGTAATATATGTATAGCTAAAGATACAGTATTAGCATCAACAGAGGATTGCGGTCGCGTGAGTTATAGTTGCCTGCACTAACTATAACGGGGGAATTTCATTGGTTTTTTACGAGTGAAATGTACAGCTAACTATAACATGTGTGAAACCTATGGTTTTTTCAGTGAATTTGCAAGGTTTTTTAAATGCTAATTCGTAACTATAACGTGTGTGAAACCTATGGTTTTTTCAGTGAATTTGTACGGTTTTTTAAATGCTAATTTTTTTTGGAGATTTTTTGTAAACCTATGTATAAAATAATATATGTACTACATCCTGCATTATGGAAAGGTTTTTTTTTTTTTTTATGCATTTTTTTCCGTGCGCGTACGGTAAGCTGACGCTACGCGCTCCGAACGTCATAAGTACGGTGCGCATACGTCATAGGATACGCGTACGGTAAGCTGACGCTACGCGCTCCGCACGTCATAAGTACAGCACGCTTACGTGATACGTACGTGACGTACGCGTACATGCGGAAGCAACGTCGCGGTTACGCAGGGGCGTGTAATGCGCATGCGCGAGTGCATCTTACGTACGCGCTCCGTAAGCGTCACGTTTGCGCATGCGTACTTGTTTACGAGCGCATACCGTAAGCTTACGGAGCGCGCATGGTAGGTCATGTGATCCACAAAGAACACTTTTCATTGGTTGAAACTACTTTCAGTTCCAGAAACTTCCCACACCACACCCATTCCCCTCATTACTGCTTGAAAGAACACTTTTCATTGGTTGAAACTACTTTCAGTTCCAGAAACTTCCCACACCACACCCATTCCCCTCATTACTGCTTGAGATCCCTTAGGAGAAGGAGCTGAATTGACATTGAGATACAATGGCAGAACAGCAGACCTCTTCTGAGAGTGAGGCTAGCAGCACCACCATCATCCAGAGAAGGAGGAAACAGAAGAATTCTTTTGTATGGGAGTATTTTACTTTTCCAGAGGGGGAGAAAAAGGTCAATGCTCCATTGGTCACTTGCACACTTTGTGACCGTGTTTTATCAAGAGGAAATCCAAGGAAAAAGTATTCCTTTGGAAATCACTCTATGATGAGACACCTTAGGGATAAACATCCCAGGACCTTTGCTCGACATACTGGAGAAAACTCTTCAGTAAGTCACCAGAGCCCAGCCTCAGAAGCTCAGCCGAGTACATCATCGGCAGCTCAGCTAAGCCCTTCCTCTGAGGTGGGAGCATCACCTTCTTCTGCTCCTCTGGACGTTAACCCTCGATTTGGGAGGGTTGTAATGAGGTGTATAACGTGTTCTGGTCTTATTGTTTTTGGGGAGACCAGCACGTTTGTAGACGCTCATAATATTCCCATTCTTTCTTTCCTCCATCCCTCTATGAACCCAACGGCTCTTTTAAGAGCCAACCTTACCTCCCAATTTTTTTTATTTTTTTTTAAGCTTTCCTTTTTGAAAAAATGTTTTTGCCGTGCGAGCACGGTACGCGCAATTAGGCGAATTTCGCGGAATTTCTCCGTTTACGCCATGCGCGTACGCTGCGCGCATTCGGCGATTTTTAAAAAAAAAAATGTAATTAATTTTTTGCCCTTGGGGGTCCTTCTGAGACCGGCTAGGGGTCAGGAACTGTCCAGCCTGCCCCCTTTTCACGTTATCCACCTTTGTTTTTCACCCCCTCAGACTGCGAGTGACAAAATGGCGGCCGACACTTCCTGATTTTGACCGATTCGAATGTTTACTTTGATCTAACAACCAATCAGAATCGCGCTCGCGCACGGCACCGTGCGCGTACGGTAAGCTTACCGTAAGCGCACGGAGCGCGCCCACAGATATATATATTGATTTAAATGCTATTTTCTCAGGAAATACTGAACAGATTTACACAAGACCTGCAAAAGGCACATCCCTGCCCTGAGGGCTACCTCTCTGCCAAATTTCACATAATTCTGATCAGCCGTTCGGGCTGTAGCTCGGACTAAAGGTCCTATGGAAAAATGCATGGGGAAAACGCGTTTTGGGACCCCCCTTTTTTCTCAGCCCCTGCTTGACGAATCACCCCGAAACTTCCAGGGTAGGAGCGGAGCGTAGCGCCCCATTAGTTTTGAAAAATTCGCGAGGATTCGTCAACCGACGCCAAAGTTATTCCAAATAGAATGTTGCGGATTTCCTATGGAAACACGGTCCTAACTATAACTATCTACTGGCGACCGCCAGTAGATAATATATATATATATATATATATATATATATATATATATATATATATATACTCCACACTGTTCCTTTTCACGCCAAAGAAACACTCGGACGCTCCATAGAAGGTGAATACTTTAATCAGCAAGCAGAACGACGCGTTTCACCATTACGGCTTTATCACGCTCGTATGGTTAACAATACGCCATGTTTAAATACAAAATTGATCGTGTATCTAACAGTCAAAACAAAAAGCGGACTTCTCGTATATACATAGTGGAAAAAGTCATGCTAATGGAGCGGCCATTTTGAAGTGGTGAGTACGCTCGTCTCCGATAATGGAATTAAATGTACAAACCTCAAACGGAATAGAGAATACATACTACTCTATCCCATTAATCATTAGAAGTTTAAAGACATATGGAGGAATAACAATTAATGCGCTAAAATTAATATACGCAATACATTGCTTATGACTCCAAAAACTGAAACAAAGCGTAATCAATCAAATAATAAGTTATTGGTGAGTAGAGACTCTTTCAACATCCTCGTCCATATGGACAAATCTAAATTATTCACCAATAATAGCTCCATACAAATGTGTATCGATCTGGTTGTACGAAAATGGTGTCAACCGTTACTTAGAAAAAATCGGTCATATCACTATGTAATAAAGATCATTACATATCAGTTGAAGTATAACATATGATAAATTCTCAAACCTCGGTATAGCCCAAGTGGGCATGATATCTTAATAACAGCAGCATTGATTTAAATACACAGGGGTTTAAACAATCTTCACTTGTATAAGAGAAGTTCCTGAAAAAATAATAAAATAAATATAGTTAAAATCATGTAACCACTAAAGCAGACAATACAGATTCATTTAGTTGTGCAAATGCACAGCCAATTCTTCACTTAAGTTCAACCCCATAGGGGCCATGCTGCCCAAATCAATAATATAGCGGGATTCCAGTTTTCTAAGGGACAGTTCTCTGTTACCACCCCTGACTCCCAAATCCACTGTATCAATTACCACCATACGAACAAGTGTGTTATCCTGCATATGTTTCTCAAAGAAATGTCTCGCTATGGGGTACTGTTTGTTGTTATTACGTATTGCACGAAGATGCTCCAGAACTCTTTTTTTCGCTTCGTGTTTTGTACTCCCTATATACCACATGTCACATGGACAGATCAAAACATAAACACAATATGTGGTGTTACATGTAAGTTTCTTCCTGATTATGAACTCTCTCTTAGAGTTCGGTACTAGTAATGAGTTACAATCACTACTATTTTTACATGCTTTGCATTTGCGACAGCATTTAAAACCAGGTGTTCCCTTGGAAGAATTAATCTCATTTTCTGTGACATGATTGTGACTGAGTACATCTCGAAGTGATCTTCCTTTTTTAAACGTAATTTGAGGATTACTTGCCAGATCCTTTTTGAGATGGTCATCAGTAAGCAACACATGCCAATGTTTTTTTAGAATCTTACGTACTTCCGAAGCCTGACCTGAAAATGTGGTGATAAATCTGAGACTTTCTTCCTGTTCTTCTTTACTTTGGGGATACAGTAATTCAGTCCTGGATTTGGATTCTACTCTCAAGATCGCATCCTTGATAACCTTGTTGTTATAGCCCCGTTCTCTGAACCTCTGGCACATTACTTTTTCTTCCTCCTTATAGGCCTCCACAGAACTACAATTTCTTTTAGCCCTTAATAGCTCTCCATAAGGGATACTATATATCAAATTCCGTGGGTGGCTGCTGTTGGCACTTAATATGCTATTACCAGCTGTTTTCTTGCGAAAAAGTTTAGTGTGAAGCTGGTTGTCCTTCACTTCCAATAGTACGTCTAGAAATTCTAGTGACTTGTCACTGATATGTTCACTGAACTGCAAATTAAGTTCATTGTCATTGAGTTTGTCAATGAACTTTCTGACAGACCCTTCATCGCCACACCATATAAAGAAGATATCATCAATATAGCGCAGCCACAGGGCCACGTTGCTGAATTCCGCCATTTCAGTGACAACCTGCTCCTCCCACCAGCCCATGAATAAATTCGCATAGCTGGGGGCGAAGCAGGTTCCCATGGCCGTGCCCTGTGACTGTCTATATATGGTGTCATCAAAAATAAAAAAATTGTTTTTGAGACAGGTCTCAATCATTGTCAAAATCATCTGCGAGTGGTGCGCCAGTGAAATGGATCTAGACTTAAAGAAGTGACTGACAGCCCGCACTCCCTGGTCATGTTGGATGCTGGTGTACAGACTGCTCACATCAAGGGAGACTAAGAGATAATCTTTCTCCCAATGTATGCCATCAACAGTCGTAAGAAAATGAGTAGTGTCTTTCAAATAGGAAGGTAAAGCCACTACATACGGTCTCAAAAAGTTTCAAATGATCAATCAGAACAGGACAGAGTTCCAACAGGAGGGGGGTTCGTACAGAGGACGGGGACGAGGAAACAGAGGAAGAACAGGAGGAACCAACAAGCCAAGAAGAGGAGGAACAAGCGCAGACAAAGCCCCAATGGGAATGGAAACAAGGGGCAGAAAACAGAAAGTATGACTGTCATCAACCTTTCCCAGCGATCTCTTTCGAATCAAGAAATTGAGACTCTCTCCTTTGGTATGTCTTTCTGTCCTTCATCTAATATGAATTTTGCACAAACTAGAATAGACCTGTTCCTTTTCTCTAGAAAACTTAAACTGAAAAAATGGTTTAGAACTAAACCTACAACACCTAATACCGCAGATCCCAGAGAGCGTGAATGTAATTTGGATTTGAATGATGTTGAATTGTTACATGAACTTTACATCACAACGGATGTTGATTCCAGTAATGTTATGCCCAGCTCTGATTTGGAAGCTTGGGGTGTTGATCTTGATCATAATCCTGGGAGCCATTTTAGACCTAAGTCAATATTTTTGCCTAATATTCAGTGTGATGCTATAGAGGTGTTTGAAAAGGGTGTCTTGCACGATTTAAGGAAACTAAGATTCAAGAAAGTACAGGGATGCAAGAAAAATCTCACAGCTGCCCAAATTGCCTCTATTGATAGCCTAATAGGAGACAAGAGTATTGTCATTAGACATTCTGATAAAGGAGGTAATATAGTTGTCTTAGATAAACAGAAATACTTGTCTGAGGGTCTGAGACATCTTAATGATATTACCTGTTATGGTAAGACCAATATGGCCGAGGTCTTAAGGTCCAATGTCATGTACAGAGAAACACTGGTCGACTGGAGAGAGAGGGGGTTAATTGAATGGGAAGAATTCAATTATTTGTACTGTGCCCATCCCAGAATACCCATCCTATACCTTCTCCCCAAATTGCATAAAGACATCTGTAATCCTCCTGGTCGGCCTATAGTGTCGTCCATAGGGTCGTTATTGGAAAATACATCGAAATTCATTGACTACTTTTTGAGACCGTATGTAGTGGCTTTACCTTCCTATTTGAAAGACACTACTCATTTTCTTACGACTGTTGATGGCATACATTGGGAGAAAGATTATCTCTTAGTCTCCCTTGATGTGAGCAGTCTGTACACCAGCATCCAACATGACCAGGGAGTGCAGGCTGTCAGTCACTTCTTTAAGTCTAGATCCATTTCACTGGCGCACCACTCGCAGATGATTTTGACAATGATTGAGACCTGTCTGAAAAACAATTTTTTTATTTTTGATGACACCATATATAGACAGTCACAGGGCGCGGCCATGGGAACCTGCTTCGCCCCCAGCTATGCGAATTTATTCATGGGCTGGTGGGAGGAGCAGGTTGTCACTGAAATGGCGGAATTCAGCAACGTGGCCCTGTGGCTGCGCTATATTGATGATATCTTCTTTATATGGTGTGGCGATGAAGGGTCTGTCAGAAAGTTCATTGACAAACTCAATGACAATGAACTTAATTTGCAGTTCAGTGAACATATCAGTGACAAGTCACTAGAATTTCTAGACGTACTATTGGAAGTGAAGGACAACCAGCTTCACACTAAACTTTTTCGCAAGAAAACAGCTGGTAATAGCATATTAAGTGCCAACAGCAGCCACCCACAGAATTTGATATATAGTATCCCTTATGGAGAGCTATTAAGGGCTAAAAGAAATTGTAGTTCTGTGGAGGCCTATAAGGAGGAAGAAAAAGTAATGTGCCAGAGGTTCAGAGAACGGGGCTATAACAACAAGGTTATCAAGGATGCGATCTTGAGAGTAGAATCCAAATCCAGGACTGAATTACTGTATCCCCAAAGTAAAGAAGAACAGGAAGAAAGTCTCAGATTTATCACCACATTTTCAGGTCAGGCTTCGGAAGTACGTAAGATTCTAAAAAAACATTGGCATGTGTTGCTTACTGATGACCATCTCAAAAAGGATCTGGCAAGTAATCCTCAAATTACGTTTAAAAAAGGAAGATCACTTCGAGATGTACTCAGTCACAATCATGTCACAGAAAATGAGATTAATTATTCCAAGGGAACACCTGGTTTTAAATGCTGTCGCAAATGCAAAGCATGTAAAAATAGTAGTGATTGTAACTCATTACTAGTACCGAACTCTAAGAGAGGGTTCATAATCAGGAAGAAACTTACATGTAACACCACATATTGTGTTTATGTTTTGATCTGTCCATGTGACATGTGGTATATAGGGAGTACAAAACACGAAGCGAAAAAAAGAGTTCTGGAGCATCTTCGTGCAATACGTAATAACAACAAACAGTACCCCATAGCGAGACATTTCTTTGAGAAACATATGCAGGATAACACACTTGTTCGTATGGTGGTAATTGATACAGTGGATTTGGGAGTCAGGGGTGGTAACAGAGAACTGTCCCTTAGAAAACTGGAATCCCGCTATATTATTGATTTGGGCAGCATGGCCCCTATGGGGTTGAACTTAAGTGAAGAATTGGCTGTGCATTTGCACAACTAAATGAATCTGTATTGTCTGCTTTAGTGGTTACATGATTTTAACTATATTTATTTTATTATTTTTTCAGGAACTTCTCTTATACAAGTGAAGATTGTTTAAACCCCTGTGTATTTAAATCAATGCTGCTGTTATTAAGATATCATGCCCACTTGGGCTATACCGAGGTTTGAGAATTTATCATATGTTATACTTCAACTGATATGTAATGATCTTTATTACATAGTGATATGACCGATTTTTTCTAAGTAACGGTTGACACCATTTTCGTACAACCAGATCGATACACATTTGTATGGAGCTATTATTGGTGAATAATTTAGATTTGTCCATATGGACGAGGATGTTGAAAGAGTCTCTACTCACCAATAACTTATTATTTGATTGATTACGCTTTGTTTCAGTTTTTGGAGTCATAAGCAATGTATTGCGTATATTAATTTTAGCGCATTAATTGTTATTCCTCCATATGTCTTTAAACTTCTAATGATTAATGGGATAGAGTAGTATGTATTCTCTATTCCGTTTGAGGTTTGTACATTTAATTCCATTATCGGAGACGAGCGTACTCACCACTTCAAAATGGCCGCTCCATTAGCATGACTTTTTCCACTATGTATATACGAGAAGTCCGCTTTTTGTTTTGACTGTTAGATACACGATCAATTTTGTATTTAAACATGGCGTATTGTTAACCATACGAGCGTGATAAAGCCGTAATGGTGAAACGCGTCGTTCTGCTTGCTGATTAAAGTATTCACCTTCTATGGAGCGTCCGAGTGTTTCTTTGGCGTGAAAAGGAACAGTGTGGAGTGTATTGAAGGAGTTCCGGTATCCTGACTCGGACCGCCCGTGACAGCCCTGAGTTCTACCGGAGCTGGGGGAGTGACATATATATATATATATATATATATATATATATATATATATATATATATATATATATATATACTCTTTTCTAGGGAGGAGGTGTTTGGATATATATATATATATTCACTTAAAAAACCATAGGTTTCACACATGTTATAGTTAGCTGGACATTTCCCTCGTAAAAAACCAATGAAATTCCCCCGTTATAGTTAGTGCAGGCAACTATAACTCACGCGACCGCAATCCTCTGCTGATGATGTCAGATATTACATCACTGTATTTAGACACCTATTTACCCATGTCTTCTTCCATTAATCTTTAGCTATACATATATTACAAATATTTATTTTTCAGAAAGACACATTTGTCATCAGTGATGTAATATCTGACATCATCAGCAGAGGATTGCGGTCGCGTGAGTTATATATATATATATATATATATATTTAAAACAAATAAATATTAAATATTTTAACATATGAATATAATGTTAATTAAATATATCTATTATTTAAACATATATATCAATACAAACTTATTTAAACAAACACACACACATGTAAATGTATGTATGTTTAAATACACTTCTACAATATGAAACAATTTAATTTTCTAATGTTTTTTTAAATATATCACTATAATAAGTACATACATACATATGTTTACATACATATATAGAAATAATTAAAGTAGGTGCTAAATTGTTCGGGCTATTTCCTAGGCCATGGGTTATCGAGGTGGGGCTGAGAGTGATGGGAGGGTAGAATACTTTTTACTTGAGCTGTGAGAAGCTTTTTCTGCTCTCCAATAATGCTGCATGCGATTGAATGGGTACATGGCATAGCTGCTGCCCACAGCTTATGCAGCTCTGCATTAGACACAAAGGGCCTGATTACGAACTTGGTGGTGCATGAGTGGACCACCATGCTGGGCGCCCGCTCCTGCACCACCAAACCTGTGTATGCACCACGTGCCAGATTATTACTTTCCTCGTGTCTAGAAGGCTTTTTTTGGCGGTCCCTGAAAATGGCAATAGGAACGCCAAAAACCGTTCCTACTGGCAGTCTTGTCTACAACGTGCTGTGTTTTTTACGAAACATTCAAATCACATCGACTACTATTCTGTTTCTTTTTGGGAAGAAACAATTTGAAGTAGTGGTTGAGAATTGGACATTGATATCTGTCACAATTTAATTATTTGTTGTTTTTAGAGTGCAAAATCCATTCTGTTCTAATGCAGTAATTACAGGTTGAAAACAATTCCTTGAATCCATTCCCGCCCCTAGGTCACCGGGGTAACTGAGGCTATTGAGGTATCTGGGGGAGCCTGCCCAATAGAGTCCGGTTGGGCATCGTCCACTATTACATCGAGACCATAGTACCTCCTCCAGTTGCCCCATACCTTTCGAAATTTTTGGGGGAAGCCCCTTGCCTTGTGGGTGACCCTTTCAGCTGTCATATACATATCCTTCCCTACCCTCCATTTTCGCAGCAGTGGTATATCTGCACCTCCCCATTTCCTCACCACGTCTCTTTTAGCTGCAACCATTGCTGATGCAAGGAAGATTAATTGAGGTCTGCTTAGGTCAACATCATATGAAATACCTAGTAGTATAAGTTTCGGATCTAGGGGTATTGTTGTGTTGTGTACTTTGCCTAATTCCCCTGTTATCTTTTCCCAATATGCTTGTATGTGTGCGCACTCCCAAATGATATGGTAGAAGTCGCCTTCTCTATGTCCACATCTCTGGCATCTAGGGTCCTCTGCTCGCCCCATCCTATGCAACCGAACTCGGTCATAGTATATTCTATGCAGTATTTTATATTTAGGCTGTCCGGTTTTAGGTTTATACCTATAATAACTGATAAAACACCTGCACAACCACAAACTAAATCTCATTCAAAGAAAGGAAAAGGAGAGTGAAAGTCATTTTTTTCTTCCTGAAGGGGCCAATACAATGTAACTTACAGGCTAACATTATTTTGCTTGAGTTTTGTTGTTTAGGGATGTTACAAAATATAGTTTTTTCTTTCTTTAGCTTTTTTCAGGTTTGTGGTCTTTGGTCTACAGATGCATGTCTTAGGTCTTGTTTAATTATTTTATAAACTGTATAGAATCAGAAAAGATCAAAATCATATTCGATATTTTGGCTGCGTTTGATTCTATGTCAGGACCGGAGGCGAGGATTATGCTGTACTTCCTTTATTCCTACAGCCAGCAGAATTCAACTTCAACTTTTTTTTTTTTTTTTTTACAAAAACAAACTAGCACTCCCATGATGCTTCAGGCAGATCACTGTCCACCAATCAGCTCCTCCCATCACTCCCGAAGCAAGTTAAGTACCAATTTCGCTTTTCTCTCACGTTTTTCTCACTATACAGCGAAGTTGCAGTTCGTTTGCTTGCTTTCTCAAAAGTGTAATAATTATGTGCCTAGCGGTAGGTTCTGTCTAGTAGACTTATGTGGGGGAGGTTTCCGCGGGACGCCGCGTCGGCGTTTTGTCCGCTTTGGTTTTTCTCCCCACCCTCGTTGGGTGTTGTCACCGCTCTTTTCCTTTGCCGCGTTCGGCTTTGGTTTGCAGGCGGGGCCGCGGGAGCAACATCGGAATAGCTCCGCTCGCGACCCCGGTCTTGGTGCAGTGCGCGTCTGCTCGCGGGGGGCGCGGGTGCGAACTCGCTGATCCGCGCCGCTCCTGAGGCAGGGATCATCGAGTTTAATCGCGCCCACGGATCCCACGAGTTTCCAGCGTCGCCGGCACCGCGAAAGGTCTGCGGAACCCTGACACCTGCATGCAGGTCAGACTTCGCTATTTGCCCACAGCTAGACACCCGTTCGGGTCAGACTATTGCCGTGAGGCAAATTGCAAGCGCGCTTTACCGTGAATCTGCCGCTTGTTTGCTGTGGAGGGGGCGGGCCCAGACCTATCCGACTCCCAGTGAGTTAAGGGTGAGTCGCCCCACTATTCTGACCTGCCGCTGGGCGGCACAAATTAGCGCGCTGTGCCTGTGAAAACTTCAGCCATTGTAGGCCTTCACACAGTAGGTCTTTTCCTTTGCCGCGTTCGGCTGTGGTTTGCAGGCGGGGCCGCGGGAGCAACGTCGGAATAGCTCCGCTCGCGGCCACGGTCTGGTGCAGTGCGCGTCTGCTCGCGGGGGCGCGGGTGCGAACTCGCTGATCCGTGCCGCTCCTGAGGCAGGGATCATCGAGTTTAATCGCGCCCACGGATCCCACGAGTTTCCATCGTCGCCGGCACCGCGAAAGGTCTGCGAAACCCTGACACCTGCATGCAGGTCAGACTTCGCTATTTGCCCACAGCTAGACACCCGTTCGGGTCAGACTATTGCCGTGAGGCAAATTGCAAGCGCGCTTTACCGTGAATCTGCCGCTTGTTTGCTGTGGAGGGGGCAGGCCTAGACCTATCCGACACCCAGTGAGTTAAGGGTGAGTCGCCCCACTATTCTGACCTGCCGCTGGGCGGCACAAATTAGGGCGCTGCGCCTGTGAAAACTTCGGCCATTGTAAGCCTTCACACAGTAGGTTACCACACCTGCAAGGGCCATGGATTCAATGGAGGCAGAGTATCAGGAAGAAGAAACACTCCAAGTCATCCCCCTGGATGACGAATTCTGCGATGCGGTAGATACATCTATCCATCGGGCAGTTGAGGCTGCGATGGGGCCCTTTGAACGTCGCATAATGAAATATGCTTACGCCATTCAAGCCGAGGAGGCCGAGAAAACCTAGCGCACGGGGAAACGCAAATTGACTAGTGCCCCTGCGCCAGATGCGTTTGCACGCTTGAAATCGGCATTCCTAGCGAAGTCTCAGAGACTGGAACAGGAATTCATCCCTGAAGAGCCGGAGGACCCACAGTTCACACGCGAGGACGATGACGATGACTCGGCAGCGGATTCCCTGGACGAGGCAGGCCCGTCTATGTCCTGGTGTCCTCCTGGTTCCCCCACGGAGCACTCTACTCAGCCGGAAGTGCCTTCAGATATGTTGATCCTGGAGGATTTGGTCCATCCCAGGTCCTCAG
This sequence comes from Triturus cristatus, assembly GCF_964204655.1. Classification (NCBI taxonomy): domain Eukaryota; kingdom Metazoa; phylum Chordata; class Amphibia; order Caudata; family Salamandridae; genus Triturus; species Triturus cristatus. Next base: position 1,188,087,571 of record NC_140581.1, on the reverse strand, counting down.
CCTGGACACCCTCCGCGAAGGTGTCGCCGTTTGTGGCCAGTAGGCTTCGCAAGCCCCTTGAAAAGGAAGTTAGGGCCTGCCTTAGGGCGGAGTGCCCTAGACCGGCCCTCCCGGGCAAGGTGGCCACGACACCTGAGGTCGACGCGAAGATGGCGACCTTCTTGCAAAAGTACATCTGAGATCCGAAAAAGGGCATCGACCGTTCCTGAAAGAATTGCCAGGATAAGCTTCTGGATATGACTGGTCCTCTAACGAAGATCTTGGAGCTGGCTGAGGAAGCAAAAGCGTCCGGTTCGGCCTTGTCCCCAGACCGCATATCCAACTGGGCTCAGAGGGCTATAGTCTTCTTGGGCAATGCAAATTGCGCCCTCTCTACGGAGAGGAGGTGTTCATTACTGCTGAAGGTGGACCCCAAGCTCGGGGATCTGGCCTCTTCGGGGGCGGGCTCGGTGGCCCAAGGGGGCTTGTTCGGTGATCCATTCATCAAGGAGTTGACGAAATTTGTTTCAACGTTCACCTCTCTCGACAAGGCGCAATCCTCTATAAAGAGGGTTTTCAATCCACGTGTTTTTGTCAATGCCGGTCATGGCAGGGGGCGCTCGGCCGGCAAGTTCTTCACCCAGGGCCCTCAGAGAGGTGGCAAGAAGACCACGGACTCAGGACGACAGGAGTTCTTCCAGTCCCGCCGTGGCGGCAGAGGTCGTGGAGGCAGAGGCCGGGGCCACCAGATGGCCGCAACAGGTGAGTGTCTCTGGATTACCCAAGGTGGGGGGCAGACTGGCTCTTTTCGAAAACAACTGGAGGGTTATTACTTCAGACGCCTGGGTGTTACAGACTGTGAGGGGTTTTCAGATAGAGTTTTACGGGACGCCTTCACAGGAGATTCAGCCCAGACCGCTGGTTTTCGCTCGGGACACGGCCGCCCTTAGAGACAGGGAAGTGGCCGATCTCTTGCGGAAAGGAGCGATAGTTCCCACCTCCCTTCATCTGCTGGGTTTTATAAGCAATATTTTTGTGGTAGACAAGACGGACGGCGGCCAACGTCCTGTCATAAATTTGAAGGAATTCAATCAATGGCTGGTTTACCGCCACTTCAAGATGGAGGTATCCATCTTCTCCGCGACCTCTTGCAACCCAACGACTGGATGGTACGTTTGGATTTGAAGGACGCGTACCTGACGATACCAGTCTATCCCCCACACAGATGTTTCCTACAGTTTCTTTGGAACGGTCAGGTTTACGAGTTCGCGACTCCACCTTTCGGTCTCTCCTCCACCCCGTGGTGTTTCACGAAGGTTCTCAAACCGGTCGTGGAAGCGCTCCGGGCGCAGGGCCTAAGGCTCATCGTCTACTTAGACGATATTCTGCTGCTAGAGCAGTGCTCCTTGCGGTTAGCAAACAGTCTCAGGGAGGCGTCGGATTTACTGCACCATCTGGGGTTTATCATCAACGCCAAGAAGTCCCTTTTGGTTCCGTCCAGACAAGTGACCTTTCTGGGGTTCACCATCGACTCGGTGGCCAGTACCCTGAGCCTGCCTCCCAGGAAAATTCCCAAGATTCGCAGAGAAATCAGGCGCACCCTCGCTCGGCCATCCACCTCGCTCCGCCAGATAGCGAGGGTAGTAGGCCTCTTGTCCTCGCCGATACAGGTCATATTTCCGGGGCCGCTCCACTACAGAGCGTTGCAGCGCCTCAAAGCCACCTATCTCCGCAAAGGCCTTCAGTACACAGATCAGGTCCCTCTCACGGAAGAGGTGCGCAGGGAAATGCGGTGGTGGCTCGACCATATGGAGGCCTGGAATGGCAGGGTCATTTTCGGCTGCGAGCCAGACTTGGTCATAGAATCAGATGCCAGCAGACTAGGCTGGGGAGCTCGCTGCGGGGAATCCTTTTCTGGAGGAAAGTGGTCTGCCGCGGAAAGCCAACTACACATCAATTGTCTAGAGCTGATGGCAGGCTCTTTCGCCATTCGGTGTTGGACCAAGGACAAGGTCTCGTGCAATGTCCTGCTCAAGATGGACAATGTGTCAGCAGTGCGTTATATCAACCACCTAGGGGGCACAAAGTCCAAGGCTCTAGCGGATTTGGCCAAAGATCTGTGGTCCTTCTGTCTTTCCCACAATATCTCGGTGAAGGCGGAGTACCTCCCGGGAGAGTTCAATGTGGTGGCGGACACACATTCCAGGTTTTGGACGGACATGAGTTTGTGGCAGCTTTGCCCTCGGACCTTCCAGCGGTTGAGCGCCACATAGGGGCCGTTCTCGGTGGATCTCTTTGTGTCCAGGCTGGACCACCAGCTTCCAAAGTTTTACAGCTGGAAGCCGGATCCTCTAGCAGCAGCAACGGATGCGTTCCTGCAGGACTGGTCAGCGGAAGTAGGGTATGCCTTTCCCCCCTTCGCATGAGACTCACGGCTCAGATCCGCCGACAGAAAGTGCGGGTGGTTTTGATAACGCCATATTGGAGGTCGCAAGTGTGGTTTCCAGTTCTTCTAGAACTTTCTTGGGTTTCTCCAATCCTTCTACCCCGAGATCCCTTTCTCCTGAGGGATCCTCTAGGTCTTCCTCACCCGCTCCTCCAACAAGGACGGATGTCTCTCGTGGCCTGGCGGATTTCAGGCATCGCTGGAGAGTCCGTGGCCTATCGCAAGACGCTCAGTGCCTGCTGGGAGCAGCGTGGGCAGATAGCACTAACAGAAGGTACAAGTCAACCTGGGCTCGATGGGCCGGTTGGTGTGTACGGAACGACCATGATCCCATGGGGTGCGAGGTGGTAGCCATCCTCAATTTCTTAGCTTCCCTGGCATCACAGGGTTTTGCTTATGGAACGATTCATTCGTATCGCTCAGTGATTTTGGCCGGACATTTGCCGCTTCAGGGCCAGCCTGTCGGGGAACACCCTATGGTATGCAAATTGTTGCGAGGTATTCGGCTGACGCTTCCCCCGGAACCTAGATATTCCTCTCTCTGGGATGTAAACAAGGTTCTTCATTTGTTTAAGTCCAGGCAGGTCAATAGATTCCTGTCAAGAAAGGAGCTCTCAACGAAGCTGGCAATGCTCCTATGTTTGGTCTCCTGTCGTAGAGTATCCGATGTTCGGATATCTCCGGCCGGGTGTACGGCCGGGTGTACACCCCGCAGGGAGTTACTTTTCATGTGGTCCGTCGGACAAAACCAGATTCCAGAATCATCTCTTATCCGGCTTTCGACCACTCTCCTAAGTTGTGCGTGGTAAGATGTCTCAAGGAGTATGAGAACATGACTGAAGAGATTCGGCCTCCAGGCAAGCGGCAGTTACTGATTTCCTTACGTAAGCCCTTCAAGGCGGTTTCACCACTGACTATTGCGCGCTGGGTCAGATGGGTAATGCAGGAAGCGGGCATCAATGTCTCGCAATTTGGCGCCCATTCAGTGCGAGGAGCCATGGCGTCCAAAGCCTTCTCCCTGGGAGCCAGGTTGGAGGACATTTTGAATGTGGCTGACTGGTCGTCAGACTCCATGTTCAAGAGATTTTATTTCAAACCTGTTGTTGATATGGCCTCGCTGGTGGTGGATAAGCTTTGAACGAGCATAATCCTCGCATCCGGTCCTGACATAGAATGAAAAATTTCCTAGTAACCACGACGGAAAGTTTAAATTCTATTAAGGACGCGGAGGCGAGGATTATTCCCGCCCAGGGCTCTAGCGAACCCCGGTTCCCGCCCGAGTGAGAATTACTTTACAGGAGCGAGGCCTCGTATGGTATAATTATCTCTACCTTTATATTACTGTTTCCATGGCCATGCATGTTTCCTTTGTACAGTTGGTAATCTATATGTTGGTTTTTCTTGATTGCTTTTTTCGTTCACGGAATCAGAGTCATGCCCTCTGGTTTTCTTTCAGGTCCTGATGGAGCAAAGAATGACTGATGGGTTCCGTACTTGTTCTGGCCGCAGTCACGAAAGAGGAGGTTGACTCAGGAAGCACACGCCTTCGGGAGTGATGGCAGGAGCTGATTGGTGGACAGTGGAATGCCTGAAGCACCATGGGAGTGCTAGTTTGTTTTTGTAAAAAAACAAACAGTTGAAGTTGAATTCTGCTGGCTGTAGGAATAAAGGAAGTACAGCATAATCCTCGCCTCCGCGTCCTTAATAGAATTGAAACTTTCCGTCACGGTTACTATGACATTTTTCATTCTTTCACTGATATGTAAAATGGCTGGTTTCATAACAATCTTTCCCAATATGTGCCATCACATATACCCACAGAGAATGAGTAAAAACCCTTGATACATCAGCCCCCAGTTTCTAGTGAGTCAGTGTTGATAGTAGGTAAATTGCCAACACCTCAGACTTTAAACATTCAATGTAAGGTATAGTGATAAGTATATGTGAAAAGAGTGCTATCACCAAGCATCTAAGATAGTGGTGAAAACATGACACCAGACATTTGGAAAACATGCAACGCAGTGTCACTTGAAACAAAGATTGAAGTGATATTGTTTGTATTTGCAGTGATTCAGTTATGTAGATTCAGTTATGTATATGAAAAAGTTGTGTGATGGCCTGTCAAAATCGATACCTGAGCTGAAGTGCTTCCCTGTAAGAGATCCTTGCCACTTGTTAGATGGTATGCTGCAAGCATCTTTACAATCTTCAGACATAATGAAGAATGCTTTGACTTTTTAATCCATTTTGATGCACTGTTTTGTTATGCGCAGGAACTAAAACGCAAATATTTCTCATTTTGCACTTTGCGTGGCATCAAAGAGTCATTCCAACTGTGTCACTTAGTTCATGGCTCTCTTTCCAAGGGAAGGAGCTGTGAATGCTATATTATCCATGTCAAAGTTAATGACAGGATGAGAACCTGCGTTTAACTGCGCACTATTCACAAAGTGTCTGAACTGACACTATATACACTTGAGACAAGTTGTACTTTTATTTCTCAAAGTTACAACTGACTTTTATATATGTGCATACCAATGTGTACAATACAATAGTCTTACAATGATGCTTCTGAATAAAGTTTATATTAAATGTTCTCAATGCATGTTGTCCATTATACTTTCATGAACATACAAACAATTATATATGACATTACCAGATTTATGACAACATGTGTACATTTGCCCAATGCATTTCGGAACCTGCCGGTTCCTTCGTCAGGGGCCAATCTGAAACAAAAACGAACATATACAAGGATGATTATGTAATGGAAGGCTCAAACTCATAGTGCTATTTTAATGCAGAAGAAAAGAGATTTTGTATTACCTGTGTTAATGTTCTGTGGGGTGCACACTGAAGAAAACCCAGAGAAACAAACATGAGATGAGCGTTGTAATGTGGTAGTTAATAAAGGGGAATGGTGTGACAAAGGATAAAGTGCCGCGCTTACCTGAAAATCGGTAAACCTCTTTCTGCTTGAAAAAATAAAGAAAAATGTAGCGCTCTAATAAACAGTATGACATGCCACTTGGAATTGCATTAAATGTGCCCAATATAATACTGAAAGTGCGTTAGCTGCTATTTCTTACCTCAATGTTGTGAGGTACAAAAAGTTCTACGGAATGAAAGCGGAGAAAAAAGAAGGATAAGTGAACGGTAAAAATTGGTAGTAGAACGAGGTAGAGTCAAACTGTAGAGCGTAACCGCCATATGTACCTTACCTGTAGGTACGAGAATCGTTGTGTAGTACGCAGTGCACCACCAAAGTAAAGTGAATGCAGTGTCGTAGGAATCGCGCGTTAAAAAATGAATGCCAACCCGGAAGTGAGAGTAAACAGGGACATAAAGAAGGGACTATTACTTGAGTAACAAAAGAACAAGACCATATGGGCGCCATCATAGAACGGCTAATAATGCAGTGATGAAATACTAAAGTCTGTTGTGAATATACACTATATGTGGAAAGGATAAAATGACCTCGAACAAAGTATACAATTAGGTGTGAGGTAATAAAGAGAGCTGAATAGTGACAGTGATAACTGTTAAAGAAGTAACATGAAGAAGATGCACGAATGATACCGAAAAGATAAACGTTACACGCTTGGATCAAAAGCGTGAATAACCAGTGAAAAAAGATACGAAAAAAATAATGGAAAATGCACAATATAAGAAAAAAGCGTAATGGAGCTAAATGCTGGAATAAATGTCAAAGGAAAAGAAGTAATGTGGTGAATGTGAATTAAGACTATGACGATGATACGGCAGCTCTGATGATGCTGACCATGGGTGATATCCCTAAAAAAATGACTCGTATGATACAATGCGTGGTAATCTTAGTGTTTTAATTTAGATGGAAGTGTGGACATGTCAACTGGAAAATACCGGGAAAAGAAAAAATTGCGTGTGAAAAAACTCAGTGACAGATATAGTGAATATAAGGAATAGGCAGAAGCCTAGAGGATGCAATGAATAGAGTATCTGTAGTCTGAATTGTGTACGATAATCTGTATGTTAGATGTAACATGACATATCTAGCCTGTCATTCAATCCTCTTGGGAGCATTGTGTCAAGGTATTTTATCCAATAAACTTCCCTCTGGAGTAGTTTAAGATGATGGTTCACTCCTTGCTGTGGCGAGATGTATTCAATAATCTGAAACCTGAGCTGAGATATGGAGTGGCTAGCTTCATTCCAATGGGTGGCCAGTGAGGAGTTTGGATTCTTGGTTCTAATGCGACTTTTGTGCTCTGTGAGATGCACCTTAAATTTACGTTCCGTTTTGCCCACGTACATTTTGCCACAAGGGCACTTGATTCCATATATTACGTTGGTAGTATTGCAGTCACTAGTGTGTCTAAGTGTTATGTCTTTACCTGTGGTTGGATGGGTTAAGACATTTCCCAAAATTACATTGTTGCAATGTGAACAGTTCTGGCATTGCAAGGTTCCTTTGGGAGATGGCATTTTTTTGTTCATTTTGGTCGGTGCTATGAGTTCACGAAGGTTTTTGCCTCTTGTGTAGGCATGTAATGGTAATTCCTGGAAAATGTTGTTAAAGTCAGATTCATTGGATAAAAGTTCCCATCTCCTGTTGATAATTTTCTTAATGGCTATGGAGCTTGTTGAAAATTTGGATATAAACACCACATTGTTTTTTTCTGGTGACATGGTGGTCGTGAGTAGTTCTCTGCGTTGTTTTTGCATAGCTCTTTTTTCACATTCTCGTAAGATTTTTTCTGGATAGCCTCTTTGCTGATATTTCTCTTTGTACTCTTCGATTTTTGCTTTGCAGTCCTGTGTGTCTGAACAAATACGTTTGATCCTGATGAATTGGGAATAAGGAAGATTATTGATAAGGCTGGTGGGGTGGAAACTGGAATGATCTAATGCATTGTTCCGGTCCGTGGGTTTAATATAGACTGATGTAATCAAACTGTGGCCTTCAATAGGTTTGGTAATTATGACGTCCAGATATTCAATGGTTTGTGCATGAATTTTGTAAGTGAATTGAATCCTAGGATTATGTGAATTCAGTGTTTCAACCATGTTCTCCAGTTGTTGTTTAGAATCTTTCCAAATTAAAAAAATGTCATCGATGTAACGACAGTATGTATAGATGTTAGACCACCAGTGGGGGATGTTCATGATATGTTCCTGTTCAAACAACGCCATAAAGAAGTTGGCATACGCCGGTGCCCCTGAAAAACCCATGGAGGTTCCCGAGAGCTGGGCATAATACATCTCATCCCATTTGAAGTAGCTATGATGTAGACAAAAGTGTAATAGCTGTAATAAAAACACTTTAGCTGCTGCGATGTCATCTCTTTGTAGAATAGCCCATTCTACTGCCTCCATTCCTGCCATATGGGGTATTGAGGTATATAGTGCCACAACATCAATTGTGCAAAGTAGCCAGGATGGTTGGATGTTTGTTTGAATGTTGTCCAGTTTGGTAAGGAAATCCGTCGTGTCTCTGATAGATGACCACCAATTTTGTACAAATTTTTGATGATAATGGTCCAAATATCTTCCGATTGGGTCAAACAATGACCCACATCCTGATACTATAGGTCTGAATGGTGGTTTTTGCAGATCTTTGTGTATCTTTGGTATCATATATAGATGGGGTCTGCGTGGATTCAAAGTAGTGAGAAACTGTTTAGTGGGTTCATCTATCCAACCCAGTATAAGTGCTTCCTGTAAAATGTCTTGTAATATGGCTTGAAGTTGCATTGTCGGATCTGTTTGTAAAGGTAAATATGTGTTTTGGTCACTTACATGATTAGTAACTTGTTGTTGATAAAATTCAGAGTCCATAATAACTATAGCTCCTCCCTTATCGGCTGGTTGAATAGTTATTTCAGGGTTGCTAGCTATGGTTTTAACGATGACTCTTTCGTTTTTAGTCAAATTTTGGTGTTTGTTCTTGGTCAGATTCAATTTTTGTATGTCTTTATTGACCATGATCTCAAAAGTGTCTAACATCTTATGGGACACTGGAGCTTGAAAGGTACTTCTAGGTTTGAATTTTGTTGGTACTTTAGTAGGCTGAGATGGTTCTTGAGTCACAATATTTGAAAAAAAGTGGCGAAGGCGCAGTGTGCGAATGAATTTACACAAAGCTACATCAATTTCCAAGCGATTCGTGAAGTTGGTTGGCACAAATGAGAGCCCTTTGTTTAACACTTTTTTTTTGTGAGATGTTATATTAGTGGAAGAGATATTAACAGTTAAGGAATGTTCTTCCCACTTCGTAGCGATTTTCCTCCCCTTCCCTCGCCTGGTCGGTCTGTTATGCTGGGTGTCTCTTTCTGCGAGATTGGTGGTAAGACTTGATCCGGGGCCTGTGATAAAAAAGACACAGCTCTCGTGGTTTGTGTGTGTTCAATTGGTTCCAAAGTTGATGGTTGTTGACTGGAAGTTGATGTGCCTGGCTGAACTGGTGTTCTGGATGATGAAATATCCTTATCAGTAACTAAACTTTCTTCCGAAGAGTGAGTTGTGGTTTTGCGTTGTTCAAATCTTTTTCGTGTGTAAATTTCAGCCCAGGTGTATACCTCATTTAATTTATAGTCGATGGTGTCTCTTCTATATTTTCTCAGTTTGCCCTCTTGGAGTTCTTTATTATATTTGTCAAGTTTTATGTTTAGACCTTCCAAGTTCATTTTCCATGTGTCGTGCTCTAACCTGAGTTGAAGTTCCCCTTTGAGAGTGTTAATGTCTTCCTCAAGTTCTTTAATTGATTTTGAAAGTTCCTCTATGATTAATAGAATGAGGTCCAGGGAGCATTTATTGAGAATGGAGTACCATTTGTTCATGAAGGTTGGATTCAAATGAAATCGAAATAGCATAGGTTTTATTGAAAGTCGTAGTCCTCTAGGTATCCGCTTAGCCTTATGGTACTGCACCAGTGTAGATGCATGTAATTGCTGGTTTAATTGTCATCTGGTGATGTATTCAAGTTGTTTGAGTTGCTGTGAGATTGAGCCGCCATGAGTATCCATACTTTTAACTTCCTGAATTAAGGCGTAAATTTCAGTAGCTTGGTCTGACGTGTAAACCATAGTTGTGGCTCTATTGTCCGTAATGTTTGAAATAGATTCAAAAGACATTTTTTGTGGGTGCTACTCCTAATCGGACAAAGCGGAAATAGAATAGTTATGAGATAGGGGAGCACTCCTATAGTGATCTGTCTTTTATTTTTTGAACTGAGAATTTTAAACTGTGGCGCAGCAGTTGTGTAGAAGTTTTTCCACTTCTACCAAGCAAATCAAAGTTAATGACAGGATGAGAACCTGCGTTTAACTGCGCACTATTCACAAAGTGTCTGAACTGACACTATATACACTTGAGACAAGTTGTACTTTTATTTCTCAAAGTTACAACTGACTTTTATATATGTGCATACCAATGTGTACAATACAATAGTCTTACAATGATGCTTCTGAATAAAGTTTTAACATATTAAATGTTCTCAATGCATGTTGTCCATTATACTTTCATGAACATACAAACAATTATATATGACATTAACAGATTTATGACAACATGTGTACATTTGCCCAATACATTTCGGAACCTGCCGGTTCCTTCGTCAGGGGCCAATCTGAAACAAAAACGAACATATACAAGGATGATTATGTAATGGAAGGCTCAAACTCATAGTGCTATTTTAATGCAGAAGAAAAGAGATTTTGTATTACCTGTGTTAATGTTCTGTGGGGTGCACACTGAAGAAAACCCAGAGAAACAAACATGAGATGAGCGTTGTAATGTGGTAGTTAATAAAGGGGAATGGTGTGACAAAGGATAAAGTGCCGCGCTTACCTGGAAATCGGTAAACCGCTTTCTGCTTGAAAAAATAAAGAAAAATGTAGCGCTCTAATAAACAGTATGACATGCCACTTGGAATTGCATTAAATGTGCCCAATATAATACTAAAAGTGCGTTAGCTGCTATTTCTTACCTCAATGTTGCGAGGTACAAAAAGTTCTACGGAATGAAAGCGGAGAAAAAAGAAGGATAGGTGAACGGTAAAAATCGGTAGTAGAACAAGGTAGAGTCAAACTGTAGAGCGTAACCGCCATATGTACCTTACCTGTAGGTACGAGAATCGTTGTGTAGTACGCAGTGCACCGCCAAAGTAAAGCGAATGCAGTGTAGTAGGAATCGCGCGTTAAAAAATGAATGCCAACCCGGAAGTGAGAGTAAACAGGGACATAAAGAAGGGACTATTACTTGAGTAACAAAAGAACAAGACCATATGGGCGCCATCATAGACGGCTAATAATGCAGTGATGAAATACTAAAGTCTGTTGTGAATATACACTATATGTGGAAATGATAAAATGACCTCGAACAAAGTATACAATTAGGTGTGAGGTAATAAAGAGAGCTGAATAGTGACAGTGATAACTGTTAAAGAAGTAACATGAAGAAGATGCACAAATGATACCGAAAAGATAAACGTTAAACGCTTGGATCAAAAGCGTGAATAACCAGTGAAAAAAGATACGAAAAAAATACGAAAAAAATAATGGAAAATGCGCAATATAAGAAAAAAGCGTAATGGAGATAAATGCTGGAATAAATGTCAAAGGAAAAGAAGTAATGTGGTGAATGTGAATTAAGACTATGCCGATGATACAGCAGCTCTGATGATGCTGACCATGGGTGATATCCCTAAAAAAATGACTCGTATGATACAATGCGTGGTAATCTTATTGTTTTCATTTAGATGGAAGTGTGGACATGTCAACTGGAAAATACCGGGAAAAGAAAAAATTGCGTGTGAAAAAACTCAGTGACAGATATAGTGAATATAAGGAATAGGCAGAAGCCTAGAGGATGCAATGAATACAGTATCTGTAGTCTGAATTGTGTACGATAATCTGTATGTTAGATGTAACATGACATATCTAGCCTGTCATTCAATCCTCTTGGGCGCATTGTGTCAAGGTATTGTACCCAATAAACTTCCCTCTGGAGTAGTTTAAGATGATTGTTCACTCCTTGTTGTGGCAAGATGTATTCAATAATCTGAAACCTGAGCTGAGATATGGAGTGGCTAGCTTCATTCCAATGGGTGGCCAGTGAGGAGTTTGGATTCTTGGTTCTAATGCGACTTTTGTGCTCTGTGAGACGCACCTTAATTTTACGTTCCGTTTTGCCCACGTACATTTTGCCACAAGGGCACTTGATTCCATATATTACGTTGGTAGTATTGCAGTCACTAGTGTGTCTAAGTGTTATGTCTTTACCTGTGGTTGGATGGGTTAAGACATTTCCCAAAATTACATTGTTGCAATGTGAACAGTTCTGGCATTTCAAGGTTCCTTTGGGAGATGGCATTTTTTTGTTCATTTTGGTCGGTGCTATGAGTTCACGAAGGTTTTTGCCTCTTGTGTAAGCATGTAATGGTAATTCCTGGAAAATGTTGTTAAAGTCAGGTTCATTGGATAAAAGTTCCCATCTCCTGTTGATAATTTTCTTAATGGCTATGGAGCTTGTTGAAAATTTGGATATAAACACCACATTGTTTTTTTCTGGTGACATGGTGGTCGTGAGTAGTTCTCTGCGTTGTTTTTGCATAGCTCTTTTTTCACATTCTCGTAAGATTTTTTCTGGATAGTCTCTTTGCTGATATTTCTCTTTGTACTCTTCGATTTTTGCTTTGCAGTCCTGTGTGTCTGAACAAATACGTTTGATCCTGATGAATTGGGAATAAGGAAGATTATTGATAAGGCTGGTGGGGTGGAAACTGGAATGATCTAATGCATTGTTCCGGTCCGTGGGTTTAATATAGACTGATGTAATCAAACTGTGGCCTCCAATAGGTTTGGTAATTATGACGTCCAGATATTCAATGGTTTGTGCATGAATTTTGTAAGTGAATTGAATCCTAGGATTATGTGAATTCAGTGTTTCAACCATGTTCTCCAGTTGTTGTTTAGAATCTTTCCAAATTAAAAAAATGTCATCGATGTAACGACAGTATGTATAGATGTTAGACCACCAGTGGGGGATGTTCATGATATGTTCCTGTTCAAACAACGCCATAAAGATGTTGGCATACGCCGGTGCCCCTGAAAAACCCATGGAGGTTCCCGAGAGCTGGGCATAATACATCTCATCCCATTTGAAGTAGCTATGATGTAGACAAAAGTGTAATAGCTGTAATAAAAACACTTTATCTGCTGCGATGTCATCTCTTTGTAGAATAGCCCATTCTACTGCCTCCATTCCTGCCATATGGGGTATTGAGGTATATAGTGCCACAACATCAATTGTGCAAAGTAGCCAGGAAGGATGGTTAGATGTTTGTTTGAATGTTGTCCAGTTTGGTAAGGAAATCCGTCGTGTCTCTGATATATGACCACCAATTTTGTACAAATTTTTGAAGATAATGGTCCAAATATCTTCCAATTGGGTCAAACAATGACCCACATCCTGATACTATAGGTCTGAATGGTGGTTTTTGCAGATCTTTGTGTATCTTTGGTATCATATATAGATGGGGTCTGCGTGGATTCAAAGTAGTGAGAAACTGTTTAGTGGGTTCATCTATCCAACCCAGTATAAGTGCTTCCTGTAGAATGTCTTGTAAAATGGCTTGAAGTTGCATTGTCGGATCTGTTTGTAAAGGTAAATATGTGTTTTGGTCACTTACATGATTAGTAACTTGTTGTTGATAAAATTCAGAGTCCATAATAACTATAGCTCCTCCCTTATCGGCTGGTTGAATAGTTATTTCAGGGTTGCTAGCTATGGTTTTAATGATGACTCTTTCGTTTTTAGTCAAATTTTGGTGTTTGTTCTTGGTCAGATTCAATTTTTGTATGTCTTTATTGACCATGATCTCGAAAGTGTCTAACATCTTATGGGACACTGGAGCTTGAAAGGTACTTCTAGGTTTGAATTTTGTTGGTACTTTAGTAGGCTGAGATGGTTCTTGAGTCACAATATTTGAAAAAAAGTGGCGAAGACTCAGTGTGCGCATGAATTTAAACAAAGCTACATCAATTTCCAAGCGATTCGTGAAGTTGGTTGGCACAAATGAGAGCCCTTTGTTTAACACTTTTTTTTGGTGAGATGTTATATTAGTGGAAGAGATATTAACAATTAAGGAATGTTCTTCCCACTTCGTAGGGATTTTCCTCCCCTTCCCTCGCCTGGTCGGTCTGTTATGCTGGGTGTCTCTTTCTGCGAGATTGGTGGTAAGCCTTGATCCGGGGCCTGTGATAAAAAAGACACAGCTCTCGTGGTTTGTGTGTGTTCAATTGGTTCCAAAGTTGATGGTTGTTGACTGGAAGTTGATGTGCCTGGCTGAACTGGTGTTCTGGATGATGAAATATCCTTATCAGTAACTAAACTTTCTTCCGAAGAGTGAGTTGTGGTTTTGAGTTGTTCAAATCTTTTTTGTGCGTAAATTTCAGCCCAGGGTTATACCTCATTTAATTTATAGTCGATGGTGTCTCTTCTATATTTTCTCACTTTGCCCTCTTGGAGTTCTTTATTATATTTGTCAAGTTTTATGTTTAGACCTTCCAAGTTCACTTATCCTTCTTTTTTCTCCGCTTTCATTCCGTAGAACGTTTTGTACCTCGCAACATTGAGGTAAGAAATAGCAGCTAACACACTTTCAGTATTATATTGGGCATATTTAATGCAATTCCAAGTGGCATGTCATACTGTTTATTAGAGCGCTACATTTTTCTTTATTTTTTCAAGCAGAAAGCGGTTTACCGATTTCCAGGTAAGCGCTGCACTTTATCCTTTGTCACACCATTCCCCTTTATTAACTACCACATTACAACGCTCATCTCATGTTTGTTTCTCTGGGTTTTCTTCAGTGTGCACCCCACAGAACATTAACACAGGTAATACAAAATCTCTTTTCTTCTGCATTAAAATAGCACTATGAGTTTGAGCCTTCCATTACATAATCATCCTTGTATATGTTCGTTTTTGTTTCAGATGGACCCCTGACGAAGGAACCGGCAGGTTCCGAAATGCATTGGGCAAATGTACACATGTTGTCATAAATCTGTTAATGTCATATATAATTGTTTGTATGTTCATGAAAGTATAATGGACAACATGCATTGAGAACATTTAATATGTTAAAACTTTATTCAGAAGCATCATTGTAAGACTATTGTATTGTACACATTGGTATGCACATATATAAAAGTCAGTTGTAACTTTGAGAAATAAAAGTACAACTTGTCTCAAGTGTATATAGTGTCAGTTCAGACACTTTGTGAATAGTGCGCAGTTAAACGCAGGTTCTCATCCTGTCATTAACTTTGATTTGCTTGGTAGAAGTGGACAAACTTCTACACAACTGCTGCACCACAGTTTAAAATTCTCAGTTCAAAAAAGAAAAGACATATCACTATAGGAGTGCTCCCCTATCTCATAACTATTCTATTTCCGCTTTGTCTGATTAGGAGTAGCACCCACAAAAAAATGTCTTTTGAATCTATTTCAAACATTACGGACAATAGAGCCACAACTATGGTTTACACGTCAGACCAAGCTACTGAAATTTACGCCTTAATTCAGGAAGTTAAAAGTATGGATACTCATGGCGGCTCAATCTCACAGCAACTCAAACAACTTGAATACATCACCAGACGACAATTAAACCAGCAATTACATACATCTACACTGGTGCAGTACCATAAGGCTAAGCGGATACCTAGAGGACTACAACTTTCAATAAAACCTATGCTATTTCGATTTTATTTGAATCCAACCTTCATGAACGAATGGTACTCCATTCTCAATAAATGCTCCCTGGACCTCATTCTATTAATCATAGAGGAACTTTCAAAATCAATTAAAGAACTTGAGGAAGAAATTAACACTCTCAAAGGGGAACTTCAACTCAGGTTAGAGCACGACACATGGAAAATGAGCTTGGAAGGTCTAAACATAAAACTTGACAAATATAATAAAGAACTCCAAGAGGGCAAAGTGAGAAAATATAGAAGAGACACCATCGACTATAAATTAAATGAGGTATACACCTGGGCTGAAATTCACGCACGAAAAAGATTTGAACAACGCAAAACCACAACTCACTCTTCGGAAGAAAGTTTAGTTACTGATAAGGATATTTTATCATCCAGAACACCAGTTCAGCCAGGCACATCAACTTCCAGTCAACAACCATCAACTTTGGAACCAATTGAACACACACAAACCACGAGAGCTGTGTCTTTTTTATCAAAGGCCCCGGATCAAGGCTTACCACCAATCTCGCAGAAAGAGACACCCAGCATAACAGACCGACCAGGCGAGGGAAGGGGAGGAAAATCGCTACGAAGTGGGAAGAACATTCCTTAATTGTTAATATCTCTTCCACTAATATAACATCTCACCAAAAAAAGTGTTAAACAAAGGGCTCTCATTTGTGCCAACCAACTTCACGAATCGCTTGGAAATTGATGTAGCTTTGTTTAAATTCATGCGCACACTGCGCCTTCGCCACTTTTTTTCAAATATTGTGACTCAAGAACCATCTCAGCCTACTAAAGTACCAACAAAATTCAAACCTAGAAGTACCTTTCAAGCTCCAGTGTCCCATAAGATGTTAGACACTTTCGAGATCATGGTCAATAAAGACATACAAAAATTGAATCTGACCAAGAACAAACACCAAAATTTGACTAAAAACGAAAGAGTCATCATTAAAACCATAGCTAGCAACCCTGAAATAACTATTCAACCAGCCGATAAGGGAGGAGCTATAGTTATTATGGACTCTGAATTTTATCAACAACAAGTTACTAATCATGTAAGTGACCAAAACACATATTTACCTTTACAAACAGATCCGACAATGCAACTTCAAGCCATTTTACAAGACATTCTACAGGAAGCACTTATACTGGGTTGGATAGATGAACCCACTAAACAGTTTCTCACTACTTTGAATCCACGCAGACCCCATCTATATATGATACCAAAGATACACAAAGATCTGCAAAAACCATCATTCAGACCTATAGTATCAGGATGTGGGTCATTGTTTGACCCAATCGGAAGATATTTGGACCATTATCTTCAAAAATGTGTACAAAATTGGTGGTCATATATCAGAGACACGACGGATTTCCTTACCAAACTGGACAACATTCAAACAAACATCCAACCATCCTGGCTACTTTGCACAATTGATGTTGTGGCACTATATACCTCAATACCCCATATGGCAGGAATGGAGGCAGTAGAATGGGCTATTCTACAAAGAGATGACATCGCAGCAGATAAAGTGTTTTTATTACAGCTATTACACTTTTGTCTACATCATAGCTACTTCAAATGGGATGAGATGTATTATGCCCAGCTCTCGGGAACCTCCATGGGTTTTTCAGGGGCACCGGCATATGCCAACATCTTTATGGCGTTGTTTGAACAGGAACATATCATGAACATCCCCCACTGGTGGTCTAACATCTATACATACTGTCGTTACATCGATGACATTTTTTTAATTTGGAAAGATTCTAAACAACAACTGGAGAACATGGTTGAAACACTGAATTCACATAATCCTAGGATTCAAATCACTTACAAAATTCATGCACAAACCATTGAATATCTGGACGTCATAATTACCAAACCTATTGAAGGCCACAATTTGATTACATCAATCTATATTAAACCCACGGACCGGAACAATGCATTAGATCATTCCAGTTTCCACCCCACCAGCCTTATCAATAATCTTCCTTATTCCCAATTCATCAGGATCAAACGTATTTGTTCTGACACACAGGACTGCAAAGCAAAAATCGAAGAGTACAAAGAGAAATATCAGCAAAGAGGCTATCCAGAAAAAATCTTACGAGAATGTGAAAAAAGAGCTATGCAAAAACAACGCAGAGAACTACTCACGGCCACCATGTCACCAGAAAAATAGAATGTGGTGTTTATATCCAAATTTTCAACAAGCTCCATAGCCATTAAGAAAATTATCAACAGGAGATGGGAACTTTTATCCAATGAACCTGACTTTAACAACATTTTCCAGGAATTACCATTAAATGCCTACATAAGAGGCAAAAACCTTCGTGAACTCATAGCACCGACCAAAATGAACAAAAAAATGCCATCTCCCAAAGGAACCTTGAAATGCCAGAACTGTTCACATTGCAACAACGTAATTTTGGGAAATGTCTTAACCCATCCAACCACAGGTAAAGACATAACACTTAGAAACACTAGTGACTGCAATACTACCAACGTAATATATGGAATCAAGTGCCCTTGTGGCAAAATGTACGTGGGCAAAACGGAATGTAAAATTAAGGTGCGTCTCACAGAGCACAAAAGTCGCATTAGAACCAAGAATCCAAACTCCTCACTGGCCACCCATTGGAATGAAGCTAGCCACTCCATATCTCAGCTCAGGTTTCAGATTATTGAATACATCTCGCCACAACAAGGAGTGAACAATCATCTTAAACTACTCCAGAGGGAAGTTTATTGGATAAAATACCTTGACACAATGCTCCCAAGAGGATTGAATGACAGGCTAGATATGTCATGTTACATCCAACATACAGATTATCGTACACAATTCAGACTACAGATACTCTATTCATTGCATCCTCTAGGCTTCTGCCTATTCCTTATATTCACTATATCACTGAGTTTTTTCACACGCAATTTTTTCTTTTTCCGGTATTTTCCAGTTGACATGTCCACACTTCCATCTAAATTAAAACACTAAGATTACCACGCATTGTATCATACGAGTCATTTTTTTAGGGATATCACCCATGGTCAGCATCATCAGAGCTGCCGTATCATCGTCATAGTCTTAATTCACATTCACCACATTACTTCTTTTCCTTTGACATTTATTCCAGCATTTATCTCCATTACGCTTTTTTCTTATATTGCGCATTTTCCATTATTTTTTTAGTATTTTTTTCGTATCTTTTTCACTGGTTATTCACGCTTTTGATCCAAGCGTATAACGTTTATCTTTTCGGTATCATTTGTGCATCTTCTTCATGTTACTTCTTTAACAGTTATCACTGTCACTATTCAGCTCTCTTTATAACCTCACACCTAATTGTATACTTTGTTCGAGGTCATTTTATCCTTTCCACATATAGTGTATATTCACTAACAGACTTTAGTATTTCATCACTGCATTATTAGCCGTTCTATGATGGCGCCCATATGGTCTTGTTCTTTTGTTACTCAAGTAATAGTCCCTTCTTTATGTCCCTGTTTACTCTCACTTCCGGGTTGGCATTCATTTTTTAACGCGCGATTCCTACTACACTGCATTCGCTTTACTTTGGCGGTGCACTGTGTACTGCACAACGATTCTCGTACCTACAGGTAAGGTACATATGGCGGTTACGCTCTACAGTTTGACTCTACCTCGTTCTACTACCGATTTTTACCGTTCACTTATCCTTCTTTTTTCTCTGCTTTCATTCCATAGAACTTTTTGTACCTCGCAACATTGAGGTAAGAAATAGCAGCTAACGCACTTTCAGTATTATATTGGGCACATTTAATGCAATTCCAAGTGGCATGTCATACTGTTTATTAGAGCGCTACATTTTTCTTTATTTTTTCAAGCAGAAAGCGGTTTACCGATTTCCAGGTAAGCGCAGCACTTTATCCTTTGTCACACCATTCCCCTTTATTAACTACCACATTACAACGCTCATCTCATGTTTGTTTCTCTGGGTTTTCTTCAGTGTGCACCCCACAGAACATTAACACAGGTAATACAAAATCTCTTTTCTTCTGCATTA
This sequence comes from Triturus cristatus, assembly GCF_964204655.1. Classification (NCBI taxonomy): domain Eukaryota; kingdom Metazoa; phylum Chordata; class Amphibia; order Caudata; family Salamandridae; genus Triturus; species Triturus cristatus. Next base: position 1,188,068,353 of record NC_140581.1, on the reverse strand, counting down.
AAATAGCACTATGAGTTTGAGCCTTCCATTACATAATCATCCTTGTATATGTTCGTTTTTGTTTCAGATTGGCCCCTGACAAAGGAACCGGCAGGTTCCGAAATGCATTGGGCAAATGTACACATGTTGTCATAAATCTGTTAATGTCATATATAATTGTTTGTATGTTCATGAAAGTATAATGGACAACATGCATTGAGAACATTTAATATGTTAAAACTTTATTCAGAAGCATCATTGTAAGACTATTGTATTGTACACATTGGTATGCACATATATAAAAGTCAGTTGTAACTTTGAGAAATAAAAGTACAACTTGTCTCAAGTGTATACAGTGTCAGTTCAGACACTTTGTGAATAGTGCACAGTTAAACGCAGGTTCTCATCCTGTCATTAACTTTGATTTGCTTGGTAGAAGTGGACAAACTTCTACACAACTGCTGCACCACAGTTTAAAATTCTCAGTTCAAAAAAGAAAAGACAGATCACTATAGGAGTGCTCCCCTATCTCATAACTATATTATCCATGTGGCATCCGTTTACAGAATTTTTGCTGAGTGATGATGCCAAGGGCAACAAATGTGATGATCTTTGTTCACATATTGATAGTGATGTGAAAAGAAAAACTCTACTGCATTTTAGATTTTTACAGGAAAACATAACTGCTGTAGTGGACAAAATAAAAAAACTAGAGACTGAAAACACCCTTGTCTGCCAAGTGTTCAGCAGAATTGGTGTAGATGTGAAACATCTCATTGAGAGAAGGCTGGGTGACACCTTTAGTGAATTTGGCACTGCAACATATTCCATGTTAGAGTGCTTGCCACTTGGTAAGCAAAGCAATGTTGAATAGAAATTCAGGAACTTTTAATTTACAATGTAGGAGAAATGGCTTGCAATGATGCATAGAAATTTCCCCTCTCCAACCATGACATTTGAAGTCAATGAAACCTCACTATGGTACTCTGTACAAGTTCTAGATCCCTTCCGTGAAGGAAATCTACTCCGTAGTTTCAAAAGTGCTGCTTCATTTTTGACTGATTCAATAACTCTGAGGGCATAACTGCCCAGTTCAAGGCAAATGTTGCAGAACCTGCCCAGAGAATCGAATCTTCAAGTGCACTTGTATTGGCATGGAAAGCTATGTCATTGGCCAGAGTAAGCAAATTGTGTACTGGCTGTTTTGGCGTTGCCCGTCTCTAGTGCCAATGCTGAGAGGGCCTTTTCACAGAAAAAAGTGTACATGGGAAGAAAAGAACGAGCGCACGTGACCAGACTCACTGAAGAAGTATTCTATGGTGTACTACAATAAGTTTGATTTGTAAAAATGTATTTGGACCTTGTACACACTGTACGTGCACTGTCTATATATCATGCACTATCAGTGCAGAAAGCAAGCAATAATAAAAGCAAAATGTTCCATAAACACCGGAAAAACACTGTTTCTGTGGTTTTTAATGGCATGAAAATGTGTATCCACTGATACCACTGTTTTTTAAGGTATTGAAATAACTTGAAAACACTGAAAAAACCCCACCAGAATTTACCAATAATAGAAACTGAAAACAGGAAAGCCTATTTATATTGTATGAGGCGGAGTCGTGATTTGATCGCTACCACCACGGGGAACATTAGGGCTGCCTCCCAGTCCACATTTTCTAGTGCACCCAGGTTACCTTCCCAAGTCGACCGCAGCTTGCCCAGTTTGTCTGGAGTGTTGTTATTCAGGGTCTTATATGTGAGTGAAACAGCTTTAGTCGTGATAAGTTCTTGGAGCAGTCTCCCCTCTAGCGGTGCATATTCCGGCAACGGGTAGTCGTCTCTTTTCTAGGCTAGCCAAGCGTGTCTGAGCTGTGCGTACTTCAGGAACTGAAATGTGTTTAACGAGTAAGCAGCCTTGAGAACATCAAAGCTTTTCATCGCCCCCTTATGAAGGATGTCACCTAACGTGGCGACACCTATAGCATCCCATCCAAAGCCCTTCAATTTATGCATCTCCCTAAGCCAGGTGCAGTGCCACCTCTTTGGCGGGTTTACGTTCCCACCCAATTGCTTTCGTGGCCCTTCCCCAGGATTCTACAGTAACCTGAGTGGCCGGGAGGAGCTTCCCTTTGCCTCTGCCACCACATAAGTAGTGCAAGAATGTACGGCTGCTCAAGGTTACCCTTTCTAGCCTGTACGTCAGGTGTGCCCCCGGCGCATGTATCCCCTCATTGATTGGGGTTAGGTGCTCCGCCCAGTAATAGGCTTCTATATCAGGCAGTGAGATTACCCCTTTGTACTGATTTTGCTGTAGAATATTGAGCACAATCCTGGGCTGCTTCCCCAACCATAAAAAATAACGTATTTCTGCTGCTATCTCCCGGAAAAGTCTTTGTGGTAGGGGAACGTATGTGTTCTGTAGGGCGTATAAAAATTGTGGTAATGTGATCATCTTAAACATGGACGCTCTGCCCAGTATTGTGAGTGGGAGACATTTCCATCGCTGTATGTCCTCCTCAAAGTTCATGAGTATGCGTTTGATGTTTCTCTGACAGCAGAGGCTTTTATCTGCTGTGAGATAGATTCCCAAATAGGTGACCCCAGTGTCTGCAATCTGGAGATCCCCAGGGAGGGTGGGTCATGTGTGTAGCGCGCCTGGGCGGTAGATCACGGATTTATGCCAGTTAATTGTGTATCCCGAGTGTTGTCCATAATGATCTATAGTGTGGAACAGGTTGGGTATCGTCATGTCTGGGTGTGTAATATAAAAAAGGATGTTATCTGCATACAAGGAGATCTTCTCCGCCATATATTCTTCTGGGGTAATTAGAAATCCCTGTATCTCTGGATGTCGGCGAACCTGGCAGGCTAGAATTTCTATTGTGAGGGCGAATAGTAGTGGTGAGAGTGGGCATCCCTGTCTCGTACCACGTCGTATGGGGAAATCTTCTGATGTTCTTCCATTTACCCGGACTCTGGCCCTAGGGTCTTTGTACATAAATCCTACCTATTTCTTGAAACTAGGGCCTAGGCCAAATTTTATCAGGAGGGCCTCTAAAGGACCAGTGGACTTCAGCAAACGCTTTTTCTGCGTCCAAAGATAATAGCAGATGTGGAGTTTCCCAGTCTTTAACCTCCATCATCCCCTTGTGTGTCCTTCGCAGGTTCAGCCTGGTTGCCCGGTCAGGTAAAAAACCTGATTGGTCCTGGTGTACCAGGGTCGAGATCACTTGGCGCACTCTGATGGCCAAAATGGTTGACAGTATCTTTACCTCTGTATTAAGTAAGGATATCGGGCGGTAGGAATCGCATTTATCCTTCGGTTTCCCTGGCTTATGGATAGGCACAATCGTAGCCATTTGCAAGTCTAACGGGAGGACCCCCTCAGCACCTGCATCTTTAAAAAGGGTTAGGAGGTGCAGACCAAGAAGGTCTATACATTTTTTATAGAGTTCTGCTGGTATGCCGTTTGGGCCTGGTGTCCTCCCGGGGCGTAACTGGGCTATAGGTGCTTTGATTTCTTCAATTGTGATTTCCGAGTCAAGCCCCTCCCTGTCCGTGTCCTCCAGTTCTGGGGTATCTACCTTCTGGAAATAGGCCGCTATGTCTCGGTGGGTCCGTAGGTTGCGGGCCTTTTAGAAGTCCGCGTAGTAAGACGCGAAGCTCCGCAGGATCTGCTCGTCTCTGTCTTGTGGTATTTCCTGTAGGTCCACGAGACAGTCTACCCATCGGGCCTCTATTTCCTTGCGGCTAAGCCACGCCATGAGCTTTCCGGACTTATCACCCACATCGTAAAGTTTGTGCAGGGTCACTTGGGCCTGTGCTTTAGCCGCCTGGGTTGCTAAATCTTTATACTGATGTTGAATATCACTCAGTTGCCTGGCGTGCTGGGGATCAGGGTGCCCTATATTTCGATCTTCAAGGGTTAAAATCTGGGCCTCCAAACGTGTCAGCTCCTCTCTGTCTTTTTCCTATCCCATGCTATACAGTTCTGTGCTCTACCGTGCAGTACAGTTTTGTAAGCCTCCCATAGTACAACCACGGATTGCACGGACCCCATGTTTTCCGCAAAGAAAACAGTAGTGTCAGTTCTAATACCTTTCAGTATAGATTCATTGTGGAGGTACCAAGCATTTAAATGGCAAAATATGTTTCGGTCCTGCTGCCTGTCAACTATCTGTACCTAAAGTGGGGAGTGATCGGATAAACCATTGGCTAAGTATTGTGCTTCGTATATGTCTCCTATTTTCCCTTTCAGTAGGAACACATAGTCGAGTCTGGAGTAAACCTTGTGTTCTCTGGAGTAGTAAGAATATTGTCTCACATTCGTATGCAGGTGTCTCCAGGTATCCACCAACCCTAGGGTCTCAGTGAGGCGTGCGATCAGTGAGGTGTGGGCTGCCTGGGCATGATCTCCTGTTCGGTCTATGGAAGCGTGCATTACTTCATTGTAGTCCCCCCTATAACGTGTAGTGTGCTCGGTGTCTCCAGCAATATCTCTTTCAATTTGTTTAGTGTGCACGCTTGGAGTTTTGATGGTGCATAGATTGAAACAAAAGTTACCGTATTTCTGCCCCATCGCCTGGTCACTACGGCATATGTACCCTGGGAGTCTAACCATGTTCGGTGTATACAAAAGGGAGGAGACTTTTTGGTAAGGATCGCCACTCCCCTGGAGCCGGAGGTGTACCCCGCATGTGCCAGAACTGTGTAGGCCCCCAGCTCCAAAAACCCACATTTGGTACCCCCGAGGTGAGTTTGCTGTAGCATTACCATGTCAGGGTGTCTGTGTTTAATAAAGGATGATACTAGTCCTCTCTCGATTTTGTCCCCGAGGTCATTCACATTCCAAGTTAGTACAGTAAAGGAAATATTATCAGAATCTAACATTTGTGTCTAGTACCAATGAGCAGTGCAAGACTGTTGCTGCAGGGAGTTGCCACCTGACCTGACATCTGTATCTGGATATGTTTAGCATGTGAAACTACTGGCTAGGCTGAGACGGATACCTAAACAACAAGATCTGAATAGCCAATTGAAACCCATCCCTTGATCCCCACTCTCCCCATCACACTCTCCTCCAGAGTCTCTCTCTAGGTGTTGTGGACAGGGGTGGTAAAGGTCTGTGGCCTACCCTACCCAAAAGATACTAAACAAGCCCCAGTACCTGCAACATGGTAAAGGACCTTAGAAACAACAGCAAATTAAAGGGGGTCGGGAAAGGAGGAGGGAAAGGAAGGGACAGGGGCAAAGGGGAGGGAAGTAAAGTGACCAGGAAAGGAAGGAAAGACAGGGATATTACAATCAGTGTTCCAGGCCGGAGATGGCCTATCACCTGCTCTTGGTTTCGGGATGTCTGTCTCTATGCAGAGCCAAGAGGGTGCTATCGGTGGGGGCGTGAGTGTATTCATGCCTGGAGCCCCAAGCCGGAAATGTGAGGTAGGCCCATGTATTTCTTGATCATGAACTGGAGTCAGGCACTTTGTCCTGCGTGGCTGGTTTCCCTATCTCGGAGTCTTGTTCCATATCAACTATCTCAGTAAAAAAGGGATGCTGCATCGTTTCAACGTCTTTCCCACCAGAGGTACTTTCTCTAGTGTCAGTTTCAGTGCCAGGGTCGGCCCACCCAATGAGGCGGGGCATGCGTAACTCCACAGTTCTCTGGGCGTCCTGCAACCACAGAATTTTTCTTCGTAGGCGTCCTGTGCCTTTCAATGTGTAAGGTGTCGCCCCCTGGACTCAGAGCCATTGGTGACTTTGGGTCTAAACAGTTTTCTGCAGGCCAGTTATTCTCTGGGTCTTTTCGTTCCTGTTTTGGGTTGTCATCTGGGGGTCCTCTATTTGTCTCCTGATGGGACGTTCTTCTAACAAGTGCAAGGCCTCTTCAGGTGTCTGAAGGAAGTGAGTTTTCCCCATAAAGATGATCTTCAACTTTGCTGGGAATAACAACATATATGGTATCTTAAGTGTTCTGAGCTTGGCTGTTTCTGGACCTCCCTGCTATAATCTGGGAAGATCGTTATGCACACATTTTTATGATGAATGTCTCCCAATTTCCTGGCTTCTCTGAGAATCAAGTCTCTGTCTAGCAAGTTCAGGAACTTTGTTATAATGGGTCTTGGTGGTGCACCCGTTGGGGACCTTGCAGATAAGAGCTCTATGCACTCGCTCAGTGACAAAGCACGTAGAATATTTATCTGCGAGGAAGGTCTGTTTGAGCGAGGTGTATAGGAAGTCTGCTGTTTTCCTCTCTCAACGCCTACCCTAAAACCAACAAAGCAGAGGTTGTTGCGTCGCGCTCGGTTTTCCGCATCATCAACGCGCCATTGAAGGTCTTTATTTGAAGCCAGTCCTTTATGGAGCTCTTGGATCTGGTCCTCTGATTCACCTATTCTTGTCTCCGACTCTGTGACCCTGGCAGACAAGTTATGGAGATCTTGCCTCAAGAGTGTTACTTCTTGGGGGATAAGGCCGGGAAGTTGATAGCGTGGCTAGACAGGAGGGAGTGGGCCTCGCGGTTGGTGCCCGAGTTGTTAGGTGACGATTCCCAGCCTATCACGGAGCCGCAGGCCATAGCCGACGCTTTCGCTGACTATTACCGCTCGATATATAGCGCCTCTGGGGCGTACTCGGAAGAAGAGAACAGGGAAATGCTGAGGGACGTAAGGCTCCCCGCACTCTCAGAGGACAACGGGGCGTACATGGAGTCCCCGTTGTCTGATGAGGAGGTGGCGCAGGCAATCAGAGAGGTGCGATCCGGGAAGGCCCCCGGTCCGAATGGAATCCCGGTTGAACTATACAAGCTGGCAGCGAGTAGGCTCGCTCCCCATGTCCGTGCAATGTTTGAAGACAGTAGAAATAAGGGAATGCTACCGTATGACCAAAGGGTCGCCAACATAGTTGTTATACGTAAAGAGGGTAAGCCGGCGACGCATCGCGCATCTTACAGGCCTATATCACTCCTCAATGCAGAACCTAAAATTCTGGCGAAGTTGTTGGCCACGAGATTAAGGAAGGTAATTACTACTCTTGTGCACCCTGATCAATCGGGCTTCATGCCTCACCGCAATACGGCACTCAACTTGCGCCGCCTTCATGGGGTGCTGAGCAGAGCGTCAACGATAAGGGAGTCAGCGGCTCTGGTCTCATTGGATGCCACTATGGCGTTTGACATGGTCGAGTGGCCTTATTTGTTCGCAGTGCTGAGTAAGTTCGGGTTTGGCCCGGTATTCTGTAGCTGGATCCGTCTGTTATACTCCGGCCCGATGGCTCGGGTGGTAGTAAACAATCGGAAGTCCAAGGATTTCCAGCTGAGCAGAGGCACGCGTCAGGGCTGCCCCCTGTCGCCGCTTCTCTTTGCGCTGGCACTTGAGCCGCTGGCGGCTTGGATTCGGCAATACCACTCTATTCGGGGGCTGCGGTGGACCCATGAGTGGGAAGACAAGATCTCCCTATGCGCAGATGATGTTCTGCTCTACCTTGCCGCTCCTTCTGGGTTGTTGATCTGCTTGTTAGACGTCATAGCTAAATTTGGTAGGTATTCCGGGTATACAGTTAATTGGTCCAAGTCTGTCGTCTATGTGCTTGCTGGCGTACTGCCGAGGATACCGCCGAGTTGCCCAATAACAATCGTCACGGACGGCTTCCGATACCGCGGGATTTATGTGTCCCTGGACCCGAGGCGGCGCCTTGCCTGCAACTTAGACCCGCCCTTGCAACGCCTTAAAGCGGATGTAGTGCGCTGGAAATCCCTTCCTCTCTCTATGCTGGGGAGGGCGGTCCTCTTTAAGATGATGGCCCTTCCACGTTTCCTATCTGCACTTCATAACACGATGGATCCGGTCCCGGGATCCTACTTTAAAGTCTCCAGAGAAAACTCCTATGGGATGGCAGACCCCGGATCGCATTCTCTAAGCTGACCCTGAATTGGTATGATGGGGGTATTAGTTTCCCCAATATTAGGAAATACTATTGGGCGGCCCAGCTGGCAGCGATTAACCACGGGATATACTGCAGCCCGAGTGATCCCGGCTACGCTATGGACAGGTGGCTGCTTCCGGGGCGAGAGCATACTAGAGCGTTGTCTGGCAGGCAGGGAAGGTTTCCGCTCACCAGCCCTACGGCACATGCCGTCTATGTATGGCATGCAGTCAATAAGCATTTGGAGTGGGACGGTAAACTGACGCTAGCAACGCCTCTATGGAATTCCGAAAAGTTAGGGAGTCTCTGGAAATGCAAGGGCTTTGATAAGTGGGATCTTATAGGAATCACTCAGATTAAGGATGTGTGGGGTCAGGGCGCGGTCTTGCCGTTTGCTACCCTTAAGGAGCACTATGACATGGCTGAGGCTGAGTACTTCCGTTATTTGCAGGTCCGGCATGCGTTGCGGGCACGGGTCCCTGGGGGTGAATCGCTGCCGGAGGCCTCGCCGCTGGAGGCCAGAGTGTTAGATGGACATATTCCTGAGAAAACTATTTCTCTCATTTATAGGAAATTGATCAATAATATGGAGGATCCGCTGGTGCGCCTTAGGGGCAAGTGGAATAGTGAAGGTCTTGAACTTGATGATGAGGATTGGCAGGACGCGATTTCCTCCCCTAGGGTGGTGGCGACTCAGGCCAGACTTAGGCTGGTACAGCTTAATATTCTACATATGACATATGTAACGGGTCCCGGGCTGGTTCGCATGGGGCGGGCGGACAGCGAGTTGTGTAGGAGGGGGTGTGGAGACAATGGGACTTTCTTTCATATCCTTTGGGGTTGTCGGCGTATAGAAGCGTATTGGAGAGACGTGCACCGGGTTATGCGGGCCGTGCTGGGGGTAGACATCCACCCAGAGGCGAGTAGGTGCCTGCAAAATGTCTGGGAGCCCAATGACCTCAACACGCACACTCAACAGTGGGCTCCGCTAGCGTTCATGATAGCAAAGAGGAACATCGCGCAGTTGTGGGGCGCGGCGCAGTCACCCGGGCTAGGGAAGTGGAGAGAAGACCTAGATTGGTGCATGTGGAGGGAGAAGTCTGTGTTTGTTGCCAGGGGCTGCCCCGGAAAGTGGAATAAGGTATGGGGAGCTTGGAACCACTATAGAGGTGATGTATGTCCCCCACCGAGCAGGCAGATTTTTGATGAGGCTCATGTATCCCCCTGACCACTTGGAAAATCTGCTTGTAACATGTATTGAAATGTGTACTATGTGGCCGTTTGTACTTGATTTCGCCTGCCACTGAACATCGGTTGTAAGACTGTCGAATTGGTTTAATAAAAAGAATAAAAATAAATAAATAAATAAAAATAAAAAAAAGAGTGTTACTTCTGAGCCCATACCCACTATTTTGTCCTCCAGAGCCAACATTGGAGGCCTGGATGGCCTGTAGTAGGGTATCCATATCCGTACAGGGGGTGCGGTTGGTCCTCTGGGGGTGGGGTGTCCACCTTGGTATAACGGTCCCTTTTCCCCTGTCTAGTAGGTTTGGAGTCTTTGTCTTTGCCCATGGTGTTACTGCGGCAGTAAAGAGCGGTAGCCTGTTTCTTCCTTGTCCCGGGGGAGGGTGATAGGGTGAAGATAACCCCAAAATCTAGATGGTGCACCAACCCCAGGGCATTCCAGGCAATGTTATAGGGTTTTGGTCAGAGTTTGCCCGCACTAATGGTGTGTAGGGGCTCCCTTCATAGAGGCACTGCGGATTCCAGATACTCTGGGGGAGCCCTGTGAGTGGTCTCCCCACTACAACGTAGTGCCCTCCGGACTGTTCAGGGTCATCCTCCCTCTCTCAGCCGGTCACTGGCCCACCTGCTCTTCCATTAGTGACCCACAAAATTGATCTCACCCCCGCAGGCTGACCAGGTTGCCTTACTGCTGCATGGGGTGTGTTGCAGCATTCAATGCCTCCCCGGTTTGGCCTCATAGAACTCCTCAGGTGTGTGGGCCCTCGCATGAACTATCTCCAGGTGCGTACCTCAGGGGCATTGATGGTCTTCCAGTGAGGGAGGGCACTCAGGGGAAGGTCTGGACACCGGATGCCTGGGACCCATGCCCCGGCGTTTCACGATCGAGGGGCGCTCCACGCGCTCAGAGCACCGGCGGCCTGCAGCACCCTCTGTCCTCGGGCCTGTCTCTCTCCTCCTCTTCTGGGCAGGGCTCAACTCTAGGATGTTGGTGTGTCTCAAGGGGCGCTTAGTCGGTAGTCCGCACTGCTGTCGCCCAATGGCAGAGAACTGCCGCAGTCATGCTCTGCTCCACACACGGAGGGCCCCTGGGTCCGCCTCTCACTACCCGTTCACGGCCACTTTATTGCTGGATCCCGGAGGGGCGCAGCGTCAGTGCTTCCTACAGATGTGTCTCCATGGAGGAGGGCTGCCACAGCGAGGGCGCCGCCGCGATGAGGCAGACGAGGCCGCTCACCAGCTTGGCGCCATATTGAACAGCGTGCTGCAGGCTCAGGTTACTCCGTAGCAGACGTTGTCACTCACGGTTTCACGCCCCGGCCCCCACAGTGCAATTCGGGGTGCCGGTGGTGTGCGAGGACAGGATTATAGAATTCGGGCTTCTCTAACGCCGGATTCCTGTACGGATTTGAATTATCGGCCGGAGCTCTGCAGAAACGCGTCCTAGCTGGCCATGCCGCTAACCAGGCCCCCCCACCTTATTCTTGTGTAAGCCACTATTCCAAAATGCTATTCACTACTGAAAAAGTGGGTTCTGCGCATCACACATCGGAAATGTTGGTACGTTGTTGCTGAGGATCTCCAATCTGCTGTTAATCTTCCCTTTTGTGCAACATGCACAAAACTAACTTTAATAAACGTTCGGACAGTGCTGATAGATGAACAATGTGATCAATGGCCCCAGCCTGCACTGCTCTGTCTTTGTACCTTTGGCTGCAGTTAAGGTCAACATTTTATCAAAACACCTTAGATTGTTTATGTTCTTTTCTTCTAAATTAGCCCTGCGGTTTGGACTCCGGATGACAAGATCTGTGTTTCAACTACAGGTTCCAGGTTTAAACCTCTGCTATGAGTAACTCTGCCTTTTATCCTTCGAAGAAAAGGTAGAGTACCAAAGATTTAAATAAGGTATGTTATGTACAGCACCAATTCACTTTATTTTGTGTACTAAGGAAACAGACATAGATTAGCATGATCTATTATGTGCTAGGCAGGCAATTAGGCAGAATGCTTTTAATCTTCCAAAAGAGATGACAAAACATGTTAGGTAAAAGTCTGCATATTAGAGGATGAGGGGTGCATTCAGGCAATATTTACTGTTTTTGAGTATTTTCCGAAAGGTGACTAACAGCAGATAACCTATTTTTGCCGCAGCAGGTGCAGTGGCGCCTGGGCTCATGGGTTAATGCCCCCCTGCACCACATTTATAACTGTATTGTACCATCATATCATAGATTAAAAGGGAGGAGGTTCTTTGTCTCATTTTAGATCAAAGATTAATGCTTTGTCCCAGATACTGTGCATGATTACGTAAAAATGGCGTCGGAATCCCCGCCGCACAGTTGGTGGTCTGGCCGCCCTATTAGGATGTTGGTGGTTTGCTGAACGAAAGACCACCGGTGAGCCGCTGCCACTGCCAGCCCTTCGCTGGCTGCTTCGATGGTGGTAGGGGAAAAGCAGCTGTCTGACTCTGGCGAAGGAGTTTGTGTGCATACCCACCCATTTCCTTTTCTTCCCTTCAGTCTCCCACATGGATCCCTTCCTCCAGAGAGTCTCTTCACAGCAGCATCTTGACCCTGAAGAAAATATCTCTGTTGGCGCAGAAATCCAGGTAAGTCCATTTTGTACTATTTACCCATTGACTGCACTAGGCACATATAGTCCAGACTCCAGCAATGGAAAAGTACTTTTAGTAGGCATTTTTTCACGTGTCATGCATATATATATACATTTAACACTTGCGTGGTCAAAATATACACACCTGCATCGACACATATGAAAAACATTCCACACTGTCAGAAACACGCCACTAGGCCAGCAGTGGTCTTCTTCTTAGGACCGCCGCCACAGCGGTAAGACCGCTGAACTCATAATAAGGCCCCAAGTAAAGTTGCAGAGCTTCTTCCATGAATGAGAGAAGGCAGAATGGTGCCATTTCTACTAAGATGTACCGCTGTTCTCTCCCTGCACTGGCGCTCTTTTGGCTGCCATGCGCCAATACAGACACTCTTGAACCATAGCGCAAAGTTGCCTGTGTTATGTGAAGCATAGTTTTTGTAGTGGAAGGGGCCCCTTACAGTACAAAAACAATGCTTTAAGGTGTTGCTCACTTTGTAAATGCACAGTAGAATGCAGCAGATATGCAAATAGGGAACAACAATGAGAAATGAAAACATTTCTCCTTGTTATGCCTTTCTAGAGGAGGCATGGAATGTTGGAACAAATACTTTTCTACAGTTCTTTGTAGACAGGGAAATCTTAATCTGAGGACTTGGGCCTCTATGCTTGGCTATTGGGATCGTGGGCATGCTGATCAGCACCTCTCATCATATTCACCACCGGCTTCAGGAAGGGATAAAGTACATCAGCTGGGGGCACAGATCCGACAGATTCACCTGCCACTCTACAACTGCAGACAGTAAGGTCTCTTGGCACTGGTGCAGATACATGTGCAGGTGCACAGCACGGTCACGGTTGCAAAGGGGGCCTAAACTGTGGGTCCCCATGCCCCTTCTGTGTCACAGGGTCAATCAGTGCCACTGACAGGGCACATTTAATTTCTGTCAACAGATCATGATAGTGGGACTTGGTACAGAAAGTCTTCGGGGGAAACCGGACTTTGTTTGGACTACACCTGTGGGAGAAAAGGAGTGCTGGTCGGGACAAAAGAGTCGGTCCTGGCCACCGGCAACCACGGATTCAAATTAAGCACTTGAAGGTAATAGCTGAACTTGTTGGGAAAACAGATTGATAAAGGATATTGTTCCACATATGCAATATCTATCTGGACACAGTTCAACAGCATAGAACTGAACAGGAAGAAAAATGCAAAGAAGCGATGGAGCCACCCATAGCCTTTTCCCTCCAGTAAAGTATCAATGACACAATAAAATGTAATGGTTGTCTGAGGAAAAGAAAAGGAGGTAGAATACACTGCTGCTTTTCTACTTGTGGCTGTTTAAGTAGAACTCTTGGGGGCCGACTACGATGGCGAGTGGACTCAGTCTGAATCCGCCCGCCATCGTAACGGGATCGGGACCGCCCGCCTGTAAGGCGTCGGTCCCGCACCCCTAATTACTATGCGACCGCCACCGCATCCAGCAGTTCAACATTGCGGCGGGTGCTGCTGGCTGCAGCACCCGCCGCAATTTGAAATGGCCAAGTCGTACATTTACCTGCACAATGTGGCACCTTGTGCATAGAAATGATGGTATCCTCCGTGCACAACTGGCTCCCCCAACACAGAGGGGACCCCGAATCCTGCCTCCGCCAGCCTTTTCATGGCGATTCCACCGCCATGGAAAGGCTGGCTGACGCCGGCATTGTGATTGGGCGGGAGGTGCCTGCTAGGCACCACCACCATATTCCCGGTCTTATCTGCTCCGCCAGGCAATCGTAACAATTGCCTGTGATGGAAGCGTGGCGGGCGGTCTTTGCGCCCGCCATGCTTGCGGAACGCAACTCACCGCCTAATGTGGCGAGGGAAATAGGCATTCAGTTGGCGGAGGGACCACCACCGCCCGGCTGGCGGTGGCGGTCTTTCCGCTATCATAATCAGCCCCTTAGTTTCTGTGCAATTTGTATTGTGGAAACTGCACATACCTCCACCCCCTTTTTGAGTTTTAAAGTTAAAAAGGCAAAGTACACCCTCAGTGGCTATGTAGAGTTTGTTTAAAAGACAAATTCATTTGCTTTATGGTTTAAACTGTGTTGTGAAACTGCTGAATTTTTGCACCTGTGACAGTTTGAATTTTTGTGCTAGTTTCCCCTATACTGTGCTTAGGTCTGCAGGGGCAAACCCCCAGCCCATACACAGCCCCTTTTTCTGATTTTTAAAGTTAGAAAGGCAAAGTACATCCCTAGAGGCTCAGCAGAGTGTGTTTAAAAGACTATTTTAACTGCTTTATGGTTTAAACTGTGTTGTGAAAACTGCTGGGATTTTTTTCCACCCATGACTGTTTGAATTTGTATCCTAGTTTCCCCTCTACTGTGCTTAGGCCTTCAGGGACAAATCACCCCCTTTTTGATTTTTATAGTGAAAAGGGCAAAGTAAACCCTCAGAGGCTAAGCATAGTGTCTTTAAAAGGCTGCTTGATTTGGTTTATGGTTTAACTGTGTTTGAAAAGTGTATGTAGCGCTCATTTTTGGCTAGAAAAAAGGGATTTGTTTAAGTGCGTGAAAAGCAGTATAATAAGTGGTTTTTATTTGGGCCTAACCTGTAGGGTTAAAACCTGGACCTGCAAAGTGTGGATTTAGCCTGTCTGTCTCCAAAGAGATTTTGGTCTTAAGGAGCAGCTTCACTGCCCCTGGGCCATCAGCCTGATCTTAAGGTCACATGCCCCTTATATAAGTTTCCTATTGGTGGTTACATCTGTGCACTGTTTGGTTCCAATATCTGGGAATCCTATTGGATTTAGGGCTTAGGGTTAGGGTTCTAATTGGCTGGTAGGTGTGGGATTCTGATTGGTTCCTGAGGCTAGGTTTTCTTTTTCTTTTTTTTCTTTTTTGGAAATCAGGCATATTTATATAAACATTATATACAGATGTGAAATCATTACATTGATTTACCAGCAACATCAGTGGCCATAGTAAAACATTTCAATTTTAAGATTCTATTATTCACAAATTAGCAGTTTACAGATATTTACAAATTAATATTTCCTTGCTACTGACAGTCGGCAGTGGTGGACTCCCTGCCTTAATTGGAAGCTATGCTAAGATAAATATTGCTTCTTGTTTACAAATATCTATATTTAACCAATGCCCTGCCTGGGATATTTTCCCATCCATACTATTAAAGGTTCCCATATACTCAAGCCTTTTCTCATGGTTACATTTATATAGAGAGATCTCCTGGCGGCCAATATATACTAGCCTATATAGCCATTGATGAAATGTAGGGGGCTACCGGTCCTTCCATACTGTGACAATCATCAGGCGTGTGACTGCTAATGTTAAAAACACAAAATCCTTCTGTAACGCATCTAGCTTCGCACGGTTGTCATATCCTAATGACATCATAGTTGAGGTAATTGTTATCATTTTATTCAACGACTGAAACCGAAAAGTCTCTATCCCCTTTTTTAACAGATGCAGCTTTCCACAAGAATAAAACATATGTATGCTGTCTGCAGGACCTGAGAGACATCTCGGACATTCATCCGTCTGCCTCTTTCCCCACCCAAAGAGTTTAGCTAGTGTGTAATAAAGATTATATACAGTTTTGTACTGTTGTGCTTTCAGGTTAGCTGACATAAAAATGTTACCCCCAATCTCCAAGACCATGTCGATATCCACCACCCCATCACCAAGCTTATCCATCCATTTCGATTCTGTTTTATCCATATCATCTGGTACAATCTTCAGCAATTCTTGATAAAAATCCTTAATTTTCTTTTCTGAGCTACTCATAATCTGTAGAATTGGGATCGGGTCCAACTTAATATGGTCCTTAGCTACTCTTCTTATACAGTTCTGCACTTGCAGGTATTTAAAGCAAGAATCACCACGTAAACCATAGCTTTGAACTAATTCTTCAAATGCAACCAGTTCCTGGTTATAAAATAAATCTGCCACTGAAACAATCCCCACCTGCTCCCACTTCTTAGCCATAGCGTCGTATACTGTTGATGGCAAAAAATCAGTTTGCCAAAGTGAGGTATACTTATTATATCTATAAATTTTACAAACTTTCTCCACCCTTTTCCAAACCTTCACCGCACCCTGAATGCACTTATAGCCTGCTTTTTTATAATAGTTTAAATCCCTCTGACGTTGAAATAGTACTGCTGCAGCTACCCCTATAGCCAGTTGATAAATTGAGGGTAGCGGCGGGCTATCTGCCCTTCCATAATCAAAGAAATAGAAGGTATCTAGCTGTTGTAAAGCAGTAGCCCAGTAGTATACTTGAAGGTTGGGGGCATCCCACCCCCCACACTCCTTTAGCAAGGTCAAATATTTATATGCACGACGTTTCTTCTGGTAGCCCCATATACATTTAGAAAACATACTATCGATTTTATGTATTTTACTGCCAACTAATTCCAGAGGTATAGCACGAAATAGGTACAGCACCTTAGGGAATATCTTCATTTTGACTACATTGACCCTGCCAATTATTGTTAAATGCAAGCGATCTATGCGCCTCAATTCTCTGTTTATTGAGCCCACTACTGGATCAATATTTAACATCCAGAGATTACCTATTTTAGTAGGTAAATTAACCCCTAGGTACATAGCTACCTCGGTCACACGAGGGTCTTCTAGCGGACATTGGGAGGAGCAAATGATTTGAGTTTCAGTTTTATTTAAAAGATATCCAGATTTCCTCCCAAATTTTTCTGCCATTTTTTCTATTTCCATAATTGCCTCCCGGGGTGCTGATGTTACTATTGCAATATCGTCTGCATATGCTAGAATCTTCGTCTCATATCCTTGTGTTACAACCGGCTTAATTAATTGATTATTTAAAACTTGGACAATAAATGGATCTAAATAAAATGAAACAAAATAGGAGAACATGGGCAGCCTTGACGTGTACCCCTTGCTATCGCAACCCTCTTAGACGTATGCCCCATAATTTGAATCCGTACATGGGGTTTATAATACATAGCTTGAACTGGCCTCAGAAACCCGGGGCCAAACTCTCTCTTGATCAGATTAGCCCATAAATATTGCTAGGTCACCCGATCGAAGGGCTTTTCTGCATCCAGGAGGACCACAGGCACCTCTCTAGCCTCTACCTCTGCGATGTCCGATATTGAGATAACTCACCTTATGTGGTCTGTGGTACCCCTGCCAGAAACAAAGCCATGTTGCCAAGGTGAAATAAGTGCAACAATAGTCCTTTGCATTCAGGTGGCCATAATTTTGAAATACAATTTCGCATCCGCATTCATGAGCGAAATTGGCCGGTACGAGGATGGCAATTCTAGAGGTTTTCCTTTCTTTAGGAAAACCACCACATCCGTTGCTTGCCACAAGGCTGGTGGTATCCCTCTGTATTGTATACCCATAAATAAATCTTACAAGATAGGAAGTATTTGAAGCGAGAGCATTTCATAAACTCCCACCGGGATTTTATCCGGCCCTGCTGCTTTCCCAGATGAAACAGATCTCAACACCTCCTGCACTTCTTCTAGAGTAATTTCCTGTTCTAAATCCTGAGATATTTCGCTGTCCAGCCTAGGTAACAAAGGGCTGCCGTCTTCTATATCTAATTGATCAGCTTGGTCCCCTGCCACAGCATTCAGTTAGTATAGCCTACTATAAAATTCCTCAAATACCTCAATAATTCTCTCTGTGCCTGATACTAAGCTTCCATTTTTATTCTTCATTTTTAATATATTATTTCTAACACTTTTTTGCCTAGTTCTAAGAGCCAGTAACCTCCCAGTTACCTCTCCATATTCATAAAGCTCCCCCCGATAGGTTTGAAAGGTTTGGGCCACCTTCTCCTGAAAAAAGCAATTGATCTCAGACTTGGCCAGAGCAAGCTTGATCATATGCTCTCTCGATGTATTTCTCAGATCGCCTTAATTTATTATTTGGACATGCTCTACCTCTAAATCTGAGAGATTGGTGATCAATTGATCTATCAATATCTTTCGCTGTCTCCGTGCCTGTGCTACGAACCCAATTACTTCTCCCCTCAGGGTGGCCTTAAAAGTATCCCACACTACCCCACGGGAGGCACTGTATCTGTTAGAGTCAAAGAATTCCAGAGCCCATTGATTAATATGTGTACAAAATTCTACATGCAGTAGTAACTTTTTATCAAAAGTCCAGGAGGTCTGCTTGTTGATACCCAACACCCCTTTAACTTCCAGAACTATCGGATTATGATCCGAATATAATTGCAGGAGTTTTCTAATATCCAGGTTATCAAGCATTTGACTGGGAGCTAAAAAATAATCTAGGCGCACAAATTTCCTATGTGGGTGTGAAAAATACACTTTCTGCTGTTTTTCTGCCCAAACATCAACCAGTCCATGACTAGCTTTAAGAGCGCTCAATGCCCTATATACTTTGGGCTTCCTCCCTGTATATATCAACCTCAGAACGTTAATTCCACCCAAATGTATATTAAAATCCCCACATACTATCAGTGACCAAGGCCAATTAGCTGGCTCGATTTCCAATTCATCCCAGATAGTTGGATCATCTAAATTAGAACCATACACACTCCCCACCGTCAATCCCAAGGATAGCTCCGCTATTGCCCATTGACCGTACTTATCAGCTGCTACCCGCACAGCCATCCCGCTCCATTGCCTGATATAGATAGCCAGTGGTTGGTTGTAGGAACCTGCTCTCCTACTGGTCCTAGGGCTAGTGTTCTGAGTGGTTAGGGTTAGAGCAAGGCTTCCCATTGGCCAAAGGTGTCACCTGATCTATAGGGCTATTTATGTTAAGGGTTCAGGGCATCTCAACCTGGGCGTTGAGGCTGAGGGCGGAGAGGACAAGGGCAGTTGCCTGTTTGGGACAGGTCGGATCTATGTCCAGAAATGCTGCCCTAATTTCCATTCTCCAGTACCAACCTTAACCCATCCACAACCTTAACCCATCCACAAACATATTGACACAATCACAGCAAAGGCACTCAACTGATGTACCACAAACAAACCCTAACCACATTTCATTGTCTCAAAAACCACTACAAAGGGGGGAGTGGCTTGGCAAGCCAACATGGCGGACGTGTGCTAAGTGAGCTCCGTCCAGCCCACCGAATATCTGTCATGTATCCTAACTCCTCTGACTCTTGAGATGCCATTGCGACGGTTCATCAGCACTGCGCTGTCTCTATCCTCGCCCTGAGTGGATTTTGGTAGCCTACGGTGATCCTTGGTGGTGCGATCGGACTGCGCCTGGAGTGAGGCCTGATTACCGGCAGTGGAACCGGGGAGTCGCGCTTGGGGCCGCCGGAGACGGCTGGGGGGTGCGCGGCATGCTGGGCCCGCCCACCGGCATACCAACTGGATCGGTGAGCCCTGATCATGGTGGATGACCTGGATGACCGGCGGGGGTGCTGTCCTGCAGCCTGGCCCGGTACACAATCTGCGGAGGAGACCCGGTGGCCGGATCGGGCTGCGCAGGTGAGGCGGGAGCTGCGATCCATGATTGGGCCCCCCTGGCGGTGAGGGCGGCCGGCAGCACTGGAGGTCGCTGAAAAGGGTTGAGGGCTTGCGATCTGCGGTGCGTCCCCCCTATTGGTTTTATAGGCATTGTGTGGGGGACCGGCGGTGCAACCGGCCCGCGGGGGATGTGACTGGGGGGTCTGCTATCTATTCTTTTCTTTCCCCCCGCATAGGGTTGGCCTGCCTCATCTATCCGGTGGCCCGGTGGGGGATCAGCGGCGGAATCGGGCCGCGGGGGCAGAATCCCAGTGTTTTGGGATCAGCCTCTGTCCCTACCCCATACAGGGTCATCCGCGGGACCAGCCTGGATTGTGGTCGGCTAACTTGCGTCCCCAGGAGTATCTTCCCCCTGTGTGTGAAGCCGTAGTGGAGGAGCGGCGGTGAAGTCGAGCCACGAGGGGGGGCTGTGAAATCGGCTGTCCAGCTTCTTACACCTCTTTCCCCCCCCAGAGTTGAACCAGGATCGTGGTGGTGTCCACACCGGCGTTCGATCGGGCTGCGTGGGCTTGCATCGGGTCCCTGGGACTAGTAGCGGTTACTACTCCTGGTGGGACCGCACAGCGGGGGTGAATGCGAGTCTCACTGATTCATCTACAGAGACCTCGTCCCGGCAGTCGATTTGAATGCATATATGGGCCCGGGAGCCCCTGGTGGGGTGGGGCCCCTGAGAGGTCTTGTTGGCCCGGTGGATTTGCAGCGTCTTCTGGTTGGTGCCCATTCGGCTGTCTGGTCGGACCGCGGGAGCCAGCGGACCCCGCGCCTGCACCCTGCCAGGCTCTTCCTGGGATTGTGCGGGGTATTCAGGGGCGGCCATGACAAGGGACATAGGAGATGGCCGACCGAACAAGCAGGGCCCCATCAACAAGTTCACTGGTCTGGGGACGGCGGCTGGGGCCTCCGGGGGCCCTTCGGGAGCTATACCAGACAATGCAGTCCTCCTGGGTGCTATCACCCAATCCAGGGACATGTTGGATGCAAAAATTGGGGCAGTTGGTGCAGACGTCATACTGTTGCGGCAGGATTTGCGCACCGCGGTGTCCCGTATCACAGAGGCTGAGTCACGGATTTCTGGTGTGGAGGACGATGTCACCGTATTAAAGCAGAAGGTTGCTAAGATGGAGACTGTCCAAAAGGGCCTTGCGCTTCGAGTTGAAGATGCGGAAGGGAGGGCTCGACGTAACAACCTCCGTTTTGTCGGGGTTCCGGAGGGCTGCGAAGAGGGCAACATGGAACGATTCCTTACGCACTGGCTGGAGAGCTGACTTCCCCCTGAGGCCATGTCCCGGTGTTTTGTTGTGGAGCGGGCTCACAGAGCGCTTGTGCAGAAACCCCTGGTGGGGGCTCACCCACGGCCAGTTATAGCCAAACGGTTAAATTACCTCGACCGGGAAGCTATCCTGAAGCAAGCTAGGGCTAAGGAATCCCTGCAATACGATAATGCCCACATTTTTATATTTCCCGACTATACGAGACTAGTCCAGCAGCAGCGCCAGTCATTCACGGCGGCGAAGGCCCGCTTGCGAGACCTTAAGCTTCCATACGCAATGGAGGAGGTGTTCAAATGGACAGACGAGACAGTGCGGGTGAGGCCGCATACACCGCCGGGAAAGGAGTCCGACTCTTCATTGGGTGAGGCGGCTCGGAGGGGCCCCCGGGGTCCACACCAGAAGAGCAGAAGATGATCCAGATCCTGGCAGCGCTCCCAGTCCTGCAGCGCCTCCTCTCAGGGGGGCTCTACCTCAGGGCGACAAACTCTTGAACCGTAATATACGAAGTTAATGGGGCTTTGTGGAGCAGTGGTAGCTATTTTTAGGGGGGGTTATGATGTGGGCTGGTCTCTCCGCCAAGACCGTATTGGTTGGAGACATGCTCAGAGAACATGGGCTGTGAGTTGGGGATCCATTGGTTGGGGTGGTCTTCATCCTCCCGTTGGGGATTGTGGACCAGCCCTACTGCGACAGATACTTCAGTGGTTTTGAGGTTTGGGGTGGGGGGTTGTTTAAGTTTTCAGATCGCACTCCCGATAGACACTCGTTGTTCTCTACACATGCACCACCACGGTTCACTATCCGCTCTGCAGGAACATGCGCCCCCTCATGGCAGGAGTGCCAGAGGATAGCCGGCTAACCCTGGGCAGTCTCCGCATTATCAGTTGGAATGTGCGTGGGGCCCTGGATAAAATCAAACGTGGGGCGAT
This sequence comes from Triturus cristatus, assembly GCF_964204655.1. Classification (NCBI taxonomy): domain Eukaryota; kingdom Metazoa; phylum Chordata; class Amphibia; order Caudata; family Salamandridae; genus Triturus; species Triturus cristatus. The sequence goes on along the minus strand of NC_140581.1, from coordinate 1,188,046,873 downwards.
ACTCCAACAGGCAAAGAGGGCTAAGGCTGATGTTCTTATGTTGCAGGAAACGCATCTTTTGGGCACAAAGGCCCTTTGCTTACAACGTTATGGATTTCAGCAGGTCTTCCATGCTGGATTTACAAGGGGTTCACGGGGAGTGGCAATCCTAGTACACCGTAGTGTCCCCTATGTGCACGTACAACAGTGGACTGACACGCAGGGGCGCTATCAATTTATTTGGGGCAGGATCGGGGAGGATTTCCTGACATTGGGCAGTGTCTATGCACCCCCCTACAATGGAACTGCACTCCTTGTGGGCCGACATTCCTGATGGGTTATCCGTGGTGGATGGGGACTGAAACGATGTTATGGACTTGACCAAAGATAAGACCAGAGTTGGGGGTAGCCCCGGGGGTGGTCTTCCCACGAAACTGCATTCGCTAGTTATGGGGTTGGACTGGATAGACGTATGGCAACATATGCATGGCGATTGGCGGGGGTTCACGTACCTCTCGGCGGTTCATAACTTACTATCCAGGATTGACTACTTCTTTGTCCCTCGGGTGGCAGTTGATAGGGTGGCGTCGGTGGAAATTTTGCCTCACGGCCTCTCGAATCACTCTCCGGTGTCCCTTGAGCTATATATAGGAAGAGGGAAACAACTGTTTCGATGGCGTTTATCAGTGGGGCACTTGCAGAATGCAGAGTATGGGACCCATATGAGCGAAGCAATTGCCCAGTACCTGACGGATAATGAGGGGTCTGTCTCTGGCGCCGCGACTTTGTGGGAGGCGATGAAGCCCACCTTGCGCAGGGTTGATATATCCTGGTGCGCGGCGGCCCGTAGGAAGTGTAGGGAGGAATTACTCGCGCAGAGGTGGACGTGGAGGCCCTTGAGTGCCGGTGTCGGGAGGCAGGGAGGGATCAGCATGTGCGGCAATTGCTCTTTGCACAACAGGCCTGTGCCACCCTGTTGCTGGATGAGGTGCATCAGGTCTGGCTGGCGACGCGCAGCAGGGTATACCAATGGGGGGACAAGTCTAGCGAAATGCTGCACCGTCTCTGTGAGGGTGCCTCCCACGCCCTGGCCCTACCGGGAATTCTGGATTTGGCGGGGACGCCAATTACTGACCCACCCCGCCATAGCGGAGAGTTTCGCTGCCTACTATGCGGAGCTGTACGCCCCCCAAGAATGTTTATCAGGATCCACCATCGATAAGTTCCTCACGGACTTGCCCCCCAAAATGGAGCCAGATGCGGTGCTAGACCAGTTGGAGGTCCCCTTGACTGATGAGCAGTTGGGTGTGGCACTGGGGGAGCTCAATCCTGGTAAGGCACCAGGACCCAATGGGTTTCCTAGCGAATTCTTCCATCGTTACAATATGAAGCTCGTCCCTTATTACCGGGCGGTAGTGGAGGAGGCCCGGGAAGGGGGTGTGCTCCCTCCGGATTGGGGGCACACGGAAGTGGTGGTGTTCCATAAGGCCAGTCGACCCCCAGACTAACATGCCTCGTATCGCCCCATTTCCCTCTTAAACGTGGAGGCCAAAATACTGGCGAAGGCGTTGGCTAATCGTCTTCTGCCCCACATTTCTGCTCTGGTACACCCGAACCAGGCGGGATTTATGCCCCAGAGGGCGACCAGACACAACATAAGGAGGGCGCACGTGGCGGTAGCGGCTATACGGCAGACCGGACAGCCGGCGGCACTACTCCTGGCAGACATAGACATGGCGTTCGATTCCTTAAGCTGGGTTTACCTCTTCGCATTGCTACGGAGACTCAATCTTGGCCCCCGCTTCCTCTCTTACATAAAGCTCCTCTACACGGAGCTAACAGTGTCGGTTCGGGTGGCTGGCGCGTCCTCCTCCACTTTTTCCATAGGACCGGGCACGAGGCAGGGATTCTCCCTGTCTCCATACCTCTTCGCCCTAGCCATGGAGCCGCTGGAGGCGTGGGTACGCATCAATACGCAGGTCTGGGGTTTGAATGGGCCCCGGGTCTGTCCGACCAGATTGCGCTATATGTGGATGATGCCCTTTTTTTCTCACAGCAGTGGACAGGACGGGGCCGCGGCTTCTGCGCATCATGCAGATTTTTGGGGAGACGTCGGGGTTGTATATGAATCCCCACAAATCCACCTTGTGGGCCCTGGGAGATCGAACAAGAGTGGGTGCATGGGCGTCCTCGGTCCAGTTGGCGGTGGGGGTCCTGAAATACTTGGGGGTGTTCCTGTCAGATATACCGGCAATGTCCTGGGAACGTAACGTGGCTCCAGTGTGGGAGTGAGTTCGTTCAGACCTCAAATCTTGGTCCCGTATGCCTCTGACTCTGTTTGGCAGATCGGCAATCTTCAAGATGGTAGCGCTTCCCCGGCTCCTCTACCAGCTACAGAATCACCCGTACCCGATCCCGCCTAGATGGTTCCGGCTGGTGAATTCTGTGCTCAGGCAATTTTTGTGGGAGGGGGGTAGGGTGCGCGTGGCGCTACGCGCATGCTTTATGTCCACCTATTGCTGAGGTCTTGCGTCCTCGGACATTCTATCGTACTACCAGGCATCACACCTGCTGGTTCTTAATGAATGGCGGTATGGGGAAAGGGGAGACCAGGCATATGAGCTGGAACGGCAGCTTATGGGGTGCCACTCATTACACACACTCCTATACTCGGCACCGTTGAGGGGTGCGCTTCCATCGGTCACACGGGTGGTGTTCCAGATTTGGAGGCAGGCCCTGCGCCGTATGGGATGGTGGAATACCTTGACTCGGGAGACCCCTCTGTGGAACAATGGGCGCCTGCCCCAACTGGCGGCCCTACAGGGCTTCCGGAGATGGGACGACATTGGCATTTCAACACTGGGAGATGTTAGGAGGGGTAAGACACTCAAGCCCTTCCAGGACCTACAGAGGGAGTTCCATATGCCACGGTCTCAATTTTTTCGGTACCTCCAGTTTCATCACGCCCGGTCTCCTAGCCTGGAGGGTTTGGAGTCTCTCCCTGAACTTAGTCCACTGGAGGCGAAAGTCTTTATGGGGGACCTAAAAGACAAAAAGATCTCCCGGATATAACAATCCCTGTTTACACACTGTTCCTCCACACTACAAAAGCTTTGGGAAGACTGAGAGGCTGACGAGGGCACCCTAGAGGAGGAGGACTGGACGGAGGCACTGGCAGCTCCGCGGGGCGGGGCATTAGCGATGCCACTCCGTCTGGTCCAGTTCAAATATCCCCACAGGGTCTACTTTACTAGAACATGACTGTGGCGGGCGGGATTGATTGCTTCCCCGGAGTGTCTTCGATGTGGTCGGGAGGAGGGCACTTTCCTGCATACTGTTTGGCAGTGTACGTCCTTAGATCGTTTTTGGAGGGGGGCATTTGCATGCCTCTCGGAGGTGCTTGGGTGGGAACTCCCTTGAACACCACAGCTGGCCCTTCTTCATGTTATGGAGGGAATAGGGGGCAATGTCTATAAACGACATCTTATGTTGTTGGGGTTTACGCTGGCGAAACAAGATATTTCTAGGGAGGAAGGCGCCGTGGGGACCTTGATGGCTGCATGGAATAATGGATTGGATTTTTGAATGGGGCTGGAGCAGCCCATCTTTGTGGCCAGGGATGCCCACACAAACACTATAAGATTTGGAAACGGTGGGTGGTCTATCGGGGCATATGGTTAGAGCCGCCGGCATAGGCTGAGACCCATTCAATGGGGTAGTTGCTAGCATGGTCCAGTTGCAGAGGGGGGGGTCGTGGGGGTGCCAGCTACTAGGGTGGGACTTTTTGTTTGTTTCTTTAGATTGTGAACAGGATTAAGCGGATGCAGTGCGATCCCAAGGGGGTTGGGAGAGGGAGGGTGGGAGTTAAGGGTGGGGAAACTTATTATTACTTAGCATGTCTTTGTTCTACATCATGATCTTCCAAATACAAATGTTGTTTGCTTTCATGTATACGTATATCTGATTTGGCAGATGTCTCTGGAGTATGGAGCCCTGCACTGTAATGGCTAATTGACGAAATAAAATATGTTTTTAAAAAAAAAAAGCACTACAAAACCCCACAACCCACACATATACACGCTTTTGCCCCACCTGTCACACAATGGCACCTTCACTCTCCCACAAAAAACCACTCTGTCCTTAACCACTAACAAATCCACGCATCACCAACACAACACAAAGTCACACTATACATAACTTTAATCCATCCAGACACACACTCCCTGTTCATATGACTCACCTCTGCTATCACTCTGACATGACACGGTGTAGACAGAGAAGGCAGAGCTTGCGAACCTTGCTCGGAGTTTCACAGCCAGACCAGGTCCGGGGCCCTGAGTAAGGAAAAGACGAAAGGGGCCAATGATAATCCGCCAAAGGGCCTAAGGAGGACACGCAACTTCCTATTACGGGTTCTCCTGCGGCTACGGAAAAGGGCAGGGGGCGAGCGTACTATAGGTAGCCGTGGGCACTGCAGTTCATAGAATCAGCCGACATTAGGTCGGTGCAGCTTGTGTCCACTGCAGTGCCTGCCCACCCTCTAGCGACCATGTTGTTAGAGTTCTGTTGGAGGGACATCCGCCCATTGGCAAAGGAGTGTCCAGCTGGGAGCAGGGAGTTCGCCTGGCCGCCTGCTCGAGTCTGCCCAGCCCGACTCCGTCACTCTGAATTTGCCCTGCCCGGTCCTAGCACCGTGAAGTGCCGTCCTGAACAACGGAGCAGCTGTGCCTACATTCAGCCTGTTGCTATAGCCAGCTAATTAAACAACATGCTCGGGCCTGTGCTGAGCCTTACGGAAGGCAGCTCAGCTGGAGGGAGCCTCTAAACCTCTGATTAGTGAGAGCTAAGTCCACAGTTTGGCCTCTGCATTGGGTGACACAGTGAGTGGTGCCCATCAAATAAACGGCGAGGAATGCTGCGGGGGAGGGTTGGGTTTTTATCGCCTTTGGTGTGCTCCCTTAGTAACAGTCCCTCTTGTTCTCTATTACATCTCTATTAGGCACTCACTGTCACCCCCCCCCCCCCCACACACATACTTGAAAAATTCCTGGAGCACCAAAAAGGTTGAGCCACAATAATTGATCCCATAATAGACCAAGAGTGGTACCCGCACAAGAGGCAAGCTAGTGAAATGATTCAACTCATGTGGGGACAGCACTGAGCACCGAGCAGCACCAGGCACAGCATAATATGACAATAGCCTCAGGACTTCAGAGAAAACAAGGCATAGGAGACAAAAATAAATAGACAGTGAACTGGGGGCATACTGGACGCATGCAGAGTAGGAGCTACCAGTGCACGGAAGCAGCCTCCTTAGAAATTGGTGTGGCTTATGCCTGGAGGTCCATCTGTTTCAGCTTTTTGTTCCCCTTGTTGCCTGTTACTCGATAAAAAAACATTGTGATAAAGCCTCTGATCGACCAAAGGCATAGGTGCATCATTCCTGAATCCTGGAGGCTCTAAGTAATCCTACGCAGAAACCTGTAGTCTGGGACCTGGGCACCTCATCTACCTTACAAACAAAGAAGGCATGCTCGTGCCCCTCCCCCCAGCACTCAGTTAACAAGCATTGGCATAGCCAATAGGTCTCGCCTTTGGGACCTTATAAGTGTTTAGCCATGCAACAGTTGCATAACTAAATACTTATAAGGTCCCAAAAGCGAGACCTATTGGCTATGCCAAGCGGCCCTGCGGCGCGAAAGTGATCGCGATCAAACATCAAAGCGGCCGCGAAAGTGAAAGTAATCACGGTAAAGCGCGGCGCGCGCCCGCGCACATGCACTGTAGCTCTAGGCTGGCCTGGTAGCACTTTTTGGAGCCCTCTCAATAAGTCTCGCCAGACAAGCGCATGCGCTGGGTCAGGCGAGACCTAAAAATCCTGGGATGTGGGGCGGCAAAACAGTCAAAACATCAAGCTACCATATAAAAAAAAGCGAGCCCTTCCCCATAGCGCACAGTTGAGAGATTCACTTAGAGGGAGAAGAGGCAGTGCAATCAGTGCAGTCCAAAACTCCCAAACTACGAGGTTGGGTAGAAAGAGGAAAGAACCACCGACAGTACAGTGATGCATGAAGAGCAAAACGGAAGGTACAAAGACTCCCAGACTGCCTGGGGAGCCCTACTATAGACCCCAAGATCCAATCAACAATGCTCCACTTCAATCGTCCCATCACTGTCTATAGAATTATATCCAACTCATAACAGCCGTACAAATGTGGAACAAGTTGCAACAGAACATGACCATTGTTAGCAGCCCTGGAAGACAACAACAGAGTAGTAGGCACCTTAGGCTCTCGTAAGGCAACTCTCTGGGACTTCTTTAAGAAAATCCCTGTTACTGGCACAACAAACAACAGTACAGATATGGTTGTAGGAAAAGATGTCCTTATCACACAAGTTAATCCCGGTGTACTTGACAGGAAGACCTTTGCAATTTGTAGCCTGCGCTATGGTGCATGCTCCTCCGTCCACACTGGGCAGCAACACCTGTTTTAGCAGTGCAACAGTGGTGAATGAAGCAATAAAATCTGCAAACTCTGTGGTAAAAGCAGCACCACTGACAGCACCGGCCACCAAAGATAAGGCTGACCAACAGTCACAAACATGGGTGAGCCTCCCTGCATACAACTTATCACCAATTGTCACATCAAGTGATAACTCATCTGCGAATCTGGACGTTCCATTTCCAACTAAGGCGATTTCCCAACAAGATGCACAAGGACCCTATCACAGATACAAGCAAAGTCTTCTTACCGACATCATCCTCAGTCCAACAGTGGCCCATGTGGCCCTGGGCTTTATCAGGAAATATAAAACCTCTTACACCTATGAAATCGTCCCATTTGGATATCTCAGAAACCTCAAAAATGTGCCTTTAGGCACCAAACCAAACAATCAATCGCTTTTGGAATTATCCTTCTTTCAAACAGATGCAAGCAGGATCCCAAGTCCAGAAGATGGATTTGCCTCTAAAACAACAATTGACTCCTTTAATACAGTTTGGCCACAAATTTTACAAACCCTACAATCTACAGTTTCCACTTTAAATTACTACTCTGACACACTGGATGTCCAAGTTAACCTTCTGAATACCCTGGTGGTGTACACAGCAGGAATAGATAACAAATTAGACAATTTAAACAAATTGATTATAAAAGGACACTCAAACACCAATTTGGTACAATCGGTATGCTCCTGCTCCTCAATAATGGACAGTTTGTCTTCGCTTGTTGGAAAAACCAAAATCAAGAACCTCCCAGGGGGACCTGCTCAGAGTCTACAAACTATGGTTGCAGTCACACAACAAGCCTCCAAACCATACAATGATGTTAATTTAACAGTTAATATTAGAAATGAAGTCCCTCACCCAAGCCTGATGACTGCGGCAGCAGAAAAACAAACTGCATCAACACCCGGAAATCTCCCCATTAGCACTATGAGTACAAAGTCCCGGAGCAATAATCAGACTCACGGGACGTCCAACCCTGAACATTCAGGGCGACTGTTTTCAACCGGGACCTCTGTGAAGACTACCTCTGGTAGTAGAGAGACAGCACTGGGAAACATGGCTATCGAAAACCCACCCTCATCATGACCCCTTAGTGAAAGGGAAAAAAAGAGGCTCCGAAATAAGTGCAACAAGACAAATAGCTCCACCATACCAACAACATGTGACTTGTTCCCAATTTTTGCAAGGGGAAGATCAGAATCAATCCACTTAAGCTTAGCAGAAAGCAGTCCCTCACAGTCACAACCTACTTCAACGTTGATCCTGGATGCAGAAGCTGAAATTACAAACTCTAATCTGCAGGAATTCTGCCCTAAGGGCAAATCAAAACAACCCCTAGCACATGCAGGTTATGACACAAGGTGAAAGCAACTTAAATCAATTACAGCAGAGCGGACCAGAGTGGGCCAGATCTCATCACCTCTGACTGATACCTTTAGTGGAGTAGAAGCAACAACAATTAACAATGACTACATACCGGTTGTACTTAGAAACTCATGTAGTGTATGCCTGAATCAAACTGTCTTTTAACTGTTTTAAACATTAGAATTGTTTTAACATTAGAAACTTGACTTACTCCGGTTTTAAATTGCACTTTGCCACCTGCCCGTCGGTCCACCACAGCTGCCCGTGCTGATTGTGTGGAAGCGGTCTGGTCGGTCAGAGGGAGCGTCTCTTGATTCCCCTCACTTCCTGCGAACCACTTTAGGACGCCATCTTTGCTGGGTGACGCTCTAGTCTCCAGAGTTCTCTATCGAGCCTGCCTACATTAAGAACTGATGGCGCCAAAGCGCAGCAGACGCGCGCAGGAGACGCGCGCAGCAGGCGTGCCGGTGGCACACCAGCGGCGCACCAAAGGCAAGCCCGTCCACGCCTGGACTTCGGCAGACGCCAGAAATGCTGTCATTGGCGAACAATGTGTGTTGTCATATTCTAGGGATGATCTATGGGCCGTTAATAAAATGGTAAGCCCATGTAGCCAGCCGTTAACTGGTTCTCTGGAAGGGCCATATTGTTGCATCCGCTGTGGCTTCAATTCCCGTTTTAAACTGCCTCCTCCACTCTCCTCGCTTGCGCATAGGCCTTTTATTAAAATTCTGAGTCTTAACTGCCGCTCCCTGGCTAAACGCTATTTGGATGTACATGACCTAATACAGGAAGAAGCTTCTGATGTTTTATTCTTAACGGAAACCTGGCTCTCTGATGACATGGTCGCGGAGCCAGGCTTAGCGCTTCCGCCTGGTTACAGTATCTTGACTTTAAATAGGATGTCGAGAGGTGGCGTATCGCGGTCATTTTGAAATCCTGCTATGGCTGCACGTTTGTCAAAGAGCCTGTGGCAGGTTGCGAATGCGCTCGCTTTGCAATTTCCCTCAGCGCCAACCACACCAGGGCTGCGGGTCTACCATCCTCCTGGACCAGCCAAGGAGTTTAAATCTGCACTCCTTGAAGTCACCAGTGCCCTGGCAATGAGAACAGCTAATTTTACTATTTTTGAAGACTTGAACCTACACTTCGACTGCTATACAGATACAGAAATCAGTAGCTTTCTTGCAGACCTTGCAGTCTGTCAACTAACTCAATTAGTTTCAGGTCCTACTCATGCTGCAGGTCACTTGCTAGACCCCGTCTTTTCTAACCTCCCTTCCCTTATTGTTAATACACCTAGCCCGGTATGTTGGTCTGACCACTTCCTGATCTCTGTGTCTTTCCCGGCCTCTGAACCCCTGCGCAGAGCTGGTCAAAAGTCCTCCTGCAAGCGCCCTTGGTGCAAACTGAATCTTGAGCAATTTCATGCCCTGCTTACCCTAGAAACCCCCAAGTTGCCTAGTGATCCAGACGCGGCATATAAAAGACTTTGCGACTGGATTCTTCAAACATTGGACGCTCTCATTCCGGCCAAATGGTCCACATGCCGCAACTCTAACCCCAACCCTTGGTTCTCAGATAGACTGGCCACAATGCGTAAAGCCTGTAAAAAATTGGAGCGGGATTGTAGAAGGGATTACGACCAGGCGGCCAAGAGATGCTATCAAGCCGCCATTAATCGCTACCATAGGGCTATACAATCTGAGCGGGCTACCTACTTTGCTAATTAAATTAAGTCAAGCAGCAATCCAGCCAAGTGTATTTTCAAAATACTTAATGATCTTAAACTAAGGAAAACCCCTCCGGCTTCTGTGATCACGTCAAAGCAGCATTGTGAGGACCTTGCTACTTTTTTTGTCAAAAAAGTAGAAACCATATATAAGTCCTTCCCTTTAGTTTCTGCCTGTCTCAGTCCCATACACACACACCCACTACCCATATTCTTACAGCCTTTCCTTCAATCTCACAGGATGAGCTTCGTCTGCTATGCAGCAAAGTTAAATCTGGTTCTCCTGCAGACCCTCTTAAGCCAGACCAGTTCATGGACTCTCTGCCTGTGCTCTTGGCACCTTTGTGCCAGGTGATTAATGCTTCTCTCTCCACTTCTGTAGTCCCTAGGCTGTGGAAACAGGCAATGGTGGTCCCCCTACTTAAAAATCCTTCATTGGATCCAGCCAAATTGGAAAACTTCTGTCCGATATCTCTCTTACCCTGGGTGGCTAAGATTGCTGAGGCACATATTAATACCACCCTTATGGCTTTCTTGGACAACCACAACGTCCTGGATCTCTTGTAGAATGGTTTCGCCAGGTCACAGCATGGAGACAGCTCTCCTTGCGGTGACCGAACATCTCCGGACCGTTCTGGATGCTGGAAACACCATGGCACTGATATTGTTAGATCTTAGTGCCGCGTTCGATACGGTCTCCCACCAGATTCTTCTACATTGTCTGGAGGAGGCTGGTATCGCTGGCTCAGCGCTAGAGTGGTTTAGATCTTTCATTTCTGAGAGAACATTCCAGGTGTCCGCCCCACCTTTTCTTTCACGTGTCCAGTCTATCGGACAGGGTGTGCCACAGGGCTCGGCACTGAGTCCTATATTATTCAATCTGTATGCTTAACCATCGGCTAGGGTGGCCAGGGACTGGGGTCTCACCATTGTCTCATACGCTGACGACACACAATTGGTGGTGGTTCTCTCCGACGACTCTACGCAGGATGCTCCCAAATTCAGGAGCGGTCTGGCGGCTGTCGTGGAGTGGATGACCGCCAACTGTCTCCAGCTTAACGCCAATATATCTGAGGTGTTACTGGTGGGGAAAGATGTTGAGCTTTGGAGTGAGCAATGGTGGCTGAATATCCTTGGGAGTGCACCCACCCCTAAGTGGGTGGTGAAAAATCTACGGGTGTGGATGGACTCGACCCTCAGCTTTCAGGACCACACCAAGAAAGTGTCTGGCATGTGTTTTGGTTTACTCCGTGGACTGAAACCCCTGTTGGGGTACTGTGACCCATCCACGCGAAAAATGATTGTCCAAGCGGCTATCCTGTCAAGGCTGGACTATGCCAGTTCGCTCTACCTGGGGGTAAATAAGGCAGAGGTCATGCGTTTGCAAAGGGTCCAAAATGCGGCAGCCAGAACTCTGCTTGGGCTCCCTAGAAGCTGCCCGACAACTGGTGCCATTTGACGGTTACATTGGCTGCCTATGGCCAAACGTATTGAATTCACAACCCCTTGCCTGGCCTTTCAAATTCTGAAGTACTCTTCCCCGGGTATTCTGGCCACTCTGTTAGTGCCATACACACCCATGCGACATATGCGCTCCATGGGGCAATGTCTGGTTATTGTCCCGTGGGTGAAACGTGTTTGTGCCGGGGGACGGTCATTTCACAGCTTAGCAGCTAAGCTTTGGAACTCCCTTCCCTTTCAGATCCGCTGTCTTGACAACTATCTGGCATTTCGGAAGTTTATCAAAACCCATCTCTTTCCTCCGGCTTAGGCTTTAAGCTATATGTCTTTTTGCAGTCAGCGCCGGGACGCCTCTTTGTTGAGGCAGCTGTTGCGCTATACAAGTTGGGTTAACATAACATAACATAACATAACAATGAGAACCAAAGAATGCAAAACCAGAAGTCCTATCGAAACGTAGACACAGGGCAATCTAACTTCTACAAAGCAGCCAGTGATGACCCAGTACCACTTCCTTAGGATTCTATCAGAGTAACGATCACAAAGGACCTGGGCCCCTTGACCTCACAAATGGAAACAATGCATAAAATTGAGTATCTACATCAAGGTCCGCGCTAGGAGTTCTGGCAGGGAACAACAATGGACATATACAAGGTTGAGCACGCCCGAATAGGATCTGGGGTCCTAATCAAGGACCTAAACAGGAAACAGCCATACCAAATCAAAATACTATGCTGCGGTTCATCCCGGTGTATCCCTTGCAAGGTCCCCATGATGTCTTAAAGAGGGGGAACATCCTTAGGCTAGTCAAATCTATTACTGAACTGAGCAGATTGGAGTCCTGTGACATAATAGGAATTTAATGTCTTTCCCCTAAAGGTCATCAAATTTCAGAACCCACTCTAACTACATTAATTTCGACAAATGTTGCGCAGCAAATCCTACCCAGAACAGAGCTATTCAGCTCATGGGGAATCAAAATAACCCCCTTTAAAGATATAGGCTATACTACAGTATTAGTAAAATCACCAGATAGTACAGTGTCTGGTAGGAAGAAGCCATTTTCAACCCTAAGAAATGCCCAGGATTGTATCATTACGAATCACAGGAAACAGAGGGCGCAAATCCCAGATCCTCTGGAGGAAGACTGGGCTTGGCTGTCAGTAGCATTTATTAACAGAACCCTTGACTAAAACAGTCATCAAGCCTCTCTAGTGTCAATATGCTATCACTATCCATGTGCTCCTGGAACATCAATGGCCTCATGCAGAAACTCAAGTCTCCAAAAGTGATCATGTTCTTAAAAAAACACGAAATTACAGTCCTCCAAGAAACATGGGCTGAGACAAGCCTTTTAATAGAAGGATACCTAAAGCACTGGACCCCAGCCACTTGGGACCACAATTATGGAAGACCAAAAGGCTATCGATTTACTGCTCAGTTAAGTTCAAAATAACCATTGATTTGTAAGCCTTTGAGGAGAACGGGTTCTCAGGAATAAAGATTTGCAGTTTAAGTTTGCAGCAATTGATACTACTGCTAAACGTGCACACCAGTCCAAATGCAGAGGAGAAAAGGTCGGAATTCAATCACTTAATACATACTCTGTGCGACTTAACCAATGATTACAGCGGGGAGAGGGGAGAGGATGTGGTCTGACGGTTAGATTGCCGACTTTGGTGCTGGAAACCAAGGTTCGAGCCACGCGGTCGCGTCCACATCCTGTGACTCTGGGCAAATCACTTAATCTCCCCGTGCCTGAATGTGTCCTTGTTCAACGTAACCGGTGCTCATGTAATGCGCTCCAATACCTTGGGTCGAGTTCGCGCTATATAAATCTGCATTAATAAAAAAAAATGATTATCGCGAAGTAGCATGCTTGACCACTGGGCACTTTAATACAAAAATATTTCAAAATCTTCCGGAACACCATCAGGAAATGAATCCAGGGAGAGACCAAAACATCACTGAACAGGTCAAACTCAGTGGCTACAAATATGGCGAGCTTGGAGAATACATGTGTTGTAACTAGAAGTGGAACTCTGTTCCTTTTCTCCCTTCCTTCACCCTCTCTCTCCTTCCCTTCACCCGTTCCCCCCTACCCTTTTCCTCCCATTGGTACATACCTTCCAGTAGAATCTTGAAGAGAAGCTCATTGTAGAATGCTGAGTGCGCTTCACTTGTCAGCTGGTGCCTGAGGATCTAAGTTTGAATAAACGCTCTTCTTCTTCTCCTCATCTTGTGCGGTGAAGTTTATTTAACAACATGTTATTGCAACTTAGCAGTGGGTTTGATGGAGCAGGGTTTTGAGAAAATAAAACCTGCTCGGATTGATTCCTCGGTAACATTTATTAACACTGTGCTGTGAGATTCACATGCACCAACATAAACACATGGGAAAATGCTTTGCGCATGCGTTCACTAATGTAGAGACTAATGCATGACAGACAAGGCCGCATTTGTGTTCTGGTTTTAAATATAATAAAAATAAATGCTGTTTTTGCACATTAATGCTTTTGCTAGGAACATATTATGGGTTAATGCAATGGTGGATGGTAAACAGTGAAAAGTGAATTTCGTTATATTAATAATGTTTGTGTTTCCATTCATTGTACAGAAATGCATGGGCCTACATTTCTGCATGTTTGTAACGGGTTAATAGAGAAAAATCATGTAATAAACCGAAAATCAAGCTCTGAGAGAGAAGTGGCGGAGGCTAAGGCTGCTGACCTTCGCGAGGCATTTGTTTGTCTGCCAATTAACGGAAAGACGCCTGTGAGAAAGAGAGGAAATGTAAAACCTCTTCAGTCGAAAGCAGCAGTGTTGAATAATAAAAATGTAGAAATTGTAACATTTTGCCTTCTAGTGGAAATGTGTGGATAGTGTAATGAGAAAGTGTATTAGACAAAGAACACTAAGAAAACATGATCATGACTATGGTGGTATGATAGAACACCGTCTGAATCAGCCAATGAGAGACTGAGTTTTCGTAAATGTTTCAGCTACTGTGGGTTGGACATGTAGGTTTTAGGGTATAACTGGGGTGCCCTAGGGGGTGTGGTTGGAGAAGCGGTGGCTGTGGCGCATTTGGGAAGAAGCTTGGAGGGAGACCGTCGCTGTCCGATGGTTTTTGCGGCAGCCTACCTGTTTCCTGTTCCTGTCCTGTTAATCTTTGTTCCCTGAAGCTATCTCAGGAGACCCCTACTATCTCCGTGGCCAGGGGTTAGTATTTCTCTATTTCTTTATGTTAGTATTAGCTAAAAGATCCACATTTTGAACAATTATTTGCAAATGTATTTTTTTCTCTGAAACTTTTGTCTCTTCACCTATCCACTCCTTCATATTTCATTTGTTCATTTTAATATGAGTTATGACATTGCTTTCATAGATAAATGCTCTCTATCGCTCTGTGATTAATTCATTGTTTGCCTTGTGAATCTGTATGTTGAGCTTATATTATACATTATTAGGTGCTACAATGTATTAACTTTCCATTGAGTTTGTGGTTATTCAGAAATTATAAATAGATAGATAGTTATTATTATTACCATCAACTTCTAAAATTTAAGGTTCATCGACCAGAGGAAAGAAGTTGATATGCAGGCTCAGTTAGGTACTGTTGGCTTGTAGCTGTGCCATTACACATCGCGCTGCTGTATTTACTGCTTATGAAGTAAGAACAACGTCCACAAGGAACTTATTCACAAACAAATGTTCTAAATTTTGGAGCAAAAGTTAAACTCCTAACTGATTCAATCTATAAGCCAAACAAAAATATCTTGTTACTTTGGAGTATTTATTTATTCAGACTAATAACAATTAATCGTATAATTCACAGAAATATGAAAAAATATATATATATTTCAGTTTTTAGGCACAAAGCAATAAGTGAAGAAAGTGAAGCTAGAACCCAGTGTGAATAGAAATAGCCTATAAAGTGAGATAGATATAAAGAGGTCTTTCTTTTAAAAACACAATGAGGAGCAAGTTAGCGTGTAACGAGTCTTTTTTGCTCTCCCCTTGTTGAGGTCGACGACGTTTCAACCCTCTCGGGGTACGGGGTATCATCAGGACATAATCTGGGGACTAATTATTTCCAATTGAAATTTGAGGGATGATAGATAATTATCTGACGAATTTGGAGTAATTAATATCTCCGCGTTCTCTGTGTAACCAAGGCTTCCCAATTTATAAGCGCTGTGTGCCCAATAGGGCTGTTTAAGAATCCAGCGTGGCCTTGAACTGTACTTAACGTGCCAATAACACTTCCTGTTCCAAGTATAACGATAGGGAATTCAGTAACCCGATGAATTAAGCATCCAAGTCTCCGCGCGAGGTCGGTGAACGCCGACTCTAAGGCGGAAGTATTTACTGCTTAGCTTCAGACTTTAATCGAGTTCACTCGCTTAGGCTCGCTACTTTAGCGATTTTTAAAGTTACCCGTTTTGTGGGTGTTTTATTTGACACTTTGGTTGTTTTCCCCTGTTTTTATTTTCACATTGTATTCCGCATACTTGCACATTAAAAGATTTTGCGCTACTCACCGCGATTTTCGCGGGTTCCTCGGCCCTTAGATCAGACTTCCTGGACCATCTTGAGGATAGACTGTGCCGGGAAGCGGCCGCCATATTGGGGCGCGCTCTAGCTGTGAGGAGGGTGATTTTCATCTCTATTTAAGGCTATGCCGTTTGCGCGCAGCGTTTACGCGCAGCCGGAGCGCCCTGGAGTCCGCGTCGAGGACGGGCCGAGGGAGGGCCAGGCTAGTAACATACATACAGCTCCCATCGTCAGGCATTCACATCTTGCCTACACACACAAGGAGTTAGCCGCACTCAGACCTCCGCGTATGTATTGTCACCATTCTTTTGCTCCGGTAGTGTTTTTGAACGTTCCTGACTGTGTATGTTATCTGCCACCTCGCTCGCTGCCTGTGGTGGTTGGCCCCGCTCCCAGTCCCATTACCACTACTAACACAGCTCCTACGGCTAATATTCAGCGCGGTTTCCTCATTAATGCTAGATATTTAGTTAAAAATAATATAGCCTTTAATGAGTTTGTGGTTAGTGTGAAGCCCTCCTGGGTTTTTGTCACGGAAACCTGGGCTTCCGACTCTTCCGGTCCTCATCTTATAGATGCCATCCCCGAAGGCTATGCCTTCGGTAGATTAGATCGGGAAGGTCGCAGAGGGGGTGGATTAGGGATTGTATATCAGGTTTCTTATTCTTGTCGCATTACTCCCCTTTCCATTCCCTCTGATTCTTTTCAGGCCTTACATTTTGTGATTACCTCTGCCTCTTCTCTTCCCTTTACTGGCATTTTAATCTACAGACCTCCCGGACCTAGAACTGCCTTTAGTCAGAAACTGCTCAATATTTTAGAGCCCTATTTTGGGTGCGAATATATGACGATCCTCGGGGACTTTAATTTTTATTTGGAGGATTTGGACTCCAGGGATTCCCTTTTTCTGTTGGACTCCATGTCCGCGTGTGGATTAAACCAATTGGTTAAATTTCCTACCCATCAGGCCGGTCACACTTTGGATGGGGTCTTTTCGAATGACTCCAGAATCTCGACAGGCCAACCTTTCCCATTGGTTTGGTCCGATCACTTGGCCGTTCCACTGGAGTTTCAGTGTCCCCCTGCTATTTTTAAGTCCCTCAGCTATAGTAGAAGAGAACCCAAACGTAATCTCAAGGCCATTTCAAAGGAGACCCTAGGGCCGCTGATTCTCAAAAATATTTATTCTATTGTGAGAGACGTTAATTTGGCGGCCGCTAATTTTGACTCTTCTCTGAGCTGTGCTATTGATACTTTGGCCCCCATTACCTTGTGCTATTCAGCTAGAAAGAGTCCTTCTGCTCCCTGGTTTTCTGAATCCCTGAGAAGTCTGAGGCAGGACTGCAGGAAACAGGAGAGAGCGTGGAGGGCGAGCTGGGACCATACAGAAAGGGAAAAACATAAACTTGCGCTCAAAAGATATAAGGCAGAGGTAATTAAACAAAAGCAGGAATACTTCTCCAAAATAACTGCCTCTCTTACGTCCCCCAGAGACCTCTTTCGGATTGTTGATTCCCTGTGCTCCTTGCAAACTCCCAATCCTACTGTCAATTCTCAAGATCTCTGTGACAGGATTGCCCAGTTCTTTCATTCCAAGATTGCGGATATTTATTCCGCCCTGGAAGTACAGCGGGCTTCTTTGCCCCCCCTGTGTACTCCGGCCATCCCAGGGGCTGAAATATAAAATCGGATTGCTAAGGCCAGCCTGTCCTGCTTTCCTCTATTAAATATGGCTCAACTGGATAGGCTGCTTAGTAAAACAAAATCGGGCTCTCCCCTAGACCCTTGCCCCCTCAGAGTCTTTAAGGATTGCAGGGATGTCCTTTTGCCCCCTCTTCTTGAGATTATGAACAGGGCTATACGTGAAGGTGTGTACCCGGACGTGTGGAAGAGGGCGGTAGTTAAACCCCTTTTAAAAAAGCCCTCCCTCGATCCTGAAACCCTGAAGAATTTCCGTCCCATTTCGCTGCTTCCGGCACCTGCTAAAATGCTGGAAACACATCTTAATAAACATCTGATGGCCTTTGTAGATGGGCACGGATTTCTTGATCCAGCCCAACATGGTTTCCGGCGGTCCCATAGTACAGAGTCCGCTCTTACTGTGGTGTTAAACAACATCCGTATGGAGGTGGATCAGGGCCATACTACCTTCTTGGTCCTATTAGACCTTACAGCAACTTTTGACACGCTATCCCCGGTGACTTTGACAGCCCGCCTGAGGGAGATCGGGGTTGAGGGATCGGCTCTGAGCCTTCTGGCTTCTTTTCTGGATCTGAGAGAACAGAGGGTCAAACTAGGTGAATTCCTATCTCCATACCTGCCTGTGCAATGTGGGGTCCCCCAGGGGTCGGACCTTAGCCCTACCCTTTTTAATATCCATTTGGCCCCACTTGCCAAATTAATAAGATCTTATGGGATGGAGGTGGTCTCCTATGCAGACGACACCCAGATCATGGTGTCCCTCGCTCACCCAGACGACTCCTCTGCACTCAGCTTTAGAAACTGCATGGAGGCAGTCTCTAAATGGATGATCTGTAACTCCCTAAAGTTGAATGGAGAGAAAACGGAGGTTCTTGTCTTTGGTGGTGGGAGTGACCTGTGGTCTGATAAGTGGTGGCCCCCCTCCTTGGGATTGTGTCCCTCTCCCTCTCACTCAGCCCGTAATCTGGGGGTCCTGATTGATCCCTCACTCTCTATGAACTTACAAGTAAATAGAACGGTGTCGACCTGCTGGGGAATTATCAAAACCTTAAGAAAAATAAAATACTACCTTGCTGCCTCTGCACGCAAACAAGTAGTATTGGCCCTGGTGTCCTCACGCCTTGACTATTGTAATGCTCTATACTCGGGTCTAGACAAGGGCCTGGTGCAGCCACTGCAAACTGTGCAGAATGCGGCTGCCAAATTTGTCACGGATGCCCCAAGGCTTTCCTCTGCCACTGCTGTTAGGAAGAACCTACACTGGCTTCCTATCTCGGCCAGGGTCACCTTTAAGATCCTCAGCCTGACATTTGGGACAATGCTAGGGCAAGGAGCGAGAGGAATCAGTGATCTTTTGGTGCCCTATGTCCCCGCCAGAAATCTTCGGTCCTCTGATAAGAATCTGTTATCGGTACCTCGTTTCAGGAGAACTAGGTTGGGAGGAAGGGCTTTCTCCTATCTGGCGCCCAAGCTCTGGAATGCTCTCCCTATGGAAAGTAGAGCTCAACCATCAGTCCCCTTGTTCAGAAAAGCACTAAAGACCTGGCTTTTTGTTATGGCATATCCGTGAGCTGGCTTCTGTGTTTTGATCGTTTTGGTAGGCGCCTTGATGCCTTTGGGCTTAGTTTGCGTGATACAAATTGTCTTTCATTCATTCAGGTATTTAGTGTGTTAGATAGAAGCCTGTATAATGAACAACTGATTACGAGTGTTCATTAGTCTTGAAACTCACCCCAGCGTCATTTCAGCAGATAGTGTTTGGGGGAATGTGTACGGGGCTATGTATTGTTATCGATTATCAATCCCTGATTGGTGCCGGATCAGTTTTGGTAGTAGAGGATGGTTAATTATTGATTAGTTTGGTAATAATTATTGATTATTTATTATTTGTTTTTTAACATGAAGAGTTACTGATTTGTTCTATGTTGTCTACAATTGCGGGTACAGAGTTACCTGAGATCCTGGGATATTGTTATTAGCCTGAAGTAGGCAGAAGAAGAGTTTGAATAAGTTATCACACTGGAGAAGTACTTTGTCTGTTGTCATAATACTGAACGGCGAAAGGCTGTAGGTGTTATATTAGGGACTATTCGTATGGGAGTATATTTTTATGTGTTATAGTGAAGGGTACACTTCCGAAACTCTTTGGCTAGTATCCCTAGAAGAGTACCAAGTTCTTCTATAGCTTTTTTGGGTGTAGAATAGCGCTGGTCGTTGTTTTACTCAAAGTGAAAGAATCTTGTTTTGAAATGAAAATGTATCTCTTTATTTAGTGGAACAGACAAGGTAGCATTGTTTTATGGCGTTATTAACAAGAATTTGGTAAGGAAAAACCTAGAAAATACATTGCCGTATTATTTTGTAAAGGGGAAGTCAGTAGAAGGAGTAATACTAACGTCAGAAAAAGCCACGCTGGCATTGGTCAGATAGCGGGAGCGTAGAGAGCAGTGATTGGTTGACTGTTGTAAGCTGTATTTGTTTTGTTCGAGATACTGCTTACTTAGTTGTGCTCTGATTGGTTGGTTGGTGAGAGTCGCGCAGGTATTGGCGATCCTTAATAAGTAGAGATTGTAGAAATACGAAGAGTTTGTTGTTGGTTTATTGAATTATATTTAACGTAGAGCTGGAAAAATGAAGCTGATTAATAATATAAAAGGTTTCTTTAAGAAGAATAAACCAATAGTGACTAGAGAGGAAATTCTTATTCCACCTCTAAGAACGCCTGCTTCTTTTATGATGTTGGAATGTGGTTACCATACGTGTACTTGGTTAGAGAATTGGATGAAATACACAGAAGATGATGGTGTTTTAGCTTTCCCAGAGCATGGTACATTTAATGTAAGGATTCTACAAAATCTGAGAGATCGAATGAATTCTTTAGAACCAAAACCTAGACCTACTCAGTATGAAGCACTTGAGGAATGGGAATATGAGGCGTTCGAGCAAGAGAAGTATAGGGGTGGGAGAAGATAAAGAAATATAATGACTAGATAGCCTTTTGAAAATTGGGTAGAAAGAATGAAAAGGTGGAGGATAGCTGTGGTAATGGAAGGTTTATATCCAGTTCAAGTTGCTGAAGAATCGACTGAAGGCAAATATAAAGAGAAAAAGAAAAATATAGAGACATCAGGATTAAATATTGATGATTCAGATGATGAATTGTTAGATGACATTTTGACTAAAAGACCTCCACCATATCAAAAAGACTCGAGTGAGACAGTTCCAAATGATCCCTTAATGGGTACCCGACTGATTCCGCAGGTTCCACAAGTTTCGGTAGTTACTAGAGTAGTACAAGAGAAAGAAATGGAGATATTGACTAAAGAAAGAGAGGAGTTGACTCAGAAAATTAATCAATTGAATTTGAATGTGGAAGCATTGACAGTGCCGGTAACAATTGGTCCTATAGTTCCATTGTATGGGGATAAACAGAATATATCGAGAGTACATGCATTGACAGTTCCAATGAATAGTGTTAGATATGAGGTAGTGACGGTAGCTGATCAGGCAGAACAAGTTGAGACAAATACTTCATTTATTGATCTTCCAGTTTGTGAGTTGATAACTGAAACCCCAAAGAGAGGTGCGCAAATAGAGCCAAGGAGAATAGTGCAGAATTTTACTCCAGTTCAATAGGTCCTTTGCCAGATGAGTTAGACGATTGGATAAGGGGAATGGAAAAGCGAAAACCTCAATCACAGAGTATAGATGTGAGTAAATTGAGAATGGATTTGGAAGAAATTATCATTGGCACATTAAGTCCAGACAGATTGGTACCTACCGGGATTAGGAGTTGTTATTTTTGTGTAAAAATATTACTTGGAGAGCAAGAAATCTTCATGAGAAAATAACAGAAGCTGCTTGTGAATATGGAATAGACATAGAGAAATCAAAGGTGTTACAGAAAACGTATAGAATGGATTTTTTTGGACAAGGATTTGGAGAGTTTGAATGCGTCTGGTAAAAGATTGCAAATAAAAGAGTTAATAAACATTTTAAAGAAATGGGGAGATGTAGAATGATGGAAAGGTAGATGGGCAAAGAAGAAGCGAATACTGATAAAAATGCGTCTTTATTTCCATTGAGGGAGGCAGAGAAAGCGGAAAGGGTGTGTCCGATGAGAGAAGTTCCAGGTGGTGGATATGTTCACGTACCTTGGACAAGAGAGGATATATTGTCCTTTACAAATGACTTCCCTAGGCTGAGGGAAAAAAACAGTTGAATGGTACAAACAAGTAGAGAGGTTTGTGAATGTTTCAAAGGTTTTGTTGAAGGATTTAGATGGTTTGTTTGAGATTGTTGTTCGAGCTGATTTGTGGACTGAGTGTAAGATTACTGTTGATTGACCTAAAGAAGAATATCCAAGAGATCCAAAGACAGGTGCACATTCTGATGAGGTGATGAAAAAGTATAACCAGGTAATACCTTACCTGAAGAGTAAAATGTCTCCAAAGGAAACAGATTGGGTTAAAATAGACAGGAAGACACAAGAACCAAAGGAGTCAGTACATGCATACTATGAAAGGTTGTTACAGGTGTTCAAACAGTACAGTGGGTTTGAGAATATTGGAGATAAAGATATGGGTCATTTTGCATATCGTTTTGTGTTTGGTTTGAAACCGGAAATTAGTAATATGATTCAGCAACATTTGATTTATTGGCAGAGTAAAAAAATTGATGAGATTCTGAGATATGTGAATATTAAAGTTAAAAGAGAAAATGATGTGGGCACAAGTGAAGGTAGGAGAACAGCAAGAAGCAAACAGTGGTTCTCAAACAGATCAGATGAAAGGTCAGAATCAAAATGGTCAAGTATCTGGTGGTGGCAGAGGTAGAGGTAGAGGTAAGATGAATAAAGATGATAGGAAAAATAAATATCCTTGTCATGCGTGTGGAAAATTTGGACATTGGAAGAACGAGTGTAGATCTGTTCAGAAGAATAATGGGGTGAATCAAAATTGAAATCCACAGATGCAGAATGAGATGGTTGTGAATCAGCAACAGCAGCAGCAGGTAGTTACTCAACAGTTAGAGGTGCCACAAGCTCCTATGCCAAATAATGTGAATGCTCAAGTACAGAGGTACAGTGTGAACACTGGATTTCACGCAAGCGAACAAGTTGGTAAGAATCAAAATGTGCAAATGGTTTCGCAATACTTGTTGCAATGCAATGAGAGTGATTCAGACTCATCTCAATGATGGTGCCAGAGGGGGAAGGAAGAGTGCGTACTTGGCACATCTGTAGAGGTAGATCAGTCAGGTCCATTTGTTGATGGAAAAGTGGAAGGTAATGATATTACATTCCTAGTGGATACTGGTGCTACCCGTTCTACTGTAAGAGCAGCAGAAATTCCTAACCCACCCCTCTCTGGAGAAACTACCTAAGTTGTAGGAGTCTCTAATAAGCATATTAAAACTCCAATCACAAAGCCAACAAAAGTTCATATTGGAAGATTTAGAGACATGCATCGGTTCGTGGTATGTGATACGAGTCCTGTGAATCTTTTAGGGAGAGATTTGCTCTATAAGATGAGTTGTACCATCTATTGAACGCCTGATGGTATTGCTTTCCAAACACCAGATGAGGATGTTGAGTTTAAGATGATGCTAGCAAAGCAAGGGACAGAAGTGGATGAATTGTATTAACTTCTCACTGAAGAAGATTTGCCTGTAGAGCTGAGAGATTCAGTAAGGTCTGATGTATGGGACTTTACAGGAAAATAAATTGGTCTGATGAAAGGTGTGGATCCTATTTAGGTTACAGTGAAACCTGGTGCAAAATACACACTTCAGTACAAGCTGAGTCCTGAGATAACAGCAGGAGTTACTCCTGTGATTGATCAAATGATTGAGCAGGGTATTCTGAGAGAAATACTGAGCAGTCCTTGTAATTCGCCTATTATGGGAATCAAAAAGCCAAGTGGAAAATATAGAATAGTACAGGATTTATGGAAAATCAATAAGATAGTGGTACCCTGTTGTCCAATAGTGCCAAATCCAGCAGTGATTCTTTATCAAATTCCCTGTGATGCAGAATGGTACACGGTGATTGATCTGTTTCAAGTCTTTTTCTCGATTCCTTTACATCCGGATAGCCAGTATTTGTTCGTTTTCCGGTTCGGAGACCGTGTTTTGGCATGGTGCCCAGTTCCTCAACGGTACACAGAGAATCCTTCGATTTTTAATCAGATTTTGAAAAAATGTTTGGAGACTTTAGTCATGCCAAGAATTTCAGTTTTGGTTCAGTACATTTATGACCTACTGGTGGTATCAAAATCTCGACAGGCATTTGTGACAGATACAATTGCCTTACTGAATCATTTAGCAGAAGGTGGACATAAAGTATCACCAGCAAAATTACAATTTTGTAAACAGGAAGTCCAATATTTTGGACACAAGATAGAGAAGGGAGTCAGGAAAATGATACCAGAAAGGATCAGTGTGATTTAACAATGAGTCTTCCCAAGACTCAGAAAGAAGTGTGAATGTTCTTGGGAATGGTTGGATACTGCAGACAGTGGATCAGTCACTGATTGCAAAACCTCTACAGAGATTAACACATAAAGATATGACTGATACGATTGAGTTGGATGATGAAAGCATGAGAGCTTTTATTGAGTAGTGAGATAGTCTTTGTCGAGCACCTGCATTGGGAATGCTAGATTATGGAAAGGATTTTGCATTATATTGCTGTGAGAGAGATGGGGGTGCATTATCAGTATAGACCCAAAAACATGAAATGGCTGGATGTCCAGTGGCATATTTTTCTGCTACTTTGGATTCAGTGGCTGCAGCATTGCCAGGTTGTTTGAAAACAGTGGCTGCAACTTGTGTGAGTCTGGAACAGAGTGAATTGAGTGTGATGGGACATCCAGTCAAAATATATGTGCCACATTCAGTTGAGATTCTTTTGACAAAAACGAGAACACAGCACATGACCTATAGTCGGCTGACTAGGTATGAGAGAGTAATTTTGGGTGCAGAAAATGTGACAGTGGTGAGATGTACGACAATAAACCCAGTGACACTGTTGCCTAGTCCATTTTGTGAGGAAGTAAAAGAAGAAACAGATCACGATTGTTTGGATGTGACAGAGTTGTGTACGAAACCAAGGCCAGACATCAAGGATACTCCTATGGAAGAATCAGATAGTGTGATGTTTGTTGATGGATCATGTCAGAGAAATAAGAGAGAGGTGTATTAAATTCTGCCCTTTACCGTTTGTACCATTTGCACAGCACCAGCACTTTTGACTCTGTCCCTACCAGTCCGGCCCAGAGAGGAGGGGCCGCAACGTGACGGGTGCAGGAGCACCATAAAGAAGGCTCAGGAGTGTCGCGGGGCGGGATCCCTTTACCGTTTCCACCATTTGCACAGCCCCAGCACTTTTGCCACTTTCCTACCGGTCCGGTCCAAAGGTGCGGGGTTGGTTTGATCAGGTACGCAGTAGGGCACATACACACCTAAAGAAAGTGCTACATAAAAAGGATAAAAACTGTGAGGAAGTAAGACAGGCCAGAAATCTTTATAGGAGTGCGTTAAAAGCTCGAAAGAATCAATTAAGGGAAGATGCGTGGAAAGCTTTGCATAATGCGTGCCTCCAGAGAGATAATAATAGCTTCTGGAAAGCAGTTAAGGCCCCATTTCTTGCATCAAGCGACATTCCATCTGCAGAAATTGGAATAAGTGAGGATAAATGGGTCCAACATTTTACCATGCTTTATAATGATGATAAACCGACTCAAACTGAGCAAGATCTGTAATCGCCAGGTCTATCTTTGATAGCACAACATACTGTATTTCCCCTAGATATATGTTTCTCTGTTGAGGAAAAAATCCAGGCTATTAATGAGATTGCACGTGGTAAAGCCCCAGGGCCGAACAGAGTTCCTGTGGATGTGTATAAAAGTAATATCCAGCTATGGGCTCCATTATTAATTAATGTCCTGGATAGATGCTGCCGTCAAGGTTTTATTGCTTCATGGTTTGATGCAATTGTGATTCCGATTTTTAAAAAGTGGGATAGAAACAAACCTATTTGTTATCAACAAATCTCCCTACTAGATTCTCTCCTCAAAGTGGTAGGGCGGGTTATTTTCCATAAACTACAGATATGGGCAGACAAGACTAGCTTCATTTCAAACCTGCAATACGAGTTTCGACCAGGTCTTTGGACCATTGATCAGGGCTTAAATTTAAGCCTTATAATAAGTAAATATACGCAGGCAAAGGAGGGGAAGCTCTTTTGAAATGTTATGGAGCACATTGGAGGGGATAGGAGTTGATCCCACATTAATACTTTTTATGAGAGAATTATATAGAGATGCAGGGGCAAGGGTGCGGTTCCGTAAACATGGTAAATGCTCAGCTAAATTCCCGATAAGAAAAGGAGTGAGGCAAGGATGCGTGCTTGCTCCTTTTCTTTTTAGCTTATATATTAATGGTCTTAGCCAGTAATTGATAGATCATCGCCAGGATTATCCGATTATTAACAACAGACCAGTTCCAGTTTTACTTTATGCAGATGATGCGGTTTTAATGGCATGGACTCAATTAGAATTACAAAGAACAGTAACTAATTTCGCTACTTTTATGTATGACAAGGGTCTAAGTGAAAACACTAGTAAGACTTTTATAATGAAATGCGAAAAGAAGACCACTAAATGTTGCAATATTTTCATTAAAAATGGTAAAATTAAATGTACTAATAAATTGTCATATCTGGGGATTAACTTTGATCGCACGGGGACGTGGTCCGCTGCAGTCCAGGCAAGGAAATTGGTGTTTTCGAGAGCTATAGGTCCTGTGATCAACTTCTCTAGAAAATTGGGTTGCCAGTACCCGAACTATTACAAATATATAAGTCAAAGTGTCTATTGATAGCTCTGTATGGGGCGGGTATATGGGGGATTACGGATGTGCAGCCACTACAACTGAGTGAGAACGCATTCATAGGATATTTGCTGGCTGTTCCAAGCTCAGCTGCTAATTTTATTTGTCATTCTGAGCTTGGTCTGCCTTTCATCTCGGATGTGATTGGAATTAACCCTATTTTGCTTTGGCGCTAGGTCTGGGTGTCAAATGAGACCAGCTTTAATCTTGAAATTATTAAGGACTGTTTAAAACTGGATAGGGTTTCACACATCCTGTGACTCCGCTATATTAAACATCTTGCAAATGAAATTGGCCCCCCTGAGTATTATGAGAAACCAGAGAGCATGGCTTTAATCCCTAGAAAGGTATTGAAAGCAGACTGTTTGGTCTATTTACAAGATAAGAGATGGTCTAAAGAAAGCGAAAAAATAACTGTTATGGATAACCAGCTGATGTTAACATGCCCAGGCATTCAGTCATACTTGGTTCAAGTCCAGGGATGCTTTAAACAAATGCTCTTGACCTGTTTTTGCCTGGGGATTATGCACAGATTTGTCAGCTTTCCAACTATAAATGATTGGTCAAGAGATTTGGTCCTGTGCCCATGTGATGATATATCACGCCAATCGACTCTGCATACTGTA
This sequence comes from Triturus cristatus, assembly GCF_964204655.1. Classification (NCBI taxonomy): domain Eukaryota; kingdom Metazoa; phylum Chordata; class Amphibia; order Caudata; family Salamandridae; genus Triturus; species Triturus cristatus. Next base: position 1,188,020,052 of record NC_140581.1, on the reverse strand, counting down.
TTATTTTGTAAAAAAAATTCAGTTCCAAGGAAAAGGCTCATAATCCCTATTTTAAATTTTTTAGGTTTAAGACAATGCCGTGTAGCATATATGAAATTACAAACTCTGGACAATGAAATGATTATGAAATCCGTTGCCTTATTTTTAAAAAATGTTATCAGGTTTAGGAATTCTATGTGAAATTGACCTACGCTGATGGAGCTATGACAGCGTTTCTTACAAACTCTATGTAATAAAATGTCATAAAGTTTGATGTATAATTCTCCTTAAAGTTATGCTCTTTTTATTATATTTAAGAGTACCCAAGCACACGTAGAAATATGGTTCACAAAATTATTATGTAAATTAGGTATGTAACACAATAAACAAATCTCCGTTTTTTCTTGTGAGTTTCTTAAATTTAATATTCTTGTTTTCATAGTGGTTTCACAGTCTTCACAGTGGTTCCCAAGCCAACACGTGTTTCGTCGCCTCTAGTAATATCGTACATGCGACTTGTTCACGGCTAGGTACAAATTGATATATGCCACATTAGTCCAAATGTTATTATAGATGTTGCAAACATTTGTTAACAAACGCAAACAAATGTGCTTCCAGGGTAGGTGTCAACATTATGGGGTTTTTAACAGGTGGCGGTATCCCGAGGCTATGGTGTACATAAATGCAACGTGAAATCAGGTGAGTACTAGCCTTTTCATATAAGATGGTGACTATCCATAACTCGGCGTGTTTATCTCTAACATGCGAAGTTAGAGATAAACACGCCGAGTTACGTCTACCGGCAACTCGAATTCGGAGCCAGACGCGAGGGGGTAGCTTCACATCGCAGAGACGTTCTCTTCAACCCGGAGGTAAGGAAAGAACTTTAGCACACTGGGCACATGCATATATGTGGCTGACCTTTTCCTGATTTAGGGACAATATAATTTTCAGTGAGAATAGACGTTTTCATACTTATACGGAGACAATTGTATTTCTTTCTTACTAGATGGGGTTCGAACTAATAAGTTCCGCATACCGCTGTTAATTGGAAGTGATCACCTTACAAGGGCCTGCCCCCCACGTCGCATGAATGTATGACTTGGAATTATCGTCATACTTGATGTATGTATCAATCTTCTTGACATACAAATTATTTGTCAGCAGTGTCATTACTCTACACTCGTGTCCTTAGATATGGATATTCATAGCCACGTATCCTTCTCTTTCCTGTTCTTGTACATTACAGATATTATTTACAAGACAGTGTTCAGGTCAGTTATTTTAACATTTCCACTCGTTCCAGTATAGCACATTATCGATTTATACCCCCAGCTAGTCCATATTTTGATTAGCCCTTTCTGTTTGTACTCTTTGCCCGGCCTTTATAGACTATACATACCGCATGAAACATTTGGTAAACTTCACATGGAACGTACTTTCACCGCATATAGAACTATTTCACATACACCGCCCACACGCTAAATCTATACATGTTCAGATAGTCACCATCTTATATGATAAGGCTAGTACTCACCTGATTTCACGGTGCATTTATGTACACCATAGCCTTGGGATACCGCCACCTATTAAAAACCCCATAATGTTGACACCTACCCTGGGAGCACATTTGTTTGCGTTTGTTAACAAATGTTTGCAACATCTATAATAACATTAGGACTAATGTGGAATATCATATCAATTTGTACCTAGCCGTGAACAAGTCGCATGTACAATATTACTAGTGGCGACGAAACACGTGTTGGCTTGGGAACCACTGTGAAGACTGTGAAACCACTATGAAAACAAGAATATTAAATTGAAGAAACTCACAAGAAAAAACGGAGATTTGTTTATTGTGTTACATATCTAATTTACAGAATAATTTTGTAAACCATATTTCTACATGTGCTTGGGTACTCTTAATCTTGACTTTGTGCTGCTCTTGCCACAATTGCTTAGGGAGGCTAGTGGTTCTCCCCAACCCTTTAGCACCGTAACTAATTCTGAACTGCACGGATACCGGGTGCACTCACCATATGCGCCTATTCTCTATTAATAATACCACTGCCCAGAACGTAAACTCTTTTTATTATATGCCTGATAACCATTTGTATTTGGAAATCATTTTTTTTAATGTCTGTTATGGAACATATCGGAATGTGTATATTTTTTACCTGTGCTTTTATGATTTATTTATAAATCGAATAAAGCTTAATTTGATTTGAGTTCTGCCTATGCAGTATGTACAGTGGCTGCAGTTTTAGAAGCATCCTGTCTAAATGGGGTAAAATATGCACAAATTGTGGAGCTGATCGCTCTGACTTGAGCATGTAGATTTGGCAAAAATCTGAGAGTAACCATATTTACTGACAGTCAATATGGTTTTGGGGTGGTTCATGATTTCGGACAGTTATAGATGCAAAGGGGATTTCTGACTTCTTCAGGTTCTCCTATCAAAAATGGGAAAAATGTGAAAGATTTATTGGATGCCTTGGAATTGCCCAAAAGGATTGCAGTGGTAAAATGTTCTGCACAAAAGTCAGGAAATTATTATGTGACGAACGGCAACAGATATGCTTATCAAGTAGCGCATTTCTGTGCACAAAATTCAATTGCCATCAACAGAGGGGTGGAAAAGAAAAATACCAATTATCATTTGATGTTTTCCTGTTTTGAAACTTGGAATGAAATTAGGCAGTTGCCGGAAGAGGCAGGTGATGAAGAAAAAGAACTGTAGGTAAAATCAGGTTGTAAAAAGAGAACAGAAGATGAGGTATGGGTGTACATAGATGATAGACCAGTCATGCCAGATTGTTTACTTTCTCAGATGGCAAGGGTATACCATGGAATTTCACATGTTGGAAGAGATGCAATGACTAGGCTCTTCAAGCATTCATGGTATAACCCTAAATTCAGGGTCATTGCAGAGAGTATGTGCCAAAGGGGTGTCAGCAGCAAAATCCAGGTAGAAAGACAGTTGTTAGTTGGAGACGAATTGTAAAAGCAGCAGGCTCATTTATAAGGCTCCAACGTGATTTTATCGAATTACCCCCATGTAATGGACTAAAATAAGTGTTGGTTGTCGTTTGCTTGTTTTCTCATTGGATAGAGGCTTATCCCACAAGAAGGAATTGATAGCCTTACCATTGCAAAACTGCTTCTGAGAGAATTGATCCCAAGGTACAGATTTCCAGACACTTTAGAAACAGATAGGGGATCCCATTTCAATAATGAGATAATTCGGATTATTTGTTCAGCGTTACAAATTGAGCAAAATCTGCATTGTGCCTATCGACCAGAGGTGTCTAGAATAGTGGAGTAAATCAATGGCACTATAAAATCTAGGTTAGGAAAAGTATGTGCATCCACAACACTGAAATGGCCTGATGCTTTACCCCTGGTATTGATGAGTCTTAGAAGCATTCCTGATAAAAAGACTGGATTGAGTCCTCATGAAGTTCTAATGGAAAGAGCAATGAGACAAGCAATTGTACCAGCAAACAAACCGATGAATATCTCTGATGATCTAGTGCTTGATTATTGCGAAGGTTGGCTGATCTGGTGTGTTCTGTGTCGGATCAGGTTGCAGCCACAACACAGCCGGATCAAGGACATGTTCTGAGTTCAGGAAAGTGGGTTCTTATCAAGAGTCACGTGAGGAAGCAGTGTTTAGAACCAAGGTGGCATGGACCATATCAGATCATTTTGGTAACAACGACAGCAGTGAAAGTGTGGTGGCTTGCCAAACTGGATTCATGCAAGTCATACAAGAAGAGTCCCAAGTCCACTTGAAGAAGGTGAGCAGCAACTGGTGAACAAAAAAAAGAAACCAGAAGCTAGAGGTTGTGAAGCTAAAGAATCTAGAGTGACAGATTCTGATGAGCCTGTGGATGATAAACAACCAAGTACAAGCCAAGTAAAGTGGGCACCAGATACTGGGTCTCGAAAGACTGCTGTTGAGCAAGAAAAAAAGAATGTTTCTGAAAACGAAGAGCAAGCACAACAAAGAAAAGGGCTGAATAAAAGAACATGTGAACCTGAAAAAGAAGGTGAAGAAGAGGTTCAAGTTAAGAGAACGAGAAAAGGAGACAATTGGCCAAGTGGAGTGAAAAGACTGAAATACATTATTGAAAAGAGAAAACCAGAACAGATAAAAGAAGTTTCAAGTCAAACTGAACCAGAAGAATCAGAAAAAGGATTAGTGCGAAAAAGAAAAAGAGTAAGAATTCTGAGCGAGAGATATACAGCCCCAGAATGGACTTACGTGATACTGGAAGAAATTGAAAGCACTGAACATATAAAGAGAGAAGCTGGTAATGGTACTGAACAAGTTGATGAAAGCAAACTGAAACAGCCTTAAAAAGAACTGGGAAAAAGTTAAGGTGCAACAATTCCAGTCAAAATAAATAGAGAGATTAAGAAGATCTGAGGGGGGTAAAGAAGTAAGCCTTGAAGTGTTTGGATACACTGAATTGGTGGATTTTTGAGTCCCTATAAAGTTATTATTATAGTTTTGTCTTTTTTTATAGTATATAAAATGGCATGAGCTACTTTGACTGAACATCCAAAACCTAGCCTAAATGTAGATGTATTAAAGCTTGCTTATGTAGTGTCTTATTACTAATGCTGATGTCAACTGTCATCGTGCCTGTCCTAATGGTAACTAATAACAAAAATAATACTAATAATGTAATAAGTGAAAGAGTGAATGCTGCGACTAAAGAAACACTAATATAGAACAAATAGATAAAGTATTTATCATCAGGATAAATCTATTAATGATTTTTCGTTAAATGTCTTTACAAAATTACTTTATAAATATGTAGATACGATGGATGTGAGAGATTGCTACGTCTGCATGCAATTACCTTCGTCTTTCTCAGAGGGTGTAATTTACCCTTAACATATGGTGTGTCATGTAGTTTACTAACAAGCATGTTCTATGTAACGGGGAAGTTGGAGTTCTATTATTCAAACCTAGATCTAGTATTTTCAGAAATTCCTATTAGAAAAGATATGAATAAGGTATATAGTAGTATATAAGCAGAATACATGGGAGAGTTTTTTTTCATATTACTCCGACTCTGGACATAGTATATGCCTATTGAAATAACCTTACATGTGGTTTGCGGGCTGAAGAAAAATAATTTATTAATATGGTAGAAGATAGAAGACAGGATTTTCAAAGAAAAGCTGATGAACAGAAGTCACATGTACCACCGTGGGCTTTTAGAGAGGGAAATTATACAAAAGGGTGAGACTTACGCTTCAATGTCTCTGGATTGGTATCATAAAGGGAAATTTTGCTTGCTTAGCCTAAAAACTGACTATAACAATTATTTCATTGGTACTAGAGAATCTGAACATACTTTCTTAATAACTGGCGGCTGGGGGTTGAAACAACAAAATCAATTAAATAAAGCATGGGCTAATACACTAAAAGAGAGCATGTTTTTCAGAAATAGGAGAAATTTTTGGTGCACTGATACCTTCAGTTGGGGTTGTTCTGAATTCGCATACAATTCTAAAATTGTCTACAGTGGTTGACCGTTTATCAACAGATACCGCTGGTGGGTTCTTAATGATTGATACTGAAATGGTTGCAATTTGATCAATAGTTTTGCAAAATCGACTTGCCCTTGATAACTTATTGGCAAAAGAGGGTAGAGTCTGTGGCATGTTGAAAATTCAACACTGCTGTACTTATATCCCTGACAAAAGTAAGAATCTAGGGCCCGATGTAGGTGGTAAATACCGGTCGGTAACGGTGAAATTCTGTAAATATCACCGTTATCCACCGGTATTTAGCCAATTGCAATGTACGTAATATTGAATGGATTCGGTAATAAGAAATCAGTAAAATAAGAAAAATCAGTTACCGATTCCTTATTACCGATTCGGAGATACCGAAAACCCCAAATACCGAAACGGTAAATAAGAATCGGTAAAAGAGATGCACCAAAAATCGGTAATACCGAATTTCATGAAATTCGGTATTTAAGAGTCAGTAATTACCACTGACTCAAAGCAGGTGGAAATCATGTGTACAGCATTTAAATAGCCCCAAAATACAACAGTCTCAACACAATGGCGGCCCTCTACCTTATTGCAAGGCGTCTACAACTACGGGCAGCAGGAATGAGGATCTGGAGAAGGGAGGAGTGCATATACAGACGGCGCATCACACTATTCCAACTCACTGAGGCAGAAATATATGAAAGGCACAGGCTACACCCCCAAACTATCCCGTACCTGATACGGGACCTGCACCCACTCCTGGAGCATCCTACACCAAGGGCGCACGCCATACCACCACATGTCCAGGTGCTCTGTTGCCTCCACCTATTAACATCAGGAAGTTACCAGGGGGGATAGCTGCGGCAGGTGGAGTGTCGCAGAGCTGCCTGTCTCAGTTCCTTAACCATTTCCTGGATGCCATGATGCAAAGGATGCATCACTACATATGCTTCCCCAACACACAGGCCGAACTGCAGAAAACAAAAACAGACTTCTACCAAAAGGCACAGTTCCCGCATGTCATAGGGTGCATTGATGGGACACACATACGTATCTGCCCACCTGCAGCCACCGAGTACATCTACCGCAACAGAAAATCCACCCACTCCATCAACGTGCAGGTCATCTGCGATGCAGCCAACATCATCACCGACATCGTGGCAAAATTCCCTGGGAGTACCCATGACTCCTACATATTCCACAACAGTGGGATATACACACGTCTGACTGGGGGAGAATTTGGAGAAGGATACCTGCTAGGTAAATCAATGTGACACACCCGGATGTATACCTTGAAAGAATGTATTGGTGACTCAGATTAATGGCACTTTCTTTCCCATATAGGTGACAGCGCATTTGCCGTGCAGTCATATATGCTGACTCTATTTCTCAATACATCCACCCCAAGTGAGAGGAGATACAATGTGGCACATAAAAGCACGCGCAATGTTGTGGAGCACACCTTTGGACTACTAGAAAGCAGGTTCCGTTGCCTCCACAAAAGTGGAGGTGCACGTCAGAACCGCCCCATCACATGCTGCAAAATATTAGCAACATGTGCAATGTTGCATAACCTTGCCACAAAGAAAGGAACAGCAGTGGAACTAACTGACTCTGAGGACGAGGGTGAGGACTGTCCACAGCCAGAGAACAGTGCAGCAGGTGTGGCAGCAGCACCGGATGGGAGACACAGATGGGCTGAGATAACACGCAACTACTTCTGAGTGAGTAAGGAGACATAGCCAGTTACTGTATTTTAGTGATGGTGTTTAATGACCATAGCACACCACCAAGATCAAAAGCAGTGTCCACACAAACATGGGTTACGTCACCCATGTCAGTAGAACCATAGCATGGCTGCCTCTACTTCTTGCACCCACACGCTGCACTGCCACGTTCCCTTGCCCCACTGTCCGCACTGCCGCTTTGTCCAGAGCCAGTGCTGTGGCATTCGCTGCGCCTCCTGGACTCTGTGGGAGGGGGTGTGATGCTACTATGGCTAGTAGCCTCCTCACTTTCACCCCCATCACCTGTTGTGGCCACCCTGTCTGTGTGGAGCACTTCAAGTGCAGTGGTAACTGTGACCAGCCCCCTAGCCACATCACGACTGCAGTGTGCCATCTCCTCTTGCATGGCCACAGAGCATCTGCACATGAGGGACGTTGCAGTGGACAGGCGGTTCACCGCCTTGTCCAGCTTCTGCCGCTCCCTGCGCCTTGAAAGACGGTCCTCGTCTAACTTGCTGCACAGCAGCCTCACAGCTTCCGCCACGTCATTCATGCCCTTAGCCATGGTGTTGTTCATGGCACCGGTGCCCTTCTCAATGCGGTGCATGTGGGCATTCATGTGTGCCATCTCCCGCTGCACTGACCGGATTGCTCTCCCTTGCAGGTGCTGGACCTTCAGCATGTTACCTTCTAGGCCAGCAAACACACTGTCATCTCTGGACTGGACCTGAGGACTGGCTGCCCTTGCCCTGCGGCGCCTGGAAGATGTGTGGGCGCGCTCTGTGGGGGACTGTGATCCTGCCCTAGTGTCACCCTCAGCCACTGTAGACTGTTGTCCACCCGTGCTGTCATCCTCGGACACATCCATCGGCTGGAGGGTGGCCACTGCATGCCTCCTGCCTGGTGGTGGTGGTGGCGTTGATTGTGGCATTGGTGATGGTGGTGGCGTTGATGGTAGCTGTGGTGATGGTGATGGTGGTGGTAGTGGCGGTGATGGTGGGTGTTGTGGTGGTGGTGGGGTGGTGTGCCCTGCAGGCGACTGGTCCTCCTCTTCTCTCCTCTCTGGCCTGGGTGCCCTTCCTCTGCTCCCCTCTGCTGCCCTGCAAGATGGCTCGCCTGTGGAGACAGAATGTACATATGCTCACTTTTCTGGCAGCATTTGCATAGTAATAAATGTAATGCCTGCCAATCACACTGACTGTCCTCTGCCTGCTAATTGCTGTCACATGCCTTTGGGTTTGCTGGACTGACTGTTCTGACATGTGTTACTTCTGACTACATCTCCCATGATGCATTGCAGGTTAGGGGTAAAACATGAACTGGAGTGGGAGTCCCTATGCCTCTCTGGGGATTGGGGGTAGGGGGGGTGCACAGCATGCTGTGAATGCATCTTACCTTGTTTGTTGGCAGCTCTGGCTGAGCTGTCTGCATCGCCAACCCCACTCACACTCTCCGGCTGGAAAGTGGACTCAACCAGCAGCTCCGGTGCACGTGCTGTATTCCTCCCTCCACCTGTGCGCTCTGCCTGCTTCCGCCTCTCTGCAAGCCTCGCCTTTGCAGCCTTCCTCAGGTCATATCACCTTTTCTTGAGGTCATCAATGGAGCGGTGGGTAACTCCAATGGCGTTAATTTTGTCCTGGATAGCAAGCCAGATCTTTCTTTTTTGGGTCTCTGGCACCTGCAGGGACTGTTTCCCAAATAAGTGGTCATGGTGCTCAATGAGGACCTCCAGCTCTCTCCCACTGAATTTCTGCTTTCTTTTCCTCTCTGGTGCCTCATTCTCCCTCTCCTGGTTTTCCATTTGGATGGCAATTGGATGTCCAAGTCTGTGGAGTTGCACCTGGCTTCTCTCCTCTGCTCCCTGCCTCACAGTCAGCTCCAGGTTCAGTGCAGCTGCCTGGGTGTGGCCACTTCCTGTTTGGGAGGTAATGAGGATGCACAGGATTGGCTGATTCCACAAATTGCGATTTTTACAATTACCGAATCGGTATTTACTGATTCGGTTTTTACCGAATCGGTATTTACTATTCGGTAATGGGGATTCGTTGTTTTTTTTATTGGATTCATTCAGATTCGGTATTTGTTAGCGATTTTTACCGATTCGGTATTTACCAAATCGGTATTTACTATTCGGTAATGGGGATTCATTTCTTTTTTTTATTGGATTCATTCCGATTCGGTATTTCTTAACGATTTTTACAGATTCAGTAATTTATACCGAATCTTTACGTACATCGGAAATACCGATTTCTTAATACCGAATCGGTAAAATTCGGTATTAACGAATCGGTATTTCACATTTACCTACATATGGCTCCTAGAGGGGTATATTAACCCAACTAGATGTTGATGGTGTTTGGGAGAAACTTGGTAAGAGTTTTTCCTCTGTAGGTAAATGGCTTTCTACATTTGGAAGTAGCTTGTTAGGGCAAATACTAATACCGATTATTTCGATAGCTGCAGTGACATTATTTTTGTAAGTGTAGCTGTGGAAAGGAGAAAATGATAGAATCAGATAACAAACGGAAAGCCAGAAAAAGAAAGAGAGATGAGATAGAACTAGAAGACATAAGAAGAAATTATTATGAAATAATGAAAGATTTAGACGAAAGAATGATTTAAAGAGAAAAGAGTACAGATCTTTAGATAAAATTAAAGGTGACAATTGGTATGATGGGTATTTTGTGATGGCTCAAAAATGCCATCAATGGGGGGAATTGATGGAGCAGGGTTTAGAGAAAATAAAACCTGCTTGGATTGATTCCTCTGTAACATTTATTAACAGTGTGCTGTGAGATTAACATGCACCAACATAAACAAATGGGAAAATGCTTTGCGCATGCGTGCACAAATGTGGAGACTAATGCATGACAGACAAGGTTTCATTTGTGTTCTTCTTTTAAATATAATAAAAATAATGCTGCTTTTACACATTAATGCTTTTGCTAGGAACATAATATGGGTTAATGCAATGGTGGGTGGTAAACAGTGGAAAGTGCATTTCGTAAAATTAATAATGTTTGTGTTTCCATTCATTGTACAGAAATGCATGGGCCTACATTTCTGCATGTTTGTAACGGGTTAATAGAGAAATATCATTTAATAAACTGAAAATCGAGCTCTGAGAGAGAAGTGGCGGAGACTAAGGTTGCTGACCTTCGCAAGGCATTTGTTTGTCTGCCAACTAACGGAAAAACGGCTGAGAGAAAGAGAGGAAATGTACAACTTCTTCCATCGAAAGCAGCAGTGCTGAATAATAAAAATGTAGAAATTGTAACATGTTGCCTTCTTGAGGAAATGTGTAGATAGTGTAATGAGAAAGTGTATTAAACAAAGAACACTAAGAAAACATGATCATGACTATGGTGGTGTGATATAACACCTCCCGAATCAGCCAATAAGAGACTGAGTTTTCGTAAATGTTTCAACTACTGTGGGTTGGACATGTAGGTTTTAGGGTATAACTGGGGTGCCCTAGGGGGTGTGGTTGGAGATGCGGTAGCTGTGGCACGCTTGGGAAAAAGCTTAGAGGGAGATTGTTGCTGTTGGTCGGTTTTTGCTGAGGCTTACCTGTTTCCTTTTCCTGTCCTGTTAATCTTTGTTTCCTGAAGCTATCTCAGGGGACCCCTACTATCTCCGTGGCCAGGGGGTAGTATTTCTCTATTTCTTTAGGTTAGTATTAGCTAAAAGAGCCACATTTTGCATAATCATTTGCAAATGTATTTTGTCTCTTAAACTTATGTCTCTTCACCTATCCACTCCTTCATATTGCATTTGTTCATTTTTTTATGAGTCTCTCTCTGTGATTAATGCATTGTTTGCCTTGTGAATCTGTATGTTGAGCTTATATTTACTACATTATTTGGTTATAAAATGTATTAACTTTACATTGAGTTTGTGGTTATTAAGAAATTATAACTAGATAGATAGTTATTATCACTATCAACTTCTCAACTTTAAGGTCCATCGACCAGAGGAAAGAAGTTGATATGCAGGCTCAGTTAGGTATTTAGAGTATTAGATACGAGCCTGTATAATTAACAGCTGATTACAAGTGTTCAATAGTCTTGAAACTCACCCCAGTGTCATTTCAGCGGACAGTGTTTGGGTGAATGTGTATGGGCCTATGCATTGTTATCGATTATCAATCCCTGATTGGCGCAGGATCAGGCTACACAATACTCAAAAAGTTGCTTCTCACAAGATAAGCCACCCAGCTGAACAAGAACTAATGGGCAAACCCGATCTTTCCTTGATTACTCCATCTGCAATGCCGAAATGTTTCCCTTGGTTAAAAAGTATTATATCACTCCGCGGGCAGAGAGTGATCATAATCATGTTGTCATTTAATCTATCACACCATGCCGCAGCAAGGTCGACAACTTAAGGAATATACACGGAAAACCTTAAATGACTCAAATGGGCCAATCCTTCCATTGGCAATATTATGGCTGCATGCAGGGATTCTTTTAAATGAAAATAGCACAAACAATGCATCACCAACTACAGCATGGATGAACTTCACCAAGCAATTACTCACAAAATGCCATCAACCTACCCTTCAACATGTGATATGTAATGATATTACCACTACTGCAACGATTAAGGATTTTAAGAAAAAATGCAATGTTGCCCTGAAACGAGTTCAGAAGTCCACAGGGGTCAGGGAGGCCCTCACTGTATTCAAGCAAGCACAGAGAGATTACTGGCAGGTAGTTTTTGCAGATAAGGGTAAATGCTCAGATCATTTCTAGATGGCATACACCAAGCCAACATGAATACTAATTCCAGGGGCTTTTGGTCTCTAGTGAACAAACAAATGAATGGTCAAAGGGGCCAGGGCTGTGCCAACATATTGGAAGCAGAGCTTTGTATCTTTTTTAACCACTCATTTTGAAGCACAAGAGTAAGTAAGTAGGTAAGTAAAGATGTTATTGTTTTTGATTAATTAAAACCATTACAAAAATACACATTGTTAAAAAAGATCTTGTATATTGAAGAAGTAAAAATAAATTTCTAAAAGCTGAGGAATATCCCCTATAAGAGTGGCCTTTTACACGCGTTATGCTTTGAACAGTCCAAGCAAGGCAAGGCCTTGTATAATTTTTATGCTTGCTCAGGGTACCGCTGATCCTTGTTGTTTCTGCTAATGACAGGAACTTCAATAACTTCCCATTTAGTTGCGGGTCCTTTGGATCAAAGCAAGCAAGTAACGCCTGTCTCCGGGTTTGTATCCCTCGTTCGTTGAAGTGGGGTTTTAATCGGCCTAACCTTTCCTCTTTTAACTTAGTACAAGAGCATATGAGATATTTTAGGTCCTCAGTTCCGACCCAACATAGCCTGCATGAGTTCCCATAATTCTCTTTCAGCCAGGGGGGAAGATGCGGAATAGCTGGGAGGATACCTAACCTATATTTTAAAAAGGTTTCTTTGGTTTTCCTTGAATACCCTAGTTTAAAATATGCACGAGGCCCAAGGGATTTGTAACTACTCAGTGTCATCCATGCGTGGCTCCTACGTGCAAAGGCTGCTTTGTCTTCTATGAGAGAGAGCTTCTTGATGGCCTTATTTACTACGTGCTTAAAGTGCAAATGGGTGGTTGTAGTTTCCCACATGTCAGCTAACCCAGTAATGGCAAGGATTCCTCCAAGTATTTTCTGGCTGGCGATGTGGGTGTGCTGCACAATTCTTGCCAGAGCTGGTGGTTCAATGTGTTCCTGGGGGAGTTCTTAGTTTTGTACCAGCACATGACGTAAGAACCTCGCCTTGCGAGGAGTTGTTTGGTTAGGCCAAACTCGAGTCGAATCTGTGCAGGCGATGTATAAGACGGGATGTTTAGCATGACTTTATATGCTTTTGCCAGGGTAGTGTCCAGCAGCATTGCTTACCTACCCCTCAGGACTTCACTGCCATAAGTGATCGAGGGAGGAATTTTTGCTTGCGCTACCTGAAGCAAGGGCGAAAAAAATTGGTCCTGTCAATTTTGTTTTGAGTAGCCTTAGTATTGACGCTATCACCATCCCTTTCCTCTTGATAGCCTCAAGTTGTTTGACGAAATGGCCACCCTTGTCAATTATTACCCCTAGATATTTATACTCGGAGGAGTTCATAATTGAAGTTTTTTTCAAATACCAGGAATGAGACCGTTGTTTCCCATTAATTGTCAGGATTTTGGTTTTATTAACATTAACTTCTAGATGGTTTTCGGCTGCGTATTCGTGCAACTTATTGAGTAGCCATTGTAGGCCAACTTGAGTATGACTTGCCAAATGAACATTGTCCGCGTATGACATGCTAGAAATGGCTTTGCCACCTAATCGAAGAGCATGTGCGTTGCAGGCACTGAGGGCTGGTGTCATGTCAGTGGTATAAAGGTTAAAAAAAGTTGGTGCAAGCACACTGCCCTGTTTGAGGCCTTTGGTTGTTGGTATACACCTCGAGAGATGAGGGCCATTGCCAAGCTTGACCTGTATTCAAGTATTGGAGTGTAGTTGTATAAGGAGGGTCAGTAGAGATGGGGGGATCCCCCAAGTGCCAATTTCTCCACAGTATTGCTCAGTTGACATTATCGTACGCCGCCTTAAAATCCACAAAGCAAAAATGAAGTTTGTTTAGATAGTTTTGCCTTGTCGATGAGTAATGACATTGCTAGTAGGTTAGTTGTTGTACCAGTATCTCTGCAGAACCCTGTTTGGTAATGAGGGATTATGTTGTTCTCTTTTGCCCAATCCAGTAGCTCTACAAGTGGATTGAATGCGAAATGTTTAGCCTCTACATCTAATAATGCAATCAGGCGATAGTTTTTTGGTAAAGTTTTTTCACCTGCCTTGTAGATTGGTGAAATAATGGAGCACTTCCATGATGCGGGTAGGGACCCGGCCTTCCTCACAGAACAGAAGGGGGGGGCCAGTGTTTCTGACCAATATTCTGGGTCTTGTTTAAAAAGGGCTGATGGAATCCCGTTTGGCCCTGGGGCTCCTTCTTTCTTCCCTTTAGAAATGTCTTTCCTAACCATGACAGCATCGATTTTGTTGGACTCTTCCTCTAATTATCGCGGTTTGGGTGAGAGGAGTTGGCTGGCTGTCCGCAAGTACTTGTGAACCAGGTATCTGTTGTTTAAAATGAGAATCTAAAAAGGATATCCATGCATTCTCGGTAATGTGCGATGTTAAGCCTCCGTGTGCCGGGTGTAAGATGTTATTTATAGTTGACCAAAAGCATGCGCTATTGATTCCTTTAGAGTCATTGTGAAGTTTTGCCCAGAATTTGTTTTCATTAGACCTGTTAATGTCACACTTAAGTTTTTTAAGTTTGGCCGTTCTATTACGATATTGGTAGTTTAAGTACTCGTCCACAGGGCAAAGCCTCAACGATCTCAAAAGTTTGTTTATAGATTTTTTGAGAAGTTTCAAATTGGTTCTCTGTGCGCACGTAACCTTCCCTGCGGCTGTTAGATCGTTGGGAGCGGAGTATCTAACTGCAGTTGAATAAGAGCTTGCAAACAAAGCTGTGAAGGATTCCCATGAGCTGGAAGGGTTTCCAATTTGATAATTAAGCTTGGTTAACTGTAGTTTTGCTACCAAAGGTACCTCCCTGGTGTTTGCTATAGATTACTTGCTTCCTTTCAGGTTTATGGTGTGGCAGGCGTGCCTAACTACTGGATTAAATATCGATTTATGTGAGTGAGCTTGAATTAAGACTTTCTGGGGCCGATGGTCACTGTCCCCTTGGTCTTCTAGACAGAAGCCTGTTACATTTTGAAAAAAGGAAATTGAAGGTAAAGTATAGTCTATTGTAAATTTGCGAGTTCTGTGAGAAATGAGGCGGCCGGGGGAGAGTCGTCAGCAAATCTTCCATTTAGTACCCTTAGGCCAATATGCTCCAAGTCTTCTAACAGCTCTAAACCGCTCTTAGGGAATCTTCTCTGGCTGCTTTTGGTTTGAGTTGGTATGTTCCAATAGAAGGACTGGACCTGTAAGTCTTCATTTGATGCTCTGCCTAAGATTTGTTGATTTAGATCGCCAGACAAGATGAGGTTCGGTGTGTTGTGCAAACTCATTACTTGAAGCAGATGTTCAATTAAGATTTTTGACTCCTGTTTTTTTCCGTTTTGGGTTTAGGTATGTGTTGATGAGTAGCCCCTCCCCTTTTTTGCCA
This sequence comes from Triturus cristatus, assembly GCF_964204655.1. Classification (NCBI taxonomy): domain Eukaryota; kingdom Metazoa; phylum Chordata; class Amphibia; order Caudata; family Salamandridae; genus Triturus; species Triturus cristatus. Next base: position 1,188,004,669 of record NC_140581.1, on the reverse strand, counting down.
CTAAGGTTTAGGTGAATCTTAATAGTATTTACAGATGTTAAAGAGGAAGGAGATTACTGCGTGCTGTTGAATTTTGTTATATTAATATAGGTGGCTAGGCCCCCTGATAGATTACCATATTTCCATTTCCTTACAGCTGGGGTATGGAAACAAGTGTATCCCTCTAGATGCAAGGGGTCCGCTAACCAGGTTTCCCTCAAGAGGACAATATCAAATGGTTTTGAGATAATCTAGAAATTCGGCATCTGCTGCCTTACTGTTCAGCCCATAAATATTTCATGCGCATAGCCTCAGGGTAGTTTTGTTGTGGTTTCCCCAATTGTTATGTGGGATAATTTGTCATTGTGGCAGGCTAGATGTGTTGATGTTTCTAATGATCTAAGTATGTTCAGAATTAGAGGGATGATGGTAATTGGTGCCTGTATGTATATCCAGCACCGGTTCCCTATAAGGGGACTGTCCTCGAGCTCCCCTAAGTACTGAGGATACTTTATCTCTGTTACTGATCGTTCCTTCATGTGTCATGGCAAGTAGTGGGAATGAAATCCGAAGTTCTAATGCGCAGAAATTCGTATACCCCAAGTATTGAAGGTTTCCCATTCTTCCAGGATATTATTTGCAATTTGAATGGAACCCCAGGTTGCCTTGGTGAATTCCCTGTCTAGATCTATGTCCGGCTTTATAAATTCTATTGATAAAAGATCGATTGTGTGAATGCCTTTTAATGAAGATATTGCCCATAGTAGTTGGAGAATATTCCCTCTATTCAGGGTGTCAAAAAGCCCCTTCGAGTCATACTCAGGAGTGAAAAGTGTAATGGTAGAATTTGTGGTTTGATTAGCTGGGCGTGCTCTTAGTGAGTTTTCTCCCGGGTCATTTTCTCTGAAGGTGCAGATGGGCTGCTGGGTTGGCCCACCTGATTTATCAGAATTTGGGGTTTCTCGACACCTAGGACAAGTGAGGGCTTCTAAGCCGCGATCTCTATTTTTATTTTGGTTTGGTATTACAGAAAGACTTCGGAACCTGGTTGCTGTAATCGTTGACCCCTGTGATGCTCCCTGCTCCTCCGTGTCTGCTTTACTACTGTTAACATATTTTCATTTCACTACTCCTGGCACTGTGGATGGAACATAGGGAATATTGTAGGCTGGAAGCTCTTCAGACTTAGTAGTAGTATTATGATTGTGACCCTGTTTGGGCCTCTCTCCCACGTGGGACCCAGCCCAAACAGGATGTGTGAGGCCCCAATAACACACTTCTCTGGTGGCTACTGTTGTTGGGTGGGCCAGAAGAAAAACAAAATACAAATTGCCAGCCTTTGTGGTGGGGCCCCCGTCCTTCCCAGCAAAGTCAGGAGAACATCAGGGCCACTCACAGATGTCACATGAGTGACCCGGCCCAACAGGGAACCGATGGCAGAGAGGCCCCAAAATCATGAAACACACTTCCCCTGGCGCCAGTCTTGCCACCAATCTCACCTTTTGAGTAACTAACACCGGCAGGTGCTGCAGCTGCCTGATTGGGCGCTGCCATTGGCATGGTGTTAACACACACAGGCTTATAACTTTAACCTACCTGTGCTGGGCAGGCTGCAGGCACTGGCAGATAGGCCGCGAGCCACTGCGTGCGGCAGCAATTCGGGTTTGCCGCTCGGTCCGCCTCCAGGCAGTCGTCCAGGCTGTACAGTGAGCCATACATACTTTGCAATCCACAGGGAGCCATGAGTGTCGCCAAGTCTGATATCACACCGTGTAATTAGCGGGTCAGTGGGGTGACGGTGACTGACTCCTCTTCTTCTTCCTCGGCTGCGGCAATGATCAATTAAATTTGGCAGGCGGTGGGGGCTGACAGCACACAGGTCGTGGCCCGGGCCTCTGTCAACTGTAACAAGCAGCGCAAGGCTGAGAGCACCCTGATTGAATTTGGCCCAGTCTGCATAGCCAGCCCCTTACAACAAACGTAACTCCCCACTAGCAGCAGGATGTGATGTGACGTCCCCCAGCGGCGCCAGCACACAATATGAGAATGATTTGCTATATTGTAGCAGTGAGAGTGAGCCTCAAAGCACCAAGCCTGCACCACATGCCACGGAGGCACGATGCACTCAGCCATGCATTTAGGCAGCCCTTCACAGTGACAGCTGCTGAGAAAGTGACTATGCATATGCGTGACAATGCATTTCAGTGCGGTAATGCGGAGTCCGACACTGAAAAGCGTTAGCCTAACGCCTGATGCGTGGTACTTGGCAGGATTGGTTTTAGTCCACTTGTAGCACACTCTACCAAAGATTAGGCTTCAGATTGCTGTTGTTCTGCCCATACACAATTGAATATTTATTAAGAACAAAGATATTGCAAGTTTCCCACATTTTTTCATGGATTTCCTACCGAACTCTGGATCTTGTAACCGTACCATGGTCTGAAATCTCAAACAGGCATTTGCCCCATCTTCTGCAGTCTGCTGTTTTAACTCTATAGGTTAGTTGTATTAGCACACCCTGAATAATTATTTTACATAATACCTATTTGAATTGCCAGAATTACTTATTTTGTGCAAAATCCAAGATTAAAAAGAAGTAGCTCTTCGAGTTTCAGGGTTATTATAGCTAGTCTCTTTATTGATGTCACAACTACCCATTCACTGTTGCCTTATTAACATTCTTGCTTTCTCAAATTTGCTTGAAAAGGCACTATATGTCCACCCTTTTTCCAAAATGTTCCTTGAACCCACATCTGGCTTGCACACTACGCTCGCTCACAACATGTCACTCATCCCAAACTTTTACGCCTCACCACCTTCATATGTCGCCAGCCGCCACTGTTTGTTAGGTACAGACAATAGCCTGCTAAATAAACTTGCAGTCAAGATCTATAAGCAAGTTATTTGACTACCGAAATTCTCATCTCCTGCCCAAGTCAAACTTGAATTTGGCCTCCCTGATCAATGGGCGGCAGGTGCTGGTGCCTACCTCAACCTGTGCCACTAGTTACATTGGGCCACGGACTGTAGTCTGGAGGCACTGCTATGGTCCGAAATCAGCCTGAGCCTGCCCGGTCAAGCTCATAGTCAGTATATATAAGACTGCCTGCAGCTCCTGAATGCCAGAGACTCTTGGCTAGTAACCCAATCAAACAACACTTCAAAATAAGTATAAGAATGTGCATTCGCCACTTGTCATTTCAACAGACAAGGGAACAACTAGCCAAAATCAGTCATGTCTGGCCATTTGTCAGCAGGTATCAGCCAGCATTGTTACCAACACATCCAACATGTTTAATCAGCAGGAGGTCCACGGATAAGGTCCTCGTAAATCAAATCTGTCCTCCAAATGTTGTGAACTCAAGGGTGCTAGCGTCAAGGATTACCTTGCTGCTATTCAAGTCCGTTTTATTTTTGCAAACACCTTTTTAAAGACCTGTGCTCCACTGGTAATGAGGAACAACACATTGCTACTGTGGCGCAAGCTTGCCAGATGGGACATATCCAAGGCATGGTAACTGTACCTAAATCTTGTGTTGTATCTCGACGAGCTACATTTAGCAGATGTTTTCAGATAGTTAATTTATAGGTTGGTCCCGATCTGCCACACTACCTTTTGCAACAAGCATTGGCATAGCCAATAGGTCTCGCTTTTGGGACCTCATAAGTATTTAGTTATGCAGGACAATATCCTTGGTGCAACAACATCAACTGTTCCATGGCTAAACACTTATAAGGTCCTAAAGGCAAGACCTATTGGCTATGCCAATGCTTTTTTTTCCTTGAATTGAGCTGGTCTTTTGGTTAAACATTGTATTGTATTGTAATTGCATTTATATAGTGCTTACTATCCCTGACGAGGCGTTGAAGCGCTTTTCCGGCTAGTAGCACGCTACTCCGGTACCCATAAAGGATTAGTGTTGAATTAGTTTAGTGAAATATGAAAGTAATTTAAGTGGTGAGTAGGTTAGTCAGTTATATGGATTCAGAAGGATAGCAACAACAAATATGTTGATTTTCAGTGTGTCTACTTGTATGGGTGATGTGAGGTTCCGTGTGGGACGGAACGACACTTTTGAGTGGTGACGAATATGGATGAGTTTGGTGTCTACGAACCGCAAATGACGAGTATAGTGGGTGTACGAAGTTTCGCTATGCAACCACGTATGGTTCGTCTTATTTTTGGGTTTGTTCATCCGAAACCCTCGGGTTCCATTTTAGATACAGCATCCATTTTGTTTCTTGCCCTCAAGTAGCCAGCGAACGGACTTTGTCCGCTTCGTGACCCTGGGACTCCCAAGCTTACACGAGGGACACGTGTTTCTTTGAGGGTGACTTTTTACGATGAGGGAAATGACACGGCGAAGGCAGATGGCCCCGCTCGAGGCTCATCTTGCCGTGCTGGTCTATTGTTTCAGTCATGCATACATTGGACACGAGGTCTTTGATCCCGTTATCAAGTTTCCTTTATTACTCCCAACACTCTTTCCTAATCTGTTGTGCATCCTTGTCCTTTCTTTGCATCTGTTTTCGTCCCTTCTCCTAATGTGTTTACGGTCAGGATGGAATGTGTTTTATTGCAGAGAAGATATGTTTTTACAGTTGGGAACCGGCAATGCTGTTGTAATTATGTTCCGGCCTCCTGAAACATGAACACGACTCTTTTGAAGTTTATTGTGGGAACTGAGTTGCAACCTTTGTTCGCCATACTGTGCAATGGCAAAAACGTGTATAAAAGGAGCGATCCACTTTTGCAATTCGAAGCAGTCTCCGAGAACCGAAACGTTGTGTACTTCTTGTGACCTCTGTATCCCTGCAGTAAATAAACGCTGATCTCTGACGTCGCTGGAAGTGTCCCGTGTCTCTGTGTTTTGTACGCCAGAACAGGTAACCCACGAAGGTTTCAGGTGTTGTTCCCTGGCACCGCTGGGTCTTAGAATAACCCAGTCCTTCTGTTGGCGCCCAGTGTTGGGCGACATCAACGGTACCGCTCCAAAGCCCAACGATCGTGAGGAACTTCGTGTGAAATCTCCGAGGGAAGGTGCACCCCGCTTCATCGATCCAGTTGTCGAAATAAGTGGCCCGACGTCTTTTCCCGCGAAGATCCCCGCCTCCTGACGGCTGCGACGGACTGATGCCCTGACTGTCGTCCTGTTTTGGCGCCTGGCGTAGTCCTTTGTACGGCGAGACGATAGACGGGCCTTCCTGGTGACGCCATTGTTCTCTCAGTTAAGTATTTGTGGGTCGCTCCCAGTGTTCCTTTGTTGTTTGCATGGTTCCATAGCATTTGTGGTTCTTAGTTGTTGGGTTTTATTTGACGATTGCAATTGCCAAAAACCGAGGGTCTTGCATTTTTGTGCGAGGACATCATAATTCGATAGCCCTTGAAGTTTGTATACTCGGTTAGTGTGCACGATGCCTGGCCGTAGTACTTTGTTTGGGTTTTTCAAATGTTGCAGAATGGATTCCCGGCTGGAGGATTCGTGTCCGATACCTCCGGTTGGAACTCCAATTTACGAGCTCTATAGTCGCCATGGCGTGGGTCCTATCGTATATAATGAATATTGGGTCCGCTACACTAAAAATGATGGCGTCCTTAGTTGGCCATCACATGGTAGTTTCGAACCTGCCGTCTTAGATAATTTGGAAGCTAAACTGTTTAAGAAGAAGGCTAGGCCGGCCATGTTTGATTCCTTCCGGTTATGGCGGAAAGAGGCCAAGCAGAAAGTAATCAAACAGAGAAAGAAAAATAAAAGAGAAGGTGTCATTACGGTGATGCGAAATGCAGAACAGTATCAGCGAGACAAAGATGAGAAAGAGCAGGAAATTAGTGCTCGACTTCATCATATGGCGGTGGATAAATGTTATCCGGTGTTACCATCTAATGTCGATAAGACGGGAGAAGAAGCGATAGAGGATTCGCTACTATCTTATCTGTTGAAATCACCACCTCCCTATGCTCCCGATACTGTGGGTCCTGTGATTCTACCTCTTCCTCAACCTGCTGTTTTGGCGGCTGCTGGTCAGCCCGCCGTTCCTCCCGCTCTCCCGAATCCTCTTGTGCCGCAGATCGTTCATCCTCCTTTACCGGCTTTTCTTCCTACTGCGCCTTTCCAAGTCCCTCCTCAGTCTGTCGTTCCCGCTACCCCTGGTGCCGCGTCTACTTCTACTGCCTCCACTCCTACTGTCGCTGCGTCTGCACCTTCTTCCTCTTCTCCTTCTGTTCGTAGCCGTCTCCTGACTGCTGTTGCTACTCTTTATTCTCCGCTTTTTGGGCCAATACTCGGCTCGACTCTTTCAGATGTTGCCCAGAGGCGCAGTCAGCTTCCTGAGGGTAGGGAACGTGAATCGTTGGTAAAAATGGCATGCAAATGGATTCGTAATCCTGTTAAATACACTTCGCGTGTAGTGTTTGAAACATTTTCTCAGTTTAATGCGCCCACGCAACGATTCGTGTTTGAGGAAATGTGTAAATCGTTGAAGGAGGAGTGGGATCATGATGTGGTCGATAATGTACCGTCTGAGGTTTCTGAGCTCCAGCATCAATTCACAACTGGTGTGATTGTAGGTGATAAGGTTCGAGATGCTCTAGAACGCCTGTTATCCTTTCGATGTACAGTGCAACCTCGAGCATTGTTTAAAGGCAGAGTGGATGGCAAAACCTGGTCAATATCCTATGCGGGAAGTTCCCCCAGTGTGGATGCCAGGTGATCCTAATGCTAACCCTGCTGTCCCAGGCCGTTTTCAGAGAGTGTGGATACACCTCCCTTGGAAACGATCGGAAGTTTTACAGGTGAAGCAAACTTTGCCTGATCCCCGTAAAAATCCTGCAGGTTATTATAAGGAGCTGTCCCAATTAGTGGATGCTACTGTTATGAACCTTGCTGATATTGACATGTTGTTTGGCAATGTAGTGCCTCAGCCGATTTGGGCGAAAATTCGTCACGAGAATCACGCGGCCGAGTTAGGCGGGGACTGGGCTGCCCTTACGGCGGCAGACGCTCAGCAAGTTGGTGGGGCTAAACCTGAACAGCTTATTGTGGAGCTGCCCCAGAGGATAATTACCCTTATGAAAACGCTTATGCCAGCGATGCGCGTCAATTGGGACAAGTTGTCCGCATGCAAGCAAAAGAGAGATGAGAGCGATTCCGATTTCTTTACGAGATTCGAGGAAGCATTTGTTGACCATAGTGGTCAGGACATGAGTTCGGAGGGTGGTCAGCGGTTGCTCGTTGATAAGTTTGTATCGAACTTGTTGCCCGAACTTAGCAACAAGTTGAAAAATTCTGAGAGTTCCTGGGCTGTTTCTACCACTGCTCAAATATTGGCTACGGCCCAATATTACGAAAATAGGGAAAAGGAAGAAAGTGAACGTGCAGATAAGAAAACGAAGGATCTTAAAACTAAGGTCTTATTGCAGCAAGCGTATCCTCCGCGCTCAAATTTCAGTGACTCGCAACAGCCAAATCGATCACAATCGCAGTTTTCCAGATCGCAGACGCGAAATGACTCTCCCGCACCTCGCTTTGTGTTGGGATATAATCAATGTGCGTATTGTCGAGGGGAGGGCCATTTGAAGTTTAATTGTCCAGTTCTCCGTGATAGGAACAATGGTGTGTCAGCTCGAGGAGGTCGTAGTGGTCCTCAACAAGCTTCACGTGGTAGAGGTCGTGGAGTTACTCAGAATCAGGCCGAGCGTCTTGCCACTTCCTCAGACTCGCAGAATTGTTTCGATCGACGTGACCTCTTGTCTGGTAGATCCGCACAGTATCATGTGGACGACTATTACGTTGAGCGTGATGTTGATACGGACGGTATCTACTAGGACAGCCATAGACAAAGGAAGGGAGTATCAGTTCCAGTTGATCAGAGAGGGCCTTATGTTGCAGTTGCCACATTGGGCGTCGTTGAGCCTTTTCTGTTGGACACTGGTGCAGCAAAAAGTTCCATTATGCATTCGAAACTCCCTGGCGCGCCTTTGTCTGGCTTCACGAATGTTTCCGTTGGATTCTCTGGCGCCCCCGTTAGCAATCCAGTTTCTAGCCCCTTGCCCCTTACGATTGGGTCTCATGAGTTAGAAGCTCCTTTGATTTTGACTACTGGTTGTGGTGAGAATCTTTTGGGTTTGGATTTGTTGAAGAGGTTCCATGCGACTTTGTACAGCTCTCCTACGGGCGTGGAGCTTACATTGGGTGAGAGTGTGATTTCCCCTATGTATCTATCGATCGATAAGCTCCCACCGGAATTGAGTTCTCTTCCGGCTTCTTTGTGGGCGACAGGTCCCAATGATGTGGGCCTGCTGGATATACCACCTTATGTTGTTCAATTGAAAGTTGATGCGCTTACCACGCATACCACAGTATCGTATCTCCCTTGATGGTGAACGGGCACTATTAGCGATCATTTATGATCTGATCGATAAAGATGTTATCGAGGAGACACGAGGTAACGTGTGTAATAGTCCCGTGTTGCCTATTCTGAAGCGAACTGATCCCTCCAAGCCTCCCGTGTACCGTCTAGTTATTGACTTACGGGAAGTAAATAAAATTGTTGTCCCGCAGTTTCCTGTGGTACCCGACATTACAGCGTTACTGACTCTGATTCCAGCCTCTGCATCATGGTTCTCGGTAATCGATCTGAAGAATGCGTTCTTTAGCATTCCGATTGCTGAGGAAAGTCGTGATTTGTTCGGTTTTTCATTAGGAGGTCGCAGCTTCCGGTTCAAACGTGCACCTCAAGGCTACTGTGAGAGCCCATCGATCTACAGCCAAGCTCTTAAGAGTCAACTGGATGCATTTGTGCTGCCGACTGGTGCGGCTTTGATTCAGTACGTCGACGATCTGTTGGTAGCTGCAGACACTGAACAAGTTTGCAAGACTGCTACTGTGTCACTGTTACAGCATCTTTGTGATTTACACCATAAAGTGTCACCTTCTAAATTACAATATTGTTGTCAAGAAGTTACCTACTTAGGTCACTTATTGTCAAAGGCGGGAAGAAGGTTGACCCCTGAAAGAATCACAGCAATTGCTCGAATGATTGTGCCGACGACTCAGAGAGATGTGCGTGCCTTTTTAGGTATCACGTCATACTGTAGACAGTGGATTCCAAATTTTTCACTGTTAGCGAAGCCATTGATAGCTCTCACGTGCAAGGATGTTTCGACTCCTTTGCCATGGATGGAGGAATGTCAGAAAAGTTTTTCTGAACTACGTGATGCGTTGTGTTCGGCTCCTGTGTTAGGTACTCCTGATTACAGCAAGCCATTCACACTATACGTCCACGAGAGGGAAGGTTGTGCGTTGAGTGTTTTAACGCAACAATTTGGTGGCAAGCAGCGCCCGTGTGCATATTTTTCCTCGACCTTAGACCCGGTAGCTAGAGCGTTGCCAAGTTGCTTGAGGGCGACAGCGGCAGCAGCGGCGTCTATTCGGCAGTCCGCAGGTCTTGTTATGGATAATATGCTCATGGTGATGGTTCCGCATGCGGTTGACACTCTCTTGAATCGGACAAAAACTCAACATCTGACGAGTGCAAGGTTGTCTGGGTACGAGCTGACCCTTTTGGCAAGTCATATACAGATCAAACGTTGTAATGTACTGAATCCGGCGACATTGTTGCCGATTAATATGGAATCAGATGATGTACCGCCACATGATTGTTACTTACGAACTGAGGAAGAAACAAAGGGTCGTGTGGACCTGAAAAACACTCCCTTGACAGATCCCGATGGTACTTTGTATGTGGATGGTTCTTGCTTTAAATTGCCGAATGGCGATGTGACGACTGCGTATGCTGTAGTGATGTTGAGCTCGGTTGTGGAAACTGCGAGATTGAATCAGAATTCAGCACAAGCGGCAGAGTTGATTGCATTGACAAGAGCGTGTGTTTTGTCTAAAGGAAAGCGAGTGAATGTGTTTACCGACAGTCAGTACGCATTCGGCGTAGCGCACAACTTTGGAAGACTGTGGAGAGAAAGAGGATTTATGACATCGCATGGTACGAAGATCCAACACGGGCAGCTCGTGAATGACCTTTTGGATGCACTTACATTGCCTAAACAAGTGGCGATCGTTAAATGTAGTGCACATCGGAAAGTGACGGATGATGTTGGTCGTGGTAATGCGTTTGCGGATGAGATTGCTAAGGAAACGGCTAAGGATCTTGCGACCCGAATGTATGTTACGAGTTCAGTGAGGTGGCCAATGGAGACTGGTATGTGTGAAAATACTGTTGAGAGTGTGAAAGCAATTCAGAACGAAGCTACTAAAGCTGAAAAGACCAAGTGGAAAGAAAGTACGGGAAAGTTGGATATGCATGGATGTTGGGTTGACCTGACGGAATGTCAGAGGTGGATGTTACCAGATGCGTACATATTAGCTGTCGTGACGATGGCTCATGGGTTGTCACATATTAGTGCAAAAGGAATATGTAAGTTCTTGTCCCCTGTATGGAAGAATGAGGGTATTGCTAAGTGTGCCGAGAGAGTGGTTAAGAATTGTATGGTGTGTTTGATGCACAATCCTGGCAAGGGCACCCCCACTCCACCTGGTCATTTTGCTCCTCCTGTTTGTCCCTTTGAGGTTATCCAACTGGACTTTATCCATATGGAGAGATGCAATAACCTGAAGTATGTTTTGGTTGTGGTTTGTGCGTTCTCCAGATGGATTGAGGCCTATCCTCTTAAGGATAATACTGCCCTGTCCACAGCGAAAATCCTGCTGAAGGAATACTTTCCTCGGTATGGAATGCCACGGATCGTGTGGTCGGATAATGGAAGCGAGTTTGTGGGAAGTGTAATGCAGAATGTGTGTAAGGGTCTTGGAATTCGTCAAAAATTCCATAGCGCTAATCATCCTCAGGCAGCGGGTTTGGTTGAAGGGTACAATGGTACCCTGAAACTAAAACTCGCAAAGATACAAGCTACGACTGGTCTATCATGGCCTGATGCCTTGCCTCTGGCTCTCCTATCAACCAGAGCGACTGTACACTCTCGAGTAGGGCTTAGCCCATATGAGATTGTGTTTGGCCGCCCTGCGAACATTTGGGGAGTCCCGAGACCTAAGGCTTTTGATAGTCTTGAGTATCCAATGCTAATGATTACTTTCATGATTTGACCACTAAACTACGGTTAATCCATCAACATCTACCGGCGCAGACAGAGGGTCCTGGACATCAGCTCCGGCCAGGCGACTGGGTCGTTACCCGAAATTTCGGTCGGAAACGTAACTTGGAGCCAAGATTCGTAGGACCCTTTCAAGTTTTGTTGACAACGAGGACTGCGGTTCGACTAGAGGGCCGGAAAAACTGGGTCCACGCTAGCCACACGAAAAAGGTACCGATCCCCTTACCAACGGACGGTTGGGTGAGAACTGGGATTTCGGCAACGGAAACTGAGACTCCTTTACACTTTGTGCCGTTTAGTGACGCTCAACCTGTAGGGGATGATTCGTCATTGCCAAACCCACATGTGGAGTCATCGGTAGTAGGGAACCCAAGGTCTGACTCGTCGTTCACTTCATCGAACACTGTTGCGCTAGCTGAACAATTGTTTGTAGAGCAAACTCGACCTGGAAGAAGTCGATACTTTCTTCGTTCAAGGACTAATAAAAATTAGTTGTAAATTTGCTTTTTGATGCTATGAGTATTATGGACAATTATATCCTTTTTTTTTGAGTTCTTATGTGCTTTTCACTGCTAAGAGATTTGTAATAAAATTGAACGTTTTGAGGAAACCCTACCATCCGGGTTAACGTAGGGCCGTGCGGGTACTCCTTTCTGTTTAGCAGGTTTCTGACGCTAGGTCGGTTACTTTTGTCGATTCCTGGGAACTCCTGGGGATTGATAATCGCTACTCAGAACGAAGTGCGTCAAGTACGTCACGGACGGTTTGTAGAGGATGGCATTCTCTAAGCTGTTGGAAGTAGAAAGGATGTCGGCGCAGAGATCAGAGTTACGGAGGGTTGTATGAACAAAATGTTTTCTGTTTCAGGTGTTCCTACTGTTTCTGACCGTATCTATGCTATTGGTGGGTGGAGTGTATTTTGGAGTACCGTTGTTATTACCTTCTGTTCCACCTACTCTTTCTCCCAAACTAAGCTCCCTCACCACTGTTTCCCCACATTCTTTTCATCCTTTGCCTCAACATGAACAGGTTAGACGTGCGGAATTTATGAATAACTCCTTCGTTCAACTTCTACATCAGCATCAGTTGGTGATGAATACTACCAATTGTTGGGTGTGTGGGTTAATGCCACATACCATGGATAGGGGTATTCCGTATTTGGTCCTTCCCTACAGCTCCCAGGGTTCAGCTCGGGCATTCCAAACTATGTTCCGTAGTGCACTAGATTCCTACCCCAGTCGAGAGCCACGTTCTGTCAATTTTGGTCCTGGGCCGTATCACAAGCCTTTGGCGATAGCGATAGCGGATTTAGATAGAGATGTTTTTGATGCATCGCTTATCCCAGATGAAGAAGTGCAGGCCTATAAGGATCTGAGCGAGGCTGAGTATAGTACGTCAGTGGGTGATAGACAGCTTAAGAGCTCGTCCCCAATATGGATTGTACCACACCTCGGTAATTTCTGCTTGAAAGGTTTGGGTCGAAATCCGAGAGCACAACTTGGGAACAGTGCTTGCACTGACACGTATGTTCTACCGATGCTCTCTTCCCCTGTTTTTCTGACCGCTAAGGGCACTTATTTTGTATGTTATGAACGCGCATATACATGGTTACCCCGTGATTTTTCAGGTACCTGTTATATTGCGAATCTTTTACCACCGACTTTCACAGTTGCCTCAGACTATCACAAAACTAGAGTTGTGAGAGGCGTTATTAGCAAAGAGGATACTGCCGGTCAAGAAGCAGGAGACTTCTTTAAGGGTTTCTTTCCGTTTTGGGGACCTATGGTTAATAGTAGGAACCTAAGACAGTTGACCCGTGTAGTTGAGTCGACTGCTAATATTACTGCAAGTGCCCTTGGTAATTTAACAGCTGAACTTCAGGCGGATAGACTCATGAAGTTGCAGAACCGTATGGTTCTAGATGTTGTTCTTGCAGATAGAGGTGGTGTGTGTAAAGTTATCCATTCGAGTTGTTGCATTTTCATTCCTGACAATGCTCCAACTGTCTATCAAGCCATGTCGAAGTTGCACAAGATTTCCGAGTCCATACACGTGGACGAAGGTAATTGGACGCTTCTAGGATGGTTTTGGGGCCTGATGTCAACTTGGGGTTGGAAGATTCTGATGATCGTAGGGGTTGTTGTAACGTTTCTGTTCACGTGTTGTCTTTGTGTACAGTGTGGTCCTGCCTTATGTGGTCTCTCTGCTACAACGTGTATAAGACGGCCATCTGTTACCAAGGAGACGTTGATGAATAGAATGATGTTTCAGCAGCAGCTGAACGATCTGATGAATATTGAAATAGATTCCGATTTGGACTAGTGCTTGCCTACATGAGGGCAAAAGGAGCGTCTGAGGTTCCGTGTGGGACGGAACGACACTTTTGAGTGGTGACGAATATGGATGAGTTTGGTGTCTACGAACCGCAAATGACGAGTATAGTGGGTGTACGAAGTTTCGCTATGCAACCACGTATGGTTCGTCTTATTTTTGGGTTTGTTCATCCGAAACCCTCGGGTTCCATTTTAGATACAGCATCCATTTTGTTTCTTGCCCTCAAGTAGCCAGCGAACGGACTTTGTCCGCTTCGTGACCCTGGGACTCCCAAGCTTACACGAGGGACACGTGTTTCTTTGAGGGTGACTTTTTACGATGAGGGAAATGACACGGCGAAGGCAGATGGCCCCGCTCGAGGCTCATCTTGCCGTGCTGATCTATTGTTTCAGTCATGCATACATTGGACACGAGGTCTTTGATCCCGTTATCAAGTTTCCTTTATTACTCCCAACACTCTTTCCTAATCTGTTGTGCATCCTTGTCCTTTCTTTGCATCTGTTTTCGTCCCTTCTCTTAATGTGTTTACGGTCAGGATGGAATGTGTTTTATTGCAGAGAAGATATGTTTTTACAGTTGGGAACCGGCAATGCTGTTGTAATTATGTTCCGGCCTCCTGAAACATGAACACGACTCTTTTGAAGTTTATTGTGGGAACTGAGTTGCAACCTTTGTTCACCATACTGTGCAATGGCAAAAACGTGTATAAAAGGAGCGATCCACTTTTGCAATTCGAAGCAGTCTCCGAGAACCTACACGTTGTGTACTTCTTGTGACCTCTGTATCCCTGCAGTAAATAAACGCTGATCTCTGACGTCGCTGGAAGTGTCCCGTGTCTCTGTGTTTTGTACGCCAGAACAGGTAACCCACGAAGGTTTCAGGTGTTGTTCCCTGGCACCGCTGGGTCTTAGAATAACCCAGTCCTTCAGATGCACATACACCGGTGATGTGCATACACCGGTGATGTGCATAAGAGAATTGATAGGCAGCCTGCAGAGCTGGAGTGAATGATACTGGAGTGTTTTGTGCATCTTAAGCCACAAGTCTATGGTTAAAGGGCCAGCAAATTCTTCTGCAATCACACCTGCAGCATTAGAGGAGTTATATTCTTCTGAACGTGCTGTAATCTCATGTGTACTCTCACTCACCTGAGCATTTTGTTTTATGGATTTGTAGTCTTTGGTATGCAATAGGTGTGTCCTCGCTTCTGGGATCAGAAAATATATGTTGGTTATCTAGCCGACACTGCCTAATAAACAAACTATTCTGAAAAGGCACTAAAACTCTCCTCTGTTCATTCCAGCTCGTATGCTTTCATTGGACGTTTGGTGCGCATAGTACATGTATGGAAAGCATCAATAAAAGATGCAATGGCACTCAGCACAGCTGATAACAAGAGCAAGCCAAAATAATGAGCAGCATTTTTTTTTGGTTATGCTCACAATGGATTGTAGTTTTTCGGAAACATTTGTGTTCAGTTTTTCAGATGTTTCTCTCTTGCAGTTGCATTTTAAACATTTCTGGCGCTTAATAACCAGAATAGAATCTCCTTTTATTTGCCAAAAATTCGTAGTCACATGGCAACCTATGCAGGAATAACCTACCTGTCACACAGATTTAATCTGAAACCCTATTTCAGCAGACACACCTTATCTTTGTGCCAACAGCCTCCTAACGTTGAGAGAGAACGGGAAAACGAGGACCCAATAGTGATGGCCGCTATTACGTGTGCCAAACGGAACAGAGATGACCCTGCCAAACCTGCCAGCTAATATATGCCCAGTAATTGCTTCAAAAGTACAGAAATAGAAAATAACTTGTTTTTCTATTTCTTTGCTTTTGAAGCAATCGAGGCACTGACCCTTTTACTTGAAATGTTTACAGCTAAAGCACGAGCGCCACGATTGAAAGCAAAGTAAATAAAGGGAAAAAATGGTGGATGAACTTTTTTTTTCTCTCTTTATTTACTTTGCTTATAATCGCAGCACTATCGCGCTTTAACTGTAAATATCTTAAGCAAAAGCGTGTGCCGCAAATGGTTAAAAAGTAAAGGAATTGAAAAAAATTCTGGCACCGCGCTTTAGCTTAAAATGTTTACAGCTAAAGCACGAGTGCCGCAATTGCATTGCAAATGGGGGGTGACGACACTGAAGGTGGGTGGCGGTGGGGGGGATGACACAGTCATGCATGGAGCAGTGAGAACTGACACAAGCATGAATTAAACAAGTGGGAGGGGTGGGGGAGTACACGCGCGGGGGCGCGCTAAGTAGCAGCTGTTTGCTCTATTTCAAAGCACATACTCGTGCTTGTGGCACACCGCTGCGCACTCACTCAAGGCGTACGCCGCCACAAGCACGAGTATGTGCTTGGAAAAACAGCTGCACAGCGGCTAAAGGTCTCCTATGCAGTGCATGCGCACTGCGTAGGCGAGACCTAAAAATGGCTCCCTTAATACACCTGCACTTTACTTAATTTTTGTGCTGCTTTGATTGACGAACAACCTGCTGCTTACTTATGTAGTTGACCAACGTGGAAATATGGGCCTACCGTTTCAATGCACCTGCACTTTGGCTGCTTTATGTGTGAGATAACTACCTGACATCCCTGTGTAACTGCCCATAGTGATCATTTAAGCATGCTTTCTTTTTATAGCTGTATACATTGTTTTAATACATATGAACTCAATCTATGCTTAATACACATGAATTTTACTCTGTACTGTTTCAAATGAGGATTAACCAGTGGACACCCCAATGCAGCCAATTAATATGACCATTGCAGAATGCTTCCTTTAATAGCTGACTGCTTGTTTTTATATGTATAAATTCGACATTTGCATAACTAGTATATATTTGCTCCTGTTATACCAATTGCATATGTAAAGGTTTTAAAAAAACATAAACAATAATGTAATATTAATATTAATATTGTTCATATGAAGCACTAGCTCTACCCTCTACTTGCTTCTAAAACACCCCTTTCTTTCACCACCAAACCTATACTCTGCCCTACATCATTTCATCATTCACCAACACCATACTCCGCTTTTTACCAAAAACACACAGAAACAATTCTCACACTCCACTCCACCATACATATCACCTCTTTCAGCTAGAAGATCTAACACAAACACTTGTAACATACACTCTTTTCTAAAACATATCACCACTCACTTTACCATTCAACTTCCACTCAACAATACTTCTCACACAGACTATTGCATAATACTTTCATCACAAGCTAGAAACATACACCCACCCTCCTGACAACACAAATAATACACATCCTAAACCATCACTACTGCCAATCTTTCTCTTTCCCCACACCTAACACAAATACACACCACAACAATTTTCATTCAAACGCCTCTCATCCATTGCAGAATTCAGAGCCTTACAACATGACCCACATGCTGCACCACCACCCCTAACTCATACACCTTCCACCCTAAACAAATGCAAACAAAATAACCATTCTTCACAACTTCACATCTCCGTGTCTATTATACAACAAGGCTACTCTACAAAAACAACACAGCTCACAAACTCACTCTCAAACACCATCTCCACCACCTACACACGCAGACCCATCAAAATTCCTTCTAAGCCTGCTGGATGAGGAATACAATATAGAAAAGCAACATGATTGCTATCCTCATAAAGCTAATACTAGCACTATTGACACACCTGCTACAAGTTCAAAAAATACTGCTCACTCTTCTAAAAAACTAATTCAAAACTTCACCAAAACAGAATCTCTAAACTGCCTACTAATAAATGCTTGATCGCTCTCTAAAAACAAGCATCACATCTAAGACCTACTCATTGACACACAACCTAACTTACTCTTAACTGAATCATGGTTGGGAGATTACATGTCTGCAGTGTTGCATGAAGCTGTTCCTATAGGCTATCAAATTATCACATAAAATTGTATAGGCAAAAGAGGAGGTGGACTAGTGGTTGGATATATTCAAGCAAACAATACATCTCACTAAAGCTAATGAAGTTTCCATACCAGATTGTGAGGCCCTCTTCACCAGATGCAACCCTAGACCAACTTCCTCGTGTAACTTCCTCCCCATTTACAGACTTCGACCTAGCAATGCAAGGTTACAATGCGATCAAAATGATCGTGGAACGTTACATCGCAGTTTTTACAACGCAAGGCGTTACAACGACTTGCGCTGGAGGGCGCTGGACTTAGGACTAGTATGATTTATTATTCCAACACCAGTCTACGTACAGTAGGGAAGGTGTTGGAATAGTAAATCATACTATTCCTAAAGTTAGAGCGCCATCCAGCGCAAGTCGTTGTAATGACTTGTGTTGTATTACCGGCGATGTAAAGGCATTGCGATGCAATGCCCGCGTGGTAATGGATGTTTCCCAATGCGAATATTCCAAGACCCATTTCTAGATGCAATTTCAAACCTGATAACACTGCGCTCCAACCTGTACATTCTGGATGACCTCAACATTTGGTTTGACAAAGCCTGTTATGTATATATTTATTGTTTGATTTGTTAAATCATTACAATCCACATGTAAAAAAATGTCACTAGGTTCCACCCATCATTCTCAATTGAAATAAAGCAATAAAGTAGTTGATATAA
The DNA here is from genome assembly GCF_964204655.1 of Triturus cristatus. Taxonomy (NCBI): domain Eukaryota; kingdom Metazoa; phylum Chordata; class Amphibia; order Caudata; family Salamandridae; genus Triturus; species Triturus cristatus. The sequence continues at coordinate 1,187,986,616 of NC_140581.1, read as the reverse complement.
AATTTCTTCTAATACAAGGTAACCATCGCTTATGTAAAACCACGTGGCAACATAGTATCGTTAAAAACAATTAATAATAATAATAAAAAAGGAAAATAGAGGTTACTTCTAAAAACTACAGATAAAGCACCAAGTTGTAAAAACGTGTCCCAAAGTTAATGTACAGTTCAGAGTGACAACAGTCAATTATCAGTAGTCGATGAGAGGTCATTAAGTTTGCGTTCCGTATTGTGGCAGGGGCGGAGTACATAGATTTTGCTAGGATGTTGCTTCGTTGATATACCGTTATTTTAGTCACCTGTGCGTGTTCCTTGGTTTTAGTACTGGGCCTGGAGTTTGCTAGTTAAGCTTGCGATATGCAAGGTGGATAAAGATTGTGAAGCTTATGTTTAAAGCAGTGTTCTCTGGGTTCAATGCCGCAATGATTGCCTGCCTAGAGGACTCCCAATCTATTCGATTCTGGCCTCAGTTTTAGTCTGCGCAAAGCCAGCAATACTGGGCAGAGGCATACAACGTGCTTCAAAGACTCCACCAATTCCCCTCAGCCCCTGCACAGAAGCTCATCTGATAGGCGACGCCAAAGTGGTAAATGTTTCAGGAAGTGCCATTTCCCCAATCTAAGTGCCATAAACCGCAGTTTTAAGTACAGGGGGTGTGTGCAGGGAAGGTATGGTGGAAGAGAGTAAAGTTGTGTGTCGGTCGCACTCCTTCGTTTAACTTTCAATTACTGTGTGATCCTTTCACTATATTATCGGTGCTGTGGGATCTTTTCCCCAGATCAAGAGGGATGTGGCTTAAGACTGAATTCCGGTTCCTTCACCAGTGGAAGGTGTATCCCAGTATGCACTCTTATTACTTCAAACTGTAATAAATTAAACCACGAATGTCTGTAGATCAGTAAACTGTTTTATTTCACAGTTTTCAATTGATTTTGTTGCTTCCAAAATTATTCATAAATTTCATAATTCAGGTTTGTTAAGAACCTCTTCTTGTGAATAAATTCCAATATTGTAAACATGATTCCATGTAGTAAATGTGAATATTTGGGTTACAGGGATGAATCCCAATGCATTTCGGGGTCTCCCTTCGTCAGGGGATGCTCCCTATAAACAAAATGACCATGTATTAATAATATTCACGCTAGAATATAACGAGAGTAAAAGCTGATAGCATAACAACAGAGCCAGAGTTTTTACGTGAACAATCACTAATTGCCACGGATCTAGTACGGTGTAGACGCAAATGATATCTGATTCAGTGAACGTAAATTCCTGAAACATTCCCAGTGCTCGTTGAGTGAACTGTAAAACAACTAAAAAACATGTGAAGTGAAAGTCTACGGAGTGCCGGTAAATGGTTATTGCCGTGTGCCGTATGTGTCTTAACCACGGGTTTGTTTATAGGGAGCATCCCCTGACGAAGGAAGACCCCGAAATGCATTGGGATTCATCCCTGTAACCCAAATATTCACATTTACTACATGGAATCATGTTTACAATATTGGAATTTATTCACAAGAAGAGGTTCTTAACAAACCTGAATTATGAAATTTATGAATAATTTTGGAAGCAACAAAATCAATTGAAAACTGTGAAATAAAACAGTTTACTGATCTACAGACATTCGTGGTTAAATTTATTACAGTTTGAAGTAATAAGAGTGCATACTGGGATACACCTTCCACTGGTGAAGGAACCGGAATTCAGTCATGGTGGAAGAGAGGCCAGCTGATAAGAGTTAATTACTGCCCATGCATGCTTGCATTTGGCGAGGAGTACTTTGTCGGTAGAATGGGACCACATACAGATGTGCTTCTTAATACTTGTTTTAAAAACTTTGTTGCTAGGGTTAAGGTTCCAAAGGTCGCTTGCTGATAATTGCTGTACACATTTGTGAAAGAACCAACCGTATGACCCACCAGGATTACGAGAGCTGATATCTGACCATAACAGTGACTTGAGGGAGCCATCTCCGGCCTGCCTTAGCTTGTGGCACAGTTTTAAATAAGCACCTGGGCTTAGCATTTCGTAATTTAGAAGGCCCAGTTCCAGTCGGATCTGTGCAGCGGATGCAGATTTTGGCAGCTGAAAGACCCATTTATAAATCTTATTCGCATGTTGGTTTAATGTTGTGATGAGTTTGCCCATGGAAATTTTGAAGCAATACGACAACGTGGGGCCTATTTTGGCTCTCATGACGTCCAACATTGGGGTTAAACTCGGGCCTGTCAATTTTTTTGAGAGTTTTGAGAGATTCACTTGAAGAGCCATAGCTTTCATTGAGATGTCGCTGCGATGTTTGGCAAAGGAACCCCTACAGTCTAAATTAATCCCCAGGTATTTATAAGATTTTCCTACTGCGAGTCCAGAGTTGTTATAGGACCAGCCACCGCCTCCATAGTGCTTTCGTCCAAATATGACCACTTAAGTTTTCTTTAGGTTTACTTCTAGGTTGTTCGTAGCGGTGTAACTATGTACTTTGTTTAACAGTCGTAGCAGCCCTACTCGAGTGAGACTGAAGAGGGCGAGGTCATCGGCATACAGAAGGTTGCTTAGCTAAACACCACCAATCTTAGGGGGATGGCTGTTTATCGCATCTAGTTCTGCTGAGAGATCGGTGATGAACAGATTAAAAAGCAGCGGAGCTAGCACACATCCCTGTTTGACTTCCCTTGTCGTCTTAATTTTTCGAAACAGATGTGAGCCAGTGCCAAGCTTGACTTGTATCCAGGTGTTGGTATGTAGTTGGACTACTGCCTCCAAGAGTTTGACCAGGATTCCAAACTTTGTTAGCTTGGCCCAAAGTGCTCCCCTAGGGACCCGGTCAAAGGCAGCTTTAAAGTCAACAAAACAACAGTAAACCACCGTGGATGAGACTAGTGCTTTATCAATGAGTATCGATAGTGCCAGTAAATTAGACATGGTGCCAGAGTTTGAAATAAAACCGGTTTGATTTTTGGATTCAGTCCTTTCAGGTCAGCACAAGAGCTCAGTTCTTCGTGTAAAATACTCGCAAAATTCTTTGCCTCGTCGTCCAGTAAGGCTATCAACCTGTAATTATTTGGAGACAAATGGGAGCCAGACTTATAGATTGGGAGAATTATTGCACCTCACCAGGAGTCAGGTATAGTTGAACTCCTTAGTGAAAAATTGAAGAGGGTTGCTACTTGTTTTGACCAGAGAGGGATATTCAATTTAAACAGGACATGTGGCAGGCCATTTGGACCTGGCGCTCCATTTGGTCTTGCTTTTGATAGTATTTTAGCTAGCCTTATTTGAGTGATAGAGATTTTCTTGCATTGATGTTGCCTCGACTCTTGTGAACAGTCCAGACACTCCATAGGGGCGTCTTCAATTAGTATGGAATTATTAATTGCTGTAGGATCTGCTCCTCCGTTGGCTCTAAAATGGCCAGTAAAAAATGTTACCCATTCTGCCTCTGCAATGTTTGCACTCCTCTGGCTGGTAGTTCCGTTGATTTGCCTATTCACTAGCGCCCAGAATTTTCTTGAGTTCTGGTTTTTGCTTTCCCAGAGAAGCTTCCACCAGAATTGTTCAAGGTGGAGTTGTTTATCCTTTTGATATGCCCGTCTGTAGTTTTTTTGTGCAATTGTGTACTCGTTCAGTAGGTCGATAGAGTCAGAATGCTTCTTGGCTGCCCATAGGGCGGTGTTTCTGATCTTCTTTAGCACCCTGGTTTGATTTAAAATAGGGGGCTGGGTGCTGCAAAACTCAGTATGGGAATGCGAAAGGGATGAGAAAAGGCTTAACAAATGAGAACAGAAGTTTGACCAATCAGCGATGGGAGAGGCTGTAAATGGGAAACCGCCTGCTGTGAGTAAGCGGCATTCCTTCATGATGTTAATACTGATGTCATCATTCCATCTTAAATGTTTTAAGTTTTTGGTGTGAACTCCCTTGTGAGCAATTGGAGCAAGATCGTGATGGACTGAGTTTAGGGTGACAGTGACGACTTGTGGGCGGGGGTCGCTATCAGATCGTGCTATGATGCTATAATTTTCTAAGTGTGAGAACAGGGCTGAATTACAGATGGTACAGTCTATGTAAGAGTACTTTCGACCATTTGTCCATGTCCAATTCGGTGAAATGTCCTGTGTGAGCCTACCATTAATTATGATGAAACCGGCGCTGTAAAGTTGCAACACGCAGTGCATCCCTGAACCACAATATAGTTGAGATGGGGGTTTAATCTGATCCTTCAATGCCGGCGGATGAAATGGCAGAAGACCTCTAAAATCTGATGGGTTTCCCTGGAAAAGGTTGGTGTTAAAGTTCCCTGTAGGCAAACAGTCTGCATAAGGGAAGTTCCCGGGCAGGTCACACAGAATTTGAGCAATCGGTTTAAGTGAGCCCTTTTTGTTTGTGCGCTTGGGTTGATGTAAGCATTGAGAAGCAGCACTCCAAGCAGCCAGTCCTCATTGAAGTTTAGTTGCTCAGTTGGGCCTTTTAAATTGCAGGAAATGTAAACGGACAGACCCCCCTTGGGGCGTCCAGAGTTACAGTTCCTTACAGCTTGTTTCCAGTATTCAATGTATCCTACTACGGGGTAGTTGTGAGTAGTCCATGTTCCTGGAGGGCAAGTAGGTCATGTCCGAGGATAACATTTTGTATCTCTAATGAGGCCGTTTTATGATGAAGACCACTAATGTTCCAGGAGCACAGAGATAAGCAAGGCTGCGACTGAGGGTTAGCAAGATTTACAGGTTGAAGCTGGGGATCACTAGGTTTAGCAGCCTCCAATTGTTTTGATTTTAATGAGTGTTGCCCGTATGGTCAGGCTGAGCTTTTACGGGACAGAGCTGCTGATAAAGCCAATATGCCCCATCCAAAAATCCTCATCACTGGCCTTGACACACTGAACCTACATCATATCGTCCACAAATCCACACACATCGCTGGGCACATCCTAGATGTAATTTTTGCAAAATCTAGAACTAGTTATCTTTCAAACGATTACTCCAGTCACATGGTTAGATCACCATTTGCTAGTTTTCCAACATAAAATACCACAAAGCATGACACCTAAAATCACCTTACATGCATCCACCTATCAATTGTGGAACAATTGAATTTTGAATACTTAGAAACATAACTACCGTCCAACACAGATCTAGACACAATAAATTCCATACAAAAACTATATGAGTGGCTTCAGGAAGCTGTTGATATGCTAATACCGCTCAGAACAACCTTCGAGAACTACATAACTAAAAAAGAGAAAACAGCAAATTAGAAAGCTGCAATGCAACTAGCTCAAAACAAAGAGCATTCAAGACAAACTTTGCCTACTGAAACATAACAGATTATACAAGTCAGCTATTAAAAAAGCTGCAAAAGGTACTATTCAGACAGATCACAAAATGCTAAATGTGCAAATAAAGAATCTTACAAAATTCCCACAGAATTTTGTAAACCTAAATGCATGGACAGAACTCATCCCATTACTCAAGAGTTCACAGACAAGCTGGCAGATCATTACACCACCAAAGCAGGCATATTGGCTCCTACTTAAAACAAAGCAAAACCACCAGCACCAACCCATTTCCAAATATACCCTCCAAGGATAAGCTAACTCAGCCTCTCCATTCCTTCAAACCAATATCACAAAGTGAATTTATGGATCTGGTCAAAGCAAGCAGGCCTGCCAGCAACCCTTCGGACCCTTGTCCACCACAAATATTCAAGAACATTCTTCTAACTACCTCTGCTGCCACACCAGTAAGAAGAATCATCAATAATTCCGTAACTCCAAGAATCTTTCCAGAAGACCTAAAAAAGGCATACATATGTCCATTATTTAAGAAAACTAACCTGGATCTGCTTGACCCCGACAGCCACAGACCGATTACAAATAGACCTTTCCTGGGCAAACTGATTGAATGAGCAGCATTCGCCCAGATGTCAAAGTTCATTCAAGATAACGCAATACTTTCTGACTTCCAAACAGGATTCTGTCCAGGAAGAAGCACAGAATATGCCCTCATCGCCATCTAGGATGACATTAAGAACACGGTAGACTGCAATGGGGTTGCTGCACTACTTCTTTTGGACCTCTCAGCTCCCTTCACACAATTGATAATGACACTCTAATTCAAAGACTCTACGAAGCCGGCATAGAGGGTACTGGATCACATCCTACCTTCAAAACAGAACAATTGTCATCCATTCTCCACCTTTCTCATTCAAACCATACTTCACAAAAGCAGGTATTCCTCAAGACCCTATCATCTCACCCTTGCTTTTCAACATCTACATGAAGTCATTACTGGCAATGATCAATGAATTTCAGCTCACATGCTATAACTATGCAGATGACACACAAATACTCCTTAAACTGGAAAGCCCAAAGACATTGGAAACTCACAGAGCTTCAGTTGCCTCAGAGCCATTGATCAGTGGATGACATGGAGCCATCTCAAATTGAATGCTTCCAAAATGGAAATACTCACTTATGGCGAACTGAAAAATTATGACTAACTTTGCGCCTTGCCTGCCGATCTAGGACCACCTCCTTAAAGATCTAAGTAAGTAAGACACCTTGGAATTACCATGGACTCCAAGTTATCAATGAATTCCCAAGTGGAGACCAAGCTTCACTACTAGGAAAACTCTGCGATGCATCTTCCCCACCTGAGATTTCCACACAAGGCCCAAGTCACTATCTCTCTTGTACTGTCTAAACTTGATTACGCCAATGCCTTCTACCACGGATCATCTTTACCAACAATTAAAAGACGGCAACGGATTCAGAACTCTGCTGCCTGACTACTCCTACATGTAAAGCCACAAGCCTACATCTTCACTGCCTTGAGGGCCCTACATTGCTTACCGGTTGCCCGAAGATCCACATTCAAGCTGCTTTGTATCACCCACAAAGCAATACATGGAAAAGGACCACTTTTTATCAGGAACAAAATCACCAACTACATTCAACAAAAGAACCTCACTACAGATTGGCTCCTTGCCTCAATATCCCACCATACAAGAAAAAAACCTTAGGTGGGACATCTTTCTCTAAGCATCCAAACTATGGAATTCATTACCCCCAAACATAAGATCCACAGATAACTATCTTATCTTCAGAAGAATACTCAAGAGTTGGCTCTTTTCACCATACTTAAACACAAATGTACAACATACCCGATGTATATAAACATTTAATTGGATTATATGTATGTATCTAGATATGCATATTTCTTGATATAAATATATATATATTGCCTAACGGCTAGGGCAGTCAACCGCAAATCTGGGAAACTGGGTTTGAGTCTCGGCAATGGCACTGAACATCCTGTGATTCTGGGCAAATTACTTAATCTCTCTGGCCTAACAAAAATGAATGTGTCCTCATGTAACGCAACTGGTGCTATGTAAAGTGCTCTAATACCCGATACCTTCGAGTCAAGTTTGCACTATATAAAACTCCATAAAATAAAATAAATAATATGTTCTTATGTATCTATATATTTATTACTTTACTCCTACTGTAAAAAAATAATCTTTGACTCTCTTCAATACACTACCCTATATTTAATTCTATGCCTCTCTCAATATATCCTCTACTTCAACTCTCTGACTCATTCCAAATCTCATTCTACTACCTTGATCTCCAAAATAACCATTTCTATACTCTTTCCTCCTCTACCACTCCTTGGATCACCCCAAATCTCATTTTAATACTATGATCTTCCAAACAACCCTTCTAAATTCCTCCCTTGCCTATCCCTCCTTTGACTCATCCCAAAACTCATTTTACTACTATGATCTCCCTAATCCATTCCTAAAGATCCTTCCCTCCTCCATCTTTCCTTATACTCATCCCAAAAGTCATCTTACTACTATGATCTCCCAATAAACACTTTGTAGACTCTTCCCTCTTCCATCCCCCATTATCCTTTTCAGTCCAACTAACAGACTCACATGCCTACCGCTCAAATAAACTCAAATTTTAATATACTAATCAACCACTAATCCTTTTTAGGTTCCGAAGTAGTATGGTACTCGCTGAAAATGCTTCAACGCCTCGTCCAGGGTAGTAAGTGCCATATAAATATAATTACAAAACAATAACCAGTTGTCATGAACACACAAAGGTTTGCTGAGTCATTAACACAGAGAAGACATGCCAATGGTGTAATGAATAAGCTCCATACCTCATATACCAATAAGATGCACCCATAGGGTCATCTTCTTTTGTCTCTGAAAGGGTTTCCTAGAACTTATAACCAAAACGTAACGAACAGTGGCAAAGACAATAGGTCTGGCCGCCAGCCTCTTGGTGTTGTCAATGATTGTTTTGTTTTTCATGTTTTTTGCAAAGCTTTATTGTTGGGGAAACTGCTGGGCCTTCACCAAACTAAAAAGAATGACTGTTCGCACTCAGTGGAGCTACTTTCTTGAAGATGTGATCCATGTGAAAGGTCAGAATGCTTTGACTCACAATGAAGTTAGCTGATAGCAGGAGGGGGCTGAAGCTTTGCCCTATGGTGTATGCTGTATGGGGGCGGAAGAAAAATGTGAATGACACAATAACAGACCAATGGATGCAGACGGTTGGTTGAAAGTCCTGTTATTAAGTATGTAATACATATAACTTTATAATTATTTCTGCTAATTGATTATTCAGATTATTATCACAATAAAAAGGTATGCTACTTACATGACGTAACCAGAGGTTGGTTTCCAAAATCTGATTAACTTCATCCTTGAAATAAAACATATAGGTTTTTATTTTATTTTTTATATGCACAAATAGAGCATTCATAATTTACTTAATTTGCTTCAGTGACATCATGGTTCATCATGAAAGTGCTTTATATTTGAGTGCTATTTCCTTTTGGTATACACATGCATTTCTCAAAAGGCTTTATAAAGTTTTGAACTTAAATTCTATATTTTCTTTAAATTATTTTAAACAGTTCTGTGTGTCTGCAGTTTCAATTATTTCTTTACCCATCATTTCTCGCAATAACCATCCAGCATATATAAATGAATAAAAATAATTATATTTGCAGGCACACTTTTGTTATGTCTTATTTTTACATTTATTTTGTTTTTGTGAGATGTAGCAGAACAGTTTGTATACATTGCAATTAAATCAAACAATTCAAGCCATAAATTTGTTCAACCAATGAATTTAACATCATAACTCAAATCATAATTCATAAAAAGAAAAAAGCTTTCTTATCTATTACATATCAAATTAATTTTCCTAATTTTCCCAAATCCTATCCACTTTATATGTGCACCTCATTTGTTTTTTTGGATACATGATTTCATGAGTATGAACTCTGTATCTGATTTCTAATTCACCAGAACTAATAATCTTGCCACTAATATGGAAATAACTACTAGTTGGTGCTGCATCGTCATTTCTAGAGAGGAAAGTGTAATGCCAAAAAGTGCACCATACGCATCCGGAGAAACATTGAGTTTCAATATTTGGCTAACTTCAGCAAAAATATCCTGCCAGAATTTTGTTAGACAAGTATATGTAAACAAAATATGAAGGCAATTCCCATTAGCCTAATTACACCTGAAACATCTACATTCTGCCCCTGGATACATTTTATTGATTTTGGCTGGGGTATAATACAGCATCCACTTGCTGAAAAAGCCATTCTCTTTAGGTTGGCAGTTCGACCCGCCTTGTAACTTAATCAATTGTAAAACTGCCACTGAGAGCTATCGAGTTTACACCCTGTTGAGAATTCTATTAACTCTAGAAAATCTGAAAGCAGTGCCTTGCTTCTTTTTAGATATAGTTGTCTGTACCAATTCCCTGTGCCCTGTATTTTGGAAACATGTAGGCTTAGCTGAGATTCTCTGCAAATGTTCCATCCCCTATTACAAATTCCGACACAAAAAAGCTTAATTTTAGCAAAGCTAAAAAAGAAAGAAACATTAAGATTCGAATTCAGATTCGCCAGCCTATGTCACTGAGAAAATTCACCATTGTGATAAAAATCTTGCACCCTCCGAAACCCCAAACGAGACCACTGATTACAAGTCTGATTAGATATAAACTCAGTGGAATTCAGTCTACAAGTTTCAAGTGGAAATGAAACCGAGAAATTGTATAGATTTCCCAGATCCTATTAAAGCGATCCATGATCATTTGAGGGGTCTTGTAGCTAAATATTTTAGGTAGCCTCTGAATTTTTAAGAAGGGGGGAAACCCTATTTCAGATACCTTTACCATATGTGTGAAATAGAAATTCCCTTTGCGCGAGCTAGCGGAAGAGGACATCGTCAGCCAAACAAAAAAATGACACCTGGTAGCAGATTTTTATATTGGGGAGCACTAGACCTCCCTCTTTGGGATGCAACTGTATCACTTGAATTTTGAGTCTGGGTTTCTTACCCTGCCACACAAAGGGCCTGATTCACAAAAGTAATCTGAGGGAAAATCCTAACTTTACGACTTTCGGTATTCACAGAAGGCATTTAGGAGTACTGTGGAAATCGCAGATAATCTGTTAGCATGAGCTGAAGCCATTTTGGTTGTGGAGTCCATTTTGTTAGCCATGTGCTAGCCATGTGATTCTTCCGTATTTACTGCTGCTTGCCTTTCTATTCTGCTTGAGTCATCAACTGTAGTTAACTCCTTCAGTACTGAGCCAGAGCTATGTATATGCTCAGAAAGGCCTGTAGCTACTAGAATGAACCTGTCTTAGAATGTAACTGTCAGGCTGTTTCGACTGATGCAAGCAGTTCTATCTCCCCTCCCATTTTGCTGACTAAGTAATCTTTGCCTGCCCATGTTAGTCGATAGCTATTCCTGTGTATGCCTGTACCTCCCATTTGAGTCTCCATGCTTATCAGCTGTAAACAGGGTATATAAGATCCTTGGTTTCTGTATTCCTTGGACTACCTCTACAGTGCCTGAGGGTGCTGTATTGATGTAGTCCCATTCATGAGAGATTAATAAACTTGTTATTTGATATTCCAGCTTCCGTACCAATCTCTACTTTGTTGGTTTAAGAACCAGTGGACAGATAATTGTGAACCCCTGCACCGGTGAGCCCCTAAAAAGGCTAATTTCCACAAATTGGCGCCCAACTCGTGGGGCTCATCGGAGATGCGGCCATCCAAAGGAGCGGTCTTGACAGGGGACAGAAATCTACTGAGGAGGTACCCTGCACGAGGAGACCCTTTGTCTTTGCAGACCAACGTGTTTTTTCCGGTTTTCCCGATCTGACCCTCCAGGTGTTTGCCGGCTCTGACTGAGATCTCCTTTGGCGTAAGTGACCATTAGGTCGACCCAGAGCTTGGCAGGTGGAGGTTGGAGACTTTGGTTTGGTAAGGTCGCTGGAGCGACACTCTTGTTTTGGATTTGCTTGGCCAAGATTCTGGTTTTGTTTGATTTGATTATTACAATAAACAAAGGGAGGTAATGAGGAGATGTTTTGTCTCTAATTTTAAAATATTTGGGATAAGTACTATATTTGGGATAAGTACTACTTTAGTTATAATATATTTTGTTATAATATTTTTGGCATGCCTGCTCCTAGCACACTTCGTAGAATGTGTTGCTGTCTTGGAGGTACCAATATGGATCTAGAAAGTAGTCAGCCGGCTTCCCTAGAGGGGACACCTAATAGGTTTATGTATAGTACACAATGGAACAAATATACGAAAAAGGATCCCGATCTACTGTAATAGGCATGCCTTCTGGAATAAGTATGATTTGGTAAAGACACAGAGTGTTTGCGAACACTCTGCCAGACCAACTGGTAATTAGGCATATTTTGGAAAATGTCTGGGGCTAGAGCCTGTCTTCTTGAATATGGAACAGTCTTTGGGCTGTTTACTTGTCTTGGTGCAGTCCTGGACTGCCTTTTGTGAGCTATTTTTGTTTGTAAACATAATTTACAAATAGTTTGGTTTGAGTACAGTCTGTGGGCTGCCTCTTGTTTTTGTCCTGTGGGTTGATTGTGTGTTTGAGTGTCTATAAGGTTTGTGGATTGTCACCGGTGGTAATGTTTGTGAAGTACTTGTTTGAGTGAGTAGCAACTGTGCTCTTTGTGTAAGGATGGCTTGCCTCAGCAAGCTGTGTTGTGTGTTATAACTGTGTGGCCCCTTCTTGAAAATGTTTGGAATGAGCTCAATTTGGTTTGTTGTCGTCATTGTGTTCTGCAGATGCCATTGGAATAATTACATTTTTTATATTTCAAAGAATTAACTATATAAGATATGTTAAGTAGCCGCACGCAACTCTGGAAATTGAAGCAGTAACAAAGTATAGATGTGTGAACTTTCAATTATTATATTGTCACAATGGTAAAAAATTAGAATTACAACTCAATAGGAAAAAGTAGGCCTCACAGAGAAAAACAAATTTGTGTGTTATACACAACTAGGACTTAACAAAATTAAATATAGGTGCCCAACATTTTGTTAGTACTGCCTATCAGCTATGCAAAATGTTACAGCACTATCCTTAGATACATCATATCAAATATTAAAAGACATTCACATTATATCAGCAATTGGTTGCTGCTAAAATAAAAGTGTCCTCCTTTTACCACACTGAAAACGATAGATTTTGACTGGCTTGGAATGCCTGTTTTTTTTAACTGAGCCTCATTCCCAACACCAGCTGCTGCCTTCTTTCCTGAAAAGTGTAGAAGCTAACACCTGCCGGTCATAAAACACAGCTAAATAAATAAGACAGGCCTTACTCAGGCACAAGCTACAAATAAACACTGTGGCATCTAGGTTTTAAGTTAGTACAAAATGGCATAAAAGCACGTGCATTAAAGACTACTAATTTTGAAAGTTAGAAATACAGCTTCATTATTTTGGATAAAAGAGAAAGGATAAAAGTAAGGACTTTCTTTCCTGTTGCTTTTCTAAGAAGCACATCTGTGGATCTGATGGTAAATAATTACTACTTTCTGAAGGTGAAACAAACTTTCTATGTTTCAGTAAAGCTTCTGTGCTTAGTTTCAAAAGAAGTTTTGTAAGTGTTATAAATACATGCCTTTAAAACAAAACAAAAGGAAAGGAATGAGGCTTGCTTTTCATATGTAGAAACAACAAAAAGGGTTAGTGTTCATTCTTCAAAAATGACTTCATGAAAGAAATTATTAAAAGTCATTGCACTAAAATCATTTTTGCATTAGTATGATCTTTATAATGTCTAATAACACTACTGTGAAAATTCAATAATATTTCGCAATGTAGAAAACTACCCTGTGCAAAGTGTGCATTAAGATTTCAATGTCTACATGGTTAAATATATTGTGCATCAAAATTAAAAAGGTGAATATTAGTTTCTCTAACATATTACTGTATCTTAGTGACAAACTTGAAATATGATTTCTAGTATGGCCAAATGGCTGCAGTCTCAAATACAATTAAAAGTTATACAAAAAGAGTAGCTCTAGAGACATGTGAATTACATTGCACGCCTTAATGCACAATAGTTCAGGGCACATTATGGCATTCTGAAAACTAAACTTTTGAGCCAGTTCTTTAGGTGCTAGAAAGCACAGTGCACAAGAATAAAAAAATAAAGAGCAAACGTTACATCCTACCTTTGGAATATCAGCATACAGGCACGGAGCAGGGATGCCCTTCAGTCATGCTTCTCGAAGAAGTTACATTGAATTGTGATGGCCACATGGGGATAACTTTGCTCAGACAAGGGACAACAGGTTTAAGGGTCAGAGGTCAAGTTCTATATTTAGCAAACTAGCACGGTTGAAAGCAAAATGCCCACACAGGAGGGTTTTGAAGGAGGGGGCCAGAGTGTAGAGAGAGAAGGAGGGGCAGCAGCATCTGTGGGCCATGTGTAGCTCCTGACACAGAGAGGGGCAATGAAATAAAGTTTGCATTAATGCGCACTCATGTTAAATAGCACAATAGCTAAAGGAATTGGTAGTTGGTCATTGGATTAATGTTTTCTAGTTAGCTCACTGTGCTTGTACACCAACATTTACAAAGTAGTACAGTCCAATAGTATTGGACATGGCCTCCTTGGTGTGGTTTCCCTCTAGTTATTTATCTCCTTCAAGTCTGTCCGTGCCCAGCTGCCAAAAGAGGAAAGTATTGTCGACAGGAGGTCACCTGCTTAGGTTACCTACTGTAGAATGGGGGTAGGAGACTAGCTCCTGGGCAAATTAAGGGTAAGCAAAATTAAGTAACACTGTGTTTTTTTTCGGGGGTTTTGTGCGTTCTCTCTCTCTCTGTTTTCGAGCCTGTCTAAAAGCTGTCTAGCAATGGCCATGAGACAATCGGTTGGGCTCGCTTTAGTCATTCATTTCACAGGATGCTGTGAACATGCTCTTGAATAAATAGAGACAAAGCACCTCACCAGTGCACGTCTAATTGGCTATTAAGTAATACTGAACAAATTGTTAGAATCAACAAAATGAATAAATAAATACGCCATGTAATTGCCCCTCCTGTCTGTAAATTATGTTCCCATATTTGACCTTTAAGGGGAACTATATGTTAGTGGTTTCTGTTCCAAATTCCCAGGTGGCAACACCATTATTGTTGATGTTATTACAGCACTACATAAGTTGCAGAGGCATCACAAGTCTCTTATTAGTTAGTCTATGTAATCAAGCTGACAGCCTTTCTAGAGCTGGTGAATAGGTTTCTCCCCTGAATATGATATTACATGGTCCAGATTGTGAAAAGTATGATGCATATGGTTCACAATGCTAGGAAAGATGCCCTTAGCACACATGTTTAAGAACAAAATGTTTTTTTGCTTGTTTTCTTGTCTGCCACAAACAAGTTCTGCTGGAAAATCCATGTACCTACTAGGTTATGTTTACTCATGTAATATGGATCTCTGTTACATTCACAGTTTTAGAGTTTCCCACTACACCTATAATATGAGAGCATGGTCATAAAAGCAAAACATGGTTGTACTTATGCAAGGAAAATAATTTTAGAGGAGTCTGCAGTTTTGCACAATAGTGAGGGCTCACTAAGTAGAAACTGTATCGTGATGACTTATAAGTCCAAGTTTGTTAAAAGAATAGTTGTTTTGAAATTCCTTTTTCTTTGAGGATCTTCAGAAGAATAATATAGGGGCATTTCTGAAATTGAATATCCTCTTTTGATTGATTATTTGTATGTTGTTTCTAAAGATTTCTGTTCTGTTCACTGACAGATATCTGCTGCCTTACAACCATTGCCAGAGGGGCCCGGACATCAGATCCAGCCTGGGGATTCAGCGAAGTCCAGCTTGGAGCTGAGGAGAAGGAAACCAGCAAAGGTGGTGCTGGCAACTAGGACCGCAGTAAAGGTAGAAGGCCGGAAGCACTGGGTCTATGAAAGTGACGTGAAACGTGTACTCCTACCACTGTCTTGGGCGAAAGACGGGGTCAGAAATCAGGACGGAGAGCTGATTCCTTGCTTTGTTCCTTTTTTCCTGATGCCGAGCTGAGAGAGGCAGAGACCCACAAGGATGGTGTTGGAAATGGCCCTTTTTGCAGGGTTATCCCTAAACTTTTTGCTTTTTCCTCCTATTTTTTCCGGACCTGTTTGTGTTGGTTTTAGGACTCTGGGCACTTTCCCACTGCCAATCAGTGCTAAAGTGCAGATGCTCTCTGTGTAAACTGTGTTATGGATTGGTGTTTCCATGATTGGCCTTTTTGATTTATGTGTCAGTCCCTAGTAAAGTGCACTGCGAGTGCCAGGGCCCATAAATCCAATGCTGTTGGGGGGCTGCAGCACTGGATTTTGCCACCCATGCAAACAGCCCATAAAGTGCAATTCTGGCCTGCCATTGCAGAGACTGTGTGTAGCCTGGGGCTGCCATGTCGACTTGGCAAGTGCACACACTTACAAGTCCCTAAACCTCCCCTTTTCTACATGTGAGTCGCCCCTAAGGTAGGCCCAAGATATCCCAATGGGCAGGGTGCATTGTATGTGAAAGGTAGGACATGCCCTGGTGAGTGTGGCATGTCCTGATAGTGAATTACAGTGTACTTCATTTTTCACAATTGCAAAGCTACCTGTTCCCCATAGGCCAGAGTGGGCAGTTTGATTATAACATCTTATAATCCTAACTGACTCAGGGAACATGGTAGAAATTCGAGTTTAGTATGCCTAAACTCAGAATGATAAAATACATATTTTAGTGAAGTTGGTTTTAACATTCTGTGTTTGAAAATATACCACTTTTAGAAAGTAGGTATTTTCTCACCTAACCATCCAGCCTGCCTCTGCTAGCTTGTGTATTGTCTGTCTGGTTTGTGAGTGACCGGAGCTGGGGAGACTCCAGGAGACAGGGTGAGTCAGCACAGGGCTGAATAGACCTATCTGCACATAGATGAGTGGGAGGAGTCGTACCTGGGTCTGAATAGGGCTGTGCATGCCTTCCACAATGCTGGCTCCACCTCTTGTGGTGTATCTGATGACCCTGGCCTATACTGACAAAAGAAGAAGGTGCACACTGGCAGAATGCACCCAGAACTGGTCTGAACTAGGTACAGGACCCTCTGCCTTCAGAGGACAAAGGATGTGGTGGTATAAATATTGGGGCCCAGACCCCAGAGCTTTAGATTACTTCTGAACTAAGGAACCTGCCAGGAAGAAGGACCGGGAAAGCTGGAGGAGGAGTACTGCCCCTATGCTGCGTGTTGTGGGGTTGGCATGCAGTGGTTGCTTCTGTCTTGGGTAGGGGAAGGACTGGACTGTGCTTTCACCATCCTGTTGTTAGAGTTTCCTCCAAGGGCTTGAAGTAGAGCTTGCCTCCTGTTGGAAGTCTCAGGGATAGAAAAGACTTCAGACAACTCTTTTGGATCAAGAAGACTGCCAAGAAGAAGAGCTGGAGAAGCTGTGAGGAGGAACTACCACTTTGTTGTGTGCTTTGCTGTGTTGGTCTGCAGTGGCTGCTTCTGTCTTGGGTAGTGAAAGGACTGGACTGAACTTTCTGCAATCTACTTTTGTGAGTTTCTCCAAGGGCTTGAGGTAGAGCTTGCCTCCTGTTCAAGAAGTCTCAGGAACAGCAAAGGCTTCAAGTCCGACGCCATCTACGACGCCGCTGCTGACTCCTTGTCCTGAAGGCACCGCAGAGGGCACCACCGCAATGCCGCACCGCAACCTTGGTCTCACCGACGATGCCTGTCGATGCCACCACCGAGCCGCTGCTTGCACGGTGACCAGTGGGCACCGCACTCCGCCCCACCTCGCTTCACACCGAAGCTTTGACACCACAGAGAGCACCGCCGCAATGCCGCACCGTGACCCTGGTCTCACTGACGATGCCTGCTGATGCCGCCACCGAGCCGCTGCTCGCACCGGGACCTGTGGGCACTGCACTCCACACCGCCTCGCTTCACGACGACGCCTTGGTATCCCCGACGACGCCGCTCCACGCCGGACTCGACGCCGCTGCTTGCACCATGGTTCGAGGGCACCGCTCGTAAAGTTACACGACGCACCGCCCTCATCCCGCACCGCAGCCTTAGCCTATCGACGCCGGTGCCATCGACTCCAGTTCGTCAGCCGACGACAGCGCTTCAGCAACAACAACGACGCTGCTGCACCATGACCTGCCAGCATCGTGACGAGCACCGCCTTCATCTCACACCGTGACCCTGGCCTCACCGAAGACGCCATCTGATGCCGCCACTGAGCCGCTGCTCGCACCGTGACCTGAGGGCATCGCACGCCGCATCGCTGCACTTCGCACCGCAGCACCCAACGCCTGCCGACGCCTGCGCTCCTGACTCCATCAGAGAGGAGATCGACCTGCAACGTGTGTGACAACGAGAGGTCATCGACGACCTGCATTTCTGAGAGGTACTGTTTGCGGGTCTTCCCGACACCGTAGCTGACTCACGACGCCACGGTCAGCCAGAACTGTTTGGATTTGATTGTTCACGACGCCGTGATAGCCCCGGACGGCGCTATCGACATCAAGGAACTGTTTTTCAAGGATACTGTGATAACGGAAGATTTTTAAAGTACTGTACTGTGGATTTTTATCGTTTTGGTCTTGTTTTAAGTATATAAAAATATTGGCTATTTTTCTAAACTGGTGTGGTGTCCTTTTGTAATGCTTACACTGTATTACTGTTGGTTTTGTGCAAATGCTTAACACACTGCCTCTGAGATAAGCCTGGCTGCTCGTGCCAAGCTACCAAAGGGGGTGAGCAGGGGTTATTTTAGGAGTGTAACTACCTTATCCTGACTAGAAAGAAGGGTCCCTCCTTGGACAAAGGTGTAAGCCCTTGCCAACTAGAGACCCCCATTTCTAACCGACGGCAAGGAGACTTTGCTTGAGGTGACCCCTTCTTAAACAAGGGCTGCTTCAGATACTTCATCATCAGGCCTCTGAGTCCTGGTCCCCAAGTGAATGCAAGTCTGCACCTTTGTTTGTTGATAAGGAGTTGCCTGGACACTCTAGGTACAATCTGCAGCCCCGATGAAAGGACAGTGCGCCAGCAGAGCAATACAGGAGTTAGGGAAGGACTTGAGTTCAGGGTACAGGTGCTGTGCCTTTGGTGCCTGTTAGATTAGAGTGAAGAATACTGGTGCACTGCCTGAGACACTGGACAGGATTGTTGAGGGTATTTGCCCTGGAGGGTGATTGCACTATCCTGAAAGAAAGACTTTTTCCTTAGCCTGGGTCGTGATTGTTTTTCTGGGTTACAAGTTGTGCAGCTCCACCATGGGAGAAGTGAACACTTGATGAGCGATAAGAGCCTGCCTGTGAGGCTCAGACGGACACAGGGAGAAGACTCCCCTCTGGCTGGTTGTACAGCGGCTTCAATTCCTCAAGTACTTTTTTGTTAGCAATGTACCCCTTTGGTCATCCCATTTTTGAGGAGGATCAGCCCTTAGCGGCTCTTCGTCCTAATTCCCCATGGCCCCGGTTGGTCCTCCTGGTCCCCCAAAACAAAGATTGTTTTTGTGACAATGATTGTGTTTGCTTTAATATCCGTATTTGGAATACAGTTTTTTCTGCAAGAAAAACATTTAATGCACATTTTGATAAGTACTACTCTGCCCTCCCCCTGAACATATCATTGGTACTCTAGCCCTCATAAAGAAGAACACCGGAAAGTCTACCAAGAATATGTTTTTATTTAGACATTGCATCAGACATGTGCTGTTAGCTATTTCTAAAATTGAATAAAAAAGCCACTGAAATCCACCAGAATTCAGGGACATGGATTTGGATTGGATTGCTTTGGACACTGTTTTCTGTCTGGGGCTGGAAGTTATTAACAGCCCTATATATAATTGTTGCAATCCTTTTTTTCTGCTGCCTTTGTATACAATGTGACCCAATGCTCTATTCCCTATGTATTTCTACTTGTACCAGCTAAACGAAATGTTCAAAATGTAAATGCCTAACTAGTAATAGACCAGGAGATCAATAACCTGATGAGAATAGATGTGCAAGATATTTTCCATGTTTCTTCTATTGCATAGCGGATGTCTTCAGCTAATGCTAAAAGGGCCGTCCGTGGAAATCGCAGATAATCTGTTAGCATGAGCTGAAGCCATTTTGGTTGTGGCGTCCATTTTGTTAGCCATGTCATTCTTCCGTCTTTACTGTTGCTTGCCTTTCTATTCTGCTTGAGTCATCAACTTTAGTTAACTCCGTCAGTACTGAGCCAGAGCTATGTATATGCTCAGAAAGGTCTGTAGCTGCTTGAATGCATCTGTCTTAGAATGTAACTGTGAGGTTGTTTAGACTGATGTAAGCAGTTCTATCTCCCCTCCCATTTTGCTGACTAAGTAATCTTTGCCTGCCCATGTTAGTCGATAGCTATTCCTGCATATGCCTGTACCTCCCATTTAAGTCTCCATGCTTACTCAGCTATAAACAGGGTATATAAGACCCTCGGTTTCTGTATTCCTTGGACTACCTCCTGCAGTGGCTGAGGGTGCTGTATTGATGTAGTCCCACTCATGAGAGATTAATAAACTTGTTATTTGATATTCCAGCTTCCGTGCCAATCTCTACTTTGTTGGTTTAAGAACCAGTGGACAGATAAGGGTGAACCCCTGCACCGGTGAGCCCCTAAAAAGGCTCATTTCCACAGTACTAACGTTAGGATTTTGTATCAGTTAAACTTAAGTTTTGGTCTTCAGTTAAACTGAAGACAAACTTAAGTTTAACTAAGAAAAAATCCTAGTTGTAAAGTTAAGATTTTGTCTCAGTTAAACTTAAGTTTTTCTCAAGTTTAACTTAAGACCAAAACTTAAGATAGACTGAGACAAAATTACTTTTTACTTTTGTGAATCGGGCCCACAGCTTCTAATTTCAGTATTTACTGATTCAAAAAAAGGCTGAGGAAATTTTATAATAATGTTTATCAATCAAAAAAAGTAATAACGGAAGAATGCTAGTTTTCACTAAAGAGACCCAACCCATGATTGATATGGCAAGAGTTTGCCAATGGTTTAATAGATTACGGATCTTATTCAATGGTGCCTTAAAATTTTGCACAAATAGCTCCTCTTGCTTCGAGATCACGTATATTCCGAAGCATCTTATTGATGAGGAATAATGGGCATTAATGAGGGCAATACTTCTGAAGAGCAGTTAAAGAGTATAGCCTTTGATTTCCCATGGTTTATCTTATAGCGCCTTATCTCTGTATATTCGCTTATTTTGGAGAAGGTATGTGCTATATTAGCCTTACCTGCTGCTAAACAGAGAGCCACATCATCAACCAATAGTTTCAATTTAACTGCCCCTAATATGGGGGATTGGATGCTGTTGTCTTGTCGTATAGCGTAGGCCAAAGGCTCAATGAATGAGGAAAATAAAATGGGAGACAGAGGACAGCCTTGGCGTGTCCCTCGGTGTATAGTAGTTATCCCTGCTAGCTTCCCATTTACGATCATAGCCACCTTAGCATTAAGGTACACATTTTTTAATACCTGTATAAGCCTAGGCGGGAAGGCAAATTTTAATAAAACTGAGAAAAGGACATTCTGCTGGACTTGATCGAAAGCCTTCCCAGCATCTAATATAATAGCTGCCTTAGTTCTGTGTACAGTAAAGTAATCTATTGTCTGAGTCAGACACTGTGTGTTAGTTGCCAAATTCCTGCCTAAGAAAAAAAAATGTTGATCATTATGAATGACCGAAGGGACTACGATTTGCGAAGATTTTCATGAACAGCTTCCAGTCACAATTAAGGAAGCGGATTGGGCGATAAGACTTCACATCTTATTCTGACTTGCCCTTCTTCAAAAAGCTAACGATTACTGATTCTGTAGCCAGAAATGTCACCCCCCACCAAACTCTGTTGAACAGACTAACTTAACAGTTTTTCATTTGTGGCTCAAAAAGCTTGTAAACTTCAATGGGGATCCCATCGGTGCCACAAGCGTTTGCAGTGGAGTAGGAGTTAACAGGCTGTGCTACTTCTGCCAGGGTGATTGGACCAATCATAGATTCCCCCTGATCTGAGGTTATTGAGGGAATATTAGGCACTTCTAACCATTTTTCAACCATCTCTAGCGATGTATTTATTAGGAGGGTCGTAATAAAGCTCTGGATTCATTTCATGCCTATAAACTGCATAATACACCAAAATCGATTAAGCTTCTGCTTGTGCTAATATGAAACTTCGCTTTGATGGATCCTTGGTTTAGCAACCACCCCAAGGATAAGTCTTACACCTGCCATTTAAAACGATGTAATTCCTCTTCACATTTTGATTTCTTTTTAATTTCAAACTCTCTTTAAAGAGCTCAATCAGAAATAATAGTAAATCCATTTTCAGATCATTCGGTAATTGCAATACACCTACTTCTAGCCGATCAGCAGCATGAGAATTTTAGATGGATTTTCAATAAATCCCTATTATTGAATGATCAATGGGTTATCCAAATGCAGCGTACCCTGGAGCCCTTTTTAGAGCGCAACATAGATATGGCCACCGAGTTTTCAGTTTGGGGTGCCTTAAAGACTTTTTTATGGGACAAGTGATAGCCTTCCAGGCGGACTTGAGGCAGATAGAAAAGAATAAATGCCAGCAATTACAACTAACCTTAAATCAGGCAACAGCAGCATATATAGCATCCCCCAGGGAGATACTAAACCACAATACAATAATGCAAAAGAGATATGAAGAAAACGAACATATAGGCAAATATTTGGTTTAGTCAGTCAAACACAGATCCAACGCCAATTTTATAAAGCAGATTCAAGATCCAGACACAGACAGGCTTTCGACTCAGCCACAAGAAATATTAGTCACCTTTTATAGCCATTACACTTTTGTTAAGTGTATTCTATCTTCAGCAGAAACGCTAGCCAGAGGAGTTTCTGATTACTTGACTACCTAATGTAGCTTACCCAGGCCAGAAGCCACCAATTTGTCTGTTAAATAAAAAAGATCCAACATAAGTATTTGTTGGCAGGATTTATAAAGGGAAGGGATAGGTGCACTAGTGAAGGGGCTGGACGGATAAGCATATTTGTTCTGATGACAAAAAGTAGGACAAAAACTCCGCATACACAAATTCCGACCATACTGAGAAACCTCAGGATTGTAACTAAATGCACAAGAATATGTTTAAAAATCCTCAACCTGTTTAGATTTCTGTGATACTTAAGGTTTCTATATGTTGCAGGTGTATATGTCTACAGCTCATTCTGTAAGCAAAGTTATACAAGTATGAGGCTACATATTATAAAGCAATAGGATCCATCATTGGGGCAATGAAGCAGATTCAGCAAAGGTTTAGTGCATGTAAGTGCAGAAAAACTTCATTTGCAACTCAAAATTCCATGTGTAATTTTAAATGTTGAAAGTGCCTTTATGATGGCGGAAAATGCAATTTAGGCTGGATTTTCTCTCACTGTAGGTTTAGGGGTAGGTAAAGTGGCCTTACATAGTGGAGGTGCTATGCACAATGTAGGGCACCCACACGATTGAATGTGTGTGGTGATTAACAACCATTTTGCATGAAATTTCCCACTCTGGAAGCACAAGTAAAACTACTCTGATGAAAAGCAGGACTAAGAACAGAATTAAAAGGTAGATAGTTCCTCTGTCTTCCCCCAGAGTTATCAGTGCAAAGGCCACCTGTAATTCCGGGGGCGTGGGGGAGCAATTGCTCATTACAAGAATTTGGGTATTAACAAGAGGGAATCGGTATTGTTGTGTCAATTTTTACATTCTCCACCTAGCATTTGTCCCAGAGATTTAAACTGCTTTTAGCAAATGAAGTCCCCTGGTGAAATTGGTACTGCTCCTGGGCACAGTTACATTAACCACCACATGGGAATTACCAGGGCACCCAGAACGAGGGCCACACAAGTATTTCCTAGAATTATTTACATTGGTGGTTTTGTATTTTTTACTCTAGGAGTGGTCTAGCGTCAGTTGCTACGAGTAGAGGGGTTATTTGTCAGGAGTACTATAGTGACAAAGTTCCCATAATACTCCATTTTGTACTGCAGTCATTTAACAAATGAAGGTTTTTCCATCTTCTTGGTTTTATGCTAATACTTTTTTGAAAACCTTCAAATATTTGACTGCCCATATGCATCATTTAGAGCGATCGCTTTGCTGAATGCTGACAAATATATTCTAAAAATATTGCATCACTAGTGTTTCATGAACACGGGCGTATCCCTGGTTCTAGCAGCTCTAGCCACATATATGTGATTTCAAGACTTTTAGACAGATCGGAACAAGAACTTATTCCATTGGTGACATCCTTTGGATGTAGGAAATGAATTTCATCACAATGTTCATTTTTCAGGCATGTTCTTGAAAAGAGACTATTTTAGCAATAGTGAATTGAGGCAGAGTAGAATCTGCACATTTCGGGAACTGGCTCCAAGTGTGCAAATTGGGAAGCTATTTGGTCAAATTGAAAGCTCCAAAGAGAGGCAATGCCCGTTATCTACAACAATAAACTGTAATTGGAGCTAACTTTAAAATATTTCTATTTGTTACTAGGATGATGGCCCAAGTGTATCATAAGAACATCAATTTCATGGCAGTTTTTGCTGATGTTATTGATTTATTTTCAAGTGGTTAATGCTACCAAAGGTTATACAATTATCTCAGCAGTTTGGGTATATCTCTGGATATTCCTTTCACGTTACCAAAACAAAACTATTGATTACAGGGTTTGTCACTTTTACAGCCTTCCTACATAGTTTAAACATTGACTTTTCAGGATAGTGAGCAAAATGGTTTATTATATGATGTGGTAGTGCAACATCACCATGTAATTAAGGCAAAATTAGGTCCAATGAATGACGTTTGTAAATCCTTAGCTCAGTCCTGGGTAGCAGAGGCTCAAAGCAGTCAGGCTTTAGCAAAGGAAAAAGTGTAACGCATTAAGAAGCACCAAAGCAGATGAACAAGAAGAAAATGCATCACTATAAAAACCCAATACCATTTTATATAAAAAGGTTGTATTCTTATCTTTAAATAGATATCTCAATTACTAAATTTCACTGGAGAGTTCTGGAGATATTAATTTTTAAAGCAATGATAAATCACAGCTTTTCATTAATTACAATAATTCGTAATCAAGAGTGACTCACAGTTTAGAGTTAGCCCCAATATGTAAGTTGAAAATGGCTATAAGGGCACTCTTTTTTGGGGTCCTACTCCAATAGTGAGCAAGTCGCAGGGACCAGTCAGGTCCAGTTGAACAGTTACCTCTTGGTTTAAGCAATCTCCAGTCCACTTGCAGGTCCTAGGGACAAAACACCATAGAAGTCAATGAAACATCATAGATGTCAATAGAGTGGTCCTGATAAAAGGCATGCAGGATGCTGAAAATGCTCACAGATGCTGAGGATGCTGAGCCGGAGTCGGTGGTCCTCCTGTGGCCACCCCTTGGTTTAAGAATACTTGGCAATGTTGGCATTAGGGGGTGATGTCCCACGAAGTCCAGTACACAACCACTTGCCACTGGTCTAGCAGTCTTTAATTACATCAAAAAAAGCGGTCCCCTTTAACCTGCAATAACTTCCGTGTTGGAATCTGATGAACCCCCAGGGTTCCGCAGACTTGAGTGCAATTTTTGAGGGCAGGGACTTGGTACCTGGCATCCAGCAATGTCAGTCTTCTTGGTGCTGGGCTGTCAAAGAAGTAGCATTCTCTGCTTTTGTGGCCCTGTGGCTGTAACACAGTCAGCCAACTGACTCTTGGAGTTATCTTCTCTGTCTGAGGCTTGGGGACAACTTTTCCATGAGTGGGATACCAGAGGCACAGTCCTTTCTTTTCTAGCCTAAGATACAGCAAATACAGTTGTGCCTTTGGTGCAGCCTCTCTTTGCTGGGTCCAACAGAGCAGTCCTTCTTAAGTTCTCTCTCCAGTACAGATGTTATTTGAGGTCTGCATTCCAGGGCTGCCACTTTTATGCCCACTACAAGTCTAGGGGGATTTGGTGACCAATAGCCAATGGGATACCAGGTCCCTTCCTGTCTGATGATGAGTTCCTGTAAAGTGTGGCATATAGCTAACCCGGAATGCACTATTCTGCTCACTTTCAACATGGCAGAAACCTTCTCTTGGTGTGTGGAGCGCCCTCGCCCAACCCAGTCCAAACCAGAGGGGTGGCTACCTGGGGAAAACCGGTTTAACAACAGCTCCTCCCTCTCTGCCCGAGATGCCAGCTTGTCTGCTAAAGCAAAACAGCAGCCCCTTACATGCATGACTACCATTTGCCCTACAAAGCAGCTTCCCCTTTCAAGCTCGACTTTTGGGCTCAAACCCACTCTAGCCTTACTGCCCAGAGGGAGGTTACATCTCTTTTCTCGGCAGGTCTTTTGTTTGTCATTCTCAACTCTTGGTGGAGAGCAGAAGGTTGTCTCAACTACAGCAGCTTGTGTGCAACTGTAAATGTCTACTGGAAACATTGGGTAACAAAGTGGGACATTTCTAAAGTTGACATTTGTGCAAAGGTTACATTAAATTCCACTTGAGTAACAAGTCTGGTTAAATGCGAAGATTTGTTTTGTACCTTGAGGTACCATATTGAGTAGTCCCATTTGAAGGTAAGCAATGCTGAGTTGTCAGCATGTAACTCCATACTCACCAGTGAGGCTACTAGCCTTTACACAGGGAAAATGACAATGCAGGATTTTTACTGTAAGGAAATGTAATGTTAAGAAACACATGTCCTTCTTTTGTAATATAATGCACCCTGCCTTTAGGGCTTAGTAGGCCTGCATTAGAGGAGACATATATATTAACAAGTAAGGTTTGGGCTTTGCCATTGGTTTAAACAGCAAAGTCCAGTTAGTAACTTAAAACTCTTCTGCCAGCTAGCAATGGCTACAAGAAAAAATCACTGGCAGAAATAAACACAGATAAAAACCATTCCAATGAAAATAATTATGATTTTTAATGAGCCACAGGTGATTTAAAAGCCACCCACTGCATAACATACCAGCGGGTTACAAAGAGACAGTAAAAAATAAAGTGTAAGTCTACATTTAGCAAATCTAAACTCCCTAAAACACAAAATGCAGAAGGTTTTGAGTGGAATGTTCATTGTAGGGGTAGAGTAATATGGATACTGAGTCAAAATGCCCCAGTGGAAAGTTAAGCATGCAGCGTTTAGACGGAAGGCAAAATCTGGTCAGAAGAGATTTTTCCCACAGATTTGAAACCCAGTACCAATGCGATTCAGTTTCCTCAGTAGTCCTGGAGTTCAAGTTGTCTCTTATAATCAGTTTGTCTAATTCCTCCCCTTCTCTCATCACAGTTATAAGTTCCTTGAACTTTTTTTTACCACATGGGTTCACTTCTTTAGTGATGGATAAGTGCTGGGTGATCATACACCAAATATAATGATTCAGCTAATTTGGAGTCCAGGTCAAGTTTGTCCATGAACTCAATAAACTTTTCTATGAGGACTAAGAGGTCATTAGGTGTAGTAGACATTAATACCTCATTGTTGACATATAAAAAAGTCGAAAGGTAAATGGCATTAAGCAGCAGCATATTTTGACCATGAGCTGTTAAAAAGGTTTGAGGTTATTAATATACAATAAAAACAAAATAGGGCCCATAACACACCCCTGTCTGACCCCTCTGTTCACAGGGAACAGCCAAGTACAATCCCCCTCCCTCTCTGAATCTTACTGAAGCTGAAGTGCTAAAGTGTAAAGCATGATGTAACCCAACAAGTGTGGAGTCCATGCCAATTTTTAAGAGCAGCTCCCATAGTTTAGTCCTATTCACCTGAAAGTACAGCAAAATGCTATTCACCCACCTCCTATATTCTTCTATGTGGAGATCTCTGCACTGACTGCAGAGACCCCAGACCCGTGAGTATAAGTTTTAGAATAAATGTTTCTGAGACAGAGGGGAGAAGCTGGATGAAGGGAGAAGTAAGGAGGGGGTTTAGGGAGTGACCTGCACCCGCCCACCAAAGAGAAAACCAATTTGTATTCACAAACTGCACTTCTAAAGGTACTACAGCCAAAAAGGACCCAAAACAGTCATAAATGTACTCCAACTCAGAGCTAGAATAAGCCCAGCACCCCATCTAACCAACCACTGATACAGCAACACCCTCCAACAGAGAATAATGTAGGTAAGGGCTTTAAATAAACCCATAGGAAATAATGTTTTTGGGGGAAGCTATCTAGTTGGGGCATTACACAAGTTCTTTTAAAAATGTTAACACTCCTCCATCCAGATACCTGGATGCAGGTGAAACTGGGAGCAGGGACCCACCTCTCGAGAAGTGTAACAACAACCAAAGGCCTGAAGCAGGGCTGTGTGCAGGCACCCACCTTATTCAATCTATTTATGGCAGTTCTACCTCAGACACTCAACACTTGCAACTCCCACATGCCCAGGCTGATGAGCACAACATTGTCCAACATCCTGTACGCGATGACATAATTCTGCTTAACCATACAGCAGTTGTCATGCAACACCTTCACAACGAAATACAGGACTATGTCAAAGAAAACAACTTGGCAATCAATCTCATGAAAACAAGGACAATGTCCATTAACAACAAGAGGAAATGAGCGAGGTCCTGGCACCTGGGCAGCACACAAATAGAACCAGCAGTGGATTACAAGCACCTAGGCGTCTACATAGAAAAAGAAGGATCCTTCGTACGGCAACAAGAAGAGATCAAAAGGAAAGGGCTGGTGCTAGCATTGACTTTGAAAAATCTAACATCAAAACAAACTGGTCCAACACTAAGCCCCCTCCTGAAAGAAGCACAGGCTAAAATTCTACCCACTATAACCTATGGCAGCGAAACAATGCAAGGCAGAGACACCAAGCTATTGGATAGAATTCTAGTCAAAGCATACAGAATTATGTTTAGCCTCCCAAACTACACCTCCCCGGTGCAAATGAGGGTGGAGTTTGGCCTACGAAGCAATCTTTGGCCAGGCATGGCGCACACATCATCTGTTGGAATAAGAGCAGATCATTGGCCCCAAACACTCTAAACAAGCTCTTAAGGCAAGACCTCCAAAAGAGGGGCAAATCCCCTGCAAGAAGCTATCTATAGGAAGCTCTGGCAACCAATGGTCTCTCTGCCCTCTGGAATACACAGATCCATCATTCAGCCTTCACAATGCTGGTATGGATATCCCTACAACAACTCTCCTTGGTGGAGGACAAAGCCCCCTTTTCGTTCAGATCTCATGCCTGGATGACTTTGAATAACTATAAAATCTTAGCCCCTC
Source organism: Triturus cristatus (assembly GCF_964204655.1). Taxonomy (NCBI): domain Eukaryota; kingdom Metazoa; phylum Chordata; class Amphibia; order Caudata; family Salamandridae; genus Triturus; species Triturus cristatus. Next base: position 1,187,957,960 of record NC_140581.1, on the reverse strand, counting down.
AAATATTTTAACTGGGGATACCCAAAACTACGGAAATTAAAATTCTTAAGGTTTCACCTTGGCATGCTCCCGTACACTCAGAACCTTCCTCCGTGGCTGCGGGCGTCACCTTCAACTTATTGCAGCTTGCTAAAAAACAGCCAGGGAGATATCATCTCTGATACTATGCACCTGTAAGGAGATGTGGCAGGAAAGGAGACAGCTGCTAAAAATCCCCTTCAATCAGAGGGGAAGCAGGTCTGGCATGCTTCGACCCAGGAGCAATACAACTAAAATGTAGACTTGTAAGTTTTCTTGCATTAGCCGAGCAGAAAATGCTACACAGTTAGACCACGAGATTAAGCCTCACCAGGAATTGATAGCAGGCCCACCAGAATCCACTCTATGCAGGCCTAGTCTTCAAGAATCTTACACTGGTGAACCAAGTACAGTCCATTAAACTAAAGAACAGAGGCCGTTTCAACTAGGGTTGAGCTGGGAAGCCATCACCGTGGTCAGCAACTCGGAACCTCTGTGAAGCACCTTCCTGCTCTGATTGCATTGGTTGCCTCGACAACTAACTCTGTACTGACTGCATTGCTTGCACCGGAAACAAACTGCACTAGCACCAAAGTGTTTTTTTAACTGTTAGTAACCCACCTTACTTAAAGCTTTTATAATGCTCTCTGTATATTATAAGTGTGCACCTTCATATTTTATCAAGTTCTTATGGTTTTAATTGAAGCTTTTGTATTGATAGGGTTTTTAGTAATTATGCAAATGAAATACATTCAAAATCCAAAGGAAATAATGTTAAACTCAAATAAATGATTTAAAATAGTTAAAACATGTAAATACATTTAATATAATGTTAAAAAGTCTACTAGGAAAATATATTTTAATTTAGCATGATTTAAAATGTAATATTAATTTTTTTTATAATTAAATTGCTTTCAATTAGTTCTCTACATCACTTTGTCATGTCATTTTTAATGCATAATAAAAAGTTTATATTGTTTATACTTCTGTTGAGACATTTTTTATAAGTTAAACTTCAGAAAAATGATTCTAATGTAAATTTGGTTCCACCTCTTGTTTTTGGGTGTGGTGACATGTGCGTCTACATTTCTAAGTAACTTTACACTTATGAATGGCAAATAGTCAAAAATACTACAGTTACTTGAAAGTGTAAGAGTAAACTTCCATATGTGGATTTACTCATTTGCACTTTTAACTTTGTGAATAGGCTCCATTTACTACTACTTTGGGTCCTTTTAACTATAATAACTTTACAAATGAAGTTTGTTAACTGGACTGGGCTTACACTTTGGTGGGTGGGTACATGTTCCTCCCTAATACCCTCCTTAGCCCATCCTTAACCCCTCTTTACTCTCTCTAAAACCTTCCTGCTTGGTTGTAAGTATCGACCATTTTCCGTCCACTTCCCCAGTCTCTCTCACATTTACTACCAAACTCTAGACATACATGTGCAGATATCTTTGTAATTGGGGTGGAGATCTCTGCAAAGAAAACATAGAAGAAACAAAGGTGGAGATCTACACACGTAGGTTAGTGAATAAAATTTGGTGGAATACAAATAGTCCTACTAAACATACCACAAAATGCAGTTTGTGAGTAGGCCCCATCGTGTTAATGTGTAACAGCCAGGTCAGCTGGTGAATCCACTTTTTATATGCAGTAGCATGTACCACTGTGGGGGGAAAATGTGCCCATACCCCTCGAAGTCTAATGGTTCTTTGTTTTCCTGATGTTTTTTTAGCTAAGCACTTGTGATGATAACTGTACTTTGGTCATCGAGATGCCCAAAAAGTAAATGTATATTAGATTATATGAACTGGGGTTAAACTTTACAACTGGTATTTATACACTGCGTAACATAATGTAGTTGAATCAGAAATAGGCGTATATGGTATAAAGAAATTAGGGAGATGCACCTTCTTCAATTCTTTTCAGAGTGTGGGGAAAGGTAGTATTCCTTAGTGGCTTATTTAGGGAGCATAGCCTATTACCATAGCTGATGGCACCTGTGGCAAACCCACTATGTAAACCTTGTCTGTCTAGAACAGAAAGCTCTTATATGTTACAGATATGCTGTTATAAAACTCATAGCATTCCTGAGACATTTTTAATGTGGGTACTTTAAAAGTACCACACTCTGAGGGTTAATTTATGTTAACTGTATTTGTGATAGTAAGGCTGTTGCCAATCGTCTGGTTCCTGCCCTCCCCGCCCTTATCCATTGTGATCAATGTGGGTTCCTTCCAGCACGTAGCACCTCACTCAATACTAGGAGACTTCATCACATAATGAGGGCCGCCCCCATGGAGTATACTAGGGCGGGATGTCTGGTGTTAGACTTACGGCAGGCCTTTGATTCTATAACATGGGGATACATGTTTGCTGCCCTGCAGCGTTTTGGCCTCTCCCTGGACTTCCTGAAATGGGTATGCCTGCCTTATGTTGAACCCACTGCAAGGGCACGTACTGGCGGATACATTTCTCAAGAATACAATATCCATAGAGGTACTAGACAAGGGTGTCCGCTCTCCCCCCTCCTGTTCGTATTTGCACTGGAGCATCTGGCGATAGCCTTGAGGTGGTCGTCTGCCGCTCTGGGAATACCAATACAGGACTCCACACACCTTATTTCAATATATGCAGACGACATCCTAATATATCTGCGAGACCTAGAGGGCGAGGCGGGACCCCTTCCCGATATCTTCTCCACCTTTGAGGCCTTATCAGGATTAGCTATTAATGCAGGAAAATCCCACGCTTTTTATTTCCAAGAGGGACCGCGCCCGGACACGATCCAATTCGGTACTTATCAGCTACCTGTCGCGCAGGATACATTTAAATATCTGGGTATCCAGGTGTACAGGGATCAGTCGGACCTACTAGAGGGTATTTAATGAAAGCTATTGCTTCACTTCGTTCCAGCATCTCCTTCTGGACATCATTGTCGTTGTCAGTGATGGGGAGGATAGCCATATCCAAAATGGTGATGCTGCTTTGTCTTTTATACTTTTTTGTTAATTTACCCCTGATGGTGCCACCGTCCACATTTTGAACTCTAGACATGCTACTGTCGGAACTTCTCTGGGGAGGAGGTAGACGTTGGGTCAGCCTCAAGAAGCTACAACTAGCATATTACTACGCATCCCAACTTCAATGGATGTCTTATTGGACGGCAGGCAGGAATGTACAAGAAATAGGCTACGGAACTCTGGACCTGGAACGAGGTACCTTGCATAATATGCTGTTACCAAAAATAACCATACCCTTGGGCGGACCCCCACTGTTAACAACGGCATTGCGGTGCTGGAAAAAGGCCCTCCAGTACACCTCGGCCACGAACCCTTACGCGAGCAATATTCCATTTCTGGGAATGCCAATCACGGGTGGTATACTCACGATGAATAGACTGCGAGATTGGATAGATGCAGGAGTTGCAGAAGTGGGTTCTTTCGTTGGAGATGGTATCCTCTTAGGTCACGCCACATTCGTGAGGAATACCGGTGCCCCGGACCGGCTTTACTTGTTACATGCCACGGTAGCGCATTATATCAGGACGGCATGGGCACCTCAGCGTAATGAACGCCCACAACACGACTTAGTGCATCTGCTCTATTACATGGGGATGGGGGGTCACCTAGTTAGATGGCTATATACAGGCATTTGAGAACAAGCTTCCACTACCCTCACGGACCTTCGCACAAAATGGGCAGAATCTACAGACACAGTGATTACAGACAAAGCCTGCATTTTGGAGCATCCCAAAAGGGTTTCCCGCAATGCCAAATTAAAATTCATACAAACAATGGTTCTTCACAGGTCATATTTAACCCCGAAAAAGATACAGCACATGTTCCCAGAGGCCCAAAACTGCTGTCTGAGATGCAGAGCTGAAGAGGCGGGCTTTGTTCATATGTTGTGGGCCTGCCCGCATCTTCGAGACTACTGGGGACAGATCCGGACTATATTGGAGGAAATCACATACCTCATAATAACAGACAACATACTGGAGTGCCTGCTGGGTTTGAGAAAATGTACTAGGGCCCAGAAGGTTAACCTACGCTTCCTGGACCTAGCGGTTATACTGGCAATTAGAGCAATCACAATGCGATGGAAGTCCCCAAGGGGTCCCCCAGTGTTGGCATGGCGAGAAGAGGTAATTAGATGGGGCAGTGCTGAAGGTGCGGCACTCAGACGGGAGGAGGCACGAGGGCTCTGCAAACGTCCCATTTCTATGGATTGGACCGCTATGTTGGAGGAACTCACACAATTAGAAATCCTGCATACATATGCTAACCCTCACCCAGGATCACCTTAAACACATGATGTGTGGTTAGCACTGGTTAGAGCGACCTACACAGAGTAGTCCATTGTGCACCAGTAGTATAGGTTGACGATAAATGGTAACTTACGAGCATGTGACAGGATAGAGGGCAGAAAGTAGGAAGACCAGGAAGAGGAGGGGGTGGGAGTAGTTAATTTAGTTTAGGGCTTCAAGGATCAGACACGTGATACGTTTCCTTTGAGGTACTAACAATCCTTCGGGATGAATCCCCATGTTCTCCTTTATCTAAGCTATTTAATTTTGTGTTATGTAATGCTGGAAATACAGATTTGAAGCTCGTAGAGTTATTTATAGTTGAAGGGGTGAAAATGATCAACAAAAATGAAAATGCCATCATTGTATTGGAATGCTGTATTGTACCCTACATGACGGCTCAATAAAGTTTGTTAAAAAAAACAACTGTATTTGTGATAGCAACTCTACCATGTCAGATAATATAGTGAACTTAAAAACACAGAGATGCTCCTACCAAAGAGGCTTCTGCCATGCATCCTGTTTATTCAGCTCAATGAATCTCAACTTCATTGAAAGGATTTCTAAATATGGTGCAGGGGTGTGGAATTTAATACATTATCTACTTGTCCATGGGGCAGGTTGCTTCATAAATCCACTTGTCCTGTAACAAAATCCACCTGTCCCTTTGGCGCCATGTAGTGCGGTGACAAATTATGGCGGCGATCTCAAAATATAAGGGCTTGGATATAGCCTCTCTCATTATACCAGGGCTCATACCATAGTAGTTTTTGAATACCTGCAATCCCCTTATGTTAATATGTTTCCACAGATCTACATACTGGGGCTGAAGGTAGTGGTAAGCTATAGTTCCAGGGTTAGAATACCCTTTTGGGTCTGTGCAAACCTACTAACTTGCATGTTTTAAGAGTTTTCAACAACTCTTCTCTAATCTTTTCCCATACTGAGAAATGTTGGAAATTTACTCCTGAAAATGGCAGACATAAACCTTCGTCCAGAGTTTGGAAAAAAGTGGTTGGAGAGAAAGTAAACTTGTAATTTGGTAATTCACAAAAGCCGTATAGCTGCACTTAATGCAAGGACATATACCATGGGTGCAATTTTGAGACTTTCTTTAATACTTGAGCCCCTAATTTGGTCAGGCGTTGACCGTGACCTTTTGTGTTTATTAAAATTCTGTCTCGGCTGTCTTCACTGTGAGTGACAGCATACTGCTGTTTCACAAGGAGCATATCGGCACAGGAAGTAGTTTTGTCCAGTGCCAGTAACTACTGTGGCAGTGTGTGCTTTTTGAGACCAAAAACTATTTTTGCTTTTGCCAGTGTTTGTTATAATGGTGGGGGCCCGGCCGCTCCCATAGCAATAAGGTTTTACAAAAACCATGCCAAAACAAGTCACACACTGACAAAACTAAAAAGCTGACCACCAATTGCAGACCTACTGGCTCAGCCAATGCTTTTTTATTTTTGTTTCCCATAATCCTATTGAAACTGGTTACACTGACTTTCCATTATGAATATTTTTGGGAAATACTAGCATGTATCAACACATGTCACTAAATGATGCTCCAAAGAAATGATACCTGAAATTTTACAGTAGTTTAGGGAAATGTTTTTTATTTGCTTTTATTTTTTTTATGAACATTTTATTTTGAAAGCAAAGAATCAGCAATCTTGTTTTCAAGCTTCTGGAAATATTTGCATCGAATCAGAGAGCATTCTAGGAGCACTATACATAGCCTCATATTTCCAAACTTTGAAAACATGTGTGCTCATTTTTATACTGCATCTACAGTCAGTAGTGCACTCAGAGCTCACAACATTTACTTAGAGCGCTCACCCTAATAATAAAGGCTTTCAATTAATGAAGCATAAATACAAGTTTGATCAGTTTTAACATATGGGTAAAAATATTACCTTAACTGTAGACAGTGCCCTTCCCTGATCTATAATGTGGGACTGCAAACTGGCAGCCAAAGGGTTTGTGCTGCAAGGGTTGGGCCTACTTGTCCCAAGGACAAAAAACACATTAAATCTTGCTGCAGTTGACCCCAAACAATATGTCCTGGGCATCAGGCTATAGGAATTCCACCCCCCTGATGGTGGACCATTTCCATTGTCAAACTAGTGAAAGGGCGGCCCAAATAGAACACAGAAAAGAGTGGAACAAATTCTGGTTATAGTTTTTCTCCAGGTGCTCTAAACTGGATACTATTAGGTAATATGAACGAACATATAAGTACAAACTCAGGGCTAGATGTATCAATATTAAGAATAGTGATAAACTAATTGCAATATTCTGCCAATAGCAGATAGGAAATCACTGTTCTTAATGTATGAAACTCATTGAGTTTCATTTAGCAATTACTAGTGGGTCACACATGGACCTAACTCATGAATATTAATGAGGTGGGTTGCAATTTGTGACCCATCAGGAACTGCAGCCATAACAGGGATGGTGGCTGCTGGCTTCAGCAGACCACCATGTCTGTGATGGTTTTTAATAAAGATATAAAAAAAAGAATTGTAGCCCATTTTCCTTAAAGGAAAACGGGATGCATTCAAAAAGAAAAAAAAGCAACGTTCCAAATATCATTTTTGCAAGAGTAGGCAGTGGTCCGTTAAAAACTTTTTTTCACCCATTCTCAAAAGGGAACCAACTTTGAGTTGGATTGCAAATGTTTTGAGACCACAGAAAATGTGCATACATCCCATTCTGATTCGGTATTTTGTAGGGACGTGAATTGGTATGTATTTGTAATTTCAAATTGCGATGTTACAAAATCGCAATTTGGGTTCAATACATACCAAAATGCATTTTTGCGGTCACAAAAGGACAGATATTGCAGATACCTCATACATCTAGTCCCATGACACTTGGAGGCATTTTTGTGGTCGCAAAAGGACAGATATTGCGGATGCCTCATACATCTAGTCCCATGACACTTGGAGCCTGATTTAGAGTGGGGTGGTATTAGAAAATCATCTGAAATGTAATGTAAGTTCTAAATCTTGGGCAGCATCCACTAGTGGATTTCCTCCTTGATTGGGTTAGTATCATGGAGGAAATTCTACTGGTGGACTCTCCTCCATATTAAGGCCTTGCTCCTGTACTTAGAAGTTTGATGAACAGCTGTCAAAACTGATGGCCGTCCACCATACTTTTTTTTATCTTGACAGGAACTGTCAAACAGTAGTCCCTATCAAGGAACAGAGGTCACTGCTCCCCCAGGGATGATCTCAAATTCTGGCAGACGGTATTCCATCAGGGTAGCTGATATATTGGTTGTCCTCCACCTTGGCAGGTTGTACTATGTCCACCAAACTTTAAAACAGGCCCTCAGTCCTTAGAAGAGTTGAAATGGGGTCATATTAAATACTTTCTGGTACAGAACAAATTGATCACCTTGAACCATATTCAAGATAGGATGACAGTATAAAAACTATGTGTTGTAATCTCTCTTTTCTTCTCCTGGTTCTCTCCTCTGGGTGTTCTTCTCTTTTCCCTCCTCAGTGGTTGCTTCCCCCTCTCCCCCGCCCCCTCCTCCCTCTTGGAACGTTCCGCCAGAGTTCACATTGGAATGTTGACAAGCTGTCAGTTGCGGAGAGTGGATGACAGAATAAAGACGCTTAATCTTACCTGCTTATGAGTTGTCTTCATTATAACACTGGCGACGAGATACATGGTAAGCAGTGGGTCTAATCTGTTGGGTTGGCAGCACCAAAGAGAGCTGGGGATTGCACTCTCCCCTTTCAGTACTCTCTCCTTTCTGCGCAAAGTGCGTGTTCCTGTTTACAAGACCTATACAGCGGTCGCTTGACATTGATGAAGCTATGTGTGGAAAATCCAGCCGGGACTTAAAACGAGGAGATGCGCTCTGAGGTACCCAATCCAAATCCCTGTGGGTGTGCGAGACATCAGGTCAGGAAGAGCCATTGAAGCGAAGAGTGGTTCAGGTGGCCGCAAGTGTGGCACTGGAGAGATTGCTTCAGGGTGTCTAAGGCGTTATTCGTGGAGAGTGCCATTTGTACCGTGCAGTCGCCGGCTTCAGGGAGCTGTTTGGGAGCTGTACCGGTTCGTGGTTCTGTCAGCTGCAGCGACGAAGGCATCGGACAGGGTGCGTTCCGGTGCCTGACCTGAATTTGAGCGAGAGCTGTGTGGCACTACTCCTGTCGTTAGCCTCCGTGTGTGACTATTCCTGTTCCCCTCAAAGATCGGGAAGCGGAGGGGGCAGGATTCCTGTCATCTTTAGCGTCTCCTGCCATTCCAGCGCCTGAGTGAAGAGGGGCACATGCGGGTCGATGCAACGGAGTTCTGAGTGTCACTCTACACTCACCTCAGCGAGTGTTATCCCCTGGGCCCCCTCAGAGAAGGGAAGCATAGGGGTGAAGTATTCCTCTCAGAGGCTGCGCTCCACCGCCTGAGGGCTAGCAGTGTTCTCCCCTGCAACTCCTTCCGGCGCATCAGCCACCAGAGGGCCGTGTGACACAGAGTTTCTTCAGCGGCGCTTTAGACGGGAGGGCGCATATTGCTTCCTACGTTCACAGAGCTCCGGCGCCCCAACCACGTGAGGGCCGTGCAGGTAGTTCGTCTAAAGGCCAAAGTCAGCAGCGGTGTGGGGTCCAGAGAGGAAAAGATTTGGGCCAAGGTATGCGCCGCGTCATCGTCCAGATGCCAATGTGTGCAGAGTGAGGCGCTGTCCACGCACACCATCCAGAATAGGAAGCGGAGGTGATCTGACAAGTAAGACTAGGTGGGGGGAACGTAGAGTGTGGGCCACTGGAAGCAGACAGACTATTCACCATTCATGCAAGTCCAGTACCACACCTTCTCAAAGTGCCATATTAACTTAAACTAGCACTTTCTGATATTTTATTGTGTGGTTCCTGAATAATTACTCTCGGCGTTGTCTCAGAAGAGTATTTCTCCTGCCAGTTCCTTTCCCTAGAGTGCGATTCCTCACAGTTAAGGGAGGACGCCTAAGCTGTGCAACGTCGTTGTCCTTCTTGGTCTAGCACTGTGTGTGCACCACTATACAGTGACACGCACACCAACCACACCTTCATCAACTATCGTTGAAAATTGCATGCTTGGTTTTCACCAGTGTCAAAAAGTGATTATTACCATGTTTGTGGTGAGCCTCTGAGGGTGTGTGGGCTTACTGGGTACCTTGTGAATAACTAAGTTTCATACATGTTCTATTGTCTTGAGTATATACAAAGTATTAAGCTTGTTGAGTACGTCCTACTAGCCAAGTTTTCCTGTATTCTTCAGGGTAGAGTGTAAGTAGAGTTTAGTAGGGTACCTTCTCTGACCTTGCTGTGCTTGCCCAGATTTTAGTTCACTTAGTTCCTGGTTACACATTTAAATAGCAATTCTATTTTCTCCCTCCCTGTTCTGGCGTGTTCACTGCTTTTCCGCCTTGTTATATCTAAGTCCTGGTGCCACCTTCCCTCTAGTGGATTATCCAGTTCAGCCTGCCTGGATAGCCTACTCCTCCCATTATGGCGGGACAAGCTATGAGCCAACCTCCTCCGTTCCTCAATGAAATCGGGGAGCCAGAAATTCATTGGAAGGATTGGATAAATTTGTTCGCCTCATACCTCATTGCCATAGGCGGTGAAAGGTATTCACCAGTTCGCAAACAACACATACTGTTGCATAACCTAGGTGTACAGGGTAGGAAGATTTATGACACCTTACCGGAACCAGATCTAGAAGAGGACGCGGATGAGTTTAAAGTCACTCTGTTAAAGTTAGAAACACATTTTGGTGATAGAGTAAACGTATTATTGGAGCGACATAGGTTCTTTAGCCGCATCCAAGGTAAGCAGGAATCGGTCATCAATTATATTGCAGCACTTAGAGGTTTGACTCAACTGTGTGACTTTGGTGAGCTCACTGATTCGCTAATCAGGGACCAACTTGTTAGGTGCACAAACAATAGTCGCATCCAAGAAAAGCTCCTGGCAAAAAAAACCACTTTAAAAGATGCGGTTAGTATAGCAGTCTCTGTGGAACACACTGCTAAGTGTATCAAAGAGATGAAGACTCCCAATGACATGGTTGCCAATGTTCGCAATAGCAGTGATGCACAGGCAAATTCACTGGATAATGAAGTATTCAAGGTTAGATCTGGAGGTGTCAAAGATAACCATTCTGTAAGTGAAAAGGGGAGATTGAAATGCTATAGGTGTGGCAGCAGTAATCACCTTGCTAATGACGTACGTTGTACTGCCCGGAATTTCATGTGTGTAAAATGTAACAAGAAGGGGCACCTAGGTAGAGTGTGCAACAACAGTGAAAACCTTCAAGGAAAAGTAGTACGCAGTGGAGGGGACTTGGTTCCCAAGTATATTTTCCAAGTAAAAGCTAGGAACTGTAAAGCTTCCCCAAGCTATCAAGAGCATTTCAGTGACTACAGGCCTATTGAACATCCTAAATGTACCGTCTTTGTGAAAGATAAGCCTATAGATGTGTTGGCCGATTCGCGTGCCCCGGTTACCATATTCAATATGAATGTCATAAATGACATTTTTGATACCTCTTGTATCGAAATGATGGAACCTGACATTTCAGCAGTAGGGTACGCGGGTGAGAATATTCCTTTAATAGGGATGATGAGGGTGTGTATTAAATTCAAAGGAAGAGCGACAAGGGGCAAAGTATACATGGTAAGCAGTGGGTCTAATCTGTTGGGTTGGCAGCACCAAAGAGAGCTGGGGATTGTACTCGACCCGAATAGTAAAGATCAAGTTCTTGTAGCTGAGGAGGTGGGTGGAACCAGCAGGGATGTATGCAGTTCTTCTGAGAGGGTCACTAGAATAGGCCAAAGAGTAAATAGCAGGGCCTGCGACGTACCGCCCATGGGAGTGTATAACATTTCTAAACAAAGTACCAAAACCCCTGTAGAAGGAGGGGTGCCAGAGTTGGTTCATGATGTATCAGGAACGGATGTTGTTAAAAGGTTGTCTGTAGAGAATAGGTGTAATCTGCCTAACAATTCCACAGTAGTTCCAAAAACTCCATGGACTAAGTTGGCATTGGAGATAATCTGTCCCATGGGACAATCAGGAGTCATAAAGAGATTTTTGATTGTTCTCATGGATTTCACATCGCACTGGATCAAGTACAAGTGGGTCTCACAGGTATCTACAAAAGTCCTTATTGATTTTTTAAGAGACTCATTCGTTTGCGAAGGTGTGCCAGCTTGCATAGTCACCAACAACGATATCAAATTCTCATCCCATGAAATGAAGACATTCCTGGGTGAGTTTGGCATCAAGCATGAGGAATCTACTGGATATGCCCAAGGAGACAATGAACCCATTCGGATGTCAATGTGTTGGATCAAAAATCTCACTCAGCAAGCTTGTACCAACAATAGGGATGTAGATAAGGTGTTAAGAGAAAGCATTTGGGCATATCACACCTCTTCTGATTTGAGCACGGGGGTTACCCCTTTTGCTTCCATCAGGGGAAGAGATCCGATTGCCAACTATATAACCTCCTGATTTGTCCTTCAAGTAAATGTTTCTTAATTTTTGTCCGGGGTTTACTCTCCTTCCTCTTATTGCGAGAATCCCTGCCTCCCGGATCCAGGGGTTCTCACTCTTTCATGTGTTAAGCTTTGATTCCCTCAGGTTTTCCCTACGCTCTCCTCTTCCTTTCTCTCTCAGCTTTTCCCCTGTTTTCCCTTTCCCTCCGTAGGGAGATGTGTTGTAATCTCTCTTTTCTTCTCCTGGTTCTCTCCTCTGGGTGTTCTTCTCTTTTCCCTCCTCAGTGGTTGCTTCCCCCTCTCTCCCGCCCCCTCCTCCCTCTTGGAACGTTCCGCCAGAGTTCACATTGGAATGTTGACAAGCTGTCAGTTGCGGAGAGTGGATGACAGAATAAAGACGCTTAATCTTACCTGCTTATGAGTTGTCTTCATTATAACACTATGGTATTTGTATTATTACAAGCAAATTGTGAGTGCATCTTCTACCTTGCACTTAGTGCACTCAATGTATAAGCAGATATAACATCCACAATATACTCAGAAAACAAGACAATTCAAAAGTTTCTGTCACTAGTTGAAATATTTACCAAACATGAAGCACATTTCACAAGTAGGCATACTAGAGTCGTGGCATAGAGTATCTTTCTGAACGATTTTCACGGATGGGCAGACAATTGCAAGTTCAGTTTCACGAGTATAGAGGTGCACTCTATATTTTTTAATCCCTCAGAACCCAAACAGAAAGCGTATGAATTGCAGTGAGTGCTGTGTTTCCATTCTCTCCAGACAGGCTACTGGAGCTGAAACCAGCATGCGCTGATAGGAAAGCAAATGGCGGCACAATTTACATCAGCTGATTGAGCAAAAATGCACAATTCTCATAGTGATGTCCTGTTTCTTCTTCCATTCCATTTCCAATCAATATGACGTTGCCAGAATCCCAATAGTGTCTTTAGGACTTTCACTGGTACCTTGCAACCTACCTCTGCATCTTTTGTGGGTTGTTTTCTTGGCTCATCAGTGTCATTCATTAAAGGCACTCTGTATGCCTCACTGGCAACGGCACCAGACTCCGTCTCCCTCTTTGGGAGCCCAACATGACAATGTACCCCTACTTTGCATCTCTTAGCTGCACCTTCTATTTTGGGATCCAGCTGCTCAGGAGTGAAACTATTGAGCCTGCCCTGGGATGAGGGTAAATTAGAGAGAATGGGAATAACCTGGATTAAGAACATATATCTCTTCTCAAGAGTCTTGGAGATTACCCTTGGGAGGTCAGCGTGCCATGTTATCTTCTCCCTCCTCATGTCATTTACAACTCTCGGCATACACTCCTGATTACGCTGTTTGTCAACTTCTGCTTGCATTTTCTCTATGTGGCTATCATTAAGGACTAAAAAAAGGATATAAATAGCTCCTGATAACACAATATGTGTGTCCATAGCAGGAACTGCATTGTATGGCATAGTATTACTCCTAATTCATCTCATTTCATTTTCCATTAAGATAACCAATACTTAAATTGTAAACTAGTAAATTATCTATTTTGAAGGGATCTACTCACCTGTGCTATTTTTAAATAGTCATGCAATTTCAAATACTATTGTTTTGCCCTATATACTGCTTCTAATTCTCCCAGCTATTCATGAAGCTACAATAAAAAATGGCAGCCTAGAGGAAAGTGAAATAGCATCACCTTTGTTCGTGCAGATGGTTGCAAGACACATACCAGCACAATGAGGTGGAGCACCTCAAATGTCTTGAGTGAACACAAAGTTCTGATATTTCACAAGCAAATCAGCACCAACGTTTATTAGCAAGAATACATTATTGGGCCACAATATTAGTGACAACATCTATAGATCCATAAATAATGTGTTGATGGTTAAATAATGTTTTACATTTCAATTGCATATTACTCTTAAGCAAAAGAATAAAAACACCCACTTTCTTCGTTGACTTCCACCATACGTGATTTATGCCTTGGTGGTACTTTAAATTTATGGGAGTTATTAAAACGGTTCTTACCACATTTACAAGTTGAGTGAGTGCCACTTCAAAATGCACTTTAACCGGGTCCGAAACATTTTCAACAGGCCTTATATATTGGTTGTAATGTCCAAACAACTTCTTAAAAAGACGTTCTTCTGTCTCACATAAGGAACACCCTGTGTTATAAAAAAAAAATGCAAACAAAAGCATAGAAAGTTTAAAAGTCACATTAAATATAATTTGTAGTTTTAGTACACATTAATCCTTGATAATAAATGGTACACTTGCGTATCACTTTGCATTACACACAAATAATCACTCCGACCTCAAGATATCTATCAATTCCTTTGCGCAGTGGTGCCTTATGATAGCATGATTTTACAGTGACAGATTAGTATGCTGCAAAATCACAGATAACAGCAGGTGCAGTCACCAATCACATCATCAATAACTTCATCAATTATTTCACTGTAAGAGCAATTGTAACGTGAGGCAGGGTGTGTGCACGGAAGCAGAAAAGATGATTAAAGACCACTCCCTATATGTGTATGAAAGGCAAAATAATGCAACTTTCTGTACAATTTATACCGGGAGAAGGGCTAACAATTTAGGGCCCGATTCACAAAGGTAAACTGAGGCGAAGGTCTAACTTTACGACTTTCGTATTCACAAAGGGCATTTACAAGTACTAAAGTTAGACTTTTTTCTCAGTTTTGGTCTCAGTTAAACTTAAGACCAAAACTTACGTTTAACTGAGAGAAAAGTCTAACTTTCCTACTCAGAAATGCCCTATATGAATACCGAAATCCTTAAAGTTAGACTTTCTTCTCAGTTTACGTTTGTGAATTGGGCCCTTAGAGTCTAATTTGTTCGAGGATAGACTACATTTTAGATTATCCTCGAACAAATTACTTGTATACCACATACTATGCACAGACATGTACACAGACAGAAATGTACTGTGTGCGTACAGATACAGAGTGATTGTTATAATGATTAGTAGTGTTTGAACTTCAAATATATTATGCAACAGACAAAGCACAGTTTCAGTTAATTCACTTTCTTTTTTTCGCTGGTTAAGCCAGAGGTAGTTTCATGATAGAGGTAAACTAATAATAAACTGTACAAAACATTGCAGACTAAGTATAATACGGAGTTGAAGCTAGGAAATGCCACAAGTGGTATGACCTGGAAGTAACATAGAGACTATGGATTATGAACTGTGGGTGAAGCTTATGTCTACAGGATGTTGAGTCTTCAAATCATTGAATATATGTGTGTGTATATCAAAACCTAGGTTAAAGATATGATAGTACTAAAATATGTGCGCATAAAGGAAAGCTCTTAAACTGTGCCTTCAAAAGTGTACACTAAAGGGACGTAATTGGTGATGTTATATATGATCTCATCAGCAATGTCATTTGCGATGTCATCAGCAATGTTGATGACGTCATTTGATATGTAATTAACATTGTCAGGCATATGGTCACGAGCTGTGCATTGCAGGGAAATGAGTTAAGATTTGTGTTTATAATTCTAGATTATATTGGAAATGTGAAGTCATTGCCTTATAATTAGAACCTTGTTACCCAGGTGGAAAATGTTAAATTTATTACATGACAATTATGCATTTGGTTACTGTATAAAATGTGCACAATGTATTATTAGGACTTTTATATTTTGCATATAATATAGTTTTATGGGATACTCTCGAAATAAGTTATTGAATAATGCAATTCAGGAAAAGGGTATTTAACTGAAAAGAGATGGTCAGCCTCTCTTCTTTTGCAAAAATGTAATGGTTTTCATCCACCAGTTCTATGGGAAAGAGTTAATCTCACCTGATGAAGATATTGAGTAAAGATCTGAAAGCAAAAGCGTGAGAGAGTGGGTTTCTGTTGCAGTAACCCCCCTCCTTTTTTTGTTGCCAGACTACTGATGCTCTTTGACTTGATGTGCTCTGGGGCCCTGCCAATCAGGACCCCAGGGCCTGTGTTCTTTCCACAAAACAAAACCCAATTGGCAACTCTTGCCACAGGCAGGTCCCTGGTAAATGGTACCCCATGTACCCAGGGCACTGTGACCCGAGAAGGCTCTTAAGGGCTGCTGCACCAATTGTGCCACCCTTAGGGGCCCTGTACCTTTTCAAAAACACACTGCCTTGCAGGCTGCGTGTCTTGGTGCAGATCAAAAGTGAAGAGTCGACATGGCACACATCCCTGTGTGCCATGCCTACCAAACATTGCCCTGGCCTAGGTCAGTCACCCCTCTAGCTGGGTGCACTATGCCAGTGGTGAGGGCACAGAGGCATGAGCCCTGTGCCCCTACAGTGTCTGAGTCCATTCTCAGACATTGTAAGTGCAGTGTACCATTAAAGAGTATATGCTGCTGGAAGGTTGTCATTACGAACTCCACAGTACCATGATAAATACACTGAAGTCTCGGAAATTTGGTATCTTAAATTCTCAGCACATTGTACCCACACTGATGCCAGTGTGGATTTCAATGTAAAACGCATGACAGAGGGCATTTTAGAAATGCCCCCTGAACTCGACCCACAATCAGTGTCCCGACCGAGTGGCTGCTTAGGCTGCCACCCACCAGACATATTGCCGGACCCCTGGGTCGAGAGCCATCCGCTCTCGAGGGCCTGCAACAATGCATATCCTGGGACGAGGTGCTAGGTCCCCTCCCCCAGGATGGGCAGGGGAAGCTTCAAAGGCCTGCCGCCTTTGTGAGCTTCTCCAGACCACTTGCTGTACTCAGCAACTGGTCCCCACTGGTTCTACCCCCCACTTTGGGCGGGAGAACCAGCGGGAAAAACAAGTGAGAAAGAGATGTGTGCCCACCACTGCCAACTCCACCCCTAAGGTGGGGGAGGCGAGGTGAAGCACAACCTCGAGTCCCCGCCATCTTGAGGATGGGGGACCCAGCCAACCAGGGACAGGCTCCTGCCCCCTTCCACTGGAGAGTGGCAAAATAGGGGGAGTACCCACCCGAGGGAAGGGACCCATTGGTCCTTGCCCTTTACCTACCTGTAACGCCCCTAAATTTAGTATTTAGGGGCACCCTGAACCTTCCTTCCTCAGATCCAGCAACCACAAGAAAAAAAGTGAAGAAGGAGGATGAAAAGCCGTGCAGAGCTAACAAGAGGACGACGCCCACTGACTTGGCCCCAGCCCTACAGGCCTGTCTCCCCTCGAACCTGCTCCTGCGAAATCCCGGTGTGTCCAGCAGCCAGCAACCTCAAAAACCCAAAGGGACCTGCCAGCCTTCACTTTCTAAGCTGTTTCTCCCGTGAACACCGGACGTGTTTGAACTGCAGCTTCTGGTGCCAGCCAGGAACGGCGAATCCCGCACACTCTGCACCCGCCGAATCCGACCTGAGCTCAAGTGGACAAATACCACGAGGAGGTCCCTCGGCGATCCTGACCCGAGATCTGGCGACCCCTGACCTGCCTCAAGCCTCCTGACATCGCCTGCAGCCTCAATTCAGAGGACCCCCCTACCGCGACCAGAGCGGAAATCAGACGTCCCAAGGCACCCCTGCACTCGACGCCCCACGGCCTTGTGTGCCCAACCCAGCAGTGCCTAACCAACCCTCAACATCCCAACTTACCCCTCGAAGTGGTGGTCACTCCTGGAGGATCCTCGTCCCCGAGCCTGCAGTGTTTCTTTGTCCCGGAGAATCTCAATTGAAATCAACAGGGCCCGACCTCAAAACAGCACCCTGCACCCGGCCACCCTAGTGCCCCAGAGGGTGCCCCTTTGGTGCTAACTTGGTCCCCAACTTGCCCTGAACTTAACCCTAGGAGCTTTGCTCCCACAACCCCGTGGCCTGCTTGCCAGCAGCCACCAACCGGAGGCCCCCTATCCTCCATAGGATAACATTGGGTCTCAACACTCTGCACCCGGCCGCCCTAGTGCCACTGGGGGTGCAACAACAGTGTATCACTGATCCTGGGAGACCCCTGAGTCTTGCCCCAGAACCCTAACTTCAAAGACTGAGTACTTACCTCGAAACCGATAACCTGTTTTTCCTCGTAGGATAACATTGACACTTTTTCTCCCAAAAAGGTTCTGTCGACTTTTGAAAACTAAGAATATTCCTTAAAAATCGCACTAATAACCTAACCGAATTTTCTCAACTGTTTGCAGGAAAGGTCCCAGTGCTGAACCCAGGTGTCCAGCACTGAGTAAGTAAAGTAACTAAAAAGTAACTTACTTGTGAATTGAATTTCCTTCCATAGGATAACATTGGGGGTTCTTTGTGAAAAAGTTTCTGTCAACTTTTGAAATACAAGAATATTCTTAAAAAATTCATGCAAAGTACACAAACTTAATTACTTACCTGTTTTAAGTAGATGTCCCAGTGCTGAATCTAGGAGTCCAGCTCTGGATTACAAAAGTAACGCAAAAGTAACTTACCTGCAATTTACAGGAAAAGCCTATGTATTTCAATGTACTGGTCCAAAACGTTTTTAAGTGTGGACTTTTGCAATCTGAAAATATTCTTTAAAAACCGTACAAACTACGAATACGTAATTACTTACCTGTTTTAAGTAAATGTCCCAGTGCTGAACCTAGGAGTCCAGCATTGGATTACAAGAGTAACGCAAAAGTAATTTTACATGTATTTACTTTAAAAAGCCATTAATTTCAATGTACTGCCTTTACTAAGTATTGCAACCTACTGCATCCCCTGTAAATCAAATCAAGTACAATCTTCATTGCTTTTTAAAACTGTTGACAACAAGTAACTTATTAATGAAAATAATTGAATGCTTACCTGTATCAGGCTTGCTTCGTTCTAATAAAATAACAGTATATCTTTTTATACAAAAACAATTGGCCTAGAGTTCAGTCTTTGAGTGTGTGAATTCATTTGCTAACTGAGTGTGTACATCAAATGCTTAACACTGTCCTCTGATACTGCCTTACTGCTCGGCCAAGCTACAACTTTAGAGAGTAAGGTTCTATCTAACTTTAACCTCTGCCAAACCTCTGGAGACCCTTGGACTCCATACACACTGTACCTCACTTTGGTGCAGTATATATAGAGCCAGTTTCTTACAAAAAGAATTTAGTAACTTTTATAAAACGTTTAGATTGGTTGGCGAAGCCTAGCACCGAGAAACATGGCGGAATCTATCTGAGGCTCCAGAGGCTACCATTTATAATGGGATGTAGAGTGAAGTGGGGGTCATGTGTTGGTATGATTTTTCTGCAAATACACATGTATGCAGAAGATAATCCGATCAGCATGTGTTATGGCCTAGAGATGACTGGGCTGATGTGAGCATGGTGGGGCATGCCGTGCTTGCTTCTCTAGAATGGAGCTGGAAGAAAGCTGTGGAAAGCATAACTGCAGAGCGACACGTATCTGAGAGCTGGCACTGGTGTTGGCATCACAACAGACCTGTGTGATCTCCAGTCTGCTAATAGTTGGAGAGCCATTCCTTAAGGAAAGTGGGATATGAATAATGTGGATTTTAGATATGGGGCATGAGTGGACTTAGCACCCATGCTTTAAATAATTCTGCTTGCAGAGGTGTACCAAATGCCAGGTGTCCGAATACACATTGGTTACATAGAAGGGTTGAGTGGAGATGACAGAGGTAAAAGTGCGGGAATAAACTACCTTATTGTTCAATTGCACAAACAATGAAGCCACATTGAGACTAAGTGGAGATTGGTCCAGATAGAAACAAGACTGTTCTCTTTGTGCCCAGATATAGTCACTTTTTAATTCCTCTGTGTTCATATTAACCTTTCACAAGGAGACTATTGCCTGATTCCCCACCTAATTTGGATGCCTGCAAACTCTTAAGCTCTGGTACAATGTAACAGATTTCTTGGCATGCATGGGACCATTTGTGGAGCACGCTGCTTGATATCCCTGACCTGACCTACTATGTCGATTCTGTACCATGTCTGATGTCTATACCACAGTCTCCCAGGCAACTTCTCTCCATGGGACCTGTCATGGACAAATCACAAAAGGCGTACAAGGATCAATTACCTGCCAGAATGATAGGAAGATTCTTTGGGGGCTCTTTGGAGGCAATCATCAAGGAGCTCATTGCTAATGGACTGTCTAATGGATTGGTAGAGGAAAGCACAGTGAGGAAGGTGGTTGAAGTTCTCTTAATCAGAAATGACATCAAATTGTTTATTGCAAGATTGCTCGTTGTGGAGGGCAGACTGGTATCTGTAGAAGGAAAACTGATGGAACCACTGGACTGGTAGCAGGATCACTAGAACCTTCACAAAAAGACCACTGACAGAGGATAGAAATTGAAAAGACAATTTCCACTTTTTGGGACTATACAAGAAGGTGCAAAAAGGATGACACCATTGATTATCTCACTCATTTCATACCACAACGTACAAAACCGAATTTTGATCTGCGCTTAGAGTTGCAGAGGGAGCACTAGGTTCAAGTGAGAGCCTATAACAGGAGATCAAAGCCAAATATATATATACATATATATATACATATACACATATATATATTATCTACTGGCGGTCGCCAGTAGATAGTTATAGTTAGGACCGTGTTTCCATAGAAAATCTGAAAATTCTATTTTGAATAACTTTGGCACCGGTTGACGAATCCTCGCGAAATTTTCAAAACTAATGGGGCGCTCCGCTCAGCTCCTACCCTGAAAGTCTCGGGGTGATTCGTCAAGCGGGGGCTGAGAAAAAAGGGGGTCCCAAAACGCATTTTCCCCATGCATTTTCCCATAGGACCTTTAGTCGAAGGTACAGCCCGAACGGCTGAACAGAATTACTTGAAATTTGGCAAAGAGGTAGTCCTCAGGTCAGGCATGTGCCTTTTGCATATATGGTGTCAATCTGTTCAGTAGTTCCTGAGAAAATTGCATTTAAAAGTACATAGATATCTATAAGCGCGCACCCTAACGTGCGCGAGCGCAATTCTGATTGGTGGTTACATGTCAGTCAACATTCGAATCGGTTGAAATCAGGAAGTGTCGGCCGCCATTTTGTGTGTTAGGTGTGTGACAGTGACAAAAAAAGGTGGAGAACGTGAAAAGGGGGCAGGGTAGAGAGTTCCTGACCCCCTAGCCTTTGTCAGGGGGTCCCTGAAGGACCCCGAAGGGTGAAAAAAACATTTTATTTTTATTTCAAAAATTCGCGGGGTGCGCGCACCGTGCGCGCACGGTGAAAAACCTTAAAAAAACCACTTTAAACGAGCCAGTCCATATTACAGGATACAGTCAATCTATAACTATATACATAGGTAGTTTATTGTAAAATAAATATATATAAAAAATAATAATACATACATAACTTAGCATTTAAAAAACCTTACAAATTCACTTAAAAAACCATAGGTTTCACACACGTTATAGTTAGGAATTAGCATTTAAAAAACCTTGCAAATTCACTTAAAAAACCATAGGTTTCACACATGTTATAATTAGCTGGACATTTCACTCGTAAAAAACCAATGAAATTCCCCCGTTATAGTTAGTTCAGATAACTATAACTCGCGCGACCGCCACTCTATCACAAGGATGATGTCATTAGTGATGTCATGAGTGATGCCACTGGCCATGTCATGAGTGATGTAATATGTGACGTCATGAGCAGTGGATTGCGGGCGCGCGAGTTATAGTTATCTGAACTAACTATAACGGGGGAATTTGATTGTTTTTTTACGAGTGAAATGTCCAGCTAACTATAACATGTGTGAAACCTATGGTTTTTTTAAGTGAATTTGCAAGGTTTTTTAAATGCTAATTCCTAACTATAACGTGTGTGAAACCTATGGTTTTTTAAGTGAATATATATATATATATATATATATATATATATATTCACTGAAAAAACCATAGGTTTCACACACGTTATAGTTAGGAATTAGCATTTAAAAAACCTTAGAAATTCAATGAAAAAACCAAAGGTTTCACACATGTTATAGTTAGCTGGACATTTCACTCGTAAAAAACCAATGAAATTCCCCCGTTATAGTTAGTTCAGCTAACTATAACTCGCGCGCCCGCAATGCACTACTGATGACGTCACATATTACATCACTCATGACATGGTCACTGACATCACTCATGACATCACTGATGACATCTCAAATGACATCACTGATGACATCACTGATGACATCCAGTGAATGTGTGTTTTTCTGAAAATTAAATATGTTTTATATATGTATATCTCAAGGTCAATGGAAGAATAAATGGGTATATAAGTGTCTAAATGGATGCTTTGTTTTTGAAAAATTTATTGTGTAACTGACTGATTAAGTGTATCATAGTGAATACATGGCTTACTGAGTAATGTTTAAATATGAAAACATCTGTATCAGTCTCTCACTTTGTGTATAAGTGGCTGCATGGGTTGGTGATTAGCTTCATGGGTGTCTATATAGGTTATTAGTTGTTTTTTTGAGTATCAGTCTGAGTGTCTGCATGGTTCGGTGGGGGGTATTATGTAGTGCATAGGTGCATGAATGAGTGATTCACTCGTTGTATGTGTTAAAGACAGCATGTGTGCAGGACTGTATGGGTGGATGAGTGTGTGTATGGGTGTGTTAGTGAGTGAATGACTGTCTCAATAGTGTCTTTATGAGTAACTACATCTATTAAACTAGTATATGTGACTATTGGTGTATATAAGTGAGTATATGTGAGAGTGAGAGACTGAAAGAGTTCCTGTATGAATAAGTTTGTGTTTCTATAAGTGACTGTTTATAAGACTAAGTATGTGTAAGTTTCTGTAGAAGTAAGTGTGGTGGTGTGTGTATAACTGTATATGCAAATAAATGTATGTTTGTTTCTTTATTAGCATGAGTGAGTATGTGTGAGTAACTCTATGGATGAGTGGCATTGTGTAACAGGATGTATAGGTGTATGAGAACATATGATGAGTGAGTACATGTATGAGTGACTGTATAGGACTGTTGGTGAATGAGTGGATGTGTATGTGGTTCTTAGAATTACTGAAGAGGTTGTTGTAACTGGTATTGGTATGTCCATTGTTTTGAAAATTTTAGTCTATTTTTGAATGTGTGTATCAAAGGTTATATTAGGGGAAGAGGAGGTCTGCCACTCTATCACAAGGATGATGTCATCAGTGATGTCATCAGTGATGTCATCAGTGATGTCATTTGAGATGTCATCAGTGATGTCATTTGAGATGTCATGAGTGATGTAATATGTGACGTCATCAGTAGTGCATTGCGGGCGCGCGAGTTATAGTTAGCTGAACTAACTATAACGGGGGAATTTCATTGGTTTTTTACGAGTGAAATGTCCAGCTAACTATAACATGTGTGAAACCTTTGGTTTTTTCATTGAATTTCTAAGGTTTTTTAAATGCTAATTCCTAACTATAACGTGTGTGAAACCCATGGTTTTTTCAGTGAATTTGCAAGGTTTTTTAAATGATAATTCTTTTTTTTTTTTTTTTCATTTTTTTAACATATTTTTATTTTAATTTTCTATCCTTTTGTAAAGACTATGATTAAATTTTAAAAATTCTACAATATATTTTTTATTTTTTCCATTTTTTTAAACTAAACAGGTAAGATTTATTAGTATAACATAGTGGGTTTTTTTTCCCCTTTTTTTTTATTATTTTTTTAACGTGCGCGTACAGTAAGCGCACGTCTTGCTTTTATAACGTTAGATTTCTACGCTGTTTGCGTTCATTTACGCAATTTGCGTAGACGTACGTCACACGTGCGCAGCGCGTAACGCGTACGCTGCACGCGCATGTTACGCGGAAGTGAAGGGGCGTGCCTGTTTTGCGCATGCGCGCGTGCACGTGTCTTTTTTACGCGCATGCGTACTTTTGCCGTAAGCGTAACGTACGCGCACGGTGGGTCATGTGATCAAGAAACACAACTTTTGATTGGTTGAAACTACTTTCAGTTCTAGAACTCTCCTACACCACACCCATTCCCCTCATTTCTGCTTGTGATCCCTTAGGAGAAGGAGCTGAGTTGTCTTTATGATACGATGGCAGAACAGCAGAACTCTTCTGAGAGTGAGGCTAGCAGCACTACCTTGAGGCAGAGAAGGAGGAAACAAAAGAGCTCTTTCATATGGGAGTATTTTTCTTTTCCAGAGGACAAGAAAAAGGTAAATGCACCCTTAGTGACTTGTAAGCTTTGTGGCCGTGTACTTTCAAGAGGGAATCCCAACAAGAAGTATTCCTTCGGGAATCACACCATGTTGAGACACCTTCAAGATGTACACGGTAGGACACATGCTCGACATACTGAAGGTAACCCTTCAGTAAGTCAACCAAGCACATCCACAGCAGCTCAGCCTGGTCCATCATCTGCAGGGCCGAGTCCATCTTCGGTAGGTCAGCTGAGCCCTTCATCTGTGGGGGGAGCATCTCCTTTTTCTCGTCCTCTGGAAACCAACCATCGGTTTGCGAGGGTTTTAATTCGGTGCGCCACTTGTCATGATCTAATTTGTCATAGGGAGACCAGTGTTGCCCTAGTGAACAATTTAATAGATCAGCACATTTGTCGTACCGACTAATATTCCCATTCTTTCTTTCCTCTGTCCCTGCATGAACACAACGGCTCTTTTAAGAGCCAACCTTACCTTTTATTTATTTTTTATATATTTTTTAAAACTTTTTTTTATTTTTTTTTTACCGTACGCGTAATTTTATTTTTTTATTTTTTTAAAAACACTAAAAATCAATTATCACATTACAAGGTCCTTGAGAGACTACAATGATAAACTGAAAATGTGATTGTGGAGAATTGGAAAAAAGGGACCATGACATTTTTGACTTACCATACCCACTCAAAAAATTATTTATTAATTAAAATTTAATTTTTAATGTTTTAAAAATGGTTCAAGTTTTCGAAAATTTTCTATCTCAATCTGAAAAAAAAGAAAAAAGTATTAATATTTAATAAAACATTGTATAATACAGTACACATATTTACATATTTTCCATAAAAAAAATGTTGCCTTTTTTTTGCTGTTTTCAGAATATATTGCATTTCACTATAAATTGTGAAAGCAATTGCATTCATCATTTAACAGCGGGCAAAAAAAAAATAACAATCTCAAAGATTGTTTTAAAAAAGCCCAGAATCTCTTCTCACTTAAACATAACATTATAGAAATCCATAATATTCTAAAAAAATATCATCTAATATCAATACTTATTTCTTTAAAATACCGTCTGACATTTTTGTTTCAGAAGTATAATCACAAAAATATATCTCAAATAACTCCACAATACATCTGGTTCCATTTCCTTTAGGCCAAATAGTAATTTTAAAATTCTTTTTTGATTAAATTTCCAATGTTATTCAATAAAATTCCAAAATTTCAATTGTACAGATCTCACCGATTCTCTGTAACATTTTGGTTTCCGAAAGATTAATTAATAATTATATAAGTCCACAATACAATTGTTTACCTTTCCTCATGGCCAAATAGTAATTTAAAAAAAAAATTTTTGAATAAATTTCCAATGGTAATCCAATAACATTCCAAAATTTAAATTGTGCAGATGTTACCGATTTTCTCTAAATTTTTGGTTTTTGAAAGTTTCATTAAAAATTAAAAAAGTCCACATTACAATTGGTTACCTTTCCCTTAGGCCAAATGATAATTTGAAAAATCTTTTTTTTTTGAAAATTCCAATGCTAATCCAAAAAAATGGTAAAATTGTTTTGTACATATCTTGCCAAGTCTCTCTAAAATTTTGGTTTCAGGAAGATTAGATAGGAATTTGCTAAATCAAAAGGCAAACGTTGCTTGAAAATCAATTTTGAATCATTACACAGTGTCCAGCCTTTTTCACATTTAAGATAAACTGTGTAATGTCCAGAAGTAACAGTAGGTCCTTCATGGAAAATTATTGCAACTGTTACAAAAGTTTTTCCTGAAATTGATAATTGCTGTCCTGTAAACTTCTTTATTAAAGTATCCAATTTTGAACCATCAGCTTTACATCGTTGCATCATTAAAATTACATACTGTCCGTATTCCTTTAAAATTAACGTTGAAAACATTTCAGATTGACACTCACTGCATTCCATGCTATGATTAGCATCTTTAACTAATTTAGCAAAAGTGACTGTTTTACTTTCTGGCAATGTTAAATAAATAAACCTTTCAGAATCAACATTAGAGCCACATATATTGTAACAGTTTTCACAACTATGTTCCCATTTATAAGAGACACCAAACATATTTTCAATGGGAACCCCTTCTTCTTCCAGTACCTGAAGAAAAAACATCAAGAATTCCTGTGCGTCTTGCTGTACATTTTGAGAAAACTGTGTTCGTCCTGAACATACATCTAAAAGTTTTCTAATTTCAGTAGCACTTTCTATTTGAGTTTTATCATTACTCAGCTTT
This sequence comes from Triturus cristatus, assembly GCF_964204655.1. NCBI lineage: Eukaryota > Metazoa > Chordata > Amphibia > Caudata > Salamandridae > Triturus > Triturus cristatus. The sequence continues at coordinate 1,187,931,754 of NC_140581.1, read as the reverse complement.
TGAAAAAGGAGACTCAACTCAGAACAGAATCTTTTTCTCTGATTTACTATTATCTGCTCTTGCACACTTTCCAGATAAAATGCAACATTCAGCACTACATTAGCGTAGCAGTTGACACCAGAGCTATTTTCAAAATGACAACCTACAACCTCTTGAACATTTTCCTTTTTCTTTTTGCTTGCAATTACATCACTCCTCTTTTTTTTCCTCCTCTCTACATCTTCATTACAGATATTCTCATTTCTCCTTTTACGAGAAACTACACGTTTCTCCAACACAGGATACTGACCTAAATGAGGAGCATAGGTTCTTCTTAATCTATTATACTCCTTTACACAATTTGTATCAGCACTAACTTTTGAGTCATCAAAGTCTATCATGAATAAACCAGATAATGTTTTCACTCGTGACAAAGCTACATAAGCCATACCTTCTTTGAACACAGTTGAACCAATGTTCACAAAAGCACAATCTACAGTCAATCCTTGAGACTTGTGAATAGTTACAGCATATGCTAGAGAAAACGGAAACTGCTTCCTACGTACATATAAGTCTTTCACAAGCATGAAACGAACTGAACAACGACAAATGTCTTTAACTTCTTCTATCTGATCAAATTTTATTTTTAAACATTCAATTCCATCTTTTTTCTGATAATTAATAAAACCCACAACTCTTCCCATAGCTCCATTAACTAAACCTTTTTCAACATCCAAATTTCTCCTTAAAAATACTCTACAGTTCATGCAAACATATAGATTTTTTTCTAATCCAGCTGTTTTGGAAATGTTCTTCTCTAGTGAATCCAATTTATTTTTCAGTGTGCCTGTTAATGTGATAGTAATTCTTCCATCCTCAATTTTGTCCACTGCTTCCAATTTCCTGATATCTTCCTTTTCCAATTTTAAAAGCTCCTCATTGAATATTGAGCATTCACGTAGAGTTGGCATTAAGCAGATGACACTTTTCTTTTCTGCAATGTTCTTGTATATCTTCTCTGCAACTATTTCTTCCTTTGGAAATAAATTATGTAGCAGCCGACTCTGTAATGCTTTTTTGCCAACTTCTGTGAGTACTCCAATTCTGATATCTTTCAGAATACTTCCATATTCTTCATCGTTTGCTTGCCTCATATTAGTAGTAAGTTCCTTGTACTCAAAGAAGGACCAAATATTTGCAATACCGATGCTTCCCAATGACTTCTTTGTGTCTTCATGTGTCACAGTATTAAACACTGGTTGTCCTTTAACTGGAGTAAGTTGTAGAAGATCCCCAAAAACTATGACATGTTTTCCACCAAATAACACGTCATAGTCTGTCCTTAGAATTTGCTGCATTCTTAAATGCACAAAGGCAAGCATTAAGTTTGATACCATGCTCACCTCATCAATAATGAGAACTTGCATCTTCTTCAATACTCTTGAAACTTCCAAGCATGCTTCTCCAGTTAGCTTGTTGTATTGTATTGTGTTCTCATGCTCCACTGGTAACATTAGCAAACGATGTAAGGTGATTCCTTTTATGTTATATGCTGCTAACCCAGTTGGAGCAGTAACCACACAAGACAAAGTAGAATCCGTTTTTTGCTGTAGGTAGCTTCTGATGACTTTTATTAAGAAACTTTTTCCAGTTCCAGCTTGTCCGCTTACATACATCCTGATTGGATGAAATGATGTGCATGAGCACTCTTTTTTTTATGTAGAAATCCGTGATCAATTTTGCTTCTGATCTCTTCATAAATTTGTTGCTGCTCTTCATTCAGTTGTCTTTCCAAATTTTGTAAGTCTATAAATTCTTCTTGAGCTTGATTCATAGCCGTTTCCACTTCATTCATGGCTATTGATGCTTCATTTTCAACGATTGGTTGTCCTAGGGGATCTTGACTGAGTGTTCCTGAACTTTGGCTGTCTTGAGAACTGTCTCTAGCTACTTCAGCTGCAATTGTAGTTTCCTGTTCAATTTCTTCATTCAACATTTGCAGATAAGTTGAGAATGTACTGCATTGTATGCTGTCTTTGCAAGCATTAAAAGATTCTTCATAGCTTTGAAATTCTCCCAGTAGTTCATCCTCTGTACGCCATGGTTTAAACAGCTGTAAAAGAGCCAAGTAGTAAAATTCCTTTTTGTCAGTAGTGTCGCAACTCAGCTTCCTGTGATTTATCAAACTTCCTTTTGTTTGCTTCACCAAACATCCTTCCTCACCAATGACTTTATATTTTCCATTGTTGATGTCTTCTGCGGCTTTCCGTGAATAAATGTAGTTCTGCAGCACTTCATAGAGACACATGTTCTCCAGATGATGACTTCTTTTTGGATAATATGTGTCCAACATGTTTGATTTCAAAACATCTGTACTTTCTGGGTCATTCTCGGCCAAATATTCAATTTCTCCAACAGATTTCAAAACTCGATTTCTCATTGCTGCAAGGCCTAAACTTGCCCAAATTATTCTTCTTGATTTCGAGTAGAGACTTGCAGAAGATAACCTATCTGAACATTCGTAGGATCCAATTTCTCGATGCGATAACATCTTTAAACTGAAACTGTACAGCTTCTTACTGACAGTCTTCTCGTGAGAAATCTCTTCCCACATTTCTTTCAATTCAGTTTTTTCAGATTTAGTAATGTAAGACGTTACATATCGAGCAACAGCAATGGAATTGTCAGCTACATACTGTATATCCATGTTAGCATTCCACATGGATAAAATTACTGGGTTGTAGTCATTTATATTTTTTGATTCTTCTTTTCTTTTAAGGTTGTAGGTATTCTTAGGTGATTTTCTTGTGATAGTATGTCTCACAGATGACATAAAACTGTTTACTCTTCCATTTGAAAGAACAGGTCTAGGAAATCCAAATCGACATTTAGGTGCCAATTCCGATCCGGTAAAAACCCGGTACGAACCGTCGGACGGAGCCATTTCTCCGTCCGACTCGTACCCGGTGCGATATCCATCCGAAAATGCAAGTACGATTCCTACGGAAACACCATTTCCGTACGAATCGAACAAAACACCGACCGAACAGAATCGAAACACAATTCCGATCCTGAAAAGCGCCGACCTGACGTCGGTACGCATCCAGCCTACGTTTCACGAACCAGGAAGTACGATTCGAACCGACGTCATCCCGCACGGAAAATATTTACCGGCTGCCAAAAACTGCCGGGAAATCAGGACAACACACGCAAGGAGCAGCTGGACGCGACGAACAGACATGGACCCGAACCTACGTGCCATCCCTGCCCTCCTAGCAGTCCACCTGGCGTACAGGAACCGACGCAGACGCCGCAGAAGGTCAGCACAACAACCAGGGGCAAAGGGGGGGGCAGGGGCAGGACACACAACACCAACACATGGTACCAAATCACACATGGCCTGGACATACCTGACCATCAGGGCCTGGTCACTTCCAGGGGGTGGGGGCGAGGCCAGCAACGCAAGCGTCCATCACAACGGAAGTGGATGGTCACGCGAACCGGTACGTACCCTACCCAGGCCGCAAGAGCGTGGGTACGGAACGTACCACGCGTCCCCCTACGTCACTCCATCAATGGCGGTACGGCCCGTACCCACGTCAGAAAGGCCTTGGTACGGCTCGTACCAGCATTGCTGGGTCATGTAGGGGTACGCGTGGTACGACCCGTAGCCACGCCCCCAAGGCCTGTGTACGGTGCGGACCCCACGGCACCGCAACAATGGGGGGACGCACCGTACCCACCCACCAAAGGCATGGGTACGGGCCGTACCCAGGCACGCAGAGCGTGGGTAGGGGTATGTACGGACCGTACCCCCACCCGTGGAAGTACGGCCCGTACCCCCACCCGTGTATGTACGCCCCGATCCCCCACCCCAGCAGTGTATGTATGCCCCGACCCCCCACCCGTGTATGTACGCACCGAACCCCCACCCCAGCAGTGTATGTACGCCCCGAACCCCCCCCGGGTATGTACGCACCGAACCACCACCCGTGTATGTACGCCCCGAACCCCCACCCCAGCAGTGTATGTACGCCCCGAACCCCCACCCGTGTATGTACGCACCGAACCACCACCCGTGTATGTACGCCCCGAACCCCCACCCCAGCAGTGTATGTACGCCCCGACCCCCCACCCGTGTATGTACGCCCCGACCCCCCACCCGTGTATGTACGCACCGAACCACCCCCCGTGTATGTACGCCCCGATCCCCCACCCCAGCAGTGTATGTATGCACCGTGTATGTATGCAGAGTTGGTGGCAGCTACTCCCCGCTGGGCGCCGAGCACGAACATTCTGTTAATGTAACTCGCTTTTGCAGAGGCTAATAATTGTTTTAAACGCACATTGTGCAGTGACACTGAGCTGAAGCTCGCTTTTTTTAAATAATTGAAACTGTTGTTGTGTATATGTTGTTTTTAGATTCACCCTGAAAATAAGAGCACATACTTGCACTCACCAGTGACATTCTTTGTGAGCCGTGGACTGTTTCCGCGTAGTTTAGAGGCAACCGGCATCCTAGCCAATTGCGGTTGTCGAGGGCGGGACAGGGGCGGCACCTGACGGAGTGTCGAGCGGTTAGCGCTCTAGACCTCCGCTTCCTGGAGAGTATTTAGGCTGCGAGGAGGCAGACGTTCCACGCGGTAAGAGTTGGTGGCAGCTACTCCCCGCTGGGCGCCGAGCACGAACATTCTGTTAATGTAACTCGCTTTTGCAGAGGCTAATAATTGTTTTAAACGCACATTGTGCAGTGACACTGAGCTGAAGCTCGCTTTTTTTTAAATAATTGAAACTGTTGTTGTGTATATGTTGTTTTTAGATTCACCCTGAAAATAAGAGCACATACTTGCACTCACCAGTGACATTCTTTGTGAGCCGTGGACTGTTTCCGCGTAGTTTAGAGGCAACCGGCATCCTAGCCAATTGCGGTTGTCGAGGGCGGGACAGGGGCGGCACCTGACGGAGTGTCGAGCGGTTAGCGCTCTAGACCTCCGCTTCCTGGAGAGTATTTAGGCTGCGAGGAGGCAGACGTTCCACGCGGTAAGAGTTGGTGGCAGCTACTCCCCGCTGGGCGCCGAGCACGAACATTCTGTTAATGTAACTCGCTTTTGCAGAGGCTAATAATTGTTTTAAACGCACATTGTGCAGTGACACTGAGCTGAAGCTCGCTTTTTTTTAAATAATTGAAACTGTTGTTGTGTATATGTTGTTTTTAGATTCACCCTGAAAATAAGAGCACATACTTGCACTCACCAGTGACATTCTTTGTGAGCCGTGGACTGTTTCCGCGTAGTTTAGAGGCAACCGGCATCCTAGCCAATTGCGGTTGTCGAGGGCGGGACAGGGGCGGCACCTGACGGAGTGTCGAGCGGTTAGCGCTCTAGACCTCCGCTTCCTGGAGAGTATTTAGGCTGCGAGGAGGCAGACGTTCCACGCGGTAAGAGTTGGTGGCAGCTACTCCCCGCTGGGCGCCGAGCACGAACATTCTGTTAATGTAACTCGCTTTTGCAGAGGCTAATAATTGTTTTAAACGCACATTGTGCAGTGACACTGAGCTGAAGCTCGCTTTTTTTAAATAATTGAAACTGTTGTTGTGTATATGTTGTTTTTAGATTCACCCTGAAAATAAGAGCACATACTTGCACTCACCAGTGACATTCTTTGTGAGCCGTGGACTGTTTCCGCGTAGTTTAGAGGCAACCGGCATCCTAGCCAATTGCGGTTGTCGAGGGCGGGACAGGGGCGGCACCTGACGGAGTGTCGAGCGGTTAGCGCTCTAGACCTCCGCTTCCTGGAGAGTATTTAGGCTGCGAGGAGGCAGACGTTCCACGCGGTAAGAGTTGGTGGCAGCTACTCCCCGCTGGGCGCCGAGCACGAACATTCTGTTAATGTAACTCGCTTTTGCAGAGGCTAATAATTGTTTTAAACGCACATTGTGCAGTGACACTGAGCTGAAGCTCGGTTTTTTTAAATAATTGAAACTGTTGTTGTGTATATGTTGTTTTTAGATTCACCCTGAAAATAAGAGCACATACTTGCACTCACCAGTGACATTCTTTGTGAGCCGTGGACTGTTTCCGCGTAGTTTAGAGGCAACCGGCATCCTAGCCAATTGCGGTTGTCGAGGGCGGGACAGGGGCGGCACCTGACGGAGTGTCGAGCGGTTAGCGCTCTAGACCTCCGCTTCCTGGAGAGTATTTAGCCGCTCGGAGGCCCCCAGCGCGCAGCGATGGCGCGCAGGGTAGGCGCCTTTGACTGCGCCAAAGACGAGCCTAAGACCAGCCCGTCTGTGCCCGTCCGGGCCAGGCCGGGTCACGGGGCAGGAAACGCTAGTCCGGGTAAGATCACTGTGGATCAGTTAAGGTCTATGCGCCCAAGTAGCAATAGTAAATGCTCTGTCCTAAAGCCTTCCCTAACGGGTATACAAGTATGTCCTCACTGTACATTTGCTCTTACAAATGTTCAGCCCTACCCAGAGGTATCACACAAACCTAAGCCATCAACTCAAACCTCTGTTTTAAATTCTCGCACATTCACATTCTACACTGTGAATTGTAGATCACTGCCTCAACATAAAGCTGATATCTACCACCTCCTAGCTGAAGAAAAACCTTGTGCGCTATTTCTAACAGAGACCTGGTTGCATGATGGTGCAGGTCCCGATGTAGCCGCTGCCTTACCCTCTAACTATGCCATTGTTAGAGTAGACAGAGATAAACAAGTAGGAGGGGGCATCGCTGTGATCTTAAACAGGGATTTTAATTGTGATTTTGAAACAGTAAATATTCCTGGATGTGAAGCAGCTTTTTTTAAAATTTCATTGAATCCAAATTTTATGTTTTCTGGATTTCTAATTTATCGTCCTCCGGGAAACAGCAGTGGTTGGGCTGCGAACTTGGCTAATTTCATTTCGCCTTACTTTCTGAATGCCCAAAACTTGACCATACTGGGGGATTTAAATCTTCATTTGGATGACAAATCTAATAGCATAGCTGTTAACCTGTTAGAGGACTTTAATACTTTGAATATGTCTTTACGAAATGAGGGTCCCACTCATAAAGCTGGGCATCTGTTAGACCCCATTATTTCTAGTGTACAGGAGCTAAAATGGTTGAAAACAGACCCTATTTGTTGGTCGGACCATTTTTTAACGCTTTTTAGTATTACTCTTGAACAATTTAATTCGCCAGGCTCTGCTTGCCCTCCAATTTTTATGAGAAATTGGAAAAAGCTAGATCTAACTGAGTTACAGAACGCGTTACAGGCATCCCTCCCTGTTCTGGGTGCTGATATGGAAAGAAATGCGCTGGAAACCCACACTTGGCTAGAGAGAGCAGTTGACATCTGTCTGCCCGCTACCAGGTGTAGAGGGAATGTCCATCGTCCCCCGGCCCCCTGGTATACGGAAGTACTGAAACTAGAAAAAACCAAGTGTAAGGGACTTGAGAGGAAATGGCGCAAACAGTATGATCCTCTTAAAAAGGAAGCCTATCGTAAGGCCAGAAACCTCTATCACACGGCCTGTGCTAGAGCTAAAGCATCCTATGTAACAGAGACCATTAATACTGCTGCTAATAAAGCACGGACCCTTTTTAACACAGTTAAAGAATTAGCCGGAGCTAATTCTATGGCAGTTGCACGTCCCCTGACCCCTCAAAAATGTCAAGACCTTGCCACATATTTTGTGGAAAAGATCGAGACTATTCTTGCCAACATTAATGTTCCGGGGAGGGATGACAGGAAAGTTCCTCCCTTAGAAAGCCTACCAGGAAATCGGCTTGTCTCCTGGCCATCCATCTCCCTGGACACCTTGAAATCTTTAGCCACCTCTATCAAGTCGGGCTCTCCATGTGACCCTCTCCCAATTAATCTTCTGAGCCAACTGGACGACAGTGCTTTGGGGATTATTGCCGAGACATTAAACGCCTCCATTCATCTGGCAACCGTCCCAGCGTCCTGGAAGCGCGCCATGGTCAGCCCTCTGCTGAAAAAGCCGTCAGCTGATCCAGAGGTACTGGCCAACTATCGTCCGATTTCCCTGCTGCCAGCATTCTCAAAAATACTGGAGAAACACATCCATGGTGTACTTTCAACTTACACAGAGAATAACAACCTACTCCATTTTTCCCAATCGGGTTTTAGGGCAGGCCACTCCACCGAATCTGCCCTCCTGGGAGTCACGGAGAAGATCAGGGGACTTTTGATGGGCATACGGTTGCTCTTGTTCTGCTTGATTTAAGCGCAGCCTTCGACACCATCTCACACAACAGACTGCTTGTCAGGCTGAGTGAGGATGGTGTCGGAGGGGCAGCGCTGGACTGGATTAGATCTTACTTGAGCAACAGGACGTTTCAGATCTCGTCCTCACAGGCCCAGTCGGACATTTTTCTGTCACCCCACGGTGTGCCTCAGGGCTCAATTTTGAGCCCGCTATTTTTCAATCTGTATCTCCGCCCCCTCGCCGATTTGGCAGAGCGGGTAGGTCTAGAACTTATGACCTATGCGGACGATTCGCAGATTATTTTTTCCCTTACTAACTCAGAATCTTCATCCCCCTCTGTGCTGAAACTAGGCCTTCAGGAAATTTTCAGCTGGATGTCTACGAACCAGCTAAAGCTCAATGGGGAGAAGACAGAGATTCTTCTCCTGGGGAAAAATAAAGATCTGTGGCAGGATACCCATTGGCCACCATCTTTGGGCGCCTTCCCCACCCCGGCTACCCAAGCTAGAAATTTGGGGGTGTGCATTGATGATTCATTATCAATGAAACAGCAGGCCAACAAAGTGGCTGGTGTCTGCTTCACGATCCTTAAATGGCTGCGGAAGATTATCTGGATGCTGCCTGTGGATACCCAGAAGACCGTAGTCAATGCATTAATTACATCTAGGCTTGACTACGGTAACATCTTATACCTGGGTTCCAATCTAGCCGTGATCAGGAGATTGCAGCTGGTCCAGAACTCCGCAGCCAGGTTGCTGTGCAAGATTCCTAGGACAGCAAGGATCTCGAAGCATCTGAGGAACCTGCATTGGTTGAGGGTAGAGAACCGAGTTCGGTTCAAAGCCTTGACATACATGTTCAAGATCAGGGCAGGAACTGCACCAAAATACCTGCAAAAATTGGTTAGGCCCCATGTTCCTACACGCAATCTCCGTTCTTTAAATGGAGCAAATTTCGTGGTTCCCAGGTTCAAACTGGCCCGAATGGGGGGGAAATCTTTCTCCCATCTGGGACCAGTTCTTTGGAATTCCCTCCCCTTAGCCTTACGGAAGGAGGAGAATTTTGCCAGTTTTAAGAAAAACGTTAAAACTTGGCTTTTTAATAAATAATTGTGGTCCTTGACAGTTACTGCCTCTATGTTTTGACCTCTTAGCCCTGGCGCCGGGAAACCCTTTGTGGGTATCTGTGCGCATTACAAATGCAAAAAATAAATAAATAAATATAAATAAAACCCCCACCCATGTATGTATGCACCGAACCCCCACCCCAGCAGTGTATGTACGCCCCGACCCCCCACCCGTGTATGTATGCACCGAACCCCCACCCCAGCAGTGTATGTACGCCCCGACCCCCCACCCGTGTATGTACGCACCGAACCACCACCCGTGTATGTACGCACCGAACCACCACCCGTGTTTGTACACCCCGAACCCCCACCCCAGCAGTGTATGTACGCCCCGACCCCTCACCCGTGTATGTACGCCCCGAACCCCCACCCCAGCAGTGTATGTATGCCCCGACCCCCCACCCGTGTATGTACGCACCGAACCACCACCCGTGTATGTACGCCCCGATCCCCCACCCCAGCAGTGTATGTACGCCCCGAACCCCCACCTGTGTATGTATGCACCGAACCCCCACCCCAGCAGTGTATGTACGCCCCAAACCCCCACCCGTGTATGTACGCACCGAACCACCACCCGTGTATGTACGCCCCGAACCCCCACCCCAGCAGTGTATGTACGCCCCGACCCCCCACCCGTGTATGTATGCACCGAACCCCCACCCCAGCAGTGTATGTACGCCCCGACCCCCCACCCGTGTATGTACGCCCCGAACCCCCACCCCAGCAGTGTATGTACGCCCCGAGCCCCCACCCGTGTATGTATGCAACGAACCCCCACCCCAGCAGTGTATGTACGCCCCGACCCCCCACCCGTGTATGTACGCACCGAACCACCACCCGTGTATGTACGCACCGAACCACCACCCGTGTATGTACGCCCCGAACCCCCACCCCAGCAGTGTATGTACGCCCCGAACCCCCACCCGTGTATGTATGCACCTAACCTGCAATAAGAATGGTGTGTGCCTAACACCCCCAGCAGTGCCCTGAGACAGGAGGGGTGGGTGCAGAGTCCTCCCAGCAGTGCCCAGACACAGGAGGGGTGGGTGCAGAGTCCTCCCAGCAGTGGCCAGACACAGGAGGGGTGTGTGTAGAGTCCTCCCAGCAGTGGCCAGACGCAGGAGGGGTGGGTGCAGAGTCCTCCCAGCAGTGCCCTGAGACAGGAGGGGTGGGTGCAGAGTCCTCCCAGCAGTGCCCTGAGACAGGAGGGGTGGGTGCAGAGTCCTCCCAGCAGTGCCCTGAGACAGGAGGGGTGGGTGCCTAACACTCCCAGCAGTGCCCTGAGACAGGAGGGGTGGGTGCCTAACACTCCCAGCAGTGCCCTGAGACAGGAGGGGTGGGTGCAGAGTCCTCCCAGCAGTGCCCAGACACAGGAGGGGTGGGTGCAGAGTCCTCCCAGCAGTGGCCAGACACAGGAGGGGTGTGTGTAGAGTCCTCCCAGCAGTGGCCAGACGCAGGAGGGGTGGGTGCAGAGTCCTCCCAGCAGTGCCCAGACACAGGAGGGGTGGGTGCAGAGTCCTCCCAGCAGTGCCCAGACATAGGACAATATACCCCATCAACAAGTTCAGTGACCAACAAGGGTGATACCCCAGATGCAGGTGGAGCCATCGCTGAGCCAGCATGGCTATATTGAAAGGCAACCCTCACACATCCAGGAAATGTAGACACAGCACAGCACAGCATTTGGGAGACACTCTGCAGGGAAAATGGCCTGCTCCACAGAGGATGGAACACACCTTGGGACAATGTCACCATACAGTGAGAGCAAACATGACCAAATACCATTGGCAGAGACCTTTGTGATGGCACGCAGATGGCAGGGTACACCCCATGAGCAGCACACTCCAACATTGCACAGACCCCTAACACATTATCACCACCCCAACTCAGGGAGCACCAGCACCAACAGCAAGTCCAGGAAAGCATCAGTGTGCAAAACCAAAAGAAAATGATTTATTCAGCAGGAAAATATCTCTGAGAAAATGTCCACTATGTACAAGGGCCATGGGCCAGGCCAGCAGCAAAGTCCGGGGGGGGTACACATCGGGACGTGTGTCCCCTAGCTTGCCTGCACAGTTCACATGTCCATTTCATCCACAGAAGAGGGGGCATCAGGGGGGAGGGTGGAAACAGGCACCGCAGGGACAGGAGGGGCAAGGGTAGGTGTTGTGGGTGCAGGGAGGGATGATTCTGCCACAGGGGGGGTGCCAGCGCCAAAGGTGGAGGACAGAATGGCGCTGCACACGTCGGCAAGTTCCCCCAGCGACTCCCCCGCACCCAATCGAACCACAGGCCCCAAGGAGGGGGGGGGCAGAGGGATGGGTCGCAGCGCCACTGGGGGAGGGTGTGGACAGGGTGGGGGACTCAACTCCCCTGGCCGGGTCCCGCCTCCACCGCTTGCGGGGTGGTGTCATCCTGGGGCTGGGGGGCACACTTGCAGTGGATGATGCTGTCACCGACTGTTGGCCAGGAGAGCTAAGGGGAGTGGATTTGGAGGGAGTGGGTTGTGTGGACTGCGGACTCCCACTGTGGCTGCGTGTTGTACGTTTCCCCCCCGACCCAGTGGGTGTGCCTTCCTCACCCTGTGTGTGCGTGACAGGAGGTGTGCGCTTCGACTTCCCTGGTGGTGTGGTGCCTGTGTCTGTTGGGGTGCGTGCACGCTGACGTCTGGATGTGCGTGGGACAGGCACGGGAGTGGGAATTGTGGATGGTGCAGGGGTAGGGGGGGGTAGGCAGCGCTGCAGGAGATCCAGTGCTGCAGTCAGTGTGGAGTCTATGGACCTCAGCAACTGCCGTTGGTCAGACTGCGCAGCCGACATGCCCTCCATGTATGCCTCCATCTGGGTCAGCACCTGGGTGTGGGCATGGAGGACATTTAGCATCGCAGTCTGACCAACCTGCAACTGCCTCAGGATGTCCACAGACTCCGCACTCACCGCAGCAGTGGTGACAGGGGCAGGGGGTGCGGTGCCTGGCAGGAAGGAGACATGTGGGGACCGAGCACGGAGGGAAGGGCCACGAGCACGTGGGAGGCCGGTGATGGAAACTGAGGTGGCGGGGGGATGTGGAGGCCTGCCTTCAGCTGGGTGGGCAGACTCCGCCACCTCTGGGAGCTCAGCCTCGGACCCGTCTGCGTCATAGTCTGTGTTGGCAGTCAACAGGTCCTCTGCCTCACTCCCCTCGGCCTCCGTGCCACTCCATGTGCCAGACAGGACAGCACTGCTGGCACTGGTGCTCAATCCCTCCTCCCGGTCCGTGCTAGTGTCTCCTTCCGTGTCCCCCGGCGATGCTGTGGGCAAGGTGAAGAGACAGGAGATAATCAGACACCTGTACACATATGTCACATGAGTCAAATATACATAGGTCACATTGCATAGCCTGAAAAGCAACAGGAGTTACACCTACAAAACTATGTCCACATGTAGGCCATGGAACACACAGTTTGTCGATCCACCATGCCACTGAGAAACAATGGAGAGCATGACACAACAGCAAATCACTTCACTTCAAATTTTACAGAGGAGCCAGCCTCTGGGGACAAATGTGCACAGCATCTGCACCACACTGCGTAGTCAAAAAGGGATGAGCAGGAATCATATCCATTTACTCTTGGCACATGCTGCAAAGGCAATACATGAAACCATGCCAAACATGACTGGGTCACTGCACCATGAGCGTATGTCCAGTCAAACATCACACACAGGCCAAACCCAGCAAGGAGGATGGAGCTTTTGACATGTAGGCCTTGTACGCACAAACCACCCACACCTGAGACAATCTCATTGAGACGGAGAAAGTATGTACACCTCTTACTCTGGGATGAAAACACATGGCCTCCACTAATTCATGACTGTACACACACTGCCCCTGGTGCGCCTGTCCACACATCATTGACAAGCAAACATCATCAGATTGTCTTAACAACACACACAGGTAATGCCCACTGTGAGTATGCACAAGCAAAATGGGTCCCCCTGTACAGTGGACACATGTAGCAACCTGTAGGTCATAACAGTTGAGCCCAGGGTACAATGCCACCCTACCCAACCCCTGGCGAAGACACAGTGAATGTCCATATTGTTGGATGACGCACATGATACCTAGGAAGAGGTGCCCCAGGGCACAGTAGTGCCCACACTCCTCCATGGTCCAGGATGGACATGACTGCAAATTAAGCAACCGTCCCTGCACTTAGCAGGCCTCCCACTCAGGCACATCATGTCAGAGGGCACACAATTGGACATGAATGCTGGAAGGCTGTACACTTTGGAGACACACCCCTATGTCGTGATTCACAAACATTGCCAAGTGACATGGACCCCACAATGACTGAAATTGGCCATGGCACACGCAAGGTCCCCAGACCTGTGACACATCACCCCCACACATGATGCTGCTAGCATTGGGCACCAGCATAAACTGCCTGCCTAAAGAACCTTGTGCAAGAGTGGCTACACACAGACCAGGGAACACATGGCAAGGAGGGGAAGGGAGGGAGTGAGAACAGCACCGGGCTACTTTGGGGACAAGTTGACGCACTGCACAATCAAACCCTGGCAGTGTATCCATGCAACTGCGCACTTACATTGGCTGGGGACACACAAATGACACACATGTACCTACCCCCTTCCTGCTGCTGCTTCTCCTGTAGGCGCCTGTCCATATCGGGGAAGACCACCGCCAGCACACGCTTCTGGATGTGGGTCAGACGACGGCGCCCACGGTTCTTACGGCTCTCAGGTGAGTCCCCCAGCAGGAGCCGTGCAATCCTCCTCGTCCAGCACCGGATGTCCTGCCAGCGTTTCCTCACCTGAGACAGGCTCCGCCTCCGACCCTCTGTACCCCTCACGGCACTGACGGCTTCACTCCAGATCTCCTCCTTGGCAATGGCGCCTACCTGTGAGGATGCAAAAGTGAGAATACATTAATCCACATGAGCAAAGACACAGAGACACACATATAGAACAATCCTCTTTATGAACAGGCCATGGTATGCATGCAACTAATTGCACCTTTGTCATAGGGACATTATCCACTGTGGAAGGCCAAATGCACTACGTGCCATTGAAAGTACACGGGTGGCATGAGGGGTACCACACGCTCACTGACCAGGGATCACACTGTGCCTCACAGGCTACACCAGGATTATGTACAGCACCTCACAGCAGTCACCTGCCCCAGCACACTGATGCAACCTCAGCAGAGTACACAGACACACACAGGTACAGGACAATCACATGGCATTGCCAACTGCGGGTACACACCTCACTCTGCCCATGTGCCAGTAGACGGGGGGTGTCACAGGTGTGGGGCTGGCTCAGCACGGCATGCACACAGCACTGCTCCCTGCTCACATCGGATGGCCAGGCTATATCCATCCCTCATGCTGCTTGTGTGCAACACTCCCCATATGCACTCACCCACATGACAGGGGACTTACACACACACCAATGTGCAGGGGACGAACACGGCCTTTGGACACTCACAGCACAGGTACACTGAACAAACACACATCCATGGGTACTGACACCTGTCACACTGGGGGGAACACAGGATCACATCAGGACTGTGGAAACAACATCCCCAGGAGGAGTATGCAGGCAGAATGTGGCATGCACCATGCATTCATTGTCACAGTAGGCACTATGCAAGTGAGGAGTGCACACAGGAAACACAGCATGCACTGCATGGGTGACATGAGGCCTTCCACACCCTGGGACCCACTCTAAACAACAGTGCATGTCTGTCACACATGGACACAATGCCAGAAGTCACTGTCACACAAAAGGGGCACAGTCTAAGCTAGTGGAGTCTGCACTCACCTGAACCCCTGGTCGACCATACAGGCTCTGGAACTGTGGGAGGATCACATCTATCAGGGCAAGGTTCTCCTCCTGGGTGAATGGCTGTGACCTCTCCACAGTCCTGGACATGGTGCCAGAGGAATCACTATCAGCAGCAGTGGTCATGGATGAATGGATGTGCAGGCAAGTGCTCTCTCATGGGACCTGGCTGCCTTATATATGCCTGGCTGGCCTGTTCATGTACAGGAGTACAGATTGATTGGTCAGTCACATTTGCATCCTACGTTTCATCCAATCCCTTCAAACCTACCCCAGTGTGTGGCTTTGCATGGTTTCAGTTTTGATGATGATGTCAAGTCAACATCCACTTTGCAACAATGTAGATTCTTTCAAACTGACTTCTGCTGGGCACCTGGTGCTCAAATTCAAAAATCTAACTCAGTCTCCATGGCAACCATCATGCATTTAGGCCCTTATACTTGTCCCTCATGTGTCCCCTATGTGTTTTCATACATTTACACACAGGTACGGTGCGTTCCACGCCCTAGGGCACCCCACAAGCAGTGATACGGACCGTACACGCGCTTGTACGGTCCGGATCACAATATGGGCGCTGGCGTATGCGTACGCCACAGTAGTACGGACCGTACAAGCGCTTGTACGGTCCGGATCACAATATGGGCGCTGGCGTATGCGTATGCCACAGTAGTACGGACTGTACACGCGCTTGTACGGTCCATACTACTGTGGCGTACGCATACGCCAGCGCCCATATTGTGATCCGGACCGTACAAGCGCGTGTACAGTCCGTACTACTGTGGCGTACGCATACGCCAGCGCCCATATTGTGATCCGGACCGTACAAGCGCGTGTACGGTCCGTACTACTGTGGCGTACGCATACGCCAGCGCCCATATTGGCCCAGGGACCCTATACACGCACTCAGAGCGTATGTACGGTGCGTTTCACACCTGTCAGTGGTGACAGGCGGCACACAGACAGGAATGGAGCGGTCAGATTTTGCCAAGGGTGGACACCAATGCATTGTCTGTGCAATACCACATGTGTTTGACACAGGTGTGTCAGGATGTGATGTGGCACTTTACCCCTGAGGTGTGGGCAAAGCATATGTACGATGAGCTGTGTACACATGTCGTGTGTGATGGTGCGCATTGTACCACACATCCCCTGCACTCCTTTGACATGTGTGCATGTCGTACACACTAGTGGAGCCATGAGTCACTTGCATGTCCCAGTCACGGACACCCGCACCTGTCCCCTGATGCCAGGTACACGGAATATTACACATGACATGTGTATGGCTGCGTTGCACGCTGCAACCATGTCATGTGTGTGGCATGTGTTTCCATGATTTTGCTGTAGGTGTGTGGTCCAATGCATCAGCAGTTGCTGCTGCCAACATGTGTCTGTGTGTAGATGGCCATGGCACACTGTTCCGCACACCAGCCCACATATGTGATCTGCCATGAGGTGTGTATGTATGCAACTACACGGAGTATCAAAACAAGTACATATCCACATGCTCTCTATGTATGTTCTGTCTCGACATGTACTCCTCCAAGGCAATGTGTGTGGCCTGTCCTTTTCCTATGACATGTGACCAGTGCATATCGCATCCACCAACCTGTCTGTACCATACGCATACTACTTCTGCACATGTGTGGATGTCTGTGAATCCTGTGATGCGTGTGCATGTTCACTTACACTGGCCCACAGCTAGTCTCATGCCATGTCATCGTGAGCTTGCCCCACTCCGTTAGTGGCTGTCCCTTGGTAGGAGTGTCACCTGACTGGCGTACGTGTCCAGGAAATGTGGCACAGACCTGACTCAGAATGTGGCATTTGTGTATTGGCTGTGTAACATGTGCTCAGTGCATTGACAATGTCGTTGTACAGTGCTCACTCTTCGGTGTTCCTTCCATTTCACTGCAGGGCTCCGCCTCTCCCTCGACGTATGCCAGACATGGCTGCCCTGCATGAACGGGACTGTATACGCCGCTACAGATTCAGCCAACGGTTGATTGATGAGTTGACTGGCCGGCCGGAAGCACAACTCCTCCCGCGCCACAGGTATCCCAGTGCACTGACACCCAAGTTGAAGGTGATGGCAGCCCTACATTTCCTTGCCACGGGTACGTTCCAACATACCATTGCTGACGTCGGGGGCATGTCCCAGACGATGTTCAGCCGTGTTCTGCATGATTTCTTAGAGGCCATGTTGGTTCACCTGGATGAGTACATTAAATTCCCAATTCGTGAGCAGTTGACAGATGTCAAGCGTGAGTTCTATGCCCTGGGAGGGATGCCCCATGTCATTGGGTCCATAGATGGGACACATGTTGCGTTGGTACCACCACAGGCACAGGAGGTGGTGTATAGGAATCGCAAACATTATCACTCCATTAATGCCCTTGTGGTGTGTCTGTCCAACATGGTGATTTCACATGTCTGTGTTCGCTTTCCAGGATCAGCACACGATGCCTTCATCATGAGGCGTAGCAGGCTGCCTGAAATGATGCTGCAGCTGCGGAACGAGCGAGCATGTATTGTTGGTGGGTAGACTCTGGCAGTTCAGTGTTTGGCGTCATCTTCCAATCTCACTGCCTGTGCTGACACACTTCTGTCCATGATGTTTCCTTGTAGGGGACGCTGGCTATCCCAACATGCCATGGCTGATGACGCCTGTCCGCAACCCCAGCACGGCTGCCGAGCACCGCTACAACAACGCCCATGGGCGGACCAGGAGAGTCATTGAGAGGACGTTTGGACTTCTGAAGAGCCGATTCCGGTGCCTCCACAAGACCGGCGGAGCACTCCCATATGCCCCGGTGAAGGTGTGCAAGATCATCATCGTCTGCTGCATGCTGCACAACATGGCAGCGGAGGAAGCTGTTCCACTCATACTGGATCAAGATGACCAGGACCATCCACCCGTGGAGGATGAAGGCCTTGGTGACGGGGCAAGTGATGTGGAGGAGGAGGAGGCTGTGGAGGACATGCGGAGTCGGCTCATACGCAACTTCTTTGCTTAGTGGTGAGTTCCAGTGTCTGAGTGTGCACGCATTGGGCCGTGTGTGGCATGTGTTGCAATGTGTGTGTCCATCTGCATGTCTGCCAAGTGAGTCAGTGGTGTGTATTGAAGTGTCACTCGAGTGATGGCGCAATGGAAGGATGTTGTCAGAGAGTCATCATTGTCACCTGTCATGTTGACAACATGATACGTGTTGAGTACATGCTTGCGGATGTGCTCCTTTGGGCCGACTCCTTGTGTGTCTCTCTTCCACAGGTCCATGGGCATGCTGTCTGCTGGTGGCATTGTTGTGCTCCTGCTACTCCTCATGAACACAGCAACATGTGCTGATTCTGCGTCACATGCACGGGCAAGTTTGGAAATCTCCTTAGGGTAAGGGATGCCTCACGGCGTTTTGGGTGTGTAAATTGTTTGTAGTCTGTGTGCACTTCTCCGGTTCATGTGTGGTCAATTTGCATACATGTGGATCCTACATGGGGTACATGACATGGGGCAGGCTTCACCTGGAGCCATGGTCAGACTTGGTGACTGTCATGTGTCAGGGGATTGGGGATTGTGATGAGGCCATCAATGTGTGTAACACTGGCCTCGGAAACATACAGGTTGCACCGGGTTGACATGGTGTGTGATTGCCCCATCAGGGCCTCAATGGTGTATAGCAGCCTCTCCGTGGCAGCAGGGGGTGTTTAGCTGTTATCCGTCACTTGTGTGCCAGTTCAATGGAATACCAGCATCTGTGTTGCAATGGGGGGTGCCAGTGTTGTTCCCACATGTTTATCCACATGACCTGTGTATGTGTTGACAGAGTATCATTGTCATTCCAACACACATGACTAATAAATTTGTCCCTCTGTCTCCAAGGTGCCTCTTCCCTGTCAATGGTGGCCTGTTGCCACTGTGCGTGCGGCATGTCTAGGATAGTTTTCAGAGGTGGTGCATATGTGTCTATGTGTAGAGTGACAAGATGCTAGCGGTTTGTCAGGGAGTGGAAACTGTATTATGCACAAGATGCACAGTTCCATCCACCTCAAGGCAAGAGAGACCATCCCCCAGGGCAACTACAACATCCGTGTCGAATCCTACCCTGCAGTCTACGGACATGTGCCTTACGACTCCCATGATACTTGTCCATATCCGGAGTGCATCTGCACAGCTCTGCTACTGCATCGGGCAACCAGGCCACATCAACGTCCAAACGGGATGGGGGGAATGATTCACAGCCAGCTGCAGGATGACCTTCTCGATCCACGCCCACACTCATGATGCAGCCCACAACCCCAACACAACCATGTGGCACTGTGATCCAAAACTGCATTCTGGCATCTCCATGCATCCAACCTCGGCCTAGCCACCATTCTCAACATCCGCCTGACGCAAGCATGCAGGACATGGTAGGGACACATGTCTAGACATACCTGGGAGCGGCAAGCCAGGTCACTCCACATGATCCCTGACCTCTGCGCATGACTGTTGCTCCGCTGAATGTGTCTGGAGCCACAGTTGTGCGGGAACCACTCAGCTGGTTGGGCCCAGCACAGGTGAGTATGGTACTCCATGTCTGTATCAGATGATACATTGGGACCCATGTGTGTACTGTGCAAGACTGCGACCCCACGGTTTGGATGGTTGGAGTTAATTCTGAGATCAGGCATGCTTTGACTTTACGACACACACATGTATTGTAATAATGCAGAATCACGGCATCATCTTGTAAGTGTGATTAATTTATTTGTGGTGGGGTACGGGTTTGTGGGGATGACAAGAGGTGCACAGCGGGAGTGTAGAATCCAAAGTTCACTGGGGGAGTTGGTATCCTTGCCGTAGCAAAATGTCAGAGTCCATGCCACAGTCTTCGTCAACATAGGTCAGACAGTGACCAGCAAGTCCATGTGGCAGAGAATGTCATGTGCTGCTATTGGGCCAGAGGGCCAGGTGCCAGGCCAGGTGACCTGGGAGATGGTGATGTTCTGCTGACTCTCACAGTCTTTTTCGTGGACGACCCACCTTCCTGCGGGGACCCTCGGAAGCAGGCCGTGACGATGTCTGTGACGCTCCGTCGGATGAATCCTCCTCCTCCTGATCCCTCCCTGTGTCTGGTAATGGCCTTCGCCTGGTGCCACAGGGAGGGTTGCCCATGTTGTCGGCAATCCGACGGAGTACACCGGTCATTTGGGTTTGCACCGCCACGAGCTCAGCCTGTCTATCCTCCATCCTTCCTTGGTGTTGCAGTTGACAGGCATGTTGCTGGGCCTGCAGGGTCTTCATCTCCTGGAGTGTCCCCTTGATGTCATTGAGGGTGGACGCAATCTGGTCCATGCCCCTGGTGTCACGCCGGTATGTATCCAGGATGTTGCTGACCTGGGACACTACCGGGTCCTGAGCTCCCTGGTCAGGTTCGCGCCTCCGCCGTCCTCCACTCCCGCCACCCCTGCCCACGTGCACCTGGCCTGCCGTTGTGGGCGCATCGGGCCTCCGGGACCCCTGAGGGATGGCATCTGCGTTGCCGCCTGCCTCCTCCTGGGTGCCCGGAGGACCGTGTCCCTCCTGGGCAGACTGGCTGGGTGGTCGTGTGCGGGCAGGGCTCCTGGACGTCTCCTGGGATGTGGCAGGAATGGGGGTGGTGGTTGGCACAGTTGTACCGGACGCAGGTGCTGCAGGTGGTTGGACACCAGAGGGGCCAGATTGGTCTGGGTCATCCACGGAGTGGTGAGAGTCGTCGCTGGCGGTGGGGTCCTCATCCCGCAGAGCCTGGTCCTGTGAGACTTCCCCCCCAGTGTTGGGGGGTGATCGTCGACGTTGACCTGTGTGTGAGAGAGACAATGTTAACAGTGTTACATGTGGCATCCATGTTTCATGCATTTCTGATTTGGCACTCTTCCTCTGGGTAGTTGGATCTGTCTTGCATTCCTCTCACAGTGCACTTGTGCATGGGTATGTCCCTTGGCCACAGCTGTCAGGGCTTTACGCATGTGTGACACAATCTTGGTTGATGCATCTATTTGGGTACACAGTCAGCAGTGTGGTGTGCGGGCGTAGCGAGCCATGCAGAGGCGCCTTACGTGTTGCACTGTACATGGCCAAATGGTGTTTTGCCAAGGCAATTTGATGTTGCAGGTAGGTGACTGAAGCATTTGTGACAGGGTTCTTACCGACACAGTGGGTGGGTATACTGGGTGTGTGGTTAGGTCTGTGCCTGCAGCACGGATGGACTCGTGCACAGATTGACACATGGACCGGTCTTCATCTACGGTAGGGGGGGGTTGAGGCACTGCCAGACCTTGTCTGCATGCACACAGTCCACCGGCTGACGAGTGGACATGGCCACACCACCCAAGGGGGATTTAGTCTCCCTGTGTCTCCCTTCCTCCCTCCCTCTGTCACCCTCCTCCCTCTGTCGGTCTCCCTCTGTCACCCTACTCCCTCCCTCTGTCTCCCTGTGTCCCCCTCTGTCTCCTTCCCTCTCATTCCCCCTCTCCCTCCCTCTATTTGTCACCCTCTGTCACCTCAGGCCAGCTTCCTGGGCACACACAGTTAGCCGGTCTTTGAATGGCCATTGGCTTGTTCATGTGAGTTAGTTCCTGTTCTCCGGGCACCCATTGGGCAGTGTGTCTGAGTGTAGGCTGCTGCTGTGGCGGTGTGTGCTGAGACTCTATCAGAGCGATGCATCTTCATTGTCTGCTGTTATGTGCAAATTGTGCCTTCAGACCCATGTCATCCTGCATGGCAGCCACCATTTGCAGGCAAGACAGTACTGTGTGGGTACACACAGTTTGTATGGCTGTGCCCTGGGCCATATGGGCTGAGGGCATTGTTGTGTGCTTGTGAGTTGCTCAATGTTAGTTTTGATGCCCCCACTCCCAGCATCGGCCACATCCTGTGTTGTGTTGGTGTTTTTGTGGCCTGTGACTTGGCATGGCCCTAATTGATGCATGGGGCATGGAGGCGCTAGTGGCATGTGTGTGTTTGTGGAGTGTTGTTGTGTCCGGTGGTGGCTTGGGGGGGTGGCATGCATGATTGATTGTGTATGGCATCCCCCCCATGTGAGGTGAGTTGTTTGTGTACTCACCAGGGTCTGGGAGTCCTGGTAGTCCGTGTAGTCCCTCCACCGCCAGCGTGGACATCACCTTCTCCTCCCAGGGATGGTATTGTACCGGTCTGGGGGGCGGCCCTCCTCCAGTGATGTTCCCCTGGTTGTGATTGTCAGTCATCTTCCTCTTGACCGTCCTCCGCAGATCGTACCACCTGGATTGGCACTCGTGCCTGGTCCTTCTGGTGGTCCCAACAGCATTCACAGAATCGACAATCCTCTGCCACATGGCCGTTTTTTCGGATATGCTGGTCTGTCTGACCAATGTCCCAAAGAGCTGTGGCTCGACTCTGAGGATTTCGTCGACAAGGATCTCCAGCTCCTCCTTTGTGAACTTTGGATTCTTGGTGGTGGACATGGCGTGGGGTGTGGGTGTGGATGGTTGTGGGGGTGTGGGTGTGGATGGTTGTGGGTGTGTGGGTGTGGTAGTGGAGGTGTGTGTGTGAATGTGATGAGGGGGTGTTTGTGTAGGTGGTTGTGTGAAGGTATGCAAGTGTGAGGTTCAAGTATGGTGGTGTGGGTCGTCTGTCGGCTCTGGCAGCATTGGGTCTGTTGCAAAGGCTCATGGTTTGTGTGTGTGGTCCATTTTTATTGGTCCATTTGTGGGTGTGGCTGTGTTTGAAATTTGTGTGGGTGTGTTATGAGGAGTGATTGAGTTTTGGGCCTCTGTTTGGCAGTTTGGCAGTTGCAGGTCAGTGTATGTGATGTTTGTGGGGTTGTTGGGCATGTTTGGTGGTGTGGGGAAACTCTAATTGACTCTCCTTGTGTAAATATGGTTTGTCCTGGTTCAGTACGTGTGTTTTTGGCGTCAGTACGGTACGTACATGCACTGGTGGGGGTACGGTCCGTACATTCCCTGGTGGGGTGGGGGTACGGGCCATACTTCCACGGGTGTGGGTACGATCCGTACATACACGGGTGGGGGTTCGGTGCGTACATACACGGGTGGGGGTTCGGTGCCTACATACACTGCTGGGGTGGGGGTTCGGGGCGTACATACACGGGTGGTGGTTCGGTGCGTACATACACGGGTGGTGGTTTGGTGCGTACATACACTGCTGGGGTGGGGGTTCGGTGCGTACATACATGGGTGGGGGTTCGGTGCGTACATACACGGCTGGGGAGGGGTACGGTGCGTACATACACGGGTGGGGGTTTGGGGCGTACATACATGGGTGGGGTGGGGGTTCGGTGCGTACATACACGGCTGGGGAGGGGTACGGTGCGTACATACACGGCTGGGGGTTCGGGGCGTACATACACTGCTGGGGTGGGGGTTCGGGGCGTACATACACTGCTGGGGTGGGGGTTCGGGGCGTACATACACTGCTGGGGTGGGGGTTCGGTGCGTACATACACGGGTGGTGGTTGGGTGCGTACATACACTGCTGGGGTGGGGATTCGGTGCGTACATACACGGCTGGGGGGGTACGGTGCGTACATACACGGGTGGGGGTTCAGGGCGTACATACACGGGTGGGGTGTGGGTTCGGTGCGTACATACACGGGTGGGGGTTCGGGGCGTACATACACTGCTGGGGTGGGGGTTCGGGGCGTACATACACTGCTGGGGTGGGGGTTCGGTGCGTACATACACGGGTGGTGGTTGGGTGCGTACATACACTGCTGGGGTGGGGGTTCGGTGCGTACATACACGGCTGGGGGGGTACGGTGCGTACATACACGGGTGGGGGTTCGGGGCGTACATACACGGGTGGGGTGGGGGTTCGGTGCGTACATACACGGGTGGGGGTTCGGGGCGTACATACACTGCTGGGGTGGGGGTTCGGGGCGTACATACACTGCTGGGGTGGGGGTTCGGGGCATACATACACGGGTGGTAGTTGGGTGCATACATACACTGCTGGGGTGGGGGTTCGGTGCGTACATACACGGCTGGGGGGGTACGGTGCGTACATACACGGGTGGGGGTTCGGGGCGTACATACACGGGTGGGGTGGGGGTTCGGTGCGTACATACACGGGTGGGGGTTCGGTGCGTACATACACTGCTGGGGTGGGGGTTCGGGGCGTACATACACGGGTGGTGGTTCGGTGCGTACATACACGGGTGGTGGTTTGGTGCGTACATACACTGCTGGGGTGGGGGTTCGGTGCGTACATACACGGGTGGGGGTTCGGGGCGTACATACACTGCTGGGGTGGGGGTTCGGGGCGTACATACACTGCTGGGGTGGGGGTACGGGCCGTACTTCCACGGGTGTGGGTACGGTCCGTACATACACGGGTGGGGGTTCGGGGCGTACATACACGGGTGGGGGTTCGGGGCGTACATGCACTGCTGGGGTGGGGGTTCGGTGCGTACATACGCGGGCGGGGGGTGGTGGGGTGTTCGGCGCGTATGCGGGCACATGTCTCCATGGTTGCTATGGGAGTTCGGTTCGGACGGTGTTTTTTGCGTACGGTTGTGAAATGGGGAGGACGGGAGGGATCGTACTTGCGCTGTCGGACTTTATTTTTCCGCACGGTGGGTTTTTCGACCGGGGACGTGTCGGTGACTTTTCCCGACCCGAGGACGTGTGGGGAAATCTTCCCAATGCGATTCGTATGGACTTTTTTCCGTTCGAATCGTACTTGGCAGTTTGTACGCTACTTTGACGATTCGGACGGAAAAATATCCGGATGCGAGTCGGACGGGGAATTTTTTTACCGGATCGGAATTGGCACCTAAGTGTAGTATTTATCTTTGCTCTTGTATTTCCGTCGACAGTATTTTCCACACCGATGACTTTGGAAACGTAAAACTTGCTCCTTTAACTTTTTCTCTTCTGTGCTTTTTGGTATAGCACATGTTGCATATTCTTCAATGTAAGATAACACTTCTTCATCAGTATCTGTTCCAAACTTTGGGGCATCCTTGATCCACAACAGCATATGAATATGAGGAGCACCTCTTGCCTGGTACTCTTTTCTCCAAAAGAAATCCACTACTTCTCCAAGGGGTGGATTTTTTTTATTGCAGATGAAGGACATCATAGCCTCAAATCTATGATTGAAATATCTGCAAACATTAACCGGATCCAATGAGCACAGTTCTCCTGCTGTCTTGTATTCAATGTTTTTAATGTTTGAATTTGCCTCTCGTAGAAAATCCAGTAAATCATCCCAAGCGTACTCAGCACAGCTTAGGGTAAGGAACCATGTTGGTGTTCCTAAATTCCGTAACATGCATTTTAATTCACCATGGCGTCGGTACCAATATTCATTTGTCCCACGCTGACAAGCCATCAGATTGATCAGTTGTGTTTCCAAATGATCATCTCGGTGCTGCACTTTCTCCATAAAATCCTTAGCAGACACATTTTGTAAATGTACTCCACTTTTTAAAATGTGATTTACTGCATAAGATAGTGCAGACAAGTCGCTTTCAAATAAAAGATGGAACAAATAAGGAATACTTTGTCGAAATCTGGGATCTTCTGCATATAGTCTTGTAGTCCGATACTCAGAAGCTGGAATCTGTTCTGGACGTTCATCGTATCGTCCTCCTTTTCCTTTAGGAAACAGCTGGGGAAAACATCGAGCTTCCAAGCTCTCCTCCCATACACTCACGGGAGTTCCTTTTGCTTTCTTCATCTGAAACAGATCAATATTGTCTCCCAAAACTTCTTTTGAATGTAGAGGATGTATGCTAAAATGTTCATAAATTTCTTCTTCCTTTGACTTGTCCACTTTTTCAATTTGTCCAGTTGGTGTTTCTGTGTCTTCTTGTAAATCTTCTTCTTCTTCTTCTTCTTCTATATAAATTGATTCATACCATTTGTTATTCCTTTTCAAATACAAATTTGCTCTTTGTACTTTCCGTACATCTACCAGCTCCTGCCAAATCTTCTTATTCTTTGTAGGTACACCATTAACCAGAATAACTAATGGTTCAGTTTCCAAAGTATCTGCATCAATAGTTTCCATATTTTTTTTCAAATCCAAGGGCAAATACACCACTCTACCTTTTAAACCTCTCAGTAAATCTGAAGGAGGTAATTTACCAGTTTTGGGCTCCATACGTACTATGGTCTGGAACGGATGAACACATTGAATAAGTATAGACTCATATGTATTTAATTCAGAAAGTTCGGCAGGAATAGCATCCAATTCTAAATTATTATGTACAGCTCTGGTTGGCATTCTATTTTCCTCTAACTTGTTGTAACAGTATTTACAAATACGCTGATCTTCACCCAATTCAAAACAATTTTCAAGAAATATATATGTGGCAAAATCCTTCCACTTATAATTATCTTCATTTTCACTCTTTCTGTAGAGATCAACATTCCTGGTTTGTTTTCTATAAAGAGTTCTGCGGCAACAAATACAAGTTATATTTGGTCTTTCATTAGAGATTATTGCAAATTTTGTTATGTGATCATTAAATGTTTTACTTACAGAGGGTTCTACATTCTCTTCCACTTCTTCCTCATTTACTGTGTCCTTTTATGCACTGTCTTGTTCAGGACCAAAGTAACAAAACTGAATTTCATCAACAACCTTCTCTACATCTGATACCGATCCACGGAACAGAGCCCTATTCAATTAATCTAACTTTATTGCTGGACTTTTAGCAAAATACAACCGTCTCACAAACTTTCTCATTTCAGTATGATGAACAGCCAGCATCCTAAAATGATGGAAAACACTATTACACACTTTTCTAGATAGACAAGCCACAGAATGACCCTGCAAACCAGTATTCTCTCTCACTCTGCATGGATCTAGACTTTGAAGCACCTTAATCTTCTGTTTTACACTTTTTTTACTATATTCTCTTAGAAACTCACGAAATTTATCAATAGATTCCTGACGCACAGTGCAAATACTACTACAATTCCAAGTGTACACTGGGGCTTTAGGACGTCTCCCCATAGCCTCATCCGCCATCACTTGTACCTCATCTCTTGGAACCATTATCTCCTTCTCCATTATGCAACCATTTTTCACTTCATAAGCACGACCTCTGGTGTCAACTGCATGCAGCAAACTATTACTTTGAAAATAACTCTCTTCATTAAAAAAAGGTTCACTACTTGAACTATGCATCCATTTTCCTAAAAACACTTTACAAAAGTTTGTTTTTTTCACTACTCTTTTCCTTTTGCTTTGTGATTTCAGTACATTAACCATTTTATCTAATGTACGCATCCTATTCAAAATTAAAATGAATAGTTTCCTTTTTAATTCTAATGCCTTTGCTGCAATGGCTTCAATTTCTTTTTTTCTCTTGTAATATTTTGCCTTTTTCTTATATTTCTTCACATCCTTTATCAAATTGGACATAACTCTTCTCTGAAACATTTTTCTACGTATCTCTTTAAACGCTGTTTTTCTGTTTAAGTTAATCTTTGTTATTGCAGAAGGTATATTTGCATTAACTAAATTCTCAATTTTTTCCTGTTCTTTTCTATTGAAAACATTCTTTCCAGTACAGACATTTTGTACATTTTTCCTTTTTTTGAAGATGTTCTTTAAAAAATCTTTTGTCTGCTTACCAGAAGACTTTCTCTTTTTCCCAACATGAGCATCTCCAACTAACTTAGGTCCTCCAGTTGTCTTCAAATATAGTTTTTTTTGTGGTTTTTCGTTACTCTGGATTTTGTAGGCATCTTAAATTTTGTTCACTGCTCTTCAGCAATACCTGAAAAAAACTAAAAAAAAAATCATTTTTTATATTTAAATATATTACTACATTTTTTATGATCTTTTCAAATCTTAAAATACTAAGTACCCCTTTCCTAGAAGTGAACATCACAATAACACATTCACAAATTAAATATCTAAAAACAATTCCTGTGTGCACACAGAGTCATGCTTTGAAATTAGGCAAAAAACGAAATTTCTTTGCCAATTGGAAAGCACACATTCTACTACTTTTTTGGCAAGTAATAAGTACTTTTACAGTCTGACACATTTTGAATCCACTTTTCAGATTCTGATAAAAGCACATGTCCAAACTGCTTTTTGAGACCAGCACCATGTGTAACCTGGGTGACTGACTACACTCCAGCAAGGGCAACCAGCCTTAGTGATGCTAAATGTATTTGCATTACTAAGTGCAACCTCAAACCCCACTCGGTTGTGAATACTGTGCATGATTCCACAGGATAAGCAGCTGGGTGTATGCTAAGAGTCTGCTTCTGCATAAAAAAATAGCTCCCCCTTTCCATCTAATGCAAATGTAAAATCACCAGAGCAATACCAAACAGATTTCTGAGACCTGCAACATGTGTAACCTGGGTGACTGACTACACTCCAGCAAGGGCAACCAGCCTTACTGATGCTCAATGTATTTGCATTACTGACTGCACCCTCAAACCCTAAAAGTATTCCTCATTTATACCACTACACCTTAATTTATGGTGAAAACATAGTCCATATTATTTTACATGTTTTTATTTGCATTATTAAGTGCAACCTCAAACCCCACTCAGTTATGAATACTGTGCATAATTCCACAGGATAAGCAGCTGGGTGTGTGCTAAAAGTCTGCTTCTGCATAAAAAAATAGCTCCCCCTTTCCTACTAATGCAACTGTAAAATTACCAGACCATAACGCAATAAATCTCTGCCTGTAATTCCTCTTTGCACACAGAGTCATGTTTTCATATTAGTCTGAAAACGTAATTTCTTTGCCAATTTGAAACCACACTTACTACTCTTTTTTTTGGCAAGTGATAAGTACTTTTACAGTCTGACACATTTTAAATCCCCTTTTCAGATTCTTAAAAAAGCACATGTCCAAACTGCTTTTTCAGACCAGCAACATGTGTAACCTGGGTAACTGACTACACTCCAGCAAGGGCAACCAGCCTTAGTGATGCTGAATGTATTTGCATTACTGACTGCAATCTCAAACCCCACTCGGTTGTGAATACTGTGCATGATTCCACAGGATAAGCAGCTGGCTGTGTGCTAAGAGTCTGCTTCTGCACAAAAAAATAGCTCCCCCTTTACATCTAATGCAAATGTAAAATCACCAGAGCAATACGCAATAAATCTCTGCCTGTAATTCCTCTTTGCACACAGAGTCATGTTTTCATATTAGTCTGAAAACAACATTTCTTTGCCAATTTGAAAGCACACTTACTACTCTTTTTTTTGGCAAATGATAAGTACTTTTACAGTCTGACACATTAGGAATCCACTTTTTAGATTTTTAAAAAAGCAAATGTCCAAACAACATTTTCAGACCAGCAACATGTGTAACCTGGGTGACTGAGTACACTCCAGCAAGGGCAACCAGCCTTAGTGAAGCTGAATGTATTTGCATTACTGACTGCAACCTCAAACCCCACTCGGTTGTGAATACTGTGCATGATTCCATAGGATAAGCAGCTGGTTGTGTGCTAAGAGTCTGCTTCTGCATAAAAAAATAACACCCCCTTTCCATCTAATGCAAATGTAAAATCACCAGAGCAATACCAAACAGCTTTCTGAGACCAGCAACATGTGTAACCTGGGTGACTGAGTACACTCCAGCAAGGGCAACCAGCCTTAGTGATGCTGAATGTATTTGCATTACTGACTGCAACCTCAAACCCCACTCGGTTGTGAATACTGGCATGATTCTACAGGATAAGCAGCTGGCTGTGTGCTAAGAGTCTGCTTCTGCACAAAAAATAGCTCCCCCTTAACATCTAATGCAAATGTTAAATCACCAGAGCATAACGCAATAAATCTCTGCCTGTAATTCCTCTTTCCACACAGAGTCATGTTTTCATATTAGTCTGAAAACGTAATTTCTTTACCAATTTGAAACCACACTTACTATTCTTTTTTTTGGCAAGTGATAAATACTTTTACAGTCTGACACATTTTAAATCCACTTTTCAGATTCTTAAAAAAGCACATGTCCAAACTGCTTTTTCAGACCAGCAACATGTGTAACCTGGGTGACTGACTACACTCCAGCAAGGGCAACCAGCCTTAGTGATGCTGAATGTATTTGCATTACTAAGTGCAACCTCAAACCCCACTCGGTTGTGAATACTGTGCATGATTCCACAGGATAAGCAGCTGGGTGTGTGCTAAGAGTCTGCTTCTGCATAAAAAAAATGCTCCCCCTTTACATCTAATGCAAATGTAAAATCACCAGAGCAATACGCAATAAATCTCTGCCTATAATTCCTATTTGCACACAGAGTCATGTTTTCATATTAGTCTGAAAACGTAATTTCTTTGCCAATTCGAAACCACACTTACTACTCTTTTTTTAGGCAAGTGATAAATACTTTTACAGTCTGACACATTTTAAATCCACTTTTCAGATACTTAAAAAAGCACATGTCCAAACAACATTTTCAGACCAGCAACATGTGTAACCTGGGTGACTGAGTACACTCCAGCAAGAGCAACCAGCCTTAGTGATGCTGAATGTATTTGCATTACTGACTGCAACCTCAAACCCCACTCGGTTGTGAATACTGTGCATGATTCCACAGCATAAGCAGCTGGCTGTGTGCTAAGAGTCTGCTTCTGCATAAAAAAATAGTTCCCCCTTTCCTACTAATGCAAATGTAAAATCACCAGAGCAATACGCAATAAATCTCTGCCTGTAATTCCTATTTGCACACAGAGTCATGTTTTCATATTAGTCAAAAAACGAAATTTCTTTGCCAATTTCAAAGCACACTTACTACTCTTTTTTTTGGCAAGTGATAAGTACTTTTACAGTCTGACACATTATGAATCCACTTTTCAGATTCTTAAAAAACAACATGTCCAAACAACATTTTCAGACCAGCAACATGTGTAACCTGGGTGACTGACTACACTCCAGCAAGGGCAACCAGCCTTAGTGATGCTGAATGTATTTGCATTACTGACTGAAACCTCAAACCCCACTCGGTTGTGAATACTATGCATGATTCCACAGGATATGCAGCTGGCTGTGTGCTAAGAGTCTGCATCTGCAGAAAAAAATACCTCCCCCTTTCCATCTAATGCAAATGTAAAATCACCAGAGCAATACCAAACAGCTTTCTGAGACCAACAACATGTGTAGCCTGGGTGACTGACTACACTCCAGCAAGGGCAACCAGCCTTACTGATGCTGAATGTATTTGCATTACTGAGTGCAACCTCAAACCCTTAAAGTATTTCTTATTTATACCAGTACACCTTAATTTATCTTGAAAACATAGTCCATATTCTTTTACATGTTCCTCACATTTAAATTTCTCCCAAAACAGAAAATGAAAAACACAACTTCAACAAAACGAATTCCATTTCTATTATTAATTTCTTAATTTACCATATACATCCCCTCTCAAACTCTAAACTCACCTTTAAAATTAGTTAGTTGTGAAAGAAATGTGGCACTCAAACAGCAGATTATCAGAGCCAGGATCTCTGTTCTGTACACCTCTCTCCTCTCAGCAGAACCAGATAATGGCAAACTTTCCCTCTCTTTTTCCACACATATACATGTAAGTTTCAAATCTCAGTGCTTCCCCCTTTTTTTCAAATGTAATCACACATTTCTATTGGTTGAAAACCAACCCTTTTCCAAAAGTACCCTTCCCCCAACTTGACTTCTGCCTAGTACCCTTCCCCCAACTTGACTTCTGCCTGCTACCATAGCAACAGCTCTTGAAACACTGCTGTGCAGAGTTAGGTCAGAAGTTCACCAAACAATGTTTCATTTCCAAAGAGCAGGAGTGCTTGACTTTTCAAACCTAACAGCAAATCCATAGTACTGTTCTTTGGTAACACATTTTTCTGTACCAATACAAAACATGCTTCTATAAATTTACACATACAGCCTAGTTTTTATTCTAGAATGGTATGAAACAGCCAATCAGTTTAAAAAAAATATATATATATATGTATGCCTCCATTTCCAAACTGTCTTTCATTTCTTTTTACCATTCTACTGAATTACACCTCCCGAGTGCATCCAGTTCTCCTTTGAAGATGTTCACAGTGTGGATTGTAGGGCACAGCTATGTCTTCTGGAGTGAAAAGTATGCAGAGAAAACAGGTATGGTGAGAGACCTTGCTTTGCCAAATGTAGACATTAAATGGATTGGTCAGAGAGGGTTAAAGTGGCACCAATTGATGCCATTGGTGAAATCCTTCATGCAAATCCAACACCCTGATCTCATAATAGTGCACTGTGGTGGCAATGACCTAGGCACTTTGACTGGGGTAGGTCTGGAAATGCTTATGAAGGAGACCTTTGCACAACTGTTTTCACTTTTCCCTAAAACTGCCTTTGTGTTTTCTAATATATGCCAAAGGCAAAAATGGAACTGGTCCAATCATTTCTGTCCACAGATTGACAAAGCAAGAAAGCACGTCAACAAATCTGTTTCTGCTTTCCTCCGAGACTATGGTATGGGTTCCATTTACCACAACAACTTGCGTTACGACATGCAAGACATTTATAGAGGAGATGGTGTGCACTTCAATGATGAAGGGAACAGAGTCTTCCTCTTGAACCTTAGACTCTGCATCGGTACTTACTTGTAGGTACCAATAAAAAATCACTTCATAAACACAACGGCTCTTTTTAGAGCCCCCTAATATCTAAACACTTAAATCTGCATTTCATTTCTTTTTTTATTTTTTTTTTACCGTACGCGTACGTTGAGCTTACCGTACGCGTTCCCCGCGATTTTTTTTTAAAATTAATAAATGTTTTTTTTGTACTTTTCTGTCCTTCTTTGACCCTCTTTTAAATGTTATGGGGTCTGTAACTCTATTCCTTGCCCCCTTTTCAAGTTATCACCCTTTTTTTCCTGAGTGAAACACACAAAATGGCGGCCGCCGCTTCCTGGTTTCGACCGATTCGAATGTTTACTAAGATCTAAGAGCCAATCAGAATCGCGCTCGTGCACGTCACCGTACGCGTACGGTAAGCGCACCGTAAGCGCACCGTAAGCTGGCTCAGATATATATATTGATTTAAAGGCTATTTTCTCAGAATCTACTGAACAGATTTACACCAAACCTACAAAAGGCACTTCCTTGACCTGAGGACTACCTCTCTGCCAAATTTCTTTAAATTCTGTTCAGCCGTTCGGGCTGTAGCTCTGTCTAAAGGTCCTATGGAAAAATGCATGGGAAAAACGCGTTTTGGGACCCCCCTTTTATCTCAGCCCCCGCTTGACGAATCCCCCCGAGACTTTCAGGGTAGGAGCGGAGCTCAACGCCCCACCTATTTTGAAAATTTCGCAAGGATTCGTCGACCGGCGCCAAAGTTATTCAAAATAGAATGTTGCGGATTTCCTATGGTAAGAGGGTCCTAACTATAACTATCTACTGGCGACCGCCAGTAGATAATATATATATATATATATATATATATATATATATATATATATATATATATATATATATATATATATATATATATATATGCACACGCAATCCGCTGCAAAATCCATTTCCTCAATTTTGCATAAAGGACGGTACGGACCCAAATTTTAGTGCAGAGTATTTATTTTTTCAACCATGCACTGCCGCCATGGCGTTTTTCGGCCTCAGAAAGGCCTTGATCACATGACGCCATGAGGAGTGACCATTCAATTTAAAGTGCTAGTGC
This sequence comes from Triturus cristatus, assembly GCF_964204655.1. NCBI lineage: Eukaryota > Metazoa > Chordata > Amphibia > Caudata > Salamandridae > Triturus > Triturus cristatus. The sequence continues at coordinate 1,187,897,926 of NC_140581.1, read as the reverse complement.
GAATAACATGTGACTACGGGCTCATCATTAGTCAAATAGACATAGAGAACATACTTTTGCTAATGCGATGTAACATTACAGATGTACAAAATATTACTTTTTTTGTGCAAATTCGCAAATAAATAAGTTTTAACGACGTAACTTTCAATTCTAACGGTGTTTCGATTGTACGTAGATCACGATCCGGGGCTTTCACCTGGGCGGTTTGGGAACAGGTACAGATTCGGCCATAACTTCTCAACTTCGTCTTTTAAGCTTGGGGAGACCATCTTCTGAGACAACAACCAGCCTTTAATCAAGTGGACCTGAGCCATACACCAGGGGTGAAGTTGAGACATTCCGGGATCCCAACACTACGATCTTTCAGTGGGACTTGCGGCAGACTGCGTGGACCCCCGTTGTAGCAGGAGTAAGTGCCGAGGGGGGAAAACGCTTTCAAGTGGATAAACGCTGTACCTACCAGGCTCTTGGGGGCTGGTGTGATTCTCCCTTCAGCTTCGTGCGGACGCTCGGTTCCCCTGCCGCTGCTGCCTCGCGCCACCTGAGGCTGCCGCAGGGTAGAACCGCAAGCCCCAGCATTCCCCTTAGCCCCGCCCACTCACGCTGGACGACGCGCCCGGAGGCGCTATTTCTTCAGAGGCTCCCTCGGTGGAGCGGGGGGAAAACGCTTTCAAGTGGATAAACGCTGTACCTACCAGGCTCTTGGGGGCTGGTGTGATTCTCCCTTCAGCTTCGTGCGGACGCTCGGTTCCCCTGCCGCTGCTGCCTCGCGCCACCTGAGGCTGCCGCAGGGTAGAACCGCAAGCCCCAGCATTCCCCTTAGCCCCGCCCACTCACGCTGGACGACGCGCCCGGAGGCGCTATTTCTTCAGAGGCTCCCTCGGTGGAGCGGGGGGAAAATGCTTTCAAGTGGATAAACGCTGTACCTACCAGGCTCTTGGGGGCTGGTGTGATTCTCCCTTCAGCTTCGTGCGGACGCTCGGTTCCCCTGCCGCTGCTGCCTCGCGCCACCTGAGGCTGCCGCAGGGTAGAACCGCAAGCCCCAGCATTCCCCTTAGCCCCGCCCACTCACGCTGGACGACGCGCCCGGAGGCGCTATTTCTTCAGAGGCTCCCTCCGCGTCGCGGGATCGCGCGCGGGTCGGCGCCGGGAGAAGCCCGGGACAAGGGCGGGCCGTCTGTGGCCGTCCGGGGCCGGAAGAGGCCGGGCAGGGGCCCCCCTCTAAGCATCGAGTGCTGGTAAGCGAATATACAAATTACAATGAATAACCACGCGAGTTGTACGTCTAATATTGGTCCAATCGCCCCTGTACGTGGGACCTATGACATGCTCACCTCTTCATTTGAAAATATGCTGGATGACGCCGTTAACAGGGTCAACAAAGAAATAGAGAATACAGAGAGGAGACTTTCCATGGGTCGCATACCATCACACCAACCACTGTTAGAGGGCCCTTGTGATAACCGAATTGCGACCCCTGCGTCATTATTTCCTACTGTCATAATTAATAAACCAGCCCACTGTGAAACCATTGCTGAGGCCCCCCTGATCGCTGATGCTGTAATTACCATCCCCGACTCCCAGTTAAGCCCCAATGTCATTGACACCAATAACTCTGTAACAACATCAGAAAAGACTGTGGGGGAAAAAAGGAAGAGGGGCCCTGGTAAAATCCCCAGAAGCAAGAGGAAACAGCCCCCTTGCAATAAACTACAACCGACACCAATGAGCATGTGGTCACGAGGAGCTGATGACCCTGTTAGGGCACCCATTGACTGTATCGTGCATCCAGTAATCAGCACTCCCGCTCTCACCACAGGGGAACCGACACATTCTTCCACCCTCACACAAACTGAGCCTGCACTAAGGGACGGCCTATCTGCAAACCCGAATGGAAACCTAATTGATACAATAGTGGACTCTACCTTTAACCGATTGAAGGACCTAATGGTAAACCAGTTTAATACTATCTTTAAAAGACTTGATAGACTGGAAAACATCATAAAAAATGAGGAAACAAAAAGAAAAGGGATCATGACGATAGAACAAACCAGAGGTGAAAAGCTATTAAAAGACCTGGATGCTCTCTACAAAAGAACCATAGAGGGTACCGGTAATAGTGTCTTGCCTGGACCAACTGGTGTGTACAAGGAATGTACTGGGGGGGTTAATTCAAATAGACCATCAACAATCCCTATGATTAGTTCTGTGCCTAGTTCGTTGCCACCAAAAAAGGCACATACCCCGAACAACCCCCCTACTAACTCGGTTCTCTCTCCTATCGCACCAATTGTAATACCCACGCCAGGCCTTGAAAAACAATCTGACACCACTAACAGACCTACTTTTCCCCAGGTTATTAAAAGCACGGAAGTCACTCTTCAGTTGCCACCAGAAGCCTGTCCCTACGTAATAATATTAGCTGGCGTACCCCCCCTTAGACACAACCAGACAGAGACCTGGGACGATTTAAAAAATAAATGCCTGGACTGGTTGTGCAAACACAAGAACGCGGGGTGGGAGATCGCAAATGATATCTTAATGGTCCGTAGGGTAGCCTGGGTGGGTCCCTCCACCAAACACATTACAGGCGATTGTATAATCGTATCCCTAAGGCTTCCTTCATTGGCAAAATGGTTGCTGAATGCCCCATTTGATCCATTTTCTAGTTCCACAAATATTATTCTGGTTCCACTAGGCTTCTTTTACAGACCACGAGCAAGGTTACATAATGTTACTAATCTGGCACCCCAGTTATTTAACAGGTTTAGCACCTTATCTGACCTGGAGAACCAGGATTGACTTGTACATAGCTCTACTTTGACTGAAAAACCACAATCGAGCCATTTGTACGAGAATTCTGTTATAGTTGAATGTACTTTCACTGATAACCCTCAGGGATCAAGGCAGGTAGTAGCTGCATCTGCCGCTCCCCCCGTGACCATCCCCTGCAAATCCTATGAACAAAACCTGAATATACTTAGCTGGAACATTGCAGGCTTGAAAGCTAAATTGACTTCAGATGAATGGGTCAATATGGTTAGTCGATTTAATATCCTGATGTTCCAAGAAACTTGGTGCACCAGTGGTCTATTGCTCGAAGGATTTGTCTGTCATAACAAACTAGCACCGATCCCCGACTCCGGTAGACCAAGCGGGGGTTTATCCACATGGATAAAAATCACTGAAGGCAATAGTATAAAACCTATAGAGACTGACAGCGATAATATTCAGGCTTTGATTTACACGCATGGAATCACGGTTTGTCTGATAAATTTTTATAATAACGATTTTATAACATCGCCGAACAAAAATTTTATCAGGTTATTTGAATTTATCGACAACCTAGTGCATGAAGAAAAATATGGTAAATTAGATGGCATTTGTCTGGGGGGAGATTTTAACGCCCACTTATATAATAGCATAGACACATCTGCCGTAAGTATCGCCGGAAAAATCCCCTGTAAGAGAGGGGAAGAATTGTACAACTATATATCCATTCACGGCTTAATCGATGTAATGGCTAAAGCTGGTCACGACTCAGGCAATCCCCCATTGCCTACTTATAGAGGTCGTGGTTGCTCATCCACCATCGATTATACTTTTATCTCTGCTTCCCTCGAAAAAATTTTCGCGAAGGCTGAAGTTTTAGGCACCATTTATAGCGACCACAACCCAATTTTAACTACTTTTAGATTTTTAAATAAATTCAAGAAATGCCTAGAAATAGGGGCAAAAGATCTGACAGCATCTACCGATAAGTTGAAACTGATCTGGAGAGGGATAGATAATAATGCTTTACTGGCCCGTATTATTAAATCCAACCGTCCACTTATAGAGATGTGTCTGTCTAGCACCCGTCCTGGCACTGATATCATCCAGGCCTTCACTATGCTGTGTGCCGGAATAAAATCAGAAATTTCGAAACCAGTTAACATCCAAGATAAGAACCCTAGATGGTTTGATGGCACCTGCTCAAGGGCAAATAGGTCCTTACGTGAGGCATTAAAAGCTGAACCTAGGGATACGGCATTAGTGAAGCATTTGAGAGAGCGTTATAAGAACGCAACTAAAACACGTGCAGAGGCAGTGTTAATGGAACGGTGGGATTCTCTTGCCTGTGCAGCAGCTCTCAATGACACAACGGGGTTTTGGAGAGAGGTGAAAGCACTTAGATCCACCGGATCAAATATTACCCCCATAGGATGTAATATATCGAGCAATGTATGGGAGGACCACTTCTCAAAAATCTATCTTGCTGATACACCAAGCACAGACAGTTTTCCATCACCCACCAATCTTATCATATTATTATCTGAAGTTGAAGATGCCATACATGAAAGCGCAGGGAATAAAGCGCCAGGCCCAGATGGCCTGTCAATAGATCTTATTAAATCTGAACCTGACCTCTGGGCCCCTCTTCTATGTAATGTCTTTAATAATTTGATCAATAGCTCCATCCCAGCAACATGGACGACAAGTATAATAGTACCCATCTTTAAGAAAGGGGATAGATCCGACCCCTGTTGCTATCGCCCTATATCCTTGATCGATAACACCCTAAAGATCTTGGGCCGTGTCGTTTTTAATAAAATCAGGATCTGGGCAGAGGAAGAACAAATTTTAAACTGTTGCCAACTGGGCTTTAGGAGCCGTGTTGGCACAGTTGAACAGTGTTTAAACCTGAATCTTATATTGGGGAAATATACAGTAGCAAAAAAAGTACCCTTATATTTGGGTTTTATGGACCTAACTTCAGCGTTCGATTTTGTTAACCGTTCACGTTTATGGGAGATTCTTTTAAATTATGGGTTAGATGATGCACTTGTACACTTTTTGGCTCATCTGCACAAAGACTTGAAGGCACGTGTGAGGATCAACAATGAAGGGGAGGTTTCTAGGGATATTGCAATTGGCAGAGGGGTCCGACAAGGGTGTGTCCTGGCCCCTCTGCTTTTTATTCTTTATATTAATGAATTGAATAATTCCCTGGTTAAACTAACTAGTGACATACCAAAAATCAACGGTCAAATGTATCCTGCACTCTTATATGCAGATGATGCGGTCCTTATGGGCCGCACACCCAAAACATTACGTATTTTAATTTCTGGTTTCGTCTCTTTTATGGAAGAGTTGGGACTACGCACTAATTTTAACAAATCATTTATAATGTCATGTGGACCCAAAAAATACAACACAAAGAACATAAGGATCGGAACTGATCTTTTAAAAAGCACGAGCACTTTCCCCTACCTTGGCCTAGTCTTCTCCGACACAGATTCATGGAAATCACACGTTACAAGAGGCAGAAATAAACTAGGCATGACAATTAATTCTATAACCAGTCTGCGACAACCTAAAAAGGCAGACATAGTTACTCCACTACTGCAGATCTACAGAACCCAGTGCTTGCCTACCGCGACCTATGGCTCCGAGGTTTGGGGGTTCGCGGACTGTAGTGGGATACAATCCGAAGAAAACAGATTCTGCAGAAGGTTACTTGGGGCACAAATTTCATCGCCAACTTTCTTATGCCACAAAGAATTGAACCTACATTATGTAGAAGATTTTATTAAATCTCGCCCTGCATTATTCTGGCTGAAGATATGGCGCAATCCTGCTGCCATTTTAACTCAACGGATTATAACAGATTGCCTGAGATGTGATAGGGGTAAAAACATACCTTGGCTCAATGCTGTTTATAAAAGTTTAGCCAGTATACATTTAGAACACAGCTTTTCTTTTCCCGCTGCTGCCGAAAACATTAGCCTAAGATCAGCCAGGGATGCACTTTACGATTTATATCGTACAGACAGAGCAAAGGCTGAGTCTAGCAAACCATCTATTATCAGATACTTGTCCATCCCGAGGATAGTAGGTACCAACCATTCCAAACCACAAGAGTACCTAAGAAAAAACATTGGGAGATGGAATAGGCGCTTGCTCTTTCGCCTTAGGGACAACAGTGTAAAATATTTGCTATGTTTCCCCATCGGCTTTAATAAAAATCTGGAGGAGACAGTTTGTCCATGTGGTGATGGCTGTAAACAAACCCTACCACACTTTCTGTTTTCCTGCAGATTTTATGTAAAGTATACTAAACAATATCTCATCCCCTACTTCAAGGCAAATAGGATAATCAATCACATCCCTGCATACGAAGAAATACTCCAACTGGGCAGTGAGGATATGATTTATCGTGTTGGCTCCTTTTTATCAGCAGCTGTCAAATCACGAGCCTCCATGTTCACCCCGTGAAAAAAATGCCACCATATGTAAAAAAAGTCTATTAGCTGCCTATTTTGCACAGTGCTCTAAAGTTTACATTTTGTATTTTTGCACACTAAAGAATGTCGATCTTTGCACGAATTATCAGTCTAACCCACTCCCATTTTTTAAATTGTTTTTAAATTCATCTTATGTTTTTATCTTTTTACTGTTTTTGCTCGAGTGAGGAATGAGTATTATATGTATATCGATAGTGATGTTGTACTTTTATGGATCAGATTGTATCCGAATAAAGAAGAAATTGATTGATTGATTGAAGTGCCGAGACAAGTAACGCCCGCAGCGCCTTAATCACTGGGAAGTTCGGGTTAATCAGTCGGAAAGCTGGTGGAGGCATCGGGGTAGGTGCCGGAAGCAAGCGGGAAGCGGCATCGGGGAGGTGTGGGCGGTGAACCAAAGAGTGACAACTGGACAGGCAAGTTGGAACGCCTCGGCCAGCAGGAGCATCGCACAGTAAGCCCGACTGTACTTTCCAAAGAGTAAGCCTTATTCCGGCCTTGCCATTGACACCGCGTGTGATCTCGCACACATCCCAACGCTCACCGATTTAGGCAGGAGATTTCAGATTTCTGTAAGCCAAACATTGCTTTGTTTTCCTCCTGCTTAAAATTGCAGCGTGCGAAGGCAGGAAGGCTTGGACAGGGCAGGGCTTCTCCCAGTAGGCGAGAGCGAGCCTTAAAGGGACGCAAAGCTCCGTGGGATCAGGCCCAAGAAGCCCAACGACCAGCCCATAATGCCAATAATGGGCAAAACATAAACTGTTTAGAACTTCCCCCAGAGGCAACTCCATATTCTGTAATTCTAACAAATGTCCCGCAGTTGACCAGTCAAGAGAGAGAATCCTGGGAGACTTTGAGAAACAAATCCTTGCACTGGCTAAATATAAGGACAGGGCTGAATAGAGTACTATTTACAGAGTTCAAAATGGCGAGAAGAATAGCATGGGTAGGAAAAACCGCTGAAAACCTAGTAGGGATTTATAGTTCTAACATTTGCTTCAACCATTTAGTACAAACAATATTGGAACGTCTTGGGAGTTTCTTAATAGACCCCCATTCGATAAATTCTCGCTACAACACCCCTACAGCAAATAGATTTGAAAGCCTATATAGTCTGGAAGATCAAGATTGACTTGAAGAATCTAGTGCACCACAACCCCAAAGCCCAAATGTGTTTTCTCAGGGTCAACTGATAAATGAATGTCCTGTATTAGTACCTAAGGATATTAACTTAATAGACGAGGCAGTGATTCTAGACAGAATATCTCTTGATGATAACAAGTTGCTAAATTTGACTTTCTGGAACATGGCAGGTCTACAAACTAAACTGGAAATTATGGAGTGGCATAAATTTGTAGATGGTTTTCAAATTATGTGTCTGCAGGAAACGTGGTTAAAGGACCCCGTTCATCTGTGAGGTTATCGCACCCATCATATGCCTGCAGTTGGAGGAAAACATGGGAGGGCAAAGGAAGGTTTGGCGATTTATGTGTCCAACATGTTAAGTATAGGGAAAATAACAATGAAATTGGAAGATGCGAATTATCAATTGATGGTGATATGTATGGGGAGTAAGCAAAGTATGATGCTGATACATTTTTACAATAATGCACCGACAGATAAAATAGTTGGAATTATTACGAAACTATTAAATGCCCTAGTGAAAATTGTAAAAGAAACAAAAGGGGATATGCACAGTATCTGGGGAGGCGATTTTAATATTGCATTATGTTAAAAAAATGGTTCTGATGTTTGCGGGGTTGTGAACGAAGTCGGTGAATGTGAAACTCATTTTACACATACCAAATATGGGAACGCTTTAAACGAACTGATATATGAGCTCGACTTAAGCTATGCGAACGAATTATGTAACAATTGGGCGCCTTTTAAGAGCACATTTCATGGGAGAGGGTGCTCTACTGTGATAGACTATATTTTACTCTCTTCAAATTTGGCATCAAAAACAAATCAATTCATGACTCATGATCTTACATTGAGTGATCATTTCCCTTTGAGTTTATCGCTGAACCTGCTGACTACCAAAGAGAACCCAGATTTTAGTAATATTTACCCCCCCGAACAGTTGGTAATGAGTAGGAAAAATGGATATGCTTTAAAATGGCAGCTGGTAGACCCACTAGAAACAACACACAAAGTAGTGATAAAAAGTAAACCATCAATAGAAGCTATATTAAAGGAAAATGCAACGAATGAGACAGTTTTGACATCCTTTCAAGAGATTACCAAAGCTATAAATGAAGTGTTATGGAGAACCAACAATAATTCTGCGATAAAAGACAAAGGCTGGTTTGATTCTAAGTGCACTAAAGCATATTCAATACTGAAAAAAAGAGACCGATACAACCCCCAGGAACCCAATTAAATTGAGGGATGCAAGGAAGGACTATATGAAAGTAATAAAAGAACGCAAAAGGGTACTCAGGGAAGAGCACTGGCGGGTATTACAGGAAGCGGAAGAGTCCAAGGACGCGGCGGCTTTCTGGAGGCCTTTTTGGATCCAGTTGATATTCCGAAAATCGAAATTGCCATAACGGAAGAACGATGGGTAGAACACTTTGACAACATTTTTGGAAATCATGATTCAGGAAACCAAATCGAAATGACTGATAAAGAAGAATCTAAGTCCAATCCCCTACATCTAGCACAAATAAATAACCTCCAAATAACATTGGAAGAGGTTAATAGGGCGATAATAGCAAGTAAGGGTGGAAAGGCATCGGCTCCCGATGGGATTCCTCTCGATCTGTACAGGGCAAACATTGAGCTATGGGGACCTATATTGACACAATTATTAAGGGCTAGCTGCCCGCCAAACTATATTGAGAGGTGGACCGAATCAATCTTGGTCCCTATATTTAAAAAGGGTAATAGACATGACCCGGCATGTTATCGTCCAATATCTTTATTGGACTCCTCCGCGAAAATTGTGTGACGGGTCATACTAGAAAGACTACAAGAATGGGGGGAGGACAAGCAGATTCTGTCAGACCTGCAATACGGCTTCCGAAAGGGTTTGGGAACCGTAGAACAGAGCCTTAATTTGAGTATTTTAATTGGGAAGTATGCTCATTTAAAGAAAGGAAAACTATTTTTAGCCTTCGTAGATCTAACCGCAGCCTTTGACTGTGTGGAACATGAGAGGCTGTGGGGGATTCTAGAAGACATAGGTGTAAATGGTAACATCATTGACTTCCTGAAAGAAATGTACCATAATGCTAGGGCTAGAGTACGATATGGTAATGATGGAGCGTGTACAAGATTTTTTCCAATAAAGAAGGGGGTCAGGCAAGGGTGTGTCCTGGCCCCCTATTTTTTTAATCTTTACACAAATGGACTAGAAAAAGCTCTGCTCCAATCAGGTCAAGGTTTTCCAGTAATTAATGGCCGCCCTATCCCATCTCTAATGTATGCGGATGACGCAGTGTTAATGTGTCGAACACAGATAGGGCTGCAAAGATTTTTATACGGCTATGTAGTTTTCATGCGTGAGCTGGGATTAAGGGTAAATACGTCTAAAACTTTTATTATGAGATGTGGTAGAGGGAGTAAAAAGTGTAGAGACATCTTTATAGATAACCACAAAATTAATTTTGTCAATACTTTTAGCTACTTAGGTATTTTATTTTATCATAATTCTACATGGGTCCAAGCGGTCCAAATGAGAAGACTTGCTTTCACTAAATCAACCGCTGCATTATATAATTTTTCAAAGAAATTAGGTACAAGGCCCCCGAAAGTATTGTTACAAATTTACAGAGCTAAATGTATATCAACAGCTACGTATGGCTCTGGATTATGGGGGCACTGTAACGTCCAACCACTCCAGTTAATAGAAAATACATTTCTGAGATATATTTTGGCACTCCCCAGAAGCACATCATCATATGTCTGCCATGCCGAACTGGGTGTCCCATTTTTAACAGATATAATCAAAACAGAGCCAGTGATGCTGTGGCACAGGCTATGGACAAATGAGGAAACCCATGTAAACAAAGATGTTTTTAAGGATGTAATGGGAATGACCGATGCTATGAATATGAAATGGTTAAAATATGTCTGAGATTTTCTAATTGATTTAGGTCATCCTAATTTCTATAATGACCCGTGTACTATGAGAGTGCTATCTAGGAAAGAACTGAAAAGGATATATATGGCATTACTAAAATCACGACGGTTACTGAGAGAACAAGTAAAACCTACAGTGGTGCACCATCAATTGACAATGATTACATATAGTATGCAACCCTACCTTATCCTTGTTCCTAGTCAATACGAAAGATTACTGCTGGCCAGATTTAGATTAGATATTTTTCATCGCATGATAAGCTTCCCAAAAGTGAAGGAATGGACTCGAGAGATGCAACTATGTCCCTGTGATGATATTTCAGAACAGTCTACAATTCATACTGTATTCTTCTGTAAATTTTATATTTTGATAAGAAAGAAATGGTTGCTACCGATTTTAAAGAAACTAGATTTTAAAAAATGCCGACCAGCGTTTTTAGCATTACAATTTTTAAATAATGAATTTGTTATCTGGTGCTTGGCAAATTTTCTGAAATGTATAATAAAATGCAGGAAATATATTATAATATGACAGAGGAAGGTCTCTAAAAAGTAGCGACTTTTTTACTGTATAAATGTGATTTTTTTGTATGTTTACCTGTACAAATTGTGCATATTAATATTTGCTATGTATTTTTTTATGATGCTTTTATGATTCTTGTTTATAGTAATCGAATAAAGCTTTTTCATTCATTCATTCAATAAGTTTAAAAAAAATGTCTATTATTTTCATAAACACATTAAAACAAATTCAACAATATTGCCATAGATAGTTACACGGCCTATATTCGTAATCAATAATATCGATCACTGTGCAAATGCAACAATTTGTAATGTGCAAATAACGCTCAATAAATATATTTTAAAATGTATGCTGTAATTCATCTCCATTAATAGAAGGAACATTATTGTCAGCTAAAATTCTTATTAAACTATATTAAGAACGAGTTTTGCAAGGAGTGGGTGTTAATCAATACACGTCAATGCATTTGGGAATATTGTAAATCATTGACTCAATGGGCATACATGTAATACTGCCCAAGTCCTGTATCTCACCAATCAAGCCCAAGTGGGCTATCAATATATCTGTCCAATACAGATGGCCAGAACGGATTTTGGAGCATGACAACATCCCTTAATTTATGCATCACTTTCAAACTACTGCCATACTGAGTGCGTTACCACTGGGCAGTATACATATCTTGCATTAGCATCAATTGTAATGTGCTTCCTCCCTATAGCTTTACTTTATTGCCTGTTATAGATAATGAACATCAGCACATTATATCTACGAGACCCGTATTTGAGATTAAAAACAGGATAAGTGCAAAGGTGCAAAAATTACTATACATCAACATACGTTATGTAAAAAGGAAGGGAAATTATATATAACATTTTTTATAAAATAGTGAGGAGGTGTTTGACTGTAAAACATATTAGTAAATCTGAGGGTACACTGTTTACGAAAAGTACTACCTGTTACTTCATAAACATGTATATAGGTCATCACTGGAATTAAGCTCTTTGGGCACCTTGGTATTCAATTCCAGAATGTACTTAGTCTCTAGTTTTCTGAGTAATGCTTCATGATTACCCCCTCGTCTGAGGGGTGACACAGTGTCAATCACAAAATAACTGAGATGGTCAAGACAGTTATGATGGAATTCTTTAAAATGTCGAGCAACTGGGTACGCCACATCACTATTGTTGATTGCCCTTATGTGCTGGAGTATCCGTTTGTGGACCTCCAACTTGGTGCTACCCACATATTGCAGGCCACACAAACACTCCAGCACATACACGGAATATTCTGTTTTGCAAGTTAGTCTCCTAGATATAGTGATGGGCATCTCGTTGAAAGGACTAGTGAAGGTCGTTTTGTTTTTACCATACTTACATGCTTTGCATGTAACACATCTATAGAAGCCTTTTATGTTGTGGAGCCATGATTTGGTTGATATAATCTCAGGACTACTTTTAACCAGCATGTCGCTCATAAAGCATGCTTTGCTGAAGGTGATAGCTGGTGCCTTAAGAAGTGATTCACCTATTACTGGATCATTACAAGCTACAACCCAATTTTTGTTGATCAACTTACGCAAAGTGCGGTGCTGCCTGTTGTAAGTTAAAACCAAACACGGTGGATCATTGACAGTTTTGGAATTGTCATAGGGTTGGTTAGTCTTTTTGGGTTCAAGGGCTAGGGTTCTGGAAATAATGCTCGTTTTGCTGATTGCCCTGTCCAGAATTTCCATTGAATAACCCCTAGCCAAAAATCTATTTTTGCTCTCCAGTTGGTCTAAGGCACATTCTGACTCAACGCTGCATATCCTTCAGATTCGCAGCATTTCCCCATAGGGATTACTGCGAATCAGATGCTCGGGATGGTGACTGGATGCGTGGAGCATTGTGTTTCCGGCTGTTGGTTTACAATGCAAAGTAGTCTCTAGCTTGCCTTGATTGATATATACCTCCACATCTAAAAAATTGACTCTTTCCCTGCTGACATGTGATACAAAGTGCAGATTTAACTCGTTGTTGATTTGATCTATAAAAGTCAGAGATTCTTCTTCATTGCCCTTCCATATAAGAAACAAGTCGTCAATGTAACAATACCATCTAATTACATTGTTAGTCATAATGTATGCAAATGTATTGATGAGGACTTGCTCCTCCCATAGTCCCATATGGAGACAGGCATAGCTTGGGGAGAAGCAAGCCCCCATCGCAACTCCTCTCATCTGCTGATAAACCTGGTTGTTAAACAAAATAAGGTTGTTTGTTAAACAGGTTAAAATCATGCTCAACAACATCTTATTGTGGTTCAGCATACATATCGCTTTTTTGCTTAGAAAATAGTTCACTGCCTTAATGCCATCACGATGATGTATACTTGTATAGAGGGCATTGACATCTAAGGTAATGAGGAGATAGTCTTGTTGCCAAATAATGTCCTCCACCTTCCGCAAGAAATCACTAGTGTCTTGGATGTAAGAAGACAGATGTTTAACGTGTTCCTGCAAGAAGAAGTTCACATACCTTGATGTGTTTTCCATAATACTGTTCCGCGCTGAAATTAATGGCCGCCCAGGCGGTTTGTTGGCATCCTTGTGGATCTTGGGGATGAAGTAAATAACCGGAATCACCGGATGGTCATTTTTTAGAAACTTAAATTCATCCCCACTGAGCAGTCCCGCACTTTTCCATGCTACAAGCTTGACGTAAAATTCACTCCATGCCTGTTTAACTGCCTTCATGTCGCTGTGTTTGTAGCAGTTTCGATAATTGAGGTGACAATATGCTTCCTCCAAATACATTTCTTGTGGCCATAAGACCACATTGCCGCCCTTATCGGACTGTCTGACAATTATATTGTCTTTAGATTGTAATTTCCTTATCAATTGACCATAGCAATTTTAGCGTGGAGATGTATAGTTTTTTCAATTGGTTGGACATTAAAGACGTCCAGATTGTCGTGTAACATGATCGGATTAAACGTAGATTTTGGCTTAAAGTGAGTTTAACCTGCCATATTGGTGTTAGATATATTGGTAGTGCCCATGTTCTGAGAACCCTGCGAGATTGTGCTTTCTTCATGCAGCTCCTGTAAATCCCGCAGGAGTTCCATATCTTTAACTGTAAGCATGGAGGGACTGTTTACTACGGGAACCAAGACTGTTTCAATCATTGATTGGTCCTTCTTCTGTAATAGATGGAATTTGCGTAAGTTTAATTTCCTTGTGAACTTGTAAATATCAATGCGCGTCTGCACATAATTAAAATAACTAGCCGGGCTATGGGACAATCCCAATGAGAGAATGTTGCGTTCATTGTCATTCAATTTCATAGCTGTTAGGTTTATTACTGCCAATCTGTTATTGTACGTAGCTGCATTTACTTGCGATTCCATTTTTTGTATGGTTTTCTGTTGTTCTGTTTCCCTCCACTTTTTGGTTCTGTGGAATTGGCATCGTTCTTTGCGTTTGTGGTTGTCTCTTTGTCGCCTTTGGTTGATTTTTGCATTCTTGGTGTCAGGGTTTGTCTTATGTCCTGGTGTAGACAATCCACTTCCTGCGCCAAGGACCGCTTTGTAAACCCCAACCTCGCTGATGCCATTGCCTGCTCACCCTCAGATTCGCTTCCGGGAATAGAACTCAAATCAGACATGGAAGTGGAAAATTGGACCATGTCTGTAGCATTGACTGATGTTACGTTATTGCCCACTTGCTCTTTTATATATATATATATATATATATATTCACATATATCACAAGAGTTTTAATTGGAAACCACATCAAAAAGAAAGAAGTTTCTGGCCCTTTATCCTGGTTTGGGAAGTAGGATATTTGATTTGTCTAACTTGGACTGGCCTATGTTTTAGTACAATTGATGGAAAAAACAGAGAATATGATGATCTGGATCATCATATTCTAAGTACAGCCATAGCATTCAAGAAGGCGTTGAAATGCTCCACTTTCCGGGTAGAAGACTTAGAAGACGCTGAAGCTTCAGGTTTTTGCATTTCACCCTCAGCTCAATGTTCTTATGCTGGAGTCTTGCTCTATTGACCCCTGGGTTATGCTGGAAATGATGTTCATTCCATCACTCAGGCTTTTGTACATAAGATTGTTAACCATGCAAACTTTATGATCCTGGGTGATTTTAATATTTAGATGGACAACTCTACAAACTCTTTAGTCCAGAGATTTCTTGAAGCACTGATGGCCTTTAACCTGTCAATGTCCCCTACAAGACCTACTTGCAGAGCTGGGCACATAATTGATGCTATATTTTTCAACACTTTGATTAGTTTAGAAAGACCAAGGGAAGTCGCCAGGTCAGACTATTTTATTACCTTTCTCTTGGCCTTTGCCTTCTCCTAAGGAAAAGATGAGAGTTATTCGGACCCCATGCCTGGAATAAGGTAGATATACCTAAATTGCAGGAGATCTTAGTAACCTCCAAGCTCACGCTAACCGGTCATGCCCTTACAGATGATGTGGTGGTTGACTATTGGCTTACAGCTGCTACCAACATGGTTACCCCTGAATCTAGCTCTAAGGCCACGAGAAACTGCTTGTTTTTCCAAAAATTAGCAGGAGAAAAGAAAACACCTGTAGAGACAATACTATTCTGATGAAGATAAAATCCAATACAATTCAAACCTGAGCACATACCGCAAAAAAATAAAACATGCATGATGCACTTTATACTCCTAGAGAATCAGTGGAGCCAATAACAATGCTAATGGCATTTTCAAAATTCTGTTCAACTTAAAGGATCCTAAAGTAACTTCCCCTCCATTTGAGATTAATCACATCTATGCTTGAGACTGAGCACTTTTTTTGAAGATACAATTCTAAAGATTCAGTCTCTGTAGGTTGAATGGTAATGCTTCTATGGGTATGACCTCAGGCCCTCAATTCAGGGTAAATTGTTGCACTTTTCCCCACCTACCGAGGAAGAACAGAAGTGCTGTCTAAATAAACATAAGTCTGGTTCCCCTTTGGATCCATTCCCTCTGCATATTTTGAGGCAATCAGGGGACAGTTTAAGTCCAATATATCTGGATTTCTTTGCTGCCTCATTGTGATCAGGTGTGGTTCCCAACTGTTGGAAAAGGGCGAATGTTATCCCACTCCTTAAAAAACCTAATGCTGACCTGGAAATCCTGTCTAACTCTAAACCCATCCCCCCGTCCCTGCTCCCTGGGGTCTTACTTGAAATGATTGTTAACACCAAATTATCTACTTTTTTGATACTTTCAATCTTCTTCACCCATCACAGTCAGGGTTCCGGGCTCACCATAGCACAGAGACAGAACTCATGGAAATATCTGTTTCTATTAAGCTAACTTATGGCCACAAAGCCACCTTGATTTTGTTAAACCTTTACGTGGAATGTGACATGGTCTTACATGAGATCCTGTTGCAGCGCTTAGCTCCGATTGAAGTGGAGGAGCCTTAGAATGGCTGGGTTCTTTTTTGGACCACAGAAAACAAGATGTATGGCTTAAGCCATTCTTTTTTGAGGTGAAGACGCTTAAGTGCAGGGAACCTCAGGGCTCAGCCTTGAGCCCCACACTTTTTAACATCTACTTGTCTCTGCTTGCATTTCTGATTGAGTCATTTGGAATTCAAGTTGATGATACCCAGCTGCTGCCGACTTATGAAGGCAACTCTGTGGTAGATTTTCTGCTTGCTTTATGGCAGTGATGGGGAGGCTTAAAGCCAACTGTCTGCAATGTAACCCTGACCAAAAAGATATCTTGTTGCTTGGCCTTAATCCCCTTTCTGGCTGGTCAGGTGCCTGACCGTGCATTTATACACTACTGAAACACCCCGACAGAGGTGGCTAAGAACCTAGGGGTGCAACTTGATGTTCACCTATCTTTTAAATCCCAGATTTCAGCAATGGTTAAATCCTCTTGTTGGATACTCAGGAAGCTCGGAAATCAGTGGCCCTGGCCCTGATTCTCTCCTGATTGGACTATGCCAATGTTCTCTATTTGGGGATCCTGGATTATTTAATATAGCGGCTGCAAACTGTGCAGAACACATCAATTAGACTTTTGTTCAAGCTCCCTAAACGTGCCTCGGTATCACATTACAGTAACCAACTGCATTGGCTACCAGTGAAGAAAAGGATAATTTTTAAAGCCTTGACCATCGCACACCAAGCTTTTTCCAAGGCTGGTCCTAAACATCTGTTCAACAGGCTACATGAATACTGCCCACAAAGAACCTTACGTTCACAGTCTGCCCCGCTGTTAGTTATCCCACACACCTAGCCGACGAAACCGGGTGGCTTGGCCTGTTCTGCTTTGGTAGCCAAGCACTGTAATGAGCTTCCCTTACAACACAGATGCATTCCAGACAAAACCATTTTTCTGAAGCAATTAAGAACTCATCTATTCAAATTGTAGGGTGGATGATGTTTCTCATCTGGCCGTTTGCCTTATCGCCGGGACACTCTGGTAGTAGCTTGCGCTTTAGAAATATTTCCATTCATTCGTTCATTGACTGGAAAAACTGTTGGACTCAATGAATGACTCTACTAAGGACACTTCTCAATTTAAACAGTCCTGCCCATTTGCCCAAATGGCTTTAGAATTATCAACCTTTACCACCCAATTAGAAGAGAGAGCAAGAGAGAGAGGCTGGCGAACATTATGCACCACTGTGCATCCAGAGAAAGTAACGGGATTAGACAACAGTCCAGATGTGGGGATAAATCAAAGTCATCCTTCAAAGACTTCTGAGGAAGCCTCTCACCCGATGCAGGTGATATATGTACTACCACATGACCTGTATATTGTATGGTGCGGGTATTCAAGCTGTGGCCACATCTATGGAGGTTGCTGTTGTATTACATAGTTTTTCTCAATATTAATATATTAATTATATTATATTTAATTAATATATATATATTGCACAACTGCATACTATATCAGGTGGTTGCCCTGCTTTTATAAGAGACTGATGTACTGCCTTGCTTTCTCAGATATTTTGGTTTGGTAGATCTCCTTCTACTGACCCCTGTCCAACACTTCAAGGACACTAGAGTACGTTGACCATTTTCAATATAGTGTTGATTTATGTGGTTCCTGTCATCTGGGTCACGATATGGGAATTGAACCATTGATAATTGTTTGGTGTGACACTAGCCACCAAAAGTATTTTTTTGGTCTGCTGACTGCATTGAGCCGTAGTTTGACTCGCCATTAGTGTTGAATAGCCATATATTCCAAATATCTCCCAACGGATCATTGACACAATATCAAAACCAAAAATATTGTGATACAGAAATATTGTGTCAAAAATATCGGTCACAAAAACATAATTTTTCTATACTTATAATAAAAATAACAAGAAAAAATATATAGGTTTACCCTAATATCAAAAAATATATACAATATTATCATTTTAAAGGAATATATAGTTAAAAACAGTTAATATTACATATTTTAACATATAACATTAATATAATGCAAATTAAATATGTATAAGTAATATTTAACTCCTTCCGTGCCCGCCCCTTTCGCCGCCCTGTGCCGGCCGTTACATTAGCGGGCGGGGTTTGTGACGAGCTGGACTCGTCATGGGCACAGCGCCACCGCGGCCCATGATGAGTCCAGCTCGTCACGGGCACTGAAGAGGTTAAGCATATATATATATAAATCCAAACTTTTCAATCAAACAAACACACACACACACATATATATATATATATATATATATATATATATATATATATCACTTAAAAAACCATAGGTTTCACACATGTTATAGTTAGGTGGATATTTCACTCGTAAAAAACCAATGAAATTCCACCGTTATAGTTAGTTCAGATAACTATAACTCGCGCGCCCGCAATCCTCTGCTCATGACGTCACACATTACATCACTCATGACATGGTCAGTGGCATCAGTCTTGACATCACTGATGACATCATCCTTGTGATAGAGTGGCGGTCGCGCGAGTTATAGTTATCTGAACTAACTATAACGGTGGAATTTCATTGGTTTTTTACGAGTGAAATATCCACCTAACTATAACATGTGTGAAACCTATGGTTTTTTAAGTGAATTTGCAAGGTTTTTTAAATGCTAATTCCTAACTATAACGTGTGTGAAACCTATGTTTTTTTCAGTGAATTTGTACGGTTTCTTAAATCCTAAGTTATGTATGTATTATCATTTTTTTTATATATTTATTTTTCAATAAACTACGTATTAAATTTTTTAAAAATTTTTTTTATGGTTTTTCACCATGCGCGCACGGTGCGCGCACCCCCGCGAATTTTAAAAAAAAATGTAAATGTTTTTGTCTGCCTTCGGGGTCCTTCAGGGACCCCCTGACAAAGGCTAGGGGGTCAGGAACTCTCTACCCTGCCCCCTTTTCACGTTCGCCACCTTCCTTTTCCACTCTCGCACTGAAAACAAACAAAATGGCGGCCAACACTTCCTGATTTCGACTGACATGTAACAACCAATCAGAATTACGCTCGCGCACGTTAGGGTGCGCGCACCGTGCGCGCATGGTGCGCGGCTATAGATATGTATGTGCTTTTAACTGCAATTTTCTCAGGAACTACTGAACAGATTGACTCCATATATGCAAAAGGCACATCCCTGACCTGAGGACTACCTCTCTGCCAAATTTCAAGTAATTCTGTTCAGCCGTTCGGGCTGTACCTTCGACTAAAGGTCCTATGGGAAAATGCATGGGGAAAATGCGTTTTGGGACCCCCCTTTTTTCTAGGCCCCCGCTTGACGAATCCCCCCGAGACTTTCAGGGTAGGAGCTGAGCGGAGCACCCCATTAGTTTTGAAAATTTCGCGAAGATTCGTCAACCGGCGCCAAAGTTATTCAAAATAGAATTTTGAGATTTCCTATGGAAACACGGTCCTAACTATAACTATCTACTGGCGACCGCCAGTAGATAATATATATATATATATATATATATATATATCAACACAACCCCTACTCCCAACAGAAGAGAGCACTCACACAAGGGCTGTAAATAAATAAAATACATGTTTAAAAAAAATATATCGCCCATTATAGTAAGATACAAAATATAAAATGTGTTCTACATCAATGTAATGGACTTACTTCAACCCCCAAAATATATTATAGTACAGGGCATAATGCACTGATATGACGTTGTTGACAATATATGTGTAGCCTACAGAGATTAAACATGCTCACTTTGCACAGGAAGATGTAAAACACCTTCTTTTTATATTATAAAACATGTTCTTACTTTTTCTGAAAAAAGGCAAAAACTCCCTCAAAATAGCAGAATCAAATTGCAGGCACTGCATATCTTTTGAACTTTTAGGAGACTTAATTGATGATGATATTAACAGCTAAATCAATTAATTGCACTCAGATCCTCCCCAATACAGAGAAAACAAATTCGAATCTCTTCATCATATTCAGGTCATGGTTCAAAATTCAACTTTTATTAGCACACAAGGATTTACTAGTGTAAACTCATGATGTGGTAACCACATAAGTATTAACATATACATTGAAAGGATTCATCAGCCATGCAGGTATAAGATGCTAGAAGTCCCATAATGCCTCTTTTTCTTTACTTGGGAAAATGTGTGTTTAGTAGAAGCAAAACAGTTAAAAATTCAAAGCAAAATGCAATGAAAATCACACAACTACTTTATACAAAATAGTGCAAAATTATGCAGTACAATGAAACCAAAATGTCAAAACTCCAATAAGGGGAACCAGAGTTATTATTTTTTTTATTTTGTTTTATTTTGTCACAATAAAAACCAATACATTAAAGTAATTCATACAGGATATAACAGCATAAAACAGTCAAAGGAAAAAAAGAAAAAGACGCACCATGCATCCTAAACAAGTCACATAAGTAAGAGTACCTATATCGGATTCCTATCCAACATTACTTCATAGCAGATGAGAGTTCCGAAAATAGCAGATAGAAAAAAAAATTGAGAATAACATAATCTCAAATAAACACACCTAGGTAGATAAGAGATTGAAGTATAACTAAATTTGATTAGTCATTAAGGGGATGAATAAAATCCCATCTAAGATTCCTCCAAATCTTGTCAAATTTTAGCGCAGCAGAAAGGCCCCTTGCTTAGCCAGTGCAAGTTCTAGTTCGTATATTTGATAAAGAAGGGTACGCCATTCTGTAACATTAGGAGCATTCTCTAAAATCCATGCTTGAGCAATACAGAGTCGGGCCGATGTTAACATAATTATGACCAATTGCTGCAAGCCTCCTGTGAGGTCATATTTAATGGCCATCATTATCTCTTTAGAGGACAGTTGTGTAGGGAAGCCTAAACTTGATGATAAATCATTTCTCACCACTTTCCAAAACATATCCAGACCTGTGCAAAGCACAAACATGTGCATGGCATCTGCAGCCAAGAGGTCACACTTAAGACACCTTGTTCTATCTGTTCTGTCTATTGATGGAGTTTCTCCCCATTTAATAAAATTTCAGCTGGAGTATGTTATAAATAGCACACTGTACGCCAGTGTTGTAACTTAAGATTCACCGAATGTACAGAGCGATCCAACAGACCTAACGACATCTGAACCTTCGTAGCTAGCACATCGGATGCAAGAAGCCTAGTCCATTTTGCAGCCAATGCTAGGGTATCATCAATTATAGAGTGTGACAATGTCTGATACATCACACTTATAGTTGGTTTAATATCGGGCTTAAAGTAGCGTGAAGAAAACTCAGACTTGTCGATGCCCCGCACCAGTACGCCTCCCACTCACATATAGTCCCTCAGTTGGTGATATTTAAAGAAAGAATGATGGGGCAGTTTATAGACTCCTTGCAAAACTGAAAAAGATCTAAAACCATTTAAATCATATAATTGTCCCAGGGTTGTAATACCACAATGTATCCATACTCTGCAAGTTGTATCACCAGAAGCCGCCAGGAAGGAAGGATTATCTCATATAGGGATGTCTTGATTTTAAAAGCCAAGAGAATATCTCTTGCAGACCCCTTTCCAAATGCAAATAATGTCTTTCAATACCTTAAAGTGTACCCTCTTGTAGTAATTAGGATCATTGAGCTGATAGAAAAAAAGCCTAGCTTCTGTTCCTAGAAGCAAGCCAATAGCAGAAAGATATTTGATTGGGATCTCCATGTTTCAATAGGCTGCGCACACGGCTGGTAAAAACGACCCAAAAATTGAGCTTAAATTCCTGGTGAAAGCCCTCCTGTTTTATAGGCGGATTTCAAATATTGTCTGGCCCGCCTAGCATGCCGATACCCCCATAAAAAACTACTGATAGCACCATTGAGACGCCGAACAAAATATTCCGGAACTCTCAGCGGGATTGCCCTAAACAAATACAAACACTTTGGGGAAAAAATCATTTTTACAATGTTGACTCTGCCAATTATAGTAAGTGGCAGCTTGTTCCATGATTTTAACTAGTGATTGTTGCAGATAATATGGTTTCATAATTTGCTTTAACAATATTCAAAACCATAGAGCTTAGCATTATGCCGAAATAGACGGTCGAAGTTGTAGCCTCCTGACTTGAAAAGTTGGGTTTAACATTCTAAAGTACCTGTGTTTTATCTAGATTGAGCTAATAGCCAGAAAACTCCCCAATAACACTTGCTTCGTGAGAAGTCAGGATAAGAGCTGATGCAGGATTAGAGGAGAAAATTGCCAAATCATTCGTACAGGCGGTAAGTTTGAGTTGTCAAAATCGATCAAAAAATACGCAGAATAGTTCCCAGCATATGCAACCCGGGCGTATGGGGCCATGTATAATGCCTGAATCATTTTGATAAATTTATCACCTATACCAAAGACAGATAACGTAATCTATAGGCACCCCCAGACCACCCGGTCAAATGCTTTCTCTGCATCAAGTAATATCATACCTAGATACAGATTACATTTCCCTGCAATAGCAAATGCTGTAATTCCTGTATTAGTATGTTCCGTAGTGTCTCTGCCCAGAACAAATCCATGTTGCTGCGGGGATACTAGACCGGGGATCAATGGAGCGAGTTGACAAGCTAAGATCTTAGCAAACCATTTAGCATCTGTATTAATCAGCTAAATGTGCCTATAAGAGCCCAAATCGTCAGCTGGCTTATTCCTTTTAAAGAAAACCACAACATTAGTTATATTCCAGCTATTGCACCCCCTGCCTGAATAAATTGCACCACATGGAGAAATTCCAAACGTAGTATTTACCAAAACGTCTTATAAATCTCAGTCGGTAAAGTGCCGCCACCTACAGCCTTACTCGAGGGTAAAGTCATTAATGCCTCTTCAACTTCAAAACTTGAAATTCCTATCTGTAGGTCGTATGCCTTCTCACCGGCAAGAATAGGCAAGTGAGATTGCTGAATATATTCCCTACATTTAAACTGATCGAACGCCTGTGGGTGACCATAGAGCTTACTATAAAACCTGGCAAATTGCTCCAAAATAAGTTTAGATTTTGTATAAAGTTTACCAACCAGCCCCTTGATGGCCTGAATTTTACCCTTAGTTTGTTTGTGAGCGATTTGATACTCTAAAACTCGGCCTGCCCTTTCGCCATACTCATATTGCAGCGGTCCATATTTCACATATTTGGCCGATACCTGTTCTTTCAGTCTACGTCCAGTGCGAGATTGCATTTCTGACAGCAAAATATTTGATGTTCATCTGTAGTTCCCGGAGTAATTTTAGGGCCTGTTGTATCTCTAGTTGACAAACAGTTTGCCGAAGAAACTTTATTTCTTCAATTGTGGGTATACTTTGTTTAGTCACATATTGTAGCATTATACCACAAACATTGTGGTACTTTAAAATTTGGGACCGCGTAGGAGGCAGGGCCCTACCCCTGCCTATTCCGGTATTAGCGAACCGCGAATGGCCAATGCAGTATATACAAGTGCTTTGCATAACGTTTCATCGATAAATGCACTTTGTATACAATATTTTACATTGACTTCGTGGGTTCCATCTTGGAGCAGTGGCCATCTTATGGTTGCCCTCACATAGGCTACACATTACAAACAAGCACAGGCCTTTAGAACACATGTGCTTTCTGTTTGACTTCTCTGTGACCTGTGCAGCTTGGCTCCGCTGCCCCAGGTCAGTCCGGTCTCACGAGCTCCCCGTCCTACGGCCACCTGTGATTAGCATCAGGGTTTGACACACCATAAAGCCTTTTCATCCCACACAAGCCTCCGGCTAATCTCTTTCACACCTGACTCTTCCTGCTTTATGGCTTGTTTTACAAACAGGAGATGCCCGTGTTTATTGGGGTCTGTTGATATCTGATGTGGGATCTGAGCCTCGCTGGGTAAATAATTGTGGGCTGGCTTAACTGGAATGTGGGATGGTCATCATGAATCTGCTTTTTCGTTTGTAATGAATACATGTGAATGACCATATCGTAAAACGAGGAATGTGTGCCTGAAGCATGATATTTTGTATATAAGGAGAAGGCCGTTTCTGTAAGTTTAAGCAGTCTCCTGAGAACATACATTGTGTTGTACTTCTCGGATACCTGTAATTGGTCTGCAGCCAATAAACAAGGTCGCTGACTTCACCTAGAAGACTCTGTGTTTCTGTGGGTCTGAAACAGGAAGAACTCGAAGTCCTAGGGTATCCCCTGCACCGCTGGGTTTTAAAAACCCGGTTCTTCAGTTGGCGCCCAACGTGGAGCAATTTCAGTGGTACCGGTCCAAGCCAGAGGTTCGTGAGGAGCTTCGTGTGGAAATTCCGGAGGAAGGCCGCCACTTCATCGACCCCTGCATGTCGACGTGGTCCGAAAGTCTTTTCTGCGAGGTTCTCCGCGTCCCGACGGCTACGAAGGACTGCTGCCCTGATTAATCGCCCTGTTTTGGACCCTTGACGATTTTGGTAGAGCGAAACAATTGAGAGAGTCTTCTGGTGACGCCATCGATCATCGATATTCAGTTAAGTATAAGTGGAGCGTCTCCCAGTTTGTTTGGTATCCTTCGGGAATTTGGTATTCTTCGGGATCGCTTTGATTTGGAACTTGCAAGTGCCGAAGCCAGAGGACTTGTGTATTCACGACACTATCGTATTCGATAATCCTTTGAAGTTTGAAACTAGACTAGTGAGCGAAGATGCCTGGTTCTAGTGTATTTGGAAGATTGTTTTGTTTGGGTTGTAGAAGGGATTCCCAATTAGAAGTTGGAACTCCAACTTATGAGCTTTATGTAAAACATGGCGTGGGCCCCATTGCATATAATGAAGTGTGGATACGATACACCAGAAAGGACGGTGTTTTAAAATGGCCCCAAAATGGTAGTTTCGATACAGATATCTTAGATAATTTGGAAGTTAAGTTGTTTAAAAAGAAAGCCCGGCCGGCGATGTTTGATTCTTTCCGCCTATGGCGAAAGGAAGCCAAACAGAAGGAAATTAAGCTAACGAAAAGGAATAAGAGAGAAAAAGGTATGTCAATGATGCAAGCAGCTGTGCAATTTAAAGATAATGAGGAGGAACAAATGAATGAGCAGTTACATAGACAGCGCAAACTAGGGATCGATAAATGTTACCCAGTTTTGTCACCCCTTTCACAAGATGAAACAAAAGAGAAAGAGAAAGATTCCCTAATGTCCCATCTACTAAGTTCGCCACCCCCGTATGCGCAAAATGCCACAGCGCCTCCACAGCTCGTAAATGTGCAGCCTCCAGTTAATGTGCCGCAAGCCTTCCCACAGCCGCCAGCTCCTCCTCAGCTGGCTCCTATCCCTGCAGTGCAGCCCTCTCAAGGGCCGCCAGTTTTGTTACCTGCTGTCCCTGCGCTTCCTGCGACTTTGCCTAGTACATCAGCTGCCTCCCCTGGCGCTTTTCCTTACACTACCCAGGCACCTGTATCTGCATCCGCTTTTCTTCCCTCTGTCTATCCCCCCGTTTTCACCTCAACTTCTCCTTCAGCACGACAACGACTAGCGAATGTAGTTACTAGTTTAATATCGCCTCTCTTTGGGTCATCTAGTATGACCCCTGGTTTACAACGTAAGCAGTTACGTAGTCAGCTGCCTAATCCTGAAGAGAAAGAGGTATTAGATCATATGGCGCGTAGGTGGATTGTTTTCCCTTCACTCTATGAGGTGGAATCAGTTGTTAACGTTTTTCACCAATGGAATGCCCCAAAACAGAGGTATGTGTTTGACAAAATGTGTGAATTCCTCTGTGAGGAATTGGAGGATCATGGTTCAAACACAATCCCGCAGGAATTGTGTTGAGTGCGATTTGATTTTGGAACAGGTATAATTGTGGGTCCCGATGTAGATAAAGCAGTTGCGACTTTACTGTCCTTCAGGAATGGCGATTGTCAACAATCATTGTTCGAACAGGAATTCCCGGTGGGGAAGAAGGTAAAAGCGCGCCAATATCCGATGCGTGAGGTTCCCCCAGTTTGGAGACCTGCTGATCCAAAATGCTGTTCCACTTGTCTTAGCACATTTTCAGCGTGTGTGGGTACATGTCCCATGGAAGCGTTCTGAGGTGTTAGCGCTTAAGCAGACATTGCCTGACCCCCGTAAAAACCCTACACGATATTATAAGGAGTTATCACAAACTGCAGAATCGTGTGTCATGAATCTGGCTGATATAGATATGTTGTTTGGGAATGTTGTTCCACAGCCTTTATGGGGATCCATTCGTAATACGGATCATGCTGCAGAACTAGGGGGCACATGGGCTAATATCATTGCTGCAGACACTAGACAAGTTGGTGGCGCGAAGCCTGACCCTTTGGTAGCAGACCTCCCTGGTAGAATTATTACCTACATGAAAACTAGAATGCCCGCGATGCGCGTGAATTGGGATAAACTATCCGCATGTAAGCAGAAGAAAGATGAGACAGTGTCCGATTTCTTTACAAGGTTTGAAGAAACGTTTATCGACCACAGTGGTCAAGACATGAGTACTGAAGGTGGCCAACGGTTATTTGTGGATAAATTTGTGCAGAATCTACTTCCCGAGTTGTGTAAGAAATTAAAAGATTCAGAGAGTTCTTGGGCGGTTTCCTCTTCAGCGCAAATACTGGCTACTGCACAGTATTATGAAAATAGAGATAAAGACGAGAAGGATAGAACAGACAAGAAAACGAAAGAATTGAAAACAAAGGTCCTTTTACAGCAGGCTTATCCGCCACGTGGAGGACAGAATAATTATAGGCAAACCCAGGGTATCTATCAGCAACCCCAACAGTTTCAGAATAACCAGCAAATGAATGGGTATTATCAACCACGTATCCCTGTAGGTCCCAATCAATGTTCATATTGCAGAGAGGAAGGTCATTTCAAGTATAGTTGTCCTAAATTGTTGCAGCGTACTAATAATGCGTATGGCGCAAGAGGTAGAGGTGGTCAGCAAGCTCCTAGAGGTAGAGGGCGTGGAAATGTTCCCCAGAACGCGCGTCCTCTTCCGCCTCAAAATACGATAAATAGCTTTGATCAGCAAGCCAATGCAACTGGTAATACAGCTCAGTACTATAATAATGATTATTATGCAGAAGACGACAATGTAGAAGGTAATGATTACTAGGACAGCCATAGACAGAGAGAGGGAGTTGTTTCAGTACCAGTGGATCAGAGTGGACCATATGTTAAAGTGACTACAGCGGGTGTAACAGAGCCCTTTCTGCTGGACACTGGTGCTGCAAAGAGTTCAATTATGCATTCAAAACTCCCTGGCGCGCCTTTGTCTGGTGAAATGAATGTTTCAGTAGGTTTTTCTGGCGCCCCAGTTAGGAACCCGATTTCTAGTCCTATGCCACTTTCTGTTGGACCTTGTGAGTTAAAAGCACCCCTCATCCTAACGACAGGTTGTGGTGAAAATCTGTTAGGGTTGGATTTGTTAAAAAGATTGCATGCAACGCTATATTGTTCTCCCTCGGGAGTACAACTTACATTAGGTAAGGAAGTGATTTCCCCGATGTATTTGTCTAAGAATGCAATGCCACCTGAATTGACATCCCTTCTGGATGTCCTTTGGGCTACTGGTCCCAATGATGTGGGTCTCTTGGAAATACCGCCATACGTGGTCACTTTAAAAGCCAATGTCAGATTGCCACGCATTCCCCAGTACAAGATCTCCAATGAAGGTCAGAAAGTGTTGTTAGCCATTGTCAGTGATTTGATAAAAAAGGGTGTAATTGAAGAGACAAGAGGCAACGTTTGCAATAGTCCTGTTTTACCTGTCTTAAAACGTACGGACCCTTCACAGCCACCTGTTTACAGATTTGTGATTGATCTTAGAGAGGTAAATAAGATTGTTGTGCCACAGTTTCCAGTCGTCCCTGATATAACTGCCTTGTTAACTATGATTCCAGCCTCCGCTTCATGGTTCTCAGTAATCGATTTAAAGAATGCTTTCTTTAGCATCCCAATTGCAGAGGAGAGTAGGGACATTTTTGGCTTCAGTTTAGGAGGTCGAAGCTTCCGCTTTAAACGCGCTCCACAGGGCTACTGTGAAAGTCCATCAATATACAGTTAGGCTTTAAAAGCGCAGCTTGATGCACTTGTTTTACCTAGTGGTGCTACCCTCATTCAGTATGTTGACGATTTACTAATCGCCGCGGATACTGAAAATATTTGTAAAGAAACTACATTGTCATTGTTGCGTCATTTGTCTGCCTCACATCATAAAGTGTCTCTCTCCAAACTGCAATATTGTCGACAAGAAGTGACCTACTTAGGTCATCTCTTATCGAAGGAGGGAAGGAAACTGACCCCAGAAAGAATTCAAGCCAGTGCACAATTGAGCGTGCCAAGAACACAGAGAGAAGTGCGTGCTTTCTTTGGCATTACTTCATACTGCAGGCACTGGATACCAAATTTTTCTTTGCTGGCAAAACCTTTGTTAGCATTAACCTGTAAAAACACACCGAATCCTATCCCATGGTCTGAAGAGTGTCAGAAAAGTTTTTGGAATTGCGTGATGCATTATGTTCAGCTCCTGTGTTGGGTACCCCTGACTACAGCAAGCCTTTTACATTGTATGTTCATGAAAAGGACGGTTGCGCATTATCAGTGTTAACACAGCCTTTTGGCGACAGACCGCGTCCATGCGCATATTTTTCGTCAACCTTGGACCCGGTAGCGAGGGCATTGCCAAGTTGTCTAAGAGCTACAGCCGCAGCAGCTATGTCTATTCGACAGTCTGCTGGACTGGTAATGGATAACACATTGATTGTAATGGTTCCACATGCTGTGGACACGTTGTTAAACAGGACCAAGACACAGCACTTAACTAGTGCTCGATTGTCAGGATATGAATTGACACTGTTAGCAAACCATATACACATAAAGAGATGCAATACATTGAACCCAGCTACATTATTGCCGATTCCAGCAGACCTAGATGAGATTGAGCAGCATGATTGTTCAGAACAGAAGAAGAGACGAAAGGGAGAATAGATCTTAAAGATACTCCCCTGACTGAGTGTGATGGTACCTTATGGGTGGATGGTTCGTGCTTCAAGCTTCCGAATGGTGATACGACTGCTGCATATGCTATCACGACTCTGCACACGATTGTTGAAACTGCACGTGTGCCACATAATTCGGCTCAAGCAGCAGAATTAATTGCCCTTACAAGAGCATGCGTGTTATCTGAAGGAATGAAAGTGAACATATATACTGACAGCCAGTACGCCTTTGGTGTGGCCCCTAGTTTTGGGCGATGGTGGAAGGAACGTGGGTTCCTGACTTCACATGGAGCTAAAATTCAGAATGGCAAGTCGGTGAATGATCTCCTTGAGTCACTGACCCTACCGTTACAAGTTGCGATTATGAAATGCAGTGCGCACAAGAAAGTCACTGATGATGTTGGTCGTGGTAATGCATTTGTTGATGAAATCGCGAAAGAAACAGCAAAAGATGTGAAGACTCGAATGTATGTTGCAGGCCCTGCAAGATGGGTTGGTGATGTTGGAATGTGTGAAGACACGATAGAGAGTGTGAAGTCCCTTCAAGCTGAAGCCACAGAGAAAGAGTTGAGCAAGTGGAGAGAAAGTACGGGTAAATTGGATGAGAATGGTTGTTGGGTTGATTTGTCAGAACATCGGCGATGGTTGCTACCTGATGCATATGTGCTTCCAGTGGTTACTATGGCACATGGAATGGCACATATCAGTCTGAAAGGAATCTGTAAGTTGTTGGCCCCGGTATGGCAGAACGCTGGAATTCCCAAGTGTGCAGAGAATGTGGTCAAGAATTGTATGGTATGTTTGAAATACAACCCTGGTAGGGGAACCCCAACTCCAGCTGGTCATTTTGCGCCTCCATCATATCCATTTGAGGTTTTGCAGCTAGATTTTATCCACATGGAAAGGTGCAACAACTTGAAATATGTACTGGTTGTTGTTTGCGCTTTTTCAAAATGGATAGAAGCATATCCCCTAAAGGACAACACTGCTTTATCCACAGCCAAAGCCCTTGTGAAAGAATTTGTCCCTAGGTTTGGAATGCCAAGAATGGTGTGGAGTGATAAGGGGAGTGAATTTGTGGGTCGAGTGATGAAGAACGTTTGTGAGAGGTTAGGGATAAAGCAAAAATTCCACGCTGCAAATCACCCCCAATCAGCTGGATTAGTAGAGTGCTACAATGGCACTCTGAAGCTCAAACTGGCCAAAATCCAGGCGAGCTCCGGTCTTAAATGGCCTGACGCTCTGCCTTTAGCACTCCTATCCACAAGAATGACTGTGCATTCACGAGTGGGACTTAGTCCATATGAAGTGGTTTTCGGCCGCCCGGCCAATGTATGGGGTGTGCCAAGACCAACAAAATTCAGCGAAATCGAACATCCAGTACTGCTTGACTATCTGTATGAATTGACGGCTAAATTGCGTGTTTTACACCAACAGGTGCACGATACTCTTCCCCAGGCCTCTGAAGCTCCCGGACACCCTATCGACCCTGGCACGTGGGTTCTCGTGAAGAACTTTCAGCGAAAGAGCAACGATGAGCCCCGTTGGATTGGCCCTCACCTCGTACTTCTGTCAACAAGATCAGCGGTTCGGGTGAAAGGGAAAAAGAATTGGATTCACGGTGCCCACTGCAAACGGATCCGTTTGCCCCTACCATATGACCAGTGGGTCCAGGAGGGTATCGCTGATTCTGAAACAGACACTGTACCCTGTTTTGTACCATTTAGTGATGCACGAGTGAGAGGCACAACTTCAGAACGAGAGAGTGACGATATTTTGCAAGAAGCTGTACCACCGTCAATTCGATTGGACACCACAGAGCCTGAACTCTTGTTTCAAGACCAGTCAGTACCTGGCAGAAACCGCTACGACTTGAAACCAAGGCCTATGGACAAATAAAAATTCCCTTCCCTTACTATTTTTTGATATTATAGCTCTCCCATCTGAAGAACTTTTTGATTTTTGTTTTTCGAACCACCATCCGGGTTCAGCCGCAGGGTCGCGGTGCCAAGACTTTGGGGTACAGGCCGAAGACGTTAGGTCAACGGTTCTGGTTGGTCTAGGGCGTTCCCTGGACTGACAGGAGTATTCCTTAGCGGAAGATACTAACCCGCCGCGAGCGGCACGATTAGAGGATGGAGTTTTTCAAGATGGAGAGACTCACTGAGGAAATGAACTTTAAAGCGAAAATATGTAAAATAATGAAGAGCAAACGTTTTGTATTATTATGTTTGTTAATACTATGTAGTATGATGGTGTTTACTGTAGGTTATGTGTTCTTCTCCTCTCAAGTACCATTTGCACCCACTGTACAGCCTATACCTCCTCCTACTGTCTCCTTGCACTCTTTCCACCCTCTGCCTGAACACGAACAAGCTAGACGTTCCGAGTTTGTAAACAATTCATTCATTCAACTCCTGCACCAGCACCAACTAGTCATGAATACAACCAATTGCTGGGTGTGTGGTTTAATGCCACATACCATTAACAAGGGTATTCCTTATCTAGTGTTGCCGTTTAGCTATAATGGATCGTCATGGGCATTCCAGACCATGTTTCTTTTTGCATTAGATGCCTACTCCCCGCGACAACCGCGTTCCATCAGACCTAGCACAAACAATAAAGCCTTGATGAAAGGAGTTGCCGATATGAGCAGAGATATCGACGTATACTCATCTATTCCCAAGGATGAATTGCGAGCTTATGTAGGTTGGAACGCGACGGGGTATAGCATTAGTCTGGGTGAAAGGCAGCGGAAAACCTCATCCCCAATTTGGGTCGTACCCCACATAGGTCGGTTCTGTTTACAAGGTAATGGTCAGAATCCGAGAGCTCAACTGGGGAGAAGTGACTGTACTGAAACGTACACTTTCCCATCACAGTTTTCCCCTGCGTTTTTGGCTGCCAAGGGTACATATTTTGTCTGCAATGACCGAGCATATACATGGTTGCCCCCTGATTTCTCGGGCACATGTTATATTGCAAATTTGCTACCGCCAACATTTACTGCTGCCTCTGATTATCACAAGACCAGAGTTGTAAGAGGCGTGATTAGTAAGGAGGATACTGCCGGTCAGGAAGCGGGAGACTTCTTTTTGGGTTTCCTGCCATTTTGGGGACCGATGGTCAATAGTAGGAACCTGAGACAACTGACTCGTGTGGTTGAATCCACTGTTAATGTTACGGCTGGTGCCCTAGGTAATTTGACAGCTGAGCTCCAAGCGGATCGCCTCATGACTTTGCAGAACCGTATGGTTCTAGACGTCATACTTGCAGACCGCGGTGGGGTATGTAAGGTCATCCAATCTAGCTGTTGCATTTTCATACCAGATAACGCTCCAACAGTTTATCAAGCCATCTCCAAACTGCATAAAATATCTGACTCTATTCACGTGGATAAAGGTGATTGGTCACTGGTGGGGTGGTTCTGGGAACTGATATCTGCCTGGGGTTGGAAGATTCTGATGGTCATTGGAATGATCTTAGCCATCCTTTTCCTGTTCTGTCTGTGTATACAGTGTGCTCCTGCGATATGTGGCCTCTGTGCTACATTATGCGTAAGGAAACCTGTATCGAGGGACGAGCTAAGTAATAGGATGATGCTACAGCAACATCTCCATGACTTCATGAATATTGACCTAGACTCGGATTGATGTGAGTATAGTTATTGCCTATGTAAGGGCAAAAGGAGGGTCTGTGGTACTTTAAAATTTGGGACCGCGTAGGAGGCAGGGCCCTACCCCTGCCTATTCCGGTATTAGCGAACCGCGAATGGCCAATGCAGTATATACAAGTGCTTTGCATAACGTTTCATCGATAAATGCACTTTGTATACGATATTTTACATTGACTTCGTGGGTTCCATCTTGGAGCAGTGGCCATCTTATGGTTGCCCTCACATAGGCTACACATTACAAACAAGCACAGGCCTTTAGAACACATGTGCTTTCTGTTTGACTTCTCTGTGACCTGTGCAGCTTGGCTCCGCTGTCCCAGGTCAGTCCGGTCTCACGAGCTGACCATCCTACGGCAACCTGTGATTAGCATCAGGGTTTGACACACCATAAAGCCTTTACATCCCACACAAGCCTCCGGCTAATCTCTTTCACACCTGACTCTTCCTGCTTTATGGCTTGTTTTACAAACAGGAGATGCCCGTGTTTATTGGGGTCTGTTGATATCTGATGTGGGATCTGAGCCTCGCTGGGTAAATAATTGTGGGCTGGCTTAACTGGAATGTGGGATGGTCATCATGACTCTGCCTTTTCGTTTGTAATGAATACATGTGAATGACCATATCGTAAAACGAGGTATGTGTGCCTGAAGCATGATATTTTGTATATAAGGAGAAGGCTGTTTCTGTAAGTTTAAGCAGTCTCCTGAGAACATACATTGTGTTGTACTTTTCGGATACCTGTAATTGGTCTGCAGCCTATAAACAAGATCGCTGACTTCACCTAGAAGACTCTGTGTTTCTGTGGGTCTGAAACAGGAAGAACTCGAAGTCCTAGGGTGTGTCCCCTGCACCGCTGGGTTTTAAAAACCCGGTACTTCAACATATGCTTTCATGGCATCCCAGACTACTGTAGGGGAAGCAGATCATCTATTGCTAGAGAAAAACTCCCTGAGTAAACCAGAGCAGGTCCGTATATATTCAACATTAATTAATAGATGCCGGGGAAAAGTAAACCTAGTGCTTTCCAGCTTATCCCACTTCAAATCAGGTGAAAAATGAAAATAAATCCGGTTGTGGTCTGAGACCACCCTGAGCATACTGCCATCTGCATATTATCTAACAGTGTGCGCTTGGCAAAAACCATATCTATCTTCGAATAGTGTTTATGCTAATGAGAATAATATGTATAGCCAGGATATAATGGACAGAAGGTCCACCAGGCTTCACAGACGCAGTGGAGCCTGATCAAATCATTTAGGGAGGTCTTAATTCTGGGTTCACAAGACACCACCCTGCGATTAGTGGAATCAATGCCATAATTAGTTACATAATTGAAGACTCCCATTAAAATCAGTTCACACTCCCAATCCAACTATTCAAACGAAAGTGTACAAATAATGTCAGGATCATCAATATTTGGACCATAAACAACACAAATCACAAATTTAAAAGAAGATAGCATCAGTTGATTCAAAACCTACTACCCCTTGGATCACCTGCTGTTTTAAAAACTTGACCATCAAATTTTTTAGAAGCAAGGAAAGCAAACCCCGAATCAATATAGTCTGAGATGTAGCAGTGACTATATTGTAATTCAACTGCCTAAGAAGGACTCTATCCATATGTGCCAAGTGTGTCTCAGTTAGTGCCACCAAATCAGGTTTATAATGACGGATTTACTCCCGAACCAGTTGTCGTTTTGCCCATGCTTTAATTCCTTAGACATTCCAACACATACATTGAATGTACGCTGTCTTAGCCATCTATAAGGCAGAAAAATAGCCGTACTCCCATACCTTGGTGTTCCAACTTAAACCTAGAACACTAAACATTCAACCTGTATAAAATCAGTATATTGTGACTTTTTTCTTCCCCTCCCTCCCCCAACCCCCTATAGCTAGACCAGCCTGCCAGTAAGGAGCACTCAAAACAGACCAACTTGAATCCACCACCCACTGTCCCCAGCACCACCCCAGCCCCCCTCCCCCATTCTGAAGAAGTATTCACCCCAACCTAAGGCCATTGATGTAAAGAAGGCCCAAAGACAGTACCCCACCTGCCCACACCCCCCCCATCCAACGCCGCCAGCCCCTAAGTACAAAAGAAGAAAAAAAGAAAGAAAAAAAGGGCGGGGAAGAGTGAGACCAATAAATACATAGAAAGTATATAACTAGAATATTAAGCTTGCTACTTCATTGTCCCCTGCAAGTGCCTGCGTTGAATCCTTCTCAGAAACACAAATCTGAGCACGCCCATCCATTACAATCTTGAGGCAAGCAGGTTCTAGTAAAACGGCTTGTGCTCCGGGAGCTATAAGTGGGTCTATAAACTGTCAATGCTTCCATTGGCGATGCATTGTGGATTTGAATAGATCTGACCGGGCTACTATTGACATGCATCTACTGAGATTGAAGATGTTGTTCGGGCAATCAAGGAGATAGCTTGCCGCAAACGAAAGTTTCTGATGTATGGCAACATAGGTCGGGTTTGTGAACCCTTAGGGACAGATACAATGTGATTGAAAGGGAACCGGTGGGCATGTATTTGCGAGTCCCAATCCCAGTCATTCAAATCTGGGAAAGCCCTTCTGAGTAGGTGAACCATATATTGTCGAGGATCAGAGTCTTCCTTGCTCTTTCGTAACCCAAAGATCCTAAAATTATTCCTCCTATGGCGATTCTCCATGTCCTTGATCTTCGTTCAGAGGAATCTGAGCTGGCTCTCAGGATTCTCAGTGGACTTAGCCGTAGTCATGACTATCTCCTCGCTAGCAGCCACTCTTTGCTGCAGTTCGCTGACATCCATCGTAAGATTATTAATCCGACCAGAAACCTCCTCCAGAGATTTTTGCAATTGCACGGTATCTGCTTGTGACTGAGTATAATATGCCTGTGCCTCTGCCCTGTGAGCCTGCAATGCTAGCAAGATTGATCTTAGCGTTGGTTCCTGTGCAGCCTCCTCCATCCCTCCTATAGGCTCCTTGACTGTAGGTGAAAAAGAGTGGTCCAATATGGTCCCGGATTATATATCAGAGGGAGAGACAAGGTCCAGTGTTGAGCACCTATGTTGAGCCTGGATCTCAGAGTGATGATTACCACATGTAGGCCCTGGAAGAGTTGCCGATAGGCGAGAGATAATTGACCTAACCTCTCCCTTTGATGTGACCCTTTTCCTGAGTGGGCTACTCTTGGCCTCTCGGTTACTCGCTCTGCCAGCCTGACGGGGCTTTAAAGATTTAGATATGGGGTGCACCACACTGTAATCCACAAACTTTCTTGACTTAGTCTAGTCTATGCTACTGTAGATTTATGAAGAGAGGGAGTGCCTTGAGTAGAGATAGTTTCTGCCTGCAATGTACAATCCAAATATCCTGGGGCAGGTAGATAGTCACTGTCATTTTTTACTAGTAGCATACCCCTGTACATTCACCTCTGTTGTAGAGGAGTGACTAGTGGCATCCAGTTTTTCACCTAGTAACACACAAACATTATCCTCAATAACCTCCATATCCTCCCTTAGTACAGCGGATATGCACTCGGTTGCCCCAGCACCCTACCCGGGAGTATGAGAAGTATCAAAGGCAGTACTTACAGTTGTTACTTGCGCGATACCCCACAAAGCCTGAGATTAAACTTCCTGCCCGAAGGGCACGCCAATGGCACCAGGTAAAATGTCTACTTGAGGGGTTAGTAGTACAGGACTGAAAGGTCGCTAGATATCCATCATTGATTTTACTGCATTGAGTTCTTGTCCCTGAACCACATCCTGATCCACATCCGGTTCCTAGTCTATACTCTGAACAAGGCTAAGGCTTTGTATCTGGGGCAATAAGGGTGGTGAACATGCTGGTGAGATGACCACCGCTGCCATTAAGGTCTCTGCCAGGTGAGATACTTCTCCCGGTATTTGGTTTTTAGAAGCTGTAATAATCACTTCTTGTACTGTCCCTGTCTTTAGTAACTTCAGGAAGGGACATTCCACTTGTGAAGGTGAGCGGCCAAAGGCTAAAGAGTTCTCAACCTGAAGTGTGGCTAGGTATTCCCCCGATTTTAGGTGGCCCCTCGTGTGGCATGTATCCCTCGGGATGTATTGGTCTTTTGTGGGGCCATCCCTGTATCCTGTATTTTCGTGGTGTACTGATACAGGCGTAAATACCCACCCAAAAATGCCAAGCCGTGTACTCGCATCCACTAAGTCGCAGCATCAAAGAGGGAAAAAAAAGAAAGGGGTTGACAGAATCTCTGGGAAAGAGCCACAAGACAAACAGCAGCCAAGTTTTTGGTGAAAAAATACAGTCTCAGTGGAATCCAACTTAGGAGAATGTTAGCAATTGTATGTTGTTTAGAGATCAGCGAGAAGCCGGAGAAGGATCGCAAACTACTGCACAGAGCATCAGGCTAGCAGGTGATTAATCTGCCTGCACTCAGCACCCTGTGTAGCTGGGAGCGATGTCATCAAAATCATCAGGCATCACCTGGCATCTGTTGATTTAACTGGGGGCGCTGGGGGCACCAAACCCTCCTTTGCCGATACCGCCTATACGTAATGTTTACAGAGCCGAGGAGCGTGGAGAAAGGCAAAGCTGCCGCGACTGCAGACGGCCTCAAACTGTAATGAGCCTCGTGGTGGCAGCGGTGATCGGGAAGGTGCGGAACGGATCAGAGTCCTTGGCGGAGTCAGCCCACCATCTCCCTTCCCACCAACAGTCCCATAATGCCTCATTGAGACATAAATTAAAATTTCCCAACTCAAGTCTGGTATAAATTGAATTCACATGGCAAAATGTGTTTTCTTAATGGTCTGGCTCAACTTTTTATACTCCAAAGTCAAAGAAAATCCATTTTTATGTGTGCCCTATGTACCTGGAGACCTGCGCAAGCTGACATGGGGAAAGACCGTCCCCGCGCTGAAAGTCAACAACCTTCCCCGCGCCAAGTCCACATCTCCCATAAGCCTGCTCCTCTACTGACTCTTCCCAAGGTTTTATCTGGGGGCTCGCCAGGCCAGCACTACCAATGCTTCTTCCTCCATAGTTGTGGTTCAACCGGCAGCCCAAAACGACAGGTGATGCGTGTAAAACGTCTACTGCTGACGCTTAACTAATATCAATGCAATCCCTACTCGCTCTCTCTCTCTCTCTATATATATATATATATATATATATATATATATATTTATTTATATATATATATATATAACCTACTGGCGGTCGCCAGTAGGTAGTTATAGTTAGGACCTAGTTACCATAGGAAATTGGCAACATTCTACTACCAATAACTTTGGCGTCGATTGACGAATCTTCGTGACATTTTTAAAACTAATTCTTTGTTGAGATCAGCTCCTATGTTGGAAGTTTGGGGGTGATTCTTCAAGGGGGGGCCGAGAAAAAAGGGGGGTCCCAAAACGTGTTTTCTCCATGTTAATTTCCATAGGAAACTTTAGACAAGGCTACAGGTCGAATGGGTGAACGGAATTACCCCAAATTTGGCAGGGAGAAGGGTCTTGGTCTAGAAAGCACGCTTTGTTTATTTTGTGTAAATTTGTTCAGTAGTGTTTGAGAAATATCAAAATTTACAGTTATCGATATTTGGGAATTCTGCTATCTGATTGGCTGAGGCGTTACAAGCACAAGCTTGTTGCTGATTGGCTGCGAGCGGTGCGAGCGGTTGCAAATAGGAAGTGTTGGCTGCCATTTTGTGATTCCGTTGAAGCGAGTAAGGTGAAAAAAGGGGGAAAAAAGTGGGAAATAGGAGGGTAGGAGCACTATAACCTCTGTGGGGTGTTTAGGGTGTGCTATAGAGGGGGTGCGAAGTGAAGTATTTACCCCTACTGGTGTGTAAGTGGTGGGCTATGGAAATTAAGTGAGGTATTGGGTAGAGGCTGATGCGGATAAGGTGAGCTGGTGCGGGACGGACTCGGGGATTAAAGCGTGAGCCCAAATCGTGTGTCTTATGTTGTGAAGTCATGTGCCGTGGCCGCTGCACTACAGTTGTGGAAGTAGTGTCCGGATGGGTTTATAACTACTAGGACGAACTACTGACCCGTACTGGTATGAAAGTCCTGGGGTACGGAATATATGTGAGGTATTGTCTAGAGTCTCATGTTGCTAAGCTGAGCTGCTGCCGGAGTCGGGGATTAAAGCGTGAGCCCAAACTGTGTGTCGTATGCTGTAAAGTCATGTGCTCTGGCCGCTGTGCCACATCTGTGTAAGTAGTAGGTACTTGGATGAACTTTTGTTTAGAACATGGTAGCTAATGTATGTTGCTTAGGTGGTGTTGAATAGGGAGTGCGGAGGTAAATCTATATGGTATTTGTAGAGCGCAAACTACTCACCCCTATGGGTGAGTAGAGCTGGGGATCAAAGCGAGAGGTCTGTGCTGCAAAGTGAGATGGTCTGGCCGCTGCGCCACAGCTGTGTGGAGAATACATTATGGCAAGGGTGCGGGAGTTGGCGTTATATGGCCCTAAAATAGGGGGCCTAATTTGTAAGTTATCGGGTGGCTCTAAAAAGAGCCCTTGTGTTCATTAGTTGGAGCTACATATAAGTGCGGATGCAAAGCTTCACGTTATTCAGGAAAACTCGGTTTCCCTGATCTGTGAAGTGTACTCCATCACTTCTGTATATATCCACCATATCAAAACGTATGTTGTTGTTGTATATGGACCCCATTTTGTGGTCTCTGAGGTATACAGAGACAGCTTTGTTGACTTTTTTCTGAGATTTTTCAATCTGAGGACAAAAGTGTTTGGACCATTTCCACTCCTGTCTTTGGCATATATTGGAATATACAAAGACAGTTTGAGGCAAAAGTAACATAAATTGTCCAAAGGTGTCCTTCATAAGCATTTCCAAATCTACCCCAGTCAATGTGCCTAGGTTGTTTCCACCACAGTGCACAATCATGAGGTCAGGGTGTTGGAGATGCAAACAGGTTTTAACCAAAGGCAACAATTGGTGCCACTTCAATCCTCTCTGTCCAAACCATTTAATGTCCACATTTTGTAAACCTAGGTCTAAGTCAATACGTCTCTGTTCTGCATGCCTATTGCACCAGAAAACAAAGCTATGTCCTACGATCCACACTAGCATTTTTGAAGGTATGGCTGGAAGGTATGGAAAGATGTCTGTAGCGCATGCAGTTCCTTCGTAGAATAAGAGATATATTTAAAGATGGGGAACTAGTTTCTTTTCGCATACAAAAGTACCTGATTGGGAGATGAAAAGCATTGTTTTTTAAAAGTAGGGTGCACATTAGTTTTATGGAAAAGTATGTTTGTGATTGGTTAAGAAAAAGCAGTTTGCACGTACATATTATAGGATAAAACTCAACCACACCTGCTACTTGCATTTGGAAGGCACTGTTCGAACTTAAAACAATTGTGAACTTTTAACCTGCACGCGCCGTTAAATGTTCAAGAAAATGTTGCAAAAAAATATCGTTAGGTTTGAAACAATTGATGAACTTTTAACCTCCACGTGTTGTAGAATGTTCTAGAAAGTGTGTTGATAGAATACGTTGCATTTCTGACTTCGATGTGTACTTCAATATTTAAAAAGCTATTTATATGGAAAAGTAGAAAGACAGTAATAGAGAGAATTTTTGAGAGCTAAAAGAATCAAGAAACTATTGTAATTTGTTCTTGATTACCTATTGGCGGTCGCCAGTAGGTAGTTATCACTGTTGACGGTCTGAAAGTGCGGTGTTGCTCAGAGTGGCATGGTGGTGATATGATATGGTGCTACACTCGGGTATGAAACTGAGAGTCTAAACCGTGAGGTCATTGCTGTAAAGTGATGTGATCTGGTGTTTGTAGCATATGTGTGCAAGTAGTGTTAGTAGGCGTTTATACCATACAGGGAGTGGGAAGCGAACTACTGACCGCTACTGTGTGTTGACAGTATACCAGAAGCAGGAAGCGAAGTAGTTATGCCTACCGGTGTGAAGACTTGGGGATGAAACCAAGCTGATTGCTGTAAAGTGATGGGCTCTGGGTGGTGTAGGATACTAGCTGCTGTAGTAGAAGTGTGTAAGTAGTGTTAGTATGCGTTTATAGTGATAAACAACGTTTACCCCGAAACTTTTAAAACGCAGGGAATCACAACGCGGTCGTTCCAACGACTGCGTTGTGATTCCAAATACAATTACTCCACAAGTGGGAACAACGACTTGCGGAAGGGGGGGGGGGTGTTGGATTTAAAATCCAACACCTTCCCTAGTGTCCGCACAGACTGGAGTTGGAATAGTAAATTATACTATTCCAACATCCAGCGCGCCCCCTCCGCAAGTCGTTGTTCCGACTTGCAGAGTAATAGTATGTGGAATCACAACGCGGTCGTTGTAACGACCGCGTTGTGATTCCCTGCGGGATAAAAGGCGGCGGAATAACGTCATACATTTGTTTATAGTATATAGGGAGTGGGAAGCGAACTACTCATCCTTACTGGTGTGAAGACTCTGGGATTAAGCCGTGAGCCTAAATTGTGAGCTCACTGCTGTAAAGTGATGTGCTCTGGGCGCTGTAGCATACTTGTGGAAGAAGTGTTAGTTTACGTTTATACAAAATAGGGACTGGGAAGCGAAAGTCTTACCCCTACCGGTGTCAAGACTCGTGGATGAAACTATGATCTCATTGCAGTAAAGTCATGTGCTCTGTGTAGTATTCCATTGTAAGTCATAGTAGAATGTTAGAATGTAATTCTACTAGAATCTAAGGGCATATTATCAAGGAACGGCGTTAAAATTATCGCCACTTTAGCGGCAGGAAACTGCCGCTAAAACTGCGCTTATGGGCTTGATAATATGCCGTAGAGAATTCCAATAGAAGCCCATGTTAACACGAGAGCATGGGGTTCTATTGGAATTCTCTACGGCATATTATCAAGCCCATTATCGCCGTTTTAGCGGCAGTTTCCTGCCGCTAAAGCGGCGATAATTTTAATGCCGTTCCTTGATAATATGGCCCTCGGTATGTAATGTTAGAATGTAGGGCTGTCAAGAGGGGAACCTTGTGGAGTTTGTACACGGTGCTGGATTAGACGGTTGCTTTGTTGTCTGCTCCTGTTGGTGGTTGTTTCAGGTGTCTTGTTTTCTTGTAATAAATCTACTTATTGGATTCACTGCTGTCTGCCTCTTCACTACATAAATTTGGTGACGAGTGGGAGAAGGCAAAAAGAAGGCACCACTCAGCAATATTTCAAAATTGCTTGCTTTGTGCTGAAGACCAGTTTTGTGTGTGTAGCTGTTTCTACTCAAGGCAGGGTCGTCGGCTCATTGAACTATGTCATCTGACTTCTGGTAGGATTTATATTTTTAGATTTTGCGCTTCCTCTGCTTCTTCCCTACATTCTGGTCGCTGTACTACACGTGTGTAAGTAGTGTTCGTATGCGTTTATACTAACAAATGCATCATGGTAGTAGGGAGGGCGATCTCTCAGGCGCAGCTCATACAATGTCCCGGGGTGTGCATTTGCTGGACATTTGTGTTTGCTATTAGAGGGTGGTGCATGACTTCCATCCTGTGATAGCAAATACTTGTTCGACTACTTGAAGCGAGAGGAGGAAAACCTCGTATCGCTGTAATAGAAGAGATGCGGATGGTAAAAATGGGGAGAAACGAACAAAACAAAAAAAAGCGGGGTCTCACCCGTTCTTTCAAACGAGGCCCCTGGTGGGTGGGTAATGTTCCGTGGCCAATCCAATTATTATATTGCGGGGTCTCTGTAGGACTGGGGATCTTAATGTCATATGTAAATTAGGCGCGGAAGGGCACAGAGACGTTTTGCAGCCTAGGGGAGCACCACCTTCCCGGGTATTGTTTACTAATTGTTCAGGGGTTTCAAGGCCAACTGAAGTCCAGGGATTGCCACACTCCGGGTCTTTATTTAAATATGCAGGGTGGGCATCGGCAGTCCCTGAAGACTCGGTGGTCCTAGGCAGTACCTTATTTGTTCTGTAATCACACGGGCACTACTTATGGTATTATAAAGTGATACACTCATAGAACTCTTGCAGTTGTGCAATTACCCAGGCTTCATTTGTCTAATAGTCAGTTAGATTATGTTTGGTAGGTGCACTCTAATATTAAATAATGTTGTCCTTAAAATCTCCTATAAACAGATGATTTTCACAATAAACAATAGACAAGTGTCGTCAGAAAAAGAAGACCTATACACTCAGTTATTTATTTGAAAAAATAAGTAACCTTTATTAAAACAGAAATTAATAGAAATGTAACTTTAATAGATCAGTATAATAAAAAAAACGTGGGTTGGACTCCAGTGGAAGCAGCGTAGGAAACCTGTATGTGTGCTATAGTGAGAATGGAAGGGAAGGGGAGTGGGTGGAAGGGAGAAGGGGAGGGAGAGTCAAAAGAAGAGAGGGAGGAGGAGACAAAGAGTTGGCCTATTGCACCCAGCCCTTAGTGTTTACCCTCCGTCACCCGTTTGTCTAGGACGCTGGGGTCTGCGAGAAAGAGTGTGGTACAGCAAGTCCTTAAAATTAAACACATGAGGCCAGAGACTATGGGCCATATTATGAAGGAAGGGCGATAACATTATCGCTGCTTTAGCGGCAGGAAACTGCCGCTAAAGCGGCGATAAGGGGTTGACAATATGCCCTTGTGAATTCCCTTAGAAGCCCAGGTTCTGGTGTGAACCTGGGCTTCTATGGGAATTTACAAGGGCATATTATCAACCCCTTATCATCACTTTAGCGGCAGTTTCCTGTCGCTAAAGTGGTGATAATGTAATCACCGTTGTTTGATGATATAGTCCTACATTATTAGGTACGGGAAAATCGCTTGCATG
The DNA here is from genome assembly GCF_964204655.1 of Triturus cristatus. Classification (NCBI taxonomy): domain Eukaryota; kingdom Metazoa; phylum Chordata; class Amphibia; order Caudata; family Salamandridae; genus Triturus; species Triturus cristatus. Next base: position 1,187,854,117 of record NC_140581.1, on the reverse strand, counting down.
CACCTGTACACCCAGGGTGCTGCACCCCAACCCCTTCCCCCGCACTGTTCTCAATTGTAGGTCTTGCACACCGAGGCTTCACTGCTCACCTGCCACCACTGGTGTGTCTCACGACGTGTTGGTGCAAGCTCCTAGTCCGGGGTATGTTTGTATGATAGACCAGGGGTCTGGTCGGGGACGGTGTCTTGACACCACGATTGAAGGTGTCAGAATGCCAGGGTATCATTGCGGGATCAGCTCCCGCTCCGCCCTTCTTGTCGCAATAAATGGAATGTCTGAAAGGGAGAAATAATTTAATGGTGGAAACGTCTGGAGATAAATGAAGGTTTATTTCAAGCTTGATAGAAAATAGGAGTTGAGTGCATCCTTTGTTTTTGAAGTACGATCTTTCAACTGTTAGTGTTAATCGTGGTTCAAAGAGGAGTTGGAGTGCACAAGAATACACAAGGTTAAATAAGAATATGTTATGCCAACGTTCACATACAAAGGAACAGAGAGCATGCTAGAAGCATAATGTGCGCGTGTAATGCAGTGGTGGGAGCCTGTGTGCATGTACACTTAGTAAGGAACTCACTACAGTGTCCTAAAAGCCAATGTCACATGTCTGTAGGGCAGCGCTGCCCACTGGCTCAGGCCTACAGTACGGTCCAGCTGGTCCTTAAAATTAGAACGTTGTTACTGAATGAGGTCAGAGATCACATCATTACGCACGGCAACATCGCTTTTACGCTCGTGCGCACTCAGGGTGATGCACCCCACCCCTCCCGCAGAACCGCCCTCAACAGGTGTCTGTAGGGCAGCGCTGCCCGCTGGCTCAAGCCTACAGTACAGTCCAGCAGGTCTTTAAAATGAGACAGAGATGTGACTGAATGAGGTCAAATCTCACATCATAACACATGGCAATATTGTTTGTTCGGACCTACGCAGCTAGGCTGAAGCACCCAATTGGAGGCCCTGTGCACCCAGGCCGCTCTGCTTACCTGCTGTCATTGTTGTGTGAGCAAACACTAAGGGCAGCAGTGCTCACAATTCAGATGGAGTGTTGATTGCAGGAGAGTGTACACCTCATGGATCCCTTTCGTAGACAACGGGCAGTAGGGCTCACAATTTAGAGCCCGTGTTGATTGCCAGGATGGAGTACACCTCATGGATCCATTTCTTTTTTTTTATTGCGCATTGTGATATGCGAGGTGGATGCTGCAAATCATTTGAGGTAGTGTGGAAGAAGAGGGACGTGTGGCGTCGTGGTTATCCTATTTATTCGTACGCAAAGTGGGCTGGGCTTGCGTACACCAGGCCAGCATAGGGGTGTGAATAATTATTATGGGACTTGGGGGTTGTTCAGTTCCTGCGTGGCCAGGAAGTGTACTTATGTGTGTTTCTTTTGTAGTTTTGACCTCGCAGAGTGTGCAATTTAGATTAGTGTAGCATGTGTCGGGAGGCGGAAACTATAGTTAATGAGATGGCATGTGATCTAGGATGTGCAGTCTGCCTGTGGCTGATGATACTCCTAAGAGCCAGCAATACCCAGGCCGAAAGGCAGCACAATAATGTGCAGACACACACACCAGGGGCATCGTGTGACACATGTTTTTTTTTTGATGGAACGTTTGAGATGCATGGCAATTACACGTGGAAGGCTAATGTACAGAGCATGAATATTGATCAAGATGATCGTTGCATGTTGTGTGTAGTATAAGATATGTGTATACAGGAAAACACTTTTCAAAAAAGCTTTCTAAGCAGAAGAGGTGTCTCTCATCAAACGCTGTAGAGAAATGTTATGAACCAATCAAATGCTTTTTTTTAAGGTCACATGGCAATCGCGCACTGAGCGCGCAAGGAGGCCGCACCCGGCGTGATTTTGACAAAATATATTTATCATAATATAAGTTTATTACAGTTAGAAATATATAAATGTTTAAAATAATTTAGATTTTCGTGTGCTCTCATATACTGTTTAAAGTTATTTAGATATACTTTTGAGACAAAAAAAAAAGGGAATGGCGTACCTGGCGTGATACTATATGTCTTTGATGTAACACAGGGCCTGGCAGCGTGTACTCGTCGAATACGCAACGCGCAGCAGGCGGGACTCCATACGTACATGACGTAATGCGTAGCTTGATACTGCGTACCCGTCGGATACTAAAGTAGTACCTGGGGTGACTTCATGCATATATGATGTTACGCGGGACACTGTGCCATGGACTCTTCGGATACGAAATACGCATCCTTTATGAGTTTAGCAATATGGCGGATTGGATTCGTGTGGTGATGGAGCTTGGTACGCTACTGGTATGGGAGTGCAGAATTCTCCCCCCCAAAAAAAAATATATACATATTTTTGGGGGACGATATAAAACATTACATGATTTTTAAAGTTAAAAACAAGAAGTATAATAGAGTTCCAAAATATTTAAAAATATAATAGAAAAAATATAGGTTTTATAAACTTACGAAATTAACATTTAAAAAACCTTTGAAATTCACTGAAAAAACCATAGGTTTCACAGACGTTATACTTAGGAATTAGCATTTAAAAAACCTTAGAAATTCACTAAAAAACCCATAGGTTTCAGGGACGTTATAGTTAGTTGAACATTTGACTCATATAAAACAAGAGAAATTCGCCTGTTATAGTTAGTTGAGCTAACTATAACTCGCGCGCCCGCAATGCACTGCTGATGATGTCACATATTACATCACTCATGACATGGTAAGTGACCTCACTGATGACATCACTGATGACATCTCAAATGACATCACTGATGACATCACTCATGACATCATCCACGTGAAAATCTGATGCACATACTGATGTTCTAATGTAAACTTTGATACACCCATTCTAAAATGCTGACTACTATTTTTGAAACCATACACAGAAGAATGCCATATACTACATAGCACTCACTATTTCCTAGGTCTACACACACATCCAGTCAGTTATACATGTAGTTACTCATCAATAGAGGACTATAATATGCACTAATACATCTATACATGCAGCCACATGCTGCCACCCATCCATAGAGTTACTCACACGCCTAGTCAGTAATGCAAAGAATGAATCACATACCCATTTAATCATGTATACAGTTATACACACTAACTTCGTTATTTTTAGACATACCACAGCACTATATTTATACAGATACTAACACATATTTACTGTCTTATACAATCACTGATAGAAGCAGACACTTATTTATACACCCACTCTTGAAATAACTTAGTCTCACGTATACTCATTTATATACTCCAACACTCACATATAGGGGCTTAAAACATATGTAGTTAGTCACAGATATACCACTGAGACATGTATTCACTCACCAAAACACCAATAGACACACTAACTCACCCATACAGCCCTTTCCAGATGCACTTTTTAATCCATACAACCACTGAATCACCCACTCAGACATCTATGCACAGACTCATACACCCACCCACCCACACAGACACTCAGGGACCCATACAGATACTCAGACAACAAATCAATAACCTATATAGACACTCATGTAGGTATTCAGCAACCCATGCAGTTGCTTACACACCAATGGAGAGACTAATACAGACTTTTACAAAGTTTAGTCACTAACCCATGCATTCAGTAAGACACGTTCAATCACTCACTTATACAGTCAGTCACATACATACAAAATAATTCCTTTAGGCACTTGTAAATGCATTCATTCTTCAATACACCTTGACATATATATATATGTAAAACATATTTACATGTTATAGAAACACACATTCACTGGATGATGTCATCAGTGATGTCATCAGTGATGTCATGTGAGATGTCATGAGTGATGTCATGAGTGATGTCACTGACCATGTCATGAGTGATGTAATATGTGACATCATCAGCAGTGCATTGCGGGCGCGCGAGTTATAGTTAGCTCAACTAACTATAACAGGCGAATATCTCTGATTTGATATGAGTCAAATGTTCAACTAACTATAACGTCCCTGAAACCTATATTTCTTTTAGTGAATATATATATATATATATATATATATATATATATATATATATATAGAGAGAGAGAGAGAGAGAGAGAGAGAGAGAGAGAGAGATAGACATAGATATAGATATATAGATATAGATTACCTACTGGCGGTCGCCAGTAGGTAGTTATAGTTAGGACCCTGTTTCCATAGGAAATCCGCAACATTCTATTTTGAATAACTTTGGCGCCGGTCGACGAATCCTCGCGAATTTCTCAAAATAGGTGGGGCGCTACGCTCCGCTCCTACCCTGAAAGTCTCGGGGGGATTCGTCAAGCGGGGGCTGAGATAAAAGGGGGGTCCCAAAACGCGTTTTTCCCATGCATTTTTCCATAGGACCTTTAGACAGGGCTACAGCCCGAACGGCTGAACAGAATTACTAGAAATTTGGCAGAGAAGTAGTCCTCAGGTCAAGGAAGTGCCTTTTGTAGGTTTGGTGTAAATCTGTTCAGTAGATTCTGAGAAAATAGCCTTTAAATCAATATATATATCTGAGCCAGCTTACGGTACGCTTACCGTAAGCTTACCGTACGCGTACGGTGGCGTGCGCGAGCGTGATTCTGATTGGCTGTTACATCTAAGTAAACATTCGAATCGGTCGAAACCAGGAAGCGGCGGCCGCCATTTTCTCTCTCGCACTCTGAGGGGGGGGCTGTAAACAAAGGCAAAAAACATATAAAGGGGCTGTTTAGACAGCGCCCATGCACATAGCCATGTTAGTTGAGTCCTCAAAGATCCCCCAAGGCCAAAAACGGTAAATTTTTATTTTTTTAAAATTTCGCCGATTACGCTTACCGTACGCGTACGGTGCGCTTACGCTAAAAATTTTAATAAAAAAAAAAAACACTCTCTGTGCATGGCATATTATTGTCATCACTTACAAATTAAATTTAACAGATTACCTATCACAAGGAAGCGCATAATATGTCCTCCATGTGTGCACGGTGCGTAACGTGGGCACGCGGTGCGTGTAGCGCACTGCGTGCCCACCTTGCGTGTACGGCACTAACTGCGTAAAGTGGGCGCGCGGTGCGCGAAGCGCACCGCGTGCTCACTGTGCGCACACGGTGCGCGAAGCGCACCGTGCGCGCACGGAACGAACTGCGTTAAGTGGGCGTGCACGCCACGAATGGCATAAAGTAACTTAGCATTTAAAAAACAGTACAAATTCACTGAAAAAACCATAGGTTTCACACACGTTATAGTTAGGAATTAGCATTTAAAAAACCTTGCAAATTCACTGAAAAAACCATAGGTTTCAGACATGTTATAGTTAGCGGAAATTTTACTGATAAAAAACCAATGAAATTCCCCCGTTATAGTTAGTGCAGGCAACTATAACTCACGCGACCGCAATCTTCTGCTGATGACATATGTGTCTTTATGAAAAAAAAATATTTGTAATATATGTATAGCTAAAAATTTATGGAAGAAGACATGGGCAAATAAGTGTCTAAATACAGTATTAGCATCAGCAGAGGATTGCGGTCGCGTGAGTTATAGTTGCCTGCACTAACTATAACGGGGGAATTTCATTGGTTTTTTATCAGTAAAATTTCCGCTTTTCCGCTAACTATAACATGTCTGAAACCTATGGTTTTTTCAGTGAATATATATATATATATATATATATATATATTCACTGAAAAAACCATAGGTTTCAGGAGCGTTATAGTTAGGAATTGGCATTTAAAAAACCTTAGAAATTCACTGAAAAAACCGTAGGTTTCAGATGTCATCAGTGATGTCATCAGTGATGTCACTGACCATGTCATGAGTGATGTAATATGTGACGTCATCAGCAGTGCATTGCGGGGGCGCGAGTTATAGTTAGCTGAACTAACTATAACAGGGGAATTTCTAGGGTTTTGTATGAGGGAAATGTCCAGCTAACTATAACGCTCCTGAAACCTATGGTTCTTTCAGTGAATTTCTAAGGTTTTTTTAAATGCCAATTCCTAACTATAACGCCCCTGAAACCTATGGTTTTTTCAGTGAATATATATATATATATATATAGATAGATATATAGATAGATATATAGATATATATATAGAGAGAGAGAGATAGACATAGATATAGATATATAGATATAGATATATATATGTAGATAGATATATAGATAGATATATAGATATATATACACTATAAAACTATTTTGGGGCATGGCTAGCAGGGCCAAGATGTCGGATGTCTAAATAGGGTCAGCGCACCTACCCGTTATCCCCCATTAATTCTGGTCAAATGTAGACATAGTGATATGTGCCGCCTAAACCTGTCCGATCTGTCTCCTGCTGCTGTCACAACTGGCACATCTAACTGCCATGCAATTTGCCCCACTCGGCCAGTTTTTTATGGTGAGAGCCCAGCTGAGGCCTACACTCGCATGGAGGCGATCCAAAGGTGGCAGCAGTCACATCGCTTCTTGGTGACGCGGAGGTGTGATGACTGGTGACCCTGACTGCTTCCCGTTTGCCTGGTGGCATGCTTACAGGGGCAACTGTTTTGGATACCACCCGGGCCAGTGGGACTGGTGTAAAACACTGATATGACTAAATCTGGTGCTGGAGCTGCTCCAGCTGAAGGACAGTGAGAGGATAAACTGCTGTCTGGTGTGTCCAGCCATATCTGGTGAGCCGGGGAATAGTGGGGCCAATGCCCTCCTACCTGCATCCGCCCCAGATGCGGTGACTGCTTTGAGCCCAGAGGTCGTGTCGAGTCTAAGCTATTGTGCCTCCGCTCCTGGTCTGGCTCACCCTTTACCACCTCCCCTGTGCTCCCAGTTGGAGCTCCATGCATGTAAGAGCCTGGTCGCCACCTCTGGCCTTCAGTGAGGCCGCCGGTGGGCGGGGGCATGGGGATTGGTTTGGGCCCAGGCCCACCATTGGCGGTAATGCAGCATCGCTGTTTGGCACTCTGCCCTTGGATCTTCCTGCACTGCTCTGGGCCCTTACCATTCGTCCTTGATGCTGGCGATTGGGGCGGAGTGACCAGGGGCCAATTCGGGCCTAGTCCCTACCACAACCCACAGTTTGCAGTGGACAGCTCACAGCTCTCTGAGCCTGAGACCTGTGCCGGGCTCCTGTGGTTTATCTGCTTGCCGGCCCGCTGCTGCTGCAATTAACATTTAGTTGCGCTGGGGGCCCTGGATCCCTGGGGGCAACTTGGACCCGGCTACTAACTGCGGCCCGATCATGCCTCAATGTGCCTCCTCTAATTTGGGGTGACATTTTTGCTCTGTGGCCCTGCCTAGAGCTGCTTCCTCATGTAAGGGTGCCTCATAGCCCCCTGTTTTGACACGCCAACTTTGATTGGGGCCACATATATGCAACCCTCATTGACACCAGACCTGTTTCCTCCCCTGCTATATTAATATGGTCAGAGCACCCTGGACAGTCCTGCCTGCTTTCATCATCAGATTTAGCTGGATTGCCTCTGTGCAGTGATGTTTTCTGCGTTCTTGCCCCCTGAAGCGCTACGGGTGCCCTGGCAAGCGTAATTGACTCAGCCTTTCTGGGACATTGATCATTAATTACCTTGGTGTATCTGTCCAGAGCTGGGGTAGGTCCTTTCTTATTGCCTTGGTCTGGCTGTGCTGCTGCGCCATACACTACAGGGCTGATCAAACACTCTGGCACATGTGGCACGTGTCATTCCTGCCCTGTAGCACTCCTGTCCGGCAATACATGGGAATGCTGGACTGGCGGATTCCTAGGAGGCCTGGTGGCGGGCTGGGACCTGGGAACCCCAGGCTCACTTCCCCTGACATTAGCCCCTCTGATGACCAACGCACATCAGTTAGCCATGGGCTACATGTGATCAGGTAGCCAGCATGGGATGATACGTCGCACATTCGCTCTGGAGCAGCCAACTGGAGAGCTGGTGGAAGTAGGACCGTCTGTCTCAGATATGTCTCTTGGAACTAGCATAACACTGTACTTCAAGCCATGGAGAAGATCAGAACAACTCTTGAGCAGACACGCACAGTGCTTGAAAGCAGAATTGATAAAGTGACAGCCGACCACTCTACTCCGCGCAGACCATCGCAGGCTCACAGACAAAGTGCACAATGTTGAGCCTAAGCTAGCCAAAATTCAACTGACAACCCGCAAATCAGCATCCCTGTTACAGACCTTGGTAGTTCGTGTGCATAACCTGTAATGCAGAGCAGAAAATACGGAAAGCTGCTCTAGAAGAAGCAACATATGAGTAGTTGGTGTTCCAGAGGGTGTGGAGGGCCAAGATGCAGTGGCCTATGCAGAGGCCTAGATCCGTACCTTATCCTGATGCAACGCACTCACCCTTTTTCTCTGTTGAACGTGCCCATCAGGTGCCAAATCACAGACCACCACCCCGCTCCAACCCCAGGTTTTTTCTGTTCCATCTGCTGAATTACAGGGATTGTGACTCAATCCTGCATGAGGCGCATAAATTGCAGGAGATTAAGTTGGACAATGCCTCTGTCATGATCTTCCCTGAAAATACTATGGCAGCGCAGAGACAGAGGAGTTCCTTTCTGGCCATTAAGCAGTGTCTCCGGGAGTTGGACATATGAGAGTCCTCTGAGGAGGCGTGGGACTGGCTGGAGTCCGCTGGCCTTGAGACATTGCGCCCATCACTCACTGAAACAATGAGAACACAAGACGCTGCAGGAGGCTGTCGCCGTGGATGCCGCAAGCGGGCAAGTCACCCTTCTCAGCCTAGAGCTACACCGAACCTGGAACAAATAATCTCAGAACAATGCCAGGCCTTTCAGATGGCTCTACAATGTGAGATCATGTCCAGAGTCTGGACCTAGATGCCAGATCCATGAAATCCTTCAGTGATGATGGCTCCTCAAGTACATTGCCATCTTAGGCAGACTCGCTGGCCCCACCTGATGTTACTTCACAAACTGCAAATGATATTATATGAATCGCCACTAGCACTAAATCCTGTAGAAATGCCCGCTTGCTGTCAACTGATTTATTTTTGTATCGTTTTGTAGATGTAAACGCTAATCACTCTTATATTGGAACACTGACCACTCTGGGGGTTCCACCGATGCGTCATGCAGGGAGCATACATCCTATAATTAAGGATCCCTGTTTTCTGTTTTTACTGATTTTTACAGATCAATACAGACAGAAAACCATTTATTTTCCATGCTGTTTTTATTTTTAAATGTGGAAAAAATGGAAATTGGGTTGCTTTTTGAGTAATTCAAAATATTCTCTGCCCTGACTGCCAGGCCAATAGCTGAGTGTATAGATAGGTATGGGGGTTAGAAAAGAAAGAAAGTTTAGTAAAGAAGCTTCACCAGCAGTAGATATGCACAAGGATGTTACTGAAATTTGCATATTTTCATATAAGCGGATTAAATTATCTTCTGCGTGTGTTCATATCACTGAAACCAGGTAGGCATTCAAGCATAAGTGCATATTTATTGTTAAATAAGTGTGTACATATACCAGTTTCTGCTTAATGTTTTCACAAAACCCAAAGAAAATGTGAATAAATACAGATAAAATTAGAAAAAAATACATATGTATAAATACAGACTGAAAAGACAAAACTGGGAGCCCTACTTATAATGTAATGCAGTTAACTGTTAATGCACAATTACATTTGGTATCTCTGCATCCTATACATATGGGGTTATGCATCTTTGGCTTTTGTGCCTTCCCCCACGCTCCCTTTGACCAGCATATAAGGCTGGTATTTGCCACAGGTAGTTTGGCAGTTTGTCCCAAGTTCTGACAGGTTGCCCTGGCTGGCCCGGCCTCCCTGATCACCCTTGCCCAACGGTGCCGCTGCACATAGTGGGAACCCCCGCCCTTTGCAACGTATCCGTATGGAGGGCATTAGAGCATTAGCCACATGACCCACACTAACATCCCCACCTGGAATGTGAGAGGCATGTACACACCCTTGCACTGTTACGCATTGTACTCTTACCTAAAACTTTGATCGACCCACATAACACTACTGCAGGAGACACACTTGACGGTAGCCGAAGCATACCAACTTCAATGGTGTTTACTGGGCCAAGTATTCACCACTGACTATTCCTCCTATGCTTGAGTAGTGCTGGTCTGGGTGAACCCAGGGACCCCTTTTGCAGCAGATGAGGTAGTGGTAGACACTGAGGGTCAGTGTGTGTTAATACAAGGTCGCCTCAATGCCCGTCAGCTGCCCTTATGGGCAATATATGCCTCCAACACAGATCAGGCCTTTTTCCTAAACAGTCTAAGACAATGTCCATTTGTAGTGAGATCCCATGGCTCTTAGGGGGGCACTTTAACTCTGTCCTTAGTAAAACACTAAACCGCTCCCCCCCCACCATGCACATTAGCCATGTCTAAAGCCCAAGCACTAAGCAACTGGCTACAACACTGGCAGCGTGTAGATATATGGTGTGCCTGCAACCCTAACACAGGAGTGTCATCATTTTACTCCTCACTGCACAATTTGCATGCTAGGATTGACTGAATCATTGGATCGACCAGTCTCCTCTTTACTGTCCAGCAGACTGACTACTTAGGACGCACACACTCGGACCACAACCCTTAATTCCTTGCAACTTACATAGGAAGAGAGATACCTACCATACCTACATGGCACCTTCAACCTGCAGCACTTGAGGACCCACCATTCAGGGAATCCCTTGACACTGCTCCAGTGGATTACTTCAAGTTTAACAGCAACTCAGCCGTTGATTGAATGGTATGCCTACAAGGTGACCATCAGAGCGAATAGCTTGGGATTGAACTGGAATATCCGAGAGCAGCAACACTCATATTGAACGCAAGCTTCTGCGACTTTAGACACATTCAGTAACGAACCCAGAGTACATCCGTCGGTTAGCAGGCGTGCGCTGTGAGTATATCTGGCTACTACAGTGACTGAGATGCCTTAAATTATACTGAACACTCATCTCGAACCAATGCGACAAAATCACACAGGCAGGGTACTGGGGTGGCTGATACCCCAGGAGCAGCCCGACAACCTTTTCTTTTGCTGCGCTCCTTTACGGGGCACCTTCTCCACACCCGAAATTAAATACATGTGAAATTGGGACGTCACTGTACATCACTCTACAAATCGACCACGGGAGCCGGTCAAGACCGCCTTGAGGCATTCTTCTCCACAATTCGCTTACCCATCATTTTGCCTTAACAGTGGGAGGAACTCTACTAGACAATCACACTTTTTGAGATTTGCGAGGCCGTCAGGGTCCTGGCAACAGGTAGGACTTCAGGGCCATATGGCGACTGGCTGAGTACAACAAACCCTGCGCCCAGTAATAGCCCCTCACCTGCACACCTTATAATATGGGGCCCTCGCGGCTTCCGTTCTCCCTGTGTTATTGTGTGAGGCTTTGCTCACCTCCCTACCTAAACCCGATAGGGAACCTACCATCCTGGGTTCCTACCAACCCTTGGCCTTGCTCAACACCGACTATAAAAAACTGGCCAAAGTACTCACAGACCGCACTGACGCCGCTTGCCCCATATGTCACATGCAAACGCTGACTTCCTTTACATGTTATGGACCTGCCCACTTCTTACCACTTACTGGTGAGGTGTCATGTCCCAATTGTTCAGCTGTATGGGGCGCACTGTGACACACACATGGGAAATGTGCATCTTGGGTCTTTTTCACAGGAGTAAGTGACAGAGGGTCACTTCCCAATATCTAGACCTGGGCATTCTGATAGCCAAGTGTCTAATCACGAGGTGCTGTAAGTCGCCTGAGCCTCTCTCTCTGGCATCCTGGAGACAATCACTGCTCGTGTGGGCCCAAGCCGAAACCATTGCATTGAGGATGCTTTGGGGCTCTGTAAGAGCTCTATAGCTACCACTGGGACACTATACTATATGACTTCCAAAATGAGTCACATCTAGAGTTGAATAACCTGGATGCCACAACGTTAGTAGAGGCAGTAGATGGGGAGGCCCGAACTTCCATTTCATATTAGGTCTGAAATTCCCCCGTTATAGTTAGTTCAGATAACTATAACTCGCGTGACCGCCACTCTATCACAAGGGTGATGTCATCAGGGATGTCATGAGTGATGCCACTGACCATGTCATGAGTGATGTAATATGTGACGTCATGAGCAGTGGATTGCGGGCGCGCGAGTTATAGTTATCTGAACTAACTATAACGGGGGAATTTCATTGGTTTTTTACGAAATGTCCCCCTAACGATAACATGTGTGAAACCTATGGTTTTTTAAGTGAATTTGCAAGGTTTTTTAAATGCTAATTCCTAACTATAACGTGTGTGAAACCTATGGTTTTTTCAGTGAATATATATATATGTACATATTTTACATACACATATAAAAATGATTTAAAGTGTAACAAAGTGCAAGAATGTTAAATATTTCTAATGTAATTATACATAAAACACTCAACAATATATAAAAATACCTTTCACAAAAAATAAGTTACAAATTACATAAATGTATGTATGTAAATATATAACATTGAATACATGAACACCTAATTATAATACATATGTAAACAATACTAAAAAACGATTAAACTCCAAGAAGAATACATGTACTATTGCCATCCCAGTCAGTGCAACAGTAGGGAAAGCGTTGGACACCAAAGGGGTCAAATTTACCATTTCCAATCCAGTGTGTGCAAAAGCAGGAAATGTGTTGGACTCAGGAGGGTTACATTTACTATTTCTGCTCCAGCAGGTGCAACAGTAGAAAAGCATTGGACTCAGGAAAGGTTAAATTAACTATTCTCACACCAGTCTGTGCAACAGTAGGCAAAGCCTAGGACTCTGCAGGGGTTACATTTACTATTCCAACTCCAGTCTGTGCAACAGTGGGGAATGTGTTGGACTCAGGAAGGGTAAAATACTATTCCCTCTCTAGTGTGTGCAACAGTAGGGAAAGCGTAGGACTCAGGTGGGGTAAACTTTACTACTCCCACTCCACTGTGTGCAACAATAAAGAAAGCATTGTACTCAGGGGGAGTAAAATGTACTATTCCCACTCCAGTTTGTACAACGGTAGGGAAAGCGTTGTATTCAGGAGGTGTTAAATATACTATCCCCACTCAAGTATTTGCAACAGTAGGGAAAGCATTGGACTCAGGAGGGGTAAAAGTTACTATTCCGACCCACTCTAGTCTGTGCAACAGTAGGGAAAGTGATGGGCTCACGAAGGGTTAAATATACGTTTCCAACTCCAGTCAGTGCAACAGTAGGGAAAGTGTTAGACTCAGGAGGGGTAATATTTACTATTCCCACTCTAGTCGGTGCAACAATAGGGAAAGTGTAGATTCAGAATGCGTAAAATTTACTAGGAGCCAGTCGGTCTGTCGGAACCACAACATAATCCCATACGGATGACGTTTCCGCCATCTGGATTATGCTGTCGGTTTCCGACAGGCTTTCAATGTCGGGCATTCCTAAATGGAAACTTTGGGGGCCCCTAGCAGGCCCTACCTTCTTCCACGGCCTCCGGTTGGTGTCTGCCACATGGTGCAGGGATTTACAGAAACTCCTGTTTCTTTATTGGAGCTTGTGCTGCGTCCGGTTTCCGTCCGCCACACAAGCTCCCATCGGGAAATGGGAGTCTGCGACAGCACCATGTGTGGTTGCATCGTAATTTGGGGTTCGGACAGCCGACCCGAAGTCGGTCGGTTCCGAAACCGCAGGGATGTTGGTCGGAGGCAATTCCGGCCGACATCCTAATCAAGCCCATAATGTCTTAATTTTAGCTACATTTAAAAAAAATGCATAAATATATTTTTAAATCATTAGCAATTAACACAAATATTATTATTATAATTAAAAAAGAACTCTACATTCCTACAAATATAACAGCTAACAATTAACAAAAATAAACAAAGTATAACATAATTTGCATATTAAATAATAAAAATCCTTTTTTAAATAAATGAATATTTTTTTTAATTTACGATTACTTAAGTAACTGCCCCCATTCCTCTACAAACTAAACACACACCTATAATATAACTCAACAAATATGATAAATTCACACTTATCATAATTATCAAATAAATAAGTAATGATAAAGTAATAAATAATTATCAATACATTATTTCCTAACTTCCCACCCTGTAACCTTAAAAACACAACAACCTATTCCTGAGAAATAATTCAAATATTATCTTAATTGCACAATGTACATAATTAATTATTAATGTAATATTTCATAGTAATATTAAATTCATTATTAATTATTTATAATTAATTTACTTTCCACCCTTTACCCCTATAAAGCCCACAACACACATCTAAAACATAACTTAAAAAAATACATTAATTACATAATTAATCATCAATTAAATAATTGAAAACAAATTATTCATTAAATAAAAATAATTTATAATTTACTTCCCACCCTGTACCCCCTTCAAAACCTACAACCCGCACCTAAAACATAACTTAAAAAATACATTTATTACACAATTTACATAGTTAATTTTCAATTAAATAATCATTAATTAAAAAAAATATTAATTCATTATAATTAATTTACTTTCCACCCTATACCGCTACAAGCCCCACAACCTGCACCTAAATCTTAACTTAAAAAATAAACCAATTACACAATATGCATAATTATCAAAACAATCATAAAAAATCATTAAGAAATTATGTTTTTTATTATTTATAATTAAATTACTTCCCAACCTATACGAATACAAGACCCACAACCCGCTACGACACTAAAAAGGTCAATAAATAAATTGAATAAATTATAAAACAGCTAAACATTAAAAAACATTACCAATAATTATACAAACAATTTAACATATATAATTAAATCATATACTAAAATACATAAAAATTATTTTAAAACAATATTATTAACAACAGTATTTTGGTAAACGATATTAACAACATAGATATTTTTAACTTCGATATTAACAACATGTGGCCTCATTATGATGTCAGTGGATAGACACCGTTGCAGTTTGGAACTGCCCGACCTTAGGTCGGTGGTTCCCACTGCAGTATTAGGATGCGACCACCCTTAGGTCAGCAGTTCCGATTGCAGTATTAGGATGCGACTGTCCATAGGGTGGTAACAAAGATCCATTTTCCAATGGAAGCTTGTGCAGTGGGAGGAAAAGGCCTGCAGCACAAGCTTCCATTGGGAAATGGATGTTTGGATCAAGCAGTGCCTGCCACATGGTATAGGGATGTTTAGGCCCATAGCGGAGGGCCAGGAAGGATGGGGGCCCTGCTAGGGGCCCCCAAAGTCACTTTCCAACAGCCTTCCATGTCGGAATGGCCGAAATGGAAAGGCTGTTGGAAACTGACAGTGTAATCCCGATGGCTGAGCTCAGGCTGGCTCCACCACCATTCAAGGGATTACAATTCCGCTCCTCTTCGGGCTCTGTGAGCCCATCGGAAGAGGAGCAGAATCCCCTTGCAGGTTTGCCTCCGACTTCCGTCATTGTAATATGGCTGTTCGAGGAAAGTCCTCAATGTCGGGATGAAAGCCTCCGACAGACTGTTGGAGGCTTTCCACCAAACATCGAAATCGGGTTCATAGATATTTTTGTAAACGATATTAACATACATATTTTTTACCGCAATTACTTACCTTAGAAAATTAATACTTTTGCCAATGATATTTCTGCATTGCAATATTTGTGGATCATGATATTAAAAACTTGATATTTCTGCATCTCGATATTTTTTACTCAATAATTTGTCCAAATACCTCTACCAACTGCTTTTTTCTGCCTTTATTTCATACCTTCTTACCTCCAAAATTAGGACATATTAACACTTGCCAAGTGCTCTTCATGACTAGTATATTTCTGATTCCATCTTTATAGTGGAGGTTTTAGTTTTCTGCGATCTATTGCATTAGCCTGTTGGCAATGTGCCCTTTCTGCATGGTCATCCCAGATTTTTGCCTTCTGCTGCTGAACCAGTTTTTTGGGTTGACTGTAGGATTCTATGCACTTTACCCCTTGTAAACAGGGGTAAAGTGTGTGTGCTTATCCATTTCAACATGGTGAAATTAAGATATACATGATTGGCACATTCGGTTCACTTTTATATCGCTAGTATATGGTACAACCTGTTCCAAGAGACTGTAAAATATATGCTACAAATTGGCTGCAGGACTCCTTGTGCCATCCCCTATAATAATAATAATAATAATAATAATAATAATAATAATAATAATAATAATAATAACAACAATAATAATAATAGTAATAATCTTTATTGTTAGATTAATTAAAATCATTACAATATGCAAGAGTCATGGTAAAAAAGATACTTTCGTAGACACCTGAGCAATGTGCAAAAGATTAGAAGAAAAAAAAGAATTGCATCATAATTCATAAATTAAAAGACAGAAGCCAAAAGTGCTAATGCAAGGGGGGCTGTATACACTTGTGATCACACAGATATTGAGATTGAGAAATGTTTGCTGGCATTAACCCCAGTTAGGAAAGAGTCTGTTTTCATGTGGAGGAAGGATAAAGGTCAAATTGCTGCAGAGGTAAGTTGGTTTGTGTCCAGAGGTAATCGCATGCCTGCTGCCTTTCTCAAGGTCTTCTCTACACCTTGGATGTAATTTGCAGTTTGAGAAATTGATCTCAGATCTGAGGAGTTGAAGCAGGCCAGAATGGCTTCACTGCAGGAGCGCACGCCTTGCAGATTCCACTGCGGGCGCAGCCATTTTCGCCGTATATCTAGAGTGGTCTCGCAAAGGCAGATAGTGTGGACCAGTTTTTCAGTTGCGAGGCCACATATTTGGTAGGTCGTGTCCCCTTCTCACCTCAACCAGGATTTGTTATGCAGTTGAGACTGTAAAATGCCCAGGCAGCAAGACAGAAATTAGCTTTTTATCCTAGGGTTTAAAACTTCGCCCAGGTACAGCTGTGTTCTCATGTCTTATAGCTGTTCAGTATGACCCAGGTGTGAGCGAGTCATGCTAGGGCTCTCCTACCTTCTAGTGAGACAGTTATCTTGGTGGATTTTGAGACTATTTATTTTTTATTGATCAAAGTTTACTGCAGCTGTCCATAGCTCAGCCAGCCCTAGCAAGTTAATTGTTTCATTAAGGTATTCATGGGGTGGCAAGCGTGGTTTATTTGCGATCTCCTCACAGATGCAGTGGTTAATGGAGTTATCCTCTGAGTTTTTGAGCTTGTGGCAAAATATGACAAAGGCTACGCATCTGGCATGGAACTGCTTTGATAGGCCAAACACCCGCCTGATCTGGGCTGGTTAGGTGTTTTTTTGGGTATCTAGAAGATGTGCCTATATATACGGACTACTGTCATATCCAAGACTGGTGTATCTCTGCCTTGAAGTACCTCGCTGCCGTAAGACAGGGTGGGGACTACTTTTGCTCTGGCGATTTCAAGAATCGGACTTAACGAGTCCCCATTCCAATTCTTAAGTCCCGCCGCAAGAGTGATCCCCTTCCTTTTGATTTCCTCCTTATGTGACCTAAAAGAGCCATTGTCGTCAAATCGGAGACTCAGGTACTTGTAGCAAATTGTTTCATCAATCCCGCTCCCGCCAAGGCACCAGCTGAACTTCCCCTTTGGAGACCTCGCGGCAAAGATCATAATTTTATTTTTTACTGTTTATTGTCAGCCCATTCACTTTCGCATAGGCTTAGGTCGCTCCCAAAAGGTGATGTATCCTAACCTGAGTTCTACTCAGTAACAACAGATCGTTGGAGTTCGGATGATTGGACAGCTGTATCGACCCTAATTTGGGGGCATGCGAGTTGATGGAGGAGTGTGTTGGGGAGATGTCTGCAAGAATTAAATTGAATAGTGGTGCGGTGTACTTCTCTGTTGTCCCAACCTCATGGTCGCGCTGCAGTGATGTTGTGTTTAATGGCACGATCCTGATGATTATTGGGCACAGCTAATTAGAGCTCTCCTCTGGTGGCCCTTGTGGGGACTCTCATACTACTGTCTCTGGCCTCAGCTCTCTGTTTCGGACTGAGAGGAACTGTTGGCTTTGACTTTAAAGGGGCCTCCTGTTTTCCTGGGTATTCCCCTGGTCTTGGAATCTGTGTCATTAGCTTGCGCTGCCCAGACTCTCAAGGCATGGCCCTCTGAGGAATGGCTAGCTATCCATTATTGAGAGCACCGCCACCCCCCTTCGTAGGTTCTTTTTTGCTCTTCTGATGGTTGACGTGCCCCTTAATTATTTGTTTCTAGTTTTTCCAAGGGAGGGCACAAGTACCCTCTGAGCTTCTATCTGGGCCTCTGTCTGTAGTGCTCAATGAGTGGAGCACTTGAGCATGTAGGTTCTGATCAGTAGTGCCTCCACGCACCCCAGGCACTGAGCTTTGAACTTATGGGGTTTGGATCCGGCTGGCCAAGCTGATCTTCCTTGTGCCGATATGCTGTTCCACATTTTGCCTCCTTGATGTGGGGTGGGGGTGCCCAGCGATCAACACTCAGGCTGGCTGTGTGACATTCTATGGATGCTGGCTGCCAGCACTACCTTGGCCTTGCAGGGGTGATGAGAGAGGGGGTGGTAAGCAGCGGCTAAAGGTGGGAGCGGGGGTGGTGGGCAGTGCAGTTGGCAATGAGGGTGTCCGTGGGTGACCACACTGCCACAAACAAGTCGCACCGGCCTAATGCTAGCCACTTCTGTCTACGGCAGGCAGTCGCCCCTAGTGCCTAAGCACTTGCTGCCTTACCGCTCGCTAACAATCTGCTTGCCATTCCAATGTACTGGATGCTGCTGCAGAAAGTCTGGCTTGGTGAATGCCGTGGCCCGATTGCCACCTCGAGTCCAACACCAGCACCCCCCTCCGGCGTCTCACTCAGGACCTGCTGCATCTCTCCGCAGCTGAGCACAAGCTTGTTCCGTCCACTAAAAAAAATGTCTCAGGCCTGCCATTGCCACGGCAGCCTGTAGGGGGGTTTTAAACGGTTATTTTGATCTGGTAAAATAAACCTTTTGCTTAGCCCAAACATTCATTTTTAATGTTTACCCCTATGGTATGGCCTAACAGCTACCAGGTCAGGGTGCATGGTACTTAAAAAGTAGAACAAGTATATTTAATGTTTTACATCTCTTGTCAGTGAAAAACCTCCAGTTGTTTTTCATTGTGGCAAGGCTGGCCTTCCATAGACTAACACAGGTTCATCTTGTTATATTTAATAAGCGATACATTCACTTGGGAAGAACTGCAAACATACTTCTTCCACTCATTTTAATTGTAATTTAAAATCCTCCTGTATGGTGAAGCTGTATTTAAAAAAAATATTTTGGGAATGCCACTTTTAGAAGGTTTTTCAATAGATTTCGGCAACCCAATGTACCCGTGTGGGCTTGGGTAATATAAGTAAACAGGTAAGCATGCCTACAAGAGATTTTAAAAATAATTTTTTTTTTAACAAATAAATCTTATATAGAATGCCATCACATGACACATTAATTAATTGATGATATACCTTTTAAACAATGTATGAACATAAATCAATTGAATGAGCCAGATGTACAATTGGTAATTCCGTTTATATCAATATGCAGAAAGGAGTAAGCATTCACAAGATCAAGAATGAATCACTAATGAGAAAAAAACTCATCATCAATGTATAACTACCCATCTCCACAAATCAAACATCAAGTCTGTCCTATACATAGGATCTACAACTCCACAATCAAATTTAACTGTATAGCGATGCACCACTGTTTTTGACAATGTGAGACATCTTCATTTATGAACATCATTTACTCTTATACAAGGAATTTGAACCTTCATAAAATTACCTGATTTTAAAAATGGACTGTAAGGCCATCTTATCCTTAGCAGTTAACTTTGCAGAAGCTCACATATGCCATAGGTCTGTGAGCTGTGAATTTTCATTAGGTTTTGAGACAATATATTGTGAAAACCAGTACAAATATACTGTGTCATCTACATTGTCCAATACAATTTTACACTTTGTACTAACGATGAAAATTATCTAGATTGTGCAGTTATTTAGTCTCCCGAATCTTTGAGACTCACTAATCTCTACAACTATGAAACTTTTTATATAAATATCTTTTTAAAGATTGTGTATGATTATGATTTAACCTGTTTGCTGAATTTACCTTAGCTCCATTTAAGTAAGTGTTAACATATATACTTTCTTTTTTTACTACTGATATTTAAATTAAAGAAGGATCTAATTTTCAGATTCCTTCCTACCTGGCATTTCAGGCCTACTTCCAAATGATTGGAAAAGACCACATTGATATTGTTTTGACCTCCACGCATTTGATTAGTGAGAATTTTGATAACTTTTTATTTTCTTCTTTTTTTAATTTAATGTCCTCATTCTGCCAAATCTCTTGGGGGTAATGCTGTTTCTAAGTTGCCAAAACATGGGGGAGAGCCTTTCCACACAAGAAGACATGCTGTTTCCTCTTCCAACACTTCACCAGAGTGCCCGTAGCAGAAGGGAACCAGGATCAACAGCAATTTTTGGCTTAATCATCGGACCTCCTGGAACGTTGGCTCCATTCAACCAGCAATGACCAAACTTTCTCCCAGCTTCTAGAGTCACAGGCCATGTCAAACTGACTTGTAAGAACTTTGATAACTGATTTAATAGTATTTTACGTTATGGGTTGGTGATTGTAACTATGATGTCTATTCTCCCCTGTTAACAACTGCTATTTTAACTCCTTTTTAACAAATATTTGGTGATTGAGATCTATTAACACAAATATGACTTTCATTATCTTATTTTTTTCTCACAATATTCTGGGTCTTTATCTGATAAGTAAAAATTCATTGGTCTATTATGATTCTTTTGATGAAGGGTTTTCCTAGATGGGTCGTTGATTCTCAGAAGACTTATCTGTGTCCTGAAGATAGCCTCGTTGATGCATTATAACGGAGACTGAAACGTCAACGTATAACCCATACTTCCTTTTAGTTATTGTAACATTTAGGGGTCGATTCCGAACCTGTATTTTTTTTTTTCCGTACGACTCGTATCCGTATTTTTTTCCGTACGAATCGTACAAGTCACGTCCGACCCGTGAAGTACGATTCGTACGGGAAAAATACATATGGATCGGCCCGATCCGTACGAATCCTATCGGGAAAAGTTTTACGAGACGGACCCGGGCACTTTTCCGTACGAATCGTAAAAATACAGTCCGAGCGTACAAGTACGATCCGGACCGGCTTTCCAATTTACGATTCGTATGGAAAACGTCCCGTAAACGGGGAATGACTTTACCCGCTACGAAGCGAAGTTTGTACGACTCGTATACCGGGAAAAGTTGTTCCCGAGGTGCTAGTCGTACAGGGGTACGAGTCGTACAGGCCCCCCATGCATATGTACGCACCTTACAACAACATCGCGTATGTACGGTGCGTACCCCCAGCGCGTATGTATGGTGCGTACCCCCAGCGCATATGTACGCACCGTAACCCCAGTGCGTATGTACGCACCGTACCCCCAGCGCATATGTACGCACCGTACCCCCAGTGCGTATGTACGCACCGTACCCCCAGCGTGTATGTATGCACCGTACTCCCAGCGTGTATGTACGCACCGTACATTCGCACTGGGGGTACGCACCGTACATTCGCACTGGGGGTACGCACCGTACATTCGCACTGGGGGTACGCACCGTACATTCGCACTGGGGGCACACACCGTACATACACAATGCACAGGGGTGTATGCCTGTATGACTCGTACCCCTGGGGACTCAGCTTTTACGGCTGTTATTGGCTCCCGTAAAAAAAGAGCCGTACGGAGTGACTTAGGGGCGAATCGTACTTGCTGGGCCGTAAAACGCTGCTTAAATACGTACGGACATCGAGTACAGGCTGTTCCGGATCAGAATCGTAGGTTTTTTTGACCAGTACGGTCTTTTGTACGAAACGTACGGAAATAGGCTTTCTGTACGAATCGTACTTCCTAGGTTGTACGGAAAGTTTATCGAGTACGAGTCGTACGGAGAAAACGCTCCATACGATGATTCGTACGGCCTTTTTCCAGGATTGGAATCAGCCCCTTAATTGTGGAGTTCTAGATCCTATGCATCGAACAGACTTCATGTTTTATTTGAGGAGATGGGTAGTTATACATTGATGATGAGTTTTGTCATTTGGGATTCATTTTTGATCTCTGTTATTACTGTAGGTGTGAAGTTCTTGTTGTGAGCCCTTACGTCTTTGTGCATATGGATATAAACTGAATTACCAATGAGACACCTGGCTCATTCAATTGATTTATGTTCATAAATTGTCTAAAGGTATATATTTAAATAATGTACAGTGTCATGTGATGACATTCTATCTAAGATATATTTGTTCAAAAAATATGTTTTAAAAAAATCACTTGTAGGCATCCTTACCTGTTTACTTTTAGAAAGTTGGTATTTCCCTGTCTAAAGTTTCTGGGTCCTTCCTATGAGTGACCACTGTCTTGGGCTAGTTAAAGGCTCCCCCAGTGGAAGATTTGTATTGGAACCAGACAGTGGGAAAAGAGCCTGGGTGTAGAAGGGACTGGGTCTTCCTGACAGGATGGCTGGGGAGGAGCTGTGCCCTGCCCTGATTACACTTTAAAGGGATCTGCTCCTACACACACAAACCAGACACCCAGCTTGTCCTGGCCTTTTGTTTCACTAGCCAGGCTGGAGCCAAAGCTAGGAAAGAGGGAAGAACTGACCAGAACTGGTTTAGGAGGCAGGCAAAGGGTTTGTCCCTTACCCACAGACTGGCACTGGGTGTAAAAGTGGAACCCTAAGTACCTGAAATCAGAACACGCCTGGACCTGAGAAGATTCAGAAGAAGGACTACCCTGCTGCCTGAAGAAGGAAGACTGGAACTGCTTGCCTTGAAACAAGGACCCCAGAATTTACTCGAAGGGTGTTGGCTGCCCTCCTTTGTCAACTTTTCTTCTGACCAGACCCAGCTGCAAAAGACACACAATTGATGGTCGGAATGCAGAACAAATCAAAACATTCACCCCCCAGTCAAGAGATCTAGGTTAAATCCATCATTATTTTGCTCACCATGCCACCGCAGTTTAGACCTGGCCATATGCAAATCAGTCTTGACCCTGTGCCACATGGGAACAGTCCAATCCATCAACTGTTGTTTTTACATTTGTCATCATGAGTGGGACGGGTATGCCCAGACATGGGTCCTGTGCTCTCCATGCCAGGGTCAAGACTGATTTACATATGCCTGGGTTCAAACTGGAATGGCATGTTGAGCAAACAAACGATGGATTTAAGCCCAGATCTCTGTACTGGGGTGAATGTATGACATTGTTCTGCATTCTGTCCATCAACTGTTGTTTTTGCATTTGTCACCCCGAGTGGGACGGGACTGCCCAGACGTGGGTCCCGTGCTCTCCATGCCACTGGAATCAAGCTATCCTGGCTGAAGAGGGGTAAATCCCCGAAACTGGTCCTAGGATGCTTGTTTCCAGTCCAGGGAGGACCTAGCTTGGCAGTTCGGGCTGGACTGTTCCCATGAGGCACAGGGTCAAGACTGATTTGCATATGGCTGGGTACAAATTAGAATGGCATGGTGAGCAAAAAAACTATGGATTTAGGCCCAGATCTCTGTACTGGGGTGAATGTATGACATTGTTATGCATTCTGTCCATCAACTGTTGTTTTTGCATTTGTCACCCCGAGTGGGATGGGTATGCCCAGACGTGGGTCCCGTGATCTCTCCATGCCACTGAAATCAAGCTATCATGGCTGAAGAGGGGTGAAACCCCAAAACCGGTCCTAGGATGCTTGTTTCCAGTCCATGGAGGACCTGGCTTGGCAGCTTGGGCTGTACTGTTCCCATGAAGCACAGGGTCAAGACTGATTTGCATATGGCTGGGTTCAAACTGGAATGGCATGGTGAGCAAAAAACGATAGATTTAGTCCCAGATCTCTGTACTGGGGTGAATGTATGACATTGTTCTGCATTCTGTCCATCAACTGTTGTTTTTGCATTTGTCACCCCGAGTGGGATGGGTATGCCCAGACTAGGGTCCCGTGCTCTCCATGCCACTGGAATCAAGCTATCCTGGCTGAAGAGGGGTGAAACCCCGAAACCGGTCCTAGGATGCTTGTTTCCAGTCCAGGGAGGCTCTGGCTTGGCAGTTCGGGCTGGACTGTTCCCATGAGTCACAGGGTCAAGACTAATTTACATATGCCTGGGTTCAAACTGGAATGGCATGTTGAGCAAACAAACGATGGATTTAGGCCCAGATCTCTGTACTGGGGTGAATGTATGACATTGTTCTGCATTCTGTCCATCAACTGTTGTTTTTGCATTTGTCACCCCGAGTGGGACGGGACTGCCCAGACGTGGGTCCCGTGCTCTCCATGCCACTGGAATCAAGCTATCCTGGCTGAAGAGGGGTAAAACCCCGAAACTGGTCCTAGGATGCTTGTTTCCAGTCCAGGGAGGATGGCTTGGCAGTTCGGGCTTGACTGTTCCCATGAGGCACAGTGTCAAGACTGATTTGCATATGGCTGGGTTCAAACTGGAATGGCATGGTGAGCAAAAAAACAAAGGATTTAGGCCCAGATCTCTGTACTGGGGTGAATGTATGACATTGTTCTGCATTCTGTCCATCAACTGTAGTTTTTGCATTTGTCACCCCGAGTGGGACGGGTATGCCCAGACGTGGGTCCCGTGCTTTCCATGCCACTGGAATCAAGCTATCCTGGCTGAAGAGGGGTGAAACCCCAAAACGGGTCATTGGATGCTTGTTTCCAGTCCAGGGAGGACCTTGCTTGGCAGTTCGGGCTGGACTGTTCCCATGAGGCACAGGCTCAAGACTGGTTTGCATATGGCTGGTTTCAAAATGGAATGGCATGGTGAGCAAAAAAAATGATGGATTTAGGCCCAGATCTCTGTACTGGGGTGAATGTATGACATTGTTCTGCATTCTGTCCATCAACTATTGTTTTTGCATTTGACCAGACCCAGCTGGACATGGCCTAGTCCTCTCTGCTGGCCACTGTGGGAGTGAGTCTTTACCCCCCCCAAGTGTGGTCCTCAAGGTTCTGGATCCTTGACTGCTGTCTACGTGAAGGCTTCACGGGACTTGACACCGTGGAACGGCAAGCAACACCCAATCTACAGCTTCAATGACTTTCATTCTGAGCAGCACACAATGACTGGCTTCCCCAACTTCACTGACACCCACCAGGGAGCCCCTCAGACTTCATTCAGTGTCACTTCATCATCACCAAGCTCTTCTTCACAACCAGCTGGCTACCTGGCTCCGCTGAAGACCTTTGACCTCCACACCTATGCTGAATTCTGAAGGTAGACCTTCCACTGAGACGATCCTGGTTCCTGCATCCAACCCACCACGCCATTGCAGTCGGCCTGAACTTTTGACTTTGACCTGTCATAGGACGACGAGATACCCTTGTTTAGTGTTTAGCGCTTCTTGGTGTTACTTTTAGCTAAAACTTTAAAAAGTCATATCCGTAGTCTACTTATTAGATTTTTGTCCTTATGGTGTCATTTTAAATATTCAAATATTTCCTGTTTTTTTTTAATTGGGATTGTTCTTGTGGTGGATTTTCATGTTAGTGAGTGTTGCATATGTATTTTACACATAGCCTCCAAGTTAAACCTGACTGCTTTTAGGCAAAAATACCATAGGGTTGCAAAGGTTTATTTAGTGACTTTTGTGGTTCACCCTGACAAGTATTGTGATTATTATTTGAAGTGGGTTCTTGTCCCTTTCAATCAATAATCCATTTTTTTACACAGTCACATTGTTCTAAGACTGTTAAAACCAGCATACAGGCTGTCTGCAAGAAAAATATTTTCAAGATCTTGTCACATCACAGTATTATATCCTGTCAATGACTACATTTAAAAGCTCTCAGTTTTCTTGCTAAGTATGAATGGTCTATTGTGAAACAAAAATAAGGCTTTAGTTCCCTTAACTTCAAACACCTGGATATTGCTCTACAACAAAACACATCTTCAATTGAAGTTGTGTGAAAAGTTGAAATGCGACTCGGCAGGGGGGGGTATCCTATGGAAGTCAGGATCAGTTAAGGTGCACTTATCTACCCTCCCATGCGGCCTGCTGAAAGGGTGGAGTTACCTGTGAGAATACTACAGAAATATAAGGACCCCTGAAGTCCTTTTGTATTTATTATACTGAGGCTGCAAGACTTGATACTAGAGGATGGCTCAGTTTAAGCTTCTGCAAGCGATAAAGGTTACTTAATCTCTAGTGTATCTGGAACCTTATATGAAATAGGGAAAACAAAAGTTATAGTGGGTGGCGACTGGAAACCTGCTCTTGACTCAACCCTGGATAAATCAGGAAGACCCTGCACAAGATGATATAGGGACATAAATCTTTTAGAGAATGTCAAGACTGACCATGCTCTAGTAGACTCGCAGATGCTAATTTACTCAGTTGAAAAAGACAGTGGGCTTGATCTAATTCTTGGCGGTAAGGATACTCTATTGCAATGGCAATGGAGTATCCTCATCGCCAATTAAGGGGTCCGCCCGCCGCATTTAGATGCAGGCGGGCTTTCTTGTTAATCATGGTGGAAAATACTCTGTCTCTGCCGTGATTAATCCCCTCTGCCGGCCATCTGGAGTAAGGAACGTCAGAGAAATGACTACATGTCTGCCCAACCAATTTGGATTAGCGGACGTGTAGTCATTGTTTACTTTTCTTTACCGCTAGGTAAAACCTGGAGGTAAAAAACAGTAAAAACTTTAATGCTCTGTAGACCATAGGAGAATCCTCCCATGGTGAGGGAAGCATTACTTTTTTCTTTACAAAAAGAAAATCCCGTTTCATGATTTTCTTTAAAAAGAAATAAGATTACTGTTTGTTACAGGGCTGTGTCCTTCCAACGAAGCCCTGTAACAAACAGTAAAATGCATTGACAGGAATTGCTGTGATGGCGGTTCCTGCCAATGCCCTGTGGGCTTACATGCCCTACTTTAGGGGTTATTTAAGAATATAATATATAAAAATAGGCATTCCCTACATGGCAAAGGCGTTATCCCTGCCATTTGTCATTGCAGTACATTTAAACTGCAGCTCAGTCGGAGCACAGTGGTACACTTGGCAGACATATATATATTTGTCATATATGTGGGTGGTGGGAATGGTGTCCATATGCACTGTAACCACATATGACATTTAAATTCCACACGCAAGACCCCATTAAGGATATAGTGACAGGGATTAGGACTATTTTCCAGCACAAAAACTGACATTTTGTAACACACTAATGAGTTTTTCGCAACAATTATGTGGCACCACATGTTAGTGACATTCATTACTTATATAACTTTTTATTTTGTGATGGATGGTGAACTTCAAGTATGGTTTAACTATTGTTTAGATTTTATGTTTAAAAAAAAAGGATTGTGGGAAAGTAAATTATTGGTCACTGCTGACATTGGAGAGACTTGCATGGGACCTACAGGACTTGGCCCATAAATATGACAACACATGGGGATCATTAATTAATTACCTGTCCTTGCAGCCCATCACTTTAGGGTGCCCTCTAATTTTAAGATCTTTGAGACTGGTGGAGGCATTGGACTAAGCCATATGGGTGTTGGGCTGGGTTATATGCACATGGTAAATGTTAACCATAACATGGTGAGTCAATGAAAAACGTTAATTGAATTGCTCTGCCGGGGATGTTGGGAGAGGGAGAGTGGGATGGGATGTGTTTAATGGTGTCTGCTCATTGAAAATTGTAAACGCAATAAAATCTCTTGGAATAAAAAAAGGATGGTGGACCATGCAAAAGTGACGACTGATGGTTACTTTTTAGAAGGATGATGAACAGAGAAGATGCTAGTGCTACAATTGTCAGTTGCCAACACGCATTCCCAGTAACAAGATTTTGTAAACAAACATTTATAAATGATAAGCCTTCTTGCCAGGGTACCTACATTTGAAAGAAATGTAAATTTGTGTGATTGGTTATTTTACAAATTTAAATGCTATTTGGGAACCAGTGTAGGACTTCAGTTGGTGCAGTCGTTTGAGGCTTTATGATTACTAAGATTCATTCTTTTTTGAGAGGTGATGTAAGGGAGTTACCCATCTGAGTTCTGGAGGTGTCCTTCTAATGGAAGGTATACACAAGGTCTGTACACAGAACAGTCTGATTGCATATTCCTAAAATAAATATTTTGAAAACACTTGTTTTATCCAAACATTAAGAGCGGGTATACGCTGCCTTTACTAAGTTTGCAGAATCGGACCGTTTGAGACTACAAAACAGCCTCTTATTATGTACAACTTGTGCACGAATTGCGACCAGATACCAATTTGGTAGGTAAGGGGTGTGTTTAGGGTGTCCAGTCCAAATACCAAATTGGAGTGATATGTATCAATGTTTTGCTACTGAAATTGGGTTGGAAAACATGAATACTTTTCCGGCCACTAAGGGACCCCTTCCCCTTTGTGAATATTACAAATATTTACTTTTTAGGATTAGGCAAGGGCCTATGTGCTTCTCCCTACCCTTAAAATAATGTTAGTTGCAAGTTTTTATTTAATGTTTGTAAAAACATACCCTATTTTCCTACAAGGAAAACTGATTGCATTTAAAAAAAAAGATTTATCAGTAATTAGAGACACGATGGTCGCTGACCTCAGCACGCAATCCCTGTGATGGCTGTGAATAATAATGGGTCTCAATTTGTGACCTACCTCAATAATATTTATAAGGTAGGTCGAATTGAGACCCTGTAAGGATTGGGTTTTTGAAAAACAACCTATTAGTGCATAGGTCAATTCTCAAAAAACAGAATGGTTTTAATTAAAGTCAGTGCACAATTTGCTACTCCTTTTACCGAATCCATTCTTAGAACATCTGGTGCCACAGGTACAAACCATTTTTGCAGTCTGAAACAGCGCAATTGGGCCGTTTCCAACCACAAAGTTGCTTTTACATATGTACAATGTGCAAATTACAATCAGTAACATGTTACAGAATCACAATTTGTATTTGCTATTCGGTATTTGACGTCCCTTCCAAATACTGTATCTGAATGGGATGTATGAATGTTTTGAGACAAATGACAGTCACAAAACATTAATATTTTATCAACACCTTGAAGGAGGTGGTAACTGATTAAAAATAGAAAGAAGTCCCAATGGAACCCCTTCTCCTTTGAAGGTGGAAAAAAAATATTTTTCAAGAGCTGGCAATGATCTAATGGATCACTGCCTATTCTTAAAAAATGAAACATCAAAGTTTCTTTTTGTTTTTTTGTAAACGCATTCAGTTTTCCTTTAAGGAAAAAGGGCTGCATTAAAAAAAAAAGAAGATTGCTTTATTGAAAAGCAATTACAGACATGAGGGCCTGCTAACCTCAACAGCCCCACCATCCCTGTGATGGCTGCTATTCCCAATGGGTCGCAAAATGCGTCCTACCTTATTAATATTCATGAGGTAGGTTTATTCATGAGGTAGGTTGATTTGTGACCCACCGAGAATCACTAAATGTAACTAAAAGAGTTTCATACATTTGGGATAGAGATTTCTTAATGCGATTCTCAGAGAATCACAATTAGCGAATCGCTAGCCCTAAAACCTGTACATGTGACCCCTTGTCCTTTATCTATTGTATATTTTGTAGCAGCCTATTGTACACTCTGTGTCTTGCAATATTGAATTAAAGACCTCGTAGCGATATATATATATATATATCCAAAGAACCTCCTCCAGAAGAAAGAGCAGAGGCCACACGGGGGACAAATCGGAAACACCTTTAATGAGTTTGCGGCACAATGCATTTCGGCTGGAATCGGCCTTCCTCAGATGCCTTTAGTGTTCAGGAGGCATTGAAGCACCATTATATATATATATATATATAGCCTAACAAATTTGGTTCCCAGTACAGCATGCTCATTTGAAGGTGTCGCCAGTCAGGACGGAACCATGTTCTGCATCTATCAAACACCAAAAAAGTCTACGACGCACTCTAGAAACAACAAATCACAACGATACTGAACAAATACTGGAGCATTATAAGGAAAGATCCTGATATTTGGAATCTAGTATGAGAAAGACTGAACATAACCTATCGGAAAGCACCCTCCCTTAAAGACCAACTGGTGAGAAGTCATTTTGTTGACCCCAAACCGAAATCATGGCTAATGAGACATCAAACAGGATTCAAGCGATGCGACATGTGAAAAGCATGTCGGATAGGAGAAAACAGTCGAGAAATCATTGACTTAAAAAGTAAACAATTCACAGTCAAAAAGAGGATATTGTGAAACCACCTATATAGTTTATATGATTATCTGCAAATGCGAATTAAAATCCATAGGGAGCACCATTTGTCCTTTGAAGAAAAGAATCCTTGAACACATCCGAGCGGTGCAGAATAAGGATATGAACTATGCTATGGCCATAACATCTAGAAAAACATTCTAAATATGATTGTGTACAAATTACATCTTTTGGAATAGCAAGTGTACCGAGGAATGAAAGAGGAGGGGATAGAACTCTGAGGTTGAGACGATTAGTGTCACGTCTTATCATCTGGTTCAGGACGAAACATCCACAAGGACTGAATTGGGACGAAGAGCTTTATATCTATTCATAGATCAACAGTTTTAAAAAATGAATCCCTCATGGAATTAACAAATATAAAAAGGCTGTCCATCTACAAGTACGGGTTGTCAGGTAAATAAAAGAGTGTGAGAATAAATCATGGATCCATATTCTACAAATTTATCAAGAATTGTGATAAATATCTGAGAGGAGAATGGGCACTTAGCCCATTGAACCAGGATTCTTGGCCCAGTAGCAAAAACATAGATTTAACCATGAAAGGACAAAAAATGTGTTGAAAAAATTAGCAATGTACAGCACACTAGTGCATAAAGGATAAAATAAGTGATGAAATTATTTCACCCATCATATAATATATAATCTCACATGGTTGGGTATACATAAGACCAAGATAATCAACGTACTAGTAGTCTGTTATAATGAGCCAATGTGTACAATGTTGCTATATGTTGGTGATTGAGATATATATATATGGTATCTACCAATCCTGAAATCTTAGAGAAGAGTTCATGGTTACAAACACACAAAGGTTTCTTTAAATGTAAGATATGCAAAGCTTGTACTTATGGAATTAACACGATGACCTACACCACCCCTTTCTCCAATGTAAATTACAAAATAACCAAACTTCTAACTTGCAAAACGGAATTTGCTATCTATGTATTGATAGGCCCTTGTGACCTAAAATACATTGGCAGCACTAAACTGCAAGTCCACAAACGTATTTTACAACATCTTCGCGCAATCACCAATGAAGACAATACATATCCGGTGGCGAGGCACTTCAAAAAATTCCATCATTCTAGCAACAAAGACCTTAGATATTTTGTCATGGATGCAGTTCCCCCGAGTAGAAGAGGTGGTGACCGTGAATATAAACTCAGGAGACTTGAAACAAGATACATCATACAATTAGACACCAAGCACCCCAACGGCCTCAATGTCACAGAAGATATGTATACATGCTTATAAACACCATATGTGCATTCGTTGTTTTGTGCCCAATAGATGCACAATACTACCAATATACTATGCATAGGTAGTATAATACATGAACACACAGGGTATTTCACCCTTAAACACTAAATGTTTTTGACATGTATCTTTTACCTCAATTTTTACAATGCAATATTTTTATACATATATTTATATATTTATATATTGTTATATTTATTTATTTATTTGTACGCATTTACTGTCAACAACATAGAGGTGTGTTCGCAGACATATTTATCCAACTAGGTTGATCACTATACTCAGTACCCAACCAGTTGTTATTAGGTAGGATTTTGCCTGTCCACCAGTCTTAGCATTTAACGCAATATTTGTATAATGTCAATCCTTCCCTAATTATATGCTAAACTCAGATTCATAACAAGGCACAAAACACATGCACAATTCAGTATGAATTTAAATAAGTTATTAATTTCGTAAACATATCTCTTGAGGGTCTACACACTATGTCATACATACTGTATTTTACCTTTAGTCTGACAATTGCTGTAACGCGTTGCCCGAATCGAACATGGTTTCTGGCTGCAACATGGCACATGTATTTGTACTCATGTTATGTTTCGAATTTTAACAAGTATATTGTAACTGAATATTCACTGTTTGCACTTCAGCTATTTGCACATATTAGCACCTTTCCCCATGGTGACGTAACATCTACGAGTAGCAATTTTTGTGTATACCATCGTATACGAAACAAAATGACAAACTATCACAACCGAATGGCATTTTGAAAAAACTCTTTAATACTGATATTTTCCAATGAACCCAGAACCATTTAACGACCATTTCAAAATTAAGGAGAAAATAATACCAAGTCTGATATGGATTTCACTCTTAATGCATCAGTAGTATGTTGTCCATATCTATATGTTTACGATCACGTGGGGTCAAATAATTTTGCACGGTCACTTTAAATTCACCAAAAAATGTATCCAAGTTGAGTGAACAAGGCTCGCCAGAGCTGAAACGCGTATCGACGATTTGGAAGAATAAAAATCTCATAAAGCACCTACTTCGGGTCTGTGTCCACATTTGATTTCCTGATTATCCGGAATCTCGTTGGAAAACAAGTCATATATATATATATATATATATATATATATATATATATATATATATATATATATATATATATATATATATATATATATATATATATATATATATATATATATATATATATATATATATATATATATATATATATATATATATATATATATATATATATATATATATATATATATATATATATATATATATATATATATATATATATATTACCTACTGGCAGTCGCCAGTAGGTAGTTATAGTTAGAACCTATTTTCCATAAGAAATCTGCAACATTCTATTCCCAATAACTTTGGCGCTGATTCACGAATCTTCGCCAAATTTTCAAAACTTTTGGCCAGCTCCGGTCCGCTCCTATCCTGAAAGTCTCGGGGTGATTCGTGTAGCGGGGGCTGAGAAAAAAGGGGGGTCCCAAAATGTGTTTTCCCCATGCAATTTTCCATAGGACCTTGGAATAATGTTGGCGCCGATTGACGAATCTTTGCAAACTTTTGGCCAGCTCCGGTCCGCTCCTATCCTGCAAATTTCATGGTGATTCGTCAAGTGGGGGCCGAGAAAAAAGGGGGGCCCCAAAACGCGTTTTCACCATGCATTTTCCCATAGGACCTTTGGACGCAGCTACAGCCCGAACTGCTGAACGGAATTACACCAAATTTGGCAAAGAGGTAGTCCTCAGTTCAGACTTGTGCCTTTTGCTTAAATGGTGTCAATCTGTTCAGTAGTTCTTGAGAGAATCAAAATCAAAATCACATATATATCTGGGCGGAGCCTAACCACACATCTCTTCGTGAGATCTGTTTGGCTGTCAGCACTTCATCCAAGAAGTGTTGGCAGCCATCTTGGGACCAATATACATGATTGCACCTCATTAAAAAGTATTGCAGTTTATAGAAGGTTTTAAGACTTTAGTTACATTATAAATCATTTGTTGATGGTATTGTGGAAATATGGATTTTTATGATCAGTTATGTCCCCTATCTTGGACCCCAACGGTTTCATGTATAAATCACAAGTACATGTATGTTCCCTCCAGTTCCAGTTATGAAGACGCAAACACATGTGCGTCCACCGTCAACACGTCCTCTTTCAGATCCACCATGAATAGGCCGGATATTCCATTCCTAAGTGTGAAAGGCCACCGGCTTTATATGGTTCACTTATGCCATTCTACAGTCCAGGCAAGTAGGCCCCTGATTCTGTCTTTCAGCTTTTCTTGCCTTCTGCCTCTGAAAGCTCCAGTCTGAGCCTGCATCTGTGACCATGAACTTTGTCTCATTCCCTGCGCGGCTCACGGTGCCTGACATCAGCCTGTTGCCTGCCAAAAACTGTATTTCACCTTCGAAATTATCTGCTCCGCTCCCTGCCCGATGCATTCCTGTCTAGTAGTTTAAGTAAACATTCTTCCAGCTACTGAGCAGAGGCCCGGCTTCTCTGTCTTTATGCAAGTAATTCATAGCCCTATTATTATGGAAGACTTCTGCCCTCGCATCTAGTGTAGACACTTAGACGCTTGTACACGCACTAACAGTCAGTATAGTCAGTATAGAATAAGATTCTACTCTAAGAGACCTCTCTTTTGTGATACCATAGTTCTTTAAACATAGGATGTTAGATATGATTTGGGATTAGGTTGACTTAACCCTCCAGACTTCTGTCGCCACATGTAGAGCTAAATGTCAAGTCCCCTTCACCCCCTAGTTGCACGTCAATCACACGTCATGCTGCTACGCGCGCATTTCTGCCAAGTATTTCTGCTGACATTGCGAAATTCTTTCATGGAACCACCCCATTATGACATCATACCTGATGACGTTCTTTAGTTACACCCAGTTACGCCTACTTTTGCTACGCATGTATGTTTTATCTCCACTATCAATTGTTACGCCTCTTGCATTTGCTTCACTGTAATGCCTATTGTATAAAAGTGATTACTTATCAATAAAGTATGTACTTCACTTCCTGAACCTCCGTGGTGATGGAACCTGGAGTCAACGATTCGAATCGTCCATTGGAATAAAGCCCATTCCTAACCTCTAATATCACGGATTTTGCCTCTTATTTTACTGAGCTATTTTTATTATGTTTCTGTATCAAATTAAGTCCCGGTAATTAAATTATTTACCACATGAATGGCGCCCGAACAGGGACACTTTCTCATCTCACGCGCCGGAGGTGCGTTGCAGGCCCGGTCTCCTGCCACAGCTGGACGGACAACAACGCGTACCAGCAGGATTTCCTGTATCTCCCTCCGGTCAAGCGGGGGCGACTGAGGCTGCGATCAACACCCAGACGAGGCGGTGAGAAGTGCGAAGTATCCCGACCAGAGCCTAGCTGAGAGAGCAAGATCCGAGGTATACAGAGGCCCACCAAGTTCCGAAGTTCCGAGGTTTCCGATGTTCCGAAGTTTCCGAAGTTTTCGAGTCGAGTCCAGTCCAGTTCAGTTCAGTTCCGTTCCGAGGCCTTCCGTTCCGAGCTACCCGGTGAGTACCATTACTGGGGAGGCGTTCTGACGTGCACATAGGTTGTGCCGGTCCAGACGGGTTTGGGTACACAAATCCGGTCTGCACTGTTTTAGCAGTGTATCTGTACTGTTTAGCAGTATATCTAGTATATCAAGTATATAAATTCAGAATAATTCAGTTAAATGTTGAGGATTATGTTTAGTGATTAAGTTTTCTCAGATCGTCATCATCATTGTTGCTCACTTAAACGTTAAATGTTAAATGTGTTAATACGTCCTGCATATTGTGGTGTGAATGACTGTTCATTATTGTGTTTATTGTATTAAGTTTGTTCAAAATTAAGTATCAGATCAGTTCTCAATATGCCGCTCTTTTCGAAATTAAGACAGATCACAACTAGAAAAGGGGCACTCGAAGAAGCTGTTCCTATTCCTCCTAGGGACACTCCAGGGTACTTCATGTATCATAAACACGGCTTAGACGCTATATTATTTCTTGATTTATGGGTAGACTACACCAAGGAATTACCAGAAAGTCAGAGGTGGCCCGCAGCTGGGACCTGGGATGCAGAATGCATCATGAAAGTAGAGGAAGAGTTATGGAAAAGGAAAGCCAGACAGTCACAGAAAGACGCCGTTGAGTTATGGCGTAAAGAATCTCATAGACGTATAGAAAAAGCACTCAGACAGGAAGAGAAAAATAAAGAGAATTCAAATAAAGTCCGAGAAAATCTATTAATTGAAGAAGGTACACGAGTGAAATCAGAACAAGTAGACAGACAAAGAAATGCCCTTATGAATGGTATGTATCCCCTTCTGGCCGAAGGATTACCTAAGGCTACTCCGGAGATACCAAAAGACTCGCCACCCCCATTGTTCCCAATAAAAGTACATCCTAAGGGGCATCCTAGAACCGCAGAAGATGTTTTTCTTTCCTCATATTTAGATGACGCAGCTCCCGAGTATGCTAACCCCGCCCCACACAGACCGTCTGCCGGGGAAGTTCAACGCCAAGATCCTGTATCTCTACAACAACCAATCCTGACACAAGTTCCGGCAAGCACATCTGTTTCCACATCTGTTCCTACAGCTGCTTCTACAGCTGTGTCCACACCTATAGTTGCTGTATCGCGTTCAACGAATCCTTTCACGCCCGATACCCCAGACGGGGCTACCGGAGGTGCTACCAACATTTTTTCTACGCCACCCAGAATAAATAAACTTACTTTTCAAGAATCAGCGCATCCACGTACGCCCAAACTCATAAATTCCCGCACGCTTAAAGAACTTCTTGTAGATTGTAGATATGACCCTGTGCCCGGCAAAGAGGACGAAATGATCCTGGCATCATTACGTATCAGACGAGCTGCGGTGTATTTAGGGAAGCTACCAGGAATGACTGTGCATCTAGATAATATATACCATTTTGTCCAAACAGGGCGAGATTCTGAATGTATTAACAGAGCTATGGAATACCAGAAAGTGGAGATACAGGGGGAACTGTTACGTTTCCTCATAAATTGTGTGATCAGAAATCAAGACCGACCGGGGGTAGAACCGGAAACAATGGAAACTCTTACCAGATGGAGCCAGAATATATCAGAAGGGAGACA
Organism: Triturus cristatus; assembly: GCF_964204655.1. Lineage (NCBI taxonomy): Eukaryota > Metazoa > Chordata > Amphibia > Caudata > Salamandridae > Triturus > Triturus cristatus. Next base: position 1,187,817,381 of record NC_140581.1, on the reverse strand, counting down.
TGATAGGCAAAAATGTATAATAGCCATGTGCCGAAAGATCCGTAAAGAAATAGAACGCCTACACGAAGAGAGATTAGCGGTAGACCAGTTCGAACAAAACGAGGAGGAGGAAGGATCAGGACTGCCCACAGGACAGTCAGAAACCATAGCCTATGTAGGTAGAGGAAGATCTTGTAACAGTACTAGATGTTTCATTGACCCGATACGTCCGATATGTCCGGATAATAACAGGAATTTCCAAACACCTATAATAAATATAAGGTCCCCCGAGCATTCGTTCCAAGCCGCTGACAAATTACTCCGAGAACGAAGGGGTTATCATTTACTCGATTCTATGGATGAACAAGAATTAGCCAGGTCAGCCGTTCATTGGGTTGACAGTCCCGGAAAATATGGTGATGATACAGTAGCACACACATTTTTGAACCTCACCCCAGATGAACAGCGTTTAGCTGGGATTTATATGATTCAACAACTTCTTATACTTTATAAAAGCCAACATTCCGATCCTGGTCCTTTACCTGATATATTGACTGAATTACTCACGAATAGATGGAGAGGTTCAGGTACTAAGTTAATTAGAGATATACTAGAATCAAGAAAGCAGTACATTCTTTTTGTAGGCCCAGAACATGTCTCACTGCCCATCAAGGAAAGAACGACGTATTACATGGACAGACAGAATCCCTTACGAGAAGTACACCCAATAAAGGGCGAGGACAATCAGTTTAAACGTGTATTTGTATATACGCCCATATCGAAAATAGAATTGTTAGAAATGAAGAAAGTGGTACCCAGTCATGACAAAGACCCAGCGGGTTTTCACCGAGAAATTAAAGACATGTTACTCATGGGAGAGTATACCTATCCCGACATTATGACAATATTAAAGGTATTAATGCCTGCTGGCATTTATGAAAAACTTAAGGAAAAAGAGTGGGAGGTGGGAGACCAAAAGATAGACTGGACAGCATTAGAAAATGAAGAAAAAGCCCGAGGTCCAGGTTCGGGGCTTGGGGATAAAACTAAAGCACTACCAGGTTTACTAGTACAGGTACTGCCACGTTTATTAACTACGAAAAAGGAAGACTGGGGTGCAATCTCAGCCTGTAAACAAAAGCAAGATGAAGACACGAGTGATTTCTATGCCCGATTCGAAAAATGTTTTGGTATAAATAGTGGCATAAAAGCAAGTAGCGAATCATACCCACATCTGTTTGTGACAAAATTAGTTGAAAATTCCTTGCCCCAAGTGAAGAATAGAGTATTAAAATTCGAAAGTACCTGGCAAGGTAATACCCCATCACAAATGTTACAAATGTTACAGTACCATTACAATAGAATTAGAGAGGAACAAGAACATGAACAGAGACGCATGAAAGACACAAAAATGAAAATGCTAGTCTCCCAGACAGTTCCAGCTGAAGGTCATAAAAAGGGTACGACACAGTCCGGTGATTCAGCAGGACCTGTAAAAGGGACATGCAACTATTGCAAACAACCAGGTCATTACATACACGATTGCCCAGTCCTGAAGCGTAATATCGCCACAGGTAAAACACAAGAAAGACCACGGCCACCTAGACAGGGTCAGAATGAACAAGGAGCCCCGCAGCATGCACAGTCCATGCCAGCTCCACAACAGTCTATACAGTTTGTGCCAGCTGCACCAGCGCTGCCTGTTGCTGCCACACAAACCACGACACGACAGCTGTACCAGACCGCACAGTATGACTATCCTGATTATCAACGATACGCATGAACCAGCCTAGAGAGGGAAGTTGACTTACCCCTTATCGAGGTCCCTGTAGACCAAGAAGGACCTTATGTACATAGTGAACTATTAGGCCAGGATAGAAATTTTTTACTTGATACAGGGGCAAGTCGAACAACTATAAAACGTAGTGAAGTTCCAGGGGCACCCCTCTCAGGCTCACAGAATATTTCCCTTGGTTTTTCAGGAAAACCTATTGTTAATGAAGTATCACAGCCTCTTCCACTTACGATAGGAACTTTGACCCGAACTACAGATTTATTGCTTACTAAATCATGTCCAGAAAACTTGTTAGGTATAAAAACACTGAAAGCTCTAGGAGCTATAATATGTTGTTCTCCGGAAGGAGTAAGATTGTTTTTACGTGATTTCAAAGGTCACTATGTGTCTCGAGACATGGATCCCCGACTGCAGACTTTACCTACACATTTATGGGCACAAGGCCCTACTGATGTTGGTTGCATGAATATTACACCATACCGAGTTACACTAAAGGCAGGAGTGGTACTACCACGAATGCGACAATACAAGTTACCACCAGATGCTGTAGTGGCTTTACTACAAATCATTGACGAGCTCATTGCCCAAGGAGTGGTTGTGGAAACAGACTCCAATGTATGTAATTCCCCGATAATTCCGATTCTTAAACGAACAGATCCAAAGGCCCCGCCAGTGTATCGATTGGTTATTGATCTGCGCGAATTGAACAAATGCATTGTGCCACAATTCCCTGTGGTCCCAGATATCTCGTCATTACTGACAGCTATTGATTCCGGAGCAACATTCTTTACTGTAATTGATCTCAAGAATGCCTTTTTCAGCGTCCCAATAGATCCGGAAAGCCAATACTTGTTCGGATTTAGTTTAAATGGACGTAGCTTTAAATTCACACGCGCACCTCAAGGATTTACAGAAAGCCCCAGCATCTATAGCCAAGCACTGAAACGAGAACTCGACAGTATCCACATGCCAGGAAACACTGCCCTGCTTCAATATGTCGATGATCTGCTGATCACCGCTAGAAGCGAACCTGAATGTGAGAAGGCATCACTGACAGTTTTACAATGTCTAGCCGAAAAGGGGCACAAGGTGTCCCCTTCCAAGCTGCAATTCTGTGTCCAGCGAGTTGTTTATCTTGGACACTCGCTGTCCAAGGAGGGAAGGCAGCTTACACCCGACCGCATTCAGTTAATAGCTAACATGCCAATACCCAAGACACAAAAGGAGGTGCGGGCTTTCATAGGCCTCACTTCATATTGTAGGCAGTGGATCCCTCAGTATGCATTTCTAGCAAAACCACTTATTCAATTGACAACACAGGAGGCAGCCACATCGACTGTTCTCCCTTGGACTCAGGAACATGCACAAGCTTTTGAAAGCCTAAAGAAATCCTTATGCCAAGCACCTGTTCTAGCAACACCATGCTACAATAAACAGTTTACACTCTTTGTTACAGAACGTGAAGGTACTGCCTTGTCAGTACTCACACAGGAACAAGCAGGATCACACAAACCATGTGCTTATTTTTCTAGTACATTAGATCCCGTAGCTCAGGCTTTGCCTGCATGCCTAAAATCAGTGGCAGCAACAGCTTTAGCAATCAGACAAAGCGATGCCATAGTATTAGGACATCCATTGACAGTACAAGTACCACATGCAGTAGAGGTTCTCTTGAACCGCACACAAACACAACATTTGACTATAGCACGACTCACTGGTTACGAATTAACATTGTTTCAGCCACATATAGAAATCAGACGTTGTAGTACATTGAATCCTGCCACACTGTTACCTGTAAATGGAACAGACCCACTTGCACATGATTGTATTGAAGTTATCACTATCACGACGAAACCCAGACAAGATTTGACAGACGTCCCATTGTCAGACCCAGATCTGACGTTGTATGTAGATGGTTCATGTATGAGAACAGGTACAGGAGAGTTAGTGGCCGCTTATGCAGTCACAACAGACACTGAAATCATTGAAACAAATTGCATAAATACCTTGTCCGCTCAAGCAGCAGAGCTCATCGCTCTGACACAAGCCTGTATTCAAGCCACAAATAAAAAAGTCAACATATACACTGATTCACGTTATGCATTCGGAGTTGTACATGACTTCGGCGTGCTGTGGTGAGAGAGAGGTTATTTAACTTCTCACGGTGCCCACATTCAGCACGGACCCCTCATTCATGCCTTATTAGATGCAATACATCTACCCACTGCAATATCAATTATGAAATGTAAAGCTCATACGAAAGTTACTGATATCATTTCTCAAGGCAATGATCTAGCTGACAGAACAGCTAAACAGACTGCTCAAACTCAAACATCCGACATGACAAAGACAATAGTCCCGACGCCAACACATTGCATGATGGTTAAGGATCCCGCTCTTGACGTAATTGACATACAGACACATGCTACTCCAGACGAAATAAGGAAATGGACTGAATTAGGAGGGATCCAAACGGATCAAGGATGGATGACGAAGGAAAAATCTGTGTGGTTCCTTCCTGATTCAATGGTCCAAGTCATTATTAACACTGTGCATAGTCCAGCACATCTAGGAGAAAAAGCTATGCTAGACAGCATCCAACACATTTGGTTCAACAAACATTTACGAGCAGCAGCTAAACAAAAAGTTCGTACCTGTATGATCTGTTGTCAGTTTAACCCAGGAAAAAGCATTCCCGTAGAACAGGGTGGATTTCAGCCTCCTGATCACCCTTTTGAAGTCCTCCAGATGGATTATATCCAGATGGAACGATGTCGAGGATTCAAATATGTTCTCGTAGTTGTCTGTGCTCTTTCCCGTTGGACAGAGGCATACCCGGTTTCAGATTACACTGCCCCGACTACTGCCAAACAGTTAGTTCGAGAATTCTTCCCACGGTACGGTTTACCACGTGTTGTCTACTCAGATAACGGCCAGCCGTTCTCATCCGAACTAATGAAACACGTTTCACTTTTGTTAGGTTATCAGTGGAAGTTTCACTGTGTCCGACACCCCGAAGCAGCAGGTCTCGTGGAAAGACATAATCAGACCCTGAAAATTAGATTGTCCAAAATTTGTAGAGAGAAAGGTGTCGACTGGGTAGTAGCTTTACCCGTTGCACTCTTTTACATGAGAATGGTAGCACACTCTCGAACAGGGCTATCCCCGTATGAGGTGATCTTTGGCAGACCACCAAATATGTGGGGGACGCCTATACCACGCAAAATAACTGATATTGACTGTAATATGCTGACAGATTACTTGGCTTCCTTGATGTCTGCACTACAATCTTGTCGTTCACAGGTAGCTGCAGCTTTTCCCGACAACACTGAGGTGAAACCCCATGACGTAATTCCAGGAGATTTGGTCCTAGTGAGGAACTTTGATCGGAAATCTCAGCTGGATCCTAGGTGGAGGTCGCCTCAGCTCGTATTGCTAACGACGAGGACAGCCGTAAAGATCGAAGGTCGAAAAGGCTGGATACATTCAAGTCATATCAAGAAATTTCATGGACTGTCGTCAGACGTAAACGACACACCTTGCGTGTCTTCCTCGATTGACTCAAAACTTCCTTTGGTTGAACTGAGTAACCACGAACAGTACAAACTAAAACTCAGGTCTAACCAGTCAGCCAATTTGATTGTTTAAGTCCTCTCCAAGGTGAATCGGTCGAATTTGTCTCTGACATGTATCCCTTAGACCTGTATAGAGAACGAAACAGAAGGATAAAACTGAAACGACATACATACTGTAAATCACTGCGTAGTCATTGCACAGTGACGTTATTAATTTTGTTTTTCTTAAGTCTTTTAATAATTACTGCAAGTATATTGTTGCACATATATTATCCTATTTCTAGACATGTTTATAATGTTACTGCTGAACATTCTTTTAGTGAATTACCTCCGCATGAGTTGTCTTATAGATTTGCGCTGCGCAATAACACGTTTATCAGTATGTTACATCATTCTCATCAGGTTAGCAATGCTACAAATTGTTGGATATGTGGCCGACTCCCTCCCTATCAGAATTATAAAGGAATTCTACCTCTCTTTCCATACCCGTTCACACACAACGGCTCCTGTGGAGCATGGTTTAGTTTAATCAATTCCCTAGATTCGAATTCTGCAGTTTATCAAGACAACTGGGTATGGGGAAATTTGAACTTAGTTTTACTTAAAGTCTGCTACCCTAACAAGGAGGGACTTCCCAAAAGAACAGGAACTGATCTTGAAAACGAAGTGTATGGATTAGGTAATTTTACGCTTAATCTTATGATCCTAAATGTCGAATCCGAAGCTACTCCAATTTTGCCCGCCATGTCAGTATTTCCAGTAAAAGGTGAATTATGTGTAAGAAAGAATGGTTCCATACATATGGGCCATAGTAGATGCACCACTATAATAGAATTTAGTGATCAAGGCAAGTCTACATTTAGAGCTTCCCGCCATTCCTACTTCATATGTGGTCAGACAGCATACATACGTTTGCCTCTAGATTGGGATGGTACCTGCTACATTGGATTCCTTTTGCCACCTGTTTTCCTAGCTCCTCCTGATTATTACAGAAATACTCATTTAGTACACAATAGAGAAAGGAGAGATCTCCCAATAGTCGACTACACTGAAACAGCATGGGAAAAATACACAGATTTCAATAAAGGTCTCTTTCCCTATATAGGTACCGTTACTAATAGTAAGCTGATACGTAGATTAACTAGAACCCTTGAAGCAGTAGTGAACGAAACTATTTCCGCCTTAGGCAATTTAACAGAAGAGCAGTCTGCTATGCGGATTGTTGTGCTTCAAAATCGTCTTGTCCTTGACGTCATCCTGGCCGATAGGGGCGGAGCTTGTAGGGTCATCGGATCAAGTTGTTGCATTTTCATACCAGAAAATTCGCCATCTGTATATAAAGCCATAACTCGCCTTCATAAGATTGTAAGCCAGATACACCAGAATCCAGGCACCTGGACTTGGTCCGGTTGGTTTTGGAGTGTATTATCTACCTTTGGATGGAAGGTCCTATCCTTCCTAGGTATTGGCTTTCTCATACTATTCAGTTGCTGTCTATGTCTACAATGTGGACCAGCGATCTGTGGTCTGTGTGCCACATCGTGTATTCCACCACCAAGATTTCATTCATCCCGGAAGAAAAAAGAAGAACAAATGATGTTATATGAACAGATCAATGGATTGATGAAGATTGATATCTCTTGACGGGCAAGTAGGGGACAAGGAGGGAATGTGGAAATATGGATTTTTATGATCAGTTATGACCCCTATCTTGGACCCCAACGGTTTCATGTATAAATCACAAGTACATGTATGTTCCCTCCAGTTCCAGTTATGAAGACGCAAACACATGTGCGTCCACCGTCAACACGTCCTCTTTCAGATCCACCATGAATAGGCCGGATATTCCATTCCTAAGTGTGAAAGGCCACCGGCTTTATATGGTTCACTTATGCCATTCTACAGTCCAGGCAAGTAGGCCCCTGATTCTGTCTTTCAGCTTTTCTTGCCTTCTGCCTCTGAAAGCTCCAGTCTGAGCCTGCATCTGTGACCATGAACTTTGTCTCATTCCCTGCGCGGCTCACGGTGCCTGACATCAGCCTGTTGCCTGCCAAAAACTGTATTTCACCTTCGAAATTATCTGCTCCGCTCCCTGCCCGATGCATTCCTGTCTAGTAGTTTAAGTAAACATTCTTCCAGCTACCGAGCAGAGGCCCGGCTTCTCTGTCTTTATGCAAGTAATTCATAGCCCTATTATTATGGAAGACTTCTGCCCTCGCATCTAGTGTAGACACTTAGACGCTTGTACACGCACTAACAGTCAGTATAGTCAGTATAGAATAAGATTCTACTCTAAGAGACCTCTCTTTTGTGATACCATAGTTCTTTAAACATAGGATGTTAGATATGATTTGGGATTAGGTTGACTTAACCCTCCAGACTTCTGTCGCCACATGTAGAGCTAAATGTCAAGTCCCCTTCACCCCCTAGTTGCACGTCAATCACACGTCATGCTGCTACGCGCGCATTTCTGCCAAGTATTTCTGCTGACATTGCGAAATTCTTTCATGGAACCACCCCATTATGACATCATACCTGATGACGTTCTTTAGTTACACCCAGTTACGCCTACTTTTGCTACGCATGTATGTTTTATCTCCACTATCAATTGTTACGCCTCTTGCATTTGCTTCACTGTAATGCCTATTGTATAAAAGTGATTACTTATCAATAAAGTATGTACTTCACTTCCTGAACCTCCGTGGTGATGGAACCTGGAGTCAACGATTCGAATCGTCCATTGGAATAAAGCCCATTCCTAACCTCTAATATCACGGATTTTGCCTCTTATTTTACTGAGCTATTTTTATTATGTTTCTGTATCAAATTAAGTCCCGGTAATTAAATTATTTACCACAGTATCATACTCATTTTAGGAAATCTGGTGTGATCTAAGGTGATTTTATCATGTGAAAAAGCCTTCTGCTGGGATATCATGAATCATGTATGAGAGAAAAATATTTTCTCATGCTTTTCCCACAGAGGTTTGGAAGGTGATCTATAAGCTAACCTGAGAGCATATTTTCTGTAAATTCACATTATCTTTCTCAGTCATGTGAGAATGAAGTCTGACATTCTCAGTAAAACATGTACATACAACAAGGGCAGAGACTGTCAGTTGATTCCTTTGTGTTCTACTTCAGCTTCCCAGAGTGTTCTAAAGAACAACTAGAGCGCTAACAGTCCTACTTATGACAAATGTATGGCACACCTGAAGCCATCTTGATTGGAATAAAGTGGTAACTCTTAAAACATTTAATTTAAAAAGGAACAAAATGAGGGGGTTCATTTTGCCATAGAAAGTATCATTGGGGCTGCAGAAAGAAAAATGAGGGCACATTTTGAGTGACTTCTCAAATCCTCTTCTATTTCATTAAACAATTCTGACATGCAGACTGAAACATGCACTTTGAATACCAGCAGCAGACTTCCCTGGTGAGCAGTAGCTTTACTACAGTGATCTAATAAGCAACTATAGTGCTAACATTCCGAATGTATGGCAAATGTGTGACACATCTGAATGCCTTCTTAATGGAATCAAAGTAAAAAACTGATAGTATTTCCTACTGAGGAGACAATAGTAAATGATGAAATTAGTAAATGTCATAACAAATAAGTCTCCCAAGATGGCCACCAGAGACAAAAGAGCCCAAATGTAGCACAAATATCACCCAGATGTAACCCAAGTATAGCTCAATGACAAAATGTCCCAGAGTGTTCTAAATAACAACTTGAGCGCTAACAGTCTTACTTATGACAAAAGTATAGCACACCTGAAGCTATCTTGATTGGAATAAAGTGGTAACACTTAAAACATTTAATTTGCAAAGGAACAAAATGAGGGGGTTCATTTTGCCATAGAAATTATGATTAATGCTGCAGAAAGAAAAACTTAGGCACATTTTGACTTCTCAAATCCTCTTCTATTTCATTAAAAAATACTGACATGCAGACTGAAACATGCACTTTGAATACCAGCAGCAGACTTCCCTGGTGAGCAGTAGCTTTACTGCAGTGATCTAATGAGCAACTAGAGTGCTACCATTCAGAATTTATGGCAAATGTGTGATACATCTGAATGCCTTCTTGATGGAACCAAGTAAACAAGCATTGAAAATGCAATAGGTTTCGCCCTCGTTTAAGTTAAAGCAATTCTGTTTGTAATTAGGTGGCTTTTTAGCTTTGCTTGTATTAGTGTTTTTCAAACTTTCATGTACATAACTTGCATATGTATGCATATATGTATATGTATGCATGCATTTATATTTGTATTTATTTAGATATGCAGATTATATATATGTGTATACATGTATGTCTATATATATATACACATACATATTTATAAATGCATATGCATATATATGCATATATATGTGTGCATATGTGTGCGTGTAGAGAGAGGTAGAGAGAGGTAGAGAGGTAGAGGTGTAGAGGTAGAGGTGTAGAGGTAGAGGTGTAGAGGTAGAGAGGTAGAGGTAGAGGTAAAGAGGTAGAGAGGTAGAGAGTAGTAGAGAGAGAGGTAGAGTGAGGTAGAGAGTGGAGAGTGAGTAATAGAGAGTAGAGAGTGAGTAGCAGAGAGTAGTAGTAGAGAGTGAGTAGTAGAGAGTAGTAGAGAGGGAGTAGTAGAGTGAGTAGTAGAGAGTAGTAGAGAGTAGTAGAGAGTGAGTAGTAGAGAGTGAGTAGCAGAGAGAGAGTAGTAGAGAGTAGTAGAGAGTGAGTAGTAGAGTGAGTAGTAGAGAGTAGTAGAGAGAGAGTAGTAGAGAGTGAGTAGTGGAGAGTAGTAGAGAGGGAGTAGTAGAGAGTGAGTAGTAGAGTGAGTAGTAGAGTGAGTAGTAGAGAGGGAGTAGTAGAGATTAGTAGAGAGAGTAGTAGAGAGTGAGTAGTAGATAATAGTAGAGAGTGAGTAGTAGAGAGTGAGTAGTAGAGCTGGCTTCACAGGCTAGCAAAACTTCCAGTACCTGCTTTGGTCTACTGCGACTTCTACGCCGTGTCCTCCCATTGTTGCCTGCAGATTCCCGTAACACGGTCGTAAGAAGCATTATCCTCAGCAGGCTGGATTACTGCAACTCTCTGTATCTCGGAGCCCCCCAATACATTCTGCAGGGGCTACAGAGAGTTCAGTCAGCTGCTGCCAAGCTGGCACTTGGTCGTAAGTTTGACTCCTCCTCCACCCAGGCACTCAGAGATCTACATTGGTTACCCGTTAAAGAAAGAGTCCTTTTCAAATCTCTGAGCCTGGTGCACAAGGCAATCCATGGACTAGGCCCGATCCCACTCCAGGAAAGATTTGCCTGGTACTCCCCAGTAAGGCAGCTGCGGTCATCCAAGGCCAATCTGCTGGTACAGCCCAGTTTTAAACGGGCAAGATTAGGAGGGAGGGCATTCAGGGTGGTCGGAGCCCAAAGCTGGAAGGAACTCCCACCAGCCCTCAGGCAAACGCAGTCTTTGATAGAATTTAGAAGGAGCCTCAAAACCTGGTTGTTCCCAGCAGCGTAAAGTCTCCAACTTGTCCTCTCGTGCGATAAAACATCTTGTCTGGTCAGAGCACCTGGATACCCGTAGGGTTACAGTTTTCGATTTTTTTTAATCTGCGCTATATAAATCCTTATAATAATAATAATAATAAGAGAGAGAGTAGTAGAGAGTGAGTAGCAGAGAGTAGTAGAGAGTGAGTAGTAGAGAGTGAGTAGAGAGAGAGAGTAGTAGAGTAGTAGAGAGTGAGTAGTAGAGAGTAGTAGAGAGTGAGTAGTAGAGTTAGTATTAGAGAGTAGTAGAGTGAGTAGTAGAGAGTAGTAGAAAGCGAGTAGTAGAGAGCAAGTAGTAGAGAGTGTGTAGTAGATAGTGAGTAGTAGAGAGTGAGAAGTAGAGAGTGAGAAGTAGAGAGAGTAGTGTAGAGTAGTAGAGAGTGAGTAATAGAGTGAGTAGTAGAGAGTAGTTGAGAGCGAGTAGTAGAGAGTGAGTAGTGGAGAGTAGTAGAGAGTGAGTAGTAGAGAGAGAGTAGTAGAGAGTGAGTAGTAGAGTAGTAGAGAGTGAGTAGTAGAGAGAGAGTAGTAGAGAGTGAGTAGTAGAGATTAGTAGAGTGAGTAGTAGAGAGTAGTAGAGTAGTAGAGAGTGAGTGGTAAAGAGTAATAGAGAGTAGTAGAGTGAGTAGCAGAGAGTAGTAGAGAGTGCGTAGTAGAGAGAGTAGTAGAGAGTAGTAGAGTAGTAGAGAGTGAGTAGTAAAGTGAGTAGTAGAGAGTAGTAGAGAGTGAGTAGTAGAGAGTGAGTAGTAGAGAGTAGCAGAGAGCGAGTAGTAGAGAGTGAGTAGTAGAGAGTGAGTGGTAGAGAGTAGTAGAGTGAGTAGTAGAGAGTGAGTAGAAGAGAGAGCAGTAGAGAGCGAGTAGTAGAGTGAGTAGTAGAGAGTAGTAGAGTGAGTAGTAGAAAGTGAGTAGTGGAGAGAGAGTAGTAGAGAGTAATAGTAGAGAGTAGTAGTGAGTAGTAGAGAGTAGTAGAAAGTGAGTAGTAGAGAGTAGTAGCGAGTGAGTAGTAGAGAGTGAGTAGTAGAGAGAGAGTAGTAGAGAGAGAGTAGTAGAGATTGCGTAGTAGAGTAGTAGAGAGTGAGTAGTAGAGAGTAGTAGAGTAGTGTAGAGTGAGTAGTAGAGAGTGAGTAGTAGAGAGTGAGTAGTAGAGAGAGCGTAGTAGAGAGTGAGTAATAGAGTAGTAGAGAGTAGTCAGTCAGAGTCAGTCAGTCAGTGTCAGTCAGTGTCAGACAGTCAGTGTCAGTGTCAGTCAGTCAGTCAGTCAGTGTCAGTCAGTCAGTGTCAGTGTCAGTCAGTCAGTCAGTGGCAGTCAATCAGTGTCAGTCATTGTCAGTCAGTCAGTGCCAGTCAATCAGTGTCAGTCAGTGTCAGTCAATGTCAGTGTCAGTCAGTGTCAATCTGTCAGTGTCAGTCAGTCAGTGTCAGTCAGTCAGTGTCAGCTAGAGCAGCTCTGCTGACCTGGTTCTCTGGCTCTAAAGCAGCTCTGCTGACCTTGTTCTCTCCCTCTAAAGCAGCTCTGCTGACCTGGTTCGTAGGTTCTAGAGCAGCTCTGCTGACCTGGTTCTCTGGCTCTAAAGCAGCTCTGCTGACCTGGTTCTATGGCTCTAAAGCAGCTCTGCTGACTTGGTTCTCTGGCTCTAGAGCAGCTCTGCTGACCTGTTTCTCTGGCTCTAAAGCAGCTCTTCTAACCTGGTTCTCTGGCTCTAAAGCAGCTCTGCTGGCCTAGTTCTCTGGCTCTAAAGCAGCTCTGCTGACCTGGTTTCTCTGCCTCTACAGCGGCTCTGCTGACCTGGTTCTCTGGCTCTAGAACAGCTCTGCTGACCTGGTTTTTAGGCTCTAGAGCAGCTCTGCTGACCTGGTTCTATGGCTCTAAAGCAGCTCTGCTGACCTGGTTCTATGGCTCTAAAGCAGCTCTGCTGACTTGGTTCTCTGGCTCTAGAGCAGCTCTGCTGACCTGGTTCTCGGGCTCTAAAGCAGCTCTTCTGACCTGGTTCTCTGGCTCTAAAGCAGCTCTGCTGGCCTAGTTCTCTGGCGCTAAAGCAGCTCTGCTAACCTGGTTCTCTTCCTCTAAAGCAGCTCTGCTGACCTGGTTTCTCTGGCTCTACAGCAGCTCTGCTGACCTGGTTCTTAGGCGCTAGAGCAGCTCTGCTGACCTGGTTCTCTGGCTCTACAACTGCTCTGCTGACCTGGTTCTCTGGCTCTAAAGCAGCTCTGCTGACCCGGTTCTATGGCTCTAAAGCAGATCTGCTGACCTGGTTCTCTGGCTCTAGAGCAGCTCTGCTGACCTGGTTCTCTGGCTCTAAAGCAGCTCTGCTGACCTGGTTCTCTGGCTGTAGAGCAGCTCTGCTGACCTGGTCCCTTGGATCTAAAGCAGACCTGCTGACCTGGTTCTCTCCCTCTAAAGCAGCTCTGCTGACTTGGTTCTCTGGCTCTAGAGCAGCTCTGCTGACCTGGTTCTCGGCCTCAAGAGCAGCTCTGCTGACCTGGGTCTCTGGTTCTAAAGCAGCTCTGCTGGCCTAGTTCTCTGGCTCTAAAGCAGCTCTGCTAACCTGGTTCTCTTCCTCTAAAGCAGCTCTGCTGACCTGGTTTCTCTGGCTCTACAGCAGCTCTGCTGACCTGGTTCATAGGCTCTAGAGCAGCTCTGCTCACCTGGTTCTCTGCCTCTAGAGCAGCTCTGCTGACCTGGTTCTCTGGCTCTAGAGCAGCTCTGCTGACCTGGTTCTCTGCCTCTGGAGCAGCTCTGCTGACCTGGTTCTCTGGCTCTAGAGCAGCTCTGCTGACCTGGTTCTCTGGCTCTAAAGCAGCTCTGCTGACCTGGTTCTCTCCCTCTAAAGAGCTCTGCTGACCTGGTTCTCTGGCTCTAAAGCAGTTCTGCTGACCTGGTTCTCTGCCTCTAGAGCAGCTCTGCTGACCTGGTTCTATGGCTCTAAAGCAGCTCTGCTGACCTGGTTCTCTGGCTCTAGAGCAGCTCTGCTGACCTGGTTCTCCGGCTCTAGAGCAGTTCTGCTGACCTGGTTCTCTCCCTCTAAAGCAGCTCTGCTGACATGGTTTCTCTGGCTCTACAGCATCTCTGCTGACCTGGTTCTCGGCCTCTAGAGCAGCTCTGCTGACCTGGATCTCTGGCTCTAGTGCAGATTTGCTGACCTGGGTCTCTGGTTCTAGAGTAGCTCTGCTGACCTGGTTCTCTGGCTCTACAACGGCTCTGCTGACCTGGTTTCTCTGGCTCTACAGCACCTCTGCTGACCTGGTTCTCTGCACTCACGATGCATGCACCCTACTTCCCGAAAATATATTTAAAAATGATATAAGTTTATTATAAGTACAAATATGTTATTTTTATGACTATATTAGATAATCTCTTTCACTAATATGTATATTAAAGACACATACATATCATTTTGGAACATAACATTTTTTTGCAGGAGTTGCGCACCCATATGACATCACGTGGGACCCGCCACCATGCAAGCATCCCGTACCGTAATGCGCATGTGTCACAAATGCGCGGGAGCAGGAGTCGCGGACTGGTCGCATACCAATTGCGCACATCACGTAATATTAAATGTATGTGATGTAACTGAAAAACATGCAGCCGTCGCACACCGTATGCGGATCCTTCACGACTTTTCTAAAATAGCGGCTAGAATCCGCACACCCACCGTGATGAGTACGCTTTGAGTGCGTGACTCCGAATTTTTGGGGGAAAAAACATTTTTTTTAAAGATAAGAATATAAATATATTAAGATAAAAAATGAAAACAAAAAATTAATCAACATTTCAGTTTGAATTTTTTTTAATGGTTTTTTTTGCAATTTTCAGAAAAATACATAATTTTATTTAATGAACAAAATATTTATAAATGAACAGTTAAAAAACTGTAGCAAATCAGTACAAAAAATAGGTATACCTACTATCACACTTAAAAATTAGCATTTAAAAAACCTTTGAAATTCACTGAATAAACCATAGGTTTCAGAGACGTTATAGATAGAAATTAGAATTTAAAAAAGCTTTGAAATTCACTGAAAAAACCATAGGTTTCAGAGACGTTATAGTTAGAAATTAGCATTTAAAAAACCTTAGAAATTGACAGAAAAAACCATAGGTTTCAGGGGTGTTATAGTTAGCTGGCCATTTCACTCGTACAAAACCATAGAAATTCCTCCGTTATAGTTAGTTCTGCTAACTATAACTCGCGTGCCCGCATTGCACTGCTGATGATGTCACATATTGCATCATTCATGACATGGTCAGTGACATCACTGATGACATCACTGATGACATCTCAAATGTATATATGTATATGTCACTATTCCCCAAAGCGCAAACCAGGATTCAATTTATAGAATCACTGGTCATATGCATAGCCACCTGCAGTGATCACATTAACCCACTGAGGTTTCATAAGGTAAAATAGAGAATTTCCAAAATTGTACTTTAAGTTGCTATATTTTTCATTTAAGTATACAGTTTAGGTTGCAGTCGACCATACAGCAAAGCTGTGCGGTATGTGAAAGACATCTTGGGGAGTTTCAGAAAGTGGACCTGGGAACGCAATCTACCCATTGCTTGCCATTGACTTTGTGGTTTGTAACTCACATCTTCTTACTTCCATTTGCTGCCTTTCAAGCTTCAGGCTGTGCAGGTTCAGTTAGTCCCACCCGATGACAAAGCCATGTTCACTGTATCCTTCTATGAACTTGTTTTATTTTAACAGGCCTTTAAATCTTGTTCTTATCATGTCACATTTGCTGGGCATTCAAAGATCGAGGTCAAATGTCAATCTTGGTATTCGTGGGAGCCGGGTTATTTTGATTTCGGCTGACTTTAAAGTGAGAGCATTTATAGGAAGGAGAAATGCAGTGTACTTTCTCCATGGAGCCTGCTTGTACCCTTTTTAAAATGTTATTTTAGACATAGCCATCTCAAAAGGTATCTTGTTCTTCATCTGCACAAATAATTTTCACATTTTTTGAAAAAGTCCTCTTCTTTGGTGGTGAGTCTATTTAATTTATGAAACTGCCTTTTTAGGAACAAAGTACAACACCGCATTTTATTCCCAGCATCAGCCTAACATATGGTGATCTTGTGGAATGTACTCTGTTTATGGCCGATTCACTGTCAAGCCCAGGATAAGATCTTTTTCCAGGAAGGAGCCAGTCACATTGTAACACAATTTAACAATGATTGTTTTTCACTATGATGTGTAAGGCATATGATTTATTTAACACATCTGTGGCAACTCGATTTGGAGAGTTGAATCAGTTTAAAGCCGCTTTTTATGAAAGCTTTTGTGTTTGTATTTACCTACAAAATAGTTATGTATTCCATCTGTAACTGTACCTATTTCTGAACACATACATTACTGCATATAAAGGATTTTCTCATTTGTCCTGGTAGGCACTAGGCCCTTGATTTGAATGGTGCAGTAGGAGCAGCGGCACAGGGTCCAAAAGGTCTTGTATCCCACTGCACACTAATTATAGCTATATGTTACTACTAAGTAAGCAGTCATAAGTGCAGTTACTTTGCAGGCAGCAGGTGAAGTGGATGGTGCAGCAGGTGCAGTGGCGCAGGGGCCAAAAGGTCTTGTAACCCACTGAACAAAGATTATTGCAATATGTTACTACTAAGAAAACAGTCACAATTGCAGCTACCTTGCAGACACTAGGGCCATGATGTGGATGGTGCAGCAGGTACAGTGGCACAGGGGGCAAAAGTTATAGGAAACCAACTGAACACCGATTATTGCTATATGTTATTGCTAAGCAAGCAATCAATCACAAGTGCAGTTACCTTGCAGGAACTAGGGCCATGATTTGGATGTTGCAGCAGGTGCAATGGCACAGGGGTCAAAAGCTATAGGAAACCCACAGAACACTGATTATTGCTATATGCTACTACTAAACAAGCAGTCAGGAGTGCTTTTTTGGTTCATTGTAAACATTGCACCGAAATTAGCACATAGCCTAAAGCATCACTGTAATAAAGGCTGTAACCTATCAGACTTTTCTGTCTACCTGCACATTATGTTACAGTCAGCGCATTTATACGACACAATTTCACAGTTTTTGTATAGCCCTAAAATGCTTTTGAATCTGGACAAATTGACACTTTTTTTTCAGGAGTTATATAAAGCGCTAACTTAATCCCAAGGTATCAGAGCACTTCACATGAGGCACCAGTTGCCTTGCATAAGGACACATTCATTTTTGTTAGGAGCAGGGAGATTAAGTGATGTGCCAAGAATCACAGGATGTTGAGTGTTGTTGCAGAGACTCGAACCTGGTTCCCTGATTTGAGGTCCACCGCCATAGCCACATCCTCTCCTTGGCAAAGGCATTCTCCATTCTATAGAATTAGCACTTCGCCCATTGTAAACACTACATAAACACTTATAACTCACCGTATGGCATTCCATACCAAGCATTGAAAAAGCCAATAGGTCTCGCCTATGTGGGATCTATTGGCTTTGTCAATGTTTTTTTAGTCATATTATACAACAGCGCTATCTTTAGTGCAGCATATCTGCAAATAAAATAAAAAGGTGCTATATTTATTTATAAAGTTTTATATAGCGCGAACTTGACGCAGGAGGGTATCAGAGCGCTTTACATTTAGGATCGTTGCGTTAAAAGTTACATCAGATACAAGAGCAAAGTAGGGTACAATACACACAAACAATGTTTCAATAATTTGTAGGAGCGAAGGGAGGAAGGAGTAATACCGGGGAGACGAGGAGGAACTATGCCCAATGTCCGGCTGGGTAGGTGACGGTCAAGGGCGATACCAAAATCTCCTCATTAGCTGTCAAGCAGCTCCACCGGTCATCAGCCATGTTGCTCAGGTCTCAGCATTCAGGAAAAACAGTTTTTTAGTTTATTTGATTTGCGAAGATTATATAGTGCTGTCTAGACCCGGAGGTATCAGAGCGCTTAACCAGGGGATCGTTGCATTACAAGGTACATCAAAACGATTATACAGCGCTGGCTAGACCCGTAGGTATCAGAGTGCTATAACAGAGGGACATTGTGTTACAAATTACATCAGTTACAATAGCGTAGTAAGGTACAGTAAACAAACAACAAGGTTGAGAGAATTTATAGGAAAGGAGGGGAGGAAGGAGCCATAGCAGGGAGACGAGGAAGAACTGTGACCAATGTCCGGCTGGGTAGGTGACGGTCGAGGGGGAAACCAGGGCCAATCTCCTCATTAGTTGTCTAGCAACTCCACCGGGCATCAGCCATGTTGCTCAGGTCTCAACGTTCGGGAAAAACAGTTTAGAATATATACATAGGCTACGAGGATAGAGGTAAAAGAAGAAGGTGGGGGGGGGCGTAAAAACAAGCCAGAGAGGGAGCTGGGGCTACCATGTAGGCCGATGGGGGATGTGATCAAGATCTGGTCAGAGGCCAGTGGTAGGGAAAACTGTGGCATCTTGGGGTCAGGCAGGGGGTTCGGACCTTGGAGACAGATGGGGAGGCGCCCTATAAAGCGGACAACGCTGGATGTCATACAGCTTTTTTACATTACTTTCAGCTATTTGCAGCATAGCTTAAAAGCATTAACAGTGCCAATTAATCTCACATAGGCAAGACCTATTGGCTTTGCCAAATCTTGTTTTACATACAGCTACCTAAAGGTGAAAACCCAACCGAAGGGTTACAGTACAAGTTGCTCTTTCTATCTCGCCCCCACACTCACTGACCTTGCTCCCATGGCACACAGAATCACAATTTGTCGTACTTTTTTGTGTACTTCAAGAGCTGAAATCCTTCTAGTCACTGAAAACAACCAGAGTATCCTCTTTAATGAAAAGGTGGATTCCTCATTCTTCCCACTGTGTGAGGCAATGTTTTATTGCCCATATGTTCACAGCAGCAAAGCTATGCTCATCTTCTGGAGACTTTGTCATTTTAAAGAAATTATTATTATTATAATTAAGAAGGATTTGTAGTGCGTGCAGCTACCCCGAGGGGCTCCCGGCACAGGAATGGACAGCAGAAGAGAGCCGCAGTGGACAGCTAGAAAAGCCATGTCTTCAAGTTCTTACGGAAGGTAAGTAAGGAGTGGCAGTTCCTGAGAGAGACCGGAAGGGAGTTCCAGAGTTTCGGACCCAGATAGGCAAACAAGTGTCCCTAAATCCGAACATGTCGATAGCTGGGTGTTGCAAACAGTGAGAGGTTGGATGACCTCAGCTGTCGATTAGGCACATAGGGTGTCACCAGACCTTGAATATATAAGGGGACTAAACCATGTCAGGCCCTGAACATGTACCGCAGAGCTTGAATTCAGTACGCTTATCAATCTTAAGCCAATGCAGTTCATGAAGCAGAGGAGATGCAGAGGCATGTCTAGGCAGTCGGAAGAGTAGATGAGCTGCCACGTTCTGAATGATTTGTGAACGACGAATCAAAGATTTATGAGCGGCCAAGTACAGTACATTGCCGTAATCAATCGAGATAGCACCAGAGCTTGGATCACGGTTCCTTGGGTGGCTGGAGGAATTAGTCAAAGGATCTTTATGAGCCACTTGAGAACAGAGAAGCAGGTGGCAGTGACCTTGGACACCTGTGATTTCAGGGAGAGCTTATTGTCAATAATAAAGCTGAGATTCTTGACCTTGGTCACCGGAGTTGGTATCGGGCCATGTCAATCCGGCCAATGTTTGGCTCCTCAGAACTCCAGGTTCTTTCCTAGGACCAAGACCTCAGTTTTAGCACCATTAAGTTTCAGTGCATGTTTATTCATCCAGAGGGAAACATTCCTCAGGCCCAGGTGGAGTAAGGAGGGATCTTGATGTTGAACAGCTGATAACGAAAAGATAATCTGGGTGTCATCAGCGAATGAAAAGAGAGTGAGCCCAAACTTCTCAGCAACATCTGCCAACAGATCAACATAAATGTTGAAGAGCAGGGGGGTCAGGATGGATCCCTGAGGAACACCCGAGGACAGGGCTGATGTCTTAGATCTAATATTGGCTGAGGAGACCTGGAAGGCACAATCTTTCAAGAAGGAGGTAATCCACCTCAAAGCTGAGCCTTCTATGCCCAAGGCCTCAAGTCTCCCTGCCAGAATAGAGTGCAACATTGTTTCAAACACCGCACTTAGATCAAGCAAAATGAGAGCCGCCGTACCGCCAGAATCCAGCTGTTGCCTATGACATTCTGTGACCCCAAGGAGAGTGGATTCGGTACTGTGTGCACCCTAAAACCAGACTGTGATGGGTGGAACATCTGATGAGACTCCACAAATGAAGAGAGTTGGGTATTAATATGCTTTTTTTAAATCTTGGAAAACACAGGAAGAAGGGAAATCAGACGGAAATTTAACCAACAGGAGTGGTCCAGATCAGCTTTTTCTAGCAAGGGGAGAACAAGGGCATGTTTCCAGCTCTGAGGAACATATCCTCCACTCAAAGAAGTATTGAAGAGTTTCAGAATAAAAGTTAGGGCAGTATCATCTAAAAGTCCGAGTTTTGCAGGATGAAGGGGATCTAACGGGGAGCTGGACTTTATAGATTTTAGTACAGTTTTTAATGTTGCCATGTCCAGAAAGGACTAGGCCCTAATTTTAGAGGACTCCACTGGTTTATTAGGTGAAAGGTTTACATCCTGGTGACCTTCTGACGGGACAGCAGAATGCGTAAGGATCTCTAAATTTGCAGCATCTGCAGCAAGTTGACATTGAATTGTATCACCTTTGCCTTGGGAAAACATGGCTAGCTCATCAAACTGATATTGAGAAAGAGTAAATGGAGGCAGAGTGTTGCTAGCCGAAAAAGAGTCTTCTGACAATGTTTGGAGCTATTAATCTGCTCAGTAAAGTAAGTCACACTTGCCGATTTACAAAGGGCATGATATATTTTCAGCTTGTCCATCCCATGAAATATATGGGTGTTTTTGATCAACTGGGGTTGTGTCTCACTGGTACATCATTTGTTATTGATCACCAGATCAGATCACTGTCCTGCTCTGGTGCTGTCTCCACAATACCAGACCATTTCACAGTACCTTCCCAAGGGGATAAATGAGTGAAGCTTCACAGCAACAATATGCCTCTTCCTGGCTCCTCCACACATAGGTCACAAAATGTGTTTTTTATGTGTTCCGTTTCTTTCTTGTTTTCTTTTCCAGGTAATTCCTCTTAGAAAACAGCATCAAGTACTAGACTTGATCCATAAAACTCTATAGTGTGATACACGTAAATTGCATGTCCACTTTGCAATCACAACTTTGGAGGAAGTGACCTCTTCGCATCACACCCGGACAAATGGCTAGGACCGTAAATAGGCCAATAGCAAGGGCTGAAACAGGTTGGTGTTTAGTTTAGGGTCATAGGACCATCATATCCTCCCACCCTACTATAGTCATTTTTAACCTTCCCTCCCGCTCCAAGCATACAGGATACTTTGGGAGTGGGGAGGAATTTTATCTTTAACATTACACCCTCATACACAATATCTTCATAAGTGCTCCCTGAAATATGGTTGAGCCCACCCCGACCTTTAGGAGTTGGCGTGAGCCCGATGATGAAGCATGTCACTATTAGAGTGAGTGAGAGCTATAATAAGAAAAGGGTCTCTCGCCCTTCCCACTCTTTACTCGGGTGGTAATACTAGGCCAGGGTTGTTTGACCTCGCAAGGTGTCCTTCCTCAGGTAACACCTCCCCCCTCACTTAGTTTCATTCTATCTTCCCCTTTTTCTTGCGGTAAGAAACCATCCTGGTTCCAGAAGGGAAACCTAATCTTTAGTACTGATTATCCATAGGAGGATGTATTCCTTCCTACCTCCATAGTGAGGACCTCTCTACCCTCCCGAGGCCCTACCAGGGCCCAAACTTTGTTAAAAAGATTATTTGTGCTGTGCACAGCTGAGTCCATTTTATCTTAACCTCGTACCACCAGTCACACATGAGCACCAGTCTTATAATCCCACGAAAATGGTGGAACAAATGGTCTAGCATATACAGATGAGATGGCCTCTCTCATTTTAGCGGCCCCTTTCCTATTGCCAGACACTAACATCACCCAAAGCCTGGCACAAGCCCAAAAGTGGGACGAAATGAAGGAACTGAAAAGAGAACAGATGAAGACTCTGTTACACAGAGTTGTCATGATGGATTATTTACGGGGCAATGCAACACCCACAGGACTCATTGTGACCAATGAACTCCGCATCTTTCTCCAAGATCCTCTGTTCAGAAAGGAATTGTTACTAATCATGTGGTGATGCACACACGAAATGTTGATATTTATTATCAATACGTAAAAACTCATCTCAGAGACAATGCTGATCAAAGTTAAAACCAGCGAAGACGCACTCAGTACTCAGATCAAAATCACTCTGTACAAGAAAAAACGAGAGGAAGTTAATAAAGATATCTCCGAATACAATGGCTTTCTGCTGAGGAGAGCAAGATCACAAAACTTCAGATAGACCTCAAAAAGTTTTCACATGAACGCATACAGCCCTACACAATAGACGACTACAACAAAGAAGATGAATCTGACATGGAAACAACTGAAAGAAGCAAGACTGGATGCACCAACTCAGACAGAGGTGAATGGTCAAGTGATAACTCTTCATCTAACAGATCAAGGAGAGGACATCAGAACCAATGAAGAGGAAACTAGCTCAATCCCGACTTCCAACACCAACAAATTATGTTTTGGTCAGGCGGATATGCCCCACCTCTCTATCAAGGCCCACCTATGCCGCAACCAATAACTTTTACCAACCCAACCATCCAAACCAGCATTTTTTAGTTTTTGGCGAATGACGAGGGAGAAGAGGCCGAAGAGGAGGACAGCACATCCAATGGAGCAACAACACAATGGAGGGGGCCAACACCAGGAGCCGAACCAGGAAACAGGCACAACTGGGTCCAAGCAACCAATAAATATGGAAGCTAAACTATCCAGTGAACCCATCTCAGCAGATAAGCTTATAGTTCTTAATAAAGGACTAGGTATTGTCCCTACCACAGAAATGGACAAGTTCAGGACCAGATGTGAACTCGCAAATTTCTTTAGGAAGATATGGATTAAGGCTTTCTTCATGAACAACCCTCCAGCTAAAAAAAAAAGAGGGATACACCGACCTTAAGAAAAAATCCACCTTCACTCCTCCCCCATCTACTATTCCTCCAGCAATACTGGCTTTAGAGGGAGCAGCCACAAAAGGCATCGAACAGTACAAACCCAAACCAAATGCATTCCACAACCTCTCCTGACGTGAAACAACTGCTCTCAATTCCCTTGGCAAAAAAGAAAACATTGTGATAAAACCAGCAGAGAAAGGCAGAGCAATAATAATTCAAAATAAGGAAGACTACAGAATGTCATTCCTTTCACTTTTACAAGATGACAGGAATTACACTATTCTCTGCGTTGACCTGACAAAAAGGATTCAACACAAGATTAAACTGCTATGAGAAGAAGCAAGTGAGAAAGGGTGGATCAACAACAAGGAGAGAGAATTCATGACCACCACGGAACCTAGGACCCCGCGTTTCTACAAGGTCCCCAAAATACACAAGGAATGGACCCCACCTCCAGGCAGACCAATCGTCTCTGGCATTGGTTCCGTTCTAGAACATCTTTCACAATTTGTAGACTGGTACCTGAGGCCTTTAGTCACCAAGGCCAAATCCTATGTCAAGGATTCCACACACCTTTTGACGATCCTCAGAGATGTGCTCTTTGACCCAGAGAGGGAGACACTTATGTGCTTAGATGTGGAAGCACTCTACACCAGCATCCCTCAAGAAGAGAGCCTAAACATGATTCAAGACCTTCTAAGATCCCAAGAATGGTAATGGAATGCCCCAACTGATTGGATCATGGAACTGTCCAGACTAGCTCTCACTGAGAATTTCTTCAGCTATGAGGACAAACTCTATCTGCAATGCCACGGAACATCGATGAGCAGTACTTTTGCCCCTAGTGGCCTGCCTATATATGAGATGTTTGGAAGACCTTAAAATCTGGGGAAACAACCCTTACAGTAATCAGATATGCCTCTGGATTAGATACATGAACGACATCCTGGTGATCTGGCAAAAGAATCACATTACCACAGACTCCTTCAATGAGTGGATAAACACAAGAAATCCCTTCCTGAAATTCACAATGACACACAACAACAGACAGGTGTCCTTTCTGGATGTGAATATTACTGCAGAAGAGGGAAGACAGTGTACTTCACTATACACTCAGAGAAAATCTACCAGCAGGGCAATTAATACACATTAAACGCAATTGCTTAAAAACAGAAGACTACAAAAAGGAGGCAGAGAAACTGACAAAAAAACTTCAGGACCGGATGTACCCTACCCAAATTGTGAACAAAGCAAAGAAAAAGAGTACGCAATATTCCCAGAGAAAGCCTCCTCGAAAAAACAAACAAACTAGAAAATCAAAATATAATATGCAACACAACATACAACTTTGGTTCTAACTTAATCAAAAAAACAATCAACAAACATTGGCGTTTACTCACATCCAACGAACTGGACTTTGAAAACCTTTATTTTTATTTAGAGAGAATCGAAGTATCCGAGAAAGACTGGTTCACAGCAATACTACCAGTAGAGGGACGAACAGACAGGACACAGTCTGGGATCTACCCCCGGTAATGGGCCATTTCCCATGTGCAGTGTGCTCCTTGACAACATATAACAGCAGCATTGACTTGGGACTTATGACCCCATAGGAACAAAGAACCCATACAAATTGTGACAGCATGAACGTTGTGTATATGATCACCTGCCCATGTGGCATAAAATACATTGGTATAACCACCAGAAAGATAAAAACCTGTATCAGCGAACACAGGAGTACGATCCGCTGTAAGAAAGGCATGACCAACTCACCACCCATTTCTTAGAACCAAGCCATGAAGATTGTGATTTGAAAGGGACAATCATAGAAAAAGTAACATCACAGAATAGAGTCCAACAGACGCTTCTTTTAAAAGAACAGAGATGGTTCAGACACATACCAAGGGTCTGAATGACAATATTACATGGAACCAGCTGAACAATCTAAATAATCATCCCATAGACTCAGGCTAGACATGCATATCCCACTGACCCACAGGTCGGGAGAAATCTCTATCTTTTTTGACATATCTAACAAACTACTTTATATGTGATACAAACAGCCTTTACCCTCACTATACCATAGAGAACCTTTTTTAATCAACTTCTGAACCTACATGAGACCACCTAATAATTATCAGGCTACACCAATAACTGAACGCCTCTGCAACCGCATATATATATATACTACGTAAGGAGGACCTCCCCAGTAATTTATATATGTTTATATGTGGTTCCGAAACAGGCGCTATGTATATATATATAAAGAAATATTTCTGAACATAGACTCATTTTTTAACACACATGATACTGACTTTAAGTCATTCAACCATCGCTGCATATCTTTTCCGAACTCCTATCTAGCTGTCTAATATCAACATTCTTGACAAATGTACAAATTGAGTATTAATTTAAAGAGCCCTTAACAACCTTCCTAACCATGAGCCCCCATAGGGGCACCGACTCTCCCTGGCAGCATTTCGAAACCCTGGAATCATCTAAGTTTTACCCTAGGCGAGCTAATACTCCCGGCACCCACCTAAAGGAACAAGGGGTATATCAGGAAGCCGCCCCATAACCATGCAGAAAATTGTCCAGCCATATCACTAACATATTCATTCTGAGAAACCCGCCATCCTTATCACACAGGTATGAGCCGTGCAAATGCACTAATTCGCTCTCCTGTGATTACCTTATTTGTTATTGAACTCTCAATAGTACTTCATCCAATTTTACCTACACGTGTCTCTCAACTCCACGAGGCGCTATGGTCACTGGACGAGGTTTCCTCCCCACCGTTACCACGTGCATTTTCACACACCTGGTGAATGACATTCTCCAAGAGAACGTGAGATAGGTCACGTTCTCTCCGACACCGAATCGAGCACCCCTGTGTGTCCAATCACAGCGCAGCCCGTGGGATTGACCTGGGCGGGGCTTATCAGCCCCTGTGACCTGCTCGCACCCGTGAAATGGGTATTTAGAGTAAGGAGTCGCATTAACATCTCGGACACGCACGGGGCGTGGAGCACACAGTAGGTCTCCTACAAAGGATGGACCTTTGATGAAGTAAGTGTGATTTTTCAGTCGAAACGAGACGCTTGGAATTCTAACATGCCCATGAGAGGGCAGCCAGTTGCTTTTTCCTTAACAATCCTTGACGTTTCGTTTTTTTCTTGAAACTACAGCGTGTGACTACAAGGCCTCCCCCTCAAAGCTCCCCGTTGGGAACTGGTGCTCTGTTGAATGTGGGGTGAGTGCCTAAAATGAACCGCCAAAGAAAAGAGGGCTATAAATACTGGGACTGTCCTGTATGTGTGTGTGACACTGTATAGCAACACTAATTGCTAAGGTACAAATGAAATAAATAATGCATGCTTGTCCATCCCATACAATATATGGGTGTTTTTGAACAACCGCGATTGTGTCTCACTGGTACATCATTCATTGTTGATCACCAGATCAGATCACTGTCCTGATCTGGTGCTGCCTCAACAATACCAGACACTTTAACTGTACCTTCCCAAGGGGGATAAATGAGTGAAGCTTCACAACAACAATATGCCTTTTCCTGGCTTCACCACACATATGTCACAAAATGTGGTTTTTATGTGTTCTGTTTCTTTCTTGTTTTCTTTTCCAGGTAAATCCTCTTAGAAAACAGCGGCAAGTATTAGACTTGATCCATAAAACTCTATTGTGTGATACATGTAAATTGCATTTCCACTTTGCACTCAAGTCTTTTGGGGAAGTGACCTCTTCGCATCCCACCCTGACGAAAACCCAGGACCATAAATAGGTCAATAGCAAGGGAATCATGTTGGTGTTTAGTTTTGGGTCATAGGACCATCATATCCTCCCAACCTACTATAGTCATTTTTAACCTACCCTCCCACCCCACCAATAAAGGATACTGTGGGAGTGGGGAAGGAATTATATCTTTAACGTTACTCCCCCATACATAATATCTTCATAAGTGCTCCCTGAAATAAGGTTGAACCCACCCAGACCGTTAGGAGTTGGGGTGAGCCCGATGATGAAGCATGTCACTATTAGAGTGAGTGAGGGTTATAATAAGAAAAGGGTCTCTCTCCCTTCCCACAATTTAATCAGGGGGTTATACTAGGCCAGTGTTGGTTCACCTCGCAAGGTGTCCTTCCTCAGGTAACACCTCCCCCCTCACTTAGTTTCATTCTATCTCCCCCTTTTTCTTGCAGTAAGTACCCATCCTGGTTCCAGAAGAAATAACTAATCTTTAGTACATATTTTCAGCGCCGCCACATAATCAGACTTACCCTCAGTTGCATAACATTTCCTCCATTGCCTTTCTAGAATTGTACGTTTCTTTTCAAGCTTGAGGGACTCGATGAACCAAGGAGCAGGAGGATGCGTTCTGTGCGTCAATTTAGATGTGGGAGGCAGGATGGAATCAGTGGAATCAGTGTTTTCGGAACAGGCCGAGAAGGAGGGGTGGAAGCGACCCTAATACTAAAAGGCACCGCAAAGTGATCCGACCAACAAAATGGAAGAGGAGGTGCTACAGACAAGACTTTTAAGTTAGAAAAAATAGGGTCCAGAAGGTGCCCCGCGATGTGAGTAGGTGCAGAGTTAAGGAGGGCAAGATTGAAGGAACCCAAATCGTTGAGAAAAGCTGAAGCTAAATTATCATCTGCATCTTCAAGATGAAGGTTGATATCGCCAAGTACGGTAAAATTGGCTCACCGCAGAATATGGGGAGCCAGTAAATCGGGCAGAGCTGAACACCAGGCACTGGTATACCCAGGGGGACAATAGATAAGTGCCCCAGTGCTATTCCTCGAGGGCGTTGCATTATTTTCATGGGGGCATGGCCCCATACAAAAGAGGGAATCCATTATCCTCTGCGCCCGTGTCGTAATATAGACGCGGAGCTCAAGCAACAGGAGTGCACCTGTATACCCAGTTGAAACCTGGGTGATGAACGTATGTAACAAGAACAAAGTCTCAACAGGTAAAATTTAAATAGGCTGTAAGATAAACATGCACATATAGTTGCAAAAAAGAAAGAGAAGGGAGACTCCAAGGTTAAAGGATGTGCTAGAGGCATTAGGTATTTAGAGCAAGTGTTGGAAAACAGTAGTATCACACTGTTTACAATGAATGTGGGTGTAACATGAAAACACTGTGCACATAAGTGCCCGTGAGACACAGGGTGGACAGCGCAAGTGATAAATGACACAGCAATGAGCGGCGCAGGGTGAACAATAGTGAAAATATTTGCAAAGTACTTTAGATTCACGAATAATTATATACTGAAGTCTACAGAGGATTTTAACACTTTGTGAACCAGAGAGTAGCGCTAAAAGCTGTGCTGGGAAGTCAACAGCGTTACGACCGTTAATAAATCAGGGTCATCTTCAGGACCAGGTTACCGTTGTGTTTGTGTCGTACCAGAGGAAATAACGAGGAGAGAGTAAGATAAGGAGTGTAGGAAGAGAGGGAAGAGTCTGCCAGGAAGGCAAAGAGAATTCTTCAAAGATACCTGATGTAGGAGAAGACCAGGAAGATTAAGTCACTGGTAATGGGTCCGAGGCTCAGGATTAGTGATATACTGCCACCCGGAGTACATAAGGGATATGCACTAAGAGCGGGGAATGGGGAGAGAAGGGAAAAAAGAAAAGAAATGATCAAAACAGGTGGGATAGGAAAGAACAAACTCCAAAGTGGGGGGTTCAGGGAGAGAACTCACCCACAAGAATCCAGAGGTAAACGTCCTAATATTTTGGATGGACCAGGGGACGGCGGCAAGAGTGAGCGTCCTGGGGCTGTGATAAGTAATTAAGGATTACAATCCATGTCCAGGAGTGGTGGAAAAAACGGCCTGGTGCGAGCACGGGGAAAGGAAGGGCGTTTAGTCTCACAAGTGTTTTCCATTACTTGCTACTACGGACCCCCCAGACATTCCCTTTCAGGCGAGTGCAGTCACTGACTGCACCTGCCTGCAAGGAGATTTCTAATCCCCTTAAAAGAGCCGGCGGGTGCCACCTGCACAGTCAAACACGGAGCGACTGCTTTAAAGTCACTCGTTTCCCACTTGAATGTGCTGCCCTGGGATCAGTGCGAGTTTTCTGCTGCCCTGGGGGCAGCGCATTCAATGTAATATGGCGCACTTTCTCGGTTTCTGACAGGTGCGCCAGATGCAAACAGAGAAAGTGCGCTCTATCTATAGTAGGCCTCAGCATTGTTTAGAGAGACATTTTCAGATGCAGGCAACAAGAGGCCGTGCTCTGCTGTTTTTACTGTAAGCAGAGCTATCCAGAGGCAACAGAGAGCCTTCATTTCAAAAGAACGCCAAAGCAATACTGAAGTAGACAGTTTTTTTCATTTCGTGGGGCCCAGACCTGAAATTGCTGGCATAGCACACATCCATTGATTTAGCGATACAAATGCAATTGGATATATTTCGAAAAG
The DNA here is from genome assembly GCF_964204655.1 of Triturus cristatus. Classification (NCBI taxonomy): domain Eukaryota; kingdom Metazoa; phylum Chordata; class Amphibia; order Caudata; family Salamandridae; genus Triturus; species Triturus cristatus. The sequence continues at coordinate 1,187,787,959 of NC_140581.1, read as the reverse complement.
GTGGGGGCGGGGGCTTTCCACGGCACGGGTATATTTAAGGCTCTGTCTACAACGTTTTTACCGGACAATTAATTAGACCAAATTGGGTTCAACAATTTTTCAAATTCCCTTTTAGGCCTAAACACATACACACACTGCAGCCTTGAATAGCAGTGTCAGTATGCACTGAGCTTTAAAACCGGAAAAAATGGTGGAAGAAAAAGGTGAAAGATCTGGGGTGATCATGCTGAATTGGCAAATTTGCTAATAAAACCAACTATCACAGGTGGTTACACTAATACTGGTCATTTCTCCTTATGCCCTGACTCCCCCCCACCTCACCATCCCCAAATGCTGCAGGGAACTCAAGCGCTCCATTATAAACAACGCAGAGATTGAGGTCGACCATCTCGTCATTGCCCGCCACCACGCTTTGAGGTCTGCACACAAGAGCTACTGAGGACGGACTTATGACACTGTTACTGCTCGCTAGCGAGGATCATCCAGAGGGGGTCCCTGCTGCCAATAAAGTTTATCAAGTACCAATGTGACACCGTGCTTTCCTTCTTTCCTTTCCCCTGAACCCGCCCCTCTCAATTTTGCTTGGTGTACAGTGTACTTTATCTCAAATCAGGGCCGGACTGGCTGTAGCGGGCACCGGGCATTTACTCGGTGGGCCGCCAGGGTGGGGGCCGGTATTGGGCCCCTGGGGGGGCAGTTTTTGTTACCAGGGGCTGGCAATATCGTCCCCCTGAAACAAAATCAGCCAAAACTGGCCCTAGCAAACAGCTCAGCCGCACCCAGTCCCCCCCCCCGCCCTACCCCCAGCCGGCCGGGCAGTTTACCAGGCCCGGTTTTGGTTCCCAGTCCGGCCCTGTCTGAAATGCTAATAAGAACATTGTTTTTTAAAACTATGACAGGTGGTTGGATCTGCTGCTTCTTATGTATTCCAAAGTACCACAATTCGTACAATATGAGAAAATCAGTCTGTACTAAGAGGAGGAGCTGATCCCTTTAAATGTAAAAGACCATAGGGCTACGGAGTGTTCAAACCCTATCACCCACTCTTTTTTTATATGCTTGAAACAGAGCTGACTAATGGCTGTACACAGCAAAATAAATGCGAACGTGCCCATAGAGAGGAATAGCGAGATTGTTTTTGGGGAGTTGACAATGTATTGGGTAAACTGGACAGATATAGGGCCTGATTATGACTTTGGCGGTCCTACAGTGGACGGTGCAACATGCCATCAGCTGTAGCACCACCAAAGCCGCAGTGCTGCCACCTGCCAGATTAGGAGTTAAATCCTTGGCTGTTAGGCAGTGATGCGACAGTCTAACAATGGCGGTCTGTCAGGTTCATAGAAGATCCGAACATGAAGACCGCCACTGTCAGAGCGCCCACTGCACCTTCCTGCATGGTGTGGCATACATGCCACACCTTGCAGGAACTAGGGGTGCAAATCCCCCCATGCACTCGCTGGACCAAGGGGCTGCAGGGGGCCTATTTGCCTTACCGCCACCCTTTTCATGGCGGGCTCACTGCCATGTAAAGGGTGGTGGTCTGGCAACTCAGAATATGCTCTGTGGTACTGCTGCAGCACCGCCAGCATATTCTGCCTCAGACCACCATGCCACGGGATCCTAGAACCCGGAGGAGGCAGTGGCCCTGTGGCAGTCCGACTGCCACATTCAGAATGCGGCATACGGGGCCGCAGTGTGGCAGTGATAGGTCCCAAAGCCATAATCACAATGGAGAACCTTCTGTCCAATGGGCTTCTTAAATAATTTGCAGATTTGCAACTTCAATTTGACCTACCGTCTTCTCAGTTTTTGAGTTAACAACAATTGACTCAGTGATCGAGCAATCTGCTAGGCCCAATGTCTGTGGGGCTGACCCAATCTGCCATTCTCAAATACATAACATGCACCCGGGTTACATAGAACGGAGGCATTTCAGGACTTTATGGGGTCCTCATTGATCATTACTTCTCATACCTCACTGCTCGGGATCTTAGAGAGTAGTGGGAACTGATGGTTCACATTTCAGATGAGGGTTGGGAAGATATACTCTTGAACCATGATAAGGGATTGAGTGAACCTAAGCTATAATTTGAATACTTGCTACTAATATACAGTGACATTGGTCCCTGCTAGAGTGCAGGTGGAAAAAACTGAGCTGATTCTCATTAAGCTATAGGCAGCCTAAGTGTGACATTGCTTATTTACTATGGCAGTGTCTAAAACGTAGGCAATTTTGGAAGCACATTAGGTATGGGATGAAGACGGCTAAGAAGACTGTAGAGGTCTTGGCCAGCTCGAACCGCACAGATTTGCGACACATCAAATATATCTGAAATCATCACACCAGTGCAGAGGTGGTGCTTGCTGACAAAAACCGTGGCTGAAATGGTATGCTGAGTGTTTGGAGGACAACGAGGGTCACTACGTATGATTCCAGGTTACAATGTTCAGCATGGCATTGTAGGAGAAAGTTATCCTCAAGACGAATGATCAAATGACTCTTTGAAGAAATATGAGGAATATTTGTGAGATAGATGCCCAAAGGTTCTACCTCCACATGGGGGGCTATACATGTGGCCATGAGAGGGTTACAAATGAACTTTAAATCTGTTACGAAGCTTTATTAAGTGATTACGCTGCATGTCATATCTGTGGATTTGTCTTGGCCATGCATTTCTTTTTTGTGCGATTGTGGAACTTTAAGCATGACCTTTACGATGCATATATGAGGCTTGTTTTTTTTTTTAATAATATAAATAAACAATAAAGAATTGTTTTGGAAAAGAAACTTACATCGAATCACTCACAGTACTTAATTTGAGCTGGTGGATGCCGGTGGGGACCACCTGCACTCATTTATAGCGATTACCACTTAATTTTCTTCATCAAATATTGGCCACGAGCAAGACAATTAAAAATACACAAACGGGAAAGAAAGAGGAAGAGAAAGATGGAAAAACATGCACAAAAGGAGAAAGCAGGGACCAGCATAAAGGAGTAGCAGTGCCTGGTAATGGATTAAAGAAACCTGGGGTGAATTCAATACAACAAGCCATATAGTATTTGACAAGCCGAAGTTTATTGGAACCGCTGGAGCAGAGCTTTGGGCACCAAAACTCATTTATTTACAAATGAAGTACAGATTATTGATAAAGAAGAGTACTCTCTTGTGTAATCATTCATCAGAGAGCAAGTTAAGTCAGTCATTCTGCAGGATGAAGAAGAAAGAAAGTCAATGTCTAACCTTAAAATCAACAATGACCCAGAAGAAACTGGCTTCATGGGTGAATTCTGTTTAACTTTTAAGGATGTGCTTCCAGGACCCTGACCTCCATCTTTTACTTGTCCCTTTTCACACATCAGATTACTGATTGTTTGTCCATAAACTGATATCCAAAATTCGCCTTTGAATTCCACATGCCAATTTCCAATTGCTGTTTTCAATATAAATGCAAGTTTATCCATTACCAGTTAAATAACAGACTTAAGTATGGGGCGGCAATCCACTGGCCTGCCAGGACAACAGAGTTTCAGACCTCCACTTCCTTGCCAAAAGAACCCCTGGCATACTTAGAGCTTCACACTAACGGGTGGGGGTCACAGTGACTTCTGTTGGGGAGTAGCAGAAGCACTCTAACTGAAGGCACTGACACTTTGCTGAGCGTGTGCCATTTTTGAGGCGTCCACTTGGAAAAGTTTTTTTGGTTTTCAATAACAAACTCCTAAATAGGGAATATGTTATTAAAAAATAAACAATAAGTGGACCTTCCCAGGGGGAAAGCCAGGATATTGCCAGACTCGATTTGATTTATCCCTTCTACTATTCAGAAAGAATCTGAACTCGTCTATTCAAAGGACATTACATCTCTAAGTAATAGGACCTTACTCATGTATATTCTACATACATGAAAACAATCGAATAAAACGCCTGTTACAGTTTAAATGTTTTTGGACAAATAGTCTATAAGCATTTTAAATAAACAAACAATTAAGTGTAAGAAAATGTAAACACTAAAATAATTTTTACAGGTAAGAAATATAGACCCAATTAAATGCCAGATGTAAAATTAGCGCCGCTTGCCCAGACATTAATCACACAAAACAACAATAAAAACATTAGCTCGTCCAATCAGATATGGACCATGGAACATTATACTTTCAAATTGTATATACATCTCTTTTCATTAACATTTATCATTGAAGTCAACACTGAGCTTGCAAACAAAAGTGTAGAACCCAGCCTCATTTTCATGATTACATTTCTCACACAATGATCAGCTAATCTCTTTATAGAAGGAACAGTGCTGACATTACCCAAGCAGTTCTTGTGAGTGCATCTGAAGGTATGGAGTTCAGAAAAGAAAGTTCCCTGTCACCAGTGCAGGACTGCATTGAAGACAGCTCCCACTGTTCCCTGTTTCCCCACTGCATGTTGTTCCATGCAGCATGAAATGTGTACATTAGGGCCCGGGCCGTATCCTGATCAGCTTCACTGGTGCAGGGCAGCGCGAAGCGCCTGTTTTATGCACCTGTGGTGCATATGGTAAATTCATTTAGCACGATATTTCTTTGTGCTAGTGCTTTATTTTCAGACACCAAAACTCAGAAACAGAAAGGAGGAACCGTAGCTCACTGTTTCCATGACGTACTATCTAAAAACAGAGACGTGCACAGTGCTGTGCCAGTGCAGCCCATCATGATAAAACACTCGCATGCAGTGGCAGGACCCTTGGAATGCAGGGCATTCGAAACCCACAGCTTTTACGGTTATCGATTCTTCTTCACCGTATGAGATGCAATGAAAACTCGACGCAATATGAATCCCCCCAGACACAAAACCAATGGAAAACATTACACTGTGCGCTGAGTGAGGCCCTGATTATTTTTACATCCCTCCTCATTTGTCTAAAACATTACATTGCCCAAGCTTGGGCAGGGGTGGCAGGACATGCCAACATGTGCCACACTCATGTCTGCATCGTCCCTGCATGGACCAGCCTCGTGCCCCTCCCTTGTTGTCCCCTACTGAGGGCCGGACTACCTCCACCACCTCACCACTAAATTACAATGTCACTGTTGACACTCTTCTGTTCGCCTTAAGCCTACAGCACCACGAAGCGCTTTATTTTTAATAAGAAATGTAATATTTGTATGCAAGGTATTCAAGTCTGATTTTATTAAAATGTAGGAAGCTCAGGCAGAGCAAGAGCTATGGTATCAAAACTCGCACACTTCAAAAAGTGCAACCTTCCTGTCTGACCTCGCAGACAGGTCGTGGAGATGAGGAGTAAGTGGGTCAATGTACTCCATCTCTGGTTGCAAAGGCACCATAAAATACATCTGTTCAAATTGACTCACTTTGTGTTTTTTAGGATGTTCATAAAAATAAGTATATAAAAAATTCTTCAAGCAGATTCATTTCTTAAGATAATGATCGTCAGAGTGATATCATCTTGTAATAATCACCAAGTACATATGTTTATGGAAATAAATCGCAAATTATCAACAGACGTTTGTCGGGGTGGGAGGGGCTCTTCGATTCGCTCACTGGTCCTACCTGGAAGGAGCATGAAGCACGAATTCAGTATTTATGACCAGACTAATGACACTGCAAATCATTAGAAGACAAGGGACGATCAATGCTTGATACATGGACTTCATTCCTCGGTTCAGGGAGCAGCGCGTAATAAAAAAGCATGTTTCCTCGAATTTACGGGGAAGCAAGACTGTAAAGTACTTTCAGCGGGGCCTGCTAATCCGATCCACAGAGGCCTCCCTCCACTGTCGGTCTATTATCACGAAAAGGCACCGTGAAGCAGCAGAGCTGCCCTCCCAAAAAGTTCATCGTCTGTCAAAAAAACGTTCTATTCGCATTTTAGTCTAAACATTAGTCTGCATTTCCGGACAGGCGCATATACTTTTAGCCCCGTTGCAATTGGCTGGTGATGTGAAATTGGCCGATTTTCCAGCATGTGGCAAATCTGTACCATTGGTGAACATTGGCAGAATCACCATCACAGCTGTAATTCTGGGAGCAGTATTCCATCCACCTTATTGGCACCAATGGGAGATTTATCATATCTGCTGGGAATCGGACGATTTACACGGCCAATCTATAAATCATGGTGCATAAAATCTCTCTTATGGGTTGCATCTGCCCAGTTACGGGTGTGGTACGGGATGCAGCTCTTCCAGTCTCGCAGAGGATGGATCACCACATTTAAAGATCCTCTCTGTTGAGGTGGGGCTTTTTCTCTGAGGCAGGAGCCCCCAAAGGGGTGAAAGTTCAGCCACACCACCATGCTTGCCTGGCATGGTGGAATGGTTGCACCATTGTATGTACTCCCATTTCCAGTACCGACAGAAGTGACAGCTGTTCCACCATGGGGGACAGGCATGGTGGAGTTACAGTGAGTACGTCTTTCATTCTGTTGGGGTTCCTGCCATAGTAGTGGGAGACACCTGCGGAGGAAAAGGAGAAGCATTTCCAGGACTCAGAACCTGCTAGGAGTCTTCTCCAAAGTGTCACGGACAATTAAGATCCCAATCTTCTAACATCTTATCTTTCTCTTTCTCATGCAATTATGATGATGTACTGCAATTTCTTCTTGGCCATCAAGAGTTCTCCATATTGGATACCGCGCTAAAATTTTGGAGGGTGCTGATTATCTGCAACAGGATACTATATTACAATTAATATAGCTGTCTCTTCAGAAAAGGCTGGTGGTCAGAGAATTGTTAATAACATGTACTCTAACATCCAGAATCTCAATGGTATCCCCACTGATATCATAAATGAAGGATAGATTTATATTATATACTGGCGGTCTCCAGTAGATATTTATAGTTAGGACCGTGTATCCATAGGAAATCTCAAAATTCTATTTTGAATAACTTTGGCGCCGGTTGACGAATCCTCGCGAAATTTTCAAAACTAATGGGGCGCTCCGCTCAGCTCCTACCCTGAAAGTCTCGGGGGGATTCGTCAAGCGGGGGCCGAGAAAAAAAGGGGGGTCCCAAAACGCGTTTTCCCCATGTATTTTCCCATAGGACCTTTAGTCGAAGGTACAGCCCGAACGGCGGAACAGAATTACTTGAAATTTGGCAAAGAGGTAGTCCTCAGGTCAGGGATGTGCTTTTTGCATATATGGAGTCGATCTGTTCAGTAGTTCCTGAGAAAATTGCAGTTAAAGTACATAAATATCTATAGCCGCGCACCGTGCGCGCACCCTAACGTGCGCGAGCGTAATTCTGATTGGTGGTTACATGTCAGTCAACGTTCGAATCAGTCGGAATCAGGAAGTGTCAGCCGCCATTTTGTTTGTTTTGAGTGCGAGAGTAAAAAAAGAAGGTGGCGAACGTGAAAAGGGGGCAGGGTAGAGAGTTCCTGATCCCCTAGCCTTCGTCAGGGGGTCCCTGAAGGACCCCGAAGGCAGAAAAAAACATTTTAATTTTTTTTAAAAAAATCGCGGGGTGCGCGCACGGTGAAAAACCATACAAAAAAATTTTTTATACGTCGTTTATTGTAAAATAAATATATAAAAAATATAATAATAAATACATAACTTGGCATTTAAAAAAACGTACAAATTCACTGAAAAAATCATAGGTTTCACACACGTTATAGTTAGGAATTAGCATTTAAAAAACCTTGCAAATTCACTTAAAAAAACCATAGGTTTCACACATGTTATAGTTAGGTGGACATTTCACTCGTAAAAAAACAATGAAATTCCCCCGTTATAGTTAGTTCAGATAACTATAACTCGCGCGACCGCCACTCTATCAAAAGGATGATGTCATCAGTGATGTCATGAGTGATGCCACTGACCATGTCATGAGTGATGTAATATGTGACGTCATGAGCAGTGGATTGCGGGCGCGCGAGTTATAGTTATCTGAACTAACTATAACGGGGGAATTTCATTATAACATGTGTGAAACCTATGGTTTTTTAAGTGAAAAAAAAAAAAAATATATATATATATATATATATTCACTGAAAAAACCATAGGTTTCAGGGGTGTTATAGTTAGCTGGACTTTTCACTTGTACAAAACCATTGAAATTCCCCCGTTATAGTTAGTTCAGCTAACTATAACTCGCGCGCCCGCAATGCACTGCTGATGACATCACATATTACATCACTCATGACATGGTCAGTGACATCACTCATGACATCACTGATGACATCTCAAATGACATCACTGATGACATCACTGATGACATCATCCTTGTGATAGAGTGGCAGACCTCCTCTTCCCCTAATATAACCTTTGATACACACATTCAAAAATAGAAATTAAAATTTTAAAAAAAATGGACATACCAATACCAGTTACAACAACCTATACAGTAATTCTAAGATCCACATACACATCCACTCATTCACCAACAGTCCTATACAGTCACTCATACATGTACTCACTCATCATATGTACTCATACACCTATACATCCTGTTACACAATGCCACTCATCCATAGAGGTACTCACACACATAGTCACTCATGCTAATAAAGAATCAAACATACATTTACTTTCATATACAGTTATACACACACCACCACACTTACTTCTACGGAAACTTACACATACTTAGTCTTTTAAACAATCACTTATAGAAACACATACTTATTCATATAGGAACTCTTTCAATCTCTCACTGTCACATATACTCGCTTATATACACCAATAGTCACATATACTAGTTTAAAACATATGTAGTTACTCATAAAGACACTATTGAGACAGTCATTCACTCACTAACACACCCATACACTCACTCATCCACCCATAGAGTCCTGCACACATGCTGTCTTCAACACATACAAAGAGTGAGTCATTCATTCATGCACCTATGCACTACGTAATACCCCCACCGAACCATGCAGACACTCAGACTGATACTCATAAAACCAACTAATAACCTATATAAACACCCATGTAGCTACTCACCAACCCATGCAGCCACTTATGCACAAAGTGAGAGACTGATACAGATATTTACATATTTAAACATTACTCACTAAGCCATGTATTCACTATGAAACACTTAATCAGTCAGTTACACAATCAATTTTTCAAAAACAAATCATCCATTTAGACACTTATATACCCATTTATTCTTCCATCGACCTTGAGATATACATATATAAAACATATTTAATTTTCAGAAACACACACATTCACTGGATGATGTCATCAGTGATGTCATCAGTGATGTCATTTGAGATGTCATCAGTGATGTCATGAGTGATGTCACTGACCATGTCATGAGTGATGTAATATGTGACGTCATCAGCAGTGCATTGCGGGCGCGCGAGTTATAGTTAGCTGAACTAACTATAACGGGGGAATTTCAATGGTTTTGTACAAGTGAAAAGTCCAGCTAACTATAACACCCCTGAAACCTATGGTTTTTTCAGTGAATATACATATATATATATATTCACTGAAAAAACCATAGGTTTCACACATGTTATAGTTAGCGGAAATTTTACTGATAAAAAACCAATGAAATTCCCCCGTTATAGTTAGTGCAGGCAACTATAACTCACGCGACCGCAATCCTCTGCTGATGCTAATACTGTATTTAGACACTTATTTGCCCATGTCTTCTTCCATACATTTTTAGCTATACATATATTACAAATATTTTTTTTTCATAAAGACACATATGTCATCAGCAGAAGATTGCGGTCGCGTGAGTTATAGTTGCCTGCACTAACTATAACGGGGGAATTTCATTGGTTTTTTATCAGTAAAATTTCCGCTAACTATAACATGTGTGAAACCTATGGTTTTTTCAGTGAATTTGCAAGGTTTTTTAAATGCTAATTCCTAACTATAACGTGTGTGAAACCTATGGTTTTTTCAGTGAATTTGTACGGTTTTTTAAATGCTAAGTTACTTTACGCCATTCGTGGCGTGCGCGCCCACTTAACGCAGTTCGTTCCGTGCGCGCACGGTGCGCTTCGCGCACCGTGCGCGCACAGTGAGCACGCGGTGCGCTTCGCGCACCGCGCGCCCACTTTACGCAGTTAGTGCCGTGCACGCACAGTGGGCACGCGGTGCGATGACAAAGCAAGAAAGCACGTCAACAAATCTGTTTCTGCTTTCCTCCGTGACTATGGTATGGGTGCCATTTACCACAACAACTTGCGTTATGACATGCAAGACATTTATAGAGGAGATGGTGTGCACTTCAATGATGAAGGGAACAGAGTCTTCCTCTTGAACCTTAGACTCTGCATCGGTACTTACTTGTAGGTACCACTAAAAAAATGACTTCATAAACACAACAGCTCTTTTTAGAGCTCCCTAATATCTAAACTCTTAAATCTGCTTTTCATTTATTTATTTTTATTTTTTTTACCGTACGCTTACCGTAAGCTTACCGTACGCGTACCCCGTGATTTTTTTTAAAATGAATAAATGTTTTTTTTGTACTTTTCTGACCTTCTTTGACCCCCTTACAAATGTTAGGGGGTCTGTAACTCTCCTCATTGCCCCCTTTCCTTGTTTTCACTCTTTTTTTTCCGAGTGAAATACACAAAATGGCGGCCGCCGCTTCCTGGTTTCAGCCGATTCGAATGTTTACTAAGATCTAACAGCCAATCAGAATCGCGCTCGCGCACGCCACCGTACGCTTACCGTAAGCGTACGGTAAGCGTACCGTAAGCGGGCTCAGATATATATATTGATTTAAAGGCTATTTTCTCAGAATCTACTGAACAGATTTACACCAAACCTACAAAAGGCACTTCCTTGACCTAGGGACTACCTCTCTGCCAAATTTTGAGTAATTCTGTTCAGCCGTTCGGGCTGTAGCTCGTTCTAAAGGTCCTATGGAAAAATGCATGGGAAAAACGCGTTTTGGGACCCCCCTTTTATCTCAGCCCCCGCTTGACGGATCCCCCCGAGACTTTCAGGGTAGGAGCGGAGCGTAGCGCCCCACCTATTTTGAGTAATACGCCAGGATTCGTCGACCGGCGCCAAAGTTATTCAAAATAGAATGTTGAGGTTTTCCTATGGAAACGTGGTCCTAACTATAACTACCTACTGGCGACCGCCAGTAGGTAATATATATATATATATATATATATATATATATATATAAAATCAGTAAATGTTTCATGCTATTCATGTTGTTATATAGTATGCAATATGTGGTAAACAATTTAAAAGAAACCTTATTAAATAATTGAGTTTAGAGTGCCTTCTTTAATTATATATGAAAAGATAAAACTAGGCAGGCTTTACCAATAAATGGCCAATTTCATGAGTTGTGTTTGTAAAGATCTGTATAACCTTAAAATCTCACAAAATGTATCTCCTTAGTGTAAATAGTTTGTAAATCCCTGAATGTATGTCTTAGAAAAGCGTTTGCACGCTACTTCATAATGCTTTTCTTTTCCATACCTTCCACATTTTAACTCCATGGTGGGGCAAGCACTGTCATGGTGGTACACCACTTCATACCTGGAGCAGACTGTTTTTCGTTGGAATAACGTGCCTCTTGCAACCCACTTTCTTGTACTTTTCCTATTACCTTCAATGCTTGTTATAATTTTTGCTTTCTCGCATTGCCCTGTTGGAGTCCGAACATTTGTTTTCTATGTTCCATTTGGTAGTCTTAATCCTCTTCTCATGTGCTTCACTTGGTGGTCAATGTGGAACATTAAATGGATTTCTTCTAGGGCATAAGTTTTTCTATCATAATTCATTGATTCACAATATCTGACTGACACTCTTCTATGGTCCTCCATGGAATGGTTTATTCGTCAGGCAATTTGTCAGATTTATAGTACTTCAGTCTTGTGATAAACAAATCCACGGACTTGCCTTTTTGAGACCTGTCTTAGATCAGTAGGGAAGATGATGCAAACACCTTCTCTACGATGCAGATCAAAGATTATTATATTAGCTAGGGTAGCATTTTTAATAATACGCTTATTAAACCTTGGTCTCGAATGTCCATGTTATTCTCCATAGAGTAAAGGAATATAAGTTTCCTTTATTCATCTTACTAAGCCATCAAAGACATCAGCATCACATCGCATACAAAAATCATCCTTTTAACAATTAAAAACTGCAGAAATCATTTTACATTATCATATCCCAGGTATGCCCAACTGCAATATTGATACATTATGACTGAAACTATATTATGTAATTAGGTTAAAACGGCGATAAAAACAAGAGATTACATCGTCAAGTCCATTTTGCGCACAGTGGAGGATATCATCTCAACATAGCTGGTTCATTCAAGATTGCCAGATTTTTCCTTAGGTGAATCACAGACCACTGGTAACTGATTATTGTGCTACAAACCTGTGAAGTAGATGATAGTGTCAGAAACTAATAAGCACGATGACAGTTGTTACTTTAATTTACGTAATATAGATATAAAAAGCAAAAAAAAATTGTAATTGATAAAAGCTATACATTTCTTCTTGTATAAAAAAGTAAAGCATCACAGCCTACATCCAACTAGCAGTACTTAATAATGTGCCAATGCCAGAATATATTACTGTAGGGCTGTGATATTAACCCCTTCCCCGCTCATGACGGAACCGTTCCGTCATGAGCCACGGTTGCCGTGTGCTCATGACGGAACGGTTCCGTCATGACAATCCTGTTAGCGGCCGCTCCGCCTGCGCGGAGCTGTTTCCCCGCCTGTGCGGGGGGACAACGCAAATGGGCGGAGTCATGACGGAACCGTTCCGTCATGAGCACAGCTCAACTGTGGCTCATGACGGAGCGGCTCCGTCATGAGCACAGGCCCACCGCGCTGCCCCCCTGCCCCCCCCAGCGCTGCAGCGGAATGTCCGCAGCAGCGAAGGGGTTAAAGTGCAATCCTGTCTTTAATTCTTGTATCATACAGACAGAGACCATAAAGAGGCTATAATGAGATTAGCTGTAAGGGGTTTCGACTATAATAGATTTAAATGTATGCTTGTATGCGAGCTGTGGCATTGCAGCATACATAGTTTTAACTATACAAATATAAATGTATTCTTGTATGAGAGCCGAGGCATTGCAGCATACGCAGAAATATAAACTTTAATTTTGCTCATAATCAAAAGTAGGTCTATTTAAAGTTTGATGTAGGATATGCGAAAATACTTTGTGATTTAAACTTCATAATTCTTCTAAATATTTTTTCTAATCTTATGTACATATTACCATAAACTCTAAAGTGCAGTATGATTTTTTTCAATGTCCTCTTAAGTTGAGCCTTGTCAAGGGGAATTACTTATCAAATTAGTAGTTGAAACTCAACTAGAATGACAGAGGCATATAGATTAGAGCTTTCATAATTGCCAAACATAACATTGTGATCTTAAAATCTGCCCTTTACATTCCCATGTGACTCATTAGATATGAGCTTATGGAGGCTTGCTCAATTCTTCCAGCTACTTAACTGCGAGTGTCAAGAAACTCTCAGCCTTGCATGCTAATTGGACCTGATCCCTCAAAATAGCTTAATTACAGATGGCCGAAATGATCTTATTTGTAGCAGTCTTAAAGATGGACTTAGGAGTTTCTTCCTGAGTGATTATAAGGCCAGACAGATGCACAACAAATGAAGTAATGTTTCCTTACCACTTCCGCAAAGTCAACACTCCATGGTTGGCCAAGACTGTTTCCATACAGGAGTTAAGTGGCTATGTTTGACCAAGACTGTTTCCATACAGGAATTAAGTCCTTCAGTGGTAAAACGCACAACCTAATAAGCATAAGTTTGCGCTTCTTGGACTTGGACAATGTGCGGACAGGTATGGCTGAGTGCCCCAAGCTATGTAAGAGGGCAAACCATCCATGCATGCCGTTTACTCACCCAGGTGGCTTTAACTGTCAGGATTGTATCCACCCACCCCCAATAAAAACTGGGTCCATCCCTCATTCCTAATACTAACTTGCCTGAAAAAAGAGGAAAGGAGCTTCGGTAATGAAACATCGTTGAACAGCACTACTCACCAATTGCTGAGAAGAACAGTCTACCTCATATAAGACTTGTGGAGCAGGTCCCACTCTCTCAGATACCTCTCCCTGACATCTGTAAATTAGGTACAGAGATAGTGCTACACATGGTCTCATACCTTTTAAAAGAGGATTCCACCTTCTTCCTGCCTTGAGAAATTGAAAAATATCGTGTTCATTTGGCAGGAATGGGACTATGTTTGGGGAACCAGTGTGAAGGTAAACTGGCCACCTCTACATTCAATGCATAGTCACTGCCATTCCTGCCGCTGGAAACAGTTTACAACCACACACTGGTGAAGAATAATGGACGGATAACCTTCCCTGGTCTGCAAGGGCAGTGGCCTTTTTACCTGTGGTCTGGTGGCCCCTGGGGGCCTGCAACACCTTCTCAGGGGGTATGTGACTGCTTAGAAAATAAATAATACTACAATATTAATAAAGTGTACATCAATAAAGAAGCAAAATGTAAAAGTTGAAATTTTAAAATGTTAAGTGAAGGGATTTGCACATGGAGGATAAAAATGTAGTTGGTGTCTTCAGATTGATTTGTGGGACAGTGCAAATGCATCAGACAGAATTAAGTATGGACCATGAGTAGCCTCAATTGAATTTAGAAAAGCCCCAACCTTCTCATTAAAATGAAAATGTTGATGTTTTATATTTTTGGGTGAATTAAATAAAACATTTCATAATATGTATATGTCTATATTTAATTAATGCATGTTTCTGTATTTTTGTGTATTGTTTTGAAATTCAGCTCATGAAAATTGCTTAAGCTGAGGTTCCCAACTCCCAGTAATGATTCAGGAATGGTCCCCAGATTCCAATAACGATTCAGTGGTGGTCCCTGTATTCCAGTACTGATTAAATGGCCCCCACAAAAGTCAAAAGGTTAATAACCACTGCACTAGCAGAATGTCCCCCTATTCAAACACTGATGTACAGTTCCTATTGTACTGTCTAATCACTAAAAGGCTGCCTCGGAATGATTGCAGGGGTTGGTGGAAAAACCACCAAAGGGGGCAGAAACACCAACCTCAGTGGGGATCCCTGGTTCAGACTGGGACTATTAAAGTAACTCTTTTTTTAAATTGTTTTACAGTAACAAAACCAGGCAACTGGTACACATAAAGGTAACTCTTGAGAAGACCGAGCTAGGTTGGAAGTATATTTTTCATAATCTACAGTCTTGCTCACGAGAACATTAGGATTTAAAACTGCATACTGCTGTGATTTTAAGTACACTGCAGCTGGGAGTTACCTCACCACCCAGACTGTACCCCTTTCTTCCCTCACAGCCTTGTGGCACAGATATAATGTACAAGGTGTGAGGATGAACTCCACTTCCACTTGTAGGGTTGAGGCCACTGGTGTGAGGAATGATTTATGCTATGTGTCATTGTATTTTAACATGCAAATAAAGTGAATTGAAAATATCTCGACCTTGATTTCAGTCTACGAATTCCTGTTGGATCTTGTTGAATATGGCCCTTTTTGCAGGGTTATCCCCAAATTGTTTGCCTTCTGCCATCTATTTTTCTGACCTTCTTTTTGTTGGCTTTTGACTCTGGGTACTTTCCCACTGCTTACCAGTGCTATAGTGCATGTTCTTTATCTTCTAAATAAGCTATGATTGGTTTACACCTGTTTGGCATATCTGATTTATTTATAAGTCCCATGTACATTGTACACTTTGTGCACACTTTCCAGACAGCCACAACACAAAGGCTGGGTGTGACAGAGGATGCATCTTCATCCATCTGCATACTGGTAGTCTTCCTGGAATGGGAGAAGGAGCGGTGGTTCACACTTTACATTTGTATAGGTTGTGTCCTGCTGATTTACCCCCAACTGATCGTCTGGAGCCATGGCAGGTATGAAAGTAATTGTCGTACACTTCTAAAGGTCCCTTTGAAGTCACCACTTAATAAAATACATTATTAAGTACAAGTACTGGGGCTCTGACGCCATGTTTTTAGATACTGTGTGGGTCTTGTAACCAGACACTGTTGGCTCTACATATTGCACATTGCCAGGGGACTGCTGTGCTTCCAGGAGGAGCCGCCATTAAGACTAACTGTTTTGTTGTGCTGGCCTGCTGCTGGAGTGTCTGCCACTTAGCCAAGTACCTTTATGTGCTGGCTTGCTGCTCCCTGTGTGCCCCTAAGTTTACTCCAAGGAGCTCAACATGTGTTGAGTGCTCTTTGTTCCCCCTAGATTATCCATGAGTTTTAAGAGACTGCTCTATGTTTTTCCAGCACTGCCAATGTGACGCGCTTCAGCTTGCCCAAAAACCTAAAGTGTGGGCATCCCCTGGAAGAAATCATTCCCCAATTCATGGTGAGCACTGCTTATGATGGTAGCATGTGTTGAGCACTTATCTTGACCCCACTCTGAAGGAAGGGCGCTTTGTGTCGAGGTCTACATGGCATTTTTGCCAACTCGCGCCCCTGAGACAGAGCATGCTTAAGCCAACAAGGCACCTTTGTTCTACCTGCGTGGCTGAGGCAATGTGAAGCTCTCAGATCAGCGCAGCCCCTCCTGCAAGGAAAATCACGTTGTGTGACCAGCCTGCGGAACGTGCAGTGCTGAGGCACCACCCCTTTGCACACGGCTTCGCCATCAGCTGCCGAGGATCCCCCTAGCAAGGCCTCTCTGCAGCGAGAGGCACAGAGAGCGGAGCTTACCCATTGCAATGCTGAGGAGTGGACGCCGTTTTTGGGGGCCATGTTGGAGACCCTTCCCGCGTCACTGATACTGTGAAGTACTGTGGCTGCAGAGGAGACACTGTAGTCCCACGCTGCTTCTTGGCGGGCCAGTTATTTTCTGAAGGTACTGTGCCCCTTGCCTCCTTTGTCGCGGCGCAGGACTTAAACAAGCTGCTGCAGCCCCTTCTTGCAATCAGCCCCATTGGTTCTGCAGCCTGGTCAAGGGTATCTTCACCCTTCATACTGTCCTGTGTAAAAGGGACCCGTGTAGCGTAATCAGTCTGCCTGCGTGGTATGGGGCGGCTACTCCCCCTTGCAAAGTTTAAATAGTGCTATGTGAGCTGCATCGTTCTTATCGGGGTTTGGTCAGGATAATGAGTACTATCTAAAAATATACATATTCTTAAAAAACCTATAACGTATTTATGACTCATGCCTTTCATATAGCCCTCTGTGGAGTCTCTTTTGTGGTGTATTTGTTGTGTTGCTGTGCGAGTGTGTTGCAAAAATGCTTTACACATTGCCTCAATGGTAAGCCTGCCTGCTCTGCACCAGGCTACCAGTGGGGGGCACAGGCTATCTTTGGTTTGCAACTTACTTGCCCTGACTAGTGTGATGGGTTCTGCATGGCTTGGGTGCATACCCTAGCCAACCAGAAACCCTATTTCTATACAGATCTCAGTCCAAGAATATTACTCTAAACTCGGTCCATGAATCCCTCTCAGATCTAGGTCTGCTCAGGCCTCCAGGGCACAAGATTGTCTCTTTAATCTCAGTCCAAGTATCTCTCTCGGATCGGACGTCATTCCATGCACCCTTAATTCACCCATGCCTGATTCAGTGAGCCATCTTCAGCCCCTTCCGGTCTACAAAGCCCTCACAAACTTTAATCCTTACGGCTGGCTTGTATTCAGTTTACAATCGCGCTTGTTTTTTCCGTGTCTCCACATCCCATGTTTCTCTTAGATGCAGTCAAGCAGCAGCTCATATGGCGACAACTCCCGACAGGCACTTGTTAATGCAATTTAAACATCTGAATGTGAATACTCTAACTTTGTTTTAACTATGTGTGGTTTGTTTTGCAAATACAAAAATGGTAAATATTTAATTTGATGCTTTGTGTCTGTGCAGTTTTACTGTACATAGATGGGCTAAAAAATAACTGTTCCTTTATTTTTTGCTTAATATATAGATTGCTCGTTGTCAGTGCTGGAATTGGAAAACAAAATACTCCAGGAACCCATAAATTAGGGGTCAATGTGTGGAAGAGGTAAAGCGGTGGAGCCGCCAGGGTTGGAGCTTGAAAACCTGAGTCTGACGTTCAACTTATACATTTATTTTAAAGAAAAAATCTGCTGCAAAGAAATTGACAATGATGATTTACACAACAGTAAATCTGTTCTACCTTACTTAATTTGCAACAAAGAGGCTGCATTTTAAAATATCTTACAGGGTTAAGACACCCACTGAAAAGATCTTTGTGTGCCCAGCAATTTTGGGAGGATTATAATAGTGATAAGATAATTCTAGTGGTTAACACAATTCTGGGAGACTACAGTTTTGTCCAGTCAATGTTTTGACTCATAACGTAGCTTAGAGGGTCAATCTGCCTGCTGCAAAGCACATCGGGTAACACAGGAACCATAGATTTTTATTTTATGTAGATAGGGTGGGTTACTGCTTTTGACACTGAGATCATTTTGTTACTTCCAGTTCATAAGTTGCAGTCCTTCTAATATAGCACAGGGATCTACTTACCAGCTTAAAGAAGCTGAATGCAAACTGTATGTCATGGGCTTTGATCCTTATAATTTTTTTTCTCAATCTGTTATTCCAAGATTGCAAATATGCGTTTCTTTGGGAAGTAATAAGGTATTGTTAGTACAGACAACCACAATCACTGTTACATTTTATATCCTGACCTTGTGTTTCTCTTGACCATGCACTCTTCCCATATAATATCTCCAAGTAAGGACGATATGTGATTCATACCCCTTATAATCTTCATTGTATTTTGTAACATTTCTTGTATTGAGTTACACACTCGTTTGATGAAGTGTGCCTTAGTGTGTGATGTAAAGGGCTCTGACATCCTACACTGGGATGTGTAATGCGGTAAAAATAGTAGGTGTCATTTAAATCATTATTTGTGGATTACTCATAGACAGATAAATGTTGCATTCTTACAGTGAATGCACTTCTCTTACTTGGGGGTTGCACAAAAAGCTATCTCCAAGCCATAGTTTCTCTAAAGTACTTGTGAAGTGACGCGCTGTGAGCCTTTGTTTCTTTCAGTTGCATTGGTGTCTAGGTGTTATGCTGCAAATGGTTCCCAGCCAAAATGAGACTTAAAAAAAAGAAGGACTTGTGACCCTTTAAATCAGGAATATGTTTCGGGGACAGCTTGAAGAGAAAATAAGAAGGTACCCATCCTGCCTGCACATTGCTGCACCAAACAGAATGCAGACAACGTGCAGGCGCAGATGAATTATGTCTGGGTGTAAAAAATGACACCATGACAAATTCAGTATGTTTTCTCGGGTAGGCAGTATGCCAGATATTGTCCAGAATTAACTGCCAGAACCAGGATCTAATAGGATGCCCCTACTTTCCAGTAAATAATTAAATTGTATTTAACAAAAAATGAAAAAGTTGTATTAGAATTTGCCCTTTCTATCTAGAGGCACCTGCTCTAGGAGGAAGGTATCCAGGTTGGTTGCAGGGGAAATGTGATATAAAGTTTTATATTGTCAGGTGTGTTGTTGCTCCTATGACATTACATTTTAATGGTGATGCTCAAGCATTTATGATTGGCTAAGTTACATTTTAAGTGCCATACTGCAACATTTTGTTTGAATCGTCTAATCAGAGGCAACTGGGAGACCCGGGAGGCTGAGAACCTGTACAGTAAAGCTTTGCATAAAAATAGAGAGGGAGTTGTGTTCTTTGCCATCCCCCTCCAGTTGCCAGTCCCGAAGGCACTCCATTTGATTGCAGCTCAGTGGGCGAATTCATTAAGCCAGTCACAAATCCTAATATGTTTTTTCTTCACCTTTTCCATAAATGTTTGCTGCCCCAGTGATCAAAAGCTCCACCGATCAGGCAAGAATCGCACTTGAACTAAACAGTCAGTCAGAAGATTTGAAGTTACAACACATATTAACTCACATTATGGATGACATTTTAAAATTGCTAGACCAAAATGAATCATGCCTCCTGATTCTCCTACACATCTTCTGCCTTTGACACAGTTAATCACGACAACTACTATCCATTGTAAAACACAGGATGGGCCTATCATGGCCGGTATTGCAATGGTTTACTTCTTTCCTTCACAACAGATCCCAAAGAGTCAAGATGAATCAATCCCTATCTCAGCTCTCTACAGTAACTATGGGGTTTCCACAAGGGTCCGCCCTGTCACCCATACTCTTTAATGTATTCTTCGAACCATTAGCAAATGCTATGAACTCGGCAAAAAGTATTTTTCATATGTATGTGAATGACACTCAACAACATCCGAAAGTCACCTCCCCCGAAGACATCATTTCACTCAACTCCACCCTGACGAACACTCAAAACTGGCTCACTGAGAACCACCTCATGCTCAACATCTCCAAAATGGAATTCCTTCTCATCGCTCCCCCTAATCACACTCCCAAGATCGACCTCTGGATGAAACATCTTATAGCTTTCAACTGCTCTCCCCACATTATTGAGACAGATAAATCCCTCAGAATTACACTAGACATGCACTTGAAAATGCACAATCATATCAGCAATGCAACCAAGGGGGCTAAACACAGATGAGTATACGAAGGAATCTCAAACCATTCCTTCCACAGGAAGACTTTAAATTGGCGGTACAAGCTCTGTATTGCCAAGGCTAGACTAAGGTAGCTCCACGCTCTGTGGTCTTTAAACATAACTTGGCCCCACTAAGGGCTTCCATTAATGCCGCAGCCAGATTGATTACTGGTACAAAAAGAAACAATCACATATCCCCAGCCCTAAAATCCCTAAACTGGTTGCCATACGAAGCAAGAATACAGTTAAAGATTTATTGCATGACTCACAAAGCCCTACATTTCAAGACCCCATTTATCTGGCTCAAAAACTAAAATTATCATGGGGTAGCAGACCATCACGAAGTGCAAGTTCACTTCTCCTGAAACCACAGTTTTTCCCCAAAAAGAGAATGAGTCACAGAGCTTTCTCAGGCATTGCCCCGAAGATTCACAACTCTCTTCCACCGGAAGTCCGTCAAATCTCATCCACTGGTTCTTTCAAAAAGTAAGTGAATTGAACACGTTTCTGCCCTAAAAGGCCTTGGCTCCACTGCTTACTTACTGCCTTCTATTCTGATCGACTACTACATTGTTGTACACCTGGCAATCCCAGCGTTAGCATGCTATGCACATTTTTGTATTGAATGTTCTTTTCCCTCTACTGTATCAATCCTACCCTAGATGTGAAGCTCTCTGATACCTGCCACGGTCATGTTTGTGCCATGCACATATATGTAACAAATGTGCTTTTCCCACTACTGTATCCTACCTACCCTAATTGTGAAGCGCTCTGATACCTGTCTGGGTCATGTCCGTGCTATGCAAAACTTTATAAATTAAAAATAAGCATTACACCCTATTTTTCTCTTAATTCATATAATTCATAATCCCTTCCCGCATAATAATCTTTTCAATCTTAAGCCACCAGGGTGTGCAAGCAACCATGATTTTTAGCTCTAAGGTCTCAGAGAATAAGTGTTGGCAATAGACAACTTGAGATCTAAAAGTTAAGATGGCAGGTTCCATAATCTGTTGTGAAAAGCATAGACTACTGACACGGGACATTTTGGGAAGGTGATGGTTTAGAGCCAATACACACAGCCATAGAGCATGAATCACGCTAAAAGGCTGGAATCACCATTCTGTGCCCATCTGCCCAATGCGAATACTGCGACCATTACTTTTTTTTTTTCTAATAATTTTTAATAATATTATAAGAAACACATAACTAGAGAGCAAAAACAGGGAACGGAACCAATTACATGTCCAACAGAAAATGTCAGGAAGGTTTAAACAAGGAATATACCCAAAGTAGCAACGAGACAAATCCACAACCCAAATAAAGATATTCCTTGCACATAATGAAGAATTAAATAAATTGGGAGGGGATCATCGAAGTAAGAGAAAAAAAAAGAGAAAAAGTTCTGCCATCCAAAGCCAGATTGGATCCCAGATCTGACTGATCAGCCTTCTCCGTGGACCGTTCTCTATTAATGTCATTGCCAGCATACTGCTGTTCAAAAATTCATGCAACCAGATCCAAAGATCAGGAGGCTCACTAGAGAGCCAAAAGCGTGGCACAACCAGTCTGGCCAGAGAAATTGAGACAAAAAATAGACCGGCTAAAGGGGGAGAGATAACCAGTGAATGACCCAGCATGATCAACTTTGAGTCAGTCGTGACCAGTCGTGACCAGTCGTGACCAGGAGGTTCAATGTAACTTGCATCTTACCAAAAACAAATTCCTAAAACAAATGCAAAGCAGGGTAAGATGCAAAAACATGAACTGCAATGGCCCTCTCAAGCCCACAACAAAAACAGCAATCCTCCAACCGTAATTTGGCAAAGAGGCGGCGAGGGGTGTAGTACAGATCATTAATACATTTGAAATTATGCACTTTGATACACGACACATTTAAAGTTGATTAAGCCAAAATATTGATATGCCGCAAGTCGCCGACTGTTACTTCTGTATCAAGGAGAGGTTTTTACTATCTCCTGAGGCGAAAAGCCGGGAGAGCGCTAGCTATTGCTTTTAATTGTTTAAGAAAATTGTTGCTTCTCACCTGCCTACTCGCTCCATCTGAGCCCTCCTTCGCTCTTGGTAGCCCCGCACAGCAGATCCATCGCTGGTGAGGAGCCCCACACTGCCGCCGCCATTCCCCGGAGGACATTGGCCACGCCTACCACTTCAGGCCACGCCCCCCGCTGTAGGCATTTAAACGCTGACGGATTGCGTGCCAGTCAGAGGTTTTTACTATCTCCTGAGGCGAAAAGCCGGGAGAGCGCTAGCTATTGCTTTTAATTGTTTAAGAAAATTGTTGCTTCTCACCTGCCTACTCGCTCCATCTGAGCCCTCCTTCGCTCTTGGTAGCCCCGCACAGCAGATCCATCGCTGGTGCGGAGCCCCACACTGCCGCCGCCATTCCCCGGAGGACATTGGCCACGCCTACCACTTCAGGCCACGCCCCCCGCTGTAGGCATTTAAACGCTGACGGATTGCACGCCAGTCAGAGGTTTTTACTATCTCCTGAGGCGAAAAGCCGGGAGAGCGCTAACTATTGCTTTTAATTGTTTAAGAAAATTGTTGCTTCTCACCTGCCTACTCGCTCCATCTGAGCCCTCCTTCGCTCTTGGTAGCCCTGCACAGCAGATCCATCGCTGGTGCGGAGCCCCACACTGCCGCCGCCATTCCCCGGAGGACATTGGCCACGCCTACCACTTCAGGCCACGCCCCCCGCTGTAGGCATTTAAACGCTGACGGATTGCGCGCCAGTCAGAGGTATTTACTATCTCCTGAGGCGAAAAGCCGGGAGAGCGCTAGCTATTGCTTTTAATTGTTTAAGAAAATTGTTGCTTCTCACCTGCCTACTCGCTCCATCTGAGCCCTCCTTCGCTCTTGGTAGCCCCGCACAGCAGATCCATCGCTGGTGCGGAGCCCCAGACTGCCGCCGCCATTCCCCGGAGGACATTGGCCACGCCTACCACTTCAGGCCACGCCCCCCGCTGTAGGCATTTAAACGCTGACGGATTGCGCGCCAGTCAGAGGTTTTTACTATCTCCTGAGGCGAAAAGCCGGGAGAGCGCTATCTATTGCTTTTAATTGTTTAAGAAAATTGTTGCTTCTCACCTGCCTACTCGCTCCATCTGAGCCCTCCTTCGCTCTTGGTAGCCCCGCACAGCAGATCCATCGCTGGTGCGGAGCCCCACACTGCCGCCGCCATTCCAAGGAGGACATTGGCCACGCCTACCACTTCAGGCCACGCCCCTTCCGCTTCCCCCATTATAAATAATGTGCTTCCCCCGACCGCGCAGCGGGCGGGTGCAGCGGGCGCGCCGCTTGTGCGCCGAAGGCGTGCCCGTCTGCGCCCGTCCGCGACCTACCGGGACAAGGGGCAGGCCACTATGCGCAATTCATAACATACACCTCTGATCAACTGCGCGCTCTTAATAAAAAGTGGCCCCTGAACACTGCTACACTGTCTTATGTTCAGCTCCTTGGCATCGCTCTGTCCAGGGCCATCCCACCCATTCCTTCTCTCCCCTCTTCCACAGCTGCTTTCCTCCTGAACACAAGGTCAGCCGTTAAACATCAGATTGAAATATTCGATCTACTAGATTCCAATTCTCCTGACCTACTGTTTCTTACCGAAACTTGGTACCGGTCGGATTCTCTTCCTAGCATCCTGGCAGCCCTCCCGCCCCAATACTCCATGCTCCGCGCAGACCGCCCGGAGAATAAAGCAGGCGGCAGGGTAGCCTTAATCGCCCGTAAGGACCTTCATTTTCAGGTACTTGCCTCATCCACGATTTCTACAGCTGATAGTTTAGTAGCCCGTTCCACCTCCTTTAAGATTCCTATTACCTGTGTACTAATATATCGCCCTCCCCAATCATCTCCAGGTTTTCTATCCGCCATCCAGGACCTACTGGCCACTTTGGTGGTCAACAACGCCTCCGTTCTGGTACTGGGTGACTTTAATTTTTGGCCTAACGACCCCGCTGAAGATACTAAATCTAAGGATTTTACACAACTGCTTCTCAACCTTAATTTCACCCAGCATGTTCAAGGCCCTACTCATACCCAGGGCCACATTCTTGACCAGATATGGACACTAAATATCCCGATGTCAGTCCCTAAAATTTCCCCCTGCCTATGGTCCGACCATTCTATGCTCACCTTTTCCATGGATCTGAACCACAAAACGATACCTCCTTGCTCAAAAACCACTCGAACAAGGAATTGGAATCGGGTTGATATTTCTTCTCTGTGCAACTCATTAAACGTCATCAGGCCTGATTCCCCACTCCCAGATCATCACCCTAGATCATTGGCTAGCCAAAGCCTGTGATGTAGTGGCCCCTCTGAAGCGGGTCACCATTAACCGCACCCACAATGCCAACAAGTGGTTTAGCCCTGGCCTTAAAGCCAAAAAATTAGAATTACGGCAGGCTGAACGTGCCTGGAGAAAAGAATACTGCCCTAACCGGAAACAATATTATATTACTATTCTTAAAGAATACAAACAAGCCATCTTGGCAGCTAAAACAGAATATTTCTCGGAGCGCATTTTGGCTGCTGAAAGCCAACCACGGGAGATCTTTGCCACCGTTCATGAGTTGGCATCCTCGAATAGAACTCTGCCCAAGACCCTCCCCTCTCAGGTGTTATGCGACTCATTAAATGAATTCTTTATTGATAAAATAACTTGTATCAAAGCCAACATCCTCCCTTCCTCGTTTACTCTCCCTCAACCCCTCCCTCCAGGAAATGCCTTGTCCCTCACTTCTATCCCTCAACTCACCAGAGAAACCCTGCTTCCTCTACTTAGCCGCGTCAAGTCAGGCTCCCCAGCTGACATTCGCCCGGCACGTATTCTCTGCCAGATCTTTGCCAAATGTCCATCCCCGATTCTTACCCTTCTTAATGACTGTTTCATGCACGGTTTTGTCCCTGTTGCATTTAAGAAGGCTATTATTCTTCCTATACTAAAAAAACCGGGGGCCGATCCCACATCCACGATGAATTATCGACCGATATCCCTTCTCCCTTATCTGAGCAAAATAGCTGAGTCTCATGTCACCCAGACACTTAGCATTCTCATTGAGGACAGCAATTACCTTGCACCCTGCCAGGCGGGTCTCCGTCCCCGCCATTCTACGGAGAAGGTGGTTATTTCAGTCATGGATCAACTCAGGGAGGGCCTTGATACTAGCACCCCTCAGGCTCTGGTCCTCCTGGATCTATCCGCCGCCTTTGACACGGTAGACCATTCCATCCTCTTGTCCCGTGTCGAGGCGGCGGGCATAGGAGGACAAGCACTGACCTGGATAGGCTCATTCCTGGCCGATCGTACCCAGGCCGTTCATCTGTGAGAATTTTCCGCCCCCCCTCGCAGGGTTCAATGCGGTGTCCCTCAGGGCTCCTCTCTTTCCCCTTTATTATTTAATCTTTATATCTTTCCTCTCATTTTTGCACTACAACAAATGGAGGTCACAGTCTATAACTATGCTGATGACCTACAACTCATTTTTAATTTCTCTTCTCCCTCACTAGCCATCTCTGCCTTCCAGTCTGTCATGCTGTTCATCCGGGAATGGATGAATGTGAACCATCTTAAACTTAACCCGGATAAAACGGAGTTGATTCTGACAGGTGGCAGTAGCAACCCCTGGTCTCCCTCCTTTTGGCCTTCTTCCCTTGGCTCCCCTCCAACGCCCTCCCACTCTGTTAAGACTCTTGGTATCACACTTAATCATCATTTGACTCTTCACTCTCATATTAGCTCGGTTGTCTCTTCTTGTTTTTTCACTTTGCGCACCATTAGGAAAGTTTGTCGGTTCTTCTCTCCCTCTGCACTCAAGCTGATTGTAATGGCCATGGTTTTATCCAAGATTGATTACGGGAACATCATTTATAATGGTGCTCCCGGCTATGCACTTCAACGCCTTCAGATGGTACAGAACCAGGCAGCTCGTCTGGTACATGGTTTACCCAAATTTCATCATTCGTCACCTCTTCTTATTGCTCTTCACTGGCTCCCTATCAAGCAACGAGCCCTGTTCAAGCTCGGTTGCCTTACTTTCCAAGCCCGGTCGGGCACGGCCCCTGCCTTCATAAATTCTGCCATCACCAACTACTGCCCTTCCAGAGTCCTTCGTTCATCCGCTAAATCTCTACTAGTTATCCCTCGTTTTAAGAAACAGAGATCTGGAGGCCAGAAATTTGCGATGCTCGCGCCCACTTTCTGGAACTCCCTCCCTCTCAGACTTTCTCCTTCTTATTTGGATTTCCGTAAGGTCCTTAAGACTTTTTTGTTCAAGCAGGCCTTCAATTTATAATCCCCTGTACTCTTCTGCCCAGGAATTCCTCTAGCGCCATGAAACTGCTTTGTGAACGTGCGCTTTATACGTTTTTAAAAATTCAAAAATTCAAATTCAAGGAGTTGGTTCCGCTAATTAGCTCTTAACTGAAATGGGTCAACCATGTGATCGTGAGAGGAGGAATAAATGAGCTTATAGACCACCTCAATATTTCTCTTCATTATAGCTAGAGATAAACTGTTGAAACTTTAGATAGCGATAGAAACACAAATGAGGAAGAGAAAGCTGTTGCTGTAAGTTCTCAAAAGGGAGAAGAACATCTTCGAACAGTTGGCCAAAGATAATGAGATTAGCCCTCTCCCAGTGTGCCTGAAAGCTATCATAAACACAGGGAGGTAAATTGGAATTATATCCTAAATATATGAGCCGGTTCACCGGGGTAATGCCAGGAAGTATACAGTGGATGGAAGGAACCCCGAATAAGGTGGAAAACTTTTAAAGTCTTGAATTGAGTTCTTGAAGCACAGTATATCCACAATACCGCCCCGGGGGAAATTGATTCAACCAAGAGCAGGAAACCAGTGAACATACGCCCTTGTTCCCACAACCCCCACCCCTAAACCGGACGAAGTCATGACAAAAACAGAAGCCAAATAGTAAAACCCTGAAAACGGGGAGTGAGAACCCACCCGCCTCTTTAGGCTGTTGCAAGAGCTAAATCTTGCAGCGAGACTTTCCGTAACAACATATAAACATCTGACATGAAGCCTCAATCTTCTTACAGAAGAAAAAGAGGGATGCAATGGAAAAGATAAAGATACAGCAGGAGAATAATCATCTTACTAAGTTTACAGCAGCCAATCAAGCCCAGATGGAGACGGTTCCATTTATAAAAGCCTTAACTGTATCTAGATAAACCTTCCCGTAATTGTTCTCTATTATATCTGCGATGTGTACAGATAGGGTTAGACCCAGATATACCACTGACTGAACACACACTTCATCATGATTGGGAGGGGACACATTAGACAAGATCTGCGTCTCATCTGAGTTCAGCTTATAGCCTGAGACTTCACAGTATAATTGAAGCACTGCAATTATTGCACATGGACTAGTAATTGGGGTGAGGGTTAGAACTGCCACATCCTCAGCATAAGCTAAAACCTTATGTACCTGCAGGGGCTGGACCTCCTCAGATCATTTAAGAGATTGGATGAAAGGCTCTACATATACAGCAAATAACTGGGGAGACACGGGACACCCCTGCCTTGTACCCCAAGAAATTGAAATAGAGTCTGAGAGTGGGCCCAAGCAATAAATCTTTGCTTTAAGGCCAGAATAAAGGTGACGATTCAGGAGATAATGACAGAGCCTAGACACACGGTCTCCATGATCCTTCCAAAGAAAGGGCCACAAGAGCCAGTCGAAGGCCTTCTCTGCATCCATAAGAATCATGCCAACGGGCCCCCTGCTGAAGGAGGCCTCTTCAATGCTGTGATTGCCATATTAATATGAGAAGTTATGTCGAGCCTGGAATAAAGCCATGTTGGTTTGGAATCACCAGCTCTGAGATGATTACGGACAATCGATAAGCAAGAACTTGAGTATATCTTTTGGAATTGACATTGATTAAGGAGATTGGCTGATAAGTTTCACAAAATGTGGGATCTTAACCTTTTTTGGGAAGGATGACAATGTTGGTCTTCCCTCAAGACTCAGGGACTCGACCAGACAAATCGAAGGAGTTGAACAGACTCCTAAGCACTGGGAAGTCTGCAAAATGAGGACGTAAAACTCCAACAGAATCTGATCGGGCTGGAAGGCTTCCCTCTAGCAAGCGAGCCAATGGCATTTTTCACCTCCCATAAAGTTATGGGTACTTCTAGTTTTTAACCCTGTGTATGGTTCACCTTATGGTGAAGTACTGCCTCATGAATTGACTAATACCTTCGGCAGAGGAGGAGCAATCACCTTTATAGAGGTCTTGGTAGTACTGTCGAAAGATGTCTCTAAATGCTGATGGATTAGCCATGAGCTCCCCTTTCTCACCCAAATCTGCTGAATGGTGTTTAACTGGAGCTATGCCATGCTCTAAATGAGAGAGTTCACCCCATTTCTGTGGATTTCGAAGCTGATCATTTGCCTGGCTCATCCATTTTTTACAGCTCGATCTCAGATTTGTTTTCTGAGATAGGCCCTGAGGGCAACTCCAGACTGCTTCAGAAGCCTCTCCGCCCGAGATCCATCCTTTGAAATGATGCTATAACCCAAGTTGAATTCTAGAGAAAGAAGAGTCCGATGAGCCGCTATTTCTTCAATCATATCCATCCACTATTGGCAAGAAGCAAACTGCAGAGTTTGCCCACGACACAAAGCCTTTAAGCCATCCCAGACTACTGGAAGTGATGCTGAGCCGATGTTAAACTATAGAAGCTCATTTAAGTGGGATTACATAGAGCTGGCATACCCGACCTTAAGTAACAATTTATGCTTGAATGGCCCCGAAATCTGAATAGTCTCAATGAGTTGAATAAACCCTTGAATTAAGTACCAGCTTTGAAGATGAAACCAGCACGGTACTGACCAAAAACATGTATAACTGCAACATTGATGTGTGTGGGGCAGGGTAGAATGTAAATCCTGGTACATTAGGTCACCCAAAGCGCCAAAGGTCAACCCATGAGCGTCACTAGGGGGGTGCGGGGGGTGCGGACCGCACCGGGTGACACCCTCACGGGGGGTGACACCAAAGGGCCAGTCCGGTCGGTGTGTCTGTGGTGCACTGCAACCGTCCATGCAAAATTTTATTGAAACCAGCACCAGCAGTCCAGAAACCGAAACGCAACGACGCGCGCAACCTAATCTTCTTTTCAGCAGGAGGTGCCTGTGCGCAGCGCGCACTGTCTCCTTCTCCGCCGCGTCTGCGCGCCTCGGCAGTGATGTCACGTCGTCACTAGAGGGGTGCAGTCGGCGATGTTGTTACGGGAGGAATCCGAATCGCGGAAGCGCATTGGGCCCCAAGTGTGCGTGACTTGGCATCACGAGGGACGAGGAGGTGAGGAGGTCTCAGGTCGCCACACTGCCACAGCGCCACTATAATTAATTTTATTGCAAGCAAGGCTAACGGCCGCGCCGCGCCTCGGGCCGCCGACCGAGGTAGTCCCCCGCCCCCCCCCCCCGTCTGCCACGTGCCACCAACTCAGCAGGTGAGTGGCCTATTGCCTATTCAGTGCAGGGTGGTGGGCGATTCCATGTGTTTCTGCGCTGTAGGTTCAAGCACTGTAAGGCATGGCATGGGTAAATAGAACCGGTCTCTTGGTGGGATATGCATTGGCATTGTCAGTACGTTACTAACTCGGATCCAGCCGTGAACCTATAAAAAAGACCCGTTTCTACCTCACATAACATTCTACATCAAAAATCAAATGTTCTGTTTCTCGCTGATGCGGTGGCGGCCTCCCCTATGCAGGCTCCCGTATCATAAACCCTGGGTCTCAGTGACATCAAACTGAAGCGCCTATGACATTTGTTACCAATACCAAGGTTCCTTTCACAGACTTCTGATTCTAGCGCTGCTGTGTAATGACTTACGGAACAAATAAATGGTTCACTGGGGTGGGGGGGCGGGAGAGACAAACGGAAGGTCAGTTCACGGGGTGGGGGGCTTGAGAGACAAATGGAAGGTCAACTGTATTGATCGAAGTCCATCAAAATACCACATCTGGATAGCATGCAAAAATATATTTTTTTATCAAAGAACAAAAGCAAGTTACATCGACATGTAGTCACACAGCACTCAATATGTGCATAGAACGTAACAACGCAAGCAACTGAATGGTGCGACCGGATGCCAAGTTAGGGCGCCATTTGGAACCGACGAGTGCCGGGCCGGGCCCGTTACTAATTTTCATTTTCACAGGTCCTGGAATAGAAGTCAAAGGAGGGTGGCTATGTCATCTTCTCAGCAATGCCAGTGTAAAATATCACACCACTTTATTATCTTAGCTCGTGCACCCTTCTCTTGTTAATTCCGCCAACCGCAGACATAATTGTTGTGATAAAAAAACCTAAAATAATAGTGCATATTTATACATAGGACTGCACGATATGTCTTAGACTAGACTTCCTAACCGGATCATGCTAGTTGCAGGAAAAAAAACCGCTGAGTATTTGGGTGATGGCATTGGTAGCGCATGAATCCTAGAGCCAGGCTGCAGACCTGCTGTAGCTAGCTAGCCCTGGCCTTCTTTGGCCGCCCATGGCAGTCCCTTATTTTGCCACCATGGGTGCGCGTACGGAGTGAAGAGCATGGGGGGAGGTGGGTGCTGGTGAGATATCCGGGTTGTTTGTTTGCCACGGTGGCCAACTGAAGAGCGGGGGAGGGAGTGAGGTGCCTGTCCCGAGCCTGCAGGTAAGACCTCCCCCTCTCCCTCGCTCCGTGTGAAAGGTACTTCTGAGTGCCCGGCGTGTGCACTGCTCCATGTGCTTGTTTATTTAACAATTCATTCTTGGGCCAGTGTAACCGTAAGTCTGTAGAACATGTTGGCAGGCCGTGTCCTACAAGTAATGCAAGCAAGGGCACTCTGTAAAGGACATGGTCAAAGACTAGGCCCTGCGAGTAATACCAAAAGAGACTGGTTACAGATCAGGTGCGATGTCATAGGGCCCAGGGCCGGCTTTAGGGCGGTGCAACCGGTGTGACCGCACCAGGCGCTGACTTTAGGTGGGGGCGTGTGTTTGCAAGTTAATAATAGTTTTAACTATACCTTATAGTCCTCTGTCTTACGTAACATTTCCTATACACTGATTTGCACACCTATGATTGTCTCTGTGTTTTGTGCGTGTTATGTAAAGTGATCTGACACCTTACACTGGTATAAGTGGCGCTATACAACTAATTGTCTGAGCGATGGAGTGATTATGGAGACTTGAGGGGCACTGTTAAAGGGTGATAGTGAGGGAATGCATGGCTGAGGTGATCACTGGGGGGGCGCCAACAACCATAAAGCCGGCCCTGATAGTGCCAGTCTCAGAAGTTGTAATGCCCTTTTGTATTGCCGCATGGAATTTTTGAGAAGTGAGAATTCCAAAACCTAAGTCAGAACGTGATGCCTTGACTACTCTGTATAAAATTGTAGGAAGCTTTGTCGTGCTATATCTCCTACCATAACTGTAGGGACATGTCATGCCTGTTGACAATGCATCACATTTACTGGGGACAAAGGTACCGAATACGGAGCAGGACGGACCTATCTCTGGTGTTTTGGCACGGATTACAGCAAATTAAGTGAAATGCACATGTATTTTTAATTCCAAATACACATTCTTTCATATACTCATGGATTGTCTGATGCAATGTTTTAACTATGAAAAATACATTGATTTTAATCACACCCAAACATATTAGCGCTACTTTACAGAGTTTGCCAGTGTAGCGGTACTTTTCTTTTCTTGTCTTTTTTTCAACAACATTGTTTTCCATGGTGGGGAAGTGCACCAATCGTGGGGTACTGCGACGAGTGATTGATCGGTGGATTGGTAACTCTAAACCATGTTCTTACTGCTTACATTTCACATGAGGGTGGGGTACCGCCTGACGACTTAGGGCCGAGTTCGCGCTATATAAAACTGCAAAAAAAATAAAATGCCTTTATCGGATTCGGAATGCACGACGAGGCACTTCTCTACATGTGAAAGTACACTTGGCCACAGAGTCACCAGTCGGATCCAATCCCCAAGCGCATTGCCCCCAATCCCCACAGCATTGGCAAAGCCAATAGGACAGGCCTCCATGTGATGAGGAGCACTCACAGTGAACCGGAGGAGATCCCAGGCACAAACAGCCCAACATATGACACCCGACAAATGCAGACCACCCTCCTACCAAGGGGCCTGTGCGACACAGTCGAGGGAACCACAGCATCCCGACAAACCCACGTGAACTAGTCTCTCACCTAGCATACAGTGCACCACACTGCTCCCACGAAACGGCACTGCAGGAACGCCAATGACTGACAATGCTGCAAGCAGGCACCGCAGGGATGCCAACGACCCACAATGCTGCATGCAGGCACAGCAGGGACGCCAACGACCCACAATGCTGCATGCAGGCAGTGCAGGGATGCCAACAACCCACAATGCTGCAAGTGGGCACTGCAGGGACGCCAAATGTCATGAAAGTCACAGCTTTTGCAACATTGCTTGAAAAGCTGTTACAGAGGCCTGCTGATATGTGCCTATGACGCAAAAAGACTTCTGAAATGGCTCGGATTGTTTTAATCGCGACTCACTCATCAGCCTCATTCTATTGACTGTGACGTCTATGTTGTGGAAATTGGCATGGGGTGCTCTTAAACTTTACGTTGGCTATCAAGATGAGCCTCCTTTAAGCTCTTTGCTAATATTTTGCTAGAATTGTTGAGGAAAATGACATGGACATTGCAAAGATTTTTCCACTTCTCTTCCAAATCATTGGCAAAATCAAGTATTGTGAAGATCGAAAGAGCAGTGTGACGCAATGATTGACAAAGTTTGCCTACATTTACAAACGTTACTAAAGATTTTGTATGGTCTCTTTATTTGCCAACTGTGTCCACTGGCGGACTCGGAGCGGAGGAGGTCCATGCGGTAAGTCGTGAGGGGGTGACACCATGAGTTACCCGCACCGGGTGACACCAACCCTAGTGACGCCACTGGGTCAACCAAAACATATGGGAAAATTACTTAGTCCAGAGCCCTCCTCAGTCGATGCTTTACCCTACATGTTTAGCCCTCTAGAACCTGACATGTGGTCGCTGATTGAGATGCTGTGTCTCGAGTGGGACATAACTGTTATGCCGTGCATAGTTTACTTATATCTTGTAGTTTATCAATCTTCCTGCTGCTCAGTCAATGTGTATGTTTACTGTAGAATGTTGGGAATTCAGTGATGCACGGAATGTTGGGTGTCTCTGGGAGTGACGAATGACATTTAGAGATGGGCTGAGCAGCTGGCAGGCTGCTCCTGGTGGGGTTTGCTGTCCCCTGGAACTAAGGGCTAACCTACATTTACTTCACCTGTTTATCTGGACTACCTATCAGATGTACCATATACCATCTGGATGTACTTGGACAAGCTACAGAATAAAGGTACATATGAACTCTACTTGGCTACCAGCGTCTACTTGTGTCACAGGGCACAACAAAAACGTCACATTAAAATTGCCTCAGATGAAATAGGGTGGTGGCCAAACATGAAGCTCGACCAACAGAAAGTCCAGAACCCTTGGGTCATATGTATTTGGCTCATAAACAACACAAATAGTAAAACAAATACTATCCTTTTGGATAGTCGCCAATAGCCAACGATCCCCGAGTCCGTCCTCTAATGTAAAACCCTCCATTTAACATCCTGTGCCAATAATGCGACCCCCCCCCCCAGAGCAGAGGTAAAACATGAAATAGACAAACCAGATAACCAAGCTCCTTAGGCAGAGATTTCTGTCTGAGATAAACAAGTCTCCTGAAGACATATAATTTGTGGCTAGTTTGAGCTTGTGTGGCAACTTGACCCTGTTATATTCCAAGATAGAATATGCATCTACTGACCAGGACACCGCTATAACGGACTATGGACATTATACTCCCAAAACCATGTGCAACCCCTCCCAATACCAATTGATGCATACATACTCCATGAATGTATAGCCAAACCCTGATAAATACCTTTCCTCCCTCTCTAGCCAACATTCTCATAGTCACCTTTCCTATTTCAAACCCTGTGCGAAAAACAACTAATCCAAATCCTCACCCCCTACCCCAGTTGGGTTTTCTATTTATTAGGGCTCATAGGTGAAGTCATCGCCCGGCCCAACTGTCCCTTACATGCACATACAGGGATATACACAACCAAGAATGGGCAGTGAGCCCCCATATTAGGAAGGACATAAGAAAAAAGAAAAAAAAGGAAAGCAGGAAACCAAAGAGAGAGAGACAAACTTCAGAGCCAACAATCTGCCAAACAAGACCCAAAGACAAACACAATCCGTTATAAAACAGTACTTCTTCCACCGCATCCCAAACCCCTGAACCAATAAAGCCCAGCCCAATAAAAACCCTTAGACCCCAAAAAACATGGGAAATCAGCATTGTAGGCATAGAAAGCTAGCAAATTATTCTCAGTCCCCTGGCTGCATTTGAATCTGCAAAGTTGCAGGCTCGTAAGAGAGACAGATGCTTCAAACTTTTGGAGAGCCAGAATATGCTCCTGAAAGCTGCCAGTGCCTCACAACATTTTGGTGGCAAAAATCAGAATGGACAAAAAAATTACACGCAACAAGCTTTGACCAGCAGCTTAGTAGTGGCTGCTCTGTAAATCTCTTTTCGCAGAATAAAGTTCCAAATATAGATGAGGATAGCACGGCAATAGTGAGAAGGCCTAAATGAGAGGTCTGAATGGGAAGCGATGTGCCCTCTGGATCATACAATCCATGTCCCAGTCTCTTGGGGTGGAGAAAGCCTCTCAGAAAAGGCAGACAACAAAATCCATAGGGTCATCCCCTTCCATACCTTCAGGGACACCTAGAACCCACAAATTATTATGGCGGGACCTGTTCTCCAGATCTTCCACCCTAGATGAGAGAATAGTGAGCTGTGGTTCATTCTGAGCAATCTCTGAACTATTTTCTTTCACCTTCGTTCAGATGAGTGATTGGAAAGCTTCCACCACTTCTGTAGAGATTGTATAATATCCCTGTTTTTGGACAACTTGTGGAGGACAACCTAGGTTTTCAGATGAGCAGCCTACAGTTCCAGCGAATCTTTCTGATATTCCTCCCTGTGTTGCAAAAGGAGATGGTAGATGGCTCCCAGAGGAGGGGCTTCTGGTGCCAGTCCCTATTGGATAGGCCAGAAAAGAAAACAATGCCTCTTGACTGCCCCCCACCACCGCTGCCAGATCCAAGCTGTCTGAACAAGCAGGCAAGGATGGTCGAAGAGGTTGAGTCATATGAGCCTCCGAACCCCTGCTTCTGCTTGAGAGGTATCTCCAACTGCCTTATATACTGTGATTGGACACTGCTGAACAGGAAGGGTATCAGTTGGAGCAATAGATTCCTTACAGCTAGTTAGGGGGTCATCTAGAGGAGAGGAGGGGGCCAAAGAGGTAGATTGTACTTCACTCATCTCATTGCCTGATCCCAGGTCGCCAGTTGAGGCAGAAGATGAAAGCACAGCCATAAAGGAATCCAGTGTATGCTGTAGACTGGGTACTATGCCCTCCCCCTTCCCACTGGAGGCAACAACCTGCTGTGGACAACTTCTCAGGGGACTACATATCTGGGCCACCCACATAAGGAATTTTCCTCCTGTATATGTGAGGCGGCATCTGGAGGCTGTGTGGCACTTTCGCCCCCCACCGTCAAGTCCAGTACAATTAGGCAATTACTATTACCCTGTTTACCAAGTAACAGTCTATTCTTCTCCACCTTGGGGGTCAAATGGGAGCTGGCTTCATCTAGTCACCCCCCCTTCTCTTTGCCCCCTCGAGTCAGCATCTTGATTTGGAGACCGTCCGTAACATGGAGTGTCCCCAGTAATAATTGCACAGTCTCCTTGATAACCTGCCCATCTTCGGACTTTAGCCTGTGCTGTTTGAGAGAGGTACCAGTAAATAAAGCTGCATGTAGCATGGTATCTGCTGGAGTGAATGCCCTGAGATTAAACAAGATGCAGACTGATGTAAAGGGAAAACCTGCAACAAAGTGACTGCAATGAAAGGGCTGGTGTTCTCCCAGCTCCACAGCAGAAATGACCAATTTTGCTGCAAGGCCGCTTACTACTTGAAGCTGCCAGTGCAGAAAGCAGTGTCAGTGAGTCAATGCCGGAGAACATGGGGCAGGGCTGTGGCATTCTGCGGAAGTTCAGAATCATCTATAGTGACCTCTTCCCTGGGTCACAGCTGTGCATTCTGAGGAGAGTGAGGATGGAGGGAGGCACTGTTGAAAAGCCAAATAGAGTATGATTACTGCCGGACACATATACTCTCTAAGACCGGCATCTCTTCTATCAGCTGCTGCCCAGAATGCAGTGATAAGAAGGGAAGACGCCCTGGAAGCAGTCTCAGCCGAGACTGTAGTCGAATTGCAGAGGAGGGCTCAAGCCGTCACACTCTGCACTCTCGGGGAGGCAGCCCACTGCACCACCTCAGCCACGAACTGCCATCTTGGTGAGAAAAGCACAAAGCCGAAATGCGCATTACATTCTGCGACCCTTTCTCAGTACTACATATGCCCAATCATGTGCAATTAATGGATGGTGGCTCAGTTATCTGGCTTTTCTGAGGCCATGTTTGGAATTAACAGACCCACAAACTTAAAATCTGGAAGCTAAAATCTTTCTGTCCTAACCAACATACCAAATTTTCAAAATTAAATTGTTGTGATGTGCATAACTTGCCCAGTTTTGTTAAAATTAGAGTGGCATATATATAGACCCCCATCTGCTCTGCTAATACAATTACAAAAATGCAATGCTTTCTTTATACTGCATCCACCAAATTTCGACTGCTTCTATTACACTGCATCCATCTAATTTCAACTGCTTTGATATGAAGCTGGTAAATGCTTCATTTTATTCATTTTACCAGTTTCAAAACATCAATCAGCTCTTGATTTTGACAATAAGAAGATAATTGCAGCCATTTATTCTCTGAAAGGCTTCAATCATACACATCTAACCATAGTCACCGCGCATACTTTCAACAGGAAGGGGTGAGAAACTAGGCAAAAAGTAGCACACAAAGACAAGGAGGTCAGAAAGGCACAGTGCAACAGGTGTATGTAAAGGAAGGCGTGTCAGGTTACTCATGGGTCACTCCGAGAAAATGTATGAAGAATCAACAAAGGGTCAGGCAACAAAATGCGGAGCTGCGCACAGGAGACACACCGTCAGCAGGCGTTGACGTCCCGTCGTGGGGAGCAACCTGCACAAATACATACACAACCAGGTACTTCATGCACAATAGAGATTATATGCCATGAAGAAATGCATGCATGTTGCCGAAGTACACATGCACTCATATGCTCAATCTTTGACAATTATGCCATAGATGACGCATGCAAACTGGCAAGAGATATGCAGTGACAGAGATGAGGCACTTTGGATTGTGCAGAACACCTTTATTGCACAAACTCACACAAAGGGAAATGCATCCATACGAACAGACTCACAGGTCAGTTGACAGAACATGTGGGACATACGCTGGACTCTCCCTTCACAACACGGATGTTGTAAATCCCAATGAACTGGCACACAAGTCAAGGGGATGAGCCAAACACATCCTGCTGCACACGGAGATGCTGCAAATCACCATAGAGCTAGTTGTTGTGATGTCCCACACTACGTCCACCCATAGCATCAGCAATGTTTCAGAGGTAAGGTTTACGCACATTGATGCCTTCATCAGACTCCACACTCCACTACACATGACTGTCAAGAAGGGTGACTATCATGTCATGGGAGTGATGCTACATATTATATGCTCCATGGTGAGAAGACATGTATGCATGGTGCCACAACATGCACAGAAGCAGTCCCCACACATTCCCAACCCGTACCACCACCAAAAAGCCTTGCTGCAATCCTTACCCAAACTGACATTTCCACATGTCCGTGCATGGAACGCTGATTCAGCACATGTTGCAATCCTCATGAGGAATAGCAGGAAGACAAAGATGACACGAGCAGACAACAGTCGTAAAAACCTGGTAATGACAGACACACAAGAAGTCACCTAAAACAAATCTTGCCGCACACATGGTCAGTTACGAAACATGAACAATGTTGGACACCTGCACATTTCAAAGAAAGTCTCTCCGCAAAACTGTGTGGCATGACATCATCACTCGAGTGACACATCAGTACACACATCAAAGTCACTTTGCATTCAGTCAGCTGGACACACACATTGCAACACATGCCACTCAATGCTACAAGCTTGCACACTCATACCAAGTGACTCACCATTATGAGAAGAAGTTGCGTATGAGCCAACTCCGGATATCATCCTCCTCCGCCTCATCACTTGCCTTGTGACCAAGCCCTGGATCCTCCACGGGTGGGTGTTGCTCCTCATCAGGATCAAGGATGAGTGGCACTGCCTTCTCAACGGCCATGTTGTGCAGCATGCAGCACACAATGAAGATTTTGCACACCTTCTCCGGTGCATATGGGAGGGACCCACCTGTCTTGTCAAGGAAGGCACCGGAATCGGCTCTTCAGGAGGCCAAACGACCTCTCAATCACTCGCCTGGTCTGCCTGTGTGCATTGTTGTACCTGTGATCTGCAGCTGTTCTTGGGTTGCGGAGAGGTTTCATTAGCCATGGCATGTTGGGATATCCAGAGTCCCCTACATGGAAACATCATGGAAATGAGTGGGTCAGGAGATGCCGTAAGAGCCAAAGATACGGCAACACACAGGACCAACAGAGTATACCCACCAACAAGACATGCTCGTTCGTTGTGCAGCCGCAGCATCATTTCTGGCACCCTGCTACGCCTCATGATGTAGGCATCGTGTGCTGATCCTGGCAAACGTGCGCAGACATGGGAAATCAGCATGTTAGCAAGACACACCACAAGGGCATTTATTGAGTGGTAATGTTTACGGTTGCATAGGCTTGCTCCTGTGCCTGTGGTGGTACCAAAGCCACATGTGTCCCATCAATGGACCCAATGACATGGGGCATCCCTCCCAGGGCATAGAAATCACCCTTGACATCTGTCAACTCCCCAGGAGTAGGACATTTAATGAATTCATCAAGGTGCTCCAACATGGCTGCCAAAACATCACGCAGGACACGGCTGAACATTGTCTGTGACATCCCACCAACATCAGCTATGGTCAATTGAAACGTACCGGTGGCAAAAAAATGTAGGGCTGCCATCACCTTCATCTTTGGGGTCAGCGCAGTAGGATACCTGTGTCGCGGTTGGAGGTTTGGTGCCAGCCTGTCGGTCAAGTCCTCAATCAACTGTTGAGTGAATCTGTAACGTCGGATGCAGGCACGTTCCCTCATGGCAGCCAAGTCTGGCATTGTTCTTGGGACAGGCGGTGCACTGCAAGACATCGTTAGGAATCATGAAGATTGAGAGTCTGCCAACATCAATGTCAATGAACATAGCACATGCTAAACTGCTACTACACATCAGGTAACTATGGATTCTGGTGTGTGCAATACATCCAGGACACATATGCCACCTTGCTGGCACTCCTACGAAAAGCCAGATACACCTGTTGATTGTCAAGTCTACATGACAGGCCCTGAAATGAGCTGGAGGCAAGTCTGAGTGAACAGCCAGAGATATCACCGGAGTGACACACATCCACATAGCTGCATTGGAAGGATGTCATCTCATCCAGACAGTTCACTGCAAGGCACACACACAGGTCACATGGAATGTCAAATGTACATATGACACACATTTCGATGAAGGGGTACACGTGACAACAAACACAGCCATTGAGACGACGCAGACATGTATGCCTGGGAAAATATGATGTCCGATGCACACAGACCCTACAGCCGTGGGAATCCACATGTGGCATGGTGTGCGTAGATGTGTGCCATGCCCATCTCCACACAGACCCATGTTGGATGCACCAACAGCAGATGCAGTTGACGGAACACTAACAGCAATCTCATGGGAACACATGACACACACCTGACATAGTCACATAGGGGCACGCTGATCGTGACATGTCAGTTGAGAGAGTGTCCCTGTCCCTGGCATCAGGAGACAGGTGCGGGTGGTGATGACTGTGCCATCCCACTGCTGCTGTGCATGACACAGTTGGACTACAGACACACATGTGGCAAGTGTCAGGGTGATGTGTGCCACATTGTGCCCCATCACACATGACATGTGTACACAGGTCATCACACATCAATTGTGCAACTAGATGAGATGACATGTGCAATATCACTGGCTGACACACCTAGGGCCTGCACATGAAAGTATGCAATGACAAGTACTTGATGGACATCCTTGTGCGACTGTAGGCAGCACAGCTGAGGCTAACGGAGACAGTCTGGAAGAGGAAGCACAGAGGCAACCACGCCGACCGCACAGCGCCCCGGCCCGCACCGAGGCATTGGGCTTCTATGAGCGGGGCAGCGAGGGTGAGACGCCTGGAATCTCGCAAAAGAGGAGGCACAGTCCGCCAGGAGCTGCATTGGAACTGTGGGGGAAGTGTGAATATCGCTGACATCGCAGGAGGTTGCTGTTGTCGCTGGGACTGCGAGGCCCAGGGTGCCTCGCCTTACAATTCTCCACCGCACCTGATCCTCTTCCCGGCCACACCTCCCACTGCCTCTTACAAAATGCCTCGCGGCCCCCGCTTCCCGGGTGCCGCTCGTAGGCGCGGACTTCGTTTTTAAAAGCATTTTTACCTGCCATTCCCTTCAGGAGCTGCATTGGAACTGTGGGGGAAGTGTGAATATCTCTGACATCGCAGGAGGTTGCTGTTGTCGCTGGGACTGCGAGGCCCAGGGTGTCTCGCCTTACAATTCTCCACCGCACCTGATCCTCTTCCCGGCCACACCTCCCACTGCCTCTTACAAAACGCCTCGCGGCCCCTGCTTCCCGGGTGCCGCTCGTAGGCGCGGACTTCGTTTTTAAAAGCATTTTTACCTGCCATTCCCTTCAGGAGCTGCATTGGAACTGTGGGGGAAGTGTGAATATCGCTGATATCGCAGGAGGTTGCTGTTGTCGCTGGGACTGCGAGGCCCAGGGTGCCTCGCCTTTCAATTCTCCACCGCACCTGATCCTCTTCCCGGCCACACCTCCCACTGCCTCTCATTATTTAATTGACTCCTGTTTACGCGTGAGCTGGACGCGTGCGGGGCAAAGCCCGGGCAAAGGGCGGGCCCGTTTAAGCCCGTTCAAGCACGGGCAAGACCGGACCGGACCCCTTCTTTTTGCAACTCGGCCCCCATAGAGGAAAAAATGGCCACACGGTCGAAAATACAGGCATCAACCCCGATGCTCCCAGGTACATTGGACAATTTTCTTATCAGGGCTAATTCGGTGGTTAACAATGAGCTGTTAATGTCAGAACAACGACTCTCGGAAGGCATTGAAAGTACTAGGAGATCTTCCCTTGGTTTGCTCGCATCTGTAAGATCTCCGGAGAGACTGGACAATTCCCACACTGCCTTAATGAACAGTATCGACCAAACGATCGATTCAGTTCTCCAGGACCTAAGAACTAGTTCAACTTCTCGGCGTGATTCCCTCCAATTTATTCCAGAGATGTCTACTGATGTGGCATCCGTTGTTGCTCCGGAGCTGGGGAAAGAAATAGCTTTAAGACCAGCTCACGGTTCACGGGAGGGGGTGATACCCAAAAGGAAAAGTATGAGGAAGATGAAGGGTGGGAAAAAGGCCAGGTTTGATGTTACCTCTCAATCCTTAACCGAGGTCCCATCTAAGGTATTACATGGCATTATCGAAACCCATACTCCATTACCCACCCTAAGATGTGACCAAATATCTCAACACCCTTCCCCTTCTACCAGTGCTGCTGGACTAGGTCGAGAGACAGATTTCTTAACTAGCTCCTTAGTAAATGCGTTAAAGATCATATTCAACCCTTTTTTGGCTAGATTTGACTCTATTAATGATACGCTTAAAGAAATAAAAAAAGCTACAGGGTTTATTACTAACTGTTTAACAAACAAAGCAAGCTTTACTCCTAAAATTGATAATGTGCACCAAATACAACCCCTAGACTCTTCGTCCTTGTCTGCTCTTAAATTAGGTGCTCCCCCTAAACTTGTAGAAGCAAGGGGGGCAATTGAGATAGAGAACTTGCCACAATCCTCGAATTTACCACAGATTATTGCTGATCCTCCCCAGCCAACACAGAACCGCCCATCTGTCCAACTTAGGCCTATGGATAATGTTGGTGAATTGAATATCCATAGTACTAAGGAGGGAACTAACA
This sequence comes from Triturus cristatus, assembly GCF_964204655.1. Classification (NCBI taxonomy): domain Eukaryota; kingdom Metazoa; phylum Chordata; class Amphibia; order Caudata; family Salamandridae; genus Triturus; species Triturus cristatus. The sequence goes on along the minus strand of NC_140581.1, from coordinate 1,187,745,159 downwards.
ATAACACTCAGGGGAAGTCAAGCTGGAAGGATGTAGTCAACTTACCCCCTGAGGCGGCCCCCTATGTAATAATTTTGGCCGGAATCCCTAAGTGTACTAACCCCGATCTAGAAACTTATGACTCCCTCAAAAATAAAGTCACTAGTTGGTTAAATACCCATAGGCCACTCCCAACATTTGTAACTGTGCCTATTCTAATGGTTAGGAGGATTAATTGGATGGGCAACTCAACTAAACATTATAACGGTGACTGTGTCGTGGTGAATTTTAGAGATCCCGATATTGTGTCATATATCCTTACCTGGAGGGGAAAACAGCGAGAGACTTGTATTCAACCTTTACCACTCTCCTTTTTTTATCCCCCTTCAAATAACTATGTTCATGCCAAGAATGCAGAAGGTTGGACAAGGGTGGGTTCTCTTTCTTCTCGCAGTCGGAACTGTGATAATTCCTGGTTAAATAAGCCTACTGTCCACGACTTTCCTTGCCAAAATAGGTTTAGTCCTCTTGAAGAGGTGGATTGACTGCGAGTTCGAATTAATTCTAATGGAGATAAGGGTGAATCAGTTTCAGTACAGACTGTGGCGATTCCATCAACTGACACTAGCTATAATGACCATATACCCACTTTAGATAATGTTGTTACATCTATTGACTCACCCTGTGCCCCTTCTTTATTAAAGATCCTTTCCTGGAACATTGCGGGCCTCCATAATAAGCTTAATTGTCCAGAATGGGGCTCTTTCATAGATCAACATGATATTTGTTATTTTCAGGAAACATGGGCCAGGATTGACTATCATCGAGTGGGCTTTGCTTCATTTTTTCTTCCAGCAACTTGGGGAGGTAAGGGCCGACCGTCTGGTGGCCTTTCCATTTGGGTGGCAACCCACCTGGGCTGCACCGCTACTGTCCTGAATACAGGATCTGATGATGTTCAAGCCGTAATATTGAAATGGCAGGCTAAGACACAAATGGCCTTGATTAATATCTATTCTAGACCGACTAGCTTATCGGCAGAATCGAGGGCTGTGGATGTCTTATTTACGGTATTGTCGGATTTACCAGAGGATATCCTTTTAGTGGTGGGTGGGGATTTTAATTCCCACTTTGAACCCTTAGAGGGGTTATTAGATGCCATAAACCAAGAGGAGGATGACTCTTGGGAAATTCCACAGGTGGCTGGCCCTACTGTAAAATCTTGGACCCCATTGGCTCTTCAAATCACCTCTCTATCGTTGGCTCACTCTATTAGAGCATGTAATGGGCGATCCAAATCTGATAATCCTCCAAAAACTACCTTTAACGTATCAGGCAGAGAGGCCCACCTCGACTATATCTTTGTCAAGTGCAAAGAATGGAACCGAGTCCTGGATTTTGTGGTGCTTCCCAGGAGAGAAAGCGACCACAACCCTTTAATCTTGGACTTCGCTCTATTAGGTCTAGGTTGGACTGAACCCCCGCTGCACTCAGATAGAACAGACACCCTTGCCCTCTCAAACAATAGACAGAGGGTGAAATGGTCCAAACTGATTAGCAAGCCTGAGGACATTTCTAGAGTCTACGTAAATGTTAGCTCAACTTTGGACCGAATGGCTGGCCTTGTTGAGTCTGAATTAGTCCCAGATACCAATAGGGAGATTGCTGCACTTAATGATGCACTTTATGCAAGCTTAGGAAATATTTTGAATCCCCTAGTTTCCTTGAAGAAATATCAATCTAGGTAACATTCATGGTATAATAGGGCTTGTAGACTGGCAAAAGCTGAATTAATGACTGCACTAAAGGTAAATGATGCTCGAGATCTTATTAATTTTAAACGACGCACTTATCGTTATTTGATCCATCATGCTAAGCTTGAGTGGGCCACTCAGAACTGGGCCGATCTAACATCTGCTTTGGCGGATCGAGACTCCTGTAGATTCTGGAAGATCGTAACTACTGGTTCAACTGATATTGAGTCTGCAATTAGCCCGAATATTGCCCCCCAAGTTTGGGAGGAGCATTTTAGTCTTTTATATAACAGTCAATCCCTTAGCACAGTTCCCTCCTTATCTGAATTGTTGTTGAGTGACAATTCTGTCCTTGACCCAATTAGTTTTACTCTTCTTGAAGTCCAGACTGCCATTTCTGCACTCCCTGCGGGTAAGGCCCCTGGTCTTGATAAGGTGCCCGGTGACCTTTATAAACATGAACCAAGAGTCTGGGCTCCCTATCTTTTAATTGTATTTAATGGAATTGCTAGGGGTATGAAGATACCTTCTACTTGGCTGGGTGCTGAGGTGGTCCCAATCTACAAGAAGGGATCGCCCCTTCTCCCAGTTAATTATCGGCCTATCAGCCTTATTGATGTAGCTCAAAAACTTTTTGCTAGGCTGATTATTAATCGCCTATTGGACTGGATCGATGAGTTTGAGATTTTGAGCCATTACCAGGCTGGCTTTAGGAAATGTGTATCCACCATTGACCAGATCTTTAGGTTTAATATGCTTTATTGGAAAACTGTCATGGTTGAGGGCGGATCCCTATATACTGTTTTTGTAGATCTTCGATCAGCCTTCGACTTGGTCCCACGTACCAAGCTATGGGCTGTTCTTCGTGAACTAGGAATTCCATCCCCCCTTCTTGATATTATAATCCGACTCCACACCGATAACTTCGCCAAGGTTAGATGTGGGAGAGAGGGAAATCTATCATCAAGCTTCCCTGTCAATAGGGGTGTTCGGCAGGGCTGTGTCCTGGCCCCCACCCTTTTTTGCTTATATGTAAATGGAGTTATCCCCTATCTAAGTTTGGTCCCTAATAGAGACGCGCCAAAGCTCGCTGGGGTGGGGATTTCGGCGATTATGTTTGCTGATGACACCTTGCTACTCTCCAAGTCCCCCATGGGTATCCAGCGAGTTCTGGATGGGTTTGTCTCTTTTTGTCAGGATAGGGGCCTGGAAATTAATACAACAAAAACAAAGTTTATGATTTTGAATCCACCTAGAAAATCCCGCCCAAACCCAACCATTGACGGTGTTAGTTTGGAGAGAGTTCGGGTGTTTGAGTACCTGGGAGTGACTATAAATGAAAACTTCCTATGGACTCAACACCAAACTAAATCCCAATTAAAATTAACGCAGAAAATTGGGGGGATTCTTAAACTTTGGAAAAACTCCTATATAAAACCTATTGGTCCACCCTTAGAAATTTACAAGATACAGGCCAGAGGGGCAGTAACTTACGGAGCGGAATTGTGGGGCAATAATTGCCTCCAAGCATTTTTGGCTATTGAAAATAAATTTTTCCGACAATTATCATCTTTACCCTCCAGTACTCCTCTTCTTCCTCTTAGGTTAGACCTAGGAATTAGATCCATCAAGGAGGAATTAGCCTTAAAGCCCCTAAACTTTTGACGACGTCTATGGGCAACCCCCGAACTTAACACCTATAGATTAGAATTCTTGGATTTATTGAAGTTTCAAACCATACAAAACCTTCCTTGGATAAGATATATCAAGGCTGAGTTTGATAGGTTGGGTTGCCCTTCTCTGTGGAGCTCTCCAGAACTCGCATCCAAGACCATATCGCGTAAAGCTTTGGCAATAATGTATTATGAAAGCAACCGGTCGGTTTGGCTGACTTCTGATAATTTGGGTTCCATGACAAGTTCTTTTATCTCAATAAAAGATTATTATAAGTTTGAGATGGTGCTGAATGATATTTATCCTTCTACCCTTAGAAAACTTTATCTCCAATGGAGATACAACTCCCTCCCTATTCGTGCTCTTACGAACAGATGGCACCCTTCAACTACTGCTAATTGTCCTCTTTGCACTGACCAGCCTGAAAATGATCTCCATGTAATCTTCTTCTGTCCTCTATATATAGAATCTAGAAGGAAGTGGATTATTCCCCTATGTAAAAAATGGGGTTTTAGGAAACATTTGGAGGCTTTTCGAATACTTAAAACGGATTTATCACCACTAACCGTTTTTGCTGTTAGCAAATGTTTAGACGCAATGTGGAAAACTAGAAGGAAGTTTTTGTAATTATGAGATCATCTAGTTTCATAGCTTTCTGTTATGCTGGGTGACTGGCTCTAGTGTTATCCACTGTGTCTGCTAACTTGACTAGTATTCATCTTCCGGCTATAAAGTGTATGATGGATATATTTATTTTGATTGTATTAATTGTAACCTCATGTTATTTGTGTCTTCTTTTATGACTCATTGTAGTCGAAATAAAGATAAAGAAAGAAAGAAAGTATGCAATGACAAGTACTTGATGGACATCCTTGTGCGACTCGTAGCCCTCCATTCCTGGCATGTGTACGCCTGTATTACCATTGTAAGCGTGTGAAACGCACCATACACCCGCAATCATCGCATGTGTACGCTTCGTTTCATCATTGTACTTGTGCCGTAGGGGTACGTGTGAAACGCACCGTACACCCGCAATCATCGCGTGTGTACGCTTCGTTTCACCATTGTACTTGTGCCATAGGGGTACGTGTGAAACGCACCGTACACCCACAATCATCGCGTGTGTACGCTTCGTTTCACCATTGTACTTGTGCCGTAGGGGTACGTGTGAAACGCACCGTACACCCGCAATCATCGCGTGTGTACGCTTCGTTTCATCATTGTACTTGTGCCGTAGGGGTACGTGTGAAACGCACCGTACACCCGCAATCATCGCATGTGTACGCTTCGTTTCATCATTGTACTTGTGCCGTAGGGGTACGTGTGAAATGCACCGTACACCCGCAATCATCGCGTGTGTACGCTTCGTTTCACCATTGTACTTGTGCCATAGGGGTACGTGTGAAACGCACCGTACACCCACAATCATCGCGTGTGTACGCTTCGTTTCACCATTGTACTTGTGCCGTAGGGGTACGTGTGAAACGCACCGTACACCCGCAATCATCGCGTGTGTACGCTTCGTTTCATCATTGTACTTGTGCCGTAGGGGTACGTGTGAAACGCACCGTACACCCGCAATCATCGCGTGTGTACGCTTCGTTTCACCATTGTACTTGTGCCGTAGGGGTATGTGTGAAACGCACCGTACACCCGCAATCATCGCGTGTGTGCGCTTCGTTTCACCATTGTACTTGTGCCGTAGGGGTACGTGTGAAACGCACCGTGTGTGGATTTCAAAATTACATAGGGGACACATAAGGGACAAGTATTAGGCCCTAAATGCATGCTGGTTGTCATGGATACTGAGTTTTCAGTTGAAATGTGTCCATCAGGTGTCCTGGAACAGTCAGTTGGCCAAAATATACAATGTTGCAAAGAGGTTGTTGACTTGACATGATGCTCAAAATTTGAACGATGCAAATGCGTGTCATAGGTGTATGTTTAAAGGGATTGGAGTAAACGTACGATGCAAATGTGTCTGACCAATCACTATGTACTTCTCACAATGAATGCCTCTCAGCAAGACAGATATAAGGCAGCCAGAATCCATGAGAGGGCACTTGCCTGCACAACTTTCCAGTCGACCCCACTGCTGCTGTCTCTGCTTCCTCTGGACCATTTCACATACTGTGGAGAGGGCCCAGCCATTCACCCTGGAGGAGAATGGGGCCTTGCTGGACGTCCTCCTCCCACAGTACTCCAAGCTGTATGGGAGACCAGGGAAGCAGGTGAGTGCTGACTCCACTACCTTTCCCTATGCACCCGTTGGGTGACTGTCACTTCTGGCATTGTGTCCAGGTGTGACAGACATGCAATGTTGTTTAGTGTGGGTCCCAGGGGGGGGCATGCTTATGTCTCTCATGCAGAGCATGAGGTAGTTCCTGTGTGCACTCCTCACTTGCATTGTGCTTAGTGTGACATTCACTGCATAGTGCATGACACATTCAGCCTGAAAAATCCTTGGTGGCTTTTTTTCCTATTGTCCTGAGGTGATTCAGTGGTCCCCCCCCGGTGTGACAGGTGACTGTACCCACAGATGTGTATGAGTTGAGTGGACCTGTGGTGAGAGTGTCCAAATGATGTGTACGACCTCATGGTCATTGATGTGTGTGAATGTTCCTTGTCATGTGGGTGAGTGTCTATGTGAAGTGTTGCACCACAGCTGCATGGAGGAGGCAACAGATCTACCCATCTGATGTGACAGTAAGCCGTGCTGTGTGTCTGACTTGCAGAGCTGGCACGACGCCTGTGACACTTCACTGGCAAGTGGAGTGGGACATGTGACTGCTTGACATGTGCTGGCCATCAGCCTGCTGTTGCATGTGCTGCACAGTGTGTGCCATGATCAGTGGGTGTGTCGCACCCCTCATGCCACCTGTTGACTTTCAATGCCATGTAGTGCATTGGGGCTTGCACACAGGCCAATTTCTTATTGTGAATGATGCAATTCCTGTCAGCATCCTATGCACTGTTCAACATTTTAAAGATGTTCAAATGTGTGTCTCTGGGACATGGAGCAGGTGTATTGATGTTGTGTCACTTTGTCATCCTGACAGGTAACTGCCTACGAGAAGGGGGTGATCTGGAGGGACATCGTCAGGGCCGTGAGATCTGCGGGGGAGCGTAATCGGAGCCTGCCCCAGGTCCGCAAAAGGTGGCAGGACATCCGGTGTTGGACCCAGCAGATCGCCCAGGTCCAGCTGGGGATCGACTCTCCACGCCCCCACGGCGGGCGCGAACGCCTGACCCCCCACATGAGCCGTGTCCTGGCGGTGGTATTCCCGGACCTCGATAGGCAGTTACAGGAGAGACTGCAGCAACGAGGGGGTAGGTACATGGCTGTTTGTTGTGTTATGTGTCACCAGCTTTTGGAAGTGCTCTGTAGCCTGGATACACTCCCAGAGTTTATATGTGCAGTGCATTTTCTGTTCCCCAATGTCACCTGGTGCTCTTTTTCATCCCTTCCCCTCCTTGACATGTGTCCCCTGGTCTGTGTGTAATCACATTTGCACATGGTCATCTAAGGTTCCAGTAAATCTAAGTGCACATTGCTTTCTGCATCATGTGGGAGGGTGGTCTGTGACTTGTGTTGGTACCTTGCCTGTGCCATGACCTGTTCACTATGTTGGGGTCCATATTTGTTGGCACTGATGATGATTCTCAACATAGGAGTGTGAGGTTTCAACTGAACACCCTTGCAGCATGCATGACCAATGTGGTGGCCTCAGACATGATGTGCATGAGTGTGAGATATGCATAGTGCCATGATGGTTGCTCATGGTACATTCAGCTCATTCCAGGAACACGGAGCAGTGTGCCCACTACAGTCCCCTGAGACACCCTGGCCTCCTAATCATGTGGGTCATCCAGCACTGTGTACATTCTCTGTGGGTTCAGCATAGGTCTGCCTCTGTGGCATTGGTCCCTGGCCTAGTTTGTATTTTTCTAATGTGTGCTACATGTGTCCACTAGACAGGGATACACCATTTTGCTTGTGCATACTCACACTGGGCAGTGCCTGTGTGGCTAGTCACAAAAATCTGTTGCTGGTTGTTTGTCACAAATATGTGTTGCCAGCCCCAGGAGGTGATGTTGTGTAAATCTAGCAATTTTTGCTGCACAGTTTTTTTTACCCTGAATAAGAGGTGTCACTTCTTGATCTGTATCAATCACATTGACTCAGGTATGGGTGGTTGTGCGGAAGAGGCCTACATGGGCACCCCTGATTTTTCCTTGCCAGGTCTGAACTGTGTGTGAGAATTGGCTGTACACAGGATCACCGTGCAGTGCCCCTGTGATGCTGGTCAGTGCTTAATGTTCGTGCTTTGCAGCCTGTGTCATTTTTTTCTAAAACATGATTCCTGCTCATACATTGTTGGCACCTGTGTGTGGTTCAGATGCAACGCAGTTTGGACTTTGTGTGCTGACATCTGTGTGGACATTCTGGCTTGCCATGAGGGTGTCTCCACAGTACAGCTATGCTTTTTAACAACCCAATTGCAGGCCCAGTAGCTTATGCATTGTCCTGGGTGTGGACATTCCACTCCAGATGACAGGCAGTAGGTCATATGTGTAGCCAACTGTGTAATCAGGTGACAGAGGGCCATGTGACCACTGACATAATTCAAGTTGTTACTCTAAGAAAATTGTACCTTGGCACTCACAGCACTTGTCAACAGTTCTTCATGTTTTAAATGTGGTAATTTGATGATTTGTGTTGAGAACACTGATGTGCCTGCATGAAAGATGTCTCCCAAGGAAGTGCACACCAAACGACATTTCCACTTTCATGGAACACGCTGGCACCTTTGCAAAGAAACCACTGTTAGAATTAAATGTTGTTGCAGATACTCCATATACATGTTCCCACAGTGGTCTGGATTTGGGGGACTCCTTTGTTGTTGGTGATACAAACTAACAAGTCTCAAGACATCCAGACCTCCGTGGGCCCATGTATATGTACTTTCTGCAACACCATTCATTTCTAACAGTGGCTTCTTAGAAAAGGTGCCAGCTTCTTCAATGACAGTGTAAATGTAGTTTTGTGTGCACTGCCTTGTAAGACATATTTCATGCAGGCGCATGAGTGTTCTTTTTGCGAAATGGCGAATTGGCACATTCCAAACATGTCGATTGTGTAAAGTATTGTGAGTCCCAAGGTACCAACATTTTTTCGTTTCGTGTTCCAAAGTACTTACAGGTCTCTGAGTGTGGTGACACCTTGAGTATTGAGGTGTGTCAGTTTACGTTGGGTGCGCCACTACTGTTTTTTTCAGGTTAAACAAGAGGTGGCATGACTTCATTGTATTGCTGTGCTCACCGGTTCACAGACACTAGCTTCTCAGTGTATTTCTCATTCAAGTAGTGGCCTGGTGTGTTCTTTTTTTCCTTGTGTCCAAGTGGCATAGTGGGTCTACCAACTTGGCAGTACCGGGCTTACATATGTGCGTTGTAATCTAGCTGTTACTCATGATGCATTGCCTGATATGCACTGTGACCAATTGCTTTTTGTGCTCATGTGTCAGATGTATACAGGTGACTGATGTATTTCGGTTTCTTCTCCTTGCCCACAGCATCATCATCCGCAACGGAGGAAGACACCTGCACGGACCTGGAGTAGGGACCCAGCAACAGTGCCACCAGTGCTGTAGAGTCAGGAGGAGCCAGTGGCACGGAGGGTGAGGGGAGTCAGTCAGAGGACCTGTCTGGACACGATACCAGCTACGACGCCGACGGCTCCGACGCTGACCTCCTGGGGGAGGCAGCAGCTGAAACACCACCTGGCAGCATCCCCACATCTGTCCCCGCCTCCTCCGTTACCATCTCCGCCCTCCCAGTTGCTACAGTCCCTTCTGTCCATGCAGAGGACCACCATGTCTCCTTTTGCCCAGGCACCGCACCCCCTGCCCCTGTCACCCCTGCTGCCCTCAGTGAAGAGTCAGTGGACATTCTGCGGCAGTTGCAGGTTGGGCAGGCATCGGTGCTGAATGTCCTCCATGGACACACTCAACTGCTCACACAGATGGTGTAGTTCATGGAGGGCATGTCAGCAAAAATGTCTGACCAACGCAGGATTCTGCGGTCCATGGACTCTTCCCTGACGGCAGCAGTTAGTCTCCTGCAGCGCTCCGTCCCCCCTTCCCCAGACCCATCCACACTTCCCTCTCCCATGCCTGTCCAACACACACCCAGACAGTCACGGGCACGCACCCCACCAGACACAGCCAGCACACCCCCAAGTAAGGCAAAGCGCACACCTCCTGGCATGTACACTCAGGGGGATGTAGGCACACCCACAGGGTCTGGGGACAGACGATATACACGCAGCCACAGTCGCAGTCCGCAGTCCTCACAACCCTGTTCCTCCAAAACCACTCCCCTTGGCTCCCCTGCCAAACTCTCACCCAAGGAGATCTTTATGGGTGAGCTGGACCTCGCCCCCACTGAGCGACCACCCCACAAGCGGGTGAGAAAGTCCCCGGGACGGGAGTTGAGTCCCCCACCAGGTCGACTCCCTCCCCCAAGAGCGCCGCACCCCATCCCTCACCCACCACACCCTCTGTTGACCCTGGGGAATCCTCAGGTGCAGGGGTTCGGATGGAGGCACTGGCAGCGGTGTGTAGCGCCGAGCTCGCCTCCACCCTCGGCACTGCCCCACCCCCTGTGGTGGAGACATCCCCCCCTGCACCCACAACACCTACCCTTCCCCCTCCTGTCCCTGCAGTGCCTGGTACTGCCACAGATGATGCCCCCCCCCCCGGTCGACAAACCTTGAGGTTCCTGTGTGCAGGCAAGCTAGGGGTAGACGCGGTCCCCTACGTCCCCCCTTGGACTTGAAATATGGACTGGCCATTGGCCTCTGTAAATAGTCTATTTTTGCTAATCTTTTTTTGTGCTGAATAAAGCCTTTATTTTTACTTTCAACACTATTGCATTTCAGGTACTTTAATGTTGGTGCTGAGGCTCCTGGAGTTGGTGTTCTGGTAATCTGTTAGGGTTCTGAGAAATGTTTTTGTATGATGGTCATGAGGTGGACCATGGTATCTGTGTGCCATCACAATGTCTCTGCAAAGAATCATTGGTAGTGTGTGTTAATTTTGTTTAGAGACATTGTACCAAGGAGTGTTCCTTCCTCTGTGGCACCTGACATCTTCCCTGCAAACAGTTGCACAATTGTTGTGCTGACCTGTGTCAACATTTCCTTTGTTGGTGACGCATCCCTTCAACAATGGCCATGCCTGCTTACCGAGGTCTCCTGCTGAATCATCTGTGCCATCCTTGCTAGTCACTGTACTTGTGTTTTGAGTATGTCGAAATGCCTTCATGGACAAATTCCCGCTTTTCAGCACTATGCATGTGTGTAATCACGGCCTACCACACAAATGGTACTTGTTATGCAGGGTATTTGGGCACCTGACTGACAATTGTGGGTATTGTATCTAGGGGACATCCACCCTATTCCTTCCAACATCTTGGTGGCTGGACCAGCACCTGGACATTCCTATCAGTCCTGGGATGTGCATGACAGTGTGTGTTCCCTTTGGCTATCTTAGTTTTGTAGGCAGTTACATGACTATACAGTCTTGTGGCATGATATCAGGGTGTGTATTGTGCTGCATCCGCCATGGGTGGGTATGCATGTGTTATATGTCCTCACACCCACATGTGGTGTGTCATGCAGTGTGTGAAAGACATCCATCCTCCTGGGAGTGGGACACTGCTGTCAGTGATGTGTTGTCATAGCACTATCATCATAGTCCAAAGTTAGGGATGCGTCCATACCACCATGTAGGTGTGGTCATCTGATAATGATGTACACCCCCCCCATATCTCTGTCCACTGCTGAGAGTCGTCTGCACCCACCCCCATATGTCTGGACACTGCTGATATTCATCTGCACACACCCCTCATATTGCAGGCCACTGTTGGGAGTCTTGTGCACCCACCCCCATATGTCTGGACACTGCTGGTATTCATCTGCACACACCCCTCATATTGCAGGCCACTGCTGCGAGTCCTGTGCACCCACCCCCATATGTCTCTGTCCACTGCTGGGAGTCCTCTGCACCCACCCCCATGTCTCTGTCCACTGCTGGGAGTCCTCTGCACCCACCCCCATGTCTCTGTCCACTGCTGGGAGTCCTGTGCACCCACCCCCATATGTCTGGACACTGCTGGTATTCATCTGCACCCACCCCCATGTCTCTGTCCACTGCTGGGAGTCCTCTGCACCCACCCCCATATGTCTGGACACTGCTGGTATTCATCTGCACACACCCCTCATATTGCAGGCCACTGCTGGGAGTCCTGTGCACCCACCCCATATGTCTCTGTCCACTGCTGGGAGTCCTTTGCACCCACCCCCATGTCTGTGTCCACTGCTGGGAGTCGTCTGCACCCACCCCCATGTCTCTGTCCACTGCTGCGAGTCCTCTGCACCCACCCCGATGTCTCTGTCCACTGCTGGGAGTGCTGTGCACCCACCCCCATATGTCTGGACATTACTGGTATTCATCTGGACACACCCCTCATAATGCAGGCCACTGCTGGGAGTCCTGTGCACCCACCCCCATATGTCTGGACACTGCTGGTATTCATCTGCACCCACCCCTATGTCTCTGTCCACTGCTGGGAGTCCTCTGCACCCACCCCATGTCTCTGTCCACTGCTGGGAGTCCTCTGCACCCACCCCCATGTCTCTGTCCACTGCTGGGAGTCCTGTGCACCCACCCCCATATGTCTGGACACTGCTGGTATTCATCTGCACACACCCCTCAAATTGCAGGCCACTGCTGGGAGTCCTGTGCACCCACCCCCATATGTCTGGACACTGCTGGTATTCATCTGCACCCACCCCCATGTCTCTGTCCACTGCTGGGAGTCCTCTGCACCCACCCCCATGTCTCTGTCCACTGCTGGGAGTCGTCTGCACCCACCCCCATGTCTCTGTCCACTGCTGGGAGTCCTGTGCACCCACCCCCATATGTCTGGACACTGCTGGTATTTATCTGCACCCACCCCTATATGTGTGGTCACTGCTGGGAATCCTCTGCACCCACCCACCCACCCCCTTCGAGCAGTACAGTGCTGGCCTGGACCGACACACACACCAATATGAAGGTAACATGCAGGGCAGTCCATAAGCCCACATTCCTGGCATGTGTACACCTCGTATCCCAAATGTACTGGTGCCGTAGGAGTACGTGTGAAACACACCGTACCCACGCATTCATTGCGTGTGTACGGTCCGTATCACTATTGTACTGGTGCCGTAGGGGTATGTGTGGAACGCACCGTACCCACGCATTCATTGCGTGTGTATGGTCCGTATCACTGTTCTACTGGTGCCGTAGGGGTACGTGTGGAACGCACAGTACCCACGCATTCATTGCGTGTGTACGGTCCGTATCACTGTTCTACTGGTGCCGTAGAGGTACGCGTGGAACGGACCATACCCACGCATTCATTGCGTGTGTACAGTCCGTATCACTGTTCTACTGGTTCCTGTCGGGGTATGTATTATGTATGAAATGCACCGTACCCACGCATTCATTGCGTGTGTACGGTCCGTATCAATGTTCCACTGGTGCCGTAGGGGTACGTGTGGAACGCACCGTACCCACGCATTCATTGCGTGTGTACGGTCCGTATGACTGTTCTACTGGTGCCGTAGGGGTACGTGTGGAACGCACCGTACCCACGCATTCATTGCGTGTGTACGGTCCGTATGACTGTTCTACTGGTGCCGTAGGGGTACGTGTGAAACGCACGTACCCACGCATTCATTGTGCGTGTACGGTCCGTATGACTGTTCTACTGGTGCCGTAGGGGTACGTGTGGAACGCACCGTACCCACGCATTCATTGCGTGTGTGTGGTCCGTATGACTGTTCTACTGGTGCCGTAGGGGTACGTGTGGAATGCACCGTACCCATGCATTCATTGCATGTGTGCGGTCCGTATCACTGTTCTACTGGTGCTAGGGGTACGTGTGCAATGCACCGTACACGTCCACTTCCGTTGTTGCGGTACGCAGGGGTTGCTGGCCACGCCCCCCCAAGTGACCAGACCCTGGTTGTAATGTATGGACTCCATATTATAGGTTTTGCTTTGGGTATGGGGTATGTTTCCTGCCCCTCACCCCCCCTGGCCCCTGGGTGTTGTTCTCACCTTCTGCGGCGTGTGCGTCGGGTACGGTGCACCAGGTCGTAGGCTAGGAGGACCGGGATGACACGTACAATGGGGTTCATGGCATGTACGTCGCGTACCGGTGCTCCGTTGCGTAGCGGTTCCCATCGGACTCTGCTTTTCCGGCTGTGTTTGGCTCCCGTAAAAAAAGAGCCGTATGGAGTGACGTAGGGACGATTCGTACTTGCTGGGGCGGAAACCCCTGCTTGAATGCGCCCGGACGTCGCGTACAAGCTGTTCCGGATCAGAATCGTTTGTTTTTTACCCGTACGGTGTTTTGTACGAAACGTACGGAAATAGGCTTTCTGTACGATTCATACTTCCTAGGTTGTACGGACAGTTTACCGGGTACGAGTCGTACGGAGAAAACGCTCCGTACAACGATTCGTACAGCCTTTTCCCAGGATTGGAATCGGCCCCTAAGTGTGAACTGCGTGGAAGGTCTTGGGTCGTGCTTAGCTGTCCTACTACAGGCCTGAACGATATGCACACAAAGGGAAAAGTCGTGAGACCTATGGATATAAAGAACGGCTCTGACAAGACCACAGAGTTAACATCCATACCCTTTCTCCACATTTGAGATTTATGTGGAGAAATCTTATTGTAAAGTGGAAAGAAAAGAATAGCTTTATTATCATTAGTGGCCAGGGAGGAGCCAGACAACTTTTTCTAAATCACTTAGCAAACCAATTTAGTTTAAGAATTTGTAACTAGCCCCTGCCATTTGCCACTGAAAATAAGATATTGGGTCTGTTTACGCATGCAACTGATTTGACAAAGAAATGCTTAAACTGTTACTTTCGATTCATCTAATCGTTTGAATTCAAAGACCACTAAGCATCTCACAAAAGAAACGAACGGCAAGAAAACAAAGGCTTTGGAATTTTGACAACTCAAATTTGAGCAATTGCAAGCATTTGAGTCAGAGAGACAATTCTTAGTAGCCTCACGTCTAATTCTACAGAAGTGACATAGGAATCAGAGACAAATTAACACATTTTGTAAATAAAATACCCAAAAGTCTTGGTAGAATGGGGCAGGAGGGGTGTTTGGTGGCACAGGCAAAAAAGACAAAAGAGAGCAGAAAAACTGAAAGACCTATCAATCACCCTACTTTGGGCATTGCAGGTGGGAGGAGCAGATCAGTGCGCTTTACATGACCACTAGTTGCATTACAGACGGACAAATACATTCCTAGGGAAGGGGGAGATCTGGCCACAATCACAGGATGTTGAGCGCCCCAGCCGAGACTCTAACCCGGTTCCCCAGCTTCGAGGCCGACCGCTCTAGCTGTTAGGCCACATCCTCTTCCGGAGGACATGGAGCTCAAGCACTAAATGCGAAGTTCCTTGGTAATGGGACTAGCAACTCTGTAGCACATCTGAAGGTAGGGTTCATACTTTGACAGCAATTGTCATTCTATTATTTTAAATTGTGGAAATTCTCCACGATTATGCTAGAACTCTACTCTGGAAAAAGTCGTTTTTATTTGCAGCACCTTCTAGCTTAGGAATTCGCGATCAGCTCTGAACGTCAGCTGTCTCGGGGCCTAAAGTGCCCCTGCAAATACACTTTCTTAGTCTGCCTCCTGACCTCTCTCTGTTCTGTTTATCTGCCATGTCCAGGTTGGGATGGACAGAAAAGAGTTGCCATCTGCTGTCGTGGTTGAGAAAGAAAAACACGTACCTGGCTGTCTTGGGGCCCTGGCAGCCTTTATAACAAAGCCAGCCTCCTACGGAACACATTAGGCTGAACTTCACATGAAGGGAACAAAATACGCAAGACCTGTAAATTCGGATGTACGAATCTGCCTCCAGTTGCAATTCCTGCGAGTGCAGTCTGGCTGCAAAAAACACACAGCAAGTGCTTTGCAACGCTCTTCCCTCAGTCCTTGACCTGGAGGGATGTGGAAATAAGCCCCTCCCCTTTCCTCTTGGAAAAGGAAACAATTATGCTAACCCTGCTCTTAAGTTTGTTTTGAACTTTTTCTGTGAATGGCGAGGCAGTGTGACCTATCGATTTACAGCAGCTGGGACCACTAGTTCTCTTTGGCACAGTTCATGGGTGCTCTGTGGGCCAGGTCTTCTTTCGACTCTGTGCATGGTAGTTGTCCTCAGTCTTTCTCGGCTTCGCTCTCGCGGTGATGAAACAGGTAGAGTGATGGTGGATCGGATGGATGTTACTTTCTACCAATCAGTCCTGGTTGTCACAGGCAGCATGGCTTCTCTCGCGAATGGTGGAGTAGTTGCAAGACATCCCTCTCACTAGGATGCCCCTCTTGCAGGTGTTCCCCTCTCACGGATGTCCCAGAGGCCCTCCTCACCAGGCTTTAACTGGACTAGTGCCTTTTGCCGTGTTGCTCCAACTTACCCTTGAGATGTGTAGAGGAATCACTACGAGTCCCACCTTCATGTCCTTAGCTCTACCTGAAAGGTAGCTGTTGGCTCCTGCCATTTCGCACAAGATCTTCGTCCTCCCAGGAACTGCAAAAGAGCGGCTGTGGATCCATCTCTCGTGGCAGGAAGCGCTCTCACCAGCGTCCTTGAGGCCTTTGCCCCTGGGTCACCACTGTCTGGTGTGGCGTGGTCCAAGCCTCTTCTTCAGGACATCCGAGCAGTCTCACCGTCCAGTCTCCTGTGCGACCCCAAAGGTGAATGTCACCAATGGTCCAGTGGGCTCGCCTCTGCCGTCACCAGGTGTTCTGAAGACTCGTAGATAGATGTTTTCTCCCAGTGCCACAGTTGTTCTCCAGGCACTGTGCTCCATGTGCTCCGATGTTCTTGCACTTGTCACCTTTGCATTCTGGTGTGCAAGTTGGCAGATCACACACTCCACTTGTCTTCTTTCTTCTTGTTGAGATTTCTTCTGCCTTTCTTCACGGTGGTGTCATGCCACTCAAATTCCTCCTTCTTGTTCTTTTCTTCGCAACGCGGTCTAGACCCATCTTCTTGCTCGTCTTAACTGACCAGGCCTCTCCGTGTGACGTGCATTCCAGACTTGTCTCCCTGGTCTTGTCCTACCCCTAGGACAATTCACTCTTTTCCGTCGATGACCAGACCTGACGTCACGACCTTCTTCTTATCAATACTCATGCTAGGTCTTCATTCTTTCAATCCAGGTCTTTTCTTCTCTGACCACTTCTTTGGTCATCGTCACTCTGACCTCTTCTCAGGTCACTACCTCTTTGACCTCTTCTCAGGTCGTCGCTTCTTCAACCTCTTCTCAGGTCACTGCTTTTCTGACCTCTTCTCAGGTCACCGCTTTTCTTACCTCTTCGGAGGTCACCGCTTTTCTGACCTTTTCTCAGGTCGTCTCTTCTTGGACCTTTTCTCAGGTCTCCACTTTTACGACTTCTTCTCTGTGTCTCTCTTTGGCGCACTTCCGACAGCGCCCTTCATTTGCTACTTGAGATCACTGCTGCTAGTGCCTTGCGCACCTGATTCTTCTTCCTGCAGCGCCCCTATTACTTCACGTTTTGCTGCCCATTCTCTTCAGTCTTTCACTCATGGGTCATATTCTGCTGTTGGTGTTGCTCACCCACTTATTCCACTTACAGTGGCATCCTCTCGCCACTGAATGAATAAATGAATGAATGAATGAATGAATGAAGATACTTTTGTATAGCGCATGGCTACCAGGAGGCATCCCAGTAGCATGTGTGCCACTGGGAACGCATGCTGCGCTTTTCCTCTGTTTTTCAAGGACGTGCTGCCTTCTCTCCCGGTGTCAAGATTTCCAGTGTCCTTGCTTGCTGCGCAGTTACATCTGCCTTGGCTAGCCTGAACTTCTCCCTCCAGATTACACAAATGTGTTCTCAGCTTCTCCACTGCAGCCAGCAGTTTCGGGCCACCATGTTCCTGTTCACGCTGTTCCATGGATATCCTCACTGCTGTAGTGACCACCTATGGCCACTAGGTGTCACTACCAATCACACCATACCTGGCAGCCTGTGTTCTTGAGATTCCTTTATGGGCTTGCTTGCAGATGACTGCTGTGTTCCTTTCTTCACCCCTAGCAAAACTGACACTTGGAAGGGGGTCTGCCACTCCAGTTAAGGCAATTGTCCATCTTCCCCCATCGTCTTTCATCAGCCGTTGCTGCTCCAGATGTGCTGGGCTTGCCCCTTACACAGTGTCTTTTGCAATACTGTCTCTTCTGCAATTGTTGTTTTCTTTCGCAGGTGCGGTACTGCTGAATGGTCACACGATGGCAGTGTCTCTTTATTTCGGAAGCCTGGCATCTTCCAGACACTGAGGGCCACATGTTTCGGTCCAAGGACCAGTGCCCCGGCTGGTTAGACTATGAGGTGCTGCTCTTGTCTCTGTCAGTGAGGGGCTGAGGGACACAGGCACCTCTTACTATGGCGTCACAGCTTGCAGGGACCTTGCTGCTTTACTCTGGGTCCTTCATGCATGCGGCTTGGGTTCACGCAGCGCCTCCCCGGGTAAGCCTTTTCTACTTTAGCTTATTTCCTTTTCTCTGGATCGCGGTGTCGCGTGCTGCCACTGCTCGTCACTCCGGGCATTCCGGCTACAGTCTCTTTTTTTCCTCTGGCTGTCCCCTTTTCTGAAGGGCTGCGCGGGGTAATTACAACATACTGCGTCGGCTCCTGTGCACAACCCGTCACCTTGATGGCCCGCACAGGACTCATTCCATGGGTTCCTCTGTCCACACTCTCACCTCGCTCATGGGCAGGGCACCCCTGTCGACAGCTGCCCACGACACCGAACTGCAGGAAACCTTCCTACCAGGCCGCAGCACTTCTTCCCATCTCGTCTTTGCTTTGATGTGGGTAACAAAAAAATTAACCACTAGAATGCAGCAGTCTCGTGGAGTGTATTACTGCCCCCTCCTTGCTTCTCTTACTTCTTCAGTGCGGTGGCCAGCCACTCCCTTTAAATTATTCCCACTCCTCACAGCAGGCCCTTTCACTTCACGGGCTGCGTGGGGGGGGCTGGAGCTGCCGCCCAGGACTCTCCGGTGCCTAGTTCACTCTTCGATGGGAAGATACGCCATCCTTCCAGTCCGCTTCAGTCACTGCAGCCTTGTTAGGCATACACCTCTTCAGCGCCAGAATCGGCCACAACAGCTTCGCACATGCTGCAGGCCTTGCTTTACCGCCGCATTCATCTTGCACTGCCACAAGTTCCTCGGGCAGTTACCTCCTCCTTCCTCTCCCCACTGCCGCAGCCTCTCGCAGTTCTCACAATGCACGGGTGGAAGAGGGGCTTGCACTGCTGCCTGAAAACTCCAGAACTTTGCTATCAGCAGTGTTCTTCGCGGGGTAGGAGGGGCTCACCTTCTGCCACGACTGGTTAGGCGTCACTCGGACTCATGGCAGTCTGCGGCGGCGGCCTGCATCTTGGCAGTCTGGCCTCGCGTCTCTGCCACCACGGGGCTCACTTCAATACCGGATGTCTCAGCAGCAGGTTCATCGATGCGGGGTGGGCTCCCGCAGCCTCACCTTCACCCCGGGGCTCTTCACATGCCCCGCGGGTCCTCTGATAATTCTTCACCTGCTGCAGGGGGTGCCCTCGACACGGGCAGCACACAATCCCCTTTCCATCACCTAACGAGGTGGCTGCACACGCGGGATAAGCCACTCATCACCAATGTAATGGTGCAGGGCCCTAGGCCCTCATGCACACCTAATAAATACACACAGACACAGTACTTGGTTGGTAGAACTGTCCAAAGGCACATGCGCCCGGCCCCTTTTAATTGGCAGGGTCACATGTGCAGTGACACCTGTGCTGGATGGGTCTGGGGTGGGGTGTGAGCCAACCCTCAGGGAGTGGCTGGTGCTTCTAACAACTAGACCAGTGATCAGCAGATCACTACAGATAGGTTTACACACCACATGCTGTTGTTTTCGTACAAATGACGACAAACAAAGTGAAAGCGCAGTTTGGGGTCCCGCTTTCCTCGGCCCCCGTAAGTGTCCGTTTTCAGAATAAAGAGGGCTGTTCAGCATACACCCATGCCTCCACCAAATCCCTGCACAATAATTCTTCCTAATTAGAGAAGGAGCGCTCTGGGTGAGGAATTGAAGGAAGGGGGGCACTGCTTTGAAAGTGAAAATGTGCATGGTGTGCTGCACATCGTGCCTGCAGGACAGAAACTCATTCATTGAAGAAAATAGTGCTTACAGACAAAGATAAACTCACCATGTCGCAATCGAAGTATAGGGACCAGTCGCCATGTGAGTTTACAGTACTAAAGAGGGACTAACAAGGCGATTAAGGAATTGGAAGCCAGCGTTTACAAAGGACAATGACACAAGCCAATGACAAATATGGACGGGGAGTGGGTGGAGCTTCAACTCCATACTCCACTACAACTAGTCTCGCAGAGCAGCGCATGCGCGCTGACTCTAGACTCGACCTAAAAACTGGTGGATGGAGCTTTCACTCATAGCTTTAGTGTGGGCAGGAGTAGGGACCCAACACGCGAGATTTAGAGTAGCAAGAAGACTACACTGCATGATCCCTACGAGTTTTAGGGTCAGAAAGCTAAGTAATAAAAGCATGGATGATACTTTAAAAGATTTGTGGAGGAGCACTTGAGCATTCATCAGCAGCCACGGTGGTTGCTAATGCTGAAGTAGAATAATGTTGATTGGCAGCCACCAATATGCTGAAGTAGAATAATGTTGACTGACAGCCACCAATGAGCTTTTGGGAGTTAGTGTGAAGAATGTTGTCCCAGAGGCACAGGAAGAAACTCCACAAGAAACCAAAGACACCAGTAATGTGAACAAAACCAGCCTTCTGAATTTCCCTCATCTGTGAGCTGTAGATGCAGACCAAACACACAGCTTCTATGGGGTACCCAGGATGCCTCAGACCGAAGAGCAACCAGTGAAAATACTCCTATATCCCCAGTTACATAGTAAAAGACAGCCATAATTGAAATGCAGGGGGTCCTTTGTACTCCTGCACCTAGGTACCACTGTAGCTGCTGCCCTACTAACCAGCCCAACCCTGGCGCAGCTTGAAATCCTACCTCTCGGACAGACTCTTTGTAAAAGGTTTTTATAGGTCTACATGTCACATCAAGCCCATCTACTTCAATAGCATTAGAGATTCAAGTGTCCTTATGTCAGAAATAAACGTAAAAGGGCTATTTACGATTCTGGCGGTCCGATCGTGGCGCAGCGGTGGCGATCACGCCACCACTCTATAATGAGTTGGACACTGGGACCGTCACTGCCCTGCTACAGCCGCCATGTAATCGTTGTTCCTTGGCAGTATTCCGACAGTGTAGGGCATCAATATGCTTGGCGGGACCACAGCGGTCCCGCCATGCATATTAGGAGTTTCCTCTCCACTAGGGCTTTCATGGTGATTCCTCTGCCATAAAAACCTTGGCTCTAGGCAGAATTAGAGAATAGAAATATGAGCAGAGGCGTCTCAACCACATGGATTCCAAGAGAACGTTTTTATTTGCTCTTTGACATAGCTTAGCACTGAAATATTTGAAGATAAACATAGCATCATTTTCTGCTTCATCGCAGATGCTATTTTGTTTTTCTTCAAACAGATTACATTACATTTTTGGGTCTCATTTTGATCTTGTTCAACTGTTGCCATGCATCCAACCATAATTACTTCTTTTGTCTACATAACTTCAACATTTTTACTGTGTGTCTATAATTTTCTTTCAAGGTAGTGCAGCAGTTCTCCTGCACCAATCATAGCGTTTTGAGCAACACCTGGTACTCGTAATGTGACTTTCACAAAAGAAGGACTCAAGGCAAAAAGCTGATTTTGCTCCTTACTATTTCCTTTCCTAAAGGTATATCTTCAGTAAAGAGTAGCATTTGCCTGCTATTATGAAATAATGTATTTGATTCCACGCAGAACGTGTTCAGTTCAGCTTTGCTATCACTAACTCAATGGATGAAATGAGAATATTATCTTTTTTTTTTATTCAGCACATACATAGAGTGATCAAAGACCAAGAGAAGAATGGAAAATTAATTACCAGTACACGTTCATAAACAATATACATCATAAATCAGAATATTGGGATCAAATGTTATTTCAGATAGAAACAGAAATATATAAAACAGTATTATTCCTGACATAAATAAAATGCATTGTGCAATATTCCACTCTCTGGGTTACAATTCCCAGAAAACAGAAATCCTTATTTTAGAGACTAAAATACAATGGAAGACTTCAACAAAGTGAAAGTCAGCCTGAGATATACATACTACTAGTTCCAAAAAAAGCATGCAAAATTAATTACCAGTACACATTCATTAAAAATAAACATCATTAATTACAATATTGCAATCAAATGTTATTTCAGATAGAACCAGATATTTATGAAACTGTGTAATTCTGAACATAAATAAAGTGCATCGTGCCAAATTTCCACTCTCTGGCTTACAATGGAAGACTTTAACAAAGTGCAAGCGTGCCTAAGATATACATACTACTAGTTCCAAGACTAGCCTTTTTAAAAGATGGTATAGCAGCATCTATGCTATAAAAGAATGATATTATATAGTACCTATACAAAAGTGCTCTCCAGTAAAAATGCAACTGTCTTAATAATTTACCTAATAACTCTTCATTCCAGTTGCTTCACAAAATGCACATCAGTACAAGTTACAGAATCCTACGCTATAGAGTTTTCTATTACCTCCTTAATCTGCCACGAAGCAACAAATGTTTTAATACCCAAACCCTTTTTGCGAAAGCCTCCTCATACTTCTTTGTTCGAATCATCATGCCACTCTTGATACGTTGGTACTCTAGACGTCTTCCAATTCTGCAGAATAAGGGTTGAGCTATTAAAGAGGTGATCACAGTAAATATTTTACCCCCTTTAATCAATGACATATTCTGCCTCTGCCTTAAAAAGCCAAAGAGCGCCACTTGCCTCAGAATAATATAACTCATCAATATGCTTTTGTTGACCTAAAGTTGAGTCTGACACACAATCTGTATCTGAATAATGGATGATTCAATCTCTCAGTAACACAACCCATCCACATCCTGACCTTTTAAATGTCTTTGCGAAATGGTAATTTTACTGTCAAAAGACCTAAAAAAGATCCTTCATTACCTATTGAATCAAATCCTTCCATATCCATGAAATTATTTTTTGAAATGATCAAAGATCACAAACCTCATGATGAAGAAACCAACATGAGACTACAAAACCTTGATAAAAAATGTAGTCTTAGTCAGTCATTCAATATTTCTTTATTTGGCTAACAAGCCATAAAAGTATATACCAGCAACATACATGAATAAAAAAAACTATTAAAAATGATTGTATATATAACACATAAAAGATGCTTAGAAATGAAAAGGTACCTCATTCAGCTGTAAATATATCAAACTAATCATAGTTGGTCTCACTTGGATAAGAGAGTATCGTAAGTGGAACAATGAGTGAGCATCATTCAGATTATCACAGTCACAAATGACTTCATGCAATCTGAAAGTTCTCTTAATAAGCAAGAAGAGGAATTTGAGAAAATAAATATGAGGAACAGTCTTAGAATATGTGACCTTCTGAAAGGCATAGAAGATGCTGATTGAATAGCAATTTCTCACCTTTTTATGTCCAAGGTGCTTGGCCTACCAGGCTTGATTAATTTGATCATACAAAGGGTACATAGGTTGTGTCAGAAGCCAATGTCTATATCAACATCTATTAAATCTAAGAGTGTAATCATTTTGTTTTCGTAATACAACTGTTCTTCTTAATGTTTGTATGGTTAACAAAGCTAAAAAGAAGATAGGTGAGGAGGTAAGCTCTTTTTTTCCCCAGGATAGAGAGAAAGTCACAGCAGAACATCAAAAGCAATTTCTTGAGATGTGCTCCACACTTCGAATACTCAATGCAAGATTTGGTCTGTTTCAACCTTAAGGTGACTTACAACAAATAGATTGAAAACAAAATCCTGGAAGAACGTAGAGAAAAAGATATGACACATTGCCTTTTTCGACTATCTGATTGAATGATTTTTATCAGATTTAAATTTGTTTGATTGATTATTCTGTGTGTGATTGAGTCATTCTATTTAAATATTGTACTGTTTATCTTACATTTTTCCATCTTTTCCTATGGATCCCATCATCATACTTGTTGCTGTTTATATTGTCACATTTTGTTACCCTGCCTGGGTAACCAATGTGGGAGGGGGGCGGTGTCCTTGATGCCACCACCCTGAATTATTTGTGGTCTTCATAGTTATGTCTTTATTTCATTTTCGTATTGTATTTTTGTGTTTTATTAGTGAAATTTTCCCATTTCTTGTCTTTTTCTTCATAGGACTACCATTTATGTTTATCCTCTTTTTTCTGGAAGTTTTATATGTTATGAGCCTACTTTTCTTATATTATTGGATTCATTATCTAAAAGCTAGTATTAATTTTACTTTGCCAGTCATTTAAATTAGTATACAATTGCTTTATATATTTCAATTGATTATTGACATGGATCTACCTTTAGCATTCCATCACTTATATCATGTAATGTTAAAAGTCTTGGAACTACCATAAAGAGACAGAAAACCCTGGAACATGTTTCTAAACTGAAACTAAGACTGCATTATTGCAAGAAATATATTTGAATGAGGATTACGCATTGAAACGTAAGAATGCTTGAGGTTGTCATGTTTTTCTGTTTTCTGTCTTTAAAGAGAACATTTGTGTAATCATCCTTTGGGCAAAAACCCTTCATATTTCTCATGAAAGGGATAGCAAAAGGGGTGGATTATAATGGAACTGATTATTGTTAAAATTCTCTTTACGATTTTCAATGTTTACAGTCCTACCAAGAATGCTAATAAATTTGATGTGACATTGTGCCTACATTATTGGAATACTCCACTGACTATATCATTTTTTGAGGTGAATGAATTCAGATATTAGATCCCATTATTGACAGGAATTCCAATGTTAAATATATCTGTAACACCATACGCACACAGTTATTAAGAGCTGTCTCTCAGAGATCACTTCCAGGTGCATGGGGACCATATCTTTCTCGGAAAATAGAGTATACCTTGTATTCACTAGTTCATAATTCCCAGTCTAGACTGGATTTTATTTTCCTAAGTAACACAACTAGCTGATAGGGAGGTAATTCTAATATCTGATTGCCCACCAGTGACAATTGCCATTGATTTAGTGTCAGTTCTACAAGGTCCTAGAAGATGGAGCTTTATCAATGCTCTTTCAACAGACGAGACTCCTTTTCCAAATCTTTTTGCCAGTGGGGCCCACGCTGCAGGCTGCCAGGCCCCCAGGATAGGTGCGGGCCAGATTTCACCTGTCGGGACTGGCAGCCAGTGGTGGCCGCATCTTTTCAAATTTTTGCGGGTTTGGCCCCCATATCCCGATTGCCATTGGCTACCCATGGACCTGTGGGGTCACCTGGGTAGCTGGCAGGGGCAGCCAGGTGAGCCAAATAGGGGGCAACCTTACCTGCTGGAGAAAATAAAAAATATATTAACATCCTCCCATTCAGTATATATCATATTTGCACTGTACCAGATCCAACACCCTCAGTGACTGCATAAAAAATAATTTACATGTTTCTCAAGAATATAACCATGTCATGCACTACAGCGAAATCCTGTTAAGCATCTGTACCACTCACTTCAGGAAACCCAGAGCTGCACCATATCCTTGTAAATACTGTGCAGCCCTGCATTTCAGAAGTGGCGGAGTGCGGCGTAAGGCCAAGGGTTCACTGACAGAATATCGATCACAAAATATAGATGACAAAAATATTGTGGGACCAATATACAATACCAAAATATCAACTCCCTATATTTAAAAAGATAAGTACAAAAATATCAAAAAAGATATTGTTTACAATAATATAGTTGTATTAAATAATGATTTTAAAATATCTATCATTTAAAATAAACAAATTAAATACTAACTTTAATTTATAAAAAAAGTATATATAACTAAATGTATATTTTAACAAATACAATAAATACATTTCCTTTTAAAAATGTAAACACAGGGAGCCTAGCGTGCAACCAAGATGGCCGCGTAGGTGCGAGGCTCCCGAGGACCTCCGCGACCTCCTGCATAAATCCTGACCATATCCTGTCCTAGACGAGGGGACTGTGTTTGTGAGACCGAGCTGAGGTGCCACCCGTTTTCCGTTTCCAAATCGGACCTCGGACACCGGCGGGAGCACCGATTGAGGTTTGCGGCCTTCTCCACGCCAGCCCCCCGGATTGGAGTTGTGGGGCGATCCGGAGACAAAGTGAACAACAGCGGCGGGTGAGGCTGGGCGACTTGCGTACCCCGCACTTTCACTTTCGCTTTCGCGCCCTCCTTGCTGCCAAGCGAGGTAGGGTCGCGGGGCGGCGTGCGGTGGTGTGGCCTCGTCGGGGTGCCCTGCCGGCCCGCCAGCTGTGATCCGCCCTTCGGAGCTGTGGTCGCCCCCCCCCCCGGAGCCCGTGAACTGGTTTGTCGGCCCCTTTCAAGGAGATTGGCACGATTTGGGGACTGGAGCCATGTCCACGAAGCAAGATGGCGACCGGGCAAAGGTGAAATCGACCCGCCGTGGCGCAGCCCATCAATCCAACAGCATGGACCGCTACACCCTCCAGAAGGGATCTCCAGAGGCGCCGCGTAGGTCCCCTGTGGGCCCGACTGATGCTCCTGCTCTGCCCGCGGATCTGACCCTCCGAGACGTCATGGGCGCCATCGCCGAGATGAAGGCCTCTGTGGACCAGCGCTTTGACACTCTGGCGCAGAAGATTGACTCGGTCCTCGTGGATGTGGGCCTGGTGAGGGCCGATCTGTCCAAGACGAATGACCGGGTCGACTCTTTGGCCCACACTACCTCGGGCCTCACAACGGACGTGGCGGCCCTCCAAAAGGAGGTGCGCCGACTTGGCCAGGCGAGCGCCCTGATGGATCGTCGACTGGAGGATTCCGAGGGTCGGGCCCGGAGGAACAATGTCCGCATCGTCGGGGTGCCGGAGGGACGTGAGGAGGAGGCGGCGGATCTGTTTGTGGAGGACCTGATCCTCACCCATCTCCAGCCCCGGGGGCTGAGTAAACTCTTTGCGGTGGAACGTGCCCACAGGGTCCCCGGAGGAAGACCTAAGGTCGGAGCCCCTCCGAGGCCTCTCATTGCCCGGATTTTCAACTTTCGGGACAGAGACGCTATCCTGCAGACTTCTAGGCTACAAGGACCGGTCAGACTCGACAATATGGACGTAAACTTCTATCCTGATTTTACTCCGGCGGTCCAGAAGCAGAGACTGAGTTTTCTCGGAGTCAAACGTCGCCTACGGGACCTGAACCTCAAGTATGCAATGCTTTTTCCAGCGAAGTTGAGGGTAGAGGTGGATGGCCGCACGCACTTTTTTGATCGTCCCGAGGCGGCCGGGGACTGGTTGGACACTTTGCCCGGGGATCGGGGCCGGGGGGGTGGGGGGGGGCGCGGTTGGCGGGGAGGGCTCGCCGGGTCAGGACTGAGGGACTAATAGTAGGCCTTGCTCTGGACAACATTATTGTCATCATTGACTGATTGTGTAAGTTCCCCTCCCGTGGAGGTCGTACGGGGTCTCTTGGGGGCTTTCCCTCCTCCTCTGGGGGACTAGTTAGTTTTCTCATCTATGGGGCGACAGGCACACTGCACTTTGGGGGGGCTGTTTGGGCTCATGCAGGGGTGCAGGGAGGGGGGAGTTCTGTTGGGACGGGTGGGTTGGGGTGGGGTGTTGTTTGTTTTTACCGCAAGGCAAACCCTTTACCGTATTGGTGTTTTTGAGGTGCTCTCGGGGGGACGAATGATGGCTTCTGTATGTGATGGGGGGCAGGGACTTGACTTTGTTGTCGTGGAACGTTAATGGACTGGGGGATAGGATTAAGCGAGGTGTGGTCCTGCAGTATCTGAAACGAATTTCGCCAGATGTGGTCTTTCTGCAGGAGACACACCTTATTGGTAATTCCTTTTGTGCCATGAATCGGCGTGGCTATCGTTTGGTGGCCCACTCGGGCTTCACGTCTGGCTCGCGGGGGGTGGGCATCATGGTTAAGAACTCGCTCCCGCTGGAAATAGACGAGGTGCGCCATGATGAGAGGGGACGCTATACTGCCTTGGTGGGGAGAATGGAGGGCAAAGTAGTTGTCTTTGTTTCAGTGTACGTCCCACCGGGGTTACAGTCTACCACTTTTGCGGACCTGGGGCGCCTCCTCCTTGACCTCCCGGGGGGGCTTCTGGTGGTTGGGGGGGATTTCAATGCGGTGGTTTCTGGGACTATGGATCGTCACCCCCCTAGGGACCTCCCCCGGGCGCAGGCGTGGCTGTCCGGCCTCTTAGATACATTGGGATTGGTGGACTGCTGGCGCTTAAAACATCCCACGCAGCTGCAATACACCTTCCATTCGGGTGCCCATGGTAGCCTCTCGCGGCTTGATCATATCCTTGTCCCTGCGGCCTATGCTGGGAGAGTGGGAGAGGTGCGCCATCTGGCGCGGGGTATTTCAGATCACTCCCCGCTCCTGTTGCACTTTGATGTCCTCCCGAGGGGGGAGGGCAGGGTAGCTCCAATCAATGCCTGGTACCTGCGCGACCCCACCATTCGTGCTGACTTGATTAAAGCCTTGCAGCGGTATTTTGAGGAGAATGTGGGGTCTGTCCCTTCGGCTATCTCCCTGTGGGAGGCCTTCAAGACAGTTCTTAGGGGGGAGGCCCTCTCCTTCATATCCCATGCCCGGAGGCGCGAGCAGGAGGAGGTGACCCGGGTGGAGGCCGAAATTACTGAATTAGAGGGTGATCTGGGGAGTGGGTTGACGGATGCTGCACTACATGTTCTACACCTTAAGCAAGCGGCCTATAGGGCCCTCGTCACGGAGGCAGCCAGGGGCCTCAGTAGAGAGCAACAGGGGCGACTGTATGATGTGGGTGATAAGGCTGGTAAATTGATTGCGTGGTTGGATAAAAAGGAGAGAGCGAGTCGTGTGGTCCCGCTGATTGAGAGGATGGATGGTGTACGTGTCACCGAGCCAGAAGACATTGTCTCTTGCTTCGCGGATTATTTCCGCGAGGTGTATTCCCCGGTCTCTCCCTGCTCGGAGGCGGATTCCCATGCCCTGCTTCGAGATATCGCGCTGCCCTCCCTTTCGGTGGAGGACAGGGAGTCGTTGGATGCTGCTCCTACCTCGGACGAAATTGCCCTCGCCATACGCTCGGTCGCATCTGGCAAGGCCATGGGCCCGAACGGCATCCCTATCGAGTTGTATAAGCTGCGACCGGATGTATTGGCACCCCACCTCCGCGCGATGTTTCTGGCGGCCCATTCGCGGGGCTCCCTCCCGCCGGACCAACGTCTGGCTACAATCGTGGTGATCCACAAGGAGGGGAGACCCTGAGACCGGGTTACCTCCTATCGGCCTATCTCGCTCTTGAATGCGGAGCCCAAAATCCTTGCCAAGGTGCTCGCCAACCGGCTGGTCGGCGTGGTGGGCGATTTGGTCCACCAAGACCAGTCCGGCTTTATTCCCCATCGCAACACGGCCCTCAATCTGCGGCGCTTGCACGGGGTGCTCGCGCGTGTTCCGTTTGTGCGGGAGCCGGCCATCTTGGCGTCCTTAGACGCCACCATGGCGTTTGACACGCTCGAATGGCCATACATTTGGGCGATGCTGGCGAAATTTGGATTTGGACCGGGATTCATCAGCTGGGTCAAATTGTTGTATTCGGGTCCATTAGCGCAGGTGGTAGTGAACGGACGAGTCTCGGCCCCATTCGCGCTGGGACGGGGCACGCGACAGGGTTGCCCCTTGTCGCCGCTCCTGTTTGCACTGGCCTTGGAACCCCTGGCGGAGTGGCTGCGGTGGCACCCTTCCATCCGTGGTCTCCGTTGGACCCCCGAGTATGAGGACCGCGTGTCCCTCTACGCTGACGATATCCTTTTGTACCTAGCCTCCCCGCGCAAATCACTGATTGTCCTGGTTGATGTCCTGCGCTCCTTTGGCCGTAACTCAGGCCTCGTCATCAACTGGGCTAAATCCTGTGTCTATGTGCTTTCCGGGGAGGCTCCCGTCCTCCCGCGGGGCTGTCCGATCCAGATTGCCTCGCAGGGGTTTCGGTACCTGGGTGTCTATATCACGCTGGACCCGGAGGCCCGCTACGAGCGGAATTTGCTTCCCCCCCTCCAGCGCTTCAAGGAGGACGTCGCGCGCTGGCGGCGCCTGCCGCTTTCGCCGCTCGGCCGGGCGGCATTGTTTAAGATGATGTCGTTGCCGCGCTTCCTGTACGCTCTCCAGAACACTATGGACTTAGTCCCGGCGCGCTACTTCCGTGAGGTGGAGAGTCTACAGCGCCGCCTGTTCTGGGACGGGAGGCCGCGTATAGCCCTGGCGAAGTTGACGCTCCCGTGGTACGACGGGGGGATCGCCCTCCCGGACATTAAGCGGTATTACTGGGCCTCCCAGCTAGCTGCAATTAATCACGGCCTCTATGGGCCCGCCTTAAACCCGGCATTTGAAATGGACAAGATGCTCCTGCCCGGTGGCGACTACAATCGAGCGCTCTACTCTGGCGCGCCCGATCCCCGCTTGACGGGGCCCACGCGTGTCATGGTGCGGGTGTGGCACGCGGCCAATGCAGCTATGGGGTGGAAGGACCGTTTGACCCGGGCGTCGCCGTTGTATGCGCCTCAGCGGTTGGGCTCCCTGTGGACCTCGAAGGGCTTCGAAAAGTGGGACACGATCGGCATCAGTAAAGTGGGGGACCTCTGGACGAGAGGGGGATTTAAAACATTCGAGACGCTGCAGACGGAGTTTCAGCTGCAGGGCAGTGAATACTTTCGGTACTTGCAGGTCCGTCACGCGCTGGGCTCCGTCTTCCCAGACGTCGCCTCCATCCCGGAGTCTTCCCCCCTGGAGGATAGAGTGCTGGATGGCCACGTTCCGGACAGCACGATCTCCCTTATTTACAAAAAATTGATTAATGACCGCTCGGGCCTGCTGACTGGCCTCCGTGAGGCTTGGGTTGCCGACGGGTTGGAGTTGGACGACGAAGACTGGATTTCCGCGGTGGCCTCTCCGAAGGAGGTGGCCATACCGGCTCGCCTTCGCTTCGTCCAGCTTAAGATACTCCACCGGGTTTACATGACGGGGCCAAGGCTTCTGCGTATGGGCTATGCTGAGGATGGGTTGTGTAAGCGTGGGTGTGGTGCTTTGGCGACTTTTTTGCATATTTTGTGGGAATGCCCGAAGGTGGAGCGATTCTGGCCTGGTGTGCATGAGGTCCTGCGACTGGTTACGCATGTCGCGCTGTTGCCTGAAGCGAGGAGATGCTTGCTGAATGTGTGGGAACCAACTGATTATTCGGTTCCGCAGACGCGATGGGTGACTCTGGGATATATGATAGCTAAGCGTGACATCGCTCAACTGTGGGGGTCCCAGCGGCCCCCGGCGGTGTCGGCCTGGAAAGAACACATGGATTGGTGCATGTTCCGAGAAAAGGTGGTGTATGTGGCAAGGGGTAAGCCTGGGGCGTGGGTGAAAGTATGGGGCCCCTGGAACGCCTACCGCGGGGGTATCTGCGAGCCACCACTGCTGCCTGCTGCCTCACCGGCTCCGTCCCCCTAGTTGACCCCCTCCCCCAGCCCCGGGCACAGAGTTCCCCCAGTCCTGGATTTGTTTCCCTTCCCCCTCTTTAGATTCCTATGGATGGTCGGGGTCCCTCATCTGAGGAGCACGTGTGGTTACTTTCGATTGCGGGTTGCCTTGCGGGTGTGGTTTTTTTGTGTTGTTGTGTTTGTATAAAATGAAACCGTATTGTGGGCCTAGAGTCATGTGGCCCACGTCGTTGATACCTTCTGATTTACTTCTCTGCAACGCCAAGTGCCTTCTTGTACGTTTGTCAGGTGCTCCTGTCACTCTAGCGGCCGGCCGGAAGGTTGTAGGCCCATACTTGTATATACTTGAGATTGCAATAAACGGTTTCAAAAAAAAAAAAAAAAAAAAAAAAAAATGTAAACACATACCCCGACAAAGGCCCCAGGCCGAAACGCATTTGTCTTTATGCCCATTTTATGCACATGCACTTTGCTGAAATTTAAAAAACTTTACAAAAGAATAAAAGTGTTTCTATATGAATTATGGACCTGTTTGCTTCTCTTTCTCTGACCGGCTTGGTGCTGTCTTCTTGTGCCCTTGATGAATGGTGTGTAAAGCAGAGGAGTGTTAATGTGGACACGAGTATATAAACACAGACACACATATATATAATCTATAAGTATACATATATAAAAATATAAATGAACTAATATTTTAATGTATAGTATAATTTAAACAATCTTAAATATAAATAGCATAATATTATCAAAAATATATGTAAACATATTTAAATATACAAAAAGAATAAAATATTAAAAAGGGAATCAATTTAATATAAAATGAAAATCAAACAATACACATATTTTACAATTTCATTAAAAATAAGTTACAAACAAAATACAATTATACATATTATTATAATAATAAATCAAACCCATATTTATATAAATAGCAACATAAAATATGTTATTAGAAAAAATAAATAAATATCCATTTCCCACAACATTAAAAATAATTTTTGTTATACTAAATAAATATAATGACTCCCACCTAAGACAACACAACAGTAATATAATATTTTACATCACACAAAAATTAGATTTACTATTCTAACTAATATATATAAAATTACATAAAATATAACATTACAAAATACTACAATTTACTATTCCAACCACACTTAACACAACAATAAAATGTATAATTAATAAAAAAAAACTGTTCCCACTCCAGTCAGTGCAACAGTAGGGAAAGTGTTGGATTGTGGAAGGGTAAAATTTACCATTTCCCACTCCAGTCAATGCAACAGTAGGAAAAGTGTTGGATTGCGGAGGGGTAAAAATTACAATTCCACTTCCAGTGAGTGCAACAGTAGGGAAAGTGTTGGATAGCGGAAGGATAAAATGTACTATTCACACTCAAATCAGTACAACAGTAGGGAAAGTGCTGGATTGCGGAGGGGTAAATATTACTATTACCACTCCCATGAGTGCAACAGTAGGGAAAGTATTGGATTGTAGAGGAGTAAAACTTACTATTTCCACTCCAGAGAGTGCAACAGTAGGGAAAATGTTGGATAGAAGAGGGATAGAATTTAGTATTCCAACTCCAGTCAGTACATCAGTAGGAAAAGTGTTGGATTGCGGAGGGGTAAAAATTACTATTCCCACTCCAATGAGTGCAACAGTAGGAAAAGTGTTGGATAGCGGATGGGTAAAAATTGCTATTTCCACTCCAGTAAGTGCAACAGTAGGAAAAATGTTGGATAGTGGAGGGATAAAATGTACTATTCCGGCAGCAGTCAGTACAACAGTAGGGAAAGTGCTAGATTGCAGAGGGGTAAAAATTACTATTCCCACTCCAATGAGTGCGACAGTAGGGAAAGTGTTGGATAGCAGAGGGATACATTTGCTATTCCCACTTCAGTCAGTGAACGGTAGGAAAAGTGTTGGAATTGCGGAGGGGTAAAATGTAGTATTCCCACTCCAGTCAGTTCAAAATAAAAAATTAAAAAATATATAAATATGTTGAAAATTAAAACAATATATTTAATATTTGAAGTTTTACCAAAATATAAACATATTATAATGTTAAATACATATCACAAATACCCCAAAAATTATTTGCTAAATAAAAAAAATTCATACAAATAAATATTTTAGTTTTGAAATTGTTTAACAAAAACATTATTACATACATTTAGTTTATTTACTTCCTACCATATAACACCACAATATTCATAACCCACATCTAAAATCGAACAAAAATACATTTATTTGCACAATTAGCATAATTCATTATCAATTAAACAAATATTATTAACTAGAAAACAATTCATTAACTTCCTACCCTTTACCCCAATAATCCCCACAACCCACACCTAAAATTAAACTTTAAAAAAATGAATTACATAATTTCAATTAATTTTCAAATAAATAACTAATATTTAACAACTAATTATAAAGTAAGTAAAATTCATTTACTCCCCACCCTTTACTCCTATAAACCCAAACACACACACAAAAAAGGTAAAGAATTAACCTAATAAATTATTTTATAACTATTATTTAATTAAAAATAAATTACTTTCCCACCTTTAACCCCTATATACCCAAAACCCACACCCAACACAATGTAATTGAACAATTAACATAATTAATAATATTAATGATCAACTAATTATTAGTTGATTAGAAATAAATTACTTCCCACCCTTTACCCCCATAAACCCCACAACCTGCACCTAAAATAAATTACACAATTTCCATATTTAATTATCAAATAATTAATATCAATCAACAACTAATTTTTAACTGCTTTAATATAAATTACTTCCCACCCTTTACCCCTATAAACCCCACAACCCGCACCCTTTTTTTATACACAATTACCATAATTAATTATTGATGAATTATTAATAAACAACAAATTAATCATTAATTACAAATAAATTACTTCCCACCTTTTAACCCTTTAAACCCGACAACCCACACATAAAATTTACCACAAAAAATTTAAATAGTGATTAACACTATAAAATATCAATTAATTAAATATTAATAAATGAAAAATAATCATTAATTTATTGTAATTAAATTACTTCCTACCCTATTCCCTTATAAACCCACAACACGCTACGGAACTAAAAAATGCAAAATGTAATTCAAATTAAATTAATAACTACAAAAAATTTACCACATATATTAAATAACATAACAATACTTATACAAAAAATACATCACATACATTTAAAGTATGTGCTAAATACATAACACTAATTTAAAAAAACAATATTTTAACCAACTATGGGGCCCATTACGACGGTGGGCGGCCGTAACGGTAAACGGGACTGACCGCCAGAGGTGCGGAGGCCCCGCTGTGCCCATTAGGATACGACTGCCACCCTAGCGGTCGCATCCCACATATTTAACATTGTGGCGGGCAGTGCTGTAAGCAGCACCAGCCACAATGTTAAAAATGCACGTTGTGCATTGGCATGCACAACGTGACAGGCACAGCGCTGTGCCTGCCACCTTGTGAATGCCAATGCAGCTCAACACCCCCAAAGTAAACTCCTCATGCCTTTCCATGGCGGAGTCTCCGCCATGGAAAGGCATTTTACTGCACACATCATAATATGGATGGCGGTGCCTGCAAGGCACGGCCACCATATTATGGGCCTTTTCCGCCCGGCAGGCAATCGAGACGATTGCCTGCCGGCGGAAATTCGGCAGACAGTTTTTCCGTCCACTGCAGTATCCCCCGCCATGCTAATGTGGAGGGGGTAAATGGCCGTCCGGCAGGGAGTTTTGGTGGGCGGATCGCCACTGCCGATTTGGCGGTGGCGAGCCGCCCGCCATGATAATAGGCCCCTATATTTTTGCAAATTATATTAATGACTTTTATATTTTAAAAATCGATATTGCTTACCGTAAAATCGATATTCTTGTCCAAGACATTCTTGCTGTTGATGTTTACGTGTCATGATATTTACAACTCGATAATTGTGACAGTCGGTATTGCTGACTCGATATTTTGGCTGAATACCTAAGCCAATGTGGCTAACACCACGCTCCACCACTTCCTCGTAAATATGCCCCTTTATATTTCCCCCTACAGCCTATGACTGGATTGTATGAACCCCTAAGCAACCAAATGTCCAAAAATGAACCTTGAACTACTTGTCTACCCTCCTTTTGGGCATAGTTTCCCAACTGGCACCGTCAACCAAACTTCTGACAAGTCCTGTAAAACGTTTGAGATCTCCGCCACCCAGAAAAAGAGAGCCTGATAACTTTTTCTGCCCCCCCACCCCCTCTAGACCCTTGTTAGAATGCCTCATCTTTTGATGCTCAGAGTCCTAGACAAGACCTCTCTCAGTTCTAATAAGTATAGGTCCATGCAGATGCATGACAAATGCACCCTGTCACTGCGGAAAAACTCCCTTTCCTCAAATTCTATGTCAGAATGAAAAATTCCACCAATGCCAGCATCCGTGGAAAAACAGGAAATCTCCCAATTGGCCTTCTTGCTCGCCCTGTCAATGGTGGCATACTTAGTCGCCCCCCTCCAAGACCTCCTCGGGATAAACTTTGTCCATTTAAGACAAAGCAGCTGGACCAATTCTCCATGATTTGTTGCAATTCCTTTTTCATCGTCCTCATTAAAACCACACTCTTCTCCTTCACTGGGTCATTTTCACCTAAGTGAATGATCAGCACATCTGGACACCTACCACCCTCTATCATTCTGTTAAGGCACATTACCAAATCCCTCCAGAACAACCCACCTTTTCCTTTCCACGTAATCAGAAACAAAAGTTTATTCAAACCCAAATTGGCCCCAAAATATCTCTGATGAGCTTCTACTTCCCCCAACTTGATGAACATAAGGCCTATCTCTCAGATGGCCTCGTCTTTCACCCCAGAACCTGCATGGTACCTGGAAGGAAACAAAAAAGCAGTAAGTGCTTAAAAAAAGGCTGCCCCCCTGGCCATATTTCTTCCCCCTATATCCGCACATAGCGCCCTTAGCGGTTGGAAGACCAACACCCCAAGCGCATAATGTCCTCGCACGTACAACCCAGTGCCCCTGCCTTCGTGCCAATGCAAAAAGAATGCATTCCAATATCAGCAGGGAGCAAACCCATTCTCACAAGAGCTTTTTGCAATACTGAGAGCAGCTGAAAAGCAGTGATCTTCTTCCCAGATCTGTCTGAAAAACAAACCTGCGCTAGATCCGATACATAAAGCCCAGCGCACCCCTCACATCACCGGCATTGCCCAGAGTAACCTAAAACATGCAAGACTGCACTCTTTGATCTGTTTTGGAGTAATGAAGTCAGGCCTCCCATCTACCCCTCTGGTGAGAAACATCGTTCCACAGCACTTCTTCCTGGCCTCTGCTTCACAACAATTCTGACAACTGGAAAGGGCCATGATATAAGGACCAAGAACAATCAACATTGTCTTCTTGCTTTATACCCGCGGCAACTGCCCCAAAACTCTGCACAGAAGCTGACAAGTTATCGGTCTCCTCATCCGCCTACCCACTCCCCAGTTCTTTTGCCCACCTTTCCACGATCCTGCGCCCCAATTGGCCCGCTAAAGGAGTATACCCCACAACAATTTGCCCATGAACACCATGCCTGCTAGCTTACCTGGGATTGTGACCCGACACAGGTCTTTGTCAATCAAATACAGTATAAACTGAATCACATCCTCTGACCACAACCTACCTTCCTCCCTGCTCTGCGCCCCTGAAGCCAAAAGCTCCATCAATGCCTGACTGTAAGCTTGCCATGTGGACTCCGCGAGGGACACTACCACCAGTTTTACCATTCAGTATCGCCTACCAACTACAAATTTTCTGGCATGGGCGTTGGGTCTCTTTCAGCATCCCAATGTGATTGTCCACACCTGGCACATGCTGCGCTCTAAAAGAAATATCATGACACAAGCAAAACAAAACAAATACACGCAGCAGTTTCAGAACCTGCGCAGCCCTGGCTGACTACTTGTTCACCACCTCCACTACAGACATATTATCAACTCATAATTGCACCTTCCTGTGTGCCAACTCTGCTCCCACAAGGTCACTGCTATGACTAGGGGGAACAACTCCAAGAAAGGAATGCTTCTGCCCCTGTTTGCCCACTGCTTTGACTCAGCGCACCACCTGAGATACCAAAACAGACCAAAACCCAGTCCCCCAACTGTGTCAGAGAATATCTGCACATCCCAGTTCAAATCATCTTGCCGCACTAGTGGAATCCAGTTAAAGGACTGCAAGAAAAAACACCAAACCCTCATATCCTCCTTGACCCCTGCTAAGAGCCTTACATGATGATGAGGTAATGAAAAACCTGACAGGGCCAGCTTCAGCCTTCTGCAAAAGGTCCTGCCTGCCCTTACCACCCTACATCCATAGTTCAGGTGACCTAATAGAACTTGAACCACCCTCACCTTCACCTTCTCTCGAACAAGCATGCAATCCAACAGACTTAACATCTGTTTTTTGTCCTGTGGCTTCCATTGACAAAAGTCAATTTCAATGCCCAGAAAGGATATCACTGTATGTGGACCCACTCTTTTCTCCAGGGCTAAAGGCACCCCCTTGTTGTGTTGTGTTTTATCTACGTGAAATGAAAATGAAACAATAAAAGAGAAAGAAAAAAGAAAAAATTGAAGAACTCTCTTTTCTGGAAATGGACGTTTTACTTGTCCTTCTTGATATAAAAAAAATTCTGAGTGGTGCACCTGTGCTTTTGTTTTGAATTGTTAAGTTCCTGTAGGGAACAAGTACTGTGACGGTGGGTACTATTTAGTGTGCACACAGCTCTTATTTAATATATAAGACATAATTACTTAAAGAGGGTAAAAACAGGTTAGGTGCTGGTAATTAGAAGGCTCCACTGTCAGGTCCTTTTGTTTATGAATAACATTCATGTACTTGAACATGGCAATGCAGAGCTCTGGCTACTTCTGACAGTAAATGCTGGCATAAATTAAGAATTTTGATGTCCAATTTTTGATCTTCAGGTGTTCTTTTGGCCGCTTCACTAGCTTGTATGCCTCCTCCTTTGAACCCTCTTTGGTGTGCATCTCCCTATGCAAGAGTTTTAGCATTTTCACGGCTTGGTGACTACCATGTAGGTTAACATCCTTATCTTGAGTTCCTTACTCTCCAGCTCTTCCTCTTTTCTCTTGTGACCCCCTCACTACCTGACCCTTTGCCACTACCCACTCCTTTCCCCCTGCCACGCTTGTTTCTCTCTGTACGCCTTCCTGTTTTTCTTCCGTACCCACACCCATGTGAGTGATATACTTTCCTATATGCAACCGAACCCCTGCCCCGCCCTGGATCCCCCTGTATCCTCACCTGTGGATACCATTTCTGGACCTACCGCAATGACCAGGCCCTTACCTGGCTCCAAGGACAGTGCCCATATTGTTGCTTGTCGCCTCATCAGGGGCCTTTGCGCCTCTACCTTTTTTACTCAGCTGCTCCATGCTTGCCTGTAACACACTGTACATGATATTAGCTGTACCCCTCCTTCCCATCACTTCCTGGCTCTTCATCCTGCACTTCTCCTTTCTCCAGGCTGTCCAAGTCATAGTCCACCACATCGTCCCGACTGGGGCCCGTACCCACATCCTGCCTGTAAACCTCTGCTGGTCTGTGAGTGGTAGGCCAACGTGCGGAGCTCAGGGGGCTGAAATAACCCCATTTTGCGACTCCACCAACACTACTCACATGTCCACCACATTGTAATCGCTGGAGGCCCTTCTAGATCTTCCAGCCGGAGGGTCCAATGAGGTCATTCCAGACCTTCTTGCATATGGCTTGTAGTGATACCTTGACGACTTCAGGCGAACCGTGCGGGCTCAACCATCTTTTCTCCCTGGTGCTCTTGAACCACACCCAGCTCTACCGAGTCCAGATATCTTCACTGCTCCTGTAACTCCAATAAAGATGACATGTCTGGTGTGCTGTGCCTCTCCGCCTGCCACTGCACTCCACAATGTACCCCGAGGCTCCCAGCTCACCCAGAATCACCTGCCACTGTTAACTTATCCTGTGCTAGCTTCAAATCCAACATCCACCCCACTGTCCGTGCTGCTTGCCGTCCTCATTCTCTTCGTCCTCCTCCCCACTCCTTTCCAGCATGGCTGCCATTATAGCAAACGTGGAGTCCCTAACTGCCCTTCCCCCACCCGTGCTGTCCTGGCTGCCCTGCAGGGCATCAAAACTTGTTCCATGTGTACCTCTCCCCTCATCCCCCAAAACCTCCAGCATCTCTCTGCGGCAGCAAACCCCCTCCCCTCCCAGGTATTCATCTAGCTGTGCCACCATGCCCCTGCCCCCTCCCCTAGCTCACTCCATGATAGCCCAGCCATTTCTGTGGTCTCTCTATATGGCCTTTTCCTGATGACCCCTGCCCTTACCCTGACAGGCACTGCAAAAACAACATATCTCCCCCACGTGGGCCTGAGCTAACTTTTCTCCCTTTTCCCCCCTCCTGCCTTTCCTCAAGAAAATACCATAAGTACCACACTCCCTGTCATCCACATATGATGCCACCTCCCACCCCTCTCCCCTTTGGGCCCTATTCAAATGTAATTCCCCAGCTGGTAGAGCAGTGGTGCTGCCTCTCTTTGCTCACTTCCTGGCTTGGCCAGCCCCTTAATTTTGCTTGCTGATAGTGGGCAGCTTCGCTGACGCCGCCTGCCTCTTTAAATGCGGCTTTCCTGTGGCCCCATATTCCTGCAATTGGCGCAGATGTGCCACATACCTTATTCCGTGGGAAGTGCAGTCAACGCTGGTCGTGTGCAAGCTCGAACCCCCAGCCCGGCCCCCTTGCTGCAATGCTACTCTCCCATGCCCTGCCCTAGAAAACACCTGGGCGTGCTTGGGCAATGCAGCTCAGCCTGCCCCAGCTGCATTCCCTCCTTTCTTATCCGCACCACAAGGGGCCGCTCTCCTGGTCACAGAGCAGCCCCTCGCACTCACTTCAACCAGGAATAATGCCACCATGGATGTCCTTCACTTGCGTGGTGGCAAGCATACAATAACTGCTGCGGCCAGTCCAGGTGGGACACAGGCCCTGCTGCTGTACCACTGCTGCTGTATCACCAACCACGAGGTCAAGGCACCCAACCTCCATCAACAAACGCATCGCCTCTGCAACTTTTTTTATCTGCTACAGACATGATTGACTACAACCAGTAATTCCTCTCACAATACAGTACCTTAACAGTTAACGCATGACAATCAAAAATAGCCTACTTGCTCCCGGTCACCAGCCACCAGGTCACCTGAACCTAAAATGGTGACAGAGAGCCCAACGGAAAACTAGTTATACATTGGGCTATCTTGGGCTACAAAGATAGCCCAAAAATAAATAGTGGCTCGTAGGCTGCACCACCCTTCCAAACTGCCTGGGGTGCAGACCTCCCGGTAGTCAGCTGCCCCCCAAATCCCCGTTGTGATGCAAGCCGTTATTTAAGCAGCTACTCCCAGAGGTTGATGTGGGTTGGACTGGAGGGGAATGATGTGCTCATAATTTTTTTATTTGACAAAAACAGTTGCCCCACTTTTTGTTAAAATACAACCATTTTGGAACAGTTAAAATGCCTTGGCTGAACGAGAGGGAGGTCTTCTGTTCTGTGGAGCCATGGAAGGGACACAGAACTAAAGAGGAAACAAGCCTTCTCGCCAGGATGCCTGCTACTTCAAAGAAATGTAAATGTGTGCAATAGATTGATCTGCACATATAAAGCATCCTTGGAAGCCAGTATTGACTTTAATTGATGGAACCAATTCAAGCTTCCTAATAACAAAGATGTTTTCTTTTTGAGAGGTAATGTTAGGGTGTTAGCAGCTGACTTCTGGACTACGTGCTTTTAGTAGACACTTGTAGGAAAGGTTTGCATTGGGTACAGTTTGATTGCCTATTACTAAAATCTATAATTTGAAAGCATTTTAAACCTAAATCTTTCTTAGCACTTTGTTGCAGCCCATCTTATACCGTGTAATACATGTTTAAAGTTGTGACTGACATATTTATAGTGGTTTCTGACAAAGACTGAGACCTCGTAGCACCAAAATGCATGTATCACTGTTCCCCACTGCAGTAACCAGGATTCAATTATGTGTCTTTCTCTTTACACACAGACATCTCCAGTGATCACATTAACCAAAAGGGGTTTCATAGGCTAAAATAGTGTATTTCCCACAGCTGACTTTATCTTATGTTTATTTTACATTTAAGGTGTGTGTATTTTTTATATGCAGTTACCTGAAAGTGAAAGCTCATCATAATAGTTACAGAATATTTTTAGCAATTCCTTTGACCCCCGCCCCACATTTACTGACTCCGCCCCAGAATCACAGTTCCCATACTTTTTTTTAATGCACTTCCACTACTAGCTACACTGAAGATGATCAAGTTTGTGCTGTTAGCGATAGGAGCAAGATATGCAGATTAAAGCTCCTAGTAAAATGAATATATTTTTCATGCCAGAAGGCTGTTGAAATCAAAATTGTCATGAACGCTTTACTTACTGGACTTCATGTTTAGTAGAGAGGTTAATCAGCTGACTTTGAAACAGGAGACATGAAACTGTTCAGCCTAGAGTGCGTCTGTTGTGCTCTTTTACGTATTTTCACATGTGTTTATGGATTGACCCAAAAACTTCTTGAATAGGACTAAAAAGGAAACATCTTAAATAGAAATTAAAAGGGAATATTCTTATACAATCTTTACAAGTAGAAGGAGTGTGCCTTCTTTTTACTTTTACTAATAGGGAATTTAATGTTTCAGGGCCGAGTAACAAAGGCATGTAGGAGTTCATGAAAGAGTACTTCAGTCCTGTAGTAATGTTCTCGTAATGATACATGCTTTTGTGAATCAGTCTTACCTAGTACCATATTCTCTCAACTTTGTCCATCGTATGCTCCTACCATCCAAAACCATACCCCCATCAGCCAATACACAGAAGTACAGGATGAGACAAAAATAAAATAGTTTTTAGCAAAGTTCTAGGTCATGTTCACAGGCAATGTTCATTACTTGAAGAAACCAAGGGGCATATTTACAAACCCCTTTTGCCACTGAAGTCTCACTTTTTTCGACGATCCAGTGGTGTTGCACCATTCCCCATAGTTACAAGGTGGCGCTAAGCCACTTAGCGTGGCTTAATGCCACCTTGTAAATATGCCCCTTTCTGCAGCAGTCCACAACGGTAAAGGGACATGAAATGGGTGTTGCTGTGGGCGTTCCACCACAACACCCATTGCTTTTAGACGGTGCGCAGATTACAAGGCTGAAACTAAGGCTGGTGTTACAAAACAATGGTGATACGAGGAGAAATTATTAATTTCTACTTGCTTTTTGGTCTTTTTATGTGTACTGCAGCACACATAGAAAGAGCAAATCCACATGAATGATTGTTTAGGAGCAGGAAGGTGTCCTTTAT
This sequence comes from Triturus cristatus, assembly GCF_964204655.1. Lineage (NCBI taxonomy): Eukaryota > Metazoa > Chordata > Amphibia > Caudata > Salamandridae > Triturus > Triturus cristatus. The sequence goes on along the minus strand of NC_140581.1, from coordinate 1,187,702,512 downwards.
CTGAATAATCGCCCCTGCAGCGCAGGCACTCTTGCAACATGGCGGCAGAGTACCTGCGCTGGCGCTAGGCAGTTTTTTTGCACCAGCGCTAGTGGAAACACATGGGTGCGCCTTATATTTGTAAATACGGCATATCCCTACATTTTAAAAATGGAGGAGCACAGCGTCGCCAAATTTAGCGCAGCACCGCGCTCTGACATTTGTTTGTAAATATGTCCGTAAGTGTTCTATCATATATAAAAGTAAAACACAATTTGTATCAAAATTCACCGCTGTGGGCTTTACATGCTGAAATATTATTGAAGTTTGTTACACAAATGTAAATTTCCGTACACAATTGGACTCGGTGTTCTAAAGTGTAAATAGTATGCTCTCTTATTGTTTTTTAAAATGTACTAAATATAAAACATTGGGAGGCACATTATACAAGGTTCACAATATATCATTTCATGGAGTTGCAGTAGATAAGAGACCTGCTCTCAACGAGCCAAAGAGTGAGTGATCACAAAATCTGCGCCTGTGACTCCTATGAAGAAAGCGTCCCTGAAAAGTATTTCAAAGGTAGGGTTCTGCATTTAAACATACATTTGAAGTAATGTAACTATGAACTTCCACCTACATCAGTCACCTGGAAGACTTCCAGAGCCTGTGAAGAAAAAACAGCAACCTGAGTCTGAAGTAAAATAACAGGGTGCACCTAAAGCTAAAACAGAAACAAGGTATATTCATACAGGCTATTAAAGATAACCGGAAATGCACGTGCCTCAACCTGAAGAGCTACTTGCCTTTCAAGAGGGCTAGCAGGAGGCATGTCCTCGCCAGCAACCCACCGCACAGCAATCCAAAACAGTCCCGAGTGAACATTTTCCGGCAAAGCCCCTTCCTTCCGTGAAAGAGAAAACAAAAATGAGCAGGCTGCACGAGCAAGCACTAAAAAGTAGAAAAGTAAATAATGAATGTCCCCACTCGAAGGTGTTCGCTCGTGAGATTAATTTAAATCCTGTTTATTATTGCTGAGGCAATGGCTGCAAATGTTTTAAGTCGACGGGCCACCGTTGGCGGGAAGACGGAAGGATCTCCGCCTCCTCTTGCTATGGACTTGTCTCGAAAATACGAATAAATATCGGTGACAGATCCTCCAGAGAGCACACTGCGAGGCTGCCAGCCGCCTTGTATCCTCGTCCGCCGCTTCCTCCAGCATCTGTAGCCCCCTCCGCTGGCCCTACACACACGCGCACGTTCGAGAACATTCACGCGTGATTACACCACAGGCCTTTCTTTCCACGAGCAAGCCGTCCTACATGGGCCAGTCGCCACATTTCATAAATAATATATTTTTATATAATGGAAAGGGAAAGCTTCATAACCCGCAGGAGGCAGGGCGATGCCCCTGATACGGGGAGGCCCCACATTTTCGGGTTACTCCAGCATACCTGAGGCTTGGTTGTCATCGTCGGTGGGAGGAGCTTTCTTTGCAATGAACCCGCCACCGCCAGTCTGTTTGGACTTAACCAATGTGTTCATTCATGCTATACTGGACAGAAAGAAGAGTTGATTTCCCTCGACAGAAAGAATATCATGATTACCCCGGTCCACAGAGTCGTATTGCGAATAGGAACATTTCTACAATTCACTCAGATACATACATTTGAAAGATATTTCCAGATCCTAAAAGTCTTTTTAGAAGGAATGAAAATCATTTCAAAGACACGCCTGGCTACACATTGTTCTGCTTCATTATCCAGGCCTTTTGGCATATCTTTATCTCAAATTTCAAAGGGAAAATAAATTGCTTTGCAAATTTCTTCATGTCATCAAAGAGAGAAAAAGACACACTTAACAGGATAAATTAACTATACATGGGACAATGCCATCTCTGAATAATCTTACTGAACTGCATTATAATATTTAATTGGGTCAGTCTTTTGGGTACTCCCATCCCAGATAAAGGCATTGCTCTGACAATGGTGTTTCCCTGTCCCCCTAACACATTATTATAGTATTATAGTATGGCACGTCAATCACTGTGTGCCTAATTACATATTTTGATGCATTCGGTTGCGGCCGCAAATCATTGATAGGTTACCAGCACTTCGAAGGAGGTTGCAGCACACTTGCAAACGGGAAGAGGTACCATGGGGACACCGTCCTCTCTTTCAATGTTGTAAAAAATATTTTTTTAGGAGTATGCAGTGGTCTGTGGGTTTTGGCTTACGCGTAAAAAAAAGTTTCACTTATTTTTTTTGTAAACCCATCCTGCTTTCCTGCATTTTAAAACACTGTGTTTACAATAAAGATTGTTTTATTTAAAAGTAATCAAAGACATGGTGGTTTGCTGACCCCAGCAGGCCACCGTCCTTGTGATGACAGAGACTTGTAGTAGGTTGGAACTTATGACCTACCTTAATGCATACTAATTAGGTAGGTCATATTGCGATCCCCTACGATTCGGAATTGTGCGCATCAATAGTTTGAACATATGTCATTTCGCAAAAACCCCAGTGCAAGTGATTAAAGTGTGTGTGCTAATGGCGACCACTTTAACCGAATGCATTGCCCGAACATAAGGCCTCTAAACGTTTGAAATGTACTATGTTTATTAAAAGTGCTGGAGGTGGCGTTGCCCTTTTGCGACTGCATCACATCAACAATATAAGAGGAATGCATGCTGTGTGTACTTGAGGCCCAGCATGACCTTGGACCCATGCACACGATACTATTATAAATAATGCACTGTAAGTTTGTCTACTGGCACCAACCTTCTCAAATAAATAATGAGACTGATGTAACCCAATATCTTGTTCAACTCCACCACGTGCTTAGTTGTAGTTCTGAGGTTTACGGGCATTCAAACGTTTAATTTCAGCCAAATTTAATGGCACAGTAAAGTGTTTGCACCACTTTCACTGCAGCCTTATTACAAACCGACTGAAAGCATTGCCACAGCCGAACCGGCAAGTAGGGATGATCTAAGAGACCCATTGTTAGCGAGGTCACCCCTTACATTTACAGAAGTGAATGACTCCCATACACAACAGAGATTTATGTATACAGAGGAACTTCAAATGGATGATCAGCAATGAGAGTAAAGTGCCAGCTGTCGGTGTTGAAATAGGAACCCCAACATAGAAAACAATTTAAAGTGATGGACCCAACTGTATGCTACATTTTTATTATAATATCCCCATTGCTTTTTTCCCTTCCCCTCTTTGAAACAACAACATTGAACTGCTGTAGAGTCAAGGAGTCCACATACAATATTGCAGGTGTTTCCTACGTCTGCTCCTCCTTCTCTTATTGCTACCTCTAACCTACAATGGCTCAGCATGTAGATATATATATATATATATATTATCTACTGGCGGTCGCCAGTAGATAGTTATAGTTACAACCTAGTTTCCATAGGAAATCTCAAAATTCTATTTTGAATAACTTTGGCGCCGGTTGACGAATCCTCGCGAAATTTTCAAAACTAATGGGGCGCTCCGTTCAGCTCCTACTCTGAAAGTCTTGGGGTGATTCGTCAAGCAGGGGCTGAGAAAAAAGGGGGGTCCCAAAACATGTTTTCCCCATGCATTTTTCCATAGGACCTTTAGACACAGCTACAGCCCGAACGGCTTAACAGAATTACTTGACATTTGGCAGAGAGGTAGCCATAAGGTCAAGGAAGTGCCTTTTGCAGGTCTGGTGTAAATCTGTTCAGTATTTCCTGAGAAAATAGCATTTAAAAGCATATATATATGTGGGCGGAGCCTAACCACACATCTCATCCTGAGATCTGATTGGCTGTCAGCACTTCATCCAAGAAGTGTTGGCAGCCATCTTGGGACCAATATACATGATAGCACCTCATTAAAAAGCATTGCAGTTAATAGAAGGTTGTAAGACTTTAGTTACATTATAAATCATTTGTTGATGGTACCATACTCATTTTAGGAATTGTGGTATGTTCTAAGGTGATTTCACCATGTGAAAAAGCCTTCTGCTGGGATATCATGATTGAGAGAAAAATATTTTCTCATGCTTTTACCACAGAGGTTTGGAAGGTGATCTATAAGCTAAACGGAGAGCTTATTTTCTGTAAATTCACATTATCTTTCTCAGTCATGTGAGAATGAAGTCTGACATTCTCAGTAAAACATGTACATCCAACAAGGGCAGAGACTGTCAGTTGATTCCTTTGTGTTCTACTGCAGCTTCCCAGAGTGTTCCAAAGAACTACTAGAGCGCTAACAGTCCTACTTATGATAAGCGTATGGCACACCTGAAGCCATCTTGCTTGGATTAAAGTGGTAACTCTTAAAACATTTAATTTAAAAAGGAACAAAATGAGGGGGTTCATTTTTCCATAAAAAGTATGATTAGTGCTGCAGAAAGAAAAATTAGGGCACATTTTGAGTGACTTCTCAAATCCTCTTCTATTTCATGAAAAAATTCTGACATGCAGACTTTCAATACCAGCAGCAGTTTTCCCTGGTGAGCAGTAGCTTTACTACAGTGATCTAATGAGCAAAAAGAGTGCTAACATTCTGAATTTATGGCAAATGTGTGACACATCTGAATGCCTTCTTGATGGAATCAAAGTAAAAAACTGAAAGTATTTCCTACTGAGGAGACTGCAGTAAATGAGGAAATTAGGAAACTTCATAACAAATAAGTCTCCCAAGATGGCCACCAGAGACAAAAGAGCCCAAATGTAGCCCAAATATTACCCAGATGTAGCCCAAGTATAGCCCAATGACAGAATGTCCCAGAATGTTCTTAAAAACAACTAGAGCGCTTACTGTCTTCATTATGACAAAAGTATGGCACACCTGAAGCCATCTTGATTGGAATAAACTGGTAACACTTAAAACATTTAATTTAAAAAGGAACACAATGAGGGGGTTCATTTTGCCATAGAAATTATGATTAATGCTGAAGAAAGAAAATGAGGGCACATTTTGAGTGACTTCTCAAATCCTCTTCTATTTCATTAAAATATTCTGACATGCAGACTGAAACATGCACTTTTAATACCAGGAGCAGACTTCCATGGTGAACAGTAGTTTTACTACAGTGATCTAATGAGCAACTAGAGTGCTAACATTCAGAATTTATGGCAAATGTGTCACATATCTGAATACCTTTATGATGGAATCAAAGTAAAAAACTGAAAGCATTTCCTACTGAGGAGACTGCAGTACATGAGGAAATTAGGAAACTTCATAACAAATAAATCTCCCAAGATGGCCACCGGAGACAAAAGAGCCCAAATGTAGCCCAAAATCACCCAGATGTAGCCCAAATATAGCCCAATGACAGAAGTGTGCAAAACACTTATTATTTTGTGTTTTTGCAGTGTTATATAGTGCAGACTTGTCAGGTATTGGAGTGCTTTACATGAGCATTGGTTACATCACACAAGAACAAATTCATTTTGGTTGTAGACATGGGGAGACTAAGTGATTTGACCAGAATCACAGAATGTCGAGCTGAAGCAGAAACTTCAACCTGGTTCCCCAGTTGCAAAGTCTGCAGTTCTGGAAGTAACACCACATCCTCTCCCCTAAGTGCAACATTTAATCAAGTGGTCAACTGGATAAAAAAACATAAAGATAACAAATAATTTAAAAGTGCTTTGTCGCTATTTGAAAACTCAGAAAATATGTCCTTATTTTAGTCTTTTAGAGCACTAACCATAATTTTGATGCCAATAAGACCCTCTCATATATGTAATTTCTAAAGGAAATGCTCTAGGTATTAGTTTTGATTACATCAAGATGATGTCAGGCGTTCCACACTTTTGTAATAAATATAGAATGTTAGCAAACTAGTTGTTCATTAGGATACTGTTGAGAGGCAGAGGCCAGGGGCACGGACTCTGAAAATTGAAGGCAGGTAGGAGGGTGCAAAGGCAACAATTTAACCACACTGAGCAGGCAGGAAGGGCCGTGGAAGCACAACAGACTATGGAGGGCAGTGGAAAGGGGGGCAGGGGCAACAAACCAACAATACAGGACTTGCAAGAGAGGCTGTGGCAATGTAATAGACCATTGTGGGCAGAGGGAAGAGGCAATGGTAGTACAACCATACATGCCAACAGACCCTATTCAGCCAGGAAACGTCCAATGTTTTTAAGCTCAAATGGGCTTTATTTAATCTGTCTCCTGTCTACAATCTCCTCTTTTCCAATGTAACTCAAAGGGGAAAATCAATACCTCAGTTTTTTTTTCAAAATCTCCCTCTTACCAAGTTCAAAATGTTCGCAAGTATGGTACATTGGATCATGGAAGGAAATGGGATAGGGACATGGACTTGGATAACAGAGGACAGGAGGGACATGAAGAGGTGCACCAAACTGACCCTGCAGGGCAGGCATCAGGGTTTGCAGCAGCACAATACACCACACAGGGCATGCAGGACGGGAGTGCAGCACAACAATCCATAGAAAGCAAGAGGGAGGGGACAGGACCATGCACATGGACAACAGAGAACAGAGGGGCAAGAGGCAATGGTAGCTAGCTGACCATAATGGAAAGACAGGGGAGAAAGCTGCAGCATAACAGACCATAAAGGGCAGGAGGGACGGATCAGGGGCATTACAATGGAACAGACAAGCCAGGAGGGAGGGAGTAGGGGTATGCACATGTAAACAGAGGGCTGGGGGCAAGGGGGCAGGGCAGGAGCAGCAAGATAGCCATGGAGGTCAGGCAGGATTGGCACTAGAAGCAAGACACACCATGAAGAGCAACAGTGAGACTGTGATGGCATACACACAGACCATGGAGGGAAGGTGGGAGGGGGTCAGGGGCAGCTAACTGACCACACAGGGAAGGTGGGAGGGGCCATGGCAGCACAGAAGACCATGCATGGCAAGTGGGAGGGTTAGTGGCAGCACAATGACTATGATGGGCAAGAAGGAGGGTGCAGGGGCATGCACAAAGGACGATGGAGGATAGAAGGGAGGGTCAGGACCTGTGCACAGACAAGAAAGTTCAGGGGAAGGGGCCTCACAACAGACCACACGGGGCAGGCAGGAGGAGCAGTTGCAGCACAACAGGCCAGGGAGGGCAGAAGGGTGTGGCAGTACAATGGACCATGTAGGATAGGAGGAAGAGGATAGGGGCATGGCATGTGGACAGGCAGGGTGGAGGTGGCAGGGACAGGTTACAGTCATCTGACAATGCTAGGCAGGTGGGAGGGGAGTGGCAGCTCAACAGAACACTCAGAGTAGATAGGAGTGGCAGGTCCATGGGACATGGTGGGCAAAAAGGATGGAGCAGGGGCATGCACAAAGACATCGGAGGGCAGGGGGAAGGAGAATAGGGGCAGCAAGCTAAGCACAGAGTTTAAGCAGGAGGTCAATGATGGGGCATAGAATTGGGCAATGGAGGGCAGGAGAAGTGGACTGGTACATCATACTAAATTGAGGGCAGTGGCAGCACATCAGACCATGCATGGCAGGAGGGAGGAGGCTAGTCCATGGATTCACACAACAGAGGATAGGGAGGAGGGGGATGGGACAGCAAGCTAACTGTTCAGAGAAGGCGGGTATTAGGAACTTTATTGTTTTTAAAACATTGTGTCTGTGCGAACTACTTAATATATGAACAAGTATGCAGCATAATCTCACTTTTATTCAGGAAGAAGAGGACGTTTGTGACTGTGACTCCGGGCTCACTTGGCAGAAACACCCCCTGACCCTCCACCCCCTATCGCAAAATGTAATGCCCATGAAAAGGGTAGGTGAACACAGTGTTATATAGAACATAGTCCTGAGAGCACGATTGAAAATGAAAACTAGATATAGTATATGGTATAAACTATGCACCAAAAAGTGTGATATAAGATGAACCGGGCGTGAAATATAATATGCAATACATTGTGCGCAATGACAGATTCATTGGAGAGCGCGAGATAGCACAGGCACTAGCGCGTGCTATGCGATATGCGCCTTGGAGTGTAATATGCACAGGGCAGTGTTGTGTAACCTAACTAGTCTCTAAAGTTGTAATATAAAATATGTGCTGGGGAGTGTAACGTTGCATATGCACTGTGACAAAGATATGGATCCCAGATTGTAATATGTATGGCATAGCACTGTGTGTTATAACATAGGCATCGAGGAAGGTACGTTAGATGGGGCAATATAACCCGTGCGAAGACAAGTGTGGCATGACATATTCACGGGGTGGTGTTACAGTGCACATGGGCTAGAGAGTGTCATAGCATATGCACTAGCTAGTGGAATACAACACAGAGGTGTGTGGCACTCGGCAGGCAATGGTGGGTGTAACACAGCATTGGGCTCTGTCAGGAGCGCGCTGTGACTCTCAAGTGATGTTCGTCCCCTTTCCAGAGAGTAAAATAAAAAGTATTACACATCCGGCAGTGGATGTGTGTTTTATTAATCGTGAGGGGGGTTTCTTGCATAGTTTTGGTCGAATTTTTGTCGAATCCCCTTTGAATGGCTTGGTGTGCATGTGTATTAAATGTGCCCGTCAATAGCTACCCATGTTTGTATAAATAAACGACAAGGGTGTCTACCGGGATTAGGCACGGTAGGGCATCAGACATGTCAGACCTTCACTAGTGGTGTAAATACATTCCACGTGGATTCATTGCATGCATAGTCGCCTTTTAATGAATATCACGCAAATCGTCATGGTGATAGGTGCGTACGGTTTGTCCAGCATGTCCTAGGTGTGTCTATAAATATATATTTTTTAAAAATAATAAAAAACAGTGGCCGGCCCTGGGGATTGGGGTAAAAAAAATATAATTAGGAGACAGGCCCTGGGGGATGGGGTCATCAGGGCCAATAAATTAGAATAAGAAGGGGAACCACACAGCCCCCCTTCTTAAAAAATTAAAATAAATAAAAGACTGGCATCGTGCCGGAGGCCATGCCCCCTCCGTGCAGCACTCTGCAAACGTGCCCCCAACAGGCATCTCCAGTATGCGCCAGGGAGCTGCGCTGCAGACAGGTGTTCTGAGGCCAAGCCCCTTTTTACACCTCTCTGCAACGCAGCTCTGTGGCGCTTACTGGAGGTACCTAGTGGTCTAGTTTGACCCTAGGGACCCTTAGGATTCAAGGGGACTTAATCTCTCAACTTAGAACAGCCACAGGGTGCGTTTACACAGTGGTGAAGGGAGGGGACGGGGCCTGAGGTGACGTGTGCAAACACGCACTATGGCACGTTTTAAATTGGGGATATCATTTCCCTTCAATACTGAGGGCCCCTGGGGGCTAACTAGCCCACCAAGTGCTTCCAGTAAGCGCCACTGAGCTGCATTGCAGAGAGGTGGTCCAGGCCGTGCCACTTTTTACACCTCTCTGCAACGCAGCTCTGTGGCACTTACTGGAGGTACCTAGTGGGCTAGTTGGACCCTAGGGACCCTCAGGATTCAAATGAACCTAATCTCCCAACTAAAAACGGACACAGGGCGTGTTTACACAGTGGTGAAGGGAGGGGACGGGGCCTGAGTTAACTTGTGCAAAAATGCCCTGTGGCCTGTTTTAAGAGGTAGTTTTAATCCCCATGCCCTATTATATACTAGGGGCTTACAGAGGAGATCATGCTAATCACAGGGGGACCCCAACGCATAATGTTCCCTAGTGTATGTAGGTGTTTTCACTGTATTCTAAGTGTCTTTTAACATAGCACTGGCTCTAGGACTGGTTAGTCAGACTCAGTTACCACCAGTATCCGTCTGAAAAAGTTGAGGGTACAGGATGATTTTGCAACAAGGCTTCTTTCTGCTCTTCTTTTTGTTCTTTCTGCACGTTATCCTTCTTCCTGCACTTATCTTCGTATTTGAGGACTTCTGTTGCTTCTTTCTGCACTTCTTTTGTTTCTTTCTGTGCATTTTTTCTTCTTTCTTCACATGTCCTATCTCTGTAGGCATAGTTAGAAATTAGCATTTAAAAAACCTTTGAAATTCACAGAAAAAACCATAGGTTTCAGGCACGTTATAGTTAGGAATTAGCATTTAAAAAACCTCAGAAATTCACTGAAAAAACCATAGGTTTCAGGGGTGTTATAGTTAGCTGGACTTTTCACTTGTACAAAACCATTGAAATTCCCCCGTTATAGTTAGTTCAGCTAACTATAACTCGCGCGCCCGCAATGCACTGCTGATGACGTCACATATTACATCACTCATGACATGGCCAGTGACATCACTCATGACATCACTGATGACATCTCAAATGACATCACTGATGACATCACTGATGACATCATCCTTGTGATAGAGTGGCAGACCTCCTCTCACCCTAATATAACCTTTGATACACACATTCAAAAATAGAGACTAAAATGTTCAAAACAATGGACATACCAATCCCAGTTACAACAACCTCTTCAGTAATTCTAAGATCCACATACACATCCACTCATTCACCAACAGTCCTATACAGTCACTCATACATGTACTCACTCATCATATGTGCTCATACACCTAGACATCCTGTTACACAATGCCACTCATCCATAGAGTTACTCACACACATAGTCACTTATGCTAATAAAGAATCAAACATACATTTACTTGCATATACAGTCATACACACACCACCGCACTTACTTCTACGGAAACTTACACATACTTAGTCTTTTAAACAATCACTTATAGAAACACATACTTATTCATACAGGAACTCTTTCAATCTCTCACTCTCACATATACTCACATATATACACCAACAGTCACATATACTAGTTTAAAACATATGTAGGTACTCATAAAGACACTATTGAGACAGTTATTCACTCACTAACACACCCATACCTACACTCATCCACCCATACACTCCTGCACACATGCTGTGTTCAACACATACAAACAGTGAGTCACTCATTCATGCACCTATGCACTACGTAATACCCCCCACCGAACCATGCAGACACTCAGACTGATACTCAAAAAAACAACTAATAACCTATATAGACACCCATGTAGCTACTCACCAACCCATGCAGCCACTTATACACAAAGTGAGAGACTGATACAGATATTTACATATTTAAACATTACTGACTAAGCCATGTATTCACTATGATACACTTAATCAGTCAGTTACACAATCAAATTTTCAAAAACAAATCATCCATATAGACACTTATATACCCATTTATTCTTCCATCGACCTTGAGATATACATATATAAAACATATTTAATTTTCAGAAAAACACACATTCACTGGATGATGTCATCAGTGATGTCATCAGTGATGTCATTTGAGATGTCATCAGTGATGTTATGAGTGATGTCACTGACCATGTCATGAGTGATGTAATATGTGACGTCATCAGCAGTGCATTGCTTGCGGGCGCGCGAGTTATAGTTAGCTGAACTAACTATAACGGGGGAATTTCAATGGTTTTGTACAAGTGAAAAGTCCAGCTAACTATAACACCCCTGAAACCTATGGTTTTTTCAGTGAATATATATATATATATATATATATATATATATATATATATATATATATATATATATATATATATATATATATATATATAACTGTTCTTACCCTTCTTGCTCCTCTTTCTTTCTCTTGACATTTTTTTTCTCCTACCTGATACCCTGTACCCTCAATTATTAATGGCAGTATAGAGGGCCGGCTTTAAGGCAGTGCAACCGGTGCGGCAGCACTGGGCACTGACTTGAAGGGGGGTACTGACCTCAGGGGGCCGCTGTGTTTAGCAATAACATACGATTTAAAAGCACCTGCTGCAGAATTCCTTGTGCGTTCAGCTTTCAGGCACCAATAAAAATGTCATGATAACTCTTGTGACTAATGTCCCCGATAGAGAGAGAGATTAGAGTTGTGTCTAGTGGCAGTTTTGACTTGTCATAAAGTAGCGCAGAGGGTTAATATGCTTGCTGCATAGAACAGATGTGTATTTTAAGTGGATAGCTGAGTGGTTTAATAAAACCAGCCTTTACCAGCGCTTTAAAACCAATGAAATGTATTTGAGAGAGGGGCTATGGAGAGATAAGGGGCACCTTTGCCAGGTGATAGTGAGGCAATACGTAGGAGAGGGTGCAAAAAAAGATTGTCGCACCAGGCACCACCAGCGCTAAGGCCGGCCCTGACAATATATCTTGTGCTTTGTCACTGTCAGGTTGGGCATACTTTGTCATACTTCCCTCCAAAGAAAAAACTAAAATACAGCTTTAGTTTACACTCTCTTTGAGAGAAATGGCTGTCTAATTGAGACAATTAAATGTGCAGCCAACTGAAGTGGGGCTGAGACCAAATGCAGCTCAGCTTCTGGGGCTGCTGCCTTCTGTGTTGCTCCTCATCTCATCTCCAAATAACAGAAAAACAGGAAGCAACAGGACTGAGCCAAACATAATATCAGCTCCACTGGACCGCTGCATGTTGTGCTTACCACTCTATTACAAGAGGGAGAGAGAGAAGAATACACATGGCAGCATCTCAGCCAAGCTTAACCACTACTTGCATGCACCTATCTGCTTACTCCCTCCACTGCACCCGATGGACCTTAAGAAACGAGAAGGGCAATGGTGGGCTGCAGGTACAAGCAGTGATGTCAATTGTCTCTGAAGGAGATGCTACTGGAAAGCCATTGCTTATTTCACCTCCTCTCCCAGCCCCTCCTCTACCTCCACTTCGTTCTGGATGAACCTCTAGGTCAACAATGTGGAGGGAGAGAGACTCAAAAGGCAAATCACGGGGTCCCACATATCTCTGATGGAGATTCAGAATGAGTCATGAAGACATGCAGCCATCTGAAAATCCTTCTTTTATCCAGAGATTTTGGATGCAGTTGGATTTTTTGGGGATAAGTGGCAAGGAATTTCAGTCACCAATGAAAGGGGCACGAGTGGTGGTCATTACAAAGGCTTGATGGGTCAAATTAACCATCACTAGCAATGGCATAGTAAAGTGTAAACGAACATAACTATGGTGCTCCATACTCTTTCATGAACACTAATTTTAATTTGCATGATCCTTATTATTTTCTACACGCGGAAGTCTGAATGGACTCTGTTTTAAAGATTGTCATTTCTATTGCACATATATTTTGGATATCATCACAATTTAAATAAAACTGTTAAAAATCTTTTTTTTTACCACCTATTGATTGGCTTTGTAATGGTTATTGCAACATTTCAAGAGGTTAAACCATTTGTGGGAGACATGCTAACAAAGTAGTTTAAATCTGGTCATCAGAAGGCCTGAAGATTTTATTGCAATGAATCTAGATATCAAAATTGTTAGAAGTGAGTTGTTAAACATTAAAGTCTGCCCTTATCCTTTTGTAGGTTATGGAATTTGTTAGTAAGTATAGTACTCTAGATGTTAACATGATTTCAAATCAAGTATTAAAATCAGAGTCCGGCCCCGTTCAATAATAGGGCCTATATTTTCTGCTGTCAGCATGTTCTAGGTCTCAACATATTTACTGAAAGACATGCTAAAAATAAGAGGCTGACAGTAATCCAAGTTGAGGCCTCCAACTTCCAAGGCCAGAGTCTGTTTAACCCTATCTGGGAATGTCCCTGTGGTTTTCTGCCATCAGGCATGGTTTCTTATGTGCTTCCTTCATTTGAAATGTTTAGGGATGTAGACGTCATCCCATATTATGACAGGAGTGAGGGGTTTGGGTGTTTAAGGATTTGCTTGGAAATAGTAGCATGCTAGTCTTCAGTACTTGATCCAAAGGCCCGGTTGTGCTGACACTGCTGCCGTGAGGGGAACGGCCAACTTTGCTCAAACACACGCTGTGAGGGGAACGGCCAACATCGTTAATTGCACACCGTGAGGGGAACGGCCAAACTACATCCCCTAGCAGCCTTGCGCCCCTGACGCTGCCCCTGACGCTGCACTGGTGCCCGAAGGTGCGATAAGAGCACCGTCGACCTCCCGCAGCGCGTGACGCCCAAAGGTCCGGTTGCGCTGACACTGCTGCCGTGAGGGGAACAGCCAACTTTGCTCAAACGCACGCCGTGAGGGGAACAGCCAACATCGTTAATTGCACCCCATGATGGGAATGGCCAAACTACATACCCCAGCAGCCCCACGCCCCTGACGCTGCCCCTGACGCTGCACTCACGCCCAGAGGCGCGATAAGAGCACCATCGACCTCCCGCAGCGTGGGATGCGCGGACATGCCCGGGCCAAGAGCGGGCCCGTCCGCGCCAGACCGTGGAAGGGCAGGGCCACCCCATTTGGCCTCTCTAAACCTTTGAGACTTGGCGGGTTTGGAACTGGATACCAGCGGGATAATCAACTGAAGAGTGAATTGAGCGGTGGTTGAGCTACTCCCTCGACAACTTTGAGGAGCAGAAAGGCGATGAGATACCTAAGGAAGTAAGACATCCCTCCCCAACTGGCAGCCTGATCCTTTTAATATAGACTGAGACATTTTTTGGATTTTCTATTTTTAATTCGGGATGATTCAGTAAGCTAGTCGATAAACAGACCTAGTTAGCCTTGTGTAGCGGATTGCATTTTATTGTTCATGTATTGTATTGTTTGTTAATGATATACATTTTTAGATATTTAGCATGAATTGTTAGGTCTTTTAATCGGTTTTTATGCTCATTGGTACTTAGCCCTTTTTATCATTCCTGATTTCGCGGACCCAGCATTTGTATTTGCACTTTGCACCTTTTTCTGGCACCCCATGCACTTTACATCGCTTGCACTCTGCGTTTTTGCACTTTGCAGTTTTGCACCTTGCAGTTTTGCATCTTGCAATTTTGCGCCTTGCGATTTTTGCACATTGCGGGCTGTGTATCGGGCCTCTGTTGCAATTTGTTTTGCATATGCTTTTGGTATCTCCTTGGCCCCTTCCTCTCTAAAGAAACGGTGATACCGCAGTAATTATCAGGATGTTGAAACGCAAACTACAAAAAACCCAAAAAGCTGCTGTTGACCCCTCATGTTCAACCATTGATTCCTACTTCGTACGGGCGGTTAGCGCTATTAATGATGAAACAGATAGGGCAGAACGCCGCCTTTCCCTGGGTACAGGTACGGTGATCAAAGAAATAACGAGGTTGGAAAGTGGGACCCAACAGAATGAAGTAGAGATTGCTCCAAGTAACGAGCAAGAAATTACCCCCGTAGAGAGTATTGGGAACCCTGATCCAGATGTACTTATACTGCCTGAAGCACCACAATTGCATTCACCTAGTGGCTCACCCACACCGAAAAGGAAAAGGGGTTGTAGAATGAGCCAAGTGAAAACAGGGACCATTAATAAAAGCAAAAAAAGCCCATTCCCAAGTACTACTGACAAGGCACCGGTAAAATCCCCATATCAAGGGCCTCTGCAGGATGTGCAGATTAATCATATTATAACTCAAAAACTGGAAACTACGATTAAGCCACTTTACGACAGATTAGACAAACTTAACGGAGAAGTTGTTAAACTTAGCAGTCCATTGAAACTCATCAGTGAAAACCAAAGAGTTAATGTGAATGGTACACAGGGGGGTCCACGTGAGCGACCAAAACAGGGTACAAATACCGTGAATGCACTCATTAGTACACTAAGCTCTACTGACAGGGCTAATAGGGACTGCGGGGCCCAAGGAAGTAATTCAGAAGCACCCAATAAAGGTGCTAACATGCCCCAATCTGGCTCCAAACAGAAAGTGATTTTTAGCACCCACCCTGCTCCAGTATAGAGGGCAGGAGTGAAAGGGCAGAGATGACCCAGGCCCCTTCGAAACCAAGGGAGAAAGGGGCATCAGAGGGAAGAATTGGTATGACAATAAACCTACCCCGAAAATGCGGCCCTTATGTGGCAGTCTTGGTAAATGTACCCCAACTTGAGCCCGTCTTAAAGGAAACATATTAAGCCCTAAAAAATAAAGTGGTGCATTGGTTAAATAGGAATTGTGGCTACCCAGTGGGCCATGTCGATCAGATACTCTTCACCTGAAGAGTAAACTGGATCGGTCCTTCCAGAAAGACCTCGCAAGGTGATTGCGTAGTTATCAACTTCAGGAATCCTAACTGGGCCCGGACTTCCCTGAAAAGAGCGCCTGCAATTCCACATAATGTTTATAATGTATCACTTTGACCTCTAGCCTTTTTTATAGACACCTAAGACCTACCCCGTACTAGGGAGGAGGCCAGGAGCTACGTAGAATTAAACGGACAGTGCCACCGCAACCACATTACGCATTACCTACATTTAATAGATTTCAATCACTCAGCACTCTCGAAGATAATGATTGACAGAGTACTGCCCGTCCACCCATAGAGGAACTGGGATCTGAGGGTACCGGGTCGACGGGGGTAGGGTCGACTGTGAAAAGTTCACTTAAAGCGGTTGAACCTAAACAAATCATGCCCCAACTTTTTCCTAAGGCTATAAAGCCGTCTGTTTCATACTCACCATGTAGGGAAAATGAGGTCACCTTAGGGACCCATAGTGAAGGAAATAAAGTGAAACCCTTGGAAAGAATTACAATCCTGCTCGTATTGTATTCCCTTATCAGTGAGGGAGAAGTCAGTATGTGCTTAAATGATCAAATCACTGATAATACAGGAAATACGATAGTTAATGGTTACACTATTGTTACCTGGAATATTGCCAGACTGGCAAGTAAAAAGGATACGTTGAGTTGGGCGGATTTTATAAATAAACATGACATTGTCTGTTTACAAGAAACTTGGAGTACTGACAATGTTCACCTTGAAGGGTTTACCTCTTATGACCTTTCAGCTACACACTCAATGGCTGGTAGAGCGAAGGGCGGCTGTTAATCCTTCTGGCAAATAAAGTAGGATGCCACTCACAGATCTTGTGGTTACACCAAAAAGACGGAAGGGATGTTTTATTGATCAATTTTTATAATAATATCTTTGATTCAACCTGTCACAATGTAGTGATTGAATTGGAGAAGGAAATAGATAATTTGGTAACAGCAGTTAATATAAACTTTGCTATTATATGGGTCAGAGATTTTAACATTTCAAATTCAGGATGGGATTGGATGGCTCTGTTTTAGAATGGTTTAGGTCCCTCCTCCATAACCGATCACAGAGATTCCTAATTAACGGCAACTTATCTGCTCCCTCCCCGGTCACGGTTGGAGTCCCTCAAAGATCAACCCTGTCCCCCACCCTCTTCAACCTCTACCTAGAGCCGCTTGCTGAGGTACTACGCACCGCTAATATCTCTTACCATATGTACGCTGATGACACTCAAATATACATCAAAACTTCATCTCTCGAGGAGATTCTCTCCCTGAATGAGGCCCTGAAACTGACTGTCTGTAGGAGAGTGGCATCGACTGCATAGTTGCCCCCAACTTTTTGCTGATGTTTTGACTGTTTTATGACTCTAGCCAGGCTGTCACCCTGCTATCCAGGACCCCAGCCTATCTGCTTCCTCTCTTAAACGATGTGAGTACCCTAGGTACAAACCAATTGGATACTGAGGATACCCTGGCAGTCCCTTGTAGATGGTACCCTAGGTACCCAGGGCA
Source organism: Triturus cristatus (assembly GCF_964204655.1). Lineage (NCBI taxonomy): Eukaryota > Metazoa > Chordata > Amphibia > Caudata > Salamandridae > Triturus > Triturus cristatus. The sequence goes on along the minus strand of NC_140581.1, from coordinate 1,187,685,042 downwards.
TGGGTCCCTCAGAGGCCTACCAGGGCTGCAGCACTTATTGTGCCACCCTGGGACAGCCATACAAACTGACACCACCAGACCACTACTGTAGTCTGGGTAAGGTGGTGCTATATATCCCACCCTATTACAACACATATACTCTCATAGGTCACCCCTATAGCAGGCCTTGGTAATCCTACAAGGCAGGGTGCTGAGGTATGTGTAAGGGGGGACCCCTACCTGAGTAGGGCCCCTCTGCAACCTTCATAAAATCATTGCTGGGTTGTTTGTAGTGTAGCAATACCATATACTCTTAACCGCATTATAAGTCTATCGCGACAGCGTGATAACTTGAGAATGGCTACACAGAACCATATCGTGTTTGGTGTCAAACATGTAGGAATCATACCCCCAGTCCAGCCATGGGCATGAGGGCACGATTCCCCCCTGCTAGAGGGGCGATATGGGAAAAGCGGCAGAATTTAGACACCAATTTAAAAGTGCACACGTAGTACAAAATGGATGCTACCAGCCACCCACACGACTCTGGCTGCCTGTTGCTGGGGAAAATCCCAGCCTCGGCAGCTGGACAATAGGGATCCTGTTGCAGGGAGGTGCCAACACCTCCCCAGACAGACTATGTGGATTGGAACTGGGTGGGTGCACCTTAGGATGCCTTTCAGAGTTGCACGTAGGCTGCTACAGCGCCTACATTCTGCATACACCGCCTGGAACCGGTTCAGGGGCATCCTGCCCCTCGCCCAGGCGGGAAACACACAAAGGGGAGTGGGTGTAGCCACCCTTTCCCGCCTCAACGCTCATTGGTAGGCTCTGATCTGGACCCTCCCCTAATCTTCTGGATAAAGGTGAATAATGTGGCCCACGAGCCCCAGATTAATCTTGGACTTCACAGACTTGACCTTCGACGAGCTGTTGCCCAGCTGACTGAAGAAATCTCCCTTGGGGTAAAGGAGTTACCCCCATGCTTGGCAGGCACCTGAAACATTGCAAGTGACCCGGTTGGAACTTCGCTGCTACTATGGACTTCGTCGACTCCCAGCAACCTTGAGGTGGGTTTCCTAAGCATCCCAGAGGCCAGTGAGTGTGCACAGCGAGTCTGAGAACCGTGGACCGCATGGGTGCCGAGATCCCCAATACCCCAGGACACCAGCCACTTCTTGCATAGCATACAACCCTGACCAGTGGGGAAGTTGTGCTTTGGCCCAAAGTTGAGCCAACCTCTCTGCAGCAACTGTGCCAAAGATCAGCACCCTAGCTCACTCCGGTGGCCCGTGGGCCTCCTTTTACGCACGCCAAATGGCTGCCTTCTGCAGTCCCTTGTCTCTCAACTCGTGGGCCCTAGCAGAGGTCAATCTTTACTTTTAAGAGTTCCCCTGGTTGCTCCAGGCCTGCTCTACAGTCTCCTTGAAGGAGACCTCTCACAGACCTCGTGGGTCTGCACCAGTAGCTGATTTGTTTATCATGCGTGCATTGCGGTTGCCAAGGCTTAGTGGATCCAATCCGGACACTAACACCGCAGCGACCCTCATCCGACATGGGACACTTGCCCTCCAGAATCTGGCTTTCCTTGAAGCCTCCTGGAGCCCGTGGCTGCAGATCCAAGCTACACCTCTTTCCACTTGAAGCACCCAACATTGAAGGTCTCTTTCCTTTGAGCTCCCTGGTCACTGTGCCGTGACCCAGACTCTGTCCCCTCTGCTTTCAGGTTCTTCTCTACAAGATCTACCACTTCAATCTTCACGGCATCATCGACGCTTTTGGCTAGCAGCAGTTTTGTACATTTTCCCATTGAAAATCAGTCCGCGACCCGACATCGAAAACGACCTATGCACCCGGCTTCCCTGGTGCAGGTAACAGTGGTATCTCGGTACTCTCGTGGTGGTGGGCTCCTTAAAAGCTTAACTCTAAGTCCTTAACTTTGAACTCCTGCTAGAAGTGTCTTTAATGTTTTAAAATCAAACCATGGGCTATAATAGAGATCCCGATAGCAGCTACTTGCACTGCACGCGTCTCCCGTGGGTCCCCTTCCTCATAACCTGGGGTGGATTCTTAAGGGGCCAGCAATCCTAAATGCCCTAGGCATTGTCTGTAGAATTGTCGTGGTTCTTATACCACTTTTTTAATATATGGTTTGGTCCCCCCCGGGGCCCTGTGATTCCAGTGCTATTTATTGTATCTATCAATGCTTGTTTGAATTGTAACTTTGCCTCTAGCCTCATAAAGAGACTTGTGGGATTCTGTTTAGAATAAATACATATATTTTATACCTGTGTGGACTACTCTTTCATTTGGACATTCAAGAGGTTATCTATGGTAAAACAATAAGCTTAACACTCCTTCAAGACTGAGCCTGAAAGCTGCTCTCCACAGCTACCACTAGGATAGCTTTCTTTAAAGGTTGTCTTTACCTATCACCATAAGAGTCGAATTGGGCTGGTGCAAGGTGTCCCCTATAACTAGAGGACAGCATACTTCTCACACTGTCCAATGGCTCGCTTCCAACCAACTCAAACTCAACGCAAAGAAAACAGAATTTCTCCTAATTTCCCCTACAAAAACCAACCCAGAGATTCAGATATGGATCAATGCCATAACAGCCTTAAATTGCCCACCGACCATCGTGGATCTCTGGGAATAATCCTTGACTCAATGGACAAATCAGCCAGGTTCCACCTGAGCTACCTAATGAAGCTGAAACCCTTCATCGAAGCTCCCGACCTAAAAATGGCGGTCCAGGTATTGGTCATCTCTAGACTGGAATATGGCTGTTCCACCCTCTCGGGTCTACCCAAGATCTCCCTCCCACCTTTGAAAGCCTGCCTCAACGTGGCCGCCAGACTCACATCTCTCCACATCTGAAAGCTTTGAACTGGCTGCCCCTCGAGGCCAGAATACAGTTGAAACTGGCATGCATCACACACAAGACTTTATACGCAAACTTCCCTGCTTATCTGGCACAGAAACTAGTGGTATCTGGAGGAATCAGAAACTCCCGGTCCGCCAGAGACCTCTTGCTCCAACCTGCCGGTTTTTGGAAGAAACAAAACGTACAATCGGGCTTTCTCTGGGGCCGTACCAATAATATGGAACTCGCTCCCACCCGCAAGCAGAAGAACCCCTTCTCTGGCACGCTTCAAAAATGATGCCAAAACATTCCTCATGGGTAAATTCCTCACCTAATTTCTGCCTTCAACCACCACAGAGATCCTGATTAACTTACGACTATCGCCTTTCCCTCGGACTGCATATTCACTCCACCAAGAAATTGGGGGGCCTTGTCTTGAGTATCTGCAAATGTAAATTGTACATATGTGTCCCCGTATCCCCTATGTACCCTGCACCCCTGCCCCTCTCCAACAGTTTGTATACTCTGTGTCTCTAAGCCTATTTGTACAACTCTATGAACCTTGTAAAGCGCTCTGATACCCTAACGGGTCAAGTTTGCACTCTATAAAACACTTAATAAATAAATAAATAAATAAATTGCACTCAGTCTATGACTATAGTTTGTGGGTTTAGGAGTAATAAAGGGGATGATTATTTACACTTCCCGCACAACATCTATGGAGACACCTTAAACACAGTTTTGGCGAAATATGACCTTGACTTAATGCAATGTGTCCAGGATGTGCATGGGAGGGAGATACCAACCTTCACTGGAAGAAAGGCCAATACTACGATTGACCATATACTAGTATCCACAAACATTGCACTTCTATGTTCTACTCCATGGATTGTCGAGTTGTTACTTAGTGACAGTGGCGTAGCTAGAGCATGTGGCGCCCGGGGCTATCCCTCAGATTGCCGCCCCCCTTCAAAGAGGTCCGAGAGACCCGTAGTATCGCCGCTAATAGTTGCCTTGATCATGCAACTTACATGCACATACTTGACACGGTCCAAGGCTACACAGTTGAATACAGCGGTGACTGGCAGTACAAAAGAGAACACACAGACTGCATGATCTATCTGGGGGCTCAGAAAAACCGCATGTGACATCCATCAGAGAGCTGCGTGAACAATTACCTGGTAATCCCCTCAACACAATGCAAACATGCACATACATGACACTGTTCATGTAACCTTCATCTACAGCTGACATTAAATGACCATACATCATGGTCCCCCCCCATTAAAGCAGTGGGGACCTGCACAAACGTGATGTGCTCTGTGGACCCAAAACCAACTTAACAGTGTTGAAGCCTGTGATTCTTTATCTTTCAAAAACAGAATATTAATTATTCACAGGGAATGACTCACTGTGTGCCCTTAAAACTAAACGCAGCACAAAGGGGTCAGTCAGCTCCACCTTGCCAACACAGACCGGATACAAAGCCAACTCTGGTGGCCCAAAGGCAACAACCAGGGGTCGCTCCCTGTCATTACTTACAAGCAGCAGCACAACCAACTCCCTGGGAATGAAAAGACATGTGCTCTTGGTACCCAAAAACAACTTGTAATAGTGCATCTCTCCTTCACAGCAGCCTCAGCACACACATGGTGCACAGCCTGCCTGGGGGCCCAAAGCTAAAATACAGGGAGGGGCGACACATTATGATCACAATCCTTAAACACAGTTGTGGGGGCCATGGGAACTTGTTCAAATCTATCCAAGACCCGGGACAAACTGTTCCGGCCCCTGCGGCACTCCTTGAATATTCAGAAGAAACAAGAAAAATAGGACCAGTAAAACTCACTCTTTTCCAAATCTCTTTCTAAATATTATCACTTTCCATGTAATGTTCCTTTGATGGGAAGAGGAGGTTTCTGAGGTGGGAGTATCAGGCAAGGGATACAACTCAAGCTCCATCTGTTCGAGCCTTCATGGAGGAACCCTCTTCATTACTACCTCCACCTGACCCCGGACTCTGCAACGCACTCCCTTACAGGCTTCCTCTGTGCGAGCCTTCAGGGAGAATCCCTCTTCATTACTACCTCTACCTGACTCAGGACTCTGCAACGCACTCCCTTACAGGCTCCCTCTGTGCGAGCCTTCAGGGAGAATCCCTCTTCATTACTACCTCCACCTGACCCCGGACTCGGCAACGCTCTCCCTTACAGGCTTGATTATCCACTACTCCTCTCTCTCCAGTGCACCTTATCTCACAGCTGACCTTGGGCCCCAGCCCCATATCAGGCACCATCGGGCTCCACTTTGCTTTTTCCCGGTAAAAACATTAGTAAAATCACCTTCAAACCTAAAACATTGAATATAGCAGTAAATATAATTAGCATGCACTTTAAAGTATGTTCCACAGTAGCCCTTATGACCCGACTGCTAATTAAATAAACAAAAACAGAAAGGCCATGACGGGGTCGGCTTTAGCGCTGATGCGAAAGTCTTTTTTGGCGCCACACTAATAACCTCTTTCTCCGTAAATACCTTTACTACCACCTTCCAACAGTGCCCCTCATCCCTCCATGGCCCCCCTAGTGACCTCCTCCTCAGATTGCCTCACGCCACAAGTGCCCCTCATCTCCCCATAGCCCCTCCCCCTCATGACCTCCTCCTTGGACTCCCTCACTGCCACCATCCACCAGTGCCCCTTATCTCTCTGTAGCCTCTCCCCCTCATGACCTCCTCCTCAGACTCCCTCACTACCACCCTCCACCAGTGCTCCTCATCTCACCCTAGCTCCCCCTCCACACCATGACCTCTTCCTCGGATTCCCTCACTGTCACCCAGGGCACAAGTCCTAAAAAAAGAAGTGGGGGGACGCTGACGTCACAACAGCAAGTGATGTCACGAAAGGTGGCTTGCACCATCAGACTCATTGCCTCCCCTCGCTCACCCCTTAGATGCCATTGCATCAGAGAAGCCAGCGCGTGAGCAGCGTTCTGAATGAGTTCCGATCTCGCCCCAGAGAGGCCAAAAAGTAAATGTGTGGCTCCATTTGCTCCAGTAATCGAGCTCTCGTTAAAATAAGTGAGGGGACGCCATCCACCCGCCTGGTACCCCGACTCGAGCCCTGCAGTCACCCTCCACCAGTGCCCCTCATCGCTCCGTAGCCCCTCTCTCATATACATTTGTTGTTTAGCGCTACTCATATCAGTGTAGTGTGTCAGCACTTTACACCACGCACACATTATACAGAGACAATGAATCATACAAGTATGTAAATCAGTCTACAGGGAATGTCACATAAGCCAATGAGGATTACAAGGTGTAGGAATCACATGTCATCCATACTGGTGGGCAGTATATTTTGAGAGGGTTTGGTCTGGGGAAACACAACCTTAGGATTTAAAAGAGTATTCCATGGGGGTCAGCTTTACTGACAAAAATGTATCTCTGCCCAAACAAACACTCATTTTAGCAACATTAGAATGATGAAAGACTGAGGAAGTTCTAACTATATCACAAAACAAATCTATACCATTCAGGTTTGCATGCAGCTCTTTGGTGACAGTTCATTGGTCACTGTCCTATGTTAGGATTGTAACTTCTGAACTGCAAGTAACACAAGGATCTCTGTGGCAAAGGCAGTAACCCTCGGAGCTTCCACACAAAATACAGTTCATCTGCATTTAAAAACTACTAACAGACAAATAATTGCTCTCCAGCGGGATCATTAATCACCAGCGTTATTGGGGCATCTTTTATTGTCTTATTGTTGTCCTGCATCGGCCATGATAATGATAAAAACTATTTAAATGATGAAGCGCACACGAAGTACGTGTCCTGATGGACCTGCGCATATTTTTTTTAAAGAAAAGAAACACATTCTCTTACCTACCACTAACTGCACTAAAAAACGAATTATCCACGGACGCAGCAGAGCAGACTTCCCCAGGCCACAAGGTCCTCACGAGAGTGCGTAGTGGTGAAACGCGTGACGCGTCACCGCTACGTTCTCATCGCGAGGGCCGGGCAAAAATGTAGCCCAGGGCCGTCATTGGTAGCGCTGGCGCTCGCTATTCAAGATTGACGGCACTGGAGCAGGCGGCGCCGCGCGGGCAGATTAACGGTCATCATGGCAATTGCAGCAGCAGGCGCTGACGCACTGGCGCACTCAGCACTACAACCAAGTAGGTCAGTTAAAATACATGTCAGCAGCGTGGTCGCTGTCTCTTTAAGGAGAGAGCTCCAGAAGGAAGCACAAGGGAGAGGGGAAGCAGGGATCAGTGAGGGAATAAAAACAATGTCATGCTGCCTGCTGCCCACTCCCCTGATCCTCCCACTGCTAGAAGCCGCGCCGGGGCGGGCAAGGGGCGGCTCTTTGGGGACGAGCCCCTGAACACAGGGCAAGACAAGGGAAACACCCATTTGTGGGGTGGGGTTGAGGGTGTGCCCCTTTCTGAACCTGCCCTCAGACGGACGGCCCCTTTGCCAGATCACCGTCAGCTGAGTGGTGATTGTAAATGCTGACCCACAAAATGACCAAAATCCTCCCTCAGACTGGATGACAGCCAGTGCCTGTGACGTCAGACATGTATTTCTCCCTCAGCACCAGTATTCTTGTGTAATTAACTGGTGCTCATATAAAGTGCTCCAATACCTTCTTGTCGAGTACGCGGTATTAAAACTTCAAAGAAAAGAAACACGCTGCAAACCCTGGCAGACGCGTGACAGTTATTGTAATAGCAAAGGTGTGCATGTAAACTTCGTAGTGTTTTGTGCTGCCGATCCTCCTTCCTGTAGCATTTATTGATGGATCAATTACGACATAACTGTTGCTCTTCAGCAAAGTAACATAAGTATCATCTCCTTAACCCCCCCCCTTCACTGCAGACTCCGCTTCGATTTTATAAGGTGCCCAGGTTAGCCGAAGGGACATTAAAAGCTCTTTGACCGTGATAACATCCTGGAGTGACTTAATGATATCAAGGAAAGTAAGTGTTTTTGCCGATTTATACAGCGCAAATTCGACACGAAGGTATCAGAGTGCTTTACATGACCACCATTTCTGGGGGCACATTTATTTTTGGTTGGCGCGGAGAGATTAAGGGGTTTGCCCAGAATCACAGGATGATGAGCCGGACACGAACCCGGCTCATCAGCTCCAAAGTCGGTAGCTCTGGCCGTAAGGCTACATCCCCTCCTGTGTACTCTAACTGGAACGTGGTCTCTAACGCTGGCGTTATCGTGGAAGGTATTATTACTATAAACACTTCATGCAAAATTACGAAGATGAAAGCATGCCTTGCTGCCTCTATATCAATTAGGAAGCTCCCATTTTGTGCCAGGCCTCTCTGCCAACTGAGAGTGCACTGAAGGAAAAGCAGAACCAGCGCGGTGCTCATGAAAGGGCGCCGCGGTGATAACCAGCACTGTAAAATACAAGTAGGGGGTGGGGGTGGGGGGGGGGGGGGGGGAGTGCGGCTGAGAGCAGGCAGCGTTTTCCTTGCGGGAGCGAGCGCAATAATTGCTAACATATGGTACCGCTCGATCCCGCAAGGAAATCGCCAAAAGTGCATGCGTTGCATTGAAAGCAATGCAACACGTGCACGTTTTTGCCTGCACAGCTGAATCGATTTCAAGAGGTATCTTTCCTATGCAGCACATGCGTGCTGCGTAGGTGAGACCTAAAAAGGGTCTACCTTCAGTTCCTATTCCAGCTTCTGATAGTAGAATCTCATGGAACTGTCTCTGGTGTGCTTCCGGAGGTAGGAGACAGTAGAAGGAGAAATCGCCAAGCAGTTTAAAAGCATGCAAGTTCTTTTTGAAATGGGCTCTCCAAAGTAAGTGTCATTTTCAGCAGTGTGTGTGTATGTGTGTGTGTATGTAAATGCGTGTGTCTGCGTGTTGTGGACTGGGAAGTTGTTATAGCAGGGCCATGTATTTGCTCACATTAAGACCCATAAAAAGAGGCCACATGGCACACACTCTTACACAATCCTGAAGAAACTACTTTGTAAAACTAGGTACAGAAAAGCAGCAATTAGTAATGAGCAGATGCTTACTGAAAATGAACACGGGCGTATTTCTTTAGGGGTGTATTTTTACATCGCACCCACACTCGATTCACTCTTCTGAAATAATTTGTTACCACATTGACAAATAGCTCTAAATTATATTTTAATTTGTAGTAACCACATTGCTGATAGAAGCAAGGCATGCTAACTTTCAAAAGCTATCTGTGATCAGAAAACAAACATTTCTCAGGGGTCAATCCGGATTTATATAGTGTGGCAAATCACCCGGGAGGGTCTCAAGGCAGTGGAGTAGGTAGCTGCTTCACAGAGAAAGCAGTGAAAAACTAAGCAAAAGCAGGAGAAAGCACTCAGAAAAATGGGGTAAAATAAAGAAAAAAACAGTAAAAAAATGAGGCAAGAGCAGGAGAAAGCACTCCGAAAAACAAGCACTGGCATAGCCAATAGGTTTCGCCTTAGGGACCTTATGAGTGTCAGCTGCTGATCGTGCGCTTCCTCTAAAAAGCAATTATGTAACACAAACACTCGGGTGCACTGCAGCAGCGCAAGCACTAGTGCCCACAGAGAATGACACACACACACACAGTCTGTCACACACACACACAGTCCCTCTCTCTCACACACAACCTTTCTCTCTAACGGGCTGAGTGCCGACCCCTGGGGGACACCACACCAAAGGCGTTTTGGCTTAGAGGAGAAGGTGCCCAGTGCCACTTTCTGAGAGCGGTCTGTGAGATAAGAGTGAAGCCAGCTCAATGCCTTGTCTTCCAGACCCATGTCCTTCATCCTTCGCAGCAATCTGCTGTCATCCACTGTATCAAATGCGGCAGATAGATCCAGGAGCACCAGCATAGCTGATGCTCCTGAATCTAAGGACCACCTGATCGACTCAGCAACCTCGATTAGGGCCGTCTCGGTGCTGAAGCCGGACCTGAAACCTGACTGTGTTTCATGTAGAGTTCCTTTTTTTTTGATAAAGCTGTTCAGTTGACGTTGAATCAGCTTTTCGAGCATTTTTCCTGGGGCTGCTAGTAGGGAGATGGGACGGAGATTACTCAGGTCAACGGGAGCACCATTTGGCTTTTTTTTCAAAGGGAGAAGTGTAGCATGTTTCCAACAATCAGGAAACGTGCCGGTCTCGATGGACGTGTTCCAGATATGTAGGAGTGGTGCTGCAATTGCGTCTGACATCATTTTCCAGGTTTAGGTGGACATGGGTCATCAGGGGCCCCAGATTTGCATTTTTGTAGTTCTCTCAGTGCCTCAGCGAAAGTAATAGGGTGAAATTGAGTTAGGGAAGGGGGGGGCAGCTCAGTTTTAACAAAGTCCGCCATAACTGTAGGCTCAGGGCTCGTGAAGGAGTCATAAACCTTCATGATTTTTTTGTCAAAGAAATCAGAGATGTCTTCACAGAGTCTTGCGGACGGGATAATTTCCGTCTCGATAGCCCTCGGTTTAAAAAAGGATTGAACAATCTTAAAAACTTCTTTGCTAGATTGCTCCGCTTGGTGAATGGAGGACACAATGAATAATTTTTTGGCTTTTTTTATGGATCGATGTAGCCCGTGTAGGGCTTTTTTGTAGCAGATTTTTGCTGATTCAGAGTAGTTTACGTGCCAGAGGTGCTCTAGCCTTTTGCATTTGCTTTTTTCAGCCATCAGTTCTGTAGAGAACCAAGGGGCGGAGGGGGATTCTCTGCGTGACGTGGCGACTTTAGCAGGAGCAATAGATTCCACTGTGTTGCCTATCCAGTGATTCAGCAGCACTGCATCAGAATCCACGTCTAAAGTCAGTAGTGGGGGGGCAGCTGCGAGAGCGGGGCAAAGGGTCTCTGCTGATAGGTTATCCCATTTTCTCCGCACATAAGAACGTTTCCCTGTTGTCTGAGAGTGGGATGGGAATGAGATTAAAAATGGGATTAGGAAGTGATCCGTCCATAACAATGGTAACGGGAATTTAGCTGAAGTATCCAATATTTTGGAAAAAATGAAGTCTAGCATATGGCCTGCCTGATGAGTTGGTCCAGAAGTAATTTGAGTTAGATTAGCGGCTTGTAGCGTGGTGATGAGTTGGGTGTCCTGAGGGCAATCAGGCCTGTCTGCATGAACATTGAAATCACCAACTACAATGTAATGTGGATGGGCTAGAGAGCTTGAGCCATGTTTCTGTAAGAAATAATGCGTCCCACTCCGAATCCGCTATTAGCAGATAGATATCGTCAGCATGCTTAGGGAGGGATCTACAGTTCAGTAAACCAGCTCTAAAAAGAGTGGTAGAGGTGTTAGCTGTCAGACGGTTTGATCTTTTTGTATTTATTTGATGTGAAACATCACAAAGTGGTTTATTACACAGCGAGCAGGAGGGTGGTAGATCAAGATTAGTTAAATCGAGCCTGGACGCTAGACATGGTTTAGCTGTATTCAGCGCCAGTAGTTCAGCGCTGGTCCAAACTATCCTACTTATGTGCAGCTGCTCACTGGCAGCATGGCAGGCGCTGGGCGCGGTCCGGGAGCAGACAGGCTTGCCTTAGGCACGCCTTCGGCGCGCAAACGGCGCGCCCGCTGCGCTCGTCCGCTGCGCTTCCGGGGGATACACATTTTTATGGTGTGAAGGGGGCATGGCCAGAGGGGGATGGGCGTGGCCGCAGTGATTCCACTCTGCTGGCGGCAAATGTGGGTGGTTTCCCTAGTCAGCGCTGAGGTCCGCTGCGCAGGGAGTGCACGTAGGAGAAGTGGTAGGTAGTTTTAAAAACAATATATCACACAACAAAGTTTAAAATCCTTAGCGATTCCACCGGCTTCCGCCTCAGGAGCTTGCAGTTCTCTAGTCGCGCTAGCAGTTCAGCGCGCGTTAAGTACTGGATGCAAGGGGGCGTGGCCAGAGGGGGATGGGCGTGGCCGCAATGATTCCACTCTGCTGGCGGCAAATGTGGGTGGTTTCCCTCGTCAGCGCTGAGGTCCGCTGCACAGGGAGTGCACGTAGGGGAAGTGGTAGGTAGTTTTAAAAACAATATATCACACAACAAAGTTTAAAATCCTTAGCGATTCTCCCGGCTTCCGCCTCAGGAATTTGCAGTTCTCTAGTCGCGCTAGCAGTTCAGCGCGCGTTAAGTACTGGATGCAAGGGGGTGTGGCCAGAGGGGGATGGGCGTGGCCGCAATGATTCCACTCTGCTGGCGGCAAATGTGGGTGGTTTCCCTCGTCAGCGCTGAGGTCCGCTGCGCAGGGAGTGCACGTTGGAGCACCTCCTGAGACACAGAACGGACTACGTCAGCCAGGCCCTTACAGTAGTTGAGAATCAAATCATCAGTGATGTTAATCAAAGCAGTGGCAGGTATCGCTAGCATTCGCATCGCTCTCCCCATGAGTAACTCATGCGGCGACAACCCAGTCCTCCTATCGGGAACACTACGGAGGCTCATGAGATCTAAGGGTAGTGCGTCAGGCCATTTCAAGGAGGTCGAAGAACACACTTTTGCCATCCGTGCTTTCAAAGTCCCATTAACTTGTTCCACAATCCCAGAAGCCTCTGGTCGATAACTGCAATGCAACCTCTGATCCACATTTAAGGCAGAACAGAGCAATTTCATGATCTCACTATGGAAGTGTGTCCCTCTATCCGACTCCAAGGAGGTCGGGAAACCGAACCTCGGGATAAGCTCTCTCAGTAACAGTTTAGCTACAGTGAGTGTGTCACATCTACGTGTTGGGTAAGCCTCCACCCATCTTGAAAAGACACATACCACAACCAAAATGTACCTCAACCCATTGCACTTTGGCATCTCAATGAAATCCAACAGCATCCTATTGAAAGGCCCTCCTGACCTCCCGATGTGGCTCAAAGTCACAGCAGTTCTCTTCCCTGAACTCATCTGCTGACATGTAACACACCTCTGACACACAGCTTCGGCTACTGCACGAAACTTTGGATTGTACCATGTCTGTCGAAACACTCGCATCATCGCATCTCTACCAAGATGTACAGCACCATGTATTAATCTTGCCATTGGGCTCAACAGACATTCAGGCAGCACAGCTCGTCCATCACTCAAAATCCACACATCTACATCTCCCTTCTCACATCCAGCTCGTATCCAACTATCCCGTTCTTGATCAGAAACTTCATCCTGCAACCGTTTTAGTTCTTCCCATGTATCAGCCATGGCCAACATCATGCTGAGATCGGTTCTTTCTTGGCTTTCTCCAGTATGCCCTTCAGTAAATATGCATCACTGTTCTGCACAAAACCGGGCAACTTCATCCGCATAGCTGTTTCCCTGCAACACGAAATCATTCCCCTTGCTGTGCGCAGAACATTTGACAACTGCGATTTCCTCTGGACATTGCAATGCTTCCCACAACTGCCTCACATATTCCCCATTTCTGATGGGTGAACCAGAAGATGTCGTGAACCCTCTCTGTGACCATAACTGTCCAAAATCATGAACGACGCCAAACCCGTACTGACTATCGGTATAAATCGTTATCCGAATCTTGCCAGCAGCCAAACAGGCACGAGTCAAAGCAATGAGTTCAGCCACTTGTGCGGAGTATACTCCTTCTAAACAAGCAGCTTCAACCACTCCAGTGATGGTACATACAGCAAACGCTGCTCTCAGTCGACCAGCACTTTCTCTTAGAAATGAACCGTCCACAAAGAAAATTTCATCATGATCAAGGAGCGGCTCATCAACAATGTCTGGTCTCGGTTTGGTGCACAATTCAGTCACATCAAGACAGTCATGATCCTCACAATCTTCATCATCTACATTTGGAATAGGCAACAATGTGGCAGGATTTAAAACAGAACACCTCTTCAACGTCACATTCTCTGCAGCAAGAATGACTTGCTCATAACGTGTCAACCTGTTATTCGTGAGGTGCTGTGTTTTAGTCCTTGTCATCAACAATTCAACAGAATGCGGTGCATAGACCGTAAGCGGATGACCCATTACAATGCTCTCACATCTTTCAATACTCACACCTGTTGCAGCAACGGATTTGAGACATCCGGGCAGCGCAGAACCTACTGGATCTAAAGTAGCTGAAAAGTAAGCAACTGGTCTACTGACACCTCCATGATTCTGAGTCAGAACTGCCAATGCGCAACCGTGTCTTTCGCAGCAGAATAGTATGAATGCCTTGTTGTAATCAGGCATTTCCAAAGCTGGAGCACAACACAAAGCTTCTCTCAGCCTCAAAAATGACATTAAACAATCGTCGTCCCATGGTACCGGATCACTCACATCCTTCCGCGTCAGCCGCTGTAAAGGCTTCGCTTCAAAGGAGATGTTTGGGATCCATTGGCGACAATAGCCAACCATTCCCAAGAACATTCTAATTTCTCTCTGAGTGGTAGACACAGGCATATTCATAATAGCCTCAATGCGATCTGGTGACACCTTTCTCCTGCCCTTCTCAATTCTGTGACCCAAATACTGTACTTCGCTCAAACAATACTGCAGTTTGTTCGGAGACACCTTATGTCCATTCTCTGCCAGATAATTCAGCAAGGCGATGGTATCGATCCTGCAAGCGTCTTCACTTTCTGACGCTACAAGCAGATGGTCAATGTATTGCACCGGAACAGAGTTCTGTGGCAACACAAGACCTTCAAGATTCTTCTTCAAAATCTGATTAAAGATAGATGGGCTCTCCGTATACCCCTGTGGGATACGACACCACGTTAACACACGATTCTCCAGCCGAAATGCAAAAAGAAATTGGCTCTCCTCATGCAGAGGAATCGAGAAGAATGCTTGACACAAGTCAATCACTGTGAACCATTCAGCTTCACATTGTTACATGCTCCTCCACTTGCGCAGTATTCACACTTCCCTCCTTCACACTACAACTCCCATAATGCACCATTAGGGCTCCAGGTTGTGTACCTTCCCACTTCCTCAGCGAACGAGCTCATTGGTTGAGGAGGTGTTTAAATCCAAGCTCCTCCTTGTGTTCAGTGCTTGGCTTTCGAAGCTCTTGTGAACCGCGATGAAAACCTTGCCTCACCTGTAATTGGATGCCTTGGATTCCACGGACTTTGGACTCCGCCGCACTGAAGTAATTGCCTGCTTCCCTGCACGTCTCGTTTCCTTTGGAGTTAATCCTCAACCTTGTCTCAAGGATCGCGCCCGCAACTGTGGGTCCTCTTTCTTTTTTCACGTCCTCTGGAACTCTGCCGTGACGCCTGCTGGGACATCGTCAGTTTCATTTTCCTGTTTCACACCAGCTGGGAACATTGCCCGTTTCCTTCCTCTTCCCCGTTCTACCTAGGGGTTGTGAGGATTTCTCATCCGTCGCTGAACTCCAGCTGATTGAGAAGCCAGCTCCAGCCTCAGGAAGGCATGCCGACGCTTCGGTAAGCTGGCGTTTCTGATATTCTATACGCGCGGCGCGCGTGCAGTTGTAAGGAGTTGCTCGTTGCCCTGACTCTGTTCATGACCTGTATCTGCAGACATATTGGGATAGAGAGATTTCTTAAAACCCTGTCAGACGGCAGAGACCATTGTGGAGTGTACGTTTTTTGTTTATTTATTTTTTGCAACAAAACTATTGACTCTGCAAGTTTTGTGTTTTCAACAAAACTTTATTGACTCTGCCAGTACACACTGCCCTGCCACTGCTTCCTATTGGGAGTGAACAGCTCTGGATTGATCTACTCCACTTATTTGTTCAACCCTACGGAATACGAAGGTACACAACCACTCTCGCTCATCCCCAAACACAATACCTATAGGGGGTAGACGAAGGCGTCTTACTAGTACCTTCCCAGTCCTAACTCCTCCCTTCTCTTGTTTTTCTTGTTTCCCTGTTTATTGTTTTATCTGCTGCAGTTCTTCTGAAGCATTCACCGAGAGCTATCTACCTCCCTGTTGATCTACACTGCGATCCTTTTATGTTCCCTGCTCTTCCCTGAGGTGTCACTTCTTTCTCAGTTTATGTGATATTACTGAGGGTAGTGATACATTAGGGGAGAGTGGTAATTCTATTCTGCGCTCATCGCTCCCGTGGATGCTGGCTATCACACCTTAGGATTCTCCAAGTAAGTCAAGTAACAAGAGTGACAGAAAGCCAAGCCCACGATATATACATCCCCCGAGCGAAGATGGACGCTACCCAGTCCAGTACAAATTCTGAAATCACCATGCACGAATTAGCCTCAGCAGTAGTTAATCTCCAGACCGAACTAAGTCTATTACGCTCAGAGAATCACAGACTAGTTGCTGAATTAGAGCTTTGTAAAACCCAAGGAAAGGGGGGGGCGAGTGTAGAGGAAGTAGTTACCCGACCCAAGAAGCCTTACATCCGGCCTGCTACCTTCCCTGGTCCTTCGCATACCCCTGCCTCGTAGGGACAGAGCGAATGCACCCGTTAATGTTACCGTCCTAACTCCGTCACCTACCCCCTTAGCCATGCCTGAACGATTTAATGGAGACAGTAGCAAGTATGGGGTATTTATAAATCAATGCCATCTCCAGTTTTTCTGTCGAGCCTCCTCTTTCCCTAATGATGCCACCAAAGTGGCGTTTATTATCTCGTATTTATCAGGTAATGCAGCTTTATGGGCTGTGCCTCTGGTTGAAAATAACGATCCCATCTTATACGATTTAAACCTCTTCAAAGACAAGATGAAAAACCTTTTCGCTCGGCATTCATACATGCAAGCCAGCGATAATGAATTACTAGGATTGAAACAGGGTTCTAAAGATCTCTTAACCTACATCACTACATTCAATAGATTGGTCACTGAAACGAATTGGCCTGAGGACAAGAGGACTTCCTTGTTTTATAGAGGTCTTAGGGATGAATTGAAAGACATCCTCTCCCAGATTGTAAATCCCCCTGAGGACTGTTCCTCATTCATTGATCTAGTAGTGAAATTGGATCACCGACTAAGTGAAAGAAGAGGTGAAAAGATCAAACCCGAGGGTCCACGTCTTTTCTTAGGGAAAAGCGAGAAGAAAGATCTCGGTGAGCCAATGCAAATAGGAGGTATCAGAGGTCCGCTATCTAGTGCTGAGCGGGACAAAAGAAGAAAGCTCAATTTATGTTTATATTGCGGAAAAGGAGGTCACTATGCGAGAGAATGTCCTATAAAACCAAAGAACCCTGTGAAACCTCCTCCTGTTCTGAGCGGTATTGCTAATACCTCGGAAAACTGATGGACTTGGGGGATTCAGGGGTCGACCCTTCAAGTCTTTCGGTAATGCAGACCTCTCATGTATTGGCAAATTCAGTTCCCCTGGTACCCAAGCATTTCAACTTCACAGTGGTGTTAATTTTACCCTCTTGATATAAACAAAACATGCCTATACTTCTTGATTGTGGAGCTACCGGGAATTTTTTTGATATCACATTGGCCAAGTCCTTAGGGATAGAATTCGTGCCCAAGACTCACCCTGAGAAAATTAGCGCAGTGGATGGGACTGCCTTGTCTTCTGGGTTGCTTCCCTTTCAAACACCGAAAATGACTATGGTATGTGATAACGGTCACTCAGAAACAATCCAGTTCGATTTAATTGATACAACCAACTTTGGGGCAATCTTAGGGGTGCCCTGGTTACAGGTCCATAACCCTCATATAGATTGGGTAGCCCGCACGGTCACACTAAGGTCTCATTATTGTCTCATGCATTGTTATCAAGAGTCCCCCACTTGGCACACATCTTTATGTTGTGCTATGGAATCTTCTGTTACCCCTGAATTACCCTCTGAATATACGTCATATAAAGATGTCTTTGATGACGTTAAAGCTGTCGCTTTGCCCCCACATAGGGCTTATGATTGCCGTATTGATTTGATCCCAGGGGCTATCCTGCCTGTAAGCAGAATATACGCTCTCACAGAGCCAGAAAACAAGTATCTGTATGACTATTTACAGGACATGCTACAAAAGGGCTTTATCCGGCATGCTACCTCACCGGTCTCTTCTCCCATTTTTTTTATTCCCAAGCGGGAAGGGGGATTAAGAGCATGTCTGGATTATAGAGCTCTCAATAAAGTCACAGTCAAAAACAAATACCCTCTTCCTCTCATCTCCACTCTTCTTGATCAGGTTAGGAACGCTAAGATCTTCACCAAGCTAGACCTACGGGGTGCCTATCATTTAATTCGTGTAAGACAAGGAGATGAGTGGAAGACGGCTTTTCGCACAAAATTTGGACTGTTTGAATATTGCGTAATGCCGTTTGGCTTATGCAATGCCCCTGCTGCATTTCAGTTTTTTATTAATGAAATATTACGAGAATACTTAGACGTCTTTGTGATCGTCTATATTGATGACATCCTGGTGTTCTCGCAAACCAAAGAAGACCATGTACAACATGTACGCTTGATCCTGCAAAAGCTACAAGAGAACCATCTCTTTGCCAAACTCGACAAATGCCTGTTTCATACCACCAAGGTGGATTTTCTGGGATTCGTTATCTCTCCTGAAGGCATCCACATGGATTCCTCAAAGGTGGAAGCCATAATCAACTGGTCCAGTCCCAGTTCAGTAAAAGAGATACAGTCGTTTTTAGGATTCGCCAATTTTTACAGGCGATTTATCGAACATTTCTCAGACCTCATTGCTCCCATCACCAGACTTCTCAAGAAAGGAGTAGTATTTCACTGGGATGACAAGGCTGAACAAGCCTTTCAAGCACTCAAGCAAAAGTTCATAACAGCTCCTGTTATCAGACATCCTGACACTTCACAACCTTTTTACTTGGAAGCGGACGCTTCCCAATATGCGGTGGGTGGAGTTCTCTCACAGAGACACCCCCAACATGGCACGTTGCATCCGGTGGCCTATTTCTCCAAAACCCTCTCTAATGCCGAACAAAATTACACCATAGGTGAGAGAGAGTTATTGGCCATTAAATTGGCGTTTCAAGAATGTAGACATTATCTTTTAGGATCACCACATGTTATTACCATATACTCTGACCATCGTAATTTACAGTTTTTTAAATCAGCCAAAGCTCTAACGCCAAGGCAGATGAGGTGGGTGTCCTTTTTTAGTGAATAAGACTTTGTAATACATTTCCAACCTGGGTCAAAACACGGTAAAGCCGATGCGCTATCAAGAATTGGGAAAGAAAACAAACCCACTGAAGACAGTCCCCCTCTTATCATATCAGAACATAAGATTGTGGCGCTAGGAGAAACAGGAGTGGAATGTCCCTTTATGACTCAACTCGCCTCTGAGTATTCCACATTGACACCAGACGACTGGTTACGTAATCCCATGAATTCCATCAACAATGGATTATTTTATCACAAGGGACGTTTATTTGTTCCCTCTCACAAACTAAAAAGGTTGATTATCGACTGGTGTCATTCGTCCCCTTTGGCAGGTCATCCTGGGGGGGATAAGACAATACACGCCTGCCAACGTTGGTTTTGGTGGAAGGGAATGACACAGGACATACAGGATTATGTAAAGGCTTGTCCCACGTGTGCGAGACAAAAAGCCCTTCATTGTGCTCCCGCTGGGTTGTTACAACCCTTGCCTATCCCACACACTCCCTGGTCATCCATTAGTATGGATTTCATTACTGATTTACCTGTTAGCAAAGGCTATCATACCATCCTCGTTGTAGTGGATATGTTATCCAAGATGGCTCACTTTATACCTCTTAAGAAAATACCATCGTCTAAAGAACTTGTTCACATATTCATACAACATATTGTGCGATTACACGGATTGCCTTCTATCATAGTCTCAGACAGAGGCCCCCAATTTATTTCCAAGTTTTGGCAAGGACTGTGTGCAGCTCTACATATCGATCACCGGCTGTCCTCAGCCTATCATCCTCAAACAGATGGACAGACAGAAAGGACAAATCAAACCTTAGAACAGTATTTACGATGTTTGTTAGGGACAGTCACCAGTGATTGGGTACAAGCTCTACCACTAGCAGAGTTTGCTTACAACAACACTTGTCATGCGGCCACTCAGGTTTCCCCTTTTTATTTTGTAGCTGGTCACCATCCACATTGTTTACCTGTACACCTCCCTTCCTCCCTGACAGACATCCCTGCGGTAGATGAACATCATGCACATTTGTCGGCCATCTGGGACACAGCGAAACAAAGACTACAAGAAGCCAAACACCACATGAAAGAACAAGCAGACAAACATAGACGCCCTGCTCCCAGTTATCTAGTGGGGGATCAAGTGTGGTTGGCTACAAAAAATCTTAGATTAGCTGGTCCAAGGAAACTCCAACCTCGATATGTAGGACCCTTCACTGTCTCCCGCATCATCAACCCTGTAGCCCTCAAACATGACTTGCCACCTGAGTATCAAATACATCCTGTTTTTCATGTTTCCTTACTAAAGAAATATGAACCCCCTTCTTGCCCGGAACCCCCTCCTCCTCCCATTTCTGTGGAAGGACAACTGGAGTACGAAGTAAAACGGATACTCGATTCCCGAAGGGAACAAGGTCGACTCCAGTACTTGGTGGATTGGGTGGGATACACACCAGAAGATAGGTCATGGGAACCTGCAGAACATGTTCATGCCCCCCGTCTAGTAAGAAGATTTCATGCTTTATTTCCGGACAAACCTCGACCTATAAATAGGCCTTTGGCAGGGAGAACTGTTACACGCTCCTCCACTTGCGCAGTATTCACACTTCCCTCCTTCACACTACAACTCCCATAATGCACCATTAGGGCTCCAGGTTGTGTACCTTCCCACTTCCTCAGCGAACGAGCTCATTGGTTGAGGAGGTGTTTAAATCCAAGCTCCTCCGTGTGTTCAGTGCTTGGCTTTCGAAGCTCTTGTGAACCGCAATGAAAACCTTGCCTCACCTGTAATTGGATGCCTTGGATTCCACGGACTTCGGACTCCGCCGCACTGAAGTAATTGCCTGCTTCCCTGCACGTCTCGTTTCCTTTGGAGTTAATCCTCAACCTTGTCTCAAGGATCGCGCCCGCAACTGTGGGTCCTCTTTCTTTTTCCACGGCCTCCGGAACTCTGCCGTGACGCCTGCTGGGACATCGTCAGTTTCATTTTCCTGTTTCACACCAGCTGGGAACATTGCCCGTTTCCTTCCTCTTCCCCGTTCTACCTAGGGGTTGTGAGGATTTCTCATCCGTCGCTGAACTCCAGCTGATTGAGAAGCCAGCTCCAGCCTCAGGAAGGCATGCCGACGCTTCGGTAAGCTGGCGTTTCTGATATTCTATACGCGCGGCACGCGTGCAGTTGTAAGGAGTTGCTCGTTGCCCTGACTCTGTTCATGACCTGTATCTGCGGACATATTGGGATAGAGAGATTTCTTAAAACCCTGTCACAGACGGCAGAGACCATTGTGGAGTGTACGTTTTTTGTTTATTTATTTTTTGCAACAAAACTATTGACTCTGCAAGTTTTGTGTTTTCAACAAAACTTTATTGACTCTGCCAGTACACACTGCCCTGCCACTGCTTCATATTGGGAGTGAACAGCTCTGGATTGATCTACTCCGCTTATTTGTTCAACCCTACGGAATACGAAGGTACACAACCACTCTCGCTCATCCCCAAACACAATACCTATAGGGGGTAGACGAAGGTGTCTTACTAGTACCTTCCCAGCCCTAACTCCTCCCTTCTCTTGTTTTTCTTGTTTCCCTGTTTATTGTTTTAACTGCTGCAGTTCTTCTGAAGCATTCACCGAGAGCTATCTACCTCCCTGTTGATCTACACTGCGATCCTTTTATGTTCCCTGCTCTTCCCTGAGGTGTCACTTCTTTCTCAGTTTATGTGATATTACTGAGGGTAGTGATACATTAGGGGAGAGTGGTAATTCTATTCTGCGCTCTTCGCTCCCGTGGATGCTGGCTATCACACCTTAGGATTCTCCAAGTAAGTCAAGTAACAAGAGTGACACACATGGGATCTGAAACAGGATCACAGACGGATTCAGTACCACTGGACAACATGGAACAACTATCTCAATAATTTTTCGCAGATCTTGTACGATCCTGAACTTCCCACTTGGTTTCTGTAGTCCCATGATAGGTGAATTGCATGGGCTACCCATGATCTCCTTCAAAATTCCCTGCTTGATCATAGACTCGATTACAGGCTGGATCCCTACAATCGTTTCAGGTGACAAATTATACTGGGGCGTCCTAGGGAACTCCACATTTAGCTTAACCTGGATTTTCACTGGGTCTACACCTTTGACCAATCCGATCTCCTCTCCACTAAGGTCCCACACGTCAATTGACACGGAATCCCTCAGATCGAGTGGAAGTTCCTCCACCGTCAGCGCTGGATACATCTCTATGCACACACGCTGATTCACAACCTTAAAGGTCGCATCATCATCCCTCGTCTGTACTTCCATTCCCTTCGGGGTACAGTAAATGGTGCAATTCAGTTTGCACAACAGATCTCTACCTAACAGACAAACCGGACTTGAGTGGCACACCACAAACTGGTGTCGATCTCTGAAATTTCCTATCTTCACCGGAATTGGCTCTGTCAATGGGCTAGTCAGTTTCTTATTCGCTACACCAACAACTTGGATTGATTGTCCCGAGAGGGGTAGGTCAGGAAATACTGCAGATCGTACAGTAGACCGGGTAGCATCAATAACAACCAAAAAGGTTGTAGGGTGACCATCAATGTCTGCTTCCACAAATGGTCCCCTCTGATCTACCTCTAAGACTGCTCCAAGCGCGCAGTCCTCTTCCCCTCTCAAGCACGGTCGTGCCAACGGGTCTGGGCCGAATTCCTCACTCCCCTCAAACATGGGCATCTGCAGGTAAGTTCGGACTGCCTGTTGCATATTCTGTATCCTAGGTGGTTGAGGAACCTGCACCTGCAGAACACCAGGCCCCCCTTTGACCATCTTAGGTCGAGTCACTGTAGGAACCATTTCAGATACAGAAACCTAAACTATCTCTCCTTCCTGCTGTATCTGATTTAATGGGTTCAAAGAACACTCGCGTTTCCAGTGTCCAACCTGGTGACAAAGATGACATGCTGTGGTCTTTTTCAATGTCGCCACATCCACCCCTGTCTTCGGATCAATTGATTTTGGTCTTCCCTGACCTTGAGCATTCTGGTTTCCTCCTCGGTTGTTTCCCTGTTTTCTTCCTAACGTCCCTCCATTAGGCTGTCCCTGAGCTGTTTGCATCTGAACAAGCATCAATTTGTCTTTCAACTTCCTGTGCTTCGATTCTATCTCATCACTACAGTACCTAGCATACCGTAAAATCTCATCTACAGGCTTATTCTGCCAACAAATCAAATGCTGCTGTATCGTGAGACTAACCTCTGGTCTCAATCCCAACACAAACTTCAAAACAAACTGTCCCATGTCTTTTGTATCCAACACATCTAGTCCACTGTACTGCTTAAAAGCCTGCAAAATTCATGCACCGTCTCCTTTGGCTCTTGCACCGTCCTATCTGTCTTCACCCAATCAATGTCCTGAGGTGAAATTTTTGACTTCAACCATGTAATCACCTGTTCGAACTTTTTCATCACTATGGGCGACGGACCATTCGGGATTGGGTCCCTGTCAGGCTCTGAGGTTGGCCACTCTACAGCAATTTTACATGCCGACCACAAGTCACTCGGAACCACAATGTCAAACAATGTGTTCAAATCAACCCACAACACTTTCGAGATTTTGACAAAGCGATCAACTTGCTTGTACCATTCCACGGGCTTTTCCCTTAATAGGGGAAAATCATTGGTAAAGGCAGCCAAATCACCCCTACTCCAAGGCACATGCACGTATCCTCCATTCTGTACCTCTCGTAAAGGGTAATTCCCTACCTCTGTCATCCCCCCACCTAAAGGTGGCGTCTCTCCTATTGTTCTCTTAGAACTTTTCTTCTTGGACTATCTTTCTTCCCACTTATCAAGCATGATCCATGCACGCATGACTATGATCAGATCTTTGATATGGGCTCTCAATCCCTGACCACTATACTGCAATCTATGACTTCCTTGCAATGATTTCGTTTTGGACAAATCCACATCATACTTTTTGGCCAATTCTGACAACTTCTCATGTGTAGTTCGTGCTTTGCGAGTCACATCCTTCGCTACAAAGAGTAACTCATCTTGTTCATACATATAGGTCCTCTCAAGAGGCAAATTTCCACTTATTATCTCATCTACTTCTGCCTTTAACCTCACAACATCTAACATTTTCCCTTTCAGGTCTGCCTTCAGTACTTCCCGACAAGCTGCACCATCCCTTTCATCATAATCGCATTCCCGTTCCTGAGACCTACTCTCTTCTGACATACTCCTAGGAACTGAACGATTCACTATTGTGCCTCATTCGCTTTCTGCTGTTCTCACACTCTGATTCTGATTTCTCACCGGTGGTGCCCACATCCGCAAGTCTGATCTTGACTCGGCCAAAGACCTTGGTCTCACTGGTCTCGACTCTCCCTGTCCCCTAGAAGAGTCTGCTGTAGCTGGTAATGGCGTACTCCATTCTATAGGCTTTGGAGTTTGCTCCATTCCACTCACTGATCCATTTCCCTCTACCTCACTCCTCGCTCCCACAACTGACTGCACTGAACTCCCAACCTTCTCTTGGTCTGGATCATAAACAGAAACAATGGGTCCAATGGTAACTGGTACTTTTAAAGTATCCGGTAACCTCACTCCTCTTCCAACATCTGTGCTAGCTACAGGCTGATTCCTAGTACCCTCAGCTCCTGTCGAGATCTTCCCTTCTACTCTCACTTCTGACTAAGTTGGTACTCCACTAGTCCCTTCTGTTTGAGCTGACCTTCCTTCATAGGGATCTGGATTGTATGGAGGTGGTCTCTCAGACAACAACCTCTCTAATAGGCTATCGTCTGTATCACTGTCATCATCATCATCCATACTTTTTATCTTCGAGCCATCAGTCTTTACCAATAAGGGATATAACCTGTCTCCTTCTATTGTTTGTACTCTCCATCTTTTCTCTTCTGCATCCTATCTCTCATCCTGAAATGCCTTAATCGACTTTTTCACCCTTTCCTGATTTCTGTCATGCGCTGCTCTATTCCACGCATGCAACGCCTCGAACTGTGTTGGTCTCGGCAAAGGTCGCAAAGCCGCCATCACAGACTTCAACTGATACAACACTTCCAACCTGAATGAACCATATCGTGGGAAAGCTAATTCTCCTTCACTCTGGGTCATCTTATGCCAATTTTTAAGCCAAATTATGGAATGCAATCCCACATTTCTTGCCATGTAATGTGCCGGAGTATCCTCGGGAGGGGCCTCTTCTCCTCCATGAGTAACCACATGTCTGTCACCTCTACATAATTCTCGGAAAACTTTAAAACATTTCATGATGAACAAATTTCAATCGCACACAATGTTTTCGTCTACTTCCTGATGTCAAACCCACCAATAACAGGGTGACTCACACCAACCGGCCTATCGCAGCGTGGCACCTTCTGACGTCACTCCTACTCCACTCGCAGCAGTTCCCCTCCTTCACAACTCACGTCTCACCCTTACATTCGTCCCATTCATACGCTGAAATAACTGTTTATCCCAAACAAGTTACTTCTCTGACTGTCCGTCCACTGTCTCTTGAAGTTGTCGACCTCGGGTGGCAACTGTCTGTCCACGTCCGACCAGAAAAATCACCTCTGATAGGTAATAAATACTCAAATTCCACATACGACAACCCACGACCAGCGTCGGTTATTCACACACTCACTCACACATTCGCTCCCCCTATCTCGGTCCAGGTGATCAATGACGTCTCACGATCTCCTTTCGGTGGTCAACAAAATCTACCTTGGGTGTCTTCTACACCACAATCGCTTAAGCTACTCGTCGAGCCTAAGACTTTCCCGGGCTGCGCGCACTCACAGCCTGATCTCACAATCACTCAACACTCACACCAACTCCGCAAGACATCACACAACAAATCAACACCGCAATCTACAAACATCTCACCCTATTCACCTATTCATACTCACTCCTCCTCGAACTGCTGCTTTCCACCGCACCGCTACTCTCCCTCAATCTCCATCAGCCGCAGTCGTCCACTGCTCGCCATCCGATGAGTCACCATCACTTGACTTCTATGGGCCTCAAAATCTCTTATCCTAATCTAGATCTCCCCTCACTATTGGAGAAAACCATCCTACTCTGCTACCAACTGATAGGGCCGGATTCTTGCCTACCTGGTTATCTCCAAGAATCCTCACAGGTCGCCAAGATATTTTTATCTGCCAGATAGCGTAGAGGGGATGAACACAATTATCAAAATATATCTACCACAATTAGACTTCATTTGGAATGGACCACTGACTCCGAATCTAAAATTTGTAGGATTTTATTACAATCAAAAGTAACTGAACATACAAACACCTCAGTATAAGGTGCAAAAGGTAAATAGGCACTAGAACAAAAGCAAGTCTACGCAGGATTCTCATCCGACTCAAGACAAAAAGAATTACAGATTCCAAAAGCATCAGGAATATAATAGTCAGGCTGATATCTCATTTAGGAATCATTAGTCAAAGAAGAACATTTCTATCCCTACACTGTCTCTAAGGTGACATCCCTACTTAGCATTCCCATCCCAGGGAAGAGAATCAAGAAAAAGGTGTCAGAAGTGACGACTTCCTAAGAAGTACATTCACTTAGTCAGAGCTCGATCTAAGATGCTCCTTCTAGCATCCCGCCTAAACCTCATCTGCTCAAACCATGGGACACTGTCCCTAATACAAAACCCCAAAATCGTAGAACACGCCCTTCGGCACACCTCTTCAGCCAGGTCTTCTTTTGGTAGTTTTCCATCAGAAATTGTCTGCCGTCCAACGTCCGTTAGCTTGACTTTGGGTCCCAGGCACCTTCCTCGCTAGAAGTATCTTCTTCACATTCCAATGCACTCCCCTGTTGGCTTCTCACAGCATCCTAACTCCTTAAACAAAGACCTATTCTCACTAACGAGCTAAATGTCCTTGCACCTGCAACAGAAACATGGGAACGAGAAAAATATTTCACATCTTTAAGATTTAACATTTCCCTGCAACCCTAAGCCTTTACCAAGGGAACCATTTTCGGCCATATGACATTAGCTAACATAAGAAAATGAGCAGGCCCTTCTCTTCTAACATAAATGTAATCAGGCCTCTACAAGATTAAACACACTATTAAATCATACTCTAAGCATTAGTTCATTATTCTCATGTGCACAAATAAGCAACCTACACGTGTAACTTTAACATGGCATGCGTTTAACCTAATACATTACATTACACGAAAACTAATCATCATGAATTTTACTAAACACTTTCATAATAACTTGCAACATAAATCTTCATAAAGTATTATTAAGTTTCTATCACTTCTATGTTAAACGATTACAGCAAATACATTTCTATGACGCTTCTAAACATACATCGATTAATATGCGGGTGCTGACTAACGGTGAATATGATGCACCCCTACAAATTTCAGAATCTCATGACGCTCTATCAAATGCTTAATGAGTGCCTTTTCAGAGCGCAGGATGAGCAATGTGCCACTGTGAATTCAGTGAGCATGTATGAATGCAAGGTGAGCAGTGTAACTGTATGAGTTCCGGTTGTGCAGTGTGCCTGTGAGTGGAGGGTAAGTGTTGTGTCTGTGAGAGAGCAGAGTGAGCATTGTGCCTTTGTGAGTGCAGGGTGAGTGGTGCCGAAGTAAATGATGTGGCTTTGTAAATGCAAGGTAAGCTGTGTCAGTACAGGGTGAGCTGTGTGTCTGCGTGAGCGCAGTGTAAGCTAGGTAAGTGTGGAGAATGCAGTGTTGCTGTGTGAAATTACAGTGAGCTTTGCACCTGAATGAGGGCAGAGAGAGGTGTGTGTATGACTGAGGGCAGTGTGAGGTTTGGATCAGTGTGTGCTGAGTGGAGAAGTGTAAGCTTTTGTAAAAAAAATTTAGGTTTTCTTGAAATGTATTAGGAAAAATATACAATTTGTATCTAGGTGAGAAATAAAACACCTCTTTCACCTCCTCTTTCAACTCAGGCTTGCTTGCTGCATTAACTCGCACGTTAGACTAGGGTTAAACCATTTTGCCTCACAACTTTTGAAGTCTACTAGCCGCCACTGCATTTAGGTTTTGTTTTTGTGGCAAATGCTTGCAATAAAATGTAAAAAAGAGAGGTAACCATTGCACACTCATGCCGCCGACAGTCCTATTTAAACAATAACAATGGTTCTGTTGGGAATTACAAATAATTTGAAAACCTGTAATTAATACATATCAATGGACATATCCCTTTGAAGGATAACAGGAGACACACACTACCGTATATGGTTCTAAAAGGTCAATCTTTAGTATAAACCTTGTTATGAATCAATCGACAAATTATAAGAAGCCGTCAAAAACAATGAGACAGAAAGACTGTGTAGACATTTAGGGCCTCATGTAGGTAGCCAAATACCGGTCGGTAACGGCCGATTTTCGGTAAATATGCCGTTACCGACCGGTATTCAGACAAGTGAGATGTAGGAGTCCAAAAACCACTTTTCGGTAAATATGAGGCGGTAAATACCGATTCATATTTACCGAATTCCAAAATACCGAATCAGAGTTACCGAATACATAATTAACGAATCGGTAAATATGAAGTGGTAAATATGAAGTGGTAAAAATGAAAATGACATGTAGGAGCACTCGGTAATTAAGAAATCCAAGAAAATCGGTAAATAAGAGTCGGTAATTAACACGGATTGAAAGCAGGTGGTAACCATCAACAGTGCAGATAAGCAATCCCAAAATGCAACAGCGTGGACAACATGCCCGCTATGTACGTCATTGCAAGGCGCCTACATCTACAGGCAGCAGGACTGAGGGTTTGGCGACGGGAGGAACGCATCTACAGACAGCGCATCACACTATTCCAGCTGACTGATGCAGAGATACATGAGAGGTACAGGCTACACCCCGAAACCATCATGGCCTTAATCAGGGACCTGCACCCACTCCTGGACCAGGCAATAAGAAGGGCGCACGCCATACCCCCACATG
Organism: Triturus cristatus; assembly: GCF_964204655.1. NCBI lineage: Eukaryota > Metazoa > Chordata > Amphibia > Caudata > Salamandridae > Triturus > Triturus cristatus. Next base: position 1,187,656,183 of record NC_140581.1, on the reverse strand, counting down.
TGCAGGTGCTCTGCAGCCCACATCTGTTGGCATCCGGCAGTTATCAGGTGGTGACAGCTGCGGTGGGTGGTGTATCCCAGAGTTGCCTGTCCCGTTCCTTCAGGAATTTCCTGGATGCCATGATGCAGAGAATGCACCACTACATCAGCTTCCACAACACACAGGCTGCACTGCAGTAAACAACAACAGACATTTCTCACATGGCACAGTTCCCCCATTCCATTGGCTGCATTGATGGTACACACATCCCAATCTGTCCACCAGCTGACACAGAGCACATCTACAGGATCAGGAAGTCCACCCACTCCATCAATGTGCATACCGAATTGAATGATTTTGTGAATGGTCCTGTGGGTGGCACAACCAAAAGGTGGGCGTATGCTATTTACAACGAAGTCTGCAAGTTGTCGCACAGTGAGGCGGCTTCCAGATTGAGAGCTATTGACCAAGCAAACATGGAGAAGGCTTTAGCCGTTATAGATAATAGCTTTAGCACTCTCTCTTCTAGGATTCATACATGTAACAATAGGCACATGCAAGTACACGGCGCATGCAATGTACAAGCCCCGAATTTGGCGTGCGTCCTACGAGGTATCCCAGTGCCTGTGATTACACCTCCTTTCACTCTGCTTGCAAACGGTATTTATATAATGTTGAATAATGGAGCTTGCTGCGGGATGTGAGTGGGAATCCCGTACATAACTGTCTCGCATAAAGTTGTCTGCTGCAATACTGTTCTTCTTCCACCCCCGCATGTGCGGCTGGATGTTTCCATCTGGCCTTCGATTCCAACCTTGAAAGCAGAGTTCAACAAGTTGAGCAGAATAGAGCGCTATTGTCCCACAAAGAGGTGCCTTTGACTTCCTCTCGTGAAACATTTGTCCTTCACGTTGCTAATACGCGCACTGAGGTACAGGCGCCTCTGAATACTGACCTCCCCCTGCATTTCGGCTCTTTGATCCAAACTATTTTCAATGCCTCGTCCACGACCGGCCTGGCTCTTTTTTTTACACATGTGGGCTCGGGTCTCGTGACCTCTTTCCAACCTATTTTTGGTGTAATTCCTGCATTTGTTCATTCACTGTTCTCGAGCATCTTTGGAGGTGTCCCGCTGCTCCTGGCGCTAGTGGCAGGTGTGCTGCTTTTCCTTTTCATACTCCGGAATGGCTGCTCCTTCTGTGCCACACGAGCACCTGTCCCGTCTGCATCTTCTTCGTGATCGGATGCTTGACTTTTATGGTACTCTGCCATTGGCGACTTTGAGCCTGGCTTATGGATTATCCTTCAGGTATTCCTACTTCACCTGCGTACAACCTGTATTACACTGCCTGGATTGTCCCTTTGAATGGCCTCTGGATTTGTGCTTGACCAACATGGTGTCTCCGGTGCCGGATTTCGATCGACTGATGAGGCCCTTAGTGTCTCACGAGTTGTCCTGTTCTGGTGTCCGGATCATGGCGTGTGGTGCGGCGCATGGTATCCTGGGTAATTGGGACATCTCAGCGGCAGCCTACGACTTCTTGTCCATGAGCTATTTGGAGGAACATTCCGGGTGCCCTCTGATTGTGCTAGAGGCTCCGTTGGTTGGAGAACACGTATGTTCCTTTTCTTTACTTAATTGGATGGCTGAGACTTTTGTTGGAAGCCGTGGCCACATATGCTGCCTATACATTCATGGATTAACTGGATTGTCGTCCATTGCGCCTGTGCTACTGGACAGCACCCTGGCGCAACATTTATTTCTTTTATTTCTCTTTTTTCTCTTCCTGATGGTCGGCTTGAGTTTTTTACTATACTTGCATTGTTTTTTTTGGAATTTTATGCTGCAATTAATTGGACTTTAGGACTTTGGCGCTGCATTGGTTACGCCTTGTTCTGCTCTGACGAAACTGAACTCTGCGTTCTCTCTTTTCTTGCCTATTAAATATTGCTTCGCTCAAGGGGGCGTGTAGTGAGTTCTCCCTGAATACGTACATACATTGTTCAGTTAGCATAACCACGTTGAATGTTATGTAGCCATCTTTTTGTCTTTGCACACGACACTGCGTTTACATGTTCTTTCTTGAATAAACTGCTGACTCGAGACTTCCTTCAGACGAGTGCATTCTGTTGTTCCCTTCCCAAGCTCTGCGCAGCGACCTTGGTCTGTACATGCTGTGACACACAGTCTGGAATTTTACACAATGCATGTTTTCCACTCTAGGTTGTTCGACCCACTATTTAGCCATGACACACGCGCAGCTGCAAATACCTGACAGTTGGTGCTTTTCATATCACAGACATCATGTTTATTATTCAGACCGAAGACGAGCCTTCCTGCGAGACGGCTCCTGATGCTCCTGTGATGTGATTTCACTGAGCTGATTTTTGAGGTATGGGGTCCCCTATTCAAGCCTAAGAGACCTTCTATTATAACATAATTATGATATTAGCTACTTAGTTAAGGGAAGGTGGTAGTATCCTCGGTATTTTCCGAATCGCTAAATACCACCTCGGTATTTTCCGATTCAGTAAATACCACCTCGGTATTTACCGATTCGGTAAATTCCACCTCGGTATTTACCGATTCGGTGAATTCCGATTCGTGATTACCGAATGTTACCGAATCGGTAACTGTTACCGAATTTTTACCTACATATAACTTACCGATTCTAATTTACCGATTCGGTACGGCTCGGTATTTAAGAACCGGTAAAATTTATTTACCTACATGAGGCCCTTAGTGATTTGTTGTGACTGGTGACATGGTGCTGTACAAAGATACAACAAATGACATATATTCATACATATAGACAAAACATTAGGTCATGGATGTCCACTTTTGAATACAATTGTCACAACAGGATGAAATATTCCCTTGTTTTTGTTGGGACTTTGTGTGGACGGATACACGTAAAGAACGTCGACATTTCGACCCTATATCTTAGTGCAGACTCATATGCATCTGTGTCGGGTCTTCATCAGGACTCAAGGAGGCGGTAGGACAGCCTGTGAATGTAAAACAGGGGGTGGGGTCAGAACTGTGTGTGTGTCAGGGATAGACTTTGTAGCGAAAGGGACCCAATGAGGCTCACCTGAATGAACGAAAGAAGCGTGTTTACTTTCTTCAGTGGGTCCTTTTGGGTGGGAGAATGTCAGCCGACAAACTCGGAAACCATTCTTGGAGTAGTGAATTCTAGAAAGCAAGTAAGGCATAAATAAGGACTCTACTAAGAATCTCTGGTATTGTTTTACCTAAATACATGCGCGGTTAGGGAGACTCATACCTTGTATGCTTATTTATGCCTTACTTGCTTTCTAGAATTCACTACTCCAAGAATGGTTACTGAGCCCAAAAGGACCCACTGAAGAAAGTAAACACGCTTCTTTCGTTCATTCAGGTGAGCCTCATTGGGTCCCTTTCACTACAAAGTCTATCCCTGACACACACACAGTTCTGACCCCCCTCCCCGTTTTACATTCACAGGCTGTCCTACCCCCTCCTTGAGTGCTGATGAAGACCCGACACAGATGCATATGAGTCTGCACTAAGATATAGGGTCGAAACATAGACGTTCTTTACGTGTATCCATCCACACAAAGTCCCAACAAAAACAAGGGAATACTTCATCCGATTGTGACAATTGTTTTCAAAAGTGGACATCCATGACCCAATGTTTTGTCTATATGTATGAATATATGTCATTTGTTTTATCTTTGTACAGCACCATGTCACCAGTCACGACCAATCACTAAATGTCTACACAGTCTTTGTGTCTCTTTGTTTTGGACAGCTACTTATATAATTTGTGATTGATTCATAACAAGGTTTATACTAAAGATTGATCTTTTAGAACCGTATACGGTAGTGTGTGTCTCCTTATATCCTTCAAAGGGATATGTCCATTGATATGTATTAATTACAGGTTTTCAAATTATTTGTAATTCCAGACAGAACCATTGTTATTCTTTAGCTTTCACACTCAGGTTCTGAGGGTTACTAGGTTACCACATTACTAATAATGGCTGACAGTCCTATTGGCTTTGCCAATATTTTTTTTATTGGGTGATTTATCTTGTGTGGCCCCAGCTCAGAAATAAATGAAGAACGTTACATAGAGCATGGTGTCAGGTACCATTATATGCTTTTCAGAGATGACTGGAAGATATTATTTATAATAGTTGACAAACACACCACCTTTATTTGACCTTTACAATAATCTTATATTGATAGAATCATCGAAGAATTAGAATATTGCAGTAGTTTATGGGGTCCTAAAATTCTGATGAGCCATTTGTCACATACTTCACCCAGATAGGTTATTTGCCTATGTGGGCAGTTCGGGATATAGGAAAAGAAGATTGTTCCAGAGGGTGGTTGCCAAGGAAGAAGTGGCTTGATTCCTCTTTTTTTTTAGGTTGAAGCCTACTAGACAGCGAAGATGTTTGGTTGTGAAAAGATGTCTTGTGGACATTCTGGAAACTGCTCTGGGAATGCCTTCCACCCATTGTTACCATTGGAATTGAAGTTTGTAAAATCACATTTTCTGTCTTTCTTTTTGCTGGCTTTATTTAGTTTAGACTGTCCAACATGTCTTTGTAGGTCTCGTGGAGCAAACCTTGTTCACTATTACTCCTTGTGTTCCTCCACGAGGCCTCGCCTTCTGTAAACATTTCTTGAAGTTTTGTTCTTGTCATATAAGCTGTGTATTCAAGACAGACGTCAAATGTCAGTCTCCGTCATCGGAGGGAGCTCAGTGTTTACTTTTCTTTCTCCGACTGCAAAGTAAGAGGATTTATATAACATTCTTGTGGTACTGGAAAAGAAAAAGGGTTTTTCTAACACACAGCAAAATTTAAATGTCTGTAAATTAACTGCAAATATTTCAGACTGTATCAGAATTATGAAAGCGCAAATGAAGCACTTTTTTTGGTAAATCGGATGTGTGGTGCGAAAAATATTTAAATTACTATCAAATCAGTCATTACACTAGGTAATGTCATTTCCACACATTATTGTGTGCGCTGATTAGTTTTATCAGTAGAACTTGTCAAATGTACTCTACTTTACGCTATTTTACAACACTCCACTCTACTCTTTGACATGTTATTCCACTGTACGCCCCTTCACTGAACGCCCCTCCACTCTACTCCACATTCCACTCCACCCTTCGCTACTCTACTCCACTCATCGCCACTCCACTCTATGCCACTCCGCTCTACACCACTAACTTTTAGTCATGGTAAATAGCACCCACGCTGGTGTATGTATACCATGGATAAACCACATTGGTAAAGCCAATACCTTTTGCATAGGAAAGACCCATTGGCTTTGACAAGGCTTGGTATTTCTTTGGCTTGTTGCAAATCGACACCTCCATAAGGGAGGGAGTCCTGCTGACCGGCAGGGATTAACGGTAATGAACTGTAAGAAACCATGAATAAACCCCGCAGGGTTGAGACCAGAAGCATTATTCAAGGGATGCTCATTCGACAGAAATAGCAAATGCACACAACAGATGAAATACAGCAAACAAGAGTGCTAAGTTAGCCTCAAATCGTGCCTTAGGCAGGTATCTTTCCACGCCTCGTCCGGGGTAGTAAGCGCTACATATATGAAATTAATATAAACACTTTAGGCAGAACAAGATAATTTAAAGTTAGAAAAAACCTTCTAAAATACAGGCAGCCATGGGACAATCTATTTCGTGAAAAAAGCACTTTGGAAACCAAAATAGATTATATTCTGCATGACTGAAAATAAATGTGCGTGTGTGTGTCTTTCTCGGAGGCCTGTTTAACAGCCCGGCATTAATTCGAAGTGACTAAGTGCTGTTCTAAAAGATGCTGCGTTTACGTGCTCACATACCCAGTTCTGCATGAGATGTCATTTCCGTCCAGCATTCAAAGCCGTAATTGACTAATGGGACATCAAAAGTCTCTATCCGCACCACAGTGCATTAGAACAAATCACTAATTGCAGACACACGATTCCTTTTGTTTGCTCCTAACCACTGAGCCGCAGCTCGATTTAACTAACATGATTACAAATGCATTTTTATATTAAATAATAACATTACCTTAATTCAAAAAATAAATACACAAAGTAAGTCGCCGAATAAAATCGTTGCTTTAGTTTTATAAAACTGACACACAAATTTCTCTTCTGGAAAACTGGTGTGCTGCCAGTGCTTATAAATTGAAGGGCAGGGTTGCAGCTTTTATAGCTATCAACATCTTATCTGAAGTCTTTATTTGCTGACCCCCTTTTATATATTTCACGCACATCCTTGCTAGTAGTATAAGAAATGGCGTGCAAAATGCTTTGCAACTTATTGGGCCCGATTTAGAGTTGAGTGGCGGGTGAAAAGCCTTCGGTTTGTGGAGGAAGTGCTAAAGCTAGAGAAGAATACACGAGCACAATTGTATTCACTTTGAAGATAGTACTGTGGAATCTGTTCACCATAGAATTCTACACCGTATTTTACTTTTCCTCCAGCAAACCAGAGAATATTCTCTTTACCGCCCAATTCTTAATCAGGCCCCTAGTCTCATAGGAAAGCTTAGAGGCGCGATGCAGTGGGTAAAGAACCATCCTGTCATCAGTTCAAATTCTCTGTTACTCTCCAGGAAGCCCTCTCTAGGCTATTTTGTTCCTGGGTGAGCAGAGATTGCCGAGCAAAGTAACTGGAAAAGATACAGGAGGTGCTTCAGCCTTTACGGAATGCACTCATTTATGAGAATGTATTTATTTATCCTCGCTGATGAAACATGGAGTATATTGTCTGGACCTAGAACTTTGAGGCTAGAGTCAACACCCTGTACCAGAGAAGGTAGGACTTGATTGCCTAAATGAAATCTGCAACTCGAGCATAGGGTCCAGAACCTCTGAGCTAGGGCCACACATAGCTCCTGGGGTCATACTACAGACATTTTGCAGGTGAGTAATACCAGCTCATATTCATTTGCACCCTTTTGCCTTAGTTTTGCTTTACATGGAATGGAGCAAACTTTATTTGCATCATGGCAAAAATAACACAATAAGGCTTTACTGTGTTTCTGTAGGGCTTACATAATACAACATGCAAAACATACGCTCCTCACATTTTGGAAGATGATATGTTTCAGGTAAATTAATTCTATTCGATATCTTGCATAAATAACAAAGTTCCTGCCAAATAACTTTGGTTTATATTTCTAAAAATGGCGATTCAATGATTAGTATTTCTTGGTTAAAATATGCTGCTACTCATTTTAAATTCTCCTAGAACGAGAAAAGTCTTTGTGCCATCGCGGTCATTTTGTCTTTGTCCCTGAAAGTTCCCACAAATTTGACTCCCATCCAGTAGTGATTAGGAGCTAACCACTCTTAACCCCCTCTACACTAACCTTCATTCTGCAATACTTACCTTGGTCATCATAAAATGCTTTGCAAACACAATTAGTTCACTTTTTATTAAGGTAATCTGTATCTGTTCATTTATTTTTGTGCAAATAATTACAAAATGGAGGATTGTAGATACGCAAACAGGACAAGCACACCCCACACTTCCTCCTCTCTGCTTTTGTTTGTTTGCTTGGCTTTCTGGAGGACTTACACGAAAGTTTGCTTCAGAGGAGTTCTGTGAAAGGTGTAACTTTCCATCTGAACATAGTCAGTGACCATTACTTTGAGTTGTGAGGAGAGGGCCTTCTAAAATTCCTCCCTGTGTTCTGTCCTGATTGGCTTTATCGTTTGAACACTTCTTGTGTATTCACGATCTGTTTGCTAGAAAACACAGTTTTGTCCTACCATAATAGTCTCTACCCTCAGAGCCCAAGTTTAGTGTGGCTAAAGAATTTCACCATCTTGAACAAGCCCAAAGTGGATAGAATTGGGCATCCCGTTGGTTAGGGAATGCCCAGGAGCCATTCCCACCCAGTAGCTCCTGCAAGGCATAAATGTAGCACCTCCAGCCACCCACTTCAGAACACCCTTGGACCTGAGGAAGAACAGAAGAGAACTGGACCTGCCGTCTGTGACTTGAGAAGAATCCTCCGGGACTGGACCTGCTCTCTCTCTTCTACCTAGGTAAAAAAATTGGACTGAAAGGGTCATACAGCAAGGCACATTCAAGTGGATTGCCTCCTTTCTTACAGGACAAACACAGAGCATCCAACTGACTCCATTCATTTCCGCATCCAAAGGCAACATATGCAGCCTAACACAAGGATCATCCTTCAGCCCCACCCTGTTCAATATCTACTTGATCCCCTTGCAGACGTCTTCAGATCCCATGGACTCAACATAATCTCTTACACAGATGACACTCAACTGATTCTCTCACTCACCGAGGACCCCTCCAATGCCAAAACCAACTTCCACGACGCCTTGACCATCATAGTCAAATGGATGAGAGACAACTGCCTCCAACTCACCTCTGACAAAACTGAAGTATTAATCTTCGGGAAGAGCACCTCCGCATGGGACCACAGCTGGTGACTTGCAGAACTCGGCCATACACCCACACCAACCGACCATGCACGTACATTCTGCATCATCCTCGCCATCCAACTAACCATGAAACGACAAGTCAACGCAGTCGCCTCCTCCTGCTTCCACACACTCTGCAGACTCTTCAGATGGATTCCAACCAACACCAGAAAGGCTGTCACTCAGGCCCTTGTCACCATCCCCCTCGACTACGGCAACACCTTCTATGCCAGCATCTTCACCCAGCTCCTCAGAAGACTCCAGACCATACAGAATGCTGCGGTCAGATTCATTCTGGACATCCCCAAACGGCCCCACATCAGGCCCCACATCACCCCCCACCTGAGAGACCTTCACTGGCTCCCCATCCAGAAAGAGATGCCAGTTCAACATGTTCACGCATGCCTACAAAGCCCTCCATGACCTAGGACCTTTCTACATCAACCATTGATTGAACTGCCACCATCTCTCTAGACACCTGCGCTCCTCTTCACCCGCCCTCGCACACACACCCCACATCTTTTGCAGCAATGGTCGCTCCATTTTCTACATCACTGCCAAGACCTGGAACTACCTTCCTCTCCAGCTCCGTTCAGCCCCCTCACTGGCAGTCTTTAGAAAGAGACTCAAGACCTGGCTCTTTGACTGAGACACAGTGCCCAGATACCCCTCGGAAGTGAAAGTGTTGCGGTTTAAAAATGCTGTTTGATTGATTGAATGGTCATAAGGCTGACCTCCTGTTCAAGCTACAGGGATACAACAAGCTGCAAGAGGCCTTTCCTTCAACTGCCCCACTCATCAGTAGCACTTTATGCTTCTTGGTGATATTTCCACTTAACACTTTACAATTTCACATCCCCGGTTCCCCTTATTTGATTTGTCATTTTTAATTTAGTTTTTTTTATTGTTTTACATTTTGACTTCATTACTGTTTTGGTACTGCATAAATACTTCACACATTTCCGTAAGTTAAAGCTTGTTTGCTCCATGCTGTAGCTACAAGGAAGTTGAGTTCAGGCTAATTTAGTGACTTTGAGGGTTTGATGGAGCGGATAGTACAACATTTTGTATACCCCCCCTATTCTGCATGAATATGCTAGTTGAATAATCTATTAATTATAATATTACTAAATGAGTTTGCATGTGTATTAATCAACCTTATTAATATACAAAATATACGTGGGATTTGAATTTTGCATGGCTAAATAATTTTATGACTAAAACCCATACGCATACTAACTGTAGTATATGTATTAAATAGAATAATTGCATGATATATGTGGCTTTTGTGATGTCTGTGTAATGTTGCCCGAGATGACAACAAATGGGTGAATATGTACGCTATAAGTGTCGCTATACGCTATATAAATACATACACATAGAGGGATTAGTAAAGGGGTTAACATTAGATTAATTATTTCAATGTATTAATTACTCTTTTGTGTTTGTTTCGCTTAAGTTATCCTTTGGGCCTAAAAATCAAAATGGACGCTGACGCGACACGACGTGATGGCCACTGTTCCACGAGGTTTCGGGTGAAGTGCACCTGTGCGACATTTTGTTCCTGTGGCCTCGTCATGACCTGTGCCTTAGTGTTCCCGAACAAGGTGACGGTGAGACAACAGCCAAGTGGCAGGACAATAGATTTCCTAAAATATTCCCCATGTCATTTCGCAAAGCCAGATCTGGCAGTGAAGCCCCATGACTGAGCGGTCTTGCTTTCATCCAGTTATTCGCAATACTTTTATTAGTCAGCATTGTGGATCGCTCTTTTGTTAGCAGCATCTTAGGCATCTTCGTTAATAGTGCCAAAAGGGGCGGGGCCACAGAACTGATGATCAGCTTATCCCAAAATTCAGCTGCTCCCAAAAAGGTACAATTTGGGCACTTTTGGACTATATTCAGGATGTTTCCGATGTAAGGAATTTATAATGAATTAACTGAAACCTGACATAAAGAGACATTCTGGGGCATATTTACAAGAAAGTGTAGGAGCGCTGGTTAGCTCCAATATTGCTAGCGCCGCGCTCCGTCACTTTAGAAATGCAGGGATGCGCCATATTTGCAATAATACGGCACACCCCTGCATTTCTCCCTGCGCTGGCGTTAGATTCACCTGCCTCGTGCCAACACAGGCACCCTTGCACTATAGTGCACGGGTGCCTGCGTTGAGGGAATGATTGTTAGTGTTCAGGAAGATGTCCCTTCCTGCACATAAAACAATCAATAATGGCAATATGTAACATCTATGTGTGCTGCATTGTGCAGTACACACAGAAGTAGCAAATCATAATTTTTTAATGATTGTTTATGTGCAGGGTTTATGTGCAGCAAGGGACACCTTCCTGCACATAAACAATCATTCATGGCAATTTGCTGAGTCTATGTGTGCTGCTAAATTCAGCACACATGGAAGCAGCAAAAACTAGGAGAAATAAAGCATTTCTCCTTGTTTCACCATGTTAAGACCAGGTTTTCCCTGATCTTTAATTTTGGCGCTGCCTCCTATGTACGTCATCCTTATAAATAGGGTGCAGTGTCATCAAAATCAATGGGTGTTGCGGCGGAACTCCCATCGCAACACTCATTGCCAACCCCTTTCACGCTAAGTGTAGCGATAGGGGCTTATAAATATGTCCCTCTGTCTCTTTTCACATTTTCCATTAACCCCTTCGCTGCTAGGCCTTTTATTTTTATTTTATATTTATTTTATAACACTTGTAAGGCGCGCAGCTACCCACAAAGGGTTTACCGGCGCCAGATCAGCGTAACGTACAAACATCCACTGGACAAGGAGCAAACTTGAAACACATTATTTATCAAACAACCAGGTCTTTATGCTTTTTCTAAAGCTCATGAAATTTTCCTCCTTACGTATATGGATGGGCAAGGTGTTCCACAGAGTTGGGCCCAAATAGGAAAACGATCTTCCGCCTATTCTAGCCCGCTTGAACCTAGGTACCACAAAATTCGCAGCAGTGCCTGAACGGAGGCTGCGATTGGGAAGATAGAGTTTAGCAAGGTCCTGTAGATAATTAGGGGCAATACCAGCTTTGATTTTAAATAGGTAAATCAGGGTTTTAAACCGAATCCGGTTTTTGACCCTGAGCCAGTGCAGGTCCCTAAAATGCTTGGTGATCCCAACGGATCTGGGGATTCTGCAAAGCAGTCTGGCAGCGGCGTTTTGCACCAGTTGCAGCCGTCTTATTACCACTTTGTTTGAACCCAGGTACAAGATGTTTCCGTAGTCAAGCCGAGATGTCACTAAGGCATTGACTACGATCTTCTGGGTGGAAGGGGGTAACATCCAGGCAATTTTTTCCCCCTGTGCTAAGCCTTTTTTCGGCTATTTGGGGTAGTTCACGTTAAGGCCCCTGTAATTGTTTGACCACATAGAGTATCCACGCCAAATTTGTGTCCTTTTCTTCCAACATCATGGGGATTCTGAAAGTACCCAGGGTTTGTGGATTCTCCTCAAGGGGGCCCAGAAATACTGCTAAATTTAGTTTTCAGGGGGAAAAATGGGAAAAAAGTGCTGCAGAACCTGGTGAGAGCCAGACAAGTCACCCCATCCTGGATTCCCCTGGGTGTCTAGTTTTCAAAAATGTATAGGTTTGCTAGGTTTACATAGGTGCCATCAGAGCTATGGTTCAAAATCTAAAGCTAGGCACTTTGTAAAAAAAGGGTCAGTTTTCACTGTAAAAATGTGGTGTGTCGACGTTGCGTTTTGGGCCGTTTCCTGTCCCGGGCACTATGCCTACCCACACAAGTGAGGTATCATTTTTATCGGAAGACTTTGGGGAATGCAGGGTGGGTGGAATTTTGTGGATCTGTGCAGATTCCAGAATTTTCCATCACAGAAATGTGAGTAAAATGTGTTTTTTTTTTTACAAAGTTTGAGGTTTGCAAGGGATTCCGGGTTACAGAACTGAGTGGGAGCCAAACAAGTCATCATATCCTGAATTCCCCTGGGCGTCTAGTTTTCAAAAATTGATAGGTTTGCTAGGTTTCCTTGGGTGCAAGCTGCGCTAGGACCCAAAATCCACAGGTAGGCACATTCCGAAAAAAGGTCTGTGCCTAGTGGGCTTTCTGCCGCCCTGGGAAGGGGGGAAATTGGGAGCTATTGCCCTGATATGCCCCCAAGGGTGGCAGAAAGACTGTGGCTATTTTTTGGGTGGATGGGGACATTGGGATGCCCATTGTGGGCAACCCCCACCCCTACGTATAAAAAAGTCAGCATAATCGCTGGTGCCTCGTGGGCTCTCTGCCTCCCCCGGGCGGCAGATCAGGGGCTACTGTCCCCATCTGCCTCCTGAGGGGACAGAAAGACTGTGGCATCTTTTTTTTTGGGGGGGCATTGGCATACCCATTCTGGGCAGGCCCCACTCCTGAAGTTTGTTCTACCCTTGGTGCCTAGTGGGCTTTCGGCTCCGATGGGGGCAGATAAGGGGCTATTGCCCCCATCTGCCTCCCGGGGGGGGCATAAAGACCGTGGGAATTGTTTGGGAGTGGGGGCATTAGCATGCCCATTCTGGGCAGTCCCCCCTATGTTTAAAAAAACAAATCCCTGGTGCCTAGTGGGCTTTCTGCCCCCCGAGAGGCAGATCAGGGGCTACTGCCCCAATCTGCCTCCTGGGGGGCATAAAGACTGTGGCATTTTTTTTTGGGGGGGGGGTGGGGGCATTGACGCCCATTCTGGGAAGCCCCCACCTGAACTTTTGGGGGAAAATCCCTGGTGCCTAGGGGACTTTCTGCCCCCCCGGGTGGGGCAGATAAGGGGCTATTGACCCCAACTGCCTCCTTGGGGGGGGCAGAAAGTCTCATGCCTTCTTTGGGGGGGGGGGGGTAGGGCCTATAAAAGAAATCCCTGGTGTCTAGGGTTCTTTCTGCCCCCCCTGGGGGGTCAGATTGGGGGTTACTGCCCCATCTGCCAACCCAGGGGTGCAGAAAGGCTGTCTGGCAAAATTTAATGGGGGAGCAAAGGCCCTTGCCCAAGGGTCTGCTCCCCCCTCCCTGGTGGCTAGTGGATGAATCCCTGCTTGGGGATTGCCCTCCTGGGGCGATACCCAAGCAGAGATCCACTAGTGAAGGGTACCATTGGAAAGGGGAGATTCTCCCCTTTCCAACGATACCTCTACCAAGTGTTTTGGTGCTCGGGCTGAGATTGCCCCACGAGCACCGAAACATTGAAACTGAAACTAAGTTTCAGTTTCGTTTTCCATGTAATGACGACAGCGTGCCATGCGCGTGATCGTCATTGCATTGAAAATCATCAAAGGGCCTCTGGAGGATGGGGAGCTCTTCACCACCTCCTAGGCCCCCCCCAAAAAATGGAAATCCTTCTGCTGTTTGCAGCAGAGGGATTTAGTGCCCCGTCCTCATGACTGAACCATTCCATCATGAGCGCCGAAAGGGTTATCTATTGACCTACTACTTCTTTGCCAATATCTGCATCCAATTTGGGCTTGGATGGAATGTGAGACATTTCCATGTTACATACACATTTTTATTGCCCAGATTCAAACATCATAGAGCATACTGAAGTTGCACCATCACAAAATAGCCAACCAAATCCAGGACTGTGAGTCCACATTTATCACAGTCTCTGGTAAAAGTCTCCATAATTACCCTTGGTGTAGCTGCATTGCAAATTACTTTGGGTCAAATGTACAAACATTTTTGAGGTCACACGAATCAGGCCATTTGTGACCTCAAAAATGTTGTTTTTAATGTACAAACCTCAAACTGTGATTCAGTAACAAGTTACTGAATTACTTTTTCGGTGTGCAACCCAATACCAATTCAATATTTAGAAGGGACCTGTATAGGATTTCTTCCAACTACTGATTGATAGTGCAATGTATTAATGTTTTGCAACCAAAATCCGGTTGCAAAACATAATTTTTTTACCACCTCTTCAAAGGAGGTGGAAACCCATTTACACAATGGGAAGAGGTCCCATGGGACCCCTTCCCCTTTGAGAATGTAAAAAATATTGTTTTTTAGGAGCAGGCAGTGCCCCAGAAACAGCTGCCTACTCTTAAAAAATGAAAGTTAAATGTTTAATTTTTTTGTTTTTGAAATGTATAAAAAAGTAAAATAAGATTGCTTTATTTAAAAGCAACCACAAACATGGCTGCTGACACCATCAACAAACAAAAAGAAGCAGCCCTGCCAAGTACCATGCATCAGGGGTTACACTAACGCATTTTTGGGCTGGTCTCTGCATCACCGCACTAAAATGCATTAGTCAAGCATTACTGGCCCTCTAAAAACGTGGGTTTAAATGCGCCGCAGAATTAATAATAAAACAGCGCAGGAGTGCTGTCTGGATGCTTACTGTGCTGCCTGCTCAATCAATGCATTTACTTGGCCGCTGTCCTACTCGTTTCCACCACATGAACTATAAAACTAATATGCTCTCTCGCTCTGTGACAGCAGTGGATTGGTTGAAGTCTTGCCATGGGGTTGTCTGAGAACTTCTCACAATTGGGTGCTGGAGTTCGGAGACTCTACAGTTGCTTGAGATTGGCCAAGGGAAAGCTGTACGGTTGTTTATTAGCTGCTCTGTGATGTCACTGGGAGTGCACATGCCACAGCACACAAAGAGTGTGCTATGCTGTTCGGAAATGGATGGAGCTCCGCGGCTCCTTTCTGAGTGATGGTGGCCGTCCCACTTAGTTGTGCCAATTCGAAGACTGTTGTGCTCCTCAGGATCGATGCGGGTGAAGCGATTCTTGTCAAGGCAATGTGCGTTTGTAATACTCTGACAACACCAGCACAATATTTTCTCAAGCTGAGGCCAAAACGAGGGCGGTGAGTTTGAAATCCTTTGCTGTTCCTCCGCACCTAGCGCTGCAAGATGGGGCTACCATCAAAGCTCATGGTTAAAACCCCTTCAGAAATCATTGCACAATCACATTTTATTCACTATAGTGCTCTTTGTGCATTCTCCCACCCATATCAGTTCAAATAACTTTAATCCGTATTTGACATCATGTTATAATTAGTTTGGTTTAGTTTTCTGACCTGTACGTATCTATTTTAAATGCCAATATCTGGGAAGTGTCTTAGGTTGTACCCGAGGCATGGCATTGACTTGTAACAGGCTCTGTGATTTTTAGGTAGGCAGTGAGGCCGTGCATTTTGTTGAAGTTCCTTTGTGGCACTGAGCTGCACACCCCGAATTGTGCACCTCCCTACTCAGCCCTCTTGCTTCCCTCGGGGCTGGTTTTCACAAACACATCGGCCCCACAGCACAGCAGACATTATTTTCCTTCCTTACATACTAGGACTTTTTCACTTTTTCCCATATTAAAAGTGACGCACCAGTGGCGCAAGGGCCTTGTAAATAACCCTCTGTATGTTTTATGATACAATAAAATTCCATATACATTCAGATATGGCATGCCGTCAGAGATATTTGAAAAATACAGCATGCATGTGTGTTGGTAGCTGCATTCGATTGCTGTGTTTTCACATTTTGAGTGATCAATTGTGACGAAGGACACGCTCAAGCTGCTCCGCTGCCTCACTCAGCTTGCAGCTGACACTCCCGGGAGGATGCACTTCTGGACACACAATCAAGTGAGTGAGTCCAGCTCTGATTTTGTTAATGACAATGTAATATGCTTCTTCTCGGTTTTCTTGACTCCTGGGAAAAGCACTGCTTCTTCTCTAAAACACGGGGCTGCTATTGCACTAATATGGTTCACATTTAAGGATTCTAAATATTATGGCTCACTCTTTGTAGCAATTTCCAGCTTTATGCATGTTGAAAAGACAAGCCTTTAGCTAGCTTGAAATATGAAATGGTGCTCCTCGGTTGTCCTTCCTATAACGATTATCTCCGAAAGGAGCAGTAGGTTAGTGACCTTACAATTCAGGGTTTTTTGCACCAGTTTCAAAGTCTTTTCAGAGCTTATTAATGGTTAAAATGGGTCAATTTCTGATATGTATCTCTTTCCATGGACTTAATTGCTGGGTTTCAGTCGGGGAAAAATGCCACTCTTTAATGTCACACATTTGGCAGAAAAATGCCACTTATTAGTACCCTGAAACCTTAAAAACTGTCATGCAATGTGAAAACTTGGCAGCTATATTTTAAGATCTTAGAGTTTCTAGTTGCTCAAACGGATATAATTTCTGATATCTATATGTTTTCCTCGTCTTCATTTCTTGATTTTGCTTGTGAGAAAGTGTCACTCATGGTTGTTGAATGTCACTCATAATTACACTGAAATTATGAAAATGTCACACGTAAGCAATCTGAAACCTTGGCAGCAATGCTGTATATGTATTAAGTACAGCAATGAAAGTTATTCCAAAGTTTCACAGACCCACACCTTGATTTTCTGCCTCCAAACATCGACACTGTGAAAAAATATGTTTTGAAAACCCAAACAACGGGGGCGTGGTCTCGGCGCCGATCAAGATGGCCGCCTGAGACGGGAGCTCTGCCGCAACGGGACGGCTTTTTCTTCGCCGCTCCTGGCCTGGGTCATTAAACTTCCCTAATTGGATTAGTTCCGCCAACCGGAACACAGCGCGACGCCGGTGAGAGCTTTTGCGGCATGAATTGAGCCGTTTTTGGTCCTTTTCTCGTCGAGGATACATTCTCCTCACGAAGCTTTTTTTCTTTAACATGGCGTGATACGCTGGTGCCATCTGCTGGCCTCTTCATGCAACTGCGCCCTTTGTGGAGAATGTTTTCCTTCATTAAGCCTTCTGCTTTAAGTTAATATGCCCACAATTAGCCTCTGTGATGTTCCTGGCTTCGGGTGGCATGCTCATTGGCTTCTTCCATCCTTTTACCTGTGAGACTGAAGGTTTTTTTTTTTTATATATATAACATTTCAATTGTCATGGTGCTTGGCATGTATTTATTTTGACAACTTCATCCAAATGTCAGTTTTTTGATGGCGCCGTTTTCCACCACTTTCAGTTTTTTAAAGGCCTGAAATATATCCTTCACTGGCGAGATACATATTGGGAGCTGTTTTTTTTTTTTTTTCTGTCAAGTCATCGTTGTCTACCTAGATACCACCCTTGAGGTTTCACTAGTCCCGGTATTGCCTTGGTTGGACCTCCATCTCTTCACGTCAAGCGGTTTGCGCATAGTTCATTTCTCTGGAAGAGAGTCTATGGGCAAACTGCGCAAACCCAAATTTATTTTTGTTCCGTCGAGGGGCACCTCTGTTACGATTCCACCAGCCTCTTCTCTACAATCTACTCCCTCTTCACCTGCAGGTCACATGGCTGGGGCTGCTCCTCATCGTCTCCCCTCTACACAGTCGTCTTCGACTAAACCTGCTTCTTCTTCTTCATCTACAAACCGACAAAAGCAAGACTCACCGCAGCCTTCTACCTCTCCGTCCTCTATTTCAATGGAGTTATTGTTAGAGGAGACTCGCGCTCTGCGTCCTTTTGTTGAAGAGACCAATACCAAGATGCAACAGTTTGAGGAGAAATGGCTGGCTTTGGATAGTAGATTGTCATCGGTTGAGCAGCAAATCTCCGAAACAAATACCCATTCTCAACGTATTTCCTGTTTGGAAAAATCTGTTCTTGCCCTTCAGCGGCACACTGAAGATTTGGAAAATAGAAATAGGAGGAATAACCTTCGTATTTATGGTCTGCCGGAGTCCCTTGAGGGAGATGACCCTGTGACTTTCTTTACTTCCTTCCTTCCGAAGCTTTTGGATATGTCACCTTCTACGTCCCTTACCATCCAAAGGGCTCATCGTTTGGGTCCCCGCCCTGATGCAGCGGTTAAGCCAAGAGGTGTCATTATTCTGTTTCTGAAGTTCACTGATCATTTATCTGTTCTTTCAGCAGCAAGATCTAAGCGTCAAATAACATGGCAGGGTCAGAGAGTATTTCTTTCACAGGATGTTTCCAATGCTACGGCCTCCAGACGGAAAGAATTCTTAAATCTTCGTGCGCCTCTTCGAGCTCTTGGGGCGAGATATGGCTTGTTTCACCCCTGCCTGTTTAAAGTTACTCATCAAAATCGCACCTGGTCCTTTCATGATCCTGCTGAACTTAAAAATTTTATTCATATCCAGAATAATAGCGGCATGGATACCTCAGCTACTCCTAATGGTTGACTGTTTACTGCTTTTTTGCCTAACTTTTTCTCCTCACAGGTTTTATGATAAGTGCGTCATAGTGTTTTTTCATCTCTTTTACTGCTTACTGCTTTATGCCTAACTTTTTCTCCTCACAGGTTTTATGATAAGTGCGTCATAGTATTTTTATCTCTTTTTGAAGCTTTTGTTTTTGTTGGTTCTCCATTTCTTGTTGTTAATTTCTTTCTGTACACTCTTTTCTCATTTATGTAGATCAATTCGTTGTATTTCCCTCCGTTATATTTGGCTCTATTCCCTTACTTCTCCCGTCCTGGGGTCGCTGGATTCCCCGGTCTTTGGCTGGCTCGTCTTGTTGCGTGTCGCCATTGCCCCACCGTTCTTCATTCTGTTCCCCTCAGATATGTTTCCCTCAGTCGTCCTGTTGGACATGTACTGTCTCTTCTTGTTTCTCTATCTTCTGTTTTTCCTCTTCCTTTTTTCCACTTTCCTTTCCTTCCCATTCTCTTCTAGTTCTCCCACCTTTCCGTATTGTTTTTATTTTTCTTCTATCATCCTCCTTATACGATCTTATTTATCTTCTTTCTCTTCATACTTTGTTGATTTTTGTTACTATGCTCTTTTTCTTTATTACCTGCCCTTATTTCTTATCCTTTGTACTTTTCATACGATTTTTGGTATATTTATATTTTTGAGTGTTAATGTGATCCTTGTTCTTATTGATTTATACTGTTTGCAATTTCAGAGTTATTTCCTGGAACGTAAAAGGTTTTGTTAGCCCAGTTAAACGACAGAGAGTCCTATCTCACTTAGCATCTTATAACCCTGATTTAGTTCTTTTGCAAGAAACTCACCTTACAGAAGCTGAGTCACTTGAACTTAAAAGGAACTGGGTGGGTACGGTCTTGTTTTCCCCTGCTGCTCACAAAAAAAACGGGGTTGCTATATTATGTCACAAACGCTTGAAATGTAAAATTCTGTCTCAAGAAAATGATACTGATGGTCGATGGATCCTTGCTAAGTTATTGATTAATTCTGTTTCTTTGACTGTTTTCAATGTTTATGGCCCCACGCAACCTGATTTCCTTTTTTGGCCCTCTATTACAGAAAAATGTATTCAATACCAAGATGAATTTTTTATTTTAGGTGGAGATTGTAATCAGATTGTTGTTCCGTTTCTTGACCGTAAATCTGCAGTACGCTTTCTTCCCCACAAATCTCATAAACAATTCCTTGACACTCTTTTCCAATCTCACTTTGTGGACTCTTGGCGGCTATCCCACCCTGACACTCTAGACTATTCCTTTTTCTCTCCGCCTCACTTTTCTTTCTCTCGTCTTGATTACATCTTTCTTTCTCAACCTTTATCTCAATCCTTACTATCTTCTTCTATTGAGCCCATAGTTATCTCGGATCATGCACCTGTTGTGACAGATCTTGAATTACTCTCTCCTTCTCCTAAATCTTCTAGGTGGCGTTTTAATGCTTCCCTTCTTACTGACCCTCTTTTTTCCTCCTCATTCCGTGCCTTTACTCGCGACTTCTTTTTAATTAACTGTGACCCTAGCATCTCCCCTCATATTTTATGGGATTCCTTTAAGGCTACTGCTAGAGGTTTTATAATTGATTTTGTCTCCAAGAAAAAGAAACAACGTCTCCAAATAAAAAAGTCTACATTAGTTGCTATCAAGGCATTAGAACATAAATTTTATACATCTTCGGACAAATTGATTCCTCCGGACCTTTTGCGTGCTAAATTGGAGTTCAATAAATGTACCACGGACAATGCCTCATCTATTCTTCTCCGTAGTAGTGCCCGTTTCTACGGTGGTCGCAATAAATCAGGGAAACTTTTAGCGAATTATCTTAAGGCGCGGAAGGATCGTACTACTATAGACTCTATTTTTTCTTCAGACAATACTCTTTTACATAAGGATGGTGAAATTCTCGACCAATTTCTTTCCTTTTATCAGCAACTCTATACTCCAGAATCCCCTCCTACCCCTACTCTTAACAAGACTTATTTGGAGGCAATCCCTAGACCCATTACTTCTCACCTCAATTTTCCAGATCTAGAAACTGATCTCTCATTGCATGAACTCTCCACCGCCTTGAATACTCTCACTAAGGGGAAAACTCCTGGTCCAGATGGTTTTTCGGTTGAGTTTTATTTGCATTTTTCTGACCTTTTGCTTCTTGTTCTTTTTCAATCCTTTTATGCTTCTGGTAAGTCAGATGGCACATTTCAGGACGCTACTATTTGCCTTATTCCTAAAGAGGGTCGGGATCCTCAATTTTGCAAAAATTACCGCCCGATCTCGCTAGTTAACGTGGATTATAAGTTACTGGCTAAAGTACTTGCTCTGCGTCTGGAATCCTTTATGCCGCACCTCATTGGCAAAGAGCAATGTGGCTTTGTCAAAGGTAGGCTTACTTCTGATAATTCCCGTATTTTTCTAAATGTTTTAAATAAAGCTTCCTCTCTTTCTATCCCCTTAGCAGCCATCTCTGTTGACGCAGAGAAGGCTTTCGATAGAGTTGACTGGTCTTTTCTGTTTGCTTCTTTACGTTGGCATGGTTTTGGACCCAATTTTATTTCTCTTATTTCCTTACTTTATTCTGCTCCCAAAGCTTCTGTTCTTGTCAATGGTCAGATCTCTTCTTCTTTTATGCTCCATCGAGGGGTTCGTCAGGGATGTCCTTTATCTCCGCTTCTTTTTGTTCTTGCTCTTGAGCCCTTTTTATCTTCTATTCGCAATAATGACTCTATATCCGGTTTCCCATATGGTGATAACCAGTTAAAGCTATCTGCTTATGCTGATGACATTCTCTTATTCATATCTGATCCAACTTCTTCTATTCCTTCTTTACTATCTGAATTCACCTCTTTTTCTTTAGTCTCGGGGTATAAAATCAATGCTGACAAAACTGAGATCCTCCCCCTTACGTCTGTTTGTCTTCCTCATCTCTTCTCTTCTACAGGTTTTGCATGGAATAAATCAAAAATTAAATATTTAGGAATTTGGTTCTCTTCTTCTATTGCCCCTTCCGTTAAATTAAATATGTCTGCCGTTCAATCTCGTATTGAAAAACTGTTTACTACTTGGAACCCTCTTTTTCTCTCCTGGTGGGGTCGATTGGATTCCATAAAAATGATGATAGCTCCTGTCTTGATTTACACTTTCTCTATGTTACCTGTTCACATTCCTCTTCTCTATTTTAAACGAATTGACTCATGTCTCTCAAAATTTCTCTGGAAGGGCAAAAAATCTAGAATCTCTTTACTTAACCTTCGAAAGCCTAAGTCTAATGGAGGAGTCAATTTTCCAGACTTCCGTCTATATCATAAATCTTTCTCTCTCCGCCAGGCATCCAGATGGCTTGCATCAGGCTCCTCTCCTTTTACTCCTCTTTGGCTCCTGATCGAACAATCGTTGTTGTTACCCTTCTCTTTTCCCGAAATCCTACGCTTTTCCGCCAACTCACCATATACTCTTCCACCCTTATTTAAACATACTTCTTCTCTTTTGCGTCCCCTATTTCTCCTTTCCAACATGACGCGTGAGTCTTTTTTAAATTCGCCTCTTTGGTATAATTCACTCATTCTTCTCAAAAACAGACCTATCTGTTGGAAGTCTTGGCGTTCAAAAGGTATGATATGGGTTAATCAGCTTTTTGATGGCTTAGTACCTTGCTCTTTCCCTAAATTTCAACTTCTGTTTCATTGTCCCCGTTCCTTTTTACAAAAGTTTTCTATCCTTATGACGATTGTTCTTGACCGTTTCTATTCTCTCCCCTCTTCCATATCCACTTCTACTCCTCCCCCTCTCCATCCAATTCTTCTTACTTTGCCCAAGGCTTCTCTTATCTATAAATTATTTTCTTCCCCCAATCCTGCACGTAATAAAACTAAATTAGAACTCTCTTGGGAATGGGATTTGGGTTCTTCCTGGTCTGTTGCTCTTTGGGATAAAATTTGGGCCAGATCTTTAAAAATTTCTCGTTCTGCTTCTCTTACTCAATCCCTATTTTATTTTTATCATCGCCTTTACCGTTCTCCTCTCTCTCTATCTCGTTTTTCTCCATCTATTCCTAATGCTAACTGCTGGACCTGTGCTTCGCCTATGGCTGATACTTTTCATCTCTTTTTTTTATGTCCTTCTGTTTTAAAATTTTGGGATAAAGTTTGGTCATATATCACCCATATTTTTGATCTTTCCTGTCCATATTCTATCCCCCTCCTTTTTCTTGGCAGCCTTTCTGACTTGCTTGATATTCCTCCACACTCTCATGGTCTCTACGACCTCATGATTGCTCTTGCCTTCCAACACATTTCCTCGAACTGGAAATCCCTCACCAGCATCTCTATTCAAGCTTGGTGGAACGCACTATGCCACACTCATAGACTTGATGTTTCTTTTGCCTCTTCCTGTAAGCCACCTCGTAATGTGGATCTTTTCTGGTTACCTCTCACTTCATATTTAGATCTTTTGGCCACGAAGAAGGTTTCACAAACTAATTCGGAGAACTTTAAACCACCTTGAAATATTTATTTATTTATTTATTTTTCTTTTCTTTTTTTGACTCTCTTCTTTTCTGCCGCCTTTTGCTTACTCCTCTGGTTTATTATTATCTATATTGTATTACATTTTATATTTTATGTACTGATCGTGGATCACTCCTGTTTTGCATTCCTTAATGATTATTGTTGACATGTTTTAGCATTAAGTATTATTTTCCCTTCTTCTTCTTCCCTTTTTTCCCACTTTCTTTCCCCTCCCTCCCTCTTCCCTCTTTTTCCCCTTAAAAGTTTATAAAAGAAGCTTTTTCGGTTTTTAAAATGATATCAGCTATGTTCATATCTTGTGCTACTTGTTCACTATTTTATGTTTTCTCTTGCTGATATTTTCCTGTATAATATTATTTCAATAAATCTTTTTCAAACATAAAAAAAAAGAAAACCCAAACAACAAAAAACAAACACCCACGAATCAATTTGCAATGAAAACTAGAGCTAGACAAAGCACGTAAGCAGTTTAAGTCATGAGTGAACATTAAAATGAGGTCACAAAGAATTCAGTAGAACATTGTGCTGAGACACTCTTTCGATCGATCACACACACACACACACACACACACACACACACACACACACACACACACCCACGCACGCACGCACGCACGCACGCACGCACCCCCCCCATTCCAAGGATTCATCACAAAAAACAAAATCACCGACTCCCACCCAAACACTCCTGCGTAGGGAAACACCATACATCAGGTTTATAAAGTACATTGTATCCCAAACAGGATTTCCCAGGGCAACATTCCAGTTCACAGGGAGCGTCTTCCACATACCAGATAAAACAGAGCTAAAGTAACCAAGTTTTCATTTGTTTCTGAAAATATATTTTGATGAGATGAGGCAGCAAACTGTTATGCAGTTTCAGAGCCAAGTATCTGAAAGATCGACCACCATTCCTGGTCTTCTCAGAACAGTAGCTAACTAACATTTGAAAAGCTGAAGAGATCTAAAGGGATTGTAGGGAGGAATTAGCTGCAGGATACAAAGAGCCTATGTTTCGAAATGGCGGATAGGTATAGGTAAAACAAAGGGTCTAGATTTGGATTCATTTGGCGACTGGTAGCTAGCACAGATTTTTGAGGTTCATACAGATGGGACAGTGCCTCAAATCAAATTGGAGCAGGCCAGCTGCCATGTTTTGAATAATTTGGAGATGCCTCACAAGAGTCTGAGAAATGCCCAGGTACAGGACAGTTCCATAATCCAGACAAGAACGGTTCAGCAGTTTTCTGTGCCAAAAGGGGGAGAGATGATAGTACACTTTTTAGGCACTTTAAAAGTCCAAAACAGTGGGCTGAGACATGGAAGAGGGGTAAGGTCCTAGGAAGTCCATCCACTAAATAGTGGTCCAGAAGTTAGAGTTGTTTCCAATCAGCATGACTTCATTTTTACTATTGAGCTTTACTGCGGAGCTGCAAAGGTTTAGTACTCGACTCTTGAGCTAGTGAGATGACAAGTTGTTTGTTGTCAGTATAAGTCATAAAATCAAAGCCAAATGACTCAATAATGTCATCTAGAGGATGCAAGTAAATGTTGAATAGTGTCAGACTCAAGGGCAAGTCCTGAGGTACGCTGCAGAAGATCTGGAAACTAGCATAGAATCACAGCTTAATTAAGACTTAATGAAAATTGAAGAGAGTGATCTGTGAGGAAAGAAATAAGCCATTTCAAAGCTTTCTTATACATCCGACAATTAAACAATCAAATAGCCTCGGCATTAAAGAGTTGTGGGAGACAGTATCGAAGACTTCACTGGGATCAAGCAAAATGAGCCCAGCACAGCCTCCTTGATCTAGGGTCTCATGTAAGATCTCAGTCGCTGCAAGGAGGGCAGATTCGGTTCAGCGTAGGAGGTCAAATCCATACAATGCAGAGGGAAGCAGTTTGTGGATTTCAAAGGAGCTAGCTCTTGATAGGCTTTTCCAGCCAACTACTTTGAAGTTAGAAATGTAAGGGCATAAGGCAATATGACTTCCAGTAAATTGGTGGAAAATGTATGCTTTGACCCTGGATGGCGATATAGGAGGGCACCTGAGAAGGAGAAGTTATTCGTTAATTTTAGCTTTCAGAAGCAATAGGTCAGCTCTTGCGCAATTAAGATGTGACTTAAACACGATGGCTAGGCCACCACCATTTTTCATGGGGTGTTTTTGCTCAAGAATGGTGTAACCATCAGGAAGGGCTTGCTCTACATCGAGCATAGAGGCTTTATGAATTCAGGTTTCAGTTGTGAACCATGTGTCAGGGCACCAACTCCAAATAAAGTTAAAATTAATGCTAAATAATAGATGATTACCTTCGGCAATTGCTTTGAGTACCTCATTCATAGGGGTAGCTGTGTTAATCTGATAAATGAAGTGAGGGCAGCTGACCAAACTGTTACAGAGTTTCAATTCATGATGATAAGCCAACTCGGAAGGTGGACAAAGGGCAATGAGTTCTGAGGTTGAACATTTATTAGAGGAGTTCATAAAAATACCACTGTTCCTAGCCCCGAGCTCCGTCTGGGTGCAGTTGGACAAAGATGGATCTGCCTTTGGCAATACCACTGTACGGACTGGCTATGCCCACTTGAAAAAAGCACGTCATATGAAAGTGGCATGGCTACGAGCAGGACGCAATCGTATTTAAACAAGTGGGTAAAATACAATTTACCTGGAGCTCAGCAATTCCTCAACCCAATGGAAGACGTCCCTTTCAGTGGGAAGTATTGGTAGCAGAAAGTTTAACCCAACTAAAGCGTGAGAAAACAATACATAAAATAATTCAAATAGGCAAAGTATGCCGCTAAAAGATAGCGACTGTGGTGTGAGATGGAGGCAAGCACCTCCAACCAGCCAAGCCAACAAAAGTAAATCAAAATGGGTCTATGAGCTGAGTTGACCAAGTTCCTACAGAAAACACACGTAAGTAAAATCCCCCTGCGGGAGCAGAATCCGGCACAGCAGCACTATGCCCGCTTGAAATAAACCAAGCATGTGAAAGCTTCATAGCTCCGAGCAGGATGCAATTGCATCAAAATTAATGGGTTACATACTATCCTCCAACTGTAGCCCAGAAATTTCCCAGCTTACTGGAAGACTTCCCTGTTAGTGGGAAGTGCTGGTAACAGAAAGTTGAAACATGAGAAACTAAAGCACGAGGAAGGAAAATATTAAATAATTAGAATGTCAAAGTATGCTGTTAAAAGATGGTGACCGTGGTGCGTATATGGAGCCAGGCACCTCCTGCTGAACAAGGCGGTAAACTGAAATCAAAAAGGGTCACTGAGCAGAGTTAAACAAGTTCCTATAGAAGCACAGGTAATTACAAGACCCCTGCAGTAGCAGAATCCAAGGTGGAAGTGCTATGCTTGCTATAAAAAAGCCAAATGTATGAAGTGGATGTGGCTTCACACAACGCGGTTGCGTCAAAACAAGTGGGTAAAACAAAAATCCAAATGAAGCCCAGAAACTCCCAACCCACTGGAAGGCTTCTCCAAAAAGGAGGGGGTTATAATCACTTTGTGATCAGGAAAAATTGATTATCTTTAATTCATTCAACTGAAAGACCAGAGAAATTCCACAACTCATCCAAACTCTCCATAAATATTCTATCATATATTACAATATTTATAATATACCATATAGACGATTTAAAAAATTGATTTGACACACCTGATTCTACATCAGGTTTAGGTATCCTACAAATGTTGCTGAAAATATGGTATAGCAGTTTAGATGGTTTCCTAGTTAATGTAAGAATCTTTTAAAAGGAAACAGGCAAAATTGCAGCTTTCTCTATTTAGATGCAAAGTGAACAAGTGCTATGGTCAAAATCCCTGAACCAAGATTGAGCTTAATTTAAGGAAAATGACAAGTGAGACAAATAAACATTTGGAAGGTGAACGTCACTGTGTTTGAGATTATACAATTCAATTGCAGGTTTTATTCCCTTTCGAAGAAATTTAGATGGACTTTAATTGTCAACATAGTCCTTGAATACAGTATAACTAGGAGACACATCATTTTAATAGTATTTAAAAGATCCGCCCATGGAAAAACAAAGGAGACCAACTTGAGATGCATAAATCTTTTTTTAGTAAAATTTACATTTAATGTAACTGTATTTTTAATATTAATGATAATAAACAGGAACATGAACCAAGATATTCCAAATTAACCTAAACCTAATAGGCATATCCTTAACACAATATTTACTTAAGGGATTGTTTTCCGATTTATCCTTATTAAGCTTATAAAGCCATACTTTAGAAAATAGATCTGTTTCTTGAGTAATGTGAAAAAAGGAATATTTCATATTATTTAAATAAGCACATCATCTGCATAAGCAGCATATTTAACTTGCTGCTTTCTGTACATAAAAGCTTCAGTAAAAGGATTCTGATTCAATTTGGTCAGAAAGGGCTCAAGGACTAAAATAAAAAGTAATGGAGAAAGAGGTTATCCTTGTCTGGTACCTTTGTCTGACTATGTCTGATGAGAAAAGGGGATAGATTCTTTATTAAGTCTTAGTTACAGGTTGGTATCCATGTAGAGCAGCCCCACCAGGAGCAGCCTGCCTGCTGCTCAGCCCATCTTCAACTATCACACTGCACCACACAGGCACCCAAAGATTCCAATCATCTCCATCACACCAACATTCCACTCAGAACACTCACACTGGCTGAACAGCTAGGAGCCAGATAACATAGGAGAAACATTAATACCTAAGCAGGATATAACATATCCTCCCCTTTGAAACGGAAACTAAAACTAAAAAATACAAAGTTGGAAAAACTATACACAAAAATGTACACACAAAGAAAATAGTTCAGAACCCAGGGATGCAAGGTAAAATACAACATCACAAGAGGAAATGAACACTTAAGAAACGACAGTGGATGAATAAATAGATATATAAGAAATATCACCCTTCCTCCTCCATTATAGAAACATATTAAAATGAAGAAACAAAGTCAGATAAAATGTCACAAGAAACTAGACAGCTGACTAGGAAAAACTCAAATGTAGTAAATGTGAAACCGATACACAACAAGACATGTAAAAACACAGAAGACATGGGTGTGAAGCACATGACCATACATCACACACAGGGCAAAGAAATGTAACGTGTAGCCACAGGTGACACGCACCCCAGAACTCTATCCCTAAAGTTAGAGAAATGAGAAAGAAGAACAAATAGACATGGGTGAACTGCACCCCCTGTAGAGATCCTTCGAGTAAGGAATGGATAAGTAAACTGTGAAATTGGGATTAAACCCATCTTGAAACCCCTCATGTAAAGGTCAATAAATTGCAGAAATGGGATTATAACCCATAAAGACATCACTTGTGTAAGGGTTTGAAGAGTAAACTGTGCAAATGGGACTAAAACCCATCATGATACCCTTCATGTAAGGGTCAATAAATTGAAGAAATGGGACTACAACACATAAAGACATCCCTTGTGTAAGGGCTTTTAATGTAAACTGTGTAAATGGGACTGACACCTATTTAGCCACCCCTCATGTAAGGGTCATGTGATGGACAGCATAGAAATGGAACTAAGACCCATTCGCGTCCCTCATGTAAGGGAGTGTAACGTGCAATGCAAATATTGGCAAATTCCACCCATAAAACGATCCCTCACGTAAGGGTGTGTAAAAACAAACCAAGACATGGGTGAACACCACCCACTAAAACATTAGGTCCTCCCTTATATAAGGGTACCTAAGCAAACAAATAAAATAGGCAAACCAAGCCCATAAAGCAATCCCAAATGTAAGGGATATGTATAGTACAATGCAGATGTGTAGCAATAGACGTAGTGCGATACGTCAAAACGAAAAAAAAAAATAGTGCAATTTGTGGGAATGTAACCATACCACAAACCAACCAGAGGTGAGCGACTAAACAACGCACATGAAAAAGAGGCTTGCAAACTAGGATAGCACACCATCTGTCTGTCACACTTAAAGCACAGCTAGAATGTAAAATACACAAAAGTAATGCACAACTAGAAAAAACACACACACAGAAGTTGCCTCACGTGACACTACCTGTAGAACATGGATTTGTCGGCTTGCTGTTCCTCCATAAACTTTGACGTAAAACAAATGTAGTTGATTGGCATCACAAAGTAAATCAACATGCAACTGTTGAACATTACTCCAACATGAACACTAAATCAGGCAAACTCTTTTTCTTTCTCTTGTTTTAAAAAAAAAAACTAACCAATCCAGACCCAGCAAGATCTGCTGTGAGCGAAATCTCACACAAATTGACAAACACTCTCTCTATGGTTCCCCCCAAAAAACTGGATGCATGCCAATCTGAATTCTGGGCATCCGTAGGAGATAAGAAAAAGCTAAACTTGTCATGTAGCACCCTCTCGCACTGGCAGCTGATAGATGGAGTCTGACACGGTAATATATTCGGGACTTGGCAACCACAGACAAGATGCTGATGCAGTACACTGTGAGCCTGCTACACAGAATGTACTCACGTAATTCACCGACACCTGCACCATGCGTCTGCTTTAGAAACTTGTTCTTGCCCCTCGAATGTGCCTGGGTTCTATCGTAAACATGCACACGACAAACTTGGAGGTGAATATCTGTAGTTTCCTTGCCCTCCACCTCATAGAACAAAGATGATGGCAAGTACATGATGCTGCACCGGATAGCTCCCAGAAGTTGCATGAACCAAGCGTAGCCACACAGCGTGCATTTACTAAACATCCTGAGGGGAGCAGTCCAGTTGCTTATTCTGGTGCCTTGGACATGGCAGAACTCCATCGTGAATGACAACATGCACGGGTTGAAAGGTAAGATACACTTGAGCATAGCTTGAGCCGCAGTAACAGTGAATTTTTTAAGTTGAAGACCAACGGCATACCCATTGAACAAAAGCAAAGCACTCACAGTATTTTCCACCATGCTTAAGATGTAATATGAACCTAATGACAACATTCACAGCAGTCACAACAAATTTGAACGCTGGTTTCAAAGCTAAGAAACACAGAGTTTTCTCATCCGTAAAACACGCTGCCTTTATAAGTTGCAGACGAATCATGGTCAAACATGGCACACTATAGCTGCAGCATGTACCAAGAGCTAGCCAGTGACCAATTGTTTGAATCCTATACCACCCTGTTGCAGACTGATGTAACTGCATGACTTCCATAAACTGTTGAAACACGCCTTGGTTGGGGCCGTCCGTTTGATCAGGACACTGGTGGGGCTGCAGGGCATTTTGTTGCTGTCTTGACTTGACTTGTTTCTTGAGTCCTTGGTGAATTACTCTTGTATCCTCATGTTACAAAGTTTATGTAAGTTTCTTCAGTGGCACAATCTTCTTTTCTGGGTCATCTTCATCTTCAGTAAGACTATTTGTCACGCATGGGTCTGTTTCCAGATTGTCACCAAAATTATGTTGTGATGTAAGACAGATAGCCGAGGAGTAACTTTGAATATTCTTTATTAAGTCTCAGTTACAGGTTAGTATTCATGTATAGTACCCCCACCAGGAGCAGCCTGCCTGCTGCTCAGCCCATCTTCAACTGTCAAACCTCACCACACAGGCACCCAAAGATTCCAATCATCTCCATCACACCAACATTCCACTCAGAACACTCACACTGGGTGAGCAGCTAGGAGTCAGGTAACATAGGAGAAACAATAATACCTAAGCAGGATATAACAGATCCACCAATCAAACTACGTGCATGTCAGATGAGGAAGATATGGCAAGCAAACTGACTAAGCCTATACCTGTACGTAGGAGAGTTTGACAAGCTCGTGCCCACACTATTTTTCCTTTATTTTAACAGGGTTGTTGGTTATCTCAACTCTGGGAGTATCGATGCCCCAAAGTTGAGTGGAAATAAGATCTCCACGCTCCTCTTCATGGATGACACCCTTCTACTCTCTAGAACCCCGTCTAGTCTACAAAATCTCCTGAACATTTTGAGGAACTCTGTCATGCCAGGGGCCTTGAAATCAACACACAGAAGACCAAATTTATGGAATTCAGAACTCATAAAATTACAAGAGCAAATTTACCTTAGGAAATATTGCTCTACAGTTGGTTAAATTCTTTGACTATCTTCGGGGTAAGGATCGCCAATTCACTCTCCTGGTCCTCCCAGATCCTCAAAAACAACTTGATTACTCTACACACTGCGGTCGGCGTTCTAAAAATGCATGGAACCTCCCAACTCCATTCGATTTCTCCAGCATTTAAAGTCTGTAGGGCCAAAACCCAGACAGCAGCGTGTTGTATTTTAACTTTCAGAACTGTTCACTCTATTTTGGTGGGATGCAGCACAACACTCTATGGCGCAGAGATATGGGGAACATCCAATCTCAGCCCATTGAGGGTTAAGGAACTTGTTTATTAAACCATTACCTATACTACCACTGAGCGCACTGTTCATACCTATAATCATCGATACTGTTCTCAAAGGAAATGAACATCTTGCTGCCCTCAAACCCTTTTTATGCTGGGCTAGGATTTGGTCTTACCATGAACTAGATCAGTACAGGAGGGATCTTTTGTAAGTCAAAAATCTTGATTTGGGCAACAAAATCAAGTAGCTCTTGCACTTAAATTAATGTTTATCAAAACTAGGACTCAGGACAATATACACACTGAGACCCTAAGACCCAACAGGGAAGCACTTATTATTAAAACGTATTGGGACTTATTTGGGGCCCAATAGCACCACTCCATCAACTTAGATCTCTATCTAATTATTTTTGACTCACAAACAGCTACCTATATTAGAAGCTTTTCTGGAAAAGATCTCCCCCACTCTTGAGGAAAGCCTCTTAATCAAATTTCGCTTTGGCATACTACCTCTAACTGCTTTTACTAACAAATGGTCTTCCGGCTCTTCCCCTTTGGCTGAGTCTAGCATGTGTGGGCATAAAATCGAGGACCCTGATCCTTTTCTATTCTTCGGCCCTTGTTACACTGAGCCCAGGCACAAATGGATTCACCCTTTGTGCGTTAACTTGGGCCTTAATAGTTTTCTGACTGCCCACAGGATTTTCATCTCTGCCTCTTTCAGTAGTGAAGTGTTCTCTTAGCAAATATTTGTTTGCCACATGGATCCTACCTTCCAGATCCCCCAAACTTAATTCTGGTGCACTTTATTTCTGTTTAATGAGATAGTATTGCTTTTAACTATATAGTTATGATTGTACATTATGGCTGCGAATTACACGAGAAAGATCTCCCTCTAGGAACTCAGATTTACTATTAGCTATTTGTAACTCCTACTAGGATGCACCATGTTACAGAATTCCCTACATCTATGATGTTTCTTTACTATGCAGTTTACTTGATTACTAAAAGCTGCTCTTCATGCACTTTATATGTATCTTTTGGGTCCTTGATTCCTGTTATTGCACTTTATGCCCATGTTTTGAAATATAGTATATCTATACCATGATGGCAAGGTTTTCCTTGGGAAAATAAGGCCCCTGAATAATAATCAAACGTTTTTAACACGTTTTTTCTTGACAGGAGCCTTAAAGTTCCCTGTGCCACACCATCTTGTTTTATACTTGTTTTTTTGCGGATTTACTTTGTTCTTTGTATAAGAAACTATAACTGCCTAAAAACCTGTTTTCTCTGTTTACTATTGGTCTCAATAACTCTTTTGCTGAACGTTGTTCATTTTTACCTGTTCACATGTTACCTTACATGCTCAGGCCATGTATTATACTCCCTGGGCGATGTTGAACAAGACCTTGTGTACCAGGAAAATGTACTGTCATTTAATAATAACAATATGGTTTCACTTATTGTACTGCTTTCTGCTCTTTAGATATGGCTGTCTTTTTTATTTGTTTCAAAGATTGTGGACTATGGATTTTTCAATTCACTTATATGGTCTTTTGGCCTAAATAAAGTTTATTATATATCTATCTACTATGAAATGACATACCTACATACACACTTCAAGCATTAAAAAACACAATCAAGCAGAGACTTTTTCTATTGTGAATGGGTTCTGGGTGGGCCCTGTGTTGTGCCTGTTCCTCCCGCCTCCTCCTTAGAACAGGTCTGCCCCGTAGAGGAGGAGGAGTACACATGGACATCTATCTACTACTTGCATATTTCTTCGTGTCTACCTGTGGGATTTTTGTAAGCCTCCACAACGTTACAAATCTACTTAATTCCTAAAGGTATCGATAAATTCCACTCCATAATGTGACTCACAAAACAGTGGACTAAAATGTTTGCGTTGTGAAGCTGGGCTAAATAAGCATTTTTTTTATTCTGCAAATCAGAATTAACATCATTCTTTGATTGATATGCACGTGAGGCAGAAACAGTTTGCAACAGTCTAACCAAAGCATGGTGCCTACACTGTAAAAGGCCTGGGCCAGGCATTTACACTTGAGTGGCAACCACATAACATGCAATGCCTTTCTCCAAAAATTAGTGCTCATGGGCCCCACTGCCAACCATTGGCTAAAATTAAGCACTGGGGCCCTACGACCAGCAGGCATCCTATATAACCCTGGGCGTAGGACTACGCTACGCTACTCTTGCGTAGTTTGCGCAACTACGCGAATTGCATGTAGCACAGTGCACAAATGACAATAGGGTGTTATCCAACCTCCAATACGGTTTTAGGTCAGGAAGAGGTACCATGGACCAGTGCCTCAACTTACATCTACTGGCTGGCAAATATACGATAGCTAAAAAAGATTCCCTGTTAATGACCTTTATGGACCTCAGCTCGGCATTTGATCTGGTCAACAGATCGAAGCTGTGGTCCATTTTACTTGATATGGGTATTGATTCGTGCCTGGTTCATTTTTTAGCAGATCTACATCAGGATCTCTCAGCGGTAGTTAGAGTTACCCGGGATGGCAAATGCTCCAGACCTTTTAAATCGGATAGAGGAGTCCGACAGGGGTGCATCATGGCGCCGTTACTTTTCACTCTTTATATTAATGCCCTAGATAAATCCCTGGACAAGGCTAGTTTGGACGTTCCTCATATGGGGAACAAGTCTGTCCCGGTCCTCCTCTATGCGGATGACGCTGTGCTATTATCACGGACCGTCATAGGGCTACAGAGACTTTTGGATGCATTTGGGGCCCATATAAAATCTTTGGACTTGGTGGTGAACATGTCCAAATCACACGTTATGATAATGGGTCAAAGACCCAGAAAAGCCAGAACCTTTTTTTGTAACGGGGCAGAGGTCTCCAAAGTGTCCTCTTTTACGTATCTGGGGGTTTTGTTCAATGAAAGATGCTCCTTGGTCCCCCAATTTAAAGCTAAGAAAAACGCAGTAGTTAGGTCAACCTCAGCATTATTGGGGTTTTCAAAGAGGTTGGGAGCCAGACCCTTTGAAGCCATTCTCGCTATTTATCGCTCTAAATGTCTGGCCATTGCCACATATGGTGCTGCTATCTGGGACAACAAACTTGCGATAGGGGTGCAGTCGGCGGAAAATAACTTTTTACGTACGCTTTTGTCTGTGCCCCAATCATCCCCTACATTCTCTATCCACCAGGAACTAGGGTTGTGGTATGTGACTGACCAACTGAGATTGGCCCCATTAGTTTGTTGGATGAAAACCTGGCTAAACCCAGAGTTGACCTTAAATCACGAGATCTTGCGGGATTGTGTTGCTCTGGATAATGCTAGTAGTATCCCATGGCTTTCCTATGTTAAGTGCATGTTTGATAAACTAGGGCGTCCTGATGTCTACAATACCCCAGCAGGGATAAAAAAAGAAGATGTAAACTGGGTGAAAACACATTTTTTAACCTCAGTAAGGTTGGCCCGGGAGCAATTAGAGTTACAAAAACCCATGGTCAAGGCCCATTATCTAACCATTTCCTCTCCATTGATTGAGCCCTATTTAAGTATTGTGACCAAACCTTACCATCGCTGGCTCCTGACTAGATTTAGTTTTAACTTAATTCACCCCGTGTTGGGTAATTATTCTGGTTGGTGTAAAATAGAGGAGATGGGCCCGTGCCAGTGCGACAACTTTTCATCACAGGACACCTTACACTTTATCATGTTTTGCGACTCTTATAACGACCTACGGAGGAGGTTTTTAGTCCCTCTTCTGGAGGAAAAGGGCTTTATTCAGGTTAGACCAGCCCTATTACATCTTCAACTGCTGGATGATGTTAGGACCATTTTTTGTGTGGCTAGTTTTCTTGTTGCTGCTGTCCGCCGCAGAAACAGAACATTGCCCTTGGTCAACTCTGATTGAACTCTAATTGGTTTTGTATTTTAACTAGGATTGTGACATCTTGCTGTAGACTGGATTATTTATGTTATTTTAACCTTCTATTTATGTATTGTACTTTTATGATTTTAATTAATCGAATAAAGTGGCTTTGTCTGTCTGTCTGTCTGCGTAGCGTAGCGGGCATTTTTTGCTTGCTCGCGGTCCTCAACGTCAAGTTGGCGACCGCGAGCGAGCAAAATAACATCCCGGTGAGACTTTTTCCTCGTTCGCGATCAGCAACTTCAAGTTGCCGATCGCGAGTGTGGAAAATAAACCTCCCGGCGAGATTCTCAACGCAGGGAGGTGAGGTTTCTCATTGCGAGTGGTCGCGAATGTTCGCAACCGCTCGCGATAAGAAACTACCAGTCCGCGTTGAGAAAGCTGCCGCTCGAGTACAAATCTACTCGAGCGGCAGAAAATGACCGCTTGCACTGTGCAAGATGCAGTTTGCAATGATTGCACAGTGCTGACATGCATCCGGCACTGTGCAATCATTGCGAACAGCATTTTGCACAGTGCACTACGCAGTTCGTGTAGCTACACGTAGCTTGCGAAGTGCACTTCACGTAGCTACGCGTAGCGCTACTATGCAAACTACGCCCATGGTTTTACCATATTCAATTTTTTTCTTTTTTGGAACAAATTTTATTGGGTTTTACAAACTATGTGATATTATGTAATTGATACATAGATCGCAGAGAGAATAACAGTATATGACGCTTGATATTGTCATGCAGTACAGTTGCAGTTATTACAGTATGCAGGTGTAAGTCCGTACTAAGTACGGCAGTAATATGACTCGTGCAATTAACGTCTGTCCATTTTCAATTGAATCTGAGTTTACAACCCTGTTTAATAAAGTAGCATATAACTATGAGTACCAACCCCCCCTGCCCTCAATTGACAGGCAAAGCAAACAGTCATCGACTCAATAAGGGACCTGTTATGGTTCTATAACACAATCACTTGTGTTTTGCATGGGCAACCACACTGTCGCTGCATAGGCGGGTTATCAGTATCCATCGCAGTTGGACTGTCACGTATATTGGTAGTAAGAGTGAAGGAGCATGTAGCTTAAGTACCCATGGTAAGCCTTGTCCCCGTCTATTGTAGTCATGGTCATTTGAGAGCTGGCAGTGGTGGACTATGGAGCTGTGAAAGTATCCTAAGCTTTGAATTACTCCAGTAGAAGGTACCAGCTCACTGATATGGGTCTTTTCCGCAATCCATGGTATTCTTTCCTACGTAGAGAGCCACTGTCCGATAGACCCCCATATACCATATTAGATTATGCCATATTAAAAGAGAGTCACCATTTTCAACCGATTTCCAGACTTTTTAATGTGTCCAGTGCATTCAGAGCCGGATGTAAAGCAGCATATTATCAGAGATGGGAGGCAGCATTTTGAGCAACCCTATTCACCAACACAAATAGATTACCAGCCTGTTCCCAATCATTAGCTAACTCCCAAAATACCAGTTAGACACCGCTTCCACCCTCCCCGTGATCCAATTCACTGACACAATATTGTTGATAAAAATATTGTTAGTACAAAAACTGTGTCAAAAATATTGTTTACCACAATATCGTGCTCTATACTTATAATGGTGAGTCCAAAAATATCAGGAAAAAATATAGTTGACACTAATATTGAACAAAAATAGACAAAAAATCGATTGTTTAATATAGAGTTTAAAGTAGTAAATGTTATTGATATTTTACATATATTACTATGAATGTAAATTGCATATAAATATAATATAATTAATAAAAATATTTACATTACCTTATAATTTTTTTATATTTTAAATTGATTAATATGACTACATCATGGAAAATGGATTGTCCGTATACCTACCATGACGGAGGAGGGAAAGGGCAACAAGAGAGGTCACAAACCTCTTCTTGGTAAGGACTGGACACTTTGCATGATTTTAGATGTTTCATGGCAACAAATATGTGACTTCACTAAGCGAATTATGGATTTTATGAATGCTTGAGACATGCCATATTCATGACCCAACTATTAACAAGTGGTACTGCGAGTACAGATGGCCATCAGGCATAATGGATATTATCTTGCAGCTCCAAGATTACTATGGGAAATGTAGTTTATATTGTGAGTGAAATGTTCAAGAGAGTATTTAAACACCTGCAGTTTGTGAAGCAATTCCTATGATTAAGGCATTTACACCAAAACGCGTCAAGAGCTTGCATGTTTGGAATCTGCAATCTTTCAATAAATGCTCTGTGAAGTCTGGAACTGGGCTGTGGCACTTCAGTTTGATATATATCTATATCCACCAAAGATGTTCCCCCCTTGACCGGGAGCAGACTTGGTGGAAAATTAAAATGCAGCACAGAAAGAATTACCGTTGAATGGCGATTCTTTCTGTGCTGTGTATATATATATATATATATATATATATATATATATATACACATACACGCATATAGATATATGTGTGTGTGTATAGAAAATACAGACAGAACAAAACCATAAAAAATATAAACAGTTGATAAAGAAAAAATATATTAATGTAGATAAGAAATAAAATATTGATTGAAAAATACAAAAAACAATTACTAAAAATACTACGAATATTAACCCCTTTGCTGCTAGGCCTCCCATGTGCTAAGCCTTTTTTTTTTAGCTTTTTGCCACATAGGGTATCCACGGTTTGTGGATTCCCCTAGAGGGAACCGAGAAATTGGCCAAAATACAGCTAATTTGGGGTTTTCCTTTAGGAAAAATGGGACAAAAGTGCTGCAGAAGAAAGTGTCAGGTTTTTTCCCTTCAAAAGGTATCAACAAAGGGTTTGTGGTGCTAAAATCACCATCTTCCCAGCTTTCAGGAACAGGCATACCTTTGTCAGAAAACCAACATTTCCTACACACTTTTGCCATTTTACTGTGCCTATTGCTTCACTTGTGTGGGTAGGCCCAGTACTCGGGACAGGAAAAGGCCGAAAACGCAATGTCGACATCAAATCTTTCCAATAAAAAAGGACCCTTTTCTCACAAAGTGCCTAGTT
Source organism: Triturus cristatus (assembly GCF_964204655.1). Taxonomy (NCBI): domain Eukaryota; kingdom Metazoa; phylum Chordata; class Amphibia; order Caudata; family Salamandridae; genus Triturus; species Triturus cristatus. Next base: position 1,187,617,767 of record NC_140581.1, on the reverse strand, counting down.
GTGGATTTTGGACCCTAGCTCTGCCGGCACTTCAGGAAACCTAGCAAACCTATACATTTTTTAAAACTATACACCCAGGGGAATCTAGGATGGGGTGACTTATGTGGCTCTCACCAGGTTCTGTTACCCAGAATCCCTTGCAAACCTCAAACATTTGTCAAGAAAATACATTGTTCTCACATTTCTGTGATGGAAAGTTCTGGAATCTTTATGGAGCCACAAACTTCCATACACCCAGCATTTCCCCAAGTTTCCTGATACAAAATGGTACCTCACTTGGGTAGGTAGTCCTAGTACCCACAATAAGAAACAGCCCAAAAAGCATCTTGGACACGTCACATTTTTCCAGTGAAAACTGCCCCTTTTTTCACAATGTGCCTAGCTGTGGATTTTGGACCCTAGCTCTGCCGGCACCTTAGGAAACCTAGCAAACCTATACATGTTTGGAAACTAGACATCCAGGAAAATCCAGGATGGGGTGACTTGTGTGGCCCTCACCAGGTTCTGTTACACAGAATCCCTTGCAAAGCCCAAACTTTGTAAAAAAAAAAACAACACATTTTCCTCACATTTCGTTGTGGGAAAGTTGTGCGATCACTGGGCTGACACAAAGTTCCTGCCACCCAGTGTTCCCCCAGGTCTCCCGATAAAAATGGTACCTCCCTTGTGTGGGTGGGCCAAATACCTGTGACAGGGAAGGGCCCAAAACGTATTGTGGAGACATAAAAATGATCGATCACAAAATGCCCTGGTTTGCAAGGGGGGCACCTGCGGTTTTTGTCCCGGCTCAGCGGCCATCTAGGGAATTCTACCAAACTCTCACATTTCTGAAAACTAGACACCAGGGGCATGGAGGTGTGACTTGCGTGGATCCCCCAACATTTTCTTACCCAGAATCCCCTGCAAACCTAAAATTTAGCTGAAAACAAATCACATTTTTCTCACATTTCTGTGTGGGAAAGTTGTGGGATCACTGGGCTGACACAAATTTCGTACCATCCAGCGTTCCCCCAGGTTTCCTGATAAAAATTATACCTCACTTGTGTGGGTGGGCCAAGTACCTGTGGCAGGGAAGGGCCCAAAACATATTGTGGAGACATCAAAATTATCTATCACAAAGAGACCTGGTTTTGCAAGGGGGCCACCTGTGTTTTTGGTCTTGTGCTCCACGCCCATCTAGGAAAACCTACTAAACCCAGACATTTCTGAAAACTAGACAGCCGGGGGAGTTCAGAGAAGTATGGCTCACGTGAATTCCCCAATGTTCTCCCCAGAATCCCCTGCAAACCTCAAATTTAGCTAAACAAATCACATTTTCCTCACATTTCTGTCTGAGAACACCGCGCCGGCACAATGATACCTCTCCCGTGTGTTTCGGTGCTCGGGGGCTGAGATAGCCCCACGAGCACCGAAACAGTGAAACTGAAACTAAGTTTCAGTTTCATTTTCAATGTAATGACGTCAGCGTACCATGAGTACGGTCGTCATTACATTGGAAATTTAAAAACAGCCTTGGGAGGTTGGGGAAGCTCTTCTCTGCCTCCCGAGGACAAAAAAAAGTAAATCCCTCTGCTGTTTGCAGTGGAGAGATTTAGTGCTCATGTGCACATGACGGAATGGTTCCGTCATGAGCACACGAGCACGGATGATCATGATGGTACCATTCCATCGTGAGCACCAAAGGGGTTATAATAAATGTAAAAATACATACAAATAATATAAAAAATTAAAAAATTAAATAATGAATGCTATCAAATCTATTTAACCAATATTATGACAACGTTAGGAGTCTAAGAATATTAAATATACTATTCACACTCTAGTTTATGCAACAGTAGGGGAAGTACTGGACTTTGGAGCAGTTGAATTTACTATTTCTACTCCAGTCACTGCAATATTAGGGAAAGATCTGGACTTCGGAGGAGTTAGATTGATCTTTCCCACTCCAATTTAAGCAACAGTAGGTAAAGCGTTGGACTTCGAAGGGTGAAGTTTACTATTTCCACTGCAGTCTAAACAACAGTATGGAAAGTGTTGGACTTCGGAGGGGTTATATTTTTCTATTCCAACTCCAAACACCTCAACAGTAGGGAAAGTGTTGGACAGCCACCGCGAGTACGGCGGTCATAGGACCGCCATACTCATAAAAAGGTCCTAAGTCACAATTTGAATATATTTAAACTTAGAAAGCACTCTTTTTGTTATAGTCTGTAGATATTTCCATGAATGGGTTCCAGTTCTCTGACTATCAGTGATGACAAAGGAGTCATGGCCAATGAAGGAGACAAATTTCATCCCACTTCACTACATTTTGTAGCAGAAAAACTCCAGAAAGTTATTTCCTACTCCCACAGAGTACTTTCTCATGTTCAATAAGATTGACAAGCTTCAGAACTAAAATACAGAACTATTATGCTGCCTCCTTTCTGTGGATTCCTTTGCTCATTCAAAGTGGTAAAGAGTAACGGAAGCCTGATTTTTCCTCATGGCCATTTTGAACTCCTCAGCCATGGTAAATCGGAGAAGGGCATTTCCATAGGTCAGGTGGGATTGGGTTAAGAAGTGGGAAGTGTCTTTTCAAGTAGTTGCAATATCCTCGGGTTCAATATTTATTTGGAAAGATGGAAGTATATTTTGTCCAATGCTGGTTCATATTGTCTGGCAAAATGATGGGCAATTTCTCCTAGAATTGCACAATTCATGGTGAATTAAGGTACAAAATGTATTGCCATTGAGGGCTCAATTCACCGTAGGTATTAAAATCTTCCATCGAGATTTGTTGGCAATTCCCGTTGCTGTTAATGATTAACGTGGTGCATGTCATAGGCAACTTCAAGTACACTAGGTGACTCTCTTCAGATATTTACCATACCAAAAGCTTTAAATCTGCAATGATGTGCTCTTTTGTGCAAAACATTTCATGCAGACCTCCAAACCCCCATAAATAACCCCCCTACCACTTAACATTTGACCAATATGCCATGAGAGAAGCAAATAACTTAACATGTTTATTTTTCCTTTCTTTTCAAAACTTGTTAAAATGTCTTTGAAGAGACCCCTCTCCTTGCCAAAATTGTATGATAGTTATTTCCCTAGCTTTCTGCAACAGGAAACCTAACTATCACGCACATCTTCACTGTTTAATAACTTCAACTCCTTCGCACTCTAGAACAATTACCTAGATTTCTACATCTGACATCCTTTGCTCTAACCTTTTACAACATTGACAAAACACCCCAAAAATCCTAGACTCTAAATTCTACATCACCGATTCTGGACTATGTTAGACCCTTAAATCTTTTCTAGTGATTGAGTGCCAACAGCGACTCCAACCCATGGACTCTTTCAGTCATTACTGACATAAACATATCCACTTTATTTATGATGGTAAAAATGGGTCCAGCACCATCAACCCAAAATTGCTTACCAAAAGTGAAAGTTAGCCATATGTTACAATTATATGGCAGTTCCTCTCTGTATTCTGGAGAAGTGTCATGAAGGCTTTTAGAAGCAATTTGTTCCATTGATAAATCCAAATGAGCCTGGAACCAAATTTTACCTGGCTCTTTGTACATAACCATACGGACATTAGACAGACCTTGTTCACATTCTAAAGGCTATTTTGGAACGCAGGTTTCAGTCTTTGCAGTGTACTCTGCTACATAATCACTTGCTTTTGGGGGAGAAGGGGTCTGTAGCGTAGTTCACTGACATAATAGCGATGTCAAAAATATAGAAGTAAAAAATATTGATGAAAAAATATAGAATGCAAAAATATTGACTCCCTATACTTAAACAGGTAAGTCCAAAAATATCGGAAAAAAATACTGATGTAAAAAATGTAGTTGTACAAAATATCGATTTATATATATATATAAAATGAAATAATAAATATTAAATATGTTACATAATAAAATTCATATAAAAAAGAAAGTAGATTTAATATCGATTTTAACAAAAACTTAATAAAAAAAGTTACACATATACATAATAATTAATATATATATATACTTTAAAACAATTAAGTATAATGTATTTTATAATTTTAAAATTATATAAACATTTACAAATATATATATATATATTTCCAATACGAGTGCTCAGCACTTGAGGGTGCACTCGAGAAACCGCAATCTATTATGTAGGGCAATGCCGGCACTTCAACCTCTCAGTTTATCCTGACGCGTTTCGTATGATTCCTTAATCATAGGCCCACTCCACAATTTGCATAGCAGCTGACACTTTATTTAAAATTTCTCCAACTTTTGCAGGCCTTACTATGTAATGTGATTCTAGAATATTTAGCCCGCAGTGTATGCTGCGCCGAGCCCTCTATGACCACTAACAAAATGTCTGGGATAGTATAACATACGTGTCTCTGACACTGTGTCTCTCTCCCTCTGGTGCTATATGTGATATGAAAAGAACAATGTGAATCATGAAGCTCAACAATATTGTTAACCCTGGTGTCTTTGGATTCTAGCTAAGGTGCTCTACAATTTATGTCTGTGATATAATCAACATGTTCATCAAGCTTCTCATCAAACATGCAAGGACTATATGAATCTAAGAAAAGCTTTTTTGCGTTACGTAGATACTTGCATTTTTGCCTTTTTTACATTTGTCTATGGCGATGAGAGTATTTTAATCTCAATGTTGCTTCCTCAGGGTAGGTCCTTTATAGCTGTTCTTGGCGTATCTCAGTCTGTGGAAGGGAGACCATCTTTGAGGTGCAGACTCCGATTTGTTCACTTCCAACTTATAACTCCTCCCACAGAATACTGAAGGATGTCATCGAGTTGCTTGTTTTACAGGAGTCTTTCACCCAGAATGCATGTGCTTTTCTCTCATCCTTTTCTTAAGGTTGTCTTCACATTCTGACAGAGATTAAAAATCATATATTTTTTGTACAAAGACCTTGTTCTTTAAGAAAGCACTTTTTTGAATATTTAATATACAGAAAATGTTCGCCAATAAAAATGTCATTACCTTTGCAGAGCCATCCATCAATTTTCCCAAAAGTCAGAAGACCTCTAAGAAATCTACAGGCTAGCAGTTTTATGATAAACGTCAGTGAGTGGGGATAATGAGGCCCATTCTGCATTGAACCTCGAGGGTCCAGAAATTAGGAATTACTGAGGGGAAAGGGTTGATTCCACCTCCAACACCCCAGTGAATTCCTTAGTTTGGGACGGAGTTTTCACCTGCTTTAAGGAGGGCCGGTAACTGCTGCTATCTGCTCCATCGGAATTAAGAGACTACGCCTAATGATGGCCAAGGTGTTCCAAGATTTCACTGCTTTACTATTCCTTTTCAAAACGTTTCAGAGGAATTTTCAAACTCCAAAAAATAACCTTTCTGCCTAAGATCTGACCTCTTAGACCCAATATGCATATTTATTTATTTCGCTTTTGTATAGTGTATTCGTGACTGTGAGCAAGTGTGCGTGATTGCTCCACATATTGGATAGACACATATAAAAATATACATAACATATTAGAAATAACAGGAGATATCTACAAAGGGCAAGTGGGGCTTCACTTCAACATGCTTTTTTTTCAACATTTCTCAAAATGTATTTTAATGGTGAGTTATCTTCCTTTGAATTTCAAATCTTATTGGTTTTTGCAAAATATATTTTGGGGTGTATGGCTCAAGCACGTTTCCTGAATCACTAAATATTAGTTATTCTTATTGTGTTTTTTACTAACAATTGGTGGAAAAGGTGGAATGGAGATTAAAGACATGAAATGTTTGTGTAGTCTATTTCCATTTTATTTCAATAATGTACAACCTTGATGCCTCTCTTGCTGGGTTAGAGACGCTAGACACTTGCAGTGTAACAGTATGCAAAGGATGTGACTGTAAACACCCAGCACATTATAAACTACAGTGTGAAAGAAACATTTTCTCAAGAATGAAAGCAACAGGCGTTGGCCTCCACATGTTCCCATTTATTAGCTTCAACCCTAAGTTCAAATCACCACCTTATTCTAAGGTAGTGCTTCTTTGAGCGCAGCCCTCATAAGTCCAAGAAGGAACCACCTAATATCTCTTATTATATATGCTTTTCTGGAGTCAAAATGTTTGACCAAAAAACAGGAATTGGTTGTTAAAGGTGAAGGGGGTATATTGAAGTAGTGATGAGCTGGGGGGATAAAGTGTGGCAAGAGAGTCAGGGCCATTGCTGCATTAAGGTCACGGTAGGCAGCTGCCTTATGGTGCTACCACAATAGGCCACAAAAGGGTGCCAGATTGCCATGTTCCCTATAGGAGAAATGGTGTGTAAATACTATACTACCATTCTGCCTATGGACCTTAAATCCTTCTATGTGGTGGTGCTTAAATCCTTATATCTGTGAATCGTTCTACCTTGTGCAAATGTTGTGCTCCATAAAGCGATATCTGATGATTCGAAATTCAGAACTGAGGCTCATCAACAAATGTATACACTCAAAAAAACATAAAGCACATTAGGCTCCACAATAAGGTTTCAAACCATAGAGGTGTAATAAAGGTTAAAAGTTGACAAACGACAAAATTAAATTAGTATTGATTAATCAAATATGAATGCATCAATTATTATGTCGTTCAAACCAAGATCATAAGAAAGAGGACTAACCAGCATGGAGTCTAGCAAAAGGGAAGGTTTGAGTAAAGTCAGTTTTTCCATAAATTCCCTAAATCTCCTACTCTGCTCTAAACTGCATCAAAACGCAGTCTGTCTCCAATCTACGTTACACTAGCTCATATCGCACAATTCTATGTAATCAGGTTAGAGTTACAATGATGTGCTTATTAGCTTAAATCACACATTTCTAACAGGCAATAAATACACTTACACATAGTTCTCATTAAACAATCTAATCAGGCTAGAGCGAAATATACCACTTGTGTGCTCAATAGCTTCTCAAGACCTTCCACAACACAGCTCTTATTTACATCCTTCAAACTTACATTATCTGCAACAAAATGAGATACAGGGACCAGCCTGTACTCTGCAGGTGACTTCGTGAATATGTTTATAACGTTCCATGATTATCACAAAGGAAAGAAAGCAAAAGAAGATTGCATTCAATAATTAGAACTCCAGCCTCACTTGGAAATGAAATGTTAAGAGTCACAAACTAAGATGGCAGTCAACGTTAGCCATTTTATAATGCAAGCCTACATTAGCTATGGTCAATCTCAATATGAATAAACATGCATTCTCTTCTACAATTTACGTTTGCTTCTTTGCACTAATGTCGATTTAATGTTGCAACATTTAATATAACAATCTAAATGTCAGGGTTATGTAGAGAAAAGTCCTATCTGTATCATTCCAGCAGTAAAACGAAGCTATATGATCTTGTGTGCGAATACATGAAATAAATAGAAAGAACCAAAATCAATAACCTGGCTAATAAATGGATTTTTGCATGATTTTGGCCAGACACACTGACATACGCAAGAAAGAGTACATATGGGCCCAATTATTTATTTTTAATATGAATGTTGGTCCCTCGAGAAGTACATCAAACGTTCTCAGGGTAAATGTGCAGTTCTTATGTAACTGATGCTTTCTTGCGTATGTGACGCGTATTTAACGGTCCCTGCTATGCGCATCGAACTCAGCTGAGTTTAGGACCCAGGGAAGCTGACCAGGCGTATGGGCTGCGATAGCCAACGGAGGCATTGTAAAGTACACTTCATTGATTTTCATACTGATGGAGGCGACGGCGTGATATCTGTTCCTCTTTCCAGCGTCTCTAATCCTGCTCTGAAGAGAGGCAGCTGTGGTAACCAAATGTACCGCTAACATACATAGAGCACGGGTGCAGCCACAGAAACAGCCAGGATGCCGCGGCGGTGGGGTTTTCGCACAACGTTCCTATGTGTGACCCTTATTAACTCAGGTAAATGACGTGAATTAACTCCGAAAAATCATGGCGCTTTACCAGTTACAAGTTATGTTTGCGTGGTTCCTGCTAAGTATAGAGCTTCATTTTACATGGCACGCGTAACTTCTAAAACAAATACTTTCTAACGGGGTCCTTCTTTTCACAGTTCTTCTTATGTTTAAAGTTGAATGTATAGCATATAAGGAAGGATTGGAAATGCAGTGCGCACAACAGAGCGATAGTGTTTTTGAAACAGAAATAACAGCATTGATGCTAACATTACCGATTCCTTTGCACTAAACAATGCTGTGTTCTCAGTAATTTTCTGCCTAACATTAGGTATGTTGTCAGTTGTTCTCCCCCGGGCGCCTCGTGCTTTCGTATCGCGTTTGTGCAAAGCATTTCCAAACAAGTTTTGGCACTTTCTGGAAAGCACTGTAACGAACCCAATGTTAAATTGTCAAATCCGAACTGACGTGTTGGCTCAGGTTCCCCACTACATTAAGAGGCGCGGTGAGTAAGCGCACCGCCCTAAACGCTAGTGATGAAGCGCGGAGAGCAACAGCACGGCGACCGCAGGGGTTAATTATTTTTTTACAGGTAAAGAGAAATAACATAGAATAAGGGGCGTTAATATGACTAAAAAATACGTCCTTTCAATAATGAAAGCATTCAAATATTCTTCAAAGAGGTGTCTCAGCACAGGAGATGAGTACTTAAAAAAGCCAGTAACTTGCTTGCCTACGTTGTCATGTATTCAGTTTTTTTGGGGTCAACTGTAATTTGAAACAAGCATTGACGAAGCAAAAACCATCAGCACTATGCGAATGTAACCGCTTTGCGTTGTTTGTTGAATATGTGTGACAGCGATGTTGTGTAAGTGCGTGATATTGATCTGCACGCCATACAGGGTTATTATGAGATATCGTGGAGGCAAGACATTGCTTATCTGTAATGTCCTGGTTGTAAACTGGTAATCCTCCTTATTCCGAGTTCCAGACTTCCTCATTCTCGCATCTAGCTGCCTCGGGAGGAGGGTAATTAACGTGAATGCATACATAAGTAATGGAGACCACAGGCCTGAAATGGAATCTAAAGCCGCCCTGGCAACAATATTTTAAAAGCTCCTCATTGCAATAAGCGAGATTGTGCAGCAAAAGCGTACCGCACAATCTCTCGATAATCCACTTTTTTTTTAAATTGCTCCACCTCTAAGGTGATTTTCAGTCACATCTTAACCATGGCAATTTATCTGGACAGTTTCGGATGAGAAAATTAAAGGTTATACAGATCCGACAACCCCAATCAGTGGTGCTATAGCTTATGGTAGAGATCTTTCAGGTTGAGACGCAAACAGTTACATCAATTTTACAGTTCAAGTCTCAGAAAGCAGTAGTGATTTTGGCACAATAGTTTTATCAATATGGATGATGAAATCACTTCATGAGTTAGGAAGCAGCAACTGTAACAGCAAACACTCTCTGGCATCAAGCAAACAACATTTGCCAACAGTTTTCTTGAACTCATTGTGAATTGTCTCTAAGTATCAACTTTTAATAGTTTAAAATAGAAAAATGATGTTTCAAAACATTAGCATGCCATTTTATGAAATAAATACACTTTTTTTTGTAAGTGTTTAATTAAGCAAAAATAAACGAAATTCACCAAAATAAATGCTTGCCCTGCTCATGAAATACAATGTTTGTCCCGGAATGGCAGTTTTTAATTCAACTGCTGTTAGGCCTGGACCTTTTTTGGCTATTTGGGGTAGTTCGCGCTTAGGCCCCTGTAACTTTTTGTCCACATAAGGCAGTGGTTCCCCAACTTTTTTGACCCGAGACTCCCTTGACCTAATTGGCAGTTGGCCGTGGCTCCCTACCATTTTTTTTACCGGGGTGCCGCGGCGCACACTTTGGGAACCACTGGTCGACATGAAGAATCAAGCCTAGACGTGATGAAGGATTCAGAGAGTAGCTATCACCATCATAAAACTTTATTTGCAATCACAAAGATCTTATAAAGTACATCTCAATGCATACAACACCATCATAGAGTAGCATAAAGCACTCCCACTAAAAGTAACCAGGCTAGAGAAAGGCTCCAGGAGCTCTGTGGCGTTACAAGACGTTTATGTGGTGTGGGCTCTGATGAACCCAAGATGGCTCACCAGATCCCATCTACCCAGTGTTTTAAGTGGGCTGGGTCCTGCCGGTGCAGTTCTAAAAAGCAGGTGTCAAGATGGGTCCCTATCAGGCTCTCCATTTTTGCCTTCAGCCTCAGGATGAAAAAAAAAAAATCTTAACTCTGTAGCAGTCACTTCACTGCCTTTGAGGTAACTCCAAAGAGACTCGTTTTAGTTCTTTCACAGTCTCATCATTTCAGAACTGAATCATTTTCAATATTATATACAACAAAGCCATAGTTGTTGCTTATTTGTGTTATGCCACTAAGAATCATTGGCACAGCCAATAGTCCTGGCTTGTTGTAGGTGTAAAGTTGCTTGCTGTGTTATATATCTGGATGCAATGACAGAAGCAGCAAATTACCAGTCAGGCAGCACACTATGCTAACCACAGATTAAGCCACGCCCTTTATTACATTGGCAACGCCATTTTTTCCATCCCACTTAAAGCCCTGCATTTACATAAATGTAGGAGTACTTCACCCGTCATACTAGCTGCATGAGTGTTGGCTCATTCGCTTCAAAGTCGTATTTTTCCTCCCACCCCACACCCCCCTTTTCGCCCTCAAATTCTTGGTGTAATGAATATTCACTAACAATTTGGCAAAATAACTTCCAAGTGTAATTGTGCTTGAACTGTAATGGGAAACCAGAGCTACAGGGTCCCTTTGAAACAGCAGCACGGCCTAAAACAGATTGATGTGGTGCAACGCGCACAACAGTCAGAATTAATTTAAAGACCCTCCCGCTGTTCTCCAAACATTGCAGCCTTTTATTGCATTTCTTAAACAAGAAAAACTGATTGGACGTATAGTTTACTACATTTCTTTAAAAAGACCCTTCTTTTGAATAAATAAGCAGGGCTTGGTGTTTTCATTTCACCTTTTTAACTTTTCACATAATTTTTTAACATACAAAAAGACATTAAATTCATGTCATATAGAAAGAACAGACATATCCATTCAACATTACATCAAAGAATAAACAAATAATTGACATTTAGAAGTTACATGACAAAAAACATTAATGATGACGAATAAACAGAAATGACCAGTCCTTGAGTTGGAAAAAGCAAGAATGTAACGGTGCAGACCAATTTACAATTTAAGTTGCTGACACCTGCTACACACAGCTAGTCGATAAACAGAATACAACTGGCATACTGCCTTGTTTGTTCACTGTATCAATCAGTGCCATACTAATTATTTTGTCCAGATGTGAGGGTCGACGCGTTTCGGAACCCTATTGTCATTGGAGGGTTCTCATCAGGACCAGGACTCGGTCGAACTCTAAAATGTAATGAGAACGATACACTAGTATGAATAGGGCTGTGCGACTTATTTACCTTATTTTTGGATGCGCCACTGTAGCACATAGTCTTACCTTTTATCTAAAAAGTTGAGGAATGCCCAAGCTGCTGGTAATTGGGTTCGGATTGTGTCAGACTATTCAGAGGATTTGTCTGAAAAAAGTGATGTAAATGGCTCTATGTTAGGGTGCACTCACATGAGACCAGCCACAAGATGACATTAATTGAGAAGAGTTCATGAAAAAGAGCCCATGACATTGTACTCTATGAATAAACTATGCACGGACTTGCCTGTGTTCTTTCGCAACTGTTGCCGGCGTGGCACCACTTTCTGCAATGTGCATGGTATTACAGGGACCAATTAAATCAGCGTGTGCGTTGTTGCACTGCCTGACAAAATGTAGAACAAGCATTTACAATGCAATGGTCTCGGCATTGGTAAAGTTAGAGCTATTGGCATTGCTCATGACATTATTTTTGTTTATGTTTTTGTTTTTAAAACATTTAACCCCTTCGGTGCTCATGATGGAACGGTTCCGTCATGAGCCACGGTTGAGCTGTGCTCATGACGGAACCGTTCCGTCATGACCACGCCCGCGCAAGAAACCGTCAGCACAGCGGCGGAATTTGCGCAGCATGGAAGGGGTTAAAGAAACGGCATTGTTATTTACAATGTCAATAGCTTAATCTGTGTGTGGGTGCAAATGCAATAGGTCTCGCATTTGAGAGTGATTAAGCTATTGACATTGTAAATAACAATGCCGTTTCTTTAAATGTTTTAAAAGCAAAAACATAAACAAAAATAATGTCATGAGCAACGCCAATAGCTCTAACTTTACCAATGCCGAGACCATTGCATTGTAAATGCTTGTTGAGCTGAGTAAGTGATGTCTATGTTTTAGGTTTAATATCCTGTATTTTTTCTTATTAAATTATTCTTCATATTGTGTCTTTCGTCTTTCGTGTTAGTTTATGATTTAAGCTATGGGTTATCTTCCACGTGTTGAAGTATGCGTTAGAGTACCTCCATTCACCAGTGCCGTTCTGTGTGAGAATAGCGCTTGTTGTAATCAGAGCCGTGGTGAAAGACGGGGAAACGAGTTTGCTGGTGCACAGGGCACTTTTTGCTCGTCCTTGTGCACAATGCACCGCTGACGCGGGCACCATTAAGTGGTGCCCCCTTGCTGCTCAAGTCAGATGCTGGCTCTGAGGAGGGCCCGAGTCCAGTAAGGGGCCAGCCTCGGGCAGACACTTCCTGATATTAGCAAGGCCTGAAATGATGGATTTGCCGCCTCTGCCTTTGAACGCAGCCCTGCTTGGACTGGTCTTTGATGGGAACTCATTTCTGTCTGTGATTGATGGCTGCGCCCTGGAGCTGTACTCTGAAGGCATTTCACTGGGTGTGGGGGGAGTGCTCCCCGGGAGGGCTTACTGCCTCCAAGTGGTAAATTGAGGGGAGGGGTTGGAGTGTGAGGAGGTGGGTGGGGTGAATAGGAGGGGGCTCGGGTTGGCTCAGCCCGTAAAGCGTTGCGCCAAATGATCACAAAGAGGAGGGGTCAGGCCCACGTGATCAACTGGTTGGGGTGCAAGGGGGTCTGTTTGCTGTTACTGCAACACAGACCACCCCACAGAACTGCAGCAGAGGGACACTGGCAGGCAGCGCTCGGGACGGGCCAGACCCTAATCTCATTACACTGTTTATCATCTGGAGCAGCGCGCGCTGGCTGTGTACTGTCCGACGGCTCGCAGCACAGGCCACATGAGAGAGTCTGAAGGGGCTCCCAGGCCGAAACACTCTAGTTTCAGCACGGGGGGGCCTGGCGCGACGTGATGCCATCATCATCATAATAATAATATACTTATAACAATAACATCAATAACGAAACAGTAATAATATCAATCACGAAACAGTAATAATATTAATCTCCAAACAAAAACAACAGTGACTATTATCGTTGTGAGTATGAATCATTTGCTCCGGGTACGCGTATGCACTAAAGCGCTAAAGATGTCAAAGTACACACCCACTTTGCACTCAGACTGGGTGGGAGCTGCTGCCTTTGGAGAGTGTTAGTGTTAAAGCACCTGGAAAGTGAGGGCGTGGAAGCGCTGCAGAAGATGAGTGGTTCAGGGCATGTCACCTCCCTACTGTTATCCGTCTGGACTCCTGACGCGATAACGTATCCTCTCCCACAGCAGTGATTAGTGTTAGACTATATATTTTATGAGGCGATGCATGTATTAAATAAGGAACCTCTCCCCCTCCTGCTGGAGCAGTGAGGGGGGCTTCTTGCGGCCTGCAGACGAGGGAGTGGCAATATTGCATTTACATAGCGCTTTCTAACCCTGGCGAGGCACATACAGATACCCCTGACACAAGGTGGGAGGAGACAGGGCGATGGCGGGGAGAAGAAAGGTGGGGGGCCTTGTGAAAGAAATAAACAATGGGAAGCCCTCTTGGTCTCTGTGCTGCGCGCTGCACGCCGAGAGCCCTGCTTGTCTGCCTCTGCCAGTCCCCGCTTTGACTTTGCTGCTGGGCAGGGTGAATTCTCACAGGTCATCTGTTCCTGTTGGATTAATTTGATTCAGCGTTTAGAAAACGAGGGCTGGGTGTCGAGCCTGCTAATAGCTCTCTGCTGATGACGTTGTGGTTGGTCAGTGGTTCGTTTCGTTCTCTCCTTAATAAATGAGACACAAGCCGGCGCCATCCTGCCACCAAAGTGCTATAATCTTAAAATATTTTTTAAATGACTTCATTTTCTCTAACTTAAAAAAACAAGCCGAGGGCACCGGAAGACACCACCGCCTTTCTCCGAGGCACAGCAGAAAATGCCTCGGAGAAACGCCACGTCCTTTTCGGATTTGGGGGCGCGTTTTGCTGTTGTCTCCTCCCTGAGACTTCTCGCAAAAAACACGCCCCCCGATCCGAAAAGGACGGGGCTTCAACGGAGTGACTGGACCTCTTCTCCAGTGGCTGGCCAGCATTTAAGAGGCCAGCCAATGGAGAACAGGAGAGAAGAGGGGCGGGTGCAAGCCCCTCTTCTCAAAGTCACTCAAACTCATTAAATCTCGGAGCGAGACTGCGCAAGCGCAGCCTTTCGCAGCCGAGACCTAAAAATGATACGGGTTACAATCGTACCCATTATTGTTTATTTAAACCCATTTGAAATTGCGCTAAACCGAAAAAGAAGAAGAGACGAAACCACTTACTTTGGCGGTTTTTTAATTTAAATCGCCGTCAGTCAAATAATCAAGGCATCTCACTCTCTGGTATGCCACGACTCCTATCGGGTCAAAATGATAATCGGGTGTGAGTCATTGTGAGCTAGATGTCAGTATTTTGTGAAGCTCGCGCTCGGCTGGAAAACTTGCCTGCATAAGTAGTTTACGGTTCACTTCTTCCCAGCAACGATCTTCAGCATCCACTGAATGCGGAAGTGAAAACCAGCCTGGTCCGAGCTTGGTTAGTAGAATCCCGTTCACAGTGCGGGTCACGTGATGTACATTAAGAATTCTGGTTACTGTAGTTCTGTGTATGTGATGATTCGTTGAATTAAATTTAAAAGTGAAAATAATGCGGAATGGACCCTCAGTGCATAACGTTTTAAAGAGTGATGATAAAAAATGTCATTTCACAATTTGGCTAATATTAGACAGAGCGAAATGAACTTGCAATTCAGACACTTTGACATGTAATAATCGTGTCAATTCACAGTCTATTTATTTCAGACATCTCATTCAGTCCACTGATAGCCGTGTTGAAGCGCATGATCAAATATGCCTCTCTTTGTAATAGTGTCCTTTCAAGGTCACCTCCTCTGGGATTCGGTTTGATAACACTTAGGACTGTCCATGTGACATCTTTTTCTGGATGTTTGAGTGCCGCGGGAGACCGCAACAAAGGCTTTTGCACATAGCACTTTACTCCGAGCCCCTGCCCAGACTCGAAAGCACCCTGCACTTTGTGGCTGGTCCCTGGATGGACAAATAAATCGACGGCGGCGGTCCCGCTTCGCGGGAGACCGCAACAAAGGCTTTTGCACATAGCACTTTACTCCGAGCCCCTGCCCAGACTCGAAAGCACCCTGCACTTTGTGGCTGGTCCCTGGAGGGACGAATAAATCGACGGCGACGGTCCCGCTTCGCGGGAGACCGCAACAAAGGCTTTTGCACATAGCACTTTACTCCGAGCCCCTGCCCAGACTCGAAAGCACCCTGCACTTTGTGGCTGGTCCCTGGAGGGACAAATAAATCGACGGCGGCGGTCCCGCTTCGCGGGAGACCGCAACAAAGGGTTTTGCACATAGTACTTTACTCCGAGCCCCTGCCCAGACTCGAAAGCACCCTGCACTTTGTGGCTGGTCCCTGGAGGGACAAATAAATCGACGGCGGCGGTCCCGCTTCGCGGGAGATTGCAACAAAGGCTTTTGCACATAGCACTTTACTCCGAGCCCCTGCCCAGACTCGAAAGCACCCTGCACTTTGTGGCTGGTCCCTGGAGGGACGAATAAATCGACGGCGGCGGTCCCGCTTTGCGGGAGACCGCAACAAAGGCTTTTGCACATAGCACTTTACTCCGAGCCCCTGCCCAGACTCGAAAGCACCCTGCACTTTGTGGCTGGTCCCTGGAGGGACGAATAAATCGACGGCGGCGTTCCCGCTTCGCCCGGGCGAAGACCGGGCCAAGATGGGCCCATCATAGCCCGAAGTAGACTGGACTGGGCCACGGCTGTTGAGCCTGTAAGGTACCGTGGTAGGGGGCTACAGCTGATATCGTCTACTGATGTTGAGCTCTTTATTCTTTACGATTTGATTGTAAACGGATCTTTAGTTGTACCAAATATCCACGGAAGTAGGCCCACACCACTCAGGTTAAATTGTGCTAATTATGGGCAAAAGAGAGGCACAAACCGCTCCTCTAAATAGCAATAGGCAGTCTAATACACAAATGCGCTCACACCAGACACTACTCACTTATCTAACAGGGGCTGTGGGAGTAATCGAGCAGCAGATTCTAACGGTAGAGGAGTCATTGGGCATGGCTAATTTAGAGTCTGCTACTAATCCAACAGCTGACAACATCATACAGGGGAGCCTTGATGTACCAATTGAAAGTTCTTTATTAAATACTAATGGGTGCAGTGTGGATATATCAGGCCATATTACAGGAAGTGATTATGATCAGGAAGGCCAACCACCCCCCAAGCGAGCTAGAAACCCTGTTAGCATTACCAAAACAACGGGGAACTTAGGTACATCACCGGCGATATCCCAATTGAAAACACGGAAAAAGGTATACAAAAAGGGTTCACTGCAAGTATCGCAGAAACCAGGGGACAGGGGAAAGCAAACAGGCACCCCGAACACTCATATTGAAAAGGTGGTGATCAAGACAAATGATAAACTGGATTCCCTGGATACTTACATTAGAGCAATACTAGATAACCTAACAAGCAGAATTGGGAAGCTGGAAGATTTAGTACTTACTAGTCTCAGTAAAACACAGCAACTCGTCCAGGATTTATTAGATGTGCATAAGTGTAAGAATGTATCAAGTGATAACAGAGAGAACTGTCAACCTACCGTTATAATACCTACCAGTAACAATGAACAGAGTAGAGGATTACTATGTAGACTAGAGAAAAATTCTATTTCCAATCAAGAGGCTCACCCTAATATCCACTCTTTAGCCCCTGCCATACCCATAAAGCCGCCTGGCCCTAATCTTAATACTATTAATAATGGGCAGGGTAATGAAGGTGAACAGCGTAACAACAACCCGGACCTACCGCCCGCAGCCACCCCCTATGTAGTTGTGTTAACAAACGTACCGAGCTTACAGAAGGGGAGTCCGGAATCATGGGAGAATCTAAGAAACAAATCACTAAACTGGCTAGGCTCTAGGATAGGACTTACAGAAAGGCTGTATGGTGAATTTAAGATGGCCAGAAGGGCATCGTGGATCGGCAAAGGCCGGAAGATCATGAGTGGGGACTGTGTGATACTGACATTTTTAAATCTCCAAAATTAGTCCGTGAAATACTGAACAGAGCTGGGTCTCGTACCATCATCAACCAGGGAATTAATTTGGTACCATTAGGCTTCTTCTACCACCCAGACAGTATCAACAAATTTACTCACTCTAGGGAAGTACCAACCCCGGGTCCTACGAGTCAGTTTAACGTCCCTGTTCACAATCGGTTTGAAACCTTCTCTAACCTTGATTTAGTTGATTGACAACAAATGGGGGAGTCTTGCTGTACAGCTACACTTAACATCATGGATCGGGCATCTAGTACAAGTCACCCTGACTTGCCATCTACTAGCATATTAGACGAGTTACCCGTCCCTAATGATTTGGAAAGTACTGGCCCAGAGCGTAATATAGTGGGCACTAGTATGCTGGAGGGAATCCCTTGCCCAACACAAAACATCTGTTATACTCAGCCTTACATTGAAAATACCGTGATAAACGACACTGGAAGAGTCTTAGAGGATAGGAGCCAAATACTATTCTGGAACATAGCAGGGTTAAAATCCAAGGAAGATAATACTCTGTGGATTGAGTTCATTAACAATTTTAACATTATCAATGTACAAGAGACATGGGTGAAAGATCCTGTACATATCAGTGGATATAAAACATTCCACACACCAGCTATTGCAACTACATCTGGCAGAGCTAAGGGGGGCCTGTGCACATATGTTTCAAATTATCTTATTGTAGGAAAAATTGAATTTATAACCACTGAACCCCATTACCACATAGTGATCCTTCATGTGGATAGAACTTTCTGCTTGACAATTGTGAACTTCTACAACAATTTGACACCCGCTTTAGTAATAGACACTCTGAGATTACTGAGTTGTTCTATACACACTTTAAT
The DNA here is from genome assembly GCF_964204655.1 of Triturus cristatus. NCBI lineage: Eukaryota > Metazoa > Chordata > Amphibia > Caudata > Salamandridae > Triturus > Triturus cristatus. The sequence goes on along the minus strand of NC_140581.1, from coordinate 1,187,599,506 downwards.
TACCCGCCTAAAGAAGGAGGTCATTGTGATCTGGGGTGGGGATTTTAATTCCCCCGTCTGTAAACATACTGGTGAAGATGTTTGTGGGTTAACGTACGGAAATGGTGAAAGCTTTGTTCATTTCCCGCATACACTATATGGGGACTCTTTGAATGATATAATGTTTACTTTTGATTTAGGGTTTACTAATAGTCTATGTTCCCCTATGATTCCCTTTACCCCTACTTTTAACGCTCGAGGCTCAACATCCACAATAGATTTTATTTTATCTTCATGTAGATACTCCTCCTGTATTAATAATTTTATGACACATGAGATAGCCTTAAGTGATCACTTTCCCCTTAGCGTAGACGTGACTATGCTCAAACAGAGCTTAAATGCTAGAGTAATAGCCGCTGACAATGTCAAACATATTGCTGGGATTAGGCAAAATGGTTTTGCACTAAAATGGGCCAACGTAGATACTGATGAACTCATTTTACAAATTGTTCTTAACTGTAAAAGCATGCTTTTGACATGCTTAGACGATAACACACCTAGCAATGAGATCAGGGAAAACTTTTTGGCTATCTCAAAATACATAAAAGAGACACTAGGACCTCGACAAGAAATCAAGGCTGGTTTAATGCTGAATGCACAAAAGCATATACTAACCTTAAAAACTGTATTCATGCCCCCGCTAAAACGTTAAAAATATTGAACACATCAGGGAGGCAAGACGTAAGTATAAAATTGTTCTTAAAGATAGTAAGTCTACCTTTAGACAAAATATATGGCGGGCTCAACGCGATGCTGCAGACAGCCGCGATTTTCCTGCCTTTTGGAAGGCGGTAAATTCCCCTTTCATGTTAAATAAATGGAAACGGCAGTTATGGAGATTGCCATTCCGAACCTGAATGGGTAAAACATTATTCTAATTTATATAAAAATCCAATTCTAGAGGACCAAGACTGCACACTCAATACCTTGGGTGTAGTACATGATCTTAGAATGAACTTTACCCTAAACAAGATTACCGTAGCAATCAACTCTAGTCCTGCCGGTAAAGCCCCAGGTCCAGATGGTATTCCTGTGGATCTTTTCAAAGCAAATGTAGCATTATGGGGCCCACTCTTAACTCAGGCCACAAATGCATGCACCGATAGTGGCTTCCTACCATCATGGTACGAATCTGTGATCGTACCAATTTTTAAGAAGGGAGACAGGTTGAACCTAGCTTGTTACCACCCGATTTCGCTGCTGGATTCTACTGCTAAGATTATCGGGCGGGTTTTACTGAATAGATTGCAGACCTGGGCCGATGAACAAGATATCATTAGCGACCTTCAATACGGGTTCCGTGAGGGTCTGGGCACAGTTGAACAGGGTCTAAATCTGCATATTTTAATGGACAAGTACATCAGGGCAAAAAAGGGCAGACTTTTTATGACTTTTGTGGATTTGACGGCAGCCTTCGACTGTGTTATCCATGATAAGTTGTGGGTGATTTTAGAAGGGCTAGGTGTAGACCTATTAATTATTACGTTTTTAAGGGAACTTTATTCTGGAGCAAGGGCTAAGGTGCGATATGGGAGAGGTGGAGAATGCACGAGTCACTTTGGAATTGGGAGAGGTGTGCGGCAGGGCTGTGTCCTTGCCCCATTTCTCTTTACATTGTATATAAACGGTTTGGAATCTATTTTAATCAAAGAGTGCAGGGACCTACCCAAGGTGGGCAAGCGATTAATACCTGCACTCCTGTATGCAGATGATGCAGTTTTAATGGCCCGCACTACTTTTGCACTTCAAGGGGTCGTTAACTCATTTACTAGTTTTATGTCCAATTTGGGACTTTCAATAAACTGCTCTAAAACGTACAAAATGAACTGTGGGGCAGGGACAAACAAGAGTGTCAAAACCATACATATTAACGCCAGTCCAATAGAGCAGACTAAAACATTTTCTTATTTAGGGATTTTATGCGATAGGACAGGGAGATGGATTGAGGCGATTAAAACTAGGCGCCTGCTGTTTGCTAGGGCATTAGCGGCCCTGTCAAACTTCAGCCGCAAACTAGGTAAACGCCGACCGGCTGAACTTTTATACATCTATAAGGCCAAATGAGTGTCTATTGCTACATATGGAGCGGGTGTATGGGGCTATGCAGACTTAAAGGTCTTGCAGACCGCGGAAAATATGTTTCTCAAGTTTCTTTTGGCAGTGCCCCAAAGCAGTTCAAACTATATATGCCATATGGAACTGGGTATTCCATATTTAGAAGACATCATTAAGACTCAACCTGTTCTTCTTTGGCACAGAATCTGGCTGTCAGACGAAACTGGTTTTAACCGTTATTTATTGACTGACGCTCTGAAGTCTGATGGTGTTAAACTTATTAGGTGGCTGGAGTACGTGAAAAGGTTTTTGTCAGATATAGGTCATCTGGAATACTACACAAACCCCTGCTTGATGCATAGTATATCCAGGAAAGAACTCAAGGCTTGTTGTATGGACTATTTGGGCGAAAACAGAACAGCTATAGAGTTGAGAAGACCCACGGTCCAAGCCCATTATCTAACCCTGCCTTCACCTACTATCCAGCTATATTTATCTTTAACTGTGTATGACTTTGATCGTCTCTTGCTGACCCGTTTTAGACTTAATATTTTATTTAGATTCCTAAGTTTTCCAGTGATGAATGACTGGACTAGAGACCTGTGTAAATGCCCCTACGATGACGTTTCATTACAATCCACCATCCACATTATGTTTTTTTTGTAAATTTTACGATGTATCAAGAAAGAGATGGATTGTCCCAGTCTTAAAGAGCTTTGGTTTGAGACGTTGCCGCCCGGCTCTTCTAGCATTGCAATTTTTAGAGAATGAATTTGTTATTGCATCTGTCACTGCATTTCTTAAAAATGTTTTTAGATGTTGGAAATCAATGATAATGTGACTTGCAAATTAGTATTGTGCTGACTAGGAATTTACTGTTTTAAAAAACTTTTTAATATTGTGCTTTGATGGTTATTGTATACTATAACCGAATAAAGTTATTATGATGATGATGATGAGTGCCACGAAATGGGCAACCAAAGGTGCATGAAGCACATTGTTCTTGATTCTAGATCGATGTTGGCTTATTCTGGATCTGATCTCTTGTGTCGTCTTGCCTATGTAAATTAAAGGACAGGGGCAGCAGATGGCATACATTACATTCTTGGTTTTACAGTTCGAAAAATCATTGTGTATCCACTTATCATTCACATTGGTAAATTCTGTTCCTTCTATGGTGGAGCTACAGGCTTGACAATTTCCACATTTGTGGTGACCCAATACCGGTGGTAAGTTCAAAAGGGAACACAATGTGCCACGTTTTTTGGGGGGGGGGGGGTCATCTGATGATTTGCTGGCCAATACTTGCATTCTTTTTAAGTGCAAATAATGGAATCTGGAGGTCCTTATCCAAGTCTTTGATCAAATGCCAGTTCTGGCGTACAATTTTCTTGAATGAGTTTGTGTATGGGCCATATGTAGAGACACAAACCAAACGTTCCTTTGGTTTTTTGAGACGTCTGCAAGAGTGCTTGAGTAGTTTATGTGGATACCCTTTTTCTTTTAGTTTCGCTGTTAAGTTACTTGAATGAATTTTATAGTCTTCTTTTCGAGTGCAGTTCCTTCGGATTCGTAAATACTGGCCATATGGTAGATTCTCTTTAAGGCTTTTTGGGTGATGGCTCCTGAAGTTTAAGGCCGTATTCTTATCTTTTGGTTTCGTAAATAGTGTTGAAATCAATCCGGATTCTGTAGGTCGTATTTCCACATCTAAGAATGTGAGACTCATGGTGCTGTGGTTCATGCTGAATGGGATATCTGGATTTCTTTCATTCAACCACCTGTGAAATCGCAGAAGATCTTCCGCTGTACCTGTCCAAATACACCAGATATCATCTATGTATCGGTACCACTGGGCCACCCAATGGCCAAAGGGGTTGTTGTTATACACATGCCGTTCTTCATACCTGGCCATGTAAAGGACCGCCATTTCCGGCGCGAATGGACATCCCATGGCGGTACCTTTAACTTGAATAAAGAAATCAGATTCAAACTTGAAGTAATTTCTTTTAAGGGCCAATGAGGCAAGAAATATTATTAATTGCGTGGGGACACGATGTGGACGTTCCCTTCCTTCCAGGTACGATTCCAAAACATCCAATGCATCATCCTGGGGAATTTGCGTGTACAAAGACACAACATCCAAAGAAAGTAGTCTGTGCTGGTCCGGATTGAAATCAAAGCCTTCGACCTTATTGATAAAGTCGGTTGAATCTCTCAGGTATGATGTGACGTTGGGCAGAAATTCTTTCAAGAATACATCTATGTATTTGGAAATAGGTTCCAACACTGAGTCGCACCCTGAAACTATGGGGCGACCAGGTGGAACAGTGGCGTTCTTATGAACCTTCGGAAGGAAGTAGATGACCGGTGTCCTGGGATGTTTTTATGTGAGATATTCATGTTCTTTAGGACCCAGAATGCCCAACTCAAGACCTTCACTCACAATGTTCTGAATTTCAGTCTGAATCTGTTTGACAGGATCCAGTTGGATCTTTCTGTACCAAGTTGGATTATGCACATGTTTGTGCCCCTCCTCCAGATATAATTCTCTTGCCCAAACTACCGTGGCTCCGCCTTTATCGGCGGGTTTAATCACCACTTCTTTGTCCTCCTTGAGTTCTTTGCATTTCCAGCACACTCGCTGTCCAAGTTAATGCTTCAGGACGCACCGCTCTTTCTCCCAGCCAAATTCACTGTGATGCGATAGATAGAGAGCAGGAAGTTGACAGAAAACACTCTGCCCAATGTCTTAAAGCACGTACGACGCGTGTTGCGCTGCGGCTGCAATTTCCACGACCCACATCTTGCGCGGTGCCCCTGGCTTCTCATCACGGCGCACCGGGGAGCCGCGGCGCACACTTTGGGAACCACTGACATAAGGTATCCAAGTCAAATTTGCTTCCTTCTTTCCCAACACCATGAGGATTCTAAAGGTACCCAGGGTTTGTGGATTCCCCTGGAGGAGACCCAGAAATTAGCCAAAATACAGCCACATTTTGGTGATTATTTGGAAAACCGCAAAAAAGTGGTGCAGAAGAAAGTGTCAGTTTTTTTTCCCTGCAAATCGTATCAACAAAGGGTTTGTGGTGCTGAAATCACCCTCTTCTCAGCTTTCAGGAACAGGCAGACGTTTGCCAGAAACCCAACATTTCTACACAGTTTTGGCATTTTACTGGGACATGCTGCCTATTTTTGCAATTATTTTATGCTTCCAACATCCTTCCAGTTAGTAGTAGAAATGGGTGTGAAAAGTAGAAAAAAATTCATATTTTAGCAAGGGGTCATTTGTGTAGATACTTCAAGGTTTTTTTTTAATAGAAACTAACAGTTGAATATCTGCTGGACCCTTCTGGTTGCGGGGATATAGAAGAGTCACACCTCCCTGGGCTCCCCTGGGTGTCTAGTTTTCAGAAATATGTGGGTTAGGTAGGTTTCCCTAGATGGCCGCCAAGCTCGGGACCTAAAACGCAGCTTCCCCCCTTGCAAAACAAGGTCATTTTGTGGTCGATTATTTTTAAGTTTCCACAATACTTTTTGGCCCTTCCCACCACGGGTACTTGGCCCACCCGCAAAAGTGAGGTACCATTTTTATTGGGAGACCTATGGGAACACTGGGTGGTAGGAAATTTGTGTCAGCCCAGTGATATCACAACCTTCCCACACAGAAATGTGAGAAAAATGTGATTTTTTTTTCAGCTAAATTTGAGGTTTGCAGGGGATTTGGGGTAGGAAAACTTTGGGGGATCCACGCAAGTCACACCTCCCTTGACTACCCATAGTGTCTAGTTTTCAGAAATGTGTGAGTTTGGTAGGTTTCCCTAGATGGCAACCGAGCCCTGGACCAAAAACGCAGGTGCCCCCTTGCAAAACCAGGTTGTTTTATGATAGATCATTTTGATGTTTTCACAATAAGTTTTAGACCCTTCCCTGCCATGTGTAATTGGTCCACCGCACAGGTGAGGTACCATTTTTTATCGGGAGACCTGGGGAAACACTGGGTGGTAGGAAATTTGTGTTAGCCCGGTGATCCCACAACTTTCCCACACAGAAATGTGAGAAAAATGCGATTTTTTTTCAGTTAAATTTGAGGTTTGCAGGGGATACTGGGAAGAAAATTGTTGGGAGATCTACACTAGCCACACCTCCCTGGACTCCCCCAGGGGGCATAAAGACGATGGTAATTTTGTTTTGGGTGGGGGCAATGGCATGCCCATTCTGGGCAGACCCCACCCCCTATGTATAAAACAAAATAAATAATCCCTAGTGCCTACTAGTGGGCTTTCTGCGCCCCCCCCCCCCCCCCCCCCATAGGGTGCAGATCAGGGGCTGCTGCCCCCATCTGCCTCCTGGAGGTAGCAGGAAGACTGTGGCATTTTTTGGGGGGGGTGGGGCAGCAGCATGCCCTTTCTGGGCAGCCCCCCACACCTACGTATAAAATTAATATTAATAATCCCTGGTGCTTGGTGGCCTTTCTGCTCCCCTGGGGGAGATCAGGAACTATTGCCCCTGTCTGCCTCCTGGGGGGGGGGGGCAGAAAGACTGTGACATTTTTTGGAGGGTGGGGGCTTTGGCATGCCCATCTGTTCAGCCCCCACCCATGAACTATGAAAAATAGAATCCCTGGTGCCTAGTGGGCTTTCTGCCCCCCCCCCCCCAGGGGGGCAGATAAGGGGCTATTTCTCCTATTTGCCTCTCAGGGGGAAGAAAGACTGCCATTTGTTTGGGGTGGGTCATTGGCATATTGGCATTCCCATTCTGGGCAGCCCCCACCACTACATATACAAAAAAGCCTAATCCCTGGTGCCTAGTGGGCTTTCTGCCCCCATGGGGGAGATCAGGAGCTATTGCCCCATCTGCCTCCTGGGGGGGGGGCAGAAAGTCTTTGGCATTTGTTTTGGGGGGAGGGTGGGGGAATTGGCATGCCCATTCCGGACAGCCCTCAACCCTGATCTAAAAAAAGAATCCCTGGTGTCTAGGGGGCTTTCTGCCCCCCGGGGGAGGCAGAATGACTCAATGTGCCCATTTGGGATGGGGGACCAAAGGCCCATGGCCAAGGGGCCGCTGCACCCCTCCTTGGTGGCCAGTGGGTGGATCCCTGCTTTGGGATTGCCCTCCTGGTGTGATCTGCAAGCAGGGTTCCACTAGGTAGGGGTACCATTGGGAAGGGGAGATGCTCCCCTTTCCAATGATACCTCTCCCATGTGTTTTGGTGCTCGGGGGCTGAGATAGCCGTACGATCATCGAAACAGTGAAAATGTAATGACGTTATCACGCCATGCACGCAATCGTCATTACATTGAAGAAGAAAAATGCTTCAGGAGGTTGGGGAAGCTCTTCCCCACCTCCTGAGTCAAAAAAAAAGAATTCCTTCTGCTGTTTGCAGCAGAGGGATTCAGCGCGCTTGTGCAGAGGACGGTGTGGTTCCGTCATGAGCACAGGAGCACTGGTGCTCATAACAGAACCATTCCGTCATGAGCACAGAAAAGGTAAAAGTAAATAAATATATGGATTGCGCCTATTTAGTCCCCCTGGATTTTTAGCATTCGACTGCATGTTTTTTGGACTTTTACTGTGAGCAAGTCTCATCTCCTTAGTCTTACTCACTATAAATTCATGGTAAATGGACTGCGAGTGCTAACCGCTAGTGTCTTCCCTTTAAGATAAGGCTGCTGCTGCGCAGCTAGTGTAAGAGGCTGTGGGCTAGTTACATGTAAAAACATGAGCTCACGCATGTGTGCGGCTGCCATTTTGTGATGCCTGCTATATGCACACAGTTAGCTTTTTGCAGAAGGGACTCTTCAAGGACTGCTACTGACCTGGGGTAGGGCTTATAATGTGATTGGGCATTCATTGTGTAGGTCTGTAGTGCCTATTGAAGGTCGGTGGAGCTTACAGTGTATTACACATTGTTGGCGAAATCTGCACTAAGGTACAGTTTTGCCCCTCTTAGGCCTACAGGTTCCAGCGAGGTATCAATCTAGGATAAACATGCACCCCCAGTGTAGATTTACAGTCTCTAACATCATACCTACACTCCTTATGGCACTTGATCAATTGTCATATGCAGGGCTACAAGTGGGAGGAAAAACCTGGGGGGGTTTCTCAAAGGTGCGTGATCTATGTAATTAAGGGCAAAGCTTAAACAGAAAGTAAAAATCTGTGCTTAGCATAATGTGTCACCGCACTGATATTTTTTGCCTCATTCTGTTATAGCATCCAGATACAATAAAACAACTGACATTACACCTAAAAGAAGCAAGGATTATTGACTTTGGCAATAGTTGTTGGTTGTATAAGATAAATACGTAACAATGTGTTGTATACAATATTGAAAATGATTCAATTCTAAAATAAGACTGTAATAACTATATTGAATCTCTTTGAATTTATATCAATGGGCATTAAAGAGTGCTATTGCTGCTGAGTTAAGATATTTTTTTCGCTCGAAGGTTGAGGGCAAAAATGTAGAGCCCAATAGGGAGCGATCACAGCACCTGGTTTTTAGAACTGCTGGTGCTGAGCACCAACAGGACCCGGCCAACTTATAGCCTTGTTCAAATGTCCCTGGCTCAGGTCAAAACCAGATTCAAGGCCGTTGTCCCTTCTACTCCGCCAAGTTACTTTCCAGCAAAAGGATAAAAGTCCTCCCCAATCAATAGAGCCATTGTTTTTTTTTTCTTTGTCCCATTTCTATAGTGCTTACTACCCGTATATGGGGTGCTGAAAGCACTTCCCTACATGGTTTGCATGCTACACTGTGTAGTTTGTGTGGTTGGAAGGATGTTGTTCTTGCTTTGAACCTATGTGGGAAGTATTGCCATGTCATGCATGATAACAGCTGAAGTGCTAGTATCTTGTGATAGAACGCAATGTTTAGCCGTGTGATGGTTGAGATAGTGGTGCACAGATTATGGTATTCAGTAAGTTGGCTGCCCTACATGTCCCTTCATGGTATTTCTTATTTTCATCGTCCACTTAACTGGTTACTGCACTGTTTTGTCCATTCAGAGATATCTTGTTTAAAGTTCAAAGTTTATGGTCATGAGCAGCCATAGGTTGGAGAAAGACATGGATCAAAGATCTGCTGGGATGGAGTCTGTTACTACCATCTCATAACTAATTACCACTGTGAGATGTCAGAACCTGCCATGGTATGTAGCTAGTTGGGACCTACAGTGATGGAGTAAACTAAAGTACTCCATTGGCCAACAGCACATGGCAGATCTCTACATTTCCTCCATGCATCAACAGTTTATGATATGTGGTTTATTGCTGTGGACTTGCTCGGTACTGGGTGATGAACATGAACCATAGTGGTTTTGTGTCTTATGTGAGTGAAAGAATGTAAGCAATATAAGGAAATTATTCTGTATGAGCTGCAATTGACTGCCCAACCGCTGAGTGTTATGGAATTATTATTAGCATGAGGCAGGAGGGTTATATATTGTAATATAATTGCATTTTTATAGCCTTTATTACCCATGAACAGGTATTGCAGCATTTTACGCCGAGCAGCACACTGCCCCAGAACCAAGGGCTAGTATTATTATTATTATTACTACTACTGTTACTACTATTACTTTGGTTTTTTGTCACCAGTTCCTGAAAAGAAAGAGGTAGGGAGAAAATCTGCATCTGTTAATTAGCTGGTCATGCTGCACCTGGGCTGAAACAGCTCAAGCCTCCAGAAATAAAGAAGAAGAGCCTGACCTCTGGAGCCAAACGCAAATGGGACTCATCTTTGAAGGTTTGGTGGGAAGGGATCAGGAAGCTGTGTCCGCTCGGGTGGAACCGAGACTCTCAAGGATGCTCTTTCCACAGGCAACTTGAAATCGTCATATTGTATTGTTCCAAAATACTGTGCAGGCGGGTTGGGACAATGGTGGAGTGATGATTTGGCACCCTAGGACTGGCTTCTAGAAATGTACAGCACCACTTATGCTCTGTGTACAGCATACACAGAGTCTGGCAGTGAAGATGGCAACAGCAGTCCTTTGAGTACTCGGTGGAGGATTCCCTTCATTTATCATAAAGAACTTGGAACAAGAACAAAGTTGGGTGGTTTGGTTTCCATTTTTATACACATTTTCCAGACAGGGAATTTTGATCCACGGTGAAAGGTTTCAGAACAAATTTGGATTAGATTTCTTTACAATATCGTTGTAGTAACTTTATTTCGGTCGAACGACCATTAAAAGTACAGATACATACAAAAAGAGAATAAAAAAACATTTAAAACAATTAATTAAAACAATTCTGCCTAATACGCCACATATACAGCAAATAACGGGAAACAGCAAACACAATGGGAGGGTGGGTGTCATAGGTCAATATCCTACAAGCATGTGTGTAATGCAAAAACCCCAAAATCCTACAAATAGGAATCAACCAGCGTTTTCTAGGTACAGAATAAGCGGGACAAAAAAACAAAACGTGGGAAATATTCTCAGTATGGTAAGTACATACAGGGCAAGCTAAAATATTTGATTTAGTCCACTTAGAAGTGAAAGATCTAATAGGAAGAGTGCCATAACGCTGCTGAACATACAGCTTACGGGCAGCTGGGGGTTCAATTAAGTCCATAAAAACCTCGGCCCTAGGCTCTGTTTTTATTAGAAGGAACTCAGATGATAACCTCCCCACGGAGGGTGAACTCATCAGCGTCTGAAGATTTGACATGTAAATATGTAAATATCATTTCCTGGATGTTTCTCAGACACAATCTTTGTGCAAGGTAATGGCTGTCACACAAGATAGCAATGATGCTGACTCCAAGCAAGAGAATCCAAAACAACACTCCACAGAAGCAACCACGTTCAACAATCACACAAGATGACCTATGCCAAACCGCAAGTATTGAAGAACACGCACACACAAAAGCACACATACAACAGATACAATTCCACTATTATTTATAACCCTAGCACACCGATCCTCACTTTATTGGCATGTGCATACCAGAACCATGCAGCAACCTTCAGTCCAGGCAGCACAGAGTACTGCTGCAAAAACGTATTGCAGACAGCTTAGAGTCATGCCACACACACAGCTCAAAACCAAATGCGCAAATGGAATCCAATGCATTTCATTCTGAAGATGAAACCTCTCACCGTTCCCAGTGCCTGAATTGGAAATATAGAAGTGCAGGTACTCAATATTTAGAGTACCTGTTTGCTCCTGTGAAGGGCCAGTATGCTCCCATTAAATGTATTACAGCAGTACTAAGAAGTGACAGAACTCTTCCTTTCAAATTAAAGAAGTTCAGGTACTCCGTACCGGACAGTACCTGCACATTTAAAATACTGCCTTTTTCTGCCCCAATAAGCTCCTCTTTGCAGTTTCAAATGTTAGTATGTGTGTGGAACAACACCCAGTGGATCAACCGGAGTTGGTTTCAGCTGATAATAGGATGTAAGTCAAATTGCATCAAAATGTTGGATAAGGCTTTCCAGTGGAATTGCCAACAAGTATATTTAGACACTGTAAGCCAAGGTTTTGCTTTCTGTTTCACCAAAGCAAACCATACTTTAGATAACGCATCGGTAATGTTTTGGTTTCTCTTTGGCTCCTCCTTTGGGAGAGTAGATCAGCCACATTTAAATCTTCCATTAGCACTTGAGAACCGCTTCAGAGGACGGAAAATGTGATGGTGCAACAAATAGTAAAGTGATAGAGAAAAGAAGGTAGAAAAGAGACATCTGTAGATCGAGAGGCACTGAGTGGAGACAAAAGAGATACATTGAGAGAACAACAAATAGAGTGGAAGGCAGGCACAGAAATCGGGAAAGACCAATACAAAGAGATGTAAAAAAGAGAAACAGAGAGAGAAAGGCGTGTATAGAGCGATAGAGAGCTCATGATGAGTGTGTGGAAGACAAAGAAGGTGTAGAGAGAGAAATCATTCAAATCGAGAAAGAGATACCAAGATTAAGGGGGAGAAAAGTTAGGCACAGAGAGAGAGAGTGTGAAAGAGGGAGAGAGAGGGCTGCATCGAGGCAGAGAGAATTAGGATCATCAGGCACCCCTACACCCTCAAATACCAGTGGACACTACAAACCTGCTAACACACCAGATGCCATCTATGCCGCCTATGTTCACTCAGTGATGAGCTGAACTCATTTGATGGAAAATAACATGCGCTAGAAACCCCTATGCAGAATGGGTTTCCAGCTCATGTGATGAGGCTATGTTGGGTACAACTGATGACCATGGGGGTTTTGCAACCTCTCCAGGACATCACCAACAGTCTCAGAAGCATATTTTTGTATGGGTGGGGGTGCTTGGCAAAAAGCCCCATCACCTGATGCCTTATGAGAGTAATGGTTCTCTCACATGATAAGCTCTGGCCTAATATACTTAAAAGGCTCTAAAATGGTTCTCATTCGGGATGCCGTATCGCTGTTTTGTGTGTTTCTTTGCTGTGGGCACAGAAAAAGAGGATAGAGTCATGTGCCTGTCCAGAACCCGTTATGCTTTGCAATCGATGTAAATTACGTGCCCTCAAGCATGCATGTTATAGTGTTTAATGAACTAGAATTTCGCATCCCGAATGAGAGCCATTTTAGAGCCTTTTTGGAAAATAGATTCCAGACAGCAGGTATTGCCACAGCACATGGCTGCAGAACAAGTATATCGACCGTCCAATTTAACGGGCTGGGCAGGTACATGACACTATTCCTTCTTTATGTCCACAGTAAGAAAACAGATATAGCAGCGACATCGGTATCCAGATTGAGAGCTATTTCAGAGCCCAATCGAATACAGACCCTAAAATAACAGCAGTTAATGAGTAAGGCACATGGTTGTTGTTTAAAAGTTAGTGTTTAACAAAGAACACTAGTCTAACTGCTCTTTCACTATACCTCACTTGTAGTGTCCTACAAATAAAAAAATCCCAGCCCTGAGGAAGACCTTCTTTGAATTCTTCCGGCCCACACACGAATGTCGAAACGCGTCGCCACACCTTTCACTCACCCCCTTACTTCACAAGGTCAAGAGCACTGCTTCAGCCGAATTGAAAACAAACGTTAAGAATTGAACACGTTTAACCAATAAATAGTGGTGTAAACACTGACAAGACATCCAAAAGCGTTCTCTGACCTACATCACTTTTTCTTTGGACCATGATTCAGTATCGAGGACAAGTAGACAACATCCCGATAAATGGACACCTTGTAGTAGGACCCGTTGATTTTTCACACATCGTTAATGTATAAGTATTTTTGATCTATGCACTGTATATAGCTATTGCACCTCTTTTTTTATGTAAAAGAATATGTAAGGTATAAATTCATGTACTCCAATTGAGATACTTATGTACATAAAAAACAAAAAAATATTAAATATTCATGAAGTTTCAATGAATTGTTTAAATTGAATATTGATTATCTTTCAAATTGAGTGTATTTTTTATTTGCTTGTTGACCCACAAAATAGAGTGGTTATAAGGAGTCCAGTTCATTAGTTGAACAACAAAGTGGGTAAGAAGTTCTCCCTTCTTTTGGAAGAAACTTTTGAATTTATGGTCATAGAGGTACTCTGTCATATTTAATAGTAACTACCAACGGTTGCATTAAAACTAAGAAATTGTTTTAGTACAAAATCAAACAGCTATACCGTACAAAACATGAGGTTAACATCCCCTTAAAAGATTATCAGTACTTAAAACATGAGAAAATATAAAACGCTCCTTTCACTGGACGGCTCTCTAGAATGAATTTCCAGACTCCTCTAGCCCTTGCCACCAGTAGCCCAAGTTACGCATAAACAAGCGCCCTGCACCAAACATCGCTATTTAACAGCACCGATTGCTTTCTCGATTTTAGGCAGGTGTGGCCTGCCTTGAGCTGATGATGCAACCATTGGCCTGAAGGCAGCAGGACCTGTGGCGCAGAAGTCACACTCCACCTTTCATCCCGTACACCTAAAACACATTAGCCAACAACTGTTTCCATGGTGTAAATTTTTTATGAACACGTTAAATAATGGCCTTATGCGGAATGTGTACCGTCACTCAGCAGAGATAAATTCTGACTGGCTAAATTTATGTCACTTAAAGGGAGAGCAGGATATTGTCTGGATATCAGCTGGGAAGGAGGCCTTGGTTGAGGTAAAAATATATCAGCCATGTGGCTTTCTTTCATCAACACTTCATGAAACATAAAACACCCATGTCGTCGCTTTCCTTGTGCCACCAGCCCATGCCTTCTCTGCAGTTACCTGGGGTGAGGCGCTGCTCCCCTATGAAAGGCAGAGGTGGTGGTATTCCCTGAGGCTGCTCCTCGCTGTAGCAAGATGGAATGTAAACTAAGCAGCCATGCCCCTCCACCCCCCAGCGTCGGTAGGGAAAGAAGATGCCCTTTAGTGCAGCATCCCTGAAGCGGGTGCCCTGCTGATTAAATGAAAGCAGCGCAACATTCGCAATCATATAAATAAACAACGTTTGTGCAATTCAAACATACTACACACACTTCCTTCTTCTTATAAAAAAAAAAGTAATTTTAAAAAGGGCTCACAAACACACCCTCACATTAGAACTATGCCTGTAGGCTGCCAAAAGCACAAAACTAATAAAAAGAAAAATGAAAGCAGCGCAATGACAAGATTTACAGGCCTGTTTTAGGCAGCGGTGGCTCCTCCGCTATGGCAGAGGAGGGCCCCCCCCCTTTCTGCATCTAAAGAAAAAAAAATTAAACCATAATAAACTGTGGTTTATTATCTTTTCACTTTGTGTCCCAGAGTGTTCGGGGCAGGGCCAGGGGAATAACAGGCACCCACAGGGAATGGTTTGGACTGTTATCAGTGCCCATGACAGTTTTGCTGGCCGTCTCAGGCCGGCGAAACCGTCATGCGCACTTTGCATGTTCTCCACACAGGCTGCATTACAGCCTGGGTAGAGCACATGCCCAGGCTCATAGTCTCTGGCTGAGTGCCGCACCACAGCGCTCAGAACAATAACAATGATGCACTGCAGTGTTGTGATTGGCCTAAGGGAGCCTGGGTGCGTTGTGCTTCCGGCCGGAGCAGAGCGACAGCAAAAGGGACAAGGCAGCAGCGGTAAGGCGGTAAAAAATGTTTACTTTTTTTTACTATGTGCCTATTGCCCCACCCCCACCCTGATCCGTGCCAGCCGCCAATGGTTTTCAGTCACGCTGTAAATCAAAAGGCATGGGGAGCAGCTGTGCAACAGCAGGCCAACAAATAAAAGAGTGCTCTCAAAGTATCCTAGATAAACTGAAATGTAAGAGCACATATAACAGAGGCAGTCTTCATGGGAGGATACAATAGTCCAAAGGAGGGACTACTAAATATATTCACCAAACAAAAACCTGCATTTACAAAGGACAGTAAGAAGAACCAATGAAAAAGATGGGCGGTGCTTAAAGCCCATACTGTCGATACAGCATGTCTCGAAGAGACAGCGTGTCTGTGCTGCATATGCGAGAATAAAAAGGTATGGTCACATTACTGATTCACAATAATTCTGTACTCTGCCACCATCGTTTTATGTGAATTACCCAGGGCAAGGACATTAATCCTATGCCTGCATAGGGGCATGCTCTGCGCGCTTCTCCAGGTCACAGAATAGGTTTTGGACCTTGCATTACCAGGGACAGGACTAGATCTCTGTGCACACACTAGATTAGCAATATGCAGGGCCAATTAAAAAGTCAGGCTGTCAGTTTCACAAGCTGGTGGGGACTCAGGGCGGGAGTACAGACCCTTTCACCATACAGGGGAAATTGCTATCCTAAAAGGCATCATCATGTCAAAAATGGTCACAATATATCAAGAATACCAGGACAAGTATAATTCCAAGTATAGACTCTATGATGTCAATTATGTTTACAATATGCCCAGAATAGACCCCTTCATACCATTATACCACTCATGCAAAGATGGCCCTTTATCCAGTGAAGGGGGGCTGCATATCAGTTTGCCTCCAAGGAAGGTCACTGTCAGGGACACCACACCAGACATTAAGAATTCAAACTCACTAGCACAAATGCAAACACACATAGCCAAACATGAACCAGACCCCAATTTGCCTAAACCATTGTGACCTTTTTATTTTTATTTATCCATCTCCTCTGCTCCACAGTGGTACACTTATTTGTGCTTGAGTTTTTCTTCAGAGACTCCCGTAACCAGACACATGACTCCTTTGCTCATTGATCCTCCTGAAAATCAGGGTCTCCTTGATCCCAAACCTTATAGAACCCCAAGCCTTCATTACCCCCCATCCTCCAGTTTCCCCAAGGCTCCTTTTAGTGGCTGACTCTCTTGTGAGGAAACGCTTTCTGTGATCGCGAGCTTCCTGTGATCTTATAGTCCCTGTAAACCCAAGCATCCTTTCAGCCATTAAATCCCCAGGCCACAGACCTATCTGACATTAAGGATACTGTGACCTGATAGCTTTTTTCAGCCGTTGGACTTACTGTGATACTAATCCTTATTTGGTTCCAGTCCTTCTGTGGCCATGGGCTTCCTAAGGTACCTTTCAGCCTCTGAGTGCTGTGCAACACCAAGCATCTTGAAAAGGTCGCTTGAGACATGGTCTTCATTGATTCTCAAGGTTCCCTTGAACTTCTGACTTTTTGTTTAGGTATGCCTCTAATAAATGTATGGCTCCCTCATACTTCATGGAAAACACTTTGCCATCAATGACACTGTGTCCACCTGAACTGGTCTCTTACTTTTGGAAGAGGGTTGGACTAAACCAATGAATTAGCAAAACTGGAAGAAAATCATATTACTAAATGTATGCTTGAAGTCCTCGTGCCTCATTTTGTCCTCCTTATATGCATGAACAATAGCCTCTAATGGAGTATTTTAAACAAACTATAATCGGAACCAAATGGTACTTTAATATACAAATAAAAGGAAAAATGCAAAAAGCGAAAAAAAAGGTTATAAATGATGAAGTGGGTGCTAGTGACAAGCATGTTCTTTGAAGTGTGATACACATATGTCATCAATATACTCAAAATCATTATCAAAGCAGTAAAGAGAAGCACAGGGCATGAATTATAATATTTAATGGAATGGGCGTTCTTCATCTGTTTATTACATTTTTTGGTTTTTGATTTTTTTGCATTTTATTCATATATTAAATTACCATTTTGCTTTGAATATAGTTTGTTTGAATTACTCCATTAGGGACCTTTCATTCAATAATCCCTAGTGAGACTCTGGATTCTCCTGTATGCTTGTAACTACTCATTTCGTCTCATTTAAACTGCTGGTATTCTGCCCAGCCCTGGGCTGCATTGCTTTCAGTATATGCTTCCACATTTAAGGTATGCTCTTGTGCGACTTTTCCCATTTTATATGTGACACTTTGACTGCCACTTAATTGCTCATAGTAATCTTCCTAAAGTTTCTTGCATACATCCTATAAGCATCTTGATTCCAGTTTATCTCAGTTCGTGAATGTAATTCCCAGTACTCACTTGAATAGTCTTGAGCAATCAAGATTCAAGCACTTCAATGAGAAGCTTGGGTGCGGAGACCTGCAGCTCCCAAATAATCAGAACAACAGAGGCTTAACTGTAACCCAATTTATAGCCTCTGGTTTAATAAATTCAACAGAGGCAGGCTTTTCACACTCTGCAAAGCCTGTGTAAGCACATATACACTCAACTCTTTATCAGCAAACTGCCTTCTCGTACTCAAAATACTAACAGTGACAAAACTACTGCAGTTCTTCAAACAGTGCAAGGCAGGGTTGTCTTCCCCAAAACAAGCCTGTCACTTTTCACACCAGCTCCTTAAACATAGTATAAGCAGACTTTCAATTCCTATCTTTAATCTATGATTTATGAAACTTTCAACAAGCCTTAGCTTTTTAGTTAAACATACTTTATATTCCACACCGTGTAGATCTATACCTGTAATGAGAGAACCTATATTTCACATGCTAGAATATAACGTTTTGTTACCTTAACAGTTACACCAGATGGCATGTTTCAAAGATTATAGATTCATTAATCAATTAAATCAGGAGATCAGTGACAAACTCCTCCAAAAACGTTAATTCTTCATACATAGGGGATGATTACGATCCTGCCTGGAAAGCTTTCCGGACGACTCTGATCAGAGGTGTCCGACCGAGCGATTTGGATGCATCCGGATACGATTCGGTCGGACTCCCATTGACTTCAATGGTAGCCTGTGTTTTGAACGTGAACACAGGCTCCCTTTGAAGAAAGGAGTGGCTGGGGAAAATCGTGCACCCTGTGGCAGGCACCACATGTTGCCTGCCACACTGTGCATGGTCTGAAAGGGGGGACCCACGGGTACCCCTTCAGGCCCCATTTGGAAGACCCAGGGTGACGAGGGGCCTGCTACGGGCCCCCAAAGACCAATCCCGATAGCCATTTTGTTCTAGGCAAACCGAATCGGAACGACTGTCCGAATCTGTCATTGTAATTGCTCACTCGAAAACCGTGTCCATAGAGCCGTACGTATCGGCTCCGAAAGGCTCGACCTGTATGAATGCCTTTCGGAACAGATTCGGTCAGCCCTAACTGTTTCCAGGCATCGTAATGGTTTGTTTGGAACTGGGTATGATTTGGTCGGAAGCAAGGGCACCGTGTCGAATTCGGCGAACACGAATCTGATTCGGAACCCTTCCGAATGGGATCGTAATTGACCCCTCAGCATGTAACAGTTTGTCGCTAATCAGAATGAGTACACATCGGTAAACAATGCCTGATATGAATAGTGAAAGACAAAGAGTAAGCAAATACCTCTTTGAAAGGAAATAGTTTAGGAAGACTGTTATAAAGGTCACAATTAAAAATTTTGTTATCCTTTTAGCAAGTTGTCCATACCTTTTCCCCATTTCTTCTTTCACATGGTAGGCAAATGAACACACACTCACTGCCTTGGTCTTCAAGTTGCAACAGACCTGATAAAATCATGGCAATGATGCCTACTGTCTGAGTGGACCTTGCTGCTCTACACTCTGATAGACGGATGACATGATTACCATAGACCAGTCGGGCAGAAGGCTGCATACAATTCAGAATATTGAGCCTGAGAAACACTGAATGCTAAAAACAGAGAGACTCATCAGGGACTGGCTGCAGGCAGTAAAAATGAACTCTGTGGTGTTAAGCTGCCCAGATCATTGTCCATCATCATGATTAAAGTGATCAAGAACTAGTCTGTAGAGTTTATCAGTAGCTTCAGAGATCAAATGTATGCGCCTATTGTGATTTACGCTGATCGCATATACACAGAATTAACCTCTCTCCCTTAACCACTGAACGCCAGGCAATTCTGTTTACATACCAACCTGTGATTCAAAGGCCTCCGCTATTGATGGTCAGCCTCACCAAGCTCAGCTGTGAGCTGAGCAGCAATCTGGTACCTGTAGCTCATCTCATGGAGGACTTCGAGCCACAGTACAGCTCAGAAAATCAAATTAGAAGGTTATGTCTGTGCTTTAACTCTCTGGAGAGGACACATCCTAGGTTCTCAAAACTTCTGAATCATAATGACTCTCTGCAGTCAGTCTTTGTGGAAATGAGGGTTGAAAGCAGTAGGAGATTTAGCTGCCATCTCACCACAACTGTCATTTCCATATCATTGCTGAGTCACTTTCTCCTAATTTGTAGGGGCTGCCAGGGTGGAGTCAAACTGGTCTCTGACACTATTTAATCCATGGTTCCAAGCGTTCTGGTCCTTGGAGGCTTCTGGTTATTCTTGCATGAGAGACCCTCTCACATGTGTCGTACAAGTCCTTGGGATCTTGTAGAGCATCTCTTGCTAATATTCTTTCCACTAATGCAGGCTTTATAGGAATGCTCTTAGCACCTGCATGACTACAGGACACTCCGATTGTCATAGCCCCAGTGAGTAAGATGGGGGGAATGAAACTGGGAAACATCAAGCCTCCTTGCAAAATGGGGGAAGGAGTGTATTGGCATGGGACACACCAGATGGATGGATGCATAAGTGAGTGAGTGAAAAGATAAATGGATGAGTAAAAGGGTGGATGAATAAATGGCTGGGATGAAGGATGGATGGATAGCTGAGTGAAAGACTGGCTGTATGGATGAGTGAAAGGGTTAATGGATGGGTGAGTGAAAAGGTGTATGGGAATGGATGACTGAGAGGGTGGATGAGGAATGGATGACAGGAGGATTGAGGGATAGATGAATGGATGGACTGGTGAGAGGAAGAACAACAAGACCGTACCTTTTTAAGTTCACCCCACTTCCGCATTGACTGATACACCACCATTTAAAAAGAACTCACTGTAAAAATATCACAGTTGTGTGGGTGTATGAGAGCAGCTGAATTCCACCACTTCTGGTGTCATGGGTTCTACAATCAACTGACATCAAACAATCACATAATCTCAGTTCTGCCCACAATAACTGTTAGTCTGTCCCACAACTTTGCTTCTAGGAAAACGCTGCAACAGTAAAAGTGGTTTAGCAAGCGGTTTTTTCAACAAAAGTTGGCATAATATATGCAGTTCTACATTTCTCCAAAGGTTATCGGAATTTTGATAGAGTTGAGTAAAGATTTTCCTCCCACTCTGTATATGTCACTCTAAGAAACTGAGAGATTTGACTACAAGACAGTCGCTCAGCAAGGCTGGGGGGGGGCTAGAGGAAATTTAGTCATGCCACCCATAGGACTGTGAATATTGTACCCTTCGTGTCCTCTCAGGTTCCTATGCCTAAACCCAAGCCCTAACACCCATTCTAAAGCTAAGGCCTGGCATGCCCTGGCCCTAACGGCCTTTCAATAGTACACGTTTCTCGTAAAACCTCATGAAACATCTAAATGGAATGTATAAAGAATTAGCTAATACTCTGAGGACCGTCAAGACTGTAATGCAACATTTACAGTAGTTTGCCATTTTTCTGGAAATGCTTTTTATACCGCTATGTTTATGTAATGTGATGGAGGACTGTATTTCTCTTTTCCTATAACCTCACAGGATGTTGTCAACCTCACATAACATGTCATTGTGAGAACAGTGGAAATGCCACTGACGTGTATACTTCCATGTAACATACCAAAATATTGAGGGACACTGCATCTAAGCACGCCTAATCTCACTTACCCACCTTTAAGAATAGCTATGTAGGCATTGAAAGGGCCCGGCGCATATGTTTTAGGTGTGTTCTAGAGTCACAATCTGATTGGTTTTTTTTGCAGCATGTAAGTCTAGAGGGGAGAAAATCGTTAGCAAGTTAATCAAATCAATAAGAAATTCTCTGAACACATAGTAACCACAGACCACTATGTAAGGTTAGTTAATTTATTACAAAGCCAAAAATCACTGGACATAAAGACACCTCAAGATGAGAGTGTAGAAATACATTGGAATCAACATAAAGCAAAATCTGCAAATAAAGCTGAGTCAGTGCAACATGCACAAAACAATTCAAGAAATAGGATGCAGAGGATCAAAAAGCATGAGTACAAATTTCCCTGCCTCAAGGGTTGATGAATATAAAGCATCAATCTATCCCTACACTAATGCTAATGTGGCATCCCTACTTATGCATCCTTCAGTGAAAGAGATAGAAAGTGTCAGCATGTAGAGTCTTCCTAAGAAGTCTCTACCACCTGGAGGATACAGAAGTCGGAATAGCATACAACTATTGAGACAGAGCTCGTTCTGAGACGCTCTCTCTCTCTCAAGGCAGAGAAGTGGGGTGCTTTCCAATATTACAGATATCTTCCTAAGGTTCCTTGCTGGTCACGTCCTCCACACTGATCACGTTCTCATAGGTACTTTTCCACAGGACGGCAATATTCCTGTACAACAACATGGTGACCTTGATTCCCAGGGCTTTTCTGGTGTGAAAATACAACAGTTCTCCTTATCGGCCGCA
The DNA here is from genome assembly GCF_964204655.1 of Triturus cristatus. NCBI lineage: Eukaryota > Metazoa > Chordata > Amphibia > Caudata > Salamandridae > Triturus > Triturus cristatus. Next base: position 1,187,577,544 of record NC_140581.1, on the reverse strand, counting down.
GCTCATGATGTATCCTTTTCTCTCCTTGCCTAACTCCTAAAACAAAGACATTATTCTAACAAGGGCGCTTCCTCCATCTGCAACACAAACGTGAGCAAGAGCAAAATCCACAGCTCACGAGAAATTTAATCTGTTAATTCTAAAGCGAGAGCTCCCAGGGAAATTTCATTTCAGGCCTACAAGATTCAGCTAACATAACATAAATGGATTAGACAACCAGAGGAGGCAATCCCAGTACCCCTGGAGATGCTGGCCTCCTTTGGTGCTACCTCTGGTCTCTATATCAATCATCGTAAATCGATACTGTTCCTGCTGGCTGCTCTCGTGAGGGGAACACCCCTGGACCTTCCTGAGGTGGGACTGACTTGGGAGACGGATCATTTTAGATATCTGGGCATTCAGGTAGCACATCTGCTTGATACGAGCTAAATATGGGTAGGTTCCTTGTGGGACTTAAAAAGCCGATACAATTCTGGAACAAGCTCCCACTGTCTGTTATGGGAAGGGTGGCTGTATCAAAAACTGGTGATGCTACCTCCTTGTCTTTATGTCTTGCAGAATTCTTTCTGCAGTATCCCGAAGTCCACATTTGACTCGCTTAATAGACTAATGATTTCCCATGGTGTGGGCAGGGGGAAGAAGTAGAGTTAAGTTAGAAACGCTCAAGCTGGACATGGACTCCGGGGGCTTGGGTTGACCTGATTTTAGGTTATATTATATGGCAGGATTGTTACAGTATGCAGCGCAGTGGTGTATGGAAGGTCGCACAACGGACAAAGAGTTACTGAGGGACTGAGACTATGGGTGTAGGTTACATAGATTTTTAATGATGGGATCAAAGGTCCCCAGGGATTGCCCCCACATAGTGAGGCAAGTAGCTGTGGCCTGGGAACAAGCAGTCACTTTGGTACTTCACAAGGCACCTTACACTGTAGCGCTCCAATGGCCACGGGGATTCCAGAGTATCCAGGCATCTATGGATATTTCAAAGTGGTATGAGGGAGGATGCATATCAGCAGGGGATCTGTACCAAAATGGAAGCTTTCTGACCTTTGATGAGGCTCGGGATTGCTTCCAGGTACCAGCAGGGCAATTTTTACAGTATGTCAAAATTTCACGTATGGTCCGTGAGATATGGACCACCTTCCCGGAGGAACCACAGGAGTCGTGCATATGGCATCACTGTTAGACCCAGGTTCTAGTAGGGCCCTAATTTCGTGTTTATACAAAGCCCTGAAGGAAGACCGTACAGCCGATTTATCAGTAGTCAGGGGGAAATGGGATGAATACTTACCCCTGCCATTGACAGACGGGGAATGGAAAAGAGCTATGGCTCAGGTGGCTGAAGCAACAAGTAATGCCAGATTCAAGCTCATCCAGTTCCTTTATTTGCATCGCACGTACCTGACCCCGCCACGCGCGATTTACCCTAGGGCTGGTTCCATCCTGTCCTCGATGCGGCACAGAGCCTGCCACATTCCTCCAGAAGACATGGACTTGGATACGATTGCAGCAGTATTGGAATCAAGTGGTACAGACAGAACAACAGTTCGAATAGAAGTCGCTATAAAGAGCAGTGTCTGTTGGGTGTATTCCCAACCCCGAAGAAGGGGACACGTATAAGGCTTAAATTTGCATTGTTACGATTGGTTCTGGCAAAAAGACCAATTGCAATAAACTGGATCCGTTCAGCTCTCCCTACACTAGATAAATGGTGCCCAGATATGGGGTGTGGCGGAAGAATGTCACCTTAGGGCTGTGAGATTCGATGAGAATGAATGGGGACAGATGCTTATAGAAATGCCCAAGACGATAGCTCAGGGCCATGACACCACTGCACCTACACAATCGCTCACCCACGACACGCTAACATCTAGCGTAGACAATGCGAATGCCTCCTCCTCGCCTATACAATATTAATAATGCCAGTTCGCCTGTCAATCCAGATAAGTGTTATTACTGCTGTCCGGAAGGGGGGAGGTAGATAGGGTTTAATCTTGTTGTAGTTTTTATATTAGGTTTGATATGTATAAAGAACTAAAACACATTGCAATGTACAGTGCACCACGGGGTGAGTGGTGCTGATGTTGGTTAGCATGGACACAGCTATCACAGAAGTATGATGGTTATCCATGTAAAATGTATATGCTACATGTCTAAAATGTGATATGATGTAACGTGGCTAATAAAAAACAAGTTATAAAAAAATGGGAGAAATGGAGCATGAGCTTTACGAAATTGCATAGGAAGTAAAGCATGTTCAGTTAATAATCCTGCCTATGTATAAAATGACACGATTAATAAACACATTTAATAAAAAATGGTTGTCAGTTGCACCACACGAACTCTTCACGTTAATATTTTCTGCTCGTTACATTTGGTTTCCACATTAACTCTTAACGTTTACTATTCATAACCTAAATACTTCACGTTTTATGTTATTACATTTTAATTTCCTAACACTTTATGTTAACATGGCAAAGGATTCTATGCAGGTGCTCTCTACATGTGAGTATAATGCACCCCTACAATTGAAAATTAATTTTCCGCTACAACAGTCCCCCTCCGATGACCTGTGTCATCACAACTCTCTAATTCCCTGTAGAGTAAACCGATCTAAACCGATGTCGTAGCTGGTCTCCTCTGTCTGAACTTCTACAACTGATTAAGATTCTCATAGTGACTGCCCTGCAGTCTTTCCACCCTTCTTTCTGTCTCTCTAATGAAATTCTCCAATTGCCTCGACTTATGCTATTTGTAGGCCCTTACCATACCTAACAAGTTGATAACACAGACCACAACAATTACTATTGGCTTCAAGATATATCCAAGGATTCCCTTTCCAAAGTTAGCAAACCAACTTCGAACTGTTCCAAATCGTTTTCCAATCTTATTCCAAATTCCCTCAGTTGCCAAGTCATGTACCTCATGGTGTATCTCAGTGATGTTACTTATATATTTTCTCAGATCTTTACTGTTGTCAGGTAAGTGCAACACTGTTGGACCTTCAGCATCTTACAGACTCTGCCCTCTTTTGCTAGTAACACATCTAAAGCAAGACAGTTCTGCATCACCATAGCCCTTATCAAAACCTTCTCTCCATCTACGAGCAACAGTGACTGAGCTGTGTTAACCGACAACTTATCCTCAATGGTAGATAACCTTCTAATCTTGATGTCATTCAATACTAACCCCAAACTAGGTATCTTCGCTCCAAATATGTCTCTCACAATTTCACCAGCACTCAGTCCTCGTTTTTCTCTATAGTTTGACTTTCCCTCCAAGCTTTCCAAATCTTCCACTTGGTAGATCTTTGGAAACACAACAGCTACGTAGCAAGTACCTTACCATTTATTTAGAAGCGGAACATATGCATTCTTCCCACACGCAAGGTGTACTCCTGGTACCACTTTGAAGAAATATCAATTAAAAAGATATGATCGCACGCACTCTGTCCCACGAAAATAGTGTCATAATGTGTCTGTACTTGTCGAATGCAAAGCTTGCCTCGTTGTTCCCAGTCTAGAGCTAGAGGACCATAGCGTCTCTTAGCCTTGTGAGCCAATTCCTTCTTGGTCCATTCAAAGGTTTCTTTCCTACTATTAAGCTTAACAGTTAGGCCTCTATGTCTAGCTTATACTTGATCTACAAAGTTCTTCTTTATGTCTGTTAATGTGTAAGTTACATTGTGTCTATGCGCATAAGCAGTATATACTGTTACTGTGGCTACAAACGACTTTCCCATTCTCTCTTCCTGCTTGTAATAATCATATTTGTTCAGATTTTTGTAGACTGGAACTTCTGAAAGTATCAGGTCATAATTTGAGAAATAGTTCTCGTAGTGACCCTTTCCATAAAACATGCTAAGGAGGAAACTGCAACTGATACCATACTTCAAGGGGAGGTGGTTGTACCGGATACCCTCCTTGACCGAAGCAGGCAATTGCATACACAAGTAACAGTATCTCACATCCATAATATTCACGTATTCACACAGCAATTTTTCATAAGCATTCAGCGTGTAATCACCTTTAAACAAATCTATATGCAACAAGCGACTAGTTTGCGCTATTAAGTCTCTGTCAGATCCTAATGTACCCTCTTTTGAGGCACTAGAGTTAAGTGTGGATGTCCCAGGTACCCCCACTCCCTGTACCACAGTTTTGTGTGTGCTTAAAATGGACTGAGTAATGATCACAGCTGTCACTATGATTACTCCTACAATCAGTGTACCTAAATTACATTTGTGCCTACAATTCCAATTTCCAGACCCCATTTTCAAAGTGGCTCGGATTAAAGCTATAAGAGCATCAACACACGGTCTCTAAAGGGTAATCCCAAATGTAACTCTTCGTCTACTTGGGCCTAGACTATCTTCCTTTAAGAACGTTTTATTTACAGTTCAAAGATCAAAATACATCCCTAATGAGATCAGAGCCAATCTCATCGATGACTCGCTGTAACAATTCAGCTCTGCATGCTGCAATCTCCTGAGGAGGTGGTTGATTTCTAAAGCTCAGGAATTCGATGTCTTCCAAGATCAGAGTCAGTAAACCACTCAACCTAGGTGGATAAGGCACAGTCAATGACAAGATTGCATTAGCCACTATTCCAGGCACTCTCAGCAGGATCTCAAAAACCAGTATTGAAGTTCAGACCTCACTCTCCCAGGCATTTGTAGATGGATAAGTCTACTCGGGAGAGGAGTATCTCAGACATGGCACTCTTGCTCTCCTTGATCTCCTCACACTCCTTGGACTTGTTCATACTCACTCTGAAGAGATTCAGATAAGTCACTTATTGGTGCAAGTTCTTTCCCAGATGTGAGTCTCAAGTTTCTTCTTTTCTGTCTCACAGGCCACGACTCATTTGCAACCTCTTTGTTCCTCAACAGTACACAACCAGTGTCCACATCAGTCTCTGCTGCTGAGCCAGACTCTCTACCACTTGCAACGTTACCGGCTCGCTCAGAGTCTGTATCTTAGTTGTGTGTAGCTTGACCCCCCTCAGCTCAACCTGGTGAGTATCCAGCCTCTTCAGGAACCCCTACAACTTGGCTTGTCCTCTCCAGTGACCTCGCGATCACAGCTGGAATCCCTTCTGGGAGAGGAGCTGTTTCTTCAGAGTGCCCTGAGACTCGTCGGATATGTGAAGCGTGTATCAAGTTCGGCAGTCTTCCACACTTCACAGCAGTATTCGTCACTAATATCACCTGGTACAGTCCACGCCATCACGAGTCAAGACAGTTCTTTCTTATGTGCTTTCAAACAAGCACCCAGTCTCCATGGCTCAGGCCGTGACAGAGGTCTTTCGATGTCGGTGCAGTTGTGGCTTCAACCTGGTGAGACAAAGAACAAACCACATCAGCCAATCCTTTGCAGTAATCAAGGACCAAAACATCTGTGACGTTTATCAATGATGTAGACGGCACTGCAGGTGAGCGCATCACCCTACCCATGAGGATCTTGTGCGGAAATTGCCCAGTTCTCCTTTCAGAAATGCTGCACAAGCTCATTAGAACCAAAGGTAACGCATCAGGCCATTCCAAAGACTTTGAAGCACACGCTTTAGCCAGCCTCGCCTTTAGCGTCCCATTGATCTGCTCCACAATGCCGGATGCCTCTGGCCTGTAACTGCAATGCAGTCTCTGATCCACATTTAAGGTAGTACACAACAGCTTCATAATCTCGCTGTGAAAGTACATTCCTCTCTCCGACTTCAGTGTAGTTGGAAATCTGAAGCATGGTATAAGCTCCCTCAACAATAACTTTGCTACTGTGAGGCTTTCACACCTAGTTGGATAAGCTTCCACCTACCGTGAAAAGATGCACACAACAACAAAAATGTATCTCAATCCATCATATACAAGCCTTTTCAATAAAGTCCAGCTGAATCCAATTGAAAGGACCCCCCCGATCTCCCAATGTTATTTAAGACAACCACAGCTTTTTTTTCAGCATTCATTTGTTGACATGTAACACACCAATGGCACATTGCATGACCAATCACACAGAATCTCAGATTAAACCAGGTCTGTCTGAACAAATCACCATTGCATCGCTTCCTATATGAGCTGCTCCATGAATCTGTCTTGCCATTGGATTTCAGCAAACAATCTGTAATACTGCTCTTCCATCAGTTAAAACCCAAATGTTGTCTTCTCCCTTTTCACATCCTGCTCTGATCCAACCCACTTGTTCCTGATCTGTTGCTTCCAATTGTAGCCGCCTAACTTCGTCCCACGTGTCTGCAATAGCTAGCATCATGCTGAGTTCGGTCTTCTCTGTACTTTCGCCAACATACTCCCCATTAAAGATGCATGTGTGTGTGTGGCACAAAAATCAGCGCACTGGTTTCCTACAGTGACAAAATCATCTTCCTTCTCATAAGCATTGCACCTCACAACTGCCATTTGCTTTGGTAACTGCAAGGCTTCCAACAACTGTCTCACATATTCACTGATCCTGATGGGAGTTCCTGATGACGTTAGGAACCCTCTCTGTGACCATAGCTGTCTGAAGTCATGAACAACACTGAAACCGTACTGGCTATCGGTATAGATGGTGACTGCGATCTGCTCAGAGACAAGCCATGCACCGGTCAATGCAACGATCTGGGCCACTTGTGCGGAATGTACTCCCTGTAAACAAGCAGCTTCCACAACTCCAGAGAGGGTACAGACAGCATACGATGCTCTCAGATTACCTTCATTGTCCCTTAGACATGAACCATCAACAAAAAGGACTTGATCAGGATCAGACAATGGTTTATCGACAATGTCAGGTCTCGGTTTGGTGCAAAGCTCAGTAATATCCAGACAGTCATGGTCTTCACAATCTTCCCCATCAACATTTGGAACAGGTAACAAGATAGATGGGTTTAACACTGAACAGTGCTTTAAGGTCACATTTTCTGCTGCAAGCAGAATTTGACAGTATCTTGTCAATCTGCTATTAGTCAAATGCTGTGTTTTTGTCCTTGACATCAGGAATTCGACTGAGTGTGGTATGAATACAGTAAGTGGATGACCCATCACAATGCTTTCACACCTTTCAATACTGACACTGGTTGAAGAAACGGATTTGAGACATCCGGGCAACGCTGAAGCTACAGGATCTTATGTAGCCGAGAAATCGGCCACTGGTCTACTGGCACCTCCATGTGTCTGGGTGAGCACAGAGGGAGCACAGCGTTCCCTTTCATGAAAGAACAGCAAAAACGTTGGTGTGCATCTCACTACTTTATTGATGTTCACAAAATGACGCTGTCCGTTTTGTGAGTTTGCACCCTGGAATAAATCAGAAGAAATGAAGGAAAATGAAGTAATTATTGATGGGACTGAAAACAAGACATTGAACGTAGGAGCTGGCTTCCGGCCACTAAAGAAGTTGCATTTAGATCTCAAACGAAATTATTTTGGGTTTAGCGCATTAACAGCAAACATAATTCATATAATTGTGATATTGTTAGCATAATTTACTATTTGACACGTGTGACAAGCACTAATGATTTTCGCTGGCAAAACACAGGCTGGCAAAATGTAACTAAAGATCTTAGGTGGGAGGTTATGGGATGTGTAGTTTAATCTCACACCACTAGTGAGGGTCTGAAAAGCTAAATACCAGCAGTCTGTTTTCATTGTCGGGCCGTGTTTTAAATTGGTCTACACGTGACTATGCACCTGGGGAGAACAAGATAGGTGGGCTTAAGACTGCATGAGCCATTAGCAGTTTATTTTGGGCCAATGCTAAAGGAGATTGACGTTGTGGCGTCTCCTCGAGAGATTTCAGGAAGCATGGCTTGTTGGAGCGAGCATGCATTATTTTAAACATGGGATTTTCCTTGTGCCACGGTAAGCGTATGTTTACACGTTATAGAGAAAGGCCTATTAAAGTGTTTGTGTAAAAATAATTAACGCATAATATGGTTGATATTTCAAACTTTTCTAAGGAATGTCATGTTTAACAGAGAAATCATTTTAGTGTTGTGATGATTAAGTCAGATAGTTAGATGCAATGGGTAGCTGTAATGGGGGTGCAGATGATAATCTTGTTTTATTGACTAAATTAGTAATGATGGAGTTAATTTTCACTTATACACATAAATTTTGCATTTTAGATACCCCTGACGAAGGGATTTGGTTCCCGAAATGCATTGGGTGATTTTAATAAATAAGTGGCATGTGGAATCCAGTAGGCCTCGGAGTACTCCCCAGGTCTCGTCAGGTGCCTGGAGACTCACCCCCATACCTGCTCCTTGGAGAGTAACTCCTCCGGGATGGCTTGTGCCGGCTAGCCTATTCCCTTTCTGGATCAAGTCTCTACGGCCCGGTTGGCTGAGTTGGTTTCGAATTTTTCTGGGCTCTTAGTATTGTTTTCTTATGACTCTGTCCTTCTGTTTCCTTTCTCTTTCGGCCGGGAGAGTGGCACTTTGCGGCACTGGATCATGCCTATATGCGCTAGGATGGCTTCTCTCTTCATTCTCCTCCCCCACCTCCTGTTGCCTCTCCAGCTGCCACCTGCGCCTGACCTCACCTCTCACTGGTCATGACCAACACACCCTCCTTGAAATTTCTGTCCCTTAATGTGAAGGGGCTTAATTCCCCTAATAAGCGGCGTCAGGTTTGGCGCTATCTTCTACAGCAGAATCCTGATGTAATTTTTCTCCAAGAGACTCATCTTGTCAAGGCGGTTGTGGCCCACATGGCCCACCATCGCTTTCTACTCCAAATTTGGGCGTCTGCCCCTTCTAAAGTTGCTGGAGTGGCAATCCTGTGTCGAGCTGGCTTTCAACAGGGGGAACCCAAAGTACTTCGCACACCAGATGGCAGGATTCTCAAAGTGGCAGTCGGAATTGGTCGTAGGACCCTCACTCTTTGTAATGTTTACACTCCCAATCAGGCTCAAGGCCTTTACCTCTGGGAGACGCTGCGGGAACGAGTTTCGTGTACGGACTCCTCTCATCATAGGGGGTGATTTTAACTTGGTGTGGGACGCTAGCGTGGACCGTAGTGATAGCAGTTTTGGTGAGATGCTGAAAAAACGTGCATTCTCCAGCAGTAGGGCTGCGGTATCGCCAAATATCTGTCAGTTCCGCCTCCCCCAGCCTCTAGCATGGAATCTGAGAGGGAGCCTGTGTTGCCCACTCACGCTACTGACCTATCAATCTGTGAGGCCGGTGCTATGTTTAAGTTCCCCCTATCACCAAATCCTCATCCTGAGTGTCTATAATAACATTGAATGAGTCCCGAAGAAAGGCTCCCTGATGTTCGTTGGGGCTATACATAGAGGCTATGGTGTATATGTGGGATCCTATCCTAACACGTATTGCCAACACCCTGCCTAGTATTTCCACATGTATGCCTTTTACCTTCCCCGAAAGAATGTGAAGCTATTAATATGGCCACCCCAGCCTTCTTCCCGATGATTGAGGAAAAATATTGCCGATCATACCATTTTGAACGAAGGCTTTTCCAGTCTGCATGCAGCAAATGGGTCTCTTGCACTAAACCTATATCGCAGCGGACTTCTCTAAGCAGTGTGAGGAGTGCTCGACTCTTAACAGGAGTACTGAGTTCCCGTACGTTGAAGCTCATTAACTTGACCTCAATTGTGGACATATGGGTGATTAGAGAAATGCGTGGGAAGTCCCTCCGGAGTAGCATATTGTGAGATTTGCGTGCCTAGGCCCAAGCGTCCCCACCCCACCCTGATGCCGACAGCTCCCACCCGTGTCACCCCCCATTTTGTTACCTAGTACTAGGACTCCCCACCTGCAGCTTTGTCGAGTACGTGCCCCATGTCTCGTGGAATAATAAGAGGAAAAGAGAAGGACAGAAGAGTTGAACAGGAAAATGAAGAGTGCCGACCATTCGGCTTTAATCGCACTATCGTGCATGGGTCCATGTGTCCGGTGTTCAGTCATCTCATCGACTGGGTGGAGCCTGACCCAACGGGAGTGGTTTTCTTCATCACTGGACAGTTCTTGTGGGTTCTATTTCCAAGAGAAGAGTGTATCTGTAGATTCTGCTCTCAGGTGTCAGGGTTATCTCCAGCCCCTACACGGTTCTGGAGCTGTCGAAGTAGCGCCTCTCTTTCTTTCTGGCTTTCGGTGGCAGTGGGTTTAGAAGGTTTCCCACGTCTGTTCCCTCTTAGTTCTCCGGAGTATTTTGGAGTCTCGTATAGCAGTGTCCTCCACGGTGGATCCCTGAGTGTCACCTTCCTCCAGCTCCAGGCCAAGCACCTCCTGTGCCTCCTTCAGCGAACGTACAGAGCGTGTCTCTTTGTCCCAAAGGATAGTCGGAAGGGGTGCCTCCACCGATAGCAAATTCCCTCGTCCCGCAGAAAAGATGTAGCCGGCTTCAGAGCTTTAAATCTTTGGAGAGTGAGCGGGGACAGGTCCTTTTAAATTCCAACCTGGAGACCCTCGTAGGCAATAGTCGCTTTTTCCATGGTGGCCGCCATAATAGTCTCCTTCTGCTGAAATGAGTGGAGGCATGTGAGGATATCCTGTTGTTGTCCCGGGTCCCTGGCGGATGTTTGGCACGGTGTGTGCGGTCTAGGACAATTTCTTTGTCCCCCAGTGTCGGCACAACATGCCTGAAGAACCTGATCACCCAGTCTTCCAGCTTACCACTGCCTGCGAGAAGAGGTACTCTCTTAATGCAGATGTTGGAGCTCCAAGAGCGGTTTTCTAGGTCTTCGAGGCGAAGGTGCAACTTTTTGTGTCGGTCTTTGAGTTCCAACAACTCTTGGGTTTGCTCGGTGATCTCCTCCTCCCGTCGGTCTCCATTCCATTCCAGGGAGTCCACTCTGTCCCCAAGTTCCTGCATCTCAACTCTAATCTGCTTGATGTCCGAGGTGACATCCTGTCTCAGGCCTGCAAAATCCTCTCTGAGGGTCCCGAATAGCTGCTCCAAAAATCTGTGGGCAATTGGCTCTTCTGACTGCTCTCCCGGGGAGCCATATCTTTCTCCTGCAGCTGGGTCCCCTGCTGCTCTGCTTTTTTGGTGCCCGGTTTCTGTAGGAGGTCCTAAATTGTTGGATCCTTTTTCCCCCGGTGCGCGGTCATCTTTGGAGGAACTCGTCTCTTCTGTCTGCAGTATCGCACTCAAGACCGTCATCTGTAGTTCACTAGCTCACTGAGGGGTCCGCGGCCTTATGACCTTATGACCACTTGTCGAGGGCCCCCCACACACCTCCCTCATGAGTTGTCGCTCTGTAGCGCAGTGTCGCCATGGGCTCAGCCTATGGTATCCTGCTCTGGCTTGATTTACAGCGTTCCTTCCAAGGTGGGGCTAGTTTATGCTATTGTCCGATTTCCAGTTGCTATAGGGTGACACTGATCCCTCTTCTCTCAGTCAATGCCGGCCACCCTCTGTCATTCCAGGCCCAGTCACAACTCTCACCTGCTCAATGCCCCTTACTGTCTGGGAGCCCTCCGCTGCTCTGGTCCGCTACTGTGGATGTTGGATGGTGACCTCGGGATCCGTTGTCTGCCTGCCGGCCTGACTACAGCGTGTCCTTTCTGTCACGCACTGCCCGTGTAATCCATCGCGGTCCCGCTGCGAGGAGTAGACCGCTCTCTTTCCCGCCACACTCCGTGCTGACAGCCGGATCCGGAACCGCTATAGATGCACTGTTGTCCGATTCATTTAGGCTGTGGGGTGCTCCAGATCTCTCTCGTTCCGCTGCAGGGGAGTTTGGATGGTGATGCTGGGGCCCGGTATCTGCCTGCCGGCCCGGCAGCAATGCGGCTCTCCCTCTCGCCGCGGCCCAGTGGTGGAGAGTAGGCAGCTCCCTGACTCGCTACCCTCTACGGAGTCGTCTATCCCCTGGCTCCCACCTTATAGGCAAGATGCCTGGGCTCATGCTTGTTTTCTCTGTCGGCCGGGCTACTGTGCAGCTTCCCACAGGCGCGGCCCGCACAGCTCGTCTCACCTCTGCTCAACTAGGGGGCCGTTTCATCCCCGGCTCAGCCCGGATGTTGCAGAGTCCTCCTCTGCGGTCCCCAGTCTCTCCGGGTCTCTGAGTGAGACCACTTCCGAAGCGCTGCGTCGGGCGTTCCAGTGCCCTAGCTTGGCTCCCAGACAGGCTGTACCTCACTCTCCGCCTGCAGCCTGCTGGTCCAGTGCTTCTCCGGCACACTCCAGCTGTAGTTCATGGGTCGCAGTAGGTTCCCTGGATAGTATTTTCTACCTACTTCAAAGGAAATGTTTCCAGCTGCGTGGGTGGTCCAGGATCGAGATTGGATGCTGATTTACCAGTCACAGCGAGCGGAGCTCCAAAGGAATGCTGCTACTCTGCTGCCATCTTGGCCACGCCCCCCCAATTAGAAGCTTTTATACTTCAAATATGTGACTCTTTATTGTAGGGTGGCTAAATGAATTTGAGATATTCGTCATGATGGTCTGGTAGTAGCTTCGAGTTCAGAGGTTCAGACAGAAGTGAAGAAACTCAGGCTCAGACTTACTGAGGCTTTTCCATCGGCTCACTGAGATGGGAAGCAGCATATGCATATGCTATTTACTATTCAGCTCAAAAAGTGTTTTGTGCTGGAAAGGTTTCTATTTTTCTCAGTGCAAATACTGCTTTGCGCCGCTTTGTGTAAGGGGTTGCTACTGGGTAGATCAGCACAAACACCCATAGGTTTTGATGCAATGTCCAATCTACTAAGATGACAAGACCAGTACCAAAACCTACCAACTATTCGAAGCAGGTGCCAAGAAGGGGATATGTGTGCATGTCTCAAACACTGCTGCATTGCATGGCGCCTCATGAGGGGTAGTAAGCGCTATATAAATGCAATTACAATACAATACAGCCAATAGGTGGGAAAAACTCAGGGTTTTTCTATGTATAACAATTTGTACTGTAGGGTATGCTTAGAGTACAAAATCTATTCCTGAAAGTGCACTCTGACCTCTGCACCTTGGTGAGAGACTGTGTGCAAGGCCTGGCCGTACTGGTCAATGGGGATTTCCCCAGGCGAATAGAAGGGTTGAGAGCCGATTTGGTTACTGAGGGATGGTTTTTTAGGAGTGCAATAGTTTTCAAAGTACCCCCTGCAGAGTGCCGTTTATATCCAGTAGTTTTCAGGCAACAATAAAAGTGTCAAGATAATTCTGGGTATTGATGTATCTGCTGGGAGAGTTTTGTCTAGAGGCAGTTTTGACTCATCTAAGGTAGAACAGAGGGTTGCTATGCCTGCTGCAAAGGACGTGCATCATGCAGATCACAGAACAGTATTTTATGTGCATAGCTTAGTGGGTTACTGCTTTTGTCACAGAGACCCTTTTGTTACTGTGCAGTTCATAAGTTACAATTGTAATCTAACTCAGTGAGCTATGAAATATCATCAAATAGCTGCATGTAAATGACATGGTACAGGATGGAAAGTTATGTTTTTTTCTGATTCTTTCATTATCCTAATGTTGCTAAAAAGGGTTTGTTTGGGTAGAAATAAATTCTTATTAGTAAAGCCAACCCTAACCACTTGAGAAGTTCTGAATCATGGCTGTGTGCTTCCCCAGACCAAGCACTCTAAAAAAACATGCTTACCAGTATGAATGGCATGAATCCTACAGCTTGCAGTACCCTTTGTCTTGTGTAACCTTTCTATACACTGATTCACACAAGTATGATTCATTGTATCTGTATTTGTGTGTGATTTAAAGTGCTCCAACACCCTCCACTGGTATGATAGCCGATATAAAACAAATGAAATGCTGGTGAGAGAGGGGCCATGACAAGATGAGGGGCACTGTTGGAGGGTGAAAGTGAGGGAATCATTGCAGATCCCCAGCATAGATTATGGAATCCTGGTGTACTATCAGGTCATCATTTACTGTGATTTAAAAGCTAATACAATTGAATATATAATGAAAAATGTGTTGTAGAATGCACCATTTTTGCCCATATTTTCTTGGGGGGAGAACTCCACAAAACCCCATTGTAGTGGCCAGACTCACTCACTGTGCTCGCTGGCTATGCGCCACCAGGGGCTATCACGACAAAATTTGCTAGGGATGCTTTGGTTTGCCCGTCCGGCCATTACTGTGCGTCGCGCAAGGCAATTTTGTTTGAACACCAGCAGAGGTGAGGACACAAGCAACATGCCAATCTTGGTAAATCTGGATCCACACTGAGTTTTCTCCCTTGCGCAAATTTGCATGCTGCACTGTCTCACAAATGAGGAAATCTGGGCCTCAGTGTAAACCTTTGAATCCTTTCACTCCCTGGATCTGAACGAGCAATAATTGGAGTGCTTCCTCGCACTCTGTATGCAGCTTTGAGCCACCGTTACAATAAAGTTGTATCAATTACAAAGCACTTAATTAAACTCTTTCCTTTTGCCTCCTGAATAAGTCATAACAGTTATGAAAAAAGATAAAGCAACTGCGTTTTCATGATAAGCGCACACTCACCCCTTCCTATTCTCGTGAAGATCCTTTAAAATAATGTAAAGGGAGCTGCAGAGCAATGATAGCATTCAGGGCGCTGTTATCAGACAAGAGCAGAAACACCAAGAAAGAAATTACGATAAACAAGATAAAAACGATTTATTTCGATAGTTCACTGTCACATTTTAGAAAACCCGGCTTTGTAAAAGCTTAAGCTCTGATCAAAGTAAGGAATTTCTCCCCATGATATGTTCTGTTTTTATCTTCCCCTTGCACCTTCTTACGTTGCAAAATACTAAAATGTTTGAGACATTTTTCAAACGCTACGTGTATTTTTAAACCTACACAACTTTTTTTTAAAAAAAAGACACTACACTTGCTGATAAACCGGTCAGTTTCAAAAGCTAGTGTTGTTCAAATAGTTTAGACATATTATGAATTGGTGGTCTAATTTGTAGAATCTTCATAATTATGTGCTTCAATTAAATATTTACAAATATATTAATTTGTAAAAGTGCACGCAACCCTACAAAACTTTCATCGCCTGCTTGATAATGATTTTCATCAGTTTCTGATATAGCGCTCAAACCTATTAAGAACCTAGCGCTTGCAGAAGCTGGAAGAAAACGTCACACTAGGGAAATAATTAGTACTCAAGCATATCCAGAATGTGAGGAAGTATGTTGTTACCCGCAGATAGCCTGACATTTCAATCCACATCGACTGTGCCTGGCTTGATATGGAAAAGCCATCCAACCACCCCTTACCCGTAAATGTGAAAACAACAGCTCTTATCGATGGAACAAAGGTTTAGACCAGAATGTTGTAATGTAATGTTTTATTTTATATATGGTCTGAGGCATTGCCATGGAGTACTCCGCGCATCAAAGTCAATATCTTGAGCTTCATTCTGTACTCCACAGGCAGCCAGTGTGCACTGGTGGGTGGGGTAGTCTGTCAATATGGCACTGCCAGATGGTGCAGTTGAAAGCCCAAGTATGTGGGCTGTTGTTTTTGGTCTGGTCACGGCTCGCTGGGCCTAATATATCAAGCATTGACAAAGCCCATAGGTCTCGCCTATGGGTAAGCTGTTAATTCACCATTTGGATAGAGATGGTCGAATAGTCAACGGGACATTAACCAATGAAATAAAGCACTATAAAGCAGGCAGAACTTTTTTCCTTTGGCAGTTGGGTTGGTGGCAATGAGCAACATGGACAAGGAGTGGAAGAAGCAGCAACACAAACAGGGGTTTGGGTGGGAAAGAAGCCATGCGAACGGGGCTGGAGGGGAAGAAGCAACACAGACAGGGTAGGAGGGGGAAGAAAGAAAACGGAGAGGAGGGTAGGAGTGTAAGAAGCCACCTGGACGGGAGTTGGTGGAAAAGGCAAAACAGGGGAAGGGAGGAGAAGAAGCAACACAGACTGGGAAAGCGAAGGGAAGTAGCAAGAAACAAACAAAAAAAAATGCCTCAATCGCAGCAGCGGAAGGACCCTAATCTACACGAAGCAATCAGTACTTGAGTAAAAGAAGAGGAAGTGAAGCCAGCTTGTGTTGCCCAATTAGAACGCAGCTAACAAGAGTGACAATGAAGCACACAAATACAAGCCCCTTGAAGAACACAATATCTCTTGCAGACAAGAGTGAATGAGCTGGCACATGAGAGAACCCTAAAGACCCACAAACTGGGTGTTTCCAGCGGACCAACCTGGCAATGCCAGACTCTCTAAAAGCTCATCCCGAGACTGCCAGTGTAGAAACAGACTGACCGCCAAGACATGGCACCACTCACACCACTGCATTCCAAATCACCTGGACTTTTGTAATGTCCAAACATTGCAGGAGACCATGTTTGCTCCTTATTAACCCCTTCGCTACTAGGCCTCCCCCCCCCACGTGCTAAGCTTTTTTTTGGCTATTTGGGGTAGTTCGCACTTAGGCCCCTGTAACTTTTTGACCACATAAGGTATCCACGCCAAATTTGCGTCCTTTTTTTCCAACATTATGGGGATTCTCATGGTACCCAGGGTTTGTGGATTCTCCTGGAGGGGACCCAGAAATTAGACAAAATACCGCTACATTTTGTATTTTTGGGGGGAAAATGGGAGAAAAGTGCTACAGATGAAAGAGTCTGTTTGTTCCCTGCGAATGGTATCAAAAAAGAGGTTGTGGTGCTGAAATCACCATCTTCCCAGCTTTCAGGGACAAGCAGACTTTTGTCGGAAAACCAAAATATTTTACACAGTTTTGGCATTTTTCTGGGACATAGCCTATTTTTGCTATTTTTTTGTGCTTTCAACCTCTTTCCAGTTAATGGTAGAAATGGATATGGAAGCAATAATGGATTCTGGAAAGCTATACATTTGAGAAAAGTAGACAAATTTCTGAATTTAGCATGGGGTCATTTGTGTAGATCCTTCAAGGTTTCTTTATAGAAACTAACCGTTGAATATAGGAAAAATTGAAAATTAGTTGAAAAAACAGCCATTTGTGTCAACGTTTTAACCTGTAACTTCTTCCAATTATGACAGCTGTTTGACAGCAATATACCGTTACATCCGTTGGACCTTTCTGGTTGTGGGGATATATAGGACTTGTAGGTTCACCAAGAACCCGACGAACCCAGAGCCAATAACTGAGCAGCGACTTGCAATGTTTTTTTATTATGTACCGGGTATATAGCATTTATTCTGGGAAAATGTATACATGGAAAAATCGGTATGAAAGACACCTATGTATTTCTGAAATGGGAACAAAATATAGAGTTTAGAAACAGTAGATTTTTGCACATTTCCGAAATTGGGAATACCCATACTAGCATGAGAAATATAGGTCATTTTTCAAAATGACTTATTTTTTACACATTGTCTTTCATTTGGAAGGCAGAAATGCATTGAAAGTCAATTGGTGATAACAGTTGCTCTACAATTCTGTGTTACCCTAAGTCTCCCGATAAAAATGGTACCTCACTTGTGTAGGTAGGCCTAGTGCCCACAACAGGAAATGGCTCAAAACGCAACGTGGACACAACAAATTTTCTCATTAAAAAACTACCCTTTTTTTTGCAAAGTGCTTAGCTGTAGTTTTTGAACCCTAGCTCTGCCAGGACCTAGGGAAACCTAGCAAACCTATACATTTTTTAAAAATAGACCCCAGGGGAATCTAGGAGGGGGTGACTTGACTGGCTCTCACCAGGTTCTGTTACACAGAATCCATTGCAAACCTAAAACATTGTCCAAAAAAACACATTTTCCTCACATTTCTGTGGTGGAAAGCTCTGGAATCTGCGTTGATCCACAAAATTCCACACACCCTACGTTCCGAACGTCTTCCGAGAAAAATGATACCTCACTTGTGTGGGTAGGTCAAGTGCCCGCGACAGGAAACAGCGCAAAACGCAATGTGGACACACCACATTTTCACAGTGAAAAATGACCCTTTTTTTGGAAAGTGCCTAGCTGTAGTTTTTGAACCCTAGCTCTGCCAGCACCTAGGGAAACCTATCAAACCTATACATTTTTGAAAACTAGACACCCAGGGGGAATCCAAGATGGGGTGACTTGACTGGCTTTCACCAGGTTTTGTTACCCAGATTCCCTTTCAAACCTAAAGAGTTGTCAAAAAGAAACATTTTACTCACATTTCTGTGGTGGAAAGTTCTGGAATCTGCGTGGATCCACATAATTCCACGCACACCCCATTCCCCAAAGTGTTTCAAGAAAAATGGTATCTTACTTGCGTGGGTGGGTCAAGGACCCGCGACAGGCAAGTGCCCAAAACCTATTGAGGCGACATCAAAATTACCTATCACAAACCAACCTGGTTTTGCAAGTGGGGTCCCATGAGTTTTTGGCCCGGGCCTCGGCGGCCATCTAGGGAAACCTACCAAACCCACACATTGCTGGAAACTAGACACCCGGGGGAGTCTAGTGAGATATGGTTTGCGTGGGTCAGCCAACATTCTCCTGCCCAGAATCCCCTGCAAACCTCAAATTTTTGTGTGGGAAAGTTCTGGAATCTGGGTGGATCCACAAATTTCCTACTGCCCAGCGTTCCCCCAGGTCTCCCAATAAAAATGATACCTCACTCGAATGGGTGGGTGAAGTACCCGCGAAAGACAAGCGCCCAAAACATATTGAGGAGACATCCAAATGGCCTATCACAAAACAACCTGGTTTTGCAAGAGGGGTCACCTGGGTTTTTGGCCCCGGGCTCGGCGGTCATCTTGAAAAACTACCAAACCCACACATTTCTGAAAACTAGACACCCGGGGGTGTCCAGCGAGGTATGGCTTGCGTGGATCCCCCAAAGTTTTCCTACCTAGAATGCCCTGCCAACCTAACATTTAGCTGAAAAAACACATTTTCCGCATATTTTTAGGAGGAATCACTGTGCCAGCACAAATGTCCTACCGCACAGCATTCCCCCCCCCCAGTTTCCCGAGTAAAATGATACCTCACTTGTGTGGGTGGGGCAACGGCCTGTGACTGGGAAGAGCCCAAAACATAGGGAATAAGGGTATAGCACTGAGAATTGTAAGCGCTACATTTTTAAAAAAATACGTTTTTAGCCAATTCTGCATTTGACACCCACACAAGTGAGGTATCATTTTACTCGGGACACTAAGGAGAACACTGTGGGGTAGGACATTTGTGCCGCCCGCCATGGTGATTCCACACAACAATATGTGGAAAATGTGTTTTTTCAGCTAAATTTGAGGTTTGCAGGGGATTCTGGGTAGGGAAACGTTGGGGGATCCACGCAAGTCATACCTCATTGGACTCCCCAGGATATCTAGTTTTCAGAAATGTGTAGGCTTGGTAAGTTTCCCTAGATGACAGCGAACCCGGGCCCAAAACCCCAGGTGCCCCCCCCCCCCCCCCCCCCAAAACCAGGTAGTTTTGTTTTAGGTAATTTTGAAGTCTCCACAGTATGATTTGGGCCATTTCCTGTTGCAGCCACTATGCCTACCCACACAAGTGAGGTACCATTTTTAATCGGGAGACCTAGGGGGACGCTGGGTGGCTAGAAATTTGCGTCAGCCCGGTGAACCTACAACTTTCTCATACAGAAATGTGAGAATAAATTGATTTTTTCAAAAGAAATTAAGGTTTGCAGTGGATTCTGGGTAGGGAAATGTTGGGGGACCCATGCAAGCCATACCTTGCTAGACTCCCCCGGGTGTGTAGTTTTCAGAATGTGTGGGTTTGGTAGGTTTCCGTAGGTGGCCGCCGAGCCTGCGGCTCAAAACTCATGGGATCCCCCTTGCAAAACCAGGTTGTTTTGTGATACGTAATTTTAATGTCACCTCAATAGGTTTTGGGCCCTGCCTGGGATCACTTTTTAATGCTGTGGGCAATGTTAAATAACTACCCCTGAATGATGTGTACTACTCTATGTGCCAGATAGCATGATGTAGGAGCATGTTACTATATGTTCTAAGGAGGCCCACATATCCAATCCTCTAGTTTATTCAATTAAAACGCTATTAACTTCGCAAGCTGGCAGCTTTCAACTGTTCCTTTTTATCTGCATACCCCTGTAGTATATGGGGAAGTTCCTCATATCTTGACCTGCCAGGGATTGATGAAGCAGTAGTATATCCCAATTAGGGTGAGTCTCGTGCTCGTTCTGCAGTTTTTGGTTTTTAATACACAGATTTGGTCACTACACACGAGCAATAATGTGACCACTTCAATATTTGGCACCTGGTGTTTATATGCCTGTAAACCCTCACCACTGTGTGCTGTGATTTAGACACACAGGGAATAGGACAGCAGTGTTTCATACTTGTGATATTTGTTTGACATCATACATTAATATGTTATTTTCTCTCCATAATAGATAGAACAAGTACTACCAGCCATTAGACAGAGTAAGTCATGGTGGCTTAAATCCTAAGCATTAATTCATTGTTTTCCATTCCACCTTAGTGTAGATAGTTTTTTTAACTTTAGGTCCTGACGAATCGCCTCTAGACTTGTAGAATTGTGAAGAAACTTGTTGACTAACCACACGGAAGAGCGCCACACCTAAGACATTAGCTTAGCATTGCGCCTTTCCTCTTTATTTTAATCAGGGTAGGAGACCCCACAATTAAAGTTATTTTTGCTGGTACTCCCAACCCTGTTTTGACTCACATAAATCACACACCACTTATTCATCCTCACTCACTAAATCTCTCACCCCCACGGCACCAAACAGCTATTTGGAAAAAGTTCTCCGCCAAAGTGCCCCTCATCGGGAGCCCGTCGGGCATTGCAGCGCCGGCCAGACGAGGAACAGCCCGTTGATGAAGCATGACACCCAACTGGGTGTGTGAGGGCATTACATTCCAAAGAAATGGATTCCCATCTCTTTGACTCTGTAGCCTACTGTCCTTTGTATATTGCTGAATTTTAGATCATTCAGGAACAGCACAACTTTAATTTTCATATTGCATTTGGGCAACTGTGCTGGACCTCATGTATAAAAGCCCTTTTTCCCTCTATTTGTGAATAATTCTGGGTAACAGAACCTGGTGAGAGCCAGACAAGTCACCCCATCCTGGATTTCCCTGGGTGCTCAGTTTTCAAAAATTTATAGGTTTGCTAGGTTTCCCTAGGTGCCGGCAGAGCTAGGGTTCAAAATCTACAGCTAAGGACTTTGCAAACAAGCATTTGCAATGCAATAGGTCTCGTATTATTTAGGTTTGAGCTATTGGCATTGCTAAATATTGCAACACAAATAGCTCAAACTACCAATAGCTTAAACTCGGTTAAATGCGAGACCTATTGCATTGCAAATGCGTGTTTCAAATTGCTTGACGGCAGGCATCTTGGAGGGATTAAAACGTGTAGGGGTAGATGGCTTCTGCCTCGTCCCTCACCAACAATTTTTAACTAGGGAGTAAAGGCCTAGAAAACTAAACCCCTGTAGCAGACCTAGGGGCATATTTACGAGCACCTTTGTGTCACTATTCCATTATACAACGTGGTGCAAGAGGGACACAAATGAGATTTATGCAGCCACGTAAGGTCACCTTGCATGGTCCTGAGTGACTTCTTAAATCTCGAGTAAAGATTACTCTATGCCAGTGAGGCATTTTCATGGGTGTTTTGTGATTGTTCCCATGCAACATCCATGGATTTTGACACATTCCCAGATTTACCAGAAGTGGTAGACCTGGGATTGCGTCAAAAACCTTCATCTCCCCAGGTGAGGCGTAACAAGGAAAAATATCTTTATTTCTCCTCCTTTTTTCCTCTTTCTATATAGACTACATTCTGTGGCACATATAAAGAGGAAAACGCCTCAGGGGATTGTTTTTGCACAGGAAGATGACCTTTTCTGCAAAAAACAATCCTCCTTCCAATGCAGGCACCTTTGCACCATTGTCCAGGGGTGGCCTGCATTGGCTCTAGGCAGAGAAAAAGGTGCCAGTCCCTGGGAAAAGACAGGAAGGCACCGTATTGCCTTAAATCCACCACATTCCTACCCCTTCCCTGTTGCGCAGCGCAGAAAGGTGACTTTCTGCGCTGCATCACTTGGCCCCATCAGGGAGATTTGTTCTATAAACCAGTGATTTGTTTGCATTCCCAAAGTTTGAAAGGCTAGGAGCAGGGCCGCCTGTAGGGCGGAGCAATGGTTGTCACCACACCGGACGCTGACTTCAGAGGGTGCTGTGTTGTCAAATATATCGTGTATTTAAAAGCACCTGTTGCAGCATCCCTTGCCTCCAGCAGTTTTCAGGCAACAATAAAAATGTCAAGACAACAATGGTGATTAATGGACCTGCTGGAAAGAGATCAAGTTTTGTGTAGTGGAAGTTTTGACTCATCATAAAGTAGCACAGAGGGTTAATATGCCTGCTGCAAAGCATGGGTTCCATGCTGATCACAGAAGTGAGTATATTCTAAATAGCTCAGTGGGTTGCTGCTTTTGTCTGAGAGATTATTTTCTTACTTGCAATTTATAAATGAAATCCTAATATAGAACATTTGGGTAGAAATCAATTCTTATTAAAGAGAAACCACCAACCACGGTGGTACGTTTTAGATTCTGAGTTTGTGCTTCTCCAGATTAAGCACTGCTAAACTATACTGCCTACTAGTATGGATGATGTGACTCCTACACCTTAGTCTCCTTTCTGATGTAACATTTCCTATACACTGATTTACACATGTGTGATTCATTCTCTGTGTAGCTTGTGTGTTATGAAAAGTACTTTGACTCCCTATACAGGCGTGAGTAGTGCTATAAACCAAAAGAAGAGCAGGTGAGAGAGTGGTTATGGAGATATGTGAGGGTCACTGTTGAAGGGTGGTAGTGAGGGAACTCATGAAGAGGAGGTTTTTGGGGGGTGTCGACAAACATAGTCACACCGGGCGCCACCAGTGCTGAAGCAGGCCCTGGCAGGAGGGGCGCCCGCCCGCCCCGTCTCTCCTCTGGCAGCCATGCTGTAGAACGATCTGCCGAAGGAACTGAGAGACATTAAACCAGATGCCCTCTTTAAGAAAGGTCTGGAGACCTGCTGTTTAGGGAAGCTTAGTTTTCGCAATGGACGCCTCCTTGGCAGCAACTGTCACACTACAAATGGTAGTTAATTCATTCATTCATTCTCTGTGCTTCATTTTGGTGTTTTGTATAGTGCTTTTTTCTCTTCATCCTGCATCAGAGTGCTTCCTGGCAGGCAGTGAGAGGCAACTACGCTATGTAAAGCTGTGTTATGCGTATGCTATGCTGAGTGATAATATACTATGTTTTGTTATGTAATACTATGCCATTTCGTGTCATGCTATACCACTGTATGTTATGCTGTAATGCCTCTCATCTATATTATGTTATTCATTGGCATGTGACATATCCCCTGCTTTATTTTGTTATGCCAGGGTAGGCCGTGCTATAATATACTAGGCTGTTTTGTCATGCCTTAGCATGTCATGTTACGCTGTCCTATGTTATGCCATGTTGAGCTCTAAAAGACTATGATATATTGCTTTATCATTGCATGCTACGCAATTTTTTTTATTACTGACCTTTATATAGTTCGAACAAGCACCAGTTGTTACACAATGACACATTCATTTGTGTTAGGCACGGGGAGACTAAGTAATTTGTCCAGAATCACAGGATGTTGCGCGTCACTGCTGAGACTCTAACTCGGTTCCCCAGATTTTAGGCCGACCGCCCTAGCCGTTAGGCCACATCCTCTCCCCTATGCTACGTTATTTCATCACACACAGTCGATCGCTCACACACACATATGACACGTGCACACACCCAGACGAGAGAGCACACATACACCATACACACATGCAAACACAGACATGCACGCACACACACACACATATGTATATCCATCTATCCCCTGTAGTGGACATTCTCCAGACGCGAACAAGGGAGCAGGGGGAGGCGGGGTGAATGAGAAATGATGGGGTGCCCCTGATAGAGCTGCACAGTTCCCCTTGGCCTTACACACCCAGTTAGCTCAGTAGTACCTGCCTCTACCGGGGTGATTCTAAATACAGCAATAACGAGGCACCTGGAAACATTTGAGGAAAGAGAATATGGAGGCTCTTACTGAGCGATTCCATGGCCAAATAGCCGAAGAATGGAGCCCTGGCCGGGGCTTGTATTTGGCAGCAGTGCACGCCTCTCTTGCAAGGAGAGGAGGAGGTGGTTATCGTCCGACAGGCCTGAAAAGAGAGACGCCGGCCGCCTGGCAGGAGTCTCTCGATGGGGGTTCTCGCTCTTGGAAGCAACACGCGTCTCGTAAAAGATTCCCAGCTTGGCGGGAGCCGCCGTGCCCAGGGAGGGGGCATTGTGGAACACCAGCCTGCCGTTGGCATCACCCCGGGCACAGCTTAGAGCCCGCACAGCCACCGTGCGGCGTTTTGGAGCTAAGACAGCTGTAGCTTCATGTACATTAGTGCACGTGCAGAAATACAAGCTTGTCGAAATGTGGAGAAATATGTTTTTTTTCCTCTATGTAACTGCTTAAAAATAAAAGAAAAGGTGAATTTGTGGAGGGGGTGCACAGGAAAGAAGCAATATACGTTGGCTCCTTTTGTAGAAAAAAAACAGAACCATGATGCCAATATGTTTTGCTCTTGGTTCTATAAATGTAATATTATAGGCTAAAACATCTCTGTATACAAATACCTTACATGTTCCAATGCGGATGTTTCCATCACGTGTGACGAATATTCTCACTAGCCTTGGCAGGACTGTTTGTGTTCCTTTTATCCTTCGTATTTTTTTACTGCCCTTTTCTCCTCATTGTGAAATAAACTAAAAAAAACTAGACTCCTACTGAGAAACTGGGTTCATAATCCCGCATCCCCTGTGGTGTGGGTAGCGGGGTTGCAGTTATTTGGGGTGGAGAGGAAGTTCCTTCGTAAGCTCTGTCATGACCTGAATGACTGAAGGCTCATAGGTAGCAAACAGCAGTCAGACCAGACTGTGGCTCACATTTCAAAAGCCCCGCCCCAAATTCTGAAGGGGTGGGAGAGAGGGTACCCTACTACACCTACATGGCGCTATACTGCTTTCATGCGTCACAAAGGGTGATCTCTTGAAAGATGGGAGGGAGTCTGGAAAAACGAAGAGGTGTAGGGGTCGAGGGATGGGAGACAGTAGATGGGAGTGAAGACAGGACCATCTGTGAATCTTCCAGTGCCGGTGCCGTTTGCAGATCGGCCCGTGCCGCCCAACCCCTGGCACTATGGGGGATAGCGCTTTAGGGCCATTCACTCTACAGCAATCTTGGTCCGTGGGCAACCAACTAGAGGGGCTCTGTAATGCCTGGCCTTCGTTATGGGGGTACCATGGGGTGGGAAACATTAATCTGAAGAAAAATGATAAAAGGACCCATATACTGATGTGGGTGCAGAAAGCTGTTTCACGTGGGTTTCGTACACACTGGGACATTGCGTGTAAGTATGGATGAGACTCCAGTTCACTGGCATAAACATGAATATATTTAGAGCGAAAACAGAAAATTACGCATAAGCTATGGCCCCCTATGTTGCAAATTTGATTCTCAGTGTTGTTGAAGGCATAACTAGGAAGGCGAATTTCACAACAAACAAGCAATGGCCGCACGGCCGTGAAAGTGATACGGCCGCGCGGTGCGAAAGTGAAAGGAAACCAGTGGTGCGCGTGCACCACAGAGGAGCGGGGGGCGAGGGAGCGCGGCAGCGAGGCAAACGCGCATTGCTGCGCGTGCTAGACACGGATGGGAATGGGCGGAGCAAAGGCGGGACATGCGCCCGCCTTTGCCCAATTGCGTGCCTTTCTTTTAAAAAAAAAAAACCACGCAAAACCCAATGGCTGCCGGCAAAAGCAAAACAACACGC
This sequence comes from Triturus cristatus, assembly GCF_964204655.1. NCBI lineage: Eukaryota > Metazoa > Chordata > Amphibia > Caudata > Salamandridae > Triturus > Triturus cristatus. The sequence goes on along the minus strand of NC_140581.1, from coordinate 1,187,551,804 downwards.
ACGAGCATGTGGTCTGCTTCCAAAACCCCCTACATAAGGTCTCGCGCTGCGCGAGCAGTGCTACACACTGCAACGCTAGGCGCGAGACCTAAAAAAGGGTCAGGTTTCACTGTGAAAATGTGTTGTGTCCATGTTGCGTGAGGTACCATTTTTCTCGGGAGACTTTGGGGAATGCGGGGTGGGTGGAATTTTGTGGATCCACGCAGATTCCAGAACTTTACACCAGAGAAATGTGAGGAAAATTTGGTTTTTTTGGACAATTTTTGAGGTTTGAGCCAGACAAGTCACCCCATCCTGGATTCCCCTGGGTGTCTAGTTTTAAAAAATGTATAGGTTTGCTAAGTTTCCCTAGGTGCCGGCAGAGCTTGGGTTCAACATTGACAGCTAGGCACTTTGGAAAAAAAGGGTCAGTTTTCACTAAGAAAATGTGGTGTGTCCACGTTGCGTTTTGGGCCATTTCCTGTCACGGGCACAAGGCCTACCACACAAGTGAGGTACCATTTTTCTCGGAAGACTTTGGGTAATGCGGGGTGGGTGGAATTTTGTGGATCCACGTAGATTCCAAAACTTTCCATCACAGAATTGTGAGGAAAAAGAGCTTTTTTTTTAACTAAGTTTGAGGTTTGCAAGGGATTCTGGGTAACAGAACCTGGTGAGTGGCACACAAGTCACCCTATCCTGGATTCCCCTTCGTGTCTAGTTTTCAAAAATGTACAGGTTTGCTAGGTTTCCCTATGTGCCGGCTGCGCTAGGGCACAAAATCCACAGGTATGCACACTGTCATGCCCTTTTTGGGCAGCCCCCGCCCCCAACATCAATAAAAAATAATAATCCTGGTTTCTAGTGGGCTTTCTGCCCCCCCCCGGGGGGCAGATTGGGGCTACTGCCCTCGTCTGCCCACTGGGAGGGCAGAAAGACTGATATTTCTCCTTTGTAGGGGGCATTGGCATGCCTTTTTGGGCAGCCCCCACCCCAACGTCAATAAAATACCAGTTTTTTAGTGGGCTTTCTGCCTCCCTCCCCCACCCCCCCACCCCCCCCCCCCCCCCGGGATGGCAGATTGGGAGCTACTGGGGGCAGAAAGACTGACATTTATGTGGGGGGGCATTGCCAAGCTCTTTTTGGGCAGCCCCCACCCCAACAAAAAAATATCCCTGGTGTCTCATGGGCTTTCTGCCCCTCCGAGGGGGGGCAGAAAGACTGTTGTGCCCAAAAGAAAATGGTGGGAGAAAAGGACCTTGCCCAAGGGCCGCTCCCCCCCTCCCTGGTGCTAGTGGGTGGATCCCTGCTTGGGGATCACCCTCCTGGGGTGATCCCCAAGCAGGGATCCACTAGGGAAGGGTATCATTGGAAAGGGGAGATTCTCCCCTTTCCAACGATACCTATGCCATCTTTTTGGTGCTCGGGGGGCTGAAATAGCCCGACAAGCACCAAATCGGAGAAACTGAAACTAAGTTTCAGTTTCGATTTAATTGCAATGACGATCACGTGCCATGCACGCAATCATCATTTCAATGAAATACAAAAATCGGCCTGGGAAGGTTGGGGAAGCTCTTCCCCACCTCCCCAGGCAAAAAAAAAAGGCAATCCCTCTGCTGTCTGCAGCAGAGGGATTTCCTGAGCATGCGCTCATGACGGAATGGTTCCGTCATGAGCACACTAGAACTTGTGCTCATGACGGAACCATTCCGTCATGAGCACTGAAGGGGTTGAAAATGTTTTTTGTCACAATTGCCATTTCAGGCTGCTTGAAAAAAAGACACCTTCCACCAAGAAGCTTGATGCGGTTAGAGGAGGCTGCAACAATTGCTGCAATGTTACACTCCAAAGAAGTTTAACTGATTGATGCATTTCCTTTATCTTCTCCCTGAAAAAAGAAACTCATTTTTCACTATTATTTAAACTGATCCTGGTTTGCAGTATCCATTTATGCATGGTGTCAAGGATGGAACTCAGTAAGTGCTGACCCGCTTCCATGTCTGCGGACATAATAATCTAAATATTGTCCACTTAATTATGGAACAATACCTCAATATCCAGGACTGGCTTTAGCGCTGGTGGCGCCCAGTGCGACGATCTTCTTTGGTGCCATCCCACCTCCAATGGCCGCCTCCTCCATGGATTCCCTCACTACCACCCTCTAACAGTTTTTCTCATCTCTCCATAGCCCCTCTCTCACATAAATTTGATTTGTTTTATTGCGCTACTCATAACAGTTTAGGGTGTCAGAGCACATTACATCACACACACATATACATATATAACGAATCATGTTTGTGAATCAGCCAGTAGGAAATAGTACATAAGTCAATGAGGATTACTAGGTGTAGTAATGACGTGTCATCCATCCTAGAGTGTTTGTTCTGGGGAAGCACAAAATCAGGATTCAAATTGTACCACAGTGGTTGGGGTTGGCTTTACTAATAGGAATGTATTTCTACCCAAATGAACCCCTTTTAGCAAAATTAGGAAAATGGGAAAAAAAACGAACTTTCTAACCTATACCATACAGTTAGCAAGCAGCTCTTTGGTGACAGTTCATTGGTCACTGTGCTATATTAGGATTGTAATTTATGAATTGCAAGTAATAAAAGGACCTATGTGACTAAAGCAGTAACCCACTGAGCTGTCCACATAAAATACAGATCTGTGAGCTGCATGGTACACACTGTAGGCATATTTACCTTCTGCGCTACTTTACGATGAGTCGAAACTGCCACTAGAAAAAACTCCATTCACTCTGCAGCAGGACATTATTCACCAGAGTTATCTTGACATTTTGATTATTGCCTCCAAAACAGCTGTATTACTAGACACACAAGGAACTCTGCAGCAGGAGGCTGCGAGCCCATAAATTATTTCTAAACACGGGTCCCAACACTCATACTCTTCCCCCCCCCCCCCGGACTCAGCGCCAGGTGCAGCTGCATTGGTCAAAGTCGGCCCTCTCAATAACCTTCATTAATGCATGTAAAGGCAGAACATACAGATTAAATAGTAGGGGAGAGAGAAATAACTTTTATGGGTTATAACAGCCTTGATTTAGGACACTGGTTCTCTATATAGTGTGCTAAAATGAAGTACACTGTGCAGAGAGTCCTGCGCATCCCAGATTGGTATAAAGAGGCAAAAGTAGATAATACTAAAGCTCTATTTGTGGTAGTGTGGGCAGTTGATGATGCTGAAGTGTTCTTTGCATTGTTGGAGATTCTGTCTTGGATGGCCTTCTTCCTTGTTTTGATGAGGGGGTGTGCAGTGGTAGCTGCTTTAAAGGTGCTGTGGGCTTCTGCGGTATTGTTGTTCCTCCAGGTCTTCTCAAGCCGTCTACAGGTGTGTCTGGACTCTTGAAGCACGGGGTGACCCAGCTTGCTTTCTTGATGTATTTGTTTGCCAGTGGCTTTCTTGAGGGGGGGGGGCAAGAGTGTTGGTGCAGTTTGTGATCCATTGGTAGAGGTTGCTTGCTGTGGTGTTGATGTCTGAGGAGGTCAGTGGTGATGTGTTGTTGAGGAAGGTGGTGAGCTGATCTTCTGTTACTCTGTACCAGCTTCTGCGGGGTAACAGTGGGTGTGCTGGTGTGCGATGGGTTTGCTGAAAGAGAAGTGGATGCAATGGTGGTCGGTCCAAAGGAGTTCGCTGGTTTGGCTGTAGGAGATGCTGTTTACTGCGGAAAAGATGGGGTCGAGTGTGTGGCCTGTTGTGTGCGCATCAGAGGGGACTAGCTGTTTAAGTCCTACATTGGCGATGTTCTCAAGGAGGGAGGAGGGAGGAGGTGTTGGTTATCGAGGTGGAAGTTGAGGTCTCCTAGTAGGATGCAGACGGTGGATGCGAAGGCCTGGTGTGCGATGAAGTCGATGATGGCGCCTGTGAAAGAGGCATGGGGACAGGGTGGTCTGTAGAAGAGGGTGCCGCGGAGGGTTTTCGGGTTGGTCTGAATCTGGAAGTGGAAATGTTCCATGTGAGTCATTGATTTGTCTGAGTGGGTGGTCAGCTGGAGGGATCTTTTGTGGATGAGGGCATCTGGCCGGATGGGACAGTCCTTGCAGATTATCTTGTAGCCATCGTGGATGGCGGTGGCGATGTCTGGATCTGAGCTGGAGTTCGTCCAGGTTTCTGTCAGGAAGACGATGTCAGGCGAGGCGGCGTATCGGAGGTTCCAGATCTCTGTGGCATGTTTGTGGAGGGTTCATACATTAACGAGGATGCACTTGAGAGACTTGGGTGCGATGAGGGTCGGTAGGTTGGGGTACGGAGGTGGGTGAAGGTGAGACAGCAGTGAAAGTATGAGAGTGGGTCGTGGGTGTTGGTCAGCATCGAGAGCTGACAGTTGTTGCGTCCAGGGTTGAGATCATGGAGGATGCTGGCGTCGGAGGAACCTGGTCCCTGGCGCTGGGTGCGGTTGCGGACGGACACAGAAGGGCTTGCCGTTGGTGCACCTTTGGCTTGCCAGCAACACAGCCGCGCCTTTGCCGCCATTAAGTAGTGTGAGGGGGAGGGATGTCACCTGGGAGGCGTGAAGCAGGGAGAGGGAAAAACGGCATGCTGGAGGGAGGAAGGGCCATGGGAGTCAGCAGCAGCGGGAAAACGCTTGAGGCCAAGAAAAGGAGGCAACAAGAATAAAGAGGCAAAAAGAAAAAGGCAAGAAGAGGAAAAAAAGACACAAAGAGCAGGAGGAAAAGAGAGCAAAGAAAAGACAGAAGCAGTAGAGTGACAGAGGGCAGAACAGCAGAATGGTCTCCCACTGGACCACCAGGGAGGAGGTACGATTGGCAGAAGCCTGCGGGTGGAGGAGGGCCTCGAGCAGCCGACCAAGAGGGTCAGAGCGCTCTCAGGGGGCAGCTACTTAGTGGTGGAGCTGTGTGGGGGAGAGCAGCGACACTGACCAGGTCGATGGAGCAACAACTAACTTTATGGTGGCTCCCACTGACATCTGGGGGCACCGACTGGAGTCTGCACTTGCAATGGCCCAGTCGGTGCAGCAGTCACTTCCTCACACCTAGGGAAACACTCTTGGGATTCCACCACTGTACTTCGCTCCTTATAAGCGCTCTCTTTTTTCCCTCACAGGGCATACTGGTCTTGGGTAGTAGGCAGGCACTGGTTCTTCTTTTCACGTGGTGGGATCGTGATAAACTCCTGCATAATGGATTGGGAAGGGCTGTGTGGGTCTTCCTGTTGCTCCTCTTCATTGCCCAAATGGAGCTCTTGGTCTTCTCCTCCTGATGCTATTTTTTGGGGGGGTTGAAACCCTCCACAAATCAACCCCCCCACCCCCCAAAAAAAGGCAGCAGACACTGGACTGCATTTGTGTAGTGTAAACTGCATCGCCCTATTAATAGTAAGAGGATGGGAACGTCCTGCCTATACAGCAAACTAATGACATTGGCCAAAGAGATTGTATTTCTGTCACAGGTACAGCGGTACCATTTTCAAGTACAGCAGTACTATGACACCTAAAAATGCAGAAATATCACTAGAACCTTTGTTTCTTATTTGGGCATATGAGGAAACTTCTAACTTTAATAAAGCTACTTAATAGTGAACACAACTTTTTTATAAGTTCCAGATCCCGTGGTACTCCTGCGGAACCCGTAATAGGAAGTAAACCCATGTGGGATTCCTGTTGGACCCTCTCTTTGGTTCGTTGGGTCCCTTGGGAGCACTTCAGTACCTTATAGGAGGTCAAAAAAATATATTAAAAAATTAATGCAGGCATTAGATTGGCCCCTCAGAAAGACAATGTTAAAAAAAGCCCATTCTCTTTAGAAACAACCTCAAATTATTTTAAAAGAAACAGTATGCAGTAAATGTAATCTGAATAGATCATGGCCTTCGGCGAAATTGTAGACCAGCAAATACCAAGCGCATCAAACACCACTCCAATGTAATGTACACCATCTGAAGATGATACAAAGTCAGTGTTCTGCCAAGAACTTCCGCAGCACCACTACAAGCAAGGCCATCGAAAGAATCACTAGGGTGGCAGAAAAAAAAAATAAGTGCACAGGAGGTTACGTGCACTTTGTGCCAGAAGGTGCTGCATAGAGAGAAGAGTGGCCTGTATTCAATGGGAACCAGTGGAATGTGGAAACATCTGAGGGTTTATGCACTCAAACAGCATAGCATGTGCCGAAAAGCAGAAAAAACGAGTGGTAGAAAGAGAACCAACTGTTGTGCTGGAAAAAGAAGAGGCAAACATTTATGACAACGTAGTATTTCAGCATATATTGCCGGCACTGCCATAAAGTTGTGGCCTATGGTGAACTAAATAAAATAATATATAATAATAATATAATAATCCACATTTGAAAAGCGCGAACAATCACCCGTAAGGGTCTCTAGGCGCTGGGGGCCGTCGGGAAGATTAAGCAAGCTATTGCCCAGAGTCACACGGTGCTGGGTTAATCTGCCGCCGGCGATCGAACCGTGATCCCCAGGTTCTAGAGTCAGTCGCCCTGGCCGCGGCGCCACACCTCTTCTCTCCATTACTATTGAATAGCATCCGTAAACGGAGCACAAATATTTGTGTAAAAATGAAAGAAATAATAAAATATGTTAAAAAGATTAAAACGATATAAAAAAATCTACAAACAGTAGCTAAAACTGTAATAAAAATAAAAAAACAAAAATGGTTACAATGATATAAAAATTACAAAAGCAGTAGTTGAAAACTGTAAACAAATATGAAAAGCAAGGAAAATGTGAAAAACAACATCAAGTAAGCGCAAAAATAAAATAGCATTCACTCACTTGTACTCAAGGGGTTGGGTGCTCCTAGGGGGTAGCACATTGGGCCAGGGATAGGCCCTGTGCCCAACATTTCACTATGCATGACTAAAGGCTGTGCATGGAAGAGGGTTGACCAGCTGCAGGGGGTTAGATATAGCCAGGCCCTGTGACTAACCCCTTCCTGCGCACAGCCAAAAGCTGTTTTCAGTTGGGAAGTTGGGTGACTATGATCAAACCCCCCAGAAATGAAAATGATGTTATAGCTAGGTATAGTAATAAGATCTTATTGTACTGTAAAAAAAAAAAAAAAAAATTACTGGAAAACAAAAATGTTTGATGGTATAGTTAGGTATGGTAATAAGGTGGTAGCTTACGTTACAAAAAATTTAAATTCTCTAAGCCTAAGGTAAGTTACATATATTTTGTTTTACTATTCTACTAAGTGTTTTTCTAGAATTTGAGTTGTCAACAGTGCACCTTCCCCAAGATTTTTCGATTAATCTCTGTGATACAAATGGCTGTGTTGTGTTAAAACGTTGCCAGAGTTCACATTATGTATGATTGTGTAACTAATCACCCAGAGTTTCCCTTTCACTCTTTTTTCACTTCGGTAATAGCCACACCTTCTCTTCAGCTACCAGTTTCTGTGTACAGTGAACATTCTTATTCACCACGAGTGATGCCAAGTTCCAAATACTGAACATCAGAAAGACTCAGCCACATTTTTCTGTTCAAAGCACTTCACCGATCAGACTACAAACTCCAGACCCACACCAACTTCTTACTGCAACCAGCTTGGTTGGCTATCGCCTCAGTACAGCACATCCTAATAATTCGAGTCTGTATAGGGCGCTTCCCCACCCCTCACCTTCCCACCTCTCACAGAATCGCTCACGTTGTGTCAGTAAAGATCTAAATTCAACAAGCCCTATCTTTATTTTTGTCCTCAGACCCGTCATTTGCACTAAGTTTAAGTTCTGTGATCTGCTGGTATGCGTCCCCCCTATTACCTACCTTCTCTCTAGTATGCCTGGAGACCATTAGATAGGTTTATACAAATATATTGTTCTTTGTTTTGCACAGTCTCGTGCAATGCTTCAAGTCCATGATTCAAAAACACGATGTAGCCCCAAGAAGCTTTCTAATGACGGGGGATGTACCATGTACAGAGTAAAGAGGAAACGAGGCTTGAGTTGTGGTGTAATGTGCGCACATATATTATTCCAAAATAACAAGAAAAGGCCATTTGTAATGCCTATCTTATGTGTTGATTCTTTCTGATACGCCACTTACTTGCCAAGGTCATTACTCAGATTGTGACTATGGTGATAAAAAAAAGGAATCAGACACCCAGAAGTGAGTCTAAACACCCGAGTGCATTGAAGCATAATTTGTGACATCAGGTTTATCTTGTGTGGTGAAATGGTGATGGTGCCGAAATGTATGCGATATGTTCATACATGCCACGAAAACAACCTTGGGGGTCCCATAAGACGCGATTCTTCATTGTATCTGCCTTGTCGTCTTTGCAGAGCGGCGAACCCAACCAAACAGCAGGAGGGCTAATATATTAATGGGTTCACCGCCATAACACTGTTCTAGTTTCACAGCTGCTAGTGGGAAAAGAGCAACAGTATCTTCACTTCGGGTGAGCAACACAGTGGGTGACTTACCTGAGAATTGTGAGTTTTTGTGCGCATAACAATAATGTGTGATCCTTTACTTGCGGTGCTTTTTAGGTCTCGGCCTGACGCAAGCAGCGTATGCGCTTCTCTCGTTTTACGAGGCTTCTTGGAATCGATACGATTCCAGAAGCCTCGTCCCAGCTCCGCCTTCAGTTGTGATTCGTGCGCGTCGTTTGGCGTCACAAATTATGCCAAAGGCAGTGCAATGATTGCACTGAAGGTATGTCACTCACTGTTTGTTGCCACCCTGGCTCCTTAGATCCACGCCCAGCGCGATTGGAGCCCTTACCGGCGGCAGTACACACAGTCCTTAATTAGGTGGTGTGCACTTTTTTCTTCACTTTTTTGCGCTAACAAGCCGCGGAGCACTGAAGCAGCTTTGTCCCCAGGCATCGTGCCTTACTTTTTCCAAGTTCCAAGGCAGCGGAGGCAGCTGCGGTGGAACCCAGGCTCCTCGCCGTCTTCTGTTCCCGAGGAGTTCCACTTTTAAAACAACACCCGTGGTGGCTGCTGTGTGCGCCCGAGAACCCGGGGAACCCACCAACCACCCCCAAAAATGTAAACAGAGCAAAGATCGGCATGCTGATGTCTGCTTCTGTCGCCGGTGCCCCCACAGCACAACAGGTCAGGGTGCGTAGCAAGAATCGGAGGGCTCGACTCACCGCGCCGCGCAGAGGACCAGTTGCTCGGAGTGAGTCTGTTTCAGGTCTGTCCCCGGCCTTACGTGCCGCCTGCAGTATGTTCCAAACTCGCCCGGCAGTGAAAGCTTGACAAGCAGAGAAGCCTCTCTCTTTCAATGAGCCGGCTTACACTTTGCTAAAGTTGCCATAGAAATTTCCATAAGCTCCCTGCTGTTCGACTAGGCAATTTGTTCATTCAGGTCAACAGGCTGTGTGTGTTAGTGTACATAACGTTATAACCTCTGCTGTCTCTAGAGTTCACTGTGAACCAAGCATCCAGAATGAACTGCAGAAAGTGAAACTACGGTTGAATATAAATAGCAGAAGGCATAGGCTGGGTTCTAAATGTATTTAAAAGGCTGCTATGGAGTCGCCTAATATAACCTGCATTTGTAACGGGCGTAGCTACGGTTGGTGCAGCAGGTGCAGTGGTTACTGATTACCCAAGATTATTTTGACACTTTTATTGTTGCTGAAAACAGCTGGATGTCAGTCAACAAATCTTTATTCGATTGTTACATCATGAAAGATACAATACAATGAAAATAAAAAAAAGATGTACATAAAACAAATACAACAAAACCCTCCAAATGGGACCAGCCCAAGAGGTCATACTAAAAGCATGTAAAAAGTAGAGATCTTTCATTGTCTAATAAAAGAAATAAAAAGAACTAGGTATAACAGGACTAGGTGAATCTAGAATTCTAAAACTGAAAACGATAAGGGATCGTTCCTGTTAACCTGGACCCTACGTATGGCCCAAGACCAGCTGAGGAACTTGGCTAGAGCAACAACTATGTCCTCTCGAGTGTTAGTTCTCAGAAGACGCATAGCCATTTTATGTGATCTGGTGCCTAAGTTAGAACAGATCGGCTTTAGCCATATCTTCCTGGGGAGAGCAAAGGCTGGGCACACAAACAAGACATGGGCGATAGACTCAACCTGTGTTTTGCAGATAGGACAAAATCTATCTGTTCCGCCCTTCCACTTGTAGCTGAAAGAATTGAGTGGGAGAGACCCCACTCTAAACTGATGGTATAGTTTACGGTCCCCTACTTTGGAAATGAAGTTCCAGTAGGGTTCAAAGCTACCTAAAAGTTTATGATCCAGGAAGAGATTGGATAATGAGCTACTGTACGTATCAGACCACAGTTTTCTTATCCTAAATTCCCAATATAAAGTTTTGAACTCAAGCTTGCTGGGGAACTGATTACCCCTAGGATCCACCCACAAATGGCTCAACCCCATTTCAGTCAAGCCCTTTTTAATATTTTGGAGCCAGGCAATTCTCTTTTGTGTGTCGAGATTCTTAATATACCAAATTGCATTGGCATACGACAGCAACTCGGGGGTGGTCCACAGTCTTCTCCAGTAGGAGAGAGGTCTATACTCGGCTTCCTCATTAAATGCCCTACACCCCAAGTCTAACAATAAGGGCAGTATGGGGGTGGATTGTGGGAGGGACGTAAGTGAACGCAAGAACTTGTTTTGTGCTTTAACTAGAGGCAATAGGTTGTCAAAGCCCCAAATCTCCGCCCCGTATATGATTGATGCTCTAACTTTCCCCTTATGTAGAGCAATTGCAGGTCCCACTGATTTTGTATAGGAAGCTCAGAATTCTTTCAGAATGGCTCCAGCGAGCTGGTTGTGTTTCAGAACAAATAAATCTATCTGTGGCTTCCAGGATAACTTTCTATTCATTGTAATGCCCAAATATGGGAATGTATCGGTCTGTTCTAGAGGAGTGCCATCCAGTGACACTTGACTCTTGATTTTTTTATGTTTATGCATCACCATGTACTTAGTCTTTTCAACATTAATTACCAAGTCATGGTCATTGCAAAACACCATGAATCGATCCAGGGCCCTCTGCAGACCAGATTGAGTTTTTGATAAAATGAGCGTATCGTCTGCAAACATAAGAAGCGGAACCCTGGAACCATCTAAGGGAGGGGCGTCGGTTAGATGATTTGTATAGTAGGATATAACCCTATTTATATAAAGGGAAAACAGGGTTGGAGCTAAAACGCATCCCTGCCTGACGCCTCTATTTACAGGGAATTTATCAGTTGTTTCACCCTGTTGACCCCATCGAACTTGGGCAAAGTTCGAAGTATGGAGTCTAATTATAAAGAGTAAGAGAGGGGTCGGCATACCGGCTTCCTTAAGGGAATCCCAAAGTTTGTTGCGGGGGACTAAGTCGAAGGCAGATTTTAAGTCAACAAATGCTGCATACAGAGTCCCCCCTGATAAAATGACCGTACGCCAGTAAATCATAATGAATCTAAATACCTGATCGATGGTGCTTACATGTGACCTAAAGCCAGCTTGGTAGTCAGATAACGCCCTAGACTCATCTAACCATTCTTGAACCCTCACTAATATAGTCCTGGCCACTATTTTTTAGAGTGAGTCAATTAAACTAATGGGTCTGTAATTGCCGGGACAGGAACGATCTCCTTTTTTAAAAATTGGAACAATTTCTGCGCCTAGCCAGGAGGCAGGTAAAGGGGCGCCCCGAGCTATAGCATTAATGAGAATACAAATATACCTAGCCCAATTAATTCTATCACGTTTAAAAAGATCCGAAGGGATACAATCCGGACCAGGTGCCCTACCTACTGGTGCCGAATCTATTGAGGCCTCAATTTCCGATAGGCCAAAAGTTAAAACCTCCGAAGTTGCTAGTTCACTATAGCCAGATACAGAGCTTAGTGGGCAAGTAAACTGAGCTTGATAATGGGAAACCCATTTGTCAGGAGGGACATTATTATGTGGGGTGGCAACTTCCACTCCGCTGCTCCATTTAATTAAGTGCCAAAAATGTGTCCAATTCTTCTCATACGAGGCCTTCGTCAGGTCCTCCCATCTATCTTCATCAAAGCGTTTTTTGCTTTAAAAAGAGCCTTTTTATACTCAGTCCTTACAGTTTTTATTAGCTCAATATCTTTGGACTTAATGGCCATCGAAAGGCGGTTAAAGGCTGCAGAGCACTCTTTATCATACCATTTGGCAGCCTTCCGTACGAAAGATATATTTTTCTGTTTTTTCCCAGTTAATAAGAGCTTCACCTTGGCAAAAAGAGCCTCATGTTCACTCGTTAGACTTTGAGAGGATTCGTCTAGGGGGTTAAGGGCTGAAAGTTTGGATAGAGTTTCCTCAATTAGCATACAAAGTTTACTTAGGATACTATCATTGCCTGATATAAGAGCCCACTTCAAACGACGAGAATCGTTTGATACTACCAGATCACCAGTTAGCGTCTCACGCTCAGAATTGTTATACGCTAAGATTGTTAAGGCCAGCCTCACTGATAAGGGATCATGGTCACTTTCTGGTCTGGGAATGACCGTCATGTCCAATACAATGGGCCATAAGTCCAGGCTAACAAAGATGTAATCTATCCTGCTGCCACTCCTCCCATTTGAGAAAGTGTGACTACCATTCGAATCAGAAGAGGTTCTACCATTTAGAGCCCTCAAACCCCGCCCCAGGGAAAAACCTTTAAGTTGAAGGGCCGCCTCACTCCACTTATTAATGGGAGTAAGAGATAAAGATGGAACACCCCAAATTGAGTCCTCTTCTGCACTTAAGCTGCCATCTTCATAGCCCAAGGGCTCAAAGGTGCAATTAAAATCACCCATTATCACCATGGATTTGGGGCAAATTAAATCATCACAGTGGGAGTCCAAATACTGTATAGTAGGTGACTGTCTACCCCCCGGTTGACCTCGTGAATAAATGTTAATCAAGGTAAACAGCACCAAGCCATCCCTCAAGATTTTAAGAGCCAAGATGTCTCCGCTATTCGTTGGTATTTCTCTAATCTGAAAGGATGAGTGCTGCTTAACCCAAATCAATAACCCACCACTAGGACGTCCTAGCTTTTTAGTGTTTGCTGCTTTAGCAAAAGCCAGATAGCCCGGGCGGTGGATTATAGTCGTTGACCAAGTCTCTTGGAATGCAATGAAATCGTGGCTATCTACCAAATCCGACCATTCAATTGAACAAAGTTTAGAAGATAGCCCAGCAATGTTCCCAAGACATCAGGACAGGAGAGTTTGGGCCTGAGAACATCTCACAGGGAACCTGATGCTCTATAATGGGAAGGGTCGGTGACACGCACGGGGAATCCCGACCTTGGGCTATTGATTGAGCTGCTAAGAGGGGTGAGGAGTAATTAGGGCCTTTATCACACTCCTCTATATGGTCCCTACATGGCGATTTAATTATTGGCGGTCAATCGCAAGCTTCTAGGTCGGATAGTGGGGCAAACCTATTTTGTACAGGGATCTCTCCAAGTCTACGGTCACACCTCGGGGTTGCTCTAAGGAGCCCAGGTTCGTTAGTAGGGAACCATGGGAAAGATGGATGTGGACCCTGGTCATAAAAAAAACCCAGAGGTAAAACTAGTATTGAGTCAGTTTTAAGCCTAGAGGCTCCACCCAAGATGTTGAGTATCAGTCTGGGAGAATAAATATTATCAAAATTAATTGTCACACAGTCTCCTTTCGAATCCTTGTAGCGGGGACCAACCCATGAGCTGCGTCTAGCCATAATCATGTGGTTAAGAATGTCCTCATTCCAATAACCTGCTCCCTTAAGTTTAGTGCTAAGCCAGTGTCTTGTTTTGTACAGCAGTTGCCCCGTGGATTCGGGGCGTCTACTCTGACTTTGGGGCACATTACTCAAGATGACCACTAAGGGTGCAGCTTCCGGCGGTAAATGGAGAAAGTCCCTAGTCAGCCTAGATCCTTGCATGGACTTATCCAACTTCGTATCGAGGTGAAGTGAGGGACTTAACCTATATGGGTTTTTGCTGATAGTGTCACTGCTGCTAGCAAGAGGGGGACCATTTGGCTTGCTGAAATCAATGTGTGCTCTTGAGAGGAGGGCAGAGGTGTTTGAGCAAATTCTCTTGAAGTATTGCCCAAGTCGGCCAAAATCGCAAGCTGAGGCAGCAGCTTATGAGTTGGAGAGGAGGATTTAACAGCACCCGACCCAATAGCATTAGAAACCCCAGAAGGTTGACTTAGAAGATCGACTATAGGCTGGGGTGGAAGAAAGGTGTCAGGCCTAATATTTATTGGATTGAAAGGGGGCAGTACAGAAAGAGATTGACTTTCGGAGGCAGGGAGATCCTTATGTGTAAAATTACCTGGTATGAGGAGTTTAGATAAATTATCCTCAATTTTTTGTAGCCTATAGGTAATAGGAGTTATTAAAGTAGACATAAGGTTCTCTAACCTGCGCCACATGTCTTCACCACCTGGGAGGCTGAAATCAGCATTATCTATTAGGTTAGAAAAAATGGTTGAAGTAGTAGGGGGGCTGACTCAGTAACCTGGCCGGAGATCAACGACTTTGCTTGAGTGTTTAGTCTCGGCAATTTGGCGGAATGAGGTCTTTGTGGCTCACCCCCCCTTTTCCTTTTAGTGGAAGGATCAGTTGTAGCAATGGTAGATTTGAGCCTGTTTGCCACAGCAGCTCTAGTAGTAGCTCTTTTCTTTTTACTGCGAACAGCTACATGCACAGGAGAAAGAGCAATAACAGAATTGACAAGTTCACTGCCAGAGCTAAGAGGTTGAGGGGACAGGGGATCGATAACCCTCGTCTGCATGACCGTAGGAGCAGATTGAATGGGTGAGTGAGCTGTGGCTAGCGGGCCCAAGAAAGATCTTTTGTTCATCATAGGTTCTAGTGAGAGCCGACGCTCTGTATTGGCAATCTCTTTCTCCAAGACAGAAGCCGCTCTAGTGATGAATTGGTCCAGGGTGCCCATTACTCCACCCCAATAGCAGTTTTTTTTATTTTCCCTCCTACTCATTTTTTTTTAAGACAAAGACCACAACTGTATAACAAACAGAATACAAAACAAGCAAGATTAAAAATGAATAGCTTCCCAAAAAAGGAGAAGAGAAAAGGGAAGAAATCAACGACCTGTGTAAAAACAATGGGGGTAGTAGCCCAGACCGGTTTTCTGCAACCCACAGATGAATATCAACTCATATGCTGCGTGACCTGTGCCTCAGGACGAAAATGTATGGCCAAGTCCAAGAGAGTCAATTAGCACAAATCCCAAAAGAATGGCTTGAGCAGCTGATAGTCAAATGAGGCTAATTTAATAAATATACTCCAGTAACCAGCAAGGACAAGCAGGCAAATCCCAATTCCAAACATCCACACCACAACACTTACAGTTCGAAGATCCAGCAACAAATGTTAATGGGGTTGCCAGCCCAGCCTCCTCCGGACCCCGACGGGCAAGGACGGGCCCGCCCTTGGCCCGGGCGCTGCCCGCGCGCGTCCCGCGCCGCGGGGCACTCGAGAGGCTTAAATGCAGCCCGGGCGCTGCGATGACGTCAGCAGTGAGCGCCCGGGACCAGGGACACTGGGAATTGAAGTTTCCAAGAGCCGTTTCCCTCACGGCGATGATGACGGTATGTCAGCGAATGTAGATGGCAAACAGGTAAGCCCGTGAATCAAGCCGTTCCCCTCACGGCGAGCTTGGAGGTAGAGCTTTTGCACCAGGGCTGGAAGAGCGTCCCGCGCCGCGGGGCACTCGAGAGGCTTAAATGCAGCCCGGGCGCTGCGATGACGTCAGCAGTGAGCGCCCGGGACCAGGGACACTGGGAATTGAAGTTTCCAAGAGCCGTTTCCCTCACGGCGATGATGACGGTATGTCAGCGAATGTAGATGGCAAACAGGTAAGCCCGTGAATCAAGCCGTTCCCCTCACGGCGAGCTTGGAGGTAGAGCTTTTGCACCAGGGCTGGAAGAAGATTATTTTATCAATATTGTATTTTGAGTGATTAAAGTTCATTATGTATTGAGAATATTAACACTCCTAATCCACAATTTCGCTTTCAGAAGGTCTTTCTACATCAACACTCCTTGCGAATGACACAAGCTTGGTCAATGGGCAAAGGACTTGGAGCAGCCACTTAACATGTTTAGTGTTTTGGGGCACATAACTACATAAATACTATAGTCAGGACATTTGCCATTCAATTCTATTTAATGTTGCTTTGATTTGTGAAGTCACAACATAGTCAGAAGTTGTAAAAGGGCCATATACTTCAGGTTTTGAGTTTAGATAGAGCATTTGTTCTAGCTAAGTAACAAACTGCACACATTATGAAGATATTATGTAGACAACATTTGTCCCTATTTATATATTTCCTGTCCTCTTCTTTATCGTGCCAGATAGTTTGCAGAGCTTTTTACCGTAAAAAGGCATAGTGAACGGATTGGGATGTGTGAGTCCCAAACTTTGATGGCCTTAGATATCGAATTGCAAGTAACCCACAGAGGAACATCCACACTAGAAATCCATACAGGACAAGATTCATTTACAAACCATGAAGGTTTGTTTAAAATGTAGACATCATTACAGCAAGCAAAAAGGCAAATGGTTAGTCAATTCAATTTATCCTCAGTCAATAGTAAAATAATTATAAAATCATAAAGACTGCCTCTAACAATGCTCTGAAATTATTAGAACTATAAATCACTATAAAGATCGTTATGAAGCCTGCCTTCAATGAATATGGTAAGCATTCTCCTACAATATTAGTACGGAGAAAATACACAGATTAACGTGGTCTGCTCTCTAAGTACACCCAAGAAGGTCTTGGTTTCATCTCAAATACAGTGCATTATATATCTTTGCAAACACAGGAAGCATACTGTCAACGTGCTGTGATACACAATTCCAATGGTATAACAGAAAACACATCATGTGAAAAAGGACGTTTGCTCAATTACTAATGAATAATCCTGTATTATGTATGGAAGGGAAAAGAATGGCACATTTAAAATTATGTACACAAACTCAGGTAGGCAAGAGGAAATGGCTTTGTAAAGATACATTCGAGCTGTTTGTTCTCCAGGAACATCTCAATCACCAACAAGCATTGAAAATGCAATAGGTATCGCCTTTAATTAAGTTAATGCCATTTGCTTTGCTATACAATACCATTAGCAAAGCAAATGGCTTTAACTTAATCAAAGGCGAGACCAATTGCATTTTCAATGCTTGTTTGTTACTGCTGTGTGTAAAGAGCGCCATGCTCTTTCTGAGCCCTAATTACGCTGCGGGTGGGCACTGCGGCTGAGCGCAATAACGGAACACCACACACATGAACAGTTGGGCGCCGAGTGACCTCGTGTGGTCACTCCCCCCCCCTTTATTCAACGCGCTCCGCCTTCCCGGCGTGAGCGCCTGGGTTGTAACATTTCCGGGTGGGCCGGGGCAGTCAACTAGACCGCTGACTCATTACACTGTGTAGGGCCCCTGCTGGATACTGCATATTCTTTTTAGAGAGACCACTTGAATAGGTCACTGAACATATATCCTTATGTCAGTGCAATCAGTGTTCCAATTTCAATCCTAACTATGAAAGAAAAGAAAAAACAAGCCTCAGTACAAATCTGTGAATTCATTGTTTTATGAAAAGAATTCACAATCTGCTTATTAGCATTTTTGCTTCATAACTTTTTTTGTTTTATTAAGTTTTTGTAGTGTAATAGACAAATATTAGCATAACATTGAAAGAAAAAATAGCCACGTACATTGTAATTGACATATGTGCATTACTTCTAGATAGAATTTCGCAGGGCCGGACTAGCTGCAGCGGGCACCAGGCATTTCCCTGGTGGGCTTCCGTGGCTGGGGTCGGTTTTGGGCCCCTGGGGGGGGGCCGATTTTGTCACAGGGCCGTTTTTGCAGCACAGCTGCAATATCGTCCGCTGTAACAAAATCGTCCGAAACCGGCCCTGGCAAACTGCTTGGCCGCACCCCCCAACCCCACGAGGGTGGGCCGAGCACTTTGACAGGGCCAGTTTTGGTTCCCAGTCCGGCCCTGGTTATATGCATGTTTTAGTTCAACAGTTTGACCGGTCGGACCAACAAAACATACACCTCCATGTCTAATAACGACGTCCACTCTCCAGCAGGTCCTCCCAGTGCTGCCTGCAGTAATTTCGAAATGACTTCCAAATATCTTTGGACTTATTACAGTTGGTGTAGGAGGCTGGCTTAGTATATGGTGCTCACCTTCAGGAGTGATGCACCTTGCACTAATTCAGTCAAACATTACAGTGATTTTAGTGGTCTTAGACAACCATAGAAAGCTCACAAAGTAGTAGCTGTGGAGAGCAGCCTTCAGGCTTATCTTGAAGGAGTGTAAGGCAGCTTGTTTTACCACATTTAATGGACAGTGTAGATTAGATGAAAAAGAACCATACCGTGTTTATAAAAATAAGTCTGTTCATTACAGAACACAATCAGTAACACATTGGTATAGCTCCTACCCGGAGATATCAACAATACACACAAGAATACTTAACAATAATCAGATAAGTAGCACCAATATACACTGGTCTCTGGGGTAGACCAAACCATATACTAAGAAATTGGAATGCGAACTGCAAAGGAGAACATGACTTGGACCAGCAGACTCAGAGGAGCTGGGGAAACCAGGAACCGCCAAAGGTAAGTACCCCGAAACCCCATGGAGGCTGTGTGCAGAGTGAAAACACAGCCGCGTGCCCAATGGAAGTGTATGGAGAAGGGGGGCATGGCTACGCAGCAATGGAGACGGACATGCTCGGTTAGAGCTCCATCGGCGGTTCCCCTCTCCAGCTGCATATCTCCGTCTATGTGCATCCGCTGGGACCAGGTGCCTTTCTGTTATCGCCTGGAGTGCACCCGATGCCCTGGTGAAGGTTGAGGTGGCGGCGGATGAAAATTTCCGCGCAGCGCTCCATGAGCTCCGGGGATGCCCAGCAGATCACTGCCTCCTCGGGGAAGACCATCACGCGAGCCCGCAGGCAGGCCCCATCCACTAGGCCTCGCACAGTGGTGCAGATTGCAGCAGCGGCGCCGAAATTTTCTGCCGCCGCCGAACCTGGTCACACTTCATCTGCCACCGATCGGAGGGCTCCCCACGGTGCGGTGTTTCTGTGTTGCGGACCATTGCTTTAAATTATCTGCATGCCTGCACAGTCACACGCCAGCCGGCGTGTTACAGCTTCATCGCTCTTTCCTCACGCACCGCTTGGGCCGAGCGGCTCAGGAAAGTTGCCCTTCCCTGCAAGCAGGCGTTACCTTACCTGCCTGGCGACATGGGACGAGAGAAGTGACATCGCCCACGACTGGTCACGAGGTGTGGTGGCAATTCTACAAGAAGGGAGGGGGCGCCTGATGGTGGAAGGCATCGGCAATGGTGACAATGAAGTGACAGGAATAGAGCGCCCCGCAGGAGGGGCCACCCGTGGACTAGCACAGAACCATGTACTGCCACCCTGAGGCCATAGGGGCCTCACGTACACGCAGCAGGCCACAGTGGTAGGGAGGCCTAGGAATCACTGGAGCAGCGGCCTCCACCTACATGTCTGGTGTTCAACATGGACACAACAGTCTGCCCGCGACACTCACGGCGCTGCCCTGCCTGTTACTGGACCTCCTGCTAGGGCGTCCTGGAACTCATGTCGCGCGGAGGCCACTTGAAGTCTGGTACTGGGCGCACACCAGCCCCATCCCCATCCAGGCAGACTCGAGCCCAAGCAGACAAGATGGCGGAGGCGGGATCGCCTGACCCGATGTCCAGCTGGCGGCGGTGGAGAAACTGGGTGAAATGCTGAACCAAACCCGCACTTCTCTGGAAGACAAGGTTGACAAGGTGGCCACTGACCTAACCTTACTCCACGCAGATCATCAAAAGCTCACGGATCGAAGGCCGAAGACGCCGAAGGCCGGGCCCAGCGGAACAACGTTTGAGTGGTGGGCTTAACAGAGGGGACGGAATGTAGAGACCCAGTGGCCCATGTCGAGTCCTGGCTTTGCACGCTGCTGCCCGAGGAGGCACCTTCTCTGCATTTCATCGTCGAAAGAGCAAAAGAGCGCACAGAGTGCCGGCAAGGTCCCCGACTCTGGGCTCCAACCCAAGACCGCTCCTAATCCGCTTGCTGAACTATAGAGACAGGGATACTGTACTCCAGGAAAGAAGGACATTTCAAGACATATAGGTTGACAATAATAAAGTCATGTTTTTCCCAGATTACACGCTACAAGTACAGAAGCAACGGTACTAGTACATGGCGGTGAAGAGGCGGCTTCCACAGTACAATCTCAAGTATTCCTTGATGTTCCCTGTGAAATTGAGAGTCGTGGCGAGCGGAAAGGCTCACTTCTTTAATACTTCAGAGGAGTCGGAGGACTGGCTTGACACGTATGACTCCATCGGCACCAGAGCCAAGACTGCTGGCACAAGGGACGTTGCCCCCGGCGCCTCTTCGGGCCTCCGTCGCAGGGAGAAGAAATGGAAACACCTCCAAGCCTCTCAAGCACTCGGGCCAGATCCGGAGCAGATCCTAAGTGACCATCGCGAGCATCAGCAGGACACAAGAAGATGAAACCGCCTTGACTTCTTGCCACCATGGACAGGCCAGTGACGAAAAACTCTCAGTTGGTTTCCCGGCCTCCCAGGACTCATGCGAACTGCCTCAGGTCACCTCACAGACCTCTGATGACATTGTTTAGTCCTGCTTTCTTTCTCTCTCTTTCTTCTGGACTTCCCTGTCTGGCAATGTTAGAACTGAGATGTCACGCAAGTAAATATCACATGTTTGCTTTAGGCCACCTTGTATAATTATTTGCTCACAGTTGTAGACATGTTGTACCGCAGCTGAAGAGACCGACAGAGGCTGGAGGCGCAGCCAAAATGAATCTAAGTGTTAGCATATGGGGGGGACCTGCTTTCTTTTTCCCCCCAAAACAGAACATCATATTTGAATTTAGCAATGAGACCCTGATTCACACCTACCTAGCTGGATGTGGGACGCTGCTGAGGCACAATCCCTATAGCCCGATACTTACAGCTTGTTGCGTACAGTAACCCCCCTAGACATTGGTTAAATGTTGCTTCCACTAAATGTTTGGACGATTGCCTGTGGTACACTCACCCTTTTGGTATTCTTGTATACAGTTTGTTTGTTCTGCTATCACTCACAAGCTGGGATGTATTAGCTGGAGACTTAGCTCGATGGAGGTGCGGCGACCACAACCCTCTTCAGCCGCAACGCTCCAACTTTCCACGGCTGTTCGCTCGATACAGCCTTACACAATAATAGCAACCGAATACCATGGCCCCAATTAGAATAGGAACTTGGAATGTGTGAGGTATAATTAGCCCCTCGCGCAGGTATCTCATCTATTCCTACCTTAAAAGACATCACATACAAATAGCCCTCCTCCAAGAGACACACTTGCCTAAGTCAGAGGTGATGCAGCTGCAAAGGAGATGAAGAGGGCAGCTATATGCCACTGGCTACTCAGCGTTTGCTAGAGGAGTCTTGATATGGGTGCGGCCTGGGACTCCCTTTCGAATCTTGGACTCCTCAATAGATGCAGAGGGTCCATATATGGTAGTGAAAAGCATATTGGATGGCAGACCGGTGGTCATAGTGTCATTATATGCGCCAAATTCCGACCAGGCCTCCTTTGTCGAAATCATGTCCCACAAGCTAGCCGCATGGCACGAGACCCCCATGGTGCTGGGAGGCGACTACAATAGCGTCCTTGACCGTTCCTTCCCCCCACTACCAGGCACGTCCACACATGCAGCGATGAAATCGCAAAATAACTGGGCAACGCAAAGGCATTTGACAGATGCAGGGTGACATACAAATCCACAAGATAGAAGGTACTCCTACTATTCGGGAGCACACAGCCTGCATGTACGATCAGATTGATTCATGGTCTCTGATGACCTGTTAGCGAATGTCTCCGCGTCGCAATATTTGGGACGGACACAATCGGACCACAATCCGCACGTGCTGGAATCAGAATGGGTGGGCGGCACACCACCGATCCCCATCTGGCGCCTTCAACCTGACACCCTGCTTGACGCACCATTCCGTGACCTATTGGCGACTACAATAGCACAGTACTTTGAGGAAAACACAGACACGGCTTTGACGCCATTAGTAGAGTGGGACGCTTTCAAGGTGACACTGCTTGGGAGCACAGGCAGGAATGCGAGTACATCTAGCAAAAGATCTCACCACCCTAGAGAAGAAATTGGCGGCTAGTGAAAGGGAGGCGGTCGAGGGCTCCACTGAATTGCTTACACGGTATAGGGAGGAACATGCTCGATTATTAGAATGGCTCCGATGCCTCAACTATGCAGCACACTCAGCACAGACGCACCACATGGGAGACAAAGCAGGCATATTACTGACGTAGTTAATACGCCAGGATGAGGTGACATCGTCGGTGACATCGCTACACACTCCACAGGGTATTACAGTATACTCATAGCAGAACCTACACCGCAAGTTCACATTACATTACATGGCATTACACAAATCTCACATGCAGGCCCCTTCAACTGACGTGCAGGCCTATCTCGCAGAGATTGCCCTACCACACCCTACTCGTGAACAGAGAGCGGAATTAAATGATTCTATTCTTCTTGAGGAAGTTAGAGAGAGTATATTTTTGTTGTCGAACGGTAAGACGCCGGGACCTGACGGCCTACCGGCTGAGTTCTATAAGGCCTATGCACATGTACTAGCACCACAGTTGCTGAAGATATATGAGGCTGCTGTAGACGACTCCACTCTTACTGACGCACAAAACGCAGTGCTGCTGATCTCTCTCCCCAAACCTGGCAGAGATCCTATCGTCCACTCGCCCTCTTAAACACCGAATATAACGTTTTCGCGTCAATACTAGCCAAACTCCTATCCCCGTTGGTAAAAACGCTGGTTCACCCGGACCAGAATGGTTTCGTCCCCACTAGAACTACTTCCCTCAATATCCGCAGGTTTTTCAGGGCACAGAAATACGCACTGCATGGATGGCCGTGATCTGGCTGGCGAGTGCTAGATATGGAAAAGGCTTTTGATTCCCTGGAATGGCCTTACCTGGCAGCGGTGTTAAGTAAATACGAGTTAGGAGATCACTACATGAGTATGATTCAATTGCTCTATTGACGCCCCACTGTCAGAGTCCGGACAGGACAGCTTATTTCAGACACAGTTCAGGTGTGAAGGGGCACGCGTCAGGGTTGCCCCCTGTCCCCATTACTTTTCTCCCTAGCCATGGAGGCACTAGCGATGCTACTTCGACAGGCTGGTGAAGAATGGGGTATACGATTGGGAGACGGAAGACATGCTGTCTCTTTATATGCAGATGACTTACTGTTGCACATACAAGACCTACACGCCATCCCCACGTCCATAGCAGATACCCTCAGAGACTTTGAGAAAATGTCAGGGCTCCGGGTAAACTGGGCTAAATCGGGAGCTTGCACGTTTAGCGAAATTACGGTGGAAATAAAAGTGTGTATAAATAACTCCACCCTTGCCTGGTACCCAACCACATTCTGTTACCCGGGCATCTTCATGTATCGGTCCCCCACTGACATATTGGAAGGAAACCTAATTAGAGCAATCTCAGCGGTTAGAGCTCAGGTACACTTTTGGAACACTCTGCCGTTAAGTGTCATGGGCCGCTTAACACTGACAAAAATGATAATACTACCAAAACTGCTGTACTATTTTTCTAACCTCCTGGTCTATGTCCCGGCCAAAATATTTTGAGAATTGGAAAGCCTGTTTCGTGACCTAATCTGGAATATAAGGGCACAACCCGAGTTGCGTTGTGGATACTATATGCCCCCGCCAGCCATGGAGGGCTGGCAGTTCCAAATATGGAACTGTATTATCTAGCGGCCCAGCTACAGTGGGTAACGAGATGGTTAAACGGGACGGGGTTGGATGACACGGCTGGCACGCAGCAGATCTGGTCTAAATCTCAGGTCTACCACTTGTTTCACCCCACTGCTCGTCTCCCACGCCCACCCCAGATATACCTGGCACTGGCACACAGGTGTTATAGGAGAGGTCTATACCTTACCCGGAGCGTGACCCCCTGTGCCCCACTGATACCGCTCACGGGGACACCCAGGGGGAGGACGGGCACTTCAGACTGGGCACTCGAGCACTGGCACGGGGCAGTCCTAGAGATACTAGGTGACCTTTACGCTGACGGCTCCCTGCTCTCTTTCGAGGCGTTGACGGTGGACTATGAGTTACAGGCAGGACAATTTCTTCTACATAACTCTATTGTGAGGTCCTTGACAGCAGCGTGTGGAGACATAACGACGGAGCCAGAAACACACTTGCTGCTGCAGTACTTGCATATCATGGGCGCAGGCTCACATATAGTGCACTGGTTAGTAGAAGCTCTACTCACACATACACTCAAACCCATGTCGAGCCTCCAGGAGAGGTGGGAAACAGACAGAGGGCAACCATGGACAGAGAAGGAATGGGGCATAATACTCACCAGTCCCTCATACATACCAAGGAGCTCGAAATTTAAACTCATACAAACATACATAATACAGAGGGCGTATCTCTCGCCGGACAAAATAAATAGGTATTTTAATACTGCCATTTCTGCGTGCCTGAGGTGTCAACACATAAATGCAGATCACCTACATATGCTATGGTCCTGCACCTTTCTTAACGCCTACTGGTCTTCGGTAACGCAGCGCTAACGCAATGCACAGATGTACCACTGGCATACTCATTGGAGGTCTGTATATTGGCCCTGTATACTAGATCCAAGAAAAACAGGGTCACCACGAGATTCCGAGATTTGGGATTGATTGTGGCTAAGTGCCTCATTACAAAGAGATGGAACCATAGCGCCCCCCCCAGTAATAGACTGCTGGGTGAAATCCCTCACGGCATGGGCACAAGCAGAGAGCCCAAAACTGCATCGGGAAGAGACTGCAGGACTACGCAAGTACCCGATGTCGCAGTCCTGGGACACCATCCTCACAGCGTTTACACAAGGAGACAGAGTAGACAGCATTGCCTCTTCACAGGAAGCTAATGAGAATACTGCGGCCATAGACCCGTAGATGTATTGTATCTCATGCACCAGCTGTGACCTATATTTATACCAGGGCACAGCCTGCACTCACCGACACGAGAAACATCCATGGTAATAATTGCGCACCTGCTGATCTAGGTCTCTGGCTGCGCGCACAAGCAGACACGTCACCCCATCGAGCTACTGGATAGTAATGTGCATAAATCACACGTACCTCGACCCAGCTGTGATAAGTTCTTGATGGCAGTTTTAGTTGAGTTAATAGTTTGATAGATCAGAATACATATATCTTATTCCCACAATCCATAGACCCCTTGGTTGCAAATAGAGGTGACCCTTTACGAGCCGCCCCAATGTTATATACAACTGAGCATTGACCACTGTAACTGGCCACAGCCGTGCTTTTAACGACTGTGTGGCACATAGGCGACATTACCCATGGCTACAGAAGTGACATGTGTTGCAAAGGACGTGGAACGCAACTGTTCTCTTTATGATGTTATATGCAGAAAGAAAGAAATGTGCCTTGGATTTGTAATTGTTTTGCGAACCACAACTGTGTGTACCATTTAACACTGTGTGTCCATATATGACTAAATGCATTTCTGAATAACCTGTGCATGATTGTATAACCAAGTACAAAAAAAAGAAATACAATAAAGATATATATTTTTTTTAATGGAAGTCAATGGAGAAGTTGCAGTTTTAAAGAAGGACCCTCCCCAGAGGATCCCGAAGAAACCCTTTGGAGGACAGGATTTTGGAGAGCCACACCACCCGTGGATGCCCCAGAAACCAGGTTACCTGCACCAGAGAAGCCGGGTGCATAAAGGTGAAGTGATGTCCGAGCTTGCTGTAGACGACAATGGAAGACTTCGAAGAAGATGCCTCTGAAGAAGCCTCTGAAGGAGTCCGGGGGAAACCAAGAGTGGATTCTTGAAGAGAACAACCTGCAAGCAGAGTCTAAGCCACTCAGAGGTGACCAGGAGGTTCAGAAGTGAAGACGGTGACCTTGTCGCTCCAGCTGTGAGGCCCAGGCAAAGCTGAGGAAGACCAGGAGCTGTGCACGAGCTGTCCCATGTCAGATGTAGGTGTCTAGGCAGTTGGTGTCCAGCGGGAGCACCAACAAGTCTCGGGAGCTGCAAATGGCGGGGAAACCGAAAAAATGCAGATATTGGGACCAGCATGGTCCAAGGGGCTCACCAAGTGTAGGAGAGTCAGAGCAGGCCCCGAGGAAACAGGGGAGCTCACTGAAGCAAAGGAAGACCCTCAAGCGGACCCACAGGCTGGGGGCACAGGAGTCACAAGAGGACCTCAGGCAGCTCAACAAAGATGGAGGCCCACGGTGCAGAGGATGCAGTGAGGATGCTGATCTTCAAGGGGTGAGGTGCTGGAGCTTTTTTTAGCCCGAAGATCTCTTGAGTTGCAGAACCAACAAGCCTTGGTAAAGGCAAGTCGATGCATTCCACAGGGATTTGATCACAGTGGCTCCGACGGAAGATACTGTCTTCAAAATTCCTGAGAAGACAGGTCACACCTCTAGAGAGCTGCAGAACCACCACCTGTGATGCTTGGCCTCAAGAAGTCCGTAGGATGACAGGAGCAGCAGACCGGTCAGCTTCATTTTGGTACATGCAGATGCAAGGGAGTGACTCCTTCACTCCAAGAGAGATTTTGTTGGATGTCCTTAATGCCCACAGGCCTTCTAGAGAACCTGGATGAAGCAAAGACACAGACGACGCTGAAGACTTGAAGAACAGTGAGACCAGGAGCAGCAGGAGTCTTTGTTGATGCAGTCTCGGTTCCAGTCGAAGTCCAAGTGTCTAGACGGTCGAAGAATGTCTTAATTTTAGAGGCGAGTCTTGGATGTCAAATTCAAAAGACCTCTCTCCACACCATTTCACAAAAGTGGACCACCTAGAGGAATAAATAGACTTGGTGGAGTATCTCCTGGATGATAAAATAACATCCACCACATCCGGTGGGAGAGATAAAGAACTCAGATTGCCCCGTTCAATCTCCAAGCATGAAGGTGCAGGCTCTGGAGGTGGGGGTGTAGAACCTGCCCCTGCAAGAGGAGGTCTGCCCTGAGAGGGAGATGGAGCGGAGGGTGCGGAGAGAGGTATAGAAGATCTGTGTACCACACCCTTCATGGCCAATCGGAGCGATCAATATGACTTGGGCCCGGTCTTGGCGAACCTTTCTCAGAACCCGAAGAATCATGGAGATGGGAGGAAACGCGTAAAGGAGTTGTGAGCTCCAATTCACTTGAAACGGGTACCCCAATGCTCCCTGCATTGGATACTGCAGAACGACGGGCAGTGCACGTTCTCTCGAGTGGCAAACAGGTCCGCCGAGGAGACCCCCACAACCTGAAGATGCGGCAAAACACCTGTGGGTGAAGCCTCCACTCATGGTCGGCTGAGTATTGCAGTCAGACTGTCCTTACGCACATTTAGCACCCCGGACAGATGATTTGCAAACACACAAATCTGATGGCTCTGAGCCCAGGACCAGAGTCGCAGAGCCTCTCTTCAGAGACAAGACAATACGACCCTACTCCTCCCTTCTTGTTTATGTCGCAGTAGTGTTGTCCGTCAGGACTTGAATCGACTGACCACGAAGGGAGGGAAGAAAGGCCTCGAGAGCCAAACGTATTGCCCGCAATTCCAGAAGGTTGATTTGAAACGATCTTTCCTCCAGGGACCAAAGACCTTTGATCTCCAGACCCCCAAATGAGCACTCCACCCTAGAGTGGAGGCATCCGGGATTACTGTGACCACCAGTGGAGGATGTTGAAAAGG
This sequence comes from Triturus cristatus, assembly GCF_964204655.1. Taxonomy (NCBI): domain Eukaryota; kingdom Metazoa; phylum Chordata; class Amphibia; order Caudata; family Salamandridae; genus Triturus; species Triturus cristatus. The sequence continues at coordinate 1,187,523,997 of NC_140581.1, read as the reverse complement.
CCTTCCTTGAGAAAGGTTGCCTGAAATACTCCACCATAACAGATCCGCTGCAGTGCCTCTGGAGATTCTGACCACCTCCATGAGATCTCCGTTGTGCTGAAACCACTGCCTGCGGAGGCACCGCTGGAGTGCCCTCAGGTGCCAACATGCATGGTTGACCAACAATATGCAGTAGGTGAACAGACCGAGCAGGCGAAGGACCTTCAGGAATGGAACACCCGCTCCGTCGTAAAACATAGAAATCAGCTCCTGAATGTCGATAATCCTCTGCGAAGGCGGAAATGCTTGACATACAGTAGTATCCAGTACTGCCCCTATGAACAGGCTGCGCTGAGAGGGCACCACATGACATTTGGATAGATTTATCGAGAAGCCCAAGTTGAACAACAGTTGCGTTGTTACCTGCAAGTGATGCAGCACCATCTCTGTCGACCTTGCTTTGAGCAGTCAGTTTTCCAAATAAGGAAAAACCGGAATCCCTGACCTTCTGAGATGTGCTGTCAACACAGCCATCACCCTTGTAAAGACCTGAGGTGGGGAAGTGAGACCAAATGGAAGGATCGCGAACTAGTAGTGATGAGATTCTACCGTAACCTGGAGTTACTTCTGATGTGACTTGAAAATAGGGATGTGAAAATACGCATCGTGCAAGTTGATCAACACCATCCAGTCTTCCTGTTGTAGCGCTAGAAGAACCTGAGGTAGGGTCAGCATCTTGAATTTCTCCTGCTTGAGGTAAAAATTAAAAACCCAGAGGTCCAGGATCGGTCTCAACCGACCGTCCTTCTTGGGGATCAGGAAATACCGGGAGATGCATCCCTGACCCCTTTCCTGCTCCGGAACCACCTCTATCGCACCTTTCTGTAGTAATGCAAGAACCTCCTGCTGCAAGAGCAGCAGATGGTCCTCTGAACACCATCCCTAGTGAGGAGGGTAAGGAGGTGGAAACTCTTGAAAAGGTAGGGCATACCCATTTTGCACAAGATTCAAAGTAACCGATTTCCATTCTTGTAGAAAAAGGGACACCCAGCCCTCTACAGGACCAGCATGCTCCAAGATGGGGGATCTAGACCTGCTTTCCTGCGGTACCGGTGGTGGGGACAGGAGAGCAGGAGGAGGGGGAGGAAAACTGAAGTTGAGAAGCTCCTCACATGCGGCCTCTACCCTTCCCTCTGTATGACTTGTACAGAGGATTCTGCTGTTGTTGCTGCTGTGACTGTTGACGGCCTCGAAAGGAAGCCACCTTCCCAAAGCCTTGATAACTTATGTAACCATAGCCCCTAGGCTGGGAATGCAGGCCACAGGATCTTGCAGTAGCTCTACTGTCTTTAAAATGCTGCAGCGCAGAATCCGCCTTTGATCCAACGAAGGGTAGATCGAGCAAAGTAGCCTGTACATCAGGAGAGAAAGCTGAAGACCTAAGCCATGCATGTCTCCTGGTAGCCACCGAAGAGCCCATTACCCAGGCGACCAAATCCCCCGTGTCCCGACTGAATAACTTGACGGGCCGCCGCTTGGGTGTCTGATAGTGCCTCCAAAAAGTGAACACCATCATCATCAGACAACTTAGGAGCTACTTGCTTGACAGTATCCATCAGTGCATGAATGTACCTCCCTAGTAAACATGTGGCGTTCGCAGACTTAAGAGCCATACTTGCTGAGAACACCTTTTTGGTCGACTGTTCAAGTATCTTTGAGTCTCTATCCCCCGGGGTTGTAGGGGACGACCCAGCAGACTGTTTGGAACAGGAAGCCTGAACTACCAAGCTTTCTGGAGAAAGATGGGCAGAAAGAAAGGCTGGATCACCAGGAGCAGACTTGTAACGCCTTGCCACTGACCTCGAAACTGCAGGGGCAGACAAGGGCTTCTGCCACACCTCCATAATCGGCACTGTCAACGCCTCATTAACAGGCAGCAGAGGTTCAACAGTAGAGGAGGGAGAATGCAACACCTCAGTCAATATGTTCGACCTCACCTCAGCTGAGGGTAACTGAAAGTTCAACAGATCAGCAGCCTTCCTGATGACTGTGTGGTAAGGGGCAACATCTTGAGCAGGCAAGGACTTTGGAGAGGAAAGCTCCCATTCAGGGTAAGTATCCAAGCCACTGGCCTCCTGCAGACCTTCTAAGTCGTCTACGGAGACAAGGATCTCCCCTCCCTCATGCTCTTGCTGGTACTCCTCTTCCTCAAAGCAGTCTCTGCGCTTCCCTCCTAGAACTCTGCTTCGGGATCGGCGCTGGCCGTGGCGCCGGTGACAACATCACAGGTGTCGAAGAAGGCCCTTATGAAGCAGGCAACGGTGCCGATCAAATCCGGGATGACATCGATCCAACTCAGATGGCGCCGGTGACTGAGGTATTGGAGTGGAAAACCACAGCGCTCTGAAACTGCAGTGATGGAGCCGTTGGCATAAAAGGCACAAAAGGCCCCTGGGCATACTGCTTGGGGATGCCCAAATTAAAGGCAAGCGGACCCACGGGGCCAGACAGGTAAGATGCCGTGACAAACAGGCCAAACATCGCATTGAGGAAATGCAATGGATCCGCTCCAGGTCCTGGAAAAGAACGATAAGAATCCGGCGCCCCTTGGTCCTTTTACACATGAGACCTTACAGGAGGCTGAGGCTGCTGCGCCGGAGACACAAGAGCTGGCACAGGCGAAGCCGCAGGAACCAGAGAAGACTCTCTTGGAGCTGGAGAAACTCTGGGCGCCAGCGAATTCCCCGACGCCGGAGTATGGGCCGGAGTCGCCTGTGGAGAAGGTGACAGCGAGACGGCATCCTTCTCATGATGCCGCTTCACTGGCGAGGTCGATCTCGCTGACCTGCCCTTCGAAGACCGACGTCAAGATCTATGTCTTCTCTTTTTCTTTTGCTTCTTCGACTTCGAAGCATGCGAATTCAACGACTTCGGACTCTTGGGACCTCTCTTCTCTTTTTTCGCACGAGCCATGAAGAGTTTTGCCTCTCGCTTCTTCAACGCCTTCAAGTTCATCTTCCGACTGCACGAACACTCTTCGATGTCATGGTCCGAAGAGAGACACCGCAGACAGTCTTCATTGGGATCTGTGATAGACATATGACCCCCATACTCTCTGCAGGGCTTGAAACCTGATCTCTTGGAAGTAGACATTTTCAGTGCAACATGAAGAAAGCTATTAACAAAGTTAAACCAAGTAAAATGGAGAGTCCTTGAAATAAACGTTTCGTGTCAATGGCACGGAAAAAAGGGAACCGACATTAGCACGCTGACGAGGGTTTCTTATGGCTCTGGTGACGTCCTACGGAGTTGCGAGTGGAGCCCTGCTAATGTGGCGTCCTCATCAACGTGGGAGAGCTAAGAAAAGAATTTCCATGGAATGCTGGTGCTGGGGTAATTCAAAAGGTGAGGAATCCACAGGCAGATGTATCCATCAAAATAAATAAATCTACAGTATTGCATAGCAGTGCAAATTGCTGCCTTGCATTACCCTGCCCAAGGGAGGTGTTCCATGGGTGGAGTGTGGGTTTTACCATGCCTTTACCCATGGATTTTGGAGCATTTCCAGATTTACCATTAGTTGGAATGTGTCAAAATATTATGCCTCCCAAGTGAGGATTAACCAAGAGAAATATAATTTAGTCTAATTTTTTGCCTCCTATAATGCAGGCACCCTTGAACCATGACACAAGGGTGCTTACATTGGCGCTAGGCAGCTAAAAGTTTGCCAATGCTAGGAAAGGACAGATATGTGCTGTATAATAATAAATACTTCACGTTCCTGCCCTTCCAAGCAGCACAGTGCAGCAAGGTGGCTTGCTGCGTTGCACTGTGAGAATATATGATCAATAAGGGTCTAGATGTATAAAACCTGCTTGTGGCAGTCTGTATACTCTCTGAAGAAATGTATAATATATGAACCGATTCCTGTAATTGGACCACACCCAAGCGGTCTGCGCACATCAATATGTCCACTTATCCTTTGGCCATTGATCAACAACATCCAGTGCCAATTTCTCTATGGCCGATATTCTTCAAACTGCCCTGTTGTCCGCAAACCACTTCTACACTTTCATCACCCAGCCTTGCACTTCCTCTAATCTAGTAATATGTGTAAGCGGGGTAATTTCTACTGGTTCATAGGGAAAAGAAGGCTATTTAGCTTTAGCCACATTTCGTAGCCTATTATATATGAAACCATCTAATGGGCTTCTTGGACCAAGTTCAGTAAACTGCTCCTATGTAAATAATGGAGACTTTCAGAAAGAGTCACACAACCTGGTTAGACTGTGCTTTTTAGCCATGGCGGCTGGTTACATCCAAAAGTGGTGGGCACAAAAGTACTGAATGAGTGTTCCACAGCAAGTGAGCACATCGATTGTGGCCGACCATGACAAGAGCGGTCCAAGGCAGCTCTCCACCTGAGAAAATTCTGGGGGAAAAAAATGGCCAAATGGTGCATTCTCAAGCAGATCCAAGAAAGCAAGAACATCCATTAAGCAATCCCCAAATCAATAGGCCATCCAGCCATCCACCCACCTACATGAAAACCCAGAGACACTTCAAGGCAATTGGACTGTCACTCCACACAAGCCCATCCATGTACCCATAAGAGGAGAGTCCGCCACTCAACACAGCCACTCCACAAAAGTTCATTAATTCAGTTACTCGTCGACCCCTCCACAAGAGGACCAGGGACCATACCGACATGACTCTGCAACAGACCAATGCTCCATATTCCCACTCACAAGAGAGCCCCCGGGTACCCAAGGTGAACAGAGCCATCGGCCTATTCATCCATACAGAAGAGAGACAAAAGGCAGCTTGACGCCACTCAAAAAACAGGACCCCTCCCCACAAGTCTGTTCACCCAGCCATCTATCCACAAGTGAACCCGTAGGAGCCCTGGGGCAACCACTTTGGTAGAGTCAATGTCTGGAACCCTACCCATTCCCCAAGCTATTCATGAATTCACACACAACCAAACTGAGCCGGCCTCTCACGGACTCCTTTTGCACCCATGTCTGAACACCACTCTGCAGCCAAACCCCTTCTCTACAATCCTCCACACCCTGTGCATCCAGTGTTGCCATCACCTACCTCGGAATCAGAGCCTCATCAGGGTAGTAAATACAATTTAAATTTAAGTCATGGCTGCCCCACAACTGAGCAAAGCTGTGTGATCCTGTGAAGATCAATGTAAATCAGTGGGGAGGTGGGTGGTACCCAGAATACAACCATCACCACTAAGTGGCACCCCCATTCCAGTACCCTAGCAACACTAATTCAGAGTTCAGAGTTCGGAAACAGGCCAAATGCTGGTGCAAGGCACTATAAAAAGGACACCCGACCCGTTCCCAGCTACATCAGGGCATTGCAGACGCCCACCATCGGCACAGTCACAAGGCAAACCCAAGAAGTGCACACAAAGCATGCATAGAAATGAACAAGGAGACGAGAATCGCATACCAGACTTCCCTGTCCGAAGCCCGTCAATCCCAGGAAATTCAGGCCCTCCCTCTCTCAGACTGCGTTCCACACTGGAAGGACACAGGTATTCTGGAAGAGCCGGCGACAGGAGGCAAAACAGCAGCACCCGTAGCAGCACCCACTCATGCGAGTCCCCCCGAAGTCCTCACCACGATCCAGCCTGAAAGATGTGTCCCTCACCACGATCCACCCTAAAGGACGTGTCCCCACTGGCTCGGCCATGCCCACTCCGCTGATGCCACACTCAAACCCCCGGGCATGAAGAGTTCTTTTCTCCCCAAGTCAACAGACAGACATGGCACACCAAAAGAGAGAACACAGAGATGGTGGAGAGAGGAAGAGAAAAACGCAGAGAAACAGACGACTGCACTCCCGCCCCTGCCTTCCATCCACAAAGGACCCGCCCCAAAGCTGCACCCCCTCCATATCACCCCAAATCTGCACTCTCTCCGCACCACCCCAAACCTCCACTCTCTCCATAGACTCCCCAGGGCAGCAAGGCTCGAAAGTGTATCTGTCCTCCTGGAAAGTCGTGCTCCCGGGTGCGTCACATATGTAGGGAAAAACACAAAAGTGTCTGCCTGCCTGTAAATCAGGGATGCGTAATAATAATGTGCTTTTATGTCTTGAACTACAACATTGCAGCCTCTTGGGCCTCTCAGTCCTGCCTGCCAGTGAGACTCTCCAGAGCTCCGGGCCTCTCAGCTCTGCCTACGACCCTTCAGATCTCCGGGCCTCTCCATGCTGGCCACAACCGTCTGGAGTTCCAGGCCTCTTGCACCTCTCAGCGCCGCCTATGACCCTTCGGAGCTTCAGGCCTTTTGGATTTACAGTCTGTCAGTGTACCCTGTACCTTGCTAGAGGCAGGGGCTGGTGGATGGGGTTAGCCTCTGCAGGGTTCAGAAGCCGAAGCTCTCCTCCCTCGAGGAGCTCCAGTGGCAGGCAGCCCTGCAGCCCGCCTCACCCACACTCACTGCTCCCTGCTACCGAAGGCTCACCCAAGGGGGACTCCAAGCCGCGGGCCCGTGGCCCTAGCAAACACATGTTGTGCGGGCACAGCTCGTCACGAAGTACAGAGCTGTGACCCTGTGCACGACAAGGCCAAGCACACCTTCCTGGTAACTGGGAAATCATGCACGCCAAATAAACAACAAACAAAAGTATGGGGTTGTGGCCAGGCAAGATGGCTGGGTGGACGTGATCCACACCGGCTCCGCAGCCATGTAGCGGTCTTTAACAGAATTTGAGGGTGAATTTAGGTGCAATTAGCCACAATCTGGTCCTGACACCAGGGACAGCCGGCTGAGGTCAAGACTGGTGTCCGATTGCGGGGGATTCAGTGCAGGATAACAAGACCTGAGAGCAGCGGAGTTTCTCAAAATGGCTCTGCTGGCCCTCGAGACCGCCGGAAGATAGACCTGGACCGTGGCTCGCCTCTAGTGGAGCCCACAAAGAGTCTGCAGCGACTGTAGGCTCACTGTACCATCGGCAGGAGTGGTGGAGAGCCGGAGCAATCATCGGCTGGCAGTCACCCCGGGAGAACTTCAGAAACGGCTCCAGCGGCGAGGGAAGTACCGGCAGCACATCACAGTACACTGCGGGTGCCCAGAGGCGGTGAGTGAGAGGGCCGCTCGGGTTCCCTGCAGATCACACGGGAGGCCAGGGGCCCGGGGACGAACCAAAAGCAAAACAGAATAGCACATTAAAGGTCAGAAACTCAAAGCAGACCGCGCCTGACCTCAAAATGGCAGCCAAAATGCGACGTTCATTGGAGAGGGGAGGTACAGGCCCAGGGGCCAGACCAATCAAAGTGACCTGAGGCTCGACCTATGAAAGTTGCCTGACCCTAAGGTGATGGCCATCATCTAAGTCCCTTGTAAAAGAGTGGATGTGGGGAGTTTCTCCAGCAGAAGCCAACTAATCCTCGAGTGGAAACTGTGGACACACTTTCTCTGGCGAAGTTCAAGGTACTGTAGTGAGGGGACGGAGACCCCCAGAGGTCAGGGGGCGAGCCACGCCCACGAATGAGGGGAGACATTTGACCGCACATATGCCACCAAAAAAATCCTCAAGCAAAGTCTCTAGTTTTTTTTACTCTGATACAGGCATGGCACTCATCAAAGCCAATCTGATGCCCCCCCCCCCCCTTAGGAATTTAAGGCTGAACTGCGCACAGAACTTACGATGGGTATGAAGGCCTCAATGGAGCAACTCAAAGCTGGCCTAACGGAGCATATGACCTCCCTCCAACAAGATGTAGACTCCATCGGCACATGAGTATTAGAGGCGGAGGCTCAAACACAGGATCTTGACAAGCGAGTAACGGATACCCTCCACAAGGTGCAAGTCCCCACATTCAATTGCAACAGACCTTACTGAAAAATGAGGACTTGGAAAATAGACCGAGGAGAGAAAACATTAGAATTAGAGACTTGGAGGAAGGAGTGGAGGGGCCCGACTTGTAGGCCTTCATCGAGGGACTCTTCGCGAAGGTTCTGGGACCACACCAAAATAGAGAGGGTCCATTGAGTGGGTCGTCAAACGCCCGGAGAACAAAGACGTACCCATGACATTCTGGTCAAGCTACACTCATTTATGGTCAAGGAGGCCAAATTACAAGCGACCAGGAAGAAAGACTCAATATCATTTCAGGGCTTCACATGCACGTTGTTTCAAGACCTGGCACAGTCCACCCTGCAACAAAGACAACAATTCAGACCAATAACGGAAACGTTGCGAGTGGACCACATCAAATATCGCTGGACTTATTCATTTGGGTTGGCCTTTGAACTCAATAACAAAGCATGACACATCACAGAATTGGAGGAAGGCCTGGTGGTCTTGGGACTATCGAATCCGGAGGAGGCAACCACTCAAACTTCCACGAAAGGGAAAGTTACATTGCGTGGTAAACCTTTTCAGTGGTGTACTCTGCCCAAAGCATGACAGTCAAAGACCTAAAGTGGGAAGAAGACAACCTATCATCTATAGTCAAGGTTCAGAGGGAAGAGACTGGGGTGAAGCTGGCCATATGGACTTGGCGGAAAATAGAGGAACCAGAGGAAACAACAGGTAAAGTCATAGGGGAATGTCTGTGGTTCCATGGAATTAAACCGTTCCGACTGACCACAATCTAGAGGAAAAAGAGAGGACACAATACATTTCTTACTACAAAGTGACAGCTTGGGCGGGGGCCCTAGACCAAGACTCCTGCGACATACCCTTTTCCTCGTTTGATATCGTTTCTGGGGGTATGTGGTCTCCATAGCTAATGTTCAGTTATGATACCAGTTCCAAAGGTTTGAGGGGGTGTTAATTGATATGGGAGGGTGGTGGGGTTACAATGGGAGTAGACAGGCAATACGATACTTCAGCAATAGGTGGAGGCAGGTCACAGGGAGGGGGGCGGGGGGACTGACGTGTCGAGGGAGATGTGGTAGGGCAACAAATCAAGCAGGGCAGGGCCAATAGGGGGGCAAGATATGGGTTAGGATGATTACAGTAGCATCGTAGAACGTGAAAGGACAGAATTCTCCTCTCAAGCACCACAAAGTTTGGAAGTACATGGTTGATCACCAATTCGATATTGTAGCGCTCCAAGAGACATCTTAAGCAGTCTGAGGAGCTCAGGATACAACATAAAAGTTATCCCCTAATATATAGATCTTCTGCTGGAACAAAACAGAAAGGGGTAGCGTTACTGTTTCAAAGCGCCACAAAATTCTAACCAGAAGGAATAAAAACGGACAGAGAGGGAAGAGTGGTTATGGTGAAAGGGAGATTGAGGGGAAGACTCTGTACTTTTGTTTAAGCATATGCACCTAACACGGGTCACTTGGCCTTTATAACTACTCTACTAAATATGATGGGCAGATTCGCAGATGGCCAGATAGTTCTCATGGGGGATTTAAATCTCACATGGCGTTTGTAAGTAGCTAGTACACCCCCCCAAAGAGCCTCCATGGGAAGCTTCTCCAACGGCGCAAAACAGTCCATTCAGAATATGGGTCTCAGGGATGCATGGAGGACTCTAAACCCCACTGCAAGAGACTACACCTTCTTCTCAAATGTACATCAAACATATTCCCGCCTAGACTATGTATTCCTTCGTCAAGGACTCTTAGGGTTCCTACAAGCTGCAATGATCAGGTTCACACAGCGCTCCCCTTCAGACTAGGATCCCGTGCTTGCAGTCTGCCGGCCCTCACCCAGCTAATACATAGGTAAGGGCTGCAGTGCACATGTCGGGCCGGCCGTTGCAAGACCGCCGGACAATCTGACATACCCACATTAGGAAAATAATTCCTGCTGCCAATCAGCAGTAGGAATGGCCCCACCCCCAAGAGGAGACAGTGAGTGCGGGTCATCAAATCAAATTGCCGCAGCTACTGCACTCACAGCAGGCGGGGCGATGCTCCTCCACCCTGCATGAGGAACCGCTGCTGTCTGCTTCATTCCGTCTGACACCACAAAGGGTAAAAAGTTTATATCTGGACCTTGTACTGAAAAAAGCAACACAAGGAGCTACATCTTACAAGCTCAGACTTTTTTCCTAGAAGCTTTTGAGTAGTACCAGAGTGGCACCATTTAGATCTACGTAATGGGGACAGATTTTGCCACAGAATTCAAATAGTTGTATTTGGGTTACACTTTGTGTGCTTGTCATTATACTTTTGATTGCTCCTATTAAATTCAGAGTGGAGTACCCTTGATTTCCAAGGAGTAGCACAGAAAGTGGTGTTGGCGTATGCATTCAGCCCACGGGCTGCTCTGGGTTTGCCTTTATTATACTGTAATCACCAGTTGGCAATGGCAGTGCCCGCCCTGCTCTACACTAAGCCAGGTTGTGTCGCATTGTATGAGGCCAGGTAGTAACACAACTTTCCAGGTGTGTGAAACCCCGGGGAGTCATCCAAACGGGTTAGACTCCGGACAACACATCAGCACCCCTCACAGGGAAATCCGACTAAATCCGTCTACTCGAAAGTGAGCAAACATCACAAACACAATATCGTAGTTCAAACTGTAGGCCGCATGGAGACGGGGGAGAGGCATGGATAGCTCACTAATGTAAGAGAACGAGCACGAAAGAGCAAGAAATAGGGCAAAGAAGTGCCAACTAAAGGCACTCAACACTGGAATAACCTCCACCTTTGGGTACTTGGAGTAGTCATCAATTAATACGAAAGTGTGTCTTCCGTCTGGTAACCTCCCAAAGTCTAGGCTAATGCAGGCCCAAAGGTGCTGCGGTTCCTTCTCAGTGATTACAGGGGAGGGTCGACTGGCCTCACCAGCAGCCTGGCACCACTGACAGGCTCGGACCACCTCCTCCACCTTCATGTCCATGAGGAGGAAACGCACCTCGTTTCTCAGTCGATTTTTCATCTTCTCCATGCCTTGGTGTCCCGCATGGGCTAATTGGATCACTCGATCGGTAAGGGCAGTAGGCATGACCAGGCGATGTCCTCTCAACAAACATCCTGTCGAATCAGCACTCAGTTCCTAGCAGACATGATATAGGCTCTCCATGATCCTTCTCGCTTCAGGAGTGAGCAGACTCCATTCCTTCTTCATCCTCTGCCACTGGTTGCTCTTCGTGGCATAGAGTGCTCTCTGGAGACATTCATCGTAACAAGTCTCCTCATACAGCACCTCCATGGATAGGGGAAGGGGCACAATTGATCCGCCACATAGCGAACATACTCCTCCGTTTCATCTGCCTCGGCTTCCTCTTCCGGTGTCGCTTCACGAGGATGGCACGACAGGTAATCAGCCGGGTTCTGAGATCCTGGATGATATTCTGCTTGACAGTTATACTCCTGCAGTTGGACCATCCACTTCTCAATTCACGGAGGCAGCTTGGCAGTCGTGCCAGCAAACAGAGGAATGAGTGCCTTATGATTGGTTGCCACTATAAAGGGGTGTCCGTACACTTACAGATGAAAGTGACGGCATCCCCAATGTATTGCAATTGCTTCTCAATTTGGGAATATTTCTGTTAGTCAATCCTCCTGCGCGGCACATCGCTGCATCAAGACAGCACCCAATCCCTTTGGGCCAGCATCAACAGCTATCACAGGGTTCATCCGGGGATCAAAATATGCCAGTGTGGTCTTGGCTGAAAGAGCATCTTTGGTTGCTTGAAATGCAGCTTCTTGCTTAGGTCCCTGGACCAAGGAACTGACCCCCTTGGTGAGCTCATGCAGAGGTTGTGTGAGCGTGGTGAGGTCCCTGATAAAGGGACACAATAGTTAATAATTTCTAAAAAAAACTGTGACTGTGACCAGAGCTGGTGCTTCTTTGATGTCTTTAACCTTTTCGGGATCTGGCGTTACTCTTGCTGTTGAGAAGACATATCCGAAGAAGGCCAGTCTATGCGGCAAGAATTCACATTTGTTTTGGTGAAGTGTCAAGCCTGACGGGGGGCATGGCTTGCTTGACTCGAAGATGGCCATAGCCTGAGGGAGCTCCGGCAGCCGCCCAAAGGAGCCTACATTTATTCGTGCCATCTGGTCAGCTGATGGCATAACAAGTAGTAAATGACGTGACACAGGTGGTGGTGTGCGGTCCGTGGCAGTCCGGTGGTGCTCGGCATCAGTTGTGCCATGTGACGCAGCAGCGATATTGTGGAGGCCTGCAGTGTCCATTTGTACCATCGGCCACGTTGCGGGACCTCCTGCCCTGACCCTGGGCCCCACTGCTTGGAGACGTGCAGCAGCAGATCCTGGCTGGCCCCACTTGGCAGTGTGTGTCGCAGCGGACCACGGAGTGAAAGAGACATTGAAGGAGATAAGGCTCCCATAAGCCTGTGCGTGTGCTGCGGCATGTGCGGGCCGGCCTGCCAGAGTGTATTCAGCTGCCTCGCTTTGAGTGCACGGCGCACCCGACTCATCTCGCGCTGGTCCGGCATGCGGGGGGAGTTGCTTCTGTGTTCCTCCTTGATACAGAACTTTCCTGGAGCACATATGCACTTAACCTCCTCTGGGACTGCGGAGGACAGAGGTCTTCCCCTGCGCCTTCCCCACACGGCCCTAGACTTGTTGCGAACACTAGAGGCCTACTGCTGATCCACCTGGCGACCCGGGCAGCTGTGGATGGGGCGTGTGTCTTGGGGGTCCTGGCACATAGGATTTTACTAAGATACGTCCATTATCCCCTGTGGATCACACCTGACAAAACTGCTGCATCTGGTCTATCCTGTGTTACATGCAGGGAGGGTTTCCGCCCCTCTTCCTCCCGGCGCTGCGGGGGCCATGCACCGGCATGCACCCTCTCCTTTGCTGACTGGTGCTGCGCGACCGGGCCTGTGATTAGTGACAACTCCTCTATGCCTCAGGCACTGCTGGGGGGATAATCTTTAGGAGCTCCGACTGGGCCTCATAGAGTGGCCCATGCTGTGCACCTGATCGGACCTTGCCGCTACAAGGATCATTACCGTTGGGCCTGCTGTGCACTCCCACACTGTGGTGTAATAACTAGCTGTGGGCAAACAATCATACGGAACTTGCTAATTTATTGACAGCAGCTGGGGCATATAGACCTGATTCCCATTCAATTGGTGTCTACCTGAGGCGGGAGACATAAGTAAAAGCAATAAAACGCAGTGGAAACTAGTTTGAACAGCGCAAATCATCCAGGTACAGAGACGAGGATCCTAACCCCACAATGGCAGAGCAGGATGAGGACCCTGCAGCACCTGATGGGGACATACGGCAAATACTAGGGGCAATGCAGTGGAACCTGTCGTCCATAGATGGCAAGATAGACGCTTTGGCTTACCGCATGGATCGAATGTCTGAGAGGGTTCACAAACACGCCGGAAGGCTAGATATGAAAAAGCGCAGATCTCAGAAGCCGAAGACGCCCAAACTGAAATGGGGTCAAGACAAAAACAAATGGCGAAGTTACTGGCAGCAATGAAGGACCAGGCTGAAGATCTGGAAGCACGCTCCCGGTGCAACAACGTGTGCATACTAGGACTGGCAGAGACCACAGCTTCTGGTAACATGGAAACATTTGTGGAACAACAGCTGGTGCAACTACTGGGCCGTGAAACCTTCTCTGAGGTCTTAGTCGTCGAGCGGGCATACCGCACAATGGGCTCCAGACCTCCAGCGAGTGCGGCGCCTCGTCCCCGGATTGCCAGACAGGGATGCTGCACTGAGGCGTGCAAGAGATTTGAAAGTGTTCAAATATGAAGGTTTTTCCCAAACTTTAAACCACACGTTCAAGAGGCACGTAAGAAATTTGAGCCTGCAAAGCGCATATTAGGGCAACTTCAACTGGACTATGCAATGTTTTACCCAGTTCGGCTCCGGGTTAATTTCGAAGGCAAATCCAAAATCTATGCGGACCCCAGCCAGTTGTAGCAGGACCTCAAAAAGTATAGCGCAGAAAAAAGGAGTAAGTCTACATGGACAACGCTGGCGGTGATAGATGTTCCATCAGGGGAAGCTGCGCAAGAGAGCCTACCGGGGTCGAGTACACCGGCTTTGTAAGTGTATCGGGGACACTGGACTATGCTTAACGTATCTTTTTTTTTTTTTTAAACCTTTATTTCTTCAAGAATTGGACACAGCTATTCAGCCGACAACCCGGAGGTTCGGCAGCTTAATTAGGAGAGTATAGAGAATCGTCCACAGTACATTGAAGGAGCAGTGAGAAGGTTCCATTTTTAATAGTTACAAACACACAACAAACCCCAGCAAGGCAACAACACTGAATGCCCACGGTGGTAGCCCCCCAGGGGGAGCCGGACCCCAATCGTCTAACGGTCACAGTACTATAGTAAGAGGAAAAAGGGGGAAAAGCAGAGGCCCAAGAAGTCAATCAACCATCACATCTACATACGGAGCTGGAAAGAAGGTCAAGAAGAAAGCTGTTCCTCGGGGGGATCCAGATCAGGGGCAAGACATATTCCCCCCCTGTATTGGTTCCACCGCCCCCAGATGGCATGCCACCTCCGAGGGCGGCCTCTGGCGCAATATACTGTCTTCTCCCTTAGCATACTCCAGTCCATATTTTCTTTCCACGCAGTTAACGTGGGGGGCCCCCCGGAACCCCACAAGCGCGCGATGTCCCTCTTAGCAACCATGTTACCCAGGGTCACCCACTGGGTCTGTGCCTCATCATGGTCAGTGGGCCCCCAGACATTCAGGAGACAACACCGCGCCTCCGGCTGCATAGCAATGCCCGTCACCTCCCCCATCACCGCATGAACTCGCCTCCAAAATTCCGTGATGACACCACATTCCCAGATGATATGCAGGAAAGTACCCACCATACCGCATCCCCTCCTACATAGGCCTTCCTCAGAGAATCCCATATGAACCAGTCGCGGCCCCGTCACATACACTCGATGCAGGATCTTAAGCTGCACCAGCCTCAGACGCGACGGGATCGCAACCTCCTTAGGAGAGGAAACAGCAGACTGCCAGTCCTCATCGTCCAACTCGAGTCCGTCCCTAGTCCACTGGTCCCGCAGCCTCAGTAGCACATCAGCACGAACATTTATCAGTTTCTTGTAGATGAGCGAGATCGTGCTCTCCGGCATATGGCCATCAAGGATCCGGTCCTCCAAAGGAGAGGACTCAGGCACCTTCTCACCCTCCACAAGGACTGACCGCAGGGCATGACGCACCTGAACATATCGGAAAAACTCAGACGCCCCCAACTCATACTCCTTCTGCAACTCTTCAAAGGACTTCACCCTACCCTTAATCAGCATATCTCCAACCCTGGAAATGCCGATCAAATCCCATTTATCAAACCCTTTCGTATGCCAAAGCCTACCCAACCTTTCAGATTCAAACAACGGGGCAGCTAAGGTGAGCCTATCCTTCCAGCCCAGAGAGTCAGTCGCCATCTTCCATACACGCACCGCCACCCCAGTGGGCCCCGTGAGGGATGAGTCGAGGGACCGCGAATACAACGCCCTAAGATAGTTCCCACCGCGCAACAACCATCTGTCCATGGCATAACCAGGGCTGAGGGCCGGGCCATAGAAACCGTGGTTAATCGCGGACAACTGGGTGGCCCAGTAATAGCGTCGGATGTCTGGAAGCGCGATACCCCCGTCATACCATGGAAGCGTCAATTTAGCAATCGCTATCCGCGGCCTCCCATCCAACAACAGCGTCCGTTGGAGGCTTTCGACCTCCCGAAAGTACTTGGCCGGCACCCAATCTAGAGTGTTTTGCAATGCGTAGAGGAACCGAGGAAGGGACATCATTTTGAACAAGGCAGCGCGCCCGACGAGGGAGAGCGGCAGCCTCCGCCAGCCCTCAACATCCCGCCGCAGGCGCTCCAGGGGGGGAGCAGGTTTCTCTCATACCGCAAAGCGGGGTCCATGGAGATAAAGATCCCCAGATACACGAAGCCCTGCTGAGCAATCTGGATCGAGCAAGTTCGCGGGACAGGCGGAACCTCACCACTCAGGACGTATAAATACGATTTACTCCAGTTGATGACGAGACCCGAATTCCTACCGAAGGATGTAAGAACGTCACAGACCACTATGAGTGAGTTCTTGGGCGAGGCAAGATACAACAAGATGTCATCAGCGTATAGCGAAATGCGGTCCTCGTGTTCGGGCGACCACCGAAGGCCACGTATATCCGGGTGCCAGCGTATCCACGCCGCCAGAGGTTCAAGAGCAAGGGCGAACAACAGAGGCGACAGGGGGCAGCCCTGCCGAGTCCCCCTCCCAAGCCGGAACGGAGTCGATGCCCGACCATTTACCACCACGCTCGCAAGGGGTCCCTCA
The DNA here is from genome assembly GCF_964204655.1 of Triturus cristatus. NCBI lineage: Eukaryota > Metazoa > Chordata > Amphibia > Caudata > Salamandridae > Triturus > Triturus cristatus. Next base: position 1,187,507,763 of record NC_140581.1, on the reverse strand, counting down.
TACAGCAACCTCACCCAGCTCACAAAACCAGGGCCAAAGCCGAACTTGGCTAGCACAGCCCACAAATACTTCCATTCCACCGTATCGAAGACCATCGTGGCATCAAGAGACGCCACAATAGCCGGTTATCGCAGCGTGCCAGCCCTGGCGATCACCCCATGAAGGCGCCGAAGGTTCAACGCGGTGTTGCGATGCGGAATAAAACCGGATTGATCCGGGTGAATCAAGTCTCCAAGTACCCTGACCAATCTGCCCGCCAGGATTTTAGCCAGGATCTTCGGCTCGGCGTTGAGGAGTGATATGGGCCTATATGAGGCACACTTATCTCGGGGTTTACCATCTTTATGTATCACAACAATTGCCGCCAGCCTCTGGTCCAACGGGAGGGTCCCACTCCCCCGCGCCTCCACAAACATGGCGCGCAGGTGAGGGGCCACCCTATCCGGGAACAATTTATACAGGTCAATCGGCAAGCCATTCGGGCCCGAGGCCTTGCCCGAGTTCAGCGCGCGAATAGCTCCCGCCACCTCATCGACCGTTAAGTCTCCATCAAGATCATCTCTATCTACATCAGAAAGACAGGGCAGAGCGATATCCCGCAAGAGGTCACACGAGTCCCCGGGCGGCCTATCCGACACTGAGGCATAAACCTTACGGAAATAGTCCGAGAAACACTGGACAATCCCCTCAGGTTCCACAATCGCCTCTCCCCCCTCTCCCGTCAGCTCCGGCACTACTCTATTAACCCGTTCTTTTTTATCCAGCCAAGCTAGGAGCTTCCCGGCCTTGTCACCAACATCATACAGGCGGCCCTGCTGCTCCCTACTGAGGGTCTCAGCGGCATTTGTCACAAGGTCCTTATACTCGGCTTGCTTCAAGCTCAGCTCATGCAGTGAGGCCGCTGTTACCTCCTCCTCTAGCGCTCCCTCCAAAGCCATGATCTCCTCCTCCACCTGCATAACCTCGCAATCTCTCCGCCGCTTGGCCGCCACTACAAGTGAGAGGGCCTCCCCTCGCAGAACAGTCTTAAATGCTTCCCAGAGCGACACTGCCGAGTCCACGGACCCCTGATTATCCTTGAAAAAATTATCAACTGTCTTCACTAGTGCGCTGCGCATCTTGGAATCTCGAAAGTACCAGGGGTTAATAGGAGCCACCCTGCCCCCTCCCTCTCGGCCGACATCTAGCCTGACCCACACTGGCGAATGGTCCGATATGCCACGCGCCATGTGCCTGGCCTCAGAAACCAAAGGGGCGTGCACAGCCAAAGTGAGCAGATAGTCAATCCTAGAAAGGCTACCATGCGCCCCGGAGTGGAAGGTGTATTGACGCTGTGTGGGGTGTCGGAGCCTCCAGCAGTCTATCAGGCCAAGTGTGTCTAGGAAGTCTGGAAGCCACTTCTGAGCCCCCCCTGTGTCTCTGGGCGGGTGCCTATCCAGCAGCCCAGAGCCGACAGCATTGAAGTCCCCCCCTACCACTAACATACCCCCCGGGAGATCCAGCAAGGCCCTACCCAGATCCACAAACGTGGAGGCCTGCAGGGCTGGAGGGACATAAACCGAAACTAAAACCAAAGTTCTACCTTCCCACCTCCCCGCCACCGCCACAAACCTCCCCCTATCGTCAACAACGGTGGAGTCCACCTCAAATGGCAGCGAGGCCCTGACAAGGATGCCCACACCCCTAGACCCGGAGGAGAATCCCGAATGAGCTATGAATTTATAACCCTTCCTATTAAGAGCATAGCACGTGTTACCTATAAGGTGTGTCTCCTGCAGTAGGGCAACATCTGGCATTGACCGTTTCAAGTGTTGCAAAACTATCCCGCGCTTAATGCGATCCCCCAAACCATTAACATTCCAGCTAATAACACTTAAACCTCTACCCCCATCCCCAAACACAAAGAGGCCCACCCCCCCCCGAAGAGCCACCATGGGACAATACAGAAGATGATCACTACGCCTTGCAGAAACAGACCCCCCAACAACAACCCCAAAATCCCAACCATCCCCCCCACCCTGCACCCCTGCTGCAGCTTACAAAGCCCCCCCAACTTGCAGTGTGCCTGTCGCCCTACAAAACCCAACATCTACAAAAAGCACCCTAAGGGAGGAAAGAGCTCCCCTCGTCCTCCCGCAACCCTCCGCATTTACTGCACTCTAATCAAGTCATCAAATAAAGTCAAATCGAGTCAGACCGGCTCCGAGAAATCAGCCCTGCCCATCCCGGCCACTGTCCCCATCCGCGGCAGTCTCCTCTCCCGTCCGCCGCCGGGGCAAAGCGTCCAGCCATTCATCGGCCATAACAGGAGACTCAAAGAAGAATGTCCGATCTTCGTACACCACACGTAGTCTGGCAGGGAAGAGCATGGCATACTTCAGATCCCTCTCCCGAAGTCGCCTCTTCACCCCCAGAAAGCCCTGTCTCTGCCTCTGCACCTGCTGGGTGAAGTCCGGATAGAAATTCACCGACGCGTTCTGGAAGGGGACCGGGCCCGTCACCCTCGATGCTTGCAGGATAGCGTCCCGATCTCGAAAATGAAAGAGCCGGGCGACAATCGGCCTCGGTGGGGCTCCCACCCTCGGCCTCCCACCCGGCACTCTATGGGCCCTTTCAACCGCAAAGAACTTCCCAAGACCCTTAGGCCGCAGATGGTTAAGCACCAAGTCCTCGACGAGCAGGTCAACCGAAGCCTCATCCGAGGACTCCGGGACCCCGATAACGCGCACGTTGTTGCGCCTGGCCCGGCTCTCAAAGTCCTCCAGCCTGCGGGCGGCGAGATCACTCTCGGTCCTCAGCTTACGAACCTCGGTCTGCAGTTCCGCGACATCATCGGCGAGGCCCGTGGTCTTGAGGTCCAGGGTTTTAACCCGTTCATTCGTTTTGCCCAAGTCCGCACGGATCAGGTTGACATCCACCAAGATGGCATCCACCTTATGCGCCAGGGCATCAAACTGCCTCCCAATCGAAGTCTGCATCCCTTCAAGCGCGCCCATGACATCCTGCAGCGAGAGCTCCGGGGCCAAGGGCGAGGCCTCCTTCTGGGTATCTGGCGACTGGCTCGACCCACTCGGTGATCCCTTCTGCAGAGCATAGCGGTCCATATTATTGACCTGAGTATAGGCACCCCGCCTGGTAGATTTAGGCTTCAGCCGATCCACCTCTGCTTTGCCCGACATGGTTGGCACCAAGCAGGTCGGTTCAGATAAGACGGCCCTCCCTCAAAGAGAGGAATCAGGAGTGATCAGTTCTGCAATGGGCCGCCAGAGTAGCAGGTAGAGCGTCCAAAGGATAATGAAGCCACCAAGAGCTCTCCAGGGGCAGGGCAGACAAAGGGAGAGAAAGCGAAAGTGAAAGGACGGGGACCTCCATCCGACAGTTCACACCTCGCCTGGCCGTTGTTGTTCAACTAGAAGTCGGGCGTCCTGCCAACTGTAGCCCCTGGCATTCCTCGGTGATAGGCCGCAATCTTCCGCCATGCATAACTCCGGTTCCCGGTGGGCGATCCGACCGCGGGTAGCATCAATCGCCTCCCTGGCAGGTCATCTACACGATGCCATGCATACAGACAGGATTAGAGACAGGATAGTCGACGGAGGGCGCGAGGGTCTCGGGAGCTCAGAGCTCACGCGGCCATCTTGGTCAAGCGCTAGGCTCCTCCCCCCTGCTTAACGTATCTTGGACACACAATACTCTGTATTTCCTGTGTCGTAGACGGCATGTTGTACTCACATTGTAATGTACAGTTTGTGGCACAACCACTACATAGTTATGCGGTATAGATATTCGGACGCCTAGATGGTAATATTGTGGGTGGGCAGCCGCTGGCTATCTAATAACACCACAGGTCTGGCTGCCACCGCCTTTGTGTGTATTACACCTGGGTAATCTTTGTAGGGGATTTGTTTTCCAGTGGGTGGGTAGACTTCAGGGTGGGTGGGTGGGTGTTTAGTTGGGGGGGAGTTCTACAACTGCCATGTCTTTTTCTTTTGATATGGTGTGGGTGGGATTTGGGGAGTTATTTCTATGCAGCACTCCGGTTATTCTGCTTGTGTCAGCAGGAAAAATACACTGTGAAACGCTATGTTGCATGTACATGGTATTCTATGTCAGTTTGGATAAGTAAGATGACATATGTCGCAGCCCCTTAAGAACCATGCTACTATGAGATTTCTGTCCTGGAACGTCAGAGGTCTCAATGACCAGAGAAAAATACGTAAAGTGGTGGCATATTTGTATAGACACAGTATAGATGTTGCTATTCTGCAAGAAACGCACCTTACCCCAAAAACTGGGTTGTTATCTCAAAGAAGAATGAAGGGAACGTGAGTTTCCTCTGGGTTTACTTCGCATGCTAGGGGGGTACTCATCTGGGTTCACAGAAACTCAGGCATACAGATACAGGCTGTGGAGGCTGATGCAGGCAGCAGGTATGATTTAGCCAAGTGTCGCAAAGAGAACTTCAGCTAGTGGGGGTCTATGGGCCAAACCATGACAACCTCTAATTTTATTACACTTTGCAATATAAGATGATGAGGTACTCCCATATGTCTATACTTTGGGGTGGCGACTTCAATTGTGTACAGAACCCTGAATTGGATGGGTGAAAAAGACACCCTAGACCTCCATTGTGAGCTGCTAGAGATATAGCCAGTATTGCTGAGACTGAGGGGCGGTGGGATGTCTGGCGTCATCAGGCCCCTCTAAGTAGGGAGTACACGTACTACTAGTCAGTTCATGATGTCCATACCAGGATAGACTGTTAGTACGCTTCCAGTGCGTTATTTTCCTCAATACAAGACTGCTTACACATGGCACGTACTCTGTTGGACCATTCCCCTGTACTCTTACAGATAGGACTGAATGACTCGCGCATCAAAAGGCAAGCTTGGCGTTTTCCTCAATACTCTTTATTAGACACAGTTTTCTGCACAGAGCTTGGCACTGCGATTGACGACTTCTTCATTACAAACCTGGGCAGCGTCTCGACTATAGGTTCCATATGGGAAGCTTTTAAACTCTATATAAGGGGAGTCACGATGATATCTAAACATGCAGGGGTTCTCAAATCCATACGCACCCAATTACGGATATACTGGAAGATAAACTCCAAGAAACAGGTAACCCGCTGACACTTGCACAAATTAGGGAAATATGCTGAGGCCTGGACATACTCGGAGGGTGACAGACCTAACGCTACCTTGGACGTGACAGTTAGATCTCCCAGAGGCGATAGCTACATCACAAATGTTTACAATGCTAAGAACGAGCTGGTGGACAGCACACCAAATATCTTGGAGTATTATACAAGTCTGTACGCCTCTAAGGGGGCTATTGCCTTGGAATCGGACGAGGAATAACTAGCTCATATAGCAGTGATATGGTTGGAAAATAGTGATAGGGAAAAACTTATAGGCCCCTTGAAACCTACAGAAATATTAGCCGCATTAAAAGAAATGCCTAACGAACAAGCCCCTGGCGCAGACGGTTTGACAGTCGCTTTCTACAAGGCATACCAAGATAAATTAATTCCCCACATTGTTAATTTATTTGAAGAGATGGCCAAAATGGGCAAAAAGCCACCATCTATGAGGGAAGCTACTCTGGTTACCCTACTCAAGCCCGGGAAGCCTCCAGAACATTGTTCTTCCAACAGACCTTTATCATTGCTCAACCCAGATACCAAATTGTTTGCAAAGGTGTTGGCAAACAGGTTAGCACCCCTGTTACCCAAGTTAGTGGGGCCAGAACAGACGGGGTTTGTCCCTGGACAGTCATTAACCAGTAATTTGCGCACCCTATTCGGAACCATTGCTCAAATCCACCCACAGGTTAAAGCAGCAGCCCTATTTATAGATATTGAGAATATTGAGAAAACGTTTGACTAGGTAGGTTTTATATGCACAACCGGTGGCGCAAGTCAGGATCAACGGGACACTATCTCGGCCAATAGTGATAACTAGGGGAACAAGGCAGGGGTGCCCTCTTCCTCCAGCTTCTGTATGCTTTGGGGGCGGAGCCACTAGTGGGCGCAATGCGTGAATATCATGCATACCGTGGTATCCGTTCCCTGAACTACAACCTCACTATTGCTGCATACGCGGACAATACTTTAATATATATGCTGCCTACCGTCCGTTGGGGGTAGCTTCGCGCAATATAAGCTCCAAAAATAAATAAATAAATATATTCGTAACTCGGAGCAAAACTTTGTTCCGATGCTGCAAGAAGTGGAGCGTTTTGAGGGCTATACATCAATTGGCATAAGTCAATTATGTTCCCGTTAACTGCCGTTACTACCCCAATGCAGACCACCTAGCCCTTAGAATGAACCACAGACCAGGTAAGGTGCTTGGGCATAAACATACACACTGATCCGGTAGTCGTACTGTCTGAGAATTACGGATATGCGTTACAAAGATTATCAGAGGTCATTGATAAATGGATCAAGCTCCCGTTGACGCTGGTAGGTTGTGTCGCCCTGGCGAAAAGGGTGGTGCTTCCTAGGTTTCTATTTCTCTTCGCAAATATTCCCATTAGTCTGCCCCAGGCCTTTTTCCACAGATTGCGTACACTGCAGACTCGCCTCGTTTGTGCTGGTAGGCAGCCTCGTGTGAAGTGGGATACCCTAATAAAGCCATACTCGGAAGGCGGGTTAAACACCCCCGATATGGAAAGATATTACAGAGCTGCTCAGACTCTGCATGCACATGGCTGGATACATGACCCTAATAATTTGCGGCATCACCTCATAGAGTATAATATGGTTTCCCCAGTCCCACTGCCATAACGGTTGACCGGTGATTCGTGAAAAACGTCGCACATGATAGACCCTGTTAATTACACTGGATACCAGTTATCTAAGATAGCTAGCAAGCATCAGCTAAGGCTAATATACTCTCCCAAGTTGCCTGTGCAATGGTGTGATTGAGTTCCACTCAGTGATGATGGAGCAACAATGCAAACTCTAGTTAAACTGGACATAACACACATGAGAGACATGTTTCACGAAGGAATTGTTAAAATATGGGATCAAGTAAACTCACAGGTAGGGGGGGTGGGGGTCACCGCGCTGGACGCGTTTCAGTATTACAGGGTCTGTAGGGCACTGCACGCGCTGTTGGGTCCAGCTAAGCAAGAACCGCAAGAACTTAAACCACTTACATACTTGCTGCAAGCTAACTCTCCACAACGTGGTATTACAATACTTTACACACTTTTCAAAGAGCAGGATGTGCGGGTTAAACTGAAATGGGAGGAAGAACGTGGGATAGAAATTACAATGGCGCAGTGGTCTTCGTGCTTCAGTAACGAATGGTCGGCACAGACTGCTTCATTTTAAATACCTTCATAAAACCCATTATATGCCAGCACGGCTATTTAGATACGGGCTGAGGGAGGACGATAGATGCGTGAGATGTGCTGCAATAGATGCTCACTTTAAACACTTAACGTGGGAGTGTACCGGAATACGTGCATTTTGGGGGTGAGGTATTCACCGTCCTGTCCAAAATGCTAGATCAGGTACTACCAGAACGCCACTGGTTGCTCTACTGGGGTTTGATAAAAATATACACAAAGACGTGCGTAGACTAGCTGCCCTTGGTTTTCTGCTGGCCAAACGCAGGGTTGCAATGAGATGGATGCAGGGTCCTTTGCCTATTATAAAGGAATGGCACACTGATTTAGCATACTGTTACACGCAATCTGAAAACCACAATGCGTTGATGCCTGTTTAATGTAAACCTAAAGATATTTGGGGACCATATCGGCAATACCTACTGGAAAAAGCTGTAGAGTATGAAGCCCAAGCAGAATATGCTTTTACTGTGGTGGGTTGAGCAATATACCGATGTGGGGAACACATGTGAAATTGGTTGTCTATACTACAACAGATTGTTTACGCATTTAGTAATATATTGATGTTTCAGGGAAGCATAGTAATTCCTTTTGTCGTTATGCTAATGGATTGCAGACTAGGTCCTAAATAGGTTGGCCTATTGATGTTGTTTAGTTGGTGGCCCTGCAATATACGGCCAGCTGGCAAAGGTTTTGCGGTTGCAGAAAGAGAATTTATTATTGGAAACTAAGATATCCAGGACAGCGATTGGTCTGAAGCATTTGGTATCCAAACTTGTCATATTTATGGAGCTGCATGGACAAAAAAAAAGGTAGCAAAAACCAATACTATGTAAATTGGCAGAAAACGTGATAATAAAGACTTTTAAAGTCAAAGATGCAAAGCTCTTCCAACATCCCTGCAGCTCCAACCTGTCAGATAAATTGCAGCAGCTGAAGGTAATAGTCTTAATCCACTAGAATGTTCTTAACCAAGGGGAATGTTGTGAGTGCCTGACATCAATATGAAGCATTCACTGAATCACTTTTTTTTTTAACTTACAATATGAACAACAACCCTATCTTTCCACACTGCAAGGCCCGTAAACTTTGCCTTAGCAAGCGTGACATTGCTGGACAGTAATAATGACCCATATTTGTAAAGCACGCACATATCATCACCCCATAAGTGTTCAAGGCACTGGGGGCCGTTGGGGAGATTAGGTGAACTATTGCCCAGCGTCACATGATGCTGAGCTGCCGCCGGCAAAGGGGGTTGAACTGTGAGTCCCATGCTCCAGAGTCAGCCGCTCTGGCCGCTGCGCCACACCGCTCACCATAAAGAACCTAAGCATGGATGTATCCGTGAATATCAGGTTTAATGCCACTGTAATGGAAATCACATCTCTAAGGGGACCACTTACCAAAGATAACACAGAACATAAACTTGTCCCAAGGGAAGCACCTATAAAGGATTTAGCAGTGAGAGGATGATTGCTGGAAGAGATTAGAAAAATGTGACATGGGATAACATGAGAAAAAGAAAAAGCAAACAGATGACGATTAGATGAGAATCTTATGAAATGATAAAGCACTCCTATCATAAAGTCATGACTTAAAGACATTCACCTTTAATTATTCCACTGAGTTTCTCTTTTTTTCACTGGGTGTCTCATTCAATCTTGTATGGCTCACCCTCCAAGGGAAATTAAAGGATATTATATGGTAAGGAGACCACAATGATCTGGAGTATGCCCCCATGGTTAACTTTTGCCCCACTAAAAGTATTTTAGGACACTATACTCCATGCACGTCATCGTGGAGGGCTTGAAACTTTTATATAAATCTACAGTCAGTGTACTCAAAATTCTGCCATATATTTTCACTTCTGTTCTCCTAATATCACCGGGCTTCTGTTTTTCACATGTGCTCTGCTTAAGAGAAAATGTTTTAAAATTCTGCATGGTAAGTTCTGGGTAACGGAATGCTAAGTAAAAATTGAAAAAGATACCTGCGTTGGAGCTGTAAGAAAGTTGGGTTCAGATGCCTTGCACCTTTATGGATTGAGCACTACCTAGTCAGCCACTGGTGGGTCTACACACTAGATAAAGAGTGCCTCAACCTAGGTACTAAGAGGTCAAGGAGTGAGTGGGAGTACCCTAGTGACAGTTGGGCCACTTGTCCTATTAGACCAACTACATAGGCTAAAAATCAATAAAGCAACTAACTCCAGCCGGATCTGCTATAGACATATTCTTGATGATGGCTGGATGAGTTGTACGGAATACCTGTACCTTTTTTACTGCTTCTAAAGCTGGGAGTTTTTCTTGGCACAGCTTTAGAATGAATGGATCACACCGCTCTTCAAGTAGCAACTCATTATATACACTTGAACTGATCATGGAATAGGGAGGGCACATAGATAACAAATGAAGATCTCCTTCCAGTGCCGAAAGGAAACAAAGAGTATAGGTGACATGGATGAGGAAGCTGAAGGTATGAAGGCAGGAATAATCTCTACTTATGCCCAAGCAGACATCAAGGCAATGCTCACTGAAGTGAAAGTGGGGATTGAGGGCATTAGTTTGAAGTCAGATGCCTCGAAATGTAAAGTGTATCACCTGCACCTGTAACTCAACAGCCATGGTGGCAGAATTGATCAAGCTTAGCAGAGAATATCCACACCTGAAGAGGAAGTGGATGGTTTGTGGAACATCTGCTCCTGTCTTTGTCTGAGGATTCTTTTTGTCCTGGGGAGAGTGTGTAGGTCAATGCATGTGCCAGGAAGACCTCTAAGATCAACAATAGCGTCCGAGACAGAGATGCAGTGCTCTGCCATGACTAGCAAATAGGTGGTATAATACATGAGGGTTCCAAAAGGAAGATAGGCCATATTTTACTACATTGGCACAGTCTGTTCACAAATCATGATGAACCACTGTTGTTTCAGGTCTGAACTGCACCACAGTTGCAATCAATGCATCCCAACACATATTAAATACAAGGCATTGGTGTACAGAACTAATCAAATGCTACAGCTAAAAAATATTTCCTGTAATGCTAGGGTGTCAATCAATTTACTAAGTTTAAGAAAGAAACCGCATGCTTGAGAAGTCATGGCAATGATATAGCCATGTTGCATGAAAGTCACCTATCGAGCTGGGGCCTAGCTGGGGTTGGTTAAAAATACATGAGGTACTACTCAACAATGAAACAATGCTCATAAAGACTCCGAGTTGTTATAATCATAGTAGGTGAAGAAGCGGTATCTAATAATGTATGGCACAATAATTTACATAGATATGGTTTAAACATTGATGACCTTTAGAACGTTCTGGGCCACTCTTTCCAAATTGATTCTGGATCGTTTCAGTAGCCTGAGAGGAAAAGGAGTTAACAACAATTTAAAGCTTAAGGTTCAGTGTAATCATTAAGACCACACAATAAAAGTCTGAGTCAGTAACATGAAGATTATCAAAGGAAGACCAAAGCGCCATACAATATTGGTCTTCAACAGCAAAAAGCATATAAGGGTCTCTGTTGCAGCTATGTAAAACATAAGAAAAAGGATTTGATGACCAGACAAATGGTTTTGATCCTTCTCCCCATATATGGAAAAGATTCACAGCATACACTAATCCCTACGCTAGACTAAAGATAGGAGAAACCCTACTGAATCGATGAAGTAAGAAAGGTGTCAGCATCAGAACATCTGTAAAAGTTAGATAGGTAAGGAGTCATGTATAGCATGAAGCCACACAATCAGAGATGACAAGAGAGGTCTGTACCTCTCCAAGTCTAAAGGGATTCTGACTAACCCCAAAGTGGGTTCACTAATAAAAATGCACAAAGAACATTAGAGAAATATGACCTCGTACATATCACAGTATGTTTCCAGTTCCTAGAAAAGAACTTGGCTCCTTGAACAGTACTCTCATATTCCAGTCTCTGGTTCCAAAGCATCCTTGTTTCCTCCCTTCGTCTGATAGTACCAACTGGAAACACACACTTTGTTTTTCATTAAAATGATTTGACCTTGCCAGTTCTTCCTCGCCTCACCATCTCTGAAATACAATGTGCTTTTCACTAACTAACGAATGCCTTTAGTCTGCAGCTGCAGAGGAGTAAACATGCAGAAAAACAACTTTCACATTAGTACTAAATGTCTCAACTGTAAGCTTAAGGCGTACAATCACACTAACTTAACAGTTCTCTCTAAATGCATGTTAGTTCTACAGCCTACATATAATCCCATAAATAATCTTAAAAAAAGGAGTCAAACTACTTTCTACTCTACTCCTTTAGGTGGCACAGTAAATTAATACATGTGTTATTAAGCAAAAACACCAACTTGTCAAATACATTGAACACACATGTGAGTCATTCTCGCTAATCCTTGGTGAATGGACAGTATTAAATGCATTTTAGGGCACCACCTTACAATCTAAACCTATAGAAAATTAGTATCAGCAATCCAGATGTTTCTGAAAAGGAAAAACATTAATATGCACACACACACATATATGTCAAAACACACAATAGATGCGCTTTCTATACCTCTGGTGCACCATATATCATTAGTATTACTGCATCACACCAGTAAATAAGGCCAAACATAAATATATATGGCCTAGCTAGACCAATCCCCCTCTGATGGCATCAAGCGATCACAGATTATAATTAGATAATCATATTAGGCCAATCAAAACCTAGTGGTCTTGAGCATTTTGTTTTGTTTTCTAGACTCCTCTAGATGCTTCAAATCTTCATAATATCTGCTCTGAACTTCTTCTAACTCTACATCTGCTCTCTTCTTCTTGACTCCCTACATGTCCCGTCTAACTAGTTCATGCTGATATCCCTTAACAATCAAGAATAGGAATATAGTACAAGGGAAGATTATCAAAAGAGGTTTTAAAGTGGCGCCCATAATTCTACTTCCCAAGCTTCCAAACCATCGACCTATCAAAGCAAACCCATTTCCAATAGCTTCCCAAGCACCTGTTACTTCCAGCTCTTTCAAATTCTTTGTCAAACTGGATATATTCTTAATGTATTACTTTTATCTGGAACATAAGTACAGTATTGCTGAACTCTCAACATCTGACAGACTCCGCCCTCTTTTGCGAGCAAAAGTTCTAACGCAAGTCTGTTCTGCAAGACCATAGACCTTGTTGCAATCATCTCAGTATTTAAAATTTAATATGGAATTTGCAGTACTCGTAGGCAACTTGTCCCCTATTGTAGACAGCTTTCAAATTTTCAAATCATTTAAAATTATTTCCACAGATTGGATTATAGCACCAACAATATCTCCTACTACTTCTGCTGCACAAACACCTCATTTAGTTCTGGATTTCTCTTCCCAGACAGGATCATTAAAATGCACCACATAATAAATCTTCGGGAAAACTATGCCAAGATAACAGGTACCATGCCATTCATGTGTCAATCTGAAATATGCATTTTGTTCATAAAATGAAATAGACTCCAGGAATCACAGGATCCTATCCTTCCAGGAAGCCAGAATGTTTCCCTTGTTTCAAACGTATGTTCACATTTGCTCCCCCTTCGAAATAATGGATCTATATAACTCTGATCAACATGTATACACAACTTTCCTTTGTGTTTCCAATCTCAAACTAAGTCGGGGAAATTTCATTTTTCCTGATGTTTAATTTCTTCATTACTCCACTTGTGATTTTTAAGATTCTGATCCATTTCAATTTGAGACTTTAAGTCTTGCCATCTATCCTCCACCAAATTCAAAAATGTATTTTCCACATCTTTCGTCAAACAAGTCAAAATATGATCCTGTGCGCAGTATCTAATGACTTGAGAGATACAAAATATTTGCCTGTAATCGATGCACCTTCAAAATATGGATTCTTATTTAAATGTTTGATAAGGGGAACTTTTGGGAGAACTACATCATAATTCGAAAATTAATACTGAAAACTAGATTCTCCATAAAATATACTTAATAGTAGACTACAAGAAATACCATATGTCAGAGGGGAATGATGATAGGTAATTCCCTCGTAAGCAGAATCAAGTAACTGAGACAAACATAGCAACTTCTAGCATTCATCTTGTCTACGTACTCATAAAGCAGTCTAAAATAAACATTCAAAGTATAATCTCCTCTTGATACATCTGTGTGTCATTTCTGAACCCCCCACAACTTCATGTTACTATGAGAAGAATGTGGCATGGTAGGGGCAATATTACTAGCACAGGAAACTCGTTTGCATCTAAAAAGAGAAATTCAGTTACATCTAAGTTAAGATGTCTCAAGGCACTTAGTCTGGTCAACAAAGCAAGTTCAAAGAAAGTTAGATCAAACTGCAGATCAAGTTCCCGAAATGTCAACTGAACTTTCACTGAATCCTCTATATCCTTTAGTATATCTGGGAGATCACTTTCTGAGTATGGGACCAATCTCCCTCTCACCTGCCTTCTCGGCCAACGTTCTTCTGCTGCCCCTTGCGGTTCTCTATCACTAGGCCCTTCATCAGAGTATGAGTTTATCTCTGTTACGACCACTGTTTTAGACTCTTCTTCACCAGTTTTGTCATTCAACTACCTAGAACCCTCCTCAGGCAGATCAAGTGCCCTTTCATTTTCTGACTGTCCCTCTACAGCGTGACTAACCTGCTCCCGTGATCTCTCGAACACCAATTGCTCTTCTGGGAGAAGTGCTGTTATTTTCTAAAGGGGACATTGAACTCTGCTAGTATGGGCAGCATTGATCCAATTGAAGAGACCTCCGCAGTTCACAGCAGTTGTAGTTACGAGTATGGCTTGGCATGGCCCTTGCCAATGAGGCCCCAAGCAGGTACTGCTCCTGGTGTGGCGGGGCTGTAGCAGCTTCAACCTAATGAAACACAGAATGAGCCTTGTCAGCCAATCCTTTGCAGTAGTCTAGCATCAGATCATCAGTAATGTTCACATGCGCATTTGCAGGGACAGTCGGCAATCACATGGCCCTTCCCATGATTATCTCATGAGGACAGAGTCCTGTCCTACGAGCAGGCATGCCGTGCAGACTCATCAACACCAATGGCAAAGCATCTGGACATTTCAAAGACGTAGAAGCACACACTTTGGCAAGTCTTGATTTCAGTGTCCCAGTGACTTACTTCACCAGACCTGAATCCTCAAGTAGGTAATTACAATTCAGTCTCTGTTCAACCTGCAAGGCAGCACACAGCATCCTCAGCACTTTGTTATTGAAGTGCGTGCCTCAGGGAATTGCAAAGAAGTCAGAAGCCGAAACGTGGTATCAACTCCCTCAAAAACAGCTTTGCTGTGGTGAGACTATCATTCCTTCTGATGGGGTATGCCTCAACCCATTGTGAAAAGACTCACTCAACAATCAGGCCAGATCTCAACCTGTTGCACACAGGCATCTCAGTGAAATCTATCTGCATCCTGTTGAAGGGACCACCTGACCTCCCTATGTGACTCAATGTCACTGCAGTTCTTTTCCGTACATTCTTCTGTTGGCACACAACACATCTTTGACATAACACTTCCCCCATCAACCTGAACCTGGGATTAAATCATGTTTGGTGAAACAATCTAACCATGGCATGCCTCCCCCCAAACTATTTGGCAACACATGTCTGCCATCTCCTGAAACCCATATTTCATCCTCATCTCTTTTAACACAACCTGCTTTTACTCAGCTCTGCTGTTTTGCTTCTGACACCTCTTCCTGTAACCTCTAAATTTTCTCCTGCGTATCAGCTGCTGTGAGCAAAAGGTTGTAATTTGTCTCCTCTGTTCCTTCATTTACATACTAACCATTAAATGTACAATCATTGTAAGCACAGTACCTTGTGACCTCGCCGGCATTTCTGTTGCTGACTGTCACAGTCATTTCCCTTGCAATGTTCAGAGCATTATACAGCTGCAACTTGCGCAGGCAATTGAAAAGCCTCTAACAGTTTCCTCACCTGCCCACCGTTATGGATAGAGGTTTCTGATGACATCATGAATCCCCTCTGGAATCATAACTGTATAAGGTCGTGCACCACACCATAGCTGTACCGACTATGTGCAGATATAGCCACCTGTAATCTATCTCAAACGTAGCATGCTCAGGTAAAAGCAATCAATTCAGCCACTTGTGTGGAGACTACTCCTTGAAGCCAAGCAGCTTCCACTACTCCTGAAATGGTACAGACTTCATAAGCAACTTAAAATGTCCTTTGTAATCTCGTGAACACGAGCCATCCACAAAAAATACGTAATCATATTGAGGTAGTGGTTCATCTATATCTGGTCTCGGTTTGGTGCATAGATCACAGACATCAAGACATTCATGCTCCACTTTACCATCATCATTCTTAGGAAGGAGCAGCAAAGGGTCAGGATTCAAAACAGAACACCTTTTTAGGGACACATTCTCAACCGTTAGTATGATTTGCTTATACTGGGCCAGGCGACTGTTCATGAGGTGCTGTGTCCTCGTTCTAGTTAAACTCTCAACCGAATGTGGAACATACACAGTCAAGGAATGACTTATTAATATACGTTCGCACCTTACGATGCTGACACAGTTTGCTGACACCCCTTTAAGGCAGCCAGGCAGCGCTGTAGTCACTGGATCTAACTTGGCTGAGAAATAGGCAAGTGGTCGTCGGGCACCTCCCTGATTCTGTGTTAACACATAAAAGAGCACAGCCCTCTCACTGCAGAAAAGAGAAAACCCTTTGTGTAATCAGGCATTCCTAGTGCTAGGGTGCGGCAGAGACTCTCTCAACTCTAGGAAAGCAACCAAACAATCATTATCCCAAGGCACAGGATCTGACAAATTTTTGTGTGTCAGCCTCGTTAAATATTGGCCACTAGGGAAAAGTTGGGTATCCACGGACGACAGTAGCACACCATTCCCCAACACATCCCGACTTCTTTTTGTGTTTTTGTCGGATTCACGTGCATGATCGCTGAAATTCTTTTTTATGACACTCTTCTTGCTCCTTTCTCAGTGTGTTGACCAAGATATAAGACTTCTTTCAAACAGTACTAAAACTTATTCTGGGACACGTTATGTCCCTTTTCAGCCAAGTGGTTGAGCAATGCAACAGGGTCCTTTTTGCATGATTCACGAGTATTTGACGCAACCAGCAGGTCGTCAATATATTGGACCGAAACAGAGTTACAAGGTAGACAAGAGTCTCCAAATTCTTCTTAAGGATCTGGTTAAAAAGGGAAAGGGCTCTACGTATACCATTGTGGGACTCAGCACCATGCTAAAACGCGGTTGGTGAGCCTCAATGCAAAGAGGAACTTACTGGCCTCATGCAAAGGTATGGAGAAGAAAGCCTGGCTCAAATGAATGACAGTAAACCACTCATCCTCACATGGAAGTTATCAGGTTATTACAGCAGGATTCTGTACCATGGGACAACAAAGGACCATGATATTAGTGATCCTCCGAAGGTCCTGCACTATGCAGTACTCATCGTCACATGGACCCCCTATAGTCTCCTTCAGTATACCTTGTTGAATCATTGTCTTGATCACTGGGGATATTCCAGCTCTCGTTTCAGGCCTCAAATTGTACTGTGGTGTTCTGAGATATTCTGCATTCAGGTTTATCTGTATACAGACAGGCTCAACTCCTTTAACAAGTCCAATGTTACGGACGCGCTGAACAGAGACCGAGCAGATTTATTTTGACACAGCGAGGAGCAGGAGCGCCTGGTAAAGGGCTCCCATTCTTTGCACCGCTTTTAAAAAAAAACATTTATGTACTGCTTTTAACTCTGCTTTTTAAAACAAATAAGAATTGTCACGCTTCACCATATTTTAACTTGTTGAGCTCACCTTCTTTCTGTGCCCATTCCCCTGTCCACCGCCGATTAGCGGATTGAGTAGAGGGAATTCGGATCCACAGAAAGACACTCCGGAAGTAATTACTACTTCCGGGTCACCGGGAGTGTCAGCTGACTAGCAGCTGAGCTCGCCCCTTTATAAACGGGATGCCTCTCTCCATGCGCAGCGGACGCGTGCAGCAGACGCGGCAAAGGCAAGCCCGTCTGCGCCCGTCCGCGGCCGGCCGGGGCCATGACCCCAGCTCGTTCTACCACCCATGTCAGGAGATGCAGCCCCAACTGTCTACATAAACTAAGAGGAAAGGTCTCACCCCTATGCCTCTCCACATGTAACCCAGCAGAACAAGGCTCAATCTGCCCACATTGCGGATTTCGACCTCTCCCCGACCTCCCATTGAAAAGCACCCAGCGAAGCATGTACCTCCTGAACTGCAGATCTCTCCCTAAACACACCACAGAGATATCCCTGCTTTTAGATGAATTAAACCCAGATGCCCTCTTTCTGACAGAAACCTGGCTCCAATCTGAATCAGAACCTGATATCATCCAGGCCCTACCTAGAGCATACCAAATTTTACGCGTAGACCGCTCAACAGGGAGAGGAGGTGGCTTAGCAATTATCTACAAAGATTGCTACGGCTGCCGCAGTTCCCCAAACCCAGTACCCAACTGCGAAAGTCTCGCCTTCTCTCTTGACTTCTCCCCCACTAGCACCTTCTTGGGGATGCTTGTATATCGTCCACCCGGGACCCTGGGACAATTTCTAAACTCCCTGCCTTCCTCTATAGCCAACCTAGCATGTAGCTCAGCAAACTACACACTCCTAGGGGATTTTAATTTTTTTATGACACCACGGACCACAATGCCCCAGACATGACTCGCCGCACTACAACTTCAACAACTAGTGCTGAAATCAACCCACTCCAAGGGTCATCTCTTTGATCCCATTTTTTGCGATTGTACATATCTCCTAGTGGGAAATCCCTCCCCCCTGCCATGGACGGACCACTTCCTGATCCCTGTCTTCTGGGTCACTCCATATACCCACCCTTCCTCCGCTATAGTTACTCGGAAGGAACGCAACTGGTCAAAACTCCCCCAGGCTGAATGGGCATCGACCCTCGAAACTTCTAGACCACCTTGTAACTCTGACCCCACCCTAGCCAACAAACACTATAATAGATGGATCTCAAACTCACTAGATTCTGTACTCCCCATAAAACACACTGAATCCAAGCGCAGCACTAAGAATGCCCCCTGGTATTCCCAAGATTTACGAGAAAGGAAACGTCAATGCAAAAAACTGGAGAGGAAGTGGCATCTGGACTACTCACACCCCAGAAAAATCGCATATAGAGCTGCGATAAAATCATATAAAAATGAAATTAAAATCTTGCAAGCGGCCTTTTACGAAAACAAGATCAATGCAGCTGCCCCCAGGCCTAAGGAAAGTTATCAAATTGCAAAAACCATTCTCAAACTCCCAGAAAAACCTAAAAATCCCCTTAATGCCCAATCTCGATGCAATGACCTGGTAGAGTTCTTTTACAATAAAATACAAACCATCTATACCTCCTTTCCCCACACTCAGATCCCTACATCGCCCGCCAAACCTCCTGAGATAGAGCTCCACTCCCCAGCAACACTCGATAACCTTCCCTTTCGTGACTCTTCCACGCTACAATCTATCATGCTTCAGGTTAAATCCGGCTCCCCTAATGACCCAGCACCCCCACACTCTCTGCTGACAGTCACCACACACATCCTACCCACCATTCTTGAATTGCTCAATGCCTCTCTAGCCACCGGGACCGTCCCGCTCCCCTGGAAATGGGCTATGGTCAAAGCCCTCCTTAAAAAACCCAACTTAGATCCAAACAACCCTGGGAACTACCGACCAATCTCCCTACTACCCTGGCTTAGCAAGATTATAGAGAAACACGTCAACAAGACACTAACAGAGTTCCTAGAGATCAACCACTTGCTCGACCCTTCCCAGACAGGATTCCGACCCATGCATGGGATTGAGACCGCCCTCGTCGCCGTGACAGATGAGGCAAGTAAGCTCATGGATCAAGGAGGCACCGCAGCCATTTTCCTCCTTGACCTAAGTGCCGCCTTTGACACTGTAAATCATAACATCTTACTGCAAAGACTTACTAATCTAGGAGTCTCAACGAAAGCACTCACATGGTTTGAGTCCTTCCTGTCTGATCGATCCTTCCAAGTCTTTGAGGGCGACGTCACCTCCCCAGCAAACCTCTCGGATGTGGTGTGCCGCAGGGCTCTTCTTTGAGCCCGACGCTCTTTAATATCTACATGAGCCCCCTTGCTGAGATTGTCCGCCCTTTCGGGATAAAAATTATTACCTATGCGAACGATACTCAGCTAGTGGTGGCCCTTAACCAACTTCACACCGGGCCCAACAACTTGAGGGATTGCTTAGAAGCGGTGACCTCATGGATGACATCATCTTGTCTCAAACTAAATGGAGACAAGACTGAGCTGATGCTCCTAGGCAATTCCCCTAACAACATCATTAACTCCCTCTGGCCGGCGTGTCTCGGACCCGCCCCCACTCCCAAGGACACAATTAAGAGCCTGGGCATCTGGCTAGATAAATCTTTTAATTGTAACCACCAAGCAGCCAAACTTTCAGCCACCTGCTTTGGTATACTTAGGCTCACCCGAAAAATTCTTCCCCTACTACCCTTTAAGGCCAGACAAATCATGATCCAGGGTCTCATTTTGTCTCGTATGGACTTCGGGAATGCCCTTTACCTAGGGGCCCCCCAGGCCACCCTAAACAAGCTCCAGGTCATCCAGAACTGTGCAGCACGAACCCTCATTCAGATCCCTCGTCGCCTCTCTGTCAAGTCCAAATTGAGGAAACTTCATTGGCTCCCAATCAGGGAAAGAATCCTATTCAAGAGCCTGTGTATTGCTCACCGAGTCTTTTGGAAAACGGGCGCCATCATTAACCATTCTCTGATCACCCCCTACCAACCCAATAGACAGCTCAGATCAGCCTCTACCTTTCTTGTCACAGTGTCCAAGATCAAGAGAGACAGATGTGGGGGCAGTTCGTTCTCCCACAACTCGGCTAAACTCTGGAACTCTCTTCCCCTCCACCTGCGCTCAGAGCCCAATCATCTGCCTTTTCGAAAAAAGCTAAAAACCCTGCTGTTCAACAAATCAGACTAGGTCCCCTCCGTTCCTTCACACGCGTTTGTCCGCAGCGCTAGGACGCCTCAGGGTAGCTATCGCGCTTTACAAATGATCTTTTCATTTCATTTCATTCATTTTCATTTCATTTCAATGTTGTTTCCTGAAAAGTCACAAACTTCTGGTCTCACTGAATCTCTGAGATCTAAATGCACATCATCTGTCATCATCATCGGATACATTCCAGAAATTAAATTCTGAGTTGCCAACTTAAAGGCAATGTCCTCATCATAAGTTTGTAGCTCTATTCCATTCAGGGTACAATATATGGTGCAGTTTAGTTTGCAAAACAAATCGCCTCCTAACAATCTCACAGGACTCGAATCACAAACCACAAATTGATGATTATCCTCAAAACTTTGGACAACCTCAGTAATAGGGTTTTTCCATTTGTTGATTAGCAACTCCAACAACTTGGGTAGTTCTTGCCGAGAGGGGTAGGTTTGGGACTTCCACTGATCTCACAGTAGAACAGGGAGAACCGGTATCAACCAAAAATGATACGTCTCAGCCATTTATCTTAGCATCTATAAATGGGCAAGTCTGGTCTACCTCCAAGACTGCGCTAACCACGCAATCTTCCTTTCTCCTCAGGCACCGGTCAGGAAGACCGATCGACCCCAAAATTTTCATCTGCATCACTGGGGCTTGTGGCAAATTAAAATTCTGAGAAGGTTTGGGTACATTCTGTTGCAGCATGGAATTACTATTCTGAGGTGGTATGAATCCTTTATTTTGACCCGGATTAGCGGGATTAAGACAACATTCTCACTTCCCCAGCCTATTGCAGTAATGGCATGAATTAGATTTCTTCGATGTAGCTACATCAATTCTAGGACTCGGATCAATAGGGACACCACAAACTCTAACTTGTGACTAAAATCCACCTCCATCCTACATTACTGGAGCTTCCTGTTGATATACTTCCTGCATTGGAGGGACATTCCTCTCTGAGCAGCCTTCATTTGTACCACCATCAATTTATCCTTGAACTTCTTTAGCCTCATTTCAATCTCCTCATTACAGTCTTTAGTATATAGCAAAATCTCATCAGGCAACTTATTCTGCCAACAAATCATATGGTGTTAAATAATCATACTAATCTTAGGTGCCAATCCTGTCACAAGCCTAGACTCAAAATGTCTCATACCCTTAGGCTCCAATGTTTCCATTCCACTATACTGTTTAAGTGCCTGTGATAATCTCTCATAGTATGCATGAATCGCCTCTTTTTCGGTTCCAGTGTCGTCCAATCAATTTTGACTCAGTCAATATCTTGGGGTGGCACCTTAGACTGCAACCACGTCATCATCTGATCATTCTTCCTCATCGCTATAACTGAAGGGCCATTAGTCACAGGATCTCTTGGTGGCTTTCACTCTGGCCACTCCACAGCTATTTTGCATGTCATCTGCAAATCACTTTGTACCACAATATCAAACAAGGTATTTAAATCAGTCCATAGAACATTAGAGATTTTCACAAACATGCTCAACTTGTGTGTATTACTCCACAGGCTTCTCTCTTCATTTAGGGAATTCATTTGTGAATGATGCAAGATCACTCCTACTCCAAGGTACATAGATGTAACCTCCACTAGGGATCTCCCATTAAGGAAAGCTTGTAGCACCCATCTCCCCCAGTCCGGGAGGAGGCAGCTTTCCCGTTGTTCTCTAGGGAGTTGTTCTGTTTGACCATTTAACTTCTCACTTCTCTATTCATTCCGAATTTGGATGCTATGGATTAATTCCTATCAACTTCCCTGTTATTTTCAAATGTTCTATGTCCTGATCACTAAAAAAAAGTAGGTGGCTTTTCTCTAAAGCTTTAGTCCGCTCTAACCCTACCTCATATTTCTGAGCTAATTCAAATAATTTCTCATGGGCTTGTCTTGCTCTCCTAGTAGCATCCTTACTCATGTACAAAAGTTCACTCTGCAGATACGTTTCTATTACATCCAATGCAAGACAACCACTTATCACTTCATCCAATTCCAACTTCAATCTTCCCACATTTACTTTTAAAGTTGATTGAAGAGTTCCCTGACTCACTTCTGTACTCCCACTCTCATTCGCTGTACCATTAAGGACTTTCAAGAAGTCTTCCAGTTCCTGGACATTAAGACCAGGATGTACCTTAGGAGCTTTAGATACTGCCTTTACTTCAGGTTTGCTTCTCTACACATTTAAAGATGGTTCCCAGGTAAGTAATCCCAGATTGGGAAACACAGAAATGATCTTAAAGGTCCAAATCCAGTCTGATGCACAGATGGGTCTGCACTTGCACCACAAGGAGAACTTGAAATAATCAGACTTAAAGGAACAAATTCTCCTACCCTCTGACTCATGCGTGAAATTTCTGATGCTTGTTATTGAGCAGGGACAGCTCAGTTTTGAATCCCATTCCTCCCAGAACCAGGTTGATATATAAAAAACACTGGTCCAATGGTAACAGGAACTGTAAGTGCATCTGAGACTGTACAAGCAGTGGAGGACCCGGTAACACAAGTCCCTGCATTTCCTCCTATCATGTTTTGATTCCCTGTCATAATCCCCAGCACACTCTGGTCCGTCTGCACAGGACAAATCTGTATCATACCAGGGCCCTTACTTACTGGTGTAGTAGGCAATCCAGTATTCTCACCTGCAGCCTCGCGCCCCCCTCCCTCTTTTCAAATTTTATTATACGGAGTTGGTAGCTCAGACATTAATACATGTAAAAGACTATCAGTAGTATCACTATCTTCATTTTTCTCTCCGGCCTTTCTTGTCTTATCCTTCTTTCTTTTTTCGGTCCCTCTTTCCACTTCTCTGCTTTGCAATAATGGGTATAATTTTGCTCCTTCTTTCATGTAAGTTCTCCACCTTTTCTGCTCTGCATACCACCTCGAATCTGCATAAGTACACACTGCCTTTTTCACTCGTCCCTGATATCTCTTTTTCTCTAGCATGAGGTACATGCTCCCAAGCATTAAGCACTTCAAATTGCGTGGGTCTAGGTTGTGGTTTCATCTCATGTAGAATTCTCCTCAAATTTCCAATTATTCTCAGATTAAGTGTACCTTAAAATGGAAACACCAGTACACCTTCTTTCTCAGTGATCTTTTGTCATTGTTTTAGCCAGATAAATGTGTGCAACCCTACATTTACCGCCAGATAAGGACCAGCGGTATCTTCGGGCAGGGCTTCTTCCCTCTTCTAAGAGGTATCTGAACATACCCTCTAAACAAATCTGGTACAACTTCAAAAATTTCATTTTCAATTAGAATTTGTTTGTTTCAACACAAAAATCAATATTTTACTGAAATATCTTATCCCAAATCATCAACCAATAACAGCGCAGCACCTCCTGACGTGGACAGCCAATAATGCAAAAAGAACAATTGATGGACAGGATGTTGATCAATGTCAAACATTCACCCCAGTACAGAGATCTGGGCCTAACCCCATTGGTTTTTGCTCTCCATGCCATTCCAGTTCAAACCCAGCCATATGCAAATCAGCCTTGACCCTGTTCCCCACAAGGAACAGTCTAGCCCGAACTGCCAGGCTGAAAACAAGCATCCCGGGACCGGTTTCGGGGCATCACCCCTCATCAGCCAGGCTAGCTTGACTCCAGTGGCATGGAGAGCATGGGGCCCACGTCTAGGCATACCCGTCCCACTAGGGGTGACAAATGCAAAAATAACAATTGATGGACAGAATGCTGATCAATGTCAAATATTCACCCCAGTACAGAGACCTGGGCCTAAATCCATCATTTCTTTGTTCCCCATGCCATTCCAGTTTAAACCTGTTCAAGGCAAGACCGATTTGCATATGGCTGGGTCTGAACTGGGGTGGCGAAGTGAGCTAAAGAACGATGATAGATTAATCACAGGTCTGTGACTGGGGGTGAGTGTCTGAAAAGGTTCAGTGCCCCATCTATCATCTCCTTGTATTTGCTTTGTTCGCCCTAAGTGGACAGGGTATGCCCAGACGTGGGTCCCTTGCTTGGATTCAAGCTAGCCTTGATGATGAGGGGTGAATCCCCGAAACCGGTCCCAGGAAGCTTGTTTCCGGTCCACGGAAGACCTGGCTTGGCAGTTCGGGCTGGACTGTTCCCATGAGGGACAGGGTCAAGACTGATTTGCATATGGCTGGGTCTGAACTGGGGTGGCGAAGTAAGCTAAAGAATGATGATGGATTAAACCCAGATCCATGACTGGGGCGAGTGTCTGAAAAGTTTCAGTGCTCCGTCCATCTCCTTGTGTTTGCTGTGGACAGCCAATTATACCACAGCTTCACACCAACTGACCTATCCCAGCAAGGCACGCTGTGACAACAATCTCACTCCTTGAGCTGCTCACCCTCCTTTACAGTTTTCACAAACTCACTGTTTTCAGCAAAACGTTTGCAACTAAATACAATGCAATAACAACAAAACAATTGTCTGCTTTACTAAAGAATCAACGGAAATCAATCATACAAAAACAACACAAACAAACATTCAAATGAAACCTCGACCTGCGGAGAATCACTCTGATCAGTGCTGGTCTCTTCTGACAAACAAGTCTGCCACACTAATCATACCTCACTATTACACAAAAGATAAACATCCCTATCTCGATTGAGCGGTCGACGAAGTCTCAAAACAAACCCCACAAAACCTCAGCAGAAAATTACAATACAGTGTTGTTGGAAACAGCCCACCCCCACTCCGCAGGGTGGTGGAGGGCCTTCCCGACACAATGGGGTAGCTTGGCTCGAGTGGTCAGGAAACAGGCGCAGTGCTAAGCATACAATATACCCATACAATAACCATGCGTGCATCCGTTCCAAAAACGACTCTACACCGTAAAAATTATGAAAATATTCTTCTTTATCTTTTTCTCTTAGTTGCTGATTGGGAAAATAAATAACAATCACAATATACAAATTCTTAAATAGAGCAGGTCAAATAAATATTGGCTGTTTGCTGAAATAAATAGGGGTGATCATAAATAACAGGACATAAATACAAGTGCAATATATACAGACAATTAAATACTTTGAGGTAATAAATACTGTACCAATAAATACTGTACCAATAAATACTGTACACCAACAAGTCCTGTGGACCTATAAATACAGTGCAGCAATAAATAGATAAGAACTTAATAAATACAGTATCCCCAATAAATAATTAGAAGTATACAGCAACACTCATGAATCAGATGACACTTCAATTCTGAAGGGCTGATTTGGCCCAGGCACAGCTTGTAGGGTTGTGGTAGGCTTGAGGGGTACTACTCCCTGGCTGAGGCAAAGGCTGAGGCCTAAACTGAGGTAGATCAAAAGGGGGGGAAATTCCAATGCCCTGGCTTCCCTCTCCACACAACCTCTCTAGGTTAGTCCCAGTTCACCCCAGGCACAGTCAGGTGGGATTCAGCACCTCCCTAGCCCCTTAGAGTAGTCTCTCAGGTCTCCACAGGGCCTTAGGCGCCCTCTACTCCACTTACTGCCCTTTTCTGATGTTCCGACGCCGCTGGAGTCGTGTCGACGCCGTGAGGCGGTTCCGGTTCGGTCTCGGCGGCCTCGGCACAATGTCAGTTCTTTGACGACGCCGGCAGGCGGTTCCGGTCCGATGTCGGTGGCCTCGGTTCGACCTCTACCTTCGATTCGACGGCGTCGGGCAGTCTCCACACGATGTCGACTTCGGGCGGCTCCGGTCCGATGGCGCTCTCGGCTCCGATGACGTCGGCCGGCCTGGCCTCGCTGTCGACTTCCGGCGACTCCGGGGTGCGATCCTCACCCCCGACCTCCGGTGCTCCTCCTCACAGGTTCCGGGCGACTCCGGAGTGCGATCCTCACTCCCGACCTCCGGTGCTCCTCTACCTCGGTCTCCGACGACTCCGGAGGGCGGACTTCACCCTTCCGATGACGCCGCTCACTCGACCTCGGTTCACTTCCTTCTCGACCCTTGGTATTCCTCTCGACCTCCGTCGGCGCCCTCTTACGACCTCAGGCGGCTCCGGGTACGACGTCTGCTACCTCAGTCAGCGCCGCTTCTCCACCTCGGGCTCCAGGTCTTCGGCTACTCGACGCCAGACTCCAGGGAAACCAGTTCTCAGGTCAGAATCTTGCTGCTTTCTTGGTTCTAAGGCCTGTTCCTGCTGTCCAGGTCCTTAGGATGGTTTTCTTCTGGCTTCTTCCCACACAGGGCTATAGGCTGGGATCCATCAGTAGGGACAAGTATCAAGGGTGGGTTTATGGACCCCACTCCAGGCACAAGTTTCCACCCCTGCTGCTTCACTCCTTCCTCCTTCACTGTTGTGCTCCTCTCTCTTCACCAGTCAGGTGCCAACTGCCAGCTCCAACTGCCAACTGCCTCTCTTATCCTCCCAACATTCTAAACGGTTTCCAACTGTCACACAGTTCTGGAATCTCCTGGAATGTTCTGGAAGGTGCTGGTAGGTTCCAGTGGATGCTGGTGATGTCACAGGAGGCCACCATTTTGTGCTTCAGGCCCTCAGACAGAAGTTTCAGGGGTAGCTAAAATGGTTCCCTGAATCTGTAGCAACACGAAAAAGTCTGGTGGTTCCCAAAAAGGAAAAATTCAAACAGGGTTTGAGGCAAAAGTGGGACAAAATAAATAATGATGAGGAGGGACCACCCAAAGGGCTGACAGGTCTAACACGCGTCCCCCCCAGCTGAAAGTGGGGAGAGCTACCCAACCCCTTGGGAGTTCTCATCACTAAGGCGGAAGTACCTTGAGAGACCGTCTGCATTGGCGTGGTCCACTCCAGGCCGATGTTCCACCTGAAAGTCCATCCCCTGTAGGGAAATAGACCACCTCAACAACTTGGGATTCTCCCCCTTCATTTGCATCAGCCAACGAAGGGGTCGGTGGTCGGTCTGAACCAGGAAGTGCGAGCCAAACAGGTATGGCCGCAACTTCTTCAGAGCCCATACCACTGCAAAGGCTTCACGCTCTATTGCACTCCACTTCTGTTCCCTGGGAAGTAGTCTCCTGGATAGGAAGACCACGGGTTGATCCAGACCCTCTTCGTTGAGTTGCGATAACACTGCCCCAATGCCATGTTCTGATGCATCTGTCTGGACAATGAACTCCTTGGAAAAGTCTGGGGCCCTTAAGACCGGGGCCTCGCACATGGCTTTCTTCAATCTCTCAAAGGCTTGCTGACAAGCCTCCGTCCAGACTACCCGTCGAGGTTGTTTCTTGGACGTGAGCTCCGTGAGAGGGGCTACGATGGTACCGTACCCCTTCACGAAGCGGCGATAGTATCCCGTGAGGCCCAAAAATGCTCGGACCTCAGTCTGTGTCTTGGGGGGTTCCCAGGCCATGATGGCCTCGATCTTCGCCTGGAGGGGTTGCACCGTTCCCCTACCCACCAAGTGTCCAAGGTACACTACCGACCCCTGCCCGATCTGGCACTTGCTGGCCTTGATCGTCAATCCAGCTTGTCTCAGGGCCTGGAGAACAGCTTGCAGGTGACGCAAGTGATCCTCCCAGCTGTTACTGAAGACGGCTATGTCATCCAGATAAGCAGCAGAGAAACTCTCCATTCCGGTGAGGATCTGGTTTACCAGGCGCTGAAACGTGGCAGGTGCGTTCTTGAGCCCAAAGGGCATCACACAGAACTGGTAGTGGCCATTGGGCGTGGAGAAGGCTGACCTTTCCCTTGCTCCATCAGTCAAAGAGATCTGCCAGTACCCAGAAGTAAGGTCAAAGGTACTTAGATATTGGGCAGCTCCCAGCCGGTCAATCAATTCATCCGCCCTAGGGATCGGATGAGCATCAGTCTTTGTCACTGAATTCAGTCCCCGGTAGTCCACACAGAACCTCAGTTCTGGTTGGGCACCCGGTGGTGCAGCTTTCGGTACTAACACCACCGGACTGGACCAGGGGCTGCTAGAAGGTTCAATCACTCCTAGCTCCAGCATCTTAGTGACTTCACTATGAATGCTGGCCTTCACCTTGTCTGACATCCGGTAGATCTTGGACTTCACAGGTGGGCTGTCTCCTGTGTCCACGTCATGGACGCACAGGTGAGTCCTACCCGGGACAAGGGAGAACAACGCAGAGTACTGCCCCAGGACCTGGCGACAGTCCTCCTGCTGTTCAGGAGTTAGAGATGGGGAGAGAATCACTCCCTCCTCCGACCCATCCTTTTCTTGAGACGCAAACAGATCAGGGAGAGGCTCGCTTTCCACGTCCTCTCCTCCGTCAGTCACCATCATCAAGATGACTTCGGGCCTCTCGTGGTGGGGTTTGAGGCGGTTGGCATGCAGCACCCGCAGGGGCTGACGAGGGGTCTTCAGGTCCACCAAGTAGGTAGCCTTACCCTTCTTCTCCAACACCTCAAAGGGTCCTGACCAGCGATCCTGGAGGGCACTAAGCTCTCCCGGTTCGATCACCCACACCTTCTGGCCAGGCTCCAACTCCACCGGGTGAGCGTTATGGTCATACCACGCCTTCATTACTGCTTGGCTGGCTTCCAAGTTGTCAGAAGCTTGCTTCCACAACTTAGCCATTTGGCTCCGGAAGGCCAGCATGTAGCTCACCACATCCTGGGGGAGCTTTCTGGGAGTTCTTTCCCATCCGTCTCTCACCAGGTTAAGAGGTCCACGTACAGGGTGCCCATACAGAAGCTCGAAGGGGCTGAAGCCCACTCCCTTCTGTGGCACTTCCCTGTAAGAAAAAAGTAAACAGGGTAGGAGGACGTCCCATTTCCTCCGCAGGCTTTCAGGCAGACTTCGGATCATGCCCTTCAAGGTTTTGTTAAACCTCTCCACCAGACCATTGGTCTGGGGGTGGTAAGGAGTTGTGAACCGGTAGGTCACTCCACACTCCTTCCACATTGCCCGCATATATGCCGACATGAAGTTGGTCCCCCTGTCGGACACAACTTCCTTGGGAAAACCCACTCGGGTAAAGATTCCCATCAGGGCCCTAGCCACAACAGGTGCTGTTATGGTCCTCAGAGGTATTGCCTCTGGGTACCGTGTGGCATGATCCACCAGAACCAGGATAAACCTGTGACCAGCTGATGTTGGCGGATCTAACGGACCCACAATGTCGATGCCCACCCTTTCAAAGGGGGTGCTAACGACAGGAAGTGGTTCCAGGGGAGCTTTCAGCTTCACCCCTGTTTTCCCACTGGCTTGGCAAGACACACATGTCCGGCAGTAGGTATCGGACGACACTTTCATCTGAGGCCAATAAAAGTGTGGGACAAGACGGGCGAAGGTCTTGTCTTGCCCCAGGTGTCCTGCCAATGGTATCTCGTGAGCCAACTCTAAAAGGAAGGCTCGATAACGTTGAGGGACTACCAAGGCTCGTGACGATCCATGTAGGGGTGCCTTGGGTTCACTGTAGAGGAGGCCATCCTCCCAGTAAACACTGTAGTTCCCTTCAACGTTCCCTGCTGCCTGGGCTTCGGCCTGTCGCCTCAGCCCCTCAAGGGTAGGGCACTCCCTCTGGCCCTGGCAGAATTCCTCCCTGGACGGGCCTCCCTCCACGTGCCACTCGGCCGGGATGGGTAGGTCCTCCAGGTTGGTAACGTCCCCCTCCGCAGACTCCTGGTCCACCACCTCCGGTGGCCTATCCGTCCTACGGGGTGGAGACGCCAAGGCAGGCTCCTCCTGTCCTCGGTTCTTCCCTTGACTGGCAGCTGGCTGGGCCTTTGTTCCAGGCTCCAGCCGGAATGAACTCCCTCTTCGGGTAGTCACGGACCTTGTGCTAACACAGGCCCAGTCAGGTGTACCCAGCATCTCGGTATGAGTCCGGTATTCCACCTCCTTCCAAGCGTTGTGCTCCATGTCATTGCCCAGCAGACAATCGACTGGCACGGCAGGGCTTACGGCAACTCGAAGTGAACCTGCAACCCCCCCCCATTCAAAGGGAACCTCAGCCACGGGATAGTGGCCGGTTCTGCCGTCAGCCATCGCGGCTGGGTGGAGTACATCGGGAATGACTTGCTCTGGAGACACCAGTTGGCTACGTACCATAGTCATACTGGCTCCTGTGTCTCTCAGAGCCTCCCCTCTTTGGCCGTTGATGGTGACCCACTGCCCATACTTTACGGTATTTGCGGGCACCTGGATCTTAGGAACCATCTCCCGTTCTCCCAGGGACACTAAAGTGACACCCGCCCACTCCCTTCCCTTAGTTAAGGGCATCTCCTCCCCGAGCACTACACTAGCTACTCCGGGGGGCTTTCCTCCAGTGGGAGGGGGTGAGCGTTTCTGACACTTCGGATCTCCTTTATAGTGTCCAACGCCACCGCACTCGTAGCAATGGACAACCCTTGGCTGCTGACTCTGGCCAGGATTAGGGTTTCTGGGAGGGTTAGCCTTAGAGGTGAATCCTGTTCCCTTCCCTTGGAAGTTATTTTGGGGGCCTTTGGAGAACTCCTTTTTCTTTTCCCCTCCTTCTTTCTTCTGGGGGGCGCCCTGTCCGGTCTTTTGAGTATCCCCTCCAGTCCCCCTGGTGGACACCCGGGTACTAGCCCAAATGTCCGCCTCCTCAGCAAGCTTCCGGGGACTGGTCAGCTTGCTATCCACCAGGTGTTGCCGCAGTTCAGGGAAACATTTCTCGAGTAGGTGTTCCTTCAACACTAGGTCAAACAGCTCCTCGTAGTTCCTTACTTCACTGCCCTGAATCCAACCTTCCAGTGCCTTCTTTGCATAGTCCAGGAAGTCCACCCAATTCTGTGTGCCCAGTTTGTGACTACCCCTGAACTTCTGTCTGTACTTTTCCGGAGTAAGTCCAAACTTCCTGATGAGCGCCAGTTTCATGGTGGGATAGTGGGTTTGCTCATCCTCTTCGAGGGCCAATAAAGCATCCCTACCAGCTGGAGGCATGTATTTATACAGTCCCCCTCCCCAATACTTCGCTGGAACCCCATGGGCCCTCAATGAGACCTCATAGGCTGCTAGCCACTTGGCGATGTCGTCACCCGCCCCATAGCTTGCTACAATGTCCTTTGGCAGGTAAGGTTTGGATTCCCTAGTGGACTCTTGGTTTTGGCTGCCACCATTAGGAACAGGTTGTGCCCCGATTCTCAAAATCTGAAGATCTATTTCTTTCAGTCGCAATTCATGGGCCATCCTCTGCTCCTCTTTCTCCTTTTCCAGCCTTGCTAAGTCCCATGTGAGCTGTCTCTTCTCTCTCCGATCTGCTAACTCCACTTCGGATAAGCCCCCACTAGAGACAGTGCTGCCCTTCCTAGAAAGTGTCCTGGGCCCTGCTGACAGGTTCCCCACCTCAGGTTGGTACATCTCAGCCCCCTCGGGGTCAGGCTCTCCATCCCTGTCTTCCTCCTCAGCCTTGCTTTCCCTGCGTGCCTCCCCCCAAGCCCTTAAGCTGGTTTGAAGTGCACCCTTCTTTGCTCCTGGGGGACAGTACACCCCCTCTCGCTGGCAAAACTCCCTGAGTTGGGCCACAGTGTACGTGTCTAGATTTTCAAGAACAAACTCCATCTTGCCCACTCAGGTTAGAGGACAGGTTTTGTGCAGTAACAATGCAGGGGGGTACCTTTAATAATACCTCCTCCCACCACCAGAGTAAATTTGGAAAAAAACAAAAACCCACAATTAGGAAGGCCGCTGTGAGAAAACTCCCGGTGTAGGCCTATGGACTACCCACAGTTATTGTTGAGTATATGTAGGCACAGCTCTATCCCACCGCTGAACACCAATTTATGTTGGAAACAGCCCACCCCCACTCCGCAGGGTGGTGGAGGGCCTTCCCGACACAATGGGGTAGCTTGGCTCGAGTGGTCAGGAAACAGGCGCAGTGCTAAGCATACAATATACCCATACAATAACCATGCGTGCATCCGTTCCAAAAACGACTCTACACCGTAAAAATTATGAAAATATTCTTCTTTATCTTTTTCTCTTAGTTGCTGATTGGGAAAATAAATAACAATCACAATATACAAATTCTTAAATAGAGCAGGTCAAATAAATATTGGCTGTTTGCTGAAATAAATAGGGGTGATCATAAATAACAGGACATAAATACAAGTGCAATATATACAGACAATTAAATACTTTGAGGTAATAAATACTGTACCAATAAATACTGTACCAATAAATACTGTACACCAACAAGTCCTGTGGACCTATAAATACAGTGCAGCAATAAATAGATAAGAACTTAATAAATACAGTATCCCCAATAAATAATTAGAAGTATACAGCAACACTCATGAATCAGATGACACTTCAATTCTGAAGGGCTGATTTGGCCCAGGCACAGCTTGTAGGGTTGTGGTAGGCTTGAGGGGTACTACTCCCTGGCTGAGGCAAAGGCTGAGGCCTAAACTGAGGTAGATCAAAAGGGGGGGAAATTCCAATGCCCTGGCTTCCCTCTCCACACAACCTCTCTAGGTTAGTCCCAGTTCACCCCAGGCACAGTCAGGTGGGATTCAGCACCTCCCTAGCCCCTTAGAGTAGTCTCTCAGGTCTCCACAGGGCCTTAGGCGCCCTCTACTCCACTTACTGCCCTTTTCTGATGTTCCGACGCCGCTGGAGTCGTGTCGACGCCGTGAGGCGGTTCCGGTTCGGTCTCGGCGGCCTCGGCACAATGTCAGTTCTTTGACGACGCCGGCAGGCGGTTCCGGTCCGATGTCGGTGGCCTCGGTTCGACCTCTACCTTCGATTCGACGGCGTCGGGCAGTCTCCACACGATGTCGACTTCGGGCGGCTCCGGTCCGATGGCGCTCTCGGCTCCGATGACGTCGGCCGGCCTGGCCTCGCTGTCGACTTCCGGCGACTCCGGGGTGCGATCCTCACCCCCGACCTCCGGTGCTCCTCCTCACAGGTTCCGGGCGACTCCGGAGTGCGATCCTCACTCCCGACCTCCGGTGCTCCTCTACCTCGGTCTCCGACGACTCCGGAGGGCGGACTTCACCCTTCCGATGACGCCGCTCACTCGACCTCGGTTCACTTCCTTCTCGACCCTTGGTATTCCTCTCGACCTCCGTCGGCGCCCTCTTACGACCTCAGGCGGCTCCGGGTACGACGTCTGCTACCTCAGTCAGCGCCGCTTCTCCACCTCGGGCTCCAGGTCTTCGGCTACTCGACGCCAGACTCCAGGGAAACCAGTTCTCAGGTCAGAATCTTGCTGCTTTCTTGGTTCTAAGGCCTGTTCCTGCTGTCCAGGTCCTTAGGATGGTTTTCTTCTGGCTTCTTCCCACACAGGGCTATAGGCTGGGATCCATCAGTAGGGACAAGTATCAAGGGTGGGTTTATGGACCCCACTCCAGGCACAAGTTTCCACCCCTGCTGCTTCACTCCTTCCTCCTTCACTGTTGTGCTCCTCTCTCTTCACCAGTCAGGTGCCAACTGCCAGCTCCAACTGCCAACTGCCTCTCTTATCCTCCCAACATTCTAAACGGTTTCCAACTGTCACACAGTTCTGGAATCTCCTGGAATGTTCTGGAAGGTGCTGGTAGGTTCCAGTGGATGCTGGTGATGTCACAGGAGGCCACCATTTTGTGCTTCAGGCCCTCAGACAGAAGTTTCAGGGGTAGCTAAAATGGTTCCCTGAATCTGTAGCAACACGAAAAAGTCTGGTGGTTCCCAAAAAGGAAAAATTCAAACAGGGTTTGAGGCAAAAGTGGGACAAAATAAATAATGATGAGGAGGGACCACCCAAAGGGCTGACAGGTCTAACAAGTGTCTTCTACAAATTTTGATATAATCGCAGGATCTTAGGCCACATCTGACCCGATATCAACTTCTACAAACTCGCTCTAGAACAACTGGAACATCACTGATTCTCCAAGTCGAAACATGGGCACTACGGAGTGATTATATCTGGTATAATCTAATATAGCAGTTTTCTAACCCCTCTACTTCAGGTACTAACCATCCTCAATATGCTACCATCTGAGAACGCTCTGGGCTGTCCCTTCCCATTTGATTCTGGTCAATAGACTTTTTTAGTAGCTGGGAGGAAAAGGGGTTAACAACAATTTAAATCTTATGGTACAGTATGATCGTGATCATTAAGATCACACAATAAAAGTCTAAGTTAGTAACTTGAAGTTAAAAAATGTATTACAAACTCAAAGCCAGACCCCTATAAATTAATCTCAAGAGAATACTATAAAAATATAAGATTATCAAAGGAAGACCAAAGCTGCATACAATATTGATCCTCAACAGCAAAGAGCATATAAGGATCTTTGTTGCAGCTATGCGAAAAATAGGAAAAATGATTCAATGACTAGACAAATGATTCCAATACTTATCCCCATACATGGAAAAGATTAGCAATAGCCACTAATCCCAACACTCGACTAAAGATAAGGGAAATCCTATTGAATCCAAGAAGCAAGATAGGTGTCCGCATCAGAACCTCTGTAGAATTTCTACAGGTCAGGAGTCATGCATAGCATGAAGACACACAATTAGAGATTACAAGAGGTCTGTGCCTCTCGAAGACTAAAGGAAATCTGACTAACCCCAAGGTGGGTTTACTAATTAAAATGCACAAAGCACATTTGAAAAATATGAACTCTCAATCACAGTATGTTTCCATTTCTCAGAAAACAACTTGGCGCCTTGAACTCTACTCCCATTTTCCAGTCTCTCCTCCCAAATTATCCTTGGTTCCTCCCTTCTTCTGATAGTACCAACTGGTAACACTCCCTTTGTTCTTCATTGAAATTATTTAACCTTGCCAATTCTTCCTTATCTCACTATCTCTGAAATGCAATGTGCTTTTCACTAAATAGCAAATGCCTTTGGTCTGCACCTGCAGAGGAGAAAACATGCAGAATAACAACTTTCACATTTGTATTAAATGTCTAGATTCTAAGCTTAAGGCCCACAATCACGCCAACTTAACAGTTTTCTTTAAATACATATTAGTTCTATAACCTACATATAATCCAATAAATGAAATCTTTAACAAAGGAGTCAAACTATATTATACTGTACTCTTATATGTGGCACAATAAACGAATACATGTATTATTAAGCAAAAACGACAACTGGTCACAATTTATAAAGAAAACATTGAGCACACATGATTCATCCTCACTAATCCCTGGCGAATGCACTACATTGGATGCACTTTAGGACACCACCTTACAATCTAAATCTATAGAAAATGTGTATCAGCAATCCAGATGTTTCTGAAAAGGAAAAAAGTTAATATGCACACACATATATGTCATAACACACTATAGATGGACTTTCTATGCCGTTGGTGCATCATATTTCATTAGTATTATTGCGTCACACAAGTACATAAGGCCAAAGGTAAATATACATATGGCTTAGTTAAACGTAGAAGGATGTAGCCAAAATGATGCTACTCCAACCGTAATCTTTACAAAAAAGTCACTGTGAAATGCATTAGTGCTAAAGACATACATTGTATCTATGCAGGTCACCTCAGCACTATTAAGGACCTAGAGTAGAGGTGGACATATCGACCATAAGAGTGAAATATGTTGCACATTCTGCCAAAATCCTGCTGTAGTTTTATGACCCGTTTTGGTGTGGAGATGTCTGACATCAGTTGCACCTAACAGTGCTGGACACATCCTCAAGAATGGACTGCATACTTTTGCATCCCATACTGATGCTGGATGTGTAGTAGGCTGCAGTGCTTAATACAACATTGTCAGATCACTCACCTATCCTCCTAAAAAAGTCTCTTATATTAAACTACAGTTGGGACCTTGGGACAGATTCTGTCAGCTTTAGCACGTAGCACAACATTCACTGAAATGAATACGATCCTTGTCTCAGCCTAATCTACGGTGATGGAGGTGTTTAATGCCTTCATCAGAGGGTTATGAATTGCTAAGAAAAGTCGAATACTGAAATCCATATAGGGTAGTTTAACAATTTAGAAACTCAATTGGAGAAACTGGACTCTCAATGGGAGCACTTGGAGAAAATTAAAACCTGTACTGTGTGTAATGTGTTGAAGAAGGAAAATGCAATGGCGAGAGGGAGAGGCCTACTGGTGCAGTTTTATGGCTATTAAAAAGTGAATAACACATGTGGCATATCAGGTGTTAGAGATGACAGAGAGTACCTGGTAATGAAGGAGTTGGGCATCGAGGGACAGATTCACAATCGTATTTATAAGTACCAGAGATAGTACTACAAGAGTATTCTTTAACAGACTCTTGCATGCCTTTGTGATTCTGCCCAAAATATCCAGCTCCCTATTAGTAAAAGTGCAAACAGAGCAGGGTCCTTTCAATTACAATCGTACATGAATGGTTTCTGGATATTCATATTTTATTTTCATTTTAGATGTTTTGAGGCCAAATCACAAGGGCATACAGGAGCATGTTAAAGAGTACTAAAGGAGTACTCCAAAATCCCCTTGTGAATAGGCCACTCACTCTTTCTCGAAGGATGCCATAGAAACATTTATTCATGACAACACAAGTGAACCTCCTTCAATCTAATGCTAAAATCAAGGCTGTACTAGCCAAGTTAGTGCCCTGATTATGACTTGGCAGGTCTTCGTTCAGAGATATTGATGGGCCAGAATTTAAATTACTGGTCAGTATCTCCGTACTGAAGTCCAACCATTATGAGTTTTAAAAATGGGGAATAAATGCTGGGAAACAAAGCTGTCATATTCCGTCTGTGTTGAGCGGACCTAAAGTGTCAGCAGGAGCAATGGAGTGAGGCTGGGGGACAAGGATCCATGGTATGCCGGCGCCTCTCTGGGGAGAGCACTATCTGCTTCCCCTACAACTATTGAAGGGGGTAGGAAGAGGCTGGGCAATGCAGCTGCCTGCATCCTCTGCCCTGCAGCATTTTTGGTAGGTCTGGTGTCACTGGGCCTGGAATTTTCCTAATAATTATGGGCTCAGAGACACTAAGAATTGCTACCTTTGTATTATACCTAGAGTCATCACACTAGGTGAAATAGCAGACGCGCAGGCAAGTAGTGGCACCTCTCCTGCCTCTTTTAACAAATTTTATACTCTTTCACTTTTGAACGTGCATTTTTAAATGTGTACAATGTACATTTTAGCCGGCACTCTATCAATCTGCCCTGAGACTCGCCCGCTCTAAGTTTCACCATGGTGGTTGCCGTTTGAGTGGAGAGAGCGAGAAAGCCTAGCATTTCCGGGTGGAGGAGTCAGCAGTCTAGCTGCTCTCTCGACCCTTATTTAAAGAGCATGTCACCGCTGACGCGCAGCACTCTATCAATCTGCCCTGACCGTACTCTTTGCACCCGGACCGTAAGCACCGCACCCGCAGCGTACTCTCCGGCTAGGGCCGTACTCTCAGGCTAGGGCCAGATAAAGTGTAATCAATGGGCTGGAATGCAATTTTTACAAAAAGGAACATTAGGAATGTGTGATAAATGGTAGAGGAGGTCATGGAAAATAGTCTGGGCAGGGAAAAGGGTATGGCCAGACACTACATCATAACCCCAAAAAGTTTGCTCCTTTGCATCATGGTACATGCAGTGCACAATTTGCGCTCCTCTCAGTGTTCACTGCGGTGTCAACACTACAGTCAACACTAATCCCCTTAGGCTCGCCTAGTCCAGAATATGCCAGCCAGAACTGCCTCTCTCCTCCTCATGCGCTCACTACATTGGATTCCTATACGCATGAGAATCATGTTCAAGATCTGTTGTATAGTACATAAGTCACTGAATCGCAGAGGACCAAGTTATCGGACAGGACAACTTATCCCGTACCGGCTGAGCAGATCTCTGCGATCTGGGGAGAAATCTCTCCTCATCATTCCTCATTTTAGGAAAACACGCTCCGGAGGCAAAGCCTTCTCCTACCTGGTCCCCCCTTTACTGGAACCACTTACCCTCCCACCTTCGGAAGTGCACAGATCATCTTCACTTTAGAAAGTTTCTCAAAATTGAGCTTTTCAGTAACTAACACTACCTGCCTGTGATTTCACAGTAGCGCGGAGATACCCCTTCGGGGGTGATTCAGGCGCTTTACAAATTATAGTAACATAACATAAATCCTAATAAGGGTCTAGAAGTGAAGAATGCCTTTGGCTTGCTCAAATGGGCATGTTTGCTAGAGGGTGAGAAGAATATGAGTGGGTGGGTGTTTAGATTTACGGTTCAGGTACTGTATAAGTAACCCCTATCTAAAGTACAAACCAAAGCAACCACATCTGAGTGTATTCTTCT
The DNA here is from genome assembly GCF_964204655.1 of Triturus cristatus. Taxonomy (NCBI): domain Eukaryota; kingdom Metazoa; phylum Chordata; class Amphibia; order Caudata; family Salamandridae; genus Triturus; species Triturus cristatus. The sequence continues at coordinate 1,187,469,208 of NC_140581.1, read as the reverse complement.
CTCTTGTGGAACAAGGCAGGATGCCAGCTCTCTCCATTATTTGTGGTGGTGGTGAAACCAGCAGAATTTCTCTTAGGGGAAAATATCAACATAGAAGAATCACTGTTTACAGCTACCTTACCCTGTTGAATGTGTATGCAGATTATATCCATTTATGTGTTAAGAACCCAACAGTAACTCTACACCCCATTGTGGTGGGATGTAGTGGGAACTCAGTACTTAACAGAAAACTTGGCTAAATCTAAACTGCTACAGCTAACTGATTGCACCAGTATAGTGTGGCAAAATATATATTTCCAGTAGAAGAGTAATATAAACTAATACTTAGGAATCATTATTAGCAGGATTGAAGACAGTAAGGCAAAGAGCAATTTTGGAAAGACAATATATATATTTACAGCCTAGCTAAGGAAACAGTACAAAATCCCACTGTCAATAATGGGATGTCTTTCTCTCCTAATGCTGCTTTTTTAGGTCTCTGCTCTAGACAGCGCTCATGCACTGCCTCAAATAGAGACTTGTTGTATGTACTTTGAAGGCTTCAGCCAGCCCATAGGCTTCCAATTTGCTGGCTTCCTCGTCGCTCATTATTCGTTCTCCCTATTTGTCCACCTCATACATGCGCCATGCCTCTACTAGGGTTTAGCCCTCCCCGAGAACAGTGACCAATTATTATTAAACATATGCAGCAGCCATTTTAAGGCAATTTTTTCGGGACTACTTTTTTATTTCTTTATAAGGCATCCTCACGAGCGCTACTGTTTTTACTCACACCATGTGTAATGCTACTCACCATCCTTTGTTTCTTGCTCGTGCCACCATATGCCGCCTCGCCTCAGCTTGCCATGCGGGTTCAAGTCATGTTCTAGTGCTCAGGGTCCGCTACCCCGCTAATGTTTTATTTAATGCAGTTTTATATAGAGTCAACAACACCAAGTGTATTGTGAGAGCACTTTATGTGAACACCAGGTACTTTATACAAGGATACTTATTTTTGTATGAACAGTGAGATTAAGTGATTTGCCCAAGATGCTGTGCCGACGCCGAGAGAGTGCTTTACATGAGTGCCAGTTACTTTACACAAGGACACGTTTGGTTTTGCAGGACCATGTAGATTAAGTTATTTGCCCAAGATCACAGGATGTTGTGCCAATGCCAAAACTCGAACTCGGTTTCCCAGCTCCATAATCGGCAGCTCTGGCCATAAAGCCACAAATTCTTCTCCTGTCCTGAACCTCTGACTGCAAGGGCTGTTTGCACTTTAACAATGTTTTTTAAACCTATCACTTTGAACAAGTACCTCTCAGTGCCGTACCACAATGTGCCGTATTGATATCAAAGTTTCCACATGTTAAAGAAATACACTCTTTTAGTATTTTATAAACTCTATCACTAGCTCGGACTCCTGTTTTTTTTTTTAAAATGCAGTTTTATATAGCATGAACACCACCTAAATGTATTATTAGAGCACTTTACACGAGCACCAGTTACTTGATACAAGGACCCATTTGGTTTTGTAGGAACAGGCAGATTAAGTGACTCGCCCAAGATCACAGGATGTCGCGCAGACACCGACACTTGAACCCGGTTTCCCAACTCCATAGTCGACAGCTCTGGCCTAATGCCACATTCTCTCCTATCCTGAACCTCTGACTGCAAGGGCTATTCACACTTTTTAAAAAACATTTAAAAACTATCACTTTGAACAAGTACCTCTCAGTGCCATGCCATATTGTGCTGTATTAACATCAAAGTTTCCACATGTTAAAGAAATACACTCGGAGTATTTTATAAACCTTATCATATTTTGCATGATGTGTATTGCATGATCTACACTGCAAACACTTTCAGAGCTTTGCCCGGGCTGTTTGCTCGCCAATCTCTAACCACAGTAGTTACAGCTACAGCGGTTTAGAGCCCCTATCTTTGCAGTAACTGGTCTTAGCTAGGCCAATAGAAGGAGTGGTCAGCGGCATACCGGGCATCTGTTTCCCCACTGGGTAAGGCAGTGCAAGGGGATCAGGAGTGATCAGCCACTGATTATGAATTCAGGAGCTGGGAATTGGGTTTCGGCAAGCATCATTAACTGCGACAGAGAACATTATTATGCAAGAATTTGAGGAATTCTTTCCCCCTGGATATGTTTACCAGCAGCAGGCAGCGAAGGCACTGGCTGGCCTGCCTATTATATGGGCTGATGGCATTTGATACAAGCCTTATTTATTCATTTATTTGAAATTCCAAAATGAGCTGGATTATGCGAAGCATCAAGTGTTGACACTGAGCTGGTTAATCCAAGCCACTACCTTCCCTAGATGGGCTGCTCTAAGGGTTGCCAAGCAATGCTTGCGCCTGTCTTTGTGAAACTTGACAGTCTCTGAAGTTTTCGGCTTTGTTTGGGCTCTTGTAAAGAGCTTCAGTAACTGAAGAGCACTAAACTAAATGAGCCATTGCCGTGGCCTTGTTTAAACTTGCAATTAGCCATTTTTTCCCTAATTGTCTGATTGTCAGCCAACTGTGGTGAAGCAGTTCCCATTTTGTTTTAATAATGTTCCACATGAACTGCAGTCTGTGAAACACATTTCAACCTTCCCTCCATTCAAACACGTGCCTCTTCCCTGTTTTGCCATTTTTGCGACTGGCTGTAGGCGAGGGCATGTAATCAACAAAAGCAGGCCATAATTGTTGTTTAGCATTCCCTGTAAAGCCAATCTCACATTCACAACACTGGCCATAAGAGTTCTATGGCGCCAAGTGGCACTCAGCCTCCCCTCGGCCAGAAAGAAACCTCTAAACCTTTCACAACAAAGCATTACATCAATCTCGACTGGTACAGATCAGCATTTTTCCCCCTTTACAGAGTAGTTTCACTAGAGATTGAAAATGGCAGGTGCCGTTCTTGTGCAGCTCACCATTCTACAACTGGTCTCGCTATTCGGCAAAACATTATGAAACTGTGTATTGGAATTTTACAAAATGCTCTAGTAAAAAAAAAAAAGCAACAAATTCCAATAACAAGCTACAAGCTTTAGAATTTAAAGCCTTTTGAAATGTTTTTCAACTCCACATAATTACACTGTACTCAATACCACATAAATACACCCCACATAAATGCCACATAGCAACAATCAACATAAATACATTCCACACCATGCCACACAATTCCTTTCAACATAATTTCGCTCAATGCTGCAGTTCTCTGCCACACAATGCAACTCCACACATTTTCATTCCACACCACATAATTCCACAACAAATGACATAATTCCACTCCACAACACATTTCCCCTACACACCACATACATCCAATCCACAAAGCAGAATTCCTCATTATGCCACAAAATTCAACACCACACAATTCCACCCCACTACATGCCATTGTACAACACACAATACCAGTCCACATAATTACCCACCATGACACATAATACCACACCACATAATTCTAGTACACTCAGTACTACATAATTACTAGCCACATATTTTCATTGCACACCATGCCACATAATTCCACTACATACAGCTCCAGACAACACCACACAATTCCACAACAAACAAATCCAATCCACATAATTCCACTCCACACCACATACATCCACTCCATAACACATGGCTAAAATACATTGTCATTGACAACGCCAACAGCTCTCAGATTGCCAAGACCTATTAACTTTGCCAATGCTTGTTAAATGTCTTTGGCGAAGTTCAAATAAGCTCGCATTAGGCTTGTCTAGGTAGTCCCACAACCAGGGCTCAGCCGGGAGAAAACGGTGCACCCCCAAAAATGGTGAATCAAATTATCTTGCGGCTCAAAACCAATACCTTTCTTATTAAATCTTGGCATTGCGACCCCTGACCCTGCAAACATACAGAATGTGGCATGTTAGTCTCTGTAAGTATTGTAGGTGTTATAATAGGGAAAATGCTTATACGCCGGATGCATATTAACATGTGGTGCATGACTGGTTTTGCCATTGAAGCGTCTGGAAAAATAGAGCAGAACTAAAATAGCATATTCTTCACAGCTACTCTGTGATTGTATTCCTGGAATCCCAATTATGTTTGAGAGCAGATATAAGCTGCTCCGGTTTACGAACAATGGTTTGTAGCTAGGGGAGTTGTATCTGTTTGAGAACAATACTATTGAAACCAGAGGAGATCAAAGTTATGAATGCCCGGTCCTTTCTTTTCACTGAACCATTTTCTTTCGTTATGGTGCTTCCCAGAGCGATCACATTTTCTCACTTACAGCAAATGTGTTGTGATAACTGTGTGAATGGATGCCATGTAAGATGAGAGCAGACTCCTAGGTGGATTGAGTAAATGAGGAAAGCTTAGCTCTCAGGTTCACTTGTACCACTTGGTGCTTGTTGGATTCAGCAGGGATAACGCTCAATTGTCACCTTTTCTCGTCTGGTCACTCACTTGCGCCATCTCGGATGGGTCCTTTACCCTTTTGGGCCTTCTTGAGTGGCCATCTGGTTCCTTGGCACTCTAGTTGTGGCTGACGAATGGAAAAGTGCAGCTCCACCAATCCCTGTTTAGGGACAGTTGCTGCATGCCCGGGCTGCGGATGATTGCAGCTGTCACACCTCAGGAGTGCCTAGGCAAGCCTTTCTCCATGCATCTGCACCTGTATGGCTGTGAGAAGTTGGCCTGGCATATGCTGTTCCTAGTTATAGGGACACCTTGCACCAGTCCAATTCGACTCTTATTGATGATAGGTTTAAGACAACCTTTAAAGAAATCTATCCTAGTGGTAGCTGTGGAGAGCAGCCTTCAGGCTAAGTCTTGAAGGAGTGTTAAGCTTATTGTTTTACCATAATAACCTCTTGAATAACCAAATGAAAGAGTAGCCCACACAGGTATATATATAAAATATATGTATTTATTCTAGACAGAATCCCACAGTCGCTTTATGTGACTAGTGGCAAAGTTACACTTCAAACAAGCATTTATAAACACAATAAATAGCACAGAAATCAATGGGCCCAAGGGGGGGACCAAACCATATACTAAAATAGTGGTATAAGAACCACGACAATTCTACAGGCAATGCCTAGGGCATTCAGGATCGCTTGCCCCTTCAGAATCCACCCACAGTTATGAGGAAGGGGACCCACGGGAGACGCGTGCAGTGCAAAGAGCTGCTATCGGGATCTCAATGTTAGCCTACGGAGAATGTCGCGGTTTGAAATAAACAGATTAAAAATACTTCTAGCAGTAGTACAAAGTTAAAACTTTGGAGTTAAGCTTTTGAAGAGCCCACCACCTCGAGAGTACCGTAGTACCACTGTTACCTGCCCCAGGGAAGCCGGTTGCATAGGTCGATTCTGGTATCGGGTCGCGGGCTGATTTTCAATAGGAAAATAGTCAAAAGTTCTGCTAGCCAAAAGCGTTGATGATGCCGTGAAGATCAAAGATGTGAAGATTGTAGAGAAGAACCTGAAAGCAGAGGGGACAGAGTCTGGGTCACGGCACAGTGACCAGGAGGCTCAAAGCAAGGAGCCCTTCGATGTAGGGTGCTTCAGGTGAGAGGTGCTGTTGCTTGGATCTGCAGCCACGGGCTCCGGGAGGCTTCAAGGAAGGCCAGCTTCCGGAGGGGGACTGTCCCACGTCGGATGAGGGTTGCTGCGGTGTTAGTGTCCGGATTGGATCCACTAAGCCTTGGCAACCGCAACCCACGAAGAATAAACAAATCAGCTACCTACAGTGCAGACCCACGAGGTCTGGGAGAAGTCTCCTTTGGAGAGAATGTAGAGCAGGCCTGGAGCAACCAGGGGAACTCTTGTTTGTCGAGATAGATCTCCGCTAGGGCCCACAAGTCGAGAGACAAGGGACCGCGGGAGGCGGCAATTTGGCGTGCGTAAAAGGGCACCCACGGGCCACCGGAGGGGGCTAGGGCGCTGGTCTTTTGCACAATTGCTGTAGAGTGGTTGGCTCGTAAACGGGCCAAAGCACAACTTCCCCACTGGTCAGGGTCGTGTGCTATGCAAGAGGTGGCCGGTGTCCTGGGGTATTGGGGATCTTGGCACCCACCTGGTCCACGGTACCCAAACTCCTTGAGCACAATCACTAGCCTCTGGGATGCACTGGAAACCCACCTCAAGGTTGCTGGAAGTCGTCGAAGTCCGTTGGAGCAGCGAAGTTCCAACCGGGTCACTTGCAGTGTTTCAGGTGCCTGCCAAGCAGGGGGATAACTCCTTTATCCCAAGGGAGATTTCTTCAGTCAGCTGGGCAGCAGCTTGTCGAAGGTCGGTTCTGTGAAGTTCCAAATTAATCTGAGGCTCTGGGGCCACATTATTCACCTTTATCCCCAAGATTAGGGGAGTGTCCAGAGTAGTGTCCACCAATGAGTGGTGAGGCGGGAAAGGGTGGCTACACCCTCTCCCCTTTGTGTGTTTCCCACCTGGGCGAGGGGCAGGATGCCCCTGAACCGGTTCCAAGCGGTGTATGCAGAATTAGGTCTCTGCAGCTGCCTACGTGCAACTCTGAAAGGACATTTGGTGCACCCACCCTGTTCCAATCCACATTATCCTGTCTGGGGAGATGCTAGCACCTCCCTGCCACAGGAGCCCTATTGTCCAGCTGGCGAGGCTGGGGTTTTCCCCAGCAAAAGCCAGCCAGGGTCGTGTAGGTGGCGGGCAGTAGCCATTTTGTGAAACTTGTGCACATTTAAATTGGTGTCTAAATTCTACCGCTTTTCCCATATCGCCCTTCTAGCAAGGGGGAATCGTACCCTCATGCCCATGGCTGGGCTGGGGGTATGATTCCTACATGTTTGACACCAAACACGATATGGTTCTGTGTAGCCATTCTCAAGTTATCGCGGTGACGCGATAGACTTATAATGCGGTTAAGAGTATATGGTATGGCTACACTACAAACAACCCAGTAACGATTTTACGAAGGTTGCAGAGGGGCCCTACTCATGTAGGGGTCCCCCCTCACACATACCTCAGCACCCTGCCCTGTAGGATTAGCAAGGCCTGCTATAGGGGTGACCTATGAGAGTACATGTGTTGTACTGGGGTGGGATATAGGGCACCTATAGCCCTGTAAGGGGTGCTAGCACCAACGTACCCAGACTACAGTAGTGGTCTGGTGGTGTCAGTTTGTATGGCTGTTCCAGGGTGGCACAATAAGTGCTGCAGCCCTGGTAGGCCTACTGGGGGACCCATGCCCTGGGTACCTAGGGTACCATCTACAAGGGACTGGTAGGGCATGCCCAGCATCCAATTAGGTTTGTACCTAGAGTACTCACATCAGTTTTAGGGAGAAAGCAGATAGGCTGGGGTCCTGGATAGCAGGATCCCAGCCAGACTAGTCAAAAACCACTCAAATACCAGGCAAAAAGTTGGGGGCAACCATTAGTCAGATTCCACTCTCCTACATAACCCCCCCAAACGAAAGGAGATAAGGCTAACCTTGTCCAGATAAGCCTTTATTTCCTGAGTGGCCATATAAGGAAGAACCTGCACTAGCATGGTTGCTCCCTGTCTCATGGTCCACTTGGGAAATTCTACCCCAATGGGTTCTAGAGTTTCTCCAAAGTCTAGGGAAATTACCTGTATTGGTTTTTGGGTCAGAGGTGGGCTGGTGGGGTGTCTGAGTCTGGAAGTGAGGCCCTACTTGGGTTGGTCTCAACCTCCTCAGATCACTGGCCACTATGGAAGCCTTTCTGCCCATGACTGTGTCACATCCGGCCCTAAGGGTCAACCTCTGACTGCCTACAGCTGGGGGTTGGATCCCTTTGGCTGGAATAGTGGAGGGCACTGGAAGGTTTGGGGCAACTATGCCCCAGGTTTCCCTGTGCTCAACATCATCCATTTGAGGGGTACCTATACCTAGGGGTAAGGGGGATCCCTCAGTTTGTAGAGGAATATTCACCTGGCTGAAACTACTCTGCTGGGTGTCCCTAATCTGCTGATGAGGGGGTTCCTCTGGGCAGGGGCCCATTAAGGGTCCACTGACCTCCCTGACCTCTGCAGCCCTGGGCTGACTGAGGCAGGGTAGAGAGGGGCAGGATACCTGCTCCAGACTGGGTACCACCTTGGAAGGGTCCCCTGCCATCAGAGAGGTGGGCAGGCCAGGCCTGTCCACTTCTGGGGCAGTTACTTCACAAGGGGCAGGATCAGTTCCCTGAGAAACTTGACCCTTACCTGCAGTCTGGTGGGGGGAGGACTGTTCCTCTTCCCCTATGCTCTCTGTTTGGGTAGAGTGATCCATAGTTTCAGGCTTCACCCTTTCTACTTTCTCCTGGGGTGGAGGTGAGGCCCTCAGGGTCTCATCCACTCTCTCAGGGATTCCTACCATTTTCAAATGGGCCTTGTGGTCAACCTCAGCCCAGGCTGAGATTTCCAGATCATTCCCCAGTAGACAATCTACAGGCAAGTTTGGGGACACTGCCACTCTCTTTGGGCCAGTGACCCCTCCCCAGCTGAGATTTACCACTGCCATGGGATGGTCTGTTCTGATTCCATCTATGTTGGTCACCTGGTAGCTAAACCCAGGTAAAAGCTGTTCTAGGGGCACTAGCCTCTTGGTCACCATGGTGACACTGGCCCCTGTGTCCTTATAGGCCACAGCCTTCTGACCATTGATCATGGGCTCTTGTCTGTACCTGCCCAGGATACTGGGGCTCATGGTAAAGTTGGCAAACCCCATGCCACCATCACAGACTAGAGTTGCTTGTGCAGGGGACCTGGTTAGCCTAGGGTCCACCTGCGTTCCCCAAGAAAACCCAACTAAGTTTTTGGGTGCACTCCCACCACCTGGGGGATTACTACTAGTAGCAACAGGAGGTGTTGGAGCTGCAACTGGAGGAACATTTTCTTTATTGCCATACTTTGGACAACTGGAGTCAGTTTTCCAGTGGCCAGGTTTCTGACACACATGGCAATATGGTTTCTTTTTAGAAGAGGAAGGATTTTGGGACCCACCCCCAGCACTGGGTTTTTGTGGCTCTTCAGGGGACTTTTCTGCTTTGTTATCCCCACCTTTCTCTTTGGGCTTGGTAGAATCTTTCTTCTTGGGCCTGATCCTGGTTCTGACCCATTTGTCTGCCTTCTTTCCCAATTCTTGGGGAGAGGTCAGATCAGAGTCCACCAGGTGCTGGTGTAAGAGTTGGTTATGACAATTATTAAGAATCTGCTCCCTCATTATGAGATTATACAATCCTTTATAATCATTAACTTTACTGCCATTTAACCAACCTTCCAATGCCTTGGTAGCACAATCAACAAAGTCTACCCGATCCTGATCCTGTGCTTTTTGGGTGTCTCTGAACTTAAGTCTGTATTGATCAGTGGTTAAGCCAAACCCATCTATTAAAGCATCTCTCAGGATATAGTAATCATCAGCATCCTCTTCTCTTACAGAGAGGAGCTTGTCTTTTCCTTTGTCTGCAAAGGAGAGCCACAGGATTGCTGCGAACTGCTCTACTGGGACCCTCTGTACCTTACAGGCCCTCTCAAGAGCAGAGATCCATTTGTGGATGTCATCCCCTGTCTTATAGGGGGGCACAATCTTGTGGAGGTTCCTATTGTCAGGGACTTTCTCTCTAACTCTAGGGGTTTCATTACTGCCACCAGGGGTCTCTAGAACCCACTTTCTTGAAGCTTTCTGAAGCTCCAGGGCTTCCCTGTCCAATGCTAACTGTTCTCTCTTGAGCTGTAGCTTAGCCTGCTCAAATTTGATCAGTCTGCATTTCCTCTCATGAGAGGATTCTCTTCTCTGAGAAGAGGCAGAGGTCCCTTTGGATCTCCCAGAATGGTTGGATCCCACTGAGGGGGATCTGTTCCTTCTTGGATCCACCACTCTCCCTTTAGGGGTGGAGGGAGTGCCTCCTGGGCCATCACCTCCATGTTGTGAGTGGTTTGTTTCTCCCAGGTCAGGATCTTCATCCTCTTCCTGGTCCTCATCAAAGTCCACTATGGGAGTGTCCTCTTCTGATGGATGCCCACCCAACCTGTCTACCCCACCAGACCCTAAAGTCTGCATAAAGTCTGCTATGAGCAGGATTTCCCTGAGACGTTGGGTATTGGCAACTTTGTTTGTCTTCAGTTTCCTAAGGGTGCACATCTCCCTGAGATCAGCAAAGGAGAGATGATCATACTTGTCGACTGGGACCCTTTGGGGTCCTTCCAGAGCCTTAGGGGCACCTGTACCTGAAGACATTTCTAGTGTAGTGATAGTGGTCTATCTACCTACACTAAGTGTGGCCTACTGAACCCCCTCTTGAGTTGTAGTCAAGGTGTGCTAAACCCTCTACACACAACTCTAAGTTCAGTAGAACTTATTGTATTCTAGCTTGAATTTATATGTACCTTTGGTACCAAGTGGCTTTCACTTTAGAAATTCAATTTGTTATCTGGTAAAACAATGGCAAGCTTGAATCCAACCGCTGCACACCAATGTGAGAAGTTGTCCTGGCATATGCTATTCCTAGTTATAGGGACACCTTGCACCAGTCCAATTCGACTCTTATTGATGATAGGTTTAAGACAACCTTTAAAGAAAGCTATCCTAGTGGTAGCTGTGGAGAGCAGCCTTCAGGCTAAGTCTTGAAGGAGTGTTAAGCTTATTGTTTGACCATAATAACCTCTTGAATAACCAAATGAAAGAGTAGCCCACACAGGTATATATATAAAATATATGTATTTATTCTAGACAGAATCCCACAGTCGCTTTATGTGACTAGTGGCAAAGTTACACTTCAAACAAGCATTTATAAACACAATAAATAGCACAGAAATCAATGGGCCCAAGGGGGGGACCAAACCATATACTACAATAGTGGTATAAGAACCACGACAATTCTACAGGCAATGCCTAGGGCATTCAGGATCGCTTGCCCCTTCAGAATCCACCCACAGTTATGAGGAAGGGGACCCACGGGAGACGCGTGCAGTGCAAAGAGCTGCTATCGGGATCTCAATGTTAGCCTATGGAGAATGTCGCGGTTTGAAATAAACAGATTACAAATATTTCTAGCAGTAGTACAAAGTTAAAACTTTGGAGTTAAGCTTTTGAAGAGCCCACCACCTCGAGAGTACCGTAGTACCACTGTTACCTGCCCCAGGGAAGCCGGGTGCATAGGTCGATTCTGGTATCGGGTCGCGGGCTGATTTTCAATAGGAAAAAAGTTCTGCTAGCCAAAGCGTTGATGATGCCGTGAAGATCAAAGATGTGAAGATTGTAGAGAAGAACCTGAAAGCAGAGGGGACAGAGTCTGGGTCACGGCACAGTGACCAGGAGGCTCAAAGCAAGGAGCCCTTCGATGTCGGGTACTTCAGGTGAGAGGTGCTGTTGCTTGGATCTGCAGCCACGGGCTCCGGGAGGCTTCAAGGAAGGCCAGCTTCCGTAGGGCGACTGTCCCACGTCGGATGAGGGTCGCTGCAGTGTTAGTGTCCGGATTGGATCCACTAAGCCTTGGCAACCGCAACCCACAAAGAATAAACAAATCAGCTACAGTGCAGACCCACGAGGTCTGGGAGAGGTCTCCTTTGGAGAGACTGTAGAGCAGGCCTAGAGCAACCAGGGGAACTCTTGTTTGTTGAGATAGACCTCCGCTAGGGCCCACAAGTCGAGAGACAAGGGACCGCGGGAGGCGGCAATTTGGCATGCGTAAAAGGGCACCCACGGGCCACCGGAGGGGGCTAGGACGCTGGTCTTTGGCACAATTGCTGTAGAGTGGTTGGCTCGTAAACGGGCCAAAGCACAACTTCCCCACTGGTCAGGGTCGTGTGCTATGCAAGAGGTGGCCGGTGTCCTGGGGTATTGGGGATCTTGGCACCCACGCGGTCCACGGTGCCCAAACTCGTTGAGCACACTCACTGGCCTCTGGGATGCGCTGGAAACCCACCTCAAGGTTGCTGGAAGTCGTCGAAGTCCGTTGGAGCAGCAAAGTTCTAACCAGGTCACTTGCAGTGTTTCAGGTGCCTGCCAAGCAGGGGGATAACTCCTTTATCCCAAGGGAGATTTCTTCAGTCAGCTGGGCAGCAGCTCGTCGAAGGTCGGTTCTGTGAAGTTCCAAATTAATCTGAGGCTCTGGGGCCACATTATTCACCTTTATCCCCAAGATTAGGGGAGTGTCCAGATTAGTGTCCACCAATGAGTGGTGAGGCGGGAAAGGGTGGCTACACCCTCTCCCCTTTGTGTGTTTCCCGCCTGGGCGAGGGGCAGGATGCCCCTGAACCGGTTCCAAGCGGTGTATGCAGAATTAGGTCTCTGCAGCTGCCTACGTGCAACTCTGAAAGGACATTTGGTGCACCCACCCTGTTTCAATCCACATTATCCTGTCTGGGGAGATGCTAGCACCTCCCTGCCACAGGAGCCCTATTGTCCAGCTGGTGAGGCTGGGGTTTTCCCCAGGAACAGCCAGCCAGGGTCGTGTAGGTGGCGGGCAGTAGCCATTTTGTGAAACTTGTGCACTTTTAAATTGGTGTCTAAATTCTACCGCTTTTCCCATATCGCCCTTCTAGCAATGGGGAATCGTACCCTCATGCCCATGGCTAGGCTGGGGGTATGATTCCTACATGTTTGACACCAAACACGATATGGTTATGTGTAGCCATTCTCAAGTTATCGCGGTGACGCGATAGACTTATAATGCGGTTAAGAGTATATGGTATGGCTACACTACAAACAACCCAGTAACGATTTTACGAAGGTTGCAGAGGGGCCCTACTCATGTAGGGGTCCCCCCTCACACATACCTCAGCACCCTGCCCTGTAGTATTAGCAAGGCCTGCTATAGGGGTGATCTATGAGAGTACATGTGTTGTACTGGGGTGGGATATAGGGCACCTATATCCCTGTAAGGGGTGCTAGCACCACCTTACCCAGACTACAGTAGTGGTCTGGTGGTGTCAGTTTGTATGGCTGTTCCAGGGTGGCACAATAAGTGCTGCAGCCCTGGTAGGCCTACTGGGGGACCCATGCCCTGGGTACCTAGGGTACCATCTACAAGGGACTGGTAGGGCATGCCCAGCATCCAATTAGGTTTGTACCTAGAGTACTCACATCAGTTTTAGGGAGAAAGCAGATAGGCTGGGGTCCTGGATAGCAGGATCCCAGCCAGACTAGTCAAAAACCACTCAAATACCAGGCAAAAAGTTGGGGGCAACCATTAGTCAGATTCCACTCTCCTACAATGGCGTTTTTTGCTACTTGAGAGAAACTAGTGAAGCTAAACAAAGATGGCAAATATATTTTGTGACACGGCCTAAGGCAAGAGAACCCTGCGGCTGCAACAATATGTCTCCGCAGGATATGCTGCATTTTACCATGTTTTGTTTTTGCTATTTATAGCTGGCCGAGAATGTAATTTTTTATCCCTTTGCTGAAATCCCTGGATTTTAATCAAGTTAGGCCTGTCTTGATGTATCGACAGATGCTTCCAACAGATCTTGTTATCTTCACTGTCCTATCCTTTTAATAAGCAGCATCGGTGTCTAGAAGATCGAGATTTGATTAATTGCCCCATTACTCACTATTTATTATGTAATTTTATTTGTGTTTTTATTGTCTTTGGGCCCAATTCACAGAACTAACTTAAGACAAAATCCTAAACTTACTGCCATTTTGGTATTCACAGAAGGTACTTACTCATTGATGAGTAAGTGCCTTCTGTGAATACCAAAATGAGTAAATGGTAGTAAGTTTAGGATTTTGTCTTAAGTTAGTTCTGTAAATCGGGCCCTCAAAGTTTAGATAGTGAAGTTATGGTTTGCGCTCTTTCCCTTTATGGTGATTGCATCACTTAAATAAAGACTTTATAATGTCCTCAACGCCTCAAAATTAGGCACCTTATTAACCTGAATTCATCATAGAGTCATTAAAAGTTTGTTTACATAGAGTGGTCTTGTAATGTATATGCACTTTATGAAGGTTAGTTATTGCAGCTGGGTACAGTTTCTTATTGATTTTAATGGATTTTACTTGTATTTTTATTTCCTTGTCTTTATAGAGGATGTGATAGTATCATACTACAATGTAATGGATTATGTATTTTATATGATGTTTATGTGTGATGTTTTATGGCCAAAATTGACCGACTAAACATATTTATCTATCTTACTTGTTACTAGCTTCTCTTAGTGACCTGCCAAGTAAGACAATTTGGAATGAGACTGGAGAATCTACCAGCACAATTGCCCCCTCCACTCTTAGATTCGCCATCCTGAATACGAGATTGCTTTCAAAGTGCAGATGAGAAATATTTATGCTTGTTCATATGTTAAAAATGGTAATGTGCGATATTTAAGGTTGTCTAACTATCGCTATTTCAACAGGTTTAAAGATTTTAACCAGTGCCAGAATAGGGAAGTGTGTAGGATGGTGTGAAAATTATTTTCAGGGAACATTTGACGTTAACCAAACTGAACCCTAGGTTCCCTGCTCAGCTTAATAGACTCTCTGCACTAGACACAGCAAATTGATGTGTGGTAAAGGAAGGCTGGTTTTCCCCCTTTAGGAAGACGCCATAGCAGGATCATATCCACCGGACTTGAGTAGGTAATCATGGCAATAAACCTCTGTTACTATTTTGTTGGATGATCACAGGACTCGTATGTCACATCAGACCTACAGCATATCATACAATTAGAGGCACAAATAGCTGCAATTTAAATTCATACATCAGGTATACACCGTCCCCTCCCAAGAAAGTGATGCCAGTATTTCCCAACTCCTCAGGAAGGTGTGGAAAATATGGTGAGACTGAATACTACATCTTTTGTGTTGCTGTCCTGAAATACACAATGTTTGGCAAAGGATTGGTTACTTGATTAAATGATTCACAGGCTTTATCATTCCCCAAGAATCAGTGATTATGCTAGCCAGCATGACTAGGTCTATACCGAAGGCACCTAGGAAATTTGTTTGGGCTGCATTACTAGTAGCTAAGTAAAAAAATTGTGAGAGACGCTCAGAATTTCACTCCATCAGCTGAGCACTAGCAAATGAACTTGGCTAAGTGCTGTGATCCACACGACACATACTTAAACTATTACCCACAAGCCACTAGACAGTGTAATATATGGTCTTTAAACAGAGCAGTTCTGCTTGCACCTGAAACTACTGAGACGATAGATGATTAATAGCAAAAAATGTGTTGCCATATTGCTGAGTGAATTGGTAAGTAATTCTGATGCTGATTCGTTATATCGATGTGGGTAGTTTAGGTGTTAAGGGTTATGTTGATAAGGGAAAGGTCGGAGCTATGTTGCAAAGAAATGGAAAACATTTAAGAATATCTATTCTGTGGTAATTACATGCCATTAGAATATGTCAGATGAATATCCTGATCAGTGTGTATTTGCTGCAGCGTAGAAATTAAGTACAAAAATAAGATCTGCTCCCCCTTAACTCTATGTACATGTTTTTATTAAGTCCTTAGGGGGACCTCACCTAAATGATATTTGAAGATATTGGATTTGAAAATCTGTCTGTTTCATCATGTAAAACAATCAGTGGGGTAAATAGGCTGTGAGGATTTAATTACCGAAATGTGATGTTGCCCTTCAGTAGAATACAATTGCAGCTTATCATCCGACTGCTGCATAGGATAGGGAAATTATGGATTTGGAAATTCCACATTCAGGGTTCCTGATATCAAGACCTGTATAGAAATAGAACAATACTTAAGTGAGGTTTGTAATCTACTGAAAATAAATATTTTTGATTTGGACCATATAAATTGGGCTGTTTATGCCCCTGTAATTTGATTTCAAGTCAGTCAGTCAATTAACTTAATTCGACCTTGTATAAAAGGACCATAAAAGTGCAATAATTCATGAAAAACTAATTTTGTGACATAATACATTCCTATACAATTCAGTCGTTAGCCAAGAATATATATCTCTTCAAAACAAAATCAACGTTTAAAATAATGCAAAGCCTCTCCTTCTTCTCGATAATACAGCCCTCAGAAACCTTGCTAATGCCACACATGTAAACAGGTTAGGAAGTAATTGCAAATATAAAAATGCCGGTCAGCATTGCTTAAAATTTTAAGATTTCAAAATAGGAACGATAAAAGATCTCCTCAGATCAGTATATAGTTTAAAAAAGAACAAAATGTTGATTGTTGATTGTTTGGACATATTGTCACAAGGACATAGCATTAAGTCCTTTGACCAATTGTTAACACTTGGAAATGGCGTCAGGCGATAATAAATATCTAATCTAAAACGCGTTAAAACAAATCTGTCTTGTGCATTAAAAACATTAAAAAGATACGGGACTGGCTGTATACTTATCAGGTCGGTTAGATATTTAGTACCCAGTTCAGAGTGGCACACAAAATTTGAACAGCTAGACGGGAGTGCCAAGAGATGTTTTAAAAAAGCATTTTCAATCACCTGAAGTGGTTCCAAATTCGTATAACGCCACAACTCCGAGCCATACATGGCGCCAGTTCTACATTTTGCACTGTATATCTTTAACATTTCTCTTGGCTGTTTACAACCTATTTTCCTTGCAAAATTACACAAAGCCACAGTGGATCTGAAAAATTCAAATTTTTTGGCCTTAATGGCGCTTTTCCAATTCCCCTTGCAGTCAAATAAAATACCCTAATAGGTAAATGTAGGAGTTAGAGGGATTTTTTTTTGCCCTACATAGATATTGCGCATTTTGGGTAAGCTTCTTCCTACCTTTATGGCATAAGTTTTACTGATATTAAGTCTCAGCCCCAGATGATCCATAAAGTGTACAAAATTGTCAAGAAGTTGCTGTAGGGCCAGTGGGGTACGCGCCATAAGGACCGCGTCGTCTGCATAAAGCAGGATCCGGATTGGACGCTGTTTAATTTGTGGCAAATCCAAACGTAAGTTGGCAAGGGTTATTAATGTATGGATTAAACAAAAATGGTGCAAGAACGCACCCATGGCAAATTCCTTTTTCGATATTGAAACTACGGGTGCATTCGCCCTTAATACCAAAGCGGACCCTGGCACGGCTTGTGGATTATAGGTGTCTCAGAAAGCTAATGATTGCTTGGTCAAATCCCAAAAAGGTCCTAACAGACCAGAGTTTATTGTGAATTACTGCATCAAAAGCAGTCGAGAGATCTACAAAAATGAAAAACAAATTACCTCCTTTAATGTAGGCATATTTGCTAATGATCAGGTTTAAGTTGATGGCTTGGTCTATGGTCCCTGAACCTTTTCGAAAGCCATATTGTAAGTCAGAAAATAAGTTGTTAGCATCCCCCCAACTTTGGAGTCTACTTAAAATTATACGGCCCACCACCTTAACCAGAGAATCTAGCAAGGAGATGGGCCTGTAATTAGCAGGCGAATCACTGTCTCCTTTTTTATATATTGGTACTATATGGGACTCTGACCATGAGGAAGGAAACCCTATACTCTAACATGATTTAAAAACAATGGTCAAAGTAGGGCCCCAAAGCTCCAAATTAGCTTTAAACAAATTGATAGGAACCCCGTCAGGTCCCGGGGCTTTACCCCACTTACTCGAGCTCAAGGCCAGGGTAACTTCCTCCAAAGAGAAGTTGAAATCTGGCCAATCATGTTCCTTGCTGAGAGAAGTACTACCTGTCAATGGGGCCTCTTTTATCTTATTACCAGCACACTTGGTAGGGTCTGAGTATAGTTAAGAAAAATGTGATAACCAGTCCTCTTCTTTCACTGCCACCTCTGCTTTAGGCTTATTATTCTTACTAAGAAAAGGTGAGTTAACTACACGCCAGAATGCGATAGGGTCATTATTGCAACTGGCCTCATGTAATTTGTCACAAACCTCCGTTTTTAGGCTCCTGTTGCGATTTACTATTGCAAAGTTGTACAGCCGTCTCTTGCATTGGACCTCCAAGGGATTCCTGGTATACTCTTAAACTCCAGTTTTAAGTTTTTATGTGCCCCTGAACATGCATGATCAAACCAGAGTTTCCTGTTTACTTTACTACCCTTGTGGTGTACCAATAGGCCTGTCTTAATTGCTTTAGTAATTTTATCGAATGATTCCATAATGGCGACAGGCTCTGATGAATCATCCAGACACTCAAAGGTATTTTTTTGTTGGTAGATTAAATTCTTTAGATAACCATTGGGATTGACCATGGACCACCTTAATGCATAACCGTTTGTACGTGATAATTCTATATTCTCTACAGACATGGTAGGATGACATGCCCCTTGTTGTATTAAGCTACCAGAGTTTAACATGATGCTCTGAGGGAAATGATCACTGATTGCTAAGTCATGAATTTTTAAATCTATTACTAGACCCGTATAGCGATAGGGGAACAGAATAAAAATCGATAACACTTTGACCCATACCTCCATTGTAGGTACAATGTACCGTAGTTGGACTTGTCCCAAATTCGTTACTGAAACCATGGTTGTGTTTAAAAATGAGATCGTTGAGTTTTTTCTCCATAATCAGAGTGTGAGAAATGTGTGAGGTCATCGTTTATTGGAGAAATAAGGCCACATACTTTGCTCGATAACAATTTACACAATTTGATATTAAAATCCCCCTCCCACATCAACAATTTGTCCCCATTCCCCTTGTTTAGTATTACTTCAAGGTCAGCATTAAATAAATTTAAAATATACAATATATCGAATTCACAAGCATTATTGTAAAAGTTAATTATAATCAAAAAAGTAGAACCTGAGAGTTCGATGGAAACCATTTAATAGAAATTGTTTGGATTTTTTGCAATTACCGTTGAGGAGGTCAAATCTTTTGACACATATATGCATGTACCCCCTTTAGCTCTGCCATGACTCGAGGGAACTGCTGATAAACTAAACGTTTTGTACCCATTAAAATGGATTGGTTCCACGACCCAAGTTTCATGAAGGCAGAAAATATTAAAACCAGTTATAAATTCTAGCCAATCAGGTAAATTGGATTTACTGCGGAGCCCCGCAACATTCCAACTTAAAACACTAATCATATTTGGGTCCAGAATTAAACAGTCCAGACTGCTCTCATCCCTCCGCATGGGCTGAACTTCAGGTGGTAGAACCTCCAATACAACCCTCTCAGACGGTAGACAGTTAGCAGTCACCAGGGGGGGAAGGAGAATCCTTAACTACAGGTTCACCCACCACTACGTCCGTTTGAAGTCAATCTACTCCAGTAAGACTAGAAAGACAGTCATATCTAGTGGATGTAGGGATGGAATATATTGGGTGAATTAGATTATTCGAATTTGGACCTAGTAGTGGAAGACCTGGTTGTCGTAGGGAGGATCGTTGTGTCTTAAAAGACAGCTGATTTGACAATAGTGGCGGTGGCCTTGGCCTATAAAAGAATCCAAGTGTTAGAACTATTATCTGGTTAGAGGGTAGCGACTTTAGATTTTTATTTTCTAAAATCACTCTAACTAGTGCTGGGGTTTTAAAGGAGAGCACCACACAGTCACCATGGAACTTCTTGGGGGCCCTGCTAACCCACTGTACTCGTCTCACCATCTTAAAGTTGTCAAAAAGGGCCCCCCCCCCCATCCTGATCCTGGAGTTTAGCCAGTTAAGAGACTTGTTTCTTAGTGAGTCCCCTTTTTCTAGTATGCGAGTACCTATGGTCGGGACGCTGGCAAGCATTACCATATATGGAGTAGCAGTAGGGGAAGCTCTAAACAATCATTCATATGAAGGAGGTTGTTATTATGGGTAGAGTGAGTAGTGGAAGGCCCCATCAAGGGGATGTTAAACGTGGGGACTACTAGAGGTTCCTTATTAATGTGACTGTCAGCATTGACCCCTTGCGCTGTATAGGGCTGTTGTGGAATATTAGGCATTTGTTGAGTAGAAGTCTCAAGATTCTCTATACCAGATTGTTGTTGCAGGAGAGGTACATGAAAGTTGGAGATACTGCTCATAGTGTTTACCCTGGTAGAGGCATTTTGACCCGCTTTGGAAGTTAACTGCACCTAGTCGCTCAATGCAAGCTAACATAGCACTTTCAATAGCTTTCAGTCTGTCAGTGAGACTGCAAACTGCAGTTTAGATTAGGTCGGTTAAAGCTTGTACAGATGATACCAATAACGGGCAGTCCTGTGTTGCAGTGGGTGTTTGTTTTTTGGTCGCTCTCGATGGTTTGGAGATATCTACTGACTTTTGTACTAGAGGCTTCTTCTTAGTTAGAGTTGACCCGCCGGATAAGACCACTGCAGGGTTTGTGGAGCAGATCTTTGAAGACTTTTGACGTTTGGAAGGGGATGACCGTTCGAAAGGATCAAAGTACCCATTAAAGATGAATTATGTGCAAGCTAATTTCTGTCTTTAGATGAAATGCCAGGATCCTCAGGCAGAGATTCAATCATTTGAACAGCATTATTAGTAATTAACTAATGTTGCCAGTTCAGGGACACTCTCAGAACAACTTAAAGTTTCTTCTACAGTTAGGATTTGCTTTTCTATCGCCCCTATTGCCCGAGTTATGTAGTTGATAATAGACTGAATTGACTTAGATGGCGGCTTTGTAAAAGCTGTGCTCGGATGTTTTCTTTTCCCCATTATCTGGCTGTACTTGTGTCTCTATGTGGGGCCAAATTAAATCTTAAAGACCAGAAAATTGTGAGAATTTGCAAGAGAAAATAAAACAGACTCTGCTAATGAGTGAAAAGGTTACAGTACCATTGGTGGCTCCTCCGTAGAGACGTGATGGCTGGCGATGATAAGACCTCCCCGGGGCGTAGGACCAAGAGGGGGGGCCCATCCCTGCCTCCTCCTGGCTCTGACAGGTGCAAACAAGCCTGCCCGGGCACGGCCCAGGCACGCTTGTGCGTGTCCCACGCTGCGGGAGCCGCGATGCTGCTTTAAGCGCCTCCAGGTGCGAAGAGTGCAGCATTGGTGCCTCCTGGTGCGAAGAGATATGGCGCCTGTAGTCCCCCCCGAAAGGCTGTCTGGCAGTATGTGGCTATCAACTCACTTGTGTATGAACTTTTACCTTTTTTGTAAATATTATGAAAATCCAAAGTGGAAGTTCTTAAATTCATCACTGGTGTCAATTGGCTATCACATCCACAGATGGGCCCTCTTAAATCTTTTGATGATGAATTTTCAGTCAGTCATTCATCTTTATTTGATTATTAAAAATAATCATAAAAGAACAATTATCATAAAACTTAGACTAAAACATCAGATAAATTGTATGCATGGAATAACGTTTAAATATTCATAAAATTATGCCAACGTAATGCATGTTTTAAATGCTCCCACAGAAGAGCATACAACATGATTAGATAACGGACAAAGATAATAAAATGCGGGTCTACATTGCCAAAACCGCAGGGCTTTTAAAACGGGTAATACACATCTACGCCTAAAGGGTTCATAATATTTACAGAAAAGGTAAAGTGCATTAGTGGCTGAGGGGAGGTACCATCACAGGGGCACACAAGGATACATTTTGTATCATATTGTCCCGTAGGGAAACAGAGATTGTATCTGATAGTGTCAAGCCGGAACCTGGTCAAAGGTGATCTTTTCCATGCATTGATGACCTGTGAGAGATAAGGTCCAGTACACTGACATGTCTTATACATTATATAAACTCTCTGCCTGCAAAGATTGTGCACAAAAAAATTAACATAGGGTTTATTTCTGATTTTATAAGTACTTTCCCTGTAATGTTATGGTTATCTGCATGATTACAAAGTGAATTAAACCTAAGCAGAATGATCCTGAAGAATTATTTAGGACTAGATTACTCCTATCGAATTCCTTGGTTACATTACGAAAAAGGGTGTTAGACCGGAACGGTTTACTAACCCAGAACTAATTTATAAATAGGATGTTACATGGAATAAGTAAGCATTTAGTTTACCTGTGCAAGATA
Organism: Triturus cristatus; assembly: GCF_964204655.1. Lineage (NCBI taxonomy): Eukaryota > Metazoa > Chordata > Amphibia > Caudata > Salamandridae > Triturus > Triturus cristatus. The sequence goes on along the minus strand of NC_140581.1, from coordinate 1,187,447,386 downwards.
AAAGGGAGTTCCGTTTTAGACTGTAAATCTCGGAGCAGACACCATGTAATGGTCAAAACTCCAGGCCAAACGGAACTGTATCTAACTTTGAATACGCATATTTTGCACAGACGTCAGACTTCTTTTACCGTATTTCCATCTAAATCAGTTCCCACTATCTGGCACAAGTTGTCAGAACCTGCTATTTGCACATGTGATATGGTTGCAGCACTTCAATTTTTAGACAATTGTACTGTTTGTTTTTATGTATATAGAATTTTAGCTGGGGTGTTTCATTCTACTCCCTGAAAAACGGTTGTCCTATTCTTGCGACCTTTATGAATTTTGTATTTTACTTGCTTTTATGATTTACTGTGATAAATTAATCAAGTGACCTTGACTTGATATAAACTCTCAAAGATGTTTTCTAGAGTTCCTTTGCCTCTCTAGCAGCAGAAACAAGTTTCATAAACTCCTTCTTAGCCAAGCCGGCCTCCCTTTTATTCAGCAAGGGGGGTGATGAGAATATCTACGGCCTTCCCAGAATTATAGCACTGCTCCTGATATAGCTTAGTCAAGGGATTTTGTCAGTGGCGGCCAGCAGGGATTGGGGAGGGGGAGCGGAGGTAAAAATAAAACAAAAACATACCTGATTACCGGGTCTCTCCTCTGCCATCCCTCCGTTGTCTCTCCAGCTGGAACAGGGAAGCAGGAAGCACCCGGCTCGTAGGCTCCCCAGAGTCAATCACAACGTTGTTGCAGCGTTGTGATTGGTCTGAGCGCTGTGGATCAGTGCTCAGCCACGGAATGGGAATATGGGCATGTTCTCAATGCAGGCCGTAATGCAGCCTGCATTTAGAACAAGGAAAGAGCGCATGAAAGTTTGACTCGCACGAGAGGGCCGGCCAAAAATTCATGCGCAGGTTGGGAGTCCAAACCACTCATCCCCTCTCCTAAAAATGTAAACAGAGCAGCCCCACCCGCCCACAAATCTGCTGCAACAGGGAAACCTAAAATGATAATAACTCGTTGTTATTATCATTTTATGTTTTCTTCATTTCACTGCTACAAGTAGTTGGGCAATGCTCCTCCGCCTTAGTGGAGGAGCCGCCACTGGATTTTGTGCCCCAGATCACATGCCAAACAGTAAGAGATGAATCTTCATTTAATACGCATTGTTGAAATAAGATTCATTAGAATAGCTCTCGAAGTGAGGGCCAGTCTAGGAGAAAAACAGAAGGATAAAAGTTTCTCTTATAACCTGATAAATTGTTATAAAGGTAAGGGGTTTTCGTTATTATTGTGAAAACGAATGTTGTGTATGTTCTGTGAGTGTAAAAAACGGATGCTTTTTGTGTATTTGTGTTGTTATGGCGTTTTTGACCGAAATAAGGAATTTGAATGAAAAACAATTTTTGTTGGATTAAATATTACTTTAAATGCTTGCCAACTGTAACCTAGTCAAAGGCCATTTCACTCCTATAAAGTGAAACTGACTAGAGTCTTCATCTTTTAGCAACTCTTACCTTAACAAATAGACGTTGCTGCAGGTCCTGACAGAGGTATTGGGAAACGGCCTTAACAACGCGGGCTCAGCCACTCATGCGGTTTCTCCGTAAGCCGAACCGCGCTTGCCTTAACCACACATATGCCTTAACGCATATGCATGGTTGAGGCAATGCGAGGTCTTGATGCCGAGCGGATGTGCGGGAGAGGAAGGACGACTGCAAGAGGACACAGTAAGGTAAGTGGGGCTGGGGCCGGGTCTTGGGGAAGTAGTTTTAGGGGTGGGGAACGTTTTAGGACTCAGGAGAGGGTTGAGTTGTTTGTAGGGCAGGGATCACTTTTAGTGCTCAGGACATGTACTTAGCAGGCGTAGGGGGCAGTTTTTAGGGCTCAGGGCGTGGGGCTGGGGTCAGGGTAGTTTTATGGTGGGGGATAGTTGTTAGGACTAAGGGCTGGGCGGGGAAAAGGTACAGTTTACAGGGCAGGAGACAGTTTTAGGCCTCTGGGCGGGTGGGATGGGTCTGGGTACTTTAGGGATGTTGGAGATAGGGCTCAGGGCAGGAGGGGCTGGGTTTGGGGTAGCTTTTGGGCCGTGGGTCTAATTTTTAGGGCTCCGGGCAGTGGGAAAAGGGAGAGTTTACAGGGCAGAGGTATGATCTTTAGCATGCATGTCCCTTTACCGATCATGTCTTTACCACAAAATTGCATGACAAAGGCATGTGTGGTAAAGATGGGGTCGTGGTAGAGACCGTGTGGTACAGGCAGGCATTGTTCAGGCAGGCATTTTACCATCATACAACCTTTTGGGAATCAAAGGAAAAGCGTGCCATGTTCAGAACTAGCATACATAAAAACTATTTGCTTCGAGGAACTACCTCCAGGGCGATCGGTGAACCCCATTGCATTTATTTGTTCACTATACCACATTACAAAGCCTTTGATGTGACCAGAAGAAAATTGCACATCAAACAGTTCAGTCTTCAAAGTTGTGTCATTCGGCCAGGAATTTTGCTAACTTTAGATCCTTTCCTACAATGACTTGAAATAGTGAGTTAAAATGAAATATATTACATTATTATCCAGGATAGAGCACAGCTAAATTAAGAATGTTTCTGCATCTGTGGGCATAGACAGCTAGCTGATCTTCGTAATTGCTGGTGCTGGGGAAATAGTTTTGTTCATGCAACAGCTCTGCTAAGGGACAGTAGTAGGTCCTGGGACTGGTTTCGGAGTATCATCAACCTAGATCTGTGACTGGGGTGAATTTCTGATTTGTTCAACATTCCATCCATCAACTGTTATTTTTACAATTGTTGCCCTAAGCGGAAAGGGTATGCCCAGATGTGGGTCCTGTGCTTGCTATGCCACCATATTAAGGCTTGCCTGGCTGGTGAGGGGCGATACCCCGAAACCGGTCCCAGGATGCTTGCTTTCGGTCCAGGGAGGACCTGGCTTGGCAGTTCGGACTGGACTCCTCCCATGGGCAGCAGGGTCAAGACTGATTTGAATATGGCTGGGTCCAAACTGGACTGGCGTGGGGTGCAAAAAAAACAATAGATTTGACCCAGATCTGTGAATGGGGGTGAACATTTCATTTGTTCAGCATTCTGTCCATCGTCTGTTCTTTTTGCCTTTGTTGCCCTAAGTGGGAAAGCTATGCCCAGATGTAGGTCCTGTGCTCACTATGCCACTAGATTCAAGCTAGCCTAGCTGATGAGGGGTAATAACCCAAAACCGATCCCAGGATGCTTGTTTCGGTTCAGGGAATACCTGGCCCGGGAGTGCATGCTGGACTGTTCTCCTGGGGAGCAGGGTCAAGACTCATTTGCATATGGTTGGGTTCAAACTGGAATGTTGTGGCAAGCAAACAAATGATGGATTTAACCCAGATGTGTGACTGGGTGTGAATGTTTGATATGTTCAGCATTCTGGCCATCATCTGTTCTTTTTGTATCTGATATATCTACAGCATCTCTGAGGTAGGCCTCCTCAGCCCAGGAGGCATGATACAGTGGCGTCATTAGGGGGTTGCGGGGGGTGCGGACCGCACCTGGTGACACCATCACATGGGTTGACACTGTGACACCATCGGGGGACTGGGGGCGTGCTTCCTGGATGGTGCCCCAAGCTCGGAAGATGCGGATCATCTGGGGTGCGGAGACCGATGCAACCCCCGGGTCAGGTAAGAAAAGAACCTTAGGCAACCCCATGCCTCCGGTAACTCACCTGCCTTTAGCCATTCAAGCTTCTCTTGTGAGCCGTGCGGTGCACGCCAAGTCACCAAAGAGCGGGAGACGTCAAGTAGAAGAGAGGGCCTCGGGGAAGGAGAGGGGAGGGTAATTGAGGGGAGGAGGAGGAGGGGGAGGTGTGGCATGCCGGGAGTGATGGAGGGAGCAAGACTTCCCTTCACCTCTGACAGCCGCACCCTGGGCCGGGCCTTCATCTGTGAGACACGTCGCAGGGCCCTGGAGCCAGTCAGGAGAGCTGTCAGCCCCCTCCAGCCTCCCGCAGGCGCACAGACCCACTGTGCTACCGGCTGGCACTGCCTGTCCGAAGAGGCTGCCGAGGTGCGCCTTGAAGTCACCGAGACTCCATCCATTGCCCTAGAGCCCCGCCCCCATGCGCCTCGAAGATTGAAGCGCCTGCGCTGCGGAGAGGACGGGGCGCCATACGGTTCCCTTCAGCCTCCCGCAGCAGCAGGAGCATAGACCCATCGTGCTACGGTGCCTTTTCCAAAGAGGCTGACGAGGTGCGACATAAAGCCACCAAGACTCCATCCCGCCCCAGAGCCCCTAGCCCCGCCCCCATGCGCATCGAAGCAGCAGCGTCAATAGGGGGGTGCGGGGATGCGGACCGCACGGGTGACACCATGAGTTGCGCACTGGGTGACACTAACCCTAGTGATGCCACTGGCATGACGCATGGTGCATTATATTAAAGGGGTGGACCTATAAGTGCAAGCCTATACGTCTGTATAGTAGCATTACCCATTGGACACTACTATATGTGTTAGCAGTTCATGGGACACATTGGATGACAATCGGGCACTTTTCAGATTGGCAGCTCCATTATGGTACCACTAAAATATGTCATATTTGGTATCAAACAACATGCTTTCTCACCCCGACACAATTCCCATGCCCTGGGCGATGTGGTATGCACCCAGGTGGCACCTTAGAGGATGCCCACCTGGTTGCCCCAGCTTTACTGTGCTCTAGCTGACCAGACTGTGCTTTCCCGCACCTGCTGCTGCCAAGACAGGATTCTGAGCTCCTGCCAGGCAGGAACAAAGGCTAGACAGGAAGGAGGTTAACACCTCCCTCCTTCCCTAGCAGGCTAATGAATTGACATATCAGTGTGGTGAGCAGCCTGATGTGTACACCTAAAATCGAATTCTTCCACCATTGGGAGGGCAGAAAAAGTGTGTTGCCGACAACAGGACTTTGTTCACAGCATAAAGCAAAAGAGGGATTCCTTGTCTCTAAGGCCACAGATTTGGAACTGTGTGAACAAGTCTCGTCCTTGGCTAATATTCGACAATCCCGAAGAGAAGCACTCTGTGTCTCCTGGACTAGTGGCTCTAGTCCCCTGCAAACTGCAGGTAAAAACACTCACCTGATCCAAAGAATCTCTGGCCATCGGGCCCTCCAGGATATCACCCAAATCCATGTGGTCCAGTGCATTGTGGGAGTCTAGACTCACCTGCCCTGAAGTTTCAGATCGCTACGTTACTCCCCTGGGCCCAGTGAAGTTCCAGATGCTTTTTGCAGTGCTTACCGCTGCCAAGGCTTGTTGGTCATCAACCCGGTAACAGACCCCCACACTCAACGCTGTATCTAAAGAAAACACTATGCAAACATCACCCGACGTCAGCAGCGGTGTGACTGTTATGTTTTTGCATTTTGCTCCTTGCAGCACCAGGTAAGCGGTAAAAACAGCACCACGTGTGGCTCCTGTTTAGCATCAAGGACAGCCAGAACAACTCTGCACCCGGACTCCACGCGCTAGGTACAATTGATCTGACTGTTGTGGCCTGGTCCTGGGGCCCGCATGGCTTTACCCCTACAAGGGTTTCAAGTAATTCGACCTGCAGGTGACCGACTGTCTACGTGTTTTACTGCATTGATTTCATATTGCTTCAAAAATCTATAACTCCAGTTAAATATACTCTGTTCCGTTCATTTTGGTGTCTAAATTAAGATAAAAATACACTCAGTTTTTAAAAATTGATGTTGGACTTCTATTGAGTCGTGTCAAATACTTATCATCCATGTTGGTACTCTGAAATGCTTAACACGTGATCCTCTACTAAAGACTTACTGCTTTCTGCCACTCTACCAGGACTGATCTAAGGATTTATTAGCGTGAATCCAAGGATCATCTTTGGGGAATTGTGATAATATTGAATGGCAAGGCTTCCCAGCCATACCACATAATAATCCACTTTTCTACAGATTCAAAATCCAATTTAATGGTGGAATTTTGACTCACTATGTTGGAAAAGGAACTTCTAGAAACACTACCTCTCTTTGCCTAAACCCCCTTCGGCCTTTCTGCCACCATTCAACTGTCACCTGACTGTCAATAGCTTATCTGAAGTGAAATGTGTATTGCTTCCCGACATTGGACAAAAGGATTGGGTGTGGGGCGGTGTTAGTATTCCTTTGATAGGATGGCCTGGGGGCTGTGTTCAAGGACTAGTGACACTTCAAAGAGGCCTACCTTGTCACAAGCTGATTAATTTGCCACCAGGCCTGCCTACTTTCTATATCCCACAAGTTAGCTTGGCTCCAAACCCAGTGGGAGGGAAAGCTACCCCAGGACTGGTTTGGAGTGACCACAAGGGAGGGTTAGCCCATTATCATAGCAACGCCTATGGGTGTGCCCAGGGACCTCTGACCAAGGGAAGAAAGGCCCTGCCTCCTTTGATTTAGGAAGAGAGGGGAATTGTGAGATAGTTTGCTGTAAAACACATTGGAAGTACTGTAAAAATGGATAGTCACCTCTGGGAACTCATTGGCTAGGGTGTGACAGTGGTTGCACCCACACCCCACAGGCTGCCAATGAGCATACATGTACCCTCCTCAAAACATACCTGGGTCAGAGAAGAATCAGAAAAAGGACTGTCCTACTGTTTTCAGAGCCTGAAGGAAGACTGGACCTGCTTGCCTTGAACCCAGGACTACAGAAGTGACTGCAAGGGTCAGGTGACTGATCTCCCTTTGAGCACTAGGGTAAGAACTAGCTTCCATAGGCCTTTTTCTGATTTTTAGCTGACCATCCCAACTGGAACAGACCTTGTCTCTTCTGCTGGCCTTTGTGGGTGTCTCTGTCTCTTAAGGTCCTGAACCTCTGGCTGTGGTCGATGTACTCCTGCATGCCTTCACCAGACTAGACACCAAGAACTGATGCCAAAAGCCTTTGTCAACTGGTTCACTGGATTGGAGGCCAAGCAGCACCCGATCGATGGCTTCAGCAGACTTAACATCGAGCAACATTCAAGCAATGCTGGCAACCTTTGTTGACGACTTCACTAAGCCAGAAACTGAACCACCCCTGATCGACTTCATGACCTGGAGCAACGCTTCCCCGTTGTTGTCGAATCCTTCCTCGGATCAAGTTGGCTGCCTGGCTCCACAGAAGACTTTCGACTTACAAAAAAGTTTCTAAGTGAGGAGGTAACTTTGTGACCAGGGTAAACCTGGACCTTTTGTCCGACCCACGTTTCATTGCTGTTGGTCCCAAATCTTACCTTCGTCCTCGTCCAGTGCAATCAGTTGTAACTAGTTTTGATATTATTTTTAAATACAAACTTTTAAAATGTATAACTCCTGTTCTACTAATTAGATTTTTATAATTTTGGTGTCATTTTATTTATTAAAACGTACTCTATTGTTTTAATTTAATTTGCAATTTTTCTTTTGTTGTATTTTCACGTTATTACTGTTTGAGTACTATATGAATACTTTACATATTGACTATAAGTTAAGCCTAGATGCTTTGTGCCATAGCTACCAGAGGGTAGAGCACAGGTTTATTTTGTGACTTTTGTAATTCACTGTTGGACCTGGCCCCTTCTCCATGGTCACCCCCAAACCTTTTGCCTTCCTTCTCCCCTTTTTGCTGATTTCGTATTTGCTGGGCACTGTACTACTGCTAACCAGTACTAAAGTGCATGTGCTCATCCCCTATAACATGGTAACATTAGCATATCCACAACTGACATATTTATTGTATTTATAAGTCCCAAGTAAAGTGCACTACATGTGCCCAGGGCCTGTAAATTAAATGCTACTAGTGGCCCGCAGCACTCATTCTGTGCCACCCACTCAAGTAGGCCTGTAAACAATGTCTCAGGCCTGTCACTGCAGTGCCTGTGTGTGAAGTTTTAAACTGCCATTTCGACCTGGCAAGTTAACATTCTTGCTAAAACCACACCTTACTTTTTAATACATATAAGCCACCCCTAAGTTAGGCCCTGGACAGCCCCAAGGGCAGGGCGCAGTTTAATTAAAAAGTTGGACATGTACTATTATGTTTTTAAATGCCCGAGTAGTAAAAAACTCAAATTCGTTTTTTAACTAATGCAAGGCCCATCTCTCCCATAGGTTAACATAGGGACTACCTTATTACATTTTATAAGTGTAATTTCCAATTGGGAAAGAATAGATATTTTGAGTTTGTTGTCTCTGGACTCAAAATTTAAATCGCAACCTATAGTAAAGTTGTACTTTAAGTTGCAAGTCTGAAAATGCCACTTTTAGAAAGCTATGCACAAACATAATGGGTTGGGCCAATTGAAAAGTCAGCAAGGCTAGGCCATTGAAAACTCATAACAAACAGGTGCCAATACTGACTGCACTTTCGAACAAACTTAGTTACCTCCATGATCACACAATTCAACTATTGTGATCACCATTTACTATTGCTTTGTCAACAAACCACTCATTAATTTTTTGTTATGCAAATAGTAGTAAACAGAAGAAACATGACATATAATTAACATAATTTTTTCATATATATCACCCACAAAGCATCATGGCAGAACAAAATCAGATCAATTTCACAAATTTACAATCACATTTTATAAACATGAAACCTAAATGCATCCCAGTCCTGGAATCAACTGCCCTAAAGGAGCCTATATCTTTAACCACCCATCCAAGCTCCTACCTATTGGCCCAAAAATCAAACAGTGCCATGTTGGTTACTACCAGGGGTATATCTATGCCATCATATGTTCAATTCATTTCCTGAAAGCCAGAAATAAGTCTTTTGAATGCACTTGTTTGATATAAAATCAGTTGACGCGTTTCAGACCATCCATCATTTCCAGGTTCTCCTCAGAACTATTGCACAATACGATACAAACGCATTTACGTGTGACATAGAGTGGGCTTAAAATACATCCAACCATGCCATCCACTTGTTACGTCATTGTCCACTTCCAACTTGAAACTTCCAGCCTCAACGGGGAATTCAGTTTCACACTTTTAGATGCATCTAAAAGAACACATACATAGACTAATTACTGTCATGAATTCATATATCGGGGCAAACATCCTTTGTGTACTAATAAACACACTGATTTCAAAGTGAGTTTCTGTGGCTGATGAATTGAGATGTCTATCGCATTTTAAAATACTTAAAGAAAACTCAGAACTGCACTGAAAATCTTTTCTTTTGGTGTGTGTCTGCGATGCAGAAGCCAACCTGTTTAACAGGCTCACAACATTTTATCTTGTTGTGCGGCTTTGTTGTGTGCCCGACTAATCTAACCATTTCTATGAACAACACTTGCAGTTACAATATGTTCATATAAATATTATGTGTCCCACAGAGAAACACTTACTTAGATGCTTTGAAGCATATCCTTCGCAGGAACCATCACTTGATTTTGGAACGCCAACTAACTCTGCGGTTGATCCGATTGTTGATTTTTTTTTTTAAAGAGTGTCGAAGCCCGCCCCTCCTAGAACAATCCATAGCAATTGGTCAGAGACCAAAGAGAGTAATCTCAACTTGCAGCTTTCCTTTGCACAGCACTGGGTGTCCACTAAAAGCTTTCTGGGGCCTGTAGTTAACAGCAGAGGGTTCGTTCCAGGTTTCAGCATAATTATATTAGTCATATTCACAAGTTCTCTGAGCAGTTGAACAACACTTCTTTTAGCGAAATCTATAAGGGGCATAGCCCCACATTTACAGATTTTGAAGTTCTGTCATTTCATTTAACCCGTTTGTCACTATATTAAAGTGTAAAAGCCTCTTTTTTTTTTAATCAGCAGTCTCTCAAAATTCCCTCCTCTTTGATCTGGTTGCACCACTGCAAGCACTGTTCACCGGAAGTCAATTTCAGAATGATCTTTCTCTATACAATGGTTGACCAGCGGGCCGCAGTCACTTTGCATCATACCCAGGATTTGTGCTGGGTGATCCTTTGGCAAACCTTTAGGTTCGTCTTACCAATATAGAGTTTCTCCCAGGTACAGCTAATCGACCACATTTTTAGGTCTCGCCTGACCCAGCGCATGCGCTGGTCTGGCGAGACTTGTTGAGAGGGCTCCAAAAAGTGCTACCAGGACAGCCTAGAGCTACAGTGCATGTGCGCGGGCGTGCGCGCCGCGTTTGACCGCGATTACTTTCACTTTCGGCCGCTTTGATGTTTGATCGCGATTGCGATCACTTTCACCTTCGCGGCCGCATGGCCGCTTTGCATAGCCAGTAGGTCTCGCTTTTGGGACCTTACAAGTATTTAGTTACGCAACTGTTGCATGGCTAAACACTTATAAGGTCCCAAGGCGAGACCTATTGGCTATGCCAATGCTTGTTAGTTTTACAATTTGAAAAGGTTTTGTGTTTCCATTTAATATTTGTGTGTGCAAACTCTGATCCTTCAATTGTTTGATTGCAACATGTGCATGTACCACATTTATGAAGTCCTTCTACAGGTGTCAAATTCCATAATTGTCTCAAATTATTTTTCATTTCATTTAACTTCATTTCAGCCTCCAGGGCCATAAAAGTACTAATACAAACAGTCATAACTAAAATTCATAAATCTAACAAACCTACGCTAATTAGTTTATGGAGCTTGATCTCAAGAGTAATGATTAATAGCTGAAAGAAAGGAAAAATATCCATGTCTAACATGTACGTAAAACCATCATATGATAAGATCTTTCAAAATTAAGTAGACTAATAATTTCCTGCATTTAACCACATTGCCCCCCAAAATTTGGCAAGGGAAATAGCGTACAAGAGAGTGAAATCTGTCTTCAGTATTGCACAGGACGACTCGATTGCTGTGCGGAGATAGTTGTTTGCAAATTAGAACTAGGCAAAGCTTGCGTGGTCTAGCGCAAGCTGGGCAGGCAAAGAGAACATGCGCAAGACTCTCTACCTGAGTCTGGCTTGGAGGGCAGGTATCGATAGCCTCAGCTGCCCAGCTCTTCATGAAAGATCTCAGAAGGAGTGTGCCTACTCTAAATTGAAAGTACAGTTTCCTGTTGAAGGGAGCGGTAACCTGATCCCAATAGAGCTCATATCTGAATGTAGACCTAAAATCAAGAAATTGTAATGATCGTGCAGGAAGAACTACTCTTGCAGCTGCTTTACCATCTACCGCTGACTAGTACAACTTCTTGAGGACTTTTTTTGGAGGGAAGGTTATGGTAGCTGCTTTGGTCCACAATTTAGGAGAAACTCTAGCATCTCTTTGATGAACCTGAGCCAAGGAATTCTCACTGAGTGAGCTGCTCAGATAACGTCATGGAGAGCTGATGGATAGTATTTGAGTTCTGGAGTAGACCACAGAAGCCTTCAATATAACAATGGCCGTAATCTGGTTGTGTCCTGGAGGTTCCTTAGGCCCAGTTCCATACATAATGGGACCAAACGTGTGCCAACAGGAAGTGACACAAATTTGCGGAGAAATGTGTTCTTAGTCACTGCAAGAGTGTTTGTGTTAGTATGGGCGCAAAGCTCTTCCCCATACAGGACTGACCCTATGGTCCTGTATTAGAAATGGATGTCTCTAGTTGGCAATGGTTTGCACCTTTTCCAAGTAAAGACCCTTCCTTCTTGTAGCATCGCGCTACAAATAATCACAGACACTACTTGTAGTTACAACTGGAGCTTTATTCTCTGCATCCAGCCTCAGCCCTGTCCCTACTCTAACTGCCCTCATCCTGTCCTGACCCCTCCTCTTCCCCTCCACCCAACTCGCTCCGCCCCCCCCAACTACTAGACTGCTAACTTCATTACATCTCCCCTTTTCTTAATAAAACAAACAAACAGTGCTTCAGTCCATCTCTACAATGAGTCTCTTTGGTGGATGGATATCACGACGTGGCTGCAATGACATGTTCCCAGTGGACACACTCGGCACGGGCTCACTCTGCTGACCTCTGCCTTCTGTATCACCAAGGTCAGTTTCTTCAAGTGCGGGAGTGCCAGTCGGGCTCATCCCAGGTCCTTTTATGTCTCGCGGACACCTCTTGAAGTGGGAGATGTTCCTGGTGATTCTGCGTTGTTCAGATTCCGCCGTCAACATAGTGCCCTTCTGTTGGGTAACTAACAGTGGCTCGTCACGGAATCGGGAATCAGTCTTTCTCTGCTGCTCCTGTTTGATGAAGACATGATCCCCTTCATGCAAGGATGGAGACCTCGCTCTCCTTTTGGCATCGGCATACGATTTAATTCTGTCCTTGTTATGCTTGTCAGTCACAGCCTTTTCCTGGTGAATGTGATTTGGCGATACCGCTTGCAAGGCACCTTCCCATGTCGGGATGCGATTTCTCATTGGCCGCCCTAGCATGAGGGTTGCAGGGCATTGTCCGGTGGTTGAGTGGGTAGTTGTCCTGTAAGCTCTGAGAACTTCATTCAGAGCTGCCTGCAGTTCTCTCTTCTCAGCAGTGGCTTGCTGAAATGTCTTTTTGATCGTAGCCATAAATCTTTCAATGGTGCCATTTGCTTGTGGCCAGAGTGGTGTGACTTTTCTGTGCCTGAAGTCCATGTGTTTCGCAAAGGCACTGAATTCGTGTCCATTGAATGGGGGCCCATTGTCCGTTTTGACTTCTTTGGGGACACCCCATGTTGCAAATACCTCATCTAGCACCTTGAGAGTGCAGGAGGCGCTTGTAGACGATATTATTTGTGCGATGGGAAATCGTGAATATTCGTCAATTATGGCAACCACATATTTTCCAGACTGCAGCGGTCCATAAAAGTCCATGGCAATTTCTTGCCACACTCCACTGGGTAGGGTGGTCATTTGTAGTGGTGCCGGTGGATTGCTTTTGCTGGTCAACTGACAGAGGTGGCAATCCTTTAGTGTAGACTCCACCATTTGATCCAGAAAGGGGAACCAGACGCGTTCCCGTAGAGCTCGCTTCGCAGATACTACTCCTCTGTGGCCTTCATGGGCCAGATTGATAACTCCCTGCCGTAGTTGACTGGGGATGACAAGTCGTTGACCTCTTAGGATGACTCCATCGGTGGTGACCGACAGTTCATCGCAGACGTGCCGGAATGCTTGTATCTCTTTCCGGATTGTAGAGTCTGTGTCTTCTTCTTGCGGGTTATATCTCCATCTATTAGTTTGGATCCGGTGGAGTACCATTTGCAAGATAGTGTCTTGGGCGGTGACCTCCCGAATGACGTCCATGGGAATGGCAGGTGGCAATGCTTGGTCAGCCACGAAGTGGATATACTCCTCAGCAATCGATGGTTTGGATTCTGAAGATGGCTGAGGGTGGCGGACATGTAGTCAGCCGGGTTCTCCGCCTTCCCCGGTTTATGAACAATAGTGAAAGTGTACTCCTGAAGTCTGAGACCCCATCTCTCAATTCTCGGAGGCATGTTGGATTTCGGGTTGCCGTGGAGGGTGATCAACGCCTGATTATCAGTGATCAGGGTAAAGTGCTTGCCATATATGAAGACATGGAAGTGTTCGCATGCCCAGACTACAGCAAGACTTTCCTTCTCTGGCTGCGAGTACTTCTTCTCTGGATCAGACAGGCTGCGGCTGGCATAGGTAACGATCCGCCTCTGGTCAGAGTCATTATCATATTGAGCCAAGATGGCCCCCAATCCAACGGGGCTGGCGTAGACGGTGATCTCAGTCTTCCGTTGAGGGTTGAAGTATGAGAGGCTGTCGGCCGACTCTACAGCGCGCTTGATGTCCTTGAACGCCCGCTCACACTCAGGGGTCCAGTCAAACGGTTGACCAAGCTTGGTAAGAATCCGAAGGGGGAGACTGATGGTCGCCTAGTCACGGATGTAGCGGGCACAGTAGCTGGCCATCCCTAAGAAGGACCTCAAGTCATTGACATCCTGCGGGCTCTTGGTAGTATTCAAGGTCGTGATCTTGTCCGGGTCAGGCTTCATGCCCTCGTCTGAGAAAATGTGGCCAAAGATTTTCAAAGTGGCCTGGTGAAACTCACATTTCTCCTTGTTCAGCGTCAAATTCGCATCCAGCAGGGCATGGCAAACGCGATCAAGAGCGATGTCGTGCTCACGAACATCAGACCCATAGATCAGGATGTCGTCGCTGTAGTTTAAGGTGTTGGGGATGTGTTGAATGATTTGACGGATTGCCTCCTGAAAGATTTCCGCGGCAGACGAGACACCAAAGCTCAGCCGCTTGTACCTAAAAAGTCCTAGGTGAGTTGCAAACGTGGTGATGTAGCGAGATTTGGTGTCTAATTCTAGCTGGTGATAACCTTTGTTCAGGTCTAGCTTCGAGAAGACCCTTGCGCCATTCAGTACAGCAATCATATCGCTCAGATGCGGTCCAGGGTGTCGCTCCCTTTCAATTGCGGTGTTGGGTAGGCGAATGTCAACGCACAGTCTCACCTTGTTGGGAGTCCCTTTTTTAGGTACGATGACCACCGGCGACACCCAAGGGGTCGGGCCATCCGTGCGCTCAATGATGTCTGCGGATAGAAGTTCCTGAAGTTCGTCCTCGACGGCACTTTGAAGATGAAATGGAACACGTCGTGGGTGCTGCGCAAAGGGTTTGATCTGTTCGTTAATGTGCAGCCGAATTTGACAACCTTTCAGCTTGCCTAAGCCTCAAAATAATTTGGGAAACTTGCTGACACAGTTCTGATTGTCGTTGACTTTGAATAAGATTTCCACCAGACGAAGACGCTCTGCAGTGGGGAGGCTAAGTAGGCAGTCGGCTTCAGGCCCTTTGATGACATGTATGACCGCCTGTATGGTGATGTCGTCATGGGTGAGTGTTGTGTGGAATTTACCCAGGCAGGGGAGTGGTTTTTTGGCCATCCACGTGAAGACGCGGACCGGTGCAAAAGTTAGTGGGGGTTTCGGGACCATTTTCTCATGTTCCGTAACTGGAATATAGTTCAGCGAGGCTCCCCTGTCCATTACAAATTTGGTGTCGTGATTCCCCACTCTAATGTCTAGGCGTGGATGTCAAGATTCCGTTCCCCAGATCAACTCTCCTCAGGATTCTGGCGATGCAATAAGGGTTCCACCTCTCGACACCCCCAACTCCTGCACTGATGGCACGGAAGGTTAGGGTGATCAAGCGAGGGAAGGGAAGGAAGGGGACAGCAGGGAGTAGAACCTGTAAAGCAATAAACACATATACCTACAAAACAATAGCAAAACAATGTCAGAATAGACTACTCTCGTATATTCTCACTAATCGCACTACTCTTGCATATTCTCACTACAAAACAACTCCCTTCAAGGAATAAACCTCCTTCACATCACCTTAATAAAGTAATAACACTCACCAGTATTTTCTTTCCGATATACATATATACACAACACCGCACACACCCCGCTTCCTCACACTCATTCATTCATGGCATGACTATTTTGAAGGGAAAGACCAGAGCCCCTTTTCATGTGTGTACAGGTAGAAACAGAGCTGCCTGAAAGAACTTAGGAGAAATGGGTTGCTGTGTTCATTGGCCTCACACAGCGTATCCTGCAACGGTTCAGAGAAAACCCTATTCCCTAGAATTATGGTTTCCACACTATAAGTCTTCTAAACACGGTTACGTCACCGCGTGAGGAAAGCAATTCCAAAAGATACGAAAGAAAACGTAGCCCACACTCTTCCTGGATTAATGTCTCTGACCAGGCGTGACAGTATGTACAGTTCAACTACACACCATGGGACCAACGGGCCACCGGGATCCTCCAGAAATGAAAAGGAAATAAACGAGACACTCCCCCGCCTCATGCGAGGACCACACTTATCTGATAGTTCCCCTCGGAAGTCTCCTGGAACTCTAGAGACCTGACGTCGTCCGAAACAGGAACGTGGACCGACACCAGGACGTGCACCTGAAAAGCAGCCGAGACTGGAACCAGCGTAGTCTCTCCCCGCCTTGAAGAAACACAGACGAACTCTCCTCTCCACCGAAATCCGGAACGAACTCTCAAGCCGGAATTACGCACAACGTCCCGTGCGAACGTCGCTCCTTATGACTGCGCGACTCCTCCCCTTTTCAGTCCCTGAGCATTCTGGGGCTTGTAGGCCATGCAGGCGCGCACGACCCGATCCTTACAGTGGATACTTTTTCAGTAGATCAGGGTCCGCAATCATGTTCAAGTATTCCATGGTGTCGGTCGAGTCTTTGGAGGAAGATGATCTCGAGTCCCGAGATGGGCATCTGCGTTCCCATCGTGACCTGCGTGATTCCCGGCTGGAATGTGATGAGCCTGGGGACCGCATGAACTCTCCTTGAACAGCTCGTATGTGATGTTTCCTTGCGTCTGAGCGGGACGATCTCGTTGTTTCACCTCGCCTTTCCTTGTGATAGTCCCCGCACATTGCTTCGAAGTGGTTGGATCGCCCACATTTCCTGCATCGCTGACCCATGGCCGGACAGGTGTCTATATGAGGATAGTCATATCCACACCGATAACATCGTTTAGTCCTTTCTGGCTTTCGGTCCCTTCGCCCTGGTTCTCTTCTCCTGTACTCCGGGCGTCGTTGGCGAGACGACGGACTAGGTCTCCATTTATTCTCCTGCGAATACTTCCTTCTGCTACGAGGTTGTTCTTGAACGCGGTGTGCTTGCTCGTGACTGACGTTGTGTCCTGTTTCAATGGTGGCGGCGTGTTCCTCCGCTTGGTCGTATATACGAGTCATTTCTTCAATCTCTTCCAATTCGTGGGGTTTCCTCAGTAGCCGTCTCCTGAGTGTTTCTGAGTGACAGCCAGCTATGATTTGCGATTTGATGACAGCGTCAGGCGAGAAGGTTTCAAACTCACAGTGTCTCGACAGCCGTCGTAACCGGGTGATGAATGCACTCATTGCTTCCTCTTTCCCTTGATGTGCTTGGTGAAATGCGTGGCGCTCATAGTCCACGTTTCTTTTATGGAGAAACTTCTTGTTCAGTGCCTCACGCACTTTGTCATAGGTTCCAGTATCTGCAGGCGAAAGATCCTTGATGATTTTGCTTACTTCCCGGCCTGCTAGGTTGCGGAGGGCAATTAACTTCTCTTTGTCTTCCGTCACTTTGTATCCCTCGATATAATCTACGAAGTCTTCTAACCATTCTTGCCACTCGGGGCCCATACTCCCTCTCGTGGTCACGGTCAGAGGTTCCGGAGCTCGCAGGTGTGATCCTCCCGCAACAAGGGGCTTCCGCTGTGGTGAGGTGTTGGGGGTCACTATTGTGTCATTGTTTTCTTTACACCCTTTTGTTGGTGCCTGTTTCTTTATTTATTCTCGCCAATGCTTGTTTATTTACACTTGACAATGCTTGTTTACTTCTTCTCGCCAGTGCTTGTTTCTTTGCTCTTGTCAATGCTTGTTTATTTCTTCTCGCCAATGCTTGTTTCTGTTGCTGTATGCCTGACTTCAAAATGGCCACTCTACAACAATCAAGGGGTCTGTCTTGAAAAGTGCCTGACTCCAAGATGGCCGCTGTCACTGCATGCACACGAGGCTTTCTCTCATGGCTCACTCGGTCCTCTTTCACTCTGGACTCACCGGCGGGCAGCTTCAGAGGGTAGCACACATCAGGACCTGCTTCTCCCCAACGGCGGCTACTACCAGGTGAGGTTGGGGTGGGCTCCCGCCTTATTCTTCAGATTCCCGCGTTTCTTCTTGCGACAGCGTGCCAAGACTCACGCATCGGGCGTGAGATCTTCCGACATCGACGGGCACTCAAACCCGGACTTCAAGGCGCTCGGCGGCGCTCGCCAGCGGGCCTTCAGGGACGGCGTCCTCTACGCTGGGGCACTTCTCTTTCGCTCTCGGGTGCGAGGCAGGGTCGAGGTGGGCTCCTGACTTCTGCGCTTACCAGCCTCACCCAAGGCACACGTTTCTGGCGTGAGTCGCGCTTCGGCGCGATCGGCTTGATTCTTTTCGAGCGAGTCAGCGTTTGTTCTTGCGGCCGCTCTCGGCTCACTCACGGTCTCTGGGGGGGTCAAGGTCCCCTGCTGCTGGCCTCTTCTCCTCAGGCGGCAGCTCAACTTTACTTGGCAGCGTTCTCCTCGACAGGGTGTCTTCGTGGGGTTCTGTGAGCGGTGGGGCTTGGTCATCCCACCCTCGTCGCCAGTTGTAGCATTGCGCTACAAATAATCACAGACACTACTTGTAGTTACAACTGGAGCTTTATTCTCTGCATCCAGCCTCAGCCCTGTCCCTACTCTAACTGCCCTCATCCTGTCCTGACCCCTCCTCTTCCCCTCCACCCAACTCGCTCCGCCCCCCCAACTACTAGACTGCTAACTTTATTACACTTCTAGTCAGGATAAGGGAGTTACACTCCTAAAATAACCCCTGCTCACCCCCTTGTTAGCTTGGCATGAGCAGTCAGGCGTATCTTAGAGGCAGTGTGTAAAGCTTTTGCACATAACCGTAATACAGTGTAAGCACTATAAAAAAGCACTTGCACATAACCGTAATACAGTGTAAGCACTACAAAAGGACACCTCACCAGTATACAAAAATATACAATATTTTTATATACTCAAGACAAGACCAAAAACGATTAAAATCCATAATACAGTTCATAGAAATCTTCAGTTATCAAAATGAACTTGAAATAAAGTTCCTTGAAGTCGATAGCTGTGTCTGGGGCTATCACTGCATCGTGAACAACAAATTCCAAACAGTTCTGGCTGACCGTGGCGTCGCGGGCTTAGCTACGGTGTCGGAAAGACCCGCAAAACAGTACCTTTAGAAATGCAGGGTGTTGGCGACATCTTGTTGAGCTCCAAAGGCACGGCGCCTGGAGGTTGGTGCAGGAGTCGTTGGGCCCTTGAAGTCACACGTGTTGCAGATCGAACTCCTCGTGGTTGAAGTCGTGAGCGCTGGCATCGGCAGACATAGGGTGCTGTAGTGTGAAGTGCAGCGGTGCGGCGTGTGGTGCCCTCAGGTCGCGGTGCAGGCAGTGGCTCGGTGACGGTCATCCAGCGGCATCGGTGAGACCAGGGCTGCGGTGTGAAGTGATGCGGTGCTCGTCGCGGTGCTGGCAGGTCATGGTGCAAGCAGCGGTGTTGTCGTTGCTGAAGCGCTGTCGTCGGCTGACGAACTGGAGTCGATGGCGCCGGCGTCGGAATGCCAAGGCTGCAGTGCGGGATGAGGGCCATGCGTTGTGCAACTTATGAGTGGTGCCCTCGAACCAGAGTGCAAGCAGCGACGTCGATGTCGGCGTGAAGCGGCGTTATCGGGGATGCCAGGTCGACGGTGTGAAGTGAGGCGGTGCAGAATGCGGTGCCCACAGGTCATGGTGCAAGCAGCGTCTCGATAGCGGCATCAGTGAGACCATGGCAGCTAGCTGACCATAATGGACAGATAGCAGAGAAAGCTGCAGCATAACGGACCATAAAGGGCAGGAGGGAGGGATCAGGGGCATTACAATGGAACGGACAAGCCAGGAGGGGAGGAATAGGGGTCTGCACATGGAAAACAGAGGGAAGGGGGCATGGCCGGAGCAGCAAGCTGACCATGGAGGTCAGGTAGGATGGGCACTAGAAACAAGACACACCATGGAGAGCAACAGTGAGACTATAATGGCATACACACAGACCATGGAGGGACGTTGGAAAGGGTCATGAGCAGCTAGCTGACCACACAAGTAAGGTGGGAGGGGTCGGGGCAGCACAGAAGACCATGTATGGCAAGCGGGAGGGTTAGTGGCAGCACAATGGTCATGATAGGCAAGAAGGAGGGGGCAGGGGCATGCACAAATAACCATGGAGGATAGAACAGAGGGGTAGGAACTGGGCACAGACAAGAGAGTTCAGGGGAAAGGGCCTCACAACAGACCGCACAGGGCAGACAGGAGGAGCAGTTGCAGCACAACAGACCAGGGAGGGCAGAAGGTTGTGGCAGTAAAATGGACCATGGAGGACAGGAGTAAGGGGATAGGGGCATGAAATGTGGACAGGCAGGGTGGAGGTGGCAGGGACAGGTTACAGTCATCTGACAATGCTAGTCAGGTAGGAGAGGAGTGGCAGCTCAACAGAACACTCAGAGTATATAGGAGGGGCAGGTCCATGGAACATGGTGGGCAAAAAGGATGGAGCAGGGGCATGCAAACACACAGAGGGCAGGGGGAAGGACAATAGGGGTAGCAGGCTAAGCACAGAGGCTAAGCAGGAGGACAATGATGGGGCTTAGAATTGTGCAATGGAGGGCAGGAGGAGTGGACTGGGACATCATGCTAAATGGAGGGCAGTGGCAGCACATCAGACCATGCATGGCAGGAGGGAGGAGGCTAGTGCATGGATTCAGACAACCGAGGATAGGGAGGAGGTGGATGGGGCAGCAAGCTAACTGTTCAGAGAAGGCGGGAAGGCCAGTGGCAGAACAACGGCCACACAGGGCTGTAAAAAGGGGACATGGACTTGGACAATGGATGGCTAGGAGGAGGGGAGGCAGGAGCCGCAAGCTTGGGTGGGGGCAGCACAATTCCAGGCCATGCCCTGCTTCCAACCCCCCACCATCCATTGTGATAGGCATCTTTCTTAACGTTAAAAAAACCTAGAAATTTGCTGAAAAAAACAAAGATTACAGGGACGTTATACTCAGATTTCACTCATGCACAACAAGTGAAATTCAGCAGTTATAGTTACCTGAGATACCTATAACTTACGCCCCGCAATGTTCTGCTAATGACCTCAGACATTACATAATTCATGACATGGTCAGTTACATCACTCATGACATCACTCATGACATCTCAAATGAGCTGTGAATGGAATGGAACTATAATCGCTAGAACTTTATTTAGGGATAGTGTGTGTATATTAACACCCCTTTTTTTCTTTTCTTTCGTTAAGAACCATTATAATAGGCAACGTGCCCAGATTAATATGGCCGATAGTCTTTCACTTTAAAGTAATATGTAGTCTTTTGTTTATGTTAATGTTTGCAATTCTAAATATGTTTATTATGAATAGGCCACGTTGACGAACATACAGGTATGGCGGTCACAGGGCAAGATATGCTGAAATTACATTGTGTGCATATTAACACTTGTTTTCTTTTCTCTATTGTATCAATTCCTGAATTTTCACATCGTGACCAAGCCAATATGGCCGCCAGCTTTTTGGATTAAAGTAATATGTAGCCCTTTGTTAATGTTGGCAACTAGAGGCATTTGTACATTTCAATAAGGAAGCTACAATGACGTCTTGTATCATTATCAATGATCGGGCGAGCCGAAACACGTGGATTGCGTCCTTTGCAGATAAATACTCCCAAACTACAACCTGAGTGCCGATTCCTTCCTTGTAAGAGTGAGAGGAGATTAAATACATATATATATAAAATTCACTGAAAAAAACACAAGTTTCAGGGACGTTATAGTTAGAAATTAGCATTTAAAAAACCTTAGATATTCACTGAAAAACCACAAGTTTCACGGACGTTATAGTTAGTCTGACATTACACTCGTACAAAACCAGAGAAATTCAGCTGTTCTAGTTAGCGGAGCTAACTATAACTCACACCCCCCACAATGCACTGCTGATGACGTCACATATTACATCACTCACGACATGGCCAGTGACATCATTGATGACATCTCAAATGACAATGCTGATGATATCACTAATGACATCATCCAGTGACTGTAAGTGTTTCTAAAAAGTTTAAGAATGTAATATATATATATGATGATTCAGTCAGTGTGTGACTGACTGTATAAGTGAGGGATTATACGAGTCTGGGTAAATGTATGGGTGAGTGAATAAGCTGTGTGAATGTCTGTATCAGTCTGTCAGTTGGTGTGTAAGTCGCTGCATGGGTTGGTGAATAGGTACATGAGTGTCTATGGGTTATTGATTGATTGTCTGAATACCTGTATGGGTGCTGGAGTGTATATGTGTTGTGTGACTACCTGCATGGATGTGTGAGTGGGTGATTTACTGGCTGTATGGGTTCATGAGTGCATCTGCAAGGGGCTGTATGGGTGAGTGAGTGTGCATATAGCTGTGTTGGTGAGTGAATGGATGCCTCAGTGGTATATGTGTGAGTAACTGCATATGTGAATTGCAGTATATGTGAGTGTTGGAATATATAAGTGACTGTATGTGAAAGTGAGTGATTGTGAGAGTGGATGTATGGATGAGTGTGTGCTTGTGTCAGTGATTGTATAAGAGTAAGTATGTGTTCGTATCTGTGAATAAGTGAGGTGGTGTGTGTATAACTGAGTAAATGGCATTGTGATC
Source organism: Triturus cristatus (assembly GCF_964204655.1). Lineage (NCBI taxonomy): Eukaryota > Metazoa > Chordata > Amphibia > Caudata > Salamandridae > Triturus > Triturus cristatus. The sequence continues at coordinate 1,187,425,228 of NC_140581.1, read as the reverse complement.
GACTCTTTGGGTGACTGATTAGGTGTGTGCGTAACTCTATGGGTGAGTGGCGATGTGTGAGTGTCTGTATGGGTGCATATAATGGCTGTATTTATGAGTGACTGCATGTATGAGTGAGTGTATGGGTGAGTGAGTGGCTGTGTGTGTGTGTAGACCTATGAATCAGTGAGTGGGTATGTACTAATTGGTATTAGTGTGTCTATGGTTTCGAGAATGGTAGTCTGTATTTTAGAGTGAGTGTATAAAAGGTTATATTAGGGTGTGAGTAGGTGCATCAGAGATTAAGTGGATGAGGTCATCAGTGATGTCATCAGTGATGTCACTGACCAGGCCATGAGTGATGTAATATGTGAATATGTGATGTCATCAGCAGTGCATCGCTGGGGCGTGAGTTATATATTTATTTTGTTGGTGGGAACCAGATATGCTATTGGTAACATTATACATAACCAGTCTTTACACCAGTATCGAACATCAGAGGGAACTAGAAGCGACACAGTTCTTTCTGAAGAAAAGAAATTTGAGATATTGGGAACATAACAAGTTACTAATGGAACTAATTTCATTTTGTCTCAAAAATAAAAAAATTTGTTCGCAGGTGAATTATTCTTTCAAAAACAGGGGACTGCAGTTGGCATGTGCTTCACCCACAGTTATGCAAATTTATTCGTAGGCTGGTGGGAGAAGCACGTGGCCTGGGCAGGAAAAAATGAAGTGGCTGTACAGGATTGTCCTTTGGTCCCGTTATATTGACGACCTATTCATTATATGGAGGGGGTCAATAGATGAAGCAAAAGAATATGTAACAATCCTAAATGAAAACAATCTGAATTTGAGATTTACTGAATGTATGAGTAAAACAAATGTACCATACTTAGATCTAATGGTATACATCACAGACAACAAGATTGAAACAACGCTCTATAGAAAGCCCACAGCGGGGAACAACACATTACATGCTGCAAGTTTTCACCCGAGGAGTGTCATCAGTGGGGTTGCCTATGAGGAATTAATAAGATTAAGGCGTAACTGTTCAATAGATGGAGATTTCAAGAAGGAATGTCAGGAGGCAGTGGGCAGATTTGAGAAAAGAGTATACAGAAGGGAGACATTACAAAATGCTTTAAAAATGATAGAAAAAATACAGATAAAGGATCTCCTATTAACAACTGGGGAGGGACAAAGTTCAACTGTCAAAAAGAAAGGAACAGTTAGAATGATAACTGAGTACACTATAAGTTCCACTGAAGTGTTTCAGATTTTTCAGAAGAACTGGAGGTTACTTCGAACTGATACTATCATAGGGTCAACGATACTTCTGAGTCCTCTGATTACGTATAGAAGGGATCTGGCATTGAAAGATCAGTTAGTAAGAAGTCACCTTACTAAGGGACCAAGTAAAAAAGATCAAATCAGAGGGTTCCATCCATGCATGAACTGCAAAGCCTGCAAAAACAGCCTGAAAAGAAAAGAGTTTCAGGTACCGGGAAGACAAACTAAACGCAGAATAGGGACACTTATGAATTGTAACGCAGAATTTACCGTGTATTATCTAACCTGTCCCTGAACTTTAAATTATGTTGGAAGTACAATACATCCCGCAAAGAAAAGGATCCTCGAACATATGCAGGCCATAAAAAAAAATTCGGGATTTAACTTACCCCGTGGCACGTCATTTCAAGGCAGAACATAAGTCGAATCAAAATCTTTAAAAAACATTCTGTCTGGATCAGGTTTTAAAATCAGAAAGAGGTGGGGATAGAACTATGAAACTGAGGAAGTTAGAATGGAGGTATATTGCTGATCTGCAGACCGAGACACCTAGAGGGCTCAACAACGAGGAAGAACTTTGGGTTCATGTTTAAATTGCTAGACAGAGCCTTGACTCAGAATAAAAGATTGATTGTATAATAGATTATAGAGACATGAAAACCAGAATTGTTTTTTAGGTTATTTGGTTGTGTTTTTGGTTTTTAGTTCCATGGAGCAATGGTACTAGGTATGAGAACGGCCTAAGGTGCAAGTTGTCAGTAAAAATATCATGTGCTAACGTGATATATACATAGCCCATTCAGGGCACAAATGTGAAAACTAGGCGGAGTATGCTTTGTGAATGATGAACAAATCAGTATGCCTATTCAGGTGTGATGAGTATAAAATGATTATAATTTGATCTATACTAGAAAAGCCCCACTGTGTGTTACAATGAAAGAAACGTTTCAATATAAAATGAATTGATTACAAAATAACATGCCAATTTAAAAATTGTGTGTAGGGCAATGAATGAATTGTATCCGTTTACAAATGGCCGCTACAATTGTACCAACGTGGACTACAGCTGCATTTGTGGTCCCTTTTCTAAGGCAATGAATTGATTGGAATTTTTCCTCTCTCTATGTTTATGGTAAATATATTTTAAAAATGACGAGAGTTTTGGTGCCCACTGACATTGAGGAAGTCGTGCAAGCCGAAACGCGTCTGTCCGAGTAAGTCGTGTGGTGTAATAAATATTTAAAAAGTAATTTCTCTAGTGTGTGCCTCGATTTGTGACCAAGTGCAGTGGAGGTCACGTTTGGGAATATATATATATATATATATATATATATATATATATATATACACACACACTACTCTTCATCTCAAACTTGGGAACTAGCCCGGGTTGCCTCCTCTTTTCTTCTTTTTTTTAAAAATAATTTGTCATACACTAAGCCTTAAAGGGCATTTATTATATATAGAATGCCCCTTTTATGGCTCAATACATTAAACATGTAAATATTAAGTGAAGACAGCCCATGGTTTAGCTAATTGTGATATGCGACGATGAAGTCAACTCTACCCCATGTTTTGTGCAATAACTTATTGACATGTTAGGCACAAACTCCCTCTTTAACTAACGAAGCGACTATCCAATTTTTATTTCCCCCTGTATTTCCGACCCCTTGTACTACTCCGTGGATACTGCTTTCACTATTCTGTGGATGTTGTTCTTCATTTAAAGTGTTTACTTTATTTTACTTTATTTTCCCCCAAACTCGCGGTATTTTCGACCGCACCTAAACTCACGGATTTTCCCCGAGCTGCCCCCTTCGTTGGCACGAACCGTGTGATACGTATCACATGGCAATACACCTACATTATCGGCGCATCGTCTCACGCCGCACCCCAGAAGCTGCTCGGAGGGACGTTATATCTACTAGTATACCATTCAGTTCCATAGAACCCTTCGTATGCTAAGATTGTTAATCATTTCGAAGAAACCATGGCCTACATATATTTGTAACTATATAGCTATTATGCACAGTAATAACTGCTGCATTCTTTTCGTGGCTGAAGCAAAAAAATATCCCACAGTCAGCATGTGTGGGGAACAGAAAGCACACCATGCCTGCATCAAAGAAGCAGAAGGCGAAAGAAACACCCACACTTTTTGCCGTCGAATTTTTTTTTCAACAGGGGCTTTTAATTATTTTCGATAAAGTTTTGTATTCTACAGGGTGTGCATTTGGTGTTTTACACACAACTCGTTCATTCTTTGCAAAATATACATGTGTTTTTTCTAGCTTTCGGTTGTTTTTCTTTCTGCCTGTCTTTTTCTTTATTTCTAAGAGTGTTTTTTGTTATTCGCTTTCCACCGGTCTTTCTGTTATCATCTCAGTCTGGTTTCACTCCATTTCCCTTTTATGCTAGTATCTGTCCTTCTGCCATCCACTAGCTGCAAACGTTTTTCAATCTATGTATTTTTCTATATGCCCTCCCCTCTATCTAGAAGTATGTCTTCTGCTTTTTAAGTCTTTCAACCGATCTATCTTCCCCCTTTTATCATCCGCTGCACATCAGTAGCGCTTGTCTTTGACATTTTCTATCTGCTTTTCTTGTTTTCTCTCTGTCTGCCCGACTCTCCTATGTTCAAGCTGTGCATGGCTGCCCGAATGTGTGGTTGCCATTTTCTGTCTGAGTTTCCATCCGCTTGTCATTCCATTTGTCTTTTGCCAAATTTCTTTTTTACCCTTTTGCGTCTGTGTGCCATTTGCCTATTCTCTGTCCTACTGCTTAACGGTTATTTTACTTTTCAGTCTATCTTTCGTAAAAAATGTTATTTGTCTGCCTGGTTAAACCTATTTTATGGCTTTTTTTAACTGCTTGTTTTTTGAAAAATATTTTTGTATCTGTCCCTTATCCTGCCTTTCTTCATTTTCCCCTCTTGGTTTACTTGTGTGTATCCCTTCTTTAACTGTCTGCCTCCCTTGTTGTCATTCTCTGTTTGCTTTTACTTTTTCCATAGCTAGCTTCTCTCCACCTTTTATCTGCCTTCCTGTGTCTCTTTGCTGCGTGGCACCTGTCCGTCTGAATATTCGTTCATCCTTTTGCCTTTTTTTCTATCTGCCTGCCTCCGCTTTAGCTATAGCTCACTGTAACTGTTTCTTTGTTGTGATTTAAAAAATTTTATCTGCGTGTTTCCCTTGTTACCTTTGTTTCTGTCTGTCTTTTCTCATTTTCTATCAATCTTAATCTTTTCTGCCTGCCTTTTGTGACAGTTGACCACTCTGTCTCTTTTCCCCTCCTGCCCCTCTTTTCACATTTTCGATGTGTGCATCTTCTCTACTTTACTTGCCTTTTTTAAACACTCCGTCAGCCTCCTCACGCCCCTTGCCTTTTCTATATGTTCCTGTTTTATTCTCATTATATATATATTTTTTTTCTAATTCTCCCGCTTGTTTTGTACCTAACTCTAAACATTTGTGAAGTCATGCCATCTTGTCCCCGAGCTCTTTGGTACAATGCATTTAGATGCTTAGCAAGTCACAGTACCGCAGGACAGGCTTCTGCAATGGTTTACAAGGCTCACGTCATGGATCAGAGGGACCTGAACAGACCGGCATTTCACAGCGCATATGTGCCCACACAGCGTACCTCTCCACTCCCTGCAGCAAGCACGCCAGTGGTGAACCCTAAGATTCTAGAGAATCAAATGGCACTGCATGGATCAATATATCATAAGCCTCTTTTTGCACCTCTGTTGGTTCTTTCTGCCCCCCTCTTGCCTCTTTCAGCACCTCTGTCACTTCTTTCTGCACTTCTCTTGCTTCTTTCTGCACCCTTCTTGCCTCTTTCTGTATCCCTCTTGCCTCTTTTTGCACCGCTCCTATCTCTTTCTGCACCCCTCTTGACTCTTTTTGCACCTCTGTTGGTTCTTTCTGCACTGCTCTTGCTTCTTTCTGCACATCTCTTGCCTTTTTCTGCAGTTCTCTTGTCTCTTTCTGCACCTCTGTTGCTTCTTTCTGCACTTCTTGCCTCTTTCTGCACCCCTGTTGCTTCATTCTGCACTTCTCATGCTTCTTTCTGCACCCTTCTTGCCTCTTTCTGTATCCCTCTTGCCTCTTTTTGCACCGCTCCTATCCCTTTCTGCCCCCTCTTGCCTCTTTTTGCACCTCTGTCGGTTCTTTCTGCACTGCTCTTGCGTCTTTCTGCACCTCTCTTGCCTTTTTCTGCAGTTCTCTTGCCTCCTTCTGTGCCTCTGTTGCTTCTTTCTGCACTTCTTGCCTCTTTCTGCACCCCTGTTGCTTCATTCTGCACTTCTCATGCTTCTTTCTGCACCCCTGTTGTCTTTCTGCACTCGACTTCCCTCTTTCTGCACCTCTCTTGCATCTTTCTGCACCTCACTTGCCTCTTTCTGCACTTCTCTTGCTTCTTTCTACACCTCTGTTGCTTCTTTCAGCAATTCCCTTGCCTCTTTCTGCACTTCTCTTGACAGTTTTTGCACCTCTCTTGCCTCTTGCTGTACCTCTCCTACCTTTCTGCACCTCACGTGCTTCTTTCTGCACTGCTCTTGCCTTTTCTGCACCCCTCTTCCCTCTTTGTGCACCACTGTTGTCTCTTTCTGTACCTCTGTTGCTTCTTTCTGCACTTCTCTTGCCTCTTTCTACACCCTTCATGCCTCTTTCAGCACCTCTTTTGCTGCACTTTTCTTCCTTCATTCTGCACCCCTCCTGCCTCTTTCTGCACCCCTCTTGCCTCTTTTTGCACCTCTCCTATCCCTTTCTGAACCCCTCTTGCCTCTTTTTGCACCTCTGTTGGTTCTTTCTGCACTGCTCTTGCTTCTTTCTGCACCTCTGTTACAAATTTCTGCACCCCTCTGCCTTCGTTCTGCACCTCTCTTGCCTCAGTCTGCCCACTTGTTCCCAGTTTCTGTACCCCCTTTGCCTGTTTCTGCAACTCTCTTCCCTCTGTCTGCAGTTCTCTTGCATCCTTCCGCACCTCTGTTGCTTCTTTCTGCACCTCTTGCATATTTTGGCACACCTCTTTCTGCACCACACTTGCCTCCTTTTGCACCTCTGTTGGTTCTTTCTGCACTGCTCTTGCTTCTTTCTGCACCTCTTTTGCCTGTTTCTGTACTTCTCTTGCCTGTTTCTGTACTTCTCTTGCCTCCTTCTGTCCTCAGATGGGAAATGCAAGCTGTCAAGTTTAAAGGTCTGGTGCTCTCGTGACTGAGGTATATGTCTACTTGTATATGTATTCTTACATTTGTTATGCATCTGCAAGATTGCAGCTTAAACAGCGGGTAACTTCTCCAATAGGTGGTCAAATGTTCTCAGTTCTGCTTTGTCATTCGGTTTCACAGGCAGACATGTCTTATGCATATGTGTTATAGCCCCTCAAATAAACTATTGACTACCCATGTGCCCTGTATTGAGCAGAAAGAAATGCATACACCTTCTTTTACACAAATTTACAGAGTATGCTGGCTGAAACACAGGTATTCAAGTGTGTGTATGTTTATTTTAATTTAACATGTCACTAGGTAAAAGCATAGACACACATGCATACCTTCACAAACTTGGTCAGACTTACAACAGTGATATGCTTAGGATTGCTGTTTTATATTTGGTATGCCTAACATTCTGAGCAGTCAATTAATAGTGAACCTTGAAGAGAAAAGTGAGGTTTAAGACATCTTCAGAGAATGATTAGAGATTAGGGTACTTTGTATGAGTCCGTTGTAAGGTACAGTCAAAGTAGGCCTCTTTCTGCACCTCTGTTGGTACTTTCTGCGCCTTTCTTCATCTTTCTGCACATCCTACCTATGTAGGCATACTCAAAAATTAGCATTTAAAAAGCCTTACAAATTCATCAGTGATGTCACTGACCATGTCATGAGTGATGTAATATGTGACGTCATCAGCAGTGCATTGCGGGGGCGCGAGTTATAGTTATCCCAACTAACTATAACGGCTGTATTTCTCTGGTTTTGTATGAGTGAAATGTCCAACTAACTATAACGTCCCTGAAACCTGTGTTTTTTTCAGTATATATATATACAGAGAAAAGAAAGAAAAAGAGAAATATATTTTACAGTCACACACATATTTACAAGGCTCCGAAAAAAACGGGACAGGCCAGATATAAAAGTGAGACAAAGGGTTTTAGTCCTACTTTTATGTCTGACCTGTCCCGGTTTTTGCTTCTAAAAATCTGACCGCCCTAACCACAGAGCTACTGAAAAATCTTCACAATACAGAGAGTTGTTGTCTTTGATTGCAATATCTGTTTATGACCAATGGGTCGTTTAAAAAGGTGACCTGTACTAAATGGGCTGCTATTGTACATATATTTACCTTTTCGTTTTACGGGTATGTTGTCTTATGCAGCTATAAATAAAACAGAGGCTTTTGCACCAATGCCAGAGGCCCGTTGACCACAGTTTATAGTTCCACATTTAAATGGTGTAGTTTTCAAATAGGCTTTGCCAATTAAGTTCGAGTCTTGGCATGTCGTTTTCAAATAGGCTTTGTCAATTAAGTTCGAGTCTCGGCGTGAGTTCACAAGCATGCTTGAAATGGGTGCCCAAAAAGTTTAAATAAAATATGAGATAAAAGCATGCAGCTAGGATTATCAGTTATGAAAAGTAGAGGGCGTTAAGAAAAAAGTGTGCATTAAAAAAAATTCCCCAACAGCAGAAAGAAAAGACTTTTGTGCTGGGAAACTGATAAGAGAAGCACGCAAGGAAGGAACAAGCATTGGTAAATGCAGGGAACTATGCTACAGCCAATAGAAATAAGTAATAAGCACCGGAACCAAGGAAAAGCAATGGGGCGGGATGTTGCCCCCTTTTAAGATTATTTTGAATACAATAGATTTGTCAAGCACCCAGGCAAAACCTAAAAACAAGCTTACATACGCGTCTTTTACTAAAGACGTCATGCACTTCAAGCAAGAGAACAACTGCCGCTTCTCCTCTGTCCCTCCTGCAATTGTTTGTTGTCTTCCACAACCCGAAAGGAGAAACACGCAGACGTGACTGCCTCATCTCCTCACTGTGGCAGCGACTCATGAGGCTCACTGATGCACACCAGCCTATCCCTCAGACCCTTTGTTTACTCAGTATAAGGAATTTGCCGCTTCCGCCCAGCCATACATAGGCAAAACAATGTGGCATCAAGACTAAAGTATGGAACCATAATTTTAACAGGTTCAATGCCAAAGAGTAGTATTTTTATTTTTATTTGACAAACGGTGGTAACAGATTGGTAACAATTACAACCTAAAAAGGGAGGTAAAAACATAGTTATAATTAGAAATAAAATAAGAACAACAAACCTGAGCAAATGCCTTTCCGAGGACAGACAACTAAAATAAGATGTTCTCTGGGTGGGTATGACTTTTATCCACCAGGAGAACGTTGGGGTATTTTAAAGCTTTCTTCTATGTTTATTCACCAGACAAAGGACAACAGAATCTCTGTTAGAGAAGGTGGGCGCTCCTCAACTAAGTCATGACTGGAACAAGGAAGAGGACAAGAAGTCAATATATCTCGATTTTAATTATGTTTCCTGTGTTTAGGTAACCACGAGCAGAGCTCAACAAATCTTTCCCATCATTCTTAACTGGAATTCGCTTTCTGTTTGGTAATATTGCATTTTAATACACAACTTAGTGTGCCATTAGGGACCTAAAAGCGGTTTTTTTCCTCACATAGCCACAATGTTTAACTGTCTACCTGTGGATCTGTTCTGTTGTGCTTGTTTGTGTTGATGTAGTTCTAGTCATGCCTTCAGAGACTCACTCTGACCTGGCTGGAGGTTGATTCAGGTCCCTCCTTCCTGGGCCCTGGTGTCTGGTCCATGTGGAAGGACTGAAGATGGTCTGATACCAGGGCCTGGCCTACTAGCTCCTAATGGTGGGAGCAGTTCCACTACGCTGTTATTCGGGAGACTTAATCATGGCATCAGGTGTAGAAGGTTGAAGTTTGTACTGCAACATGATCTCAAATGGAATGACTATGGGATTAGTGACCAGCTTGGACTTGGAATGAGTTCTTTGTTGCTGTGTTATCTATGAGACCGTGGAGTTCTTTTAATATCCGTATGGTGAGCAGCTCACAGACTTTCATTTGTGGCTATGTCTCATGTACTGGATGAGACTGGTACTGGGGCAATGCAACTTGGCTCTCCGAACAGAGCTGTCTGGGGCTTCTGTTAATTTAACTAAGGAGTGCAGGCCCCTAGGGTAGGTCTCCTCTAGTGTTGTATGGTTGCCATTGGATTTCCTCCTGAACGTAATGTGTGCTGATTTTGATATTGCTGGGGAACTCCATACTGGTACTGGCCCTACTATTTCTACAGTTTGGGTTTGCCTGGAATCTTTTTTTACCACCAAATTTGAAGATCCTGTTGACAGCGGTCATGCCTTATTGTTATATAATTTTATATAGCGCAAACAAATGCACGGAGGCAGAGCATTTCGAAAAGACAGGAGGTCCGTGTGAGATTTACTATGCGGAGGCAGAGAGTTCCACAGTTTTGAGGCCCCCGTCACAAAGCTCCCACCGCCCCAGGAGGCATGCTTGAATTTTGGAATCACAATATATTTGGCCACACTTAAACGGAGATACCATTTAAACCTGTCTTTAAGGTAGTTTGGTTGTGCAGAGACCTGAAGGTGATACACAGTGCTTTAAAACTGACTCCGATAGGGAGTCAATGAAGCTTCCGTAGAGCTGGTTTGACAGACTGAAACTTGGGAATTCTGGACAGAAGCCTAGCGGCCACATTCTGGTCTGCAGCTTGTTTACAAACTGCGCTTGCATGTTAAGATAAGGCCTTTTGCAGTAATTCTGGTTTGATATTACCAATGCTGTCACCACTGTTTTCTGCAGAGACAGAGGGATGTAAGGAAGAATCTTTTTCACTCACTTAAGTGTGTAGGAGGTAGCAGAGATAGCAGCGTCAACCTAGTCTCCAAAGGCAATCTTGTTGTCCATGAGACACCCAAGGTTCCTAACCTTCTTAGCTGGTGATGGTAGCAGTCCTAGATTCTGTGGCCAGAAGGAGTTATCTTTGCCAAAAGGGAGGACCTCTGTTTTGTTGGAATTTAATTTAAGACCATTTTTGTCTATCCAATCGTCTATAGCAAGCATGCAGCCGTGAAATCTATGAACAGTGCTATCAGAGGAGTCAGAGATGGAAACCACAATCTGGGTATCATCGGCATATGATACCAGAAAGAAGGCAAATTATCTAATCAGAGCAGCGAGGGACGTAACATAGGCATTAAATAGTGTTGGGCTCAATGAGCACCCCTGCGGCACTCCGCAGGGTAGTGAAAAGGACTTGAATTTGAACTCTTAAGGACATGTCTGTTCACGTTCACTCAAAAAACAATTTTTAAAACCTAGGCAAGGATATGGTGGCTGTGGTGTCATTCAATTGTAGGATACACTGGAGGTTCTCTCTCAGGGCCGGACTGGCCGTACCGGGCACCTGGCGTTTTCCTTTGGGCCAGAAAGGGGGGTCTGGATTTTGAGTGATAGGGGCTGTTTTTGTTACTGGGGGCGGTTTTGCAGCAGTGCTGCTATATATTATACCCCCATAACGAAAGAAAAGGGAAATAAAGCAGCAGCAGTGTTTCTTAGCAGCAGACCCCACCCACCCCCCTTCCCTAGGCCAGTTCAACTGAATTGCCAGGGCAGGTTTGTGTTCCCAGTCCAGCCCTGTTCTCTCTGGTGGGTCTGGTGCTCTGTTGCACATTCCTGGGTTTGTCATTAGTCCTGCTTGCCCTACAATCTCCTCCTTTGAGCTTCTGGCAGAGGTCTTACTGTAGCTGGTGTCCATTTTGCTCATCTTTCTGTCACTCTCACCTTTGCAGGAGTTTGGGGTTTCTGATGTCCAAGGCCCCCAGCATAAGAGTTTTTCATGATCTTATGGAACTAAGGTAGGTCTTGGGTACCCTGTTTAGGAGGTTTTTTGGATTCCTCTAAATCTGGAATTGGATTACATTCTGGCAACTAGCTGCCTTGCATTTCCAGGATGGGTGCAGGGTTGTCAGCATATCTGGACAAAGGCTAGTTCTTCTGATGTTGTGCCGTTTTGTGCTACTCTTTCGTATTTTCAGGGCTTATTTTTACTATACTACTTTGGGGGGGGGGGGCATTATTAATTAGACAAAATCAGCGGCAATATACCTAGAGTCATATATATATACCAAATAAAGGGCCTAATTTAGAGTTTGGCAGATGGGTTCTCCACCTCAAACGTAACGGATAACCCATCTGCCTTCTTACAAGTGCATTAGGGTATGATGCACTTGTAACACGGTTTGTGGCCCGTTCACCGAACCCTAAATCATGTCCCTAGTGTTCACTTGATTTATTTTACATGTTTCTAAAACGTATGAATATTTAGATTAAATAGAGCTAGAGTCTGAAACAGTAGAATAATATGTATTCCTCCTATTATTATTTTTCCGTTTTAGTTGACACCAACATATTCTGCATAATTTATTATTTAGTCCCAGTCCTGGTTGCCCAAATAGGTCCTATACTAATTTATTTGTATTCTTTTTCTGTACATGGTTTATGCCATAGTATTTTTTGTAAAAAGAACAATTGATGGACAGAATGCAGAACAATGTCATACATTCACCCCACTGGAACGGCATGGTGAGAAAAACAAGCATTTACAATGCAACAGGTCTCGCATTTGTAAATTTTAGAGCTATCGTACACTAAAACTACGGACCCAAATCACTCCATTCCAATGCTCGCAAGACTCCAAGATTACATCAGGTGTGATAATGTAATGTTAGCACGTATTTGTTATCTTAGCTCATCCTGCTATCCTTACACACTTGGAATATATTATGACATTTATTCAGAATTAATAAGGGCAGAAGTTACAACTAAAAAAACTGCCTGCAGCACTGAGCCCATATACACTATAAGACGAGCATATTTTCAAATACAAATGCTGAGTTTTAAGCACGACGGCGTGCTTGTCTACAAAATCAGGAATTTTCACGCTCGCTGCTAACATTAGCTGCAATAGTAATTACGACCCAAATCACTCCATTCCAATGCTCGCAAAACTCGCAGATTACATCAGGTGTGATAGTATAATGTCAGCACGTAATTGTTATCTCAGCTCATCCTGCTATCCTTACACACTTGGAATATAATGTGACATTTATTGAGAATTAATAAGGGCACAAGTTACAACTAAAAAAACTGCCTGCAGCACTGAGCCCATATACACTATAAGACAAACATATTTTCAAATACAAATGCTGAGTTTTAAGCACGACGGCGTGCTTGTCTACAAAATCAGAAATTTTCACGCTCGCTGCTAACATCAGCTGCGATAGTAATTACGAGCCAAATCACTCCATTCCAATGCCGCAAAATAAAGACAGCTAAACCCTTCTAGTAAAATAAATACAACGACCTAAATAGCAGTACAACTCTTCCCGAAAAATAAATTAAAACAAAATAAATAGCAGAAATGGACCATCGTACACTAAAACTACGGACCCAAATAACTATATTCCAATGCTCGCAAAACTCGCAGATTACATCAGGTGTGATAGTATAATGTCAGCACGTAATTGTTATCTCAGCTCATCCTGCTATCCATACACACTTGGAATATAATGTGACATTTATTGAGAATTAATAAGGGCAGAAGTTACAACTAAAAAAACTGCCTGCAGCACTGAGCCCATATACACTATAAGACGAGCATATTTTCAAATACAAATGCTGAGTTTTAAGCACGACGGCGTGCTTGCCTACAAAATCATGAATTTTCACGCTCGCTGCTAACATCAGCTGCGATAGTAATTACGACCCAAATCACTCCATTCCAATGCTCGCAAAACTCGCAGATTACATCAGGTGTGATAGTATAATGTCAGCACGTAATTGTTATCTCAGCTCATCCTGCTATCCTTACACACTTGGAATATAATGTGACATTTATTGAGAATTAATAAGGGCAGAAGTTACAACTAAAAAAAATGCCTGCAGCACTGAGCCCATATACACTATAAGACAAGCATAGTTTCAAATACAAATGTTTAGTTTTATGCACGACGGCGTGCTTGTCTACAAAATGATGAATTTTCACGCTCACTGCTAACATCAGCTGCGATAGTATAGTTACAGCACGAAATTGTAACATGAAATCATCCTGCCGTCTTTACATACTTAGAACATGGGATGAGATTCGAGAGGGATTAATAAAGTTAGAGCTTGCAAGTATAAAACACCCGAAAACAGTGAGCCCATGTGGTTACAACAACAAAACAGCACCAAAGGCTAAAGTGATGTTCCTTATAACACAAGCACAGTTGTAAATAAGAAACGTTTGTTTTGGGCAAATGTATACCATTTTACACATCAACACGCTTCACGCTCGCTGCTGATATCAAGTATGATCGTATATTTACGGGACTTCATTCACACATCAAATCATCCTGCTATCCTTACGAAGTCAGTACATGGTGTGCCATTTGTTATATATTCATAAAGGCACAAGGGACAATTATAAAAGAGCCTGAAGCATTGCGCCCATGTACACTATTATTCAAGGGTTTCCTACCCGCATCCACGCTACGCGCACACAGCCACTTCGCAGTGCCCTTCAATTGGGAATAATGTGTGAAAAGGGTAAAAAAAATCGGAAGACAGAAAGTCTGGTATGGTGTGAAGTGTCAGCTTGTTTGTGGCAGCTAAAAAACGAAAGAAACCAGGCCAAGATAATTAAGTACATTGAGATGGGCAGTATAGATTGTAATCTCTTCGTTCCCAGCTTCAAAGACATGCAAATGAAGACACAGAGTGATGTGAAAGGTCTTTTCCATTCCAATGCCGCAAAGTGAAGACAGCCAAACTCCCGGGAAAATAAATAAAAATAAGCCCAAAAGCAGAAACGGACCATCGTACACTAAAATTACGACCCAAATCACTCCATTCCAATGCCGCAAAATAAAGACAGCTAAACCCTTCCAGTAAAATAAATACAACGACCTGAATAGCAGTACAACTCTTCCGGAAAAATAAATTAAAACAAAATAAATAGCAGAAACGGACCATCGCACACTAAAACTACGGACCCAAATCACTCCATTCCAATGCTCGCAAGACTCGCAGATTACAGCAGGTGTGATAGTGTAATGTCAGCACGTAATTGTGATCTCAGCTCATCCTGCTATCCTTACACACTTGGAATATAATGTGACATTTATTTCAAATTAATAAGAGCACAAGTTACAACTAAAAAAACTGCCTGCAGCACTGAGCCCATATACACTATAAGACGAGCATATTTTCAAATACAAATGCTGAGTTTTAAGCACGACGGCGTGCTTGCTTACAAAATCAGGAATTTTCACGCTCGCTGCTAACATCAGCTGCGATAGTAATTACGACCCAAATCACTCCATTCCAATGCTCGCAAAACTCCCAGATTACATCAGGTGTGATAGTATAATGTCAGCACGTAATTGTTATCTCAGCTCATCCTGCTATCCTTACACACTTGGAATATAATGTGACATTTATTGAGAATTAATAAGGGCAGAAGTTACAACTAAAAAAACTGCCTGCAGCACTGAGCACATATACACTATAAGACGAGCATATTTTCAAATACAAATGCTGAGTTTTAAGCACGACGGCGTGCTTGTCTACAAAATCACGAATTTTCACGCTCGCTGCTAACATCAGCTGCGATGGTAATTACGACCCAAATCACTCCATTCCAATGCTCGCAAAACTCGCAGATTACATCAGGTGTGATAGTATAATGTCAGCACGTAATTGTTATCTCAGCTCATCCTGCTATCCTTACACACTTGGAATATAATGTGAAATTTATTGAGAATTAATAAGGGCAGAAGTTACAACTAAAAAAAAATGCCTGCAGCACTGAGCCCATATACACTATAAGACAAGCATAGTTTCAAATACAAATGTTTAGTTTTATGCACGACGGCGTGCTTGTCTACAAAATGATGAATTTTCACGCTCACTGCTAACATCAGCTGCGATAGTATAGTTACAGCACGAAATTGTAACATGAAATCATCCTGCCGTCTTTACATACTTAGAACATGGGATGAGATTCGAGAGGGATTGATAAAGTTAGAGCTTGCAAGTATAAAACACCCGAAAACAGTGAGCCCATGTGGTTACAACAACAAAACAGCACCAAAGGCTAAAGTGATGTTCCTTATAACACAAGCACAGTTGTAAATAAGAAACGTTTGTTTTGGGCAAATGTATACCATTTTACACATCAACACGCTTCACGCTCGCTGCTGATATCAAGTATGATCGTATATTTACGGGACTTCATTCACACATCAAATCATCCTGCTATCCTTACGAAGTCAGTACATGGTGTGCCATTTGCTATATATTCATAAAGGCACAAGGGACAACTATAAAAGAGCCTGAAGCAGTGCGCCCATGTACACTATTATTCAAGGGTTTCCTACCCGCATCCACGCTACGCGCACACAGCCACTTCGCAGTCCCCTTCAATTGGGAATAATGTGTGAAAAGGGTAAAAAAATCGGAAGACAGAAAGTCTGGTATGGTGTGAAGTGTCAGCTTGTTTGTGACAGCTGAGAACCGAAACCAGGCCAAGATAATTAAGTACATTGAGATGGGCAGTATAGATTATAATCTCTTCGTTCCCAGCTTCAAAGACATGCAAATGAAGACACAGAGTGATGCGAAAGGTCTTTTCCATTCTAATGCCGCAAAGTAAAAACAGCCAAACTCCCGGGAAAATAAATAAAAATAAGCCCAAAAGCAGAAACGGACCATCGTACACTAAAATTACGACCCAAATCACTCCATTCCAATGCCGCAAAATAAAGACAGCTAAACCCTTCCAGTAAAATAAATACAACGACCTGAATAGCAGTACAACTCTTCCGGAAAAATAAATTAAAACAAAATAAATAGCAGAAACGGACCATCGCACACTAAAACTACGGACCCAAATGACTCCATTCCAATGCTCGCAAGACTCGCAGATTACAGCAGGTGTGATAGTGTAATGTCAGCACGTAATTGTGATCTCAGCTCATCCTGCTATCCTTACACGCTTGGAATATAATGTGTCATTTATTTCAAATTAATAAGAGCACAAGTTACAACTAAAGAAACTGCCTGCAGCATTGAGCCCATATACACTATAAGACGAGCATATTTTCAAATACAAATGCTGAGTTTTAAGCACGACGGCGTGCTTGTCTACAAAATCAGGAATTTTCACGCTCGCTGCTAACATCAGCTGCGATAGTAATTACTACCCAAATCACTCCATTCCAATGCTCGCAAAACTCGCAGATTACATCAGATGTGATAGTATAATGTCAGCACGTAATTGTTATCTCAGCTCATCCTGCTATCCTTACACACTTGGAATATAATGTGTCATTTATTTCAAATTAATAAGGGCAGAAGTTACAACTAAAAAAACTGCCTGCAGCACTGAGCCCATATACACTATAAGACGAGCATATTTTCAAATACAAATGCTGAGTTTTAAGTACGACGGCGTGCTTGTCTACAAAATCAGGAATTTTCACGCTCGCTGCTAACATCAGCTGCGATAGTAATTACGAGCCAAATCACTCCAATCCAATGCCGCAAAATAAAGACAGCTAAACCCTTCTAGTAAAATAAATACAACGACCTAAATAGCAGTACAACTCTTCCGGAAAAATAAATTAAAACAAAATAAATAGCAGAAATGGACCATCGTACACTAAAACTACGGACCCAAATCACTCCATTCCAATGCTCGCAAGACTCCAAGATTACATCAGGTGTGATAATGTAATGTCAGCACGTATTTGTTATCTTAGCTCATCCTGCTATCCTTACACACTTGGAATATAATGTGACATTTAATAAGGGCAGAAGTTACAACTAAAAACACTGCCTGCAGCACTGAGCACATATACACTATAAGATGAGCATATTTTCAAATACAAATGCTGAGTTTTAAGCATGACGGCGTGCTTGTCTACAAAATCAGGAAATTTCACGCTCGCTGCTAACATCAGCTGCAATAGTAATTACGACCCAAATCACTCCATTCCAATGCTCGCAAAACTCCCAGATTACATCAGGTGTGATAGTATAATGTCAGCACGTAATTGTTATCTCAGCTCATCCTGCTATCCTTACACACTTGGAATATAATGTGACATTTATTGAGAATTAATAAGGGCACAAGTTACAACTAAAAAAGCTGCCTGCAGCAGTGAGCCCATATACACTATAAGACGAGCATATTTTCAAATACAAATGCTGAGTTTTAAGCACGACGGCGTGCTTCTCTACAAAATCAGGAATTTTCACGCTCGCTGCTAACATCAGCTGCGATAGTAATTACGAGCCAAATCACTCCATTCCAATGCCGCAAAATGAAGACAGCTAAACCCTTCTAGTAAAATAAATACAACGACCTAAATAGCAGTACAACTCTTCCGAAAAAATAAATTAAAACAAAATAAATAGCAGAAATGGACCATCGTACACTAAAACTACGGACCCAAATCACTCCATTCCAATGCTCGCAAAACTCCAAGATTACATCAGGTGTGATAGTGTAATGTCAGCACGTATTTGTTATCTTAGCTCATCCTGCTATGCTTACACACTTGGAGTATAATGTGACATTTATTCAGAATTAATACGGGCAGAAGTTAGAACTAAAAAAACTGCCTGCAGCACTGAGCCCATATACACTATAAGACGAGCATATTCCCAAATACAAATGCTGAGTTTTAAGCACGACGCCGTGCTTGTCTACAAAATCAGGAATTTTCACGCTCGCCGCTAACATCAGCTGCGATAGTAATTCTGACCCAAATCACTCCATCCCAATGCTCGCAAAACTCGCAGATTACATCAGGTGTGATAGTATAATGTCAGCACGTAATTGTTATCTCAGCTCATCCTGCCATCCTTACACACTTGGAATATAATGTGACATTTATTGATAATTAATAAGGGCAGAAGTTACAACTAAAAAAAACTGCCTGCAGCACTGAGCCCATATACACTATAAGACAAGCATATTTTCAAATACAAATGCTGAGTTTTAAGCACGACGGCGTGCTTGTCTACAAAATCAGGAAATTTCACGCTCGCTGCTAACATCAGCTGCAATAGTAAATACGACCCAAATCACTCCATTCCAATGCTCGCAAAACTCCCAGATTACATCAGGTGTGATAGTATAATGTCAGCACGTAATTGTTATCTCAGCTCATCCTGCTATCCTTACACACTTGGAATATAATGTGACATTTATTGAGAATTAATAAGGGCACAAGTTACAACTAAAAAAACTGCCTGCAGCAGTGAGCCCATATACACTATAAGACGAGCATATTTTCAAATACAAATGCTGAGTTTTAAGCACGACGGCGTGCTTCTCTACAAAATCAGGAATTTTCACGCTCGCTGCTAACATCAGCTGCGATAGTAATTACGAGCCAAATCACTCCATTCCAATGCCGCAAAATGAAGACAGCTAAACCCTTCTAGTAAAATAAATACAACGACCTAAATAGCAGTACAACTCTTCCGGAAAAATAAATTAAAACAAAATAAATAGCAGAAATGGACCATCGTACACTAAAACTACGGACCCAAATCACTCCATTCCAATGCTCTCAAAACTCCAAGATTACATCAGGTGTGATAGTGTAATGTCAGCACGTACTTGTTATCTTAGCTCATCCTGCTATACTTACACACTTGGAATATAATGTGACATTTATTCAGAATTAATACGGGCAGAAGTTACAACTAAAAAAACTGCCTGCAGCACTGAGCCCATATACACTATAAGACGAGCATATTCCCAAATACAAATGCTGAGTTTTAAGCACGACGCCGTGCTTGTCTACAAAATCAGGAATTTTCACGCTCGCTGCTAACATCAGCTGCAATAGTAATTACGACCCAAATCACTCCATTCCAATGCTCGCAAAACTCCCAGATTACATCAGGTGTGATAGTATAATGTCAGCACGTAATTGTTATCTCAGCTCATCCTGCTATCCTTACACACTTGGAATATAATGTGACATTTATTGAGAATTAATAAGGGCACAAGTTACAACTAAAAAAACTGCCTGCAGCAGTGAGCCCATATACACTATAAGACGAGCATATTTTCAAATACAAATGCTGAGTTTTAAGCACGACGGCGTGCTTCTCTACAAAATCAGGAATTTTCACGCTCGCTGCTAACATCAGCTGCGATAGTAATTACGAGCCAAATCACTCCATTCCAATGCCGCAAAATGAAGACAGCTAAACCCTTCTAGTAAAATAAATACAACGACCTAAATAGCAGTACAACTCTTCCGGAAAAATAAATTAAAACAAAATAAATAGCAGAAATGGACCATCGTACACTAAAACTACGGACCCAAATCACTCCATTCCAATGCTCGCAAAACTCCAAGATTACATCAGGTGTGATAGTGTAATGTCAGCACGTACTTGTTATCTTAGCTCATCCTGCTATACTTACACACTTGGAATATAATGTGACATTTATTCAGAATTAATACGGGCAGAAGTTACAACTAAAAAAACTGCCTGCAGCACTGAGCCCATATACACTATAAGACGAGCATATTCCCAAATACAAATGCTGAGTTTTAAGCACGACGCCGTGCTTGTCTACAAAATCAGGAATTTTCACGCTCGCTGCTAACATCAGCTGCGATAGTAATTCTGACCCAAATCACTCCATTCCAATGCACGCAAAACTCGCAGATTACATCAGGTGTGATAGTATAATGTCAGCACGTAATTGTTATCTCAGCTCATCCTGCTATCCTTACACACTTGGAATATAATGTGACATTTATTGAGAATTAATAAGGGCAGAAGTTACAACTAAAAAAACTGCCTGCAGCACTGAGCCCATATACACTATAAGACGAGCATATTTGCAAATACAAATGCTGAGTTTTAAGCACGACGGCGTGCTTGTCTACAAAATCAGGAATTTTCACGCTCGCTGCTAACATCAGCTGCGATAGTAATTACGACCCAAATCACTCCATTCCAATGCTCGCAAAACTCGCAGATTACATCAGGTGTGATAGTATAATGTCAGCACGTAATTGTTATCTCAGCTCATCCTGCTATCCTTACACACTTGGAATATAATGTGACATTTATTGAGAATTAATAAGGGCACAAGTTACAACTAAAAAAACTGCCTGCAGCAGTGAGCACATATACACAATAAGACGAGCATATTTTCAAATACAAATGCTGAGTTTTAAGCACAACGGCGTGCTTGTCTACAAAATCAGGAATTTTCACGCTCGCTGCTAACATCAGCTGCGATAGTAATTACGAGCCAAATCACTCCATTCCAATGCTCGCAAAACTGGCAGATTACAGCAGGTGTGATAGTATAATGTCAGCACGTAATTGTTATCTCAGCTCATCCTGCTATCCTTACACACTCGGAATATAATGTGACATTTATTGTGAATTAATAAGGGCAGAAGTTACAACTAAAAAAAATGCCTGCAGCACTGAGCCCATATACACTATAAAACAAGCATAGTTTCAAATACAAATGTTTAGTTTTATGCACGACGGCGTGCTTGTCTACAAAATGATGAATTTTCACGCTCACTGCTAACATCAGCTGCGATAGTATAGTTACAGCACGAAATTGTAACATGAAATCATCCTGCCGTCTTTACACACTTAGAACATGGGATGAGATTCGAGAGGGATTAATAAAGTTAGAGCTTGCAAGTATAAAACACCCGAAAACAGTGAGCCCATGTGGTTACAACAACAAAATAGCACCAAAGGCTAAACTGATGTTCCTTATAACACGAGCACAGTTGTAAATAAGAAACGTTTGTTTTGGGCAAATGTATACCATTTTACACATCAACACGCTTCACGCTCGCTGCTGATATCAAGTATGATCGTATATTTACGGGACTTCATTCACACATCAAATCATCCTGCTATCCTTACGAAGTCAGTACATGGTGTGCCATTTGCTATATATTCATAAAGGCACAAGGGACAATTATAAAAGAGCCTGAAGCATTGCGCCCATGTACACTATTATTCAAGGGTTTCCTACCCGCATCCACGCTACGCGCACACAGCCACTTCGCAGTGCCCTTCAATTGGGAATAATGTGTGAAAAGGGTAAAAAAATCGGAAGACAGAAAGTCTGGTATGGTGTGAAGCGTCAACTTGTTTGTGACAGCTGAGAACCGAAACCAGGCCAAGATAATGAAGTACATTAAAATGGGCAGTATAGATTGTAATCTCTTCGTTCCCAGCCTCAAAGAGATGCAAATGAAGACACAGAGTGATGCGAAAGGTCTTTTCCATTCAAATGC
Organism: Triturus cristatus; assembly: GCF_964204655.1. Lineage (NCBI taxonomy): Eukaryota > Metazoa > Chordata > Amphibia > Caudata > Salamandridae > Triturus > Triturus cristatus. Next base: position 1,187,403,520 of record NC_140581.1, on the reverse strand, counting down.
CACAAAGTAAAGACAGCCAAACTCCCGGGAAAATAAATCAAAACGCGCTAAATAGCAATGCAACTCTCCCGGGAAAATAAATAAACATAAGCAAAAAAGCAGAAAAAGGAACATCGTACACTAAAATTACGAGCCAAATCACTCCATTCCAATGCAGCAAAATAACACAGCTAAACCCTTCTAGTTACATAAGTAAAACGCGCTAAATAACAGTGTAATTGTTCTGAAAAAAAAAATGAAAACAAAATAAATAGCAGAAACGGACCATCGTACACTAAAAGTACGGAACCAATTCACTCCATTCCAATGCCTCAAAGAAAACACAGCTAATAAAACACGCTATGGACCCAATTCAAAGTAAACACAGCTATAATAATAAAACACGCTACTGACCCAATTCACTTCATTCCAATGCCTCAAACTAAACACAGCTAAACTCTTTCAGCAATAGCCACGAAAAGAAACAAAAGAGTTCCAACTGAAACACTTCATGCCACATAAAGCATGTTTACTGTAGTTAGGCGGTGCTGCGTGGGCGTTCTTAAAAAAGTAAAGGCTGATCGACAAAGGGCATTAGCCTGTCAGAAACCAACACACTAAAACAGACAAGCTCAGGAACCAATTACTGACAAAGAGCTGCAGTAGGCGGAGATTCAACACATTTACAAATTACTTAATGCCTCGGAGAGGCAGCGCATGCGCTGCCCTATGCGAGACCTAAAAACGATGGATTTAGGCCCCGATCTCTGTACTGGGGTGAATGTATGACATTGTTCTGCATTCTGTCCATCAACTGTTGTTTTTGCATTTGTCACCCCGGGTGGGAAGGGTATGCCCAGACGTGGGTCCCTTGCTCTCCATGCCACTGGAATCAAGCTATCCTGGCTGAAGAGGGGTGAAACCCCGAAACCGGTCCTAGGATGCTTGTTTCCAGTCCAGGGAGGACCTAGCTTGGCAGTTCGGGCTGGACTGTTCCCATGAGGCACAGGGTCTAGACTGATTTGCATATGGCTGGGTTCAAACTGGAACGGCATGGTGAGCAAAAAAACAATGGATTTAGGCCCAGATCGTACTGGGGTGAATGTATGACATTGTTCTGCATTCTGTCCATTAACTGTTGTTTTTGCATACATTTACCCCAGTACAGAGATCTGGGCCTAAATCCTTCTTTTTTTTGCTCCTCATGCCATTCTAGTTTGGACTTAGCCATATGCAAATCAGTCTTGACCCTGTGCCCAATGGGAACAGTCTAGCCCAAACTGCATAATATCTTTTGCATAGTATTTTTTGTGGCATGGTAATTATAAAAATAATTGAAGAAAACCATTTCAATCGAGAAAATAAAATGCGTTTTTTCTTTTGATTGTGCATGAAAGCTTAGGATCCGATTTAGAGTTTGGTGGACGGGTTACTCTGTCACAAACTTAACAGGTTTCTAGTCCACCTTGTTGAAAGTGCATTATATCCTATGGCACTTGTATTAAGGCTGACCCTTTATCTTTCGCATTTGTGATAGAGTACTTGTATGCCAAACTCTAAATCAAGCACTTAGTCATTAGTCATTTTACCTTTGTTCAAATGGTTCTCTTTCCCTACACAGAGGCACGCACATTCGCTGTGAATCTAGTTGATCATCACATTAAAATGTGTATTGTCCAGATATTTTTAATTTCAGTACTTTTAGTTAGCGGTTGCATCTCAGTGTTATTTTTAGCATGCCTCTCACCCTGTTTCTCCTGCCTTACTCATTAATCAATTATGTTTTAACACTGATATTCAGGCGTAAATTGATGCCTGGTAAATCGAGTCTAATGACATAACAAGTCACCAGCCACTTCGCATAATAATGAGAGATGCTCGCCCTGATCAGGTTCCAGTGAAACAATGTATAATTAAACGTCCTCCTCATTTCTTATTCAAATTGCCTTGTGGGTAATTTTATATCATGCCTATCTTTCACAAGCTTTAGAAGTTTTAAAAGTGCAAACGATTCGTGGTCAATTCATACTTTAGAGAGACGAGCTACGGGGAAAGAATAATTGGGATTTGACCTAGAGACAGTTTTTAGCCGTTAGCCAAATTCGTATAAAAAGGAAAAAAAACATTCATACATAAAACATTACATAGAGGGGTTTTGTGTCAGCGCCCTTCAGTCATTGCTCTGTTGAAGTGTCATTCATATTTTGGATCAGCTGTACATAGTGTGAGGGCCTTCAGACATTATTTTTGGCAGTATGTTTTTGATCAGCACAATCAATAACTGTAGTGCCAGTCATGTTGAGTGACAGTATTTTTCCTGTTTATTGCAGTTTAATATTTGACTGGGCCTTAATCTAGGGAGTGGCGGACTCTTCCTCTAAATGTTTGGTTTTATCAAGGCTTGTTTTTAATGCATTTATTCTTCTTAAAATGAATGCGCGTTTCCTGAGCAGAAGAATGTTTTTTTTTTGTTTTGAATGTTTTTTTCAGTTTTGAATTGTCACAGCTAATAATGTAAAGTAAAAGTATAAAAGACACCTTGCTAAGTATTTGAAAGCCTCCACTGCACCAATAATTCCAAACATTAAGAAACAGTAGAGTTAAAAAAAATATATTTGCGGATTTGATTTGGGTAAAAATAGTATTGGAATAAGACATATATGCATATACTGTCACCCAAACCTTATTCGCGCACTTTTCTGTTGCAGTTGGCATACAGTTGTAACTCTCCCAGAGCATCCTTCTTTGCCTCAGTTTAACCTGGATGAAGCCACAATCCAATCCAGGAACCCCTGATACAGGAGATGGCTTGAATAGGGCAGACAAATGCTCATTTTCTGTCTTTGTGGGAGTGGCTTTTGAAGAACTAGGACCAGGGCCAAGCAATTTCCATTTTTGGCAGCGCCCACTCTAGTGAAGGTCGGGTCTGGAGTACACAACATTAAGTGATCCTGGGAAAAGGTGCTGGCACTGGGGTTGCTCTAGGCAACTATATGTGTAATGCCTAGAGAGGAAGCCACGTGGATATCGTTTATTCTGGGCAACAGAAATAAGCACTGGAAAAGCCAATAGGTTTGGGCTTTTTTTAAGTTAATGTGTTATATCTGTTGCGAGGTGGCAGAACAGCTGCAAATATCACGAGACTGGGAGGAAGGAGGCAGTGACGGGCCTAAAAGGATGGTGTCCACTAAAGAGTAAGTAGGCATTTTGATGTAATGCTCATAAAGTTTGTGATAAGTTGAGGGTATCAGATCGGCTTTACAGCCCCAGGCATCCAAAGCCAGTGATGAAAAGATGGACACCCTGCAGAAAAGTGCAAAAGGGCCATCTAACTGCTGTGCGCCAAATCACCACATGAAGTTTACTTACCTGCCAAGCCTGATGCAGTTTTAGCCACACTCAGGATAAACAACCTACTTCCTTACGAGGACGAACTTGGAACGTGAGGGAAGACTGAATCGATGGCAATAACATTTTGCCTTTCACACAGTGTAGGGAAAGGACGGGAGCATAAGCAATAGGAGGAGCTGGTGTGGGAAAAAGAACTGCCTCTTCCTACCTATGCCTCAGTCATAAGCAAGTATTGAGGGTCACAAAAAAGGGTGCCAACGCATGACAATCCTGCCCGGCAGCAACACTTACTAGGTCAGCACCAGAAACCTAAACACTGCTCTGTTCATGATTCTCACTGCTGCTACCAACCCCAATGCTATGTCAGTAGCAGAACATTCCCACATCATGGAATTCAGCTGTTCCAGTTGTACCTTGAAAGGTCAGATGGAGACATAGGGAGCCTTGTTTATACCTGTAATCGGACGCCATGAAAAGGTGCTCCAAGTAGGTCACTGCTCAACAGGAGTGTGTGCCCACCTTCTTTCTATGCGACCCGCCTCACTATCCAAAACAATCATATCCATCTCCTTTACACTTTCCTGGAACGTTAATTTCAAGTGAAAGCAACAGTGATGACAATCGCCCAACAATGGCTTTACTTCCACGTTGTCACAAAGAAAAGTCTCCACTTCAATGCAAATTAATGGAAAAATCAATTACCTGTCCCCTTTTTCCCTAACTTTCCCTTTTCTCTATTGCCAGTGGTTCGCATGTATGCCAACACACACACACGGCCTGGGAGAAAGGCGGCGACGTTATGCCCTGTGTGGAAGAAAGATGGCCAGAGCTGCAATAACAGAGCTTCCAAAGGCCCTGTCAGAGGCAAACCTAGTGAAAAGAATCGGTGCGAATAAGGCATCTCTTAAAGTAAAATAAATGAAGGTATTTCTGCTAGAATCGTGAAAAGCGTTACCAACCACTACCCTATATGGTTTTATGAGCAGGTAGCTCAATAAAGTACATATATTATTATTCGTTACAAGATTAGAAATAAATAAATTTTCATGCACTGCAAAAAGTCCAGAGTTGACGGACCTTGCTTACAAAACCTAACAAATGAATTAGACCCGGTTTCTGAATACATAAATATAAACAGTAACTGCATTTGACAATCTCCTATTCCAAGAGCAATTTTTTTATTAGTGACAAAAAGCCTTAAAAGGAGACGGAGAAAAGTATTTATATAACAACTATAAAGAAAAAACCGCATTTAAAGAAATTGCTGATCTCGCCTTTTTCGGCTGACCCTGATCTCCTAAAACAAAACCAATCAGATAAATCTGGATTTCAGATTTCAGTAAGCTGGTAGCTTTGAACAGCTTTGATCATAGTCCAGTTACAAAGTTATTGCACTGGGTTGGGTTGTCCATTCTGAGATATTTGTTTTTTTACGTTTATGGTCTTGAGTGGTCACAGTTTAGAGGGAGAAAGGGTGGAGGGATCTGCTAGGATAAACTTTGGTAATATCTTCCCATATCCGATTGTCATTCTGATCTGTCAAAAAGCAGTCACAGTATTTAGCTTGTTGGGACCGGCAGTGGTGGACCAAATTAAAGTCTTCCTTTATCCATTGGCTTGTGGCAGATTCCTTTAGTTACTCCATGCTTGTTCAGTTGGTGAAGGGTGCCTTATTGCTGCGGATTGGTACAGTACTGGGTGATGATTATGACCTGGTGCAGTTTTATCTTTGTGAGCCTAAGTCTCAATCAGTATAAGCAAATTATTATGCAGCCTGTATGATCTACAAACAACTGCCAGACCGCTGAGAATTATAGTATTATGTGTGCCAAGAGGTGTATATATTGTATTGTAATTGCATTTGTATAGTGCTTACTACCCCAGACGATCCATTGAAGCAGTTTATGCTATGTGGCACACAGGTTTTTTTTCCCAGTGGGTATTTTTAGTTAATGACTTCTAAAAGGTGTTTTTGATCTTTGACAAGTAGGTGTGGGCAGTTTGCAGAAATATAATAATAGGGAGTATGGCAAACATGCACATGACTTAGGGAATACTGCCCTCAGAGAGACGAGTCATGCCAAGGGTGGAAAATAAAGACATTTCCATTTGGAAGAAAAGGAGAGGCAAACATTCACATTTTTAAGTTAAGGTACATTTTGTGGGAATGCAGAAGAGGTTTTTCTGAGAATCTGTGCAACAATCTTAGGATACAAAACTGTAAGCAGTGGAATCGGGCAAACAGTCTATCCCCAAAAAATGCTATAATTTAGATGACCGCTTTAGCAAGAACAGCTGTTCAGGTCTAGGACTGGACACATCTTTTCAGTGCGCACCTGACTGGAGGGCATTACGTGAGGAGGATCGAGAAAGCAGCTGTCTGGCAACAGTGATGTGGGGAGCAATGTACAAGTAGCAGAACATTGATGTTATTTTAATGTTCGTATTAGAGGTCAATACTTTTTTCTGGCCTGTTCACAGTAAGGATGTGTCTAATGTAAAGCTGTATCTCTGTCAAGAGGGGAATCACAGCTGGCACAGAGAGAATACACTTCTTTGTTTTTCAGCTTAAAACTTCCCTCTTTACACACATAAGTACAAATTTAGAAAGAATGACAATGGAAAAAAAACACTGCCTGAGAGCGGTAAGACCCATTGCCCTCCTGGTGTATTGTAACTGTGGGCTGAACGAGAATGTGAAAGACACAGCAGAAGAACAATGGCTGCAGGGAGATAACCCGAAGCCCCATTCTACATGTTGCATCCTCCCCTACTCGAGAGCACATAAATGAAACCCGTCACACACGAAGCTCTGTAACAGACGGATTTATTCTTCAGCATACAATCGCACAATCCCTTAAACACCTCCTAGCAGCTTACATAATTCCTGTTTGGAGTCCTCGCAGAACCACAAGGGTCCTAATGCTCATAACATCAAGACTTTACATCTCCATCTTTCTTAAATAAAAAGTACAAATAAAAATCAACATCATATTTCCTCAGTGAGTCTACGAGGCACTTGCACTGGTCTGCCAGATCGAGTAGTATGAGGTAGTTGAGTGGTACATGGACTATTTGCTGATGATATAGGCTCAGATGTTTGATCTGGACGTTCAGGCGGATTTACCTCACTCACGCTCTAAGGAGCTAACAAAGTGTTACAAGTCCCTTGCAATGGACTTTCCGGGATGACGTGTAGTCACCATGTGTCATTTGGTCTTTACAACTCAGTGGGTCAACAGCAAACGGAATGTCCGTTTTAAGCTTCCTTTTCCATCTGATGAGTACCCAGCCCCCCCCTTGTTGAAGACTGTTTCCTGGGAGCGCCGATCAGCATAGGTTTTCATTTTGCACTTTCGTGAAGTGTCCGTGACACAAACCGTGTCAGCCTTTGTTGATCAATCTGAAGTCCACTGTGGTAGCTTGGTATCTATGGCTCTCCCAGATAGCAATGTGTCAGAACTCTTACCAGTGGTTGAGTGAGGAGATGTCTGATAGGCCCGGAGAACTTGACACATGGCTTGTTTTGGATCAATTTTCTCCAACAATGCTAGCTGAAATATTCTTTTGAGGGTGCCCATTTACAGTTCAACAACACTGCTGGCCTGGAGCCAGAGCACTGTGCTCTTTTGATACTTGATGTTGAGTTGACTCAGAAACTTTTCGAACTCCTTGCTGTAAAAAAACAGCCTTGTTGTGAGGATAGTCGGTATACCCTATGCTGCAAAGATGTTATCAAGGTGCTGGATGACTTTGTCATGGGTTGTTAATGAAAAGTGAGTATTCATCAATGATCACCATGAGATGATGTCCATTTACCAGGGGTCCAAATAAATCAACTGTCCCTCTCTCCCAGGCATGTGAAGGAAGGTCAGACATAGTCAATGGATGCTGTGTAACTTTAGGAGATAAGCAGTTACACAGATGGCACACTTTCAGTTCTTAGGCAACTCGTTCTTCGAGGCGAGGTAACCACATGCGATCCCTCAGGGCTCTTTTGGTGGCTGGAATGCCATGATGTCCTTTATGAGCGAGTTCAATAACTTGCTGTCTCAGGCTCTCAGGTATGACTATTATCGAGCCTCTCAATTCAATCCCTTCGCGAGTGATAGATAATTCATCTTGTACATGTTTAAATTTCTGAAATTCATCATCAGCAAATGGTCGAACACTTTTCTTCAGCGAGTGAGTTGTAATTATGTCTTGAGTATGAGCATGTTCTTATCTGTGTTGGTAACAGCCATAATCTGTTCAAGTGATAAAGCTGCTGGTGTACTAGACCTCACAATAAAGTTTGCATACCCCTCAGCCACTTTGGATGGCACGATAGAGGCACTCGTGAAAAGTAATCAACAGGGTTATGATCTCTGCCCGGCTTGTGTACAATTTTGTAATCATATTCTTGCAGTCGCAATTCCCATCTCTCAATGTGAGGAGGCATCTTTGCCTTTGGGTTTCCAAAGAAGGTGAGCAATGCCTGATGATCTCTGATAATGGTGAAATGATTTTCATACAGAAATACATGAAAATATTCGCAGGCCCACACCACAGCCAGACTCTTCTTCTCCGGCTGAGAATAGGCATGTTCAGTTTCAGATAGACTTCGACTAGCATAGGCCATGATGTGTCTCTGAGCATTCGGATGACCATTGTGTTGAGTAAGAATAGCTCCCAGCCCCGTCGGGCTCGTATCTACGGTGATCTCAGTATGTAATTTGGGGTCAAAGTTGGTCATTTCATTGCCATTTTCAATCGCATATTTTATTATTTTGAAACTTTGATCACATTCAGGGCTACATTGGAATGTGACACTTCACTTTGTCAAGTCTCTCAATGGGGCACTCACTGAAACAAAGTCACAAATATACCTTAAGCAATAACTGCCCATGCCTAAGAAGGATCGCAGTATGGTTACGTCTTGTGGGGGACAACTAGATGACAATGCTAGCACATTATCCAGGTCAGCAGTCATTCCCCCGACGAAAATATGTCCCTAAAGAAGTTAAGTTTGTTGTTATGAAACTCACACTTTGCTGCATTCAGAGTGAAACCTGCATCAGCAAGTAATTGGCACACTTGTGTAAGAGCTTTGTCGTGTTCCTTTTTTGTTTATCTGTAATTAAAGCATGTGTGACAGCTTGAATCATTCAGCATATAACATCTTGAAATATTACTGCAGCCGAAGATATACAAAATGTAGTCTTTTGTACCTTAACAAACCAATATGAGTTGAAAAAGTAGTAAATTTATCTACAATTCTCTTCAAGCTCGAGTTGATGGTATACCTTGTTCAAATCGCAATGGAGAAGACTTTGGCGCCATTCAGTTGCATGATCATGTCTGCTATGTGAGGACCAGAATGTTTTTCTTGCTCAATTGATTTATTGGCCTGGCGCATAACAACTCAAATGTGCACGGCACCTCCACTATCCTTTTTTGGCACTACCACTTTTGGCGAAACCCCTGGCGTATGATCGGTTGAGTGTTCAATGATGTCATGTTTCAACAGTGTCTCTAGTTCTTTCTCGACAACTTCTTGCAAATGAAAGATGATTCTGCGATGTGGTTGAGCAACAGGGTGAATGTTCTCATTGATATGAAGTTACACTTTCATTGTCTTGAGTCTTCCTAAACCATAAAACAACGATGGGAACTTGGGAAATTGCAATCTCAGACTGGATGTGAAGGTTGTAATTGAGTGAAATCAGTCCCATGTCAGTAGCAGTGGCAAAACTACTAAGCAGACAGGCACTGGATGAAGTACATGGATTGGCGCTTGTACCTACATCGTTTTATGTTGCATGGTTGCGATGAATAAGCCTTGGATTTGCAGTGGTTCAGAAGCAGCCCACGTGTACACCTTTGTGCCTGATGGAGTGATGCATGACAGAGGAGATAGGCTGTTAAACCTTTCCACAGGCATGATGGTAATTGAAGCATCACTCTCTGTGATGAAAATTACCAGTTGATAATTCACTTTCCGTGTGATTTTGTGACAGCACCCACATTGAGTGCGTCACTTCCTTTGGTGAGTTTCTTTTGAATTGTGGTCTTCTTTGAAAGCCGCTATTCCTACATGCACACGTCATTCCTTGGTAGTTACCATTAACACACACCCATCTTCTTCATTACCACTCGACAGTGATGTTGAAAAACCTCTGCATGATGGTCTTGTTTGCATTTGTCATAGCTAATGCTGCTTTTCGGTTTTGTGGGCATGGCGAGAATACTACTGGAACGTTCGGCAATCCATTTTGCCCTTCCCTTGTGACACATTTAACTTTTCTTTTGCTCTGCAGACCATTATGAAGCGATTTTCTTTCCTGCAAACTTTACGTGTCTGTCCCATGGATGGACGTCTACCCTTTGTAAGGGAATGAAAATCCACATCAAAAGCATAATTTTGACTGTTTTAAAGATGTTGAATTGCACCTTGTTGTCGCTGATTCTTGCTTTTCACTGTCAGGGCTGATTCATGTTGGGCTGCTCCCGCTTTCATTTCAGCAGCTTGTCAATCTGCTTGCTCTTCTGCTCTCACAGCCATTTTCTTGTCTTCTTCTAGCGCATCTAAGAAGTCATCAAATGTTTCGATCCATGCAGCCGATCTGGCACCAATGTTCTGTTTCTTAGCTGTGTTTAATGGCTCAGGTGGTTTCAGGAATGCAGCAGCTGTATATTTTGTGTTCCCTTTTGATGACATTGTGCTGGCATGTGCCATTCAGGCGATCATATTGAGGGTGCCACTTGCAGCTTCTGCATACATAACCCATGTGTTTGAGCATGGGTCTCCACACCCGATTGGAGGTCGTATGACCTTTCACTCGCTTGTGCTGGTGAGTAAATATGTACTTTTGTTCTTGGTTGTCACTGTCTTTGCAATGGCTTTGAATGGATGATTGTTTTGTCCAAAACTCATCGAGGATGCTCGTTTCCGGTCCAGGGAGGACCAGGCCTGGCAGTTTGGGCTGGACTGTTCCCATGAAGAACCGGGTCAAGACTCATTTGCATATGGCTGGGTCCAAACTGGGGTGGCATAGTGAGCAAAAGAACGATGGATTAAACCCAGATCTGTGACTGGGGTGAGTGGTTTCAACACTCCATCCATCATCTTGCTGTGATATGGTGCAGCGTAGTATCTTTTCTTTTGGCCTTACCAGCAGATTCTGGGGGCTTTTCTAATGTGCTCCTTTGTCAGGCCTTCAACTTCTCCAAGGGCTGTGCATAAGGTGGGGTAGTGCGTTGACTCCACACACACTGACTTCAGACTGCTGTGCATCAATCTGGGGTTGCACGTGGATTGCACAAGCCGTTTGCTATACTGTTGCAAACTCTCAAGGAGAGCGGTTCTGCTCCTTCAGGCATGTATCCCCTATTCGTTGCCAGTTGTCATGTCCTCCCCAGTCTCTGGAGCACGTAAATTAAACACACCACACACGTAGCTCTATAACTGACATCTTTATTCTTCAGCTTACAATCAAACACTCCCCTAATGGTACGCATTATGTCATGATTCTGATAACCACACGTTAACACCTCCCAGCAGAGTGCGTAATGTCTGGTTGAAGTCCTCTCAGGACTGCGAGGGTTCTAATGCGCATAACATCAAGACCCTACACTACGTATGTATTATTATTTGTGTTGCTTATTGATTGCATGGCTTATTAATTGCATGAGTCTAGAGAGACAGCTAAAGTGGTCTGTAGCTCAAACCTAAAAATTAAATCATTAGCAAAGTATTTCTTTGTTCATAAAAACGTTGAATGTCAAGACCTCATTGGTCAAGCTTTTTCAGATGCTTATGAACTGGCAGAAGAAAGGAGCCTCTCATACGATATTGATGACGTAGTTCTTCACTCTGGTCAGGCATAACAATTTAACTAAAACCATGTACAAAATGCATAAAAAACTCACACCTTTTAGATTCTGTTTATTTTTTTTAGAAGTATAGTATAAATCTCTAGTCATCTGTTTTGTTAATTTTTGCAGGTTATCAGACGTTTGTGAGTCAAGGTTAATAGTCATTACTTCCTTCTTCCTGCTAATTTCAACCCTTGTCTCTCTCTGTGTCTGTTCATTGTCTGTGCCCTGCACTTCTATGCACCATTCTCCCCATTTTCCTCTGTTCCTTGGCTATTACCGCCCACTCTCTTGGCCACCTCTTTCGTGTCTCTCCTTTCTCATTGTCTCCTTTTTCTGTCATCTTTCCTTGTCCTTTCACAATTCTACTCTGCTTGCCCATACTCTCTATTCATGCTCTAGGCCCCATCCTTCTTCCTTATCTCCTGAACACTTGTCCCCTTCTCGCCTCTCTTCTAGCCCCTTGCCCCTTTTATGCCTCATCCGTGGCTCCTCTATCTGCTCTACTTCTCCCATGCTACATCTCATTGTGCCTCATCTCTACCTTTATTCTTTTTACCAATTGTCCCATCTTTGGCTAATCTATGATTAGGTGTTCATCTCTTTGTCTGTTTTCTTCAGTCTTATCACCCCTTCAATGTATCTGTCTGTTTTACCATCACACAATATAAACCATGAATCATCAGACACTACAGGTAGGATTAAAGTGAGTTAAGTCTCACTGAATCTAGCTTACCTCGTTAGACTCACATTACACTCACAGCACCACACTATCACACTGACACCATCACAACCATTGCCGCTACATCGCTTTCACCACACCCCACTCATGATGACACATATCATCGCACTTACTACCATCACACGGACTCATCACACTCACTGCCATTACAATTATATCGTAACACTGATTGTTGTGCTCACTGCATTGCACTAGCTACATCACACTGACACCATATCACTGACAGCTATCACACTCACAGCATCACATTCATACCATCACAGTCACAAACCATTCTCCAACCCTTAGTGACTCAGGCTGCAGTGTATTTCTCTTTATCTGTGAGGGTTTGTGAGCGTGAAACAACTAGCACCAAGGCTAGACACCCTTCTGTACTGGCTGGTGCACCGCACACGAGTCACGTATTCTGTCCAGTAGGAAAATTATGAAGTCACATTTGGAATGAATGTAGTTCATTAGTTACAAAAATGATGAAATTTAAGAACTTATTGGTAAAGCAATGTAGTAAATGGTTTTCATATGCTTAAGAACTGACCAAAGGAAACTAGCAATGGGAGCTATTTGATGATGTAACATATGACTCTGTTTAAGAACGATATGTCAACTAAAACCGTTTAGGTCTCTCATGCCTTGCACATCTCCAGTGTGTAGGACATGGAATGTGGGGAGATGAGAGGAAGTTGGCGGGGTGGCAGTTTGCCATGGCCAGCTAAGGAAACAGGTCCGCTCCTACCTGTGTCCAAGAATACAAATTCTCTTTATTCTCAACCAACGTCTTTGTGGAGTTTATTACACAACAATTTTGGCGACGATCTTGGCCGGTGTTGCGAAAGGTTGAAGGAACGAGAGGTGTGCCACAGCGAGAGGCAGCAGCAGTATTATTTAGGAGCAGAGAAGCAGAACCCATGACGGTTGAGGAATCCCTGCGGTGTTTAGAATAAGCTACGTCACAGGAAGCGACGTACTTGGAGGGGCTGGAGCTGAGCTCTCCACCCGGTGACGTCAGCGCAATGAGGAAGAGGCTTAATGCTACATTAGCGGCAGTACGCACCCTAGTGGTAGCTGTTATTCGATGAACAACTTTTTTTTCTGTTTTTTTTTGTTCAAATTTTTTTTATTAATTTAAGAGAGAGAGAGAATATAAATAATTAAGGTACTACAACATGTAATACATACAAAAAAAACATCTTGAACAATAAATAATTTATAAAAAGAATAAATATGAGAAATAATATATATAATGGATAAACTCTAATAAAAACAGATAGATAAGAACCTAATAATGTCATTTCATTTGTATTACATTTAAGTAAGAATAATTGATCACAGAAAGGATAAATAAAAAGATCCACAAGAAAAAAGAAAAACGAATAGAGAAAGAAGAAGAGAAAAAGGAAAGAAAAGAATAAGAAGAAAGAGAGAGAAAGAAGAAGAGAAAAAGAGAAAGGTATTCCAGCCTTACTAAAAGAAAAGGGAAAATCAATCAGCAGTGATAAAAGGATATTGAGTCACCATACCCTGAGAGTCTAAATGGATATATTTATCAAGCGATCTCCAGACACCAGAAGAGATAAAAGGGGTATATTGTCCCTCCTCCACCGAAGTGTGAGCACCACGGAGAAACGATACCCATGCCCACCACGTGTGATACGATAAGGAATTAAAGGATTTCCATTCTGACAATATAATCTTAACAGCTATTGATAACAATAGATCTAGAAGTTTTAAATCTAACTCATCTAAAGGAAGTGGAGATGAAGCTGCCCAAGGACCCAACAAAACTAGAGGAAAGGAAAGCTCAAACTGGATATTAAAAATTTGTAATAAATGGTTGTGGGTTAACTCCCAAAACGTTTGGAGAAGGGAGCACTCAAAAAACATATGCTGAAAGGTACCAGCAGCACTTTTAAAGTTCCAGCAAAAATCATCATCTTTAAGTTTGAGTGTATACAGAAGAGCTGGGGTCCAATGTAGAAGATTGATGGTGAAAAACTTTGATTGAATCAGAGAAGGAGCAATTTTATTACCTAGGGAACATTTCCCAATGGTTTTCCAAGTGTCCAGTGTAATATGTTTGAATACATCAGAATCAAAGTGGTGTATCCATTTAAGCTGTGTAACCGTAGAAAGTGATGGCGGAGTGATAAACAAAAACTTATATATCCTAGAAGCACCATGTCCTGCCTTACCCCAAAGCTGTAGGAGAGAAACAGTATTTGAGTCCAGATGAAAAGTACTTTTGGACAAAGCTACATTAATTTTAAGGAATGAATAGAAATCAATATTATTGAGACTATATATTGAGGCCAACAAAGAGAAAGGTAAAGGATCATTGTTAACATCATAGAAGTGCTTGACCAATGTAATGCCTTTGTTGGCCCAGTGTAACCTTGTCTCCGCATCCACCTGAATCTTAATCCTGGGATTGTGCCACAAAGAGGACCATCTAGAGTTTTGAATGTGTAAGGACACTCTCCTATCAGTCTTTTTCAATGCCAAAACGGTGTCCGATATGATACGTCCAGAGAAGGGGAAAGTCAATGTAGACGCAGTCATCAAAGCAGGGGTAGGTAAGGGAGAACACAAATGTTGTTCAATATACAGCCATGGCGGAATATGCCTAGTATCAGAAGAAAACCATAGAGTCTCCTGAGAGGCTAAGAACGCCGACTGATATAAGTTCCAATCTGGGAAATTACAACCACCCATATTGTAAGATTTCCTCAATTGTTTGTACGCGATCCTAGCACGTTTGTCATTCCAGAGACAATTAGAGGTGATCACATCCATTTCATGAAAAAAAGAAGAGGAGAGATTGATAGGGAGCATCGATGACACAAAGTTGACAATGGAAGTTATCATCATTTTCAATGTCTGGAGACGTCCCCACCATGAGATGAACTTAGGCAACCAGGCCTCCAACAGCTTTTTCACTTTATCTAATACCAGAGATTCATTATAAGAGACGGTATCCGACAAAGTCGCACAAAACCAAATCCCTAAGTATTTAAGCCGCTCAGACTGCCACTTGTATCCCGCATCTCCCATGTGAGAAGAAAAGCATAATCGATTATGAGGAAACATTTCAGTTTTGTCTTTGTTTAGAGTATACCACGAAACGAGAAAATTATTTGATAATGCGAGAAATAGCAGAAATTGCTCTTTCTATATCTTATGAGAAGATAAGAACATTAAATGCGAAACGTTGTATGTGAAGGATTCACGGACATCTCTTCTGTGAGCGTTTTAGTTTGTGGAGTTATCACATCAGAAGGCACTTTCATTTTCCGGTGCATTTTGAGTTACACAACGGTTCCCCTGCTGCACCCTTTTGCCTGCCATTTCGCCGCCGCAGCCCTCACGCCACTCTGCCTGCCTGTAAGCCCGCAACGTGAGGGGGAAAAAGGGACTGGCCGGGCTTCGCTCGTCGGAGCCGGAGACTACAAGCCCCAGGATTCCCTGTGCTAGGGCGCCAGGTCGTGAGGTCCCCACACGCCAGGAGGCGCATAAACGGCAGCCCTGTGCGGAGCCACCTGTTCCCCTGCTGCACCCTTTTGCCTGCCATTTCGCCGCAGCAGCCCTCACGCCACTCTGCCTGCCTGTCAGCCCGCAACGCGAGGGGGAAGAAGGGACTGGCCGGGCTTCGCTCGTCGGAGCCGGAGACTACAAGCCCCAGGATTCCCTGTGCTAGGGCGCCATGTCGTGAGGTCACCACGCCCGGTCCCTCGCCCCGCGAGGACACGCGCGGGACGCGCCGGTAGAAGCCCGGGACAAGGGCGGGACCGTCTGTGGCCATCAGGGGCAGACAGAGGCTGGGCTGGGCCACCCCCTTATTGACCGAGGTAGGACACCTCTTGTCTGGTGCCACTGACTTTCTGCTGACTGGGGCGGTTTGTCCTGTCAAGGACCTATATGAGTTAGATAGTCGTGGAGAAGCGCATGTGGCGCCATGAAGGTGCTTATTGCCATGCCAGTATCTGCACGTGCTATTGAGGCGGCACTTGCCCTGGTTTTTCGCTACGTCAATTTAGGTTGTGGGTGATTGGGGGGTGTTGTTTACGCTGCGAGTTTTCATCGTTTTGCAAGGTGTTAAATCTTTAAGTTTTGAGTATTGTTTTTGTTCTTGTCACGGCTAAAAATAACAGTAAGTGTTCTGTAATGGGGGGTACTGGGACATTAGATGCTGTTTTGAAAAAGGCTGAAACTGTTGTTTCTAGAGAAATTGAAATGGTGGAAAGGAGGCTATCGTTGGAGCCATTATCCCAGCCTAATTTTGTGACACGACCATGTGACCCTATTTTAGGTTCAAGTATTTCACAGGCTGGTTGTCATTTTTCCGTGAGTCTGTGGCTGAGCCTAGCTCGGTTATTCCTCCAGGCTCCGTGAATATTTGTAGTCCTCTTCTCTCACCCCCAGCCACACGTACTAGGCAGTCACGTGCCCTCCCTGTTGCTTCTACTACTAAAATAGTTAAGGTCAAAAGAAAAGCGAATAAGGGCCCTAAAGGCATACGTCAACAAGTTAAACAACCCAGGATCCTAGATTCCGCTTATGGGTTGGTTTCTCAGGAAAGTTCTGCGGCCACTTTGTCCTCGGTTGACAAGAGTCATGGGATTAATGAGAATGTCGATCAGGGGGAAACAACTACTACGGGAGAGAAGATGGTTGATTTATTACAGATTGTGGACGAGCGATTGAGAGCTATTTTACTGCCAGTTATGGACAGACTTAATAAAATTGATGACAGACTCGCTCTCATCGAACGTCACATAGTGAACCAGGAGGTTTTACTGCCAAGGTTAAATCCATCTGAGAGGCTCCCCTTAAGTGGAGTAGCAAATAGAGTTTCTTAGCTTGTTGAGCCTATGACGACTATTGCTATAGCTCCCACTAATTCAATATCAGCCGCTTTGGGATCTGACGGTGGTGCCAATTTGAGGCATAGGGACATGATAGGGAGAACAAGCCCGCGTCCTGTGCAGCCATCTAGGGAACGATCTTTGCATTTGCCGCCGGAGGCCTGCCCGTATACTATTATTTTGGCAAATGTTCCGAAACCTAGCGATGGGAGGGAAGAGCATTGGTCGTCCTTAAAAAATAAAGCCCTCCATTTTTTGGCAGGCAAGATAGTTCTGGGGAGCCGTCTTTTTGATAGTTTTAAGATGGTTAGAAGGGTCCCATCGGTTGGAAAGTCTAATAAGTCATTGAGGGGTGACTGTGTTGTAGTGAGCTTTAGTTCTCCTGATTTAGTAGCAAACATCCTAAAACAGGCAGGGTCGTTTAGATTACATCAGGATTATGTTAATATTCTCCCGTTGTTTTTTTTTTACCCACCCCACACTCTGGGGACCATTGGAAATAGTGGACAGATCTCTCATTCAGTCCCTGCGAGTAGGACTTTGGCCCTTAGCAACAGATATGAGGTCCTCAACACTTTAGATGTCAATGATTGACTCAGTGTAGCTAACACTCAGGCCCTCCATAATGATCCTAGTCTGGCTTTTCTTGAAGAACCTGGGACAGTGCTGACTGTGGAATATAATACGGACCTTAATGGTCTTGGTGTTAGTATTTTACCCTTAAAAGCAGTCTATGGTGAAGGAACTAGTCAGAGAACCTCCGAGGTGGTTCAAGTAGACGTGAGTGAAATAGTTCCTCCTGTTACAATTGGTAATGCGACTGTCACGGTTCTCATAAATAATGAGGTTGGTGATTCTCAAACCCGTTTATTAAATCCAGTGAACTTTGAGCCACAAGAGAGGGGGTTGGGGGGGGGGAAACCTCATCAACAAATAAAATCATGACTTTGTCATGGAATATTGCCTGTCTGAGAACGAAAAGAGGTGATACAAATTGGGAGGCTTTTCTTTCTACCTATCATATAATTGCCCTGCAAGAGATGTGGGAGGCTAAAGATCCTTATTATTTGGATGGGTATCAGTCTTTCACTAAAAACGCTGTGCCCTCCTCGATGGGGAGACCTCGGGGGGGGTCTCCTGTTACTGTTCAGCCTCAAGTTATTGTATAGCACAGAACTATTAGTGACGAGTTCTCCAAACATACTGGCGGTTAAACTTGAAGGTGCCAATCTCCCGTCATTATTAGTGGTGAATTTTTATAACTCATTTACTAGGTCGGATGAATTGGAGCACCTAAAAGCATTGTTTACATTTTTGGATGAGTTTGATGCAAGTAATGTTACACCTTACTCCTTTTTACTTTTTGGCGATTTTAATATTCATGTATGTCATCTCAATTGTTTTGAAAATTTTAATTATGACTATTGCCCTCATGAGATAAATCACTTTGAACACTCTAAGGGTGGGATGTACCTAGAGCATATTGTATCTGCCCTTCATTTACTTGCTCCCGTACAAGATTCTTTATCTCCTGTCCCTACATTCACTGGACAGGGCCATCATAGTATTATTGATTACATTTTTATTTCTTGTCTTTTGAAGGACCTCATAGGTTCTTTTTGTGTCACTCAAAATGCCTTAAGTGATCATAATCCTCTGAGTACGGAAATTAATATAAATGCTGTGTCTAGGTCAAACCCTCTGCCTGTGATTGCTAATTTGAACTTAGTCCCCACTCATCAGGGTAGACGCTTGAGATGGGATGTTATTACCCCAACTGATTTCCTCGGGAATCTGTACAATAGTAACATGGTGGATCTGAGTATATGTTTATCAATAGAGTCACAACCAGTTGAAATCCTTGGTGCTTTCGAGAGAATAACTAAACAAGTAGCGGGTAACTTAACCTACCATGGGAGACCAAGGCCTAAGAAATTTAAAAACTGGTTTGATCAAGCATGTTCTAGTGCGCATTTTGTACTTCTAGCGGCATTAAAAGAGAGTGGGAAAGACACAAGGAAGATTGTGGAGGCAAGAAGGACCTACAAAAAAGCAATAAAGGCAAGGAAAATTCAGTTAAAGAATATGGCCTGGTAGGAATTGTCAGAAGCAAGTGTTTTAAAAAATAGTACTCAATTTTGGAAAGTAATTAATAGCCCACTTTTTAATGAGTCGGAGAACACAATCAAAGACTGTCTGATTCCACCAGATAAATGGGTGGCTCATTTTAGTGGGCTCTATTCTGAAATTCTTCAACTAAACCCAGTGAATTATGGGGACATAAACTTGACTTCGAAAATTCATTTCAATGAAGAAGAAGTCCAGGAGGCAATTGAGTCAATGGCAAAAAGTAAAGCCCCAGGTCCGGATGGTGTTCCCGTGGACCTCTATAGGGCAGATTCAAGGTATTAGGCGAAGCTTTTAACTTCTGTTTTTAATGCAGTTTCTAAGGCGGGTGCTCCGAGTTCTTGGGGTAAAGCAGTCATAGTACCTTTATTTAAAAAAGGTTCAAGAGAGGATCCGGCATGTTATCGGCCTATCTCTCTCTTGGACTCTGCTATGAAGATAATGGGTAAAGTAGTCCTCGCGAGATTAACAAATTGGCTGGAGGATAAATCCATTATCTCAGATTTACAATATGGATTTAGACAAGGAAAGGGCACGGTGGGTCAATGCCTCAATCTACATCTTATCATTGGGAAGTACACGGTCGCTAAGCAGGGGGATTTACATTTAGCGTTTATGGATTTGTCCACTGCTTTCAATCTTGTAAATCGCCAAAAATTGTGGGCCTCCCTAGTGGTATTGGGGCTGGACCCGGTGTTGATTGCCTTTCTGGCACTCATTCACGAGGACACCACCGCTGTCGTCCGCTACAGTGATGACGGGAGTCTGTCAGAAGCTTGGCAGGTGAAGCGAGGGGTAAGACAAGGGTGCATTCTTACTCCCTTGCTCTTCTCGCTCTACATTAACAATCTGGGTGATGCTTTAATTTCGACCACCAAGGATATCCCCAGAGCCGGCACTAAATTGATCCCCGCATTATTGTATGCGGACGACACTGTTCTGCTGGCAAGAACCGCGAGGGGCCTACAAGCCCTTTTAAATGGATTTAACGATTTTATGGTTTCTTTAGACCTATTAATACATTTTAAAAAATCTCATTCCATGTCAATCGGGTGTGGGGGGGCGAAAAGGGTCAAATTCTACTGTAATGGGCAAGAGCTCACAAAAGTGCAGACCTTCCCATATTTGGGGATCTTCTTTGATGATAGGAGAACTTGGGTCATGCAACGTGCCCAGAAAAAGAATATTCTTGCTAGGGCTACAGGAGCCCTGTTGGGCTTTGCAAAACGTTTGGGTTGTAAACCCCTGCCCGCGGTCATGAAGATATATAGCGCCAAGTGTGTTCCCATGGCCCTATATGGCAGCGAGGTATGGGGTTACAAGGCCTCGACAGAGATCCAATCAGTAGAAAGCGCCTTTTTTCGGAAGTGGCTGTCACTCCCCTCATCTGCCCCTATTTTTAATATTCATGAAGACCTGGGGGTAGGTTACCTCGCTGATCAAATTTCTGTGGCCCCATTATTAGGCTGGCTAAGAGTTTGGGCTCAGCAACCTCCGAACCTAAATCAACATATTATTCAAGATTGCTTGTCTCTTGATAAAGCCATGTGTATTCCTTGGTTGCGATATATCAAATCTAATTTGGAGTCACTTGGTTACCTCGACCTATTTGATAAACCAAGCGTGATGAGTAAAATAGAAATAAAGACCATCAAGACTCAGTTTATGAGTAGAGCAATGTCGCTGAGGGAAGGAGGGGAATTGGGTAAGGTGACAGTCAGGAGATTTGTCATGTTAAGTACAGGCAGTGAGATTCAGCCATACCTGACATATATAAGCAAACCATTCCATCTGTTTTTGTTAATAAGGTTCAAGCATGGCATGCTTCCCTGGCTGTTAGCTTACCCGAAGGGTTTTTTCAAAGAGGGTACCCTGGGGCCCTGTTCTTGTGATGGCACCTCAGAACAAAATACGCTGCACATGGTTTTCTTTTGTAAATTTTACACTTTGCAGCGCAAGAAATTTATCTGCCCCATTCTTAAGAACTGTAATTTTGAGCAAGTGAGGCCCGCATTGGTTTATTTGCAAATGTTAGGGTCACCACTGGTATGTTTCGGGGTAGCCAGTTACATCATAGGGGCCATTAGGTGTAGAAATCGGGTGTAGTCCTTTGGGCACCTCCCTCACTACTAGTTTTGTCTGATAATTGGAGAACGTGGATTAATTAATTAGATTTGGTTTTATGGAGATGCAAAAATTGTAGAATCACTGGGTTGACATACTTTTTAATGTGTTGTTTGCCAATTATACTGTATTATTCATTATTTATGAAACTTTGTTAATTGTGTTTATTTTGGTATTGTATTTATGGATTTATCAGATTACTGTAATTGTAACTATTTGCAATATGAAATATCGTCGTATGCTTTGATGGTTTTAAAATTTTTAACCGAATAAAGCTATTGTTGACTGACTGACTGAGTTACACAACGGTGATGAGCACACCTAGTAAGAGGACTCTTTGTGCACTCACATTAACAGGGGTGATTTGGACACCTTAAAAACAATTATAAGAGGGGTTTGACATTTATTTTTGAAATACGTTCTGGTGGTGACTCTGTAATATTCTTGTACCCATTTTAGTGTGTGAGGTGGGAATCTCCTGGCTTATCATTCAAAGTGTTTGAGTCCTAGTTTAGTGCCTGATAACTTTCCTCAAACTGCAAAGTTGTTATAGTCTTCCCACATACATTGTTCTGAATTTCCATTTGTTATATTCATCTACCTGTTTTAGTAGTACCTAACTCTTATTGACCATGGAGGCATCTGGGGATAGTCATTCTGTGATACTAGACACGAGAGCAGGGTCAGAGCTTAAAGAGGTCCAGCACCAAGCATTGCTAAATAATTGGCCTATCAAGTCAACATTAAGTCTTGGTGCAATAGGTTAAGGATGTGACCCACATACACCCTAAAAAGGTGATAGAAAACCACTGTTATCCAAAACCCTTCACCC
The DNA here is from genome assembly GCF_964204655.1 of Triturus cristatus. Lineage (NCBI taxonomy): Eukaryota > Metazoa > Chordata > Amphibia > Caudata > Salamandridae > Triturus > Triturus cristatus. The sequence goes on along the minus strand of NC_140581.1, from coordinate 1,187,381,649 downwards.
AAGCGAAATATTTTCTTGTTGATATAGCTGTCATAATACAACTTGTTCTGGTGAATAAACACAATATATAAACAGATGAATAGCTTTCCCGAGCAAAAAGTCACACAGTCATTTATCTTGATTGTAGTTGTAGAAAATCTTTTATTATAAAGCTCATATTCCGTTATTTATTAAAATCACCACACAAATGCTTTGCCAACGCGATTCATCCTTTAAATATTCTTCGGAGCAATATATATATTTTCTACTTTTAATGCACATTTAAATATTCTTCAGAGCACATTATTATTGTATAGTCATATATTATTAATTATAACATCTAACGTAGTTCTCTTAGTTGTTTGTTCAATGATCCTACTTGATTAGATCTACAATTGAGACTCACTAAGTCTCGCAGGTAAGAAAATTATCCTAAAGTCACATACTGATTTAGTTAGTGATACATATTTTTTACTAAGTGGATTTGTGTTACCATAAACATATGTAACCCCTAGGGACAGTAAAAATCTGTTTAGATTTAGTCCTACTGTTTATTGTGGACGCAATGATATATATCAGCTTAACTCACTAGTAGCGATCTTTGAGTAGACGTTATTGGGTAACGATATTAATCTCAGAGGGCAAGGACAGTCGATCCTATATTAACATAGTTTCAGGAATACCCATACTATCATTAATACACTTGCTATAAAAGCCCAAAGGGACAGACTGAATTACACTGCCATCTATTGTGTGTGGATATATTAATCTCATTCAATCAATCCACAACAGATCAATAATCCATCAAATATTTGAGGATCTGAATTTACTTACTGGTGAGATATCAAGGTATGGACAAGAGGGCTAATATACTATTATTCCTCTTGATTACTATTTACTAATGATATATCTTATTAAATGATGCACTGATGCGTTCTGCTTCCTCCCATGTCAGTTAGAATACTAATATGTGAATATCGTGTACATTGTAGAATGGCTTCCCAATGTTTAAATTATGTAAAAAGATAATACATCATTCTGTGATACTACCTACGCCTGCCAAACCACATGTCTCTGTAATTCCACCACCTTGCTTTCTGATGCAGTCTGGCACCCCACCCATGCCTTGGATTGACTGGATTTTAATGTTTTACAATTACTTGGAAGCATTCGATGGCGAGGAGTTGAAGCCATCGCGTAAGAAAGACTTACTATTGTGTGCTTTGGGTAAAGAGGACTGTTGGAAATGGCCCTTTTTGAAGGGTTATCCCCAAAATGTTTGCTTCTTCCTCCTACATTTTCCTGACCTGTGTTTGTTGGCTATAGGACTCTTGGCACTTTAACACTGCTGATAAGTGCTAAAGTGCATATGCTCTCTGTGCAAATTGTTATTGTGATTGGTTATCCATGATTTGCATATTTGATTTACCAGTAGGTCCCTAGCAGAGTGTGCCAGGGCTGGTAAATCAAATGCTACTAGTGGGCTTGCAGCACGGATTGAGCCACCCACATGAGTAGCCCTGAAAAGATGTCTCAGGCCTGCCACCGCGGTGCATGTGCGCAGTTTGTTAACTGCCATGTCGGCTTGGCAAGTGCGCCCACTTGCCAGGACCTAGCCTTCCCTTTTCTTACATATAGGGCACCCCTATGGTGGGTCCATGGTACACCTCTAGGCAGGGTGCATTGTATGTGAAAGGTAGTGACAAGGGTTGGGGAGGTGCAGTGGCACCAGGAGTCTGGATGAGTCAGGACTAGGCTGAATAGGCCTGATCTGCATTTGGAGTGGTGGGAGGAGTAGCACCTGTACCTGAATAGGGCTGTGCCTACCTTCCACAATGCTGGCTCCGCCCCCTGTAGTGTGTCTGGAGCCCAGGCTCACACTGACATTCGATGTTGTTGTGCACTTGCAGAGTGCCCCCCCAGAACTGGTTTGAACTGGGCTCAGAGCCCCTTGCACAAAGAACAAAGACATTTTGAAATATAAGTATCAGACCCAAAACCCCAGACTTTAGATCATTCATGGAATTCAAGAGGAACCTGTGCCAAGGAGAAGAGCTGGAGAGACTGAGGAGAAGTACTGCCCTTGCTGTGTGTCTAGGGTTGGCCCGCAGTTGCTGTTTCTGCCAAGGAAAGGAGAAGGACTTTGCTGTGTTCTGTGTCCCCTGCTTGAAGGAGATCTCCAGGGGCCTTAAGTGTGCTGGTCTCCTGGGACACCCCAGCTCCCCTGAACTCTGCTACTGTGAGTTCTGACCTGCCAAGAGGTGCCAGTGCCAGTTTTGGACCTCTGGAGGTTGTTGCTGCTGTTTGGGAACTGGAAGAAAGAAGAAACTCAAATGACTACAGAAATTGACGCATCGCTCTTCTTGCAGCTGTTTTCTCAATGCATCTCCACGGCGCGAGAAGAATTTCCACGCATCACCGTGCCGCTGCATAAACCGTTGCAGCGCATGTCGCCGCAGCAAGACTCGAGTTATCGTGGTTGAAGAGGACCAACGCAGCACCGCTCGACGCCGCATCGATCACCGATGTATCCCGGATTTCCACGCATCATACCTGTGCTGCACGTTTTCCTGACGCATCCCCTGCAAACCGGAACCGTCACGAAGGACCGACGCATCACTCCCCATTCAGACCGGATTTGCCGCAACTCGTCCTCTGAATGTCGCAGAACTGTTGCATCGTCACCCCAAGGTCTCAAGAGTGTTGCATCTCTTTGTTTTACGACTCTGCGGCTGTTTGGCTTTTGGAACTTTGTCGCATCTACAGGTACTTTGGTGAAAAATCACGCATCCATAGTTTTTAAAGTTGTATATTTAACTGTGTATCTTTTTTTTTGTCATTTTGGTTTTGTTTAGTTTAAAGATATTTAATTTTTCGAAATTGGTGTGGTGTCCCTTTGTGGCGTTTTCACTGTGTTACTGTGATGGTTGGTCCAAATACTTTACACATTGCCTTTGGGATAAGCCTGTCTGCTCGTACCAATCTACCAAGGGGGTGAGCAGGAGTTATCTAAAGTGTGTTTCCCCTTACCCTGACTAGAAGCAAGGGCCCCTACTCGGACAAAGGTACCTACTTCTGCCAAATAGAGACCCCCTTTTCTAACAGGGGCAGAGAGAATTTAGGTATCTGCCACCAGCTGTAGGAGGTAATGGCTAAATTATTCAGGATGTGTATACTGAAGCCAGGTGCAGATTAGAGATTCACTATGCCAAAGAAGAAAATTTGGTTATGACCAGGTATAAGTTTTACACGCAACATCAAAGTTGAGGAGAGTATTGATGAATTTGTAGCTAGACTTCAAGAGCTATCCACCAAGTGTTCTTTTGGAGTAATAACAAAAAAATTCATTAGGGATCAACTTATTGTAGTGTTCTAACAACATATTTCAAGAGAGATTGTGGGCAGCCAAAATTCCCACCTTAAGTGAGGCTATAGGAATAGCCATGGTCTTAGAGCAGTCAGACTTTTGTATGGAGGAACTAGAGAAGAAAGAACAGAAAGCTGGTATTTCGGAAATTGGAGCTTTAAATAAGTTAGCTCATGTTACCTCCTCTTTGTAGGAAAGTAGTATCTGCTTCTTATGGTTACCCCCACTTTTTGCACACTGTTTTTGGACTAGTCTGACTGGGATCCTGCTATTCAGGACCCAGTCTATCTGCTTTCTCCCTTAAATTGATATGCATGTACATTAGGTACACTCCAGATTGGATTCTGGGGTACCCTTATCAGTCCCTAGTATATGGTACACCATGTACCCAGGGCATAGGTACCCCAGAGGCCTCCCATGGGCTGAAGCATGTATTATGCCACCCCTGAGAGGCCATCCAAATTGACACGACAAGCCTGCTACAGCAGACTGTGTAAGCTGGTGCTTGCACCACTTAAGATATAGGTTCACTATATATATCTAAATCACTGCACTTAAATACCTATCAGTCACCCCTATGGCAGGCCTTAACAATCCTGAAGGAAGGGTGCTGGGTTTTACATGAGAGGGTGCCCCTGCGTGAGCAGAGCCCCTCTGCAGCCTTTGGAGACCATTCTCCGGGGTTGTCTGTGATGCAGCCTGACATATATGTTTAAGTGTATTATAACCTCACGGTAAATGCTAACTTTAAAACGGCTGCTTAGAAACATGTTGTGTTTGGTGTCAAACACCTTTGAATCATACCTCCACATCAGTAACTGGTGTGGGAGGTACGATTCTACCCTTCCAAGAAGACATATGTGGGTCACCGGTCTACCCGGTACCAGCTTTCGCGACATGGGCAGCACAAAATGGATGCTGCCAGCCACATACACAATTCTACTCTCCTGCTTCTGAGCCAAGCTCGAGCAGAGGAAGGCATGACAATAGGCAACCTGACCACCTCCCAGACAGGGTTTAGAGTATTGGGGCTGGGTGGGTGCACTCTGAGAGTGCCAGTAAGTCTGCACTGGGGGCACATTTGGTCTCCATGTGCAAAACTGGACAAAGGACATGGGTGTAGCCATGGGTGTAGCCACCCCCTGTCCTGCCCCTCCCCTCGGAAGGTCCACAGAATCTTTCCAACCCCTTCCCATGGGGGTATAAAGTGGGTTACCTGACTGCAAGACTTTAGATTTTACCTGGACAAGATTCTGCTAAGAAGAAACCAAGTACTTTGACTGCCTGCACGATGCTGGACGACTGAAGAATCTCCCTTGGAGTAAAGGAGTTACTCCCCTGCAAAAGCAGGCACCTAAAAGCATCTGACCGGTTTGCTTCTCCCAAGCTCCTGAGGACTCTGAAGATTTTAGCAACACAGGAGGTGGGGTCCAGAAGGTCCCTGAGGTTGATCTGCCCTCTCAGCGATTCTGAGACCAATATCCTTCATAGGGACCGTGCAACCCGACACCCTGTGCACCGTGTACTTTTGCAGTTGCATATGCTTAGTGATGATTCCCGAGCTTGTGCATTGGACTCTGTGTAGTCCTGACCCCGAGCAGTATTTGCACCGAAGATTTCCGGTCTCCACTCCACGAGTGTTCTGTTGGCTGGTACTTTGCAAACTTGCTTGAGGTCTCCTCGCGATCCCTGGTCCATTGGCCTGTGGGTCCTGGCGAGGGTCACCTTGTTCGTTCTTGGCTTACCTGGTTGCTCCAGATTTGCCCTGATTCTCCATTGCTTGGACAGTCTCCTGGACCTTGCTGGTCGACACCGTAACCTGTTTCCGCTGACCACGTGGGTTGCATTTGCCAAGGCTTGTTAGTGCTCCAGCCGGACATCGACCCCTCAGCACACGACATCCTTTGTGGGACAGCTCACCTCCGGAGCTTGGTTCTCCTCGACATATCCTGATCCCCGTGGCTGCAGAGTCAAGCAACCCTTCTTCACTCCTGAAGCACTCTACATCGGTGAGCATTTGACTACCGAGCCCCTGGTCACCTGAAGTGACCCAGACTCTGTCTCCTCTGCTTTCAGTTTCTTCTCACCTCGAATCCAGGCTTGGATTCCAATGGACACTCTACGCCCTCCTGCCAGCAGTACTTCTTTGCAACTCTCCATTGAAAACGACGAAGGTTTCCGACACCAATTGACCTTGTGCACCTGGCTCCTCTGGGATAGGTAACACAGGTACTTCGGTACTCACTGGTGGGCTGGCCTTAGAACCTCCTAAGTTCCAAAGGCTTGCCTCGAAGTCCACTTAGAAGTGTCCTTAACTTGTAAATTTGCAATCACGAATTTCCCATAGAGTTGTACAGTTGTGCGGAGCACACGTCTGTTTCCTCACTGCACCCGTCCTCTGTGGGCTCCCTGTGTCACTCCTCTGGGTGGTTCCTTAGGGTCCCAGCGATTCTGCGTGTTCTAGGCACTGCGTCTAGTCAAGTCGTTGTTATACCATTTTGTTTAGTTATATGGTTTGGTCTCCCCTTGGAGCCCGCTGTGTATTTTGCTATTTTTGAATGCTCTATTGATTCAGTATTGTGTGCTTTGTGCCCTAGTCTCGTATAGAGACTAGTAGAGTGTTATATTATTAAATACATATTTTTATATAAACCCTGTGTGGTTCTACTTTTATTTAGTTATTTACAAGGTGATATTGTGGTAAAACAAGCTGCTTTACATTCCTTCAAGATTAAGCCTGAAGGCTGCTCTCCATAGCTACCACTAGGATAGCTTTCAATAAGGTTATCTTTGACCTCACACATCATAAGGGTCGTGTGGACTGGTACAGGGTGCCAACTTTAATTAGTGGACAGCATATACCAGGCCACCTTCTCACACTCTTCTTCTAAACAATTAGTTCAAAAGGGGAGAACATTTGCCTCTTCTGCACTAGTTAAGAGTTGCAATCATTGTGGCAGTACAAACCACAGTTCTGACTCTAAGTTCTGTTTTGCCCAAAACAGAGAATGCAAAAGATGTGGTCATCTAGGACATTTTATGAAGGTATGTAGATTATCACGGAAGGGGATGGTAGCTTGTGTCATTTAGGAGACGTCGCAGCAGATTGAATCCTCTGATAGGATTTTAAGCGTTGACGGTGGTGATGATATGGAAAACAAGGGATGCAGACTAAACAGACCAAAAGTGATGTTTAAGGTTAATGATTGTGGGGTGCTGCTTATGGTTGACACTGGTTCTAAATACACAATTGTGTCCAAATCTGTATTTATGCATTTGTGGGAGGAACAGTGTTAAAACCCAAGGACAATACACCTACAGGTTATCAAGGTAAGACAATGAAAATTGTTCCCAACTCTCGTGTAGGAAAGTTTCAATTCTATTAAGGACATGGCGGTGAGGATTATGCCCATCTTTCTTCGCTTTATTTAACAGCAGCCTTTTAAAAAAAAAAAAAACAATTCTTCAATCTTCGACTTAAAACGAAGAAAAATCTAACAGTCACAAGAGTCTCTGGGAATAACACAACAAAAGCAACCAATGGGAGTCCAACAGTAGTCCACATCCAAGACCAATCAGGGTCCAGATGAGGGTGTAATAGTCCTCTCTCCGCTCTGATCTCCCCCTTTTTTCGCACAAGTCATGCCACAGTGAGTTTGTTATTGGTCCGACTTGGCTCCATCCGAACCTGGGAACAAAAGAGACGGATCAGGGATAACCTATGTATGTAACATGCTGCACAGACAACAATCTACAGAATAGCATTAATGCAACTTCGTCAATTTGTAGGCCCAGTCATACTAAAAGCATTACTTCCGTCTTAGGGTAGGTCTTTTATTAAAGAGAAACTCACTTCTTGCCAAGTGGGATAATCCTCGCCTCTGTGTCCTTAATAGAAGTGAAACTTTCCTACACAAGAGTTAGGAATAATTTTCATTCTATGTCAGGACCATAGGCGAAGATTATGCCGGTTCAAAGCTTGCTCACTACCAAATGAGCCACATCCAGCACCAGCTTGAAGTAAAACCTCTTAAACTTGGAATCTGACGACCAATCTGTGGGATTCATGATGTCCTCCAACCTTGCCACCAGGGAGAACACCTTAGATGCCATTGCTCCCCTGGTAGAATGGGCTCCGAGCATGGTCAAGTCAATGCCTGCTTTCTGCATGATCCACCTAACCTATCTTGCAATCGTGGGTGAGGAGACTGCCAGGTGCGGTTTCTTCAAAGCAACTAGTAGTTGTTTTTCGCTCGGAGGGCGGTATTCCTCAGACATAAGCTCATGTCATGTCATATAGTACTGGACTACACAGAGTTTCGGGGAAATCCGGGAAAGATGGGTATTCTATAACCCTGGCATTAGACTTGGTTCTTCTCAACACCGTAAAAGACACTTGAGACAGTGAAAAAATCCTGCCCGTTATATCCAGGGCCCGTATGTCAGAAACCCTTCTATAGGAAATCAAGCTTAGTAACATTGCCAATTTGGCAGACAACGCTTTACGCGACAAGAATCGGTTTGGTTGTCAAGAAAGGAAGAGATTTAGTACTCTATTAACATCCCAAAGCTCTGAATACCTCGGTGACCGTGGCAGTGAAAGCCTGATTCCCCGAAGGTGCCTACAAACGAGGACATGCTCCCCACTGGAACCCGGTCCACTGGGTTATGTCTAGTGAATATCGCTGAGCCAAAAGTGTCTATGGGCCGGTATGTGAGGCCTTCTGTTGCCAGTTCTGCCAAGAAATTGAGCACCTGCTCTAATTCAACGACCAAGGGATCAAAACTCAGTCGCAGACACCATCGAGCCCACGCTGACCTGTACCTCTTGACTGTGCTGTCTGCCCAGGCCTGGTCAATGAGGTCCTGAGCCGGATGCGAAAGTCCAGGGACCGACCATCATCCCCTGTAATCCGCCATGCCATCAGAGTGAGTGCCCCGTCCAGGACTAACTGGTGGGAAATCCATCTGGATTGAGAAGGAGATGAGGAAACTGGGGAGTTGGATTGGAGAATCCCAGGAAAGTTCCAGTAGAACCGGAAACCACAGGAGACCTCCAAATTGGGGTGATCCAAACCACATCTGCCCGTTAGCGCCTGATCTGAGACTTTGTCCGGGTGATCATGGCGAACAGGGGAAAGGCATATCCCTGCTCCTGAGCTCAATCCTGTAGAAAAGCATCTGTCACGGTCGGCAGCGGGTTAGATCTTTAGCTGAAGAAACGGGGAAGCTGGTGATCCAAGCGTGATGCAGACAGGTCCACTGAGAAAGGACACCATCTCGCATGCAACTGCACAAAAACTCCTGGGTCCAGCTTCCACAAGCTTGAGTCTCAGGTGGCGGTGTGGAAATGTACCTTTTTAGGGGTACACTGGTGCAGGGTCACCCTTCTGTCCACAGGGTCAAAGACCAACAAAATAGAGATCAGCACTGGAGTTGGAAATAAATAACAAGTTTATGAATCACTCAAGAGTGGGACCACATCCACACAGCACTCTCGTGCTGCCTGAGGTATACACTGAATTCACAGAACACAGCACTTTTTATACAGGTTTTCTGCAGTGTAAGCATGTGAATAGAAATAGGAAGAACAAGTTTTAGAAATAGTTTTCAGCAAAAAAGGACAGATGAAAAACAACATGGTCAGCAAAGTGGGAGGGGGAGCAGGAGTGCTTATGGCAGCAGTAAATGGTTGACAGTTAACATCTGAGACCAGGTGTTCTGGCAGCTACATACTCTCAGCACGTACATTGCTTTTAGTCAACTAAAATAGATTGCACAGGCAGAAAAAGACGAGCAGCAGAGGACGGGAGAATTACAAAGGAAATGAAATGGACATCGCAGCCAAAATGGCTGTTGCTTATGCCAAGTAAAGTATTACACGTTTTCCACAGGCGGCCCTTTTGGCATAAGCTAAGACATTTTCTTATGCTTCTAAAGGGGTACAATAAATGTCATATCTCAATTAACATTATGTTACTGACTTCTTGATCTATTGCTAAACTAGCATTTACATTTTAGACATTTGTTTTAGATGGTAGACAAGTAGTACAAGTGGAAATACAGAGGTAACAAAGCATTGACACGCATTGGATACATAAACAACAAGAGAAGAGAATAGCTATAATTATGAACAAGGCCGATAGTATTTTCAATCCCCATACAGAAAATACGCTCCAGAACCATCCAGCCCAAGTCCATGTTCCTGAATCTTGATGCACCTCAGTGGCTATTTTATGCATTTTGGAAATAGTATCATAAACAGAAGGGGCGTGGTCAGGGATAAAGACACAACAACTACTACCGATAATGCGACATGCTCCACCACGATCAGCTGGAACCACGTCTAGCACCATTCGGTTTTGTAATGTTACAATTCTCGTAATTTGGAGTTCTTCAGTAATATTTCCAAGCGCCATTGCTGTTTGATTAGTCACAGCCTCTACTACACGGGTTAAGCGCCTGATTTTCCTGCTATTTAAAGCCACACCAACAAAGAAAGAGAGTCCCAAATTAAAGTCTACATATTGCTGTAAGGCAGTGTCCGTTTGATCCACTTCATCATTATTTATAGTTCTTTTGAATTGGTTCAAGGAAATCTAATTAAACCGTTTTTGATCTTTATGATAAGATGCAGGTGCTAGGAACACAGGAGGAAGCAAAAAGGACACGTAGCATGTTCCAGACCATCCGATTGGTAGATGATAGTAGCCTTTACTCCGACAAATGAAATAAGTGTTGTGTGAGGATAGAAAACTGCTATTGTTCGTTCCAGTAATGTTCAATACTGTGGTGCAGTCACTTTTTCCCACTGGGATACTACCAAAACTGCTCACACAAATATTTGCTCGGGCTCTAGTAACAGCGATGACAAAAGGCCTGTTATCCCTGGCCGTTCGAATGTTGGGGAAAACATAACGTGTGGAGGAATTTAGTTTGCGATACTCCTCCATTTCCCATACAGTTCCTTTGGCTTGTAGGTCCCCTTCCTCATCTGGGTAACAAACTTTAGTAAGCTTTGCATTAAGTCCTCCTACATCAGCTAGAGTGATATTAGCAATTTTAGAGGCCCACAACAGTGCAAGCCAGGTTCTTCAGGAGCCATTATGCGAGAATGGCAAAGGAATGTAAGGTGTTCCTCCCTTCTTCTAATGTGCTGGCATCATTCCACATACCCAGCAGTTGGTAGTGTTCGTAGCATTATGAGTATGATGCAACATTTGTATGAAAGTGTTATTGAGATACAACATTGTGTACTTTTATTCATGATAGGGAAGAGTAATATAATAATGTTCGGTGGGGACAGGAGTAGTAGCAGTCAGTAAGTTTCGAGCCAGAGCTACTTCCTCTACAACCCACATTATGACAGCAATGATGACGACAGTCAAAGTTAGTCCAATAGCGAACATCATATTTTTACTACAGACTTTTGCAACATTCGATTTCTTCTCCGGCATGTTCATTTCGTCGGTAAACAACAAAACAGATGGTGCTCTAAGGTCCTGGGCAGACGTTGGTTTCTTCACTAACATTGAGACGAGTAGTTACTAATAGGCTACTCCCCTTTGTAGTCAGTCTTTAACCACCCAGGACAGTCGCTCAAACAGTCTCTTTCTGTGCTGAAATGTCTTTCTTCCTGGATCGAAGAAGATATCTATTGACCGGGGATCGTATGGTCCGGGAAGACTTCCTCAGGTCTTTCAGGTGACATAGCTCGTCCTTTCTCGGTGACCAGGATGTCGCGGTGATCTGTCAATGCAGCTGGGCTCACGAGGGCATGCAGAATTTTACGACAGTGGGTAGCATGCACCCAATTCTTCCGGTTGGTCACTATTACCGCAGTTCTGGTAGCCAAGAGGACTTCCTCCGGTCCACGCCAAACAGGGTGCCTGGGAACTGGTTAATTGAAACGACTTTGTCAAGACAAAGTCGCCAGGCCACAGATCATGGCCATCACCCTGCGACCTGTCTGGAAGGGCTTCCCGTACCTGCTGATCAATAGAAGACAAGCCGTCTGTTAACTGAGACAAATAGTCACTCATCAACACATGGGGTACATCATGTATAGGGCGAGGTTTAGGGATTCCCCAAATATTCATGGGCCTGCCAAACGCAACCTCATATGGCGTAAGGCCAGAACGTGTATGTGGTATTGATCTGATAGAGAGTAGTGCTAGGGGCAGGGCATCAGGCCATTTCAAAGACGTGGAAGCCTGTATTTTAGCCAATTTCAATTTCAGGGTGGAGTTGTAACGCTCCACCAAGCCTGCTGATTGTGGGTGAAAAGCGGCTTGAAATTTCTGCTTAATCCCTAACCCCTTCATGACATATTCAACAACTTGCCCAATGAAATGAGGTCCGTTGTCATTCCATAAGACCCGACAAATGCCGAATCGAGGAAAGAACTCCTTCAGGAGGACTTTCTCTGTCGTGATAGCTGTATTATCCTTCGTAGCACACGCCTCCACCCATTTACTGAAGGCACAAACCACTACTAGGACATATTTTAAGTAATTACAACACTCAAACTGACTGTAGTCCATTTGCAGGACCTCAAAAGGTGCAGTTGGTGTTGCAAACCCTCCTGTTGGGTTCCAGGTTTATACTGGAGACAGACCAGACAAGACTGGACCATCTTTTTAGCAGTGCCGGCAATATCAGGATGATCCCAAACTTGCATAAGTTGTTTTGCCATTGAGGATGCACCAACATGTGCCGGCCCATGTGCCATGTGAAACAAGGGATATAAGTAAGCTGTGGGTAACTTCCATTTGGTCATATCTTTATTCCTCGAGCAGCCCTCATCATCCAGTGCTCCCTCCTTAGACCATTGGTCTAGTTCATCAGCGGAAGCAGATTGTTGCATGTCCACCACCTCTTGCCTGGCATCATGCCAACGTTCAGCTTGTGACTTCACTACATACATAGATGTGGTACCTCGCTGCATTGCGGTTTCACGTGCTGTGTGATCTGCAAAAGCATTACTTGCTCCTATTTTATCAGTCACTTTCTTGTGTGCACTACACTTAACAATTGCCACTTTCTTAGGATAGGTTAGGGCAGCAAGAAGATTATGTACTAATTCTCCATGCACTATCTGTGTCCCATATGAGGTGAGAAAGCCCCTTTCTTTCCATAAGTGGCCAAAACCGTGTGCCACCCGGTAAGCGTACTGGCTGTCGGTAAAAATATTAACAAGCAAATCTGTACTAAGCTCACACGCTCTCATTAGTGGAATCAATTCGGCCGCTTGGGCTGACTTCTGTGGGATGCGAGCTGTTTCCACTATTGTCTGAAGTGTTGTAATCGCATAGGCAGCAAATGTTGTGCCATCAGGCAATTTTAAACACGAGCCGTCAACCCATAACTCCCCATCAACACTGGAGAGAGGTGTATCTTGTAGGTCAACGCGGCCTTTTATTTGCTCTTCAGTAAGGAATATGCAATCATGCGACTCTTGAGACTGTGGCTGAGTAGATGGAAATGGCAACAATGTAGCAGGGTTTAGTGTCAAACATTTTTTCAGTGTAATATGAGGGGCCAAAAGTGTCAATTCATATCCTGTCAAGCAAGCACTGGTCAAATGCTGTGTTTTCGTTTGATTTAGCAAAGCATCAACAGAATGGGGTACTAACACAAGCAGTTTAAGTGACAAAACTATTCCTTCACTCTGATGTATTGATACAGCCATTACCGCCACCGCTCAGAAACATCCAGGCAGCGCACGGGCGACTGGGTCAAGGACAGCTGAGAAATATGCACAAGGACGTTGCTTATCACCGTGTGTCTGTGTTAAAACCGAGAGGGCACAACCTTCCCTCTCGTGGACATAGAGTGTGAAAGTCTTACCGTAGTCTGAAGTTCCGAATACTGGTGCAGAGCAAAGAGCTTGGCGTAACTGTTGGAAGGCATTCTGACATTCAGTAGTCCATGGGAAGGGCATCAGAGTGTCTTTAGTCAAAAGGGCCAACAAAGGTTTAATAATGTGTGAAAAACTAGGGATCCACTGCCTACAAAAAGAAGTGAGGCCAATCAGTGCACGGACATCCTCTGAGTACGGGGCACGGGAGTATCTAAAATGGTCAAAATGTGATCTGGTGTGAGTGCACGTCCCTCCTTAGACAGGAGGTGACCTAAATAGGTAACCTGCTGTCTACAAAATTGCAATTCCTTACGCGAGACTTTGTGATTGTGAGAGGCAAGAAATTATAACAATAACAGTGTTCCTTCTTCACACTGCTCAGGGGTATCTGCAGCTAACAAGATGTCATCAACGTATTGGATAAGAGCCACCCCTTTGGGTACAGGAAAATAATCAAGCTGCCTTTTCAATGCATGAATGTAAATGCTGGGACTCTGTATAGCCCTGTGGAGCTCTACAGAACCAATATGATCTATTTTTCAGGGTGAACCAGAACAAATAACGGCTGTCGGGGTGAATGGGTATTGAGAAGAAGGCATTCTTCAAATCGATCACCGAAAATGTAGTTGCAGTTGGAGGGACCATAGTGAGAAGTGTAGTGAAACTACTGGATATTGGGGCACTACAATTTGTTGAACTTCTTGCAAATCAATAATGAATCTGTAGATTTTAGTGTCAGTGTCATTTTTCAAAATAGGAAGGATAGGGCTATTGCAAGTGTTATAGGGAACTTCTTCCACTACCCCCCACTTTAATCAAATCCTGAACAATATGTGTTAATGTCTCATCACCTTCTCAGGATATTTTGTATTGGGGCAGTCGAGGCAATGAGACACCCTCCTTTACTTGAATATGTACAGGTGGAATAACTATTTGACCCACATCAGTATCTGATTTAGTCCACAAAGTACTGGGTAAGGATGCCAGAGTGACATCCTCATTGATAAGACAAGATCTCTCAACCATTGGATAAAGCAAAAATGGACATGCTGCAGGGAATTTATCAAGTCTGAATTTAAGTGGCTGTGAAAGTGGGCTAGGTGTAGGTGTCCCATCGAATCCTATTGATGTTATCATTGTGCCGGACAGGGGAGCCCTAGGAACCAGTTTTTTAGACAGAGCACTACAAGTAGCCCTTGTATCAACGAGAAACCGATCAGTATATCCCAAGACGTTGAAGTCAACATAAGGACCCATTTGATCTTCTGGCACCTCAACCGGTTCCTTACCCCGTCCTATGCGTAATCGGAATCAACAAGGGCATCAGCAGAATAATCAGACAGTTGATATTGATTTTGTCTATCAAAAGTAGTGGAGTAACTTGGTCCTTGTTCAACTGCCTCAAACCTGGAACGAGCTCCTGTATCTCCCCTGTTTCCTGAATTCCCTGGAAGTCCTCTCATACTTCCCCCTTCCCGGCTTATACTGCTGACCTCGCAAAAGAGGGCACTCAGAACGCCAATGCCCAGTCTCTTTACAATAAGCACAATAATAATAATAAGTTCCTGAGAAATTTGTCTATAATCAAATATTAGCTCCCAAACTAATTTTTCTACAAAATAAAATTGCTCTGCACTGTTCCACTGTTGAGCCATAGTTACAATGAGCGATGCCGCGTGAGACCGACGAGCCTCCTTCCTAGCAGCAGTTTTTAATGTATCTTTTTCTGCTTTAGTCAACGTAGAGCGAGTCTGTCGCCCATCTTGTTTATATTGTTCTTTATCGTCTGAGGACAAGTGCAGATCAGTTGACTGGGGGTGAGTGCTTGCAATGTTCAACACTCCGTCCATCATTTCCTTTGGTTTTTGCTGAGGACAAGTGCTTGTCATCAGAAGTCTCATTAGGGGCACTTGGAGTGGGAAATTTATACGGGGTGGGGGACTTTCTAATAGGATGCAATCATCCTTAGATGTATCAAGTAGAGAATAGAAAGGGCGCCTAATAGGATACTGGCCATTTATCTCTAATCAACGTTTTCTATCTTCTTTTTCTGTTCATTCCTTCTTTTCTTTATTTTTTTTAATTCTAGCGCTTTTTGATATATCGTTTTTCGTTGTTCTTTTTCTGCTATAGCTTCTGCTCTTTTCGCTCTCTCTCGCACTTTTTCTCCCACATACACAGACAATCAAACATATCCTGTCTACTTTTTCTTTTAAATAAACTCTGCTCTACATATTGAACCTTTTTTAAATGAAATGAACCATTCACTGGCCATTGTAGATCAGAATCTTTTTTTGTATATTTGTTCCACAGTGGACCGTACATTATGGAAGAAATACCATATTTGACATACATACCTCGATTAGGCGTCCCCTCTGGGGGAGCCGGCTGACTTCGTTCTAAACTAGTTTTGGTACCACAAGAGCAGCAACACCATTTACGGAGTGTGCTGAGAACAGGCATGTTTCATAAATATATGTAAAATATTACTACTCAAAATACTTCAAAAGGAGAAACACCTCCACATTACCTGCCTTCAATTTTTTCAAAAATTAAACAAATTCAAACAAAAAGCACAGGCTTAACAAGTCAAGAGTGCCACTTTAGTGACCTTACCAAACAGAACACTTCAACTCCCACCTGCTGATCTCCGGTCGACCTAATGGTCACTTCGAAATTGCGCTAAAGAAAACCCCGGTTGAGACCGGCCACCACATTGTGGGTCAAATCGGGAAAACAGGAAAAGTGACATTGGCCAGCAAAGACAAAGGTCTCCTCGTGCAGTGCCCTTCCTCAGCAATATTTTGCTCCACTGTCAAGACCACTCCTTTGGACGGCCTCGTCTCCAATGGGGCCCACACGTCGGGCGCTGTTAGAAATGGGATTTCTGGCTGGCTAAGGCGTGCGCCTAAGCCAGGCAGAAACCACCACTCTAGTCAGGGCAAGGAAATTACACGCCAAAGATTACCCCTGCTCACCCCCTTGGTAGCTTGGCACGAGCAGTCAGGCTTATCCCGGAGGCAATGTGTAAAGCATTTGCGCACGCACACAGCAACAACATCCCAGGCCCACCACAAAAGAAACTCCACACAAGGTTGTATATAAAAATAGCCTTTGTATTATCATAACACATTAGAATAGTAATCACACAATATACACTGTGCCAACTGGCACTGGGCAATATTTACAAGGGATTATGTACACATGACAGGGCCACATGGACCACTGTCAGAACCATCACAAAGTGAACTTAGTAAATGTAGCACTTATCATAAGCAGAGAACACAACCAGTAACTACTGGTAACCACTGTACTTAGCATCAGCCTGTAACATAAACCACATTATGCACAGTATCACATTAGGCGCCAAACGCATTGTACACCAACCTCATCAGCATAAACACATTATGCAATTCTCTCACAAGTCTAAACCCATTAGGCCCTAACCTCTTAAGCATGTCTTCATTAGGGAATAACTCTCACTAGCATCAACCATCATATGCGAACCAACCTCATAATCATAACGCACATTTAGAGGTATAACACAGGGTGCGTAAAACATACTACATGAATTACATTTCCTATCACCACACTCACATTAGCACATATCACATTAGGACCTGGCACCCTATAAATCTTAACAATCGCAACAGTCCTCCTGGCCAACTGGCCATCGCAACAAGGCTCAAATGCCCGGTGTCCCAAAAGTCAGGGCGTGCTGCTAGAGCAGAGAAAGTCAAGGGTGTGCACTTTAGCGCAGACCTAAACGTTGCAGCTGCCCGCTACTTGCTGGGCAGCTGAGAATATTAAATGAGGGCCTAAACGGTGTAGCTGGCAATAATTGCTGTGCAGCTGTAAATAATGTGAAAGGTCTGGCACCTCGGTGCCTTGAAGATAAATGCGCCCACACAAGAAAAGCATGGGCCCCACTGGGCCGGCCAAAGACAATTATGGCCTTCGATGGAGCCACGCACAGGCTCTAGAAATAAACATGCCCCCAAACGTTGGCGCCATCTGGCTCTGAAACCAACCATGCCCATGGGTGCAGCGGCCTGCAACGGCGGGGCCGCTGTGAAGCCACATAACGAACTGGCACCATTGTGCCTGGGGGACCCCGCCCGGGAGCCCCTTCAATCGAGTTAGCCCATCGCTAGAGCCACACGGGCTCTCAATACAAAGGAGTCTGCGCCGTCGGAGCGGCCTGCAACTGTGTTCCCACTCACCAAATCGGCCCTGTGCGACACGTGTGGCCTCCCCCCCAGCCGCCTCAACTTACCGGCTCTTGGTGGGGGGGAAGGCTCTTCAGAGTGGATGCGGCGGGGGCAGACACCGGCAATGTGCCTCGCGCCCCCTCCGCAGGTGACAGGCTGTGGCGCTTGCGGGGCTCTCTCTCCTCATGGTAACCCTGCCTTCCTCATACGCCATACTTCACCCGGTCCCCCGTCTCGGGACCGGGACTTCTTAGTGTGGAGCCAGCGAGGCTCCAGGCTGCTGCCTCCTTCTTCCGGCCGGATTTCAGGCCCCGCCCCAGTCCCGGGCAAAGGGCGCCTGACTTCCGGTTCGGCCCCTCGGCGGAAAATAAGGGGTAGGCTCCCTCGAGATTAAAAATATGCAGCGGGTGGGCACCCAGCGAAAGGCTCAAATAAGCGGGGTGGGCACCCGCATCGGTTATAAAAATAAAAACGAAGACGCAGGGTGGGCACCTGCGCAATGAAAGATAGCAATAAGCGGGGTGGGCTCCCGCCTCTCTCCCCTCCAGCAGGGGGGAATGCCACGTCGGGGTTCCCCCAGGAAAGGTTGCAGCGCCACGCTGCGGAGCCCTCGTGCTCCCTCTTAGCTGGGCAAATCACCAAATAGCAAGCGCTCCTCCTCAGGATCGCACAAGCTTCATCAAGTCTTGGCAAAGGAAAGGCAACTCTAAAAATGAAAGATCCAAAAAGTCCTGGGCATCAGGGATGGAGCGCAACAGCTCCCAGCAAAGGAAAGTCCTCCAGGCATGCAGGGCAGGGCCTAGGGAGGCAAGCCTTCCCCTGAGCCCCAGCAGCAGCACGCCCCTGGTAGATTCAAGTCCACAAACAAGAACATCTTCATGGGGTCACAGCCCCTTCTTTTATACTACATTTTCCTTTGTCTCAAAGTGTAGGCAATGGGAGAACCAGATACAACTGGTTCAGAAGCACTTTGTTTTGCTCAGCTCTCCTCTCTATTCACAGGACAGGCCAGGGACATCAGACGCACCACAGGAGGTGGATCCAGCATTGTGAAGGGAAGGCCCAGCCCCATTCAGGTCCCAGGTAAAACTCCTCCCTCCCATCTACATGCATATCTCTCCATTCACCACGGGCAGACTCACCCTGGCTCATAGAATTCCCCAGCCCCCTCAGCTCCTGTCAATCACAAGCCAGACAGGCAATTCACATCACACAGCACACAGACATGCCAACTTCTAGAAGTGGCACTTCCCCACCAGTCACCATAAATCTGCGCACATCATTGCGCAGCATTTATTCCCATGAGTTCGCACATACCAAACTCGCTCCTGCACTCCTCTCACCTCAGGAACTACCATGGACACACATATCCCCCATGCATTCCTATGGGAGGGCAGGCCAGTCTCACTACATGTAACACAGAGCGCGCGCACTTTACACTGGGACACAGTGCTAAAGTGCCTATAGGCCTAAAACTACTAACACTACATAGGGGAAAAGGCCAGGATAAATGCAAAAGGTTTGGGGGTGAACCTGCCAAAAGGGCCAGGTCCAACAGGCGCCAACTGTGGAAATGTACCTTTTTAGGGGTACACTGGTGCAGGGTCACCCTTTTATCCACAGGTTCAAAGACCAACAAAATAGCACTGGAGTTGGAAATAAATAAGTTTATTAATCACTCTTGAGTGGGACCACATCCACACAGCACTCTCAAGTGCTGCCTGAGGTAGTACACTGAATTCACAGAACACAGCTCTTTTTATACAGGTTTTCTGCAGTGTAAGCATGTGAACAGAAATAGGAAGAACAAGTTTTAGAAATAGTTTTCAGCAAACAAGGACAGTTGAAAAACAACATGGTTAGCAAAGTGGGAGGGGGAACAGGAGTACTTATGGCAGCAGTAAATGATTGACAGTTAACATCTGAGACCAGGTGTTCTGACAGCTACAAACTCTCAGCACGTACATTGCTTTTAGTCAACTAAAATAGATAGCACAGGCAGAAAAAGACGAGCAGCAGAGGACGGGAGGATTACAAAGGAAACAAGATGGACATCGCAGCCAAAATGGCTGTTGCTTATGCCAAGTAAAATATTACACGTTTTCCACAGCGGGAGTGCTAATCCGCTAATTGGTTCTTCTGACCCGTGAGGTATTCCACTGTCAGGGAAACCTGATGATCTAGGCAGTACGGCCAAAACCTGGTCACTAGATCCGATAGAACTTTGGAACGTGTACCCCCAAGGTGATTGATGTACCTGCCAGCAGATACATTGTCCATCTTGAGTAGCACAGCACGCAGGATTATGCTTTGTCTCTGGTCCAACATCGGACTACAAAGGAGCCTGCCAGATGCTCTAAGCAGTTAATGTGCAAAGTTTGTTCTTGAGGAGACCAAGATCCTCCAGTGGAGAATTCGCCACACCGAGTGCCCCATCCGGATCTCCTGGCGTCTGATTCTATGACCAGATCTGGTGCGGAACTTTAGATTGCTCTTCCATTCCAAACCTCCATGTGTGAGAGCCACCATGAGATTTCTTTCCTCACCTCGTCCATTAGGTCAAACATCTGGGAATAGGTGAGACCCTTCCAGAGATGGGTCGCCTTGAGTCGCTGCAGGCCCGGTAGTGTAAAGGCCTCGGAAAGATGGCCTGAATTGAGGAGGAGAGGAGGCCTATGAATCAGGCGATTTGCCGTAGCGAAGTGCAGGGCATGGCCAATGTACGGCATAGCTCGTGTCTTATTTTCGTCATCTTCCGAGAAGGCAGACTGAGGGTGGCAGTTACGGAGTTGATCATGAAACCCAAGAAGACCGCTGATTGGGACAGAACCAGGAGGAACTTCCATTGCTTATCACAAACCCCAAACTCTCCAAAAGATCTACTGCAGTCTGCAGGTGTAGTGACAGTTGAGATGGAGACTGTGCCATGATAAGCATGTCATCGAGATATACGATAAGACGTATTCCTTGTGCTCGAAGGTGTTCCACCACAGGTTGGAGAACCTTGGTGAAACACCAGGGAGCTGAGGACAGTCCGAAGGGAAGGCTTGAAAATTAGAACGCCTGCTGGCACCACAGAAACTGCAGAAAGCACCGATGTGGAGGAAAAATGGGTATCACCAGGTACGCATCCTTGAGATCGAGATGCGCCATTCAATTTGATGGACGCAGGCCATCCCGCAGGAGGTGAATCCCTTCCATTTTGAAATGCAGATATACCAACCACTCATTGAATTCCTTTAAATTTAATACGAGTGGTCGACCCCCCATCGGCCTTGTCCACTAGGAAAATATTGCTGACAAAACCCGTGGGTTAACGGTTGTGTGCTAAATTGCGTGTTTGGACAGCAAATCCTGAATCTCTACATCTATAAGAGTGATGTCCTCCACAGAGAAATGAATTAGCCTCGGCCTGGTCTTTTGATATGGGGCCCCATAAAATTCTATCTCAAATCCTTGCTTCGTTTGTAAGACCCAGGCGTCCGACGTTAAGCTGTGCCAGTGTCTGGTGAAGTAGGCTAGCCGACCACCCACTTGGACCCCCGTAGAAGGTTGTACTCTCACCGGCATTATGATTGGTTGATTTTCTCTTCTGACTTCTTCCTCGGCAGCGCTGACCTCTGGTGGGGTAGAAGTTTGCGATTCACGCTTGGGCTTGGTAACCCTTACCATGCCTGGAGCCTTGCCCTCTGGAGTAGGGTTGGGAGACCACACGGCCGGCCGAGCGGCACCTGCCACAGCTGGCCCCCTGGAAAACCAGTGGGGAGAAATCTTTTTTATTGAGGTCTGTGCCTTATCCAGTGAGGTAAAGGTATTAACAAACTTCCCAAGTTCCTTAATAAAAGGATCTCCAAACAGACCGCCCTGGACAACTGCCCCTGCCTCTGCCTCTGAGATGGCTAGGTCACCAAGTTTCGGGTCCACCTTGATGAGCAATGACCATCTGCGCTCCACGGACAGTGCGCAGTTGGCATTTCCCAAGAAAATAATTGCCCTCTGCGCCCATCCTGAGAGAGCTTCCGGGTAGATCATGGCGCCCGAGGCCTTGGCGTCCTCAGCCATATCGAGGATTTCGGTTGAGGAAATATGAATTTTCATGGTCAATTGTGTCCCCTATCTTAGACCCCAACGGCTCCATGTACATGCTATAAGTACATGTATGTTCCCTCCAGTTCTAGCTATGAAGACGCAAATACATGTGCGTCCAACGTCAACATGCCCTCTTTCAGATCCGCCATGAATGGGTCGAATATTCTATTCCTAAGTATGATTGGCCACCGACTTTATATGGTTCACTTTTCTAGTTTTACAGTTCAGGCGAGTAGGCCCTGAATTCTGCCATCAAGCCTTTTTCTGCTTCTGCCTCTGAAATGCTCCAGCTTGGACCTGCATCCGTGTCCATGAACTTTGTCTTACTCCCTGCGCGGCTAACGGTGCCTGACGCGGCCTGTTGCCTGCCAAAAACTGTATTCAGCCTTCAAGTTATCTGCTCCGCTCCTCATCCAATGCATTCCTGTCTAGTAGTTTAGGTAAACATCCTTCCAGCTACCGAGCAAAGGGCCCGGCCTCGCTGTCTTTTTGCAAGTAATTCATAGCCCCTGTTACTATGGAAGATTCCTGCCCCCTCGCATCGCATGTAGACACATAGACGCTTGTACACGCACTAACAGTCAGTATAGAATAGGATCTGTCCGAGAAGACCTTTCCTTCCAGATAATATAGTTCCTTAAACACAAGATATTAGATATGATTTAGGACCAGGTTGTCCTGACACCACAGACTTCTGTCTCCACATGTAGGGCTAAATGTCAAGTTCCCTTCACCCTCTAGTTGCTCGTCAATCACACGTCATGCGGCTGCGCGCGCATCTCTGCCAAATATTTCTGCTGACACTGCAGGATTCTCTTATGGATCCACCCACTTGTGACATCATTTTAAATGACGTTTCTAGTATACGCCTGTATTTACGCCTATTTTCATTACGTATGTGTATTCTTATCTGTATTATCAGCTGTTACGCCTCCTGCATCTGTCTTAATACAATGCTTCTCATATATATATGGTTACTTGTCAATAATGTATTGCCTATCCCTTCCTGAACCTTCGTGGTGATGGAATAAGATTGCCTAGTTCGAACTATAATTCCTTTGTAAGGAATAAAGTCCTTTTTAGAACCTCTAATACCACGGATTCTGCCTCTTATTTTGACTGAGTTATTCTTACTAGACTTTACCGCATAAAAAATAGTACAGGTAATTTAAATATTTACCACATAAATTGGCGCCCGAACAGGGACACTTTCTCATCTCACGCGCCGGAGGTGCGTTGCAGGCCCGGTCTCCTGCCACAGCTGGATGGACAAAAACGCGTACCCGCAGGATTTCCTGTATCTCCCTCCGGCCAAGCGGGGGTGACTGAGGCTGCGATCAACACCCAGACGAGGCGGTGAGAAGTGCGAAGTATCCCGACCAGAGCCTAGCTGAGAGAGCAAGATCCGAGGTATACAGAGGCCCACCAGGTTCCGAAGTTCCGAGTCGAGTCCAGTCCGGTCCAGTTCAGTTCAGTTCCGAGGCTTTCCGTTCCGTGCTACCCGGTGAGTACCGTTGCTGGGGAGGCAGTTAGACGTGCACATTAATTCGTGCCGGTCCTGACGGGTTTGGGTACACAGATCCGGTCTGCACTGTTTTAGCAGTGTATCTGTACTGTTTAGCAGTATATCCAGTATGTTCATGTATATAATTCAATATCATCTAGTATTAGTATTATGTCAGTAACTAGTTTTCTTCTAATTATCATTGTTCGTTAAAAGTTAAATGTTAAATGTTTTACTGTATTCAAAAATTGTGGTATGAATGAGTGTTCATTATTGTGTTTATCGTATTAATTGTGTTCAAGTCCAGTTCGAGTAAGAATCAAGTAGCAAGTTTTAAAGATGCCGTTCTTTTCAAAATTAAGACAGATCAAAACTAGAAAGGGAGTACTCGAAGAAGCTGTTCCCATTCCACCTAGGGACACTCCAGGGTATTTTATGTATCATAAACATGGCCTAGATGCCGTATTATATCTTGACTTATGGGTGGACTACACCAAGGATCTGGCAGAAAGTCAGAGGTGGCCCGCAGCTGGGACATGGGATGCAGATTGCATCATGAGAGTAGAAGAAGAATTATGGAAAAAGAAAGCCAGACAGTCACAGAAAGATGCTATTGAGTTATGGCGTAAAGAATCACATAGGCGCACAGAGAAAGCGCTCAGACTGGAAGAGAAAAGTAGGGAGAACTCAAACAGAGCCCGAGAAAACGTATTAGTTGAGGAAGGTATCCGAGTAAAAACAGAACAAGTAGACAGACAACGAAACACTCTTATGAATGGTATGTATCCTCTTTTAGCCGAAGGTTTACCTAAGGCCACCCCGGAAGTACCGAAAGATTTGCCAACCCCATTACTCCCGATTAAAGCACATCCCAAGACCGCAAAAGATATTTTCCTTTCCTCCTATTTAGACGATGTAGCTCCAGAATATGTTAATGATCCACCACACACGCCACCTGTCGATGGTGCTCAACGCCGAGATCCACCGCCCCCACATCCGCAACAACAAACTCCTCCGCACAATCCCACAGGTCCATCTGTTTCCACCGCTTTTCCTGCATCCACAGTCTCTACCTTACACCCCACAAATCCTTTTGTGCCTAGCACCTCAGAAGGTGCGACAGCAATTTTTGCCACGCCACCATCACGAAGTAAATCGTCTCTTAGAGATTTAGCAAACCAACGTACACCCCAAATAGCAACGTCCGACATGTTTAAAGAACATCTTGTAGATTGTAGATATGATCCAGTACCCGGTAAAAATGATAGAATGCTGCTATCATCACTACGAATACGACGGGCTTCACTATATTTAACGACGCTACCAGGAATGATTAAACATTTAGACAATATATATCGCTTTGTCCAAACAGGGCAAGGCCCTGAAAGTATTGACGAAGCCATGGAATACCAGAAAGCGGATATACAGAGACAACTGTTACGTTTCTTCATAAACTGCTTGATCAGAGACAGAGATAGGTCCGAGGTAGACCAGGATGAAATGCAAGTACTTACCCGATGGGGTCAGAATATATCCGAGGGAAAACATGATAAACAGACATGTATAGCAGCTATGTGCCGAAAGATCCGCAAAGAAGTGGAACGAACACATAAAGCCAGAATGGAGGCAGACAAAACTGAATCAGAGGGAGAGGAGGAGGAAGAATCAGAAATGCCCACAGGACAATTAGAAACGATAGCCTATGTAGGTAGGGGAAGACTTTGTAACAATACCAGATACTTTAATGACCCGACACGTCCGATACGTCCAGAATATAACAGACATTTTCAAGCCCCTATGTTAAATACTAAGTCCCCTGAACACTTATTCCAGGCTGCTGATAAATTACTCCGAGATCGAAGGGGGTATCATATGCTCGATTCTATGGATGAACAAGAATTAGCCAGGTCAGCGGTACAATGGGCTGACAGTTCTGAAAAATACAGTGATGATGCGTTGGCACACACGTTTTTGAATCTTACCCCAGACGAACAGCGTTTAGCTGGTATATACATGATACAACACCTCCTTATATTATATAGAAGCCAACACTCCGATCCTGGTCCCCTACCTGATATACTGATAGAATTACTCACGAATAAATGGAGAGGTTCAGGTACTGATTTAATTAAAGAAATTCTAGAATATCGACATCAGTACATTGTCTTCGTATGCCCAGAACATGTTTTAGTTTCCCCCAAGTTGGAAAGAAAAACGTATCACATAGACAGACAGAATCCCTTACGCGAAGTACACCCAATAAGAGGTGAGGACAATAATTTTAAACGCGTGTTTGTGTACGCACCCATAACTAAAATTGAATTATTAGAAATGAAGAAAGTAGTACCTAGCCATGACAAAGACCCAGCAGGTTTCCACCGTGAGATAAAAGACATGTTACTCATGGGAGAGTATACTTACCCTGACATTATGAAAATATTAAAAGTCCTATTACCCGCCGGTATTTACGAGAAACTCAAAGAAAAGGAATGGGAGGTGGGAGACCAAAAGATAGATTGGACAGCATTAGAAAACGAAGAAAAGGCCCGAGCTGCAGGTTCAGGGCTTGGGGAAAGGACTACAGCATTACCAGGATTATTAGTGCAGGTACTACCACGTTTATTAACTACGAAAAAGGAAGATTGGGGTGCAATCTCAGCCTGTAAACAAAAACAAGATGAAGATACTAGTGATTTCTATTCCCGATTTGAAAAATGTTTTGGTATTAATAGTGGCATAAAAGCAAGTAGTGAGTCGTATCCACATCTGTTTGTGACAAAATTAGTTGAAAATTCCCTGCCCCAAGTTAAGAGTAGAGTATTAAAATTCGAGAGTACTTGGCAAGGTAACACACCGTCACAGATGTTACAAATGTTACAATATCATCACAATAGAATTAGAGAAGAACAAGAACATGAACAAAAACGTATGAAAGACACGAAAATGAAAATGCTTGTTGCTCAGTCAGTTCCAGCTGACGGTCATAAAAAGGGTATGACACAGTCCAATGATTCAGTAGGTCCTGTTAGAGGGACATGCAACTATTGTAAACAGCCAGGTCATTATATACACGATTGCGCAGTTTTAAAACATAATATCTCTACGGGTATAACAAAAGCGAGACCACGTCCGCCTAGACAGGATCAGATCCAACAACAAGTACCTCAGAATATACAGCCTTTGCCAGCTGCACAACAGACCGAACCACAACAACAGCCACAGCCTATTGCTGCAATACAAAACACGACACAACAAATGTACCAGTATGCACAAAATGACTATCCAGAGTATCAACGCTACACATGAAATAGCCTAGAGAGGGAAGTTGGCCTACCCCTTATCGAGGTTCCCGTAGATCAAGAGGGTCCTTACGTACAGAGTCAAGTATTAGGGAAAGACAGAAAGTTTCTACTCGATACAGGGGCAAGCAGAACCACTATCAGTCACAGCGAAGTCCCAGGGGCACCCCTCTCAGGCTCACAAAATATTTCCCTTGGTTTTTCAGGAAAGCCTACTATTAACGAAGTATCGCAACCACTTGCATTTACAGTCGGTCCATTAACACGGACTACAGATCTATTGCTTACGAAATCATGTCCAGAAAACTTGTTAGGTATAAAAACATTGAAGGCTCTAGGAGCTGTAATATGTTGTTCTCCGGAAGGAGTGCGACTCTTTTTGCGTGACTTTAAGGGTCACTACGTGTCTAGAGACATGGATCACCGGTTACAGAATCTACCTGCACATTTATGGGCACAAGGCCCCACTGATGTAGGTTGTATGCACATTACACCATATCGAGTCACACTCAAAACAGGAGTGGTACTACCACGAATGCGACAATACAAATTACCGCCAGATGCTGTTGTGGCTTTACTGCAAATCATTGATGAGCTCATCGCACAAGGAGTGGTTGTAGAAACCGACTCCAATGTATGTAATTCCCCGATAATTCCGATTCTTAAACGAACTGATCCAAAAGCACCACCAGTATATCGATTAGTTATTGATCTGCGGGAATTAAATAAATGCATTGTACCACAATACCCCGTGGTCCCAGATATCTCTTCATTATTAACGGCCATAGATTCAGAAGCAACGTTCTTTACTGTAATTGATCTCAAGAACGCTTTCTTTAGCGTCCCAATCGATCCGGAAAGCCAATATTTGTTCGGATTCAGTTTAAATGGACGAAGTTTTAAATTCACACGCGCACCTCAAGGATTCACAGAAAGCCCCAGCATCTATAGCCAAGCACTGAAAAGAGAACTTGACAGTATTCACATGCCAGCTAACACTGCCCTGCTTCAATACGTCGATGATCTGCTGATCACCGCACGAAGCGAACCTGAATGTGAAAAAGCATCACTGACGGTTTTACATTTCTTAGCCGACAAGGGGCACAAAGTGTCCCCTTCGAAACTACAATTCTGTGTCCAGCAAGTTGTGTACCTAGGGCACTTGCTGTCCAAATGGGGGAGACAGCTCACACCTGATCGCATCCAGTTAATTGTAAACATGCCACCACCCAAGACACAAAAGGAGGTACGGGCCTTCATAGGCCTCACTTCGTACTGTAGGCAGTGGATCCCCCAATATGCATTTTTAGCTAAACCACTCATTCAGTTGACAACACAGGAGGCAGCGACACCGACTGTCCTCCCTTGGACCCAGGAACATACACAAGCTTTTGAAAACTTAAAGAAAGCTTTATGCCAAGCACCTGTTTTAGCAACGCCATGTTACAGCAAACGTTTTACACTTTTTGTTACAGAACGTGAAGGTACTGCTTTGTCAGTACTCACGCAGGAACAAGCAGGATCACACAAGCCATGTGCTTATTTTTCTAGTACATTAGATCCCGTAGCTCAGGCTCTTCCTGCGTGCCTGAAATCAGTCGCAGCAACAGCTTTAGCAATCAGACAAAGCGACGCCATAGTGTTAGGACATCAATTGACAGTACAAGTACCACACGCAGTAGAGGTTCTCCTGAACCGGACCCAAACACAACACTTGACTATAGCAAGACTGACGGGTTACGAATTAACATTATTCCAGCCACACATAGAAATCAGACGTTGTAGTACATTAAATCCTGCCACACTTTTGCCATTAAATGGAACAGACCCATTGGCACATGATTGCATTGAAGTTATTACTATTACGACGAAACCCAGACAAGACTTGACAGATATCCCATTATCAGATCCAGACCTGACATTATATGTAGATGGTTCATGCATGAGAACAAATACAGGAGAGTTAGTGGCCGCTTATGCAGTCACAACAGATACTGAAATTATTGAAACAAATTGTATCAATACCTTGTCAGCTCAAGCAGCAGAGCTCATCGCTCTGACACAAGCCTGTATTCAAGCCAAAAATAAGAAAGTCAATATATACACAGATTCACGTTATGCATTCGGAGTCGTCCATGACTTCGGCGTACTTTGGCGAGAAAGAGGTTATTTAACTTCTCACGGTGCCCACATCCAGCACGGTCCCCTTATTCAAGCTCTGTTAGATGCAATACATCTGCCTACTTCAATATCTATCATGAAGTGCAAAGCCCATACGAAAGTGACGGACATTATTTCTCAGGGTAACGACCTAGCTGACAGAACAGCTAAACAGACTGCTCAGAATCAGACTCATCCAACTGACACGACAAAGACAATAGTTCCGACACCAACACACTGCATGACAGTTAAGGATCCCACCCTTGATGTAATTGACATACAGACACATGCTACACCAGAAGAAATAAAGAGATGGACTGAATTAGGAGGGATCCAAACGGATCAAGGATGGATGATGAAGGGAAAATCTATATGGTTTCTCCCCGACTCAATGGTTCAGGTCATCATTAACACAATACATAGTCCAGCACACCTAGGAGAGAAAGCTATGCTAGACAGTATTCAACACATTTGGTTCAATAAACACTTGCGAGCAGCAGCTAAACAGAAAGTACGTACCTGTATGATTTGTTGTCAGTTCAATCCAGGAAAAGGCGTACCTGTAGACCAGGGTGGATTTCAACCCCCCGATCACCCTTTTGAAGTCCTCCAGATGGATTATATCCAGATGGAACGTTGTCGAGGATTCAAATATGTCCTCGTAGTTGTATGCGCTCTTTCCCGGTGGACAGAGGCGTATCCCGTCTCAGATTACACTGCCCCGACTACTGCCAAACAGTTAGTTCGAGAATTCTTCCCACGGTATGGTTTGCCCCGTATCGTGTACTCAGATAATGGCCAACCGTTCTCATCCGAGCTAATGAAACATGTTTCACTTCTGTTAGGCTACCAATGGAAATTCCACTGTGTCCGACATCCCGAGGCAGCAGGTCTAGTGGAACGACATAATCAAACTCTGAAAATTAGACTGTCCAAAGTATGTAGAGAAAAAGGTGTCGACTGGATAGTAGCCTTACCAGTTGCGCTCTTTTACATGAGAATGGTAGCACATTCTCGAACAGGGCTATCCCCGTATGAGGTGGTCTTCGGCAGACCACCAAATATGTGGGGGACGCCTATACCTCGTAAAATCACTGATGTTGACTGTAATATGCTGACAGATTACCTGGCTTCCTTGATGTCTGCACTACAATCTTGTCGTTCACAGGTAGCTGCAGCTTTTCCCGACAACACTGAGGTGAAGCCCCACGACGTGGTTCCGGGGGACCTCGTGTTTGTGAGGAATTTTGACAGGAGGAGCCAGCTGGAGCCTCGGTGGCAGTCGCCGAAGCTCGTCTTATTGACCACAAGGACAGCCGTGAAGATTGAGGGACGTAAAGGGTGGTTGCACTCGAGCCACATCAAAAAATTTTATGGACTACCGTCCGATGTGAACCCTCAGCCCTGCATTCCCTCACAGACTGATTCAAAACTACCCCTGGTTGAAAAAACCAAGAGTGAAAACTATAAACTGAAACTAAGGTCTAGCAAGTCAGACAATTTGATTGTTTAAGTCCTCTCCAAGGTGAATCGGTTGAATTTGTCTCTGACATGTATCCTCTAGACCGAAATAGAGAGAGAAATAGACAGAAACATGCGTACTGTAAATCACTTCGTAGTCACTGCATAGTGACATTGTTAATTATGTTTTTTCTAAGTCTTCTGATTATTATTTCTAGTATATTATTACACATGTATTACCCTATTTCCAAGCGTGCTTTCAATGCTACTGCCGAACATTCTTTTAGCGAATTACCCCCGCATGAGTTGTCCTATAGATTTGCGCTGCGCAACAACACCTTCATTAGTATGTTACATCATTCTCATCAGATCAGCAATGCTACAAATTGTTGGATATGTGGCCGACTTCCTCCCTATCAGAAATACAAGGGAGTTCTGCCCCTCTTTCCGTATCCATTCACACACAATGGCTCCTGTGGAGCATGGTTTAGTTTGATTAATTCCCTAGATTCAAATACAGTAGTTTATCAAGACAACTGGGTATGGGGAAACCTGAACCTAGTTTTACTTAAAGTCTGCTACCCTAACAAGGAGGGACTTCCCAAAAGAACAGGAACTGATCTAGAAAACGAAGTATATGGATTAGGTAACTTTACACTTAATCTCATGATCCTGAATGTTGAATCCGAAGCTACACCAATCTTGCCCGCTATGTCAGTATTTCCAGTTAGAGGCGAATTATGTGTAAGAAAGAATGGTTCAATACACATGGGCCATAGTAAATGTACCACTGTAATAGAATTCAGTGATAAAGGCAAATCTACATTTAGAGCTTCTCGTCACTCCTACTTCATCTGTGGTCACACCGCATACATACGCCTACCCCTAGATTGGGATGGTACCTGTTACATTGCATTCCTTCTGCCACCTGTTTTCCTAGCCCCGCCTGATTATCATAGGAACACCCATTTAGTACACAATGGACAGCAGAGAGATCTCCCGATTGTCGATTACACTGAAACAGCATGGGAGAAATACACAGATTTCAATAAAGGTTTCTTTCCCTACATAGGTACAGTCACTAATAGTAAGCTGATACGTAGATTAACTAGAACCCTTGAAGCAGTAGTAAATGAAACTACTTCCGCCTTAGGCAACTTAACAGAGGAGCAGTCTGCGATGCGGATTGTTGTTCTTCAAAATCGTCTTGTCCTTGACGTCATTCTGGCCGATAGGGGCGGAGCCTGTAGGGTCATCGGATCAAGTTGCTGTGTTTTCATACCAGAAAACGCACCGTCAGTGTATAAAGCCATAACTCGACTTCATAAGATCGTAAGCCAGATACACCAGAATCCAGGCACCTGGACTTGGTCCGGTTGGTTCTGGAGCGTGTTGTCAGCCTGGGGATGGAGGATCCTATCCTTCCTAGGTATTGGCTTTCCCATACTATTCAGTTGCTGCTTGTGTCTACAATGTGGGCCAGCGATTTGTGGTCTATGTGCCACATCGTGTATCCCACCTTCAAATTTTCATTCGAGATCCCGGAAGAAGAAAGAAGAACAAATGATGCTATACGAACAGATTGATGGATTGATGAAGATGGATATTTCATGAGGGTCCGTAGGGGACAAGGAGGGAATGAGGAAATATGAATTTTCATGGTCAATTGTGTCCCCTATCTTAGACCCCAACGGCTCCATGTACATGCTATAAGTACATGTATGTTCCCTCCAGTTCTAGCTATGAAGACGCAAATACATGTGCGTCCAACGTCAACATGCCCTCTTTCAGATCCGCCATGAATGGGTCGAATATTCTATTCCTAAGTATGATTGGCCACCGACTTTATATGGTTCACTTTTCTAGTTTTACAGTTCAGGCGAGTAGGCCCTGAATTCTGCCATCAAGCCTTTTTCTGCTTCTGCCTCTGAAATGCTCCAGCTTGGACCTGCATCCGTGTCCATGAACTTTGTCTTACTCCCTGCGCGGCTAACGGTGCCTGACGCGGCCTGTTGAATGCCAAAAACTGTATTCAGCCTTCAAGTTATCTGCTCCGCTCCTCATCCAATGCATTCCTGTCTAGTAGTTTAGGTAAACATCCTTCCAGCTACCGAGCAAAGGGCCCGGCCTCGCTGTCTTTTTGCAAGTAATTCATAGCCCCTGTTACTATGGAAGATTCCTGCCCCCTCGCATCGCATGTAGACACATAGACGCTTGTACACGCACTAACAGTCAGTATAGAATAGGATCTGTCCGAGAAGACCTTTCCTTCCAGATAATATAGTTCCTTAAACACAAGATATTAGATATGATTTAGGACCAGGTTGTCCTGACACCACAGACTTCTGTCTCCACATGTAGGGCTAAATGTCAAGTTCCCTTCACCCTCTAGTTGCACGTCAATCACACGTCATGCGGCTGCGCGCGCATCTCTGCCAAATATTTCTGCTGACACTGCAGGATTCTCTTATGGATCCACCCACTTGTGACATCATTTTAAATGACGTTTCTAGTATACGCCTGTATTTACGCCTATTTTCATTACGTATGTGTATTCTTATCTGTATTATCAGCTGTTACGCCTCCTGCATCTGTCTTAATACAATGCTTCTCATATATATATGGTTACTTGTCAATAATGTATTGCCTATCCCTTCCTGAACCTTCGTGGTGGTGGTGATGGAATGAGATTGCCTAGTTCGAACTATAATTCCTTTGTAAGGAATAAAGTCCTTTTTAGAACCTCTAATACCACGGATTCTGCCTCTTATTTTGACTGAGTTATTCTTACTAGACTTTACCGCATAAAAAATAGTACAGGTAATTTAAATATTTACCACATAGCACCTACCGTGTCCAGAAACTTATCCTGGCAAGCCCGCCAGGACTGATCCATTCCTTTTTTCAGATCCTTTATGAACTTTGCCAGTAAAGTGGCCATTTTTGGATCTATATTCGGTGTTTGCGCCACTTTCCCTTCCAAAGAAGGCCTTGGGCATT
Source organism: Triturus cristatus (assembly GCF_964204655.1). Taxonomy (NCBI): domain Eukaryota; kingdom Metazoa; phylum Chordata; class Amphibia; order Caudata; family Salamandridae; genus Triturus; species Triturus cristatus. Next base: position 1,187,348,717 of record NC_140581.1, on the reverse strand, counting down.
CCGCTCCTAGGCAGCTACGAGCTTTTTATAGTGGTATGCGCAGGCAGTTAGCCACATATTGCGCCACTTTATCACATGGGACCCATTCCGCCGAGCGTGGATGCAGGATCTGATCAGGGTCCGACATATCTGATTGCGCAGCCTCCACTGGTACCTCAGTATGGGAGGGGGAAGGTCACCATGGCCTAGATGAACCCGCTTCCTCATCCGAGGGATCCTCGTCCTGGAAGTCTGGGGAAGGCGGGGGAGGACCCTCTGCCTGGGGATCTGGATTTGGGGGTGGCCCGTAGGTATGCTCTTTGCCATAAAAGCTTGCCTTAAAAGCTCAAACAGGTCAACATCCACCCCATCTTCCCTAGGGCATTTTGCTGGGGTTGTCAGTAACTACTGGAGGTTAAGTGGCGAGGGGTGGGACAGGCGCAATAAGTGCTGCTTGGCATCTTTTGGCGCACTCACGGGCGATGAGTTGGGCAAGACGCTCCTCCATGGGGGCCATGGCTTCATCTACGGCGCGGTAAATGGAGCCATCCACTGCACCGTAGAAGTCGTCATCCCATACGAGACAATCCAAAGGATCCTCATAACCCCCTTCTGAGGCTTCCATACTTTAACGGTTCTGGGAAAACAAAAGCCAGAAACTGCCCAATTAATGCCTCAATAGCTACTCATGAAGAAAAAAATGACAGACGGAAGCTGCAATTTTTTAAAACTGGGTCTCAGTCAGGTTCAACACGTGGGCAGAGCCGCACAGAGGGGTAGCAACCCTAGGAACAAGTCTCCCCTGGTGCTAATTTATTATGGGGAAGCTTACCCGGGGACTTGTGTTCTTTCACGACCTTCGCAGTCATGCAGATCATGTAAATTGGCACATTCGGGCTTAGGTAAAATACAGACCCCCTTGGAGGGCGTTCAACTTTCAAATACAGGCCCCTGTCACCGGTGTCCACAGTTCAGAATACAGACCCCTTCACGGGGTGTCTGTCTCCCAGGCTCGCAGTGGTATCGGCTCCCAATGCGCACTCAGTCCTGTCAGTTGAAACTGACAGGAATCTCACATCAGGGGAACCGAGAACCGCTGGAGCACAGCGCCACCTAGCGGACGGAGGACCGTCACCGCGGCACAGCACCCAAGCAAAGGAGCGAGAAACGCTCCTGCGACAAAAAACAAAGGAAGCGGTATACGTTAAACAGTGAGATTTAACAAAATAAACAAGCAATCACAGGCTACATATAGAAAAAAAGAAGAAAACTTACACACTTGCAAGCCCAAGTAAGAAACAAAGAATTCAGGGCACTTAACTGGGATGCGAGCAGCGAAGAAAGAGGGGGATCAGAGCAGAGAGAGGACTGTTGCACCCTCTAGTGGACCCCGATTGGTCGTGGATGTGTACTACTGTTGGACTCCCATTGGTTGCTTTTGTTGTGTCATTCCCAGAGACTCCTGGTACTGTTACTTTTTGCTTTGCTTTAAGTTGAAGTTTGAAGAAATGTTTTGTGTTAAAATAAGGCTGCTGTTAAATAAAGCGAAGAGAGATAAGCATAATCCTCACCTCTGGTCTTGACATAGAATTAACTTTGTAGGGTTTATGAAATCTAAAAGAGAGTTCGGGATAAGGTCTGTGCCAGTGCTTAATTTGTAAAATATTAAGTGCCAGGGCTCTGACTAGGAGGCCACTGCTGCTTGCACCACACACTGCCCGTGTCATCTCTGCCAAAACAACTACTAACCATCTCTCTCGCATGTAAATGCGACAGTTCAGATTATTCCAGGTCCCTACAGCTAAAGGAATGGCTGGGGAGGCAGGTATTCACACTATTTTAATGTATACTACATTACTAAACAACTGTTGTTCTGGTCATCTCTAAATTAAAGGAGCAGCGCCATCATTTGGTAGACTGTCAACACCATACTTAGCACAGTTAGGTGCTGGTGCCGAGCATCGGAAACCAATTAAGTGGCAGTGCTGAGCTCCGGAAAGCACCGGTTCAAATTAAACACTGGTCTGTGCTAGAAAAGGATTAGGTGTCTGAAGATGGACCTGCTATTTTAGGTTGGGTTCAACAATACGATTTACACAATCATTGATCCCAGGGCACCAATGCAAGTAATGGCTGTAGAGGATGAATCTATTAATTATATTTTGGACTCTATGAAACATGTTTTTGATGGTAAATTAGGCATGCTCAAAGGTTATGTGCACAAGATTATGCTTTGAAAAGGAGCAATCCCAGTGCAACATAAACTCAGAAGAGTCCCTGTCATTGTCAGGGAGGGAGTGAAAGAATTGTTAAGAGGACATGTTACATTATTGGGATCATCGAACCGGTGGAGGCTTCTGATTTTGTTTCGCCAGTGGTCATCACATGGAAATCGGATGGCCACCTGAGATTCTGTGTGGACTTGGGGTCACTCAATCAGAACATTATAGCCGATACTTATCATTTACCGTAAATCAATGAACTAATACTGATGTTAAAAGGAGGAAAATTATTTTCCAAGTTAAATCTCAAGAACGCATACCACCAGATCAAGCTGCGCTCAGACTCTATGACTCTCACCGCCTTTATCGCTTTAGAGGGAACCTTTCAGTTTACACACATGCCATTTAGCCTCTCTTTTGCGGCGAGCGTATTCCAACATATTATGTCTGAAGTTTTTAGAGGAATGGATCATGTTCTCTACTTTCAGGACGATATATTGGTCTTTGGCGAGACAGTTCAAGAACACAACTCAGTGTTAAAGCAGACCCTACAAAAAGTTGCCAATGTGAGGATTACTTTGCGTAGAGAAAAGCATTCCTTTCACATAGAAAGTGTTGAATATTTTGGTTATACTCGGTCTGCCAATGGAGTCAAGCCCTAGGAAAGCTTACTTAAAGCTATTGAACAATACCAAGACCTGTGGATTAAGATCAATTAAGATCTTTCATGGGTCTCATAGAATGCTATGCTAAGTTTGTTCAGTGTTTTGCAGACAAAACAGAAGCACTCAATGCCTTGTTGAGGCAGAGACCGAGATTTGTCTGGTGGCCTTAACAACAGGAATGTTTCAATACCATTAGGAAGGAAATTTGCGGTGCAGGTATCTTACTTCCTTTTGATGTCAAGTTAAAGTCTGTAATAACTGTTGATGCGAGTGCAACAGGATTGGGTGCTGTTCTTGCAACAACAAAAAAAATGGTTATGCTGAAAAGACAGTAGCGTTTGCATCTTGAACTTTGACTTGCACTGAAAGTATCTACTTAGTCATCGAGAGAGAAGCCTTGGCCGCTGCATGGGGTGTGGAATACTACCGCACATATGTGTGGGGCACAGAATTCTTCTTACATTCAGACCTTAAACCACTGCTTAAGATTCACCTGGGGTAGCTGGCAAGAGAACTGTATGATTAGCCAGGTAGGCAGACAAAATGCAAGAATTTTGATATATTTTAGAATACATTCCAGGTTGGAAAAAATTGCAAGCGGACTGTTTATCCAGGTTAGCACTAGATTATCTACAAACAGATGATACTGTTATATCTGAGAGACAAGATGAACCAGTAGCATCAGTTGAAGATGTGGTGAGCCAGGGGGTGGGCGCATTTTCCTTGGAAGAGTGGTGCGTAGAAATAGCAAAAGACAATACCCTCCTTGAGGTGATGCGTATGGTGGCTACTGAAAGCAGGAGAGAGAGTTGTGCTGCTGTGTCTGTACAACCTTTTCTCAAGATTTTAGATGAGCTTTCTACATGTGGTGGAAAAGTGTTAATGAGAGGTGAAAGATTTGTACCTCCGTTAGGAGTAAGGGTGAGAATGATCATAATGGCATATGAAGGTCAACTTGGCCAGGGTTTGACTCAACGTCATGTCAAAACTCTATTTTGATGGCCAGGCATGGATAATCAGATTTTGGAGTGAATTGTTGAATATAAGATTTGTACAGAGGTAGAAAAGAGGCTCAAAGTGAGCAAGTAAGTGATCATGGGACACATCTACAATCCAGGTAAAGCTTGGCACAGTGTTTGCATCAACTTTATTGGTCCTATGTCGAAGTTGAATGATGAGTGCAAGTTTGCCTTGGTAGTGGTTGATGTGTTTTCCAGGTGGCTCTCTGCGTCATTCATGAATACAAATTACCACCATATCCACCATTGTAGCACTTCATACATTTTTATGGAAGGAGGGTCTCCCTCTATTCTAATCACTGATAATGGGACTCAATTAGTGTCTCAGGACATGGAATACTTTCTTACAAACAATGGCATTACTCATCATTGTACATCATTTTACAAACAACAAGGTAATGGCATAATTGAAAGGGCAAACAGGATGGTGAAGGGGGGGTGATCCAAATGGCTGTTGCTGCAGAGTTAGATGTCAAGAAGGCAGTGCAAGATTTGATTTGGGCCTTTCGCACTACGGAACAAGAAACCACATCAAAATCTCCTTTTGAAATCAGGAGAGGAAGACTTCCTGGTAGCAATATGGTACCCTTTTGGATGAGAGAGTGGGTGACTAGAGGGGGTGCCCGGGTTTCTGAGTTGACAGATGATTTGTTTTCCAATGGAAGGATCATTGAAGGTGACTGGGTCAAGATTAGGTCTGGCCGCACTGTGAAGGGGCTTTAAATTGAAAGGCCCTTATAAAGTTTTGCCCACATTTGATTTCTATGTCATTCTGTTTAATGGTGAACGTTGAAATCGATGCAGAGTGCTTTATATCAAAAGGGAGGAGAGTGTGTTGTGAAGAAGAAGGAGAGGTGTGATAGCTTCAAGTTAGAGAAAGCACTTTACCCATGGAGAGTGCTGCGGAGAGTGCCGCAGTCAGGGAACTCAATAGTGGTGTAAGTGCTAGAGTTGTCAGAGTTCGCAGACCACCTGTGTATTTAAAAGATGTTGTTTCTTAAACAAAGCTCCTTTTTACCATCTGGTTGTTTATCATCATTGAGCAGTGTTGTGGTTATTGTGATCAATGAAAATATGCATAACCTCATTTCTTTTTCAGTTTTTACCTGCAGTGGATACCTTGTTTTACTGTTCCCTTCACTCAATATTTACCAGAGACCCAATGCTCCTCGCCTTTGTCCCTGGAAATTGTCATGGTTTGTTTCCAAACTCTGTTTTGATGAACGAAAGGAGATGTGTTATATGTGGCTCATGCCTTGCACACCTCCACATGTAGGACACACGCCCTGCATGTCTCGTGCAGGTTAGAGCGCTTGGAATGTGGGGATATTCGAGACGAGAGGGCGGTTGGCGGAGTGGCAGTTTACGCTGTCCGCTCCTATCCGTGTCCAAGAATAAACTTTATCTTTATTCTCAACCAACCTATTCATGGAGTTTATTACACAACAAACTGAATAAAGGAAATTAACATTGTGAGCTATTTGATGACGTAACATTTGACTCTGTTTAAGCATGACATTTCAACTAAAACCTTTTACAATATACAAAATATGTAAAAATTGCCCACAACCTATATTGTGCATTTTCTTTAGAAATGGAAGTCCCTACTACTCAATTTTCTTCAATTTTCTTCAGATTTGCAGCTTTACAGAATTTTCTGAGTCTTGGCCTATGGTTATAATTTTTCTCCTGCTCACTCTCCTCAACCTGTGTTTCTTACGTTTCTACTCTGATCACCCTTGTCATCTTCGTCTGTACACTATCCCTCCCTATTTGCCACTCTTCCCTGTCTGCACTTGTCTCTTGCCAACCACACATGCCCCCTTCCTCTCCACTTCTCTGCTTACCCTCTTTATCCTACATACCCTCTTTCTGTCACCTCTCCTTGCTTTTTGTCCTTTCTCTGTTCTACTCTTCATGTCCAATCTTTCTGCTTGTGCTCCTCACCTTTTACCTCCTTCTCTCTGAACTTCTGGTGTTTTTCCCTCCATTCGCCTCACCACTTATTCACTCTGTGTCCCCTGTCTCTGCTATAAAACTCCACAGTCTATTCCATAAGCTCTCACCACACACTGTGCTTTTTACCCCTGTCCACTTTCTCTCAGCTTGGTACCTCTGGATACTACCTAATCTCCCTGTGCACTCCTGTGTCCTGTCACCGCCGTTTACTCTCCTTGCCCACTGTGTCTTACCACTGTACTCTATCCCTATCAGGCCTCTGCTCTCATAAGGTCTTGTACTGTCTCAGAGTCCTCTCTCCTCATACCCTGCCCTTTCCCTCTCCGATCTACCTTCACACATATTAGAAAACCAGACATCATCAGACAAAACACAGGTAAGTCTAAAGTGAGTGATGCCTTTTTACTCACAGAGTGTCATAGAACTCAATCTCCTTCTTACTGACAAGCCCTAAGCTGGTCGAAGTGGTCTGGATGTGCTTGTTTCCCATCTGGAAGGGGACCTGGCTTGTTTAAGGTGTGATCAGCAAACAGTTTTAATTTTGGGGCACCCGGAAATGGAGGCCAAATCTTTGGATCTTGTCTAAGGGCCATCGGCAGAGGTTCTACAAAAGGGAGAAACAGCAACGACAACATTAGACAGTCTTGTCTTGTACCTCTGTGTATAGGGATAAGTCCTGCGGCTTGGGAATTAATCATAATTTTGGCCTCTGCCTTAGCGTATAGGTCATTCAGCAGCACTACTAATTTAGAAGGGAATCTGTAGGAATCTGGCTCTGTATATACTCTACCATAGTAAGGTAGAGTGTGCATAGAGTCCTGGGGGCCCCAGAGGTATAGTAGAGGCTAAATTAAGTAAGTACTAGCAGCTCACTTTGTGGTAGTCTGAGCAAGCAGTTAGGCTTGTCCAGAGGGTGTGTTAAGCATTTATTGTATTCACTCAATCAAGACTGAAGGCACACACTCAGACTGATTCTAGACCAATTGGGTAAGTATAAAAAAGGTATACATATGTTTTATTTTTAGAACCAAGCAGGACTTCACACAGGTAAGTAAAACATACTCTCAAATGCAGGACTGCACAAGGAAACGCAGTTCTGGTTGAATTTGCAATGTTACAAGTTGGTATGGACTCAGAAAGCAGTTTACTGTATACAATAATTACTTTTAGAAAAGGTTGGCTCTCGAGTTACACCATCAGTGGCACTGGGGCAGCCTGGTGCAGAGTGCAGAGGCCCAATGTTAGCAAATGGGGCCTTCGGTCAGGGACTGCTTATGAGCAGTGGACCCAGGTGTGGGAGTAAAACTCCTGGGGTTAAGGTCAGCACTGCACGGGCCAAAAATTAGCACAGGAGCTGCACCTCCAGCGGCTCTTGGGCGCCAGGGTGCCAAGGAGACATTGGGGACCCTATGCTTCTCAATGGAGACCTTCGGGTCAGCAAAGTTGCTGCAGGCTCGGATAGGGAAACTTCCTGAAGGTGACCATTGGCTGGAGAAGTAAGTTAGACTCTTGGGGGATGCCTGGACTCCTTCGGTCGGGCCACCCAGGGCCATGGGGCATCTGGCGCAGGGGTGTCTTCCGGCGTCCAATTTTCTTACCAGCTCTGGTCGCAGTAAGGGGGGATCCTTCAGGTTGAGGCTCCAGGCTTCGTCTTGAGGCTTAAAGGAGTTCGGGGTCACCAGATCCCAGGTCAGGGTCACTGGGGAGACCTCCTCATGGTGTTGGGCCACTCAAACTCAGGGTGTGGGCTTTGGGTGCAGAGTGGTGCAGAACTGCAGTCTCCGGGATCCGGATTCTGGTCTTGGAGTCTTTGTGGAGCAAATTCGGTGCTCATGGGAGACACTCTGTAAGGTGAGTGTAAAGTCTGTAAGGTTATTGCAGGGCAGGTTGTCCGGGTTCTGGGGGGATGTTAGACACGCTGGGTTCTTCGCTGTAGACATGTCGGAGGCGGGTCTTGCCAGTAGGTCAATGGCGGGTCAGGCCGGTAGGGCTGGGGGCCAAAGAAGTAGGTGTCCTCTTCTTCCTGGCTCAGCATAGCTCATCATTTGTCCTTCTTTCTTTCTTTCTTGTATCTGCAGAGGTACGGTTCAGGGTGGGTCCTAAATACTAGATTTAGAGACGTTAAAAGGAGTGTGCAGGTCGGGAACAATGCGTCCCTTCCTTGGGATGGGTACATCCCCTGTTATGCCACCCTATAGTGGGAGGGGGGCCTGGCCTCTCCCTAATTGGACTGAGATGTGTGCTTCACCTCGCCTCCCCCACCTGATGTGTCATGTTGGCAAAGGTGGGCACATCTCTATTCCTAGCTTGGTTTTCCCGCCAATTCTCCTGCCCAATGTGGGTGGCAGAACCAGTTGGAGCCAGTTGCTGGGGGCAGCAAAAGGCAGGTACATCTTTCAAAGGCAGCAGGCCTTTGAAGCTTCTCCTTCGTGGACCCAGCCCATCTTGGGGATGGAGGCATGAAACCTCTGTCTAGGATTGGTTTTGTTTCTGGACCCAGAGAGCGGAGGCTTTCTACCCAGCGGTCCAGAAGCCTGTCTGGTGGTGGCAAATGGCAAGCAGCCATTCAGGAATCACACCAGGGATGATCGTTTTTCAGGGGGCATCTCGAAGATTCTCACGGAGTGCATTTTACATTAAATCCCACACTGACATCAGTTAGGGTTTAATGTGCTGAGAAGCTTGCTACCAAACTTCCCAGGTTTTAGTAAAGCCATTATGGGGCTGTGGAATTCATAATGAACAACTCCCAGGCTATATACTCTTTATGGCTTTACTACACTTACAATGTCTAAGAATGGACTTAAACACTGTAGGGGTACAGGTCTCATGGTACTGTACCCTCACATGAGGGCTAGTGCACCCTGATAGAGGGGTGGCTTACCTAGGCCCCAGGCAGTGGGTTGTAAGCATGCCACACAGGGATGTGTGCCATGCCGACTCTTCACTTTTCTCTGCACCAAAACACACAGCCTGCATTGGCAGGGTGTGGGTGTTAAGGTACAGGGCCTCCATGGATGGCACAGTAGGTGCTGCAGCCCTTAGAGGCATTCTCTGGTCACAGTCACCTTGGTACCCATGGTACCTTTTACAAGGGGCTTACCTGTGGTCAAAGATTGCCAATTCTGGGTACAAAGGTACAGTTTTGGGAAAGAACACAGGCTCTGTGAACCTGATTGGCAGGGACCCTCTGCACATCAAGTCAGGTTGCGTCAGATCTTAGGCAAAATGTGGGGGGTAACCATGCGAAAAGTGGCACTTTGCTACAGAATACAAAGCACAATAAGATTGTGAACAGGACCTTTCACTGTTCGCGAGCAAAAGCCTTCTCAGCCTTGAGCATAATTATTGCGACCTCTACCTTATTGGTTGAATAATAATAGATTGCTTGAAGATTAAAGTTTGTATTCAATGACATTCATTTCCCGGGCAAAAAGCCATTTGGGTTGCCATTTACTACAAATGATGGGATTTCACCTCCATCCAGGTTTTCATTAAATAGTAGAACTAGGAAATTCATCAGCTTTGCAAAGAATCCTTTATAATATTTGGATAATAGACTGTCATTGCCACATGGTTTAGCATTAGGCAGGAGCTTACTAGCATCTTTAATCTCGGTGTCAAATTAAAAGAACACGACGGCGGACCTTCCAATCTGCACCTCATGCTAATTTCATTTATCCAAGAGTCCTGCACACAATTAACTCCAGCACCTGCCATTGTGCGGTGGCCCTGTGATACAGATCCTTAGACAATAAAGCAAAAGGAGGTGCACCAGGTAAGGTAGTCCAGTCTCGTTTTAAAAAAAAAACTCTTTTCACTTTTTTCATCAGTTATAGTTCTTTATTAACACATACTGCTCAGCCAACGTGTTTCGTTCCATAAACATTAGCAACTTCGTCAGGGCTGAAAACCAATCAACACAGAAAAATAAATCAAACATAAAAAGGAGACACCAAAAATTTTACACAACACCAAAATTTGAAACAAACGGCACAGGACATGTATATAACAACCATATATGCAGTTCCCAATTCAGAACACATCTCCACCCTTGGCCGTTTAGATCCCCCGAGTGGTGATACAGAGAGCTGAAACTGAATCTGCTTAAAAAACTGGTCCACTCTATTTGGCCATATCTGGTTCAGCAAATGCACGTTAAAAATGCAAGAAAGACACAAATGTCAACATCAACAGAAATGCATGTGTGAATAAGTGAAAAAAGGGGATATACAGCATAATGATAAACACAAAATATGAATGTGCAACATACTAAACAATAAACAACTGTGGTTGCTAAGTCTTCATAGTAAAACACAGACACCCAATCTCATCCAACCAGTGGCACCCCGTGCATGGGCTAGTACAGAGCATGAGATAGCAAATCAATAGTTGTGTTGTGGGAAACCTCTGCAAAGAAAATGTGACATTAACCATAGCGCTAGGTGACTGACAGTAGATAGAGGGGGGTAAAAAGACAGGGGGGAGGATGAAGAGTACAGCGTGCGCATAGCGACAAGGAAACACAATCCGAAACCATGGTTTCGCAATAAATGCACACTCACGTTCTAATATCTCACCTTGGTCATCTATGATAATAAAAATAATCTCCACTGAGAGCTCAATATTCTTGTTCCAGCTCAGTGTGCTGGCAGATTTATGAGATATTTCCTAGGCATCACCGTGCTCATTAACGGCTACCTATTATATATATATTTATTTATTTATTTACAAAGCTTTATATAGCACTGGCTAGACCCGGAGGTATCAGAGTGCTTTACATGAGGATCAGTGATTTACATGTTGCATAATTACATCAATTACAGTAGCCAAGTATGGATATAGGAGAAAAACATGAGATTACACAATAATATGGGTAATTAGCGCGTATTATAGCCAAGACACGGGGAAGAGGTGGGGGAGGGAAGGAAACACAGCGGGGAGACGAGGAAAACAATGTCAGATGTCCGGCTGGGTAGGTGACGGCTAAGAGGGTGAACCAGAGCCAAACTCCTATATGGCTGCATAGGACAGCTCCACCGGGCATCGGCCAAGGTTGCTCGGGTTACGTGGTAAGTACGAACAGTTGAGGTATCCGCCCAGGGGGCATTGTCATAGTTCCATCAAAAGCACTGGTCCTGGTGTTACTGGGAAGCGCCGTCCGCTTCGTCCTCCAGCTCGCCCCCAGGTCAAGAGTGGGGAGAGAAAAGAGGTGCCAGGGACAGTTCCAAAGTCTGCAGAATTGTGGGGCAACCCATCGTTTTTGCCTTCAGTCCTCTTGGCGGGAGTGAAACTGAAGGGGAGTTGTGCATAGAAAGCTGATCCTCATCAGAATGAGTTCCCTAAAGGCCCCCTTATTGCCATTCCAGATATTGTTCTGGGTGCCATTTTAGAGTCAGGCAAGCCCGGGCCTGATCTTTCCTTGAATTAGCAGGTCTCACTATACCCCCGGTATAGAGCGCTGATTATAGGGATCTGTTGATCCCCGTGACTCTGCAGCTTGTCTTGCCTCTAGTTCTGTGATTCTTTTACTCTGCTATGCCTTTTATCCAGTTTATACATCAGGACCCAAATGATGGATCATCCTCCCTCTCTGGTGGTATTTCCCTGGCGGGCACCATTTTGGGGTCAGACGCAGTGTATCCCGCTTTAAAATATTAGCAACGTTTTTATGGGGGTTTAATTCAGGCACCCTCTGGTCCTCTAAACTCCCATTTGGATCCCCTGAGGCTTTCTCCGCTCCTCTACTCACTGCCTCTCAGCCCCTGCAGCGCGTCCGCTGCAAAGGCGGCGCTGAGTAGAAGCCAGTTTTGGAGAGAGTCTGTGTTAGGAATAGGGTTGGGATTAAAGTTATTGTGCACCCTCTAGTACAACTAGTATAAGTGCTCTAGTATAAGTGACACCAAATAAAAAATTGAAATGGTCAGTACCTAATGTATGTCTTAATTCTAAGAGAATTGCTAAAACGTTAGTCCCTTAATATAAGAAAGTCACGGGTCATCATCCATGTACGTTATCACTCAATCATTCATGATTAGAAGCTGTGAGAAATGTAGATATCCCAATAAGTCTCTCTGATATCTAAGTGTAGGTCATCAGAGCCCCTAGTGTAAGGTGAATAAAATTGAGTCTAAATAGTGCCCCCGATTGAGAGTGGCTCACGATTGGCAAACCAACAGTGTTAAACGGCACATGTGTGTGGATGTTAACACTATCCATATATCCCTTGCTGTAGATGCAACCCAGGGAAGCCCTGTGCTTACATGGATATAATTGAGCAAAGACAAATCAGAAAGTAAATAGAGTGAGGACACCCCCAGTCCATGTCTACCTAGCTATGTGTCCTTCTACTGTTATAGATGTCTTTAAAGTGTAATGGGCATGTGATGAAAATAAAGATTTGAAAAGGGCCAGATTAAAGAGACACCACTCATACGTGGAAATCCGTCAACCAATCAACGTTGAGGCGCACCCATGACGCTAATGCAGGTGTGAGAGATAGAGTGTGCCAGTTCCTCCGCAGCACTGGTGTTCGCTAATAAATTGCCATAACTAAATGAGCGTTCGTGCCCGAACAGAGCTAGTTTATAGTCTGTTGATGTGCTGTTGGGACCATATTGCTAACGCAGACCTCACCCACGCTTCCGGAATGTATATCCTTTCTTAAGTCAAGTATATCCCAAGCCCACAAATCAACCTGCCCAGGGGGGCATATATTAGCCTCACAAAGTCTCAAAAGTATAGAACGTGTGCCCGTAACGCATGACCCGAATTCGTAATTAACCCACCAAGGAGAGCCCGTTAAAAAAAAGCAGCACATGTAGTGTCAGCCACACGATTAAGTTTGATATTAATAATATCACTCAAGCAGCTTAGAGAAAACACAGGCTGTTCCGTGCCTGCACTCACCCTGATAAGTATCCCGCTCCTTCCTGAAGTTTGTCGGTGTATTGTAAGCGCATATTCAACCCTATTTTTTAAAGAGTCCCACTTCTCAATCTGGAGCTGACAATCCAATAAGTAAATCGGGGATTCCTATGATGCTCCTGTTAACGTCACCGCCCATATGTATTCGATCTACCAGTACTCTAGAAAAAACACATTGCCGCCATCTTAGAGTGTCCTTCGTGACTCGAGGGTGCCTCATGATTGGAACAGAGTGTGCGTGTTAGCACAAGAAGATTGAGTTGCTACAAAAGCGTATAAAGAAATGTCCCATGTAGAACCACCGGACACTTATCTCAAATAGCCCCTGATCAATCCATGCCTCAGATTTGACTCATGAATCAGTGAGACATCAAAAATAACCCATTCCCTTAATCATCACCAAGAGATAATACAGATATAAATATTTAAAAAACGCACATGTTTTCTCTGAAAAGAAGTAATCACGAACTAGAGGGAAGTAGAGAGTGATAACGTGGGGAGTCACCGCCCGGGAATATGCCAGCAACCGGACCCCTAAGGATTCCCAAGGGGCGGCCACTTTTAACTGTAACACAAGATCAAGAATGTGTTCATAATGAGGAGCACAAGGTGTGTAATCAACACCCTGTGTAAAAATATCTCACAAATTGTATCCCCTCAACTCAACCTTGCAAATGGCCGCGATTGCCAATATCACACAACAAAAATAAAATAAAATCCAAAGGCAACAGGAATACAGCAGAGAGTCACCACAAATTCAGTTCGCTCACAAGGTAAGCACTCCATCTCCCATATAGCAAGGAGATAGAGGCGTAGATGGAGCCCATCAGCATCATAAGTAAATGAGAGGGAAAAGGAGAGGGAAAAAAGGGGTGTATTAGGACGGAAACAGGTGCATGTGGGGGCCAAGGGTGGGAGGGGGAGTGGGGGAGAGAAAGAGTGGGGGATTTTCCGGGGAGAGGTTGTAAATAGAGAAGATTTCATTTAAACAAATTTAATCTGTAGAGAATTTGTATTCAACAAATTTACAAGAAGGGCTTATTGGAAAGAGGCATGTAAGCATATTCACTTACAAACTTTCCTTTACAACCCAAAGCAGTTTATCACGCAGGGGGTATAAACATGCAGTAATCATAGAGATATCCAATATTTCTTCGAGCAGAAAGCGGTACAAAGTGTTAGTCACCTAACGCCAGTTCAAGAGAGGCCAACTAACCTTGTAAGAAGGCATTTCTGGGGCGGGGCACCAGCCCACACAGTACAAATCAACTAAGAAAATAGTGCATTTCATTGTCTGTGTTATGACCTAGATCGATTGCATGTAGCTGAAATATCCATTTCGCCTCACATTGCCTCAAACGTAGTTCTCTATAGCCCTCCCCCCCCTTTGCACCAGCATCCACTCGATCTATCCTGTGGAACCAGAAACTTAAGTCCCCTGGATGCATTTTAATGTAATGTTCCGCCATTGGATATCTCAAATCACCATTAATAATGGCCCTCCGATGCTCCTGGATGCTCAATTTAAGACTTCCGTTGGTGCTGCCCACGTAGATCTTATTACAGCCACAACCCAATACATAACCAGCAAATGTGGTGTTGCAATTGATAAACTGATTAATCTTGTATTTGCATGGACTGTTGTACCCAAACTCCTGTGTCTTGTGAACCCTATTCGCACATATGTTGCAGCCACTGCAAGTATAAGCAGACTCAGGTTCAGCTCTCTGTATAACCACTCGGGGATCTAAATGGCCAAGGGTGGAGCTATGTTCTGACCACGCACCACTGCACCCGACAGATCCCCCGCCGCTGCTGGAGCAAAATAACAGAAGACCAGCTACACACCGCCCTCGCCCGAAGCCCACCCACAGACCCCACCGACCCCGACGCCGCCGCCAGCAACCTCAGACGCTGGATCAACGACTGCGCCAACATCCTCACCCGATCAAGAATCCCTCTAACACACGCACCAACAAGACTGCCAGCTGGTTCACGGCGGACCTCCGGACCTCCAAGCAAAACTGCTGAAAACTGGGAGAAGAAATGGCGCCACGAACATACACCGGAGAACCAAGCAGCCCACAAGCACGCCATGCGCCAACACCATCACCTCATTAGATCCGCCAAAAAGACCTCCTTCAAGGACCACCTCAACAACAACGCACACAAAAGCAAAGAGCTCTTCAACATTGTAAAGGAACTCTCCAACCCCAGCGCCAACACCAATGACATCCCACCATTGCAAGACCTGTGCAACTCCCTGGCCTCCTTCTTCTACCGTAAGATCGCAGACATCCACGACCGCTTCGACAACCAGTCCACCACGGCAGCCAACGACACCTCAGACCCCACGGCCACCACCAACGGCGACCCCCTACTCACCTGGACAAACATCAATGATGACGACACCATCACAGTCGTGAGCACCATCCACTCCAGCTCCCCGTCAGACCTGTGCCCTCACCACATCTTCAACAAAGCCAGCGCCACCATCGCACACCACCTCCGCAAGGCCATCAACATCTCCTTCGAGACTGCAACCTTCCCGGAGAGCTGAAAGCACGCCGAGATCAACGCACTGCTCAAGAAACCCAAGGCAGACCTGAGGGACGTCAAGAACTTCCAGCCCATCTCTCTGCTCCCGTTCCCGGCGAAGGTCATCGAGAAAACTGTCAACAAACAGCTGACCAGCTACCTCAAGGAAAACAACATCCTGGACCTGTCCCAGTCCGGGTTCCGCAGCAACCACAGTACCGAAACGGCCCTCATCGCCACCACCGATGACATCAGGGCCCTGCTGGACAACGGCAAGACTGCAGCCCTCATCCTTCTGGACCTATCAGCCGTGTTCAACACGGTCTGCCACCACATCCTACGCACTCACCTCCACGACGCAGGAATCCGAGGCAAAGCACTGGACTGGACCACCTCCTTCCTCTCCGGCAGAACCAGAGCGTCCACCTCCCTCCCTTCCGATCTGAAGCCTCCAAGATCATCTGCGGCGTACCCCAAGGATCCTCCCTCAGCCCAACGCTGTTCAACATCTACATGGCCCTGCTCGCCCAGGTCGCCAGACGACACAACCTCAACATCATCTCCTACGCTGACGACACACAACTGATCCTCTCCCTCAACAAGGACCCTCTCACCGCCAAAACCAACCTCCACGAAGGAATGAAAGCTGTCGTCGAATGGATGAAGAACAGCCGTCTGAAGCTGAACTCGGACAAGACGGAGGTCCTCATCCTCGGCTCCACCCAATCTGCCTTGGACGACTCCCGGTGGCCAATGGCCCTGGGAGCAGCACCGACACTCACCGACCACGCACGCAACCTGGGATTCATCCTCGATTCAACACTCTCCATGACCAAGCAAGTCAACGCCATCTCATCTTCCTGTTTCAACACCCTCCGCATGCTCCAAAAGATCTACAGATGGATCCCCAACGACACTAGAAGAACGATCACCCAGGTCCTCGTCAGCAGCAGACTGGACTACGGAAACGCCCTATACGCGGGAGCCCTGGCCTAACTACTGAAACGACTGCATCGCATACAGAACGCCTCTGCACGCCTGATCCTCGACATTCCTCGCCACAGCCAGATCTCACCCCACCTGAGAGACCTACACTGGCTTCCCGTCAACAAGAGGATCAACTTCAAGCTCCCCACCCACGCACACAAGGCACTTCACAACACCAAACCAGCATACATCAACAAATGATTCACCTTCTACACCCCGAACCGCTAGCTCCGCTCCACCGACCTCGCCCTCGCCACTGTCCCCTGCATTCGAAGAGCGCCCAACGGCGGCAGATTGTTCTCCCACCTCGCCGCCAAGACCTGAAACACCCTCCCCATCCTCCTACGGCAGACCGAAGACCTACTAACTTTCAGGAGGCTACTCAAGACCTGACTGTTCGAGCAGTAGCAGCACCCCAACCCCCCCCCCCCCAGCGCCTTGAGACCCTCATGGGTGAGTAGCACGCTTTACAAATGTCTTGATTGATTGATTGATTTGGGAACTGCATATATGGTTGTTATATACATGTCCTGTGCCATCTGTTTAAAATTTTGGTTTTGTCAAATTTTTGGTGTTGTCTCCTTTTTAGGTTTGATTTGGTTTTCTTCTGTATTGATTATTTTTCAGCCCAGACAAAGTTTCTAATGTTTATGGAACGAAACGCGTTGGCTGAGCAGTATGTGATAATAAAGAATTATAACCGCTGAAAAAATTGAAAATAAAGCTTTTTTGAAAAAACGAGATTGACTGACTACCTTAGCTGGCGCACCTCTTTTTGCTTTATTATCTTTAATCTCAGTGATCGTAATGGGAGCCCCCGCCATTTCTCGAAATTTGCTATTCAGTGAGGGAAGTTTCATCAGATGCAAGAAGGCTTCAATTGCCATAGGCAAGGGGTTGCTAGTAGAAGCATAAAGATCTGCATAATGATCTAAAAATACCCTGCCAATCTGATCGTTGTTCGTTACAGTGTGGTTCTGTTTTTCATCAAAAATTGCTTCAATGGCCCCAGGGTTACGTTTCTTTTTAATGTAGCATGCCAAAAAGCAGCCAGCATGCTCACTTTCTTCGTAGAGTTGCTGAAACCAGGAGTTCTGATTGACCAACTCTCTGGAAGTAAAAAAGTTTTTAAGTCTCTGACTTGCCAATGCCAGATTAGCATTGGATGCAGCAGTGTGTAAACGAAGGTCACCCCTATGAGCTTGCTCCAAGTCTTGTCTCAGGGCGGCAATTTCCTCCCGTCTTGCTTTATTGACTTGAATTGTATAGGAGATCGCTTAGCCCTGAATGAAGGCTTTACATGCCCCCCCCAAACAGAAAACCTGGAGGTCGTACCAATGTTTCTCTGAAAAAACTCCTCCAGCGCTACATGCATGGCTGTGATCTATCCCTCTTGCGTCAATAAAGATTTGTCCAATGACCACTGTGGTCGCTCTTTTGAAACTTTACTGATTTTGAGACTATAAAAGGGACAGAGTGGTCAGAGAATGGGTTTGAGAGTATATCTGATCTGCTTCGTGCCCAACCATGCAATACTAAGAAATAACTGATGCGAAACGCGGAATTGAAGCGTTTGGAAGAACAAGTATACTCTCATTCCATAGGGTGGTCAGCTCATCAGGGATCAACCAAAGCAAGATTGTGCCCCAGATGCGCCAAAAACTGAGCCGATTCTTGTTTTTTTTGGCAGGAGTGGTCACATTTTACAGCCTGGATGACACGGAAATCTTCCCTGATTAGCACTAGTCCTGTCAGTGGGGCTAGAACACTGTAGACTTCTTCTAACGGAGTCACGTCATCCTCTATAGGCCAATAAGAGCTAACTATGTTAATAATTTGGTTGTAAGCCTGCAGGTTGACCAAAATCCACCGGACGTTGGGATCCTGTACAACACCCATAACACTTCCCCAATAAAATTATGGGTTAGTGGAATGGCCACCCCCCTAACGGCAGCATTTACGGATGCATTAAATGCCTGATATATAGATTGACGTAGTTGGTTGCTTGGCAGAAGCTTTAAAATGTGTCTCTTGGAGCAGTATTATTTGGGTAGCGGCTGATTTAAGCCAAGATAAAATACATCTGAACTTGGTATGATTTTTAATTCCATTGGTGTTACAGTACACAACCCTAATGTTTTCTGTTTTAGACCCTAGGGTAAGCATAGTGATTTCTTCCATTTAGCTGCTCTAACGCCAGAGTCTAGTACTGAACCAATAACCCCAAATTTACAGCAGACCTGTCCCTGGTGTGCCTGTACCAGATGTGCTGTACTCCCAAAATTCCTAGATTCTTGTGATAGTGTAAACATCCATAGCACTACACCTACATGGAGTTTTTTGGCCTAATTATCGATTTGAAGCTAGACCACTACCCGAAACCACTCCCCCCAGTGTTCCACTCTCTCTCTTGAGCTCCCTCCATCTCTGGAGCCCACCCCACCTGGGGCTCACCTAGGAACTTCCCCATTCCCTCTGTGCAACCCCTCCCCCCTCATTTCCCCTAGCCTCCCCCGTCTCCCCTGGTGCCTTGACGTGGTGCCTAGAGGCTGCCTAAGGCTGCTGAGTGCATCGGGGAGAGGATCCAAAAATAAGCCAGATAACATTGCAGAAGATTCCAAAAACAACCAATAGGCGTGAAAAAGCCAAACATTTCACGCTGCTTCAGATTCAAAGTTACTTGTCCGATTCTGTTCTCTCTATCCCCCATCTGTATTGCTGGATAGAATACAATAAGTCTCGGGCTTGTTTTACTGACTGGAAGATGTGGGCCCACTGTTGAACTATGGAGAAGAAAAGAAAGTCCACCCTTCATTCACGAAAATAGGTGAACTTCCAGTGATTGCTTTTAGTATGTTAAAGAAAACAAAGAGTTTTCTCAAAATAACCCTCACCCACCAAAAGGTCCCATGGTGGCATGCTTCAGCATTGGGTTCTTCCCGTCCCGCTGCGGGATGGGGCGTGCTACGACCGACGGAGACGTGGGAGAGTGGAAGGGTCAGAAAAAATGTGAGTTAAAAAAATACCTGGCTACGTGGAAACTATACTTTAATAATTCCTGTGGCTGGTATTGTTAAAAAAGGAGGGGGGGAAATGTACACTATGAGTGGTTTTTTACTTGGTCTACATGTTTCAAGCCTTCCCCGAGGCTTTTCTTCAGGACCAAAGCGATTGATCCTGTCACCACTCTTTTGTTAAGAAACAATTAAATTCTCTTGAAACTACTGAA
Source organism: Triturus cristatus (assembly GCF_964204655.1). Taxonomy (NCBI): domain Eukaryota; kingdom Metazoa; phylum Chordata; class Amphibia; order Caudata; family Salamandridae; genus Triturus; species Triturus cristatus. Next base: position 1,187,329,192 of record NC_140581.1, on the reverse strand, counting down.
ATAAACTCTATTCATTGAATAGAATCAACTCTGTATATCTCATGCATTCAGACTTCCACACAGCTCAAATGGAACACTAAAGATTTGAACCCAAAAACCAATTGTGATATACACAAGGATAAGGAGCTTTTACTCAATATTTCAAAAAAGACAAAATTATTCAAATATTTTGCTTCAATAAAATACAGTGTAAAAACATAACATTTATACAAATAAATAAAACGTAATTCAAAAAATATAAAAACAATCAAAGAGAGACAGACAAAAAGTGAACAGTTCAAATCATCATATTGAACATAAACACTGTGCCATTACCAAAACACGCTGCACAACCACCAGGTTACGATGGTCCGTCCCGCTGACCGACAATCTTGATCTGCGACTGCGGCTTGCGGCTTTACGACAGGGGACATGCCATCTGATCGTTTCAAAGTGGTCCGTTTGGCTTCTCGTGTTGCATCGCGTCTTGAGATTAGAGACCCTTCAAAGGATGAGGCACAACAAGTAAGGCAGCAGCAGGGCAAGTGAGGGAGCAGATTGTACAACGCTGGAGAAAATTCAGGCCTCAAAGGCTAGAGCAAGGTGCAGCACATTACACGCCCACCATCTTGGATGCCGTCGGCACACTGGAAACCGAGTCAACCACGGAGCATGGCGGGTACTCTATGTGGTAGTAAACAACACAATTCTTGGTCAAATTGACAATATTAAGAACATTTATAAGGTTATGGTTACATTTTTCCAGTTGATTGCAGGGTTGCAATGACAGAGCAAAGGAATTCCCAATATCTAACAGAAGCCTAGGACCTGTGGAGAATCACCCAGCCTCTCCCCTACATTGTGTCTGCAGACACCCCTCGTCACCGGACTCGGCTGAGGGTATAAATAAAAGGGCTAGGGTCGCACGTGACCACTAGCCGAGCAACCACCAAGTGTTGTGTGCGTTTGTGCTGCTCGCCGCCAGGTAGGCCTGTGATCACTGCAAGGCCTGGCCTCTCACACTGGCAACTAGGCAGACACGGACCCTCGCCCTCTCTCCTGCCTCCACACTCACCCGGAGCTGCTCCGCCCAGCTGTCAGGCTGCCGCCCCCACCATTGTGGCAGCTTCTGAGGCCCTCGCTCCGGCAGCCACATTGCTCTCCTGTCTGGGGGTGTGCGCCTGCTGTCTGTGGCCCGCCTCATCCCTGCACACCGCTGCTGGTGCCCCGCTGTGGCAGTGTGACGACAGCAGCGTCTGCGAGCCAGCCTCCAGCTGCGGCCTGTTCCTGGGCCTGCGTAGGCAACGCAGTGGAGGGGCATGGCTTCCTGCCACCATTGCGGTCGGCACACCGCCTGGGCGATCTGTGGCCTCGCAGGGCAGTGACCCCGCCTGGAGGCGAAAGAGAAAAAAAAACATTTAAACACACGCACATCATTGAAGAGAAGCCGACAATCAGCCCCTTGGGCCCTTTATCAGCTCTATCACGAGCATACAGAGCCCGCAGGATGAAGGGGGATCACGCTCTGGATTGCTTGTGGATGAAGGGAAGGAGAAATCTCCATCACATTCCAAGTCAGTCATTAGCTAAGCAAACAGCTGTGCAATAGCGGCATTTTACCTGCACTTGGGACCCCTTACACCACACTTTACCCACAGAGTACACGGATCCATAGTTCTGCTGGACATGGGAGACCCACCACCCCCACATCAACCAGTGCCCGTGCAGGGGCCACCGGAGCCTTTCTCACATGCCTCAGTCATGCCAATACCCCCCTTCAACCAGCTCGCTGACCCTGCCACAGCAGCGCCCAGGTGGGAGCTATGGTTGGGACCCCTCAACCCCTATTTCAGAGGCACAAGAGAGACCGATGAGGCGGTGAAGTGCTCTCTGCTGATGCACTTCGGGGTGATGAACTCTACAAACTTTTTGAGATGCTACAAGATACCAGGGATGAAAATGACTACGACGTGGCAGTCGTTGCCCTCAACAGGCATTTAGACCCCCAAATGAACCCAGACTATGAAAGGTTCAAGCTGCGGCAAGCCAGGCAAATTGAGGTAGAGACTGTGGACATGTTCGATGCCAGGCTAGGGAGGCTTGCACGCACATGCACGAATATCGACCTACTGGAGGAGATCCGCGTGCAAATAATACAGGGGTACAAGTCTGTCACAGTGACACAGCAGATACTCCGCCAACCAGGGATGTCCCTCAACAAGATCCTCGTCATGGCATGCTCCCATGAGCTGTCCGACAGCCGGGCAGAAGAAATGGAGTTTGAAGTAATTACGCTAACCCATAACCAAGTGCCATCCCCATCAAAGAAGAGAAAGTGGATGAGGTGCAACGGCTCTCCAGACCAGCACAAATGCAGACCCCGCCCAGCAGATTCGCGGGGAACTGCGGATACTGTGGTTTTGACCATAAGTCGCAGGCATGATGCCCGGCAATAGGGCAGACTTGCTCCAAGTGCGGCAAGATCAATCACTATGCTAGTGTCTGCAGCGGACAAGGAGGGCAGTCCAGAGGAGGCATATCAAGAGGTCGTACCACAACCTTACACCACCTGACTCTGGAGGACTCCACCCCCAGCGACAAATCCTAGGTGCGAGGAGCTGCTGTCCACATGAAGAGGATGACAACGTCTTTGTAATCTCATTTTCCGGACGGTCTGGTCGCAAGAAACGTCCTCCACCCATGTGCACCGTGCAGGTTAATGACGCCACAGTTCAAGCCCCGATAGACACAGGAGCGTCCGTGAATGTGATGGATTCAAGCCAGTACGAGAAACTGTCCCCTCAACCACCCCTCACTCCCTACTAGGCCAGGATATACACCTACAGCTATACCGTACCCCTACCGCTCATGGGAATGATCAAAGTCAACGTCACCAGTGCTGAACACTCCATCAAAACCAAGTTCCACATCACGGAAGGCCAGAAGGGGACGCTGCTCAGATGCCATACCTCTGAATATCATGAGTTGGTATTCTCCGTAAAGCAAGTCCACGACATGCACGCAGAAGACATACTAAATGAGTTTCCGCAACTATTCCAGGAGCTGAGAAATCTCAAGACCACAAGGTGACTCTCCACATCAACAAGTCCATCAAGCCAACGGCACTCAGGCACAGGCGCATCCCATTTCATTTTCACCCCCTCGTGGAGAAGGAGCTGCAGGACCTAGAAAACCAAGGCGTCATCGAGAAGGTGTCGGTCCCACCCCCTGGGTCTCCCCGCTGGTCATCGCACCGAAGCCCAAACAGCCGGGGCCATCAGGCTATGCGTCGATATGAGGCTCCCCAACCAGGCCATCCGGAGAGAGAGACACACGATCCAGACGATGGACGACATCGTAGCAGACTTAAATGGCACCCAGTGGTTTTCAAAACTATTCCTGAACTCAGGATACCACCAGCTGGAGTTGGCCCCGGAAAGTCGCTACAACCTTCTCCATGCACGTGGGTCTCAGGTGGTACACCCGGCTCAGCTTTGGCGTTTCCTCAGCGGCCTTGGTGTTCCAGAATGTGATCAAGGAGACTCTTTTGGGCCTGACATTCTCATATACTCCCAGAGCCTTGAGGAGAAACATGTCCAACTGCGAGCCACGCTCCAACGCCTTGCGGACAGCGGCCTTACCCTGCACTGAAAAAAATGCTTGGTCTACCAGAGGTCAATCGCTTTCTTTGGCTACGTTTTTTCACGAGAAGGACTCCAAGTCAATCCACGGAAGGCAGAAGCCATCCGCAATGCCCCGGTCCCCAGAACCTGACAGAGATACATAGCTTCCTTGGCATGGTAACATATTGCGAGAGATTCATCCCCGGTCTGGCCACGTTGTCAGAACCCCCGCGCCAGCTCACGAAAACCAGCGTACCATGGATATGGGGCCCTATGGAGGAAGTTTTGTTCAACAGCATGAAGAAAGCACTGCTGGACCAAACCACCATGGCTTACTTCCATCCCAGGAAGAGAATTGAACTGGTCCTGGATGCCAACCCTGTAGGACTGAGGGCAGTACAAGAATGCAAAAGTGGCCTGTGTTCCGGTCGCATTTGCCAGTCGGGCACTATATGCTACGAAAACCAGCTTCACACAGATAGAGCGGGAGGCCCTGGCCATCAGGTGGGCATGCCAACACTTCCACCTTTACCTCTGCCCATCAATTTCGAGTGGTGACCAACCACAAACCGCTGCCACCTCTGTTCAATGGGTCATCTCACCTGGCACCACCAAGTATAGAGAGATGGGCTGTACAGCTCCAGGTGTACTCTTTCCAGCTCATCTAGAGACCGGGGGCTGACAATCTTGCCGATTTCTTGTCAAAACAGCAGTCACTAGGCCACCCAGGAAGAAATACAATGGACGAAGAGCACACGGAATGCTTCATAAACATGGTGGAGGTCAACGCCTGCCCGGTAGCAGTCACAGAAGACATAGGAAGTGCCATGGATGTGGACGACACCTAGTAAAAGTGAAGGAGACTGACTCGAGGTCAATGGCACTGGTTCTTTGGTGGATCCAAATCATTAGTGTCCGATGAACAGAATGTGCGCCACCAGCTCTGGAGGGTGCTGCACAAATTGAGCACCAGTGGATCCAGCCTGGCTCTACGAGCTCAAAGGATAGCCGTCCAAAAAATCCTCCACAGTCGGATGGTCGCGCTCGCTCATTAGGGTCACCAAGGAGCTACGAAGACCAAGGCAAGACTCTGCGCAAAAGTGTGGTTTCCTGGCGTGGATGAACTGGTGGACAAAGAGACCAGACGCTATCATCCCTGTACAATCACCAGCAGCGATCCCGCTCTTGCGCCCGTGCTGACGGAAGAGCCGTGTTTGACTCCATGGACAATAGTCAGTATAGGTTTTGGGAGCTTCCCGGATGGGCAAAACCTATAGTAGATTTGGTGCCATCCACCGCTTTTGTCCACGTGCAGCCCATACTTGAAAAAACATTTGCACAGCTCGGACTCCCAGAAGAGATCAAGTCAGACAAAGGACTCCCATTCCCGGAGCAGGACTTTGATGATTTTTTTAGTGCAAGGGGCAATCAAAAACAGTTGAAACACCTCCCAATGGCCCCAAGCCAATGAGGAGGTGGAGCGATTCATGAGGACATTGAATCGAGCCCTCCAGATTGGAGTGGATCAACGACAAGACGCTGAAGAGTGCCTGCATCAATTCCTACTAGCATACAGACAAACCCTTCACTCCATGACCGGATGCGCCCCTGCCACTCTGCTGCTCAAATGGCCACCGATGGACATCATCCCAGAGAACATTGAGTGGGTGCCGCTCAGTCTAGATATAGAAAAGGCACAAAAGGAATGACAAGCAACAAATGAGAAAGCTACCAAAGATCAGCTAGCGAGGACTCAGACGCTTCATGCAGGGACTAACGTTTTGCTTGAAGATCGCCACCCAGGGTGGAAGTTTCACACTGCCTATAAGCCAGAGGTGTGGATGGTGACACAGGTGGATGGCACGATGATAAATGTCCAGCATGGTCGGCATACGGTGGTGAGGAATGTGTCCTGGTTCAAAGCCATACCTGTTAATGCTGCCCACGCAAGCACCCCACGACGAGAAGAAAGTGGGCTGAAAAGTGGCGATGAGTTTTGAACATGGTGGACAGCCAGGGCCGGACGCCTCCTCCACAGTCAACATGAGGAGTGACACCAGCATGCAGCAGGAAAGATGGAGTGTCCCCAGAGCTCCACGGTGGACACTTGGGAAGCACTCCAGATGCCAGTCTCCATGGTGAACGTGATCCAGTCGGAGAGCCTAGAAGTCAACATTACCTGTTGCGGCCAGAGATTGAGCGACTATGTGTTGACATTTTGATACCAGTTTTCTTTATTGTTGTTGTCTGTTTCTTTGATAACTAAAAGAAGGGAGGGATGTAGAGAGCCACCCAGCCTTTCCACTACTTTGTGTCAGCAGACACCTCACGGCTAGGCTCGGACCCAGGGTATAAATGAAAGGGCTATGGCCGCATGTGACCACTAGCCGAGCAGCCACCAAGTGTTGTGTGCATTTGTGCTGCTCGCCGCCAGGTAGGTCTGTGATCACCCCCAGGGCTGGCCTCTCACAGGACCCAGATAACACTGAAGGCAGTTATCTGATGACAGCCGCAGGTCATCAGAAAAGCAGGAAAGAACTGTGTAATGGTTCCCATTGAAAGAGGGGTCCCATCCAAAGCACTGATGTTTTCTGCGATTTCATTTGCTTCAAGTCTTGCAGTTTGTGGTTCTTTAGTAGATAGGTGACGTTCATGTAGTAACCAAACGTACCAGAATCTATCATGTCAGATGGGTCGTTGATGGGAAACATATGTTATTTCGACATTAATTCTGATGCCCTGAAGAGGTTTACTTGGAAGTGCGTTTGTTGCCTTTTTTTGTTATAAACCTGATAAAGATTTCAGTTCATAGTGAAGAAATCACGGCACTACTTGATTAATTTTCCAAGGCAATAATGACTCACTGTGCACTGTGCAAATACCAATTAATAATACCAGTTACAATAAAGACAACAGTGGCTGATGTTTCTGAAGGTGTCTTTCATTCGTTTTATTAAAGTCAGACTCTAGTTTTAGTGTTTCAATCACAAGGAATGCTGTCATTTGTCGTGAATTATTTCAATGAGCTGGAATCTTGCCTCACTCTCTCTGTTCTTTCCTCTCTAGCTTTCGCTGGATTCCGTTCGATTGCAGAAACAGAAGATGCCCTCCTAAGGAACTTGTTCAGAGGTTACCAGAAATGGGTCCGACCTGTGCCTAACTCCAACAACACAATCAAAGTACATTTTGGATTAAAAATAACCCAGCTTGTCGATGTGGTAAGACGATGTTAATATCATTTGCCAACAAGAAGTTACATTTATGTATCTATTTACTCATCTGCTGTTTTTGTAAAGTGCTACCAACCACCAATGATGGCCTCAAAGTGTAATGGAGAAGGGCACACATAAAAAGATGCTGGTTGCAGAATAATGATTCGCAGAAATCAGTGATGAGAACTGCAAAGTGCCAGGTATCCAGTAAGTGAGGGGTGCACTCTATGTGTAAACTTTCAAATACGTTCTCTAAAAATGACAAAGTCTTAAAAGAACAGAGGAGGCAATTGAGAGATTGGCAGGGCAGTGGTCCTTCTGTCTGACCATCAGAGTTGCCATATTGCATTGGCGGTAGCCCAGCCATAATACAGGTGAACCTACCACCACTGATAGTTCCTCGCCAGGAGTGTCATGTGAGGCCTGGAAGTTCCAGGAAGAAAAATATTAAAATGGGCCTTTTGTGATGCGAGAAAACTCATTGAAATTTTCGGTTTGCATTTCAGTCTTTTCAGTTTGTTGCTGATAAGCAAAAGAGGATGCTAAGTGGGACAAGGGAACATGGCATCAGCTGCACTGGCAAATGCACTTTCATTACAGACATCGCCAGCAAGTGGATGGGGATTTGTAAATACAAAGGGTGGCTCCCCTCTGGGAGGCTGATGGGAGGGCCTCCACCAACTGAGCAGGCCAGCTTTCAAACAGTAAATGAGGCCCAAAGTCATGAGAAACAATGGAAAAGGTTACAGGTTGGACTTCGTCATCTGACCACCATGCTCACAAAGTTCAACTGAGAGATCCTGAAGGGAAAATGACTGGATGAAACAGATGCTAGGGAGAATAGGCAAAGCCATTCTCGAGTCTCACGTAGTGGTGAGGAATTCCGAATGGATGATGAGCTCATACCGTGAAGTGTTCAACCACCAAATCTCTTGTATCTAGTCAAGAGACATCTGTTGGTGAACCAGAGCCTTCTGGTCAGTAGGCAAAGTATGAACAGCTTTGAAATGTACTTTGGTTATCAAACATGGTGTGTCTTCTGACCCAGCCCAGACTTTTGAAGGCCTTTCTATTTAACAATGCAGTGTCTTCTGACCCAGTCCGGACTTTTGAAGGCCACTCTGAAGTACTGGGTTATTTAGGAACCCAGCGGTGCCAGGGGTAGCACCATATGACTTCGAGTTCTTCCTGTCTTGGACCACAGAAACACAGAGTCTTGCGGTGGCATCAAAGATCGTTTTATTATTGACTGCAGCCAGTAACAGCAATCCTAGAAGTACACACAGGTATGTTCTCAGGAGACTGCTCCAACTTACAAAACCAGTCTTCTCCTTATATACAAAATATCATGCTTCAGGCACACATTCCTCGTTTTACGATATGGTCATTCATATGTATTCATTACAAACGAAAAGGCAGAGTCATGATGACCATCCCACATTTCTGTTCAGCCAGCCCACAATTATTTACCCAGCGAGGCTCAGATCCCTCATCAGATATCAGCAGACCCCAATAAACACGGGCACTTCCTGCTCGTAAAACAAGCCATAAAGCAGGAAGAGTCAGGTGTGAAAGAGATTAGCCGGAGGCTTGTGTGGGATGAAAAGGCTTTATGGTGTGTCAAACCCTGATGCTAATCACAGGTGGCCGTAGGAAGGGGAGCTCGTGGGACCGGACTGACCTCGGGCAGTGGAGCCGAATCGCACAGGTCACAGAGAAGTCAAATAGAAGGCACATGTGTTCTGAAGGCCTGTGCATGTCCTTATTGTGCAGCCTATGTGAGGGCAACCATAAGATGGCTACCGCTCTAAAATGGAACCCACGAAGTCAATGTGTAATATCGTATACAAAGTGAATTTATCGATGAAACGTTATGCAAAACACTTGTACATACTGCATTGGCCATTCACGGTTCGCTGATACTGAGATAGGCAAGGTAGGGCCCATGCCTCCTACGTGGTCCCAAAATTTAAAGTACCACAACTCTATTTCACAGAGAGCTAACTAACGGAGGTGAATTCCATTACTGGGCCAAAGGTATGTGGTTGTGTCATTTCAAGCAAAGGATTGAGCCATCTGCATAACTTTGTAGGCTGTGACCTTTGTGAGCGATACGTGGGGCAGGCCTTTGTATCAGCTGTTTCAGTAATCCAGATAGAACATAACCAGAGCAAGGTTTAGCAAGATTTTCTTGTAGTGGCGCAACTGCTGGACCCCCCCTTAGCGGACAAAGATGGGGGAATATACAGCTTCAATTGGGGAAGAGTGTGTTAATGATCAATCACGTTCGAAGAATGCTCCTAAATATACGTTTGCGCTGCGTGAAAGAGATGAGAGCCTATTTCTTCAGGTCAAGATAAAAGGAAGAGTAAGCAGATCCAGGAGTAAGACTTTAGTTGTAGCTTAGGTAGAGCCCGATATTCTTCAGTCAATAGTGAACTCAAGAAAGGCAGAATGACAGGTTGTTGAGGTTGCCAAACTCAACATCAGCTTGAGATGGAGCTATGTGGTATTGGAATACAAATGCTACCCTACCTTGTAGAAGTCTCAGGTGACAGCAAGGGGGCATGCAGACATTGAATACCACTAGAGAAAAAGCAGAGTGCTCAGAAGTGCCACGTTTGATGTTGACTATTCTTGAGAGGAGTTTGCTCAATTTAACTGTTAAGGAGCATTTTTCAAGGAATGACACAATCCATGACAGTGCAGGACTTCATACCTGCAGTAGACAGTCTTTGGAGTATCACCTGCAGGTCGATGGTGTTGCCAACAGGAGAGCCAACAGGAGATGTGTTGTAGTCTCTGTATCACGATATAATCAGAAACCCGATTAAAGGCCACTCAAGAGAGTGGACAAATGGTGGGTAAGGAGTGCTTCAAGTGCTGTTTTGAGTGCCTTTCTCACACAACGTGTATCAGAGAAAGGTCCAGTTATAAAGGTTAATTGGATCTGGGGTTGGTCTTGTTAGGATAGAGGTGATGATTGCAGGTTTAAGGCCCTGACCAATGGCTCTTCTGGAGGAGTGATTTACTAGACTGTCATCACCAAGAGTGTAGCACTCAATGTTCTCGCCCTGTCTCACTTATCAAAAGAAGATCTCATTCTGTCCATTCACCGGGAATGAGAGTAAGTCATTGTGTGCTACATTCCTGCGTTGCCTTTGGCTGGTTCTCCTACTGTTGTGCTGGAAGTGGAGTTGTGGACTTTGCTAGACTCTTTTGGACATTCCAGTACAGTCCCATTTTTTTCTAGAGGTTGAGTCTTCTCAAGAGACTACACACATTCTTCCTTGTTGTTGTTACAGGTGTTTGTGAGACTAAACAATTGTGGACTGAAACTCTATGTGTTTTTTGAGTGACTATAACACTCTCCACTCATCATTTTCTGTGACTACCACCTAAAAGACTATGAATGCATGTGTGACAATCCAGAAGGCAGAAGATGTTCCCATGGGGCTCAGTATGATTTTACTGAAATACCAATTCGTTCACAAAACCATTCAACACACTAGAAGTTGATACCTTACACATCTTGGTAAAACGTTAATCAATCAATCAGTATTTGTATAGCATGGCTTTTCACCCTAGAGGGTATCCAGGCGCTGAGCTGCCAGTATCAGTTGAAAAGCCAGGACTTGAGTCCCTTCCTGAAGTGGGTCAGCGAGGGTGCAATGTGGAGATGAAGGGGGAGGGTGTTCCAGGCTTTAACGGCGAGATGAGAGAAGGGTCATCCTCCGGAGTGGCAGATATGTGGTATCTGTGCTAAGGCGAGGTCTGCAGAGCGGAAATTCCTAGTAGGTTGGTGGAAAAGTAGGCGGCGGTTCATGTAGGCAAGTCCTTAGTCTTGGAGGGCTTTGTAGGCTTGGGTCAGAAGCTTGAAATGGCATCTCTTCAGGACAGGGAGCCAATGAAGGTCCTTCAGGTGCTGGGTGATGTGTGTCCTCTTGGGCAGGTTGAGGATCAGTCTGGCAGCTGCGTTCTGATTCATCTGGAGTATTTGCATGAGTTCTGTGGTGGTGCCATAGGCCCCTGTAATTTGTTTTATTAGTTATTGAATTTAAAGAAATAATTAAAAAAAGAAAACAATGCAACAATGAAGAACAGGAATAAAAACATAGTATTACAATAAAAAAAAGGCACAAGTTGCATACCTAATACCAAAATGTAAGACACCCACAGTGACATCACATTTTGGTGAGGCATCTAGTCACCCCAACTTTCCTCAGCGTCATCTTGATTATGTACTGAATACACATCCCAACGTTAAACCACACGAAAAAGTAAATGGTCAGGGTTATACATCAAGGGCCCATAATTTCTGGTATTCCCAAGCAGGGCTACGTAGTTGGAACGGTAGATATGGCAGCAGTAGCCCCCAAATGTCTTTAGGTGTGAATTGAATTGGCTGAAGGGCAGAATATGTTTTAAAGTGGTCACTACACAACATTATATCTTTGATCCAACCTGTGCATGATGTGGGCGCAGGACCTTTCAACCATGTCATTGCGACCTTCCTTTTTGCTATAAGCATGGTCAATGCCATGAGCGTTGTACAAGATTTTTTATAGGCTGTACATAGCCAAGCAAAGCCAATAGAGGTGGCCAGCAATACCCCAACCATTCATTACATAACATTGAAAACATCCATCTGGAATGTATACACGTGTGGGTATCTCCACACTAGGTACAGAATGTCAGCATGTGGTACTCTGCATCTCTCACACGTGGCTAAACTCATCTCATGGCCCCTCCTATGCTGCTTAGGAAAATAATACACTTGATGAAAATGTTAAAAATGGATGAGTCTGTGCCTGTACTTCACAGAAACTTTAGCATTTTGTTCACATCCATATAGCCAGCATTTCACATCAAGCACTGTATTCAGATCCCTTTCCGGAGTCACTCCGGCTACGCACAGTTGCATCCTGCCTCTCCTTACGCAGTATGTTATATAAACTGGATAACCAGCATTTCTACTCTGGTGACATGACGAAGGTTTAAATTCTTGGGGTTTAACTGTTGTTTGCATCAAATGACGGGACCAGTAATACGTAAAGACATTTGATGCAGTGGCTTGTGCATCATTTTTGTACTGTCCAAGGGATATAAATTGACCTTATTTGTATACTTGCCCAATTTGCTGTATACCCACTTTCTGCAGAGTGAATAACAAGTCTCCTCAGTGAGGGGTAAGAACGTATTATGTAACCCAGGAATGGCTGTGGAATAGACCATAGCTAAGCCTGTGTACTGACAGATCCATCTCCAAGGCAAACAGGTTACTGCCTCCGTCTGTACCTCCCATTGTGGTGCAGCAGGCACAGTGACAGCTGTGTAATAAATGCCTGTCTCAATATATTCACTCCAATAGCAGATGTGGCAAGGCCTGAGTGGAGGGAAAGAAGTATTGAAGTTAAAGGCCCTGTGTAGCGAAACCGTATGATTCCATGTCAAGGACATCGAAGCGACCTGTTCATAGTGCAAAATAAGTGCCTTCCTCTACACTCTGGGTTGCCGTACCAATCTAAGCAACCAGGATCTAAGGACCATATGTATCAACCAAATTTGTGATCACAAATGGCCCGTTTGCGAATGCCAAAAAGGCTTTTTACATGTATCAAAACCCATTTTGCTTTTCGATAACCTGGTACTGAATTGCAAAATGAGTTCCCATTTGATCCACCTACTTCAAGTAGGTGGTCACCTACTCGCAAATGGGAAGGGGTCCCCACAGACCCTTTTCCCTTTGGGAATGGTTGTGAAAACGTTTTCTAAGACCAGGAAGTGGTCCCACGGACCACTGCCTGCTCTTAAAAAATGAAAAGAAAACTTCTTTTTTTTGTTTTTACACAACCCGTTTTCCTTGAAGGAGAGCAAGCTGGATTTAAAAAAAAAGATTTCTAAATTTAAAAGCAATCACGGACATAGTGATCTGCTGACCCCAGTAGGCCACCATCCCCATGATTTTATTGATTCCTAGGGGCAAATTGCGATCTACCTCATTAATATTAATGAGGTAAGTCGATTTGTGACCCCCTAGGAATCGGTATATGAAACTCTTGGAGTTTCATACATTGAAATTGCGATTACCTCATTGCGATTCTCAGAAACTCGCAATTAGGTAATCCCAATTTCCAATTTTGATACATGTGGCAGTAAGAGTTTTACAAAATTGATTATTGAGGGGAACGGGTATGTTGACTAAGTGATACAATAACTGGGGAAAGGAATCACATGAGCGCACAAAACAAAAGGCCGCTGCTTGATCGATCTCTGAGAAGTCCCCTTTATCGAGGATATAAACGTTGCATCCTATTTGGCGAGTTTACCTGCTTGTTATTTCTCCTGACTGCCTTTCAGGGTGTTTCCCTGCTTCCTCCTTTCACCAGTCAGGTAAGGGAACTGCTGCTGAAGTTTTCTCTCAGAAGAGCGGAGTTACTTAAAGGAAAGGGCGCGGCTGAGGCCTAAACCACACACACACTTGGTTTTAGCTGCTGCACAGCATCTTTTTTCAGAGATTGTCATTTATTTCCTCGCATATCATCATTTTAAGCTGCTTTTATCATTATTGCAAACACAACAAGCTGATGGACGGAGTGCTGAAACCTTTCAACCACTCACCCCCAGTCAAGAGATCTGGGTTTAATCCATTGTTACTTTGCTCACCATGCCACCCCAGTTTGGAACCAGCCATATGCAAATCATTCTTGACCCTGCTCCTTAAGGGAACAGTGTAGCCCAAACTGCCAGACCAGGTCCATCCTGGACCAGAAACAAGCATCCTGGGACCTGTTTCGGGGTATCACCCCCTCATCAGCCAGGCTAGCTTGAATCCGGTGGCACAGCGAGCAAGGGGCCCACGTCTAGGCATACCCATCCCACTTAGGGCAAAAAGTGCAGCAGCAACAAATGACCGAATGATTTAACTCCAATCTCTTTACTGGGAGTGATTCATTCAGCATTCTGTCCATCATTTGTTGCTGCTGCACTTTATCATTATTGCAACAGAATTATGGAAATGGAACAGAAAATGTGCATGTTGTATCTAACAAATGTAAACAAAATATTTCTTCTCCTCCAGTCAAGTTAAAAATTGTGAAGTCTGAGGAACCTTCTTTATCCAGGTTATTAGAGGGATTACAAGCAGTTTGTTCGAATACAGAAAATACTGCGCCAGAAATTAAAAATATACACAAAGCTATGGCAGCTCTTTCCATGAAGGTTTCTGACAATGCAATTAAAATTTAGGATAACAAATCCCAAATTGATGATTTGATGCCTATTACAGCAAAAATACTGCAGATGAGTAGTTTATTGCTTGATATAGAAAATCGCAATAGACTGTGCAACCTGCAGATTTTTAATTTGCTAGTGGATGTTGAAGGGAGTAACTGCAGACAATGTTTAGAAAAATTGTTACTGGGTCTTTTACACCTCACATTTACAGAATAAAATTTAAATTGATTATTCCTTCACATTGTAATCCAAGTCATAACAAACCTCGTCAAATGATCTGCTAGGTTTTGTGTCATCAATCTGGTGATGATCCAAAAAGAAGCAAGAGAGATCCCATCTTTGATGGTCAGTGGTCATAACATTTTTGTTCACCAAGACATTGCTAAAGAAACTTTTAAAATATTCAAGGAGTTCTCGGACCTCAGACCATAAATAAGTAGCTATGGTTTCAAATACAGCCTTTTTGATCCATTTACTATGAGAATAAGGAACAATAGTTTTTCCAAGTCTTTTCCGCGCCCGAGGATCTTCGTCTCTTCCTGGATCAGCAGTTACCATTCTCAATGGAAAGAAATGTGTCTGACACTTTTTTCCGATGTTATACATTTTTCATGTTAACTCGCCTACTTTTCTAAGTTCTTCTACAAGGGCTTTATTTATACAGGTCTGTCTCGCATATGCATGTGTACAATTCTGGGCTAATTTTTATGTTTTTATGTTGTGTTTATGTTTGTCTATGTTGTCTTTTTAGTGTTTGCCTGCAAATTTCCTTTTCTTCCTTTCACTTCATGTTGGAGCTACTTTTTATTCTCTTAATCTACCTGTTTTTTCTGCTTTACTGACCTTGCTGTCCTTTAAAAATGGACAATATTAAAGGTATTAAAAATGGTTTTTTTAAAGTTAAAGTTTTATGACACCCTGTGTACAAACTAAGGTTCTAGAATCTTTAGCTCGACATAAAGCTGCTATTTGTTTACTTCAGGAGACACATATAGATGATACAGTTTTAGCGAATATGAACAAAAAATGTGTTAGTAATATTATTTGTTCTTTCTGAGCTTAACAAGAAAAATGGAGTTGCCATTCTATTTGCAAACAAATTTCTTCTTCAAATTATGAACAAATGTTCGGATTCAGAAGATCGTTGCATCATTGCTAAAATTAAATTTGATAATACCATTTTGCACCTAGTTAACATGTTTGTTCCAACATATGATGACCCTAATTTTGCGTCTCTTTTCTTGTCAAAAATACTAAAATTAGGTAATATCCCTCTTTTTATTAGAGGCAATTTCAATCTTATATGCGACTTCTTATTGGATAGAACATCTCAAACCAAATAACGTCCTTCCAAGGGTTTTTTTTCGCCAAAATCAATTTTCTGATCTACCAAATTAGTAGACATTTGGCGCCTACATCATCCACAGGGAAACAATTTACTTTTTTTTTCTAATCCTCATAATTCCTACTCTCTTATAGAATATATATTAATATCCTGTCAATTAATCCCTTCAGTTTTTGCATCCTACGGTTCATAATATTGATATTTCTGATCATGCACTAATTTCATGTGTTTTACGACCAAGCTCCGATCAGCAGTCTCACGGTCGATGGCTTATGAACACCAATGTCCTCTGAAAAAAATAAGACAAAGCTTTTGTCTGCACTAAGTGATAATTTTTCGTTTAACCCTTTAGGTTCTACTGCACTTTTATAGATGGGATGCATTTAAGGCGTATATTAGAGGGGCGTCAATTTCTATTATGGCTTATAACAGCAAATCTTTAAATTCCAAAGTTAAAGAATTAGATAAATTGATAGTAATGTATGACAGTCTCTTTATTACATCTAATGACATCAAATATAAATTGCTACTACAAAAGCTGCGTTATGAATAAAACTCAACATTAAGCAATAGAGCCGGAATACAAATTTCTAATAGCAAAGCTAGATTTTGTTTCAATGCTAATCAAATCTGGAAAACATTTGGCAAATTAGATCTGTATTAGGAGAGATAAAACTCAAATTAATGCAATTCATAATTCTTATGGTCAAATTGTTTAATCTCATAAAGAAATGGTACAAGTTATGAAATATTATTGAACTTTATATAATAAGCCTTCATCTGTGATATATTACATATTGATAACTTTTTAGATATTTGTGGTTTACCTAAGGTTACTCAGTCAGTTAAAAATAAATAGGATCTACCGATTACATTAGAAGAAGAGCAATCAGCCATTATATCCCTTAAATTGCTTAAATCTCCTAGTCCAGATGGTATTCCTGCTGAATTTCATAAAGAATTATCTCCTCACCTCTCACCTAATTTACTTAAATTGTTTACTCATTTCTGTAGTATAGGTTCAAACGCTGGGACCTTTACTGTGGCTTTAATCGTAGTTCTCCCAAAACAAGGATCCTACCATTGTCTCAAATTATCAACCTATTTCTTTAATTAATCAGGATTGTAAACTTTATTCAAAGATTTTAGCAACCAGATTAGTCTCTTGGCTTGATACCATTGTTTATATTGACCAATCCAGTTTCATGAGAAATAGAAATTCAGTAAATAATGTAAGATTACTATTGCATTCCATTGAAACTGGTCCATCTTTACAGATGCCATCTGGTGTTTTAGCATGAGATGCGGAAAAGGCATTTGATAAAGTCCATTTGCAATATCTTTTCCGTACCTTATCTGCTTTTAACTTTGGCAGCTAGTTTATTAATATGATCTGCGCTCTTTACTCTGGTCCTTCAGCCAAACCTTTCATTAATGGTCATATTTCTAATACGTTTTCCTTTTTAGGGGTACCAGACATGATTGCCCCCATCACCTTTGCTTTTTCTTCTTGCTATTGAACCTCTACATATTAACATCAGAAATTCTATGGAAATTGAAGGTCTCCTCATAAATAATGTTCCTATTGCTGATGATGTACTCATATATTGGTATTCCTGAATTTTCCATTCTAGCTCTATTAAATCTAATTCACGAGTACTCTCAGAGTTCTGGATACCATCTGAATACTAATAAAATAGATTTCTCTCCTTTGAATGTTTGTTGTGTCCCTGATATGCTTCCAAACCAAGAAATAATATGGCAAAAGGAAAAACTTAAATATCTAGCTATTTTATTTTCTCATACCATTAAACAATCAATTACATTAAATTGTGGTTACATTGTCAATTAAATAAAAGACACGTGTCATAAATGGTCCACCTTACATTTATCTCAGTGGGGAAAAGTTGATTCTATTAAAATGGTTATTGCTCCAATAATGTTTTATCTTCTTTCTATGATACCTATTCAATTTACTCTTCAGTTTTATAAAAATAAACTGATTTCTAGATATAAATCTCCTCTTATAAGTTATAATAAATAAAAAATGGCTAAGAACAATGGGGGCTTGGTTTACCAGACTTCCTTAATTATCATAAAGCGGTTATTTTAAAATAAAGTTACTTATGGTTCCAGTACCCACAGCTTTCTAATTTGCCTTCATGGCTTCTTGTAGAACAAAGTTTGATTTTATAATTTCTGTTGCCTCCTTTAATTACTATGGTTAACTCATCTGCCCTACTTATAAGATCAGTCATATTAAAGTCTACAAAGCTTGTATTACATGATTTGGATTTGATTTTCCAATCCTCATTTTCACATTCTTTAAATGTATCGTTATGGTATAATCCTCTGATAAAGCTAGCTAGACATCCTAAATTCTGGCAATTTTGGTTTAAGGCTGGTATTTTTTATTTAAAAGAAACTTATCATAGTAATGCTTTTTTGACTTTTGATGAATTACAGCAAAAATTTGCTTTGCAAACATCAGATATTTTTATGAGTTAATGTATAATTCAATCCTTGATTCATTTCCAAATAATTTTCCTCTAACGAATGCTTCAGATTTAGAAATGTTCATGCTTCATCATCAGATACAGTTTCTTTGTTTTGCAAAAAAATGTTTAATTCAAAAGGGGACAATATTTACATTTTTTCAGCATTTTGGAACAATGAATTACATTTATCAATATCTCACAACACATGGAAGAAAATGTGCATATATAGTATATCTAGATGGTTTTCGTCTCTCTATATCAAATGAATTCCTTTATACCATTTAATTTTTTTATAATCACCTTTAAGATTATTTAATGCAAAACTTACAGATTCTCCTAATTGGTGGAATTGTAATCAGAATGCAGGCTCCTTACGTTTTATGCTTTATGAATGTAATATTGTCCTTACATTTTGGAATGAGGTTTGGAAGATCATTAGAAAAATATTTTATATAAAGTCTCCTTGACTCCACTAAAAGGTGGCGGTAGCATAGGACTCCGCAAGCAGTCCTTTCTCCACTCTATGTGAGAGTGAATAAAGAATGGGCTACCTTAACAGAGTAAAACATGGCGCAGTGACAACACCAGCCAAATCGGAGATGGGATTTATCCCGATGAAACAGGTAGGACGGGACCTCCGAGAAAACTGTGATCAAAATTAAAGTTGTGTCAGTCAATATAACCTTGCTGTATTTACACATAGCCACAATACTCACAAAGCATACACAGCATAACTTCACTGTAATTTTACAAGGCGATATAATTCACGACGCCTATGCGGCATAGTTCATCCATACTGCTGCGCAATTGAATGAGGGAATATTGAATTCTAGGACTAAATACTGCCATGTGGGGCTAGGCTGATTAGATAATGGTACATGTTGGACAGCTGAGGCTCAAAGCCTAAACATGTAGGTATCACCCCGGCTCAATCATGGTGAGCAGGCATTGATGGGGAGGTCCGCATACACAAAGAGAACATATGCCTAGCCCGCCTAAATGGCCTTTAATGGAAAGCGCTTTGTAATTCATGTGGCTTATGCGCCACTAAATGTAATTACTCAAGCTACATCTTTACCGTCACGCTGACAAGCTGCATGAGCACGCCCTCTGCCCCTTAGGTCAATCAGGATAATGTGTATAATACTGAGATTGGAAAAACCTATGATTCACTTTACTGAAATAATGAATACAGCAAGAACATTGCATTCAATGACATGCATTTGTTTACAGATATATATATAACTGTGATACAACAATGACTCAAGGAATGAAGTGACTAATCTGTGTAAAATTGAAAGGTATGCCCGGCCAGAAATGCTTTGGTATATGTCTACTATCCTCTGTCTGACTGAATGATACACTAAGAGCACTTACCTAAGAAACTAAGAATGAATATTGCTGCCAAACGAAGCTTTAAAGTATGTAATGTACTAAGCACTGACACGAACTGAGCCCCTGACCAAACCTTTCTCACAACCCACTTGATTTAAGATACACATGGCATTGTTTAATGATCCAGTAAGAGACCCACCTTAAGTCACTCCTTTTAACCGTTAATCTCACTCTGACTTTCCCTCACTAAAATTACAATCACATCTTTGTGGAAGGCTTATAGCCATCCTTAGTGTATTCACAGCTAAGGCGTAATGTTAACTTTGCGCACAACACAAAATCTTCTTTTCTTACTTTCACTTTGGTGATGGTTCTGCACTAAAACAGAATCGAGAACTAACTTTTTTTTCTATTCATTTATTTTCTTCTACTGATACAGCCTTGAGAAAGCCCCAGGCTCAATAGCCCCATGAGGTGAAACACCTGTCGGCTGTCCCTGGAAATGGATCCAATATTTTGATAATAAAAGTGGAGATATGAACATACTGGCATGGATTTCTGATTTCTAATGGGAAAACACTCCTATGCTTTGTTGAATGGTCATTTGACTTAGTAATTTATAAATCATCTTTACTTAAAACAAAGATGTCAGTTATCAAGTAGCAAACTTCTGGATCTTTTAATTTCTGCAACTTTAAAATCAAATACTACCAATTGGAAAAATGCTTCATAGTTATCTGTACATGCATGGTGGTCCTGGATAATATTTGCCAGGAATGGAGCTTAATT
Source organism: Triturus cristatus (assembly GCF_964204655.1). Classification (NCBI taxonomy): domain Eukaryota; kingdom Metazoa; phylum Chordata; class Amphibia; order Caudata; family Salamandridae; genus Triturus; species Triturus cristatus. The sequence continues at coordinate 1,187,309,175 of NC_140581.1, read as the reverse complement.
GACTTTGTCAGGTGTCACTCATAATACTCCCAATTATCATTTGTTTTGGAAGCCTATTGATAATTATATGGATTAACATTTTTGATTAACTTTCAATGACATCATATAAAACTGTTTCACGATTAGATTAGTTGGTTCAATTTAGTAGCTCTATTAAGTTAGAATTTAATTTTTTCTTCAATGTATTCCTTTTTCAGTTACTTTTTCTTTTATTAATATTATCCCATTTGAGAATGTATGGGTACTTTATTGGCTTGCTTTTAAACTTACAATTGATATTGTTATTAGCGTAGTTATTATATTAATGTACAATTCTATGTACCTTTTTCCAGTGCTCTTTCTTCTATGGTCTTTTGATTCAACCTAAAATTCTTTAAAACATTTTTAACCAAAAAAAAAAAAAAAAAACACAGTAACTGGGGAAAGATTGTCATTTTAATCAGCAATATCCTCCGTGCTATGGACAGGTATAACTTGAGCCATCTATCAATTATGTTTATTCCACAGTGTAGCATTAGTTTAAACCAATCATTTCTTCACAATATATGTGTGTGTGTGTGTAATATATATATATATATAACGCAGCAAACGATTTCGAATATGAAATCACACGGACACCCAGGAGATTTGCAGTTCAGATTGATTTATTGACTGCAAACATATATATATTTATATTCACTGAAAAAACCATAGGTTTCAGGGGCATTATAGTTAGGAATTGGCATTTAAAAAACCTTTGAAATTCACTGAACAAACCATAGGTTTCAGGTATGTTATAGTTAGGAATTAGCATTTAAAAAAACCTTAAAAATTCACTGAAAAATACCATAGGTTTTAGGGGTGTTATAGTTAGTTGGACATTTTACTCGTACAAAACCATTGAAATTCCTCCGTTATAGTTAGTTCTGCTAACTATAACTCGCACGCCCGCAATCCACTGCTGATGATGTCACATATTACATCATTTATGACATGGTCAGTGACATCACTGATGACATCTCAAATGACATCACTGATAACATCACTGATGACATCATCCAGTGAATGTGGTTTGGTTCGTTATTTAAATATGTATTATATATATCGCAATCTGCATTGAAGAATGAGTGGATATATAAACATCTTGATGGAGGATTTAGTAGCAGTGTGATTGACTGTTTACTTGACTAATTTATAGTGTCTCACTAAATATATTGGATAGTGACTAAACTGTGTGAATATCTTTATCACTTTGTCAGTTGTTGTGTAAACTGCTGCATCAGTTGGTTACTAGCTACGTGAAAGTCTATATTAGTTATTGATTAGTTAACAGAGTATTTGTATGGGAGAGTGAATGTGTGTGTGGTTCGGTGGGGGGGGTGTGACTGCCCAAAGATGTGTGAATAGTTGATTCAGTAGGTATGTGAGGTTAAGACTACATGTTATAACAGTTGTTTGGGTGAGTGAATATCTTTATGGGTGTGGTGATGAGCAAATATATCTCTCAATGGTACATGTCCAACAAACTAGAAAAATAAAAGGCAGTGTATGTGACAGTTGTATATAAATAAGTATACATAAGACTCAGTGATTGTATGAGTGACTGTATGGATAACTGTATACTTGTAATAGTGATTTTATAACACACTAAGTATGAGTTACTATCTATATGAATAAATGAAGTGGTGTTTTTATAAGTGTGCAGCTGACTAAATGTAAGTATGATCCATTGTTTGCATAAGTGAATAGGTTGACTGTATAAGTGAATAGGATGTGTGCTGGTGTGTAATGTCAATATAGGTGTGTAAGTATATTTGATAGTGTTCTATTGATCATTGACAGCATGTATGAGTGAATCTATAGGTAAGTGATTAGATGTGTGTGTAGATCTAGGAATCACTGAGTGAAAACTTGTATTGGTGTGTCAATGGATTCAAATATGGTACTCTGTATTTTACAGTGAGTGATGAAAGGTTATACTAGTGTATGATGAGGTGTATGTGATGTCAATTGAGATGTCATGAGTGATGTCACTGACCATGTCATGAATGATGTAATATGTGACATCATCAGCAGTGGATTGCGGGCGCGCGAGTTATAGTTAGCAGAACTAACTATATCGGAGGAATTTCAATGGTTTTGTACGAGCGAAATGTCCAGCTAACTATAACACCCCTAAAACCTATGGTTTTTTCAGTGAATTTCAAAGGTTTTTTAAATGCTAATTCCTAACTATAAGAGACCTGAAACCTATGTTTTTTGCAGTGAATTTCAAAAGGTTTTTTAAATTCTAATTCCTAAATATAACGCCCCTGAAACCTATGGTTTTTTCAGTGAATTTCAAAGGTTTTTTAAATGCTAATTCCTAACTATAACATTTCTGTAACCTATGTTTTTTTCACTGAATTTCAAAGGTTTTTTAAATCATAATTTTTAAATATATTAATTGTTATATTTAGTTTTTTGATACTGTTTTTCTATATTTTTTAAACTTCTTTTACATATTTTTATTTTTTTAATTACATTACATATTTTTAATGTAAATAAAAAAAATGTTTTTAAAAATATTGAAACTAATATTTCTTATTTTATTTTATATTTTTTAAAGTATATGTATAATATTTTTTTTCCCCAAATTTTTTTTTAAGTCGCACACCCAGTGCGTACCATTCTCGATCACTGCGCGGAACCTAGCCGCCACTTTACGATTGTTGTGAAGGATCCGCGTAGGATGTGCGATGGGTGCGTATTTTCATGCGCGATCATTATGCGACCGGTACGCGACTCCAGGCGCATACGCGACACATACGCATTACTTCACGCAACGCTCGCGCGATTGCACGTGATGTCATATATGTGTTCGACGCGTTAGGAGTCGCGCACCCAGTGCGTGCACACCAGGGGGCAGCGCTGTGCGCCCCGCTTGGTGCACGACTCCTAATTTGCCCGTAAAAAAATAAATTAGCACCCATCACTAATTTCTATTCTCCCCGGGGACCTCATCACTCGGGGCTAAATACAACGTTGGGAACCATGGAGGGAGCCCCAATGCCCCCACGGTCCGAGCCGGCTCCCCACGTCCTTCGGGAGCCGGCATTGCTTTTCCACATGGGGAGCTGCTAACATGCAGCTCCATGGGGAGCTGCTAACATGCGGCTCCATGGGGAGCTGCTAACATGCAGCTCCCCATGTGAAAAAGCAATATGGTTTGGATTTTGAAAGAGAGAGCAGGTTTCCTGCTCTCTTTCAAAATCCAAACAAAGTTTGCTATGACAGGGTGGGAGCCTCGGCTCACGCCCTGCCATAGCAAACAGCAGTGTCCCGGGGGTGGGCACCCCGAGACACTGCAGCAGCCCGCCCTGGGGGGTGGCGGTCCCCAGGGCCATTGACTGCCACAGGAGGGGGGCCACGTGACCCCCCTCCCACAATATAAAAAGCCCCGGGGGTGGGGGTCCCCGGGGCTTGGGGGCCTTTGAGCTCCCCCCACACATTTATTTTTAAAGCCCCGGGGGTAGCGGTCCCCGGGGCTGGGGGGCCCCTTTGCTCCCCCCATTATTAAAGAAGCGTGGAACCCTGTGCTTCGTTTTATTTTTTTTTACGCCTGGATCCGCGCACCCAGCATTTTGCCGTTTTTTACTCTGTCCCCTTTATACGTTTTGCACACTTGATCCACTGATTTCTTGAGCCTCGCTTCTACCGAGGCACAAAATGGCTGCCAACACTTCCTGGTTTGGAGTGTTTACAGCCAGTTGAAAGCCAATTAGCATGCAGCTTGTGATAGGGAGGGTGTGCGCTAGGTGCGCATAGGGTGCGCGGATCCTCCAAGGCCGTAGAAATATCTATGATTTTAGTTTTGATTTTCTCAGCAACTACTGAACAGATTTACACCAAAAGGCACGAGTGTGAACCAAGAGCTACCTCTTTGCCAAATTGGGTTTAATTCCATTCAGCAGTTCGGGCTGCAGCTGTGATTAAAGGTTCCTAGAGAATATTGCATAGGGAAAACAGGTTTTGGGACCCCCTTTTTTCTCGGTCCCCGCTTGATGAATCACCCCGAGACTTTCAGGATAGGAGCGGACCGGAGCGCCCAGCCAGTTTTGAAAATTTCACTAAGATTCGTCGACCGGCGCCAAAGTTATTCCCAAATAGAATGCTGTGGATTTCCTATGGATAATAGGTCCTAACTATAACTACCTAGGTAATTATATATATTTATACAAAAGACCCATTTCAGATACAGAGACTCTGCTACTAAAAAGGGGGATACATTTCTGCCCTACAAGTAAAATGGACTTAGCACAAGTAAGAATCGATTTGTACCTATACATTCGTAAGATCAAACTAGCCAAATTCTTTGGAGAGAAAACATTATGGTAAAATTAAAACATCGTAAGAAAAAACAACTAGTGTACAAGTAAAGGATACAGAAGGTTTCTTGACACTATTACATTTGAATGTAATGGAGGGAGAGGAAATCCCATTAAGCATGGCAGTTACACAAGGAGGAGCAGGTCTAAGTGGGATGAAATCGAAGTCCAAATTTTATCCTCAATTAACACCAGGAAACAAAATAGATTTGTTTCAAGAAGCGGTTATCCAAGACCTATACAAAATAAAGAGACCAGCATTTACCGACAATTTAACCAAGATGGAACGGGAAGCCCTACGGAATTTGACAATGGATGATCAGATTGAAATCAAAATGGCAGATAAGGGGGGAAACATAGTAATAATGGACAAAACAGCATATGTAGCGGAAGCACACCGCCAGCTAAGAAACATAAATTACTATGAAAAATTGAAAAAGAATCCCACCCTAGAAATAAAAGAAAAAGTTGATAACAAGCTTCAAGAATGGGCGGGACGAGAATTAATAAATGAAGAAGAATGTAAATATCTAACAGTACCCCATCCAATCACAGCCACAATTTATTTCTTGCCAAAACTCCATAAGGATCACAAAAAACCACCGGGCAGACCTATCCTGTCAGCGAAAGGTTCATTGTTAGAACCAATGGCAAATTATATTGACTTCTTCTTAAACCCCTACGTAACCCAACTCAGCTCCTATATACAGGACACAACAGACCTGTTAAGGCTACTGCAAAACACTCCCTGGCAGGACACATACCAACTAGTCACAATGGATGTCATATCCTTATACACAAACATTGAAAATGAAATGGGCCTTGAGGCATGTGACTATTTTTTGAAGGAACGTAACATTGAATACAGTGAACACAACAAAATGCTCCTTGATATGTTATCAATATGCTTGAACAAAAATATCTTTGTTTTCGGAGATGAGGTGTATCGCCAGAGCAATGGGACTGCAATGGGATTTTCTTTTAGTCCCAGTTATGCCTGTTTAGCGATGGGATATTGGGAGAAAGAGGTTGCATGGTGCGAAAGTAATGACAGAATGGTGAATAAGGTCGTCAGTTGGAAACGGTTCATTGATGACCTATTCATCATCTGGGATGGCACGGAAATGGAATTCAAGGAATACTTCGAGATATTAAATAACAGCAAAACAAACATAAAATTTACATATGAGATCAGTAATGAAAGAGTGGTATTCCTTGACACGGAAATATACATCAAAAATGGCCACATACAAACAACTTTACACAGAAAAAGTACAGCAACCAATGCCACCCTGGAAGCGACAAGCTTCCACCAAAAAACCCTAATCTCAAGTATCCCTTATGGGGAGTTCTTGAGAATTCGGCGAATATGCAGTGAAGAAGATGAATGGCGGATACACGGTCAAAATACAATGGAAAGATTAAAAAAAAAGAAAATATAACACCAATATAGTAAAAAAATGTTGGGAAACAGCAAACAGCAAAACGAGAGAGGATTGTCTATCCAGAAAATCAAAGAAAACAGAATCTGAGACCATCCGGTTAATAATGGATTACTCATTGGAAAGTAAACAAATAGTGAGTATCTTGAGAAAAAACTGGAAGATACTACAGTTGGATCCGACTGTTAAGGAAATAGTGGGAAAGCATCCAACGGTAACATACAGGAGAGCGAAGAATTTGAAGGACCATCTAATTCATAGCCATTTCAAAGGAAAAGAAAAGGAATCCACATGGCTGAAGACAAAAGGTTTCATAAAATGTCACATGTGTAAAGCCTGTCAAATTGCCCAACAGACAAAAAATATAAAGATGGCAAACAATAAAATCTGGGAGATTCGCCAATTAATAACGTGCAAAACGCAATATGTGATTTATGTGTTGGAATGTCCCTGCCCATTGAAGTATGTGGGGAGTACCATCTTTGAATTGAAAAAAAGAATATTGGAAAACATAAGAGCCACAATACATAAGGATAAATCAAATGCGGTGGCAAAACATATGGAACAAGCCCATCAAGGAGACTGGAAAAAATTGAAATACTATGGAATTGAGACCATTCCAAGGAAAGAACGTGGGGGAGATCGAGAAAGGCAATTACGACAGAAGGAGTCACGGTACATTTTAAAATTACGAACATTATATCCGCACGGCCTTAATCAGTCAGAAGAGCTCTACATACATCTATAATAAAAGAAGAAATGAACATGAAAACTGTAAAATGTAAGAAAATGCAGTCAAGGGATGAAAACATCGAAGAGCAAATCGAAAAAATGGCAACTAATGATCCAAAAGGACTCATCACGCATAAGACTAAACTCCACCAGAGGAGACAAAGAGAAAAGATAAGCGTTCATGAACGATAATGTCGACTGAACTTTTCTTACCAAAAACAAAACATTATAGTGTAAATAAATAAGAAAGACAGACATAACACAAAGAAACAATGGGTTTCAAAACTACATTCTCCAGAATGCAAAGGGGTGTTTGAAAACCGCCAGGAAATGATGTAATTTCAATTGAACTTAAAGAGGGCGGGATCAAACAAACAGTTGATCGTGAGCAAGGTATCAGGAATACCGAAACGCGTAGATCAGCCATTGCCTGTACCCCATGCAGTGAATTTATAAAGAAAATAAAGCGCATAAAAGGTTGTAAAGAGTGCATCCCGTTTTCTTTCCGGCTGGAGGGATTTTGGTGGATATTTATACATATATATATATAAAGATCCATCATCAGGGTCCCGATGTATAAACTGGATAAAAGGTGTAGCAGAGTAAAAGAATCACAGAACTAGAGGCAAGACCAGCTGCAGAGTCACGGGGTCAACAGATCCCTATAGTCAGCGGTCTATACCGGGGGTATAGTGAGACCTGCTAATTCATGGAAAGGTCAGGCCGGGCTTGCTGGACTCTAAAATGGCGCCCAGAACAATATCTGCAATGGGGGCCTATAGTGGACTAATTCTGATGAGGATCAGGTTTCTATGCACAACTCCTCTTCAGTTTCACTCCCGCCAAGAGGACTGAAGGCAAAAGCAGGGGTTGTCCTACAATTCTGCAGACTTTTGAACTGTCCCTTGCACCTCTTCTCTCTCCACGCTTGACCTGGGGGCGAGCTGGAGGATGAGGCGGACGACGCTTACCAGTAACACCAGGACCTGTGCTTTTGATGAAACTATGATGATGGACCTGGGCGGACACTGTTCGTACTTACCTCGGAACCCGAGCAACCTTGGCTTATGCCCGGTGGAGCTGTACTATGCAGGTATAGAGGAGTTTGGCTCTGGTATGCTGCTATCATTGATTGTTTATTCAAACAAATGTAAAAAAACAATTTTCAGCTTTGCAGTAATTTGGAAGGGCTTGGATGTATATATATTTTTTTAGTGGTCATGATTTTACATTTATGTAATTATCAATGAGCATTTCGATATATTTAACATGGCAGTGTTTTCACTATGTCCATGATTATGCCATTGCACTTTAAAAAGCGTGGTAAATAGCCAAAGAGTTGTCATGTGATCAAGGTCGGGATCGCCCGAAACGCGTAATGTCGGAGTTGGCTGAATAAAATTTGCACAAGAACTTCTGGGTCCACGCTCGTTTGTTCTCAAGAAAGGAGGAGTGAAGGCGAGTTGTAGCAGAGTGTGCCGGATTGACTTCCTCCGGTTCGGTGTTTCCTGAACGGAAAGAAGCGAGGCCCCCTGCGAGCTATAATTGGGTGTGTATGTACACGAATTGACTGCGACTGACGGCGGTGGTTTCTTCCCTACTCCGGTGAGACTCTGTGATGTTACATCGGCGGGGGAGTGAGTGCAGCTAGTCGACGTTGGAAATTCAATCAAGGTACGACACGTAACGGCATCCGGCAGGTGGGAAGGTGTGCGTTACGGTGCTAGAGTCTCTAAGTATGCACTAATAGAGTTACCAGCACTGCAACAGAATAATAAAACATTTCGATAGCCACAAAAATATCCGCGAACACACTCAAGGATCGCGAATTGGCAGCTGAGGGGATGTTTTCTGATTCCCCGGAAGACAAACAGGGGGCCAGTAAGGTGACTAATGAAGAACCCAGCAAAGGCAAAGGGCTCAGGGACAGCTTCCGTGGGCTCGAGAAACTGAAGCGCCAGGAGCAAGCAAAGTGGTGGGAGGCGCAATCCCTTCAAAGATATTTGGATGTTGGGAGGATACTAAGGGGTCTCCGCATTATGATTGCCCCCAGTTATGAATCTCCAAATCCACTTTTGATGGCAGAATGGGGGGAAATGCAATTTAAAATCTTCAAGATGGCTTGTTCAAATATTAGTGAAATATGCTGATATTGATAGAGGTGCGCTTCAGGAGAAAATAGAGCTTTTGGAGAAAGAGATTGAGCCACAAGGAGATCCACAGTTCAAACAGAAAATGGTGGAGGAGATGAACGTTTGTCTCAAAAAAGAGGAGGAAAAAAAGAAAAAAAATCGCAAAACATATCAGTTCAGACGTGACCGTGATGACTATGTGAACGGACAGATATTCACGTTCGCGAGAAGGTATGATTCAATGCGGGTAGATACGGCCAACAAACGCATGGGTGATGTGGAGAACAGAAGAAATCACAAAGTGAATGCATCCCCCTCAGCCTCGGACTTGAGTTCAGCCGTGGAAAGCGCTCTGAATCAGACAATTTAGGAACAAGGTCAGAGGCTAGCAATATTAAACTAACGTTGGGGGAAGAGTTGGAGATTTTAAAACGCAGTCGGAGAGAGACATTAAGGCCGCGCATCAAAGTGCCCGCCAGAACTGGGCAATCCGGAGAAGAAGGGGGCGTAGGCAAGCAAGGAGAAGGCGCCAAGAAGCGCGGGAGGGGCAGAGCCCGCAGATAGGGGCTGGTATAGGTGATACAACATTGGGAGGCGAAAATGTTGATCCTGTTGCCTCAGACAATAATACCATCATTAACCTTGCGGGAATTGATCTCTCGGCAGCGGAAAAGCAGCTTTTCTCTTTGGGGTTATCTTATTGTCCGGAATCGAATTTTAATTATATCCAGACCCAGGCAGACATATACAGGTTCATTCGAAAATTAAAATTGAAAAAGTTTCATCACAAGCGTAGCGCTGGGGGGGGGGGGGGGGGGGGCAGAAGAGGCCGAAATGGCACCACAAACCTCTGGGATACAAGGACTGCTGGGATCAGATTATGAACTATTGTGTGACCTGCAGAGCCTAGAAAGAGGAGATACAGTGACAAATGGTATCCCTAATCAGCCCCATGAGATAACTGAAATAGTAGGCAGGGACATACAGCTGTCACAAATACCTGGGACTAATGTCAAGCCACGGACTCCATTCAAACAAAAATTTAAATTTGTACCTATCATGGCGAGAGACTCCATAGATGTTTTTAATGAACAAATAGTTGCACAAATAAAGAGACTCAACATTGCTACCAATAATGCCAATAAAAAAATTACCAACCATGAGAGGAGATATTGGCAACTCATAAAGAAGATGAAAGAAAATCATCAGATTTTTATTCGCAATTCAGATAAAGGAGGCAATTTGGTATAATGGCCCTTAAAGGAATATTTGGAGGAGGCGCATAGCCAACTTAATAACATGGAGTGCTATAGAAAGGTTTCGCCGACAAACTTTAAGGACATCCAGGAGGCATTGTTTTCACAATTACTAGCTTGGAGGAGTACAGGACTGTTAAGCTGGGATGAATTCAAATACCTCAACAAAAAAAAACAAACAAAAAAAAAAAAAAAACATGCTATCATCCCGGTGATTTATTTTATACCTAAAGTTCATAAAAATATGAATAAACCACCGGGGCGTCCTATAATTGCTGCTTGTGATGGGCTAGTAGAGAACCTTTCTAGATATATTTACTTTTTCCTGCAGGAGTTTGTAAAACATTTAAAATCATATGTGCAGGATACCTGTGTGACTTCCTGAGAAAGATACAAAGTTTAACATGGAAGCCCACATATTTAATGATAGCACTAGCTGTGTCCTCTCTGTATACCTGTATTAAGAGTAAGGATGGTATGAGGGCGGTTGAGTATTTTTTGATGAACAGACCAATTGGTTTCTCTCAGCATACCAATATGCTTCTCTAAATGCTATTATTCTGCCTGGAAAATAATCTGTTTCTGTTTGATGGAAGATGTACCAGCAGATACAGGGAGTTGCTATGGGGGCCAGCTTCTCTCCCAGTTACGCCTGTCTGTTTATGGGGTGGTGGGAGGAGCTGGTCCTCATGCAACAACATGAGCAGATTTTTAATATGAGAGTGGTAACCTGGCTCCGCTATATTGATGACTTGTTTATAGTGTGGGACGGTGATGTTGAGAGTGCGACAGCTTTTATTGAGTTATTGAATAACAACACGATTAATCTTCATTTTACATCTGATATTAGTAAGGAGATGGTCACATTCTTGGATGTGCGAGTCCAGATATTGAATAACAGGTTATCTACTACCCTCTATAGAAAACCTTTGGCAGGCAATACATTACTCCATGCCTCCAGTGCACATCCGCCTCATCTTATCAAAAGCATCCCATATGGGGAGATACTTCACATCAGACGGATATGCAGTGAGGAGGATGATTGCAATATAAAACAGAAGGAAAGCCGAGCCAGGTTTCTAGATAGGGGATATAGCTTTGATGTGATTGAGTCAGCAATTGCCAAGTCCAAGTCTTTGGCTAGACAGGATTTGTTAAAATACAAGAATATACAAGCTGGCCAAGATGGAGGAGAGGAAGCCATAAGGTTGATTCTTGGATTTTCACGCCAGGAAAAACAAATAAGGACAATAGTGAGGAAGAACTGGCCCATTTTCAAGGATGACCCGGTAATTGGGGGGCTATTACCCAATAATCCATCAGTCACCTTTAGGAAAACAAATAGTATGGGCATGTCCTTAGTTAACAACAACCTTGAGATGAAAGGAAAGGGTTCATGGCTCTCGGCAAGGAAGGGGTTCTTTAAATGCTCATCATGCAAGGCATGCCAGTATGGAATTAACACCAAGACCTACATAACAGCATTTGGCTCTAAAAGATGCGAAATAGGGCAACATCTTACATGCAAATCTGACTTTGCGGTGTATGTGCTTACCTGCAGTTGCAATTTGAAATATGTAGGAAGCACAAAATTGCCTGTGCGCAAAAGAATCCTTCAACATATCCGGGCTATTTGCAACAATGACGAGAATTACCCTGTTGCAAGACATTTTAAGATCAACCACAATAGTGACCCAAAGTTTTTAAAGTATTATGTTATAGATACTGTAACCCCCCAGAAAAGAGGTGGTGATAGGGAATCAAAATTGAGGAGGTTGGAAACAACCTATATCCTGCAATTTGATTCCAAATATCCCAGGGGTTTAAATAACAGTGAAGATTTATATACCTTCTTATGATGACAGTGATTTTCATGAACAATATAGATGGAGCCTTTTGCAATATGAGATAGTACAGTCAATTTACATTTATGTTTCCCGACTATTGACAAGATGTTCGTTACTAACCTCCACCGTACATGAATTTTTCGATGGCAAATTTTAGGATAGTATTTATATATTTATGATGTTTTAGGATTGATTTTAGGAATCAGTACTGGAAAGTATATTTTTATGCCTCCGTATATATCGTATGATTTCTTGTTGGATCTACCTATTATATTAATCATATTTATTGTTGTCCTGAAAACTTTTGCGCTTTAGTAATTCATGCTGTTTGCACAACCTTTAGACTCACAGTGGAGATGGAACTCACCACACATGCTGCTTTGATGTAATAATTGTAGCATTTTGAGATTAAACATGTGAGTTTTGAGTAGGAGTGTAGATTTCAGGGGGTCACCTTGCTGGAATCCGGAACTGGTATGTGTTTATACAATTCTTTTTCCATTGTATAAGGTTTATTAGAAACAATATTTTTTTAATTTTGTTAAGCACTTTATAAGGTTTCACTGTAGGAGCATAGTGAGGAACAAAATTGATTTATGCATTTATGCTGCTATCATTGATTGTTTATTCAAACGAATGTAAAAAAAACAATTTTCAGCCTTGCAGTAATTTGGAAGGGCTTGGATGTATATATATATTTTTTAGTGGTCATGATTTTACACTTATGTAATTATCAATGAGCATTTCGATATATTTAATATGGCAGTGTTTTCACTATGTCCATGATTATGCCATTGCACTTGCACTTTAAAAAGCGTGGTAAATAGCCAAAGAGTTGTCATGTGATCAAGGCCGGGATCGCCCGAAACACGCAATGGCGGAGTTGGCTGAATAAAATTTGCACAAGAACTTCTGGGTCCATGCTCGTTTGTTCTCAAGAAAGGAGGAGTGAAGGCGAGTTGTAGCAGCATATATATATATATATATATATATATATATATATATATATATATATATATATTTAGAGATCCATAATCGGGGTCCCGATGTATAAACTGGATAAAAGGTGTAGCAGAGTAAAAGAATCACAGAACTAGAGGCAAGACCAGCTGCAGAGTCACGGGGCTCAACAGATCCCTATAGTCAGCGGTCTATACCGGGGGCACTAGTGAGACCTGCTAATTCAAGGAAAGGTCAGACCCGGGCTTGCTGGACTCTAAAATGGCGCCCAGAACATTATCTGCAATGGGGGCCTATAGTGGACTCAATCTGATGAGGATCAGGTTTCTATGCACAACTCCTCTTCAGTTTCACTCCCGCCAAGAGGACTGAAGGCAAAAGAAGGGATTGTCCCACAATTCTGTAGACTTTGGAACTGTCCCTTGCACCTCTTCTCTCCCCACGCTGGACCTGGGGGCGAGCTGGAGGATGAGGCGGACGACGCTTACCAGTAACACCAGGACCTGTGCTTTTGATGGAACTATGATGATGGACCTGGGCGGACACTGTTCGTACTTACCTCGGAACCCGAGTAACCTTGGCTTATGCCCGGTGGAGCTGTCCTATACAGCTATAGAGGAGTTTGGCTCTGGTTCACCCCCTCAGCCGTCACCTACCCAGCCGGACATCTGACAATGTTTTCCTCGTCTCCATGCTGTACTTCCTTCCCTCCCCAGCCTCTTCCCTGTGTCTTGGCAATACTACGCACTAATTGTCTATGTCTCCTGTAATTGATGTAATTATGCAACATGTAAATCGCTGATCCTCATGTAAAGCACTCTGATACCTCCGTGTATAGCCAGCGTTATATAAAACTTTGCAAATAAATAATTAAAAATATATATATAAGCGAACAACATGGCAAAAACAAACAGCCTAGAAGAGAAGCTGGATTTTTTATCGTTTGATCGCCAACAGACCCTGAGACCCCGAAATCAAAAGAAACAAACAGGAAACGAAGGAATGCAAGGAGAAGAGCAAGGCGGAAAAAGAGGAATTCCAAAAACCAAAAAAGCACAATGGCGCAGGAAATAGAAATGCATGACAATACGATTATCAATCTGTCGACCAGGACATTAACTGAAGCAGAACAGCAATAATTAACGCTGGGACTTACTCTCAGCCCAGAAAGGTATTTCAATTACGGACATACCAGGGTGGATATCTTTTGTTTTATACGCAAATTAGAGCTGATTACATTTTTCACTATCAAGGAAGGAACAGAACAAGCAAAGGTGCCAAACAAACCATTAATACAGATAGAGAATCGCTTAGAGCATCGGATGTTCCAACCCTGCTAACCCTCCATGACTTAAGCAATGAAACCAACATGATCAGACTGGATACCATGAACACTGGGTCAACCCAAGAAATATTACAAGATATGAATATAGCTCAGCAAAGTGTAGGCAAAAGCCCTTTTAAGCCAAAATCAACATTCCTTCCAGTCATGTCAAAAGATGCTATTGACGTCTTCCATGAGAGGATAATGGAAGACATTAAAAAAACTATACTATGAAGTACAACACAAAAAACACATGAAACACTACAAAGAGATACAATATGCAAATCTGATCAAAAACCTAAGGAACAATCAAGAAGTGGTTATAAACAAGTCCGACAAGGGCAGAAATATAGTGATATGGCCCAAAACAGAACACCTACTAGAAGCCCATCGTCAATCAAATGATCTGGAATGCTATGAAAGAACTAATATAAAAGAATACAACAAAGCAAAAGAATCACTATAAAAAGACCTATATCATTGGAAAAGAGGGATTAACATCAAGTGAGGAATTCAAGTTCCTATACAACGATCATCCAGTAATCCCTACTATTTACTTTGTACCCAAAGTCCACAAAAACACCTATACCGGGTAGACCGATAATCTCAGCCATAAACAGTGTGGGCGAACACTGTTCGTACTTACCTTGGAACAGTTAATTACTGTACCTGAATGCAACTGAACAACTTTGAAAATGATGGAAGATACATTAATAGTCGCCATAATGAAAAGCGAGTTGTCATCTGTGTACATCGAGAATAATATACGACGCGTTTTGAAGTGCAAGCCAAGTGCCATATACTGTCTGTGGAGCCAGCAAGCAAGCATCTCCATCGCAATTCCAAAAAACAAACAAACATAGGCAACAGATGGCTCCTAAACGAGACCATTTACTCATATTCTTGCTAATGGGTGAGAACATAGCAGGGATGTCAATTTAAGCATCTCTGCACCCAGGTCTAATCTCTGCAGAGCTATATAAGGAAGTTCCACTCAACAGAGTCAAAGAATTTTTCAGCATCTAAAAATGTAGTAACTGCTTTAAGATCTAGGCTTAATTGGTGCTGAAATGCAAAGAGTGTTTGCAGATTGATCGATGAAGAGCAGCTAGGATGTAAGTTGCTGGATCTGGCTAAACAATGCCTGGCATCAGCGAGGCTCGTCTGATTGTTATTAGCCTGGCAAATATTGTATTGTCCATAATTATCAACAGTGACCGATATGACCGCATCAAGAGGGATCTCCGCCAGGTTTCAGAAGGACAAAAATGATATCCTCACGCATGGACGCCTTTTGTGAGAGCTTCTTTTTATGTTTTGAGTAGGTGCAGGCAAATAAATATTTGAACGTTTTATAAAATTCTGCAGTGAACCATCTGCTTCAGGAGCCTTGCAACCCACCATGGTTTTTATAGCCAGCATTATTTCAGCCACCATGAGTGGTTGTCCCAGTATTTGTCTACGAAGATTTTCAAGCCAAGGCATCGCAATGCCATTCACATATGTTGCTATTGTCCCATCATCCGTGTTTTTCTTTTTATAGGGAATAACTGGATATAGTAATTTTAAAAAATATTTTGCCATCTCAATGTTTGATGTAGCCATCCCGCCATCACCCATACCCTTTGTAACTTGTGAGATTGTGTCACATGATGTATACCTTCTCACCAACAAGGGATGTATTTAAACCAGCCTGTCCATTTGCCGTTTTCCCTTGCAAGGGCCAATTTTTCCTAAAACTGCACTGTATCTCTGAATTCTTTAAGCTTAATGTTTATTTCAGCTAAATTTGTACTAATATTAGTATTCAGGTATTGAGATTTTAACTTCTTCATGTCAAGCTCCAGTTTATGGGGTTGATGGCATCTATCTCTAATATAGGACTTAAAGGCCTGTCATAATGTGGCATAGCCAGTGTCTGCATATTAAGAAGGAACAATTATATAATTGCCACTAACATTTCACTCATAAATACTGCATAAAGCTCAGTTTCTGACTTTTATATATCAGGGCTCATTAGATGGAACAATTTGAGTTAGGAGGACCGGGAATGATCCAAAAGCGCACTATGTTGATATATCTGTTCAGAAGCCCACAGGATGATTTCCCTTGACACAAACCGATATTCTAACCACTAAGATATATCATGGACTATGCTGTTGAGTAATACGAATAAGCCTTTTGAGACTTTCTTTCATTGTCCAGATGGCCTCTGGTTGTAAAGTGGCCTTCAACGTTTACCTGGACTGAGTGGGATAGCCCAAGTCTGGTCTGGATCTGTGTAGTTGTGAATCCAGGGTGGTATTCCTATCCCCACCGCATATAATAATATTTGCGCCTTTTCTAGTAAATCTCCGATGTTCTTCATTGGCTGCTGTGCGTGTGCATTGTTTTGAAAATCTCTAGGAAGCTTTAGGATCTGAAAAAGATCGGTGCTCATTCTTGATCTCCATGCGTAGGCTCTCATGGTATTGCATGGAATATTTAAATCCCGAGTGCAGAAGTTTTTTAATGTCCAGAAATTTTCGTTGGGCATCATATACAGCTGCAGCAAAATCTAGGAAGAAAGCAATGTTGGATCCTTGATATTGCAGGGGGCTTTTCCAGCAGCGGCCCATGCAGGTCAGAGCAGTGGGGGAGGTGGGGCCGGGTGGGGGGGGGGGGGATTTCGACAGACCATGAGGGAAAATAAAATAAATAAAACATTTTCCCTTATGGTCTGTCGAAACCCAACCCGGTCCCACCACTCTTACCTGCACGGGCTGCTGCTGGGCTTTTCTCCCTGGTGATTAGCAGAAAAGTATCCCTATCACAATAGTTGAGCATACGGATAATGATAGGCCATTGCACAGCTCCGTGCACCCGTACTGGTGGCAGAGAGCGTTGTGCTCCTTCAGCAACAAATAAAATCAGAAAGCACGATCATGCTGCCAATGGCTTTTCTATTGCAAGAAAATGTACTGGTACTGGCAGTGCAGTTGTCTTTGAGATCTAAAAACATCGCACCATCCAGGCAAGTATTCTGTCTGTCCACCGTAGCTGTGGAAGTTTGACCTCCCTACCCTCCAGGAAAGTATCACCACGTTATAGGCATAGTGCAGTACCTCCTCGTCCCTCTCACTTAGATTCCTCACCTTATGAGGCCTCCGTGCCTCTTCTGACTCTTTCTCAAATCATAAAAGCCCCCCACCTTACTTCCTTTTTGTTTTTGTCATCTCCCTGTGCCATGTGGGCAGGTTTGGTGCGTTCGCTCCAGCGTGCGGTTCCATCGAGGATTCTGCACCCGCCAGGATGGGGGTGTGATCCCTTTGCAGGTGGTGTAAGACTCTGCGTTTGTGCCACCTGCTGTAGGTGGGGGCAGACATCTGGGTATTGGAGCAACTGTCTGGACTAAGGGAGTGCATGGATAGGTATGCCGGGCCTCTACTGTGTGCCTGCATGGGCAGTGCGAAGCCTCTCCCAGGGTTGTTTCTGCGGTGCACTTCTCTGCTAAGCGGTCCTGCAGGTAAGAAAGGGGACTTTTATAAATCTATAGCCGGACTCTAGTTTTAAGTGGTTGGTTTCCTTTTTTCTCCTACTCACATAGGGACAACTAAGTCATGCGGGGGGGGGTACCTAGGGTCCCAAACAGACCAAAACTTTATTGTCTTCCCGGGGAATCCAATAATATTGGAGTAGATGCCGCACTCACTTATGGCGACATGCTTCATCATCGGCACCTATCCACACCCTGGTAGGGTAGTACCACCAGGGAGGACTCAACAAGAAGACATTCATTAGGAGTTCTTAGATAAAATAAAACTGGATAATGCAGGAATCCAGAGGAAAGTGGTGAGCATTAAAAAATACCTCACAGTATATCCCAAGATCATTTCTTTGTTAGTAGGCTGGCTACCAGGGGTAGGGTTAAAAATATCTATGGAACAAGATTATAGTTGAGTGTTACTACTGACTGAGCCTTTATTAATAGGGTGCCAACATGTTTCGGCCCTCGCAATGAGTCCAAATGGATCTGGGGGCCCATTCAGGGCTAAACTTGTATCCCTGTGTAAAAGTTTCTACACATTCATTCTATGTGCGTGAAAGAGACCAATAGCTCTCACCTGGGATTATATTCCGTCAGTGAATGATACCTAAGGACAGAGAAAAAAACATATGGTCAGAGACTACTCAATTTCCCCTACTGCAGTGAGGGTCTTTCTCTACCAGCCCGACCGTCCCTAAAATGGCCGCCATGAGTGGGCCCCACGCAAAGCACTCCTTCTCCCCTTGTTGGGGAGAGATCTTGCATTTATGCCCTGGAGTTTCAGAGACCCCTCTGAGAGTGACCAAAGCGACAAGGGAGTCACACATAGTGGAGGATTGGGAATTATCCCATTACCACTCGGAGCACAGCACCATACACCGTGTCCGGCCCTCACGATTAAACATTTTGATGATGCCCTCCCTTGCGCAAACTAGAACATTCTATATGGACTGCTATGTCGGAGCAACCGACTGGTGGAGCTGTCCTATGCAGCTATTGGAGAGTCAGGCTCTGGTTCACCCCTCAGCCGTCACCTACCCAGCCGGACATCGGACACTGTTTTTACTCATCTACCCGTTGTGTTTCCTACCCCCTCCCACACCTCTTCTCTCCATTACTCTTTGTCTACCTCCCTTGTTTCCTTCACTTTCTCCCCCGAATTTCTCTCCTCTTGCCTGTTTCCCCCTTATATCTATGCTATGCTTTTGTAACTCATGTAACACTTGTAACTACGCTTTAGCAACTGATGTAACTTTGTAACTACGTTCTGAAACAATTTTCTTCCTCGTGTAAAGCGCTCTGATACCTCCGGGTCTAGCCAGCGCTATATAAAACTTTTCAAATAAACAAATAAAGAAAGAAAATACCTTGTGTACCTATACCTGTGGTGATTTTTTATATATTTCGCAAAAATGGTGGGCCTGTTACATCCTACTATAGGACATGTGACTCTTTAGTATGACAGTGACTACCTATACTGCTAGGTCATGTGATGTGAAAAAACATTCCTTATCCATAAGCCAACGCACACCGTCCAAAATTGACATGAAGAAAAAGGTGTTTTTTTAAAAAGGGATGTTGTTCATGCATTGATTGGTAGTCAATAAATCAATCAATTACCTGCTTTATTCGATAGTAATAGTCATGAAAGCGTTCAATAAAAACCAGAAAGTCATAAAATGCAATGTATATAAAACATAGTAATACAAATCGATAAAGATAAAAATGGCATATCACTATAAAAATGCCATTTAATTGAGAGACGAATAAAATAAATTGTGAGAAAATTGTTAAGAACACTACACCTGCGATTTGCTAGAAAATTCACAGTAAAGCACAAAGATCAACACTAAAAGGGCAAAATACAATTTTAGACCTAATAACAATGACCCATCCTTAAAAATCCAAATTACATTTATACAAGATTGACAATAATCACCACACATGAATTCATAATGAGTAAACATAGACAATAGGTGCAATAATTGCTTATACAGTCGGGGAGAAGTTAATAGAGTTAAGTGATAGCTGTCAATGCCTTTGCGCGTACAACCCACATTTTGACCAGAAACATAGCAACTGCCCATACATATGCCTGGTTTGGATCCAATCTAAGTATTCTGAGGGCTACCTGACTACAATGTGTCCCCATCAACCTACATATAGCTTTAATCCATGCACGGCGAATACCAGCATACCCATGGCAAGCGAATGAAACGTGTCCAACAGATTTGGATGCATCATTACATGCTGGGCACACTATCTTTATCAGGGACCCATCTAGCAGTAAAAAGTCTTGAGGGGCAATGTACCTATCCTAAATTGAAAATATAATTTTCTGTCTAAGGGTGCAGAGATTCTATCAACGTATGTTTCTAAAAAAGTGTAGATTTAAAATCATAAAAACTTCTGATCGGGGATGACCAATGCTCGCTATTACTGCGTTTTCATCAACCCACTGCCAGTAATGTTCCTTCACCAACCTAACAGCAATAGGAGGACTTAAGAAAGGGTTGATCCAATAATCCCCAAAGCCAATAGCTAAGAACTGCTTATAAAACTGTCTTAGCCATGGTATTTTATAAAATGTATCAACAGCCATCACGTCCCTTAGTGTATCACCATATTGTGCCAGTTCGGGCTTGAACCACAATCTCCTCCAGAACAGCAAGGGGCGTAATTAAACTCTATCTGCCAGAGTGCATTGACCCAAATCCATCATCAAGGGTTTCAAGGG
The DNA here is from genome assembly GCF_964204655.1 of Triturus cristatus. Taxonomy (NCBI): domain Eukaryota; kingdom Metazoa; phylum Chordata; class Amphibia; order Caudata; family Salamandridae; genus Triturus; species Triturus cristatus. Next base: position 1,187,288,873 of record NC_140581.1, on the reverse strand, counting down.
GGTACTTTGTGGTAAATTGACCAAATTCCTCAAGAAACGCTTTTCTGATCTGGTCAGTGGAGAAATATTGAAAAAGCCCCATAGCTCTGAACCATAAAGAAAATCACTAATAGCTTTGAAAACATACATTTGTAAAGTTGGTCCAATGGGTTTCGTAAGGGAGTTGTTATGTTCTCTTGCTATAGCCCCTGTTATTTGCCTATGTATAAGGGTTAAAGGGTCGCTGATTGGTAATGAGGGAACACAAACCTACTTCTTATCCTGAGTCTGGGCTATTTTGAAATCATGCTGTTACAATCTGGTTTAAGGGGAGGGAATATCAATGGTAGAAAACAGTTTTTGCCAATCTCTGAAACCCCATAGTGGTCTTTATCATTGGTGAACTATTTTCTTGGAGTACCGGGTGTGAAACGTCTTTTGACTATTCCTGCCAAGATTAAAACCACAAACCAGCTGAGATGCATATAGAATATAACTAGAGTTATTTTCTCCATTATCTCCACAGCTTGGATCACATGGTTGTTAGGATGTTTTGACAGCTCCCATCAGGGTTAAAAACACGGGACTCGCTCCAGTGTTTCTGTGGTCTCAAAGTGGTTAATGGATCTTTCTCTCTCGACTGTTTGTATCGAGTACTCTTTGAATGTAGTGAAATGACCGCTCCCGCCAAGCCTCTGTGATCATACAAGGTCTTCCTCAACTGTCGAGAGGTATACAGTATAATCATTCTAGACGGCTGGGCTGCACCTGTACTGAAAGTATCTACTGGTGGTGCCTGTGGCCACTCGTACTTGGAAAAATCCATTTATGAGGTCCCCTGCCCCTCCGTGTCGGTGATTCTTTTGTTAGAGACTAACTCCTACTGCCATATTTAATGTTTAAAGGTATTTGAAATATCAACCCGGTGTGGCCGTCGTGTAGTGTTGGTTTGGGTGTGTATATGCGGGCGGGGATCAGCCCCATCAAGAAGAGGGATTTAAACTGAAATCACATATCCTGTACGTCACAGTCTCACGCATACTTGTGCGCTGGCAACGAAGTGCCATTACTTACTGCGTCAAGGTTCTAGCACCGCCCATATGCCTATATGGTTACCTCTGCTCAGATTGCAGCCAAACGCCCAACAAGTCATCGGCGTGGCCATCCTTCCGAGAGGCTGTGTCATGCTCGAGTTACGCGAGTTGTTGAGTGGCTCCTAGCGTGTTGGAATTCTGGGAACCGTAGTCCTTCCGCGTCTTTGTATGTTTTGATGTGGAACTTCTTTAGAGCAGAACTATTTGTGGTCAGATCAAGCGAAAAAAGTCTGAAATATAGTTTACAATGTATGAAACCGGTGTAATAATATAGTGTTAATTATTTTTTGAGTTTCACATAGCTGTGTATACTTTCTTGTGGGTAGTAATGGATGATGAGGGGAGCCGTTATGTAATAAAAAATAAAGAAAAGGCACATCTGATGGCAATACATTTATCATGGTGGATTTTCTACAGAAATGCCGCCGAGCGCGGGCCCCGCAGGGGGCCACTATAACGGTCGGCGCCCTAGTACCGTCGGGGCACCGGTCACGCCTCCCCACCCCCTCCCAAGGGGCGGGGACGCCGACCGATGTCCCCCCTCTCCTCGTGCTGGCCGGATGTGACGCCCAAGCGTCTGGCCCCTGTGGGGAAGGGGAGGCTATTTAGCCTTCCCCCACCCTCCTGGCGACCTCTTTGTCGCCCACCACGCTGCATAGGATGCAGCATCGCCGTCGTGTCGTCTATAGGACGGTGAGTCTTGCTGCACCCTACTCAGCCCCGGCCCTGTCCTGTCCCTGGACAGTACCAGGTCGACGGGGCCCTGTGGCACGGATTGCCACGGGCGGAGGGGGGCAAGATCAATAGCTGGCGGCGAACAGAGAGGGCTGCCATTCTCCGTGTACTGCGGTCCAATACCTCAATACCTTTGGGTGAGTCGCACTGTGACCCGGGGCAAATCTCTTAAATCTCGAGTTTGCTGTACTGCGGTCCAATACCTTCGGGTTGAGTCGCGCTGTGACCCTGGGCAAATCTCTTAATTCGAGTTCGCTATGTACTGTGGTCCAATACCTTCGGGTTGAATCGCGCTGTGACTCTGGGCAAATCACTTCATTTTGAGTTCGCGCTGGGAGTCTGGGCAAATTACTTGGTCTCCGCGTGCCCGAATGTGTATATAGATATGGTACTCAGGTACGGCGCTCCAATACCTTCCGGTCGAGTTGCGCTGTGACTCTGTGCAAATGACTTAATCTCCCTGTGCCCGGATATGTGTGTAAATACGGTGCTCATGTACTGCGCTCCAATGCCTTCGGGTCGAGTCGCGCGGTGAATATGGGCAAATGACTTAATGTCGCGTTCGCGCTGTGACTCTGGGCAAATCACTTGGTCTCCCCGTGCACGAACGCGTGGATAGATATGGTGCTCATGTACGGCACTCCAATACCTTTTGGGGCGAGTCACTCTGGGACTCGGGGCAAATCATTTAAGCTTGAGTTTGCGCTGTGACTCTCGGCAAATCACTAATCCGCCGTGCCCGAATATGTATGTAAATACGGGGCTCATGTACTGCGAATATGTATGTGAGCTGCTGGACCTGGTCTGCCTGGGTCCCCGAGGGTCGTGGACCTTGGCGGCTCATGATCTCACTTCCGTGCCCGAATATGTATGTAAATACGGGGCTCATGTACTGCACTCCAATACCTTCGGGCGAGTCGCGCTGTGACTCTGGGCAGGTCACTTAATCTCCCCGTGCCCGATTATGTATGTAAATACGGTGCTCATGAACTGCGCGCCAATACCTTCGGATCGAGTTCGCGCTGTGATTGTGACTCTGGGCAAATCACTGAATCTCCCCGTGCCCGAATATGTATGCGAGCTGCTGGACCTGGTCTGCCTGGGTCCCGAGGGTCGCGGACCTTGGCGGCTCATGATCTCACTTCCGTGCCCAAATATGTGTGTAAATACGGTGCTCATGCACAGCGCTGCAATACCATCGGGTCGAGTCCGCGCAATTTAAAAGAGCTATTTACAGCAGGGGTCGCGCAGTCCGATCCTGACTGCACGTGACGCTTTGTAACCTGCATCTCGATCCACCCTACCGCAGGAACTGCACGCGGTGAGTGTGTGCATGCATAGTTACTGCCTTTGCAGCTCATGCAACATACAACCATTGACAAGCCAATAGTGCTGACTTGCTGTAGGTCCGACGTTACGTTTATCATATATCTGGATGCAATGGCAAAAACAGCATAATACAAGTCGGTCTGCTCACTATGCTAGGCACATATCCGAGCTTTGGGCCAAATTGGGTATTTGAGGCACTACCGTTATCATTTTACATACAAGCCATATTTACTGCTTATTTAGCTTTGCAACGTACAACCATTTACAAGCCAATAGTGCTGACTTCTTGTAGGTACGATGTTACGTGTATCATATAGCTGGATGCAATGACAGAAACAGCATTATACAAGTCGGCCTGCTCCCTATGGTTTGGGCCTAATGGGGTAGTTGGAAAATCACGTAGGCATTTTACTGCTTCTATCCAGATGTCGGAAGGAACAGCGACATACAGGTCAGGAGGCCTACCACTCTAAACTAAGTAAGCCAGCACGTGTGTTAAGCCTCGTCCTTATTTATTTTGCCCACGCCCCCCCTCTCTCATCCGACTCGAGGCCCGGGGCGGCACATATACAGCTTTAACATCGCAAGCTTGTGGTTGCTGAGCTTGCAGAACGGACACTGCCGTCTGTGACCTCGAGCGGGCCTGTGCCGGGCCTGCACGTCTCCTCGAGTGGCAAGTGCAGGCAGAGCCCGATGATTGTTTGGCAGCCGGGAGATAAATATGTGTGAGTAACTGAACTGGTGCTTATGCGTGGCACCCAATATCTCCAGCCGATAGTGCGCCAAAGGAAAAAAAAATTATATATAGATTATATATTAGCGCCGATGCCACATCTTTGCCTAGCAAGCGCGACTTTGGTGCAGGAAACCAGGGTAGAGCCTCAGGGTTGCGTCCTGTGATTTTGAGAAAATCTCTTAATCTCCCCGTGCCTGAATATGTAATGAAAATACTGTCCTCATGTGCAGCCGCCGACTTTAGTGCAGGAAACCAGGGTTAGGGCCTCGAGGTCGCGTCCTGTGATCCCGGGGAAATCACTTATCTTCCCGTGCCTGCATATGTAATATAAATACGGTACTCATGTGCAGCCATCTACTCTGGTGCAGGAAACCAGGGTTCGAGCCTCGAGGTCGTGTCCTGTGATTTTGGGCAAATCACTTAATCTCCCCCTGTGCCTGAATATGTAATGTAAAGGCAGTACTCATGTACAGCGCTCCAATACCTTCGGGTCGAGTCCGCGCGCCTTGCTGACTGAATGTCTAATCTAGAATGTGTTGCTTCTAGTACATAAGACAGTCACCAGTTCTAGGCTTGCCCATGTGGCAAATGGTACGCCACCGGTTGGCACTGTGGCTATGTTGTACCATCAGTAACAACAGGACAACATCGGGGGAGGTCCAAGGGAAAGATTTTAAAGACCTGCAGGTTGTGTATCCCTTAATTATGAACACTATAAACACTAAATCAACCCGGGTCTAGTGCTGTATCAACAAAAAGAAGGAGAAAGTATACTTGACTGTTCCGACATCTCTTGTTAATAGAGAACCCTTCTAGGAACAGAACCCATCAATCACAGAGGAGTAGTGTATTTGTCATCATTTGGGTCTGTATATCTCGATACAACGTACCAAGTCCTGATGGAACGACCTGGTGACGTGTAAAGAGAGATGGCATACAAGGGTTGCTGTCAGATCTCCAGTGATAACAAGAATGTGATGAGTCCTCAAATATGTGAATGGGGTCCTAAAAGTGCAGCACTAAATCATAAAGGTGACAAATAAAAATGGCTAGTGGAACTCAAATGTGCTTTAATTAGTAGAGTGCCTCTGCCACTGTTAAAGAGCAATATGGCAATTTAGCATAAATAATTTGTCATTATGCTCAATATCCATAGTAATCCGGTCGACATGTTTCTGCCCATATAGATCTACACAGTATCAGGGGCATTCATCAGGACCTCAAAATGCTGCTACTATGTGAAAAAAGTGAATCAACTGAAAATGAAAAAATTCACAGACAATCCTACCGCACCGGTCAACTCTATACAGATATCGAAACCGGATACCCAAACATTTTGGGTGATACCCTCACCTCAACCTGGTCTGTGCTCAGGGAAAGGGGCCCCGCTCTATCCGTCGGTACCCCGAGGCGGTCTTTGAGTCAAGACCAGAGGTCTCAAAGACCGCCTCGGGGTACCGAAATATGTCGACCGGATTACTATGGATATTGAGCATAATGACAAATTATTTATGCTAAATTGCCATATTGCTTTTTAACAGTGGCAGAGGCACTCTACTAATTAAAGCACATTTGAGTTCCACTAGCCATTTTTATTTGTCACCTTTATGATTTAGTGCTGCACTTTTAGGACCCCATTCACATATTTGAGGACTCATCACAATCTTGTTATCACTGGAGATCTGACAGCAACCCTTGTATGCCATCTCTCTTTACACGTCACCAGGTCGTTCCATCAGGACTTGGTACGTTGTATCGAGATATACAGACCCAAATGATGACAAATACACTACTCCTCTGTGATTGATGGGTTCTGTTCCTAGAAGGGTTCTCTATTAACAAGAGATGTCGGAACAGTCAAGTATACTTTCTCCTTCTTTTTGTTGATACAGCACCAAACCCGGGTTGATTTAGTGTTTATTATGTTGTACCATCGCTAAGCCTGAAAGAAGTGGTATAAGGAGGAGATATGATGGAATTAATTTCCGTTGTCGTGTGCTGCACTGTTTGACTAATATTATCCATAGATGAGCATGTCTATTTAACAACAGTATCGATGTCAGCACAGTTTACTGCACGTGTTTGAGCAGCTACGACATGAACCATGCTTCGCAGACGCCCTCACACATGCACACAATTTGAAAGAATTCGTTATAGGACCACTCAATGCAAATACAGTTAGGGGTACAGACCAAGTGGGAGTTCTTTCCAAGTATGGGGTTGACTGTTGGAGCTACCGAAAGAATTCGACCTATACCGGCAGATTGCATCACAGGTCTGCTGCCCTAACCTTTTGCTGAAAGGTGCATGGGTAGGCTGTTATTGTTATTGTTTCTTGACATCCAAACTCCCATTGCTTAAGGCCTCACGCTCTCAATTGCTTTAGCCTTGGGCAGGGCGGACCATAGTGGGGATAGTCCTAACGGAGAACGGTCATTGGGCTATGTTAGGAAACAGTTAAAGATGGAACGCTGCCTACAGTCTAAAAGAGGTTTGCTATAAGTCCGCAACTCTGCCCCTCCAACGTGCTTATGTTGGCCTTTATCCGAGCTCGGTGTTAAGATGGGATGGACACGTAAATGAGCAATTTACAGCTGTGGGGCTAATGCTAGCCAGGCCTATCAGTAACGGTCACCATTGTCCAACTAGTCAGAGCTACGAATTGTATGGCCTAGAGACTACCGTACACGGGTATGTTTGTGTAATTACTGATATCAATAGGCCTGCTGCATCTGCATGGTTGGTTTTGCTTACAAGAAAGTGCCAGTCATAGGCCGTTAACTGTCACTCATAGTTGCACAGATATGGTATGAATCACACAGAGCAAACTGAAACCTAGCCACCCAGGTGGGTGGCTAGCTCTTGGAGGGCAACACAACCGAGATAGAATGGTGGTTTATTATCTAATGCGAATGGAAGCATTGATTAGGCCAAAAGATGGGTGTAGCTTAGTGCCCCAATCGTATTGAATACAGGGATGCATTGACATAGCGGCAAAAGACTAAGTGGTCACGACATAGCGCCCACTAGGGCCAAAATCACAGCACAAAGTTTACCAGTGGAATTTGAACAAGTGGTTGCTGGTGCGTCGCACGCGAGCGAATTGCAAACAGGCGCTGGGGACAGTCTGCCACAAGTTGGTGCTGTCTGCATATTGTAGAGACGACCCAAGAGGCATGAATCAATGCAGTTGGTATTAAAATCACTGGTGCCAGCTGAACAAGCCATTCGGATAGTTTTGGAGGGCTTGGAACAGGCGCAAGTATCATGCCTGCACGAGTATCAAGGTGGGTTGTGGTATTACTATGATGGACAGCACAGCAGGAGCAAGGTGGAGGCGATAGGAAGTGGCCGCCTGCCATGAGACCTGGCATGTAGTCGCACAATTGTCAGGAGTTCCGTAGAACTGTCTTGCGGCAGGAAGCGCGCGCGTATGCCAATTTCTAGTTTGCGCAATTAGGTTCTCTAGGTACAATTGCCGTGAATAGCCCTAGGTCGGAGATTGTGTGTCACTCTGCCTACAGTTGGCATTGTGGTACGTCTGCCTTGGTGGTAACTGGACAGGGTATTTGTCCCTTGACTTTGAGGAGCGATTCATTCAATGCTTTTCTTCAAAGAACTATTCTCACCGTTGTTATTTCAGTGTTTTGGAGGGTACCTCTGTATCCTACCCATCAATAGTTCATTGTTAATCCGATGACTTGCTGTCCACCGGTCCTTCTTCAAGACTGCCTCATTGCGCCCGAGTTAAATCATGGACCATTAGGTTTCAATTGCTCAGTTCTGTCTGGGCAATCAACCCGATCGGGTCGCAAGTGATCACTCAGCTGGTTCATTTTTACCAGAACCCCCACCCCAGCATCCGTGCAGGTCAGTGGGAACAAGAGGGGCTTCTAGAGAGGTACACTTCCTCTTCAGTTGTGTGGGTTTTCGGGGGTCGGCCGTGCAGACGGTCCATGCGCGGGCAACAAATTTGCCTACAGCCTCGTTATCATTAGAGGGCCCCCATTCCCACACTTGGTAGTGGAAGCGGAATCGACCGAACACCAGATTAACAGGGAATCCAAGTATCACTGCATGCGAAAAGGGGTCTTGCGGTGAGGAGCAGTGGGAACTGCGTGACTAACTTCTGTCTAGGATGCGGCCTGGAATTCTAGAAGGCACAACATTGCACAGTGTAGGCTGTAAGCACAGCGCCCTGTGGGGTGTCAGGCAGAGAACATTAGCATGGGACTACCTACATGCCACGTTATTTAGTATAACGTCGGTCGCATGGCGACGCAGTGCCCGCTGCATAAGCCATGGGCGAGCTTGCTATTCACTGAAGGGAGACACCTAAGGCTTATTCAACACAGAAAGGTGACAGTCCTGCCATGTCAGAATGGAAGCAATTTTGAAATGCTAAGCGGCGAAGCCAGAATTGTGGCTTCGGTCATCTCCTACAACTAACAAGCCTTGTTAAGCCATCGGCACTGGGGTGGTGTAGTTGTCATACAACAAGTGTGCGGTGGTTCAAAAGTTTGGTAAACACTACGTTAGGGCCTTATGGCGACAGGGCATTATTGAGCATTCAGCATTCTCAACATTCAGGATAGGGCCGGTAATTGCACTGAAGGTTCCTGCTGGTTCCCACAGACTTGTCTGCCCCCAGGGTTATCCATCTATGGGTCAGAACCTGAGACTTGAGGGGGCACCTCCTGCTCCGGCGTCCCAAATATGTCGATAGTCTACGCTGGGGTGGAGGTACCATGAAGGTCCTGACTACTACTGGGTTTCCCCTAAGCGATGGGATCAATCTAGGTGGGACCACAAAGTCTACAGTTCTTGGGAAGCATCCAGCAGTAGGGCAGTCAGCGACAGATAAAGTATCAGCGAGTGGGTAACAGACACCAGCTCTACAGCAACACCGTGCCCTGGGAGCACACGCGCAGCGCAAACACAGAGCTCCAGCCATAAGGGTGCCGAGTAGCAAAATACAAGTAAATAGGTTTAATAAGGCGGGCCTCTGGCCTTACAGCTGTGTGAAATCACTATCCTTCAGAGGTAGGCCCAGGTGAGAATGGGGCATTTCTTAATGTCCGGAGGACCATCGCGGTTGGTGGTATCTCCCAGCGGTGCCACTGGTCGTGTACGCAGCGGCAGGAAACTGGGACCCTGGGATACGGACACTTTTACCGCTTAGGGGATGCGGTCAGCCAACATATTGTGCTGCCGTCCCAATAACTAGGGTATCAGCGGGTCAAACACTAGGGGACATTATGTCAATACAACATTTGGCACTCCCAGGGTGTAACTAAAACTCAACGTCAACGGAGTAGGAATTTGGCACCGCTGTGGATGCTCCGGATTGGCGGTGGGCACCCCCCTGCCACCCTTCCACCTGGGAGCATGCTAGGAGGGGGGAAGTAGGACTTAGCAATCCTTAATGCTTGAACCATACCGCAGACAGTGCGCACTGTTTAAACCAGACAGATTCCCGAAGCTGGGATGCCTAGGGGGTTTCACCACAGAGAGATCTGAAGGGGCATAATTCCCATAAGGAATAAGGGATGCATGGCAAAGGCAAGAGGGCCCCTTGCCCATGATCACGCGCTGTCAGCTATGAACACTCCTGTGCGTCAGGATTTAGCAAATAAAGGGGGCTGTCCAAAGGTTAAGTAAAACCCTTCTCGCCACAATAGCCAAAGCAGGCAGGCGGGTGGGGGAGTGGTCACCTAGCAAGTGGGCTGCTGTCCCAGAGATGGGCACACAGGTTCAGGCACACTCGGTGCTAGGAGGACGGCAGCTAGGTGAGATCATCAAATTGATGGGGCTTTGTGAGCCTGGGTGCCAGCATCCACCCGCCCAGATTAGTGAAGCGGTGCAACTTTCCCGCATGGGGGTGAATAGTTCTTGGCACAACTTCACAGGCCTAACGGGTCCTTGGTTTCAGCAGACACTATCTGACCCAGGATAGCGTCTAGGGCTTTGGGATATAGATGGGGCCATCTATAACCAGCAGGGATGGTTCTATGCCATCTAGTTGCAGGAAGCTCTAGACAGGAGAGGTTGCAGGTAAGACTATAGCGGTTCTGGTGGGGGGCCCTGGCGACAACGGTGAGCCGCCTCCAGGGCTGTGGCGGAGTTACAGGGCGATCTGGAAGCAGGCCGGTACAAATGGTACCTCTGCGCAGCACCATAGGGGGTGCCTGAGCCAAAACCGAGGAGCCTCAGGGGAGGGTCCCGGAAGCCGTGTCGGCGCCCCACTAGTCCTGCGGGCGGTTGTGGGCCTGAACAACCGGGTTTGCTATGCGACTCTCCGCCCCGAGAGGGGGTCGTGAGTAGAAGTTACCAACGGCACGTGATCCTAGAAAAGAATCACCTGGATGGCAGCGAAGGCGGGGTTCGCTCCCACGCTGCCTGGCTCATCAGGCGGGCAGGCGGCCCTGTTGGTTGCCTGCCCTTGGATCGCCCGTAAGATAACCCACCCATTACATATTGTAATATGTAATAAACCTGCAGCAAATTTTACCCAACTCAACAGTCTGTGTGTGTTATTTGGGTATGCATTTTGGGGGAGCGGGGACAGAGGGGTGCCCCTGGCGGTGCTATGAGTATGTTTTGGTACTGCACTAACGAAATTATTTTGAAGCACATCCTCATGTAGCTTTGCTATGATTGTAACAAGATTGCTATCTCCTGTCATCAGTGTGGTGATAAAGTGCCGTTCTCTGCAGAGTTCTCAGTGATGTGTGTCTTTTAACTCGTGGTTCTTTACGTGGATGATAATTGGTTCCATGGGATGTCCTCATTAAACCCCGCGGATAAGCTATCTAACCGATAGACCCATCTCTGTTCGTATCTTAGTAGGGTTTGTTTGTTGGCAGTTGAGGATAGTTTTTCCAGGATATACCATTTAAAGTAATTTCCGGAGTGTCCAGAGAACTCAAAATTGCGCATCTGTTTGGTGATGGTTTTTCTCAACTACAAGGTACTGCAGTGCTCATTGATGTGTGTTTTTACTCTTCTGGTGGTCATGCCTACGTACTTCAAATCACATTTGCAAATCAAGATATATACCACATTGAAGCTATTGCAATTTGCGTGTTTCTTTAAAAGCCATGGTGTATGTAAGCCTAGGTCAAGTTCCTTTTTGACCTTGGTGAGAGGGTAGATGATGCACTGTCCGCAGGGTGATGACCCTGTATGCTGGGAAGATTCCACATAGTTGATAAAGTTTGAGCTGTAGTTTCTTTTCTCTTCGGTCTGGTATGTCGCAGAAGGTCTCTCAGGGATCTTCCCCTTTTGAAAGTGAACATTGATTGAGCGGAGTCCAAACAACCTGATGTTAATGTTCTCTGTTTCAGAACCAGTTTCTTCATTTGTTTCGAGTGGGTGCCATAAGTGGTGACACCAGTGGTCGAAGTGGGGGAAAAAAAGTAGGGGCACTGTGGGCGAAGAATCATAGGGCGGGAATAACCCAAGGATTGGATCAGTGGGCGGAGCAAACGTGTGGCCAGAATGCGCAGACATCCCAATTTTTAGTATTTGTTTGTCATTTCACTGCCCAGTTTAATCAGCCAATGGATACACATGGTTATTTAAGGTTATAATGAGTTATTGTGCAAGACACTGTGGGTGGACAGTTCCTCTGTTATGGCATTTGTGTGGAAGGTGTCACTGTATGCCAGAAATGTTTGTCGATTAGAGATCTGATTTTCAGATCATAATGCCCTTACACACCTGTTTAGGGTGTCATGCTTCATCATAGGGAGCTCCTCATCGGACCTGCGCTGCAATGTCCAACGGGCCTGGTGGCTGCTTTGGCGGAGTTCTTTTGATCTGCAATCGCCGTATGTGAAGGGTGTTTTTGGGCTACTCACTTCCTTTGAGCCCGAGCCTGCGCCGACCCTTTGACTCCATTAACGAACATCCGATCACTATTCTGTGACGAAAGGTGTTCCATTTACTAACGGGAACAGGCTTATGACCTAGTATGCTACTCACCTTCCGGAACCTTCTCTTGGGGCGTTAACACACACTGCTGTTCTATACAAACATGTATTACCCGCCTTTGCCTTTTTCTCTCCTTGTTATTTCAGTTGGCTATCTTTTAATGTTTTGGGCCGACTCCCTCCTTCCATGTAGTATCACTCTCCGCCGACTCAAGGTAAGACCTGGTATTACTATTACTTTTTCACATGTGTTCATGCCCCTTACGGCACTGGGACAGTATCTATGATTGGGCTGATTGAGGTGTTAGTCAATGCATATAAATTTTTAACGATTACTTTTAAAATGAACTCCTTTATTTTTTGTATCCCCTTACATGACTAACCTAGCCTGTGATGGGGATTAGATCATCTAACACTGTTTTAGACCAAAACCATCACGATTGTGGAGAGTTTCACACAACGAACTCCTTGGTTGAACTATATCATCTTATGTCGCCTCCTATATCCTCCCCCCCACCAATATTTCCCTTATGTCTCCCACTTTACTTAGGTGGAAAGGTTAGGTGAAGTCCCTATTGGGGATTCACTTGTGATCCAACTACATCCTCCGATTTAGGAGGTTCCTTTTGTTTGATGTTCTCCATTGGGGTTCATCATTACCTACCATAGGTCCTGAAGAAGTGTCGCTCGATTTCGGAGCTTCCATGACACGAAACATGTCGACCTTATAAACCCACATGCCACCTAGGTACCTTAAGTCCTGCTGTTGGCACCACTGTTTTTACTTAGACCCAGTTCTAGCATTGAATTAAAAATATTTTTAGACCTGGAGCCTATTTTAAAATCACCCACTCACGTTATTATACACATAGCACTGACTGCCCAAAAACACCATTCACATACGGCGATTGCAGATCAAAAGAACTCCACCAAAGCAGCCACCAGGCCCATTGGACATTGCAGCGCCGGTCCGACGAGGAGCGCCCTATGATGAAGCATGACACCCTAAACAGGTGTGTGAGGACATTATGATCTGAAAATCAGATCTCCCAGCGACAAATATTTCTGGCATACAGTGACACCTTCCACACAAATGCCATAACAGAGGAACTGTCCACCCTCTGTGTCTTGCTTATGCACATTGAGGAGCACGGGTACAGGACCTCTATAAATATTAGCTCTTTAATCCCCCCTATTGATTATAATATATAATGAGTTATTGACATTAAAACACATCCACAAAGTGGGATATGCTTCTAATCACAGAATGTCCCAAATACGATAAAATGTGGAAGCACAAGCCATTTGTCTCCGAGCCATTGAGTTTCTGTCATCAGCACTTCTCCCTTTTTTCATAACATCATTTCAAACATGAATGGCAAAATATCCTAGTTTGTAAATATTTTCTATATAATTATGGCTCTGCCATATTTGCCTCATAATGCAAGATCTGCTGCATGATCTGACCATTTAAACTAATAAATTGTTTATAGCTCAAACGTATCAAAAGTTAATAAAAAATGTGACTTGTGTTGCTGCGGAGTGGATGGCTTATTGCAAAGGTTGACTGATCACCTTTCTCACTGCTGCATTTGTATGTTAATACTGAAAACAATGTTGTCTGTGTGCACTCGTGACTCAATTGGTTGAACTTAGTTGTGCAGAAGTTGAACACAATATTGCATGCATCCACGCCTGGTGCCTGGTCCCCGTGCACCTATTGAATAACTATGTACAAGACTGTGGGAGGAGCACCTTCCCACTGGCTGGAGCACGGCTGCAAAAAGCAATAGTCAGTTGCTTTCCTCCGGCTAATCAACACTTATATGTTAAATAAATCCAATTCAATGAGAATGCATATTCATTGATCTCCAAGGATTTGTATTCTTATCCTTCTTTCCTTGTTCATAGAAAATGAAGCAATTTCCGTTCCATAAACATTCATTCATGTAATGGTCTACAACCCAATGCGTTTCGGGTCAATACAGCGACCCTTCATCAGGGATCCTGTGTGATTTCAAAAAAATCAAAAAGGAACAAGAGTTTGGACACTACATTGTATATCACAAACACAAAATCAACCATAAGAGTGCATATAACACCATGTTGTGCCCGCAATTGCATGCTTAAGTTGTGAGCGCCCCCCGTGGGCGCACGAGAAGACTGTTGCCATGCTGAAGAACTAACGGGAGAATTCACGGGGTGTACCTCTATGTCGCAAATAAAAATGAAAATGAATATAAACACAGCTTGTTTCAACAGCGCATCCGGTGATGCAGTGCCTAATACGGACTGTGCCAAACAAATAAAAACAAGCTCTCGTGCTATCGGGTGCAAGTGATGACGACTCAATAAAACCACAGTGGACCTGTATAGTGCAAAAAGACACCCTAGTGCTCACAAATTAAAATCACCGTGACACACACCAAGCGTTTATTCTTGGGTTTTTTAAAGTTTTGCAGAAGTAATTCTCTATAGTTATTTCTTGCTTGTTTCCTTGACTTTTGTATTAAATGTTGTGGCTAGAGCTTGGCTTGAAGTTTGCTTGAGTGGAGGTTCCACATGTTCATCATAAGTGGTTCTTTCTGTGCAATTTCTGCATAGTCTTATGAACTGTCCCACCGGTAAGTTATCACTTATTTATTTAGGGTGAAAGCTATCATATAGTAGGAAATTATTCACAGCGGTGGGTTTGTAGTGGACCTCTGATTTCAAAAGGTTTTTTTCTGACCGCATCCTTCGGTCCAGAAATGTGATGGATTCAGTACTTGTTGTGATGGTGAATCTGTGGAAATTATCCCTTGAGTTGAGCTAATCTGCAGATTCCATCACTTTTTGTTCTCCCCCTTGCCAGACGACTAATATGTCATCAATAAACCATTTCCACAGTTTGTTGTCTGGGAAAAGCAGATTCAAGTTACTGTAGATGTTTTTTTGCTCAAACTCATGGACATAAAGGAAATCAATACTTGTGGAAATGGTACTGCCCATTGATATCCTGTGTGTCTGTAAATAGAAGCTTTCCTCAAATTGGAAGAAATTCCACGTAAGTGCCATGTGTGCACAGTCCATAACGAAATCCTTGGGTGTAATGGAATTCCACGCTGTTTCACTCAGCAGGGCATCCAGGACCTCGAGGGAGGCTACTTGAGGTGTACTTGTATATAAAGCCTCCACAGCAAGTGTAATAAAAATATCTGTCTCTTGGTCAAATGCCAGGTCCAGTATTATTCTCAGTACGTCCGTGGTGTCCTTCACGTAGGAAGGCATCATACTCACCAAGGGTCTCAGGAAGTGATTTGTAAACTTAGATAGGGGTTCTAATAGTGAAACAATCCCTGAGAAGATAGGTCTTCCTGGGGGAGGGATTCTCCCCTTATGAATATTCAAGAGTATGTAGAAGTATGGTTCTCTTGGGTTCTTCTCTTGCCTGGCTTTATTAGAGACTTTTGTCTGGCTTGCCGATAGGGCTGTGTGGTGTTCTCCAAGAAGTATTTAAGGACTGCCTATTTCTTTTTTTTATTTTGACATAGAGGGAAAAAGGTGTGATTAGCGGCAGGGTTCTCCCTCTCCTTCTTCTGAGGGTGAATGTCAGGGTTGTCAGGTTGTTAGTAGCACAAGACAAAGAAGTACGCCACTAACCTATTCGTACCGGCCAGCAGGAACGATGTTCTGACGAGTATCCTCCCTCCTTCCCGGAATGCTATCCCCCACAATGTAAGTACACACACTATGGAGGCGAGCACCCCGGGGAAAAGGGAAGGGGATAAAATAAGAAAAGAAGCGCTGTGGGTTTTCCTGTGCTTCCAAGGTCTGGTCAGGGGCGTACTGCGCCTATCTCCCTCTAGCAGCGCTGCAGAAGAATAGAGAAGAAATGTGGGAAGGGTAGTACGAAACACACGACAATGTGCATATTACGATCAACAGCCTACACACCCACTTACAGAGAGCCCACAGCACTTGGCCTTCTATAGGGGGAGGGTCCAGACCTCCGAGATGCGTAGAAGAATCGCGGGTAACAAAAACAGTGAAAGTGTGGTTGGCAAACGGAGATATCTTGAAGCAACACCTTCATTAGTAGTGCATGCCTTCCCTGCTGTTGATCCTCACAGCACGGGTTCGGCATACGGGCGCCTAGGCAGGGACAAGTCTCTAAGGCGCTCTGTGGGAACAAGAACATGCCCTTAGGATGGAACGACACACACACACACACCCCAGATACGCGCTAAATTCGGTGTAGTCTGTGCGTGGTTATTCCTAGTCCAAGCGTGGCAGCTGGAGCGGAGAGGGCGTCAGCACGTCGCTCTCTGCTCGCAAATACCTGCAACTTCCGGGCCGAGAGTTGTGCTTCTTAATTCGAACAAGGTACGAGTCTGAGCACGCATGTGCTCCGCGGCTCCTACGGAAGGTCTCCAGTCAGACGGCAGTGTCTCCGTGTCGTCTCCGATGGTGGTGCTCCAGCGGGGAGTACCATTCGCTTTCTTTCCGATCAAAGATTGTCAAGCACCGATTTCCGGCAAGGGCGGTGTTTATAAAGGCAAGGGCTGCGATTGGACGCTCCTGGGCTGCGTCCCGTTACCGCGCCCCATAGCCTCTTGGGAGTTGTAGTGCGGTGGTTCTTGTAACCAGCAATGCTGCGTAGAACTGTATGCAGAGGGGGTGAGTGGTGCGCATTTACTCTCTCATCCCTCCTTTCTTGTCTGTGGCATGCGGTCATGACAGTGAAGATGGAGAGTTGCTTTGTGGCATTGGGGTATTTCTCCTGATGATTCTTAGAGGCTGATAGCTCGGCAGGTTTAGGCCATAGTTGATGATACCTTGTCAAAGGCCTTGCCTTCCAATTCTCCAACTCCGAAGACACTGGCATTGGCACAGATGTATGTGGACTCTGATACAGAGAGTGACTCATTGTCTGGGAGACCCGGTGTGTCTGGGGGCAAATTCAGTTCCAGATTGGATTTAGGCACTATTTTATTGCATATCTGGATCAACCTAAGTTTGGATCCACCACCTGCTGTTGATGAGGCTTGGGGACTATGTCCCCAGTATGCGAAGCTTCCTGTGATGTCTCTTCCTCTTCACCCCAAGATTAAAGACATTATTTTTCGGGCTTGGGAATAGCTGGATCAATTTCATATTCATAGATTACTGCAAAGGTTCTATGCTTAGGAGGTGGATGTTTTCCCTCTTGCCATTAGAGTGGATTTGATCTTGGCTCCTATGATTGGCAAGTCATTCTAGAACCGTGGATAAAAAAGGGGACTCTGACTTGAAGCAATGTTTTGAGGCTACACATCTGGTGTTGAGGGCAGAATCCTATGTGGGTCTTACTTCTCAGTCCTTGGTCATCGATTTCGACTCTCTTGCTGAAGTAATGCAGGGGGGGATTGATGAATCTGGCATTTTGGTTCTGATGGAGAAACAATCTAAGCTACTGAGTGACGTTTCTTCAGATATCATCAAAGTTGCTTCTGTGGCCTCCAGCTCTGTGGTGATGGCCCAGAGGAATTTATGGCTACGGGATTGGAAGGTTGACTTCTCAGAAAAAGCCTCCTTCCTGAAGCTCCCATTTAAGGGTCACAAACTCTACATGTATTTGTTGGATGACATAATGAGGAAATCTATCAAAGATAAGAAGCATTCCTGGTCCTATCAGTCGTCATCTTGCAAGAATTTCAGATCCTAGATTCAGGAGGATAGGGACTATCCCAAGACATACTTTAGGTCTTATTCTGACACCGTTGCAGGTACCTGCTGCGTAAACATGGGAAGGCACTAGACTGATCCAATGAGGCAGAACAATCCAATCGGCGATCCTGACTACTCCAGCCCTAGGACAAAGTGGGAAGAAGGCTCATGGATTTTGTCCACTTTGGGACCCTTTGGTCTCGGATCGATGGGTTCTGGACAGTGTTTAAAACAGGTACCCTATAAACTTTCTCTCTATGCCTCCAGACTTGGGGTGCATCTGTACTCCCGCCCCCAAGGACCCTGTGAAGAAGGAGGCCCTGTGGGATGGCGTCTCTGCCTTACTGTTAAAAAACATAGTGATACCCTTACCTCCAGATGAATCGGGGCAGGAGGTGTATTCCATCCTCTTTTTGGTCCGGAAAGTGTCAGGAGGCTATGGGCCGAGGCTCGATCTCAAGAGGCTCAATCGATGGATCAGAACGAATCTTTTTCACATGGTTACCCTGCAAAGCATCCTTTCACTAGTCTCTGTACAAGACTTTCTGGCAACCATCGATTTGCAGGACACATATTTGCATATGCTTATCTGGCAAGGCAATCAGTGGTTTCTTTGATTCCAGGTGGGAGGTTTCCAATTCCAGTCCTGTGTTCTCCCGTTCGGGTTGAAATCCGCCCCAGGGTTTCCATGAAGGTTCTGGCTCCATTGATGCCACATCTTCATCTCGATGATTGTCTTGTGTTGGCCAAGTCTGCCCCTCATGCAACGGCACATGTTCAGCTGGTGGTCCATACATTGACATCTCAGGAATTTCTCATAAACTCAGCGAAGTCTCAGTTGATCATGGCACATGATCTGTTCTTTATGGGGCCAGATTCTGCACAGACCAAGGGATGGTTAGCCTTCTGGACAGCAAGATTCAGTCTCATGTTCTGCATCTCCTGATGACTTACTCTGCTAGAGTATTGGATTGGATGAAAGGTCAAAGAGACTTTACAGCCACTGTGTATTTGGCTCTGTGGGCTCAGTTCCCCATCAAAAAGTTGAATCATTTCCTCCTTCAGCACTGGGATCCTGCCTGTCAAAGGTGGAGGTGTCCAGTGGTGGACCTTTTTGAGTCTTCCCTTAGCGCTCTTCTACCCCACTTTTGCCCCAGGATGAGGGAGGCTGCGGCTTGGGGGATAGATGCTATGTCCTGTCCTTGGCCGCAGGGGCTTCTGTTTGCTTTCCCTCCTTTTCATTTAATCCAGAGGTTTCTGATCAGGGTGAGATGGGAGGGAGCTCAAGTGATTCTGGTGGCTCTAGCATAGGCCAGCTCTTTCTGATTTCCTCTTCAAAGACAATGAATAGGGGCCAGGAGTGGCTGTTACACATGGTTCCTTCTCCTCTGGTGTACCCCGTTCTCCAGGAGGAGTCCCTGGTTCATCTCAAATTGGCTGTTTGGAGGCTGACCTGGCAGGTTTGTACTTCAGGGTTGCTCAGTTGCTGTCTCCTCATCTATTCAGGCTTCTCAGAGGCCGTCCACTAAGACTTCCCATGCCCGTCATTCGGTGTCCTCTGGGAAATGGTGTGAAAGACTGTAGTTATTGGCTCTTTTGGTTTTTCTTCCTCAGGGGTTGCAATTTCGTCCTTTGGCTTTGAAGTTGCAATGAGCAGCTATTTGGGTGTTTCAGGCTCTATTGGGCACTGTGGCAGACCCCCAGGAGCTGGTGCCTAAGTTACTGCCAGGGTTTTCTAATCTTTTCCCTAAAGTGTCTCCAGTTTGTCCGACCCGTGATTTGTCTTTGGTTTTGCGGGCCTTGTGTTATTCCCCATTTGAGCCTTTCCATTCCATTAATAGCCGAATTCTCACATTGAAAGTGGTCTTTCTGGTGACCATTACCTCGGCAAGGAGTTCGGGGGAGCTGGGTTCACTTTCTTATAGGACTACGTTTCTGAAAGTCTTTGAGGATCGGGTTGCCTTGCGCCCAGGGCCTGGTTTTATTCCCAAGGTGAACTCTTCCTTTCATGCCCGACAGGAGGTTATTTTGCCTGTTTTCTGTCCAGATCCTCAGACTGTTTTCCCTGGATGTCCAGAGAGCGGTTATGGTTTATCTGGAGAGGGTGGAGGCCTTCAGGCAGGACTGCTCTTATTTGCCAATTTTGGGCCTGCCCGGCGTGGCCGGAACCTGCCACCCAAACTTTGAGCAGATGGATTTGATCTCTGAGTTCCTTGGCCTAATCCCAGTTTGGTGTTCCCCTCTCTTTAGGGATACGGGGTCGGTCAACACGAGCATTATCAGCTTCCCTTTCCGAGTGTCAGGAAGCATCTTTTACTGACATTTGCAGGGCTGCCACTTGGGAGCTCCCCGCTACCTTTATCAAATATTACCGGATCGTTCAGCGTCCTGCTGTTGAGGATCTAGTTGGGTCCAGTGTTCTGTTTCCAGTGTTGTAACTAATGTTACTTTTTTGGTAATAAAGTGGGGTGCGTCTGCATTTTGCTCAGTTGTCCTGGCTTTTCTTTGGCTTGGATACATCTCTTAGGGGGAGGAATTTAATTGAGAGGGATGAGGAGGTAATGCTTCAATTACTTAATGTTAATTGCATTACTCCAAGTCCTTCTCTCGCTTAGATTCCTACCTTTCCCCTCTCAGCCCTGTTAGTCCAGTCCAACTTAGTTTTCAGGGGCTTGATGAATAAAGAAACCGGAAGTAAGGGTGGGGAGGGGCTTTTATGCTTTGGGAAAGGATCGGGAGAGGCGAGGCCGCATGGTGTGAGAAATCTATGTGAGAGAGCACTTGAAGCAATGCAATTACCGGTAAGTAGTCAAAGCATTTGACTGGTCTCTTGTAGTTTTGTGCTGCTCAACAGACAGCTTACTTTGCCATTGATAAGATTTCCCCATTCTTCACAGATCTATAGTAGTACATACAGATTTAACTGTGCACCATATAACGTAGTATGCCGACAAAATAAAAGGGCACCAGGTGTGCTTAAGAAAGATGGCCAATCCGCACAGCTTATTGTCTCGAATGCCCAACATTTATTCCATCTATGCGGGTGCTATGCGTGTGTCATGATTATTGTAGTGCTGCAATTTTGTTATTAATAAAAAGTTATTTAAAAAAAAAAAAAAAAGATGGCCAATATTAATGTCACCGTTCAAAGTGGAGCGGAACTGCACTCCAGATCCAGGTGCACAGCTGAATGTCACATGATGAATGACTTTTAACATTTCTTTACCGTTTAATCCAAAATTAATCCATGTACTCCAAAGTTTTTAATTTCATTTCATTTTATTTCCTTTGATCTTTCCACACGTGATTAGCATTTACGTTCTTTTTATATAAAAGCTTCTCATGCCGTGGATATGCACATCCATGCCTTTTTCCAGGCACGCCAAAAGACGTAAAACATCCTCAATTGCTAGTGAATATATTTCCCAATGCATTTCGGGCTTAGCAGATGCCCTTCCTCAGGGGTTCACTAAGAAATAAAAGAACGTGGCTGTTACAATTTAGTTTCAAACCTCTATACATAACATGCCTACACTGTGCTGTATATCAAATCAACCCATAAATGGCGCTTGCCCTCTAAAACAGTAGCTACGATACTGCCATGATTAAACATGAAGAACTCATTAAGCTACCCTTTTTACCGCACGTTTTAAACCCACCTTCACTTTACATAACTACCCCACTGCTTCATCGTTATTCTACTATTTTCTCTGCTTACACATTCCCTCTGGTCTCCCCCAAACAAGCCTACACTCAGTGTCATACCTTTGCAACTGCATTTTCGTTTTCTCACTCTTCACCACGTTTCCCTCTGAATGGCAGCGTTGTAATGCGCGCCATCTTTTTCACCTGATTTAACTATTCTCGAGTTGCCACACCTCCTGAGCTTAGCCTATTATTACCGCTCAATCAACCCTGATGTAATCCCTCCTACCTACAACCCCCATAATACATCTCTTCACAAATCGTCAATCCCGGTAATGGTGTTCGATCCCCATCTCATTAATCCAATCTGTTGTATCCCAATTGTATTCATGGTACCCCGGGGGGTTCAAAAATATGCCCCGTCCACCCTAAAGATGTTCTCTATTGCACCATAACATTGATGTCTCCATTCGTCTAGAATATTCATTATGGGTTTTGTGTTATACATTACAGCATCTAAACTCCTATAAACATGACGACGATAGTAATGTCAATAAACTCGTTGAAACCAAACAATATATACACAGAACTTTCTTTTTCTATTTTGGACGTGCTTTTCACGTGCGTTCTCAAATCCATTGAAGTCAATTGTTCGTAATATCCGTTGGGTGCTACTTGCAGTGGGCCAGTTCACGTGCACGAGTGCTTACTGCTAGTATTTAGAACAGGGACCTTGGGAATAAAACCAGGCCCTGGGCGCAAGGCAACCCGATCCTCAAAGACTTTCAGAAACGTAGTCCTATAAGAAAGTGAACCCAGCTCCCCCGACCTCCTTGCCGAGGTAATGGTCACCAGAAAGACCACTTTCAATGTGAGAATTCGGCTATTAATGGAATGGAAAGGCTCAAATGGGGAATAACACAAGGCCCGCAAAACCAAAGAAAAATCACGGGTCGGACAAACTGGAGACACTTTAGGGAAAAGATTAGAATAGCCTGGCAGTAACTTAGGCACCAGCTCCTGGGGGTCTGCCACAGTGCCCAATGGAGCCTGAAACACCCAAATAGGCAGAGTCTCTCACTGTATGTAGTGCAGCTAAATTCGCAGGCAGGACCAAGTCATTTAGGTGGCTCTTGGTACATCGCCATCGCTCACATCCTGGATGGCGAGATTCTTCCAGATCCCAGGAGCTGCCGACTGGGCTACAGTAGCAGTATATCCTCTGCAGCAGCACATCGTATAAGTGCCTATCTCAGCAGGAGCTTAGCAGGTGGGGCCTCAGGCTTTCTAAGGGCCCTGTCACTGCCGGGCCTCTGAGGCAGAAGTCCGGCTACAGACCGGAGAATCTTGACAGCCACTTACAATGATCACTGCATTCAGTGGTCAGCCACTCGCTGCCCACCACACTCTTGCATTTCAGGCGGCTCCAAGATAGAAAGTATTTGCCTTGGTTTACCTCCTCCTCAAAGGAGGCTCAATGTGGCTATACGGAATTGGGAGTTGTTTGGCGACTTGACTGCCTCCCCTCTGCGAAACTGAAGCATAAAAAAGCCCTCAAGAGTTGTAAGAGAATGATACTTTTAGCTAAAGACGATTTCTGTGCCCAAAAGTTGCCGGCCACTCAAAGTTCCTTGAAAGAAATGTTTACAGTAGTTCAGCCCCTATTTCTCAGAACTTGTCAAACCTTAGCTTGATGTTCTTTAATTACTGCTTGGGTTCCTGAGGATTGGAAAAAGGCATTGATTTCCCCATTTCCAAAGAGCACACTTATCGACCAAGCAGCCCTTTCCAACTTTCAGACGATGTCAGTGCTGACCTCTGCAGCAAAAATCCTTGAGAAGTATATGTTCGGTGGCTGATTTCAGATTTTTTGGAACGTCAGAGCCTGGAACCTGTACAGTCTGGTTTGGTCTGGCACTCAATACAGACACATAACTGTTGCCGCTCTTTCATGACCTCTTTGATGCATTAGGCAGCATTAATGCTACTCGATTCACTATTCAGCGTCACATAGCATCCTTTTATCTAAGCTGCTAGGGGTCGGGACCTGTGGGTCAGCACGCCACGTAAATCGTATCTGATGGGCAGATGACAGGCAGCTTTCCTGCCTCTTATTTTTCAGATTTCAAGGCACTGAACCAGGGAGTGCCTCAGGGGTCGGCATTCCGTCCGTTGGAGAAATTGGCAAAATCATTCCGTCTTAATTGCATGAATTATGTGGATGATACTCAACTATATTAGCCATGAGCAGACAGGGTTCGATCCCCTTCCCCCCAGACCCTTTCACCAGTGCATGTAATTTTCCACTTCCTGGTTGAAGCATAACATCCTGAAATTTGATTCTAACAAAACTGAGATTTTATGAGTAATCCTTACTCATCTATCCAACCTTTCCCTTCCTACTTTTGGCCTCCATCTGATCTGACCCTCCTGGGCCTACTAAAATGGTGAAAAATCTGGGCTTCAATTTGTACTCAGATCTGTGCCTTAAAAAACAGGTTAACCACATGTACTCCATGTAAGACCTGGGGTCTCCAGGCCCTAAGGGGGTAACGTGACACGAGCGGCTGGGCACCCAAAGGCTTGTGTGTAAAGCGACCATACAACACACGCATCCTCTGAAGCAAGAAACGCACACAATAAGGGACGCCACACTGTAGAGATTTATGCAAATAACTCAAGTTTATCCAAGCAGTTCGAGATAAATGCAGTTCATGAGATAACGAAGCAATTCATAAGATATACATGCACTTCCTGAGATATAGATGCAGTTAATGAGATGACAATGGCAAGCTTCACTTATATTAGCATTGGGTTCGCCAGCACCATATTCACCAGCATGATATTCACCAGTAGGATATTCACCAGTATGATGCCTGAAGGCTCTAGGCCACCCTCATGTTTCTCACTCCCCGTGGTAGGAATTGGGGAGCGCAGCGCCACTCCTGGGGGCGTGCAGGGACCCAGGGCAGACCTCGCGGGCCTACCGCTACCTGTAGCGCCTCAGTGGCGATTACCGCGTTATACGCGCTAAGCGGTGAATACCTCAGAACGAAGCATCTAGACTAAAGCGCTACTCGTAATCAATAGCACTGAACACTTCACAACGGAGCATTTGAAATAGAGCGCTACTCGTAATCAATAGCACTGAACACTTTACAACGGAACATTTGGAATAAAGCGCTACTCGTAATCATTAGCACTGAACACTTCACAACGGAGCAGTTGGAATAAAGCGCTACTCGTAAGCAATAGCACTGAGCACTTCACAACGGAGCATTTGGAATAAAGCGCTACTCGTAATCATTAGCACTGAGCACTTTACAACGGAGCATTTGGAATAAAGCGCTACTCGTAATCATTGGCAATGCACATTTCAGACCGGAGCAGTCCACGGAGCACATCGAGTCTTACGGAGCGAGTCTCTCGTACTCCGGTGCAGTTCGGGGGCACCACGCTCCTTAACAGTCACGGGGGAAAAAGGGGCGAATCCCTCGGCGGGGTCTCTCAGTCGAGGTGACCGGGGGACTCCCACGGAGAGGGAACCCGGGCTCAGGGTGCGGTGTGGCTCCCAGCCAACAGGGGGCGCACCGGGACCAGTCCCAAGCCTCCGGGCTTACCTTGCTCGATGTCGGGAGGCGTCCTCACCGGCTCCGCAGTCCGCAGGCGATCCTGTTGCGACGGAGGGGCCGGTCACAGCCTCGCACGCCTTCACCACAGCTGCGACGGCAGCGGCGGGGCCCCGGGCTTCTCTTCGGGCCTCGCGACGACGGGGGGCACTCTTCCGGCCTCCGGGCCGCAGTGGTGAGCGCGCTTCAGCCTCCACAACACAGGGGGGGCTCAAATTAAGCAGTAGGACTCCGCACTCAACGGAGCACGCTGCCGGGGATCCCAGGCCAGGTCGGGGAGCGCAGGGGTCACAGCGCTAAGACCTGGTTGATCCTCAGCGATTCCACCATCAGTTTGGCATTTAGGGTCAATGTTCAGTCTGGACACGCAGTCTCAGCATTCAGTTCCTGCAATAAGTTGCTCTAGCAAATCTTGATGGCGCAGATGTATCTGGCGCCCTTAAGGGGTTCTGTTACAGGGGGGTAGGGAGTGAGTTGGCGACTAGGTCCTTCCTAGTCAGGCTGGGCAGAGGTGTCCTGGGTCCTCCTACTGCTGGGCAAGATCAGTGGGTTTCACAGGGTCCCTCACTCACTTAAGAGGCAGCACCTAAATCCTGTCACTCTCAGAGGCATAAGTCCCTGGCTAGGCCCTACCGCCTACACTCCTGCGTGGATTCTCCAACTCTGCTTCACCCCACTGGCCAACTAACTAGAAAAAGTTCCGTCCCTCACTTAAGTAGCCCTAGGTCAGGTGACCTCTAGCCAAGGCGGCAAAAGTAAAACCACACCTCCCTTCTAGAAGGTTTCAGCACATTCCAGGAGCTTCCCCATTCTACCTATGGGACAAAAAAAGGCGGGCTGGTGTCGCAACATTGTTGTGGGGTTCCAGCCAGCTCCTGGCAGCTAGGGTGCTACTAATAAAGACCACTCTGCAGTAGCAGGGGCCTGTAGCAGCCATCTTGGAAGAAGTAAAAAAAACGAAAAAACTCAGGGAAAAGGGCCAAGTCCAACACAACCCCCTTCCAGCCACAAGCCAGGGTAGACCGATCAATGCCTTGATGGTCTTCCCTGCTTGGGGCGAGAAAAGGTGGACGCAGGCCCGCAACTGCAGGAGCACCCGCAGGTTCTCCTCCACTCTGGAACCCGATGGTTCCCTTTCAATCCTCCCTGGACCAACGAAACCACCCCACTGGGGCTCCCTAGCTGGTTGTGGCCAGGACCGGCCCCTGGGCCACCCAGATGTCTCTGGCCCGTGTGGTCTCGCATAGTGGGGGGCAGTAGCCCCAGGCCTGTAGTGCCCGTTGACCACTCCTCTCCTCCTCCTTGCAGTCCCAAACTGCCACTGGTCCTTCCACCTGGGGTCCGCACCCTCAGGCTGACCAGCCTTCAGGGGCGAGGCTCTCCTCCCTGTACCTCTCCTTCGGGGGTTCCTCACCCTCCTCCTATGCGAGGCACCCTCAGACCACCACACTCTACCCAGTCCAGGGCCTTTACCCTTCAACTGGTTCCCCAACCTAGGGTCTAAACCCTCAGGCTGTGCCGGTGCCCGAGGCGAGACCTTCCTCCCTCTGCACCCCCTTCCAGAGTTCCGCACCCCCCCACCTGGAAAGGTACCCCTAGAAGTCAATTCTGGGGGGACACTGTTAACAGACGTCCCACCCGCCAGGTCAGGCAACCCCTGAACCCGGCATCCCAGCCCAGGATCTAAACCCTGCGACTGGGCCAACCGCAGAACCTCAGGAGCTCTGCTGACAGATGCCCCGGGTCCTCCTGACACTAGGGGCTCCCCTTCCCTGGACGGCACATCAGGACAGCCTAGGCTCCCAACCTGGGGCTCACTTACGGAACTCTCCAGGCCCTGAGACTGCGGTTGGTGCACCTCGGGACACCTCCCCGTCTCACGCCTTCCTATAGATAGGTCGTGAGGCCCTACAACCCTCTCACTTTCCTGGGACCTAGCTGGGCTATCCACCACCTCTCCCACCTCACTGGGTTGGAAGGTCCCTGCACCACCTCCTTCAGGGTCACCGACCAATGCCTCCTCAGACACCCTGGCGATATCATCCTTGGGTAACTTTGGCTCCTGGGGATCTTTTGGTATGCTGCCACCATTGTCCTTATTGGACGCATTCATCTGGAGGGTACGCAGCTCCAACTCCTTCAGCCGAAGCTCGTGCGCCATCCTCTTTTCCTCCATTGCCCATCTCTGGTTTTCTCTTTCTCTCTCTCTCCTGTTCCAATTTCGCTAGCTCCCACTTTAATTGCCTCTCTTCCCTCCTGTCCTCGTACTCCTCTGGAGACGCGCTCCTCCTAGACCCTGTCCTACTACTGGCCCCAGAACGTCTTCCTGGGGGCACATTTTCAGACTCGTCTATATTTAGTACCTCTAGTACTTCCTGGGCGCTCTCCTCCTGAGGTGCATCTGGCGCTTCCTGTCCCTCATCCCCACTCCTTTCTGGGTGGGCCTCTACCCATGCCCTAATGGCGGTGCAGAGTTCCGGTCCTTTGGCCTTCCGCACCCCAGGCACCCCCATCCCCTGCCCGAACTCTCTCAGTTGCTTCAACGAGTACCCCTCGAGGTCAGCTAACCGGAATTCCATCTTGACAGGTGGGGACCTAGATACTAAGGAAGAAATTCCTAGGATATGTGTGACAGTTACCAGCTAACCAGGATTCTTTTACACTCTCAGCCTGGACAGTGGAATCAATAAATACAGAAAATAATAGTTGCAGAGCTTTGAAACAACAGGCGTTTAATTGTGGCGCCCTCCGCTTCACAGAAGGGTGCTGTATGGTCACAGGTCCTAATATCCCACCGCTGCCACCAATGTAAGACCTGGGGTCTCCAGGCCCTAAGGGGGTAACCTGACATGAGCGGCTGGGCACCCAAAGGCTTGTGTGTAAAGCGACCATACAACACACCCATCCTCTGAAGCAAAGAACGCACACAATAAGGGACGCCACACTGTAGAGATTTCTGCAAATAACTCAAGTTTATCCAAGCAGTTCGAGATAAATGTAGTTCATGAGATAACGAAGCAATTCATAAGATATACATGCACTTCCTGAGATATAGATGCAGTTAATGAGATGACAATGGCAAGCTTCACTTATATTAGCATTGGGTTCGCCAGCACCATATTCACCAGCATGATATTCACCAGTAGGATATTCACCAGTATGATGCCTGAAGGCTCTAGGCCACCCTCGTGTTTCTCACTCCCCGTGGTAGGGTTTGGGGAGCGCAGCGCCACTCCTGGGGGCGTGCAGGGAGCCAGGGCAGACCTCGCGGGCCTACCGCTACCTGTAGCGCCTCAGTGGCGATTACCGCGTTATATGCGCTAAGCGGTGAATACCTCAGAACGAAGCATCTAGACTAAAGCGCTACTCCTAATCAATAGCACTGAACACTTCACAACGGAACATTTGGAATAAAGCGCTACTCGTAATCATTAGCACTGAACACTTCACAACGGAGCAGTTGGAATAAAGCGCTACTCGTAAGCAATAGCACTGAGCACTTCACAACGGAGCATTTGGAATAAAGCGCTACTCGTAATCATTAGCACTGAGCACTTCACAACGGAGCATTTGGAATAAAGCGCTACTCGTAATCATTGGCAATGCACATTTCAGACCGGAGCAGTCCACGGAGCACATCGAGTCTTACGGAGCGAGTCTCTCGTACTCCGGTGCAGTTCGTGGGGCACCACGCTCCTTAACAGTCACGGGGGAAAAAGGGGCGAATCCCTTGGCGGGGTCTCTCAGTCGAGGTGACCGGGGGACTCCCACAGAGAGGGAACCCGGGCTCAGGGTGCGGTGTGGCTCCCAGCCAACAGGGGGTGCACCGGGACCAGTCCCAAGCCTCCGGGCTTACCTTGCTCGACGTCGGGAGGCGTCCTCACCGGCTCCGCAGTCCGCAGGCGATCCTGTTGCGACGGAGGGGCCGGTCACAGCCTCGCACGCCTTCACCACAGCTGCGACGGCAGCGGCGGGGCCCCGGGCTTCTCTTCGGGCCTCGCGACGACGGGGGGCACTCTTCCCGCCTCCGGGCCGCAGCGGTGAGCGCGCTTCAGCCTCCACAACACAGTGAGGGCTCAAATTAAGCAGTAGGACTCCGCACTCAACGGAGCACGCTGCCGGGGATCCCAGGCCAGGTCGGGGAGCGCAGGGGTCACAGCGCTAAGACCTGGTTGATCCTCAGCGATTCCACCATCAGCTTGGCATTTAGGGTCAATGTTCAGTCTGGACACGCAGTCTCAGCATTCAGTTCCTGCAATAAGTTGCTCTAGCAGATCTTGATGGCGCAGATGTATCTGGCGCCCTTAAGGGGTTCTGTTACGGGGGGGTAGGGAGTGAGTTGGCGACTAGGTCCTTCCTAGTCAGGCT
This sequence comes from Triturus cristatus, assembly GCF_964204655.1. NCBI lineage: Eukaryota > Metazoa > Chordata > Amphibia > Caudata > Salamandridae > Triturus > Triturus cristatus. The sequence continues at coordinate 1,187,259,736 of NC_140581.1, read as the reverse complement.
GGGCAGAGGTGTCCTGGGTCCTCCTACTGCTGGGCAAGATCAGTGGGTTTCACAGGGTCCCTCACTCACTTAAGAGGCAGCACTTAAATCCTGTCACTCTCAGAGGCATAAGCCCCTGGCTAGGCCCTACCGCCTACACTCCTGCGTGGATTCTCCAACTCTGCTTCACGCCACTGGCCAACTAACTAGAAAAAGTACCCTCCCTCACTTAAGTAGCCCTAGGTCAGGTGACCTCTAGCCAAGGCGGCAAAAGTAAAACCACACCTCCCTTCTAGAAGGTTCCAGCACATTCCAGGAGCTTCCCCATTCTACCTATGGGACAAAAAAAGGCGGGCTGGTGTCGCAACATTGTTGTGGGGTTCCAGCCAGCTCCTGGCAGCTAGGGTGCTACTAATAAAGACCGCTCTGCAGTAGCAGGGGCCTGTAGCAGCCATCTTGGGAGAAGTAAAAAAAACGAAAAAACTCAGGGAAAAGGGCCAAGTCCAACACAACCCCCTTCCAGCCACAAGCCAGGGTAGACCGATCAATGCCTTGATGGTCTTCCCTGCTTGGGGCGAGAAAAGGTGGACGCAGGCCCGCAACTGCAGGAGCACCCGCAGGTTCTCCTCCACTCTGGAACCCGATGGTTCCCTTTCAATCCTCCCTGGACCAACGAAACCACCCCACTGGGGCTCCCTAGCTGGTTGTGGCCAGGACCGGCCCCTGGGCCACCCAGATGTCTCTGGCCCGTGTGGTCTCGCAGAGTGGGGGGCAGTAGTCCCAGGCCTGTAGTGCCCGTTGACCACTCCTCTCCTCCTCCTTGCAGTCCCAAACTGCCACTGGTCCTTCCACCTGGGGTCCGCACCCTCAGGCTGACCAGCCTTCAGGGGCGAGGCTCTCCTCCCTCTACCTCTCCTTCTGGGGTTCCTCACCCTCCTCCTATGCGAGGCACCCTCAGACCACCACACTCTACCCAGTCCAGGGCCTTTACCTTTTAACTGGTTCCCCAACCTAGGGTCTAAACCCTCAGGCTGTGCCGGTGCCCGAGGCGAGACCTTCCTCCCTCTGCACCCCCTTCCAGAGTTCCGCACCCCCCCACCTGAAAAGGTACCCCTGGAAGTCAATTCTGGGGGGACACTGTTAACAGACGTCCCACCCACCAGGTCAGGCAACCCCTGAACCCGGCATCCCAGCCCAGGATCTAAACCCTGCGACTGGGCCAACCGCAGAACCTCAGGAGCTCTGCTGACAGATGCCCCGGGTCCTCCTGACACTAGGGGCTCCCCTTCCCTGGACGGCACATCAGGACAGCCTAGGCTCCCAACCTGGGGCTCACTTACGGAACTCTCCAGGCCCTGAGACTGCGGTTGGGGCACCTCGGGACACCTCCCCGTCTCACGCCTTCCTATAGATAGGTCGTGAGGCCCTACAACCCTCTCACTTTCCTGGGACCTAGCTGGGCTATCCACCACCTCTCCCACCTCACTGGGTTGGAAGATCCCTGCACCACCTCCTTCAGGGTCACCCACCAATGCCTCCTCAGACACCCTGGCGATATCATCCTTGGGTAACTTTGGCTCCTGGGGATCTTTTGGTATGCTGCCACCATTGTCCTTATTGGACGCATTCATCTGGAGGGTACGCAGCTCCAACTCCTTCAGCCGAAGCTCGTGCGCCATCCTCTTTTCCTCCATTGCCCATCTCTGGTTTTCTCTTTCTCTCTCTCTCTCATGTTCCAATTTCGCTAGCTCCCACTTTAATTGCCTCTCTTCCATCCTGTCCTCGTACTCCTCTGGAGACGCGCTCCTCCTAGACCCTGTCCTACTACTGGCCCCAGAACATCTTCCTGGGGGCACATTTTCAGACTCGTCTATATTTAGTACCTCTAGTACTTCCTGGGCGCTCTCCTCCTGAGGTGCATCTGGCGCTTCCTGTCCCTCATCCCCTCTCCCTTCTGGGTGGGCCTCTACCCATGCCCTAATGGCGGTGCAGAGTTCCGGTCCTTTGGCCTTCCGCACCCCAGGCACCCCCATCCCCTGCCCGAACTCTCTCAGTTGCTTCACCGAGTACCCCTCGAGGTCAGCTAACCGGAATTCCATCTTGACAGGTGGGGACCTAGATACTAAGGAAGAAATTCCTAGGATATGTGTGACAGTTACCAGCTAACCAGGATTCTTTTACACTCTCAGCCTAAACAGTGGAATCAATAAATACAGCAAATAATAGTTGCAGAGCTTTGAAACAACAGGCGTTTAATTGTGGCGCCCTCCGCTTCACGGAAGGGTGCTGTATGGTCACAGGTCCTAATATCCCACCGCTGCCACCAATGTAAGACCTGGGGTCTCCAGGCCCTAAGGGGGTAACGTGACACGAGCGGCTGGGCACCCAAAGGCTTGTGTGTAAAGCGACCATACAACACACGCATCCTCTGAAGCAAAGAACGCACACAATAAGGGACGCCACACTGTAGAGATTTATGCAAATAACTCAAGTTTATCCAAGCAGTTCGAGATAAATGTAGTTCATGAGATAACGAAGCAATTCATAAGATATACATGCACTTCCTGAGATATAGATGCAGTTAATGAGATGACAATGGCAAGCTTCACTTATATTAGCATTGGGTTCGCCAGCACCATATTCACCAGCATGATATTCACCAGTAGGATATTCACCAGTATGATGCCTGAAGGCTCTAGGCCACCCTCGTGTTTCTCACTCCCCGTGGTAGGGTTTGGGGAGCGCAGCGCCACTCCTGGGGGCGTGCAGGGACCCAGGGCAGACTTCGCAGGCCTACCGCTACCTGTAGCGCCTCAGTGGCCATTACCGCGTTATACGCGCTAAGCGGTGAATACCTCAGAACGGAGCATCTAGACTAAAGTGCTACTCGTAATCAATAGCACTGAACACTTCACAACGGAGCATTTGAAATAGAGCGCTACTCGTAATCAATAGCACTGAACACTTTACAACGGAACATTTGGAATAAAGCGCTACTCGTAATCATTAGCACTGAACACTTCACAACGGAGCAGTTGGAATAAAGCGCTACTCGTAAGCAATAGCACTGAGCACTTCACAACGGAGCATTTGGAATAAAGCACTACTCGTAATCATTAGCACTGAGCACTTCACAACGGAGCATTTGGAATAAAGCGCTACTCGTAATCATTGGCAATGCACATTTCAGACCGGAGCAGTCCACGGAGCACATCGAGTCTTACAGAGCGAGTCTCTCGTACTCCGGTGCAGTTCGTGGGGCACCACGCTCCTTAACAGTCACGGGGGAAAAAGGGGCGAATCCCTCGGCGGGGTCTCTCAGTCGAGGTGACCGGGGGACTCCCACGGAGAGGGAACCCGGGCTCAGGGTGCGGTGTGGCTCCCAGCCAACAGGGGGCGCACCGGGACCAGTCCCAAGCCTCCGGGCTTACCTTGCTCGACGTCGGGAGGCGTCCTCACCGGCTCCGCAGTCCGCAGGCGATCCTGTTGCGACGGAGGGGCCGGTCACAGCCTCGCACGCCTTCACCACAGCTGCGACGGCAGCGGCGGGGCCCCGGGCTTCTCTTCGGGCCTCGCGACGACGGAGGGCACTCTTCCGGCCTCCGGGCCACAGCGGTGAGCGCGCTTCAGCCTCCACAACACAGGGGGGGCTCAAATTAAGCAGTGGGACTCCGCACTCAATGGAGCACGCTGCCGGGGATCCCAGGCCAGGTCGGGGAGCGCAGGGGTCACAGCACTAAGACCTGGTTGATCCTCAGCGATTCCACCATCAGCTTGGCATTTAGGGTCAATGTTCAGTCTGGACACGCAGTCTCAGCATTCAGTTCCTGCAATAAGTTGCTCTAGCAAATCAGGCTGGGCATAGGTGTCCTGGGTCCTCCTACTGCTGGGCAAGATCAGTGGGTTTCACAGGGTCCCTCACTCACTTAAGAGGCAGCACCTAAATCCTGTCACTCTCAGAGGCATAAGTCCCTGGCTAGGCCCTACCGCCTACACTCCTGCGTGGATTCTCCAACTCTGCTTCACCCCACTGGCCAACTAACTAGAAAAAGTTCCCTCCCTCACTTAAGTAGCCCTAGGTCAGGTGACCTCTAGCCAAGGCGGCAAAAGTAAAACCACACCTCCCTTCTAGAAGGTTCCAGCACATTCCAGGAGCTTCCCCATTCTACCTATGGGACAAAAAAAGGCTGGCTGGTGCCGCAACATTGTTGTGGGGTTCCAGCCAGCTCCTGGCAGCTAGGGTGCTACTAATAAAGACCACTCAGCAGTAGCAGGGGCCTGTAGCAGCCATCTTGGGAGAAGTAAAAAAAACGAAAAAACTCAGGGAAAATGCCAAGTCCAACACTCCACCTGTTACCTTTTGCTTCACGTTCTGGGTAAAATTGTGCCACTTCGTCCTCTCTTTGCACTATAGGTATGTCTGGTGGTTGTTAAGGCCTCCATTCTGAGTCACCTGAACAATTATAATTCTCTCTTTCTGGGAGCCTATAGCACATTCAAATTTCTGCAACTAAACTGGTCCTTGGCTTACCTTGATATGTGTCCACTTTGGATCCCCTTCATCGGCTCCCGTTGGCTAAGAGAACTACTTTTAAATTCCTTTGTCATGTTCACAGAGCTTTCAATTCTCAGGCCTTTCTACCTTAGGAGAAAGTTCACTTCATATGTTCCCTGCCATACTCTTTGCTCCATTGATGCCTCACTTCTTGTAACACCAAATTGAACCGGAGGTAGGTCCTTTTCACTATCAGCTGCCAAATTGTGGTATACCCTTCCGTTAACACTTCGCAGGATGCATGAACTATTGCACATTTGGAAGACCTTGAAGACCTGATTTTGTGGGCAGTAAAGTTCCCTCTGCTCCTTCTGATTTCAGTGCTGTGTTCCCCTCAGCGTTACGACACATTTATAGGCATTTGTGCACTGAGTACAACTATTAACATAACAAAACATAACATAGTGTAGGCCACCTATTGGGGCTCCACAGTTAAGCAGCCATCTTAGCGAGCAGCCAAACCACGCCCTATTCATTGCCCCCTGTAGATTTAGAGGAGCCACCCTAGAATTATGTCTTGCTTGCTTTATTCTTGGATTCAAAGCCTACAGATTCTGTTCTTCACATTCAGTGAGCTTGCAAATGTTATGTTGTGTTAAGATTATTTGCTATAGCGCGCGAATCACCCTGGGGCATCTCGACGCTGCTGCGGATCAGACCAGGAGAGACGTGCCTGATGGTTCAGAATAGATAGGCTTTGAGTTGTTTCCTTAATTTACAGTATTTGGGAATGGATCGCAAGGGCAAGGGAAGTTTGTTACAGTACCTTGGGGCAAGATAGGAGAAGGCTTTACCCCCGGTGCGCGTTTGGTGGATGCTGGGAACACACAGTAAGGCTTTATCACCGGATCTGAGATTGTGACTAGAAGAGTATGCTGGGTTTTTTTTTTCGGAGATATAAAGGACCTTTGCTTTTTAAGGCGTTGTACGTAAGGCAACAGATCTTGAGGTAGGAGCGCTTCTTCACTGGCAGTCAGTGCAGTTCCTTCAGCAAGGGAGCTGAGAAAGTTCCGGACGGGCGATTCAGAATAAGCCTGGCCGCAGTGTTTTGGACCACCTGGAGCTTGGAGAGTAGTGATTCACTAGCCTCTGCCAAAAGGGCATTACCATAGTCCAGTCTGCTTATCATCATGGCCTGGACCAACATTCTATGGGCCGTGGTAGGGAGGAAGGGAAATATTCGACGTAAAAGGCGCAGATTGTATTAGCATGCACACATAGTTGTCGCAATGTGATCTTTCATTGTTAAAGCTTGGTCCAGTTTTATCCCCAGATTTTTTACTGTATGTTTGGGCACTGGAGTAGCACCCATTTGGTTGGGCCACCAGTCATCTGACCAGATGGAGGGTGCTTTGCCGAGCAGCATGATCTCCGTCTTTTCTGCGTTTAGCTGGAGACAGTTCTCGGTCATCCAGTTGGAGATTGCTAGCATGCTTGATGCAAAACTTTGTTTTGTTGTGTTATCAGGTCTTGGTCTAGAGTAAACATCAGCTGGGTGTCTTCGGCGTATGATATTATCTCAAAGCCGAAATGCTCTGCAATCTTTGCTAGCGGGCCATATAGATATTGAACAAGTTGGGGCTCAGACGTGAGTCCTACGGGACACTCTTCTCTAAGGTCATTTTATCTGATGAGTGCGGGTCCAGGATGACAGTTTGCTGTCTGTCTATCAGGAAATGCTGTAGCCACTTGAGTGCCAGACCCTGTAAACCAATTTCTTGCAGCCTTTCCAATAGCCTTGGATGAGAGATGGTATCAAAGGCTGCAGAGAGATCTAATAATACCAGTATCACTGGCTTCCCTGCATCCACCCCCAGTCTCAATGAATTTGTCACAGCCAGAAGCGCCATCTCTGTGCTGTATCCTGGGCGAAAGCCAGATTATGAGGGATCAAGGATATGGTTGAGTTCAAGATAGGATCCCAGCTGTTTGTTTATTAGGCCTTCGAGCTGTTTGCCCAGTAGAGGTAGCAGGATACTGGGCGATAATTGCTGAGAGTTTTTTGGACCAGCGTTGCTTTTTTTAGTATGGGCCATACCCATGCTGCCTTCCACTCTGTCGGAATGATGCCTGTTTTTATTGAGCAATTAAAGATCTCGTGGATCATTGGAGCACAGCAGGTAGCTAGCAGGGACATTATTTTAGGTGGGCAGAGATCCCAGGGGGACCCAGACTTGGCTGCAATCAGGGAACTGTGTGATTCCTCTAGAATACTAGGCTGAGAACTGTCTAGAGCATGGAGGGTTGCTTTTGACTGCTCTTTTTGGACTTGTTTCCTGGGGTTCCAGGGACAAGAGTTAACAATTGCTACAAGAATTACCAAGTTTCCTTTAAGTTTTTGTGTTTACTAATCATCAAAGAACAGAACTGACCCAGTTACTTAGCCATTTGTCTTAACTCAATTTCTTTTTACTATAAACATGGCCTCCATGCAGGAGCGGCCCGTGCAGGTAAGAGCGGTGGGGGGATGGGACGGGGTGGAGGAGGGAGTCAACAGACTATAAATAAATTACATTTAAAAAAAGAAAACCCCTTAACTTGCACTCGCCGCATCGCCAAAGCAGTGAGCGCAAGGTATATGGTTTTCTTTTTCCTGTAAGTGGTTTTCTTTTTTAAATTTAATTTTGCCTCGTTGTCATCTGTTGACTCCACCCCCACCCCGCCCCACCGTTCTTACCTGCACGAACTGCTCTAGGCTCCGTGTACAGACTAGCTGCTGTATATCAGCTTTCTACTTTTCTGGGCAGTTGCTCCTGACATAAAATTATCCTTTGTCAGCAATTTAGCACAATAGTGTAGACTGCTTAACATTAATGTTTCTTGCTTTGGGGGACTGTCAGCAAGAGAGTAGCCAGAAAACTGAAATGCCCCTACTTTGAACCAAATCTCTGTTGCAACCAAGAAAGTGCGCGCTGCCCTCCTTATAAGAGCTTCCTTGTCTCTTCAATCAGACATCTATCCATGTATTAACCATTTCACCTTTACTTTCTGTCATCCATTCATTCTTTCATCCATCTGTCTTTCAGCATTCCATCCATCCACCCTTACACCCACCCATTCAGCCATCCATCCTTTTGCCCATCCTTTCATCCATCCACTCTTTCACCCATCTTTTCACCAATCCACTCACCCAATCATCCTTCCATCCACCCACGCATCTTTTCACCCAGCCACCCACTCACACATCCTTTCACCCATTCATCCTGTTACCTGTTCACCCACCCATCCCTTCACCCTTACTTTCACCCCTGTATCCTGTCACCCACCCACCCACCCTTTCACTCACTGATTAATCCCTTAACCCATCTACCCTTTCACCTATTCTTACACCTATCCAAGCATCCTTTCACTCATCCACCCATCTTTTCCATCACCCATGTATCCTTTCACCCATCTACCCTGTCACCCTTCCTTTTACCCATGCATCCTTTCACATATCCACGCGTTCACCTATCCTTTAACCATCTACCCATTCACCCACATTTTCACTCACCCAATGCATGCTTTCACCCATCTGCCGTTTCACCCATCCTTTCACCCACAGACGCATTCTTTCACCCATCCTTTCTCCCGCTCACAAATCCTTTCAGCCATCCACACTTTCACCCCTCCTTTCACTCAGCCACACATCCTTTCACCCACCCACTGTTTCACCAGTGCTTAGGCCACCACATATGAATCCTTACACCCATCCTTTCTCCCACCCATAAGTCTTTTCATCCACCACACTTTCACTCAGCATTGTACCCACCCATGCAGCCTTTCACTCATCCTTCTTTCCTTTCCTGTCCTTCCCTTTCCTTTCAACACATCTTTTTCTGGTTAATTAGGAGCTTTTGTCTGCCGAGTTGCTGTAGCTGGTAAAACGGGATGTTCAGGACTCCCCTGACTGTGAGGCTGAACTCTATTACTTCGAGATCTACTTCTCCATCACAGGATGAGTGCCTTGCAACAAGATGGCTATGATGGGTACTCACATGTTCTTCCTAGACACTAGACAGTTGCCTATTGCTTGGCCAAAGATCTCTGGCATAAACAGTTCACCTGAGTAGGTTTTCCCTTGGGTGAACATGTCACCAGCTGAAACATTCCTGTGCTGTGATGCTCTACAGTAAATCGCTGTACCTCACTTGATTTATTTTCTGCTGATATCTATATGACAGCATTGTAGCAGCGTGACATATGTAACACGTAATAAAAACTCCACTGAACATGCCACTTCATTTGTTAAGCTGTAAAATCGGGTTCCATTCTCTTCTTAGTACCACACTACCAGTTCTAATATAGCAGGTGAGCACCACGGTGGTTACGTGATGAATGTATTCGTTCAAATTAGGTAGCCAGCCTCAGAAAAAATGGACCTAGGCCATTACACATTGCAATTTTGACAAACTTTATTCATGTACATTATTCCTCTTAAACCCTTTTTGAGACGTAGTTGCTTTATGCAGGCATTTATTGGCAAAAGGCACCGGGTTGGCTATTGAGGACAAAAGAGAAAAGTGGTTGGTGATGGTATTTGGGACTGAGTGTTATGAATGGTTACCAAGTGTAAAACGGATTGTGTTTTTGCCTAGTCGGGGCACTGCCATCCTCACCCCTCCTTCTTCTTCCACTTAGTCTCCCTCTCTTCTGTTGTCTGTACCCTAAATAAATGTGTTGAGGGATCACTTGGAGTAAAGCAAGACTCCACTGTTCTCGGATCCGGAGTCCAAGAATGTCACCTTCTTCCGTGCATATGGAGTGATAGGCCCTGTTGTATAGTGATCAGCTTCTGAGGTCTGGGTATACCAGCTCGGCGATAACTTATACATTGTGCCAATGTGCCTACTAAGTGACTGATGTTGCATTACAGATGGATTGACGTCTTCGTCTGTGACAACTCTTATTTATTTATTTAAGCAACTTGTAGAGCGCGCAAATACCCTTGGGTGTCTCGGCGCTATGGACGATTGGGCAGGTGGAGGCTAAGAACGGGTGACTTATTGGTTGAAAAGCCAGGTCTTTAATTGTTTCCGGAAGGTAAGCAGGGTGGGGCTGGTCTTAATGTGAAGGGGGAGTGTGTTCCATAGTCTGGTAGTGGCGACAGTGAATCTTCTGTCGCCCCAAGAGGCTTTCTTGGTTCTGGGGACAATCAGCAGGTTTGCTGCTGATGAGCACAAGGGTCTACTGGGCATATAGGAACAGAGAGTCTTCTTCAGGAACTCAGGTCCTGTGTTGTGGATTGCCTTGTATGCAAAGCATAGAGCCTTGAACTTGGTTCTACTCCTGATGGGTAACCAATGAAACTGTCGCACCACCTTGGATATAGGTTTAAACTTGGGGGTGCCTGACAGAATCCTTGCCGCTGCATTTTGCACCAGTTGTAACTTATTTAGGACTCTTTCCTGGGCATTGATAAGTAGACCATTACAATAGTCTACCTTTGACATAACCAATATACTGATAAGAGTCCTGCCGGCGCTAGGTGGGAGAAAAGGTAGCAGTTTTTTTATCATCCTGATGACATGGAAGGATGAAGAGACAACTGCGTTGGCATGGTGTAAGAATGACAACTTGTCGTCGAACATAACACCCAAGTTTCTGACATTTGTGTCGGGGGACGGAGGTGAGCCTAACTTAGCTGGCCACCAAGTGGGGGACCAGCTAGGGGAGAGATTACCAAAGATCATCACCTCTGTCTTATCTGAATTTAGCTTGAGGCAGTTGTGTGCCATTCATGTGCTAATTGCTAGCATTCCCTCTTGAAAGTTTGCCGCAACTGCCCCTCCGTCATTATAAACCGCTAGCACCAGTTGTGTATCGTCGGCGTACGAGGTTAGTCGCATATCGCAGGATTTGATAATCCTCGCCAAGTCCGACACGTATATATTAAACAAGGTCGGACTCAGTGATGATCCCTGCGGCACACCACACAGGAGTGCATATGATGGGGAATTGAAGTCACCAAGAGTCACTGGTTGAGTGCGATTAGATAGAAAGGAGGCCAGGAGGGCCTTGGCTTTGTCTCGGATGCCGATGGCTGAGACACGGTCGATCAGGGTTGCGTGGTCGACCGTGTCGAATGCTGCTGAAAGATCCAGCAGCACCAGGACTGCGGCACCCCCACAATCAAGTATCATCCTGATTTCATCGGATGCCTTAATGAGGGCTGTTTCAGTGCCGTGGCCTTTTCTAAAGCCAAATTGAGGGTTATCTAGAAGGTTATTTTCATTGATGAAATTGGCCAGCTGAGTGTTCACCTTTTCAAAAACTTTTGCGGGGAATGGGAGACATGCAATTGGTCTATAGCTTTTGGTCTCTGTGGGGTCTAGGTTGTTCTTCTTTAGTTCTTAGAGCCGCTACATTACATTTGCCACCTATATTTGGAGTGTGCTCCAGTAGTAGATAACCTGTTACTGGAGTTGCTGTGTGAGAACGCGAATACCCAGGATATGCTCACTTTTCTCTTTTGACCCGGTTCTTTATCTAGGTAACTATTGTCCTGATGAGAGTCGATAATTGATTACAGGAAGAAACGTCAACACATTCTCTTTGAATTGTTTTTTGTGCAGGGACTGTATGTGGATTGGGAAAACCCCTCTAAAACAAGTGTATAATCATAAACTTTGTACTTTTTACAGTGTCTATTGTAGTTGTTGTTTGTATACTCGCTTTTGTCTAGGACTGCGTCATCTGCACATATTGCACCTTCATGGGATTTGAAAAGTAACTAAAAACTCGAACAAAATGAAAAAGTGACTTTAATTGATTTTTTATTTAATGTTTACTGGTATACAGTGCATTGAGACATGGGAGAAATACACACAGGCATAATCTTTTAATCATAAACAAGGTATTATGCTGAACGAGTCCCATGGGACACCTGTTTGGCTTACATAGTATTACCCTGATCCTTGTCGTCATTGTGGCCATACAGGGTTGTCCTTGTTGTATACTCGCTATTGTATGTACAAGGTCTTGTGAATACCAAAAAGGTTACTGCTTATGGGGTTGTTCACAGATAGCTCTCTTGTGGGACACTCACTTTTTACAATCATTTAGATATTTGTAATGTCACTCCAGTGACGTAACTGGAGTGCCGGACTGTAACACTATGTGTCAAGCAGAGGTCATCGGTAAGCACACCCCTCGATATCCACGGAGAGTGGAACATACCCCAGGGTCATATGAGAGAAGTAATAAAAGGCAGCGGGGCTCCTAGGCGTGGCTATTGTAGAAGTAGCAGAGGAAGCCAGCCGGAACAACCCTCCCTTTGTTTCCATTATATTGGATGTTACCATCATAATTTCTAGGCCTCAGGCAGCAGTGCTCAAATACCCAACACCTAATTGTTGTCACTCACGTCCAGCAACACTACACTGGCGATGAGGGAGGTTCGTGCACCGCACCTTGTCTTGCTGCGTCAGCGGCTTTGTGTTTTCACACGCAGCGCCCATGCTGCACACGCTGCACCTGGTGCACCGTTAAGCGAGATAGCAGTGACCTGAGCCCACCCGGACTGCTTCATAACTGGCACCCTGCTGTCCCTCCTCCCGCTGGCTCCAGAGCACGGACCGAGTCACCAGCCCTGTGCCTCACGGAAGCAGAACGCTGCATGCTGCTAGGCTCCCTCACAGGATGACGCTCCCAGTCCTTGTGCTACCCAAGCAACCCTTACCAGGTAGGAGCACACCGGCCCATTTCCCAGGTGCTGGACTGGTCTGCTTCCCATGTACTCAGCGGAACACGCACACATGCAGGCTGCCAACACCCTGCAAGGCCGCTCTCCCGCACAACGCACCTGAGGCGAGGACTTCTCCTGACTGCTTTCTCTCCTTTTGTGCGGCAATGTGCGCCACTTCCTGGTGACTGAAAAGAAACAACACAACACCAATAAAGCTACCAAAAATAAAAAACATTCAGGAAGAAAGTCCAACTTCAAAACTCAGGTGCAGGTGATTGTTCTGCCTTTAACACCATGGCTGGCATACCCACAATTTGAAGCTTTCACCATTGAAGGTGCACTCTCAGCTCAAGCACCCAGATGGAAAGACTAGGTTGAGCACCTATTATTATTATTATTCTTAAATTAAATTTATAAGGCGCACAGCTACCCGGAGGTTTCCCAGTGCACGGACGGTTTGCAGATAAGACGGAAGGGCTGTTTTACTGGCTGAAAAAACAGGTTTTCAGCATTTTACGGAAGCTTTTATGGCAGATTTCGTGGTGGAGTGGGGCAGGTAGTGAGTTCCACAGCACGGGGGCCAGGTACGAGAAAGAGCGTCCACCCATGCGAGAAAGCTTGAATCTAGGAACCGTGAAGTTTACTTGGGATGAGGAGCGAAGAAGGCGGGGCGGGAGATAAAGCTGGGCTAGGGAGCAAAGGTAATGGGGAGCTGTGCCCAGCTTGATCTTATGCATGTAACACAAGGCCTTAAATTGTGTACGTTGCTCAATCCTTAGCCAATGGAGATCACGCAAAGTGTCTGAAATGGAGGATGTTTTAGGTACTTGGCAGAGTATTAATTCCTTACTTGCCCTCGATAGAGGATGTTGCCGTAATCAAGCCCAGATGTAATTAGGGCCTGGATGACTGTTCTTTGGGTGGATTCAGGCAGCATCCATAATATCTTACGGAGCCATTTGAGAACAGTGAAGCAGATGGAGGTGGTCTTGGCTACTTGCTGTTTCATGGTCAGCTGATCGTCAATCACTATGCCTAAATTGCGAGCTGTTTGTACTGGTTTAGGGAGTTCACCCATTTCAGGAGGCCAGTGGCGTGGGCCCCAAAGGTCTTTAGCTTTCCCCATGATCAAAACTTCCGTCTTGCCACCGTTTAGCTTTAACCAGTTAGTGTGCATCCAGTTGGCGATTTTAAGCAACCCTAGCTGTAGGGATGAGACGCTGGATTTGTCATTGACGGATGAAGAAAAAAGAAGCTGGGTGTCATCAGCATAGGAGAAGATTGACAGCCCAGCCTCTTCTGCGATGGTAGCTAAGGGGCTGACGTAAAGATTAAAAAGCATAGGACTAAGTATCAATCCCTTGGACACTCCATAGGGAGAAGCATAGGTCTTTGAGCAAGCCGAAGGAGAGGAGACCTGAAAAGTCCTGTCGGTGAGGACATTTTTGATCCACTCTAATGCGGGTCCAACAATTCCCAGAGACTGGAGTGCTTTAAGGAGGGTAGGATGGGATACCCTATCAAAGGCGGCACTCAGATCAAGTAGAATGAGTGCCACCGTTCCCCCTTTATCCAGAAGCCTGCATATTGTTTCAGTGACTCCTAAGAGAGTGGACTCTGTGGAGTAGCCGGCTCTGAAGCCAGATTGGGACTCGTGTAAAATGTTATTGGATTCCACGAACCGTGCGAGCTGTTGATTCACGTGTTTTCAAAGACTTTAGAGAGAGCAGGGAGGAGGGAAATTGGGCGGAAGTTGGAGGGCTCCGCTGGATCTGCATTTGGTTTCTTCAAAATGGAAGAACCATTGCGTGCTTCCATTCTGCCGGTAGGATGGCTTCCCTCAGTGAGGACTTAAGTAGCTCCATGATGATTCTTAAAGAAGGGGAGTTGAGTTTTTGAAGGATATTGACTGGCAGTGGGTCATTAGAAGAGCCTGATTTAAGACTATTTAGGATAGAGCTGAAGGACAAGGGGTCTAAAGGTTGCCAATTAGTTATTTCCCTGGTAGACCATGGAGCTGCTAGCCCTGCTGAGCTGTTACATTTAGGCGTGTCCGATGTATTTATTAAGTGCTGTTCTGTTTTGGGAGTGGAAGACTCAAGTTCAGCGTAGATCTTTTCTACTTTTTCAATGAAGAATTTAACCACAATTTCACAATGTGCTTCATCAAGTGACGGGGTGCCGGTTGGCAGTTAGCTCCTGAGAGATTCCCAACTAGTTTGAACAGGACTTTATCATTATTTTGTGCTGATGTGATAGTTTTATTCACATATTCCGCACGCGCGATTTTGCACAGGGCATTATATTCTCTCTTTGCAGCTATATAGTAATGCTTGGATTCTAAGGCATAGTCCTTCCTCCAACGTCTTTCTAAAGCCTTGCATTTTGTTTTTTCGCTTTTTAATTTTTCAGTGAACCATGGGGCAGGTGGACGGTGATTGTTTGATTTCTTAAGTGATAAGGGAAGGCAGGTGTTCACAGATGCCGTTAACCAAGTGTGGATGGAGGCTGTGTCGGAGATTTGAATGGGTGATAAATCAGGGGCACTGTTCACTAGGTGTTGATTTAAAGCTTCAATATCAAGTTTCTTCCTACTTCTGCTCCTTATTTTGGGTAACGAGATAGCCGGTGACGGAGAGTCAAGTACTAACCTAAAATTGACTAAAAAGTGGTCAGACCAGAGAAGAGGCAACGCTTTTTGATTATGAAAGTTGGGTAAGTTTGAGAATATGGGGTCGAGCAGGTGGCCGTCCCTGTGCGTGGGACCTGAATTACTGAGTGGTATGTGCATGGCCTCAAGATCGGCGATCAAGCTGGAGCCTATCTTGCAAGTAGGATCATCGAAGTGAATATTTAGGTCGCCCACGATGCTATTTTTTGAGGCTACCAAATTCGACGGCGACAAGAAAAGAGCCATGCTCATTCATCTTGTGGGGAAAGAAATACACAGAATATCCAAGACCCTCACAGAAGCTGCTCCTAAAACACTCCTTCCTCTCATAGCAGGTTTAAATGTACATTTTGAGCTGATGGCTAAAAAAGCTTACAAGCGAATCATGTTTTACCAAGCCAGACAACACACGAAGAATCCATCGACACCTTCCACAGCCGACTAAAAGAACTGTCCAGCACATGCGGTTTTGCTAATGAGACAGAAGAAATACATGACCAAGTCAGCCAAGCTTCGCAAACGCATCCTGAAGGAGTCTGGAAGGTCGCTAGCAGACATCCTAACAATGGGCTGCATGAAAACTCTTGAAAGCACGTGCTTCCCACATGGAAGCTGTCCTTAACGCACCCCTGAAGGCTGAACCAGTTAATGCTATTGCCTCGTCACCCAGCACGAGCAGACCCAAGAAAGACTGTATGACTCCCAGAACCTGTGGCTTCTGTGTAGGCCCAGTATACAGACCATCCGAATGTCCGGCCTGAGGAAAGAAATGTTCCGGATGTGGAAATTTAGCGTGCAAACTGAACATTATCTGCGCCATCTTGCCTCTCCCCAGCGCCACGCACAACGAATGCACGGCCGCCATTTTAGGCACCCCGCTCTCTCCCCGCTCACTCTCGACCGCCAGCGTTTTCCCTTGGCGCTGCAAGCATCCCCCGCGCGCCGGCCACCCCCGCTCTCTCATACAGGCCATAAACCCTCTCCTTCTGCGCGACCCTGCTACGGAACCACTTCCAACCGACAACCCATACATGGTCATGCCTCTCCTTTGATAACCCCCTTCCTCTGCGCCCCATTGTCTGAACTGGTCCCAGGCCATCACCTAGCCCTGCGGATGCAGTTTACTGCCCCTACTGTAAGGGAAACACCCCACATCAAAGGGATTACAGTAGATCAAAGCCCCTACCCCCTGAGACCCGGCCAGTTGCACACACCCCCGGGAATTAGCGGAATTCCCTACTGCGCGATAGCCATCTCCCACTGCGGGTAGGGTGGGAACTTCTACTGTAGCTATGTGTGGGATCGGATCTGAGCCGGGGCTTCAGGGGATGTTCTTTCAGGCATCAAGGGAATCTCAAGAATGTACTATGTGTAATAAAGCAATAAACCAGTGTATAAGAGACCAGGTCTCAGAGATGCAGTTAGAGCACCTCGTGACGATACCTTGCTGTCTGATCTGATGTGTTCTGCTCCGACGGAATAAAACTTTGTTTCCTGCCTTCCAGTCTCCGGCGCCTGCCTCTTTTATTGGTAAATTATCGAGTGGTATGAGAGGCGATTACCGCCGGGCAAATACTTGAAAGATTATCAACTGAAACTGCCGCTACCATTTAACAATTGGCGTCCCAAACGTGGGGCCCATCAGCGACACGTGGATCCAGTGGGAGAGGTCCCGACGACAGAGTGAACGACTGCAACGATCGGGAGAGCTCCTGCCCAATAGACCCTCGTCTGGCAGCCGATCATCCGAACTTCACTGGTTCCGAGCAGACCTCTCTCGAGTGATCTACGGTCCTGACTGGGAACCATCAGGAGTGCCGCGGCAAATACGGAGAATAGAGGACGATCGGGCGCTGGAGGCGGAAGACGAGAAACTGTCCACGCGGTCCGGGTAAGGTCGTGAAATACGACAAAAGTGCGAAATAATTGATTGATTGTTTGAATACTAGTATTGCTCATTGATTGTTCTTTTTGAGATATTCGCTGTCTACAAACGGGGAGGAGTAGGAATACTCTCTCTCTCTCCCTTTGCAGATAGTGAAGGGTAGGTAACGCAGACTTTTGTCCCCGTTGAAACCCGTCGTGCCTATCTTTATCTCCCCATTGATTGATTGTCCGAACATTGATTGTTTTGAAGAATAGTACTTTTTGAGATATTCTCTGTTTGCAAATAACGTAGAATAGGAATATTCTGTCTAGTCTTTGCAAATAGTGAAGGGTAGGTAACGCAGACTTTTGTCCCCGTTGAAACCCGTCGTGCCTATCTTTATCTCCACATTGATTAATTGATTGATTGTCCGAACACTAGTTGTTCGATATTGGTTCTTTGGAGGTATTCTCTGCTTACAAATAACGAGGAATAGAGATATTCTGTCTAGTCTTTGCAAGCAGTGAAAAGATAGGTAGTGCTGACTTTTGTCCCCGTTGAAACCCGTCATGCCTATCTTCTCCCCACTGATTGGTAGTTGGTTCTGCCCGGACCGCTTATTAGAGGTGAACCACCCGGCTCCACTGGAAGGCACCCCTAATAAGGACATGTTCACTAAATATGGACTAGTCGCCGTAGCTTATAGCAAGCTGTGGCATAAATATACCAAGAAGGACCCCGAAAGTCAGTGGCCACTGATGGGATCCTTCGACGACCGCAAGATAGAAGCGCTAGAAGTAGCTCTGCGTAGCAATAAGACGACGCCTACTATGCTTGACAGTATTGGCATGTGGCGCAAAGAAGCGACGCAACGGAAAAAGAGGGAAGAAGTAAAAGCAGAAAAGGAATTACGAAAGGCAGCTCACCTAGCCGCTAAAAAGTTAGAAGAAGACATAAAGGAGAGAAGGGAAACTAAACTAAGACAGGAGCCCGAAACCTCAGGCCAGTACGCTGTTAGGACCCCTTCTTTGCTCTACCCTGTATTGTCCTCCAAGCAGCAAACGAATGACGAATTACTGTTAGGTCCCCCGACCATTTACATGCCCCCTCCGTATGCACCCTCCCAATCGGTAGTGCAACACCCACAACCCCCGAACACGAACGAAAGCAGTACAGGGGCCTCGGCCCTCACGGCCTCCGCGCCGGCTGAGCCTCTTGTACTGAACCTAACGTCGACTACAACGCTAGACGACCATGAGATAGGAAAGAAAGAGTCCACCAGAATGAATCGGTTAACTAAAGATGAACGAGCAGGAATTGACAAGATAGTAGGGACGCTGGTGGAGCGAAAAGAAAGTGAGGAGTATATAACGGACGTGTATAAATCGTATGCCGACGGCCGCAGACGACACTTCGTCGTACGGCTCTGTTATCACACCCTGAATACATATGAGGATAGGTACCACGATAAAGGTCCCGAAGGCCTAGCGGCCCTATATAGGAAGGTAGACATTGGGGAAGAAAGAGAGGGCGATGTAACGAACCTCTTCACTCGTACACTCGAGGTCTACCGACACCTTAAAGAACATGGACAGACAACCAAAACAGAAACCCCCATAGCAACTAAGCCTCAGGGAGGAAGGGCCGATGCCATGATGCCCATTAAAGAAGCTGCCCCCTATTGGGTCCCCCCACGGGGTCAGGGAACGCACGACGACATCAACCACCAAGATGCGAAGGGAAGGGTTGTATATAACTGGGTCTACCAGCCGTGGGACCGGCAAGATATTTTGACCTTTAGAAAGACCCTACCCGACTTGAGAAAGAACCCGACTGCCTTCTACACTGAATTAGGCACAGCCTTAGGCTCAACGATAATGACGTTAGCAGATATCGACTTGTTCTTTGGGCTATGTCTGCCGGCTGATGTGTGGAAACAAATCCGGAAAGTTGACCACGCTGAGCCGTTCGGATATACCTGGGTACAACTCGATACCATAGATAAACAGCGAGAACCTGGACAAAAACCCCCGAAAGCCATCTTAGAGCTCCCAGACAAGATTGTACAAAAGCTGAAGACTTTAATCCCAGAAAGAAAGGTAGACTGGTCGATAGTGACGGCTTGCCGCCAGAAACCCCAGGAGGATGTGTCTGAATACTTCTCCCGATTCGAGACTGTGTTTTCCGATTACAGTGGCCAAGACATGACCACCGCAACCGGACACCACCTCTTTGTCCAGAATTATGTAAAGGGTCTGTCTCAAGAAGTCTCCCAGAAGCTACAGACCAGCGAGAGTAGCTGGGCAGCCTCCAAACCCGCAGCAATTCTCCAGATGGCCCAATACTACGAAAATCAGAAGAACGAGAACGATAGGGCGTCAGAGAAGAAGAAAAAGGAATTAAAGGAGAGGGTGATGATAGCACAGTTGCAAGGGGTGACCATAGGAAGGGAACCCCCAAAAGAGAATTACCAACCAACCGCCCTTAGAAAGCTACCCCCTAGAGACCATACACCTACACCCTACAACGGACGGAGAGACTTAGATGGAAATCAATGTGCGTTCTGTAGAGGGTTCGGACACTGGAAATCCCAGTGCCCGGTCCTTCTGGAAATAAACAAGAATAGGGACCCCAGAGACGCAGCATACGACCACAGAAATAGAGGACAGGGACGAGGGCACACGAACAACACCATCAACGACAGGCCAGGCAGACCAAACACCTTTGATCGCCCCCGCCAAAACCAGTGTCAGCAGTCCGACTATGAGAGCACTCATGACTTCGCATAGGACCGCCAGGGGCAAGGGAGGGATCCAGTCGAACTCCGTGTTGACCAGCAAGGTCCTTACGTCACCGCTAAGGTCTTGGGCACAAAATCTCCATTCCTGGTAGATACTGGGGCGACACGTAGTGCGTTATCTAAACGACTGATTCCTAGGGCACCCTTGTCTGGCTCACACGTAACCTCAATAGGCTTTGACGGAACGCCCTCCACTAACCCCTTATCAGCACCAATCTCCTTTGACTTAGAAGATAACACCACTGACACGGCCTTTCTGCTCTCCTCCAACACCCCCGATGCTATTATGGGACTTGATTTGCTAAAACATTTTCGAGCCACTATCAGATGCTCCCCAGACGGAGTTCGAGTCATCCTACACGATAACCCAGATCTGTCCAGACCCTGTCACACTCGGCGTATGCTCTCTATAACCGATGCTGATATGTCCCTACTCGACACATTACCTTCACATCTATGGGCTAAAACCGACTCAGATGTAGGGCGCATGGTGATCGACCCGGTACACATAACCGTCCGACCGGACGCAGTGCTCCCAAAGCTTCCACAGTATCGGATATCACCCGAAGGCGAGAGGGCATTGGTGGAAATCATCGAGTCCCTGGTCGAGGCAGGAGTGGTAGAAGAAGTAGTGAGTAATGTTTGCAACAGCCCTATCCTACCCATTGTAAAGAAGCAAGGCGAGGGGGATGAGAAAGCCTACCGTTTCATTGTTGACTTGCGAGAGGTTAACAAAGTAGTCATACCCCAGTACCCCGTAGTCTCAGACATCACCACCATCCTCACCCTGATTCCATCCACCGCCACCATCTTTACTGTTATTGACCTCAAGAACGCATTCTTTTCCATCCCCATCCACCCAGACAGCCGCTACCTGTTCGGCTTCACTTTAAAAGCCCGTTCGTACAGATTCTGCAGGGCACCCCCGGGGCTACACTGAGAGTCCCAGTATTTACAGCCAAGCCCTCAAGAGGCAACTGGATGCAGTCCAACTGCCCGATGGAGTGGTATTGATACAGTACGTCGATGACATTCTTTTGGCGGCCGACACCACTCCTCTTGCCGTCACAGCCACCATTCACCTCCTCCGCTTCCTTGCGGAGAACGGTCACAAGGTCTCCAGAAAGAAATTGCAATTCTGCCAGCCCCAGGTAACTTATCTAGGCCACCTACTATCCAAAGACGGGAGGAAACTTACCCCTGACCGAATTCAAACCATCCTAGAAACCCCTGTTCCCAAAACTCAGAAGCAAGTACGATCCCTAGTGGGCCTCACTTCCTTTTGTCGACAGTGGTTGCCAAACTTCAGTCTCACCATAAAGCCTCTGCTTTCCCTGCTGGCTAAGGATGTCCCCTTCCCCCTCCCCTGGACACCCGAATGCCAATCCTCCTTCAAAGAATTACGAGACGCCCTCTGCTCGGCCCCAGTCCTAGGAACCCCAGACTACACTAAACCTTTCTCCCTCTACACCCACGAAAGGGAGGGATGTGCGTTGTCTGTCCTAACCCAGTCCATAGGCCCTAAGCAACGCCCTTGTGCCTACTTCTCTGCCACTCTCGACCCCGTAGCCAGAGCCTTGCCCGCCTGCCTTCGAGCAGTAGCCGCCGCTGCTGTCTCTATCCGACAAAGTGAGGGGATCGTGCTCTCGAACCCCCTCACAGTATTGGTACCCCATGCTGTTGATACCCTCCTGAACCAAACCAAGACTCAACACCTGACTAGCGCACGACTGACTGGGTATGAACTGACTCTGCTTGCACCCCATATCACATTGAAACGATGCACCACTCTGAATCCAGCTACTCTACTACCTCTCCCTGACGCTGACCCCAATGCATCCCCTATACATGACTGCGTGACCCTCACCGACGAACAAACCAAGAGTAGGGTTGACCTCCGGCATACTGCCTTCCCGGACCCTGACGGAGAACTGTGGGTGGATGGCTCATGCATCAAGCTCCCTGATGGCACCACCTCAGCTGCCTATGCAGTCACCACAGCTCGAACAGTTGTTGAGACAGCCCGCATCACACAGCGATCCGCACAGGCGGCTGAACTAATTGCCCTCACACGAGCCTGCATCCTGGCAGCAGGGACAACCGCAAACATTTACACAGACAGTCAGTATGCCTTTGGGGTAGTTCACCACTTCGGGCTCTTATGGAAAGAGAGGGGATTCTTGACTTCTCATGGCACACCCATCCTGCATGGAGACCTAGTCTCTGCCCTGACCGAAGCAGTCCTCCTCCCCACACGGTTAGCTGTGATCAAATGCCAGGCACACAAGAAGGTGACAGACATTATAGGTCAGGGAAATGCACTAGCTGACATTACTGCCCGAACCACAGCCGAGAATAGGTCCACGACCCATATGTACGTGACCAGGTCACAAACTGAGAAATGGAAGGATGCTAGGGAAACGATTAGGGATATCCAACTAGCCAGCACACCACACGAATTAACTGAATGGGCCCGGGTAGGATTGAAGGACGATGACGGTTGTTGGCGAACTAAAGACTCGAACAAATGGCTGCTACCCGACTCATACTTGATCCCCATGCTGACCATGGCACACTCCCCCGCACACATAGGGTCTGCCCCCATGATCGAACTCATCTCCAAAGTCTGGCACAACGACAGAATACCAGACTCAGCCAAACGTCTGGTCCAACAATGCCTAGTATGCCTCCAACACAACCCTGGGAAAGGAACTGCTGTACCCCGGGGAGGGTTTGGGGTCCCCAATCACCCCTTTGAAGTCCTACAAATGGACTACGTCCAGCTAGAAAGGTGCCAAGGTTTAAAGTATGTGCTTGTCGTTGTATGTGCCTTCAGCAAGTGGGTGGAAGCCTACCCGACCCATGATAACACCGCTATGACTACCGCAAAAGTACTACTGAAGGAATTCTTCCCCCGATACGGCCTTTGTCGAATTTTGTGGAGCGACAATGGCCCCCACTTCGTAGCCGAAGTTATCCAACTCATCTTAAAAGGGTTGGGTGTAAAACAGAAGTTCCATGCGGTCTTCCATCCCCAATCTGCAGGCCTGGTTGAGCGACACAATGCCACATTGAAGCTTAAGATAGCAAAAATAGTCGCCACCACAGGACTAAGATGGCCAGACGCTCTCCCACTAGCATTGCTATCAATGCGTTCCACCCCCACCAAACACCACTTAACCCCCTACGAGGTCGTCTTTGGGCGGCCCATGAACCTTTGGACTGCACCAAAACCATCATCCATCCACGACGTCCCGGACGTCCTCATGTCTGACTATTTGTATAACCTAACTAAGACGTTGTCTGTTATCCACCAGCAGGTGCTGCACGCCATTCCCGATGTTTCCAGGGGCCCGGGACACGACATCCAACCCGGTGACTTCGTCTTAGTGCGTAACTTCCAGCGCACCAAGAGTCTGGAGCCCCGGTGGACGGGCCCCCTGCAAGTCCTGATCACCACCCGAACAGCTCTTCGAGTGGAGGGGAAACGCAATTGGCTGCATGCACACCACTGCAAGAAGGTATCACCGACCCTGACAACCACGGACAACATCACCACCCAAGAGGAACTACTGGACAAAGACCGACCATCCCTGAACCGCTGCCCGGATACAGAGACACTTGAGTTGATTGAATATCCCGATCCCACTGTGCCATCCAAAGAAGGGTATAACTTGCGACGAAAGGAGAGAACTTCGGCTAAGCAGACCACAGGCTAAGTGGAAATCTCAGAACGGTAGCCTAGTCACCTAAAAGGCCACCAGGAGAGAAACTAAAACAAAGTCTGTGGTTCTGCCCGCTACCGAGTCTCTTGAAGGTGATGGAAGCGCCCGACATGAAGATGATGGAAGCAACCGGACGTCCGAAGATCCACTACAGAAACCCAAAGACTGACCGAATGCACAGCTTAAAGACTATTGCACTTTTCATTACCCTTCTCTTTTGCCTTCTCCTCGTGGTCACCTTCTGGATCATGGAGGAGAGCACACCCGCTCATAAGACATTACTGACCACCGTTCAACCTACCACCACGAAAGAACATTATCTGATCTCGCTTTCACCCCAACTCCGAGAAAGGCGTAAGGAGTTCTGGAATAACTCTTTTGT
Source organism: Triturus cristatus (assembly GCF_964204655.1). NCBI lineage: Eukaryota > Metazoa > Chordata > Amphibia > Caudata > Salamandridae > Triturus > Triturus cristatus. Next base: position 1,187,236,091 of record NC_140581.1, on the reverse strand, counting down.
GCAGTTGCTCCACCAACACAATCTTGCTACCAACGCCACTAATTGCTGGATCTGTGGACTGCTACCACATGCCACTGGACACTCTATCCCTTTCATCCCTTCACCTTTTTCTGTCCATGGTTCCTGCCTCGCCTGGCTAATCCTCCTGCAAGAAAGCTACAAGGACAATGCCACTTCCGGCAGAACCATGTCACACTTTTACCATGGGTTCTGGCTGAACAAAACTGGAAGAACTTCTGCCCTCTTCTGCCCTCTGAGATCGAACACTTCCTTTCACATGGACATCCCTGCCAAAGAACGAGTTGAAATGCAAGTGTTCAACAATCCAGCCAGACCCACCTTCTCTTACCTCCGGAAACGGACGGCCGCCACCCTAACAGTGGCCCTGTCCGTCATCAACATCACTGGGTCTGTATGCCTCGAAGGCCTGGGGGCACAGCTGGTGGGCCACAGCTCCTGCCTCATCACCCGAACATTGGACTCAGTTGACCCACCCTCCTTTGTTGCCTCCCCGAATATGTACTTCGTCTGTGGTACTAAGGCCTACACCTGGCTTCCGAAAGGTTGGGGAGGCACCTGCTACATCGCCTTTGTCCTTCCTCCGACGTATGTGGCTCCAGCAAACCATCACCGACAGAAACGGGCCAAAGACATTGTGCAGGCCGACTCCACCGGAGCACAGTTCATGGACGCAGTCAAAGGCCTTGTTCCACTCTGGGGTCCGATGGCAAACAGCCGTGCCATCCGCCACTTAACCCAGGCAGTCGAAACGGCAATGAACATTACAGCTGGCGCCCTCGCCAACAACACCGCTGAGCTTCAGGCCGTCCGCCTGGTGGCTCTCCAGAACCGCCTTGTTCTAGACGTGGTTCTGGCAGATCGTGGAGGAGCATGCCGCATCATTGGGTCCAGCTGTTGTACCTACGTACCGGATAACTCACCCTCAGTCTACAAAGCAATTGAACATCTCCACAGACTGTCCGCAGAGGTTCATCAAGAACAAGAAGAATGGTCACTGGGGAGTTGGTTTTGGGACACTATTAAAGGTTGGGGATGGAGGCTGTTTTCATTTATCCTGATACCGATTGTGTTACTATGTGGATGTTGCTTGGGGATTCAGTGTCTGCCACCTTTATGTTCGCTTTTTATGAACTGCATCTGCCCTAAGACTTTGGACTTTGAAACTGAACGGATGAAAGCTCTGAACGAGGTGGAGGTACGGGGTATTATGGGGATAGATCCAAACTAGGCAAGCTGGCGAGACATGTTAAAAGGGAGGACTGTGGAAATTTAGCGTGCAAACTGAACATTATCTGCGCCATCTTGCCTCTCCCCAGCGCCACGCACAACGAATGCACGGCCGCCATTTTAGGCACCCCGCTCTCTCCCCGCTCACTCTCGACCGCCAGCGTTTTCCCTTGGCGCTGCAAGCATCCCCCGCGCGCCGGCCACCCCCGCTCTCTCATACAGGCCATAAACCCTCTCCTTCTGCGCGACCCTGCTACGGAACCACTTCCAACCGACAACCCATACATGGTCATGCCTCTCCTTTGATAACCCCCTTCCTCTGCGCCCCATTGTCTGAACTGGTCCCAGGCCATCACCTAGCCCTGCGGATGCAGTTTACTGCCCCTACTGTAAGGGAAACACCCCACATCAAAGGGATTACAGTAGATCAAAGCCCCTACCCCCTGAGACCCGGCCAGTTGCACACACCCCCGGGAATTAGCGGAATTCCCTACTGCGCGATAGCCATCTCCCACTGCGGGTAGGGTGGGAACTTCTACTGTAGCTATGTGTGGGATCGGATCTGAGCCGGGGCTTCAGGGGATGTTCTTTCAGGCATCAAGGGAATCTCAAGAATGTACTATGTGTAATAAAGCAATAAACCAGTGTATAAGAGACCAGGTCTCAGAGATGCAGTTAGAGCACCTCGTGACGATACCTTGCTGTCTGATCTGATGTGTTCTGCTCCGACGGAATAAAACTTTGTTTCCTGCCTTCCAGTCTCCGGCGCCTGCCTCTTTTATTGGTAAATTATCGAGTGGTATGAGAGGCGATTACCGCCGGGCAAATACTTGAAAGATTATCAACTGAAACTGCCGCTACCATTTAACACGGATACGGAAAGCTCAAGCACTTCATCAAAGTGTATCGATCTAGCAGAGGACGATCCCCGCTTACCACAATCAATGCCGTACCATATGACCAAGAAAGGAGCAGCGACATGGATGATGACGACAGTGAAGAACACACAATCCACTCCATCTTTGCTTTAGGCACGGCCTCTCATGGAGAGCGCCAGCTTCCCTGATGCCAAGTCCTCATCAGGAGCCACCCACTAACCTCAGTGGTAGAAATGGGTGCATCAATCAATATTATGTCCTCTAAAATGTACAACACAATGCGTCCACCTCCGCAACTATGTCAGACAACAATCAAAGTATTTGCTTACGGCCAAGGCATGCCACTAAACATAAGAGAAAAGTTCCAAACAACAGTAGCCTATGGATCGCAATGGATAAACGTGCCGATCTATGTTGCTTCTGAAGGCCATGGACTGCTACTGGGATGCCAGGCTCCAGAAGCGCAAGGAATTGTTCGTTTCGCATTTGGCATACACCAAGAATCAATCACTCACATCCTAAATGAATTCCCCACCGTGTTCAATGGGATCGGATGTTTGAGAGACATGGTCACATTACACATTGAGACTTCTGTGCAACCCATAGCACTCCACCACCAACGGGTTGCATTCCACCTACGACCATTGGTGGAAAAAGAACTGGAGAAACTGGAAAAGGCCGGCATAATCGAAAAAGTGATTGGGCCCACCCCGTGGGTATCTGTTGTGTCTTGAATAAGTTGATTCACACAGGAGTAAGGTCAATCAAATAGGTTTATTCTTCAAGGAAGAAAGACCGCACCAAGGACCCTCGCAAAGCAGCTCCCATCACCAGCCCACAGCAGTAACTGACTATCCTGGAGCTTCAAAGAAGCTGGCATTGTAATCACCTTGGTAACAAGTGAGGCTGTGATGCAACATGCACTAAGAGCAGGAAACATAACGTAGAAAACATAGGAACATAAGGATATAACAGTATCACCAAACGTTGTCACCATAAAACTTAAACAGCCCTGCGAGGTCAGGATATGTGTGGACATGTGCATACCCAATGTGGCAATCAAAAGAGAGCACCATCTTACCCCGACAATAGATGTCCTCTACTTGAGAACTCAGCGGAGCCTGCTGGGTCTCCAAACTGAACTTACAATCAGGATACCACCAGCTGGTCCTTGCTTAGGAATCCTGTTACATCACAACCTTTTCAACCCATGTAGGACTACTGCATTCTAGATGACTGAACTTCAGAATATCCAGCACTGCTGAGGTATTCCAGAATGTGATACAAGAACTCTTAGCTGATCTCCCCAGGGTTGTTAATGTCAGTGACGACATACTCATTTATGCGATGACCATACCCGAACCTAATCAGCAACTATAGCAGTTACTCCAACAGATACTAGAATCTGGGCTCAGTTTACACCGAAGCCAGTTTTAATTCCTAAGACAAAAACTGCAGTTCTTCGGATATGTATTTTCGGCTGAAGGAGTGGTACCTGACCCTGACAAGGTGCAAGATATTAAAGAGGCCCTACCGCCAACCAAAGTGACAGAACTGCGCAGTTTCCTAGGCATGGTAAATTACTGTGGCTGCTTCATCAAGAACCTCACTGAGCTCACCCGACCGCCCAGGGATCTTACAAAGGCCGCAAACCCCTGGTCGTAGAGCTGTGAACAGGAACACGCTTTTCAGGCTACTAAAGAAGCCCTGTCAGCAGACACAACCTTAATCTATTTTGACCCTTGGAAGAAAACAACCATAGCAGTAGACGCAGGGCTGAAAAGTATAGGAGCTTTATTGTTGCAACGAGAAGAAGGAGTGTGGACCCCAGTGGCTTTTGCCAGTTGATCCCTCACGGCAATGGAACAACGATATTCACAAATCAAGAAGGAGGCAATCACCATACACTGGGGTTACCGACATTTCTATCTATACATCTATGGCCATCCGTTCACCATGACAACAGACCACAAACCCCTCATACTGCTGTTCAAAGGCCCGGCCTCCAAACCGCTGCAAGAAATGAGAAGTGGATGCATAACCTCCAAGTTAACATCTGCAGAGTGGAATACCGCCCTGGTTCCCAAAATCCTGCTGACTATTTTTCGAGACATCCTCGAGCAGCTACGCTTCAAGAAGAAGACGAGGCAGATGAAACGGAGGAATATGTGCAATACGTGTCTGACCTGTCGCACCCCCTCCCACTCTCCCTTGAAACAATTCAGAGAGCAACACACAAGGATGAGTGTTTGCAAAAAACATTCAATGCTGTAAGAGCCGCCCAGTGGGCGACTTTCAAGAAACAATGGATGCACCTCATCCCGGAAGGCCGCCGCATCATGGAAAGTCTGTACCATGTGTGACTAGAGCTAAATGCTGACCCTGATGGATGCCTTCTGAGAGGACATCTGTTAGTCATCCCTGAAAGCCTCATGGACCAAGTAGTTCAATTAGCCCACGCTGGTTACCAAGCAATGATCAAAACCAAGAACTGCCCGCCATCCCCAGTCGTCACTGAAAAAGGACCGAAACAACCATGGGTGAGTGCGAGCCTTGATTTCGGGAGCCTACCCGATGGAAGACACACTAGTGTCATAATTGATGATTAGTCACACTATACCAAAGTAGAGATAATTTCTTCACTAAGTGCGAGTGAAATGATACCTAAACAGGAAAAGATCATGGCCACTCATTGACTTGTCAAAGTGCTCAGGACTGATAATGGACCGTCGTTACAAGTTCAAGAGATAGCGGCCTACCTCCAGTCACTAAACATATCCCACAGAAGAATCACACCCCACTGGCCTCAAGCAAACTGGGAAGTAGAGAGATTCATGCAGACCCTAAATAAGGTAATCCGAATTTCTCTGGCCAATTAGCAAATATCTGATCTTGCCATCTTCTCGTTCTTGTGAAACTACAGTCAAACCCCACACTCCACAACTGTATACCATGATTGTGATTAATCGTTTTTGCGAGTTGTCCGTTTGTTTTGTTTTGGAGAGGAATATAATGTCACTCCAGTGACGTTACTGTAGCGCCGGACTGTAACACTATGTGTCTAGCAGAGGTCATCAGTAAAAACACCCCTCAATATCCACGGAGACTGGAACATACCCCAGGGTCATGTGAGAGAAGTAATAAAAGACAGGGGGGCTGCTAGGCGTGACGATTGGAGAAGTAGCGGAGCAAGCCAGCCGAAACAGCCCTCCTTGTGTTTCCATTATATTGGCTGTTGCCGTCATCATTTCTTGGTCTTAAGTTGCAGTGCTCAAATACCCGACACCTAAGTGCTGCCACTCACGGCCAGCAACACTACAATATTGTGTGAAAAATGTACTTATATGTTGCATATATTCATAGCAAATAGAATCCATTAAAATGCACACATTGTCATTTCATTTATTTTTCTGGTTAATACACACTTTATGCATGCATGTATACATGGCAGATTCTTCAAAGCATGGGTCTAAGCTTCCAGTGTCACCATCCAGAATTGCCAGGACTGAACCTGTATAGACCAGTCCTATATTTGTATGCCATGAGTACAGTTTTCACACAGTGAAAGACAGCATCACACATTTCTACCTCTTGAAGGATGGCTTCAGTCCAGGGATTCTCACAAGCAGTAAATGCTCTATGGATGGGATGTATGTGCACCCTAAGGCTGCTGCTTTGAAAACTGGTTAGTAGTATGTATGTTATACCTGGAGATTAATAGACGAATGTCTGAATAAACATATTCATATCTCTGTATCTCTCTCTCTGATTAGTAGGTCTTGCCGAAAGCTTGCTAATTGTAGTGTAGGAAGTCAGGCTTGATAGAATGTATCTTTTCAAGCAAATTGGTTCTGTCGGGTAACAAAACAGTTATTTCATACGCGCAAACAATGTCGCAAAACCAAAATATTCATAAAACATTGATATCGCCAGAGCCTATACACATGTATACATTAATCATAAATGATCACAAGAAACAAATCAAATGTATATCTATTTTCCTTTTATCCAAATTAAATTCATTCAAATAAGTTTCTTTTCTGAGATACACATTTTTGCTGTAAATGGTGCTCAAGTGACATATGTGCTCAAGTGAAAGAACAATTTTGTGCCTTATATACAAAGTGGTACAGGGTTAATATACAGGGGGTAGGACACGGTTCTTTGATGGCCAGCCTTATAACCAAACACCCTGATTGCTGTCAATGCTCCTTTTATAGTACAGGGCTATGGTTGGTCTGGGCCTTGGTATATCGTCGACGTTTCAACCCTAGAGGTGCTCCTTTCGGTAGTCACTGCGTGTCTTCATCAGGACTGTGTGCGGGAGGGGGGGTTTGGAGTTGTGTATTTACAGCCTAGTCTGGAGAAAAGTTCATGCTGCAAGTGTCCCTAAGTGGCACATGTCATGAATTCAGCAGCATCCGAATGGCTGGAGTCAAAGGGGATAAGCTGGGTGAATCGGCATTTACAGCGCAGGCTTCCGTCCTGCTACTGCTCAGGAGCTTCCCCCTGCCACTGGCGAGTAAATCCCACTTGGTGAGGGCTGATAAGGCCCTGTAGATACTGTTCTAGTCGGTTAGCTAGTGTTTTAGTAAAGAGCTTGGCATCTGTGTTGAGTAAAGCTATTGGGCGGTAAGAGGAGCACTAGGCTGGGTCTTTGCCCGCTTTGAGTATGAGATATCTTGGCAGCAGCCATTGTGGGTGTAAGGCCCGTGTCCTGTGAGATGTTAAAAAGATGCAGGAGATTGTCTTGAAGTTGAGGTAAGAATATCTGGTAAAAAAGCACAGGTAGCCCATCCGGGCAAAGGTGTTTTACCCAAAGGGAGGGCCCAGACTGCAGTGCGCAGCTCTTCTGCCGTAACGGGGCTGCCCGAAAGGGTGGCATGGTGTGGGTGTAGGGGTTCCCAGTTACACTCGGTGAGATAGGAGTAAAGCCGCGAGGGGGAAGGGTCACCTGGGAGTACAACTGTTGGTAGTAGTCCCGGAAGGCCTCTAGTTTATCCCTCTCCGCAGTCGTCCATCCTAAACTACCAAGCTGGATTTTAGCGATATGGGTCCTGGCGCGCTTGTGTCACAGCATACGGGCCAAGAGTCTACCCACTTTAGCTCTGCCCTCGTAGTACCTCTGCTGAAAAGCCAGGAGTGCACGCTTTGCCTTGCCTGTTCAGTTGCTGCACAACTCTCCTCGTAAAATAGCTAGTTGTAGCTTGGTCCTTCGAGATGGAGCTGTTTTTTCCAAATGCTCCAGTTGGTTGATCTCTGCTTACAGTTTAGACTCTACCAATCTCGCCTCTCTACCCCACACAATAGCAGTGGTCGTTATTTTTCCCTTAATAGTAGCTAACAGGGTCCAACCAAGTGCTCTAAACCCTCTGGATGCGTCACTCTCTGCAAGAGACAGTCTGTGGGGGGCTGCCATCAGGAGCCCAACAGAGGTGTTGAAATCCAATCGTCATAGCTCCTCTCCATCCCAGCAGGTCTGGGAGAGGGGCATACAGCAGCAGTTCTGCCTTCTGGAAACGTGGTCATGCCTGACCTCCTTTGGAAACATAGGGAGTCAGCAGTTGAGTGAGCAGGAGAAGCTGCTCCACTGAGACTCAGAAGGTGCTGGATAATGTCTTGGTTTGTGTCTTGTGTGGACGACTCCACCTGCCGTTTATCTGGCCGTCGCTGAGGAACCGTGGTCCATTTGAGCCAGAGGTCTCATCCTGAGGGGCCTAGAGGCAGGGGGTCATCCTCTTTCTGAGAATCTATTGGGAGCCCCAACAGTGTTCTTGCTTCCGCCAGAGATCGCAGTGAGCAGCGCTTGTTTTCCCATTGAAACAAGAAGGCAAAGGGGTGACCCCACAGGTAGAGAATTCCCAGAGTGCATAGCTTACCACTGAAAGGTTTGAAGTTGCGGCGCTTTCTCAGGGTGATAGTCGAGAGATCTTGATAGAGTTGTATCATGTGGCCTTGAAACGTAAGCTCCATCTTGCCCCTAGCTGCTTGCATGATTTCTTCCTTCTCTGTGAAGAAATGGAGTCTGGTCAGGCTATCTGGGATGTTTTCCGTGCGACCATTTGCAGTGGCAACCCTATCTAAAGCAGGTGGTGAGGCATCCTCGTCATCATGAACTGCCTGTCGCAGCACCGCCATGAAGGACATGATCTCAGTGCCTTCTGAGCCCTGGGGCCCCCCGTATGCGGATGTTGTTCCAGCGGCTCCTATTTTCTAGGTCTTCTTGCTTGGTTTGGAAGTCGACGTGTTGATCTTCCAGCTCTGTTACCTGGCGTCACAGCATCTCCTGGTCCTCTTGTCTGGCATCAACAGTCCGTTGCAGGTCATCCGCCCTGTCCCCTATTTCGTAAGCATCCCTCTGAATTTCGTGCAAGCAGTATTTAAACTCTTCTTTGAGTGTGGAGATATCCATTCAAATTTCCTGTAAAAAACGGTCCATGTATCCCTGAGTGATCGGGGCAGAGGACTTGTTTGCCGTCGCCGCTGGACCGCAGCATCTGACTATGGGGCCTTATTCCAGAGAGACAGCACCGAATCGTCTTTGGCTGCTTTAGAACGCGGCATAGTGAGGTGCCTAGTTCGATAGAGCACAGGAGTTCACCTTCCTCCAGTCTAGCTGCTTTCGAGAAATCGTGTGCTGGTAGTGACTTTATCCGCAGCAGTAACCCACAGCGCCCATCCTCTCTAGGGGCACTGTTGCATGGCCCACCGCTTATAGTCCCTGCCTGTGTGGGATGCCTGAGGTCGCCGCAAGCAGTTTATTGAGTACAGTCCCCCCCACTCGTGGTGCTCAGCCCAAGGTCCCTACGTAGAGGTATGTGGGGATTGATTACTCTCCAGTTGCTACACCAGTTGCCAGCAAGCTGTCCACCATGTCAAACTGGATCACATGAGGTCAGCCTGGTTAGCCCAAAACTTTCCCCAGTTGAGCACAGGAGAGTGAGTGACCTCCCCAAGCGAAAGAACCTCTCTCTAGCCGGGTATCTCTGTTTTTAACTGTACTGGCTGATGAATTAGCCTTCAGACTGCACCTTAACTGGGTGAAGGGTTATTAGTTGTCGTAGGGTGTAGGGAGCGGGAACACTGTCACATTCTCTCTATAACCCAGAGAACACGCGCATGCAAACAATTAGGCGTGAAATGTAAATAATGTAGGGGTTACTCTCTTTCTTTTACATATTACTTTGTGTATTGCAGATTACATTTGCTGGTGTTTTCTGTTACATTCTTTCGCTGTATTGCTTCACTTTCTTGAAGCTTTTATTCTGCCCTTCCCACTGGCCTAGGAGTGAGCACAGACTGGATTTGGTCCCTTTCGTTGAGAACCATTGTTTCAGATATCTTGGTTTGGTAGGAACAAAACAAGTTTATTTTCACTGATTATTCCCACACTTTTCTCGTTGGTATCTGGTTGCTGGCATTATGGAGCCCATGCTGAGGACCCCGGAGTTTGGCTCCGTAACTCCTCCCCCGTAGTAAATGATACAGGGGACATTAGAATCCCCTTCAATGGATACTCTGAGTGGTCCCCGAGGGCACTCTTAGAAATGAGGAATTTACAGGGACTCTGTAATTCCAGATCTGATTCTTCAGTTGATTCCTCAGTTGGCCCTGTATTTCTCCCATGGAGTCTCCAGCTAAAAGATGCCAGATCTGTGGAGTTCTAAGTAGCGGTGGGCGGAATTCGTGTAATCGCGTTACGCAAATCTCAGCGAAACGGTAAAAAATCTCCGCGAACACGCAGAAATTCCGCGAACACGCGGAATTGCTTGTTCGCGATACTTTTTTCCTGTTCGCGATCGCTGTTTGCGTGCTCGGGGAGAAATATCTTGCGAACACGCTTATTGAGAACGCGAACAAGCAAAAAATTTCGCGAAGTCGCGGAACGCAGATTTTTGGGCAATTTCGCGTTCTCCGCGGAACGCGAAATTACCCAAATTCCGCAAATTCCGCGAACGGAACGGAATTTACCGCCCAGGCCTAGTTCTAAGAGAACTCTTAATTCCATCGGTGTCGGTAATTTTGCTACCGGTCCTATCGGAAATAAGAGGCACTCTTAAAATCGGGAAACAGTAAGTAGCATAAACTGTAGAGCTGGCCTCTAACTGATTACCAGCTTAATTCGAATTTAAAGTGTTTGTGGTATTTTGTGGAATAACAATACAGAGATGCAATTTTAGGGCTGCGACTGTATACACCATTAATTAATTTGCTTTTATATTTTCTAAGGATGAAAAAAAGCAATTAATGACGACCAACGTGTGGCTGAGACAGGTAAGATTTTGAAAACCAAGCCTTGAGTGTACCAAAACATGAAAATTAATTTAAAAATATGTTTTCATTTGTTACAGGCACAGCTTTATGGGTAATTTGTGGTTTGCACATGTTATTAACGTATTTTTTTCTGTGGAGTATTTTGAGTTGTATTTGTTCGTGTGTAACCAGTCACTTAACTAATGAAAATATTCAAACAGAAAACATTTCAAAGTATATGCCCGAGGTCCGTATTCTGACATACCACTGGTCACTCTGACATCTCAGTGGTACTGTATATAACCTTGAGAAACCTCTGTGTGGACACAGCAGCTTGATACAAACTGAGTGCCCCTCCCTGAAAATATAGTGGAGTTCCACAGGAGATGACAACGATGATTGGCCAGGGCTGTTTCATAGAACCATAAAACCTGTAACAGCCACAAGAACTGTTTTCACCCCACCACATAAAGTTAATTGGAAAACACCGGAAGGCACTATTTTGTTTAACATATTTTATTATTTTAATCTTAAAAAGAAACAATACTGATTGTGCAATACAGCGAAAACCTCATTGTTGCACAAGTACAAGTACAGACCTGCCTACTCACCCAGTGCCACCGTGTGTCATACTATATTTGCTCCCTTCGCACGGTCACACGGTGAGGAGTCGAAATCACACGTTAGCAGTCAACGTGAACTGGAAACCACTGCATACTATGGTTTTCCAGCTGGTCTTTAAAGGCTGTAAGCCATTAAGGAGTGTGAAAACACCCTAGGACATCGGCGACAGCCTCAGCAATGGTTTATTTCTGCTTTTGCCCCACCCCCTCCTCACACAGTGAAATTTATTTGCAAGTTGGCAGGCATGCAACTGAAGGCATGTAGATGTTAAACAATATATATAAAACAACAGGGGCCGTATTATACAATGTGGCACATGTTCCTTGTTTGCACCAGGCAAGGAGACTGTGCTGTGCCTCAAGGGCAGCCGCAAACTCACACTGCCCTGAGGCAGCTCATTCTAGTGAAATATGCAGCGGTTTTGAAGCAGCTGCTTCATGTTTTACTGTGTGGGCGGCAACCCGCCTGCACATTTAAGAGGGGTGAGAGATCCCCTTGCAGGCGGGTGCAGTGAGTGACTGCACCCGCCTTCAAGGGGATGTCTAGGACGCCCTTTACCCCCTGCAGAGGGCTGCCTTCTGGGGGGCACTGACAGTGTGCCACCTTTTAGGTGGTGCACTGTCAGTGTGCCTCCTGACAGCTGCTTTATTATGGCGCTGCACAGAGGCAAAGAAATTCCCATATGTGCATGGGGCCACGCCCCCATGAAAATGAGGGAATGCCCATGCGTATTAAAGAAGGGGGCCGCACAAGCGTCTGCGGCGCCTTCTGCAAAACCAAAGTGCCCCAGTGGCGCGCAAAGCGGGCTCAAACACACTTTGTGCCCCCAGGGTACTTGTATAATACGGACCCAGCGTGGTGAACATTGTGAGCTGCCAGTGCAAGGAAAAAAGCATCCGATCTACATATTGGATTGCCCCATGGAGTCTACACCATCACCCAACTTAGAGCATTAAGCCTCTGCCCCTTTACGTACTTTGCGTAAGCCGCTCCTAATGAGGCACAGGCCTTTGGAATGCAGCGTTTGTCCAACAGGATCAGCAAGTCTGCAAATCTGAGTCTGGGTTTCACTACCCAGGGCCTACGAAACATGCCCAACTGACCTCCATTCAAAAATGGGACACTTCAACCATCCACAAAATCCCATGGTCTTGATGGACTGTCCAGCCAATCAATGGCAAAGAAAGTAAATCCCATGAAAGCAAACAGCTGTTATTCTATGTATCAGTATATCCTTTTGGGTATCATCATCAAGAGGTAAATCCTACACATGTTTCATGACTTTCACTGTGGTACAGTTTCTTATTAGTCTGTGCTTTCGCTATGCATCGATGTATTCATTGTTTTGTTGGTGCTTAAATGTATGGCTGGTAATTATGTTTTTATATGTGTTGTAATGAATGTTATTTTATTAGATGTATAAAATCGCCCTCATTTAGAGTTCTAGACAAATCTTTTTCCTGTTAGTCTACTTCTGTCTGGGTTGTTTCATCATACAGATTAATGCTACAGAAAAACAGTCCATGTTGTCATAGAATTTTGTATTAAGAAGGCTGTTTGACGTTTAATGAATCAGTCCAGGAGAGGTATTTGATTATGGCGATCTAATCCTCTGATATGAGACTCTTTAAAATATTTTTGAAATTATAGAATTTTTACAGATAAGTTCACAAAATTTTACACGTTCTTAAGGGTTTTAATATGCATTTATTTTAGAGTTTTTTCCTCAGCGGAGTAAAATCCAACTGTCTATCTTAACAAGTTATTATTGTACTTTTTAAAGTATTCGTGGCATGAGGTTTTCCTCTGCAAAAGACATAATAACTCAAGATGACTGTGGGTTTAACCCAGTGTCAAATTTCAGATAATACTTTGGTTCGGCAGTGAGACACAGCCATAAAACTATATTTCAAACATAAATAGCATTGTTGAAAATACATCTCATGATCACCTCAATAAAACAAATCTAAAAGCAACACATAAAATAATTTAAAAAAACAAAGAGTCCCCCTCAAGCAAGTTAATCTTGGCATGGGCACAATGCCCCACGGTCATCATATGAACAGATCAAACTGGCAGGACCAGGCTGTCAAAATAACATTTGTTTTCTCCTGGCAATAGCACCCTTTAAAAAAGGAACAAATAGAGATGCAAAGTGTAGGAGAGTTTAACCCTTGCAAGTAGAGGAAGGGCTTGGCTCATCTTCTAATACCGTAAACTCGAATTAGAGGAATTAAAAACCTTTTGGAGAATACCAAGACTCGTCACAAGGACAGATTAAAACCATATTGGGGTCGAACTGGCGCACAATAAAACTAAAATGCCATCCTATAATACCGAATCTAACCTGGTTAAAAGAACTCTGTCCCAGGTGGCATCCACCTAAAACAGGAATGGCTTCATATTGGGGGTGATCTGCAGAGACCCATACTCCCTTACTGAGGTTTTGGCTAGTTCCTCCGCCTCTCTAAGCCTTATTTTCCTGGTTAGAAATGTGTTTTTTTAACCAGGTAATGTCAGCCTTGATAATAGCAGAGGGAGAAGAAATAGTTCTGGTCTCCCCAGGATGGACAATTCCTGCCTAATATAATGTGATCAGGGTATGGCCAGACAATTAGAACTCACCTTCCTATTAAAACCTGCATGCAAATTCGTCCATATAGTACACCATGACACAAGGGGGGAAGTTTAACACGGTCTTCAACATACTCAACCCCCAACTCCAGGTGTACAATGTAAGAGGCACAAGCTGGGGGTATGCCTAAGATACATCGCACGATCCTATTCTCTTCTGTCTGAAGGGCGGTAGTGTTAGAAAATCCACAGATACCAGCCCCATAGGTGAGAATGGGTAGACATTTGCTTGTAAAGACCTCCTGAAGGGGAGCCACAGGTCTTGTACCATTGTGTGAGGCTAAGTTGTAAATATAGCCAGCAGCGGTGGAAAATCTTAGTGAGGTTTTATATCTGCAGGGGCCCCAACTTCCCCTAGCATCAAAAACCATACCCAAATAGGAAACGTCCTGTATAGGAGCAACAGGGTGGCCCTGCAGAAACACACTGTTCATCTTCACGGATTTGGGGCTGCATAACATAGTGAACGTTTTAGAGCAATTTGTGGCTAACCCCAAAGATTCCATGAAGTTAACAAATGCCTGGAAAAGGGTATTGAGGCTCTTATGTGTTCTCTCAAGTAAAACGGCATCATCCGCATAGAGTAACGCCGGAGCTTTTTTCTTACCCAATTATGGTACATCTGCATTACAGGTAGATAACACACCCTCTAGGCCATTTATGTACAATAAAAATAGTATAGGGGCCAATACGCAGACACATCCTTGGTGTTCACCTTTCTCCAGCGGTAAGCTGCTAGTGCATTCCCCAGCAGGGTCAAAACTTACAGATGCTGTAAGATCGAACTGCAGGGCCCACAAGAACTGAACAAGCCGTGAATCCACCCCCATACCGTCCAGCAAGGTCTCCAGGTTAGATCTTACCACGCTGTTGAACGCGATCGACAGTTCCATGAAGGCTAGGCAGAGGGAGCCCTGCTTTGCGATGGTATATTTGCTAATAAGCAAATGATAATTTAAGCATTGCTCCATAGAGCTGAGCTCCTCCTGGATCCCTTATTGCTCCTCCGACAGCATGTTCATCTCCCTAACCCAGGACATCGAACGCTCCTACATCACACTCCCTGCAGTTTGTACAGCAGAGTCCAACAGGAAGATCGGGCAATAATAACTAGGAGACTGCAAATCACCCTTTTTAAAGTTAGGCATGATGGTAGCAGTGTGCCACGAGTCGGGGAGGCCAGTGATAGTAAAGGCATTGAAACAGTTACATAATAATGGGGCCCGTAATTCTGGGACTGATTTGTATATGTGGATAGGGACCCTGTCTGGCCCTGGAGCCTTACTAGATGGGGACTTCATGATGGCATCCCAGATCTCTTCCAGTGAGAAGCTAATAGTAGTTAGCAATTCTACGATTGCCTCCTGACCAATACGAGAAAAGCCAGAGCTATATATGGCACTAAAATGAGCCACCTAAGCCTCTGAGCTAATGTTGGTAATAACAGCATCAACACTTGAGCCCAGGGAGCCAATGTCCTTGACCACCTTCCAGAAACTTCTGGCATCCTTCAACCTACAAGACTGTTCCAGTATCCCCAATACTCAATTTTGATATCTTTTTCTCTCCTACTCAAGGACCATTTATACTCCGTTCTAAACTCTTGGATCTTATGGCTGTCTCTAGGAGACTCCTTCAAAGCCCTATACAGAGTGGAAGGGGCCTTCCTATAGAAGAGATCAAACCACCTGGCCCCTGGGATATCAGGTCTAATTGGCTTCATGAGAAGATTTTTATGGCCAGCCTTAAACGGGCAAACCAATCATTCTCATCTTGCAAATTAACCATGGGGTTTAGACAATGAAGGAGTGGATCAAGATGGTTAGCACACAAAATCAGCTTTCCTCCAGACCAAGCAAGCCCCCTCGGACCTAACTATTTGAGCTGAGGCAGGGCTGTCCTTGACCATACTTTAACCCCAACCACAAAGGATTTTGGCCGCTCAATACCGTTACAATGGTCCCACCCGCCCGAACCTTCACCATAAGGCTCCGGGATACAGAAATATAACCCCTTATTGACTCATAATCCCCCCTTACAAAAGTGGTATTCAACAAGTAAGCAGGATTAACCTTAGCACAGGCATTAAGGAGATCAAACGTGTTAACCATTTTTAATAGAGCCTTAGTTTTCGGGTCCTCCTAGAGGGGTACCCCCCTTTGACATACTTTTTTCAAAATTAAAGAATAATTAGATTGAGTCAAGTCAGCAAGCTTATCATTAAGTAACCACAATATGAAATCCTGAGGTCAAATAAACTAATTCAATATCCAGGCCCAAGGAAAAATCAACAATGTGTTTATATTAGCACATGTCTCCGAGCCAAAATACCCATTATAAAAATTAATATAAACAATGTTAAAGCCACTAAGCCACGTCAAAAGAAGGGGCTGCACAGTGGAACTTCCAGTACAGATCAAACTGATTTTGCACTCCAGGGTGACTCGAGTGTATGCAATTAGACCACCCTTGACTCTCCCAGAGGAAGAAGGAGTCGCCAGAACCACATAGGCAACAAACCCATTCAAGTTTATAGCTTCTATGGCCGAAGTCTCTTGCAGGAATATCAAATCATAGTTAAGGCAGCCCAATAGTCATCATCCATCGTATTGGATAACCCAGCAACGTTCCAGTAAAGTATTTTCAGCTAATGAATAGAATCCCCAGGATTCGTCATGTTAGAGGCATCATTAACAACATTATCAATGGGCGCAAAGCTGGAATAAGATGAAGTTGCAGGACCTCACCTCGTGCAAAGGGCATGGAGATGCGGGCAGTGGACTGGCCCGTCGAGTCTCAGACCCTGCTCTGCAAAATCCCTGGCCTTGCCATAATCACCACCCTCTGGGGGCACAAGCAGGCCTACAAGAGCCATTACTCATTCAATCCACATCTGTCATGCTTCCCAGTGCCTCAAACCGGTTCTGTACCTGAATATTAAAGGGATGTGGGTGGAGTTGTTTGGAACCCTGGGCATCCACCAAGCTAGCTGGTTTAAGATGTAAATTAACCATGAAACTGTTGAAATATCCAAGGAGTAAGAGCTTAACTTTGCTCTCCTTGTGCCGACCCTGTAAGAAGGCATCTAACAGATTCCCTGCAACTCTTGAATTATAAAACGTGATGATGACGGCCTTTTGGGAGTTCCTAAAGCTGCTTCCCTTCCCAGCCCACCATTCTGGCCATCAGAACTTCGTTAAAAAGCTTGTCTTGCACCCAGTATCGTCATGCAGCCAGTGTGTTGATTTCTGGATTGAATCCACTGTCGACTCTTCAACCCCTGATCGAAGAGTTGACACATCAACAAGCACGATGACGTAGGGGCAGGCTGCAGGTGGCAGGTCTCACCGTGAAGTAGAACTAGTGGCTAGCCCCAGGCGGCAGCTAAAAGTAACAGTATTACGACAGGCAGGGGGATGCTCCACTCGGGACACCTGCCCCATAAGGCTTGAAGCTGTACCAATAGCAGATAGTACCCCAACACCCCTGTTGGAGAGGTGTGGCTCACTGGTTAGAGGCGGCAGACCTGTAAGCAGAGAATTGGCCAGGGACCAGGGTTCAATTCCCGACGCGGCAGGGTCGTGGACCAGGGTCAAAACGGACTCGATAATTCTCGCCTCGGTACCCACTCTAACCAGGAACACACTCGGCAACTCTGGGCATTAAGCTTGCCTCATCTCTACAACGGCCCCCCACAGACGCCGGGGATGCCTGGTTTCACCTTGGAGATACCCAGAAAGGGACCATCTCACAGGGGTAGACAGGACAGGTTCCCCAGCGGTCTACAGCGCCGGGACGCTGTGCGTTCTACAAGTCTACAACATTAACAACATTAACCCCTACCATCACCAAGGCCAAGACGGGAACAATATTGCTGAAGATTAATTGTGGCAATATTAGCAGACATGGGAGTTAGTCTGCTACCCTCAGCTATCTGCTTGTAAGTGAGGCTAGAGAGTTTCACCTCCGTAGACTCCAGCCGGTCTAGCAGGACTTTCAATTTAATATCAAGGATAGATTTCATCATCTTATTCAGGGAATCAACCAGACCCTCGACGCTGAACACACAAGACCCAACACTGGTTGCAGGCTCGCTCCCCTTCACGACTTCCGAGTAATGCCCTTTTTGGACTTAAGGTTAGGCGGTTTTGCTGACTTATTTATTTATTTATTGATATATTGCATTTGAGGTGTTCACCATAGGTCTCAAAGGCACAGATGTCTGGGTGGCTGGAGGGAGTAGGTTGAAGGACACGTACATCATCAAAGTTGTCACCATGAGTTGTTGGGACAAGAGAGAGCCTTCTTCCAACATTCAAAATTTCACCCACAACCTTTTCGATATAACTATCAAGGGTGTTGGGCTTTCTCTTTGCCAATTTGTCCAAGGAGTCCCCCACTTTAGAATCAAGCTTCCGTTTGAACTTCATCCTTTAAACTAAGACACATCTTGTGTGGCTGAAAGTACTTAAAGAACTCCCTCCACCTTGGAATCCGCATTAGACTGACAAACTCCCAGTATGGCAATGGCAAAACAAGTTATGGGTATGTCATGACGAGGAGGAAGAATAAACTGAGAAGATGCTTACCCCCCCAAGCAGGCGATTTTAGAGGGGCGGCGCAGACCAGCCTTGCCAGGCCGCAAATAGACCAGTCATCTGCCACTTGTATGCTTTTCAAAAATTTATTTCTTTGATATCTTTTCAATTTTTTCAGCTTTAGCAGAAAACAGGTGCCTTGAGAGTGCAAGAGATCTGCACTAGCACAGATCTGTTGTGAGCTGGTCCTACAATGGATTTACACATTTCAGACAGTCATAGGTGCTCATTTCTTGAAGTATATTGATGCGTGCACTCACTTCTATATTTGAGACCGGTGGATGTGAGGAACTCCACTGACAACACAAACCTGGGGGAATATGTATAAGCAAGTAGTGGAGATCGGGTTAGCTCCAAAATTGCTAACGCCGTGCTCCGTCACTTTAGAAACGCAGGGATGCGCCACATTTATAATATTACGGTGCACCCCTGCATTTCTCCTTGCGCTGGCGCCAAATTCAGCTGCCTAGTGACAACGCAGGCACCCTTGCACCATAGTGCAAGGGTGCCTGCGTTGAGGGAATGATTGTTTATGTGCAGAAAGGTGCCCCTTCCTCAACATAAACAATCCAGTATGGCGATTTGTTTCTTCCATGTGTGCTGCATTGTGCAGCACACATAGAAGTTTAAAATCGTAATTTTTTAAATGATTGTTTGTGTGCAGGAAGGTACTCTTTCCTGCACATAAACATTAATTCATGGCAATTTGCTGTTTCTATGTGTGCTGTACAATGCAGCACACATAGAAACAGCAAAAGCATAGAGAAATAAAGCATTTGTCCTCATTTCGCGATGTTAAGACCAGGCTCCTATTTATGCCACCCTTGTAAATAGCAGACAGCATCAAAATCAATGGGTTTTGCAGCGTAACGCTCACCACAACACCCATTGCACGCCCCTTTCACGCTAAGTGTAATGTGAAAGGGGACCTTATTTACAAGGTGGCGTTACGTGGCTTAACGCCCCCTTGTAAATAAGGCGAAGGGTTTATCGCCATAGGAACGCCACTTAAAGTGACATTCCTGTGGTGAAAGGTGCTTGTAAATATGCCCCAAGTTTGTTTTTAAAAAAAAAAAAACATAACTGGTCAAACAGGGTTCACCATCCCATAAATCATAGAATATATATTTGTATCTCTTTGATAGGGTAAAAATATATTATCCCTTCATATAGTGAAGTACGGAGGATTTGCCATTCAAGGCCAACCCTCACAATATGGTTTGACCTCAGAGTTTCCACTCTGTACCACTAAAGTCTGAGAGTCTCTGTGTCTGAGGTGGAAGTCAATCAATAGTTATGCGGGCTTTGATCTGTGCCCAGGCATATTTATAGAGGTCTGGCTCCAAGGTCATGTCCCATTGCTAAATACAGAACAGGGTCATTCTACATCCAATACACAATCCGTCTTGTGGAAAAAAGTGAAATGGTTATATTTTCATTATAATTAAGAGTGAAATTATTTAGTCGTAGAATTACTATACTTATTTTCTATCGTTATTGTGGTTTTACAAAACCTCTTGTGTATTGTACTCAAACATCCATTACCATTCTCAATACGTGAAGTGCAAAAATAACTCTAATGTGCTACAAATACTCTTCTTGAAATCTTCTCATTTTTTTGTTAAAATACCAGCAGTAATGTCACACATTCCTGTAAAGCACGAGTTCACTTATAAACGTTCTTATCTTTCATACTTTCTTAAGAAAATCAATAACATGAAAGTCACCAACTAACTTCTTGCTCAGTTTATCAACAGTCTTTTATATTGATTGCCATACACAGTGATTTTAGAAAGCAGTGGAGTTCAATCATTACATATCGTGTCCTGTGGCCTTCCTAAGGACTATATCCAATTTATTGAAATCCTAATATGTTTGAGACCAACCTTCATTCCTCTCTATTTTTCACATGTTTATTCTGTTGATCAATGTTTCCTTTTGCATATCATCATCAAGTGGTAAAACCTTCATGTGCTCCATACCTTTAGCCGGCGGCTATTTCCAAATTGGTCTGTCCATTCACTATTCATTCCTGTATTCATCATGTTGTTAGTGCTCAAATGTATGTCAGACACTAATATGTTTTCTAATTTGTTATTAGCTATATTATTTTATTAATTTTACATAATCATTTTCCTTTAGAGTTCTACATTAATCTTCTCCCTGTTATTCTACTTCTCTCAGTTGTTGCTTCATCATACAGGGTGATGTTACAGGATAGCATCCATTATTTTCACAGAATTTTATTTCAGGAACGCTGTTTTACTTTTAGGAAAGCCATCTTGGAGTGATGTTTGATTAAGGTGATTAAATCCTTTGATACTGGACTTCCTAAAGTATTTATAGGTCGAGCATTCAAGACCTCTTGTATATACTTTAGTATACACTTATTATGCTTTCTACTGAGAGACTTTCTTTGTTTTCATTTTTCTGGCAACTGTCTCTATTTAACTTTCTTGATAGAAAACGACCAGCAGAGGTCCGTAAAATACCAAAATCACTTTAGCATTCTCTAGATTCCAGTCCATAGAAATTGTCTTCCACGAGCACCCGTAGACAATAATATGTTTTTCAAATCTTGTATTTTCAGTGGTATGACCACCGAAGGCTCTGATTTTATATTAAAAACAGAGCTTTGGACTATACTATTTCCCACTGGAAGGCAATATTTCTCTCCATGTGTTCCCATACCTGGCGTGTCACACAGTTTGTTGCTTACTTTCCCTCCATGTTAAAGAAAAGTAGATGTTTCAGCACCCAGGCTAATGTGCTGCATAGCTAAATACATATAAGGTCCTAAAGGCGAGACGGATTGCATTGCAAAAGCTTGTTGGGAATTACTTGACAGCACATAAGTTCAGACAACCGTACACATCCATGAAAGTTCTTCAGTATTTATTTCAATGTTTTCTTTTCTCAGCAGAGGGCAAGCCATGCCTGTGGTGGGCCTGAGTCACCTGTTGGTTACCGAGTTCAAAGATTTCCTCTGTGTTCATTTTATGCTGTTCAGGACCTTGTCTTTTTGGAAGGCTGGTAGTTCGAGTAAGCTTTGTTGTGGGTTGAAAAATGTACCTTGAGTTGTCAGGTTTTCATTTTGTTCTTGAACACAACCACATTGCAAAGGATACTGAGTTATTGAGTTCAAGGTACAATGCATTCAAGTGTTAAATTCCCAGCAAGCAGACTGATCTCCCTAAATGTTTTTGCAAATATATCTGGCTTGTACTGTCATATTTGCCTTAATAAATCTCAAGTTGTGGCAGGAAAAAGTTCTGTAAATATGTAGGGCTGTGACTTTTGCTTGGTTTGAAGATGGTGCATTAAAGTTTGAATTTTATTCTTTTTGCTACCAAAGGACAGTGATGTTTTTTAGGGCCAGTGATATTGTTAGAATAAAAATGTCTTAGCTGTGCTGCTTATGTATTGTAGGACTTAAGTTAGCATTCGCGGCACCATTTAATGTTTGGTGTCCATTTTGAGCCATGATCAAAACTAATTTCTCTCTGTCTCTGCTGAAAGCATCTGTGGTAGTTTTCGTTTCTCCAAGGTTGGGCCTTGCTGTATTAATGAATACACTATTCTTATTAGCGCATACCTTTCCCACTAGATAGAGGCCTGCTCCCACTAGTCCAGTGGTGGGCACAGGCAGGACGACCTTGGCATAGAGACAGCGTGTGGCCCGTCACAGGATCAAAACTAATTATTCTATACTTTCTTTGTCTAGCTGCCTCCAACTGGAAATTTCCAGTCTGGGCGTGCCTTCATTGGTTCTGAATCATACATAATGTATCACCATATCTGATAGAGACTACTAGCCACAGATTCCTTTACGTAGAATTATCCCCGGGCGTGAGATTGGATCCGGAAACTTTTTGCCACAGCATCCCTGCGTGCCGGGGTGACAGCACGCGACTCTACCCAGGCGACATCCGCGTACGTGACGTCAGCGAGGTCACATAATACCTGCCCTGGCGCGCCCACATCAGTTTTTTCCTTTTCCGCGTGCAACGCAGATCTGTTCCTTGCTACGGGCCTGTTTAGGGCCCCCTTTCTTCCATTCTTTTTGGTGGAACAGTGTGCGAATGTCTTCAGGCTTTAAAACGTGCACGTTTTGTGAGAGTCTTATGTCGGCGACGGACCCTCACCTCATTTGCATGTGGTGTTTGGGGGAGGATCACGGCACCACAGATTGTGTGGTGTGCCAAAAGTTGAAGCCGAAGTCGCGGCGGGAGTGCCGAATGAAACTTCTCTCGGTGTGTCTCTCCAGGTCGACGTCCTCCCCTCGGTCTGCTTCGGCAGACGGCTTCAGGTCCGGCTGTTCGTCGTCCTCGCCTTTCTCCGATGTCACGTGAGCGTCGCTCCCCGATGGGTAAGTGTCGCAGTTCGTCCCCGGGGGCTGATATCCTGCCTACCGGGGGCATGGACTCTCGGCAGGTGATGCGGCCCCGCATGTCGTCCTATCTACCGTTTCCCGATGTTGGAGCATTGAGAGTCCAGATGGAGACTTACGCAGAGGCTTTGCAGGCTTAGCTAGCGTCTCCTCCTCCTCCTTCCCCTCCTGGAGCGTCGGCTGATCCCTCGCCCTGCGCAGGGCCCTCCACGGCACCGCCGGTTGCTCCAGCGCCGACTGGGTCAGATCCAGGCTTGGAGGATGTGGTGCTGTTTGGGTGCGGCTCCTCTGGGGCACCTCCTTCAGGCCACGGCATCTCTGCCTCACCACAAACTCCTGCGGGGGTCGCGGGAGGTCGACGGGGCTCAGGTCGCATCCCCTAGCCCCTCTTGGTCCCTTGGCAGGGTGGTCCTGTCTAAGGCCGAGGTGACGCCGCTACGGTGCTGGCAGCAGCTGGACAGTGCGGAGCCACATGGTTCGGTGGACTCTCCTCGTCCCGCTCCGGGTTGAGCCCGAGGGCGGACCCCTCGTCCCTCTCCGGGCTCCTCTCGTACCTCCTCACAGGCGGCTGCCTCGTTGGAGGGCGAGTCGGAGGTTGTATCGTCCCTGGCGCCGCCACAGGGGTTGCCAGGTGACCTTTGCCTCCTTCTGGTCCGCGGCCGGCGGAGGGCTTTGGGCCCCTCCCCGGGCCCGTCCCGTTCCCCCACGCTGGTGGTTGCCTCGGCGGGGGTCGGGTCGGCACCATCCCAGGCGCCACTCCGGGGCCGGTGCGGCTCTAGTTCTACTCCGGTCCCCGCTCCGGTCTCCGGTGTGGGGTGACTTGGCGGTCCCTTGCCCGGTGACGATAGATGGTGCCGGTGTCCTGCCTCAAGCTGCGGACTCTACGGCTCCGTGCAGGGGTCGTACCACAGATTTGTCTTCGGACGCTCCTTCTCCCGAGGCAGGCTCCATATTGGTATCGTCCTCCCTGGAGACTGGTCGCCATGTGGTGTCCTTTTCACCGGCGTCGAAGGGCGCTCCCCGCCCTTCCTGAGGCAGAGGTGTTCG
This sequence comes from Triturus cristatus, assembly GCF_964204655.1. NCBI lineage: Eukaryota > Metazoa > Chordata > Amphibia > Caudata > Salamandridae > Triturus > Triturus cristatus. The sequence goes on along the minus strand of NC_140581.1, from coordinate 1,187,212,419 downwards.
TTGGAAGAGCGGCAGGTCCCTCATTCTTCAGCTCGTCCTGACTTCCAGGTCTGGCCCTTGCCCGCCCCGCTTGGCCTCGGGGACGGCCGCCTTAGTTTACAGCCGTTGCCCACAGAGGAGCTGCTTTCTCCACCACGGGGCCCTACGGATGCGGGTGTGGCCTTCGCTCATGCAGTGTCCACGGCTGTGGGCATCCTATGCATGGGTGACCCGGTGGCTCACTTTCCGGCGGACCATCTGTTGGAGGTCCTCCACCAGGGCTCTGGTGGAAGGGAAATCTTGCTTCCCTTTGAAGGTTCGCTCCTTTCTGCCTTGACGGAAGCTTGGAGGCGTCCTGCCTCTGGGGACCCGGTGCTTCCGCTTCTTCTGCATCTGCATCTTCTGATGCCACGTGATCTGGTGTGCCTGTCCATTCACCCCTCAGCCACCAGCCCCCTTTTGTGGACTGCTTTTCCCTCCCTGCTGCCCCTTTTGGCTCCGCCGTCCAGAGAGGCCCGCTGGCTGGACACTTGGGGATGCAACATTTTCGCCTCGACCAGCGCGACCCTGCGGGCCCTTAACACCCTGTGTGTGCTGGCTCGGACCTCCTCCTGTTTGTGGGACTCAGCTGAGTCTCTGGGGTCTGCAGCGTCCCAGGAGTCTGCGCAGGTGGATTTGCGGCATCATGCCTTGGATGGCCGGGTGCTTGCGGCGTTTATTCTCTGCTCCGCTCTGGACGTCTCTGAGACGCTGGGCCCGGCCATTGCTTCCTCAGTCCCTCTCCGTCTACCCCGAAAATATTCGGGAGAGTCTCATTGATCTCCCATTTGATGGCAGTCTGTTGTTCCATGCCCCGGCCGACTCCGCCATCCAGAGGCTCTTTACAGGGCTCCGTCCTCCGCCTCCGCCTTGTCCTCCTCCGTCCCCTCCTCAGTGACTTCTGAGTTTGGGTTGCTTCTGGGCCTTCTTAGGCCGGCTGTTATGGTTGTGGAGTATGTTTTTCTGGCCGTTTGCGTCCTTCCTTGGGACTTTGGCATTGTTGGCTTCTGGACGGCCCTTTTGTTGTTGTGTGTGAGTTCTGCAGGAGTTGTTGCGCAGACTTGGCCCTGAGATTGGGCCTTCTGCTTTGCTTGGGCTGCTGTCAAGCCTGCAGCGGAGGTGCTTTTTTTCCCCGTGGTTCTTTTGGTTCTTCCTTTGCTGCGGAAGTTCTTCCAAAGAGGGTTCCCATATCTTGGGACTTCACGTGCCCTATGTGGGGCTATGGTGGCTGTCATATGGCTTGCGCTCTGCTGGAGGGTTCTGGTCGCCTTCGGGTACCAGTTCTCCATGGTGTTTACGTAGGTTGTTTTTGCTTCCTGAGGTTCTGTGCGCGGCCACTCATGGTAGTGGCCTGGGCTTCTCCTCCTCTCCCTGCTCCCGTTCTGCGGTCTGGGATGTCCCTGTGTTCTCCCTTACCAGGCGTCGCCTGCTCGGTCTCCCTGGGGCCTCGGGCTGTTCTTCTTGCTTCTGGCCTTGACTGGCGGCATGGTTCTGGCTGGCAGGCTGCTCTCCATCTGGAGTGGGCTCGCCTTCTTCTCCCTAGTCTCCTTGGGCTCTCTAGGCTTCTTCTTCTTCTTTCGTCTTCCTGTCTTGGCATTCGGCGGAAGCTATGTTGGCTTGTGGGGGAATGGGGTGCTTCGGCCTCTCCGTCCTTGCCCTTGGTTCCTCTGCTGTGAGTGTACGAGTCTCTTCAGCCTTTTTTCCCTCCTACATCTCCTTGGGGTCAGTGGGGTTCTGCTTGTGGGGTTCCCTTGGCCTAGCAGGGGCGAGGTTCTACGTGGTCCACAGATCTGGTCCTCTGTGGGGCCCTCTGTTCTGCATTGGCTGTTTGGGTCCTTTCGCAGACCCTCCTTCCCAGGGGGTATTGCTAGGGTATCTGTTCTACGTGAAGGAATCTGCGGCTAGTAGTCTCTATCAGATGTGCGAGTTACTTACCTTCGGTAACGATGTATCTGGTAGAGACGATTCTACCTGCAGATTCCTTCACAGCCCGCCCTTCCTCCCCTATCCTGCGAGGACCCTTGGGTTGGTCTTCAGTACTCGCCTCCCGGTGGGGGGCTGTGTCTCCTGTGAGTGCCTTCCTTGTTCTTGATGGATGGCTCCATCTGGAGGCGGTTCATTCCTCCCTTGTGTCTTTGGAGGATGGGGTTTCGGTGCACTGGTGCCCTGCTGCTCTGGCTACTTCAGGTTTGGGGGGGATTGCTTCTATCCTTGTCCTCCCTCCCCTCCCTTCCTTCCATTGCTATCCTCTGGTTTGAGGGTCCTGTGGCCATGTCTTGCCCTTGTCCTTGTGGGTGGTTGCCCTCTAGGTTGGGGTGACTTGGAAGTTTGTTGTCCCTGTCTGTCTTGGGACTGGTCCCATTCCTTGCTCAGGAGGGATGGGTGGGTTGCCTATGTGTGCCATGACTTTTACGTATGCGCTTGCCTCCGGGGCACAGGGTTGGGAGGTTGTCTGTGCTGGCAGGGTGGCTGTGCAGGTTCCTGCTTCTTCTTTCTTCTTTCCCTGCCCTTGGGTTCTGCGGTGTTGGCACTACTCTGGTGGTGTTGTTTTTTCACTGTTTCTTTTTTTTTGTGGATATGGTACCATTTTGTTTTGTATTTGACACGGTCTGAGGACCGATTTTGGTACAAAGTGTTTGTGAACACTTTGCCATGCAACATAACGAATTTGGTTTACTTTTGAAAATGCCTGGGTTTAGCAGATTCTTGTTGTCGTTGTTACTCTGCAGATGCTCGATTGAAAGAAAGTCAGCCAGTGCCTCCAGAAGGCATTCCGAACTTTGATATGTATGTGAAGCATGGCCATGGCCCTATTATGTTTAGTACGCAATGGCACAAATATACAAGGGACAATGCCGAGTTGCAGTGGACGTTGAAGGGCACTTTTGATGAACAAAACAAATGGGTTTTTACAGGAGAAGTTGTTTGCAAGAAGTAGTAGACAGTCTATTTTTGATTGAATATTGATAAATCTTATGTGGCCCGAGAAGAAAATTATACATTTGTGGAACAATTGCTAGATACTCGACCCCCACCCCCATATGCCCCGCAGAGGATATATCCCGCCCTTCCCTCACAGGCTCAGCTACCCGGTTCTTCTGTCTCTGCTGTCACTGCTTCTGTTACTGTTGATATGACTGCCTTGGCCAGTGCACCTCCTCTCCTCTCTTTGCCCTCGCCATCTGTGGCTGGCAACCATGACTATTAGTACTCCTGTAACACCTATTGCTTCGGTGTCTCTTCCGCCAGCTCTTACACCTGCGACTCAGCCGGCAGCAACATTAGTGCCTGCTACTTCTGTTGCTACTCCTACTGTGTTCTTCTATCCTCAGGCATTACTGTGTAGAGGGACACCAGTACGTGGATCAGAGTATAGAGACTGTATGAAATTTAAGGAACGTATGGGGCGGACGTTAGTCCGATCTGATATGGGAGATGAGAAGAAAAGGGTAGTAGCTAATCAGGCTGCCCAGTGGGCTCAGAATCCCATTTACGGTGTGGAAGATGTGTGGAGTGTGATGAAAGATTATGAGCCTTTTGTACAACAGCATGCCCTTAAGCATATGTCAGCTACTTTAATCGGTCTTTGGGAGCAGTGCTTCAATGATACAGCACCGCAAATCCTATATGACATTAAGGATCATGTATATGTTACTGATATGGTGCCTGGTCACGTTTTTAGTAATGTTGCGATGGTGGTTGCTTACAGTTTGCGGGAGGTTCCTCCTATCTATCATCCCGAAATACTAGAACTAAGGGATCAGCATGATATCGTTACTAGACCAGGGGTAGCTGCCCATTTCCATGAACAATGGGTTTATACTCCGTGGAAAAGGAGTGAAATCTTGTCTCTTAAGACTCAGTTACATGATCCTAGCAAGAATGCGAATGCTTATTATAAAGAATTGACTGAAGAAGCCTCTTTAACAGTAATGACGCTTGCTGATATTGAAATGTTTTTTGGTTTACTAGTTCCGGTTGATATTTGGCGACAAGTACACCCACAGGATCATGTTGCGGAATTGGGTGGTACATGGGACCAAATTAAGATATGGGATTAGGAATGGAAGCCAGGTGATAAGCCTAGAGCGGAGATACTTGCTTTGCCCGGCCGTATCATTACGTATATGCATTCCCTTATCCCACCAAGGAAGGTTGATTGGGAAGTTATCGGCTTGCTGTCAGAAGAAAGATGAGTGTGTCTGATTTTTTCACTCGGTTTGAGGGGGTGTTTCTAGATTATAGTGGACAGGATTTGTCAAATGAAGGCGGTGGGCGACTGTTTGTCAATAGATTTGTTTCCAATTTGCTTCCTGAGATTGCAACACGATTGCAGGCTTCCAAGAGCACCTGGTCCACCTCTACCCCTTCTGTTATTTTGAATATGGCGCAGTATTATGAGCACAAGGGAAACGAGGATAAGGAGAGGTCAGAGAAGAAGCACAAGGATTTAAATACAAAAGTGTTGTAGCAGCAGGCTTCGAAGGGGAATGGTAAAGGACGTGGTGGTTTGACGCGACAGCTTCCATGCACTAGCAGGCCTACAAATACCACGCCTTTAGGGCCGAATCAGTATGCATTTGGTAAAGAGGAGGGACACTGGTGTAGCGAGTGTCCGGTGCTTTTGCAGAAAGTGGCGGTCCTGAGAGGACTAGGTTCTCGTGGACGAGGTCGTGGAGCTGGTGGACAGGACAGGGCTCAGAATGCTGTGGCCCCTCAGGGTTTTTCTGATCAGAAGTATTTTGATGACCTCTGGGGAGGGCAGTATTACCATGATGATTATGATACAGATGAGGTAACAGGGATGTCTTACAGCTAGGACAGCCAGGGAGAGAGTGTGGGACCAGTTCCGATACCTGTAGATCAACGTGGTCCGCAAGTTAGTGCAGATGTGCATGGTTTGGCTAAGGAGTTTTTGATAGATACAGGTGCGACAAATAGTTCTATTTCTCGTTCCTTGGTCCCTGGGGTGGCTCTGTCTAGCCATAATAATGTTTCGGTAGGTTTTTCTGGAGTACCGGTTGTTAGCCCCATTTTAAAACCTCTTGCGTTGACTATTGGTCCTTTCACTGTAGATTCGCTGTTCTTGTTGACGTCTAATTGTGGAGAAAATTTGATGGGTTTGGACCTATTGAAAAAATTCCATGCCACGATTTATTGCTCCCCAGCAGGTTTTTACATGATGATGGGTCCGGGTGTAGTGCATCGTACGCAGTGTCTGTCCAAAGACGCACCTATTCCTGCAGAGTGTAAAGACGTGCAGCCAACTCTTTAGGCGACAGGTGACACAGATGTGGGATTGTTACCGATACCGCCATTTTCCATCCGAGTTAAAGACAATGCTTTTGTACCTCGCACCCCTCAATATAAAATACCTCAGGCAGGTGAGCGAGCTTTATTGCAAAGTGTGCAGGACTTGATTGAGAAAGGAGTGGTTGAGGAGACAACTGCTCATGTTTGTAGTAGCCCTATTCTTCCCATCCTCAAAAGGACACCTTCGGGCTCCTCTGATGATCATGCAGATGTTTATTGCTTTGTGATTGACTTGCAGGAAGTTAATAAAATAGTGATATCCCAGTTTCTGGTGGTCCCTGACATTACGACTCTTGACAATGATTCCTTCCTCTGCTACATACTTTTCTGTCATTGACTTGAAAACCGCATTCTTCAGTATTCCCATTCATCCTGAAAGCAGGTATCTGTTTGGGTTCACCCTAGCTGGTAGAAGCTTTAGATTCTGTTGCGCTCCTCAAGTCTATACAATGAGTCCGAGTATCTATAGTCAGGCATTGAAAGGTCAACTGGATTCCTTGTCGCTCCCTACAGGTAATGTATTGCTTCAGTATGTCAATGACTTGCTCATCACCTTGGATACAGAACAAGGTTGCAGAGACAGTATGGTTAAATGGTTGTTACATTTAGCTCAACATGGCCATAAAGTATCCCTATCCAAATTTCAGTATTGACGACCGAAGGTTACCTACTTAGGTCACCTACTGTTGAAGGAGGTTAGGAGATTGACCCCTGAATGCATCAGTACCATTGTTAAAATGCCCATTCCGCAAACTCAGAAAGATGTGCATGCTTTCATAGGAATCACTTCCTATTGTAGGCAGTGGATACCTGGGGTCAGCAGACCACCACGTCTGGGAAAAAAAAATGCAGCCTGTTTTCCTTAGAGGAAAACGGAATGCATTTAAAAAAGAAAAAATAAACTTTTCAGTGTCATTTTTTAAAGGGCACCAGGGACCACTGCCTGATCTTAAAAATATTTTCACACATTCTCACAAATGAGAAGGGGTCCTCTGGGAACCCTTCACGTTTGCAAGTGGTTTACCACCAACTTGAAGTAGGTGGTAAACTGTGAGTATTTTGAGGCCGCAAATGCGGTCGCAAAACAATTGTACATGGCATGGTGACTCGTTATTAGGAAGGGACGGCCCTTCCTAATAGCAGGAGTCGCAAATGCTATTTTGGAGTCAGTGACTCGCAAAATAGCATTTGTACAATCCATTACCCTTTTTTGCGGTTGCATACGGTAGGATCTCCCGTTGGCGGCTGCAAAAAAGTGTCGTACATCTGGCCCTTCGAGTGAAGTGAAACAAAAATGTAGAATTGATGTGAAGAAGTGGAGTTATAGAAAGTGAAAGATAGCTGTAGGGTAACCACGTTCTTCCAGGTCAATTCCGGCACTGTTTCCAGTCCTGGACTTTTGTGTGATAGCCTAATGCACTCCGGCTGTATTCTTGTTTTGCTTCCTTTGAAATCATTAACTATCACACCTGAAATCAGTTATTTATAGGTGAAACATTCAGGGCTACAGAGAGTGTTCATAATGTCTTGAAGAGAGGTAGTTACCTTACAAATAACTAGGGATAAAAGGAGACTCTGAAATAGGTTAATGATAGCACTGAAGAAAATAATTATTTGTAAGATAAAAGAGAAAAAATTATTTAAGTACTTTTCAAATAGGAGTATTTTCAGTTTTTTTCCTGAAGACCCACAAGGACTCAGCAAATATGATTTTGACTCGTAAGGTATTCCGTATAGCAGGTGCTGTCCTCAACAAGGTTTGAGTTGCAGCTTTCTGTGTTGTTGAATTGATATCAACTGCACACACGTAAAATGTAATATGGTGCTGACCTAATAGTAGGATCAGTGGACTCAAGTTAATATTGAACAGAAAGGATGCCATTGAGGATCCCTAATGCACTATGCATGACTTCTATAGTCGAGGAAGAGCCAATTACATTTAGTTAATGCCTATTTTACAAAAATGATCGTAATCTTTCAAGGAGTTTGCTGGTGATCCCGGGCAAATTTTCACAATGTTCCAGCATCACGGTATAATCCATCATCGCGTATGCTGCCAATAGGTTGAGATGGATCAGGTTTTCCACTTGTCTTACATCAAAGGAGGCGATCAGTTGTTCTCTATAGTCTGCAAATGCAGTCTCCATTCTTCTACTCAGCATACAAACTGACTGTTTTGGAGAATGTTATTTGTTTCAATAAAATCTTGCGATAGGTGGTATTAACACAGAATCAATCTCAGCCATTAGACACATTTAACTTAAATGAATTGTAAGATGATTTTGTTATATTACAAGGTGCTGTGCATATCTCATTTTTAACACAGGGCAAATAAATATTTTTTTTCCAGATATTTAAACAGTTGATTATCTTCAGTGAGTTTAGGACTTCATGTATTTATCTGGTATGCGTAATGTAGAGATGGCCTTGCATCAGGGGGAACAAAGCTTAAAGCAAAATGCACATGACACGCACACTTTAGTTTCTAGTTGGGCCGGAAGTCCTGTGTGACCTCCGCCCGTTTATTTAAGCTCTCTCTGGCCACGCCTGGCCAGAGAATGTTACAATGTGTAGTTGCCCTTCCGGGCTATGGTTCCCTTACACTAAAAGACTAGACCGTTACACGTAACATGATAGGTAGTTTGCTGTAAAGCATCTGGTTCAAGAATAATGGACTAACTGTTTATGACATTTCTAAGTTGTTAGTCTTGAGATGGAACACTTGCTTTTGGCAACACATTATTATTTTCTACTGACTTTATATGTATGCATATCATTTTTGAGGCGATAGACGCAAGATATATAAACAAGTGATTGATGGTCGTACGGCATATTTTAGAACCAGCTATATAGAGAATTAAAACTTGCACAGGAAAACAAACGCAGGAAGTCTCATCTTTTGCAATATATGCAGCACCGTCCTTGGTATCTGCTACCATAAAACTAACATGGGCTCGGAAAGCATGTTTTTTTTAATAGAACATTGGCAGAGAGGTCACCCAACGAGATGCCGACATTTAGTATTTTTAACAATAAATACTTGAATCAAAAGTCAATTCTGCACAAAAAAACATAATCCTTTGCACCTATTCATTTACTTTTACATTTTAACACACCTATGAATTTATAGAAAACACTTTTATTCAATGTGCTAGTAGAAAAATACATCATGATTCTGAGCTAGACACCAGGGACAACAAGGTAAGATAAACAATAATGCCAATGGAAGTAAATGTCTTATAAGAAGTTTTCTTTAAATATAAACAATGAAGTTGGTAATCGAATAACAGGTAGCTCATTTGAAAGCCAACGACCAAGTAAAGTAAAAGACCTAAACTGATGTTTACGGCCAGTGACCCATTCCACCGCAATTTATTTTTCTAATAACTAGGTGTTCATTATTTTAGTTTAATTTAAGTAAGCTATTCAGATATGAGACTGCAATAGGATACTGGGGATTCAGCAAGAATCTGATGCGTGTGAATGCATATATAAGAAAAGCAACTATAAGTTCTAGGATATTTTCTATAAAAATATGGAAGAAAAGGTCAGAATTAAGCTGCTGAAGAGTTAAACTGTATGCGGAGTAGATTTCTGACGTGGTCTGGATTCCAGAGGTGGCTCCTCCACAATGGCAGAGGAGCGCCAACCCACTGCCTGGCGCAGAGCCAGCAAACGAAAAATAAAACGATGCTCTAGCATCGTTTTAATTTTCCTTTGCCAGCTTGTGCTTGGAGATTGGCAGGGTGGAGGAGGAGTGATCATGAATGTTTGGCCGGCCATCTCAGGCCGACCAAAAAACACATGTGCCCTTAGGTTTGCCCAGCCAGGCTACATTTAGCAGCTGGGCTGGAGAAACCCCCACAGACTCTCTGGTCTAAACAAGGCATCTATTCAGTTTGCTCAGACCAGTTCCTACGCTGCAGTACAGGGATTGGCCAGGAGTCTGTCCCAGGGGCTGCTGGGACCCAGGAGGTGGCCAGCAGGAGCAGCGCGATGTGCGAGGCTGCCTGCGGCGTCAGGTAACGTTTTAAAATTATTATTACCCCCCTTGATCCCCCGTGCTCGCTCTCCATCGCACCGCGCTCCCCCCACCCTTTGTTAATGGGGGCCGCCACTGCTGGATTCATGCAGAGCCTTCGGATAACTGCCTGAAATATATGGCTGTCATTGTGTTTTGGTACTCACATGCAACATTTAGGCAAAAGAATTTTCACCAGTTACATTTGTTAATTTTTATTTACACAGGGAAAATACGTTCCTCAGTGGAGGAGAATCTTCTTCAGCCCCCAATTAAATATTGAGATGTTCCACTCCATCCTCCTATCCTCCGATAAAGCTATAAACACACTCTTACCTTTGAAAGGAGTGCATTTGTGGGTGTTTCTAGTATCAGAACCGTTCCTGCAAGTGGCATGCAATTACCCATAAACCTACACCTTTGAGGGTCTTTACCTACTTTTACAGGTAGAAGCACACTGAATTGCTTACATCTCCAACTCTAATCCTTTGTTTGCAATTGTGGAAATTCCACTCTGCAAGAGGGATTTCCTTATTCTCAAAAGCCCTTTGAAAAATTCTGCCAATATCAATTCTGTGAATCAGGATTTGGAAATGACCGTTGCAAATGGATTTGTATCCACTCCAGAACAGGTGCGCAAATATGTTTTATCATCTGGTTGATAGAAAACATGGACTACGGCAGACCCTAGACAATATAACAGTTAATATTATGCAAACTTATTTTGTGCGCTTAATTTGCAATTATTAGACACAGTACCAAACAATATTAAAGTGACACATTTCTAGGCACAGCACAAATGCAGTGAAATGGTATAAACCTGCGTTGTGTGCTGGCATTGAATATTAAAAAGCTTAAGTAGACTTTCACTTCAGTATTTAGGGGCAAATTTTCAAACCCCTGTTGCCTCAAAAACATTACTTTTAACGATGTTCCTGTGACGATAGGGGCTTTGCCTTATTTAGAAGAAGGTTTTAAGCCACTTAAGGTGGCTTAACGCTGCATTGTAAATAAGTCACCCTTTCACGCTTTACTTAGTGTTAAAGGGGTGGGCAATGGGTGTTGCGGTGGGCGTTCCACCACTACACCCTTTGATTTTGTCGATTCCCCCTATTTACAAGGGCGGCGTAAACAGGAGGCAGCACCAAAATTAAGATCAGGGAAAACCTGGTCTTAACATGGCGAAACGAGGAGACATGCTTTGTTTCTCCTCTGTTTTGCTGTTTCTTTGTGCGCTGTATTTTACAGCACACATAGACACAGCAAATTGCCATGAATTATTGTTTACGTGCAGGAATGTTTCCCTAGGATGTAACTTATTTCAAAATGATAATTAATAAGCATAGGCGCCTGTAGAGGTTATACAGGACAATCTATAAACATATCGTAGTGAAATGAAAAAGTATTCTCCGATAAGTACAGTGATGCATAATGTGGATAACAGATTAACAATCCAGTTTTTCATACAATATGTTCATAGATAAATCAAAATAGTTAAGCATCGGTTTATAGAATCTGAAATGTTAGTCATTGAATATTGACTTCTCTGTTTTTGGGTTGGGTCTTAGAAAAACAGTGTAACCAAACAAACTGACTATTTGCAATGTTTTAGTACATTAGTTTACATTTATTTTGACTTATTTTGTCGTATATTTTCGTATGAAAACGTTTTCAAACCCTTCTTCTGTTAGTATGGGAATTAGTCGTCACGCAGTTTTAAATACGTTTGTTTTTAATTCCACAATGTCTTCCCTATTCACGATGAATGTTGTGAAATTACATTTTTCCAGGTATCTTTAACATGTTGGTCAAAGTAACAGCATTTGTAGTAAAACCTCGCCCAGAAATCAGTACTTTCTGTATTATAGTCAGTATTTTGCCATGCTGATTTTGTAGGGTATGCTGAAACTCATTGCAATTCAGGCCAGAAGTCCTAAGAAAAATAGTAAGGGACAAAGTAGTACATGTAATATCACAATTACGTCACAGGAAGTGCCCTTACAATACGTTGTGTCATGCCCTTTTCATTTTCCCCACATATAAAGTGGAAAGGGCTTAGTTTACAACAACAACTCCTGAATAGAATCATGCAAAAACGAGAAAAAAGAAGATATTTTGGTTATTTTTGGTAGTTCTGCCTTTTATAAATGAAATTTATATTTTCCACATTTCAGAATGAAATTGAACTCAGAAATTGCTGATAGGGTCACTGTTTTTCAACAAACATTTGCATCTCGGGGTCATATTTTAAACTGCATTTAGAGAGTAAACAAAACGTGCTTAGTGTTGTTTTTTTAAAGTGTCAAACTTGATATTCATGCATGTTTACTTTCTGCTGGTTTTCTTTGTCCAGCTTCAGAGCACAAAAGCATTATACTTCCTTAGGCCAGTGTTTCATAAATTGTGGGTTGGGACCCACTAGTGGGTGATTTTTGGTGGGCTGTGAAAGTCCAGGAAATAAAAAAGGTGCCTTTAAATTCTGTATTTATCATGCCACATTTGCTGCACTTGAAAGACAGAGGTCAATTGTCAATGCCTTCTGATAAATTGCTGCTCATTTTTAGGTCGAACTTCCATTGACCTGTTATATCTCTTCTGTGGGGTTTGGCAAAACCACTGATTGCCATTGGTTACTACATGTGGCATTTACAAATGCTGGCTTGTTATTGGTGCATTTGTGTAAATGTCCCTCCTTTGTGTGCTTAGTTCAGTCCCTGGAGATTTCACTCAGAGAAAGTTTTGATTGGCCTTTACACTGTACAGCGTGTGATGGCCCCTCCTCCATGTTTTTGGTTTTCATTCCTCAGCTAGTTTCATTTTGCTGGTGGCTCCAGACGGTTTCACATCGCTTGATTGTACCTTGTTCTTATCGCAGCAAATCTTTCAAACATCCCGAGTAATGCTGCAGTAAAACAAAACATGGCCAGGTGATAGCTTAATATGCATTTTTTTCAGTGGTTATCTCCTTTGGGACAAACACAGGGGGCATAAGGATTGCGTCAGAGGCTCAGAGCAAAGATTGAGGGGAGAGCAGCCGAATATTGAGCAGGCCACTGGCAGAAGGATGCCGTCTGCTGTCCATGGATGAGTATTCTCAAGAAGACGAGTTGTGGACAGTATCAAGATGTTGTTCATTTGTGTAGCGCTTTATGCTACTCAGTGGGGGCCTAAAAGCACTCAGGGGGACAGGAGGAATGCAAAAAGAAATAAGATAGTGAGAGGGAAGTCAGTGGATGGAGATATGCCCCCAAAACACTACCATGTCACTGGACCCAGCAGTGCAAATCCCTCTTTCATTATGAAGTTCTTTTGAAACAGGACGGTCTTCATTACTTCAACAAAGGGATGGCACTACTTTAAGGCAGCTGTCATTTGCCCTGACTCCGAAAAGGGCCATAAAAGATTGCATATTATATTAAATTACTTAAAAATGGCCTCGTTTCTGGAGAATGGGAACGCGCAAAAGGCAAAATATAATTTTGCCAGTATCTCAGAACATCCCTGCAGCAGAGCCAATGGCCATTGTTTAGGTCGAGCCTAGCCAGCGCACAAGCGCTGCTTAAGAGATGACCTCTTGGAATTGGTCAGTACTTTTTTTGAAAACTCATGCATGTGCTGCACTGTTTCCAATGAGTACTCCTGCATGTACAGCATCCACCATGCGGGAGCGAGCAGCTGTGCCATCTGTTTCCAATTATCGTGCCCGCGCTTGTTTACATTTGCCTGTCTTGCGGTCGTATTAATTGGAAACAGATGGCGGTCGCGTTCACTTTTGCGGCTGCTTGTTCACCCTGGGAACCAAGCCTCTCCTGCCGTTGACAGGTGAACCACGCACTTGTGCATTTGTGGGTGCTGCGGTTGACTCACAAATAAAATAACATCACACTGGAGTGAAAATTTCCGTTTCTTCAATAGAAAACATGACTTTACATTCGTACAAAATGCCATTTGTTTCTCTAAATTCAACTAAGGCGTATTTCCCGCTTTGGAAAACGGGCTCAATACTCATTCTCATTCTGAAAGTTCAGTCGCCATAAATGTTTGTCTGCGCGGATGTGGAAGTCGCCACAATTGTTTGCTTTGAGGCTGTATAGCACGTCTCTGCTGCCTTCCTGCAGCACTGTCCTTCCCTGTGGGAGAAGCAACGGCGCACTGTCTGCAGCTCAAACCTGCTGGAAACACCTCGCCCCCCGGCATCACTGTGGAACAAGGGGCGGCACTTTCCACCAGCCGAAGGTTGCTGGGAGCTGTCGGGATCGACTCATTAACCCCTGCAGCGTCCATGGCTGCAAACATTTCAATGCATTTAAGACTCCTCGTGTGTTATAGATCTTATAGCACAGTGCTGGGAAGAGAAACATTTTAATTCGCTGATCCATAGGGATTGGAGCTCAAAAATGGATGCATTGGATTTGCGAATGGTTACGTTGTGACAGGCTTTCTTTTGAAAAACTTTGCATCCAAAGATATTGGAAGCATGGAAAAAATACGAGATAAAGGTATTCTGGTTTACTTAATTCATCAGACTGCATTTTACGAGAGTTAAGGGTGTAGGGATAACCTTTGTTCTAATAGCGCCCTAAGTAGACAAACAATTGGTGCCCTCTATGAGTCCCGCCCCCCCCCCCCCCCACCCCCCCTTCCTAAACTCAACTTCGTCCAAACCTGCTTTAATGTCTGGCTGGACAGAATATTTGTCGCCAGACATTATGCGATCAACCTAAAAAAAGGCTTCGACCAGTACTGCTCCGCCCACGTGTTGGTAGTAAGGAGTACAGGTTTTCATTGGGAAGAGTTGTGAGCTTCCACAAAAAAGTCCTTGCTGTCTATGAAGATGTGATCATTTTGTTTATTTAACCAGATGCTTGAGTTTTCATTGGCACACTTGACACTGTAATGCTATTAAAGTGTCTTGTACATCTTATGTAATTTATGGTGATTTCTCTGGCAGCAGCACAGATGGGATGAGAGCCGTTGTTACCTTTAGACTGTAGCAGGGACAGTTTCCTCATAGGAGCATAAGGGCGTTGACCCCCTGTCCCCACTGGGTGCCACTACATTCCTGATTCTTTGTTTAGAAAAAATAAAGTCCAAATTAAAATACTTTACCCTTACTGCACAACAATCATTGCTTTCTTAATGGAGAAAAGGCTACCACGGAGCTGTCTCTCCCGGCAGTAGGCATTGGACAGGTGACAGCTGAGACTGTGTATCTGAACTGAACATGTCAGAGTGGCCGATATTTTGCTGCGGCCAAACTGCCATGCACAGTTCAGGCCTCCACAGTCCGCACTGTAAGGGAGCTTGGGAAGCAGAGACACAGTCACATCGGTCTAGGATTGAGCACTGTGTTCGCCTTCCCAGCCAATCCTGGCACTGCTCTTATGCTGTTTACTATCACAGACAGCATGAGAGCAGTGCTTGGATTGGCTGGGAGGGTGTGTGGCACTTAGATTGGCCTTGCGTGCTCTCCATTACAGCCAGGCATCGAGGGGGGTGGGGGGGGGTGTATTTTCGTAGCTTCTGTCCTCGGGTGTATAATATTTCAAAGAAGATCATCGAGGTAAGATTATTTTTTAATTCCAAGCATTGGCATAGCTAATAGGTCTCACCTTTGGGACCTTATAAGTGTTTAGCCATGCAACAGTTGATGTTGTTGCACCAAGGATATTGTACTGCATAACTAAATACTTATAAGGTCCCAAAGGCGAGACCTATTGGCTATGCCAATGCTTGTTTCGTTTATTTATTAAACAAAACAGAGTTCAAGTCCTGGCCACGGCTGCACAAGCTGTGTATGGGCAATGTACTTGTACCTGCCTATAACTCAATTGTCATTTCAACAAATAAAGACATTTCGAGTTTCCAAAAGTTACAGACGAAAATGGTCTGACAATTTGGACAAAAGTGTGACAGTTTTTTTGTGCGGAACCATCTGGCTCTTCAGGCATTACTCAAGCTTTGGCCATCAGAAGCAGTCGGTAGCGGGAACGTAAACTTGCCCTACACATCTGACTGGAGCTGTGTACAGAAGGTTATCCAATAGAGATAGCTGAGTGGGTAAATACCAAGTGATGTGATGCCAGTTCTGACATTATATGAAGATAGATCATTTTTGCTGAGTCTCTAATTGCTGTCAGGACAGCTCGGTGGGTTAATCGCACTGCTGTATAGATCGGTACGAAACCCGAGGTCGGATATCCTATAGACACATGATTACCATTAAATATTTACTGTACATAAAAGCGCAGGACATGAGTATATTCCAGGTGGATGTCGCGCAAGACAAGACGTTGTCATAAAATGAGTTTTGCATGGGACCCTGTGAAACTGCCCCAGTGGACACTATGGATGGTACGATGACTCATGTTTGAAATGTTGATGCTACAATTGCAGTCTTCTCTGTTGAAAGCGCTCGACTGCTTCTCGGAGCTACGTCGTTATATCAATTGCAAAAAAAAAAAAAAACATTACCACGAAAGAGTCTGATAATTAACCCCAGGACAGTGGCCCTTTAGTAGGACTCGTTAAAGCGGCAAAATATTGTAAAGGCTCATGATGTCACTGATTGTGATTGCACAAGTCTCTCTTCTAGTCCAAATTGCCCCATTTGACCTAATTGTAGTATCAAGGGTAAATCACTTACCGTCATTGGCTCCTCAGATCCCATATCTGACAGTTTTTTAGCTACACCTTGTTTAAAGATGCTCATTTTGTCAACCTCTGGAAGATGATAGACCGAGCTGGTGCAGCTAGGATTTAAACATGTGAGCTCTGCAAACCCCCCCATAGGGATGAAACAAGGAGGCGAGCTCAGTCTGGGTTCAAGTTGGTGACCTGAATGTTACACACAAACGTCGTTTGCAGGTGTATTAAGCCACTGAGCTATCCCACCAGCTACTTTTGGTTTTTAAGACCAAGAACCAGTACTCACCATTTGTGGAGGAGGTTGGGCCAGTCTCCGATGATGGCCACCCAGATGAGCTTGATGCCCACCGCCTGGCAGAGGTGGTACCAGATGTGGAAGAAACTCTTGTAAATGCGAGACCGATTGCATTGCAAATGCTTGTTAACATATGGGGATTGGTGCCTCCAAACTCCTCTCACTTTGTGGTCAGACAAAGAAATATAGTGAATTATATGACAATATACCTGCGGTATAGGGAGTGTGAAACGAAAGGTTGTAGGATGTAATTTTGCTTATAACACAAATTGTATATACCAGTAAATAAATTGTACACATTCAGCAGTTGGGGAGGAAGAAATTAAGCACATTTTTTGTAATTCTGGTAATTCTGAAGTGTGATGGAAACACATCATGACTCTTACTTTGTGATGCACAAATGTTAAATATTCTAGCAAACCCGATTTCCACATATCATTTGTGTGCAGTATAGTTTTGATGCAGTGCTAAAATACACAAGGCGACATCTTTTGGTTTCCTTTGGCCTCAGGTATGAAGAATGGTCCCCTCTCTAAAAATAACACGGGGGACTCTTTAAAACCCGCTTCCACTCCCACCTTGTGTCCTGTAACAATTGTTGTAGATAATTGTTAGACCTGGCACCATTGGCGTGGGTCTCCCTTCCATTTTTTGCTGTTGCCTCCTGTGTTTTTGCTATGTTTCTGCTGGTCTAGATGCTTTGGGCACTTTGCCACTGCTGTTCAGTGCCAAGTGCAAGTGCTCCCTGTTGTAATTTGTTGTAATGGATTAATGACTCCATGATTGGCTTACTTGATTTACTTGTCAGACTGTAGTACAGTACACCATGTGTGCCCAGGGCCTGTAAATCAAATGCTGCAGGTGTGGTTGCAGCACTGATTGTGCCACCCAGAGAAGCAGCTTGTAAAGTGTGGCTCAGGCCTGCCATTGCATAACCTGTGTGCAGTCTGGGACTGCCATGTCAACTTGGCAATTGCACCCACTTGCCAGTCCCTAAACCTTCTCTTTTCTACATGTTAGTCACCCCTAAGGGTAGGGTGCATTGTATGTGAAAGGTAGGACATGTCCTGATAGTGAATTACAGCCAATTTTGTTTTTCACTATTGCAAGGCTACCTGTTCCCATAGGCCAGAATGGGCAGTTTGATTATAACATCTTATAATACTAACTGACCCAGGGAACAAGGAATTATAGCCAATTTTGTTTTTCACTATTGCAAGGCTACCTGTTCCCATAGGCCAGAATGGGCAGTTTGATTATAACATCTTATAATGCTAACTGACCCAGGGAACAAGGCAGAAAAACCAGTTTAGTATGCCTGAACTCGGAAAGGTAAAATACATCTTTTAGTGTGGGTGATTTTTACATTCGGTGTATGAAAATACCACTTTTAGAAAGTAGGTATTTTCTTGCCCCCAGTATGCCTCTGCTAGGGTTGTGTATTCCATGTCTGGTTTGTGAGTGACAGGGGGCTGAAGAGGGCTCTGGCTCCAATAGTCTGAGTCAGGACTGGGCTGAATAGGACCTGCATTGAATAGAGAGTAGGAAGAGGAGATTTCCTTTCACTTGTCTGAGCCTACATAGAATAGAGAGTAGGGGGAGGAGATTTCCTTTCAGATACCTGGGCCAGGTCTGCTTTCAACAATGCTGTCTCCACCTCCTGCCAGGAAGCTGAACCAGGGAGGACAGAACTGGTTTTGACTAGGTACAGACACTCTGGCTTCAGAGAACAAAGGATTTAGTAGAGTAAATAGTGGGGCCCAAAACTTTAGATCACTGCTGGGAATCAAAACGAACATTTGCCAAGGAGAGAAACCAAGGAAGCTGAAGGAGGAGACTGCCCCTGTGCTGTGTGCTCTTTGGGGTTGGCCTGCAGTGGTTACTTATTGCCAAGGAAAGGAGAAAAGGAACTTTGTGTGTACTTTGTCATCTTGAGGAAGATCTCCAAGGGCTTGAAGCTGAGCTTGCCTCCTGTTCTGATGTCTCAGGGACAAAAGACTTCACCACCAGCTCCCCTGAATTTCCTTGCTGGGAATTCTACCTGCAGAGAGGGGCCTGCTTCTTATTTTGGGACCTCTAGAGACTGCATGCCGCTGGGAGCTGGAAGCGTGACGCAACAAGGAAGAAGCATGTCGCCGCCCCAGCTGTTGCCATCACATCGCCGAAGAAGCATGCTGCCGCCGCAGCCATTTATTGACGCATCACTGAAGAAGCGTGTCGTATCACCGGAGAGATTTGTCGCCGCCGCAGAGGTTGCCATCGCATCACCTGAGAAGCGTGTCGCAGAGCCTGACGCAGCTCAAGAGTTCACTGACTTCGCCGCATGGCCGTCAGGTGTGCACGCATGGCATCCAAAGTTGTCGCATCGCATCAAAGACACAATTTTGTCGCATCGCACCGGATTATCGCATCGCATTGAGGCGCTATCTTGTCGCATCGCAACCGGAATGCAGTAAGAAACAGACGCATCGCCTCCTCTCCAGTAAGGAAAAGAAGCATCGCCTTCCCTGCGCCGCAGTAAGGAACAGGTGCGCCGCCTCCCCCGAAGCAAGGAATTGATGCATCGCCTTCCCTGCGACCCTTTTGTTTGTTTTGCATGACACATCGAAGGTACTTTGAGAGTAAACTGCCGCATTTACCATCTACATTGAACTAAGCTATTTCTACCATTTTAAAGTCATATTCTTGATATTGTATTCTGGATTTTTGTCGTTTGGTCTTGTGTTAAGTCTAGTAAAGATGACTTATTTTTCTAAACTGATGTGGTGTCCATTTGTAGTGTTTTCACTGTATTACTGTACGTGTTCACAAATGCTTTACACACTGCCTCTGAGATAAGCCTGTCTGCTCGTGCCAAGCTACTAAGGGGGTGAGCAGGGGTTATTTTAGGAGTGTATCCCCCTTTACTTGACTAGAAGCAAGGGTCCCTATTTGGACAAAGGTGCAAACCAATGCCATCTAGAGACCCCCATTTCTAACATTGGTGGTCAGCGGTGAGTATTTGGACTTGCATTTGTGATTCATATACAGTGATTGGTGTACACTACTAGTGAGTGCAGACCATAACGCGACCACATACATTTTTGGTAGAATTTTTTCCTTGGGACTTCTATTTTTGCTCAAAACTGCCAGTCCTTGTTACCATGAACAAAGCAGCATCCACCGCATCTTTGGATCTACAATTTGAAGAAGAGAGGATTGATACCTACACTGTGACACAGCTTAACACCCTCTGTAAAAGATTTAAAGTCTCTGTGAAAGGCCTCACCGAGAAGAAGGAGTTCCAAAAGGCGCTGAGGGTCTGGTTGGAAGCTAGAAATGCTCCTTGTAGGATCTGCTTCACATGGGTACCCCCACTTTTAGCTGGTGTTTCACTGTTTTTCGACCTTAGTCTGGCTGTGGCCCTGCTAATCAGGACCACAGCCTAGCTGCTTCCTCTCTAAAATGGTTTGCATGTACATTAGGTACATATCTAATTGGATTCTGGAGTGCCTTATAAGCCCCTAGTATATGGTATACTATGTACCCAGGGCATAGGTACCTCAGAGGCCTACCAGGGGCTGAAGCATGTATTATGCCACCCCTGGGAAGCACTCCAAAATGGCACCACAGGTCTGCTACTGCAGCCTGGGTAAGGGTGTGCTTGCACCCCTTACTGTGGCTGTGGTATAGGCTACCTATATCACTACCATTGCACACACATATAAAACCTGTAAGTCACTCCTATTGCAGGCCTTAACAATCGTGAAGGCAGAGTGCTTGGTTTTTATGTGAGAGGGTGCCCCTGCATGAGCAGAGCCCCTCTGCAGCATTCAGAGTACCTCCTCTGATGCTGTTTGTGATGCAGCCTGACCATATAGTGCATTATAACCTCATGGTAAATGCTAACTTTGGGATGGCTGCAAGGAAACATGTCGTGTTTGGTGTCAAACTCTTTGGAATACTACCCCCTCGCCAGTTCTGGCGGCGGGGGTAGCATTCCACCCTTCTAGCGGGAGAGACATGTTCACGCTGGTCTAACCCGGGAGGACTTTCTTGAGCCCTGGCATCACAAAATGGATGCCTCTGCCACAGACACAGGTCTGGCCTCCTGCTGCTGACCGAAACTCCGGCAGGGGAGGCCTGGACAATAGGTTTCCTGTCCCAGGGAGGTGTAACAACCTCCCCAGACAGGCAGATGTGTATTGGGGCTGGGCAGGAGCATCTCTGGTGCTTTGAAGTCCTGCACTGGGGGCACACTTGGTGTCCCTGTGCATAGTCCAGTTCAAACCGGTTGCAGAGGCTACCTGCCCCTGCTCTGGCGCGAAACTGGACAAAGGAAATGGGTGTAACCACCCCTCTTTCCAAACCCTCCCATAGGTGGGTCCCTAGAGTATGTCCAACCCCCAAACTTAGTATAAGTATGAGAACCCAGTCCTTGCGACTTTAGATTACCCTGGACGAAACTGTGCAACATATATCCTGGACCTTCGACGTTCTACTTTGACTAGAAGACTGAAGAAATCTCCCTTGGGGTCAAGGAGTGACTCCCCTGCTTGGCAGGCACCAAAGAAGCAACTGACTGGTTTGCATCGCTGAAGCTCCCGCCGGACGCTGAAGCCTTTGCACCACCAGAAGTGAATTTCCAGACTTCCCCGAGGCTACCCTGAGTCCACAGCAAAGCTGATGCCCGTGGCTGTCTTGGGTGACGTGGAACCATGACCCCTGGACCCCGTGAACTTTTGAAGCAACACTATCTTCCTTGTCTTCCTCGAAGTTGTGCTTTAGGCTCTGAGTAGCCCCAGCCTTGAGCACCTCCTGCACCGAAGATTGTTGGCCTCCACTCCACGAGTGACCCGTGGGCCAGTTTCAAGTGCAACCGCTTGAGGCTCCTTCGCGATAGCTAGCCCATTGGCTAGTAGGTCCCCATGAAGGCAACTCCTCTTCTACTTGGGCTTTCCTGGTTGCTCCAGACGTGCCCTGACTTAGCCTTTCTCTGATTTCCAGTGACTTGCTGTTGCCAAAGCTTGTTGGGTCCATTCTGGTCGCCGACACTGCAGCACTCGACAAACTTCTTGGGCCAGCTCGAATCCGGCTCGTGGACTCTGTCAACGCCTCCTGGACCTCGTGGCTGAAGAGTCAAGACACCCATCAACTCACCTGAAGCACCCGACATCTGTGGGCATTGGTCCATCCTGCCCTCGGTCACTGGCTAGTGACCCAGATTCTGTCCCCTCTGCTTTCAGGTTCCTTCCAGCCTAGATCCAGGCTTGGATCTCTTCGGACACTTCTCCTCTTCACGGCAGCAGCAGTTCTTTGCCAGCTTCCATTGCAATCGACAACGCGACCCGACATCAAAAGACACCTATGCACCCGGCTTCCCTGGGTAAGGTAACTCGAGTACTCCGGTGCTCCCGTGGGTGCTAGCCCTAGAACTTCTTAATTCCGAAAGGGTTTGGCCCTGACTCGATTCTACGTGTCCCTAATCTTTAAATTTCCAACCGCGACCTTGCCCATAGAAACTAACAGGAACCCGCGGTTGTGTTTACACACTGCACACGGCCCCCGTGGGTCCCCTGTGTCCCTACCTTGGGTGGTTACTTGGAGTCCCAGCGATTCTACAGACTCTAGGCCTTGTGTCTAGTTCAGTCGTTGTTCTTATACCACTTTTTTGGTATATGGTTTAGTACACCCCTAGGGCCCAAACGTGTATTTGTGCTATTACTGTTGATTGCTAACTTGTAAATTAAGTACTTCGAACTCCAGTCTCATAAAGAGACTAGAGGGGTGTGTTTTATCCTAAATACATATATTTTGAATATATACCTGGTGTGGTTGTCCTTTCATTTGATCATTCAAGAGATTATAGACTGGTAAAACAAGCTGCTTTAGATTCCTTCAAGAGTTAGCCTGAAGGCTGCACTCCATAGCTACCACTAGGATAGTTTCAATAAAGGTTGTCTTTAATCAATTCACCATAAGGGGTTGTTTGGACTGATACAAGGTGCCCACTAGAACTAGTGGATAGCATATATCAGGCCACCTTCTCACGCTCCTGAGCATCTTGAAGAACCTAGGGAGGAGGCAAAGACTACAGATGGGCAGCTAGATGGGCCATTGGGCCTGACCAGGGAGAAAGTACCAGGGCGGGCAGCAGTGTTTCTTCAAAGGGCCTGTCCCCAGGAGAGCTGGAGCACAGGGAGAGGGATAGAAAGCATAAGATGGAGATAGCCAAGCTCAAAATGGGTGGTCAGATGGAATTAGAAAGAAAGAAGTTAGCCTTGGAAGAAAAGCAAATGCATTTAGAGCATGAGAGAATGTTGAGGGAATTGGAGCTGAAAGCCAAGAGCTTAGAAATTACTCCCTCTAGTGGCAGCACACCATCCGTGCCTGTAGAAGCAAGAGCATTTATCCCCAAAGATGTAATTAAGGAGTTCCACAAACATGAAGATATTGGGCAATGGTTTAAGGCCTATGAAGTGGCCATGTCCTCCCACCGGGTACATGAGAAGGATTGGTGAGCGGGGTTGTGGGGGCGGTTTCTCAGTGATGGCCGGGACATCTTGTTAGACTTGCTACCTGAGGACCAAAATTCCTATGTCCACATGGAGGAAGCCTTAATGACCAGGTATGGGTTGACCCCAGAGCTTTATAGACAAAGGTTTAGAAATTATAAGAAGCTGGAGTCAAGTACTTGGGTGGAATATGTGTCTTTTTTTAACAGAGCATTGGATGGTTGGGTGAAGGGTAGCAAAGTGAATGATTTTGAAGCGCTCTATGATTTGATTGCATGGGAGCACCTGTCCAGTAATTGTTTTCCAGAGCTACACCAGCACCTGATTGAAAGTAAGCTGACTAACCCTAGGAAGCTTGCTGAGGAGGTTGACCGCTGGGTTAGTACCCGGGTCCACAAGGGTCATGTGGGAAGACTTTGCCAAAGGTGGGCAGGGTCCCCAGCAGAAGAGTAGGCGAGACAAGGGTAATCAGAGGGAGTTCCAGAAAGGGCCCCAAAGTAATCCCCAAGGGAACCAAGGGAAGGGTTCCCAGCCTTCCCCTGAGAATAAGTCAGGGGCCCGACAGATAAGTCTGTTCAGAAGGGGCCCAGGACATGTTATAATTGTGGTAAGCTAGTCCAATGCTCCTGGGATCCTAAGTGTCCCCTGAAAGCGAATGCAGCACTCACTGGTGCACCGCCCTGGCAGATGGCTAGTGTAGCCCTGGGGGAGGAGTTGGGTGCCCAAGGTGGGTGGGGTCCCGCAGAGATGTCCCTATTCTCTTTAGGAGACAGTTAGATGGTCCTTAGAAATATAGTCCGTGGGTGACCATCAATGGCCATAGGGTGGAGGCTCTGAGAGACACCGGAGCAAGTGTGAGAGCTGTCAGTTGTCGGCTGGTGTCTGAAGAGCAGGTGATCCCCCATGCATTTTACCCAATAGTTGATGCTGACAACTCAGAGAGCCACTGCAAGGTGAACCAGGTTCCCTTTGAGTGGGGGGGGGTCACAGGTACCTTTCAAGTAGCTGTGAGGCCAGCCATGCCTGTTGACTGTCTGCTAGGCAGTGATTTGGAAAGCTCCCCTTGGGTTAAGGTGGAGAGAAGGTCTCATTTGGAGATGTTGGGTCTGCCAGAGTGGGTGTGTGTGACCACTCGGTCAATGGCAGCCAGTAAGGGTATTCAAAAGGACCTGGGGCCTGAAATAGTGGCCCAGGTGCCTGGCTTAAAGAGAAGAGGCAGGGGGCGTGGGAAAGCGGCCCCCGAAGTTTCCACGGTCCAGGAGGAGGCAGACCTTGAGGGGATGCCCTGGAACTTACAGGGGAGCAAGTAACTGAACTGGGGGACCTACCTGAGCTGACACATTGGCAGCAGGAAGGAGGACCCTCCAGGGAAGAGTTCTGTGAGGAGCAGAAGAAGTACCCTTCTCGTGTGGGTTTGTGGCAACAGGCCACAAACCAGGTAGCAGGTGATCAGTCTGGATCACATTGGATTTACTGGGAGAATGGTCTCCTGTATAGTGAGCCCAAGGTTGCTGAGCCTGGGTCAGCCTGTGTGCTGGTGGTACCTCAGCGCTTCAGAGCCTTCCTACTGGGTCTGTCTCATGATGTGCCTTTAGCAGGACATTTGGGGCAAGACAAGACCTTTGAACGGCTTGTCACCCACTTTTATTGGCCCCAAATGCTCAAGAGTTCAGATACTTATTACAGGACCTGTCAGACTTGCCAGGCAAGTGGTAAGAGTGGGAGGAACCACAAGGCTCCTCTCCAGCCTTTACCTGTGGGTCAGCACCCCCTTTGAAAGGGTGGGCATTGACATTGTGGGGCCTTTGGATCCCAAGACAGCCATGGGCAACAGGTTCATCCTGGTCTTGGTGGACCATGCCACCTGGTACCCGTAAGCCATCCCTCTCCGGTCTGTGATGGTACTCCGTGGTGGGACGTGCATTGATGGGGATTTTCTCCCATTTGGGGTTCCCCAGAGAGGTGGTGTCAGACCGTGATACCAACTTCATATCCAAGTATATGAAGTCCCTGTGGCAGGAGTGTGGTGTAACCTACAAGTTCACCACTCCTTATCACCCCCAAGGTAATGGGCTGGTTGAGAGATTCAACCGGACCCTAAAAGGCATGATTATGGGTCTTGAGGAACCTATGAGATGTATGTGGGAGGCCCCCTTGCCATACCTTCTGTTTGCTTACAGAGAGGTTATGAAACAACAAAGTCAGTGTGATAAGAAACAGCACTGTGTATCAAGAGAGCACTAGTCCACAGGTTCAGAACAAACAAATATGTTGTTTAGAAAGACGTAGACCTACACAGGTAATACCCGTTATGTATAAAGCCCTCACTCGCCAACCTGGTTGGTGACATGCTTCATCATCGGGCTCCACTGGGTATGACCGAATGTCATCCCAGTGTGCTGCAACGCCAGGTTACTGCGGAGCGGGGTTCATGTGAAGTGACAGTGAATTTAAAATTTCCAATTGAGTCAAAAAATGAAATTTATTAGTTTTGCTAATTGGGAAAATTAAAAGGGAGTGAAGGTCAAAAAATAGAAGACCTGTTTCACTCCGTGGCGGTCAACATGTTTCTGCCTAAATGAATGTTCAGCAGGCATTCGTCAGGACCAGAGTGGAGGTGCAGAGTCCCGGAGGTATGAGCGCGCTAAGGTTCACCCTTCCGTGGACTACTGTGTGAAAAATAGCATGTCACCAACCAGGTTGGCGAGTGAGGGCTTTATACATAACGGGTATTACCTGTGTAGGTCTACGTCTTTCTAAACAACATATTTGTTTGTTCTGAACCTGTGGACTAGTGCTCTCTTGATACACAGTGCTGTTTCTTATCACACTGACTTTGTTGTTTCATAGTCTTTCCCTGAGGGGAGTAGCCTTGTTGTTCCCTTCCTCTCTTGTTGTTTATTTGTGCTTACAGAGAAGTGCCACAGAAGTCCTTAGGGTTCAGTCCCTTTGAACTGCTGTATGGTCACCCTGTAAGAGGACCTCTGAGTTTGGTAAAAGAAGGCTGGGAGAAAGCTCCCAGTAAACCTCCTCAGGATGTATAAAGCTACAGGCTGGCCTTCAGAAACCATAGTAGGTGTTTCAGACAACTCGCTCAGGCGAACCTGGAAGCCAGCCAGGAGGAGATGAAATGGTGGTATGATCAGAATGCCACTCTGATCGAGTTTCAGCCTGGACAGAAAGTGTGGGTCATGGCCCCGTGGAGCCTTGTGCGCTCCAGGATAAGTGGACCGGACCATTTGAGGTGGTGGAGCACAAGAGTAATGTCACCTACTTGGTGGACTTGCGGTCTCTTAGGAACCCTTTGCGGGTCCTGCATGTAAACCACCTCAAGCCCCACTTGGAGAGGTCCGAAGTGGGCATGATCCTAGCAGCAGATGATGGAATGGAGGAGGAGATTGAGCCTCTTCCTGACCTCCTGTCTGCAAAAGAGCAAGATGGGTCAGTGGACGGTGTGAACCTCTCGCCCGCTCTGACCCCTGAGCAGCAAGATGACTGTCGCCAACTGTTGGGACAGTTTCCTGATCTGTTCTCCCTGACTCCCGGTGTCACTGAGTGGTACGTCCATGATGTGGACACTGGGGACAGTCCTCCTGAAAAACACAAAACTTACAGAGTGACTGACAGGGTGAGATCTTGCATCAAGGAGGAGGTCTCCAAGATGTTTGCATTAGCAGTGATTGAGTCCTCAAACAAGAACTCCGGTTCTTTGTGGATGCCGAGGGCTCAATTCAGTCACCAGGACTGAGGCGCACCCCATCTCCAGAGCTGATGAGCTCATTGATCGGTTAGGGGCTGCGCGGTGCCTCAGTACGTTTGATTTAACGTCTGGGTACTGCCAGATCGCCTAAACTGATGGGGCAAAAGAGAGGTCAGCATTCTCCACCCCAGATGGGCACTACTAATTCCAGGTTATGCTGTTTGGGATGAAGAATGCCCCTGCCACCTTTCAGAGGTTAGTCAACCAGGTGTTGACTGGACTGGAGGATTTCAGTGCCGCCTACCTGGATGACATCAAAGTGTTTAGCCCCAGTTGGGGAGAACATCTGCACCATCTCTGAGAAGTGTTGATGGCGCTGCGGAGGGCGGGCCTCACGATCAAGGCGAGTAAATGCAGATCGGGAAGGGTTCCGTGGTGTACTTGGGACACCAGGTTGGGAGCGGCCAGGTGGCGCCCCTACAGCCCAAGATTGATACCATCCTGGCTTGGGAAACCCCCAAGACAGAGACGGGGATGAGAGCCTTTTTAGGGCTCACAGGGTACTACAGGAGGTTTGTCAAGGGGTATGGCAGCATTGTTGCACCCTTGACAGAGCTGACTTCTAGGAAGCAGCCCAAGAAAGTGAACTGGACTGACACCTGTCAAAAAGCTTTTGATGCCCTGAAGGCTGCCATGTGCACGGCGCCCGTGCTTCAGGTGCCCAACTTTTCAAAGGAATTCATTGTGCAGACATACACTTCAGAGCATGGTGTGGGGGCTGTACTTTCACAGATGAATGAGGAGGGCCTAGACAAACCTGTAGCCTTCATTAGTAGGAGGTTACTTCCACGGGAACAGATGTGGAGTACAATTGAGCGTGAGGCATTTGCTGTGGTCTGGGCCCTGAAGAAGTTGAGACCATACTTGTTTGGAACTCACTTCCGGGTTTAGACAGACCACAGGCCCCTCAGATGGTTGATGCAGATGAGGGGTGAGAATCCAAAGCTGTTGAGGTGGTCCATTTCCCTACAGGGGATGGCTTCACGGTGGAACACCGCCCGGGTACAGAACACACCAATGCTGATGGTCTGGCCAGATTTTTCCTCCTTAGTGAACAGAACTCCCAAGAGGGTAGGTAGTTCTCCCCACATTTCAGCTGGAGAGGACACGTGTTAGACCTGGCACCATTGGCGTGGGTCTCCCTTCCATTTCTTGCTGTTACCTCCTGTGTTTTTTGCTATGTTTTTGCTGGTCTAGATGCTTTGGGCACTTTGCCACTGCTGTTCAGTGCCATGTTCATGCTCAAACCATGTACTCCTCTCTGGCTGCTGCTGCAGCAGCCCCTGGAAATCATGGTTTCGCCAGTCCTTCAGGCCTCTGTTGCGGCTGGCACAGGCCGATGCACGAGCACTCTTGTCTCAGACACTCCTGTCCTCCAGCCCTTATGAAAGTTCAGCAGCCTCCGCACATCTAAGACAGACACAGTGACAGTCACTGACTGTCACTGAAAGGCTTTGGTGGTCGGTACAGGCTGCGGCAGCAGGATGTTTCCAGACCGAGCCACTAGGAATTGCTGCTGCCGCCGGAGGAATTACAGTAAGGAACAGCCATAACCTTCTTGACATGTGCTGCCCTGAGTGCCCTCCTGCTTTTGGAAGTTTGCTGGCGGATATGCCAGTCACTGTGAGAGCTGGCGTTGAGTGTCTAAAGACCGAGTCACAGCTCTGAAGACAGCGTACCACGCCATACCCTCTCACAGTACCTTAAATCTATAGCTGTATATTAGATGCCAAGCAGTACAGTACTATCTACAGAGAAGAGAGCCAGCATCATCTCTTTCACTGCGGCAGGCTGCCCTCTATGACCGGTAACTGACTCCTGTATCCAGTACATCATCATGGCATTCAGAGCAGCTGTCTGCAGTGAGGGACACCACAAACTACAGCTACATCGACCATCCCCAGGCAGCAGGCATTATTTACCCACCACTGTCAGTGGCTCCTCTGGGTAAGTCAAAGATAGCGTGGTGATTAATGTTCCTGCTGGAGAGGGATTAGAGTTTTGTGTAGTCCAAGTTTTAACTCACCAGTAGTACAGAGGGTTAACATGCCTGCTGCAAAGAATCTGTATTTTGCAAGTCACAGAACTGTATTTTATGTGGATAGTTCACTGGGTTTTCTGCTTTTTAACAGAGATCCTTTGGTTACTTATAATTAATAAATTACAGTCCTATTCCACACAGTGGCCTAAAAACTGTCATTAGTTAGTTTGGGTAAAAAATGCATTCTAATTAGTAAAGACAACCCCAATTACTGTGGTACATTTTAAACCCTGAGTTTGTGCTTTTCCAGACCACTCTTAAAATATAATGCCTACCTAATTATAGATGACGTGATCCTACACCTTGTAATCCTCATTTTTTTAAAACATTTCCTAGGATGATTCATTGTTTCTGTACAATGTGTCTATGGTATTAAATGCTCTAGCACCATGCACTGTTATGAACCGCGCTATAAAAACAAATGAAATGTTTGTGAGAGAAGAACTGAACTATGGAGAGATAAGGGGCACTAATGAAGAGTGGTAGTAAGGGAATCCATAAAGAAGGAGGTCATTGGACAGGGGCACCAAAAAAGTTTGTTGCACTGGGCACCACCAGTGCTAATGCCAGCTCTTAAAGAGTGAGTCAGTGATGTTTGTCTAATTGGGAATGTGTTGCACTTGGTCAGTCAAAGGAGGTAGTAGGTGGAACGGGCTGAGGGAGTGGGTGTGGCCTCCTAAAAAAATTGAGCACCTGCACTTAATATTTCACAAATTAAGCATTGGCTTCTCATCATTATGCAGGCCCCCCCCCCCATCATTTTGCATTACGAGGAAATAAACCACTTTTCATCAACAAGCGAAACCTCTATATAGGTGTGTAAATTGAGTGTAAGAAAGTTATTGACAGGATAGTGGGGGGGAATATATGACAAAAGCTCTCAAATTCCGTTATTTGGAAGATAATTGAGCCCAGAACCATATACACAGACGCACGAACCAACAAGCAGAATTCAAAATAGGTTACAGCAAAATACATTATTTCCAGACAGAGGTTCTTGAGAAAATATTGATACACGTTGGTGTTGAGAATAGTGCAAATCAGGTGCAAACCATGCTAAAATGTTTGTTTACGGATTCACAAACAACCAGGGCAGTTAAAAAATGTTCTGAAATTTCTAAGTGACTTTATTTACCTTTTTGGTGGGAATTAAATCTAGGACTGTGCCAGGAAGAACCAGCTGAAGAAAGGTTTTATGGGAATGTTTTCACTCACGCAGGGTTACATCTCAGGCGGATGTATGACGTTACAACGCACACTTTTACAACGCATGCACTTACAACGCATTTTTTACAACGCATAATCCATTACAACGCATGACATTACAACGCATGACACTACAACGCATTTTTAAAAAATACCTTTACAACGCATTACCATTACAACGCATACTACCTTTACAACGCATACCATTACAACGCATAATATTAAATTACATTTAAGGTAAGTATTAGATAGTATAGGGGTAAAAATTACTATTCTAACTCCAGGGGGTGCAACAGTAGGGTAAGTGTTGGATAGTGTAGGGGTAAAAATTACTATTCTAACTCCAGGGGGTGCAACAGTAGGGTAAGTGTTGGATAGTGTAGGGGTAAAAATTACTATTCTAACTCCAGGGGGTGCAACAGTAGGGTAAGTGTTGGATAGTATAGGGGTAAAAATTACTATTCTAACTCCAGGGGGTGCAACAGTAGGGTAAGTGTTGGATAGTATAGGGGTAAAAATTACTATTCTAACTCCAGGGGGTGCAACAGTAGGGTAAGTGTTGGATAGTATTGGGGTAAAAATTACTATTCTAACTCCAGGGGGTGCATCAGTAGGGTAAGTGTTGGATAGTATAGGGGTAAAAATTACTATTCTAACTCCAGGGGGTGCAACAGTAGGGTAAGTGTTGGATAGTATAGGGGTAAAAATTACTATTCTAACTCCAGGGGGTGCATCAGTAGGGTAAGTGTTGGATAGTATAGGGGTAAAAATTACTATTCTAACTCCAGGGGGTGCATCAGTAGGGTAAGTGTTGGATAGTATAGGGGTAAAAATTACTATTCTAACTCCAGGGGGTGCATCAGTAGGGTAAGTGTTGGATAGTATAGGGGTAAAAATTACTATTCTAACTCCAGGGGGTGCATCAGTAGGGTAAGTGTTGGATAGTATAGGGGTAAAAATTACTATTCTAACTCCAGGGGGTGCATCAGTAGGGTAAGTGTTGGATAGTATAGGGGTAAAAATTACTATACTAACTCCAGGGGGTGCATCAGTAGGGTAAGTGTTGGATAGTATAGTGTAATATTATGCGTTGTAATGGTATGCGTTGTAATGGTAGTATGCGTTGTAATGGAATGCGTTGTAAAGGTAGTTTTTAAAAATACGTTGTAGTGTCATGCGTTGTAATGTCATGCGTTGTAATGGATTATGCGTTGTAAAAAATGCGTTGTAATGGTAGTGCGTTGTAAAAGTTGCGTTGTAAAGGTTGTTCCCCATCTCAGGCAGTGTGTGAAGATGGTTCGGTTGCCTTACATCTTTCTTGCCCTAAAAAAAGTCTTGAAGTAATGAAAAAAAAAGCTTTAAACAGTAGATGATGGATTCAGAGGCCAAATCAGGATGCAAGTCTCTTTGGAAGCCCACTATGGTCAATCCCGTTTATTTTGCTTGATGACTGTCCATTTGAGGCAATGTTTTTTCACGGCATTGCTGAATGTCATTAAATTTTTGAACCATCATGATGATGACCTCAATAAAAACACGGATAAACTGATTACTCCATGCATAGCTTCTTTTGATCCACAGTTTATCACAGACTGAGCCAAACTGTGCTAATTGCTTCGATATCAGTACCACGGGTCTCCTGTGTTTTCTGGACAAACTGGCCAATTAGGGTTTGGGGGGCTGTATTCCTTTCTGCCTGGTCAGCGGAGACATACACTCCCCTGCTCTCATGGTCTACAAGGCACCATATTTAGAAGGTGAATGACATAAATATCGGATTAAAATGTGACATGAATATTGTGTTACAACAAACAAATGATGGAC
Organism: Triturus cristatus; assembly: GCF_964204655.1. Lineage (NCBI taxonomy): Eukaryota > Metazoa > Chordata > Amphibia > Caudata > Salamandridae > Triturus > Triturus cristatus. The sequence continues at coordinate 1,187,180,799 of NC_140581.1, read as the reverse complement.
AGAATGCAAATCAGTCTTGACCCTGTGCCCCATGGGAACAGTCCAGACCGAACTGCCAGGCCAGATCCTCCCTGGACCGGCAACAAGCATCCTGGGACCGGTTTCAGGGTATGTCACCCTTCTTCAGCCAGGCAAGCTTGAATCCAGTGGCAAATTGAGCAAGGGACCCACGTCTGGGCATACCAATCCCACTTAGGGCGAAAAGTGTTACAACAAACAAATGATGGATGGAATGCTGACAATGCAAACATTCTCCCCCAGTCAAAACATCTGGGTTAAATCCATTGTTCTTTTGCCCACTACGCCTCCCCAGTTTGGACCCAGCCATATGCAAATCAGTCTTGACCCTGTGCCCCATGGGAACAGTCCAGACCGAACTGCCAGGTAGGTCCTCCCTGGACCGAAAACAAGCATCCTGGGACCGGTTTCAGGGTATGTCACCCTTCTTCAACCAGGCTAGCTTGAATCCAGTGGCACAGTGAGCAAGGGATCCACGTCTGGGCATACCCATCCCCCTTAGGGCGAAAAGTGTTACAACAAACAAATGATGGACGGCATGTTGACAATGCAAACATTCTCCCCCAGTCAAAAGATCTGGGTTAAATCCATTGTGTCAAAAATGTTGTGCCTACCAAGATATTGTGGAACCGATTATCTAAGGTAAGAATATTCGGGGGGTTTTGGTATCTACTATCGTTTTTAACACTATCTTATTTAATAATGTTTACATTATTTTGTTGTAATACATATTGTTTTTAATTAACTTAAATTATAGTATTTAATTTAAATGTGTATTTTTTATTATTTACTTTGTTATTTATAATGTGACAGGTTATTAGATGTGTTGGGGAATAGGGTGGGAAGCGAATTAAATTATATTTAATTTGTCTAATGGTATTTGTTTTCTCATGTTAATTAAATATTTATTTTAATATTAATTATGTAAATTATATATTATATTTATTGTGAATACTGAAAGCCTTAAAATTAGGATTTTTCTCAGTTTAGTAGTAGTATAGTTAGGACTCCTAACTTTAGGACTCCTAAATGCCTTCTGTGAATACCGAAACTGAGAAAAATCCTAATTTTAAGACTTTCGGTATTCACAGAAGGCATTTAGGAGTCCTAAAGTTAGGGGTCCTAAATTTAGGACTACTAAATTGAGAAAAATCCTAATTTTAAGACTTTCGGTATTCACAGAAGGCCTTTAGGAGTCCTAAAGTTAGGAGTCCTAACTATACTACTACTAAACTGAGAAAAATCCTAATTTTAAGACTTTCGGTATTCACAGAAGGCATTTAGGAGTCCTAAAGTTAGGACTCCTAACTTCTGTGAATACCAAAATGATTAAGTGCCTTCTGTGAATACCAAAATGAGTAAGTGCCTTCTGTGAATACCAAAATGGTAGTAAGTTTAGGATTTTGTCTTAAGTTAGTTCTGTGAATCGGGCCCTAGGGATCTAGTGTGCGACATCACTGGGTTAAGTTATGTGGCTACCCCCCTTTTTAACTATGTATTGTGATGGTGAAATAGTTGTCTATTTACGTTTTATTTTGTCTATTTACGTTGGTCCTTGCTATGTTAATGGCCTTTGTGTATATGAAGTATTGTCAATGGAGTATTGTCAATGTAAAGTGATCTCCTTGTGTTACTAAAATGCAATTATTTGTAATATTTTCTATATTCTATTCATTTCCTTGGCATCCATGCCTTCATTTAATTAGAGACACCGGGAGAGTCTTTCCTCCCTTTCTCTCCCCTCACACCGATCACGTACAACCTTACGTTGACGGTAACTTTTTAACGCGTCCACGCGTCGACCGTTTCTCGCTAGGTATTGCTTTCAAGCCTGGAGACGGCCGCGTACGGTTTGACGCGTCTGCTGCCAAATAACCCCCGGAGACCCTTGGAAATATTAATGCTGGTAAGTGGATCCAGCGAATTCCGAAAGCTTAGGGTTGCTATTCGATTATCTCATTTTACGGAATCTGACATCCAATAGAGTGAATTGCCCAACGCTCCGACATCATTGTACTCTGACACGACTGCATATTACCTACGGTCGTTTTATACCCTCTTTAGTAATATAAACAGTCTCTATGCTTGTAATTTTTGTGGTTAACTTAAGCCCTTTGTGAACCCGTTTCTGACCCGGTTATACCAGCAGTCCAACTCCCCTTTGAAGCAGCGTTTTTTTATGTTGTGAATTTATTCAATAATATGCAAAATCGTAATATATTTTTGATTAACTCAATCTAAATATAGGTCTAGGACCACTGTTTTTTGTATCATACATTACCCAGGTCCTTGATTACTTTGGGTTACCCCGTTCTTTGTAATGTAGGAAAGAATAGCTGGTAAATGACCCAACGTATTCAGCTTCGGATCAGCCATAACCGCCAGGTTAGAAATGCCACATAATTTGCCGAAGACAGATTGCCAATACAAGTGTAATGCAAAGCAAGATGCAAAAACATGAACCACATTTGCTCCTGCAAGCCCACAATGAAAATAATGATCATCCAACTGTAGCTTCAAAATGAAGAAACAATGTGGGATATAATACCAATCATTAATACATTTGAGATGATGTTCCTTAACACGAGATATATTCAGAGCTCAATGAAACTACACATTGCTACACCGGAAGTCAGCATCCATTACTTCTGTACCGAGCTGAACACTCAAATTACTAGCCCTCAGCTTGAACAGATCATCTACATGGTTATGAGATGACAAGTAGATTAACTTATAGACCAGGCCAATATTTCTCTTAAGTGGAATTTTCCTAATAAGGTCCCAGCAGGGGTTATCAGTACAGCTCAAGTCCTCTTCCTTAAGACTTGAGTTAAATGATGAATCTGCAAAGTGTAGACAGATGAGGAACCTGTTGCTGTAAATTGCAGAATGAGGACAAGATATCACCCTCGAAAAGTTGGTCTAAAGTCAGGAGATTAACCTTTCCCCAGATATCCTGGAAACCTTCATGGATACCATTAGGAACGTTGGGATTATAACCAGAATGTGTGAGCTCATTGAACAGGGTGATGCCAGGAAATATTCTCTTGAAGGAACCCCAGATATGGTGGAAAGCGTTTACCGTCTTGAAGGGAGTTCGCTTAAAATATATTGTGTCCGAATTAGGGACTATTGATTCGACCAGCGGAAAAAGTCTCTGTAAACATGCATCCCAGTGGCCATGGCCCCCACCCCAGTACCAGCCCGAATCATGAGAAGAATGAGGCCAGATAATAAAACTTGAGAATCAGAAGCAAGACCCCACTATCTTCCTTAAACTGCTGAAAAGACTGGATCTTACACCAAGGTTAACAGGACCAGACAAACTTCTGCTATCGTGCCTCAACTATAGAAAAAAAAAACACTGAAAGAAAATGTGGGATACAATGGAAAAAATAAAGATAAGGGAGAATAATCATCTTAGTAATATTGCAGTGACCAGTATGTCCCAGATGCAAATAGTTCAATTTAAGAAAAATTTCAGCTGAGTGTTGATACAACTTCCCATAGTTATTCTCCAGAATCACAGGAATATTGATTATTAAGAGGACCCTGAGATGAACCCAAGGACTGTACCCACCTCTGATCCTGGCCAGAAGGAGCCACATTGAATAGGATCTGGGTCTTGTCCGAGTTTAACTTGTAACTGGTGACTTCTCCAAATGATTGGGCTGCTACCACAACAGAACATAGACCCCTAATCGGAGCAGGGGACAGGACAATTATGTCATCTACATACGTGAGGATTTTTACTTCATTTTGGTTCAGTCTCAGAGATTGTATCTCATCAATCCATTTAAGAGATTGGATAAATGGTTCAATAGTGAGAGCTAAAATTCAGGAGAAAGATTGCACCGTGGAGAATAGAAATAGGATCAGATAATAGAACCGGGCAGTGTATCCTTGCCTTAAGGACATAGTAGAGGCGCCTGACCCTAGAGACGAAGACAGAACCTAAGCCAGCGGGTTCCATGACCCCCCAAAGGAAGAGCCAGGAGACCCTATCAAAAGTCTTCCTCGCATCCAAACAAATCATACCAACTGTACTCCCTCCAGTAGGAGGCCACCTCCAAGGCCGTGATTGACATATTGTCATGCAATGTTGTACCCTGGCCAGGTATGAAACCTTCTGGTTTGAGACCACCAATTCCAAAATAATTACAGACAGCGGATTAGCAAGAACGCATGAATAGGTCTTAGAATCTGCGTTAGTTAAGGAGATTGGGCGGGATGACCCACAGAGTGTAGGATACTTCCCCTTTTTTGGAAAGATAACAATGTTTGTCTCCCTCCAAGATTCAGGAACACTATCTGACAGATCAAAAGAATTAAACAGATCCCTTAATACCAGCACCAGAATCTGCGAGAAGGTGGCATAAAGCTCTAATTGTATCTGGTCTGGTCCCGAGGCCTTTCCACCGGTCAGGGAACTAATGGCATCTTTAACTTCGACGTAGACCACTGGCTTAAGGATGCCTTATGATCTAGGTGTTGCCACATAAATTGACAAATGTCCTCGGTGGAAGAAAAACAGTCCTTACTATAGATGTCTTGGTAGAACCAGTGAAAGACCTCACAGACTAAAGCTGGATTGGCAACTAGAGAACCGTTCTCATCCCTGATCTGCTGGATACTATTTAACTCCTTAACCACGGCGCCAATTTCGCCGCGGTGCGGGAGTTCTAAAGAGTGGGTGGGGCTGCATCGGCCAACGGTCGTGCGCAGCACTGGGTAGGTAGTGCTCACATCGGCCGTTGGTCGACGCGAGCACTGTATGGGTTAAGCTAGATTTGCCCTTACCCTAAATGATAACATTCACCCCATATCTTCACTGTTCACTAAGAGATGAGCCTTTGTGTTAGTTTGAATTATAGGGAGAAAAGTGAATTTAATTTAATTTTTATTTTTATTATTTCAATTTTGTAACTTTTTAAAAGTTTATATTGTTTGCATTATTGTATAAAATATGATTTTAAAATGTATTTTTATTTGGTATGTGAACGTTTTCTATAAAAATAATTATGAGTTCGAATGGTGTATGTAATTCTAATGAAGTTCAACACTTTCTCTACTGTTGCATTCATTTGCGTGGTAATAGTAAATAAAACTCCTCTTTAGTCCCATATTTTCCCTACTGTTGCTTAGAGGTGAGTGGGAATACCAAATGTAACCTCGCCGAAGTCCAGCGCTTTCACTACTGTTGCTTAGTCTAGAGTGGGAATAGTAAATCTAACCCTCCCACCCTTTCCTACTGGTGCTTAGACGGGAGCCGGAATAGTGAATTCAACCCCTGCGAAGTCCAACACTTTCACTACGGTTTGGTTAGACTGGAGTGGCAATAGAAAATCTAACCTTTCAGAAGTCAAGTGCTTTCCCTGCTGTTGTTTAGAAGAGAGAATAATAAATGTAACACTGCCAAAGTCCAACACTTTCTCAGCTGTTACTTAGACTGGAGTGGGAATAGTAGATCTGATCCCGCCGAAGTCCAATACCTAACCTACTGTTGAATAAACTAGAGTGGGAATAGTAAATCAAACACCTCCGAACTCCAACAGTTTCCCGAACGATGGGTAGAGTGAAATATAAGTTATTTTTATTATTGTTGTTTAATTGTATTTTTTTTTAAATATTTTGTCCTTTTAAATGTTTATATAATTAAATTAAATTACATATTTCTGTTTTTTTTAAATGTTTGCTAATTTTCAGTTTATTTAACTACTGATATTTTAAATTAAATGTATTCTAAAAAGTGTTTCTTGCTATATTTTCCCAAATATATATATATATATATATATATATATATATATATATATATATATATATATATATATATATATATGTTCCCACAACAAACCAATGATGCGCTCTCAGTAACCAAAGAAGGCAAAATCCGGGGTAGTGCAAAAAGAGGTGTTTATTCCTCACAACGCGTTTCAACTCGTTGCAGAGTCTTGTTCACGTGAACAACACTCTGCAACGAGTTGAAACGCGTTGTGAGGAATAAACACCTCTTTTTGCACTACCCCGGATTTTGCCTTCTTTGGTTACTGAGAGCGCATCATTGGTTTGTTGTGGGAACATTACGAGTCGGCGTGCTCCGCCGACATTTGCGCCACCTCTCATGGGTCAAGCGGTCCAGAAGGAGCGATTGTGGATTTATATATATATATATATATATATATATATATATATATTACCTACTGGCGGTCGCCAGTAGGTAGTTATAGTTAGGACCACGTTTCCATAGGAAAACCTCAACATTCTATTTTGAATAACTTTGGCGCCGGTCGACGAATCCTCGCGAATTTCTCAAAATAGGTGGGGCGCTACGCTCCGCTCCTACCCTGAAAGTCTCGGGGGGATCCGTCAAGCGGGGGCTGAGATAAAAGGGGGGTCCCAAAACGCGTTTTTCCCATGCATTTTTCCATAGGACCTTTAGAACGAGCTACAGCCCGAATGGCTGAACAGAATTACTCAAAATTTGGCAGAGAGGTAGTCCCTAGGTCAAGGAAGTGCCTTTTGTAGGTTTGGTGTAAATCTGTTCAGTAGATTCTGAGAAAATAGCCTTTGAATCAATATATATATCTGTAAGCGCGCAGAGTGTGCGCTGGGTGCGCGCACCTTGCCGTGCGCGAGCGCAATTCTGATTGGTTGTTAGATCTTAGTAAACATTCGAATCGGTGGAAGTCAGGAAGCGGCGGCCGCCATTTTGTCTATCGCATAAAGAGGGGGTGATAAACAAAGGGGGAGCACTTGAAAAGGGGGCAGAGTGGGTAGAAATAGACCCAGTAGGCATTGTAAGGGGGTCAAAGTAGGACCTTGTAGGGCAAAAAAAAGAATAATATTTTGTTAAAAAATATCGCCGAGTGCGCACACCCTGCGCGCACCCGGAAAAAAAAAAAAAAAAAAAAAAAATTAAAAAAAAATTGCATTTAAGTGTTTAGATATAAGGTGGCACTAAAAAGAGCCCTTGTGTTTATTGTTTGTTTTTCGGTACCTACAAGTAAGTACCGACGCAGAGTCTGAGGTTCAAGAGGAAGACTCTGTTCCCTTCATCATTGAAGTGCACACCATCTCCTCTATAAATGTCTTGCATGTCGTAACGCAAGTTGTTGTGGTAAATGGAACCCATACCATAGTCTCTGAGGAAAGCAGAAATAGATTTGTTGACGTGCTTCCTTGCTTTGTCAATCTGCGGTCAAAATTGTTTGGACCAGTTCCACTTTTGCCTTTGGCATATGTTAGAATATACAAAGGCAGTTTGTGGAAAAAGCGACATCAATTGCACAAAGGTGTCCTTAATAAGCATTTCCAAACCTACCCCAGTTAAAGTGCCTAGATCATTACCACCACAGTGCACAATAATAAGGTTAGGCTGTGGGAGATGTTGAAAGGTTTTCACCAAAGGCATTAATTGGTGCCACTTTAACCCTCTCTGACCAATCCACTTGATGTCTACATTTGGCAAAGCAAGGTCTCTCACCATACCTCTTTTCTCTGCAAATTTTTCACTCCAGAAGACATAGCTGTGTCCTACAATCCACACTGTGAACATCTTCAAAGGAGATCTGGATGCACTCAGGAGGTGTAATTCAGTAGAATGGTAAAAAGAAATGAAAGACAGTTTGGAAATGGAGGCATACATATTTTTTATTTAAAAAAAAAGAACTGATTGGCTGTTTCATACCATTCTACACTAAAAACTAGGCTGTATGTGTAAAATAATAGAAGCGTGTTTTGTATTGGTTCAGAAAAATGTGTTACCAAAGAACAGTACTATGGATTTGCTGTAAGGTTTGAAAAGTCAAGCACTCTTGCTCTGTGGAATTGAAACATTGTGTGGCGAACTTCTGACCTAACTCCACACAGCAGTGTTCCATGAGCTGTTGCTATGGTAGCAGGCAGAAGTCAAGTTGGGGGAAGGGAACTAGGCAGAAGTGAAGTAGGGGGAAGGGTACTTTTGGAAAAGGGTTGGTTTTCAAGCAATAGAAATGTGTGATTACATTTGAAAAAAAGGGGGAAGCAGTGAGATTTGAAATTAACATGTATATGTGTGGAAAAATAGAGGGAAAGATTGCCATTATCTGGTTCTGCTGAGTGGAGAGAGGTGTAGAGAACAGAGGTCCTGGCTCTGATAATGTGCTGTGGGGTTTTGAGGTTTCAGTCTGTAATGCAAATACATTCAGCATCACTAAGGCTGGTTGCCCTTGCTGGAGTGTAGGCAGTCACCCAGCATACACATGGTTTGTGGTCTGAAAAAGCAGTCTGGACATGTGCATTTAAAAAAATCTGAAAAGTGGATTCATAATGTGTCAGTCTGTAAAAGTGATTTTCACTTGCCAACAAAAAAGAGCAGTAAGTGTGCATTCAAATTGGCAAAGATTTTTCGTTTTGTGACTAATGTGAAAACATGACTCTGTGTGCAAATAGGAATTATAGGCAGAGATTTATTGCGTATTGCTCTGGTGATTTCACAGTTGCATAAGATGGAAAGGGGGAGTCTCTCAAAAAAAAAAACAAAAAAAAAAAACAAACCCTTGGGTGCGCGCAGGGTGCGCGCACCTCAAAAAATTTTCAAAAAAATTTTTCAAAAAAAAAATTTGTTTGGTTAAGTTTATAAGTGGCTCTTAAAAGAGCCCTTGAGTTAATGGAGGGAAACAGGAAGAGAAAAACGCAAAAAAAGAAAAAACATCTATGGCCTAGTGCATGAATGCGCATCAAATTTTCTCTGAAGGAGATCAAGACTGGTCTCCCCCACAGAAATAAGAGAACCGCAATCAGTGCACCGTGTAGACAACCTCGCCAAACAAGGTGGACCAACAAGAGGTAAAGAAACAGGTGAAGGCACCATCGCAGCTGAAGTGCTCCCCTGAGCTGCCGAAGATGTGCTCGGCTGAGCTGCTGCTGATGTCGTCGGCTGAGCAGGTGGAGGGTTTTCTCCAGAAGCTCGACGATAAGATGCTGGGTGCATTTTGTAAACATGTCTCAACATAGTGTGAATGCTAAAAGAATATTTCTTGTTAGGATTCCCACAAGATAAGACTTTTTTACAAAGTACACATGTAACTTTTGGTGCATTTACCTTTTTCTCATTCTCAGGAAAAGTAAAAAACTGCCATACAAAGCTGTCTTTCTGCTTCCTGTTCCTCTGCCTCTCAAGAGTGTCCTGGTCACTGTCTGAAGTAGGTTGCTGTTCAGCCATTGTCTCTCAACAACAGAATAGCTCCTTCTCCAAAGGAATCAGAACTAATAATGAGGGGAGTAGGTGTGGTTTGGGAAGAATCTGGAACAGAAAGTACTTCAAACCAATCATAAGTGATGATTCTTGATCACATGACTTGCCATGAGGGGATTGGGTGTGGTATTGAAACAATTAGAAACTGAAAGTAATGATAACCAATAAGAAATGTTGTTTTATTATGTATAAACCCGAGGTGCGCGCACTGCGCAAGCTCCGTGCGCGCACCCCGTGATGACGTATGCACGAACGCGTAAACGCGCAGGTGCATACGTCATATACGCGCACCTACCGCGCATACGTTTAACACGCGTATACGCGACCGTTATTGCGCGTAATTTTAGCGTATGCGGAAGTAAACCGCGTCGAGGGCGTAGGACGCATGCGTACGTACGTACGCATACGTACTGGGTGCGCGCTCCCAGCGCGCACCAATAAGTATATTTGCGTACGTAAATAACGTACGCCGGAATTCATAAAAAACATACGAAATAGTACTAGGTGCGCGCTCAGAGCGCGCACCCCAAGAATTTATAAATAAAAAAAAAATAAAAAAAAGAGGACATTAAATAATTAAAAAAATAATAAAAAAAAATATCCAAATTGAATTATTTAAAAAAATAATTTATAAAAAAATACAGATAATATATAAATGAATATAAAGTAATTTTATTTAAATAAAAAAAATATCTTTAATTAAAAATACATAACTTAGCATATAAAAAACCATACAAATTTTCAGAAAAAAACATAGGTTTCAAAAACGAAATATTTAGGGATTAGCATTTAAAAAACCTTGCAAATTCACTGAAAAAACCATAGGTTTCACACACGTTATAGTTAGGAATTAGCATTTAAAAAACCTTGCAAATTCACTGAAAAAACCATGGGTTTCACACACGTTATAGTTAGGAATTAGCATTTAAAAAACCTTAGAAATTCAGTGAAAAAACCATAGGTTTCACACATGTTATAGTTAGCTGGACATTTTACTCGTAAAAAACCAATGAAATTGCCCCGTTATAGTTAGTTCAGCTAACTATAACTCGCACGCGCCCGCAATGCACTGCTGATGACGTCACATATTACATCACTCATGACATGGTCAGTGACATCACTCATGACATCACTGATGACATCTCAAATGACATCACTGATGACATCATCCTTGTGATAGAGTGGCAGACCTCCTCTCACCCTAATATAACCTTTGATACACACATTCAATAATAGAGACTAAAATTTTTAAAACAATGGACATACCAATACCAGTTACAACAACCTCTTCAGTAATTCTAAGATTCACATACACATTCACTCATTCACCAACAGTCCTATACAGTCACTCATACATGTATTCACTCATCATATGTACTCATACATCCTGTTACACAACGCCACTCATCCATAGAGTTACTCACACACATAGTCACTCATGCTAATAAAGAAACAAACATACATTTATTTGCATATACAGTTATACACACACCACCACACTTACTTCTACGGAAACTTACACATACTTAGTCTTTTAAACAATCACTTATAGAAACACATACTTATTCATACAGGAACTCTTTCAATCTCTCACTCTCACATATACTCACTTATATACACCAATAGTCACATATACTAGTTTAAAACATATGTAGTTACTCATAAAGACACTATTGAGACAGTCATTCACTCACTAACACACCCATACACACACTCATCCACCCATACAGTCCTGCACACATGCTGTCTTCAACACATACAAACAGTGAGTGACTCATTCATGCACCTATGCACTACATAATACCCCCCACCGAACCATGCAGACACTCAGACTGACACTCAAAAAACCAACTAATAACCTATATAGACACCCATGTAGCTACTCACCAACCCATGCAGCCACTTATACACAAAGTGAGAGACTGATACAGATATTTACATATTTAAACATTACTCACTAAGCCATGTATTCACTATGATACACTTAATCAGTCAGTTACACAATCAATTTTTCAAAAACAAATCATCCATTTAGACACTTATATACCCATTTATTCTTCCATCGACCTTGAGATATACATATATAAAACATATTTAATTTTCAGAAAAACACACATTCACTGGATGATGTTATCAGTGATGTCATTTGAGATGTCATCAGTGATGTCATGAGTGATGTCACTGACCATGTCATGAGTGATGTAATATGTGACGTCATCAGCAGTGCATTGCGGGCGCGTGCGAGTTATAGTTAGCTGAACTAACTATAACAGGGCAATTTCATTGGTTTTTTACGAGTAAAATGTCCAGCTAACTATAACATGTGTGAAACCTATGGTTTTTTCACTGAATATATATATATATACAACCAATCCTGCTGTAGAGATTCAAAACAGGCGTAGACTCCGTGAGGATAGAGCATAAAGGAATTTATTTTCGTCAAGAGACCATAGACGCGTTTCGACGGCAATCCGCCTTTGTCAATATCACAAGTAACACCAATGGCAACCATTAAGTACTGTGTGTCATAGAAAAATCGTCATGGCAACGATATACAATTGACATAGAAAACAAAAACTGATGTAGTCTCAGCCCCAGAATTAAAAGACAGACTATTTTGGTTAGCATATAAGTTCCTTACTGCTGAAAAATTGTTACAATTAAATTCACAATTATGTAAAAGTTTAAGCAGTGTAAATTCAACAGAAAACGGAACATAAGCCAAATAAATTAATTATAGAGCCCCAGTGGGCCTAAATTGTAAAACCTCCCTAAACAGTCCTTGAATTTATTATCTTGTTAGACAGAAAATAGCCTAATAGCTACATATTTCTGAACCATCTGGACTGAAGGGAAGAGAAAGGCTAAACTGAACTCATACTGGGTTCACAAAAAGCATATTGTCTGTCGTCCTGGGCTGGGGATAATAGCAGTCCAGACACATAGTTCAAAGAAGACTAAAAGTACAATTGGGTGAACCTGGGATAAAAAAACGGAGTTTGGGTACGGTTAGAGACAGGCAGAATAAATTCATAAATGTACGTATAAAGCCTCATCCATATTTAATCCAATAGGTATTTTGGTGTTGAACAGAATGATGTACTTGGATTCTAGTCTACGCAATGTTTGCTGTCTATTTCCTCCTCTTGGGTTCTTAGGCACAGTATCAATAACGCAGTAGGAAAGGTCAAAAGATCTTCCACTGTGGCATTGATTAATGTGTCTGGCCACCAGGTAATTGGGGTCATCATTGTTGATTGCCCGCAAATGCTGCAGTATACGTACATGAACAGGGTGAATGGTAGACCCTATATAACGTTTATTACATGTGCATTGTAACATGTATACTGCAAAATCACTTTTACATGTGAAACTTCCCCTATAATAAAGGGAGAGTGTCTAAGTGGGGAACTGATTTCTTTCACATTAATACCATGGCGGCAGGCCTTACATTTGGTACATTTCCTAAAGCCATTGTTGGTTTTGAGCCACTCAGAACCCTTGTTGACACTAGGTGCATTATTGACTAACTCCTGTCTCATGGATTTTGCACGTCTAAATGTTAAGGATGGTGTCCTTGGCGTTTTTGGACCTAGAACAGGGTCATTGCGCACAATCTGCCAATGTTTATACAGTGTCTTTCTCAAAACGTCATGATAGGTATTGTATCCAGTTATGAATCTAGGTATTCCTGATATAGAATTTTTATTTTTGTTCTTTAATTTTTCTGGATTGGGGAAAAGAAGTTCCTTTCTGGTGACATTTTGGACTTTGGCATTAGCTTTATTTAAAGTGTCTGCATTGTAACCTCTTAGATCTAGTCTATCAAACAGGGTGTTGGTGGCTTTGACAAGGCTACTCTCTGTGCTGCAGTTTCTCTTCATACGGAGACATTCTGCGTATGGGATGCTTTGTTTTAAAGAGGTGGGGTGGAAGCTACTATAGTGGAGAATGGAATTTCCTGATGTAGGTTTCCTATAGGTTCTAGTCTCTATTTTGGAATTCTCCACAAAAACCTCTAAATCCAAGAATTGAATAGACGACTTGTTGATGTTACATGTGAAAGATAAATTGAGAGAGTTCTCATTGAGTGCTTTAGCAAAGTTAAGAGCAGATTCTTCTGTACCTTGCCAAAGGAAAAACAAGTCGTCTATGTATCGAACGTACAGCACCACATTTTCAGTCATTGCCTGCTCATGATCAACCATGAGTACCCGCTCCTCCCACCAGCCCATATGCAAATTAGCATAGCTGGGGGCGAAGCAGGTACCCATGGCCGTCCCGCGCAACTGTTTGTAAAATAATTTGTCAAATACAAACACATTGTTGTCTAGACACCATTCAGATATCTTTAGCAACATGAGAGTATGAGTATATAATTCAATAGATCTTTTGCCCAAGTAGTATTTTAGGGCATTAAGTCCATCTCTGTGTTTAATACTCGTATACAGAGTATTGACATCAAGTGTCATCAGTAAAGAATTTTCATCACAATGTAGGTCATAGATCTTTGTCAGAAAGTCCCCCGTATCTTTAATAAAAGACGGGAGAGTCTGAACGTATGGCTGTAAAAAAGAGTCAATAAATTTAGAAGTGTTCTCAAAAAGACCTCCTATAGCAGATATAATTGGTCTTCCAGGTGGATATGTGGCGCTTTTGTGGATCTTTGGTATTAGATACAACTGTGGAACAATAGGATAGTCTGTTTTGAGAAAGTCAAATTCATGTTTAGAGATCAGGTTGGAACATCTCCACTGGTATAGGTCTGCGTGATATCTTTCTTTTGTACTGGCTAGAGATGTGGGGCTTACCCGACAGTAACATTCAGGGTCTTGGAGTTGTTGATGCGCTTCCAGATTGTATTGATCTAATGGCCAAAGGACGACATTCCCACCTTTATCCGACCATCTCACCACAATGTCTTGGCGTGTTTTGATTTTACTTATGAGATTCTCGTACTCAAGTCTCTGATTATAATTGGTACAGATGAACCTTGTACTAGATAAGGTGGATAGATTTTTAAGGTCTTTGATCATATTTTCAGCGAAAATATCGATGTTGTCTCTTGGCATAATTGGAAAAAAGACTGATTTCGGTTTGTACGGAGTAGTTTTCCTCCCGTAGATATCCAATCCCATGCTATCTACCACTTGTTTTAAGGGAGTGTCTTCACCAGATTCCAAAGCTGCCATATCTTGTAACAACTCCATGTCAGCCACTTTCAGGTTGCCCACTGGCGTATTAACATCCATTTGATTCAATACTGAAATTTCTGATTTATTAGTGGAACTAAAGTATTTTTGCAATTTAAGTTTCCTTACAAAGTGAAAGAGATCTATGCGAGTTTGAACATAATCAAAGTTGGTAGGTGCGCACCATGATAAACCTAATGTCAATATTACTTGTTCTTTTTCCGTCAAAATCATGTTGGTGAGATTTATGACTGTGTTGTCCATGGTGGTATTAAATGTTACTTTCTCTTTGTTCGTCTGTTTGTTGTTTTGGATGAACTTTTTTCTCCCTCCCCATCTTCGGTCTTTCCGCCTTCTCGTCTTTGATTTTTTGTCTTGTTTGCTTGTTCGTATCGAGGCGGGCGGGGTCTCAAATGCATGGAACGTTCTAGCCGTAAAAAATCAAGCTCTTGAATTACGGATGGCGTAGTACCAGATACGATTTCTTCGATGTCTGATTCGACCTCCGAGCTAAGTTCCAAACCGCTGGGCTCTGTTGATTTCTTTTGAGAGATATTGGCTGAAGATAATTGTTGTCTTCGAATATTGTCGAATTTTTTCGAAAACGTATATATTCTGCCATTGAGGTAATCTCGTTTGTCTCTCTGAAATTTCGTTGCTTTTCGTTCCTTGATTGATTGCTCATGCTTTGCCAGTCTCTTTTTCATCTCGATTTGAGCTTTACTCAGTTCTTCTTTGTCAGAGAATTTTTCCAATTCCTTGTATAACTCATCTTTTTTAAACAGAATTTTTTCTCGGTCACTGATCGCGTACTTTATCAGGATTTCTAACATACGCCGTGATGAAGTAGCGCTGTTCTCAGCCCACTCTTTCAGCATATTTGGGTCTGGATTTTCGTAAGTTGGTGCAACGAGAACTCGTAGTCCTCTCGGTATGCGACCTACATCCAAGTACCTCTGTAGTGATTTGCACTCCCACCATTTGGATATTTCCAACTTGCGTAGTTTCTCCAAGTCATACATAGTCTGTTTTAAATCTTTGTTTTTGTTCGTAGCCTCAATGCTATTTGTTGGCTGTGTCTGAAAATCCGTTAATATATAATATATATATACATATTACCTACTGGCGGTTGCCAGTAGGTAGTTATAGTTAGGACCTATTTTCCATAGGAAATCCGCAACATTCTATTCCCAATAACTTTGGCGCCGGTTGACGAATCTTCGCGAACTTTTCAAAACTTTTGGCCACCTCCGGTTCGCTCCTATCCTGAAAGTCTCGGGGTGATTCGTCAAGCGGGGGCCGCGAAAAAAGGGGGGGTCCCAAAACGTGTTTTCCCCATGCAATTTTCCATATGAACCTTTAGTCGCAGCTACAGTCCGAACTGCTGAATGGAATTACACCAAATTTGGCAAAAAGGTAACCCCTGGTTCAGAGTCATGCCTTTTCGTTAAATGGTGTAAATCCGTTCAGTAGTTCCTGAGAAAATCAAAAGTAAAATCACATATATATCTGGGCGGAGCCTAACCACACATCTCATCGTGAGATCTGATTGGCTGTCAGCACTTCATCCAAGATATGTTGGCAGCCATCTTGGGACCAATATATATGATAGCACCTCATTAAAAAGCATTGCAGTTAATAGAAGGTTTTGAGACTTTAGTTACATTAGAAATCATTTGTTGATGATACCATACTCATTTTAGGAATTGTGGTGTGTTCTAAGGTGATTTTACCATGTGAAAAAGCCTTCTGCTGGGATATCATGAATCATGTTTGAGAGAAAACTATTTTCTCATGCTTTTCCCACAGAGGTTTGGAAGGTGATCTATACGCTAAACTGAGAGCATATTTTCTGTAAATTCACATTATCTTTCTCAGTCATGTGAGAATGAAGTCTGACATTCTTAGTAAAACATGTACATCCAACAAGGGCAGAGACTGACAGTTGATTCCTTTGTGTTCTACTGCAGCTTCCCAGATTGTTCTAAAGAACAACTAGAGCGCTAACAGTCCTACTTATGACAAACGTATTGCACCCTGAAGCCATCTTGATTGGAATAAAGTGGTAACTCTTAAAACATTTAATTTAGGAACGACATGAGGGGGTTCATTTTGCCATAGAAAGTATGATTAGTGCTGCAGAAAGAACGATTGGGGCACATTTTGAGTGACTTCTCAAATCCTCTTCTATTTCATTAAAAAATTATGACATGCAGACTGAAACATGCACTTTCAATACCAGCAGCAGACTTCCCTGGTGAGCAGTAGCTTTACTACAGTGATCTAATGAGCAACTAGAGTGCTAACATTCAGAATTTATGGCAAATGTGTGACATATTTGAATACCTTCTTGATGGAATCAAAGTAAAAAACTGAAAGCATTTCCTACTGAGGAGACTGCAGTAAATGAGGAAATTAGAAAACTTATATATATATATATATATATATATAACAAATAAATCTCCCAAGATGGCCACCAGAGACAAAAGAGCCCAAATGCAGCACAAATATCACCCACATGTAGCCCACATGTAGCCCAGTGACAGAAGTGTGCAAAACACTTTTTATTTTTTGTGTTTTTGCAGTTTTGTATAGTGCAGACTTGTCAGGTATTGGAGTGCTTTACATGAGCATTGGTTACATCACACAAGAACAAATTCATTTTGGTTGTAGACATGGGGAGATTAAGTGATTTGACCAGAATCACAAAATGTCGAGCTGAAGTAGAAACTCCAACCTGGTTCCCCAGTTGCAAAGTCTGCCGCTCTGGAAGTAACACCACATCCTCTCCCCTAAGTGCAACATTTAATCAAGTGGCCAACTGGATAAAAAAACATAAAGATAACAAATAATTTAAAAGTGCTTTGTCGCTATTTGAAAACTCAGAAAATATGTCCTCATTTTAGTTTTTTAGAGCACTAACCATAATTTTGATGCAAATAGGACCCTCCCATATATGTAATTTCTAAAGGAAATGCTCTAGGTATTACAGTTTTGATTACATCAAGATGAAGTCAGGCATTCCACACTTTTGTAATAAATATAGAATGTTAGCAATCTAGTTGTTCATTAGGATACTGTTGAGAGGCAGAGGCAGAGGCCAGGGGCACAGACTCTGAAAATTGAAGGCAGGTAGGAGAGTGCAGAGGCAACAATTTGACCACACTGGGTAGGCAGGAAGGGCAGTGGCAGCACAACAGACTATGGAGGGCAGTGGAAAGGGGGGCAGGGGCAACAAACCAACAATACAGGACAGGCAAGAGAGGCTGTGGCGATATAATAGGCCATTGTGGGCAGAAGGAAGAGGCAGTGGTAGTACAACCATACATGCCAACAGACCCGATTCAGCCAGGAAACGTCCAATGTTTTTAAGCTCAAATGGGCTTTATTTGATTTGTCTCCTGTCTACAATCTCCTCTTTTTCAATGTAACTCAAAGGGGAAAATCAATACCCCAGTTTTTTTCCAAATCTCGCTCTTACCAAGTTCAAAATGTTCGCAAGTATGGTATGGTACATTGTATCATGGAAGGCAGGAGGAATTGGGGTAGGGACATGGACTCGGATAACAGAGGACAGGAGGGACATGAGTAGGTGCACCAAACTGACCCTACAGGGCAGGCATCAGGGTTTGCAGCAGCACAATACACTACACAGGGCATGCAGGACGGGAGTGCAGCACAACAATCCATAGACAGCAATAGGGAGGGGACAGGACCATGCACATGGACAACAGAGAACAGAGGGGAAAGAGGCAATGGTAGCTAGCTGACCATAATGGACAGACAGGAGAGAAAGCTGCAGCATAACAGATCATAAAGGGCAGGAGGGACGGATCAGGGGCATTACAATGGAACAGACAAGCCAGGAGGGAGGGAATAGGGGTCTGCACATGGAAACAGAGGGCTGGGGGCAGGGCAGGAGAAGCAAGATGACCATGGAGGTCAGGCAGGATGGGCACTAGAAGCAAGACACACCATGGTGAGAAACAGTGACACTATGATGGCATACACACAGACCATGGAGGGAAGGTGGGAGGGGGTCAGGGGCAGCTAGCTAACCACACAGGGAAGGTAGGAGGGGCTGTGGCAGCACAGAAGACAATGCATGGCAAGTGGGAGGGTTAGTGGCAGCACAATGGCTACGATGGGCAAGAAGGAGGGTGCAGGGCCATGCACAAAGGACCATGGAGGATAGAAGGGAGGGTCAGGACCTGGGCACAGACAAGAGAGTTCAGGGGAAGGGGCCTCACAACAGACCACGCGGGGCAGGCAGGAGGAGCAGTTGCAGCACAACAGACCAGGAAGGACAGTAGGGTGTGGCAGTAAAATGGACCATGGAGGACAGGAGGAAGGGGATAGGGGCATGGAATGTGGACAGGCAGGTTGAAGGTGGCAGGGACAGGTTACAGTAATCTGACAATGCTAGGCAGGTGGGAGGGGAGTGGCAGCTCAACAGAACACTCAGTGTAGATAGGAGTGGCAGGTCCATGGAACATGGTGGGCAAAAAGGATGGATCAGGGGCATGCACAAAGACATCGGAGGGCAGGGGGAAGGAGAATAGGGGCAGCAAGCTAAGCACAGAGGCTAAGCAGGAGGTCAATGATGGGGCATAGAATTGGGCAATAGAGGACAGGAGGAGTGGACTGGTACACCATGCTAAATGGAAGGCAGTGGCAATACATCAGACCTTGCATGGCAGGTGGAAGGAGGATAGTCCATGGATTCAGACAACAGAGGATAGGGAGGAGGTGGATGGGGCAGCAAGCTAACTGTTCAGAGAAGGCGGGAAGGCCAGTGGCAGAACAACGGCCACACAGGGCTGTTAAAAGGGAGCAGGGACATGGACTTGGACAATGGATGGCTAGGAAGAGGGAAGGTAGGAGCAGCAAGCTTGGGTGGGGGCAGCACAATGCCAGGCCCTGCTTCCAACCCCCCACCATCCATTGTGATATGCATCTTACTTAACGTTAAAAAAAAACTAGAAATTTGCTGAAAAAAACAAAGATTACAGGGACGGTATAGTTAGACTCAGATTTCACTCATACAAAACCAGAGAAATTTAGCAGTTATAGTTTGCTGAGCTAACTATAACTCGCACCCCCACAATGTAGTGCTTATGACCTCACATATTACATCACTCATGACATGGTCAGTGACATCACTCATGACTTCACTCACGACATCTTAAATGACATCACTGATGATATCATCCAGTGACTGTGAGTGTTTATGAATGTTAAATATATATCCAAGGTGTATTGATAAATCAGTGGGTGTATGAGTGCCTGTATATATGTTTCATTGGGTGCATGACTGACAGCATAACTAGTGATTAGGTGTCTCAGTGAATGTTTTGGTGAGTGTCTAGGTTGTGTGAATGTCTGTATCAGTCTGTCAGGTGATGTCTAAGTGGCTGTATGGGTTGGTGAGTGGCTATATGGGTGATTGATTGGTTGTCTGAGTACCTGTATGGGTGTATGAATGTCTGTGAGGGTGGGTGAGGGTGTGTGTGACTGCCTGCATGGATGAGTGAGTGGGTGAGTCAGTGGCTGTATGGGTTTGTGAATGCATCTGTGAAGGGTTGTATGGGTGACTGAGTATGTGTATGGCTGTGTCAGTCAGTGAATGGATATGTCAGAGGTATATGGGTGAGCGATTGTATATGTGGAAGGCAGTATCGGTGAATGTTGGAGTATATGAGTGACTGTATATGTGTGAGTGAGTGTGAGAGTGGCTGTATGGGTGAGTGTGTGCTTGTGTCACTGACAGTATAGGTGAGTGAGTATGTATTAGTATCTGTATGAATAAGTGAGTGTGTATGTGTATAACTGTATAGGTTAGGAAGTGGCTGTGTGATTGACTCTATTGGTGAATGAGTAGGTGTGTGAGTAACTCTATGGGTGACTGACAGTATAGGAGTGGCTGTATGGGTGTATGTATGGATATATCAGTGACTAAGTGGATGTGTGTATAGACCCACAGATCAGTGAGTGGGTCTCTATGTACTTGTATTTGTGTGTCTATGGTTTTGAGAATGGTGTGGAAGTTGGAGTGAGTGTATGAAAGGTTATATTGTAGTGTGAATGGGTGTGTCAGAGATTCTGTGGAAGATGTCATCAGTAATGTCATTTGAGATGTCCTCAGTGATGTCATGAGTGATGTCACTGACCATGTCATGAGTGATGTAATATGTGAGGTCATAAGCAGTGCATTGGGGGGCATGAGTTATAGCTAACTATAACCGCAGAATTTCTCTGGTTTTGTAGGAGTGATATGCCTGCCTAACTATAACGTCCCTGTAACCTTTGTTTTTTCCAGTGAATTTCTAAGGTTTTTTAAATGCTAATTCCTAACAATAACATCCCTGTAACATTTGTTTTTTTCTGTGAATTTCTAAGGTTTTTAAAAATTCTATATCTTAATTGTATCAACGATTTTTCTTTTTAAGTGAGCCTCGAAGATTTTCGTATTTTTGCTCTATAATTTTACTCTTATATTTTGATTTGATATGAGTTCATCAAAAAGTTCATTAATAACTTGTTTTATTTTTAGGAATTTTTTGAGTTGGCACAACATTGTCACATTTACTGTGGAGAATCTGTGATCAGCAAATGCTTTTCACATACTGAAAAATAAACTTAAGGGCATTATTTAAATCAGTGTCACCCAAGAGGTCAAAATTTTGTTCATTTTCTTGTCAAATAGTTTTTTAAAATGTTTAAACTCTGCAACGCCGTTGCGATGATCACGATCACTTCGCAAAAGGACAATACAAATGCAGACATTCAATAGCCATCACCACATTCTAAACTTATAACTGCATAATGAATTATAACCAACACACTAAACACATTACTATCTAAACAACTGAATAATAGCATGTACATCTCCCTTAGTATCTCTATAACACAGTAGATACCTTTTTCAGTGTAATCTATGACTGCATGCATCACTGTATGACTAAGTCTCTCATTCACTGTATAAGTATTTGAGGGGATCTGTGAAACGATGCATCGGTCTGTCAATACTTCTGTTACAAAATGCATGACTTCCTCAGTACATCTATGAGTGGGTGTATGAGTGCCTTTGTGCATTTGTAAGTAAGTATAGGGCAGTCTGACTGGATCTGTGAGTGGATACATGAATGCCCAAGTGGGTGTCTGAATTGGTAAGTGAGTGCATGAGTCTCTTAGTGGATTTATGACTGGTTGCGTGATAGTCTGAGTGGTTCTTTTAGTGGGTGTGTGGGTCTGTGAGTACAACTGTGATTGGGTATATGAGTCTCTGAATGTATAACTAAATGGGTGCATAAGTCTCTGAGTGGGTCTGTGAGAGACTGTATGGGTGTGTGAGTGTCTGAGTGGGTCCATGAGTGGATGTATGAGTGTTTGAGTGGATCTTTGAGTGGGTGTATGAGTGTCTCAAATGGTCTCTGAGTGAGAGCATAAGTCTCTGAGTAGGTGAGTGAATGGGTGCATGCATCAGTGTCTGAGTGGGTCTTTCATTGGAAGGGTGAGTGTCTGGGTGGGTCTGTGAGTGGATGCATGAGCCTTGACTTGGGTGAGTGAATGGGTGCATGTATATCTGATTAAGTCAGTGAGTAGGTGTGTAAATCTTTGAGTGTATGACTGATTGCATAAGTCTCTGAGAGGTGCTGTGACGGAGTGTGGGAGTGACTGTATGGATGTGTGAGTGGGTGTATGGCTGTCTGAGTGGATCTGTAAGTGGGTGTATGAGTCTCTGAGTGGGTCTGTACATGTGTACATGAGTCTCCGAGTGAGTCTGGTAGTGGGTACATGAGTATCTGGGTGGGTCTGCGAGTGGGTACATGACTGCCCAGGAGAGTCTGTGAGTGGGCATAAGAGTCTCTAAGTGGGTATGAGATTGTACACATGAGTTTATGAGTGGGTCTCTAAGTAGGTGCATGAGCCTGAGTGGGTCTGTACATGGGTGTATCACTCTCTGAGTGAGTTTGTAAGTGGGTGCATGAGTATCTGAAAGGGTATGTGAGTGGGTATGTTATTGAATGTATAAGTGTATGAGTGGGTATGTGAATGGCTGTATAAGTGTCTGAGTGAGTTTTTTTAAATTTGTTTATTGAGTTTCCACAATACAGCAAAACAGACAGCCAGTAGACTAGTTCAATCTATAGATAGATACATGCGCGACATCAACATCGGAAAGTCAAGGCAATATAGTACAGAGTCCATTCAAAAAGATCGGCAAGGGACTTCATACATCAGTGGCATCATGCAACATAACAGTTCTATGCAGTCAAATATATGTGCATAACATGCTAGCAACCTGGGATCAAGTCATGGAATGCATTGTGTGTGGAGAACGTAGATTATGGTCAGCCTCAATAGGATGTTCCAGGAGATACATCTTAAGTGGATCCCCAATATCCCTAGGGCGGGAGGTTAGGGGGAGGAGGTCAGAATACGCATATGTGTGGTCTTGCCAAAATACCATGTCATTAATCCACTCCTTAAATTTAGGTGCTCTCCCTCAACCCTATCTACATGCCACTCGTCTCCTGGCCAACAATAGGCTGAAGGAAACAAATATGCGATGTGCTACTGCTAAATACTCTGTGTAGCCAAGAAGAGAGAGAAGGGGAAATGTGGAAAGTGTTAAGGATGTCATCAGTTCAAGTGCGGCGATCACCTGCTGCCAGTAGGCCAGAACAGAGCTGCATTCCCAGGCAAGATGTAGGAAGTCGGCAGCATCAGCCCCACATCTGTCACATTTATCAGTGTCACATATGTGTATTTGTGAAGCTTAACCGGGGTATAGTATAAACGGTGGAGGAACTTATAATGGATAGTACGTAGCCGACTACTAGAGAAGACTTGTTCAGTCTGCTTACAGCAATTTACCCACTGTTGGTCAGTGACTTCTTGCACCACCTCAGAGGACCACTTGTCCCGGGCAGTGCAAGGGGTGTAAATGACGTCAGTAGATAAGCTGTGAAATAGTGTAGATACTAAGTGTGAGGCACTGGCAGTACGTAGAATATGGCGCAAAGGTGCGATGTCTGGGGGCTCAAGGGGGTATTCTTCGCGATCGGTGGTGACATGTACCCCCAGGTATTTTAAGTCTGTGTTACACCATTCAATGGGAAAATTGGTGACAAATGGCACTACAGAAGTAGTAAATGGGAAAAGCTGAGATTTTGCCCAGTTGATATGGATACCCGGAGAGGCCACCAAAACGAACAAATTTGCGCATTAGTTGATTAAGATTTTGCGATGGCTCCTTGACATAAAGGGTAATATTGTCTGCGTACAGGGAGATGAGGATTGGATGAAGGAAGCAACGAAGAGCCTTATCTTGATGGTGCTGCCTAATCCTGGCAGCCAGGGGTTCTATAGCAAGGGCGAAGAGAAGTGGAGAAAGCGGGCAGCGCTGTCGCGTGCCTCGGGTAATAGCAAAGGGGGGGAGGTATGTCCATTGATTAAGACTCTTGCTAATGGAGAGGCATATAAGAGGCGTATCCAGGCTAAAAAGCCTTTGGGAAGGCCCATGCACTGAAGAATGGTGAACAGGTAGTCCCACTCCACAGAATTGAAAGCCTTTGTGGCGTCTAAAAAGACCGCCACTAGTGCCAGCTGGAGATCGACATTCAGGGATTAAACCAGCCTGATCTGGCAAGACCAGCTTGTCCATCAGGAGACTGAGTCGGTTAGAAAGCATCTTGGCAAGAATCTTTGTGTCCGTATTAATCAGAGAGAGGAGGCGGTACGAGTCACAGAGATCTGCTGGTTTGCCTGGTTTCAGTAGAGAGGTGATGAGAGCTTCTCTCATGGAACCAGGAAGGGCATGTAGTTCTTGGGCCTCCATATAATCCTCCTTCAATACAGGATGCAAGTGGTCAAGATAAGCTTTGTAGAAATCTATTGGGAGCCCGTCTGAGCCCGGGGCTTTCCCCGATTTCATCTGCATGATTGCAGCCTGCAGCTCGTCATCTTCAAATGGCGCCACCAAAAATTATCTTTGGTTATCCCAGAGCCACCCCAGTGCAACATCCTCAAGATAGTGAGAGAGATCGGGGGTTCAGACCTTCGAGTGCTGTATAGATCAGCGCAAAATGTAGTGAAAGTGTGCAGGATTTCGAGACTATCCCTGTGTCACACTCCAGTACTGTCCACTATGTCCATGATATAGTTGGAAATGCGAGGAAGGCGAATTGCCATCGCAAGGGCCTTGCCAGGGCTTTCCCCCTCCCCGTATTTACGGGCAGTGAAATATTTGCCACGGAAGCGAGTCTCTCGCTCTGCCGTGGCCTTGTACTCAGTGAGCTTGTCTCGTAATGTGACTCTTTGAGCCCCAGTTAAGTCGTGCCATATGTCTGTTTCCAGTTGTTTCAGTTTCCATTCAAATTCATACATCCTGATGAGGGAGAGGGTTAGACCTATCAATTTCGGGACATAAGGCAGTGTCAAAGTAACCCCCCCAATGACGTGTGTGGATCCCCCAAAGAGTAGTGAAGAAGTCCGGATCATCAATATTCGGTCCGAAACAGCAGATGAGTGTGACCAACTGCATGCCTAGAGTACTCCAGAGCATACACCTCCTACCAGAGAAGTCACTATAAGTCCCGCCTATTAGGAAGGGAGTGTTTTTTTTAACTAGTATCAGCGTCCCCCTTGAATAGGTAGAATAGTAGGAGAATACACAGTAGACGGCCCATTTGCTACCAAAGTGAGTGGGGCGACGGGGGTCAATGTGCGTCTCCTGAAGCATAGCAATGTGTATTTGGTGTCGATCGAGATATGTGAGGATTTGTCTGCATTTACGTGTATCACCAAGGCCTCTAACATTCCATGTAAGCAAATTTATGCATAATGCCTCAGCGTGTGGGGACATTGCTAGGGAATGGGCAAAATTACCGGTATTTCATGTATGAAAGCAGTTGCGCAATTATTATAATGTCTACCGGCATGTCCATCTTCTGTTGAGTCATAAAAGTTACATTAAGAGATAACAACAAAACTCAAACCACCACCACCCACAACAGCACCCCAATTGTGCTGGCAGTACAAATCCCACTGGTGGGCCACAAGAAACCTCCTATCTCTCAGAGCTGCAGAGCAGTTTCCCCGATGAAGAGGGGATGGGGGGGAGAGACGG
Source organism: Triturus cristatus (assembly GCF_964204655.1). Taxonomy (NCBI): domain Eukaryota; kingdom Metazoa; phylum Chordata; class Amphibia; order Caudata; family Salamandridae; genus Triturus; species Triturus cristatus. Next base: position 1,187,155,220 of record NC_140581.1, on the reverse strand, counting down.
GAGGGTGCTTGGCATAATTCAGGAAGAAGTCAAATATTACATTAAGCCCTCTGCACTGGAGTATGGTGCACTGTATGTGCCAAGAACACTTATCTATCACCAGTGAGCTGCATATAGTCCAAACCACCAAGAGAAGTTTGAATGCTCCCCATGGCGTATGTAGGCTAGAATTTACATCGTAATATGGAACATGAATATGTAGACAGAAAAGTGCGTGAGAATCTCAGTGCATGGATCACATGGCAAAAGTGTCTACTTTGTGTGACCATCTGCAATGGGGGATGAAGATCTGGAGTCACAGTCATTGGAGTCTTCTCGAGGCGAACAGCGTTTAACAGTCTTGAGGAAGTCTTCAACCTGCTGCGGATTCCTGAAGATGGAAGTTTTGCCTTGATATTTGCCTTCCGGAGCATCTGTTTAACTGCTAGAAACTTGCGTCGCGCCTCCTGAACAGCAACGGTGAAGTCTGGATAGATGGTGTATTTCGTACCTTCAAAGAGCAATGATTTATTCTCACGGGCCAGCTTGAGTGCAGCGTCTCGGTCACGATAATTGAGGAGACGGGCCACAATGAGTCGCGGAACGGCGCCTGGGAAGGCCTGGGACCCAAGGAGTGGTGTGCTCGTTCCACTATGAGCTGGGAAAAGAAGGCGTCCTTTCCAAATGTTTCTCTCAAGAGGTGTTCGTCGAAGTCCTCCATGCGGCCAGTATTGGTGCTTTCCGGGATACCTATGACGCGGATGTTATTGCGGTGACTGCAAGCCTTAAGATCCTCGTTCTTGGCTGCGATGACTTTAAGAAGCTTGTCCATTTGCATCATTTGTTGTTGCATCTGAGACGTGGTGTCTTCATTGTCCGAGATGCATCTTTCAGCCTCTTTGATCTGCTCATCGTGCTTATCCACCTTCAGGACCAGGAAATCAAGGCGACTATTCATGGTGTCCATTTTACCAGATAGAGCCGTGAGGCTATGCTGCCTAGCCAGAAGCAGCGTTTTGCCTTTGTTGTCCTGGGCCAATGTTTGTGTCTGCGTCGGCTCTGCATTGGACTGTACAGGATCCTCCGAGCACAAACGTGTAACAGTCTTTTTTGCGTTGAGTTCAGGCTGTCGGCCATCTGGTTTCCCCATCGTAGCCGAGATAGGGCGAGGCGCACATGATAATTCCAAAAGGAGTGGATGTCGACCCTACACCAGTCCACGAGACCAACAGGATCAAGTACCTACCCCAGAAGCCAGAGATGTGAAACGTCAACCACTGTGACAAAGGAGTGAACAGGGGAGTATTGTTGGCGCAGCCGTTGGCTCTAGATCAACAGATGGCGTGTCTTAGTGGTGCGCCAGTCACATGCCAAGTACCACGTTCAGCATCGGCTAGTATTAATGCAGAGGGTGGGGAGAGGCAGGATAGTGAGCTGCACAATGACGATGTATAAAGGCCAGTAATCTTAGGAGATTGTGTTATTGTACATGCAGGTCAGTATCATGCAGGAGACCCAGGCACGTCTAAGGCTGCAGCACTGCAAATTAAAACTACGCACAGCGGCACCCGAGTAGGTCCAGAAAGTGGTGCCCAGTTGAGGGTAGGTGCAGAGTCGGTCGAGCATTGATGATGAGGAGATCTCCGTAGCCTGACCCCACAGGGGGTGTACAGTTTGCCACATGTGTCTTTGCCGCTATGGAAAGATGGCCAGGAAAGTGGCAGGAACGCGGCGTGCAGCACCGCAAGTCTCTTCATGCACTGGCCATCGCAGTCCGGGCAGCATAGGGTGCAGGAGACGCCTGAGACGCTGTATGTGATGCGATGCTGGGCCCCTAGAGTGTCCCTCCAGAAAGGACAATCTCCGGGTTTGGGGCCGGAGGATGTGTGGGCGCATGCAGGCCGTTATGGTCGTGGGGGTCCAATGATAATGGCAGGCATGGCAACAGCGCTGTCCCTACCGCTCGAGACGGGGGCACACAGCAGGCAGTCAACGCTCTCACCCACTCACCTCCGCTATCTCCACGCGAGAGCTAGTGAAGAGACCTCTGGGGTGACCGGAGTAGCCACCACTAGGCGAGCGACAGGATCAGTCGAGGGACCATGGCCGCACCGCAACCCGCCACGGGACCCAGCGCAACGTGGAATCCTCAGGAGTCACATAGCAGCCGTGGCCACACACCACCCGTCTCCTGCTGCCACCGAGTCTCTGTCCGGATGATGTCGCCTGAGGTCCGGGAGCTCTGATTTTTTCTCCGGGGCCAGATATCATGTGCTGCAGCTATCGGTGGGCATTAGAACCAGGATTCATGAGGTAAAGGGAGGATAAATGAAGGATTTTGGTACCAAGCATCCAGAGCCTCAGGGGTGTGCGGCCATCTTGGTTGCGCTCCCCATCTGAGTGAGTTTTTGAGTGCATACATGAGTGTGTGACAGTGACCAGCAGGTGTGTACAAATATATATATATTTTTTTAATATATTATCACCAGCATTCATAATGACGTTGCGATGTCCCCACGATGGTGCACAGGGGTGGTGCTGGCGATCGCGGTGTTGCCGCAAAAATTGCACTAGATAAATAAAATCAATTTTGGACACATAACTTGTCTCTCGTGTCACTAACACACCCATTTCTCAAACATGGGGTCAGAGTATCTCCATCCTGACCCCTTATGTGGGCTTTCACACAACTTTTGAGCCTCAAAACCATTCCCATATGATAAAATGGCTGCGTCCAGCCAATCAGAGCATTCCTGTTGGCACACGCATTCGCGATTCATTGCGAAACCACCGCAAACTATCCATGGCCAGAGATATATCTATAATTTTCAGCTTAAATTTCTCAAAAACTATTGGACAGATTTGCACCAAATAACTAAAAGCACAATATGTGTAACAACATCTACCTTTCTCCCAAATTTGGTGTAATTCCATCCAGCGGTTCGGGCTGTAGGTTTGACAATGCGTTTCTATGGGAAATAACATTACAAACGCACCCTTTTTTCATTCCCCGATTTCTCAGTCCCCACTGCATGGATCACCTCCAAACTTTCCATGACAAGAAGAACCTACTTTGATATTTTGGGGGGAAAATGTCCTGAAGATTGGTCAAACAACACCAAAGTTATAGCCAAGTCAAAAAAATGCTTTTCCTATGGAATCTAAGTCTTAACTATAACTACCTACTGGTAACTTCCAGTGGGTAATATTCACACACAAATATATGATCAAACCTCCTTAAAAATAGGAAAAGTACACACATGTCAATGTGCCTTAGTGTGATTTATTGCAGCAGTACACTTCATCGGGTTTAGGCGAAACCTCACCTTGATCACAGGATTAAACAGAACAGTAGTTAGAACAAAAATTGTGCCCGTGATCAAAAATAAAGAAAGGAGTCTAGTCGCACAGACTCCATTATTAGATTGCCAATACCATACCATCTTAGAAATGGAAAAACAACCTAAAAAACATTTTAAACATATAAAACTTCTCACATGTCTGTGGTATATAATCTTGTAATACTGTCATATTCAACAATCCAATCAATGTTTTTTTTCCTCCTGAATAACTTTGTAATTGCTTTTGAAAAACAATATATTGACATCAGTTTGTCCAATTCAAAATTTTAAAAACATTACATTGTCACCATGGATAATACATAATGTTTTCGTACATATTGAGGTAGGATGTTGTTTATTTCATCCATTTGCAAGTAAAGAAATTGAATTTGAAATTATAAATGGAATAGATTGCCAATGCCCACTTGGGTGGTATACATATGTTTAAATTGGACCAACTGATGTCATTATATGGTTTTTCAAAAGCAGTTTCAACAGAGTTATATATGTATAACATATACACACGTGTATATATAGTGTAAAAAATATATGCTTACAAATATATATAAAATATATATAAATGATTAAAGCTATTTATTTAATGTTATATTATATTAAACTAATTATCTATTTGGAATAAATTACTTTGAAGTCAATATTTATCTTGAAAAATCATATTCTTACATGTTTCTGTTCAAAATTCCCTTCCACAATATTTTTGACACAAAATTGTGGTTGTTCCCAATAAAAGTATATGGGCATGATATTGTGTACAACAATATTTTTGACATGATACTTGTCTCTCGATATTTTTGACAATGTTATTTTGTCAGACAACCATTTAGAGCTTTCTGCCTTTCTGGCATAGTTCTCTATGCCTCGAGAGGAGCAGCCACCACAGCAGCTGCTCTGAAGGCACTTGGGGGCTCATTACGATAGCGGGAGGACCGCCACCCTCAGGCCGTCGGTGGTGGTCCCCCGCCAGTCGTAAAGGCTGGTCAGACACATTACAATGGCAGTCGGATCGTTGGTGATTGGAAAATCCGACTGCGTCGGATCCAACAGTCGGATTGAATCCGACCGCATAGCACAGAATGGCGGGGGTGCCTGTTAGGCACCGCCGGTCAGATTAGGATGTCAATTCACGCTAGCCTTTCCATGGCAGTTCAACGGCCATCAAAAGGCTGGTGGGGGTGAACATTGGGGGCCCTGGACATTGGGGGCATGATGCCTGTCACATAGTACAGGGATGTGTACAACATCCCTTTTTAACATTGCGGTGGGTGCTGCAGCCAGCAGCACCGCCGCAATGTTAAAGGTGGGTGATGTGACCGCCAGAGTGGCGGTTGCATCCTAATTCCTACTGTGGGAGTGCTGCATGGTTGGTGGGCGGTCCCAGTTAGGAGAGGATGGCAGATGGATGGAAGTTCATCCGTCATCGTAATGAGGTCCTAAGTTTGCTGAGCAGCTACCAAGTTTCATGGAATCACTTAGCAATTTGTTTTTGTTTTTTGCAAAGATGCTCCCAAAGCGGGTGTTTGTTTTTGAAAGACCAAAATCTCATGGACCTGACACCCTGGGACCTTTCTCCCAAGGTGTGCTGGGTCATTTTTATTTTTTCTCATATGGACTGCTTGGCTTTTTCTGACATTACTTAACAGGGAAAAAAAGTATGTCCGATCAGCTACCCCAAATAGGGAGGACAGTCTGCGGTACTTAAATTGGCAGCCCAATGTCTGTTAGGCGTTTGGTCTAAGGTTTCCTCCAGCAGGAACATGGTGGTTGGTCTGACTCAAAATAGAGTGGGTACACTATTTATTTGGCAGACAGAGTACTCCAACAAGTTAGTGCCCTTTCTGACAAACTGAAATATCCCCCAAAAGTCCTGCACAGTACAAAGTGGATAGGGCCATCCTGATAATTCTTATGTAATATCAGAACAGCATCTTGGGCCAACATCTCATAGTTTCCAGGGGGCCCTCTGCTGATCACTGTTTGAGCTGCTAAACAAATGTATATGACGAGTATGAGAAGCGTTGGATGTATGACAGCTGTCGGGCACTCCTTCACAGGACTTGCAGCCATGTGACTAACAGCAGTCAGACCCATCCAGCAAATTCAGCAAAGAAGCAGATGGATCTAATAGGGCTTAATCATGAGTCAAAGAGTCAGACCCTCTCTGTAGATATCTGTACATAATACAATTAAAGAACACATTCATATTTCCTTGGTTATAGAACATACTTGAAATTCCAAAATTGAAAATGAATTAGATCCTTTGGTAACATGGCTTTAGATCTGTATTTCAGAGGGTAAATAATGTTCTGCTGGTCCTCAATCACGCCACAGACAGTTGTCTGAGGCTGTCTTGGGCTTTCTCAAATAGATAAATACACCAGTACAATCCCTATTGCTGAGTATCAATAAATATGTGGAGTCCTGGTCCCTGAATACTTTCCTGATTCGTTCAAACATCAGAGTGGTGATGCTAAAATTAATTTAATCCACTGGTAATCCCTTGAGCCATGTTCCAGCCCATTTACACCTTCTGTTCAATTCTAGGTAAAGATCAGCCCTACAGGAATCCCTCTTTGTTTGCCTACTTACGCCTCATCAGTGGAGTATACCTTGGCTCCAATCGTATGCTGCGCAAGTGACTCACTTCTGGGCATACCTGTTGCACTCAGGATGTCTACTGCAACAATGTGCTAGAAGGAGCACTTCATTTAATCTTAGCCAAAGCAACCGGGAATGCTTGTTCCCTGTTCATGCTAAACTATTCCTAATGGAGCAACATTCAGCCTAATTTGTATGAGAGTGGTTCTAGTCTGGAGTAGCAGATTGGATAAAAATGCTGTTTGCTGATGCAGTTGATTTCTCTGGCATAAGTGTGTAGAAATCTGCAGCAGTAAATCCCACTCAGGGAAGTGGGTGTTACAAAGCATAGTTTGCAAACTCCCACATTCATGTTCGTTTGTGGGCATTAACAAACTTAGACCCGACCTCTTTGGGCCCTGCAAGTGGCCAGAAATTAACTTTAGTCAAGTCCTAGGATAATTTCCTTTCCAGGACCCGAAGGAGAACGGAACACCCCCATGTATGGTGGAGATTAGCTTTCATCAATGAAAAAAATACTTTTTCCTGAAAGAAAGACAAAAAAAAAAAAGTGGGTTTGCACAGGCAGCTCCATTCCTCCTGTGCTTAAATACATGCTGTTGAGATTTCCACACTGGTGGAATAAGGAACTGCATGAGATGTCACATGGCACTTAAAGCCGCACTCCTGAAAAGCTTCAACTGGGAGCTGGTGCCCGGTGCTGTTTCCAGACTTAGGACCTGATTACGATGACGTTGAGACTGCCACCGACAGCCTGTCGGTGGCGGTCTCACCACCATCGTAAGCATGTTTTCTCCCCTCCATATTACAATGGCGGGCAGCAATATAGCGGGCAGAAAGCCTGACCCCCTCAAAACTGATGTGCTCAAGGAGCCCATCGGTGCATCAGAGGCAGCCATAATCCCTACAATGGTGGCGGTGCCTGCCAGGCACCGCCATAGGGATTATTATGTCCCTCCCCGCCAGCTGTTTCATGGCGGTTTACCCGTCATGAAAAGGCTGTCGGAAAGGGACATTAGGGACCCCTGGTGGGTCCCCCTTACTGCCAGACACAGGACCTGGGGGGCACCTATGATGCCCCCCTACTTATCCCAGCACCATGTGGAAGGCACCGCATGGTGCCTGCCACATAGTGCAGGGATATGCAAAATGTGAATTTTTTGGGCTGCGGCGTGTGCTTCAGCCCGCAGCACACTCATAATGAAAGCCCTGAAGCTTCTACGATGCCTAAGTCTCCAGAAACACAAAAAAGTTAACAAGGAAAACCACTCAAACAATAACTTGTCATGTTGTGTACGGAAATAAGGACAAATGTATCAAAAAAGGAACTTATGATGTTTTTAAAATGAGTCAGAACTTAGAAAAAATGGGAGATTGTTAAAACATCCATTTGTTAAGTCGAGCCTATAGCGGCAGTGCGCATGCGCTGCTCGCTCTGCGAGGCATGCAGTAATGGAGTATGCAGGGGAAGCTCTGCCCATGTTTTTAATTGGTTTGTGTCATTGTCTTTTGTAAATGCCGCCTTCTGATTGATTATGAGGCTCGTTAGTCCCTCCTTATTATGGCCATGTCGTCATTTGTACCCTCCCATGGCTACTGGCCCCTTTACTTTGAGTGTTACACTGTACGGTACATGTTATTTAGACTGTGAGCACTACTTTGTCCGTGCCTTTCTCGCCCCCTTCTCCCCCCTTCCACCCGCCCGCACTCCCGTTGTCCAAGCTCCCACGGTTGTCTGTGTTGCAATGCAATAGGTCTTGCGTAAATATGAGTCCTATTGCATTGCAAATGCCTGTTTTTCCCTTGAAATCGATGCCCTATTGAATATGGCACCAATCATGCTACCCGTCCCCTCTTTGATGCAGGGACAGCTGCAACTGGAACGGTAGTCCAAATTAATGTTTATTTTAAACAAAAGTATTTGACGACTGCTGATTTACAGGGCATTGTCTAGCAGTGAATGTGAGCAGGAGTGCAGTCAAAAGTAAATTCATATTTTCATAGAATTAGTTATTTAGTGTTATTGTGCAGGAGTAAATGTACATTTACTGAGAGAGTGGCAACCTACATGGTGGAGACACGGCTAGAAAAAGATTAAAAGAGAGGAGGGCCCGAACACAGGGTTCACAAGGCCATCAGACCCGTGCAATCCATTCAAGATCCGAAAATTTACAAGGAAAGGTTAACTTCTTTGGATACTTTCTGGTCAGAGCACTATTTTTGCAGATGACGGGCACAGGGACTTATTTTCATTGTTGACCTTAAGCAAGTCTGAAAGGAGAGAATGGAGCTAGATGGACGAAGAGAAAGGTCTGAAAACAGTGGAAAAGCAAGCAAGGATGACAAAGAAGCAGCAAGAGTGAGATAAGAGGGGAGGGGAGGGGAGGGGCGTAGAGGGAGGTGCAGGGTGTTGGTAGGAGGGAGTGAGGTGAGGCGGGGGTGAAGGCTGGAGGAAGAAAGGAGTGAAGTGTTGAATCAAGACTAGGCAGCCCTGGGATTATTACAGTAACCTTGATGTTTAGGTGCATGAGCTCTTAAGAAAAATCCCTGGATTACAAAGGTGAGCATTGGGCACAGCTGGTGAGAGGTTGGACCCAGTTGCAGGAATATATGTCTATCCTAGAACCTCAGACTGGACTACCAGGGTGTGTAAGTATAAAGGGACGGTCCGGGGACGTACAGCGCATGCCACCTGACCCCTGACCCCTTCTTTGCCCTCTAACTCCCTTTTTTCCCCAACCTACCCCATCATGTCTCTGCTCTGCCCTTTCCTGTTTGGAAGGGGGCTCCCCACTTCCCCTACTATCATGTTCTATTACATATCCCCTGCCCGGGGTCACTGAAGATCTTCCCTTAAATTTGGAAGGAATCAGCCTTTTATTCTAACGCCCCTTGGCCGCCGTTCTTCCCACTTCACAATTAGGTGACTGGGCTCCCAAAATGGGTGAGCTCATTGTCACAGACCGTCAACGCCCGTAATCTGAGCTAAAGAGTAACTGTTCCTTTACAGACGCCGTGTGTTCGTATTTCAAGAGGCCTTGAGTTTGTCCCATTGGCTTTGCCAGTGCTTGAAAAAAGTAGCCAAAAAGGGTTGCTTTCAGCAGAGAATGCATGAAATATATACAGAATTGAAAGTGACAAACAGCATGATGAATATATGATGTAAAATAGCCCCTCATGTTCCAAATGGAGCACTTCCTGGAAGGCAGAATTACAAACCAGATAGCCAACAGAACGGGGTGGAGCCTAAGCACAATCTTTGTACATTCTAAAGAATCTGCAACAATGCATCTTGCAGACAGCTGCGCTATCAACACAGACTTACTTTACAACAAGCATTTGCAATGCAATAGGTCTCGCATTTAGGTGAGTTTGAGCTATTGGCATTTTACATGACAATGCCTTTTATTTATGTTTTTATAAACCAAGACATAAATAAAAGGCATTGTCATTTACAATGCCAATAGCTCAAACTCGCCTAAATGCGAGACCTATTGCATTTCAGATGCTTGTGTTTTTATAGTCTTCAATATACAACGGTCTCGAAAGCTATTTTGAATCAAGACCTCGTAATGCAGATATAATTCCGGAAACCTCAAAGCTTTCAGAGTTGAAATGGATACAGACATAAAATAAATCTAGGCACTGCCCTTTTTGATTACATAAGGAGGATTGTACACTGCTCACTTATTGGAGGGCAGTCTTAGGGTTAATGGAGCCCAATAGATTGCCTATATTGGAATGTAAATTGATCCGCGAGAAACTGGAGGTGAGCAAGGGCACTTCATGTAAAGCGAGGTCACAGGTGTGTCTTGAATCAGTTTTAGCAAGAATGAATCACCTATTGATGATGTGTCACCTGTATTTGTACCAGCGTGAAACTGACACCTAATCAATCCAAAGAATGAAATATACAGGAGCAGGATAATTAGTAGAGTGAAATCACGTATTCAAACACGCATATATGGGAAGGAAACATTGCTAAATGGTTAAGCTTATGAATATATTCTGCAGTTAAAAATGAATACTACTGTACAGAATGACTTTCTGATAGTTCATAATACATTTTGTCTTGCTGCTCATTGTAGGGTTGAAACGTGGTACACAGTATCTATTTGCCCTAGTTCACAACACGGAAGCTCAGGCCTGGGCACAAATGTCACCATCTGCCCATATCTTCTCTGAGTTAGGCAGGGACAGGGAGTGCGATAGGAGTTTTCAATGAAGATCAGTTCATGGACGTCATTTAAGGGTCGCTAGAGGATTAGCAGTCACCCCAAGGAAAGGTGCCATTTAATGCACCTGATAAATCTGAATCTCTAAGGTTAAAAATGTATCTGGTGCACATATTTCAAGATTTTGGTTAATGACATGCAGATTTCGGCACTAACCGCATTTGTTCACTCTCTCTCTTTTAAATCTCTTGTTTGCCTCTTACTGTGATTTCTCAATAGATTTCTTGTTGATTTACACATTAGGGTAAACAATACATAATGATAGTTTGTGGTTCATATAATGTAAGCTCCCAGTGCTATTCTGTGTTTTGTGGCATTATATCCTCTTCAAGCACATAATGTTTCATGCAATACATAGAGTAATTGCCACTTGGGATATCATGTCATCACATCAAAAATAGGTGGTATACAAAATAGACATTTATGTGTGTTGTGTGGTTATAGTAATCATTCAATTATTAGGGGATTTCAAGTCAATTACCGTGATGCCATCAGGAGACAGACTATTTGGTAGGAGAGGCAGTGCAAACAGGAGCATCTCACTGTAGCGTCTCACTGAGGGAAACCAACGATCTGTTAATTCTATTGGTGTCCATATTGGGAGGTCCTCATGGGCAGCACAAATGCACAAAAAGGGAACCAGTAACATTTCCACCCCCAAAACAACATCAATAGATCTGATGCTCCAGAGGGCGATTAGGATCATAGCTGCGGAAAACTGGATAACTGAGATGAGACTCTCTATGGGCCCTCAAGAGTCAACAAGTTCACTGTGTGGTCGGAGTGGGGCTACCCCAATTAGCAGCACCCCTGGAAGTACCGCTGTGGTAGAGATAGTCCCTAGTGTGCCTAGTGCACCTAGCGTGCTGAGTGAGGGCCCTGACCAAATACATGATAACTTGACATTGACGCCATCTCTGGGGGGGACCACAGGATGAGCACCAGGAGGGGGAGCACCAGCAAGCTGCCAAAAGAGTAAAAAGGGTTGTCAGGGGAAAACAAGTGAAGAATAGTACTCTTGTCAACACGTCACTTTCTTCCCTTGCACAGGTAAACTTTGTGGATTATACAGTCCATAATGCAAAACCAATCTGGGTGGCGAACTTGGTAGAAGAACTAGCTGGTAGGGTCGAAGGGATTTTGAAAATAGAACATATACCCTTCTTGCCAAAGCGGTTCGCAATTGAACAAGCACTTTAGGAGATTACGAAACCCTTGCCACCGCCTCCCCCCCTCAGATCACTGACATTGCGTTTTCCCAGCTATCGGAAGATATAAGGCAAGAAACAGGGCATGACATGAGGGCGAAGAAAACCAATGTGAATGCACCTGGTAGTATCTTGAGGGCAGCCATCAGCATAAGCCCAAAAAAACAGGGAAGCCAGGGGATAACCCAGTGGTGGGACTAAGTCCAATGATAATCAGCCAACGGGGGTGAAGGGCAGTGGGGGCGCCATGGGGTGAAATGGGGGTGTTGCACCACCACAAGAGACCAGGAACCTCCTGTTATCAACCTACCCCCAGGAGCGTGACCAAATGTAGCAATATTAACAAGAGTATCTGGCCTGGGCGAGGAGCAAAAAGAAACACATGACAATCTGGCCAATAAGTGTCTGAACTGGCTCACGAAGAACAATCATTTTTCTACTGCACTGGCCCACGATATATTCTTTACTCATAGAGTACGGTGGCTGGGATGGAGCAGAAAAGCTTGCCTGGGGGACTGTGTTATAGTCAACTTCAAAGATCCCAAGCTGGTTCAAAAACTGATATCTGATGCAGAGCAGATGCAAGAGAGGTGAACTAACATCGGTCTTTTCCCTCTGGGGTATTTTTACAAACCACCATATGGCATAGGCAGGGTTGCTCATATTCTTCTCCCGTCACAACATCTCATACGCCCTTGTGCTCCTGACCATGGTGCACTATGGCCGGTTGGACCTTATAGTGTCCCTGTGTATAACCGGTATGATGCCCTTGATCAGGTAGATTGACTAGCTAACTAAGAGGTCTCACAGTATCTAAGCTGTATCAAGAATGTCATAGATGGGATCAGACCCCACCTCATAAAGGGAATTTGATCACGCCTCTGGTGCTGTGGAGGGCAGGGCCACTTTTAAGGCCTGTAATAGCCCAGACCCTGGTGCGAATACTTCCTACTCATTAGACTCATCGAATCAAGTGGTCTCCACGCAATCTGAGGAAAATCATTCTCCCTGTTTTTGGGTCAATTTGGCCCTACACAAATGTCAGATCCAACAGCCAAGAAGGGAGAAGCCTCACATGCTCATAGTATGGGAAGCTCAGATTTGAAGGCAGAGTCAACAAGAAATGTAAAATCCTGTCTGGAGGGGATGACAGTGTCTACTTGGAACATTGCAGGTGCCTGCCACAAGTTAATGAATCCAGACTGGCAAAATATGGTTGAGTCCTTTGACATTTTTGTGCTCAAGAAACTTGGATGCTTGACCCCTTTTAGGGAAAAAAGTACTCCTTCATTCCAATCAACACTGGCTTCTCTAGCAGAAAGGGCAAGAGGGGGTCTTGCCACCTTTATTTCCGTTAAAATCCCTAATGTACATGTCGTCCCCAAATGGTCTTCTCCACAGTTTTTGGTATCACTGATTTCGCTGATAGAAGAATATGACATTTTGTTGATAAATTTCTACAATACTTTTCTTAATCATAAACTTGATAAGAGAATTAGTGATTTAGATGAATTTGTAGACCTTTTTTGCCCAATTGACAAAAAATGTAATCCTAATATGGCAGGGGGGATTTTAATGTCACACTGTGTCCAATTAGCAATAATCCTGTATGTGGTCTTTTAGCAGATGAATGTGAGGACAGGGTACATTTTAGACATACTAGGTTGGGGTACACTCTGAACATGCTATCCCTGAAAGATGATTCAATAATTATGAGTGAGGCCCAAATAACACATTGAGCGGATTTCACAATTACAGGGTGGGCCACAGGGAGTATCCTAGATTTCATATTAATATCCGCAGTTGCTGTGCCCCTAGTCACAAATTTAAAAACTTTGATTAATTGCCTCAGCGACCATAACCCAGCATGCTTTACTTTGGAGATAACAATCCATAAAAATCCTGCAGCTAAGGAGTGCAATATGGATCTCACTAATAATAAAGGTCTCCGGATTAAATGGGCGAAAGTGAATCCTCTTACCTTTGCTCAGAAAATTGTCCATAATAATATGGAGTCTATTATTTCATGCCTGGATGATAATCGCACCCATCTTCCATTTTATCAGAATTTAAAAGTTTATGCAAGGCTATTTCAGATAGTTTGATTACTCATAGTCCCTTTTCTGGGATTGTTGAAAATCAATGATTTAATGCCGCCTGTACTTTGGCTCACGGACATTTTTAAAGAGGTACTTAAGATTTCAACGATGTCAAAAAGGCTAAGCGAGAGTACCAGTCTGCTGTGGAGAAAAGGAAAAGGGCAATAAGGGAAGAGTTGACCCTGGCCTCATCATTAAGGGATAGTGTGAGGTTCTTGGTCATTATAAATCATTATAAATCATTCTTTCTTCTCTGAGTGTGACAATCCTAAACTGGAAGTCCCATTCCCAGAAGCCTAGTGTACTACCCATTTCACAGGCGTATTTCAACCTACAGAAAGTGAGCCGCTTTAAAATGGGGTTTTAAATTGCTTCCCTCAGTCAGACCCAGCCCAAGCGCCCCTTGAAATCCCGATTGAGATTACCGAGATACTTTCTGCGTTAGATAAATCTGTCCCTGGAAAAGCTCCATACCTTCATGGGGTCCCAGTTTACATTTTTAAATCAGATACAGATTTATGGGGTCCAGTACTAACACATGTCTTAAGAAGCACTGTTGTGGGGGAAATCCCTGAGTAATGGAGATTGGCCATCCTTGTCCCCATCTTCAACAAGCATTTGCAATGCAATAGGTCTCGCATTTACTCGAGTGTGAGCTATTGGCATTGTAAAGGAAAATGCCTTTTTTATGCTTTATTTTTTAAAACATAAATAAAAGGCATTGTCATTTACAATGCCAATAGCTCAGACTCGCATAAATGCGAGACCTATTGCATTGCAAATGCTTTTTTTCTCTGGCAAAACTCCATAGTAAATGCGTGGCTGTCGGTCGCCTTTCTGGAATGTGTTAGGAAGACTTATATCTGGAGTGATCTTTCTCAGTCCATGGAGTGGGCTATAAAGCTGCACACCACAGGCCTCAGCGTGGGCAACACAACTGCACATTGCATAACCAGTAGTAGGCAACCAAGAGGCAAAACGCAGGGAGACGAGTGAGCTGCAAAGCCGCACATTGAGTAGGAGTGCGCTACAAAGCAGCATATTGCTGAAAAGGTGTGATCTATAAAGCAGATCTTCACAGGCCCAGGAGTAGGCTACACATCTACACACCCAGCCCAAAGTATTCTACGAAGCTGCACATTGTATGCTGAAGTGTGTGGTCCAAAATCTACTATTCCTTCTGTGAGCGTGGCATGAAGTGGCACAGTGAAGGCATGGAGTTAGGTACAAAGCTTCTCATTGCAGGCATGGCTTGTAGTAGAAGTAGATTTAGGGCCACACATGCTGGGCCCTGGCTGCCAGGTGATCACTTTGTCCATATTAAGACACCGACCATTGCGGTGGGTCCCTGGCAGTGCTGATGGGACACTGATTAAGGTAAGAAGCCCGTGACAATGTCCATGTGGCCCTGGCGCAGACACCGAGACCTTCCTGGTGAGGCTTGCATAAGCAATGAGCATGCCTAGCCAGGTAAATACTTTTCTTTGTAGATCATGCAGCTCTTGACATAACACGTTCTGAATGAACACATTGAAATTACACAGTGCTTCCATCATGCTGTGTCTTTCCACAGCTTTTTAAAGCATCTTGCTTTTTCAGATACTTTTCCAGTATTGGAATTGGACCTGGTACCATCGTAATTTTACACACTTGTATGCATACATTAGGTATCAACCTCATCTGGAGTTGTATAAACTAGTTACTGTGTGGGAAGTGTGCACACAAGTCGAGTGTTGTGACAACCCGAACTGGCTCAGTTAATAAGATCATGAATATGCACACTTGGGGGTGCTTTAATAGGTCCATGATCTGCAAACAGACGTTTGGTACAGTGGGTTGTGCACACTTCTATAGTGCTCCGCGTCTTGGGTGCAGTTCTTAGTTTAGTGCGATGCATTAGGAATGTACACACAACTCTAGTGCAATGTATCCACGCCAGGGTCAAATAACTAGTGCACGTGTCTGGAGCTGCCGTAAGACATCTGTGGCAGTGACACCCAAGATAATCTCTGAGAGTGGATGGGGGTGGGGTAATAGAGGGAGACGAGAGGAAGGGAGAGATTAAAACAAAGATAAGGAGAGACAGCACAAGTGTGAAAGTGCCCCCCACCGCGCGCATCCTCGCCCATGCAGGGTAAGACGAGACAGCAGAACAGAGAGAGAGAGAGGGGGGTGGGAGGGCTAGGCAACAGAGAGCACGTCTGGAAACACACGCCAGATTACTCACAATGGATAGGTAAGCGTAGGTGTACTACTGGTTCTGCAAGCTCTACAGATGCAATACACATCTTAAATAGATAGGAGAGAGCAAGTGTATTTATGTTAACAGAAGTGTCGAGGTGTGCGTGTGGCCCATCCTCGGTGCTGGACACACAACCAAACACACACAAGCACAACCCGCGGGTTGTTCCTGTGACCCCATCCATGGTGCTGAATGTCGGCATCGAAATACATTTATTGCAGAATATAGTCACAGTTCTGAGATCCATACAAGCCGGATTATTCTTTGCCATGGCTGTTAAAGGCTGACTCCCAACTGCACAAAGAGCTACATCAGCTTCTAACATTCTGGAGATACATCAGTGTGTGAGGTGAGGAGTGTGAAGAGCAGAGCCACGGTGTTGTCGTCATAGGGTCACTGCACAACCTGCTGGCCAGACAGACAAAAGACCGGCGGCCATTGCCACAAGTTTGCATGGCTTTCATACATGTGGAAAATGACATTATAGCATGTTGACCCACTGACTCGCTATAGTATTCAATAAAGACATTTTGGCACGCCCCTGCCCCCTACACCCAGGGCGATATGATGAATTTCTCAATATGAGTTTCTCTCTTGCCCCCACCTGCCCCTTCTTTGATTCACCATATATCCCCCCTAAGTGATCCATCTGTTGAAAGTCAACGAGCAGTAAATGGTTTTCTCTTAACAAAATGGGGCAATGTAGAGGTATGTTCAAGTCATCTAGTATGGCTATCGATAAAGACTGTAATACATGAATAAGTACATCTATTACCTCCAGGAGTCTATCTATTTATTCAAACATTTCCATTCTGTTGTGTTGCTTTTTAGGTCTCGCCTGACCAGCGCTTTAGCGCTGGCTCTGGCGAGACTTATAGTAAGCGCGTTTTGGAAGTGCAAACAGTGGCTTTGCAGGCCTCCAACTACAGTGCTTGTGACCCGTCCGGGCGCGCGCACCATTTGGAGTCCTGCAACCACTTGTTTGCTTTCACTTTAGCCGTGATTCATCGCACCATTTGGCAGCCTGCGTGCCCGCCCCCACTCCCCCTCCCACTCCGTCAGCTTCAGTGCGCGCTTGTTTACTTTAAACTTGTTATTTTGAGAGGGCGAGTACCGGTGTTCCGTCGCTTCCATCTCAGTTTCATGTTTCCATCTCAAGCACTGGAGTAGC
The DNA here is from genome assembly GCF_964204655.1 of Triturus cristatus. Taxonomy (NCBI): domain Eukaryota; kingdom Metazoa; phylum Chordata; class Amphibia; order Caudata; family Salamandridae; genus Triturus; species Triturus cristatus. The sequence continues at coordinate 1,187,138,329 of NC_140581.1, read as the reverse complement.
CTTGATGGTGAAGCGGAAGAAGTTCAGCAATTTCTTGGTTAGAGGCACGAGCTGCTGTTGATTTCACAGATTGGTAGCACCCCCAATTGCTTGGAGTTATTCTCTATATTGAAAATGAATAAACGTTGATTCTTAAAAATAAAACGAGGAAAGGCTTGTTACCCTCGCGCTAATCCACGGCCTGATTCTCTCTCGTTACCTAGCAACGGACTGACATAACGTGCCTGGTTCTAATTTTGAATTAAGTGCAAAAACACAGATGCGAATTTACATTTTTGAAACTATGGAAAATCCTAATCAATTCGGGTTCGTTCCCATAGAAAATAAAATCTATGCTGAGCTGGAGCCATGCCCCAGCTGATATTGATTATTTGAGCAAATGAAGGGAAGATGCAACGCTGCCTCCTCGCCAGGCTGGGGGAAAGTCACCCATCCCCGTCCAGGAGCATGTGATCTGAGCTGTGTGCTGCCAGGGCCTGGGGGGAGCCTGGAACGTGTTGGCAGCTCAATGCTGAAGGAATTAAACAGCGCTGGAGGGCTTCTTGGAAGTCCAATCGCAAAAAGCCAACATTTATTCAATACAGATGTCGAAAATGTCTTCTGATAAAGCAGCAATCACAAGGCTGCTGCAGATGACAGCGGTAACTATGCCCGGACATTATTTTTTTTTTTAATGAATGGTGGATTAGGGGAGACATAGTGAAGCTGTACACTGAAACAATAAGCATTTGCAATGCAATAGGTCTCGCAGCTGTTAAGAGTTTGAGCTATTGGCACTGTAAATGGCAATGCCTTTTATTTATGTGTGGGTTTTTAAAACATAAATAAAAGGCATTGTCATTTACAATGCCAATAGCTCAAACTCGTATAAATGCGAGACCTATTGCATTGCAAATGCTTGTTATTTAGGACTTCTGTGCAGAAAACGGTTAGTGTTGTTCCAAACTACACTTGATTAAAACACTTGCCAGTGAAAAGTGTACCCACTTCGAATCGAGCTGCAGAATGTCAAGTAGCACTGCTTTTTTCGGTACATCACTGCGTGCATGCACTGTTTTAAAATTGCCGTTTCTTGTTCTTCTGTTTGCAGCTCTCTAAACTCTACATTATTATTTTACACCAGTTTTTGGTGCTCTTTCCTCCTCCTGTTTAATGCGGATCCTAGTTTTTTTCCTGACTGTGAGCAAGCACTCTACCAATCAGGAAGCAAATGTTGGGCAAGAAAAGCTTTTCTCCACAGAACAAAACATGATATGTTAATTGTGAAGACAGCTACTGTAACAAAACTCGCACACACATCCCTCAAAAGCACTGGCAAACCACAGACCATATGACCATATCCAGCCAGGCACAAATCAAGGCACACATATCCACGGATGAAAGGACAAAGACTTACAGAAACAGAGGCATACCCACACATCAAAAGACGTGAACGATAATACAAAGACTTCGACACAAGCTTAACAAGCATTGGCATAGCCAAGAGGTCTCGCCTTTGGGACCTTATAAGTGTTTAGCTAGAGATATTGACTTTGCCTGTGTCTTTAAGCTGTGCTGTCAGAAGTCTGCATCATGCTGAAAAGTTATAATAAAGAAGTGTCAAAAGCATTTTAGTTACCTTGATTATGACCAAGAAAGCATTATGTACAACTGAATGACCATATTAAAAAAGTATTAACAATAAATAATGTCTTGAGGTTGTTTTTTGTCCTGTCAATGCTGGCAACTTCTATCTGCCTGTCCCAGTGTTGGAATGTCTACATTTAAAAAGTTTGTGATCGGGTGATCAGGCAAAAACATGTCATACAATGTACGGGCAACCTTTATATTTGTACGTGACACTAAGATGAGTAGACGAGCCTTCTCAGGGTAACGCCAACACCGAGTTAAAGGCAATGCAGTGGAAAAGGGTGAGTGAGACACATTTGTGGCTATTCACAAACATCCGGCCTGCTTTTCCAGCACTTACCTGCACTTCTACGGGTATACCTTTACAATCCAGGCAAGAGTAATAATATTCAATACTGCCACAAGGTGGCAGCAGGAAGGGAATACATTTAAATAAGAGTACTCTATGAAGAGAAAAGGGAATACAAATGTGAAATATATTTTACTAATTACGGACATAGAACGTTTACAATTAGAACACTGCATAAGCGTGCAAAGTGAATTTTACTTCTCTCACAATAGTCACTAGTGTGTGCATCAAATCATCACAAGTGATTAAAAAGGCAGCCTCACCAGATTATTCCATGTCAGGGGCCTTTACCGAATAAGCAATGCATTCTGGGAGTGAGATGCACCTTTCTTGACTTGTTACACAAAGTGTTCTGCACCTGACAGCCAGTTAATCCAAGGAGTTAAAACGCTCACTGCTGAAATCGGCGTATCATGAGTTCCAGTCTTGGCAAGACACTCTCAGCCTTCCAAGGATGGCAAACCCAGAGTTAGTTACGAATCTGCAACCCACAGCTGAACGGCCCCGCTACCCTTGGCTGAACCCTCGTGCATTGAATTCCATGAATTCTGAAATAACCTGAGATTTGTGCACGAGGTGGAAGACTGTCTGCTGCTGTGCGATTAGCAGCTTGTGAACAGTGAGAGCTAATTACACAGAATGTCAGAAAAAGAAGCCTGTAACTAGAAATCAATTTTTTTCAAGCCATAAAAAGTCGCTCTCATAATTCTGTTTTTATAACATACTTTGAAAAAGCTCGGCACTGCAGTTGGATTTGTGTTTATGCATTCTTGCAATGTTTTCTAAGCTGTCCATACCTGACCTCTGCAGTGGCCTAGCAGCCTACTTTCACTTCAAAGACTTCAAGACTACCAAAATACCATAACTGTACATGTACAAAACATGCATTCATATACAGCGGAGTTTGACGCTGAGGAGCATGGCAGCAACGTGTTATAGCTCCTTTGCAGCCAGCAGGCTACCTGTGGATAACTGGACCGGAGAATGGTTCAAACAAACAGTAGAAGTAAAAACAGGAGTCAGAAACAGGCGCAGAGGTCCTCACACGCCAAGGCATTGTTATGAAGAAGACTGTGCGTAATGATCTCCCGCCACCCACTGTGTCTGTGTATGTTTGGAAGCATTTGGAAGCATTGCTTAAGTAATATTACACTAGCAAAACACAACGCTCCGCTTAATGCTCAACAAACACATGCTTTTCGCGATGAGTACAAACTCGTGCTTCAGTAATTGTCAGTGGTTCTTGCAGCTGACTCAGCAGCACTAAGCACAGTATATATTCATTTTAACATGCAACACAAAAGTTTTGGCAAGGAATTCCGAAATGGTTGAAGTAGGTATAATATGCATTTGTGTGACAATGTTGATTTGTCAACCTCTCCTATACAGTTTATAAAGTTTTATATAGCGCGAACATGATCCTAGAGGGTATCAGAGTGCTTTGCATTACACCGTTCAGAAACGTTAGATGGTTGGGGGGTAATATACATACATTCAATAATCGACATTCAATACAAAAAGAGGTAGACAGTGGTAGATAGGATTATGTTGCTAACAGTCACGTATGATTTAAAGTCTTAGGATGTGAATTTGTTAATTAGATGCATTTTTACTTCTTTTTTGAAGGAGGCTCATGTCTGGGCTTCGAGTTGTATGCAGGATAGATAGACTTGCATCGCCTAATTGCTAATTTAGGAGGTTGCGGTGGACGTTTCGTGCACGTCACCTCGCGCAGGGCTGACAGAGCAACTCTTGTGATTGGTGACTTTATCAGGGACAGGAGGAAGAGTTAAGTGGTTGCCTTGAGTCCCAGACAGGCCTGCTATACAAGGTGTCCTGGCTGCAGACTGCGCACGGCTCTTGTCTGTTCCTCCCGCTGCTCTGCAGCAGAGGCCTGCAAATCTCCAGTCCTTTGTAGCATCGTCTGCAGAGAAGAGAGGGGATTTTACAATCTGCCGTTTTGTAGAGTTCAGTGATGGTAGAAGGGAGGAAGGGTTTCTAGATCACCGAGAAGGGATACTACTGTTTGTTTGTGTAGGAGTTACATAAAGCGCTGCTCGCCGCCTGTGTATCTTAGGCGCTCTGATTAATGTTCATATATAATTCAAAACACTTCAATGACATTTACGTTTAAACCCGAAATTCAAAAGTATAAAAAAATAATCTTTTAAGGTTTTGAATTGAGCTTTGTTATCTGTTGCTCCCCTTATGACCTTCGCAAATGCTGTCACAAATAGCGTCATAGGAACCTCCCTGAGGGTATTCCATGCATGGCTGGCCTTCCATTGCAGGGGAGCTGTTCCACCCATGAGTGGACTCTTAGAACTCACAAGCGTGCTGTCTGAGACCCATGATCGCTTTTTGCTTCGTCGACACACCGTAATACCACAAGGCCTGCAGCAGCCATGTAACCTCCACATATTGTGATGCGCATGTACCCTTCAAGCATGCCTCAGACCCAACAGTGAATACTTTGCGTTTGTACTTCGAGATGATTGTGGTCTTAAAACACACACGTGGTGCCAACGTAACTTAACCGCATAATCTTACACCAGTGGGCCTGCCACATACTCCGGAACGTCCATTGTCTTTGTGCACTTATGTTTTCCGTGGTCTCTTACAAGCACACGCCCGCCCCTCCCCCTTACACGGTGGCGACCAGCCACTGACTTCTATTAAGGGCTAATTTACTGTTCGATCTCCAAGTTTACTTGGATCAGCACAAAAGTTATAAAATTAGAGCAAAATAAATGTTCCTGCCTTTAAGCACAAGTCGTCATCCACTCGAATATCTGGAGTTTCTTCGTCCCACTAGTAGAACCTGTAATTTGGTATCCGACTCTGACCTGAAGGCGAATCCAAGCCATTCTCGCTCAGATTGAAGCCAGTATCAAGCACAGGACTTCGTTGTAAGTTCTCGCTTATAACCTTTGTGAGAGGGCCCTGTCCCATCAGGACTGCGAGACCCCCATGGAAAAACAGCAAAGCTTTTCGAACTGGTCACATTGTGTCATTTTTTTTTCTGCATCTTTTATATAGCGCGAACTTGACCCGAAGGTATTGGAGCACTGTACATGAGCACCTTATTTACATTACATATTCAGGCATGGGGAGATGAAGTGATTTGCCCAGAATCACAGGATGTGGACGCGACCCCGAGGCTCGAACCCTGGTTTCCTGCACCAAAGTCGGCAGCGCAGCCGGGAGCGTTCTGGCCCAGGCCAAAGACCAATTAATAGTGATTTACATGCTAATGGAACCTCAGTCCTTGCGAGGTAGGTAAAAAGTGGGTCATAAATATACCCAGTATTTACAGTGCCTAGAACGCGTAGTAGTTTCCTATTAAGCGGTAAACAAAACCCCGCTATTATAAGTAGCAGCGAATGAGTAATTATGTGGTCTCAAACGGCTAAGGTAAGGACGTACGCTCTCCTCGGCGGTTCAAAAAAATATATGTTTAAGACGTGCCGAAAAGCTACGCGCGCAAAGCAAACACAGTTAAAACTATGGTATTTTTTTAGAGTCTCTTTTCTAACCTGGACCTGGCGATAGCGGCGGATGGCGGGTCTTGATATAAAGTCACCGTGAAGACAAATTTAAACCTGATTATATTTTTTTGTCGGTGATGCTCTAATCCACGACTCGGTGAAGGAGAGGGAAGCAGACAATAACACTACCACTGGAGCCAGAATTGAAAGTCTGTGCCGGAGCCTAGTGCGCCCCGCAAAGTACGTCAGGCGAGGCACCATGGAGGGGAGGGGCCCACTGATGGGGGGGGACTCGACTCCCAGTGGAGCAGAATTTCCCAATACGTGTTACATGAAACAGAATGAACAAGCATTGGCCGCGCAAAACGCGATGGGGGCGGGGAGAATGAACAAGCATTGGACGCGCGAGACGCGATGGTGGGGGGGTGGGGGAGAGAAGCGGGAGTTCTGATAAACTGGTGTGAAATAGCAGCAGGGAAGGGGGCGGAGAGGGGCTACGAGGTAGAGCGACGTAAAGCCATATAGCTGCTTTGCGCGCGTGCACGCCTTGTGCACTGTAGCTCTATGCCAGGGGAAGCACTTTGAAAACCCACTTACAAAATGTCTCAAAGAGACAGCTTTCGCTGTCTCAGTGAGACCTAAAAAGGCACACTACAGCACTCATACGGACATCGATACACACAACATGTGCATGCAGACACAGACGTTTGCACAGTGTCATGAGTCATGCTAGTAAGGCTTGTGTAGTAAGGGACGTTTTTTTTTATTCGTCCTCGATCTTGTTTGCACGCTGGACTTCCTTGTAATCCGTCATGTTCCTGTACATGAGAAACTGCTTTGAGACTTTAAACTCAGAGTGAATTTAGTCTCCACAGAATTATCCCTTCGCATGTACTAGGACAGGCAGTATCACCCGAGAGCGGGCAGTATGTATCTTCTGCCATCCCTCAGGTGCATCGTACATTCGATCCGTGGGTACGGCCAGGGGGGTATCTCCGATCCCAGGCGGCTCCTGCTTGGAACGTAGGTTGTCAGTGACGTACTAGTGGGGGACAGATGGGGCCTGTTCCCCAGCTTTGTTAGTCACGGCCTCACCTTGTTCCCCACCACCGCACATTTTGAACGTGCCAAGAGGCAACACAGAAAATTCTCACACACTGCAACGTGCCCCACATATTGACTTGTTCATCAGTCTTTCTCTGCAAAGCAGTTTTTGCAGCAATACACCAGCCTATGTTTGTGCTTAGAGTTCAATTCTGACTTTCTACTTCTGTCTGTATATGTGTGTGGCATAGAGAAGGATATGTACTCATATCCATACAAGAAAGATGTTAATATTTTGAGCAAACATGCATACACGCGTGCGCACGCTCTGTAACGTTTGCTCTTTGCAGGTGGCCCCACCGGTTCTATCCCTGGACCGGCGCGCGACCCCTCCTAGAGCTGTCTCCGCCGGCTGCGCTCCACTGAGATATGTAAATCCGGTTTCCTAGCAGGCCCTGTTTTACATATTTGCGGAGGTGAGAAATTGAAGCAGACAGTTTTGACGAGCGGTAGATAAAGTGATTATGAGGGCGCTTGCATATGATGCAGTTTCAATCCTGTTATCCTGTGCTTCCCGTTTTATTAAAACCCTCAGGTGCCGGGGCGAGGGGATTGAATGCGTTAACCCTGCGCTGACCTCTTGTCTCGGGGGCAGGATCGGCTTCTGAGGGATTTACTGTGGAGAGGCGGGAAGAGGAGGACACGGATTGGCAGGCAGTGAAGGGAGGCTCTGTATAGCTACTTTTATACTGCACTTCCATGCCTTTGTTCATAGGACACCCAGCTTAAACCAGTGGTGCGTGCGCACCACAGAGGAGCGCGGGTAGGGAGCGCGGCAGCGAGGCGAACGCGCGCTGCTGCGCGTGCTAGACACGGTCGGGAATGGGCGTTGCAAAGGCAGGACATGCGCCCGCCTTTGCCCAATCACGTGCATTTAAAAAAAATAAAAAATCACGCGAAAGCCAATGCCTGCCGGCGAAAGCCTGATCACACGCACAAGCGTGTGGTCAGCTTTCAAAACCCCATGCAAAAGGGCTCTCGCTGCACGAGCAGTGCTCCGCACTGCAACGCAGGCGCGAGCCCTAAAAAGTGAGACAAAATATGGCCAGCTTGTTATAGGCCAATTTTCTTAATAGACGTAACTGCAAAAATTCTGGGATGAATGATCCTCGCCCGACTTGATACATGAGCAGAAGAGAACAAGGTAAGAACGCCTGTACAATATGGGTTCATACCAGGTATAGGGACTGTAGAACAAACATTACATTTAAACCTGATCACCAATAAATACGTGAGGACAAAGGGAATGCCATTCACATGGCGTTCATTGACCTGTCAAATGCTTTTGATTTAGTCAACAGGAACAAATTATGGGAGGCTATGCAGAAAATGGGGATGAAACAGAATCTACTCATTCTAATAAAATGCTTACACCTTGGTCTTAAAGTTTCCGTCTAATATGGCCCACAAGGGAAATTATCGTCTCAAGTAAAATCTATGAGGGTCATTATTCAGGTATGTAGTTTAGCACCTTTTTTGTTTTTGGTATATATCAATGGTATCACAGAACATTTATCATGGGCAGGTGTGGATATACCAAGGATAGGGGATCAATCTGTGACGATATTTTTATACGCTGATGATGCAGTCCTTATGTCACTCACCCCAAACACACTGCAGAAGCTGATAGATCTTTTTACTGAGTACATGGAAGGCCTAGACCTGAAAGTGAATTATCTAAATTCATACACCATGGCATGTGGGCCACTATGCACGAAATCCATGCACTTTAAAATGTGGGGCACTTTCCTAAAACAAACAAATGATTATAGCTGCTTGGGTTTTGTTTTTAGTTCATCCTTATGTTGGAAAAAAATACCTCCTCTATGAAAGCACAACACATTGGGAGGAATGTGGAGGCTATTTTTTGCTTTGCAAGGTCATTAGGACACAAACCTTTGGCAGAGATGATAACCCTGTAGAAAGCCAAAGGCATTGCTGCCGCCGCCACCACATATGGAGCATGGGTATGCGGTTATCAAAAAGCTGACAAACCTCAATATATTGAAAATGGTTTTACACACAGGTTGCTTGCAGTTCCAAAAAATACCGCACATTTTATATGTCATAAGGAATTGGGCCTTCCCTATATAGACAAACAGATACAAAGTTCACCACTTCTTTTGTGGATGAAATGTTGACAAAAACCTAGAGGCATTTTTGCTTAGAGCTTCCATGTGAGACTGTTTATCCTTAGATAATGTGAATAAGATACCTTGGTTGATGTATGTAAAATCAGGTCCTCACAAATTGGGCCTAAAAGAAATGTTCAAATCCCCTACTCATCTCCCACTGAATGCTAAGATGATTGTGAAATTCAAGTATGCCAAACATTGTTTGGAGGAAAGGTTATGAGGCACTCTGGGTATGAAAACGGTTGAATATTACTTGCAAATCTCTAAGTCAAATTAATTAAACCATATATGGGATGGGTCGAGAATGTACATCACTGGCTCCTTTTAATATACTTCAGATTTAATTTAATTCACTTTAAAGTGGCTTTTCCTTTACAATGCGCTTGGCAGTGGGAATTACCCCCATGTCATTGTGAAAATGCCTTCAAACAAAGCACATGTCACATTACCTTATGTAGGAGAGTAGGATCTGCACTTATGTTGCCCCCACTTTTTTTCTGATGTATACACTGGTTTCTCGCTATAGTCTGGCTGGGTCTCTGTTCTCTCTAAACGACTTGGTGTGCATATTAGATGCACTAGTGATTGGATACTGTGGTATCTTATGAGCCCCTAGTATATGGTACCTTAGGTACCTAGGGCATAGGTACTTCACAGGCCTACCAGGGGCTGCAGTATGTATTATGCCACCCCTGGGAAGCAGACTCAATCTGACACCACAGGCCTGCTACTGCAGCCTGTGTGAGGTAGTGTTAGCACTCCTCACAGAGATATAGGTTCCTATACCTCACCATGCACAGACATATAAACCTATCAGCCACCCCTATGGCAGGCCCTATCAACCCTGAGGGCAGGGTGCGTAGTTTACAATGTGAGGGGGTACCTCTGCCTGAGCAGGGCCCCTCTGCAGCTACCAGAGTCTATTCTAGAGTCTAAGTGCATTAAAATGCTAACTTTGGAATGACTGCATCAAAACATGTTGTGTTTGGTGTCAAACAACTTGGAATCATACACCCACATCAGTCCATGATGTGGGAGCAAGATCCCACCCTTCTAGAGGGGACGACATGTAAAACGATAGAAATCCTATAGAGCCCTGGCATCACAAAATGGATGCCACCAGCACAGACACTGGGCTGCCCTCCTGCTGCTGACTGAAACACGCAGTGGAGGATGCCCAACAAAAGGCATCCTGTCACAGGGAGGTGTCACCACCTTCCAGACAGGATTTAGTGTATTGGGGTTGGGTGGGTACACTCCTAGAGTGCTTTGAAGTCCTGCACTGGGGGAGCAGTAGGCTCCTCTGTGCATATGCCAGCTCAAACCGGTTCAGGGGCTACCTGTCCCTGCTCTGGCACGAAACTGGACAAAGGGAAGTGGGTGTAACCACCCCCTTCCCTGATCCTCCTAGAGGAGTGGTCATAGAGCTAGCCCCTCCCCTATCTTCACTATAAGTTAGCAAGCATTGCCAATGCAATTTGGATAACCCTGGACGACGCTCTACAAAGAAGAATCCTGGCCCTTCGACGTTCCACTACCTTTGGAAGACAGAAGAATCTCCATTGGAGTCAAGAAGTGACTCCCCTGCTTGGCAGGCACCAAAATCCTTAATCAATGGTTGCAAACTTTCCCGCTCCCGCCGAAGTTCGAAGTCCCTGCTGCCCCGCAAGTAGATTTCCTGACTTCTCAACGGCCATTGTGAGTCCCCAGCGGAGCTGTGGCAAGTGGACCCCACGAGTGACGAGGAACAGCAATACCCGGGGACCGTGCACTATTGTCGAGTGCAATCCCTTAACAATGTTCTACAAACTTGTGCTTTGGACCATTTGTGGCCCAAGCCTCCAGCAGATTTTGCAGCAAAAATCAATGGCCTACCCCGTCCCGAGTGACCGTGGGCTCCTGTGAAGCATTTCCTGAGGAGGCGTCTTCACGATCCCTTGCCCGTTGGCTAGTGGGTCCCCCGAAGACTTTCTTAATGACTCAAAGGGCTCCCCTGGTTGCCCAGGCCTGCCCTAAAACATCCTCACTGGGTGAGTCCCTCAAACCTTGCTGGTCTGCACCATCGACTTTCTTCAGTCTACACAAGACTTGCAGTTGGCAAGGCTTGTTGGTGCCAATCCGGTTGCTGACACCGCCATCAGCTGCAGACGTCATGGGACACTCCAAATCCAGCTGCTGGTCATTGTCGATCCCTCCTGGACCTCGTGAGCAAAGAGTCAAATCACCATCGACGACCTGATTCGACGCGACATCTGTGGTCATCCATCTTGCTGGCCACCGGTCACTGGCAAAAGACCTTAATCACTGTCCCTTCAATTTTCAGGTCTTCCGCATCTTGAATCCACCTTTGGATTCCTCCGGACACTTCTTCAGTCGACGCAAGCAGCAAGTCTTCTTTGGTCTCCATAGAAAACAGCGACGCGACCCGACACCAAGGCACCTATGCACCCGGCTTCCCTGGGTGAGGTAACTCGTGCACTTCGGTGCCCTAGTGTGTGTTGGCCCTCGAATTACTTACCTTGTAAGTGGCTTGCTTGTAGACTTCCTCGAAGTACCCTAAAACTTTAAAAATCGAACCGCGACTTGCACCATTATAATCAATAGGGAGCCCGCGGCTGTGTTCACACACTGCACGCGTCTCCCGTGGGCCTGTTACTTACCTGCTAACACTGCAGTAGTGAATCCCCAGCGATTCCCCAGGCCCTAGGCCTTGTCATTTTGCAAGTCGACATCCTTATACCACTTTCTTAGTATATGGTCTTGTACGCCCCTAGGGCTCCACCCATATTTGTGCTTAATTTATTGTGAAACGTTGACATTTGAATGTGTACCTGGCTTCTAATCTCATAAAGAGATTAGTAGAGTGTGTCTAGTAACAAATACATATATATTTGATATATAGATACCTGTGTGGTGCACTTTCATTTGGTAATTCAAGAGATTATAAGGTAAAACAAGCTGCTCTACATTCCTCTGAGACTTAGCCTGAAGGCTGCTCTCCACAGCTACCACTAGGATAGCTTTCTTTAAAAGGTTGTCTTAAACCTACCTACCATAAGAGTCGAATTGGACTGGTGCAAGGTGGCCACTATAACTAGTGACCAGCAGATGCCAGGCCAACTTCTCACACCTTATATTGCCCACTTTATGCAGGCCCAAGGAGCACCTTTCTGATGTATTTGTTACACCAGATAGAAATTTGGCAATATCAGCCAGCATTGGAATTTTTGCAAAAACTAATCACAATAGACATACAGTGCTAACTTTTATTAGGAGCGTGGTCCGGATTAGAAACCGCTATGAGCTTGTACATTTTAATTGAGGCCTTGTTTTGAATGAGAATTATAATCTTTCAGAATTTTAGAGCTATTATTTAATGTAATATTTTATGTGTTTTAATGATCATTACTGTCTTTATATTGAATTTTATTCATGTTGTGTCACATGCCCTTTATGCCATTTTGCCGAAAGAAAGATGCAGTGACTGACACTTCCTGTGGTGCGATTGAGGTCAAAGAGTGTGTGATATCAATTCTGCTACCCCTAGCATTGTAGTGAATTGAGGACCATGAATCAGTTGTTTCCATGTGATTTAAAATAATCAATATACTCTCCTTTTCCTTGTCCTACAGCCACACAAAAATAGAGTGACTTTTGATTTTAAATTAACAGCCCTACTGCAAGCTGGTTTTATTCTTGTCAATAGGAGTGCTGAGCACCAGTTTATTTCTTTATATATAAAGAGGCTATTGTGGATCACAACAGCTTATCATTAGAAGGTTGGTGAAGTAGGAAGAAATGGGGGAGATCCAAGCATTGAGAGAGAGAGCAGTTTCTAGGGCTGGCATTAAAGTCCTCATCAAGTCAGGCAAGTGATTGAAAATCTCCCTGGGAGGTGACTGACTATTGACCCTGGAGCTATCCAGTAAGGTGGGTCAGTTAGGGTATGTACCAGCATTCTGTACCCCAAAGTATTGTCCAACAGTAATATTATGGTCTAAGTATCATTTACAAATGTATCACCTCGTTAGAGCTAATACTAGAACAACTACACTCAAGTGAGCAACATTTGTCTACAATATTTAGAAAAAATATTTCTGAAAGATTATATTTTTGCTGAAAATATTCAGAAATACTACTATAAGCTAGGACTTGCAGTTAAAACTACTAGGATACAGAATCACAGATTTGCTAGTATAAGCAGATTTATTTTATCAAGAATAGTGAAATCCAATTTTAATTAATGTAGGCTTCTTTTAAGGTACAGAAATTAGTTTGGGTGGAGGCTAGGGGGTAGACGGAACTATAAATTATAGTAGACAAGAATTGTTTATTATAACACAACAGATGGGTCTGTGTGTGTGCTATCAACCTCTTTCTTCTAGTGGTTATTCCAATTAGGATTTTACCCATGGCAGAGCTTGAGGTTCGACTTTTGGGTGGTGATGGAACAGTCTCCGAATTCTGAAACAAGCGCTAAATATGATATTCTTGATTATCTTGCTTTGAATATATCATTCTAAAATAGTTTTGTAGCTAGAATATTGACTTACACTAACGCAAATCTCACAATTTATAGATACATTTATATTCACTATTCTTAACTCCATAAATATATACCTATATATATATTCACTGAAAAAACCATAGGTTTCATACACGTTATAGTTAGGAATTAGCATTTAAAAAACCTTGCAAATTCACTTAAAAAACCATAGGTTTCACACATGTTATAGTTAGGTGGATATTTCACTCGTAAAAAACCAATGAAATTCCCCCGTTATAGTTAGTTCAGATAACGGGGGAAAATAAAATATTGTGAAAAGATATATCTTTTCACATTATTTTATTTTCATTTTATTTTATTTTCTTTCACGAGCACAACACATTGTTCACAAGTTAGACCGCGCACTATATGTCACATACAATGTTCCTAGTATTATTTGCGGGTCCTGTATTGGTCCAGCTATGCAAGTAGATAAGCTGTACACTGTCAAGCACTTGCCAACAGGGCTTTGCAAGCTGTTGTTTGGACATCGTTCAGATAATTGTTTGGTACAACATTGACACTTGACACTTGTCATTAGTAAACAGGTGTGGCCTACTTATGAATGGGATCCTGTGTTATATTCCTTAGACCAAGATGCTACATGACTCAATAAACACATAAAAGTCTCACTTCGCAACCTAGTCATGATTGGATTTTGGGTATTCGCTTGTGTATTTGTACACGCGATCTCAACACTATGTTGACATTAATATCTGTAATTGAACAATATTTCTAAACAGATCGCGTTTGTTTTGCGGAGTTATGTGGTGGACATGCGCAGCACGCTGTCGTTTACATTCTACATGATTTAGCTTGCATATGAGACTACTGACGGCAACAAGACAGAACTTTATTGAGGGGTGGTAGCGAACAATTCATCCACTAGGAGGCTTTACTACCTGTGCTTTGTGGTCCTTTGTTGCTGTTCATCATTCAAAAACATGACATGATAACATGATTTTGAAAGAGACAAGGTAACAAACACACTGTGTACCCAACAGAATTATTGATTTATATTGCAAACTTTAGAGAGATGTGATTATGTTATTCACGATGTCCTCTTTTCACCGTGCGCGCGCCGTGAAAAAGTTTTGTTTAAAAAAATATATTAATAAATACATAACTTAGCATTTAAAAAACCGTACAAATTCACTGAAAAAACCATAGGTTTCACACACGTTATAGTTAGGAATTAGCATTTAAAAAACCTTGCAAATTCACTTAAAAAACCATAGGTTTCACACATGTTATAGTTAGCTGGGCATTAAATAAGTGTCTAAATACAGTGATGTAATATCTGACGTCATCAGCAGAGGATTGCGGTCGCGTGAGATATAGTTGCCTGCACTAACTATAACAGGGGAATTTCATTGGTTTTTTACGAGGGAAATGCCCAGCTAACTATAACATGTGTGAAACCTATGGTTTTTTAAGTGAATATATATATATATATATATATATATATATATATATATATATATATATATATATATATATATATATATATATATAATCTACTGGCGGTTATAGTTAGGACCGTGTTTCCATAGGAAATCCGCAACATTCTATTTGGAATAACTTTGGCGCCGGTTGACGAATCCTCGCGAAATTTTCAAAATAGGTGGGGCGCTCCGCTCCGCTCCTACCCTATAAGTCTCGGGGGGATTCGTCAAGCGGGGGCTGAGAAAAAAGCGGGTTCCCAAAACGCGTTTTCCCCATGCAATTTTCCATAGGGACCTTTAGTCCAAGGTACAGCCCGAACGGCTGAACAGAATTACTTGAAATTTGGCAAAGAGGTAGTCCTCAGGTCAGGGATGTGCCTTTTGCAGGTCTGGTGTCAATCTGTTCAGTAGTTCCTGAGAAATCAAAAGTAAAATCATATATATATGTGGGCGGAGCCTAACCACACATCTCATCCTGAGATCTGATTGGCTGTCAGCACTTCATCCAAGAAGTGTTGGCAGCCATCTTGGGACCAATATACATGATAGCACCTCATTAAAAAGCATTGCAGTTAATAGAAGGTTTTAAGACTTTAGTTACATTTTAAATCATTTGTTGATGGTACCATACTCATTTTAGGAATTGTGGTATGTTCTAAGGTGATTTCACCATGTGAAAAAGCCTTCTGCTGGGATATCATGATTGAGAGAAAAATATTTTCTCATGCTTTTCCCACAGAGGTTTGGAAGGTGATCTATAAGCTAACTGAGAGCTTATTTTCTGTAAATTCACATTATCTTTCTCAGTCATGTGAGAATGAAGTCTGACATTCTCAGTAAAACATGTACATCCAACAAGGGCAGAGACTGTCAGTTGATTCCTTTGTGTTCTACTGCAGCTTCCCAGAGTGTTCCAAAGAACAACTAGAGCGCTAACAGTCCTACTTATGATAAACGTATGGCACACCTGAAGCCATCTTGCTTGGATTAAAGTGGTAACTCTTAAAACATTTAATTTAAAAAGGAACAAAATGAGGGGGTTCATTTTTCCATAAAAAGTATGATTAGTGCTGCAGAAAGAAAAATTAGGGCACATTTTAAGTGACTTCTCAAATCCTCTTCTATTTCATTAAAAAATTCGGACATGAAGACTGAAACATGCACTTTCAATACCAGCAGCAGTTTTCCCTGGTGAGCAGTAGCTTTACTACAGTGATCTAATGAGCAAAAAGAGTGCTAACATTCTGAATTCATGGCAAATGTGTGACACATCTGAATGCCTTTGGAAACAAAGTAAAAAACTGAAAGTATTTCCTACTGAGGAGACTGCAGTAAATGAGGAAATTAGGAAACTTCATAACAAATAAGTCTGCCAAGATGGCCACCAGAGACAAAAGAGCCCAAATGTAGCCCAAATATCACCCAGATGTAGCCCAAGTATAGCCCAATGACAGAATGTCCCAGAGTGTTCTTAAAAACAACTAGAGCTCTTACTGTCTTCATTATGACAAAAGTATGGCACACCTGAAGCCATCTTGATTGGAATAAACTGGTAACACTTAAAACATTTAATTTAAAAAGGAACACAATGAGGGGGTTCATTTTGCCATAGAAATTATGATTAATGCTGAAGAAAGAAAATGAGGGCACATTTTGAGTGACTTCTCAAATCCTCTTCTATTTCATTAAAAAATTCTGACATGCAGACTGAAACATGCACTTTTAATACCAGGAGCAGACTTCCATGGTGAACAGTAGTTACTACAGTGATCTAATGAGCAACTAGAGTGCTAACATTCAGAATTTATGGCAAATGTGTGACATATCTGAATACCTTCATGATGGAATCAAAGTAAAAAACTGAAAGCATTTCCTACTGAGGAGACTGCAGTACATGAGGAAATTAGGAAACTTCATAAACAAATAAATCTCCCAATATGGCCACCGGAGACAAAAGAGCCCAAATGTAGCCCAAAATCACCCAGATGTAGCCCAAATATAGCCCAATGACAGAAGTGTGCAAAACACTTATTATTTTGTGTTTTTGCAGTGTTATATAGTGCAGACTTGTCAGGTTTTGGAGTCATTTACATGAGCATTGGTTACATCACACAAGAACAAATTCATTTTGGTTGTAGACATGGGGAGACTAAGTGATTTGACCAGAATCACAGAATGTCGAGCTGAAGCAGAAACTCCAACCTGGTTCCCCAGTTGCAAAGTCTGCAGTTCTGGAAGTAACACCACATCCTCTCCCCTAAGTGCAACATTTAATCAAGTGGTCAACTGGATAAAAAAACATAAAGGTAACAAATAATTTAAAAGTGCTTTCTCGCTATTTGAAAACTCAGAAAATATGTCCTTATTTTAGTCTTTTAGAGCACTAACCATAATTTTGATGCCAATAAGACCCTCTCATATATGTAATTTCTAAAGGAAATGCTCTAGGTATTACAGTTTTGATTACATCAAGATGACGTCAGGCGTTCCACACTTTTGTAATAAATATAGAATGTTAGCAATCTAGTTGTTCATTAGGATACTGTTGAGAGGCAGAGGCCAGGGGCATGGACTCTGAAAATTGAAGGCAGGTAGGAGGGTGCAAAGGCAACAATTTAACCACACTGAGCAGGCAGGAAGGGCCGTGGCAGCACAACAGACTATGGAGGGCAGTGGAAAGGGGGGCAGGGGCAACAAACCAACAATACAGGACTTGCAAGAGAGGCTGTGGCAATGTAATAGACCATTGTGGGCAGAAGGAAGAGGCAATGGTAGTACAACCATACATGCCAACAGACCCGATTCAGCCAGGAAACGTCCAATGTTTTTAAGCTCAAATGGGCTTTATTTTATCTGTCTCCTGTCTACAATCTCCTCTTTTTCAATGTAACTCAAAGGGGAAAATCAATACCCCAGTTTTTTTTCAAAACCTCCCTCTTACCAAGTTCAAAATGTTCGCAAGTATGGTACATTGGATCATGGAAGGAAATGGGGTAGGGACATAGACTTGGATAACAGAGGACAGGAGGGACATGGAGAGGTGCACCAAACTGACCCTGCAGGGCAGGCATCAGGGTTTGCAGCAGCACAATACATCACACAGGGCATGCGGGATGGGAGTGCAGCACAACAATCCATAGAAAGCAAGAGGGAGGGGACAGGACCATGCACATGGACAACAGAGAACAGAGGGGCAAGAGGCAGGACCATAATGGACAGACAGGAGAGAAAGCTGCAGCATAACAGACCATAAACGGCAGGAGGGATGGATCAGGGGCATTACAATGGAACAGATGAGCCAGGAGGGAGGGAGTAGGGGTCTGCACATGTAAACAGAGGGCTGGGGGCAAGGGGGCAGGGCAAGAGCAGCAAGATAGCCATGGAGGTCAGGCAGGATGGGCACTAGAAGTAAGACACACCATGAAGAGCAACAGTGAGACTGTGATGGCATACACACAGACCATGGAGGGAAGGTGGGAGGGGTTAAGGGGCAGCTAACTGACCACACAGGGAAGGTGGGAGGGGCCATGGCAGCACAGAAGACCATGCATGGCAAGTGGGAGGGTTAGTGGTAGCACAATGGCTATGATGGGCAAGAAGGAGGGTGCAGGGGCATGCACAAAGGACGATGGAGGATAAAAGGGAGGGTCAGGACCTGTGCACAGACAAGAAAGTTCAGGGGAAGGGGCCTCACAACAGACCGCACGGGGCAGGCAGGAGGAGCAGTTGCAGCACAACAGACCAGGGAGGGCAGAAGGGTGTGGCAGTACAATGGACCATGTAGGACAGGAGGAAGAGGATAGGGGCATGGCATGTGGACAGGCAGGGTGGAGGTGGCAGGGACAGGTTACAGTCATCTGACAATGCTAGGCAGGTGGGAGGGGAGTGGCAGCTCAACAGAACACTCAGAGTAGATAGGAGTGGCAGGTCCATGGAACATGGTAGGCAAAAAGGATGGAGCAGGGGCATACACAAAGACATCGGAGGGCAGGGGGAAGGAGAATAGGGGCAGCAAGCTAAGCACAGAGTTTAAGCAGGAGATCAATGATGGGGCATAGAGTTGGGCAATGGAGGGCAGGAGGAGTGGACTGGTACATCATACTAAATTGAGGGCAGTGGCAGCACATCAGACCATGCATGGCAGGAGGGAGGAGGCAAGTCCATGGATTCACACAACAGAGGATAGGGAGGAGGGGGATGGGGCAGCAAGCTAACTGTTCAGAGAAGGCGGGTATTAGGAACTTTATTGTTTTTAAAACGTGTGTCTGTGCGAACTACTTAAAATATGAACAAGTATGCAGCATAATCTCACTTTTATTCAGGAAGAAGAGGACGTTTGTGACTGTGACTCCGGGCTCACTTGGCAGAAACACCCCCTGACCCTCCACCCCTATCGCAAAATGTAATGCCCGTGAAAAGGGTAGGTGAACACAGTGTTATATAGAACATAGTCCTGAGAGCACGATTGAAAATGAAAACTAGATATAGTGTATGGTATAAACTATGCACCAAAAAGTGTGATATAAGATGAACCGGGCATGAAATATAATATGCAATACATTGTGCGCAATGACAGATTCATTGGAGAGCGCGAGATAGCACAGGCACTAGCGCGTGCTATGCGATATGCGCCTTGGAGTGTAATATGCACAGGGCAGTGTTGTGTAACCTAACTAGTCTCTAAAGTTGTAATATAAAATATGTGCTGGGGAGTGTAACGTTGCATATGTACTGTGACAAAGATATGGATCCCAGATTATAATATGTATGGCATAGCACTGTGCGTTATAACATAGGCATCGAGGAAGGCACGTTAGATGGGGCAATGTAACCCGTGCGAAGACAAGTGTGGCATGACATATTCACGGGGTGGTGTTACAGTGCACATGGGCTAGAGAGTGTCATAGCATATGCACTAGCTAGTGGAATACAACACAGAGGTGTGTAGCACTCAGCAGGCAATGGTGGGTGTAACACAGCATTGGGCTCTGCCAGGAGCGCGCTGTGACTCTCAAGTGATGTTCGTCCCCTTTCCAGAGAGTAAAATAAAAAGTATTACACATCCGGCAGTGGATGTGTGTTTTATTAACCGTGAGGGGGGTTTCTTGCATAGTTTTGGTCGAATTTTTGTCGAATCCCCTTTGAATGGCTTGGTGTGCATGTGTATTAAATGTGCCCGTCAATAGCTACCCATGTTTGTATAAATAAACGACAAGGGTGTCTACCGGGATTAGGCACGGTAGGGCTTCAGACATGTCAGAGCTTCACTAGTGGTGTAAATACATTCCACATGGATTCATTGTATGCATAGTCGCCTTTTAATGAATATCACGCAAATCATCATGGTGATAGGTACATACGGTTTGTCCAGCATGTCCTAGGTGTGTCTATAAATATATATTTTTTAAAAATAATAAAAAACAGTGGCCGGCCCTGGGGATTGGGGTCAAAAAAATATAATTAGGAGACAGGCCCTGGGGGATGGGGTCATCAGGGCCAATAAATTAGAATAAGAAGGGGAACCACACAGCCCCCCTTCTTAAAAAATTGAAATAAATAAAAGACTGGCAACATGCCGGAGGCCACCTCCCCTCCTTGCAGCACTCTGCAAACGCGCCCCCTGGCGAGTTGTAAGTTGGGGAATTAATTCCTCTTCAATACTGAGGGTCCCTGAGGGCCAACTAGCCCAACAGGCATCTCCAGTATGCACCAGGGAGCTGCGCTGCAGACAGGTGTTCTGAGGCCAAGCCCCTTTTTACACCTCTCTGCAACGCAGCTCTGTGGCGCTTACTGGAGGTACCTAGTGGTCTAGTTTGACCCTAGGGACCCTTAGGATTCAAGGGGACTTAATCTCTCAACTTAGAACAGCCACAGGGCGCGTTTACACAGTGGTGAAGGGAGGGGACGGGGCCTGAGGTGACGTGTGCAAACACGCACTATGGCACGTTTTAAATTGGGGATATAATTTTCCTTCAATACTGAGGGCCCCTAGGGGCTAACTAGCCCACCAAGTGCTTCCAGTAAGCGCCACTGAGCTGCATTGCAGAGAGGTGGTCCAGGCCGTGCCACTTTTTACACCTCTCTGCAACGCAGCTCTGTGGCACTTACTGGAGGTACCTAGTGGGCTAGTTGGACCCTAAGGACTCTCAGGATTCAAATGAACTTAATCTCCCAACTAAAAACGGACACAGGGCGTGTTTACACAGTGGTGAAGGGAGGGGACGGGGCCTGAGTTAACGTGTGCAAAAACGCCCTGTGGCCTGTTTTAAGAGGTAGTTTTAATCCCCCTGCCCTATTATATACTAGGGGCTTACAGAGGAGGTCATGCTAATCACAGGGGGACCCCAACGCATAATGTTCCCTAGTGTATGTAGGTGTTTTCACTGTATTCTAAGTGTCTTTTAACATAGCACTGGCTCTAGGACTGGTTACTCAGACTCAGTTACCACCAGTATCCGTCTGAAAAAGTTGAGGGTACAGGATGATTTTGCAACAAGGCTTCTTTCTGCTCTTCTTTTTGTTCTTTCTGCACGTTATCCTTCTTCCTGCACTTTTCTTCGTCTTTGAGGACTTCTGTTGCTTCTTTCTGCACTTGTTTTTTTTCTTTCTGTGCATTTTTTCTTCTTTCTTCACATGTCCTATCTCTGTAGGCATAGTTAGAAATTAGCATTTAAAAAACCTTTGAAATGCACAGAAAAAACCATAGGTTTCAGGCACGTTATAGTTAGGAATTAGCATTTAAAAAACCTCAGAAATTCACTGAAAAAACAATGTGTGTATCAAAGGTTATATTAGGGTGAGAGGAGGTCTGCCACTCTATCACAAGGATGATGTCATCAGTGATGTCATTTGAGATGTCATCAGTGATGTCATGAGTGATGTCACTGACCATGTCATGAGTGATGTAATATGTGACGTCATCAGCAGTGCATTGCGGGCGCGCGAGTTATAGTTAGCTGAACTAACTATTACGGGGGAATTTCAAAGGTTTTGTACGAGTGAAATGTCCAGCTAACTATAACATGTGTGAAACCTATGGTTTTTTCAGTGAGTATATATATATATATATATATATATATATATATATATATATATATATGTATATATATATATATCCAAAATATAAATCACCAGTCAATGCGCTCTCAGTAATGCAGAACTCAGCAATCAAATTTACAAGAGGTGTTTATTACGACGCGTCGTAATAAACACCTCTTGTAAATTTGATTGCTGAGTTCTGCATTACTGAGAGCGCATTGACTGGTGATTTATATTTTGGAGATTTCAGCCGGCTGGCTCCGCCGGCATATGCGCCACCTTGGGTCCCAGACGATTGGAAGGAGCGATATTTTGTAAATTTATATATCTATCTCCACACGAAAACACTCCTTTGCAGGAAACGTGGCCCGAGGCAGTTGACGCGGTATGTCGGCAGAGCAAGCTGACGAGTTCAATTGCGCACAAAAAGAAAATTGTCCGTGCACTCAGAAAGGTCCCAGCTTGTAAAGGTCCCAGCTTGTGATTTATTCCACACACGTAACGGGTTTCAACAGCCGAGGCTGTCTTGCTCACACACTGTGAACAAGACAGCCTCGGCTGTTGAAATGCGTTACGTGTGTGGAATAAATCACAAGCTGGGCCCTTTCTGAGTCCACGGACAATTTTCTTTTTTGTGCTCAATATATATATATATATATCTACAAAACGACGTTCTAATCGTACTCTCAGGTCTTCAGCAAGTAACCGAACAGGACACACAGTTTAGATATGGGGGTTTAATAACATCATAAACCCTCCGTGACGCGTTTCGACTCACAATTCAGTTCAACAATGTTGGTGTAATTGGTGTAAGACAATTATAGCACCCAATAGCTCCATTGCACCCCACAGGTTAGTGCTGATACCGCTATGCAGATCATTATGAAACACGTTCGAGACTTGCACCTTCACAACTACAGTAACCAGCATGCCCCACAACGGATTTTCCGCGTACCTTTTTCACGTATTGTATACCGTGGATAAACTGTTTGAATTGGCTTATCTAGTGATGAAATGTACATATAGGACGTAGTACTGTCCACTTGATTCGCATGTAAGACTTACACCAACATTGTTGAATTGAATTGTGTGAGAAGTTGGCCTGGCATATGCTGGTCACTAGTTATAGTGGCCACCTTGCACCAGTCCAATTCGACTCTTAAGGTGATAGGTTTAAAAGACAACATTTAAAGAAATCTATCCCAGTGGTAGCTGTGAAAAGCAGCCTTCAGGCTAAGTCTTGAAGGAGTGTTAAGCTTATTGTTTTACCATAGATAACCTCTTGAATGACCAAATGAAAGAGTAGTCCACACAGGTATGTATATAAAATATATGTATTTATTCTAAACAGAATCCCACAAGTCTCTTTATGAGGCTAGAGGTAAAGTTACAATTCAAACAAGCATTTATAGATACAATAAATAGCACTGGAATCACAGGGCCCAAGGGGGGGACCAAACCATATATTAAAAAAGTGGTATAAGAACCACGACAATTCTACAGACAATACCTATGGCATTTAGGATTGCTGGCCCCTTGAGAATCCACCCCAGGTGATGAGGAAGGGGAGTGGTAATATCTGCTATCGGGGTCTCTATTAAAACCTATGGAGAATGTCGCGGTTTGATTTAAACAGATTAAAGACACTTCTAGCAGGAGTTCAAAGTTAAAAACTTAGAGTTAAGCTTTTGAGGAGCCCACTACCACGAGAGTACCGAGGTACCACTGTTACCTGCCCCAGGGAAGCCGGGTGCATAGGTTGTTTTCGATGTCGGGTCGCGGGCTGGTTTTCAATGGGAAAATGTACAAAACTGCTGCTAGCCAAAAGCGTTGATGATGCCGTGAAGAATGAAGTTGTAGATCTTGTAGAGGAGAACCTGAAAGCAGAGGGGACAGAGTCTGGGTCACGGCACAGGGACCAGGGAGCTCAAGGAAAAGAGCCCTTCAATGTCGGGTGCTTCAAGTGGAAAAGGTGTAGCTTGGATCTGCAGCCACGGGCTCCGGGAGGCTTCAAGGAAGGCCAGCTTCTGGAGGGCGACTGTCCCATGAAGGATGAGGGTCGCGGCGGTGTTAGTGTCCGGATTGGATCCACTAATCCTTGGCAACCGCAACCCACGCAAGATGAACAAATCAGCTACTGGTGCAGACCCACGAGGTCTGAGCGGGGTCTCCTTCGAGGAGACTGTAGAGCAGGCCTGGAGCAACCAGGGGAATTCTTAAAAGTAAAGATTGACCTCCGATAGGGCCCACAAGTTGAGAGACAAGGGACCGCGGAAGGCAGCAATCTGGAGTGCGTAAAAGGGTGCACACCGGAGTGGGCTAGGGCGCTGATCTTTGGCACAGTTGCTGCTGAGAGGTTGGCTCAATATTGGGCCAAAGCACAACTTCCCCACTGGTCAGGGGCGTGTGCTACGCAAGAGGTGGCCGGTGTCCTGGGGTATTGGGGATCTCGGCACCCACGCGGTCCACGGTGCTCAGCCTTGCTGGGCACACTCACTGGCCTCTGGGATGCTAGGAAACCCACCTCAAGGTTGAGAGGAGTCGTCGATGTCCGAAGGAGCAGCGAAGTTCCAACCGGGTCACTTGCAGCGTTTCAGGTGCCTGCCAAGCAGGGGGGTAACTCCTTTACCCCAAGGGAGATTTCTTCAGTCAGCTGGGCAGCAGCTCGTGGAAGGTCAAGTCTGTGAAGTCCAAGATAAATCTGAGGCTCTGGGGACAAAGTATTCACCTTTATCCAAGAGATTAGGGGAGGGTCCAGATCAGAGCCCACCAATGAGAATTGAGGCGGGAAAGGGTGGCTACACCCTCTCCCCTTTGTGTGTTTCCCGCCTGGGAGAGGGGCAGGATGCCCCTGAACAGGTTCCAGGCGGTGTATGCAGAATGTAGGCGCTGTAGCAGCCTACGTGCAACTCTG
This sequence comes from Triturus cristatus, assembly GCF_964204655.1. Classification (NCBI taxonomy): domain Eukaryota; kingdom Metazoa; phylum Chordata; class Amphibia; order Caudata; family Salamandridae; genus Triturus; species Triturus cristatus. Next base: position 1,187,113,681 of record NC_140581.1, on the reverse strand, counting down.
AAAGGCATCCTATGGTGCACCCACCCAGTTCCAATCCACATAGCCTGTCTGGGAAGGTGCTGGCACCTCCCTGCAACAGGATCTCTATTGTCCGGCTGCCGAGGTTGGGGTTTTGCCCAGCAACAGGCAGCCAGAGTCGTGTGGGTGGCGAGTAGCATCCATTTTGTGTTACTTGTGCACTTTTAAATTGGTGTCTAAATTCTGCCGCTTTTCCCATATCGCCCCTCTAGCAGGGGGGAATCATGTCCATGACTGGACTGGGGGTATGATTCCTACATGTTTGACACCAAACACGATATGGTTCAGTGTAGCCATTCTCAAGTTATCACGCTATCGCGATATACTTATAATGCGGTTAAGAGTATATGGTATGGCTACACTACAAACAACCCAGCAATGGTTTTTACGAGGGTTGCAGAGGGGCCCTTCTCAGGTAGGGGTCCCCCCTCACACATATCCCAGCACCCTGCCTTGTAGGATTAGCAAGGCCTGCTTGAGGGGTGACCAATGAGAATACATGTGTTGTACAAAGGTGGGATACAGGGTACCTGTATCCCTGTAAGGGGGTGCAAGCACCACCTTACCCAGACTACAATAGTGGTCTGGTGGTGTCATTTGGTATGGCTGTCCCAGGGTGGCACAATAAGTGCTGCAGCCCTGGTAGGCCTCTGAGGGACCCATGCCCTGGGTACCTAGGGTACCATCTACAAGGGCTGACAGGGTATCCTCAGCATCCAATTGGGTTGTACCTAGGGTACTCAAACCAGTTTAGAGAAGAAGCAGATAGGCTGGGGTCCTGGATAGCAGGGCCACAGCGTGGCTAGAGTCATAAAACAGTCAAAACATCAGCAAAAAGTTGGGGGCAACTATGCAGTCGATGCCACTCTCCTACAAATTGTGATTAGACCAAGATGGCGATCATCTGTAAAGACGTAGACTCTGATAATCTGTATTATGTCCGTTGTCTATGTCTCCACATACAGAAAGTGTATGAAAGTGAGTGCAACCCGCTACTCCTTTGTGTGATCAAGACTTTTCGGAGTCGAAACGCATCACGGAGGGTTTATGATGTTAATAAACCCCCATATCTAAACTTTGTGTCCTGTTGGGTTACTTGCTCAAGACCTGAGAGCATGATTGGAACTTCGTTTTGGATTTATAGTGATTCACTGGTTCTCTCCGCCAGCGTCACGCCACCCCTCTACGGGCCAAGGATATCCGGAAGTAGTGACTTTTCTTTGGATATATATATGTGATCAAGGCCGTTGTACCGGCCGAAACGCGTCATGGCAGGCAGTAGAGAGAAATAAAAATATTCCTTTTTGCCACTAAGAGGAGTTCGCTCGTTCCTTTTCATTACATCAGGAGGTTCAGGAATGTTTTGAATTAATATATGTGTGTATATATATATATATATTCACTGAAAAAACCATAGGTTTCACACACGTTATAGTTACGAATTAGCATTTAAAAAACCTTGCAAATTCACTTAAAAAACCATAGGTTTCACACGTTATAGTTAGCTGGACATTTCACTCGTAAAAAACCAATAAAATTCCCCCGTTATAGTTAGTGCAGGCAACTATAACTCACGCGACTGCAATCCTCTGCTGATGACGTCAGATATTACATCACTGTATTTAGACACTTATTTACCCATGTCTTCTTCCATTAATCTTTAGCTATACATATATTACAAATATTTATTTTTCATAAAGACACATATGTCATCAGTGATGTAATATCTGACGTCATCAGCAGAGGATTGCGGTCGCGTGAGTTATAGTTGCCTGCACTAACTATAACGGGGGAATTTCATTGGTTTTTTACGAGTGAAATGTCCAGCTAACTATAACATGTGTGAAACCTATGGTTTTTTAAGTGAATTTGCAAGGTTTTTTTAAATGCTAAGTTATGTATTTATTAAATTTTTTTTTTTCAGTTTTTTCACCGTGCGATCACTATGGGTGCTCGGTGCGCTTCGCCCACGTTTCGGAGTGCGTGCCGTGCACGCACGGTGTGCGCACCTCGCGATTTCTTATAAAAAAAATAATTGTTTTTTTCTCCCTTGGGGGTCCTTCTGTGACCCCCTGACCAAGGCTAGGGGGTCAGGAACTGTCCACTCTGCCCCCTTTTCACGTTCTCCACCTTTTTTTTTCACCCCCTCAGACTGCTAGAGACCAAATGGCGGCCGACACTTCCTGGTTTCGACCGATTCGAATGTTTACCGACATCTAACAACCATTCAGAATTGCGCTCGCGCACGGCAGGGTGCGCGCACTGTGCGCGCACGGTGCGCGCGTATAGATATTGATATGCTTTTAAATGCTATTTTCTCAGGAAATACTGAACAGATTTACACCAGACCTGCAAAAGGCACTTCCTTGACCTTATGGCTACCTCTCTGCCAAACTTCACGTAATTCTGTTCAGCGGTTCGGGCCGTAGCTGCGACTAAAGGTCCTATGGAAAAATGCATGGGGAAAACGCGTTATGGGACCCCCCCTTTTTCTCGGCCCCCGCTTGACGAATCACCCCGAGACTTTCAGGGTAGGAGCTGAACGGAGCGCCCCGTTAGTTTTGAAAATTTCGCGAGGATTTGTCAACCGGCGCCAAATTTATTCAAAATAGAATTTTGAGATTTCCTATGGAAACTAGGTTGTAACTATAACTATCTACTGGCGACTGCCAGTAGATAATACATATACATATACATATATACATTACTTCGATTCCAATTCGGTGACAATACTCCGCCGAACAAAACAGGACACAGACCCAAAGTAAGTGCTCAATTTGTTTGTTTACTCCTTCATCGCCATGACGCGTTTCAGCTCGTCAAAGCCTTGTTCACATGACATGTCGGAGCCAATCCGTGTAAGTTATTTAAAGTGCAAATACAATTACGTAGCCACATCACATGATTTGAAAGCCATGGAAATAGAAACAGTAAAATTGCCAAAATAGAGCCTCAAAACCAACTTGCGACTAAAATGTAAAAAAAAAAATACACATTTTGATATCAAACCTTCTGTTGCTCATGAATAATTGTAAAATACGTATTATCTGCAACCAGACAGGTATAGCTGGCTATGAGGAAATTAAATGCAGAAAGTTACTCACATGATCTAATAAAATGCCTAATATAAATAGTATGCAAATGCATATACATAAAATACTGAGATTTTCAAAAGGTATAGAAGGCAGTATAACAAATAGGTACCTAGTTGGAATAGACATTTTGCAGGCATTACTGCGTGGGCTTAGAAAGTGGATGGGCTTCCGTGTGGAATGGAAAGTGCCAACACCAATAAAAGGGGACAAAAATAATATTAAAAATAACAAGATTAATGAAAAGAAATTGCTCGCGATGTGTAACAAAGTACGAATCTAATGGCTAAGGTATATTATGTTAAACTCCAAGTTGAAATAACTGAGTTAGCCCATACGTAAGTTTGGCAAAGTGAATAAGGTGCGAAAAGTGCACAGTGCCAGAAAGGGATAATGTAAAGATGCATTGACGGACCAAAGAGTGGAAATTAATGATAGTCCGTTGGCATAAATGACGAAATTTAGATTATGCGGGAGGACAGGACAGAGTCACCTCCAAAAATATATATTGATCTGAGACAAAGTTTTAGCAGCAACAAGCACAGATTACCTCGAAAGACAATTAAAAATGTGCAATTTGTAGTATAAAAAGGTGTGAATAAAGTACCTGGTGTCAACAAAAGACGAAGTCTCTTGGAGAAACGGAGTTAGGAGGGTAAGGCAATGGGAGGTGCAAATGATTAGCAAAAGATAAAATATGTATAAAATATGTATAAATATGTGCAAAATAGCAATTGTAAACAATTTTCCATTTAACAATAAATATACATATCTTGATAATAAATAGTCATAAATATGAATAAATAAATACATAAAATCTTTACATCCCTGATCTGCCTCTCCTAAAACAGTTCCAGGACCAGATATTTGACCATGAATGAATTATATACAAATGTACATTGATTAACTGCATCTAAATCGTAACCCCCATGAAAATGCTTAGGTCAAGCATTAAGAGAGAATGTCATACACCACTTGAGTCTTATAAAAAATCCTTATCATAGTTACAGACATGTGTAAAGATCTTCCGTGGCATTCAAACCCCCTGGTGACTTGGTATCAAGCTGAATAATATATCTAGTCTCCAGTTGTCTCAATTTCTGGTCCCTGTCACCACCCCGTCTGCTGGGGGGTATACTGTCAATCACATAGTAGCTCAAGTTTTTGATGTCTGATTGATGGAATTCTTTAAAATGCCGAGCTACCGGATATGTATTGTCCTGATGAGTTATTGCTCGTAGATGTTGTAAAACTCTTTTGTGAACCTGAAGTTTGGTACTTACAATGTATCTTAGGTCACAAGGGCACGTAAGAACATAAATAGCATATTCGGTTTTACATGTGAGTAATTTTTGTATTTTGTACTCTTTGTCACAAAATGGGGTGGTGTAGGTCTTGGTGTTTTTGCCATAAATACATGCTTTGCACGTTTTACATTTAAAAAAGCCTTTGTGAGTCTGTAGCCATGTAGTACTCTCAATAATTTCAGGGTTAGTGGTGACTAAACTATCCCTCATGGATGGTGCTTTGCTGTACGTAATGGACACACGTTGCGGCAGCAAGGGTCCTATTACTGGATCGTTAAGTACCAGTGGCCAGTTATTTTGTACTATCTTTTGAATGGCTTTATGTTGGCGACTGTAACCTAAAATCAAACGAAATTCTGGGGCTACAGGGCAGGTGGCAGACATGGAAAGGGAAGCTGGGGGTGTCTGTTTGTCTTTTAGCAGGCTGTCCCGAGAGCAACTCATGGATTTGGAGATCGCCTGTGAGACAATTTTGGGAGCATACCCTCGAGCGAGGAATCTCTCTTTGCTCTCCAATTGGGCTTTATGTAAATCCACCTCATTGCTACATATGCGTCTTAAACGAAGCATCTCACCGTAAGGTATGCTATTTATCAAGTGCTTAGGGTGAGAGCTCTGGGCATGCAAGGTGGAATTGCCAGCTGTCTTTTTTCTGTGAAGGCGTGTCTCTAATGCATTATCATGAATATAGATTTGGGTGTCTAGAAATTCAACCTCAATTTCACTGATGGTGGCAGTAAATTTTAAATTCAAAAGATTGTGATTAATACCCGACACAAAATTAGAGGCTTGTTCTTTGGTACCCCGCCAGATAACAAAAAGATCATCAATGTAGCGAAGCCATTTGATGATATGGCTTTCAACAATGTACTTGTGTTCAGTTTTGAGTACCAGCTCCTCCCACCACCCCATGTGAAGGCATGCGTAGCTGGGGGAGAAGCTGGCACCCATCGCTACACCCTGAATTTGCTGGTACAGTAAGTTATTAAACATAAAGATGTTATTGTACAGACAATATTCCATCATTGATATAATCATATCGCTATGTTGCAGATCATATGTAGGATTTTTTGCCAAGTAGTACTGGACTGCATTGATGCCATCAGTGTGTTGGATGCTGGTATAGAGCGAAGATTCATCTAGAGTCATTAGTAAATAATCTTGTTGCCACTTTACATCCTTTGTTTTCCTAATGAAGTCTCCTGTGTCACGCACGTATGACTCTAGATTTTTGACATGGTCTTGTAAAAAATAGTCTACATAGATAGATGTATTTTCCAGTAATCCATCCTTGGCTGTAATGATCGGACGACCTGGCGGTTTGTCTCTATTTTTATGAATTTTAGCAATAAAATAGATAGATGGAGTTGTAGGATTGTCTTTCTTGAGGAATCTATATTCATCTTCGCTGATAAGGTCTTTTCCTTTCCAAATTGCCAATTTTTTGTAAAATTTAGAGTAAGTGTCTTTAAGAAGTGCTGTGCTGCTGCGACTATAGCATTGTCGATCATTTAGCTGGCTGAATGCCTCTTTTTTGTATTCCTCCTGGGGCCAAAGGACGATATTGCCACCCTTGTCGCTGTTGCGTATAACAATATTTTTATTTTTTTGAAGTTTTTGAATCAAGTTCGAATACTGCTGGTCTTGTTTGTTATATTTTTTCTTAGTATTCAACATTGATTTATTAAGTTTTTTGATGTTTGCCGTGACTGTTTCATGGAACACGTCTATTGCATCTCGTGGGGCAATCGGATTGAATTTGGAGGTTGGTTTAAAGGGAGTCCGGATTTTTTGGTTTCCTTGTGATGGAATTTTCTTGACAGAAGGGAGGTTCCCAAGTTCTTGTGTGATGTTACATTCCCATAGGTCAGTGAGTTCATTGAATAATGGCACATCTGACTGGGTTAGTCTAGATTGGAAATTGTCATCAACTTCAGAGATGTTATGTTTGTTCCGAGAGTTGTCATTCTGAAGTAGGAAATATTTTTTTAATTTTAGTTTTCTCACCCCTTTGTAAATATCCATCCTGGTTGATACATAATTGAAATCATTTTTTGGGCAGTAAGAAAGACCCAGACTTAAAGTACGGATTTCTTCAGAAGTAAGCTCCAGTTGAGAGAGGTTGATTACTGTGTTATCGTTGAGGGTTGTAGGGTTTATCGTTTCCTCCAGTACCCCCGACCTCTTTTTTTGTTGTTGAAGGCGGCGTTTCCCTGCCTTCCGTCTCTGTTTTCGCCTGTAGTTTGCAGTTGTGCGGCGTGCTCTCTTTGTGGCCTCGGGCGAAGAGTCTGTCTTCTTTCTTCGCATAAAAAATTTAATTCTTCTCCAGGAGATGGTTTAACCTTTTGTTGTTCTCCCTGAGGCTGCCGCATTTCAGATTCTGATTCACTTCCTCCCGTTGAGCTGAGGTCAGAAAAGGTGGTATCATTGGTAGTTCCTACTCTTTTTGTTGGATTGGGTACAGTATTCTGTTTGTTGTGGGATTTGTTGATCTTAGAAGCCCGAAGTGAATCATACTTTCTGGCAAATGTAAAGATTTGTCCAAGTTCGTAATCCGTTTTGTCTCTGAGAAATTTAAAAGCTTTACGTTCTTTTATTTTTTCCTCTTCTTTTTTAAGTCTGGATATCATGTCTGTACGAAGTTTGATAACCTCCTCTGTTTCCCCGAATTTGTTGATTTCTTCATTGAGTTCATCAATTTCTTTCAAAAGCCTTGCCCGGTCTATATCAGCATATTTAATTAAGATTAGGACGAGTTTGCGTGAGGATTCCAGATTACATTCCGCCCACTCCCGCATGAGGTCAGGATTGGGATCTTCATACGTGGGGGCAGTCAGTATACGGAGGCCACGGGGGATACGTTCCACATCAATGTATCTTTGCAAAGATCTAGATTCCCACCATTTACTTTGCTCCATACGCATCTTTTTTTCAAGTATTTTGAATTTTTGTTTTGCCGAATTAGATTCGTTACTGTCAGTGTATTCAACTGTTGTGGCACTGCGAGAAGCCGCCGGGGCGTCCGAAAACATTTCCATGGCGGCTGCTTCTCTCTCTCGCATTGTGTCAGCCGACATCGTGAAGGAGTTGAGTTTAATAAATACAATATCACTTGACGCTTGCTCTGCACGTAAGATACGGCTTGCTGAGCGTGTGATGCACTCTCCACCACCCCAGAATACCCAGCGTCCTACCTGATTCGGTCCGTAAACACCCGAGTCCTCCGACTTGCGTATCACCGACTATACAGGTTTTCTGGATATAACGGGTTCTGGGGGGGTCCGACGCGTGATTCCTTTCTCGGACAAAGATGGCTCCAGGAAAACCTGGAACGGTGTTCTACTGTGCGCGTCGAGCGTGCAGCCAGTGGAGGGGTCCGTGGGTGACCGTGTAGAACGGAAACGGTCAATCACATTACTTCGATTCCAATTCGGTGACAATACTCTGCCGAACAAAACAGGACACAGACCCAAAGTAAGTGCTCAATTTGTTTGTTTACTCCTTCATCGCCATGACGCGTTTCAGCTCGTCAAAGCCTTGTTCACATGACATGTCGGAGCCAATCCGTGTAAGTTATTTAAAGTGCAAATACAATTACGTAGCCACATCACATGATTTGAAAGCCATGGAAATAGAAACAGTAAAATTGCCAAAATAGAGCCTCAAAACCAACTTGAGACTAAAATGTAAAAAAAAAAAATACACATTTTGATATCAAACCTTCTGTTGCTCATGAATAATTGTAAAATACGTATTATCTGCAACCAGACAGGTATAGCTGGCTATGAGGAAATTAAATGCAGAAAGTTACTCACATGATCTAATAAAATGCCTAATATAAATAGTATGCAAATGCATATACATAAAATACTGAGATTTTCAAAAGGTATAGAAGGCAGTATAACAAATAGGTACCTAGTTGGAATAGACATTTTGCAGGCATTACTGCGTGGGCTTAGAAAGTGGATGGGCTTCCGAGTGGAATGGAAAGTGCCAACACCAATAAAAGGGGACAAAAATAATATTAAAAATAACAAGATTAATGAAAAGAAATTGCTCGCGATGTGTAACAAAGTACGAATCTAATGGCTAAGGTATATTATGTTAAACTCCAAGTTGAAATAACTGAGTTAGCCCATACGTAAGTTTGGCAAAGTGAATAAGGTGTGAAAAGTGCACAGTGCCAGAAAGGGAGAATGTAAAGATGCATTGACGGACCAAAGAGTGGAAATTAATGATAGTCCGTTGGCATAAATGACGAAATTTAGAATATGCAGGAGGACAGGACAGAGTCACCTCCAAAAATATATATTGATCTGAGACAAAGTTTTAGCAGCAACAAGCACAGATTACCTCGAAAGACAATTAAAAATGTGCAATTTGTAGTATAAAAAGGTGTGAATAAAGTGCCTGGTGTCAACAAAAGACGAAGTCTCTTGGAGAAACGGAGTTAGGAGGGTAAGGCAATGGGAGGTGCAAATGATTAGCAAAAGATAAAATATGTATAAATATGTGCAAAATAGCAATTGTAAACAATTTTCCATTTAACAATAAATATACATATCTTGATAATAAATAGTCATAAATATGAATAAATAAATACATAAAATCTTTACATCCCTGATCTGCCTCTCCTAAAACAGCTCCAGGACCAGATATTTGACCATGAATGAATTATATACAAATGTACATTGATTAACTGCATCTAAATCGTAACCCCATGAAAATGCTTAGGTCAAGCATTAAGAGAGAATGTCATACACCACTTGAGTCTTATAAAAAATCCTTATCATAGTTACAGACATGTGTAAAGATCTTCCGTGGCATTCAAACCCCCTGGTGACTTGGTATCAAGCTGAATAATATATCTAGTCTCCAGTTGTCTCAATTTCTGGTCCCTGTCACCACCCCGTCTGCTGGGGGGTATACTGTCAATCACATAGTAGCTCAAGTTTTTGATGTCTGATTGATGGAATTCTTTAAAATGCCGAGCTACCGGATATGTATTGTCCTGATGAGTTATTGCTCGTAGATGTTGTAAAACTCTTTTGTGAACCTGAAGTTTGGTACTTCCAATGTATCTTAGGTCACAAGGGAACGTAAGAACATAAATAGCATATTCGGTTTTACATGTGAGTAATTTTTGTATTTTGTACTCTTTGTCACAAAATGGGGTGGTGTAGGTCTTGGTGTTTTTGCCATAAATACATGCTTTGCACGTTTTACATTTAAAAAAGCCTTTGTGAGTCTGTAGCCATGTAGTACTCTCAATAATTTCAGGGTTAGTGGTGACTAAACTATCCCTCATGGATGGTGCTTTGCTGTACGTAATGGACACACGTTGCGGCAGCAAGGGTCCTATTACTGGATCGTTAAGTACCAGTGGCCAGTTATTTTGTACTATCTTTTGAATGGCTTTATGTTGGCGACTGTAACCTAAAATCAAACGAAATTCTGGGGCTACAGGGCAGGTGGCAGACATGGAAAGGGAAGCTGGGGGTGTCTGTTTGTCTTTTAGCAGGCTGTCCCGAGAGCAACTCATGGATTTGGAGATCGCCTGTGAGACAATGTTGGGAGCATACCCTCGAGCGAGGAATCTCTCTTTGCTCTCCAATTGGGCTTTATGTAAATCCACCTCATTGCTACATATGCGTCTTAAACGAAGCATCTCACCGTAAGGTATGCTATTTATCAAGTGCTTAGGGTGAGAGCTCTGGGCATGCAAGGTGGAATTGCCAGCTGTCTTTTTTCTGTGAAGGCGTGTCTCTAATGCATTATCATGAATATAGATTTGGGTGTCTAGAAATTCAACCTCAATTTCACTGATGGTGGCAGTAAATTTTAAATTCAAAAGATTGTGATTAATACCCGACACAAAATTAGAGGCTTGTTCTTTGGTACCCCGCCAGATAACAAAAAGATCATCAATGTAGCGAAGCCATTTGATGATATGGCTTTCAACAATGTACTTGTGTTCAGTTTTGAGTACCAGCTCCTCCCACCACCCCATGTGAAGGCATGCGTAGCTGGGGGAGAAGCTGGCACCCATCGCTACACCCTGAATTTGCTGGTACAGTAAGTTATTAAACATAAAGATGTTATTGTACAGACAATATTCCATCATTGATATAATCATATCGCTATGTTGCAGATCATATGTAGGATTTTTTGCCAAGTAGTACTGGACTGCATTGATGCCATCAGTGTGTTGGATGCTGGTATAGAGCGAAGATTCATCTAGAGTCATTAGTAAATAATCTTGTTGCCACTTTACATCCTTTGTTTTCCTAATGAAGTCTCCTGTGTCACGCACGTATGACTCTAGATTTTTGACATGGTCTTGTAAAAAATAGTCTACATAGATAGATGTATTTTCCAGTAATCCATCCTTGGCTGTAATGATCGGACGACCTGGCGGTTTGTCTCTATTTTTATGAATTTTAGCAATAAAATAGATAGATGGAGTTGTAGGATTGTCTTTCTTGAGGAATCTATATTCATCTTCGCTGATAAGGTCTTTTCCTTTCCAAATTGCCAATTTTTTGTAAAATTTAGAGTAAGTGTCTTTAAGAAGTGCTGTGCTGCTGCGACTATAGCATTGTCGATCATTTAGCTGGCTGAATGCCTCTTTTTTGTATTCCTCCTGGGGCCAAAGGACGATATTGCCAACCTTGTCGCTGTTGCGTATAACAATATGTTTATTTTTTTGAAGTTTTTGAATCAAGTTCGAATACTGCTGGTCTTGTTTGTTATATTTTTTCTTAGTATTCAACATTGATTTATTAAGTTTTTTGATGTTTGCCGTGACTGTTTCATGGAACACGTCTATTGCATCTCGTGGGGCAATCGGATTGAATTTGGAGGTTGGTTTAAAGGGAGTCCGGATTTTTTGGTTTCCTTGTGATGGAATTTCCTTGACAGAAGGGAGGTTCCCAAGTTCTTGTGTGATGTTACATTCCCATAGGTCAGTGAGTTCATTGAATAATGGCACATCTGACTGGGTTAGTCTAGATTGGAAATTGTCATCAACTTCAGAGATGTTATGTTTGTTCCGAGAGTTGTCATTCTGAAGTAGGAAATATTTTTTTAATTTTAGTTTTCTCACCCCTTTGTAAATATCCATCCTGGTTGATACATAATTGAAATCATTTTTTGGGCAGTAAGAAAGACCCAGACTTAAAGTACGGATTTCTTCAGAAGTCAGCTCCAGTTGAGAGAGGTTGATTACTGTGTTACATATACATATACATATATACATATATACATATGGTCGCCAGTAGGTAGTTATAGTTAGGACCTATTTTCCATAGGAAATCCGCAACATTCTATTCCCAATAACTTTGGCGCCGGTTGACGAATCTTCATGAAGTTTTCAAAACTTTTGGCCAGCTCCGGTCCGCTCCTATCCTGAAAGTCTTGGGGTGATTCGTCAAAACTGTTTTCTCATGCTTTTCCCACAGAGGTTTGGAAGGTGATTTATAAGCTAAACTGAGAGCATATTTTCTGTAAATTCACAATACCTTTCTCAGTCATGTGAGAATGAAGTCTGACATTCTCAGTAAAACATGTACATCCAACAAGGGCAAAGACTGTCAGTTGGATCCTTTGTGTTCTACTGCAGCTTCCCAGAGTGTTCTAAAGAACAACTAGAGCGCGAACAGTCCTACTTATGACAAACGTATTGCACACCTGAAGCCATCTTGATTGGAATAAAGTGGTAACTCTTAAAACATTTAATTTAAAAAGGAACACAATGAGGGGGTTCATTTTGCCATAGAAATTATGATTAGTGCTGAAGAACGAAAAATTAGAGCACATTTTGAGTGACTTCTCAAATCCTCTTCAATTTCATTAAAAAATTCTGTCATGCAGACGGAAACATGCACTTTCAATACCAGCAGCAGACGTCCGTGGTGAGCAGTAGCTTTACTACAGTGATCTAATGAGCAACTAGAGTGCTAACATTCAGAATTTATGGCATATGTTTGACATATCTGAATACCTTCTTGATGGAATCAAAGTAAAAAACTGAAAGCATTTCTTACTGAGGAGACTGCAGTAAATGAGGAAATTAGTAAACTTCACAACAAATAAATCTCCCAAGATGGCCACCAGAGACAAAAGAGCCCAAATGAAGCACAAATATCTCCCAAATGTAGCCCACATGTAGCCCAATGACAGAAGTGTGCAAAACACTTTTTATTTTTTGTGTTTTTGCAGTTTTATATAGTGCAGGCTTGTCAGGTATTGGAGTGCTTTACATGAGCATTGGTTACATCACACAAGAACAAATTCATTTTGGTTGTAGATATGGGGAGATTAAGTGATTTGACCTGAATCACAGAATGTCGAGCTGGAGCAGAAACTCCAACCTGGTTCCCCAGTTGCAAAGTCTGCAGCTCTGGAAGTAACACCACATCCTCTCCCCTAAGTGCAACATTTAATCAAGTGGTCAACTGGATAAAAAAACATAAAGATAACAAATAATTTAAAAGTGTCAAGAATTCCTGTCATGCGAGGGGAGGAAAACGGTAACCAGCGAAAACGGACTACATCTCCCAGGATGCTTAGCGGTTGAGAGGTTATGTAAACAGGAGAGCTGTTACATAACTCAAGGAAAACACGCCCTTATGTAAACAGGAGAGCTGTTACATAACTCAAGGAAAACACGCCCTTATGTAAACAGGAGAGCTGTTACATAACTCAAGGAAAACACGCCCTTATGTAAACAGGAGAGCTGTTACATAACTCAAGGAAAACACGCCCTATAAAGGGAGGAACCGGGAGGTACAACGCTGTCGGATATTGTGTTTACACTGACGTACCTGCTTAGTGAAGAGCAGTGTTCCGGAGTGGTGCTCCAGTAAGGCAAGAACGGAGGTAGGTCGAGTCGTTACTCCCTGGGCCGTGTCTTGCCCCATCGTCACCTGTGAAGGACCCGGAAGCTCTACCGGATAACCATTGAGCTTCGCCTTTTGACTCGGCTGAGTCAAAGCGCAGTGGCGCTTTTGCTGGTTGGAGTCGTAACTCCCAGCCCGACCAGAGATACAGGGACTGCCTGCTGTAACGCACACCAGGAGGTGTTTGCCGCGTTACAGACTCGGAAGTCCACGGGATCGATCGAGCGGCTGCTCTCGGTTCAGTCTTCTTTGCTTGTGATTGGGGTATCGGTGACGCATCACCAGGAGGTGACTCCGCGTCCCGGTGCAGTCTGAGGAAGAGGTTGAGCGGCTGCTCCCTTCAGGTAGAGACCCCGGCTGGGTGTTTCCCTGACTCCTCGATTCTCCCCAACACTCTTCGTGCCCCTCACAGCCTACCGATTGGCATTGTCGGCCATTTCATTTCTGCCCTCTGTTGGCATACGCCGGGATCGGCGTATATGCAGAGGACGGTTAGGACCATCCGTGCTGTGGGCTGGTAACGTACTTAGCCTGGAGGATTCCAGTGACTATAACCTTTGTTTATTCCTTGTATTGTTTTTGCCTTCATTAAAATAACTAAACCTTCACAAGTGGTTGCGTTCTCATTATCGTGTCTGTTAAACGATCCTGAGACGTTCAGGGCGTTACAAAATATCCGACCTTAATAACACTAACTGTCTCCCGGTCGATAACAGACATGGCAACACTTGATGATGTGCTGGCTGCTTTAGAGACCGTGCAAATTGAATTGGCTGCCTCCAGGCAAGAAACAGCCGATGTAAAAGCCAGACTGGATGCTATCCAATTGGACCCGCTCACGCCCAGCACCTCCCTCACGAACCAGACCCCTGCGGTAGTAGTAGAAATGCCGGTAGCCGTTCCCTTGGCAACACCAGAGAGGTACAGTGGGGATCCTAACACAGTGCAGGTATTCCTCACACAAGTGGCGCTACATTTATCGTGCAAACCAAGGGCGTTCTCCACGAGTCAGGCTCGTGTGGCTTTCCTTATATCCTATTTGGCTGGAAACGCGGCACAATGGGCCGTACCTCTGGTGAGTAGGGACGACCCCATCTTATGTGATTGGGGTGCTTTTCGCGAGGAATTCCTGAAGGTCTTCGACAGAAGGGCTGACTCGTACACGGCGGACCGTGAAATGCTTGAGTTGAGACAGGGATCCAACGACCTGGTGCAGTATCTCAACGCGTTCCGAAGTCTGGTTGCGGAAACCAAGTGGCCTGTTGCTAAACAGACGGCGCTCTTCCATCACGGGCTGTGCGATGAGCTCAAGGACGCCGTGGCTCATATTGACCCACAACCCAAGACATGTGAGGGCCTTATCAACCTGGTATTACGGCTGGAACATAGGCTAAGTGAAAGAAAGGGGGATCATGGGAGAAAAGGAAAATCCCTTCCATCCTATGTGACAGTGGGAAGTCCTGAAACTGCCACCGCATCCAAGGGAGAACCCATGGACATCGGCGCAATACGAGCGAGCCTCACAGCCACGGAGAAAGAGTCACGCCGTAAACAAGGATTGTGCCTATATTGTGGCAAAAAAGGCCACTACGTACGTGAATGCCCTGCCAAACCGAAGACGTCACGTTATCGGGCCAACCGGTCGGTAACAGCCGTGGTGGACGTACCGGCGGAAAACTAGAGGACTCCCAGACCAAAGAAGGGGCATCTCGGAGTCACTCATCCATCCCTTCACTTTCCAACTCGGTCACTAAGGGACAACGACACCTGTTTCTCACGGTGCACGTGGGAGTGCATGACCAGTGGATACCCGTTGTGGCCATGGTGGATTCAGGGGCCACTGGCATGTTTATGGACCACAACGAGGCATGCAGGCTAGGGCTAGTGCTTCTTCCCAAAGCTGTACCCGAAGACGTCTATGCTGTAGACGGAAGGCGATTGGTGACGGGGCCCATCGGGCAGCACACGGGGGTCCTTCCGATGAGATGTGGGAGGAACCATTTGGAACAAATCGATTTTAACATCATCCGAGCGCCCCAATATGGCGTCATATTGGGATTGCCGTGGCTACAGAAACACAACCCCTCTGTGGATTGGCCAACACATCGCATCGAACTGACGTCACCGTATTGCATCCTGCATTGTGGAATAAGAACGGAATCCCTTGACGCAGATGAGAGCGGGAGTCAGACGGTGGCTACAGCGGCAGAAAAAGATGTGGCTCTCCCCCAGGCTTATCACAGTTTTGAGGATGTATTTGATGAGGTGAAGGCGGAAGTGCTACCACCACATAGACAGTTTGACTGCCAGATCGACCTGGTGCCAGGGGCCAGCGTTCCCAGCGGCAGGCTGTATGCCCTGACGGAGCCTGAAAACGTGCATCTCCGGGGGTACCTGGATAAACTCCTCAAGCTAGGATTCATCCGCCCGTCCAAGTCTCCGGCCGCCTCGCCACTCTTCTTCATCCCGAAGGCTAATGGGGAGCTGAGAGCCTGTGTGGACTTTAGGGCATTGAATGCGATAACCGTAAAGAATCGGTACCCCTTGCCTCTCATCAGTGTACTTCTGGAACAGGTCAAGAAAGCTCGTATCTACACCAAGTTGGATTTGAAAGGGGCATACCATCTGGTGCGCATGAGGGACGGAGACGAGTGGAAGACCGCCTTTAAGACCAGGTTCGGCCTTTTTGAGTACCTCGTCATGCCGTTCGGTCTGTGCAACGCCCCGGCAGCCTTTCAGTACTTTTTGAATGAGGTATTCAGAGAGGAGTTGGATATCTACGTGGTCGTATATATCGACGACATCCTCATCTATTCGTCCCGTGTGGAGGAGCACGTACACCACGTCAAAGCTGTGCTCCAAAAGCTGAGGGAAAACATGCTGTTTTGTAAACTCAGCAAGTGTGACTTCCACGTCACATCCGTGGAATTCCTCGGAGTGATGCTGAGTCCAGAGGGACAGGAGATGGCAGAACGAAAGATCAAGGCGGTGAAAGAATGGCCGGTGCCCCAAAGCGTGAAGGACGTCCAAAGTTTCATTGGCTTCGCCAACTTTTACAGGCGGTTTATAGATGGATTTTCAGGATTGGTGGCCCCAATCACACAGCTACTGAGGAAGTCCAAGGAGTTTGTCTGGTCCCGTGAAGCGAACACAGCCTTTGAGGCCCTGAAAAGCGCCTTTGGTAAGGCGCCGGTGTTGGCTCACCCCGATCCGGATCTCCCCTACGTGGTGGAAGCGGACGCATCGGATGTGGCGCTGGGGGCTATCTTGTCCCAACGCAACCACGACACAGGGGTGCTTCATCCCGTTGCGTACATGTCCCGCAAACTCAACGACGCCGAACGCAACTACCATATTGCGGAGAAGGAGCTTCTCGCAATCAAGGACGCCTTCACCGAATGGAGGCATTGGTTGATGGGGGCAAGACATGTGGTATCGGTGTACACGGACCATCGGAACCTACAGTTCATGACGGCCACAAGACACCTTTCTCCCAGACAGCTGCGGTGGATGATCTTCTTTGCGGTGTTCAACTTCCGCATCACATATCGGCCGGGGACGGAAAACCGGAAGGCGGACGCCCTGTCCCGTCAATCTTCAGTTAAGGAACCATTGCCTGCGACCGAGCATTCCATCATTTCCCCGAGGATGGTATTGGGGGTTATCCAACCGGATACTTTCCTGAGGGGAATAAAGAGAGGGATCAGGTCATTCGCATGGCGGAGGTGGCTCCTCAGTCACAGAGAATGGCAGCTGAAGGACGGGATACCCCTGAAGGGCAGGTGCCTATTGATACCCACGCCTAGGCTAAGGAAACAAGCATTCATCTGGTGCCATGACTCTCCATGCGCAGGTCATTTGGTCTTTGAAAAAACGGTGGCTAGCATGGGACGGCATTTCTGGTGGCCAACCATGAGAGTGGATGTCAGGAGGTGGGGACAGGAGTGTCCTACGTGTGCTACCATGAAGGCCGACCATGGCCGAACCCAAGGGCTCTTACATCCACTTCCGACCCCGGATAGACCATGGGATAGCATATCACTGGACTTCGTGGTGGGCCTACCGGTAGACCAGGGGATGACGGCAATACTGGTGGTGGTGGATTACTTGACGAAAATGGGGCACTTCATCCCCTGCAAGAGAGTCCCTACGGCCGGGGAATTGGCGTCACTACTCCTAAAGAATGTGGTACGACTGCATGGATTACCTGGGGTGATCGTGTCGGACCGGGGGTCGCAGTTTACTGCGCAATTCTGGAAGACTTGGTGCACTGCGCTGCATGTTAAGACCGCCCTGTCCACCAGCTACCACCCTCAAACGGACGGCCAAACCGAGCGCCTGAACCAAACGCTCAAACAGTATCTGCGATGTTTTGTGGACCAGGGCAGGGAAGAATGGGTCGACTTGCTATGGGTTGCAGAGATAGCCTATAACAACGCCACTCACAGCTCCACACAGTCATCTCCGTTCTATAGCAACTATGGCCAACATCCCAGGTTCTTGCCATTTCTACATCCGTTCAGAGAGGACAGGATTCCCGCCACAGCGGACAGGGTGGCACACATAAAAGACACGTTGATGCGCTCAAGGGCTGTCCTAATAGAGGCCAAGAGAAGATACAAGGCTGCGGCAGACAGGAAGAGAAGGCCCGGGCCACTGTACCGCACTGGAGACTACGTCTGGATATCCACAAGAAACATGAGGTTTCGAAAGAACAGTGTGTTCCATCCCAAGTACATGGGCCCCTATCGAATTACCAAGTGTATGGGTCCCGTGAATGTGAAGGTGTGCTTGCCCCAGTCATTGCGGATACACCCTGTCTTTCATGTATCATTGCTCAAACCAGCACCCTCCAAGCCGTCTGGGACACCTAGGCCGGTATGCGTGGAGTCGGAGGTGGAGTATGAAGTGTCGGGCATACAGGCGTCCAAATGGCGCAGGGGGAAGCTGTGGTACCTGGTTGCGTGGAAAGGCTATGGCCCGGAGGAGCAGTCATGGGAACCGGCTGAAGGGGTTCATGCTCCGCGCTTGGTCTCCTTGTTCCATCGGCGTTTTCCTGCCAGCGCTGGACCCGTGGGGAGCCGCTGAGAGGGAGGATGTACTGTCAAGAATTCCTGTCATGCGAGGGGAGGAAAACGGTAACCAGCGAAAACGGACTACATCTCCCAGGATGCTTAGCGGTTGAGAGGTTATGTAAACAGGAGAGCTGTTACATAACTCAAGGAAAACACGCCCTTATGTAAACAGGAGAGCTGTTACATAACTCAAGGAAAACACGCCCTTATGTAAACAGGAGAGCTGTTACATAACTCAAGGAAAACACGCCCTATAAAGGGAGGAACCGGGAGGTACAACGCTGTCGGATATTGTGTTTACACCGACGTACCTGCTTAGTGAAGAGCAGTGTTCCGGAGTGGTGCTCCAGTAAGGCAAGAACGGAGGTAGGTCGAGTCGTTACTCCCTGGGCCGTGTCTTGCCCCATCGTCACCTGTGAAGGACCCGGAAGCTCTGCCGGATAACCATTGAGCTTCGCCTTTTGACTCGGCTGAGTCAAAGCGCAGTGGCGCTTTTGCTGGTTGGAGTCGTAACTCCCAGCCCGACCAGAGATACAGGGACTGCCTGCTGTAACGCACACCAGGAGGTGTTTGCCGCGTTACAGACTCGGAAGTCCACGGGATCGATTGAGCGGCTGCTCTCGGTTCAGTCTTCTTTGCTTGTGATTGGGGTATCGGTGACGCATCACCAGGAGGTGACTCCGCGTCCCGGTGCAGTCTGAGGAAGAGGTTGAGCGGCTGCTCCCTTCAGGTAGAGACCCCGGCTGGGTGTTTCCCTGACTCCTCGATTCTCCCCAACACTCTTCGTGCCCCTCACAGCCTACCGATTGGCATTGTCGGCCATTTCATTTCTGCCCTCTGTTGGCATACGCCGGGATCGGCGTATATGCAGAGGACGGTTAGGACCATCCGTGCTGTGGGCTGGTAACGTACTTAGCCTGGAGGATTCCAGTGACTATAACCTTTGTTTATTCCTTGTATTGTTTTTGCCTTCATTAAAATAACTAAACCTTCACAAGTGGTTGCGTTCTCATTATCGTGTCTGTTAAACGATCCTGAGACGTTCAGGGCGTTACAAAAAGTGCTTTGTCGCTATTTGAAAACTCAGAAAATATGTCCTCGTTTTAGTTTTTTAGAGCACTAACCATAATGTTGATGCAAATAATACCCTCTCATATATGTAATTTCTAAAGGAAATGCTCTAGGTATTACAATTTTGATTACATCAAGATGACGTCAGGCGTTCCACACCTTTGTAATAAATATAGAATGTTAGCAATCTAGTTGTTCATTAGGATACTGTTGAGAGGCAGAGGCCAGGGGCACGGACTCTGAAAATTGAAGGCAGGTAGGAGGGTGCAGAGGCAACAATTTGACCACACTGGGTAGGCAGGAAGGGCAGTGGCAGCAGAACAGATTATCGAGGGCAGTGGAAAGGGGGCAGGGGCAACAAACCAACAATACAGGACTGGCAAGAGAGGCGGTGGCAATATAATAGACCATTGTGGGCAGAAGGAAGAAGCAGTGGTAGTACAACCATACATGCCAACAGACACGATTCAGCCAGGAAACGTCCAATGTTTTTAAACTCAAATGGGCTTTATTTGATTTGTCTCCTGTCTACAATCTCCTCTTTTTCAATGTAACTCAAAGGGGAAAATCAATACCCCCGTTTTTTTTCTCAAAATCTCCCTCTTACCAAGTTCAAAATGTTCGCAAGTATGGTACATTGGATCATAGAAGGCAGGAGGAATTGGGGTAGGGACATGGACTCGGATAACAGAGGACAGGAGGGACATGGAGAGGTGCACCAAACTGACCCTACAGGGCAGGCATCAGAGTTTGTAGCAGCACAATACACCACACAGGGCATGCGGGACAAAGTGCAGCACAACAATCCGTAGAAAGCAATAGGGAGGGGACAGGAACATGCACATGGACAACAGAGAACAGAGGGGAAAGAGGCAATGGCAGCTAGCTGACCATAATGGACAGACAGGAGAGAAAGCTGCAGCATAACAGACCATAAAGGGCAGGAGGGACGGATCAGGGGCATTACAATGGAACAGACAAGCCAGGAGGGAGGGAATAGGGGTCTGCACATGGAAACAGAGGGCTGGGGGCAAGGGGGCAGGGCAGGAGCAACAAGATGACCATGGAGGTCAGGCAGGATAGGCACTAGAAGCAAGACACACCATGGAGAGCAACAGTGAGACTATGATGGCATACACACAGACCATGGAGGGAAGGTGGGAGGGGGTCAGGGGCAGCTAGCTGACCACACAGGGAAGGTGGGAGGGGCCGTGGCAGCACAGAAGACCATGCATGGCAAGCAGGAGGGTTAGTGGCAGCACAATGGCTATGATGGGCAAGAAGGAGGGTGCAGGGGCATGCACAAAGGACCATGGAGGATAGAAGGGAGGATCAGGACCTGGGCACAGAAAAGAGAGTTCAGGGGAAGGGGCCTCACAACAGACCACGTGGGGCAGGCAGGAGGAGCAGTTGCAGCACAACAGACCAGGGAGGGCAGAAGGGTGTGGCAGTAAAATGGACCATGGAGGACAGGAGGAAGGGGATAGGGGCATGGAATGTGGACAGGCAGGGTGGAGGTGGCAGGGACAGGTTACAGTCATCTGACAATGCTAGGCAGGTGGGAGGGGAGTGGCAGCTCAACAGAACACTCAGAGTAGATAGGAGTGGCAGGTCCATGGAACATGGTGGGCAAAAAGGATGGAGCAGGGGCATGCACAAAGACATCAGAGGGCAGGGGTAAGGAGAATAGAGGCAGCAAACTAAGCACAGAGGCTAAGCAGGAGGTCAATGATGGGGCATAGAATTGGGCAATGGAGGGCAGGAGGAGTGGACTGGTCCACCATGCTAAATGGAGGGCAGTGGCAGCACATCAGACCATGCATGGCAGGAGGGAGGAGGCTAGTCCATGGATTCAGACAACAGAGGATAGGGAGGCGGTGGATGGGGCAGCAAGCTAACTGTTCAGAGAAGGCGGGAAGGCCAGTGGCAGAACAACGGCCACACAGGGCTGTAATAAGGGAGCAGGGACATGGACTTGGACAATGGATGGCTAGGAAGAGGGAAGGTAGGAGCAGCAAGCTTGGGTGGGGGCAGCACAATGCCAGGCCCTGCTTCCAACCCCCCACCATCCATTGTGATATGCATCATAATTGACAGAAATTTGCTGAAAAAAACAAAGATTACAGGGACGGTATAGTGAGACTCAGATTTCACTCACACACAACCAGTGAAATTCAGCAGTTATAGTTACCTGAGCTAACTATAACTTGCTTCCCTGCAATGTACTGCTAATGACCTCAGACATTACATCATTCATGACATGGTCAGTTACATCTCTAATGAGCTGTGAATGGAATGGAACTATAATCGCTAGAACTTTATTTAGGGATAGTGTGTGTATATTAACACCCCTTTTTTTCCTTTTCTTTCGTGTAAGAACCATTATAATACGCAACGTGCCCAGATTAATATGGCCGATAGCCTTTCACTTTAAAGTAATGTGTAGTCCATTGTTTATGTTGATGTTTGCAATTCTAAGTATGTTTATTATGAATAAGTCACGTTGACGAACATACAGGTATGGCAGTCACGGGGCAAGATATGCTGAAATGACATTGTGTGCATATTAACATTTGTTTTCTTTTCTTTATTGTATCAATTCCTGAATTTTCACATCGTGACCAGGCCAATATGGCTGCCAGCTTTTTGGATTAAAGTAATGCACTGCTGATGACATCACATATGACATCAATCATGACATGGTCAGTGACATCACCGATGACATCTCAAATTACATCACTGATGACATCATCTACGTGATCATCTGATGCACCTCCTCGCACCCTAAAATACAGACTACCATTCTCGAAACCATAGACACACCAGTACTAGTTCAGCTACAATATTCTGTGCACTATGCATGCAGACCTATGATCAGCTACATAGCTTTGATACAGTCTTTTACATTCTCAGTTAGTACCTATGCAGTCTAGGAATCCTTCTGTCTGTCCCATGCACTTCTCCATTCAACCATCAAGCACTATCTACGTATCCTATCACTCTGGCAACACCTAAGCATTAATAAATGTAGAATGCACTCTCTTTGCAGCACTGAAATTACTCCAGTTATTAGTCATATACTTAAGGAATGGCCTAGCCACTAACACAAGTGCAGGTACAATATTTTGTACACTATGCATGCAGACCTCTAACCAGCTACATACTATTGATACACTCTTCTAAATACCCAGTTAGTACCTATGCAGTCTAGGAATCCATCTGTCTGTCCCATGCACTTCTCCATTCACCCATCCAGCACTATCTACGTATCCTATCGCTCCACCAATACCTAAGCACTTATAAATTCAGCACGCACTTTCTTTGCAACACTGAAATTACTCCAGTTATTAGTCGTATACTTAAGGAATGGCGTAGTCAAAAACACAAGTACAAGTACAATATTTTGTACACTATGCATGCACACCTGTAACCAGCTTCAAACTATTGATATGCTCTTCTAAATACCCAGTTAGTACCTATGCAGTGTAGGAATCCTCCTGTCTGTCCCATGCATTTCTCCAACCACCCATCCAGCACTATCTACATATCCTATCACTCCACCAATACCTAAGAACTTATAAATTCAGCACACACTTTCTTTGCAACACTGAAATTACTCCAGTTATTAGTCGTATACTTAAGGAATGGCGTAGTCAAAAACACAAGTGCAGGTACAATATTTTGTACACTATGCATGCACACCTGTAACCAGCTTCAAACTATTGATATGCTCTTCTAAATACCCAGTTAGTACCTATGCAGTGTAGGAATCCTCCTGTCTGTCCCATCACCCATCCAGCACTATCTACTTATCATATTACTCCACCAATACCTAAGCACTTATAAATTCACTATACACTCTGTTGGTAATACTGTAATTATTCTAGT
The DNA here is from genome assembly GCF_964204655.1 of Triturus cristatus. Classification (NCBI taxonomy): domain Eukaryota; kingdom Metazoa; phylum Chordata; class Amphibia; order Caudata; family Salamandridae; genus Triturus; species Triturus cristatus. Next base: position 1,187,090,330 of record NC_140581.1, on the reverse strand, counting down.
TACTAGTCATGAACTTATGGAATGGCCTAGCTACTAACACAAGTACATCTATAATATTGTGTGCACTATCCAAGCAGACCTCTAACTAGCTACATACTATTGATACACTCTTCTAAATACCCAGTTAGTACTCATGCAGTGTAGGAATCGTCCAGTCTGTCCCATGCACTTCTTTAATCACTTATCTACCACTATCTACTTATCCTATCACTCCACCAATACGTAAGCACTTATAAATTAAGTGTTCACTCTGTTTGAAGCACTGTCATCATTCCAGTTACTAGTGGTATTCTTATAAAATGACCTAGGCACCAACACAAGTACACATAAAATATTCTGTGCATAATCCTTACAAATCTCTAAGCAGATATATACTATTGGTCCACTCCATTAAATACTGAAGTAGTACCCATGCAGCGTATGATACCTCCTGTCAGTCTCATGCAATTCTTCAATCACCCATCCAGCACTATGTTCTTATTGTATCAGTCTGCCAATACCTAAGTACTTATAGGGCAAATTTACAAGCACCCTGCGCCGCCAGTACGTCAGTTTTTGTAACGTAGTGATGGCACCAGGCACTCCTTCATATTTACAAGGAGAGGAAAAGCCATCCTGCGTGGTTTTTCCTCTCCTTGTAAATACAACCCCTTCATACACAGAACTTTGCGTTGAAGGGGCGTCCCATAGGTGTTGCTGTGGGTGTTCCACGCAACACCCATAGAACAAGACACATCTCCAGATTCATGAGAAATCGTAAATCTGGAGATGTGTGTGAATGCTGCGCCATCCTAGAGTTGGTGTAGCAAGCGCAACGAGGAGAATTGTTTTCATTTCTCCTGATTTTTTCCTCTTTCAATGCATGCTGCATTCCCCAGCATACATTGAAAGAGGAAAATGCCTTTACTGATTGTTTATGTGCAGGAAGGTGTCCCTTCCTGCACAAAAACAATCTCCACACGACACAGACATCCTTGCACCATGGTGCAAGGGTGCCTGTGTCACCGCATGGCTGCAGATTGTGCAGTAGTGCAGAGGGAAGCCCAGAGTTGCAACATATTCATGTACATATGTCGCATCCCTGTGCTTCAGAAGTGCCACAGTGCAGTGCAGCTAAAGAGCTTGCAGTGTCACGCTGCAGTACTTCCTCTTCACCTATAAATTCACCATACACTACTAATGCATTCTTTCAGTCAATCATGCTGCATACATATATTCAACCAAACTTTCACATATTACCTTGCAATTATAGTTCTTTCTTTAACCAGATAAGGTAGTTCTGATAAGAACTTTTTTTTTCTTCTTTTGTATTTCTTTTTTATTTTGTTGAACAATTTTGTATTTTGTTTGTTTTTTTCAAAAAATGAACAAAAAAAGAACAAATAAAACAGGAAACATTTGGAATTACTTATCGTTCCAAAAACAAAAAAACAAAAAAATGAACAACGATGGTTGCGTTGCGCAGCACAAACTGCATCCACCGACTGCTCACCGAAGCATATAAGTTTCTTACACTTCACGCAGTGTTGCTCGAGAAAGGTGAATTCTGGCCTAATGTCCATTGCAGGTGTTCCTGAGGACGCTCCAGATGTACTTGCCACAGCAGATGAGGGGTTCAAAGCAGCTCACCTCATTTCCTCCCGGAATCTCAGGCAAGATGTTATTTATTAACGACCATCTTCTCACAAAATGAAGCGTTTTCGGCTAAAAAGCCGTTGTTCACATGCGGAACTCAGCCTGGCTAGATGCTTTTAAACATAGCAAAGTGCACACCCATCTCCTCAAGTTCCGTGTCACATGATCCTAGGCATGGAAAGGAGACTACACATGTTGCGAGCTAGGTATGGAGTTTAAATAAAAACGTATACTTCTAACTGCTCGAAAATAAAAACATACCTATTATACTTATTGTTGTCAACATAAAAACATTTCTGTATATATATATATATTTGAAAAAAGACGCACCCACATGGCTGGCACTCTGGGCAGATCGAGTAAGTCTCTTGTCAGGCACGATGCTCCATACAAACGCCCCCTCCAGCTGGTCCGACGCATTTCGGGAATCTCTCCGTTCCTCATGGACCCTTTTAATAACAAAGCGGCAGGCAACTGGCTGTATTCAAGCCTTCTTTTATTTTGATTTTACACAGGAAGTCTGTATTCCTTCAGGAAATCTGTAGCAAATGCCAAAAAGTGCATTATGGGGCATGCAGTCCATGGAACAATAATCCCCATGTGGGGTGCCCACCGCTGAGTTTGTTGAAGCAAAAAAGTTCTTAAAAAACAATGAAGGGGTGAAAAAACAGCGCTAACAGCCCTCCACAAGCAGCCTCCAGGCTACCAAAACCGCAAGCCTGCCGAGTGTAACAGGCGTGGTATCCGCAAAGGTATTGCAGCGGTGCCATGCCGTGGCAGTTATGAGGCCCCACCTGTGGGCAATAAAAGGTACTTGTGACATCATTTCCGAGTCTTTTGCCAGTTTTATTTGGTGTTACTTATGCCTGTGAGTGGAGTGTCTGAAACGCGTTAGGCGAAATATTGAACTCGTGTATTTGTGGACTGTGCAGCAGCCTTATTGAACAGAGTTTCACGGATGGTGAGTGTGTCCTAAAAGCTTTCGGGCACTTGTGAGACAGTATATATATATATATATATAAATATATATATATATATATATTATTTTTTTTTCACTAAAAAAAACTAAATGTTACAGGGGCATTATAGTTAGGAAATAGAATTTAAAAAAACGTAAAAATTCACCGAAAAAAACAAAGGTTACAGGGACGCTATAGTTAGGCTGAGATTTCACTCATACAAAACCAGAGAAATTTAGCAGTTATAGTTTGCTGAGCTAACTATAACTCGCACCCCCACAATGCACTGCTTATGACCTCACATATTACATCACTCATGACTTGGTCAGTGACATCACTGATGACATCACTCATGACATCTTAAATGATATTACTGATGATATCATCCAGTGACTGTGAGTGTTTATGAATGTTAAATATATATATATCCAAGGTGTATTGATAAATCAGTGGGTGTATGAGTGCCTGTATATCTGTTTCATTGGGTGCATGACTGACAGCATAACTCAGTGATTAGGTGTCTCAGTGAATGTATGGGTGAGTGACTAGGTTGTGTGAATGTCTGTATCAGTCTGCCAGTTGGTGTCTAAGTGGCTGTATGGGTTGGTGAGTGGGTATGTGAATGGTTGTATGGGTGATTGATTGGTTGTCTGAGTACCTGTATGGGTGTATGAATGTCTGTGAGGGTGTGTGTGACTGCCTGCATGGATGAGGGAGTGGGTGAGTCAGTGGCTGTATGGGTTTGTGAATGCATCTGTGAAGGGTTGTATGGGTGACTGAGTATGTGTATGGCTGTGTCACTGAGTGAATGGATATGTCAGTGGTATATGGGTGAGCAATTGTATATGTGGAAGGTAGTATCGGTGAATGTTGGAGTATATGAGTGACTGTGTGTGAGTGAGTGTGAGAGTGGCTGTATGGGTGAGTGTGTGCTTGTGTCACTGACAGTATAGGTGAGTGAGTATGTATTAGTATCTGTATGAATAAGTGAGTAGGTATGTGTATAACTGTATAGGTTAGTAAGTGGCTGTGTGATTGACTCTATTGGTGAATGAGTAGGTGTGTGAGTAGCTCTATGGGTGACTGACAGTATGGGAGTGGCTGTATGAGTGTATGCATGGATATATCAGTGACTGAGTGGATGTGTGTATAGACCCATAGATCAGTGAGTGGGTGTGTAAGCACTAGTGATAGTAAGATTGTTCTGGTTGCGAGGGGAATAGTTCACTCACGCAAATGTTCAGGAAAATATTCAAACAATAACATCGTGTGTTAGGTTTTCTGAGTAAGCGAAAACTATATCTATTCTGAGAGGAAGCCTTTCGCTTAACTAGGAAGTGTTAACAGCCGGCCAAGCGCTATTGAGGGCAAACATAATTGTATAAAAAAGACAGCAGAGCTGAGTAGTCAAGACCATCAGCACGCATAGGCTCAATTCAAAAGAAACATAAGATAAGAGGTCCGAGAGCGGTGCTTGAAGTTAATGAATCGAGAATCACCTTAAGACAAGTAAATACATGCTTCTCTTCAGTGTGTGACTTAAAAAACAGAAAAGGTGTAAATGTTAAGGGCATAGCATCATTCAATTAAAGTAGAAGAGTAGAGTTGCTAAGCTACAACATTAAAGAAAGGCGTACATGCAGGACAAAGACAATTAGCAAGATAAAAGAAAACAGAAGATAACGAGACTAGACAGGATTATACAACTACTTACCTTACCAGAATCCATGTAGAGGCAGCACATCACAGTGTCTTGGGTGAGAACACTAGAGAAAGATAGTTAAGAAAGATTAGAAGCCGAGTGGGTTTAGGAGTTAAATAATTCTGTTAATGTCTAGTTCGCAGCACATAGAAGACACCACCAAATAAACAACAAGAAAACAAGGAGAGAGGCATTGGCCACTTCTGACAGGGTAGGTACACTGTAAAACTAGAGTAGAACACAGTGAGTGAAACAGGAGAGAGGTTAGACAGTGATTTAATTAATGTGACAACTTCTTTTACAGTACACACTCACCTGCACAGCGAAAGTAAGAAAAAGCTAGAAGCAAACGGGTGAAAAACCAGAAGACGAAAGAAGACGTGAAGTGACTGTCTCTTCTCTGTCCCATCCCCTTTCCCCCTTGGGTTTCTGGGGCGTACTTGCGTGAAAACAAGTGAGTCGCCCGGAAGGCTTGGTGAGGAATTGGGAACTTGCGGCATTCTGATCCTGAGCGTAGAGAAGAGCATGATAGGTTTAAGATATCCAGCATTTTCAGAAGGGAATCCAAGTGACACTTCAGTTCCCCAATCAAAGGTTACTACTCAAGTAATACATTCCTTATCTCCCGTAATCCCCTTGGCTCCCCCTGAACGTTTCAGTGGAGATCCTCAGAAGGCACCAGTGTTTCTAGCACAATGCACATTACACTTTGTGTCGCCCGGCACTTTTCCCAGATGCGCAATCCGAGTGGCATTTATTTTGTCGTACTTAAGTGTAGATGCAGCGTCGTGGTCAACGCCCTTGGTGACTAGCAATGCTTCAATATTATATGATTTGGATGAATTTAAGAAGGAATTTCTTCGAATCTTTGACAGGAGAAATGTTTCGCAGGCTACCGAAAATGAATTATTAGAAATAAAACAGGGCAATCGACACCTGGTAGCTTGTTTGGCCCAGTTCAATAAATTGGTGGTTGAAACTGAATGGCCGGAAAACAAGAGAGCAGCTGTGTTCTATAGAGTATTAAGAGCCGAATTAAAGGATGCATTGGCGCAAGTACCAAATAGACCTACAGAGATATCTGCATTAATTGATCTCGTGTTAGAAATCGACTTTCGACAAAGCGAGAGAAGAGGAGAGAAGAAGCGAGATTATCGACCTAGTGTTCCCAGATTTGATTGAGTAAGGTCCGAAGGAAGTAAGGAAAATGACTCCGCGCGTGGGGGAGAGCCCATGCAAATCAGAACGATCCGAGGGCCGCTTTTCAAAGAAGAGAGAGAAAAACGGCGAATGAACAAACAATGCCTTTATTGTGGCACTGTTGGGCATTTCGTTCGGAATTGTCCTAAGAAACCAAAGCAGAAGCCGTCGGAAAACGCCTTGCACCACCAGTAAGCAGAGTTGGACTGGTGGATGCGGATTCTAAAAACAACTCCAGACGCACATACCTTGGCAAATACCTTGCAGTCAGCAGCTCCACATTTGGTGATGATGATGAAACTAAGATTCGGAGGAAGACTATTAAAGCAAATCACCGTAATGATTGACTCAGGAGCAACAGGCAATTTTTGTGATTTAAAGTTTGCTGAGAAGATAGGTCTGAAGGCAATCAAGAAAGAAAAGAGTGAGGCTGTACGAGCAGTTGATGGAACCAACCTTTCGTCAGGACCCATTGTGAGTCATACGGAGTCAGTGGAGTTGGAGTCAGGAGAAGGGCATCAAGAAATCTTACAATTCAACTTGATAGATGCCCCACAGTTCCAATTGATATTGGGATTGCCGTGGTTTACTGAGCATAATCCAACTATAGATTGGGGAGCTCGTTCAGTAAATTTGAACTCAGATTATTGCAAGGAATATTGTTATAAAGAATGTCACAATGCTTCAGAAAAGACACTGCCCTTTCATTTGAGTGAAGGTGAATCAACAATTTGTGTGATAAATACCACCGAACTGCCGAAGGAGTATGCGGAATATCAGGACGTCTTTAGTGAAATGGAGACGGAGAGGCTTCCATCACATAGGAATTTTGATTGTAAAATCGATTTGGAACCTGGATCTAATCTCCCATGCAGTAGAATCTATGCACTGACTGAAAAAGAGGATGAACACTTGAAGGAGTATATACAAAAGTATCTTGAGAATGGTTTTATAAGGCCATCTCAGTCCCCTGTCTCTTCTCGACTTTTTTTTCATTCCGAAGAAAAGTGGAGTATTGAGAACTTGCATAGACTATAGGGCCATAAATTGGATAACTGTAAAAAATCGATACCCTTTACCTTTAATCTCAGTATTATTGGATCAGGTGAAAGAGGCAAAAATTTATACCAAATTAGATTTGAGAGGCGCATACCATTTAGTCCGAATTCGAGAAGGGGATGAATGGAAGACGGCTTTTAGGACTAAGCATGGACTATTTGAATATCAAGTCATGCCGTATGGTTTGTGCAATGCCCCAGCCGCCTTTCAACATTTCATCAATCATGTGCTAAAAGAATTCATAGATCGGAATGCAATTGTGTACATAGACGACATATTAATCTACTCAAACTCCGTAGAAGAGCATGAAGAACATGTTAAGAAGATCCTGCAGAAACTGCGATCGAACAGTTTATTTGTAAAATTGGAGAAATGTGCGTTTAGTGTCTCTTCAGTGGAGTTTTTGGGTTTTGTGCTGGCTCCTAGTGGAGTAACCATGGATAAAAACAAAATCCAGGCAGTTTTGGAATGGGCATCTCCTAAGTCAGTGAAAGAACTTCAAAGTTTCATTGGATTCGCTAATTTCTATAGGAGATTTATCCAAAATGTCTCCCAAAAGTTGATTCCGATGACTAGATTGCTCAAAAACTGAGTTAAGTTTGAATGGACTTCGGAAGCAGAGGAATGCATCTGTGAAGGGTTGTATGGGTGACTGAGTATGTGTATGGCTGTGTCACTGAGTGAATGGATATGTCAGTGGTATATGGGTGAGCAATTGTATATGTGGAAGGTAGTATCGGTGAATGTTGGAGTATATGAGTGACTGTGTGTGAGTGAGTGTGAGAGTGGCTGTATGGGTGAGTGTGTGCTTGTGTCACTGACAGTATAGGTGAGTGAGTATGTATTAGTATCTGTATGAATAAGTGAGTGGGTATGTGTATAACTGTATAGGTTAGTAAGTGGCTGTGTGATTGACTCTATTGGTGAATGAGTAGGTGTGTGAGTAGCTCTATGGGTGACTGACAGTATGGGAGTGGCTGTATGAGTGTATGCGTGGATATATCAGTGACTGAGTGGATGTGTGTATAGACCCATAGATCAGTGAGTGGGTGTGTAAACACTAGTATGGGTGTGTCAATGGTTTTGAGAATGGTGTGGAAGTTGGAGTGAGTGTATGAAAGGTTATATTGTAGTGTGAATGGGTGTGTCAGAGATTCTGTGGAAGATGTCATCAGTGATGTCATTTGAGATGTTGTCAGGACTGTCAGGCCACATTCAAGAACAACATTCACAGTAAGAACGAAAGGCCTAAGATTAAATAATTCACTGAGGAAGCGTAATATGCAGAGCCAGTATGAGAACAGATCCAAATCTAAAATGGCCGCTAGGTTAGGTACAGAAGAGCGGCAGGTTAGCGTTCTAGTGTCCAACAGCAATCTCCAAGATCCAGGTGTCCAGCCGTTGGAGGGGCGCACTTCACCGCGTTTCTGAGGAGAGAAGGACTCAGAGAATTCGTCGCGTAGTTAGTGAGGGAAATACTACGTCGCGAGTAACTTAAGGTTCAAGTTTATGGTTCGAGCTGAGGAGGAGGAATTCACAAGTAAGATTGTTCTGGTTGCGAGGGCAATAGTTCACTCACGCAAATGTTCAGGAAAATATTCAAACAATAACATCGTGTGTTAGGTTTTCTGAGTAAGCGAAAACTATATTTATTCTGAGAGGAAGCCTTTCGCTTAACTAGGAAGTGTTAACAGCCGGCCAAGCGCTATTGAGGGCAAACATAATTGTATAAAAAAGACAGCAGAGCTGAGTAGTCAAGACCTTCAGCACGCATAGGCTCAATTCAAAAGAAACATAAGATAAGAGGTCCGAGAGCGGCGCTTGAAGTTAATGAATCGAGAATCACCTTAAGACAAGTAAATACATGCTTCTCTTCAGTGTGTGACTTAAAAAACAGAAAAGGTGTAAATATTAAGGGCATAGCATCATTCAATTAAAGTAGAAGAGTAGAGTTGCTAAGCTACAACATTAAAGAAAGGCGTACACGCAGGACAAAGACAATTAGCAAGATAAAAGAAAACAGAAGATAACTAGACTAGACAGGATCATACAACTACTTACCTTACCGGAATCCATGTAGAGGCAGCACATCACAGTGTCTTGGGTGAGAACATTAGAGAAAGATAGTTAAGAAAGATTAGAAGCCGAGTGGGTTTAGGAGTTAAATAATTCTGTTAATGTCTAGATCGCAGCACATACCACCAAATAAACAACAAGAAAACAAGGAGAGAGGCATTGGTCACTGCTGACAGGGTAGGTACACTGTAAAACTAGAGTAGAACACAGTGAGTGAAACAGGAGAGAGGTTAGACAGTGATTTAATTAATGTGACAACTTCTTTTACAGAACACACTCACCTGCACAGCGAAAGTAAGAAAAAGCTAGAAGCAGAAGGGTGAAAAACCAGAAGACGAAAGAAGACGTGAAGTGACTGTCTCTTCTCTGTCCCATCCCCTTTCCCCCTTGGGTTTCTGGGGCGTACTTGCGTGAAAACAAGTGAGTCGCCCGGAAGGCTTGGTGAGGAATTGGGAACTTGCGGCATTCTGCTCCTGAGCGTAGAGAAGAGCATGATACTCTGACAGATGTCGTCAGTGATGTCATGAGTGATGTCACTGACCATGTCATGAGTGATGTAATATGTGAGGTCATAAGCAGTGCATTGGGGGGCATGAGTTATAGCTAACTATAACCGCTGAATTTCTCTGGTTTTGTAGGAGTGATATGTCTGCCAAACTATAACGTCCCTGTAACCTTTGTTTTTCCCAGTGAATATATATATATATATATATATATATATATATATATATATATATTTGTATATACGGTAACCACAATCCTGTAATCGATTCCTCCTTCAGCAATCAAACAGGTACGGACCACGGTGTGGAGATAAATCCTTTTTATTGCAGTTTACAGTTGCAAGTGCATAAATGCATGAAAGCAAGTGCCCAGCCTGACGCGTTTTGACCGTGTAACTGCGATCTTGTTCACACACATATATATCCATATGAACTGCTCAAATCCTGAAGGAGCCACACACAAACGTGTTGAATCCTTCTTTTTTTGGCAGGTTTGCAGGGGGACCAACAACACTTGAAACAGCCAAAGCGTTCTCCAAACATGTTTCTGGCTACCAAGCCCTTGTTCACTGGAGTCCATGGGGGGCAAGGCTGCATCTGGTTTCAGGCTGCACTCGCAGCAATGAATTGTAGTCCCGCCCTGTGGGCGTGCCTCCCAGCTACATTGTGGTCATCGTAGTGTGGCAAAATTACTCCAAAGTGGGATTCAGCCCAGCCTTCCCATTTTCTTATAATCCTTTAGTAGGTTGCTGTTAAAAGAGACACTTGGGTCTCTGCTCGTATATCCTGCCAACACTGTCACGTTGTTCCAATTTGCGCTGCAGTATTCACAGAGCGCTGGAGCTGCTTTTCAGTAGCGGGCCTCCTCGTGATCCTGAGCAAGGCCGCTACATATCCATATGAACTGCTCAAAACTTGAGGCGCCACACACAAACGTGTTGAATCCTTCTTTATTGGCAGGTTTGCAAAGATACCAAAATAACTTGAAACAGCCAAAGTGTTCTCAGTGTTTTTCAGTGAATTTGTACGGTGTTTTTAAATGCTAATTTATTTATGTATTATTATTTTTTTATATATATTTATTTTACAATAAACTACGTATAAATTATTATTTTTTTTCTTGGTTTTTCACCGTGCGCGCACGGTGCGCGCACCCCCGCGATTTAAAAAAAAAAAAAAATTCTGCCTTCGGGGTCCTTCAGGGACCCCCTGACAAAGGCTAGGGGGTCAGGAACTCTCTACCCTGCCCCCTTTTCACGTTCGCCACCTTCCTTTTTCACTCTCGCACTGAAAACAAACAAAATGGCGGCCGACACCTCCTGATTTCGACCGATTCGAACGTTGACTAACATGTAACCACCAATCAGAATTACGCTCGCGCACGTTAGGGTGCTCGCACGGTGCGCGCACGGTGTGCGCTTATAGATATTTATATGCTTTTAAATGCTATTTTCTCAGGAACTACTGAACAGATTGACACCAGACCTGCAAAAGGCACTTCCCTGACCTGAGGACTACCTCTCTGCCAAATTTCAAGTAATTCTGTTCAGCCGTTTGGGCTGTACCTTCGACTAAAGGTCCTATGGAAAAATGCATGGGGAAAACGCGTTTTGGCACCCCCTTTTTTCTCGGCCCCCGCTTGACGAATCACCCCGAGACTTTCAGGATAGGAGCTGAACGGAGCGCCCCATTAGTTTTGAAAATTTCGCAAGGATTCGTCAACCGGCGCCAAAGTTATTCAAAATAGAATTTTCAGATTTCCTATGGAAACTCTAACTATCTACTGGCGACCGCCAGTAGATAATATTACCTACTGGCGGTCACGAGTAGGTAGTTATAGTTAGAGCCTAGTTTCCATAGGAAAAGCATTTTTTGATTTGCTAATAACTTTGGCATTGTTTGATAAATCTTTGCGGAACCTTCCAAAAAAAAAAAGTCTATCCAGGTCCTATCCTGAAAGTTTGGGGGTGATTTATCAACCGCAGGCTGAGAAAAAAGGGGGGTCCCAAAACGCGTTTTCTCCATGTTAATTTCTATAGGAAATTTTGAGACAGGCTACAGCCCGAACTGCTAAACGGAATTACCCCAAATTTGGCAAAAAGGTAGAGACTGGTTCAGAAAGCGACCTTTTTTTTAAATGGGGTAAATCCGTTTGAGAAATTCAAAAAATAAGAGTCAAAAAATCAATTTTCCATAGGAAACTTTGGGCAAGGCTACATCCGAAACTGCTGAACGGAATTACCCCAAATTTGGCAAAAAGGTAGTGCTTGGTTCAGAAAGCGACCTTTGCTCTGAGCAGGTGTAAAGTCGGACTACAACCTGCAACATGAAAGGGAGCCCAGCCCAGAGCCACACCTGAATGACAACAGATTCAATGGAGCCTATGATCATGCAGCTCAGACACCCAACACTGCTCCGACACCCCCCACCACCAGTTCCTGGTCCGCCATCCCCCTCACCACCACCCCACACAAACAAATATGAGAGCAACCTTAGAAAATCTGGAACGTAACAAATTGGCTGATGTCGCACAATTAGAATTAAGAACATGCATGTGAGCTTGGACAATAAGAATCTCAGCCATCTATGGATTTACATAAAAAACATTTTATTTAAACAAAACAACAAAATAAAAGTAGGTACAGGCATGGCGTGTCATTCCTTGACAATTTGTGAATCACAGCCTGCAAGACAAAAAGAAAGATAAGATTGTGCGTCATGCGTCCATCAAAGGAGAGAGAGAGAAAGAGAAGAAAGAGTGAGAGAGAAGATGAAAGAGAGAAAGAAAGAAAGAGTGAGAGAGGAAAACAGAGAAAGAGAGAAAGAGTGAGAGAGAAAGGAAGAGAGAGAAAGAGTGAGATACAAGGAAGAGAGAGAGAAAGAGATAAACAGTGTGAGAGAGAGGAAGAGAGAGAGAGGAAGAGAGTGAAAGAAAGAATGAGAGAGTGAGGAAGAGACAGAGAAAGAGTGTGAGAGAGACAAAGGAAGAGATAGAGAGTGAGAGAGAGAAAGAGTGTGAGTGACAGAAAGGAAGAGAGGGAGAGTGAGTGTTGACACTGTGGAGAAAATCCTCACAGCTCACCTTTCTGCCACCGGTGTGTCTCCAACCACGTGCCAGGACATAGTGCAGCCCTCAAGTTTAGTCATCTGAAACATAGTATAGAATCAGTAATGGCAGAGAACATCCAACTGCACACGTGTAATTCTCTGTTTCGCCCTTGCGCACTGTTCTGCTTGGGTTTTCGGATCGGGTGGAACCCGCTTTACAGAGCCCTTCTGACCCAAAACAGAACGTTACCCCCCCCTAGGGTCTTTTTACACCCAAATAACCACATATATACGTACCACCTAAGGACAGGGAATTCCTATTATATATATATATCAAGACCTCACAGCCTCGCAATCTCAGCAACCACAGTCTCGCGGCCTTAGGCAGACCCAGAATCTCCTACCCATTCGGCAGCGACACACACACGATCTTGCGACCTCAGTCAGGTCCAGAATCTCCTACCCATTCGGCAGCGACACACACGATCTCGCGACCTCAGTCAGGTCCAGAATCTCCTACCCATTCGGCAGCGACACACAAAGTCTCGCGACCTGGGTCAGGTCCAGAATCTCCTACCCATTCGGCAGCGACACACTCACGATCTCGCGGCCTCAGTCAGACCCAGAATCTCCTACCCATCCGGTAGCAACACACAAAGTCTCGCGACCTAGGTCAGGTCCAGAATCTCCTACCCATTCGGTAGCAACACACAAAGTCTCGCGACCTGGGTCAGGTCCAGAATCTCCTACCCATTCGGCAGCGACACACTCACGATCTCGCGGCCTCAGTCAGACCCAGAATCTCCTACCCATTCGGTAGCAACACACAAAGTCTCGCGACCTGGGTCAGGTCCAGAATCTCCTACCCATTCGGCAGCGACACACTCACGATCTCGCGGCCTCAGTCAGACCCAGAATCTCCTACCCATTCGGTAGCAACACACAAAGTCTCGCGACCTAGGTCAGGTCCAGAATCTCCTACCCATTCGGCAGCGACACACACACGATCTCGCGGCCTCAGTCAGACCCAGAATCTCCTACCTACACGGCAGCCTTAGCACGAGCTCATCCTATTAGTACACGACAGGGGAATTGGGACTATATATCAGATCACACAAAGACTATTAGTTGAGCACAACCTGTTCTCTAGTTCGAGGGGCTTGTTTTCCCCCTCATCCAGTTACCACTTACCTGACCAGGATTAACCTCTGTTCATTTCTAAGGCAACTCTGACTAAAGAATAGGCTATCCTCCTATACAAAAGTACACAACACATGCTAACGTACAATAAGCTAAATACTTTATTTAAATGCCACATGCACATTTACGGAACACATCATACATATATAACCTGCAAGGAAAGTAAAAGATTAAGTTATACACTTCAAAGAAAAAGGGATCGACTTCACCTTGAGGGTACGTCGCCTGTACTCAATGGTCATCTAGGTTCCCTTCTCGTCTATGCCTCGGCTTAGCCTGGAAGTCACCCCTCTGCAGTTGTGGGTCTGCTCCCTTCTCCCTCTCCGAGTCCCTGGAACCTCGTCCTTATCGGCTACTCTCTCCTCTTTGGATTCAAGCTCATCATCAGTCTTCCCTGGAATAAGTAATAGCTCTTCTGCTAACGGCCAGATGCCGCCTATGGTCTAGAAGCAAGTGCCCTTATCTCACTCAGACTTTCACTAATATAGAAGTGCATTCCCTCATGGAAATTTCCAGCTCGAAACCTGCTGCCCACCAAATTCCTGTACCTCCCCGTACCAAGGACACTTTCCCAGCCGGCCGGCCTGATGTAGTGTCTTCGGCATGAAGAAAAATACAATCCTTCGATAAGGGCCGGCCTGAACCGGTTCTCTCCGAGCGAATAACACCTCATAACTAAAACATCCCCCTCCCTCTGGAAAGGTCCCGGGCTGCCGGAGCAGAAAGAAAGATGGAGTCTCTCCCGTTTGAGGCCTATCAGGCCTGAATTCAACACAGCTCCATGAAACAACCTCACTATAGGGCAAATTATCCTCAAGGCTAACGAATCTATCCCCTAGGCTATGTGTGTAGGCCCTGAGCTAAGGGTAGGAGTACGGGATGGTGTCACAAATGTCTAATAGATAGGCCCTACTCACTACTCCAGTCCTTAGACTCGGATGGAAAGAGACTGAAGTCATATGGATTGCTCTGCAACACCGGAAGGCCGGGAAAATCGAGCAGTACATTCCACCCTTGACTTCAGTCTATTATATATATATACTAAACGGGACTAACATCTGTGGAAGAATAATATGAAACAAAACTAACTGATCTATGTCTAGTACCAGATGTGCAGAATTGAAGCAGTGAAGGGATACACTGAATAAAACAACAGATAGAAATTAAAACAACAAGAGCAATCAAAATGCCACCTAATGTGTGGCGTAGCATATTCATGTCTGGCAACCAGTTAAAGAGCCAGTCAAACCAGCTCTGATCAATGTGTTTCCTAACTTCATTAGTTAGGTCATGCAATTTATCTATGTGTGCACGAATGGATTGTGTATGATCAGATAAGTTAAAACAGCAGAGACCTTCGAAATCTGAACAACCATGTCCATGTTTAAGCAAAAGATAATCAATGGCTGCTCTATTTTGCAAAATGGCCCTACGTTCACCCTGGGCGTCTAATAGCAAGTCAGACAAGACTGTAGAAGTATGATTAATAGATTTGACCATCCAGCAAGCCATTTTCCCAATGGATTTAGCATTATAAACCGCCAAAGCAGGGACACCAATAATTGAAACAGCTAGACTAAGGTATTCAGACTTGGAATATAAATGCAAAGATGAGTCACAATCCTCCTGTAACGTAGTTGTATCTCGGAGCACACGAGAGTTGGCATTTGGATGTGATGAGAACATAAGTAAACTGAGTCTAGTAATGGCACACGGGCCTCCGGAAATGTTCGCAGGGACATAGGGCCAGGAAGTATTACCACATGAGAAAAGCCATCCGGCAGGTAGCAATATTGCACGATAGTGACTGGGAGTAACTACCAAACTATTGCAAGTCATATTGTTCTGGACTGAAGCACATGTGGTCGGTGTCCTCTGGAAACACAGAGTTCGTTCATGAGATGTGAGAACAGTGGCGCCTCTTAACTTGAGACGTAGACATTCAGAAATTGCATTAGGATTACATGTGAGGAAAAAGCATAGATCACCTTGTGTAATGTTATACGTAGTAAATTTTGGGATTTGATGGGAAGTTGCTCATTCGGCAGTTCAGTACATAGAGGACAATATGCATGGGTAGCAAAATCACCCAGAATAATATTCGGACGAGCCTTTGAAACGTTAAAGATGCTTATTAACGTCTCCAGCGAAGCGGGGACAGCAACTAGGCACGTCGCTAAGATATCGTGCACAGATCTCATCGGTGTCAAACAGAAGTGAGGGGCATCAGTTACTCTTTTCGCCAGCAGTGTCCAAAAGTTCGATGACGAGTCCCACGCATTGAAGGAACGCAACACTCTGGTTCCCAATTCATCCCGGGTTAATGGGATCCCTTCTCTCTCTCCGAAGTAGACCGAACGGTGTCCAGTATCGACACATCCTGCAGCAACAATACAAAGAATGATCTGAAAAAGAACCAAACACAGGCATTAATCATTCTCGTAAATAACATTTATCAGCTGGGACAGCTTCCCAGCTATCTTTCCCTGGCCTCATAACCAAAATGGTATTATCCTGACCGGTGGCAATAACCTCTGCTTGTTCAGGGGGATTCTTAGGCGATTGCACCCAAATCTTGGCTCCAGGGTTATCCGTAGAGCCAAAGCCTTTCTGGCCTCGTACAGTTAGCAAAGTTGGGGCAGTGCCTTTCATTATTTCACCACTGAAAACAGGCATAATGAGTAATTGAGCCACTCGGTCGGTGCGGTGTATCAGCAAGTCATTCTCACTGCTATTTAGCAGAAGTACCTTAATCTCTCCCTGATAGTCGCTGTCAATTACCCCTCCAAGTACCTGGATGCCTTTTACAGCCAGCCCCGATCTAGGGGCGATCAATCCAAAATTCCCCGGTGGTATATGAATACCAACACCGGTAGCAATGATGACCCGATTTTTGCTTTCCAGAACGGTGTCATCCATAGCATGCAAATCTAAGCCTGCCGACCCTGGGGTCGCTCTGCATGGAGCCAGAGCTCCGGAAGTAATTTCCCAATACATCACAGTTTCATTAATTACATTAGGCATAGTCTCAACCTTTGGGGGGAACAAACGCATAAGTGGAGATTCAGCATTTAAAAAAGGACGATTATTCAGGATTAATAGTGCTTGGGGTAAAAAGTCTCGCCAATTTTTATACTTGTCATCTGTTAATTTACGTAGTTGATCCTTTAACAGGCCATTCAATCTCTCCACCAGGCCCGAGGCCTGCGGGTAGTAAGGTATATGAAAGATCCACTCAATATTGTTTTCCACACAGAATTCCTGTACCAATCTTCCACGAAAATGGGATGCATTATCAGATTGAATTTGGAATGGCACACCATAATACATCATAATCAATTCTAATGTTTTAATGGTATTCAATTGGGTGGCTTGCTTACATGGAAAAGCTACCAGCAAACCACTATATGTATCGACAATTGTGCAAACATATTGACAATTTCTGCTCATGGGAAGGGGTCCGATGTAATCAATCTGCCAGATTTGAGCGGGCAATTTCCCGCGATGTAAATGACCTCTAACAATTTGGGGTACTTTACGCTGTCTGATATGCTGACAGACGGGACAATGTAGAATAACATTTTTGATTAGGTCCAGGGGAATATAAATTCCTCTATCAGCAGCCCACCTGCTAGTGGCCTTCTCTCCAAAGTGTCCTGCCTTCTGGTGTGCCCATTTCGCCAATCCCGCAATATCAGGATCTTGTCTGTCCACCACTGCCTCAGCAATTTTAGATTTCTCATCTGCAATGTTATGAAAAAATTTGTCAAGAGAATCTATGGGGGTGTGAGCATCCACATGGAAGATGGTAACAGTACTCTGTGGGAGCATTTCCCAAATCTCTTGCCATAACTCTTTTCCCCATAACTCTTTGGAGTGTAACCTCCAATTATGGGAATGCCAGGTCGGTAACCAAACGGCCAGTCCATTGGCAGTGGACCAGGAGTCGGTGAAAATATGGCATACACCAGGTAACTCCTGTTTCAAAACTTGATAAACGGCATAGAGCTCTGCGAACTGACTACTCTTCCCTTCACCAGTTGTGCTCAACAGTTTCTGTGTGATCGGATTATAAGACACCGCCTTCCAGTGCCGTGTAGTTCCAATAAATTTTGCTGACCCATCTGTGAACCACACATGGTTCCTGTCCTCGACGGACAAATCATCAAAAGGTTTACCCCACTTGACAGGAGACTCCTGTTCTAAAGGTACAGAACACTCACTCTCAGTCTCAGTCGATGGTGCTTGCGCCACTTGCTCATGTAAAGACGCAACTCCTTTCGGACCCACACGTGCCCTGTCTTGTATGTACCATTTCCATTTAATCACACTCGCCTCCTGAGCATGCCCAATTCGATGAGTTTTTGGTGAACTCAAAACCCACTGCATAATAGGAATTTCAGGGCGCAAGAATATGTCATGTCCCAATGTTAATTGCTCGGTATCCACCAAAGCCCAATAACAAGCAAGTAGCTGTTTCTCAAAGGGTGTATAACGCTCACCAGCATCAGGTAGCTTTTTGGTCCAAAACCCTAATGGTACTTTGCACCTGCCTTGTTTCTGCCACAGACTCCAGTTTGCATAAGGGCCTTGCACAGACACATTCAAATCCACATCACCATCACGTACAGGCCAAAGATCCATAGCATGTTGAATTGCCTCTTTTGCTAGACTAAATGCATCTTGTTGTTGCTTACCCCATTCAAATGCATTCTTTTTACGTGTAACACGGTACAACGGGGCCAATATTTGACTCAAATGAGGAATATGCTGGCGCCAAAAACCGAATAAACCAATGAATCTTTGGGCTTCCTTCCTATTCCTCGGAACTGAAAAATCAAGAATTTTCTGTTTAACTTGAGGGATCACCTCGCGGTGTCCCTCATGCCAATTAATACCTAAAAATTTTACAGCTTGAGACGGACCTTGTAATTTGTCCGGATTGATCTCCCAACCTTTCCCACGCAGACACTCAATGACTCTATCTAATTGTGTCTGAACATCCTCTTGTGTTTCGCCTTGGATCAAAACATCATCAATATAATGACATATCTGAATTTTGGGATGAACTGGTACCTCAGTCAAGTGTTCTGCCACCAGCCGGTGACAGATCGTAGGGCTATGCACATAGCCCTGAGGAAGACTTCTGAACGTCATCTGACGCCCGTTCCACGTAAAACTGAACTGTTCCTGACACTCAGGGGCAATTGGAATAGAAAAGAAAGCATTAGCAATATCGATGGACGCATACCATGTACCTGGATGTGTTTGGATTCTTTCAATCAGGGTGATAACATCCGGTACTGCAGCAGTCAAAGAGGGCGTGTGTTTGTTCAACTCTCGATAATCAACAGTCATGCGCCAAGAATTATCACTTTTACGCACCGGCCAAACAGGATTATTCCAAGCAGAAGTAACTGGAGTTATAACGCCTGCATCAACCAACTCCTGAATGGTGGTACTAATCTCTTCATGACCACCCGGAATACGATACTGCTTCTGACAAACCACTTTGGTCGCCTGGGGAACTTGTATGGGGGGCATCCTTAAACGACCAACCCGTATAGGTCTGGACGAGATATAATGCGTCGTTCCAAATTGGTAACACCCATCATCAAGATGCAATGTCATTCCCTTCAAAATATCAATTCCAATTATGAATTCTAGAAGTGGCACCACTAATACAGAATATTCCTTTCTAGGGATTCTACCTATTCTCATTTCAAGCAAAGTTTGAACTGCAGGGGTTTCCTTTCCTCCTAATCCGGTAATAGTGAAAGGCTGCCCTGTAAATTTCTTTGATTTTCCATGAATAAGAGTGGCCTCCGCTCCTGTATCAACTAATGCTCGGGCCCTTTGGATATTACGATGTCTCCAAAAAATATCAATATCTACATAGGGTCTATTATCTCTGTGAGCCCATCTGTGTACCGGAGCTTGACCTATTTCCTAGTCATTCTTACTGCATTCTGTGTACCAGGACAAATCAGGATAAAGACTCTCACGTTTTTTAGGTATCGGTACTTCCTGTTCATATCCATCTCTATTACGAAATGGATTCCTGTCCTCTGCATTGCACTGCGAGTTTCGATCGGCCAAACTATATCTATCCTCCCTCCTTCTCAGCTCAGGGGATTGATCCCTATCATCTCTACGTCCGCTGTAAGCATGATCATTTCTCCCCCTTTCCTTTTCCCCCTCTCTCTCCCTGTCCCGCTCACGACGGGGGGACAGATCACGTACAGGACGCCGATCATCACGACGATCAGAGCGCCGACGGCGGTCATCATCACCGCTATCATCAGAACAACCACGATCACACTCAGTCGTTCGAACACGCCGGGCACCCTCCTTCCGATCTAAGCCCCGTTTGCGAAACATCTCCCACAAACGAGCAGTAGTCTCACCATCAATGTCCTCCCGACGCACACCATCAGCCAAAAGACCAGTAAAGATATCACGTCTAGTAAATTTATATTCACCAGGAGTACGGGTGTCAGGCCGGGACTGACGTTCAGGTTTAAACCACTCACCCAACTCACCGAGTTGGCGTACCGACTCCAACACCGTAGATAGTACATTACCAGTCTGGTTAATCAACAAAGTCATCATGACCTGCTTGTAGGCAACAGGAGAAGAGCGAATGATACGATTCCGCACAGAAGAAGTCAACATCCCATCAAGCAATCTGTCAGCAGTGCCCAGAAAAATAGCCGTTTTCATCACTTCCTCCTTAAGACGTTGCGCAGCATCACGCAAGGTATACCACGGCTTGTCATTGACAGGCCAGTCAGATTCAGTAGGATACTTCAAATTACAACCCTCAGTCGCCAATTGGAGCAAAGAAATCTGACCACCACCATTATAATTACGGAAATGATCTTGCACAGTAGAATCCAAACTCAAAGAACAAAACTTCAAACAATCGCCAGTATCCAACATAATACCAGCAGCGCCTAGTTCATAAAGGCGCACCATCCACGTGAGCAAAGCCTCACCAGTCCGCTGCCGAAAGCGTTGCAAAATATCACTAATTTCTTGCTGGGTAAAATCTTCCAAACAATCCAAAGAAATACCCTGCGGAGCATTGGGAGACTGCTGCAACTTCCGACGAAAAACCGGATGCGCAGAAACCACGGGACGAGCATCACAAGGAGCCCGAGCAGTACTAGTAGAGGGACAATCAGTGTAAGAAGTATCGATCCCGCCCGAAGAACGAGCGCAATCACGGGGTGCACCATCAGAGGTGCGAGAAGTAGACTTACTTCCATGACGGGAACGAGAAAACTCATGCATAACACATTCCTCACCCGAGGAACAAGACGTAGTCGAGTCCCAGATATTACCATCCCATTCATCAGGATTCCAATCCAGTCCAGCCGTCGCCACGGCCAGGCGCACCTTACGCGACGAAACCCGACCACGCCTGTTCTTGTACTTGTAACGAGCAATCCGCACAGCCGCCCTTTCAGCAACCGTTTGGTAAGTGTCAAGTTTGTCGGAAAGCAACTTGTTTTGACAGCGCAATAAAGTATTGGAATTCTGAACCTCAACAAAGTGCGATTCCGCATCCTTAAGAGAGATCTGCAATTTCAGCAACCTCTCATGCAAAATCCGATACGCAGATAGAACAACCCAACCTCTGCGCCCCAAAGCGGGAACTTCCTCACCCTTCAAGACAGGTGCCGTCTGTAAACAAGTAATCACGTCCGCCGGTTCCGCCGACTCCAAAGAAGAGTTCCAATTTTCACTCAAACCAGTAGAGTCAGCCCACTCTCGGGCCAAGGCACCATAAGGCGTTGAATCCCATCCGGGAATATCAACGGACAATTTAAGAGCAGATTTAGATTTCCTAGAAAACATCGCGAAAAAGAAAGAAAAAGAAACGCAGAGAAAAGAAAGGAAGAGAGAAAGAAAGAGAAAGAAAAAGTATAAACGCAAATGTACAAAAAAAGAAAATCACGCACACACCGAAAGCAAACACAAGACAACCACAACGCACACAGGTTACGTAAACAGTTCGTGACGCCAAATGTTCTGCTTGGGTTTTCGGATCGGGTGGAACCCGCTTTACAGAGCCCTTCTGACCCAAAACAGAACGTTACCCCCCCCCTAGGGTCTTTTTACACCCAAATAACCACATATATACGTACCACCTAAGGACAGGGAATTCCTATTATATATATATATCAAGACCTCACAGCCTCGCAATCTCAGCAACCACAGTCTCGCGGCCTTAGGCAGACCCAGAATCTCCTACCCATTCGGCAGCGACACACACACGATCTCGCGACCTCAGTCAGGTCCAGAATCTCCTACCCATTCGGCAGCGACACACACGATCTCGCGACCTCAGTCAGGTCCAGAATCTCCTACCCATTCGGCAGCGACACACAAAGTCTCGCGACCTGGGTCAGGTCCAGAATCTCCTACCCATTCAGCAGCGACACACTCACGATCTCGCGGCCTCAGTCAGACCCAGAATCTCCTACCCATCTGGTAGCAACACACAAAGTCTCGCGACCTAGGTCAGGTCCAGAATCTCCTACCCATTCGGTAGCAACACACAAAGTCTCGCGACCTGGGTCAGGTCCAGAATCTCCTACCCATTCGGCAGCGACACACTCACGATCTCGCGGCCTCAGTCAGACCCAGAATCTCCTACCCATTCGGTAGCAACACACAAAGTCTCGCGACCTGGGTCAGGTCCAGAATCTCCTACCCATTCGGCAGCGACACACTCACGATCTCGCGGCCTCAGTCAGACCCAGAATCTCCTACCCATTCGGTAGCAACACACAAAGTCTCGCGACCTAGGTCAGGTCCAGAATCTCCTACCCATTCGGCAGCGACACACACACGATCTCGCGGCCTCAGTCAGACCCAGAATCTCCTACCTACACGGCAGCCTTAGCACGAGCTCATCCTATTAGTACACGACAGGGGAATTGGGACTATATATCAGATCACACAAAGACTATTAGTTGAGCACAACCTGTTCTCTAGTTCGAGGGGCTTGTTTTCCCCCTCATCCAGTTACCACTTACCTGACCAGGATTAACCTCTGTTCATTTCTAAGGCAACTCTGACTAAAGAATAGGCTATCCTCCTATACAAAAGTACACAACACATGCTAACGTACAATAAGCTAAATACTTTATTTAAATGCCACATGCACATTTACGGAACACATCATACATATATAACCTGCAAGGAAAGTAAAAGATTAAGTTATACACTTCAAAGAAAAAGGGATCGACTTCACCTTGAGGGTACGTCGCCTGTACTCAATGGTCATCTAGGTTCCCTTCTCGTCTATGCCTCGGCTTAGCCTGGAAGTCACCCCTCTGCAGTTGTGGGTCTGCTCCCTTCTCCCTCTCCGAGTCCCTGGAACCTCGTCCTTATCGGCTACTCTCTCCTCTTTGGATTCAAGCTCATCATCAGTCTTCCCTGGAATAAGTAATAGCTCTTCTGCTAACGGCCAGATGCCGCCTATGGTCTAGAAGCAAGTGCCCTTATCTCACTCAGACTTTCACTAATATAGAAGTGCATTCCCTCATGGAAATTTCCAGCTCGAAACCTGCCGCCCACCAAATTCCTGTACCTCCCCGTACCAAGGACACTTTCCCAGCCGGCCGGCCTGATGTAGTGTCTTCGGCATGAAGAAAAATACAATCCTTCGATAAGGGCCGGCCTGAACCGGTTCTCTCCGAGCGAATAACACCTCATAACTAAAACATCCCCCTCCCTCTGGAAAGGTCCCGGGCTGCCGGAGCAGAAAGAAAGATGGAGTCTCTCCCGTTTGAGGCCTATCAGGCCTGAATTCAACACAGCTCCATGAAACAACCTCACTATAGGGCAAATTATCCTCAAGGCTAACGAATCTATCCCCTAGGCTATGTGTGTAGGCCCTGAGCTAAGGGTAGGAGTACGGGATGGTGTCACAAATGTCTAATAGATAGGCCCTACTCACTACTCCAGTCCTTAGACTCGGATGGAAAGAGACTGAAGTCATATGGATTGCTCTGCAACACCGGAAGGCCGGGAAAATCGAGCAGTACACGCACCCAGGCTGCTGCACCCCATCGACTCCTGCCGACCAAAGGTGTCTGCCCGCCTCTGCGCACCCAGGCTGCTGTACCCCATCCACTCCCACTGCCCAGAGGTGTCTGCCCGCTGCTGTGCACCCAGGCTGCTGCACCCAATCCACTCCCAGTGCCAGGAGGTGACTACCCGCACTTGCGCACCCAGGTCCCACTGCTCACCTTTCCACACCCAGACTGCTGCACCCCATCCACTCACACTGCCTAGAGGTGTCTGCCCGCTCCTGTGCACCCAGGCTGCTGCACTCCATCCACTACCACTGCTCGGAGGTGTCTGCCCGCTCTTGTGCACCCAGGCTGCTTCACACTATCCACTCCCACTGCCCAGAGGTGACTGCCCGCTCTTGTGCACCCAGGCTGCTTCACACTATCCACTCCCACTGCCCAGAGGTGACTGCCCCCTGCTTCGGAAACAAGCCTCTCTGCTCACCTTCAGCCACCGGGAGAGAGAGAGAAAGAAAGAAAGTGTGAGAGGAAGACAGAGATAAAGAGTGAGAGAGAGAAGAAGAGAGAGAGAAAGAGAGAAACAGTGTGAGAAAGAGGAAGAGAGAAACAGAGGAAGAGTGAGAGAGAGAGAAAGAGAGAAAGAAAGAGTGAGAGAGAAAGAGAGAAACTGTGTGAGAGAGAGGAAGAGAGAGAGAAAGAGTGTGAGGGAGAGAAAGGAAGAGATGGAGAGGGACAGTGAGTGCCCACACTGTGGGCAAAACCCTCACAGCTCACCTTTCTGCTACCTGTGTGTCTCCAACCACGTGCCGGGACATAGTGGAGCCCTCAAGCTCACTCATCTGAAACATAGTACAGAATCAGTAATGGCAGAGTACATAGGACTGTGCACGCCTAAATCACTGTCCCGCCTTTGTGCATCCAGGCTGCTACTGCCCCATCCACTTCTACTGCCCAGAGGTGTCTGCCCGCCGCTGTGCACCCAGGCTGCTGCACCCCATCCACTCCCTCCACCCAGAGGTGTCTGCCCGCACTTGCGCACCCAGGTCCCACTGCTCACCTTTCCGCAGACAGGGCACCCTCCGCATCATGCAGCCCTGCTCCGCAGGCCACCAGGTCTCACATTTGGTGCTGCGTCTTGATTTTACCATGGCAGAGGACATACCAGTGCACCCGCCATCATCGCAGGTTGCACACCCGCTCAGCCCTTGCGGTGCCACTAACTCTGTGACCAGTGAGACCACGCCACGTGGCGGTTGGCCCCCGCTGGTCGATGGCTCAGGCCTACACTGCGGTCCAGCAGGTCACACAAAACCTCTCCTGTCCGGACCACCGGGACAGGACATCATCGCAGGCTGCACACCCGCTCAGCACTTACAGTGCCCCAACCTCAGGGCACCGAAAGTCACCATCCCGTGGCGGTGTGCCTGTGCCTGCCGCAGTGCATCCGGTGCGCCAAGTCTGAAATGGAAATGGCGTGGAGCACGTGCACCCGTTCTTTTTTATTGGCAGGGTCAAGTGTCCTGTGATGCCTGTGCTTGATGGGTGTGGTGTGGGTGTAAACCAGCCATCAGGGAGTGGCTGTGGCGTACTGACAACTAGACCTGAGAGCAGGAGATCACTACAATGAAAATCTGGGCCATGTAGCGTTGTTGTCCCTCCGTGAATGAGTAAGCGGATTGGGCTGGCTTGGCGTATCCCAGTCCTGCGTGAGGCTGTGAACAATGACTCCGGAGCTCTGGGCGTGGTTCTGTCCTGGGCTGTATGAGGAATCAACTGATGCGTGTGTCCCTGTTGTATTGCTGCCGCCTCCAGGGCCGCAAGCGCCAATGTGTCACCCCGTGACCCAAGTCCTAAAACATGGCCAACATGGAAGGTAGGGGAAATCACTGACCCTACATTCATCCATATTTCCACACATGAAAGATCGGGCACATGACACATCGGTGTGGATATGAATGTTTATTGCACATTCAGTGGATTTTTGCAGCTGTAGCAATAGAGGGCCATGCAAAGCCCAAATTTCCGTTTTTGGCACATGGAGGGCAACCAATTAGAGCCAAGCTCGTGCTCTGGGGTTAGGCTCCGCCAACATATGTACATATCCAATCACTCCGCCAATTCCAATGCACTAAATAAATTCACTATACACTCTACTTGCAGTACTCTAATGATCCAGTCTCTACCTATGTCCTTATACAATGACCGAGACAAAGTTACATAACCGACGTTTTCCCCACTGACAGAGGTAACATGGTTGCGAGCACTGTCCACAGTAGAATGTAATGTGGTAGGGTCCAGAGGTAGCATCATGCATACATAATGAACACACGGACACAGTTAGATAGATAGTGGAACTGGGTACGGGCGCTCTGCCCCTTTTTATTACCAGGGTCACATGTCCAGTGACGTCTGTGCTGGATGCGTGTGGGGTGAGTGTAAGCCAGCCCTCAGGGAATGGTTGGTGCTGGCAACAAGTACAACAGTAATCATCGGATCACACACAGAGATTCAATCATAAAGGGTCCATGACTTCTGCTGCACTAAGTTAGCGGCACCAGATGTGAAATAATACACAAAAGATTCTATCGTAAAGGGTTCATGACTTGTGGTACACTGAAGTAGGGGCAGCAGATCTGAAATCATACACAAAAGATTCTATCAATCAAATAGCTTTATTTCGATATAAATATCATAAAAGCATCACATTCAGCAATATTACAAAAGAGAAAAAGAAGATGCAATTTGCTACATTAAGGTTGTTGAAATATGACAGTATGGTACGGTCAAATGGTTAAAATATAGAGCTATTTCCTGCATATAAAAAGATTTCATTTTGAATAGTACGAATTAAGACAATAAAACATGATTAAAATGAGATGTATAATAATCCTTGCGTGGGACAAAGTGTAACATTGCAAATACAATTGTCCTGTATACATGCTCGTAGGCGTTCTGGGTCAATTTTGGGTCGCCCTGCATATAGCCCTGCACCTAATTAGCCAGGCTCGGCCCAGAAACGTAGCAACTCCGCAAACATAAGTTGTTCTTGGATCTGTTCTCAGTATACGTAAGGCGACTCGATGATCAAGAGTGCCTAGTTGTTTGCAGATTGTTGTAAGCCAACAGGACTTAGCACTTACATAAGCAGGGCAAACGAACATGAGATGCGCAATACTTTCTTTTGTGGTCCCGCAAGATGGGCACTCTTCAGTAGTCTGACTGGGGGAAAACCACTTTGCAGTGAATTCATGAACTGGAAGTGAGCCAAGTCTGAATTGTGTATATCATGTCCTGTCCCTAGGGGTCTGGATTATATCCAAATACGGTTCAAGGCCTCTAGATTGCTTGTGTTGGAAGAATTCTTCCTTGAGCCTTCCTAAGTTTGGGTTGCTTAGGTCTCTGGCATCTATCTAGTCCCAATAGATGCGTTTGAGTTCCGCTTTACTTGTTGGACTTTGAGCATCCCATGATTCTTTACGACCAAGGGTTTTCATTAGTGCCTTGACATTTGTGATCCATTTTATCCTCTTACAGGTGTCCAGCCCCATTACTTCTTTAAAAGTCTCTGCATAATTAGCAAGATCGGGAGTGCTCCTTAGGCAGACCCAGTAGAGCAGTTGGCAAAGTTTGGCCAGGTCTTTGATATGGCGCCTACCTAGGTCATATATCAAGGGGGTTAAAGGGGTGCCCTTTGGTAACACGATCAGATCCCTAAAAGATTCTATCATAAAGGGTCCATGAGTTGTGGTGCACTGTGGTAGGGGCATCAGAAGCATCCCACGCGTGCACAGCTAGCGATGATGCGTGGTGCAAGAGGGCCGCACTGGTAGCAATGTCTGTTGCCTACTGGACTGCGTCATCTGCAATCGCAACTCGATCTGAATTGTGAGCCCTGCAGTCCGCAATGTAGATGGAAGGCAGTAGTCAGCTCAGACATCGAGGAATGCTTTTTCTCACTTCCTCTTGACAAAATCCGAGGACATAGAGTACAATTCTGTCTGCAATTAATAAATCATGTCTCAATGTAAATTGTGAGCTCTGCTGACCGCAGTGTAGGTAACAAAAGATTAAAATATGTATGGAATACATTGCCGAAATGTGTAGGTTTCGGGGACATTATAGTTAGTTGCCTACTGGACTCTGAAATTAATGAATCAAGACTGAATTCGAACTGTGAGCTCTGCTGGCCACAGTGTAGACTGCCATTCAGTGTTCCTTTGGACTTGCAAGATGAATTTGGTCATTGTACTAAAGCTATAATTGATATAAAAAAAGTTCACGAAGCAAGGCTACCAAAAGGATATTGTGTAGGTTTCAGGGATGTTGTAGTTAGTTGCCTACTCGACTCAGTAATTAACGAATCAAGACTCAATTTTAATTGTGAGCCGTGCTGACCACAGTGTAGGCCAAAGGCAGCGGTCAGCAAGGGCCCACAGCCACGTGGCGTTGAGCTGAGCTGCACAGTTAGTGGCATCAGAAGTATTCAGCGTGTGCGGAGTCTGCGATGATGCATGGTCCGGGCTGGCCGCACTGATAGCAATGCCTTTTGTCTAATGTCAGTCAGTCAGTCAAAACACTTTATTCGATTAAATTGAAATCATAAAAGTACAAATTACATACAATAGGTAAAAACAAACAAAAAACATGATGTATACCGACAATATTTACAACATATCCACAAAGTTAAAAAATGCCATACCTAGAGACAATCACTAAAAGGTCAGTCAGGATTACACAAGCTAGGAGGACTTTTTGGTTTGGAACGAACGGCTGCGACCAAGAAGTTTGCCACACTAAAAACAGTACGGGTGCTGCTCAGCTGCTAAAGGAATAACAAAGCAGGACTAACTTGTAAAAAGCCGTCTTCCTTCAGAATTGGGAGCAAATATTTTTTCCGGCTAGCAGAATAAAACTCACAAAACATGATAAAGTGCAGTGTGTCTTGGGATGAAAAATTATCACATTGGCACGGCCTACTACATTCAAGTTTGCCCCAGGACGGATAAAAACTGAATAATGAATCAGGTTAAATCTAAATCTCAGCAGTGAAAATCTATGGTGTGGATTAGAAACAATGCTTAAATAGGGTTCCAGCGAGGAAGATAAGAGAAGCATAAAATGCGCTCTAACACGTGGTTTTATAAGTTCCCTTTCTTCGCGGTCCAATTTTGCCCTGTCTATAAAAGACTGCTTAATCCATACTACATCTGCCTTAACAATATGTAATGGGGATGACAAAAGCTCAGGACGCCCAAGACGGGAGAACGCCGCTCTAACGTACTCCAGCCAGGGTATTCTTTTAACATTGTCCATAGCTAAAATATCATTAAGAATCATATGGTTGAGAGTGATTTCCTGATTTAACCATGTTTTCGCCCAACACAATAATGGGGCCATCTTCAGTTTATCCGTAACATAACCCAGGCCAACCTCCGAGTGAATAGAAAAAATTGGGGTAGATTGGGGAACTGAGAGCAAATGTCTCAAAAATCTATTTTCTACCACTTGAATCGGGTCCTGGGCAGCATAACCCCACAATGCGGCACCATAAGTGGCGATAGCCATGCATTTCGAGATGTAGACTTTCAGCAGGGCCTCTATCAGCCTTGCCCCCACAGTCTATTGGCAAAGCTCAACAGCGCTGAGGTAGACCTGGCTACCGAGTTACTTTTAAGCTTTATTTGCGGGCCCCAAGTGCCTCTCTCGTCAAAAAGGACCCCCAAATAACAGAAAACCTTTACTCTCGAAATCTCTTCCCCATTACAGAAAAAAGACCTAGATTGAAGCTTTTTGCTCTGTTTCCCCACTACCATAAAATTAGATTTCTTTATATTCACCTTAAGGTCTAAGGCAGCCATAAAGGCGCCAAAGACATGCAGGAGTCTCTGAAGCCCCACACCAGTGCGAGCCAGCAGGACAGCGTCGTCCGCGTATAGGAGAACCTGTATAACTAAATCCCCTACACGCGGCGCGTCCGCCCTCGGGATCTCCAGGGACTTTTCCAGGCCGTTAATATAAATAGTAAAGAGGAGTGGGGTCAGGATACACCCTTGCCTCATCCCTCTCTCTGACCTAAAGTGCTTAGTGCATTTCCCGTCCTGAGTGACCCTTGCTGAGGCAGAAAGATCCTAGTGGAGTGTAGCTAAAAAACT
The DNA here is from genome assembly GCF_964204655.1 of Triturus cristatus. Classification (NCBI taxonomy): domain Eukaryota; kingdom Metazoa; phylum Chordata; class Amphibia; order Caudata; family Salamandridae; genus Triturus; species Triturus cristatus. Next base: position 1,187,060,747 of record NC_140581.1, on the reverse strand, counting down.
CACTGGGGGGGGGGGGGGGTCAATACCTAATTCCAGCAAAATAGGCCATAACTTCGACCGATTAACTAAATCAAAAGCAGACGACAGGTCCATAAAAGCCATAAAAAGGTACCCGTCCTTCGCCACCGTATATTTACTAATTAAAAGCTGGAGATTTAAACATTGGTCCAAAGTTCCCCTATTTGCTCTAAACCCATATTGCAGATTGGACAAGATACCCCGACTATCTAAGGCATCCCTAAGTTTGAGGAGTAAGACCCTACCCAAGATCTTCACTGCCAAATCTAACAGGGAAATGGGTCTATAGCAAGAGGGGTCTCCACGCTGACCCTTTTTAAAAATTGGAATGATAACCACGGTAGCCCACGATGCGGGGAACCTATAGCCAGAGACGGCATTAAAAACATTTGTTAAAATCCTTGCCCATAGTTTAGGAGAGGAGCCATATAAGTCCGCCGGCACACCATCGGGGCCCGGTGCCTTGTTTCTAGAGGTTTCCTTTATGGCTCTCTCCACATCCAAAAAATCAAAAAGTAAGCAAGGCAAAGAATGGGGTTCTAGAGAAGTACTGCTGCTTGAGGGACTTGAACCACCCGCACCATACATGTTACTAAAATACTCGAACCATTGCTCATCCGGGATTACGAAATCCAGGTCTGAGCCCTCGATGCCCGAAAAGAATGGGTGATTAATTGTTGCCCAGAACTTACCACTGTCCCGTAGGACGTCAATAGATAGGAGATTATCCCAAGCCTCCGATTTTATCGCCTTTTTCCGTTTGGCGATAGCCTCTTTATAAGCCCCTCTCGCTACGGCAATTGCCGCCTTGTCCCTAGGACTGCTTTTTAGCGCCTGGTGCAAGACCCTATGGGCCCTAGAGCAACTTCCATCAAACCATTTTAGGGGATTACTACATCTGCGGGTATTGGTGGAAGTCAGGCCCCCAGTGATCTGTGAACAGATTGCCTCAAAAGCACTGACTACCTCCACAGCGGGCGAATTTTCATTGAGGCAAATAGCCCAAGGCCCTTCAACCTTTGCACAAAGCACCTCCAGAAAAGTCGCAGGGACCACCTTGGCCCATTTGATCCTACGACCCTGATCTTTCGTGATCAGGGGAAGGTCAATTTGGCAAGCATAGCGCGAATCGCCCGAACTCTCCACCATATCCAACTCCAAGTACACCGGATTATGGTCGCTGAAGGCAGACGGGACGGCTTTGTAAGCTCTTGCCCTCGCTAAGGCGCCAGAGGACATAAAAATATAGTCTATCACTGTCCCCGAGTTAATGCCTTTATATGTGGTAACCCTGCCCCCTAACTCTACAAAATTGGACTCAAAGATGTTAATAGTGGCGAGAAATTCCTCAAGGGCCTCACCCTGCCTGGAGTGCTCAAAATGGGAGGCAGCAGCACCTATTGGCCCCTCATGAGCTTCGTAGACCCTTGCATGACACTCAGCATCACATGGATGAACATTAAAATCGCCCATAAGGACGATCTCGAAACCAGTGTTTTGTTTTTGACTGTACTCTAAAATGAAACATTGCAAAGCGGCCACATGTTGATTAAAGTCAACACAGTCCCTACAATTATAAAAATTAATCATTAGAATTTTTAGAGAATGGGAGACGGACCATTCAACACAAAGAAAGTTATTCGAGTCAGAAACCAGACGAATAAATGTGCCCTTCAATTGTAGTGCAAAAAGAAATATTAAACCCCCTTTCGCTCGTCCCGCCCCACCCATGACTGCCGGTACCGCAAAGCTAGAATAGCCATCCAGACAAAAGTTGCTTGAGGGGTCCCATGATTCCTGCATGGCAATAATATCGTATTTACCTAAAAAATCAAGCCAAATTGGATCCGCTCTCTTGGATCTAATCCCAGCAACATTCCAACGAATTAATTTACAACTAACCCCTGCAGCAGGGGTTACGTGACAAGGTACGGGTGGCTGATCCGACACTGTCAGTCAATCGTTTGCCTCCAGATTAGACAATGGGGAATAGTAATTGTTCAATGTCAAATTAGTAGGATGGGGCAAAGAAACATTAGTAGGTAGCTGCCAGTCTCCAAGCCTTGGCATCTCCCCAGAACTTTGACACCCCGCTATGGTTGGCTGTCTGTGAGAAGGTTGTAGCCTAAGGGGTGGGGGGAGAGTGTTTTTAACAGCACAAACTTCATTGGAATGACTGTGTGTGCCACATGCCATTTTTATTGGGAGTGGGTAGAAGAACCCTAGGGGGACTGGTCTAATTCCCTTTAACACTACCTCTGACCCATCCCAAAACAATCTATCAGCTATGTCAGGGCTGTTAAAGTTAACTATTACACAATCACCCTCAAGACGCTTTGGCCACCGCCCAAATCACCCCACCCTTCTCGCCATGATGATATTGGAGGAGATGTCCAGTCCCCCACAGCTGAAGGCTGTGCACCAAGATCTAGTCACCCTCAACAGATCATGAGTAGATTCCAACACTCCCACACGGAGCCGTGGGACCCCTACAAATACAGCCACCAATGGGGCCGCTTCCGGGGGAAGGTCAAGGGTAACCGGACAGGCCCTTGCCTGCCTCACACTTCGACCCAAGGGCTTGACCACATCGTGGCTAGCCAAACGTGGCGTGATACCAGAGGTGTGCCTGCCTAATAGCGGCTGGACAGCAGAGGGGGCTGGACCCATGCTCCTCACCCTGCCTGGGGTACTGCAATTCACACGAGGACATGGCTGGTTCGTTGGTCCCAAAGGCACTCCCATGCCCCCCTCAGGCCTTTGTGGGCTATGCGTAGCGTGACTAACCCCCATTTGTTGTGAACTAACTCTTTAATGGAGGCAACAATTTTGGAACATTTGTTAAGCAAGTCAGCAACACAAGCGTTCAACGTCTCAACAATATCTTTTGCAATGCCCACAAGTAGCGGTTCCAATCGTTAAGTAATTATATCTTCCAGTAGTTCCACCGAAAGGTTCCCTATTGGGCCCTCAATAGTCTGCGGAGCTTTAGGGGGTTTGGACCGTTTAGCGTTCTTCGTCTTACGGGGCTTTTCAGGCCCTACATTATCCTGGACATGTTGCCCCAATTGAACCGCAACAACCTGGGTAGTGCTAGCAAAATCACTCACGGTGGGTGGATTAGACACAACCACCACAGGCTCCAGGGGTATGCTAGGCACTGCCACACAGTCAGTAGGTTCGCAGGGCAAAGAGGGAGGTACCAAACCAAGTTCCTGCTCTGCGTTGGCAATTTATTTCGATAAGACTCCAACTGCAACCTTCCCTTTCTTCCCTTCCGCCTCCAACGTAACTTGTTTGCGCTTACCCATTGCAGAGCTTTGGGAGGGTAGCCTGGCCCGGCCTCCGACAGCCGCAGACGGCCCGCCCTATGCCCGGGCTTCGCCCGGCGCCGCCCGCGCGTCCCGCAGGCCGGAGGAAGGAACTGGAAATATCCGGAATGAGGGGGCGTGGCCGGGTAGCGCTCATGCCTCTCGCGCTGCTTCCTGCTCTGGTTGGCTGGTCCTGAGCCTGGGCGCTGCATCTAATGTCTTTTGTCTAATGAATTCTGCCTTAATAAGGCTACGTAGCGATGACTTGTGGTGCAGCGAGTTAGTGGCACCTGAAGCAACCAGTGTGTGCACACCCTGCGATGATGCGTGGTCCCGGCGGGCCACACTGGTAGCAATGTCTTTTGTCTAATGAATTCTGCCTCAGTAAGGCCACGTAACAGTGACTTGTGGTGCACTGAGTTAATGGCACCTGAAGCACTCAGCGTGTGCGCACCCTGCGACGATGCGTGGTCTGGGCGGGCCGCATTGGTAGCAATGTCTTTTTCTAATGAATTTCGCCTTAATAAGGCCATGTGGCATTGACTTGTGGTGCACTGAGTTGGTGGTACCTCTGGCGCTTAGCTTGTACGCAGCCTGCGATGATGCGTGGTCTGGGCGGGCCGCACTGGGAGCAATGTGTCTTGCCTACTGGACTGCGTCATCTGAAATCGCGACTCCATCTGAATTGTGAGCCCTGCTGTCCGCAGTGTAGATCGAAGGCAGTAGTGTGTACAGACACAACTCTGCGGTGTTGTGCAACTGTGTTCGCAGGGGGCCTGTGTCGAGAAGGCCCGCGGTCATGGCAGTAGATCGGCGATCTTTAAGATGGTGGCACTTCCTCGGCTATTGTACCAACTTCAGAACCACCCATATACGATCGTGCCCAGCTGGTTCCGTACGGTGAATTCAGTGCTCGGCCAGTTTCTGTGGGGACAGGGGGCGGTACGTGTGGCGTTGCATATCAGGCATCACACCTACTGGTCCTTAATGAGTGGTGGTATGGCGACCGAGGGGACCCGGCATACGCTCTTGAGCGACACTTGATGGGGCGGCATTCTCTCCATACGATCCTTTATTCGCCGGCGCTGCGGGGCTCGCTGCCGCCGGTTTCCAGAGTAGTCTTTCAGATCTGGCAGCAGTCCTTAAAGAGAATTGGGTGGTGGAACACGTTAACGGGGGAAACGCCGCTATGGCATAATGGGCGGCTACCGGAGTTGGCGGCGCTACAGGGGTTCGGCGGCTGGGACGACATTGGTATCTCTACTTTGGGTGACGTGACGAGGAATGGATCCCTTAAATCGTTTCGGGACTTGCAGGAGGAATTTGATATGCCACGGACGCAGTTCTTTCGATTCCTCCAGCTACGCCATGCACTTGCTCCTAGCCTGGAGGGCCTGACAGACATTCCCGAATTTAGTCCGGTGGAGGCGAAAGTCTTCATGGGCGATCTCGCAACCAAAAAGATCTCGCCGATATATCAGTCTTTGGTCATCCATAGTGCGCCCTTGCAGGATAGGTTACGGACGGCGTGGAAAGACGATGTAGGCTCGTTGGAGGAAGAGGATTGGAGGGAGGCCCTAGCCGCCCCGCGGGGCGCGACCGTTGCGATGCACCTCCGTCTGGTCCAGTTCAAATATCTACACCGGGTATATTTCACTCGGGTGCGCCTGTATAGAGCGGGCTTGATCGCCTCACCAGTGTGCCTCAGGTGTGGTGGGGCGGAGGGTTCCTTCTTGTATACGGTTTGGCACTGTTCGTCATTGGATCGATTCTGGAGGGGTTTCTTTTCGTGTATGTCTGAGGTCCTGGGGTGGCAGCTCCAGCGTACGCCGCAGCTGGTGTTGCTTCAAGTCATGGATGGCATTGGGGGTAATATCTATAAACGGCATGTCATGTTGCTTGGTCTTACCTTGGCGAAGCGAGACATTGCCAGGCAGTGGAAGGATGAGCGTGCCCTCTCGGTGGCCGCCTGGAAAAATGGTCTGGACTTCTGTATGGGCCTGGAACAACCTATTTTTGTGGCTCGGGGCTGCCCATGCAAGCATTACAAGATTTGGAAGCGGTGGGCGGATTATCGGGGCCTGTGGCTGGAGCCCCCTGCTGTGACTGACGATATCCCAGTGGGAGTAGGGTAGGACTAGAGTGATGGGGGCTGTTCTTTGGGGAGTCGGGTGCCATAGGGGTGCGGGGGCGGCCTGGGTGAGTCGGGTCTCTACCAGGGTGGATAGGCCGTGGTCCTTACTCTCTTTCTGTGGTTACCGGGTGCGGGTGGGTGAGCGATTTTCAGTGAGCGAAGCGCAACTTGGGGGGGTGGTGGGAGGGGGGGTGGAGGTCCGAGACTATACTATAGATCAAAGAATGTAATTGCTTGGTTTGTTTTCGGTGTTCTGTTTTTCTTTTCCAAAAAACACAAAATGAAAATTGTCGGAGGAGAAGCCTAGCGCGCAACCAAGATGGCCGCGTAGGTGCGAGGCTCCCGAGGACCTCCGCGACCTCCTATCACTATCTTGAACATATCCTGTCCCAGATGAGGGGACTGTGTTGGTGAGCCCGAGCTGAGGTGGCGCCCGTTTTCCGCTTCCAAATCGGACCTCGGACACCGACTTTAACACCGATTGAGGTTTGCGGCCTTCTCCTAGCCGAACCCCGGATTTGCGTTGTGGGGCGATCCAGTGACGAAGTGAATAACAGCGGCGGGCAGGGCTTGGTGGCTTGCGTAACCCGCACTTTCACTTTCGCTTTCGTACCCTCCTTGCTGTCTATGCGAGGTTGGGTCACGGGGCTTGGTGTGTTGGTGTGGCCTCGCTGGGGGACCCTGCCTGCCCGCCGGCTGTGATCCGCCCCGCAGATCTGGGGTGGCACCCCCCCGGAGCCCGTGGACCGGCTTGCCTGCCCTTCACGACGTGGCTGGTGCGATCGGGAGACTGAGACCATGGCCACGAAACAAGATGGCGATCGGGCAAAGGTAAAATCGACCCGGCGTGGTGCAGCCCATCAGTCCAACAGCATGGATCGCTATACCCTCCAGAAGGGATCTCCTGAGGTGCCACGCAAGTCCCCTGAGGACCCTACTGATGCCCCCGACCTGCCCACGGATCTGACTCTGCGGGATGTCATGGGCGCCATCGCCGAGATGAAGGCCTCTGTGGGCCAGCGTTTTGACACTCTGGCGCAGAAGATCGACTCGGTCCTCGTAGATGTTGGCCTGATAAGGGCCGATCTCTCCAAGACCAACGACCGAGTCGATTCTTTGTCCCACACCGCATCGGGCCTTACGACAGATGTGGCGGCCCTGCAAACGGAGGTGCGCCGGCTTGCTCGGGCGAGTGCGCTGATGGATCATCGCCTGGAGGACTCCGAGAGTCGGGCCCGGCGTAATAACATCCGTATCATCGGGGTGCCTGAGGGACGTGAGGAAGCGGCGGCGGACCTTTTCGTGGAAGACCTGATCGCTACCCATCTCCAGCCACGGGGGCTGAGTAAATTCTTTGCTGTGGAGAGGGCCCACAGGGTTCCCGGGGGAAGGCCTAAGGTCGGAGCCGCTCCGAGACCTCTCATCGCCCGGATTTTTAATTTTCGGGACAGAGACGCTATCCTGCAATCCTCCAGACTACAGGGACCGATTAGACTTGATAATATGGACATTAATTTCTATCCTGATTTCACCCCTGCGGTCCAGAAGCAGAGACTGAGCTTCCTTGGTGTCAAGCGCCGTCTTCGGGACCTAAATCTCAAATATGCCATGCTCTTCCCAGCTAAGCTGCGAGTGGAGGTGGAAGGTCGCACACACTTTTTTGATCGTCCCGAAGCGGCTGGGGACTGGCTGGATACTCTGTCTGGAGATCGGGATCGGGGTGGCGGGGGGGGGAGCGGCCGGGGGAGAGGGCTCGCCGGATCAAGACTGAGGGACTAATATTAGGCCTCGCTCGGGACAAAAATGATGCCACTTTTGACTATACGTCGGATTGCTTAAGTTCCCCTCCTATGGAGGTTGTGTGGGGTCTCTTGGGGGTTCTCCGTCCTCCTCTGGGGGTCTAGTTAGTTTAACTATCTATGGGGCGACAGGCACACTGCACGTTGGGGGGGCTGTCTGGGCTCATGCAGGGGTGCAGGGAGGGGGGAGTTTTGTTGGGGTGGGTGGGCAGGGATGGGGCGTTGTTCGTTATTATCACAAGGCAACCCTTTTTTTGTGTAGGCTCTACTGTGCTCTCGGGGGGACGAATGATGGTTTTTGTGTATGATGGGGGGTAGGGAATTAACTTTGTTGTCTTGGAACGTCAATGGACTGGGGGACAGGATCAAACGAGGTGTGGTCCTACAGTATCTGAAGCGACTCTCGCCTGATGTCGTCTTCCTGCAGGATTTATCACAAGGTTTGTGCAGGAGACACACCTTATTGGCAATTCCTTCTGCGCCATGAATCGGCGTGGCTACCGCCTCGTGGCCCATTCGGGCTTCACGTCAGGCTCGAGGGGTGTGGGTATCATGGTAAAGAACTCGCTCCCGTTAGAAATTGATGAGGTGCTCCACGACGACAGGGGACGTTACACTGTCTTGGTGGGGAGAATGGAGGGCAAAGTGGTTGTCTTTGTGTCAGTGTACGTCCCTCCGGGGGTGCAGTCGACCACCTTTGCAGATCTGGGGCGCCTCCTCCTTGGCCTTCCGGGGGGGCTTCTGGTGGTGGGGGGGGATTTCAACGCGGTGGTTTCTGGGACTGTGGATCGTCACCCCCCTAGGGACCTCCCCCGGGCACAGGCGTGGCTATCCGGCCTCTTGGATACACTGGGATTGGTGGACTGCTGGCGCTTAAAACATCCCACGCAGCTGCAATACACTTTCCACTCGGGGGCCCATGGTAGTCTCTCACGGCTTGATTATGTCCTTGTCCCGGCTGCCCATGTCGGGAGGGTGGGGGAGGTGCGCCATTTGGCACGGGGTATCTCGGACCACTCCCCGCTATTGTTGCATTTTGATGTCTTTCCGAGGGCCGAGAGCAGGGTGGTCCCAATCAATTCCTGGTACCTGCGCGACCCCACCATTCGCGCTGACTTGATTAAATCCCTCCATTTTGAGGAGAATGTGGGGTCAGTGCCTTCAGCTATCTCCCTGTGGGAGGCCTTCAAAACAGTACTTAGAGGGGAGGCCCTATCCCTTATTTCCCACGCCCGGAGGCGCGAGCGGGAGGAGGTAACCCGGGTGGAGGCTGAAATAGCTGAGCTGGAGGGTAATCTAGATGATGGGGTGACGGATGCTGCATTACATGTCCTTCAGCTCAAGCAGGCGGCTTATAGGGCCCTCGTTACGGAGGCAGCCAGGGGCCTCAGTAGAGAGCAACAGGGGCGTCTGTATGATGTGGGGGATAAGGCTGGTAAACTGATAGCATGGTTGGATAAAAAGGAGAGAGCGAATCGTGTGGTCCCGCTGATTGAGAAAACGAATGGTGTGTGTGTAACTGAGCCAGAAGAAATTGTCTCCTGTTTCGCGGAGTATTTCCGCGAGGTGTATTCCCCGGTCTCTTCTTGCTCGGAAGAGGATCCCCTGCTCTGCTCAGGGATATCGCGCTGCCTTCCCTGTCTGGGGAGGACAGGGTGTCGCTGGACGCCGCTCCCACCTCCGATGAAATCGCCCTCGCCATACGCTCGGTCGCTTCTGGCAAGGCCATGGGCCCGAATGGTATCCCTATCGAGCTGTATAAGCTGCGACCGGATACATTGGCGCCTCACCTCCGCGCAATGTTCCTGGCGGCCCACTCGCTGGGTTCCCTCCCGCTTGACCAGCGTCTTGCTACAATCGTGGTGATCCACAAGGAGGGGAGGCCTCGGGACCGGGTTACTTCCTATCGGCCTATCTCACTACTGAATGCGGAGCCCAAAATTCTCGCCAAGGTACTGGCCAATCGGCTGGTCGGTGTGGTGGGCGATCTGGTTCATCAGGACCAGTCCGGCTTTATTCCCCATCGCAACACAGCCCTTAACCTGCGGCGTCTGCATGGGGTGCTCGCGCGCGTCCCATTTATACGGGAACCGGCCATTTTGGCGTCCTTAGACGCCACCATGGCGTTTGACACGCTTGAGTGGCCATACATCTGGGCGATGCTTGCTAAGTTCGGGTTTGGCCCAGGATTCATCAGTTGGGTCAAATTGTTGTATGCGGGCCCATTGGCACAGGTGGTCGTGAACGGAAGAGTATCGGCCCCGTTTGAGCTGGGCCGGGGCACGCGGCAGGGCTGCCCCCTGTCGCCGCTTCTTTTTGCGCTTGCCTTGGAGCCCCTGGCGGAGTGGCTGCGGTGGGAGCCTTCCATCCGTGGTCTCCGTTGGACCCCCGAGTATGAGGACCGCGTATCCCTATACGCTGATGACATCCTCCTGTACCTAGCCTCCCCACGTAAATCACTTATAGTCCTAGTTGATGTTTTACACTCGTTTGGTCGTAACTCCGGTCTCGTCATCAACTGGGCTAAATCGTGTGTGTATGTCCTCTCTGGGGAGGCTCCTATTCTCCCGCGGGGCTGTCCGATCCAGATCGCCCCGCAGGGATTTCGGTACCTGGGTGTCTTCATTACTCTGGACCCGGAGGCCCGGTATGAACGGAATCTGCTTCCCCCCCTCCAGCGTTTGCGGGTAGATGTCGCACGCTGGCGGCGCCTGCCGCTTTCGCCGCTCGGCCGGGCGGCACTGTTCAAGATGATGTCTCTGCCGCGTTTTCTGTACGCTCTGCAGAACACTATGGACTTGGTCCCGGCGCGCTACTTCCGTGAGGTGGAGAGTCTGCAACGCCGCCTGTTCTGGGACGGGAGGCCGCGTATTGCTCTGGCTAAGCTGACGCTCCCATGGTTTGACGGGGGGATTGCCCTCCCGGATATTAAACGGTACTATTGGGCCTCCCAGCTCGCTGCCATTAACCATGGCCTCTACGGGCCCGCCTTAAACCCGGCATTTGAAATGGACAAGATGCTCCTGCCAGGTGGCGATTACAATCGAGCGCTCTACTCTAGAGCGCCCGACGCTCGTCTGACGGGCCCCACGCGTGTCATGGTGCAAGTCTGGCACGCGGCCAATGCAGCTATGGGGTGGAAGGACCGTTTGACCCGGGCGTCACCACTATATGCGTCTGAGCGGTTAGGTCCCTTGTGGACCTCTAAGGGCTTCGAGAAGTGGGACATAATAGGTATCAGTAAAGTGGGGGATCTTTGGACGAGGGGAGGATTTAAAACGTTCAATATGCTGCAGACGGAGTTCCAGTTGCAGGGCGGTGAATACTTCCGGTATTTGCAGGTCCGTCATGCGCTGGGCTCCGTCTTCTCGGACGTTGCCTCCATCCCGGAATATTCCCCCCTGGAAGATAGAGTGCTGGATGGGCACGTCCCGGACAGCACGATCTCACTTATATACAAAAAGCTGATAAACGACCGCTCGGGCCTGTTGACTGCCCTTCGTGCGGCTTGGGTTGCCGACGGGCTGGAGTTGGACGACGAGGACTGGACCTCCGCGGTGGCCTCCCCGAAGGAGGTGGCCATACCGGCTCGCCTTCGCTTCGTCCAGCTCAAGATACTCCACCGGGTCTACATGACGGGGCCAAAGCTTCTGCGTATGGGCTATGCCGGAGATGGGTTGTGTAAGCGTGGGTGTGGTGCTTTGGGGACCTTTATGCATATTTTGTGGGAGTGCCCGGAGGTTGAGGGGTTCTGGCGTGGTGTACATGAGGTGCTGCGACTGGTTACGCATGTGGCGCTGTTGCCTGAAGCGAGGAGATGCCTGTTGAATGTGTGGGAACCGACTGATTACTCAGCGCCGCAGACGTGGTGGGTGACTCTGGGATATATGGTAGCCAAGCGTGATATTGCTCAACTGTGGGGATCCCAGAGGCCCCCGACGGTCTCGGCCTGGAAAGAACACATGGACTGGTGCATGTTTCGCGAAAAAGTGGTGTATGTGGCGAGGGGTAAGCCTGGGACAAGGGTGAAAGTATGGGGCCCCTGGAACGCCTACCGAGGGGGTATCTGCGTGCCACCGCTGCTGCCTGATCCCTCGCCAGCCCCATCCCCATAACCGACTCATTCCCCCGCTGCCGGGCATTGGGTTCCCCCAGTCCTTGCTTTGCTCTCTTCCCCCTCTTCACACTTCTGTGTATAGTTGGGATCCCCCCTCTTGGGGAGCACGTGCTGCTATTTTTGATTGTGGGTTGCCTTGTGGGTGTGGTTTTAATTTTCGTTGTTCTTAATTTAAAATGAAACCGCATAATGGGGCCTGGATGATGTGGTTTTTGACATTGTTATCTACTGAGAAATGCGCCTCCTGGACTACCACGTGTTCCGTAAATGTATGTCGTATATTCCTACCATTGCTAGCGGCCGGCCGGAAGGTTGTGGGCCCATACTTGTATACTTTTAAGACCTGTAATAAACGGTTTCAAAAAAAAAAAAAAAGAAAATTGTCCTTAGCGTTGTATCTCCATGTAACTCTGTGCGGTAGTGGCTTCCGGGGTTACAGAGCCCTGCCTCTTATGTGCAAATGACAAATAAAATCTGTTGTTAATAAAAAATGGAGACTAGCTGCTGAACGCACATTCCTGGAGAATTCAAGCACTATGGGAAATGAGAGTACACCTTATACTGTCAGCAGAACACTAACTCAATTGGTGAGGGATTTGGAGAGACCGAGAAGAACAGAAGCTAAACAGTGGTGGGAGATGACGTCTCTTATCAAGTTCTTGGAATGTAAAAGAATTCGAGAGGATTAAGGATCATGTTATTACCAACATATGAAGACATGGATGAAGATCTGATAAATTAATGTTGTGAAAACACAGAAGAAAGTTCAGTAAGATTATTAAGAACCTTGACAAAACATGCTAAAAGAAAAATGGAATTGCAAACAGCAGAGATTGAAATGATCAATAAGGAGCAGGAGAAATATAAAGATGATGTAATTGTAAAAGACAACAGCACAAATGTAAAAATTGTTGCGAGAATATGATGAGGATATCATGGAACCTTAAGCAAGAATGTTTAGAAGGGATAGATTAGATTATCAATGTGGCCATGTCTATACCTTTGCCAAAAAGTTTGATAGTTTGAGGGCAAAAGAAAAAGAGAAAATCATATGCACTAGCGAAACCTATTCCAAGTGAAAGTGAAATGAGCTCTGATGCAGGATCTACTGTGGATGCAGCACCAACAGAGAAGGCAGATTTTCACAAGGAGCTGCGTTTATTATGAATGACTACGCAATAAGGGGGTAGGGACAGACTACAACAGAACTTTGGAAATAAAACTGTAGGACAAGGATGGGCAAGAAGAAGGGCACATGGAAACAACTGGGGCCCCACAGATAACAACAATGGAATTGGATGAGACATTGAAAGATAAGACCATGGTAGTGAATATATCATCAACTACATTAAATAGCAATCAGGAAAGACTATTTGACTTGGGCCAAACATTTTGTCCATCGGCACGTCCTGATTCAACAGATTCAAGAATTGAGATTTACAAGTACATAAGAAAATAAAACTTCATAAATGCCATCAAATGAAACCTAAGAAAACTAATATCATGGCTACAACACAATCTGCACTCTCTTTGTTCAAAATCTCAGATGTTCCTGACCTCATCAACATTCAGGAATTAGCAATGAAACACTCAATGGATATCCCTAATAACAATGGGGGGGGGTCTTAAAAGTGGGGGGGATCTATAAACATGATTGAGATATCAGAAGTTTATGAATTGGAAGATGTAAGACATGGGAATATCTTGAAAGAAATGGGATTTAAAACAGATCACAATTTGTGGAGTGGTCTTAAGACATGGAGTAGGTTTTGTCCCCAATTGCCTCCAGGAAATCAGATGGATTTATTTCAGGAATTTATCGTGGATGACCTGAATTAGCTCCGTAAAAAGTGGCAGAACAATCCCAACAAGAGCAACTTCTCCCAAAGGTATTTGAAAGACATCAATTATTTGAAAAACAATCTATCATTAATTAAAAAAAGCCCTCGGACAAGGGTAGTAGCATCGTCCTGATGGATTGAAAAAACGTACTTGTTGGAGATTAGAAGACAACTGAACAATGCAACACACTATGTCCGTCTGGATGGGCACCCAATGAAAAAATTAGAGAACGAGTACCATTTGAAGTTGAAATCATGGCATGACTCGAACCTCTTGGAATAGGAGGAATATCAATATCTAAAAGTGGAGTATGCAAAGATTGACACCATTTATCTTCTCCCGAAGATACATAAGAACTTACAGAATCCACCGGGGAGACCCATTATAAGTTCAATTGGATAATTATTAGAAAACAGTTCCAGATATTTGGATTTGTTTTAATGGAGTACTTAGTCAATCCTCCATCGTAGTTAAAGGTCAGCACGGATTTCTTATGTAAGGTGAATCATACACCATGGAAACAAGATTACATAATGGTGAAGCTAGATGTAATTTCATTATATACATACATTGATCAAAATTGGCACCTCCTTCACCCCACCTACGCAAATGTATTCATGGGGTGGTGGGGGAAGGAGATGGCATGGACCGAAGAGAATGAGAATTTTACTCAGAAGATTGCACTTTGGACTCGGTTCATAGATGATTTATTCATTTTGTTTGAAGGAACTGAATTAAATTGAAAATTTTCGAGGAAAAGCTTAACTGTAATGATCTTAACTTACTCTTCACGAACATGCAGAGCCATTCACACTGTGAATATTTGGATGTGGAACTGGAAGTAGTTGGGGACTCAGTAACAGCTAGGATTCACAGAAAGCCAACTGCTACCAATTCCTTATTACATGCAAATAGTGTTCATCCAGGTGCCCTCAAATGGAACATTCCATGCTAAGGGCCAAAAGAATATGCTCCACAGAAGAACTATACAATAAAGAGCTATGTGACAGACATGGTTGAGCGCTTTCATAGAAGGGGATACCCAAGAAACGTGTTAGAGGATGCTAAAAGAGAGCCAGTGAAAAACACAGGATCAGCTGTTGTATGTACAAGGCAACGACTCAAATGAAAAAGACCATGAGGTGAAATTACTGTTATTGGACTTCAACATGGCACAATCAAGTATTAAAAAGATCCTACAAAATAATTGGCACCATCTGAAAAAGGATGAACATATTGAATATGTTGTGCAAATGGGTCCACGGATAACTTCAAAAAAAGTTGGATCTTTGGGAGATATATTAATATCCAGTCATTATGACCCTAAGAAGGGTGAAACAAATTGGCTCTCTGTGACCATGGGAGGTTTCAAAAAATGCAACTCTTGCAAGACATGCAAATATGGATTGAATTGCAAGAGTTATCAAACCTTTGAGGGCCATATGGTAACAATCAATGACAGAATCACTTGCAATACGGACCGCGTTGTTTATGTCCTCAGATGTGGTTGTAATAAGTTTTATGTGGGCAGCACCATTGATAAGTTAAAACTGAGGATCTTATAGCACATAAGAGCGATAAAGAAAGACTTATCCAATGGCATCCCATTTTGAAGAATGTCACAGTCGATTGTGGAATCACATATGTCAGGACTCAGTCAAGAGGGGGAAACCAAGAAAAAGAACTCAGAAAGCAGGGGACTCTCTAATGCACCTTATTTCCTTTTTATGTACTTCTCCTTGTACTTCATCTCCCTGTACCTCTGCACTTTATATTCCCCGTTTCCCTATACCCATGACCAATAACATTTATTAAGGTTTTATGGAGTACCATGAGCCATGAAGGATATTTGAACAAAAACTATGCTGCTAATACTTATGTAGACACTGTGCATGGGTTAAAAGCATTATGCACTTTACATAAAGTTGGGTTGTACAATTAGGCGTTATGCTCCTTAATATCTTGAAGGATCTGGAGCCATGTGACTCATGGAGAATCGGTGTTTTATTATGCATTTGGTATATTTATGGATCCATGTGCAATTAGGCAGCATGCACTTTATGAATGCTATCATTACCTATGTTATTGAGTAGGTTACATATCTTCCTGAAAGAGCTGGAATTGTGAGGGTTGATTATAATTCCACAATGAACTTTATGAACATTATGCATTCCAGACAATTGAATTAGGTAGTGTGCACTTTATGGTAACCTTGTATGCAATATGGACTCATAATAAATGTCTTAAAAAGGATACAACACCTTGCAGGGACATTGGAGGATCTAGAATTGTGAAGTTTGTATGCAGCTGCGCGGTGCACTTAGTGAATAGTAAGCACTTTATGTAATTGAATTACGCAGTATGCATTTTGAAGTGGCTTGGTGCACAATCAAATATTATAATAAATGTTTTTAGAAACATAGGCACCCTGAAGGAAGGATACTGGAAATATGTTTATAAAAACGAAAAACGACATCATTTTTCGAATCCAAGAATTGTGAAAGCTATTTATAAATTGCACTGTGCAATTTAGGAACACCATATATATATTCCATATAATTGAATTAGGCAGTATGCACTGCATAGCAGCTTTTTGTGCAATTGATTTTTAGATTAACATTTCTTGAGGAAAATAGGTACCTAATAACATAAATGCTATAAATGTATTTATAAAATAATAAGCAAAAAATTGTATATATACCACATATATGTTAATGTCTAAAACCTTGACATTTTCAATGATTGTATAACATAGGGCATTATTTTCAATAACTATGCTTAGATAGGAATTGCCATCTATGATATTTGGACCTGGATGTGTATGTATAAAACAACATGGAGGACAAAAACATCTGACAAAGAATGGTCAAAATGATGTTCTAGTGCTTGAGGGCCACTGTGGTGCAAGAAGTACTATGGTTAAAAGATTGTACACCACAGAGTCTGTAAGACCCGGTCGAAGGCATCAGCCAAAACGCTTCAGTCATTCCATTACCTTTCAATTGGTTTGTGCCAAGGGAAAATTTGGTATTCACTTAGTAAAATTAAACTTCACATTACCTGCCTGCCGAGAATCTGTATGTTATGTTATGTTAATGAGATTTTGTAGAACGCACGTTCACCAACAGGTTTCTTGGTGCTGGGAGATACCTTATTTTATCCTTGGAGACAACGCACTAGAAGGTCGGGTCTAATTGTAAGCTTGCGAAAAAAGCCAGGTCTTCAGCTTTTTCCTGAAGCACAGATGGTCAGTTTCTAGTCTCAATGACAAGGGCAGGGCGTTCCAGAACTTGGGTCCATGAAAGGAGAAGCACGATCCTCCCATGCGTTTACGTCTTGAACCCGGAACCACCAGTAGATTCTTGTGCATGGATCTTAGCGTGCGCATAGGATAGTATCTGTGAATTTTAGAGGAAATTAACTCAGGGCCAGTACCATGAATGGCTTTAAACAGGATATAGCCTGTTTTAAACATGGAGCGCTGCTCCACAGGGAGCCAATGCAATTCCCTCAGCAGCAGTTTAATATGGCAGCGTCTGCCTCGTTGATAGATGATTCTTGCTGCCTGGTTTTGTATCAGCTGTAAGCAGTGTATCTGATTACGCTGGAGGTCTAGGTATATTGCATTTGCATAATCAATTTTGGATAGGATCAAGGCGATGATGATTTGGATGCTGGCTTCCCTGCTGAAAAACGTTCTGATTTTACGCAGTTTCCTGAGTTGGAAGAAGCAAGCAGAGATGATAGCCCTGATCTGCGAGTTCAAAGTGAGTTCAGAGTCAATATGATTACCTAGGCTCTTAATCAAGGTCTTAGGGGTGGGTGCCGGTCCCATTTCTTCGGGCCAGTGAGTAGGGGTCCAATGCTGAAGTTTATTGTTTAGGAAAAATGATATTGGTTTTATCCGAATTAAGTTTTAGCTGATTTTTGTTCATCCAGTTCCTGATAAAAAGCATGGTGTTCTTGAGGAACTCCTTGAATTGTATGAAGTCATCTATAGAGAAAATCAGCTGTATATCATCCGGATAGTTATATATCCGTACCCCCATCTGACGGAGTGTGGTTATGAAGGGTCGGATATATACATTGAAGAGGTGCGGCGACAGTGAAGAACCCTATGGAACTCCACAATTGAGGTTGCAAGTGTCGGATTTATAAGGCGATAGCCACACTGATTGTCTTTGAATTACTAAGAAGGATTGAAACCATTTTAGGGCTACTTCTGCTGTAGCAAGACGTTCCATCAATTTTGCGTGATTATGTGCCACTGTATGGTGGTTTGGGAGGAGAGCTCCATAGGAGAAACAAATAATAATAATAATAATAATTATATATCTAGAGGATACTCCAGCACAGGGCCATTTCAAGCAAAGATCAGGCTGATCCTGTCCCTATACATTTTGAACAGATGCATGATGGTAATCCGAATTTTCTTCACTATTATGTGATTGATACGGTGTTACCAATGAAACGTGGAGGCAATCGGGAGGCGAAATTGCGCCTATTGGAAACACGTTATATCTTGGAGCTAGATACAAAAAATCCAGCGGGATTAAATGCTAGTGAGGATTTCCATACTTGTTTATAGTCTCCCTTATAGTAATATTCGGGGCAGGCCAATGTGGGCTCACATTGGAAATGTACAAGGAATATAGCTGCTTTGTAAATAATCCAGTTACATATATCAAAATTGTTTTTTATAAAAATCTTTAAAAGTTTTTAAAAAAACAGAGGGGAAAAAAAGAGAAGAAATAACAAATATAAAAACTTGACTTATCTTGTTGTAACATTAAGGAACAATTAAACATATATTTAGAAAGAATGGTTATTAGGCACACTCTCTTTGCGGGAAACAAATTGGGAAAAGGAGTACCTGCACCAGGTCTCCCTATCCACTGTGTTTTTTCATATATCTTTGCACTATTTTGCACTTATTCTTTGTAGCAATATTTTTAGGGTAAAATTCCAGGACATTATATGATGGGCATTGATTATATAAGCCCACTTGGGCACAAGTTGATATACTTATGAGCTGAATTGTGAATACCAATGAATGTACTGTATTGAGGAAATTCTCTTTAGAAATCCCAGAGGCGCATAATTAAGTATGGCATTGTCTTCAAACTATATTAGCATTTGGCTACGTATTTTGACAGTGTTGTTTTTAATTTGCATAGATATATATATTTATTGATATTTATATTCATATTTATATTTACATAAGTATTTATTTATATATTTATGTATATCGATTGAATGATACTTTCAATATGTGCACAGTACTTCTTTTTTAGGGTGTAGAGAGTAACTCATTGCTTTCTATGCCCAATTTGTTATTGTGATACCTTTAAATGCCGCTTATTCCCATGGCAACGCGTCATGTGATCAAGACCCGAGTGGGGGTCGAAACGCGTTATGGCGGTCAGGCTGGGCAAGTAATCAAATAAAAATATTCTGATTGGCTCCATCTTCTGGGTCCGCTCTTCGTCATTTTCTGCCTGAGTGAGGCAGTGGCAAGCGGCGATTTGCATGCATATATATATATGTATGCATGTATATATATATATATATATATATATATATATATTTATTACCTACTGCGGTCGCCAGAAGGTAGTTATAGTTAGGACCATAGTTTCTATAGGAAAAGCGTTTTTTTTGTTTTGCCCAGCGTGACATATATCCTGAAAATTTTCACGAAACCTCCCCTTTTTGGTTCAGCTGCTGTTAAACATTTTGGGGTGATCCGTCAAGAAAAGCCGAGAAAAAAGGGGGGGGGGGTCCCAAAACGCGTTTCCCCCATTTTAAGTCTATGGGGATTTATCATTTTTGAACACGACTACAGCCCGAACTGCTGAATGGAATTACACAAAATTTGGCAGAAAGCTAGTTTTTTTTGCAGAGAGTGTGCTTTTTGTGATTTGGTGTAAATCCATTCAGTAGTTTCAGAGAAATGAAAGTTTAAAAAATATAGATATCTGGGGATGCGAGCACTTGCAGTGGACTCGTTCATCCTACTAAAATTTGATTGGCTGCCAACATTTCAACGAGGAAATGTTGGCAGCCAGCTTGATGCTGAGTCTCAGAAAAAAAGAAAAAATATAGAAAAAAGTTCAAGCTAGTAATACCTTGACCCCCCAGATATGGTGGTGGGGAGTTCCCACAGGGACCCCACTGTGCTTTAAAAGTATTTTTTTTTTTTATGTTGCTACAGACTTGCGGGTGGATCCACAAATCTGTGGAAAAATTTAAAAAACAAGACATGCGGCCTCCTGCGTGTCTTTTTTTAAAGCCCTTGGGAGGACCAAATGCCGGAGGCATAAAGGAGGGGGGCTCATAGGGCCCCACTCTTGGGCTTAGGCAAAACCCCGGAGACCACCACCTCTCTGGGCCTGTAAACAACAAAAATACGGAGGGCCCGCTCATCCCCCCTGGAGCCCTGGGGACCGCCACCTCCCTGGGGCAATGAATACTCAAAATACAGGGGGACCAATTTGGCCCCCGCTGCCCTGGGGACCGCCTCCACCCCAGGGCTAGATGTGACAAATGCCCCTCCTGTTACCTCCAGTAAGTCCCACACAGCGGAATTGCTAAGAGGTTGCCTTCTTTCTCCACCACTTTGCAAATGCGCATCCTGGCACACTACTAGTTGGGGGCTCTTGAGGGTCCTTGGGGGCCAACTAGCCCTCTTGTTACCTCCAGTAAGACCCACACAGCTGGATTGCTGAGAGGTGGTCAAAGGCCACGCTCCCTTTCTCCACCACTCAGCAAATGTGCCTCCTGGCGCACTGCTGATTGAGGGATGAAGTCCACTTTAATCCTGAGGGACCTTGGGGGCCAAGAAGCCCTCCTGGTATCTCCTGTAAGTCCTACACAGCAGGATTCCTGAGAGCTAGTCAGAGGTCCAGCCCACTTTCTCCACCACTCTGCAAACGTGACTACTAGTTAAAAAAAACACACAAATTCACTGAAAAAAACAAAGGTTACAGAGACGTTATAGTTAGAAATCAGGATTGAAAAAAAAACATAGAAATTGACTGAACAAACCAAAGGTTACAGAGACGTTATAGTTGGGCTCAGGTGTCACTTGTACAAAACCAGAGAAATTCAGCCATTATAGTTAGTGAGCTAACTATAACTGACGCCCCCACAATGCACTGCTTATGACCTTATATATTACATCACTCATGACATGATCAGTGACATCACTGATGACATCATCCGGTGACTGTGAGTGTTTTTAAAACGTTGTCAAATTATATACCAAGATGTATTGGTGACTCAGTGGGTGTTTGAGTGCCTGATTGGATGATTCAGTGGGTGCATGACTAACTGGATAAGTAAGTGATTTGGTGTCTCAGTGAATGTATGGGTGAGTGAGTGGTTATGTGAATGTCTGTATCTGTCTGTCAGTTGGTGTCTAAGTGGCTGTATGGGTGAGTGATTGGTTGTCTGCATACCTCTATGGGTATCTGAGTGTCTGTGTAGACTGGTGATGAGTGAGTGGGTGAGTCAGTGGCTGTATGGGTTAGTGAGTGCATTTGTGTGGGGCTAGATGGGTCCAGAGGAGAATTCACAATGGAATTTTCTACACCATACTGTTACTTACCCATTATCCACTATCATCTAGTTCTGAATCCACACCCCAGTGTCCCTACTGTTGCACTAACTGGAGTGGGAATAGTACTAAATACACAAAATTCAAATTACAAAAATTAATACATTTAATATAATTAAATTACTTCCCACCCTATTCCCCTATAAACCCACAACCAGCTACGGAACTAAAAGCGCAAAATAAATAAATTAATTACTACTAAAAATGTATCACATATAGTAAAAATAAAAACAATTCTTATTCAAAAAAACATACATCACATACATATAAAATATATACTAAAATATATAACAATAAGGGTCCGATTCCGATTCTGGCCGCAAATCGTACCGACCGACACTGACCCCGGACCGAATACCGACAGACACGGACCAGCGCCGTACGACCCGTGCAGTACGATGCAACGTGAGTGAATTACAACCGACACGTACAAAATACAAGCAGTATGACCGAGCCTTAGGGAAAATAGTGATCCGGCCGGAAAACCGACGCGAATTTCACCGACCGAGACGAACCCGGAATGAACCTGACCGACCCGTACCCGCGATGTCCGAACCGCGCAGTACGATGCAATGCGTGTAAAACCAGACCGACTCGCACGGAGACCAAGCCGCACGACCGACACGCACAGAAAACCGGGCACACAAGCAATAGAGACCTTCGAGACCGACGCGTATCAATCACAGAAGATAGGCAGCGTGAACGAGGCGGAGAAGCCAGCACGAGATAACAGCAGCATCCGTTTCAGTCACATGAACGTCTCCTTCATGCCTGCAAAACAAAGGAAAAAAGACAAAAAAAGGACCAGACAAGCAATGACAAAGCCAATAAATACCACAAAAAAAAAATGAGTCAAAGACACATCCACAACTCCAACTATATAAAGGACTACAATCCCTACCATCATCCCTTGCAAACAGGGGACACAGACAGCAGCAAACACCAGTACACAGCAACCACAGACACACTCACAACTCCCCCATCACACAACTCACATACCATCAGCACCTCATACAAAAGCACACACACATACACCCAGCAAAACCAACACCAACCCGCCCTCACTTGCACCCTCAGAAACACATCCCTCACCACCACCACCCATCACCATGCCCCCAAAGAAGAATCCAAAGTTCACAGATACTGAGTTAGAAGTGCTGGTAGACGAGATCATCAGAGTAGAGCCACATTTGTTTGGTACATTGGTCCAAAGGTTCCCCATGTCACAGAAAACCAAGATGTGGGCGATGATTGTGGACAAGGTGAACGCTCAAGCACCAGCAAGGCACACAAAGGACAATATCCAGAACAGGTGGTATGAAGTGCGCAGGAGGGTCAAGAAACTCATCGAAAAAGATCACGCCCTGAGTCAGTGCACCGGCGGTGGCCCTCCTGCCAAACCAGTCTACTTCAGGACCTGGGAGGAGAAGGTGCGGAACATCCTACCACCAGAGAGCGTCCATGGCCTAACAGACATCCCAGAGCCTGGTGAGTACACAAACAACATACCCAAGATTGTGTGGCAAGGGGACAGTGAAACCATGCACCGCAAGCAAAGCTACAGTAACCAATAGATAATCAGCCCAAGATGTGTATGCCAGTCAGACAAACACAATACCTGCCATCTCATAGTGACTTGGAACTGTGTCATGACATGCACCAACCTACAAACAAATAGAGAAAACCAGTGGCACAAAGCTAATTAGACACTGCCAGACAGTTTGCCACCACAAACACACTACCTCACAGTGCAGCTGACTGACAGGAAGGAATTGTGGGGATGCAGGTGAAGTGAGTGTATGCAAAAGCATGATGGGGCCTGTAGTCACAAATAATGCTCCCCCTCCTGATTGGCCCATCAAGACCTCACTGAAACATGCCCACATCACAGGGAGTGGAAAATGACTGACAAGATGGCTGACACTGGGTTCTGCTGTGGGGAGCACAAGGCCCTACTAGGGGTTGTGTGCAAATCAGAAGCAGGACACCACTGACTGACATCCTGAAAGACAACTTGCATGCCCTACAATGGAAGCACGTTTCATGATGGGAAGGAGGACTGACAGCCCTGACCATACTTACCAGCATGTGGAGACACCCCCCCAACACAAACTCCACACAACTCTCCGGGTAGAATGCATTGACACACACCGCATTGAAATATCAGCAAAAGATACCCCATACTGTGTGCTACTGTGTGAAGCACTGGAGCTCTCTTTGGACTTGTAGCCAAACAAACACTAGGGGCCCGATTCACAGAACTAACTTAGGACAAAATCCTAAACTTACTACTATTTTGGTATTCACAGAAGGCACTTACTCATTTCGGTATTCACAGAAGTTAGGAGTCCTAACTTTAGGACTCCTAAACGCCTTCTGTGAATACCGAAAGTCTTAAAATTAGGATTTTTCTCAGTTTAGTAGTAGTAAAGTTAGGACTCCTAACTTTAGGACTCCTAAATGCCTTCTGTGAATACCGAAAGCCTTAAAATTAGGATATTTCTCAGTTTAGTAGTAGTATAGTTAGGACTCCTAACTTTAGGACTCCTAAATGCCTTCTGTGAATACCGAAAGTCTTAAAATTAGGATTTTTCTCAATTTAGTAGTAGTAAAGTTAGGACTCCTAACTTTAGGACTCCTAAATGCCTTCTGTGAATACCGAAAGCCTTAAAATTAGGATTTTTCTCAGTTTAGGAGTAGTAAAGTTAGGACTCCTAAACTGAGAAAAATCCTAACTTTAAGACTTTCGGTATTCACAGAAGGCATTTAGGAGTCCTAAAGTTAGGACTCCTAACTTCTGTGAATACCGAAATGAGTAAGTGCCTTCTGTGAATACCAAAATGAGTAAGTGCCTTCTGTGAATACTAAAATGGTAGTAAGTTTAGGATTTTGTCTTAAGTTAGTTCTGTGAATCGGGCCCTAGGATTTCACAGTCAGCCATCTTGCCATTGTTGTCACACCCCCTCACAGGGAAGCAGAGTCAAGAGGAAGGAAGTATGTGGATGCTGGGAAGGGGGGTGTAGCCAAGAGTATGATGGGAGTCGCAGTCACAGACAATCTACACCCACCCACATGGCCCAGCAAACTCACACTGAACCATACTCTCCTCACAGGGAGTGAGACGGGACTCACAAGATGTCTGACACTGGGCTCTGTTGTGGGGAGAACAAGGCCATGCTGGGAAAAGGTCAAACACAAACACCAGGACTTCACAGTCAGCCATCTTGCCATTGCTGTCACACCCCCTCACAGGGAAGCAGAGTCAAGAGGAAGGAAGTATGTGCATGCTGGGAAGAGGGGTGTAGCCAAGAGTATGATGGGAGTCGCAGTCACAGACAATCTGCACCCACATGGCCCAGCAAGCTCACACTGAACCATACTTGCCTCACAGGGAGAGGGAAGGGACGAACAAGATGTCTGACACTGGGCTCTGTTGTGGGGTGCATAAGGCCATGCTGGGAAATGGCCAACAACAATATCAAACTCTGTCCGTGACAAGCTGGGAAAAAGCAGTGTACAGGCAGGCATCTGTTAGAAAAGTAGAAAATGTCATGTTTGTGAACCATCGATGCATGTAGAAACATAACTCCCATTGTGTGTCTCTTCCAAACACAGGTGTGCTGGGCAACCAGCACCAAATGAAGAGGATTCTGGCAGACACCGAGCTCTCTGGTCTGACTCTCTCTCTGTCCTCTTCGGATGACGACAACCAACCTGGCCCCTCCGGTTTGAGCCATCATGCAGTACCAGCAGCATCAACATCTGCACCCCCTGTACCCATGCCTCCAGCATCTGGACACCACAGGGCACCCCCGCCAACACAGACAGACCAAGGCCAATTAAAACCCACAGCACAGGGACACAGGACCCCCGGAAGCTACAGCAAACACCACCAGCAACACCACCCAAGGGGTCCCAGTGTCACCTGTGCGTCCCACTGCTGGTCCTGGCCGTGTACATATCGGTGCTGGACTGCATGATGACCCCCACCTGGCACGCATCATAGATGCGTACCAGGATTGCACCGGAGGATTTGGCCAGGTAGTAGGGATCCTCAAGGACATGCAACATGAGCAGGTCGCCCACCATGCCCGCATGGAGGCCAAGTGGGATGCCCTTACTGCGGTGCATCGGGACATACTCCAATGCCTCTGCCAGATCAACACCAACCTGTCCACACCTCCCTGTGTGGCCACAACATCTGTCGCAACACCATCTGCCAGCGCCACAGGGAGGGAGGAGGACTCTGGCGGAGAGTCTCCTGGAACCGCAGAGGCCTGCACCTGAGGATCCCCCCCCCCCCCGAAAGAAGAGGGGTCGTCCGAAGAAGGACATGAGAGAGGCAGATGTCCCAGCACATCCCCCAGGGACTCTAAACTTGTTCTGGACAATGTTCTTTGTGCGCAACCCGTTCACATTGTCCAATCGCACACAACTCGCCCACATGACATAGAGGGTTCATGTTGGGCCAATGTGGCAGATGACTGTGAACTTTACTCTGGACATTTCATCTACCAGCAATTCCAACTCTAATGTGAACTTTGGATTCCCAAAACAATGTACAGCACCCACCATTCTGGGCACTTCCCTCACACATGTTTGAAAATAAACTCACCAGTACACCATACTTGCCTCTTTTGTGATTGCAACTTGTCATGTTCAGGGAGATGTCGATCTGCTACACAACACAGTGCATGCCAAATACTGGAACAATGTGACCAACGTAAGGTGAGTCATGGTGATGTGACACATGTGAGGGAAACACACCACTATGGCACCACAACACATACTCACCATGGCCATGTTACTCATCCCACACAATGATGTTGACCTGAAACACATTGGCATGCACAGACACAACACCAACCCCAGTCAGTGGTAACAAGTCCACAGGTGAGGTAAGCAGATGTCACTCAGATGTGGGAAGACAGACAACGCACATAACAAAGCGTAGCACAGGTTCATTACACATCAGCAACACGTTTATTCCACAATAGTTGCACCGTAATACTACGGAACAGTGGACACACGCTCACAAAGTGTTGGAGAATTGAAGTCCAGGGCTGTGTGGTACATCAGTTGATGGGAATTGACAACTTCCACACTGGTGTTGGCTTCTGGGTGTTGGGGGGCAGTGTTGACCAAACAACAGGCAAAGTACCCTGGGAAGGACAGACACAAGACACAGTCAAAAGCACAGCAGAACAGGAGAGAAATGCAATACACATGCACAAAACATGTCGCAAGAAACCTACACAAAAACAAGTTAGCAGTACTACCCTATTGTGGAGTACACACCACCTGAATGGACACATCACTGCACGTATCCAGTCAAGTGGCACACAGGTACACTCAGACAGCAACAGAGCTGCCACAACACATTCCAGGCTACCTTAATACATTGACATAACAACCCTGGAAACTCACATTCAGGTTAAGAAGTTGTTGATGAGCTGTGAGCGGACGTCACCCTCATCCTCATCCTCACTGGCATCTTGGACCAGGCTGGGAGCCTCCACAGGTGCCAGAGGTTGGTCATCGTCATCCTGGATGAGAGGCACCTCCTTCCGCACTGCCATGTTGTGTAGCATGCAGCATACAAGGATTATTTTGCACACCTTTGCAGGCTCATATGGGAGGGCCCCTCCGGTCTTGTCCAGGCAACGAAAGCGGCTTTTCAGGAGGCCGAATGTCCGGTCAATCACCCTCCTGCTCCGACCATGTGCCTCATTGTAGCGCAGCCAGCACAGCTGGTGTCACAGGGTACCTGAGGGGTGTCAGCAACCACGGCATGTTGGGGTATCCGGAGTCACCTACACACACAAAAATGAACAAGTAGCTGAGTTTTGTAGGAGTGCAGAATACAACATTGACAAAGACACACAATGAGAAACAGTCAGTACACACCGACAAGCCAGGCATGCTGAGCTGGCATCTGTGACATCAGCGTTGCAATGCGACTACTCCTCATAATGTAGGCATCGTGTGCAGAACCAGGGAACCGTGCACACACATGAGTGATAGACATGTCAGCAAGACATACCACCTGTGCATTGATGGAGTGGTAGTGCTTCCTGTTCCGGTATTTCTGCTCATGTGCCTGTGGTGGTATCAGGGCCACATGTGTCCCATCAATAGATCCTATGACGTTCGGCATCCTCCCCAGTGTATAAAAGGTATCCTTTATCTCAGGGAGTTCAGCTGGGCTAGGGAACTTGATGTACAGGTCTAGGAAATGCAACTTCCCCTCCAAGAAATCGCGTAGCACCCGACTAAACATCGTTTGCGACATACCACCAGCAGTAGCCACAGTGTACTGGAAGGTACCAGTAGCAAAGAAGTGCAGGGCTGCCATCACCTTCACCTCTGGGGTCAGTGCTGTAGGGTATGTCCGGCCAGGTAGCAGATGTGGCGCCAACTGCTCCGCCAACTCCTCAATCAGTGGCCTGGTGAAGCGGTACCGTCTGATGCAGTTGCGTTTCTGCATGGTTGCAAGGTCTGGGAATGGTCGATAGACAACTGGTGTCCTGCAATACCCTTATCAACATCAGGCGTGCCCCCACTCTGCACACCTTCAGGAAGAGCCTCAAGACCTGGATCTTCGATTGACCTGGAGCTGTACCTCCTCACCCCCCCTAGCACCAGACCCTCACGGGTGAGTGGTGTGCTTCACAATTCCCTGATTGATTGAGTGAACTTTCAGAGACACACACATGACATGGTAATGCTATTAAAGTGTCTTAGATAACTAGATAATTTACTGTGTTTTGCCTTGGCAGCAGCACAGATAGGCAATCATTACTCTGTATTAAAACCTACCTGTAGGTGTTTTTGTTGCGTGGAATCCAGCAGATAACTGTAGTAAGCGAAGACGTAGAGCACCAACTCTGACAAACCGGGGGGTCCTTTTGTTATAGTCCCGAGTTAGGCCAATGTAGCGAAGCAGCTTATTTCTTACATTGTTCTATTTCTCAGCAGTAACCTTTTGGAAATATTTGTGTGCGTGACAATGTTGGATTAATTTCCCTGAAACTAAACTTGTTTACACATCTAGCTACGCACAACATTAGCACAATGCCCTGAACATCATGTACAAGGTCTCTTTCTCACTATGTACAAATGTCATCTCTATCTTTATCCATGGGGCGACAGGGCTATCTACATATCCATAAGATTTCTAATCTATACACACATCGCAAGGCTGCTTTCTATTATAAAAGATGAGCTTCCTGATAGATAAGCTGAGGAGGCACTTCAGCTGACACCGAAGGTCCGTGCATGCTGAGAATTCACCACCCAGCAGTCTGACATCTCGTGAGGGGTGTTCAGTTCATTACCAAGACGGGGTCCTTCATTCTCTTCCACCAGGTAATGGGGTTAGATCGTCCCTTGGGGAGATTCTTGGCTCTACTCCTACACACACTCTAGGTATACTTAGAGTTGGGTTCGCATAGCATGAATACTTTTGATTACTGCCTTGTTTTATATGTCAGCATATATACATTGTTTTAGCACCATGGTAGAACTATATCTACTATTCACGCTTTTGGTGCTTGTAATCACTTTTATCTGCTTCTGTTTACTAATCATTGCAGCACATGTATTCTATACAAGAATAACGTTGGTTCAATACATATATTGAAAATGTCCCACTGTGTATTCTCTGTATGCTTACTTCTCTGAGAACAAGTGAGCACGAATGACAGAGCGAAAGGTTCTGTACTGTTTCCATGATTACTGCGGGTTCATGGTTGTCAGAAACTATTAGTTCCCTGGTAGGTTAGGAGGGCTTACGGTGGCACTATGAGGTAGCTGGTCTAATAGGCCAACATATCCTGCGGGTTGTCCGGAATCAGTCTTGGCACCAAGCCCCTAGTTTATGTTTTCCAAATAATGCGCAGATCCTACGGATTAGTAGGACCTACACAACACTTTCACTTTCATGATTCCTTTTAGGCCCTGTTGCGAGTTGTACTTTATTTTAAAACCTGTATTTTCAACATGTTTGTAATTTTACAACTGTATGCAACATGGTTGCCAGTTTATGTGCTCTTAAATATTCCGGTAATAAGTAAGTGTAAAGACAATATTATATGGTAAAGGCCAGTTTATTTGGAAAAGTATGCCAGATTCCATAGGTTTAATCTGTTTATTACGTTTTGTAAAGTCAATAGGCCTGAGCTACTTATTGTGAAAAGCATGTGTTAAAGACAATAGGCTTTTGTGGATGGACTGTTATTATACTGTGCTAAAGCCTGTAGGCAGGTACTTTGTTATATGGAATTTCACAGATTACAGTAATAGGCAAAGAGTTTTGGAGTTGGTTATCTACCCAAACAAACTGTGGGAATAGAAGTTAAGCACTACAATAATACTTATTGTAAGATCCCGTAGGAAAGATAGTATTATGCTTTGCCAACTGTGTAATTTTGTATAGATGTTTACTTTTATGACTGTATGCCGAATGGTTGCCTTGCGGAAAGCTTATACTTAGTACAATGGGCTTACATTGGTTATGGTGACAAGACAACGATAAAGGCTATATTCCTGATTGTTTATCATAAAACTTTACGTTAAGGGCCGCAAGCCTGACATATTGATTGTGAAAAGCATACGTTAAAGTCAAAAGGCATTTAAGGATGGATTGTTATTACTCCGAATTAGATATGTTTTTCCTTACATGGCATCTCATTGATTACATTAATAGGCAAGTGTTCTGGTGTTGGTTACCCACCTCTGACAAATCATTGCTAAGCCCTGTTAATAGAGAAATTGTTTTACTGTGCCAAATCATGGGGATAGAGAAGTTGCTCTATGGTAATCCTTATCATTCTCTACTAGTAGTGATTTGTATTGTTTGACAACTGTATTTTGTACATATTTGTAATTATATCAGTTATACCTGATGGTTACCCTGTGAGAAGGCTTATGAATCAGCACAGTAGGTCTGATGTTGCTTATGGTGACAAGCTCGGTATTAAGGTTATAGGCTTGATTGTTTATAATAAAAAGCAGCCCAGACACATTGATAGTGAACAGCATGTGTTAAAGCCAATAGGCATTTAAAGGTAGATTGTTGGGGGCGTGGTCTCGCCGAGAAGCAAGATGGCCACTCCATGAGCGAACTCTGCCAGCCAAGCTTCTAATCCATCACAATCCGGCATGCTTGTGGTGCCCCCATTGGTGTGACTACTAAGGGGTATCACCTGAGCCTGCACTGTCCTCTGTTCTAAAGAGATCGGGCCTTGAGACTCCCTCCGGCCATGCCACAGGTTCCCCCAGGGTTGCGCTGCTTTTACAGCCTGTCCGGGGGTGGCACCGGAGCTGCATCGAGACCTGTGGTTCGGCCTGGGCTGGATGGGGCCTGGACTCCATCTCTGGTAGACGGAGCTGGCTCTGTGTCAACACCCCTGTGATTGCAGACGCGGCTGCCAGGAGATGCTGGTGTGTAGAGGGGGAAAGATTGGTGCAGGGCGGCGGTGCTAGGCCTCTATCCCGTGGCACCCACCCCAGCGGCGTCACTATGGGGGTGCGGGGGTGCGGACCGCACCGGGTGACACTCTCACATGGGGTAACACCAACAGAGACGGTGTGCGCAGAGCAACCTAACCTTTTAGGAGGAGGACGTGCCTGTGCGCAGTGCGCACTGTCTTCTCTCCTTTCTTTTATTTCCTTCCCTGTGAAATGGATCCAAAAAAGAAAATCACTTTTGCTGGAAATCAACGTCGTATTTTTCTGACATTTAATTCCAAAATGCAGCATCGGGAATAAAAGTTTAAAAATATGAAAAATAAATAACTAAATAAAGTAAGACCGAGTGGTAGCAAACTGTCCAGATTGATTTTATTCACACCCAAACACATTAGCGCCACTTTTACAGAGTTTGCCAGTGAAGCGCTATTTTTGTTGTCTTGGCTTTGTTTTCCCTGGGCTTGGAACTAGTGCACCAATCCTGGAGGTACTGCAATGTGAGGATTGAAAAACAAAATTTGTACTGCTGCTCTATATCTAGGGATGTTGTCTTTTTTTACCATACTGCTAAGGTTTGGAAGGATATAAGCAATGGACATTGAAATGGGTCCATTCAGGGCCCTGTTGTCATGTCCTTAACGTTTCAGGCAAAAGCACTCACTGATTTCTGAACAGTGAGTGTAAAAGCGTTAAGGTAACCATGTTGTTCCTGCTTACATTTCACATGGTTTACAAAATTTTGCATTCCCTATCATGGTTTGCTTTTTCCAGGATGCTGTCACTTTTTTTTGTAGGCCACATATTGCTCTTGCCCAGTGTGTAATTTAAATTGAGCCGTTGCCAGGTGTTTATAGCTGGCAACAATTGGGTTGTAGTTGAAGGCAGTCTGAGTTTTTCTCAGTGGGGCAGTATGGTGTTCAGTGGGGGAGAGGATGTGGCTTTATGGCCAGAGCTGCAAAATTTGTAACTGGGGAACCAGGTTCAGCCTTAATAACCAGTCCGCCAGACCACGCTCCTGAGAGAGCACTATCTCATGCTAGATCTTAGAAGGCATCGCAAGACATTAGAAGCCCCGGTGTCGTAGCACCAGCAGGTGGACCCTAGCATGACAATTGTAGGTTAACCTTCAAGGCTTGTCCACCACTATTCATACTGAAGTTCACCTCCAGTCTTGCGGGCAGGCCTATGAAGCAGTGCACCCTAGAACAGTGACCCTGTCACTGAGATCACAGGACCCTTGAGAAGGGCCAGTTCTAGGTTGGTGCAACCGGTGTGACCGCACCAGGTGCTCACTTTAGGTGGAGGCATCATTATTGCAAGTATATTATGGTTTTAAAAGCGCTTGCTGCCTCCTTCCTGGCCTCCAGTAATTTTCGGTAACAATAAAAATGTCATGATGACTCTGGTGATTAATGTTCTTCCTAGAGAGAGATCGGAATTTTGTCTAATGGAAGATTTAACTCATGGAAAGGTAGCTCAGAGGGTTAATGTACCTGCTGAAAAGAACATGTACCATGCAGATC
The DNA here is from genome assembly GCF_964204655.1 of Triturus cristatus. Classification (NCBI taxonomy): domain Eukaryota; kingdom Metazoa; phylum Chordata; class Amphibia; order Caudata; family Salamandridae; genus Triturus; species Triturus cristatus. The sequence continues at coordinate 1,187,028,914 of NC_140581.1, read as the reverse complement.
ACAAAGTGCACATAATGTAAATAGGCCAGTGGGCTACTGCTTTTGTCAGCGAGATCCTTTTGTTACTTGCAGTTTATAAGTTAAAATCCTAAAATAGAACAGTGAGCTATTAACTGTCATCTACTCCGCAGCAACACAAGTCACATTTTTTATTAACTCTTGATACGTTTGAGCAACAAACAATTTATTAGTTTAAATGGTCAGATCTTGCTGCAGATCTTACATTATGAGGCAAATATGGAAGAGCCATTATTATTTAGAAAACATTTGCAAACTAGGATTTTTAGCCATTCATGTTTGAACTGCGGTTTTGGAAAAGGGAGAAGTGCTGATGACAGAAACTCCATGGCTCGGAGACAAATGGCTTGTGCTTCCACATTTTATCGTATTTGGGGACATTCTGTGATTTGAAGCATATCCCACTTTGTGAACACATTTTACTGTCAATAACTCATTATAACCTTAAATAATCATGTGTATCCATTGGTTGATAAAACTGGGCAGTGAAACCAAACAAATACAAAAAATTGGGATGTTTGCGCATTCTGGCCACGCCTCTGGCTCTGCCCACTGATCCAATCCTTGGGTTATTCCCGCCCTCTGATTCTCTGCCCACAGTTCCCCTACTTTTTTCCCCCCACTTCGACCACTGATATATCGTGTTGCTGGATAGTGGGAACACCACACCAGTAAAAAGTACCATACCTATTGTTGTATATATATAAATCATATTGTTAGTGTAGCGTGACCTTCACGAGCGGGTGGTTGGTGCTCGTGGAGATCACGCGGGGTTGTGTTGTTTCAAGAATGGAGGGTTGGTAGTGTAAACGTTAGAATCGGTTGGGGGGCATTCATGAGATGCACTTGAAGAGTGAAGACTGGGAATAAACTCCGCTGCTTCTACAACCAAGTAGTCCCGTGTTGTTTGTGTACGTGAGTGGATGACAAGATACTTCTCTACACTGGCGACGAACGGGGAAGAACCGGACCAATTTCGGAAGGTTTTCGAAATAATAAAGTTACATTTGAAAAAAAGAGAAGAAGGGATTTGTATATCCACTCATCGGTGTGATGCGTTATCAAGCTGTAAGGGTGAAATGGAGTAAGCGAAGACGGCAACACTGAAATTGTGAATTATTACGGAAAAAAAAAGAAAATTCACTGGTTTAAACCTGGAAAAGACTTGGAGCGGAGAATAAAGGGAAATTAGTTACAAAGGAAAATACAGCCGCAGTTCATACAACGTTTACCGTAAAGGAATAGAACTCAGCTGCAGCCTGTATACATTTGAATGCGGTGATCGGAGTCCTTGGCGGCCTTCGGTGATTTTTCTGCTACGTAAGGGTATTGTGGTCACGTGAGGTAACGCGAAGACGTCATCCCGCGTTACCATTACAACACGCTGCAAACATCACCCGTGATTGGAGAGCCTGTATTTTTACGTGATTGGAGAGCCTGTATTTTTACGTCCTTTGGTGAGTTTCTAACGCGCTAGTGTCATCTCGCGTTATCATCTCAACGTTGTGCAAATATTTTCTTTGATCCGCTGCACATGAAATAATATACGCGGAGGGAAAGAAGGAAACTACCGATTTGCATGAGGACAGGCAAAAACGCGGAGCAACTCTTTTTCTCCCAGAAAACGAGGTAAAATAAAACCGATTTGATTGTGAAGTTAAAAGGCACCTTATATTGCTTGTGTGAGGGAGAAAAGTGACTTGCCTTCTTTTAAGATACTGTTCCTTTTGATGTAAAAAAAAAAAAGAAAAAAAAAATGTCAGGAATTGTTCCGCATCCTTCTTTTCTTTCATCATCAGGTGACCCCCCCATGCCGTGGGAGGTCTGGGAACCTGTGTTCTTGGCTTATGTGGAGGTTCTTGAAGGGGATGATTGTGAACCAGAAAGTAAATTATCATTATTGAAACATTGTCTTGGGGGTTTTGGCCTAAAGGAATTTACCACACTTCCTGCTTTAATCAATCCTGGCAGAATAAACGCATACCAGTATGCTTCATCTCAATTGAATATTCGTTTTGGAAAAAAAAAGAATGTAGTAATGGAAAGATTCATCTTTTATTCACGGAAACAACGTCCAGATGAGTCAATTGAAGATTACGTCTCTGCTTTAAGGTCATTGGCAAGCTCATGTGCTTTTGAACGAATCTCATATGAACAAGTTTTGAGAGACCAAATACTCATGCGAACCAATAGTAAGAAGGTCCAAGAGAAGTTATGGTCCACCTCTGACTTATCGTTGAATGCTGCCATCGACATTGCAAAATCTATAGAACACTCAGAAGAATTCGTAAAAGAGATCAGAGGTAACGAGAAAGGAGATGTATTCAGCATCAACAAAGATCAAAAGGAACACGTCAAACAAAAAAAAAATATAAGTCAGAGAACTGATCATACAAATAAATATGAGAACAAAAATAAGAGTCAAAGCACCGGTCCAGATAAACGGAATTACTCTTTACAATGTTTTAGGTGTGGGAGTTCAAATCACTTAGCGAATTTTAAGGGTTGTCCAGCCTTTGATAAAGTGTGTTCAAAATGTAATAAGAAGGGACACTTCAGCAAATATTGCAAAACTGTCATGAAGAAAGTAAACCACATACAGTGGTTAGATGATGAGTATAATAGCAATGATGAAAATGAAAATGAGATCAATACGGTGATCAATATGTGTAGTGAGGTTGGGAAATCAAAATTTCCATCGGGTATAATTAATGTTGATGGAAAAAATTTGAAATTTCTTGTGGACTCATGTGCTCTGTATTCTATTATCTCAGCGAGAGTTTTCAATGAGAATTGGCCCAATAGACCACTAATTCATCCTGATGTATCTCCAGGGGGTTATACTGGTCATAAAATTGATCTAATAGGCTACTTCAATGCAGACATAACGTTTTCTGGCCAAGGTACTGTTGGAAAAATTTATGTAGCAAAGTCAGGAGAATCCTTATTAGGGTGGCCACATCAATATGAATTGGGCATTAGACTTGACCCGAGAGTAAACCCTCCTGTGTTTGCAATAGATTCTGGTTCCCGGCACGGGTCAAACTTAGTAGATAAGTTGATTAGTGAATTTCCAGGTGTCTTTAGCGGGAAACTGGGGAAATACGTGGGTTTTGAACACGTGATCAAACTTCATGAGAACACAGTTCCCATTCGACATAAAGTAAGGAATGTGCCCCTTTCTTACAGGAACAAATTGAGTGACATGTTGAAAAATGTATGTAATGATGGTATCATAGAACCCATAGAGTCCTCCCCATGGGTTTCTCCCAGAGTCATTTCGTTAAAATCTTCAGGGGAACTCCGTTTGTGTGTTGACTTACGCAGTCTGAATCGCGTAATCTGGGTAGACGCTCATCCTCTTCCCAATTTACACGAAATGGTATCCAGTTTAGGTAATGCACAAGTCTTTTCATGCATTGACTTGGCGAGCGCTTACCATCAGGTAGTTCTTTCAGAGGACTCTAAGAATTTCACAGCTTTTATAACCCCGGATGGGTTATTTAGATACTGTCGCATGCCATTTGGATTGGCTAGTGCAGCCTCTGTTTTCCAGAGATTAATGAAGGAAACCTTGGAGGGACTATCTGGAGCAATAGCTTTTCAGGATGATATCCTGGTTTATGGGAAGAATGATGAGGAGCATGATAGAAATCTTTACAATGTGATAGCAGCACTAGCTAGGAAGGGTCTTACTCTGCGATTGGACAAATGCAAATTGAAAGCCAGGGAAGTAGAGTATTTAGGACACACGATTAGCGGTAAAGGGATTAAACCGAAGCAGAAACATATTCAAAGCATTGTTAATGCTCCAGTACCGTCATCAAAAGAACAGTTAGTTGCCTTTCTGGGACTCACCGAATTTTATGCCAAATTTATTCCAAATTATTCAGTTAAGGTTGATCCTTTTAGATGCTTACTGAAAAAGAATGCAAAATTCATATGGTCAGAAAACATGACTCAGGCATTTGAGAATCTAAAAGAATTCATAGTAAATGCACCCTGTTTGAAACCGTTTGTTCCAGGGGCCAAGTGCATAGTCATGGTAGATGCAAGCAATCTGGGATTAGGGGGCGTTTTGATACAAAAGGACAATTGCAATGAGTGGATCGTAGCCTATGCATCTAGAGCATTAAGAGATGCAGAAAAAAACTATTCGGTGATTGAGAGAGAACTTCTTGCCTGTGTATGGGGTGCAGAACATTTCAGAAGTTTTCTATGGGGGAACGAATTTATTATCAAAACTGACCATAAACCTCTTGTGTTTTTAATGTCTCCTGGGGGTGGGAGATCAATGTCAGCACGATTAGCAAGATTATCATCAAGATTACAATAATTTCGGTTCAGTATTGAGTATGTTCAAGGTAAAGCAAATATGCATGCGGACTGTATGTCAAGGCTACCCATTGTTGGTGAGGAACATTACCAATATGATGACTGTGAGGTGGCTTTCACTACTCATGATTTGAATTTAATACATGGTATGGGGAAGAATTTAAGAGAGGAGGATTGGATGTTGGAAATGGAAAAAGACAATGAATTGAAAGTGGTAAAGGAATACATTGTGCAAGGTTGGCCAGAGATAAGGAAGGTGTCGGGTGACATGATGAGTTTTGCGAAAATTCAAGAAGAATTAGCACTTGAAAATGGATTGGTTATGAGGGGGGACAAAATAGTTCCACCTTTTGGTCTTAGGAATACAATTATGGAGATCGCTCATGAGGGTCATCTTGGAATTTCATTCACTAGAAGAAGGGTTAGGGAAGCATTTTGGTGGCCTGGAATAGATTCATCCATTGAGCAATTTGTGAGTAAATGCAGTAGTTGTTCCAGTAGTGATAAATCTGCTGTACCTTTACGGGCGGAATTCCATCCTGTTCCTTATCCCAGTGGTCCGTGGAGGAAATTGGGCATTGATATCATTGGTCCTTTTCAAGTGTTGCCAAAGGATAAATGTTTTGGTATTGTACCCATTGATTACTTTTCGAAGTGGCCAGAAGTTAAGATGGTTAAAGAAGTCACTTCACAGAGTGTCATTGAATTTTTAGATGAGACATTTTGTCGGGAAGGCATTCCGCAGGAAATAGTCACAGACAATGGGCCTCAATTTATCAGTAAGGAGATGGAGGCATTTTTCGAGAAATGTAATGTAAAACACAGGAGGATAGCTGTTTTCCATCCAGAAGCAAATGGTCAGGTGGAACGATTTAATCGTGTTGTGAAGGAAGCAATACAGTTGTCCCTTAAAGGGGGGTTGAATTGGAGCAATGCATTGCAATCTATGCTATTGTCTTACAGGACGTCTCCAAATTCGGTAACTCTTGCTAGTCCATTCGAATTGTTGAGGGGACGTAAACCAAGTACTAGTTTGGTACCATGGTGGTTAAAAAAAAATTGGAATGATAAGGAATTTAATGCTATTGATTATGAAGTTGTTAAGCAAAGAGTTAGTGAGCAGAAAGGAAAAATGAAATCTATGATGGATAAGAAAAGAGGTACTTGTAGCAAAGTAAAGGTTATTGTTGGCGATTTTGTTCGGGTGAAGAGGAAGGAAAGTGTTCCTAAAGGTTCACAGTGTTGGTCAGATCCTAAGAGGGTAATGGAAGTGTTAAACAGTGCTGTACGTATTGAGGGAGGAAGTGTCTGGAATTTGAACAGGATTTCATTGTTTAAGGGTGTCTCTCATTTAGATAAAAGTGTTGGGGTGAGCCCAGATTCAATTGAGGATCACAATGAACAGCAACCTCATTGTTCAAAATGGGGTGGTGAATCAAGGGGAAAACGTGAACATCGTTACCCAGGAAGATTCAAGGACTATGCCATGTGCTAATAAAAAAAAAAAATAAAAAAAAAAAAAAAAAGGGGGAAGATGTGTTGTATATATATAAATCATATTGTTAGTGTAGCGTGACCTTCACGAGCGGGTGGTTGGTGCTCGTGGAGATCACGCGGGGTTGTGTCAAGAATGGAGGGTTGGTAGTGTAAACGTTAGAATCGGTTGGGGGGCATTCATGAGATGCACTTGAAGAGTGAAGACTAGGAATAAACTCCGCTGCTTCTACAACCAAGTAGTCCCGTGTTGTTTGTGTACGTGAGTGGATGACAAGATACTTCTCTACACCTATGATATTATAAATTCCAATACACTGTTGACTAGCAGGTAGCTCACTGTACAACCTGATTAATGAATCATTATCACACTGTTGTTAACAGGCACATTTTGTAAATATAGGACCTACATTTACAAACGTTACTAAGGATTCTGTATGGTCTTGTTATTTGCCAACTGTGTCCACTGGCGGACTCGGGCGGAGGAGGTCCATGTGATAAGTCGTGAGGGGGTGACACCATGAGTTACCCGCACCAGGTGACACCAACCCTAGTGATGCCACTGGCACGCCCTTGCTGCCCTGCCGGCCCTCTGTTTACCGATCTCTGCTGCCTGTCAGGCAGGCTGGCGGCGGGTGTGCTGCTTGCTGTGATTTGCGCCCGTGCGCCCCCCTCCTGAATACTATCCTCGGGCATTCGGCTTTAAGGATGCGGCTGCTGTGTACTCCAGGACCTCACAGATGTGGTAACCTGCCTGGTGTGACCCTATGAACCTGAGGAGCTGCCTTTTGCTGGCCCCCGGCAGAATGGGGGGGGAGGGGGGGTGCCATCCCTGCCCCAATGCCTACTTGCCTGCAGTTGGGGGACATTCTGAGCCTGGGCCTGCTAGTGCCCCTCCAAAGGGACTAGTTCCGGAGGAGTGGGGTGCCGGAAACGGGACCCGGGTGACGGCTGTCCATCCTCTTACGCTACAACCCGGGATGAACGTCACACCTGCAAATTCACGTCGACTAGTGGACTCATGTCTCTGACAACACCACATGGATAGATGTATTGGCTTCTCCTCCTGAGGTTCCATAATTTTGCAACATGCAGGCGATCTTACCCTGTACATGATCAATCCCCAGACTAACCTAATCCCACTGATACTCGAAGTAGCGATATTTGGAGGCTACTCTGGTGTAGAACTGAGCCAAATCGGACCTTTTTCCCCTTGACCAACTGTACTATACCCTTCCACCAGAATTTTCATTAATATGGGCCACAGGCCCAACCAAATACTTAGGTATTTGGATCAGCAGAGACCAGAGGAGCTTATGTTGATTGGCCAGAAGATCAGATCCTGATGTGATCCAGATTGCCTCTGTCACTGGCAGGCCATATTGCCCCGGCCAAGATGATTGTATTACCCACATTCCTTTACTTATTTATGAATATTCCAGTTCTCCTCACTGTTTGTTTCTTTAAGCGCCAATGCTCCGACCTAATCTCATTGAAATGGGCTAGTCATGAATCCTGGGTTACCTATGTATCACTTACGCTACCACAATAGCAAGGGGGAATGAGGGGCCCAGACATGCAACTGAAAGGCACTAAACAGCCTTCCATCTGGTCACATTGTGGTGGCCAGAAGAACTAGGACCAACCCCGAAGCCCAAACCAAAGATAAAATATTTGGGAGTCTGGTTTGATAACACCTTATCTTTCACAGAACAGATAGCAACTCTGGCAGGCACGTGTTGTGGCCTTCTAAGAATGTTACACTTTTTTTTGGATTTTCTTCCTCTAGATGCCAAAAAGACCTTTGTGCAGGCCCTGGTTACATCTCGCTTAGACTACTGCAACATCCTCTATTTAGGGGTCACAAAAAGCAATCTGAATATGCTGCAGAAAGTTCAAAATGCAGCTGCCCGGATGATATTGAACATCCCGAGGCGTACCCCGGTGAGAGCGGCCCTGAGGGAGCTACACTGGCTACCAGTGTAGGCCAGAGTACTTTTAAGGCTCTGTGTTTCTGCCATAGGATTCTCAATGAGAGAAGGCCTAGGTATCTCCGCCCCTTACTTACCCCTTACAGACCTACTTGGAATCTTAGGTCCGCTGGCATGGCTAAGTTGGTAGTGCCAAAAATCCAAAAGGCACGTTTGGGAGGTTGGTCTTTTGGCTTTTTATTGGCCAAAGCATGGAATAAACTGCCTTTGGAGCTGGGGATGCAGCCTTTTTATTATATGTCGGAGAAAACTTAAGACTTGGTTCTTTCAGTCATCGCTGCGGGACTGGTGTTAATCTCTGTCTTTTTCTGAGATAGGTCTTTTTTGCCAGTCTTTTTCTCAGATAGGTCTTTTTAGCTAGGACTACAGGTTGGTTGATAGGGTTCAGCTGTTTAAGGACTAGGATGTCTTAGCGTGGGGACACTCTGTTGGAGTAACCAAGCGCTCTATAAACTTTAATCTAATCTAATCTGGGCGCCCAAGCCCAATACCTATATTATTGGGTACATCCCACATCTTTCCAACTACACACAGCAATTGAGCTAGACAAGGCCTTCCCTCGGCCTCTCACCGCTGCTTTATTCCTGCCTTATAAACCACCAGGGCCCGCAATAGACACCACGCAATGTTTACAACAGGCATGGACCGGGCTTGGTAAACGTGCTGGCACCCAACTACTGTATGCCCACTCTGTCCCTACTGCTAAGCACCCCTTGCTACCACCTTTACATGATAAAGACGCGACAGGACGTGTAAGCAAACTTGCCATTCATACTTTTGGAGATCTATAACTTGATCATCACTTTCTCCCCCCCTACAGCTAACACTACATCAACCCCTGCACTATTGGATACTCTGCTATATTTCCAGCTGCGAGCCACACCACCTTTCCCACTCTGCCACAGACACTCACAGCACTGGAATATGTTTACACTGTTACATCCTAACACAAGCTGATAACGCACCTATATACCCACACACAACAGTCCATGTCCGGGCCAACCATGAAAACTTGAGCAGCTTGGAGCGCTGACTTTGACTGTCCCGTGATTGAAGCCCAGTTAGCTTTCTGCTGTAGCCTACTTGAATCACTAGCCCACAATCACCGACTCCGCCTCATACACTTCAAGTTCCTGCATCGCTTCTACCGCACGCCACTACAGCTATCACGGTTGGGACTGATCTCTAACTCTCACTGTCAGTGCCTTCATGTATCCCATGCCAATTTCGTGCACATATCTTGGTACTGTCCCAAGATTGCTGCCTTCTGGTCTGAGATTTCCCACATGCTAGGGGCGTCACTGGCACACCGACCTCTCCTACTCCACTCCTTGGGTTGCTTGGCTATGTCAAAGACATGCCACCTGCTACCCGCAGATTGGGTGCTATTATGCTACTCATGGACAAACGCAGAGTAACAATACACTGGGTCAGGTCAATAGTTCCTACAGTTCAAACCTGGCTCACCGACCTTGCTGACTGTCACAAGCAATTAACAACAGGACCCCATGACATCTGGGATCCCTTTACTTCTTTTCGCATAAATTTGACCCCACACCACCTCAGAGAGACACTCCCCACCTAGTCACCGGTGTTTAATGAGTACAGGGCTAGAGAGTACGACTGTCAACTTTTTAAATACAAAATGCATCCCATAAATAAGATTGACTAGATCGTCTAAATTGTTTTCCGCAATGTGTGCTCACTATACCATTGTCCTCGTTGTGTACGTTTTTCTGCTATTTGGAACCATGTCATTTCTGTCTGTGTTGCCAACTGTTAAAATAAAATAATTAAAAAAAATATTTTAAAAAGGGTAGATTGTTATTACTCTGTATTAATGGTAGAGATAGGTATTTTCCTACATGGAATCTCACAGAATACCATAGTAGGCAAGCATTTTGATGTTGGTTACCCCCACTGACAAACCAGGAAAATGTGTGTATATAAGATTTGTATTGTAAGAATCCTTGTTAGACCCAATTAGGAAAGACAGTGTTTTGTTTTTCCAACTGTAATTTTACTACTAAGTAATTTTATGACTGTGTTCCTGTTGATTGCCTTGTAGGAAAGCTTATGCTCAGTACAGGAGGTCCCAGTTAGGTACGGTGATAAACCTAACAGGTCTGATTGGTTCATCAGGAACACATATTCATGTTGCCATTGGTCTGCTCTGTTTATTATAAAAGGTTATGATAAACAAATTAAGCTTGAAGTATTGATTGTGAAAAGAATATGTTAAATATGTTAAAATCAACAGGCAGTTAAAGGTGGATTGTTATTTCTCTGTATTAAAGCCTACAGATAGGTGCTGTGTTACACAAAATGTTGGATTAACTGTGTAGGAAATAATTTTGGTATTGGTAACTGCCTCTGACAAACCCCAGGGGGAGAAGATTGAACTGTAGGTTCTCTTATTAGAGATCTGCCCAAACAAATATTAAATAATACCTACATCCATATATATGAATATTTATCAATATGGATACGTAGAGGGTCTTTCGGTCCATTCTGTTCTGCCATTGGTCTGTCTGAGTGTCATTTACACTCTGCTTCCATCCATGACAGCGAAAAGCATGGGGTAATGATTCAGTCTGCAAAAAGTGTTGGCTCTTTTGTGTGTGGATCATGGCATTTTCTGATTGCGTGTGCACATCAGCCTTAAAATATGTGTGCATCGGTATCAGGGCTGGTTGACCAGTCCTTTAGTTTTGAATTTTCTCTAATTAAAGTTCCCCATTCATTACTTTGCTTCTCCTCTTTATTTTTTGTTTTTTGAGATGATACTACAGCTCTACAGGCAGAGCTAACTGGTTTTCTTGTTATTGATGCTCATTTCATTTGTAGTACACCACATTCCAAATGACCAATCCCTCTAAGCCAGGAGATCATTATGGAATGATGTTGTCCATAGTGTATTATTGTTTTACCATTCCAGGATAGCCATCATGTTGGTTCTAAACGTGGGTCAAAGTCCCCCCGACGACCTCAATATTTTGTCATGTTGTGGGTGCCCTAAGCCGGCAGCAGGGCATCCAAAAATAGTAAGAAAATTAAATTACATAAAAAGAATAATAAATGAGCGGCAGGAGCTGGCTTATATATTATTCACTGCTCCGTGCAAGGAGCACCCTCTAATGCCCTGCAAGGGCTTTTTAATATTTTATTTTACTTTGGTGGTGCCACTAGAAGAGCAAGGGGTACCACCAAGCAGTTTTGTTAATGTTCTGGAAGACTGCTGGGAACACAGCAACACCCCAGCAACATTAAAATAAAAACACAGGAAGCCTCCTGGGTAATTGAATTTATGATCCCAGGAAAGCATACCATATTTTTTATAAGCTGGAGCTGTATAGTTTCAGCGGTAGTGCAGGGACCTCTTGTGGCTGGTTGTATGGCTGCTCTTTGTGGCCTGAAAATTAAAAAAAAGTCTCAAAGACATATTTAATGTTTTATTTTAAATAATGCTTTTTTGAAATATAAGAATTATTATAAAACATTGCAATGTATCAATTTATGAAATATACATTTGATTATAGTTATTGGTGACTTTTTTGACAACGTCAATAAGCCTGTTTATATATGTATAGTTGTGCTGACCCCTTAATAAAGCCAAAAAGCCTGCTGATCCTTTGACAAAGCCAATAGGTCTGCCTTTCTAAAAATGACGCCCTTTATTTTACCACATGACACGGTAAGCCATGTACAGCCAGGGTGGGTGCCCACAGGGGCCAATCTCTGCATGCAAGCCCATGGGGAGGTTGGGTTCAGGGTCTGGTAGCTGGCTAGATCCTGCAAATCATACCCCCACCACGCACAGCCAAAGGCAATGCACTGCGGAAGGCTAGAAAGCTAGGGAGAATGGGCACTGGGCCTGCCACATGCCAGACCTGCGCCCAACCCCCTGCCAAGCACAGTGATAGGCATCGTACCTTATGTAAAAAAAACATAGAAATTAGCTAGAAAAAACAAAGGTTAAAGCAACGTTATAGTTAGAAACTGTAATAATATCTTACGTTACATTAATCCAAATAATCTTAGCAATACACTGAAAAAACCTAAGGTTAAAGGAACGTAATAAGTATGTGAGAATGTCTGATAAAACATACTGTTTTAAACAAACAAAAACACTGAAATTTACCAGTTATAGTTATCTCAAGTAACTATTACTTGTGCCATAAAGTAACTATAAGTCGTGTCCTCGCCATGCGCTCATAATTGCTTCCCATATTACATCACTCATAACATGCTCTATGACATCATTGATAAAAACACTGTGCAGGGAGAGGCAATTTGTAAAGAAGGAACATTTTGTGAAATAAAATGATTCCCAAGAAGCTGTTTAGAAAGAAAATAATAATAATATAACAGAATGCTGGCCCTGTTTTACCCTACCTTTTCATGAAGGCGGGGTACCAGAATATAGTTGTCAAAATACTTTCCCAGATTAGTAGTTTGTCATTTTAATTGTCTACAAAAACATCGCCTCATTGGAGTTAATAACAGAAAAATGAATCCCAAGGTTGACAACATTTTTGTAGATGACAGTAAGGACACAGTATTTATCCCAGACAATATATCTGTATAAGATATTCATAAAAACTGCCCATAATATTAAGCTGATGCAGATTCGTAACATTAGGTTTTATAAAACCCCTATACACGATAATATCATTTCCAAAGAAACTATACGATTGAAATTGCAGTTGGTCGCATGGTAAACAGTGTTACATATAAGCACATCTAGAGGTAACCCTTATTCAGATAGGCAGGCCTCATTTTACTTGGAGAACAATATAATTTCTAATCAAATTATTTATATTTTCTTGTAATAAATAACAACCAGTCCAATGCAAGATCTATTTTGAACCAGAATTGCACTGTCAGAGCCAACTTTTCATCCTGTAAATGCTTGTCTGAATGAGTGGTATATTATATGGAGTCTCTTCAAATATAATCAGGAGGAGTAAGAAGGGTCACAAATACTAGAAGAGAAAAAGAGTGACATGGGCCGGAAGAGAAACAGTGTTTAGAGCCATCAGTAGGGACTAGGCTGGAACAGGAAACAAGGAGCCACAGACATTGGAAGCAAGCAAGGCTGCAAGGGGTGCAACAGAGGATGGAACTATTGGAAGATGCAAGGTGTGTGTGAGCAGGTAGCCTTGAGTGGGCCACACCTAATTTAGCATGCAGTAGGGTGGGATTTTTTAACATGGGGAGCTTTCATGTTTGGAAATCCTGAAAGTTCATTAGGATTAGCTACAGCATGAGCAACTGTAAATGTGTCAGCAATACATTTCAATGCAAGTGATCCAACACTTTCTGTAGGATATATTGATATCTTGCTCTTACAACACAGTTTGGCTTGTACGTTAGCGGTGATCTGGTTTGGTTAATTTGTACATAAGCAAGGATGCATATCCCTTAACAACAACATTACACCACCACGTAAACCCCCCTAATATGGGCTGGCACATGGCATAGCCACTAGTGAGGTGGCAATTCTGTCATCAGATCACCAGGTCAACTATATGCCTAGAGTTTCTTCTGCTCGAGGTGCTAAGGAGTAGATCTAGAGTATGTGTTTAAATGCTGCAAAGAAGTATAGGCAACAGCTGGCTAGGGTTGGTGTATTACAGAATGTACAGCATTTACTAGTACATAGTAGAATGCTTGGGATACTTACCAGTACTCCTCAGCACTCTGATGATTACCTCTTTACTCATCACAGTACATACTAAATTAGTGAATATACCCATTCACTATATACTGCTCACTAATTCCCAAGCTGTTTTCTATGTCTATCTGTAGTATGAGTATTTACCCATAAATACTCTCCCTTCTCACAATGCTTCCTGCTCTCTACCAAGCAAGGGTGGTGGAAGTAGGGGTGCGGGAGGTGCTGCAGCACCCGAGGATAGTCCTGCACAGGTTCAGAAGGGGAATGAGCAACAAAGAGGCCTGAAGTCTTAGTTTTTATCTAACCACATTTGCTGCAAGTTCAAAGACAGAGGCCAAGAGTCAGGCAATACTGCTGCTTATTTAATATGGAGGTCGGTGTGAGAAATTGAGTTGTTGGTTGAGGTCGGTGAAACACTACTCAAGCAACAGCCACAATCCTTACCAGGGTGGACCACAATAAGTCACTAAATTAACCTGTGCTTACCCCTCTGGTAGCTTGGCACACAAGCAGTGAATTTAACTTAGAGGCAATGTGCAAATATTTATGCAGCTCACCAACAGTAGTAATAACGTGAAAACACAACAAAAGAAAAATCCCTCACCAATTTAGAAAAATTTAGCAAAGTTTATTAAATAATTTGTGAGTAAAATGACAAAAATCAAATCAATAGAACTTAGATAAGCAATTTCAAAGTTTTAAGTTAAGCATAAGCACATAAAGTCACAAAGTTCAACCTGTGTTTATCTGGACGCATTCTACCAAGACAAAGTCACAGGTTCAGGCCGACCACAATGGTGTGCAGGCTGGATACAGGCACCAGATTAGTCTTAACAAGGATTGTACCTTATGTCTTCTATGTGGGGTCTGCGTGCAGTGCTTTGCTAGGCTTCACATTGTCCGGTGTTAGTTCTGAGGAGTGGCAAAAGCTGCGATGTGAGGTCCAGTGTCCAGTTGTGTCGCACTGCACCTGTTCTGATAAGGAGGTATGAGGTCCTGTGTTGAGTTGTGTTGTGCTGCATCAGTTCCGATTAAACAGTTTGGCGAGGCTTTGTGGGGCTTTACACTGCTCAGCGTCGATTCTAATGAAGATAGATGGTGGGGGTGGACGTGGTTCTTTGCAGGGGTCTTGCATCGTTCAGCATCAGTTCTGATAAAGGTTGCAGCTATGTGACAGGGTTTTGGGGGGGTTTGCAGTGCATCCTAACTACATCAAGAAGATGGATTAAAGAGTCTTCTCTGGTGTCATCTACTGGAAAAGAAGAACAGTATTTTGACTCCTATGGAAGTTAGTAATAACCTTAGGAAGAAGTTAAAGGACTAGGAATATGACATCATGAACTTCAAAAATTAAAAAGTATGGATGTTGAGATATCAAAGCACCCAACTCACCTAAACGTCTAGTTGAGGTGATGATGAATGAAAAAAGAAGTGGTTTGAAGAGTAAGGAACTACACAGATAAAGACTCCAGTGTTTCAAAAGGTACATTTTGCAGAAAGGGCAAACTCAAGGGAATATCCCAGGCTAGAAGTGAGTTACAAACAATAGGTCTTAGGGGATCAAAACCCCTAAAGAGTTTTGATAATAGGGGTTCAATTGAGGATAAGTCTGTCCATGGGGATCTTATTCCCCCTATTGCCGACCACTGCAATCTAAGGGTGGAGACCACTATCCCCTTATCAAAGCTGTCCTGTAGAAACTGGAAAATATTAGAGACTGAGGACTGAACTTGAGAGAAAGACCCCTCTGTGCACCAAGAATAGAAGGAGCCCCAATTGTTGCTATACACTTTATTTTTGGACTTCATTCTGGAAGCCTGCAATGATTTAGACACAGAAAGAGAGAGACCCTTGCTCAAGAACCTCTCCTTCTCAACCTCTCGACCAAATGGTAGAATACATTCCTGTTCCAACAAAAAAAGTTGCAGGAATGAAAACCATGGTCTCTTTGTCCAGAAAAGAAGGACAAGGATCATTTCTGCTCCCTCTCTGGAGCCTTGCCAGAATCCTTGGTATTAGTGGAATGTAGTGAAAGGCATAAAGAAGCTGTTCCAGTAAATGACTGTTCAGAGCATTTATCCCTACTGCTTGCTGATCCTGCAACCTTGTTTTTCAACTGTAGGTGCTGAGAGTTTTGGTAGATGTCGAACAGGTCTATTATAGGAATACTCCATCACCTGCATATCTCTCAAAGATTGCTGACCTGAGGACAAATTCCTGGTAGTCCGGAAAAGCCCTACTGAAAGAGTTTACATGAGTGTTCTGGGACCCCTTAATGTAAATAGACCTGATGTGCAATAGACTGATTTCAGCACAAGAACAGATCTGCTACACAATATGATTCAGAGAAGTGGAGCCCGTTCCGAACTAATAATTTAGGCAAGACACTGTTACCATATTAACGGTATATACTACTAAAGCCCTTCCCCTTACCACCTGCAAGAAAACTTGAATTGCGCTCCAGATTTCCATTAATTCCTTTCAGTTGGAAGATCTCCCACTTTCTGATCTGTCCAAGAGACCCTGTGCAATTTGATCTGCAAGTACTACACTCCAACAATTGCTGCTGGCGTCCGTTGGCAGAACAATTGGATTTGGCCAAGTCCCTCCTAGCAAAATTCTCCTGAATTGCAGAAGTCATAGGGATAACATCCTTGCAGTTCTCTTGAAGAGGTAACCAATAATAAGGATATAAAGTGCCACCGGTGCAGTCGTGACTAGTGGATGATGCTCAGAGTTGTTGCCTGCTAAGCCAAATAAAAACGAGAGGCAACTCTCCTTAGTTGATGAGTTGGGGATCAAAAACATATCCAGAAAAATCAAAACAATTCCATATTCCCCTGAACTCAATCAAAGCCATTCTCTTGCTGATGCTACGGATCTCAATAGAAGGTTCCGTAAGAGGCTTCTGAAGTTGATCTTCCTGGACTCTAGAAGTAATACTAGACTCAGTCATGTCAAATATGCCCCCTATGTACTCCAACCTCTGAGATGGACTGAAGTGTAACTTCTGCCAGTTCAAAAGAAACTCAGACATCTGAAGGGTCTGGAATGTTGCTATTGAATGTTCCAGTGATTGGCTGAGAGAGGAAGAATGGATAAGGCGATCGTCCAGGTATGGATAGACTACTACCCCCTGGGTATGGGAAAGGGCCACAACTGGATTTATAACTTTGGTGTACACTCTAGGGGAAGTCTTCAACCCAAAATATAGCACTTGGAATTGCCGGTGATGATTCCCTACAACATAGCTCAGAAATATCTGTTGTAGTAGAGCTATCAGTGTCGATCTTGGTATGGAAATCCCCAGTGGAGATGAGAGGGATGAACTGCTGTAAATTGTTCATAATGAAATGAGTCATGGGGATATACCTGCTCATAATTATTCAATAATTGCCTGAGGCCCTCCAATCCAGAGCAACAGGAAGGATGGTTTCCTTGACAGGAAAATACTTTCCCACAGAGCTTCCTTCTCACTCTATTCTCGGGCCATGAGGTGTTAACAAATGCAGTTCTGGAACCTCTGGTGACACCTCTATGAAATAGCCTTGAGAAATGGTTTGCTAGACCCATCTGTCTAAAATCGAGTCTCTCCAAATCAGGGAGAAAAGCCGTAGACGACTCCCAACTGGACCAGAAGAGGAACTAGGATTGTCAGGATCCTTGTTTTGAAATGCCACTTCCATCTGGCTGAGAGGAGGAACCAGGATGAGATCACCAGGATGCAATACTTTAGGGTGAAAGTGACTTTTATTCTAAAAAAGTCCGCACTTTTCCTCCTATAGTAGTCTGACTTCTAGCCACCCTCCCAGAGTTTTTGTTTGTGGTAAAAAACCTTCTCCAGTTCTTCACCAAAGAGCTTAGTGCATGAGAAGGGAATTCTCAACAAAAGAAATTCTGGGCAGCCTTCATCTTCCACCCAGGTGTAAATGTTGTTTGGCAGCAACCGCATCAGCAGACACCATTGCCAATGCCTTGTGATTTTCAAACATCATGTCTGATAAAACTTAAGCTTGGATCTCCATTCTGCCGAGTAGTTGAGAATAGGATAGAGGATAGAATCTGAAAATCTTTGAGCAAAGATTTAGAAGCATACGCTTCATGGATCTTTGCTCTCAGTACTAGATCAAGTCCAGCACGTGTTCTTTTTAGGGCACTATCAACCTTCTTGTCCACCGGATCTAAAAGAGCAATATCTTTGGAAAGAAGGGAAGGTTTACCCATTAAATTTGCAAGGAATAGATTTACTGCACATGACTGAGGCAATTCAGTCTCTCCCTTTTGCGGGGAATAAAGCCTCCCCGTGATTCTAGGAACTGAAACTCTTTCGGGGTCCCTACATTATCTCTTCAAGAGATTTTGAATAGCCAGAACATCAGGTACTTTAGAAACAGGTGTTTTTTTAAAGTGCCTAACCCATTATCCGCTCATACTGGAATCTGCCTCTATAGGTAACTGGAGGCTAGAAGAGGGGTTCATCACAATAGGTTTAAGGTATTCCTTCAAAATGTATTTCCCTTTAGGAGCAACAGGGTGATGCTCCGTCCATCACCCCCCCTTTTGTACCGCTTTGTTCGCCATAAGTTGGCAGGGTATGCTCAGACGTTGAGTCCCTTGCTCACTTTGCCACTGGATTCAAGCAAGCCTGGCTGAAGACGGCTGAACTGCCAGAAACCGGTCCTAGGAAGCTTGTTTCCGGTCCAGGGAAGGCACAGGGTCAGACTGATTTGCATATGGCCATGTCTGAACTGGGGTGGCAGAGTGGGCTAAAGAACGGTGAAGGATCAAATCCAGATTTGTTGACTGGGTGTGAGTGTTTGATTGGTTCTGATGCTCCGTCCATCACCACCCCCTTTTGTACCTATACAAATCACGGCCCGTTAAACAAAAATAAATTGCATAGTTTTGAAGTGAAATATTGAGTATAGCAGGCATGTAGTCACAGTTTGCATGTATGCTTTATTGTTAGTTACATTCACATAGTAATCAGACCAAATGTTAAAAAAACATGTATATGAATCTTGCATCTTCATGCACCAAGCAAACAAAGGTCGCTGACTTCGGGTGAGGGCGTCGTGTTTGCAAGTGCATTATGGTTTGAAAAGTACCTACTGCTGCCTTCCTGGTCTCCAGCAATTTTCAGGCAACAATAAAAATGTGAAGATAACTTTGGTGATTAATGTTCTTTATTGAGAGAGCTCATAGGTTTGACTAGTGGAAGTTTTGACTCATGGTAAGGTAGCCACAGTATGTTAATATGCCTGCTGCAAAGAACGTCTACCACGCAGATCACAAAATGCATAAAATGTGGAAGGGCTGCAGCTCTCTAAAATAACGTAGAATTAACAAACTAAATGCTACAGCACTGAGAGGCGTATATCTTAAGCGTATACAATTTTATTCAAAATGGCTAATTTATAAGACTCCTTCCTTCCCACACAATATCTATCCACAAATTGAAGACAGATGTTTCCACTACGCTAAAGAGAACGGTGGCACCTGGTCACATATTGTTTGGTAGTGTCCGATAATCAGCAGCTTATGGGAAGAAATTGAAAACTATCTCAGAGCCACCATAGATCTCTCCACTTCCATCGATATATTTACTGCATTTTGGGTTGCTCTCCCAATAGGAGGCTAAGCAACACACAAGAAGAGTGCCTATATATTGCAGCATTAGTAGCAAGATCTTTAATCTTACAAAGCTGGCGAACTGATAAGATACCCTCCTGTCAAGCCTGGAGAGCGAAACTAAGCAAAATAAAAGAATTTGAAAGAAAATATGCATTAAGATCAGGGTCATCAAGGAAGTTTGAGAAACGCTGGAGCACCTTGGGGAACTAGTCCAGGACCAATGGAAAATGACTCTGTTGGTTTAAAATGTGGTAAGGAAGTGGTGGGTTTTGGATTGAATAGCCAAGCCTGGGATAGCCTGACTTTTCCAGCTTAACCTCCGAAACTATTGTTATTCTATGGTACGCACCTATGCACTTTATGTATCTCTTACCTTTTGCCAAGCTTTTACTTATTACTCATCTCGGTTCTTTTTTGGAAAGTGTCTGTTCCTTCTCTGCAACATGGTTATTTGTAAGTCAGCTTGAGTACGTGTACCCTTAATGTTTCGCACTTTGCACTTTATTCTGCAGAGCTGTACCATTGTATCTTTTTTCTGTTCTGTGTTTAATTGTAAGGCAGCTCGAGTACCTATACTCTGATAATCTCACACTATGCACTTTATCTTGCTGTTCTGTATCACTGTGTCTTCTTGAACTCTCAATAAAGTTTTTTTTTAAATGCATATAATGTAAATTGGTCAGTGGGTTACTGCTTTTGTCTGAGAGATTATTTTGCTATTTGCAGTTTATAGGTCAAAATCCTAACATTGAACAGTGAGCTATTAGCCATCATCAAAGAGCTGCATGAAAACTGCAAGGTATAGATTAGAACGTTATGATTTTTTTCCAATCTTTCATTATCCAAATGTTGGAAAATGGGTTAATTAGGATGAAAATCAATTCTGATTATTAAAGAGAACCTCCAACCATGATGTTATGTTTTAAATTCTGAGTTTGTGCTTCTCTAGTGTTGCAAAGCCATCCTGTGCCCTGGGCACTCCTCAACTTTTTGCTGACTGGTACTGGTGGTACCTGACTGACTGACCCTGGGCTCTGCCTAACCAGGCCCAGGGCCAGTGCTATGCTGAAAGAGACAATTAAAAATACAGTAAAAACACCTACATACACTAGGGTGCACTATGGGTTAGGGTACCCCTATGATTGGTATGACCTCTCCTATAAGACCCTAGTACATAATAGGGCATAGGGATTGAAACTACCTTTAAGTACCTAGTATATATTAGGGCATGGCAGTTTAGAGGCCAGCAGCCCTTCCTGCGCTTGCATGTGTGCACTGCTGAAGCCGGAGGTCAGTTTAAAAGACGTCCTGTGTAGCAGGACTGCTTTTAAAATACAAATTGTGCCCAAACTTGACTTTTGCGTTTGGGGCACTTACAAATTGATAAACTACAATGTTGGGGCATATTAGGTATCCCCAGGGTTTCCCCTAGGTGTCCCAGCGGTGGGGGTCAGGTATCTACAAGGAAGACCATTATAAAATGAGTTGTATATGCCCTAGGTTTAGTGAATTTGCACATTTTACTGCCTACATTGTAGTGAAGTGCTTCCCAAAATCGGCTTTTGTGCTAAGAGCACTATGAAGTGAGGATCTGCAATATTTTGGTATAATCTGAACCCCTAAAGTCTTTCCTAAGTATTCTAGGTGTGGGGGGTCCTGTAGGTATAAGCGCGGTCCTTATATATGCCCTGGTATTGGAGAAATTGGCCACTTCATTTTTCCATTGCAGATACCCAGCCCATAGGTTAACATTGCAAGAGGTTATTAATTAATGACTGGAGAAAGGAAAGCCATAAAACTAGGGTTAAATGACTCAGAAGAATATTAATGATAAATGCAACAATGTGGTATTGTTGAATTTATTCTAAAATGTACAGACAAGAAGTTGTAAACTTTCTTGTCTGTAAGCCACAATTCAGCCCTCTAGTGCTCTGCCTTGATTAGTGAGAGGTAAATGGATTAGCCTGGCTGTTTGAAGAGGTGATAAATGACCCCTGGAGTTAGGCAGCCTTTGTGGGAGGAGAAGTTGCTGGGCATGGGAATGCCAGAGCCAGGGGGAGGGGTAGTAAACAATGCTCTTCAAGGGATAGAGGAGACAAACTGGAGAAATCACTATCATTTACACCTCTCCCCCCTGCCCCACAGCCGGATGGGAAGGATTAAGGAGGAATTCCCAGATGTAAGGGGAGGGGACCTAGGTAGATTAAGCCATCCTGTAGGCTGATTTGGTTAGTTCTGCTCCCTCTGCTGGAAAATCAGCCATGATGAATTTTAGAGAAATTGTGCTCTCTGTGAGAAAATAATGCCACACTTTAGAGGATGTGGCCATACCCTGGAGCGTTGCCCTGCACCTCATTGGACAGGAATGACCTCCTTCTTGACCCAGAGAAATTGGAATAAGTATCTGAGAGGGACAGAGCCTCTCAGATGATGCTGCTTCAAACTTGGGAGAAGAAGGGTCCTTGCTGAGGAGTTTGATTTGCACCAAACAGGCCCTGGACTCTGAAGATTGTGCCTGTTGCACAATCTGGAATTACAGCTATGTTGGCTACCTTGCTTCAAAAGGACTAAAGAGTGGAAGATTAACAGAGCTTACTTGGACCACCACCACCAAGAATCCCCAGCCTGGAGTACTACCAGTGAATTTGTAAGGGTTTTTTTCCAAGTGGATTGTGGGAACAAAAGTCCCTTTCAAGGACCATCTTGGAGATTTCAGACCCTTGGAGTAAGTTTTGGACACTTTGAGACCCTTTGGAAAACTTCAGGAAGACGTTTCGGAAGTTTGGAGCAACTTTGGAAAAAAGCTCCATAAGTGGATCGACTCGCCCTGGCCAGCCAAGCCGGCAACCATCAACCATGAGTTCGCCTGCCGTCCAGGTTCCTCCTGCTGAAAAGCTAGAGGGGTCCGACTTCCAGAGTTTGATCGAGCATAGGCAGAAACCCTAGCCGGCGAACCATCACCGAATCCGGCATAGTGAAAAGCATTATGGGGCCCCGCAAGAAAATGCTCTGTAAAAGTTTCTAATTCCGAACGTTGAAAAGGTGACCGGAACCAACCACGAGAGCCAAGCCACCCACCATCAACTGAGTGCCAGCCTGGATCCCTGGCTCGTACCGCTGGAAAGCTCCAGAGGTTGGACTTCCATAAGTTTGACCAGGAGATTGTCGCAAGGCAAGCCGGCGAACCCTCACCGAATCAGGGCTGTCTGAGAGCTTCGAGGGACCCCGGGAAGAAAAGCTCCAGAAACGTTTCTATGTCAGAAGGTAAAAACTTTGACCGAGACCTACCGCAAGGAGTAGCTGTGCAGGGCTTCATCGCGGTCGACCTGAAACTTTGACTCTGAGCAGGTCTGCCGTGGCCAGATGAACCAAAAGGGGCTATACGTTTCTATGTGCTATATAGTGCTAAATCTTTAAAAAGTCATATCCCCGGTTCCCTACTTTGAATTCTTTTCATTTTAAAGAGAAAAATATTTCCTTTTTTTATAAATTGGTGTTGGGTTTCTATTGTGTGTTGTTTCTTAATTATTTACTGAATTGGTGTTTTTAAATGTTTTACATACCTGTCTTTGAAGTTAAGCCGGCCTGCTCACAGCCAAGTTACCAAGGTTTGAGCATGGGAATAATTTTCGAAGACCAGTACTGAGCCATATATTGAGGTAGTTGCCTTATTGCCGGGGACAGATATACATTTGCCCCTACTATTAACCCACTTTCCAACATCCAGAACAAGCACTCTTAAACAATACTGTCTACAAGTATAAATGACATGTGACTCCTACACCCTGTAGTTTTATGTAACATTTCCTATACACAGATTTACACACCTATGATTGACTGCCTCTGTGTAGTGTGAGCGATGTAAAGTGCTGACACCCTGCACTGATATGAGTGGCGCTATATAACTAATTAAATGCATCTGAGAGAGAGTGGTTATGGAGACTTGAGCAGCACTATTAAAGGGTGGTATTGAGGGAATTTGTGGCGGAGCTGGGTTGTTGAACACCAAGGCTGTCTATTTGATTTCAGCTCCTGCCTCCTTCATCTACCAACCTACTCTCCCTCCCCATTATCTCACTTTTCCAGGTTCTTTCTCATCTTTGCTTTCTCCATTTTCTCTGTTTTCCATATTTCCCTTCCTTCTTCTGCCCACACCCCTTGATGCCTTTCTCTCTCTTGTTCGGTTTTACAGTCTGATGGTTTAAAAAATGTACCAGTCTCTAACAAAGAATGCAGATGGGCCTCACCTGTAGACACCAACTTAAATTAAGCATCATTAGCTTGCAGCCTACAAAGGAAATGCCAGAGTGGCAGTCTGCCCCTTTCTGCATTGTATATCCTTCCTGAAGAGCAGATACACCCTTTTCTCTCCTTTCTGCAATACACAAGGACCCTAGCCTTCTCTCTTCCCCATTACGTAGCACAGAAACATTACATATGACCAAAAATAAGGCCCACATGGTCAACCTCATCTCAAAGTCCCTGCCCCCTTTCTACCCAAAACAGTCTCCTAGGTTAACTATTCTTACTCAGCACAACTGACTCTGGTGTAAATCTGAGTCCATTTTAATGAATCTTTTCCAATCCTTGTTACTTCTGCTGGGGTACTAACATTACTATTTCCATCAGAGTGAATGCTGCTTCAGAGCATCACCAGCTACCAGTCTCTTGTCTGTAATTGTGGGAGGGTTCCACTACTAAAGAATGCTTGCCAGCTGCACTGTGTACAGCGACTGCTATTTCTCATTCATGCCTCCCCCACGTACCCTCCCACAGTATGTAAGAATATAGAGCCTCCACAGGCAGGACTTGTTGCTTGAACCCCATGCCATCATATTCACATTCAGCCGCGGCACATGCAGGCAAGAGCGAGGGGGCCAGGTTGGGGGTGGGGGGTTTTGATAGACATCCACAAGGGAAAATTAAATAAATTATTAATTTTCCCTCATCGTCTGTTAAAATCTCCCCCCTCCTACCCGGCCCCTCTGCTCTTACCTGTACAGGCAGCGGCTGTTCTCATTAACTGTATTTGTAAAGTACACACGTAGTTGAAAAGCAATGGAGTGCTTTACATGGTCAAAGGCAGAGATCCAACCAGAAAGTGAATCTGGGTGGGAGGTCTTGGGTTTCTGCGATGGGAGGTGGACTCTTTACTGTGACGTAGTATTCTTTAAAGATATGCATCTCAGCTCCTTCCTAACTTGAAGCATACTTGGGGTGGTCCTAATTGATACAGGGATGTAAGTTCAGATCCTGAGTGTGTGGATGGGGTAGGCCTGTTTCCTCGTTGTTTTATTGGTTCTTGAACGTCTGTGTCCCCCTGAATGAAGGTGTCTGAATATGTCCCTGACTGGTCCGTTGATAATTTTGAATTGTTTGTTAGATATGACCTGCAAGACTAGACCTAATACTGTAGATGAGGCCTCACCAGTGATGTGTACAGAACGTACAACTGTCTGCTGAGTTTGCACACCAATATCCAACCCAGAAGTATTCATACTGGCCCCACGTTGTTGACAAGTGAATTCCACAGATTGCATTATTTTAGAGCCATCATCCATCTGTTATCCTGGACCCAGATTCATACCTAGAGTTGTTACGCTCCTAGCTGCCAATTGGCCATATGTCAAATGTAGGCCATTCTGGATTTTTGTCCCACTGTACTTTGCATGCCTAGATTTCAAAGTCTGTGCCTACAGTAGAAAATGTAAAACTACAAGTACCAGTATGCAAAGGGCTGCTGGCTAAAGAGCCACGACT
Organism: Triturus cristatus; assembly: GCF_964204655.1. NCBI lineage: Eukaryota > Metazoa > Chordata > Amphibia > Caudata > Salamandridae > Triturus > Triturus cristatus. Next base: position 1,187,004,002 of record NC_140581.1, on the reverse strand, counting down.
GGCTGATGACCTCATCGGTGATTCAGGTCCACTTGGAGCTTTAAAATGTTAAGTTACTGTGCTGAAAATCTAATTTGTACAGTATTCAAAAGAATATTTTCTTAATGAAAGCCCACTTAAGTGTCCCTAATTCAAGAAGACCCACCGCTGTCACAGTCAAACACAAAGAGACAGCACAGAGGGCATGTGGTGCTAAAGCACTTGGCACATGTGTTATTGAGTATTTCAAGAATATGCCCTCGCAGGCCTGGAAATTCTAAAGGTAGACGGAGAGCCAACTGGCACAGTGGGGTCATAAGAGCAACTCACATTTCGATTGTTGGCGCAATACCGTGAGTAAATCTCTTGCACTTTTTGTGAATCACAAGCACAACAGGCCTACGTGGGAAAATTAAGTTTTAAATTAGTAACATTGTCAGGCCGTTAATGGTACAGACTCGATAAAGGGGTAACTTGGTTTACACTTTGTGTGCCTGCAAAAAGAGCCCTCATATTTCTATCCGTGTTCAGAGTGGTACTGCCTGAATAAGTGTGGCTTACCTTTAATGTTACCAGAGGACTCCATTATATCAGAGACACAGTGGACAAGTCATGGGCTTTCCCTTTACTGACATTGCTCTCAGCGTATTAATCCACTTGGTTTAATGCAAGACTATCCCAGAAAGCATTATTGTGTTTAAGGAAAGTCGGGGACTGCAAAATAGCGTTTTTCCTGATACATTGTCATCTGGTACCTTTACTAGGCTTCTTAGTGAAGTGGGAAGGCACAGGGAAAGTGCCCTATGCAGTCTGTGATTCCAAATTTCAAGCCCCAGCTCCCACATGAGCCAACTGTGATCTGAGACTGCAGAGCTTAACCCCACAGTCAGGCTCTCATAATACTTCAGTTCGAAAGGGCTCGACATTCAAAACACAATAGGCAGGAAGCAGTGGTCGAAGTGGAGAAAAAAAGTAGTAGAACTGTGGGTGGGGAATCAGAGGGCGAGAATAACCTGAGATTTGGTTCTGTGGGCTGAGTCAGAGGTGTGGCCAGAAAGAGCAAAACTTCTCTATTTTTAGTATTTATTTGGCATTTCACTGCCCAGTTAATTCAACCAATAGATACACATGTTAATTTAAGGTTTAGTATGAGTTATTGACATTAAAATGCATTCACAAAGAGGGATATGTTTTCAATCACAGAATGTGCCTAATACGCTTAAAAGTGAAATCACAAGCCATTTGTCTCCAAGCCATGCAGTTTCTGTCATCAGCACTCCTACTCACTTATTCCACAAGTGCAGTTCAAATATGAATGGTAAAATATCCTAGTTTAAAAAGAAAATTCCACTTAATTATGGCTGTACCGTATTTGCCACATTATACATCATCTGCTGCATAATCTAACAATTTCTCCCAAAACAATTTTGTAGCCCAAACGGGTAAAAAATTACTAAAGGAAATGTGACTTACGTTGCTGTGAAGTGTAGGGCCCTTTGCGAAGGTTGACTGGTCACCTTTCTCACTGCTGCATTTGTATGTTACACAGGTACTAATGAGGCAAAAGCTTAGCAGAGGCCATTAGTATGTATAAAAATGTCAAAATAATAAAGTCTCATAAAATGTAACGCATTATGCTGCAGCCTTATTTTTGCTGCATAATTTAGTCAACACTGCGACATAATTTTGGCCTCCATTGCTGCATAACTCCAGTGGCTCGAAAGCATGCTGCACATGTTAAAAGTGTTTGTGCACGAAGCAGAGACCCTGATATTTGCGAACTTATGGACTGATTACGATGGCAGGCGGACCTCAGTCTGTCTGCTATCCAATTGGGGAATGGACAGCTCGCCTGCAAAGCGGCGGCCCCGCGATAGGCATTACAATGCGGCGCCACTAGGGCATTCATAATGCCTATCTTTTACATTGCGGCGGGTGCTGCTGGCTAAATCACCCTCCACAATGTAAATAAGGGACATGTTACATATATCACTGCACTACGTGGCAGTGCCACATAGGGCAGTGATATGTAGGGGGCACCATAGGTGCCCCCAGGTCCTATGTCTTGTGGCTGGGGGTAAAGGGGCCTGCTACGGGCCCCCAATGTCCCTTTCCGCAAGCTTTTCTATGGCGAGTGAACCGCCATGGATAGGCTAGCGGGTAAGGGACATCGTAATCCCTACTGAGGTGCCTGGTAATGACTATCAGCATTGTAGGAACTACAAGCCCCTCTGCCGCACAGGGGGGCTCAAGGAGCCTGTCGGTGCGTGGCGATCGGTCTTACTGACTGCCAGGGATCCGCCCGCCATTGTAATATGGCGGGCAGTGATGCAGTCACCGATGGCGGTGAGACCGTCACCGATGGGGTGATGTGGCAGTCCCACCGCCATTTTAATCACTGCCTAAGTTTGGTGTGCATGCAAATCCTACATTGCCAACCCCTGGTAAGTTGCACTAGTAGTGCTGAAAAAGGCCAATGGAGGTACCCATGGGTGAGGTGGACTGGCCTCAAGGGTCTTGTGACCTCAATGACAGAGACACTGTCGCTCTAGGGAGTGCTTCTTCGTATGCCTGCCTGCAAGACTGGAGGTGAACTGCATGGATTGTGGTGGACAGGCCTTCAAGGTTAACTCACACTTGCCACTGTTAGGGTCAACCTGCTGGTGCTAAGACACCAGGGCTTTTAAGGTCTATCGGGCCTTCTAAGGTATAGCATCAGAATGTGTTCTGTCAGGAGAGTGGTCTGGTGGACTGGTCATGAAGGCTGAACATGGTTCTCCAGTTCCAAATTCGGCAGCTCTGGCCAGAGTGCTGCATCCTCTCCCACACTGAACACCATACTGCCCCACTGGGAGAAACTCACACTGTGTTCAGCTACAACCCAATTGTGCTGCGACTCAATTCAAAATATACATTAGACAAGAGTAAAATGCTGCCTGAAAAAAAGTAATAACACCATGAAAAAAAAACACTCATAGGGAATGCAAGGATAAGCAAAGCATGTGAAATGTAAGCAGGAACAACATGGTTACCTTAACGATTTTAAAATCATTATTCAGAAATCAGTAAGTGATTTTCCCTTTACAGTTCAGGACATGACTACAGGACCAGGAAGGGACCCGTGTCAATGTCCATTGCTTATATCCTTACAAAATGTAAGTAGTTTAGTTTAAAAAAGACCACATCCCTAAACACAGAGCTGCGGTACACATTTTATAAGCTAAAATAATTAAAACAGTTGAAAACGATCATATTAAACGTTTTCCACTCCATCAACCAGGTATTGTAGTCTCTTTAGGAATAGTGCACTTCCCCACCCTGGGAAAACAATGTTGTTCAAAGAAAGAAGATAAAAAGAAAGTAGGGCTTCACTGGCAAACTCTGTAAAGCGGCGCTAAGGTGCGTGGGTGTAAATAACAATCTGGCCTGTCTGCTGACCACTCTGTATTGCTTTATTTGGTTATTTAATTATTTTTCATATTTTGATACTTTATTCTCTCCGCCCCGAGGTTGTACTTTGGAATAGAAAACAGTCAGAAAATGAGGACATTTCCAGCCAAAGTGTTCTGCTCGTTTTTGGATCCATTTCACAGGGAAACAAATAAAGAAAAGGAGAGGCAAGAGAGAGTGCTTAATAGCTGTCTCTTGAAATCAGCACTTGAGGAGCGAGACAGAGACAGAAAGAGATGGAGGAATAAAGAGAGAAAGGAGGAGGGCAGGTGCCAGAGGCAGAGCAGGAGAAGCAGACACTGTCCTTGCCTTCTCTGGGTATGAAGGAAAAGAGACAAGAGTTTTTTTTCCTTCTCTGCCCGTCCCTGACGGGCCAAGCCTTATTGCAGCATAAAAAAGGAAAAAGAGGGCGGGTGACCTCTTTACCTGCAGGCAGGTCACAGGTCAAGTGCTGGCCATTAGGTAGCGCTTTCGCGCGCTAATTGCCCTGCGAATTACAGAAGGGAGAGGGGAAATTCTTTTGTCCCCTCGTCCCCCATACCCTTGCCCCCCGTGTCCCACACACTCCAAAATCTGGGGGGATATATCCCCCGCGTCGCCCACACTTCCTACGCCCATGTATACTTGGTTATACGGTTAAAAGCTTCAGACAAGGACCTCGCCATCTTCTGTAGATCCCTGTCTGAGACTGAAGAAGACTTTGAACTAAGTCCTCTGCTTCTGACTTCATGAAGATATTTTTCCAAGAAAAGAATGGCGCGATTTCTTTGTGTGCTTTCCCATATTAACATCAAACAGTAACGAAAAGAATCATGATTTACAAAGAACTAGAACTCCCCTAAATACCCATATGGGTCCTGAGTTGTGATGCCCTTCAGTTGCCTGATTTCACACTCCCAGGATCAGGCAAAGGCTTAGACAGCTAAACAGTGTTTAAAAGTAATTTAAAACATGGCCTCTGTAAAGTCCCCAAAGGTGAGGGACTTGACCGGTAGTAACTGGCCAACATTAGTGCAAGAGGACCAGTAGCTCCACTATGTATCAACCTGAATCAGGTTAATTATCAGCAGAGGCTTTTCTTTATTAACCAGAAATGCTCTTAAAAATATGTGCAGAAAATTAGATGCCCACTGCAACCACAGGTAACACGGTGTACAAGTCAGCCATGATTATTATTGGGAAACAGTAGGGTGTGTCACCAGTGCAGCCGTGAGCGCCTTCACCAAGAAGCCGACTTAAAATCTAAGAAGGCAGTGCGTTTAGCAGCTGCGTGGACTGCTTAAATCTCATCACATGAAGTCTAGAGTGGCGCCAGTGGCAGCTGCATGATTCGGGAAGCAACTCTCAACAGTCACATACCACATAAATCTATTTATCAAAGACACTGCCCCAATGCAGTCACACCCATATGTTTAACTTACTGAGCCGCGCTGCATGCAGCCTCCAGGAAGGAAAACAAAATGGGCACAATAACGCACCCGATTTCAAGACAAGGCAAGAGTTCACCAAGACGTTTACACACTTATGTTAAAATAATTGAAATCTCCTACCTCAATCAAGCATGGTTCTTAGTCCAGTGGGGTCTCAGCACCCAAGAAAAAATAGAAGTAGCCCCAGCACATTCCTAACAATCCTCAGGAAGTGACAAGAACACACAAAAAAGTAACAGGAAGTATTGTGAGGTGGGAGAGAATAAATGGGTAAAGCTCCATACAAAGGATAGCGATCTAAAGCAGCTTGGGAAGTGGGAAGCAGAATGTAGCGAATGGGAACATTCACTCATTTAGTAAGGCATGGGCCGAAGGGGGGGGGGGGGGGGGTATTGTTTTAGATGCCAAGCTCACTGGCAAGATACAGGACATTGGATTAATGGTGACTTATGATCAGCTAAGAGTCATCCCTGGTCACAAGCTTCATATTCAATAGAAAGGAGGGACTTTTTCATACTGTGTGTCAGGAGTATACACTTGTCAGGTACCATACCAAGTGAGGAGGTTTTTTGTTGTTCATTGGGAGCTGTGCAAGCAGGGAGAGATGCCAGAGAGGAGTGAAATATGTTTTCACAGATCTTCAGTTGCTTGTGACTGGCTGTGATTTGAACTAAAATATCATGCTTTGCTTCCTGACATTTTTCACGGCATGGTTGTGCTCTGAATGCAAATGTTGAATTTCAGATTTCTGTTCGGCGTCCCCTGCTGGAAAAGACAGGCCAGGTTGTTATAATGCTGTGCAGATCAGGGAGGGCCACCAAGGGCAGAGATGGCGTGGGGATTCTCAAATCTCAAACGTCCGATGTAATTATCATACAAACCCTGCCAGTGGTCAGATGGACCTTTCTTTATCCACGTGGAGCGAGATCTAAGAGCAATCATGTGCATACATTTCCATGATGGTGAAGACCAATGGGGCTTCACAGGAAACAACAAAGAAAATTGTAGTAAGTTTGAAAGTATTTATTGACAAATTGTGTTAAATCTGGGTCATTACTTCATTAAGTATTCAGATTTTAAGCATCATTATTGCAAGTTTAAATGGTCCAAGAGCCCATATATTCAAAATAATGTGGAAAAACAGAACGTTAACAAGAACTTCATAAAAGATACAAAATCCAAAAAGTGTGTTCTGTAAAGGAACCTCCCCCCCAATCAAAAATTAAGCAGGTATAGGTCGGGAAAGGGCATTCCATTAGGCACATAAAGTAAGATGTCAACTTCAGAAAACCAAATAAAGGTTTCTGATGAGAGAATAACAATGCTTATGCATAAAACCTTTGCACAAAGGCAGTGGAGATCAGCTAAGCTAAGAAGTGTTTTCTCAGTGAGCATCTCCTCTCTAGTATAAGTAACACACACTATTATTATTCAACAAGGCACTAGCTTGCAACATTACAGCTTGTTCTCACTGTTGGGAGCTGTAGGAGAGTAGGGTCTGCTATCCTATGGTCACCCCAAATTTTTGCTTTTTGCTTCACTGGTTTTTGACATATTGAGGCTGTGGGCCTGCCAATCAGACCCCCAGCCTGCTGTTCTCTCTACTAAATTAAAACTATGCACCCTAGGTGCATAACCAATTGGAAGTGGATCACCCTGTCAGCCCCTGTACCAGTGTACACTAGGTACCCAGGGCATTGGTGTACCCAAGGCCTGCCAGGGGCTGCAGCATGTATTATGCCACCCCAGGCTTGGCCTAACAATTTGACACAACTGGCTGATCACTCAGCTGGGGTAAGTTGGTGTAATCACCTCTTACTTAGGTATAGTATACCTATACCTAACCTTAAATGGGACACCTGGTAACCTATAAGTCACTCCTATGGCAGGCCTTAACAATCCTGAAGGCAGAGTGCTTGGTTCCATGTGAGATGGTGCTCTGGCATGAGCTGAGCCTGTCTGCAGTGGTCGGAACAACTTCCTTCTACGGTTTCCAGATATCGTCATACCATATACTCTTAAGTGCATTATGAACCTCGCGGTTAAATGCTATCTTTGGTTTGGCTTTATCAAAACATGTCGAGTAAGGTGTCATACGAATTGGAATACTAACCCCTCGCCAATTCTGGCGACGGGGTTAGCATTCCACCCTTCTAGAGGGACACGACATGTACAGTACCTGAAACCCGGGTAAAATCAGACATAGCCTCAGCTCCACAAAATGGATGCTGCCACCACAGACACAAGTCTGCCCTCCTGCTGCTGGGAGTCCTTCCAGCTTGGGAGGTGTGGACAAAGGGTTTCCTGCCAGGGGAGGTGCGTGCACCACCCCAGACAGGATTTTGTGTATTGGTCAGGTAGGGCTTGAAAGAAACCAGACATGCCTGTGGCTCACAAGGAGCCTCGGTGCATATGCCAGTTCAAACCGGTCCTGGGGCACACCAGTCCCGGGCCTGGGGCGAGCTGGACAAAGGATTGGGGGTGTAACCACCCCCCTTCCTGGTCCCACCCATAGGGAGGGACCTAGCAGGTAGTCCGGCCCCTAGAATCCGCTTAAAGGTAGGAGCTGTGTCCTAAGACTTCAGACATCCTGAAATCAACTTAACGCTAAGAAGAAGACGGGAACTTCGACGCTCTGCTGCACAGAGGACTGAAGCCAATCTCCCCTGTGGTCAGGGAGTGACCACCTTGCTAACGCAAGCACCATCCAGCGAATCAACGTCTGCTTTGCCGCCGCCTCCCGCCGGAGCCCGAGCCCAGAGACTGACAAGACCTGGACCTCCAGACCTCTCACCGCCCGATCCACAGTCCCTGAAAAGAGGAGACCCGTGGAGGCACCGAGACACGTGGAGCCAGCCATCTTGGATCGACTACGACAAGCTGACAAGTGCAACAACCGAGGCTCCCTCCAAGTTGTGCTTTGGGATCTGAGAAGCCCAACTCTCGAGCAGCATTTGCACCAAAGGTGAGCCCTCCAGCATCTCCACGATCTGCGTGGGGCCCTTCTGCATTTTGCCACTCGACGCGCCTAACCGGTTGCTGGCCCGCTGGCTAGTGGCCATCTTGGCGACGAACTCTACGAAAAACACCGCTGGTCTGGTTGCTCCAGACTGGCCCTTGCTCCTCTCCAAAGGAGCAATCCCTCTGACCTTGCTGGTCAGAACCAACAGCTGATTTCCGAATCCTCCTACAATTGCTTTTGCCAAGGCTTGTTTGCTTCGACCAAGTCGCCGACACCGCCGACAGCGAGAGCCTGCGTGGGACAGCTCGTGAGCCGACTCCTGGACGTCGTCGACCTTCAGGGACCACGTGGCTGCGGAGACAAGCTACCCCTCATCACCTGTTTGCACCCGACATCGCCTGGTACCTACCTGGTGCCACGCCGGTCACTGGCTAGTGACTGTGAACACTGTCCCCTCTGCTTTCAGGTCTTCTGCAACTCCGATCCACCCTTGGATCCACCGCATCTCTCCCGGACCGACCGCCTGCAGCATCTTTGTCCCAGGCTCAACGGAACAGATAGAAGAAACCCGACGCACTTTGAGGCCTATGCACCCGCTTCCTGTGGGTGAGGTAAAGCTGGCACACCTGTGCCCAAGTGTAGTATTACATCTCTAGTGCCTGTGTTCCAAATCTTGAGTTCCTAGTCCATCCGGAAGATCCTCTTTGCAGTAACTTTGTACTTTTTACGTACCCATTGAAACCTATGGGAGCACGCATGTGACTATTTGCTCTGCACACGCCACCCGTGGACCTCCTGGTCACTAACTGACGTTAGCTCCTTGTAGGCCCAGCGATTCTAGAGGCCCTAGGCCTTTTCCCTTTTCTGTTTGTGGTACTTATACCACTATTTTAGTATATGGTTCGAGTGGCCACCAGGGCCTATCCATATAAAGTGCAACTTCTGTGTATTCTGTGATAATCTTGTTTGACGATTTGTGCTCCTGTGCTCATAAAGAGACTAGGGGTTACTTTGAGAAATAAATACATATATATTTTGAATATATATCTGTGTGGTGTCCTTTCATTGGTATAAAAGGGGGTTACATTTGGTAAAACAGCTGGCTTAACACGCTTCACGAGTTTAGCCTCAAAGACTGCTTAGCCTACGCTACCACTAGGGCAGCTAGTCCGAAAAGGTTGACTTACAACCACACCGTAAGGGTTGCTTGGCATGGTACAAGGTGATCACTTTAACTAGTGAGCATCATATACCAGGCCAACTTCTCACATTGGTGAGCAGCGGTTGGATTTGAGCTTGCTGTGTTTTACCATTGTAATCTCTTGGTTACCAATTGAAAGATCACATAGGTACCTGTAGGTACATATAAAACAAGATTAGATATACATAAGTTCTACTGAACTTAGTTGTTGTAGAGCAAAGGGAGTAGCACACCCTGACTACAACTACTAGATAGGTTTAGTAGGTAAACCCAAGTGTAGGTAGATTGCAACACATCCACCCACACTTAAGAGCAATGGCCGGGGCAGAGGGGTCCACTGTACCCATCTCTGTTGAGAGTGACCCCCAGAGGGCACCATCCAGTTTTGCTACCCTTAACCAGAATGAGCTCAGGCATTTGGCAACTCTTAAAGGCCTTAAACAGCCCAAGAACCCTACCTCTGCTGAGCTCGGAGAACTCTTACAGAATGATGAGAATCAGAGAGAACTCAAAAAAGCTTCCCAGTTAGCCCCCTTAGGGTCAGGAACAGGAGGCCCCCCTTCTGAAGATGCTACAGAGGTACCCAGTACCAATAGCCATCCCTTAGATGAGAATCATACTACAGGGGAGGAAAGTGGTGAGGATACAGAAAGTAGTGATGATGAAGGGAGAACTAGCCCAGTGCCAAGTATTATACTTGGCCCAGCTAAACTAAGGCTATTGGGGACTGACAATGGGTTCACCCCATTGGATCTCCCCAGTGGACTTAACACAGGGCTTGGGAGGCAAAGGAATCGCTCAGGTGACTCCAATGCTTCTCATGGCTCTAGAGGCTCTCAAGGTCACTCCAGGAAAAGGATGACCACCCCTCAGAGGAGGGAACATGAGGCCAGAATGCAGGAAGCCCAGCTGAGGATCAGGAAACAGGAGCTAGAAGTAGCCCTGATGGAAGAAAAACTGAACAAGGCTAGGCAACCTAGAGAGAGTGGGTCTATACCCACTGGTGGCAGCATTGTCCCTAAGGACAAAGATAGGGTCTTTGATAATAGGAACCTGTCTAAGGTTGTGCCCCCCTACAAAAGTGGGGATGACATCCACAAATGGATAACTGCTCTTGAGAGAGCCTGCAAAGTGCAGCAGGTTCCTGAAGACCAGTGGGCAGCAATCCTCTGGCTCTCCTTTGAAGGAAGAGGCAGAGACAGACTCCTCACTGTTAGAGAAGAGGATGTCAGAAATTACAGAGTCCTGAAGAGTGTTCTGGTAGATGGGTTAGGCTTAACCACTGAACAGTACAGGTTAATGTTCAGAGACACCCAAAAGACACAGACTCAGGACTGGTCTGAATATGTTGAATGTGCCACTAAGGCTTTGGAGGGTTGGTTGCTGGGAAGTAAGGTATCTGATTTTACAGGATTGTATAATTTGATGATGAGAGAACAGATTTTAAATAACTGTCAAAACCAGCAACTGCATCAACACTTGGTTGACTCTGATCTGACCTCTCCCCAAGAATTGGGAAAGAAGGCAGACAAATGGGTCAGAACCATGGTTAAGCAAAAAAACCAGAACCAGGGCCAAGGGGGTGATCAGAAGAAAACAGACCAAAAGGGTGGAGATCAGAAACCTAAAGACCAGAAGTCTTCAACAGGGCCCCAAACTACTGCTAAGGAGGGTGGGTCCCACAACAGTCCAAAAAGAAGAAAGAAGGTCAAAAGAAACCCTGGTGCAATCATTGCAAAAATACAACTCACTGGACTAGTGATTGCAAAAAGGGTGGAGCCCCCAACACTGTTGCCCCTAAGGCACCTGCTCCCAGTACTACTGTTAGCAGTGTTGGTCCCCAGACAAAGGGTGTAGTGGGAATCACTATGGGAACTGAAGGAGATTCTGACTTAGACAGAACCCTGACACAGGCAGTCTTGATCTGTGATGGGGACATTGATTTGTCCCTGACTGTGAGCCCCAGTAACCTGGGCAAGTACAGACAGACTCCTTTAATTAATGACAAAGTGGCTCAAGCCTACAGGGACACATGTGCCAGTGTCACTATGGTGACACCAGGCTTTGTGGACCCTGGACAGTACATACCAGGTGAGAACTACCTGGTGACCAATGCCAGCAATGCCACTACTTCACATAGTGTGGCAGTTGTTAACTTCTCATGGGGAGGGGTAACTGGCCTCAAAAGGGTTGTGGTTAGTGCAGACCTCCCAGTAGAATGTTTGTTGGGCAATGACCTAGAGAGTTCTCTATGGTCAGAAGTGGAGTACAGGACTCATGCAGAGATGTTAGGTATATCATCACATGTCCTTGCTGTGACCAGGTCACAGGCCAAAAAGTGCCTCACTGAACCTCAGGTCTTGGATCCTGGAACAATGGACCAAGCACCTACCAAGAAGAAGAACAGGAGGGTCAAGGCTGTGCCTTCCCCCCTGCCTCAGAGTGATGATCAGCCTTCCCAGGAAGCTGATTTAGAGGACCCTGAAGGAACTGTCCCTGAAGAGCTTGAACCTGATCAGGTTGAGTTTCTGGGGACAGGGGGACCTTCAAGGGCTGACTTGGGGCAGGCTCAGTTATCCTGTCCCTCTCTTGAACCCCTCAGACAGCTGGCTGCTGCTGAGGCTGCTGGGAATGCTCAAGGTACCCATAAAGTGTATTGGGATGAAGGGCTCCTTTATTCAGAGGCTAGAGACCCCAAGCCTGGTGCTACCAGGAGGTTGGTTATACCTCTGCAATTTAGGGGCTTCCTTCTTACCTTGGCCCATGACATTCCTTTAGCAGGACACTTAGGCCAGAACAAGACTTGGGACAGACTTGTCCCTCACTTTCACTGGCCTCACATGAATGAAGATACAAAGGAGTTTTGTCGCTCCTGTGTTACCTGCCAAGCCAGTGGCAAATCAGGTGGCACAACAAAGGCCCCCCTAATACCACTACCTGTGGTGGGGGTCCCCTTTGAAAGAGTGGGAATAGACATAGTGGGTCCCATGGATCCTCCCACTGCATCTGGGCACAGATTTATACTGGTGGTAGTGGATCATGCCACCAGGTATCCAGAGGCAATTCCCCTTAGGACCACTACAGCACCTGTTGTGGCCAGGGCCCTGCTGGGAGTATTCTCCAGAGTGGGGTTTCCTAAGGAGGTAGTATCTGACAGAGGTACCAACTTTATGTCAGGATACTTGACAGCTATGTGGAAGGAATGTGGTGTCAACTACAAGTTCACCACCCCTTATCACCCACAATGCAATGGGCTTGTTGAGAGATTCAACAAGACCCTAAAGGGTATGATCAAAGGATTACCTGAAAAGCTCAGGCGAAGATGGGACATCCTTCTACCCTGCCTTCTGTTTGCTTACAGAGAGGTCCCACAAAAAGGAGTTGGCTACAGCCCCTTTGAATTGTTGTTTGGGCACCCTGTGAGAGGCCCACTGTGTTTGGTGAAGGAAGGATGGGAGTTACCTCTCAAAAAGCCTAAGCTAGACATAGTGGACTATGTACTTGGTCTCCGCTCCAGGATGGCTGAGTATATGGAGAAGGCATCCAAAAACCTTGAGGCAAGCCAGGCCTTACAGAAAGCTTGGCATGACCAAAAGGCTGTCTTGGTTGAGTTTCAGCCAGGACAGAAGGTATGGGTGTTGGAGCCAGTGGCCCCAGCAGCACTCCAAGACAAATGGTCTGGACCCCATACAATCCTGGAAAAGAAGGGAGAGGTCACCTACTTGGTCGACCTAGGAACTCCCAGGAGTCCCCACAGGGTACTCCATGTTAACAGGCTTAAAGCATATGTTGACAGGGCAGACATGGGCTTGCTCATGGCTACAGATGAGGGACAGGAGGAAGAGAGTGACCCTCTCCCAGACCTGTTGTCTCAGAACCCTGAAGATGGCTCAGTTGAAGGAGTGACCCTTGGAGGCAACCTCACTGCCCATCAGCAGACTGAATGTAGACAGGTTCTACAATCATTTTCGCATATGTTTTCCTTGATACCTAGTCAAACTGACTGGTGTACCCATGTGGTGGACACTGGTGACAGTCTGCCTGTAAAGAACAAGCTTTACAGACAACCTGACCACGTCAGGGACTGTATAAAGGCTGAGGTACATAAAATGCTGGAATTAGGTGTCATTGAACCCTCAGAGAGCCCCTGGGCTAGCCCAGTGGTTCTGGTCCCCAAACCTCACACCAAAGATGGCAAGAGAGAGATGAGGTTCTGTGTGGATTACAGAGGACTCAATGCTGTCACCAGGACAGATGCACACCCTATTCCAAGGGCAGATGAGCTCATAGACAAACTAGCTTCTGCAAAGTTTTTGAGCACATTTGACTTAACAGCTGGCTATTGGCAAATCAGATTAGCTGAGGAGTCTAAGGCCAAAACAGCATTCTCAACCCCAGGTGGGCACTACCAGTTTGTGGTGATGCCCTTTGGTCTGAAGAATGCACCTGCCACCTTCCAAAGCCTGGTGAACCAAGTCCTTACTGGGTTGGATGACTTTTGCGCAGCATATCTTGATGACATTGCTGTCTTTAGCTCCACCTGGGAGGATCACCTGATCCACCTGAAGAAGGCTCTTGAGGCTCTGCAAAGGGCAGGCCTCACTATCAAGGCTACAAAGTGCCAGATAGGGCAGAGTAAGGTTGTATATTTGGGCCACCTTGTAGGTGGAGGCCAAGTTCAACCACTGGAGAGTAAGATACAATCCATCAAGGACTGGTCCCCTCCAACCACCCAGACTCAAGTTCGAGCTTTCTTGGGCTTGACTGGGTACTACAGGAAGTTTGTTAAGAACTATGGGTCCATTGTGACTCCTCTTAATGATCTGACATCCAAGAAGATGCCCAAAAAGGTTCAGTGGACAGTAAGCTGTCAAAAGGCATTTGATGACCTGAAGGAGGCCATGTGCTCTGCACCTATCCTGAAAAGTCCTGACTACTCCAAAGAGTTTATTGTCCAAACAGATGCTTCTGAGTTGGGTGTGGGAGCTGTGCTGTCACAACTTAATGTAGATGGTCAAGACCAACCCATTGCTTTTATTAGCAGAAGGTTGACCCCCAGAGAGAAGAATTGGTCAGCTATTGAGAGGGAGGCCTTTGCTGTGGTGTGGGCCCTGAAGAAGCTGAGGCCATACTTGTTTGGCACTCACTTCAAGATTCAGACCGACCATAAGCCCCTCTTGTGGCTAAATCAGATGAAGGGTGAAAACCCCAAACTGCTTAGGTGGTCCATTTCCCTACAGGGGATGGACTTTACAGTGGAGCACCGGCCAGGTACTGACCATGGGAATGCAGATGGTCTCTCCAGGTACTTCCACTTAGGACATGAAGACGAGACTGGTCAAGGCTAGTTTAATGTCCCAGCGTTTGGGGGGGGGTTGTGTAGGAGAGTAGGGTCTGCTATCCTATGGTCACCCCATATTTTTGCTTTTTGCTTCACTGGTTTTTGACATATTGAGGCTGTGGGCCTGCCAATCAGACCCCCAGCCTGCTGTTCTCTCTACTAAATTAAAACTATGCACCCTAGGTGCATAACCAATTGGAAGTGGATCACCCTGTCAGCCCCTGTACCAGTGTACACTAGGTACCCAGGGCATTGGTGTACCCAAGGCCTGCCAGGGGCTGCAGCATGTATTATGCCACTCCAGGCTTGGCCTAACAATTTGACACAACTGGCTGATCACTCAGCTGGGGTAAGTTGGTGTAATCACCTCTTACTTAGGTATAGTATACCTATACCTAACCTTAAATGGGACACCTGGTAACCTATAAGTCACTCCTATGGCAGGCCTTAACAATCCTGAAGGCAGAGTGCTTGGTTCCATGTGAGATGGTGCTCTGGCATGAGCTGAGCCTGTCTGCAGTGGTCGGAACAACTTCCTTCTACTGTTTCCAGATATCGTCATACCATATACTCTTAAGTGCATTATGAACCTCGCGGTTAAATGCTATCTTTGGTTTGGCTTTATCAAAACATGTCGAGTAAGGTGTCATACAAATTGGAATACTAACCCCTCGCCAATTCTGGCGACGGGGTTAGCATTCCACCCTTCTAGAGGGACACGACATGTACAGTACCTGAAACCCGGGTAAAATCAGACATAGCCTCAGCTCCACAAAATGGATGCTGCCACCACAGACACAAGTCTGCCCTCCTGCTGCTGGGAGTCCTTCCAGCTTGGGAGGTGTGGACAAAGGGTTTCCTGCCAGGGGAGGTGCGTGCACCACCCCAGACAGGATTTTGTGTATTGGTCAGGTAGGGCTTGAAAGAAACCAGACATGCCTGTGGCTCACAAGGAGCCTCGGTGCATATGCCAGTTCAAACCGGTCCTGGGGCACACCAGTCCCGGGCCTGGGGCGAGCTGGACAAAGGATTGGGGGTGTAACCACCCCCCTTCCTGGTCCCACCCATAGGGAGGGACCTAGCAGGTAGTCCGGCCCCTAGAATCCGCTTAAAGGTAGGAGCTGTGTCCTAAGACTTCAGACATCCTGAAATCAACTTAACACTAAGAAGAAGACGGGAACTCTCTGCTGCACAGAGGACTGAAGCCAATCTCCCCTGTGGTCAGGGAGTGACCACCTTGCTAACGCAAGCACCATCCAGCGAATCAACGTCTGCTTTGCCGCCGCCTCCCGCCGGAGCCCGAGCCCAGAGACTGACAAGACCTGGACCTCCAGACCTCTCACCGCCCGATCCACAGTCCCTGAAAAGAGGAGACCCGTGGAGGCACCGAGACACGTGGAGCCAGCCATCTTGGATCGACTACGACAAGCTGACAAGTGCAACAACCGAGGCTCCCTCCAAGTTGTGCTTTGGGATCTGAAAAGCCCAACTCTCGAGCAGCATTTGCACCAAAGGTGAGCCCTCCAGCATCTCCACGATCTGCGTGGGGCCCTTCTGCATTTTGCCACTCGACGCGCCTAACCGGTTGCTGGCCCGCTGGCTAGTGGCCATCTTGGCGACGAACTCTACGAAAAACACCACTGGTCTGGTTGCTCCAGACTGGCCCTTGCTCCTCTCCAAAGGAGCAATCCCTCTGACCTTGCTGGTCAGAACCAACAGCTGATTTCCGAATCCTCCTACAATTGCTTTTGCCAAGGCTTGTTTGCTTCGACCAAGTCGCCGACACCGCCGACAGCGAGAGCCTGCGTGGGACAGCTCGTGAGCCGACTCCTGGATGTCGTCGACCTTCAGGGACCACGTGGCTGCGGAGACAAGCTACCCCTCATCACCTGTTTGCACCCGACATCGCCTGGTACCTACCTGGTGCCACGCCGGTCACTGGCTAGTGACTGTGAACACTGTCCCCTCTGCTTTCAGGTCTTCTGCAACTCCGATCCACCCTTGGATCCACCGCATCTCTCCCGGACCGACCGCCTGCAGCATCTTTGTCCCAGGCTCAACGGAACAGATAGAAGAAACCCGACGCACTTTGAGGCCTATGCACCCGCTTCCTGTGGGTGAGGTAAAGCTGGCACACCTGTGCCCAAGTGTAGTATTACATCGCTAGTGCCTGTGTTCCAAATCTTGAGTTCCTAGTCCATCCGGAAGATCCTCTTTGCAGTAACTTTGTACTTTTTACGCACCCATTGAAACCTATGGGAGCACGCGTGTGACTATTTGCTCTGCACACGCCACCCGTGGACCTCCTGGTCACTAACTGACGTTAGCTCCTTGTAGGCCCAGCGATTCTAGAGGCCCTAGGCCTTTTCCCTTTTCTGTTTGTGGTACTTATACCACTATTTTAGTATATGGTTCGAGTGGCCACCAGGGCCTATCCATATAAAGTGCAACTTCTGTGTATTCTGTGATAATCTTGTTTGACGATTTGTGCTCCTGTGCTCATAAAGAGACTAGGGGTTACTTTGAGAAATAAATACATATATATTTTGAATATATATCTGTGTGGTGTCCTTTCATTGGTATAAAAGGGGGTTACATTTGGTAAAACAGCTGGCTTAACACGCTTCACGAGTTTAGCCTCAAAGACTGCTTAGCCTACGCTACCACTAGGGCAGCTAGTCCGAAAAGGTTGACTTACAACCACACCATAAGGGTTGCTTGGCATGGTACAAGGTGATCACTTTAACTAGTGAGCATCATATACCAGGCCAACTTCTCACAGGAGCCAATCATTTTACTCCAGATTCTGGTAGATGTAAATCTCCCTTTTTCTCAAGGCAACACCATGGCTATTTCCTTTAATTGTTACACTGGACAGACACTCTTCACATGAGTCGCTCTCACATCCTGGCACCTTCTTCTTTCGATGAGAACCTTACTCTCAGTCATCTAATACATAACAATAAACTAATCTCTAGATAGCAAAATAAATCTGGAAAAACACAGGATTTGCAGTGGAAAAACACATAAAATGCAAACTAAAGGAAAATGAAATGTGCAAGCCTCTTAGCCTTAAACTTGTAAAATATGATATTAAAAATTACAATAAAATATGGCTCACTTAAGCCGCATAGCATGTTAACTCAGGTGCTGTTTATAACAGCTAAATGCGGTCACTTAATACAATTATATGATTAATATGCACAGATTATTTAATAATGTGAATCACACTTTGCTAATAAATGTTTTAATTATGGGAATGTAAAATTGCGCTCCTCTAGCTGTAAATGTCCTGCTTTGGAGGGCAGGCCCCCACAGGGCAGTGAGGGATCCACCCCACCCTCAGGAACCAAATATTCTCTCCATTACATATGTGACTGGAGTAGGATAGGCAGTACTAATGATGTAACAGAAAGATTATCGTACCTAATTCTGCCCACTTAACGAAAATTACAGCCACATTTTCTCTCAACCAAACCTATAGGTCGACCTGAGGTTGTCTCAGGAAAGTCTAAACACTATATTGCCACACTAATGACAGTTTTATACTAAACAAACGACAGATACCATAGCCCATAGTGCATATCTGCCAAGTTTCCCAGGACCATGCAGGAAGTGCTGCTCTAGTCCAGTGTTTTTTTTTTTAATTCTGTAATTTGTAATCTTGTTTTAAATTCAAATAAACAAGACTACAAGTCCCAGAATTCACAGGAAAAAATGGGCTGAAGCAGCACATCAGGCATGGACCTAGGAAACCTAATGTAGTTGATAGTGACTCTCCTTCTAAAATTATAGTAGTTTGATTTTTGACAATATAGATGGCCCTGAACTTCCCTCTCCCCATAGACTATTTTATCTATTGGAAAGGTTAATCTGCCCTACAGGTGCTTGCCCTACCTAAAAGGCAATAGAAATGTTTGCATTATTCTGGAGGGATTTGCCTCCCCCACAAGGTATTTATAGATAATAGTATGCCCGTTGGGCAGTTCGACCTCACCTTTATGTCAATTTCAAATAATATTAACATATGCACTGCTGTGTGGATTCCTGCCCTCTCCTATAGGGTACTTTAAAAATAAAGCTATATGTGATCTGTGGGGCCCAGATTTCCCCACAGACCACTCAAAGAAGGCCAAAGGCCACAGATGATTTCAGCATGTCAAATGTATGAAATGTTTTGCGGAACTATCCAATGACTATGCAACTGCATATTTCTGTGGTTAGAGGTTTCTGTAAAGGAGTTCACAATGGTCTAGAGTGAACCCTCTTCACAATGAATCACAAAAGAATGAAGTATCTGCATTGCCTATTCCAAGAATGAGTCCTTTACACCACAAAAACAAAAGATTCATCTAGCACTACTGGCCCTACTGGAAACAAGGAAAACGGACCTCATTACTCCCATGTTGAGTAATAAAAGACCGCTATTATGAGGATGCGGTGGCCTCTTACATTCCTGGACCCCAGTTACCTACCTCTCATTTAAATGAAGTCTAGAGAGGAAATAGATACTCATATGGAGAATGGAAAAAGGAAGTGATGAGAAGTACCATATAACTTTAAGTTTGTAAACCTACAATTATCAAGGTGCAGCAGATTATTTATTTTACTAGGATGCCAGCAGACTGGTGAGAGGACAAAATGTGAGACATGTGTATTATTAATATATGGCCACTGTGTCAGTAAATATAGCACATCATCCAGCAACTGAGGTTTCTTATTTCATTGCTAATCACTGAAGTAGTAGTGGAGGATACCAAACCACTACTGAACAGTAATGCAAAGAATAATAAACAACAATATTAAAAACTTTGCGTCTTGTACGAACCTCTTCATGAGCACTCACAAAATTACCTTCTAAAGCCTAAGGCCTGCCAACCATTTTTTAATGTTGACCTAACTGTTCAGATACAGGAGGACAACGGTCACCATTTCCACATGCAGGGCTCTTCTTTGTGGAAGTCCCAACCTTCCCAAAGAGGCTGGAAAATGGAGGCTCCCTAAGAGCTTGCCTCTTTACCCTGGGATTTGGGTAATTACTCAGTATCCTACGTTCTGGCTGATCAGATGCCTAAAACGGGCTTCACCTCTTCACCAGGTGTGAGGCCTCTTGCTCTTTCAAGACTTTCTCATGTAGATCGGGCCATATTCAACAGCAGGGTACCTCCAGGCAATGTCCATCGCTGCTGGACAATGGACTGGTTGTCCATATAGCAAGATAGTTGTTACCTTATAGGATGTGTAATCTTGATCCCATCTGGAGATAATGTCGGAATGCATCATACTCACGCTTAGTCAGCACTCAAATATACTCAGTCGTCACTAATGTACTAAAAGCAGCGGAGTATTTTATACTAAAGGTATTTTATTCGAAATATATGTGTTTAGACTGAGATTAATAAAACTATGTGACAAATTTACATATTAATATGACAGGAGAAACTAAGGTGAATTGTCTTAGAGCGAGATACTTAACCAGGATGTGTGCAATGAATATTTGACTATAAACACATATAACCTGGATTAGTCATGTGTAGGTAAAATTATAACGACCCTTTCATAGTTCATTGCCTCATATTTGTGCCTAATAGAAGTTGAAGTTATTTAATTTTGTAGAAAAGTACATATTTGTAGTCCAGTGCATTAGCCAAAGTCGATAACTAATTTGCGGCCTAATGCGTGTATTAGCCTAACTCCATGTGTAATAGAATCTTAGTCTAACGTTCTCTGTTTCAGTACAATCTCACATTGTAATCTCATGTTTGTCTATGTTCAACTTTCGCTGTGGAATGTATTGTGTCATTTTGTTTCCACTGCAGATGTGGAGAAGCTTCATTAGTTAGAATAAAGGAGTTTTGTCTTAGTAGATAACAATTAAAGATAATGGGGTAACCCAGTGTCAAGAATTCCTGTCATGCGAGGGGAGGAAAACGGTAACCAGCGAAAACGGACTACATCTCCCAGGATGCTTAGCGGTTGAGAGGTTATGTAAACAGGAGAGCTGTTACATAACTCAAGGAAAACACGCCCTTATGTAAAACAGGAGAGCTGTTACATAACTCAAGGAAAACACGCCCTTATGTAAACAGGAGAGCTGTTACATAACTCAAGGAAAACACGCCCTTATGTAAACAGGAGAGCTGTTACATAACTCAAGGAAAACACGCCCTTATGTAAACAGGAGAGCTGTTACATAACTCAAGGAAAACACGCCCTTATGTAAACAGGAGAGCTGTTACATAACTCAAGGAAAACAACGCCCTATAAAGGGAGGAACCGGGAGGTACAACGCTGTCGGATATTGTGTTTACAACCGACGTACCTGCTTAGTGAAGAGCAGTGTTCCGGAGTGGTGCTCCAGTAAGGCAAGAACGGAGGTAGGTCGAGTCGTTACTCCCTGGGCCGTGTCTTGCCCCATCGTCACCTGTGAAGGACCCGGAAGCTCTACCGGATAACCATTGAGCTTCGCTTTTTGACTCGGCTGAGTCAAAGCGCAGTGGCGCTTTTGCTGGTTGGAGTCGTAACTCCCAGCCCGACCAGAGATACAGGGACTGCCAGCTGTAACGCACACCAGGAGGTGTTTGCCGCGTTACAGACTCGGAAGTCCATAGGATCGATCGAGCGGCTGCTCTCGGTTCAGTCTTCTTTGCTTGTGATTGGGGTATCGGTGACGCATCACCAGGAGGTGACTCCGCGTCCCGGTGCAGTCTGAGGAAGAGGTTGAGCGGCTGCTCCCTTCAGGTAGAGACCCCGGCTGGGTGTTTCCCTGACTCCTCGATTCTCCCCAACACTCTTCGTGCCCCTCACAGCCTACCGATTGGCATTGTCGGCCATTTCATTTCTGCCCTCTGTTGGCATACGCAGGGATCGGCGTATATGCAGAGGACGGTTAGGACCATCCGTGCTGTGGGCTGGTAACGTACTTAGCCTGGAGGATTCCAGTGACTATAACCTTTGTTTATTCCTTGTATTATTTTTGCCTTCATTAAAATAACTAAACCTTCACAAGTGGTTGCGTTCTCATTATCGTGTCTGTTAAACGATCCTGAGACGTTCAGGGCGTTACACCCAGTAACCCTCAGAACTTGGGTATGATTGCAAAACAAAAAGCAGGATATAGAATTTCCTTATTAAAGTTGTGGGGTTGCAAGGACAAATTGAAGTAAGAATGTCGACGTTTCGACCCTATGGTGTAGTGCAGATTTGTAAGCATCTATTGTCTGTAGTAATTGGCTTCCTTGTATTCTACTTATGGAGGTGTCAGCCAACACCATCCATTTATTTCAAAGGTCGTTTATTCTATTGCGATTATTTAATCTTTGTGAATCCTGCCGGTTGCTTGAAGGAGTAGGGCCCCACCATAGCGATCACCAAGGATTGGGAGAGCAGCGTGAGACGTCCTCGTCCAACTAGCGCTTGTAAAGAACGACCTTTGAAATAAATGGATGGTGTCGGCTGACACCTCCATAAGTAGAATACAAGGAAGCCAATTTCGACCCCATGGTGTAGTGCAGATTTGTAAGCATCTATTGCGGGTCTTCATCAGGACAGAGGAGTATCAGACAGCCTGGTAGCATGGAAATTTAGTAATTGGCTTCCTTGTATTCTACTTATGGAGGTGTCACCCGACACCATCCATTTATTTCAAAGGTCGTTCTTTACAACTTGCA
Organism: Triturus cristatus; assembly: GCF_964204655.1. NCBI lineage: Eukaryota > Metazoa > Chordata > Amphibia > Caudata > Salamandridae > Triturus > Triturus cristatus. The sequence continues at coordinate 1,186,981,969 of NC_140581.1, read as the reverse complement.
ACTCCACAACTTTAATAAGGAAATTCTGTATCCTGCTGTGGGCTATGTATTCAATTTTGGACACTTGTACATATTTTTGTTGTGTAAATATGTGTTATATATGTTATCTTGTGTACAGCACCTTATCACTGAACACAATAAGTCACTATTTGTCTCACCGTGCCTGGTTTGTGGACAGCCTTATATTATAATTTGTTCAAGTAATTCAAAGAGTAAAAAAGGATTTCATTCACAGAACTTTTTCTCTTATCGATTATTAATGATGTGTGTTTGTGTATTTTACCCTCATTTAATGACTAATGTAACATTTGCGTAATGTATTAAGTACAATAGAAACTCAGGCTACGTGATTCCCGACAGAACTGCTTTTTGTTTAGTAGATAACAAAGCATGAGAAAGAAGAGTCAGCAGAGGAAATCGCAGTAACAAGCAAGGAGAGGAGTTTTCATGGGAGAGGAATGACAAAGGACGAGAAAAGATAATGTGCTATCTAGCTAGGGAAGGTGCTGAATGTGTCCAGTTATGCCAAAGCTATGAAAATTTACCAAGGAGAAGTCACATGACAGTGTTACATCGATGGCAGATGATATAAATGTGCGTGTTTAGTTAGGGAGAGAGTCCATCTTGGGGTTCCTACGCTCTGCTTGCGTGGCTTTAAGCCTACTTGACCCATTATCGGAGGGTTTCTACTGAAGACTCTGATGGCTGACACCATCCTTCTTTTGTTATTTGACTACATCCTTACTCAAATGCTTTTAGTTTAGGGTTGCCCTTTTCAAGGTAGTGTAAGGAAAGTTAGGTTACTCATGTTCATTAAAGAGAATTATTTGATGCAATTTAGCCTTCATTTCTTCCACCTGATATACCTGTGTCATTATTTTAGAGTTAGTCATTTGCTTTGTACTCTGCAGGGTACATCTCTTAAGGGGATTTAGACTTACTCTGATATTTTTGTAGTTTTATATGATGTTACTGAGATTGGTCTACATTACTTTGTTTCTAAATGTATAATTAAACCTATTAAACTCAGAGGAAAGAGTGGAGTGGGATAATGTGCAGCCACATTGGATGCACTCTATTGGGATGATAACCAGTGACTTGTTTCCTTTCACTGCTCACTCTCCTAGAAAGACCTATCCCCCCTGGAGAGAATTGTGTAAATGGGCCTAGATTTTAACACCTGCAACAGCAAACGATGTATTTTTGATGACTTTCTTTGATGAGATATGGAAATATATGTCCTGCAGTTAAAATAAGGTAATAAAGTTTCCTGGGCGAACCACTGGAATGACCTCTTGGAGACTCTTGATTAAAAAATGTAGAGATTTTACATACATATTGTTGTACCTCAAGTCTATTATGGCAGGGTATTCTCCTGACAGCTTTGGAACCAGGAACAGAATTGAGTAAACTCATTGTCCTCTCTTTTATGAAGATACTGGTCATATTGCTTTCTTTTGTAATAGCTTGTGAATTCCCATCATTTAGAACAACCTCTTTAAAGGGTCTGTAGTTAGGTGGATTGTTTGAAATTTTGGAGGATTGAACTCTAGAAAAAGCTTTATTCTACAGCCTCTAGCACCCAACTGTCGGATGTGTCTTTATTCAATATTTTGTGGAAATATTTGGAACGTTATATCTCTAAAAGGTAGGCACAATCTACACCCCTCTCCAAAGCAGAAATTAAGTTTTAAAAGTTGTTTATTAAAGAAAACCAGGCTGATGTTTTAAAGTATGTTTAACCCTGGTATCAATATCATCTGAAGGGTTGTGGCTTCTCGAGCAATGATTGAACAACCAGAAAAACCAGATAAACAAGGAAAATGAGAGCCTCTCATAAGTGTATCCGGAAACACCTGGTCACCAGCTTGTAATTGATACAATTTATTCCACTACCTGGTAACTGAGACTTTTTGGGGTTCAAATGATGGCTTAAATGAGTATATCTTGAAGCTGAATTGGGGCGACATTATACAAAGTCAAGTATACAATTAAACAATATATGAAATTGCCAGAGAATGGCTTGATCTCCAGAAATGAAGACGCTCTTCCTTCCCCACAATTTGATCCAAAGCGGAAATAAAGTTGAAAGACCGATCCAGGGCAGGCAGTCAGAGAACAGAGCAGCCATAGAATGTATGTGCATTGGAGAAGGTCTTACTCTCCAACACTGATAGTAGTACATTAAGGTTTATGTGTTTTTTTACATGGCAGCTTCCTAAAGAAACCAAATGTATAACTTACCTATGTAAAACTCAAGGGACCAAGGTTGATGCACTTGAAAAAAACGGACTTCCTGTTCCTATTGGGTCATTATATACTTGCAGGAAAAAGAAATCTTAACGGTCCACAAAAGGTTATTACTTTTAAAAGAGACCTGTCAAGAGGGCTGGAAGATGGACAATGCGGTAATAGCACTTTGCTAATAACACAAGGGAAGTTTGTAGCTATGAGAAGTTGGCCTGGCATATGCTGTTCACTAGTTATAGGGGACACCTTGCACCAGTCCAATTCGACTCTTAAGGTGATGGGTTAAAAGACAACCTTTAAAGAAAGCTATCCTAGTGGTAGCTGTGAAGAGCAGCCTTCAGGCTAAGTCTTGAAGGAGTGTTAAGCTTATTGTTTTACCATAGGTAACCTCTTGAATGACCAAATGAAAGAGTAGTCCACACAGGTATATTCAAAATATATGTATTTATTCTAAGAACAAATTCCACTAGTCTCTTTATGAGGCTGGAGGTAAAGATACAATTCAAACAAGCATTAATAGTTACAATAAATAGCACTGGAATCATAGGGCCCGGGGGGGGGGGACCAAACCATATATTAAAAAAGTGGTATAAGAACCATGACATTTCTACAGACAATGCCTAGGGCATTTAGGGTCGCTGGCCCCTTGTAAAACCACCCAAGGTAGTGAGGAAGGGGACCCACGGGAAACGCGTGCAATGGTATAAGCTTATGTCGGGATCTCTATTAAAGCCTATGGAGAATGTCGCGGTTGAAATTTACAAGTTTTAAAACACTTCTAGCAGGAGTTCAAGTTCAAGAGTTTAGAGTTAAGCTTTTGAAGGGCCCACGCCCACGAGAGTACTGAGGTACCACTGTTACCTGCCCCAGGGAAGCCAGGTGCATAGGTCGTTGTCGATGTCGGGTCGCGGGCTGATTTTCAATGGAAAAAGTCGAAGTTCAAGTCTGTAAAGTCCAAGAATAATCTGAGACTCTGGGGACCCTGCACCCACCTTTATCCAGATGTATAGGGGGGTGGCTAAATCAAAGCTCACCAATGAGAGTTCAGGCTACACCCTCTCCCTTTTGTGTGTTTCTCACCAGGGCAGGGGACAGGATGCCCCTGAACCGGTTCCAGGCGGTGTATGCAGAAGCAGGCACTGGAGAAGCCTACGTGCAACTCTGAAAGGCATCCTATGGTGCACCCACCCAGTTCCAATCCACATAGTCTGTCTGGGGAGGTGGGAACACCTCAGTGCAACAAGATCCCTATTGTCCAGCTTCCGTGGCTGGAGTTCTGCCCAGCAACAGGCAGCCAGAGTCATGTGGGTGGCAGGTAGCATCCATTTTGTACTACATGTGCACTTTTAAATTGGTGTCTGAATTCTGCCGCTTTTCCCATATCGCCCCTCTAGCAAGGGGGGAATCATGCCCTCACTCCCATGGCTGGATTGGGGGTATGATTCCTACATGTTTGACACCAAACACGACATGGTTCTGTGTAGCCATCCTCAAGTTATCACGCTATCGCGATTACTTATAATGCGGTAAAGAGTATATGGTATGGCTGCACTACAAACAACCTCGCACTAGTTTTAACGAAGGCTGCAGAGGGGCCCTACTCAGGTAGGGGTTCCCCCTCACACATATCTCGGCACCCTGCCTTGTAGGATTAGCAAGGCCTGCCTTAGGGGTGACCTATGAGGATACATGTGTTGTATTTAACTGGGATACAGGGTACCTATATCCCTGCAAGGGGTGCAAGCACCACCTTACCCAGACTACAGTAGTGGTCTGGTGGTGTCAGTTTGTATGGCTATCCCTTGGGTGGCACAATAAGTGCTGCAGCCCCTGGTAGGCCTCTGAGGGACCCATGCCCTGGGTACCTAGGGTACCATCTACAAGGGCCTCATTGGGTGTCCTCAGTATCCAATTGGTATGTACCTAGGGTACTCACACTAGTTTAGAGAGGAAGCAGATAGGCTGGGGTCCTGGATAGCAGGGCCACAGCCTGGCTAGAGTCATAAAACAGTCAAAACATCAGCAACAAGTTGGGGGCAACTATGCAGTCAATGCCACTCTCCTACATAACCCCCCCCCCCCCCAAACGCAGGGACATTAAACTAACCTTGACCAGTTGAGTCTTCATGTTCTTAGTGGAAATATCTGGAGAGGCCATCTGCATTGGCATGGTTGCTCCCAGGTTTATGTTCCACTGTATAGTCCATCCCCTGTAGGGAAATGGACCACCTGAGTAGTTTGGGGTTTTCAACCTTCATCTGTTTTAGCAATAGGAGGGGCTTATGGTCTGTTTGAACAAGGAAGTGAGTGCCAAACAAGTATGGCCTCAGCTTCTTCAAGGCCCAGACCACAGCAAAGGACTCCCTCTCTATAGCTGACCAACGTTTCTCTCTGGGGGTCAACCTTCTGCTAATAAACGCTACTGGTTGATCCTGGCCCTCTTCATTCAGTTGTGATAATACAGCACCTACCCCCACCTCAGATGCATCAGTTTGAACTATGAATTCTTTGGAGTAGTTGGGGCTTTGGAGCACTGGAGTAGAGCACATTGCCTGTTTTAGGTCATCAAAAGCTTTCTGACAGCTGACAGTCCACTGTGTCAGGTCTATGGGGTGTCTCCACCACAAGCCATCCACAGGAGCGAAGATAAGGTCCCACCTCTCCCCTAGGGTACAGTCAGCCTCTACTCATAGAGAAACAGGAAGGGGTACGCGTACCCCTAGGGAGCGGAGAGCCAGCTTAGAACCTCCAGGGGGAAGGCACAACGTTGTTCTGTCTCAGGAAGGGGACTCGGGTGCAGAGGCTGCAGGGTAGAAAGGAGAGAGATAGAAGGTAAACAAGAAGATAAGACTACCATAATTCAATGTGTGCAAACTAATCATGAAAAACTCATGTATCTCTGATTGTGTGTGGTCTCACACTCACCTTAAATTGAGAAAGGGTTCGCTTCCATGAGAAGTCGCCATCCAAACGTAGGAAGAAGCGAACACTCTTGTTGGAGACTCTCTGTCTCAGTATGATTGAAAAAGTACTTAAAGAAACAGCAGCAGCTTCCGTACAAGACGTTCTCTATCAGCACATCCAGATAATAGTCCGCTTTTTATGGCTGACTCTGAGTATCCACAACAAACAGGGAAGTCTCCTTATTTCTTCACCATAAGGAATTATGACAGTTAGGTAGCTCTTCCTAGCGCAAATGAAAGAAAAACAAATTAAGGTTTGTCGTGCAAAGCTATTCTGAAGGTCAGGCGCCTTCACGTAATGGAGCGGATTTAATTGAAACCAGCAGGGAGGCTAGTTTTTCCGAGACGCAGACGCTTTTAACAAGTTCAGGGGAACGCGCATTTTGACAAGGACAATTAGCGTTCTCTCCGCAACAAGCTGCGTTCCCTGGTAGAGAAGGAAACAACTTCCAAACAAAAGCTCAATAGTTGCGCAAATGGAGGTTCGTCAAATCACGGAAGCCAAAATGCAGAGGCAATGAATATATCCCAACGAGAGTACTGCTCAGCGCCGGCGGTCAGAGGGTCTCGAGTAATCAGGGTAGGCAGGTTCCAACGGTTGTAAGAAGCCAAGCAATTAGTGGTAGGGGCGGGTCTCATTTAAACACAGGGTCAGCTGACACATTCCTCAGGCAGCATGGGATCACACACAATCTGTTCACCCACCCAGATGCATTGTGGTACTTGTAGTGTAGGGGGCTGTGAACCTAAGACTAGATGCAAGAAACTACTCCCCCACACAGATGTATTGTGGTATTTGTAGTGTAGGGGGCTGTGAGTCTAAGACTAGATGCAAGAATTTAGGCATGTAACAGTTCTCCCCCTAAAGGTCGCCTAACCGCGTGTGGTTTCTCGGGGTGTAAGGCATGAAATCTTCGTATTAACAAAGGAGCATGTCTACAACAACCAGTATTGTGGTATAGCCTCTTGTGGCTGGCATGTCAGTGATGAAATCAAGACTGATAGAAAATCAGGGGGCTGGCGGAACGGGTAGCGGTTGCAATCATCCTGCAGGTGCACAATGTAACGGTTTTTGGCGGGCACACGTGGGACAGGCCCCCACAAACGTGTGTATATCGTGCGCCATTCCCTTCCACCAAAACCACCTCTTACACATTTGAAGGGTCTTGTCCTTCCCTGGATGTCCTGCTAAAGGTAGGGTATGACACCATTGTATGATGAGGTTACGGAGTTCCTCTGAAGGTACAAATATACAGTTATCATGGTAATACAGATCGTTCACGATTTTATTAAGGGGGCCAGATAACCAGTCCTCTGGTGATAATATCGAGTAGGCTACAGAGAGTTTTTCAAAAAACGAATCAGACACCCTTTTCTCCAGGTCTCCTATCGCAACTGTTTTACTGTCAGGGATCATAGGTAAGGGGGTGTCCACTGTGTTTTTCTGTTCTTTACCCAACCGAGATAAGGCATCAGCCTTCCCATGCTTAGCTCCAGGACGAAATGAGATGACGAAATCATATTCACAAAAGAAAGAAACCCATCGCATCTGTCTTGGAGTAAGGGCTCTAGCTGATCTGAAGAATTGTAAGTTCCGATGATCGGAGTAGATTGTGATTACATGAGGGGAACCATGGAGATAATGACGCCACTCTTGAAAGGCCAATTTAATGGCCAGGAGTTCTCTTTCCCCGATAGTGTAGTTCTGTTCTGCTGGCAGAAGAGTCTTTGAGAAGTACGCTATGGGGTGAAGCGTTCCAGTCTTTGGATCTCTTTGAGACAACACCCCTCCCACTGCGTATTGGGAGGCGTCTGCTTCAATGAAATAAGGTTGTGTTTCGTCAGCATGGCGTATAATGGGGGCTGAAGTAAATTTGCTTTTCAATGTTTGAAAGGCCTGTTCTGCCGCATCGTCCCACACAAAAGATACGTCCTTCTTAAGGAGCCTAGTGATAGGACTGATGAGGTCGGAGAAGTGATCAATGAACCTCCTATAGAAATTGGAGAATCCTAAGAAGGACTGTACTTCTCTCACAGTTTGAGGACTCGACCAATTGGTTATGGCTGACACTTTGGACGGATCCATTTGTATCCCTTCAGGGGAGATGACGAACCCTAGAAACTCCACTCTTGTGGTGTGGAATAGACATTTGTCTAATTTGGCAAACAAATGGTTGTCTTGTAAACATCGGAGAACTGTTGTTACATGCTGGATATGTTCATGTTCAGTTTGAGAGTAGATCAGGATATCGTCGATGTACACAATTACGAATACATCTAGGTAATCCCGCAAGTCTTCGTTTATCAAAAACTGAAAGGCGGCTGGGGCATTGCATAAGCCGAAGGGCATTACGAAGTATTCATATAGGCCAAACTTGGTACGGAATGCTGTCTTCCACTCATCTCCTACCCGAATGCGAATCAAATGATACGCACCTCTAAGGTCCAGTTTCGTAAAGATTCTGGCCTTACGCACTTGATCTAAGAGGTTGGAGATGAGTGGAAGAGGATACCTATTCTTTATCGTCCCCTTGTTTAAGGCGCAATAGTCCAGGCATGCTCTTAGGCCTCCTTCCCTTTTAGGGATGAAAAAGATGGGCGAGGATACCGGTGAGGAGGAATGACTAATGAACCCTTTCTTTAGCATCTCTTGAAGATACTCATATAGATATTTTGTTTCGTGTTCCGTAAAAGCATAGACTTGATTAACAGGTAGTTCAGCCCCAGGAACCAAGTCTATCCTGCAATCATATGTTCTATGCGGGGGCAAAGCCACCGCTTTCACTTCATCGAACACATCTGCATAGGTTCGATATTCTACAGGAAGCAGAAGGGGTGTCGTGGTTACCGCGCAATCCAAGGGAATTTGCATTTGGATTATGTCTTGATAACAATGTTCCATACAATACGAAGACCTTAACTTGATTTTCCTGGTAACCCAATCTATAACGGGATTATGTTGCTGTAACCAAGGTACCCCTAATATGGCTCCAAAGTTTGGGGTGTCAATCAAGTCAAAAATGATCTTTTCAGTGTGTCCATTATCACAAGTCATGATTATTTCAGGGGTATGGTAGGTCACCAGACCTGAGGATAGTTCTGATCCATCCACTGCTTGGACTTTTTCAGGTTGGGCTTTGGGTATAAAATCAATACCACAAGACTTAGCTAGGTTTATGTCTAGGAAGTTTCCTGTAGCTCCTGAATCCACCAGTATAGACAAAGACTTTCTATGTTGCGAGGACAAGAGGAGCACCACAGAGATGGTTAGATGTTTTGGGACTGGAGAGAAGGAATTGGCCAAGAACTGTGAGACCTGAAAGAGAGAGGGACTTGGAAGAGTGGTCTCGAAGTCTTCCAAGTCCGTCAGTTTTCCGCCTGCAACACCGAGATAGTTTTACTTATGGCCGGTTTTTGCCCTGTTTTAGGTTTGACAGGACACTCTTTGGCATACTGCCCACTTTTTCCACAATACAGACAAAGATTCAGTTTTCTACGTTTGTCTCGTTCTTCTTGTGTCAATGGCCCTCGAATCCCTCCTATCTGCATTGGCTCGCTAGTAACTTTTATTTCTTTCTTTTCCATCCTTGGTACTGGGAGACGGGGATAATCTACCTTTATCTTTTCCCCTTTTCGTTCTTGTAAACGATGTTCTAGTTTTACCACCAGATCTATGAAAGACGAACAGTCCTCCGGAGGGTCGACTATTTGAGACAAAATATCTTTTAATTCGTCTCTTAAACCTCTGTAAAACAGAGACGTTCTCTTGGCTTCTGGCCATTTTGTTTCGGTTACAAGTCTATTAAACGTAGTTATGTATGTTAATAAATCCTTTGACCCTTGTTTGAGCCCTAAAAGCTCATTGTCACTGGCCTGCATATACGAATACCGAGCAAACAGACGTTTCATACTGTCTTTAAACTGCGCTAAATCGTAAAGCATGGGGTCGTCGTTTTCTACTAAGGAAACAGCCGTCATGGCTGCATTACCTGTCAAATATGATATTATAAATGCCACCTTAGCAGCATCATCAGAAAAAGAGCCTGCTCGGCTCAAGAACTGTAGATGACACTGGTTCATGAATACAGCATATTTGTTGCTGTCTCCAGAGAACCTCTCTGGCATGGCTAATGGGGTTTGCGGTGGTGTTACCACTGTGACATTCACAGGGGTAGACGTAGGGTTCTCTACAGAAGAAGGGCCCGCAAAGGAGGGGACATGAAAGCGGGCAGGTTGTATATAGCTCTTTTTATATATGGGACTACCTCCTGGTTCTAATTGTTTCTGACTTTGTAAGATATCCATTTCTAAGACCAAGCGTTGGTTTTACGTCATCACTTCTCTAAGTTCTGCCTGTAGACTAACTACCGCAGCAGCGAGTTCTGCCATGGAAGGTTCCGAAGTCAAAGGGCTGCAGCACCTTGTAAAAGTGCATCAAGAGAAGCGCCCCTGTCCATCTTCGCTCGCGGGATATAGTATATGCGGGCTTGGCTTTCTGTCAGGTCTATGGGGTGTCTCCACCACAAGCCATCCACAGGAGCGAAGATAAGGTCCCACCTCTCCCCTAGGGTACAGTCAGCCTCTACTCATAGAGAAACAGAAAGGCGTACGCGTAGCCCTAGGGAGCGGAGAGCCAGCTTAGAACCTCCAGGGGGAAGGCACAACGTTGTTCTGTCTCAGGAAGGGGACTCAGGTGCAGAGGCTGCAGGGTAGAAAGGAGAGAGATAGAAGGTAAACAAGAAGATAAGACTACCGTAATTCAATGTGTGCAAACTAATCATGAAAGACTCGTGTATCTCTGATTGTGTGTGGTCCCACCCTCACCTTAAATTGAGAAAGGGTTCGCTTCCATGAGAAGTCGCCATCCAAACGTAGGAAGAAGCGAACACTCTTGTTGGAGACTCTCTGTCTCAGTATAATTGGAAAGTACTTAAAGAAACAGCAGCAGCTTCCGTACAAGACGTTCTCTATCAGCACATCCAGATAATAGTCCGCTTTTTATGGCTGACTCTGAGTATCCACAACAAACAGGGAAGTCTCCTTATTTCTTCACCATAAGGAATTATGACAGTTAGGTAGCGCTTCCTAGCGCAAATGAAAGAAAAACAAATGAAGGTTTGTCGTGCGAAGCTATTCTGAAGGTCAGGCGCCTTCACGTAATGGAGCGGGTTTAATTGAAACCAGCAGGGAGGCTAGTTTTTCCGAGAGGCAGAAGCTTTTAACAAGTTCAGGGGAACGCGCATTTTGACAAGGGCAATTAGCGTTCTCTCCGCAACAAGCTGGCGCGTTCCCTGGTAGAGAAGGAAACAACTTCAAAACAAAAGTTCAATAGTTGCGCAAATGGAGGTTCGTCAAATCACGGAAGCCGAAATGCAGAGGCGATGAATATATCCCAACGAGAGTACTGCTCAGCGCCGAGGATCAGAAGGTCAGAGGGTCTCGAGTAATCAGGGTAGGCAGGTTCCAACGGTTGTAAGAAGCCAAGCAATTAGTGGTAGGGGCGGGTCTCATTTAAACACAGGGTCAGCTGACACATTCCTCAAGCAGCATGGGATCATACACAATCTGTTCACCAACCCAGATGCATTGTGGTACTTGTAGTGTGGGGGCTGTGAACCTAAGACTAGATGCAAGAAACTACTACCCCACCCAGATGTATTGTGGTATTCGTAGTGTAGGGGGCTGTGAGTCTAAGACTAGATGCAAGAATTTAGGCGTGTAACACACTGAACTTTCTTGGGCATCCTCTTAGAGGTTAAGTCATTTAAGGGGGTCACAATGGAACCATATCCCTTTACAAATCTTCTGTAATAACCAGTCAGGCCTAAGAAAGCTCGGACCTGAGTCTGGGTGGTTGGAGCAACCCAGTCCATGATGGTCTGGATTTTGCTCTGAAGTGGTTGAACCTGGCCTCCACCTACAAGGTGACCCAGGTACACAACCTGACTCTGCCCTATCTGGCACTTAGTAACCTTGATAGTGAGTCCTGCCTTTTGCAGGGCTTCCAAAACTTTCCTCAGGTGGATCAGGTGATCCTCCCAGGTGGAGCTAAAGACAGCAATATCATCTAGATATGCTGCACTAAAGTCATCCAGGCCTGAGAGGACTTGGTTCACCAACCTTTGAAAAGTGGCAGGTGCATTTGTCTAACCAAAGGGCATTACAATAAATTGATAGTGCCCACCAGAGGTTGAAAATGCTGTTTTGGCTTTCGCAGATTCAGCTAACCTTATCTGCCAGTAGCCAGCTGTCAGATCAAATGTGGTCAGATATTTGGCTGAGGCCAACTTATCTATGAGCTCATCTGCTCTGGGAATGGGGTGTGCATCAGTCCTAGTGACTGCATTGAGTCCTCTGTAGTCTACACATAACCTCATCTCTCTCTTGCCATCTTGGGTGTGAGGTTTGGGTACCAGGACTACTGGACTAGCCCAAGGGCTATCTGAGGGCTCAATAATTCCCAATTCCAACATCTTTTGGACTTCTGTCCTTATGCAGTCCCTGACATGGTCAGGTTGCCTATAGATCTTATTCTTCACAGGCAGACTGTCCCCAGTGTCCACTTCATGAGTGCACCAGGTGGTCTGACTTGGAGTCAGTGAAAACATATGTCTGAATGACTGGAGAACTTGCCTGCAGTCAGACGGTTGCTGGGCAGTGAGGCTGCCTGCCAAGGCTACACCATCTACTGACCCATCATCAGGGTTGAGAGAGAGCAGGTCTGGGAGAGGGTCACTCTCTTCCTCCTGTCCTTCATCCGTTGCCATGAGCAGGCCCATGTCAGCCCTGTCCACATATGGTGTCAGTCTGTTTACATGAAGTACCCTGTTGGGACTTCTGGGAGTGCCAAGGTCCACCAAATAGGTGACCTCTCCCTTCTTTTCCAATATGGTATGGGGTCCACTCCATTTATCTTGGAGAGCTGCTGGGGCCACTGGCTCCAGCAACCATACCTTCTGTCCTGGCTGGTACACCACCAGTACAGCCTTTTGGTCATGCCAGGCTTTCTGTAATTCCTGACTTGCCTCAAGGTTTTTTGTCACCTTCTTCATATACTCAGCCATCCGGGAGCGGAGACCAAGTACATAGTCCACAATATCCTGGGGGTTTGAGAGGTAACTCCCATCCCTCTTTCACTAGACCGAGTGGCCCTCTGACAGGGTGGCCAAACAAAAGTTCAAAAGGGCTGTAACCAACCCCCTTCTGTGGCACCTCCCTGTAGGCAAAGAGAAGGCAGGGCAGAAGAACATCCCATTTTTGCCTAAGCTTTTGTGGGAGCCCTTTGATCATACCCTTTAGGGTCTTGTTAAATCTCTCAACAAGCCCATTGCATTGAGGATGATAAGGGGTGGTGAACCTATAGTTAACACCACACTCCTTCCACATTGCCTTGAGGTAACTACTCATAAAGTTGGTACCTCTGTCAGACAATACCTCCTTAGGGAAACCCACCCTGGAAAAGATTCTCAGGAGGGCTCTTGCCACCACAGGTGCTGTGATGGTTCTAAGGGGAATAGCTTCTGGGTATCTGGTGGCATAATCCTCTACCACCAGAATAAACCTGTGCCCAAATGCTGTTGGTGGGTAAAGGGGACCAACAATGTCAATCCCTACCCGTTCAAAGGGAACCCCCACCACAGGTAGTTGTATCAGGGGGGCCTTTGTGGACTTACCTGCCTTGTCACTGGCCTGACAGGTAATGCAAGAGCTACAAAAACTCTTACAGTCCTCACTCATTTGAGGCCAATGAAAGTGAGGGACAAGTCTGTCCCAGGTCTTATTTTGGCCTAGGTGTCCTGCTAAGGGAATATCATGGGCCAGTGTGAGTAGGAAACCCCTAAACTTCTGAGGTATGACCAACCTCCTGGCTGCACCAGGCTTGGGGTCTCGACCCTCAGAGTAAAGGAGTCCATCATCCCAATATATCTTATGGGTTCCACCAGCATTCCCAGCAGCCTCAGCAGCAGCCTGCTGTCTGAGGGGTTCAAGAGTGGGGCAGCTCCGCTGCTCCAGGCTCAAGTCTGCCCTAGAAGGTCCCCCTGTCCCCAAGAACTCAACCTGATCAGGCTCAAGTTCATCTGGGACAGTTCCTTCTTCAGGTGTCAGATCCTCTTCTACTATAAGAGTCTCTTCAGACTGATCCTGGGGGGAAGGCACTGCCTTACCCATGCTACTCTTCCTCTTGGAAGGCCCTTGGTCCATTTTTCCAGGATCCAAGGCCAGTTCAGTTTCTGTCAAATTAGCTTTTGACCTTGTCAGGGCAAACACTTCTGCAGGGATGCCCAGCATTGCTGCATGGGTAGTCAGCTCCACCTCAGCCCATGCTGAGGTCTCCAAATCATTACCTAGCAAACATTCAACTGGTAGGTCAACACTCACCGCAACCTTCTTTAGGCCAGTTACCCCTCCACAAGAGAAGTTAACAACTGCCAGAGCATGGTTAGTACTGACATTGCTTGCATTGGTCACTTGGTAAGTTTCCCCAAGTATGATCTGGCTAGGGTCCACAAGGTCCTTAGTCACCATTGTGACACTAGCCCCTGTGTCCCTGTAAGCTAGAGACTCCCTTCCATTTATTCTAGGCTGTTGTTTGTATTTGCCCAGACCACTGGGACTCACAAATAGGGACAGGTCCCCATCACAAACTAACACAGCCTGAGTAGGCATTCTGACTAGGCCAGAGTCCTCTCCAGATCCCAGGGTTAACCCTACTAATCCCTTGTTCTGTGTACCACCACCTATAGCTGGACTAGGGGGAACAGATGCCTTAGGGGCAGGTGTAGTGGTACTTGTGGAGTCTTTGGCCTTGTTACAGTCTGAAGTCCAATGGGTTTTCTGCTTACAGATTTTACACCATGGCTTCCTTGGCTGTTTAGCTTTGTTGGATTGGGAATTATCAGATGCTGATTTTTGGGGGCCTGTTGAAGACTGCTGGTCTTTTCCCTTTTCCCCACCCTTCTCAGAGTTCCCGGCATCTTCCTTTTTAGTTGCACCCCCCAAGGGCTGAACCTTTTGCTTGATCCTGGTTCTGACCCACTTGTCTGCCTTCTTTCCCAATTCTTGGGGAGAGGTCAGATCTGAGTCCACCAGGTGCTGATGCAATAGCTGATTCTGACAATTATTAAGGATCTGCTCCCTCATGATGAGATTGTATAATCCTTGGTAATCATTTACTTTACTGCCAGTTAACCAACCTTCCAGAGCCTTGGTAGCACAATCTACAAAGTCTACCCAATCGTGATTCTGTGCTTTCTGGGTATCTCTGAACTTTAACCTGTATTGATCAGTGGTTAGACCAAACCCATCTATCAAGGCATCTCTCAAGATATAATAATCATCTGCATCCTCTTCCCTAACAGAGAGGAGCTTGTCTCTTCCTTTGTCTGCAAAGGAGAGCCATAAGATGGCTGCCCACTGCTCTACTGGGATCCTCTGAACTTTACAGGCCCTCTCCAGTGCAGTGATTCATTTATGGATGTCATCCCCTGTCTGATAGGGGGGCACAATCTTATGCAGGTTCCTATTGTCAGGAGCCTTCTCTCTAACTCTAGGGGTATTATTACTGCCACCAGGGGTCGCTAGACCCCATTTCCTTGAAGCTTTCTGAAGCTCCAGGGACTCCCTGTCTAATGCTAACTGTTCTCTTCTGAGCTGAAGCTTGGCTTGCTCAAACTGGATCAGTCTACATTTCCTCTCTTGGGAGGATTCTCTTCTCTGAGAAGAGGCAGAGGTACTTTTGGATCCCCCAGAATGGTTAGACTCCTCTGAGGGGGATCTGTTCCTTCTGTTTGGATCCACCACTCTCCCATTAGGGATGGAGGGAGTGCCTCTTGGGCCATCACCTCCATGTTGTGAGTGGTCTGGTTCATCCAGGTCAAGTTCAACTTCCTCTTCCCGGTCCTCATCAGAGTTCACTATCTGAGTGTCCTCTTCTGTGGGATGCCCACCCAACCTGTCTACCCCCTCAGACACTAGAGTCTGTTTGAAGTCTGCAATGAGCAGGATTTCCCTGAGACGTTGAGTGTTGGCACCTTTGGTTGTCTTCAGTTGTCTAGTAGTGCACATCTCCCTAAGCTCAGCAAAAGAGAGGTTGTCATACTTGTTGACTGGGACCCTCTGTGGTCCTTCCAGGGCCTTATGGGCTCCTGATCCTAAAGACATTTCTAGTTTAGTGGTACTGGTGTATCTACCTACACTAGGTGTGGCCTACTGAACCCTTTCTTGAGTTGTAGTCAAAGTGTGCTAAGCCCTCTACACACAACTCCTAAGTTCAGTAGAACTTATTGTATTCTAAGCTTAAATTTATATGTAGCTTTAGTACCAAGTGGCTTTCACTTTAGAAATTCAATTTGTTATCTGGTAAAACAATGGCAAGCTTGAATCCAACCGCTGCACACCAATGTGAGAAGTTGGCCTGGCATATGCTGTCCACTAGTTATAGGGGACACCTTGCACCAGTCCAATTCGACTCTTAAGGTGATAGGTTAAAAGACAACCTTTAAAGAAAGCTATCCTAGTGGTAGCTGTGGAGAACAGCCTTCAGGCTAAGTCTTGAAGGAGTGTTAAGCTTATTGTTTTACCATAGATAACCTCTTGAATGACCAAATGAAAGAGTAGTCCACACAGGTATATATTCAAAATATATGTATTTATTCTAAGAAGGAATCCCACTAGTCTCTTTATGAGGCTGGAGGTAAAGATACAATTCAAACAAGCATTGATAGTTACAATAAATAGCACTGGAATCATAGGGCCCCAAGGGGGGACCAAACCATATATTAAAAAAGTGGTACAAGAACTACAACAATTCTACAGACCATGTCTAGGGTATTTAGGGTCGCTGGCCCCTTGTGAAACCACCCAAGGTAGTGAGGAAGGGGACCCACGAGAGACGCGGGCACTGGTATAAGCTACTGTCGGGATCTCTATTAAAGCCTATGGAGAATGTCGCGGATGAAATTTTCAAGTTTTAAAACACTTCTAGCAGGAGTTCAAGTTCAACAGTTTAGAGTTAAGCTTTTGAAGGGCCCACACCCACGAGAGTACCGAGGTACCACTGTTACCTGCCCCAGGGAAGCCGGGTGCATAGGTCGTTTTCGATGTCGGGTCGCGGGCTGATTTTCAATGGAAAAACGTGAAGAACTGCTGCTAGCAAGAAGCGTTGTTGATGTCGTGAAGATTGAAGATGTAGATCTTGAAGAGAAGGACCTGAAAGCAGAGGGGACAGAGTATGGGTCACGACACAGTGACCAGGGGGCTCAGCAGAAAGAGCCCTTCAATGTCGGGTGCTTCCAGGTGGAAGATGGGTAGCTTGGATCAGCAGCCACGGGCTCCAGGAGGCTTCAAGGAAAGCCAGCTTCTAGAGTGCAACTGTCCCACGAAGGATGAGGGTCGCTGCGGTGTTAGTGTCCGGATTGGATCCACTAAACCTTGGCAAACGCAACCCACGCAAGAATCACAAAACAGCTACTGGTGCAGACTCACAAGGTCTGAGCGAGGTCTCCAGCGAGGAGACTGAAGAGCAGGCCTGGAGCAACCAGGGAACTCTTGAAAGTAAAGATTGACCTCCGCCAGGGCCCACCAGTCGAGAGACAAGGGACCGCAGGAGGCAGCAATTTGGCGTGCGTAAAGATGCGCCCACGGGTCGCCGGAGCGGGCTAGGGCGTCGATCTTTGGCACAGATGATGCTGAGAGGTTGGCTCAATAATGGGCCAAGGCACAACTTCCCCACTCGTCGGGTTCGTGTGCTATGCAAGAGGTGGGCGGTGTCCTGGGGTATTGAGGATCTCGGCACCCACGGGGTCCACGGTGCTCAGCCTCGCTGTGCACACTAACTGGCCTCTGGGATGCTCGGAAACCCACCTCAGAGTAGGTAGGAGTCGTCGATGTCCGTAGGAGCTGCGAAGTTCCAACCGGGTCACTTGCAGTGTTTCAGGTGCCTGCCATGCAGGTGGGTAACTCCTTTACCCCAAGGGAGATTTCTTCATTCAGCTGTGCAGCAGCAAGTCGAAGTTCAAGTCTGTAAAGTCCAAGAATAATCTGAGGGTCTGGGGACGCTGCACCCACCTTTATCCAGAGGTATAGGGGGTGGCTAAATCAGAGCTCACCAATGAGAGTTCAGGCGGGAAAGGGTGGCTACACCCTCTCCCCTTTGTGTGTTTCCCGCCAGGGCAGGGGACAGGATGCCCCTGAACGGTTCCAGGCGGTGTATGCAAAAGCAGGCACTGGAGAAGCCTACGTGCAACTCTGAAAGGCATCCTATGGTGCACCCACCCAGTTCCAATCCACATAGTCTGTCTGGGGAGGTGGGAACACCTCCCTGCAACAAGATCCCTATTGTCCAGCTGCCGTGGCTGGAGTTCTGCCCAGCAACCGGCAGCCAGAGTCGTGTGGGTGGCGGGTAGCATCCATTTTGTACTACGTGTGCACTTTTAAATTGGTGTCTAAATTCTGCCGCTTTTCCCATATCGCCCCTGTAGCAGGGGGGAATCATACCCTCACTCCCATGGCTGGATTGGGGGTATGATTCCTACATGTTTGACACCAAACAGATCATGGTTCTGTGCAGCTATTCTCAAGTTATCACGCTATCACGATTACTTATAATGCGGTTAAGAGTATATGGTATGGCTGCACTACAAACAACCTCGCACTAGTTTTAACGAAGGCTGCAGAGGGGCCCTACTCAGGTAGGGGTTCCCCCTCACACATATCTCAGCACCCTGCCTTGTAGGAGTAGCAAGGCCTGCCTTAGGGGTGACCTATGAGGATACATGTGTTGTATTTAACTGGGATACAGGGTACCTATATCCCTGCAAGGAGTGCAAGCACCACCTTACCCAGTCTACAGTAGTGGTCTGGTGGTGTTAATTTGTATGGCTGTCCCAGGGGTGGCACAATAAGTGCTGCAGCCCCTGGTAGGCCTCTGAGGGACCCATGCCCTGGGTACCTAGGGTACCATCTACAAGGGCCTCATAGGGTGTCCTCCGTATCCAATTGGTATGTACCTAGGGTACTCACACTAGTTTAGAGAGGAAGCAGATAGGCTGGGGTCCTGGATAGCAGGGCCACAGCCTGGCTAGAGTCATAAAACAGTAAAAACATCAGCAAAAAGTTGGGGGCAACTATGCAGTCGATGCCACTCTCCTACAGTAGCCCTCTATAAAAACTTCAAAAAAAAATAATATAAAAACATATTAGAATAGGATTTAACCCTTTTGGGAGCAGTTTGATAGCTCTATTGAGTAAAGTAGTGTGGTGCTTACATTACAACTGACATAATGACCACAGCAGCAGCCAAATTGTCCAGGTTCACACAATGCAGCCCGGTGGAGGAGCAGAGAAGATAACTCAGGTCTCTTGGTTTCAAAACTGGCAAGTTAAGCACAAGACCACTTTAACCCTGTCTGAGGCTCTGGGACTGACATGTAGAGAACCCACGCATCCTGTTGCTGACTCACACGTGGAGCTCAGAGTGCTTTATAACTTTTCTGATATTTTGATTTTGTGGCTCTATAAGTAAATATATAGTTGCTTTATGAGCTTTGGATTGAGTGATGAGGTGTGAGGGTCTTGTATAGGAGAGTGGAGGGTATGCTTTAAAAAGCTGGTCCTTTTGCCCCACCAAATATTGGTGCCCATGCCTCAATTTAAAGGTGGGGTGGATGCAGCTGGTTTATCAGTAGTGAAGTCTTAGCTGGCTCCATCGAAAGTAAACACTGACATGCTGGTCCGTCTGCCAGAGGACAACTGGCCTATATTTAAGGCAGGGTGACCATCACTTTTTTCCCTGCCCATGTTCATCACGCAAACTTGGCAGACACAGGGATGGAAAATTCAATAGAATGACCTGGATACACAGGGAAATGATTCTTGTGCGTCAGGGACATTAGTTTATTTTCATTTATAGAAGAGAGACTCTGCTTTAGAGAGTTTGTTTTGTCTAAACAAAAAGGTTTGCCATGCACGCACTTTAAACATGGCTCCTGCTTAATAAACGAAACCTTCCTTAGCTGCAAAGAGATCCTCATAAGATAGGCAAGAAGTTCTAAATAGGGTACAGTTGTCTACAGGGTGGCGTAGGCCATGGCCTCGGTATTCGAGGTGGAGTAGTGACCGTCCATCAAAATCTAAATGATCCCTCATATTACATGGAGTGGCAACTACAGCCTCCCTCATAGAAGTGTACACACACTGAGATTCAGATTCAAGGAATTAATTAAAAGTGCTGTGGGCAGCTAAGGCTTTAATCCTTTCAAGCCCTTCTGATACTGATACGAGCCCTGACACCACCTGAGGTCCTTGCCTGATGCCATTACCAAATTGCTTTCAATAAGATGTGTAATTACATTAGTTAAACTGGTTTACATCTAGGAGGGGCTCTACAGAAACTTCTATCTGTTGGCAGCTCTCTTTCTCAGGTTCATTAAAAAGAACCGTCAATGTCTTTCCGTCATAGTTGTGACATTCAGTCAGTTCTTTTTAGGTCTAAGGTTTGCTAACAATATCTTGGGGACATTCATTCCTCCCATTGCTTACCATTGTCTTTGTGAATAGTAATTCACATTTGCTCGCTTTTTATTTGCTAGCTTTATTTGTTTTAGGCTGTCCAGCTGGACTCTGCATCACTCCACTCACTCTAATCTACTCAGCACCACTGTACTCCACTGCGCTCAATCCCACTCTACTCTACGCCACACTAATCTACACCTCTATACTCTACCCTACACCACTCCACTGTACCCTACACAACTCCACTATACTTCTCTCTACTCTGAAACAATCTACTCTGTGCAACTCCACTCTGCGCCACTGCACTCTACACTGCTGCACTCCACTTGACGCCACTCTACTTTGTGTCACTGTCCTCTACGCCAATGCGCTCTACAACACTTTATTCAAAACCAAGGTACTCTGTGCTACTGCACTCTATTCCAGTCTACTCTGTACTTTACGCCATTTCACTTTAGGCCACTTTACTTCACTCTACAACACTGCACTCTATGACACTCCACTCCACGACGCTCTACTGCATTAAACTCTACTCCACGCTATACCACTCCACAACACTCTATGCCACTCTACAACACTACTCCACTATACAATGCTCTACACAACTCCCTGTACGCTACTCCATGCTACTTTACTCTATTCTATGACACACTACTCCACTACACTACTCCACTCTAGGTCCATATTTATAATGGAAAAGGCCCAGTATAAATGTTGCTTCTTTGTTAATTACAAGAACTAGTTAATCATCTCCCTCATTACACAGGGCCAGTTGGTTATCCTGATTGCTGGGCCAGAAATCAAGAGTTTCACCACTACCCACTGCATCATTCACGGATTCCTAGACTGATAGTCTGTAAGAAGCTGATGTAAGCTATCTTCCTCGTGGAGCGTCCAGAGCATAGAGGTAAAATTAGAAACTT
Source organism: Triturus cristatus (assembly GCF_964204655.1). Classification (NCBI taxonomy): domain Eukaryota; kingdom Metazoa; phylum Chordata; class Amphibia; order Caudata; family Salamandridae; genus Triturus; species Triturus cristatus. The sequence continues at coordinate 1,186,961,322 of NC_140581.1, read as the reverse complement.
CTGTATCCCTTGAAGCATCAGGCTGTTTGCAGGTTACAAACATTTTAATTAAAGGATTATGTATTCATAAGAAAGATAAATAGAACCAGAAAAAATACACCAATTCGCAGATTAATGTTGAATCAAGAAATTTCTCTGACAGTGAAATATGGATTGCTAGCTTTCTTTGAATTCATAAGTCAAGATCCTTTAGGCACTGAACCCTCCAGCTGTTTAGTATCTTCTGCCCTATCTGTACGTCTTTCCTGTCCACTCTTCTTCCTGTGTCCCTTGTAGACTCTTCTTAAAGAGCCTTCACAAATCATCTCCAGCACCTTGTACCATTCAGCATCTAGGTGGAGGGTAGAAAGGCACAGCTGGTTGAGGTCCGGATATGGGATGTCATGGTGAGAAAAGGTCACAGTCTTGGATAGGGTAGCATGTCTGAGCATGCTCATGAAGTTCCCCCGAGCGATTGGTTGACCTAGTAACGGTACGTTTGAGCACCAGATTGACGAAAAGGTGCTAATTACAGTAGGGATGTGTTTGAGTTCAGTAAAGTTAGCAACAGCTGTTTTGCCTTCTCATCTTAATTGTTTTTTCCTGTATTCAGGACCCGCTGTGTTGCCCTCAGTTTCCGCTGTTGCCTTTGCTAGCAACAGACAGAAAGGAGAGACTTACATGCTGTTGATAGTCAAGTAACATGTGCGCCAGCCATCTTTGGATGAGAGAGCCGAGGCATAGAAAGAAACATGGAACTATGGTAAATACAGTGACATGAACACCTTGGGGTGTGACAGTCCAGAAAAAGCAATTGGCAACTTGCAAAGGCACAGTTCTGTTTTGTTTAAATCTGAGTGTCTGGCCACTTGGTTCTGTGCCACAGCCTAGTACGACTCCCCTCCCTCTTTTTCGTAAATGTGCATGGCTAGAGCTCTCTTTGTTTTCTTCGGCCAAAACTGTTGTTCTTCTTCACTAGTCATTGCTGGAGGCTGATTAGACTGAAGGAGCCCAAAGATACACCCCACAGAAGTAAGCTAAGGGGCCTGAGCTTTGAAGAGGAAAGGACAGTACCAAAGGGCCATAAATAGTCCATTGTGAATGGTTAGTGAGTGTGACGTTGGAGGCTGGGCCGTTCACTCGGCAAGACTCCTGAAAGAATGGAATTAGAGGAAGGAGGAGCAGCAGCAGCAGTGGTTGACAATGTGCCATGCATGACACTGACATTTTTTCCTGAATAAATTTTTCAGCTTGGCAGGATTCATTTTTCAGGAAAGAGCCGACATAATGTTTGCCAATAAGGGTTCTTTGTTCTATTAACCTCAAGTCTAAAACTTACTCTTATCACATAAGTACAGGTACGTAATCCCTAATCAACTTGGAAGCTCTCTGCTGCATTACTAGCCAGAGAACTTGCAATTAAAGGACATTGTGAACAGGAAGATACTACAAAGTATTATAATATTGGAATATTGAGAGCACCGCTGAAGACAGTGGAGTGGCAGAGGAGTATCAACATTACAAAGCCCTAAGCTGCATCCTCTGACTCCCTCTCTTTTTTTCCTGCCTCTCCAGGATATGTGGATTGTATTGCTAAGGTGAATGAAAAAGGCAGAGGCTGTGAGCAAGGAAAAGCAGTAAGGCTTCCCCATCCTCCATGACTTACAGTGGCAATGGAGCACCAGGAGAAGGGAGTGAATTCCCAGCAGCTCTTGCATCTCCCTAGGCCTTGGCAAATGAGGAAAAGCAGAGATGACAGATAACTAGGGGCTGTAAAGACGTCACAGCTCCTTGTGTCAATGTGTGATGTTTGCTGGTTAATACTGTGGCTGTGTGCATAGCAGGAATTGTCAAACATTCAAATCCTGAGCTGTGAAAGGAAGTAGGGTTGTTATGGTTGCAGTATTGGTCCAGTAGGGGGGTGTAAAATGTCATTGGAGCCCGCTTTGTTGGGATATACGGCTATAATAATGCATAATGAATCATTAATGTCAGGGCGCTGTAGGGAAGTTAAGATCACTTTCTAGAGAGTAGCAAAAGGATTTGCTTTGAATGATTTTGGGCTGTATGTACCAGGTGAAGTCTCATACGTTTTATTCTGTGCTCTAAATATTTGTTGGTGCTCTTATAGGACAAAAATAAGTTAATCCACAACCTTCTAATCTATGCCCTTAATAAAATCATGATTTTCATATGAGAATCTGGGCAAATATGCCTAAATATGCGCCTTAAAAACAGTCAGTGCCATGTTTTTTAAGGGTCCATATTCGGGTAGTAATGATTGCTTATCTATTACAGGAATGGATGGATCTCAAACTTCGCTGGAATCCTGAAGACTATGGTGGAATTACTTCCATAAGAGTTCCATCTGAATCCCTTTGGCTTCCGGACATTGTATTGTTTGAAAAGTAGGTATACCTTTAGTGAAAGCAGCAGATGTGTGAATCATGCATAAGTAACAGAGTCACTCTAATAAACTGTCAGTGTACCTTCCTAGGTACTTTATAAAATAATATATTTTTTCAAATATTAAGTGCATGGTCTGATGGCTGGGGGTCAGGTCCCTGATTCTTGGAAAGGTGCAATACTAGAACTGATCCATAAAAAGGGAGATAAAGCTATTCTGAGCAACTATTGCCCCACAAGCTTAATTGACAATATTTTAAGAAATTCTAGTTCCCAGATACTCAATAGGTTATGGGATTGGATTGTGCAAGATAAGGCACTATACCACTTGCAGGCTGGTCTCAGGCATAACATTACACTGTTTAGCCATCAAGTGGAGGACTGTAGATCTGGAAAATGGGAAGTTATTTGTGGCCTTTGTGGATCTTCAATCCACGTTTGACCTCTTTCAAGGCCGAAGCTGTGGGAAACCATGCGTAGGATAAGAGTCCCAAGAGGCCTGTGGACCCTAATCCAGACTCCATACACAGACAATTTTGACCAGGTCAGGTGGGGAACTGCAGGAGAACTGACACATAAAATACCAATTCTGAGAGGTGTGCGCCAAGGATGATTACTGGCCCCCATACTCTTCCTCTTATACATCAATGAGTGCTTTCCATACCTTTTTAGCTGTGAGAACGATTCTCCTAAGATCAAAGATACAAAGACACCATGATTATTATTTGCTGATGACACCCTTTTATTGTCTAAAAGTCCCCGGGGCTAATCCATATTGCTTGAGAGGTTTTCCCTATACTTTAGGGACTACGGGTTAGAAATCAGTAATAACAAAACCAAGTATATGGTGTTTGGAGATCGCAAGGGCAAAATAAGAAGAACTAGATTATTAGATGGGGAAGGCCTTGAGAGGGTCCTTGAGTTTGATTTTCTGGGTGTTCGTTTGGGAGACTCACATTGGTGGCCAGCTCAGTTTAGGAAGAGCACCCTCTCCCTAAAACAGTCCGTAGGGTCTATTATAAGGTTAGCGAATAGCTCTTCTCCTTTTTCTATTTATCCTTCTTTGGAAATCTATAGAAGCCAAGCTTGTGGGGTGGCCCTTTACGGATTAGACATCTGGGGCCACTGTAACTTGGAGATGATGGAAATTCCAGAGAATAGTTTTCTCAAATTGCTGCTAAAAATTCCCCCGAGCACTCCCACACTCCCCATTCATATGGATCTAAATCTGAGACCCATTTCTGATATTTCAATATTGAGACCGATCCAGTATTGGTTAAGGGTGTAAGCCACAGAAGAACTAGATCCATTTAGGGAATGGCTACAAAGCTTATTTGAGGGTTCATGTGTCAATAGGATCCCTTGGTGTACTTACATTAAGACCTGGTTACATAAGCTTGGACTAGGGTATTTTTGGTTAAACCCCCAAGATTTACCATGCACTGCCATTGAGAAGTTCAAAGTGGCCTACTGGGACTATGTCCTGGGAGAAAACATTTCCAAGACTGCTTCGGCTAGCCTGTCTGATGCTTTTCTCTCATTTAAATGTGGCTCTGAGTTTGATATGTATTTAGATATGGTTACCAAACCCTTTACGCAAGCACTTTTTATCAAGTTTAGAATGTGAACACTACTGATAGCTGCCTTCACCTGTCTTTGGAAGGAAGGGTCAGGCATATCAAACATGTGTCCCATGGGATGTGAGGCTCCAGAGTCCATTGAACATGTCTTATTCTTCTGCACTGCATACAAAAAGCAACGCACGTGCTGGATCAGACCTCTGTGCAAATGGATGGGCTTTAATGACCGAATAACAGCACTGAAAATATGCAGAACAAATACGAGTGGTCCGGTTGTCTTTTTAATCGGTAAATTTCTAACAGCTATATGGTATCTGAGTTCCAAGAAAATTATTTTCCAAGAAAGGACCTTAGGGATATTTTACATTCCTCACATCTCTGTCAACTGGGCTGTAACTTGTTTTAGCATTTTGTAATCTATAGTGTTTTATATGTACATATATGTATTCACCTTTAGTATGTTTTATTCATATATTATTGCATATTGTTGTCTTTTATGTTTTTTTTACAAACCCAAAACAAGGCAATGAATGAATGAAATATATATAATTATAAGCATTATGTAGCTCATCATATGTTCAGTTCAGTTCAAAAATAATGTTTATTTAGACCAGCTCATCATATGATTACTTACAAGCAACTAGCTGATTGTAGTTACTGTGCATATATTGTTAATTGTTAAATAGGGTTAGCTAATATGCATTTATTTATTTCTGGTGTTTATGTAGCGCTGTGTTTTCTTCTATTTTTGATATTAAAGTTTTCATTCATCTTTATGCTTCTTTCCTACTCTCGATCTCTACCTAACCATTTACACTGTGGGTCATTCACAAAGGCTTTTTATGCCTAAATCGAGCCTATGTACTCAAACATATAACTTTGCTAATATAAAATCCTCATCCTGTTTAAAAGAACGAGGATTAGTAGAATCTTAATCTTATATCTGCAATGTGCAACTGTGAATGTAAATAAACCATCAGTAGGTGGAAATTAGCATGTTTTCCATTTTAGTGCATGTGCAGGAATGGGAACTCGTTAAGGCGATATGTCGTCTATTTTCAGAAAAAATACATATGCACAATTTAGGGTACATGGTGAACATTCAAAATAATTCTAGGAGGTCAAGGGGATGTGCCAAGATATTATTTTGGTACTAACACTTTTTAACATATTTTAAACTTATGAAAACATAACTGTAGTGCAGTGCAATGCAAAAAACGTAAGCATACCTGTGAGGTAATACTACACCTTATTTACACTGACTATGTGGCAGAGTCAGAAGAACAGAAATGTCCTTCATAAATTACTTATTGTTTTTTTTTTTTAACTATTGCTAGAGAAAATAAATCCTAGACCAAATTAAAAAAAAAGTGTAAAACATTTTTGGTGTCGAAACCACCCCCTTTAGAATGATCATTTAAGCTTAACGATGTAGTTCTTGAGCCTCCTCACAATTTTGTCCATCTTTACTTCAGACTCAATAAGAGCGGATCATAGTCCTACCAGCTAAGTAAAAGTAAATCAGTTTTAATATTTCTTATGTCCCGATAATCTTATTTTACTTAGCCAATCTACCTGTTAATATCCCTAAATCTTGCTTCAAAAAAATCTATGGTATTTTATCAAAATTTTTATGGCAAAATAAACATCCTCGGATGTCTCTCTCCAAACTTAAGCAACCTAAGCATATGGGTGGAGTCAATTTCCCTGACTTTTCTTCCTATCACACATCGTTTTTTCTCAAACACTCTGCGTTTCTACTATCTACAGATCTGGACACTTTTAATCCTCGTCCCTTATGGGTAGAATTAGAATCTTCCTTTTTCCATCCATTTTCCTTTGAAGAATTTTTGTCCTTAACTCACATCCCATTGAAAATGTCACTCCCTATTCTTAAGAATGCCCGAAAAACTTTTCAGCCTCTTTTGTTTGGAGGTCTTGATGAGCGTTCCCGTTTTCTAAATTCCCCAATTTGGTACAATAAACATATTAAAATCAAAAATAGGACCCTTTTTTGGAAGGATTGGCTAGCACTTGACCTTAAGTGGACCCATCAACTATTTCAAGAAGATGCTTGTATTCCCTTCTCTGTACTTTGCACCCGCTTTTCTCTTCCCCCTTCCTATCTATCGAAATACCGACTGTTGACTTCTACTGCTTTAAATTCTTTCAATATTTTATCCTCAGTCCCTATCCATACAACAGCTTCACCTCTCACACTTTCTTCTCTACGTATCCCATCCTCGGCATCCACTATTTATAAAAAATTAAGATCTACATCTCTTTCCCGTACTAAGTCTACAACGGAATGCAGTTGGGAGGTAGATTTGGGTATATCTTTTTCAGTTTTAACATGGGAAAAGATCTGGAATAAAATAAGGAAGTCGTCAAGAGCAGCTAATACCACACAAACTTTATTTTTTCTTTACAATAGACTCCTAATTACCCCGACCAAATTACATCGTATAGATCCTAATGTTCCTTCTACTTGCTGGTCATGCCCTGCCCCCAATGCAGAACTATACCACATGCTCTTTACTTGCCCTCCTGTTCATGCCTTTTGGATCAGAGTTTGGCAGCAAATCAACAAACTCTTTCACACACATATCCCTTTTTCTTATGCTCATATTTTCCTAGGTAGTGTCTCAGAGGAATGGTCTTCTCTCGGAACCTCCACCTCTATTGTGGACTTACTTTTAGCCGTTGCATTTCAACAAATTACAAAATCGTGGAAAAATGCCTCTAACATTTCATTCCAAGCCTGGTGGTATGGCGTCTGCTATAATCACAGATTAGACCGAGCTTATGTTTATCCAATTGCTTTGGCCATTAAGCGAGATCTGTTGTGGTTACCAGTCACCAATTTCCTAAATGCCTCTGCTCGTGCTATACCTTTACATACTCCTTGTAATGAAGAAGTACCCAAGCCTCCATGAATTTAATCAGAAAATTTACTTTATCTAATGTTAATATTTTAATGTATAATGCACGTTTGTTACTCATACTACTCTTATCATTCGCCGAAATGTTTACATGCTGTAATCTAGTTACGATATCGCTGTCTATCTTCTGATCGTCTCTCTCTCTCCCACTTTTCCCTTTCTATCTTTCCTTTCTTTCTCTCCTTTTCTTTCTTTCATCTCTCTTGTTCTACAACCAATTTTGGATTTATATTATGGTATATGATGTATTTTGAATTGTTATATTTCTTATTTATATCCAATAAACTTTTCTTTAAACTAAAAAAGAAAAAAAAAAAAAAAATATTTCTTATGCTTCATACTATCCTTTTATACTGGGTTAGGTCCTTCTCTCTGTCGCAATTAAGACTTTCCCATCAAACCTGAGATCTGACGTTCTGTACAGGGCACAAACTTGATTGGGGTGGGAATTTGGTGGCATTACTTTTGAAGTCTTAGGATCTTTCAGAAAACCACTTGAGCCAATTACCTACATCTACAGTCTAATGCCTCTGCACCTTGAGCAATGTGTCAATCATTGTACTTACATCCACAATAAAGCTTGAATTTTTGTGGATGAGATTATTCCACAGGGTTCATTCTGAGATCTGTTGAGCCACAATTGGGCCCTTAGATTAGCCTGGTTCGATCATGGAAGAAGAATTGTAATCTTTCTTAAAGTTAGGAACAATCTGAACCAAACCTATGAAACACAAGCAAAATCTCAGTGATTAAGAGAAAATATTGCAGTTTTGTTGACACTGATTAGATGAGAGATATCTAAAAATAAGTAATGGCAAAGCCAATAGGTCTCACGTTTTTCAAGAGCACAGTCAGGCAGACACAGGTACTTGCTGTAGCAGGCTGCAGTACCTTATCTTAGGGCTTTCTAAGGGCCCTGGAGTCAAACACAAGTGCGTTCTGCAGTAGACTGGAGTACCTTAAGCTGTTATTGGAAGTCCGTTGAGTCAGACACAAATTGTGCTGTAGCAGGCTGCAGTACCTTAAGCCATGTGCTCCCGTCACTGTCCACGCAAACCCAGAGTAATAGAGAATTGGAAACAAACCAGATGCCCTTGAATGACCTCTTTTGTTGAAAGTAGAATGGCAAATAGCCTCTACTGCGCTTTTATTTTGAGCTCAACAAATCATGTTGAGAGTGCAGCTTCAACATATAACTTTGCAGAATCACTTTTGTAAGTGATACGATTTGGGCTTGTTTTCTATGGCCTAAATGAATGCCCCATTGCTAAAAGATGATGGTGATAGAAATTTTGTAGGTCCTGAGTTTCTGAAGATGTCATCCTAACATAGGATGTACTAGTAGTCACTTGTATATGCAAACTACCTGTGCACTTCACAAGGCACAGCTCTAGCTCTTTCTCGCAGTGAGCTGACACCATAATGAGTAAAGGACAAGACAGAGGTGAACAGAGGGGTAGAGGAATCGATACAGGGGAATGAAAACTAAAATGACAGAGGGAAAGTGAGGGGATGGGGAGCTAGGCATGACAGAGGCAAAGGCCCATTTTTTTAGACACAGCACTTGCTGTAGAAGGCTGCAGTATGTTCAGCTGCCTCCACATGTCCACTGAGCCAGACCCAAATTCAGCTTGTGGCATGACAATATAAGCTGTAATGAGAGGCCCGTAAGGCTTCCACCACTGCTTCCTCAAACTTGAGATGGCAGGTAATTGTGACTAGAGGCGATCCCATGTCTGAGAAAGGAACAATGGCCAATTTATCTTGACTGTGCTTTTACATTGAGAACAGAAAATCAAGGACAGAGCCTGGCTTTAACATATTAATATAAATACAATTCCGCCCACAGACGTCACGGAGCCCCAGGATAAGCTGGATCTAATCCTTACAGAGGTCTGTGAATCCAGGAAAGCTATCGAGCATCAGATAGGTTCCCTTACTACCGGCTTGACACTGTTCAAGGCAGATCATGCCAAACTGGCCACCAGGGTGAAGGATCATACCTCTGTATTGGATGATTTAGTGCCACAGCAGAAAGAGAACACAAAGCAACTGCAGGCTCTCCAAAAGCAGGTCGCTGGATTGATGGACAGGGTTGAAGACGTGGAGAGCAGAGCACAACTCAATATCATTCACGTCATTGGTCTCCAGCAATGCAGTGAGGGGACGGAGGCAACAACGTACATGGAACAATGGTTCCGCAAACACGTGGCCCCTGAGGGCCTCTTGGACTTCTTCTGTATTGAAAGAGTGCACCGTATCCCCACAGGAAAACCGAGAGTGGGTGCTCCGCCGCGACCCCTGATAGTGAAAGTTCTCAACTACAGAGACCGGGACGTGCTACTCCAAAAAGCACAGGAAAAAACACAGATCCAATTTGAGAATTGCCAGATATCACTGTATCCGGACCATACGTTAATGGTGCAGCATCGAAGATCCGCATTCCAGGCATTAAAGCGGAAGCTGCGAACCATGAACCTCAAATATGCTCTGCTTTTCCCTGCACGTCTAAGGATAATGTACTATCAAAAGACGTATTTCTTTGAGAGTCCGGAGGACGTAGAGGAGTGGCTGGAGGTCATGGACCCCACACAGCTTTCTGGTCAGTCTCATCGAAACCGCCGCGCAGTCAGGAGCATATGAGCAGATGACGCTCACAATGAGTGCCTGGACCCATGGGTTCAGCGCTATTTCCTGGACCCACGAAGAAGCAGGTACAGAAAGGCAAGGAGGCGGCCCTAGTGACTGCACACACTTTTAGGGACAATTCCTCCCGCCGAGACTCCGAAACGTCTGACCACAGCACGGTGCAATCAGACTCAGACACTAGTCTAGCACTCTTTCTTAAAGTATCTCCACAAACGGCGGATGACCTGATGGGGTCGTAATATTTGTTAATTTGCCATAATGATGGAGATCGCTGTGGATGAGGGCTTTAACGGCGCGTCTCCTCCAGAACTCATGTATCCTTTTGCTCTGGTTCTTTATACGCATATATGTTGATTGTATTGTTATATGTTATTTGATCGGGCTCAGAGGAGCTCCTATTGATTGATATGACCTTTCACATGATGGCTATGGCTACAAAATTCTCACTAAGGTCTTGGCAAATAGGATACAGCCATATCTTAATAAATTGATCCACATTGACCAATGTGGATTTATCCCAGCCAGGAGCACCTCACTGATCAGATTATGTCAATGGATTTTACATGTCACCACAGTGCCGGCTGCATATTATTAGACATGAGGCAGGCATTTGACACATTATCGTGGGAATATATGTTCAAAGCCATTGGACGATTCGGCTTACCCCCTGAATATCTTAAATGGATAAAGCTATTATACGCCGCTCCAACGGCAAGAGTCCGATCTGGAAAACTAATCTCTAACGAATATGACATACACAGAGGCACATGGCAGGGATGCCCCCTGTCTCCAATATTATTTGTCCTAGCGTTAGAACCATTGGCACTCCGTCTCCGATTGGAGGCTACACAATGCGGTCTAGCTATAGGCACTGCGACACACCTGGTGTCGGCGTATGCTGACGACATAATACTATATGCGTCGGACATACTGGAGGGCCTGGGCCCAGTCCTTCGTATTTTTGCCAACTTTGAATTAATATCAGGTTTAGCCATCAATGAATCCAAATCAAACGCTTTCTTTTTCCACAATCGCGTGAACCCGGACAATATCCAATTTGGGAGACTCACATTGCCGACGGCCCCACACACCTTTAAATATTCGGGTCTTAATATATACCGTTTGCAGGCGAACATGTTGGAGGGTAACCTCTAGAAGGCTGTACGGAGTATCCGATCCCAGGTGGATTTCTGGGTTACGCTTCCCTTATCAGTTATTGGACACGTGGCGTTATCCAAAATGGTGGCGCTCCCTCGCCTTTTATATTATTTTACGAACCTACCTTTGGTGGTACCACCGATTATTTTTAGCACACTAGATACCATTTTACTAGATCACCGCAGAATCAGTCTTAAGAAACTCCAGTTGGACACGCGGGGGCAGCGGCCTAGGAGCGCCTGACTTTCGGGCATATTATTATGCATACCACTTATCAGTGGTTATCCTACTGGACGGCGGGACATAATTTGCAAGAAATATATTACACTGCTAAACATATCGAGCAAGGAGTGTACAACACTTTGCTTCTGCCACACGGCAAGCCTCCACTGACATTACCACCTCTGCTGCACACTGCTTTACAATGCTGGAAGAAAGATCTGAAATACACCTCCACCGGTGGGTTTTATGCAGAAAATATCCTGATAGTGGGTATACCACTGGCGAGTGGCAGATTAACGCAACAGGCACTCAGACCCTGGTTGGATGCTGGGGTGGAGTCTGTTGGGGCGTTATTCAATGGTGGGACACTGATGGACCATGACGCATTTACAAGAGGAACGGGGGTACCTAACACGTTGTACATGACACATGCCGCTCGTTTGCATTATATCAAAAAACACTGGGCTCCTCAGCGGGAAGAACCCCAAGTGAATGGATTATTTAGGTCTCTGTATTATATGGGACACTGCAGTCATCTTATTAAGTGGTTGTACACTAGTGCCCGCACACATGCTAGAGTCCCCTTAGACACGCTCCGAGTACAATGGGAGGCGGATATGGAGCGAGAGGTCACAGACAAGATATGGGCAGATATTTTGGAATACTCACGGAAAATACCTCGTAACGCCAAGTTTAAGTTTATTCAATGCTTGATTTTGCATAGAGCTTATTTGACCCCAGGTAAATTACAGAGAATATACCCGGCTACTGCCCATCACCGCCCTCAATGCAAATTACCAGCAGCAGACCTCCTGCATATGCTATGGGCGTGCCCGAGCCTTGGTGAATTTTGAGCAGGGGTTATGAGCTTGATAGAGGAAACTACTCACCTCTCAATAGGTGGGGCGGTATTGAAATGTTTACTAGGCACCCGTAAGCGCAGAAGGGCCCACAAGGTTCAATTACGCTTTCTGGACTTGGCGCTCCATCACTATGCGTTGGAAATCGATCAATGCCCCCACGGTGGGCATGTGGCATAGTGAGCTGACTAGGTGGGCAGGGGCTGAAAGCCAGGCACAACGTAGAGAGGTGGCCCGTGGCCTGCAGAAAACCCCAATTTCTTTGGAATGGGACGCAATGGTGGAAACCCATAAAAGTGCCAATCCTGATGATGCCCCCAACGCTCCACATACACAACAATAGACAGAAGCATGGATTTCCCTCGTAGTCATGTGTGGATAGGTCAGAACGCAATGGTGCGGTTATAGCTGAACAGTTTTGTACATACGCATGCTTTACGACCTAGCTGATGGAAGTTAGGATATGGGGGGATATCCGCTGTTTCTTCTCGTTTGTAATGCATGTTTTCACAGTTCTCCGACTATGAATATTGATGAACATGCTGCTCCTTGTATGGAGACCTAACAGGAGGACTTGTATACTCTAATGTGTCACGTAAGCATGTGAACAAAATGAAGAAGAAAAAAACAAAACCCAATAAAGCTTGTTTAAAAAAAAAAACCATTAATTTGCATATTCTCTGTGCAGGTCTCATTATTGTTGCTTGTTTTCCGTGGCCTAAATATATATCCAATTAGTGGGTAATGTTGGTGAAACTATCCTAATTTTATTAGGTTTGTATTAGTCGCTTGTATTTAGAAACTATCAATATACTCTGAAAAGGAACAGATGTTTATGTATTTTGTAGACTTTGCTAGCACCTGCTCCGGGTATAAAAGGAGAACACTGAAAGGCAGGAATGAGCGGATCCTAAAGGAGCTAGAGTTTATGGAGGTGGAGACAGGGATTAGTAAAGATGATGTGAGCACAGGCAGTTGGAAAAGGTAGGCACGAGGATGAAAATGATAGGTATGTGTGAAGAGTTGGGGGATGAACATTGGTTCAAGGATTAGGATGATAATGCGTAAAAGCAAGTGAGTAGGAAAGAGAGACGGATGCAAACAAGTTGTTGGGCGACACAGGGTGAAGTCTACTTAAAGTCCTGTATCACCAAAACCAAATGTGATTTGTAACATTATAATGTAACCTTCCTTGAAAAACAGCCCATCCAGCCAATGGCAAACTTTAAAAACTACATGAAAGTCAATAGAATGTGCTGACTCAAAGTCCACTCTCTGTGTGCAACACTGGTTAACTCATAACTAACACAGGGTCACCCAGACAGATAAAGGTTTGAGTAGTGGGATCAAGAAAGCAATACGTCTCTGTAAAGATTACTAGTAAAAGGTTAGGGTATTTAGATGGTATTCATGTTATTAATTTATGTGCTTTTTATTTACATTTTTGAACGGGAATTTTGCCTTTTAGATCTCTTACTATAAAATGGAGAACCATCCATTTAGCATAAACCTTTGTGATAGTACAACCATTGAAGATGAGACACTTGCTGTGCGCTTTTTACTCACCTCCCAGACTGAGAAGTGAGGTGAAGGAGTAATGCCCTGCATTTACTGCAAACAAACAGATGAAATACAAACACAGTTTTACCCTGCAAATCGTACATTAATAGTTTAGATGCACAGGAAGACTATTTATAAAGGGAATCTGAATTGGGCATCGCTATTATATATTGTGAGCCTGCATTGCTGTAAAGCAGTCGTTTTTGTCTAGATTTAGGTCTACATAAATCACTAGCAATTCTTGTATGGTTTACCAGAATTGCATCTTAGCCTTAATGTGGGTAATGTGGAAGAGTGGTGTATATTATGGAATTGATGTATGTACAATGTTGTTAGTTTGTAATATATGAGAGTGGGGCATAAAGTTGGTTTTTGACTTAGGGGCTAATCATGAGTGGCTTGGTAATTGATGGGAGATAACTCTGCCTCCAGAATAACCTTTACTATGTGGTATCTCCCCACATCTACCGTACATTATCAGATATTAACCCAAGAATAACGTTCAGGTGCGGACTTACCGTACCTAGTTATAGATGTAATAATAATAAACAATTTATAAAGTGCATGCCTACTTTGACAGGAGTGTCCCAATGCTGATAAAGTCTAGCTACCTAGGTAAGCAGAAGGCCTAAGAAGAAGGCTGGAACTGCCTGAATAGCCAAGTTTTAAGATTTTTCCAAAAAGAAAGCTCTGTGTTAGCTTGCTGGAGACTCAGCAGAAGAGAGTTCCATAATTTGGAGGCAAGAAAACTAAAAGAGCTACCCCCAATGTGAACTTTCCTGAATGTGGGAATCTCTGCCAACAAAGACCCGAAGTATTCAAACAACCTGAAGGAAGGTCGGGTTTGATAAATCGATGGCTATAGCTGGCACCATCTTTGTTAAAGGGTCAGTAGACATACCAGAGAAGCTTGAAAGACAAGCGCTTCTTGATCGGAAGCCAGTGCAATTTATGCTGGGCAGAGCCCATCGAAGCCCGTCTGGGAAGGTTCAGCAATAGTCGAAGAGTGAAATTCTGTACGTGTTGGAGCCTCATACGTCGTGATTTCAACATTACAGGGATATTTTTCAGCCCCTAGTCATACCTTTATTTGGCAGGTGGTACTTGCCTCAGTTTCATTGCACCCTGTATTTCCAAGGCATTGAAACCAAGGGACTCGGAATCTGACTGAGTGTTACTTCTCATGGAGATTCCACCCACCTGACATGTGATTAGGCCCTTGGAATGTTATATAAACCTTATGGTTAACTATGTGCCATCTGGACGCATGGGTTGAGTCCCAATTTTTACATCATTGAAATCATAAATTTGCATAGACATTTTTACAAATGTGAAATACCAGAAGTATAATGCTTGTTTCCTGAGTTATACCTGTAGCAAACAAAATGATGATGATGTACTGTACATCCACAAATTCGTAGCTTTATGTATGTTTGCATAAGTCCTACGTTGGAAGTGCTTCTGCATCCGACAGTAGCAATTGTATATATAAGTGCTTGCCCAGATTATGAAGGAAACACTAAATGAATGATGTTACATTGCAGACGGATTGACATCTTTGTGTGGTGACTACTCTTAGAGCCCCCACGTTTTCCATGCCAATTTGGTGAGTACATGACTGGTAGACAATCAGTGACCGGAGTTTTAATGTGACATTGAGAATACTCAGAATTACCCCACTTTTCTCATTTATCATAGTTGCTTTAGTCAGATGACTATTGTCCTAATGAGACCCAATAATTGATTTGGGGTCGAAGTGTCAACACGCTGCCCTTGGTTTTTCATTTCTTTCTTTCACATGGAGGGAATGTATGTTGAAATGGGACAGTCCCCTGAAAACCAGTATAAACTTCAAAAACATTGGACTTTGTACTGTGCTTATTTGTTCTTTTTATATATATGCTCACTTTCATCTAGCATTGCGTTGTCTGCACTAATTTTAACTGCACACATTGCACCCTTATGTGACTTGACAAATAACTAAAACTTGGAACAAAAAGAAAAGTTGTTTTGATTGATTTTTGGGAATGTTTTCTGGAATACAATGTATTAAGACATGATGGGAATACTAAAACACACAATTTAATTAGCTCTTAATCAAAAGCAAGGCATTGATCTGAATAAGTTCCATAGGACAATTGTTCGCCTAACGTTCACAGAGAAAAAGCAGAAAGATTGGTATTGGGGTGCAGGCTGCTTTATGAGAGCAGGAACAGAGGTTGTAGTTCTCAGCAACCAAACTCTGGGGAATAGTATCTTTAATTTCTGCTCCACATAACAGGATATGATGTTATAATGCTGTTAGACCTGTCAGCCTTAAGGTGGGCTTCCCTCAAACCTTTAGCCTCCCTCCTCCATTTTTGTTGATCTCGTTTTTGCTGGCCTTAGAACTCTGCACACTTTACCACTGCTAACCAGTGTTAAAGTGTGTGTGCTCACTCCTTAAAACATTGGCTTAGCCCCAATTTTCATATCTTATTAATTTGTAAGGCTACAGGCCTCCCATTGCAGCCTGTGTATGCAGTTTTTAACTGCCATTTCAACCTGGAAAAATAAACTTTATGCCACCAGTGTATTTAAAAGGTTGAACTTGTACTTTTAAGTTTTACACTTCCAGGTAGTGAAAAACTGAAATTAGTTTTTCACTACTGAAAGGCCTATCTTTCCCATAGGTTAACATTGGGATTATTTTATGGCCTTTTATAATTGGAATTTCCAATTGGGGAAAGATAGATATTTCGAGTTTGGTGTTGCTGGACTAAAAATGAAAATGCCACTTTTTGAAAGTTTGCATTTACTTCTATACCCATTCTGTGCCTCTGGCTGCTTCTGAATACACATCTAAGGTGGATAACAGCTGGGCTTTGTGCATTCCCTCAAGACAGACGCACACAAAGAGAGCTTAGGTGTGCCTGATGTGCCATATACATCCTGGTGGGCCATCAGCAGGCTGATGGAGCATCCTGGGCAGGATGGGAGGGAAGTGGTGACAACTGTACCTGAATACGGCTGTGCCTGTCCCCACACAAATAGCCTCATTCTCTTCTGTAGTGAGTCTGGAGCCAGGGCAGGGACTGTGTGCACTTCAAAGACCTCTCTTAGAAGTTTCCCCCACTTCAGAAGCACAACTGGGTATAAGTACTGGATCCCTACCAACAACTCAGTTCACTTCTGGACCTGAGGACATTCTGCCAGAAAAGAAGACTGCTGTGCTGCTTAAAGGATTGCCACTCTGCTGTAATCTGCTGGACTTTGCTGGACTCCTGCTTTGCTGTGCCGTACTGCCTGCTGCCCTCCTTGCCTGGTAGTGAGAAGGACTGCACCTGCATCTCTAAATCTCCAGAACCAAAGTGACTTTAAGGGCTTGCTGGCTCGCCTCCTGTTCTGAAGTTTCAGGGACATCAAAGATTTCCAACAACCCTGCTACAACCTCTGGACTCTGCCAACTATGAGTCTTTCCCTGCCAAGTGGTGCCAATCCAGTCCTAAGGCCTTGGAAGCAGGTATTATGGCTTTTTGTGGGCAAAATCCATGCTCACCGTTGTTCCAGTAGTCAGAACTGACGCATCTCCCATCAACGTTGATGCATCGCCGCTGAAGACAAAGACATTTGATCGCTGGCTGCACGGCTCGGCAACAATGCATTGCCTTCATCACAAAGGGTTAGCCGTCAACACATCTCCGACAGCACAGATCGAAACTGACGTGCATCGCCTACATCCAGCTGGATCAATAACGACACATCATCTCCTCTGCTCCTGGCATCAGGCCTTCCCAACCACGCATACTCCATCCAAAGGTACTTTTTCAGTGGGACAAGGTTGGTCCTTGTATCTGACCTGCACTCCATCATGGTTGGCCTGAATGTTTAGATATACCCGGGTCAAGTGCAACCAGATGGCCATGGTTGGCGCTTTATGCTTTTAAGGACTATATATCAATTTAATCTTTAGAAACTCATAACTCCCGGTCGACTTATTGGATGTTTGTCATATTGGTCTTGTTTTATTCTTGCATTACGCTCTGTTTTCTAACCAGGTGTGGATTATTCTTGTGTGTTGTTTTCATTGTATTACTGTATTAAGTTTAGCGCAAATACTTACACATTGCCTCTTAAGTTTAGCCTGACTGCTCTGTCCCAAGCTATCAGAGGGTGAGCCCTGGCTATTTTAGGATGTGTATCTGACTTACTCTGACTAGGATTGTGGTCTCTACTTGGACAGGGTGCATACCTCTTCCAACTAGAGACCCAATTTCTCACAAGCAGGTAATCAGTTCATGTTTGGCGTCTTGGGAACTGTAATGAAAAATCCTTACTGATGGTGTAGTCGGATTTTAAATTACAATTTTGAAAATGTAACTTTTAGAAAGTTGTCATTTTCCTGCCATTTAGGGCCTGTAGCCTGTACTTGGGTCCTGCAGCGGCCCGTCCTTAGGGGTGAAGGGGTCACACCAGGCACTTTTTGTAGCTAAAGAGTGTCTGTCAGGCTAAGCAAAGGTCAGCCTGACAGTCACTTTGTATTTTCAGGTCAGGCAGCGAGGAACTAGCCAGGAGCTAAATGCACAGGCTCCTGGCTGCCTGACTTGATCTTTGCTGTGCTAAGGATGTCACAGCTCCCGTGGGCGTGACCTCCTTAGCTCAGCAAAGGTCTTACAGACCTTTCCCCTCATAATGAGGGAGAGCATTTGTGCAGCCTCATATCTGAGTGCTTCATTTTTTTTTTTTTTTTTTTTTTTTTTTGAAACCGTTTATTGCAATCTCAAATAGTTACAGGTATGGGCCTACAACCGTCTGGCCGGCCGCTAGAGTGGCAGAAGCATATGACATATATACAGAAAAATCTCTTGGCGGTGCAAAAAGGTAAATCAGGAGATATCAGTAGTGCAGGCCACATAACTCCAAACCCACAATACGGTTTCCTTTTGTCGAAACACAACAACACAAAAAACCACACCCGCAAGGCAACCCGCAATCCCAAGTGACAGCACGCGCTCCTTAAGTGGGGGACCCCAACCAATCGCCAAACTCTGAAGAGGGGAATGAGAACAGATCAGGGACTGGGGAACCACGTGCCCGTGGCTGGGGGAGGGGGTCGGCTAGGGGGACGGAGCTGGTGAGGCAGCCGGCAGCAGTGGCGGCTCGCAAATACCCCCGCGATAGGCGTTCCAGGGGCCCCAGATTTTCACCCACGCCCCAGGCTTACCCCTCGCAACATACACCACCTTTTCACGAAACATACACCAATCCATGTGTTCTTTCCAGGCCGACACCGCCGGGGGCCTCTGGGATCCCCACAATTGAGCAATGTCACGCTTAGCTATCATGTATCCCAGAGTCACCCACCGCGTCTGCGGAACCGAGTAGTCAGTTGGCTCCCACACATTCAGCAAGCATCTCCTCGCTTCAGGCAACAGCGCGACACGCGTAACCACTCGCAGGACCTCGTGCACACCACGCCAGAATCGCTCCACCTTTGGGCATTCCCACAGAATATGCAAGAAAGTTGCCAAAGCACCACAGCCACGCTTACACAGTCCATCCTCAGCAAAGCCCATACGTAGAAGCCTTGGCCCCGTCACGTAAACCCGGTGGAGGATCTTAAGCTGGACGAAGCGAAGGCGAGCCGGGATGGCCACCTCCTTCGGAGAGGCCACCGCGGAAATCCAGTCCTCGTCGTCCAATTCCAGCCCATCGGCAACCCAGGCCTCGCGGAGGCCAGTCAGCAGGCCCGATCGGTCGTTGATCAGTTTTTTATATATAAGGGAGATCGTGCTGTCTGGGACATGGCCATCCAGCACTCTGTCCTCCAGGGGGGAAGACTCCGGAATGGACGCGACATCCGGGAAGACGGAGCCCAGCGCGTGGCGGACTTGTAAGTACCGAAAGTACTCACTGCCTTGCAACTGAAACTCCGTCTGCAGCGTCTCGAAAGTTTTGAATCCTCCCCTCGTCCAGAGATCTCCCACTGTGCTGATGCCGATCGTGTCCCACTTCTCGAAGCCCTTCGAGGTCCACAGGGAGCCCAACCTCGCAGACGCATATAGCGGTGACGCCCGGGTCAAACGGTCCTTTCACCCCATAGCTGCGTTAGCCGCGTGCCATACACGCACCATAACACGCGTCGGTCCCGTCAGGCGAGGGTCCGGCGCGCCAGAGTAGAGCGCTCGATTGTAGTCGCCACCGGGCAGGAGCATCTTGTCCATTTCGAATGCCGGGTTCAGGGCGGGCCCGTAAAGGCCATGATTAATCGCAGGTAGCTGGGAGGCCCAGTAATACCGTTTAATATCCGGGAGGGCAACCCCCCCATCGTACCACGGGAGCGTCAATTTAGCCAAGGCAATACGTGGCCTCCCGTCCCAGAACAGGCGACGCTGCAAACTCTCCACCTCACGGAAGTAGCGCGCCGGGACCAAGTCCATAGTGTTCTGGAGAGCGTACAGAAAGCGCGGCAACGACATCATTTTAAACAAGGCCGCTCGGCCGAGCGGCGAAAGCGGCAGACGCCGCCAACGCACCACGTCCTCCTTCAAGCGCTGGAGGGGGGGCAGCAAATTCCGCTCGTAGCGGGCCTCCGGGTCCAGAGTAATATATATACCCAGGTACCGAAACCCCTGGGAGGCAATCTGGATCGGACAGTCCCGTGGTAGGACCGGAGCCTCCCCGGCAAGCACATATACACAGGATTTCGCCCAGTTGATGACGAGGCCTGAGTTGCGACCGAATGAGCGCAAAACATCAACTAGGACGATCAGTGATTTACGCGGGGAGGCGAGATATAGAAGGATATCATCAGCGTAGAGGGACACACGGTCCTCATGCTCGGGGGTCCAGCGGAGACCACGGATGGAAGGGTGCCACCGCAGCCACTCCGCCAGGGGCTCCAGGGCCAGTGCAAACAGGAGAGGCGACAGGGGGCAACCCTGTCGCGTGCCCCGTCCCAGTGCGAATGGGGCCGAAACTCGTCCATTCACCACCACCTGCGCCAATGGGCCGGAATACAACAACTTCACCCAGCTGATGAAGCCCGGTCCGAAGCCAAACTTCGCCAGCATCGCCCAAATGTATGGCCACTCGAGCGTATCAAACGCCATGGTGGCGTCCAAGGACGCCAAGATGGCCGGTTCCCGCACGAACGGGACACGCGCGAGCACCCCGTGCAAGCGTCGCAGATTAAGGGCCGTGTTGCGATGGGGTATGAAGCCGGACTGGTCTTGGTGGACAAAATCGCCCACCACGCCGACCAGCCGGTTGGCCAGCACCTTGGCGAGGATTTTGGGCTCCGCATTCAAGAGCGAGATAGGCCTATAGGATGTGACCCGCTCACGGGGTCTCCCCTCCTTGTGGATCACCACGATCGTGGCCAGACGCTGGTCCGGCGGAAGGGAACCCCGCGAGCGGGCCGCCAGGAACATCGCGCGCAGGTGGGGCGCCAGTACATCCGGTCGCAGCTTATACAGCTCGATAGGGATGCCATTGGGGCCCATGGCCTTGCCAGATGCGACCGAGCGGATAGCAAGGGCAATTTCGTCCGAGGTGGGAGGAGCGTCCAGCGAATCCCTGTCCTCCACCGAAAGGGAGGGCAGCGCAATGTCCCGAAGCAGGGCATGGGAATCCTCCTCCGAGCAGGGAGAAACCGGGGAATACACCTCGCGGAAATAATCCGCGAAGCAGGAGACAATGGCGTCCGGCTCGGTGACACACACACCATCCATCCTCTCGATCAACGGAACCACACGACTCGCTCTCTCCTTTTTGTCCAACCACGCAATCAATTTACCAGCCTTATCACCCACATCATACAGTCGCCCCTGTTGCTCTCTACTGAGGCCCCTGGCCGCCTCCGTGACGAGGGCCCTATAGGCCGCCTGCTTGAGGTGTAGAACATGCAATGTGGCATCCGTCACCCCGCTCCCCAGGTCACCCTCTAGTTCAGTAATTTCGGCCTCCACCCGGGTTACCTCCTCCCGCTCGCGCCTCCGGGCATGGGAGATAAAGGAGAGGGCCTCCCCTCTGAGAACTACCTTAAAAGCCTCCCACAGGGAGATAGCCGAAGGGACAGACCCCACATTCTCCTCAAAGTACCGCTGCAAGGATTTGATCAATTCGGCTCGAATAGTGGGGTCGCGCAGGTACCAGGCATTGATTGGGGCTACCCTGCCCTCCCCCCTTTGGGAAGACATCAAAGTGCAACAGTAGTGGGGAGTGATCTGAAATACCCCGCGCCAAATGGCGCACCTCTCCCACTCTCCCAGCATAGGCCGCAGGGACAAGGACATAATCAAGCCGCGAGAGGCTACCATGGGCACCCGAGTGGAAGGTGTATTGCAGCTGCGCGGGATGCTTTAGTCGCCAGCAATCCACCAATCCTAGTGTATCTAAAAGGCCGGACAGCCACGCCTGTGCCCGGGGGAGGTCCCTGGGGGGATGACGATCCATAGACCCAGAAGCCACCGCATTGAAGTCCCCCCCAACTACCAGAAGCCCACCCGGGAGGTCAAGGAGGAGGCGCCCCAGGTCCGCAAACGTGGTAGATTGCAACCCCGGCGGAACGTACACTGATACAAAAACGACCACTCTGCCCTCCATTCTACCCACCAAGACAGTGTAACGTCCCCTCTCATCATGGCGCACCTCATCAATCTCCAATGGGAGCGAGTTCTTAATCATGATGCCCATCCCCCGCGAGCCCGAAGTGAAGCCCGAATGGGCCACCAAGCGATAGCCTCGCCGATTCATGGCATGAAAGGAATTACCTATAAGGTGTGTCTCCTGCAGGAAGACCACATCTGGTGAAATTCGTTTCAGATACTGCAGGACCACACCACGCTTAATCCTATCCCCCAGTCCATTAACGTTCCATGATAACACAGTCAAATCCCTACCCCCCATCATACATGGAAGCCATCAGTCGTCCCCCAAAGAGCATCTCGAAAACAACAATACAGTAAAGGGTTCGCCTTGCGGTGCAAACAAACAACACTCCACCCCCGCCCACCCATCCCAACAGAACTCCCCCCTCCCTGCACCCCTGCATGAGCCCAGACAGCCCCCCCAAAGTGCAGTGTGCCTGTCGCCCCATAGACGAAAAACTAACTAGTCCCCCAGAGGAGGAGGGAAAGCCCCCAATGGACCCCGTACGACCTCCATAGGAGGGGAACATACATGATCAGTGAATGGTAACCGTAATGTTGTCCAGAGCAAGGCCTACTATTCACCCCTCAGTTCTGATCCGGCGAGCCCTCCCCGCCAACCGCACCCCCCCCACCCCCCCGGCCCCGATCCCCAGGCAGAGTATCCAACCAGTCCCCAGCCGCCTCGGGACGGTCAAAAAAGTGCGTGCGACCATCCACCTCCACCCTCAGCTTAGCTGGAAAAAGCATTGAGTACTTAAGGTTCAGGTCCCGTAGGCGACGTTTAACTCCGAGAAAACTCAGTCTCTGCTTTTGGACCGTCGGAGTAAAGTCAGGGTAGAAATTCACGTCCATATTATCGAGCTTGACCGGTCCCTGTAGCCTGGAAGTCTGCAGGATAGCGTCTCTGTCCCGAAAGTTAAAAATCCGGGCAATGAGAGGCCGCGGCGGGGCTCCGGCCTTAGGTCTTCCTCCGGGGACCCTGTGAGCACGTTCCACCGCAAAAAGTTTACTCAGCCCCCGGGGCTGGAGACGGGTGAGGATCAGGTCTTCCACAAACAAATCTGCCGCCTCCTCCTCCCGTCCCTCCGGCACCCCGACAATGCGAACGTTGTTCCTCCGGGCCCGACCCTCGGAGTCCTCCAATCGACGGTCCATCAGGGCGCTCGCCTGGCCAAGCCGGTGCACCTCCTTTTGAAGGGCCGCCACGTCTGTAGTGAGACTCGAGGTAGTGTGGGCCAGGGAATCGACCCGGTCATTTGTTTTAGACAAGTCGGCTCTCACCAGGCCCACATCCACCAGGGCCGAGTCTATCTTCTGCGCCAGAGTATCAAAGCGCTGGTCCACCGAGGCCTTCATCTCGGCAATGGCGCCCATGACGTCCCGGAGGGTCAGATCCGCGGGCTGAGCAGACGCCTCAGTCGGGCCCGCGGGGGATGTACGCGGTGCCTCTGGAGATCCCTTCTGGAGGGTGTAGCGGTCCATGCTGTTAGACTGATGTGCCGGGCCACGGCGGGTCGATTTCACCTTTGCCCGGTCGCCATCTTGCTTTGTGGACATGTCGCACTCCCAAAGTCGTGCCAATCTCCTCGAAAGGGCCGATAAACCAGTTCACGGGTTCCGGGGGGGGGTGACCACTGGACCGCAGGACAACTCACAGCCGGC
The DNA here is from genome assembly GCF_964204655.1 of Triturus cristatus. Taxonomy (NCBI): domain Eukaryota; kingdom Metazoa; phylum Chordata; class Amphibia; order Caudata; family Salamandridae; genus Triturus; species Triturus cristatus. The sequence goes on along the minus strand of NC_140581.1, from coordinate 1,186,937,671 downwards.
GGGTCAGCCGGGCACCGGGACAAGGCCACACCACCGCACCCCGCTCCGCAACCCTACCTCGCTTGAGGGCAAGGAGGGCGCAAAAGCGAAAGTGAAAGCGCGGGGTACGCGAGTCGCCCAGCCCTGCCCGCCGCTGTTGTTCGCTTTGTCCCCGGATCGCCCCACAACTCCAATCCGGGGGGCCGGCGCGGAGAAGGCCGCAATCTTCGATCGGTGCTCCCACCGGTGTCCGGGGTCCGATTCGAAAACGGAAAACGGGTGCCGCCTCAGCTCGGGTACACAGACACAGTCCCCTCATCAAAGACAGGATATAATCAGGATTAATTCAGGAGGTCGCGGAGGTCCTCGGGAGCTTCGCACCTACGCGGCCATCTTGGTTGCGCGCTAGGCTCCTCCCCCCAGTGCTTCATTTTTAAGCCCTGAAGTGCCCAGGGCCGAGTGTCTTCCACTGACACCTCGTCACAGAGTGGGCAGGGTCAACAGTCTCTCTGACCCCGTCATACTCTGTGACAAGGTAGGCACTTCTGTTGGCCTTAGGTGGAGGGGAGGCAGAAGTCACAACCCTCCTGGCACCACTGAGGCTTCCCTCCCTCAGAGCTGCAGCAGCTAAGTGTTGTTTTTTTATAGACTGTTTTGTGCATGCGTGTATATATGAATGTATGTGTATTTGTGAGTGAGTGTTGTGAATGAGTAGTGTGCGCCTGCATGTCAATGCATGTGTGTGTGAGCACACACGGACCCCCTATCAGTTGTACTTACCTGCTGCCACTGCTACTGCCTGAGTCACATGACTGGGTGTATCTGACAGTTGAGCATTGTGTATTTCTCCTAGACAGCCACACACAATAGGGAGCTTGGAGGAGTCATCACTGGCAAGATAGGAGGGAGGAGCAAGGCACGGCCCCACTTACACTGTTGGCCTCCAAACCAATTTGTCTATGGTCCCATGCTCCCAGCATCGATTTGTTTTAACTGGGTTGTGGGTGGGTATTTTACACTTATTAGTTGCCTTTCCTGTGGTATTGTCCCATGCCGATGTGATGGTAAATCTAAGCAAAGCACAAATCACTTTATTGTATTTAATAGTTTTTATGACGGGCTGCGGGGTTACCATCTGAAACCACTTTTTTTATTGCAAATAATGTGTGCTGATAGACCCAGTACTATGGTTTAATATTGCCTCATTCATATGGGGTGCAGTTTGTGTTAGGAAAGTATCATTTTGTAGTATCATAATATGGATTATATGCACTTTCATACATTTTTAAAGTTTTTATTATAAGTCATAGGAATGTTACCTGGAACTGCCCCTTTTAGGAAATATGAGGCAGAGTTATTGTATTCTTCCAGTTTGTTGTGTACTCAATTGAGTGTTTTCATGTTTTTACAATGTTTTATATTTTTAGACCGTGGCTGCATCGGGGAATGTATTCTATTTCTTGCCTATGACATTGTGGAGCATGGATTCTTTTTACAGACACTGTTTTAAAGAATGTTTATTTGTTTTGATTTGATTTTACATTTTAGGTTTGGCTGTTTTTAAACTATTGATGTTGTATTTTTTGCTCATTTTTTTCAATTTGTTTGAACCAAATAAAGACTTTGAACTGAACTGATATCATGTGACACACTGTCAAACACGGCAGACAAATCAAGAAGGATTAAAACATCATTATTACCACTATCAAGAGTGATTGTTATGGACTCAGAAACTTTAAGAACAGCTGATTATGGAGTGCTGTGGTGGAACTGAAGAAGCTTGAACCTCTCCCACTAATTATGAGTTAACTAGCTTTCCCTACATTTTAGCTGGAGCAGGAAGCAAGGAAATAGGTCTTAAATTGGTCAGGATCTTGGAGTCCGCTGTTGGTTTCTTTAACAGGGTTTTAACAATTGGCAACTTCCACCTGTCAGGTACTAAAGCCAATTTTAATGCCAGGTTTAAAATGGAATTTAAAATGGGATCTATGTCAATAGCTTTCTTGAGAATTGGTAAAGGGCAGGGATCAGTGTGCAAGCCTGCCGTACAAAACTGGAAATCAGATTCTGATTGCTGCAACATTATCAGGTTGAACTCAGCAAATGCAAACTTAGAGCTCAAGGGGATAACGACTTAAGGCCCTATTATGTTGTTGGTTGGTGAGGTACCTGCCACATGGTGCAGGGTTTAACAAAAACTCCCATTTCTCTATGGGAGCTTGTGCTACGGTTAGGTTATGGCCACAGCACAAGCTCCCATAGAGAAATGGGAGTATGTGACCGCACCAATTGCGATCACATTGTAAAAGTGGTGTCCGGACTGCCGGTCGGAGGTCGTTCGGTCCCGAGACTGCAAGGGTGTCTCCCCACATCGTAATGAAGCCCTAAGAGTTCCAGCAGCCCACCAGGACTTGAATTGTTATTATGGAAACCGTACTTGAATAACTTCAGTCTTTCTTTTCCGAAAACTACAGAGTGTTTCATAGGTCTTGGGAGGGCTGAATATTGGTGAACAGGCTTTGGGATGAAGAAATCCCTATGCAATCTGAAAAATCTTCAGTGAAGCACTTTTAACCAATTCTATTTTACTAGTAAAATACTGCTTTTTTGCTTCCTTGATAAGTTTATGATATCTTTTAATGGCTATTTTATAAGTGGCCCTATCGTCCAGGAGATAATGGGATCTCTATTTCCTTTCCAGCCTTTTAGTGGCTAATCTTTCCTTGGCTGGAGAGGAAGGAAACCAAGGGGCAGATGAATCCTGGTGCTTCTGGCTGTGATAAATTCACCAGTTTTAGCATACTGAGCTAACTAGAATTTGCGCTCCCACAATGCCCAGTGTTGTCATCAATTATGTCATTTGTCATCAATTTTGTCATTTGAGATGTTATCAGTTATGTAATCAATGATGTAATTGAACATGTCATGAGTGATGCAATCTGTGAGGTCATAAGCAGAGCATGGAGGTGGCACAATTTATAGTTAGCTGGTCATTAGAGTCACTGCATCATAATACTTGAGACTAACAAAAAAATGAAGTGCAGGAAACACTGGAATCATAATGAGTTGGGTAGACCTTATAAGCGTAACCTGTAAGGGACTATGTTAAAATGGGTGAGGGAGGATCAACTTCCTGATGGTGAACACGGCCACGGGTGGAATTCCGTTTGGTGTGGGCAGAACTTTCTGTCTCATTATTGTCTGACTGGCAGAGAATACCTAGCCCACTGTGAGTGCTGAACTCTAAAAGCCTGCTGGAGCAAGCTCAGACCGGTGTGTGTTTGGACACACCCTACGCCAATCCCCAGAGTAGCACGTAAGGGTGAAGGAGGTACTCAACTATCATTTGCCTAGACTTGGAACACAGCAGCACATCTCCGGTCAATCCAACTTTCAGATAGGCCCGGCTACCAGGGAATATGCACACCAAAATGCTGCTTTGCACCGGAGAAACACATGTTGTCTCCACCCCCACAGCTACAGGTAGCTGATGACCATGGGCAGTGAGTTCTGCATTTATGCATGGTGACTAGTCATTGAAGGCCACACCATGTTCATAGAGACCACACACCATATGCAGTGGAATCTGGGGCCTATTACAGCCCCATTGCACTCTGTAAAGACGAAGGCTGAGCACTGCCAATTCTGAAGGTATCAGTATACCAGGGACTTGCCCAAAGACTATACAATGCACCAAGAGCCTGCTGCACATGACAAAAAGCTGTGCACAACAGGTTCTGGGGCATGCACGCGTGCACAGATGATTAGGGACTACAGCCTATGCCCAGATCCCACTGTGCATGGCTAAATGCCACTAATATCTAGTTGTTCCTTTGTCCAAGGGCCATAGTATGTCAATAAAAGACAAAACATAACCATTATTTAATGCAAAAGAACGGTTCCGTATTGAAAGCAGAAACAAAATATTAAAATTAGATAGATATATATACAAAGTGCTGTGGGCATCATTTAGTAGGTAGGACTCAATTGAGTAACTCATGAGTCCCACAATCAATGTAATTACTTAAACACTTGAGAGAATTAATTTCAGTTCATGATAAGCAATAACATAGTCTGACATGGGTTTCATTCAAAATGTGCATTTATCCAAATTCTCTGTAATTATAAAAGTGACATTTCTATACAGAGTGCAAATGATGCAATGCTCTAGTGAGTGTGCAATCATATACAACATAAATATAAGGCACTGTGTCACCAAGGTTCAATCAACAATCATAAATTCGGAGAGATAGCCTATCATTGCATATATTTCTTAATCACAATAGATATATTAAACCAAGGGGAAGATGTCCACGTTTTGACCCAGGATAATTTGGTTAGACTCCCGGTCCGTGAAAACAATAAGATCCAAGAGTAGTGGTGAAGTACGCAACTGTAACTCCGCCGAATGACCTGCTCGTGACTTCACGGATTATTGGTGGCATCAGGGGTGACAGCGTTTATCACATCACCATTGACCTAATCCAGGAAGTGAATGAAACTGCAATTGGGCACAGGGGCAAAAAGCAGTTTCTGGCAAAATGCCAGGTCCTTTGCCCAAATTCTAGTGGGCATAAGAAAGGACGAGCCCCCTGGGTCAAGGGGTGCTGATTGTTATATTCATGATCATCACTCTGGTGTTTTAGCGTTACCAGGGATGCATGACCTGATTCCACATATCTATGGTTCGAATGGTGGTGCGTCCAAACTAAGCTGCAACTTTGCATTTTTATTGCATTCCTGCCCACTGAGTCACAAAAAGTAGCTAAATCTTGCGGTAAAGGGAACATTTTTTTGTAGTCACCATGGTTCTTACTGTAACAATTTTCAGGTTGTTCAACAATGTACTGCTTTTTTATGGATGCTGGAAAAAAAGATTCATAAACAATGGTTTTTCCCACGCTGATTGCATAAACCGTCATCTTCTGATGGTCCAGTTCAAGAAAAGTTTACAGTCTTCTTAAGAAACTTCGTGTTGTAATTTCCTGATTGATCGTCCTTTTCGTTTTTGAGATTGACAACTGCTCCTAATTCAAATCATAAGTCTTTTGTCAGATGCCTGACAGCAGCATGTTCGCTTTGGAATCATTAGAGCTGTCACTTACAATCAATCTAGTTTTCAATTGCTCAGCGCTTGTGTAAAGGTGTTCATTACCAACAGTGGCCTATCCTTCGGCTATATATAGGTATAAATAAATAGAGTGCGTGACCCTCTCATATAGTTCTTTACTTATCCACATGTGCAAAATTAAATGTGGGGTGGGAGATCAATTAAATACTGTACAAGGAAAATGTATGTTAATGTATCCATGAATGATGTTTGTAAGATGTGATATCAAGATCTTGCCCCTTCCTTTCAGTGCTGATGGGCGTTTTGAAGGCTCGCTGATGACAAAGGCTGTAATAAAGCACAACGGGACAGTCATATGGACACCACCAGCCAGTTATAAAAGCTCATGTACGATGGACGTGACCTTTTTCCCATTTGATCGGCAGAACTGCTCTATGAAATTCGGGTCCTGGACCTATGACGGGAGCATGGTGGACCTCATTCTAATAGACCAAAATGTGGATCGGAAAGACTTTTTTGACAACGGAGAATGGGAAATCATCAATGCTTCTGGAATGAAAGGGAAGAGGAAGGATGGAATTTATTCCTATCCATTTATCACCTATTCCTTTGTCTTGAGGCGCCTTCCATTATTTTACACCCTTTTTCTGATAGTCCCTTGCCTTGGATTGTCATTTTTGACCGTGCTTGTATTTTACTTGCCTTCTGACGAAGGGGAAAAGCTTTCATTGTCCACCTCAGTCCTGGTGTCCCTCACAGTGTTTCTTCTGGTCATAGAAGAAATTATCCCTTCCTCTTCCAAGGTGATCCCGCTGATTGGGGAATATCTGCTATTCATCATGATCTTCGTCACCCTCTCCATCATTGTCACAGTTTTTGTGATCAATGTTCACCACCGATCATCAGCAACATATCATCCGATGGCTCCCTGGGTGAAAGCGCTATTCCTGCAAAAACTGCCCAAACTGTTGTGCATGAAAGGGCACATGGATCGCTATTGTTTATCTGACACTGAAGAAAATATTACTGCAATAAAGGCAAAGTCATCAGGAAAACAGAAGCTTGTTAAAATGAGAGATGGAGAAAAAGTCTTAATTTCCTTTTTGGAAAAAGCTGCGGATTCGATAAGGTACATCTCCGGGCACGTGAAAAAGGAGCATTTTATCAGACAGGTAAGTGACAGCAGAATTACCATTCGTATTTTTCAGTACTCACAGTAAACTTCTGTATTGTTTCCTGAATGTTTTATGGTTACTATCAAATCTCTATTGTATTTCTTTATGAGCTTCAGAAGCCATTACATATTCATCACTTTCTGCTCTTCTGTTAGATACCAAGGAGGCTACATAGGTGGGAAATAGGCTTTCTATAGATCATGCCTCAAATCAAGGCCATATGCTATTGAATGCATAAGACGCCTTGGCACCACTTTAATTTCTATTCTCAGTAGTGTGGCATGGCCAGTTTCTTGCTCGCAGACTCCTTCATGTGGGCATGTTTGCAGAATTTCACCATGAATATGAAGTCAAATGACTTGTGATTTTTTTTTGGCTGTCATAAATACACCTTATATTAATTGATATAGCGTTCAGTTCGCTGAAGAACAATGATTCATTTAATTCGCTAAGAGTAGTAGGGGCCAGAGACATCTTGAGGATTTGTGGGGCCTAGGGCAAGATATATATTTTGGGGCTCCTAGTTTGGAACAACTTTGGCCCTTAGTAGGATGTCGATTAGGATTCCGCTCAATACCCTCGGTTTGAATTCTGACCGCCGTATTATGATTACAGCGCTTGGAATTCAAACCAGCCATTCATTTCGGCTGGATTCCAGTCGGAACTGCCACGTAATCCCTTAAGGACAGCGTTTCCACTGTCAGGATTACGAGTTCAATTTTTGACAGGCTTTTCATGTCGGGCTTTCCGACATGAAAAGTCTGTTAGAAAGCAGCTATTTTGGGGGCCCCTAGCAGGACCCCTCATGCGGTGCAAGTATTAACAAAAACGTCCATTTCTCTACGGGAGCTTGTGCTGCAGCCGGTTTCTTACTTGAACACAGACTCCCATAGAGAAATGGGAGCTTGCAACCACACCATGTGCGGTCTCATCATAATTTTGGTGTTGGGACCGCCGACTAGAGGTTGGTCGGTCCTGAAACTGCGGCGATGTCGGTCGGAGGCAACTTCGACTGACATCTTAAGGATGCCCTTTTATACTTATTACCTCCTTTGGCTCCTTCAAGCTTTCATAATGTCAAACAATATTGAATTATATGTTAAACATTCAGAAACAGGTACACACAGAAACAGCCGAATGTTGAAGCTGCCTGGTGTCTGCCACCCATATAGTAGCAAAATACATTCTGAGAAAGCTCTGAGGAAGCCATTCCTTTTTAGTTGTGTTCTAGGTTTTTATACTTGCAACAAAAACTTTTTATGTGGAATTCGGAGTCTAACCATCTTGTTACTCCCATTGTAGGTAAACGTGCTAAAGGTGACTTGGTAGATGTTTAGTGGACAAGTGCATCTTTTTAAAATAAGACATTTGCACATGGCACTAGAAATTGTAGCTTCAGTTGGCAAACTAGTCACACATATAACTATCTTCACTACTCCCTTTTCGCTAAAAGAGTGAATATCAAAGCACTGGTATGAGGATTTTCACTATTCCATTGGTTAAAGTCTAATAACCTTCTACTAATTTCTCCTATCATTGCTTGCTACTCATCTCTTCTTTATATGTGTGCACTTCTACAGCTAGTCACCTGTAACCTTGTTTGGTAAGAGAAATGGGATGGGACAGGTTAAAAAAGAAGGACAGAGTATTAAAGATATGTGAAGTAAAGGAAGTAGGGGTAGAGATAGTAATTATGTAGAAATATCTGTGTGGTAGTGAGAGAAGTAAAGTTAATAGAGAAGGGTGCAGTAGCCTAAAGAAAGTAGAAATAGGAAGGTGTAGTTAGAGAAATAGGTAATGTTTTAGAGTGTGGTAGAGAGAGAGAGACATAGGGAGAAGGAAATGTAGAGAGAGGCAGAGGAGTACAGTACTCCAAGGGGTGAGGTAGAAAGAGGTAATGTAGAAAAAGAGGTGCATTAGAGAGAGCTAAAGGCAGCATGAGGTAGACAGAGGTAAACAAGGCCAAATAAAGGGATACTAGGGTGAGAGAGAGAGAGATAGAGGGGGAGAGAAACAACGAGAAGTATAGAACAACAGGTGTTGGACCATGACCTCTCTGTAGGGTCACTCACTAACGTTTTTCCTTTTACATTCCACTTTTTGTTGAATCCGTTTTGTTGGCCTCAGGACTCTTTTCTACAGCTAATGAGTTTTAAAGTGCTAGTGCTCACTCCCCTAAAACATGGTTAGATTAGTTTATACCCAATTGGAATTTTTAATTTACTTATAAGTCTCTTGTGGAGTGGTATATAATATACCCAAGGACTGTACATTAAATGCTACTAGTGGGCCTGTAGCACTTATTGTGCCACCCACTTAAGTAGCACCTTGCAACATGTCCCTGACCTGCCACTGCAGCTTAAATGCAGTTTTAAACTACCATTGCGACTTCGAACTTAAACCCCCTTGCCAAGCCGTAAACTCCACTTGAATTACATGTAAGTCACCCCTAAGTTAGGCCCAAGGTAGCCCATAAGGCCGGGTGCTATGTAATTACAAGTTTGAATATGAATTAGGCTGAGCTCAAAATTAAAACACCTTTAGAAAGTGGATATAGGGCCGGCGAAAGGACGTAGATTAACGTCTAGACCAGGTCCAGGTCCAGGTTTGAATATGTAATTTTAAGTTTTACATGCCCTGGCAGTGAAGAACTCCTAAATTCATTTTTCGCTACAGTGAGGCCTACCCCTCCCATAGGAAACATTGGGGATTCCTTATTATATTTAGTAAGCTGTATTTGATGTTGAGACAAAATATCAAGCTGGAAATATCGACTTGCAGAAATAATGATTCAAAAATATCATGCCATGGAAATATCGTCAGCAAGAATACCGTTGTCAAGAATATTGATTTTACGGTAATTAATATTGATTTTTAAAATATTGAAGTCAGTATTATTGATCACAAAATTATAGTTGTTTATGATATCGTTTTTTAATTAATATGTTTTATTTTGGTATATATTTTAAATATTTAGAACGTAATTGTTTGTATAATTATTGTTTATGTTTTTTAATCCATTTGTAAAAATGTTTGCAGTTATTAAATTGAATGTAAGACATTTTTGTTATTTTTAGTACTGTGGCGGGTTGTAGGTGTTTTGGGGCACAGGGTGGAAAGTAATTTAATTATAATAAATTAATGATTAATTTTTAATTAATATTGTTTTTCTAATTAATAATTAACTGTTAATAGTGTAACTAATTTTATTACATTTAAATTTTATGTGCAGGTTGTGGGCTTTATAGGGTGGGAAGTAATTTAATGTTATTATCACACGGTATTATAGGTCACTGTAAACACGTTGCATGATAGAATACCAATTTTGGTGTACCTAGGACTTGGTCTGTTTTCCTTCTTGTCCGGTTTTGGTGCAGTTAATTGGCTTTTTCACTGCCTATAGGGCAATTACACCATTATCAATCAGGGGGTTTAAAGCACACTACTCTCCCATGAGGGTCTCAAGGCGCGGGGGGGGGGGCGGTTCAGCTGTTTATCGGCATGTTTATATCACATATATCAAGCTTTACCTTAGTACAACTGCATTCTCTTGCTCAAAATGGTACATATGTCTGAAATCTGCTTTTTCTATTTTCCTCCTTTTTTTCTTCCCAATTTCTTCCACATGTGTTGTTAATTATTCATAAGAAGACATTTATTATTTGTACATAAATAAATGTAATCAGGCATTTATTTTGAAGTCCTGATGATGATCCTGCATTAATCACAGATCGAAACGTCGTCGACCTTAAAAACACCGACCCATTTAAATATGTGTATATGACTTCTGGGTGCAGTAGTGTTCTCCTTGATGTAAATAAGTGACCCCCATTGTTGATGCAACTGATGGTCAATTAATGTCTCGTGCCTGTTTGTTTTCATGTTTTTAACACTCGTTGAGGATTACCCCAATGGGGTTAACCTTCCACACATATATATATATATATGTTTGATTAAAAGTGTACCACATATCCATTTTTGATTACTCTTGGACATTATTTTTGTCTCCAGAGCATTGTTTTCTATTCATTCACTGTAGGGACCTTTGTTCCTGAAAATAATATTCTGTGAAAGCTACCTTTATTATGGGTCCCATTTTAAGGCTCGCTGACCAAAACCTACTATATTTTGTGGAGACTGATGCAGCTTCCTTCAACTTTGGAGCAATCCTCTCATAATGACATCTGAAGCTGTGCATTCTCTAGCTTTCTTGTCGAATCATTTACCTCAGCAGAGTAGAATTACACAATTTATAATAAGAAATTATTGGCAATCAAAAACGCTTTTGCTCTCTGGTGAAATCACCTATAGAGGGCATCATATCCAGTAACAGTATGGACAGATCATAAGAATTTAGAGTTCTTGAAGTTCATAAAATATACCAACGTGTATGTTGCTTTTCTCAAGGTTTCAATATGAAATCACCACTCAATTAGGCCCAATAACTGGATGGTGAGCAGCCGGGAGGGTGGAGATGTAACAGGGTGGCGGACAATGATATAATAGCCCAAGGATAGGTGAAGTCCACCACCACCAACTAGTGGCCACTGGAGTCCAACTTGGTGGATGCTGTTGTGTAGTCAGAGATCTCCATGGCACTCCCCTCACCCTCTAGGCCATTAGATTCATCTGGATTGGTGTCCCGACTGGACCCACATGGGCCAGCTGCGTCTCCAATGCCCTGGGCCGTGCCTCCTCCGTTTGGCTGGGTAGATGCTGAGAGGGCAAAGGCGCTTGGTCAAAACCAGCAGTGTCAACACACATGAGGAAGAGCTCAGGACACATAGCACAACAATTTTACTGTTATCACACATACTACCAGGATGGCTTGATTGACTAACACCTTAGCAGTAGCATGTGCATGTTTGCAACATGAGTCTGAAACAGTTGCATACAATGATGTCTGGACTGCAGTCTGCCACTATTGCAAGAATCACCTTGTCACAACTCAATCTTTATGTTTGTGGCATGGCATGACTTCACCCTGTATACTTTGGCCCTTTTTACATACTGCAGTGACCATGTGACCTCACCTAGCATGGCCATGCTTACAGCACTCCTACCCATTCCACACAGGGACCTGCTACAGCCACCAATTTGTTCTGAAACCCACTTCCCTATGCACTGATGTGAGCCTGATACAGGTATCTCACAAAAATATGCGTGATACCAGGGAGAATGTGTCTAAGAAAGTGCCCAGTCCACACTGTTCTCACAACCACGTTCACACTTCTTCATATGCCCTCTGTCACAACACGTCTAAATTTTGTATGAAAGGCTAGGAATAGTTATGTATCATGTGTCTCACACCAAACTATCCTGGAGGCAATGTGGCTCAACATTGGTTGAGTTGTCATCACATAAAGCCATATGACCTGACATCACATAGGCCTTGGGACATTCCCAGTCTAGTTTACTATGCTCACCAAAAGCATTTCCCAATAGCATATTGTACAGCTTTTACAACAGGTAAGAGTGATAAGACACTGGGAATGTCCTGTCCATGTAGTGTACGTTACACTTGTAGACAATAGGCAAGGGACATCACAGCACAAAACGTTTTTCACATACAAATATTCCAATATGTTGCTGACTCACAAATGACCCCAACAAGTCTGATTGACAACACCTGCTGCATGTCAGCAGGTAGTTACAGTTCTTCCACAATTCCACATGTGAGTGTTACATAAATGTCTCCTGACACCTCACCAGCATGTGACATCACATTGTGAGACAGTTCGGTCAGTTCTCATTCCATGTATCTAATAGCATCAACATTAGCATCTGATGTGTTTGACTAAACTATGTAAATGGGTATGACCCACCCACCCATGTCCACACACCCTGTCTGTGATGAGACATGACATGTATGCACATCACCAGACACAAGTCCTTGACACCTTGGCTTACATATTCAATTGTGATGGACACATATGTCATACTTTGTAGAGCAATCAATGTTATAGTAAACACTTTTGCATATGATAGTACAACACAGATATGTTACCAATTCCAACCAGGCCTACACATGCAAATAGTCTTCTATATGGTTTAGCATTAGTCAAGCTCTAGGTTTATGTGACTGCAGGTGCCTGTAACAATGAAGAGATGTTTAGCCAGTACTCAGATTAGGCAGCACAATACTCACCCCCACCTTGCTGCTGTTGGGTTATCAACTGCCCATCAAGCACTGGGTAGGTCACCTCCAGGATGCGTGCTATTTGGAGAGTCAGGGTACAGCGTGCACCCCTACAACATTGTGAGGACTTCCTGGGCTCAACTTCTGCGATGTTCTTGGTCCGGTGTCTCAGGTCCTCCCACCTCTTTCTGCAGTGGACGCTGTGCCGGTGATAGACGCCCACAGTCTGCACTTTCCAGGCGATGGCTTTCCAATGTCTTTGCTTGAGATGAGCATTGACCTGGATGGATGCAATAGATGAGAAGACTGAGTGGACATGAAAGACAGAAGTCATCTGTATAGCAGATCAACAATTTGTTGACACCTAGCATGTCCAAGTAGAACTTGTCAAGACCACAAATGTGTGGTCTTCCTTGATGCACATGCACACTGAAAAGAGCCAATGTTAAACTTATCATCTGACTACTATACCAAAATCTGGTTGGGTTGTCTATGGCCTATCCTAACTTAGCTACAACACTTAGGCCAGGGCCATGACACATGTCCTGTTGATTTAGACAGTGTGTACCACTAGACGCCATTGGGAGCACATGACATCTGGGGAATATCTGCATGACTGTACAGACACTTTGACAGGCCAGATGTGTGACGCCGTACATGCTGTTCCCAACATGATTGTTAGCACACAGTGTGATACATCTAAAAAACTAGCCTCAATATGGAAAGTTTGGAATTTGTCATACTTTGTGCCCACAAATCTACACAGTATTGTTCCTGTGTACGTTTCCAGGTAAAAAGACGTAGAACTGATTGAGCGTGAGGCCAATGTCCTGGAAGCAGAGCATTTAGTACGTTCAGCCACTGTTACATGGAAAACATCAACATTCTATGTTACAAATGGTGCATTAGCTTCATGTGACACACCTGGTGATGCAGTAATAGACCTGACTGCTGTACTCACTAACTATTTGCATCTACCCAATGAGAGCACAAATCATGGGCCTGTTGCCACACACTTGTGGTAGTGAGGGGCCTGTCCTAAGGCAGTGTAACACAGTGACAATGAGAATACATGACAAGTACACTCATGTCTGTGCCTCCTGTCAGGTATAATCTCATAGGTGGCTTTACTAAAATGTGTTAGGTCCACCAATTGTCCTTGTACACTGTTTCTGACACTATCTCTGGATCTGCAGATCTCCTTGAAGAGGACACTGTGCTGCAATGCTATGTCACATATACCTCAGCTAAACTTGGGCAGAGTGTGTAGAAATCATTGGCAGGATTAGCCTTCTGCATGCTTACCATAGTGAACCCACAATGACATCATATTTGAAAGTTGCCAATAGGTCTGTGTAAAAGTAAAGGTCATGCTATACAGGCCAACAATGTTGTATTGTTAACTTAACGTGTTTATCGTGTTCTGTCAGTTCCAGACAAAAAGTTGGTGCACTCTGATATGGGCTGAGAGATCTGGGGGACCATACTCATACCTGAATGTAACTACTGCAGCACCATACATGTACCTCCACCAGACATGCACAGCTACATTATCACTGTTTGGCAGATTGAAGAATATCTAAATGTGAAGCCCATATTACTCCCCATCACACTCTGCATGCAGTTGTTATAGCATGGCATGGAGTTAGGGTATAGTGTGACTGCAACATCATTATGGATAGTGTTTGCAGCCAATGTACAGAGCACCACCATCCATTACAGCTCTGACCTACATTGTGAGAATACATCCAAAGAAATCTGTCTGTGCTTTCACTTTGGAATTCATAGGCACATAGATGAACATGGACATGTCAAGGTAGCGACATCAGTATCCTTCATACATCATGCAAAACTTACCTGCTACTCTGGTGTGCAGTAGAGCTGGCCATACAGGGGAATTACCTCTCTGACCAGCATCTCCAGCTCTTCTGTTGTGAAGGCAAGGGACCTCTCACCTCCATGACCTGGCATAGTTGATTTCAGAATTTGCACACAGCAGCTGATGGCAAGTAGGTGTTAATGGCAAGTGAGTGTATTTTCAAACCGCGAGGTACATGTACGTCGCTTACGATTCATGAGCATAGATGCACACAGCCATTGGCCAGCCATGATCACATTGCCCCAATGTTACCCTATGGCAGAGACCGCCGTGCAAGTGAACGCCAAATGCACAGTTATCGACCGCTGGCCAGAGAACCCACTATTTCTCGTATTAGCGCTATCAGGAATCCTCCATGGTCACAGTCATTTTCACAGTGTTGCAAAGGGCATGTTCCAATTTGGAGACACTGTATTTGACGCACTGAAGTGCACCACCACCACATATGAGTGCTAAGACCTTGACAATAGAAAAAAATTATTCCCAAATCATGTCCTGTACATCACTTCCTCTTTGAAGTGCATTGCTGTGAACATATGTACAATGTGCTCTGCGCTATGTTTAACGCATTAGCCGATTATTAATTTCCTGGCAGGCTCATTATTGTGCTGTTTCTTTACTTTGAATTGATGGTGTGCATAGTAATGTGTCAGCTCTGTGTATGGCAGCTTGTGTATGACTGGTGGGCAAGTCAGATTGTACAGTCATGAAGCTATATGTGTAGGGCTTCTTGAAGCATAAATGTACAAACTATTGACCTTGACATTACAGGTCGCATATATGTTAGTTTGCAAACAGAGACCAAAATGTGTGTTACATTTTATTTTCACCTATGTACCCTGGGAGAAGGAGGAGATGCCAGCCTCCACTGTTCAGTCCATTCCCGGACCTACATACCATGCAAGAGCGCCACATAATTCAGAAGTTCAGATTGAATCGTCAAGCTATCCTGGATCTCAGTCATCAGTTGGAGCCTGACCTCCCACCTCACTTCAAAAACCCTAACTCTTTAACACCACTAGTTAAACTCATGTCAGTTTTGCATTTTCTGGACACTGGCTTATTTCAATTCACTGTTGCGTTTCAGGTGGAATGTCACAACCAATGTTCAGTCATGTCGTCACAGAGGTGCATGCTGCAGTATTGAAACACTTGGGCAGCTACATTCAGTTCCCCAGACATAAGAATTTAGCCACTGTGAAGGCAGATTTCTATGGTTTTGGTCATATCCCACATGTAATTGGATTGATTGATGGCACCCATATTGGCTTGGCATCACCACACAATAGGGAGCAAGTGTACCGGAACTGGAAGCACTTCCAATCTATCAACGTGCAAGTTGTCTGCTTGACTGATTTGTACATCTCCAATGTATATGCCCAGTTCCCAGGGTTTGCACATGATGGCTTTGTACTGCAGAACAGCACTCTACCTCAGCTGATGTCGTAACTCCTCCTGGAGAGGGCCTAGCTTGTAGTGTGGGGTATTTTAGCTCCGTTTGGGGAAAAAAGAGGTAGTGGGATTTGATTGTGTGTAATTCCATGCTGCCCTTCTATCTATCTCCCATATATGAGTCCGCATTAGAGTTGGCCGCACCCCTCCTATGGCAGACATCAAAAGGAAAGGGCTGTAGGGAAAGGAACCAGCGCATAACGCGTGAGTTATTGCATTTGTTTCGGCTCATCCACACCAGAGGGGCATGATCCATGTATAACAGAAACCGTTTACCCTCCAGATAGTACTGTAGCTTTTCTATGGCCCATTTTACCGCCAGACATTCCTTCTCGATAACCGGATACCTCTCCTCTCGGGGAAACAGTTTCCGGCTAACGAAGAGGATGGGCTTCTCGGAACCATCTGGTGTCATTTGGGATAGAATCACAAAAAAAGGTTCAAAGCCGGGGGGTCCTATGGAAAACTTTAAAGACCGCACAGGGTCTATTCCCCAACGTTCAGATCAAAAAACAGTACGAAACCCTGAGGTCTAATAATACAAAAAACTATACAAAAAGAAGAAGGGTGAAGTGTAAACACAGACTAAGCCCGAAGGATACTACCTGGGGCAATCCCTTTTTAGGACGTAATCCTTCACTCACCCGAAGGTGACATGCTTCATCATTTGGGATTCTCCTCCCAGAGGAAAAACCTAGTTCCTCTGGGGGCTACAACCCCCTCTCTGAGAGGGAGGAGCTCAGGGATGTTTTGAAGGAGGATAGACTAAATCCACAAATGATGAGCTAATAGTGTGAGTGAGGAGTGCAGTGCTGAGAAGAAAACATTTAAGTGAAAAAGGTGTAATAAAACTAGTTCAAGGACGGTGAACACAGAAACAAGGTAGTCATTAACAGCCGTGCATGACCAGGATTAAAATAGTGTACGCCACCAGTCCAAAGGTCATAGACTGTGGTGAATTACTAACAAATATTGGTCGACATGTTTCAGCCACAACGCCTACCAGGAGGCTAGGCTTTCTTCAGGACGATTCAAGCTACTGCCAAAACATACGTGTGAAAACCACACACATAAAGAATACAGAAGACACATGAAATCACATGGCATGTGTCCGTCACTGGTGTGTTACACCTTCACCTAAACAGAAAATATATGAAGATTACTAGGTATTCATACAGCAAAGATAATGATGCATAAAACCAGAATCATAAACCACACACATGTGCTCAAGTAAATGCAAAAAACTCACCCGTCAAGACTGGGTGAGTCACCAACCTCCGCCTGGCAACCGCTCAGGAAAGGAACACCGCTCTACAAAAGTACGGTGAAAAACGCTGATGAAGACAAACATAAAAACTGCATAGTGCAAAGGAGCTTAGCATAAAAACTCTGCTGAACACTCCTAACAAAGCAGGTTAAAGACCAACTAAATCTGAGGGGGAGACTAACAACTAACTTCGCCACGAAGCTACAAAGGATCAACGAGCATATTTAGCTCAGCACAGAGAGTAGAAAGGGTCAGAACCGTGTGCTCACACAGGCTGAAAGTGAACTCCACAAGACCCTGTGAAAACTGTAAAAATGTAACAAAAGAAAAGGGAATTATCCACGAAGGGAATACTTTGTTGAACAGAGGAAATCAAACTCTCAATGGGTGTAAATGTAAATCAGGTAATAGCGCCACATCAATCTCAAAACTGAGATAATGAAATCATAATAAGTATCTAAACTGCCTAGTGCATAACTGAACTGAAGAATAAAGATAAATGTAACTAGCAAAAGCCAAAAATCCCAGAAACGAGATGCCTACCTCTCCGTCGGTGAACCGGCTTTGCTATGAGCCTGAAGCCGGAGGTCCCGCGGTAGAGACAGATTCTCGTATAAAAAGCCTACAAGCGGAGGCATCAGCCAATCTGAATGCTTCATTCAAAAGGGGCCAATCAGGGAAGCCATGTGACACGGGCACGATACACCCCTTAGCTGCGGGCGAAAAAAATGCAAAAAAGTGTAAAGAAACCCTAAGTTGTGTATCATAGGCCAACGTTGAGCCTATCTTCTACCTAAAGCTACAAGGGAAAAGAATAAAGAATAAATCTAACGAGGCCGTCTGTACTTCGTCCGTGCCTCGATTCGTCTCTACATGCCCTGTAGCTCATGCGCATGCGTCCTAGCAAGACGCTGCATCCTCAGCAAACCCTGCATACCGGGCATGCCTTGTGATCAATGCGCATGTGTGACAACAGAACACTGCGTCCTCATCAACCCAGTGTTGCCGGGAAAATGTCTGCTAATAAATGAAAATTTAAAATTATATATAGAAACAACCGCCACCTATAAGTCTGTGCGGCCGCAACAAAAAGAACAAAGTAAACAAATCATATTATCCTCTTGTCCTGAATGGAAGCATCCGGTTTGGGGAAAAGAGGTTTTTATGGGGAATGAAGAGGTCTAACAGTTCTGTGAGTTTTTTATCGGGAAGGTCCTCATTCACTACCAGGTCTTCCAAGGTACAGGGCTGTTCTTCCTCTGGGAGGGATACCTGGATGTTCCGTGGAGGGGCTCCTAGCCATTTTTTAGGAGGTTGATGTGATAGGTCTGGGTCTTATGCTGACTTATTTGAAGGCGATAGGTGGGCAAGGTCTCGCAGTTTACCGATTCAAGATTTTAAATGGAGGGAGTATTCCAAGAGGCTCTGGGAGTTGTTTTCTTCCTTTTCCCAGGTCTCTTTCGTCATCTCTAGCAGAGTTCGTAGTTGTCGGCCATAGAGGCGTTCGAATGAAGAACACCCCAAACTGCTCTGCGTCTGCCCTCGGATGACGAAGAGGGCCAGGGGAAGGAGGCGGTCCCAGTCCTTCCCTTCACTCACCAGCATTTTCTTGAGGGTCAGTTTTAAGGAGTCGTTGTACCTTTCAACTAAGCCATGTCTGTGGGTGATAAACTGAAGTCTTAATGTGTTTAACACCCAACAGTTTACACACTTGGGACATCAACTTGGAGACAAATGGGGTACCTTGGTCGGTCAATATCTGTTGGGGAAAACTAACCCTGGAGAAATACTCCAGTAGTTTGTCTGCAATGACAGGTCGTAGGGGTCCTGATGGGGAATGCCTTGGGGAAGCGGGTACAATAATCCACTAATACCAATACGTGTTGTGTCCTTTTGAGGATCGAGGTAGGGGTCCTATGAGATCCATGCCTACGCGTTCAAAGGGTTGGCCTATGATGGGCATTGGTTGTAAAGGAACTGGTGGGGGACGATAGAGGTTTTTCAATTGACAGACGAAACATTTGTGACAATACTTTTTTATCTGCGCATATATACCAGGCCAGTAGAAGTACCTCAGAATGTTCTCAGTTGTTTTCTGGGAGCCCACATGACCGGCTAACAGGTGGGAATGAGCAAGGAATAGGACCTGTTCCCTGAAATCCCTGGGTACTAGAAGCTGGGGGGATATTGTAGGGCTAGCGGTTCTATACAGGAGGCCATTCTGTATCGTGAAGGCGGGATTGGTCAGGTTTTGGCCTGGGAGGGTGTTCTTGGCTTCCTGCCAGGCATGAGAAAGGGTAGTATCGTTTGTTTGAGCCCAGCGGAAGTTTTTGTCTATTTTCCAGGGTTCCTGAGTCAATAGGTCAGGGATACTGTCCTTATTATTTGAAGTACGCACGGTGTTCAGGAAGAGGGAAAGAAAGTTGGAATTGTCGGTCCCTAGTATGATGTCCTCAGGGAGGGCAGGCATGAGCCCTACAGTAACAGTGGATGGGCTCCCTTTTCCTTGGCACTGAATGGGTACCCTAGCTGTGGGATAGAGTCGAACGTCTCCGTGGACGCATCGTATTGCTACCTGTTCCCCGGGAATCCTCTGTTCTGGCCTGATCAAGTATCTTCTGATCATTGATTGCCAACATCCTGAATCTAACAGGGCGGTGACAGAGTGGGCGTTGATAGTGACACTTACGTAGAAACAGGTCCCCATTTCAGCAGTGTACATGAGGTTGTGTGGCACGTAGTTAACGTTCATGGGTTCATCTGATTTCCTTCGGGGACAAACCCTGGCAATGTGGCCCCAGTCACCACACTCGAAGCACTGGGGTTGTCGTGGGATGAGTGGTTCTGGTTTGGTAGCTCTGACCTTCTCTGGGGGCAAGATGGCCGCTGACTGATTGCAGGAGTCAGTCGCCTCAAACCACCCTCCTCAAAACTGCCTAAAATCGGCGAAAATATCGAGTAACTTAGAAGAATGTCGGTATGAATAGTAAAATAGATCTCTCTTACCTGAACGTTGAGATACTAGCACTCCGATGGATCGCCAAGACTAGAGCACTACTTGGTAGTGGACTGTTTTCTTACCAACGTAAAAATTCTTTGGAAAGCCTCGATAGAACTAGAACTAAGTGTACTATGCCTCCCAAGGCGTCAAAGCCACTGAGAGATGCAGCGACGACTAAACGAACGCAACCCCCAGCAATGGATATTAAAGAAAACTCTGTCGGCCGGACGGCGTCTCTGCAGCGCAAGGGAATGAAGCCGGCAGAAGCAGGACATAATAATGGTGGGGAAATTGATGGAGTTCAGGAGATCGCCGTATCAAAGGGAAATGCGGCAGGAAAGGACCCGACTCTTAGACAGCCTTCTGTCAAAGAGTCGTTTGCAGTAAAGATTCCGGAATCTCTGGACCTCCCGGCACCGCAGAGAGTAACAGCGCCGATAGGCTCCGAGTCAGGCTCCGAGTCAAGCCGGAAGCAGCGGCAGAGGCAGAACAAGCAGGGGGCCGCTGAGACAGATACAGTTTGTTTGAGCGAAGAGCTGGGCGCAGAGTTACGGAGTGAACTTCCCGACGGAGTACAACTACAAGGACCAAGTAAGATGGCACAAAAGACGCCGCCACAGGTGGCTGCAGGTGGAGATGATGATGGTACATTGGCTGGGGGCGCTAAAAAGGGAGGCATAGCAACTATAAGGAAAATAATTAGCATGGCAGGCATTCCTGCAACACCTGATGGGGAGTGCTTTTTTTCCGTGAATGAGGACTCCGGATCAGAGTCTTATCTTTCTAGCGAGCCTGGTGATGTAAGTCAAGATGTAAGCTCTGCCTCCGATTCTGATTTTGATACCGCCACTAAATCCTCCATTCAGAAAGCACCACCAGGGCATGCAAACCCTCAGAGAAGTAAAAGGCGAGCTAAAACAGATCCCTCAAACAGCCCCCAACCTCAACCCAATGATTCGAAACTTTGTTGGGATTATTCTGCAACGGCCTCACTATATCAGGAGGAAGAGGCTGAGGGGGGAGTTAAAGAGGTAGTTAGTGAGGATACACCAACACCCTCATTGGGTCTATTGTACGAGACTCTTATCCAGATGCAGGTTGAGGCCAGAAATGAGAGTCGGAGAGCTAAGGTGGCGACAAAAAAGATACAGAGTTCCATGAGGAAAATGAATAAATTATATGAGGAAATGGTGGACAGAGTATCACATGTGGAGGAGCGTACAGCTAGGTTAGAAGACGACGTTTCTCGTTGGCAGGCCTTCAGGGATTCGCAAGAGAAGATGTCAGAGGATATAAGATGGAAACTGGAGGACTATGAAAATCGACAGCGTCAGAACAACATTAGACTACTGGGGGTCGCTGAAGGAGTGGAGGGAGAGAATATAAGGACCTATGTAGTAAATTTGTTAAAGGGGGCTTTCCCAGATATCACCAAATGGAATTGGGAGAACGAGGTGCAGAGGGTGCACCGGTTTCCATTGCTACAAAGAAGGGCATATGGGGAGTCGCAGACTCTGAAACCTAGAGCTATCCTTATATACATTGGAAATTTTTTAGGCAGGCAAGATGTTTTGGATAAAGCAAGACCAAAGGCTAGGCGTAGTTATGAGGGGGCTACATTTTTCGCAAGACCAGATTTTTGTCACGCCACGGTGGAGAGGAGGTGGCGCCTTAGGCAATTGATAGCCCCAGTACAGAAGTTAGGTTATGAAGCGTTTTTACTATATCCAGCGAGACTCAAGGTTATTGTCAATGGAAATGTCAAAATGTTCACCTCTGAGATAAAAGCCCAGTTATATATTGATGAGCTCAAGGGAGAGAAGGCGGGATAGACGATTTGCAGATACTATATTTTTAGTTAGGAATTCTAGAGTTGGTAACGCTATTAGGTCTTAAGCTAGGTCTTCTCCACCCGAGTCATTGTTTTTCACATAAAGGATGAGCATTATCATTATTGGTGGGGGGTGAGAGAGAGTAAATAGGTTAATATTCTATGAAGGGGGGGGGTGACACGACTGCTGCTTTCAAAAGCTACCACACATAGGTCACGGCACGGCTGACCTATTTGCCTGTGGATGGGGGTGGGGGTGGGGGTGGGGGGGAGGGAGGGAAATGGGTGCTCGAGCAGTTCGAGTAAGGAAGGGAGGGTCAAGAGGGGGGGAGGGGGAGGGTGGATGGTTTCGTAAGTTATGCATTATTCACAGCATATATTGTCTTGCATGTCTGTTAATACTTTTCAATGTTTATTTAAGTTACCTTAAGGTATTGGCCTTTCTAAGCTGGGGTACACTTGATGTTCTTTAATGTCATGTAGAATTGCATCAATTAATATATGTGGGCTAAATGATATTAACAAAAGACTGAGAGCGGCTGCTCTAATCAAAACACTCCGGGTAGACATTCTGTGTCTTCAAGAAACACATATTGAAGGAAGGAAGGGATATCTCCTGGAGCAATTGGGCTTTTATCTGCTAGCATTTTCAAAGCAGGGGATAAGGAGAAGGGGAGTCGCAATTCTAGCAAAGGACAGGGGCGTTGTAGTAAATAGAAAAAAAGAGGATCAATGGGGGAGGTGGGTACTGGTGGAAATAATATATAAGGGAGAAAAGTGCACGGTGGTTACACTATATGGATCCACCGAGGACGATCCGGAGGTCTTTCAATTTCTAGATACTGAACTGGCTCACTGGCCAGAACCCATAATATGCTGTGGTGATTTTAATATACATGATCCGTGTAGCTCATTTGCGCAAGAAGGGGGGAATTATACTGGTAGAAAGAAGAAGATGTACAGGGCCTTGTCTGCTATGGTACACCATAATTCTCTCATTGATCCATGGATTAAGCTGTATCCCCATAGGGAAGGTAGTACTTTTTTTTCCGCACCGCACAAAGTCACGGTTAGACTTGATTATTTTTTAATTTCTAGCACTCTCACTACAGGATTATTGATGAAAAAGCAACCTAGGATCATTTCAGATCATAATCCCCTGATTCTAGTAGTGAATTTAGGGCAGACTCAAAGGAAAATATCACAGTGGACATTTGAGAGAGCACTATTAAAAGACGAAGGATATAGAGAGCATATGAGCACATGGATAAAGAGGTTTTGGGATATGAATAGAGGAACAGCATCCCCAGGAATGGTATGGGATGCTTTCAAAGCCGGTATTAGGGGAGAAACTCTAAGTTATACTGGTTACAAACGTAAGATGGATAAGACTAGATTGGATGATCTGATTAAGGAGTTGGGGAAGGCGGAAAATGATGTGGTGCAGGGAATTCGACTAAAACTACCTTTAGAGAATCTTCTGCTTAAAATTATGGTGATTAAAAACAAAACTGTGGAGAGTATTGCTACAAAAGCAGCAGTTAGTTATCTATTAAGAAAAGAGAATTCATATGAGCTAAGTGAGAGAGTGGGGCATATACTAGCGGTTCGCACAAGACAGAAAACAGCAGCGGCAGATATCAGGGAAGTTACAGATGGACAGGGTAACTTGATTTCAGATTCTGATACTATTAGAGAAGTTTTTAGACAATTTTATTCTGATTTGTATTCCCGAGAGAGTGGAACTTATGTAAATGATGTTGAAGGGTATACTAATAATATAGCCTCACCAAATCTCCCACAGGAAGAGAAAACATCCTTAGATTTAGCAATACAGTTGGAGGAAGTTAAAACAGCACTGAATAGTCTCCCCTCAGGCAAAGCGTCTGGCCCTGACCAGATCCCACTCGAGTTCTATAAGGTCTTTCAAGATATTCTCATTCAAGACTTCTTTGATATTCTCAGTCTAGCACAGACAGGGGAATCAATTCATAATTCATGGGGGGGAGCAGACATTGTAATAATTTTGAAGAAAGGAAAGTCCCCGATACTCCCCGGATCTTATAGACCAATCACGTTAATAAATGCAGATGTTAAAGTATTCTCTAAAATTCTGGCTAAAAGACTGGGTAGAGTTATCGAGAGTATGGTTAGTCCATCACAGCATGGATTTATTCCGGGGAAAGACACCACCCATCATATTAGACGGTTAGTGACATTATTTGATACAACGGAAGTCCTGGGAAGCCCTATGGCAGCCTTATTTTTAGACGCAGAGAAGGCGTTCGATAGGGTTTCCTGGGATTACCTCTGGGCAATTATGAGATGGTTCGATATAGGGGAGGGATATATACGAGCAATTCAGACACTATATAGGAACCCTATAGCCAGGATAAGGGTCAATAGAGGGTACTCCTCAACATTCAGGATAAGCAGAGGGACTAGACAGGGGTGCCCGTCGTCCCCATTACTATTTGCCCTCTTTACAGATCCATATTTACGTAACCTAGAGGCCAACGTTAAGATACCTGCAGTTATGATTAATGGAAGAACGTGTAAAATACTGGCATACGCGGATGATGTAGCCATTATAACAACTAATCCATCTGAGGCTCTTAGTGAGGTGGAATATGAAGCACTCCGTTTTGGACGCTTGTCAGGATATAAAATTAATAGCACTAAGACACAGATTGTTAAAAATAGGTATATGTGCTGTACTGACAACCGAGTTGTTAGCTCAGCAGTATATCTTGGTGTTCAGCTTTCCGCAGAGGTGGAGAATGTGGTAGAGCAGAATATGGCCCCGCTCATAGCAACTGTACGATTAGATCTGGAAAGAATGAATAACCTTCATTTGTCTTTGGTTGGGTGTACCAATGTAATCAAAATGTTAATACTTCCGAAATTTCTTTATTTTTTTAGATCTATTCCTCTGTTTTTTGAGGCTAAGTGGTTTCAAGCATTAGAGTTAATTTTGAACAGATTTATTTGGGCTCAGGGGAAAACACGTAGGGCTTATAAATGTATTTCTCTTTCTAGAGAAAGGGGGGGGGGGGGTGCACCGGACTTCAGAATGTATTATTGGGCCGCTGCGTTACAACATATGCAGGGTTTAATTGGGGGGGGGGGGGCACACGATTGCTGGGACATCAATATCTCCCTGGAGGTATATGCAGTGGTTTTTGGTGAAGAAGTCGGAAACTGTTTTTTGAATTGTATTGATTTTTCATATTTCAAGAGGACTAGGTTTAAGACAGTCAGTGCAGTTGTTAAGATCTGGATTGCATTTAGAAAAAAATATGGAATTGGTAGGATTAACAGATATACTCGACTATATCGGAATAAATCATTCCCTGAACTGATCTTTGCGGATAATGTTATGGCAGAATGGGCAAGTAAAGGGATAGAGCAAATAGGGGACATGATGAGCCAAGAGGGTGTAGTGCAGTTTGCGGACCTAAGAACTAAGTATCAGCTGGATGCTTTAAGTTTTTTTAAATACCTTCAAATTAGGAGCTTTTTGAATACTAAGAAAGGGGGGCCCGCTGGGTTTGGGAATAATGTAATCTTGGACAAAATAGGTAGGGGGCAGGGCTGTACAATACGAGGTTTCTATGCAACATTAGTAGAAGCTAAAATGGATGATATTTCTAAGTTTGATAATAAATGGATGGAGAAGCTATCCATAGAGTCGGGATTTTTTCAGGAATCATTGGCTCTTGGATATACTGTTTTGTGTTCAGCCCCACTTCAGGCCCAGCATTACAAAACAATATATGCTCTGTACTATACTCCGGCTAGAATTGTACAATGGGGGGGTACCAGGGGGACGAGTTGTCCAAGATGCAACTATATAGGAGCTGATATCATTCATATATTTGATTCTTGTCCCCAGTTATATACATTAAAACAGGATTTGGAAATGTTCTTAGCCACACACTTAGGTATTCGGGTCGTGTTGTCACCAACTTTAGTATTACTCGGGATCAGTACAGACCCATCGGTTCCACATCGGGAATTTTTGTTTATAGCAATGGCAGTATATAGATTAATGATTGCCAGGGCTTGGCTGGACACAAGACCTCCGGACATGCATCAGTGGCTGGCAAGTTTATTGGGTGCCTATAATCTGGAAAAAGCTATTTATGCACGTAAGGGTAAAAAAAAGAGGCAACTTGGGTTGAAAATCTGGGAGCCTGTAAGGATATGGAAGGAGGGAATGGTTTAGTTTAAGGATCTTGGTTTGTCTGCTTATATATTCTTTGGTATAGTTGTTTATATACCCATTTTTTTATTTTTTTTTGTAATGGTTCTTATGGTTGTGAAGTAATGACCAAAAAACATCAATGAGGTATATTTAAGGAGTTAAAAGTAACGTGATGTCTAAATTAATTGAGTTAATGTTGTATATAGGATTATTTTTTTTAAATGTAATAATGCTGTGATAATGATGTATTAATGATGGAATATAAGGAGAATTGGGAAGAAAATCAATAAAAATAATAAAAAAAAAAAAAAAAAGGAAGAGGGAAAGAAAGTTGGAATTGTCGGTCCCTAGTATGATGTCCTCAGGGAGGGCAGGCATGAGCCCTACAGTAACAGTGGATGGGCTCCCTTTTCCTTGGCACTGAATGGGTACCCTAGCTGTGGGATAGAGTCGAACGTCTCCGTGGACGCATCATATTGCTACCTGTCCCCCGGGAATCCTCTGTTCTGGCCTGATCAAGTATCTTCTGATCATTGATTGCCAACATCCTGAATCTAACAGGGCGGTGACAGAGTGGGCGTTGATAGTGACACTTACGTAGAAACAGGTCCCCATTTCAGCAGTGTACATGAGGTTGTGTGGCACGTAGTTAACGTTCATGGGTTCATCTGATTTCCTTCGGGGACAAACCCTGGCAATGTGGCCCCAGTCACCACACTCGAAGCACTGGGGTTGTCGTGGGATGAGTGGTTCTGGTTTGGTAGCTCTGACCTTCTCTGGTTCCTTAATGGGTCGGTGCGGTCTCCTTGGTAGGGGGTTGGTTCTTATCCCCTTCTCGGGCTCCCAGGGAGTGGTGCGGGGTTGGGCCCTAACAAAGGATGTAGCCATCTCAACAGCCTTCTACATGGTCAGGCCGGCGTGTTGTCTAAGCCATCTTTGTGTGACATACAGGAGAGCTTCCAAGAACTGTTCCAAGATAATGGAGCTCATGATGTCCTCTTTTGTTTGTTCCCCGGGTTTCAACCATTTCTCAGCGGCTAACTTTAGTTTAAAGTACAGTGTCTTAGGACTGTTGCCGGGAGCTCCCTTTTCCCAGCGGAATCTCAGGCGATAGGCCTCCGCATCCATGCCTAAATGGTCGAGAATTACCGCCTTCGCTTCTTCGTAGGGGGTCACCCCGCCCACATTAGCCACCTGGTAGGGGACTTGGGCTTCCCCTGATAAGAGGGGGGCCCAAAAAAAAGGCCATTTTGACACAGGCCAACCTGAGGCTCGTGCTAATCGCTCAAAGTTTAGTAAGAAGGCATCCGGGTCTTCACCCGGGAGGTACTTTTGCAGGGATACCGTGGGTGTGGTCCCAGAGGACCTCATTAGCCTAGGTGTAACCCCGGATGTAGGAGACTCCTCAGCAACGCTTAGGAGGGTGTCCAACTGTGCCTTCATTTGGTCCTTGAAGGTATCCCTGTCTGCTTGGGCGCTATTGAGCTGGCGCTCCACGGCCCACTCCAACTTTTTCTGTCCCTCCACCAGATGCTGTATTAGTGCCTCCATTTGTGTGCCTCAATGGAGCCTTATGCCCGCATTCTCCACCACGTGTAGCGGGGTAAGTGAATGCACGAGGCAGATGTTTGTAATGCAGGGGGCTTTATTTACTTAGCAATGTCCCAAATTATGCACACCAATATCCAAATCGCCACAGTTTACGGTTTCTCCACTGGGGAATTGGCTCCTCGCTCCTCTGGGGTCGCGTTGTTCCTCACGGACTCTCCCAAGCAGCGGTATGCAAAAAAAGAAAGGAAAACACAGCCTTACTGTCAGGCGGTCTTGTTATAGCGGGGGAAGGGATAGTGAGGGAGCACCAGTATGGCGGGGACGTGAAGGGAGAACCAACACCAAGATGCAGGGATGTGCCGACACGCAAGGCTATGGATCCCGCCCACGTTAATTGCCACCCTGGAATGAGGTAACCGCCCGTCTCCCAGGCCCCCGGAGCCGATCACGCACCGGTTGGAGCCACGAACCTCCAGGTCCGTGGCTGGGCGCTTGGTGGGAAATGCTTCCTGGCTCCTTGCTGTCTTGTCCGATGTTGGGAATCCGGTCTGCAGCAGTCGTCCTTCTTCCTCTGAGATCCGCTCCTCCTGGACTCTCCTGAACTTCTTCTTCTCTGCCTTTCTCCCCCTGCTTCCTGGTCAGAGGTCCAGCCTCTTAAAAGGGGCGAATCCTTTCCGGCGTTTTCTTCGGGGGCGGGGCCTTGACACAGATCAGTTCCGGAGTTAAAGGGCCAACAGCCCGGGATGTCCGGAGTTCCAGGGTCGCTAATGGCAACCTCCGCTCCTGGAAGCTGTAAACAAGAAGAGGAGCATGCGAATGGTGAGTCCCTGGATTGTTCCACGGGGTGGGAAGGGACGAATCCTGACACCCAGCTGGCATGGTTGATGGCACGGCTGAGGATTCCTACAACGGCAGAGGAAGTTCACTTCAATGACGGCCGTGGAAGAACACTGCAGCCAGTAAAGCGTGCTTTTGGACTCCTGAACGCCAGATTTCGATGCCAGGACAGGACTGGGGAGGCCTTCCTCTACTCACCGGGAAGGTGTACCAGATCACCGTGGCCTGCTGCATCCTCCACAACATTGCCCTGCAACGGAACATCCATTACATCACAGAGGTTGCAGGTCATGAAGACTTACCATGTGAGGATCATGAAATGCTAAATGAAGATGATGATAATGGTGAAGAAGATGGAGCAGGTTTGTGTCAGGATCTCATCCAGACCTACTTCTCATGACGGTAAGTATGGAGTGAGATGTGATGAATGAACAATCTCGGCAATATTGTAGTTGTCTGTGGCTGATTTCGAAGCTAGTACTGGGACTATGTAGGTTCTGGCAGCATCTTGGGGGAAAGGTGTAGGTTTTGGTTGTTTAGCTTTATTCAGATGTAAATGTTGTTTAGGACTGTATTCTGTAGGACATGACAATGTGGTGTGTGTCATATGTTTTTTTAGCACAGCTAATCTCTCTGTTTATCTGTTTTGGGTATCTTCACCATGTCATCTTTATTTGGACATTTCAGAGTAGTGACATCAGCAGGTATATGTTGCTGTTCATTACGAAAAAATAAAAAAAGGAAAAGAAGAGAATCCTACAAAGGTGCAGACAGACAGTGATTTAAAACTGACTATGAGATATCGTCATAATAGTTGTATTCCTAGATTCCCTAGTCAGATATAATAAAGGGTATTTAGGTACCCTCGGATGGTGGTGGTGTGAGTGGATAATGAACTCACCACCCCTCCGTTCTGCATTAGAGGTCAACATGTTTCTGCCGGGTTCCGATTCTTTAACCAGCATTCGTCAGGACAAACAGGATCCCTATGCTACTTCTTCAATTAAAAGATGCCCTCTAGTATACATACTGTACTAGGTATTACTCCACCTGTGAGTCTGGAGCATTTGAGTACACTACTCATCAGATGGTAACTGTAAATGCAAAGTATAAAAAACAGTGAAAGCATTCTGTACAATGATGAATCAGTATATACAAAAGATAAAGTGAACGATTTATGCTCACAGTGCTAAACTACATAAAAACAATCCATTAGGTGCATCTAGGGTGTTTCAAAATTCACAAATAAGACACCCTAAGCAAAGGGCAAGCAACGGCCCTCTCTATCGTATGTATCATAATCACAAATTGCGAGTGACATACTTTCAAACTATAGCGTGCTTAAAATAGTCATGCTGTAAGAGGAGCACATCCGTAAACAAACAAATGTGGAGGCACCATGCCCCACATCGTACTCATAGTTGTAGGTGTATCATTAAGTGTGGTCTCCCTGGGGCAAATATGTCCCTTCACTCGGCACACCTTACCAATTTCATTATTATGAGCACTAGAACTGGCACTGGAGTAGAGGGCGACCTCCTGTCGTCACACTCTGGGAGGGAAAATGGTTGTCAAGTAAGTATTCAAACCTCCAAGGTATATGTAATTCTGGGGCACCATTCCCCAAAATTATGTCAATAATCAGTGGTGCTAAAGCTCAGCAGTACAGGGTAAATGCCACCATATAAGCGGAAGCGAGATTAACTACTCATGTACCCAAGCGTGGTGCAAATGCACCCAACTCCCCTTATATCAAAGGGTTTCAGCCCCCCATTTTGTTCCTTACTTCATCAAGGGTAGTTCACCACAGCCTCGTCGGTCTCTCCGGGTGCCGTGAAGATACAACGCCAGTACCAATACAGCTTGCACAGCAAAAGGATGGCAGTTACTTGACTTCCCTTGAACTTTTTTCTTGTTGTGCGTTGATCCTAATGCAATATGTGTGCTATCATGTGTTCCAGCAAACTGTAGTTTTATGTAGGCCTGGGCGAAGCACTACGCTACGCTTGCGTAGTTTGCGAAGTTCGCGCTACTTCGCACTACGCGAACTGCACATAGCACAGTGCGAACACGCGTAGCGTAGTGTTGCGTAGTGCTGCGGTCATTTTTTGCTTGCTCGCGGTCCTCAACGTCAAGTTGGCGACCGCGAGCAAGCAAAATGACATCCCGGCGAGACTTTTTCCTTGTTCGCGATCGCGAGCATGGAAAATAAACCTCCCGGCGAGATTCCCAATGCGAGGAGGTCAGGTTTCTCATTGCGAGGGGTGGCGTATGCTCGCGACCGCTCGCGATGAGAAACTACCAGTTCGCGTTGGGAAAGCAGCCGCTCGAGTAAAAATCTACTCGAGCAGCAGAAAACTACAGCTCGCACTGTGCAAGATGCCATTTTCAATGATTGCACAGTGCCGGTTGCTTGTCTGCACTGTGCAATCATTGAAAACAACATCTTGCACAGTGCGAACATGTTACTACGCAGTTCGCGTAGTGCTACGCGTAGCTCGCGTAGTGCGAACTTCACTTTGCGTAGCTTCGCGAAGTGCTACTTCGCGAACTACGCCCACCCTTAGTTTTATGGACAAATCATGCTATCTTGCTTTCACACTATCTGATTCCTCATTGTCAACCGACTAGATGTGGGTGTTCTTGTGTTCCTAATTGTTGGATCAAATGGCATGATACACATCACTGACATTTGTTTGTGACATTCCACCAGAAGCATGCTATCCTGTTTTGAAAAGACCCTGTGGTCAGAAACTGGGGTATTGACATGTGTATGTGTACTAATTTATTTGTGGTAGAATTCCTTCTGTGTGGTTTTCAACATGCCTGAAACTGATGATGTATATCTAAATTGTTATTGGCTATTGTGCGGGGTGTTGTCAGATATCTTCATACTTGTTGTGTAGTTTGTTGGAGATGACGTGATAATTGACCCAGTATCACTTAATCATGTAAATATGTTTACATGTCTCTGACATCATGTCAGCCTATGATTTGACCAATGTAATAAAGATGTTAACCCATAGACTTGTGTGTATGCCTTGTTGTGACATGGTAGCATTTCCGATGTATTACTATTTTTAACAGACAACATATCCATGCTTCCAGTTGCCCCAATGTTTGACATTGCATAGTTCACATGTTTGTACTTTCATATAGTCATATGTGAGAATGACAACAGTAGACAATGCTTAGGTGCCATGAGTTTTTTATTGAGTGAACAGTGCAAAATAATCAAATGAAACATAATGAGTGGAAAATAATTGTGACAAAGTGAGAGTGGCAGTCATGGTGTAAGAAGACATTGGAGTAGAGTCCATTAATTCTAGAGTCCAAAGTCTAAAATACCCCTCCCATCAGAAATGGAAATGTAGACCAGACACCAGCCACCTCTTTGCAGTGGTCCACAACCTCAGCGGAGATGCCGCCGACTTCCACCTGTATTCTGTCTACCTCCTGGTATATGCCTTCGGGCAGCTCTTTCTTGTCCCCCATTTCTATGATGAACTGGCCCAACACACTGTGGGAGTCCTGTTAGAGTCCCAAGACTTGTGTGATGGCAGCCTGGAGGTCTGTACAGTGGCCTCCCTCTAGGGGGCCCACATTTACCCTCCCACGATGGCTCGCCCCATGGCCCTGTACCCTACTCACAGACTGCACCCTCCCACTGGGTCCTGGCTCCGAACTGACTGGGATGGTGGTGGTGGCCACCTGAGAGGCCTGGAATGGGGGGCAGTGGATGTTATGCACAGTGCTAGGTGCACTGGTTGTGGGGCCAGTGATTAGATGTGATGTTTCCGCTATGGTGGGCGGTGTGGGCTTAGTAAGCCAAACTGTAGGTGTCTGCCCAGGTTGACCAGATGGGCCAGGATGGTCGTCAACGTCAACCAGTTCAGGAGCATTGACATCACTGAGAGCTTTATGTTGTTCCTGGGTTAGAGAGGGACCCTGGTGCCTTTCCTGCCTCTGCTCAGATGCAGTGGTGGATTCACCTGTTCAGAACCGAGAAACATAATCACTGTTCGAATGGAGGTACGTAGATGAAATTATTTTGTGCCTAGTTACTTGTGGAGCTAGAAGGGGCAAGGAGTAATGAGTTATTACTTCAGGCAGCAATTTATAGTTAGTTTCATTTGGTTACTAGACATTAGGTAACACACAATCTATGTATATGATTTCATCAGCTAATTGGATGTGACGGCACTTGTCCTTTGGGATATTGGGGATAGATGCAACATCTTCAACACTCAGCTACACACACAATGTCGTCATATTGACGAAGCAAGGTTTCGTGGAAAAGAGACTTGCTCGTATGCAATCCACTTGTTTAACTTACTAACCAAGATATTAACAAAGTGTTGTGAATAACTAATACACATCACATGAACAAACAGGTTAGTGAAGTTTGCGTATGTGTGTACTAATGCGGATAACAATGAAGACGGACTAATACCGCTTTAAATGGGGAACTGTTGAGCGCATGCGTCAACTCCATCTACATAGTATGACGTATTAATGCTTGGAGGGAAATTCTGGCGCATGAGCAGAAGACACTAAAATGGAGTCTTGAAGACTGGCCTGCATGGCATCTGCTTACTTGAAGCAAAAACAAGCTATTTTACTAATGCTAATGCGGGAAAGTATTAATAATTAAGGGGAACAGAGCAGAGTTGGGTGGTATACAGTGCAACCACTTTATTTGTGAAAATAATATTTGTCTTTCTGACTTTATCACTAGTGCGTATTTGGGCCTCTCTCGCATAAGTGAATTAAGCTGAGTGACCGAAGTCCGCTCATGCCCACTGAGTGTAGCTATGAAGGCCATGACGGTGCATTTGAAAGGGAGCCAAGATTGAGTGTCACAGCATGGGAACAGATGGTGAAGAGTTCAACGATGAAGACTCTCATTCAAAATGTTATTATATTGCTTCAAAGTGAAATGTGAAAGTGAATGAAAATCAAATTAATGAAAACAAATTGAGGGGATGGGTTTGCAAACAATAGTTGTACTGATGTTAATGACATGTAAGCATGGTGTGATAGAGATTCCCACCTTGCCTGACCAATCATATTTCGTATTTTTATGATATTGAAACTTTAGTGGGTGGAACATGAAGAAACTAAAGGTATAATTAAGATAGCCTTTGTTAGATAGTTAGAAGAGGAGAGCGGGAAATGCTGTTGCTGGGAGAGATGCTGTGAAATGCTGATGAAGAACCAAATGCAGAACCTGGAGCAGAACCTTCTATCCTAATTTAATTGGGTTAGATCAGAAGATCGCGGTAGAATTTTGAGGAGGAAGAGAGTGTCAGAGAGGGGTGGGGCGCAATCGTCGGTATTCCAGAGAGGTCATCTATCCTGTCCTGAATCCTGTCCTGAAGTCTTTGTCTCCTTACCTATCCCGGGTGACCCTTACCAACCCTTTGGCAGGGGGTTGGTCTTTCACACCATCCTTGGTAAATATAATTTCTTGTTATATGTTGATGTTCTTTTCTCTCTGTCCTCTCCCTTTCTGAGCATTGATTATGGTATGAGTCCGAAGTTTATGCTTGGTGTTTATGAATTGAATTTCTCTCCTATGAATGTCGGTGACTGCACTGTATTTTGGAATGATTCACATACATTTATTTTAGATAAAGTTTTAAAACTTCCTGAGTCTGTGGTTATTTACTTTTAAATAAAAGTTAAGGTTTTGTTAATTATCACCATCAACTAGTTCAACTAATGGTCCATCGACCAGAGGAAAGAACGTGTAGATCTGTAAAAGGGTTAGTTAAGTGATGAATGAGAGTATTGAATAAACTAATCCTAAACAGTTTGTGAAAATTAAAAGGAAACCCCCTTAACCGACCAGCGGTTTTTACCACTTGTGAGTTTCTGGGCCCAGGTGAGTATATGGTAGTGGAGTATCTGTTGTTGGTGAACCGCTGGATCAGTATCATGTGTATTTGTCGATTTCAAGGCATATTTTGGTCGAAATCAGACAAACAGTGAGCTTGGTTGTATGAGTGGCATTGTTCATCTTGTTTGGAATCTATGGACAAGTGGTCACCTGGCATTGTAAATGAGTTGTGTGTTTTTCATGGCTGATATATCTTTGGGGTACTCAGTAGTCATCAGGCCAACAATAGTTTGAGTTGATGTGTTTTGGTAACCATCAAGCAAAGTGTTCCAGATGTGTCTTTGCGAAGAACATTGTCTGTACTTTACACATTTCATGACAAGTGTAAATGAGTAATAAGATGGTCTATAGCTGAGATTGGGCACAAGCAGTCTAGCATCTTGATTAGAGTTGGAGTGAGAAGGCCGCATGGTAGTTGGGGTACCTTTTCTATGTCTTCTTAGCAACACTTGAGAAATGGTAACCAGCATGACTAGGCTTGAGGAGTAGTAAGACCGCCGACAAGTGAGAAGGGGCACAAGCAGTCTAGTATCTTGGTTAGAGTTGGAGTGACAAGGCCTTATGGTAGCTGTAGTCAGTTCTATGTCAATGTTGATACAGTTGATGAATGTTAAGTGTACCATAGTTGTTGACAACATGCATTTGTGAAGGACTATCCATTTCCATTTTGCCACATGTTATGGGTCATGGGCTGTTATGTCGAGGATGCTGCACTTGCAGATGCCAATACTGATAATCAATTAGTTATTATTTAGAAGGCCCATAGAAATGAATTTACGACAGCTAAATGGTTTTGAATGGAGGTTATTGAATGTGAGAAGTAGATGATGAAGTCAGTATGGTGTCTGTAGATTGAAAGTTGATTGAGATTTTTTATATTGCAATTATTTAAAAGTTTGTCCTGAATTGAAAAAAAGTTTCACTAAGTCAAAGAAAAAAGAATTTTGAAATAAATTGAAGAGTTTAATTATGACTTTAGGCTGTCGTAGATTCCTTCTAAATAATAACTAATTGTTTATCAGTATTGGCATTGTTGTTTGGTTTGGTTATAAGGGCTCAGCCTTACTGATTGGAGCCAAGGCCCTTTGTTGTTTATTTGCACTTACAGATAGCATTGCAACATGTGGCAGGACAAAGGTTTGTAGGTATGTGGTGTCATATGCACCAATACTCATTGCCACAGACCAGCAGACATCTCAGATACTTTCTATGTTGCATGTTATGAGAGTAATGTTTGCATGGCAGCAATTACAAACAGCTCCGCTGACACAGAAGAAATTGCTGCCATGCAAATAAACGAATGAAGGCATAGCGTGAGTGGCATCTTCAATTGTGGGGTCTTGCGATTGGAATATGTGATGGCCTTCCCAGGTCGCGAAGATGCCCCCCTGCAGACGAGTGGATCCCGGCAGATGGAACGGCGTGTCAATTTGTGTGGGTTCCAAACAGCATGACAACAGCACTGGGAAGCACAGAAACCCACTGTGGCATTCGAATTTGAGTGAAGGAAAATGAGCAGCGGCTTCCACTAAGGCTTTCATTACCATAAGACTTTATCTACCACAATGCACGGGCCGTTACGCCCACTGGGCGGGACATATAAACACACCACGAGTGCAATTACTTTTCACTGCTGCCTTCCATCTGAGCTATTCCTGAGATTAAGGGTGGAAGGATGCCCGAAACACGTATGGAACATTGGCTAATTTCTTCTCTGTCAGCGGAGCTGTTTGTAATTGCTGCCATGCAAATAAACGAATGAAGGCACAACGTGAGTGGCATCTTCAATTGTGGGGTCTTGCCATTGGAATATGTGGCGGCCTTCCCAGGTCGCGAAGATCCCCCCCTGCAGACGAGCGGGTCCTGGCGTTGTCACGTATAAAACGCGGATGGAGTGGCGTGTCAATTTGTGTGGGTTCCAAACAGCATGACAACAGCACTGTGAAGCACAGAAACCCACTGTGGCATTCAAATTTGAGTAAAGGAAAATGAGCAGCGGCTTCCACTATGGCTTTCATTACCATAAGACTTTATCTACCACAATGCACGGGCCGTTACGCCCACTGATATGATGATATGATAAAATTATTTATTGAGCGCACGTTCACCAGTGGTTTCTTGGCGCTAAACGGAGAGCGAGGACAGATGCAGTAGGAATTAATTAGTTGAAGGCCTGGCAAAAGAGCCAAGTTTTGAGGGATTTCCTGAACTGAGGGTAAGAGGGAACTTGACGTAATTCACCGGGGGAGGGTGTTCCAGAACTGAGGGGCCAGGGTTGAGAATTTTAGACCGCCATGTTTTTTTCGCTTAAATGAGCTGGGGGTCAGGTGATTCAGGCTAGAGGAACGAAGCTCACGAGAGGGGGCATAGCGCTGGATCCTGGTGGCAATGAAGACAGGTCCCTCGGACGACAAGGCCCTGTGGATCAGGCAGCCAAGTTTGAAGAGACAGCGTTGGGTCACTGGGAGCCAGTGGAGACTCCTAAGCAGGGGTTTCACGTGGTGAGATTTTGGCTGACCATAGACAAGCCTGGCAGCTTGGTTCTGTACCAATTGTAGCCGGTAGGATTGGTATGCAGGAATTCCGGCGTATAATGAGTTGGCGTAGTCGATACGCGACATTACTAAGGCCAGTGTAAATTGGATAAGGGCTTCTGAGGAAAGGAATCTGCTAATTTTCCGAATTCTACGTAAGTGGAAGAAGCAGGAGGAGACCACCGCGTTAATCTGGGCCTTCATGGTGAGATCACTGCTAACTGTGATACCTAGACTTTTAACCGAGCTGACTGGGGAGGGTGGGTATCCCAGGGAATGGGGCCAGAAGTTCGAGTTCCAAAGGTTGGCTGAGGTCCCTGTGAGAACCACTCCGTCTTATCAGGGTTAAGCTTTAACTGATTGGAGTTCATCCAATTGCTGATGAAGTTCATGGTCGATTGGAAATTCTCCATAGAGGAGGGTGACGAGTCTATGGTGAAGACAAGCTGGAGGTCGTCAGCGTAATTAAATGTAACTACTTCTCTCTTCCAGAGATCTGAGATCAGGGGGAAAATATATAGATTAAATAGGAGAGGGGAGAGAGAGGAGCCCTCGGGAACCCCACAGGTCAGTCTTTTTTGCTCAGAGGAGAAATTGGGGAGACGAACCGCTTGGTAGCGGTCGTTGAGGAAGGAGATGATCCATTTTAGCGGGAGCCCCCGGATGCCGGCGCACTCGACACGGTCAACCAATAAATTGTGGTCGACGGTGTCGAAAGCCGCCACTGGGCGGGACATATAAACATACCACGAGTGCAATTACTTTTCACTGCTGCCTTCCATCTGAGCCATTCCTGAGATCTAGGGCGAAAGGACGCCCGAAACACGTATGGAACATTGGCTAATTTCTTCTGTGTCAGCGTAGCTGTTTGTAATTGCTGCCATGCAAATATACGAATGAAGGCGCAACATGAGTGGCATCTTCAATTGTGGGGTCTTGCGATTGGAATATATATATATATATATATATATATACATATATATATATATTCACTTAAAAAACCATAGGTTTCACACAAGTTATAGTTAGCTGTACATTTCACTCGTAAAAAACCAATGAAATTCCACGTTATAGTTAGATCAGGTAACTATAACTTGCGCGCCCACAATAAACTGCTGATGACGTCACATATTACATCACTCATGACATGGTCAGTGACATCACTCATCACATCAATGATGACATCTCAAATGACACATTGTGGATTGCGGTCGCGCAAGTTATAGTTACCTAATCTAACTATAACGTGGAATTTCATTGGTTTTTTACGAGTGAAATGTACAGCTAACTATAACTTGTGTGAAACCTATGGTTTTTTAAGTGAATTTGCAAGGTTTTTTAAATGCTAATTCCTAACTATAACGTGTGTGAAACCTATAGTTTTTTCAGTGAATTTGTACGTTTTTTTAAATGCTAAGTTATCTATTTATTGTTAATTTTTGCGCGCACGGTGCGCTTCGCGCACCGTGCATTTCGTACCATGCACGCCACGCCATTTTTTTACAAAATATCATTTGTTTTTTTCTCCCTTGGGGGTCCTTAGATTTATATATTAAATGTGATTGTTAATTTGTTTTTTTTTTTTTTTTTTTTTACCGTACGCGTACGGTAAGCTTACCGTACGCGCAATCCCCGATTTTTTTTAAAAAGTATTAAATTTATTTTTCATACTTTTTGGTCCTTTGTGAACCCCCTGACGAACGCTAGGGGGTCTGCAACTCTCTTCGTTGCCCCCTTTTCATGTTATCAACCTTTGTTTTTCAGTGCGAGAGACAGAAAATGGCGGCCGATACTTCCTGGTTTCGACCGATTCGAATGTTTACTTTGATCTAACAACCAATCAGAATCGCGCTCGCGCACGTCACCGTACGCGTACGGTAAGCTTACCGTAAGCGCACGGAGCGCGCTTACAGATATATATATTGATTTAAATGCTATTTTCTCAGAAACTACTGAACAGATTTACACCAGACCTACAAAAGGCACTTCCTTGACCTAAGGACTACCTCTCTGCCAAATTACAAGTAATTCTGTTCAGCCGTTCGGGCAGTAGCTGTGTCTAAAGGTCCTATGGAAAAATGCATGGGGAAAATGCGTTTTGGGACCCCCTTTTTTTCTCAGCCCCTGCTTGACGAATCACCCCGAGACTTTCAGGGTAGGAGCGAAGCGTAGCGCCCCATTAGTTTTGAAAAATTCGCGAGGATTCGTCGACCGGCGCCAAAGTTATTCCACATAGAATGTTGCGGATTTCCTATGGAAACAGGGTCCTAACTATAACTATCTACTGGCGACCGCCAGTAGATAATATATATATATATATATATGTATTTACTGAAAAAAACATAGGTTTCAGGCACGTTATAGTTAGAAATTAGCATTTAAAAAACCTTTGAAATTCACTGAAAAAAACCATAGGTTTCAGGCACATTATAGTTAGAACTTAGCATTTAAAAAACCTTAGCAATTCACTTAAAAAACCATAGGTTTTAGGGAAGTTATAGTTAGTTGGACATTGCACTCCTATGTCACTGACCATGTCATGAGTGATGTAATATGTGACGTCATCAGCAGTGCATTGCGGGGGCGCGAGTTTTAGTTAGGGGAATTTCACGGGTTTTGTACGAGTGCAATGTCCAACTAACTATAACTTTCCCCCGCTTAAAATTAATGAAAGCTCCGGGGGTGGCAGTCCCCGTGGCTTTGGGGGGGCCTTAGAGGCCCCCCCACACATTTAAAAATGTGTCCCGGGGGTGGCTGTCCCCGGCGGTGCAGGGGTGCTGCGTGCCCCCCCTCGCCTATTTCATCAAGCCCCGAGGAGGTGGCGGTCCCTGGGGCAAGTGTGGGGGGAATTGGGGCCCCCACACACTTTTTTTTCAACTGCCCCCGGGACCTGGCCCACCCGGGGGTTTTATTAACACGAATTGCGGGAGCCCGCGCTTCGTTTTTATTTACATTTCGGCCGGATCCGCGAATCCCGCAATTTCCTTCTGGGACCCCTGAGCAGGCCTGTTTTGCGCATTTGTTTTCCTCTTTTCTTGTGCCTCTAGGTTCTAGTCCGCTCCATACCTTAGAATGAGTGAGATTGGAATCTC
Organism: Triturus cristatus; assembly: GCF_964204655.1. Lineage (NCBI taxonomy): Eukaryota > Metazoa > Chordata > Amphibia > Caudata > Salamandridae > Triturus > Triturus cristatus. The sequence goes on along the minus strand of NC_140581.1, from coordinate 1,186,897,754 downwards.
TTTCCGAGTCTCGATCTCTAACACCCCGAATGGGGAGTCAGAAACACCGGAGCTGGATTCTCTGCGAGGAGGATGACAGCGTCTGGCTAGTGCGTCAGGCGGGGACTTGAATTCCTTCCGAACTTGCTGTGGCGAGCGGCGTCGTGCAAGTAGGCAGCCGAACCATGGTTTGCCATGGTAAGTGAAGGTATACCTTGAAGGTGTTTAGGAATGCCAGTATTGACGTAAAAGTCGGGCAGAAGAACGTCATGAATGAACCCCTAAGAAATAGATGTTCATGCATAATAAATGAGTTCTTGGAGAAATCAATATCCAAGCAAGGGGAAGTCCTAAAGGCTTAAGAGTCTGGTTTTCCAAGAACTCGTTGTGACGTAGATGAACGGCTGTAGGTGGCCATGCCTGTATTTGGTTAGCATGGATAATGCCTAAATAAGGGCAGGATTTCTATGTCTAAATATGGGCAATGTGAATTGTGCCTATATAAGGACATATATCGGGAAACCTATATACGGTGTCTAAATCGACACACAACAGTAGAATTATGAAAAAGAAGTGCCACCCCCGCTCTTTGGTGCTAGCTGAGGATCTATAGATAAGGGAGTAATGTTTGTGGCGGAGCCAAAACTCCTCAGAGTGATTTAAATGCGTCTCTTGGAGTGCCACGATTTCGAAATGATGGTCAGTCAGGTACTTCCAGATTTTATGTCTCTTAAGTGGTGAATTTACCTCTTTCACATTCCAGGACGCTATGGAAATCACCATGACTCTGTGTTCACGCCCCCCTGCTCACATGTGTCCCTTGAAAGAAATGACTGAGTCCCACCTCTCAGATCCGTTGCCAGGAGCCCACTCTGTCTCTCACCCTTCATTATAGCCACATGGGCCAATGTGTACACCAAGCAAGTGTTCCCCGCTAACCGCCACCAATTCCCCTGAAGCCCCCCAACAGAACAAACAACATTACCAACAAAAACCTGTGCCAAATGGCCCCTAGGCCTCCGGCTGTGTAGTTTGACATGCTGGATCATGTTGGCCGTCCCTTCTGCTTGATATGATCGCCAGCTGGTGGTGTTGCCCCTTAAAGGTCCAACATGTTCTACTGCATACTGTGTCTTGTCAGCCAATGTTCCTCATGACTTTGTTGCCAATCTCACCTTTGGATGACCCTGTCCCTGGGGCACTGTCCTCAGGAGTCCTGTATTAGCTCACTTCTTGTATTCCCATTTATTGTACGATCTGGGGCGTCAACCCTTGGCGATTGTGCCCCATTGGGTTCCCTTATTGCTGTCGCAGTCCGCCCCCTTGACGCGCCTTGTTTGCACTTGTTGTCCAGAGGGGAGAGTCCCATTATTCTCTAACTTTCTTCGAATTCTGTAATATGGCCCATTTTATTGTTGTATTCAAAGCTCAAACCGAATGGGTATGTCCACCTGTATTGGATTTTGTCTGTTCTGAGCTTCGTGGTGATGGGCCTAAATTGCTGTCTCCGCGCCAGTGTGGCTGGTGCTAGATCGTGATATAAGCTGCACCGGAACCCTTGAAAAGCTATGCCATCCTTCTTCCTGGTTGCCTGCAGGATAAAGGAGTGGAGCTTGATGAGGATGTCATGCGTACGTCGACGTCCTCTAGCTGCTTGATTTCTGACGTGGTGCGCTCTTTCGATCCTGATCTTCAGCTGGCGCGGGCCCAGAATCCCTGCAAATAGGCCCTCAAGGAAGGCCTCCAAGTCTGGTCCCTCCGTCCCTTCCTCCACATCTCTAATTTGAATGTTGTCTCTACAAGACCTATTTTCTAAATCTTCCGTCTTCAACAGGGTCATATGCAGTTGATTTTTGAGGTCTTGTTTTTTTTCTTGCTCGGTCGTGGCCTGCTTGTCTAGATCGTGAGCCTATGTTTCCACCTTCATTACTTTGGTGCCCACCGAGTCCACATCGTGTTGGAGGGTGGACATACGTTCATTCAGATCAGCTTTGAGTTGGACGCTCTGATGTCCTGATTCATCTCAGAGCGGAGTTCCACCTTGAACTGCCTCAGAAAGGCTACCAAGTCCTCTTTCGTGAGTGCCATAGTGGTGGGCACTTCACCTTGTTTTATTTTATTTATTTATTTTACAGTTTTATATAGCGCGAACCAGACCCGTGAGGGTATCAGAGCGCTTTACAGGATTGAGGGGGGAGTAAGACGTAGGGACGGGAGGGATCACACTGGGAGAGAAAGGGATACAGGGGGAGATTCAATTTCAAGTTCAAGCTACCTGAGGGAGAAAAATTAAAGTATGCAGAGTAACAATACAATACATAGTTTCCAATCCACAAGGTGCATCCTAGCTGCAGTTGACGCTACAAATGGGATAAAAAGTTTAAGCAGGCACTTATAGGGCACAAGCGGCAAGTCTGATTGTAAGGAGTTCGCTAGATGAGGTATTTTCCCATTAAGAAAGTTTTGGTCTCCCTCTTAAAGTGTGCCAAGGACGGGAGTCTTCTAACGGAGGGTGGGAGAGGGTTCCAGATTCTTGGAGCGGCTCCAGAGAAGGCTCGATTGTAGGTTTTTTTCTTCCGGAATTTTGCTGGCTGCAACAGCAGGTTTTTGGCAGATCGGGAATTTCTGGCCTGTCCGGATATCACGAGTTTTTGTGCAAGAAATGTCGGTGAGTTCGCGTGTAGAGCTTTGTGAGTTATGCAGGCCAGTTTAAATTGTATTCTGGCCTCCAGGGGCAGCCAGTTCAGAGCTTTGAGGTGGGGAGAGATGTGGTCAAATTTTTTTGAGCCCGTTATGAGTCTGGCAGCGGAGTTGAGGCAGGCTTTCAGTGGGGCCAGAGAGTTCTTGGGTAACCCTGCGAGAGTAGAGCATCCATATTCAAGCCTGGAGATGACGAGGGCCTGGGTAGCCATTTTAAGGTCGAACCTCTCGAGGAAGGGTTTTAGGTTTCTTAGGTAGCTCAGGTGGAATCTAGCCGTTTTGGCCATCGCGTTTATATGGCTGTGCATATTCAAGCTGCCGTCAAGGGTTATTCCCAGGGATTTTGCCGAGTCAACAATGATAGGCGGGCAGTTTAGTGCCGTGATTGTCTTGATCCATTCCTGGATGTCTGGATTAGGTTTGGGTGGGGAGATCAGAAGGAATTCGGTTTTGTTGGCGTTGAGTTTAAGCTGGTTGGCAGTGAGCCAATGGACTGTTAGCTTCAGTGCCATGTTTAGGGAGAGAATGTCCTCGGGGGGGAAGAGATTTTAATGTAGACCTAAGTATCGTCGGCGTACATAAGGTATGAGATGTTGGCGGCACGCAGAATCTCGTGAGAGGTTCGAGATAAAGGTTGAAAAGGGTAGGGGATAGGGTTGATCCTTGGGGGACTCCCACGGAAACTGGAGATGGGGCGGATAGATCGCCATTGATAAGGACTCTTTGTGAGCGGTTTTGGAGGAAAGATCTAAACCATTCAAGGACGGTGCCCTCCAGCCCCATCCTGGATTTGAGGCGTTCAAGGAGAATTTCGTGGTTCACCGTATCGAAGGCAGAAGAGAGGTCTAGAAGGATTAGGAGACAGGTTTTGCCTAGATCTAGGGCTTGGAGAGCGTCGTCAACAATGTGGAGGAGGGTGGTTTCTGTGCTGTGTCCCGGTCTGAAGCCTGATTGAAAGTCATCGAGCAGGTGAAAGTTGTTGATGTGATGGCTTAGCTGCTGTTGCACACATTTTTCCAGAACTTTGGCAAGGAGTGGGATGTTGGAAATGGGTCTATAGTTCTCAGCGGAGGCAGGGTCCAGCGTAGGTGTTTTTAGGATGGGGACAACTTGACCCGCCTTGAGCGAGTCAGGAATTGAGCCCTGTAGGAGGGAGGCGTTGATTATTGAGGTCCAGGAAGGGATGATGGCCTTGGAGGCGGCAGCTAGGCAGTTAGAGGGGAGAGGATCGTTAAAATGATTGTTCGGTTTAAGGGAGGCAAGAATTTTAGAGACAGATTGATCGTCATATAGATTAAAATTGGACCAGTGTGCTAGGTTTTTGGGTGAGGTTTGGGTGGACAACACAGAGAAAGAAGGTGGATCTGGCTGATTTTGATTTTGGTGGAGGGTTGCAGATTTAAGCTAATTTCTTAGGGCCGAGATTTTTTCACAGAAGAAGGAAGAGAATTCCTCACTTGATATTAAGGGTTTCGGTATTTCTTTGGCAGTTTTCACTAGTTTGTTGGATTGGTGTTTGACCAGGTTGAACAGCTTGCGGGGCATATTTTTCGCATTTTCCAGTTCAGTTCTGAAGAATTCTTTTTTTGTGTTGAGTATTTTCTTGTTGTAGGCATTTCTGGCCTGGCGAAGGAGATTTAGATGTGCCGCAGATGGGTGTTTTTTCCAGATTCGTTCAGACTGTCGCAGGGATCTCCTCTCCTTGTTGAGGGATCCACTGAACCAGGGGTTTCTGTCTTTGATCTGTGTTCTTTTTAGTTTTAGCGGTGCCAGGTCATCAAGAATGTCGGATATGGTGGAGGAGTAGTGGTCCGCCAGGTTTGAGACCGTTGTGCACTGTGGAGGGGGGGGAGGTCAGATTCACAACGGGCTGCCAGTTTCTCGTGGTCAAGGTTCTTGGTGTCTCTGACCCATCGTTTGGGAATCGCAGGTTGGGGGGCCCATGGTTTGCGAGTGTTGGGCAGGAGGAAGGTGATGGCGTGGTGGTCAGATCAATCACAAGGATCAATGGAGATAAGTTTGACCGCTGATTTCTTAGCAATGATCCAGTCGAGGGTGGCACCTTTCGCGTGAGTGGGGAGGGTGCAAGCTTGGGTAAGGGCTAGATCGGCTAAGAGGACTCTGATTGCATTGACCTGAGGATTTTTAGGGTCGTTCCAATGCAAGTTAAAGTCACCAAGAAAAATGTCATTAGAGCTTGGGGACACCTTAGCAGTGAGTATTTCCATGAGGAGGTCCGTAAAGCAGTCATTTTTGCCAGGGGGGTGGTAAAAAATTTGCAATTTGCACAGCTGCGAGGTGTTGTTGGAGATGGCGAGTGCGAGGTATTCACAAGAGTCCGTGGGGTCCACCGGCAGTTCTGTCACAAGGAGGTTGGAGCGGTAGATACAGGCAATGCCGCCCCCCTTTTTCTTTGAGTGTCTGTCCAACCTTACAATGCTATAGTTGGGTGGGACCAAGAGGTCAAGGTAGGGTGATGAGGAATCCTTGAGCCAAGATTCAGTCAGGATTGCAAGATCCGATTTGTGTTTCATGATGAGGTCGGCGACATCGGATGCATGCTTTACAGCTGATCGGCAGTTTATTAGGAGGCCGGCTAGGGAGGGGTAGGAGTGGGTGTCGACCGTAGCGGCAGAGGTAGGAACTATGGTTAGGTTGCTATTTACCACCCCTCGGACGCGGCGGGTAGCAGCTCTGTTAGGGTTGGTTGCAACCGAGCAGATAGGGTGTTCTCCCTCTGGGTCTAATGGGCATGGGGCTATGAAGGCAGAGTCGTAGCTACGTAGGAGGTCAGCTACTTCTTCCTCCGTGTTCTGGGGGCTATCGCTTCTCAGAAGGAGTAAACAAAATTGAGACCTTGTTTGTGGCATAGATGCGAGCTGGGTGTCCTCTTCTTTTTATGCGCGTGAGGTCCTCTGCGTACCGTACAGGAGCCTTCCTCCGCAACGCCTTTCGGAGCCGCTAGCCATTGGTTCTACCGGTGCATCCCCTTTCCCCGGGGGGCTTAGTTCCTTGTGGTGTAATATCCTCACCCCAGGGGTACGTTGCATTGTTCATTGTGCTGCCAAAGGATGTCTCCCCCGCAGTTACATTCTACAGGGTTTCCTCCTTTCTTGTTGCGATGTTCGGCGCACCCGCTGTAGTGCCTGAGGCCTGGGAGATCTACTTAAGGAAGGCCCTAATTGTCACGAGGGCGGCCGCCATTTTGAAGTCAGGCACAGCCAGGTCAGGCACCCAGGGAGGAATCATTCATCCGGCTGGCTATCTTGGTGCCCGAGGTGCCGCTTCTCCCGCTCTGCCCGCCGCCTCACTCCTGGATCAGGTCCTCCCCCCTCTCACCATCAGGTATGCGCTGCCCTGCTCGGGCGCCTCTGCGGTCTCGCCAGTCGAGGGGATCGGGGGTCTTCGAATGCTGCCAAGAGCTCATCCGTATTCTCTGCGGAGGATGGGGGGGGAGTCAGGAGATTCAGGACCCCTTGGCTTTCCCCAACATATTCGGTGTCAGCATCTCTAGAAATCGGGTCCGTCCTTGACTGCCGCCATTTTGAGAGGCTTCGACGCCGTTCCCTTGCGGTTACTCCGGGGTCTATAACTTCTGTTTCCGCATCTCAATGGGCTTCAAACCTGACATTCCCTTGGTCGTGGCCACCTAATCTGCATCAGGAAAGTTTTGGGCGATCTCTAATGTGGGTTTAAATAGTAGGACAGCTACTTGGATTTGGAGCCAAGGTGAATCACGTCCACCCAGCCATCTTGCCTGGCCATATATTTTAACTAGAGTTACTCTGTCAGAGGGAGAGTGAAACTGATGGGTTGTATAGCTGTTTTGTTCAATAGTCATGGTGTCTTGGCATACCAGATCCTCCGTTGGATATTCTACCCCGCTGGCGAAGGGGAAAACCAGAGGGAAGCAGATGGGGCGACTCCCAGACCACAAGGACACGGCACCTGACCAGGTGCACAAAGAGTCAGAAAGTGAGCTCTCAGACGTCCCTGTCCAACAGCAGTTGGCTAAAATACTAGCAGCCATTGCTGATACCAAGGCGACGCTGCACCAGGACATCAGCACTGTGACAGTGGGTGTGGGCCTGTTGAGGATGGATCATGCAAAGCTGGCAGACAGGGTCAAGAAGACCGAATCCTCCCTGGCAGTCATTACCCTGGCGCACCAGTCCTTGGCTAATCAGATTGGGGAATTGTCCAACCGAGTTGCTGTTCTGGAGCGGAGGGCTGAGGACACAGAGGGGCGGAACTGAAGGAATAATGTAAGAGTCCTGGGTTTGCCGGAAGGGGTGGAAGGTAACTAGGGATGGCTCCGCGAGGTGGTTGCACCGGAGGGCTTGTCACAGTTTTACACCTTGGAGAGGGTGCACCGCGTTCCGGCAGGCCGCCGGCCCCGGGGAGGCCCCCGCGCCCAATAATGGCGAGACTGCTCCACTTCAAAGACAGAGATGCGCTATTGCAGAAAGCGCACACGGAGGGACCATTTGTGGTTGACAATAGCAAAGTGTCCTTGTTCCCTGACTACACATTGGAGGTTCAGAGGAGGCCCACCTCCTTCCTTGAGGTCAAAAGGGCTCTGCGCGAAGAGGAGATCCAATACTCCTTGTTCCCGGCCCGACTGCGGATAGTGCTGGACGAGAAAACGCACTTTTGTGATGATCCCAAGGCAGGTTGGGAGTGGCTGGAAGCCTATAAAACGGAAGGCCAGCCCGGGACACCATCAAAGGTGGCTCAGAATGGGGTCAGGGAGCCCGGGAAGAGGCTGTGGAGACGTCAGCGGTGGGGGAGCACGAGGAAACCGAGTCCGTCACAAACTGAAAAGGAAAGAGCGGAGGCATTACAGGCGGTGGCAGACATGATGCAGGGTCGGCGATCATCGTTGGATGGAGGCACAGGTTCGAAGAAAGGGACTGATGAATCGGACTCTGATGCGTCGTGCAGTGACAGTGTTAAGCTACCAGTTGTGACCCCGAACACAGCCGACGATATTATTTAAACTGTGGTACGTTGTTTCAGGTTATCATTTAGTTTTTCGTGGACCTTCTTCCTTCCTGGTACTGGCTCCCCCCCCCTGTTTTTTACTACTGTGCCTGCTTCCATTGCATGGGGTCTTGAGGACGGTGGTGAAGGTGGTCGGGTGCGCTCCTGGGTGTGGGCTGGACCAGCCTATCAAGGCTGGAGCATCCTGGGTGATTACTGGTGCTTTTATTGGGCACCTGTAGTGACTGCCACGCTCCCCTCAGGTCCTAGCTCTGCAGCTCTGGGCATTCTCTTGTTGATGCTGTTTTGTCTATGGTTTGGGCATATGATCGTTCTAGACCGCCCTCTGGTCGGGGAGTTGTCCTATTGGGATATGTGTTTTTGTTTCCTGTTTTATGCATGCGGAGGGGGGTGGAAGTGCGAAGACTGGAGTGTTGATAATTGGGGGTGCAGATGGGTTGGGTGGTGGGGGATGTGGAACCATTCTAAGCAATGCATACTCCATTCAAATTCATTACCTGGAACATACGGGGAATGGGGTCTATGGCCAAAAGCTGTAAGATTTATGCGCATTTGAAAAGGAGAGATGTGCATGTGGCTCTTTTGCAAGAAACCCATTTGACTAGTGGGGAAGTGGCTAACCTACACAGGAGATGGATAGGTCGGATTTATGCCACTACTTACTCTGCTTTTGGTCGGGGAGTATTGATATGGGTAAGGCCTGGGGATCCCTTTGAACACACCCGCAATAAGGTTGACAGTGAAGACAGGTATGTTCTGGTAACCGGAAGGTTGGCTGGGAGGGAGGTGATGTTTAGGAGTGTGTATGCACCAAATGTAGAACAGTTGGTATTCCTCGCCACCCTTTCGGCTCAGTTGGGTGACTATGTTGGGGGACACACTGTCAGTGGTGATTTTAATTGTGTGGCGGATACTGAGGCGGACAGATCCCATCCACCAGTGCTGGGGTCTCAGACGCACTGGGTTGCAGCGGGGTTTCGGAGCTGGATTAGTCACTGGGGCCTGGAGAATATTTGGAGCCTACAGCATGCAACGGGCAGGGAATACTCGGATTTCTCCCCTATGGACACCTTCTTGTGCACACCACGCTTCAGCACGTCTGTCACATACACACGGAGTATCTGGGTAGGACCCTTTCAGATCATAGTCCCCTGTTGCTGACATATCAGCCCCTGTGGAGGCGGCCTCCGATCCCGTTGTGAAGACTGAACCCGCTTGCGTTGGAGGATGCGCACTTCCGGGATTCCCTGAAGGCCCTTGTTGAGACATATTTTTCAGTTAATGCTGGATCGGTGTCCTCCGTATTAGTGGAAGGGGAGGCATTTAAGGTGGTGGTGCGAGGCCAATGCCTGGGGTAATCAATCAGTGCGCAGCGGGAAATTAAGCAAGAATTATTAGATATTGAATCTCGGATTCGGTAACTGGACAATGCTCAGGGGCTGGAGGCTAATGCTGCTGAGCACCTGCAAGAGGCTCACGCTAGCTACAGCGAAGCGTTAGAAAGAATCTGAAAGAAACACGTTAGTTAGATTCCTCACCTTAGAATATCCCCAGGCGTCAGACTTGATCCGGAAGATATTTCGTCAGCAATACCCCTTGCGCGTCGCTAGGCGTCGTCTGCGGCTCCGCGTCCGTCGTCGGCGTCGTGCGCTGGAATGACATCGTCGGAGTACTTAGACGCCGCCCTCGCACGCTGACGTCAGTTCTTCTTTTTTCCGTACCAGTAAGCGCCGATCCGGGAGAGCTACCCCTGTCAATTTTTGACTAACTTTTTCGACTCTTTTTGGTCACTTCTCGACTCTGGTGCCGGTAGGATGCCTGGTTTCAAGGCCTGCGACGACTGTCACCGACTGATGTCAGTGACCGATCATCACCGCCGGTGCCTGTACTGCTTGGGCCTCGACCACGACGCGGAGTCGTGCTCCGATTGTATGGCCCTGACCTCGAAAGCTAGGCGGGAGCGGTCCCGCAAGCTTCTCGAGCTTTGCCACTCGGCTCCGCGCCCCTCACGATCCCGGTCCAGGAGGAGGTCCAAGGATCGGTCGCGGAGCCGCACTCGACATCGTTGCTCGTCTGGCTCGAAGTCTTCGGGTAAGTCGAAGCACTCCAAGAAGTCCAAGTGGCGACACCGCTCTTCGGACTCCCCTCGCCGGTCGCGCGACTCGGCCGAGGGTCCGAGTGGTTCCGGCTCCGCAGGAGCCACAGGCGCCGCGCAAGTCCCCATACCCGCCGGTCCCTGGGACTGACGCGACGCCGGCAGAGGTCAGTGCCTTCCTCTCGGCCATGAGGAGCCTGGCCCCGCCGTCGACGCCCGCTGGCGCGCCTTCGGACCCCGCGGACTGGACTGGGCGACCTCGCGTGCCGGCGGCTCCGGCGCCGTTGGAGGCTCCGGCCCTGGCGCCGCAGGTCCCCGAGGGGCCCGAGCCTGGGCCCCCGTCGATGCCAGTCGACCTCGTTACGCCTCCTCCGCCGGCGCCGACACCGGTACCACCCCCGACTCCGGTCGACGTCGATCCCCGGTTCAGCCCCTGTCCGGTCCCGACGCCGATTCCGCTAGAGACACATATTGTCTATCGACCGGCTCCGATCATTCCTCCTGTTTACCAGGAATCGGATGACGGGGGCGAATGGGAGGGGTCTGAGGACCCTATGGCCCTTCAGGGGCAACTTTCTCAGGACTGGGCAGATGAACTGGGGGAGGCCAGTGGATTGGATACCTCACCGGACACTGGATTCATCTCTCCTCCGACTGTGGCTTCGGAGGAGGGTGCAGCTTTTTCTGTGGTGCTGCGCAAGGCGGCCGCGGCCCTTGGGCATGTGCTGCCTGCCGTGGCTGTGAGGACTAACATCCTCACTGAGGTGCTTCAGTCTGCCGCATGCTCCACTGAGCCTCTGCTGCAATTCAATGAGGCCCTCACTGACGTTCTGCAGGGCACCTGGTCCAAGCCCTCCACAGTCCCTCCTGTGGATAGGAACGTTGCCAGGCGCCACCGCCCTGCTCCGGGCGACCCCAGTTTTCTGTCCCAACACCCCACCCCTGAGAGTCTGGTTATCCAGGCCTCTACCTCCCAATCCTCCTTCCCGTCCGCTCCTCCGGAGAGGGATTCCAAGAGACTGGAACAGTTCGGTAAGAAGCTGTTCTCCTCGCTCAGTTTGGGCCTGCGGTCTTTGAACACCGCCTGTCTCTTGGACCGTTATTCCCACTCTCTGTGGGATACGGTGGAGGACGTGCTGCCACTGTGCCCGGAGGAGGCTCGGGCGCGGCTTTCCTCGGCTCTGGCCGATGGGAGAGATGCAGCACGCCATGCAATCTGATGTGGACTCGACACTACGGACTCGCTGGGTAGGGCGATTTCTACCACGGGGGCGCGTCGACGTCACGCCTGGCTGCGGTCCACGTCCTTTTCAGGGGATGTCCAGAGCACACTCATGGACATGCCTTTTGATGCTCGCCTTTTTGGTGAGAAAGCGGACAGTGCGCTGGCTTGCTTCAAGGACTCCCGGGCTACGGCCACGTCCTTGGGCCTCTCGGCCCCGCGGCCACAAACTTCCGCTTTTCGCTCCTTTCGTGGCCAAGGAAGGGGCACCTCCTCACGTCCGCCTAGCCACCGGCCGCAGAACCAGCAGCAGAACCAGCAGCAGAACCGCGGTCGCGGACGTGGTTTCCGCCGAGGCGGTACTGGAGGACGACGCGGTCAGTCCACATCCACCCCGGCAGCATCCGCCTCAAAGCCTTCCTAGTCCGAGCTTTCAGGCCCATTCCTCGCCAGTGGGAGGCCGGGTTCGCCATCACCTGCTCCACTGGCGTACCATTACTTCGGACAGGTTGGTGCTGCAAATCGTCTGAAGGGGCTACTCCCTCCCCTTCGAGACGACCCCTCCAGCCAAGCCACCGCAGCACCACCGTATCTCGGAGGATCATTTGAATCTTCTACAAGAGGAAGTTTCGGCCCTCTTGGCCAAGGAGGCCGTCGAGCGCGTTCCGAGCCCAGAAGTAGGTCGTGGTTGTTATTCCCACTACTTTCTGGTTCCCAAGAAGGGCAAAGGAGGCCTACGCCCTATCTTGGACCTCAGGAACGTCAATGCCTTCCTCAGGAAGGAACGGTTCAAAATGTTGACTTTGGCTCAGGTTCTAGCTGCCCTAGACTCTGGAGACTGGATGGTAGCGTTGGACTTGCAGGACGCATATTTCCATATCCCCGTCCGGCCGGCCCACCGGCGTTACCTGCGGTTCACGGTGGGTCAGGAGCACTTTCAGTTCACCGTGCTCCCCTTCGGCCTTACCAGTGCCCCTCGGGTGTTCACGAAAGTGATGGCGGTGGTCGCAGCTCATCTGCGCAGATCAGGGGTTCCAGTCTTTCCCTATCTCGACGACTGGTTGTTGAAGGTGGGCTCGCCCGAGACAGTTGTCTCCCACCTCCAGACTCCGGCGGATCTCCTGCATTTGCTAGGGTTTTCCATCAACGTGCCGAAGTCACACCTGAGCCCCTCTCAGAAGCTCCTCTTCATCGGAGCGGTTCTCGATTCGGCGCAGTTCCGGGTTCATCCACCGGAACAGCGGGTCCGGGATATACAGGCCCTGATTCCCATCTTTCGGCCTCTATCCTGGGTTTCGGTCAGGCTAGTGTTGCGGCTTCAAGGGCTGATGGCCTCCTGCATCCTACTAGTGCATCACGCCAGGCGGCGCATGCGGGCTCTGCAATAGGACCTGGAGTTTCAGTGGGCCCAGCATCACGGCAACCTGTCCGACCATGTCTTGATCTCGGAGGGCACTGCACAGCAGTTGCAGTGGTGGCTCACGGACTGCGATTGGGTCACGGGCAGGAGCCTCTCCCTACCCCTACCGGAGCATGTCGTAGTGACGGATGCGTCCCTCCTGGGATGGGGTGGCCATATGGGAGAGGCGGAGATCAGAGGCCTCTGGTCTCCGGCGGAGTCTCGCCTCCACATCAACTTGTTGGAGCTGAGAGCAATCTGACTTGCACTGAAAGCCTTCCTTCCCTCTGTCCGGGGAAGTGTCGTGCAGGTGTTCACGGACAACACCACCGCCATGTGGTATTGCAACAAACAGGGCGGGGTGGGGTCGTGGACCCTTTGTCAGGAGGCTCTGCGCCTCTGGACATGGCTGGAACACCAGGGCATCACCCTGGTGGTTCAACATCTGGCGGGCTCTCTGAACGCCAGAGCAGACGAACTCAGCCGCCTGTGCATGATGGATCACGAATGGCGTCTGAACTCTGAGGTGGCGCAAGGTCTCTTACAGCAGTGGGGAGAGCCTTGGTTAGGTCTATTCGCCACCGACGAGAACGCGCAATGTCAGCAGTTCTGTGCGTTGGAATTTCCAAGGCGGCACTCGCTCGGCGACGCTTTTCGTCGCGAGTGGAGTTGCGGTCTGTTGTACGCCTTTCCGCCTATACCACTTCTGCCCAGAGTGCTGAAGAAGATCAGGCGCGACCGGGCCCAAGTCATCTTGGTGGCTCCGGATTGGGCACGAAGATACTGGTATCCCGAGCTACTCAGTATGTTGACCGATCCTCCGATACGGCTGCCCCTTCGGGTGGATCTTCTGTCGCAGCAGCAGGGGACGGTCCTCCACCCGAACCTGTCCAGCCTCCACCTCCATGCGTGGAGATTGAGCGGCGGCAGTTGATGCCATTTGGCTTGCCTCCTGAAGTCTGTGATATCATTCTGGCAGCCAGGCGTCCCTCCATGAAGACGGTATACGCCTGCCGGTGGAACAAATTTGTGGCATGGAGCACAGCAAAGGCTGTGGATCCCCTTTCCGCCCCTCTTTCTGAGGTTCTCCTCTTTCTTCTTTCTTTGGCCCGGCAGGGCTCTGCCCTGGGCACCTTGAAAGGTTATCTTGCTGCCCTCTCTGCCTTCTTACGGCTTCCTGATCAGCCCTCTCTTTTCAAGTCCCCTGTAGTGTCACGCTTTCTTAAAGGCATTACTCACACATTCCCTCCTGTCCCTTTCGTAATGCCTCAGTGGGACTTGAATCTTGTCTTGACATTCCTGATGTGCGCTCCCTTTGAGCCTCTTCACAATTGTCCTCTTCGTCTTCTGACTCTTAAGACTGCTTTCCTGGAAGCCATCACCTCGGCTAGACGGGTGAGTGAGCTCCAGGCTCTATCGTCCAAGCCTCCTTTTCTATCTGTTCATCCGGACAAGGTTGTCCTTCGGCCTCGTCCTTCCTTTCTACCGAAAGTGGTGACCCCCTTTCATCTTGGGCAATCTGTCACCTTGCCCACTTTCTTTCCGCCTCCGCATCCTTTCAAAGAGGAAGAGCGGCTCCACCGTCTGGACCCAAAACGTGCGCTCTCCTTTTATTTGGACCGCACAAAACAGTTCCGAGTGGACGACCAGCTTTTCGTTGGCTACGTGGGTGCAAAGAAGGGAAAAGCTGTGCACAAACGGACCATCTCCCGGTGGGTCGTTTTGTGTATAAAAATCTGTTATTCCTTGGCAAAAAAGGACCCTCCTGTTGGGCTGCGAGCTCATTCTACTCGGGCCACGGCGGCTACTACTGCTTTGGGACGGGGAGTCCCTTTGCAGGACATCTGTCAGGCGGCGACGTGGGCTTCGCTGCACACGTTTGCCAGGCATTATTGCCTAGACAGCCAAGTCCGGAGGGATGGCTTCTTTGGCCGTTCTGTCCTCCAGGACTTTCTGGTGTGATCTTGGTTCGCAGACCCACCACCGGGGTTGGTATTGCTTGGGTATCTATTCTAAGGTGAGGAATCTAACTAACGTGTTTCTTTCAGATGAACAAGTTACTTACCTTCGGTAACGATGTATCTGTAAGAAACATTAGTTAGTTAGATTCCTCACCGACCCACCCATCCTCCCCGTTCTGCGAACTGACATCTAGGGTTAAGGCTATCCCTTTCAGGGCCCTAGATTTTTTGGCACCAGTGTCGGTCTCTTGCATGGCTCTGCGTTCCTGGCGCGGAAAGCTATGTACAAGAACTGACGTCAGCGCGCGAGGGTGGCGTCTAAGTACTCCGACGTCATTCTGGCGCACGACGCCGATGACGGACGCGGAGCCGGAGACGACGCCTAGCGACGCGCAAGGGGTATTGCTGACGAAAAATCTTCCGGATCCAGTCTGACGCCTGGGGATATTCTAAGGTGAGGAATCTAACTAACTAATGTTTCTTACAGATACATCGTTACCGAAGGTAAGTAACTTGTTCATTAGGTGCCACAGTTACCGAGAGTATCTTGACAGGGTGTAGAGGGAGGAGGGGAGGGCTGGCCGACTCTTAGCATGGTTGATTAAGCCCGAAAGCAGGGGAGCACCGATCACGCAGGTTCAGACAGATGCTGGTGTGTTGCTCCATGACCCCGATGCCGTTAACACCCAGTTTAGAACTTTCTATGAGAAGTTATATTCTAGCCCAGGGCGGGTCTCTCGCTTAGCCATTCTGGAATTTCTGGAGGCACTGCCATTGGAGACTCTGGACGAGCAGGTGCTAGAGGACTTGAGGAGCACAATGACTCTACATGAGGTTATAGCAGCTATCGCGGCCATGGCAAAGGGGAAGACATCGGGTCCGGATGGACTTCCGGCAGAGTTTTACGCTGCCTACGTAGATCAGTTGGCGCCCAGAATGGTGATCCTATATGCAGAATCTTTGCACCAGGGGTGCCCTCCCTGAATCGACCCAGAGCGTGTTGGTAATACCGATCCCCAAGTCTAAGGAGGCTAACGCTCCAGTGACAGAGTACAGACCACTCTCAATGCTCAATGCTGAATCTCGATTTCAAGGTCCTTAGTAAAAATTGGAAGTCCAGTTGCTCCCGCATATGCACACCATCATCCATATAGATCAGAACGACATACTTGTTTCCTTTAGTGGGTCCGACACCTTGGCCAGCGTGTCTACCAGCTGACATCAATTGGGCACCCCGCTCATTCAAATATCTTGGGATTCATATCTTTAATTCCCTGGAAGACCTGAGGGGAGGGAACTTGGATAGGGCGCTGCAGTCTCTCAGGGCACTCGTGCACTTTTGGCGCACCCTGCCGCTGCCTATGATGGCGAGAGTTTCATTACTAAAGATGATGCCAGGGGAAGGTTCAGTCCTTTGAATGCCCTTGTGAGGGGATGATAAATGCTGCGTTTCCCTGCAGACGTTACAATGCTCAATGGAACAAGGAAGCCTGGGAGTGCCCGATTTCGAACTGTATATTTTGGCTGCCCAGTTGCAATGGCTGGCGCAGTGGATGGAAGATGTGAATGCGGAGGGGACCTGGCTAATGGAACTCGACGGTGACCCGGCTCTTTTGCTGGCCAAACTATTGAGACAGGCAATTAGTGTCCCATACAAGTCGGTGTTGCAGCTTACAGCCATACACACATGGAAACGCTGCATGCGTAGGCTGGGTGGGGCCTGGTGGTATTCCCCCACGTTGCCCTTGGTTGGGCTACCCAAAGGGGACCCGCTGACAGTGTTCACGGCGGAACAGCTGCAGGCGTGGACGGAGGCGGGTTTGGACTCAGTGGGCGATTGTTATCAGGATGGGTCCCTGGTCCCTTTTGCAGACCTGATGGATGCCTATGGCCTCTCTCCCAGCCGGTTCCTGCAGTATTAAGCTTTGGTCCGCACCTTTGGACAGTAATGGGGGTGGGGGGGTGAGCCTGTGACCCATCCAGTACTGCATGCGTTGAATACATTGGGCTCGGCGGGGCACCAAGTGAGATGGCACCATGAAGCATTGGTTGCCGCAGCCACTGGCCCCATGACAGATCTCTGGAGTAAGTGGGAAAGAGCGATAAACAGGGAATTTACAGATGGTGAATGGGGTAAGGTACTGAGATCCCACAAGAAAAACTCGAGGAACACCAGACTTAAATATACTCAATTCAACTATATTCACATGGTGTATATGACGCCTCATTGATTAAATGTTACATACGGGGTGAGATGCGGAAATGCCCGAGGTGTGCTTATGTGGATGCTGACTTCATACATATGACATGGAGTTGTGGTGAAGTACGTTTGTACAGTGAGGGAGTCCTAGCCAAGATTAAGGATGAATAGGGAAGGGACCTGGCGCTGTCTATAGAAGCTTGTTTGTTGGGGCTCTTCCCACATCCTCCTAAGCGGAAAGTGGGAAATTGGTTTATAGACCTGCCTCTGGGCTTAGCTAAGAAGCATATTGCACTGGTGTGGAAATCTCCTATGGGACCGCAGTGAGGTCATTAGTTGGATCAGAGGCCAGAGCCTTGAATTGGGAGGAGGCGAGAGGCATCCGGAGAAGGCCGATAGTCTTTGCGAAAAGGGACAGGTATGTGAAACATAAAGTGAACTAAGTTCCCTTTTCAGCTCAATGAGAAAGCAGAACAGTAATTCTAAAATCAAATTTTACACATTAACACATCAACACTCTATATGTGGGAACACAGAAATAAAAAAAAGTATACCACTAAAAATTATACCATAGAAATGATATAACCGACTATGCAATTCATAAAACCATTTTATTCAGATATTTGTATATTAAAAAAATCATAAGCACAAAATTAAAACCATATATATGATCTGATAAGATACCAAAATGTTTAATACAACAGTTAGGAATACAACGTTCATACAATACTGAAACAATGATTCCGAGGAAACTGTTGACACAGCGTTTTGGTGAGTGCCAAACAGGTATGACCTCAACTTCTTCAGAGCCCAAACCACAGCAACGGCTTCCCTCTCAATAGTTGACCAATGTTTCTCTCTGGGGGTCAGTCTTCCGCGTATGAACACGACTGGCTGATCCTGATCCTCTTCATTCAGTTGTGATATTACAGTCTCTACCCCCAACTCAGATGCATCAGTTTGAACAATGAATTGTTTGGAATAGTCAGAACTTTGCAGAATGGGAGCAGTGCACATGGCCTACCTTCAGGTCATCAAATGCCTTTTGACAGCCAACTGCCCACTGAACTTTCTTAGGCATTCTTTTAGAGGTCAGATCCATATCCCCTGACAAACCTCCTGTAGTACCCAGTCAGGCCCAAGAAAGCTCTGACCTGAGTCTGGGTAGTTGGAGAAACCCAGTCCATTATGGTCTGGAGTTTGCTCTGTTATGGTTGAACCGGTCTTCCACCCACAAGGTAGCCTAGGTACACAACCTTACTCTGCCCTATGTGGCACTAAGTGGCCTTGATAGTGAGGCCTGCTTTTTGCAGAGCCGCCAAAACATTACTCAGGTGGACCAAGTGATCCTCCCAGGTGGAGCTAAAGACAGCAATATCATCAAGATAAGCTGCACTATAGGCTTCCAGGCCTGTGAAAACTTTATTCACCAACCTTTGAAAAGTGGCAGGCACATTCTTCAAACCAAAGGGCAGCACCACAAATTGATAATGCCCACTAGGGGTTGAGAATGCTGTTTTGACCTTAACATTCTCAGCTAGTCTGATTTACCAGTAGCCAGCTGCGAGGTCAAATGTACTCAGAAACTTGGCTGAGGTCAAGGTATCTAAAAGTTCATCTGCCCTGGGAATAGGATGAGCATCAGTCCTAGTGACTGCATTGAGCCCCCTGTAGTCTACACAAAACCTCATCTCTCTATTATCACTCTGAGCGTGAGGTTTGGGTACCAGGACTACTGGACCAGCCCAATGGCTATCTGAGGGTTCAATCACTCCCAATTCAAACATCTTTTGGACCTCAGTCCTGATGCAGTCCCTGACATGGTCAGGTTGCCTGTAAATGTTGTTCTTTGCAGGTAAGCTCTCCCCTGTGTCCACTTCATGGGTACACCAGGTGCTCTGACTGGGAGTTAGTGAGAACATGTGTCTGTACTGATTGAGGACTTTCCTGCAATCAGTCTGTTGCTGCTCAGTGAGGCTGCCTGCCAAGGCTACACCATCTACTGAACCATCATCAGGGTTCTGTGAAAGGAGGTTAGGGAGTGGGTCACTCTCTCCCCCCTGTCCCTCATCAGTAGCCTGAGCAAGCCCATGGCTGCCCTGTCAACATATGGCCTGAGTCTGTTCACATGGAGCACCCTGTGGGGGGCTCCTGGGAGTTCCAAGGTCCACCAGGTAGGTGACCTCTCCCTTCTGGTCAAGTATGGTATGTGGTCCACTCCATTTGTCCTGCTGGGGCCACAGGCTCCAACACCCATACTTTCTGTCCTGGCTGGTACACAGTCAGAACAGCCTTTTGGTCATGCCATGCATTCTGTAATTCTTGGCTAGCCTCTAGGTTTTTGGATGCCTTCTTCATGTACTCAGCCATCCTGGAGCGGAGACCAAGTACATAGTCCACTATGTCTTGTTTAGGTGGTTTGAGAGGTAAATCCCATCTCTCCTTCACTAGACACAAGGGACCCCTAACTGGATGTCCAAACAGAAGTTCAAAAGGGCTGTAACCCTCCCCCTTCTGAGGAACCTCTCTGTGGCAAAGAGAAGGCAGGGCAACAGAACATGTAATTTTTGCCTAAGCTTTTCTGGGAGGCCCATGATCATTCCCTTTAGGGTTTTGTTGAATCTCTCAACTAACGCATTGCATTGTAGGTGATAGGGTGTGGTGATTTGTAATTCACTGCACACTCCTTCCACAAAGCAGTTATGTAACTTGACATGAAGTTTGCACCTGTCAGTTGAGACCTCCTTAGGGAAACCCACTCTGGAAAAAATTCCCAGGAGGGGCCTAGCCACCACAGGAGCTGTGGTGGTTCTAAGGGGTATTGCCTTTGAATACCTAGTGGCATGGTCCACCACCCCTAGTATGAATCTGTGCCCAGATGCAGTTGGATGATCCATGGGAACAACAATGTCAATCCCAACCCTCTCAAAGGGAACCCCCACCACAAGTAGTGGTATCAGAGGGGCCTTTGTAGTTCCACCTGCCTTACCACTGGCTTGACAGGTAGTACAGGAGCGAAAGAACTGCTTTGTGTCCTCTGATATGTGAGGCCAGTGAAACAGGGGGACATGCCTGTCCCAAGTCTTACTTTTGCCAAAGTGTCCTGCTAAAGGGATGTCATGTGCCAGTGTCAGTAGGAAGCCCCTAAACTTCAGAGGTATAACCAACCTCCTGGTAGCACCAGACTTAGGGTCTCTACCCTCTGAGTAAAGGAGTTCATCATCCCAGTAGATCCTGTGGGACCCACTGGCACTCCCAACAGCCTCAGCAGCAGCTTGATGTCTGAGGGGTTCAAGAGAGGGGCAGTTGTGCTGCTCCTGACTAAGCTTTGTCCTGGAAGGGCCACCTGTCCCCAAGAACTCCACCTGATCAGACTCAAGTTCCTCTGAGACAGTTTCTTCACAGGGACTGGGATCCTCTTCCTCAGGAGACTAATCCTCACTCTGAGGCTGGGGGGAAGACACTGCCTTACCCCTACTGCCCCTGCTCTTGGAAGGCACCTGGTCCATTTTTCCTGGATCCAGGGCCTGTTCAGTGAAAGACATTTTTGCTTGTGACCTGGTCACAGCAAACACCTCTGCAGAGATGCCCAACATTGCTGCATGTGTCTTGAGTTCCATCTCGGCCCAGGCTGAAGTTTCCAAATCATTACCCAAGAAGAATGCCACAGGGAGGTCTGACCTAACCACAACCTTCTTAGGGTAAGTTACCCTTCCCCAGCTGAAATTCATAACTGCCAAGGAATGGTCTGTCCTGACATTGCTAGCATTGGTCACTTGGTACATTTCACCAAGTTTGATGTTGTCAGGGCTCACAAGGTCCTTAGTCACCATTGTGACACTGGCTCCTGTGTCCCTATATTCCATGGCCTCCTTACCAATGATCAAAGGCTATTGTCTGTATTTGCCCAGATTACTGAGGCTGACAAATAGGGAGGCAACATCCATGCCTCCATCACAGACTAGAACAGCCTGAGCTGGAGTTCTGACTAGGCCAGAACCCATCTCCGATTCCAGGGTTAACCCTACTAAACCCTTGTTTCCAGTAGCACCACTAGAAGCTGCAATAGGGGGAAAAGTTGCCTTAGGGGCAGTACGGTTGGTAGGAGGATCCTTGGCTTTGGCACAATTGGCATCCCTAGGCCAATGTGTCTTTTCCTTGGATAGGAAACACCAAGGCTTTGTTCTGCCTTTACCCTTGTTGGATTGTGACCCACCCTCAGATGCAGGTTTTTGATGCTCTAAAGAAGACTTCTGATCTTTATCTGTCTTCCCACCCTTATCTGCAGGGTTAGCATCAGGCTTCTTTTGGTCACCACCTCGGTTCTGATTTTTCTGCTTCACCCTGGTTCTGACCCATCTATCTGCCTTCTTTCCCAATTCTTGGGGAGAAGTCAGATCAGAGCCAACCAAGTACTGATGCAACAACTGGTTTTGGCAATTATTAAGGATCTGCTCCCTCATAATCATATTGTACAATCCCTTGAAATCATTCACTTTGCTGCCCAGCAACCAGCCTTCCAGAACCTTAGTAGCACAATCTACAAAGTCCACCCAGTTTTGAGTCTGTGATCTACAAAGTCTACCCAGTTTTGAGTCTGTGCTTTCTGGGTGTCTCTGAACTTAATCCTGTATTGTTAAGTGGTTAAGCCAAACCCATCAATGAGAGCACTCTTCAGGACTGAGTAATTGTCAGCATCCTCTTCTCTGACAGTGAGAAGCTTATCTCTTCCTTTGTCAGCAAAGGAGAGCCACAAGATAGCTTCACACTGCTCTTGATGGACCCTCTGTACTTTACAGTCCCTCTTTAAAGCAGGTATCCATTTGTGGATGTCATCCCCACCATGGTAATGTAAGGCGGGACTATCTTGTTCAGGTTCCTGTAGTCATAAGTATACACCTTAACCCTAGGGACACTGTTGCTGCCACCATGGGACTCTAGTCCCAATCTCTTTCTAGCTCTCTGGAGCTCTAAGGATTCCTTATCTAGTGCCAATTGCTCTTGCTTGAGCCTAAGCTCGACTTTCTAAAACTCTGGAAATTGGTACTGTCTATCATAAGAGGAATCCCTCTTATTGGATATGGAAGTCCCTTCAGAGGTTCCTGAGTGTTGCGATTCTACAAAGGGAGATCTAGATCTCCTCGGTAAAGTCTGTACTCTTCCTGGTGGAGTAAAGAGAGGGCCACTGGAGCCTTCTTCCCCACCTAATGGAAGATCTATGAAGTCCTGGTTGGAATCATCTTGATCCCCCCTGCCAGGGTTTGAATCCAGGCCAAAGAAGGTTTCACTTCCTGGCCTTTCTTCAATTCCTGCCCCCCCCCCCCAATCCCGCTACTTCATCAGACCCTGGGGTCTTTTTAAGGTCATCTAGGAGTAACACCTCAATGAGGCGTTGGGTGTTTGCATTTCTCCCTGTCCTTAACTTCTTAGACACACATATGGCTTTCAATTCCTGGAATGAGAGGCCATTGTTCCTATTTGGCAGAGAGCCACTGGCTTCTCCTCTAGAAGACATACTAGTGTTATGTGGTGTAGGCACCTACCTAAACTAGTGGAGACTAAACTCTCTGGAGAAAGGGTGTGCTAGACCCTTGACTTACCCAGCTCCAAGTTCAGCAGAACTTATTTATTTTAATCTTGAAGTTTAATATGTGCCTAGTACTTTAGTGGTTTTCAGTTAATCAATCAATGAGATTTATCTGGTGAAACAATAGCAAGCTTGAATCCCAACCGCTGCACACCAATGTGAAAAGGTGACTTGGTATATGCTGTCCACTAGTTAAAGTGGGCACCTTGTACTAATCCACACGACCCTTATGATGTTTGAGGTCAAAGATAACCTTATTGAAAGCTATCCTAGTGGTAGCTATGGAGAGTAGCCTTCAGGCTTAATCTTGAAGGAATGTAAAGCAGCTTGTTTTACCAAAACATCACCTCCTGAATGACTAAATGAAGGAGAATCACACAGTAGTTATATAAAAATATGGATTTATTAATATAACACTCTCTACTATCCTCTACATGAGGATAGAACACAAAGCACACAATACGAATTCAATAGAACAGGTGTAAGTAGCACAATACACAGTGGGCTTCAGCGGGAGACCAAACCATATACTAAAATAGTGGTGTAACAATCACGACTTGACTAAACACAGTGCCTAGAGCACATAGAATCGCTGGGACCCCAACGAACCACCCAAGGTGATGACGCAGGACACCCACGGAGCAAGGGTGCAGTGAGGAAACACGACCGCGTGCTCCGTACAACTCTTTGGGAAAGTCGTGGTTGCAAAGTTAAAGTTTAAAGACCCTTCGAGGAGGACTTCGAACAAACCCTTCGGAAGTTAAGAGTTTAAAGAGCCACCCCACCCGTGGATTCCCTAGTACCCGAGTTACCTAACCCAGGGAAGCTCGGTGCAAAGGTCTGAAGTGGCGTCGGAAACCCGCGTCGTTCTCAATGGAAGGAAGAGAAGAAGTACTGCTGCTGTGAAGGTAAAAAGGGTCCGGTGGAATACAAGCCTGGATTCTGGATGGAAGGAACCTGAAAGCAGAGTGGACAGAGTCTGGTTCACTTCAGAGTGACTAGTGGCTCGGGAGACGAATGCCCACCGATTTCAGGTGCGAAGAAGGGAAGCTTGACTCTGCAGCCACCAGGACCAGGAGACGTCGAGGACAACCAGGAGCCGGAGGTGAGCTGTCCTACAAAGGATGTCGAGTGCTGATGTGTTGGTGTCCATCAGGAGCACCAACCAACCTTGGCAAAAGCAACCGACGCAGGAAGGTCAAACAGGTTACGGAGTGGACCAGCAAGGCCCAAGAGACTCACTGAGCAATGGGGAGTCAGGGCACGTCTGGAGCAACCAGGAAAGCCCAAGAACAATCAAGATGACCCTCAGGAGGACCCACAGGCCGAATCACCATGAGTCACGGGGGGACCTCTAGCAAGATTGCAAAGTACCAGCCCACGGAGTAAACGGTGCGAGGAGGCCGGAGTTCTTTGGTGCAAATACTGCTCAGGGTGAGGACTACACTGAGTCCAATGCACAAGCTCAGGAGTCGCCAAGAAGCTTATGCACTTACAAATGGAAGCGGTGCACAGGATTTCGGGTTACGCGGCCCCCATTAGAGATACTGGCCTCAATCTCGGTTAGAGGGCAGATCAACCTCAGGGACCTTCAGGAACCCACCTCCTGTGTTGCTGAAATCTTCGGAATTGGCAAGAGCAGCAGACCGGTCAGTTGCGCTTTAGGTGCCTGCGAAGCAGGGGAGTGACTCTCTCACTCCAAGGGAGATTCTTTGGTTCTCTTAAGTGCACCACAGGTCCTACATGGATCCTGTATGGAGCAAAGGCACAAACTAAGCTTCAGACGGAAAGGGGGATGAAGTCGAGCCCAGTTGAGGTCCAGCGAAGTCAAAGTGTCCAGACGGTCGAAGGTCAGTTGTTTCTCCTTTTGTAGAATCTTGTCCATGTAAAATCCAATGTCCTGTAGCCAGGTAACCCATTTTATACCCACAGGAAAGGGTTGGACAGATTCAGGGGACCATCTTAGCCCTGAATCCTTTGTCCAGATTTGCGCCAGAGCAGGAGCCAATGGCTCCCAGAACTGGTTTCAGCTGGACTATGCACAGGGATACCAAATGTGGCCCTACTGCAGACTTTCAGGCACTCTCAGAGTGCACCCACCCGAGGGGCGTGGCTGAGCAGGCGACTAAGATGGCCGCCTAACTTGAGAGCTCCGGAGCCTTTGCAGCATCTAATTCACCTGACTGCTTTAATATGCGAGGTGAGATGCCTTAAACCGCATGTTGAATGCCCTGGTGCTAGCAAACAACGTTCACTCCCAACAACGAAGTCTGGAGGTGCCCGGGGAGCTGAGATCAACGTGCTGCACTGCCCGACCTGACGCGGCCCTCGGAGGCCCCGAGTAAACAGGGGACTCGGGAGAGCCTGAGGGCGGGGCTCGGAGCGCACTAGCGTGCCGCAACGCTTGCCCTGGTGGCACTTTCCCTCCATCCTGCGGGCCCCAGCGGACCACCGGCTGCTCTTTTGCCGACTTTGGGGATTCTACCCGATCCATCCCATGAGCGCACGTGTGCTCTGGCAGCAAAATGACGGTGAACCTCACCGGAACACTAATGAAGGTAAGGACACATGCCGCGAAGGGGTGACCCCCTGCTTCCGATCTCGATCTGCTGGCACTTCCACACAGCGGGGCACCTATGGGATTGGCTCTTTTTGCCCAGAGTGGTGGTGAACGCATACTAAAGCATATACAAACAAATACCACAGGTTTCTTCTTCCTGAGTTGCAACCCCAGTACTTTCACTCTATTGCTTACCCTCCTTTCTTTGCTGTGGCTCAAAACTTAATCGTCACGTGGGAGCTCTCTTTCTCTCGGTACCTGTAAGAGGGACTTTTTCCTCATTTTGTTCTTTACCGTGGCATCTTCTTGCAACCAGATGGTCCTCTTCTCATGTTTGCAGACACTTAATTCTCAGGAACGACCTAATATTCCCCAACTTTCTTCCTTAGGTCCTGCATTGTCCTTTACCTGCAAGCTAACACCCACTTCTGGTTGGTATCTAGGCACCCCGCAGGTCAAGTATTGTGGTAGGCAGACAAGATTTTGGTCTAAGTAACATACCACTGAAACAGACCCATTTTTAATACCAGCTCCGAATGGCTGATCTGGACTACGATGGGGGCAGGCCCTTACAGTCAGGGCCGGCTTTAGGGCGGTGCGACCGGTACCACTGCACCGGGTGCTGGCTTCCTGGGGGCGCTGTGTTTGCAAGTTTATGTTGTTTTTGAAGCATCTGCTGCAGCGTTTCTTTCCTCCGGCAATTACCAGGCCTCACAAAAATGTCAAGTTAACTCCTGTGATTAATGGTTACTGCTTTCAAAAGAGACATCCTTTTGTTACTTACAATTTATAAACTTAAAGTCCTAATATTCAACAGTGAGCTATTAACTTTCATCATAGAACGGCATACACACTGCAAAGCATACATTAGAACATTGATGTTGCATAAAGGGTTAATTTGACTAGAAATCGATTCTTATTATTAAAGAAAACTCCCAACTATGCTGTTTCTTTTTCGAGTGTGTGCTTCTCCACACCAAGCACTCTTAAACTACATTGCCTACCAGTATGGATGACATGTGTCTCCTACACTTTTAGTCCTTTGGCTTATGTAAACATTTCCTATACTCTGATTTAACCCCTTCGCCGCGGCAGGAATTCCGCCGCGGCGCTGGGGGGGGTTTGGGGGCAGCGCGGTGGCGCTGTGCTTGTGACGGAACCGCTCCGTCACGAGCCACGGTTGAGCTGTGGTCATGACGGAGTGGTTCCGTCACGTCTCCGCCCACTGCGCTAATCGCCCGCACAGGCGGGGAATTAGCGCCGCGTCAGCCAACGGCCGCAGCATGACAGAACCACTCCGTCATGAGCACAGCGCAACCGTGGCTCATGACGGAGTGGTTCCGTCATGAGCAGGGAAGGGGTTAAAACACGTATGATTGAGTGTCTCTGTGTAATGTGTGTGTGATGCAAAGTGCTCTGACACCGTACACTGGTATGAGTGGCGCTATATAACTAATTCAATGTATCTGAGAGAGTGTGGTTATGCAGACTGTTAAAGGGTGCTAGTGAGAGAATCCGTGGTGGAGGTGGACAGTTGGGGGGGGGGGGGCGCCAACAAACACACCAGCGCTAAAGCCGGCCCTGCATGCGGTAGAAGATGCAAGCCTGATTTACTTTTATCAAAAGCTATGCTTTAGAAGTGCTGCTTCTGAGCAATTTGTCCTGATCCGGCAGTAATGTTTGATCAGATTCAGTGTTGCTGCTTTTATCATGTACTTAATACTTTCTATTTTGGAGCAGCGCTTCATGCCAAGTCTTTTAAGTGAAACGCCCTAACTGGATCAGCATCAATTATCTTTCTTTTATGCACACTGTGTAAGTAGCATAACCTACTGGAGCCGTATAATCACACCCCGCTGGTGTACCCAATTTGATTATATTGTTTATTATGTCAACACACTGGCTTACTTTTCTTGCCGGGTAATTTTTAAACTGTAGCCTGGTTATTATAAGGTGTGCAGGCAGTTTCTACGGGTATTTGATAAGGTGGGAACGAGGGCGTGCGAGATATGCATCATTGGCACTGTAAGCTACTCTCTATTTATCATATAGAAATGGCTATGTATAGGCTTAAGGGGATAAGGAAAAAAAGGCAAGGATCAAAAATTTGTGATCCAGTCACCAAATGGATTTAAGATGCTTCCCCTATTTCTGTATTTTTGTTATATTATGCTGGCTTTTTTCTATATTGCTCAATGTATGACTGTTTGTTGAAGCAAAACTTTAAATAAATAAAATTAAAAAAAAGAGATATGCATTTTCTGAAAATACATTTTGCACTTCTACATGCCACTGGACCTTGTATTATCTGAGATACGGAAATGGCTTAGCCCTACGCAGGAAGTAATGATTTACCGAGGTGGAAAACACTCTTGATACAAGAAGGGTCTAGAGCAGGCTCGGAAAACACATCTAATGTTACTTTGGGTTGTTTGGGGTTTTTGTAAAGCTCTATAAATAATAAAATGGTAGCCACAGGGCGCGATTTGGGTAATCGTAGGAGAAGATACCAACTATACATTGGCCCGAACTTGGAATGCAAACTCAACTACGTGATATCCACGAATCCTTTCAAGCAATAATTTAACTGAGCTCAACAGAGAACAGGGCTCACGACTGGATGCATTCAGAGACTCAGTGGGGTCTAATTCCGCACCACAATGCTCCATTCCATCACACCTGTGTCCAACACTGTGAAGTGACAGACAATAAACACCTACCACTTTGAAAAACTCACTACTAAAAATATAAAGACGCTAGGCTGAATAGAAATGTTTTTAGCAATTTAAAAAATCATTCTCATCTCCTGTTAAGGGGAGAGTCAGGGGACAGCCAGGCACCGTCCAAACCTCATTATTATCAAATGAACAGCAAGATGAAAATGTTAGTATTTATTCTGCCACAGTTCAGGATGGTAGGACAATGTGTACTGGACACACTTATAATAAATAAAAAAAACTCTTGCAGAGGTTGAGAATAAAATAACTGCATTTAATATATCTTCTGCAATTGTGCAGACGGTCTCTCAGCACTCGCTCCTTGCCAAACAGGTGGAGAAACTGCAGAAAGTTGTGTTTTACATTCTAGCTTCTATCTATCCCAGTATAGCATAGCTCAGGGGGGTACTGGCTAACATCTATTTTTTGTTGCACCTCTGTAAATATGTATATTTTTTTTATCTGGATCGTCCATTAGGTACAGCATTGTACCTAAATAGCAGCCTCCGCCAATGATACCCATACAACTGGCAAAATTAATCCACACTTAAATTTAATGTCAGCCACACTAATCCATCGTTCTATGCAGCACCTTCCTTCATTTGTACAATTGTTGGGAAGGGAATGTCTCATGCATAGTAAGCAGATGTTTACACCTGCACTAGGTGCCAGACTGCGTGTGAAACTGGTATCCTGACTTATATTTTGGCCTAGCATGATGTTGATTTAGAATGTGAGCCAGGTCTAGGCCTGTCCCTGGTGATACGAGGTCCAGAACCTGTTGTATGACCTGGAGGTATGCACTATACGTGCCCTTGTAGTGGGCAGTTGACTGCTGTCGATGGTCTGGGTGCATCACATAAAGCGGTGGTAGCAGCATACAGTGTTTTGTGAATCAGTTGAGTGGCCCAAACTTTTTCTCTGTGACAAGTAAAGTTCGCTGTTATGTGAACCCCCCACCCCATAACCTTACACTTACATTCCAAGAGCATGTAAAGGGCATATATGTGCAGTGAGGGAGTAGCACAAGTATGGCAGTAGGACTCTGCGTGTTGCATGAACCTCAGTCCCGGGATGAGTGGGATCCATTTTGGATGCCCCTTGTAAAGATGGAGGATGAGAACAGCTTTCCCAGACAATGAAATTGTTTTGCCAGTATTCCTGTGGCTGGATGGGGAGAGCCAGACAGTGAAGTGAGGAAGATGGAGATAGGGCTACCTATAGAAATACAATGAGAACCTTGCTCTGCGGGCTGCAGTTTCTGTTGTTCAAGGGGAAGACGTTACTAGGCAAGGCCTGCTGATTTTTTTTTCTTCTCCAGATTACTACTTCAGGAAGGCTGATGACAGCCAGGTGTAGAGAAGCTCATGCTTCATTGTGCCTTTGTTTTGGAGGCTGCAATAGCCAACAAGCATTGGCATAGCCAATAGGTCTCGCCTTTGGGACCTTATAAGTGTTTAGTTATCCAGCACAATATCCTTGGTGCAACATCATCAACTGTTGCATGGCTAAACACTTATAAGGTCCCAAAGGTGAGACCTATTGGCTATGCCAATGCTTGTTATAATAGCCATGGACCCGATAGCCCGGCACATTCAGGAACGACATCTGCACCGCGGATTGCAACTACATACTGGACTACTCATTGCATCGTTCTATGCGGATGATGTGATGCTATTTGTACGCAAGCCCGCGGAAAATCTACCCCCTCTTCTGCGAGAGGTGGTCTGCTTTGGTGTCTACTCGGGGCTGGTTATTAACTGGACCAAATCCGACATATTCCCACTGACCTCTGACACAATCCAGATCGACATAGAATTCCCTCTGAAGTGGTGTGCTGAACTGCCTCAATATCTTGGTGTTTATTTACATTGTAAAGCATCGGAGGTCATCCGCCTAAATTTCGGCCCAGCGATCGACCGGCTCGAGAAACAAATCGACAAATGGACGAAGCTCCCGCTCTCTGTGGTGGGCAGGAAAGCCATCATTAAAATGGTAGTGTTACCTCGTTTTTTTACCTTTTCTTAAATATTCCTGTTAACGTTGAGCTTTTTTACCACACTCTGGTCGCTTTTGATACGATTAGTATGGGCGGGTAGGCAACCGCGAGTGAATTGGGCCACCTTGACCATGCCATTTGAACGAGTCCCGGACTTCTAGTTATATTTAATTTGTGGCCTAATTCCATTTCACATATCTTTGGTTTCACCCTGAAGCCCAGCTTCAATATCTTAAACCCAATGGCTCGCAGGCGTATCCCCAATCACTATCTATCTTACTGCACCTGGGCCTTCCACAATGCCCTGCAGAAATTCAAACTGTCCCCGCGACATGTTGGGCGTGGTCAAAATTACGTAAATACCTAAAATACACGTCTTTCTATTCACCACATTTGCCACTGGCTGACAACCTGTGGAGACCCCCTGCAATGGAAACTCTCACTAAACGAACGATATCTACGCACAGACTGTCCAAATTGGGCGACTTTTTTCATGACTCTAAACCATGCTCGACTACTGTCCTGACCACGAGGGGACCTGCTACGCACATGGACAGCTTCTTGCTCCATAGAACACGAAGCTCCCTATTGAAAACCCTCCCCGACTCCACAGCTGAACCAGTTGATTTTCCACCACTCACGATTCTCATTAACTCCCCGGAACGTACACATTTAGTGTCACGCCTGTATTATTTATCGCTTACACTTTGCTCATCTGTAGGCTGTAGAGTACGTGCATCCTGGGAGCAAGATTTAGATGTTACTACCACTGACGACATTTGGAAATACTGCTGTTCCCAGATACGCTAGGTCTCGGGTAACTATAGACATAAATTACTACATTTTAAGTAACTCCACAGAGCATACATGACTCCCAAGCTATTGGCAAAGATGAACCCTACAACCTCTAGCATGTGCCTGCGTTGTGGTGCATCTGGAGCTGACTTTATGCATTTAGCATGGCAGTGCGCATCGGTGAACACGTACTGGGAGGATGTTTTTCGGCAGCTGTCGATTATGGTAGAACACTCCATACCCCCCACTCCCTTGACTACTTCCTTGATGGCCCTTTTAGGATATGTCAAACCGTTGAAGGGGAGCATTAGGAGATTTTCAGCAATGGCCTTATTGATAGCTAAATGTCAGGTGTCATTACAGTGGGACAGACAGCAATCACCGTTAGTAAAGA
Source organism: Triturus cristatus (assembly GCF_964204655.1). NCBI lineage: Eukaryota > Metazoa > Chordata > Amphibia > Caudata > Salamandridae > Triturus > Triturus cristatus. The sequence goes on along the minus strand of NC_140581.1, from coordinate 1,186,867,142 downwards.
CTTGGATTCAGGATCTTACCTATTGTGATATTATGTGTGACATGTATGCCACACTTTTACCTGTCACATCACATCCCTGTGACATTTGGCAACCGCTGAACAGTTACCTACAGTCCCATTCCATGGATCCCTAGGGGAACAAATACACCCACACACTGCTGGTATGTTGTTCACTTGTAGACCGAGAATTGTGTTCAACCTTAGATATTCCTTATGAGTAAAATTTGCGACTCTGTACCAGAAATACTGCTTTGATTGTACTTAGTGAGATTGCTGCATTTTACCTGTTGTTCTTTTTGCTTGAGAAGTATGTAAAATATGCTCCTTTGTAATAGTTTCTCTTTTGGTGTTGTTTGTATGAAGACACTTCTATCTAACATGCCGGCGACTGTTAGCACAGCCGGTATGGACCACTGACTTGTTAAATTCCTCGACTGGTTGTAATGTCTCTTGGAAATATCAATAAAAATATATATACAAAAAAAAGGAGTGCACCCTCCCAGCCCCAATACACTAAATCCTGTCTGGGAGGTGGTCACACCTCACTGTGACAGGATGTCTATTATGCTGCCTTCCTCTGCTCGAGCTTGGTTCAGCAGCAGGAGGGCAGGAATGTGTCTCTGGTCGGCAGCATCCATTTTGTGCTGTCCGGGTCGATAAGGCTGGCACCGGCAAGACCAGTGACCCCACGAAGCTCACTTCAGCACGGTGGAATCATACCTCCCACATCAGCTACTGGTGTGGAGGTATGATTCCGCGCGTGCCCCCCCAGACCTGGACCGCCGTCTGGACCTCGAGCGGTGAAACTTCTTTCCCCGGCCACCAGGCCCGCCACCGGCCACCCCACTTGAGGAAGAGTCAGAATCCTTTCCCAGTGGAGAGTGAGGACGCAGTCGCACAGTCTCATCCATCCAAGTGAACGCCTCCTCCGGAGAGTCAAAGAAGAGCGTGCGGGAGCGGTAGGCGACCCGCAGCCGGGCCGGATACAGCAAAGCATAGGGAAGCTTGAGCTCCCGCAGACGGGCCTTGGCCGCGAGGAAAGACTGCCGCAGTTGCTGAGTTTGTTTAGTATAGTCCGGGAATATGAGGATACGGGCGTTATTAAACTGCAAAGGTTCGTGGGCTCTGGCTTGTTTAAGGATCACGTCCCGATCATGATAGTTGAGCAGTTTCGCTATCACCGGTCGCGGCCTGGATCCAGGAGGGGGCTTCTGCATCAGGGCTCTATGCACCCTCTCTACCACGAAGCAGGTGGACAGGGAGCCGGCGGGTAGCCAACCCTCCAACCACCGCGCGAGAAATTCCTCCATATTCCCAGACTCGCAGCCCTCTGGAAAGCCAATGAAGCGGAGGTTGTTGCGTCGGGCCCGACCTTCTGCATCCTCAACCCTAGATGCCAGGCCCCTCTGGGAAGTCTCCAGGGCCGCCACTCGTTGCTGCAGGGCAGTCACCACGTCCTCTACCCCGGAGACCCGGGTCTCGGCCTCGGTAATACGTGCCACGGCATTGCACAGGTCCTGGCGCAACAGCATGACATCGGAGCACACCACTCCTATCTTGGCGTCCAGGGCATCTCTGGACTGGGTGATGGCTGCCAGGATGGCTGCAGTGTCCTGGACGGCACCCGGGGCCCCGGCCACCGCCCCGGCCGAGCCCCCCGGGCAGGCGTATTTCTCTAGCGTGCTCTGTTTAGAAGGCCCTCCGCCAGGTTTGTCTCTCGTCATGGTGTGGAAGGCGTCTCCCCACAATCCTTCGTCCCTCTAGAGGCGCCGCTCCCGCGTCCCTCGCCGGCCCCGTGCACGATGCGGTCCAATCCCACAAACCAAATCCGGGCCTTGCAGCTCGATTTAACTGCCGAGGTGGCCGTATGGGGGTCCCAGCCAAGTAGCACCGGTCAGCACGGATCCCGTGGCCCCACTCCTCGTCACGCAGCCACTCCAAGACTCACGGGGCACCCCAGAGTCACCACGCTGATCCCTGTTCCACCACGCCGCCCGGGCCTCGGACGCCACCAGAGCCCACGCCGGGTCCAATGTGTACGTCAGAGGGACAGGCTGGATATGTCTCGAGGCTATCCCCGAAACGCTGCGGGCCTCCCGGCCACCCCCCTGCACCCCCACGTGGGCCGACAGCACCGCCGAACCCCCAGATGAGTAGAAGTCAGTGAGATGGGGGGGGGAGAGCCCAGATACCCCAGCCACCGGGGGCGAGACACTCACCCTGCAGCTCCTCCACGAGCGCCGCAGCCCGACTCAGCTGCCGTCCCCAGGCGCAGTCTCCAGGCGGCCAGATGCGCCGGTCGAGGGTCCACCCGCCAAGTCCACCGTCCGCCCGTCGTCAGGTGCCAGGCCCTCCTGGATCAACTCCGCTGCACGCAGGGGCCACGACCCGCAGCCCTCAACCCCCACGTGGGCTCAAGGACTCTCCCGGCGTGGGCCCAAGATGGCGACCTCCTTCACAGCACTGGTGCGCCCCACAGCGTCCGTCGTTCCGCGGACCTATTCTCCAATCTCACCCCGGTGGGGGAGGGGGCCGTCGACCAGGATCACAGGCGGCCGCTGCTACGCGGGGAACATCTGTCGCGCCCCCGTCAGGGCGCTCTCAGCCCCTCCGCGGCCGCTGCCAAGCACTGAAGTCGCCTGACGGCCCGCAATCGAGGCCGCGGCTCCCGCGTCGCCTCCAGGCCCCAACTTCGCACCAACCCGTCTCTGCTGTCAGGCGCCGCTTTCGGTCCCGGAGCACGGGAAACAGGAGCGCCGCGATCCCCGAGCCTCTGCCGTGTCAGGCGCTATGGAACACGGCCAGGGGAGCAGGATAATTACAGGATATGTGGCGGGCTAGCCGGAGCTCAGCTAAAAGCCGTCCGCCATGCTGGCTCGTCAAGCCACGCCCCCGCTTGCATTTTGTATTTTGATCGCCGCTTTGCTCTGTGCCCCCTGCCCCCCGCTCTGCTCTGTGCCCCTTGTATTCTGTATTTTGATCGCCGCTTTGCTCTGTGCCCCCCGCTCGCCGCTCTGCTCTATGCCCCTTGTATGTTTTATTCTGTATTCTGATCGCCGCTTTGCTCTGTGCCCCATTGTATTTTGTACACCTCTCGCTCCTCTGTGCCCCGCGCCGGTCTCCCGTCCTCCGTCCCCGCCGCTGCCTCCCCTGCGGCCCCGCCCCCTCCACGCCCATTCACCACACCCGTCCCTCGCCTCCCAGCTGCTCCTCCCTCCCCACCTCCCCATATATGGCGGCCGCTGTGCGGCCACGCCGCTGGCGCGCCAAAGGTGCACCTAAGGCAGGCCCATCTGCGCCCGTCCGCACCTGGAGCGCGCCCAGCACCAGAACACCTTGCCCCCACACCAGCCACGAGGACTGCCGCCTCCGCTACGACGCCAAGACCCTCATCGCTCTCAACCCAGGAAGAACTCACACCTGCTGCAAGGCCGCCCCGAGGCGCACCCACGGCCCTTCACCTGCCGGAACTGCAGCTTCTCCTGCCATGAAAGCGCCAAGACACCCACCACAACAGAAGCCAACCAGCTTAGATACATCCTGATCAACACCCGCTCCGCACACAAACACACCGTCGAACTCTGGGACCTACTCGACAGCACATCACCGGACGTCGCCTTCCTGACCGAGACCTGGATGAACGAAGCCTCCTCGCCAGACATCGCCATAGCCATCCCAGACGGGTACAAGATCACCCGCAGAGACCGCACCAACAGGGCCGGAGGAGGAATTGCCATCGTCCACAAAAACACCATCAAGATCTCAACAAACACCAACGACACCCTCAGCACCGCCGAACACATGCACTTCCAGATCCACACGAACCCAAAGACCACCCTAAGAGGCACCCTCGTCTACAGACCTCCAGGACCCCGGCCTCAATTCTGCGACTCCATCGCCGACCTCATCAGCACCCACGCGCTGACATCCACCGACTACATCCTCCTCGGAGACCTGAACTTTCACCTGGAGAACAACAACGACAGCAACTCCTCCACCCTGATCGACAACCTCGCCAACCTCAGACTGAAACAGCTCGTCACGATGCCAACCCACAGCCCCAGCCACCCGCTAGATGTCATCTTCTCCTCAAGCCCCCACGTCACCTTCAGCCACGCCTCCGAACTCACCTGGACAGACCACCACTGCATCCACTTCTCCTTCCGAAAACCACCCACACACCACCGCACCCTACAGACCCCCCGCCGCCGCTGGGGCAAAATCACTGAAGAACAACTACAGACAAACCTTGCACTCAACCACCCGACGACCCAAACCAACCCGGATGAAGGTGCACTCGCCCTCGAATGCTGGATGAACGACTGCGCCAACACCGTCGCTCCACTGAAAAACCCCACCAACACAGACACCAGCAGAAGAGTCAGCTGGTTCACCCCGGAACTCCTCAACTCCAAACACACCTGCCAGAAACTGGAAAACATATGGCACAACGACAAGACGCCAGACAGCCGCACTGCCCACAAAGACGCCATCCGCAACCACCACCACCTCATCAGGACCGCCAAAAGATCCTCCTTCACAGACCGCCTTGACAACAACGCACACAACAGCAAGGAGCTCTTCACCATCGTGAAGGAACTCTCCAACCCCAACTTCAACGCCAACGACATCCCACCATCGAAAGCCCTGTGCGTCTCCCTCGCCACCTTCTTCCACCGGAAAATCACCGACATCCACGACAGCTTCAGACCCCGGACGACCCCTGCCGACCACACCGCACCGAACCCACCGCACCCCACCGCCCACGACACCCTGACAACCTGGGCCAACGTGAGCATCGAGGACACAATCAAGACCATGGGAACAATTCACTCCGGATCCCCATCTGACCCTCTCCCGCACCACATCTTCAACAAAGCCAGCAAGTCCATCGCTCCCCACCTGCTCAAAATCATCAACCTCTCCTTCGAGACTGCCACCTTCCCTGAGAGCTGGAAGCACGCAGAGATCAACGCCCTACTGAAGAAACCCAAGGTGGACCCGAGCGACCTCAAGAACTTCCGGCCCATCTCCTTGCTTCCGTTCCCAGCAAAGGTCATCGAGAAGATAGTAAACACCCAGCTCACCCGGCACCTCGAAGACAACAACATCCTAGACCCGTCCCAATCAGGATTCCACAGCAACCACAGCACCGAGCCCGCCCTCATCGCCGCCACAGACGACATCAGGATCCTGCTGGACAATGGCGAGACGGTGGCCCTCATCCTCCTGGACCTCTCTGCCGCCTTCGACACCGTCTGCCACCGCACACAACGCACACGCCTCCACGACGATCCGTAACAAAGCCCTGGACTGGACCACCTTCTTCCTCTCCGGCAGAACTCAGAGAGTCCGCCTCCCCCCGTTCCGATCCAAGGCCTCCAAGATCATCTGTGGTGTCCCTCAAGGATCCTCCCTCAGCCCGACACTGTTCAACGTCTACATTGCACCACTAGCACGCATCACCCGACAGCACGACCTCAACATAATCTCCTATGCCAATGACACTCAGCTGATCCTCTTCCTCACAAAGGACCCCCCTCACCGCCAAATCCAACCTCCACCAGGGAATGAAGGCTGTCGCCGACTGGATGGAGGACAGCCGCCTCAAACTGAACACAGACAAGACGGAAATCCTCGGATCCTCGGATCCAACCCCTCCACATGGGATGACTCTTGGTGGGCCTCATCACTGGGATCCCCCCCGGCCTCCACCGACCACGCACGCAACCTGGGAGTCATCCTCGACTCAAAACTCTCCATGACCAAACAAGTCAACGCAGTCTCCTCTACCTGTTTCAACACCCTCTGCATGCTCCGCAAGATCTACAGATGGATTTCGACTAACACGAGGAAAACAGTCACCCAGGCCCTAGTCAGCAGCAGACTCGACTACGGAAACGCCCTCTACGCCGGAGCCCCGTCCAAGCTCATCAGCAGACTACAGAGAGTCCAGAATGCCTCCGCTCGCCTGATACTCGACGTCCCGTGACCACATCACCCCCCACCTGAGGAACCTGCACTGGCTCCCCGTCGTCAAAAGAATCTCCTTCAAGCTCCTAATCCACGCACACAAGGCACTCCACAAAACCGGCCCAGCCTATCTCAACAGTCGACTCTCCTTCTACGTAGCCAACAGAAATCTCCACTCCGCTGACCATGCCCTGGCCACGGTCCCACGCATCCGGAGAACCACTTCCGGAGGCAGGTCCTTCTCCCATCGCGCCGCCAAGACCTGGAACACCCTCTCCCTCGACCTGCGACAAACCAAAGACCTGCTGACTTTCAGGAGACAACTCAAGACCTGGCTCTTTGACCAGTAACAGCACCACCCCCCCCACACCCCCACCCAGCGCCTTGAAACCCTACTGGGTATGTAGTGCGCTTTACAAATTATGTGATTGATTGATGATACATGCTTAAGCCCATGGGAGGCCTCTTGGGTACCTATGCGCTGGGTACATTTGTTCTAAGGACTGATAAGGGTACCCCAGTATCCAATCTGTAGTGTACCAAAGTACATGTATGTCAATATAAGGGAGAAAGCAGATAGACTGGGGTCCTGATTAGCAGCATACCAGTCAGACTAGTCAAAAACAGTGAGACATCCAGCAAAAAGTGGGGGTTACCATAAGAAGCAGATGCTTCTTTCCTACAAATAACACTGGCATAGTCATGGTCTAATTCACCATCAGCCTCTCCTTCTGGTGTCAGCAACAGAGAAGCAGCGTTTAGTGTGTTATATGTCCTGATGGAAACACTTTTGACAGTATTGTAATTACGCAGGAGAGACCTTATGCCCGTTCACAGCCAAATGGTTGAGCAGAGCAATCATGTTTGCTTGCATGATTTCCTGGTCATCGATACAATTCAGAGATCATTGATGATTGTGTTAAGGTTGAATTACATGGTAGCTGCAGAGGTTCTAGATTCTTTTTAAGTATCTGATTGAAGTAGTATGGGCTTTCAGTATACCCTTGTGGGCGCAACACCACACGCGGGTCTTCTCTTGGAACCAGAACACAAAGAGAAACTGCCTCTCTTCATGTAAGGGAACTGAGAAGAAGGCTTGGCAGAGGTCAATGACTGTTAACCGCTCAGCCTCAAGGGTAATTTGGAACAAAATTACAGAAAGGGTACAGTACCACAGGATATCATGAAATGATAATTTGGTTAATATTCTGAAGATCCTGAACTATCCTTCACTTTTTGTTGACTTTTTGTAAAGCCATGATTGGTGAATTACATGGTCCCCTGATGACTTATTTTAGAGTGCCTTGCTCTGTCATGTGTTCAATGATAGGGGTGATCCCTGCAATGGCTTCTGGGGTCAATTTATAAGGGCGGGTCTTTGGAAAAATGGCATTCGGTTGCAGGGGAATCTTTAGGGATTTGGCACCTTTGATCAATGTAATTTCTCTCCTTATGAAGTCCCAGACATCCTCTCTAACTGTCTCTCTCAAATCGATTAGTAGGTCCTCTTTTGTAATAACTGGGTATAACCTGACAACAGGATCTGACAATTATAAGTTGAATTCAGCTTGGGCTGCTTGGGTTTCAATTCTGACTCCATCCTACATGCAGCAGATGACGCAGTTGAGTGTACAAAGAAGGTCTCTTTCTAACAAGTTTACAGGAATAGAATCACAGATCACAAACGAATGTTGCTCCTTGATGTTGCATACCTTTACCAGAACAGGAGCAGTAATTTGATTGGTACACTGCTGATTAGTAAGACCTACAACTTGGGCCTCCACTCCTGAGAGGGGTAGGTTAAGGATTCACCTGTTCTAACCGTTGAAGAAGTGGCTCCTGTGTCTTATCAGGATAGATACAGGTGTCCATTAACCTCTCCATTTACATATACAGTCCACTCTGGTCCACTTCCAGGACTGCACCAAGTACGCACTCCTCCTCCCCCCTCAGGCACCATCATTGGTCCTTATCCAAATCTGTTGAAGTCTCAAACATCATGGGGATTTGGCCATTTTGAGACATCATCAGGTTTTGGGGTACTCTGTTGCTCAGCTGGGAATGTAAAATACCTCCCTGTATCTACATCGGTTAAAGGTATTCAGCAGAATACCAGGCTTAGGAGCCTTTGAAGCTGACATCTGGGTCTAGGTATTGGGGGACACTCTTCCTGCCCCACAGGACTTGCGGCTTGTATGTCGGTCATGATTTGGTTTGGATTGTAACAACATTTTGAATTGTGTGGGCCTAGGCTGTAGTTTTAAGTCAATCATTCTCCTTCTAAAATTCTCTATCCAACGGATATGGAAGGTTCTTTTAAATGGGAACCGTAGCTCCCCATCCTTGGATCTGTATTTATGCCATTGGCTAAGCCACATGCACGCGTGTAACCCTTTCTTGGCTGTTATCTCTCTAGCTTGGGAACCTTTGGGGGTAAACATTTGCTCCTTACTTACATCCTACCTTTTTGACAAGAGGTTCCCAGTGCTTGTTATCTGTGTCTGACTTTGATTGGTGACTCAGCATAATCCCCCACAATTGCTTAGTAAAGCATCATGCTGGTATTCTGTGGAACATTCCTACTGAGATGTTAGTCTGAGCCTCTAAACCATGGTTACTCATAGTATGGCCCGCGGGCCGCCAGCGGCCCGGCAAGCCTTCCTTGGTGGCCCGCGGACCTTGCAGACATCCTACCTGTGTTTTAAACAAAAAAATTAATTGTGTTAGCAAACACTGCCGGTTGCAGCAACCCAGACTCTGCTCTGTAGGGGCCGGGGAATTCCAGTGATTGTCAAAGTGGAGATGCAGGGGCCTAAGAGATGAAATACAACAAAGTTTTATTAACATGTAAATGGTCTTTTAAAGACCTGTGAAGTACTCGGGTGCGGCTGTGTGCGTGTGCTTGGAAGCTGTCTCAGTGCGGCTGTGTGTGCGTGCTGGGAAGCTGTCTCAGCTCGGGCTGAGGGCTGACAAACACACGGGATGAGGTGAGGTGAGGGAGGGAGGGAGAGGGAGACAGAGGGAGACAGAGGTTGACAGAGGGAGACAGAGGCGCAGTCTGGGGGAGACAGAGAGAGGGAGACAGAGAGAGAGGGAAAGGAAGGGAGACAGAGAGGGAGGCAGAGAGGGAGACAGAGGGAGGGAGATGGAGACAGAGGGAGACAGAGGGAGGGGAGAGAGACAGAGGGAGGGGGAGAGAGACAGAGGGAGAGGGAGGGAGACAGGGAGGGTGGCGGAGGGTGACAGAGGGAGGGAGGGAGACAGAGGGATGGAGGGAGACAGAGGGAGGGAGAGAGACAGGGAGAGATAGAGGGAGGGAGACAGAGGGAGGGAGAGGGAGGGAGGGAGACGGAGGGAGACAGAGGGAGGGAGGGAGAGAGGGAGGGAGGGAGACAGGGAGGGAGGGAGGGAGACAGAGGGAGGGAGACAGAGACAGGGAGGGAGACGGAGACAGGGAGGGAGACAGAGAGGGAGACAGAGACAGGGAGGGAGACGTAGACAAGGAGGGAGAATGAGGGAGATGGAGGGAGGGAGGGAGACGGAGAGAGGGAGACGGAGAGAGGGAGATGGAGAGAGGGAGACAGATGGAGAGAGGTAGACAGATGCAGGAGGGCGACGGAGGGAGGGCAACGGGGGAGGGCGACGGAGGGAGGGCGACTGGGGAGGGCGACGGGAAGGGCGACGGGGGAGAAAGACAGGGAGAGAGAGAGAGAGAGAGAGAGAGAGAGAGAGAGAGAGAGAGAGAGAGAGAGAGAGAGAGAGAGAGAGAGAGAGAGGGAGGGAGAGGGAGGGGGAGAGGGAAAGAGAGAGAGAGGGATGTGTGTATGCCGGGCCTGGTGGCTCAGTGGACGAAGCCGGCTGCTGCAGGGACCTGTGTTCAACCTCATGGTCACAATTTTTGTTTGCTTTAGCCCCGCCCCTCCCCCTCTGACCCCGCCCCCACTGGTGCGGCCCTCGGCCACAAACCACACTGTAAATTTGGCCCCCAAGAGAAAGTTTGTGAGTACCCATGCTCTAAACTAATATCACTGACCTCTGTATGGCTATGGATATGGTACTAAATGAAAAGCTAAGTGTGCCTTAGTGCACGTGATAAGAGAGACAGGACCTACAGCAATAGGGAAGCTTTAATCTGGAGTGATGATGGGCACCACACAAAAGACTAGAGGCAGAACTATGCATGTTGAGTTTGGAGAGGTTGCCTCCATCCATGAAGCAGGTATTTGCAGCAGTGGCTTCTGCGCTATGTCGGTGTAGCGGCGCCCGCCCTGCCAGCAGCCCCAAAACTCTAAAAAATAAAATGATAATAACACAGGTTTATTATCATTTTATTTTTAGCACAAATAAGTCTTAGGGCGGGCAGACGGTGACAAGCTGTAGGGAGACTGTTGGGCAGCACTGCTGTCAGTAGCCATGTCCGTTTGGTCGGCTTCTCAAGATGGCCAAACTGACATGCACACTGAAGTTGTCTACATCCCAGCTGCATTGTTGGGTTGGCGACTGCAAGCACAGGCTCCCAGTATCCCTTAGAGCGCAAATTCATAGTGCTCTGACCAATCCTGATGCTGCTTTCAAACATGAGAGCAGTGTTAGGATTGGCTGCCTGGGAGCCTGTACAGTGCAGCAGCAGAAGAGCACAGAGTCTGCGATGTGGCGAGAAGCAGGTAAGTGTTTTTTGTTTTTTTATTATTATTTTTTCGTCCATTACCCTCATCACCACTCTGCCCTGATACCAGCCACCACTGGGTATTTGCCTGAGTAGCTCTGCCTGCTGAAACAGCAAAAAAGAGACTCAGATAGAGACACATGCTACCAGTGAAGAGTAGGGAAAGCATGAACTGCTTAGGTGAAAAAAAAACAGACGGGTAAAGCAGGAACCACTATAAAAGCAACTGACAGGATTTGTGATATATTTCTAAACCAAGAATGGCTGAGAATAGTATGGCATACAAATTAAAATTTGAAATAGAAGAACCATTTATGTATAGGCCTTAGAAGAGGTTTTCTGAGGTGAGTGTTAGAGAGGTATGTAGTTTATTTTCTGTCTTATGGATTTCTAGGGGATTCAGATTGACTCAGGATTTGTTACCAGTAGGAAAAATGTTATTACGGGTCACATTATATTAGACTAAGCAAGTCTCCACAGAGATAAAATGTCTCTGCTTCCTATGGTAGGACCTGGAGAATTTAATTATTTTTAAAGAGTAAGTTTACTACTTTTAGCAGTTTACCAACATTGCATGTGGTATGTCTGGAAAGCTGTAGCAAGCACTTTTGTCAAGGCTCTTTTTCTGGAAATGTCATGTGACATAAACCACTGGTTTCTATTCTCCCATGCATAGGCCCAATCGGCTGAGATTTAGTGCGATATTTATTGCACCGGAAAACAATCTGACTTTGTGGGGGTCAGAATTTAGGTGCGATAAACAGCATCTATTACTAGTTTTGGGGGGAAAAAGATGGATTGTGATGCTTACCACACCAAAATCCACATATTCCTGTAATTTTGTGGCATTTGTTCCCTGGCGAATTTTGGAATGTATAACCTGCAGAAATGTACTTGGGAAAAATTGTGAGTGTGTGGTAATGGTTTCAAAATGTATAATTCTGGTTTGTGCCATTACAAGAATTATTACACATACTGGAATTTTAGGGTCCACTTGTAGTGAGGGCCATAGCATAGAATTTTGCACAGGGTGAATGATGCCTCCTGTGCTAATGCACATTTTTCCCAATGCTTTATCCTGCACCTGCCAGCAAACCTGGGGTGATCTGTTCCTCTTCCCATCCTGGAAGTGGCGTTCCTCCAGCCTTTAGAGGAGTGAAACTCCAACCACTCCCAGGGTGGGAGGGCATTGGATCGGAGTTTGGGAAGCCCATAAACTTCCAAAGTAGATGTCCTCTGCCTACATGATAAGTGGAAGTTGAGTTGTAGATTTCTCAATTCTTTTGGTGGAGAAATTTTCAGGCCGTTCCGATTACCAAACAGGCAAATTAGGCACAGGCCTATGGGCCCAACACCTTTTAGGGACCCGCGACAATGGCTTAAAATATTATTGATTTGATCTTGAAAGAAAATTACAATCAAGCTTTCTTAAATATTATTTCCAAAAGATCGGAAAAAACGAATCCACTCAAAGAAACGAACACTTTACATTAAAGGCTCTATGGAGAAAATACTGTATTCATGTAATGAATCCATTAACAACTTAAAGTATATAAACCAGAGACATCAGATCACTGCATGTTCCGTCGCAACACCCATTGATTTTGAGGCTGCCCCCTATTTACAAGGGGGGTGTAAATAGGAGGCATCGCCAAAATTAACCCCAGGAAAAACCTGGTGTTAATATGACAAAATGAGTAAAAATGCTTTATTTCTCCTAGTTTTTGCAATTTCTATGTGTGCTGCATTGTGTGGCACACAAAGAAACAGCAAATTTCCATGATTGATTGTTTATGTGCAGGAAGGTGTCCCTTAGTGCACTTAAACAATCAGTTAAAAAATGACGATTTGCAACTTCGAGCACACAAAGAAGTTTTAAACATCATTCTGGAACGTTTATGTGCAGGGAGGGACTCCTTCCTGCACATAATCATTCCCTCAACGCTTGCACCCTTGCACTATGGTGCAAAGATGCCTGCATTGGTGCTAGGCAGCATAATTTAGCGCCATCGCAAGGAGAAACTCAGGAGTGCACCAAATTATTGTATTGTATTTTAAATAGAGCGCGACGTGAGCTGTTTTGGAGCTAATCCACGGTTCGCCACTTTATTGTAAATAGGCCCCTAGATCTTCTAATGGGAGGGAGATCATGGGCCCTGTTTTAGAGAAGGTCCTATGGGCAATACGGAGTGATCTGAATTTAATCCACTCTGCGACAGGGAGCCAATGAAGGATTTTGAGGCTTTGGCGAAAGTGGTGTCTCGCAACATTGTGAAGAATTCGTGCGGCTGATTTTTTTCATCACTTGCAGACAATCGGCAGACCTCGAAACAATCGACAGACCCGATCCCAGAGGGCGTTTGAGACACATAGAAGACAGTAAGACATTAGAAAATGCGTGTCATATCTGTGGTCTCAAAGGATGACAACGCTTAGCCTGGTCTGTCTCGATAAAGTGGGCAATACGTTAGGATTGTCACTGCGCTGGGATGCCGCAATCAGAAATCAATATACTACTACTCATGTGCTGACAGAGCAGCAGACATCATTATATTTTATCCTTGAGAGCTCTGCGTGGCAATAAACTTTGTCCTCCCCTTAAACCAGGAGACACTGTTTGAATTCGAAATGCTTTCGTCCTGTTCATAGATGCATCACTGGTTGTAACGTCTAGTGAAGAAGCTATTCAGAAGTTACACATTTTACCACCTGATGGCAGCATTGGGATGTTTTTAAAATGTGTTAAACGTTTATACTTTCGTAACAAGAATACCAAATGTGTTAAACTGCATTTGACGAAATTGGTTCCTTTGGGCGCCAACATCTATGGGGCACGGGGGCGCAGACCTGTGAAATATTTGAGCTTATGGGCCCCTAAAATAGGCATCTAAACTTGGACTCTTCATGGGAACAAAGCACTAGTAGAGCCTTTCCCTTCATTTCTCAATTTAGGGCCCTCTCAGTTGCTGCTAGCATGACCACGGAAGGGCTGGGGTTACTGCGTGTGATGGTATGACCAGGGCCTACTACACACAGGGGCTTTCACATAGTGATGGGCAGTAAAGCTTTTAGCGAGCGCCATTGGTTTAAAAGAGCATGCATAATTTGCCTAATAACTCGGGAACACAAACATGTGCACATGAAAAGCAATCTACACTATTACATTATTTCTGTGAAAAACCTATGCTTCCAAGAATAACAAGCATTTGCAATGCAATAGGTCTCGCATTTGCGAGAGTTTAAGCTATTGGCATTGTAAATGACAATGCCTTTTATTTATCTGTTTTGTTAATTAACACCTAAATAAAAGGCATTGTCATTTACAATGCCAATAATTCAAATTCTTGTAAATGTGAGACCTAGTCAAAGAAGTGGCTGCCATTGTCCCGGCTGCTGGGAAAGTGAAAGCACACATGGCGCACTGAATGTTGCAGGAAAGCATGTTGTGCCTACAGTAGGAGACACTCATTAAAGAAAATAGTGCTTACGGAGTAAATAAGACAGAGCGTGTAACAACTGAAGTAAAAGGGCCAGTCCTCATGGGAGGTTACAAATGAAAATAAGGCGTTACTTAAGAGGGTCTAACAAGCCTATTAACGAATCAGAAGCCAGCATTTAAGAAGGACAATGACACAAGCCAATGACAAATATGGACGGGCCTTCTATTCCATACTCCAACACAGCATGGCTTGCAGAGCAGAGTATGTGCTGCCCAGGCTCGATCTAAAACGAAAGTCTTGGGTAAACCACTACAAAAAGCCAGGATCACAAATGCACATTTGCCTAAAAAGAAGTGAACTTCTATACAAGGGCTCGTGGGTCATGCTATACTTAGCTGGAGTGTTTTTACCCTTATTTTTTCTTTTTCTTTTTTTTGGTGCTCATTGTGTGTTTGAGCTATGCCTTCAGGCCCCAATAATTAAAAGCCAGTAATATGCTTTCTTCGTGCAGGTAAGTATCTTGTTTTCTTGTGATGTGCATTAGAGCTAAAAAAAAGGCTTCTATACCTGTTCTAGTGAGATCTGCCTGCTCAGAAAGACCTGCACTGTTCTATTAAAAGTATATGCGACAGATTAAAAAAAAAATAATAATAATTTCAATTATATGGCTATCGTATTTAGGCATTGCAATTTTTTCCCTTTTGCCTCAGCTGTGCAGAAATCATCTTCCCAGGTCCTTCCAAGTGAGAGACTGCTGAAAGATGGGGGGCCCAACAAGCAGGTAACATACACATAAGCGTCAGTGACAAGAACGTGTAAAGGTGGACAGGTGGGGCAAGAGAGAGTTAAAGCGCAGAAGAACAAGGTGGCGCAAATGAAGGGAAAGAAGACAAGTTTGGAAAAAAGAGTTAAGGGCAAAGGGGTGGTTGTTCACGGAGGCTAAAGCAGGTGTACCAAGCAGCGATGGACCAGAAGTGGTCGTATGTGGTGAGGAGTTGGGACATGGGGCCTGTTAGAAATGGGATTTCTGGTTGGCTAGGGCATGCACCTAAGCCAGGCAGAAACAACCACTCTAGTCAGGGCACGGGAGTTACACTCCGAAGATAACCCCTGCTCACCCCCTTGGTAGCTTGGCAGAGCAGTCAGGCTTATCCCAAAGGCAATATGTAAAGTGTTTGCGCAACACACTCACACAACAGTGACACACTAGGAACACCACAAAAGAAACTTCACACAAGGTTATATAGAAAATAGCTTTTGTATTACTCATAAAACACATTAGAGCTAAATCACATGTGTACACTGTGCCACCTGTCACTAGGTATCATTTTAACTGGGGATTATATACATTACAAGGCCAATCGGGCCACTGTCATCACCATTAGAACACACAAGCAGTGAAAACAAAAACAACCAGTATCTACTGGCAAGAGGGACTTAGTATAAACGCATTATGCATAAATCATGAGGCATACACATCCTAGCGTACATCCTAAATCAATAGTGCACCACAGTAACCTAGTCACCTAAGGGCCTTATGCCGAACCAAAACATGGAGGCGATCTCCAGGCTGTCTGGCCTTTTCCTGGGGGGCCCTTCTTGGGCTTCTCCGCAATGCCCTCTGTCCCACAAAGTCAGGGCTCTTCTAGCTCTGTGTGTCCCTTCCTTCTGGACACGGGGCTTCCACTAGCCCCCAGGCGACAGATGAAGCCGAAACAATGCCCCCAAAGGATCCACAAAACGATCAGGGGGGGTGGGATGCAACTCACCCTAGATTCAAGGCTGGAGTGCCCCCATGTTGCAGCTGCCCGCGATGTAGCAGTGCAGCTGTGGAAAACTGGCACCAACAGTGTGCCTTTTCAAGCCCCACTCACCGGGGCTTCTCTCCCTTTCTAGGGCCAACCGGAAATGAGGAAGGATGCAGTTGCCGGGAGCCCGGGAGGCTCCAGTCCTCTCTCACGGGGTCCAGTGAGCCTAAGAGGCTCCGTCTTGGTCTGCCCCAACACGCTGGGCTTTCCTCTGCCTCCCCTGACTTTGGCGGATACGCGGGGCTCTCCTCTTCCACACGGGGAGCCCCGCCCACGGTCAGGCACCGTCACACCTGGCTTCTAAGGCCTGCGAGGTTCCGTCCCTTCTGCTGGTCATGCCCCAGGTCAGGCTTCATTCCTGCCTGACTTCCTGCACAGTCACGGTGCTCGCTAGGAGCGGAGTTGGAGCCCCTTCCTCGGACTCTTGGAAAAGGGAGATCTATTAGCAGAGCGCTGATCATGCTCTCTTGATGGGTGGAACAGCGCTGAATGGCACAAAAGCTCACAAAACGCTCCTCACACCACCGGTGGCCACTCGCTCACACCACCAGTGGCCCCTTGCTTACGCTGGTTAGGGAGCAGAGCCGAAAGTGCTCCTCCCAAGCTTCTGGAGACTCTGCTTAGAGTCCAAAAAACACCCCCACAGGGCAGAGCAGGGCCCAGGCAGGCCATCTGACAGGGCCCTCCAGCAGAGGTAAAGTTTTTTTTGGCGGTTCCTCCTGGGGCACAGCAGTCCTCTCTTCCAGATCCAAGTAAGCACCAATAGCTCAAGAAAACATGGGGTCACAGCCCCAATACTTATACCAGTGCAAGTCTTTGTTCTGCCCAGGCAGAGGGCACTGGACCTAGTCCAAACCAGTTCTGGGGGGCACTTAACAAGTGCAAGACAGTCCCCATTGTCAGCGTAGGCTCTGGCCCCAGACACACCTTGGGGGCGGAGCCAGCATTGTGTAAGGCAGGCACAGTCCTATTCAGGTCCAGGTGCTACTCCTTCCACTACTCCAAATGCAGATCAGCCTATTCAGCCTAGTGCTGACTCACCCAGCCCCTCTGGAGCCACTACAGCACCCAGCCCCTGTCATCCAGAGCCAGACATGCAATAACAGCAGGCAGGCACAAAGACACTTAGCACTCAGAAATGCCCACTCCTAAAAGGGCATTTCTAAAATAGTGATAATAAATCTACGAACACCATTGTGCAACATTTATTACCGATGTTCCAAACATACCAAACTTGATCATGCTACTCCTCTCATGTCAGGAATTACCACTGAAGCACATATCAGGGAATCCCCAATGCATTCCTATGAGAGGGCAGCCTCACAGTAGTGAGAAACCAAAATGGCGGTTTGTCACTACTAGGACATGTTACACAGTTATGGCACATGTCCTACCTTTTTCCTACAGTGCACCCTGCCCATAGGGCTAGCTAGGGCCTACCTTAGGAGTGATTGATATGTAGTAAAAGGAGAGTCACAGACGTGGCAACCACTTCATGTGCCACGTCACAGCGGCAGTAAACTGCGCACGCAGGCCCTGCAATGGCAGAGGCCTGAGACAGGTTTGAAAGGCTACTTTGGTGGGTGGCGCAAGCAGCGCTGCAAGCCCACTAGTAGCATTTAATTTACTGGCCCCGGGTATATGAGATACCACTTTATAAGGGACTGATAGGTAAATTAAATACGCCAAACAGGTGTAGACCATTCTTATCACTTTTACCATAGAGAGCACATGCACTTTAACGCTGGACAGTAGTTAAAAAGTTCTCAGAGTCCTAAAACCAGAAACACCAGGTCAGAAAATATACCAGGAGGAAGGCAAAAAGTTCAGGGATGAACCTGCAAAAAGGGCCAAATCTAACACAACCCCCTTCCAGCCTAAAGCCAGAATAGACCAATCAATACCTTGATGGACTTGCCTGCTTGGGGCAATAGAACACAGACATGGGCCCGCAACTGCAGGGGCACACTCCAGTTCTACGCCAATCTCAACCCATGTGGTTCCCTCTGTCAAAGCTCCCAGGACCAACTAAGCTACCCCACTGGGACTCCCTAGTTGTCCGCGGCAAGGACCAGGCCCAGACCCTAGGCCATCCAGATGTCTCAGGTTCTTGCCATCTTACAGAGTGAGGGGCGGTAGCCCCAGGTACATAGTATCCATTCTCCACTCTACCTCTCATCAGTGCAGTCCTATACTGCCACTGATCCCTCAACCCAGAGTCTGCACTCCCAGGCTGATCAGGTGTCACGTGTTAGGCTCTCCTCCCTCTACCCCTCCTTCTGGGGTTCCGCACTCTCCTCCTAGGAGAGGCACCCTCAGAACACCAAACTGTCAGGGCGATGGAATCAACCCTCCCACACAATTCTCCCACCAGTTCAGGCCCTCTCTCCTGCAACTGGTCTCCAAACCTAGGGTCTGCACCCCCTTCCAGAGTTCTGCACCCTCCCACCTGGAGTGGTACCCCCAAAAGACAAAATGGTAGGTGCACTGCTTACAGATGTCCTTCCCTCCAGGTCAGGCAGAACCTGAACCTGGCCACCCAATCCAGGGACTACACCCTGCGGTTGAGCACCTGCCTGGCACACCAGGACTTCCTGGGGAGCACGCATGCCCCCCCCAAGGGTAACACATAACTCATGTTTTGTGTGACAGTCTGCCTGGTGCTGATCTTCTGACCGATGTCTATCGGATAGGGCACGAAAAAACCCCAGGACAGAAGTGGGTCACCATGGTCACTCCTTGGAGGCGCAGCTCTTGTGGCTGGCCCCTGACCCACTGGTTCTCCCACTGGGGAACGCATCCCCCTTATTAGAATTTGGCACTTTATGTACTTACATGGACTCATTTTACATTATGTTAGCATTTAGAAGGCTATGATTAACAGTAGCCGCTGAACTTAAAATGTACCCCACTGAGCTATCTTCATAATACGAGCTTATGTTATTATTTACGTCTCCATTTTGTAGTTCATAGGCCACGTTAGGTGATAACTGATTCAAGCCCCTCTATCTGTATTTCTTGCCTCAGCAAAAGACTGTGATCAGCTATTTTTTTCTCTTGTGTTCAAGGTTGGATTCCGACTCACTAATGAATAGGCCATTTTGCCTCTGCATGCCTATCCTTCTTCGTAGCCCTGCTCCCACGTTAGCAGGAGACGAGTTCCGCAATAGTGATAGTGTGTACCCACCGCGCAGGTGGCTGTCCATCTTTCTGTGCCTTCTTTGTCCATGTACGGCTCAAGCCGGTAACTTTCCACTTGGGGCGTGGTTGGGGGTGTCAGATGAATGATTATGCGTTCCCAAGTGTTGGGAAACCAGTCCCCTTGACAGCCATTTCTGGGTGCTGGTCAGATTGGGCTCCGCTGCAGCGTATTTTACCAATAAATGATTGTTTGTATTCTCTGCTGTCTGACCGAATTTTCACTTGTTTGGAAGGCTATGAGGTGGTAGTAAGTGACCCGGGTGGCCCTCATCGGGTCACTTCCTTCAGTTGGCGCCCGAACAGGCACTCCTCCATCGGGTGTCCCTTCCTCGCCCGTAATTGGGTGTAAGGAGTACAGGGTTACGTCTGGTCGGGTGGGCGGATCAGGGTACCCTGCACGATAGAGCCTTGCACTCGCTGCTGCCCGCCTGTCTGATCAGGCGGCTCCACGTCTAGTGGTCACCCTGCTGGGGTCCTGAGAAGGCGAAACCCTTGAATTTGACCTTTTGGTCTGAAGAGTCGGCAGTAGGGAATAACTTGGCTTGACCTGTGTGCTCCAGGTGAGTTTATCTTGTCTTGTGATGAATATGGCACCATTTTGAATTCTAGTTTGTTCGAACTTGGCGGGTCTGCGGACCCTTGGGTTACAGAGTGTTTGTGAACGCTCTGCCAGGCCATTTGGAAATTCGGTCTACTCTTGAAAAGGCCTGGGTTGAGAGCCTAACCTCTTGTCTTGGTGCAGTCTTCGGACTGTCTGGTACAGTCTATGGACTGCCTGGTACGGTTTTCGGACCGTCTTGATTTGTGTTGTTTGATATGATATTTGTTCAGTGTGGACGGTGAACGTGTCTTATATTAAGATGCCTTGTTTGAGTAAATTGGGGTGTTTTGGATGTAGGTGTTGTTCTACCGAAGCCCGAATGGAGGAGAGGCAACCTGGGCTCCAGAAGGTACTCCAAATTTCAACGTATACGTCAAGTACGGTATTGGCCCTATTATGTTTAGCACACTCTGGCATAAGTATACAAGGGATAATGCCGATTTGCAGTGGCCACTTACCGGTAAAGTCGATGAATGAAATTTGAATTTCCTGCAGGATAAATTAATTGCTAAACGAAGTAGACAGCCGATGTTTGACAATCTTCAGGTGTAGCAGAAGGAAGCAAAGCAGCGACGTATGAGGGCAGAGAAGGAGGCCTGAAGGGGCAAGATACAGACAGTGACGCAGAAAGCCATGGCTTATGAGAGAGAGAAAACAGAGAAGGGTATAGAATGTGCAGATAGGAAGTTTCGTTTACAGAGTTATAAATGTTATGTTGCTCAGGAAGAAGGTGATGTTTTTGTGGAGGAGCTATCAGATACCCGACCCCTACCTCCTTATGCCCCGCAGAGGGTGTACCCTGCTGTTCCGGCATCTCAGCCTCCGGATCCTGCGCTTGCAACTGCTGGTCTTCCTGTCGCTGGCTCGACTGCTTCGGCCTCGGCCCCGCCTGCTTTCTCTCTGTCTCTGTCTGCTCTAGGTGCGGTGATCGCTAGATCCCCTGTCCGATCTGATGCCCCTACGCCTGTTGTCTCTCCTTCTCTCACCCCTTCTTCGGAGTCGTTGTTAACGTTGATACCTGCTTCTTCATCTGTTCTGTCTCCCTCAAATGTGTTGACTCCAGTGCTGCTGAGCGTTGGAACGCCTGCACAGGGAGAGGTTGGGGTAAATTGGGCAGCAGCGAGAGAGAGAATGGGAATGGCATTGATGAGATTTGATGTTGGAAATGAGGAGAAAAGAATGGTGGCTGACCAGGCTGCGCAGTGGGCCCGCAACCCAATTTACAGTGTGGAAGACATGTGGAGTGTGATGAAAGATTATTGTGAGAAGTTGGCCTGGCATATGCTGTCTCCTAGTTATAGGGACACCTTGCACCAGTCCAATTCGACTCTTATTGATGATAGGTTTAAGACAACCTTTAAAGAAAGCTATCCTAGTGGTAGCTGTGGAGAGCAGCCATCAGGCTAAGTCTTGAAGGAGTGTTAAGCTTATTGTTTTACCATAATAACCTCTTAAAATAACCAAATGAAAGAGTAGCCCACACAGGTATATATATAAAATATATGTATTTATTCTAGACAGAATCCCACACTCTCTTTATGAAGCTATGGCAAAGTTACAATATCAAACAAGCATTGATAGACACAATAAATAGCACTATTAACATTGGGCCCCAGGGGGGGGACCAAACCATATACTAAAATAGTGGTATAAGAACCACGACAATTCTACAGGCAATGCCTAGGGCATTCAGGATCGCTGGCCCCTTAAGAATCCACTCCAGGTTATGAGGAAGGGGACCCACAGGAGGCGCATGCAGTGGAAGTAGCTGCTATCGGGATCTCTATTACAGCCTATGGAGAATGTCGCGGTTGGAAATAAACAGTTTAAAAATACTTCTAGCAGGAGTACAAAGTTAAAACTTTAGACTTAAGCTTTTGAGGAGCCCACTACCACGAGAGTACCGAGGTACCACTGTTACCTGCCCCAGGGAAGCCGGGTGCATAGGTCGATTCTGGTGTCGGGTCGCGGGCTGATTTTCTATAGGAAAATGTTCAAAAGTTCTGCTAGCCAAAAGCGTTGATGATGCCGTGAAGATCAAAGATGTGAAGATTGCAGAGAAGAACCTGAAAGCAGAGGGGACAGAGTCTGGGTCACAGCAAAGTGACCAGGAGGCTGAAAGCAAAGAGCCCTTCTCTGTCGGGTGCTTCAAGTGGAAAGAGGTGTAGCTTGGATCTGCAGCCACGGGCTCCGGGAGGCTTCGAGGAAGGCCAGCTTCAGGAGGGCGACTGTCTCACGTCGGATGAGGGTCGCTGCGGTGTTAGTGTCCGGATTGGATCCACTAAGCCTTGGCAACCGCAACCCACGCAAGATAAACAAATCAGCTAGTGGTGCAGACCCACGAGGTCTGTGAGAGGTCTCCTTCAAGAAGACGCGAGAGCAGGCCTGGAGCAACCAGGAGAACTCTTAAAGTTGAAGATTGTCCTCCGCCAGGGCCCACAAGTCGAGAGACAAGGGACCGCGGAAGGCAGCAATTTGGCGTGCGTAAAAGGGAGCCCACGGGCCACCGGGGCGAGCTAGGGTGCTGGTCTTTGGCACAATTGCTGCTTAAAGGTTGGCTCAAATTTGGGCCAAAGCACGACTTCCCCACTTGTCAGGGTCGTGTGCTATGCAAGAGGTGGCCGGTGTCCTGGGGTATTGGGAATCTCGGCACCCACGCGGTCCACGGTGCTCAGCTCGGCTGGACACACTCACTGGCCTCTGGGATGCTTAGGAAACCCACCTCAGGGTGCTGGGAGTCGACAAAGTCCAAAGGAGCGGCGAAGATCCAACCGGGTGACTTGCAGTGTTTCAGGTGCCTGCCAAGCAGGGGGGTAACTCCTTTACCCCAAGGGAGATTTCTTCCATCAGCTGGGCAGCAGCAAGTCGAAGATCAAGACTGTAAAGTTCAAGAGTAATCTGAGGCTCTGGGGCCACGTTATTCACCTTTATCCCCAAGATTAGGGGAGTGTCCAGAGTAGTGTCCACCAATGGCTGGTGAGGCGGGAAAGGATGGCTGCACCCTCTCCCCTTTGTGTGTTTCCCGCCTGGGCGAGGGGCAGGATGCCCCTGAACCGGTTCCAAGCGGTGTATGCAGAATGAGGCTTCTGTAGCTGCCTACGTGCAACTCTGAAAGGACATTTGGTGCACCCACCCTGTTCCAATCCACATTATCCTGTCTGGGGAGATGCTAGCACCGCCCTGCCACAGGAGCCCTATTGTCCAGCTGGCGAGGCTGGGGTTTTCCCCTGCAACAGCCAGCCAGGGTCGTGTAGGTGGCGGGCAGTAGCCATTTTGTGTTACATGTGCACTTTTAAATTGGTGTCCAAATACTACCGCTTTTCCCATATCGCCCCTCTAGCAGGGGGGAATCGTACCCTCATGCCCATAGCTGGACTGGGGGTATGATTCCTACATGTTTGACACCAAACACGATATGGTTCTGTGTAGCCATTCTCAAGTTATCGCGATAGACTTATAATGCGGTTAAGAGTATATGGTATGGCTACACTACAAACAACCCAGCAATGATTTTACGAAGGTTGCAGAGAGGCCCTACTCATGTAGGGGGCCCCCCTCACACATACCTCAGCACCCTGCCTTGTAGGATTACCAAGGCCTGCCATAGGGGTGACCTATGAGAGTATATGTGTTGTAATGGGGTGGGATATAGGGTACCTATATCCCTGTAAGGGGTGCTAGCACCACCTTACCCAGACTACAGTAGTGGTCTGGTCGTGTCAGTTTGTATGGCTGTCCCAGGGTGGCACAATAAGTGCTGCAGCCCTGGTAGGCCTACTGAGGGACCCATGCCCTGGGTACCTAGGGTACCATCTACAAGGGACTGTCAGGGCATCCTCAGCATCCAATTGGGTTGTACCTAGGGTACTTCACATTAGTTTTAGGGAGAAAGCAGATAGGCTGGGGTCCTGGATAGCAGGATCCCAGCCAGACTAGTCAAAAACCACTCAAATACCAGGCAAAAAGTTGGGGGCAACCATTAGTCAGATTCCACCTTCCTACATAACCCCCCCCCCCCCCAAACGAAAGGAGATAAGGCTAACCTTGTCCAGATAAGCCTTTATTTCCTGAGTGGCCATATAAGGAAGAACCTGCACTAGCATGGTTCCTCCTTGTCTCATGGTCCACTTGGGAAATCCTACCCCAAGGGGTTCTAGAGTTTCTTCAAAGTCTAGGGGAATTAACTGTATTGGTTTTTGGTACAGAGGTGGGCTGGTGGGGTGTCTGAGTCTGGAAGTGAGGCCCTGTTAGAAGGGCGCTCTCCGGGGAGTCAGAGGGTGTCGGACGGACCACCCCGAGAGCCACCGTTCCGTAGGAAAGTAGCCGAGCGCCGCTGAGAAGCCTCCGGGGCGAGGTCCTTCTCTTATGATCATACCAGCCAAGCACTCCCACCCCCACAAAGGGACACAACAAGGGTATCAATTCTCACAAGTCTTTATCGGTAGTAAAAGACAGGTTTCTGTGGCAGTCTTTACAGGCGGATCGAGGGATCCCAGAAGAGTCTCGGGGTCGTTCAGGGACGGGGTAGCGGGACAGTCTCAGTACCAGCCTGGTACGGGAACACCCTGCGCTCAGCTCTCAATCCTCGAGCTGGGTGGTTTCCGGGAGCCGGGACGTCGTCCGCAGGCTCGGATGGTCACTTCTGCGAGGTCGAGCCGCGACGAGGTCAGCAGGGCTCCGATGGTTATTTCTGCGAGGTCGAGCCGCGACGAGGTCAGCAGGGCTCCGATGGTTACTTCTTCGAGGTCGAGCCGCGACGAGGTCAGCAGGGCTCCGATGGTTACTTCTGCGAGGTTGAGCCGCGACGAGGTCAGCAGGGCTCCAATGGTTCCGTGAGGGTCTTCTTCTCAGCAAGGGGGAGCCGCGACGCAGTCAGCAGGGCTCAAGTTCCAAGTTCCAGGCAATGAGTCTCTCTCCGTAGGGTCGGCCGCGATCTGATCAGCAGGGCTCTCGACTCCAGGATACAACTAACGTTCTGGTTTTGGGCTGCCCCAGATATAGGTCTGGAGCCCTTTGATGTCCGGACCCTCGCGCCTGGGGAGGTCGGAGGGGCCGGGAGAAGAGCGTCCAGACACCCAGCGGGGGGTGGAGCCAGCGCCTAGGGAGGCCGGAGGGCGATCGCAACCAGGCGTCGGGGGACGGTTGGAGGCCCCATCGAAACTCTCCTCCTCCGGAATCTGTGGAGTGGCCACTCGACCCCCTCCGGTCAGGTCTTGGCGCCTTGAGGTCAGGGCTTTGCGGGGACCGAGGCCGGGGGCGGGTTGCGTTGCGACGGCTGGAGGGTAGCGGGGTACAATCCAGGGGGACCCCGAAGGGTTTGGGTAGCCCCCGGTGAGTCTGGTAGGAGGGTTCGGGACCACGCCACGAGGCCGGGTCCAACAGGCCCTATTTGGGGTGGTCTCAACCTCCTCAGGTCACTGGTCACCATGGAAGCCTTTCTGCCCATGACTGTGTCATATCTGGCCCTAAGGGTCAACCTCTGGCTGCCTACAGCTGGGAGTTGGATCCCTTTGGTTGGAATAGTGGAGGGCACTGAAAGGTTTGGGGCAACTATGCCCCAGGTTTCCCTGTGCCCAACAACATCCATTTGAGGGGCACCTATACCTAGGGGTAAGGGGGATCCCTCAGTTTGTAGAGGAATATTCACCTGGCTAAAACTATTCTGCTGGGTGTCCCTAATCTGCTGATGAGGGGGTTCCTCTGGGCAGGGGCCCATTAAGGGTCCACTGACCTCCCTGACCTCTTCAGCCCTGGGCTGACTGAGGCAGGGTAGAGAGGGGCAGGATACCTGCTCCAGACTGGGTACCACCTTGGAAGGATCCCCTGCCATCAGAGAGGTGGCAGGCCAGGCCTGTCCACTTCTGGGGCAGTTACTTCACAAGGGGCAGGATCAGTTCCCTGAGAAACTTGACCCTTACCTTTAATCTGGTGGGGGGAGGGCTGTTCCTCACCCCCTATGCTCTCTGTTTGTGTGGAGTGATCCATAGTTTCAGGCTTCATTCCCTTTATTTTCTCCTGGGGTGGAGGTGAGGCCCTCAGGGTCTCATCCACTCTCTCAGGGATTCCTACCATTTTCAAATGGGCCTTGTGGTCTACCTCAGCCCAGGCTGAGATTTCCAGATCATTTCCCAGTAGACAATCTACAGGCAAGGTGGGGGACACTGCCACTCTTTTTGGGCCAGTGACCCCTCCCCAGCTGAGATTTACTACTGCCATGGGATGGTCTGTCCTAACTCCATCAACGTTGGTCACCTGGTAGTTAAACCCAGGTAAAAGCTGTTCTAGGGGCACTAGTCTCTTGGTCACCATGGTGACACTGGCCCCTGTGTCCTTGTAGGCCACAGCCTTCTGACCATTGATCATGGGCTCTTGTCTGTACCTGCCCAGGATACTGGGACTCATGGTAAAGTTGGCAAACCCCATGCCACCATCACAGACTAGAGTTGCTTGTGTAGGGGACCTGGTTAGGCCAGAGTCCACCTGCGTTCCCCAAGAAAACCCAACTATGTTTTTGGGTGCACTCCCACCACCTGGGGGATTACTACTAGAAGCAACAGGAGGTGCTGGAGCTGCAATGGGAGGAACATTTTCTTTATTGCCATTCTTTGGACAACTGGAGTCAGTTTTCCAGTGGCCAGGTTGCTTACACACATGGCAATATGGTTTCTTGTTAGAAGAGGAAGGATTTTGGGACCCACCCCCAGCACTGGGTTTTTGGGGCCCTTCAGAGGACTTTTCTGTTTTATTATCCCCACCTTTCTCTTTGGGCTTGGTAGAATCTTTCTTCTGGCCACCACCTTGGTTTTTGGGCCTGATCCTGGTTCTGACCCATTTGTCTGCCTTCTTTCCCAATTCTTGGGGAGAGGTCAGATCAGAGTCCACCAGGTGCTGGTGTAAGAGTTGGTTTTGACAATTATTAAGAATCTGCTCCCTCATGATGAGATTATACAATCCTTGATAATTATTCACTTTACTGCCATTTAACCAACCTTCCAATGCCTTGGTAGCACAATCCACAAAGTCTACCCAATCTTGATCCTGTGCTTTTTGGGTGTCTCTGAACTTAAGTCTGTATTGATCAGTGGTTAAGCCAAACCCATCTATTAAAGCATCTCTCAAGATATAATAATCATCAGCATCCTCTTCTCTTACAGAGAGGAGCTTGTCTCTACCTTTGTCTGCAAAGGAGAGCCACAGGATTGCTGCCCACTGCTCTACTGGGACCCTTTGTACTTTACAGGCCCTCTCAAGAGCAGAGATCCATTTGTGGATATCATCCCCTGTCTTATAGGGGGGCACAATCTTGTGGAGGTTCCTATTGTCAGGGACTTTCTTTCTAACTCTAGGGGTTTCATTACTGCCACCAGGGGTCTCTAGACCCCACTTTCTTGAAGCTTTCTGAAGCTCCAGGGACTCCCTGTCCAATGCTAACTGCTCTCTCCTGAGTTGTAGCTTTGCCTGCTCAAACTGGAGCAATCTGCATTTACTCTCTTGGGAGGATTCTCTCCTCTGAGGAGAGGCAGAGGTCCTTTTGGATCTCCTAGAATGGTTGGACCCCACTGAGGGGGATCTGTTCCTTCTTGGAACCACCACTCTCCCTTTAGGGATGGAGAGAGTGCCTTTTGGGCCATCACCTCCATGTTGTGAGTGGTCTGGTTCTTCCAGGTCAGGATCTTCATCCTCTTCCTGGTCCTCATCAGAGTCCTCTCTAGGAGGGTCCTCTTCTGATGGATGCCCCCCCAACCTGTCTACCCTATCAGACCCTAAAGTCTGCTTAAAGTCTGCTATGAGCAGGATTTCCCTGAGACGTTGGGTATTGGCACCTTTGTTTGTCTTAAGTTTCCTAAAGGTGCACATCTCCCTAAGATCAGCAAAGGAGAGATGATCATGTTTGTCGACTGGGACCCTTTGGGGTCCTTCCAGAGCCTTATGGGCACCTGAACCTAAAGACATTTCTAGTGTAGTGATAGTGGTGTATCTACCTACAGTAAGTGTGGCCTACTGAACCCTTTCTTGAGTTGTAGTCAAGGTGTGCTAAACCCTCTACATACAACTCCTAAGTTCAGTAGAACTTATTGTATTCTAAGCTTGAATTTATATGTACCTTTGGTACCAAGTGGCTTTCACTTTAGAAATTCAATTTGTTATCTGGTTAAACAATGGCAAGCTTGAATCCAACCACTGCACACCAATGTCAGAAGTTGGCCTGGCATATGCTGTCTCCTAGTTATAGGGACACCTTGCACCAGTCCAATTCGACTCTTATTGATGATAAGTTTAAGACAACCTTTAAAGAAAGCTATCCTAGTGGTAGCTGTGGAGAGCAGCCTTCAGGCTAAGTCTTGAAGGAGTGTTAAGCTTATTGTTTTACCATAATAACCTCTTGAATAACCAAATGAAAGAGTAGCCCACACAGGTATATATATAAAATATATGTATTTATTCTAGACAGAATCCCACAGTCTCTTTATGAAGCTGTGGCAAAGTTACAATATCAAACAAGCATTGATAGACACAATAAATAGCACTATTAACATTGGGCCCCAGGGGGGGACCAAACCATATATTAAAATAGTGGTATAAGAACCACGACAATTCTACAGGCAATGCCTAGGGCATTCAGGATCGCTGGCCCCTTAAGAATCTACCCCAGGTTATGAGGAAGGGGACCCACGGGAGGCGCGTGCAGTGGAAGTAGCTGCTATCTGGATCTCTATTACAGCCTATGGAGAATGTGGCGGTTGGAAATAAACAGTTTAAAAATACTTCTAGCAGGAGTACAAAGTTAAAACTTTAGACTTAAGCTTTTGAGGAGCCCACTACCACGAGAGTACCGAGGTACCACTGTTACCTGCCCCAGGGAAGCCGGGTGCATAGGTCGATTCTGGTGTCGGGTCGCGGGCTGATTTTCTATAGGAAAATGTTCAAAAGTTCTGCTAGCCAAAAGCGTCGATGATGCCGTGAAGATCAAAGATGTGAAGATTGCAGAGAAGAACCTGAAAGCAGAGGGGACAGAGTCTGGGTCACGGCAAAGTGACCAGGAGGCTCAAAGCAAAGAGCCCTTCGATGTCGGGTGCTTCAAGTGGAAAGAGGTGTAGCTTGGATCTGCAGCCACGGGCTCCGGGAGGCTTCAAGGAAGGCCAGCTTCGGGAGGGCAACTGTCCCGCGTCGGATGAGGGTCGCTGCGGTGTTAGTGTCCGGATTGGATCCACTAAGCCTTGGCAACCGCAACCCACGCAAGATGAACAAATCAGCTACTGGTGCAGACCCACGAGGTCTGTGAGAGGTCTCCTTCAAGGCGAAGGGAGAGCAGGCCTGGAGCAGCCAGGTGAACTCTTAAAGTTGAAGATTGTCCTACGCCAG
This sequence comes from Triturus cristatus, assembly GCF_964204655.1. Lineage (NCBI taxonomy): Eukaryota > Metazoa > Chordata > Amphibia > Caudata > Salamandridae > Triturus > Triturus cristatus. Next base: position 1,186,838,090 of record NC_140581.1, on the reverse strand, counting down.
GGCCCACAAGTCGAGAGACAAGGGACCGCGGAAGGCAGCAATTTGACGTGCGTAAAAGGGAGCCCACGGGCCACCGGGGCGAGCTAGGGCGCTGGTGTTTGGCACAATTGCTGCTTAAAGGTTGGCTCAAGTTTGGGCCAAAGCACGACTTCCCCACTGGTCAGGGTCGTGTGCTATGCAAGAGGTGGCCGGTGTCCTGGGGTATTGGGGATCTCGGCACCCACGCGGTCCACGGTACTCAGCTCGGCTGGGCACACTCACTGGCCTCTGGGCACACTCACTGGCCTCTGGGATGCTTAGAAAACCCACCTAAGGGTGCTGGGAGTCGACAAAGTCCGAAGGAGCAGCGAAGTTCCAACCGGGTCACTTGCAGTGTTTCAGGTGCCTGCCAAGCAGGGGGGTAACTCCTTTACCCCAAGGGACATTTCTTCCGTCAGCTGGGCAGCAGCAAGTCGAAGATCAAGACTGTAAAGTTCAAGAGTAATCTGAGGCTCTGGGGCCACGTTATTCACCTTTATCCCCAAGATTAGGGGAGTGTCCAGAGTAGTGTCCACCAATGGCTGGTGAGGCGGGAAAGGGTGACTACACCCTCTCCCCTTTGTGTGTTTCCCGCCTGGGCGAGGGGCAGGATGCCCCTGAACCAGTTCCAAGCGGTGTATGCAGAATGAGGCTTCTGCAGCTGCCTACTTGCAACTCTGAAAGGACATTTGGTGCACCCACCCTGTTCCAATCCACATTATCCTGTCTGGGGAGATGCTAGCACCTCCCTGCCACAGGAACCCTATTGTCCAGCTGGCGAGGCTGGGGTTTTCCCCAGCAACAGCCAGCCAGGTTCGTGTAGGTGGCGGGCAGTAGCCATTTTGTGTTACTTGTGCACTTTTAAATTGGTGTCCAAATTCTACCGCTTTTCCCATATCGCCCCTCTAGGAGGGGGGAATCGTACCCTCATGCCCATAGCTGGACTGGGGGTATGATTCCACATGTTTGACACCAAACACAATATGGTTCTGTGTAGCCATTCTCAAGTTATCGCGTTATCGCTATAGACTTATAACGCGGTTAAGAGTATATGTTATGGCTACACTACAAACAACCCAGCAATGATTTTACGAAGGTTGCAGAGAGGCCCTACTCATGTAGGGGTCCCCCCTCACACATACCTCAGCACCCTGCCTTGTAGGATTACCAAGGCCTGCCATAGGGGTGACCAATGAGAGTATATGTGTTGTAATGGGATGGGATATAGGGTACCTATATCCCTGTAAGGGGTGCTAGCACCACCTTACCCAGACTACAGTAGTGGTCTGGTCGTGTCAGTTTGTATGGCTGTCCCAGGGTGGCACAATAAGTGCTGCAGCCCTGGTAGGCCTACTGAGGGACCCATGCCCTGGGTACCTAGGGTACCATCTACAAGGGACTGTCAGGGCATCCTCAGCATCCAATTGGGTTGTACCTAGGGTACTTCACATTAGTTTTAGGGAGAAAGCAGATAGGCTGGGGTCCTGGATAGCAGGATCCCATCCAGACTAGTCAAAAACCACTCAAATACCAGGCAAAATGTTGGGGGGAAACCATTAGTCAGATTCCACCTTCCTACAATTATGAGCCATTTGTGCAGCAGCATGCCCTTAAGCAAATTTGTTACAAGGGATCAATGCAGCTGACCAAGGTTCAGCACTTCAATTTCAAAGTAAGAAAAGTCCTTTATCTGTGCACGCCCGTCCGGAGCTTGCCGCACTTCTGCTCCACTGAGAATCAGACAAAATCGTGAGGGTGAGGACGGTGCACCAGAAACGAAGTCAAAGGAAAAACTCTAGTTTATCCAAAATGTCCTTTATTCTATAAGTTAATTTTTAAAATTCAACCACAGCCAACTCGTTTCGTTCCACTGGAACTTCGTCAGGGCTGAAAAAACACAAAAATAAACGTACTAAGTACATGGACGCAGCAAACAGACTAATACAAATAAACATATTACATATATAAAATCACAAATTATAACAAAACGACAACAAGAAACATATATAACCAAATATAGAGTAAACAAAAATGACACTTCTTAATGCATTTCAAATACAAAAAGGGGCAAAAACCACTATATGACTGATAAATACACACAAATATACCAGAAATTATACAATGGCCAATGATAAAATATACATAAATAAACTGCTTTGTAGAAATACAAAATGTACATATTGTAACCTACATAGAGAATACTGAAAAGTGCAAAACAAGAGAGATAAAGAAAAAAAAATGAAAAAATAAAAAATGAATAAGCGAATAAATGAATAAATAAATGAAAAAAGGAAAAGAGAGAAACAGAGACATACTGCCGGCCGATCAGTACCATTTAGTTTTAAACAAACTTTTCTAAGGAGCGATAGTCATTGATTTGTACATCACTCCAACAAACACCAATATTTCTCACCTCCAAAAAGTCTCACGAGGGCTCAAAACAGTCCTATGCCCATAGAAACAAGATCATAAGACACCTAGTAGTAAATTGCAAAAGAATATGTGTCACGTTTTCATTTATGGAAAGATTACTTTGTATACTCATACATATACAATTCTTAATTATAAACAGATATTCAAAACAGTCAAGTACGAAAGGGAAGAAGTAAACTGAACTTCCACTCCATCTCTAGCTTAGTCACACTCTATATAAGCCAGTTGGTGAATGGAAAAAAGCTTATATGTATAAATAATATGGCAAGAGTCAATAGGTCCCACTGAATAAAAATAATCCCATACCTGTAATACAAAACAACAATCCATGTGTCACCTCTGTAACGGCAAAAAACGGAATCATGCAGCAAATCCCCGCATAAAAGCAAAATATCAAATGGCGTAAATATCGGCTCACATTCCTATTTAAAAAACAACAGCAAAGTATTATAAGGCAACTAACAATGACAAAAAGAACACTGTAGATCAATAGATACTACATCAAGATCTTAGACTTACCTCCATCCAATACTGGAGGTTTATTCAGATCACCCCAGCCTATACTTGTGAGTGACTGGACCAATATTGCAACCTCTTGTCCTAGTGATGGAGGATGAGAGAGAATAGGTATATATTCGCCTATATCCCATTAATAGCTGATAGCACCCTAATCTATATCATGGGTTAATTAACCATCAACATGTACCACAAGCAGTTGGAACATACATCCCACTCATATTCGCAGTCATAATAAAGTGTGCTGTATCACGTTGACTATACATTATCCCCCACACGCAATTTCACAGAGCCGATCACGAAATGGTAAGAAAGATAAGAATCTTACCTCCATAAATATCCGGAGTTTTAGTCCTAAGGAAAGTAGTTACCCCAAGTAAATGTTGGGAAACGAGTGGGCCAATGTAGTGGCCTACCGTCGTAGACTAAAAAAGTTCCAAGTATGTATAAAAAAGTATAAAAAGACCCCCTAATATCCATCATACATTTGATTTTGAATTACAAAAATTGATAAATAATAAATAAGCGAGGGCATCAGCCTCTCAACAGCCACCACATAATCACATTCCAAATCAAAAATGTAAAATTTAATATGATGTATCATCAGGAACATATCAACTTCCTTGATATTCAATTTTACATTAAGCATGGGAAGATTCACAGTACCCTTTTCAGGAAGGAAACTTCCTGTAATGCCGTACTTCATGCGACGAGCGCACACCCTCGATCGGTAAAGGACAATATCCCGTTTGGTGAAATGATGAGAATTAGGCGCAATTACAGCGAAGAGGACATATTCAAAACTCATATCAGGGACTCCAAAAGCAGATTCACCAAAAGGGGATATGGACAAGCAGTTTTGGATAAGGCGGAACGACTACGAAAACAAGAACTTAGTAGATGGTGGGACGGAGGGACCTTAGAACAGTATATGAAAAACTGCAAAATACCACGTGGATTACGGATACTGATCTTTCTCACTTTCGAAGATCTGAGTAGTGACCTATTGAAGGAATGGGAATGTAACTTAGAAGGGGCTTCTACCATCATGATGCAGATTTTGATTAAACATGCTTCAGAATAAGGAGAAAAATTACAATTGGAGATAGAATTACTTGAAAAGGAAATCAATAACATGCCACAAAAGGAGTTGATTGAAAAAAATGATGCAGTGTTAAAACAGGTGATGATAAACCATCAGATATATTTGAAAAATAAAAAACTTAGCAAGATAAAAAGGGATGACAAAGACGATCGAGATGGCAGGGTATATACCTTTGCTAAAACATTTGATGGGATACAAGGTATGGAGGATGGTAAGAAAAAGAGAACCAGAGAAAATAGAGGAGAAAGCGATGAGACAGGTTCTAATAGCAATCTATCTTTGTCATCAGTCGGCAGTTCTGCCTCAAACATGACAGTGCCTAATGTCCCTTTAGAGGAAGGGGCCTCTTCCTTTCAAAAGGAATTGGCCAAATTAAGGATAAGCAACCGCCTACAACAAAAAAGAGATCTTTCAAAACAAGTCGGGGAGGGAGGAGGGCAAAGGGCAGATACAAGAGGAACTCCTGTGAACAAACTCAATCTGGGTGCGAAACCGAAGAAATAACTACCTTGCTCCCATGTAATGTCTCTGATCCTATGTCATGTAAAAATGCAAATACTGATCTCAAGATTGTTAATCTATCAAATAAAGTTATGGATATTGATGAAGTGAATATCTTGAGTAAAGGACTTAATTTCTGCCCTACACAAGAGGGTGATTTTTCTAACACGCATGTCGACCTTTTTAAGTTTATTAGGGTATTGAAACTTAAGGATTATTTCTCCAATAGACCACACGATTCAGCAGGTTTAACTGTTGTCCCTAGTACTGGAACACACACAATACGAGAGATCCGTGATGTACATTGTCTGTTGACTCTCAATGATGAGGAGGATTTGGATATTCCCTCATTGCTCAGAGATCTCAACATACCCCAAGATATGAGTAAGGACAGCGGACTACACCTTAGGTCAAAGTTCATACCCACACATTTTTACCATCATAACATCGATATCTTTCATGACCGGGTCAGAGAAGATCTATATGACCTAGAAGTTCCAAAAAGGTTTACATCGAAAACCACATATAACATCATGGCGGCTGAAAAATTGGCTCTCAAAAGACTAAATAGTGACCCTAACATCGTAATACGAAAAGCTGACAAGGGAGGGAATATTGTAGTAATGAACCAGGTCGATTATATGCAGGAAATAACTAGACAACTCAGCAATAACCTGCATTATCGGGGGATCAAAAACAACCCTATTCCGAACAGTACTAGCATGATAAATGCCAAGTTAATCGAATGGAAGGAAATAGGCCTACTTAATGAAGATGAGTGTAGGTACCTCTGGGTGGAGTGCCCATCCTTTCCTTGTATCTATGTGCTACCCACGATACATAAGGGCGGGCAATTTCCACCTGGTAGGCCTATAATTTTCGGGATGGGATCACCTACGGAAAAACTATCACAATTTGTGGATCTGAAACTTCAGAAATATGTCCCTAACCTACCATCTTATGTTAGGGAAAGTAAAGACATCCTTATGAAGTTCAGGGACTTTGAATGGTTGGAAGACTTGTTGTTTGTCACACTCGATGTAGAAAGTCTCTACACGTGTATAGACAAGGAAATAGGAATTAGAGCAGTACAATCTTTTCTTGATAGAGATGATGCATGATTATATGATTATAATGAAATTATTGTCTCTATGATTGATATCATTCTTACAAACAATTTCTTTCTTTTTGAGAATCGATGGTTTCAGCAGATATATGGAACCGCGATGGGCTTCAAGTTTGCTCCCTCTTACGCCTGCCTCTTCATGGGGTGGTTTGAGAGGGAGCATGCTTGGGGCAGAGGTGCCTCCCCTTGGATTAATAACATTGTGTATTGGGGGAGGTACATCGATGATGTCATTTGTTAGTGGTCTGGGTCAGTAGAACAACTACAACAATATGTGATCTTCCTAAATGATAATATCTGCAATGTAAAATTTACTATGATGTATCATCAGGAACATATCAACTTCCTTGATATTCAATTTTACATTAAGCATGGGAAGATTCACAGTACCCTTTCCAGGAATGAAACTTCCTGTAATGCCGTACTTCATGCGACGAGCGCACACCCTCGATCGGTGAAGGACAATATCCCGTTTGGTGAAATGATGAGAATTAGGCACAATTGCAGCGAGGAGGACATATTCAAAACTCATATTGGGGACTCCAAAAGCAGATTCACCAAAAGGGGATATGGACAAGCAGTTTTGGATAAGGCGGAATCTAGGATTAACAATTTGAGCAGGGATGTTACATTGCAGGAGAAACCAACTAGGGATGTAACGAACAAAAATGCAAGGTTTATAACCCAATATACATCACATAGTGGTGCCATTTTTAACATCTTTCGCAAACATTGGCACCTGTTGACTGAAGTTCCGGGACTGAAAGACTCGGTTGAAAATAGACCTCTGATTACATATAGGAGAGGGGTAGCGCTGAAAAACACCCTTTGTCCTAGTTATGTGACAACCCCGAAGACAATACAGACTTGGTTACCACCAAAGCTGAAAGTTTTTATATGTGGGACGTGTAGCATCTGCCCCCTAGGCAAGAATAAAACCCTGGAATTTGGTTATAACACCCCTAAGAGATATAAAATAGGTAATTTCTTGAATTGTAATACCACCCATGTGGTTTATATTCTGGGTTGTAGATGTGGTACTATATATGTGGGTAGTACTATCCGTTGTCTGAAGTTAAGGATACAGGAACACCGACGAGCCATCAAAACCAAGGATGACAGGTACCCAATAACAAATCATTATATTAGGGAACATCCGGAAGATCTATCCTTTTGGTTCCATGCCATTGATCACGTCCCGGTGCCAAACAGAGGTGGCAATAGAGAATTGCTCCTACGACAGAAGGAATCTAGATGCATTTGTCGCCTGAGGGCTACCAGTCTAGGACACAATACAGAAGGAGAGATGCATTATTTCTTATGATCATATAAAGAATCTGTTTTGTTGGTAATACTGAGCCTGAGAAAAGTATGGAATTCATACTATTTGAATATGTAATTTAAATTGCTGCTATGCTGGATACAAATATGGTACCCACTGGATTGGATTACTGAACTAGATTTGATAGCTTAACTGTATTCTGCCGCTAATATAGTGGTGTTCTTTTATATATATGTTTGTTGTATCTCCTTATTGTTTCTTATGCTGTCTTATTTCTTCTTTCTTCCCCCCCTTTTTATTCTTTCTTCTTTTTACCCTATTGACATACTACTGTGGTTGGTGGTGAACTTTTCCCAGTGATCCCGAATTTGATATAGAAAAATTGTGCCTGACTTCGTTTAATGTTACTATTTTTTAATGGAATCTAATCCCTATCTACCATATGAATAAGTTAATGACTTTAAAATCTTATAGCAAATGAAGGCAATTACTCCACTCTGATCCCGGACTCGATATAGAAAAATAGTGCCTGACTTGGTTTAATGTTACTATTTTTGAATGGAATTGAACCCCTATTTACCTTATGAATAAGCTAAGGACTTTAAAATCTTATAGCATATGAAGGCAATTACTCCACTTTAATTTGGTGATGACAGGGAGTGCAGAAATATACATGATCGTGTTTATCCATGTGAACGCTTGGAACGTTATTCCGAAATAGAAAAATAGTGCCTGACCCAGTACATTATAACTAATGTTACAAAGAATCTTAAAAGATAAGGACAATGCTTTGGAAGTGAACAGTTATTGTATTTACTTCCATAGCCTACAATAAATGATCGTTAGTATTAATACGAACACATGGGGTGTATGTTCGAACGCGCGTCCGCCATATAAACACTGATATAACATGGCGCGATTTTTTTCTGAACCCGAGTTCGATATATAACAATAGTGCCGGATTCGTCGTATTACAATCAATTAAATGTAACATAAAGATCACGAGTAAATACCGTCCCTTATATTAATATCTATGGTATTTACTTCTCAAGTCCATTATTAACAATGTAAGTCACTCCAATTCAATATGGCTCCGGCTGGGAGTGTGTGAAAAAACATGTGATCGTGATTGCTAACACAGATATAACATGGCGCGATGTTTTTCTGAACGCGAGTCCGATATATAACAGTATTGCCTGATCCGATGTCTTACAATTAATTAAATATAACTTAAAGGATTACGAGTTAATACCGTCCTTTATATAAATATTTATGGTATTTACTCTTTATCCCATAATTAATAGTGCAAGTCACTCCACTTTAATATGGCGTTGGCTGGGAGTGTGAAAAAACACGTGATCGTGCCTTCCAAAACGAACGCACGGGACGCACGATAGAACACAAGTTTGCTATACAAATACAGAGAAACATGGCGCCCGGTTTGAATATAACACCGAGGAGCGCGCTTCCATTGAAAAGGTAATCAGGCCTCTCTCTCGTTAGATTCTTGCTTTGTTTGTTAGCGCGTCTTGTACCTGTGGCCGTTAAATGTGGCGCACCCTGTGGCAAGGGATACTCGTATTTGGCTGGCCACATATCCTATCTAAGGTGTGTACGCATGGTATTATTCCCGGGCAGACTGTCTAAGTGTATGGGCTGTATGCCGGACAGGGCTTTAGACTATCTACGATTGTGATCATTATTCTTGTTGTTTGTCTTTAGTTTTTTGATTTGATATTGTCCTTTACCGATCGATCGAGGGTGTGCGCTCGTCGCATGAAGTACGGCATTACAGGAAGTTTCCTTCCTGAAAAGGGTACTGTGAATCTTCCCATGCTTAATGTAAAATTGAATATCAAGGAAGTTGATATGTTCCTGATGATACATCATAGTAAATTTTACATTTTTGATTTGGAATGTGATTATGTGGTGGCTGTTGAGAGGCTGATGCCCTCGCTTATTTATTATTTATCAATTTTTGTAATTCAAAATCAAATGTATGATAGATATTAGGGGGTCTTTTTATACTTTTTATTACATACTTGGAACTTTTTTATTCTAGGACGGTAGGCCACTACATTGGCCCACTTGTTTCCCAACATTTACTTGGGGTGAATACTTTCCTTAGGACTAAACCTCCAGATATTTATGGAGGTAAGATTCTTATCTTTCTTACCATTTTCTGATGGGCTCTGTGAAATTGTGTGTGGGGGATAATGTATCGTCAACGTGATACAGCACACTTTATTATGATCGCGAATATGAGTGGGATGTATGTTCCAACTGCTTGTGGTACACGTTGATGGTTAATTAACCCATGATATAGATTAGGGTGCTATCAGCTTTTAATGGGATATAGACAAATATATACCTATTCTCTCTCATCCTCCATCACTAAGACAAGAGGTTGCAATATTGGTCCAGTCACTCACAAGTATAGGCTGGGGTGATCTGAATAAACCTCCAGTATTGGATGGAGGTAAGTCTAAGATCTTGATGTAGTATCTATTGATCTACAGTGTTCTCTTTGTCATTGTTAGTTGCCTTATAAAAGTTTGCTGTTGTTTTTTAAATAGGAATGTGAGCCGATTTTTACGCAATTTGATATTTTGCTTTTATGCGGGGATTTGTTGCATGATTCCGTGTTTTGCCGTTACAGAGGTGAAACATGGATTGTTGTTTTGTAATACAGGTATGGGATTATTTTTATTCAGTGGGACCTTTTGACTGTTGCCATATTATCTATACATATAAGCTTTTTTCCATTCACCAACTGGCTTATATAGAGTGTGACTAAGCTAGAGATGGAGTGGAAGTTCAGTTTACTTCTTCTCTTTCATACTTGACTGCTTTGAATATCTGTTTATAATTAAGAATTGTATATGTATGTGTATACAAAGTAATCTTTCCATAAATGAAAACGTGACACATATTCTTTTGCATACCCTTAAGTGCATGTCGGCTACGCTAATAGGATTGTGGGAACAGTGTTTCAATGGGGTTGTACCACAGATCATATATGATATTCGGGATCATGTGTATGCGACTGATTAAGCCTCTAATTATGTTTTTAGTAATGTTGCGACCTTGATTGGTTATCATTGCAGATTGCACCAGAAGACCCCAACTTTGGGTGCCCGGTTCCCTATGAGGGCAGTGCATCCGATTTACCATCCCGAGATCCCAGAGGAGCATAATGCATCGAACGTTGTGATTCAACAACGGGTGGAGGCTTATTTACAGGAACAGTGGGTTTACACTCCTTGGAAGAGGAGTGAGGTACTATCCCTTAAAAGCCAGTTGCCAAACCCTAGGAAGAATCCAACTGCGTACTATAAGGAACTGATGGAGGTGGCTTCCTCTACGGTAATGACGCTAGCTGATATTGAGTTGTTTTTCGGATTATTGGTATTGGTGGATATATGGAGTCAGGTGCATACGCAGGATCATGACGTGGATCTAGGGGTGACTTGAAATGAGATAAGGGCCGCAAGCCTGGCGAGAAGCAGAGGGCTGAAATATTAGCTTTGCCGGTTCGTATCATTACTTATATGCACTCCCTTATTCCACCTAGACAAGTAGGTTGGGACAAGTTAGCAGCGTGTCGTCAATAGAAAGATGAAAGTGTGTCTGATTTCTTTTCTAGGTTTGAAGGTGTGTTCTTGGATTTAATTGGCCAAGACTTGTCAGTAGAGGGTGGTGTCTGATTGTTTGTAAACAGATTTGTTACGAACCTGCTTCCGAGATAGCGGCTGGGTTGCAGGCTTCGAAGAGTACTTGGACTACTTCCTCCCCATCTGTAATATTGAGCATGGCACAGTATTATGAGCACACAGAGAATGAGGAGAAGGAGAAAGCTGAGAAAAAGATGAAGGATCTGAAGATGAAAGTGTTAATGCAGCAAGCAACAAGGGGCAATGGAAGGGGGAGAGGTGGTTCGGGATCGGTCCAGCAGTTGCCTTGGACAAATAGGAATAGTACTGCGGGTACACTTGTTGGACTGAATCAGTGTGCGTATTGTAGCAAGGAGGGGCATTGGAGAAGTGAGTGTCCGGAGCTGTTACACAAAGTTGCTGCCCCGTGAAGGCGGGGTTATAGCAGACGTGGTCATGAGGGAGGTTGCCGTGATGAAACATAGAAGAAGAATTTGTCTTTTGATCCTCAGAATAAGAACTATTTTGATGATGCTCGAGGAGGACAATATTATCATGATGATTATGACATGGACAAGGTGACCGGAATGTCCTACAGCTAGGATTGCCAGGGACAGGGTGTGGGCCTGTTTCGATGCCTGTAAATCAGCGTAGACCTTATGTCACCGCGGACATACATGGCAGGGCCAAGACATTTCTAATCGATACGGGTGCTATGAATAGCTCTGTTTCTCGTTCGCTGGTCCCAGGGGCAGCTCTGTCTGGCAAATGAAATGTTTCGGTAAGTTTCTCAGGCGTGCCGGTTGTGAGCCCCATTTCCAAGCCCCTTGCTTTGACTATTGGCCCTTTTACGGTTGACGCCCCATTTTTATTGACAACGCATTGTGGGCAGAATTTGATGGGATTATATTTGTTGAAGAAGCTACATGCAACCATATTCTGTTTACCAGATGATGTTTACATGATCATTGGCCCGAAGGTGATTAGTACAAAACAGTGTTTTACTAAAGACACCCCCCTGCCGAGTTTCAGGATCTGCCACGTACTTTATGGGTAACAGGAGATACGGAGTGGGATTGTTACGGATCTCACCGGTTTAAATCAAGATCAAAGATAATACTGTATTACCGCGTATTCCCCAGTATAAGATACCACAGGCAGGGAAGAAAGCCCTTCTGCAAATTTTTAAGGACTTAATAAGGACAGGGGTGGTCAAGGAAACAGTAGCAAATATCTGCAATAGCCTTATATGCCCTATACTTCCTATCCTTAAGAAGGCACCCTCTGATGCCTCTGATGCGCACCCCGATGTTTATCGTTTCATGATTATCTAGCTCTATTAGTGAATGAGAAAATGCAGATTATGATTATTCTTTCCTGCTTAGAATTGTACAGACCCTTACCTGATAGCACTAATAAAGTTAGCCTTCTATATACTAAAAGAAGGGTCTGTTAGAATTTTATGTACTCACATGGACTCATTTTACGTTATGTTAGCATTTAGAAGATTTAGATTGATAAACAGTAGCCGCTACGCTTAAAATGTACCCCACCGAGCTATCTTCATAATACGAGCTTAAGTTAGCATTTGCGGCTCCATTTTGTAGATCGTAGGACGTTAGGTGATGACTGATTCAAGCCCCTCTATCTGTATTTCTTGCCTCAGCAAAAGACTGTGTTCAGCTATTTCTTTCTCTTGTGTTCAAGGTTGGATTCCGACTCACTAATGAATAGGCCAATTCTGCCTCTGCATGCCTACCCTTCTTCGTAGCCCTGCTCCCATGTTAGGAGGAGCCAAGCGCCGCAAGGCAACCTTGAGATAGTGATAGTGTGTACACACTGCGCAGGTGGCAGCCCATCCATCTGTGCCTTCTTTGTTCATGTACGGCTCAAGCCGGTAACTTTCCACTGGGGGCGTGGTTAGGGTTGTCAGAAGAATGATTATGCATTCACAAGAGTTGGGGAACCAGTCCCCTCGACAGCCATCTCCAGGTGCTGGTAATTTCTGTTTATTGGCATTTCTGTAAAGAGTACAGTACATTCAAATCAACAGTACATGGTGGGCTTTTGGATTACAGTGCAAACATTAGAACTTGTGGACACGGTATGCAGTGAATAACAAAGAGATGCTGATCTTTGAATATGAGGTTCAATACATTTGGCATGGTGTTAACGTGTGAGGCACGTACATTTACATAACATTCTTCCTAGAAAGCCTCCGCACTGGTCTAGGATTCTTCGATTCCCTCCTGGCCATCAGGCTGTGCAGATACCACAGTGGCGCCGGTGTCCCCCCCGGGCCTTTCAGTAAGTATGATAGAAGAGGTGCCCATATGTCACGGGGTCTCGATCAGGTAGGGAGAAGTTCTGCGTATATGGCATTTTGCTCCTGGCAATAGGCGAGGTCAGCTAACCAGTCCTTAAATTTGGGCGTCCTGCCCCTAACCCATGCAACTTTACACATAGCAAGTAGGAGGCCCAGTGCCAAGAAGCATTTAGTGTTGCCTTTGTGTCCAGGGTGGTATCCCAGGAGACCTATTTTGGGTGTAAGTTCGAGCACCCCTCCAATCATTTCTCCCAGGGCTGCCTCCACCTCGGACCAATAGTGTGCCACGGACCTACACTCCCATGCAACATGCAGGAACCCCTCTCCCCCACAGCGGTCACATTTATTGTTGTCCCGCAATTGAAGTTTGTACACCCTTGCAGGAGTATAATATATGCGATGGAGACATTTGAAGTGTATAATCCGGAACCGGCTAGTAGCTGTGATGCGCAGAGTCTGCTCACAACAGTAAGCCCAGGCTTCGTCAGTAAGTGGATGACCTAGTTCTATTTCCCATCCCTGCCTCGCTTTCGAGGGTCCCGTTAGCCCTGCCCCTATGGTGGCTTTGTATATGCGTGATACAGCGTGTGGTGCCCCAGCGTGCAGTGTCAGATGTAGCGGAAGCAGTGTGGGAGGCTCCTCTGGAAACGCTGGTGTAGTGGCCATGGCGTCCTGTCGGATGCGTATATATAGGAAGCGGTCCATGGTTGTGGGATATGTGTCACCAAAGAGTTCCTCTGCATTTTTGAATCGCCCCTCCTGGTACAGATCCCCCCACGTGTGTATCCCAAACCGCAGGAACATGTGCTTACATATGCCTTCTTACATGACGGGTAGGGTAGGCTAATCTCAAATAGGGAGCAGCGGAGAGTATTGCACAGGTGTTTGGGATCATTTGGCTATGGCCCACCATGCATTATTGGTGCTCGCTACTGTGGATCGTGAACCGCCAGCCATTTTGTTATCTACGCCTAATAGGTCTGCGAGGGAGGCGGACTCCCCAAGCCCCTGCTCAACCGCCAGGTGAGTCATGAAGGGCGGAGGAGCTAGCCAATAAGCTGCGTAGTGCGCCTGGGCACTGAGGTAGTAGAGTTCCGGTGCAGGTGCCTCAAAGCCACCCTGGGCGAATGGCAACGTCAGGGTGCTCCACTGGACCCGAGGCTGCTTTCCTCCCCACGCCAACCGGATAAGTTGACTCATCAGCCTGGTGAAGAAGTGGCGGCCCGGCGGAAAGGGGATGTGTATGAACAAGTAAAGGAATTTGGGTAAAACAACCATTTTCATTAAGGCCACCCGGCCTGCAAGGGAGATCGGAAGAGCTATCCATCTAGTGATCAAGCTCTCCACTTTATCGAGAACTACTCCATTGTTTGCCCTCATTCACGCATCTTTATCTTTATTGACAGTGATGCCAAGATATCGGACCTATTCGTCGCACCATTGCAGCGGGTACTCCATTGGGAACTGAGCGGTGCTATTAGTGAGCGGCAGGACTTGGGACTGCCCCAATTTATGGTGATGCCCGAGTAGGCCCCAAATTTTATTATTTCACGTATTATAGCGTTTGATCCATTGCTAGGCTCCCGCACATATAACGTGATATCATCCGCATAGAGCGAAATAAGGACGGGTCGGTGGGATAGTCTAATGCATATCGTTTGTGATGCTGTCGCAGCATGGCAGCCAACGGTTCCATTGCAAGTGCGAACAGCAGGGGTGAAAGAGGACACCCCTGACGCGTGCCTCAGGATATAGCGAAGACTGGAGACCGTTCACCATTCAAGAGCAGAGTGGCTTTGGGTAGATGGTATAGCAACTTAATCCAGTTAAGTAACCCAGGCGGGAATCCCATATGGGTCATAATCGCAAACAAATATCCCCATTCCAGGGGGTCTAATGCTTTGGTGGTGTCTAAAACGACTGCCACCGCTTGTTCCTCCTGGTCTATTCCGTGCATGATCGAGAACAGAGTACGTAGATTATGAGAGGTAGAACGGCCTGGTATAAAGACGGCTTGGTCCGGTCTGATGAGATTGTCCATCAGAAGGGAGAGCCTCTTGGCCAGTACTTTTGCCAGTATTTTGACATCGCAGTTTATCAAAGACAGTGGGCGATACGAATCTGGAGAGTCCAGGGGCTTCCCGGGTTTCAAGAGGGAGACTAGTGTAGCTTCACGCATCGTGGGTGGGAGCGATCCCGATCGATCGCCTCTTCTGATAGCGCCTTGAGAAAGGGAGCCAGCGTGTCCATGTACGTTTTGTAAAATTCGATGCCTAGGCCATCGGACACTGGTGCCTTCCTGTTCGCGATTTGCATTATGGCTTTCCCGAATTTTGTCCAGTTGGAACTCGGTCGCCAGGGACTCCCTCTGCATGTTACTAAGCCAGGCCAATTCTATCTGCTCAAGGTATTGAGGGGTGTCCCTCTTGTCGCGCTGCGCATGTCGTGTAGAGCGGTAGTGTGCGACGAATATTCTCATAATGTCCGATGTGTCACGGTAGAGTGTCCCATCCCCATGTCTAATCACTAATACGTGATTCACTGTTCTCGGTAGCCTAATAGTTTCCGCTAGCGCCCTGCCAGGCTGCTCGCCCTCCCCGTATCTGCGTGCTGTATGATATTTTCCGCGGAAACTGCACTCTCTCTCCGCCTCCGCTTGATATTCCGTGAGGAGCTCCGGATCTTGGCTAGGGCGGGGCCGTCATGCGCCCCAGGGGCGCTGGGTTCCAGCTGCCGGAGCTGGCGGTCCAGACTGGTTATGCAAATATCTCTGAGGATACCCCCTGCAATGACCTCTAACTGTAACCTTCAATGCTTCCCATACTGTGGTCAGGGAGGGGACTGAGTCTATGTTGAGCTTAAGGAATTCCTCAAGCATTTCACCCAGCTCCGACTGGACGCCTGATCGAGCAGCATTGTAGGGAGGAGGAGGCGAGCGGAGAGGGTGTGTACTGCCATGCCCTGTGATACGACCCACATGTCTAGTCTAGACCAGGTATTATGTACAGTCGAATAAAATGTGCCTTCCCGTAGTGCGGGGTGGAGGTGATGCCAGATATCTACCAGCAGGTTGTCTGTTAATATTTGCTGGAGTTGTCATTGGTCCTTGGTATAGTGGTGTGGTAGTGGATGGGAGCTGTCCCAAGATGGTTGCAATGTTAGGTTGAAATCACCTCCCCATATGAGGTGAGTCGAGGCAACGTTCACTATGCGCGCTGTTAGACTTGGGGCTCTAGTTGGCACAGGTATGCACTTGTGACAAATAGGGACCCTCGCCTCTAGTCAGGGTAAGGGGGTACACTCCAAAAAAAAAACCCTGATCACCCCCTTGGTAGCTTGGCACGAGCAGACAGGCTTATCTCAGAGGCAGTGTGTAAAGCATTTGTGAACACATACAGTAATCAAGTGACAACACTACAGATGGACACCACACAGGTTTTATATCAAAAATAAGTATTCGTTATATAGATTTACCACAAGACCATTAAACGACAAAAATACACAATACTGTTACTTTAGATGGTAGAATTTTGCTTAGTTCTCTTTAGTTCTTAAATGCAACACTTTAAGTCAATGTACCTTTTAGATGCGACATGCAGGGCAACAAGAGTGTTGCAACGATGTTGATGCAATGAAAGTTTTGGTGCAAAGAAATAAAGACGTGAAAATCTTCCAGATGCGGCACGCTTCTCCGATGTTGTGAGAAGACTCAATTCGATGCGTCAGCTACAGCGGTGACACACTTTACGCGATGCGACAACAGCGGCCTTGGCAGCGACACTCTTCACCGACGTTGCGAGACGCTTCCGCTCGATGCGATGCTGCAGCGGCGACACACCTTTACGTGATGCAACGACAACAGCTCCGACTGCGGCACGCTTCTCCGTGGATGCGAGGCGTTTTTCTTGATGCGGTGCAATGCAACAACTACAGTGGCTGCGATGGCGACACGCTTCTTCCTCAATGCGAGACTCTTCTCTTGATGCGGTGCAATGCGTCAGCTACGATGGCTGCGATGGTGACACGCTTCTTCGGCGTTGCGAGACACTTCCTGGATGATGCGACAGCTACAGCGGCACACACTTTACGCGATGCGACAACAACCACTCCGCCAGCAGCACGCTTCTCCTTCTCGAGTCGCGCTTCCAGCTCCTTGCGACACGCAGTCCCTCAGAAGGCACAACAGCAGCAGCAGGCACTTCCAAAGAACTCTAGGGAACTGGGGGGTGAAGTCTGTTGTTCCTGAGACTTCAGCAGGAGGCAAGCTCTTTTCCAAGCCCTTGGAGATCCTTCACAAGTTGATCAAAAGTACACACAAAGTTCCTTTCTCCTCTCTTTGCCAGTAGGCAACCCCTGCAGGCCAATCCCCCAGTTTCAGGGATAGTCTCTCCTCAGTTTCTTCTTGGTTCCTCTCCTCAGCAGAGTTTCTTCTAGTTTCCCAAAGTGATCTAAATTCTTGGGATCAGGGTCCCA
Organism: Triturus cristatus; assembly: GCF_964204655.1. Classification (NCBI taxonomy): domain Eukaryota; kingdom Metazoa; phylum Chordata; class Amphibia; order Caudata; family Salamandridae; genus Triturus; species Triturus cristatus. Next base: position 1,186,820,657 of record NC_140581.1, on the reverse strand, counting down.
ATACTTATACCCCAAAATCCTTTGTCCTCTGAGAGCAGAGGGGCCTTTGCCTTGTTCAAACCGGTTTTGGTCAGTCCTGGAGCACTTTGTTTACCTGACTCCTTCTTTCCTTTTAGAGTTCAGGGCAGAAACATCAGATGCACCACAGGAGGTGGAGCCAGCATTGTGGAGGGAAGGCACAGCCCCATTCAGGTCCCAGGTGGAACTCCTCCCACCCATCTAGATGAAGATCTCTCTATTCACCACTGGGACACCTCACCCTGTCTCCTGGAATTCCCCAGCTCTTTCACTCAAACTCCAGACAAGAAATACCCAGCCTAGCAGAGGCAGGTTTGAATGGTTAGACAAGAAAATGCCTACTTTCTAAAAGTGACATTTTCAAACACAGAATGTTAAACCCAACTTCACTAAAAGATGTATTTTATCATTCTGAGTTCAGGCATACTAAATTCGAATTTCTACCATGTTCCCTGAGTCAGTTAGGATTATAAAATGTAATAACCAAACTGCCCATTCTGGCCTATGGAGAACATGTAGCCTTGCAATAGTGAAAAACGAAAATGGCTGTAATTCACTATTAGAACATGCCACACACACCAGGGCATGTCCTACCTTATCCTTACAATGCACCCTGCCCTTGGGCCTACCATGGGGGTGTCTGATATGAAGAAAAGGGAAGGTTTAGGGACTGGCAAGTGGGTGCACTTGCCCAGTCAGCAGGACAGTACCAGACTGCACGCAGGCTCTGCAATGGCAGTCCTTAGACACATTTTTACAGGCTGCTTCTGTGGGTGGCACAACCAGTGCTGCAAGCCCACCAGCAGCATTTGGATTCACAAGCCCCGGGCACTCCTGGTGCACTGTACTTGGGTCTGACAGGTAAACCAAACCAACCAATCATGGAATCACAAATCATACATCAATTTACAATAGGGAGCACTTGCACTGTGGCACTGGACAGCAGTGGCACAGTGCCCTGAGCAACTAACACCAGCAAAAACACATGAGGCAACAGCGAAAAATGGAAGGGAGACCCACGCCAATGTGCCAGGTCTAACACGCGCCCACAGGGTAATGTAGTAGTCCTCATCGTCTGTGTTGGGTCCGTAGCTGCAGACCAGCGTGACTGACTCGGACGCTAGCCTCCCCCATGTCATGCAGTATCACCCCTGCTGGTTAAGCACAAACCCATCTTCTGTGTAGGGAACCATTCTCTTAATAAGTATAGCAGTGCCCCGCAAATACGCTGAGTACGAGGAGAAGTATCTGTGAGAGGCCCATCTGGAGGCAAACTGATGCTGTTTAGGGACTGTGTGCGTTTCCTGCAGCATGGCCACAGATAAGCCAGGAGGTGTCGTCTTTTCCTGCGCTCGAATGTATCATGTTAAAACGCCTATGCGTGCCTGTGCGTGGGCTTGGTGTCCCTCACCCGCCATTCCCTAGGGTGTCGTGTGTAAATGTAAAGAAAGCCCAAGCAGCCATCTCTGAGTGCGTGTGATTCATACATGTACCGTTGTCCATTATGTAAGTTACAATGCCCACCCGAAATCCCATCTGCTCCTCCCACAACGGCGACCCCAACTTGCCATGCACAGCCCCCACACTTAGCCCCTCCCAACACCTTTATAGAAACTTGGGCTCCCTGCTCCACCAATGCCCCGGGTGATCTCTGCGCCAACAGTGCTATAACATTGCACGACATGTGTGCTCTTGCTACGTTCTGATGCAGCCACATATAAGCACTGGCAGTCAGGGCAACGGTCAGTGTTCGGGTCTCAGGGTTACCAATAACTTTTCCTTAGCTTGCACTCAACAAAGAACAACAAAAGCAACAGCATAACAGAACAACCCTCAATGAGGAGAAGAAGGGGAGCACCCAAAGAGACGTTCGCCCTAAGGGGCGTGACCGCACCCCGGAATGCGTATTATGAGTTCTTGCGGGGTGCATACTGTCCATATTCACCAGAGTAGTGGGGTATGAGGTTATACAGGGACAAATAGTAAGCATTACCTGCTGATCCTTGTCCACACTCGCGTCAACAATGTCCACAATTATACCTGCAGGGAGGTGTGTCCCTAGTGCCCAAGTGGTATTGTCAGTCTTCGTCTTGTTGCGCAGATTCCTCCCTGTTGTCGGGGACAGGACGGTCCGCATTCTTCGCAGCCAGCTCTGGTTTTTTTTAAGAAGTCTGCCGCGTGCTGCGGTATGTTGCATACATGGTGTTTGCCATCGTAAGTAAGTCTGAGGCACCATGGGAACATGCAGCCACCCCATACCTCCTACTGTGCATGCTAGTAATTGTAGTTTCCCTTTTTCCAGTATTAGCTCGGGCCTATACGAGTTAGCATGCAGAGTGCTGTTGGTTAAAAAAGCGCCTGTAGGTTAACAGAATTGGTGCCTATTAGAGGCCCTATAGGTCCGGGTAGGTTCAGTCACCTATGCAAATAGTACAATTGGATTGGAACTTGCTTCTCTTTTAAGCTCTAATGTGTTCATTACTATAACGTTTTCTAGTGAAACATGTTCATAATAAAGATGAAATGTACCACTGCTGAAACTAATGTGGTTATTCAAAGGGGTTTGTTGTACAACAAATGTGTGTTTACAGCAAATGTCCATAGCCAAACTTGATGTGCCATTGCTGAGGGAGTCTCATGAAAGTGGCACGTTCAGAAGATTAAACACTGGGAATATCAGCTCAGTAAGCGTTATATTTTTCTGTGCCCTGATGAACTGAAATTGTTCCCATATTAAAAAAGCATGAATATAAGGAAAAAAATAATCGTTTAACGTTTTCTAAACATATGAATCAAGCTCATTTTATCCTAATTTCTGTGATTTGAAGATACTACGGTCCTCATGAGTGACACATAAATTAGAATGAGTACGAGAGTCCCTCATCAGAGTTATGAGCTCAAATCTCCATGTGAAACTCTTGGGAAACTTTATGAAACACTATTCCCCGCACAGACTGTAAACAATGCTGCAATACCAGTCTCAAAGAGAAGATAACTATATCATGTCACTTCATCTTTTCAAAAGAATATTTTAGATCTTTCTCCAAATAGTGTGTGTGTCTATGTTTAATCTAGGTGGTGTAATATATCTGATTAGCACCTCTCATCTCTCCTCACACTCCCACCGACCCTGTTGTCTTTCACTCCCAATCCCACTGCCCTTCTCTTATCTCTTCCTCACACTTCCACCAAACCTGTCATCTCTCTCAAACACCTTCACTTCCCCTTTCATCTCTCTGTCACACTGCCATTGCTCCTCCCATCTTGCACTCCCACTGTCCCCTCTCATCCCTCCCTCACACTCTCTGTCCTCTCTCTGAACTGCCTGTTCACACATGCGGCCTTCCTGTACCTCTTCGCACTCGTCCACCTTTCACCCTCACCTCTGGGTGTCCCTCCCACTCATCTTGGTGTTGCTCTCCCTTATACTTCGAAACTGGAAGAAGTGCACAGCACCTCTCTCTCCTTGCTCTCTCTGTTGGCTCACAAGTCTCTTTTGGTTCGGTGGCCATCCTCAGTGCCCTGCCGTCAGCTTCTGGGTGATCCTTGCTTCTCTGAACACCTGCCTTACTTTCAGGTTAATAAAGTTTCTTTGGGAGGAGCAACTAGTCTCTCTCTCTCTTTCTTTTACTCTCTTTTACCCCTCTCTCTCTCAATCTCACACACACTCTTCCTGACTTTCACGTGGTTAACTTCAGGTCTTCAAGCACAGTTTCTTTCCCGTGCCTTTTCAAGTTTTCCGTCCCTCAATCCCACACTCTCCTCCTCTTCTTGGGGTGTCTTCTCCATACACAGATGCTCCCTCTCTATGCATCTATCACCTGCTCTTCCCTGTCTGGAGTTCATTCAGCATTCTGTGCAGCTCTCAACCCTAGCTATCCACCATGTCACATAGTTCCATTTACACAAATCCACTCCACACCACACAATTCCACAACTAACAATTCCAATCTAACCCACATAATTGCACTCCACACCACATACATCCTCTCCACTCCAAACCAAAACACATGGGTAAAAGACATTGCCAAAGACAAAACGAGAGCTCTAACTCTCGTTTACTTTTGTAACCGCCCCATAAGGACTGCTCCTCTTATATGCGGTGTTACTCGTCATGGTATTTATCAGTGTCTGAGCTCCATCCTTGGCTACAGCTGCTTTGGACATCACGCTTTATCGGCCGCTTTATATTTACAAAAAGCGCATGCCACACACGCTCGCTCCCCCTCCTTGGCTACAGCTGCTTTGGACGTTGTGCTTTATCGGACGGTTTATATTTACAAAAAGTGCTCCCCGCACACACTCGCTCCCCTTCCTTGGCTACAGCTGTTTTGGACCTCGTGCTTTATCAGCTGCTTTATATATACAAAAAGCGCTTGTCACACGCCGCAACATCTTGCTTTAACTTAAAATACAGTGGCAGCTTCTCTTCTGTGCCACCTAATATTTACAAAAAGAGCATGCCACCATGTCTCGCTTTAACTTTAAATATTATGTTTTTTTTCAATGCGCCACACCGCGCTTCAGATTTAACATGACGGCCAAGCACATTTCTTTTATGCTGCGCTGCTCACCTAAATCAACTTTTAAAATGTCTTATTTCTTTCGACAGCGAGCCATGCTGCGCTTTAACATTAAAAATGGCGCCTGTGTGCCTATTGTCAGCAGCTCGCTGTCCCTTTAACATGAATGCTATCCTCCCGGCCCGCTCCTCCAACTGACTACTGCCTGCACCTTTAAATCCTGTCTTACGCCCTTCTGCAAAGACCACCCACATCACATACCCAATGGCTTTCCAGCATTTTCAACTCCAGAAGCTCTAACTTTGGCAAATGCAAGACCTATTGCATTGCAATTACTTGTATTTGTAGTCACCGATCCAACACGGATTGGTAACCAAAGTAAAACAAGCATTTGCAATGCAATTGGTCTAGCATTCGTGAAATCTTAACATAGCAGCCGCCCGCATTTACTTTCTATTTATTAACTTTCATAGCATTGACGGCACACCACGCTTTAGCTTTAAACATATAAAGTTAATGAACTGCATACCGCAAAAGGCTACAAAATAAAAAAATGCTTGCTCTCTTGCTTGTGTAATTCTTTCCCCCCGCACTCTGTTATTCTGTCACCCATCTGCTTTGCCCTGATTTCTATCTTGCGCTTGTCCGTCTAGTGACCACACCGTCATCCGCTCCACTCAACACGCATGCACAGACGTCACCCAAGGATTACACTGACACTTTCATTGTGGGTGAAGAACTGCTGCAGGTTTATTTCATACAACATAAGTATGACGATAAATGGGTTATCTTACGGGCGATCCAGGGCAAGCAGCCCCTCGCTGCTCCGCCCGCCTGGTGAGCCAGTACGCACGGTGGGTCGATGCCCGGCAGTGCGGCACATGTTTATTTTCAGATCATCCACTGGGTCACATGATCTGTCTCCTACTCCCGCCCCTTTTGACAGGGGCGGAGCGTGTTGTGGCACACCCCCGGTTGGTCAGGCCCCCCAACCGCCCGAAGGACTAACGGGGCGCCGTCGCGGTCTTCCCAGAACCCCCTTCGGCTCCTGGACCTTGGCTCGGGCACCCTTACTGTGCCGGACAGGGGTACCCTTACTGTACCGCCTGTCGCAGAGGTACCCTTACTGTACCCTTCTGCCTCCAGATCGCCCTGTAACTCCGCCTGCAACGCAAAAGAGAAACATTAAAACATTCCAATAACTATGGATTGGTTCGGCCGTGCGATGGGTGGGGGGGGGGGAGGGGAGGGAGTGTTCACTGTTTTTTAATCGAGGGGGCGGTTCTTGTTTTGCACGCCTCTTCTGTAATTGTTATTAGGTACTTTATGAGAAACTTGTCAGAGCTGATATGTTGTTTCTTGATACGATGGAAGTCTCTGGGCTACAGAGCTTCGCGACATGTGTATTTGACAAATAAAAATTTGTTTACAAAAAAACATTCCAATAACGCGCTGTCTCCGCCACGCAGGGTAAGCGGAAAGGGTGGGAATTCGCGTGTCCAGGCAGGAGCGGCGCGCAGGAAGCAGAGGAGGAACTGGGAGAGAGAGACGCCTAAGTAGGGGGGGTCTAGCCTCACCCCCCCCTATCGGCCCCTCCTACCGGCACACTCATTGGGAGCTCCCCTCCCTGGGCGCGGCCTCGCTCGCGAGGCGGAACAGGGGGGGGGATGGAAGGCTGCGACGGGCGGCCACTAGAAAGCTGCCCTGCTGATGTCCCACTGCGTGGGACGCGGGCAGCGGCATAGTGACCACACCGTCATCCGCTCCACTCAACACGCATGCACAGACGTCACCCAAGGATTACACTGACACTTTCATTGTGGGTGAAGAACTGCTGTAGGTTTATTTCATACAACATAAGTATGACGATAAATGGGTTATCTTACGGGCGATCCAGGGCAAGCAGCCCCTCGCTGCTCCACCCACCTGGTGAGCCAGTACGCACGGTGGGTCGATGCCCGGCAGTGCGGCACATGTTTATTTTCAGAACATCCACTGGGTCACGTGATCTGTCTCCTACTCCCGCCCCTTTTGACAGGGGCGGAGCGTGTTGTGGCACACCCCCGGTTGGTCAGGCCCCCCAACCGCCCGAAGGACTAACGGGGCGCCGTCGCGGTCTTCCCAGAACCCCCTTCGGCTCCTGGACCTTGGCTCGGGCACCCTTACTGTGCCAGACAGGGGTACCCTTACTGTACCGCCTGTCGCAGAGGTACCCTTACTGTACCCTTCTGCCTCCAGATCGCCCTGTAACTCCGCCACAGCTCTGGGGAGGCTACCGTCGCTGCCAGAGCCCCCCTCCCTCCATAGCTGCTACTGATGCCCTGCCCTTGCTAGCGCCTCTTGCACGTCCAGCAGGAACATGTCCATCCCTAACCTGGACAGGTGCACCCCATCCGTCTCGTAGTACCCCTCCACCCTCTCTTGGATCAATGCATGTCTGATGAAGCCCATGCCCCTGCGCTCCATGAATTTCTGCATGGACCTATTGACCCTTCTGCGTGACCGCTCTACTGCTGCCGGGGACCTGGCCCCCCTCCAAATCCTGCGTGGTACAATCTCCGACCACCACACTTCGCATGACCCCCCAACCTGGCTAATGGCTGACAGGTCCGTTTGCATGGACATGAGCAGGGCCCTCCTTCCCCTGGAAACAAGGTCATTTCCCCCAAGGTGTAAGATGATAATCGAGGGCTGTACGCCCCCAACAGCCAAACGCTGTTCAATTGTGGCCCGTGCTTCACTCCATTTCATCCCCGGGGAGCCCAACCACACGAACTGTGTGTTAGCAAAATTCTGCGACCAGTTCCTGTGTGCTGCCCAGCGTTCCAACCTCGTGATGTAGGAGTGTCCCATCAACCAAACCTGGTGACCTGTCAATGAAACGATGAAGCAGCTTTTAGGTAGTTGTATCTTTATTTGCACACCAAATTAGATATGTTCATCCGAAAAGGAAAAAACTAGGGTGGGAAAACTCAGAACTGCACATGCAGCATCAAGGTCGAACATATCTCTTAAAACAATCGGACTCCCAGCGCCCCACCCCCTTCACACCCTCTGGGCCCAGGCCGGCTTTAGCCGCTGAAGTGGCAGCGCCAATTCGGAAGGAGTGCGAGGAGAATCTGCGCCCACACCCTGACAAGCCCGCCTTGTCAAGGGTGGCACCCAGAATGCGGTCAAACTGAAACCTGGTGAGGGGGGACCCATCTGCATGAATCAGGAAGGGGCCCGGGGCCGCTGGGCGTAAGGCCAGGTATTCCCTGACCATGTGGACCGGGCAGTACCTGTTGTCCCCCAAGGCTTGTAGAACAACTGTCTTCCCCCTCCCTGCCTGGTCTGTCTTGGATTTTCAAATGCGGAGCTCCAAGGATACATCAAGGGCCACATCCGCGATACCCAGCGCTGTGCCAGACAGGTCAACCTTCGATTTTGCCACTAGCTCGCTAACCCTAAAAGCGCCAAAGAATGCCAGGCAGAATGCCGTTGAAAAGAGCCTTGCTTCGAACAGGGAGAAAGGGGTACAGTGTCCAGGATGAGCTGTAAGTCCAAGAATTCAATGGGGGCCCTGGTGTCTGGTTGTCTAACCTCCTCCCTGGCCCAGCCCTTCAGGGCCGCCCTAATCTTGGATGACCCCGTTGGGTCGACACCCCCATCTAGCTTGGCGTCATGGCGCACGGCTGCCAGGTGACCACATGTCCATGAGTGGGATCTGCCGTTCTCCTTGGCCCACACCACAAAGGTCTCTACCTGATCCTCGCTTCCCAAGGCTAAGCCATCCTGCGCCTCCACTACTGCTCTGAACGTTGCTAACTGTGAGCCGTACTTCCTCCGCGTCGCCGGCGCCAGGGACCTCTCCCCCATCCTCCTCAGTCTTTCCCCCACTGAAGCAGGCGCCAGAGGTGGTCTGGGAATGGTGTCATCTCCGCCCTTGCCCGCGGCCAGGCCTCTCGAAACCGGAGCCACTGAAAGCGAGAAAGAGCGTCAGCTGCCACATTCCGTACACCCGCGATGTGCCGCGCCCTAAACTCAATATTGCTGCGCAGACCCTCTTTCACTAACCCCCTCAGCAGACTTAGGACTAGCGGGCACGAGGCAGTAAGGCCATTGATGGCGTGCACCACCACCATGTTGTCTGACCAGAAGACTACCTTCATGTTGCTTAGGGTGGCCCGCCATAGGTGCAGCGCTACAAGAATAGGAAAGAGTTCCAACACTGCAATGTTCTTTGTCACCTGCTTTCTACGCCATGCATTAGGCCACCTCATAGCGCACCACTCTTCACCCAGGATCACGCCAAAGCCTTCCCTTCCAGACGCATCAGAGAACAAGCAAAGCTCCTGGCTGGCTATCCACGGGGCCCTCCAAATCACAGTCCCATTGAAACTCATGAGGAATTCTGCCCACATTGCTAGATCCGCCTTCAAGCCGGCGGTAAATCGTACAAAATGGTGCTTCTGTATTACATTTGCCGTGGCCCCTGCCAGCCTCCTTGAGAATACCCTGCCCGCTGGAATCACCCTGGCTGCAAAGTTCAATTTGCCAACCAGGCTCTGGACAGCCCCTAGGGTCGCTTTGTCCTTGCCCAGCAGCGCCTGGATGTCCTGCAACAAGCCCTGAACCTTCTCGGCGGGGAGCCTCGATTCGCCTCTCACCGTGTCTAGCTCCACACCTAAAAAGGTCAAGACCTGAGCCGGCCCCTCGGTCTTACCTGGGGCAAGGGGAACTCCTAGAAACTCTGCCAGCTCCTCAAAGCGACTCAGGCCTGCCGCACACTCATTTGTCCCATCCGGGCCAAAGAACAAGAAGTCATCCAGGTAGTGGGTCACCTGCGTGATCCCGTGAAGGTCCCCCAAGGCCCACTGAAGGAACGAACTGAAGGCTTCGAAGTAGGCGCAGGAGACTGCGCAACCCATTGGCATGCAGCAATCATAGAAGAACTGCCCCGCCCACTTGAAGCCTAGCAGATGCTGACTAGCTGGATGCTCCGGCAGCAGGCGGAATGCGGACTCAATGTCCGCCTTCGCCAGCCACGCCCCCTTCCCTACTCTCCGGACCATGTCAATGGCCATGTCCAGGGAGCAGTATGCCACAGAACAAATCCCCTCGTCCAGCCAGTGGTTCACAGAATTCCTCTCGGGGTACGATAGGTGGTGGATTAAGCGATAGGCACCCTGCTGTTTTTTAGGTACCACTCCCAGCGGTGACACCAAGAAATGGTCCAGGGGCGGGCTGCTGAACGGCCCCGCAACCCTCCCTGCTGACAACTCCTTTCGTACCTTTTGGTCCACCAAACCGGGCATATCCCTTGCTGACTTCAGGTTCAGTGCGTCCCTGGACTCCAACGGTCCCTTGTAGGGAATCCTAAAGCCATCAAGGAACCCACCCGCCAGTAGGGCCCTGTCCTGCACCAATGGATAGCGCCTAATGAGCGGGATGAAATTTTCCAGGATGATGGGGGAAGGGCCCTTCGCGGGGCTGGGGCGCTGTGCAGTGTGCCCAGGAACACAGGGGGCGGTGGCGTTGGTGGGGGGGCCTGGCGAGGGGGGTGGTACACTTGTGGTCTCATTGGCGTTGTGAGTCTGTCCTGTTGGGTGTGGCAGGCTGTGGCGCGCCCTGGCTGGGGGGGCAAGCAGTAGCAGGGTGTTGTGCGCCGCACTTGCTGCAGCTGTGTGAGAATTTGCATGACCTTCCCCAAGTGCAGTTGCCCCCATTGTAAAGGCGGCATGTGCCTGAATTGAAGCGCTTGGAGCCCTGCCTCTGCCCCCACCCCCTGCCCCCACGAAAAGACTGCTTGAAGGGGCGCCTGGGAAACTGATCCTTTTTCCTGTCGTCTGCCTCCCCTTGCCCCTTATATGCCTGATCCTTCCTATCCCGTGTGGGTCGGCTCATGTGTTCTACCCAAAGTTGAATCTCCTTCTGATCCCACCCCAGGTCCGGGCATATGGCCATTCTTTTCCTGAAATCCTGGTCGTAATAGAACCAGCCCAACCCCCAGAGAGCCTCGCCTCCTCTTGGATCTTGCTGGCATATTGCATTAGGGCCTCGCTCTGTTCAGGAAATTTCTGCACTACTACCGCCGCCAATATGTTGAATGCTGACGTCCAATTCTCGATTGTCTTGTCAGGCCATCGCTGATATCTGACCCTTTCCTCTTCCTTACGCCCCATCTTTCTTGAGTCCACCCCTGCCAACCCGTGCATCAGTAGTGTTATTATGTCTATGTACTCTCGCCTCCATATCCCTTCCTTAGCGGCCTGCGGCACCAACCATGCCAGGGAGCAGCGGCCTGATGCCAATGGCGCTTGGGTGACAAGGGGTCTGGGAACCTGGCCCATGCCCTCCCCTACTGACACAGCACACCCTGGTGCTGCGGTGGGCGTAGGCTCAGCAGCAACGGAGGTGGTGGGCGTACCATTCGCAGGTGGGGGTGGTAGGGAAGCCAACGCGCCAGACGTGAATGTACTCGCTGCAATACTTGCGGGTGGACCAGCATTCCCTGAGAGTGATAACCCCGGGGCTTCCCCAGGCTCACCATTGCGCTGTTCCACGGCCCAGACTTGGAGCACGGGTGCCTGGGCTGGCGCGGGCACCGTCGCTGGGGGCACCTGTGGCGGTGCAGATAAAGCGTCCAAGCGGCTCTGAAAGACGGACATGAGGCTAAGCATGTGGTCCATGGCTTTGCCCATTTGGGCCATGTCCGTGATTCCTGTGGCAGAGTCGTGCACCGGCGGTGGTGCAACTGCCGGTAGGACGGTACGTGGTGCGGTCGCTTGTCGTTTCCTGGCCGGTGGGGCCTCGGGCATGTCTTTAGATGTGGGCTTACGCACCCGGGTGGACCTCCAGGGCTCTAACCCCGAAGGGCCTTGGACGCCCTCGGATGGGGGGGGGTTACGACCACGCCCGAATCTTCTTGCCTGCGACCCTCAAGGAAACCTTGGGCCCACGCCGTGCCCTTCTCACGGGCGAACGCCATAAAGTCCGCCCACACCCCTTCTTGCGGTGCGCTCAACTGCGTCTCCACGATCGACGTCTCCTGGGAGAACAGTGGACCCGGTGTCCCGATATCCTCCATGGCGGGTGGGCTACTCTGAGGTCACTGCTAGCGCGCGTCCCCCTTGCGCCTTCCCCTCGGTCCCTGCCCTACGTTTGCGGGCTGTCCCTCAGCGGCTCTGTAGGTGGGGAAAGGAACGGAGTTAGAATGATGGGAAAAACAGTGCGACTAAATATACCATCAACCACATAGACGCTATCCCAACACACTTATGCGCAGTCTGGCCGTTATCCATCGAGTTTGTAGTCTGCCGTAGGATGCAGAAACACGCGCATGCAGACACAGCCCCCAGCCGCCCATGGTCAGTGCTCACCGAGCGGCGCACGTCAATATTGCCCCCGACACAGCCCGCCCCCCGCTGCCCTTCTAACCTTGTGGGCGCATGCCCGCGCTCAAGTTTGCGGCGTAGGTGCGAGGGGGGGGGGGGCTGGGGTTGGATGTGCGGAGCTAAGGCAAGACTGACAGGTCTGTCGGCGTGCCACATCGTACGATGGCCGTACTGTATACACAATGCTCTTTTTATCACGTGAATGATAAACAGGATACGTGAACCTTGAATCGGGTACATGCTCAGCTGTACTACATACTATTCTCTTCGTCCCAGTAGGATGAGGAACTTGACTTCACTGTGAGCATATTGAACCCAATTTAATTACACATTATTCAGCTGGATACACAGCGCGAACTCAACCCGCCGGCACTGGAGCGCCCCGCACGATCACCGCACCTACACCACACATTCAGGTACGGGGGAGGGCCAAGCCATTGCCCAGAATGACCGGATGTGGACGCGACGTCCAAACAGACACACAACCCCCGAGGTCTGCCAACGCGCCCCCATCGCTCGATGGCCCGTGCAGACCCAGCGGGAAAAGAGAGCATTCCCATCCTGTTGCGCATTGATATCTATCGCGAACTAAACCCGCCGGTATTGGAGCGCTTTACACGATCACCGTATTTACATAACACATTCAGGTACGGGGGAGGGTTGAGTTAATGCCCAGAATAACAGGATGTGGACGCGACGTCCAAACGGATACACAACCCCCCCGAGGTCTGTTGACGCGCCACATCGTTCGATGGCCCGTGCAGATTCAGCGGGAAAAGAGAGCCTTCCCCTTTTGTTGCGCACTGATATATAGCGCGAACTCACCCCACCGGCACCGGAGCGCCCCGCACGACCACCGCACCCACATTACACATTCAGGAACGGGGCGACGCGACGTCCAAACAGACACACAGCCCCCCGAGGTCTGCTAAGGCGCCCCATCGCTCGATGGCCCGTGCAGATCCAGCGGGAAAAGAGAGCATTCCCATCTTGTCGCGTACTGACACATAGCGCGAACCCAACCCGCCGGCATCGGAGCGGCCCCACACGATCACCGTATTTACATTAGACATTCAGGTACGTGGGGGGTTAAGTTATTTGCCCAGAATCACAGGGTGTGGGGACGACGCCAAAAAGATACACACCATTCAAATGCGATGCGATAACTGGGAACCCGCCCGAGTGATCGGCGCTAACTATTGCGCGTCGGCGAACCCCAAGGCAAGATGGCCGCGCGGGATGGGGGGGTCGTTTCTAACACCCGTACAACGGCATGGGAAACGCACGTGGCCGCTACAACACACTCGCAACCCGCCGCCCGATCCGACACTGGACCTCCCCGATAGCCTGCACCCCGCAGTCGCACCATGAGATGCCCCCCCAGCACCACCTGCATCGCCCCGCAGGGACGCGAGGCACTGCTTGCGCCCCCCACACCCATGGCCATCCGGGCCACCGGGCCCCGTCCACCTGGTCATGCCCAGGGACAGGGCCGGGGTGGGAGAGGTTAGCAAGACTCACCGAAAGTGGATGGTATCCCGAAGAGCACGACGACGCTGAGGGGGGGGCCCGATCGTAGTAGCGTGGTGCAGACGGCAGGTAATTCGCGTGTCCAGGCAGGAGCGGCGCGCAGGAAGCAGAGGAGGAACTGGGAGAGAGAGACGCCTAAGTAGGGGGGGGTCTATCCTCACCCCCCTCTATCGGCCCCTCCTACCGGCACACTCATTGGGAGCTCCCCTCCCTGGGCGCGGCCTCGCTCGCGAGGCAGAACAGGGGGGGGATGGAAGGCTGCGACGGGCGGCCACTAGAAAGCTGCCCTGCTGATGTCCCACTGCGTGGGACGCGGGCAGCGGCATTCTGAATTCACTGCGTCTACCACCCGCGCCCTTCGTGCTGCTTTACCTATTACCTTGTTGCTTCCGTATTCCCTTCAATTTCCCCCATTGTTGCTTCTGCATTCTCCTGCCCTCCAACATGGTACTCCCCACACGTTCCCCCTCAGAATCACCTGTCCACTTTTAAAATAAAAGAAAACGCTCTCACACATTTTCTTTTATTTTTAGTCACTGATCCAACAGGAACCGGTAACTAAATAAACAAGCATTTTCTATTACTTATGCTACTTCTGGGATCTTTTTAAACAAACAAAAAACATTAGCATATTTGACGCCAATAACTCAAAGTTTCACTAATGAGAGACTTATTGCCTTGCAAAAGCTTGTTTAACATAGTAAATAGGGGCTACTGGCTAAAAGGTCTAGAATAGCAGTGGAGTCCTGCATTACATAAAATCACTCGGACATTAAGGACCTGATTTAGAGTTCGCGAATGGATTACTCCATCACAAACGTAGCAGTTATCCCATCCAATTTATTAAAAGCGCATTATACATTTGAGACGGAGTACTCCGTCCGCCACACCTATGTTATTTAACTTTTACAAAGTGAATTTGTCTATTTTCACTGCTATTACCAATTTATCTGTGTGAAAAAAACAAAAACCATTGCATCTGTTTTATGGTGCATTATCCCTTCAAAATCTTGAAAATAAGCATTGACCGTGTCAATTGTTTTTCAACTTTTGAATAGGATTTAGACCAAAGGTTTACCACGCCTCACTGATAGGAGAGGGACGGGAAGAGCTGCAGCAGTGCAAGCTTTTCTAACGCAACTCAAGCAGACTAGAAAATGGATGTGTGAGTGATGCAGTGCCACTGAGTATATGTGAGTGTGTGTGTGTGTGTGAGAAGGGCAATCTGTATGTTTTTTTGTTATGCTTGCACATGTGCTGCTGGCCCTAACATATTGGAGGTTATTTCTGACCCGTGGCATAAGGGTGGGGGTGGTCAAATGCAGTTCCTGGAATATTGGAAGTAGTTCTTGGCCTATGGGGTAACCATGACAAAATGCTGTGCTGTCATATTAAAGGTTATTATTGGCATGATAGAGGTCACCCAGGGCATGAGGGCATCCATGATAAAATGCTTACCCCTTGCATATCAGAAGTATTTTTTTACATCTGGGGGCATCCATAATATATGAGGGCTTCCATGGCAAATTTACAGGTAATCTGTATGTGAGTGAATCCCAAACTTTTTCAAACCACAACCCACTTTTTAGAGCAACAAACTTTCATGACCCACCTAGCTTTAATCACCAGAAGGTAGGCAGTTTTTTAATTTAACTATACCCTGTGTGATAGCGCACTGTCTTTTACAGAAAGCGCATTCTCCATTGAAATGGATACTAAATTTGCACAGACATTTTACTGATAAAACTATATTGCATACGGGAGTACCGCAATTTAGACTTCATCCCTTACACGTCTTCATTGCTCCATTTGCATCTAAATTTTGACATTATATCTACTGTGTGCCTTAATAATATTATTGTTTGTGAACATTTAAACACATTAATTAAATGTATTTACTGTAAAAACTAGTTTATTAAACGTGTGCACTAATGCTTAGTTTAACATGAAGACATAGATCTGTATTCACGTTTGCATTTACACCTTAAATCACAGTTGCATATATTCTGAAAGTCCTATTTGAAAGTGTAATCATATATGCTTTTACTCATGTTTGCAATTATTATTGAGTTATATGTGCACATGTACACCCATGTATTTGAAAATGATCATTTTGGGGCCGATTCCCATCCGGGTCGGAAAGCTCTCTGACCGAGCCGGATCTGGAGTGTTTTCCGACCGAGCCGGAGTCCTGCAGTCCGACCGAGCGAGTACGATGCGGCCGTATGCTGCCGGACTCGGTTCGGTCAGACTCCCATAGAAGTCAATGGAAGCCGGTCGGTACGACGCGTACATGGGCTCCCATTGACTGAATGGGTACGTCTCACACAAGGGCGCCCCCTACAGTGGGTACGCGTCGGTGCCATCCGCACCGTACATGCCTGTGTTGGGGAGACCCTTGGGTCTCCCCATGTGTCGGAGTCCTAGGGCCGCGGGTGACAGTGGGTCCGATGTGGACCCCCAAAAGCAACTTCCTGGACGTTTTGCGAGCCGGACACTCCGACTCGCACCGGCTGTCCGACGCGTACATCATACTGGCTCGGTCGTAAATCGCTTCCATTGCACGCCACGGTTAGCTTACGGCTGAGCCGTACGGAGCGGTTCGGACCCGGAAACGACTCGGTCGGTGAATTTCACGTAGCTCGCATTGTACTTGCTCGCTCGTACAGCTGTACGAGTCAGGCGGAAAACACGCGTACTGCTCGTAGTTTTTCCGGCCGGATCGCGTTCGGTGCCCTTCCGACCTGGATCGGAATCGGCCCCTAAATGTTTAGTTAAAGTTAGCCTGACTAAAGGCCTTTAATCCTGAAATGTACTTTGCTTGGTCAGAGTGTTCTTTCTTTTGCAAGTGCGTTCTCAAGGTTTTATTAGCTAGAAAAAGGAGTATTGTTGTTTGCAATAATTTCTTGATAATAAGGTGTAGGAAGGTATGATCCTTCTAGCATGGTTGCCACCATGTTTTGCTGGTGTCAGTATGTTTTTTGTCTAGTCTGGCTGGGCTCCTGCTAACCAGGACCTCAGCCACTGTGCTTCCTTCCTAAATTTGACATGGTAAGTACTTTGGCACCTCCACAATTGGCTACTAGTGTACCCTTGTAAGTCCCGAGTATATGGTACTAAGGTAACCAGGGCATAGGTACACCAGGGGTCTCCCATGGGCTGCAGCATGTATTGTGCCACCCATGAGAGACCACTCAAACTGTGACTACAGGCCTGCCATTGCAGCCTGTGTAAGCTGGTGCTAGCACCACTTACAACAGATATACGTTTCCTCATATCTGAGGTCACTACACTTTTTTTGTTAACAGAGTTTTATATAGCGCAAACTTGACTCGAAGGTATGGGGTATCAGAGCGCTTTACACAAGCACCTGTTAGGTTACATGAGGACACATTCATTTTTGTTAGGCACGGGTAGATTGAATGCTTTGCCCAGAATCACAGGATGTTGCGCGTCCTTGCCGAGACTCGAACCTGGTTCCCCAGATGTGAGGTCGACCGCCCTAGTAGTTAGGCTAACTCCTCTCACTTAAAACCTATAAGTCAACCGTAAGGCAGGCCTTTCAATCCTGTATGCAAGGTGCTGGATTATAAGTGTGAGGGTGCCCCTGCATGAGCAGGACACCCCGTACAAACCCCGGAGTCGATTCTCCAGGCTTTGTGAGTGCGGTCAGCCATTTTGATACATATAGTGGCCACGCGTCATTATGCGATGACTAACTATATAGTGGCTGTGCTGAACCTGGGCATGTATGGTATCAAACATGTTGGAATCATACCCCAACACAGTTACTGGCATTGGAGGTATGATTCCTTGCACTAGGAAGCTTCTCCGAGAATCCTCCAGTACTCCCGGTAACAGCCTTTCAGGGTCTGCTAGCAAGCTAATGCTGATGCCAACCACAGACACGATTCTGCCCTCTTGCTGCTGAGCTGAGCTCAAGCAGGGAAGGGTAGAACAATATGTTTCCTATCACAGGGAGGTGTGACCACTGCTTAGACAGGACTTAATGTATTGGGCTGAGGAGGGGGCGTTTGCCAGCGCCACTAGACTGCTTTGAAGGGCACATTTAGTGCCCTCCTTGCATACTCTGCTTTTGAGCCAATTCAGGGAGCCCTTGGCTGCCGCTGTGGCGTGAAACTGGACAAAGGGCGTGGGAGTATCCTCACCTCTGTCCAGCTCCTCCTCTGGGAGGGACCCTGAGTCATTCTAACCCTTTTCTTGGGGTATAAAAAGGGCTTACCTGTGGGTGGGTCCTCCAATTCGTTGGTGGGACAAGACTCTAGCCTGAAACCACGTCACTCTTCGACCGCCTGGACACTTGGACTTGGCTGGACTTTTCCTGGAACTGAGACTGCATCAAGGGAGACTCCTGGTGCTCCTGGTCTTGCTGTTCTGCAAGTCTTCTTCGCCGTCTGTATCTTTGATTCATCCAGGATCATCAAAAGACCTGTGGCCATTAAGGAAACCCGAAGTAATCTCCCTTGGGTGAAGGAATCACCCCCTTGCATCTGCAGGCACTGCAATGAAGCTGACCGTTCTGCTGCTCCTGAAGTCCAACTGAGTTCGAAAGGCCCAGAAACACAGATGGTGGTTCTGCAACTCCCTTGTGGCCTGACCTGTCCTCTCAGCCAGTTTGAGGCCAGTATCCCTCGTCAGAACCTCTGGGACCGAACCCCTGTGCACTGCGTCGACTTGCCATTGCCAAGGCTTGTTGGCTCTATACTCCAAAGATCTTTGGGCTACAAGAAGCTCCTGCCTCCAGTATCACTTCCTGCCAAGATGTCTGTCCTCACTGCATCCTCTGCACCGTGGGACTTCATTTTTGGTGAGCTGCTCGAGGTCCTCTTGCGACTCCTGGGCCTTTGGCCTGAGGGTCCTCTCGAGGGTCTTCTCTTGCTTCAGTGTACTACTCTGCTTGCTTGGGGCCTGCTCTGACTCTCCTGCACTAGGTGAGTCCCTTGAACCTTGCTGGTCCCAACGTTGCTCCTTCAACGTTTTCCCCGTCTGTTACTGCTGCCAATGTTTGTTGGTGCTCCCGCTGGGTACCGACCTCCTGGTTCTCGACTTCTGATGCAGGACAGCTCGAGAACGGCTCCTAGTCTGTCTCAGCTTAAGCTGGTCCCCACAGCTGCAGCAACAAGGTCACCGTCATAATTCCTGCAACTTCCGTCATCGTTGGTCATTGCTCTTTCGTCCCTCCTGGTCATCTCCGAGTGGCATAGACTCTGTCCCCTCTGCCTGCAGGTTCGTCTCTTTAAGAATCCACCCTTGGATTCCACAGGACTCTTGCACAGTCTTCACCAGCGGCATCTTTTCTGAAGGCCTTCATTGTGGTCTACAGCGGTTTCCAACGTCACTTCACACCTATGCACTCAGCGTCACTGGTGTATGTATCCTGGTTCTTGGGATATCCACAACCTTCTGTCTTATACAGGGTTTCTTCAGGATCCACTGGGAAGAGTCCTTCTACTTTAAAACTGCAACCACAACTTTCCCATTGACTAGTATTGAGTATGCAGCTGTGTTTCTGCTTTGCACACAGAATCTGTGGAGTTCCTGTGCACTTACCTTGGGTGGGTCCTTGTGTCCCCAGCTTTTCTAAATCTCCTGGTCCAAGTCCGGACTTGATCGCAGTTCGCAATCCACTTTCTTAGTATATGGTTTGGTCTTCCCCTGGAAAACACTGTGTACCGTGCTTACTTACCTGTTTGCAATTGAAGGATTGTGTGTAATTGTGTTAATATTCCCGGGTAGGAGATATACCAATGTGTTAGTGAGTGTTGTATAATAAGTAGACTTATTTTTATTAATACACTGTGTGGTTCTTTTTTATTTAACCTACACTACATGATTAGATCTGGTAACACAAGCTGCTTAATACTCCTTCTGACTAAGCCTGAAGGCTGCTCTCCAGAGCTACCACTTAGAGAGCTTTCTAAGTTTGTCTAAGACCACTAAAATTATTACAAGGGTTGTCTGGATTAGTGCAAGGTGCTTCACTTAAATAAGTGTGCAACATATACTAAGCGAGTCTCCCACATAAGGTCTGAGAAGAGAAATCTTGGCAAGAAAAGTGAAGATCTAATGAGAAGAGGAAGCCTCCTATTCATCGCGTATCAGAAATGAGGAATGCTCAAGGTTGCAGTAACTGTAGTGCTTAATTTGAGCTAGTGGTTTCCGGTGCTCTGCACTGGCACTTATCGTCTACATCAACCCAAATGCTTTTCATGAGCACCAGTTAAGGACACATTTGTTTCTGGTAGGCACTGGGAGATTAAGTAATTTACCCAGAATCACAGGATGTTGAGCATACACTGAGACTCGAAACTGGTTCCACAGCTTCAAAGTTGGTATCTCTAGCCTTTACACTTCATCCTCTCCTCATATTCAGGGTTTCATAGTTAGTAGTTGGTTCTGTTATAGGCGGCACTAAAGGAAGAAATGGGCTGGTGCAAGCTGCCTCCTGACAAGAGCCTCAGCTCTTATTTCTTCACAAATTAACCAGGAACTGTCCAAGTTCTGTGGGATGGGAACTTCTGGTAATGTTGCAAATGCACAACACAAGAAAAGAAATGATTGGTTTCCGGTCCGGTGGGAACAGATTCCTTTAGACTTTTAGGGGTACAGATGTCCCTGTTTCCTTTTATTCTTGCAAGTGTGAAGCTTCATGCTAAACACGTATTCCAATTCTGGAAGGCTTTTATTGAAGTCTTAACTAACCTGACACCTTCTTGCACTCCCAAATTTCCTTGAGACCGTGTACTATGAGCTATCCTTATTCTAAACTTGGAGCCATGATTAGATGAACTTTTTAACGTATTCATGTTCAGGAGAGAGTATCAGAGTTTCTTTAAGGAACACCTATTTCCAATTCCCACTTTCTGTATTGTTGTGACTGGGATTGATTTGTATCTTATCATATTGAGACTGAACCAATTGTGATATTTCAGCTTGCCAGCTGCAATACAATATTATTTTAATATTTCCCTGAAATGCATATGTATTAGATTGACTATTAATTGGAAATAAATGTCCTTAACTTCAATCACTGATTCTTGGTCCTTATTGTGTAGCCAAAGGGGCTTCATGAAGATTGAATTGTTTTATTATTGCTAACACCTTGGCGTCTCAATCAACAGAAAAAAGGATCCATCAGATGGGAGATTGTAAATCACTCACCTGTACTCTGTCAGATGGCAACTTGTCAGATGGTTTAGTTATTGAGACAGAGGGAGTTACTGTATCCATGTGAGAGCCCAGTCTTGTCCAAGGACAGTCCTGATCCCAAAACCCATGCCCAGTTTGGAGGAGCAGCGGTATTCTAGTAATTCTGAATGAAGTTGTAACATTGGAGGAGCAAGTATTAATAGGGTCCCACGTTGCAATTGCTTATGTCTAACTTGCAATGTTTTACTGATATTGTGTGGTGTGATGCAGTGTGGTGTGATGCAGTGATGTTTTAAATTGGTGTGTGGATGTGAAAGCACTTAATGTAAAGAAGTTGAAGTGGTTATCGGGCTCGACTTAGCCTAAGATCCTGAAATAGTAATAGGTTATCAGTGTAGAAAGCGCTGTGTTGTAATTGTCTGCTAAGTTTGGTGGTGCTAGTTGTCAGACATCATTGATGCCACAATTGAGATAGGGATAATTATCTTTGGTGGGAGAGTAAGGCGTGGATGGTGTGGTGGAACATTTTGCACAGGGGTAAGGCTACACTAATCTGGGTGATTCCCTGCGGGTTGAGGTTTCACTCGAGTGTGAGTAAGAGTAGGCAAGAAAATGTCGCTCTGGACCATTTCTTCTGCGATTGAATACTATTGAATCTTTAGTGGAGCAGACAGAATTGTTTAATTTGCTTTGTGTGCTTGTTGCTGTGCTTGTATTGCAGTGCTCAAGAAAAATTGTAAAGAAGGGTGAGCCGCTGCAAGGAGTGAGAAAGACATCACAGTGTGTTCAGTTGAGATTGGATAGTTGCCGTTAGTGCTGCATTGTTCTTGGTTGATACTTCATGGAATGCGGCACTGTTACTAGTTGTTAACATCAGACGAGAATTACAGACAAAAATTAATTATTTTCTGTTTTAAATTAAGTCCAATTGTGATTCTTTACATTAATATTGGAAAACTAAATTCTTTAAGGCTATACGAAATCTAATAAGGGGAGATGTGAGAATACTGCTCCAGAGGGGGAAGAGGCACCACCCAAAGGGACGCCATATCATAGGTCGTCATATGGCCATAAATGTCGGCCTTCACACATGTATTTGGCTGAGTCAGTGGCATAGGGTCACTGAGAAAGAATGTGCATTGATGTTTCCACTCTATGGCACATTAAGTTTGAGAATCATTGGAAATTTGAGTATTGTACGAAATGAAGTCTCCTCCTAAGCCTGCACAGTTCGAAGCACTTAATGCTTGGGAGCGTGCAGCTCATCTTAGGAAAAGGGAAAAATATCAGGGAAAAGTCCAAAAGGCAGTGCGTAGCTATGCCACTGCTAGATGGGATGCATAACAACAATGATGGAGAACTGATATAAAAGAGGAACAAGATTGTACCCTGCAATTACAAGTGAGGAACCAGAGAAAAAAAAAGAAGGAGGAAAACCTAGAGTACAGGCGAAGATAGTAATAATGATCCTAGCAATGATTTCCTAGATATGTTGTTATCAAAATGACTACCTCATCGTGGTTCTATATCGAATAGCATTAGGGACCTCCACTGGTTGCCTGTTCAGTATAGGGTAGAATTCAAGGACTTTTGCATTGTACACAAGGCACTGCATTGATTTGGACCTCTTATCTTTCAGAAAATCTTTGCTTGGCATGTCCCTCGATAGGACTTAAGATTTTCCACTGCTCAACTGGTGGTTATTCCTAGGGTAAAGAAGGCTAAGTGGGGTGGCAGAAGTATTTTCTACTTGGCTTTCAAGCTATGGAATTCTATGTCTTTCTCCCTGAGGTCTCAAAGGTACAGGCTGTGTTTCAGAAAACCTCTGAAGACTTGTTTCTTTGTTTCCAGTGTTGAGTACGTTTTCTCTCCTACCAGATTAGTGGTAGCATGTTAGCGCTAAGACACCTCAGCATTCATGTGCTTTAGAAAAATATAACTTACCTACTTACCTCCATATAAGGTGGCCCATCCTGAAGGAAGGACTAGTGCAGTTACTGGTAGAAGCTCTGGAGTAGCCACTGCATCAGTAAATACGAGTCAGAGTCTGATGGTAGAGAGTTCAGGGATCAGTGCCCTCTTTTAACGCCACCGTTCATAACACCCCAGATGCAATCAATGTTCCGGTCACTATTGGTCCCATAGTTCCTTTGTACCAACCAGAGTCGGCAGGAACCATGACACATAATTTATGATCCCTACTGGAGTAGATGTATCCACTAGTGCTCCTGTGGTCCCAGGAATAGGAATAGGAAGTGCTCCTTTAGTCCTGACACAGGTGAATACCCCTTTTGTTGCTACTACAGCATTAACCATGAATCAGACAGGATGTAATCCTATAGGAGACTCCACTCATAGATCACAAAATTCTATCACATCTATTTGGAATTCATCTCAGATTGTGATCAACACTAATCCCAGATGAAGCATAGCATCAGATTCCTCTGTAATACAGAATGGTCTTAACTCCCAAGAAGTAGATGATTTTATTAGGCTTCTAAATGGGTCCACAAGAGAAAGTGAAAGTTCAGAATTAGGCAAAGAAATAATTCAGACTCCGTTGAGGGAAAATGCAGTGTGTGTGTTCAAATTAAAGTTAGAACTGGATGAGATGATATTAGGAACCCTTGATCTTTCCCGATTAGATACCTACCAAGAGAACAAACTTGTATTCATGTGTAAACATGCCACTAAACTATCAAGAGACACTCATGATAAATTGTCTGAATTAGCCCAAACTTATGATGTCGATTTAAGCCAAACCAAGTAATTGCAGAATTGTTATTGTGTATTAGATGAGATTGGCATTTGCAATATGAGAACACCAGGAATGAAAATGCAAATTAAGGAATTAATTAGTTGCATTCCAAAATGGAGTGAGCTAGATAAGTGGGAAGGCAGATGCGCAAAGGAGAGAGATCAAAAGAAAACGAAAGGAAAGCTCCCTCCGTCTTTAGTGGATGGAGAAGGTGCTTCAAATTTTCCATTGAGGAAAGTGCCTGGTGAAGGTTATGTTCATGTGCCTTGGAGTAGCAGTGATCTTGTGTCATTCACCAATGATTTCCCAAAATTGAGAGAAAAACCAGTGGAATTCTATACACAGGTTGAGCGATTTGTGAAGATTTCACAAGTCTTGTAGGTAAATACCTGCTTCGACACTGTGGTACCAAGTGATTTGTGGGCAGATGTAAAGTGGCTATAGAGTGGCCGGAGAACAAACCCCAGAGAAAACCGATATCACATGCGCCATCACCATTAGTGATGAAAAAGTATGAACAGGTAAAAAGGAAAGGAAAGATACCAGCTAAAGACATTGATTGGGTCAAGAATGACAGGATGATTCAAGAGTCAGTTCAAAGAGTCAGATCATGCCTATTATGACAAATGGTTGCAGGTGTTTTAGCATTACAGTGGAATAGAGACTCTCAAAGCTACATTTTGTGTCTTGGTTTGTGACAGAATTAAGACCTGAGATTAGCTTGATGATTCAGTAGCATTTGATTAGTTGGCAGAATAAATCGGTTGATGTGATCTTGAGATATGTGAAATATTGTAGTGATGAATTGGAAATGAAGCTGAAGCAATCGAAGGAGAAATTGATAGAGGCACAGATGAAAGTAGCACAACGCAGAAGTCAGAGTCAACCTTTTGTAGGGAATGTTGGTTTTAATCAAGGGTGTGTTTCAGCAAGGGACTCGTATGATGCAAGGTGTAAATGGGTTCCCGCAACAAGGTAGAGGTTGTAGGGTTCCAATTGATCGGTGTACTGGGATTGATGTGGCAGCTTTGAGGAGATCGAATCCTTGTCACTATTGCAATAAGGACATTAGAAGCAGGAATGTTGTCTTAATCCCAACAAAGTGATGAATGAGAACCAGGTTCAGAATTCAGGGTTTCCAAGCCCCAGAGTAATAACGCTGTGCAGTCACAGAATGAACAGAGAATGCAAAATTCTAATGTACCCCAAGCTCCAGTGATGCATATTTCACAAGCCCAGTGCAGCAGCAAAATGCAGATGGTCCACGATTTAATCCAAATCAGTCCCAAATTTCAATCCGAATTCCTTCCAAAACCTGAATGCGTTTCAGCAATTTCCTACGTTTGATCTGCTTCAGGGCTATGGCTCTGATTAGTCACAATGACAGTGCCTTAGGGGGGAGGTTGATTGCGTACTTGGCGCAGTCTTGGAGGTTGGCCAGAGTGGTCCATTTGTAGAAGGTGAGGTGAACGGCCAACCCGTATCATTCTTGAGCAATACTGGTGCTACTCGTTCTACTGTTAGAACTGTTAAATGGTAGCGGCAGTTTCAGTCGATAACCTTTCAAGTATTTGCCCGGCGGTAATCGCCTCTCATACCACTCGATAATTTACCAATGAAAGAGGCAGGCGCCGGAGACTGGAAGGCAGGAAACAAAGTTTTATTCCGTCGGAGCAGAACACATCAGATCAGACAGCAAGGTATCGTCACGAGGTGCTCTAACTGCATCTCTGAGACCTGGTCTCTTATACACCGGTTTATTACTTTATTACACATAGTACATTCTTGAGATTCCCTTGAAGCATGAGAGAACATCCCCTGAAGCCCCGGCTCAGATCCGATCCCACACATAGTTACAGTAGAGGTTCCCACCTTACCCGCAGTGGGAGATGGCTATCGCGCAGCAGGGAATTCCGCCAATTCCCGGGGGTGTGTGCGACCGGCCGGGTCTCAGGGGGTAGGGGCTTTGATCCACTGTAATCCCTTTGATGTGGGGTGTTTCCCTTACAGTAGGGGCAATAAACTGCATCCGCAGGGCTAGGTGATGGCCTGGGACCAGTTCGGACAATGGGGCGCAGAGGAAGGGGGTTATCAAAGGAGCGGCATGACCATGTATGGGATGTCGGTCGGATGTGGTTCCGTAGCAGGGTCGCGCTGAAGGAGAGGGTTTATGGCCCGTGTATGAGAGAGCGGGGGTGGCCGGCGCGCGGGGGATGTTCGCAGCGCCATGGGAAAGCGCTGGTGATCGAGAATGAGCGGGGAGAGAGTGGGGTGCCTAAAATGGCGGCCGTGCATTCGCTGTGCGTGGCGCTGGGGAGAGGCAAGATGGCGCAGATAATGTTCAGTTTGCAAGCTAAATTTCCACAGTCCTCCCTTTTAACATATCTCGCCAGCTTGCCTAGTTCGGATCTAACCCCATAATACCCCGTACTTCCACCTCATACAGAGCTTTCATTCGCTCTGTTTCAAAGTCCAAAGTCTTAGGGCAGATGCAGTTCATAAAAAGCGAACATAAAGGAGGCAGACACTGAATCCCCAAGCAACATCCACATAGTATCACAATTGGTATGAGGATAAATGAAAACAGCCTCCATCCCCAACTTTTAATAGTGTCCCAAAACCAACTCCCCAGTGACCATTCTTCTTGCTCTTGATGGACCTCTGTGGACAGTCTGTGGAGGTGTTCAATTGCTTTGTAGACTGAGGGTGAGTTATCCGGTACGTAGGTACAACAGCTGGACCCAATGATGCGGCATGCTCCTCCACGATCAGCCAGAACCACATCTAGAACGAGGCGGTTCTGAAGAGCCACCAGGCGGACGGCCTGAAGCTCAGCGGTGTTGTTGGCGAGGGCGCCAGCTGTAATGTTCATCGCCGTCTCGACTGCCTGGTGTTGGACAGGCCATACGAAGGGCTTGCTCCCTCCCCGCACGACAGGGCCCGCGCTCCGGCCCACCAGGCATAATCCACGAAAAGCACCTGTACCCCGTCTCCCGACGGATCTTCTGCCCTCGGACCTCTACTCATCACGGGGCCCAGCCCCACCGGCTCCCCCGGCCGGTTCAAGCCGCCATCTTGGGCCCTGCACCACGAGGCCGCATGGCCTCGCCCCGACCCTAACCCCGGGCCTGGCCGGCCCCGACATCCCGGCACCACCATCCACCCGGGAGGTGAGCGGACCACTTGGCAGGTCAATAGGAGGACGAAGTGTCAAGAGCTCTTCCCCCGCCAGGTGCTGATCGCCTCCAGCCCCCCCAGGCGCTGGCTCCACCCCCTGCTGGGTGTCTGGACACCTTCATCCCGGGCCCTCCGACCTCCAAGTGCGAGGGTCCGGACATCAAAGGGCGCCTGCCCTATAACTGGGGCAACTCCGGAGCAGGAAGGCAGTTGTATCCTGGAGTCGAGAGACACCGAGAGAACTCAGCCTTGACGGACTACTGGCGCTGCCATAGCCCGCTCTTGTGAACCATCATCCTGCCTGCTGGCGCTGCCGCGGCCTTCTACAACATCCATCCTCGTCGGGACCTGCTGGCGCTGCCGCGGCCCGTTGTAACGACCATCCTCACCGGGACCTGCTGGCGCTGCCGCGGACCGTACATCGACCATCTTTCCGGGACCTGCTGGCGCTGCCGCGGCCCGTACCAACTAAGCTCGAGGATTGTGAGCTAATCATCCTCTCATCCAACCTACCTGACTGGTAGACAGACTGTCCCGCTACCCCTTACCCTGCTTTGAGAGACTTGAATCAAGGGGACCCCGGAGTCCAGACCTCCTTGTACCATTCAACCGTACCTTAAGAAGTGCTTATAAAGAACACTGAACCTTATCCGTGTGTGGTATCTGTCTGTGGGGGGGAAGTTACTTGTCTGTACGATCGCTGGAGACGGCTCTCCCCGGAGACCTCTCCTCCTGACCCCGGCCGACCCTCCCGGTCCGTCTATCCTTTCTAACACCTGGGTTAAGTGGCGGATGGCACGGCTGTTTGCCATTGGACCCCAGAGTGGAATAAGGCCTTTCACTGCGTCCATGAACTGTGCTCCGGCGGAGTCGGCTTGCACAATGTCTTTGGCCCGCTTCTGTCGGTGGTGGTTTGCTGGAGCCACATATGTCGGAGGAAGGACAAAGGCGATGTAGCAGGTGCCTCCCCAACCTTTCGGAAGCCAGGTGTAGGCCTTAGTACCACAGACGAAGTACATATTCGGGGAGGCAACAAAGGAGGGTGGGTCAACTGAGTCCAATGTTCGGGTGATGAGGCAGGAGCTGTGGCCCACCAGCTGCGCCCCCAGGCCTTCGAGGCACACAAATCCAGTGATGTTGATGACGGACAGGGCCACTGTTAGGGTGGCGGCCGTCCGTTTCCGGAGGTAAGAGAAGGTGGGTCTGGCTGGGTTGTTGAACACTTGCATTTCAACTCGTTCCTTGGCAGGGATGTCCATGTGAAAGGAAGTGTTCGATCTCAGAGGGCAGAAGAGGGCAGAAGTTCTTCCAGTTTTGTTCAGCCAGAACCCATGGTAGAAGTGTGACATGGTTCTGCCGGAAGTGGCATTGTCCTTGTAGCTTTCTTGCAGGAGGATTAGCCAGGTGAGGCAGGAACCATGGACAGAAAAAGGTGAAGGGATGAAAGGGATAGAGTGTCCAGTGGCATGTGGCAGCAATCCACAGATCCAGCAATTGGTGGCGTTGGCAGCAAGATTGTGTTGGTGGAGCAACTGCACAAAAGAGTTATTCCAGAACTCCTTACGCCTTTCTCGGAGTT
Organism: Triturus cristatus; assembly: GCF_964204655.1. NCBI lineage: Eukaryota > Metazoa > Chordata > Amphibia > Caudata > Salamandridae > Triturus > Triturus cristatus. The sequence goes on along the minus strand of NC_140581.1, from coordinate 1,186,792,526 downwards.
GGGGTGAAAGTGAGATCAGATGGTGTTCTTTCGTGGTGGTAGGTTGAACGGTGGTCAGCAATATCTTATGAGCGGGTGTGCCCTCCTCCATGATCCAGAAGGTGACCACGAGGAGAAGGCAAAAGAGAAGGGTAATGAAAAGTGCGATAGTCTTGAAGCTGTGCATTCGGTCAGTCTTTGGGTTTTTGTAGTGGATCTTCGGACGTCCGGTTGCTTCCATCATCTTCATGTCGGGCGCTTCCATCACCTTCAAGAGACTCGGTAGCGGGCAGAACCACAGACTTCGCTTAGTTTCTCTCCCGGTGGCCTTTGAGGTGACTAGGCTACCGCTCTGAGATTTCCACTTAGCCTGTGGTCTGCTTAGCCGAAGTTCTCTCCTTTCGTCGCAAGTTATACCCTTCCTTGGATGGCACGGTGGGATCAGGATATCTTACTAACTCGAGTGTCTCTGTATCTGGGCAGCGGCTCAGGGGTGGTCGGTCTTTGTCCAGAAGTTCTTCTTGGGCGGTGATGTTGTCCGTGGTTGTCAGGGTCGGTGATACCTTCTTGCAGTGGTGTGCATGCAACCAATTGCGTTTCCCCTCCACTCGAAGAGCTGTTCGGGTGGTGATCAGGACTTGCAGGGGGCCCGTCCACCGGGGCTCCAGACTCTTGGTGCGCTGGAAGTTACGCACTAAGACGAAGTCACTGGGTTGGATGTCGTGTCCGGGGCCCCTGGAAACATCGGGAATGGCGTGCAGCACCTGCTGATGGATAACAGACAACGTTTTAGTTAGGTTATACAAATAGTCAGACATGAGGACGTCCGGGACGTCGTGGATGGATGTTGGTTTTGGTGCAGTCCAAAGGTTCATGGGCCGCCCAAAGACGACCTCGTAGGGGGTTAAGTGGTGTTTGGTGGGGGTGGAACGCATTGATAGCAATGCTAGTGGGAGAGCGTCTGGCCATCTTAGTCCTGTGGTGGCGACTATTTTTGCTATCTTAAGCTTCAATGTGGCATTGTGTCGCTCAACCAGGCCTGCAGATTGGGGATGGAAGACCGCATGGAATTTTTGTTTTACACCCAACCCTTTTAAGATGAGTTGGATAACTTCGGCTACGAAGTGGGGGCCGTTGTCGCTCCACAAAATTCGACAAAGGCCGTATCGGGGGAAGAATTCCTTCAGTAGTACCTTTGCAGTAGTCATAGCGGTGTTGTCGTGGGTTGGATAGGCTTCCACCCACTTGCTGAAGGCACATACAACGACAAGTACGTACTTCAAACCTTGGCACCTTTCTAACTGGACATAGTCCATTTGTAGGACTTCAAAAGGGTGATTGGGGACCCCGAACCCTCCCCGGGGTACAGCAGTTCCTTTCCCAGGGTTGTGTTGGAGGCATACTAGGCATTGTTGGACCAGACGTTTGGCTGAGTCTGGGATCTTGTCGTTGTGCCAGACTTTGGAGACGAGTTCGATCATGGGGGCAGACCCTATGTGTGCGGGGGAGTGTGCCATGGTCAGCATGGGGATCAAGTATGAGTCTGGTAGCAACCATTTGTTCGAGTCTTTAGTCCGCCAGCAACCATCATCGTCCTTCAATCCCACCCGTGCCCATTCAGTTAACTCGTGTGGTGTACTGGCTAATTGGATGTCCCTAATCGTTTCCCCAGCATCCTTCCATTTCTCAGCTTGTGACCTGGTCACGTACATACGGGTTGTGGACCTATTCTCGGCTGTGGTTCGGGCAGTAATGTCAGCTAGTGCATTTCCCTGTCCTATAATGTCTGTCACTTTCTTGTGTGCTTGGCATTTGATCACAGCCAGCCGTGTGGGGAGGAGGACCGCTTCGGTCAGGGCAGAGACTAGATCTCCATGCAGGATGGGTGTGCCATGAGAAGTCAAGAATCCCCTCTCTTTCCATAAGAGCCCAAAGTGGTGAACTACCCCGAAGGCGTACTGACTGTCTGTGTAGATGTTTGCGGTTGTCCCTGCTGCCAGGATGCAGGCTCGTGTGAGAGCAATTAGTTCCGCCGCCTGTGCGGATCGCTGTGTGATGCGGGCTGTCTCAACAACTGTTCGGGCTGTGGTGACTGCATAGGCAGCTGAGGTGGTGCCATCGGGGAGCTTGATGCATGAGCCATCCACCCACAGTTCTCCGTCAGGGTCCGGGAAGGCAGTATCTCGGAGGTCGACCCTACTCTTGGTCTGTTCGTCGGTGAGGGTCACACAGTCGTGTATAGGGGACGCATTGGGATCAGTGTCAGGGAGAGGTAGTAGGGTAGCTGGATTCAGAGTGGTGCATCGTTTCAATGTGATGTGGGGGGCAAGCAGAGTCAGTTCGTAACCGGTCAGTCGTGCGCTAGTCAGGTGTTGAGTCTTGGTCTGGTTCAGGAGGGTGTCAACCGCATGGGGTACCAGTACCGTGAGGGGGTTTGAGAGTACGATCCCCTCGCTTTGCCGGATAGAGATAGCCGCGACGGCTACTGCTCGAAGGCATGCGGGCAAAGCTCTGGCTACAGGGTCAAGAGTGGCAGAGAAGTAGGCACAAGGGCGTTGTTTAGGGCCTATGGACTGGGTTAGGACAGACAACGCACATCCCTCCCTTTCGTGGGTGTAGAGGGAGAAAGGTTTAGTGTAGTCTGGGGTTCCTAGGACTGGGGCCGAACAGAGGGCGTCTCGTAATTCTTTGAAGGAGGATTGACATTCGGGTGTCCAGGGGAGGGGGAAGGGGACATCTTTAGCCAGCAGGGAAAGCAGAGGTTTTACGATAAGACTGAAGTTTGGCAACCACTGTCGACAAAAGGAGGTGAGGCCTACTAGGGACCGTACTTGCTTCTGAGTTTTGGGAACAGGGGTTTCTAGGATGGTCTGAATTCGGTCAGGGGTAAGTTTCCTCCCGTCTTTGGATAGTAGGTGGCCTAGATACGTTACTTGGGGCTGGCAGAATTGCAATTTCTTTCTGGAGACCTTGTGACCGTTCTCCGCAAGGAAGCGGAGGAGGTGAATGGTGGCTGTGACGGCAAGTGGAGTGGTGTCGGCCGCCAAAAGAATGTCATCGACGTACTGTATCAACACCACTCCATCGGGTAGTTGGACTGCATCTAGCTGTCTCTTGAGGGCTTGGCTATAAATGCTGGGACTCTCAGTGTAGCCTTGGGGTGCCCTACAGAATCTGTATGAACGGGCTTTTAGGGTGAAGCCGAAGAGGTAACGGCTGTCTGGGTGGATGGGGATGGAGAAGAATGCGTTTTTGAGATCAATAACAGTAAAGGTGGTGGCAGTGGATGGAATCAGGGTGAGGATGGTGGTGATGTCTGAGACCATGGGGTACTGGGGTATGACTACTTTGTTAACCTCTCGCAAATCAACAATGAAACGGTAGGCTTTCTCATCTCCCTCGCCTTGCTTCTTTACAATGGGTAGGATAGGGCTGTTGCAAACATTACTGACTACTTCTTCTACCACTCCTGCCGCGACTAGGGACTCGATGATTTCCACCAATGCCTTCTCGCCTTCGGGTGATATCCGATACTGTGGAAGCTTTGGGAGCACTGCGTCCGGTCGGACGGTTATGTGTACTGGGTCAATCACCATGCGCCCTACATCTGAGTCGGTTTTAGCCCATAGATGTGAAGGTAATGTATCGAGTAGGGACATGTCAGCATCGGTTATAGAGAGCATACGCCGTGTGTGACAGGGTCTGGACAGATCTGGGTTATCGTGTAGGATGACTCGAACTCCGTCTGGGGAGCATCTGATGGTAGCTCGAAAATGTTTTAGCAAATCAAGTCCCATAATAGCATCGGGGGTGTTGGAGGAGAGCAGAAAGGTCGTGTCAGTCGTGTTATCTTCTAAGTCAAAGGAGATTGGTGCTGATAAGGGGTTAGTGGAGGGCGTTCCATCGAAGCCTATTGAGGTTACATGTGAGCCAGACAAGGGTGCCCTAGGGATCAGTCGTTTGGATAACGCACTACGTGTCGCCCCAGTGTCTACCAGGAATGGAGATTTTGTGCCCAAGACCTTAGCAGTGACGTAAGGACCTTGCTGGTCAACACGGAGTTCGACTGGATCCCTCCCTTGCCCCTGGCGGTCCTATGCGAAGTCATGGGTGCTTTCGTAGTCGGACTGCTGACACTGGTTTTGTCGGGGGCGATCAAAGGTGTTTGGTCTGCCTGGCCTGACGTTGATTGCGTCGTTCGTGTGCCCTCGTCCCTGTCCTCTATTTCTGGGGTCATATGCTGTGTCTCTGGGATCCCTATTTTTGTTCAGTTCCAGAAGGACCGGGCACTGGGATTTCCAGTGTCCGAACCCTCTACAGAACGCACATTGGTTCCCATCTAAGTCTCTCCGTCCGTTGTAGGGTGCAGGTGTATGGTCTCTAGGGGGTAGCTTTCTAGGGGCGGTTGGTTGGTATTTCTCTTTAGGGGGTTCCCTTCCTATGGTCACCCCTTGCAACTGTGCTATCATCACCCTCTCCTTTAGTTCCTTTTTCTTCTTCTCTGACGCCCTATCGTTCTCGTTTTTCTGGTTTTCGTAGTATTGGGCCATCTGGAGAATTGCTGCGGGTTTGGAGGCTGCCCAACTACTCTCGCTGGTCTGTAGTTTCTGGGAAACTTCTTGTGACAGACCCTTCACATAATTCTGGACAAAGAGGTGATGTCCGGTTGCGGTGGTCATGTCTTGGCCACTGTAATCGGAAAACTAAGTCTCGAATCGGGAGAAGTATTCAGACACATCCTCCTGGGGTTTCTGGCGACAAGCCGTCACTATTGACCAATCTACCTTTCTTTCCGGGATTAGAGTCTTCAACTTAAGTACAATCTTGTCTGGGAGCTCTAATATGGCTTTCGGGGGTTTCTGTCCTGGTTCTTGCTGCTTATCTATGGTATCGAGTTGTACCCAGGTATATCCGAACGGCTCAGCGTGGTCAACTTTCCGGATTTGTTTCCACACATCAGCCGGCAGACATAGCCCAAAGAACAAGTCGATATCTGCTAAAGTCATAATCGTAGAACCTAAGGCTGTACCCAGTTCAGTGTAGAAGGCAGTCGGGTTCTTTCTCAAGTCGGGTAGAGTTTTTCTAAAGGTCAAAATATCTTGCCGGTCCCACGGCTGGTAGACCCAATTATATACAACCCTTCCCTTCGCATCTTGGTGGTTGATGTCGTCATGTGTTCCCTGACCTCGTGGGGGGACCCAGTAGGGGGCAGCCTCTTTGATGGGCATCATGGTATCAGCCCTTCCTTCCTGGGGCTTAGTCGCTATGGGGGTTTCTGCTTTGGTGGTCTGCCTGTGTTCTCTAAGGTGTCGATAGACCTCGAGTGTACGAGTGAAGAGGTTTGTTACATCGCCCTCTCCTTCTTCCCCAATATCTACCTTCCTATATAGGGTCGCTAAGCCTTCGGGACCTTTATCGCGGTACCTATCCTCATATGCATTTAGGGCATGATAACAAAGTCGTACGACAAAGTGTCGTTTGCGGCTGTCTGCATACGAGTTATATACGTCTGTTATATACTCCTCACTTTCCTTACGCTCCACTAGAGTCTTTACTATTTTGTCGATTCCTGCTCGTTCATCCTTCGTTAGTCGATTCATTCTGGTGGAATCTTTCTTTCCCATCTCATGGTCATCTAGCGTTATTGCCGACGTTGTGTTCAGCACAGGAGGCTCGGCCGGCGCGGAGGCCGTGAGGACCGAGGCCCCTGTACTGCTTTCGCTCGTGTTCGGGGGTTGTGGGTGTTGCACTACTGACTGGGAGGATGCATATGGAGGGGGCATGTAAATGATCGGGGGACCTAACAGTAATTCGTCATTCGTTCGCTGCTTAGAGGACAACTCAGGGTAGAGCAAAGAAGGGGTCCTAACAGCGTACTGGCCTGATGTTTCGGGCTCCTGTCTTAGTTTAGTTTCCCTTCTCTCCTTTATTTCTTCTTCTAACTTTCTAGCGGCAAGGTGAGCTGCCTTTCGTAATTCCTTTTCTGCTTTTACTTCTTCCCTCTTTTTCCGTTGCGTTGCTTCTTTGCGCCACATGCCAACACTGTCAAGCATAGTAGGCGTTGTCTTATTGCTACGCAGAGCTATTTCTAGCACTTCTATCTTATGGTCGTCGAAGGATCCCATCAGTGGCCACTGACTCTCGGGGTCCTTCTTTGTATATTTATGCCATAGCTTGGTATAAGCTACGGCGACTAGTCCATATTTAGTGAACATGTCCTTATTAGGGGTGCCCTCCAGTGGAGCCGGATGGTTCACCTCTAATAAGCGGTCCGGGCAGAACCAACTACCAATCAGTGGGGAGAAGATAGGCATGACGGGTTTCAACGGGGACAAAAGTCAGCACTACCTATCTTTTCACTGCTTGCAAAGACTAGACAGAATATCTCTATTCTTCGTTATTTGTAAGCAGAGAATACCTCCAAAGAACCAATATCGAACAACTAGTGTTCGGACAATCAATCAATCAATCAATCAATGGGAGATAAAGATAGGCATGACGGGTTTCAACGGGGACAAAAGTCAGCATTACCTACCCTTCACTATTTGCAAAGACTAGACAGAATATTTCTATTCTACGTTATTTGCAAACAGAGAATATCTCAAAGAGCACTATTCTTCAAAACAATCAATGTTCGGACAATCAATCAGTGGGGAGATAAAGATAGGCACGACGGGTTTCAACGGGGACAAAAGTCTGCGTTACCTACCCTTCACTATCTGCAAAGGGAGAGAGAGAGAGTATTTCTACTCCTCCCCGTTTGTAGACAGCGAATATCTCAAAGAGAACAATCAATGAGCACAATCAATGAGCAATACTAGTATTCCAAAGCTTCGGACAATCAATCAATTATTTCGCAATTTGTCGTGTATCACGACCTTACCCGGACCGCGTGGACAGTTTCTCGTCTTCCGCCTCCAGCGCCCGATCGTCGTCTACTCTCCGTATTTGCCGCGGCACTCCTGATGGTTCCCAGTCAGGACCGTAGATCACTCGAGAGAGGTCTGCTCGGAACCAGTGAAGTTCGGATGATCGGCTGCCAGACGAGGGTCTATTGGGCAGGAGCTCTCCCGATCGTTGCAGTCGTTCACTCTGTCGTCGGGACCTCTCCCACTGGATCCACGTGTCGCTGATGGGCCCCACGTTTGGGACGCCAATTGTTAAATGGTAGCGGCAGTTTCAGTCGATAACCTTTCAAGTATTTTCCCGGCGGTAATCGCCTCTCATACCACTCGATAATTTACCAATGAAAGAGGCAGGCGCCGGAGACTGGAAGGCAGGAAACAAAGTTTTATTCCGTCGGAGCAGAACACATCAGATCAGACAGCAAGGTATCGTCACGAGGTGCTCTAACTGCATCTCTGAGACCTGGTCTCTTATACACCGGTTTATTACTTTATTACACATAGTACATTCTTGAGATTCCCTTGAAGCATGAGAGAACATCCCCTGAAGCCCCGGCTCAGATCCGATCCCACACATAGTTACAGTAGAGGTTCCCACCTTACCCGCAGTGGGAGATGGCTATCGTGCAGCAGGGAATTCCGCCAATTCCCGGGGGGGTGTGCGACCGGCCGGGTCTCAGGGGGTAGGGGCTTTGATCCACTGTAATCCCTTTGATGTGGGGTGTTTCCCTTACAGTAGGGGCAATAAACTGCATCCGCAGGGCTAGGTGATGGCCTGGGACCAGTTCGGACAATGGGGCGCAGAGGAAGGGGGTTATCAAAGGAGCGGCATGACCATGTATGGGATGTCGGTCGGATGTGGTTCCGTAGCAGGGTCGCGCTGAAGGAGAGGGTTTATGGCCCGTGTATGAGAGAGCGGGGGTGGCCGGCACGCGGGGGATGTTCGCAGCGCCAGGGGAAAGCGCTGGTGATCGAGAATGAGCGGGGAGAGAGTGGGGTGCCTAAAATGGCGGCCGTGCATTCGCTGTGCGTGGCGCTGGGGAGAGGCAAGATGGCGCAGATAATGTTCAGTTTGCAAGCTAAATTTCCACAGAACAGTGAGAGTGCCAAACCTACCCCCTTGGGAAAAATAATCCAAGTTGTAGGAGTTGCAAATAAGCAAATTATAAACCTGGTAACAGAAGAAGTACTTGTTAAAATATGGTCCTTTGAGGAGAATTACCAGTTTGTGGTGTGTGTGATTCGAGTTCTGTGAGTTTACTAGGACGTGATCTATTGTACAAATTACATTGCACTATCAAATCACTTTATTTTATCCGCCAGGGCCATAAAAGTACAAACATATTAAAATACTTATAATGAGTAAAACATACTTAAGAAATTCTCCAACTAGACAAATAAGGTAAAAGTAGTTACAATATAAAAAATATTGTGTAAAAAAGAAAAAGTATGTTAATTCATAGTTAAATTCCTTAACTGTCTAAGAAGAATACAAATGTACACAGTTTCCCATAGTAAAAGAGGGTACCATCATATCAAGCAATTATCAAAACAATAAAACACGTGTACACTGACAATACACTTAAACAAAGTCAGGTAATAGGTCTACAAAGAGCTTTACTACGGAGCACCCACATGGCAACCAGGAATTTAGAGATCGACACGCCATTACTGGGCGGGAATCCGATCTAAGAATGCAAAGGGCATCCTGATGGGTAAGTATTCCTAATAGCCTGCATACAGGTGCAAGCCAAGTTCGATGAGGGGAAATATAACCTGGGCACACAAATAAAAACATGGGGAATATTCTCTTCTGAGAAGTTACAAGTAGGCCAGCAGGTGTCTCCTCTACCAGTCCATCCAGAGGTGACCACTCTCAGAGGTAGAGTGTCTATTTCAAACTGCAAGTATAATTTTTTGTGTTTTGGAACTGACACAAGATCCCAATATGACTCAAACCCATGAGTTGGCTTCCTATCAACAAAGTCATCGGCCAGTTTGAGATTAGCTGCTCGCCGAGATTCCTCAGTCTCCATCAATGTTCAATATTGCTTTATCGGTAGGACCTTGGATGGAAAAACAGTGGAGGCTGGGTGATCCCACAAATTGTTCAACCCTAGCGAGTACAATGCTGATTTCGTATTCAAGAGCCAGGGAATTTTATTAAATTGGCCAACCATCATAAGTCCTTTAGACTTTCCACATAGTGGACAAGTTCGGTAGAGGTCCATAGGCATTTCCAGTACAATAGGGGCTGTAAACGGATTTTACCTGCTGCCCTTTGACTCCTAGGTCACTAAACAGTGGATGTAACGGGGTAATAAATGAAAGGAAGCAAGATCTCTAAGGAATTTATTCTCTGTTCTAATAGGATCCTCATGTTTGGAAAAACCCCATAGTTCAGCCCCATATAAGCTGAACCCAAAGACTTAGCCTTTTAAATCTTAAGTGCCGGTGAAATAGTTTTAGTGTGTGACATAGAAAATTCCTTAAGTATTGCATCCAAAATCTGTTTAAGTTCAGTAGTTGTCTCATTGATTTGAAGGTGCCAGCTCATACCCTCTGCGAATGTAACGCAAGGGAGTCAACCCTCTCGAGGGAACTTCCCCATGAGGATAGGCTTCCCTTAAAGGATTTGTGTTGGTTGAAGAACATCACCTATGTTTTGGAAGCATTGATCTCCAAGCCATGTGCGGCACAGAACTCAATAAAGATAGTCAGAAGTTCCTGAAGCCAGCAAGGGGTCTTGGACATCAACAAGGTGTCACCCGAAAAAAGAAGAATTTGAGTTTTAACACATGCCGGAGTTGGGGCGTCTGCTTCCACTTGTGACAAAAAGGGAACAATGTCATTAATAAAAAAGTGAAAACAGCATGGGAGCCAGGACACAGCCTTGGCGAACACCTTTACAAACGGGTACCCTTTCTGCAAACTGGGCCTGATCCCCCCCCGTGAATAGCTCATAATTATTCTTGTGCAACTGAATTAGAAAGTGATAAAATATGAGGGTGCATTGCCAAATCAGCCAGGGCACTCCAAAGACTTAGTCGGAAAACCAACTCAAAAGCCAAATTTAAGTCAACGAAGGCGATATAAAGGCTTCCCCTACCAATCAAAACAATTCTCCAGTAAATTAGCACAAAAAGGAAAACTTGGCCAATGGTTGAAACCCTATGACGGAAGCCTGCTTGGACTAAGAACGCCGCTTTCCACCGTCCAATCCTGGATTTTCTTAAGGAGACAACAATTAAATATTTTTTTAATGAAGTCTATAAAACTTACTGGCCTGTAATTTGAAGGTGAAGAGCGGTCGCCAATTTTGTGTATAGGTAATACTATAGCACCTTTCCACGAACCAGGAATGGGTGCCCCTGCAGCAATTGCATTGGTCAGGACTAGAAAATAGCGTGACCAGGTCTCTATAGCAGATTAAAATATATCTACTGGGATACCATCAGGATAGGCCTCTTGTTAACGCAAAACAGTGTTAAGGGTTTGGACAATATCAGCAATATCAAACAAAGGCATAACGTTAGTGTTTGTCCAGCAATCAATAGTGGCTATTGCCTCTGTTGAATTAATAGAATCATTAGAATAGAGATTATGAAAATAGTCAACCTAGACAGAATTTGCAACATTGTTTGCGGGATCCGATACAGCTTTACAACATCCCTATGCGACCGATGACCACAATTTTGAAAGATTGCTGACTAAACATGTATGCAGAATGGCCTTCCATGTCTGTTCATCCCAATCTCTTTTGGCATTGGAAATAGCCTTTTTGTAATCCTTCTTATCAGCAGAATACGGGCCAAATCTTTGGCTTTTATGGTATTTGCTAAAGAATAATTAGGTATGTAACATTCTTTGTTATACCAAGATCAAGGTTTACCAGCATTTTTCAGATTACATATATTTGGAATGATAAAAAAGATAAAATACGCTCAAAGAATGCGCTGTGCATAAGCAACAGTTTACTAGGAGAGCTGGCTTGAACCTCCGCGACATGGATAAGGACTAAATTAAGGTCCTCATGCATAGCGACCAAAATTTCAGGACGAGCAACAATCTGCTGCCACTTCAGGTGATGTTTGTCTGCTGTCAAGATAGTATCCCTAGCATAAGAGAACAGACGTAAATCTGAGGGGATAGTCTAACAGAAAGCGTTAAGGATTGAGGATTGAGGATTATGGTCACTTTCAGTTCTTTCTAACACAGTCATGTCAATGACTGCTGGACATAATCGCAAATCAACAAGAATATAATCTATCCAGCTTGTATGGAAGAGTTTATTAAAAGTGTGGACGCCGTTAAGGTCAGATTTACTACGGCCATTAAGAGCCCTTGAACCATACTTGACTGTGAGTGCCTTTAGATGAACTGCAGAACGAGTCCAGCTACGGATTGGTGGAATATCTAGAAGGGGAACTGTCCAATACAAATAACCAAAACCCCTGAGGCTCTTCCCCTTGGGCTGGGAATATCAAGAACAAAAACGTTCAGGTATCCTGGCCTGTGGATAGAGTCCAGAGACAGGTTTCTTGAAGAAGGCAAAAGTCATATTTGTCCATTAAGCTATTCCAGTCTGGAAAGGAAATATTTTGGATCGGGGACCAGCTCTGTTCCATGAAATACGACACAGTTCAGTTGGGTCAGAAGATGCATGGCGCTCTAGAGAAGTTGTGGACACCAGCAGAACAGGCAGGATACTACTGGATGCTACATACATTGAAAGGATGCCTACATTAGAAATAGACTCATTAATGTACAAAAGGTCAGAACCAGAAGCACTCAAAGACAGCTCACAGGAGACCCTGGATGGATTAAATGATTAGTCGCCCCACCAGCCAGTGAAGGGCCTGTTAGGATGGAATTTGTTGGCTGCAAAGGAGATGGATCAGAAGGTAGAACAATCACTCTCTAATTCAGTCTATATAACTAAGCCTTGTGGTAGAAACATCAGGCATCATTCCGATAGCCATAGTTGTATGCTGGTATGGACGGGGTATTTGAATTGAATGCTTGATTGGCCAGGGAGATAGTCCTAACATCCAGGGCCACCAGTTTGTCAGCTAGGGCCTTGGACGTAAGAGTTAATTCTAACGTATGAGAAATAGAATTAGACGAGATGGTCCTTTTGGCACTAATGATGTCATGACGAATAAAAGAACAACAGCCCCTAACGTGGTGTATCCAATGGGTCACTTTATTCTTCCACAAATGTTCCCCTTCATGCTTCCCTGTCATGGTCAGGTTGGGAACATTTGTCATAAAAATACAATTGGCACTACAAGTATCAATTTGTGAGTTATGTAGGTTGGTGTTAAAGACAGAACTATGATTATTCTTGTTGGGAATGGGTAAGAGAAGAACTAATCAGATGTTTTTCCTGGCCTGCCACCGCAGGAAGAAGGTGTTACCAGGTCTGGGCGAGGAGCTTTAGCTGTTGCATGCTTAGAAAAACACTGCTCTCGATCTGTGGTTACAATAATACACGGACGTTGAGAGGGGGCCCTTGTTCACTAATCCCACTACCTTGACACTTGCACTCACCATAGAGGAAGTAGACTGCCTATATATAGCTTGTTGTTGGCTAAAGGCTAGAAGCTAAGTCAGAGTCCATCAAGGATAAATCCATGGATTTAAGCACCCCAACTTCAGCATTCAAATCGAGAATAAGAGTAGCATGCTGGGCCTGATCTCTTTGTGTGCTAGAGGAATCTACCTGTGCTGTAGAAATGCACAGAGAATCATTGGTGATATAATGCTGGCTCACACTCATTTCTGCCAAAGGTTACTACACACTAAGACCCCCTCTTGTAAAGACGGTGAATCTTGTGCAGAGTCAGAGGATACTAAGGCTTTGGCTGGTAGAGATTGGACTGTGACCTCAGTGAGTTGCACCTGGGCTCACTTACTGCAATCCCTAAACAGACCAGGTATACTCTTTTGTTGCAAAGAATGGTCAGAAGCTATAGGGGCTATGGTGCTAAAAAAAAAAGGAGAGAACATGGCAGCGGGGGCTAGAATCTCTTCACATTCATCCAGGAGGTCAGCAATTTGGTCTGGCACGCATTTCTTAGCCGCTTGTTCTTTTTTTTTTTTAAATAAAAAATTCTTTTTTTTAACAAACCCGCCCCCCTTCCATAGCTTTCCTTTTTCCCATTTAATCCAAAAGTGCGATGTTAATGAATTTCACAAAAGCCAAATACAACTTTGAAAAGCAAAGCACAACATTAGGGAAGAGACAGTCATAGATTAGGCATGAAACAGTATATTTTGAATCTGGAAGCTACCTGTTAGAGGGGTGGCCCAGAACCAGCCTCCCCTGGAGAGAGAATCAGAGTTTCTTTAAGGAACATCTATTTCTAATTCTCAGTTTCTGTATGGCTGTGGCTGTGATGAATTTGTACCTTATCCTAGTGAAACTGAATCATCGATATTTCAGCTTGCCAGCTGTAATACTGTATATTTTTAATATTCCCCTGATATGCATATATATTGGATTGACTATCATTTGGAAATAAAACTCCTTAACTTCTATTACTGATTCTTCGTTATAATTGTGTGGCCAAATCAGCTTCACGGAGATTGAATTGTTTTATTATTGCTAACTTCCTTGGTGTCATCAAAGTACTGGTTTTATGAAGAATTGCACTCAATGTACTAGTGGGCATGCCCATAAAGTGACACTTGCTTTAACTGTTGAAGAAAGCAGGGTACTAAGTGCCTGCAGCTGTTGGGAATGCAATTCATGAATTGTATGATTTATGGACAGTTCTTATATCTGTGCCTTCTTATGTGTCTTGCCTTTTGGTTTGTGTACAGCATAGCAGCATACTACCATGATACATTTGCAGTAGACAGTGAAGCATGGGTAACTGTGAGAAATTGGGTTATTGGTTGGGGAGACGTGAGACCTTCTCAAGCAGCAACCACAATCGCTTTTGAGGTGAAACATAAAACATCACTAATTTAACCTGTGCTTAACCTTCTGGTAGCGTGGCTTAAACCAGTCCGATTCCACAAAAATTTTGAAAAATAGAGTAAAATGTAATAAACTGTTTGATACCAAAACGACACAAATCCAATCAGATTCAGAGATATGCAATTATAAAGTTGTAGGTAGAAATAGTGCTTAAAAGCTCAAAGCACCAACTGTGCTTATCTGGTTTCACCGGACTGGGACAAAATTGCAAGTTCAGGCCGACTGTGATGGTGCGCTGACTGGATACAGGGATCAGGTTAGGCACTCTGAGTTTTGTACCTTATGTCTCTGATGCAGGGCGTTGCGCTGAACACCGGGCGATTCAGATGAGTGATGCGGAGTACTTATTTCAAGTTACGTTGTGCTGTGTTGGTTCCGACGATGAGCTGCGAAGGCATTGATGCGAGGTCCACGCTGAGTTGCATCACGCTATGTCGGGGGAATTGTGCTATGTCGATTCTGATGGGGGCCACACTAGGCAGCCAGAGCACCTTTATCCCGAATTCCAAGGGTCCAGGACTGGGGAGGCACCCCTTGGATGGTTAGGATTCATGGTGGGCAGAGTCCAGGTGCAGGGTTATAGGATGTTGGAACCCTTGGAGTCAAGTCTATGTAAATATGGGATTGCGTAAACATCAAGGAGTGGATGTGTGGGAATGCTCATACTCCAAACATGGATTGCCTCCCTGGGGTAAGATAATGCAAGGTAGCGCTATGCGCTGTGTTACTTTTTTTTATAAAGCCACAAAAGAGGGCACATATCACCCTTTGCAAAGCTTTCTAAATCCCAGTTAAGGACCTACATTTCCTTGTGACGACCTTCTTAACACTAGGACAACACAAGTCCTTAGTAAATCTGGGCCTGTATTTAAAGGCTTGTATATCACTTGTGGTTGTAGTAAATAAAGTGATGGACCACATGCATTTTAATGGTGAAGTGGGTCATCAGGTTGATATGTGGTGAGGCAGAATACATTTTTTTATATAATTCTGTCTTGCGTTATCTCTTTTCTCGTTACTTGTAAGAGAGAACAAGTTGCCAGTTGGTCTTTGTCATGCAAGTTTGCTGGGCAGGCGGTTCATTGAAACATGTCAAGTTTCTGCCTAGAAGGAACATGACATAAGGTATCAGGGCACGTAACAATTCTGCATATGTGGCCTTGCATGCCCCCTTTTTGAGCTTTTGAAATGAAATGTTATGTAGAGTATGTTCCTGGTGCTTGATGATATCTTTGCACACACCCCGCAAATAAAGTCCTGCACTGCTTTACTGTTTTTGAATACACTTCCTCTCTGTTTTTCCTTCTTTACCTAGCATGGCTCATAAGGAGGTCTTCCACTTGTAGTTCCAGGACGATGTTATGCAGTTTGTGTGAGAGGATGCCATCTTCGCTGGCTCCATTGTGCGTAGTGATCTCTCTATGTGATCATTTGATTATGGATGTGTGTGTGCGTCTGTGCATGTGTGTGGGTGCACATGCATGAAATGCACAATGCTGTTGTTTCTTTTAGTATGGTAGCAGTTGTACATACGTGTTGAAGGGTTTCGATGTCTGAAGAATGAATTTCATCTTCAGTTAATTAGTTTGTTGTGTCTTTTCACATATTCTGTTGTTCAGATTTTTTATTTGAAGTAAACGCACACATTTGCCATATCCATATATCTTGTGTTTGTTGTATGAGTTGTACACAAGACTGGCCTGTAAGGCAAACTGTAAGTGCAAGAATAGCTTGGGACGCATCGTTTATGGGGGACTTCATTCCTCAGAGGGCACCACTTGATAACTCCCGCCAAGAGGTGGAGTGACTGCACCTGACCGGCCCCCCAGCCCTCAATAGGGCCTCTATTTTCCCACAGCGCGGGACGCAGCGTTTGTCGGGTGACTCCATTCTCCAGAGGGCACCACTTGATTTCTCCTGCCAGGAGGCAGATTGGCTGCACCTGACCAGCCCCGCCAGCCCTAAAGGGCTTTCATTCTACCGCAGCGGGGGATGCAGGCTTGTCGGGGGACTCCATTCCCTAGAGGGCACCACTTGATTTCTCTCATCAGGAGGTGGATTGACTGCATCTGACTGGCCCCACCACCCCTCAAACAGGCTTCCATTCTCCCGCAGAGCAGCACACGGGCGGACATGCCCGTGCCTAGGTAGGGCCCATCCAAGCCCGTCAAAGCCAAGATAAGACAGGGTTGGGATTTTTGCTTAAGCTTTTTCAGTTCATCCACGAGTTTCAACCTATGTGGATGTTAAAGGTTCTGTAATCCACGTTTCCTCTCCTTATTACATTCAGCTAATCGATAAAAGGGCTAATCCCTCATTTGTTCAATTTTCTATTTCTTTGCTGCATGTGTTTTGTTTACTGTGGAGAAAAGGAAAGCTGCGACTAACCTTTTGAGTAGCTCAGCCCAACCAAATCGTCCCAAGCAACCTAAGCACATGGTCACTAACTGTGCATCTAATGATATTGACATTTTAATCGAAGAAGTTGAAAGTCTGCTGAAAACCAATGTCCTGGAAAAAATACATAACTCCGAAAGGGGGGAAGGTGACCGATATCTTCAAGAGGAAACGCACAACATATTCTGCTTGTAACAATCCGACTTCCTCCTGTTATCTCTCTCTCCCGATGGAACATATTTCCACCCCTGCGTAGAAAACTAGCTTAAAATCACCAAAGGGCCTGGAGGGTGTGTCTGAGCAAATTATTTCTAATGTTGGGTGCTCCAATATGGTTGAGCTTCTACACCTACTTTCTTCCACCCCTCATGCCTCTTACAAAGATCTGGAGGCAAGCGGGAATATGCTGCGACCAATCGGCTTAAGCAAGAAGTTAGTTCATGACAAGAGTCTCCTGGATTTCGCCTCCCATGGAGAATCCTAAACAAAAGTCAGGTGCTCGAGAGGATAGCACCTCATTAGAGAACAAGTTCCTACATTGGATATGAGACAACAGACAGTGTTACTCGATCGTCTATTCTGAAATTGTACAAGTGTGGCGCTTTTCATCGCAGGGGGAGCAGTGGGATTTTATTGAGATTAAGCTTGTAACACATGATTTTGCGGAGGGCTTGATTTCACTTGATTTTTGTACCCCCCTACAGCAGGGTCTGAAATTCATTTTAAGTTGAGGCCCCCTGGTGACACGTCCAGAGGGATAGAAACTTTACCCAATTCACTCCCAAGATCTTGTATGGTTCCTAGCCCTAGCCTCCTCCCTATTCCGTGCTCTGTTAATGATAGCGGTCTGACAGAGATTGACTGACTATGCAATTCTATTCACCCCCCTGATGGGTCCTTCACAACTTTTGATCCTGGCTTGTAAACCGTT
Source organism: Triturus cristatus (assembly GCF_964204655.1). Classification (NCBI taxonomy): domain Eukaryota; kingdom Metazoa; phylum Chordata; class Amphibia; order Caudata; family Salamandridae; genus Triturus; species Triturus cristatus. The sequence continues at coordinate 1,186,775,326 of NC_140581.1, read as the reverse complement.
CCCAGGCCCAGTGAGGACATCCTTTCCTTTATCTGTGGGGAGACTTTGATATCCAATCCTGCCATGCTCAAGGTGCAGGAAACCTCCTTGGCCTGATAAACTCCTACCCAAAGTTCTAGTTCCCCTATGTAACAATTACCATCAAGTTTACAGATGGTTAATTGGAACAAATCAGAACTTAAATCTAAATTGCCTGACCCTGAGTTGGGAGATTTTATTGAAAATTTCAGATTTGTCTCGTTCAAGAGACCTGGGTGATAGATTTGCTCCTTAGGCAGGGCTTTAATTCTTTTGGAACTGAAGCTTTGCCTTCAACAGCTTGTCTGCCCTCGGGAGGTCTTATCACATGGGTTAAAATGTCTCTTGACTGTTCAATAAAGATAGTTGACACCAACTGTACTGATCTTTATGAGCTCCAACTGACACCAAAAATAAGGACCCCTTACCTGCTGCTCAATGTTTATAATTAGGGCTCCCGGTTTTATGGTATTTTCTTTTTTTTTTTTTTTACATTTCCGTCTGTATTTATCCATATTTATTTTTTGGCCATCTTATTGGTATTTATCCATATTTATTTTGTGTTTTGAGAATAAATGGAGCCGTAAAATGGTGTATTTATACTGTTATTTAACCATTGAACGTGCACTCATACATGGATGCTTGTCACGATTTAGCAAATTAAGCAGCCATGTATAACACAACACTGCACTCACTTAGTGTTGTACTACAAATATATGTTAGCATATGCCTGTAATTAAGGAAATCTCAACCTGTTTTTCAACTCTCCATGCTGTCTATCTGCTCAGCTGTTGCCTGGAATTCATGAAAGAGAGCATGGGGAGTCTCTTATAAAAAAATCAGTATTTTTCCGCTTTTAAAAATAAATACAGACAGGAAACGCATTGTTTTCTGACTGTATTTATCTGTAAAAATGGAAAACCGGAAGCCTTATTTATAATAGATCATCCCCCTTTAACAAAACCTCAGAAACCTTAAAATCGCTATCTGCATTCTTAGAAGTATTTGGAATTTGCCACCTTTTGGTCAGTGCAGGTGACTTTAATACTTCCTTTGAGCCCTATCCCCCTTAATTGGAGCTGCGGAAGGAAGAGGATGAAGGTTGGGGGATACCAGCCTATTCTGGCCTTAGGAAACAAAAGAGGATGAGATCAGCTGCCTTACAGATAGCAGAAAAAGTTATGGCTCATGGCGTAAGAGCATATAATGGGCACACTCCGTCGGATTTGAGAGCCAATCGAAACTTCAAAAGGGGGATTACAGGAGTCATATAGATTATGTACTACTAGATGTTAGGGCTTGGAATGAGATGGCATATATGGAAGTTAGTCTTCACCAGGAAAGCGACTATTTCCCTCTACTACTCACTCTGGTGGGTTCCTACATAACAGACTTTCTTTCCCTGTGATAGTGTCTTCCATTGAAATTGCCTTAACTAACAACATGTGTAACCTGAGATGGGTGGGCATTTGTAATGTACAACATATCCAGGAATATATTTATTTAAGAAATAGTGGGGTCCTGGCAGCTTTAGTTGATTACAACTGGACACCCTCCCACATTCTGGCTGCACATAGTGATCTGTTTTCTAGTCTGAAAATCTTTTTGAAAAAGAGGCTAAACCCTGGAAGAAATCCCCCAAACTACATGAGTGGCAAAATCCAGCTTGATGAGAGCCCTAAAAAGTAATATAAGGTATGACATTTCAATTGCGAGGAAGACCTATGCTGCAATCATTAAATCCAGCAAGACCTGGTGGGAAGCTGGGATTAAGGAGGATATGCTGGAAGCAGCAGTAGTGGAGGATAGTAGACTATTCTGGCAGCTAGTGACGCACAGGAGATCTAGGGATTATGCTCGCCCTGAATGCCTTATCTCTGCAGGGGGATGGGTTGGATAGTAGACCACCCTCTATGCTGTGCTGGAGCGGGTAGAACAACATTTTGTATACCCCCCATTCTGCATGTTTATATTAATCTGAATAGTTAACTAATAGTAATCTTATTAATTGGTTTGCAGTGAAATACTTATCAATCATATTAACAAAAGAATTACACGTGGGAATTGCACTTTGCATGGCTATATTAATTGTAAACTAACATGTGTACGCATATTAATAGTAGAAAATTAGTATATTGCATGATATATGTTGCTTTGGTGATGTATTTGTGATTTGTGCTTTATTAAGTGAGTATAAACCACTTTGAGTGTTGCTTTCTGCTAGATAAGTACACACACATATGGGTATTAGCGAAGGGATAACATTTTATTAGCCATTTCTATGTTTTAATTACGTTTTTGTGTTTCTTTTGCTTAAGTTGACCATTTCGGCCTAGACAAGATGGCTGAACGAGACGTTGAACGTGACTGCCCGGACAACACGAGGTTCAGGTTGAAGTGCGCAGGCATCACTGCCAGCAGCAGTGGCCTGGACCTGACCCCGGGAGGACATGTACTCTTCAAGGTCTCTCCGGGAACTTAGCCAGCACCAAAAACAATGAACGATTTAAAAACCGGAACCAGCAAGTGCGATAAGTTCATCACACGGACACCCTGAGAACTTCACCCCGCGACCCCAAGTCGACCAATCAGGACTTTCTAAACCCGATCTTGATACTTTGTGACATTATTTTCATTATAAAAGTAGGTAGGGAATTGAACTAAAAAACTCGCTCTTCTTTGACGAACTCGATTTCCTGACGTTATGCTGACGGAGAGGACGGTGACACTGCGGGACAGCTGTTATCCTGAATCTTTGAGAGACTGAATTGCGGCCTAACTTTGCTGAATAAAGAATTTTCCCCGACCTGACTGACTTAGAGGACGACTTTTAGCCAGATTAGGTAAATATGATTTCTAATGATTCTTGCAATATTTGTTAGATAAAGAATATTTGATTAATTGACAAATGTGTTGTGTCGATTATTTGGAGAAGAGAAACTAAGATAAAGAAGTAGTGTGTAGATAGATGAGTTTAATTACTAAAATCATAGATAACAACTAAATGATTCATCTCCTTATGGGAGGAATATCTTAGGGTTGAAGTCAATGTATTTAGTAGAATTGTTGTTATCCTGTAGGTACACAGTAGAAAACGTGTGACGATTGAAGTTGCACGACGCATTGTCTGGGTTCGATTCGGTGACATTGCCGTGTGTTGCCATTAGAGACATTTTCTGTGTGAGAGAAGTGTGTATGATAGCGAAGGTTACCTGTGAAATTCTGGTCTTAGGTACCAGGGATCCAAATGGCATTCCGATAACGCTTATCACTGGAAAGGTAATAGGTATTCTCTGAGCTTGTTAGAAGGACAAAGGAGAGGGAAGCGCTGCTTTGTTAACGTATGTCATAATTCTGTAGTAGGACAGACTGTTCGCTGTTCTCGGGAAAGACAGGATTCTGTGTGAATGTACTACTTTTTCTGGTGTGAAAGTGCGTGAATGTAAAGGCATTCGGGTTAATTGTGAAACTCTAGTTTTAATTCTCAGGAGCATTGGGTCTCCAACTATGTGTCTTAATTCTGGAGAAACGGTTAGCTAATGCTTGATAGAAGGGTAAGGTAGAGGAATGTGCTACTTTATCAACGGAAGTAACGATTCCGTAGTAGGGCAGAGGTAAGCGCTGCTCTCGAGAAGGACGGAATTCTCGTGAGAAAGATCTATTGCTATTCCTTGGTTAGCGAAGCGGACAATGGTGGCGTTTTTATGTTGTTACTAACAGAATTGTAGAAATTGAAACAAAAACTTACTGAGCGGGTTTTGTGAAGGAGGGGTAGACAGGAGCAGGAGCTGCCGCAGCGGCTGGTGACGTCAGAACGACCGCGCTGGGACTGGACAGTCGGTCAGAACTGTAAAACGCCCCCGATTGGTGCGTTAGTGTGCGCCGCGCTAGGAGTGGAGAAATACAGGGTGACGTAAACGCTCCCTATTGGTGCGTTAGTGAGAGTCGCGCTGGGATTGGAGAATTGTAAAAGTGACATAAATGCCACGGATTGGTGCGTTAGTGTGAATTGCGCTACGATTGGACAGAAAAGCGATACAGTTGTAAGAAAAGCTAGTGAGACACGAAAGAAGGGAAAATGTATTACGATCCGCCAGAAAAGGAGAAAAAGTCATGGTTTGGTAGAATTAAGAAGTGGTTTAAGAAGGACAAACCGATTGTAACTAGAGAAGGACAATTACTTCCTCCACCGAAAACCCCTGCATCCTTTATGGTTGCAAAATATGGATATCACACTTGTATTTGGTTACATAATTGGGTCAAGTATACCGAGAAGAACGGAGTGTTGGCTTTTCCGGAACATGGTTCATTTAATTTGGCTGTTTTGAGAAATTTGAGAGAGAAAATGATGAATTTAGAACCAAGCCCTAGACCGACTCAGTTTGAGGCTTTGACGGAGTGGGAAGACGAGATGCATGACCGAGAAAGACAGAGAAATGGTAGAGGATATAGGTACCTGTTTGGCAGATCATACGGACATGAGACGCATGATGATCGAATGAGAAGGTGGCGGAATGCGAGTATGACTGAGGGTTTGTTTCCCGTAAGAACTGCAGGAGAGAATGAAGGACGAAAGTGTGTAAAAAAGAGGCATAATGTGGAATCGAGAGGGTATGGAATGAATGAATCAGAGGATGATGTTCTTGATGACATGTTCTATAAGACTCCACCTCCATATCGACCAGAACCAGAAATATTAACCCCAAGTGCGTCAATGAAAGAAACAGTACGAATCATAAAATCTGAACCAGAGTTCCAAGATTTAGGAAGAAACAATTCCATTAGAGAGGTAGAAAAGAAGTCTGGAGGAAAATTAGATGGAGAAAATTCTGCAGAACTAGCAAAAACGACCCTAGAATTAACTAAGAAAATAAGAGAATTGACTAAGAATCTAGAAGCGGTAACTGTTCCAGTAACGATAGGTCCAGTAATGCCTATTTTTGATAAGCAGTAAGATAGCGAACATTGATTGACAGTCCCTTATAAAAGTAGTAAACCGGTTGAACAACCAAGAATGAGTCAGAGTGAGAATCCATGGAGACAGACTATGAGTATGATTGAACCAAATTTTTCAAATAACCCGTTTTTAGGTCAAAACTGTGCAGTAAAGCATATGACGATAATAGAGACAATGTCAGAGACTCAAAAAGATTTTGGACAAGGAAATGTAGAAAAGCCAGTAGGACCATCAACAGAGGAGTTGAGTGAATGGTTGAGAAGCTTGCAAAAGAAAGACAAAGAATCCCAATCAATAGATGTGGCCAAATTACGAATGGTACTGAAAGAATTAATAGTAGGAACTATCCCGACAGAAAAGTAAAAAGCTTACCAAGATGAGGAGTTGTTATTTCTGTGAAAAAGCGTAACATGGAAAGCAAAAAGTCTTCATGAAAGATTAGAAGAAGTGGCAAATGAAATGGGTATTGATATTGAAAAGGTAAAAGCACTACAGAAACCCTATCGTGTAGATTTCACCGAAAAATACATTGAAAACATGAATACCACAGGACGAATAGGTCAGATTAAAGAAATAATAATTTTGTTGAGAAAATGGGGAGATGTGGACAAATGGAAAAGTAGATGGTATCGTAAACGAGACGAAGTTTCAGACAAAACGTTTTCAGCTTATCCTGTGAGAGAAAAAGAGAAGGTTGTGACAGAATGCCCTATGAGAGAGATTCCAGGAGGAGGATATGTACATGTCCCATGGACTAGACAGGATATTTTGTCATTTACGAATGACTTCCCTCGACTGCGTGAAAAACCCGTTGAGTGGTATAGACAGGTGGACAGATTTGTGAAATTATCCAAAGTATTGTGAATTGATCTGAATAGCTTGTTTGACATAATAGTACTAGCAGATCTATGGACAGAATGTGAAATAGTAATAGATTGGCCGACACAGGAATACCCAGGGGATCCAAAAACAGGAGCTCCAGACCCCGAGGTAATGAAGAAATATGAACAGGTTATGGCATTTTTGAAAAACAAGGTACCCCCTAAAGAGACGGATTGGGTGAAAATTGACAGAACACATCAGGAAAGCAAAGAGTCAGTACATGCCTATTATGAGAGGTTCATTTTAGCCTTTAAACAATTCAGTGGAGATGAAAATTTGATTGGCAAGGACTTGAGTCATTTCGTATACAGATTTGTATATGGTCTTCGTCCATGAAATTAGTGAAATGATAAAACAGCATACGGTAGATTGGCAGAATAAGAAAATGGACAAAGTATTGAGACATGCTAAATATTTCAGTGATGAAATTGAAGCAAAACAGCGAAAACTGAAAGAGAAGGCTATGTGGGCACAGGTAAAAATAGCAGAAAGACAGGAAGCACAATTAGCAGAACAAGCTGGATCGAAACAAAAATTTAATCCTGGGAAAAATAAAGGGAATATTGAGGAAGCTAAAAATAAATTTCCGTGTCATAATTGCGGTAGGATAGGGCATTGGAAATCCGAGTGTAAATTTCCTCCAAGTACTGACAATGAAAATCCATCATTGAATCCACAGGTGCAGAATGAGGTGAGTGGTCAACAGCAACGACAACAGCAGGGTGTAACACAACGGAATCAGGTGCCAAAACCACCTTTTCCACAGAACTAAAATTGCCAGAAGTATAGTAAGGAGAATGGATTCTACAACGAAGAACAGGTAAATAAACCGCAACGCGCTAGCGCTGCTTCGCAGTATTGGCTGCAACGCGATGAAAGCGATTCAGAAGAGGGTTATTGACGGTGCTGAAGGGAGGAAGAAGAGTGCGTACTTGGCGCAACTCTAGAAGTAGACCAGACAGGCCCATTTGTAGATGGAAAAGTTAATAATGAAAATATTACTCTCCTAGTTGATACTGGTGCTACTCGATCAACTGTTAGATCAGCTGATGTCAAGAATCTTACTCTCTCGGATGAAACGATCCAAGTAGTTGGTGTATCTAACAGACAGATTAAAACTTACCTTACAGAACCAGTGAAAGTTAGTATAGGGACATTTTCTGAAATGCACCGATTCGTAGTGTGCGATACCAGTCCTGTGAACCTGTTAGGTAGAGATTTATTGTGCAAGATGAACTGCACCATATTTTGTACTCCAGATGGAATAGCCTTTGAAACACCAGAGGATGATGTGCTGTATAAAATGACAATGGCAAACAGGGAGAAAGAGGTTACAGGAACCTATGCTGTATTTAACCCTGACGAATTACCAAAAGAATTAAAACAATCTGTAAAAGCAGAAGTTTGGGACTTCACAGGAGAAGACGTAGGATTGATGAGAAATGTAGATCCAGTAAAAATAACTGTAAAAGAAGGAGTATGTTATCCAAATGTCCCACAATATAAATTGACACCTGAAATAATCGAATCCTGTGATTGAGAAAATGATAAAACAAGGAATTTTGAGAGAAATAATGAGTAGCCCATGTAATTCACCAATAATGGGACTGAAAAAGCCTAGTGGGAAGTTCAGGATAGTACAAGATCTGAGAAAGATAAACCAAATTGTTGTACCATGTTGTCCCATTGTACCGAGAAATGCCTAAGAACTCAGTACTAGTACAATATATCGATGACATGTTTGTGGCATCGAAAACTTGTGAAGCTTGTGAGGTAGACACAGTAGCCTTGCTAAATCATTTGGCAGATGGAGGACAAAAAGTGTCACCATCGAAATTACAATTTTGTAAGAAAGAGGTCCAATATTTGGGACACAGCATTGAGAAAGGACACAGGAAAATAACCATAGACAGAATCAGGATCATAAAAAGAATGAGTCCACCAATGACCCAAAGAGAGGTAAGAATGTTTCTGGGAATGGTTGGATATTGTCGTCAGTGGATAGGCAACTTTTCATTGATTGCAAAACCTTTGGTACGATTGACAAGAAGTGATGTGAGAGATCCAATTGATTTGAACAAAGAGGAGTTGCAGCATTCAAGAGATTGAGAGAAGGATTGTGTGAAGCGCCTGCATTAGGAATGCCTGACTATGACAAGGAGTTTGAGTTGTATTGCGGTGAGAGAAATGGATGTGCACTCTCTGTTCTAGTACAGACGCATGGAAAACTGAGGAAACCAATGGCGTATTTTTCATCCATGTTGGACCCAGTAGCCCTTCCTGGGTGTTTGAAAGCAGTAGCTGCTACATGTCGAAGTTTAGAACAGAGTGAGGGAATTGTGATGGGATATCCTGTGAAAGTGTTTGTACCTCATGATGTGGCGATTCTTTTAACAAGGAGTCGTACTCAGTATATGACGCACAGCCGACTGACTAAGTATGAAAAGATCATTTTGGGTGCAACAAATGTGAGTCTTGTGAGATGTGTGAATGTGAATCCTTCAATGCTGTTGCCAGACGTAGAGCATGTGGAGGTAAGAGATGAAGCAGATCATGATTGTTTGGATGTACTTGATTTCTGTACAAAACCAAGACCTGACATAAAAGATGAACCCTTGCCAGAAAGTGATTATGTCATGTTTGTTGATGTATCTTGTTTGAGAACAGATGATGGAGTGCTGAGTGCGGCATATGTGGTATGTACAGTTGCAGCAGTGATGGAAGCATCCTATTTGAAAGGAGTAAGATCAGCCCAAGTAGCTGAACTTGTTGCCCTGACCAGAGCATGTAAGATTGGGAAAAGTGTGAGAGTGACTGTGATAACTGATAGCCAGTATGGCTATGGGGTGGTCCATGATTTTGGCCAAATTTGGCTGCACAGAGGTTTCCTAACCTCAAGTGGAACTCCCATTAAGAATGCTGAAGTGGTTGAAAAGTTGCTTGAGGCAATACAGCTGCCTAGGCAATTGGCCGTGGTAAAATGTGCTGCCCATAGTCGCAGTGGTGATTACATTGCCACTGGACACAAATTCACCAATGATATGGCGCAATATTGTGCACGAAATCAGAATTCAGTCAATCGGGCAAAGGAAAGAGAATTGATTTCTTGTTTCCCAATGTTTACTAACACTGTGGGAACATGGGAAGAGGTAAGACAATTGCAGGAGAGGAAGAAGTAAAACAGGGGGTAAAAGCAGGATGTGCACCAAGAGAGAAAGACCATGTGTGGGTCTATCGAGTTGGAAGACCAGTTATGCCTGATAGCATGATGTCTGCCATGGCACGGATGTATCATGGACAGGGACATATAGAGAGAGACGCTATGATTAGGTCTTTTAAGCAAACTTGGTATAATGCTAAGTTCAGGCTTGTAGCAGAAAGTATTTGTCAAAGATGTCTAATTTGTCAGCAATACAATCCAGGAAGAAAGACAGTAGTGAGTCTAGGAACAATAGGTCGAGAGGGAGGGCCTTTTACCAGAATGCAAGTGGATTTCATTGAGATGCCTCCTTGTAACAGGTTGAGGTATGTTTTGGTAATGGTATGCCTATTCTCCAGGTGGGTAGAGGTGTTTCCAACAAGAAGAAATGATGGAATGACAGTGGCAAAATTACTGTTGAGGGAATTTATACCTAGATTTGGGTTCCCAGTAACAATTGAATCAGACAGAGGAGGACATTTTCATAATGAAATTAAAAAACTGATTTGTGAAGCATTGAATGTATGACAAAAACTGCATTGTGCCTACCGACCAGAGGCTTCTGGTGTAGTAGAACAAATGAATGGTACTATCAAAAACAGAATAGGGAAAATGTGTTTAGCCACAGGTATGAAATGGCCCGATGTCTTGCCTCTAGTACTCATGACTATTAGATCAATTCCAGACAGAACTACTGGTTTGAGTCCGCATGAGATCCTCATGGGACGTGCCATGCGACATGTGTTTATACCAGTCAACAAGCTGATGACTATAACTGATTACATGGTGTTGGAATACTGTAAAAGCCTGGCTGACGCAGTTCATTCTGTGTTTCATCAGGTTGGAGCGGATGCCACTACTCTTGAAAAGAAGCAAGCCCATGATCTAAGCCCAGGGGACTGGGTAAGGATAAAAGTACACAGAAGAAGAAACTGTTTGGTTCCCAGGTGGGGAAAACCAAGGCAAGTCATCTTGACCACAACAACAGCTGTGAAGTGTGCTGGATTGAAGAACTGGATCCATGCAAGTCATACTTTGAGAATTCCAAATCCAGTTGACTGTAAGGAAAAGGAGTATTTTGATGAATCAGAATCCAGTACTGAGTCGGAAGACGGAGAGCCAAAAGACAAAGAAAGAGAAAACCCTGAAAGGGGGTAGACAGAGCCAAGTTTAACTTTGGTCCCCAGAAGTAATTCCCTGAGGAGAAGGTTACAGATTTCTGATGCCAGTTCAGACTCAGAGACAGAACAAGAGCACACTCTTCCAGGAAAGAACAAGGGAAGAACAAAGAAAAGGACAGTGGAGAGACAATAAAAGAAATCCAAGAGAAGGAAGTGCCAGATGAAAGATTGAGAGAAATTCCACCTGAAACAACACCTTTAGATGGACAGGTGCCAGATACAGAGAGAGAGGGAAAGATTATTGCGGAAGACCCCCAAGGAGGTGTAGGGAACTCCAACATCCAGTTAGAAGCAGGGACAAGTAGTCAGCAGGAAGATTGCGTGACGGAGATTCGAGGAGGGACAGAAGTAGGAAAACAAAAGAAGTGGTGGAAAAAGAAATCGTTGAAGGTAAAAAGCAAGTTGAAACAGAGTCTGAGGAAAGCGAAGATGAAATACCTGAAGGCCAAGTTCTGAGAAAGAGAGCTTGGAGAACTGAAAAAAATGATAAAGGGAGTAAATTGAAAAGAGCGGCAAAGGACGAGGTGTGGCCAAGCAAAATAAAGAGACTGAGATATCGACTGACACGTGTGAATTCGCTAAGAGCTGAACAGGTGAATGAAGTAACGAGTCAGGAGAAATCGAAAGGAGAAGAACAAACAGTAGTCAAAGAAGGCAAAGGAACAAGGAAACCTAACCAGAAGTATAAATCACCGGAATGGACATATGTGGCCCTGCCTGAAGTAAAAGAAGAGGCGGATAGCCAAGGAGATCCAGAGGTGGTTGTACCGAAAGTGGTTGAGGAAGACGAAGAATCGGAAATCCTGAGAGTTATCTTGTCCAATATTGGAGAAGAAGCAGATGTTCAGGACAACCTGTATGTTGAGAACGAAGGGAAGGTGAAAGATGATGAGATGCCAAACTGAATGAGACAAGAAAATTACTGATGGAAAGACAATAAAACACTGAAAAAGACAAAAACTGGTAGAACCACGTAGGTGCTTAGAAGCCTTGGGTTAGAAACTAGTTGTGTAGTAGAAGAGGCTAAGCAAAAGACACGGCTCATTTTAGAAAAGATGGCAAACATAGAAAGTTGCAAAAGTAGATGTAACTTCCTTAGAAGTTGGTGCAAAATGTGTTGTTGTTGTACAGGATTATTAATGCTTCTTTGGAGTATTCTCGCTCTACTAATTTCATTTAAAGTTACTGTTGATACATTAGAAGGACATAGTGATAAAATAACTAATATAGGGAAAGTTCAAAAGGTAGTTCCAACTAGAATAGATAAAATCTATTTACATAAAGACAGGTCAATAACAGATTTTTCTAACAATGTGTTTTCAAAATTGTTGTATGAATATGTAAAAACAATGGACGTAAGGGATTGCTATGTTTGTATGCAATTACCTGCATCTGTATCTGAAGGAGTGACTTATCACCTTCCAGTAACATATGGAATAACATGTAGTGTAATAGCTAGTTTATTTTAGCAAACAGGTAAATTAGAGTATTATTTCTCAGATGTAGATACTATATTTTCACAAGTACCAGCAATTAATAAACTAAACAAGGTAAAACCTGCAAAGGTATTAGGTGAATTTTTCTAAGAGACTAAAGAACTATCATTAGAATATATATTTAGAAATAACTTGACTTGCAGTTTAAAGAAAGAAGAGAAGACATTTTTGGATATGGTTGAAGAAAGGAGATTGAAAATGCAAAGAAAGGCTTCAGAAGGGAAAGTGGAGAAAACAGTTTGGGATGTAGAAATGGAGAAACACTTGAAAGGGGAAACGAGTCCAACTATGGCTTTAGATTGGCCTCAGAAAGGGAAATTGTGTATAAGAAGGAATCAGACGGCGTATGACAATTATTTTCTAGGGAATAGTGAGTGCCATGATACATGCCGAATCATGGGAGGATGGGGATTTAAAGGTGGAAGAGATCCAGTCTTTCCAGGAGAAAGAGAGAATCTTGGACTGAAATTGTTGGTGACATTTTTGGAGCACTGATACCCGCAGTGGGAATATCTCTGAATGCAAACAAAATTAGAAAACTTTCAACAGTAGTGGATCGCTTGTCGACAAGCACCGCTGGAGGATTTTTATTGGTAAATACTGAAATGGTTGCCATGCGTGCTATGGTAATGCAAAATCGACTTGCCCTTGATATTTTATTGGAAAAAGAGGGTGGAGTCTGTGGAATGCTGAAGGTTCAACATTGTTGTACTTACATTCCTGACGAAAGTAGAGATTTGAAAATTTATATTAAGAATATTACAGAATTGCATGACAAAATTGTACCACTGGAGGTTGAAGGTGTCTGGGAGAAGATTGGTAAGAAAATATCAGCTATTAAAGACTTTGTAGTAAAATTAGGTAGTACATTTATAGGTAAGATATTATTTCCATTAACATGTGTGATTACCTTAGTATTAATAATTAGACTAGGTTGTATTTGTTGTAGAAAGAATAAAAACCAGAAAAGAATAAAAAGAGAAAACTTAAGGAGAAGGGATAAGAAACAAGAAAGAGAATTTGAAGAAATAGAACTAGAAGAGATAAAGGATAGCATGTATAAAACAGCAAAAAGAGAAGAAACAGGGGAAACTGAAATATGAATGAAACAAGAAATCAATTTAAAATTTCGTAAAAGGGATACAAAATGTTTGCTTGGTGTGGTGATATAATCACCAAAGGGGGGATTGCTGGAGCGGGTAGAACAAAATTTTGTATACCCCCCCCATTCTGCATGTTTATATTAATCTGAATAATTAACTAATAGTAATCTTATTAATTGGTTTGCAGTGAAATACTTATCAATCATATTAACAAAAAAATTACACGTGGGAATTGCACTTTGCATGGCTATATTAATTGTAAACTAACATGTGTACGCATATTAATAGTAGAAAATTAGTATATTGCATGATATATGTTGCTTTGGTGATGTATTTGTGATTTGTGCTTTATTAAGTGAGTATAAACCGCTTTGAGTGTTGCTTTCTGCTAGATAAGTACAAACACATATGGGTATTAGCGAAGGGATAACATTTTATTAGCCGTTTCTATGTTTTAATTACGTTTTTGTGTTTCTTTTGCTTAAGTTTACCATTTCGGCTTAGACAAGATGGCTGAACGAGAAGTTGAACGTGACTGCCCGGACAACACGACGTTCTGGGTGAAGTGCGCAGGGGTCACCGTCAGCAGCAGTGGCCTGGACCTGACCCCGGGAGGACATGTACTCTTCAAGTTCTCTCCGGGAACTTAGCCAGCACCAAAAACAATGAACGATTTAAAAACTGGAACCAGCAAGTGCAATGAGTTCATCACACGGACACCCTGAGAACTTCACCCCGCGACCCCAAGTCGACCAATCAGGACTTTCTAAACCCCGATCTTGATACTTTTCGACATTATTTTCATTATAAAAGTAGGTAGGGAATTGAACTAAAAAACTTGCTCTTCTTTGACGAACTCGATTTCCTGACGTTATGCTGACGGAGAGGGCGGTGACACTGCTGGACAGCTGTTATCCTGAATCTTTGAGAGACTGAATTGCGGCCTAACTTTGCTGAATAAAGAATTTTCCCCGACCTGACTGACTTAGAGGACAACTTTTAGCCAGATTAGGTAAATATGATGCTCTGAAATGCTGATGATGATTTCTAACGATTCTTGCAATATTTCTTAGATAAAGAATATTTGATTAATTGAAAAATGTGTTGTGTCGATTATTTGGAGAAGAGAAATGAAGATAAAGAAGTAGTGTGTAGATAGATGAGTTTAATCACTAAAATCATAGATAACAACTAAATGATTCATCTCCTTATGAGAGGAATATCGTAGGGTTGAAGTCAATGTATTTAGAGTAAGGTAAAGGTATTCCTTTCATGTCAGCGTTTGGAAGCTTATTTCCCTAGGGAAGCAGATCAACTGAGTGTGAGTATTGGTGTTATGGGCCCCACCAATGAATGTATATGAGTGAATTTGCTGTTGAGGTATTTGGTCTGTGACAAAAGGGGAATTTGATGTTCCACGCTGCAACAGCTGAGCTTCAGCTTCCTGACAACTCTCACAATCCTTTAACTGTTCCGCTGGTAGAGGAAGGGGACCCTGTTGCTTTTACACTGGAGAAAACGCTTAGTGCACTCTCAGCACAGAAGATGGAAAAGGCTCCTGGTTTCAATAAGATCCCCGTTGAGCTATTTAGATCTGAACACTTAACATGGAGTCCCTATATCAGTTCTTTGTCCAACGCAGTTGCGGCAGATGCTCCCATACTGGGCTCTTGGAGAGGGGCAAAAATCATACCTATCCCATCTTCAAGAAGGGAGCTAGGCAAGACCCAAGGAACTATTGTCCCATAAGCCATATAGATAATGTACACAAATTCCATAGCAAACAAATATTGATTAAGCTTTGGGACTAGATATGTTCAAATAATGCCCTGTCGCACTTCCAGGCTGGGTTTAAACCTAGTATTGGCACATTGGATCAGGTCCTCTGGTTTCTTACTGTGAAGTGGAAATCAGTTGACTTTGAACTAGGGGTCTCTATTTGTTGCATTTGTCGACCTGTGGACGGCATTTCCCCTTGTTTTCAAGAGGAAATTGTGGGTGGTTCTTGGGAAAATTGGGGTTCCACATGGCTTACTGTCCCTGATCCAACAACTCTATACAAGGAATTTTGCTAGGGTAAGATGAGGTCCTGGTGGTGAAACAACCACTGACATCCCTATTTGGTGTGGCGTCCACCAGAGGTGTATATCGGCACCCACCTCATTTTTACTCTTTATTGATGGGTGCATCCCTTACCCAGCAAACTGCCAAAATGATTCCCCCAAAATGTCAGGGACTAAAGTGCTATGTCTGCTTTTTGCAGACGACACACTCCTCCTCTCGAAAACCCTGTCTGTATTAAACATCCTTTGGGGAAGCTCATTTCTTTCTGTAGGGATTATGGTCTGGAACTTAATTGTAACAAAACCATGTTTATAGTTTTTAGGACCGGATGTATGAAGGTCCTGTTTTGCGATTTCCTAATTGCAAATCTTTGCGATTCGGAATTAGGAATTCACAAAACGAAATGCATGAAAATGTGTTTAACACTTTTAGCGATTCCTAGGGGATCCCAAATGACCTACCTCATGAATATTGATGAGTTAGGTCGCAATTTGAAACCACCTTGGAATCGCAGAAATCACAGGGATTGTGGCCTGCTGGGCTCAGCAGACCACCATGTATGTGATTGCTTCTAAATAAAGCAATTCTTTTTTTTAAATGCAGCCCATTTTCCTTAAAGGAAAACAGGATGTGTTTTAAAAACATAGATTAAACAGTTTTCTTCTCATTTTTTAGGAGCAGGCAGTGGTCCATGGGACCACTGCCTGCTCTTAAACAATGATTTTACTAACATTCACAAAGGGTTACCACCTACGTGAAGTAGGTGGTGAAATACAAATGTTTTGCAACCGCATTCACGGTCACAAAACATGAATGCATACCATTAGGATTCGCTATTTGGCAGGGAATCCCTTAACACGCCCCTTCCAGATAGTGAATCGCAAACCCATTTTGCGATTCGGCAACAGGTTACCGAATCGCAAAATTGGGTTTGCTGCATCGGAAATTCATTTTTGCTATCGCAAACGGGCCAATTCTGCGATTCACTCCGTTTGCGAAGAGCATTTTGCTTGATAGATCTGGCCCCTAGTCACCACAAAAAATCCTGTGGACCTGGCCCTAGAGGGCGCTAACATAGAAAGGGTCGATGATTTCGATTACCTGGGTGGTAAATTGAGTGTCTTCCACAAATGTCTGGCCCAGATTAGAAAATGTGCATTATTTCTCAAGCATAAAACTGAGTTATTATTAAGACTTGTTAACAAGGCAGCTTCATATCCTATTTCCCCAGCGGTAGAAATGTATAAGGCTCATGCCTGTGGGGCAGGGGTATATGGGGCTGACATGTGGGGTTATTGTAACCTCGATTCATTAGACACAGGTGAAAATCATTTTATTAAATCACTCTTAAGATTACCAAAAAGCACCCCATCACTTCCTCTGAGGTTTGTCAGATATCTCTCTGACATTGCTTGTCTGAAACCTATCTTATACTGGACAAGACTCTGGTTGACAAAGGAACTGGTCCTTATAGAGACTTGCACTTATGATCCCCTGGGTATCCCACATAAAAACCTGGCTGCTCAAGCTTGCCCTCTCTGAATGCTGGCAGAATCCTTCTTCTATGACCAAGATTGCCTGAGAAATTGCTAAAGCGAGCTAATGGAACATTGTTTTTTGCCATAGAATTTTGACTTTTCTCTCGGGCAGTTTGTCTGATTTGTATTCATCTTCAAAGTGTGATTCCCGCTTTGAAGATTTCATGGACTAAGGGACACATGCATCATTGTTTTTTGTGCTCGCAAAGGGGCAGATTCTGCGAATCTGCCCCTTTGCGACCACAATTTTTGCATTTGGGATGCATTATCCCAAATGCAAAAATCGCTATTTAAGTAATCTCACAATTTGCAATTACTTACATTGTGATTGCATTTAGGTAATCGCAAATTGCGATTCCCTAAATGCAATGCAACAAAAAAATTGCGTTTTGTATTTTAAGAAACGCAAATTGCCATCAACTTAAAGTTGATGTTAATTTGCGAAAACTTGGATAAATGCAAAAAAGTGCATTTTTCAAAGTCACATTTTAAACACACTCATGCCCTTGGGGCATGTGTGTGCGCAACATGTGTGAAAATTGGAATTTCAGGGGTGCAACAGGGTAACCTTTTGGAACCCTTGCACCCTTGAAATTGCATGCACAATTTGCGAGTACCTATGGGGTTCCTACGTGAATTGCATTTTGCGCTTTCTAAATAGCGAATCTGTAAAATGTGCTATTTAGAAAACGCAAAATGCGGGCTTGATGCATGTGCCCCTAAATGAGTACTCCTTTGGAGAGGTGCCTGTTTATTAAGTTTAGGGTTGGCACTCTCCTGTTGGCTGCTTTCACTGGCAAATGGGGTAAAAACTTTGCCACGTCCAACAAGCTATGCCCTATGGGATGCCCGAGTGTTGAAAATTTAGAACATGTTTTATATTTCTGCCCTGCCTATGCAAAACAGTGTTTACTTTGGATAGGTCATCTTTGTCAGCTCCTTCATCTAGAGAATTGACATTTAGCTCTGAAGACCGGTAAGTCAGACTGTATACTAAGTCTCCAACTTTTTACGCTCATTTTGGTGTATCAAACAAAAAGCAGTTGGGGTAAGCTCCCTTTAGAGGTATGACCCATATGGTATTTAAACCGTTCCCCGCTGGCCTGTGGTTGTAGGCGGGTGCATTGTTGTCTTTCATGACAAAATTCAATAAAATTATTTAAACCATAAACCACATTGGTTTAACTTTTATTCTTTCTTTGCATTGTTAGAGGTTTTTGTCCATTCATAACACTAGTTGATTGAGGGGTTATCCCTGTGTGTTCCTTTTTATTGAGTGCAAAGTTTGTGCTCTTAACAACATTTTAATGCATGGTCTTTGTAATTTTACTGACTTCAGAAATTTGGTTGAGAATGTTGGCTGCTTGAGATGAAGTTCCCGGTCTTTCAAAGGCTCGGGGCACCTTACTAGATTTTACTTAGGCTTATTCTAACTCAACAATTGTAATTGCCATTCATACTGTTGAGAATTGTATATTTTCACCATTTGTTTATTTTATCTTTTCATATTTATATATTGTCTTTTTTTTATCTGATGCTACTATGCACTTGTATATATCTTTTGAACCGAGATAAAGTTAGTTGATGATGATGGCTTGTCTGACAGGTCAGTGTGTGGACTGTTAGTTTTGGCTATTTGTGGGCCTGTTTTAGAGTCTGGTGGGCCGCTTTTTACTGAGGATTTCCCTAATATTAGTGCAAACATTGCTTGCAGCAAGGACAAATCTTTTTAGCTGTACAGTTCGCAAAAGCAAGGCACTTTTATTTTGTCACCTGGGCCTATTGACTGTCCCAGTCTGACCGTTTATAAAATATAAGGTGTTGAGAGGACTAGTGGAATGGTGAATGTACTTCTTGGTGCGATTTATATTTTGTATTCTTGCTTTATATGAGTGTGTGTAAGTGTGCTTTATCTGTCTGTGCCGTACAAGATGAAATGCCACTGGGGGCTGGAAGGCATCTAGCTGTTCTTTCTTGCAGTGATGCATTCCAAAATGAGAGCAATTGTGTAAAATGTGACTGCTGGATTTTGCTCTAGTTTATAGCTTTATCTATCCCAAATTGCCACGGAGTGCAACCCTTATTTGTTGATTCTTTCACACTCGGTGCTTGTCCCTCATAGACCCAAGACCCATGATTAGTTCCTCATCTGGCTAAGTATGTGGAGGATTGTCTCTTAAGATCTGTTGAAAAAGATTTTACATCTGTATTACAAACCAACATCTATATGTGAAGAGCTCCACCCACTCAGATTTCTGCTTACGCATAGGCAGATATTTCTACCCAAATTGTATTCAAATCTGGGTGGAAATCTAGTAGCAGGATTTATAAGTCCACACTCCGTTATACAAGGTGTTGGCACCTCATAAGTTTGAAATTATGACTATATTGTAAATGTACCATTAGATTTCCACAATATGCTTACTATGCCTGTTGGTGGAGTTTTCTGCCGCCAGCTGAGGAGATCTCTGCGGGCTGAGCAGAAATTTCTACCACCCAGGCAGAGAACCTTGACTGGAAGGCAATAGAGAAACAACCAACACGTCACCCAAATCACAAATACCTGGCACACAATAACACTCCAAAGACATAAGTCTTTCAACTTTTCCCTGTTTCTCTTGTTCTTCTTAGCTAACAGAATGCCACACAACACCTGCAGTTTGCAAATGTAGGCTGCCACACTCAAGAGGAACTTCCAAGAGGAAGAGCTGGACATTAACTTTGTTGTTGATCATTATAAGTAACTACATGGTCTGCCTTCATACACCTTCATTGGAATGGAGAAGGCAGCCACATGAAAGGAGTTGACAAATTATGTCAATGCATTGATAGTGAATGCATGGGCATTGTGGGATATCAAGACAAACTGGCAGGATGAGAAGAGGCGGATGAATGAGAACTTCTCTGGGACACAAGTGTTAAATGCTGTTTCTGGAAGCCTACTTAGATCTCATCTGGAGCTCTTATCACCATGCACCCTGGCCTGTATATGGCCTGCCTGTTGTAGAAAACCGCAGCATAAGGCAAGGTAGAAAGTTATTACCACTCTCTCACAAGTAGTTCTTGTAGCACTACTCATGCCTGTCTATCCTCACCCCAACCTTCACATTTAAGCATACATCACAAACATATATGATTATGTAACAGTTTATTACACTTAATAACAAACTACATTAAGATTACATAGATTGCTCCTAACCAATCTACGTAGTAACACACATGTGAATCTGTGATTAATGTTACTTGTTTTTAGATATCCTGTTTACTTTTAAGAAATTACATTGAATAATAAAAAATGTAAATGATAAAATAACATTTCTGGCATTCAAAAATATTTTTCAATTATTTTCCTAATTTTCCTTATGTGTTGTTATTCTCATTCCTTACTAATATTGATTTCAATGACATTGTGTTGCATTACCAGTGACTGACTGATTAATGTTACTTTTTTTTAGATATCCTGTTTACTTTTAAGAAATTACATTGAATAATAAAAAATGTAAATGATAAAAAAAAATTTTGGGCATTCAAAAATATTTTTCAATTATTTTCCTAATTTTCCTTATGTGTTGTTATTCTCATTCCTTAATAATATTGATTTCAATGACATTGTGTTGCAGTACCAGTGACTGGCCATGTGTGGTACTTGACTTACTCCAACACAAGGCTGGAGTGCACCTGAGCCTCTTTTAGCACTAGTACTACTGTGGAAGATTTAGGTTTAACTTTTGTGAATAGCGAAAGTCTTACTCTTTTGCGGGTGTGTTTTATTATTTGTTGTATAATTTTTTGTTAAAACGCTGGAACCCCGAGTGGGTAGCTGTTGCGCTATATAAGCTTTTAATCTAATCTAACCTAATCATATTCCTCCCTAAACCCCTCCTTAAATTTTTCTAAACTCCACACAATTAGTGTTAAATATTCCTCATTTTCCAGCCACTTTCCCTTCTCCAATCCACTTTACTACCAAATATATTGATCTGTGTGAGGATATCTCCACACTCTGGCAAAGATCTCTGCGAATAAAAGATAAGGCAGGCGGACTCAAAGATTAGTGAATAGCATTTATGAGAACAGAAGCACTAGACCTTCTATTTAAAATCGCAGTCTATTTGCTATTGAATGTTGTGATAGGAGTAAATCAGGGCATTTAATTGGGCATTCAAAGGGTGTATGACATTCTGGCATTTTGATGAATTGATGTGCATGTCAGAGAAGGAGAAAGCAAGGGACATTCACTTTAAAACAGGTGAAAAAGAGGAATAGAAAGAAAAAAAACAACTGTGCACACATATTCTCCCCTTCAAATTGACCCCATGTTCTTTGCTACATACTACTACCCTTGTTTCTTTGGTGTGTTCCTAGCAATTGTTTATAAGTACTCCTCGCAACTTAAATCCTAAAATGTCTGACCAGAATGCAGTGCAGGGCTTGGCATTGTAGGTTTGTCCCCCAAATATGGGGGAAGAGTTTCTCCTATTTATTAAGTCAATATTTACTCTTTTTGTATACCTTTAATTCTTTTAAATGTACATTAACTACAGTGAAACGGAAACTGATTGAAATATTCTTTTTTCTTGCAGGTAGTACAAGATTGGAAATTTGTTGCTCAAGTCCTCGATCGAATCTTCCTGTGGTTATTTTTGATTGTGTCAGTGAGTGGTTCTGTTCTGATATTTACACCTGCTTTGCACCTGTGGTTACACAGCAGCAATGTATAAAAGGTTGAACTTTATGATACATCTAATTTTAAACACAAAGAGACATTGAAACTGCACAGGAAAAATATTGTTTGTGGAAAAGTAACCTTTTGCAATTGTGTACAAAAATCACAGAAATTATTTTATAATTGTTCATAGGAATACTACTTAATTTTATAAATCTTCATAGGAACATTACTTGATTATTTTGTTAGAAAGAAACAGTGTCTTTGTTACAGTAAAATTAAGCCTCAAAGCCAGGGTCTCGAAGGTCAGGTAACATGGAGCCTTAGTGAACGGTGTCCTCGGAGACAAACAACTCAAACGTGGCATGGAGACAAAAGTACCAAGACAGTGACTTGGGCCGCGAAATACCAGACACGTGGATAAAATAGCAAGACTTGACACAAATTGAAACAGAGTAAGCAGATGACAGATCTCTCCCATCTGCAGTGAGGCAGAGCCTCAAGAAACCTAGGACACATTGTGCCTTTTACATCCTAGATCTAGAACAATATGCTCCATAAAGAAAGAGAAACAGGACAGGAGGAGGTCTATAAAATTTGCATTGAGAAAGCTGTATAATCAATGACCGAATACACAGCAGAGATAATGCTCATTCACTCGGGTTAAGTTGGAGGTTCATAACTTACGTCATCTCATAATGAGACACCACCATAGGGGAAAAGCTCACTTCTCAGACTCATTCACCCAATGTTACCCATGCCACCGAAAGTTTGAATCTCCTCCCCCACCTAAAATACTCCACTGCGTGAATTCACCACTGAGGACGTCAGTCTATCTTTGAGATTCTAAAGAGGCAAGAGGACAAGGAATTTGCTTATATAATATACAAAAACCATGAAACAACATAACATAACCTGATACGATATAACCTAGATGTTGTTTCGTCATGCCTGCCAGTGTGAGAGTGTTTACTTCTACTCGGGTATATTTAGAGTTTCATAGCATTGTGAAGTTACTTCTTGTGGAGAAAGTAGGCCGGTGGAGCAGATCACAAACTCGGGACACACTGTTGTACTCCTCTATAACCAAAGTATTTCTCCCATGTCACCCATTTAACGCATAAAGTCTGCTTATTGATCAGCGTCTTTAACCACTTATTCTTAATATGCCTGCCCTGTAACTCCATCATCAATGATGTTATATTCATTTTTTAAAGATAAGTGATTGCTAGCCCTGGCAACTAACACCCTCTTTTATTTTTACTGCCACTTTGACTTCTATTGGGCGGGAGCAACAGGCTTTTCTTTGAGGTGCATCTCAATACTATTTCAGTGTCTTTGTGTCCTAGACATAACTTACACTAAAGGTAATTATTACCAAATGCTTGATATTTGAAGTATTAGTTATGTAATTGTTTTAATTTAGGATTCAAGTGACTAGTCGACTCAATGGAAATGTTGAAGCTGGTCGCACCTAATTCTCCAAGGAGATGCTTGAGGGATAAGGGCAGATGAATCCAGGGCAGCTCACAAGCTCAGTATTTCTACATTTGGCATTAGCCGAGCCCTTTTGTTTTTCTGAAATATCCTTAAAAAATAAATGCATTTACATACTGACATACACAAGCTTTTAGTCAACCCTCTTCATCCATTGGTCTCTTGTGGTGGCATTCACATTTTGCTTTCACCCACCACACGCACAGCATGGGGCAATGGGGCAGTTCATTTCAGCCATTGGTTCCTGTAAGAGGCTAGCATAGTATGTGGTGCACACTTATTAAGTGGAGCACCTTGCACTAATTCAGACAACCTTTATGGTGATTTTAGTGGTCTTAGACGACCTTAGAAAACTATCTAAGTAGTAGCTGTGGAGAACAGCTTGTTTACCAGTACTAATCATATAGTGTAGGTTAAGTTAAAGAGAACCACACAGTGTAGTTATAAACATATGTATTTATTATAAACATTCACTAACACATTGCAATATCTCCTCCCCGGAGACATAATCACAATACACACAATAATTCAGTAATAGAACACGTAAGTAGCCAAATACACAGTGGTCTCCAGATGGAGACCAAACCATATGCTAAGAAAGTGGAATGCAGCCGAAGGCCTAAGTCGAGACTGGACACAGAAGACTTAGAAGAGCCGAGGACCCAAAGAACCACCAAAGGTAAGCACCCAGGAACCCTGCGGAAGCCGTTTGCAGAGTGGGAACACGGCATGGGGAAGTCACGGTTGCAGTTTTCAAAAAGAAGGACCCTTCCCAGAGGACCTTGAAAAACCCTGTGGAAGAGGGAAGGTTAGAGACCCCACCTATGGATACCCTGGGAACCAGGATACCTACACCAGGGAAGCCGGGTGCATAGGTGAGAAGGGACGTCGGAAACTGCAGTAGAATACAATGGAGGACTTCAGTAAAGATGCAGCTGGTGAAGAAGGTGAAAGAGTCCGGTAAAATCCAAGGGTGGATTCAGGATAAGAGGTGCCTGCAAGCAGAGGGGACAGAGTTGATGCTACTCAAGAGTGACCAAGAGGCACGGAAGACGAATGCCCACCAATGTCGGAAGATGCAGGAGTTGACGGTGACCTTAATGCTGTAGCTGTGCTAACCATGCGATGCGGTGGAGACCAGAACCTGTACCATGTCGGATGTCAAGATCAAGGTGGATGGTGTCCAGTGCGAGCACCAACAAGCCTTGGCAGCTGCAACAAACTTGGTAGATGAAAAAGGTGCAGTGTCGAGACCAGCAAGGTGAAAGGGACTCATCAAGTGCAGGTAAGTCAGAGCTGACAGGGGAGCCTACTGAAGCCAAAGAAGACCCTCAAGAGGACCCACAGGCTGAAGGCACAGGAGTCGCAAGAGGTGATCGAGCAGCTCACCAATGATACAGGCCCACAGTGCAGAGGATGCAATGAGGACAAAGATCTTAGTAGAAGAGATGCTTGAGGCTGGAGCTTCTTAGAGCCTGAAGATGTCTGGAGAAAAGAGTCAACAAGCCTTGGCAATGGCAAGTCGACGCTTTGCATAGGGGCACTGCTCCAGCGGTTCCAACGAGGGATACTGACTTCAAACTTGCCTCGAGGGAGTTGTAGAACCACCACCTGTGTTTCTGGACCTTTCGGAGTCTGTGGGAGCTCAGTAACAGCGGACCGGTCAGCTTTGTTGCGGTGCCTGCAGAAGCATGGGAGTGACTCCTTAACTCCAAGGGAGATTTCCTCTGGTGTTTTGTATGTCCACAAGCCTGGAGAAGAACCTGTATGGCACACAGGCACAGATGAAGCCAAAGACTGACTGGACGATGAGACCAGAAGCAGCAGGAGTCTTCTCGGTGCAGTATCGGTTCCCAAAGCAAAGTCCAACAAAGTCCAGAGTGCCCAGACGGTTTTAGGATGAAGTGGTTTTGGATATGAATCTTGTCGCACAATGAATATAAAGAACCACTCAGAGGTAAGCCCTTAAGTACCCTTAAGAAAGGGTTGGGACGATTCAGGGGCTCCCTCCCAGAGGAGGGGCTGGCAGTGGGGAGGATACTCCCATGTCCTTTGTCCAGTTTCGCGCCAGAGCAGGAACCATCGGCTCCCTGAACTGGTTCCATCTGGAGTATGCAAGGAGGGCACCAAATGTGTCCTTCAAAGCAGTCTAGTGGCACTGGCAAGCAACCCCACCCTGGCCCAATACAGTAAGTCCTGTCTGGGAGGTGGTCACACCTCCTTATTTTCCTGCCTTCCCCTGCTTGAGCTTGGCTCAGCAGCAGGAGGGCAGAATCGCGTCTGTGGTTGGTAGCAGCCATAGCTTGCTGTCAGACTCTGAAAGACTGGTACCAGGATCAATGAGTGGGCCCACAGTGCATGGAATCATACCTACAGCACAGTTTACAGTGTTGGGGTATGATTCCAACATGTTTGATACCAAACACGCCAGGGTTCATTACAGCCAGTTTAGAGTTAGCCATCGCGTAATGACCCATGGCCACTCTTTTTATCGTAATGGCTGATGCACTTACAACCCTGGAGAATGGACTCCGAGGATTGTAGGGGTGTCCTGCTCATACAGGGGCAACCTCACACTTAGAACGAAGCACCCTGCCTTCAGGATTGAAAGGCCTGCCTTAAGGGTGACTTAAAGGTTAAGTGTAGTGACCTCAGATATATGAAAACGTATATCTGTCGTAAGTGATGCTAGCACCAGCTTACATAGGCTACAATGGCAGACCTGTAGTCACAATTTAAGTGTTCTCTCATGGGTGGCATAATACATGCTTCAGCCCATGGGGGGGGGGTAGTGTACCTATGCCCTGGGTACCTTACTACCATACACTAGGGACTTACAAGGGTACACAAGTAACCAATCTGGGGGGTACCCAAGTACTCACCAAGGTCCAGTTTAGGGAGGATGCACAGACAGATACTGGGGTCCTGATTAACGGGATCCCAGTCAGATTAGTCAGAGAAACAGAATGACACCAGCAAAAGTGGGGGTTTCCATGAAAGCAGATCCTTCTTTCCTACAGTTCCCTTTTGAATGTGTCAGGAATCCGGTTCAGAACAAACAGATGTTGAAGCATATTGCTATCGGGGGTTAAAGACTTTTGAGAACAGGACAATGGAAACTGAAGAGGCTTAGCACACTAGACCACTAACTGTCTGACTCACTAACATACTCACTTCCTTATTATTGATATACTTCCAGGGTGTTATGGGTAAAGCCAACATCTCATTTATATCTGATGTGTGCACTCCAGCTTATACTATATACTTACCTTTGGTCCTCTGTTTCCCCTACAACCAGTTCAATGACCTTCCATTACTCCAGCACCAAGGTTATTCTGTGCCATCCTGAGGAAAATATGGAAATTATGGAGCAGTATTCACCTACAGAGCAGTTTGTAATAAAACATTACCACATTTGATAGCGAAGTAGATTAGCCTTGTGAAACTGTCTTATTGACGCACCTAAATTCCCCACAATCCTGGGAACAACATGGCAAAGGACAGCACAATCATCAAATGAATAGATACTCAGACTATTATATAATACATCTCCCACCTAAGAGGAAGCAATAATTGAAGATAATTCTATACCACCGTCTTGTATGGTTTTCTTGAACATCTTCAGGAAGAATGGAGCTGATATGCTGTTTCACCATAGGGAATATGACTGTATGATAGACTTAGTCACAGGGGAACCTATTCCACATGGAAGCATATGTGTTGATGGTGAAAGAAGATGCAATATTGCGCCAATACCTAAAAGAAGAGCAGGAGAAGGGTTTTATCCAATCTACTCAGCTGGAGCTGTAATCTTCTTTGTGGTCAAGTGAATGGGAATATTGACCCACGTATTTATTGTTGAGCACTGAACAATATTAGCATCCAGAACCATTATGCTCTCCCTCTAATCACAGTCCTCTTAGATAAGGTCAAGAGAGCAAAGCTCTTCGCTAAACTTGATCTGTGAGGAGGACACAACCTGGCTAGAATACGCAGTGAAAGTGACCTTCAATACTCAGGACGTTCATTTCCAGTAAATACTGATGTCCTTCAGAATTTCCAATGCTCCTGCTGCCTTCCAGCACTTTCCTAATTACACCTTCTGTGATCTCTTGGATATTTACATAGTTGTCTACTTATATGACATCATATTATGTTCAGACATATTACAGCAATATTGGCTCCAAGTCTGAGAAATTCTTCGCCAACTGAGGAAATATTCATTATATGCTAAAGCAGAAAAATCCTTGTTTGAAGTCTCCAACATCACCTTCTCAGTTGTGAAATCTTAGGTCAAAGAATCAGGATGGATCCTTCCAAAATAAAAGCATGCTTGGAATGACCAACTAGTCGTTCCATCAAGAAGGTACAAAGGTTCATCTGGATTGCTGATTGCCTTCAACAGATCATACAAGACTTCTCAACCATCATTTAGCGTCCAGATGACCAAGAAATAATTTTCTTTTTGTTGAGGTGAAGGACTGAAGCAAGCCTTTCAAAAACATAGGAATTAATTTACATCAACACTGAGGCATCCGGATGATCTCCTGCCATCTGTAGTAGAAACTGATGTCTCATCATTTGCAATAGTAGAGGTGTTAACTCATTGAGAAACTCGAGACTATGGACTTGCATTCTTTAGCCTATTATTCATGAACTTTTCCAGAACCTGAAAGGAATTATATGATCCAAGACAGTGAATTATTAACAATCAAAGAATCCTTATCTCATTGGAGACATTATCTGAAAGGCGCACAAAATAAGGGGCAAAAAATAAGATCACAGTGTGGACAGATTATTAAAGACTAGTATGTCTTACTTCCATGAAATTTGCTTATATGAGACATGCATGATGGACTTCAATCTTCCCCATGTGGCCTAAAGGCTAGAGCAGTCGACCTCAAAGCTGTGAATCTGGGCAAATCACTTAATCTCCTTCTGCCTAACATAATGAATGTGTCCGTGTGGTGCTCACGTAAAGCGCTCTGATACATTTGGGTAGAATTTGCGCTATTTAAAACAAACCAGAAAAAATCGAAAATTCACTTACACTTTACCATAAATAGTAAATATAAAACAATAAGAAAGTCAGGGAACCTTGTTAGATGCCTTTACAGAAAGGATTGATATACAAAGGAGAAGACCTATTTCTTGCCTGAAGAGGACTCAACTAGCAGACATGAAATGGTGTCATGTTCTCTTCCAGCTGATCACCCGAGAAGGATTTTGAAGTTAACTGATACCTCCGGTGGCCCTATCTCATGGCATTGATAAAGGGGGCCCATCATTATACTCAAGAACCTCCCCATTGCAATATAACCAGATGGTAGCTTCATCTTTCACATCCGCCATTTGCAAGGTCTTCAAGAAACTATCATCACTGCTAGAGGATCTCAATTAATTGATCTATTGGAAAGAACAGATGAGAAGAGTGGGTACCAGGCATTTCAAATCTGCTAGCCATGGTCTTTAAACCAGTGAGCAAACAGAGCATCTAAATCAATCCAGAGAACAACATATGTGATGTTTCACGATTTCTCATCAAAATGCCTGGTACCAATGGATTACATTGGCAGAGTTTGCATACAATGATAATCTACACTCTTCGTTATGAAAATCTCCCTTCTTCTGTTCCTATGGTTTCCATCTGAAGATATGGCCTAAAGAGTTCACAAGCTCCATAGGTCCCTTTGTGACCATACTTCTGCAACAAATTCTGACAATCCAGAAGACTGCACATCAACACCTGTTCCGAGTCAAAGCACAATACAAATGTTTTGCAGACAGACCCAATAAAACACCTGTATACCCAAAAGGGAACAGAGTTTGGTTGCCTGCTAAGTACCTATCAATTTCAGGGTCTCATTGTAAGTTCATGCCTCAATCTGTAGATCCTTTTTTCATTACAGGGAAGGTGAGCTCTTCTGGCTATCACTCCCGTCAAACTGGCACATGCACCACATATTCCTGGTATCCCGAGTTAAGGCTGTCATCTTAGATGTAGTAACCACTCCTTCAGTCTTGCTGAATGGATCTAAGATAAAAGGTGGAAGAGATTGTAGACAAAAGTATTCATTAACGCGAATTCAAATAACTAATGCCTCCTGAAAGATCATGGGAGCCTGCAGATATTGTTAGTTCAGTATCAAACAAAGTCAGGGAGTACTCCCAATTGACAGAAAACTGTCTATAGGGTATTGGCACATAGAGCAAGTGAAGAAATAATCTTTCTTAAGAAGACCCCTCACTCACCAACCTAGTTGGTGACATGCTTCATCATCGAGGTCCCACCCAGACAGCCGTGTGCCATCCGGGTGTGCTGCGACACCTGACTACAGTGGAGCTGGTTTTTTGGATGAAGGTGAATAGTGAATTTAGATTAAAAATTGGACAGATTTAACCCAATTGAAAGTATTTTATTCCAGGGTAATTTGGACAATGGTTAAAAAGTAGTGAAGATACCAAAGAAGGTTAAATTGACCTAAGGTATCTTATAATAAAAAAGCAGGTGAAAAAATATTTAAGGTCTACATGTTTCAACCATCAGTTGCTATTGCTAGGTTTTCGTCAGGACCAAAGAACGTGACCCGGGTGGTGCACACTCACTAAGGTGTGCCCTGCCCTCGGTCAGTGTTTGAAACCTAACCCGCTACTCACGGTTAGGAAAACCTTTCTTCAAGTCGTCGAAAGGGAAAATTTAGAGAGCGGTATTTGCGCACCTCATGGGAGACAGGATCACGCGATTTGTAACTTCAAGATTCAGAGATACAAATCAGTCCGCGCTTATGCCTAGTGGTGATCTGCCATGAGAGAATCTCCCATTATTCCTAACTCACAGGTAGAACCCTGTTAGCTGCTTTCATCTCCTATCCTTTTTGCGCTCTATAGAAGCGAAAAAATTATATGCTTGTGCCCCTTTAAGCCTAACTTTTAACTTCACCTGTCTGCTTTACCTTAGTTTTCTAAAACCCTTATGAATTGTGGGTATTTTGGAAACAATATTTTCCTAGAAACACATCTCTCCTTTCATGAGTCAGCCTACTTTCTATACTGCAGCTATACGTCTATCGCTTTTGTTAGGCACATAAAATATCATATATATATATATATATATATATATATATATATATATATATATATATATATATATATATATATTACTTCTTTCTAATATTTACAACCATTTCTACATGGAACTTGATATTTTTCTTGCTATTTACCACCCCCCCTCCAATATCAGATGCCACTGCCTTATAGACAGGGCTCAACGATCAATAAGAAGATACTCCTGAGGACCATGGAAGTGTTTTGGATAGGCTTTTCCTGGTTGAGGCTGCAGGTTCTCGTAGGCAACTGTTAGAGATTTTAGTAAAATATTAGTATTCCTCTACCTTGTAATTTTAAGGGTAACCAGCAGGCAAAGAAGAATATATTGCAACGTGTATTCACATATGCTTGAAACTTTATAGAAATTGAATTACATTCCTGCTCTACTCATCCTCTGTGAAGAACAAAACAAATCCCTTAAACCTGAGAAATCATGGTGGGCTAGATGTACTAAGATGCTGGTCACAAAAAATGGTTGCAAATTATGACTAGACTTTTTGCAGCCAGTATCTAATTTTGAAAGCTGACCTATCGCTCGAAAAAATAAGTAATTGAAAGGGGTCTTAGAACGACTGCCTAGAGAATATTAATTAGGACATAGGGCAGCTTTAATAAAAAAGGTCTCAAATTGGAAAAACATCAGTGAGAATTAGCAGTGAACCTCTGGACCACTGCTTTTTTCACCTAAGGTTGCCATCCTGATTCCCAAAGAGTAATGAGTCCAAAGGAAGTCTTTTACCCTTTTTGAATATATTACTGCCCCAGCTTGTGAGTCGGTAACTGTTTAATGGTTTGCAACCGGAATTACAGTTGATAATTATGGTACAGAGTCACAATTTGGAAGGAACGTCCAAACATTTTACAAGTTGCTTAAAATTTATTCTGTAAATGAGAAGAGATTTTGCAGACACAAACCCTATGATTTTGTGAATTGCAGGGTTGCGACTGCAAAATCCCTCTGTTTATATGGCCCTATATTCCATAACTCTTGAGGGATCTGTGGATATCTGAATCCCTGACCATTGGGATGGGATCAAGACTAAGCCCCACTGAAACGTGTTCTCCAAAAAGGTGGTAGACGTTTCTCAGCAAGACCTCCTTGATGAAGAGTAAGCACCAACCTCCTCACTCTTACAAGTGGACAGCTCCAAAAACCCATTCAGACTGGCTGGTTACGCAATACCAATTTCTGCATCTAGCTTCTTTAGGGGTACTAAACTAGGTGAACCAGACAAAAAGACCAAATGCAGTGCTGACAGTAACTTTATCTTGAAACTTTGCTTTCCTTTAGAAATCAGTTTCACATTGTTCCTTCCTTGGAGACCTGAACCAAAATATGACACACCTTTCAACTCAGATGGTGACAGGCTTTCATACTTTCACTGTTTTGCTTGACACACACACCACCTTTACAAACTAGGCGAATGCTGAACTGGTGACCATGTTACATACTCGTATGTTGTCACCCTCAAATACCTCATTCATTGAGGGATCAAGGTTGGCCATACACACCTTCCACCAAGTTGCATACTTTATCCAGTTATGGCACATCTGACATTACATTCCTACTTCTAAATCCCACTGCAAGAAAAATGTCCTGCAGCATTCACCCTGTGGTACTCAAGCCTACTGTGCACAGACCCTGAGTTTTACATGGCTATGCACTTTTGCAATGTGTCTATCCATCTGCCTATAGAGGAAAAAGACTATAATAGCCTCACTGTACATTGGCATAGCTTTGAAACTCCCCAAAGGCAAAAAATTATAATATATTTTCACACAGAGTCGCATTGTACCCCTAATTTTTTTTGTTTTGCTCAATCTTCTTTACATCTTAGTCACACTTTTTTGTATCTGTACAATTTATTTAAAAATTGCTGCCACTTATCATCCTATACATCTCTAAAACTATCTTCATTGACTGATAGTCTAACAAGATTGGGCTGTGTAAGCTTTGCAACCCCTCCCGTGTTTTTCACGTCATATAAGACTTATATGTAATTATTGCATTTGTGTAATGTACATATTTTAAGCATCCCTTTTTTCTTCATTTCTAACATGTTTAGTTGTATGTAACAATTAGCGATCCTGTGCAAAATTTGTGCTGCCATAAGATGAAGATAATATGGCAAATCATATCCTGTATGTATTTGAATGATATCTTGGTACTGCCGGAGACTCTGAATTATCATTTCTGCAGAAGTTGTTTTTGCTCAATATTGTAAAACGTGTGATTACAAGCAATACAAATGGTTTTTTGCAATCTATAATACTTGCATTGATTCTATCTCGATGGTTGGTTGTTTCTGAACCTATCTATGTTTTTTAAATTAAAGTGATAGAAAAACAAGGAGTTCAAATGAGAAATAATTCATAAAGAGTTTAGAAAACATCCAGCACCCGTCTCTTACTCTTGCATACTTTTGGTGACAGACAATGTTATGTGTTCAAAGAGAAATATAATCTTGCCTTATCCTTATCTGTATGAGATTTGTTCCTAACTATCACTGCTTTACCACAAAATATCTACTTGTCTTACTGTTGTTGCTAATGGTTTATTTCAGGCGTGCTCATGGTAAACTCTGGAGTGTGGATCCATTACAGGCTCCCAAGACAGCCACTGCTAAATACGTTTCAATTAGACTAATTATATAGAAATCGTTTCTGTTAAACCTAAACGTGATCATGGATTCATCCCATTTGGACCTCTCTAAGTCACTGAACACCAATGGTTTATTTCATCATCCTATTGCTTTAAATTTGAATCCATAAAAGCTCCTGAGCTATAGTATTGTATTTTCTTGTGTCTGTGTCTGCCACATTTACCTAAAGATCCTTGTATATGTAAAGTAATAAGCCCTGATTTCGTTGTAATTTCATTTTTTCTGTCAGCGTGGATGTCTAAATGATTCATCCTGCCCTCTGTGCTATGTGTCCTATTCTAATCTATTTAATGTGGTCATTCAATCTCTTTTGCGATGGCTGTGCCACATTTCGCTTCTTTGTATATTATGAATTAATCATGAATAAAATTAACACCAATATGTTGTGTTTGGAATGATCATTTGTGTAGTTCACGGTGAACTTGGAAAGATTGGTCTATTTCAAGATACAGTATCGAGTCAGACTTGAGACAGTTCGGGAGCTTGGTGTTATTTTGCAGTTGTCTCACTTATACTCTTTGGGTGTTGAACAGAAGATATAACCTAGTGCCACCAAACTTGGTTCTGCACATCAGACCATCCCAATTGGATCTCCCATTGCCAAGGCTGAACCTGTGCATAGCAATCAAAGGGTCTAAGGTTAAAACCACACAAAAGAAGGAAAATTGTGAAATATAAAAAAGGGGTGATGCAAAAAAATCGAAGATAAGAAATGAAAGTCGTTTGAAGACAAATGAATGTTATGATAATGAATATGGGCAATGCAGAAGCTGCAAAGTCAAGAAACACATTAAGTAAAAAGGTACTGGCTTGATTCCAGGATAAATGTGGTTTAGTCTACAGATTAATTATTTGTCTCTTTCAAGACGGAATTCAACTATACAGAGTGGACGTGTACTCTTCCTCTCCCCCACATCCACATGGAATCACCAAAGCATGGTTAAACCCTTTTAATTCTGTCTTTACTGATGGGCAGCAAAAATTAATCAATCAGTGAAACACCAAGGTGCCGATCACAATCCGGTAAAAACCGGGTACGAACCGTCGGACGGAGCATATTCTCCGTCCGACGCGTACCCGGTCGTCAAAATATACAAACATGGAATTACGATTCGCACGGGTACACCATTACCGTACGAATCGTAAAAAAGACCGACCGAACAAAAAACACCTACCAATGCGATCCGGGAAAGCGCCGACCTGACGTCGGGACGCACGCAGCCAGCCATTCACGACCCAGGAATCACGATTCGCACCGACGTCACCCCGCACGGTGAATATTTTGCGGCAGCCAAAAACTGCCGGGAAATCAGGACGACGCGAACAAGGACCACCAGTACGCGACGGACAGACGGCGACGCGAACAAGGAGGACCAGTACGTGACGGACACACAGGACGACGCCACCAAGGAGGACCCGTACGCGACAGGACGACGCGATCAAGGAGGACCCGTACGCGACAGGACGACGCGAGCAAGGAGTACCAGTACGCGACGGACAGACATGGACCCGAACCTACGAGTCATCCCTGCCCTCATAGCAGTACACCTCCTCTACAGGTTACGACGCAGACGCCGCAGAAGGTCAGAATAACTAAGGGAGGGGGGAAAGTGGGGTGGGGTGGGGGTGGCACGACCAGGGCAGGCCACAAAACAACCACATGAGTGACACACTACACATGGCCTGGACATACCTGACTCCCATGCCCTGGTCACCACGAGGGGGTGGGGGCGTGTCCTGATAATCCAGCGACCGCCACAACGGAAGTCCGTCACCACGCGAACCGGCAACACAACCAGACAGGTACGTCCCGTACCCACGCCTGAAGAGCGTGGGTACGAGTCGGACCACGCCCACACACGTCACCCCAACAATGGCGGGACGGATCGCACCCACGTGGCAAAGGCCTGGGTACGGGCCGCACAAACATCACATAGCGTGGGGACGGATATGTACGGACCCTACCCCCACCCCGTATGCAAGGAGCGTACCCCCCAGCCCAACAGTGCAAGTACGACCCGTACCCCCACCCGCGGACGTACGGAGCGTACCCCCAGCCCAACAGTGTAAGTACGACCCGTACCCCCACCCGCGGACGTACGGAGCGTACCCCCAGCCCAACAGTGTAAGTACGACCCGTACCCCCACCCGCGGACGCACGGAGCGTACCCCCAGCCCAACAGTGTAAGTACGACCCGTACCCCCACCCGCGGACGTACGGAGCGTACCCCCAGCCCAACAGTGTAAGTACGACCCGTACCCCCACCCGCGGACGCACGGAGCGTACCCCCAGCCCAACAGTGTAAGTACGACCCGTACCCCCACCCGCGGACGTACGGAGCGTACCCCCAGCCCAACAGTGTAAGTACGACCCGTACCCCCACCCGCGGACGTACGGAGCGTACCCCCAGCCCAACAGTGTAAGTACGACCCGTACCCCCACCCGCGAATGCAAGGAGCGTACCCCCCTGCCCAACAGTGTAAGTACGACCCGTACCCCCACCCGCGTATGCATGGAGCGTACCCCCCATGCCAACAGTGTAAGTACGACTCGAACCCCCACCCACGAATGCAAGGAGCGTACCCCCCTGCCCAACAGTGTAAGTACGACCCGTACCCACACCCGCGGACGTACGGAGCGTACCCCCAGCCCAACAGTGTAAGTACGACCCGTACCCCCACCCGCGGACGCACGGAGCGTACCCCCAGCCCAACAGTGTAAGTACGACCCGTACCCCCACCCGCGGACGTACGGAGCGTACCCCCAGCCCAACAGTGTAAGTACGACCCGTACCCCCACCCGCGAATGCAAGGAGCGTACCCCCCTGCCCAACAGTGTAAGTACGACCCGTAACCCCACCCGCGTATGCATGGAGCGTACCCCCCATGCCAACAGTGAAAGTACGACTCGAACCCCCACCCACGAATGCAAGGAGCGTACCCCCCTGCCCAACAGTGTAAGTACGACCCGTACCCACACCCGCGGACGTACGGAGCGTACCCCCAGCCCAACAGTGTAAGTACGACCCGTACCCCCACCCGCGGACGTACGGAGCGTACCCCCAGCCCAACAGTGTAAGTACGACCCGTACCCCCACCCGCGGACGTACGGAGCGTACCCCCAGCCCAACAGTGTAAGTACGACCCGTACCCCCACCCGCGGACGCACGGAGCGTACCCCCAGCCCAACAGTGTAAGTACGACCCGTACCCCCACCCGCGGACGTACGGAGCGTACCCCCAGCCCAACAGTGTAAGTACGACCCGTACCCCCACCCGCGAATGCAAGGAGCGTACCCCCCTGCCCAACAGTGTAAGTACGACCCGTAACCCCACCCGCGTATGCATGGAGCGTACCCCCCATGCCAACAGTGTAAGTACGACTCGAACCCCCACCCACGAATGCAAGGAGCGTACCCCCCTGCCCAACAGTGTAAGTACGACCCGTACCCACACCCGCGGACGTACGGAGCGTACCCCCACCACACCAGTGTCAGTAGACACGTACCCTCACCTCTAATGCAGTGTGCGTAACCCCACCGTGTATGTGCCAAGCGCACATATCCAGAAATCGGAGGTGTGTGTGCAGAGTCCACCCAGCAGTGCCCTGAGACAGGAGTGGTGGGTGTGGAGTCCTCCCAGCAGTGCCCTGAGACAGGAGGGGTGGGTGCCCATCACTCCCAGCAGTGCCCAGAGACAGGAGGGGTGTGTGCAGAGTCCTCCCAGCAGTGCCCTGAGACAGGAGGGGTGGGTGCAGAGTCCTCCCAGCAGTGCCCTGAGACAGGAGGGGTGGGTGCCCATCACTCCCAGCAGTGCCCAGAGACAGGAGGGGTGTGTGCAGAGTCCTCCCAGCAGTGCCCAGACACAGGAGGGGTGGGTGTGGAGTCCTCCCAGCAGTGCCCTGACACAGGAGGGGTGGGTGCAGAGTCCTCCCAGCAGTGTCCAGACCCAGGAGGGGTGGGTGCAGAGACCTCCCAGCAGTGCCCTGAGACAGGAGGGGTGGGTGTGGAGTCCTCCCAGCAGTGCCCTGACACAGGAGGGGTGGGTGCAGAGTCCTCCCAGCAGTGCCCTGACACAGGAGGGGTGGGTGCAGAGTCCTCCCAGCAGTGCCCTGAGACAGGAGGGGTGGGTGCAGAGACCTCCCAGCAGTGCCCTGAGACAGGAGGGGTGTGTGCAGAGTCCTCCCAGCAGTGTCCAGACCCAGGAGGGGTGTGTGCAGAGTCCTCCCAGCAGTGTCCAGACCCAGGAGGGGTGGGTGCAGAGTCCTCCCAGCAGTGCCCAGAGACAGGAGGGGTGTGTGCAGAGTCCTCCCAGCAGTGTCCAGACCCAGGAGGGGTGGGTGCAGAGTCCTCCCAGCAGTGCCCAGACACAGGAGGGGTGTGTGCAGAGTCCTCCCAGCAGTGTCCAGACCCAGGAGGGGTGTGTGCAGAGTCCTCCCAGCAGTGTCCAGACCCAGGAGGGGTGTGTGCAGAGTCCTCCCAGCAGTGCCCAGACACAGGAGGGGTGGGTGTGGAGTCCTCCCAGCAGTGCCCTGACACAGGAGGGGTGGGTGCAGAGTCCTCCCAGCAGTGTCCAGACCCAGGAGGGGTGGGTGAAGAGACCTCCCAGCAGTGCCCTGAGACAGGAGGGGTGGGTGCCCATCACTCCCAGCAGTGCCCAGAGACAGGAGGGGTGTGTGCAGAGTCCTCCCAGCAGTGCCCTGAGACAGGAGGGGTGGGTGCAGAGTCCTCCCAGCAGTGCCCTGAGACAGGAGGGGTGGGTGCCCATCACTCCCAGCAGTGCCCAGAGACAGGAGGGGTGTGTGCAGAGTCCTCCCAGCAGTGCCCAGACACAGGAGGGGTGGGTGTGGAGTCCTCCCAGCAGTGCCCTGACACAGGAGGGGTGGGTGCAGAGTCCTCCCAGCAGTGTCCAGACCCAGGAGGGGTGTGTGCAGAGTCCTCCCAGCAGTGTCCAGACCCAGGAGGGGTGGGTGCAGAGTCCTCCCAGCAGTGTCCACACCCAGGAGGGGTGTAACACATGTGTGTGATGCCACAATTACCCACATCCATACTGCCTACAAGGGAACATGTCCCCATGAACTCATGTCAACTGACTCCACACACAAGTACAGTGATCACCAAGGATGCCACGATTGTTGCAGGTGGAGACATGGCCATGCATGCATGGCCAAAGTAGAAGGGCTCCGTCACACACACAGCTCATGTACACACAGCTCTGCGCTAAACATTGGGAACACCCTGCAGGGAAGAAACTGGGTACACAGAGGAAGGAATACACCCTGGGACAATTGAACCATGCAGTAACTGCTGACATGACCTAAGGAAGTTAGCCAACACCTTGTGATGGCACACAGATCCTAGGGTGGCCCCAAAGAGCAGAACACTACTACAAATCCCACACACCCAAAGCCTTAAACACCACCCAAAACAATGTAGCAGCCCCACCAACACCAATACCACCATAGCAGGAGTGTGATAATGAAAAAAAAAATAAGCTTTAATCAGCATGAGCACAATGTACGTGGATCAACGGCAGTTCAAAGTCAACAAAGGCCATAGGGCAGTCAATTATTCCCAGCTGCATGGGGGACACAGTGGGATGTGTGTCCCCTACCTTGCCTGCACAGTCAAATGCCATCGTCTTCCATACTGGTGAGGGCATCAGGGGGGGGGGAAGCAACAGGCACCGCAGGGACATCAGGGCAAAGGGGCGGCGTTGTGGGTGCAGGGATGGAGGACTCAACCACAGGGGGTGTGTCATGGCCAAAGGCGGAGGCCAGGATGGCACTACACACCTTAGCAAGGTCCTCCAGGGAGTCCCCTGCACCCGAAGTTACCTCAGGCCCCAAGGAGGGGGGGGGGTTCAGAGGGATGGGTTGCAGCGCCACCGGGGGAGGGTGGAGACAGGGGGGGAGACTCAACCACCCTGACCGAGGACTTCCTTGACCGCTTGCGTGGTGGCGTAACTGTGGGGCTCAGGGACAGAGCGGCCATGAAGGAGTCCTTGGGGGAGATGTGGCCAGGAGAGCTGAGGGGAGGGGATTTGGAGGGAGTGGATTGTGTGGAATGCGGACTCCCACTCTGGCTGCGTGTCACACGTTTGCCCCCCGACCCAGTGGGTGTGCCTATCTCACCCTGTGTGTGCGTGTCAGGAGGAGTGCGGTGGACCTTCCCTGCTGGTGTGGTGCCTGTGTCTGTTGTGGTGGGTGCATGCTGACGTCTGGGTGTACGTGGGACAGGCATGGAAGTGGGAAGTGTGGATGGGGCAGGGGTAGGTGGGGGGAGGTCGCGCTGCAGGAGACCCACTGCTGCAGTCAGTGTGGAGTCTAGGGACCTCAGCAAGTTGCGTTGGTCAGCCTGCAAAGAATGAATGCCCTCCAAGAATGCCTCGATGTTGGTGAGGGTTTTCCCGTGGGAATGGAGGACATTCAGGATCGCAGCCTGACCAACCTGCATTTGCCGCTGGATGTCCATAGACTCAGCATTGGCGGCAGCAGTGGAGACAGGGGCAGGGGGTGCGGTGCCTGGCAGGAAGGAGACATGCGGTGAACGGGCACGCTGGGAAGGGACACGAGCAAGTGGGAGGCGGTTGGTGGGAACTGAGGGGGCGGTGGCAGGTGTTGTTCCACTGTCAGCTGCTGGTGCAGCCTCCGCCAACCCTGAGACATCCTCCTCGGACCTGTCAGCTTCGTAGTCTGATGTGCCAGTCGACAGGTCCTCGGCCACACTATCCTCCGCCTCTGTCCCACTCGATGTGCCAGCCCCGATGTCACGGCTGCCACTGGTGCTCGGTCCCTCCGCCTGGTCCGTGTCCATGTCTCCCTCTGTGTCCCCCGACGATGCTGTGGGCAGGGTGGAGAGACAGAAATTAATCAGACACCTGTACACATCTGTCACATGAGTCCAATCTACATAGTCAACATTGCATAGCCTGAAGAGGCAGATCCCTAACATCTGCAAAACAAGGTACCGATGTAGGGCATGAAACACAGTTGGTTGAGCCACCATGCCACTGAAATACCATGGAGAGCATGAGACAATAGCTGATGACAGGAAACGGAGTCTGACATAGCACCCAGGCCCTGGGGACAATCCTGCACTGCCTCTGCACCACACAGCGTTTGTGAAAATACCTATGACCAGGGACAATATCCATGAACTTGAGACACATGCTGCATAGGTAATGCTGCAAACATGCCCAACATAACTCGGTCACTGCACCTTGCGTGTGTGTCCAGTAACATCACACACTGTCCAGACCCAGCAATTAGGAATCAGGATTTGACACATAGGCATTGCCCGCCCCAAGCAACCCCCACACGATGCTAATTGCTGAGACACAGGTGGCACCAACATCTCATAGTCTGGGTGATAAACACAGTGGCAGGCAAAAGGCAAGATTGGACGCAAAACAGCAAAGGTGCGCCTGTACAAATAATGAGGTACCAGTGCCCATCCTCAGATGAGTATAACAAGACACACAGGCACTGGCAACTGTGAGTATGAAGAGGGACAATCAGGTCAGGCTGCACAGTGGACACCTGTACATAATAGCACGTCTATATACATGGTGACAGGGGACAATGGCACAGAGCACAACCTACGCTGTAGACAGTGAGAGTGTCCACGTTGATGATGACACAAACAACACTGAGGATAAGGTGCCCCAGGGGACAGTATTGGGCACGCAACTACATGCTACTGAATGGCTGAATGGGAATGACTGCTACACACGTCACCATCCCTGCACTATGCGTAGCGCACACTCATGCACATCATGTCACAGGCCACTACATAGGACATGCGCGCTGTAAGGCATGACACATGAGAGACCAACTCCCATGTCTGGAGCCAGCATCAGTGCCAACTGACATGGAACCCACATGCAGTGAACTTGACAGTTCACAGGCAAGGTCCCACAACCTGTTACCCACCACCACCACCCATGATGCTACAGTCATTGTTCTCGTGGACAAAGCGCCAGCCTACATTACCTTGTGAAGGAGTGACTACACACAGACCAGGGAACACATTGCAAGGAGGGGAAGGGTGGCAGGGGCGCAGCGCTACACTTGGGCAAACTGGATGGGCACAGCACCTTTAAACCCTGCCAGTGAATTAATGCCACTGTGCCCTTACAAATGCCGGTGACACACAACAAACGCACATGTACCTACCCCCTTCCGCCTGCTGCATCGCCTGTAAGCGCCTCTCCAGGTCTGGAAAGACCACCGGCAGCACACGCCTGTGG
The DNA here is from genome assembly GCF_964204655.1 of Triturus cristatus. Lineage (NCBI taxonomy): Eukaryota > Metazoa > Chordata > Amphibia > Caudata > Salamandridae > Triturus > Triturus cristatus. Next base: position 1,186,734,706 of record NC_140581.1, on the reverse strand, counting down.
AGGTGGGTCAGACGGCGGCGGCCGCGGTTCTTGTGGCTCTCAGGTGAGTCCCCCAGCAGGAGCCGTGCAATCCTCCGCGTCCAGCACCGGATATCCTGCCAGCGTTTCCTCACCTGGGACAGGCTCCGCCTCCGACCATCCACACGCCTCACGGCACTGACGGCGGTCAGCCAGATCTGCTCCTTGGCAGAGGCGCCTACCTGTGAGGAAGTACAAGTGACACCACATCAATACACCAGCCACATGTCACAGAGAGACATATGTGAACATAATAGCTGGTTACTACATGGCATGTAATGCAGCCAACGCATTGCACCTCTGTCATAGGGACATCATCCTCTGGTGAGGGAAAAGGCAGTACGTGCCATAGTGGGTACTCAGGTGGAATGATGGCAATGTCACAATCAATGATCAAGGCTCACACTGTGCATCACACCCACCCCTCCTGTCTCAGGGCACTGCTGGGAGGACTCCACACCCACCCCTCCTGTCTCAGGGCACTGCTGTTAGTGATAGGTCCCCACCCCTCCTGTCTCAGGGCACTGCTGGGAGACATCAGGCACCCCCCCCCTGGTACCCCCCCGACAGTACATGGCATGTGTGTCACACCGGGTCACAATGCCTGAAGACACAGTCACAACATAGGGACAGTCTGTGGCAGTGGCCTATGCACTCACCTGATACCCTGGTCGCCCATACAGCATGGGGTACTGTGGGAGGATCACATCCAGCAGAGCCATGTTCTCCTCCAGGGTGAATGGCTGTGTCCTCTCCACAGCCCTTGACATGGTTCCAGGGAATCAGTAGCAGCAGCTTGGTCGACAAATGCAAAGATGTGCAGGCAAGTAATCCCTCATGGGACCTGGCTGCCTTATATGTGGCCTTCTGCCCAGTCTCATGCACAGGAGTACAGAGTGATTGGTCACTCACATTTGCATCCTATGTTTCCACCAATCCCTTCAAACCTAGCAGTCTGTGGGTTCTCTATCGGTTTCATTCTCCTGCATGATGTCAGCCCCACAAACACATTGCAACAAAGTAGAAGAATTCCAACTGACTTCTGCTGTGCACCTTCCAGAACAAAATCGAAATTTGAACCTGGTCGCCATGACAACCAGCATGCATGTAGGCCTTAATACTTGTCCCCTATGTAATTTGGAGCATCACACACAGGTACGGTGCGTTTCGGGGCCCTAGGGCACCCCAAATGCATGGCAACGGCCCGTACATGCATGCCTACGTTCAAAATCACTATGGGTCTGCACGCGTATGCGTACACGTAGTGGTACGGACCGTACACACGCATGTACGCTCACTATCACTATGGGTCTGCACGCGTATGCGTACACGTAGTGGTACGGACCGTACACTCGCATGTACGCTCACTATCACTACGGGTACACAGACCCATAGTGATAGTGAGCGTACAGGCATTTGTACGGTCCGTACCACTACGTGTACGCATACGCGTGCAGACCCATAGTGATAGTGAGCGTACATGCGAGTGTACGGTCCGTACCACTACGTGTACGCATACGCGTGCAGAACCATAGTGATAGTGAGCGTACAGGCATTTGTACGGTCCGTACCACAACGAGTACGCATACGCGTGCAGACCCATAGTGAGAGGGCCGTACACTCGCATGTACGCTCACTATCACTATGGGTCTGCACGCGTATGCGTACTCGTTGTGGTACGGACCGTACAAATGCCTGTACGCTCACTATCACTATGGGTCTGTGTACCCGTAGTGATAGTGAGCGTACATGCGAGTGTACGGTCCGTACCACTACGTGTACGCATACGCGTGCAGAACCATAGTGATAGTGAGCGTACAGGCATTTGTACGGTCCGTACCACAACGAGTACGCATACGCGTGCAGAACCATAGTGATAGTGAGCGTACAGGCATTTGTACGGTCCGTACCACAACGAGTACGCATACGCGTGCAGACCCATAGTGAGAGGGCCGTACACTCGCATGTACGCTCACTATCACTATGGGTCTGCACGCGTATGCGTACTCGTTGTGGTACGGACCGTACAAATGCCTGTACGCTCGCCATCACGATGGGTACACATACGGCAGCACTCCCACAGTGATTGGGGAACATACACAGGCCCTCTTAGCAGCAGTACGCCGGTTTGTACACATCACTGTGGTGATAGTCGACACACAGGTAGGAATAGGGCGGACATACTTGTCCATGGATGGACATACTTGTCCAGGAATGGACATCAAGGCATCGTCTGTGCATTACTACATGTGTGGGGCACAGGTGTGACAGGCTGTGATGTGGAACATGCCTCCTGAGTGGAGGAGGCACCAGATGTATGATGAGATGTGTACAGGTGTACTGTGTGAGGGTGCAATGTGTGCCAGGCATGCCCTTGACTCCTTTGACATGTGTGCATGTCGTACTGCGCACTTGGGGTGAGCGTCACTGGCATGGCACGGACACCAACACACGGAAGTGTCCCATGATGCCCGGTACAGGGGTCATGACACCTGACTTGTCACTACCCACAGTGCACAATGTGACTATGTCATTTATGTGTCCGGGATTTACATCAGGTTGATGTTGTAGCACCCTCAAAAGCTGCAGCCGTTGCAGCAACCAACATGTGTCTGTGTGTAGATTATCATTGCACACTGTTCCGCACACCATGCCACATGTGGTATCTGATGTGAGGTGCACATGTATGCATGGGACACGGAGTAGCGTGACAAGGCCATGTCAGCATCCTCACAAGGAATGTGTGGTGAGTCATGACATGTGCACCTTCATGGCAAGGTGTGTGGGCAGGCCTAGTGTAATGTCATGTGACCTGTGGCTCCGGTGTTCCGCTACCAGTCTCTACAATCGGCATCCTACTTCTGCTGATGTGTGGGTGTATGTCACTTCTGTCTTGCGTCGGGCTGTTCACTTGCACTGGGACACAGCTATTCCCATGGCGTGGCATGGGGAGGTTCTCAATCACCGTGTGTGGCTGGGTCTTGGAAGGAGTGTCACCTTGCATCCATACGTGTCCTGGGCATGTAGCACATGCCTGACTCCCTATGTGGCATGTGTGTATTGGCAGATTTACATGTGCTCAGTAGACATGCGTTGTTCTCGTAGTGCACTCACTCTTCCTTGTCACTTCCAAATTACTGCAGAGCGCCTCCTGTTGCCCGAAGAATTCCAGACTTGGCCACCATGCAGGAGAATGACAGGATCCGGCTCTACCGCTTCACCCAACCGTTGATTCTGGAGCTGACGGCGAGACTGGCACCACACCTGCAACCGCAGCACAGGTATCCTACGGCACTGACACCCCAGCTGAAGGTAATGGCTGCCCTACATTTCCTTGCCACGGGTACCTTCCAATATACCATAGCTCATGTTGGTGGCATGTCCCAGAGCATGTTCAGCGGTGTGCTGCATGATTTCTTGGAGGCCATGTTGATTCACCTGGATGACTTCATCAAGTTCCCAACCCCTGAACAGATGACTGAGGTCAAACGTGGTTTCTATGCCCTGGGAGGGATGCCCCATGTCATTGGGTCCATAGATGGGACACATGTAGGTTTGGTACCACCACACGCACGGGAGGTGGCGTACCGCAATCGGAAGCACTACCACTCCATCAATGCCCTTGTGGTGTGTCTGTCCAACATGGTGATTTCACATGTCTGTGCTCGTTTTCCAGGATCAGCACACGATGCCTACATCATGAGGCGTAGCGGGATGCCTGATATGATGATGCAGCTGCGCAACGAACGTGCATGTGTTGTTGGTGGGTACAGTCTGTCTGTCCTGTATTCTGTTTGGCCGAGCAGCACTACCGCTTCGCCTGTTCTAACGATATCCATGTGCTTTCCATTTAGGGGACGCTGGCTATCCCAACATGCCTTGGCTGCTGACACCTCTCCGCAACCCCATCACGCCGGCCCAGCTCCGCTACAACACCGCCCATGGCCGGACAAGGCGAGTGATAGAGAGGACGTTTGGCATGCTGAAGAGCCGATTCCGGTGCCTCCACAAGACCGGCGGCGCACTCCCATATGCCCCGGCGAAGGTCTGCAAGATCTTCATGGTCTGCTGCATGCTGCACAACATGGCAGTTGAAAGAGCTGTGCCCCTCATCCTGGATCAAGATGACGAGGACCATCCACCCGTGGAGGACGAAGGGCTTGGCAATGGGGCTAGTGATGTGGAGGATGTGGAGCCGCAAGAGGACATCCGGACTCGGCTCATACGCGACTTCTTTGCTTAGTGGTGAGTACCAGGGTCTGAGTGTGCACGCATTGGTCCCCGTGTGGCATGCGTTGTGATGTGTGTCTCCACCTGCATGTATGGCACGTGGGTCAGAGGTGTGTGTGGGTGTGTCACTGGAGTGATGGTGGCAGTGATGGTAGTATTTCCCCAGACATAATTGTGACCTAGCATGTTGTCATACATACATGTGTCGAGTACATGCACATGCAAGTGGCTGTGCTTCTTGTGGCTGACTTCTTGTGTGTCTCTCTTCCCCAGGTACCTGCGCATGCCGTTTGCTGGTTGCATTGTTGTGGCACTGCTATTCCTCATGGACATGGCATCGTGGGCTGACTCAGCGTTACAGGCACGGACACGTTTGGAAGTCTCCATGGGGTAAGGGATGCATCTGGGGTGTATTGGGTGTGGCAGTTGTTCACGATGTGTGCACACTGCCCCGGTCGGGGTTTGGGTCCTCTGCAGACATGTGGCATCCCCATGGGACACGACATGCAGCTGGGTACACCTGAATAGATGGGCTGCCTGGTTGTCAGTCATCAGTGATGGGATGGTGGATTGTGATGAAGGCATCAATGTGTGTGACACTGCCCTCGGACACATACGGTTAACATTGTCTTGACATGGCGTGGGACTTCCACATCAGCGGATGTATGGTGTATGGCAGGCTCTCCGTGAGCAGCTGTGGGTATTTAGCTATTATCCGACACTTGTGTGCCAGTTCCATGGCTATCACGCATTTGTGCTGCAGAAGGGGGGTGCCAGTGTTGGAGCCACATGTTACTCCACATGATGTGTTCATGTGTACTTCAAGTTGCCTCTGCAATCCCAAACACATGACTATTAAAGGTGTCCCTATGCCTCCAAGGTGCCTCTTCTCAGTCAATGCTGGTGTGTTGGCACGGTGCATCCTGCATGTCTGGCATGGTATTCCCTGATTGTGGCTATGTGTCAATGTGTCGAGTGGCAAGATGCAAGCTGTGTGTGTGTGCTGAGACTGTGTAATGGGCATGATGTCCATGACTGTGTGGGTATTGTGACATGTGCCATCCCCATGCATCCAACGTTGTCCATGACCCCATTCTCTGCATCCACCGGACTCAAGCTTGCAGGACATGGTTCTGCCACCTGTCTACACGTACCTGGGTGCCCCCCAGGACACGGGCCAGGATCCCTGACCTCTGCGCATGACTGTTGCTGTACTCAATGTGTCTGTCAGCACGGTTGTTCGGCCACCCCCTCAGCTGGTTCTGACCATCACGGGTGTGTATGGTGCTCCATGTCTGTCTTGCCTAGAAAACTGTGACCCATGTGTCCTGTGCCAGACTCAGGCCCCAGGGTGTGGATGGTTGAAGTGAACAGATGACTCAGGCATGTTTAGACTGTACAAGACACATGTTAGGTAATAATGCTACCAGCAGGCATCTACTCTTAATAGTGTGATTTATTATTGGGGGGGGGGGCCAAGTGAGGGCCTTTCCGGGATTAGGGAATCCAAAGTTCAGTAGGGGAGTTGGTGTCCTTGCCATTGGAAATCCTCAGAGTCCATGCCACAGTCTTTGTCAACATTGGTCAGCCAGTGACCAGCAGGGCCATGTGGCAGAGAATGTCTCTTGATGCTGTGATGCTGTTGCTCCAGTGGGCCAGGTGCCAGGCCAGGTGTCCTGGGAGATGGTGATGTAGCAGCCACCCTCACGGTCCTTTCCGTGGACGACCCGGCTTCCTGCGGGGAACCTCAGCAGCAGGCCGTGACGACGTCTGGGATGCTCCGTCGGATGTTTCCTCCTCCTCCTCATGATCCCTCCCTGTGGGTGGTGATGTTCTCCGCCTTCTGGCACAGGGAGGGTCGGCCATGGTGTCGGCCATCCGACGGAGTTCAGCGTGAATCCCCTGGGACGCCGTCACTTGCTCAGCCTGTCTGTCCTCCATCCTCCGTTGGTGTAGCTGTAGACAGGCTATTAGCTCCGCATGTTGCTGGGCCTGCTGGACCTTGATCCCCTCGAGGACGGACACAACCTGGGCCATGCCCGTGGTGTCCTGCCGGTATGAGTCCAGGATGTTACGGACATGGGAAAATACCGGATCCCCAGCCAACTGGTCAGGCTCGCGCCTCCGCCGCTCTCCACTCCCACCACCCCTGCCCACTTGCGTCTGGCCTGCACTTGTGGGCACATCGGGTCTCCGGGACCCCTGAGGGGTGGCATTGGCGTTGTCGCCTGCCTCCTCCTGGGTGCCCGGGACACCGTGTCCCTCCTGGCGAGCCTGGCTGCATTGTGGTGTTGGGGCAGGGATCCTGGGTGTCTCCTGGGATGTGGCAGGAGTGGGGGTGGTGGTTGGCACGGTTGTACCTGACGCAGGTGCTGCAGGTGGTTGGACACCAGAGGGGCCAGGTCGGTCGGGGTCGTCCGCAGAGTGGTGAGAGTGGTCGCTGCCGGTGGGATCGGTCTCCTGCAGATCCGGGTCCTGTGAGTGTTCCCCCCCAGTGTTGGGGGGTGCAGCACGACGTTGACCTGTGTGTGAGAGAGACAATGTTACTTTTGATCCATGCAACATCCATGTTGCATCCGTTACAAAGTTGGCACATTTCCTCTTGGAATTAGGATCTGTCTTGCATTCCACTCACAGTGCACTTGTGCATGTGTGTGTCCCTTGGGCACCAAGTTGGCCCCTTTAACTATGTGTGGCACAGTCTTACTTGCTGCGTCAAGTGTGACTGCAGTCAGCAGTGGAGTGTGCATGTGTGCCGAGCTATGCGTTTGCGCCTTCCTTGTAGCACTGTACATGTGCACATGGAGTGGATCCACACACTCATATGATGCAGGTGGCTGTCCTTGTGCTCGTGTACAGGTTGTAACATGGCCCTGCGTTTTGCCATGATGAAGAGGGGGGGTTCTGGCACTGGGCACCCTTGTCTACATGCACGCAGTCCACCTGCTGACGAGCAGACATTCCCACACACCAAAGGACTGATTTGCTCTCCCTGTGTCTCCCTCCTTCTCTGTCCCCCTCTCCCTCCCTCTCTGTCCCCCTCTCCCTCCCTCTGTGTCCCCCTCTCCCTCCCTCTGTGTCCCCCTCTCCCTCCCTCTGTGTCCCCCTCTCCCTCCCTCTGTGTGTCAGCCTCCTCCCTCTGTCCATCTTCCTGTGTCTCCCTCCCTCTGTGTCCCCCTCTCCCTCCCTCTGTGTGTCAGCCTCCTCCCTCTGTCCATCTTCCTGTGTCTCCCTCCCTCTCTGTCCCCCTCTCCCTCCCTCTGTGTCCCCCTCTCCCTCCCTCCGTGTGTCACCCTCTGTCACCTTGGCCCAGCTTCCTGGGCACACACTGTTAGCAGATCTTTGAGTGGCCCTTGGCCTGTTGATGTGAGTTTGTTTCTGATCTCCAGGCACCCATTTTGTCTGCTGTGTGTCTGTGCGCTGCTGCTGTGGTGGTGTGTGCTGCCACTCTTTCACACTGTTGGCTGTTCATTAGCTGCTGGCATGTGCAAAACAGTGCCTTCACCCCCATGTGTTGATGCAAGGCATCCGCCATTTGCTGGCAAGTCATTCCTGTGTTGGGACACAGTGTTTGTCTGGCTGTGACCTAGGCCATATGGGCAGAGGGCATTGTTGTCTGCTTTGGAGTCGCACTATGTGATTCTTGGTGCCCACACTCCCGCCATCCGGGTTACCGTGTCATGTGTTGTTGTCTTCTGTGGCCTGTGACTTGACATTGTCCAGCTGGGTGCATGGGGCATGGTGGCAGCAGTGGCATGTGCCTGCTCATGGAGTGTGGTTGAGTAATGCGATGGCTTGTGGTGGTTGCGTGCCTGTTAGTAATTTTGTTTGTGGTTGCAGTTCCCCCCATGTGAGGTGCGTTGTTTGTGTACTCACCCGGGTCTCGGAGTCCTTCTACTCCTTCAACTGCCTCCACCGGCAGTATGGCCATCACCCTCTCCTCCCAGGGATGGTACTGTACGGGTCTGCGGGAGGGCCCTCCTCCGGTGGCGTTGGCCTGGTCGTGTTCCTCCTGTCTCTTGGCTCTGACCCTCCTCCGCAGATCGTACCACCTGTTCTGGCAATCCTGCTTGGTCCTCCTGGTGTCCGCAACAGCATTCACAGCATCGACGATGGTCTGCCACATGGCTGTTTTGGCTGCTTGGCTGGTGCTTCTGACCAATGTTCCAAAGATCTGTGGCTCGACTCTGAGGATTTGATCAACAAGGACCTCCAACTCTCGGTGACTGAACTTTGGATTCTTGGTAGTGGGCATGGTGAGGGGTGTGGGTGGGGATGGTGTGGGTGTGGGGGGTGTGTGGATGTTGGGGGGGGTGTGGATGGTTGTGTGTGTGTGTGAATGTGATGAGAGGGTGTTTGTGAGGGTGGTCGTGTGAAGGTGTGCAAGTGTAAGATGTGGTGTCGCTTGTAGTCTGGTTCTGTGGTGTCTGGCAGCAGTGGGTCTGTAGCAAAGGCTCATGGTTTGTGTGTGTGGGCCCTTTTTATTGGTCCATGGGTGGGTGTGGCAGTGTTTGAATTTTGGGTGGGTGTGTTATAAGGAGTGGTGGTGTATTGGGCCTCTGTTTGTTTTTGACAGTTGCAGGTCAGTGATTGTGTTATTTTAGTGGTTGTTGGCCATGTTTAGTGGCTGTGTGCCTTTCGAATGGTGTATTGTTGAGTTGTTTTGTTTTGTCCTTGTTGTGTACGTGCGTTTTGAGCGTGTGTACGGTGTGTACATGGGCCATTTGGTTGTACGATTTGGTCCTTGTGTGTGGCTTTGTACGACTCGTACATGCGGTTGTGATGTTGGGGCATGGGGTGCGCTCCGTACTTAGGAGGTTGTGTTGGGGGTGCGCCAGGAACGTACTGGGGTGGGGGTATGACTGGAACGTACTGGGGTGTACATAGACGGTGGTACGACACGTACAGGGGTGGGGGGGTGTACATTGACGGTGGTACGACACGTACTGGGGTGTGGGTACGACTGGAACGTACTGGGGTGTACATGGACGGTGGTACGACACGTACAGGGGTGGGGGGGTGTACATTGACGGTGGTACGACACGTACAGGGGTGGGGGGGTGTACATTGACGGTGGTACGACACGTACTGGGGTGGGGGTACGACTGGAACGTACTGGGGTGTACATAGACGGTGGTACGACACGTACAGGGGTGGGGGGGTGTACATTGACGGTGGTACGACACGTACTGGGGTGGGGGGGTGTACATTGACGGTGGTACGACACGTACTGGGGTGGGGGTACGACTGGAACGTACTGGGGTGTAGGTAGACGGGGCTGTGACACGTACTGGGGTGGGGGTGTGGCTCGAACGTACTGGGGTGTAGGTACACGGGGGTACGACACGTACTGGGGTGGGGGTGCGACTGGAACGTACTGGGGTGTACATGGACGGTGGTACGACACGTACAGGGGTGGGGGGGTTTACATTGACGGTGGTACGACACGTACTGGGGTGGGGGGGTGTACATTGACGGTGGTACGACACGTACAGGGGTGGGGGGGTGTACATTGACGGTGGTACGACACGTACTGGGGTGGGGGTACGACTGGAACGTACTGGGGTGTACATGGACGGTGGTACGACACGTACAGGGGTGGGGGGTGTACATAGACGGTGGTACGACACGTACAGGGGTGGGGGGGTTTACATTGACGGTGGTACGACACGTACTGGGGTGGGGGTACGACTGGAACGTACTGGGGTGTAGGTAGACGGGGCTGTGACACGTACTGGGGTGGGGGTGTGGCTCGAACGTACTGGGGTGTAGGTACACGGGGGTACGACACGTACTGGGGTGGGGGTGCGACTGGAACGTACTGGGGTGTACATGGACGGTGGTACGACACGTACAGGGGTGGGGGGGTTTACATTGACGGTGGTACGACACGTACTGGGGTGGGGGGGTGTACATTGACGGTGGTACGACACGTACAGGGGTGGGGGGGTGTACATTGACGGTGGTACGACACGTACTGGGGTGGGGGTACGACTGGAACGTACTGGGGTGTACATGGACGGTGGTACGACACGTACAGGGGTGGGGGGTGTACATAGACGGTGGTACGACACGTACAGGGGTGGGGGGGTTTACATTGACGGTGGTACGACACGTACTGGGGTGGGGGTACGACTGGAACGTACTGGGGTGTAGGTAGACGGGGCTGTGACACGTACTGGGGTGGGGGTGTGGCTCGAACGTACTGGGGTGTAGGTACACGGGGGTACGACACGTACTGGGGTGGGGGTGCGACTGGAACGTACTGGGGTGTACATGGACGGTGGTACGACACGTACAGGGGTGGGGGGGGTTTACATTGACGGTGGTACGACACGTACTGGGGTGGGGGGGTGTACATTGACGGTGGTACGACACGTACAGGGGTGGGGGGGTGTACATTGACGGTGGTACGACACGTACTGGGGTGGGGGTACGACTGGAACGTACTTGGGTGTAGGTACACGGGGGGTACGACACGTACTGGGGTGGGGGGGTGTACATTGACGGTGGTACGACACGTACTGGGGTGGGGGTACGACTGGAACGTACTGGGGTGTACATAGACGGGTGGGGGTATACATATACTGGGGGTACGTGTCGGACGTACGGGGGCTGGGGGGAGTGTTGGGCGCGTATGCGGGCACATGTCTCCATGGTTGCTATTGGTGTTCGGTGCGGACGGTGTTTTTTCCATACGGTTGTAGGCTCGGACGCACGGGATGGATCGTGATTCCTCGGTCGGACTTGGATTTTTACGTTTGTAAGGTAAATCGTCCGAGGACGTGTCGGACACATTTTCCGACCCGAGGACGTGTGGGGAATGATTCCCGGTGCGGGTCGTATGGACTTTTTACCATGCGAATCGTGATTGCCAGTTCGTACGGCACTTGGACGATTCGTACGGTAAAAAGACCCGATACGAGTCGCACGGGGGAATTTTTTACCGGATCGTGATCGGCACCCAAGACTGCAAGTGGGCAGACTAGAAAGCCGATCAAACTAAAGAGAATAAACATATTTGTCTGTTTTGCTTCCCTGTTCCTTCTAGTTTTCCCTAAGATTATGTTATTTTGATGGACTTCATAACAATTGTTATTTTTTTTCCCCAAAATTCCTATTTGATTTTGATCAGGGTTTTTTTTTTTTTAAATTGAAGTACCTCTGAAGTATTTCTTTTTTCTTGTTTTCCTCATTGATGCACCAAAGGCACCAATAAAAACATTAGGAGTGCATATTTCAGTAGTATTCAGAGACATTAAGGTGTGATTCCCACATGGCTTATCATTTTTAGAAACATGACTGCTTGTATCCACTTCTTTGAGTCCGTCTGGATGTACCAGCCATTGCCTTTAAATTGTTCCATTCGGCTTACGGGAGGTCACTAAACTATGAGGTTATGGTAGGAGGCTGGAGGTAATTGGCAGGTCCAGTCTGTACATTTAGCATTTTGTTACGTTTCCTTTTTAGGTTGAGCCTATAGCAGCAGTGTGCATGCGCTGCTTTCTTTGCGAGTCATGCAGTATTCAGTATGGAGTGGAAGCGCCGTGGAAGCCACACCCACTACCCCACCCACTTTTTCATTGGCTTGTGTGTTTGTCCTTTCTAAATGCAGCCTTCCGATTGGTTTATAGGCTGTTAATCCCTCCTTATGATGACCAAGTCGTCATTTGTATCCTTCCATGGTTACTGGCTCCTTTACTTAATTTTGCATGAGCACTATTTCTTCTCGTGTCCCCCTCCCGCTCTCCGTGCCTTAACTCCCGTTTTTCGTGCTTTCCCGCCCTGCCACACACCCGTTTTCAATGCAATAGGTCTCGCGTGAATGCGAGTCCTATTGCACTGCAAATGCTTGTTTGTCCTCTTCCCAGACAGACCCCAGGCGGTTAATAGCCGCTCGACACTGGTCATTTAAGTAAGACTGGGGTTACGGCTGGAGACTGAGGTTTATTCACGTGGTGTTGGAGGACGTTTAACTTGACTTGAAGGGTCAGTGTTGTTGTTTCGTGGCACTAAAAGCGCATTCCGATGGAAGCCAGGATCACAGGAGGGGGCGTTAGGATATGATGCTCATCTGTGAAAAGAATCGGTGGGTGGACCCGCCAGTGCACAGCTCGCATTCAGAGTGCCAGTAATCTGCGATTAAGTTAGTCAGCACCATGTTGTACGAGCCAGAGTAGATGTTTTTAAAACGTTCTAGAGGCCAAGCAGGAATCAAACTAAAGTTGCGATGTTATGCAATGTGCTTTACATATTGGCAGAGTGCAGAGGACTGAACACGATACGTGTTTTTGTCTGTTTTTGTACCCTCTTGCGCTTATATGGAAGAAGGCGTTGATGCATGAGGCCTAATTCATGTGCTTCTAATTGCCATTTTTGAAGAGACTATTGGGGGGTGCGTTTGTGTCGCCATTGAAGTGCTTAAAATAGTAATGGGAACTGTGATCCTGAGTGCATTGGGGCGGGGACAGCGAGCGTGCAACAGTCAGAGACGTGGCTAAAAAGAACAAAATAGTCTACAGTTTTGTTGTAAACATTTTACCTTCTGTAAAATGTATATAAACTATGGCGCATGCACCTTAAATAAAATAAATAAATGTATGTCAAAGTAATTGGGAGCAAATGCGCTGTGTTACTTTATGAAAGTTTGGCTGGATAATGCGATTATTACGCTTGTCGGTGTGTAACCAGACTGATTTGAAATTATAATCGTTGCTTTGGGGAAAAGTCATGTGTATTTCTAATGCTACGAAGTCCCCGAATGCAAACGAAAGCACTGTGTCAACATGGAATTCACTATTTAAAATTGTGTTAAAACATTATCAAAGAGGCTCCCACAAAATGTTAAAGAAAAAAACAAGTGCTTTCAAACTATCTTTTTGGTAATATGCAAACAAACTGCACCTAGGTCAAAACTTTTTTAGACGTTTCCATGATATTGACGCACTCCAAAACTCTTTGGGAACCCCCTTACTTTACCTCTCCAAAAGAATATTTATGACTGTGAAGCCTTATTTGACTCCATCAATTAAAGTAACAACACGGCTCCCAAGCAGACTTTAGAAAGTCTGATTAATCAATTGCACACCTTTACTTTTCATTCAGGTAGCAGGTGGAGAGAAGGCGTGTTTCTTTTTTCCTGCCTCTCCCTTGGTGTAACAGTGCAGGAGACGTCTTCACTTTGTCTCAAGCCATCAAGTCAGGGTTGCATTATTGTACAGGAAAGGAGCAGTTGTGTTGTGTTTTTAGGTCGAGCCTAGCGGCTGCGTGCATGCTCTGCTCACTCTGCTAGGCATGCAGTATTTGAGTATGCTGTAGAAGCCTCGCCTTCTCCCTAGCTGGCTTCCGATTGATAATGTGGCTTGTTAGCACCTCCTTGTTACCGCCCTGCCGCCATTTGTTACCTCCCATGAGGACTGGATCTTTTACTTGTGGCGTTACACGTCTCCTTCATAAGTTGGTAATTACTATTTTGTTTTTGCATTAATTTATTAATTTGCCACGCGGGTCGAAAGGGAGCATTTCTACTCACTAATGTAACAAGCATTTGCAATGCCATTGGTCACACATTTACGTGAGTTTGAGCAATTAACATTGCAAATAACAATGTCTTTTATTTTTTGTTTTAGTTTTTTAAAACATAAATAAAAGGCATTGTCATTTACAATGCCAATAGCTTAAACTTGCGTAAATGCGAGACCTATTGCATTGCAAATGCTTGTTTTTTTGCTTGGCTACTCAGATTGTACGTTCCTTTCTTAACATCATCCAAGGAATCGTTGATACAAAACAAAAGATTGACCTACTGCAGTAAACAGTGCCAATAGCATTTGCGTACACAGAGCTGTTTGATGAGACTAAGAACCAATTAAAAACACTACTGTAGGATACCTTCATCAATGACGATTTCTAAGGCATCCTTGTAAATGTAGTTTTCTCTATCCTGGAACCTACATTTTTGGCCATATGTCACTGCATCAGAATGTGCAACATACAAGGGATGGGTCTTTGCTGGTAAGATAGCTCAGTGAGTTAATGCTGAGTGTATGGACATTTGCAGTAATCTGAAGGTTGTAAATCTAAATCCGGACAATAAAGCATTTCATCCCGGCAAGGTTGGTTAATTGAGTACCATCAAACAGGGTATTAGTAAGATTTGTGTTTTACAGTGCTTGGAAGGAAATTGGTATGAAGTGCTATATGACAACACGTTAATATTATTGTTGTGCTCACTTGTCGTACAGTGTGGCTCACCAAGTGTTTTTATACTCTATAAATACAGCTCGGGTCATTAACGCATATTTTATATAAGGAAAATGTTCATCTTAGTGGAAATACTGTATCTATTACTTTTGCGGGAGGTAAAGCTCTGACACGGAAACTGGCAATTACAATCCATAAAGTAACAATCGTTTATCACAGTAATTCTGTTGCACTGATAAGGATCCAAGGTACCGATTTTCCCAAGCCCAACACTTGTGGTAGCTTCTCTGTATCTATCTGTAATAGGCAAGAATACTTTTTTTTTTTTTTTTGGTTTGTATAGCGCCAACTCACCTACAGGTCTCTAGGCGCTTAGAACCTCTAGCCAACAACTATAATTCAAGCATGAAAAGCGAGGGAGATACCCTGCAAGAAACTATTTAAGTAGGCCAAAAGCCTCTTTAAAAAGGAGCGTTTTTAGCTGCTTCCTAAAACATAAGAGGTTTCCTTCTCTCCGGAGTGATTCCAGTAGTCTGTTCCATAATTGTGGGACCAGTACCGAGAAGGATCTGCCTCCTTTAGTTGACAGCTTGTATCGAGGACAAACCAGCAACTGAGCATTCCCAGATCTGAGAGCTCGTTTGGGCCTGTAGAGCTCCAAACGTTCCTTGATATATACAGGAGCCTGTCCATAAATTGCCTTATGAGCCGTGCAAAGGCTCTTAAACTCCACTCTCTGCACGATGGGAAGCCAATGTAATTTATGCAATAAGGATGAGGCTTGAGTTCTTCTAGGGAGTCTAAAGATCAGTCGTGCAGCATCGTTCAACACAACCTGCAGTCTGTTGGTCAAAGACTTAGGTAGGCCTAAATAGAGGGCGTTCCCATAATCCAGCCTTGATATTATTGTAGCAGAAACAACTGTACAAAGCATAGAAAAAGAAAAAAAAGGGACAAGTTTGCGCAGCTGTCTAATCATGCCAGTACAGGTCCCTGCAACAGCGGAGATCTGACTGGCCATTGACAGCTCATTGTCAATCTTGATCCCAAGGCTTTTTACTTTGTTGCTTTCTAGTCCCAAGCAAATAACCGAGTGACAAGTTGCTGACTTTTCTGCCAAATTGTTTTTTTGTTTTAAATTGCACTACCCTTAGCACTTTGCTCACCCAATGCTCCATGTAAAAAACACGAAAGGTTTTTAAAAAGTGGCCCTGAAATATACAATATTTCTCTCTATTTCGATACAACAAAATTACATTTTGAGTACTTTGTAATGTTCTACTTTACATGATATAACCAAACTTCCCTGTTGGGTTTCGTGTGTTGCCCTTGTCTGTTACTTACATCATCTGGCGTCATTACATTTCAATGGGTGTAATACTACCTGCTACATTTTAAAATTGCTTGCATTGTACCTGAAGGTGCTAGACTGTATCAATATGTCAGCCTGCCTGCGTCTTGTTGTATATATCTGCATGTGTGGAACTGCATGTATGGGTGTGCCTTTATATGTTTGTGTGGTACAATATTTTTGGACCCTATGAATGGAATGAGGTGTGGGTTGCTAGTATTAGCATCGTAACTTCCTGCCCAAATTGGTCATTATTGCTAATGTTGCCTGAAGTAAATTATTTATGTTCCTGCCTGGTAGCCCTCATTATGAATCCTGGTTGATGTCTGTCCTCATTCTAATTCTGCGTTGTTAATTATGCTGAGAGTAATTATTGCTAGTATTTGCCTCATATGATCGTTATTACACATACTTTTATGATTAAGTAACTGATATATTCAAACTTCCTTTCTGATATGATGCATATTGCTAGTTTATATCTTATTATCATTAATGCTACTTCATTGAAGGGGGGTCAATGTATACGCGTTTAACCATGTCAGGCGAGTTCCAGGGTACAAAGAATGAGGGGAGTCAAAATTAAACGTTCTTTAATATAGCAAAGCCATTGCACAGGCCCTGGTTATTTGCTTATTTGTATCATTAAGAACCAACTACAAGTAACCCTAGCTTACTACCGATTAGTAATCTACCCAACCCCAGCAAATCATGGAATAGGAAGTTACGAAGCACCTTCAAGCACATGCTGGACTAAATCATGTTTATGGCCATCAGTTAAGATTTAGGCTTATAAGGAGCACTGACACTAACATCACAAATTTCAAGAATAGTTTTTTCTCATCTTGGTTAAAGACAAGAAAACCCTGTTGATTCTCATCAATTGTGCAGTACCTTGCAGCAAAGGGGTCAATGGCATTCTTCTTGGAAGGCTACAAGAATAGAGGACTGTTTTAGGTCCTCTGTGGATTGTATCTAATCCTTCATATCCACTGCGGTCAACACGTTTGAAATCAGTCAGCCGAGTCAACCTCATGGTGGAATGCATTATATACAAGGTGAGTTTGGCCACAATAGAAATGTTTTAATATTGGGCTGAATTATATAAACTCCACAGTGTTGACTAGCAACATTTTGTCAAAGTAGATACATATAATGTTAAAAATGGCACCATATGCCTTTTTTTGACGATAGGTTGGTAGTCAATATAATAGAGCTAATATTTGTGCAGGTCGATGTTACTGTCCCCAACATTGTAACATACAACCCCAAGGATTAATACCTCTACTGTCTACTGTTCAACATCTGTGTTTAGCCACAAGTGCAGCACTTAGACCAGAGCAGAATGAGGTTTGAAGAGTGCAATGATGACACAAACTCAATTTCAATGTATTAATTACATTTGGGGTCCAAGCCCACATCGGTTCATGCCCAACATGAGTGTGGCTGCACGAGGAAGAAATCAGTGAGAACCGCGATTCTCTTGCTTGCTGCAGTCGGGTTAGAGCCACCACATTGCTTTCGGTGCCCAACTCAAGGCTTGTCTCCTTCTACTTTATGTGAAATTTAGGATCCTGGGAGTAATTTTCAGTCAAAACCCCTATTCATTTATTAAGTGAAGGAGGTCATGGAATAGCACATTATAGAAACACACAAAATGTTATTAAAAAACAACAATCAAAAATAAATAACACTAGAAAAAGTGTTGGGCTTCAAAGGAGTTTTGTAACTCCAATTGCAGCAAATGTAGGAAAACTATTGGAGTTTGGAGGGGCTAGATTTAATATTCCCATAGCAATGTAAGCAAAAGCAGGGAAAGTGTTGGACTTTAGAGGGGTTACATTTGCTATTCACGTGCCGACATAAACGAAACCATAGAAGGTGTTGGATTTTGGAGGGGTCAGATTTATTATTCCCTCTTCAACATAATGATAAGCAGGGAACGTGTAGGTCATTTGATGGGCTAGATTAACTATTCCCACTCCAATCTAAGCAACAGGTGGGGAATTGTTGGACTTTGGAGGGGTTAGATTTACTATTCTTACTCCAATCTAAGCAACAATAGGGAGTCTGTTGGACTTTGGGGTGGTTAGATTTACTAATTCCACTCCACTCCAGTCTCAGCAACAGTAGGAAAAGTACTAGACTTTGAAGTTTATTTAATATTCCTACTCGCACATAGGCAAAATCAGGGAAAGTGTTGGACTTTGGAAAATTAGATTTACTATTCCAACTCCAATATAAACAACAGTAGGGAAAGTATTGGACTTTTGTGGGGTTATATTCACTATTCCCACATAAACAAGGTCAGGTAAAGTGTTAGACTTTGGTTGAGCTAGAATTGTTATCCCCACGCCAATCTAAATATAGGGAAATTTTTTGACTTTTAATGGTTTAAATATACTATTACCCCCAGGTCTCGCCAGTCCTCGTCCCATTCATTACGAAGTGGAGATGATCATCGCCCGACAGAAAAAAACAACAGAGGAATGCTGGGACCCTAACCCTAGCCCCTGCGAGTACATAAGCAGTACTTACCCAGCATTCTGCCTGTTCTTTTGTTCTGTCTGTCGACAGATTTGGGACAAGGTGCTGGTGCTGCTCCTGCTGGGCTGGAGTGGCGTTTTCTTCTCGGACTCCCCGCCTGGCTGGCTGGTTGTACAGGCGGGTTGTTAGCTGGTCTGCTTCACGGCCTGCTGGGCTTTCTTGGAGGCTTGGATGTTCCAGGTTGGCTCTTGCCGGTCGCCCTTTGCTGCTGGTGCGCCTGCCTCACGGTTCCTTTCGGGTTGCTGGGCTCATGTTCCTGTTGCCTGGTCGAGTAGAAGACGCGCCGCGATCGCTGGTTGTCATTGTCATCGTCTACGTTTGTCCACCGGCCTTATCATAACATTTCGGTAAGGACATCAAGTATTGAGGCTGTATGTACGTTTCTAAGCAACTGTGTGACTGTATGTGCACATTTTGTCTCGCTTTGAGTGCCTAACATTTGAATCACATTTCAGACAACTCCGATACCAATACTCTGAAAAACGGAAGGGCTTTATTGGTGGAGATACTTCACTACATAGATGACATGCTAGTTTTCTTTTTAAAGGTCAGGAACTGTGGACTGACTAGATAAAACTATTCCTTTTTTTTGCAATTTCTGCATTTCGATCAACGCAGGAATATCATCTATATCTCTTTTTACGTTCTTTAGACTTTTTATATCGGGAACTTTCTGCATTGCTGTAACTGAATATCTCTGCGCCACTCAGTTCGACAGCTTGATTCTTTGGTAAGCGACTTGTGTAATAGGACACAGTTTTGTTTCTTGGTTTCACTTTTCATTACTCTTTTTTCACATTAGAGTATTTCTGTCTTTACCAACACTATTTTCGGTGACAAAGCATCTAGCTTTACTTTCTAAAAATTTCTTAAGTCACTCTGACCTTTCCCATTCACGTTATTACGTTATTCGTTATGGGTAGGTTTTTACGTATCTATCCTTCGCTAAAACAGGTTCACTGTTGTCTGTTCACTTAATATGTTTTTAATAAGAATAAATCTGATATGACTTTTTGTATGATTTTTAACAGCCTTGAAGAAGCCCATGCTTGGGCGAAACGCGTTGGCTGTGGATATGACAACATCATTGTAATAAAGAAAAAACCTGAAAAATTTACTAGCTCTGTGTGTATTTAAAAACTGTGTAGTATCACACTGTATTAGCCAATTCACTCTCGCGTTGCCTCTCATATCTTGTGTTTAGCATTGGGTTTTTGTTGTCTTCCCCTATTGTCCGGACGCTCCTCCTTCACTGGCCCTTCTTGTGGTCTGCAGCCTTTCTGCCCTGTGTGCCCCTGGGTGCTGGGCTGGGTCTGATCTTGTTCATGCCTGTGTGGGGTCTGTGGGTTAGTGTGCTCCTTGCAGTTGTTTCCCACTTTGTGCTTTGGCTGCCTGAGTCTGTTACTCTATTGCACGGTCCTACGACTGTTTGGGCCCCCGGCCCCTCCATTGCCTGGTGTTGGTTCCTCCTGGCCTGCCGGGTTGTCGCTGGTTTGGCTTGGACTCCGGCTGTGCCTCCTTGGTGTCACCGGCTCTTCTTCTCAGGCCAGGTTTATGGTTGCTCCCTGCTCTGTGTTGCCTGGGCGCTCGCTTGCAGCACTTTTGGGCTGTATGAAGGGGGCTGTGTTGGGGGCTGGCTGTGCTGTGGAGTTTAGGCCAGCTCTGGGTGGTGTTTCGCCTGGCTCCACCCCTCCTGGTGTCGGTGTCCTGGCTTGTGTGCTCTCCGTCTCTTGTTTGGCTGGTCCCTCTGCGGTCAGGTCCCGGTTCTTGCGTGTGTGGGGTGTTATGGTGGTTGTGGCTGGGCCTGTCTTTTCCTGTCCGCCCGCTCCTGTCTTCCCTGCGTGCCCCCGGGGGGCACCTGCTCCCGGTGTGGGCGTCTGTCGGTAGGCGTGCTCCTACCCCTGTCAGAGTGCGGTCCTGTGGTGTTGTCTTGCCACTTTGGGTGCCTGTGTCAGAGCCCAACGAAATCCCAAACTGCTTAGAAGCACAGTTAGTGTTCCAACATTGAAAACCCCCTTGTACACGCAGTAAAATGTGTTATTCAGATTAAGGAGGTACAGGAAGAGTTCCAAGATGGCCGCTGGCATGCAATACTCAGGTCAGCAGACTAGTGTTTAACCAAAGAGAGCTCAATTGGAATGTCCAGGAGCGTCTCCTCTGGAATCTTGCACTTCACCTGAGATTCCAGAGGAGAAGGACCCGTTTTCTGGTAGTGGCGCGAAAGTTCAGTCAGGGTAGAGCGTCGCGCAGGTGTCTGACGTTTAGCTGCAACGCGTTCCTCAGAAGTAGCTTTCCTGAGGTTTGAAGGCAGAATCAAGTAAGGCAGTATTTCCGACTCTCACGAGTCTGCGCATGAAACCTAGCGTTTCAGTCAGCGTCTGCGCAGTGAGAGGAATTCTTATATTGTTTGAGGAAGGCATCGTGAAGAAACATTTGTTTGGTCATGCGCGAAGAGAGGAAGTGTCATTCTCTTGAATGCGTGTAGTGTAAATAAATTGCGGGAGAAGAGAAGTCTTAGCACTTGAGAGTTTATTTTTAGTTGTTTTTGGGCATTACTAGGAATTGTTTTGATTTACAAAAATTGTTTTGGTGAAAGTCAGAAGCGTATATTTCCTGACACCTAATTTTTCCTTGGAAGTATTCCTATGCAATAGCCCATGGTCATTGTAATTACGCAAGAGGATAATACATAATTATTAGCACCTTAACCTAAAACAGTGAGAGAAAAGCACTTACCTGAGTAACAGTGAATGAATTGCCTGTTAATTATAAGATCCCAGGAAACTCATGATACTAGAAAAAGAAAGAAAACAAAAGACCATTAGTAGGATCAATTCTTAACTAGTTCTCTAAATTCCTACAAGTTTGTCAGAGTCAAGAAAACACAAAGTAGTAGGTATGTATAAGGGTCCTATGTAAAGAGTTTAAGAATACTTCAATAGAGTAAATGTTATATATTCATTACAGAATCTACAAGAGTACCACGCTCTGAAGAGAAGAGAAAAAGGGCATTAAGCATTTTAATTGGAAAAAGTCAGAAATTGTTTAAAAGAAGAAGAGAGGCAATTGCCAAGAAAATGATGAGTATGTAATAAGAAAGATGTAAATACAAATGTAAGTTATAATAGAAGAGTTGCAACAATTGTTCCATGTTTAGTACAGTATCTCACCAAATACTACACTCTGAAGGAATTAGAAAAATAGAAGAGTGTTTGAAGACTGAAGAAGACCTGGTGATAGCTTGGCAGTCTCTTCTCTGTCCCATTCCCCTTTCTCCCCTTTGAGTTGTCTTGTCGTGCAAGTTAATATTTGGCGACGGGGAAGTCGAAGCAGGGAATTGGGTTCTATAGTCGATCTGCTCCTGTGCAAAGTGTGCATGAGACATACTTAACAGCCTGCCTGCCTGCCTTGTTGCTGGTTGTCCGAGGGCCTGGTGCTGGGGTTCGGGCAGGTTCTTGAGCCTCTGGCTTCTCTGCTCCCTCCTGTTCCTGGTCTTTGATCCCTCTGCTGGTTGCTCTGTTTTCCCGTTTGTTGCTGTCCCTCTTCCGTGTGGTTCTGCCTCCCGGTCTGTTGTGGGTCTTTGGCTGTTGCTTCTGTTTTGTTTTGTTCGGTCTGCTGTGTTCGGCGTTTCTATGTCGGGGGTCTCTGTCAGCCTCCCTGCCTTTTGCTTTGGCCTGTGCTCTGCGTGGGCCTCTCCCAGGTGCGGGTTGGTCCATCTGGTCCTCCTGCCCGGGCTGGTTGCTTGGCTTCGGCACTGGCTTCCTGGCTGCCTTTTTTGCACTGGTTGTGGCTGGTTTCTTGTCTTCTGCCCTGTTTATTTTTCCCCCTGCTCCTGCCCGCGCTTGGTGCTTGCTGGGCAGTGGTGTTTGGGTGCCTGTGCGGTCTGCTTAGCTTCAGCCCAGGCTTCTGTTGCCTCTGTAGCTTGGCTGCTTTTGGGCTCCCCTCGAGGGTTGGGGGGTTCGGGGTTGTGGCCGTTGGCCATGTCCCGCCCCTTTCGGGCCTGTCCAGGTTCTGGGTTGTTGGTCCCCGGTTTTTGCTGGCCTGTCTGTTGTTTGGTCCGCTTGTTCTTCCTGCCTCTATGTTTGCCCTGGTCTTTGTTTCCTTGGGGGTTGGCCTTGCCTGCCCCTGCTGCTCTGGCGTTTTGTGTCACGCCCTGGTTTGGTGTAGGGCCTTGTTGTGGGTGCGGCATTTGGCCTCCTGGGGTTCTGGTCTGTAGCCCTTCCCGTGTCCTTTCCAGTTAGGTAGGGGGTGGGGTCTGGTTGTCTGGTCCTCCTGGTTGGTATTTCTCTCTTTGAGGGCTGTTTTTCTGTTGCGTGTTCGGGCCTGCTCCCTTCTGGCTCTGGGGGCCTTGTGGGGTGGCTTTCTGGGGTAGTGTTCGTTTTCCCCCCGGCTTTCTTCTGTGTGCCTTGGCCTTTGCTGGCTCTTGGCCTGTTTCTGGGCTCTCGCTGTGGCTTCACCTCCAGGTCTGGGTTCTTGGTGGTTGTCTTTTGGCCGCGCTAGTGGTTGGTGCTGGCCTTTCTTTCCTGGGGCCTGGTCCTCCTCAGTGAGGTTTCGGGGGCTTTGTCCTCTGGGCTTGCTGAGGTCCAGGTCATTCTGGTTGGGGGGGGGTTGGTGCCTGGCCAATGCTTCCCTCCTTACTGCTTTGGTCTGCGTGGTCCTGCCCTTGTTTGGTTCTTGGGTTTGTGCCTTTGCCGTGTTTCTGTCCGGTGGTGTTGGGGTTTGTTCTCTGGTTGGCCCTTTCCTTTCTTCGGCCTGGTTGCAGCGGGGACTGTGGGGGCCTTTCTTTCTTCCCCTCGTCTTTGTGGGGGTTGCTTGTGTGTCCGTTTGGCTGTCGGGGCGTCCCTTCTGTTTTTGCTGGGACTCGTTCCATCTGTGTCGGGGCTGCTGCTGGGTACTGTATGTCTGCCTGGTGGTGCTGGACTTGTCGACCTTTGGTCAGGTGGGCGCCCTTGGACGTGTCCTGTTGGGGCTTTGTCTTCTCTGGTCCACTGCGTTCCGGGGTGTTTGTTGCCTTGGCGCCTGTTTCCCTTCTGGGGCTTTGCCTTTGGGGTGGTTCCTTTTCGGCTTCCTATTTTTCACCTGATTGCCTTTTTGGCATGCTCCCCTCCACTTGGCGGTTTGGGGTTTCCCTTATGTTGGCCTGGCTTCTCGGTTTCCCATTTCTCTGATTGGCTGCCTCCTGGCTGTGTCTGTCACCTTCTGTTTTCCTTGGTCCTGGTTTCCGGTCCTTGGTTGTGTCCCTGCTGGCCTGTGCTGGCTTACTGATCGGTGGGGCCGCTAGTGCGTTTTCTTCTTTGGGTGGCCTCCTCGCTGTCCTTTGTTGTTGGTGGCCTCTGTTGGTTTTTTGTTTAGTGTATTCTCTCCCTTCCTTGTTCGCTCGGGAGAAGGGGCTCCTGGAGTGTCCTGGATGCCCTCTGTGGGTTGTCCTCTTCTTCCTCTTGGTTGTCTCCCGTTTGTTTTGGTGGGTGCGGCCCTGCTTTGGTGGGGTGCTTTTCTGTCTGGGTGCTCTGCCTGTTTCCTGCGGTTCTCTCTTTTGCTTCCTGTGGGTGCTGCCTTGGTGGGGCTTCATGGGTGTGCTTGAGGGTTTTGGAAGGCCGGATTTCTGCTTTGGTATTCTCTTCTTTGTAATGAACGGGACGAAGACAGAAGGGACCCGGGGGTAATGCTCTATTACCGGTAATCTTCATTTCTCCGGGTCCTTTTGTCCTCGTCCCATTCATAAGCCCCGCTCTCCCTCCCGGATGGCAGGCCTTCTGTTGGGGGGTTGGTAGTCCAGGCGGAATGCTGGGTAAGTACTGCTTATGTACTCCTGGTGGGAAGGGGCTGGGGTTAGGGTCCCAGCATTCCTCTGTTCTATTTTTCAGTCGGGAGATGATTATCTCCACTTTGTAATGAATGGAACGAGGACAACGGGACCCGGAGTAATGAAGATTACCGGTAGGTGATAGAGCATTACCACTCTAACATAAGCGAAATAAAGGAAAGTGTTGTACTTAGTAAGGGTTACATATATCATTCTAAATCCTAATAATTAAAAAAAACCAGCCAAACCTAACAACATACCATTATTAAAACCTATTCAAAATAAAAAATATATACTCTATAAATACAATTACATGTAAAACAATAACAACAATAATGTAACAAATAAAAAAATACATTTAACCAAAAGCATTTCCCTCCCTACAAATCAAAAGACAACCTCCCCAAAATATAAAAGATATATATCTACCTACAACAAGGGGGAGTGGCCAGGCTACCAACCAAGATGGCCGTGTAGCGCTGAAGCTCCGCCAGCCAACCCGACATCCTGTCCCTATCCTGCGATTGAGACCCCTGAACCGTCTGCGACGCACCTGCTGGGCACGGAGAACACAACCAACCACTCCAAGGCCACTAGCCTATGCTGGTCACGGCCTGAATGACAGATGATGAATGCTCCCTGGGGGGTCTGGCCTTACTCGCCTTTTGGCTGCGTGCATGTGGTGGAGATCTGCAGAGCTTTGTACCCACTAGAGGGGGGTTGCCGAAGTGAAGGATCCCGGGTTGGAGACTGGGTACGCCCGCTCTGCAGGTAGGCTGGCCCGCGCTGCTCCTGGAGGCCCCATGGTGAGAGGGGCCGCGGGTGAGCCTGGGGCCAGCCATCCGGCTGGTTGGGTTGGTGCTGCAGGGGCGAAGGTGCCTCCTTGGTGCCTGGAGCCAGGCAGAGATGCGGGGAGCTGTGGTGTTTGCTGGCAGCTAGAGTGCCGATGGCTGCAGCGATCTGGGCCCTGTCTGTGCCTGGGTTTGTCTTGATTTGAGGCTTGTCCTAGATCCAGACCTCTTTAATACTGCCTTACGCCCACCCTACCTGTAACTCTGCTGCTCACTGCCAATTGATCCTTGGGAGGCCTAACCGGTCCTTGCTATCACGTGAGAAGTGTGCTGCAGATTTGGTGTCTTGTGTGCATTGTAGGAGCTCACTATACTGGCAACTGGGGTCAGTGCTGGGGACCCTGTAGATTATTTCTCCCTCCCTCTTTTCTCCCCTCTTCTGATCACTCGGAGAACGCGAGACGCGCACCTCGTTGATACTCCCGCAGGGACGGAGTAGGGAACATTCACGACCTTGCCCCCTTACAGGTAATTGGTCTTAGTTGCCCTGAGGGCTGAAGCCGTGCGCTAGTTGGGCCACGCCATACGCAATGTGTAGGAAGGTGGAATCTGACTGCATGGTTACCCCCACTTTTTTCCTGGTGTTTTGCTGGTTTTCGACTCTGGCTGGGATCCTGCTATTGAGGACCCCAGTCTATCTGCTTTCTCCCTAAATTGGTTGTGCATGTACTTTAGGTACACTCCAGATTGGATTCTGGGGTACCCTTATCAGTAACTAGTATATGGTACACCATGTACCCAGGGCATAGGTACCACAGACGCCTCCCAGTGGCTGCAGCATGTATTGTGCCACCCCTGAGAGACCATTCAAACTGACACTACAGGTCTGCTACTGCAGCCTGTGTAAGGTGGTGCATGCACCCTATATCTATTCTAAATCACTGCACATATAAACCTGTCAGACAGGTCAGATCCTGGGTTTTGTGTGAGAGGGTACCCCTGCATGAGTAGGGCCCCTCTGCAGCCCTTGGAATCTATTCTCCGGGGTTGTCTGTGATGCAGCCAACCAAGTGCATTATAACCTTGCGGTAAATGCTAACTTTAAAACGGCTGCTTAGAAACATGTTGTGTTTGAAGTCAAACACCTTGGAATCATACCTCCACACCAGTAACTGGTGTGGGAGGTATGATCCACCCTTCTAGAACCACTACTGTGGGTCACCGGTCTACCGAGTACCAGCTTTCTCGACCTGGGCAGCACAAAAGGGATGCTGCCAGTAACAGACATGGATCTGCCCTCCTGCTGCTGAGCGAAACTTGAGCAGAGGAATTCCGGACAATAGGTTTCCTGTCACAGGGTGACCACCTCCCAGACAGGCTTTAGTGTATTGGGGCTGGGTGGGTGCACTCTGAGAGTGCCAGAAAGTCTGCACTGGGGGCACATTTGGTGTCCCTGTGCATAGTCCAGCTCAAACCGGTTGCAGGAGCGATTTGCTCCTGCTCTGGCACGAAACTGGACAAAGGACATGGATGTAGCTACCCCTCTGTCCTAACCCTCCAATAGGTGGGTCCCCAGAGTTTGTCCAACCCCTTCCTTTGGTATAAAGTAGGAACCCTGACTACAGGACTTTGGAGTTTACCTGGACTAAACTCTGCAAGCACAAACCAAGTACTTTGACAGTCTACACTTCGCTGGACAACAGAAGAATCTCCCTTGGAGTAAAGGAGTAGGCTTTTTGGCAATCCCTGAGGCTGTGCTTTGGACCATGTGTAGTCCCGACACGAGGAGCATTTCCACCAAAGATCTCCAGCCTCCACTCCACAAGTGCTCTGTGGGCTGGTGCTTTGGGATTCTGCTCGATGTCCCCTCGCGATCCCTGGTCCATTGGCCTGTGGGTCCTGGCGAGGGTCACTTTTATTATTTCCTTGGGCTTCCCTGGTTGCTCCAGACGTGCCCTGACTCCCCATAGCTTGGAGAGTCTCCTGGACCTTGCTGGTCCATACCGTAGCCTGTTTCCTCTGACCACATGGGTTGCCTTTGCCAAGGCTTGTTGGTGTTCAATCCAGACACTGACGCCCTCAGAACTCGACATCCTTTGTGGAACAGCTCACCTCTGGACTTTGGTCATCGACATCTCATGGTCTCCGTGGCTGCAGAATCAAGCATCCTATCTTCACACTGGAAGCACCCGACATCGGTGGGCATTCATCTATCGTGCCCCTGGTCACTCTGAAGTGACCCAGACTCTCTCCCCTCTGCTTTCAAGTTCTTCTCACCTCAGATCCAGGCTTGGATTCCACCGGACACTTTTCATCTTACCGGCAGCAATACTTCTTTGCAACCCCTATGCAACCGGCCCCTCTGGGATAGGTAATACGGGTGCCTCGGTACTCACAAGGGTGCTGGCCTTAGAAACTTCTATGTTTCAAAGGGATTGCTTGAAGACCTCTCCGAAGTGTCCTTAAACAGTAATTTTCCAACCACGACTTTCCCATAGCGTTGTACGGAGCATGTTTCTGTGTTCCCACACTCCATGGGCTCCCTGTGGCACCCCTGTGGGTGGTTCCTTGGGGTCCCAGCGATTCTACGTGCTCTAGGCACTGTGTCTATCAAAGTCGTGATTGTTATACCACTTTCTTAGTATAAGGTTCGGTCTCCCCCTGAGCCCGCTGTGTATTGTGCTATTTACTGACGTTCTGTTGGTAAAATATTGTGTGCTTTATGTTCTAATCTCGTCTTGAAATTAGTAGAGAGTGTTTAGTAATAAATACATATTTTTTATAACACTTGTGTGGTTCTCCTTTCATTTGGTCATTCAGGAGCTTCTGTTCTGGTAAAAAAATCTGCTTTACATTCCTTCGAGACTTAGCCTGAAGGCTGCTCTCTACAGCTACCACTAGGATAGCTTTCTATAAAGGTTGTCTTTAACCTAATCATCAATAAGGGTCGTTTGGACTGGTGCAAGGTGCCCACTTTAATAAGTGGACAGCACATGCCAGGCCAACTTCTCACACAATGGTCCACAAAGACCCTAAGCAGAGGCTATTACAATTTGGCAATTCACTGATTGACTCTGGTGCTGGGATGGCTGAGCAGGGAGGAGCGGCAGCCCAGGTTGAGGGCGCTCCTTCCGGGTCAGACACCCTGATGCAGGAACTCAGGGCGGGCTTCAGGGCATTGGATGGGCGGTTCGATACCCTAGATAAGTGGCTGGATAAAATGGGGGCCCTCCTTGACACCCATGAGAGGCGCTTCGACACAGTGGAGGGCAGGGTTTCGGACCTCGAGGACGCCACTGCCCAATCTACCAAGCGACTGGATCGTATGGAGAAAATCCTTAAAAACTTCGCCATGAAGGATGAAGACTTGGAGGCAAGGAGCAGGCGTAATAACGTTCGGATTCTTGGGCTTCTGGAGTCCACAAACATCAGCCACATGGATCTCTTTGTGGAAACACTGCTTTCAGATCTATTCGGCAAAGAGTCCTTTACTGCCACCTTCCTGGTGGAGCGCGCCCACCGTTCCCTGGGCCCATCGCCTAGCCCGAGATGCCCTCCCAGACCAGTAATACCCCGGCATCTTAATTTTCACAATAGAGATACTGCGTTGCGGCTTGCAAGAGAGGGACCCTCTGAGCTGGCCAGGATCATCGATTTTGTTGTTCCCGGACTTCACCACCATGGTTCAGGATTCTAGAAGGAATTTGGGCCTCAAGTATGCCATGATCTATCCTGCTCAACTTTGAAATGACGTGGAAGGGAAGGCACGCATCTTCAATTCTCCTATGGCTATCCAGGAGTTCTGTAGAGATTACAATGTGGCCCGTGGAGGATATGGAAAAGATTTGCAGCGGGACTCCTCGCCGCACAGCAGTTTAGTGGTAAGTGCGGAATTATTCTTCTCTGAGTGACTACTGCTGTTCACAGGCTTGCAATTTTCAAGGTCCAAGACATGTGGTCTGGACGCAGCAGCGTTGGATTAGGGGCCTGTTTTCATTTCTGGTTTGTGATAAATATGACAAATTAGGGGCAGCACTATGCGTAATGATCTGCTTCAACGTTGGGTATCTGGCGTGGCGTAGCCACACCTAGAGTGTGTATCACCTTTGGTGTTGGCATGTTACCTGGAATCTATTTTGGTCCACTCCTGTTTTACTGTTTGTTGTGTTTACTATTAACATTCTATTTCTTAGCTAGATGGGGATTTTCCTTCATTGGGGTGAGTAGGGATGGGGTGGGGTGGTGGGTGGGGTTGTTTGGAACAAGCGGAAGTCAATGTTAATTGCCCAATTTAGTCACTGTGAATTGTTTATGTATCATTAAGACACACACACCCTGACACCTTTAAATATACTGCATGTCCATGTGGGGTAAGCTGGCCATGTTTTCTGAGCTAACGCTGATCGCCTGGAACGTCAGAGGCTTTGATAGTGCAAAACCTGTTTCCCTTTACGCGCATTCTCTGCAAAGCACAAAGTTGACATTGCTTCCCTGCAGGAGGCGCACTTGCGAAAGTCAACCACTATGGCGTTTGCATCCTCATGGGGGACCCATCGATATTTAGCAAATTTTAGCACATACGCTAGGGGTCGAGCCATATTACTACACAAACGTATTCCCGTCCAACTTTCATGGGTTTGTAATGATAATGAAGGGGGCTACACATTAGTGGTTGGCCATCTTATGGGTTACCGCATGGCGTTCATTTGTGTGTACGCACCCAATGTTGACAATGCTGAATTTTTTAATGACTTGCGTGCCCAGATGGAGCAGTTGGAGGCAGACTATATTTGCATTGGAGGGGACCTTAATATCCTGCTACAACTTACTTGAGATGGCACTGCAGATGCCCCAGACTCTAAACCCCGGGCTTGCTGTGCTCTATTAGAACTATGCAAGATGCTTTGTTTGGTGGATGTGTGGCGGCACTGCTGCCCGGATGAGTCGGCCTTCACACATTACTCTGCGACGCATGTTACCTGGACGTGCTTAGATTATTGGCTGTTATCCCCTAATTTGGTAATTTGGCATCATACAATCCAACACCTCCCCAGAACGCTGTCAGACCACTACCCAGTTACCCTTACCATACATGTGCCCAGAGCTGAGGGTTGTGAGAAGCAATGGAGATTTCCAGGAAAATCGTTGATGCACGAGGTATTCCGTACCGAACTCCGTGACGCTATTGTGGAAGACTTAGAATTGAACAAGGGATCAGTTAAGTCCTGGTCCCCCCTGTGGGAGGCATTTAAAGCCTACTTGAGGTGGAATTGTATTTCCAAACATGCCGGGGTCCTAAAGGACCTGAGACACACGCTTTTCCATATTGAAGAACAATTGGATTCACTAGATCGAGAGCAGGCAGAGCGGGCCACCCCAGCTACTCTTGGCCGCCGGATGACTCTTTTAGCTGAAATCTGTGAGGCTGTGGAGAGGGAAACACATTTTCTAAGTAAGTACGCTATAGCCAGGTGCTACGGGGAGGGTGAGAGGCTGGGCCGCACACTAGCGCGATTACTGAGACCCCTTTTGGGGCAATCATACATTAATAACCGCCGAAGCAATTCTGGAATTTACTGTCGGGCACTGCGGACATTCGGGACAAATATTCGGAATATTATACCAGCTCATACTCATTGCGAGTAACACATAGCGTGGAGGACCGTAATAAATCCGTAGAGGAGATTGCGTTGGTATGGCTCGATAAAGTCATGCAACAATTTTTGGCAGAGCCCTTTTCCACGGAGGAAATTATCAGCGCTATTGATGCTGTGAATGGCTCAACTGCTCCAGGCCTAGATCGCTTTACCGGCAATTTTTTATAAAGCATTTAAAACTCTCCTGGTACCATACCTCCTTGAAATATAGGAGGTGCTTGAACATAATGTGCTTCCCCCTACGCTACGCGAAGCCGTGATTATGTTTCTCCCTAAACCTGGTAAAAACCTGCTTCTGTGTGGCTCGTATAGGCCTCTCTCTTTATTAAACCTCGACTAGAAAATACTTAAAAAGATGATTGTGATGCGGCTAGCCCTTCTTTTAGAACAAATCATCTCTCCGGTCCAATTGGCTTTGTCCCACATAGGTCGACGGCCCTAAATCTGCGGACGCTGTTTGCAGTGTTACATAGGATCTCGCCAGACGTACCTGCGGTGGCTGCACTGCTCAACACCGAAAAGGCATTTGACTCTCTAGAGTGGCCCTTTTGTTTCGCCATTATGAATAAAATGGGCATGCCTAAAGGATTCATAGATCTCACCTCTCTATTCTACACTTCACCCGCTGCCAGACTCCAAATAAATGGAACCCTGTCCCCAGCTCTCAAATGTATTACTTCGCTGTACTAGGCAGGGATGCTCGCTCTCTCCCCTGCTCATCATCATAGCACTTGACCCACTGGTTAGAAGACTGCAAGAACAGCATCTGCACAGGGGACTCCAGTTTAAAACAGACCCTCTTTTGAAATCACTTTATGCAGATGATATTATTCTTCATGCGCGACACCCCCAAGAGAATCTTGCACCAATAGTCGGAGAAATTATTCAATTTGTAGGATTCTCTGGTCTCGGCATAAATTGGAGCAAACAAGAAGTTTTCCCATTAACGCCTTGCACTGCCAAACAGGATTGTGGGTTCCCTCTGGCATGGTGCAACAAATATCTGGAAATTCACGTACACAGGAAGGCTGAGCAAATTGTTTTACTTAATTATGGCCCAGCGTTAAATACACTGGAGGCGCAGGTGGAGCAATGGCTAAAGCTCCCCCTCTCGTATGCTGGTCGCATCGTGATAATTAAGATGGTGGTTCTTCCCAAGTTTTTATATTTGTTTCACAATATCCCCATCAAATTAACAGTTTCTTTCATACTCTCCACACCCCCTCATCAGGCTTGTTTGGGGGGTGGCAGGGCCAGGATTAGCTGGGACACGTTGACCCTGCCGTACGAGAGTGGAGGATTAGGGGTCCCTAACTTTCAAATCTACTACTTGGTCGCTCAGTGTAGCTTTGCACATTACTGGTATCATCCTGAAACCATGGGTGACCTAAGGAAGACCTAGTACTTCCTGCCCCACTGGAGACGATACTATCAAAGGGCTTCCCTAGGGACACCCAGGATATCCGACAGTGTCCACCACCAGCTGGGCATGGGAGAAATTGGTGTGTGTGACGAGTGGGCGTAGTCTCTATTCCCTAGCGATCCCGATCGCCAATAACCCATGGCGATCTATCACCAAGGAGAAGCTAGTTCAACGCACTCTCGCTAAATAGTCTCTCAAGACGATCGGAGACCTCTTTCCAGACGGACATGTGTTTTCGGGTGCAGAGGAGGTGCGCTTTAGCGAGGCTCCTTTCATGTACCAATTTGTTCAGAACAGACTCCGAAGGGCATTACGAGCACAAATCACAGAATTTCCATTGGAGCCTGAGCATTTCCCACCACTAACAATATTGATCACTAATAAGGGGGGGGGGCATCTTATATCTAAGCTATGGACAGCCATCATGGCCCTGGTCCCTCGTAGGGACACTAAGGTCTGTTAACCATGGTGTCGGGACCTGGGATACCCGATATAGAATTCACATTGGGAATCTTGTGCTGAAATGAAAAAGGTACCCCATAATATTAAGCATAAGTTAATTAATTTTAAATACCTATGGAGGGCGTACATGTCTCCGGCGAACATTCACAGCATTCACCCTACCCGGCCATGCCCCATGTGCAGGGCACAATATGCCAACTTTGTTCATATGTCCTGGAATTGTGTAAAACTTGGGAGTTATTGGAGGGCCATCCATGCAATCTTATTGAGTATGGTACTCTTTACTATAGACCCCTACACCTGGAATGGCGCTGATGGGAAATGTGCGAGAGTTTCCTAAGCAGATGCGCAGATTCACAGCAATAGCCCTATTACTGGCAAAAAGAGAGATAGTGAAGCATTGGGGAAGCAGAAACACTCCAACAGCAAAAGCTTGACTTAATAGCCTGATTCATTGTAACACGAACTGTGAGCTGTTCGCTAGAACTCAGCCCTTAGTATCCAGACTCCGAGATATTTGGGGTCCCCTCAGGCAATGCCTACTGGACATTGGCTCTAGCTCTGATTCAGAACAGCCAGCAGGGATTGTGCCTACCGGGGTGGGTGACACTTCTTCTGTAGAGATTGGCACAAGTACACAACTCTAGGTGGGGGGGGAGCGGTGGGCCTTGGTCTGGTGATCGTTTACATGTTGACTGATCTGTGTTCATGCAGTAATAATGTGTGTGTTATCTCTGACTATTGTGTACGTTATACATTAGACCGCTTTTTAAAACAAAAGATACATTTTTGTATTGATGCAATGTGTAATTAACATGGCAACCTGATGTGTGTTAATGCCCAATAAAGTTTAAAAATATATATATAACTACAATGATAGCATTAAAATATTAATTAAAAAAAACAAAATTTAAACCAAGAATACATTTACAAATGTTATCATTATATACAATAATGAATCAATTAACAATCAATTAAAGACAACACAAAAGCATACCAAATAATCAATTTAAACCCAGCATAATTAACTAACAATTAATTATTTACACAGAAAAAAAGCAGAAAAGTTTTGATTTAAATAACTTCCAGCACTATTCCCCTACAAACCCCAAAACATGCAGCTAAAACATAAATTACTAATTTAACTATACAAAATAAAATATACATACAAAATTACAAAATACAATTATATGGTTAACATAACAATTACTCAATTATTGAATTTGAATAATAAATCCCCAACTAAGGGCCCGATTCTGATGCGGTTTGGAGAGCTTCCCGACCTAATGGGTTTGGGAATGGTTTCCAACCGAATCGGATCGGGAGAGTCCAACCGACCGAGTACGATGCATCCTGATGCATCCAGATACGATTTGGTTGGACTCCAATTGACTTCAATGGGAGCCTTTGTTCCGACCAAATGCATAGGCTCCCATTGAATAAAGGGGTGGCTGGGGAAAATCGGGCACCCTGTGGCGAGCATCCCCTAGTGCCTGCCACACTGTGCATGGCTGGTAAGGGGGGACCCATGGGTATCCCCGCAGGCCTGATTGGGAAGGCTCAAGGTGCAGGAGGGTCAAATACGGGCCACAAAGGTCTGATTCTGACTGCTGATTTGAGTTGGACGGCACGATTCAGAAAGGCTGTCCAAATACATCATCGTACTCGGTCGTTCAGAAATGCGACCTGTAGAGACGTACGATTCGGCTCCGTACATCTCCTTCATTTCAAATGCCATCAGGTTTGGATTGGGATATTCCCAACGCCTAACTTACATCATACTCGGTCGGTTGGAAACCTTTCCAAGTCGGTTGGAAAGACACGTTCCCGATCCAATTTGGACGCAGCAAATGCCATTAGGAGGCCTTCCTAACCGCATTACAATCAGGCCCTAATATTTAATTAACATAAAATAATTACAAATATAAACAGTAATTAATATAATTTTGAATATTTAAATAAAACAAAACATTTATTAAAAAGCTAACATTTAAATGGCTCCTCTCCCTCTTTCAGAAACTGAGTCTCTGGCTCAGCTCTACAAAGCTTGGTTTCACACCCACAGGTGACATGAGTGAACTTAGTTCAATGTACCAGCACTGAATATGAAAGGCAGGTTATTGTAGTCCCACAGAATCACACCCAGTACGTAACTGCGGTGGTGGCAATGCTTTTCGTTTAGTAACAGGGAGCAGTGGTAATCCAAACCATTGTTCTTTAATAATTTGCACACTCGAGCAATAGAAAAGGCAGATGCATTTCAACATTTATTTTAATTAGGTATTTTAAAATGCCAGGGTCTAGTGCACACTATATTGGTAACATCACAAAAGATAAAAAGCAGCTAAGCTTTTCCATACCAGTGAAAAAAGGGACTCAATCATAACATCACAATTTATAGCCCTTAATACCTTCAATGTGCTCTCTCTAAGCACAATGCTAGTTTGAACAGACGAATAATTAATATGCCTGAGTTTCAGAGGTGGTGCGCATACCTGGACAACAGGGTTTGTTGTCTGTTTGGAATAGCTTGTCAGCTATTTCGAGCACAAGGCCAAGAGGTAGGAGTTTTCGGCTACGCAAGAACATAATCCTGGCATCAGTTGGTGAAGACAGAATGGAAGGCTTCAAAGAGCCTCAGAGAGTCCTGCTGGAGACTTCTTCATTCAAGATGGAATCTGGTGCTGTGCTCATCCGGATCTACGATGTGCATCTGTGACCTGGGTGAAGTTTCCTCTCCTGACAAATGGTGAAGTGGCAACTTTTGTTTACAGTGTCTTATCAAAGAAGGAATTTCCAACATTACCATTGGCATGTCTTTACATGATCAAATACTAAGATAAAACGATGTCAATATAGACTACATTGTTATAGCTATGGTTTTTATTTGACCTTAAAAAGGCACCTGTCCCAGACTGATGTTGCGCTGGGTGTTTTTAAATGAAAATAGATTATTTCAGCCGTAGGCCATAAACAATTTGCAACAGTTAAAAAGACGATAGCAAGTATAAAGCATACTACATGGCTCGTATCAGCACCCAATACATTGCTCTTGTGACCCTCCATATTTGGGCAGCATTACATGCAGTAATTCTCTACTTGTATAGTTTTTCCACAGAAGAATGGAGCCACATGAACAATACTCATCGACAAAAACCTATACGGCCCGCCATGCCGAATGGTACGATCTCAGTCTACACTACATCTATCTACATGTAAACCACATAACCATATTGTCCAGTCTAAGACATCGGTAAGGGTTCTAAGCATAAATTAACCTATTCAATTAATTGCTCAGGGCTATTTGCATGTTACTTCATAAATACATAAGAAAACAAGAAAACTTCGCGTTATTTGTCAGGTGATAACTGACTGTTCCATTATATATATATAACTTTTTGAAAACACCGAACCGCCGCATCCCCGCAATTCCGCCCCGCCAACTCTGTTCTGGACTGTGACTGCACGGGTGGATTTGACGCGATACAGTCATTTCCAGGGGCCCAACACGGGAGTGCATGCGGAGGGATGAGGATTACGGTAACCAGCTCGACAGCCACATCAATTACCAAGGAGGCGTGGTGAGCAAGCAGGGCCCAACCCACTGGGGAAGTACCTACGCTAGAGGACCTGCGCTGATTGGACTCGAAGACCTGAGTCCTGACACACCCCCCACGTCAGACTGTCACCGATGCCTCAACCAATCGTAGTGGGGCTTTGGGTGTTTAAACTGTGGCTGTGAACTGCACTTGCACTGTTTGGCGGCATCTGAGGAAGTCAGCAATTGACGAAACGCGTCATGCCATGGCCGAAATAAAAGCTTGTTACCTGTGATCCGTGAGTGCTTCAGCTTCTTTTTGAGGAGTATGGTTTCGTGTTTAGATGCGGTCACAAGCATCGAGGAGTACCCATCCCACAAGTCAGTTCGGTGGTTGTGTGGCAACTGTTGGTAACTTCAAAAACTTTTTGAAAACACCGAACCGCCGCATCCCCGCAATTCCGCCCCGCCAACTCTGTTCTGGACTGTGACTGCACGGGTGGATTTGACGCGATACAGTCATTTCCAGGGGCCCAACACGGGAGTGCATGCGGAGGGATGAGGATTACGGTAACCAGCTCGACAGCCACATCAATTACCAAGGAGGCGTGGTGAGCAAGCAGGGCCCAACCCACTGGGGAAGTACCTACGCTAGAGGACCTGCGCTGATTGGACTCGAAGACCTGAGTCCTGACACACCCCCCACGTCAGACTGTCACCGATGCCTCAACCAATCGTAGTGGGGCTTTGGGTGTTTAAACTGTGGCTGTGAACTGCACTTGCACTGTTTGGCGGCATCTGAGGAAGTCAGCAATTGACGAAACGCGTCATGCCATGGCCGAAATAAAAGCTTGTTACCTGTGATCCGTGAGTGCTTCAGCTTCTTTTTGAGGAGTATGGTTTCGTGTTTAGATGCGGTCACAAGCATCGAGGAGTACCCATCCCACAAGTCAGTTCGGTGGTTGTGTGGCAACTGTTGGTAACTTCAAAAACTTTTTGAAAACACCGAACCGCCGCATCCCCGCAATTCCGCCCCGCCAACTCTGTTCTGGACTGTGACTGCACGGGTGGATTTGACGCGATACAGTCATTTCCAGGGGCCCAACACGGGAGTGCATGCGGAGGGATGAGGATTACGGTAACCAGCTCGACAGCCACATCAATTACCAAGGAGGCGTGGTGAGCAAGCAGGGCCCAACCCACTGGGGAAGTACCTACGCTAGAGGACCTGCGCTGATTGGACTCGAAGACCTGAGTCCTGACACACCCCCCACGTCAGACTGTCACCGATGCCTCAACCAATCGTAGTGGGGCTTTGGGTGTTTAAACTGTGGCTGTGAACTGCACTTGCACTGTTTGGCGGCATCTGAGGAAGTCAGCAATTGACGAAACGCGTCATGCCATGGCCGAAATAAAAGCTTGTTACCTGTGATCCGTGAGTGCTTCAGCTTCTTTTTGAGGAGTATGGTTTCGTGTTTAGATGCGGTCACAAGCATCGAGGAGTACCCATCCCACAAGTCAGTTCGGTGGTTGTGTGGCAACTGTTGGTAACTTCAAAAACTTTTTGAAAACACCGAACCGCCGCATCCCCGCAATTCCGCCCCGCCAACTCTGTTCTGGACTGTGACTGCACGGGTGGATTTGACGCGATACAGTCATTTCCAGGGGCCCAACACGGGAGTGCATGCGGAGGGATGAGGATTACGGTAACCAGCTCGACAGCCACATCAATTACCAAGGAGGCGTGGTGAGCAAGCAGGGCCCAACCCACTGGGGAAGTACCTACGCTAGAGGACCTGCGCTGATTGAACTCGAAGACCTGAGTCCTGACACACCCCCCACGTCAGACTGTCACCGATGCCTCAACCAATCGTAGTGGGGCTTTGGGTGTTTAAACTGTGGCTGTGAACTGCACTTGCACTGTTTGGCGGCATCTGAGGAAGTCAGCAATTGACGAAACGCGTCATGCCATGGCCGAAATAAAAGCTTGTTACCTGTGATCCGTGAGTGCTTCAGCTTCTTTTTGAGGAGTATGGTTTCGTGTTTAGATGCGGTCACAAGCATCGAGGAGTACCCATCCCACAAGTCAGTTCGGTGGTTGTGTGGCAACTGTTGGTAACTTCAAAAACTTTTTGAAAACACCGAACCGCCGCATCCCCGCAATTCCGCCCCGCCAACTCTGTTCTGGACTGTGACTGCACGGGTGGATTTGACGCGATACAGTCATTTCCAGGGGCCCAACACGGGAGTGCATGCGGAGGGATGAGGATTACGGTAACCAGCTCGACAGCCACATCAATTACCAAGGAGGCGTGGTGAGCAAGCAGGGCCCAACCCACTGGGGAAGTACCTACGCTAGAGGACCTGCGCTGATTGGACTCGAAGACCTGAGTCCTGACACATCCCCCACGTCAGACTGTCACCGATGCCTCAACCAATCGTAGTGGGGCTTTGGGTGTTTAAACTGTGGCTGTGAACTGCACTTGCACTGTTTGGCGGCATCTGAGGAAGTCAGCAATTGACGAAACGCGTCATGCCATGGCCGAAATAAAAGCTTGTTACCTGTGATCCGTGAGTGCTTCAGCTTCTTTTTGAGGAGTATGGTTTCGTGTTTAGATGCGGTCACAAGCATCGAGGAGTACCCATCCCACAAGTCAGTTCGGTGGTTGTGTGGCAACTGTTGGTAACTTCAAAAACTTTTTGAAAACACCGAACCGCCGCATCCCCGCAATTCCGCCCCGCCAACTCTGTTCTGGACTGTGACTGCACGGGTGGATTTGACGCGATACAGTCATTTCCAGGGGCCCAACACGGGAGTGCATGCGGAGGGATGAGGATTACGGTAACCAGCTCGACAGCCACATCAATTACCAAGGTGGCGTGGTGAGCAAGCAGGGCCCAACCCACTGGGGAAGTACCTACGCTAGAGGACCTGCGCTGATTGAACTCGAAGACCTGAGTCCTGACACACCCCCCACGTCAGACTGTCACCGATGCCTCAACCAATCGTAGTGGGGCTTTGGGTGTTTAAACTGTGGCTGTGAACTGCACTTGCACTGTTTGGCGGCATCTGAGGAAGTCAGCAGTTGACGAAACGCGT
The DNA here is from genome assembly GCF_964204655.1 of Triturus cristatus. Taxonomy (NCBI): domain Eukaryota; kingdom Metazoa; phylum Chordata; class Amphibia; order Caudata; family Salamandridae; genus Triturus; species Triturus cristatus. The sequence goes on along the minus strand of NC_140581.1, from coordinate 1,186,695,586 downwards.
CATGCCATGGCCGAAATAAAAGCTTGTTACCTGTGATCCGTGAGTGCTTCAGCTTCTTTTTGAGGAGTATGGTTTCGTGTTTAGATGCGGTCACAAGCATCGAGGAGTACCCATCCCACAAGTCAGTTCGGTGGTTGTGTGGCAACTGTTGGTAACTTCAAAAACTTTTTGAAAACACCGAACCGCCGCATCCCCGCAATTCCGCCCCGCCAACTCTGTTCTGGACTGTGACTGCACGGGTGGATTTGACGCGATACAGTCATTTCCAGGGGCCCAACACGGGAGTGCATGCGGAGGGATGAGGATTACGGTAACCAGCTCGACAGCCACATCAATTACCAAGGAGGCGTGGTGAGCAAGCAGGGCCCAACCCACTGGGGAAGTACCTACGCTAGAGGACCTGCGCTGATTGGACTCGAAGACCTGAGTCCTGACACACCCCCCACGTCAGACTGTCACCGATGCCTCAACCAATCGTAGTGGGGCTTTGGGTGTTTAAACTGTGGCTGTGAACTGCACTTGCACTGTTTGGCGGCATCTGAGGAAGTCAGCAATTGACGAAACGCGTCATGCCATGGCCGAAATAAAAGCTTGTTACCTGTGATCCGTGAGTGCTTCAGCTTCTTTTTGAGGAGTATGGTTTCGTGTTTAGATGCGGTCACAAGCATCGAGGAGTACCCATCCCACAAGTCAGTTCGGTGGTTGTGTGGCAACTGTTGGTAACTTCAAAAACTTTTTGAAAACACCGAACCGCCGCATCCCCGCAATTCCGCCCCGCCAACTCTGTTCTGGACTGTGACTGCACGGGTGGATTTGACGCGATACAGTCATTTCCAGGGGCCCAACACGGGAGTGCATGCGGAGGGATGAGGATTACGGTAACCAGCTCGACAGCCACATCAATTACCAAGGAGGCGTGGTGAGCAAGCAGGGCCCAACCCACTGGGGAAGTACCTACGCTAGAGGACCTGCGCTGATTGGACTCGAAGACCTGAGTCCTGACACACCCCCCACGTCAGACTGTCACCGATGCCTCAACCAATCGTAGTGGGGCTTTGGGTGTTTAAACTGTGGCTGTGAACTGCACTTGCACTGTTTGGCGGCATCTGAGGAAGTCAGCAATTGACGAAACGCGTCATGCCATGGCCGAAATAAAAGCTTGTTACCTGTGATCCGTGAGTGCTTCAGCTTCTTTTTGAGGAGTATGGTTTCGTGTTTAGATGCGGTCACAAGCATCGAGGAGTACCCATCCCACAAGTCAGTTCGGTGGTTGTGTGGCAACTGTTGGTAACTTCAAAAACTTTTTGAAAACACCGAACCGCCGCATCCCCGCAATTCCGCCCCGCCAACTCTGTTCTGGACTGTGACTGCACGGGTGGATTTGACGCGATACAGTCATTTCCAGGGGCCCAACACGGGAGTGCATGCGGAGGGATGAGGATTACGGTAACCAGCTCGACAGCCACATCAATTACCAAGGAGGCGTGGTGAGCAAGCAGGGCCCAACCCACTGGGGAAGTACCTACGCTAGAGGACCTGCGCTGATTGGACTCGAAGACCTGAGTCCTGACACACCCCCCACGTCAGACTGTCACCGATGCCTCAACCAATCGTAGTGGGGCTTTGGGTGTTTAAACTGTGGCTGTGAACTGCACTTGCACTGTTTGGCGGCATCTGAGGAAGTCAGCAATTGACGAAACGCGTCATGCCATGGCCGAAATAAAAGCTTGTTACCTGTGATCCGTGAGTGCTTCAGCTTCTTTTTGAGGAGTATGGTTTCGTGTTTAGATGCGGTCACAAGCATCGAGGAGTACCCATCCCACAAGTCAGTTCGGTGGTTGTGTGGCAACTGTTGGTAACTTCAAAAACTTTTTGAAAACACCGAACCGCCGCATCCCCGCAATTCCGCCCCGCCAACTCTGTTCTGGACTGTGACTGCACGGGTGGATTTGACGCGATACAGTCATTTCCAGGGGCCCAACACGGGAGTGCATGCGGAGGGATGAGGATTACGGTAACCAGCTCGACAGCCACATCAATTACCAAGGAGGCGTGGTGAGCAAGCAGGGCCCAACCCACTGGGGAAGTACCTACGCTAGAGGACCTGCGCTGATTGGACTCGAAGACCTGAGTCCTGACACACCCCCCACGTCAGACTGTCACCGATGCCTCAACCAATCGTAGTGGGGCTTTGGGTGTTTAAACTGTGGCTGTGAACTGCACTTGCACTGTTTGGCGGCATCTGAGGAAGTCAGCAATTGACGAAACGCGTCATGCCATGGCCGAAATAAAAGCTTGTTACCTGTGATCCGTGAGTGCTTCAGCTTCTTTTTGAGGAGTATGGTTTCGTGTTTAGATGCGGTCACAAGCATCGAGGAGTACCCATCCCACAAGTCAGTTCGGTGGTTGTGTGGCAACTGTTGGTAACTTCAAAAACTTTTTGAAAACACCGAACCGCCGCATCCCCGCAATTCCGCCCCGCCAACTCTGTTCTGGACTGTGACTGCACGGGTGGATTTGACGCGATACAGTCATTTCCAGGGGCCCAACACGGGAGTGCATGCGGAGGGATGAGGATTACGGTAACCAGCTCGACAGCCACATCAATTACCAAGGAGGCGTGGTGAGCAAGCAGGGCCCAACCCACTGGGGAAGTACCTACGCTAGAGGACCTGCGCTGATTGGACTCGAAGACCTGAGTCCTGACACACCCCCCACGTCAGACTGTCACCGATGCCTCAACCAATCGTAGTGGGGCTTTGGGTGTTTAAACTGTGGCTGTGAACTGCACTTGCACTGTTTGGCGGCATCTGAGGAAGTCAGCAATTGACGAAACGCGTCATGCCATGGCCGAAATAAAAGCTTGTTACCTGTGATCCGTGAGTGCTTCAGCTTCTTTTTGAGGAGTATGGTTTCATATATATATATATATATATATATATATATATATAAACACATATAAAATACATGTGCAACAAGTCCAGGGCAGCAATCTAGCATACTATTTAAGAAATGCATAATAAAACCACACATTATTGGTCAGTTAATTAGAAGCTGTTTCATACATATATGTTAAAAGAAAAAAAGAACATAAAATGCACTTGCAGTAAGTCCAAGGCAGCACTTTAGTCCTACAATTAAGGCCTCGTCATTGGAAGCTTTTAGAAATAGTATTTTAAAAGCAGTTGGAAAGCACATAAAAAGTTCATTTAAAACATGGTGGTCTTTAAGCAGATAAATAACATATTTCCAGTAGGCCAGATACAGTTGAAAACCACCCATAAGTTGTAGTTTAATACAATGAAATTAGATTTTGCCAAACGACATACCATAGGAATTCCAAGTGGTATTAATATACAAATCGAAGGGGCCTGTCAAATTTGAGATGTTTGATCCTATGCACGAGCTTTGATGCAAAAATGTTGCCACAGCACAGACAATTAACTTATGCAACTGTCTGATGGCCCTATCACATTTTCTGATTCCCATTTGCCTGCAGACTGGAGCTAGCTAGCATTTTCTGGGGGCATCATAACCCGGACAGAAAAAAGGAAGTGTGGGAGTCTTTTATCCGCTTGGAGACAAACTGAGCATGCAGTACTTAGATCAGTGGAATTTTTTCACTTTTTGCTAAAGCTCTTGAGGGGAAGGGTGCCATAGCGAAACTTGATAAAGAGCTGCCTATCTAGAGGGACCATGATATAATCTAGAAAATCCTCAAACTCACTGGAGTTTTTAATTTACAGTAAGTATGAGGTGAGGTACCTGGACTTAGTCTCCTTACTTCCAAGGCCCATATGTGTTCCCAGTAAGTTTTCTTCAGGGGGGACTTGGGCAAGGTTGTTTGTTGTGTTTTACTGTCCCAAAGCTCCTTAAGTCCAGAGATGTGAGGGAAGCTCTATAGATTTTCCACCCACTTAATTTTTCTACCCTTTTCCAGTTCAACGACTTTCTTAAATGCCCAAAAATAGTTTTCTAGTACTGGGGTGCTCCTTACTCTCCACACAAATAAAATGGGATGCAGATTGGCCCTACTCACAATTGACAAAATAGGAGTGCTCTGAAGTAACTTCACTAAGCATGGCTTCAGCCTTCATCTGGTAGATGTTAATCGCTGGGGATATCTGTCTCATTTTTGATGAATTGAACAGCATTTCACACCCGATGCATAATGGCCTAGATTTAAGGCGCTCTTTCTCATCTGAGGTGACCAAAGCATGTTGGAAATTGACCTGATGACCAAATAATCAAAACCATGAACCCTCCTCAGGCTAAGGACATCAACTTTGATGAAACCACTAAAGGTTTTATGAGGATTTATTCACATGAACTTTGTTTTCCCCCGATTTATTTCCAGACCCTGATCTAATCAAAAGGTTGCAAAGTTATCCATCAGGGTTTGGAGACCATCCTCTGTCTTAGAGAGCAGCAGGATGTCATTCGCATAAAGCAGTATAGGTATTTTGCAGCCTGCAATCATTGGGACATCATTCCGGCACTGTTCCATCTAAGCCACCATATTGTTTAGGTACAGATAGAAGAGGGTGGGGGATAACGGGCACCCCTGCTGCACCTCTCTCTTAACTCGATGAGGTCTGTGAGGTCACAACGCTGGCTCAATCGAATCTGTGCATTTGTACCGGTATGTAGATGAATTAGGATGTCAAGTAAAGAAGATGGGATCTCCATCTGCCTCAGTGTCTTCCATAGCTTGCAACTGGGAACTAAACCAAAGGCAGTCTTGAGATCCACAAAGATCACATACAAGTGGGTCTTCTGGTTGCCCACCGTTTTCCATACTATGTTCAAAAATCAAAACAGTACTCACACTTTTCCTAAAACCAACTTGCAACTCTGATAGGCCAGCTGTATTTTCCATCCAGTACTCAGGAGCCCTCAGAATCTGCCTACAAAATAATTTTTAGGCTACATCATTTAGACCGGTCTATAGGTTAGCAGTCAGTCTTTTGGGCCCTTTTTATGGATAGGCACAGTTTCTGCTGCTTTCCATGATGGGGTGGGGGGTGTTTGTGCTCCCTACTATTGGCTTTGCTAGTTTATTGAAATATGAGGACCAGTTATATAAGTTAGCTGGTCCTGTCACTTTATCTGGCAATATGCTAATAATAGCATTGCCCATGGCTTCTAATTCTATAGCCAGATTGCATCTGGTTGGATGGCAGCCTCCCTCAGGGTCTTCAGAAGCATCAGCAGTATCCTCCCCTGTTACATCCTACAGATCAGAGAAGTGCCTCCACCATGCCTGGGGATAATAGAACTGTCCAAAAAAAAGGCGTTCTACACTGGCCCCATTGACAACTAACTCTTAAAAGTTCTTACTATCCGTGAGCTTTGCAGCTTCAAATATTTGGTCCCAAAGGTTTTTATCCCAGGCTCAACGAGCCAGCTCCGGAGTTTTTTTTTAGTGCACCCTCTTGGCCCTATGAGGTCACCCCTGCCATCTTTCAGTGCATAAAGTAAGTTCATTTTTGCTACCCTACAGTCTTTGTTGAACCAGCCATTCTATGTTTAGGGTGGGCATTGGACTTCCTTTAATTTTGGCAAAAACAATAGGCCACTTTGGATATAAGCTTATTATGTATGTCCAGGATAGCAACATTTCTAGCCTTAGTGGTCTCAAGTCTTTTTATGCCCTCTAAGGCTACAATTAATGCCCTTCTATGAACTCCAGGGTCTCTTTCTTAGTCGAGACTATTGCCCATTTCAGGAGCCACCTTTTATTGACTGACCGCAGGTCCCTTGCTAATGATCTGGGGGCATCTTCCAAGCAATCTATGAAGTCCCCCATTGTACAATGTAGAGCACTGTGGTCACTGTCTTGCCTAGGGACCACCCTCATGTCTTCAAAGAACCTCCATAGGGGCAGAGAAAAAAAACAAAGTCTATTGTACTGGAATGACAGAGGTGATTATTTGTATGGAGGTCTTGGGAGTCGGATCTCATGCGACCATTGCAGGCCCTGAGGCCAAAGTGCAGTGCCAGGGACATCTGTTAGTGAGCAGTGTAAGTTTGTCACTTCACCGGGGAGCCATTAGAGCAGGCATACCCCATTCTTCAGCTTCAGCGGGGGAGTTCCCATCACCTTCCAGTGACTCAAATGTGGTATTGAATTCCCCTGCTACTATCAAGGAGTAATGATCGGAATTCCCCTTGTGCATCATAAACTGTTTCAAGGTTGGACTTCCACTGGAGCTCCTGACCCCTCTGATGTAGATGTTATACATATGAGTTAGGCCGCCATCCTTGCTCCTTAGGGAGATGCCCAAAATGTCAGGAGATTTTATATTAAGTAATCTATTACTAGTGAGCATTTCCAATCTTACCCCAATGATAAGTCCTCCAGAAGGGTGCCCAGTCCCAGAGTGGAGAGCAGGTATACAGTAGCTTAAGTACCCCAACCTATGTCCAGGTTCCAAACACCACATCTCATGGAATAAACAAAAATGAAAAAGATCTATAAACGTGGCCCATTCCGGATCTCCGAGCTTTTGCTTCAAGACCGCAATATTCCATGATACAATGTTATTGATGTTGCAAGTTCTCGGTTGAGCCTGTTGCTGTTTTGGGAAGGGCACAACTATAGTTGCTCGCTTGGCAGGACACTCCCCACCCCCTTGGATCGTTAATGCAAGGCATTTTTGTCTATGCCATTGACAAGAGGATGTGACTCATTTAGAGGTCAAGAGGATATGACATGTTTACAGATCCTCAAGAAGACAAAGTCTACCATGTTTTAGACCTAGGAAGTTAAAGACCGACATTGGCTACCAGGCCTATGACAAAGTGGAGACTCTGCCTGTACAAAATGGAGTCTGCATTTATGAGTTCAAGAACCTAAAACTAAAATAAAGAAGTCTAAAATCAAGTGATCCAAATATATAAACTAATAGATTCATGAATTTATGACATTCCGGGAATAATTTCTCAACTCATCACTAAAGTATCACTGAGTTTATTTGTGATTGATCCTGCTTACCAGACATATTCATTATACATTCTCAGAATAAAAGCACATACCAGAAATGTGCATCTGATGAAATAGCAATTCATCACTTGTTACATGTTCAATAACATATGCCTTTAAGCTCAAATGAAAAAGGTACTTTTGTGCCAGAAGACATGAACCTTATGACACCCGCTTTCCCCTACAAACCTAGCAACCTGCTACTAGATTCTTAATTACTATATAAATGTAAAAACAGTTTAATTGCCCATTAAAAATTACAAACTACAAAAAAAGTAAAACAATTACATTAATAATAGTAACACCTAGAATTGATTTGATAACAAGCAGGGCCTGATTTACAAAGGTAAGCTAAACCTTCAAGTAGGTTTAAACTTTGTAACAAGTTTACTTGAAACTCCTTAAACCACTCTGACTCATTCCATCCTCTTTAGTATTACGCCTGCTAATTTCCTACTCACTCCCCCATGTCCCTCCCATATTTACTACTAAAATCTATATTCACATGTGCAGATAATCTGTAGCCCTAGCAGAGAACTCTGCACCAGAAGTGTAGGCAAAACATACTTTTTGTAGAAGTTTTGTCGTACTAAAACTATTCTACAAAGTGCAATTTGTGAGTTAAGCACATATCTTACATTTATTTAAAATGATATTTTATAAAATTATATTAAAGTAAACAATAGTATATACAACTATTTTTTAAAAAAAAGATCTTGTACACATAAAAAATTATATTATTACCTTCTATATTTTGTCACAATTTTTTTAGTGGCATTACTTGAGACATGATACTCATGTCACAAGATAGTTTTGAAGCAATATGTTTGTCGCTCACCAGTGAAGGATAATAGCAAGTAACATTTTGTACTTCAGGTAATTTTTCCCTTTCTCACTTTTTTCTCATTCTTCACCTTAAAGGATGGATGCGGAAGGTAAACTAGCAGGGTGACCACAATGGTCAGTGACAAGCACCCTTTCAAGCTATAGCAAGCGTAGGAGGGCAATGAGGGTAGCTGTGGGCGTTTCATTGCAATTCCCATTGATTTTGACGCTGCCACATCTTTACAAAGGTGGCATAAATATGGGGCAGTGCCAAAATTAAGAACAGGGGAAACCTGGTCTTACCCTGGGGAAACGAGGAGAAATATTGAACCGAGAACGACATCCAGGTCCACACATTGCTGACATGTTAATGCAATTAAATGGTGCTAAGGTCTTCTCTCGCCTTGATTTAGTTAAAGGTTATCATCAGTTAGAACTTGAAAAAGATTGTAGGTACATTACAACCTTTTCTACATATGTTCGTCCGTTTTGATACAAAAGACTTACGGCCTGATTTTGATCTTGTCCGGACTCCTGCCATCCCTCTGTGGCGGAGTTTACAAGTGCTTCGTAGAGCTGACGGAATCCCACCCACCAGATTGAGATGTGGGCTGGCTGATCCTCCATCTGTGTTGACGGAATGTTTTCATTGTGTAAGTGAATCATGGCTGTCAACGCAGCGGACTGCTCTGGTGGCTAACATTACTCTGTTGCCATCAGGGTGGTGGGATTGTGCCAAGCCTATTTAGATTGCACAGTTGTGCTGGCGTTGAGATAGTGGGGGATTTCCGATGGAGGGATTCCGTCACATGATGCATTCAATATTGTACTATTTCTGTGGCTTTTGGATGGATGCTAGAATCACACACCTGATGTGTTTTGGCTAATTGGTTTCACCTGCATAACACACTAAAAAACACACTACATTTCAGACCATGAGCCTTTGCCATACCACTGCAGCAGAACATTGTTCCTAAGCACTCTTTCAATCAAGTCAGGTTTTTATTTGCTTTCCCTGTTTTTTGTTCATTTTGTCTTTTTCTCATTGATCATACAGTGGGTTATTAAATTCAATTACGTTTATTATTTCATAATGGCAGGTAAGAGAAATCCAAGTTTTACTGAGATAGAATTATCAGTCATGGTGGATGAAATTGTTAGAGTAGAGCTACAACTGTTTGGAGTCAAATTACAAAATACAACTATAACTCAGAAAAGGCAAATGGGTATTAGATCAGGTCCGGCAGCCTTGCCTGAAGGGAGATTGTTAAGTGCCATCTTCAGGCAAGACTGCCTGACCTGATCTAAAACCCATTGAATTCTATAAAACATTCCAAGCTGTAATACTCCTTGACCTGGTTGAATGATTCCTACAGGCTCAATCAGGAAAATCTGTGCCAGGCTCCTGGGCAGGCGCTGACATTGTGGTGATTCCAAAAAAGGGTAATTCACCCTTGGAACTAGGATCATATAGACCTATTACTCGGTGAGCAGTCTAAATATCGAGTTTTAAATGTCGACCTACAAGTATATCGAGTTGTAAATATCGTAGGTAAAGAATATCGAAGTCAAGAATATCGATGGACAGAATATCGACCCCAAGGTAAGTATTATCGAAGTTAATAATATCGAAGTCATTAATATAGATGTAAGAAATATCGTAATAAAAAATTTCGATGTCAAGAATATCGATATTTTATTAGTGTAATGTATTTTAATATGTATTTTATTTGTATGTGAAAGATTATTGTAATGTATTTTAATACATTTAAAAATAAATGTTTAGAGATTAATAATTATTTAAAATATAATTTAGCGTTTTAGTATCAGAGCGGGTTGTGGGTTTATAGGGGAATAGGGTGGGAAGTAATTTAATTATAATTAATTAATTAATATGTATTGTTTAATTGGTATTTATGATTAATTAATTGTTAATTAATTACTAATTGTTAATTAAATATATTAATTGATTAATTAATTGTTAATTAATTACTAATTGTTAATTAAATATATTAATTGATTAATTAATTGTTAATTAATTATTAATTGTAAATTAATTGTATTCATTGTTTAATTATATAAGTTATAATTAGTTTAATATTAATATTTCTTTATTGGTATTGTTAATTAATTAATTTTTAATTACTAATTAATTGGTGATTTAATTTTATTAAGTGATTAATTGATGCTTACATTAATTATGTGAATTTTTATGTGTAGTGGGTTGTGGGTTTATAGGGGAATAGGGTGGGATGTAATTAAATTAAAAAAATTACTGATAATTTTTAATTATTTGTAATTAATAATAATTATTTGTTAATTAATTATTAATTGGTAATTAATTGTTATTAGTACGTTAAATATAGTAAATATAAATAATTTATTATTTCATGTTCTTTGTTGTTATTGCTAATTAATGTATTGTTAAATAATAATTAATTTGTGAATAATTGTAATTTGGTAGTTAATATGTATAAATTTGTAAATAATAAGTATATTAATTATAAAGAATGTATTATTAATTGTAAATAATAGATAAACTGATATTTAAATGTATTGTGTATTTTGTATGTGTAGTGTGTTGTGTGTTAAAGGGGGAATAGTGTGGGATGTAATTTAAAGTTATTTATATAAATATTTATTTTAAATAATTGGTATTTAATAATACATATTTTGTAAATTAGTTATTAATATGCTATTTTTTTATAACTAATTATTTAATTGGTTATTATGTTTATAGAATCCCTATGCTATCTCTCTGGAGTTGGAATAGTAATTTTTACCCCTACGCTATCCAACGCTTTCCCTACTGTTGCACTCTTTGGAGTTGGAATAGTAATTTTTACCCCTACGCTATCCAGCGCTTTCCCTACTGTTTCATTTACTGGAGTGGGAATAGTAATTTGTACCCCTACGCTATCCAACGCTTTCCCTACTGTTGCACTCTCTGGAGTTGGAATAGTAATTTTTACCCCTACGCTATCCAGCGCTTTCCCTACTGTTGCACTCTTTGGAGTTGGAGTAGTAATTTTTACCCCTACGCTATCCAACGTTTTCCCTACTGTTGCACTCTCTGGAGTGGGAATAGTAATTTTTACCTTTACGCTATCCAACGCTTTCCCTACTATTGCACTCTCTGGAGTTGGAATAGTAATTTTAACCCTACGCTATCCAACGCTTTCCCTACTGTTGCACTCTTTGGAGTTGGAATAGTAATTTTTACCCCTACGCTATCCAGCGCTTTCCCTACTGTTTCACTTACTGGAGTGGGAATAGTAATTTGTACCCCTACGCTATCCAACGCTTTCCCTACTGTTGCACTCTCTGGAGTTGGAATAGTAATTTTTACCCCTACGCTATCCAGCGCTTTCCCTACTGTTGCACTCTTTGGAGTTGGAATAGTAATTTTTACCCCTACGCTATCCAACGTTTTCCCTACTGTTGCACTCTCTGGAGTGGGAATAGTAATTTTTACCTTTACGCTATCCAACGCTTTCCCTACTATTGCACTCTCTGGAGTTGGAATAGTAATTTTAACCCTACGCTATCCAACGCTTTCCCTACTGTTGCACTCTTTGGAGTTGGAATAGTAATTTTTACCCCTACTGTATCCAACATTTTCCTTATTGTTGTTTTTGTTGGAGTTGGACTAGTAGTTTTATTGTGTCTGATATTTCATATGTTTTGTATTTTTTTTGCTATTGTAATATATCATTAATAATAAAAATTAATCACATTAAAAATATTGATTATTATTTGCTATATGTAATTATTAAATATTTATTAATGTTATTATTTTATGTGTATAGATGTATTGGTAATTTTTAAAAACATTTAATAATTTATACGTTACAGAAATTATTAGTAAAATTAATTATTCAGTAAGTATATATATTATATATTATATGTACATGTTTAATTAAAGTTTTATTAAATTATATATATATTAATAATACAGTTTAAATATTATACAATATATTTAATTATGTTTATTTAATTTCTAAGTATAATTTGGTTTATTTTACATATATTTTTAAAGTAAAAGAAAAACGATATTTTTAATAACGATATTTTTGACATCGATATTTAATTTTCGATATTTTTGTACTTACCATGTTGTAGATAGGATGACGATATTCTTGACATCGATATTTTTGTTGCGATATATTTGTAGGTCGATATTCTGTCTGTCGAAATTATGTCATACAACCCTATTACTCTTATGAATTCGGATGCTAAGATTTTCTCTAAGGTAATGGTTCTTAGTCTGTGTAAGATAATGGGGCAATTGGTTAGTCCTACACAGCATGGTTTTATCCCAGGGAGGGGAACTGCACAGCATGTCCGCAAGGTCATTACTTTATTCGATGCCACAGAAGTCTCATGGCGGTCATGTTTTTGGATGCAGAAAAAGCATTCGATCGGGTCTCCTGGGACTTCCTTTGTGCTGCTTTATCGTGGTGTGGTATCGGAGAAGGGTTTATCAAGGAGATTCAGGCACTCTATCAATCCCCTACAGCCCAGCTTAGAATCTATGGAGGGCATACCTCGGCAGTGCAGATTAAACGGGGTACCCGTCAAGGGTGTCCATGTTCGCCTCTGTTATTTGCGGTCTACATGGATCCGTTAATTCGCAGGTTGGAAATTAATGACCAAATCCTCCCGATTAGGATTCAGGGCCAAGTGTTTAAATCTCTAGTTTATGCGGATGACGTTGCGATAGTGACTCCTTCTCCAATTAGCGCAATTGTGGAAGTAGAAAGGGAGGCTAAGTTATTTGGTAGCATTTCGGGCTACGCGTTAAATGGTACCAAGACACAGATCATCAAGAATAGCCAGGTGGTCTGTGACGATGTGCGGGTAGTTAAATCGGCTGTGTACCTGGGCATTAGTATTTCAGCAGATCTGGACAAGATTGTAGATCTTAATATCGAACCTATAATGGCTAAAAGCAAGAAAGATCTTGATAGGATACATAACCTTCACCTCTCTTTGGAGGGCGCTCTAATGTGGTCAAAATGATTATTTTGCCCAAGTTTCTGTACTTATTTAGGACAATTCCATTGATTTTTTAAGGTAAATGGTTTGTTGCGATTGAACATGTAATCAATAGATTTATCTGGGCTCAAGGGAAGACTAGGAGAACCCTTCGGTTTATAACTCTTATTAGGGATAGGGGAGGATGGGCGGTTCCCGATTTTAAGTTATATTACTGGACAGCAGCCTTCCAGTACATGAGTGGGCTGATCGGGGGAGATACCTTAGATTCACAGGTTAAGATAGGATCAACTGATATATACGCAATACTTATTGGCGAAGATGCAGAAAATTGCTTTCTGAAATATACTGATCCCAGCTATTTTAAAAGAACCAGATTTAAGACACTTGTAGCAGGCTATAAAATTTGGGCATCATTTTGTAAAAAACTGGGGCTGGGTAGATTCAATGCCTATACTCGGATTGAAAGGAATGTTTCTCTCCCAGGAGAAATATTCACAGATACTGTTATGGTTGATTGGGGGCGGCGGGGGATTCGGAAATTGGGGGACCTGATGGGGGCTAATGGCGTCTTCCAGTTCGCTGATATCAAGGGGAAGTATGGTATTACTAGGAATAATTTTTTTACGTTTTTGCAAGTTCGGAGTTATTTGATAAATAAACAGGGTGGCACTGCTGGGTTCTGTAAAAATAGGATATTGGACGTAATTGAGGGTGGGGTAGAATGCTCCATAAGGAAACTCTACGCTGAGCTGTCTGTCTTAAAAAGCGACGATCTGGGGAAAAAAGGAAGGAAATGGGTAGATAAGCTCCAGGTGGACCAGGATTGTTTTCAGGACTCTCTGGAGTTGGGGCGGACTATACTCTGCTTGGCAGCATTGCAGGCCCAACACTATAAAACGATATATTCTTTTTACCATACACCTGCTAGGATTGCTCAGTGGGGGGGGGGGGGGCAGGAACTAGGTGCCCCCAGTGCGATAGTGTTGAGGCTGATATTATCCATGTTTTTGCACTATGTCCGCAACTTAATTCGTTACATAGGGCTATTGAATCTTTTTTCGATAAAACTTTAGGAATTAATGTTACCCTTACTCCAGCATGGCTTATCCTTGGGGTAGGTGGGGGAAATGAGCAATGTAGTTCATATTACTTTTTGTTTATGGCTATGTCAGTTTTAAGAATTTGTGTGGCAACAACATGGCTGGACAAGGTAGCCCCAACCTTTCATCAATGGTTGGCTAGATTGCTGTCAGTATATAATCTGGAAAAAGGGATATATGATAGGAAGGGGAAAAAAGGTAGAATTCTTGGGAAACGCATATGGGATCCTATCATGAGGTGGAAGGAGAACGTTTGAAAATAATTTTGAATTTATGTTTATTCTCTCTTATGGTGACTAGTTAGTTAATATAATTTATTCGAGTTCAAAATTCATGAAGTCATAAAAGCAACAGGTTCATTACAAAGACAAAAGTAAACCACAGTGGAATTGTTAAAAAAAGACATACAAAGTTTTCCTAAAAATTAATTAAACTTTTCCTTTTCCTTAAAATACTTTTTAAAAAGCCCAGCATTATTGACACACAATATTATGGTGACTAAGGACTGTGCTCATGTTTTCTTTTCTTATGTGCATCTCAGACAAGTGACTGTGCTATGTGCAAAATTATTTGATTTCTTTCTGTTTGGAAATAGAAAAATGTAATAAAAATATTTTTAAAAAAAAGAAAAGGCAAATGGGGCCAGAATAATTGACAGAGTGACTGGTGTAGCAAACAACCTGCTCACACAGCAGTAAATAAGGAAGAGGTGGAACGACATGCGGGGTAGAGTGTGTTCCCTGGCCTTCTAGCATCACCTGGAGGCTCAGAGGACTGGTGGTCGTTCTCCCAGGTTTCCCTTTACAACTTTATCCCTGGGAAGGCAAAGGTCTTGCAGATCCTGCATCCTGAGGGCCTGACCGGAATCCCTGGTAGAGTGGAGACTGGTAAGTAATCATTTTGAATGTGTCACTAAACTTAAACATCATTTCTGCTTGTCATTTAGCTATCACTAATGTGTTTTGCACCTTTTTTAAAAAAAAAGTTTTTGAAATATTTGTATTTGTTTTGTGATTTAAACATACAATCAAACAAGTCATGAATACACAGTAAAGATTGTGAGTCAGGCCGTAGCCTTTGTTGTGGAACAGATAATATAGCAACATTTTCTCCAAGGGAGAACATGCATTTAGGCTCATGCGCCACATATGTACAGGTGCCGAAGTTTGCATCTGAAGTATCCACATTTATGGACAGTAGGTCAAACCATGCGTATTTAAGGCTCTTCCCCCGATCTTAGCGGTGTCAAATTCACTCCCTCCCCCTCTTCTCCTATATTAATTTATCCAAGGGGCCCATATCTTCCGGAATTTTCGAGGACAACCCCTTCCTTTGTAGGTCACCTGTTCCGCCACCATGTATTGATCAAGACATGTTCTCCACTCTTTAAGTGTAGGTATTTTTTGGGCACCCCAGTATCTAGCTATGTCCCTCTTGGCTACCACCAGCCCCAAGGTAGCCAAGATGAGTTTATGTCGTAGCAGGTCCACATCGGAAGGGATTCCCAATAGGAGGAACTTAGCGTCCATCTCAAGTTGGGCTTCCAGTATAATGCTAAGCTCCCTCACAATCTTATTCCAGTATATTTGAATCCAGCTGCATTCCCAGAGGGTGTGTATGAATGTACCGCACTCCGTGTGGCATCTGAGGCAGTCCGAGGTGTCTGCTCTTCCCATCTTATGTAACCTTGCTCTATCAAAGTAAGTTCAATGCAGGATTTTATATTGGATGAGGCGTAATCTCAATTTAATCGCCACCTCACGTGGGTGCATAAGAGCAGCCTCCCAGTCAATGTCGTCCATCGGGCCAGTGGTAAGTTCCCATTTAGCTCAAAGTGAACCCAGGGTGTCAGGCATGTTGTTAAGTAGTGTTTTATATGTAAATTAGATGGCCATGGCAGGAATCTCCTCTTGCAAGAGTCTGCCTTCTAACGGGGCATATTCCGGCAGCGTCTCTGCATCCAGCCCCTCAGCCAACCAAGCATGTTTCAGTCAAAGGTAGGCATAGGATTGAGTGTCGTGGAGCTGATATGTGGCTTGAAGCGTGCTGAATGGAGCCAATGCGCCTTTCTCCATTACATCCCCAATTTTAGAGATCCCTAATAAATCCCACTGTCGGAAGCCTCTCAATTTACCATTCTCACTTAGTCATGTCCCCTCTCATAAAGGGGTCTCCCTGGTAGGTTTCATGTACCATTTCATTTGCTTCTCTGCACTTTCCCACGCCTCTAGCAACCTTTGGGTGGCTTGTAAGAGCCAACTACCACCCTTACCACCATAGATATAATGTAATTGTGTAGGTTTTCAAAATTGCAGTCTTTCCAACATATACGTGAGATGGTCTCTCGGAGCGTGGTTCCATTTGTTAAGGACAATGAGATGGGCCGCTCTATGGTAGGCTGTGATGTCTGGTAGGACCAGACCCACATTGTATTGGTTACTCTGTAGTGTTTGCAGTGCTATGTGTGGATAGTCCCTGTCCCAAAGGAGAAGGCGTAGCTTGTTGTTAAGGTTTGTGAACACGGTCTCTGGTATTTTGCAGTAGGTGTTTTGCAACACATAGAGCAGTTTGAGGATTGTGATCATTTTGTACATGGCAGCCCTACCCATGAGCATCAGGGTGAGTTTCCTCTACCTCTTGACATCTTCTTGAAAATTTAAAAGGAGTCGGTCTGATATCATGGTTTAAGCTAGGGGGTACCTCTGTGGTGATATAAAGTCCTAGGTAAGTAAACCCTTCTGTTGACAAGCGTAAGCAGCTTGGGTATGTCTGAGGCTCCACCTCCCCTACCACCGGGTATAAGGTGGATTTACTCCAGTAAATCTTGTATAGTTTGAATGATTGGACGACTGCAAATGATGTACTCTCCCCATGCCAAGCAGGTTTTAGAAGACGGACAAGTACCATAGACCAGGTGTTCAGATTGGTAGATATAGCCTGGAAATACACAAGGCTAAGATCTGGCCATCTATATGTGGCCTTTATCAATTTAAAGGCTGGATTCGATTAAATTCCCAGAGACCTTTTATGGCTAAATTTATTACAACAGGGGGTACCTAAAAATATTCTAGTGCAGTTGGTCAGGTTACATGAGAACAACTTTGCAAGAGTGCGTTGGGGCCAAGGGGGAGAACTCACTGAAGAGATACCAGTTAATAGAGGTGTGCGCCAGGGCTGTGTCCTGGCGCCAACCCTTTTTCTTTTATATGTTAATGACATGGTTGAGTTTTTGCAAAAATCCAATCATGATTCCCCGAAATTGGGGGGGAATCATGTTTGTGCATTAACCTTTGCTGACGACACAATATTGTTGTCGCAAACACCGAAGGGTTTGCAATGTCTTCTAAACTCACTCAATGAATATTGTAAACTAAAAGGCCTGGAAATTAATCCTGCAAAAACCAAATATATGTCGATAAGGCCCCATAAGTGTTTTAAGAACGACATTAAGTTGAATGGAGTGAGTTTAGAACGTGTCCCTAATTTTATCTATCTTGAAGTGAATATTGATTCTAAACTCTCCTGGAACCCACAGATAACGAAATCAAGATCAATTTTAATAAAAAATTTAGCACCAGTTTTAAAGAAACTTTTTGCAACCACGTCAAAGGCCATCACTCCAGCCCTAGAAGTCTATAAGTCTAGGGCCCAATACGCTGCCCTATATGGCTCAGAGCTTTGGGGGGGGGGGGGGGGGGTTCTCTTTTGAATTTAATCACGGGGGAAAACAAGATACTGAGGAAATTAGTAAATTAGTCGCTCTCCCCCAAAATACACCTGTGACCCCCCTAATGCTCGATATGGGCATAAAACGAATTGGACAAAGGGCTGTTTGGATGACCTTGTCATATTGGATAAGAATATGGACGACAGAGGAACTTTATACCTACAGACAACCATTAAGTGAACTTTTGGCCCTTGACACACATGTTAGTTTCCCGTGGTTGATCCATATTCGTAAATGGTTATTGGATCTGGGTTTGAGCAGGTTTTGGGAATACCCGAACTTGCTGATCCCTGACTCAAAACAGGAAATTAAGACCATTTACTGGAATTTTATTAGGCACAATGTTATTTTAAATTGTGGAGCTGGTACACTTACTACTCAATTTCTGATGTTTAAAATAATCCCCTACTTTGAACAATTCTTAGATGAGATTGAACCCCTACTTGCCAAGGTACTGTATCTAAAATGTAGGTACGGTACTCTCCAGATTAAGTCTTTTACCTCTAAGTGGGGGACAGCTCAGAAAGGGGAAATTGATTGTAGGTGTACCCAGTGTCACTTAGGAAGTAAAGAGGATGTCGCGCATGTTTTATTCTTCGGCCCAGCATATAGATACTATAGAAATAAATGGATAAAACCCTTGGGCAGGAAATTATGTATCAGGAAATATAGTGAAATTGTGCGCATTCTAAAAACTGACACCTCAAAGCTTATTGTATTTGGCATCAGTAGATTTTTATTGGCTGTCAATTTTATTAGGACAAAGAAAGGGCTCAAATTTTAACTTTATGAATTTTATAATATATTGTAATCATATTAGTTTTAAATGGAAAACCAAACTCTGAATTGTTAATTGTTGATGATTGTATATAAATATATACTGGGAGAGTTACGATTATACGATGCTATGCAAAAGGTATAACCTTCTTATCTTGCACTTTGCACTTCATGGAAACAATTAGCCTTTGGCTATTTGCACAACCTGGCCTTGAATTATTATGGAGTAACCCATATGCTAAAGTATTACGAATGTTAAAGTATCTACGCACTATGCACTTTGATTCCTAGGGAAACAATTATGTTACTGCTTACGATATTGCAAGGTCTTACCCACTGCAATGTGAATTATTAATGGATGGACTAAAGTTTTGCACATGTAAATAGATTTCTTATTTTTACATCTTTGTATTTATGCTTTTATGATTCTTTGAATCGAATAAAGATGCTGTTGAATGACATCTTGTATCCCGTGTGATGGCCACAGTCTTCAAAACTTTGCAAAATGTTGGGATGCGTCACGGTAGGGTCCGTGACATACAATAATTGTGATCCCTATATAAAGATATGCGTTTTACCTCCAAAAGTCGGGGCTCGTATATGAAACTACCCAGTCCAGGGTAAGCTCTAACAACACAGGCCAAGGGCTCTAATATGAGGGCAAACAGTAAGGGAGACAGGGGACAACCCTCCCTACTTCCCCTTTGAATCGACCAGGTCGTCTAGGTAGCCCCGTTAACTTGGACTTTAGCCTCAGGCTTATTGTAGCGGAGTACCAACCATTCCCGAAAGACAAGACCAAATCCAAATTTCTCTAATGTACATACCATAAAGGGCCAGTGGATGGTATCAAATGCCTTCTCAGCATCTAGGGAAAGGAGCAGATGGGGACTGTCTCGGCTCCGAACTGTGTCCATCCAATTAGCCAGTCGTCTTAGGTTAAAGCGTGTGGCTCGCTTTGGCATAAAGCCTGATTGATCTCTGTGTATCAGGGGGCAATAATCGTCAAGAGGCGCGTCACGAGGATAGTGGCCAGAATCTTTGTTTCTATATTAAGCAGCGATATGGGTCGATAGGACCCACAGTCATCTGGGGTTTTTCCCATTTTATGAATTACCACCACCGTCGCCGTTCGGAGATCTTTTGAGAGAGTCCCTTGTTCTTTTGTCGTCCTAAACATATTATGTAAATGCGGGGCTAACAGACTGCTATTTAATTAAAAAAATTCTCCTGAGAGTCCATTTGGACCCGGGGTTTTTCCCGATCTTTGGCGGGCGATGGCCTCTGTTACTTCTTCGAGCATCATATCTTCTCCAAGCCTGTCTCTCTCCTCCTGGAAGAATACAGGAAGCTCAATTGTGTCTAGGTAGTGGGTTATTTGTGCCTCACTCTCTTGTAATCTAGCTGCATATAGGTCTGTATAATACCAGGCAAAAGCCCCCGCTATAGCTTGGGGTGTGGTGTGAGTGTGGATTCATTCCTGAATGGACGTTACCCATCTCGACTCCAATTCCTTCCTGCCTAACCATGCATGTAATTTACGCACCCTATCTCCTGTCTCGTACAGCCGATGTTGGACTGCCAGTTTGTGAGCTTTTGCCTCTTGAGTGACAAGCGCCTGGTATTCCCTTTTAGTTATTTCAATTTGGCGAAGGGTATAATAGCTCAATGCGGAGGGTCCACTTCCTTCTAGACTTAACAGCTTGCGTTCTAAGGTCTCTACCTCTTGGGTTTCACGCCGTTTTTTATGGGCAATTATATTTTGCACTCTGTCCCGTATCACCGTCTTAAATGCTTCCCATAAAGTGACTGCCGACTGTACTGAGCCGTCGTTTTCCTTACAATAGTGCTCTGAGTCCACCCTGAGTTCTTTAGCAACTCTTTTATCCTTCAAGGCCCATGCACTCAGTCTCCAAGTCACTCCCTGGTTGCCACTCCCCCCCCCCCCACCTTTAAAAGAAGCGGTGAGTGATCGGAAATGCCCCTAGCTAAGTATTCTATCCTCTCTACATGCTCGACCTCCCCCGCTGGAGCTAAGAGGTAATCCAGTCTCGAAAAGATCCTGTGACCCCCTGAGATATAGGAATAGGCACTTGTGTTTGGATGATCCCGTCTCCACAAGTCGGTCAGCCCAAGGGCCGCTTGGAATTTTGCCAACGCGTTGGATTCATGGGACCCAGGCCGTGTTTGAGCGCAATCTAAATAGGGTTCACTTACATCATTAGAGTCCCCCCCTATAATATGCGTAGCGGGGCCAGCATGCAAGAGGAGCTCCGTCAGTTTATCCAGGGTACGTTGCTGCAGGCGTGGGGGAGCATAGGTACTAATAAGTAAAAATGTATTACTATTCCAAATTCCCTGTGCTGCCACATATATCCCATCTGGGTCCACCCATTGATGAGTAATACGAAAGGGGGCGACTTTTTAATAAGAATAGCCACTCCTCTTGAACCCCTGGTAAAGCCCGCGTGCGCCAAGGTGGTGTAGCTGCACCTTTTTTAAACATATAAACCCATATATAAATTTATTTTTCCTATTTTTTGGGGGGGAAATTTGTAGCATTATTGCTGTTTCTCTTGTCTTACTAATTGTTAGTGTGTTGTCAATATGTGTGTTTTACTTAACGTTTTATATTTTGTTTTTGGCTGGTTTCTTTGTTTGTTTCAATGTATTTTGTTGTACTTAAGATTACAGGTTCCAATCTCCATTTAAGTTCACATAATGTAATGGTGCTTGTAAGTGTTTTTTCACATAATAACACATTTCATGTACGGGCTTCATTTAGCAAATGTCTGTTCATTTTCTTTGCATATATTTTACTAAAGAAAAACAGATAAGGGGGTGGTATTGGGCATAGGGAAGGTGCAAAGAAAAAATTCACTAGCCGTAGCAAGAGTCTCACTATTTGGGGACGGTGCAATAAGGAGGAGAGAACCACCAACTACTCCTAATCTGCAGCCTAGGCTGCACCAAGATACTAAACAAACAATCCTTAGCACACTTCAATCATATATGAAGTTCAGTTCAGTCATTAGAGTTACAAGATAGAGTGCAGGTCAATAATCCACAAGGAACAGCTGGTTTTTCTTGGTATTCTTCACTCTTTAATCCATGTGGTGATTCATTATTTTTCGATAGCTATTAGACGTAGCTGGTCCAAAATTCCAACGTACAAAGCCCGAAGCCAACACGTGTTTCGTCGCTATTACTTTTATGTACATGCGACTTTTTCAAGGCTAAATTAAAAACAAATATGGACCGGAGTCAACACATGTCAAAATGAATAGTTTAGCACTTCTAATCAGGATATCATTATGTACCACCACCATGATAATTCAGTAATCAAATGTGGTCTTTTAACGTATCAATTCACACCAACAGAACAAAATCATCATGAATGAAACAAATCAATACAACAGACAATACTCGCAAAAAGTAGGTAAATAACCAAATAGAGAAAACCCCAATCAAGAAATCATCATGCTCAATAAAGGAGAGTACCACAGGATGTATTATGTGTGCAGTTATATCTAATGTGAGACTAGTCATCAACATTGATATCAAAAGCGAGCAAAGTGGCAGATGATAGCATACAGCAAGCAACATTCAGTGTTTGCCAAACAACCGGCAAAAATACATGAGACCAGTGGTCTAACTGACCTGAAAAGGTACACATCATGAAACTGTGATCTGAGCACGGATTTAAGCGAGGAGTGCTTATTGCTACGTGGGACCTTATTGCTGTTTGTTTCTGCTGACCCTGCATTTCAGAGGACATTTGCCGGTTTTCCATTCCACGCCTCGCGGTACCCGCTGCGCGGGTCCCGCTTCGCTGCGAGGCACTTTCCAACACCTGGGAGCAGCTGACTGGGGCGTACCTGGGGCTGAGGGCTGCGAGCACAAGGGATAGGACTCCATCTCCCAGGAGTCTCTGGTCATCCCCCGCCCGCTCCACCTGGGCCGCTCTCCCTCATCGCCCCGCCCCCAACAATCCTCCCACCTCTGCAACATCCACAAAGGAGTCTGCATCTGCCGCTGCGCGGGAGCGCGCGGGAGCACGCCGGGAGAAGCCCGGGACAAGGGCGGGACCGTCTGTGGCCGTCCGGGGCCGGAGGAGGCCGGGCTGGGCCCTATTATTAACATTTTCTTCCTAATTACGTATTTTTGAACCTTATTAACTGGTATAATTATTATTGTTACTGTTTGTGTCTAAAGTGACGTTAAAGTCCCCATATTTGGAAGGATAAATACTGTGGCCTGAGTGGCATCGCTGATTGAGTATTGAGGTTGGTTATATCCCCGCCCGCTGTATCTTAATAAGAATAACAAAAATGCCCTTAAGGTCTGGTAAGGAGAGGCAAGTTCAGGTCTCAACCTCTAATGGTACTTTCACTGGTACAATTGATCAGTTTTTTAAACGTTCTACTGCTATATTAGAGAAGGAGATCGCCCTGGTTGAAAAACGCCTTTCGCTTGATATTATTACTGGCAAGCGGTCTTCACTAGGTAAAATCAATGAGGCTGTCTCCCCTGTCCCACTTTCCACGTTGAACTCGGACAGTAATGTAGAAGTAATGTTGGTAACTGCTCCTGAGATTCATACTGTGGAGATAGTGGATTCTAACCAGGAAAATGCTTTTAATACTGCGCACGTTAACTTACCAAATAGCGGGACCACTTGCCTAGATCAGTCCAGGGATAATTCTGGTCTTTCAGACTCACCAAATCTCAATATTAGTACTGAACTAATGGATTCCCTTTCCCATCCACAACAAACACCCACTCATAACCCTGGGAAACGCAAGAGGGTAGACTCACCGGACATGGAGGAACAAGCTGAGGGGTTGGGAAATGCCTCACCATCCCCCCCACAGCTACCCAATACTAACGCTACTGCCCAGCATGGGGGAGGTGAGACTATGATTAGCATTACAGAAGAGATATTTTTGGCTAAAATTGAGCTGCTATTCAAATCTCTACTTTTACCTCTTTTTGAAAGGACTAGGTTACTAAATACAAAAATGGATTCCTTAGATCTGCTAGTGAAGGATAATATAGCGACCTCTGACAGAATCCTCGCCAGCTTAGCAATTGCTGGTCTGACCCCCCCTGTCCCGACCATTCCGAAGCCCACCATTATGATGAACAATAAAGCGGGGGGTAATAGTTCACAAGTGGGACCCTCTATACCCAAGGTCCCGCAAAAAACTGTACCCGCTCCTAAGAAAGCAGTTTCTACAGAGAACCCTGCAAGGCCAAAGCCTGTAAAAAACCAGCAGGTTCAGAAAAACTCAACTTCCGTTAGGGGCAAAAATATTAGTCATCAGCCCATCGCCAAACCCATCCCAAAGAAACAGTGTGTGAACCTCCCACCGGAGTCAGTGCCTTATACAATTGTTTTAACTGGCGTGGCTCCGCTTGTAGATGGCAAGAGGGAAACACACAAGGATCTTTACAATAAGGTTACATTCTGGCTTAATAAAAACCGGCCACTCCCTCCTAACCTAAATCCTGAAATACTTAATGTAAGGAGGGTGGATTGGATAGGTTTTGGTAAGAAAGATCTTGAGGGGGATTGTGTGGTGGTTAGCTTTAGAGAGCCTTGGGTTGCCGAATACATTTGCAGGGAACCAAGATTCGGTAGAGTTGGGGATGTACAAACTTTACTATTGCATTATTTTTATCCAGCTTTATATGCAAATAGATCCCACACCCCGTTTCATCACTCAAGAAGGGACAGGTCTAGAGGGAGATTCCATTTTGACACTCCGCTCTATCCAATGTTCTATCCCCACCTTGCGAACCGGTTTGCTCCCCTTTCCGGCCTGGAAGGTGTGGATTGACATGATGTAGAACAATCGATTACTGGGCGTTCTAGTGCTGTAGTAACTTGCTCTTTAAATAATGTGAGTGTCCCTGGGGTAGAGACTGTCCCTGTGTCTAGCGCAAATTCACAGAGGGTGGAAATAAGGGAAACATTCTTGTCAGGTACCCCTAGACAGACGATCACTAAGGCTGTCGCCAACCCAACCGCCAAGATGGCAGAGAAAACAACTTACACCCTCGCAGTCTTGTCTTGGAATATAGCGGGCTTAAGGGGGAAAGCGTCAGAGGCTGATTGGGGCTCCTTTGTGGATTTACATGATGTTATTATCCTGCAGGAAAGTTGGTCAACCGACGCTATTTATCGGGTTGGCTACCTTAATTACTACAAACCAGCTAGTAAAGGACCGAAGGGTCGCCCTTCAGGAGGTCTAGTTATTTGGATTAGACAATCCTTAGCCATTACTATCACGGAACTCCCTACTCTGAGTAATGACATCCTAGCGTTGAAATTAACCGGTAAAAATAACCAGGACCTTTGTTTGTTCAACATATATGCTAGAGGGTCACCAGGTGGGAAGCCTGCGGGAGTGGTAGTTGAACTTGACTCCCTACTGAATAACATTAGTAGTGACAAATGTGTCATGGTGGCAGGTGATTTCAACTGTTGTTTCGAACCGTTTCCTAATCTTGATAGCGGGGGATATGGGGAAATTGATCAGATTTGGAATATTCCCCCTTTGTCTATTCCTCCAATTAAAAAAGTCACGGAGGCAGTTATGCAGTGGTTGGGTCTTTGCCTTGAATGGGATTTGCGTGCAGCGAATGGAAGGACCAAATCAGACCAGATGGGAAAAGTTACATTTGATAACTCCCTAAACTCGAGCCGCATTGATTATTTTTTGTTAAAGATAGAGTTTTGGGAAATATTGGTGGACATGGAAATAGTCACTAGATCCGAGAGTGATCATAACCCCCTGGTAATAAAATTATCAGTGGATGAGGGTCTCCGCATGAACCCTGCAACAAATATTGATACAGCAGACGCTGGTCTCACAAATGATTGCAGAAGGGTAAGATGGGCTGGGCTCCAAGACAATACTGCTACTATTAGCAGGATTGCCATGGAGGTCCTAGCGGCTACAAAACAGATGGTACCCATACTTGAGGCTGGAACCCCACTTGACCAAATCGGGACAATTCATGAGTCTCTTTTTAGTAAAATTAAGTCTTTTTTTATCAAACCCGTAAAAGGAGGAATTAATGTCCCAGCACAATCTAGGTTGAAATGGTATGATAAGACCTGTAGTATTGCCCACAGCTCTCTGTTAAGGGCTATTAAATCCAAATCATGTCCGGATATAAGGATAGCCAGGGTGAATTATAAGAATGCATTAAAAGAGGCAAAAATCAAATGGGATGATCAGCGTTGGTTAGATTTATACCAGGCAAGTACCTCATCTAACCAACAAAAATTTTGGGAGGTTGTGAAATGGGGAGGGGCGGGGGAATTACATACTCCAGTAAACCACGTCCCTGCAGAGCAATGGGTCAAGCATTACGAGGCACAGTTCAGCCACACGGAACGGATCTCCCTTACTACTATTAGGGAAGATGCCAGTGTGCAGTCTGAGGTGTCCTCACTTGATCACATTGTTTTCACTGAAACTGAAGCTATTTCTGCTCTTAAACAAGTGCAGAATGGCAAAGCCCCCGGCATGGACTGCATCCCTGCGGACCTCTTCAAATACGATCAAACACACTGGGTCCCGTACATATTAATCTTAGCAAATGCTATAGCTAGAGGGACTAGGATCCCAAACTCCTGGAAAGGGGCTGAGATTTTGCCAGTGCACAAAAAAGGGGATAGATCTGATGCGGGAAATTATCGCCCCATCAGCCTCATCGATGCCCTACAAAAAGTAATAGCCAGAATGCTGTTAGGGAAAATCCATTCGTGGATGTCAGAAGTAGATATTCTGTCTCCAATGCAGGCGGGTTTTAGAGCACACATTAGCACAGTTGATCAGATATTAAGATTTGTCATGATCTATTGGAAAACTGTGTTATTGAGAGACGGGAAGATCTTCGCTGCATTTGTGGACCTCAAATCAGCGTTTGATCTGGTCCCCAGAGGGAAGATGTGGGCAGCATTGAGAAGGATGGGGGTCCCTAGTGCACTATTAGAACTTACCATCAGGATGCATGAGGGTAACTTTGCAAGAGTCAGATGGGGTCGCCAGGGCCAGGTTACCGATTCCTTCCCCGTAACTCGCGGTGTGAGGCAGGGTTGTGTCCTGGCCCCCACCCTATTTGTACTCTTCATTAATCAGGTGGTTAAGTTCCTCTCAGATACCCCCACTGATGCTCCTTCACTGGGTGGGACCAAATTCCCTCTTTTAATTTTTGCAGATGATACTCTCATATTGGCCAAAACACAGAAGGGTTTACAGGCAGCAATAAATAAATTCATGGACTTTTGCAATATGAATGATCTTGAGATCAATATTAATAAAACCAAGTTCATGGTCCTGACTAAGAAAAAGCCATTGAGGGGCCATGTTTTAATGAATGGGTCTAGACTGGAGCAGGTTGATGTAATGACTTATCTTGGTGTTACCTTGGATTATAGGCTACAATGGAAAGATCAAGTAGCGGCACTCTGTTTGAAATTTGCCCGCCTGACTGGTTGTCTAGTAAAAGTACAGCGGTGTTCCCTGACTAAAAGAGTACTGCCCGCACTTAAAATTTATAGTGCTAAAATCAGCTCAGCCATATTATATGGGGCCGATATTTGGGGATGTGTGGACCTGGCTGTCCTGGATAGGATACAGAATAAATTCCTTCGAAACTTAGTTAGTCTCCCCCCCCTCAACACCAGTCCTTCCACTTTTGATGGACATGGGCATGCATACCATTAAACACCAGGCCCTCTATAGGATGGTGGCGTTATGGAGACGCATATGGTCCACCCCGGAGCTGGCCATGTTTGCCCGTGAATTACAGGATGTGAGAATGCAACAAGGGGCAGGTGACATACCGTGGCTAAAGCTAATTAAGAACACTCTTACCGAAATGGGTCTTCCCTTGCTTTGGTCGGAGCCGGGTTCTCAAACCTTCCCTACCAAGAATGAATTTAAACTTCTCTTTTGGTCTATGGTAAAAACGGAACATGTGGCACTTTCTGAGAAAATGAATTTGACAGGCCAGTTTTTGCTCCACAAAACAGTACCTAACAAAGAAGTATACTGGGATGTTATCCTTAAAACATTAGATAGGAAACTATACCATCAGTTCCGTGTAGGTACACTGCCTCTGAGGGCTTTTACTAGTGGCTGGCAGAGGTTGGAGTCAAGTTTCTGTCCCTGTTGTACCGTTTGCAAAGAAACACTAGGTCATTTTTTATTTGTCTGTACTGCTTATTGTGAACCACGTAATAAGTGGCTGAAACCTATATGTACTAGACTAAACACCCGAGTGAGTAGTGAAGCATTGTACATCTTGAGAACCAACACTTCTGAATGGCTAACCATAGGATTGGCCAAATTCCTTGGGTGGGCTTGGCTGATAAGGATTAAGTCAGTCAGCTCATAGTATCATGACCCAAATAATTTGTATACTGTGTTATCCCACTGATTTTTTGGCCTATGATTTTATTAGTATTGACGATCTGCTATTTTTTATATATGCTCAAATGTTTTTACAATTCCCCTTGACGTCTTTACAAGCATGTTTAATTGAGATTTTTAACTAGATTTGCCTTGCCTTAACTTAACTTTTCTTGTCTTGTTTCTTTTTGATTTGTTTAGTATGTGTATTTAAATATTTATGATTTTATGACTTCGGCGCACTAATTGTATTTAATGTAATTTTGTGTATATGTGTGTCTTTTATGATGAAAAATCGAAATAAAGACGTTAAAACTGGAACTGGAAACTGTGAAATAACACAGGAAAAAATTTATAAGAGACCACATTCTCAAATTTTCCACTTTAGGAGTAGAAAAAAAGACAAATGACATTCAAGAAGGGAGCACTCAAAATACCTACTTGGCAAGTGAAATAGGTTCCAAAAAAGTAGTACGAAGGGTGATGTGGCAGAACAGCAATTAAAAAGTAACAAAGCAAAGTAATGGGAACGATCTATCTATAATAATAATAATAAAACCACTTCTAAAGCGCATGGTTACACTAAAACAGTGTGTCCCCGCGCTGAAAGATGCTACTGCTCCCCGAAAGGCAAATGTCCGGGGCTCGCCTGGATCCCAGGTTGCAAGAGGCTATTATTTACGTGGGAAAAGATGAGTTTTCAATTTTAGTCTGAATCTTGTTTCGGAGGGCTCCATGCGTAAATCAAGAGGAAGCTTGTTCCAGTGTTTACTGGCTAGAAACCTAAAAGAACCACCTCCCATCCTGGTCTTGCGAACGCGAGGAAGTTGGAACAACATCGCTCCGGCAGATCTTAAATTACGGGTGGGACGATGGATAGTAAGAAGGTTTCGCAAATAACCTGGGCCTTTTCCCTGGGCAATGCGATGGGCAAAACAGAGAGCCTTAAACTTAATTCGCTCCTCAATAGGGAGCCAATGAAGTTCAAATAGTGCCATTTTACCTGATGCTCTGCGTGGGAGGTTTAGCACCAGTCGCGCAGCTGCATTTTGGACGCACTGCAGTTGGTGGATACCTTTTTTGCTTAGGCCCAGGAGAAGAGCATTGTCATAGTCTAAATGAGGCGTGACTAAGACATGAATAAGTGTTTTCCTAGCACTAATGGGGAGTAGGTCGAGAACTTTTCGGAGTGTTTTAAGTATTCCAAAACATTTTCCCGTGATTTTACTAATCTGATGCTTAAAGGAAAGCTCCGCGTCCACCATGATCCCTAAATTTCTGACAGACTCCACCGGATGGGGAATTGCCCCTAATTCTGTTGGCCACCAGGCCTGCGACCAGGCGGAGGGGGATTTACCAACCACTAGCAGTTCTGTTTTGTCGCCATTAAGGCGCAAGCAGTTGTTGTTCATCCACCCTGCCACAGAGAGCATGCAGTTGGAAAAGTTAGTAGCATCCTCTGCCTGATTGTGAGTGAGTTTAATTATTAGTTGGGTATCGTCAGCGTATGTGACGATATCCACTCCAAAAGCTTCCACAATATGAGCTAAAGGCTCCATATATAGATTGAACAACGTGGGGCTCAAACTGGAGCCCAGAGGAACTCCATGTCTGAGCTTTCGAAGGGAGGATTTATAAGGGGGGCAGTGCACCTGGAAGCTCCTGTTTTCTAAAAAGGATTTTATCCATTCCAGTGCAGATCCCTCAACTCCCATGTCTGAGAGGCGAGACAGCAGCGTTGAGTGCAGCACGGTGTCAAAGGCTGCACTTAGATCTAATAAAACCAACGCTGCCGCCTGCCCCTCATCTACTAGTTGTCTCAGACATTCTGTGGAGAAGAGAACCGCCGACTCTGTTGAGTGGCCCGCTCTAAACCCTGACTGTGTTGAATGGAGAAGGAAGTTCTCCTCAACAAATTTCATGAGTTGTGTATTTACTACCTTCTCTACCACTTTCCCACAAAAAGGGAGAAGGGAGATAGGGCGGAGATTTTGTAGCTGGGAGATATGCATGGAAGCTTTTTTCTTCAGGGGAATTACTTGTGCCGTTTTCCATGCATCTGGCACATAGCACTCCTGAAAAGATAAGGTGATCAGGTGTTGAATCTGATCAATCATACATTCTAAAACTCCCTTACAGCGATTAGGAGAGATCACATCATAGGGGGAGCTGGACTGGATGCCATTTATGATGGTGAGCAGATCTTGCCTCTCAGGGACTTTGAAACATGTCAGATGGGGTTTGGTGGCAGGGTCATTTCTCACCATCGGATGTTTAGTCGGCATGTTATCAACAAAAGTGGCATGTATTACGTCTACTTTCTTCACAAAAAAGTCCGGGATATCATCACATAGCTCATTGGAGCAGGTGTCTTGGGCCTCCAGTCTAATAGGAACAGTGAGTTCTTTGTAAATGGAAAAAAGCTCTTTAGTGGGGTTCTTTGCAAATTCAATGCGTTCCTTAAAATGAGCGCCTTTGGCTGCTCTTATGAGTTTGTGATATATTTTTAGTTCTTTTTTATAATTCAGCATGTCTTCCGGAGTATAATTTTTCCTCCAGCCACGTTCTAGATTTTTACATTTGGCTTTAACTACTTTAAGTTCTTTGGAAAACCAGGGGGCAGTTTTGATTTTTCTGGCAGGTGGCTTGAATGTCCATGGTGCTACAGTGTCTAGAGCCCTAGACATCCATGTTTCATAGTCATTCCATGCCTTCAGCAGAGTATCACTAGGCGGAGGAGGATCTTTTAGTAGGGCGGATTTATAATCATCCTGCGTGAACTTCCTCCAATCTCTGCGTTTTTGAGGCTTGGGCTTGGTCATTCTGCCTTTCTGTTGGGCAATTAGTACCTCAATAGGGACGATGAAATGATCTGACCATGTTATTTGAATCGGTGTGGCAACTGTGATCCCCTCCCAGTTAGCAAAAACGGGGTCTAGGAGATGTCCTAGTTGATGCGACGGAGAGGTGGATTGAAGTTTAAGCGTCAAGGATTTAAGTACATCTACTACTACCTGTGCCTCCTTACAGTTAGGATCCTCAAAATGAAGATTAAGATCTCCCAAAATAAGAAATTTCTTGTACCGCAGTGCATGCTGAGTTATCAGCTCTGCAAGTTGATTACTGAATTGGGAGGACTTGCCTGGAGGCCGATACAAGAGGAGTCCATTGATAATAGTTTTAGGATTAGCTTTGATAGTGAAAAAACCACCTTCACAATTGGGCAGTGTGGCCTTCTCTAAGCTGCATTGTAGATTGCTTTTATAGATCATTGCCAATCCCCCCCCTTTCTGCTTTTCTCTGTCAAGTCTGAGCAGGCAGTAGTTTACAGGAACAGCTTCCAAAGTTTCTGGTGTTGAGGCATCATCTAACCATGTCTCTGTTAAAAAGAGCACATCGAGATCCCTATCTAATACCAGGTCATGTATCTCCAGTTTGTGCTTTTTCATAGATCTACAATTTAATAATAAATTAGTTTCATATTAATCAGCGTCAACTCGTCGTTACTCCATCCACGGGTGGTAAAGTGGCAAGTATCGCAATGAGGTGAGGATGAGTCTACTGACAGGGTGTGGCGACAGCTATCTGTAACCTTGGGGCGGAGGGCCAGTAGATCATTAGTGGTATAGCAGATAGGTCTGCTTTCATTACTGGCAGTGGAGATAAAAGGGGCAGGGGTCCTGGCCCCGAGCCCCGGCCGGCCGCGGACGGGCGCAGACGGGCTTGCCTTTGGCGCGCCTTCGGCGCGCCGCCGGCGCGCCCGCTGCGCCCACGGGATGGCCCACTGTTTTTATACATGTTTGAAGGAGATTGGAGGAGGGTGGGAGGGAGGAACAACTAGACCGGCAGCCTTACCCTGCTCAAGATGGCGGCTAAGGTGGATCGAGTAAGTTAGTTGCCAGCGCCTAATAACAGCAGCGCTGTGGCAGGGCAGGTCAGTGAGCAGCCTCGGAGCGACGCAAGTCTCGCGCCGAGGTGGGGAAGATAATTAAAAAATGCAAGCTAAAATATTTACACTTTTTAAAATCGTTATTTTTAAATCAATAACGAGCGATCAATAAGTTTTAATATAAATCCCAGAAAAGAGCAAAGAACCCCCGGCTTCCGCCTCAGATATAAAATTAATTGGAGGTGCACTTCATAGACCTCAAAAATAAAATGTGGCAAAACGCGTAGTACCAGAAAAACTCGACACTAAATGAGCTGAGTAGCTATATATATACACAGTAAGTCATGTACCAAATGGAACGTCTCAATATATGATAATAAAAATATATCAAACAGTAATATGAAGTATGAAAGCCATTATCTCAGCAAATAATGGAAACGATCTATCTCAAATAAATAATTTGTTAGCGGCAGTCATACTTTGGATTGATGTTGATGACTAGTCTCACATTAGATATAACTGCACACATAAAACATCCTGTGGTACTCTCCTTTATTGAGCATGATGATTTCTTGATTGGGGTTTTCTCTATTTGGTTATTTATCTACTTTTTGCGAGTATTGTCTGTTGTATTGATTTGTTTCTTTCATGATGACTCTGTTCTGTTGGTGTGAATTGATACGTTAAAAGACCACATCTGATTACTGAATTATCACGGTAGTGGAGCATAATGATATCCTGATTAGAAGTGCTAAACTATTCATTTTGACATGTGTTGACTCAGGTCCATATTTGTTTTTAATTTAGCCTCGAAAAAGTCGCATGTACATAAAAGTAATAGCGACGAAACACGTGTTGGCTTCTGGCTTTGTACGTTGGAATTTTGGACCAGCTACGTCTAATAGCTATCGAAAAATAATGAATCACCACATGGATTAAAGAGTGAAGAATACCAAGAAAAACCTGCTGTTCCTTGTGGATTATTGACCTGCACTCTATCTTGTAACTCTAATGACTGAACTGAACTTTATATATGTTTGACGTGTGCTGAGGATTGTTTGTTTTGCATATATTTTACTAGTTATGTTCTACTTACAGTCTCAGGGCATCATTTTACTTGCTTTTTAGAAGTAGTTTTGTGTGTAATTTAAACTGTGTTTTGTGATTTATTATAATACTACTGAAAGGTATAGTCATTATATTCACTTTTTTCCTTTTAGTTGCTTAATGTTTTTGCTACAAACTCATTTGATGTATCATCCAGATTTGTAAAAATATATATATTTTATTTTATAATAGGTCCAACACCCAGAGTACATGGACAACCATCTGCCCCTACTACTGACAATATCTCCCCTCCAGACCAGAAACAACCCTTCAGTGAGGAATCCACTCCTGCAAGTCTGGATGATGAGGAGCAGACTGGTACATCTGGTATGCCTGGGCAGACAGCTACAGTGAATCCTTTTCGGCCCTCACCTACACCTCCCAACCCAGCTATTAACACACCTCAGCCTCTGGATACCTCCACTTCCTGTGTCCAAAGGAATATCACCCCAATCTTGTGCCCTCCAGTCCTGGCTGCTGTTGATCTAACACCACCACCACCTCCAGTTCAGCCAGGGGCCAGTGGGATAGGGCACAGTGGGTCAAGGGCTCAAGGCTGGAGTTGTGGGAGGGTATTGTGGGCCAGCAAAGTGAGGCCACTGGGTTCATTGTCACCCAGGCCACCATCGACCAGGTCTTTGGATCTCTCAATCAGTCTCAAGACCTGATGGGCCAGGTCCTGACAGTGCTCCGGGAGATGAAGCAGTTACAAAGGGAGCTTAATGATAAGATGAAAAATCTGAACTCAAATTTGGGCTCCCTGACTGGAGTGCTGCATGGATGTTTTACCCACATGTGCAGGGCTTTTCCTGCAACATATTCCCCTTTCTGTGGTCCATCAACCTCTGGGTCTACTACATTTGCTTCAGCCACAGAAAGGGATCTGTCACAAGAAGAAACACCTGCACCCACCTCAGTCCCTGCAACTGTGGATCCAGCACTACCTCTCAGGAGGGGACATTTATCCAGACCAGCAGGAGAAGATGGCAAAACTTCCACCACTACCAGAAAGATGCAGAACCTAATTTCCTCCAGTTTGTGACTACCATTCACTCTGTGGACTATTTTCTGGACACATTACCTTTTTGATTCCAGTTGTATTTTGTACATTGGTGCCCTCATTTATGTGTTTTTGCTGTATGGCAGCGCAGTAGGCCTTTCTGCTGTGCTACCCTACGGCAAAAGAAAAGGGCATGAATGCGCCTTATCTATGAAAAACAGCGCATTCCTGTCCTTTTCCCCTGCGCCAGCGCACAATATACTGCCATACGCCAATGCAGGCACCTTTGCACCATGCTGCAAGGGTGCCTGCTTTGAGGGGATGAATGTTTTTGTGCAGGAAGGGAAACCTTCCTGCACAAAAACAATCACAAGAGGCTTTTCCCTTTTTCTTGGCGCATCCTCAGATTTACAATTACTCGTACATTTGGGGCAGTGTCAAAATGCCACGGATGTTGCTGGGAACGCCCCTAGCAACACCAGTTGCACGCCACTTTAATGCAGAAAACTGAGTTAAAACGGACAATATTTACAAGGCAGCATTAAGCCTAAAAAAGTGGCTTTGTGCTGCCTCATAAATATGGAGCAGGCTCCTGCACCACGGAACGTCACAAAAGTGATGTTGCAATGGCGCATGGGGGCCTCAATTTCAAACAATTTTGGCTCTTCAATAATGGTTTCATTCACCATGATTAATATTTGTTGTTTTTGTTAATTATTTTGTTTTCATCCTGTTTTAATTTATTTGTTTTTGTTGAATAAAAGAAAAAAAAATCAAATACTGGTGTTGTATTTCTTTTCTCAATTTGTTCACTTTTTTGTATCATCATACATATGAAAAAGTTCAAATGTAAAAGATTGTCTATTCATAAATAAATTCCATGTAGGTAATGTTTTTTCAGATTTTTAAAAAATGACAAAAAATAACAAAAAACATAAATTCAAAACTAGCATTTTATTTAAGTGGAATAAAGAACTGTTTTTCATATTTTCATGGTACATTAGAACCCATGCATAATCCAAAAACTTCATGCTATATTTTTGTTTACAGTCCCAGACCTTGCCACCATGGAAAAACGGGATATAATCAAAAACAAAACAAAATCTGATTAAATAGGCAAACTCTTATTGATTTATGTCAACAGCTGAAGCCAGATCTTTTGCCTCACAATTGGAAATCCATATCAATAACACCAATAGTTTAAATAGTGACAGTACTCCCTTTTGTTTCCATAGGATAATTCCACTACACTGTTGAAGTATCTGGTGGAATGTCACAACCAACTTTAAGGGGTGTGATACAAAATGTTCTTTCTTCAATGATGAGACACATCAACAGCTTCATACAGTTAACACAAAATGTGGATTTTGCCTATGTGTAGGGAGATTTGTATGCTTTGGGTCACCTACCACATGTGGTTAGAGCAATTGATGGCACACATATTGCCTTGGTGCCACTACAGGACAGAGAACGAGTCTACAATAACACTTCCATTCAATCAATGCACATGTTGTGTGTTTACCAGATTTGTACATAATTAGATTTTCCAGGATCAACACTTTATTCCTTTATTTAAAAAAAATGTAATTTAAATTCAGCTTTGTTTTCCATGTACCCACAATGTACAAATGGATGTTTGCTTTTTAATAAACGTTTTGTAACATACTTTTACTAGTCAAAACAACAAATCAGAACCATTCAGTTTCTGGAGAGATTTGTTACTGGTTTTTGAAAATGTTCAAAAATAGTTAGGATCAATAATAGAAAACTACAAAAGTGTGACCAAATGATTTCTGGAGATGTTCCCTACATGCAGGAGATGAAGATTTAACTAAACCAAAGTTGAAAAAGGCTTGAGGTTGTTGAGATGTAGAATTTTTAACATGTTCTGAGAAAGAACTTCATGATCAGTTTTATTTACACAAATAAATAAAACTATTGTACATGTCTTTACAGCATCTTCAGGAGCAGGCGAGGGAGAAATTGGCCAAGAAGGTGGGGAAGCAGCTGGCCACTGTGTTTCAGGTGGTGAGATATCTAACACCAATGGACACAGTGGCATGGAGGGTGAAGGGACTGGAACGGAGGCCACAACATTGAAGGAGCTGAGTTTCCACGTTCTAGATCTGCTCTAGGACCTTTAGTCAATGGTACTTTTTCTCACAATGAAAGCGTGGGGGGGGGGTTTGTTAGCAGGTCAATCATTTCAATTTCAATTCACTATGACTCTTAAGAATCACAGATTACCAAATGAAGTTAATTGATTTATTACAAATCCAAAAATAACTGAACGTACAGGCACATCAAGATGAGGGCATAGAAATACATTGGGACTAATACAAAGCCAAATCTACGAATGAAATTAAGGTAGTGCAACATGCACAAGATAATTGGTTCAAGACTCAGGATAAAAAAGATTAGGGAACAAAAGTCCAGGTTCCCCTGCATCGAAGGTTCGTGGGAATAAAGCATTAAACTGTTCCTACACTAACACTAACGTGACATCCTAATTAAGCATATTATGGGTCAGGATCAGTTTAGGTGTCAGCGTGTGGAGTCTTCCTTAGAAGTCTCCCCACATTAGTTGGCTCAAGCAGCATAAAGCTACCAAGACAGAGCTTGTTCTAAGATGCTCTCTCTCTTGAGGCAAAGAAGAAGTGGCAGTGCTCTTTCCCTAATGCGATACATGGGAAACATCCATTACAACGCAGTCATTACATCGCACTGCTTTTACAACGCAACTGTTACAAAGCAAGTGCCTTTACATTGTATGCCATTACAACGCATGCCATTACAATGCATGTCACCACAACGCATGCCATTACAACGCATACCATTACAGCACATGCCATTACAATGCATTATAAGGTAAGTAATGGAGATATTTTAGTTTTAAGGTGGGTTTGGGTTTTGGGGTAGATGGGAATAGTAATTTTTACCCCTACACTATCCAACACTTTCCCTACTGTTGCCCTCACTGGAGTGGGAATAGTAATTTTTATCCCTACACAATCCAACACTTACCCTACTGTTGCACTCACTGGAGTGGGAATAGTAATTGTTACCCCTACACTATCCAACACCTACCCTACTGTTGCCCTAAAAGTATTCTGTGTTGTAATGGTATGCGTTGTAATGGTATGCGGTGTAATGCAATGCGTTGTATTGGTAGTTTTTAAAAATGCGTTGTAATGACATGCGTTGTAATTGTTTACATTGTAACGTCATATATACGCAATAATTCAGTAGCACAGGTGACGTCCCAGGATCCTCCACAGGACATGTCACCTGGTCAGGCCACCTCCTCATAGGTACTTTTCCATTGGGCAGCGATGCTCCCGAGCAGTGGTGAGATTACCTTAATTCCAGGTTGTCTAAGGTG
Organism: Triturus cristatus; assembly: GCF_964204655.1. Classification (NCBI taxonomy): domain Eukaryota; kingdom Metazoa; phylum Chordata; class Amphibia; order Caudata; family Salamandridae; genus Triturus; species Triturus cristatus. Next base: position 1,186,658,362 of record NC_140581.1, on the reverse strand, counting down.
AGAAAATACAGCAGTTCTCCATCATCAGTATCAATGCTCAATGTATCACCTTCTATCCTTGCCTAACTCCTAAAACAAAGGCTTTATTCTAACTATTAAGGATGATTCTTCCACCTGCAACAGAAACATGCAAAAGAACAGAATCAGATGTGCATATTGAATACAACTATTAATTCTAATGTGAGAACATCCAGGGAAAATGCATTTCAGGCCTACAAAATTCAACTGACATAAGACAGATAGCACATAGACGTTACGAGATTGCATATAAAATAAACACTTGTTCTCAATATTACTGCGTACATCTAAGAGAACACATTACATAAGCACATTGACAATATGAATAAATGTCAGTTGTATACACAAATTCTGCACGTTTGTGATTTCAGATAGTTACATCTTTTTACCACATTGATTTCTTCACATTTACATTGAAACGCCCTAAAATACATCATGATTCACATTATTACAATTCATATTCTAATGTCTCATGTTAATACAATGAAAGAATATATGTGGATGCAGACTACTCGTGATTATGATGCAACCCTACAAATGAATAATGAATTTTGCGCTACATCAGTCCCCCCTCTGATGACCTGCGTCAGCACACCCATCACAATTCCCTGTAGAATAGACAGATCCGAACAGATGTCGTAGCTAGTCTCCCATGTTTGAACTCCTCCAAGAGCTTATGATTCTCATAGTGACTTTCCTGCAATCTCTCTATTCTTCTTTCTCTCTCTCTGATGGAATTCTCCACTTGTCAAGACCTATGCCATTTGTAGGTCCTCACTATGCCCAACAAAACAATGACACAGACCACAACTATCACTATTGGGTTCAAAATGTACCCAAGAATTCCTCTTCCAAGATCCGCAAACCAACTTCCAAACTTTCCAAACCCTTTTCCAACTTTGTCCCAAATTCCCTCAGTCGCCAAATCATGTATTTCATGATGTATCTCAGTGATGTTACTTATGTACTTCCTCAGGGCCTTACTGATGTTCGGTATGTAAGTGCAACACTGTTGGACCTTCAACATTTTACAGACTCCGCCCTCTTTTGCTAGTAACACATCTAAAGCAAGACTGTTTTGCATTACATACAACAATGACTGAGCTGTATTAACTGACAACTTATCTACTATAGTTGACAACCTTCTAATCTTGACATCATTCACAACTACACCCAAACATCACTCCAAATATGTCTCTCACAATTTCACCTGCACTCGTTCCACGTCTCTCTATATGTGATGACTTACCTTCCAAATTCTTCAGATCTTCTACGTGGTATAGCTTTGGAAATACAACAGCCACATAACAAGTACCATACCCTTTGTTCGGAAGTCGGATATATGCGTTTCTCCCACATACAAAGATAACACTTGGCACCACTTGAACAGCCTCTTGCAAGAATATCTTCAAAGAAGCATCAATCAGAAATGTGTGTTCACAAGCTCTCTGTCCTACAAAAATCATGCCATAACCGGTCTGTACTTGTCGATCGCAAAGCTTACCATGTTCTTCTCAATCTAGAGCTATTGGACCATAAATTCCCTTAGCCTTGTGAGCTAGTTCTTCCTTGGTCCATTGAAAAACTTCCTCTCTCCTATCAAGTTTAACTGTTAGTCCCCTATGTCTATCTTCTACTTGGTCTACAAACTTTTTCTCTATCTCTGTTAGTGTAGAGGTTAAATTGTGTCTATGTGTATAAGCTGTGTCTAAGGTAAATGCAGGTGCAAAATATTTTCACATTCTCTCTTCCTGGTTATAATAATCATATTTATTCAGATGTTTGTAAACTGGAATTTATGAAAGCACCAAATTGTAATTCGAGAAATAGTACTCGTAATGACCCTTTGACTTAAACATGCTAAGAAGCAAACTACAACTAATGCCATACGTCAAGGGCAGGTGATGGTACCTTATGCCCTCTTCAACCGAGGCTGTCAATTGCATGCACATATAACAAACTCTCACATTTTGATATCCACATACTCACACAGCAACTTCGCATAAGCATTCATTGTATGATCACCCTTAGACAAATCTACATGTAGCAAGTGACTGATTTGCTCTATTAAGTCACTATCAGATCCTAATGTACCCTCTTTGTCCTATAGGTGATAGGTTTGGATGTCCAATCTACTCCCACTTCCTTTACCTCAGCTTCATGTGAACTTATGTTTGACATAATGATGACTACAGCTATCACTATAATTACTCCTACAATACGTTTACCTATTATATATTTGTACCTATGGTTTGTATTTCCAGACTCCATTTTCAAAGTGGCTCGGATTGTAACTGTAAGAGGATCAACACAATGTATATTTCTCTTGCCTCTTATTTCTGTGTAACAAAATATTTGAGCAGTTTCTTGAGGTCTTGGAAAACTTTTTAACAGTCTCTGGAACAATATTTAAACAGTTTAAAAGACTTCCTTAATCCCTCTTTCTTCTTCTACGGAAAGTCCCTATTTTGTATCCTTCTTCCACTTGGGCCTAGGTCTTCTTTCAGTATTGTTTTTTATTTACAGTTCAAAGTTCAATTTACATCCTTTATGACGTCAGAGCCAATTTTGTCGATGACTCACTGTAAGAGTTCAATTCGGAAGGCTGCAATCTCCTCCGGCGGTGGTTGGTTTCTGAAGGTTGGAAATTCAAGGTCTTCCAAGATCAAACTCCGTAACCCTATCAGTCTCGGTGGTTATGGCACAGTCAATGATAAAAACACCATTAGCCTTAATTCCAGGAACTCCCAACTCAATCTCAATTATCGGTATCAATGTCCTGGACCTCACTTTCCCCGGCATTTTGTAGCAAGGTAAGTCCACTGCGGAGAGTTGTATTTCTGGCACGGCACTCATGCCCTCCTCGATCTCCTCACACTCCCCTGAGCTTGTTCTGGTTCACTTTCAGATGATTCAGTTATTGGAACAAGATCCTTTACAGATGCAAGTCTCAGGTTTTGCCTTCTCTGTCTCTCTGCCCAACATTCCTTTGTGACCTCTCTCCTCCTTGGCAGCACATACCAACTTTCCACACCAGTCTCTTCAGCTGAGTCAGACTCTATACCACTTGCAACGTTACCATCTCCTTCAGAGTCTTTACCAGGGCCTTGTGTAGCTTGACCCCCCTCAGCTTGACTTGGTGGGTATCCAGTCCCTTTAGGAATCCCCACAGCTTGGCTTGTCCACTCCGGTGATCTTGCGACCATGGCTGGAGTCACTTCTGGAAGAGGAGCTGTTCCTTCCGAGGATCCTGAGACTCTACGGGTGTGCGAGGCATGTATCCAGTTCGGCAGATCTCCACACTTCACAGCTGTGTTTGTCACTAAGATCAGACCATGGCAGAGGTCCTTCGAGGTCAGTGCAGTTGCAGATTCAACCTTTCCAGCATGTGAAACACCGATGACGTCCTGCGTCATCAATCACACGGAATCTCGGGTTTAACCAAGTTTGCCTGAACAACCTCACCTTTGCATCCCTCCCTACGTGACCTGCTCCATGAATCTGTCATGCCCTAGGACTCAACAAACAATCCGGCAACACTGCTCTACTATCAGTTGAAAGTCAACTGTCATCTTCCCCCTTTTCACATCCTGCTCTGATCCAACCAGCTTGTTCCTGGTCTGGCATTTTCCCTTGTACATGTAGTACATTTGTCCTACCTTGCTCTGCATAATGGTTCTAGCACTGACCTTTTACCCTGTTACCTGCTGTTTAAATATTGTTTGGTTTCCTTGAAACTAGCCTCATTTATTATGCGTGAGGATTCTTAGAAAAATCCCCTGCACGTGACGACGTACATAACAGGATTAACATACTCTGTACAAAAGTCATCACTATTTTTCATACTAGGGCGACTGGCTACTTTGCATACAATTATTGATTTAGGCTCATCTACATGATTGTACTCCTAATATATCAATAGTAGAACACCTGAGGCTACCTTTTTGGTATAAAATAACCACACCTTCACTAGTTATGGAGAGGATGGGCTTCCAGACTGACACAGACACTGAGGTCCTGGCACACTGAAACTTCAACATGCAGTGGTCTGACATCCCTTTAGGAGTGTCCAACTCATGACCAAGACGAGGTCCTTCATTCTCTCTCATCAGGTAATGGGCTTGCCTCTTTCCTAGGGGATTCTTGGCTTTACACCACATATATGCTAGGTACACTTTGGTAGGGTCCATATCGTAGGAGTACTCTAGATTACAGTCATGTTCATATGCCTGCATATATACACTGTTTTAGCACCATGGTAGAATTCTACCTTATATTTACTCTGTTGGTGCTTGTAATCTCTTACGTTAGCTTCTGTCTACTTATTGTTGCAACACATATGTTTTATACTAGAATTCTTATTGAAAATGTTTCCAACGTTTATTTTGTGTATCTCTCTGAGCACGATTGACTGAGCAAAAAGTACTGTACTGTTTCCACGATCCCTGAAGGATCAAGGGTTGTCATGTTTGATGGTTGCCAAGGCCTTTTCAAGGTTAACCCTATTTCATGTAGTCTCTCAGCAGCCTTCCTAACAAAAAATCCCTAGGATCCATGTCATCTGAGAGTAGCGATAAGTGATGTTTCACCTGGGACAGTGTCGAGGTCTTTAGCCACTCTTGGCATAACTTCCCAAAACTGTAAGATGTCACCACCTGAGTGTTCTGATTGTACAAAGCTCTGATCCGGCCTATGAATACTAAACCCTTTGTTGGTACTCCTGAATCTTGACGGAAACATATTTGTGTCGCTAGGTCAAAGCAAACATCCCTTCCAATTGGGGTCTGATGAATTGTAAGAACCATTGTGCAGTAAGGCATTTAATGTATCCTCACTGTGTTGTGTGTACTTTTGCCAACCCTCAAAGTGTGTAAGTGAGGGAAATCCAAGGTGTGTTCAAGTCCTTGATCTTGGCTAAACCAAGACAGGAAGTCTGTTGCACTGATTCGTTCTGGAAAATCCTTTGATGTGGTATGAGGCATGCTCTAAATTGGGTCTCAGTTCCCTTGACTTGCCAATCTTTGGTCCCCCAGACAGATTATGTCTATACAGTCTCCTTCCAAAAGTAGAACCCATGTACAGACAGCTGGGCAATAAAAGGAAGCAGCTTAGTGTTGGTGAGCATATTTTTCTTTGCAGGTGTAGGTGTAAGCCTATAATAATAAGAGGTTGGGTCGGAAGTGATAAACCCAGACAAATTAGCAGACTTCTGTGCAAATGTGGTTGAATTACCTTTTGGTGGGGTTGGGCAACGTTTTCATTGATGGTGAGTGAAAATTTTAAGTGGGTTACTTGCTTTGTGCAAACCATGGTGACCTTCGTTTTGGTCATAAAACATGGTGTCAAAATTAGATATACCATCATACAATTCATCATTTGGAAAATGCAGCAGATTGTTCTAAATCAGACAGCATAGTATGCACAGTTTAAATGTCCCAATCATCAGAGAAAGTGCTAGAGGTGATGATATCACTATGAGAAATTTGGGATAAGAGAGTCATTCTTAAAAGTTCAGTAGGACCATACACATCATAGGAAACTCTGTCTCAAACTATTCATTCAGGAACTGGAACTGCTGTAATGTTCACTAAGGACAGGTCCCTCTATTCACGGTGTGATGATGCATGCAGTTTCAGGAACAAGTTCACATGTTGTACGGCAGAGCCTTCTTTGAGGTAATGTCCATTCAGGAGCAAGAAAAAGACAGTGACTATACTAATACCCAGGACTAGGAACAGTAGACCAATTGCAATCCAGAGCTGTATCCGGGGAAAAACAAAGTAAGTCTTTTTCAGCCAAAGTTACAAATCATGAATTTGTTGTTTGTGGGGAACAGGCGCTGTTGGTAACTCAGGTTCACTTGGATCCTACAAGAAATCATCAAACTTGAAGTAGCCAGACGCAGTCCAATCTATCTTTGGTAGCTCAGCAGGTATTGTGAAACTGGAAAATGCCTCCTGTAGACATATTCACATTGACGTCGGTATTAGGCCGAATTGAGATCTGTGTGTCATATGTAGGTTGCTGTTGTTCATTTTCAACAGGTGCAAGTTGCATACCATTGTTGGTAACTCCTTCACTTCGTGGAGTTGAATCTTCAAAAGTTATTAATCTTTCCATCTGAACTTCCTATATGGTAGTGAGAGGAAATTGCACGGCCTACTGTTGAGAGTAAGCTACATAGTGTAGTTTGCTCAGATCTATTGAGACAATTCTCTTGCCTTTGCAGCCGGCAAGAGGCGGATGAAGTACTGTTCTTGTTACTTCGACAGCCAGAATAGGTACAGGTGCAAATTCTTTTTTGTCCATTATCTTTTCTCTGACCAGGTCCCTAATGTTCTGGCCCTAGGCAACTCTTGCCAGAACAGCTTTCACTTCTCCAGTGGCAGTGCGTTTTACTTGGATGTTGCTTTGTAATGCCCCAAATTCATTGAGTTCCTGTAAAACAGCCAAACGATCATTGATGTCAAATGGTTTTTCATGCGCCACTGTGCTGCCACAGTCAAGGTCTGGTACCCACATTCTTATCCCGAACAGGACTTCATATGGTCTACGGCCCCCCAGAGATTTTCTTGGCATGTTGTAAATGCCCTCTGGACCCCATATAGCTGATTGACCCAACTGCCACCTGAGCCTAATACCCTAGCTGTTAAGTTTTGATTTAAGTCCCGGTTCTTCCTCTCCACAAACGAATCTCCTTCTGGATGATATGGGGAGGAGTACCTAGTGCTATACCCAAACTTCCAACAGCTTCTTTGTAAGCCCATGAGCTAAACGCAGGGCCACGGTCAGAATGCAATATGCCAATTACATATGTCCCTATGAAGACTCGCACATCCTTCATAACAGTTCGGGCGTCAGCCGAGGGCTGAGGCCAAACCCACAGGAATCTAGAGCATGAATCCACTGCCACCAAGATGTACTTGTAAGCCCTGTCAGATTGTAAGGGGCTGCAGTGGTCCAAATAGACGCATGCAAGAGGTCTGTCTGATATCAGTAGTGATGTTTGAGGTGGACGTGCTACTGTGGAACCTTTCATCTGCTGACAGATGTCTCACTTAAAGACAAAGCCCTTGGTCTGCGTAGTGAGACATGGGCACCAATAACGGTGCTTTAGTGGTGGAATAGTTGCATTGATACCTGCGTGTGCTGAAACCCAGACCCTCCGGTGCAGCTAGAATTAATCCTAAACTGCGATCCATGTTTGGCATTACTCTATTCACCACTCCTGGAATTTGAGCACACAGAATGTTTTGTGCATCTAACTTGTAGGAGAACTTGATTGAAAAACCTTTTGGAAGACTGAGCTGTAGCGCGTAGCATTTACAGTTATCATTATCTGTCCGTCTGTCCTCGTGCTACAAGTGATTGCAGCAACGGCAGCAGTTCGCACTGTTGCCTTGGCGGCTTCATCAGCCAGTGAGTTCTCTTCAATGTGCACGCCAACACGCTGGTGACTCAATGTGTGAATTACATGAGTCTGTGGCAAGCATTTTTTCAGTTTTGCCACCTGCTCCCAAAGCAGCTTGTGCTTTATTGTGTAACCTTTGGAATCTCTAAACCCATTCTAGCCCCAATAGTTAAGATATTCATTGTATGACTGGACACAATAAAACAAATAGCACACAATGAGTGTGGGAAATTCCCTATCCGTATTCTGTAGTGCCAGTATCAGCGCTTTCAGTTCTGCCAGCTGTGCAGTGCAATCTCCTAGAGACTGCATGTGTGTTTTGCTAGGACAGAACTTGCTGTCCCGTATATGTCCCTTCACACTTGCACATGCAACGCTGTATTGCTGTTTATTTCCTATGGCAGGCTGGGCAGACTCATCTGTATAAATTATGTATTTATACTGGTCGAGAGGCATGATTTCATTTAGGAGAGGATATTCTTGTTAGTACTGAAGAAATGCTTGTGTTTTTAATGTAGAATCAAATTTGTAGTCTACATCTTTTGCAGTGAGAGAATTAGCCTATTGTATCCATCGTGGATGCAGTCCTTTTGCGTTTGGGATGCTTGCTTTGGTAACAGTCTCTAAGGTTGGTACTGGGGTCATGACAATTACACGTTAGGCCTGTGCTAGTGCGTTTCCTCTGACTACAGCAGTTTGTAATGATCTTAGTATCGTTTCCGTGGATGCAAAACGCATTTCAGCATTTGTGTACAAATGTGATTTGTATGCTATGGGTACCGTTTCGCCTTCATTGAAGGCGAGGTGAGTGTACCCTGATTGACCTGCGACTACACGGATCACCAAACTAGTAGTATTTACACATGTGTATAAGGGTTTGGAAGATATCATGTCAGTTTGTACAGAATTGAGAACTTTTGTGAGTTCCTGTGTCCAATAGTAGACTGAAAAATCAGGTCTGATTAGGTCGAAGAAAGGTTTAAGCCTCTCTGCGTAATCCAAAATATATGTTTTGCCAAAATGTAGGAATTCTAAAATGGATTGTAAACTGTTCAGAGTCTTTGGAGGTTAGAGCAGCACCCATTTTTCCAACAAATTAGCTTTTTCCTTCACTTGATAAGACAAATCCCAAAAATAGGACATTGAGGTGGACAATTTTTGATTTTTTAAAGTTACATTTGTAGCCCACATTGGTGAATCTCAAAATTATGTTGTTCACCCTCTTCAAGTTTTCTAGTAACTCATCGTCCATCAGATAAATATCATCTACATAGGACATCACCATTTTGAAGTAACTCTCTTACTCTTGCTGAGAACAACCCAGGGCTAATATTATACCCTTGGTAGTCTACAGAATTAGGGTTGAGAATGCTGTGAAATATCTGCTTCCAGGCGCTATAATTTGTCAGAAGAATCCATTGAGATATCTAGTGTAGTTTTGTATTTTTTTCACACAATGTTATTCACTAATTTGGCACTGTGTGAATTTTGTACTGCAAATGTTTGTGTGTTCAAATGCCTGTAGTCTAAAACTAGATGTTATGAATTGTCGAGTTTCATTACAGGAAACAAATGATTATTCATGGAAGAGGTGCAGTTTTCAATCACACCTTGGTATTCAAGTTGATCTAGAATCTCCCTGACCTGTTTCTTTGCATCATGTTTTATTGGGTACTGCCTCTGTGGAGTAGGAGTAGATTTTAATGGGATTTCATGGTGAGGTGACTCAGCATCCCACCCTACATGATTGCGGTAAAGTGTGGGAGCTAGCGATAATGCCCACTCCTGTGTGTATGTATGTTTAACCCCTTGCATGCCCGCCCCTTTCCCCGCCCAGTGCCGCGCCTTCCATTAGCGGGCGGAGTTCATGACGAGCTGGACTCGTCATGGGCACAGCGCCACCGCAGCCCATGACGAGTCCAGCTCGTCATGGGCACTGAAGGGGTTAACTGACTCCAGAAAGAGGTCGGTGAAAGCTGGTAAAATGACATCTTCCCCTTTAGGACAGTCCATAACGAACTCAGACAGCCAATCTCTTTCAGCCAAAAGGATGTTATATCCATATGTCAGGTTCTCCCAAAAGAGAACTTTCACTTGCCTCTGTATGTCCCCCTCCATTTGGAGCATAATTTTGTATAAACAATGTGGGGCACACCCTTGTATTCGGTGTCTCCACCGTGATACCTTCATTCAACACTGCTGTCACCAGAAATTCCATCAGGTTCTGGCAAACTATTGTTACTTCTGCTGCACTGTCTAGCATCGTCAGAGCCCATTCTCCATTCAGAAGTAGAGTCTTCAGGAACTAAGGCTTTTCTTATTTTTAGACCAGCTACCTTCTTCTTTTAAAATTGAGGTTTAGTTTTGGGTTTATCTTCTAGTTTGATAATGTATTCTGAAGTGCGATGTGTCTCCCTTTGTGGCTTGACTTGCTCATCTGATCTGTATGCTGATAGTCCTTCCCTCTCCAAGTGTTTTGATGAACTCTGAAAGGAATGAGAGAAATGTGTATCAGTATTCTAGTACTTGTTAGGTTTTTTAATATTAGCACTGTTTCTAAGATTATATCTTTTTTCAGAGGGCTTCTGTTGAAGAGACCCACCCCGTGATCGTGATGCATTCTGCTTATTTTTGTTATCTTATTTCTTCTTTGAAGAATTAGGTGCTTGCTTTGAGTTATCCTTTTCAGGATTTTCTGTCACTTGTGGTTTCCCTGATCTGGCTCTCAAGATATCTCTACCCAGCGAAACATAGGTTTCTTCAATAATCTTAGGTAGTTCTTGCTCTTGTTGTGATGGAGTGACCTCCATCAGGCATTGGTGTATAGCCACCGTTGCTGCTTCCCCTTTTATGTTACCCCACATAATTGCTGATTGATGGGCAAAATAAAATTGCCCATCATTTTCATCCCCAAGTCCAGGGCAGGCTCTGTCCGTACTCATTCTGTATTTGTTTCAATATGTCTGGTATAACTGCTATTTAGGGGTATCCTGAGTTCTGGTATAAACGGCAGTGAAAACTGTACCCCAAATGGTACAATCCTCTATCGGGGGTGTTTTTACTGCGGGCCTATATGGAGAAATACTGCCTCAAGCTGTGTTATTTTCTGTCCTATCCAGAACTGCATTTTTTCATCTTTGGTGGACATTCCTCCCATAGTCGCGTTCAGCATTTGTGGGCTGATATTTATCATAGTCATTTGATGTTGACCGGCTTGAGTAATCCGTGCAGGTTGAACTGTAAGTGTTTGCATTCCGAACTGTGTAAGGTTTATGTATAGTTTTACTACGTCTCTGTAGAGTGTATGTAATTCTGCTGCTGGCAATGTATCAATCTCTGGAAGTGGTGTGTAAGCAGCTAGGACCGGCCAGGTCCCTCCTCCTCTGCTGAGCGGACCGAGTCTCAAATTTGTTTTGGTGTGGGGGAGGGCTCCTTTAAACCAATTAATATGCTCTTGGTATGTTTTTTTTGTAAAACATGTTTATTGGCACTTTAGATTATTACGTACATCACATTTTATATTGCCGATGGTGTTGTCGTACAAGTGATCCGGCACGAGGACATAATACTGTGACATAAGATCATGGGGTTTGAAGGTCGTTCAGCCCTTGCGCTCTGTCTGCTAATTGGCGATGACCCTCATGGGTCTGTGTCCATAGACAGGTAACCTTCACGCATGTCACTCACCGTATCGCTCTGGGGGTGTGAGGTGCCTTGTCTCCCCGCACATGGGCTCATAGGGGTTTTTAAATATCAGCCATATTTGAACCGTGAACAAACTTGGGGTAGAAAAACTGGGATGCACTGTGTCTTATGTTGTGATTACGTGTATGTGGACGCCTGAGAACTGCACTATGGTGGGACATCATATTGTAGTTGCGCCGAAGCGGATAGGGGGAGGGACAATGCAGAGAGCTGTCCGCGTGAGGGTGTGATGATGGGTCATTGGCAGCCAGCAGGTCTGGCCCGTTGGGTGTTTGGGCCTGCTGCATACCCTCCCGAGTGTCCTCCGGGGCTATAAGGGCCCCGGGGGAGCCACCTCCCCGCGTTTCCGCCACTGTCGCCATTTCTTGTGTAAAGGAGTGAAGTAGCATGGCCCATGGCAGGGAGATTGGATGTTTGCGTATTCCCTGGACTTCCTCCCCTCGTGGTATCCCCTCTTCCGCTGCACCCCATTTATTGACTGCACCCACGCAGGCCGCCGGGGGGGGCCTTCTGGTGCCTTCCAGTGCATAGTTATGCACCGTTTGGCCAGGAGGAGCACTAAGGAGGCAAAGCGCATTTCTACTTTCATGTGCTTGTGACGCTTACAGATACCAAGTGCGCTAGCTTCCCACGTGTAGAGGTCCCGTAGTCCCGTGACCGTTCCAAGGGTAGTATGGACGGTACTCCAGTAGCTGTGAAGGAACGGACAGTCCCATAGCATGTGAAAAAATGAGGCAGCGGGCTCCTGACATCTAGGGCAGGTGAAGGAACCATCGGGGAAATACTTCTGGAGTTTTTCAGGAGTGAGATATGCCCGATGCAGGATATGCAATTGTATGTTTCTGTAGCGGTAGTTGCGGGATACCTTCTTGGAGTATGCTAGTGCTTTGTCCCATTCCCTATCATGTAAAGGCCTGCGAAAGTCGGTTTCCCATTGTTCCCTGAGGAATGCGAGTGTGGGCTGCTTGAGGGATCGGATGGCTTTATATATCCATGTAACTAGTTGTCGCCCTGGACCCATTTGTAGGATTGCGTGGAGGACCGGGTGTGTAGGGTGTTCTTCATCAATTGTGCGCCAATGTTTACGGCAGTCATTTAAGAGCTGCCTGTGCAGCAAGAACTGTCCCCTAGGGAGATCAAAGTCATTCACGAGTGCCTCAAATGTCTGCAGTTGTCCCTCAAAATAGAGCGCCCCAACGTCCGTCAGGGCGTGTTCCATCCATATGTGCAGCATTTTCTCTGTGTAATGTGTGCGACCTTTGGGAAGCCCTACCAACGGCAGGAGAGGGGAGTACGGAGGCACCGCGCGATGCATTCTGTGGATGCGTGCGAGACAGGCGCACGTCGTCATCAGCTGGAGTGGCTTGGTCAGGGGGGGCACAGCTCTTGGTAGTAGCATGCGATGGATGGTGGGAGTTTGAAGCTGTCCAGCCGTGGTGACCAGTTCCCTCTGTGCCCGGCCCGCCGTCCAACAGGACACCCATTGTAATTGGGCGGCCAGGAAGTAAGCCTCGAAGGATGGCGCAGCTAGCCCTCCTTGGTTGAGAAGTAACTGCAATTTTGCCAGGGCGATACGCCTGCGGCCAGAGCCCCTGATAAGGGTCCCTAGCAGGGCATCTAGTTCGCTGAACAACGAGCGGGGGGAACCACTGGGAGGTTGGAGAAGAGATATAGGAGTCTTGGGACTAGGATCATTTCGGCAATCGCTGTCTTGCCCGTGACTGCTAGTGAGAGATCTTTCCAGAAGTGTATGGATGATCTGATGCCCGCCATCAGCTTTCGATCGTTACCTTCGTAGATGTCCTGCGGTGTATGATACAGTCAAACTCCCAGGTACCATACTGCCTGGGGGCCCCATGAAAGGTCCATGTTACCTGGCCTCAGCTGGCACTGGGGCATTGCCTGGACTTGGACCAGTTAACTCTGAGTCCAGCCATTTCTTCAAAGTCTTGCAAAATGCATAGTATAGGGGTGAGGTCTGCTGCAATATCCCGGACATATACGAGGACATCATCGGCGTATTGTGACACCGAATGGGTGGAATGGGCAATAGGGATTCCCCATTCCTCACCCGCGGCACGAAGGGAGGCTGCCAAGGGCTCCATTGCCATGGCGAAAAGTAGGGGGGAGAGCGGGCAGCCCTGCCGGGTGCCGCGACGGAACCCGAAAAGGGGGCGGAGATGAGGGGGCCTATTCTCAATCTGGAGGTGGGCGTGGAGTACATGAGCCTAGTATATGCCTGGAGTCGAGGTCCTATTCCCATTTGTTGCAAGACCTGAAATAAGTATGCCCATGAGAGGGTGTCAAAGGCTTTTTCCAGATCCAGGACCAGATACGCCGCATGAGGGAAACGGTCACGGATCTGGTCCTGTACATGAAGCAGCCGCCGGATATTGTAGGAAGTGTTTCTGCCCGGCACAAATTCATTTTGATCTGAATGGATCAACTGCGAAAGGACCGTGGCGTATCTATCCGCCAGGATCTTCTCGTAGATTTTATAGTCCGCTGGCAGTAGGGCTATGGGCCGGTACAAGCCCAGTTGGTGGGGGTCCCTGTACGGTTTGAGAAGAGACACTATTATCGATTTACACATGGATTGGGGTAAGGTGCCTTCATCAAGGGCCGCTTGGAATTGCCTCTCTAGTTGGGGGACCAATTGGGATGCGAAGGCTCAGTAAAATTGCAGTGGAAGGCCGTCCAATCCGGGGGCCTTGTGGGTAGCTAACGCCTTCATGGCGTGCCTGATTTACGTCGCTTGGATGGGGTTGTCAAGGTCTCGGCGGGTGTCAAGGTCTATCTGGGGCAGCTGGTGTCGCGTCAGGAATTGGGAGAGGGCCTCCTCAGACATCTGAGCAGGGCTAGCGTATAATGATGTGTAATGCTCTCGAAAGGCATGCAGGATTGAGTCTTGGGAGTAGAATAGGACGCCTCGAGTATTGTGGATGGCCGTGATTGGCGGGAGGGCCGAATCTTGCTTGACTAGCCACGCCAGTAACGTGCCCGCCCTGTCACCTTCTTTGTGAGCACATGCCATGTATGCCGCAAAGCTATACCTTCGCAAGCTTACTAACGCCTCTTCATATGCTGCTTTTGCGGCAGCAATTTCAGCCGGGGTGGCTCTGTCTGGGTCAGTCTCTTTTGTAAGAGCGGCCAATGCTTGCTCTGTGCTTTTTATGTCGCGTTCCAAGACTTGACGGACTCCTGTGATGTGTCGAATACATGTGCCCCGTATGACTACATTAAAGGCGTCCCATTCCGTCGCACGTGTGGTGGCAGTGTCAGTGTTCTCTTGGAAGTACCGGCTGATATGGTCCGCCTGAGTTTGTTTGAAAATCCGGTCAGCAAGACATTCCCTGGGGAGTCGCTATGTAGGGACAGGGGGGTGTGACGGGCGCCAGCGCATCGTGAGTGTGTGAGCGTCATGTTCTGATATGGTTCTGCCCAGGTAGTCCGTATCTGAAATGAGAGGCAGGATAGCGGGGGAGCAAAGAAAACTGTCCAAGCGCACTTTGAGGTCATGTGGCACTGAGTGGAACGAATAAAGTCTAGTGGTAGGGTTCCGAGTGCACCAGGCATCTGTGAGGGACCAATGGCGCGTTCATATCGCTAATCGCTTTGCCTGCGCCGCTATGGGGGATGTCGGATGGGGGGGTGGGATCTATCCAGTGTTATGTTTTGTACACAGTTGTAATCCCCTCCTAAGACCCAGGGGATTTGTGTGTATGTGCTCAGTGGGGTGGAAAGTGTGTCTTTGGTCAACATTGGGCCCATATATACTCCCCAATAGTACTGCATGGCCGTCCAGTCGTCCCTGCAAGAGAACGTATCGGCCCTCTGGTTCAACGGTGTGGGACTGTTCCTGGAATGGAACGCCGGGATGTACCCATATAACGGTGCCTCGAGCAAAAACTGAATACATAGTAGCACATATGATTCCCCTCCATCGCTTACGCAGCTTCGTCACTTCCCGTGCCGTAAGGTGCGTTTCTTGCAATAGCGCAATTTGTGCATGATGGCGCTTGATGTAAGCATAGACTGAGTACCGTTTAGCGCGGTGTGCATTCCACGCACGTTCAGTGTAAGGATGGTGATGGTGCTGGTTTGCGCCATTGGTGTAAGTATATGGTGCGTAGGGATGTGGGGCCCCTGGCCCCTCTTGAAGGGCTCGAGCTCTAAGCTGTCCCTCCAATGCCTGCACTACTATGGCGTCCGTGCAGCTACTCATTGGCATATTAACGGTGACAGAGTGCAGTGTGGGAGTGCCCAGTGGGGAGGGAAAACTGGGGTGGGGCAAAACACGGCCCCAATGCAGGGGACTCATCGACAAAAGCGATACATCCAAACTAGCTCTCAGTTGGTGTGAGAGAGGCAACACGTTGTGGGCGTGGCTGCCTATGTCCGCGAGGTATCTCTGCTTGTGGGCTATGCGCGCAAGTTAAGGACTGGTCGCTGGTCTGCTTGAGTGGACAAAGGGCTGACTAGGTCTAAGGTGGGGTGTGGGCGAGCGTGCAGTGAGATCGCTCGCGCCGGTGCCTATGAGGCATCTCCTCCCCCCCGGTACTTTCTTCAAGTTGCGAATGTCCATTTATATCAGGTCATCAGCTGTTCGGGGGTTGACCGAGGGCAAGGCCAATGAGTCCATTCCAGATTGCGTTATTTCGCTGTCTCCTTCTTCCTCTGATATGAGCAGGTGGGGAGCCCGCTCAATGTCTGTTGCGGGGGAGGTGGAGTGAAGGCTCACCACCGCCTTAAGGGTTTTTCGTCTCTCTTGAACTACTTGTTCCAGGTCTGGGGACCCCAGAGTGTGTGGGAGCGAGTTGGAGGTGCCCTGTCGGCTGTGACGCCGTGAGCGTTGTCTTCTGTGCCCTGGTGTTCCAGTGTGCTGCTCATGGGTACGCTTCGTACGAGGACCCGTGGCACCGTGTTGGTCCATCTAATCATGCGCCTCCTCCGGGGTCGCGAAGAAGTAAGTGGTACCCTCATGCATGACTTTAAGGCAGGCTGGGAATAGCAGGGAGTATTGCATCTTTTCTGCTCGTAGATGCCATTTCACCTCCAGGCAGGACGACCTTTGATGCTGGACCACTCTGGAATAGTCAGGAAAGATCATGATGGTTCTGTTCTCCACCCGAAGCGGCCCAGCTTGACGGGCCGCCCTTAACACCACATCCCGGTCCCTGAAGTGCAAGAATTTTGCCAGCATTGGGCGCGGCAGGGCCCCCAGTCGGGGGCGGCGTGCTGGGACACGATGGGCCCGCTTGATGGAAAAGAACGCTGATCGCTCTGCATCTGGCGTGAATGACTTAGTCCAGGTCTCCATATACTCTACTGCATCTGCCTTTTCTATTCCTTCTGGCAGACCAAGAACGCGTATGTTGCAGCGTCTCGAGCGCCCTTCCAAGTCGTCGATTTGTTCTTCCATGGTGGACACGCGGCCTATCAATGTTTGGATCGAGTCTTGGTGAGTCTGTACCATGGGCTGGATGGCAGTGACTGCTTTTTCATTGTCCAAGACCTTGTTGGATAATTTTCGGTGGACGTCGCGGAGGAGGCCAATATCCGTCATCAGTGTGCCCAGTTGCTGCTCCATAGAGAGCCTGGATTGCTCTATTGCCAGTAGACCCCTGTCCAGTTTGGCCGAGAGGGAGACATCTGTTGTCGTGGCATCATCCTTGGGGGGCCCCAGGGAGTGACCACTGGCAGCGTCTAAGGTAGCCCCTTGGGCTGTCGCCGACGCCCTTGGTTTGCCCATTCCTGCAGCTGGGACCACGCAAACACGACGGGCGTTGGCGCCTCGACGAAGCATTGGCTTGACCGACCGTGCGTCTCCCAACGCCGTGGCTAGTCGGCACTTCTTGTCAGTGGAAATATCTCAGGAAGGAGACGGGTGCAGGTAAGTCTGTGTATGCCCGGTACGCCTTGTGGCAAGCGCTGCTCAGTAGGTAGCCGGGGTGGGCGCTCAGCAGGTAGCTGGGGCTGACCTCTGTGTTACGTATGGTCTGACTCAGCCCGACCGAGTCTTTTTTGGCGCCTGTCGTTGGACTACCACCGCGCTGACAGTGAGGAAACTCGCAGGGCCCCTTTGCAGCGCCCCTTCGTCTGGTCGTCAACCCTTTCTGGCGTCGGGGAGTGTTGGCACAGACTCTGCTCCCTGGGGCTCGCTGTGGTATGCCTCTGCGGGCACCGATGTCAGCAGCTGCCAACAGTCACGGTATTCTCGTGGCTCACGCTGCTATCCCTCTCTGGTGCAGTCAGGCTGGTTCTTTCCTTGATGCTGTTTGTGGGAACACCAGTTCTCACCGATCTGCATGCCCTGGCAGACGCTGCTGTGGGTGCTGGCTGCGGGCACCGATGGGGGGTGTCACTGCCTGCCTCACTTCGGTGTGTCTCAGCAATGTGTGTCCCACATGGCCGCCATTTTAAAGTCAGGCAGGCCGCCTAACGGTCGCGACCTGCATCAGTTTCCTCAGGGTGCACAGGGCCTCCCGCCAGCCCCCCAGCAGTGCCGAGCGGGCTCACCTGGGTGTCGCCATCACTCTAGGATCACAGGAGGCCGGCCGCATAGATCAACCGCTCGGCCTATTATTGGGGAGCTTTCAGAACCGGGCAGATCGGCAGCGGCACCCGCAAGGTCTCTACTTCCACTGGGCCATCCGCGGTGCTATCCGGGCGCTTCCCCTTGATGACAGCGGGCAGGCAGGGAGCCTCAACCGCTTCTCGGGCAGGAGACAGGTGAGGTCCGGATGGTGGTTCGCTTTCACTTTGGGGCTCTCAGCCTCGGTGTAATGTGAGCGCGTGGCTGATGCTCTTTTAGTTTGATATTGTGGTGCCAGGACTCCTCCACGGGGCCGCGGGAGTGCCACAGGATCTCGGCAGCTCAGTCACTGCGGCGGGGATTTTCCGAGAGGGTGGTCGCCATCTTGCGCTCTGCGCCGTGTCTCCGTCTCAGAGCCAGATTCCAGCCGTTACAGGGCAACACGGCCGTCGCAGGTGCCGGCATTGGATGTCTGATGTGTTCCGGTGCCGCTGGACACCGTCTGTGACCAGCTGGGCTACATGTAAAGGGTCAAGGTGGAATCCCTCTCACAGAGCCTCAGCTAGGCACGTCCGCCATGGTGACCATCTTGGCCACGCCCTCATGCTCTTGGTATGTTAATGGGACTTATACGTCCACGTATGGAAAATTGTTCTTCAGGTATGTCATCTTCCATGTAAGTATGAAACAATTGTGTGCGTGCATCTGCAGGCGGGAATTTGACCCAAGAATAGAATACCTCTGTTCTGAATGCCTCGTGTGCCTCAATCACGATGGTAACATTACCACCCATTGCCAGGAGGCCGTATTCCATTAATTTCATAGTAATAGCATGTCTGCAATTTTCTGTAATGTTAAGAGGAACATCCTGCTTGTCTTCCCTTGTACTTGCAATGCCGTCTCCACCAACAGACATTGTGGTAGTAAATAGTACGGAAAAAGAGATTCGGTTTTGCACAATGTGGGAAACTATAATCCTTTAAGCTTGTATAACCTACAGCCAAAACATAGGGTTTTACCTACTCAGCTGCGGCAGATTTCCCTTCCCACTGCAGACCTTTCTGGTTAAAATGTGAGTAAGGGTCTCTGAGAAAGCAGGACTGAACTACTCAGATTTGACGGTTAAATGAGAACCAAACCAACACTGGGTGCCATGTCATGTAGTTCCTAAAAATACATAGGATCTGCACATTTGTTGAACAACATAAACTAAGGGATTGGTACCAAGACTGGTTCCTGGCATCCCCACAGGATATGTTGGCCTGTAGACCAGCTAGCTCACAGTGCCGCCATAATCCCCCTAACCTTACCAAAGAGTGAATAGTTTCTGGCAACCATCGAACATGACCACCCTTGATCCTTCAGGGATCGTGGAAACAGTACAGTACTTTTCGCTCAGTCAGTCATGCTCACTTAGTCGTGGAGAGATACACAGAATGAATGTTGGGGACATTTTCAATAAGCATTTATTGAACTAGCACCATTCTAGTATAAAAATATGTGCTGCAACAATCAGTAGACAGAAGCTAACATAAGAGATTACATGCACCAACAGAGTAAATAAAAGGTAGAATTCTACCATGATGCTAAAACAGTGAAAATATGTAGGCATATAAACATGACAGTAATCAAGCGTACTCCTATGATGTGGACCCTACCTAAGTCTACCTAAGTGTACCTAGCATGTATGTGGTGTAAATCCAAGAATCCCGTAGGAAAGAGCCAACTCCATTACCTGATGGGAGAGAATGAAGGACCCTGTCTTGGTCACAAGCTGGACACCCCACAAGGGATGTCAGACCGCTGCATGTTGAAGCTACAGCGTGCCGGTACCTCAGTGTCTGTGTCAGCGCGGAAGCATCACCTTTCACTAACTAGTGAAGGTGCGGTTCTTTTATTCCAAAAGGGTAGCCTCAAGGGTTCTACTACAATCAATATGTTGTGAGTATGATTATGTAGATGAGCCTAAATCAATAATTGTAATTATGCAAAGTAGCCTGGTCGTCCTAGGATGAAAGTTAGTAACGACTTTTACACAGGGATGTTAATCCTGTTATGTACGTCATGTGCAGGGGATTTTTTCTAAGATTCCTCATGCATAATAAATGAGGTTAGTTTGAAGGAAACCAATCACCATTTATTCAGCACATAACTGGGTAAAAGGTCAGTGCTAGAACAGTTATACCGAGCAAGGTAGGACAAATGTAGGTAAAAGGTTGCTTTGCTACTTAGGCCTAGGTTGTGGAACATAACAATCATACCTTCTAGTCAGATAAGCTTCCACCTACAGTGAATTAGATGCACACAACAACCAGAATGTAGCTAAACCCATTACACACAGCATTTCACAAAGTCCAACTGTATTCGGTTGCAAGGACGTCCCGATGTGACTCAAAGCAACCACAGTTTTCTTTCCAGCATTCATCTGTTGGCACATGACACACCGATGGCACACTGCATCAGCAATCAAACAGAATCTCAGGTTGAACCAAGTAAACCTGAACAACCTCACCATTGCATCCCTCCCTATGTGAGCTGCTCCCTGAATCTGTCTTTCCATGAGACTCAGCAAACAATCTGGCAACACTGCTCTACCATCAGTTGAAACCCAAATGCCATCTTCCTTCTTTTCACATCCTGCTCTGATCCATCCAGCTTGTTCCTGGTCTGCTGCTTCCCCTTGTAAACACTTGACCTCATCCCATGTATCTGCAATAGCTAGCATCATGCTGAGTTTGGTCTTCTCTGTGCTCTCGCCAGAAATTTCCCCATTAAAGATACATGCATGTGTAGCACAAAAGCGGGCAACTTCGTCCGTGTATCTGTTCTCCACTATTACAAAATCCTCCCCTTCCCATGTCTAGCACATTTCAAAGCAGCCACTTCTTATGGTAGTTGCAACGCTTCCAACAGTTGTCTCATATAATCCCTGTTTCTAATAGGAGATCCTGACGACGTTAGGAAACCTCTCTGTGACCGTAGCTGTCCAAAGTCATGAACTTCGCTGAAACCGTACTATTGGCATAGATGGTGACTCAAATCTGCTCAGAGACAAGACCTGCATAGGTCAAAGCAATGATTTCGGCCACTTGTGTGGAGTATACTCCCTGTAGACAAGCAGCTTCCACAATTCCAGAAATGGTGCAGAAAGCAAACGCTGCTCTCAAATAACCTTCATTGTCTCTTACGCATGAACTAACACCAAGAAGGACTTGGGCAGGATCAGACAATGGTTCATCGACAATGTCGGTTCTCGGTTTGATACAGAGTTCAGTAATATCCAGACAATCATGGTCCTCACAATCTTCCCCATCAGCATTTGGAATAGGTAACAAAGTAGCAGGATTTTACACAGAACATCGCTTCAATGTCACATTCTCCGCTGCCACCAAGATTTGTTTGTACCTTATTAACCTATTATTTGTCAAATGTTGTGTTTTGGTTCTCGTCATCAGAAGCTCAACTGAGTGTGGAACATATACAGTAAGTGGATGACCCATCGCAATGCTTTCACACCTTTCAATGCTGACAGCTGTTGCAGCAATGGATTAGAGACATCCGGGCAGCACTGAAGCTACAGGATCTACTGTAGATGAGAAATAGGCCACTGGTCTACGGACACCCCCATGTGTCTGGGTGAGTATAGAAAGAGCACAACCCTCTGGCTCGCAACAGAATAGCAAAACGCTTTGTTGTAATCAGGCATTCCTAAAGCTGGAGCGCGACAAAGGCACTCTCTCTCACAGCTCCAAGAAGGTAGCCAATCAATCGTTATCCCAGGATACAGGATCACTCACATCCTTGTGAGTCAGCTTCTGCAAGGGTTTCGCCTTCAAGAGAAATTAGGGATCCATTGCCTGCAGTAGCCAACCATTCCCAAAAACATCCTGACTTCCTTTTGGGTGGTAGGCACATTCATTTTCATGATCGCCTGGTGACACTTTCCTCCTGCTTTTCTCAATGCAATGACCCAAGTACTGAACTTCAGTTAGACCGTACTGAAGCTTCTTTGGTGACACCTTGTGTCCATTTTCAGCTAAGTGATTCAGTAGGGCAATGTCATTGTGCCTGCAAGCCTCCTGTGTCTTCAATACAGTTTGGAGATCATCTATATACTGGACCAGCACTGAATTCTGGGGCAAAATCAAGTCCTCAAGGTTCTTTTTCAAAACTTGATTAAAGATAGGTGGACTTTTAGAATACCCCTGAGGGATACAAAACCATGTTAAGACACTATTCTCCAGACAGAAAGCAAATAAAAATTGTCTTTCTTCATGCAATGGGATGGAGACAAATGCTTGGCACAAATCAATCACAGAAAACCAAACAGCTTCACAAGGGATCTGAAACAGGATCACAGATAGATTCGGTACCACGGGGCAACTTGGAATCACAATGGTATTTATTTTTCAAAGATCCTGAACTAAGTGATACTTTCCGCTTGGCTTCTGCAATCCCATGATAGGTGAATTGCACGGACTTCCTATGATCTCCTCCAATAAACCCTGCATAATCATGAAATCAATCACAGGTGCATTACCTGCCACCATTTACGGGGTCAGGTTGCATTGGGGCATTTGCGGAAATTCTGTACTTCGCTTGATTTGTATGTGGACTGGCTCAGTCCTATTTCTTCCCCTGTGAAGTCCCACACCACTGGAGAGACCGTGTCTCTCAAATCCTGCGAGATGTCTTCCACTTTCAATACGGGAAAAATGTCTATGCAGTGATTCTGATTTGCTAACTTGAACGTGATGTCATCATCGTTCATTTGCAGTTCAGTTCCCTTCGGCGTGCAATCAATGGTGCAGTTCAGTTTACATAAGAGATCACGCCCTAACAAACAGACTGGACTTGAATCGCACACCACAAATTGGTGTCAATCCTGAAAGGTTCCTATTTTCACTGGTACCTCTTCTGTCAAAGGGTTTGTCATTCTCTTTTTGGCAACTTCTACAACTTGGACCGATTTTCCAGTGAGGGGTAGGTTTGGGACTACTGCAGATCTCACAGTAGAATGGGTAGCACCAGTATCAATCAAGCATGCAATTGGATGACCGCCTACGTCTACCTCCAAATACGGTCCACTCTGGTCTTCCTCTAAGACTGCTCCAAGCGTGCAGTATTGCTCCCTCCTCAGTCACTGTCATTGTGACAGATCTGGATCGAGTCTGTTTAACGCTTCCATAAAGGTCATCTGGGGGTACGCCCGATTACTCTGGGGAATTCCTGGAGGTTATGGCACTTGCACTAATTGATTTTGACTCCCCCATGGTAGGATATTGGCCTTGCCACAGTGTTTACCCCGTCTTGCACTTGCACTAGTTCTCCCTCTTGCATCTGATTTGCTGCTTCTTCACCCACTCGAGTAACAATTCCTGATCTCTCCTGAACAAATCCTGCAACACCCTACAACATTGCATGATTAGAACAAAATTTTCCTTCAATAGAAAAGATTTTTCTCAATCACAACTTTCTGATGACTACTAACAAATCACAGTGAGGCGTTGCACCAACCAACCTATCACAGCGCGACACGATCTGACCTCACCTTTACTCCTCATAGAGGTTCACCCTCCTTCACAACTCCATAATTATCTGCCTTCAACACGATCTATAGAATTCAAGCAGCCAAGAACATTCACGCATGGCGAGCCTCGACCTGCGCTGGTCACCCAAATTGATATGGTCCATCCCTGTACACAAGGTTTACCACACGATTTCCATACGTCCCACTCATACAAAGTTCCCTGTTTTAGGTGGAACTGCTGATGACGTCTCACGACAACTCCTGAAATCTGCGGTCAGACAATCACAATAACTTGGTGTCTTCTACACTATTTGATATATCCCGGTGTGAGAAGTTGGCCTGGTATATGCTGTCCACTAATTGAAGTGGGCACCTTGCAAACGACCCTTATGATGTATAAGGTCAAAGATAACCTTTAGAAAGCTATCCTAGTGGTAGCTGTGGAGAGGAGCCTTCAGGCTTAATCTTGAAGGAATATAAAGCAGCTTGTTTTGCCAGAACATCATCTCCTATATTGACTAAATGAAAGGAGAACCACACAGTAGTTATACAAAAAGATGTATTTATTAATATAACTCTCTCTAGTATCCTCTACACAGGGATAGAACATAAAGCACACAATACGAGATCAATAGAACAGTTGTAAGTAGCACAATACACAGTGGGCTCTAGGGGGAGACTAAACCACATACTAAAATAGGGGTATAATAAACACGACTCGGGTCAAGACAAGGTCTAGAGCATGTAGAATCGTTGGGACCTCAAGGGACCACCCAAAGTGAGAAGATAGGGACCCACGGAGGACAGGTGCAGAGTGCTAAGTGCTAACATGACTGCGTACTCCATACAATTCTATGGGGAAGTCGCGGTTGCAATTTTACAGTTTGAGGACCCTTCTAGGAGGACTTTGAGGAAACCCTTTGGAACTTAAGAGGTTGGAGAGCCCCCCCATGCGTGGATACCGCACAGGGGTTCGGGTTACGCAGTCCCCACTACGGAGTCCCCACGAGGGATACTGGCCTCAGACTTGCTGAGAGGGCAGATCAACCTCAGGGACCTTCATAACCCACCTCCTGTGTTGCTGAATTCTTTAGAGTCCGCAGGTGCTCAGGAGCAGCAGACCGGTCAGTTGTGTTGAGGTGCCTGCGAATGCAGGGTAGGAACTCCTTCACCCCAAGGGAGATGGTTCAGTTCTCCTTGGTGCACCACAGGTCCTGCACTGAGCCTGTATGGGGCAAGGGCACAGACAAAGCTTTGGACAGAGAGGGAGATGAAGTCAGGCCCAGTCGAAGTCCAGCGAAGTCCAGAGTGTGTAGATGGTCGAAGGTCAGTGGTTTCTTCTTGTAGAATCTTGTCCATGAAAAAATCTAAAGCCTTACCAGGTAAGCCATTTTGTACCCACTGGAGAGGGTTGGACAGATTCGGGGGACCCTCCTAAGGGAGGGTCAGGTCAGAGGGTTGATTACACCCATATCCTTTGTCCAGTTTCGCGCCAGAGGAGTAGCCAACAGCCCCCAGAACTGGTTTGAGCTGAACTATGCACAGGGACTCCAAATGTGCCCCAAGTGCAGACTTTCAGGCACTCTCAGAGTGCACCCACCCAGCCCAATACACTAAATCCTGTCTGGGGCTTGGTCACACCTCCCTGTGACAGATTGCCTATTGTGCTGCCTTCCTCTGCTAGAGCTTGGCTCAGCAGCAGGGGGGCAGACATGTGTCTCTGGTTGGCAGCATCCAATTTGTGCTGACCGGATCGAGAAGGCTGGCACCCTCAACGCACTCAACGCCGGCCGAATCCCAGGATGCTACCGAGCCACCCCGAGACGCACCCACGGACCCTTCTGCTGCAACGCCTGCAAGTTCACCTGCATCCGGACCAGCACTACTCCAGCACCAACCAAGACCAAGACGAGCAACAGCAGCAGCCACCTGAAATGCATCCTGCTCAACACCCGCTCTGTCCACAGACATGCCATCGAGCTCTGGAACCTGCTCGACACAACCTCACCAGACGTCTCCTTCCTCACGGAAACCTGGATGAACGCCTCTTCAGCGCCCGACATTGCCATCGCCATCCCAGACGGCTACAAGATCATCCGAAGGGACCGCATCAACCAGACCGGAGGAGGCATCGCCATCATCCACAGGAACACCATCCGCATCACGACCAACACCGACGACACCCTCGCACCCGCCGAGCACCTGCACTTCCAGGTCCACATCAACCCCAAGACCACCCTCAGAGGCACCCTCATCTAGACCCCCGGGACCACGCACACAAATCAGCGAAGACATCGCCGACTTCATCAGCCTACACGCCCTCCTCTCCGCCGACTACATCCTCCTCGGGGACCTCAACTTCCACCTGGAGAACAACAACGACCGCAACACCACCACCCTGCTGGACAACCTCGCAAACCTGGGACTCAAGTAGCTGGTCACCACCCCCACCCACTACGCCGGACACACACTCGACCCAGTCTTCTCATCCAGCAAGGACATCGCCTTCAGCCACGCCACCAGACTCCACTGGACGGACCACAGCTGCGTCCACTTCAGCTTCAGAAGGACCACGATCCACCACCACCAGCAACAGGTTGCATGCAGAAGCTGGAACAAGATCACAGCCGACCAGCTCGCGACCTCCCTGAGCATGAACCCTCCCACCAGCGCAACGAACCCAAGCCAGGCGGCCACCAACCTCGCGAAGTGGATCAGCAACTGCGCAGATGACCTCGCCCCTCTGAAGACCCCGCCTAGCAGACCCGGTAGCAAGAAAGCCCCATGGTTCACCGACGAACTCAAGAGCTCCAAGAAGAACTGCCGAGCCCTCGAGAGAACATGGCACAGAGACCCAACACCGGACAACATGACTGCCCTCAAGCTCGCCACCCGAAAACACCACCAACTCATCCACGCCACCAAGAAAACCGCATTCCAGGAATGACTGGACAACAACGCACACAACAGCAAGGAACTCTTCAACATCGTTAAAGAGCTCTCCAACCCCAACGCCGGAAACAACGACATCACCCCTTCGCAAGACCTCTGCAACTCCCTCGCCTCCTACTTCCACAACAAGATCGCGGACATACACAACAGCTTCAGCACTCAACCGACGCCAGCCACGACCGAACCACCGCCCCCCACCACCACCCTCTGCGCCTGGACCCCGATCAGCACCGAAGACACCGTCCGCACGATGAACTCCATCCACTCCGGATCTCCTACCGACCCCTGCCCTCACCACGTCTTCAACAAGGCCGACGCTGTCATCGCACCCCACCTGCGGGACATCATCAACACCTCCTTCGACACCACTACCTTCCCGGACAGCTGGAAGCACGCCGAACTCAGCGCTCTACTAAAGAAGCCATCAGCCGACCCCACCGACCTCAAGAACTACCGCCCCATCTCGCTGCTCCCGTTTCAACTTCTACGCTCCCAAACGCCAGCTTCGATCGACCGGCCACGCCCTCGCCGCCGTCCCCCGCATCCGAAGAGCCACCACAGGGGGACGGTCCTTCTCCTACCTCGCCGCCAAGACATGGAACTCCCTCCCGACCCACCTCCGCCTGACCCAGGACCACCTCGCCTTGAGGAAGCAACTCAAGACCTGGCTGTTCGAGCAGTAGCGGACCCCCCTCCCCCAGCGCCTTGAGACCCTCTGGGTGAGTAGTGCGCTATATAAATGCTTTGATTGATTGATTGATTGATTGATAGATAGACCAGTGACCTCACAAAGCTTGCTTCAGAAGGGTGAAATCATACCTCTCACACTGGTTACCGGTTTGAAGGTATGATTCCAAGGTGTTTGATACCAAACACAATATGTTTCTATGTAGCCGTTTTTGAGATAGCATTTACCACGAGCTCATAATGCACCTCTACTTATATGTCCGACTGAGTCACAGACAACCCTGGAGAATGGTCTTTGAAGGCTGCAGGGAGGCTCTGCTCATGCAGGTGCACCCTCCCATGTAAAACCCAGCACCCTGCCTTCAGTATTGATATGGCCTGCTATAGGGGTGACTTATAAGTTTTAAGTTTAGTGACCTATAGATATGGTGAACCTATATCTAAAGTAAGTGGTGCAAGCACCAGCTTACAGAGGTTGCAGTAGCAGACCTGTAGTTCCATTTTGCATGGCCTCTCATGGGTAGCATAATACATGCTTTAGCCCATGGGAGGTCTCTGGCGTACCTATACCCGGGGTACCCCAGTATCCAATCTGGAGTGTACCAAAGTACATGCATAGCAATTTAAAGAAGAAAGCAGATAGACTGGGGTCCTGATTAGCAGGATCCCAGTCAGACTAGTCAAAACAGCGCAACATCAAGCCAAAAGTGGGGGTAACCATAAGAAGCAGATCCTACTTTCCTACACCCGGGATCTTAGGCCACTTGGGGACCTGAAACTCAAATCTCAATCCTTGGACCACGTTCGGTCTGAAACCGCATTCACTCGACTCTCACGCAAAGTCTGCCAGATATCACACAGTCACATCACTCTTGCAATCTACCACATGATGCATCCCTATTGATACTCACTCCTCGGTTCGCCGCTGTTCTCGCCGCACCATCAAACTCTGTTGGTCTTCGCCAAAGTCTCTCGCTCTCCGTTCTTGATCATTGGGCTCTTTTTTAGGGCTCTAGGGTTCTAGGTCTCTCTTCTATTTTCTGGATTCCCTCCCCCCCCCCCCGCTTCATGTGAGAACCATCCGAGTTTCCACATTCTAGATCTGCTCTAGAACCTCCGGTCGATGCACAAGATAATTAGTTCAAGCTTCAGGATACAAAAGATTAGGGAACAAAAGTTCAGGCTTCCCTTCATCTGAGATTTATGGGAGTAAAGCTTTAATCTGTCCCTACACTAGCACAAACGTGACATCCCTGAATCATCATTTTCCTGGTCAGGATCAGTTAAGGTGTCTGCATGTGGAGTCTTCCTTACAAGTCTCTCTACATTAGTTGGATCAAGCAGCATAAAGCTACTAAGACAGAGCTCTTTCTAAGATGCACTCTCTCTCAAGAAATGCTAGGGCTCTTTCCCTAGTTTGATACATCAATAGCACAGGATCCTCCACATGTCACGTCATCTATTCAGGCCAAATACTCATAGGTACTTTTCAATTGAGCAGTGATGCTCCTGAGCGGTGGTGAGATGACCTTGATTCACAGGCTCTCTCCGGGGAGAAAATACAACAGTTCTCCATTATCAATATTAACTCTCAATGTATCGCCTTGTCTGCTTGCCTAACTCCTAAAACAAAGACATTATTCTAACTAACAAGGATGATTCTTCTACCTGCAACACAAACGTGAGAAATAACAGAATCCGATGTGCACTTGAAATACAACTATTAATTCTAATCCGAGAACTTTCAGGGAAAATGCATTTCAGGCCTACAAAATTCAGCTAACATAAGAAAGATGGCACATAAACGTTACGAGATTGCATATAAAGTAAATACTCTTTCCCAATATTACTGCGTACATCTAAGTTAACACGTTACATAAGCACACTGAATACAATAATATTTGCCAGCATTATACACAAATTCTGCACATTAGTTTTTTCAGCTAGTTGCATCAGGTTACTATGTTAATTCCTTCACGTTTACATTGAAATGTCCTAAAATACATCAGAATTCACATTATTATAATTCACGTTCTCATGTCTCATGTTATTACAAAGAAAGAATATATGTGGATGAAGCAATTAGAAGGTGGCCTTTGGCAAGACACCTCCGGGTCTCAAAAGGCAACATTTAGAGATAAACTCTCTGAATATAAGGACACTGCTCAGCGAGAAGCATGGTTCTGGGGAAAATACTTCACAGCGCAAAAGTATGGAGAAGGAGAGAGGCCAGCAGAGCTTTGGCGATAGAAGTTCAACTTTCCAGCTTCTCCAAGTACATCCTAAAAATTGAGGATAATGCTGGTGCATGGCACAGAGACAGTCTTTAAATCCTTGATGTCTTCACCAAGTATTACGCAGACTTATGTAGCACTCGTAGAATCGAGCCTCCTGACCTGTCTGCATACCTGAAAGACATAGCTCTAGGCTGGCTGGGGAACGCTCAGAGAGAGTTTCTTGCAGCACCTCTTGAAAGTGATGAGATACGAGCTGCAATTATGCAGATGAAGTCTGGGAAGGCCCAGATGGTTTCCCGATCGATTTCTATAAAACCTATCTTGATCAATTGCTCCCAATACTAAAACTAGTCTATGAAGAGGCTGAGGAACTGGCGATTCTCCCCGGCTCGATAAGGGAGGCTCTCATCACCTCTCCCCTGAAGCCTGGTAAACCTGAGAACTTATGTGACTCATATCATCCTCTTTCTCAAATCAACAACGATGTGAAAATCCTTGCCAAAATACTGGCTAACTGACTCAGCCTGTTGATGGAGAAGTTAGTCCTTCCGGATCAGGCTGGTTTTATTCCAGGTAGGGCAACATCATATAATCTCCGCACCCTCTTTTCCATCCTGCAAAATATAGATCTGCAGTTGGCATTAGTGGCGGTCTTCTTAGACGCCACTAAGGCCTTTGATTCAGTTGAATTGGACTACCTATTTGTCATTCTTCAATGTATGGGGCTCCCAAAAGGTTTCCTGTCATGGATACGTCTCTTATACACCGCTCCGGTAGCAAGGGTTCTAATTAATGGGCACACTTCCTCCCCCTTCTCTATTACTGGGGGCACCTGGCACGGATGTCCGCTCTCCCCACTCCTTTTTGCACTAGCAATAGAGCCTCTTGAGGCCAAAATAGGCAACACCATCAGGATAAGGCATTACGCTGCTCCCTCCACCCTATTCTCATTTCCCTCTCTGCTGATGATGTCACCCTATATGTTAGAGAACCTCTTCATAACCTCAACCCACTGCTCAGAGAATTTGTGCGATTCGCGGGACTCTCCGGCATCAGTATTAATTGGACGAAATCTCAGATTTTTCCCCTCACTGCCTCGGTGAAAGCGTTCACCCCTGATTTTCCCATAGAAAGGTGCGCTTCTGAAGTGAAATACTTAGGGATACACATCACCACTGACCGTTAAGAAATGATGCGGTTCAACTATGGCAGAGCATTGAATAATATTATAAGTACTATAACAAGATGGATTGCTCTCCCACTTTTCATGGCAGGGCATACCTCTCTCATAAAAATGGTCGTCCTCCCAAATTATTATACCTTTTTTAAATTCCGTATGACTCAGGCAGGAATTTATTTTCCGCACTTCGCATGGAGCTGATCCGACTGATGTGGGGTGACAAACAACCTCGGCTGCAGTGGGAAACACTAGACCCTGTTCCCAGGGAGGGCTGGATATCCCTAATTTTGAATGATATTACCTATGTGCACTGGCTCATTATGCACATTATTGGTTCAACCCCCCAAGATATGCACCTCATGTGGCAACGGAACATTGGCTGGCAGATCTCATTCTGCTGGAAGGTGCCATATTGACTGCTACTACCCCCGTGAGGCTGAACAGACATCGGTTGTCTGCACGGTGAAAGCATGGCAACACATTGCCAGACATCTACAAGCCCCCATGCTGTACTCAACTCTACTTCCTCTTGTCTACCATCCAAAAATGCCGGTCTTACAGGAAAGTGCCTTTAAAAAACACTAAAGCTGAACACGACATCACCTGCTGGGGAGATCTTTATTTAAATGGAAAGTTTTGCACACTCCAACAACTCTTCTCAAAGCCACCGCCCTTCCCCATGGATATTTTCCTATCTGTTAGGGTGCGACAAGGTATCAAGGAGTTTAACCCTTCATATCCACTGGAACCCTAGGAGGTCACCCCATTACACACAATACTACACACAAACACTGCCTCACATTTAGTTTAAACATTATATCACAGCCTTTACACCAACCTAGCCTTGACCCCTTGTGCTGCTAGAGACAAATGGCTGCTGAAATAGGACATAACACCACTATTGTTGTACTCAGACGGAACAGGTCTCTTCTAGTAGCCGCTTCCGTATCACACATTACAAATTTCTGCACCGCACATACAACACCC
Source organism: Triturus cristatus (assembly GCF_964204655.1). Lineage (NCBI taxonomy): Eukaryota > Metazoa > Chordata > Amphibia > Caudata > Salamandridae > Triturus > Triturus cristatus. The sequence continues at coordinate 1,186,627,120 of NC_140581.1, read as the reverse complement.
CGGTCAAAATATGTAGATATACACTACGTGATAATGATAACTGTGATATGTGTCGTATGGGGTCGGCAGACTTCCTATATCTTGCCTGGGATTGTAACGCTATCCAGGCTTACTAGCGACAAGTGATTACAGCGTTGGAGCAGTTGACTTCCTTGAAGCTCCAGCTATCTCCCATGTTGACCCTATTAGAATACACAGAAAACTTAGTTGCAGCACATCGCAAATTTGTTTCATTTGGTCTCCTATTGGCTAAGAGGAGAATAGCATGTAAGTGGGGTCGAGGCAGGGCACCCAAATTTAAGGAGTGGATCAAAGGCATGTTATTCTGGCAGGAACAAACATACACATATACAGAACTCCTCCCTCTCACTTCACGTCCTCAAGATATTTGAGCCCCTCTAAAGTCGTATCCCCTGAAACACCCGGATGATGCTATAAACACTTCAAGCGATGCCAGCAGTTGAACAAAATACTTGACTTCCTGTCGCCTCTTCATGATGCATACATACTTGACAGCCAAAATTATGTATCACACCTACTCAGATAAGTTTCTGGATAGCATCTGTGAATTTGCTGCTTATGGTTAATGTAAAAAAGGCCTACTGTGGTTTATGTCGTTCCGAACAATGTTTTTATATCTCTATGCTACCTAAATTCCAATAGTAAGCATATATCTACCTATTTACTGTCTCTGCTATGCTAGATATATGTTTGAAAAAACTTAAATAAAAAGAAAAAAAAAAGAATATATTTTGATGCGGACTACTCATGATTATGATGCACTCCTACAAATTAAAAATTAATTTTGCGCTACATCAACATCTTCATCGTCATCAGAGGCCCCCAAAAGTGCCCAGTCCCTAGTGGTGGTGGACCCTAGCAGGACTTTTACAACCTCATCCTTGTCCATTACGGAGAGACACATCTCCACCCTCCCTCTTGCTCCCCACCGAGTTGGTCCAACCCAACCCCCAAATCCCAACCCCAAATAGTCAGTTTGACACTAACATTGTTACATTTATTTGTTAATTTATTTTTTTACCTTGTCTATTGTGATTACTGAATTAGATTAAATAATAAACTTTACAAAGATGTGTAATGCATATGTTCATAATTTGATTGTGTACGAGAGAATTAAACACACCTCTATGAACACATTATAATTTTTGTGTTTTGTCAAATTTTAAGTATACATTCTCATGATGGCAGCTTGCACAAATTTTGAACAAAATAATCAAAAGATAAAACATGTGTGTTTCTTTAAATTTCTTAAAGGACAATATTACATACATATGCATTACACATTAGAAAAATATTGCTTGTAAGCGAGATGTAAAAATTCACCAGTCCAGAGCGAATGTAAACAGAAAATTAAAAAGGAAACAAGTAAAAAAAGAAGCTTACCTACGATTCCAGCGACAACAGGGTTGATTTGCTTCATGGTCAAGTAGCAGCAGCAGAGGAAGGATTTGGACGATAGGGTTCATGATGGAAACGGAAGTTGAAAAAGAAAAAAAGGTACGCTTCTACCTTATATCCCTTCAAAACCACCAAATCAGGTGTAATGTCGGCGGGAAGGCACGTCATTATTTGCTCAGCAAAAATCTTGGCTGGAATCCCTCCGACAGCCGTTTTTGCCTATGGCACTGTCGATGCGGTAGGAAAATTCTGATGGAGACGGTGGCACTAGGGCGGGCTATCTTCCATAGACCTGCCAACATCTAAATTGAGCAGGTGAACCAACTAGTAGGTGGGCAGAGAAACCGACGTAAAATGATGGTGGGACCAGATGCGCCAAGATCTAAAGCAGGCCCTATGTTTTGGTGTGTCATCGCTGCAGAATTGTTTCAAGACGTCATTCAACGCATCATACACCCTGTAATGAATGCATTTGATTACATATTGTTTTCAGAGCTACACAAAAAGAACACCATAAAGCTCTTACACAAGTATGAAGCAGGTTTGACTTTCAATGCAGACAAGTGTGAGATCCATAAAACAAAGCTAAAATTCTTTGGCCAAATCTTTTCTGAGGTGTACACTACAGAAGTATCTATCAGAAGAACAAGATACTTATCTTCAGTATTGCCCTTTCTGGTGGAAACTCTATCTACCTGCAGAATATTCACCGCCCTCCCACCTCCCCATTCTGTTGAATAGACTCTTTGCCCATCTAAAAATTTCCCAATTTAGAAATATGCACAATGGTCCTTTTATTTTGTTAATGACTTTTGAGTCTGAAGGTACCGACAAGGCTGTGAAAAAAACTGATGTTAGCATGCAATGATGAGTTGAACAAAGTCAGCGTTGAGCCACATGGCACAACGTACGTATCGATGCATGTGGAGCATTGAATATTGGTTTTCTGGATCCAGTCAGGCATCTGGGGATTCACAAAATGAGAGGAATCCGCGGTTGATTAGTGTATCCATCAAAAAGAGCATTACCAAACATAAGTAACTTTTTCAACAGTGATTTAGAGTTTCCACAACTAACACCTTAATACTTTACACTTGGTAACCTCATACAGACAGTCACTACACTGAAAATGGATCCTATTTATTTTAATTTGTGATTTATCATTTCTGTCACTGCAAATACAGGCAGCTTGATTCTTAAACTATTTTGTTTACCAAAATCCAATTTGTAACAGTAAAATTACATTCCTGCTTCACCAAATTATGAATAGCTTTCCTATGCACCTAATTGCCAATACTAAAAATCTGCCGATTTGCTGCAATTTCCATGCCCACAATATCCAGAATATGGCCAGGATTTGCAGGCATTCCTGGATGTGTCTACCTAGAAAGATTGGTGAACACTGTCAAAGCTGTATATACCTGACTATTCACCTCCTAATTTTAGGTTGTTTTCCACTGTGGTATGGTAAGCTTATTTAGAGTCTTTTTTAGAGTTTGGGTGAAGTGCAAAGGGAAAACTTCCAAACTTGTTGAGGGTGCGGTAATATGGATGAATCTTTCCCCCATGAAAAGACAATTAAAATAAACTTTTTGCTCGGGGCATGGTCTGGAAAGGTGGCCAGTCGGAGGTGAAATCTCAGAGCTCCAACGGTCCCAAAGAAATCCTGCATAATCCTGAACATGTATGAGCGCTATAAGGACTAGAGCTTGTGGTTCTCACTTCCGGGGCTCCACTGCTAAGGATTTCAGCTTTAAGACAGAGTGGGGAAGCCCTGAGCTAGAACTGCAGCTTAGAAGCCTCCTTACCCGGACCTTCAGTGGCCATCATGGTGGTGGGATCACTCGGTGAGGACAGAAGAAGTGGGTCCCAGCGGAAGCCGTGGGGCATGGCAACAGAGGCAACGGGGCTGATCCAACTGCTGCCATCATCTACCCTGCCAGGGGAGCCATGCCTAGAACCTCCAGGGAGCAGCAGGGTATGGAAATAGAGCAGCACAGCATGGTATGAGGCTGCCTGATGCGTGCGGCATAGTCACTGATGACCTCCCCCTGTTGAGAGGCCCATAAGGCAGCCTCAGACTCTGAATAGGTGGTGACAGGGCACTGAGTTTGCCAAGCATTGAAAGAACACAGAAGAGAAGCTGCGGTGCACTCCAGCCACCTGGAGCTTCATGTGGGGGCACAGCAGTGACTGAACCCACAGAGGCCCCTATATGAAATAGAAAATTTAGTGAGCGTTTGGGACCCTCCCCAAACAGGGGCCTACAGATGACAGACTTGCAGCTTGCACAGTCAGCTGCCATCTACTCAAGACTCCAGGGGGAATGTGTTGACCTGTCCTGGCAGGGCCCATGCTTTATTGGAGGATTTGGAGGAAGTGAATTGCCAAGATGGGCCAAGACAAAGCACCCAAACTTGCCCACTACAATACCGTCACTCAATATACCTCTGTCCACACCCACTGTTTGCATATCTTGAGGCAGACAGACCCCAAAGATGCAGAATGAGAAATCCTCCAGGGCTGATCTAATAGCACCAATCCATGGCTCGCATACTGCTCTTGAAGGGAAAATCCAATCCATCTCCGTGGTGGACAGAGTCCAGACAGTGGAGGGTGGCATCTGGGACTTACAGATTGAAGTGAAAGTCCTAAAGGCCCAAATGGCACAGCTCACTACAGACACAGGGATCCTGGAAGAAAGTGCGAAGGACTTGGAGGATCATTCCTGCTGCAATACCCAGGTCCATTTTGGTTTCTGGAATCAGATATTCTAGTCTACCTATTTATTGACTTTCCAAGCAGTTGCTAATGGTAAGCATAGGATGACTCCCTACACTGGTCATAGCTGGTAGTTTTTGTTACAATTATTCATAAGGTCCGCATATGGTAGGATCACCAGCTGCCTTAAGGACACCTTGAAAGAAAAGCTGTAAAGAGGGCCTTTCACTTTGGGTTTGGTTACATCTTTAGCAGAATTAGCTGATTTCCAGGCTTGGGCTATATAATACAGCTTATTTGATGTGAGATTTTTACAAGAGGGTATAATAAGTCATGCAGAATTTTCTTTGTGGGATGGAAGGAGCAGTCATCCTAGGAGAATTGCAGATTTTCCTAGCCAGTTGTGAATGAGAGTCATGATTTTATTAAAGACAAGGGAGACAAGTGTTATACAGTCTCTTCTATTGCTGTTTACATAGCACTTCATCACAAGTAAAACTAAACTACAGAAACAACAACAACAAGAATCCCAAAAGCTACATATGTTCCTCTTGTCTTCTCCCAGATGGTTTCATTCTTCCCTTTATGGAACAGGAAAGTCCTTCCCAAAGAGACCCAAATCTTTAAGCTTGTTGTTGATTAGATGCCATGTGGGCTACAAATAACAGAAACAACCATTATCAAAATTCCTAAGGAAGGGCAACACACAACGATGGTGTTATATTCACCTCCCTTATCTTTAATAAAATCTGGACTCTCCTTTACAACTGGCTAGGAGAATCTGTTATTGTGTTACAAGACAGGAGGCTCATATTATGCAGAGTTCAAAGACAATTAGCAAGTCTTTCAGAAGCATGGTCAATCACACCCTCTTGAAAGAGAACAAACACAGCCACATCACCAACTTTGGAGACAAGAACTCAAAAGATAACCTTTCATTGTCCTTTCAAGTTTGAAACAACAGCAGACCCAGATTTACATCCCACATGGGGTCATATCTAGGTTTTTTGTTCCACCGCAAACCTAAATCACTTCAACATCTTACACACCAAGGGGTGTGCCCCTACTGGTTTCCCATCAATATAATCATGACCAGCAGAAACCGCTGATCTGTACCCATTCACATTCCTGTAAGATTTATTTGAAGCTGCCACTGATGCAAAGAAGTTAAGCACTTCTACAACACCTGCAGAAATGGGATCTAGACTGTTGGACCTGTCAGCCCTAAGGTGGTCTCCCCGTCTATTTTTGATCGTGCCTCATTTTTTCCACCCTCATTTTTATGTTAGACTAGGTCTCCGGGCGCCTTTTCATTGCCAATCAGTGTTAAGGTGCAGGTGCTCCCTTCTCCCAAGATGGCTGCCACAGGCCCCTGCTACTGCAGAGTGGTCTTTCATAGTAGCACCCTAGCTGCCAGGAGCTGGCTGGAACCCCACAACAATGTTGCGACTCCAGCCCGCCTTTTTGTCCCATAGGTAGAGTGGGGAAGCTCCTGGAATGTGCTGGAACCTTCTAGAAGGGAGGTGTGGTTTTTCTTTTGCCGCCTTGGCCAGAGGTCACCTGACCTAGGGCTACTTAAGTGAGGGAGGGAACTTTTTGTGTTGAGTTGGCCAGTGGGGTGAAGCAGAGCTGGAAGAATCCACCAGGCGTGTAGGCGGTAGGGCCTAGCCAGGGACTTATGCCTCTGAGAGTGACAGGATTTAGGTGCTGCCTCTTAAGTGAGTGAGGGACCCTGTGAAACCCACTGATCTTGCCCAGCAGTAGGAGGACCCAGAGAACCTCTGCCCAGCCTGACTAGGAAGGACCTAGTCGCCTTCTCCATCCCTACCCCCCTGTAACAGAACCCCTTTAAGGGCGCCAGATACATCTGCGCCAACAAGACTTCATCTAACCTCTGAGAACAGAGACTTATATGCCAAGCACTGAGACTGCGTGTCCAGATTGAACTCTAAACTTATATGCCAAGCACTGAGACTGCGTGTCCAGACTGACCCCTGAAGCCGTATGCAAAGCAGATTGAAGAGCCACCGGGGATCGACCAGGTATTAGCGCTGTGACCCCTGCGCTCCCTGACCTGGTCTGGGACCCCCGGCAGCGTGCTCCGCTGAGCGCGGAATCCCCATCCTTAACTTGAGCACTCCCCTGTGACGTGGAAGCCAGCGCGCTCACCGGCCCGGCCCGGAGGCCGGAAGAAGTGCCCTGCAGAGTCGCGAGGCCCGTGAGAAGCCCGGGGCCCCGCCGCTGCCGTCGCAGCTGTGTGAGAAGGTGCGCGAGGCCTGGGGCCGAGTTTCCCCATCGTCGCTGGAGCGGACGCCGTCTGACGCCGAGAACGAGGTAAGCCCGGAGGCTGGGATTGCCCCTGGTGTGCCCCCTACTGGTTGGGAGCCGCACCGCACACTCAGCCCGGGTCCCCTCTCCGTGGGAGTTCCCCCCTGTCATCGCGACGGAGAGACCCCGCCGAGGGATCCTTTCCTTGTGCCCCCTTGAACAGTACTGAAGCGTGGTGCCCTACGAACTGCACCGGAGCTGGGAGACTCGCTCTGCAAGTCTCGTGCGCTCCCTGCGGACAGCCCCCGTGTGAAGCATTGACTGCCCCGGAGTACGAGTAGCGCTCTGATAGCCCGGTTCCGACCTGAAGTGCTAAACACCCATACTCACAACTAGCGCTATGTTGTCTATGCTCCGTAGTGAAATGCTGAATGTCATTGCTCACGAGTAGCGCTATGGTATCTATGCTCCGTAGTGAAATGCTGAATGTCATTGCTCACGAGTAGCGCTATGGTATCTATGCTCCGTAGTGAAATGCTGAATGTCATTGCTCACGAGGAGCGCTCTGTTATTCATGTGCCATATTGAAGTGCTACGTGCTATTGATTACGAGTAGCGCTCTGTTATTCATGTGCCATATTGAAGTGCTACGTGCTAGTGATTACGAGTAGCGCTCTGTTATTCATGTTCCATATTGAAGTGCTACGTGCTATTGATTACGAGTAGCGCTCTGTTATTCATGTTCCATATTGAAGTGCTACGTGCTATTGATTACGAGTAGCGCTCTGTTATTCAGGTTCCATATTAAAGTGTTAAATGTCTTTGACTACGAGTAGCTCTCTGTGCTAGATGCCCCGTTCTGAGGTCGTCACCGATTAGCGCGCCTAGCGCTATAATCACCCCCCTAAGGCGCTACAGGAAAGTGAAGCGCGCGAGTACATATACGTGAATGGTAATTGTATCTCAGGCAGTACTGATATTTCATGAATTGCATCTAGGGGATGACCAACCTTTATAGCTCCTGACTGACAGGTATATCGCTAGGAACTGTGTTATCAGCTTATGAAATGTGCTGCTACCTCATGAACTGCATCTAACGTGATCTACTTGGATAAACTTGAGTATTTACATAACTCCTCCAGTGTGGCGTCACTTATTGTGTGTGTTCCTCGTCCCATGTGAGGTGCGTGTTGTATGGTTGCTTTACACACAGACCTTTGGTGGCCCGACCGCTCGTGTCACGTTACCGCCCCATAGGGCCTGGAGACCCCAGGTCCTACATTGTTGGCGAGCGGTGGGATCCTTAGGACCTGTGACCATACAGCACCCTTCCGTGAGGCGGAGGGCGCCACAATTAAACGCCTAATTGTTCCAGAGCTCTGAAACCATTGATTGCTGCATTGTTATTTCCACTGTACAGGTTGAGAGTACAAGAAGCCTTTTTAGCTGATAACTGTTGCCTATCCCCTAGGAATTTTTCTCCATAGTATCTAGGTCCCCACCTGTCAAGATGGAATTCCGGTTAGCTGACCTCGAGGGGTACTCGGTGAAGCAACTGAGAGAGTTCGGGCAGGGGATGGGGGGGCCTGGGGTACGGAGGGCCAAAGGACCGGAACTCCGCACCGCCATTAGGGCATGGGTAGAGGCCCACCCAGAAGGGAAAGAGGATGAGGGACAGGAGGCGCCAGATGCACCTCAGGAGGAGAGCGCCCAGGAAGTACTAGACATCTTAAATGTAGATGTGTCGGAAAATGTGCCCCCAGGGAGACGTTCTGGGGCCAGTAGTAGGACAGGGTCTAGAAGGAGCGCGTCCCCAGAGGAGTACGAGGACAGGAGGGAAGAGAGGCAATTAAGATGGGAGCTAGCGAAATTAGAACATGAAGGGAAAACAAGAAATGGGCAATGGAGGAGAAGAAGCTGGCGCACGAGCTTCAGCTAAAAGAGCTGGAGCTACGCGCCCTTAAATTGAACGCGTCCAATAAGGACAATGGTGGCAGCATACCTAAGGAACCTCAAGTATCAAAATTCTACCTACCTAAAGAGGTAATTGCCAATTACACAGTGGGGGACGACATCATGAAATGGTTGGAGGCATACGAGGTAGCCTTGACAGCCCATGGGGTACCCGAGAGTAATTGGGGAGGTGGTTTATACCGGTATATACCTCCCAATGTTAGGGACACCCTGCTATATTTGGCCAAGGCGGATCAGGTAAGGTATGCCCACATGAAAGAGGCCTTGTTAAAAAAGTTTGGTCTTAACCCCGAGAGGTACAGGCAGAAGTTTTGTGGCAGCCATAAGCTGTCCACACAGACATGGGTAGATTTTTTTGATTATGCGAGGAAGGCACTAGATGGTTGGGTGCGTGGCAGCGAGGTGCAGGACTACCAAGGGTTGTACGATCTTTTTTTAAGGGAGCACCTCTTGGATAAGAGCTTTCCGGAGCTGCGCCAACATCTGGTGGACCGCAAGTAGATGTATCCCCGTGAGCTTGCGGAGGAGGCAGATATTTGGGTGAGCACCCGGGTGTCTCACATGGGCCCCGGGGGAGATGGCTCAAAAGGCGGACAGGGTTTCCCCCAGAAGAAAGAGGGGGGAGATAAAAAGGTGCAGTTCTCGAAAGGTCCCCAAAATAAGTTTGGGAAGGGAGTAGGAACCCCATCCCCGTCCAATTCCACAAGACGCACTTACCCTGACAGGAGTCAGCAGCCAAGGATTGTGCGGTGCTACGAGTGTGGGGAGATTGGACACTACAGGGGAGATCCCAAGTGTCGCAAGCGACCACCAGCCCCAACGGGCGGGAAAAGTCCCGGGGTGAGTAGTATAGCGCTTGGGGTGGAGCTGCCCTTCGATAGGGAAGGGGAGTGGACAGGCCTGACGCTGGTTTCACTCAGGGATAGAGAGGTGGTCCCCGTAGTGTCCCTGCCCCCGAACACTGCTAAATATCAGCAGAGGGTGAGAATTAATGGGGAGGAGGTGGAAGCTCTGAGGGACACAGGGGCCAGCATGACCACTGTCGTGCGGCGGCTGGTGTCCCCAGACCAAGTAGTCCCCGAGGAGTTCCATCCGGCCGTATTGGCTGACGGCAGTATGAGTCACTATCCAGTGGCTCGTGTTCCATTTGAGTGGGGAGGAGTCAGAGGCCTACTGAGAGTTGCTGTGAGCCCTGCCTTGCCTGTGGGGTGTTTGCTTGGGAACGACCTGGAGCACACCAAGTGGAAAGATGTCGAGTTTCACGCTCACACCGAGATGCTGGGATTACCAGGGTGGACTTGCGTAAGCACGCGGTCCATGGCTGCCCGGCATGGAACTGACCCTGGGTTGGAGCCTGGAATCATGGCCCAACCCAAAGCCAAACATGGAAAGAAGAAGGTGGTAGAGGACATGCCCCGTGAGATGGATGGGGAGGCCGCAGAGGTGCCCCCGGAGTCCGCGGAGGTAGATGTCGTTCCTGTGGAGGACTTGCCGACCCTTGCTGACTGGCATGTGGAAGGAGGGCCTACCCGGGAGGAATTTTGTCAGGCACAAAGGGCGTGCCCCACGCTTGAAGGCATGCGGCGGCAGGCCGAAGCCCAAGTGTCAGGAACTGGGAGGTTATCACGTGTATTGGGAGGATGGTCTCCTATACAGTGAGCCCAGGGTGCCGGTACATGGATCTTCGAGGGCCATAGTGGTCCCCCAATGTTACCGGGCCTTCCTGCTGGAGTTAGCGCACGAGATACCCTTAGCCGGACACCTGGGTCAGGACAAAACCTTTGCACGGTTGGTCCCCCATTTTTATTGGCCCAGGATGAGGATTGCCTCAGACACCTTTTGTAAGACCTGCAAGTCTTGTCAGGCCAGTGGCAAGATGGGGACTAAGTTGAAGGTCCCGTTGGAACCGCTCCCCGTGGTCAGGACCCCTTTTGAGAGGGTCGGTATCGATATTGTTGGGCCATTGGACCCTCCGACCGCAGCGGGACACCGGTTCATCTTGGTTTTGGTGGACCACGCCACAAGGTACCCAGAGGCTATTCCTCTGAGGACCATCACTGCACCGGTGGTGGCGCGGGCACTGTTGGGGATTTTTACCCGAGTGGGATTCCCCAAGGTCGTGGTGTCGGACAGGGGCACAAATTTCATGTCGGCCTACATGCAGGCCATGTGGAAGGAGTGGGGGGTGACCTACCGGTTCTCCACTCCTTACCATCCCCAGACTAACGGACTTGTAGAACGCTTCAATAAGACATTGAAGGGGATGATCCGAAGCCTACCAGAGGGCTTGAGGCGTAAATGGGATGTCCTCCTCCCCTGCTTGTTATTCTCCTACCGGGAGGTACCGCAGAAGGGAGTCGGGTTCAGCCCGTTTGAATTGCTCTATGGCCATCCCGTTAGGTGTCCCCTCAGTTTAGTGAAGGAGGGGTGGGAGAAGACTTCACAGAAGCTTCCCCGTGACATTGTCAGCTACATGCTGGCGTTCCGCAGCCAGATGGCCAAGCTGTGGAAGGCAGCCACAGAGAACCTGGAGGCTAGCCAGACCGTGATGAAGGAGTGGTATGACCGCAACGCTCGGACGGTCGAGTTAGACGTTGGACAGAAGGTGTGGGTTATGGAACCTGGGGAGCTTTGTGCCCTCCAGGACTGGTGGACTGGCCCGTTCGACATTGTGGAGCGGCGAGGCCAGACCACGTACGTAGTCGATATGAAAACCCCCCGTCAGCCCCTCAGGGTGCTCCACATCAACCGCCTGAAGCCGCACCATGAGCGATCAGAGCTTGCTCTCCTTATGATGACGGATGGGAGCGAAGAGGAAGAGAGTGAGGCTCTTCCTGACCTTCTAGCGGTACAAGAAAAGGATGGTTCGGTGGAAGGTGTAGTCCTCTCCCCATCCTTGACCCCAGAGCAACAGAGGGACTGTCGCCAGGTCCTGGGATGGTTCGCCTCGTTGTTCTCCCTCACGCCTGAATCACTCATTTGTGTACCCATGATGTGGACACAGGGGACAGCCCCCCGGTGAAGAACAAGTCTTACCGGCTCTCTGACCGAGTGAAGGATAGCATCCAGCGTGAGGTGGCAAAGATGCTGGAGCTGGGGGTGATAGAACCTTCCAGCAGCCCGTGGGCTAGTCCAGTGGTGTTGGTGCCGAAAGCGGCCCCACCGGGTACGACGTCAGAACTTCGGTTCTGTGTGGACTACCGGGGGTTGAACTCTGTCACGAAGACAGATGCTCACCCCATCCCACGTGCAGACGAGCTGGTGGACCGGCTGGGAGCAGCCCGGTACCTCAACACCATTGATCTGACATCCGGATATTGGCAGATTGCCATGGCTGACGGAGCAAGGGAGAAGACAGCGTTCTCCAACCCCGAGGGCCACTACCAGTTTCGAGTGATGCCCTTTGGGCTTAAAAATGCTCCGGCCACATTCCAGCGGTTAGTGAATCAGGTACTATCTGGCCTGGAGTCCTTCTCAGCGGCCTACCTGGATGACATAGCTGTCTTCAGTAGCACCTGGGAGGACCATCTGCAACACCTCCAGGAGGTATTGCAGGCGCTGCAACGCGCTGGCTTAACAATTAAAGCCAGCAAGTGCCAGATTGGACAGGGATCTGTCGTGTACCTGGGACACCTGGTGGGCGGAGGTAAGGTGCAACCCCTCCAGGCCAAAATAGAGACCATCTTGGCTTGGGAGCCCCACAAGACCCAAACAGAGGTCCGAGCTTTCCTCGGCCTCACTGGGTATTACCGCCGGTTCGTCAAGGGATATGGTACCATCGTAGCCCCCTTGACGGAATTGACCTCAAAGAAGCAACCTCGCAAGGTCATATGGACAGCTGCATGCAAAGAAGCCTTTGACACGCTGAAACATGCGATGTGTACAGCTCCAGTAATAGCAACACCCGATTTCAGCAAGGAATTTATTGTACAGACAGACGCCTCAGAGCACGGCATAGGTGCGGTGCTCTCGCAACTCAATACCGAGGGCCAAGATCAACCAGTGGCCTTCATATCCAGAAGACTCCTCCCTCGGGAACGGCGATGGAGCACCATTGAGAGAGAAGCCTTTGCGGTGGTCTGGGCACTGAAGAAGTTGAGGCCATATTTCTTTGGCACTCACTTCATTATTCAGACCGACCACCGGCCCCTTCGCTGGCTCATGCAGATGAGAGGCGAAAACCCCAAGTTGTTGAGGTGGTCCATTTCCCTACAGGCGATGGACTTTCGGGTGGAACATCGGCCCGGAGTTGACCACGCCAATGCTGACGGTCTCTCCAGGTTTTTCCGCCTTAGTGATGAGAACTCCCTAGAGGTTGGGTAGCTCTCCCCTCTTTCGGCTGGGGGGGACACATGTTGGACCTGTCAGCCCTAGGGTGGTCTCCCCGTCTATTTTTGATCGTGCCTCATTTTTTCCACCCTCATTTTTATGTTGGACTAGGTCTCCGGGCGCCTTTTCATTGCCAATCAGTGTTAAGGTGCAGGTGCTCCCTTCTCCCAAGATGGCTGCCACAGGCCCCTGCTACTGCAGAGTGGTCTTTCATAGTAGCACCCTAGCTGCCAGGAGCTGGCTGGAACCCCACAACAATGTTGCGACTCCAGCCCGCCTTTTTGTCCCATAGGTAGAGTGGGGAAGCTCCTGGAATGTGCTGGAACCTTCTAGAAGGGAGGTGTGGTTTTTCTTTTGCCGCCTTGGCCAGAGGTCACCTGACCTAGGGCTACTTAAGTGAGGGAGGGAACTTTTTGTGTTGAGTTGGCCAGTGGGGTGAAGCAGAGCTGGAAGAATCCACCAGGAGTGTAGGCGGTAGGGCCTAGCCAGGGACTTATGCCTCTGAGAGTGACAGGATTTAGGTGCTGCCTCTTAAGTGAGTGAGGGACCCTGTGAAACCCACTGATCTTGCCCAGCAGTAGGAGGACCCAGAGAACCTCTGCCCAGCCTGACTAGGAAGGACCTAGTCGCCTTCTCCATCCCTACCCCCCTGTAACAGAACCCCTTTAAGGGCGCCAGATACATCTGCGCCAACAAGACTTCATCTAACCTCTGAGAACAGAGACTTATATGCCAAGCACTGAGACTGCGTGTCCAGATTGAACTCTAAACTTATATGCCAAGCACTGAGACTGCGTGTCCAGACTGACCCCTGAAGCCGTATGCAAAGCAGGTTGAAGAGCCACCGGGGATCGACCAGGTATTAGCGCTGTGACCCCTGCGCTCCCTGACCTGGTCTGGGACCCCCGGCAGCGTGCTCCGCTGAGCGCGGAACCCCCATCCTTAACTTGAGCACCCCCCTGTGACTTGGAAGCCAGCGCGCTCACCGCCGCAGCCCAGAGGCCGGAAGAAGTGCCCTGCAGAGTCGCGAGGCCCGTGAGAAGCCCGGGGCCCCGCCGCTGCCGTCGCAGCTGTGTGAGAAGGTGCGCGAGGCCTAGGGCCGAGTTTCCCCATCGTCGCTGGAGTGGACGCCGTCTGACGCCGAGAACGAGGTAAGCCCGGAGGCTGGGATTGCCCCTGGTGCGCCCCCTACTGGTTGGGAGCCGCACCGCACCCTCAGCCCGGGTCCCCTCTCCGTGGGAGTTCCCCCCTGTCATCGCGATGGAGAGACCCCGCCGAGGGATCCTTTCCTTGTGCACCCTTGAACAGTACTGAAGCGTGGTGCCCTACGAACTGCACTGGAGCTGGGAGACTCGCTCTGCAAGTCCCGTGCGCTCCCTGCGGACAGCCCCCGTGTGAAGCATTGACTGCCCCGGAGTACGAGTAGCGCTCTGATAGCTTCCGACCTGAAGTGCTAAACACCCGTACTCACGACTAGCGCTATGTTGTCTATGCTCCGTAGTGAAATGCTGAATGTCATTGCTCACGAGTAGCGCTATGGTATCTATGCTCCGTAGTGAAATGCTGAATGTCATTGCTCACGAGGAGCGCTCTGTTATTCATGTGCCATATTGAAGTGCTACGTGCTATTGATTACGAGTAGCGCTCTGTTATTCATGTGCCATATTAAAGTGCTACGTGCTAGTGATTACGAGTAGCGCTCTGTTATTCATGTTCCATATTGAAGTGCTACGTGCTATCGATTACGAGTAGCGCTCTGTTATTCATGTTCCATATTGAAGTGCTACGTGCTATTGATTACGAGTTGCGCTCTGTTATTCAGGTTCCATATTGAAGTGTTAAATGTCCTTGACTACGAGTAGCTCTCTGTGCTAGATGCCCCGTTCTGAGGTCGTCACCGATTAGTGCGCCTAGCGCTATAATCACCCCCCTAAGGCGCTACAGGAAAGTGAAGCGCGCGAGTACATATACGTGAATGGTAATTGTATCTCAGGCAGTTCTGATATTTCATGAATTGCATCTAGGGGATGACCAACCTTTATAGCTCCTGACTGACAGGTATATCGCTAGGAACTGTGTTATCAGCTTATGAAATGTACTGCTACCTCATGAACTGCATCTAACGTGATCTACTTGGATAAACTTGAGTATTTACATAACTCCTCCAGTGGGGCGTCACTTATTGTGTGTGTTCCTCGTCCCATGTGAGGTGCGTGTTGTATGGTTGCTTTACACACAGACCTTTGGTGGCCCGACCGCTCGTGTCACGTTACCGCCCCATAGGGCCTGGAGACCCCAGGTCCTACATAGACCATATCCCATACACCAACCATTCCAAACCTCCCAAGTTGATTTATAAGCTTTGACTGTACCACTATCCCTGGAAGCATTGATGTACCCAAAAACCGTCTCCAAAAGACTTGGCATATCTAAATATACCCTGAAAGGTGCCAAGCCATCAACATCAACTTGCTCTGAGTCATAGGGTTGTGTACTAAGCCCAAATGATTCCTCAATACTGGGTAAACATTGGAAGCTGGATTGAACAAGCTTTGAACAAATCCAACAACTCTGATCCCTATGGTGTGCTCCTCCATAATGGGGTCACTACTACTACCAATGCCCCTTGCCTGTGAATTTGAACCAAGCACCTAGATATGACCAATCTTGGACAAAAGGGTCTATTGCCATTGCCTCCGGATCTGAGCTCAGCTGAAAACGTGCTCTATTGAGTTGTTAGCCTGGCGCCACACAGATCTATCTCTAGCGGATCCCACACTTCCTTCAAGATCTTGAACTCCTGCCAATCCAAGCTCCACACGCAGCTTTCCTCCGGACTAATTGAACACCAATATGCCACCTTGATGTCTGGAACTGAAAGATACACTGCTACCAGAGCTATCTGCCAGTGAAAAATTCCCACTAGGCTTTGGCAAGCTGGACTAGGGGTTTTGACCCCTTTCCACTCAAATTGTTTACATATCTTAGTGCAGTGATGTCAGTTTGCAGAAGCACCACACACCTTGGCCAGTCTTTTTCAATGCTTGGACCCCAAAGAAGCGTGTCAGAAGCTATAAATAGTTTATGTGCATTAAACACTCCTTCTCGGACTATCCTCTCCCAGTAAAGAAGGCGCCACACCTTGTGCCACGTCCCCAAAGGCTTACATGTGATTCTACGACAAGATCTGGGAATGTAGGGAAAGTGGTTATTTTGTTCCTAGGTGATCTAACCACCATAATACCTCTTTCCTTGCATTGCTAACTAAGTCAACCTTTTGTGAAAAACTTGAACTGCTTTGAATAAGCATAATTTTAAACCTCTGAAGAGCCCTGTTAAAAGGAAACCTGGGAAGATTGCTTGTATAGAGGATCACAGGAAAACCACTAGTCTGGCTTTATGGATATGTGTTTTTGGGACAAGACCTCTCTCAACTCCTTCTTTATCATTTTTAACTTGGACTCCAGGAGGAGAAAATTTCCTTTTTCTGAATCTATAAGTAATCATAAAAAATATATCCTCCTTGATGGACTTAAATACGACTTCTCCACATTTTTGCAAAATTCAAAATCCTAAATAGGATTAGCCGCCTTCTGTACTTGACTTACCAGAACACGCTTCTGCTGACCTATAAATATCATGTAGTCAAGGTAAATCACCAAACGCACCCCTGAGACCTTTGCGCAGCTGCTACTGGTTTTAACTGCTTGGTGAATCACCAAGGAGCGGAGGAGAGACTAAAATTGAGGGATTTGAACCTGATCACCTGTCCCTGCCTACAGAACTGTTGAAACTTTCTGTGCTCTTGGCATATTGAAATCGTCAAATAAACATCCCTCAGATCCAACCACATCATCCAATTCTCAGGAAGAATTATAACCCCCAGGTTTATGATTGTTTCCATTTTGAAATGCCTGCACCAAATGAAGCAATTGAGATCCTTTCAATGTATTACAGGCCTGAACATTTTGTTTTTTTTCTGAACAAGAACAATATTGCTGACAAGCTCTTCTGAAAGCCTGTGGTACGTCTCTATTTCCCCTTTCACTAACAGTTCTTGAATCTCTATTGAAATTAGGGCTACATTTTCATGAGAGAAATTAATCAGGGCTGGGAGTCTGAATTGGACTGGCACAACATAGAAATCTGTGCTGCATCCTATTACAGTTGGAAGACCCCATGGATCCATTGACACTGATTACCACACATGAGAAAACAAGGCCAGCCTGTCTCCCGCTTTTATGGAGGAAAGAGAGCGTACTCAACTTCGGCACCCTCAGACCTTGCTTAGCCCCAATAGAATCTGAATCACCTGGCTCTTCTTCTCTAAAGGAAGAACATTGGCTTTGGTGATTAAAGTAATATTAGTGCCTGAAGTATTCTGTGCGATTTGTGTAGCAACGGGTCTCTCCCAGGGCCTGACCACACAACTGCCTTAGGGATGAATGGGCTTTATCAAGTGGCGCAAAAGCCTGCATATATCTGCTGATTTCGTTGATGAAATCATCATCAAACAACACACCTTGCGCATTCCAACCAACTTCAGAGCCTGCTAACTCCCTCAACTTGGGATCTATTCTTAAGAACAATCCTTTTGTTTTTTATAAAAACAGACCTCACTTTGGATTGCCTAGAAAGCAAACTGCTCTTTGAGTCTACCTCGAAACCCCTACCACATCCAGTGGCTCTCCAGAATGTTTAGCTTGTTCAGCCAAACATAAAATCTTAGAAACCGTGTCCAGTAGTCCAAGAATTTGTCTTGGCAGGATGCCCATGCCCTATTGACACCTGACGTATGTTACTTTCCTTCCCGACCCAAAAAGGTTATAATCTAGGGTTCATTAGCTGGGGTAATAGCTGCTTTATCTAAGATAGACGGCCTAGGGCATTCTGCCCTCCTCCGACCTCTAGTTGTCCTGTCCAAAGTGCTCCACATTCTTGATTTAATATATAGAAATAGAGTTGTGAACTATTCTGCTGCACTAGGGTGCTGTAACAACCACAGATTGAACCCCCAGCACCAAAACCACTGACTGTGGCTTTTCTGTTCTTAGTTTTTTTGCGACATTAGAATCAACATTCTGATCATAAAAATAATAATTATAACATGAATCATGTAGACAAATCTGCCGTATCAAAGAACTGCCTCTTTTGAACATAAGTCATACTTAAATCAAAATCACACTAATCAGTATATATACCCAAGTCACCATGCAGAGTTCAACCTCCACAAAAATAGTATTTATTATCATTAAGATGCTCCTGGTCAGTATTATACACAGCCCAATGCTTGCTCTTTATTATTTTTTTAGCCCCTGAGGGAGCCAAGGAGCTAGATATCGCTGTGGCCAAAGAGGTGCCGATATCCACAGCCACCGTTTTGAAAGTGTATGACACTGCTGTCTTAAAGAAATTGGATACCAAAGTATCCGGGACATCACATCAATTATTTTAAAAATCCTCTTCCTCATTGTCAGGAACACTACCACGGTTCTGTATTGCATCCTCTTTGCTCATGCTTTTTTCATGTAATTGGGACATGAAGCCTCACAAAAATAATTTTCAAAATGTGACCTTTAAAATTACTGCAAACGGATAACCACTCTTGAATATATCAATTTACAAGAAACACTTTGTTTAAACAAAATAACGTGTTCTTTAACCATTCAATTAAACTCACTGTGGAAGAACAAAAAAAACCTGAAAAAAACAATTTTAGTACAATTAAACCAACCTGGGAACTAGTCTCAAACCCACAACGTGAAAGGTTGCAGGTGTGCACGTTATCACTAAGCTATACGTGCTCCACAAACAAATGCCTTAGGTTCCCAATCAAGATGGAAAAAGCAAGGAAACACTCTGCAACAAACTAAAATTGACTGCAGCCTCTCCCTCTCCCACCTAGTCAATTTCACACAGGAGTTCACAAAAACAAATGAACTGGTTTGCAAAGAAAACACAGCTACAAAGTATCAAAGATACAACCGATGCAGTAACTCTAAAATTCAACAATGAGTCTATTTTCCAATACAGACATGCCAGCCTAGGCACCATAAGGCAAACAATTACTAAATATCTAGTCAACCTGGGCAATGGTCAGACAGACCACACCAGTACTACTAAAGCTTTTTTAAACACACAGCCCTTTCTCACAACCAACTGACCCATAGCAAAAGCACATAGGGCCTTATTAATGGTTTGGCGGACTGGGTGACTCCATCACAAACGTGACGACTATCCCGTCTCATGTTTGTGATGAAGTAACCCATCCACCAAACTGCAAACCAGGCCCATAGCGACCCACCAAAAACATAACTCAGCAGCAGGAAAACAGAGGAAGTTACTCATGGATCTGCCCTACTTACATCAAGTGTTTTTTATATTTACACTTCATGTTCCTGTTGGTTGTTGTGATGCAGTGCTGCAAAAATAAACAGCAAGAATAGAGATTGCATAATAAGAGCTTTCCTTCTTGTTATAAAATTCACTAAATGTACCCTTTCCTCCGTCATACTGTTTCTGAGGAATGGTTGGCCAAACCATGCTATCAAGTGTAAACCACCTAAAATGTCTGTGTAGGACATGCTCAACAGTGTGCATGAAACAAGGGTTTGAATCCGTAATATAAGATTGTAGCTCCAATTCCATGCTGTCAGTAGGCTGCGTTCTGAACAAACTGAATCATGCTATAGTGTATCCACTTAAAAAAGAAATACCACAGAAGCAGACATCATGGTCATATATTTCCCAGTCTCAAGCATTCCATGTCCAGAAAAATTCTGGAAAGAGTATTGACACAGCAATTGCAATAAAAAAATTATTAAAATCTACTCCGTGATCGCCAATAAACAGGGTTGGACTGGGATTGGGTTGGACTGGGACAGAAATTAGTCCAGGCACCAAAATAAAGTGGCCCCCATAAGTGAATCATCTAGCTTAAAAAAAGTGCCCATAATTTGCAAATTGGGGCAGTTTTGAACTTTTAAGTACATGCTGAACATGTTTTTCAAGTTATAGGAAACTGAATGCATATATACTTGCTGCAGGTAATGTGTGTGGTCATATCACTGAAATCAACAGTAAACACTCGGCCCACCAGACCATAAAAAAGTCCCATAGGCATTAAAAAACAGCCCTCACACTGTGAGGATCAAATTTGAGGCATTTCCCATCGTCCATAAGAAGTACTGGCACAAAGGGCTAGGATACATACATTTGCGGTCACCTCATTATACTCCCAAAAATAACCTTGGTCAGTAAAATCATAACTGAAACCTCACAGGCCATTCACCTGCAGGGACACGGTTTAGTATTCTTGGGGAAGTTGGGTTCACTGCTCCATCTTGGAACCCAACTCTGAGATGAACTTGACTATATCTGATTCAGAAAATTCCTCAAAACCGAGCTCTTAAAGAAAGCCTTTGCCCAAGTTGGCACCTGGGGCTGCAACCAAAGAATCTTGAGTATAATGCCAACCAATGCCAGATTGTGAGGTTTAATACACCCTGAAATAAATAAACAAAATTAGTTCGAAAGAGTGAATTAGTCATAAATTTCCATATCTGATTCACAATGTTTTTTTCTTCTTTGATTGGTTTTGTCTTATCCTCAATTTACATGTGGCCTACGCATGAATTTCCAGGACTGCAATATACTTACGTAAAAAATCTTTGTTGAAAATGAAGTCTAAGATCATGGGGATAAATAGGTATACAGTTCTGTCATTTATTGTCTGACATTTTTTATTTGATATCACTAATATGGATCCAAAAACATAAAAAATTTTCAGGATTTTGTAATATTTATATTTATGTATAGTTGAAGGTAGTAAATCTTAAACGTTTTAATATATCACTTTATTATAATGTAAAATAAGTAAATTCCAGAATTATTTAATACTATAGGCCTTATTACGAGTACGGTGGTTCTAGAACCGCTGTACCGGCAGTGGCAGTCCGACCACGGCCACCACTGCTCATCTGCTCGCCATATTTTGAGTGTGACTTTCGGACCACCACAGGACTGCCGCCTCCACTGAGATCCAGGATCCAGTGGCGGTGGCACAGCTATAAGGGGAAGGAATATGCTGACGGTGCCGTTGCAGCACTGCACAGCATATTCCAAGTTGAATTTCCACAGACCAGATCATGGCGGTGAGCCTGCCATTAAAAGGGTGGCAAAGATGCAACTAAGGGGGCCCTAACATGGCCCCATGCCGCTTCTGGGCCTATCACATGTACGATATGGTGCGTGCCACACCATGCAGGAACGTGCTGCAGGTGCTATCACGGCAGTGGTCTGCTGTTAAGGCTCTCCTATGAGCCTCACACACTCCTGCAATGAGACCGCCACATCACCACCAGATCGCCTGCCCTTGATCCAACTCAGAATCTGGCAGGCAGGCGCACCAGTGGCTTGGCGGTCTTCCTGCCTGCGCAGTGGTGGCCTTGCTGCAGGAGTGCCACCAAAGTGGTAATAAGGCCCTATATATACATACAGAAAGTGTTTGTGGCCTACTTAAACCAATTGTCATTTTTCCGCACCTTTCTTTCTCTCTTTCCCAAAACAAAGGTTAATATTGCTGTTTTCAGTTAATTTAAAAAACGTTGTTAATGATTTTCATACCAAGGGAGAATTATTCTGAGTAGGTCTTATTTACGGAAAACCCCTGCTCCATCAATCCCAAACCCCATACCACTACTATGATCCCTCAAAATAACCCTTTTGAGACTCTTCCCTACTTCACCCCTCCTTGCATCATCTAATACCTCTTTTTTACTATTCCGATCCACTAAAACAAGCCTTTCTAAACACTCCCTCTGACTCTTCCCCCTCCACCTCCCTTTTACTCACCTTTGCCGCCGCCCCGTGCCCAAATAAAGCATCCTCCTACTGCTATGAGGTCCAAAAAAAGCAAATTTAAATCCTTCCCTTCTATACCTCCAATAGCCTTTTCAATCCAAATAACAGACTAACATGTCCACCAATTAAATTAATTTCCTATTTTCACTATACTAATTCACCACTAATCCTTTATGGGTTCCGGAGTAGAGAGCAACTCGACGATAAATCGCTTTGAAGCCTCGTCAGGGGTAGTAAGCGCTATATAAATGCAATTACAATACAATACAATATATACTTAGATAAAAACACACATATGATTGTGTGTGTTTAGGGGCGTGGCTAAGGAGCCATGCATGGCGGACGCGTGAGTTCGGAGCTCCGCGCTGGCCCGACATTTATCCGCCATCCCCGGAGGTGCTCGAGGCCGGGAACGCTACGGAAAGGACCAGGCGCCACCAGTGTTCCCGGAGGTTGGTCCTGACATCTGCGCAGGCGGTAGAAAGGTGGTGAAGCGGGCAAATCCTCACCGGCAGCTGGCACTGGCGAAGATCCAGGATGGTGGCCCGGGGCGGTTACAGCTAGCTGCGCAGTACCGACCTCTTCTGTGGCTTGCACCGAGCCTGAGAGTGTGTCCACAGAGACCCATAGCGGGCGGAGGTGAGGTGTGGGGGCAGTCTAGATCATGGGGTTGTGGCCGACACAGTGCCACCACCCCGTGCCCACCATATGTGTAGCGAGGTGGACAAAAGTAGGCCCGCTCAAGTCGGAGTGCGACGGGGGATACGATGATGACACCATAGAGGAGAGGGCATGCGGAAGTGAGGGGGTTGCAGTGACGACAAAAGAGGTGGCACGCAGTTCGCTGAACCGTGCCCTCCCCCATCGCCCGAGTGCACTGGCATAGAACCGGGCAAAACCCTGAGGCCCTGCTCATGTAGGACTGGACTACGTTGGTGGCAGACGGGGCACGCGTATCCCTGGCGGCTCTAGACTTCAGGAGGCTGTGCTCCACCAGGCGCTTCCCAGCATCACAATCTGTACCCAGACGCGGAGTGCACACACCTGATTGCACCACTGTGGGCCCTGTGGCAGAGGAACAGGTGCTGTGACCGGAGTGTTGCCCTCCCGTAACCTTGGAGTGAGTGGCGGCTTTGAGGAATCGGCTGCCGGCCTGACCCCCCTCCCAGACACAGTTCGATAACTGGTGAACCACTGCTTATCATGGGCAAACCACGGGCCGGCAGGCTGGGGCTTCTCAGGACTCAGAGGACGGCACCCAGGAACAATTGCAGCCCACGCCGGAGGCTTCGCTGCAACAAACAGGTGGGCAAGATACTGGAGGCCATTACAGATACAAAGGCCACCCTCCACCAGGACATCACCACAGTGGCGGTAGGGCTGAGCCTCCTGCAAGAGGACCATAAGAAGCTGTCGGAGCGGGTGGAGGAGGCCGAGTCCACCATCGAAACTATAGCCCCCACCCAAAAAGCCCTGAAGCAGCAGATGGGAGCCCTCCCGGATAGGGTGGAAGTGCTGGAACGGCGGGCCGAAGATGCGGAAGGCTGTAATCGGCGGAGCAACATCTGGAACCTGGGCCTACTGGAAGGAGTTGAAGACAATAACATGGTGTCCTACCTAGAGCGCTGCCTGCAAGAGGTGGTAGCTGTTATGGACCGTACTCGAGCGCGCTCGAGAAGCTACGGTCGAAAACCCCCTTCCAAACTACATATTCCAGAAGCCCTAGGAGCGTACACGTTGTACGCGAAAAAACCAACGTCACTGGAACGCGTCTGCTACATAGACGCCAGCGCCACCCCACAAAGCGTTGGAAATTCTTTCCAACGGCCGCAGAGGAGTCGCGCGCTTCCAGTGGAGATTCCTGTTTGTCCTCAGTTGCGGTTTGTGCCCGAGTTCGCTCCTTTGCAGAGGGGGCCTCTACTTGACCTGAAGGTCTGGTAAGGGTGCAGTGCACCAAACTCGTGAAAACCCATTGTCGTGATCCACCGCCCCTACTCCGTTGGAGAGCTCGGAGCTAGCTCATGCGGAGGTAGGGTGGGGATTATCGTCTCCTGGAGTGGTGGTATTACTGCCGCAAAAATCTTAGCAACCTCATAGATATAACTTCCCCGGAGGCATTCCGGCTCCGTTAACATCCTCAGACTATGAGCAAAGAAAGAAAATAGTCACGAACATTCTCTGTGGTAGAGAGTGGTACCTGAGCAAAACTATTCTCTGGTTTCTACCCCGCATACCCTACGTTTTGTTTTGTTGGCATTCATTGCACACTACCTCCTTCATTACTACCGTCCTCAGATAGAGGAAGGGCTCAACTATGGCGATAAACTTTATATGTTGACACGTCTGTATCAGTCTTTGTGTTTGTGTGTTCTTGACTCCATTCTATCAGGGATACATCCTAAGATAGCGGTTCCGCGCTCTCCCTGTGAAGCAAGGTGGAGCCCTGATTGGGGTAGGTGCGGGGAGGGATCTACGCAGTTGCGTTGTATGTCTAGGGTGCACCTATGCTCATTGATGACGCTGTATTACTGTCCTATGATGCTCTTGTATTTGTGTATCCGTTTATGTAGTCAAACCATGGAGAACCACTGTTAAGACCGTCCTAATAAGAGTGCGCCAAATAAGCCGTTTGTTCTGTTTTCTTTACAGGTACAGATATGTTTATATAGAATAGAGAAGTTTATGGGACTGAACTAGGAAGGTCTGAACTGAACGTTAGGGAAGCTAGGTAGGGTACTAATCATGTTCATTATGTCTTACAGGTCTCCCTCCCTGCTGTCCCCATCCTTTCCTTCCCTCACTTGATCCTCCTAATGACCTGTGCCATTACGGCTATCTAGGCTTGGGTAGATCAAGAGGGGGAACCCTATTAGCAACAATCCGATCCCGAGGGCTGAACCAACGTGACAGAATTTCCGACCCCCGAATTGAGTCCTCCTGGTCAGATTGTGAGGATGGCTACGCTAGAGGACGTGTTGACGGCTCTTGCTAGTATGCAGGTAGAACTAACCGCATCCAGACAAGAAACAGCAGATCTAAGAGCCAGAGTAGAAAGTATG
Organism: Triturus cristatus; assembly: GCF_964204655.1. NCBI lineage: Eukaryota > Metazoa > Chordata > Amphibia > Caudata > Salamandridae > Triturus > Triturus cristatus. The sequence continues at coordinate 1,186,602,488 of NC_140581.1, read as the reverse complement.
CAGCATAACCCCTTTAATGCGGGAGGTACGTCGGCAGCCGCAGCGGTTCCCACAAGCGCTGTAGTAGTGGAATTGCCAGTTTCGGTACCCCTAGCCACACCCGAGAGATTTCATGGGGAATCAAGCAAGGTCCAGGTGTTTTTAACACAGGTCCTGCTTCATTTCTCGTGTAAACAAAAATCGTTCCCTACTAACCAAGCGAGAGTCGCCTTTCTTATTTCATACTTGGCGGGCGATGCCGCTCAGTGGGCTGTGCCATTGGTAACACGCGACGATCCCCTCCTGTATGATTGGGAAGACTTCAAGGCAGAGTTCCTTAGGGTGTTTGATAGGAGAACCGAGTCGTACGCAGCCGATAGAGAATTATTAGAGTTGAGGCAAGGTAACAAGGATTTAATCACGTACCTTAATGCCTTTAGAAGGCTAGTAACGGAAACCAAGTGGCCAGAAACGAAACAGGCAGCCATATCCCATCAAGGGCTGAGAGAAGAACTGAAAGATGTTATAGCGCAGATCGACCCTCAGCCAGTTACTTGTGAGGATCTTAGCAATCTGGTATTAAGACTTGACCATCGGTTAAGTTAACGCCAAGGCGACCACAAGCGGAAGGAAAGAAAGGTGCCTCAGGTGGATCGGCCAAGATATTCTGAGGTTCGAGTGGTGCCTTCAGGAAAACCGATGGACATAGGTTCAATAAGGGCTGCTCTTACCCTGGAGGAAAAAGAAACCAGACGCAAACAAGGCTTGTGCCTTTACTGCGGCAAAAAGGGGCATTTCGTTAAGGAATGCCCGGTAAAACCAAAGACGAATAGATTCAAGGGTAAAGCAGCAGTGGCCGTGGGGGACATGGCCCCGGAAAACTAAAGGAACCAAGAAGGGAGGAAGGGGTTTCTTGGGGAACAAAGTATATCCCTTCATTGTGCGGTCCTACGACTGTGGAGCAAGGACATTTGTTCATTCCATTGCTACTTTTAATAAAGTCTGAATGGGTTAGGATGACAGCCATGATAGACTCCGGAGCAACAGGGGTCTTTATGGATATCGAAGAAGCAAAGCGCAGAAACATGCAGCTAGTACCCAAGACCAGTCACGAACCAATATATGCAGTGGATGGAAGGGAGCTGATCACAGGACCCATAGGGTACAATACCGAAGACATCCCGGTACAATATGGTACCTCTCACCGAGAAACCTTATCTTTCAACCTAATTCACGCCCCGCAGTATGGAATCATTTTGGGACTACCATGGCTGAGGCGCCACAACCCAACTATCGATTGGGAAGCCCGTACCGTGCTCATGAACTCGCCCTATTGCCAGGTATTCTGCCAAAACAGCTGGGAAGGTCCCTCTACCGCTCTAGCCTCAAGATTAATTATCGCCACGGCGGCGGAGAAACACGTTCAATTACCCAGGGATTATCACGAGTACCGAGAGGTGTTCAATGAGGGACAAGCAGAAGAACTTCCACCACACAGACAGTATGACTGTCAAATCGATGTGGTGCCAGGAGCTATAGTGCCAAGTGGACGAATCTACGCCTTAACAGAACCAGAGAACAAGCACCTCAGGCAATATTTGGATAAATATTTGAGTTTAGGCTTCATTCGACCATACAAATCCCCAGCGGCTTCGCCGCTCTTCTTCATACCCAAGGCTAATGGCGAGCTACGCGCCTGTATAGACTTCAGGGCGCTAAACGCCGTCACGGTGAAAAAACGTTACCCCTTACTCCTAATCCCAGTATTACTTGAACAGGTAAAAAAGGCCAAGATTTACACGAAGCTCGACCTCAAGGGGGCCTATCATCTTGTACGAATGAGGGAAGGGGACGAATGGAAAACGGCATTCAAGACCCGCTATGGCCTTTACGAATACCTGGTCATGCCGTTTGGGCTATGCAACGCCCCTGCCGCGTTTCAGTATTTTCTGAACGATGTACTAAGAGAACTTTTGGACCACTATGTGGTTGTGTATATAGACGACATCCTCATCTATTCAGAAGATCCATAAAGTCACGTGGAACACGTGAAAAGGGTATTGCAAATCCTTAGAAAGCACCACCTATTCTGCAAATTGACCAAATGTGAATTCCACGTGACCACGGTCGAGTTCTTAGGGTTGATGCTCACCCCGCAAGGACAAGAGATGGCAGAAAGAAAGATCGCAGCCATTAAAGACTGGCCAACCCCCTTGAATGTAAGGGATGTACAATGTTTTATATGGTTCGCCAATTTTTATAGTCGCTTCATTCATCAGTTTTCTAACCTTGTAGCGCCCATAACACAATTGCTACGGAAAAACCACAAGTTCCTGTGGACACAAGAAGCACAAGCTGCCTTTGAAGAATTGAAAACCGCCTTTGTGACAGCCCCGGTCCTTACCCATCCTGACCCTGAGAAACCCTACATTGTCGAGGCCGACGCATCTGATGTCGCTTTGGGGGCGGTATTATCACAAAGACACCCCACCACTGGACAATTACACCCAGTTGCGTTTATGTCAAAGAAACTAAAAGATGCGGAGAAAAACTACAATATCTCAGAAAAGGAACTGTTGGCCATAAAAGTCGCCTTCATGGAATGGAGACACTTCCTGATGGGGGCTAGGCATGTGGTTACCGTCTACACTGACCACCGAAACCTGCAGTTCATGGCAGCAGCACGACACCTAACCCCAAGGCAACTACGGTGGATGCTATTCTTTTCGGAATATAATTTCATTATCACGTACAGACCAGGAGTGGAAAACCGCAAAGCAGATGCGCTAACCCGACAGACGACCTCCTCGGAAGAAAAGACACAGGAACAATCCATCATTCACCCCTCAAAAATAATAGGGGCAATTCAACCAGAGGTATTTCTGAAAGGAGTACTCAAGGGAGTATCTACAGGAGTATGGAGGACATGGCTAAAAAGTCACAAAGAATGGCAAACCAAGAAAGGCTTCCCGATGAACCAAGGTCGCCTGTTGCTCCCCACCCCACTACTCCGGAAACAAGCATTTCATTGGTGTCACAAATCCCCAAGTGCAGGGCACCTTGGAACAGAGAAAACCATTAGTCTTCTCAATCGACAGTTTTGGTGGCCGTCCATGGAGTATGATGTGAAAGCATGGATCAAAGAATGTGACACATGTACCACCATGAAATCAGACCATAAACGCCCACAAGGACTATTACAACCTCTCCCCACTCCTAGTCATCCATGGGAGAACATATCAGTGGACTTCATAGTGGGGTTACCCACAGATGACGGGTATACCGTGATCATGGTAGTCATAGACTACCTAACCAAGATGGGACATTTTGTGGCTTGCAAGGCAGTTCCCACGGCGGGACAACTAGCCATCCTGATAATGAAAAACATTGTAAGATTACATGGAATACCCAAAATTATTGTGTCAGACAGAGGATCCCAGTTCACAGCAAGGTTTTGGAAACAATGGTGTTCCGCTCTCCATATTAACACCGCCCTATCCACGAGTTATCATCCTCAAACAGATGGGCAAACTGAACGCCTTAATCAGACACTCAAACAATATCTACGGTGTTATGTGAACCAGAGCACAGAGAAGTGGGTAGACCAGCGGAAATCGCTTACAACAACACCACCCACAGTTCCACAAAGACATCACCATTTTATTGCTCATATGGACACCATCCACGGTTCCTACCCTTTATTCACCCAAATGACACTGCCAGTATACCTGAAGTTTCGAAAAGAGTGGAACACATTCGACAAATCTTAGAGACTACACAAAGGAACCTACAAACCACGAAACACAAGAGGAGTCGCGCGCTTCCAGTGGAGATTCCTGTTTGTCCTCAGTTGCGGTTTGTGCCCGAGTTCGCTCCTTTGCAGAGGGGGCCTCTACTCGACCCGAAGGTATGGTAAGGGTGCAGTGCACCAAACTCGTGAAAACCCATTGTCGTCATCCGCCGCCCCATCTCCGTTGGAGAGCTCGGAGCTAGCTCATGCGGAGGTAGGGTGGGGATTATCGTCTCCTGGAGTGGTGGTATTACTGCCGCAAAAATCTTAGCAACCTCATAGATATAACTTCCCCGGAGGCATTCCGGCTCCGTTAAAATCCTCATACTATGAGCAAAGAAAGAAAATAGTCACAAATATTCTCTGTGGTAGAGAGTGGTACCTGAGCAAAACTATTCTCTGGTTTCTACTCCGCATACCCTACGTTTTGTTTTGTTGGCATTCATTCCACACTACCTCCTTCATTACTACCGTCCTCAGATAGAGGAAGGGCTCAACTATGGCGATAAACTTTATATGTTGACACGTCTGTATCAGTCTTTGTGTTTGTGTGTTCTTGACTCCATTCTATCAGGGATACATCCTAAGATAGCGGTTCCGCGCTCTCCCTGTGAAGCAAGATGGAGCCCTGATTGGGGTCGGTGCGGGGAGGGATCTACGCAGTTGCGTTGTATGTCTAGGGTGCACCTATGCTCATTGATGACGCTGTATTATTGTCCTATGATGCTCTTGTATTTGTGTATCCGTTTATGTAGTCAAACCATGGAGAACCACTGTTAAGACCGTCCTAATAAGAGTGCGCCAAAGAAGCCGTTTGTTCTGTTTTCTTTACAGGTACACATATGTTTATATAGAATAGAGAAGTTTATGGGACTGAACTAGGAAGGTCTGAACTGAACGTTAGGGAAGCTAGGTAGGGTACTAATCATGTTCATTATGTCTTACAGGTCTCCCTCCCTGCTGTCCCCATCCTTTCCTTCCCTCACTTGATCCTCCTAATGACATGTGCCATTCCGGCAATCTAGGCTTGGGTAGATCAAGAGGGGGAACCCTATTAGCAACAATCCGAACCCGAGGGCTGAACCAACGTGACAGAAGCACCCGAAGGCCTATTCACCTTCTACACCTTGGAGAGAGATCATCGGGTTCCGGCCAGACCTCTGGTGCCGGGGCGTCTGCCGCGCCCGGTCATGGCCCGCTTACTCCACTTCAGGGATAGGGACCTATTCCTGCGGAGAGCGCAGACGGATGGCCCCTACTCTGTCGACAACAGCAGGGTCTCCCTCTTTCCGAACTACACCTTGGAGGTCCAGCGGAAACGGGCCTCATTCCTAGAGGCTAAGAAAGTGTTGAGGGATGAGGGCTTCAAGTACTCACTAATGTTCCCGGCCCGGTTGAGGACTGAGCTCAATGGTAGCACCCATTTCTGTAATATCCCGGAAAAAGCCTGGGACTCGGCCTCAGGAGCGACACAAAGTGGGGCCGAGGAGGCAATCGCGATGCCGCACCCACAGAGGGGCCCCCAAGAAACTGACTATGTCTCGGGAGAGGGCGGATGCCCTGTAGGCTGTGGCAGTGCTCATGCGGAGCAGGAGCCCCTTCCCGGAGGCTGGGTCCTGCACGTCGAGAGGCACTGAGGACAATGACTCAGACTCCTCTGGCAGCGGCAGCATGAAGATGCCGGTGGTGACCCCGGGCACGGCGGATGAAGTCATTTGATTTAGCTGGGACCTCAACCTGTTGCCTAAGTCATGACCAGCCTGCCGATGCAGAACCCTGGACTTGGGCCGTCTGAATCCAAAGGGGCCGGCATGCCCAAAACAGTTTGTGTGTCTTGTTTGTGTTTCCTTCCTAATCTAGCTCTTTTGCCCACCCCTCCCTGGGTATCTTAGTAGTGTAGGGTCTCCCTATGAGGAATGTTCTGTATGCTGTTTGGACAACTGACCGTTGTCAGGATGCCCTGGGTTCGGGGAGTTGTTCGCTGCTGGGGGTTATTTGTTTTCTTTTGTTTGCTTGATTGCAGAGGAGGGTGAGTGTGTGTGTGGGTGGAGAATGGTGGTTCCACCCTATGGGCGCCACGGGGCACACTTTTGCGGGAATGGAGGGCACACCTAGTGGTCTGAGGTTCCTCACGTGGAACATCCGGGGGATGGGATTGATGTCCAAACTGCACAATATATATTCCCACATGAGGCGCAGGGATGTCCACATTGCATTTCTCCAAGAGACGCATTTGAATGCAGGGGAGGCTGGGCGGTTGAAGAAGCTGTGGCGGGGCCAGATATTTGGGACCACCTACTCTGCCTTTGCCAGGGGGGTGCTGATATGGGTGAGGCCCAGGGTTCCCTTTGCCCTCAACCACTCATGGATCAATATGGACGGGCGGTACGTCCTGCTCAAGGGGCGACTGGCGGGGAGGGAGGTGACCTTGGGCGCTGTTTATGGTCCTAATCGGGACCAAATCGGCTTTCTGGAGTCATTCTCTGCCTCCTTGGCTCACTGTCACACAGGTCCCTTATATTAGGGGGTGACTTCAATTGCGTGGCTGATATCACAGCGGATCGCTCACACCCTCCCCTCGCAGGGACGCAGCCACATCGCACAGAAGCTGGCTTTCAATCTTGGATATCTGATTGGGGATTGGAGGACATCTAGAGACTGCAGCATAGGGCAGATAGGGAATATCACCGGTCCACCAGGTCCATACTCGATTGGACACGTTCCTCTGCTCTCCAACCCTTAACAACCTGGTCTCACACACTAAATATCTAGGGCAGACGCTATTGGATCACAGCCCATTGCTTCTAGTACTCCAACCACTGGGTCGCCGCCCTCCAATTCCCACTTGGAAGCTAAACCCGGCACTGCTTGACGACGGCCCCTTTCGCGCTTCCCTGTCCTTGTTAACTGAGGAGTATTTCCTTGCCAATGCCGGCACCACCTCCTCGGTGCAGGTAGAGGGGGAGGCATTCAAAGTGGTGGTGATGTAGAAAATAGGCCTCAGCTAGGCCTACCAGTGCAAGGGGTTCGCCAGTCCTCAGACTATTGGAAAGAAGTTGGCACAGTAACTGAAATAGAAAATACAGAGTTTAATAAACCTCATGAGGTGAAACTACATTCAAACAGCACCCTTCGGTATTGAGTGAAGTAGCACACTGAACAGAAGGACCATGGTCCTTTTATACCCACACAGGGGCTAAAAGAAGACGGTACAAGTATACTTGAGAGGAGTTATGCACATATATGGTCATACAGAAACTGCACAGTCGACAAGTGGGAGGAGTTAACAGTTTGCTAACACTGGTAAACATATCCTGACAGTTACATGCTACTAGCAGCTGCAAACTCAACTGGGCATGTGCGGAAGTAGAAGATAATAAATATAGTTTGTTTCTAGGCAGATTACAAGAGCAGTCAACACTAAGGAAGGACAAAGCACATGGTGAGCACATGGCAAACAAAATGGCTGCCAGAAATACAGAATGGATTCTACAACATGGACAAGATAGCCTCTAAATACCAGATGGATTCCGCTAATGCTAATCCAATCGCAGCCAATTTACAACAGACGCCCTTTTAGCATTAGCTGAAGACATCTGTTCCTCTAGGGTAATCTAAATATGCATCTCGTACAACTATTAACATTATTTCGGCCACTTCTTTATTCAACATTTGTTGGGCCTTGGTCTCTACAATATTCCTCTTAATAGGTATACAAGCAGAAATGCAAATGGAGCAGAGCATTGGACCACATTGAATACATACGCAGCATGTAAATAAAACAGTAATAATTATACACAAGATAGCTAGTAGCTTCCAGCCCCAAGCAGAAACGAGAGTTCAGAACCATCCAGCTAGAGTCCAAGTACCAGTCTCTGGGTGAATTTCTGCAGCAATCTTATGCAGTTTTGATATTGCGTCATACACTGAAGGCGAGTGATCCGGTATAAATACACAACAACTGCTACCGATGATGCGACATGCACCACCTCGATCAGCCAGAACAACATCTAGAACCATTCGATTCTGGAGAGCTACAATCCTTGCAATTTGCAGCTCCTCTGTAATATTCCCAAGCGCCAAGGCTGTCTGATTGGTAACAGCTTCCACAACTCTAGTCAATCGTCTAATTTTCCTACTGTTTAATGCAGCTCCCACAAAGAAGAACAAACCTAGATTAAAATCAACATACTGTTGTAGAGTGGTATTTGTTTGGTCTACTTCGTCAACACTTATTGTCCTTTTATATCTGTTTTTAGAGATATCAGTAAATAACTTAAGGTCTCGGTGGTAGGATGCAGGTGCCAGAAACACAGGGGGCAATAGAAAAGATATATAGCATACGCCTGACCATCCAACAGGTAGGTGATAATATCCGTGGCTACCACAGATAAAGTAGGTATTGGGTGAGGCTATGAAAGTGCTATTATTTGTACCCTCAAGAGGCAGAATCACAGTACATTCACTTTTCCCCACTGGAATTCTTCCAATACTGCTTACACATAAATCTGCTTTAGCTCTAGTAACAGAAATCACAAATTGTTTATTACTAGGAAAAGTTCTCATATTTGTGAAAATATATGGCGTTGAAATATTGTCCGGTTGATACTCTTCCCATTTCCATTTAGTCCCGTTGGCTTGAGGATAGCCATCTTTGTCTTGGTAGCATACTTTATTGAGGCGAAAAAGAAGCCCGCCTACTGTACGTTTCCCGGATGCAAACAAAAGCGCATACCAAGCTCGACAAGAACCATTATGAAAAAAGGGAAGAGGAATAAAAGGTGTTCCTCCTTTCTTCTGATGTGCAGGTATCATCCCACACACCCAACAGTTGGTAGTATTCGTGGCATTGTGAGTGTGATGCAACATCTGAATGAAGGTATTATTTAAGTAGGATTGTCGATGCTTCCACTCATGATAGGGAAGCGTGAAGTAGTGGTGTTCAACTGGTACCGGAGTAGTGGCGATCAAAAGTTCTCGAGCAGGAGCCACCTTCTCAACGAACCAGGTTATTACTGCTACTGCCACCATAGCAACAACAAACCCTATAGTACAAATGATCTTCCTCTTAGAAACAGTAGATCTCATTGTGGACATGATCAGCTTATTTGTCAAAGCAACCGTTGGAGCTCTTATCCCTGGGCAGCCGTTGATTTCTTCACCGAGGGTCAAGACGAGTGTCGCTACACTACACAGAACTGATCCCCCCCCCTTGCCACATCGGCATTCCGTTTCACTAACCCAGGGAGGTTGCTCAACCAGTCTCTTTCAACGATGCAGGTTCTTTCCGTGGTCTCAGTTGGTATCAAGATACTCCAGGAATCGTGTGGTCCGGGAAGACTTCCTCAGGTTCGTCAGGTGATATGGCCTGGCCTTTCTCTGTATCCAAGATGTCCCGATGGTCAATCAAAGCAACAGGATCCACCAAGGTAGACGGCACTTTCTTGCAGTGGGTGGAGTGCACCCAATTCCTCCTATTCGTTACTCGAACCGCAGTTCTCGTCGATAGGAGCACCTGCTCCGGGCCGCGCCACCTCGGTTCCAAGCTGCTCGACCTCTGGAACGATCGGATCATCACCTGATCTCCAGGCCGAAGTCCATGGCCTTCACCTGCAGACCTGTCCGGAAGAGCTTCTCGAACCTGTTGATGAATAGAGATCAAACTGTCAGTCAATTGTGCTAAATAGTCACTCATCAATACACACGGTACGTCGTGTAAGGGACGTGGCTTAGGAATTCCCAAATGTTCATAGGCCTGCCAAACACCACCTCATAGGGTGTAAGGCCAGACCGCGAATGTGGCACCGATCTAATGGACAACAGTGCCAAAGGTAACGCGTCTGGCCATTTCAGGGATGTGGAGGCTAGTATTTTCGCCAATTTTAATTTAAGTGTGCCGTTATACCTCTCCACTAACCCTGCTGATTGCGGACGAAAGGCGGCGTGAAACTTCTGTTTTATTCCTAACCCCTTCAGGACATATTCGACAACTTGCCCAATGAAATGGGGACCGTTATCACTCCATAAAAATTTACAAACACCAAATCTAGGAAAAAATTCCTTCAAAAGCACCTTGGCAGTGGTGAGAGCTGTATTGTCCTTCGTAGGGTATGCCTCGATCCACTTACTGAAGGCGCATACCACTACTAGGACATACTTTAAGTTATTACAGCGCTCAAGCTGGATGTAATCCATTTGCAAAACTTCAAAAGGTGCAGTTGGCGTAGCAAACCCTCCTGTCGGAGTTTGTGTCCCTTTTCCAGGATTATGCTGAAGACAAATCAGACAGGACTGTACCATCTTTTTAGCTGTGCCGGCAATTTCTGGATGCTCCCAAACTTGCATAAGCAATTTCGTTATCGAGGAGGCTCCAACATGTGCCGGCCCATGTACCATATGAATCATAGGTTGTAAATAAGCTGTCGGCAATCTCCACTTACTCATCTCTTTATTCCTCCAACAGTCCTCATCATCCAATGTTCCTTCCTTGGACAATTGCTCAATTTCTTCTGCAGAAGCAGATCTCTGCATATCTAGTACTTCCTGCCTGGTATCATGCCAGCGTTCAGCCTGTGACTTCACTACATACATGGACGTGATGCTTCGCTGCATGGCGGTTTCACGGGCTGTTTGGTCTGCAAAGGCATTGCCTCGTCCTATCTTATCAACTATTTTCTTATGTGCGCTACATTTAACAATCGCTATTCTCTTCGGGTATGTTAAAGCAGTCAAGAGATTATGCACTAATTCTCCATGCATTATTTGCACCCCATGGGATGTAAGAAAACCCCTCTCCTTCCAAAGTAGCCCAAAATCATGAACCACTCCGAAGGCATAGCGACTGTCTGTATAAATGTTCACAGATAAGTCAGTACTGAGTTCACACGCTCTTGTCAGTGCTATTAGCTCAGCTGCCTGAGCTGACTTCTGTGGAATACGAGCTGTCTCAACTACCGTCTGAAGTGTTGTAATTGCATATGCAGCTGACGTTGTACCATCTGGTAACTTCAAACAGGACTCATCAACCCATAGCTCCCCATCAACACTTAAAAGGGGCGTGTCTTGCAAATCAACGCGACCCTTTGTTTGTTCCTCAGTAAGGAATATACAATCATGAGATTCCTGTGACTGAGACTGAGTCACCGGGTATGGCAACAAAGTAGCTGGGTTTAATGTCGCACATCTCTTTAGTGTAATGTGAGGGGCCAACAATGTCAATTCATATCCTGTCAGACGAGCGCTAGTTAAATGTTGCGTCTTTGTCTGATTTAAAAGGGCATCAACCGCATGGGGTACTAACACCAACAGCTTATGTGACAAAACTATCCCTTCACTCTGACGTATTGACACAGCTGTTGCTGCAACTGAACGGAAGCACCCAGGTAACGCACGAGCAACAGGATCAAGAACTGCTGAAAAATATGCACAGGGACGCTGTTTGTCGCCGTGTGTCTGCACTAAAACTGACAATGCGCATCCATCTTTCTCGTGTACATATAATGAAAAAGACTTCGTATAATCTGGAGTTCCTAACACTGGTGCTGAACAAAGAGCTTGTTGTAACTGTCGGAAAGCAGTCTCACACTCATCTGTCCATGGAAGGGGCATTGGGGTGTCTTTGGTTAAAAGTGCCAGCAAGGGTTTAACAATATGTGAAAATCCTAATATCCATTGCCTACAAAAAGAAGTAAGGCCAATGAATGCGCGGACATCTTTCTGAGTACGGGGTACTGGTGTGTCTAAAATGGCTTGAATGCGATCTGGTGTAAATGCACGTCCCTCCTTAGACAGAAGGTGACCTAAGTAGGTTACCTTCGGTCTACAATATTGCAATTTCTTCCGTGATACTTTGTGATGATGGGAAGCAAGAAAGGACAGCAAAGACAAATTACTTTTTTCACACTGTTCAGGGGTGTCAGCTGCCAGCAAAATGTCATCGACATATTGAATGAGAGCCACTCCTTCAGACAAAACAAAAGAATCAAGTTGTCTTTTCAATGCTTGACTGTAAATACTAAGACTCTCAGTATAGCCTTGAGGAACTCTACAGAATCTATACGATCGATTATTCAGGGTAAAACCGAACAAATATCGGCTGTCAGGATGAATAGGGATCGAAAAGAAAGCATTCTTCAAATCTATCACAGAAAATGTAGTCGCAGTCGGGGGAACCAGAGTAAGAAGTGTGGTTATATCAGAAACCACTGGGTATTATGGTACTACAATCTTGTTAACTTCTCGCAAATCAATAATGAATCTGTAGACCTTAGTGTCAGTTTCTTTTTTCAGAATAGGAAGAATCGGACTGTTACAAATATTGTAGGGAACTTCCTCAACAACCCCCACTGCAATAAGATCACGGACAATACATGTGAGTGCTTCTTCACCTTCCTGTGAAATTTTGTATTGAGGCAAACGTGGCAATACAGCGCCCTCCTTGACACTAATATGTACTGGTGGAATAACCATTTGCCCTACATCAGTATCTGAAGTAGCCCACAAAGTACTAGGAAGTGAAGCTAATGCAATATCCTCTTTAGCAAGACAAGCTCTCTCCGCCACAGGATGGTTGTCATTCAAGATAACACGGACACCTTCTGGAGAACAGCGTATCGTAGCCCTGAAATACTTAAGCATATCAAGACCCACAATATTGTCTGGTGTATTCGGGGAAAGCAAAAATGGACATGGAGCAGTAAATTTATCCACATGGAATGCAAGTGGTTGCGACAATGGGCTAAGGGAAGGGGTTCCATCGAAACCTATCGATGTAATGGTTAAGCCAGACAGGGGAGCCCTTGGGACCAATTGTTTAGACAAGGCACTACGAGTAGCTCCTGTATCAACCAGAAACTGATCAGTGGAGCCCAAGACATTTGCTGTAACATAGGGACCCCTCTGATCTACTGGAACTTCAACTGATTCCTTACCCCATCTTAGGCAATCCTATGCATGAGCAGAATCTTGAGAATCAAATGGCACATAATCAGACATTTGATATTGGTTCCTTCTATCAAAAGTGTTAAACCCATCCTGCCCACGTATATTAGTATCAAACCTAGCACGATCACCTGTGTTTCCTCTAGGCCCTGAATATCCTGGTCGATTCCTCATTTGTCCCCGACCACGTGTATACTGTGGAGCACGTAGTGCTGGGCAATCCGAAGCCCAGTGGCCAAATTTCTTACAGTATGCACACTGGTCAGCAGACAAATTCGAACGAGTATAAGAAGTAAAAGATGAACCATAAGACCCACGTCCACCTCTATCGCTACCTCTGAAAGACAGACCATAAGCCTGAGCCAACATAATCTTCGTTTTCAATTCTTTAGTCCTTTTGTCCTCATTACCCTTTGCCTCTAATTCCTGGCGCTCATAATACTGGGCCATAGTCAAAAGGGAGACCGGGGAAGACGTAGTCCATGAACTCTCACTGGCCTTTAGGCGACTAGCTATTCCTGGCAACAGGTTTGCGACATATTTATCGACAAACAGATGTCTGCCTGTGTCATCTGTCAAAGACTGGCCACTAAAATCGTGGAATGCTTCTTCAAAGCGTGTAAAGAAATCAGAGACCGATTCATCTGCCTTTTGCTTACAAGATGCTAAAACAGTCCAATCTATCTTTTTAGGAGGAATAATCGTTTTTAACTTAACTAATATAGCTGCAGGGAGATCTAAAATTAACTGACATGGCTTTTGTGCGGGTTCCCTTTCGGCATCCATTCGTTCTAAGTCTCTCCATAATGCCCCAAAAGCTGCATGATCATCAATTTTACGAACAGTTCGCCACATATCAGGTGGTAATATCAATCCGAAAAATAAATCAATATCAGGCAAAGTCATAGTGCAAGAACTAATAGCACCTTCAACTTCCTCATAAAAAGCGGCTGGATTTTTCCGCGGATCAGGCAGTGCAGTTTTAAGTGCCATAACATCCGTCCTATTCCAAGGAGTGTAAACCCAATTATAAATAAAATAACCCTTTGCATCAAGAGAGGCCTTATCGTCGCTTGTACCCTGTCCTTTAGGAGGAACATACAAGGGCGCGGCCTCCCGCATAGGTTTCACGTGAACTATCATAATCTTATCTGTTCCGGAGGCAGGAGCTTGTGCCATGCTGGTCTGAGATGTCTGCACAGCCCTGTCTGCAGCCTTTTTCTCCTCTCGCAAACGGACTGCATCAACACGCAGCTTTACCAAACGCCTGATTGTATCAGCCACCTGGGAGAAAACAAAAAGACCATCACGCATTTGCTTATAATCATCCGATATATCCTTAGGCTCTAACTCCTCAGAATATTTCCTATACAACTCAAGGACCTCTTCGGCAAACACCTCAGTAAAATACAAATGCTCCCTTTCATACCACCCTCTCATACTATCAAGAATTTCAGAGACGGTGGCAGTTCCATGAGCTGCTTTACGAGCAGCAGATCGGAGCTGAGACGAGCGTGAAGTAGTCAAAATGGAACCAGTTTCTCGTGTTTTATCTTCCTCCAAACTAGAGTCCTCATCTAACTCATGAGGGGCAGAAGGAACAGTGTACGGAGGTGGAGGACGATCTAATAATAAGGAATCATCTTGTGGTTTATTAAGTATAGGATAAAGGGGCCTCCGAACAGGGTATTGGCCAGTTACCTGTAAAGCACGCTCCCTATCTTCTCTCTCCTTCAACTCTTTCATTTCTTTGTTCTTTAACTCTAATGCTTTCACATAAACGTTTTTTCGCTGTTCTTTTTCAATCAAGGCTTGCTCACGCTTCAGCTGTTCACGCACTTCTTTCTCCCACATTCGTACACAATCAAACATATCATGCCTAGTCTTACGTTTAAACATGCAATACTCCACATACTCAATCTTTCGTAAATCAAATGACCCATACATAGGCCAACGCAACTCAGGATCCTTACGCGTGTATTTATTCCATAATGCGCTGTACATTATAGAAGAAAGACCATACTTAATATACATATCCCTATTAGGCGTCCCCTTCGGGGGGGCCGGTTGTGCTTCATCAAGTCTCAAATTGGTACCATTACAAAAGCAACACATCCTACGAAGTGTGCTAAAGACAGGCATGCCAACAATAGTGCAGAATATGCAGTATTATAATCAAAGTAGCACTTAAGGTACCTTTAGTACGATGTGCCGTTCAAATCAATTCAGTTAGAGAAAATTCTCCTCATTACCTGCCTATGTGAATTGCAAGTCACATATGTCAAAACAAACCAAGTTGGCCAACACAAATATACAATACTCAAAGCCACAGTAAGCGTTACTAAACTACCTTACCAATCCCAGGCATCAAAACCAACAGCAAGCGCCGCAGAAGGACACTTACCAATCACTTGGTGTCCAGATTCATCCTGCCAAGTTCTAAAATCGGCCAAATGGTCACTGCACGGCGAATCAACAGAAGAGATCTCAGTCGAGGACCGGCGCCACACGGATGGTCAGATCAGAAAGAAAGGAAAAGCCGCCGCGGATGCTAAGACTCGGGTCTTATCGGGCAGTGATCACGTCCAGAGCGAGATTCCAATCCTTCGTCGCGACCAATCCTTCGGGCATCCGAGTTCTCGATGAGCCCCGAGTTGGGCGCCAATTTGTAGAAAATAGGCCTCAGCTAGGCCTACCAGTGCAAGGGGTTTGCCCTTCTCTGCACAGAGTCCTCAGACTATTGGAAAGAAGTTGGCACAGAAACTGAAATAGAAAATACAGAGTTTAATAAACCTCATGAGGTGGAACTACATTCAAACAGCACCCTTCGGTATTGAGTGAAGTAGCACACTGAACAGAAGGACCATGGTCCTTTTATACCCACACAGGGGCTAAAAGAAGACGGTACAAGTATACTTGAGAGGAGTTATGCACATATATGGTCATACAGAAACTGCAAAGTCGACAAGTGGGAGGAGTTAACAGTTTGCCAACACTGGTAAACATATCCTGACAGTTACATGCTACTAGCAGCTGCAAACTCAACTGGGCATGTGCGGAAGTAGAAGATACTAAATATAGTTTGTTTCTAGGCAGATTACAAGAGCAGTCAACACTAAGGAAGGACAAAGCACATGGTGAGCACATGGCAAACAAAATGGCTGCCAAAAATACAAAATGGATTCTACAACATGGACAAGATAGCCTCTAAATACCAGATGGATTCCGCTAATGCTAATCCAATCACAGCCAATTTACAACAGTGAGAAGTCACTGCATGTCCCAGGCATGTGGGGTGCACAGGGAACTGAATAAGGAACTTTTGGACTTAGAAGGGACAGTTCATAGACTGGACAACTTGCAAGGTATAGACGACTTTATACAATGACACGTTAGGTAGATTACGGTTACAAAGATTACCTGGACAGAGTGCAGAGGGAGGAGGGGAAGGCGGGTCGATTGCTAGCACGACTTATACAACCTGAGTCAGAGGGAACACCTATCACACGTCTGGCCTGGACACGGGGGAGGTGGTGCATGACCCTGAGGCCATTAATGACTTCTTTCTACACTACTATGAACTGCTATATAGCACCCGATAGCGGCCCCCTGCCAGATATACAGAGCTTCTTGGCCCCTCTGTAGCTCTGTATGTTGGAGCAGGAGTATAGGGAGGCCCTAGGTGGCCCCATCTCTGTTCATGAAGTCAAGGCAGCAATAGCGGCATTGGCGTCTGGTAATATCTGACGTCATCAGCAATGGATTGCGGTCGCATGAGTTATAGTTCCCTTTACTAAGTATAACGGAGGAATTTCATTGTTTTTTTACGAGGGAAATGTGCAGCTAACTATAACATGTGTGAAACCTATGGTTTTTTAAGTGAATTTGCAAGGTTTTTTAATTGCTAATTCCTAACTATAACATGTGTGAAACCTATGGTTTTTTCAGTGAATTTGTACGGTTTTTTAAATGCTAAGTTATGTATTTTTTTTTTTTTTTTAAGGTTTTTCACCGTGCGCGCACCGTGCGCCCACGTTACGCCGTTCGCGTAATTTTCCCGTTTCTACCGTGCGCGCACGGTAAGCGCACTCCGCGATTTTTCGGAAAAATGGCTGACAATGGCTAGGGGGTCAGGAACTGTCCACCCTGCCCCCTTTTCAAGTTCTCCACCTTTATTTTTCACCTCCCTCGGACTGCGAGAGACAAAATGGCGGCCGACACTTCCTGGTTTCAACCGATTCGAATGTTTACTAAGATCTAACAACCAATCAGAATTGCGCTCGCGCACGGCAGGGTGCGCTTACCGTACGCGCACGGTGCGCGCCTATAGATATATATATGCTTTTAAATGCTATTTTCTCATAAAATACTGAACAGATTTACACCAGACCTGCAAAAGGCACATCCCTGACCTGAGGACTACCTCTCTGCCAAATTTCAAGGTTTTCTGTTCAGCCGTTCGGGCTGTAGCGCGGACTAAAGGTCCTATGGGAAAATGCATGGGGAAAATGCGTTTTGGGACCCCCCCTTTTTCTCAGCCCCCGCTTGACGAATTCACCCGAGACTTTCAGGGCAGGAGCGGAGCGGAGCGGAGCGCCCCACCTATTTTGAAAATTTTGCGAGGATTCGTCAATCTACGCAAAAGTTATTCCAAATAGAATGTTGCGGATTTTCTATGGAAACACGGTCCTAACTATAACTATCTACTGGCGACCGCCAGTAGATAATATATATATAAACACACACACACATATATATGGACATACACATGTATTTATATATATTCACTGAAAAAACCACAGGTTTCAAGGACGTTATAGATAGTTGGACATTTCACTCATACAAAACCAGAGAAATTAGGCCGTTATAGTTAATTGAGCTAACTATAACTGACGGCCGCCCCGCAATGCACTGCTGACGATGTCACATATTACATCACTCATGACATGGTGAGTGACATCACTGATGACATCTCAAATGACATCACTGATGACATCATTCAGTGACTGAGGGCCACATGCATCAACGAGAAAACTGCTCGCAAACGGGCAGATTAGCAGAATCTGCCCCTTTGCGACCGGTATTTTTGCATTTGGGATGCATCATCCCAAATGCAAAAATCGCTATTTAAGGAATCTCTAAATAGCGATGGAAACATGAGTCTGTGGAACTATTTTAGACTACTAATCTCCTCAACAGGATTACAAATATTTTCAACTTTCACAACGACCTACTGTAAAGAGAAGAACAAAAACTGTTATGTAATGTAATGTGTTCCAATAATAATTCTATTACATAATTAAGTGGAAAACATAATTTTGGAATTACGTAACATTTTCAGTTTCCCTTTTTTGCTGTTCTCAGATTCCATTTAACATTACCATACACAGTGATTTCAACGTAGTATCATCATGGAACAGCGGGGAAAAAACAATCAACTAGATTGTAGGAAAAAAAAAAAATTGCGTAGAGCGTCATTTACAATATCTGTAGGTATGTGTTTCCTAACTCCAGTTCCTTTATTGCATCCTTTTTCTACCCTACGTCTATTATTTATCTCAGAGATTTCCAAAATCTGCACTCTCATTTACATCTGGTACGATATACAGAATATATTAACTATTTTCTTTACAACCTAATTTTCGAAATCCAATAACAATTACTACAGATAGTAATCCAAACACTAATTATAATTACTAAACAATTGTTGCAGTGGTGTTTACTTCCTGTTCACATCTTCCCACTAGGCCAAATTATATGTTTTTGAATTTTTGGCTTTGAAAATATCCAAAATGAATTCATTAATTCGTTCTCATATCTTCCCAAAAGGCCAAATTAGGTACTTAAAACTTTGCTTGGAGAAATAGCAAATATGAATTTGGTAATTCATAAGGCAATCAAGGTTTGAATTCCAAGTGGGCATCATTACAATGTGTCCATCCTTTATTACACTTTAAATGCACAGTATAGTGTCCAGAAGTGGTAGTAGGTCCACCATGGAAAATAAAAGCCACTGTTGTAAAAGTTCGTCCACAAATAGATATTTGACTAGCAACAAAATGACTTTGCTCTCCACTTTTCTGCCATTTGGTCTACAACGTTGTAGCATTAAAATAAGACAACATCTCTAATTTACAACGCGAACATTTCATATCATGATTGGCTGCTTTTACTAATTTATTAAAAGGTACTGATTTGCAGTCTGGTATGGTTAAGTATACAAATCGTACTGTGTCTATTGCAGTGCTTGAAGTAAGCATTTATGATCCCATGTGTAACTTAGTTCAAATAAGGTTTCAATTTGTATTCCTTCATCTTCTAATACTCCAAGCATAAGCATCAGAAATTATTGTGCATCTTGTTGTGTATTAAGAGTCAAGGTCAAAGAACCGGTACATATATCCAAAAGATGGAGTATACCTGAAGCAGTATGGATTTTACTTCTGTCAGTTACCAACTGTTGAAATACATCATGCAGTGCAGAACACAATCTTTTTTCATGGTTTCCCATGATTTCATGATGAAGATCTTGCAGATAAAATAGAACATTTAGAATCATGTTAACATAACAGTTGATACCTGAACTATATTTGTAACTGGTATCCTACAACGTCATCAACAGTTTCTATTTTCTGTTTCTTTACACCTTCAACTTTCTTTTGATTTTTTTTTTACTTTTTTCAACCTAACTTGAATTTTGCACATATTTTTGTTATGCTCCACCTAAATCTGGAGCATAAAGTCTTCTTAAACGATCAAATATAAACCGGCCAATGTTCTTACTTGAGATAATGCAACGTATGCCGTTCCCTCGTTGAACACTGTAATTCCAATATTTACTAAAGCATTATCTATACTTAAAACTTGAAATAGTTACTGCATTTGCTAAAGAAAGAGGAAACTGTTTTCTGCGAACATACAAATCTTTCACAAGTGAAGAACGAGCAACACAACGCCCAATCGGTTTCACCTCTTCAATCCGATCAAATTTTATTTTCACAAATTCTATTCCATCACTCTTCTGAAATTTTACAAAATCAAGAACGTCTCCTATTGCTCGATTTACTAAACCTACGTCTACATTCAAATTACACCGTAAAATTACCCAACAGTTTATACATAAATGTAAAACTTTTTCTAAGCCTGCAGTTTTAGATACAGACTTTTCCAAAGAGTGCAATTTAGTTTCTAGTTTCTCTGTAAGAAGAATAGTCACTCCCTGGTGTTCAATTTTAACAATAGCTTGAAATTCAACAATTTGTTCTTTTTCCAGTTTTAAAAGCTCTTGATTGAATGTAGACCACTCTTCAAGTGTAGGCATTAGGCAAAGTATAGACTTGCTTTCTCCAATCTTATTTTACATTATTTCAGCTGCTGTGTTTTCAGTTGTAAACAAGTTTTTTACTTGCCGACTTTCTAAAGCTTCTTTGCCGTGCTTTGTCAAGACACCAATTCTTATATCTTCAAGAATTTTTCCATAATCTTCATCAGTTGCTGGTCGCATATTCTTTGTAAGTTCTTAATATTCGAAATTCAACCGAATGTTCACATTTCCAATACTTACCAAAGATTTTCTAGTGTCTTCATGAGCAACTTTTTTTAAAACTGGTTCTCCTTTTACCAGAGTTAGCTATAGTAGATCTCAAAATACCATCAAATGTTTTCTCCAAACAGAATATCCTATTCTGTTTTTAAAACCTGTTGCATTCTCAAGTGTACAAAGGCAAGCATTAAGTTTGAAACCATGTTCACCTCATCAATGATTAAAAGTTTCATTTTTTTCAGTACTCTTGACACTTCATAACAAGTTTCCCCAGACAGCTTCTGATATCCCAATTTATTATTATGTTCAACCGGTAGCATAAGTAGTCTATGTAAAGTAATCCCTTTAATATTGTGTGCTGCTAATCCAGTTGGAGCTGTTACAACACAAGGTAAATGTGAATCTGTAGTTTTCTGTAGATGACTGGTCAAAACTTTCATTAAAAAAACTTTTACATGTTCCAGCTTGACCACTGATGTACATTAGAATAGGTTTAAATGATGAGCATTGGCATTCTTTGTTTTCATGTAGCAAACCATGTTGTATCTGTTCTTGTACGTGTAGATATATTTCATTCTGTTCAATATTTAGATGTTGTTCTACTTTTTCCAACTCAATACTATCCTGTTGTGATTGTTGCATTGCAGTTTCTACCTCATTCATGGCTATTGCTGCTTCATTTTCGATAATCGCCTGTCCCAGTGGATCTTGATTCAAAGGACCCGAACTTTGACTATATTCAGAACTGTCTTTAGCTAGTTCAGCTGCAATAGTATTTTCTTGTTCAATCTCATAATTTATCATTTGTAGATATATAGGGAAGATTGCGCATTCAATGCTATCTTTACATGCATTAAAAGAATCTTCTTAGCAGTCAAAGTCTCCAAGTATTTCTGTTTCATTACACCATGGCTTGAACAGCTGCAGAAGTGCTAAATAGAAAAATTCTCTCTTACCTGACATTTCGCAACTGAGTTTTCTGAGGTTAACAAGATTTCCTTTGGCATGTTGTACTAAACATCCGTCACATCCAATCACTGCATATTTTACTTGTTTTAGATTTTGTGTAACATTTCTCTTGAAGATGTAATGTTGAAGTATTTCATACAGACACAGCTTTTCTAGATGTGGACTCCTTTTTTGGATAGTATGTATCCAACATATTAGTTTTAGCAATATTTGTACTTTCTGGATCATTCTGTGCTAAGTATTCAATTTCCTCTAATGTTTTCAATACTCTATTTCATGTTCAGGCAAGACCTAAACTTACCCAAATGATTCATCTTGACTTTGAATATAAACTAGAAGAACTGAACTGATCTGAACATTCATAGAATCCAATTTCTCTGTTGGAAAGCAATTTCAAGCTAAAGGTGTACAATTTCTTACTTAGACTCTTCTCTTCTGAAATTTCTTCCTACATTTCTTTCATTTCTGTCTTTTCCGATTTAGTTATATATGACGTAACATACCATGCAACAGCAATTGAATTATCTGCAACATATTGAATATCCATGTTTGCATTCCACATTTCCAAAATAACAGGATTGGAGTCATTAATATACTTTGACTTTTCTGTTCTTTTCAAGTTGTATGTATTTTTGGGAGATTTTCGAGTGATTGTATGCCTTACTGCTGACAAAAAACTATTTACTCTTCCTTTCAAAATTATTGGACGTGGGAATCCAAAACGACACTGTATAAAATTTCCCTTTAGACTTGTGTTTTCATCGAAAGTACTTTCCACAGCGGTGACTTTGAAAACGTAAAACCTCTTGTCTCAAGCCCTTTTCTCCTCCTTCTCTTGGAATCTCACAGGCAACATACTGTTCGATGAAAGACAATACAGTTTCATCAGTATCAGTACCAAATTTTGGTGCATTCTTTATATTGAACAGCATGTGTATATGAGGAGCATCTCTGGCTTGGTACTCATTTCGCCCCAAAAAATCGACGTTCTTTGTTTACCATAACCTACATCGGACATGCGTGGTGGCCATCTTAAAATCAGGCGCTCTATTCTTAATAACATTAAATCTTTTGATTCCAATTTAACGCAAGTGCTTCAATGTTCCCTTATTTTCAAAACGTATATAGAAGGATATATGTTGCGTTTTCTATTTATTTATTTAGAGCTCCACACTCATATAATACAATTATCATAAATCATAGTGGTATGCCATCGATTTAGTTAACGTTCTTTATATATTATTTACAATGGCCCGCATCGGGCGTACGTGGCGGCTATATTAAAGTCAGGTGTTCCATTATTGGTTACATCAGATCTTTAGTTTCAACATAACGCAAGTATTTAAATGTTTCCTTATTATGAAAGGATTTAGAATAATCCTCTACTACTAGGTGCTTAATGTTCCCTTATTATGCTATCCTTATTGATCTACATATACTATTCAGTGTTCTATTTTGTTCTATTTTGTTCACCTATTTGGCGGGGTTATGATGCACATTAACCTATATATATGATAGGTTAATGTGCATCATAACCCCGCCAAACAGGTGAACATGCATCACAACCCCTTACGAACAATGAACAAAATAGAACACTGAATAGTATATGTAATAATAAGGATGATCCCTATAGATCAATAAGCATGGCATGGCGGGAGCACCGCTCCTGCCATGCTATACCAAACTCCAATGTCCCTGGGATAAACACCACAAAACATTCTTTGGACCGGCCCTCACGGATGCTGCTCCCCAGAGCCATGTAGAGCTCATCAAGTGACACAGTGCGATCCCCCTTCATCAAATTTAAAGACCCCACAAGATCGAACTCATTGGGACCGGCATTCCGTAACGGCCCCCGCATTTTAATGAACAAATGCCCCTGAGAGATACTGGTCCCCGGAGCAGTGTCAAGAGGGCTTCAGACCCTGCACCCTCAAATATCACATATAGCCCTGGGTACTTGGTGCTCTCCAAGCTGGAGGAGGGGCAGCGTACCTCCCGCATATCATTATATATGCCCCAGGAAGGAGCCGGTCCCCGGTACAGAATTAACCACCCACACAATAAGTAGCCATTGCTCCCACAACCTGGCCCACCCGGGGGCTTAATTAAACAAACCGCATGACACCGCAGGTTTTTTCCCCCTTTTTTTGGTGTCATTTCTCGACCCTACACAACTCCCCACCCAAAATATTTGAAAAAATATATATTTTTTTTAATCTTTAGGTCCCTTTGGCCCCACCTGAGCAGCCCTAGAGGGTCAAAATGTTCCTATCATGCCCCTTTTCTTTTTTTTTTCACTTTGTTTCTTGCGACTCTGTTCTGCAGAGTGACAAAATGGCTGCCAACACTTCCTGATTTGAAGTGTTGGCAGCCAATCAGAGTGAACCTAGTCATCGGGAGAATCCGCAGTTCTCAGATATCTATTATTTTTTTTAAATATCAATATCTCATGAACTACTGAACAGATTTTCTGCATTTAACAAAAAGAGTTCTTTCTGGACCAAAAGCTACCTTTTTGCAAAATTTGGTGTAATTCCGTTCCACAGTTCGGGCTGTAGCAATGTCTGAAGTTTCCTATGGAACTTACCATGGAGAAAATGCGTTTTGGGACCCCCCCAAAACTTTTTTTCTCTGCCCCGGTTTCACGAATCTCCCTGAAACTTTCAAGACAGGACCTGACCAGAGTGAACCATTAGTTTTAAAATTTCGCAAACATTTGTCAAACGGTGCCAAAGATATTGGCAAAAGACAAAATGCTTTTTGAATAGAAACAAGGTCCTACCTATAACTAACTACCTACTGGCGACCGCCAGTATATATCTATCTCTTTTTTTTCCCCCATGTTTTGATCCTTCCGTCTTTCCACGCCTGTGCAGAGGATCGCAATCACTGGCAGAGAGTGCCGGCCAAATGTCAATATCCAATCCAAAATAATGCGATTAGTCGAAGGTTGTAGACAACCGCATTTGTTTAATGTAAATAGCATGTTCATTTGAGGAGCACCTCTGGCTTGGTGCTCTTTTCGCCAAAAGAAATCAGTAACTTCTCCAAGAGGAGGAATATTTTTAATGCAGATAAATGACATCATACTTTGAAACTTACAGTTAAAATACCTGCAGACATTTACAGGATCCAAGGAACAGAGTTCTCCAGGTGTCTTTAATTCAATATTTTTTACATTTGAATTTGCTTCTCATAGAAATTCAAGTAAATCTTCCCACGCATATTCAGCACAGCTAAGTGTTACAAACCATGTAGTTGTACCTAAGTTTTTCTCTTTGTTGAACTCTGACCAGGAATTCTTTTGCAGAAACATGTGGAAGATGAACTCCTGTTAATACTATGTGGTTCACTGCATATGAAAGTGCAGACAAATCACTTTCAAACAGAAGATGTAATATATATGGAATGCACTGTTGAAATCTTAGATCTTCAGAGTACAATCTTTTTGAGCGGTATTCTGAAGCCGGAATGCATTCAGCTCACTCATCAAATTGCCCACCTTTTCCAGTGGGGAACAGCTGTGGTAAACTACAAGCTTCTAGACTTTTTTCCATTACACTCATGGGAGTTCCCTTTGCTTTATTCATTTGAAATAATTCAATACTGATTCCTATCACTTTTTTTGAATGTACGGAATGTATAGAATAATCATAAATCTCTTCACTCCTACACTTGTCCACTTTTTCTATTTGGCCACTTGAAATTTCTGTTTCATTTTCTAAGCATATTACCTGTCCATCTACATTTACATTCTTACAATAAAAAATATTCGGTACCAGATATGATGTAGCCTTTTGAAGTTTATTAACATCTACAAACTCTTGACATATTTTTCGACTCTTTGTTGGTACACCATTTACTAGAATAACTACTGGCTCATTTTCCTCCCTGTCTACACCAACACTTTCAATATATTTCCTAAAATCTAAAGATAGGTACACAACTCTTCCTTTCAGACCTCTTTGTAAATCTGTTGGAGGCAGATTACCTGTTTTAGGCTCCATACGATCTTTAGCCTGAAATGGGTGCACGGATTGAATAAGAATGGACCCATATGCATTCAAATCAACCAGTTCCAGGGAAACAGCTACAAACTCTAGGTTGTGATGTACTGCTCTAGCTGGCATTTTGTTCTCTTCTAATTTGTTGTAACAATATTTACAAATACGTTGATCGGTTGCCAACTCAAACCGACCTTCTATCAACAAATAAGCACCAAATTGCTGCTACTTATAATTGTTTTCCTTTTCACTTTTTAAATATAAATCAACATTCCTAGTTTGACTTTTATAATGAGCATGTCAACAACAAATAAAAACATGTTTTTTTTTTTTAGATGAAACTGTCTTAAACTTTGTAATTTCTTCAGCAAACTCATCAATACTAATATCTTCTACCTGTTCTTAAACATCTACACTTATCAAGTTCTCACTTTCTCTACACTCCTCTTGTGAGCCAACAAAACAAAACTGTATATCATCACAAACTTTTCGTACATCTGATACTAAATCGTGCAAAAGAGCTGTGTTCATTTCCTTTAAACATAATGCAGGATTTTTTACATAGTACAGTCTCCTTACTAACATCAGAGTGTCTGAGTGGTGTACTGCTAACATTCTTAAAAGATGAAAAGTACTTTGACACACTTTTCTTGGAAGACAAACCAGAGAATGACCCTGCAACCTAGTATATTTTCTTACTTTACATGGATCTAGTCCTTGTAACATCTTTATCTTCTGTTTAAGACTTTTTGGGCATATCCTCGTAAAAAAACTTCATAATATGTCAATAGACGAATACTGCAAATACTACTACAATCCCACTTATATACCAGAGCTTGTGAATACTTCTCTTGAACTTCTTCAGCTATTACTTCTTCCACACTCCTAACAACCTTCTTTTCTTTTGGAATGGGACAACCATCTTTCATCTCATAGCATCGACCACTAGTACCAAATGCATAAACTAATGTGTTCTGTTGAAAATAGCTTTCTTCATAAAAGAAAGGCTCAGTAATAGAAGTGTGATTCCATTCACCAGTAAACGTTTTACAAAAGTTGCTTCTAATAACCAGTCTTTTTCTTTTGCTTTTCTCTTTTATAAACAGCACTGTTGTATTCAATGTTTTCATTCTCTTCAATACTAATATAAATAATTTTTGTTTCAATTCAATAGCAGTACACTTTCAATGTGTTGCTTCTTCTCATACGCTGCTGATCTTTCATACTTTTTACAATCTCTTAATACATTTTGAATTACTCCACTTTGAAACATTTGTACAGGTATCTCTTTAAATAGTTTTTGTCTTTTTGTGACATGTGTTGTGGTTCCCAAAATTTATGTTTTTTTCCATTACAACTCTTCAATTGCTTGTGCTTTGTTGTTAAAAAATATTTTTCCTTTCATTACTATTGTCTACCTTTAATCTTTCAACAGCTGTTTTAAGAAATTGTTAAGTATTCCTACCAGAACAGACTTTATCCTGGGTATCATTTTGGTTTTTTTCTAGTGCACTCTTTTTACTTTTGTTTAAGTACTTCTGTTTTCTTTGTTGTCTTCTCATTTCATGTTTTCTGGCAATCTTCAATTTATAATCCAAACAAAATACTTTTCTACAAAACAGTACAGTTTGAATAGTTAGTTACATCAATTAACAATTTTTAATTGATTACATCTCAATACTGATAATAACTAGTAAGCAAATAATTACAATTACATTGCTATTGGATTTATAACAAATAACACAGAAAAGTGTCAAAGTAAGCAAGACAACTTCAGAAAGAGAAGAAAAGGTGCTGACAGAGAAAGAAAGGGACATAAAAAAGAAAGGTTTAGAAACAGCGAAAGGAAATACACAAACTCCAACACAGCTACTGAAAAATACGAGAAAAGCACAATGAAGTCACAGAGGTGCAGAAAAAGACAACAGTGGTCCACAAAGATACAATAGAAGTGCACAACCATGCAAGACAGGTGCACAAACAGGCTAGAGACATGTGCAAAGAGGCAAGGCAAGTGTAATACAGGAAAGACTGGTGCAAAAAAAGCCAAAGCGGTGCAGAAAGAAGTTTGAGAACAACAGAAAAAAGCAAAAAAAGTCTAGAAAGAAACAAAGTGCAGAAAGAAGCAAGACAACTGCAGAAAGAGGATGAAATGTGCAGAAAGAAGCAAGTGTACTCCAGAAACAAGCAACTTAGGTATACAAAGAACTAAAAGAGGTGCAGAAACAGTCAAAAGAGAAACATGCAAGAAAAGCACAGTAAAAACCAAGAAAAAGTACAAAAACACGCAACGCAAGTGCACAAAAACAGAAAACAAGACTTGAAAAAGACAGGAGAGGTGTAAACAAGTGCAAAAAAGGGTCTAAAGAAATGCACAAAGAGGTGCACAAACAAGCAACAGAGGTGCACAAAGAGGAAACAACAATGGTGAAAGAGACAAGAGTTATGCTAAAAGAAGCAATAGCGATGCAGAAAAGGGCAAGATAAGTGGACATACAGTCAAAGGTATAGAATAAAGTAACCGAACTGCAGATACAAACCAGACACATACAGAAAGAAGCAAGAGAGCTGCTCTAATTGGCAAGAGAGGTGCCGAAAGAGGTAAAAGAAGACGCAGAATGACTCAAGAGATCTATAAAAAGAGGCAAGAGATGCGCATCCTACATAGGTCGTATGCATCCAGAACACAGATACAGCACATGGGTCTGGGGGCCTCCAGATATTGTGTGAGAGGATGCAGGAAGATTGGTTCCTTTTTCCATATAATCTGGGATTGTGGAATGGTGCATGCCTTTTGGACGGATGTAACGAGCATAATGTCACGCGTCACGAACTTAGAGGTCCCGGTGAAGCCCCGTTGGCTGCTCTTATGTGTGATTGATGAAGACAAATGGACTAAATATACTTTAATATGGCTCAAAATAGCAGCAGTGGTGGCCAAAAGAAACATAGCCAGGTTATGGGGATCCAATTGTGTGCCAAAATTAGGCTGAGAAGTAGACATGGACCGGTACGCAAGTGCGGAGAAGGCAATATACTGAACAAGAGGATGTCCTAAGAAATGGGACAAACTATGGGATCCATGGCAGAAATATCGAGGATTATAAGCAAACTAGGGGTGGGGGTGGGGCAGCGAGACTATAGAATGATAGGAAAATGTGAGAAAGAACGCAAAGCACATTAATCTGTTAAATGTAATTGCTGATGTGACAATCTATACATATGTGACATTCTTTAAGTCGTGTTATGATGTATTGAGCTTTATCTAGTAAAGAGATATAAAAAAAAGAGGCATGAGAGGTGCACAAACAGATAAGAGAGGTGCAGAAAGAGTAAAGACCAGTGCAGATAGAGGTTAGACAGTTGCGCAAAGAAGCAAAAGAGGTGTTGAAAGAAACAAGAGAAGTGCAGAAGAAATCCATATAAGTACACAAAGAGATAAGAAGGGTGCAGAAAGAGGCAAGATAAAAGCAGAAAGAAGCAAAGGAGGTACAGAAACAGTCAAGAGAAGTCCGGAAAGAACTAAGAGAACTCCAGAAATGCAAAACACCAATCTTTGCAATGTTACTGTATAAATCTCACCATGTTATAGAAAACATTCATACATGCATCTCTACCTTTTGCTGGTGCCATCACACATAATAGAAACATTCAAATACATATATATTTGTGTTACTCATATGTACCAACTTCAGATGCATATCACGTATGAGAATACATGTGCAAGTAGAGACATACCTCATTCTAAATACCATGAAGTCCTTTAAACTTGTCAGACTGTACTTTCCAATTTTTAAGACACACCTACATTTATGTGGTGTACTTCAAGTGTACCTTTTCACTGACTCATATGAAGCAGCCTAATCACTATTCCATCTCCCAATATGTCTTAAACCTCACTGTTGTACTACAGCTTCACTATTCAGCATCTACTGAGAGTGCTGCCCTAGCCAAACATAAACCAGCAACAATTCACATGTGTCTGGTATAATTCTCACCATGTTCCTAAAAGCCTGCAAGTATATGTCTGTACCTTTTGCTAGTGGCATCATATATAAAAGAAACATTCTAATAGATGTATACCTGTGTTTTATACATCTAACATCTTCAGATGCATAATACGTGTGAGAATACATGTGCAATTTGAGACATACTTCCCATTTAAAGAGACCCCTACATTTATGTGGCTTCATATATAAACGAAACATACAAATAAATGTATACCTGTGTTTTATACGTCTACCATCTTCATAGACACAACACTTGTGAGAATACATTTGCAAGTAGAGACATACCTCAGTCACAAGACCATAAAGTCCCTTAAACTTGACAGACTGCACTTTCCATTTCAAGGAGACTCCTAAAATGATGTGGCATACTTGAAGTGTATCTTTCCATAGACTGATACGAGGTAACCTAATCACTAATCCCTTTACCAACATGTCTTAAACCTCACTTTTGTGCTGCAGTTTCACTATTTAGCAACTACTGAGAGTGTCGGGCCTAGCCAAATACAAAGCGGCAACCCTTTCAATGTGTCTGTTGTAAGTCTCACTGTATTCCTAAAAGCATGCATGAATGTGTCTGTACCTTTTACTAGTGGCATCATATATAAAGAAACATACAACTAGATGGATACCTGTGTTTTATACATCTAGTATCTTCAGATGCATAACACATGTGAGAATACATGAGCAAGTAGAAACATACCTCAGTCACAAGACCATCAAGTTCCTTAAACTTGACATTTCAAGCAGACACCTAAATTTATGTGGCGTACCCCAAGTGTATCTTTCCACAGACTCATATAAAGTAATGTAATCTCTTATCCCTCTGCCAACATGTCTTAAACCTCACTTTTGTTCTGCAGCTTCACTATTCTGAGATACTTAGAGTGTTGGATCTAGCCAAATATAAAGCAGTAATCCTTTCAATGTATCTGTTGTAAGTCTCACCATATTCCTAAAAGCATGCATACATGTGTCTGTACCTTTTGCTGGTGGCATCATATTTAGAAGATACATACAAATAAATGAATACCTGTGTCTTATACATCTAAACTCTTCAGATGCATAACACTTGTGCGAATACATGTGCAAGTAGAGACATACCGCAGTCACAAGACCATGACAGCCTTTAAACTTGTCAGACACCACTTCCCATTTGAAAGAGAGACCTATATTTAAGTGGCGTTTTTAAAGTGTACCTTTTTTCAGACTCCTACGACATAGCCTAATCACTTTTCCATCTGCCAAAATGTCTTAAACCTCACTTTTGTGATGAAGCTTAGCTATTCAGTGACTACTGACAGTATTGGGCCTAACCAAGTATAAACCAGCAACCCTCCGGGAAACATCCATTACAACACAGTAATTACAACGACCTACCTTTACAACGCCACTGTTACAACGCAACTGCCTTTACATCGCATGCCATTACAACGCATGCCATTACAACACATACCATTACAATGCATGCCATTACAACGCATTAGAAGTTAAGTAATGGAGATATTTTTAGTTTTAGGGTGGGTTTGGGTTTGGGGATATGGAAATAGTAATTTTTACCCCTACACTATCCAACACTTTCCCTACTGTTGCACTCACTGGAGTGGGAGTAGTATTTTTTACCCTTACACTATCCAATACTTACCCTTCTGTTGCCCTAAAAGTAGTATGCGTTGTAATGGTATGCGTGGTAAAGGAATGCGTTGTAATGGTAGTTTTTAAAAATGTGTTGTAATGGCATGCGTTTTAAAATCATGTGATATAATGGTAGTTGCGATGTAAAGACTGCGTTTTAAAAGCATGCATTGTAATTGCCTGCGTTGTAACGTAATATATTCCAACCCTCCACATGTCACTTCTAAGTCTCACTATTTTCCTAAAAGCATGCATGCATGTGTCTGTACCTTTTTCTAAAGTCATACATCTATTTGTATGTTTTTTGTTATAAATAAAAACACTAGAAAAAGGTACAGACATGTATTCAACCTCACTTTTGTGATGCAGCTTCACTATTCAGTGACTACTGATAGTGTTGGGGGTAACCAAGTACAAACCAGCATGTCACTGTTCTAAGTCTCACCATATTCCTAACAGCATGCATGCATGTGTCTCTACCTTTTGCTAGTGTCATCATGTATAAAAGAAACATACAAATAGATGTATACCTGTGTTTCACATGTCTAGCATCTTCAGATGCATAACATGTGAGAATGCATGTGCAAGTAGAGACATACCTTGGTCAGAAGACCTTAAAGCTTGACATACTGCACTTCCCATTTCAAGAAGACACCTACAATCATGCGCCGTACTTTAACTGTACCATTCACCAGACTCATAAATACCCTAATCAGTAATCCCTGTGGCAATATGTCTAAAACCTCACTTTTCTGTTGCAGCTTCACTACTCTGCGAATACTCTTGGTTCTAGGCAAATATAAACAACCAACCCTTCACATGTCTCTTCTATAAGTCTCACCATATTACTGAACACATGCATGCATGGTTCTGTCCGTTTTGCTAGTGTTATTATATATAAAAGAAACATACAAATAGATGTATGCCTCTGTTTTATACATCTAACATCTTCAGATGCATAAAACATATGGTAAATACTTGTGCAAGTAGTGACATACCTCAGTCACAAGACCATACAGACCTTGAAACTTGACAGACTGCACTTCCCATTTCAAAGAGACACCTAAAATTATGCGGCGTACTTCAACTGCACCTTACCACAGACACATCCAAACTACCATAATCACAAATCCATCTACCAATGTACACATATTACTAAGCACAAACTATTTCAATCGTAATTTCAGTACAATAAAACAAACTACAATACACATCTGTACATTTCATAACACATTTCAAACATCACACTTCTCTAATAATTTCAAAACTTTAAAAATAAAGCTTTTCAAATCTAAAAATATCACTACAATGAGTGAAGCACTACTGCAACATACATAACACACCTTACAAACTTGAAAATCACCTTTGAAATAGCATTACAGAATATGAAATTTCAGAAGCTCATAAAAGATGTTCTTTTGCACACAATAAATGTAATGCACCACTTTCAGCAAGGTAAAACCAGTAATGGCACACTTTCCCTCTCTTTCTGCACACAAATAAATGTAAATAACAAATCACATTGCTTCCTACATTATGTCAAATTGTTAAACACATTTTTATTTGTTAAACATATTAACCTATTCCAAGAATACTAGTATTTTTTCTTTTTCAACACACTACTTTTACACATACTACTGACTTAGAAAAACTTAATTTAGTAACATATCACTTATATTTAAGTTACCATTTCACATTTTAAATCCACAGTTAAGTTTCAACCCTTCCCTCAATCTCCCTAATCCCAGTTTCCATAGTAACAGTTTCTGCAACATTCAACTGTACTGGCAAGTCACAAGTTTACCATATTTTCAAGTTCAGCACACTAGCTTACAAATGCAAATTGAAGGTGTGGTTGACTTTTGCAAAATATTACCTCATCCTATCTACCGTACCGTTCAAACATTTTTTAATAACCAATCAGAAACATGATTCCTCAGGAAAGTAATATCATCCTATTTTTGAGTGCACAATGTTCATGACAGCCAATCACGTATTTAGCTTTTTCTAAAACATCATGTTCTCCTCAATTTTAGATACCTCTCATTCTACCAACTGACTACCTCAGCTACAGACATCTTTTCATTCCTTCCAGACATCCCTTCAAGATGCTGACAGTATGGATTGTATAGCACAGCTGTGTTTTCTTGTGCCAACAGTATGCTGAAAACAGAGGTATTGACAAAGACCTAGGTTTGCAAAATGTGGGTATTAAATGGATTGCACAAAGTGGCACCAATTGATGCCTTTGGTTAAAACATTTTTGCATCTCCAACCCCCTGAGCTCATGATTGTGCACTGTGGTGGCAATGACCTAGGAGCATTGACTGGGGTATGTCTGAAAATCCTAATGCAGGATACCTTTGCACAACTGATGTTGCTTTTGCATCAAACTGTCTTTGTATACTCTAATATATGCCAAAGACAAAAATGGAAGTGGTCAAATCAATTCTGTCCACAGATTGCGAAAGCTACGAAGAATGTCAATAAAGTTGTTTGTGCTTTCCCCAGAGACCATAGGATGGGCTCCATCTATAACAACAATCTACGTTTTGATATGGATGACATCTACAGAAGTGATGGAGTTCACTTCACAGATGAAGGGAACAGAGTGTTTCGCAACAACCTTAAGCAGCAGGCGCACTTACATGTAGCTCCCAAAACGTCATAATGAAAAGAAGGGTTCTTTTTAGAGCCAGCCTATAACCCAACAGTGAATCTTGTTTTTTTTTTTAACTTACATACTCTTTTTAAATATTTTTGGGATTTGGGAACCCCTGCAAATAATTAACATAGTCCCAGGGTGGTGGTGGTCCCCAGGGCTGCTGGGGCTCCCGTGGGCCCCTGCATCATAATCAAGGATTCCAACCAGGACCTGACCCACCCAGGGGCTTAAAAGAAATGAAGCGAGGCCTTTTTTTTTAGCTGGATTTACGCGACTCCATCCCTATTTGTCTTTTTTGTTTTTATGCTTTTTTGGGCCCTCTGGGTCTCTGTGGGACCCCCTGAGCAGGCCTAGGGGGTTAAAGTGTTTCTACCCTGCCCCCTTTTCTTGTTTTTTTTACTGTTTTTCTTGTGACTCAGTTTAACCGAGTCACAAGATGGCTGCCAACATTTCCTAGTTTAAAGTGCTGGCAGCCAATCAGAAGTCAGCTCGTGATTGGGAATATTCATGGATCCACGGCGGCCACCAGATACAAATGTATTTATGGAGGAATTTCTCAGGAACTACTGAACGGATTTATACCATTTAAAGAGTGCACTCTGGACCAAGAGCTACCTTTCTGCCAAATTTGGTGTAATTCCATTCAGCAGTTTGGGTTGTGCCTGTGGCAAAAGTTTCCTATGGAAATTAACATGGATAAAACACGTTTTGGGACCCCCTTTGTTTCTCACACCCTGCTTGACAAATCACCCCAAAACTTTCAAGACAGGAGCTGACTTGACGGGGCCATTAGTTTTGAAAATTTCGTGAAGATTTGTCAAATGGCCCCAAAGATATTGGCAAAAGAAAAAACGCTTTTTGAATAGGGACAAGGTCCTAACTATAAATACATACTGGCGGCCGCTAGTAGGTAATATTTAAATGTACGTATATATATATATATATATTCATTTTCGGGTTGCTCCTTCTGTCTCCCCACGCCCCAGGCAGGCAGGTCGTTCGGTGTCGGCGGAGCGCGCCGACTTCGAAATTCACAATAGTAGCAAGTATAACGACCACCACCGTGCTTTCTTTCACCAGATCTAGTTTATTAGGTAACGCGTTTCGCCTGACACAGCAGGCTTGATCACACACCTGTGTGATCAAGCCTGCTGTGTCAGGCGAAACGCGTTACCTAATAAACTAGATCTGGTGAAAGAAAGCACGGTGGTGGTCGTTATACTTGCTACTATTGTGAATATATATATATATATATATATATATATATATATATATACATATATATATATATATATGTATATATATATATATATATGTATATGTATATATATATATGTATATATATATATATATATATATATATACATATATATATATATATGGTAGGTAGTTATAGTTAGGTCTTCATTTTTTGGTTTCTTAATAACTTTGGCCCCGTTTGACAGCTCTCCTCAAAACGGTATCCCCAAAAAGTTCATCCACCTCAGCTGTTTCCTGGAAAGTTTCAAGGTGATTCGTTTCAAACAGATTTTAGCAAAAATTGCTGAATGGAATTACACCAAATTTGGCAGGAAGCTAGATCTTGGTCTGCAGATTGTGCTTTCGTGATTTGGTGTAAATTTGTTCAGTAGTTTTTGAGATAATAATAAGGGTAAAAAATAATTCTATAATGTGAAAGAAACAGTTAGTTATAGATTCCTTACCTTAGAATTACCCCCAGGCGTCAGACTGGATCTGTAAAGTTTTTCGTCAGCAGTACCTCTGCGCATCGGATGGTGGCGTTGGTTGGCTCTGCGTCTGTTGTTGGCGTCGTGGTTGCTGGAATGATGTTGTGGTAGCTACTTAGACGCCACCCTCGCACGCTGACATCAGTTCTTTCTTTTTCTGCGAGAACGGTACCTCCTGTAATTTTTTTACTGAACTTTTTGAGCAACTTTTGTCGGTCTTTCTTACCCTACTGACTCCTGGTGCGCGTAAGGATGCCCGGCTTCAAGGCTTGCGGTTCCTGTATCCGACTCATGTCATTGATGGATCAGCACTGTGTGTGCCTCTTTTGCCTGTAGCGCGACCACGACCCCAAGTTGTGCTCTGACTGCCGGACCATGGCTTTGAAGTCTTTGCGGGAGCGGTCCTGAAAGCTTCTTGAGCGCCGGCAGTCGGCTCCGTGCCACTCGAGGTCCCGGTCACGAGGGAGGTTGAGGGACCGGTTGCGGAGCCATCACCACTCGCCATTCAAGTCTTCGCACTCAGTGGCAGGTAAGTCGAAGCACAAGAAGAAGCATCGTCACTCTTTGGTGGACTCCGCGTTTCCCTCCATTCTCGGGACCCAGAGCGAACCCTGCCCAGCTTTGTCAGTTTTACGAGGCGATGCATGGCATCTTCAGGCAGTCTGACTCCGTTGGCACGCCTTCAGGCCCTGTGGACTCGGTTGGGGGTCTTAGGCCTTCCCTGCTGACAGCTCAGTCCCCGGTGCCGCAGGGCCCCCATGGATCTAGGCCTGGATCCAGATCGGTGCCAGTTGACCTCATTACACCTCCACCAGTGCCACTTTCTTCGGCACTGCACCCGCACTCTACTCCGGTTGAGCCCCTACCCGGCGTCGACCCCGGTCTCCATCCATATGTGGACACGGAGCCGGACCGGCATCGCCCGACGCCGGATACAGCGCCAAGCGGTGTCTTTGTGCCCCTGTTCACTCCTCGGGTCCCTTTCAGGCCAGATTGGCACCTAGAGGACGAGGAGGAGGACTGGGAGGGGTCAGGTGACCCTCTGACTGACAATTTGGATTATGATCTGAACTGGAGAGAGGGCCTGAGGGATGACAGTGGTCTCAATACCTCCCCAGACCATGGCATTTTGTCTCCTCCTACCGTGGCTATGGAGGAAGGAGCTTCCTATGCAGTGGTGTTGCATAGGGTAGCCGAGACTCTCCACCTTGAGCTTCCTACGGTGGCAGTCAGGACTAACCTCCTGACAGAGGTGCTTCAACCGCAAGCGAGCTCTTCGGTGCCCCTGCTGCCGTTTAATGAAGCCCTTACAAACATCCTTTTCGGCAGGTGGTCCAGGCCCAACACGGGTGCTCCCGAGGATAGGATGATTGCCCAACTCTACTGCATGGCCCTGCACAACCCCACTTTCCTCTCCCAACGCCCCACCCTTGAGAGCTTGGTGGTCCAAGCCTCTACCTCCAAAAGAGCATTACCTAACGCTCCACCAGATAGGGAATCCAAGAAGATGGATCATCTTGAAACGAAAACATTTTCTTCTGCCAGTTTGGGACTGCGGTCGGTAAACACTGCATGTCTATTGGCCCGTTATTCCCACTCTGTGTGGGACACGGTTGTGTAAGTGCTGCCTCAGTGTCTGGAGGAGTCCCAGACTGTCCTCTCACAGGCATTTGCCACAGGAAGAGGCACAGCGAAATTTACCATCCGCTGTGGACTGGATACCGCAGACTCTCAAGGCAGAATGATTTCCACGTCGGTAGCCCTTCGACGCTACGCCTGGATTAGATCAACTGGCTTTTCTGGGGATGTCCAGATCACCCTCATGGACATGCCTTTTGATGGCCCTCGCCTTTTTGGAGACAAAGCGGACAACGCTCTAGAGCGTTTCAAGGACTCACAGGCTACGGCCAAATCCTTGGGCCTCTCCAACCGCCCTGTGCAGTCTGCTTTTTGCCCCTTTCGTGGCTACAGGAGGGGTGTCCCACTACATCTCGCCCAGAGCCACAGGCCGATGCAAGCTGCACAACCTTCACGGGGATGTGGGAAACACTGCCGTCGGTCTGGGGGCCAGCGAGCGGGCCAGCCCACCAAACCCCCCCCCCCTCTGCTGCAGCCTCCAAACCTTCCTAGTCTGACTTTTCAGGCCCATCAATCGCCTGTGGGAGGCAGGATCCGCCATCACCTCCCCCTCTAGCGCACCATCGCGGTGGACAGGTGGGTTTTTCAGGTAGTCCCGAGGGGCTACTCCCTCCCTTTCGAGGCTACCCCTCCAGCCATGCCACCGCAGTAGCATAACATGTCGGAGGATCACCTGGGTCTTCTCCAACAGGAAGTTACGGCTCTCTTCGCCAAGGGAGCCATCAAGCGCATTCCTGCCCCAGAAGTAGGCCGTGGTTGTTATTCCCACTATTTCTGGTACCCAAGAAGGAAAAGGGGCTGTGTCCTATCTTGGACCTCAGGAACGTCAACCGCTTCCTCCGAAAGGAAAAGTTCAAAATGTTGACGTTAGCTCAGGTCTTGTCTGCCCTCGACCCTGGAGACTGGATGGTAGCGTTGGACTTGCAGGACGCCTATTTTCCCATTCCCGTCCTGCGGGCCCACCGGCTCTACTTGCAGTTCGCAGTAGGCCACAAGCATTTTCAGTTTACTGTGCTCCCCTTCGGCCTTGCACTTAAAGCATTTCTTCCCTCTTTCCGGGGAAGAGTAGTTAACGGACACCACCACCGCCATGTGGGACTGCAACAAACAAGGCGGGTGGGGTCGTGGACCCTATGTCAACAGGCCCTCTGCCACTGGACATGGCTGGAACATCAGGACATATCTCTGATGGTTCAACACCTGGCAGGCTCGCTGAACTCCAGGGTGGACAAACTCAGCCGCAGGTGCATGATGGATCACGAATGGCATCTTCACTCGGAGGTGGTGCAAGGTCTCTTTCAACAGTGGGGAGAGCCTTGGTTAGATGTTTTCGCCACTGAAGATAACATGAAATGTCAGCAATTCTGCGTTTTGGAATTTCCATGGCGACACTTTTCGTCGCCAGTGGAGTTGCGGTCTGTTGTATGCCTTTCCACCTATACCACTTCTGCCCGGAGTGCTGAAAAAGATCAAGCGCGACCGGGCCCATGTCATCCGTGGGGCTCTGGATTGGGCACAAAGAGGCTGGTATCCCGAGCTACAGCATCTAGCCATCGATCCTCCGATCAGTCTGCCTCTTCGGGAGGATCTTCTGTCGCAGCAGCAGGGGATGGTCCTCCACCCGAACCTGTCCAGCCTCCACCTCCTTGCATGGAGATTGAGCGGTGACAGTTGATGTCTTTCGAATTGCCTCCCCAAGTCTGTGATGTAATCTTGGCAGCCAAAGTCCCTCCACTAAGACGTTATACTCCTGTGGATCCCCTTTTTGCCCCTCTTTCTGAGGTTCTCTTGTTCCTCCTTTCTTTGGCCCAGAAGGGCTCTGCTCTGGGCACTTTCAAGGGCTATCTCTCTGCCATTTCTGCCTTTCTTAGGCTTCCTGATCAGCCTTCTCTCTTCAAGTTCCCGGTAGTAAATAGATTCTTAAAAGGCATTACTCATCTCTTTCCTCCTATTCAATTCGTAATACCACAGTGGGACTTGAACTTGGTCTTAACCGTTTTGATGTGCGCTCTCTTTGAGCCGCTTTACAACTGTCCTCTTAGACTCTTAACTCTCAAGACTGCATTCCAGGTAGTCATCACATCTGCCAGAAGAGTGAGTGAGCTCCAGGCTCTTTCTTCCAAGCCTCCTTTTCTGGCTGTACATCCGGACAAGTTTGTCCTAAAAACTCATCCATCCTTTCTTCCCAAGGTGGTTACCTCCTTTCATACTGAGCAAACCATCCCTTTGTCCACCTTCTTTCTGCCTCCCCAACCATCGAAAGAGGAAAAGAGGCTCCACCGTCTGGACCCAAAACATGCGCATTCCTACTATCTGGATCACACCAAACAGTTCCGGGTGGATGACCAGCTCTTTGTTGGCTACGTGGGCGCCAAGAAAGGTCGGGCCTACACACGCGAACCATCTGCAGATGGGTCATTTTGTGTATTGAAGCCTGCTATTCTCTAGCAAAAAAGCAGCCTCCAGTGGGGCTGCGCCCCCATTCTACCAGGGTGACGGCAGCCACTACTGCTTTGGGACGGGGAGTCCCTCTGAATGACATTTGTCAGGCAGCTAC
Organism: Triturus cristatus; assembly: GCF_964204655.1. Lineage (NCBI taxonomy): Eukaryota > Metazoa > Chordata > Amphibia > Caudata > Salamandridae > Triturus > Triturus cristatus. The sequence goes on along the minus strand of NC_140581.1, from coordinate 1,186,563,031 downwards.
GTGGCCATCATTTCACATGTTTACTAAGCACTACTACCTGGACGGCCAAGTCCAGGGAGATGGCTTCTTTGGCCATTCTGTTCTCCAGGACTAACTGGTCTGAATTTAGTTAGCAGACCCGCCTCCGAGGTTGGTATTGCCGGGGTATCTATTCTAAGGTAAGGAATCTATAACTAACTGTTTCTTTCAGATGAACAAGTCACTTACCTTTGGTAACAATATATCTGTAAGAAACATAGGTTAGTTATAGATTCCTTGCTGCCCCACCCATCATCCCCATTCTGCAAACTGACTTCTAGGGTTAAGAACATCCTTTCAGGGTCCTAGTTATGTGCACTAGTGGTCAGTGTCTTGCATGGCTCTGCGTTTCTGGCGCGGAAAGTTGTGTATAGAACTGACGTCAGCGCACTAGGGCGGCGTCTAAGTAGCTACCGCGATGTCATTCCGGTGACCACGACGCCAACGACAGACTCGGAGCCAACCAACGCCACCTTCTGACGCGCAGAGGTACTGCTGACGAGAAACTTTCCGGACCCAGTCTGAAGCCTAGGGGTAATTCTAAGGTAAGGAATCTATAACTAACTTATGTTTCTTACAGATATATCATTACCGAAGGTATGTAACTTGTTCTTTCATCAGTTGGGCTCACGAAAGGTCTGTGTGCCTCCCGCGAGAGTGCCAATTTAAACATGGAGCCCTGTGATTTGTTGAGAGGCCCGATTTTCCCTTGAGCTTTCACACTCTCAGGGGAGAAAGAGCCTTCCATGAGTCTCGTGAGCGCTCTGATTGGCTGGCTGCTGAAATGTTAGAAATGAAATGCTGTTTACTGTGGAAAATTAAAACATTATATTTAAAAAACTATATAAGGGGGTAGCAGAAAGGCATGCTGTCCTACATTTAGAGAGGATGTGGTCAGCCCCTCCACACACCCTACTATGCACACCCTTCATTGCAAGGATAATGACACCTCAAAAACAGATTGCTGGTGACAAGTCTTCATATCAGAGTTACAACAACTTAGCATATAATCAATGTCTATTGAATATTTATCTATTTAATACTCACATACATTTTCTGAAGATTTAGCAAACTGTGAACTATATCCTGTTTTGTTACAATAAAAAACATTCTTTTACTAATATAAAGTCAGAACACAAGCTATTATAAAGTAATTCTACCATACATACACTCATAATTAACTTTTTTTTAAACCTAGAAATTCACTGAAAAAACCAAAGGTTAGATCCTTGAAAACCATTGTGAAAGGCTCAAGAATGGGAAAGGATGGTGAAGGGCAAAATATGGCGTGTGACTGATTGTTCTAGGCCCACTCTCTCTCCCTGGATTGATCAGCGGCTAGACATGCGATTGCTCAACCTTGGCTCAACCTATTCAGGACTCAAAAGACAATTAACCAACTAACAGACATAGGGAGAATTATTCTCTTCCGCAGGTATACGTTTCCGTCAACAGCGGAGTTTTACACATCTCGGTAACAATAGTTTTTTTTCAAGATTTAAACTGTACAGTTGGCTACTATTCATTGTCAGAATCTTTTGTATAGTTAATTATCAGTGATCTGCCCTCCGGTGGGCTTATATTACTCATGTCAATTGTGAAACCAACAGTATGAATTGTTAACTCTTGGACATAGTGACAGGGACACAATGTTTTTAGCAACCTAGTGTATAAGGGATATGGGCTGCAACCCATTACAGTTGACATTCTGGTATATGCCCCTGTGTACCCTTCCTCAAAACAGATAGCCTCATAACGAAGACATGAATCGTTCGGAATTCTTACAAATGAACATATAATTCTTCACTTTGGTTTAACCCCCAAGGGGTATAAGTCCTAAAGTTCAGGATTTGACGTGATTCGCGGCGTCTCAAATTTTTTTCACGATCTCCTCCTCTATCATGTGCAGGGATTGTCTCCAAAGCATAAAAACAGAGTAATTTCCAGTCGCTCCCATGGTGGCTTTCCATGTGTTTGGCAAGGGTGTTGCTCCTATCTTTATTCACCGTGGCTCTCACATGTTCAAGTATCCTATTTTTTAACTCACACTTGGTGCTGCCAATGTACTTAAGTCAGCACGGGCATTCGATAACATACACCACGAACTGGCTTTTGCAGGTGATCAGTTCTTTTATTAGCCATTTTTTGTTTCCATCCTGAAGTGAGACCTCTGTTACATTTTTGGCTATTTGGCAAACTTTCCACGAGTGGCACTTTTTGAAACCCTTGGTTGTTAGCCATTGTATTCCTTTCCTTTTGGTGTTGTCCTGATGGTGACTGTGGACTAATTTGTCTCGTAAGTTCTTAGCACGACGAAACGTGATATTGGGGTGTTTCCCCATGATTTCACTTACTACTGGGTCTAGTTGTAGGAGCTTCCAGTTCTTACGTAGAATATCTCCTATTTGTTTTGCTTCCTTAGAATGGTCCAAGATTAGTTTTATAGGTGTCGATTGATCCATCTCTGTGCTTCTTCCTTTGTTTTTTGTGTTTAGGATAGTGAGTCTCTTCTTTTCATTGGCACGCCTCCAGCATCTTTGGATAATCCCTTTTTTGTATCCATGGTGTTTAAATCTCATTGCTGAGTTTTTGCTGTGTTGTTCCCACTCATGTTGTTCCGAGCAAATACGGCGTAGCCTCACAAACTCCCCGTATGGAATGTTATCCTTTACTGCTGTTTGGTGGAAGCTGTTTGCATGCAGGGTTGAGTTGGTGGATGTTTCTTTTCTGTGTAATGTGGTTTCTAACTTGTTGTTGGCAACATATATCTCTGTATCCAGAAAAACAATTCTTTTATTACTGATGTTATATGTGAATTTGATATGCGCATCCGTGGAATTAAGGATTTTGAAATATTCCTCAAATTTTTGTGCTGTGCCATCCCACACTATAAACAAGTCGTCGATATATCTTAACCACTTCATGATCTTATCCACGTATTTGTCATTGTTCGGATGCCATGCTACCTGCTGCTCCCACCAACCCATAGTGAGACATGCATATCCCGGACTGAAGGAGAAACCCATCGCAGATCCCTTGATTTGTAGATAGATTTCTTCTCCTAAAAGAAACACGTTTTGAGTAAGGCACATCTGGATCATATCTATCAACATCTGTTTATGATGTTTAAATTTGATGTCCCTTTCTTTTAGAAAAAAGCTACATGCAGTCAGACCAATATCGTTGTCAATGTTAGTGTATAGTGATATCACGTCCATCGTGATTAACATGTATGAAGCTTGCCAAGATAGTTCCTGCAGATGTCTCAGGAGATCTGTTGTATCTTGTATGTATGAGTTTAGATTGAGCACAAAAGGCATCAAGAAATGGTCGATATAACTGGCTATGGGTTCTAAAAGTGATCCATTTGCTGACACTATCGGACGGCCCGGTGGTTTTTGTGGATTTTTGTGCACTTTGGGTAAGAAATATATTGTTGCCGTAATTGGGTGTTCAGTGATCAGAAATCTTTTCTCATCCTCATCAATTAGATTTTGTTTTTGCCATTGGAAAATTCTTTTATCCAAACTTTCTTTAAAGGTTTTTGGTATAATATTTCTTATTTTCCAATTGAGAATGTGCTTCCATTACGTATTCTTTCTTCTTTCTTCAAGTTATCCTTGTACTTTGATCCCCTGATGTTGTAAATTTCCTGAACCACTGCCTCTTGAAAAATGTCGATTTTGTTACCCGGTGGTAATTGTGGATAAAAGCGTGAGGATGTTTTTTTCCCACTGAGCCCAGCTCCCAATTGTGGGCATGCTGTTGATTCACCAACCATATCCGATTCTTCCATCACGTCCAAATTCATCAAGGTCAGGAGTGCCGGCATATCGATGGTCTTTAAAGATGATTTTTTAGTGCTTAATTCAGTTCTCTTCTGATTTTGTTTCTCAATAAAGTTTTTTTAAAGATCTTGGCCAGTTTGATCTTTCTAACGTATTTATAAAGGTCAATTCTGGTCTGTGCAAGGTTCATCGATTGTATAGGGCAGAAGTTGATGTCATGTTTCAGCAGGGATATTGTGTCATTTGTTAGTACGTGGTTGGATAAATTCATTATTACCAGTTCTTCCTTATCCTCTGGGACATCCGTCCAATCTATTTCAAGGTCTTCTGTCTCATGCTCCTGGTTTTGGTACCTGACTCCTCGGATCCACTTTTTTCTTTTACCTCTCCTTGTTGTTTTTTTGTTTCTGATGTTGGTGTCCGCTGTACACATTTTCGCCCTCTGCCTCTTCATCTTGAGCCTTGAAATTGGTGTTGGTTCTGTTCCCAGAGTCTCTGTTGTAGGACCAATCTCATGTCCCCTAAAAAATTCCTTGTTGTTTGTTCCTCACTTGATTCACCCTCCACGTCACTTGCTCCCTTTGATGTCAATGATGTTAGGCTTGCGGAGCTTTGTGCTCCCATTTCTCATTGTCCTCGTTCCTTAAAGATGTCAAACTTCCTGGCATATGTGAATATGCGTCCCTGCGCATAGTCCTCCTTGTCCCTCTGGAATTTAGACTGCTTCCTAGTCTTCACCACCTCCTCATGTTTATCAGCATATTTGTCAAGATCTTCTTTTATATACATATACATAAAGTTCCACAAAGTCGCTCCTGTCGACAGACGGGGGCTAACCCAAGGAAGGTGGCGCACGCACCGGCGGAGCACGCCGGTAAAATAATCCAATTTGAAGGTCACTAATAGTGCGCTCTCAGTAAACGAATCACAGGAAACTGCAGAGGATCCAAGGGTGTTTAATTACGACGCGTTTCAGCTTGCAAAGAAGCCTTGTTCACGTAACCCAACAGTGCAATGTGAAACCATGACTGATAAAGCTTCAATTACTAAACACAAACAAAAGACAAAAGTTATCACATTGTAGTTGTCATGGCAGACATCTTTGAATGGTGACGATTACCGACGTTCATGGTCAGAACATAATACACTTAATGTGGCCATGTATTCAATGCTATGTTTGAATCGCACTGTGAGAGATCATGTCATATAGTTGAACATGATTCTTATGCAGATTAAAATAAAATAAAATAAAATAAATGCGAGGTGGCGTGCATCATGGACAAACTTCGTTATAACGAGGCATATCGGCAGACATCTTAGAATAGTAAAATGCCCCTTGTTGTTGATAAACGTCTCAATACAAAAATGTGCTATTGTTGCCATAATAAAAGGGACCTACTCATTGTGCAAAAAGATCGCAATCTGACCACACAAACAAATTATCCTTACGTGACAAAAAATTGAACTAGGCATATTCCTACTCAATTATACTATAAAAAATAATACACTATGTAAATGACGCTAAGACGGATTTTATTAAACATAAGGTACCCTACATTGATTTGGGAATATCCCCCAATGCATCCTAATTTTGCTGATGGGGGCTCTTTTTCCGTTTTTTAGTGACATAAAATATATAAACCTTGATTACGTAAAGAAAAATGACAACCAACTGATTACCTATCCATTTAAGATTGCGATTTTGCACATATTTTTTCTTCATTGGTAATACTGGACATTTTTAAACAATATCTTCTTTTTAACCTATGTTTTTTAATCATTGTAAATGTACAGTACAAATGTTTAAATGTAAAATTGTTTATGCTTTTATGGTTTGCAAATTTCTTACCGAATAAAGCTTTTTCTGATTCTGAACATAAAAACTACTTAAAAAAACGTTATATTCTAAATGAAAATATTAGAATATCTAATAGTCTTTAAACTTAAATTTTGCACTCCATTGAGTGCAGCACTAGGGAAAGTGTTGGATAGCGGAGGGGTAAAAATACTATTCCCACTCCAGTGAGTGCAACAGTAGGGAAAGTGTTGGATAGCAGTGGGGTAAAAATTACTATTCCCACTCTGTTGAGTGCAACAGTAGGGAAAGCATTGGATAGCGGAGGGGGTAACAATTACTATTCCCACTCCAGTGAGTGCAACAGTAGGGAAAATGTTGTATGGGGAAGGCTAAAAATTACTATTCCCACTCCAGTGAGGGCAACAGTAGGGAAAGTTTTGGATAGCAGAGGGGTAAAACTTAAGATTCCCACTCCAGTGAGTGCCACAGTAGGGAAATTGTTGGATAGCGTAGGAGTAAAAATTACTATTCACACACCAATGAGTGCAACAGTAGGGAAAGTGTTGGATAGCGAAGAGGTAAAAATTACTATTCCCACTCCAGTGAGTGCAACAGTAGGGCAAGTGTTGGATAGCAGAGGGGTAAACATTTATATTCCCATTGGAGGAATATAACACAATTAACATAATGATTTACCAATTAATACATTATTAATAATCAACAAGCAAATAATAAATAATTCGTGATAAATTAATTCTCACAATTAATACTATGAAATATAAATTGAATAAATATGAATAAATGAAAAATATGAATACAATCATTATCATTAAATTACTCCCCACCCTATTCCCCTATAAACTCACAACCCGCTCCTAAACAAATGGCACAATTAACATAATTTACAATTAATTAATTATTATTAATTAACAACCAATTAATAATAAATTAATTCCCACGATTAACACTATAAAATCTACGTTTATTTCATACTAATAAATAAAAAATAATAATTAACTCATTATAATTAAATTACTTCCCACCCTATTTCCCTATAAACCCACAACCCGCTACAGAACTAAAAAATACAAAATGTAATTGAAATAAAATTATGAACTACTAAAAATGTAACACATATATTAAAAAACAAAAACAATACTTATACAAAAAAATAGTTCACATAATTTTAAAATACATACTAAAATACATAATGCTAATTAAGACATCGATATTTTAAACAACTATATTTTTGTAAATAATATTAATGACTTTGATATGTTCAAAACCGATATTTCTTACCTCCAAGTCGATATTCTTAACCACAATATTCTTCCTGTTGATATTTCTGCATCACGATATTTCCAACTCGATATTTGTGTATGTCGACATTTAAAACTCAATATTCTGCCTGTGCACCCCCATTAGTACTAGAAGTGGATGGTGGGAGTTTTCTGGAAAGATTCTCCTCTTGGACCTTTGAAAGAGCACTTCTGTTGGATGACACTTACGTGGAACATATGAGGACGTGGATCCCAGATTTCTTACAAAGGAATATGGGAACAGCCGCATTGGGCATATTGTGAGACACTCTAAAAGCAGGCATTGGGGGAATCAATACAATTTTTGATCAGGAAGAGGAAAATGGAAAAGGATGGGCTATGGTTTCTCCGACAAAGAATAGCTCAGGCAAAATAAAAGTTAATTACCGTGTTACAGCAGCAAAAGAAGGTAGAAGAAATCCAGATGGAAGTGGCACTTGAGAAGGCAGCAATGGGGGCAATCTTATTAAAAAAAGGCAGTAGATAAAGCAACCGCTCGTCGGGAGGGAATCGATGAATGTAGTGAAAGGTTGGGCCATCTACTAGCAGTAAGGACTAGGCAGGAACTCACAAGAAGTGAAATTAATATGGTAAGGAATCCTCTAATTGGGATGGTCTCTGTAGCTGATCAAATTCGAGAAGCTTTATATAAATTTTACCAAGCTTTATATACAGAAATCAGCGAAAGTCGGAGGTTCAGCGTGAAGAGCTAATATTAAGAGATTTGTATACCGCAACAGGGGAGGTCTTTTCATCCGAAGACAGAGAGCAACTAGAGCTGCCCCTTAGTTGGAATGAAATAATGGCGGCAATGGCTAGTTTGCCTAGAGGGAAAACTTAGGGGGTCATTAGGTTGGCGGACGGACTCATGCCATTCTGGTGGGAACCGGGACTGTCCGCCATGCATGCGGTGGTCCCGCACACCTGAACAGGATGCGACTGCCACCATGGCGGATTTTGCTTTTTAACATTGCGGTGGGTGCTGCTGACAGCAGCACCCTCCACGATGTTAAAATAACATGTTTTGCATTTCATATCACTACGTGGCAGGCACCACACGGTGCCTGCCAGGTAGTGCTGTGAAAGGTAGGGGCGGTACCATGGGTACCCCCAGTTAACCCTCACCTCTCCCAAACACAAGGGGGGCCCACAATGGTCCCCCATAACAAATCTCTACAAGACTTTCCATGGCGGAATCGCCGCCATGGAAAGGTCAGCTATAGCCAGCATCTTAATTTGGTGGACGGTGCCTGCTAGGCACTGCCACCATTTTAGGCTATCTTGACCATCCGCCAGGCAATCTGTAGGATTGCTTTTGCGGTCTCGTGGCGGATGGTCTTTGCGTCCACCACGGTCTGAGCGCTATTCCCTCTGCCATGGTAATGTGGCGAGGGGAATCTCGGGGTCCGATTGCAGAAGGATCGCCACCAAATGGCTGTCGGTGATGGGACTTCCGCAATTGTAATCGGCCCCTTAATCCCCACTGAATGTTTTTTTTTTTTTTAATCCGTTTATTACAAAATTAAAAAAATATACAAAGATGGGCCTACAACCTTCAGGCCGGCCGCTAGCAAGCAAGAGGAGCATGTGATACAAACAATAGCGCGCATGCCGCGGCAAAGGGAAATGCACAGGAGTTAGAAGCGGTGGTAGCCACACCATCCGGGCCCACATAACGGTTTCATTTTAATATGAATAACAACACAAGAACAAATCCACAAGGCAACCCACAATCGGAAACAGCAGCATGTGCTCCCCTAGCGGGGGGGACCCTACCAATCCATAGGAGTAGCAAGGGGGGGAAAAAGGTCAAGACTGGGATTAGGTGGACTCAGTGCCCGGGACCGGGGAGATAAACTGGCTAAGGGGATGGGGCCGGTGACGGATCGGGCAATAACGGCGGGGTACAGATTCCCCCGCGGTAGCCGTTCCAGGGGCCCCATACGTTCACCCATGTCCCAGGCTTACCTCTCGCAACATACACCACCTTTTCCCGAAACATGCACCAATCCATGTTATCCTTCCATGCCGAGACAGTCGGCGACCTCTGGGAGCCCCACAGTTGAGCAATGTCGCGTTTGGCCACCATATATCCCAGAGTCACCCACCGCGTCTGCGGCACCGAGTAGTCGGTTGGCTCCCACACATTCAACAGGCATCTCCTCGCTTCGGGCAGCAGCGACACACGCGTAACCACCCGCAGGACCTCATGCACACCACGCCAGAATCGCTCCACCTCCGGGCATTCCCACAAAATATGGAGAAAGGTCCCCAAAGAACCACACCCACGCTTACACAACCCGTCTACAGCATATCCCATACGCAGTAGCCTTGGCCCCGTAACATAGACCCTATGGAGTATCTTGAGCTGGACGAAGCGAAGGCGGGCCGGTATGGCCACCTCTTTCGGGGAGGCCACCGCCGATACCCAGTCCTCGTCATCCAGCTCCAATCCATCGGCCACCCATGCCTCACGAAGGTTAGTCAGCAGTCCCGAGCGGTCATTGATAAGTTTTTTATAGATTAATGAAATCGTGCTGTCCGGTACATGTCCATCTAGCACTCTATCCTCCAGAGGGGAATACTCCGGGATGGAGGCAACGTCCGGGAATACGGAGCATAGTGCATGATGGATCTGCATATACCGAAAGTACTCCCTGTCCTGCAACTGGAATTCTGTCCGTAGCATCTCGAACGTTTTGAATCCCCCCCTCGTCCAGAGATCACCCACCCTGCTGATGCCTATCATGTCCCACTTTTCAAAGCCCTTCGAGGTCCACATGGAGCCCAACTGCTCAGATGCGTATAGTGGCGACGCCCGGGTCAAACGACCTTTCCACCCCATCACCACATTAGCCGCGTGCCACACTCGTACCATGACACGCGTGGGGCCCGTCAGACGTGCGTCAAGCGAGCTGGAGTAAAGCGCTCGGTTATAATCACCACCCGGCAGTAACATCTTATCCATTTCAAAGGCCGGGTTTAGAGCGGGCCCGTACAGGCCGTGATTAATCGCAGCCAGCTGGGAGGCCCAATAATACCGTTTGATATCCGGGAGGGCGATCCCCCCGTCATACCACGGGAGCGCCAGCTTCGCCAGGGCGATACGCGGTCTACCTTCCCAGAACAGTCGGCGCTGCAAACTCTCCACCTCGCAAAAGTAGCGCGCCGGGACGACGTCCATTGTGTTCTGCAGAGCGTACAGGAAACGCGGCAGGGACATCATCTTAAACAATGCCGCCCGGCCGAGCGGCGAGAGCGGCAAGCGCCTCCAACGTGCAACATCCTCCTTCAGGCGCTGGAGGGGGGGAAGCAAGTTCTGACTATATCGGGCCTCCGCGTCCAGGGTAATGAAGACACCCAGGTACCGGAATCCCCGCGGGGCGATCTAGATAGGACAGCCCCACGGAAGGATAGGGTCCTCCCCAGAGAGAACATAGACGCACGATTTAGCCCAGTTGATGACAAGGCCGGAGTTAAGACCAAATGAATGCAATACATCAACCAGCACTATCAGTGATTTACGTGGGGAAGCCAGGTACAGGAGAATATCGTCAGCGTATAGAGATACGCGGTCCTCATACTCGGGGGTCCAGCGGAGACCATGAATAGAAGGTTCCCACCGCAGCCACTCCGCCAGGGGCTCCAAGGCGAGCGCGAAAAGGAGCGGCGATAACGGGCAGCCCTGCCGCGTGCCCCTGCCCAGCTCGAACGAAGCCGACACTCTACCGTTCACCACGACCTGCGCCAGCGGGCCAGAGTACAACAATTTTAACCAACTGATGAATCCTGGGCCAAACCCAAACTTCGCGAGCGTCGCCCAAATATAAGGCCATTCAAGCGTGTCAAACGCCATAGTGGCGTCCAAGGACGCCAAAATGGCCGGCTCTCGTATGAACGGGACACGTGCGAGCACCCCATGCAAACGCCGCAGGTTAAGCGCTGTATTGCGATGAGGGATGAAGCCGGACTGATCCTGGTGAATCAAGTCACACACTACGCCGACCAGCCGATTGGCCAACACCTTGGCGAGGATTTTGGGCTCTGCATTCAATAACGAAATAGGCCGATAGGATGTGACCCGGTCCCGTGGCCTCCCCTCCTTATGGATAACCATGATAGTAGCTAGACGCTGGTCTAGCGGGAGGGAACCCGCCGAGTGGGCCGCGAGGAACATAGCACGGAGATGCGGTGGCAGCGTATCCGGTCGCAGTTTATACAACTCGATGGGAAGACCATTAGGGCCCATGGCCTTGCCGGAAGCGACCGAACGTATGGCGAGGGCAATTTCTTCGGAAGTTGGAGCAGCGTCCAACGACACTCTGTCCTCCTCCGAAAGGGAAGGCAGCGCGATATCCCTGAGCAGGGCGTGGGAATCCTCTTCACAGCGGGAGGACACCGGGGAATACACCCCACGGAAATAGTCTGCAAAGCAGGAGACAATTTCTTCTGGTTCAGTGACACACACACCATTCTGTTTCTCAATCAACGGGACAACTCGACTCGCTCTCTCCTTTTTGTCCAGCCATGCAATCAATTTACCAGCCTTATCACCCACATCATACAGTCTCCCCTGTTGCTCTCTACTGAGGCCCCTGGCCGGCTCCGTGACGAGGGCCTTATAAGCCGCTTGCTTGAGTCGGAGAACATGTAATTTGTCATCCGTCACCCCACATTCTAGATCACCCTCCAACTCGGTTATCTCAGCTTCAACACGAGTCACCTCCTCCCGCTCGCGCCTCCGGGAATGGGAAATAAGGGACAAGGCCTCTCCCCTGAGTACCGTCTTGAACGCCTCCCACAATGAGATCGCCGATGACACAGACCCCACATTCTCGTCAAAGTAGCGCTTAAGGGATTTAACCAGCTCTGCGCGAATGGTGGGGTCACGCAGGTACCAGGGATTAATCGGGACCACCCTACCCTCTCCCCTCGGAAGAATATCGAAGTGCAACAAGAGTGGAGAGTGGTCCAAAATACCCCGTGCCAAATGGCGCACCTCCCCTATCCTCCCAACGTGCGCCGCCGGAACCAGGACATAATCTAGCCGTGAGAGACTACCATGAGCCCCTGAATGGAAGGTGTACTGCAGCTGCGTGGGATGTTTCAAACGCCAACAATCCACCAGCCCCAAGGTATCCAAGAGGCCAGACAACCATGCCTGGGCACGGGGGAGATCCCTAGGGGGGTGACGATCCACAGTTCCGGAAACCACAGCATTAAAATCCCCCCCCACCACTAGAATCCCCTCCGGAAGGCCAAGGAGGAGGCGCCCTAGATCCGCAAAGGTGGTCGTCTGCAGCCCCGGCGGGACATAAACAGACACGAAAACGACCACTCTGCCCTCCATTCTACCCACCAAAACCGTGTAACGTCCCCTGTCGTCATGGTGCACCTCATCAATCTCCAACGGGAGCGAGTTCTTAACCATAATGCCCACACCCCTTGAACCAGACGTGAAGCCCGAATGGGCCACAAGGCGGTAGCCCCGTCGATTCATGGCACAAAAGGAGTTGCCAATGAGGTGTGTCTCCTGCAGAAAAACTATATCGGGCGAAATTCGCTTCAAGGACTGCAGGACCACACCTCGTTTTATCCTGTCCCCCAATCCATTAACATTCCAGGACAACAGACTCAGTCCCCTACCCCCCATCATAAACAGAAGCCATCACTCGTCCCCTAGAGAGCACTTTAGAAATGATACAACGATGCTTTTGCCTTGTGGTAGAAACGAACAACACCCCACCCCAACCCACCCACCCCAACAAAACTCCCCCCTCCCTGTACCCCTGCATGAGCCCAGACAGCCCCCCCAACTTGCAGTGTGCCTGTCGCCCCTATATAGTGAAACTAGCTAGACCCCCTAGAGGAGGAAAGAGTACCCCTTCTAGACCCCACACAATCTCCAAGGGAGGGGAAAGAACAAAGACAGAAGCTTGGTCGAAAGTGGCATCATAGTCGTCCAGAGTGAGGCCCAATATCAACCCCTCAGTCCCGATCCAGTGGGCCGTCTCCTCCCGCCGCCCCCCCCCCCACCATCTCGAGCACTACCCCCAGACAGAGTGTCCAGCCAGTCCCCGGCCGCTTCGGGACGATCCAAAAAGTGCGTGCGACCATCCACCTCTACCCGCAGCTTGGCCGGGAAGAGCATGGCGTATTTTAAGTTCATGTCCCGGAGCCGGCGCTTAACACCCAGGAAACTCAGTCTCTGTTTCTGGACCGCTTGAGTGAAATCGGGATAAAAGTTCACCTCCATATTTTCCAGCTTAATCGGCCCTTGCAGTCTGGAGGCTTGCAAGATCGCGTCCCTGTCCCGAAAGTTAAAAATCCGGGCAATGAGAGGCCGCGGAGGGGCTCCGACCTTCGGCCTTCCCCCGGGAACTCTGTGGGCCCTCTCCACGGCAAAGAATTTACTCAGTCCCCGAGGCTGGAGATGGGTAGCGATCAGGCCCTCTACAAAAAGATCCGCCGCCGCTTCCTCCCGTCCCTCGGGTACTCCGATGATGCGGATGTTATTCCTCCGGGCCCGACTCTCGGAATATTCCAGGCGCCGATCCATAAGCGCACTAGCCTGACGAAGTCGGTGCACCTCCGTTTGGAGGGCCGCCACCTCAGTCGTGAGGCCCGATGCGGTGTGGGCCAAAGAATCGACCCGGTCGTTGGTCTTGGAGAGATCAGCCCTCACCAGGTTGACATCAACTAGGACCGCGTCGATTTTATGGGCTAAGGTGTCAAACCGCTGGCCCACCGAGGCCTTCATCTCAGCAATGGCACCCATGACGTCTTGCAGAGTCAACTCTGTGGGCAAATCCGGGGCATCCGGGGGGCACTCAGAGGACTTGTGCGGTCCACCGGGAGATCCTTTCGGGAGGGTGTAGCGGTCCATGATGTTGGCCTGATGTGCGGCGCCACGCCGGGTCGACTTGGCCTTCAACCGATCGCCATCTTGTTTCGTGGCCATCGTCGCGGGTCTCACACCCTCACCAGCCACGCAGTAAAAGGCAAGCAATCAAGGCCACGGGCTCCGGGGGTCACCCCAGGATGGCGGAGTGGGCCACAGCAGGCAGGCAGGCGGGGTCACCCAGCGAGGCCACCCCAACACAAAGAGCGCCGCGATCCCACTTGCAAAGACGGAAAGTGAAAGTGAAAGTGCGGGGTACGCGACTCGCCAGGCCCAGCCCGCCGTTGTTGTTCACTTTGCCACCGGGTCGCCCCCAAACGCGAGTCCGGGGTCAGGAGCGAAGGAGGCCACAAACTTCAATCGGTGCTCACTCCGGCACCCGAGGTCCGATTCGAAAACGGGAAACGGGTACCACCTCGGCTCAGGCTCACCGACACAGTCCCCTCAACCGATGCAGGATGAAGACAGGATAAACGTAGGAGGTCGCGGAGGTCCTCGGGAGCCTCGCACCTACGCGGCCATCTTGGTTGCGCGCTAGGCTCCTCCCCCCCACTGAATTTTATAAGGTTTTTCAAGAGCAGCTTAATGAAATCATTGCAACTTTGTTCTTGTAGATCGCAGAAGGGCTGACACCCCCCTCATCATGGGCCTCCGCAAAGATCATAGTTTTCCCCCTCCAAAAAAATAAACCTGTATACGAAACAGGGTCCTACTGCCCAATAACTTTAATAAATGGCGACGTGAAAATATATTTAAAAGCTCTGGCCTAACGCCTATCACAGGTTATTCATAGGGTTGTCTCCATGGGCCAGCATGGTTAAATCCTGGGTAGAGGCACCATTAAATATATTAGAAAGGTTATCACCCTGTTTAATGCTAGGCAGGTGTCAGGAGACACTATGGCTGCTATTCTGCTGAAAAAGCATTTGATAGAGTCTCCTGGTAGTTTCTCTGAATATCAATGAGTAAAAGGGGGATAGGAAAAAACTTTATTGGGGTGGTTAATGTCTTGTATAACGACACAAAGACTAAAATATATATAAATGGAAAACTGACAGAGGCCTTTAAAATAACAAGAGGAACACAGGAAGGGTGTCCCTGCTCACCGCTCCTCTTTGCGAAATACATCGATTCTTTCCTGAAACAGTTAGAACTGGCAGTAGACATTCCCCCCTTACTAATAGTGAGTTTTTTAAGTACCTTCAGATTAGAGATTACTTGCAGAGGAAAGGAGGGCAGGTTGAAAGATTTGGTAAGTGCGAGTTTATGGATAAAATAATACAATCATCCCCACCCCGCATTGGGACTCTATATATACTTCTTAATGAGCATATGAAAGACGATATGGAAAAATGCTCCATAAAGTGGCAAGGGAGGTTAGACATTACATATACCACTTTTCAAAGGTCCTTCTCTAATAGCTTATCAATTTAAATGCCAACTAATCTCCAGATACAGTATTTTAAAACTTGCTTTGAGCTTTATTATACTCCTTATCGGATTGCGAAATGGGGTGAGGGGAAAGGTACGCTCTGTCTGCGATGCGCACTGCATAAAGCAGATTTGATAAATATGTTTTCCACCTGCAAAGAACTCAGGCCACTGATTAAAGAGATAGAGGAGTTCTTTGAGAAGAAACTATCATTGCAGGTTGAGGTAATCCCTTTGTTAATAATTTTGGGAGTAACGAATCTGGAAGTGAAGGACGGTGGCGTGTTTGTTAGCATAGCAATGGCAGTATTTAGAATATGTGTTGAGTCTGCTTGGCTAGATCCTACCCCTCCCTCATTTTAACAATGGTTAGCTCGATTGTTGTTGACTTATAATTAAGAGAAGGCTATATATATACGAAAGCAGGTTAAAGGCAAGAAAGAAAGGGATTAGTATCTAGAATTGATTCGCCAAGTGGGTGGAGCATACGTACGCCTAAATAAAAATAAAAAAGAGGGCAAAAAATACAGTTGCACTTTATGAATATCTTGCTAGTTTAAATGTAAAAGAAGTTATTAAGTTTGCTGCTAAAGGAATGGATGCACTTGCACTTTGAGGTATGTTTTCTATGCTCTACTATAAATACTGCTAAAAAGTAAATTTAAGTAGGACTGTTAAATACGATGGCACCAACGGTTGCATATTTAGTATGTTGATAGTCTTTTTTGCCTGAACATTTTAGATAAGGAATTAGAGCTCTCTTATAAAGGGAATTGACCATTTACAGTATTAATGAAAACTGTTTGTTATATTTATAAGGCATTAATGCCCTTTTTGACTTCACTTTTAAGGGAAGTTCTATAATGGGAGCTGAACGTGTACATTATCTATGAGATAATTTTTAGGCCACATTAATGCATTTTTTTTACTTTACAGTTAAGTGAGGATTTGGAAAATACCCAACTCTGAAAAAGAACCTCACAGTCTCTATGAAAATGATGTATTGTATGAATATGAAGGGAAGGGTGGGGAGAGGGTTAGGGCAAGGGATTCATGTAAAAACGGGGAGGGAAAGTGGAAACTGCTGTTTCTCATTTTTCTTACTCAATAAAACAAATGATAAAAAATGGAAAAACTTAGACGTTAGTTAAATTTGTCAGTGTGAACATTAACATTTTGAACTAAAAAAAATTCACCAGATAGAGGCATACTTACTAGGAAGTGCGGAGCATGGCGTTAGCCACCTTGGCTTAAAACCATGGTCCGCCACTTCTGAAATGCAGGGCTGCAGCGTATTTACAAGAAGCACCAATGCAGGCACCCTTGCACCATAGTGCAAGGGTGTTGGCATTGCAGGGAAATGATTGTTAATTTGCAGTAAGGTGTCCCTTCTGCTTCATGCAGCACACATCGAAGCTGCAAAACATCACTTTTTTCATGATTGTTTATGTGCAGGAAGGGACACCTTCCTGCACAAAAACAATCAATGGTGTTTTGTTGTTTCTACATGTGCTGCACAATGCAGCACACATGGAAACAGCAAAAACGAGGAGAAATAAACCATTTCTCCTTGTTTCGCCTATTTAGGACCAGGTTTTCACTGATCTTAATTTTGGCGCTGCCTCCAATTTACCCTATACCACACAATCTAACAACAAAGGGGGAGAAGGATACACCCTACCTCGTCCTCCTCTCTACTCATGTCACAACACAACAAAGAGGTAGGGTAAGTCAACTGTCGTTTCAGTTTGTTGGACGTTATACACCCGGGGAGCACACTGCATTTGTAAAAACTGCCCTCACCCACAATAAATTGTGGCATGCTTCATCATAGGGCTGCTACTAACGTCTCTGCGCAGACCAACGCTAGAGACGGAGCAATAGGGAGGGGTAAACAATACAACAATGATAGAGACAAACAAGAATAAGAAAGGATCCTAAAAAATGTGCAGAAACTTATAAAGTTAAAACTAACTAAGGGATATCTGTATAATAATTGTATTCATAGATTCCCTAGTCAGAACTAAAAGAGATATACGGGTGATGGTGGTGTAAGCTAATTATGTACTCACCACCCCTGCATAGAGGTCAACATGTTTCAGCCGGTTATAGCATCTTTATCCGGCCTTCATCAGGACTACAAGGATCCCTATGCTCTTATCCTAATTACCCCTTAAAAAACTCCCCAGTTGGGTTTCTTACTCCACTGGAGACTTGTTTATGTTGGTAACTTTACTCTTCAACTGTAGGAAAAAAAGAGAAAAAAGACAGAAGAAGACTCCACTGTCAAGCTTTACCAACATCACACAAATCCACAAATGTAACAGTGTGCTCTCCCCAGAAGCCATGCGTCCACAAACATCCCAATAGGTACGACTTAAATGTTCCAAACATTGAGGGGTATCATTCCCCCCCAGCGGAACCGAGCACCATTGGCTCTCTTCCTGATGTGACCCACATAATTAATGTGAACCCCACACCAGATGGCAATTGCATATTGTGCAAGACGAAAAAAACACATGCAAAGAAAACTCTCAGCCAGGCCATAGATATATCAGCAACTGACTGTCTCCCATTCACATATATAATTTCATTTACTGTCGTCCCATGTGCTGTTTATTTTGGTCTATTTCAGTGCGTTCCTAATATCCTCTTACCGAGTTTATTAAATCAGACGCTTAAAAGGCAGAGGAGAAGAGGGCGACCCCCTGTAGTCACACACTGTAGGGACAAATGTAGAAACATAATAATAATCATGCTGTTCATCCCATCAGAGATAAATCTCCAGTTTAATCGGAGCATCACCAAACATAGCCAATCTATGCATTATCTATCTTTGTCATTACGCTCATGTGCTCTCAAATGAACTTCGATATACTTCGGTGTTATGTACCCCTTTAATCAAAAATTGCAATGGTATGCCCAATTCTCAACCATATAAATTCAAGAGACAAACCTTCCACACAGTTGTCCTACCAACATTCCTTCCATTGTGTGAGGATCTCAAATATCAATCTATGAAACAACACACACCATGAGAGGTAAATCATCCCCACTCGGTATTCAAACCTACTTCATCCAAAATTCGTAGGATATATAATATCGGCGTGTAGATTACCCACACCCCGCACTGGTGCCCCCCTGTACCTTACTTCGTCAAGGGTGGTTCGCTGCTCAAAGAATCCGTCTCTCCCAGTGCCGCGTAGAAGCCCAGAGCCTCTTTCCTCTGCTTCTTACATATCCTGCTTCCGAACACGTGATCACTACGTGACCGCGCTACGTAATGCGACTCAGAAAACACTAGTGCGCTAACCCGAGAGGAAGCACAATGATTCTAACCCCTATCAAGGAGTCTGCCCCCGCCCATAGCGAGCTCATCCACTTAACGTATGTTGTATGGCCATACTAGTGATTCCTATTTTCTGCACCGTGTTGTTAAAGTGCTCAAATAATTTTTAGAAGCGCTTTCTACTGTCCATTAAAAATTACCAATACCAATGAAAATCTTTTAATGTAAGTGTCTACAGCATGCTGACATTAGCAAATTTGAAGTGTCAATGGTACCGCCCATAGACCAGTCCCTCATGATGTCAAATCCAACAAACCAGTGGTACAGAAGTATCATCATCATTTTCATAGCTCAGTACTCATCCACTCATTTATCCCAACTCATCCGAGAGGGATGAGATATTAGTCCTAGCATATTACTTCTTGCCCAGAGCCAACCAGGGTATATCATCATTAAGCCCTGTAATGTGACTGTCAATGCGATATACCCATTTCTGTTCACGTACAAAGAGTGCGTGCGCTACCTCCCTCACAGAAGGTGGAAAAACTGGTTTGTCCAACACCGTCCAATATATCTCTTCCACAGTGTGTTTGCTATCTGCATAGTGTGTCGTGAGCCGTGTATTTGTTCTGGCACAGCGGATGTTACTCCTGTGTTCCATAATCCTCACTTTCACTTTTCTACACGTCATCCCCACGTAAATTAAGTTACACAGGCATTTGATAATGTAAATAACATTGGAAGAGTTACAATTTGTGTGTACTCTCTGATGCCACGGATGATGCAAACCAACCTCCACTTCTTGGTGTTCTTTGTTAATTTACAAACATCACATGCTCCACATCGTGTGTGGCCCATCACTGGTCCTAGAGTACCACTAGCTTGAGGGGCCCCTCGAGCATAATTATAAGTGCAGGAATGAACCAATTGATCTTTAATATTCTGCCCTCGTCTGAAGGAGAATAAGGGTTTTTCAAGCTTTAAGCCACTCGAATTCAATATACGCCAATGTTTTAAAATAATGTGTTTTATCGCCGTAGACGATGTATTGAATGTAGTGACACATATCGTGTTCTTATTGACTGGTCTCCCTGATTTCTCCAAGAGTACCTCTCTCGGGCAGTTATAAGCTTTCTTTTGTGCCCTACTGACCACTGTTACTAGGATATCCTCTCTCTCTAAGTTTTTTAGTCAAACCACAAGCCTCTTCCCTGAATTTCCCAATTTCAGAACAATTTCTGCGAAGTCGCAGAAACTGTCCAACCGGAAGGTTATCTCTAAATGATTTGGGATGAAAACTCCCGAAATTAAGTAATCCATTGTTGTCCGTGACTTTGTGGTGAACTCTGGTAGACAATTTCCCTTCGGAAGGATAAATGACTAAATCCAGGAATGGAAGATCTTCCCTTTGATGGTCATAGTAAAATGGAGAAACGGGTTCTGTTTGTTCAACCATTCCAGATACTCTTTTATAGATGTTTCATTGCCCCTCCAAATTAGGAGGACATCATCTATATACCGTTTCCAGACACGGATGTTCTGTGTCCATGGATTGTCTGTATTGAAAATATATCTCTCCTCAAAAAAGGAAACATACAACCCCGCCAGACTCGGCGCGAATGCACTCCCCATAGATGTACCATGGGTCTGTAAATGAAAAATCCCTTTATATTCAAAAAAGTTCTTTGTAAGTGCCAATTCGGCCAGATGTAAAATGAATGGTCTGGGGGTTTGATATTGCCAATCATGTTCAAATAAAAGTTCCTCAATCACCCTCAACGTTTCCAATTGGGGAATATTGGTGTACAAGGATTCTATATCTAACCCCACCAAATATTCCTCCGCCGTATCAAAATCCATATTCGTGAGGAGATTGAGGACCTCAGTAGTATCTTTTAAATACGTCCTCCTACTCTGAACCAATGGTTTCAGGAAGAAATCACAAAATTGAGCCACCGGCTCAAATATTGAGCCAATAGCAGCCACTATAGGTCTTCCCGGTGGAGGTCTAGCAGCTTTGTGCACTTTAGGAAGAATATAAAATGCCGGTGTAATAGGGTCTTTCTTAAGTAAAAAGTTAGCTTCATGTTCCATGATCCAGTCATTCACAAGAGCTTCTTCTACCACCATTCCGATCACCCTCATCAATTCTGGGGTTGGATCAACAGGAAGGATTTTATAATTCCTTTCATCATTCAACAATCTTTGACATTCATGATCATATACGTCTCTAGTGAGGACAACAATCGCACCTCCCTTATCAGCGGGCTTTATGACCAGATCTTGATTGTCCTTGAGTTCTTGTAGGGCTTCCCTTTCTTCTCTGGTCATATTTTTAAAGGGGTTCTTTTGGTTTCTTCCCAGTACTTCAACGTCATGAACCACTGCTTTCTCAAAAGTGGTAACTTCTTGTGGTAGGACCGAATTCATGGGAGTAAAAGTCGATTTTGGGCGGAAGTCAGTATCTCCCTTCCTCCTGTCTCTGTCCTCCTGCAAATTGAAGAAAACCTTCAGTCTTACTGATCTAAAGAAGTCTGAAAGCTCTTGTCGTACCTTAAACCCATCCATAGTATTAGTCGGAAGAAAACCGAGTCCCTTATTTAGTACTTTTGACTGGGCTTCCGTGAGCGGGTAGATAGTAAGGTTCATCACTGGGTCCCCTCTCTGCTCGTCCCTGGAACGGGATCCCGTGCCATACTCCGAGTCACTCTTTGATTGAGGTCCTCCCAGAGTACCTTTCTGTTTGCCCCTTCCCCGGCCCCTTCCTCTGCCTAAAAAAAGGGGGACCAGATGATTGTGGGAAGTGCTAGATGTTATTAGGGCCTTGCATTTGGGGGTAAGGTTGATACATTTGTGGCCACCCAAACCCCTGTCCTGGATAATTCTGGTACATAGAGTTGTAATTGAAATTCGAGCCTTGATATTGACCTCTTCCTCGTGCCCTACCCCGTCTTTTCGGTCTATAGTCTATTTACCCTACCCTTGTAAATAGTGTCAAAATCAATGGGTTTTGCAGTGGAATGTTGACCCCTCTTTCACGCTAAGGGGCCAATTCCGATTGCGGCCACAAAACGTACCGACCAACACGGACCGAGAACGGAGACCAACCGACAAGGACCGGCGCCGTACTGCCCATGCAGAACGATGCAACGCGTGTGAATTACAACCGACACGTACGGAATACAAGCCGTACAACTGAGCCGTAGGGAAACCAGTGATTCGCCCGGAAACGGGACGTGATTCGCACCGACCGACACGCACCAGGAATGAACCCGACCGACATGTACCCGCGATGTCCGATCCGCGCAGTACGATGCAATGCGTGTAAAACCAGGCCGACTCACACGGAGCCCAACCCGCATGACCGACATGCACAGAAAACAGGGACCTGAAGCAATAGAGATCTCCGCGTATGAAACACTGAAGAAAGTCAGCGTGAAAGACACGGAGAAGCCCGCACTAGCCAACATCAGCGTCCGTCTCGGTCAGAAGAACGTCTCCTTCATGCCTAGAAAACCCAATGAAAAAATACAAAAAAAGGACCAAACAAGCAATGACAAAGTCAATAAATATCAACAAAAAATAAACTTGGAACAAAGACACACCCACAACTCCACCTATACAAAGGACACTAATCAGTACCATGATCCTTTGCAAATTCAAGAGAACAGCCAGCAGAGAACACCATCAGACAGCAACCACAGAAACACTCACACCTCACCCATCACACAACTTTCACACCATTAGCACCTCACCAAAAGCACTCACACATACACCTAGCAAAAATGACACTCACCCACCCTCACTTGTACCCTCACACACACATCACTCACCACCAACACCCATCACAATGCCCCCAAAGAAGAATCCAAAGTTCACAGATAGTGAGTTAGAAGTGCTGGTCGATTAAATCATCAGAGTAGAGCCACATTTGTTTGGTATATTGGTCCAAAGGACCCCCATGTCACAGAAAACAAAGATGTGGGTGAGGATCATGGACAAGGAGAACGCACAAGCACCAATGTTGCGCACAAAGGATGATATCCAGAACAGGTGGTATGACGTGCGCAGGAGGGTCAAGAAAACCAGTATACTTCAGGTCCTGGGAGGAGAAGGTGCGGGACATCCTACCACCAGAGAGTGTCCATGGTCTATCTGACATACCAGAGCCTGGTGGGTACACGACCAATATAATCAATATTGTGTGGCAAGGGGACAGTGAAACCATGCACCGTTAGCAAAGCCCCAGTAACCAATTGTGAGGGGGTCCCAGACATACCACTTCGATTGCCCAAACCGTCCCAACAAACCAACCAACAGGACTTACCTGGGGAAAAAAGCCTCGCGGCATCCCGAAGCATGACCGCAACGTTCAGAATGCTGACCCCTCCCCCTCGCGCTCTGACCAGGCCGGGCCGTGACGCGCCCATGACAGAAGCGGAAGTAGGAGGGACTAACCCCGGATATGGTTCTCCATCGCAGGTGAAAAGGACCACCGAGACTGGTAATGGGCGCATACGTGCCGGAGTGGAGGAAGAACGGAGCGGAGAGATCGAGGACGAGAAGGAACGGAACGGAGAGAAGAAGGAGAGGAGCGGAGAGGAGAAGGAAGAGAGGAGCGGAGAGGGTGTGGAGAAGCGGAGCAGCGAAGACAAAACCCAGGACGATACGTGGTGCGAGGACTGGTGGTCCCCACAGGAGGAGGCTGGAGAGCGGCCGCAACTCGGGAGTGTTGCGGTGGAGCCGGTGAGTGGCTGAGACAAGGGGAAAACAGGCACAGGGCGGCGGGTGGATTGTCGGTGTATAACGGGGTGGAGGGCGGTTTGGGGAGCACCGAGACAATTGTTTTTTTTTTCTTTGCTTGTACATTCCCCCTTCCTCAACCCGCAAACCTCCAGAGACAGCACGCCCGTGTATCTAAAGGAAAGCTCTGGTGTTTTTGCATGATCTGCTTAGATTGTTATCGCACACGGTAACGCCCAAACGATCCTTCCACAATCCCTCTTCCCTCACGAGCCCCCTGCACTGGCCAGATGTGGTGGCGGACCCTCTGTTGCCTGCGGGCAAGGGAGGTCAGAGTCACTGATGGTTCCTTGTTGCTTTTCTCTCATATGAGCCTCCCTGGGAGAACCACTTAGCCCATCAAAGAAGCACCATCCACCGCAGGCAGCCCGGACACACCGGAACAAGAGGAGACCTGAAGACTTTAGCAAGACTCCCCAAAGACAACACCTAAAGGCCTTTTTCCCTCCTTGTTAATAAAGAAACACCGACTGGCTCATTACATACAGCCTCCACGTCTGTTTATCCGGCCCGCAGTCCCACACCAATAGATAATCATCCCAAGATGTGTATGCTAGTCAGACAAACACAACACCTGCAATCTCATAGTGACTTGTAACTGTGTCATGACATGTACAAACCTACCAACAAATAGAGCAAGGTAGTGGCACAAAGCTAAATAAACACTGTCAGACAATTTGCCACCACAAACACACTACCTAACCGTGACTGACAGGAAGGAATAGTGGGTATGCAGGTGAAGTGAGTATATCCAAAACCATGATGGGGTTTGTAGTGACAGATAATGCTCCCCCTCCCAATTGGCCCATCAAGGCCTCTCTGAACCATGCCCACATCACAGGGAGTGGAAAATGACTGACAAGATGGCTGACACTGGGTCCTGCTGTGGGGAGCACAAGGCCCTGGTAGGGGTTGTGCACAAATCAGAAGCAGGACACCACTGCCTGACATCCTGAAAGCCAACTTGCCTGCCCGCCAATAGAAGCACATTTCATGGTGGGATGTCTGGCTGGGTGGGAAGGAGGACTGACAGCTCTGACCATACTTATCAGCATGTGTAGACACACACACCCCTCAACACAAACTCCACACAACTCACCGGGTATAATGCATTGACTCACACTGTAGTGAAATATCACCCAGAGATACACAGCACTGGGTTCTGCCGTGTGAAGCACAGGGGCTCTATTTGAACTTGTAGCCACACAAACACTAGGACTTCACAGTCAGCCATCTTGCCATTGCTGTCACACTCCCTCACAGGGAAGCAGAGTCAAAAGGAAGGAAGTATGGGCATGCTGAGAAGGGGGGTGTAGCCAAAAGCATGATGGGAGTTGCAGTCACAGACAATCCCCACCCACCCACATGGCCCAGCAAGCTCACACTGAACCATGCTCACCTCACAGGGAGTGGAAATGGACTGACAAGATGTCTGACACTGGGCTCTGTTGTGGGGAGCACAAGGCCCTGCTGGGAACTGGGCACCAACAAACACCAGGACTGCACAGTCAGCCATCTTGCCATTGCTGTCACACTCCCTCACAGGGAAGCAGAGTCAAAAGGAAGGAAGTATGGGCATGCTGGGAAGGGGGTGTAGCCAAAATCATGATGGGATTTGCAGTCACAGAAAATCCCCACCCACCCACATGGCCCAGCAAGCTCACACTCAACCATGCTCAACTCACAGGGAGTGGAAATGGACTGACAAGATGTCAGACACCGGGCTCTGTTGTGGGGAGCACAAGGCCCTGCTGGGAACTGGGCACCAACAAACACCAGGATTGCACAGTCAGCAGAATCAAAAGTAAGGGAGTATGGCCATGCTGGGAAGGGGGGTGTAGCCAAGAGCATGATGGGAGTTGCAATCACAGGTAATCTCCAGCCACCCACATGGCCCAGCAAGCTCACAATGAAACATGCTCACCTCACAGGGAGTGGGAATGGACTGACAGGATGTCTGACACTGGGCTCTGTTGTGGCGAGCACAAGGCCATGCTGGAAACTGGGCACCAACAAACACCAGGACTGCACAGTCAGCCATCTTGCCATTGCTGTCACACCCCCTCACAGGGAAGCAGAATCAAGAGGAAGGAAGTATGGGCATGCTGGGAAGGGGGGTGTAGCCAAAGGTATGATGGGAGTTGCAGTCACAGACAATCCCCACCCACCCACCCACCCACATGGCCCAGCAAGCTCACACTGAACCATGCTCACCTCACAGGAAGTGGAAATGGACTGACAAGATGTCTGACACTGGGTTCTGTTGTGGGGAACACAAGGCCCTGCTGGGAACTGGGCAGCAACAAACACCAGGACTGCACTGACTGACATCCTGAAAGTTACCCTGCACCAGCTTTATTATGGGATAGCTGGCCTGGGGGAGAAGGAGGTCCCGACTTGAAAACAAATAACACCGATGCTGGCCATACACACACCTTCTATGCTAAAACACATTGCACACATGGTACCAGTCACTTACAAAGATAATGCCCGGGCAAGATATCTGACACATGGGCCTGATAAATGATGTGGCTGAAAATCACACATATGCACCAGCCAAACCAAACACAGTCGCGCACACAGCCTTGGCAACCATATGTTCAAACTCACTGTCTGGGGATGCAGTGTCCAGGGGTGCCCCCTGGCCTGGCTGTGGAGGTATGTCTTGCAGATGACAAGTGTGGAGATCCAAATATAGTACATTGCACAAAACACACAGGAACTCACATATACATCATTGACAGGGGACATCTGACAGTGAATGGAATGGACACACCTATATAGACAACACCGTAGCATGGTCTCATTCACACTCGGTGCTGTTGTGAGCTGCATTCCACTCCTACATCATGCTGCAACATATGCATCTTTCACACAACACACCACTCACTGACATAGACACTGTAGACACAAGGTCTAACCTGGACTGAATTGGAGGAGACACTACTCACAGCAGCCAAACCGCAACACACACAACACCGGCTCTCACTGTCATGAGCATTGAAAAGCCAGAGTGCTTCCTTGCCCAATCCATGTCACCATGGAGAACATTGATAAGTCAAATCAGATATGCACGTACAAAACTCAGCACCAGACTCAATAACGATGGTAACATCATCACTTGTATGAAATGAGATGGAAACTAGGAACACTGTAAAAAAACACTTTCTCTCAAGAGATCACAGGCATACCGGACTGTGACCATGTTGTATCAATACACCAATGTGTCACACAAAGACTGCAAAATCTGCTACCACACATGCCCCAATCTTACAACATATCCTCAGTGGAATTGCACGTATGTCCTTGTTAAAGGTCAAATGTGTACAGGGATGACACACCTGTGTCAGCAACGTGATGGCCCTTGAGTAGTAATGGCCATGTACAGCCAAACCTATACATGATCTGGTTATGCACACACTTCGACATGCACATTGAAATGCTTCATGTTGGCTGGGCAATGTGCCACAACAATATCAATCTCTGTCCGTGACAACTTTGGACAAAGCAATGTACAGGCACGCATCCTGACGTACAGTAGCAAATGTCATGTATGTGAACCATTGATGCCTGTAGAAACATAACTTACATTGTGTGTCTCTTCCAAACACAGGTGGTGCTGAGGACACAGCAACAAATGAAGAGGAGTCCCTGTCCCAGACTCCGGTAGACCCTCAGCTCTCTGGTGTGGATCAGTCTCTGTCATCTTCGGATGACGAAGAACAACCTGGCACCTCCGGTGTGAGTCATCATGCAGCACCAGCAGTACAAACATCTGCACCCCCTGCACCCACGCCTCTAACATCTGGCAACAGACAGGGCACACCCGCCAACACAGACAGACCAAGGACACAGAATACCGACAGCACAGGGACACAGGACCCCCAGGAAGCTATGAACAACACCACCAGTAACAACACCCAAGGGGGTCCAGTGTCACCTGTGCGTGCCGCCGCAGGTCCTGCCCGTGTGGCTTGGGGTGGTGGGAGGGGTGGTAGGCAGAGGTCGCGGCTTGCAGAGGGGTCTGGACTGCATGATGACCCCCAACTGGAACGCATCATAGATGCGTACCAGGATAGCACAGGAGGATCCGGCCAGGTAGTGGGGATCCTCAAGGACATTCAACAGGAGCAGGCTGCCCATCATGCTCACATGGAGTCCAAGTGGGATGCACTTACTGCGTGCATAGGGACATACTCACATGCCTCCACCAGATAAGCACCAACATGTCCACACCTTCCTGTGTGGCCACAACATATGTTGCCACAAGATCTGCCAGTGCCACAGGGAGGAAGGATGACTCTGGCGGAGAGTCGCCTGCACCTGAGAACTCCCCCGAAGAAGAAGAGGGGTCTTCCGAAGAAGGACAAGTGAGACGCAGATGGCCATGCACATCCCCCAGGGCCTCAAAACCTGTTCTCGAAAATGTTCTTTGTGCGCAAACCGTTCACCTTGTCGTATCTAACCCAACTCGCCTACATGACATGGAGGGTTCATGTTGGTCCAATGTAGCAGATGACTGTGGACTTTACTCTGGACATTTCAGCTACCTACACTTCCAACTCTACTGTGAACTTTGGATTCAAAACCCAATGTACAGCACACACCATCCTGTACACTATCCTCACACATGTTTGTAAATAAACTCACCAGTACACTATACTTGCCTCTGCTGTGATTCCAAGTTGTTATGTGTCATGGAGAGGTTGATCTGCTAAAGAACACAGTGTATGCCAAATACTACAGCAATGTGATCGTCGTTATGTGAGTCATGGTGATGTGACACATGTGAGGGAGACACACCACTATGGCACCACAACACATACTCACCATGGCCGTGCAACTCATTCCATACAATTATGTTGACCTGAAATACAGTGGAATGCACACCACACCGATCCACAGTCAGTGGTAACAAGCCCAAAGGTGAGGTAAGCAAATGTCAGATGTGGGAAGACAGACAACGCACAAAACAAAGCGTAGCACAGGTTCATTACACATCAGCAACATGTTTATTCCATAACAGTTGCAAGGTAATTCTACGTGACAGTGGACACACGGTCACAAAGTGTCGGAGAATTCAAGTCCAGGGGTGTGTGGTACTTTACTTGAAGGGAATCGACAACTTCCACCCTGGGGTTGGATTCTGGGTGTTGAGGGTCAGTGTTGACCAAACAACAGGCAAAGCACCCTGAGAAGGACATACATAAGACACAGTCAAAAGTACAGCAGAACAGAAGAGAAATGCAACACACATGCACAAAACATGTCAAAAGAAACCTACACAGAAACAAATTAGCATTTTGACACTATTGTGGAGTACAGACCACCTGAAAGAACACATCACTGCACGCATCCAGTCAAGTAGCACACAGACACACTCAAACAGCAACAGAGCAGCCCCAACACATCTCAGGCTAACTCAATACATTGACATAACAACCCTGTAAACTCACATTCAGGTGAAGAAGTTGTTGATGAGCTGTGTGGGGACGTCACCCTCATCATCAAAAACACTGGCCTCGTGGCCCAGGTCTGGTTCTCCACAGGTGGCGGATGTAGGTCATCATCATCCTGGATGAGAGGCAACTTCTTCCGCACTGCCATGTTGTGTAGCATGCAGCATACAAGGATAATTTTGCACACCTTTGCAGGGTCATATGGGAGGGCCCCTCCGGTCTTGTCCAGGCAGCGGAAGCGGCTTTTCAGGAGATCAAAGGTCCACTCAATCACCCTCCTGGTCCGACCATGTGCCTCATTGTAGCGCATCTCGGCTGGTGTCACAGGGTTCCTGAGGGGTGTCTGCAACCACGGCATGTTGGGGAATCCAAAGTCACCTACATAGAAACACTTGAACAATTAGCTGAGTTATAAAAGAGGGTGGAATACAACATTGCCAAACACACACAATGGTAAACAGTCAGTACACATCGACAAGCCAGGTACGCTGGTTTGGCATCTGTGAAATCAGCGTTGCAATGCGACTACTCCTCATGATGTAGGCATTGTGCGCAGAACCGGGGAAACGTGCACACACATGTGTGATACACATGTCTGCAAGACATACCACCAGAGCATTGATGGAGTGGAAATGTTTCCTGTTTGGGTATGCCTGCTCATGTACCCGTGGTGGTACCAGGGCCACATGTGTACCATCAATAGATCCAATGACGTTCGGCATCCTCCCCAGTGTATAAAAAGCATCCTTTATGTCAGTTGACCTGGGCTAGGAAACTTGATGTACAGGTCAAGGAAATGCAACATCCCCTCCAAGATATCGCGTAGCACACGACTGAATATAGTTTGCAACATACCACCAGCAGTTGCCACAGTGTACTGGAAGGTACCAGTAGCAAAGAAGTGCAGGGCTGCCATCACCTTCACCTCTGGGGTCAGTGCTGTAGGGTACGTCCGGCCAGGTAGCAGATGTTGCGCTAACTGCTGCGCCAACTCCTCAATCAGTGGCCTGGTGAAGCGTTACCATCGGATGCAGTCGCTTTCCTGCATGGTTTCAAGGTCTGGGAACGGTCTATGGACAGCTGGTGCCCTGCAGTACAGAGATGAACAAAGGAAGATTGTCGATTCATCCACCCATGTGGGTATGACAAAGCAAAATATCACATGATACATCATGACAATACACAATGTACTGAGGTGTGTGCTGTTGGGTATGGACACATATGTCACCTACATGCCCATCACCTCACATCTCAAGTCCACATGTCTACATAAGTACCATGTAGTGCAATGGCCAATCATTGGACTGTGTCACAGTACCTATGTACTGCTGTCACATTCCAAACACACACCACAGTGACAAGTGATGCCTGATGTCTCCCAAGCATCACAGCTCTTTGACATGCAGATACCCAGTGTCCCTGTATTGCCACATGAACACTGGCATGACATGGTGTATCATGTACACGCCACAAAACAACCATGAGTCCCATAGGTAGTGGCCACTGTTGTCTCTGCAGGCCCTACATGGACGTCTCGTAAACACACACACACAACATCAATGGTGATGCACAAACCACATGGATGTGGAGACTGTCTCCCATTGTACACATTTGATCAGGCACATCTGAGACACAACATGCACACAGACTGTGGGTGTACATCAGAATTGTGGCTATGGGTCTCACTGTGACATACATACCATCACACCCAGGACTCAGGGTATATGTGACATGTCCTAAACATATCCAACCTCCATGACTCATGCCCATAACTGTACAGTTGCACATCACAGTTTTAATGTGCACAATACACAAAGGATTCTGTCCCCATGAACACGTGCATCGCCTGGGAGTGGCTGCACCAAAGTGCCACACAACAAACCAAATGTTGACCCCCTACAAACACAGGTAATGCAGCCTTACATGCCATGGGACACAGTGTGGCACATGCTGTAGTGTGGTAGGTGTGCACCTGAGTTCCTGGCAAGTAATTGTGAAGCAATCAAAAAGTCACACCAATGTCAACCGATGCAGGTGACTTCTACAGAGACACATTTCACAGTTCAGGACCGAGCCGTGCGCACGCTTAGCCATTGACTGCAATGTGAACCGATGCAGGTGACTATCATGCATACGCATTGCACAGTTCAGGACCGAGCCGTGCGTACGCTTAGCCATTGACTGCAATGTGAACCGATGCAGGTGACTATCATGCGTACGCATTGCACAGTTCAGGACCGAGCCGTGCGTACGCTAAGCCATTGACTGCAATGTGAACCGATGCGGGTGACTATCATGCATACGCGTCGTGCAGGCATGGACCGAGCCGTGCGTACACTTAGCCATTGACTGCAATGTGAACCGATGCGGGTGACTATCATGCATACGCATTGTACAGTTCAGGACCGAGCCGTGCGTACGCTTAGCCATTGACTGCAATGTGAAGCGATGCGGGTGACTATCATGCGTACGCATTGCACAGGTCAGGACCGAGCCGTGCGTACGGTAAGCCATTGACTGCAATGTGAACTGATGTGGGTGACTATCATGCGTACGCATTGCACACTTCAGGACTGAGCCGTGCATACGCTTAGCCATTGACTGCAATGGGAACAGATGTGGGTGATTATCATGCATACGCATCGTGCAGTCATGGACCGAGCCCTGCGCACGCCTTGCCAATTGAATCGTATGGAGATGGGTGGTGGATTTTCAAACTACGTGTTATTCAGTCAGTTGACCGAGCCGTGTGCACCCATTGGCTCTGGACTGTCATGGAGACGGACGCGAATTCAAAACTTGTACGAGTCGTGCGCTGGAAATACAGTTGGATGCCTACAACAATGTTGCAATTTCTAGGGTTTTATGAAGGTGAAGATTTGAACGATGCGGAAGACGTGTTCGAGTCGTACAATTCCATGGATTGGCCAAATTCATAGAATGCAACCGTGTTGGACCTATCACTTGGGACACATGGCACATATTCTGCCTTTGCAGCACAGATATAAGGCTGGCTGCCCAGCAGGGAGCGCACTTGCCTGCACTACATGCTACTGGACCACATCTCTGCTACCACTGCTGCTGTCTCTTTATCCTCTGGCTACTGCTATGGCACGTACTCTGGAGAGGGCCCCAGCCTTCCCTGAGGAGGAGAACCAGGCCCTGCTGGACGGGCTCCTTCCACAGTACTGCAAGCTGTATGGGAAACCACGGGAGCAGGTGAGTGTGCAGTCCACTGCCTTCCTAATTGTGCATGTTGTCTGACTAGCAGTACTAGCAGTGTGTACACCAGTGGCAAGCGTACTCACTGAGTACTTTCAACCCTGAAAGTGTGTAGGTACATGTGATGAACAGGTGTTCTGCAGCAAAAGTGCATTTGTGCAAGCTTCAACTTCCCAGGTTATGTTAACATGTCAGACATGCAGGGCATTTGTCCATTTCCATGGGTGAACTACCTGTGTAACTCATTTTCCTTTGTGATGACGACATGTATATCCAACTGTGTGCAGCACAAATATCGGGCATGTGTGTTAAAGGACTTTTAACTTTGTCAACCTCACAGGTTGATGCCCACCAGAAGCAGGAGATCTGGCTGACCATCGCCCGGGCAGTTCGATCAGTGAGGGTCTACGAGCGACGGATCCGCAACTGCCAGAAGTGGTGGCAGGCTTTCGGGGCTGGACCCGGAGGATCGCAAGGGTCGAGCTGAAGCTGACGCCTCCTCGCAGGAGGGGCGGACACCGGACCCTGACCCCCCACATGCTCAGGATTCTGGTGGTGGTCTTCCCGGACCTGGATAGGCAGCTGAAGGCCAGACAGCAGCAAGGAGGGGGTAAGTCCATGCCTAATCTGTGTACTATGTCTGACATGCTATTTGCAGTCTTTTGGCCTGGTCACACTTCCGCATTACGTAGGGCTTGTAGTCCAGGACTCATGTCCCTCAATTGTGTAATGCACCCTCCTCATCTGATCCACAGGTGTGAACCCTACGGTCTGTGGCTTGTGTCACTAGGGCACTGTGCCCCTGCAGTCAGCTATGCTTCAGGTTCCGGACAGCATCTGTTACTGTGACTCTGTTGTGTGTTTCATGGGTGGGTCAATTGTTTACACAACGCCTGAGATCTGACATGTGATCTGTGTGTGCCCTTGATATGTGTTCCAATGGCTGGTCTGACTCGCCACATGTGCCTGGTGTATTTTAAACACACCCATGCAGCAGGGGACTCCAAATTTCGGGCCTCAGAAGTATGTATATCAAGTGTGTCACACTTGCTTAGCCACCTGCCTACTCTCCAGGGCTATACACTGTTTCACGTAGACCTGGGCAGTCATGCCTACTCAAGGGCATTTAGAAACACTCTGTAATCCCACTCCTGTGTATCAACTTACAGGTTGTGCTTAGTGACATGTGCCTTCAGGTGTATGCCTCTATGTCATTGTGGTGTGGCTTCCTTTTCAGGACAACTGGGGTGTTCATGAGTTTGAGGGTCAGCAGGACATCTGAGATGTGACTATAGGAGACGAGACCTGTGTGACAAATAGGTGTGTGATCACTTGACAGTGCACAATGGTGTAGGCAACTGTGAACTTCAGGCAGCTGTGTTTCATCCACATCAGACTGTGATGTGCTCATGTACAGGGAGTTGTGTTCGCAGAGACTCATATGTCTGTTTTGTATGATGTGGGGTCATCTGGGTCCGGGATATGTTGTTTGCAGGGGATGGACAAGTGTACTTGTCAGCTGCAGAGTTTGCTTTACACATGACCTATGATTCTGACACAGTGCATACTGTTGTTGTCTGGATGCCCTGCCCCTGTGACAGGAGACAGTGTTGACTGACTTTCCAGGCATGCCTGTGCCATGGCATTTAACTTGTTGTGAGTGATCCTGCATTGGGGTCAAATGTGCTCCATGCACCCCATTGTGGCATTGACTATCAGGACATGAGCACATCATAGTGTGTGGTATGCATCACAAGCATGTGAAATGATACTCTGTCCTTCCCTTCTTCCTGACACCTGTACTGAGTCAGTGGCAAGAGATTTTGATGTGTGTATAGTAACATACTCCTACATGTTCACGTGCATGTCCAACAAATGTGTAGGTGGTGCATGTCTGCACATTGGGGTATTAGCATCCAACATGCAACAGACATATGGGTGCAAGTCCAGGAGGGATATGAGTGCCATGGTTGATGGTGAGACTGACAATTGGCTTATTCAAAACAGTGTGAGCACTTTGAGCAGTGTTCAGCTGATGATGCCAGGGCTTGCCCTGTGATGTGCTGTACTCACTGTGGTGTGTGCGGTCAGTGCAGGTGACAGATGTTGTTCTTTTTTTCCTAATTCAATCCAGATACATCCTCGGCCACAGGAGGGGACAGCTCCACGGAGCAGGAGGAGCCACAGAGCCAGACTGGGACAGAAAGCGAGGAGTTGGAGGGACCCAGTGGCACAGAGGGCGAGTTGAGCCACACGAGGAGTCCTCAGCACCATCCACCCCAGCTGAGGGCCACAGCAGTTCAGAGGATGACTCCCTTGTGGAGGTGGGTGTCAGCAGCCACCAAACCCCAGCTAGTGAGGCTGTCCCCGCCACCATCACCACCCTCCCATCGGCTCCCATCCCAGAGGTCCCTGGAGGCTCCTGTGTTCGGGAGCGTGTCTCCTTTGTACCAGGCACCGCACCCCCTGCCCCTGTGTCCCCTGCTGCCCTGAGTGTGGAGTCTGTGGACTTGCATCGACAGATCCATGTAGGGCAGACATCAATGCTGAGTGTCCTCCATGTACACACCAGTCTGTTGACACAACTGGTGTCGTTCATGGAGGGCATTTCATCGGGCATGTCTGCCCTACAGAGGACCAATCAGTCCCTGGACTCCTCCCTGACGGCAGCAGTGTCCCTCCTCGAACAGTCCCTCACCCCTCCTACCCCTGCCCCATCCATGATTCCTAGCACCCTACCTGTCCCAAGCACTCACACACCAGCACATTCACCCAAACCCACAGACACGGGCAGCACACAAACACCCAAACCAAGGTCTAGACGTGCACACAAGCAACCTCAGGGGACTGATACCACACTCACAGGGGATGGTTTGCAAACACACACACAGGCATCCACAACCACTCCGCAGTCCTCCAATACCTCTCCCTCCAAGACCCCCTTCCCTTGCCTCACCTGCAACCCCATCTCCCAAGAAGCTCTTCCTCTGTGACCTTGGCCTCTTCCCCACCGATCCAGCAGATCTAGTTTACAAGGGGAAGAGGAAGTCCCCACACACGGAGGGGAGTGCCCCTCACACCCGGACACCCTCCCCCAGGCGCAGTCAGACTGCGGCCCCCACCAGCAAGTCCCCCCGGAGCCGGAAGAGCAAGACCCCACCCCCGCAGCTCCACAAAACAGTCTCCATCCTCCATCCCCTAGTCCACCACTCCAGAGGTTCCCCTGCCACACCCTGCCCCAGGTTCCCCCAATCACAGATACACCATCCCCAAAATGCTCCCGCCCTCCCCCCTACCACTTGCTCTTCCACCCCCACCCCCCGGTCAGACTGTTTGTGCCACTGGTGTGGGGACCGTGGCCCCCCTCTGTCCTGCCGACCTCACCTGAACCCCACTCCGCTGCCATGGAGTTGGGCACTGCAGCGGAGTCCACGACCACCCCGTCTGACTTGGGCACTGCAGTGGGGACCCAGTCCACTCCATCTGACCTGCCCACTGCAGTTGTGCCGGCACCCATCCCATCTTACTTGTGCCTCACAGTTGTGACTGCACACACTATGTCAGACACCTCCACTGCAGTTGCCAGTGACTCTCCTGCATCCACCACCCCTTCACTGCCTCCTTCTGCTGAGCCCTGATCCTGTCCCTGCGGTGCCTGGCCTGCCCCCATGTATGCCCCTCCGAGTGGATGTCCCTGTCCTTACCAGTGCAGGCAAGCAACGTGTGATAGTTGTCACCCAAATCACATTGTTGATATTCGGATATGGACTGGCCATTGGCCTTTGTTTTGAAAGGACTTTGCATTTCAATTTTGCTGAATAAAGCATTTGTATTTATCCTTGTGCATTTGATTTCGCTGTACATTATGTTGATGATGTTTACCATGACCTTGCAGTTATAAAGCTGGATTTCCAGTGTTGAATACTGAGGTGCTGATGTGATGTACTCCATGTGGTCCATGAGATATATATCCTATTCCGGTCGGTATCCATGTCATCCTTTGCAGCTAACTGGGTGTGTCATGATTAGCAATTTGTGAACATCTCTGTAAACATTTCATTTGCATGGTCACATCTGTGGCTTGCACACATGCACATATGATGTGCTTCCCATTGTCCAATTTCTCTATTTCCCTACTGTGGGCGCATCTCCACTGGACCTGTAGGTGTGGGCATCATTGGTGTAGGAGCAACTGGGTTCTCTGTGCAACTTGCTGGACATATGTATTGATTATGTGCAGATGACTTAAGGGAGACTCCCGTACCCAGGCTGTTGTGACCAGAGCCTTCATTGGGTGGTAACTGATGGCTGACTGACCAAGTGTTCTGCTGACATGACTGCTGGGACTATGTTTGGCACAGCTGTGCTTCCACAGGAGTTGAGTCCCCTCAAGTAAGTGTGTTTTTCCGTGACATTGCCTGGGCCCATGGTGTGTGTTGTGTCAGCATGTGTGTGTGTCTACATACCTTTTTATACACAGGCAGTGTTCCCTTGATATGTTCCTGTTGTTGATGCTTGCTGAGTTGTACTGTGTTCATCCCACAGCTTTGTCCTGGGCTACCAGATGTGTGGGCGCATGACACACTATTGTTAATTGGCGTTTCATCATTGGGATTTGTTAGTTCGGAGTGTTGATAATGTGGTCAGACGCAGATGGGACACAGTCAGGGGTCCCCAAGGCACTTGTTTGTTCGCAATATCATGTAGTTGTCCCTAGGCGGTACCTTTCGGTGATTGAGACATGTGTATGTGTGTGTGACTGCTCCCACTCGTCAGGTTCAGGGCTGCAATGTTGGCAGGTGTCAGCATGTGTGCCTTGTGGTTCTCCTTGGCTTCTGCATTGTCCTGGGACTGTGGCAACGATTCCGAAGGTTACGGGAGCTTTGACGTCATGGCCATGTACTGCATACTGTGCAGTATGTCGTCATTCACCAGGGTTGTAGACTGTCCTTGTGTGATGAGTCTGTGCACCTTAGTTCCTCCCAACATTACTGTGTTTGTCATGGGTGCATGTGCAATGTCACATCTCCATGTGGGCTTCACAGATGCACATTGGTGCAGTTCAGGGTGTGTGGTGTTGAGGGTGGACAGATGTGAATGTTTACATGGATCGGCCCCTACTTCCCGTTTGTCCATGGATGACAGGCCATGCTGAGTGATTTGTGTTTGTGTAGGTGTGATGTACGTTTGTGGCACAGGACACATGTCTGGGTTTCACAGTTTGTACGACATCTACCTTTGTCATCACAGTGGACGTATCATGCATGCTTGTGTCACCCCAATGTATGGTCCCTGGGGGTAGTGCTGTTGTGTGTCAGTCTCTTGTTGTTTTAGTTGCTGTTCATTCCAGCTTGTGTCACATGTGTCTGTAGTGCTCCCTCTCATCTCACAATGCTTGATTGCCCACTAAGGGGGGCCCAATGATGGGTTACTTTTGTATGGCACTGTGTTCACATATGTCTCACTGTGGTTCAGCCCCCCTCATGTGTTGTGTAGATACCTGTGGATACTGAGACACACACACACACACATGTTGTGTTAGATGTGCAGTGTGAGGTTGCCTGTGTGTTTGTGCATCTGCACCAGTGCATTGGTATTGCTGTTGGGGGCCATTGTCTGGATGTTGTTTTTGTGATTTTCCCTGCTGTCCCTGTGAGTCATATCACATCATTCTGCACATTCATCCTGGTTGTTAGGTCCCGTTGCTGCCATGGAATGGGAGTTTGTGACCTGACACCTACAGTCTCCACAGGATGTATTGATTTGTGTGTCTATCTTCGAGATGTGTGTATGCTTTGTGATGGTCACTTCTGCATCATTATACACAGTATGCAAAGTCAGCCCCCATGGGTGGTGCTTGTATGCACATGGCCGAGACTATGTTAGATTTTCACAGCACTGTTAGCCTCACCACATCTCTGTGGGTATGGGACACAACCACTACTTTGCCACAAAAGTGTTTCAGGTGTTGGGACCAGGAATGCTGTTTGGTATTTGCAGCTTTGACCATGATGACGCTTACCTTTTGGTCACTGTGATGAGGGGGGGTTTAGACCCCATTACCACAATGCTCAACATGTGCTGCAGGTTGGAACCCCACACTTAACTTTTGTTCTACACAGTGAGAGGGGTATTAGTGCACATTGACACAGTGCTATTGTGATGCTTGCCTTGTGTAGGCCACATTCAGTTTTTGGTCACACATGTGATGGTAGTTACATTATATGTTCAAAGTCATATTCACTGTTGTGGGCATTTGTCACAGACTACACACTGTTGTCATGATGTTAGAAAGGATGTATTTTGCTGACATACCTAATGTTGGTGTATGATGGATGTGTGGCGTATCACCCATCCTATGGGTGGGGGTAACAGGAGTGATGGGCAACAGGTCCCCTATGAATGGGGGTGGCAGTAGTGCTGGGCAACATAACCCCTATGAGTGGGGGTGGCAGGAGTGTAGGCAACATAACCCCTATGAGGGGGGGTGGAAGTAGTGCTGGGCAACATAATCCCTATGAGTGGGGGTGGCAGTAATGATGGGCAACATAACCCCTATGAGTAGGGGTGGCAGTAGTGATGGGCAACATAGTCCCTATGAGTGGGGGTGGCAGGAGTGATGGGCAATATAACCCCTATGTGTGGGGGTGGCAGGAGTGATGGGCAACATAGTCCCTATGTGTGGGGGTGGCAGGAGTGATGGGCAACAGGTCCCCTATGAGTGGGGGTGGCAGTAGTGATGGGCAACAGATCCCCTATGAGTGGGGGCGGCAGTAGTGATGGGCAACATAACCCCTATGAGTGGGGGTGGCAGTAATGATGGGCAACATAGTCCCTATGAGTGGGGTGGCAGGAGTGATGGGCAACATAACCCCTTTGTGTGGGGGTTGCAGAAGTGATGGGCAACATAGTCCCTATGTGTGGGGGTGGCAGGAGTGGTGGGCTACAGGTCCCCTATGAGTGGGGGTGGCTGTAGTGATGGGCAACAGGTCCCCTATGAGTGGGGGTGGCAGTAGTGATGGGCAACATAACTCCTATGAGTGGGGGTGGCAGTAGTGATGGGCAACAGGTCCCCTATGAGTGGGGCTAGTAGTGGTGATAGCCATGCAACCCCTATGGTGGCCTGTTGCTAGTGGACAGTATATGGATCATCTGGGTGTGTGTGACATTTGGTGGGTACGTGTCGTTTGTGTTGTGGGTGTCTGACTTACCGTCTGCACCGTCTGTGTCTGTTCCTGATCCGGGCATAGATGTACAGTACTGGTATGACCTGCGCGATGGGATTCATGATGTGTTCTTCTCATACACGCTGCTTGTTGCTCCGTCTCGTACCCGTTGCTAGCTGGTCCGTCTCGTAGCCATGGATTGTGTTCTGGCACAAATCGTACCTGATATGCTGCTTTCCCGGATCCTGTAACGTGCTGCACGTGGCGACCCGTCCGGCACGTATGATTTGTGCATCATACTTGTCCGGCCGGAAACTGCTGTGGGAACTGCTTCCGGGCGACTCGGTTCGGTGATCGGAGGTATGGCTCGTACGGAAAATGAAGCTTGAATCGCAGCCTACGTGTCGGTCAGATTTGTGTCAGTTTTGCGCATCGTACTTCATTGCCCGGACGCACCGGCTCCCGGAAAGTGTCGGTCGCAAGGTAAGGCTATGAACAGCTCTCGGAGAGCTGTCCGACCCGGATCGGAATCGACCCCTAAGTGTAGAGTGAAAGGGTGCCTTATTTACAAGGCAGCATTAAGCCACGTTAGGTGGCTTAATGCTGCCTTGTATTCAAGGCAAAGCCCCTATCGCCACCACAACGTCTGAAAAAGTGACGATGTGGTAACAATAGGGTCTTGTAAATATGCCCCATAGTTTGCCATCCACTGCTTATGACCTCACATATGACATCACTCATGACATGTTTATTACATCATTAATGACATTTCTAATGCCACTCAAATGACATCATTGATGGTATTACTGCTAACATCAGTTATGTTATCATCCATACTACGTTGTATAAATTACTATTGCTTTACCAGTGGAATAGTTCACGTAAACAATCAATCACAGATAAATGGCAAACCTTAATTGAGGATAATGTTAAATCTGTGTATAGCTGTTCAGAGAAGGTCAAAATAGTGAATGCCAATTCAAAAACATATGCCCTATCACAGACAGCTTTTATTTGTATCAAACCCCTGACACACATTGAACCTACAACTGAGTTCTGTAAATAGCGCTTACTCTATAGAGAGAGTTTACTTTATACCACATTGTTTGCAAACACTGAAATGTTCATAAGAAATACACCTAAGACTTAAAAAAATATCTACTTAGAATTGTGCAAACTCTATGTAACAGGTGTCAAAAAAGACACTATTTGGTAAAAATACGATTTTAAAAAACATTTTATATTTTACATTCATACAATCGTGACAACTTTACAGATAGCCCATCCTCTGAAGCAAAACAAGCACACTACATAGGTTAGTACCTGGTGCACACAGTCTTCTATATTAAACAGAAATTGTTATGCTGAGACAATTCTCTTCAATAACTCAAGGCTGCTTAAAATACTTAGGGCCCAATTACGAGTTTGGCTGTGTGAAAGCGGGACTGCCATGCCGCTGCCCCACTCCCACACCGCCAAAGCTGCGTGTGCACTGCCCACCAGATTATGGCGTTTACAGTAACTGGTGTGCGGTACTTTGGCGGCCCCACAGCGATACCTATGAAATAGGCACCACAATGGATGGGAACATCTAAGGCAATACCTGCATGGCATGGACTGGTGCAGTGCATGCTGTGTAGGTTCTGGGATGCATGTACACAGAGGGGCACAACATGTGCCCCCTTGCATGCACCCCGTGCCCAAGGCAATAGGGGTCCCTGTAGGCCCCCCTTTGTTTCCTCTCCATAACATTTTTCATGGAGAAGGAACCACCATGAAACCGTGGCTGAGAGGAAACTTGTAATATGCTTGGTGGGACCGCAGCAGTCCCGCCAAGCATATTGCAGCCTCAAGATCGACGCACCACTGCCAGGGATCTGTGATCCCTGGCAGTTTTGGCTGTGCAATAGCAGTCCGAGTGCCCAAGTTGTAATAGGGTTGGTTGTACCGTTAGGGCAGCGGTGCCCACACCACCAGCATGGCTACGGTGGTACATAGGACCGCCATAGTAGTAATCAGGCCCTTAGTATGTAGTACGCAGAATCTTTGCCCTGCTGGACACTTTTTATGCATTACCAAAATACGTATGTGGAACATAATGAACACAAG
Organism: Triturus cristatus; assembly: GCF_964204655.1. Lineage (NCBI taxonomy): Eukaryota > Metazoa > Chordata > Amphibia > Caudata > Salamandridae > Triturus > Triturus cristatus. The sequence continues at coordinate 1,186,521,728 of NC_140581.1, read as the reverse complement.
TCTACTGTCACCTATACAAAAATTTACTCTTGAATGTAAAGATTTATAAAGTGTTCAATACCTCTACACAGCTATGGGTGCATTACGAGGACATGTGTTTTCTAATTACCTGCACCCATTATTTTGACCCAAACTGTACAAAATTAGGTGGAAAAGTAATTTAAACTATAAAACAAACGAGCACACTCATTGGAGGATGTCATCAGTGATGTAATCAGTGATACTATTTGAGATGTCATCAGTGATGTCATAAACCATTTCATAGAACAAGTCATGAGTGATGTCATGCAAGGTGCAAGTTAAGTTAGCACTGATGATTTTTTGTGTTTTTTTAGTTCAAACTTTAATGTTCACACTGACAAATGTATCTAACTATAACGTTACCGAAATCTTTGTATTTTTCAGTGGAAATATATATATATATATATTTATATCTTTCTCTCTCTATATATATATATTTTTTTTTTTTTCACTGAAAAAAACACAGGTTTCAGGGACGTTATAGTTAGTTGGACACTCTACTCGTATAAAACCAGAGAAATTCAGCCATTATAGTTAGTTGAGCCTACTAAACCTACTAAATCATCCATTCAGACACTCATACACCCACTCATTCTTCAATACACCTTGGCCTATATATATATAAAACTTTACAGAAACACACAGTCACTGGATGATGGTATCAGTGATGTCATCACTGATGTCATCACTGATGTCATCAGTGATGTCATCAGTGATGTCATCAGTGATGTCACTGACCATGTCATGAGTTTTGTAATATGTGATGTCATCAGCAGTGCATTGCGGGGTGAAAGTTATAGTTATCTCAACTAACTATAATGGCTGAATTTCTCTGGTTTTGTATGAGTGGAATGTCCAACTAACTAGAACGTCCCTGAAACCTGTGGGAGTGTGATTGATTCTTTGCATGACTGAGTAGCTGTGTTTGTAACTCTATAGGTGAGTGGCAGCGTGTGACTGTCTGTATAGGTGTATGAGTGCATACGATAGTGGCTGTGTTGATGAGTGACTACATGTATGAGTGACTATATGGATGAGTGAGTGTATGTGTGTGTAGACCTAAGAATCAGTGAGTCTGTATGTAGTTACTGGTGTTCGTGTGTCTATTGTTTTGAGAAAGGCAGTCTGTAATTTAGAGTGGATGTATCACAGGTTATATTAGGGTGTGAGGAGATGCATTAGATTATCATGTGGATGGTGTCATCAGTGATGTCATCAGTGATATCACTGACCATGTCATGAGTGATGTAATATGTGATGTAATCAGCAGTACATTGCGGGGAGTGAGTTATAGTTAGCTCAACTAGCTGTGCCTGGGTGATTTTATAAGTACATGGGTATTGCCTGGGTAATTGTATGAGTACAGGGGTAGTGCCTGGGTGATTGGATGAGTGCAATGGTATTGACTGGGTGATTGAAGGAGAGCATGGATACTGCATGGCTGATTGGAGGAGTGCATGGGTAATGCCTAGGTGCATCAAGGAGTGCATCAGTAGTGCCTGTGTGATTGCATGAGTGCATAGGTAGTACCTGGATGATTTTATAAGTGCATGGGTACTGCCTGAGTGATTGAAGGACTGCATGGGTAATACCTATGTGATTGCATGAGTGCAGGGGTAATGTCTGGGCCATTGGAGGAGTGTATGGGTAATGCCTAAGTGATTCCAAGATTGCAGGGGTAATGTCTGGGGGATTAGACGAGTGCATAGGTAATGCCTGGGTAATTGCATGAGTGTAGGGGTAATGTCTAGCTGATTGCATGAGTGTAGAGGTAGTGCCTGGGTGATTTTATAAGTGCATGGGTATTGTCTGGGTAATTATAGAAGTACAAGGGCAGTGCCTGGGTTATTGGAGGAGTGCAAGGGTAGTGCCTGGGTGGTTGAAGAGGTACATGGATTGTGCATGGCTGATTGGAGGAGTGCATGGGTAATGCCTAGGTGCATCGAGGAGTGCATCAGTAGTGCCTGTGTGATTGCATGAGTGCATAGGTAGTGCCTGGATAATTTTGTTAGTGCATGGGTACTGCCTGAGTGATTGAAGCACTGCATAGGTAATACCTAGGTGATTGCATGAGGGCAGGGGTAATGTCTGTGTTATTGGGGAGTGCATGGGTAATGCCTAAGTGATTGCATGAGCGCAGGGGTAATGTCTGGGGGATAAGAGGAGTATATAGGTAATACCTGGGTAATTGTAGGAGTGTAGGGTTAATGTCTAGCAGATTGCATGAGTGTACGGGTAGTACCTGGGTGATTTTATCAGTGCATAGGTGCTGGTGGGTAGTTGCAGGAGTACAGGGGTAGTGCCTGGGTGATTGGAAGAGTGCAAGGGTAGAACCTGGGTGATTGAAGGAGTGCATGGCTAGTGCCTGGATAATTGCATGAGTGCAGGGATAATATGTGAGTGTTTGAAGGAGTGCATGAGTAATGTCTGGGAAATTGCATGAGTGCAGGGGTAATGTCTGAATGATTGCATAGTGCAAGGGTAATGTCTGGGGATTAGAGGAATGCATAGGTAATGCCTGGATAATTGCATGAGTGTAGGGGTAATGTCTAGCTGAATGCTTGAGTGTACAGGTAGTGCCTGGGTGATTGGAAGAGTGCGTAGGTAGTGTCTGGGTGAAAAATATAAATGTATGGGTACTGGCTAGGTGATTGGAGAAGTGCATGGATAGTGCCTGGGTGATTGGAGGAGTGGGGGAATAGTGCCTAACTGTATAGAGAAGTGCATGGGTAGTGTTTGAAAAAATAGATGAGTGCAGTAAAAGCGACTGTAAACATTAGTTCACGCTATCATTCTTATTACATTATTTCATCTTACCTTTTTTACTAAAGAAGTTACAAAACTCAATGAAACTATTTTACAGAAGTTTTGTTGTAAACTGAATTTAAAATCGTTTCATACTTCACCATTACTTTCTGTAAAAAAGAAGAAAAACTGTTATTGCATATAATATTATAGTTTTAAGAACACATCATAATTTTAGAATTATATAAAATATTTGGTTACCCTTTTTTGCTGTTCTCAGATTCTACTGAATTTCACTGTATACAGTGATTTCAATGTAGATCTTAATACAACAGCGGTAAAAAAACAATCAATGAGATTGTAAAAAACAAACAAATCTGCGTTGAAAATATTTACAACAAGTGTAACTATCTGTTTACCTATCTACAGTTTCTAAATTGCATTCTTCAACTATATTAAATCTTTTATTTCTCTCAAGTACATTTTGTAAAATATACACCCTCATTTACATTGCATATAATATAAAGATCAAATATATAAACTACTTCTATCAAACACAATTTAGAAAATGCAATAAGAATTAGCACAAATAATAATCCGAACAGTAATTGTTCACATCTTTCCGATAGGCCGAATAATGTTTCCAAATCCATTTCCATTGAAAATATCCAAAATAAATGTGTTAATTCGTGTTCACATCTCCTCAATAGACCAAATTATGTTTTCAAAACTTTGGCATAAAAAATATCAGATATGAATTTTATTATTCGTAAGACAAACTATTTGAATTCCAAATGGGCATCATTGCAATGTGTCCATCCTTTATTGCACTTTAAATGCACAGTAAAGTGTCCACAGATTGTAGTAGGTCCATCATGGAAATTAATAGCCACTGCTTTAAAAGTTTGGTTTCCAGTTTTCTACCAACTGCTCTACAACCTTGTAGCATTAAAATGACATATTGTCCAAATCTTTCTATAAATAATGTTGACAAATTTCAGGTTTTAAAATGTGAACATTTTATATCCTGATTAGCTGTTTTTACTAATTTGTTAAAAGACACTGATTTGCAATCTGGTATTGTTAAATATATGAATCATTCAGTGTCTATTTCAGTGGTAGAAGAAAATGAACACTCTTCGCATTTATGATCCCATCTGTAACCTAGTCCAAACAAATTTTCAATTTCTATTCCTTCATCTTCCAATACTGCAAGCATAAACATAAGAAATTCTTGTGCATCTTGTTGTATATTAAGTATAAATTGCGAAGAACCAGTACATATATCCAAAAGATGCCGAATGCCAAAAGCAGTATGGATTTTAGTTCTATCAGTTACCAACTTTTGAAAAATATAATGTAGAATCTTTTTTCTTGATTTTCCATAAAAAGGCAAGCATAAAGTTTGAGACCATGCTCAACTCATCAATGATTAGAATTTTCACTTTCTTCAGTACTCTTGAGACTTCAGAACAAGCTTCTCCAGATAGCTTGTGATATTCTAACTTATTTTCATGTTCAACTGGTAGCATCAGTAATCGATGTAATGTAATCCCTTTAATGTTGTGTGCTGCTAACCCAGTTGGTTGTTAAAGAAAGGGTAAACCCATACGAAGTCACTGGGACCTGGGTATAGAGCAGTATGAAAGAAGTGGTCCCAGCATACAAATCATTCAAAACAAAACATTAAAAAAACAATTAACCAAAAAATTCGAAGAAGTTCAAATGCCATTTAATCACATTGACCAACTGTAAATGTTTTACTGAGGTCCATAATTAAGGCAACAGTTTTAAAGTCATAAAAGTGCCCAGAAAAGGAGGAGTAGGGAGGTGAGTGATTGAGTGTGGGATTTAGAAGGAAGTGAACACAATGATAAATCCACTTAGAATACAATCAAATTGATCGGCATAATTAAATCACTGCCGCGTATTACATACAGATCAAATCATGATTAAAATATCAACAGTTCTGAGAGATGCCATATATATGGGAGATCACAGTGCATCCTGTACTGGTGATAGTATTGGCAATGGTGTTATGTCGACGTTTCGACCCCTTATGTGTTGTAGGTACTCATTACGACCTTACGAGGTGGGGTCTTCATCAGGACTGGGGTACGTGTGGAAGGGGGGTGGGCACCTAAAAAACAAAATTAAACGAGTGTAAGGCTAATCAGTCTCTATTCAGGGGGAATAAATGAATTACGAATATTAACAGAAGTTACCCTATCTGTCAAAGGACAGGCCTCTGAGATGTCACAAAATCGTCAAAGAGAGATGGGTTCGACCTCCTGGGAGGTAACGGCAAGGGCGAAGAGAGTGGTAGCCACCTAAAATCAAATGAGGTAAATTAGTGGACAAAATAGAAATGTATTAACAAAAGAAGGGCGCTCCAAAAATAAGCGCGTGATTTACTCTACCGCAGAAAGACTTTTCTGTCGAGTTAGGTCCTGAGGCTCTCAACAATCAGCACTACCGGAGCCGTGTTCAAAATATTTGAGACGGATAGACTGCTCGGGATTAATCACCGCTAGTTCACCGTCGGGGAATCAATCTAAAAAACGGGGGGGGGAAGGAGAGGAGAATAAGTAATCGGAAGTCAGGGGGGAAAAAATTGCAAATGTATTGTCAAAAAGCATGACTGAATTGAAAGGGATCCCAGGTAATACCCAAATATGTTAAGCTAAGGGAAACTAAGTCTTAGAGGTATTCCGAGAAAACATCTCTGTGCCTGTCAAATGCGTGTGTCCAGTAGGATCACGATGGCATTAGACTGAGGGGCATTCGATAATCGGTGCGTGTCCGAGGACACCACGGTACGGAGGGGAAAAAAACCAGTCCAGTCGCATTAGGCACTTAATGAAGGACCACACGGAACAATGGAAGGAATCACGGACGATTGTCAAAATTACTTAATTACTAGGGAGCTACAAGGATATGCTTACCCTGGATCTCGAGTCCCGCTTCAAAAGTGAATAGAGAAACGCGCCGAATGCTCGTAGTTTAGATCGGGAAACGCGAGGTCATCACATGATCTCCGTTACCGTGCTGGCGCTAGATGCCGGTTGTTTAACGTAATGGAGAAAAGACTATGGTTGTGTGATTAACGCAAAATGTGAGGTGCGGGGTATACAATGTTACGTGGTTTGGCAGTTCCTCTGTATGATAAAAACTAAATTATTAAATTGAGGCCAGCAAAGGCCGAGTACAGCTGGAGTGTTCCCACTCTGGCGCTTGCTAATGTTTATGTATATGAGAGTTTGACTGTCAGAGCCCAGCACACATGTCAGAAAAATCAACCAGTATAAGTTGTCATTAGGCAGCGTATACATATCAGTCAAATGTTAACAAATGTCAGTTTAGGGTTACAATTTGTCATACCACATTTCGAAATAGTTTAGTGCGGGAAATTATGAAATTACATGAATAGAAATCCGCAGGTTGCTATTGTCAATTTAAATGAGTTCACACAGGAAGCAAAATACTGCAGTTGTATGCACATACACCACATTTATGTTAGAGGAAGGGATAAGTTCACGTCCTAGCATGAGAACTATTAAACTGAGGCACAGCTTGACTCTAGAAATAAGTGCACATTAGTGTATATTGGCAAACAATGAATTTGCAAGAGATTAAATCCTGGAACTGGGGGGGGGGGGGGGAGAAGTGTACCATATGCGGAGGGAGTACATAGAAGTTAAATTCGAAGGACCGCTAACTGGGCGTTGCTGCCATCGAGTTCATTCAGCCCATTAGCTACCGTGTCCATCCGTGTCATCCATTTAGATTCTCTCACATTAAGAATAGCTGACAAATTACCACCTCTGGGACCCACTTTCACCTTTTCAAGTACCAGCCATTTGAGATCATCCGGCTTGTGATTTTTTGAAACACAGTGTTCAACGAGGGGGGCACCAACAACATTACACCGGATTCGGCTGTGGTGTTGCAGAATTCTGGACTTGACCTTTTGTTGTGTCTGTCCAATGTAGAGCAGCCCACAGGGGCAACTGATACCATAGATTACATTCACAGAGTTACAATTAGTGAATGAACTAAGAGTGATCGAATGTTCTCTATAGAAGAACATTTTTGTCGTGTCAGTTGTTTCACAGGCCTTACAATGACCACACTTGAAATGTCCAATCACTGGTGGCAAATTCCAAAGTTCTTGGATGGTCGGTGTTGTTGCTGTTTCCAGGAAAGAGTGGACTACATAGTCCTTCACGCTTCTGGCTTTCTTGAAGGAGTGCATCGGCGGGTTGGGTTGGTCGATGTCATCAGCCACCAGTTTCCAATGTTGATTAATCACTTTCTTAATTGCATTTCTTCGTGTAGAGAAAGTAGTAACACAGATCATTCTCTGCAATGAAACATCTTGTTTAGCCTTGGGTGTTAAAAGAGTTTCTCTCGGATTGAACCATGCCCTCTTTCGTGCTTTCTTGATCAATCTCCTCGGGTATCCCCTTATTAGTAGTCGGTTGCTCAGATCCTCAGATTCTACAAGGTAGTCATCTTTTTTAGTGCAGTTTCTGCGGATCCTCAAAAACTGGCCAAAAGGTAAGTTATCCCTTAGGCCACGTGGATGGTGGCTATTGTATCTGAGTAAGGAATTGCGTTCAGCAGGTTTCCGATACAGTGTTGTATGCAATTTGTTGTCCTCACTGTAGATCTTGATATCCAGGAAAGCAAGTTCTTTGGCATCAGAGTGTATTGTGAACTGAATGTTGTCATTGCATTGATTAAGCCATTCATGAAAGACTGCCAAATCCGTGGCGTCGCCATTCCAAATCAAGAGAATATCGTCGATGTAGCGTCTCCATAAATTGATCTTGCCAGAAAATGGATTATTGTTGAAAATGAATAGCCGTTCAAAATGGTCCATGTAGATTATTGCTAGATCTGGAGCAAAGGCTGCTCCCATGGCTACACCTTTAGTCTGGACGTAGTAATCTCCTTGGAAGACAAAGAAGTTTTTCTTCATAGCAATCGTCAAAAGTGAGATTATAAACTCTGTTGGAACTCTCATTGGTGATGGTCGGGTATCAAGAACTTCACTCATCACTAACAAGGCAGGTATCTGGGGAATGCTGGTATATAAGGACACGATGTCACAGGTCACAAGTAGCTGGCCACTGGGATCAAAGGGTAATTGGTCAACCAGGTTGATCGTCAGCATCGTATCCCTTAGATAAGCTTCCGTTTTCTCCGCCAGTGGTTTCAGAAAGAAATCCACATACTTGCATAATGGTTCCAGTAGGGAGCCACATCCTGACACAATGGGGCGTCCCGGTGGTTTGTGGAAATCTTTATGAATTTTAGGCAAAGTATATATGGTAGGCAATCAAGGATATTTCTGGTTGAGATAGTCAAATTCAAGTTTACTCAGAATGCCTTGCCCATAAGCTTCGGAAGTAACTTGCAGGATTTCCTCTACGAGGTCATTAGTTGGATCGGATCGTAATTTAGAGTAACTCACCCCATCTTGGAGCTGTCTCAAAATCTCATCCTTGTATGCTGTTGTATTCTGGATGACGATGGCACCGCCTTTATCGGCAGCCTTTATAACAATATCTTTCTTGTTCTTCAATTTAGATAAGACCGTCCTTTCCAATTTACTAGTATTGGGGATGGTGTGTTTGTGAGTTGCCAATAATTTCATAACGTCGGTTAATACCATGTTTTCATATGCCAAGATCTTGCTGGTCATTGCATTGGTGGGCGGGACAAAGGTGGAGGGGACCCTCAATCCTGTTACCGAGTGTGGTAAATTAGACACAGAATGTTTAAAGAAGTATCTCAAGCGAATCTTCCTGAAGAAGGCATGTAATTCAACCCTTGTGTCAAAGTTATTTGGATGAGATGTGGGTATGAAAGAAAGCCCCTTAGATAGAATGCGTTCCTCGTCTTCAGTCAGTGTGTACGATGAAATATTCACCACTGGGTTGTCCTTTTCTACCATCTGTACACTTTTCGTCTTGTTGATATTTCTCCATGGTTCTCCGTCTGGAAACGCACCTGCTTCCCAGCAGATGCCCTGCCCCTCTCCCAGTTCGTTGTATTGGATTGGCGACCTCTCTGCGGTCCCCTCTGCCAGGTGCCTCGTCCTCTGGGGGGTCTCCATTGGCCCTCGTCTAAAAAAGAAGGGTAGTAGCCTTGTGGAGATCACGTGATGACCTCGCGTTTCCCGATTTAAACTACGAGCATTCGGCGCGTTTCTCTATTCACTTTTGAAGCAGGACTCGAGATCCAGGGTAAGCATATCCTTGTAGCTCCCTAGTAATTAAGTAATTTTGACAATCGTCCGTGATTCCTTCCATTGTTCCGTGTGGTCCTTCATTAAGTGCCTCATGCGACTGGACTGTTTTTTTTCCCCTCCGTGCCGTGGTGTCCTCGGACACGCACCGATTATCGAATGCCCCTCAGTCTAATGCCATCGTGATCCTACTGGACACACGCATTTGACAGGCACAGAGATGTTTTCTCGGAATACCTCTAAGACTTAGTTTCCCTTAGCTTAACATATTTGGGTATTACCTGGGATACCTTTCAATTCAGTCATGCTTTTTGACAATACATTTGCAATTTTTTCCCCCCTGACTTCCGATTACTTATTCTCCTCTCCTTCCCCCCTTCCCCCCGTTTTTTAGATTGATTCCCCGACGGTGAACTAGCGGTGATTAATCCCGAGCAGTCTATCCGTCTCAAATATTTTGAACACGGCTCCGGTAGTGCTGATTGTTGAGAGCCTCAGGACCTAACTCGACAGAAAAGTCTTTCTGCGGTAGAGTAAATCACGCGCTTATTTTTGGAGCGCCCTTCTTTTGTTAATACATTTCTATTTTGTCCACTAATTTACCTCATTTGATTTTAGGTGGCTACCACTCTCTTCGCCCTTGCCGTTACCTCCCAGGAGGTCGAACCCCTCTCTCTTTGACGATTTTGTGACATCTCAGAGGCCTGTCCTTTGACAGATAGGGTAACTTCTGTTAATCTTCGTAATTCATTTATTCCCCCTGAATAGAGACTGATTAGCCTTACACTCGTTTAATTTAGTTTTTTAGGTGCCCACCCCCCTTCCACACGTACCCCAGTCCTGATGAAGACCCCACCTCGTAAGGTCGTAATGAGTACCTACAACACATAAGGGGTCGAAACGTCGACATAACACCATTGCCAATACTATCACCAGTACAGGATGCACTGTGATCTCCCATATATATGGCATCTCTCAGAACTGTTGATATTTTAATCATGATTTGATCTGTATGTAATACGCGGCAGTGATTTAATTATGCCGATCAATTTGATTGTATTCTAAGTGGATTTATCATTGTGTTCACTTCCTTCTAAATCCCACACTCAATCACTCACCTCCCTACTCCTCCTTTTCTGGGCACTTTTATGACTTTAAAATTGTTGCCTTAATTATGGACCTCAGTAAAACATTTACAATTGTTCAATGTGATTAAATGGAATTTGAACTTCTTCGAATTTTTTGGTTAATTGTTTTTTTAATGTTTTGTTTTGAATGATTTGTATGCTGGGACCACTTCTTTCATACTGCTAACCCAGTTGGAGCGCTTACAGCACAAGATAAATGTGAATCAGTGGGTTTGTGTAGATAACTGGTCAAAACTTTAATTAAGAACCTTTTCCCTGTTCCAGCTTGCCCACTGATGTACATTCAAATAGGTTTAAGTGATGTGCATTGGCATTATTATTTCCATGCAGTAAACCATGCTGGATCGGTTGTGTCAATTGCTGTTATATTTCTTTTTGTTCAATTTTTCGTTTTTCTTCTAAGTTTCTCAACTCAATAATATCTTGTTGTGCTTGTTGCATTGCCATTTCTACTTCATTCAAAGCATTTACTGCTTCATTTTCAAAATGTGGTTGTCTTAGTGGATCTTGACTTAGTGGAGCAGAACTTTGACTATCTTGCGGACTGTCTCTAGCTATTTCATCTGCAATAGTAGTTTCTTGTTCAATCTCTTCATTTAACATTTGTAGATTAGTTGGAACAAGTGTGCATTGAATGCTATCTTTACAAGCATTAATAGAATCTTCATAGCAATCAAAATCTCCAAGTAATTCCATTTTCACATCGCCAAGGCTTGAAGAGTTGCAGAAGTGCTAAATAGAAAAATTCCCTTTTATCTGTAGTTTCGCAACTGAGTTTCCTGTGGTTAATAAGATTTCCTTTCGCATGTTTTACCAAACATCCATCACATCCAATTACTGCATATTTTTCTTCATTTATATTTTCTGTAACATTTCTCTTAAAGCTGTAATGTTGCAGTACTTCATAGAGACATATGTTTTCCAGTTGTGGACTCCTTTTGGGATAGTACGCATCCAATATATTAGTTTTAACAATATCTGTACTTTCTGGTTCAATCAATGATACGTGTTCAATTTATTGTTGAGATTTCAATACTCAATTTCATGTTGCAGCAAGACATAGACTTACCCAAATAATTCCTGTTAGAAATGGGATCTGTGGTTGGCTAAGGCTTGCGCCAAAGCCAGGCAGAGACCACCACTCTAGTCAGGGCAAGGAAGTTACACGCCAAAGATAACCCCTGCTCACCCCCTTGGTAGCTTGGCACGAATAGTCAGGCTTATCCCGGAGGCAATGTGTAAAGCGTTTGCGCACGCACACAGCAACAACACCCCAGGCACACCACAAAAGGAACTCCACATAAGGTAATTTATAAAAATAGCCTTTGTATTATAATAAACACATTAGATCATAATCACATAATATACACTGTGCCAACTGGCACTGGGCATTATTTACAGGGGATTATATGCATCTGACAGGGCCAATTGGGCCCCTATCAGAACCATCAGAAGCACACATAGTAAATGTAGAACTAATAATAAATATAGAACACAACCAGTAATTACTGAACAAGAACTGGATCCTGTAACATAAAATATAGGATGCCTAAATCATGTCAGGCATGAATCACCTTAGCATAGACCACATTAGCATACCCACAGTGTGCACTAACCTCCTAAACATAAATCATATTCAGGCAGATCTCACATGAGGTATCACCATTAGGCCAGTATACTGCGCATAAATCTCCTAGGCGTAACCACAATGTGCCCTAATTGGGGGCACCACACACTAGACTGGCCTCAGGCCAACTGGCCTCTCTCACGAGCTCAAAAGGCCCTATGTCCTGCAAATGTCAGGGCTGGCTGCACGAGCAGCGACCACAAAGTGTGCAATGAATTTGCCTAAACGTTGCAGCTGCCCACTAATTGTTGGGTAGCTGTAGAAATGATCATGGGCACCAGCGTGCCCTCTAAGCCCCTCTCTGGGACTCAGATGGAATGGCCCCAAGTGTTGCAGCTGCCTGCGCACTCGCAGAGCAGCTGAAGATGGCCCGGGCACCATTGTGCCCTGTGAGTCCCCCACTGGGACCCTAGAAACAAAGGCCAACATTGGAGCGGTCCTCTGGCTGGCGGGGCCGCTCAAGGCAGAAGCTCTGGCACCAACTGTGCCCTAAAAACCACAATTGTGGCCCCTGATGTTGGAGCAGCCCGATCCCTTTGCGGGACTGCTCAGGCTGAGGGCACCAAAAAATGTCCCCTAGCTGCACAGGGACTTTGTGCACCAAAGGCAGCCTCACCTGGGCTCCAGTGTGCTCTCTCCGGTCTCCTGCAGTGGTGTCTAGCTCCTTGGTTGCGGACTGCGCGGGGCTGGTATGCGGCGTGGGCAGGCACCGACAATGTGCCTCGGGCCCCCTCCACCTCACTCCCAGATAGCTGCAGCACGTCTCTTCTAACCGTGACGGACCTCTCGACAGGAGTCCTTCTCCTCCCGTGACACAGCTGCGGTGGGGACGGGACTTCCATCTTCCACTCTGCCTCAAGGAGGATAGCCGCGAGAGTCCCGGTTGCTAGGCAACCCTCCGGCTTTAGTCCAACAGCAAAGCGGATCCTTTGGGATCACAGACCCCGCCTCAGGCAGGCAGCTCAAGCAGCGGGGAGGACCAAATCCCAGGCAGCTCGCAGAGCAGCTGAAGATGGTCCGGGCACCATTGTGCCCTGTGAGTCCCCCAATGGGACCCTAGAAACAAAGGCCAACATTGGAGCGGTCCTCTAGCTGGCGGGGCCGCTCAAGGCAGAAGCTCTGGTGCCAACTGTGCCCTAAAAACCACAATTGCGGCCCCCGATGTTGGAGCAGCCCGCTCCCTTTGCGGGACTGCTCAGGCCCTGTGCCTGCACTGGCACAAACAGGCTGAGGGCACCCAAAAATGTCCCCAAGCTGCACGGGGGCACTGTGCACCAAAGGCAGCCTCACCTGGGCTCCAGTGTGCTCTCTCCGGTCTCCTGCGGTGGCGTCTGGCTCCTTGGTTGCGGACTGCACGGGGCTGGTATATGGCAGGGGCAGGCACCGACAATGTGCCTCGGGCCCCCTCCACCTCACTCCCAGATGGCTGCGGCACGTCTCTTCTAACCGTGGCGGACCTCTCGACGGTAGTCCTTCTCCACCCGAGACACAGCTGCGGCGGGGACAGGACTTCCATCTTCCGCTCTGCCTCAAGGAGAATAGCCGCGAGAGTCCCGGTTGCTAGGCAACCCTCCGGCTTTAGTCCAACAGCAAAGCGGATCCTTTGGGATCACGGACCCGGCCTCAGGCAGGCTGCTCAAGCAGCGGGGAGGACCAAATCCAAGGCAGCACTCCTGGCAATCGGGGGCCGGTGGGGAAGAAATATCGGCCCTCAGTGCACGATTTTGATCTTGGGCTGGCGGCGGTGATTTCATGCAGAGATGCGGGGTGGACACCCGCTTGTAGAACTTAGTTCACACGGCGGCCATAACGCGGGGTGGGTTCCCGCTTTTTCAATAAAGATGATTGTGGGGTGGGCACCCACCGGCAGCCCACACAAATGCGGGGTGGGCTCCCGCTTCGATAAGGAGCTCCGGGGGGAATCCCACATGCCTGGATTCCCTCGCAGCCTCGCGCTGCAGCAGGGCTTGCTCCTCTCCCCTTAGGCGACCCAAATGCAGCGCTCACGAGGCGCTAGGTCACAAAAGTCCTCAAAAAGGCAGAAAATAAGAGAGTCCTTGGTGCTGGGGAGACCCCAGCAAAGCACAGCCAGGCAGGCCAGCACGCAGGGACCCCCAGGAAGCAGCAGCTGGGTCCCGCGGCGGTTCCTGCTGGCAGAGTGTCCTTCCAAAGTAAGTACAAGCACACACACTTTCATGGCGTCACAGCCCCTATATTTATATCACATCTCCCTTTGTCTGTAAGCACAGGGGTGGGGAAACCAGATGCAACTGGTTTTGGAGCACTTTGTTTGCCAGGCTCCTCTTTCCTTTCACCTTGCAGGGCAGAGACATCAGACACACCACAGGAGGTGGAGCCATCATTGTGGAGGGAAGGCACAGCCCTATTCAGGTCCTAGGTGCAACTCCTCCCTCCCATCTAGATGCAGATCTCTCTATTCACCACTGGCTGACTCACCCTGGCTCTTGGAATTCCCCACACCATCCAGCGCCTGTCAATCAAAAAGCCAGACATGCACTCCACATCAGGCAGGCAGACACACAGCACACAGAAATTCCAACTTCTAAAAGTGGCACTTCTCCACCAGTCACAATAAATCTGCGCACCCATTGCGCAGCATTTATTTTCACGAGTTCGCACATGGCAAACTCGCCCCTGCATTTCTCTCACACCAGGAATTACCATGGACACACATATCCCCCATGCATCATCATCAAATTTACTTTATTCGGTTTATAAACAAACCATAAAAGCATACTAAAAAAAGACATGTATGTCAATAAAAATTTTAAAACCTTGATTAACATATAAAAACATTAAAAGCATGGCAAAAGCCACAGCATCAAAATCAATTAAATATATATTTTCTAAAACATTTAGGCAATTCAGGTTTTGCTAATTTTCCTTAAAATTTTTACAGCCGCAGAGAGAAAACTAGAAACATTAAAAATTTCCCACATATTCGACAATAACTGCAGGTACAGGAATGCTGGCTTGGCTTGCACAAAGCCCTTATTAACTAAGATTGGCAAGATAAAACGCTTCCTGATACCAGTAAGGTGTTTGCAGAAGAAAATAAAGTGCATGGTGTCCTGACCTGAAAAATCATCACATGTGCAGGCGCCTAGGTCTTCCACTCTCTTCCAGCCTGGCGATTTTCCACAAAAAAAGTGGAATTGATTTAATCTAAATCTAACCAGTAGGAATCGGTGGTTTGGGTTCGTGACCAAATCTAAGTATGGTTCCATGGTCACTGTAGTCTTCAGCAATTGGTGTGCCCTTACAGTCGGTTTTACCAGCTCTCTCTCTTCTCTGGCCATAGTGGCTATTCGCAAATATGTTTCTTTGACCCACTTAACATCTCCCCTCACCAATTTTTCGGGGAAGTTGTATAAGTCAGGTCTGCCCAATCTCATTGACATATTATAGACATATTTGAGCCAGGGAATACGGGACCCATAATCAAGGGCCAGGCAATCTTTCAGAATTGCGCGATTTAGCCCTAAATCAGGGTTTAGCCAGGTTACAATCCATTTTAACAAGGGGGCCATAGCAATTAAATCTTCAACAAAACCAACCCCACATTCTTGATGAACAATGTAACTGGCTGTCGATTGCGGAACAGATAATATGTTCTTGAGGAACTTATCTTCAACCACCTGCATTCCTATGGGAGGGCAGGCCAGTCTCACTAAATGTAACAGAGCGCACGCACTTTACACTGGGACACAGTGCGAAAGTGCCTAGAGGCCTAAAACCACTAGCACTACATAGGGAAAAAGGCTAGGATAAATGCAAAAAGTTTAGGGGTGAACCTGTCAGAAGGGTGAAGTCCAACCCCCCCCCCTTCCAGCCAAAACGCAGGGTAGACCAAGCACCACCGTGATGGGCTTCCGAGCTTGGGGGGAGAAAACACGGACGCGGGCCCGCAACTGCAGGGACACCCTCCTGTTCTACGTCACTCTGAACCCATGTGGTTCCCTCTGTAAAAGCTCTGCGGACCAACTGGGCTACCCCACTGGTACTCCCTAGCTGTCCGCGGCCAGGACCAGGCCCTAGGCCATCCAGATGCCACTGGTCCTTGACCATCCACAGAGTGGGGGGTAGTAACCCCTGGCACATAGCAACCATTCTCCATTCTACCCCTAATCAGGGCAGTTCTAAACTGCCACTGAGTCTCCAGCCTAGGGTCTGCACCCTCAAGCTGACAAAAAGTCACGGGTGAGGCTCTCCTCCCCCTACCTCTTTTTCTAGGGTTCCGCCCTCTCTTCTTCTGAGAAACACCCTTATAACACAACTCTCCCACCAGTTCAGGACCTCTTTCCAAGAACTGGTCTCTCAACCTAGGGTTTAACCCCTCAGGTTGCCCCAGGGTCAGAGGTGAGGACTCCCCCCCCCCTCTGCACCCCCTTCTAGAGTCCGGCACCCTCCCAACTGGAGTGGTGCTCCTAGCAGCTACATCGGTCAGGACACTGCTTACAGTTGTCCTTCCCTCCTGGTCAGGCTGATCCTGAACCTGGCCTCCCAACCTTGGGTCTAAACCCTTTGGCGGAGTACTTGCCTGGCACGCCAGGACTTCTGGGGACTCACACAGTATCCCCCCGAGGCTAACACCTGACTCATATGTTGCGTGACTGTCTGCCTGGCGCAGATCTCCCATCCCCTGTCCACCTGACAGTGCTCAAAGATCCCCCAGAACAGAAGTGGTGTCACCATGGTCACTCCAAGGGAACTCAGCCCTACTGACTGGTCCCTGACCCACTGGTTCTTCCACCGGGGAACACATCCCCCATTCACCCCTCAATTCGGGCTTCTGTACCCTCCCTACTGGAGCAGCACAGCCAGACACCAGAACCACTGGAGCTCTATTTACAGACGCTCCAGGTCTCCAGACACTAGGAGATCCTCCTCAAATGGACTAACAGGACAGCCTAGGCCCCCAACCAGGTGTTCTCTGAAGAAACCATCCAGGTTCTGAGACTGGGTTTCGTGCACCTGGGAACACTCACTCCCACACTCACTCCTGCTCCACTGAGACAGGACGTGAGCCTCTACATCCCTCTCACTACTCTAGGACCGAGCTGGGCTACTCTGAACCTCTTCCCCAATACAGGACGGGGAGATACCTGAGCCACTACTTTTGGAATCACTCCCTACTATCTCTTCCGAACCTCTGGCCAACACCCAAAGGTCAGCTTCCCGTGCAAGCTCCCTGGGATCGGAGGACTCACACCCCAGCAGGTGTTGGCGTAACCCCGGAAAACAATGACTGAGCATGTGCTCTTTGATAATCAAATGGGCCAGCCCGTCATAATCAAAATCTTCTGCTGCACTAGTCATGAACCAATCGTCCAGTGCGTTACCACATTCGTCCACAAACTCCCCCAAAGACTGGTGAGATAGTTTCTTACTGCCCCTGAACTTCAACCTGTACTCCTCTCCTAGGGAACAAGGTACCATACTTTGGGAACTGGGAATGGGACTTCCTGCACTGGACTCTATATTGCTGCCACCACTGGACCCCACCCTCACTGGTGAATCCAGAAATCTACAACTGCGCTCAGCGGATAATCTACCCTCCAGAGCTAATTTCTCTCTGGCGAAGGCCTTCTCAGCCTCCGCCATCCTCTCCTGCGTAAGACCCTCTTGGTCTCAAACTTTTTCTCCTCCACACCCAGCTGCGCTATCTCCTTGACATGCTCTAACCTGATCTTCTCCAAAGCCAGCTGATGCTCCCTTTCTTCTCTCCTATCTACCCACTCCTCTGGGAACAGGGAAAGGGATGGGGCGCAGCCCCCCACACTGAACCCAGCAAGGGATTCCCTATCTATGGGGTCCTCACTATCTACTGGTGTCCCTGCCTGTCATTTTCTTTCTCCTCTTCAGACTCCTCAGGGCTCCCCTCAGACCCACCACCCTCTTGGCGTGTGGCCCGGGCCCTCTCCTCCTCATTGCGCTCACGTTCCCATTCATCCTTTTGCCATTGGATCAGGTTCTCCCTAAGTTTTGACTGGGAGTCTGACCCACTCACTGCTATGTGTCTCTCTTCACAGAACTCCACCAACTTCCACATACTGTATCTAAACAGACCACAAAAATTAACCCCTTCGCTGCGGCGGGAATTCCGCTGCAGTACTGGGGGGGTGGGGGGGGCAGCACGGTGGCGCTGTGCTCATGACGGAGCCACTCCGTCATGAGCCACGGTTGAGCTGTGCTCATGACGGAGTGGTTCCGTCATGACTCCGCCCACGGCGCTAATCGCCCGCACAGGCGGGGAATTAGCGCCGCGTGGGCGGAGCGGCCGCCAACGGCCGCGGCATGACGGAACCACTCCGTCATGAGCACACGACAACCGTGGCTCATGACGGAATGGCTCCGTCATGAGCAGGGGAGGGGTTAAAAGCAGACTCTATTTTGGCAGGACGCTCAGGGACACGTGCAACACAAGGGACCTAGGTGTCTGAGCTGAGTACACAATTAAAAAAATGACACTTTTTAGGCAAAGAATTAAAATAAAATTCCGAACAATAATCCCCAAACACGTGATTATCTAAATGCAGAGTTTTGTAGTGCAGTCAGTTGTCGCTGTGGTACTGCGCAAACGCAAGTCCTATCCCACCGCTGATCACCAATGTTAGAAATGGGATCTCTGGTTGGCTAAGGCTTACGCCAAAGCCAGGCAGAGACCACCACTCTAGTCAGGGCAAGGAAGTTACACGCCAAAGATAACCCCTGCTCACCCCCTTGGTAGCTTGGCACGAGCAGTCAGGCTTATCCCGGAGGCAATGTGTAAAGCGTTTGCGCACGCACACAGCAACAACACCCCAGGCACACCACAAAGGGAACTCCACAAAAGGTTATATATAAAAATAGCCTTTGTATTATAATAAACACATTAGATCATAATCACATAATATACACTGTGCCAACTGGCACTGGGCATCATTTACAGGGGATTATATACACCTGACAGGGCTAATTGGGCCACTGTCATAACCATCAGAAGCACAAATAGTAAACGTAGAACTAATAATAAATATAGAACACAACCAGTAATTACTGAACAAGAACTGGATCCTGTAACATAAAATATAGGATGCCTAAATCATGTCAGGCATGAATCACCTTAGCATAGACCACATTAGCATACCCACAGTGTGCACTAACTTCCTAAACATAAATCATATTCAGGCAGGACTCACATGAGGTATTACCATTAGGCCAGTACACTGCGCATAAATCACCTAGGCGTAAGCACAATGTGCCCCAATTGGGGGCCCCACACACTAGACTGGCCCCAGGCCAACTGGCCTCTCTCAGGAGCTCAAAAGGCCCTATGTCCTGCAAATGTCAGGGCTGGCTGCACGAGCAGCGACCAGAAAGTGCGCAATGAATTTGCCTAAATGTTGCAGCTGCCCACTAATTGTTGGGCAGCTGTAGAAATGATCATGGGCACCAGCGTGCCCTCTGAGCCGCTCTCTGGGATTCTGAAACAGAATGGCCCCAAGTGTTGCAGCAGCCTGCGCGCTCGCAGAACAGCTGAAGATGGCCCAGGCACCACTATGCCCTGTGTGTCCCCCACTGGGACCCTAGAAACAAAAGCCAACGTTGGAGCGGCCCTCTGGCTGGCGGGGCCGCTCAAGGCAGAAGCTCTTGTGCCAACTGTGCCCTAAAAACCACAATTGCGGCCCCTGACGTTGGAGCAGCCTGCTCCCTTAGCCAAAAAATGTCCCCAAGCTGCACAGGGACGTGCACCAAAGGCAGCCTCACCTGGGCTCCAGTGTGCTCTCTCCGGTCTCCTGCGGTGGCGTCTCACTCCTTGGTTGCGGACTGCACGCGGCTGGTATGCGGCGGGGGCAGGCACCGACAATGTGCCTCGGGCCCCCTCCGCCTCACTCCCAGATGGCTGCGGCACGTCTCTTCTAACCGCGGTGGACCTCTCAACGGGAGTCCTTCTCCTCCCGTGACACAGCTACGGCGTGGACAGGACTTTCTTCTTCCACTCTGCCTCAAGGGCAAAAGCCGCAAGAGTCCCGGTTGCTAGGCAACCCTCCGGATTTAGTCCTACAGCAACGCGGATCCTTTGGGATCATGGACCCGGCCTCAGGCAGGCTGCTCAAGCAGCAGGGAGGACCAAATCCAAGGCAGCACTCCTGGCAATCGGGGGCCGGTGGGGAAGAAATACCGGCCCTCAGTGCACGATTTTGATCTCGGGCCGGCGGCGGTGATTTCACTGCAGAGATGCGGGGTGGGCACCCGCTTGTAGAACTTAGTTCACACAGCGGCCATAATGCGGGGTGGGCTCCCGCTTTTTCAATAAGGATGATTGTGGGGTGGGCACCCACCGGCAGCACAGACAAATGCGGGATGGGCTCCCGCTTCGACAAGGAGCTCAGGGGGGAATCCCACACGCCGGGATTCCCTCGCGCTACAGCAGGGATGGCTCCTCTCCCCATAGGTGACCCAAATGCAGCGCTCACGAGGCGCTAGGCCACGAAAGTCCTCGAAAAGGCAGAAAATAAGGGAGTACTTGTTGCTGAGAAGACCACAGCAAAGCGCAGCCGGGCAGACCAGCACGCAGGGAGCCCCAGGAAGCAGCAGCTGCGTCCCGCGGCAGTTCTTGCTGGCAGAGTGTCCTTCCAAAGTAAGAACAAGCACACACACTTTCATGGGGTCACAGCCCCTATATTTATTTCACATCTCCCTTTATCTGTAAGCACAGGGCTGGGGAAACCAGATGCAACTGGTTGTGGAGCACTTTGTTTGCCAGGCTCCTCTTTCCTTTCACCGTGCAGGGCAGAGACATCAGACGCACCACAGGAGGTGGAGCCGGCATTGTGGAGGGAAGGCACAGCCCTATTCAGGTCCCCGGTGCAACTACTCCTTCCCATCTAGATGCAGATCTCTCTATTCACCACTGGCTGACTCACCCTGGCTCCTGGAATTCCCCACACCATCCATCGCCTGTCAATCAAAAAGCCAGACATGCACTCCACATCAGGCAGGCAGACACACAGCACACAGAAATGCCAACTTCTAAAAGTGGCACTTCTCCACCAGTCACAATAAATCTGCGCACCTATTGCGCAGCATTTATTCTCACGAGTTCGCACATACCAAACTCGGCCCTGCATTCCTCTCACACCAGGAATTACCATGGACACACATATCCCCCATGCATTCCTATGGGAGGGCAGGCCAGTCTCACTAAATGTAGCAGAGCGCACGCACTTTACACTGGGACACAGTGCGAAAGTGCCTAGAGGCCTAAAACCACTAACACCACATAGGGCAAAAGGCTAGGATAAATGCAAAAAGTTTAGGGGTGAACCTGCCAGAAGGGCCAAGTCCAACAATTCCTATTGACTCTGAATATAAACTTGCAGAGGTCAACCGATCCGAACATTAGTAGGGTCCAATCTCTCGATGGGAAAGCATCTTCAAACTAAAGCTGCACAATTTGTTACTAAGAGTCTTCTCTTTTGAAATTTCTTCCCAGATTTCTTTCAACTCCGTCTTTTCAGATTTGGTTATATATGACATAACATAGCGAGCAACAGCAATTGAATTATCTGAAACATACTGGATATCCATGTTAGCATTCCATATTGTCAAAATCACTGGATTGTAGTCATTAATATACTTTAATCTTCAATTCTTTTTATGTTGTATATTCGAATATTTTCTAGTTATAGTATGCCTTACTGCTGAAATGAAACTATTGACTCTTCCTTTTGAAATTATTGGATGTGGAAATCCAATACAAAATTTTGTATAAAACTTTCCCTTTGACGTGTAATTTTGTCGACAATATTTTCCACATCGATGACTTTGAAACCGCAAAACTTGTTGTCTTAAGCTGTTTTCGCCTCCCTTTTTTGGAATGGCACAGCTAGCATAGTCTTCAATGAAAGACAAAACAGTTTCATCAGAATCGGTTCCAAATTTAGGTGCATTCTTGATCCATAATAGCATATGTATATGAGGAGCACCTCTGGCTTGGTACTCCTTTCTCCAAAAGAAATCAATAACTTCTCCAAGAGGTGGATTATTTTTTATTGCAGATAAAAGACATCATAGCTTGAAACCTATGATTAAAATATCTGCACACTTTTACAGGATCCAAGGAACACATTTCCCCAGCTGTCTTCAATTCAATGATTTTTACATTTGAATTTGCTTCTCATAGAAATTTAAGTATATCGTCTCATGCTTATTCAGCAGAGCTAAGCGTAACAAACCACGTAGGGGTACCTAAGTTTCTTAACATACATTTAGGTTCTCCATTACGACAATACCAATACTCATTAGTAACATGTCATCAAATTAATTAACTGAGATTCTAAATGATTGTCTCTTTGTTAAACTTTGTCCAAGAATTCCTTTGGAGAAACATGTGTAAGATGAACTCCTGTTTTTAATATGTGGTTTACTGCATATGAAAGTCCAGATAAGTCACTTTCAAACAGAAGATGAAATAAATATGGAATACACTGTCGAAATCTTGGATCTTCTGAGTACAATCTTGTTGTACGATATTCTGAAGCTGGAATCTGTACTGTTCATTCATCATATCATCCGACTGTTCCAGTGGGGAACAGCTGTGGAAAACAATGAGCTTCTAAACTTTTTTCCCACACACTCATGGGAGTTCCCTTCGCTTTATTTGTTTGAAATAATTCAATAATGTTTCCTATCATGTCTTTTGAATGTAGAGGATGTATACTGTAATGTTCTTAAATTTCTTCTCTCCTGGAGTTGTCCACTTTTTCTAATTGGCTTGTTGAAATTTCTGTTTCATCTTCTAAACATATTTCTTTTTCTTTCACATTTACAGTTTTATAGTAAATATTGTTTTGTAGAAGATATAATGTAGCCTTTTGAAGTTTGATGACATCTACTAACTCTTGCCATATTTTCTAACTCTTTGTTGGTACACCATTAACTAGAATAACTAGAGGTTCACTTTCCTCTCTGTCTATACCAACAGTTTCAATATTTTTCTTAAAATCTAAAGGTAAATACACAACTCTTCCTTTTAGACCTTTTTGTAAATCTGTTGGAGGCAGCTTACCTGTTTCAGGCTCCATACGAACTGTAGCCTGACACGGGTGCACAGATTGATTAAGAATGGACTCATGTGTATTTAAATCTACCAGTTCCGGAGGAATAGCTACCAACTCTAAGTTGTTATATACAGCTCTAGCTGGCATTTTGTTCTCTTCTAATTTGTTGTAACAATATTTACAAATATGTTGATCACTACCCAACTCAAAACAACCTTCCACCAACAAATAAGCACCAAATTGCTCCCACTTATTATTGTTTTCCTTTTCACTTTTTAAATACAGATCTACATTTCTAGTTTGACTTCTATAGTGAGAATAGTGAGAACGTTGACAACAAATACAAACATGGTTTGGTTTTTCACAAGAAAGTACCTTAAACTTTGTAATTTCTTCTGCAAACTTCTCATTAGTAATATCTTCCACCTCTTCTTCAACACCTACACTTATCAAACTCTCACTTACTCTACACTCCTCTTGAGAACCAAAGAAACAAAACTGTATTTCGTCAGAAACTTTTTCTTTACATCCGATACTGAACCATGCAAAAGAGCTGTGTTTATTTCACTTAAAGATGATTTTGGAATTTTTACATTTTACAATCTTCTTACTAACGTCCGCATTTCTGAATGATGACAAAATAAAAAGGGAATTGATGCAACCAGACGGTAGCTGCACATGCAGGATGGGCATGAAATGCAATTGCTTACACATTTAATTGGATTGTCAAAAATTGTTAGTCCAGCGAAAACTGTTTTTACAACCAATTTTTAAAAAATATGGTACTAGGTCACGTACGCAAGCAATTGAGCTCCTAACGGACATGCATTATCTTGATATTGCAATAGCTGTAGTGAAATTAGTCAGGCTGTTAAAAGGTTGCTTATGGAATAGGGAATGGAGGGTTGGACTGAGTAATGATAAATAGAGATTTTGAGTTATATCCTTTTAAATGTTTTAAAACAGGATTTTAGTAATATTTGGATCATATATGCGATATGTGAATGTGTTCATAATTTATGTATGTAATTGTTTTTAACAAACCTAAGATTGATGCTAGGAAATTTTTTAGAATTTTAAACAAAATGTCGTGTTTTATGTGGTTTAAAGATCAATGGTCGTAATAAACTTTATTTTGATAGATACTGCTAACAGTCTTAAATGATGAAAAGTACTTTGACACTCTCTTCTAGGAAGAAAAGCCAGAGAATGACCCAGCAAGTTAGCATATTTTCTCACTTTACAAGGATCTAGTCCCTGCAACATCTTAATCTTCTGTTTAACACTTTTTTTTTTTAACCATAATTGTATGAGAAAATTCATAATATCTCAATGGATTCCTGTTGTATACTACAAATACTACTACAATCCTGATTATACACTGGAGTTTGTGTATGTCTCCCTTGAACTTCTTCAGCTATTACTTCTTCCACATTTCTAGGAACCATCTTTTCTTTTTCAATTGGACAACCATTTTGTACCTCATTGCAATGACCACTGGTGTCAACTGCATGAACTAATGTATTTTGTTGAAAATAGCTTTCCTCATTAAAAAAAAGGTTCAGTACTAGAAGAGTGCTTCCATTCACCGAAATTGTTTTGCAAAATCTACTTCTATTAACCAGTCTTTTTCTCTTGCTTTTCTCCTTCATAAAGTGCATTGTTTTATCCAATGTTTTCATTCTCCTCAATACCAATATAAACAATTTATTATCAATTTAAAAGCCTTGTCAACTACACTTTCAATCTGTTGTTTCTTCTTGTAAAATACTGATCTTCTTTTATATTTTTGCAATCTTTCAATAAATTTTGTAGTACTCTACTTTTATACATTCTCTTTCTATTGTCTGCATATTCTTTCTTCCTTCTTTCAAAATAGATTGTTTTCACATAACCTGATTTTCCATTAATTTGTCCTTTTTTCGTTTCCTTATGATTGGATGCACAACTTTTCTTTCACTTTTCCCCATTCATTACGTTCTTTAAAAGTCTTTTAACAAATACTTTAGTTCTCTTACCAGAAGTTTTTTTCTTCAATGTCACATGTTGTACTTTAACTAATTTCTGCTTTTCTATCTCTTTTAAATAGTACTGTTTTTTGTTGTTGTCTTTTCTTTTCAACGTTTCTTGTTAAACTGAATCTTTCTTAATAATAATGGAGAATATCTGAAAAAAAGAAAAGTTTAAAAACTTTCTAAAAATTATTTAGTATTATTAAAATAATTATATACAAATATTCTCATCTATCACTAAAGAAATAACTTCAATTTAAAAGGTACAGACATATGCATATATAGTTTTCAGAATATGTTGAGACTTACACCTGAGACATGTCATAGGTTTTTCCTTTATATTTGCCTAGGTTCAACACCCTGAGCATTACTAGAATGGTGAAGCAAGCAGGACAAAAGTGACGTTTAAGGCATGTTAGGAGATGAATTTGTTATTACACTACTTTGTATAGGTCTGTGGAAAGGGACACTTCAAATATACCACATAATTTTCATTATCTGCTTCAAATATGAAGTATAGTCTGTTAACTTTTGTTGTGACTAAGGTATGTCTCTACTTCAACATGTATTCTGATACGTATTATGCATATGAACATGCTACACATATAAAACACAAGTATACATCTAATTGGATGTTTCTTTTACATATGATGCTCCTAGGAAAATGTACGGACATATGCATGCATACTTTCAGGAATATGGTGAGACTTATAGCTGAGATATGTGATACATTTCTACTTTATATTTGGCTAGGCCCAACACCATAACGAATCACAGAAGGATGAAGCTCCAGCACAAAAGTGAGGTTTAACACATCTTAGGAAATAGATTAGTGATTAAGCTAATTTGTATGAGTGTGTGGAAAGGTGCTCTTAAACTACACTGCATAAATGTAGTTGTGTGTTTAAAATGTGAGTGTCTCTCAAGTTATAAGGTCTCTATTGTATTCTAACTGAAGTATATGTCTGTTTACACATCTATTCTGATATGTGTTATGCATCTGAAGATGCAATATGTGTAAAACACAGTTATACATCCATTGTTATACTTTTTTATATATGAAATCACTAAAAAAGGTACAGATACATGCAAGCACAGGTTGATGAAGATAGTAACACTTACAGCAGACACATGTGAAAGGCTGCTCCTTTGCCCTTAAGTATGCTGAATACTTGAATAGTAGTATAATACTGAAGCAGCAGCAGTAGAAAAGTGATGTTTAAGATACGTTCGGTGAGAAATTAGTAATTATGCTACTTTGTATGAGTCTGTAGAAAAGTTAACTTGAAGTATGCCACATAAACATAGATGTGTGTTTGAAATGTAAAGTGCAATCTGTCAAGTTTTAAATCCTTTATACTCTTGTGACTGAGGTATGCCTCTACTTGCATAGACATTTCGATACATATCATGCATGTGAAGTTGATAGACATATAAAACACAGGTATACATCTATTTGTATATTGCTTTTGTGTGTGAATTTGCTAGGAAAAGGAACAAACATATGTATACATTATTTCAGGACTGTGGTGAGACCTACAGCTGAGACATGTGATAGTGTCTGGGTGTATTCGGAAGACTGCAAGGTTAGTGCCTGGGTAATTCCGCAAGTGCATAGGTAATGCCTTGGCGTTTAGAAGAGTGCATAGGTAGTGCCTGGGTGATTTTATAACTGCATGGGTACTGCCTAAGTGATTTAAAGAGTGCATGGATAATGTCTAGGTGATTGCATGAGGGCAGGGGTAATGTGTGGGACATTGGAGGAGTGCATGAGTAATGTGTGGGTGATTGCATGAATGCAGGGGTAATGTCTGGGTGGTTGTATGAGTGTAGTGGTAGTGCCTGGGTGATTGGAGGAGTGCATAGGTAGTGCCTGGGTGATTTTATAATTGCATGAGTACTGGTTGGGGGATTGGAAGAGCACAGGCATAGTGCCTGGGGGATTTGAAGAGTGCAAGGGTGGTCCCTGGGTCATTACATAAATGCATGGGTAGTGGCTGAATGATTTGGTAATGCCTGTCTGATTGCATGAGTGCAGGGATAATGCCTAGGTGATTGCATGAGTGCAGGGATAATGCCTGGGTGATTGCATGAGTGCAGGGGTAGTGTCTGGGTGAATGTATGAGTGCAGGGGTAGTGCCTGAGTAATTGTATGAGAACAAGGGTAGTACCTGTGTGATAGGAGGAGGACTAGGGTAGTGCCTGCATGATTGCATAAGTGCATATGTAGTGCCTGGGTGATTTTATAAGTGCATGGATCCTGGCTAAGTGATTGGAGGAGTGCATAGATACTGACAGTCTGATTGGAGGAGTGCAAAGCTAGTATCTGGGTGATTGAACCAATGTATAGCTAATGCTTTGGTGGTTGCATGAGTACAGGGGTAATGTTTGGTGGATTAGAGGAGTACATAGGTAATGACTGGGTGATTGGATGAGTGCAGGGATATTATCTGGGGGATTACAGGAGTACATAGGAAGTGCCTGGGTGATTTTACAAGTGCATGGCTATTGGCTGAGTGATTACATATTTACATGTATAGTGCTTGTGTGATTGGAGGAGTGCAAGGGTAGCGCCTGAGTGATTATATAAGTGCATGGGTAGTAGCTGGGTGATTGAAGGAGTGCAAGGGTAGTGCCCGGATGATTGCATGAGTGCAGGGATAGTGCCTGGATGATTGTATGAGAACAAGGGTAGTGCCTGGGTGACTGGAGGAGTACTAGGGTAGTGCCTGGGTGATTGCGTAAGTGCATAGGTAGTGCCTTTGTGATTTTATAAGTAGATGGGTATTGGCTAAGTGATTGGAGGAGTGCATAGATGCTGATATGGTGATTGGAGGAGTGCGAGGGTAGTGCCTGGATGTTTGAATTAGTGTACAGCTAATGCATTGATGATTACATGGGGCAAGGGTAATGTTTGGGGGATTAGAGGAGTACATAGGTAATACCTGGGTGATTGGATGAGTGCAGGGCTAATATCTGGGGGATACAGGAGTACATAGGAAGTGCCTGGGTGATTTTATAAGTGCATGGATACTGCCTGGGTGATTGGAGGAGTACTGTGGTAGTGCCCGAGTGATTGGAGGAGTGTAAACGTAGTATCTGGGTGATTTTGTAAGTGCATGGGCACTGTCTGAGTGGTTACATAAATACAGGGATAGTGACTGCGTGACTGAAAGAGTGCAAGGGTAGTGCCTGAGTGATTATATAAGTGCAAGGGTAGTGGCTGGGTGATTGAAGGACTGCAGGGGTTGTGGTTGGGTGAATGAAGGAGTGCAGGAGTAGTGCCTGGGTGATTGAATGAGAACAAAGGTAATGCCTGTCTGATTGCATGAGTGCAGGGATAATGCCTAGGTGATTGCATGAGTGCAGGGATAATGCCTGGGTGATTGCATGCATATAGGGGTAGTGTCTGGATGAATGCATGAGTACAGGGAAAGTGCCTGTATGATTGTATGAGAACAAGATTAGTGCCTGGGGGATATGAGGAGTACTAGGGTAGTGCCTGGGTGATTACATAAGTGCATAGGTAGTGCCTGAGTGACTTTATACGTGCATGGGTACTGGCTGAGTGATTGGAGGAGTGCATAGATACTGACAAGGTGATTAGAGGAATGCAACGGTAATGTCTGGGTGATTGAACCAGTGTATAGCTAATGCATTGGTGAGTGCATGAGTACAGGGGTAATGTCTGGTGGAATAGAGGAGTACATAGGTAATGTCTGTGTGATTGCATGAGTACAGGGGCAATATCTGGGGGATTACAGGAGTACATAGGAAGTGCCTGGGTAATTTATAAGTGCATGGGTGCTGCCTGGGTGATCGGAGGAGTACTGTTGTAGTGCCTGAGTGATTGGAGGAGTGTAAAGGTAGTGCCTGGGTGATTCTATAAGTGCATGGGCATTGGCTGATTGGTTACATATTTACAAGGATAGGGCTTGTGTGTTTGGAGAGTGCAAGGGTAGTGCCTGAGTGATTATATACGTGCATGGGTAGTGGCTGGGTGATTGAAGGAGTGCAGGGGTAGTGCCCGGGTGATTGCATGAGAGCAAGGGTAGTACCTGGGTGATTGGAGGAGTACTAGGGTAGTGCCTGTGTGATTGGATAAGTGCATAGGTAGTGCCTGAGTGATTTTATAAGTGCATGGATACTGCCTGAGTGATTGGGAGAGTGCATAGATACTGACAGGGGGATTGAAGGAGTGCAAGGATAGTGCCTGTGTTATTGAACCTCTGTATAGCTAATGCATTGGTGATTGCATGAGTGCATCGGTAATGTCTGGGGGATTAGAGGAGTACATAGGTAATGCCTGGGTGATTGCATGAGTACAGGGGTAATATCTTGGGAATTACAGGAGTACATAGGAAGTGCCTGTGTGATTTTATAACTGCATGGGTACTGCCTGGGTGATTGGAGTAGTACTGTGGTAGTCCTGAGTGATTGGAGGAGGGCAAAGGTAGTGCCTGGGTGATTTATAAGTGCATGGGTACTGGCTGAGTGATTACATAATTACATGAATAGTGCATGGGTGATTGGAGGAGTGCAAGGGCAGTGTGTGAGTGATTGTATAAGTTCATGAGTAGTGGCTAGGTGATTGAAGGAGTGCATTGGTAATACCTGGGTGATTGCATGAGTGCATACATAGTGTCTAGGTGATTGCAAGAGTGCAAGGGTAGTGACTGAGTGATTGCAGCAGTGCATAGGTAGTGCCTAGATGATTGGAAGACTGCATGGATAGTGCTTTGGTGATTTTATAACTGTATGGGTGTTAGACCTAGCCAAATATAAACCAGCAGTCTATTACATGACTCAACTGTAAGTCTCTCCATATTGTTAAAAGCATACTTGCATATGTCTCTACCTTTTCAAATCATCATCATATCTAAACGAAATATACAAATAGATGTATAACTGCATTTTATACGTCTAGTATTTTTACATGCATAGCAGACATGAGAATACATGTGCAAGTACAGATATACAGCAATCACAAGACCATGCAGACATTAAACTCAAAACTTGACAGACTGTACTTTTCTTTTCAGAGAGACCTACATTTCTGTGCTGTACTTCAAGTACACATTTCCCCAGACTCATAGAAAGTAGCTAATCCCTCTCCCAACATATCTTAAAACTCACTTCTGTGCTGCAGTTTCACCATTCTACACATACTCAGAATGTTGTGCCTAGCCAAATATAAAACAGCAACCTATCAGATATCTCTGCCATAAGTCTCACCATACTCCTAAAACCATGCATCCTTGTATATGTACCTATCGCCAAAACCATAACCATACATGTGTAAGTAGGGACATACCTCACTCACAAGTCCATAAAGGCTTTAAAACTTGACAGACTACACTTAAAATTTCAAACACACCTACAATTATGCAGCATATTTCAACTTTCAAGTGAAGTTTTACACAGACTCTAATAAAGTACCATTATCACTAATTCCTCACCCAACATATCTTAAACATCACTTATCAACTACTGTTGCTTCACTATTCTACTACTAATCAGGTATTGAGCATTTCTAAGAGCAAACCAGCAACACTTCACATATCTCTGTGGAAAGTCTCCTCATATTTCTAAAAGCAGGCATACCTGTGTCTGCACCTTTTCATCATGCCATCATATATAAAAGAAACATACAAATAGATGTATACCTGTTTTTTATAAATATAACATCTTCAGGCATCTAACACGTACCATAATACATTTGCAAGTACACACATACCTCACTCACAACACCACCCACATCTTAAAACTATATAGACTACACTTCAAATTTCAAACAGACACTGAAAATTATGTGGCATATTTGAACTATAGCTTTAAACAGACTCACAATAATTAGTCTAATAACTAATCTCTCTACAAACATGTGTTAAATCTCACTTTTGTGCTGCAGCTTTACCATTCTATAGCTATTTAGAGTGTTACACCTAGCCAAAACTAAAGCAAAACCCTTCACATGTCTCAACTGTAAGTCTGACCATATTCCTGAAAGCATGCATGCAAATGTCTGTACATTTTGCTAACAGCATCATATATAATAGAAACATACACATAGATACATACATGTGTTTTATACATCTACCATCATTAGATACATAACACACATTAAAATATATCTCCTAGTACAGACTTTTTTGAATCACAACACTATCCACACCTCTAAACATCACAGAACACACTTTCCATTTCAAGCAAACACCCACAATTATGTGGCATATTTCAAATGTACCTCTCTACAGACTTATAAAAAAGTAGCCTAATCACTATTAGCTGATGTAAACATGTTTTAAAACACACTTTTGTGCTACAACTTTACCATTCTACTACTTCTCACACTCTTTAGCTTGGCCACATACAAAGCAACAACACCTCTTTGTTATACATCATGCATCTTCAAATCTATAACACATATCAAAATACATATACAAGTACAGACATACTTTAATTACAACTCCATGCGCACCTTAAAACTTGACAGACTGCACATCCAATTTGAAAGCGATACCTAAAATTGTGTGGAACACTTCAATTCTAGATTTGCAAACACTAATACAAACTTTCCAAATCACTAATACAGCTTCCAATATACACATATTATTATAGACAATCTATTTCAAATAGCATTTAACTACAATAAAACAAACTACAATACATACCTTTACATTTAATAAAATATTCAAAAAATCACAGTTCTTGAATAATTTTTTAAGTTTGGAAATAAGTCTAATGTATAATATCCCTCACAAATATATAACTCACCTTCTAAATATTTTTGTAGAATATGTAATATCAGAAACTCATAAAAGATTTTCTTCTGCACACATTCAATGTAATGCAACAATCTCAACAAGGAAAAACCAGTAATGGCAAAGTTTCCCTCTCTTTCTCCACTGGAATAAAGGTAAGTAGAAAATCACATTGCTTCCTACATTATTTCAAATTTTAAAACACATTTATATTGGACATATTAACCCTTAACAACTGACTTCTAAAAGTGCCCAAACTGATTCTGCAATTTTTTAGAGTCCCGACTCCACCGTGCACCGCCGCGATGGATCTGCAAATCCACACAGGAGTTCAAAAATATATTACTAATAATATTAACACTATTATTTAAGACCACACCACTTCGAAACACAATACTGACTTGCAAAATCTTACTTTAATAACATAATACTTATATATAAATCGGAATTCTATATTTTAAAACCACAGTTAAGATACAACCCTTACCCCATACAGCTTAATCTCAGTTTTTGCAACATTCAACTGAACCAGCAGGTCACACGTTCACCATATTTTCAAGTTCAGCACACAAGGTTACAAATGCAAACAGCATATTTGCCTTATCCTATCTACTGTACTTTTGTGACATTTTTAGATAACCAATAAGAAACATGCTTTTAATAAGTAAGTAACATGCACCCTATTTTTAAGTATACAATGTTCAAAAACAGCCAATCAATAATCTACTTTTTTTAAAACAGCATCTTGTCCACCATTTTAGATGCCTCTCATTCTACGAACTGACTACCTCAGTTCATTACTTCCAGACATCCCTTCAAGATGCTTACAGTATGGATTGTTGGACACAGCTATGTTTTCTGGTGCAAAAGATATGCTGAGCATAGAGGGATTGACAAAGACCTAGCTTTACAAAATGTGGATATTAAATGGATTGCAGAGAGGATTAAAGTTGCACCAATTGATGCCTTTGGTTAAAACCTTTTTGCATCTCCAATCCCCTGACCTCATGATTGTGCACTGTAGTGGCAATGACTTAGGCACATTGACAGAGGTAAGTCTGGAAATTCTAATGAAGAACGCCTTTGCACAGGTGATGTTGCTTTTGCCTCAAACTGTCTTTTTATACTCTAATATATGCCAAAGACAGAAATGGAAGTGGTCAAATCAATTCTGTCCACAGATTGAGAAAGCTAGAAAGAATGTCAATAAAGCTGTTTCTGCTTTCCTCAGAGACCATACGATGGGCTCCATCTATAACAACAATATACGTTTTGATAAGGATGACATCTACAGAAGTGATGGAGTTCACTTCACAGATCAAGGAAACAGAGTTTTGCTCAACAACCTAAAGCTGTGCATCCCCAAAAGCATGAATTCAATGTACAACACAATTCACTTTTCAGGTTTAACTATTAATTTTTCATTTTATATATTTTTACTAACTCTATCAATTTTAAACTTATCATTAACTTCAATCACACTACCTCTTTAAAACAACTTCACAAATACAACACTACCTTCTAAATTTATATACGACTAAATTACTTATTTGAGGTGGATTCGCGAATCCAAAGTGATGTTATACGGAGACCATGCTGAGAGCCATGCTGGGGACGGAACTCCAAAATAGAAAGAAAAAAAAAAGCCCCACCTTCATTATTCAGTGTTAGCCCCGGTGACCCCATCCCCCGGGGCATTACCTTTATTATCAGTTTTTAATGTGGCACCCCTTCCCTGGGCCACTCTTGGCCCCGGGTACCCCATCCACTGGGGCATGGGCAGCATTTTTTTTATGTTGTAGAGGGCCACTTGGCTCCCTTTCTGAGGCCAATAATGGCCCCGGGGACCCCATCCCCCATGTCATTGCCTCTTTTTAATTTTTTTAAAGAATTAAAGATTACGGGAGGGGGGCCGCGTAGCCCCCCTTCCCTTGGCCCCTTCTGGCCCCTGGGACCCCATCCCCTGGGGCCTGGCCTTAGGTTGGGGACCATAGGGGGAGCCCCAATGTCCCAGCAGTCCCAAACGGCTCCTCGCCTCCTGTGGGAGCCGGCACTGCTTTTGAACAAGGGGAGCTGCAGACATGCAGCTCCCCTTGTCCAAAAGCAATACTGCATCGCTTCATGGAAGCGAGCAGAATTCCTGCCCTCGCTTCCATGAAGCGAAACAGAGTTTGCAATGACAGGGCGGGAGCCGTGCTCCCGTCCAGTCATTGCAAACTGCAATGTCCCAGGGGTGGGCCCCCCGGGGCATTGCTGGAGACAGCCTTGGGCTGTGGCGGTCCCCAGGGCAGAGGAGGGCTCCATGAGAGAGGACCGCACGGTCCCCCTTCCAACAAGTTATAAGCACAGGGGAGGTGGTGGTCCCCAGGGCTGCAGAGGGGCCGTGTGGCCCCTCGCACTACATGATCAATGCCCTGGAGAGGTGGTGGCCCCTGGGGCACTGTGGGGAGGGGCAAGAGCCCCCAGCCCCCCCCACACTTTATAACTTAAATTTAAGCCCCAGTGAGGTTGTGGTCCCCGGGGCATTGGGGGCCGCGAGGCCCCCACCCATAATGAGAGATGCCCCAGAGAGGTGGCGGTCCCTGGGGAAACAGGGGGGGAGGACACATTTTATCAAATCCCCAGGGAGGTGGCGGTCTGCGGGGCTACAAGGGGGCCGCGTGCCCCCGTGCATCATAAATAAAGCCCCGGGGAAGTGGCAGTCCCTGGTGATGCGGGGGCCCGTGTGACCCTTGCATATATATGGCACATTGCCCCGGGACCTGTCTACCCGGGGGCTTAATAAAACGAAGCGCAGGAGCCCGCATTTTGTTTTTTTATTTTCTCAGCAGGATTCGCGAACCCAGCGCGACTTCCCCCGAAAATGTTTTTTTTTTGGGGCCCTAGAGGACCCTTTGGGAACCCCTGAGCAGGCCTAGGGGGTCAGGGTGTTTCTACCCTGTCGCCTTTTCTTCATTTATAACATTTCTTTCCCTTTTTCCTTGTGACTCGTTTCAGACAATAAGAATGAATCTTGTGCTCGGGAGGGTTTGGGATCCCTCCTCGGCCCTCAGGTATCGATATTTCTATTTTTTTAATTTCTCAGGAACTACTGAACGGATTTAAACCATTAAAAAAGCGCACTTTCTGAACCAAGAGCTACCTTTTTGCCAAATTTGGTGTAATTCCGTTCAGCAGTTTGGGCTGTAGCCATGTCTAAAGTTCCTATGGAAATTAACATGGAGAAAACGCGTTTTGGGACCCCTCTTTTTTCTGATCCCCCGCTTGACGAATCACCCCAAAACTTTCAAGACAGGAGCTGCCCTGAGTGAACCATTAGTTTGGTAATTTCACAAAGATTCATCAAACGGCGCCAAAGATATTGGCACAAAAAAACCCGACTTTTTGAATAGAAACGAGGTCCCAACTATAACTACCTACTGGTGACCGCCAGTAGGTAATATAATATATTGTATATCAGTACTGAATTTGAGGCAGAGTGGCGCAATAACATTAAGGTCTGGTATCGTTTTATAGACGACTTGTTCGTTGTATGGAGAGGCACAGTTGAACGGGTGAAGGTCTTTATTGCAGCCTTAAACAACAATGAGTTAAACCTAACCTTCACAAGCACCATCAGCGAACCACAAGTGCACTTTTTAGATTTGGGAGTTTTTGTCTGAGAGGGTAAATTGCACACAGGCACTTTTAGAAAACCTACTGCAGGGAATTCTGTTCTGCATGCAAGTAGCATCCACCCTCAAAAGCTGAAACAGAGTATCTCCTTCACAGAGCATCTCCCCATGAAGAGGAACTGCACTGAGGCCAGCTCTCTAAACCGAGCACAAACTGATCTAACTGCAAGATTCAAAGAGAGAGGTTATAGTCAGCAAATGTGGATGGAATACCCATGCAGACATTAAACTCAAAACTTGACAGACTGTACTTTACTTTTCAGAGAGACCTACATTTCTGTGCTGTACTTCAAGTACACATTTCCCCAGACTCATAGAAAGTAGCTAATCCCTCTCCCAACATATCTTAAAACTCACTTCTGTGCTGCAGCTTCACCATTCTACACATACTCAGAATGTTGTGCCTAGCCAAATATAAAACAGCAACCTATCAGATATCTCTGCCATAAGTCTCACCATACTCCTAAAACCATGCATCCTTGTATATGTACCTATCGCCAAAACCATAACCATACATGTGTAAGTAGGGACATACCTCACTCACAAGTCCATAAAGGCTTTAAAACTTGACAGACTACACTTAAAATTTCAAACACACCTACAATTATGCAGCATATTTCAACTTTCAAGTGAAGTTTTACACAGACTCTAATAAAGTACCATTATCACTAATTCCTCACCCAACATATCTTAAACATCACTTATCAACTACTGTTGCTTCACTATTCTACTACTAATCAGGTATTGAGCATTTCTAAGAGCAAACCAGCAACCCTTCAAATATCTCTGTGGAAAGTCTCCTCATACTTCTAAAAGCATGCATACCTGTGTCTGCACCTTTTCATCATGCCATCATATATAAAAGAAACATACAAATAGATGTATACCTGTTTTTTATAAATATAACATCTTCAGGCATATAACACGTACCATAATACATTTGCAAGTACACACATTCCTCACTCACAACACCACCCACATCTTAAAACTATATAGACTACACTTCAAATTTCAAACAGACACTGAAAATTATGTGGCATATTTGAACTATAGCTTTAAACAGACTCACAATAATTAGTCTAATAACTAATCTCTCTACAAACATGTGTTAAATCTCACTTTTGTGCTGCAGCTTTACCATTCTATAGCTATTTAGAGTGTTACACCTAGCCAAAAATAAAGCAAAACCCTTCACATGTCTCAACTGTAAGTCTGACCATATTCCTGAAAGCATGCATGCAAATGTCTGTACCTTTTGCTAACAGCATCATATATAATAGAAACATACACATAGATACATACATGTGTTTTATACATCTACCATCATTAGATACATAACACACATCAAAATATATCTCCTAGTACAGACTTTTTTGAATCACAACACTATCCACACCTCTAAACATCACAGAACACACTTTCCATTTCAAGCAAACACCCAAAATTATGTGGCACATTTCAAATGTACCTCTCTACAGACTTATAAAAAAGTAGCCTAATCACTATTAGCTGATGTAAACATGTTTTAAACCACACTTTTGTGCTACAACTTTACCATTCTACTACTACTCACACTCTTTAGCTTGGCCACATACAAAGCAACAACACCTCTTTGTTATACATCATGCATCTTCAAATCTATAACACATATCAAAATACATATACAAGTACAGACATACTTTAATTACAACTCCATGCGCACCTTAAAACTTGACAGACTGCACATCCAATTTGAAAGCGATACCTAAAATTATGTGGAACACTTCAATTCTAGATTTGCAAACACTAATACAAACTTTCCAAATCACTAATACAGCTTCCAATATACACATATTATTATAGACAATCTATTTCAAATAGCATTTAACTACAATAAAACAAACTACAATACATATCTTTACATTTAATAAAATATTCAAAAAATCACAGTTCTTGAATAATTTTTTAAGTTTGGAAATAAGTCTAATGTATAATAGCCCTCACAAATATATAACTCACCTTCTAAATATTTTTGTAGAATATGTAATATCAGAAACTCATAAAAGATTTTCTTATGCACACATTCAATGTAATGCAACAGTCTCAACAAGGTAAAACCAGTAATGGCAAAGTTTCCCTCTCTTTCTCCACTGGAATAAAGGTAAGTAGAAAATCACATTGCTTCCTACATTATTTCAAATTTTAAAACACATTTCTATTGGTTAGACATATTAACCCTTAACAACTGACTTCTAAAAGTGCCCAAACTGATTCTGCAATTTTTTAGAGTCCCGACTCCACCGTGCACCGCCGGGATGGATCTGCAAATCCACACAGGAGTTCAAAAATATATTACTAATAATATTAACACTATTATTTAAGACCACACCACTGCGAAACACAATACTGACTTGCAAAATCTTACTTTAATAACATATTACTTATATATAAATCGGAAATCTATATTTTAAAACCACAGTTAAGATACAACCCTTACCCCATACAGCTTAATCTCAGTTTTTGCAACATTCAACTGAACCAGCAGGTCACACGTTCACCATATTTTCAAGTTCAGCACACAAGGTTACAAATGCAAACAGCATATTTGCCTTATCCTATCTACTGTACTTTTGTGACATTTTTAGATAACCAATAAGAAACATGCTTTTAAAAAGTAAGTAACATGCACCCTATTTTTAAGTATACAATGTTCAAAAACAGCCAATCAATAATCTACTTTTTTTAAAACAGCATCTTGTCCACCATTTTAGATGCCTCTCATTCTACGAACTGACTACCTCAGTTCATTACTTCCAGACATCCCTTCAAGATGCTTACAGTATGGAGTGTTGGACACAGCTATGTTTTCTGGTGCAAAAGATATGCTGAACATAGAGGTATTGACAAAGACCTAGCTTTACAAAATGTGGATATTAAATGGATTGCAGAGAGGATTAAAGTTGCACCAATTGATGCCTTTGGTTAAAACCTTTTTGCATCTCCAACCCCCTGACCTCATGATTGTGCACTGTAGTGGCAATGACTTAGGCACATTGACAGAGGTAAGTCTGGAAATTCTAATGAAGAACGCCTTTGCACAGTTGATGTTGCTTTTGCCTCAAACTGTCTTTTTATACTCTAATATATGCCAAAGACAGAAATGGAAGTGGTCAAATCAATTCTGTCCACAGATTGAGAAAGCTAGAAAGAATGTCAATAAAGCTGTTTCTGCTTTCCTCAGAGACCATACGATGGGCTCCATCTATAACAACAATATACGTTTTGATATGGATGACATCTACAGAAGTGATGGAGTTCACTTCACAGATCAAGGAAACAGAGTTTTTCTCAACAACCTAAAGCTGTGCATCCGCAAAAGCATGAATTCAATGTACTACAACACAATTCACTTTTCAGGTTTAACTATTAATTTTTAGTTTTATATATTTTTACTAACTCTATCAATTTTAAACTTATCATTAACTTCAATCACACTACCTCTTTAAAACAACTTCACAAATACAACACTACCTTCTAAATTTATATATGACTAAATTACTTATTTGAGGTGGATTCGTGAATCCAAAGTGATGTTATACGGAGACCATGCTGAGAGCCATGCTGGGGACGCAACTCCAAAATAGAAAGAAAAAAAAAAGCCCCACCTTCATTATTCAGTGTTAGCCCCGGTGACCCCATCCCCCGGGGCATTACCTTTATTATCAGTTTTTAATGTGGCACCCCTTCCCTGGGCCACTCTTGGCTCCGGGTACCCCATCCACTGGGGCATGGGCAGCATTTTTTTTATGTTGTAGAGGGCCACTTGGCTCCCTTTCTGAGGCCAATAATGGCCCCGGGGACCCCATCCCCCATGTCATTGCCTCTTTTTAATTTTTTTAAAGAATTAAAGATTACGGGAGGGGGGCCGCGTAGCCCCCCTTCCCTTGGCCCCTTCTGGCCCCTGGGACCCCATCCCCTGGGGCCTGGCCTTAGGTTGGGGACCATAGGGGGAGCCCCAATGCCCCAGCAGTCCCAAACAGCTCCTCGCCTCCTGTGGGAGCCGGCACTGCTTTTGAACAAGGGGAGCTGCAGACATGCAGCTCCCCTTGTCCAAAAGCAATACTGCATCGCTTCATGGAAGCGAGCAGAATTTCTGCCCTCGCTTCCATGAAGCGAAACAGAGTTTGCAATGACAGGGCGGGAGCCGTGCTCCCGTCCAGTCATTGCAAACTGCAATGTCCCAGGGGTGGGCCCCCCGGGGCATTGCTGGAGACAGCCTTGGGCTGTGGCGGTCCCCAGGGCAGAGGAGGGCTCCATGAGAGAGGACCGCACGGTCCCCCTTCCAACAAGTTATAAGCACCGGGGAGGTGGTGGTCCCCAGGGCTGCAGAGGGGCCGTGTGGCCCCTCGCACTTCATGATCAATGCCCTGGATAGGTGGTGGTCCCTGGGGCACTGTGGGGAGGGGCAAGAGCCCCCAGCCCCCCCCACACTTTATAACTTAAATTTAAGCCCCAGTGAGGTTGTGGTCCCCGGGGCATTGGGGGCCGTTAGGCCCCCCACCCATAATGAGAGATGCCCCAGAGAGGTGGCGGTCCCTGGGGAAACAGGGGGGGAGGACACATTTTATCAAAAGCCCCAGGGAGGTGGCGGTCCGCGGGGCTACAAGGGGGCCGCGTGCCCCCGTGCATCATAAATAAAGCCCCGGGGAAGTGGCAGTCCCCAGTGATGCGGGGGCCCGTGTGACCCTTGCATATATATGGCACATTGCCCCGGGACCTGTCAACCCGGGGGCTTAATAAAACGAAGCGCAGGAGCCCGCATTTTGTTTTTTTATTTTCTCAGCAGGATTCGCGAACCCAGCGCGACTTCCCCCGAAAATGTTTTTTTTTGGGGGCCCTAGAGGACCCTTTGGGAACCCCTGAGCAGGCCTAGGGGGTCAGGGTGTTTCTACCCTGTCGCCTTTTCTTCATTTATAACATTTCTTTCCCTTTTTCCTTGTGACTCGTTTCAGACAATAAGAATGAATCTTGTGCTCGGGAGGGTTTGGGATCCCTCCTCGGCCCTCAGGTATCGATATTTCTATTTTTTGAATTTCTCAGGAACTACTGAACGGATTTAAACCATTAAAGAAGCGCACTTTCTGAACCAAGAGCTACCTTTTTGCTACATTTGGTGTAATTCCGTTCAGCAGTTTGGGCTGTAGCCATGTCTAAAGTTCCTATGGAAATTAACATGGAGAAAACGCGTTTTGGGACCCCTCTTTTTTCTGATCCCCCGCTTGACGAATCACCCCAAAACTTTCAAGACAGGAGCTGCCCTGAGTGAACCATTAGTTTGGTAATTTCACAAAGATTCATCAAACGGCGCCAAAGATATTGGCACAAAAAAACCCGACTTTTTGAATAGAAACGAGGTCCCAACTATAACTACCTACTGGTGACCGCCAGTAGGTAATATAATATATTGTATATCAGTACTGAATTTGAGGCAGAGTGGCGCAATAACATTAAGGTCTGGTATCGTTTTATAGACAACTTGTTCGTTGTATGGAGAGGCACAGTTGAACGGGTGAAGGTCTTTATTGCAGCCTTAAACAACAATGAGTTAAACCTAACCTTCACAAGCACCATCAGCGAACCACAAGTGCACTTTTTAGATTTGGGAGTTTTTGTCTGAGAGGGTAAATTGCACACAGGCACTTTTAGAAAACCTACAGCAGGGAATTCTGTTCTGCATGCAAGTAGCATCCACCCTCAAAAGCTGAAACAGAGTATCTCCTTCACAGAGCATCTCCCCATGAAGAGGAACTGCACTGAGGCCAGCTCTCTAAACCGAGCACAAACTGATCTAACTGCAAGATTCAAAGAGAGAGGTTATAGTCAGCAAATGTGGATGGAATACCCAAGGAGGACATCCTCTTTAGAGAAAAAAGAGTCAAGACATCTTTAGGAGATACAGCACAGGAAGTGAGGATGATTACTGGATACAATGCCTACCATGCAAGGGTGAGAGACTGCATGAACAGGTATTGGTATCTGGTAAAAGGAGACCCTTCTCTAAGTGCTTTGGTCACACGGAAACCCCTCGTCTCTTTTAGACAAGCTAAATCTATGAGGCAACAATTGGTGAAGAATAGCCCAAAAGTAGTAGAAACAGAGAGTTGGCTTAAGGCAAATCCAAGTTTTACTAGATGTTTTAAGTGCAAAGCATGCAAACATGGTATTAATAAGAAGGAAATCCAACTACCGTTATTTAACAAACTCTGGAAAATTCCACGCTTTTTTAATTGTAAAAGCGATCATGTGGTATATGTCTTGCAGTGCACTTGCAAGTACCATGTGGGAAGTACAATCCACATGGTGCATGTTAGGATACCACTGCACTGGAGGGCAGTGAAAAACGGAGACAAGTCATACCCTGTAGCCTGCCACATAAATGAGGTCCATGCGGGAAACATTGATGAGTTGGAATATTTTGAAAAGTAGACGAGGTGGACACCAGGACAGCAAACTAAGAAAACTAGAGTCCCGTTACATACTCATGTTTGACTGAAAGACACCTAGAGGCTTGAACTCTGATGAAGATATGTATGTTCATTTAGAATGAGACCAACACGCAAGGAATGATGAATATCGAATAATTGTACTTGAAGTGTTAATTCACTAGCTATGTCAGCATACTGTTTTAATGTTTTATGGAACTTTTTTTTATCACTAAGGTGTATTTTTATGTAGACAACCTAATTGTAAGAAGTAGCCCCAAATATCTCTTTGTCTCCATTAGGGAACATATTAGACAATCTGATATAAAATCATCTGGGTTATTTGAATTATTTTAAGAGATGATACTGTTATGCTCTGATCAGACTATAGTTTGATGATAGACTGTACTGAATATCTATTTCCAGCACTTGTAGCTACATGTCAAATTCTATTTGTTCTTTCCATCATTGCATTTGCACTTTAGAATAATAATTTGCATGGAAACACTTGCCCTTTAGCATATATGAGTTTAGAAGACTGCTCACCCACAAATAAGAATTATGACTAGTGAGGGAATTGCGTATACTCCAATGCTATTACATT
Organism: Triturus cristatus; assembly: GCF_964204655.1. Lineage (NCBI taxonomy): Eukaryota > Metazoa > Chordata > Amphibia > Caudata > Salamandridae > Triturus > Triturus cristatus. The sequence goes on along the minus strand of NC_140581.1, from coordinate 1,186,479,350 downwards.
GTGCTGATTCCTAGACGTGCTCTTCATTATTGCACTTGCACTTTATATCAACACTGTGCATGGAAGTACTAGCACTTTATTATCATTTACGAGATTAGAAGACTGTCAATCCTAAAATAAGCATTATGCCTAGGGATGTAGCTACGTGTGTGTTAATATTGTAATGTTGCTTTAATGTAATTTTAAAATGGAAACATTGGCACTTTCGTTCCAAACGAACAATGCCTAAGGAATGCAGTCTAGCACTTGCACTTTGAGGATTCAAAGAATGGGAGAGAATCATTCCCAATTTGTGTAGGTATTCCTTTACAGTAAAATTAACAATATAGAGTTCCACACTGCAGAGCATAACTGATTTATCTCTGTGGAACTGTATTTTACAAGGCCGGAGGGGGAATGTTACAACAAAATAAACAGATGAGCTATAAGATGCCTTTGAATTAATCCTAGAATCAAGAAAAACAATGCGGATTCGCTAACTTTAGATGGCGACCAGAGCTTTAGCACTTTATAAGGACAGGATGAGGTATTTGCACTTGCACCTTATCCCTAACAGCGATCATGCTGTACTGTTTATTAAAGTCTTGAGGATGTTTTGTATTTACTATAGTTGATACTATGCCTTGATAAAGTTAAAGCAAAGAGATAAAAACTTCATTTGCTGGCTTTCTACAAATTCTAAAATCAAAAATCTGAAAACCAAAGCAATATGAAAGAGAAATATTAAAAAGACTTCACATTTAGGGATTTAAAATTGAGTCACATAAAAGATTATATAATTTTTACATAGAAAATTTACAGTTGTAGGGACATTTAATTTATTCACGCATTAAGTTAGAATTTTGATAAAAAGTGAATAGAAGAAATTAAAAAAATTAATAAATAAAATAAAAATTGAAACAAAAACGGAAAATATAAGAATTCTGAAAAGACAAAATAAGTAAATATGAGAAGAGTTCTACAAACTACTGTAACTGAAATGAATTGTTGTTTGTTGTATGTGCCTTTTGAAGTATGTTGTTTATGTCAGCATGTGACCATTTTTTGTAAAGATAAAAACAATTGTAGTATTTCGGCTCGCTGTGTGAACAAGGCAGGGGATTCTGCTGAAACACGTTACAGCCCTTTAAACAATTAGTAAAAACATACTGGAAGACTGGAGCTGCTGTGTCGGTATCTGGCATCAGGATCGTGTGTGCAGGTAATGGTTGGAGGTATGTCTATATTCACTTAAAAAACCATAGGTTTCACACATGTTATAGTTAGCTGGACATTTCACTCGTAAAAAACCAATGAAATTCCCCCATTATAGTTAGTGCAGGCAACTATAACTCACGCGACCGCAATCCTCTGCTGATGACGTCAGATTTTACATCACTGTATTTAGACACTTATTTACCCATGTCTTCTTCCATTAATCTTTAGCTATACATATATTACAAATATTTATTTTTCATAAAGACACATATGTCATCAGTGATGTAATATCTGACGTCATCAGCAGAGGATTGCGGTCGCGTGAGTTATAGTTGCCTGCACTAACTATAACGGGGGAATTTCATTGTTTTTTTACGAGTGAAATGTCCAGCTAACTATAACATGTGTGAAACCTATTTTTTTAAGTGAATTTGCAAGGTTTTTTAAATGCTAAATTATTTATTTATAAAAAAAAAAATTTCAGGTTTTTCACCGTGCGCGCACCGTGAATTATTATTTTTTTTTTAAATCGCGAGGTGCGCACACCGTACGTGCGCTGTGGGCGCTCGGTGCGCTTCGCGCACCGAGCACCCACGATCACCCCCTCAGACTGCGAGAGACAAAATGGCGGCCGACACTTCCTGGTTTCGACCGATTCGAATGTTTACCGACATCTAACAACCAATCAGAATTGCGCTCGCGCACGGCAGGGTGCGCGCACAGTGCGCGCACGGTGCGCGCGTATAGATATTGATATGCTTTTAAATGCTATTTTCTCAGGAAATACTGAACAGATTTACACCAGACCTGCAAAAGGCACTTCCTTGACCTTATGGCTACCTCTCTGCCAAATTTCACGTAATTCTGTTCAGCCGTTCAGGCTGGAGCTGCGACTAAAGGTCCTATGGAAAAATGCATGGGGAAAGCGCGTTTTGGGACCCCCTCTTTTTCTCGGCCCCCGCTTGACGAATCACCCCGAGACTTCCAGGGTAGGAGCTGAGCGGAGCGCCCCATTAGTTTTGAAAATTTCGCATGGATTCGTCAACCGGCGCCAAAGTTATTCAAAATAGAATTTTGAGATTTCCTATGGAAACTAGGTTGTAACTATAACTATCAACTGGCGACCGCCAGTAGATAATATATATATATATATATATATATATATATATATATATATATATATATATATAGATATATATATTACCTACTGGCGGTCGCCAGTAGGTAGTTATAGTTAGGACCACGTTTCCATAGGAAAACCTCAACATTCTATTTTGAATAACTTTGGCGCCGGTCGACGAATCCTCGCGAATTTCTCAAAATAGGTGGGGCGCTACGCTCCGCTCCTACCCTGAAAGTCTCGGGGGGATTCGTCAAGCGGGGGCTGAGATAAAAGGGGGGTCCCAAAACACGTTTTTCCCATGCATTTTTCCATAGGACCTTTAGAACGAGCTACAGCCCGAACGGCTGAACAGAATTACTAGAAATTTGGCAGAGAGGTAGTCCCTAGGTCAAGGAAGTGCCTTTTGTAGGTTTGGTGTAAATCTGTTCAGTAGATTCTGAGAAAATAGCCTTTAAATCAATATATATATCTGAGCCCGCTTACGGTACGCTTACCGTACGCTTACCGTACGCTTACCGTAAGCTTACGGTGGCGTGCGCGAGCGCGATTCTGATTGGCTCTTAGATCTTAGTAAACATTCGAATCGGCCGAAACCAGGAAGCGGCGTCCGCCATTTTGTCTCTCGCACTGAGTGTTGTTTATCAAACATGATGGCCAAAAACATGTTACGGGGCTGTTTTGACAACTCCCTCCCACATAGTCATGTTGAGGGAGTCCCCAAACATCCCCCAAGAGCAAAAACGGTTTTATTTTTTTTTCGGCAATTTCGCGGGGTACGCTTACCGTACGCTTACCGTAAGCTTACCGTACGCTTACGGTAAAAAAATAAAAATAAAAAAAACACTATCCACACTTACCCCACCCCCTGTGCTTTTGGTGGCCGCAGGCCACCAAATGTGCAGGGCTTATTAATAGAGAAAAAAAACGTAATTTTGGCAACATGAAATTATAAAATCGAAATAAAAAAAACACTATCCACATTGACCTCACCCCCTGTGCTTTTGGTGGGCGAAGGCCACCAAATGTACAGGGCTTATTAAAGTTGATAAAAACCGTGCACGGAACGAACTGCGTTAAGTGGGCGCGCACGCCACAAATGGCGTAAAGTAACTTAGCATTTAAAAAACCGTACAAATTCACTGAAAAAACCATAGGTTTCACACACGTTATAGTTAGGAAATAGCATTTAAAAAACCTTGCTAATTCACTGAAAAAACCATAGGTTTCACACATGTTATAGTTAGCTGGACATTTTACTGATAAAAAACCAATGAAATTCCCCCGTTATAGTTACTGTAGGCAACTATAACTCACGCGACCGTAATCCTCTGCTGATGACATATGTGTCTTTATGAAAAAAAAATATTTGTAATATATGTATAGCTAAAATTTAATGGAAGAAGATATGGGCAAATAAGTGTCTAAATACAGTATTAGCATCAGCAGAGGATTGCGGTCGCGTGAGTTATAGTTGCCTACAGTAACTATAACGGGGGAATTTCATTGGTTTTTTATCAGTAAAATGTCCAGCTAACTATAACATGTGTGAAACCTATGGTTTTTTCAGTGAATATATATATATAGATATATATATATATATCAAAACTCCTCCATTGCTGACAGGAAAAGAGGCCACACGGGGAAAATTTCAAATATATATTTGTGCGTGTACTACCTCCTACTAGTAGGTAGCTATAGTTAGGATCTAGTTTCCAAAGGAAAAGAGCTTTTTGGCTTGCTTATAACTTTAGTACCATTTGACAAATCTTCACAAAATATTCCCAGAAAAGTGCCTCGCAGATTCTACTTGTGCATGGAAAGTTTTGGGGTGATCCGCCAAGCAGGGGCTGAGCAAAAGGGGGAGTCAAAAAAAGTGTGTTTCGGATTTTAATTCCCATAGAGTCTTTAGACACACCTGCAGCCCAAGCCGCTGGACAGAATTATACTGAATTTGGCAAAAAGGTAGCTTTTGGTTCATCTATCACACTTTTTGTTATTTGGTGTAAATCAGTTCAGTAGTTTTAGAGGTATTAAAAGAAATCCAAATTTATATATCTATGGTCGCGGACCCTTCACAATGCCTACACAGAGCTTAGTGAACCCACGCAACCGGAGTAATGCTGTGAGTGGCTGGCCGCAACCTGTGTCAAAAATTGCAGACACCATTTTCTAAACCGGGAAATGGTCCTGGGGGATGAAATCTGAGACTAAATAGTTGTTAGAAGGGCTTGCCTCAGGGAAGGACAGAATATGTACCTGATCACCCTGCGCCCCACCCTTCCGGGAGAAATAGCCGAGCCCTGGCCGGAGACCCCCTCAGGGCTGGGTCTCGTACCTAGGATTGTACACGCTGATTTAGCACCAGGCAACACAGAGACACCACACTGTAGATTCTGGAGTACGTATGCTTTATCTAGAAATATCAGGATCTTTATGATCCGTAGGACGTATGTACAAGTAGAGCAAGGCCTTACAAAGTCTCGGTTGGGGTAGGGGTAGCGGGACAGTCTTAGGATCGGGGTCAATGCGGGAGCGTATCCGGCGCACGGCTCTCAATCCTCGAGCCGGGGGATACGAGACGATCTTTGGGGTCCAGCCGGACCGGAATGTCTCTTGAGTGTGTCCAAATCTGCAGGACTCGAGTCCGGGTGTCGGAGGGCGGACAATCTTCCAGGAGCTGCGAGTCGCTCAGCAGGGCTCAGAGTTCTCTAGGGTTCAATGTGAGCCGCGACCACGTCAGCAGGGCTCGGATGTTTTTAGGCAGAAGTCCGTCTCTGCCAGGGGGAGCTGCGACGCTGTCTGCAGGGCTCACCGAGGTTCCAAGAGTTCCGTCGGATTTTGGGAGGATGTTCTTCAGCCGCGACCACGTCAGCAGGGCTTGTTTCGTTCCAGGATTCAACTGCCGAGGGTCCCAGAGCGCCCCTTGTTATAGGGTGACTCCTCTTTGATGTCCGGAGCCCTCACGGGCAGGGGTCTTATCGCCAGGGGGTCATTTGTTGGGGGTTCCTGCCACGTGGCCCTTTGATCCTTTCAAAGCAGGTTCTGGAGGGATCCCAGACACGCAGCAGGCGTGGAGCCAGCCCTCAGGGTGGCCGGAGGGCCGATCGAAACCATCTCTTGGGAGGAGGCCAGGTGTGAATGAAACCACTCCTCCCTCTCCTGCTCACCAGGAGCTCTCTCTCCCCCCAGCCGGCATGGCGCGACTAGGCCGGGGTTGCGCTTGGGTCGAGGGCGGCCATCTGGGGTGCTGGGCCGGGTCACTGGAGGCCGCGAGGCTGATGGAAGGGGAAGGATGCCCGGTGTTGGGAAGATGAAGGGGAGGACGTGGGTAACCCCGGGTTCTGGGTCAGGTAGGCTACGCTAGTCAGTGTCGTGTGGGGTGTGGAGATTAGTCTGGTGTCGCTACGGGTCTGGAGGGGCCACACCACAAGGCCGGGTCCAACATGCGTCCCCCCAGCTGAAGGCCAGAGAGAACTACCCATCCTCTTGGGGGTTCTCTTTGCTGAGGTGGAAGAATCTGGAGAGGCCGTCAGTGTTGGCGTGGTCGCTTCCAGGGCGATGCTCTACTGTGAAGTCCATCCCCTGGAGGGAGATGGACCATCGTAGCAATTTGGGGTTCTCTCCCCTCATCTGCATGAGCCACCGTAAGGGTCGATGATCCGTCTGGACTCGGAAGTGGGTTCCCGAAGAGGTAGGGTCGCAGTTTCTTTATTGCCCAGACTACGGCGAACGCCTCACGTTCAATGGTGCTCCATCGTTGCTCTCGGGGCAGTAACCTTCGGCTAATGAAGGCCACGGGCTGATATAAGCCCTTCTCATTGAGCTGGGATAGGACGGCTCCAATGCCATGCTGGGAAGCATCCGTTTGTACCACAAACTCTTTGGAGTAATCGGGGGCTTGAAGCACAGGGGCTGTACACATGGCGAGTTTCAGGGCATCGAACGCCTTCTGGCAGGCAGGGGTCCACTGCACCTTTTTAGGCTGTCTTTTGGACGTGAGCTCCGTGAGGGGCCCTACGAGGCTGCCGTAACCTTGGATGAACCTCCGGTAGTAACCAGTGAGGCCCAGACAGGCGAGGACTTCGGTTTGGGTGGTTGGGGGTTCCCAGGCCAGGATGGCGTCAATCTTAGGTTGGAGGGGGGCGACCTGTCCGCTGCCGACCTGGTGCCCCAGGTAGACCACTGATCCTTGCCCAATCTGGCATTTGCTGGCTTTCACTGTGAGGCCGGCTTGGTGCAGGGCCCCCAAGACCCTCCGGAGGTGCTGGAGGTGCTCTCCCCATTCAGAACTGAATACCGCAATATCGTCCAGATAGGCGGTGCTAAACCCTTCCAGCCCGGCCAGGACTCTATTCACCAGTCTCTGAAAGGTGGCCGGGGCATTTTTCATTCCGAATGGCATCACTCGGAAGCGATAGTGCCCATCCGGGGTGGAGAAGGCGGACCGCTCCTTGGCGCCTTCCGTGAGTGCAATTTGCCAGTATCCGCAGGTCAAATCGAAGGTGCTGAGAAACTGAGCAGACCCAAGGCGGTCAATGAGCTCATATGCACGGGGGAGAAGGTGAGCGTCGGCTCGGGTGACCGCATTGAGCCCCCGGTAGTCCACGCAGAACCGTAGTTCGGGGGCAACACCAGGGGCAGCTGCTTTCGGGACTAGTACCACTGGGCTGGCCCAAGGACTGTCTGTGGGCTCGATCATCCCTAGAGATAACATCTTCGATACCTCCGCCTGGATGCAGGCCCGTTCTCGGTCGGGGATGCGGTAGGCTCGGTGCCGTACCGGTGGGCTGTCTCCGGTGTCCACGTCGTGGACGCACCAGTCGGTGACCTTGGGGACGAGGGAGAACAGGTCGGAGAACTGGCCCAAGAGCCGGCGGCAGTCCTCGTGTTGTTGGGGTGTGAGGGAGGGGGAGGGGATCACCCCCTCCACAGAGCCGTCCTTTTCTTTGGCCCGCAGGAGGTCAGGAAGAGGCTCCGTTTCCTCTTCCGCCCCGTCGTCTGTGGCCAGGAGCAAGCTCAACTCCGTCCGCACGAAGTGAGGCCTGAGGCGGTTCACGTGGAGGGTTCCGAGGGGACTGGACGTCCACCACGTATGTCACCTGACTTTTTCGTTCGACCACTTTGAAGGACCCGGTCCATTTGTCTTGGAGGGCGCACGGCTTCACTGGGGCCATCACCCAGATCTGCTGGCCGGGCTGAAACTCGACCAGCATGGAGTTCTGGTCGTACCAGCGCTTCATTTCTTCCTGGCTCGCCTCGAGGTTGGCCTCGGCCAGCTCGCGGAACTTCCGAGTCTGGTTCCTGAGAGTCAACAGGTACCGGAACACGTCCTGCGGGGGTTTCTGGGGGGCTGTCTCCCATCTCTCTTTGACCAGGCTCAGGGGACCTCTGACTGGGTGCCCATACAGTAATTCAAACAGGCTGAACCCCAAGGATTTCTGGGGGACTTCCCTGTAGGCGAACAGGAGGCAGGGGAGAAGGACGTCCCACTTACGCCGCAGGGGCTCCTCGAGGCCCATGATCATTCCCTTCAGAGTCCGATTAAACCGCTCCACCAGGCCATTGCCTTGGGGATGGTAAGGGGTAGTGAATTTATAAGATACTCCACATTGTTGCCACAGGGATCTCATATATCTGGAGATAAAATTGGTACCTCGGTCGCTCACGACCTCTCGGGGGAACCCTACCCGGGAGAAGATCCCCATTAAGGCCCGGCCCACCACGGGGGCCGTGACGGTGCGGAGGGGGAGGGGGATGGCCTCCGGGTATCGTATGGCATGGTCCACTAGGACGAGGATAAAGCGGTGACCCTGGGTGGTCTTGGGATCCAGGGGCCCCACGATGTCAATTCCGACCCGCTCGAAGGGGGCACTGATGACTGGGAAGGGTTGGAGGGGAGCCTTGCGCTTCCCTCCACTTTTACCACTGGCCTGGCACGTGGGGCAGGACTTGCAGTGGGCCTCTACGTGGGATCGCATTTTTGGCCAATAAAAGTACGTTACTAGGCTGTGGTAGGTCTTGTCCTGGCCCAAGTGGCCGGCCAGGGGTACATCATGGGCCAAACCCAGGAGGAAGTCTCGAAAGCGTAGGGGTACCACCAGCACCCGGGCTGACCCTAGCTCGGCAGCCCGCTGTTCGTTATACAGGAGGTCATTTTCCCAATACAATAAGTGGGTTCCCGTTTGGTCGCCCGCGGCTTGGGCGGCGGCCTGCTGCCGGGGTCCGACCAGGGAAGGACAGGTCGCTTGTTCTCTGCAGAACTACTCTCGGGAGGGGCCCCCTTCGTGGGGCCACTGGGCCAACTCGGGCAGATCACCTAACTCCGTGATCTGCGCGTGGTCGGGCTGGACGAGCCCGTCGTCGGTGGGGGGCTCTTCTCCTGGGGATAGGGCATGAGGCTCAACAGGGTCGTCTCCAGTTTGGTCAACCAAGGGGGTGCTGGGGGTTTTGTCCTCGACTCCCCCGCGGGGGGGTAGTCGGGCCGCCATGGATGGGGTGGTTGCGCACACCCATTCTGGTAGACCCATCATCCCGAGGTGGGTCTTGCGCTCGACCTGTCTCCAGGGGGAACTTTCCAGATCGTTTCCCAGGAGGCAGTCTACAGGTTGTGCGGTTCAGACAGCTACCCGCAATGTTCCGGTTACTCCCCCCCATTCGAAGGGTACCAAGGCCACCTTACACAAACTCTCAGTGTTGTCGGGAGCTATCACAGGGCAAAAGACATTTGGGATGATCTGGTCCGCCTGGACTAAGTGGCTGAGGACACCAGTAATGCTTGCCCCGGTGTCGCGAAGGGCCTCCACCGGGTGGCCATTAACCTTTACGAGCTGGCGGTACTTCTTGGTGTTTGCGGGTAGGGTGCCCCGGGAATCATATCTCGATCTCCTAGAGAGACTAGGGCCATGGCTGCAGGTTCCGATCCCTCGGGGTCCTCAAACTCCTCCCCTAGGGTTACGGTGGCCAGGTGTCGGGCTGGGGGAGCTGTCGTGGGGGGTTTGTAGGCCATGGGGCACTGAGGGTCGCTGGCGTAATGCCCTAGCCGTTGACAGCGGAAACATGTGATATTCACCCGGGGTCCTTGTCTGCTTGGGGTGGCGGTGCTGCCTGGCGGAGGATTTGGGAACCCCGGGGGTGAGTTCCTCTGGGGGCTACGCAGGGGCCCAGACGGGAACTCCCTCTGTTTCTCTTGATTTCCCCCCCCCTCTCTGACGGGGAGGTCCTGGATGGCTGCGGGGGTAGTCTCCTACGGGGTTCCGAGGGACCCGGGTGTTTACCCAGCGATCTGCTTCGACGGCCAGCTTCCTCGGGTCTGCGAGCTTGCTGTCGAGCAAGTGCTGGCGTAGTTCTACAAAACAGTTTGTGGACAAGTGTTCCCAGGCAATGAGGTCGGTCAATTCTTCGAAGGTGGTTACCTTGCTTCCCTTGATCCACACTTCCAGCGCTCGGCTGTAAAAGTTTACGTATTCCACCCAGGTGGTGCCTGGGATCTTTCGGCAGTCCTGGAACCGCTGCCGATACCTTTCGGGGGTGAGGCCGTATTTCGTGAGGAGGGCCTCCTTCATGTGGCTGTTGGATGTTTGCATAGAGGCCGGTAGGTCGAGGAGGGTGTCTCGTCCTTCGCTCAGGAATCGCCCCCACAACCCGGCCCCCCAGTCCTTCTGTGGAACGCGGTGGGAGGTCATGGCTACCTCGTAGGCTTTGAACCACTGCTGGATGTCATCATTTCGATAGTACTCCTTGACCACATCCTTAGGGATGTGGACTTTTGGTTCTCCCAGGGGTGCGGGTTCTTGGCCCCCCGAGGGTCGAGCTCCCTCGCTCCTTGCTCGGAACTCTATTTCTTTCAAGCTGCGCTCGTGCTCCAGCTGAAGTTTTTTTTCCTCGTGCTCCCGTTGCAACTTCTTTTCTTCTAGCTCTCCTTGGACTCGGAGTTGTTCCACCGCTAGCTTTTTTTCGGCTAGCCTTATCTCGCCTTCTATTTTCAGTTTGGCCATTTCTAGTTCATGACTTCGGTCCCTTTCCCTGTTTGTGACGTCTTCCGGGGACCAGCCCCCACCCGCTGCGTTGCTTGGCGCTTGGGGGTTATAGCTTGTTCTCGGGAAGTCCCTGAGTTCGTCCCAAAGCTCTGTCTCCTCACCGACTTCGTCCCATCGGGGAAGGGAGGCTCCGGACTCCACCCAGGCTTTCAGGGCTTGTTGCATGTCTTCCTTGGTGTTCAGACCAGTGGTAGCGATCTTCCGTTGTTTGCAAAATTGTTTCAGCTCCTTGTGTGTGTATTCTTCTAACCGCTGTACACAAAACGTAGCACTCGCGTCGGTTTCAGTGGTGCTCATGGTGGTTTCTTCTGCCGTCTTTGTTCGGTAGTGCGTCAGCCATCCGTTGTACGATCTCTAGATTGTGGGCTCAGATCCCGTCGCTTGCCACCAGTGTTAGAAGGGCTTGCCTCAGGGAAGGACAAAATATGTACCTGACCACCCTGCGCCCCACCCTTCCAGGAGAAATAGCCGAGCCCTGGCCGGAGACCCCCTCAGGGCTGGGTCTCGTACCTAGGATCGTACACGCTGATTTAGCACCAGGCAACACAGAGACACCACACTGTAGATTCTGGAGTACGTATGCTTTATCTAGAAATATCAGGATCTTTATGATCCGTAGGGCGTATGTACAAGTAGAGCAAGGGCTCACAAAGTCTCGGTTGGGGTAGGGGTAGCGGGACAGTCTTAGGATCGGGGTCAATGCGGGAGCGTATCCGGCGAACGGCTCTCAATCCTCGAGCCGGGGGATACGAGACGATCTTTGGGGTCCAGCCGGACCGGAATGTCTCTTGAGTGTGTCCAAATCTGCAGAACTCGAGTCCGGGTGTCGGAGGGCGGACAATCTTCCAGGAGCCGCGAGTCGCTCAGCAGTGCTCAGAGTTCTCTTGGGTTCAAGGTGAGCCGCGACCACATCAGCAGGGCTCGGATGTTTTTAGGCAGAAGTCCGTCTCTGCCAGGGGGAGCCACGACGCTGTCTGCAGGGCTCACCGAGGATCCAAGAGTTTCGTCGGATTTTGGGAGGATGTTCTTCAGCCGCGACCACGTCAGCAGGGCTTGTTTTGTTCCAGGATTCAACTGCCGAGGGTCCCAGAGCGCATCTTGTTATAGGGTGACTCCTCTTTGATGTCCGGAGCCCTCACGGGCAGCGGTCTTATCGCCTAGGGGTCGTTTGTTGGGGGTTCCTGCCACGCGGCCTTTTGATCCTTTCAAAGCAGGTTCTGGAGGGATCCCAGACACGCAGCAGGCGTGTTGCCAGCCCTCAGGGTGGCCGGAGGGCCGATCGAAACCATCTCTTGGGAGGAGGCCAGGTGTGAATGAAACCACTCCTCCCTCTCCTGCTCACCAGGAGCTCTCTCTCCCCCCAGCCGGCAGGGCGCGACTAGGCCGGGGTTGCGCTTGGGTCGAGGGCGGCCATCTGGGGTGCTGGGCCGGGTTACTGGAGGCCGCGAGGCTGATGGAAGGGGAAGGATGCCCGGTGTCGGGAAGATGGAGGGGAGGACGTGGGTAACCCCGGGTTCTGGGTCGGGTAGGCTACGCTAGTCAGTGTCGTGTGGGGTGTGGAGGTTAGTCTGGTGTCGCTAAGGGTCTGGAGGGGCCACGCCACGAGGCCGGGTCCAACAATAGTACAGAAGAGATCGGGGTGAGAGGTACCCTAACCCCATTAGTGAATTTTAGGATTGTCTGAGGGACCCCTTCTGAGTTTCTAAATCCTGTAATGCATTTTATTTCTATGTGGTTTGGGCAGCATACCCGCGGCAACGGTCAGCCTGGTCCTCGAATAATGTTGTGGCAAGTCATGAACCTTGCTGAAAAAATATATACATTCTCACACTCACTCACATACTAATGCATGTACTCACAGACCCCCAATCAATCAATCAGGTGTTAAGCGTGACTACTCACCCGGAAGAGAAACAAGGCGCTAGGGTTGGGTGGGGTGCAGGTTCCAGTCCATCAAGGAGGGTGTCTGTCGAAGAGCCAGTTCTTGAGGTCTTTTACGAAGATGGGAAGTGATGTTGTCTGTCTGAGGTGGAGCGGAAGGGCGTTCCAGGCCTTGACCTCAAGGAAGGAGAAGGAGAGGCCAATCAGACTCATGCCCTCACACACGGACCCACTCCAACACTCACGTACAACTCACAGACCCACTCAAGCACTGATGCACCAACTCACAGACCCACACAGAGACTCTAGCACCCACTCACAGTGCCACTCATAGAGTCATGCACCCACTCACAGACCCAGTCATATTCTCATGCACCTACTCACAGACACACTCATGCACTGATTCACTCACCCGCACAGCGACTCATGCACCCACTCACAGACCCACTCAAAGTCAGACCTGCCAAAATTCTTCTCTATAGACCAGGTGCAAAAAGACGAAAGAAGAGGGGACAGGGTGAAAAACCTACATATTCTGGAATCCAAATAGATAATTGAGTTACAAACCAAAGTCCCTAAAGGTCTAAACTTTCGTTCTAAACGAACAATGCCTAAGGAATGCAGTCTAGCACTTGCACTTTGAGGATTCAAAGAATGGGAGATCATTCCCAATGGGAGTAGGTATTTCATTAAAGTAAAATTAACAATATAGATTTCCACACTGCAGAGCATTACTGATTTATCTCTGTGGAACTCTATTTTACAAGGCCGGAGGGGGAATGTTGCAACAAAATAAACAGATGAGATATAAGATGCCTTTGAATTAATCCTAGAATCAAGAAAAACAATGCGGATTCGCTAACTTTAGATGGCGACCAGAGCTTTAGCACTTTATAAGGACAGGATGAGGTCTTTGCACTTGCACCTTATCCCTAACAGCGATCATGCTGTACTGTTTATTAAAGTCTTGAGGATGTTTTGTATTTACTATAGTGGATACTATGCCTTGATAAAGTTAAAGCAAAGAGATAAAAACTTTATTTGCTGGCTTTCTACAAATTCTAAAATCAAAAATCTGAAAACCAAAGCAATATGAAAGAGAAATATTAAAAGGACTTCACATTTAGGGATTTAAAATTGAGTCACATAAAAGATTATATAATTTTTACATAGAAAATTTACAGTTGTAGGGACATTTAATTTATTCACGCATTAAATTAGAATTTTGATAAAAAGTGAATAGAAGAAATTAAAAAACAAAAAAAAAAAAAAAATTGAAACAAAAACAGAAAATATAAAAATTCTGAAAAGACAAAATAAGTAAATATGAGAAGAGTTCTACAAACTACTGTAACTGAAATGAATTGTTGTTTGTTGTATGTGCCTTTTGAAGTATGTTGTTTATGTCAGCATGTGACCATTTTTTGTAAAGATAAAAACAATTGTAGTATTTCAGCTCGCTGTGTGAACAAGGCAGGGGATTCTGCTGAAACGCATTACAGCCCTTAATACAATTAGTAAAAACATACTGGAAGACTGGAGCTGCTGTGTCGGTATCTGGCATCAGGATCGTGTGTGCAGGTAATGGTTGGAGGTATATCTATATATATCTATATATATATATATTCACTGAAAAAACCATAGGTTTCACACATGTTATAGTTAGTGGAAATTTTACTGATAAAAAACCAATGAAATTGCCCCGTTATAGTTAGCGCAGGCAACTATAACTCACGCGACCACAATCCTCTGCTGATGCTAATACTGTATTTAGACACTTATTTGCCCATGTCTTCTTCCATACATTTTTAGCTATACATATATTACAAATATTTTTTTTTCCTAAAGACACATATGTCATCAGCAGAGGATTGCGGTCGCGTGAGTTATAGTTGCCTGCGCTAACTATAACGGGGCAATTTCATTGGTTTTTTATCAGTAAAATTTCCACTAACTATAACATGTGTGAAACCTATGGTTTTTTCAGTGAATTTGCAAGGTTTTTTAAATGCTAATTCCTAACTATAACGTGTGTGAAACCTATGGTTTTTTCAGTGAATTAGTACGGTTTTTTAAATGCTAAGTTTTTTTCCCTTATAATAAGCCCTGTACATTTGGTGGCCTACGGCCACCAAAAGCACAGGGGGTGGGGTAAGTGTGGATAGTGTTTTTTTCCATTGTAATAAGCCCAGCACATTTGGTGGCCTTCGGCCACCAAAAGCACAGGGGGTGGGGTAAGTGTGGATAGTGTTTTTTTTATTTTTATTTTTTTACCGTACGCTTACCGTAAGCGTACGGTAAGCGTACCCCGCGAAATTGCCGAAAAAAAAATAAAACCGTTTTTGCACTTGAGGGATGTTTGGGGACTCCCTCCACATGACTATGTGGGAGGGAGTTGTCAAAACAGCCCCTTTACATGTTTTTGGGCTTCCGATTTTAAAAATCTCTCTCAGTGCGAGAGACAAAATGGCGGCCGCCGCTTCCTGGTTTCGGCCGATTCGAATGTTTACTAAGATCTAAGAGCCAATCAGAATCGCGCTCGCGCACGCCACCGTACGCTTACCGTAAGCGTACGGTAAGCGTACCGTAAGCTGGCTCAGATATATATATTGATTTAAAGGCTATTTTCTCAGAATCTACTGAACAGATTTACACCAAACCTACAAAAGGCACTTCCTTGACCTAGGGACTACCTCTCTGCCAAATTTTGAGTAATTCTGTTCAGCCATTCGGGCTGTAGCTCGTTCTAAAGGTCCTATGGAAAAATGCATGGGAAAAACGCGTTTTGGGACCCCCCTTTTATCTCAGCCCCCGCTTGACGAATCCCCCCGAGACTTTCAGGGTAGGAGCGGAGCGTAGCGCCCCACCTATTTTGAGAAATTCGCGAGGATTCGTCGACCGGCGCCAAAGTTATTCAAAATAGAATGTTGAGGTTTTCCTATGGAAACGTGGTCCTAACTATAACTACCTACTGGCTATCGCCAGTAGGTAATATATATATATATATATATATTCACAGAAAAAACCATAGGTTTCAGGCACGTTATAGTTAGGAATTAGCATTTAAAAAACCTCAGAAATTCACTGAAAAAAACATAGGTTTCAGGGGTGTTATAGTTAGCTGGACTTTTCACTTGTACAAAACCATTGAAATTCCCCCGTTATAGTTAGTTCAGCTAACTATAACTCGCGCGCCCGCAATGCACTGCTCATGACGTCACATATTACATCACTCATGACATGGTCAGTGACATCACTCATGACATCACTGATGACATCTCAAATGAGATCACTGATGACATCATCCAGTGAATGTGTGTTTTTCTGAAAATTAAATATGTTTTATGTATGTATATCTCAAGGTCGATGGAAGAATAAATGTGTATATAAGTGTCTAAATGGATGATTTGTTTTTGAAAAATTGATTGTGTAACTGACTGATTAAGTGTATCATAGTGAATACATGGCTTAGTGAGTAATGTTTAAATATGTAAATATCTGTATCAGTCTCTCACTTTGTGTATAAGTGGCTGCATGGGTTGGTGAGTAGCTACATGGGTGTCTATATAGGTTATTAGTTGGTTTTTTGAGTATCAGTCTGAGTGTCTGCATGGTTCGGTGGGGGGTATTACGTAGTGCATAGGTGCATGAATGAGTGACTCACTCTTTGTATGTGTTGAAGACAGCATGTGTGCAGGACTGCATGGGTGGATGAGTGTGTGTATGGGTGTGTTAGTGAGTGAATGACTGTCTCAATAGTGTCTTTATGAGTAACTACATATGTTTTAAACTAGTATATGTGACTATTGGTGTATATAAGTGAGTATAGGTGAGAGTGAGAGATTGAAAGAGTTCCTGTATGAATAAGTATGTGTTTCTATAAGTGATTGTTTAAAAGACTAAGTATGTGTAAGTTTCCGTAGAAGTAAGTGTGGTGGTGTGTGTCTAACTGTATATGCAAATAAATGTATGTTTGATTCTTTATTAGCATGAGTGACTATGTGTGGGAGTAACTCTATGGATGAGTGGCATTGTGTAACAGGATGTATAGGTGTATGAGTACATATGATGAGTGAATATATGTATGAGTGACTGTATAGGACTGTTGGTGAATGAGTGGATGTGTATGTGGATCTTAGAATTACTGAAGAGGTTGTTGTAACTGGTATTGGTATGTCCATTGTTTTGAAAAGTTTAGTCTCTATTTTTGAATGTGTGTATCAAAGGTTATATTAGGGTGAGAGGAGGTCTGCCACTCTATCACAAGGATGATGTCATCAGTGATGTCATCAGTGATCTCATTTGAGATGTCATCAGTGATGTCATGAGTGATGTCACTGACCATGTCATGAGTGATGTAATATGTGACGTCATGAGCAGTGCATTGCGGGCGAGCGAGTTATAGTTAGCTGAATTAACTATAACGGGGGAATTTCAATGGTTTTGTACAAGTGAAAAGTCCAGCTAACTATAACACCCCTGAAACCTATGGTTTTTTCAGTGAATTTCTGAGGTTTTTTAAATGCTAATTCCTAACTATAACGTGCCTGAAACCTATGGTTTTTTCTGTGAATTTCAAAGGTTTTTTAAATGCTAATTTCTACCTATGCCTACAGAGATAGGACATGTGAAGAAAGAAGAAAAAATGCACAGAAAGAAAAAAAAGAAGTGCAGAAAGAAGCAACAGAAGTCCTCAAAGACGAAGAAAAGTGCAGGAAGAAGGATAACGTGCAGAAAGAACAAAAAGAAGAGCAGAAAGAAGCCTTGTTGCAAAATCATCCTGTACCCTCAAATTTTTCAGACGGATACTGGTGGTAACTGAGTCTGACTAACCAGTCCTAGAGCCAGTGCTATGTTAAAAGACACTTAGAATACAGTGAAAACACCTACATACACTAGGGAACATTATGCGTTGGGGTCCCCCTGTGATTAGCATGACCTCCTCTGTAAGCCCCTAGTATATAATAGGGCAGGGGGATTAAAACTACCTCTTAAAACAGGCCACAGAGCTTTTTTGCACACGTTAACTCAGGCCCCGTCCCCTCCCTTCACCACTGTGTAAACACGCCCTGTGTCCGTTTTTAGTTGGGAGATTAAGTTCATTTGAATCCTGAGGGTCCCTAGGGTCCAACTAGCCCACTAGGTACCTCCAGTAAGTGCCACAGAGCTGCGTTGCAGAGAGGTGTAAAAAGTGGCACGGCCTGGACCACCTCTCTGCAATGCAGCTCAGTGGCGCTTACTGGAAGCACTTGGTGGGCTAGTTAGCCCCCAGGGGCCCTCAGTATTGAAGGAAAATTATATCCCCAATTTAAAACGTGCCATAGTGCGTGTTTGCACACGTCACCTCAGGGCCCGTCCCCTCCCTTCACCACTGTGTAAACGCGCCCTGTGGCTGTTCTAAGTTGAGAGATTAAGTCCCCTTGAATCCTAAGGGTCCCTAGGGTCAAACTAGACCACTAGGTACCTCCAGTAAGCGCCACAGAGCTGCGTTGGAGAGAGGTGTAAAAAGGGGCTTGGCCTCAGAACACCTGTCTGCAGCGCAGCTCCCTGGTGCATACTGGAGATGCCTGTTGGGCTAGTTGGCCCTCAGGGACCCTCAGTATTGAAGAGGAGTTAATTCCCCAACTTACCACTCGCCAGGGGGCGCGTTTGCAGAGTGCTGCAAGGAGGGGGCGTGGCCTCTGGCACGATGCTAGTCTTTTATTTATTTTAATTTTTTAAGAAGGGGGGCTGTGTGGTTCCCCTTCTTATTCTAATTTATCGGCCCTGATGACCCCATCCCCCAGGGCCTGTCTCCTAATTATATTTTTTTGACCCCAATCCCCAGGGCCGGCCACTGTTTTTTATTATTTTTAAAAAATATATATTTATAGACACACCTAGGACATGCTGGACAAACCGTACGTACCTATCACCATGACGATTTGCGTGATATTCATTAAAAGGCGACTATGCATACAATGAATCCATGTGGAATGTATTTACACCACTAGTGAAGCTCTGACATGTCTGATGCCCTACCGTGCCTAATCCCGGTAGACACCCTTGTCGTTTATTTATACAAACATGGGTAGCTATTGACGGGCACATTTAATACACATGCACACCAAGCCATTCAAAGGGGATTCGACAAAAATTCGACCAAAACTATGCAAGAAACCCCCCTCACGGTTAATAAAACACACATCCACTGCCGTATGTGTAATACTTTTTATTTTACTCTCTGGAAAGGGGACGAACATCACTTGAGAGTCACAGCGCGCTCCTGGCAGAGCCCAATGCTGTGTTACACCCACCATTGCCTGCTGAGTGCCACACACCTCTGTGTTGTATTCCACTAGCTAGTGCATATGCTATGACACTCTCTAGCCCATGTGCACTGTAACACCACCCCGTGAATATGTCATGCCACACTTGTCTTCGCACGGGTTATATTGCCCCATCTAACGTGCCTTCCTCGATGCCTATGTTATAACGCACAGTGCTATGCCATACATATTACAATCTGGGATCCATATCTTTGTCACAGTGCATATGCAACGTTACACTCCCCAGCACATATTTTATATTACAACTTTAGAGACTAGTTAGGTTACACAACACTGCCCTGTGCATATTACACTCCAAGGCGCATATCGCATAGCACGCGCTAGTGCCTGTGCTATCTCGCGCTCTCCAATGAATCTGTCATTGCACAGAATGTATTGCATATTATATTTCATGCCCGGTTCATCTTATATCACACTTTTTGGTGCATAGTTTATACCATACACTATATCTAGTTTTCATTTTCAATCGTGCTCTCAGGACTATGTTCTATATAACACTGTGTTCACCTACCCTTTTCACGGGCATTACATTTTGCGATAGGGGGTGGAGGGTCAGGGGGTGTTTCTGCCAAGTGAGCCCGGAGTCACAGTCACAAACGTCCTCTTCTTCCTGAATAAAAGTGAGATTATGCTGCATACTTGTTCATATTTTAAGTAGTTCGCACAGACACACGTTTTAAAAACAATAAAGTTCCTAATACCCGCCTTCTCTGAACAGTTAGCTTGCTGCCCCATCCCCCTCCTCCCTATCCTCTGTTGTGTGAATCCATGGACTAGCCTCCTCCCTCCTGCCATGCATGGTCTGATGTGCTGCCACTGCCCTCAATTTAGTATGATGTACCAGTCCACTCCTCCTGCCCTCCATTGCCCAATTTTATGCCCCATCATTGACCTACTGCTTAAACTCTGTGCTTAGCTTGCTGCCCCTATTCTCCTTCCCCCTGCCCTCCGATGTCTTTGTGTATGCCCCTGCTGCATCCTTTTTGCCCACCATGTTCCATGGACCTGCCACTCCTATCTACTCTGAGTGTTCTGTTGAGCTGCCACTCCCCTCCCACCTGCCTAGCATTGTCAGATGACTGTAACCTGTCCCTGCCACCTCCACCCTGCCTGTCCACATGCCATGCCCCTATCCTCTTCCTCCTGTCCTACATGGTCCATTGTACTGCCACACCCTTCTGCCCTCCCTGGTCTGTTGTGCTGCAACTGCTCCTCCTGCCTGCCCCGTGCGGTCTGTTGTGAGGCCCCTTCCCCTGAACTTTCTTGTCTGTGCACAGGTCCTGACCCTCCCTTCTATCCTCCATCGTCCTTTGTGCATGCCCCTGCACCCTCCTTCTTGCCCATCATAGCCATTGTGCTACCACTAACCCTCCCACTTGCCATGCATGGTCTTCTGTGCTGCCATGGCCCCTCCCACCTTCCCTGTGTGGTCAGTTAGCTGCCCCTGAACCCCTCCCACCTTCCCTCCATGGTCTGTGTGTATGCCATCACAGTCTCACTGTTGCTCTTCATGGTGTGTCTTGCTTCTAGTGCCCATCCTGCCTGACCTCCATGGCTATCTTGCTGCTCCTGCCCTGCCCCCTTGCCCCCAGCCCTCTGTTTACATGTGCAGACCCCTACTCCCTCCCTCCTGGCTTGTCTGTTCCATTGTAATGCCCCTGATCCGTCCCTCCTGCCCTTTATGGTCTGTTAAGCTGCAGCTTTCTCTCCTGTCTGTCCATTATGGTCCTGCCTCTTGCCCCTCTGTTCTCTGTTGTCCATGTGCATGGTCCTGTCCCCTCCCTCTTGCTTTCTATGGGTTGTTGTGCTGCACTCCCGTCCCGCATGCCCTGTGTGGTGTATTGTGCTGCTGCAAACCCTGGTGCCTGCCCTGCAGGGTCAGTTTGGTGCACCTCTCCATGTCTCTCCTCTCCTCTGTTATCCAAGTCCATGTCCCTACCCCATTTCCTTCCATGATCCAATGTACCATACTTGCGAACATTTTGAACTTGGTAAGAGGGAGATTTTGAAAAAAAACTGGGGTATTGATTTTCCCTTTTGAGTTACATTGAAAAAGAGGAGATTGTAGACAGGAGACAGATAAAATAAAGCCCATTTGAGCTTAAAAACATTGGACGTTTCCTGGCTGAATCGGGTCTGTTGGCATGTATGGTTGTACTACCATTGCCTCTTCCTTCTGCCCACAATGGTCTATTACATTGCCACAGCCTCTCTTGCAAGTCCTGTATTGTTGGTTTGTTGCCCCTGCCCCCCTTTCCACTGCCCTCCATAGTCTGTTGTGCTGCCACGGCCCTTCCTGCCTGCTCAGTGTGGTTAAATTGTTGCCTTCGCACCCTCCTACCTGCCTTCAATTTTCAGAGTCTGTGCCCCTGGCCTCTGCCTCTCAACAGTATCCTAATGAACAACTAGATTGCTAACATTCTATATTTATTACAAAAGTGTGGAACGCCTGACGTCATCTTGATGTAATCAAAACTGTAATACATAGAGTATTTCCTTTAGAAATACATATATGAGAGGGTCTTATTGGCATCAAAATTATGGTTAGTGCTCTAAAAGACTAAAATAAGGACATATTTTCTGAGTTTTCAAATAGCGAGAAAGCACTTTTAAATTATTTGTTACCTTTATGTTTTTTTATCCAGTTGACCACTTGATTAAATGTTGCACTTAGGGGAGAGGATGTGGTGTTACTTCCAGAACTGCAGACTTTGCAACTGGGGAACCAGGTTGGAGTTTCTGCTTCAGCTCGACATTCTGTGATTCTGGTCAAATCACTTAGTCTCCCCATGTCTACAACCAAAATGAATTTGTTCTTGTGTGATGTAACCAATGCTCATGTAAAGCACTCCAATACCTGACAAGTCTGCACTATATAACACTGCAAAAACACAAAATAATAAGTGTTTTGCACACTTCTGTCATTGGGCTATATTTGGGCTACATCTGGGTGATTTTGGGCTACATTTGGGCTCTTTTGTCTCCGGTGGCCATCTTGGGAGATTTATTTGTTATGAAGTTTCCTAATTTCCTCATGTACTGCAGTCTCCTCAGTAGGAAATGCTTTCAGTTTTTTACTTTGATTCCATCATGAAGGTATTCAGATATGTCACACATTTGCCATAAATTCTGAATGTTAGCACTCTAGTTGCTCATTAGATCACTGTAGTAAAACTGTTCACCATGGAAGTCTGCTCCTGGTATTAAAAGTGCATGTTTCAGTCTGCATGTCAGAATTTTTTTAATGAAATAGAAGAGGATTTGAGAAGTCACTCAAAATGTGCCCTCATTTTCTTTCTTCAGCATTAATCATAATTTCTATGGCAAAATGAACCCCCTCATTGTGTTCCTTTTTAAATTAAATGTTTTAAGTGTTACCAGTTTATTCCAATCAAGATGGCTTCAGGTGTGCCATACTTTTGTCATAATGAAGACAGTAAGCGCTCTAGTTGTTTTTAAGAACACTCTGGGACATTCTGTCATTGGGCTATACTAGGGCTACATCTGGGTGATATTTGGGCTACATTTGGGCTCTTTTGTCTCTGGTGGCCATCTTGGCAGACTTATTTGTTATGGAGTTTCCTAATTTCCTCATTTACTGCAGTCTCCTCAGTAGGAAATACTTTCAGTTTTTTACTTTGATTCCAAAGGCATTCAGATGTGTCACACATTTGCCATAAATTCAGAATGTTAGCACTCTTTTTGCTCATTAGATCACTGTAGTAAAGCTACTGCTCACCAGGGAAAACTGCTGCTGGTATTGAAAGTGCATGTTTCAGTCTGCATGTCAGAATTTTTTAATGAAACAGAAGAGGATTTGAGAAGTCACTCAAAATGTGCCCTAATTTTTCTTTCTGCAGCACTAATCATACTTTTTATGGAAAGATGAACCCCCTCATTTTGTTCCTTTTTAAATTAAATGTTTTAAGAGTTACCACTTTAATCCAAGCAAGATGGCTTCAGGTGTGCCATACGTTTATCATAAGTAGGACTGTTAGCGCTCTAGTTGTTCTTTGGAACACTCTGGGAAGCTGCAGTAGAACACAAAGGAATCAACTGACAGTCTCTGCCCTTGTTGGATGTACATGTTTTACTGAGAATGTCAGACTTCATTCTCACATGACTGAGAAAGATAATGTGAATTTACAGAAAATAAGCTCTCAGTTTAGCTTATAGATCACCTTCCAAACCTCTGTGGGAAAAGCATGAGAAAATATTTTTCTCTCAATCATCATATCCCAGCAGAAGGCTTTTTCACATGGTGAAATCACCTTAGAACATACCACAATTCCTAAAATGAGTATGGTACCATCAACAAATGATTTATAATGTAACTAAAGTCTTAAAACCTTCAATGCTTTTTAATGAGGTGCTATCATGTATATTGGTCCCAAGATGGCTGCCAACACTTCTTGGATGAAGTGCTGACAGCCAATCAGATCTCAGGATGAGATGTGTGGTTAGGCTCCGCCCACATATATATATGATTTTACTTTTGATTTTCTCAGGAACTACTGAACAGATTGACACCAGACCTGCAAAAGGCACATTCCTGACCTGAGGACTACCTCTCTACCAAATTTCAAGTAATTCTGTTCAGCCGTTCGGGCTGGACCTTGGACTAAAGGTCCCTTTAGAAAATTGCATGGGGAAAACGCGTTTTGGGACCCCGCTTGACGAATCCCCCCGCGACTTTCAGGGTAGGAGCGGAGCGGAGCGCCCCACCTATTTTGAAAATTTCACGAGGATTCGTCAACCGGCGCCAAAGTTATTCCAAATAGAATGTTGCGGATTTCCTATGGAAACACGGTCCTAACTATAACTATCTACTGGCGACCGCCAGTAGATAATATATATATATATATATATATATATATATATATATATATATATATATATATATATATATATATATATATAAAATAGAAATAGTCCTTTCCGCTCTCCTCTCCACTCGGCGGAAATACAGGCACGGACCTCTCGCCTCCGAATCAAAATCAAACAGTCCCACAGGCCAAAGCGGGTGAAGCAAGTAATTTAATACCCAATTTAAAATGAAGAATTTAACGGACCAGTGTCCTCCATGACGCGTTTCGCTCCACGCAGGGAGCTTGATCACATGATGCGTCTCCGTGAAATGAGCTCATAAATAGAGCGACACTGAACACCACAAGGAAGAAAATAGAAGACAGACTGCAGAATAAATCCTAACAAACAATCCGCTCCCTTAGGGCATGATCAAAAGTGCATTCAATGTCTTGTGCAAAATACGCAAAATTTAGCAGCGGGGCTCAGTAAACAATTATTATTTTACAAAACAGACAGTCATTGACAAGAATGTATAAATATATAAATATATATATAAATATATATAAAATACATAAAATACAAAAAGGAGGTGCCATGAAGGGTGGTATTAAAATAAGTGCATAGTGCATATAATCCACCAAAAATGGCAACCTAAATAAGCCTATTATACACAGAAACGAACTGTCAAATTTAAGTACGAGGACAAGTGTCCAGTGACTGAGAGCCCAAAAGGTATGTTGCAAAACTCGATGTGTACAGCACAGGACATGGATCAAAATAACAGCATATATGAATAAAACTAGTCAAAAAAAGAGAGACAAAATTTCATAAATATACTAAAAAAAGCCGTAAAAAGATATAAAAATTCATCTTATAAAACAGATCAAAAGCCCAGGGAAAACAGAAAATCCCTAAAAAAACAAACAGTCTGAAAGTTAAAAATACTAGTCATAAAATGCCTAAAAGACATTATATAAAAGTATAAAAACCAATTCAGCAATAGAGTTAAATAGACAAGGCAAATGGCGACAATAAATAACAAAACCATTCATAAAAAATTGTGAAGATCCTCATTAATATTCAAACCATTAGGAGCTCTTGTATCTAAGGCTAGAATAAAATGTGATTCACGCTGTCTAAGTAATTTATCACGGTTGCCACCCCGTCCGGGGTTGGCAACTGCTCCTATGACAGTGTACTGCAGATCTTTTAATTTGTTATCATGAATGGCCTTAAAATGTCTTGCCACTGGATAGTTGTGGTCAGTTTACTATCGCCCTAATATGTTGCAGGACTCGTTTATGTACAGGAAGTTTTGTACTTCCTATATACTCAAGATTGCAGGTGCATTTAAGTTTGTAAATTGCATAATCAGTGCGGCACGTCAAATGTCCCTGAATGGCTATTTCTTTGCAATTAAATGCAGTTCTGTAGTGTGTGCTATTGGTGGCAAAAGTGCAGGCCCGACAGGAATTACACTTAAAAAAACCACTCTTATTAAGCCAAGTGCCTCTGGTATTAACCGGAGGCATGGTTCTCACAAGGGCATCTCTCATAGAAGGCGCTTTCCTAAAAGTGATAGAAGGTAAACTCGGAAGGATAGGACCCAAAATATTGTCAGTTAAGACAATAGGCCATTCAGAATAAATAATTTTATGAATGGCTTTTTCTTGAGAACTAAACGTAGTAATAAGACGAATAGACTGAAGATCTGATTCAGGGGTCAACGTAATATTCTTACTACTAGGTTGTAAAAGAGTAACCCTGGGAACAGTATTAGCTTTATTAAGGGCATGTGTAAGGAGAAGTTCTTTATAGCCCCTGTCCAGGAACCTATTGAAAGCTGCCTTCTGACATTCAATTGAGACAGTATCAGAACTACAGATACGTCGAAAGCGAATGAATTCGCCATACGGTTGATAAGGTGACGTGGGTGTGCACTTTCAGCATGTAAAATCGAGTTTCCTGCAGTTGTCTTCCTATGTAATTTGGTACAGAGTATATTGTTGTCTATATAGACCAGAACATCAAGAAACTCGACAGAAGAATTATCAATGGAAGCAGTAAACCTGAGGTTCAAATCATTCACATTAATATCATCAACAAAACTACTGGCATCTTCTTTTGAACCATTCCAGATTAAAAATATATCATCAATATACCGCCAATAATGAACCACATGACTCCACCAGTGCTGGTGGGTGGTCCTGAGGACATGCTCCTCCCACCAACCCACATGTAAACATGAGTAGCTGGGGGAGAAGCATGCCCCCATCGCCACACCACGCACTTTATGGTATATCACATTCTCAAACAGAAAGAAATTAGTAGATAGACAAAGTTCAATCATCTCCAAAATCATTTTGTTGTGGTCCTTCATATTGATATCCCTATTATCTAGGAAAAATTTAGTAGCAATCATTCCCTGACAATGCTTAATACTTGTATAAAGGGATTCAATATCCATAACTATCAGCAGGTAGTTAGAACACCATGTAATGTCTTTGATTTTATTCAAGAAATCGGTCGTATCCCTGATATAGGATGGCAGTGAAGTCATATGCGGCTGTAGAAAAAAGTCAACATACTTCGACAAATTCTCATTCATACTCTTCTGGGCAGAGATAATGGGACGCCCAGGTACTGGAGTTACTTTTTTGTGAACCTTCGGTAAAAAATATAAAATAGGAATAACCGGATGTTCAATATTTAGAAAGTTCATTTCATCTTTAGTTAACAATCCGTTTCTTTTATATATATATATATGTATACAATATGATAAAATCGGAAACAACTAAACGGAACAACCGCAAACGAAGGCAGCGCAGACAATGCAACAAAAACAGATGTCAGCGCCAAGCCACAACACAAGAAATAGCAAAAGAAATGGAATCGCAAACAATAAGCCCCATTACCAATTCTCTCTCGATTATCAACTTGACTGACATGCAGCTTACGATTAAAGAACAACACATTTTGTCTCTTGGACTGTCTTTTTGCCCGCCCAATCATTTTAATTATGCTCAAACACGCATTGATCTATATAAGTACACTCGCAAGTTGAAACTGAGAAAATTTTACTCACTCAACAAAAATAAACCGCAAATGAATCAAGAAGTCAGGCTATATGACAACGTTAGCCCCACTCTATTTACGGTTAAGGATTTAGACCTACTAAGTGACTTACAATCTCTGCACAGGGAAGGGACACTCGACAGCACCATATCAACCAGCAGTGGGGAGCCAAGATTCAATATGCCGGGTTTAACAGGATTTAAGCCTAAATTGACCTTCAACCCTATAATGCTGCACGACAACATCGACACATATAATGAATTGGTTGTAACTGAGTTGAAGAAATTGCATACTTCCACTACACGGGCACAGTGGAGTAAACACAAACAGAACAATTGCTATGGCAGCCTCATGAAAAAGCTACAGGATAACGACAATCTAATTATCCGTCAATCGGACAAGGGAGGTAACATTGTTCTATGGCCCAAAAAAATGTATCTGAATGAAGCTTTGCAACATCTTAATGATCGCCAATGCTATAGACGTGCCAATTGGGAAATGGTAAAATCTGCATGGAATAACTTTAACAGCAAACTACTCTCATGGAAGAGTGCCGGTCTATTAAGCAATGATGAGTTTACATTTCTCAAGACCAACCATCCTGTAATTCCAGCCTTTTACCTAATCCCAAAAATACATAAAAACCCAGACGTGCCTCCTGGTAGGCCAATAATTTCAGCTAAAAATAGCATGTTGGAGAACACTTCCCGCTACATTGATTTCTTCTTGCAGGAACATGTTAAGGGGTTACCATCATACCTACAAGACACTGGAGACTTCCTAAGAAAGATTGAGACAGTTGATTGGCAGGAGGATTTATTATTGATTACCCTTGATGTTACTAGTCTGTATACTAGTATACATCATATGGATGGTAATAGAGCAATAGAACATTTTCTATGAACTAAACCAATGTACATGTTACAACACAACAGAATGCTGCTAGACATGGTGATGACTTGTTTGAACAATAACTACTTTTTGTTTCAGAACCAGATCTTTCAACAGTTGAGAGGAGTAGCGATGGGGGCCTGCTTCTCCCCTAGTTACGCATGTTTGCACATGGGACTGTGGGAGGAGCAGGTCCTCAAAACTAAATTTAATGATATCATGCATAAACATATCGTGGTGTGGTATCGTTACATTGATGATCTCTTCCTTATTTGGAGGGGGTCGGAAACAGCAGCCAGTTCTTTAATTAAAGAGCTGAATGTAAATGATCTCAATCTGGAATTTACATCACACATCAGTAGTACTTCTGTTGCTTTTCTAGATGTTGAGGTGTATATACTCAATGGCCAGATTCGTACCAGACTGCACCGGAAGTAAACAGCAGGGAACACAGTGTTACATGCCTCTAGCCACCATCCAGGGCACCTGATACGCAGCATCCCTTATGGGGAGATGTTGCGGATCAGACGCATTTGTAACACAGATGAGGATTGCATTAAGGCCCAGCAACAAAGTAGGTGTAGATTTCTGGATAGGGGATATCAGACCCACCTTTTAGATAGCGCCATTCAAAGAGCCAATAGCACCTCCCATGTAAATGCACTGTGCATTAAAACTAGTTCCAAGACGCAAGTGTCTGAACATAATACCATCAGTGAACCTCCGAGACTAATTACAACCTTTAGCCGACAGCATAACAAACTACGCATGATCTTCAAGAAACACTGGGGTGTAATTCAAGGCGACACGGTCATCGGGGGAACTCTCCCGAAAGCCCCGGTACTAACGTTTCGGAGAGCTCGCTCAATGAGTGATATGTTGGTCAGCAGTAGTCCAGAGGTAAGATCGAATGCTTCCTGGCTTCAATCTACTAAGGGGTTCATCAAATGTGCCTCGTGTAAGGCTTGTAAATATGGCAGAAATAAAACCACTTACAAAACTCCCTTCAATATTGTCCCGGTTACGATCTCCAAGAAGTTAACCTGTAAGACTGACTTTGCTGTCTATGTGCTGGAGTGCACGTGTGGCCTGCAATATGTGGGGAGTACCAAGTTGTAGGTGCACAAGCGTGTACTCCAGCACATGAGAGCCATAAGTAACCAGGATGATAACTACCCAGTGGCCAGACACTTTAAAGAGAAGCACAATAGTTGTCTGGACCACCTAAGTTACTTTGTGGTGGATGCAGTATTTCCGCTCCGCCGCGGTGGTGATCGTGAATCCTTACTAAGAAGACTAGAAGCCAAATATATCATCGAATTCGATTCTAAAACTCCTGTGGGTCTTAATACAAGTGAAGATTTGCATACCTGGCTGTGATCTTGTTACCTTACGCACTAGTCCCTGATATGGCAATTGTCAATTGACTGTATACCGCAATACTGTATCTATGCGCCATGGTGGCAAATGGCTTGATGATCGTGGTATCAGACTAAGCCTAATATTAGATACAGGGTACATGCTTTTACAATAACATTTTCCAGTAATCCAATTTAATTGGTTTTTAGAATTTGTCTTGGACAATATCTTTTAGACTGATAACATCGGTCTCTTTCAGTTTTTTCGCTCGCTTCCGTTGAATAAAAACCCTCCCCTTTTTTTCAATACAATAGTATGTTTGTATATGTCAAAGCGTGATATAGGTGGGTCTAGCATAAGGAAAGTTTTTTGCAGTATAGATTTGTGACATTGGACCAGATCTAATTCATCTTTTAAATATTAGTTCCTCTAACCAACTCTCAGTTTTTCACTGCAACAAACACAGGGGTGATTTGGGGTACCAGAGATTTACTACTCTATCAGAGGCGATTAGTTTGTATATTTCGACTTAGTATGGGATAAATGATTTGTATTTTTGTGGGATGTTTCATATAAGGTTTACGATCTGTTTTTTCTGAGCAACACTTGCAAAGGGAAAATATAGGATTCCAATCATTGTTTACCAAACATATCATCGTACTGTATTTTATATAGCTGCTATTGTTGCTCTATGTTTGTACATTTGCACGATTTACCCACAGGGGTTGGGAGCGAGTACCAATTGGATCGGGCCAAATTGGTACCCCAGGTCCGAGTTTGCACAGTTACACAAATTGACCATTAAGGTGGTAATTCTTTATACACTTTACATGGTATTATGAAATGGTGCTATATTTGCTCTTAGACTGTATAAACTTCATTTATAGTTTATATTAGGTTATCATCGTACTGTACAATACTATGCTGCTATTCTTGCTGTATATTTGCATATTTACACAATTTACCCACAGGGGTTGCAAGTCTTTATGGATTGGATCGGATAAACTGCTATATGAGGTTCCAATTGACACAATTACGCAATCTGCCCACTGTGGCATTATGTCAAATCATTTCAAAAGGATGTATGTTATGATGTTGTTACATCTATGCGGAATTTGCACATTTGCAGAATTTGCACATCAAGTACATGTTTGTATCGAAATACATACGCCGCTTTTTATCAGGGGATGTGTTATTTACTTTCTCCTGTTAAGTGTATAATATTTTCCATTTGAATATTGTTTGTCCAAATCAATGTGTGTTTGCTTTGTTTACTGTCCATACAGATGGAGAGTAAAGTTATGAGGTTTTGTATAATGTGCAAGGCTACCAGGCATAAGAACTCTTCCATGTCTATTGACCTGCCGATCACGTGATTAGTCACTGGATTAGTTTCACTTTATATAAACCAATTGCTTTTCACTAAAGCGTCATGTGATCAAGGCCTTCTTGAGGCCGAAACGCGTCATGGCGGCTTATGGGATTCCTATGAATCAATAAACAACTTTGCACAGAAGATTGTGTTCGGTTTAGTCTTTCCGAGTACATTGGATATTGAGGGCGGAGTTCCTTGGACATATATATATATATATATATATATATATATATATATATATATATATATATATATATATATATATATATATATATATATATATATATATATATTCACTGAAAAAACCATAGGTTTCACACATGTTATAGTTAGCTGGACATTTTACTGATAAAAAACCAATGAAATTCCCCCGTTATAGTTAGTGCAGGCAACTATAACTCACGTGACCACAATCCTCTGCTGATGCTAATACTGTATTTAGACACTTATTTGCCCATGTCTTCTTACATTAAATTTTAGCTATACATATATTACAAATATTTTTTTTTCATAAAGACACATATGTCATCAGCAGAGGATTGCGGTCACGTGAGTTATAGTTGCCTGCACTAACTATAACGGGGGAATTTCATTGGTTTTTTATCAGTAAAATGTCCAGCTAACTATAACATGTGTGAAACCTATGGTTTTTTCAGTGAATTTGCAAGGTTTTTTAAATGCTAATTCCTAACTATAACGTGTGTGAAACCTATGGTTTTTTCAGTGAATTTGTACGGTTTTTTAAATGCTAAGTTACTTTACGCCATTCGTGGCGTGCGCGCCCACTTAACGCAGTTCGTTCCGTGCGCGCACGGTGCGCTTCACGCACCGTGCGCGCACAGTGAGCACGCGGTGCGCTTCGCGCACCGCGCGCCCACTTTACGCAGTTAGTGCCGTGCCCACGTTACGCTGGATGGGCCATGTACGCACGATGCGCTTCGCGCACCGTGCGCACATGGAGGACATATTATGCGCTTCGTTGTGAAAGGTAATGTTTGATTTTTTGAATTGCAGGTCGATTGCATATGCCATGCGCAACTGGTGCACCTCGGGCACCAGTTGCACACGGGGTGTGGAGAATGTGGATCATTTTTTTTTTATTATGTTTTTTTACCGTACGCGTACGGTAAGCTTAATCGGCGATTTTTCGAAAAAAATTAAAATTGAATTTTTGGCCTTGGGGGTTCTTTGAGAACACCTTCATCAAGGCTAGGTGGTTGGGAGCAGTCTAAACATCCCCTTTATATGTTTTTTGTCTTTGTTTTTCTTCCACCCCCTCAGAGTGCGAGATAGAAAATGGCGGACACCGCTTCCTGGTTTCGACCGATTCGAATGTTTACTAATATCTAACAGCCAATCAGAATCGCGCTCGCGCACGTCACCGTACGCGTACGGTAAGCGCACGGTAAGCGCACCGTAAGCTGGCTCAGATATATATATTGATTTAAAGGCTATTTTCTCAGAATCTACTGAACAGATAGGTAGGTAATATATATATATATATATATATATAAATTCCATACAATTGAATCCCAGCCAGAGCGCTTAGTAGCGGGTGCGTGCCTGAGGCCGAATCCGTGGCCTGAGTTAATTTTTAAAGCAAAGAGTACGCCGCAGTTAGGAAATCAAATTCAGTGTCTTTATTTTAAATCCACCATTAAATCTCCGTCTGTGAGACATCAAACATCAAATAATGACTAAATAAATGAATAAATGAAATATAAAAAAACTTAAAAAACAAAAGACACTTACTAACTAATTCTAACAAAAAAATGGAAATAATAATACAAAACTGAAAATATACAAATAATATTCAAAATATATTCAAAAATATATTCCACCAATATTGGAAAAGTATTGGAGCTAGAAAATTGGATATACTATTTCTCCTCCAGTTTATGCAATAGTAGTAATAGTGTTGAACACTTATTATTCCTAATCCATGCAGAATAACAGTAGGGAAAGTGTTGGATTTTGGTGTGATTAGATTTACTACTCCCACTCCAAATAGTGTAACAGTAGGGAAAGTGTTTGGCTTCGGAGGATTAGATTTACTATTCCCACTCCAGTCTGTACAACAGCAGGGAAAGCGTTAGACTTTGGAGGGGTTAAGTTGACTATTCCCATTCAGTCCAGTAGTAATAGAAAATACTTTATTTAAACCATAGGCCATAAACGTGTACAATAAAAACAAGTGAAAACTAAATACATTAGTGTAGGAGAGTAGGATCTGCACTTATGTTGCCCCCACTTTTTTCTGATGTTAACACTGGTTTTTGGCTTTAGTCTGGCTGGGTCCCTGCTAATCAGGACCCCAGTCTCTCTGTTCTCTCTAAACAACTTGGAGTGCATATTAGATGCACTAGTGATTGGATACTGTGGTACCTTATGAGCCCCTAGGTTATGGTACCTTAGGTACCAAGGGCATAGATACTTCACAGGCCTGCCAGGGGCTGAAGCATGTATTATGCCACCCCTGGGAAGCAGACTAAATCTGACACCACAGGCCTGCTACTGCAGCCTGGGTAAGGTAGTGTCAGCACTCCTCACTGAGATATAGGTTCCCTATATCTCACCTTACACACACACATAAGCCTATCAGTCACCCCTAAGGCAGGCCCCTTCAATCCTGAGGGCAGAGTGCTTGGTTTACATGTGAGGGGGTTCCTCTGCATGAGCAGGGCCCCTCTGCAGCTGGCAGAGTCTATTCTCTGTGGCTGTTTTTGGATGCGGTTAAACCATATTACCTAGCGGTAAATGCTATCTTTGGGATGACTGCATTAAAACATGTCGTGTTTGGTGTCAAACGCCTTGGAATCATACCCCCACACCAGTAACTGGTGTGGGAGTATGATCCCACCCTTCTAGAGGGATAGACATGCACCTACTGTGGAAACACGGTAGAAATCTAAAAGAGCCTGGCATCACAAAATGGATGCCACCAGCACAGACACCAGGCTGCCCTCCTGCTGCTGACCGAAACTCACAGTGGAGGAGGCCCAACAATAGGAATCCTGTCACAGGGAGGTGTCACCACCTTCCAGACAGGATTTAGTGTATTGGGGCTGGGTGGGTGCACTCCTCGAGTGCATTGAAGTCCTGCACTGGGGGAGCAGTAGGCTCCTCTGTGCATATGCCAGCTCAAATCGGTTCAGGGGCTACCTGCCCCTGCTGTGGCGTGAAACTGGACAAAGGGAAGTGGGTGTAACCACCCACTCCCCTGACCCACCCATAGGAGTGGTCATAGAGCTAGTCCCTCCCTTTCCTTTAGTATAAGATAGGGAACCCTTGCCATTGCAAGTTAGATATCCCTGGATAACGCTGTACAAGAAGAATCCTGGACCTTCAACGTTCCACTACCTTTGGAAGACTGAATAATCTCCCTTGGAGTCAAGGAGAGACTCCCCTGCTTGGCAGGCACCAAAACTTTGAATCAACAGTCACAATCTTTCCCACTCCCGCCAGAGTCCGAAGTCCCTGCAGCTCCAGAAGTAGATTTCCTAACTTCTTGACAGCCATTGTGAGTCCCCAGCAGAGCTGAGATGAGTGGACCCCACGAGTGGTGAGGAACAGCAATACCCGGGTACCATGCACTATTGTCAAGTGCAACCCCTTCACAACGTTCTAGGAACTTGTGCATTGGACCACGTGTGGCCCAAGCCTCCAGCAGGATTTTCACTGAAAATCAGAGGCCTACCTCGTCCCGAGTGACCGTGGGCTCCTGTGAAGTGAATCTTCCCAAGGTGTCTTTGCGATCCCTTGCCAGTTGGCTTGTGGGTCCCCTGAAGACTTTTTCATCAAACCAAAGGGCTCCCCTGATTGCTCCAGGCCTGCCCTGACTTACCTTCACTGGGTGAGTCCCTCAGACCTTGCTGGTCTGCACCGCTGACTTTCTTCACTTTCCACAAGATTTGCTGTTGCCAAGGCTTGTTGGCTCCAATCCGGCTGCCAACAGCTCAGTAAGCTGCAGACATTGTGGGACACTCCGAATCCAGCTCCTGGTTGTCATCAATGCCTCCTGGACCTCGTGGCTGAAGAGTCAAAACACCCATGATCACCTGAAATCACCCGACGACTGTGGGCATCCATCTTCCTGGGCCCGGGTCACCGGCAAGTGACTTTGAACACTGTCTCCTCTGCTTTCAGGTCTTCTTTCTTCTGAATCCATCCTTGGATTCCACTGGACACTTCTCCAGTCTTCACAAGCAGCAAGTCTTCTTTGGCTCCCATTGAAAACGACGCCGTGACCCGACACCTATGCACCCGGCTTCCCTGGGTGAGGTAACTCGTGCACTCCGGTGCTCCTGTGTGTGTTGGCCCTCAAATTACTTACCTTGTAAGTGACTTGCTTGTAGACTCTCCTGAAGTACCCTAGAACTTTAAAATTCCAGCCGCGACTTGCTCCATTGAAGTCAATAGGGAACCCACAGCTGTGTTCTCACACTGCACACATCTCCTGTGGGTCCTTTACTTACCTGCCTTGGGTGGATTAGTGAGGCCCCAGCGATTCTGAAGGCCCTAGGCCTTGTCCCCTTGCAAGTCAATATTCCTAAACCTCTTTTTTAGTATATGGTCTGGTACGCCCCTAGGGCCCCAGCCATATTTCTGCTTAATTTGTTGAGAAACGTTGATGTTTGCATATGTTCCTGACTTCTAATCTCATAAAGAGAATAGTAGAGTGTGTCTAGTAATAAATACATATCTATTTTATATATATACACCTGTGTGGTGTCCTTTCATTTGGTAATTCAAGAGATTATAAGGTAAAACAAGCTGCTTTACATTCCTCAGAGACTTAGCCTGAAGGCTGCTCTCCACAGCTACCACTAGGATAGCTTTCTTTAAAAGGTTGTCTTAAACCTATCTACCATAAGAGTCGAATTGGACTGGTGCAAGGTGGCCACTTTAACTAGTGACCAGCATATGCCAGGCCAACTTCTCACAATTAGGCTTGTAAATACACAATACAACACTACTAGGGTGTCTCCCACAAACAAAAGAAGGAAATGCAACACTGCTAGAGACAAAAACATAAATGGCCCACCGTGTCTAGTAGTAGAGTTTATGGCTGTAGCAGTAATAATGTTAATGGTGCTTAGTTGTGGTCAGAGACCATAAAAACAGTTCAAAATGAGATTTCATTAATCATAAATAATAATCAGAACATAACATAACCCTACCATTTGCCACAGGTATCGACAGCAGCTCCCATATCTCAACTCAGGGACACATACATGCCCTAAGTAATTTCTTAGGACAACCAGGTTAAGTAAAGTGCAAGTGCTCTTGCATTACAGTGGACGGGCAAGTTGTTTCCTGCCTATCCCCACTGCCAATAAGAATCTTGTCACACAGAAAACAGTGAGTCTGCTTGTGTCTGAGCTCAAAACTTGAAGAGCAGGTAGATAGTGCTGGAACCCTAGTCTCCGGCAGTAGGGTTTAGAAAAAAAAACAGTGGGCAACAGAACACAATATGTTTGCTGTTTCCACCAGATCCAAACTTATAGTGCACAGCTGCTTGTCAGTCTTATTGGCCCTCACCCTGTTCCACTTGTGAGTAAAGCCACTCAGTGCTAGAGTGCCAACCCTAAATTTAATAAAAAGGGATTTGGCCCAATGCAGGTTGACCTCATCCAGGTATGATTCATACTGTGGAAAGGGTTTAATAGATAAAAACCTGACAGTTAGGCTATCACTGGTTTCTTTCTGCATGCATTCTGTTCTTATATGCCCCCAGAATGCTTTCTTCATGAGAACCTTCATTAATGAATTCATAGCAGATGGTTTGGTCCACAAGGCATTCAGACCCAAAATAAAGAGCCATATTTGGATGAAAGATAGCCAAGGAACAGTTGTGTAATCTTGTCCAATTGGACAAGTTTGCGAAGACCTTGCCTATATGATTCAAGCTCAGGAGAGGACCATATCTTAACCCAATAAACCAGAGGTCTCAAAACAGCAAGGTCACCAATCCGCTTAAGAGCTAGGTGAAACTACACGGAAAGAAGTAGCGCGGATTGGGGAAGGAGAAGTAGAGACCTTATAACATGATCCTCTCTAGCTGTAAGGGTATCCAAAGAACCTATGCCCCAAACCTCAGCCCCATAGAGTGCTGTCGACTGCATAGTGACCTTATAGACCTCTACAACTGAATATGCTGCCCTCTGGGTGGAATCGCTATGTATCCTTCCAATAGCGGCAGAATTGTGTAGTAAGACAGCCCTTGACTTATCAATGTGGGGGGACCAAGATAAGAAGCTGCTGATTCGCACACCCAAAAATCAAAGTGCTTAACCTCCTCTAGTACCATGGTCCCCAGAATCAAGTTTCTATAGAAGGATCTGTGAGGCCTTAGAGTCATGAATTTGGATTTCTTAGGGTTGATCTCAAGACCCTATGATCACAAAATTCATGAAATTTGTCAGGAAGGATCTGGATTCTGACTGGGGTTCTGGAAATGATTAGGTTGTCATCTGCAAACAACAGGCTGGAAATAGATACACCATGGAGTTTAGGAGTGCCATTAATACAATCATGGAGGTAATTAAATGCATCGTTGATATACAAAGAAAACAGCATTGGTGTGAAAACGCATCTCTGATGCATCCCCCTAGTGATGTTAATCTTCTTGGTAAATGCCCCATCCTTGTCTCACCACACTTGGGCAAAGTTGTTCTCATGCTGCCTCACCAAAATCCCTACCAGGGTATGAAGAGCCCTCATTTATCTAAGAGTGAACCAGATGCAGGCTCCAGGTCATAGGTCAGTGAAGGCAACATAAAGATGGTCCTTCAGGATCTTGATGTACTTCTAGAGTATCAGCATAAATCTGAATATTTGGTCCACTGTTCCCACCTTTGACCAAAACCCTTCCTGAGACGGAGAAAGGATATGAAGTAGGTGGCCCACGCCTGTTGTTTTACCAAAACCTGGCTGCATAACACCTTTGTAAGATATCAATAAAGCTGATAGGCCTGTAGTTATTCGATTTACATCTGGCACCCTTTTTAAATATTTCTATAATCACTACTACTCTCCGTGAATTGGGAAGAGAAGAACCTGACATGATAGAGTTAGACAGGATGTTGATATACAGGGGCCAGATCTTGAACACGGAGCAATACAAGTCACCTGGAATGAGATCTAATCTGGGTGCTTTTCAGGTTTCAGGAACACGATTCCTTTGCCTCATATGCGGGGAAAAAAGGAGAGCCCAATCTACATAGGCCTGAGAGCATAGATCAGAGCTAGATGACAGCTGGACTTCAGACAGAGGCGTAGCTAGAGCTTGTGGCGCCCAGGGCTATCCCTCAGATTGCCGCCCCTGGGGAAAAAGGACGGCAAGCACTTGAAAGAGGACCGAGAGACACGTAGTATCGCCGCTAATAGTTACCTCGATCA
This sequence comes from Triturus cristatus, assembly GCF_964204655.1. Lineage (NCBI taxonomy): Eukaryota > Metazoa > Chordata > Amphibia > Caudata > Salamandridae > Triturus > Triturus cristatus. The sequence goes on along the minus strand of NC_140581.1, from coordinate 1,186,441,874 downwards.
TGGAAGTTACATGCACATACATGGCACGTCCAAGGCTACACAGTTGAATACACCAGTGACTGGCAGTGACTGGCAGTACAAAAGAGAGCACACAGACTGCATGATCTATCTGTGACATCCATCAGACAGCTGCGTGAACAATTACCTGGTAATCCCCTCAGCACAATGCAAACATGCACATACATGACACTGTTCAGGGATCCATCATCTACAGCTGACATTAAATGACCATTCATCATGGTCCCCCCATTAAAGCAGTGCACTTTGTGATCTGCATGGTACATGTTCTTTGCAGCAGGCACATTGACCCTCTGTGCTACCTTTCCAGGAGTCAACCCTTCCACTAGACAAAACTCGGATCTCTCTCTAGGAAGAACATTAATCACCGAAGTTATCATGACATTTTTATTGTTTCTGAAAATTGCTGGAGGCCAGGAAGGAGGCAGCAAGTTTTTTTAAAACCATAATATACTTGCAAACACTACGCACCCACCGAAATAGGTACCCAGTGTGGTTACGAGAAAAATAATACCTCACTTGTGTGGGTTGGCCTAGTGCCCGCGACAGGACACGGCGCAAAACGCAATGTGGCCACACCTCAATTTCGCAGTGAAAAATGACCCTTTTTTGGCAAAGTGCCTAGCTGTAGTTTGTGAACCCTAGTTCTGCCGGCACCTTGGGAAACCTACCAAACCCACACATTTCTGAAAACTAGACACGCGGGGGCTTCCAGGGAGGTATGGCTTGCGTGGATCCCCCAACGTTTCCTTACCCAGAATCCCCTGCAAACCTCAATTTTAGCTGAAAAAAATCACTTTTTTTCACACATTTTGTGTGGGAAAGTTGAGGCATCACCGGGCTCACACAAATTTCCCAACACCCTGCGTTCCCCCAGGTCTCCCGATAAAAATGGTGCCTCACTGGGTTTTTGGCCCCGTGCTCGGCGGCCATCTAGGGAAACCTACCAAACCCACACATTTCTGAACACTAGACACCCTCCCTATGTGCCGGCTGTGCTAGGGCCCAAAATCCACAGGTAGGCATATTGCTAAAAACAACTCCGTGCCTAGTTGGCTTTCTGCCATCCGGGGGGGTATCGGGGGGAGGGGATTGCCCTGATATGCCCCCAAGGGAGGTAGAAACACTGTGGCTATTTTTTTGGGGGTTGGGGGCATTGGTATGCCCATTCTGGGCAGCCCCCACCCCCACGCATAAAAAAAGCAAGCGTAATCGTTGGCGTCTAGTGGGTTTTTTGCCTCCCCAGGGGGGGAATTGAGGGCTACTGCCCCTATCTGCCCCCCCCCGGGGGGACAGAAAGTCCACTAGATGCCAGGGAGTTTTTTGGGCAAATTTTAATTAGGGTGGGGGCTGCCCAAAACGGGCATGCCAATGCCCCCACCCTAATTAAAATTTGCCTAAAAAAATCCCCGGCGTTTAGTGGGCTTTTTGCCCCCTGGAGGGGCAGATTGGGGGCTACTGCTTTACGTTTTGCGGGTAGGGGGTGGGGGCATGGGCATGCCCATTTTGGGCAACCCCCACCCTAATTCAAATTTGCCCCAAAAAAATCCCTGGCGTCTAGTGGGTTTTTTGCCCCCCCAGCAGGGCAGATTGGGGGCTGATGCCCCCATCTGCCCCCCAGCGGAGGCAGAAAGTACACTAGATGCCAGGGAGTTTTTTGGGCAAATTTTTATTAGGGTGGGGGTTGCCCAAAACGGGCATGCCAATGCCCCCACCCTAATTAAATTTTGCCCCATAAAATCCCTGGCATCTAATGGGATTTTTGCCCCCCTGGGGGGCAGATTGGGGGATATTGCCCCATCTGTCCCCCACGGGGGCAGGAAGGCTGTAATTTTTGCAGGGAGGGGGTGGAGGCATGGGCATGTCCGTTTTGGGCAACCCCACCCTAATTCAAATTTGCCCCAAAATAATTCCTGGCGTCTAGTGGGCTTTTTGCCCACCCGGCAGGGCAGATTGGGGGCTGATGCCCCCATCTGCCCCCCAGGGGAGGCAGAAAGTCCACTAGATTCCAGGGAGTTTTGGGGCAAATTTTAATTAGGGAGCGGGCTGCCCAAAACGGCCATGCCAATGTCCCCACCCTAATTAAAATTTGTCCAAAAAGTCCCTGGGGTCTAGTTGGCTTTTTGCCCCCCCGGGGGCCAGATTGGGGGCTACTGCCCCATCTGCCCCCCAGGGGGCAGGAAGGCTGTTATTTTTTCAGAGGAGGTGTGGGGGCATGGGCATGCCCGTTTTGGGAGCCCCCACCCTAATTCAAATTTGCACAAAACAAACCCTGGCGTCTAGTGTGCTTTTTGCCCCCCGGGCAGGGCAGATTGCCGGCTAATGCCCCCATCTGCCCCCCAGGGGGGCAGAAAGTCCACTAGACGCCAGGGAGTTTTTTGGGCAAATTTTAATTAGGGTGGGGACATTGGCATGCCCATTTTGGGCAGCCCCCACCCTAATTAAAATTTGAGAAAAGAATCCCTGGCGTCTAGTGGGCTTTTTGCCCCTCTGGGGGGGGGCAGATTGGGGGCTACTGCCCCATCTGCCCCCGGGGGGCAGGAAGGCTGTCATTTTTGTGGGTGGGGGCGTGGGCGTGCTTGTTTTGGAAGCCCCCCCCCTAATTCAAATTTGCCCTAAAACAATCCCTGGCGTCTATTGGGCTTTTTGCCCGCCCCGCGGGGCATATTGGGGGTTAATGCCCCCATCTGCCCCCCCAGACTCCACCAGACGCCAAGCAGTTTTTGGGCACATTTTAATTAGGGTGGGGGCTGCCCAAAACGGGCATGCCACTGCCCCCACCCTAATTAAAATTAGCAAAAACGATCCATGCATCTAGGGGGCTTTTTGCCCCTCCTGGGGGGGCAAATTGGGGGCTACTGCCCCATCTGCCCCCCGGAGGGCAGGAAGGCTGTTATTTTTGTGGGCGGGGGGTGGGGGCATGGGAATGCCCATTTTGGGAGCCCCCACCCTAATTCAAATTTGCTCCCAAAAAATCCCTGGTGTCTTGTGGGCTTTTTGCCCCCCCCCCCCCCCGGTGGAGCAGGTTGGGGGCTAATGCCCCCATCTGCCCGCCGGGGGGGCAGAAACTCCACAAGACGCCAGGGAGTTTTTTGGGCAAATTTTAATTAGGGTGGGGGCTGCCCAAAACAGGCATGCCAATGCCCCCACCCTAATTAAAATCTGCCTTAAAAATCCCTGGCATCTAGTGGGCTTTTTGCCCCCCCGGGGGGGGCAGATTTGGGGCTAATGCCCCCATCTGCACTCCAGGGGGCACAGAAAGGCTGTCATTTTTGCGGGGGTGGGTGGGGCATGGGCATGCCCATGTTGGTCAGCCCTCACCACAAATTATAAGAAAAATAAAAACCCTGGCGTATAGTGGGCTTTCTGCCCCCCGGGGGGCAGATTAGGTGCTACTGCCCCCCAGGGAGGCAGAAAGACTGTACATTTTGCGGGGTGGGGGCATGTTGGTAACCAGGATTGGCTGGTGTGGGCTGGCTGGATGCTCCTTCGGGCCCTCTAGGCCTCTGCTTGGTCTCCACCCAGCTGTCTAAGACATCTGAGTGGAGAGCTTCAAAGTGCACATATCACTTTGGCTGGTACAAGACAGTCGGCCAAAGGGACATGTGCACTTTGGAGGAAACAGCCAGTCACTGCTCCTGTCTTCTGCTGCCAAACGGCAGCAGGGGACATGCCCTGCATGTCTCTAGGCTCGGGGCAGGCAGGCTGCTGCAGCGCGCACAATGGTAAAAAATAAAATGGAAATTAAATCTTTCCATTGCCATTTTATTTTTTCCTGCGTGGCAGGCAGCGAGTGGCGGGGAGGGCGACGGTTCCCTGAACTCATGCAGAAACTGCCAATGCAATTTACATAATTGATAATCAATTACATAATTAATTAACAACTGCTAATTTATTCTTACTAATTAGCTTCCTATCCTATACCCCTACAATCTAAACCCATATCTAAAATATAATTAAAATAAATATTGCACAATTTACATAATGAAAATCAATTAGATAGTCTATTAGACATTAAACGTTATTTGTTAATTATTACTCTAAACTTAAGTAAAATATATAATTATTACACAATTCACATAAATAATAATCAATTAAATAATTAGTAATAAAACAATATTTAATTGTTCATTCATTGTTACTTAATTAATGTCCCACTCTATACCCCTACAAGCCTAGCAACCTGCACATGAAATGTAACCAAAATAAATAAGTATAGACCAATTTATATAATTGAAAATCAATTATATAATTAATAATGAATAATTATTTGTAAATTCATTATTAGGTAATTAACTTCCCATCCTGTACCCCCTACAGAGTACAGACCTAGCAGTCCTCACCTAAAGCTTAACAAAAATATATCATTAATACACAGTATACATCTATTATATAATCATTAATAATAATTCATTGTTAATTAATTTCTTAATTAACTACCTGCTCTATACTTCTTTAAACTTAGCAACCCGTGCTTAAAATATAACTTAAATAAATCAGTATTACATAAGTCACATATTTAATATCATTCATATATTTAATAAAAAAGTATTAATTACTTAGTAATTTGTTTTTTCTTAATGAACATTCTACACTCTGAAGGACATGGCAGAATACTACAGCCACGCAGATTATTACCACCTGCTATGCCTTCCCAAATGAAGAGTTGGTCAGACAGTGGAGAAGATAAAACAAACGTTTAGTAGCATAACACTCAATCAATCAATCAATCAAATATCTTTATTCGGTTATAGTGAACAATAACCATAAAAGCACAATAAAATACAATTTAAAATGATAATTTCTTGACCAGCAAAATACAGATTTACATATGACATTATCATGAATTTCCGACATCTAAAAACATTTTTAAGAAATGCAGTGACAGATGCAATAACAAATTCATTTTCTAAAAATTGCAATGCTGAAAAAGCTAGTTGGCAGCGTTTCCGGCCAAAATTCTTTAAAACAGGTACTATCCATCTCTTTCTTAATGCATCATAATATTTACAGAAAAACATGATATGGATAGTTGATTGAAGTGAGACGTCATTGCACGGACACTTACACAAATCTCTAGACCAGTCGTTCACTACAGGAAATCTTAGGGATCTAAATAAAATATTCAATCTAAAATGAGTCAACAAAAAACGGTCAAAGTCTCGATCTATTAAGAATATATACGGCTGAATAGTTGGAGTCAGTAGAGTTAAGTAGTGGGCTTGTGCCATGGGCTTTCTCATTTCAGCGACGGCTCTAATTTCGCCCAGAAGACCCATACAACTGGCTTTAAGATCTTTCCTAGATATACTGCACATCGAAGAAGGCTCTGTGAAATATTCCGGGTGTCCTATTTTTGTGAGGAACATTTTCACATACTCCAACCATCTAATAAATTTGACCCCATCAGACTTCAGTGCATCTGCCAATATATAGCGGTTAAAACCAGTTTCATCTGACAACCAAATTCTATGCCAAAGAACGACAGGTTGGATCTTAATAGTGTCTTCCAAATATGGCACGCCTAGTTCCAGGTGGCAAGTGTAATTTGAAGTACTTTGTGGTAGAGCCAGGAGAAACTTAAGAAAAATATTTTCCGCAATCTGCAGGGTGTTTATGTCTGCATAGCCCGATGAGTAGCTATAGACACACATTTGGCCTTATAAATATGTAAAAGTTCTGCCGGGGGTCGCTTTCCTAGTTTTCGACTAAAGTTTGACAGGGCCATTAGCACCTTAACAAACAACAGGCGTCTGGTTTTGACTGCCTCCGACCATGATCGTGTCCAATCAAATAATATCCCTAAGTATGAAAATATTTTAGTGCTCTCTATCGATCTTCCATCAATGTATAGAGTTTTAACCCTCTTGTTCGTCCCGATCCCACAATTCATTGTGTATGTTTTGGAGCAATTTATTGTAAGTCCCAAATTGGACATAAAGCTGGAGAATGAATTGACAACCCTTTGGAGTCCGAGTGGTGTACGGGCCATTAAAACAGCATCATTTGCATACAAGAGTGCAGGGATATGTCGCTTAGCTGCCTTCGGTAGATCCCTGCACTCTTTAACTAAAATGGATTCTAAATTATTTATGTATAATGTGAAGAGAAATGGGGCAAGGACGCAGCCTTGCCGCACCCCCCTCCCAATTCTAACGTGACTTGTACATTCTCCGCCTCTCCCATATCTGACCTTAGCCTTAGCCCCAGAATAAATCTCCCTTAAAAATGCAATTATTAAGAGATCCACGCCTAATCCTTCTAAAATCAACCACATCTTATCGTGGATAACGCAGTCGAAAACTGCCGTTAAGTCCACAAAAGTCATAAATAGTCTGCCCTTTTTTGCCCTTGTATACTTGTCCAATAAAATATGCAGGTTTAAGCCCTGCTCAACTGTACCCAGGCCCTTGCGAAACCCATATTGTAAATCACCAATGATCTTAGCTGTAAAATCCAACAATAAAATTGGATGATAGCAAGCCGGATTCATCCTATCTCCCTTTTTAAAAATTGTCACGATCGTAGATTCGTACCAAGTTGGTAAAAAGCCGCTTTTATTACATGCATTAAAAACCTGAGTTAAAAGCGGACCCCATAGTGCTAGGTTACATTTAAAAAGGTCCACAGGGATTCCTTCTGGCCCTGGGGCCTTACCACCCAAGCTAGAATTAATTGCTGCAGTAATCTCATTCAGTGTAAAATCCATTCTTAATTCTTGTACTGTAGCCTCTGTGTTCAGTATAATACCATGCACCTCTAAAGTAGGATTTTTATACAAATTTGAGTAATGTTTTATCCATTCTGGTTCGGAGATGGCAATCTCCATGACGGCCATCTCCTTGTTAGCTAAAAAAGGGGCATTCACCGTTTTCCAGAAGGAAGAGAAATCACGACTTTCAGCAGCGTCATATAAGGCCCGCCATGTGTTCTGTTTTAGAATAGACTTTCTAGCTTTAAGTACGGTTTTATATTTCGTCTTGCCTCCCTGATGTGGTCGATATTTTTTACTGTGGCATGTATACAATTTTTAAGATTGGAATATGCCTTTGTACATTCGGCATCAAACCATCCTTGATTATTAGTAACTTTCCTATTAGATTCAACAAAGAGTGATTTCTTTATATAATTTGAGATAGCCAAAAAGTTTTCCCTAATCTCTTGACTGGGTGTATTTTCATCCAAGCATGACAGGAACATGTTTTTACAATTAAAAACAATTTTTGAGATAAGTTCCTTAGTGTCTACAGTAGTCCATTTAAGTGCATAACCGTTTTGTCTACTCATGGCAATATTGTCAACATTATCTATGGATGTTATTCTAGCATTAGTGCTCTGTTTAAGCACTGTCACATCTACACTTAGAGGGAAGTGATCGCTTAAGGCAATCTCATGTATCTTAAAATTTTTAATACATGAAGAATATCTGCATGAGGACAAAATAAAATCTATGGTAGAAAATGTACCATGAGCATTCAAAGTAGGGCTGAAAGGAACCACGGGTGAACACAAACTATTAGCAAATCCTAGGTCGAACGTGAACATTATATCGTTCAGAGAGTCACAGTATATTGTGTGCGGAAAATGAACAAAACTGTCCCCATTTTCATACGTTAAGCCACAGATATCATTATCAATATGTTTACAAATGGGGGAATTGAAATCCCCGCCCCATATCACAAATACCTCCTTATTTAAGCGAGTCTGTAAAGTATGTAAATAACAACTCAATGATATCAGTGTTTCTTTAATCAAAGCAGGTGTCAAATTATTGTAATAGTTCAATATTGCCAAACAAAGAGTTCTATCCATATGTAAAATAACTATATGGTAGTAGGGTTCAATGGCAATAACATAGCGTAACACTCTATAGAAGAGCCCCATCAGAACCTCACCCAAGGGAGAGTATCGAGAGGCCTGACGACACAACACATGATAAACTTTTTGAGGGAATTTGGCCACGCCCACAATGGAAAACTACCGGTCGGAGCCGGACTCGAACAAACGAGGTACAGAGCGATGAGTCTGCACCTGCCAGTGGGTCGTGTTATCAGCGGCCCAAGGCCGCTGAGCCGAATCCCAGCATCTGACCAACGTGGGAGCATCATGAAGTGTCTTCATTTGAATGTAAAAACAATCTCACCCTTATTAGCGAGTGCAGCTGTAACCTTGGACATATAGACAGAAAATATAACAAAATGCAATGTTCTGCTGAAGCAAGCGATTTCATGTCTAAGCCTAACATCAGCAGAAATACAAACCAGCAAAGATTACGAAATACAAAATGGAGCCACCTTAGTCAAGCAGGCCTTTTATATTGCAGGCGTAAATTAGTAGGCCGAAAATACAAATATCTGTGCACACAAGTTAGTCACACTATGCTAACTTTATAAACGTACTAATATGACTAGGGGAAAGGAGACTAAAAATCCTCAGACCCTTTTAGCAGATTGTGGCTAACTTTGGCGAAGCCTTTATTGGCTATCCGGTAGGGTCTGTATCCATTTAACAATCAAAGTCATTACTCATCATAAATTGGGTATCAGGTGGAACACAAGAAAGGGTACAAGCATTAAAACAGTATGTTCAGCATTCGAATATACCTTTAGCAATAAGCATCAGTGACTGTATTTCCTGTAGCATCATAGGAGAACATTTAGTATCAGTCTTAGGAAACAGAACGGTGGGGGTGAGTTTACTGAAGTAATTTGTACTACACACCGGGAGGCAATGGATGCAGAGGCAACAAGAGAAGATGACACCTGCACTACTGTTCAGAACTACGAGAAACTTCCAACCCCATGAAGCCCATAGGCTCCAAAGTCATCCTGTTAAGGACCAGGAACCATTATCCTCATGTAAGTCAGACGCAATTCTATGTAACTTCTGAATTGTTAGGTTAACAGTCGGAGCAGAGTCAGGTATATAAACACAGCAACTGCTCCTGATGACAGGACGAGACGAGTCTCGTAGCCTGGAGCTCAACTGTAATACTCATAAGTATTTCTGCAGTGGTGTTGATAACACCATCCACCACTCTAGCAAGGCGACGTATATTGCGACTATTGAATATGGGACCCCAGAATGGTATAATACCCTTCATTATATCAGTGAATTGTTGCAAAGAAGTATCTGTTTGGTCTATATCATCGGCATTTATCACTCTCTTAACTCGGTGTATAGGAAGATCCCTACGCTGCAATTTATGATCCCTATGATATGTGGGTGGAGCAATATAAACAAGAGGCAGGAGGAAAGAACGATACCATCGACCGGACCAGCCTCTGGGAAGCCACGTATAAGCATGCTTCCCACAAATGAAGTACACATTCGGAAGTGTCAGTAGGGGTGGACTACTAGTCGTATTCAGTTGATAAGTATAAGTGCAATTACTCCATCCTACAGAAGCATTGCCTGACCCTTGTACACACAAGCTCGCTGTGTAGCTAATAACAGGAACAGGTAGAGCCTTATCTTCAGTGATATTGTGTTCTCGAAAACATTTAAAGTACTCTGTGACATTAAATCCTTGGAAATCCAGTACCTCATTTTGTAACCAGGTAACATTTTCGTGGACTGTAAATACATTCATACATGCATCAGGGTGTAGGGTACCCTCCTTTCCATCTGGGCCTGGTGTATACCCCTGATGTACAACTATACGCCAGGACTGCTTCATAGTCAGCTTGCGTCATTTTCATAGTGTCTGCATAATAATGCATGTAAACCATAGAGAGTAATTGGAACCAAGCCTCACAACTACCTAAATAGGACAGAGGCATTGAAATCAGTAAATCACTCCCGTGCATGACCGAAGGAAGTAGGCCACACACCCAACATTCTGTAACATTAGTGATGCTGTGAACTTGGTGAAGCATCTAAATAAATGCATTCTGAGCGTACATTTGTATGTGTCGTTCCTTATGCGGGGCCAAAGTAAGAAATGCATGTTCTGGAGAGACTGGAGTAGTACTTCTCAGAGTATGCATTGGATGTTGTACTTCCAGAAAAAGAAATATTCCTAACGCAAACAACAGAAAGAGTAATATTATCACCACAAATACTACTTTCGTCTTGAAGGACCAAGTGGACCAAACGGGACCTTGGGGATTAAGGCGAGGAGCCGCAAAGGGCTGCTCCTCTTCAGGGGTGGGATGACCAAAAGGGTACATTACTAAACAAAAGTACTGAGGGAATTGAAGCCGCGGTACAACCAGCCAGACGGAAGTCTTGTACCTGTGTCCGTCTGAGCCTCACAGACAGGCTCCTATTGTTCATCAAATGTTCGTTGTTCCCGCGGTGGAGCTGCACAACTTGCAACTCAGAAAAAGAAAACTATGGGGCAATCACACTCCGGAGAAAATATCCTCATCGATCCTGTGCAGTGTCTCAGGCAGTGCACCAGTATTTTTCACTCTAATCTAACAAGCACCAGAGACACAGCACTAATTCCCTGAACTCAAGTCCTTCCCTAACTCTTGTTTTGGCCTGCCGGTGCACTGTCCTTTCGTCAGGGCTGCAGATTGTACCTATCAAGTCCGGACACCTCCTGATCAGCAAACAGAGGTGCAGGCTCACTTTCATTTGGGGACCGGGACTCAGGGGCAGGATGCACAGAAACTGGAGTATCCGAAGTAACCCTTGTTTCAGAGGGGGTTACCTCTAATACAGCCTCTTCACCTTCTTTGTCGGTCTGTGCCCCTCTCAACCGGGTGTCAGAAAAAGGAACAAAGCGAGGAATCTGCTCTCCATCTTGGTCCGCGATCCCATACTTTACCCACAAATCGTATGGCAGTGGCAGGGGCACGCGCTTCACGTGGCTGGCATGCACCCAGTTCTTCCGGCTGGCAACATTTACTGCTGGTCACGTTGCTAGTAACACTTGCGCTGGCTCCCGCCACCTCAGCTCTAGGCTGGACTTGCACTGGAAATTTCACACAAGCATAAAGTCTCTGGGTTGGATCTGATGTCTGGGCCCCTCTGTCAATGGTTGCAGGGCAGCAGATATCTGTTGATGAACAGAACAAAGATCTTTAGAGAAGGAATACAAATAGTCAATCAACAAAGGATACTATATTACAGAAAACTTAGTCAGACTCGGTACGCCCCATACATTAGCTGGACGCCCAAAAATCACCTCATAGGGTGACAAACCAGTTCTCGAATGTGCTGTCACCCTTGTGGACAACAGAGCCAAAGGTAAAGCATCGGGCCACTTTAGTCCTGTGCTTTCATGTATTTTTGCCATCTTTAGCTTAAGGATACCATTGTATTTTTTCACCAGACCTGCAGATTGAGTGTGATTTGCAGCATGAAATGTATGTGCTATCTGTAGGCCTTTGCATACATATTCCATTAGTTTAGCATTAAAATGACTTCCATTGTCAGTCCATATCGCTCGGGGCAAACCGTAGCGAGGGAAATACTCCTTCAAAAGTGCTTTTGGTGTTGCTATGGCTGTATTCCCTTTTATCGGGTAAGCCTCCACCCACTTACTAAACGCGCAGACCACAACTAAGACATACTTTAAGTTGTTGACGCGCTCCATTTCAATGTAATCCATTTGCATCGCCTCAAAAGGGAATGAAGGCGGGGCAAAATTACCAGCTGGGACGGGGGTACCTTTTCCAGGATTATGTCTCAGACAAATCATGCAGTGTTTCAACAGGTGTGTTGCAACTTTAGAAATATTATCATTCTGCCAAACCGGATCTAATAACTTGCAAATGCCCTTCGTGCTTATGTGTGCCGGTCCATGTGCCGTGGTAACTACAGGAAGAACGTACGCATTAGGCAGTACCCATCTGCGTTTGTCAGATAAGTCAGTCCAGCAAGCATTTTCGTCAATGCATCCTGTCTGTTCCTTCCATGTTGTCACTTTGTCTGCAGTCGCTTCACTCTGTATGTCCCTCACACTCTCCACTGTATCCTTGAGCATCCCGTTATCTACCACACATCTAGGTGGACCTGCCACGAACATTTTATTCATTTTCAATCTTGCTGTTTCTTTGGCTGTCTGGTCTGCACACGCATTTCCCCTTCCTACATCATCCACCACAACTTTGTGAGCACTACATTTAATGATAGCCAATTTCTCAGGTAATGTCAGTGCTGCTAACAATCTAAGAATCAACAGACCATGCTGTAGCTTCTGCCCATGCGATGTGAGAAACCATCTCTCTGCCCACGGGTGCCCAAAATTATGTGCCACGCCGAAGGCGTACTGACTATCAGTATAAATGTTAACGGTCGATCCCTCACTCAACTCACAAGCCCATAGAAGAGCGACCAATTCCACTGCCTGTGCTGACTGATAGGGGACCCGGGATGTCTCAACTATCGTGTGTAGTGTGGTGATCGCATATGCTGCAGTGATGGTGCCATCCGGCAATTTGAAGCACAAGCCATTGACATATAGTTCCTCTTGGGGGTCAGATAAGGGAATATCTGTCAGGTCTACCCATCCCTTTGTTTCTTCCTCAATCCGAAACAAACAATCATGGACATCATTGTCCTTTTCTTCCGAAGGGAGGGGTAGTAATGTGGCTGGATTCAAGGTAGCACGCCGTTTTATAGTGACATGTGGAGCAAATAAAGTCAATTCATATCCAGTAAGTCGTGCACTGGTGAGGTGCTGTGTCTTTGTCTTATTGAATAATGTGTCCACAGCGTGCAGTACTATCACTGTGAGGTCAGTATCAAGAATGAGCCCTGCCGATTGCCTAATAGACACCGCAACAGCCGCTGCGGCTCTAAGACAGCTCTAAGACAGCTCAGGAGCGCTCTGGCGACATTATCAAGAATGGCAGAAAAGCGCAAGGTCTCTGCTTACCTCCGAAATTTTGTGTTAACACTGAGAGCGCGCAACCTTCCGCCTCATGTACATAGAGCACAAAAGGCTTCTGGTAATCCGGAGTGTCAAGCACAGGTGCAGAGCAAAGCACAGTTTTCAACTGCTCAAAAGCATCTTGGCATGCAGGGATCACAGCAAAGGTTCATGCACATCTTTAGTGGTAAGGTAAAGAAGGGGTTTCATTAGTAGGGAGAAGTTAGGGATCCACTGATGACAATAGGAAGTTATACCCAAAAACGCGCGTACCTCACGCTGGGTCTTAGGAACAGACATATTAGTAACTGCAGCTACACATTCAGGTGTTAGTCTGCGACCCTCCTTCGACAGTAGGTGACCTAGATAGGTGACCTCCTGTCGACAGTACTGAAATTTAGAGAGAGGGACACCTTGTGCCCGTTGTGTGCCCAATGCAGCAATAATTCAACCGTGGCAGCTTTACAACCTTCCTCAGTATCCGAAGCAACCAAACGATCGTCCACATATTGCAATAAAACATTACCGGGAGGGAGTTCCAGGGAATCCAATTGTGCTTTTAAAACCTGACTATAAATACTGGGACTTTCAGTATACCCTTGTGGAGCACAACAGAATCTAAAGCTTCGGCCAGATAATGAGTATCCGAAAAGGTGACGGCTATCTGGGTGGATCGATATACTAAAGAAGGCATTCTTCAAGTCGATGACAGAGAAGAATTTCGCCGTTGGTGGGACCATAGTCAGTATAGTAGTGATGTCAGATACCACAGGATATTGAAGGATCACTACTTTATTAACTTCTCGCAGGTCTATTACAAAACGGTACACATCTTGCATGGCATCAGGATAGTCAGTTGGAGCCTTTTTAGGAATAGGAAGAATGGGCTGTTACTCACATTAGATACTGTCTCCTCCACTACCCCTGACTGAATCAAATCTTGGATAATCTGCAATAAAGACTGTTCTCCTGTCTGCGAGATTTTGTATTGGGGAATTCGGGGCAACCTGGCATCAGGCTTTACCTTGATAGAGACAGGTGCAATCTTTAGTAACCCCACATCGGTGTCACCTGTGGCCCACAACTCGTGAGGCACCTCATTGAACTCAGGGGGAAGAGGATCACCTTTCGCAAAGCATTGTCTAGCAAGGGCAACTTGTCTGCCTACAGTGAGATAGACACCGTCCGGAGAAGAATGTATAGTCACATAGAACTTCTTCAACACATCCAATCCTAGCAAATTTGTGCCGCATTGAGATGTCAACAAGAACAGTGAATCGACTGTATACGGACCAAGTGTCAAAGAAAGAAGCTTAGAGATGGGGCTTACAACCGGTTTACCTGAAAAAACCACCGAAATGTTGTTATGGACGGACAGAGCTGCCCCTGGGACCAGAGAATGGGAAACAGAGCTATTCATAGCGCCTGTGTCAAGTAAAAATTTCTCAGTGGAACCTTGCAGATCCGCAGTGACATACGATCCATGCTTATCTACAGGTACCAAAACGGGTCCCTTGCTCTGTCCCTGGCTGTCCTAGCCATGCGAGAAACCAGTTGCGTCATCCATGTCATAATCGTTATGATAGTACTGGCATCCCCCTTGTCCATCAAAGTAATTCCCACTCTGTCTGTTTCCTCCGGTATTGTCCCTATGCATATCTCCTCGTCCTGTTCCTCCACGGCCCTGCCTCCAAAACCTCAGCATCTTTCATTCTTTTCCCTCGAATGCAATTCCGGGCACTCATTCCGCCAGTGCCCCTCCTTTCTACAGTTTGCGCACTGGTTTATTCCCAAAGGTGGTCTCGGAGCACCACCTCTGCCTGATCTAGGGCCTCGAGGACCAAAACCTGAACCACGTCCTCTACCTCCTCCTCATGCAACTTGCTGTACCAATACCCTCGCCTTCAGAACTTTTGCATCTTTTCGACTTTATCTTCATTCTCGTTCTCCCTATGCTCGTAGTACTGAGCCATACTCAGTATTACTGACGGGGTGGATGTTGTCCAAGTACTCTCCGCTGCTTGTAATCGAGCAGCGATCTCAGGGAACAAGTTGGTAACAAATCTATTGACAAATAGTCGAACTCCGCCTTCCTGTGCTATGTCTTGACCACTAAAATCTAAAAACACCCCTTGGAACCTGGTAAAGAAATCAGACACGCTCTCGTCATTCTTCTGCCGACATGCCGTCAACTTATCCCGGTCCACCTTCTTCGGCGGGATAAGGGAGTGCATGTAAGTAATGATACGTCCTGGTAAGGCTAGTACTTCTGCCCTTGATTTTTCACCAGGCTTGCGTTCCTTATCCCATGCCTTAATCTCTTCCCATGGTCCACCTAATTCTTGCGCATGGTCCTGATCATGTACTTGTCTCCAAATGTCAACTGGTACTAACAAACCGAAAAATAACTCTATGTCAGCTAATGTCATTATAGTGGAAGAGGTCGCTTCCGTTAATTCCTTATAATACGCAGTCGGGTTCTTCCTCAGGTCTGGTAACTGACTCTTCAGGGAAAGAACCTCCTCCTGTATTTGCAGAATCGCGCAATTTCGGTACCTCGGGACGGTAAATGGGGTGTACCTCTCTCATAGGGTTCTGAGTCCCCAGTAATAGAATCTTCTGGCGTAATCGACCTCTATAGCCTACCAGGGTAGATAGATTACCCAAACCTTCTTTTGGGGCCATATCTGTTATGTACACTCTGTCTTGTATATCATAAAAAATCTGCCGTGCCATTCCCCCAAAACACTGTTCTCACAACTGAAGCAAAGTGGTCGACATATGCTTAAGAGCGTGTTACTGTATAAAAGGCTCATAATCCTTCAGCACACTCCAAATATCGTCTACACTATAAATCGGGTGCCGAGCCCACTGAGCTGCCTGATTTGCCACTACCTGCTTCACCTCAGTTCCCACCGCCGAGCGTATTAACACCTTCCTCACAGGATCCAGCGTCACTGAATGATCTATTTCGGGGTGTCCACGTGCTGGAGTCTGCATCACCAACTGAGGTGTGGCGCTTGCAGAGGACAAAGCGAATGCAGAACTAAGCGCCCCTCCAGAGGCATCCAGTAAAGGAGGTGTAAAAGGAAGGGAAATGAGCGGAGAGGCATCTATTCCCTGTCGAGGTTGTGGTGTCAAGGCAACCGTACCGTGAGGGTCGGGAAGAACAGCCCCTGCAGCCAAACCAGAGGAAACAGGCACTGTGGGGTATATTCGCTGCAAGACATAGGGCGGCGGTGGGCGGAAGTCTAGAAGCTCCTCTATCAATTCATCCCCTTCCTCTCTAGCAACATAGCTTTTGTTCACTTGTAACAGAAACCTCCTATCTTCACATTCTATTCCTTTTTCTGTCTTTGCCCTGTCATAAGCTACGGCATTCTGTGTAATAGTCTGTGTTTCTCTTTTCCTAGCCAATTTCTCCTCCCTCAAACGTCGTTGCCTGGCTTCCTTCTTCCACACCCTCAAGGAATCAAACATGGACTGCTGACTCCATCTAGAATACATTTTGTCCTGTAAATAATGTATTTTCTGCTCATCGAATGAGCCCGTAAGCGGCCATTGCAATTCAACATTGTCTTTAGTATATTCATTCCACAGTGTATTAAACATAATAGGGGCAATACCATGTTTGACATAGATATCAAAACTCGGGGTGCCCTCCGGAGGTGCGGGCTGGCTCTCTTCCAGCCGCACATCAGCGGAGCGACAACAGCACCCAAAACATCCCAACTTACTGAAACAAGGCATTGTCAATTAAACACAGCCACAATCCCTTGGCATACACACAATTCACACAATCATCAAAATTATTAAAGCAACAACAATCACTCCTTTACTAAAAATAACTGTCTAATATTTCTGCTGATTCTCTCACACACATTCACTACATTCGCCTCTAAACATGAAACTACAACGCATCGAAAAACCCATTTCTATAAACATACTCGAGTCCACAGACCCATCAAATGCAAGACCAGAACCAGTTTAAACACCGTTACAGGTGTCGGACACAGCTCGTTGGCTAGTGTCTAAGCAATACAGAACACGTGTCTTTACCATTCTAATACAATACCGGACATAGCCCGTCGGCTCATGTCTACAACAGAGGACTGGCCTCAGCCCCAGATCGATATAATACAAAACCGAACAGTCCATAGACTGCTCCAGAGACCAAAAGACAGGCTATTGCCACAGACCTTCTCCGGACCATTTCAAAACCTTCCCCGGACCTCATATGGGACCCTTCTGGCCAGCTGCGCTTTGCCCCAGACCTTTCCCAGAGCTTTCCGAAGCCTGCCGCGGATATTTCCGGAAACTGCCTGGCAGTTGGCTCACACCTTACTGTGAACCCCGTGCGTCTTTTCAAGAGTCTCCAATAAATTCACCAAAATATCTGGCAGATTACCTGTGAGCATTCCCGGACCCTTTTACAAAAATAGACAATTTCCAATTGCTCGGTGAACTGCTCACACACACTCTGTGTTCCTCAAGGGTCCACCGACCCACTATACAAAGGTGCCAATTTCCACATATCACTCACCTGGTACACACACGTCACATGTTGTTCTCCACTGCCAACTCTTCAGACCAAACGGTCATCTCCAAGGTTTCGCCTTGAGGACGTCGGCTAAGGGCCACTAGCTGGGGATCCGCCTGATCGGGGAGGCGGAGCAGCTGCAAGAAACAAACTTGGTCTTGTACATGGGTGCCCCCAGTCCGCCTGTCCGACCAAGTACCACCCCGGCCCCTAAGATCTGATTACAGATAAGAGGGCCCTGTAGCGGAGTCCCTGTTCAGGCGCCATCTGAAGGATGTGGCAGAATACTACAGCCACGTGAGTTATTACAACCTGCTATGCCTTCCCAAATGAAGAGTCGGTCAGACAGTGGAGAAGATACAACAAACGTTTATTAGCATAACACTCTATAGAGCAGCCCCATCAGAACCTCATCCAAGGGAAGGGATAGAGAGGACTGATGACACAACACTTGCTAATACATGATAAATGTTTCGGGGGACTTTGGCCACGCCCACAATGGAAAACTATTGCCCGGAGCTGGACTTGAACAAAGGAGTTACAGAGCGAGGAGTCTGCACCTGCCAGTGGGTCGTGTTATCAGCGGCCCAAGGCCGCTGAGCTGAATCCCAGCATCTTACCAATGTGGGAGCATCATGAAGTGTCTCCATTGGAATATAAAATCAATCTCACCCTTATTAGCGAGTGCAGCTGTAACCTTGGACATGTAGACAGAAAATATAACAAAATACAATGTTCTGCTGAAGCAAGCGATTTCATGTCTAAGCCTAACATGAGCAGAAATACAAACCAGCAAAGATTACGAAATTTAAAATGAAGGCACCTTAGTCAAGCAGGCCTTTTATACTGCAGGTGGAAATTAGTAGACCAGAAATACAAATATCTGTGTACACAAGTTAGTCACACTATGCTAACTTTATAAACGTACTAATATGACTAGGGGAAAGGAGACTAAAAATCCTCAACTATCCCCGTACAAACTCAGTAACCTGCTACGGCAATATAAATTACTGTTAACAATTAAATAAAAAATTCTAAATCACTTGAAATTACAAACTATATTTAAATTAAATATTAACAATTACACAAACTATAGTAACAAAATTGATATATGAACTAAAACGCATGAAAATAATTTTAAAAGTATATTTTTTACAACTATATCATTGAAAATGGTATTACAAACAATGGTATTCTTAAAAAACAATATTACTCACCTAGAAAAAGGATATTCTTGACAACAATATTTTTGCATCACAATATTTTTTTCACAATGTTTGTGTTTCCTGATATTTAAAACGTAATATTTTGTCCATACACCACTTACATTCCACTCAGAGTTTATTTCACTGCCTCTCTCTGTTCCCGGTATAGAAGACAGCTAGCTGTCAATTATCAGGCAGGACAGACTTTTTATTTTACTGGGCATTTCCTGGTGGGCTGGAGCCCTTGGAGGCTTTTTTGAAAGCCCAGTGCTGCTCCAAGGTTAATGGCAGCAGTCAGGGGGATGATGCTATAGATACAGAAAGAAAGGGGGAGGGGGGAAATAGAAAGAAAACAATCAGTGAGGAAGAAGAGAGAGAGGATGGATTGGAAGAGAGAAATTGTGTGAGGAGGGGAATTGAGTGGGGGTGGTTTGAGCATTTTTGCCAGGGCTGTTTTTGATTCTCCAGTCTGGCCCTGTCAATTATGATACAGAATATTCCTTATTTGCAAATGTAGCATTGTGAGTGCAAAGCTCTTATGCTAAAAGCAGCCTTCTGGCAATGTGATGCAATAGTGTATTATGTAAGCACATTGTCTCAGTTCTAAATGCTCACATTTGAAACATGCATTGCATAGGCCTGTCATTTTGATGTTTTTGTTGTTAATTGTTTAGAGCAGTGAAAGTAACACAGAATAACATTAAAACAGTATATTTAATGACTAAGTTAAATGCTGGGATGTATTTGTGAGGCTGTAGAGATTTAAGAGCTGTACATGTTTTAATTGGGTGATGAACGAGGTCCTGGATACGGGACCCCATGGTGGAGGCAAGAATGCGCTTCACTCAAGACCGGTTATACTTCCGTCCGGGGTGAGAACTAAGGGGGCCATTATGATGGCGGGCGGATCGCCACCCCCCGACCGGCGGTGGCGATCCACCCGCCATACCACCCCGCCCGCCCACCATTTACCTCCGCCATACTATCATGGTGGGGGGAACTCGGCCATTATATGGTGACGGTGTCTGGAAGACACCGCCATCCATATTAAGATGCCTGGCGGTGAAGGCCTTTCCATGGCATGCGGGAATTGTTTTGGGGGCCCTTACCCCCCTCATTGCCATGCACAAGGTGGCAGGCACCGCGCGGTGCCTGCCACGTTGTGCATTGCCAACAGGCATTGTGGCATGTGCTGCTCACAGCAGCACCCGTCGCAATGTTGTCAATACGGGATGCGACCGCCAGGGTGGCGGTTGCATCCTAATTGGTGATGCAGGACCGCCACACCGCTGGCGGCTGGTCCCAACACCACTAGGGTGGAGGGCGGACGCCATCCTAATGGGGCCCTAAGAGTTCAAGGAGTGGAGAGAGGTCCAGAGTAGGTAACCTCTGTAACTGCCCCTGGGGGCAATTCTGACCAAGAGAGTATACTGTTTGAATCGACGACCGCAGCAAATGGGGCCCAAATCTCAGCCAGGACGGAAGTATAACTAGTCTTGAGTGAAGAGCATTTTTGGCTCCACCGCGGGGTCCCGTATCCAGGACCCAAGATACTGGCAATTGGAATAGTACATTTAATTCTTCTACTATCCAACATTTACACTACTTTTGCACTCAATGGAGTGGGAATAGTACATTTTACCCCTCCGCTATCCAACACTTTTCCTACTGTTGCACGTTTTGGAGTGGGAAAAGTAATTTTTACCCCTCCACTGTCCAGTTCTTTCCAAACTGTTGCACTTATTGCAGTTTGAATAGTAAATGTAATTGTTTCGCTATCCAATATTTTCCCTACTGTTGAATCTATTGTGTTGTGAAATGTACGTTTTAATTTCTATTCAGCACTTTCTCTACTGTTACACTCTTTGAAGTGGTAATAGTAATTTTTACCCTTCCGCTATCCAGCACTTCCCCTACTGTTGCAGTCACTGGAGTGAGAATAGTAATTTTTACCCTTCCGCTATCCAGCACTTTCCCCCCTGTTGCACTCACTGGAGTGGGAATAGTAATTTTTACCTCTCCGCTATGCAGAACTTTCCCTACTGTTGCACTAACAGGGAGTGAGAATAGTCATTTTTACCCCTCCGCTATCCAATACTTTCCCTACTGTTGCACTCACTGGAGTGGGAATAGTAATTTTTACCCCTTCGCTATTCAGCACTTTCTCTACTGTTGCACTCACTGGAGTGGGAATAGTAATTTTTACCCCTCCGCTATCCAATACTTTCCCTACTGTTGGACTCACTGGAGTGGGAATAGTAATTTTTACCCCTCCGCTAGCCAACATTTTCCCTACTGTTGCAATCACTGGAGTTGGAATAGTAAATGTAATTCTTCCACTATCCAACATTTACCCTACTTTTGCACTCAATGGAGTGGGAATAGTAAATTTTCCCCTCCGCTATCCAACACTTTCCCTACTGTTGCACTCTTTGGAAGGGAATAGTAATTTTTACCCCTCCGCTATCCAACTCTTTCCCTACTGTTGCACTTATTGCAGTTTGAATAGTAATTGTTTCGCTATCCAACATTTGCTCTACTGTTGTATTTATTGTGTTGTGAAATGTATGTTTTAATTTCGTTTTAATAGTTTAATGTGTTAATTAACTATAGTTTTTTGTAATTTTAAATTATTGATATATGTATATATTTTATTTTTATACAATTTAAAAGAAATAATTAAATAAAGATACTAGTTAATAAATTATGTTAAAGTAAATATATGTATATGTATAAATTATCATGTTTGTGTGTTTATATGTTTTTTAATTAAGTTTAATTTTTATATTTAGATAAAATGTATATTAAATGTAATTTATTTTGGTAAGGATAATATTCATATTTTATATTTTTAATATATATTATTTTATTTTTATATTTTTAAATCAATATTTTTTATATCTATATTTTTTACTTTGATATTTTTGATTCAATATTTTTGTACTTACCTATTTAAGTATAGGGAGTCGATATTTTTACTATGTATATTTTCCTTTCGATATTTTTACCATCGATATTTTTACCATCAATGTTTTTACCATTGATATTCTATCAGAGCGATCTATGTGTACTATTCGGTAGTCTGAGGGGAGAGTTGTGACGATATCGGGCACTGAATAGTCATTAAGCCGTTAGGAATCTGGCGTCAGGACTATAATCAATTAAAAAGTCAAAAATGTCCTTTTGGTGTCTAACCAAAGAGCAACAATTTAAATTCATAAACCGAAAGCATGGGGGTTAGATTCCTTGATAGTGCTGCTGTGACTGTGTGAGTGCCCACATGTAGCTGCAGAATGCTCTGACACCACATTAACTCTGACCGAAGGCTTAGGTATGGGAAACAGCTATCTGAAAGGGGCAGTGTGGGCAGTTAGGCATACCTTAAGCTAAATTAGGGGATGAATCACATGCTTCCAGGATAGGAGGGCGAAGAGCATGCAATAAGGAAGCAGAGTACCGGGGGGGGGTCATTAGGACGGCGGACAGACTTGAGTCCATCCGCCATTCTGTTGTAAACCGGGACCGTCCACAATACATGCGGTGGTCCCGCATGTCAAATCAGGATGCAACCGCCACCATGGTGGTCGCATTTTGGTTTTTAACATTGCGGCAGATGCTGCTCACAGCAGCACGCGAAGCGAAAACCATGTTGTGCATTTCATTGCACTACGTGGCAGGTACCACACGGTGCCTGCCAAGTAGTGCTGTGAAATGTAGGGGGTACCATGGGTACCCCCCAAGTGCACCCTCACCTCCCCCAACACATGGGGGCCCGCAACGGGCCCCCCTAAGTAATCCCCACATGCCTTTCCATGGCAACATCCCCGCCATGGAAAGGCATGAAATTACCCTCATCATAATTTGGTGAACGGTGCCTGCTAGGCACCACCACCATTTTATGGTCCCTGGACCATCCGCCAGGCAATGTGAATGATTGCTTCTGGAGGACAAGCGGCAGACGGTCAGAAAACGATTCCCCGCGCCATCCTAATTTGGCGGGGGAAACTCGCTGTCGGCGGACGAAAGGACTGCCACCGCATGGCTAGCGGAGGAGTTCCTTCCACCATCCTAATCGATCCCCAGGTTATTTGGAGAGATCTTCGAGAAAGGCTTACCTCTGCCCCCAACATGGAACAAGGCCGCTGTTATTTTAATTCATAAGCCGGGGAAAAGCTCTAATAGTTGTGAGTCGAAAAGACCCATATCACTCCTTAATTGTGATTATAAAATCTTTGCCAACATTTTGGCTGAGTGGCTGAATCCTACATGAGGATCAAAGGGGCTTTCTAAGGGGCAAAGTGTTGCAGGAGCTAACCTACTGCCTCATAGGCTCTATATATCATGTCAGTGCTTTTAAGATTCCGCTGGCAGTAGTGACCTTGGATGCTAAAAAAGCACTTGATAGAGTAAATTGGACTTCTTTGCAAGCTATGTTACACGGCTGTAATCTGCTGGGAAATTACTGTAGAATACTTCACTTGATCAACCGAACACCACACCACCTACAAGGACGCCATGATGGACTACCACAACCAGATCAGAGCCACCAAGAGGAACTTCATCCATAACAAAATCCTGGCCAACTCCACCAACTCCAAGGAACTTTTCAGTGTCATTCAAGAATTCACCAACCCACGCAGTGAAGCCACAGACATCACCCCATCCGAAGACCTCTGCGACAAGATTGTAACCTTTTTCCACCTCAAGATCAAAAACCTCTATGACAACTTCATCCACCAGGCACCACAGATGGCCCCCCGCCCCCCAGAAACACCAGCCAACCCACCATCTCCAACTGGACACTGATCACGGCCGGAGACACCGCCTTGACCATGAAAAGCATCCACTCGGGGCCCCCACCAACCCCTGTCCGCCTCACATCTACCACAGAGCTGCAGCCACCATCGCACCCAAACTACAACGCACCATCAACACCACCTTCAAAACAGGCACCTTCCCAGATGACTGGAAGCGCGCAGAAGGCAGTCCCCTGCTCAAGAATCCCACAGCTGACCCCACCGACCTCAAGAACTATCGGCCCATCTCGCTACTCCCCTTCGCAGCCAAAGTTGCAGAGAAAACAGTCAACAGGAAACTGACACGATTCATTGAAGAGAACGCCATCCTCAACCCATCCCAATCCAGATTCCGAAGCAACCACAGCACAGAGACCACCCTACTTGCCACCACAGATGACTTTCGCACCCTCCTGGACCAAGGCCACTCTGCAGCCCTCATCCTACTCGACCTATCAGCGGGCTTCTACACCAGATCCTACCACACACTAGTCGCCAGACTACACGACGCAGGCATACAAGGATCAGCCCTGGACTGGATCCGATCATTCCTCACCGGAAGAAGCCAAAGGATCAGACTGCCACCCTTCCTCTCCGACCCAACGAAAATCACCTGCGGAGTCCCACGGGGTTCATCACTGAGCCCCACCCTCTTCAACATCTACATACCCCCCATCGCATCCATCGTCCGACAACACGGCCTCAACATCGTATCCTATGTCGACGACACCCAGCTCATCCTCCCCCTCATCAAAGACCCCACCACTGCCAAACTCAACTTCCAGAAAGGAATACAAGACCTCGCAGTCTGGATGACCAACAGCTATCTGAGGCTCAACGCCGAGAAGACAGAAGTCCTCGTCCTCGATACCACCCCTTCTGCATGGGACAGCACCTGGTGGCCGATCGCCCTCGGAAGCCCACCTACCCCTCAGACCACGCCAAGAACCTCGGCATCGTACTCGACTCATCACTCACCATGAACCGACAGGTCAACGCCGTCACCTCCAGCTGCTTCAACACTCTCTGCATCCTCCGCAAGACCTTCAAGTGGATCCCCCCTGAGTCAAGGAAGACAGTCACCCACGCACTCATCACCAGCAGACTGGACTATGGAAACGCACTCTACGCCAGCATCAACAAGTCCCTACTCCACAAACTCCAGACAATACAGAACACTGCCACCAGGCTCGTCCTCGGCATCCCCCGACACAAACACATCAGCCAACACCTACGAAGTCTCCAATGGTTCCCCATGGAGAAAAGAGTCACTTTCAAAATCCTCACTCAGGCCTACAAATGCCTACACAACCACAGACCCAAATACCTCAACGACAGAATCAACTTCCACGTACCCAGAAGAAACCTCCAATCTTCAAACCTCGCACTGGCCGAAACCCCGCACATCCACAGAGCATGCAGAAGATCCTTCTCTCACATTGCAGCCACGACCTGGAACGAGCTACCGGCAGACATCAGACACCTTCAGGAAGACTCTCAAGACCTGGCTCTTCAGCTAAACAGATCTGCAGACCCTCCCCCCTCAGCGCTCTGAGACCCTTGAGGGTGAGTAGCGCGCTTACAATTCCCTGATTGATTGATTGATTGATCTACCAAAATCCATCTGCCACTGTACTGGTAAATGGTAACCTCACCAAGGTTTTCAAGATATCCAGGGGAATGAGGCAAGGATGCTCGCTATCACCTTTTATTTTTCAATCTATACATTGAGCCATTGGCATGCAAAATTTGCATGGAGAACTCCATTTTCCCCTTCGCTTACAAAAGCTGGGAAAGCAAGGTCTCTTTGTATGCAGATGACGTAATTGTCTATACATCAGATCTGCAAACTGCTCTGCTGATTATTGAGCAGCTAACTTTAGACTTTGGCCAGATGCCGGATCACTCTGTCAATACCACTAAAACAGATATTATGGTTTGGAACATGCAGAGGGGCAATGACCTAATCAAGAACACAATGAAATCCTTAGATTTAAGGATCACACAAAATATTGGGAAACTCCTGGAAGCACATGTAATAAAATTCATAACAGTGTTGTGTAAACTAATGAAGGGTTGGTTGCATCTACTGCTTACCATTTTAGAAGGAACTAATTTGGTTAAGATGATTATACAGCCCAAATGTATGTGCCTATTTAACACAATCCCCTTGAGTTTCAAGAAGGAGTAGTTAAATAGATTACAAGGAAGGATTCATAGTTTTATTTGGGCCTTAAAAGGTCCAAGGCACTGTGCATGAGCATTCCAACTAAAGAATGGGAGAATGCTGTCAAATAGCCTGGATATCTCCAAGATAGGCACTATGTACAAGGCCATGCTAAAAGATAGCGGGCGGGGAGGCCCATTTTCGATATAAATTTGGAGACCCTTAGTACTACAAGAAGTTGAGGCTTAAGGTACTACAAGCAATGGCTGAACTATGGGATCATATCCCTATTTGGAACTCTCTGGGCTCACCAGAATATATTAAGGACAAGATGTCACTTCCCATAAAAAAGGTGGTTATCCAGAGTTAGGGCCAACTCATACAGGACGGCAAGCTGTTACCATAGGACAATCTCTATGTGATGGTGGAAGGGAACAAATCAAAATGTAAGTAATTACAATTAAAAAGTTGGTCCCAGAGTATGACTTTTGATATAGGGGACACCAACAAACTGGAATAAACCCTTATGTAAGGAATGATAAGGAGGAAGACATTTTTGAGATGGTACTGGTCATTGACGGATAGGGCTGATGGAGAGGATACTTGTTGTGGATGCATTTAAAAGAACTATGGAAACCATCAATGAACATTTAATACTGTTGGAAATGGCCCTTTTTGCAGGGTTATCCCTAAACTTTTTGCTTTTTCCTCCTATTTTTTCCTGACCTGTTTGTGTTGATTTTAGGACTCTTTCCCACTGCCAATCAGTGCTAACGTGCATATGCTCTCTGTGTAAACGGTGTTATCGATTGGTGTTTCCATGATTGGCCTATTTGATGTATGTGTCAGTCCCTAGTAAAGTGCACTGCGAGTGCCAGGGCCCATAAATCAAATGCTGTTGGTGGGCTGCAGCACTGGATTGTGCCACCCACACCACCAGCCCATAAAGTGTAACTCTGGCCTGCCATTGCAGAGCCTGTGCGCAGTGTGGGGCTGCCATGTCGACTTGGCAAGTGCTCTCACTTGCCAGTCCCCAAACCTTCCCTTTTCTACATGTTAGTCACCCCTAAGGTAGGCCCAAGGTACCCCCATGGGCAGGGTGCATTGTATGTGAAAGGTAGGACATGCCCTGGGGTGTGTGGCATGTTCTGATAGTGAATTACAGCCTACTTCGTTTTTCACTATTGCAAGGCCAGAGTGGGCGGTTTGATTATACCACCTTATAATCCTAACTGACCCAGGGAACATGGTAGGAAGTCAAGTTTAGTATGCCTGAACTCAGAATGATAAAATACATCTTTTAGTGAAGATGGTTTTACCATTCTGTGTTTGAAAATACCACTTTTAGAAAGTAGGTATTTTCTTACCTAATCATCCAGCCTGCCTCTGCTAGCTTGTGTATTGTCTGTCTGGTTTGTGAGTGACAGGGGCTGAGGGAGACTACAGGAGACAAGATGAGTCAGCACAGGGCTCAATTGACCTATCTGCACATAGATGGATGGGAGGAGTAGCACCTGGGTCTGAAAAGGACTGTGCCTCCCTTCCAAAATGCTGGCTCCACCTCCTGTGGTGCATCTGATGACCCTGGCCCACACTGACAAAGGAAGAAGGTGCACACTGGCAGAATGTACCCAGAACTGGTTTGAACTAGGTACAGGACCCTCCGCCTTCAGAGGACAAAGGATTTGGTGGTATAAATATTGGGGCCCAGACCCCAGAACTTTAGATTTCTTCTGAACTAAGGCACCTGCCAGGAAGAAGGCCCAGGAAAGCTGGCGGAGGAGAACTGCCCCTATGCTGCGTGTTGAGGGGTTGGCCTGCAGTGGTTTCTTCTGTCTTGGGTAGGGAAAGGACTGGACTGTGCTTTCATCATCCTGCTGTTAGAGAACTCGCTGGAATCAAGGAACCTGCCAAGAAGAATAAATGGAAGAGCTACCAGGAGGAGTACTGGCCCTTTGCTGTGTTGTTGCTTTGTTGGGTTGGCCTGCAACTGCTGCATCTGCCTTGGGCAGTGAAAGGACTGGACTGAACTTTCTCTACTTGTGCTGAGTATCTCCAAGGGCCTAAAACCAAGCTGGTCTCCCGTTAAGAAGTCTCATGGACTGCAAAGACTTCACCAACCTCTGGGTACCGCTCCTGGGACCGCTGTTTCAGTTGCCACAGAGAAGAGGGAACCGCGACCGACTCCGTCACCGGCCTTGTGTCCTGAAGGCACCGCAGGCCGCACAGTCTCGCCCTGCACCGCACGCCTTGGTCTCATCAACGCCGTCTGCATGATCGTCACCGAGCCGCTGCCTGCACCGCATCGAGAGGCACCGCAACCCGCACCACCTCCCTTCACCTCGCTGGCCTGGTCTCACCAACACGATCGCCGCTGGTTTGACACCTGTGACCGCCTCGTCACGCACAGCTGTCCGACTCGGCCAGTGCCAATTCCCGCCAACCGGCTCTGTCGCTTGCATCACAACCTGCCAGCACCGCATCGAGCACCGTCTCACCCTGCACAGCAAGCCTTGGTCTCACCGACACCGTCTGCACGATTGTCACCGAGCCGCTGCCTGCACCGCATCGAGAGGACACCGCGCCCTGCACTGCTTCCACTTTGCACCGTAACCGCGACGGACGCCACGACCGGCTCAGTCACCTGCACCTCAACCTGCCAGCACCGTATCGTGCACCGTCTCGCCCTGCACCGAAAGCTTTGGTCTCACCGATACCGTCTGGACGCTCGTCACCGAGCCGCTGCTCCACCGCATCAATAGGCACCGCACCGTGCACTGCTTCTACTTTGCATCGCAACCTCGACGGAGGCCAAGACCGACTCGCATGCTCGTGTGAGCCGCACTAAGAAAGGTACTGCTAATGAGTCTGTTCACGCTGTTGCTGGCCTGTACCAACGCGGTCAGCGGGTCCGGCGAGACTCTGTTGTTTTCAACATCACGGTAGGCTCGGACCGAGCTACTGACTCGTACGAACTGTGTTTTCAACGTATTTTTGCAGTTTAAAAACATCTTGAGAAGTAACTATTTTTGAAGTACTGTATGGTGGATTCTTTATCGTATTTGATCTTGTTTTAAGTATATAAAAATATTGGCTATTTTTCTAAACTGGTGTGGTGTCCTTTTGTAGTGCTTACATTGTATTACTGTTGGTTTTGTGCAAAAGCTTTACACACTGCCTCTAAGATAAGCCTGACTGCTCGTGCCAAGCTACCAAGGGGGTGAGCAGGGGTTGTTTTAGGAGTGTAACTCCCTTATCCTGACTAGGAAGAAGGGTCCCTACTTGGACAAAGGTGCAAGCCCTTGCCAACTAAAGACCCCCATTTCTAACACATGCAGTTCTGTCAAACCTGCTAGTTTAAGGAGGAACCATCTCTTTTCTCTCCACAGCGCATATTGGATGCCATACAGAAGATCAAAGATGAGAAAAGGAGGAGCAGTTAAATACACAAAATGTGGACTAGAGAAGGCCAATGATATTCATGTGTTTGTGGGATGTCCCATGATTCACAGCGTCTGGGGAAACATGGGTAACAGTTTGAGGAGCATTCTTGGAATAAACGTCAAGAGAAGCCTTTCCCTAATTATTTTTGGGAGCATGGAAGGTCAGGTGAAGCAGAACAAAGATGGAATGAAATTCCATTCTTCTGTCTTGAAGGGAAATCTTTAGGAAGTGGATAAGCAGATTTCCACCCACATAGGCTGAATGACTCATTCCGATTAAATATATACTAAAAATGAGTTCTAGAGACTTGACTGGTAAAAGGTATAAGCTTTGGCTGCCACTAATGAGTTGGCTAGAGCGCAGCGTTAATGGGATAACAGCATGAAGTTTGGGTGTTGTAGAATTCAAAACAAATATTGTCCTATGATTACACTCACTGTTGTTTCTGCACTTCGATACTCAGTGGAAAACCGATGTACCCAGAAGAACACGCAAAATACCTCTCTGGTTTGGCAACCTTGTAAGATAAGGGCGCAAAACAGGATCTTGGGGGTATAAACTGAAGGTGCATGAGGACAATAAAATGTTAACAAAAAAAGAATAATACAACCCAAGTGGTGTACAGTGACAAGGCCCGTCTCTTGGCCTCAGACCATGCACACGGCACACCCACACTGCCTACATGGCCATATAAATATTTGTGGTGAACTTTGGAATGACCTGTAGTAACCGCTAGTCCATAACTACCTACCTACCTACCTAAACCGGACTGGATAATCTTGGGGAAATCTGGGTCACCAATCCTCGATGTGCAGTATCATGATGCCATTTATTGCGGAGTCTAGGCTCAGATAGGGGCCTGTGTGTTTGTTTTTCCTAAGAATTGCACTTTCTATAGCGTATACATAAACAAAAAGAATCTTTGAGTTAATATACAAACTGCAGACAGAGCAGCTTGGAAAAACCTAGGGGTAAATAGGACTGTATCATGATTACGGATGTGCAAAATATGTATCATTTGCTTCTGCATACTTATATAAAATGTCAACGGAATTACACAAAATTATGCTTAATTACTTGAATGTGAATCTGTCATTTCATGCTATATTTTAGGGCAAAATGGGTCCTCCTGTCAATTGTAGGCACGAGTATGCTTTTCAAACAAAGCAACACGATCTACAGCCACTCGTTTTCTGTTAGCATGAGTTTGTTGTAAATTATAGTGCTCAATCTGTGCCAGTGCTTAGAACCGCCACTTATTTCTTAGGGCCGGTCTACATGCAATAACGGTCTCCCCGGCGAAGAGATTACATTACATGGTAAAGGGTAAATCCATGTCTGCCTGTGTTTAGTCAGTGGGGCCTGATAGGGCTGTATTTGTTCATGCTGTAAAATATTTAAATTTGGATGGAGCGGCTGCCCGCCTTATCACAAGGCACACGGACGGCACACCCACACCGCCAGAAACTGCCTGCGTAGGGTGATGTCAGTCCCGTCCTCCATCCTAGGCTTTGAATTGTAAAGTGTCCCCCCCCCAGTCGGATAGACCAATGCTGATCATAGGGGCTTATTACGATTGTGGAAAAGTAGCCAACGCCGGGCGGGCGGTGGCGATCGTTCCGCCATCGGCATGAGATTTATCCCCCGCCGTTATTATGATGGCGGTGAGTATCGCGGAAGACGGAAAGTCCATCTGCTGCTTTTCCGCTGGTAGCAATCGTCACGATTGCCTGGCGGAGCGGTCAGCATGCTCACAATAGCGGCGGAGCCTAGCATGCTCCGTGGGCACAATTATGATGCTGGCGGAAGCCAGCCTTTCCGTGGCGGTTGAACCGCCATGGAAAGGCTGGCAGAGAATGTCTTCAGGGGCCCGTTACTGGCCCCCCTTGTGTTAGGGGGAGGTGTGGGTGCACTGGAAGGGTACCCATGGTACCCCCCTACATTTCACTGCACCAAGTGGCAGGCACAGTGTAGTGCCTGCCACGTAGTGCAGTAAAATGCACAACATGCTCTTTTTAACATCGCGGCGGTGCTGCTGTCAGCAGCCACCGCCGCAATGTTAAAGGTGCGGAATCAGACTGCAGCAGTGGCGGTCCATCATAATTGTATATGCGGGACCGCCGCATGCATGGCGGTCGGACCCTATCACCGCTACTGTGGCGGACGGACCAAGTCCGCCCGCCATCGTAATGAGCCCCATAGTCCCTGCTTTTCGCCGACCCCAGCATAATGTGCAGGTGCAGCATTAGTCATCCGAACGAAGCAAGCAGCTAGCAGCAGGCCTAGAAATAAAACCAAAAAAGGCAGTATGTAACAATTTCATTTTCGTTTATTAACATAGGGTGTACGCGGAAATGTGCTAAAATCTGCAAAAGAAAGGTGCTTAGAACCAGTGAGTGTACAATGAGCCTTGAACCAGGTCAAAGGGTCCAAAGACTCTAGAACCAGTGAAAGCATTGAGAGTCCGTGAAAATTCGGGAACTCTCAGAACTGGAACGATGACAGAGGCTCTGCAACTTGAACAGGGTGAGTGAGTCCACGGAACTGTTCCCAGAGAACTGTGAGCCCTTAGAACCATGAGTCCAGTTTGTGCGAGTTTTGGAGAGGGAAGTGCAATCTGGGGAAGATAGTTTCTATTGTCACTACTTAATATCTAGGTGGTTGTTCAAGAGCAACCTCTCCTATATATTACACCTGAATCTTGTTGGAAGCTGGCAAACTCCGGAGAATTTTTGATGTGTACTGTGTGATGTGAAGGCATAGCGGCATTTTCCAGTGCAAACAAAGGAACAGTATAAGCTTGGTCATCGGGCAATTACACAGTTGCTGGAGAGAATCCTGTGTTTGCAAATATGCGGATTCCATGGCAGCATCGCTGGTGTTATGGGAACATGTTGCTCAAGGACACTGGTCATGCGTCGGAAGTGAGAATAGGAACTCACCCCACCAAAGTCTTCACCAGGCGGGCAACTAGAGCCAAATTTCGGGGGGGGCTGAAAAAGATTTCGGGGGGGGGCTAAGTCTTCCAGCCATAGGCAGAGTGGCTGTAAGAAGGGGCGAAAACAAAACAAAAGCCTCATTAACGTGTAAATGGTCTTTTAAAGACCCGTGAAGTACTCAGGTGCGGCTGCAATTAGACGGACGCCAGCCCGCGAGGCTGTCTCAGCCGGGCTGACACACATGACGGGGGGGGCTGAAGCCCGGTGAGCCCAATGGGTGTTGCGCGCCTGGTCTTCACGGATCCACAGTTGTCTTGTGATTGAAGGTGTCAAAGAAAATTCAGGCAATCTCCAGGATCTCATCTGGTGCCATTCTTCTTATCCAACGTTTACTGATGTTTGGCAGGACAATGATCTATCTTACCAAGCCAACACTTTTAGCACACATAAAGTCGTCAATGAACACTCCAGCAAAGCTGAGGGAAATAGTGTTCAACTGACACATTTTTTTTTTTTTTTGGAAGCAGGGAAAGAGAACCAGGATCGGATCTCAAGGACCAGAAACCGGATAAAGATGAAACATGCTGGGTCAACGATGGTGTTTGTACTTGAAACTCATTTTTGAAGCGTGGAGACATTTGATCAGTAATTTATCTACCATTGGCAGCAGAAGTAAGGGTTGGACCAAGTCAGATTGACTGTGACTCTCTCTCCCCGTTTTGTCTGTGGAAGGGGAATAGGTGATAGTGATGACTTTCGGTTGCTTTGGTCCTATTTCTCACTTCACCCTCCATCTCTAAACGATTCTTTACCTTCGTGACCTTACAGTTCAAGAGGTCGCTGACCTCATTCATGTCATATTGTTGTTGTTGGTTCCCATGTTTTAAGCTTTCTTTTGAATTCTGTTTCTTTGTTTTTCTTTTCCCTGTAAAGGAGGAAGATGTGTAGTATACTTGTACTACACACAAGATGGCCACTTGTGGTAACTATCCCATGTTTTAAGCTTTCTTTTGAATTCTGTTTCTTTATTTTTCTTTTCCCTGTAAAGGAGGAAGATGTGTAGTATACTTGTACTACACACAGGATGGCCAGTTGTGGTAACTAGACCTTCCTTTGTGTTTCCTATGCCCCAGCCTCCCAGAATACCTGTGTGCATTCTATCTTGTACTGTTGGTTAGTTCCACTCTTGTCAGTTGATGGTCTGGTCAGCTGGCGAGGTGTGTGTCTAGCTGTATCTTGCAATAAACCTACTTGTAGCTAATAAGAAGTGTCCACGATCTATTTACAACACTTTGGAACTAGGTCTGTCTTTTTAATGGTTTAGGGGCATGCGTGCCCAGAAAAAGTGCCACCTCTGATTTCATTCTAGTGCTTGTCTTTATACAAAAGTATTGAGGTTACATGCGGTGCCGACAGTCTCACATCTGAGCGCAGGGTGGGGTCAGTACTAGACTTCGCCTGAACCTTAACCTCATCACCTATACCTGGGTGGGGTTCTCTGAGTGACAATCAGGTTTTGGGGGCATTTGTCAAGTGTGCTAAATATCTTAACTTTTGTTGGGGCTTGCTTTCGAGGTCTTAGGCAGCCTTCGGTGTCTCTGCTGCCAGGAGTGCCCAACCTAAGACCTTATCTCGGCCTGGTGTGCCTGTCACCTACATCTCTGTGTCCTGGGTGGGACGTGGAAGGCCTCTGTGAGTTATGGCATATCTGGAGTGCACAGGCACACACACCATGCTCTCCCACGCTCACTCACCCACTCCGGTGACAGATCTGGGCAGGATTTCTAGTGCCTCGAGTCCCAGTGCCAGTACGATTCCTCTCACTCCAGTGGAGAGCCAGAGCATGCGAGGCAGGTACTGGCAAGGGGGAGGGAGGAGACAGGCGGACGGACCGACCGGCAGAGAGTAAACAGATGACACCGAAACACACATAAATCTAGTATAATAACTAAAGCACCGTGCAGAATGTCTGACAGCGAGACCCACACGCAGCAGGACTCCACTGATGCACCGAGACACCCTGCGCAAAGCTCAAAGTCACCATGGAAAAATGGCGAGTGCCCCTAAAATGTGATGCTTGCCTACAAGAAAGTACCCCATAATACTACAGAGCACATGCCACAGCCTATTCAGTTTGCACGGCAAACTGAGTTATTAGGAGCTATTAATATTAAATGGAACTACCCATCTGTGGGGTTGCCATTTTATTGACCTTTGCAAATGGAAAGGCCGACTTGCCCGTGCCATGATCCAAATCTGAAATCCGCAGAATATACTTGGTTCTGAACTGTAGAGCAGGTGGAAGGAGCCTTCTGTACTAACTTACTAAAAACCGCAACCCATGACCTGCATGTAACACGAAGGTCTCTGCAGTGCGCACATTAACCAACCGAGCTATCTTATTAAGAGTTGAACTTATGACCTGTAAGTGGCACACTATCTCGGTAGTTAGAAGAGAACTGGCCATAGGAGGTCACAAGGGAGCGTGACTGGGGTGTACTCGAAGTGCTTCCTCCAAGCCGGATGCCTTGGGTTTTGTTTTTCGTCAGTGTATAAAACCAGATTTTTATCCACAGGCGAACAAAAAAAATACAGAGTTTGCTTGTTCTTTTTTTATGGCGGACTCTTCTGGCTTCACCTGGCTGCTGGAGCGATCAGAGTTTTGTCTAGTGGCCGTTTTGACTCCTGTGAGGAAGCGCAAATAAGGCGCAGAGGGTTAATATGCCTGCTGCAAAAAATGTGTACTATGCAGATAACAGAACAGTATTTCGTGTGCAATGCTCAGTGGGATGCTGCTTTTGTCAAAGAGAACCTTTTGTTACTTTGCAGTTCATAAGTTACAATCATGATCTAGCATAGTGAGCTATGACGCTAGATGCAAACTGCGTGGGACAGGTTAGAAAGTTATGTTTTTATCCCAGTCTTTGACTATCCTAATTTTACTAAAACGTTTTTGTCTAGGTAGAAATAAATTGGTATTAGCATAATCAATTTAAACCACTGTGTTACGTTGCCGAAGTTGCATTCATAGTATTAGTGATTTTAGCCAATTTATTCCAAAATTGTGCTTTAAATGTTCTTTTGCTTTCATTTTTTTTGTTTAATTCTCAGAGAGGGGGGGGGGCTCCTAGCAAAACAAAACCTTCCTTGAGGAATTCTCCCGTGCTGAAATTAAGAACGAGGGTCGGGAGAGGATGTGGTCCTTCGGCTACGCTGCCGACTTTGGTGCTGGAAACCAGAGTTCGAGCCTCGAGGTCTTGTCCACAACCTGTGATTCTGGGCAAATCACTTAATCTCATGGTGCCAGCATGTGTAATGTAAATACGGTGCTCTTGTAAAGCGCTCCAATACCTTCCGGTCGAGTTCGCGCTATATAAATATGCAAAAAAAATAAAAGGGATTACATCTGGCTTTCAGCAGTACCAGTGGAGGATGTGGGTTGAGACCATAGAGAAAGTGGGTGGTGCCAGGAAAAATGGGTGTACCTCCTATGAAAGGAGAACACCTGGGTTTAAAATTAAGCAGCATGTTTCACAGTACATTTATAGTGCGTAATTATGTGAAGTGGCATGATTTCGTAATTTTCATGTAACAAGCATGATGCAAAATTCACGAAATTAAGAGAATTATACCGGCCTAATTTATATTGTGCCCAGGCCTAATCATCATCTTATTTTCTTCCTGCAGTGAAACAGAAGAAGCCTCTGCGTTTCTTTTTCATGTCTTTAGTACATACATTTACATAAATATTGGGGTTAGTGCATGTTTTGCTGACAGAGCTCGGAAATGCAAAGAGACAACCACTCCACTATATTTCGATCTCTCGTGTCTACAGCCCTGGCAATAATTCGGAGATATTTTGAGTTAATGTATGCACGGATGACGTGGAAACCCGTTGTGCGCTGGCACAGTGTAGAAAACAGGGCCCTGATACAATTAGTTTCTCCTGGTCTATATTAATTAATGCGCTGTACACGGGGCAATTCGATGAAAAAACAACTCCCAGACCACATCTGTGACCGCTCTCGAACTGGTACAAGTGTTCATACGGTCTCATGTTTCTGTTGTACGATTTGCAGTGCATGAGCCATCTCATCAAGTTACTTAATTAATGCATGTGACGTATAAAGAACAATTTCTGGGGAAAAAACAGGCTCAGAGCTCAACCAGGAGAGTGCCTTTGCACACTTCTTCAACGTTTTCTTAAAACTGCTTTCATTTTCAAAACTCACTCTCTGGAGTAAAAGTTCTAGATGCAGTCAGGCTTTCAAAATATATTATCTGTATCACAAACAATCAATTTTCCCATTTCTGATAGGACAGCATTCTATTCTATAACCTCTAGGATGAGATGCTTGAAAACAGGAGCAGAGACATGCAATTCACCTCTAGGTGGCAGTATGTTGTCACATATATCAACATCCTACAGCCTAGTGCTTGCCATTTCAGAGCACTGAATTCACTAAATAGTTTATCCAACAGTTGTACATCATAACATTGTATGCAGAAATATCATCTGACTTGAATAGCATTTCCTGAATATTGTTTACAGAAAATCCCCATTGGTTGCTGTGTTTCTATTATTTATTCCACATATACTCAATACTTAGGACACAATATTTAAGCAAGGTGATATTCTGACAAGCATATTCTGGTAACATAGTCAACCAGAATCCAAACTTCCAATACTATTTATACTTAACCGTCACGGTAGATACCATCTAAAAGTAAACAGAAAATATTAGCGTGTCAAATCGACCATACACCTACAATTACGAGATGATTTCTCTCTCCTTTGGGTGAATGAAAGTAGAACGTTTCAGTTAATTTGATAATTGTTTCCTTTTAAGTCGGCTAGCATTCTCAGCATTCATTGTTCCTTCCTTATTTTTGCATCCCAACTCTCAGATGGTAATCCACACTACGGATTGTCTATGCCAGTGGTTCCCAAACTTTTGACTCCTGAGGACCCCCATTGAGTCACCACTGGAAGCCAAGGACCCCCAAGCAATTTGTAGGATTTAAATTAAACATTAAAACAGTAATTCGAAAAAAATAAACACACGTGTGCACACAAAACAAATAGTCGAATTACTAAGGATTTTAGGGGCATATTTACAAGTCCCTATCGCCATGGGAACGTCACTTTTTGAGATGTTCCTGTGGCAATAGGGGCTTCGCCTTTTTTACAAGGCAGCGTTAAGCCACTTATTGTGGCTTAACGCTGCCTTGTAAATAAGGCCCCCTTTCACGCAATGCTTAGCGTGAAAAAGGTGGGCAGTGGGCGTTTCACTCCAACACCCAATGATTTTTACACTGCCCTCTATTTACAAGGTCAGCTTAAATAGGAGACAGCACCAAAATTAAGACCATGAAAAACCTGGTATTAACTTGGCGAAATAAGGAGAAATGCCTTATTTCTCCTCGTTTTTTTTTCTCCACGGAATAAGCAAAACACCTTTGATTGTTTATGTTCAGGAAGGTGGCCCTTCCTGCACATAAACAATCTTTAATAAAAATGACGTTTTGTAACTTCCATGTGTGCTGCATTAGGCAGCACACACAGAAGTGACAAAACGGCATTACAAAATTGTTCATGTGCAGGAAGTGGGAACATAGCAGCATCAGGATAAGGATAGACTGGGAATAAACATATGTTGCTAACTTTTACCATGCAGTTTGCAAGCAGCTCTTTGATGACAGTTTATAGGACACTGCTAGATTATGATTGTCCCGTATGAATTGCACAGTGACAAAAGAATCGCTGACAAAATTAGTAACCCACTGATCTATGCACATAAAATACTGTTTTTTAAAATGCATTGTACACGTTCTTTGCAGTAGGCATATTAACCCTCTGTGTCACATTAGATAAGTCAAAGCTGCCACTGGACAAAACTCTCATCTCTCTCCAGCAGGTACATTAATCACTGGCATTTTCTTGACACTTTTATAGTTGCTCGAAAACTGCTAATTTTACAAGGAACTTTGCAGTGCTTAACTGCTGCCTGCGGACCCCCTGGGAATGTGCCACGGACCCCTGGGGGTCCTCGGACCCCAGTTTGGGAAACACTGGTCTATGCAACAGTTTGGCATACGGATGTTGTATTTTCACACTGTCATTCCCCCCTTCTTCTCAGATTGGGGTGAGTAGCGGTCACGGTGAAACGAGCCAATTCATTTCCAATACAATTGTTTTGGCACTATATCTAATTTTTCAAACCTTTTTCTTCTCGTTAGTGCCCGGCTGGGCCCCATGTGAGTACACTTCTCCCTTACACTTTGTCTTGAGCCACACATTCTTCTTGGTGTGCACCTTTTCACACAGACAGCCAAATGTCCTCGCTTCAGGTAAATCTCCCAGCTTGAAATACTCCTACTCAGATGTTCTCTCAGATTTAGCAGACTAAGGGCCCGATTCACAGAACTAACTTAAGACAAAATCCTAAACTTACTACCATTTTGGTATTCACAGAAGGCACTTACTCATTTTGGTATTCACAGAAGACACTTACTCACTTCGGTATTCACAGAAGTTAGGAGTCCTAACTTTAGGACTCCTAAATGACTTCTGTGAATACCGAAAGTCTTAAAATTAGGATTTTTCTCAGTTTAGGAGTCCTAAGGTTAGGACTCCTAACTTTACAACTACTAAACTGAGAAAAAACCTAATTTTAAGGCTTTCAGTATTCACAGAAGGCATTTAGGAGTCCTAAAGTTAGGAGTCCTAAACTTAGGACTACTAAATTGAGAAAAATCCTAATTTTAAGACTTTCGGTATTCACAGAAGGCATTTAGGAGTCCTAAAGTTAGGAGTCCTAACTATACTACTACTAAACTGAGAAAAATCCTAATTTTAAGACTTTCGGTATTCAGAGAAGGCATTTAGGAGTCCTAAACTTAGGAGTCCTAAATTTAGGACTACTAAATTGAGAAAAATCCTAATTTTAAGACTTTCGGTATTCACAGAAGGCATTTAGGAGTCCTAAAGTTAGGAGTCCTAACTATACTACTACTAAGCTGAGAAAAATCCTAATTTTAAGGCTTTCGGTAGTCACAGAAGGCATTTAGGAGTCCTAAAGTTAGGAGTCCTAAACTTAGGACTACTAAATTGAGAAAAATCCTAATTTTAAGACTTTCGGTATTCACAGAAGGCATTTAGGAGTCCTAAAGTTAGGAGTCCTAACTATACTACTACTAAACTGAGAAAAATCCTAATTTTAAGACTTTCGGTATTCACAGAAGGCATTTAGGAGTCCTAAAGTTAGGACTCCTAACTTCTGTGAATACCGAAATGAGTAAGTGCCTTCTGTGAATACCAAAATGGTAGCAAGTTTAGGATTTTGTCTTAAGTTAGTTCTGTGAATCGGGCCCATTGTTACTATTTTTGTTATTTTATTTTAGGTGTCCCACATTGTTAGGTCCTGATGAGACCCCCCATTGCCTGAGGGGTCGAAACGCCGTCGACACGCACTTTAAACAAACCACTTTCCAGCCCCAAGTATTGTGTTAGACGGCTGTCAATATTCTTTATATATGTAGTTGTGGTTGTTTTGTATAAGTTGAAAGCTATTGTATGTCACAAATTGTCACTCTTGAAACAGGTTCTAGTTCCCTTGGGACATTGAGCACCTCTTTTTTTATTTATAAACCTTACTACATAAATTGCATAAAGAGTAAATACTGTCGAATTTCGTGTTGTGTTTGATTTTGATTCTACCTCGGACATTCCTTTCCTGAGAGTATGCGCCATTGAGCTTAATAATTATCATACATTAGACATTAGAGAACCAATTTTCCTTGTTATATAATTGATGTGAAGCACACCTTTTTCTGACGCCTCATTGCCTTGACGCAGCGATACACAGTACTTGTAAATGAGGTCGTAAATGCCCAACAAGCCGTGCAAACGTTCGCTTTGCTGTAATAGTGAGTCACAAATAGAGAATTCCACTTACGCAAATTCGGATGCCATCAGATACGCAGCCAGCCATATTCTCAGCAGAGTCACAGACTCTGAAGTTGGAGTCCAGAAGTCCTGTACAAACACAGCGTTGTGCTGCAAGGCTAGCCAGGATACTCCTGAAAATGCACCAAGTAAGAGAGAGAAGTTCTCTGATGCGGTCATTACTGTCCTAGTTGAGGAATGGTCAGATGAGCATGTTTAAGATGTTTGGGAAGACATGCTCCCAGAATGTTTGAGAAGCCATTTCCCAGAAGTAACAGAGAGGCAAATGTGGTGGAGTATTCAAACAGTGTGAATGTAGTCAGGAATATGAACTGTGCTGTAAATGTTTGCAGGAAATGTTGGGTTGGAGCATGTCATAAGACGTTTTCATAACCCCTGCACTTTGCCCACTCCCCAACTTTCCATCCTTGTATTCCTTATCATAAATAAGCCAACGTACACCTTTGTCTTGTGGTGGTCATTTGTTGGCCACAGTTTTATTAGGAATAAACATGTATGTATATATTGCATACCTTTGTGCATCATGCCATAAATCATTATTGGTGAACTGTCATCTTTGTGTCATGCCTCATTTGCCTCTCATTATACATTCCGTTTGCGTAAATCATATGCACATTGCACAATAGTAGATTAGACTGACAGTTCGTTGTATAGGTTATTTGCAGGCTTGTATTGTCTCTTGGTCCTACTGGGTCGTTGCTTAGTTTGGTTGGGTTTGCCCTCTCTTTGCGCGGGGGGTGTAGCTTCTGTCCCGGAGTTAGCCCACAACTTGCTACCTTGCCCGACTCTTGTTGTGCCCTGCCATCCGGCGGGGGCTGGACAGCGAGCGCCGTCTCCGTTTGCTACCCCCTTGTGGTAGGCCAACTCACCCAGCCGTAAGGCATCCCAAAGTGAGTGGTCCTACACACCGCCCTTAGGCCATGTCACCCAGCTGTGAGGCATCCCAAGGTGAGTGGTCCTATTCCGACACACCGCACTCCAGTGTGCCTCCGTACCAACCATTATCCCCATAGTTTCTCGCTAGGGAGGCTTCCGTCTTCCTGCGGCTTCCCCCTTCCTTCCTTCTTAGGCTCTTTCATCTGCAGCCTGCTAACGCCATTGCGCCCCACAGATTGCTCCAGAAGACTCCCATGCCCTCATCAGACAGGTGCACCCCATCTTTTGCATAGAACTCCGGGTGGCCTGTGTGGATGAGCCCGTGCCTAACTGATTCAAAACCATTGGTTCTGCAGAACTTGCTCACTGTGAGGTTCAGCTTTTTCTGTGAGTTCTCGACCGCTCTCTGCGATTGGGCCCCGCGCCATTTGCTTCTGCTGATCATTTCTGACCAGATGATGGTGGTGACCCCAAACGCCTTGCCTGCCTCCAACAGGTCTCTCGTTATGTCTTGAAGAAGATCTTCCCTCTCTCGCCTAGCCAAATTGATCAAAATGATCAAAATATCCGGGTGCCAAGCTGCCTCAGCCTGCAGTTCCGCGAGGGTCGCCGGCAGCTGCTCCCATTTAATTCCCAGTCGGCCAAACCACCTTATGCATGTGTCCACTGGCCATCCTTCTTGCTTGTGCCCCCTCTTCCGCCACCAGGTTTGCATCCGCGTTATGAAGGAGTGGCTCACCACCCACACCAAGCATGGTCTCCGTCCTGCCGAGGTAATGATAACATGTCGCTTTATTGCTAGGTTGGGCGGGGGGGAAAAACACACCTCCCCTTCCCCGGCAGGCGCTGTGTTTTTATAGCAACTGGGTCCTCACGTAGGTCCGGTATGCCCATGACCGCCATCTACCTACGGCCTGTATCCCAGCCTCCGTCATCCCATGCTGCACGGCCATCGTCGTGGCCCCTATCCTGAATGAATGGGAACCGAAACCTGACGGTGGCAGCCCTGCTTTGCTGAGTGTAAGCCGCATGATCGTGGTGAACTGGAATCTGCTAAGGTGTGTGCTGTCTCTGTGCTTGAATAGGGGCCGTTCGCTGGCTGGTCGCATTGTCATGAAGGCGAGCAAGCAACACACCGCGCAGCAGTTCTGGTCCTCAATGCACCGTAGCCTTACTACCGCCCCTCTACCGGTTTGGTCTGTCTTTAATCGCCTCAGTAGGATCCTTATTTCTGTTTTTGGTGTGACATCACCTGCCTGTAGGCAGTGTGTCGCTGGTCCTGTCCTTGAAGGTGCTACTAATTCGCGAATGCGGAATGCTCCGAAGAAAGCTGTGGAAAATGCTGCCCTGAGTAGGAGGTGCTCAAAATTGTCCTTTGGGTGACCCGCATGGCTCCCAACAAAACCCCCAGCTTTGTGTAGTCTATTGGGCGTCTGTTATCCCTCCATGCGCCTTCTGCGCCCCTCCACCCCTTCATTGCTGCCTTGATATAATGTGTGGCCATGGGATCCAGCATGGTCTCTAGCTTGGCGTAGTATGCTACGGCAGACAAGTGGGCTTGCGTCCATGACCTGGATTTCTGGGAGTTGAATTCCCACTGTATGAATTGTTCTGCTGCTCTGCGTGTGGCCCCCATATCGCCCAGAGACTGGATACCCCCCACCCGCATTACAGTGCCGATATACGTTTTGCATCTCCTGGCGGCTTGGGTGAGGGCCTGGCTGACCAGCTCTGATAAATCTATCCCGCCAGGTCCCACATCTGGCCCAGGAAAGGGGTCATGTCCTGCTCTGCGTTGGGCGCCAGGTCCCTGAACTTCTCTATCTGCGCCCTGGAGAGGGCCTCTGCCACCTCATTGTCTACCCCTGGTACGTGGCACGCTCTCAGGTCTATGTGGCCTTCCAGCTGTAACTTAACCAATCTGCGCATTAATCGTAGTGTATCTGGGCACCTGGCTGTTCCCTTGTTAATTGCTTGCACTACCCCTTGTAAGTAAGAGGTTAGAGGTGTTTTGCCCACTAACTGAATGCAGCTGTTATGTTGTAAGGGTGTCCTAAATACATCTTCCCAGGGCTCTGCTCCACTACTCTCCCATTGCCTTTTTAATACCTTCCAGGACTGTGGTAATACAACCGGGCAGTCTGTGACAGCTGCAGTATGTTTCACTGAGTATGTGCACTGCCATCTGCATAGAGTGTTGGAGATTTCCTCTCTCCCCTGTGCGTATCTGGCAAAATTGCTGGTTCTCATGAGAATTCCCCCCTAATATTTTGCATCAAGGTAACACCTATTTCCTTTTCCTACCTTCGCTGATGTTTGGTATGTGCACAGTATCTGGAAGAGAATGCAAATCAAGTGTTTTCATTGTTGTGAGTGATTGTAAGAACTCCTCGTTTTGAGTGAGTTTCCTTGTCACCCCCTTCATCACCCCTGGTTGTACATCACAGTGCTGCAGCTGAAGATGAAGGAACCACTTTGCTTCAGGGTGTGTAATTTCTCTTTTAAACTCCTCAAAGTATTTAATCCTCCCCTCCTCGTCGCCCCACTAAAAAAGTCCTATAACCTGAAAAACCTTCCCAAATTCCAAAGTTATACTTTTCTCTCTCCATACGTCGAACCATTGTTTCTACCTCGGAGGGGGCAGACTGTATGCCCTAGCTGACGCTGAGGCAGGAGGCCGCAGCGAGCAGCCGCAGCTTTCGTGCCAGGAAGCACAGATTAAAGCACAGCAGGGCTCCCGCAGCATGGGAGCCGTTGTTTCTACCAAGGAGGGGGCAGACTGTATAACCCAGCTGAAGCCGCGGCAGGAGTCCGCAGGGACCTGCCTGAGCAGTTTTCGCGCCAGGAGGTGCAGATTACAGCACAGTGTCCGGCAGAGGCTGGGCTGCCCCCCCCCCCTCTTTCACTTGGTACAGCAGTGTCAGCTTTAAGGTGAGAGTGCACCTCAGATAACTAACCTAAT
Source organism: Triturus cristatus (assembly GCF_964204655.1). Lineage (NCBI taxonomy): Eukaryota > Metazoa > Chordata > Amphibia > Caudata > Salamandridae > Triturus > Triturus cristatus. Next base: position 1,186,398,132 of record NC_140581.1, on the reverse strand, counting down.
TAAACAGTCATGGGGAAAGGAACAGACCCCCCCCACCCACGTGCCCCTCTAGATAGTATGCTGGAAAGGGTAAATTGATACTTGTATAGCGCACTACTCACCCGCAAGGGTCTCAAGGCGCTTGTACGAATACCGCTGTGGAACCCATCCTGGCTTTCCCTGTGAGGCGTCCACTCCTGGGCACCCCCAAGGTGGAGGCCAGGCATCCTTAGCATTGTGGGGGCCGTTGTGGAGATTAAGCAAACTATTGCCCAGAGTTGCAGAGTGGGACTCCATGATTGGAATAGGCACCGAGGCAAGAATTATCATGTCCGTGGAATATTTGAGCCCAAGACCCGCCGAGGTGGGGAATTGAACCCTGGTCCCGGGCTAGACCTCTGCATCAGGGTCTGCCGCTCCAATCATTGAGCCACACTTCTCCAGGGTGGTCAACATTGTATCAAACAAAATTGAGCCAACCGAATGCAAACTGTCACTGGGATGCGAGCTGGCACAGATTGTATCTGTACCTGGAGGGGCTTTATCTGATCCTGCACTAGCCCCTATTTTTGCATCCTGTGATCCTTTACAACTGATGGTGGGTGTTAACCATAAGCTCACCTTTAGTGGGACTACTAACAACGGCCCTGGGCATGATCCGCCCGTGTCACAGTTGCCATGACCGCCCCTCCTGCAGTACCAGCTTCGGCATCAAAACGCAAAAGGATGACAGGGAAGTCTGTCTGTACTAAAAGGAAACAACCCCCATGTACAAGCGTACCCTCTAGTGATCTAACCTCCTGGATGCAGTCATCGTCCAGAGCCTGTCTTGCAGTTCAGCCCTTGACAGGAAAGGCCAGTCATTCCTCTTATATCCAGACTGAAGCTACACCCGATGTATTAGACCTAAGGTAACCTTTTATTACCCCATTATGTTCCCGGATAGACGATTTCATAAACATGAAACTTAACCCTTTGTTGAACTGCCTAGATCACCTGGAGATTTTGATGAACTGACTCAGCCATCGGGAAAAGACAGCCAATTTAAATATTGGTGCCTCTGTGGGAACGACTAATTGAACACCTCATGTTTTACCTGTAGATAGTTCATTCCATAGTATTAGGCGCCTACCTGGTGGTCCTTTAATCACACCCTCTTGTAAGACACGTACTCAACTAATTGATAGGCAGTCTTTTTTTTTTAAGGGCAACATAACGTCACAGCTCTTTTTACCCAATGACTGTCTGCCAACTTCATCAGGGGTTGATTTACCTATCCTTTCCGCTTTTACATCTAAACATAACCCTAAATCTAACGGTGGCCCATTGAATCCCGGTCCATCCAGTAGTGTAACACCTCATTCCCTGATTTTTAGGCCCAATATGGATGTGCTGGGATTGCAGCTTGTCCCTATGTTATGGTGTTGGCAGGGGAACCACCCTTAAAAAAGAGGAGAGCGAAACCTAGGATCAGCTATGCAACAAATGTGTGGATTGTTTCTCTAAGAACAAGCAGGTTAACATTCTAAGCATGAAGGAGATAATTATGGTATGGAGGGTTGAGTGGGTTGGCGACTCACCTCAAAACATAGAAGGGAATTGTGGTGTTATTAATTTCCGCAGACCCTCAATGGTAAGGGCACTCTTGAAAAAACAGGAGATCCTCACCCCTAGAAAGTCCAAAATCTGGTCCTTACCACATGGCTATTTTTATAAACCAACTCCCAGAGGTTTACTGCACGGTCCACCCCTTTTTGCTGTACAGAATAATTTTGAAGTGTTGACCGATTTAGATGCCCTGGACTAACTAACGTCATCCTCTCAGATTGGTGGGGTTGACCCTATATCCACACGCCCACCACACACATCCAACAAACACGACCAAGCCGCCATAACTGGCCCCATGGTTAGTGATAACCGGGATTTGAATATACTTCGTTGGAATGTTGCCGGCCTACAATCAAAAATAGTTTTAGCAGACTGATTGCAGTTAGTCAGGTAACACGACATCCTAATGTTTCAAGAGACCTGGGTCACCAAAGGTATATATTTTGATGGGTTAGAGTGTTTTAAAATCTTAGCTTCATCCCCTAAATAGGGACGACCATCTGGTGGTCTTTCCCGATGGGTGAACATTGCGCCAGGGGGTTGTGTTAAGGTGTTACAAACTCATAGTGACAAATTCCAAGTTCTGAAATATAAAAGGGGGACATCTATGTATTTAATACACTTTTACAATTATGATTTTTTTTAGTACTCCAAATGTGAATCTTACCAATCTATTCGACTTTGTTACCTCTCTAAGGAATTCAAAGAGCTTTGGTAAATTAGCCAGTATCTATCTGGGGGGATGGGTCAAATGTGGTTTAATAGTGAGTGCTCAGTAGTAAACCGTCAGTTACGTAAGGTCCTATCTGCAAAACCTAGGTGTCATCTTTCAGTTCAGTTGTTAAGGTAGAAGTATAAGTTAGTCTCCTCTCTGTGGAAGGAAGAATTACTGAACGAATGATGGGATGCACTCGCTAGTGTTGCGAGCTCAAAGAATGGTAAACTCTTTTGGGACTCCGTAAAAGATATGAGAGCAATGGAACAGACATTAAAGCCGATCAGCTGTAATATAACTAGTGAAGCATGGGAAGCACAGTTTTACGTAATATGTACAGTTCCTTCATATGAGAAAGACCCACCAGAGTTTCCTGCCCCTAAAGGAATATAACCTGAAAAACCCAATGCAAAGGTTATACTTTGCTCTCTCTATTTGTCGCATGAAGTTCATATTTCCAAAGAGGGGAGTGAATGGTGATGGATACAAACCTGATCCCCTCTTCACATTCAGGCCATCTCATACTCTTAGGGGAAATCCAGTGATGGGAGAGTGTTGAAGCTTCTAGCCTCATTGTGCCAGGGGTTTTCCCTTAGGTGTTAGGTAGCTGAATTTTGATTGAAAAAACACCACAAATTACTAGTTCCCACCCGGAACAACTCTATCTGATATTGGGTCAGAGGTGCCTGGTAGCAATGCCCAAAGTGGAACATTGTCAATACCCCCCGGATTAGTAAGTTTAGTGCACTGTTTCCGGCTTAACCACAGTCTTTCCCCTTCACACAGAGGATTCATGACATCTTGAAGGTGTTTGATGTCTCTGTTCTTCAGGGAGAGTGGGAGAGATTGAAATATATAAAGCTTTCTCTAAAGCAGTTTTCATTGTTAGTGTCCCATGGCAATGTAGGATTATCCCACAGTGACATATCCTCCTTAACTAATTTGAGTAGCCTGTCAGACACTCTGCTGCAAATGGGCACTTAAGACACTGGGAGACGCCATCTTGGTCAGCGCTCCCATATTTCACGGGTTCCCCTATTTAATGGGACCCGCTGTGCGGACGCGCGGTTAGAGTCGCACAGACCCCTATGTGGCTGGGCGACCAACACTGTTTAACTGTGACCTGAATTGAAATTGAATTGTGCTATTTTAATATTTTGAATTGAAATTGAATTGTGCTATTTTAATAAGGTGATCTGAATTTAATTTGAATTGTGCTATTTTAATAAGGGGAACCATTCTCGTTTCAGAACAAAGGGAACCATTGGTTTTTAACTCAAACCGGCACTTGCACTTTAGTAAAGACACTGGGAGACGCCACCTTGGATAGCGCTCCGGTGTTTCACGGGTTTCCCTATTTAATGGGACCCACTGTGCAGACGCGTCACTGGCATGCTAAAGGCACGCCAAAGGAAAGCCCATCTGGACCCATCCGCGTTCGATTGTGGAGGTGCCAAGACCCCTGGCCCTCTTCATATAAGTAAATTCAGATTCTCCTCCAGTCAACTCCTTCAGTTGCAGAGCCCATCTAATGAAAAATGTTTACACTCCATCTGTTTAGCAAACGATGGCCTTCTCTGTATGCACTGCTCCCTTGATCTTCGATCTGTTCCAAGGACTTGACCTGAAGCCAAGACTCCTTCTGCCTATAAAATGTTTTTGATAAACTGTAGATCTTTACTGAAACATTCTTCCAAACTTTAATTGTTTTTAGAAAAAAAACAACCAGACACCTTACTTTTCAACATAAACTTGGCTTCATAAGTAATCCAGACCCGACCTAGTACAAACCGTTCTCCCTGGCTACCACATCCAGTGAAAATATTGGGGCATGAAGAAAGATGGGGCCATTGTTATTATTCTGAAAGACTCCTTTGAGTGCCGCACTGTGCTTGATCTTATATTTGACTGCAAAAACGTCTCCTTCGCAATCACTTTCTCTCCTACTCACACTTTTCCCTGAATTTTAATATATACCGACCACCGGGAGTTTGTGGACAATTTCTCAAATCACTCCATGAAATTGCTGCCAATTTGGCTTGCTCCTCTTCCAACTTCTTCCTCTTGGGTGATTTTAATTTACAATTTGATGATCCAGCTAACGCCGAAGCCTCTGAGCTCACTCAGGACTTATTACCTATTCAGCTATCCCAAAAAGTTAAAGGCCCTACTCATGGGAAACAACACGTATAAGACCCTTTTTTATAACAACGACAATAAGTTACTAGTTGGCGAACCCTAGTCCAGTGCAATGGTTAGATCACTACTTGATCTCAATCATCTGGGATGTGCCAATACAAACCTTCCCCCTCAGAACCACTAGTAGCTTGGAACGCGCTTGGTTCAAACTCCCTTTAGAATCATGGATCCTAGCTCTCAAAGATACCAAGCTTACGCCAGATTCAAACTCTACGGAACCTAATGAACAGTTCAATCAGTGGATTGAGTCCTCTTTAGAACTTGTTCTACCCAAAAAGCTTAGCTCCAAAAGAGCCAAAGAGGAAGTGCCACCTTGGTACACTCGTAAGCTCCAGGAACTCAGACAAAAGTGTAAAGCAATCAAACAGGATTATAGAGAAACTATCAAATTTTACCAGACCGAAGTAAAAAATGCACAAGCACTCTATTATTAAGAAAGAATTAATTCTGCATCCAGCTCTCCTCGCGAAATATTTTGTACTGCGAAAAACCTCTTGGAGTCACTCCCACCAGAGACATTATAGACGCTACTCCAGCTCGCTGCAATAAACTTGCAGGTTTCTTTCACAAAGAAATTCAGGCTATATACAATTATTTCTCTCATTCCTCCTCTCCTGGCAACTCCCCTATCAAGGACAACCCCTCTCCTCACACTGAGCATTTGTTAGAGGACCTTCCAATCATCTATTTTGACATGTTACTTTCTTCGCCCCACCCAGACTGGTTTTCAGCCACTACATGGCCCAGAAACTGCTCTTCTTACTGTGGTCAAAGAATCCAAGAAAATCCTAGATCAAGGGGGAACAGCTGCTATTATCCTCCTCGATTTGAGCTCTACCTTCGATACTGTAGGAAATCTACTTTCCAGGTTCTTGAAGGAAGCAACCTCTCCAAGACCTTGTCGCTCAGCTGTGGAGTGTCCCAGGGCTCGTTGTTGAGCCCCACATTGTTTAACGTATTTTTGAGACCTCTCACAGAGATATTGTTCGGCCATTTGGGATTGACATTGTCCCATATGCTTCATTCAACACAAGAGGGTTCAGCACTATTTACACAGTAAATGAAAATTACAGACAAATGTCGAAGACGTAGATGGAATTTTCTTTGAAAAATTCTTTTCTTTATTTCATATTTTCATGTGCATGACGAATCATAGCCAACGCGTTTCGTCTCCTAAACAGAGACTTCTTCAGGGCTATTAAGAAAAACATATATAAAGTGTGCTTTAATTCCGAAAGGAACTCAGTATGTATACAAAATACAAAACAAAACATTTTAAAAAAACAACACAGTAGGATAGTTAGTTACTAAATGGTTGACATTTATATAAGAGTACGCAATGATAATATATTAGCGGGCCTGTGTGCTTGAGAAAAGAGCATATATACACTCTGTTCAGATATCCGTTTTTTAGTATAGATTTTTCATCATAAATTCTTTGAGTGTAATTAATCACATACCTTCAAATATCGATGTAAGTTCGTTCTCTGTACAATTCAAACTAATAGTTGAGAGTTCCAGTGTTTCAAAAACCTTCTTATATAGTGAATTTTATCTAAAGAAAAAGTAAATATGTAGCTAATAGTAGCGAAACCAATTGATGTCTACTCAATATATCTATATGTTCAAATGGCATCCTTTTTTGTAATCAAACAGTTAAAGAGCAGGAATTGCTTTCTTATAATTCTTTATGTCCAGATATATAGACAGGGAATTTTTTTAGATTTTCTTATGGATAAATATTTACAACTGAGAGCAGAGACTAAATAGACAACAGTACAGTATTGAGTGGCCTCAAACCACAAGGCAACAAATGCATCATGTAATCTGTATGTCAACTTCTACTATTTGTTTTAGCCACAGATAATTCAGTATTAAAAGGAAAATCACTGTTTATTAAAGGAACTCAGCAGAATAACGTGGTGGCCCGTAATTGTAATCACGTAGTTTTCAAATAGTCAAATGAACTCCAGAGCATTGGTATATTTGGATTCACCGCTCTGCAAAAAATATTATCTATTGGGAATTAAAGGTCGACGAGAATTTTAGGCACAATGAAATAAATGAATTTTTTTTTTTAATTAAACAGAGCAACCAACTTTAAATGGTAAAGTCAATAAACCAACACGTAGCATACATCCCACAACACAGTGTAATTCAATATTTACAAAAACGAAGCGAGATCAGTCTCGAAAATCATATGAGCTTGTATAAAATGAGGAAGCTCAGACTAAACAAACAACAGTGAGTTACGACAGCCATCTTTGCAGATGGTTTGATGCATTATATTAAATATGCGCAATGCGATAATCGTCAACAATGACATAAAAACCGATATCCTATCTAGATGGAAATACGAGTCATTTAAAAAAAAACCCGAGCCTGCACTCACCGTCAATAAGCAAGTTCACTAGATCACTCAACACTAATAAATGTAGAAGCCTAGCGGGCATTTCTATGTCAGGAAAATTGGCTATTCCTCATATGAACTCACCAGAGAGGCATGGTGGCCTGTGATTCTCAGTGGCAATGGTTCCGAGTGATAAGCCGAGCGCATACACACGAGCGTTTTTAAATCACTCGCTCCATAATAGGTTTCACCTGTTAGGTGATGAAAATAGATGACGACCTTGGACACAACAAAATAAGAGTGAGTGTGGCGGCCATCTTTGAATACTAAAATAGGCGAGTCCATTGCAAAGTTTCAATACAATGTCGAACACGTAAGAATAATAATTTTTAAACACCACGCTCAATGGTGTATAACACATATTGAACAGTGGAAATAGACCTTAGGCACAGACGAGAAAAAGTGAAAACGGGACCTTGAAGACGACAAAATAAAAGTGAAAACAGCGACAATTTTTGAATAGTATAATAAATCAATCTATTGCAATATTTCAATACATATGTCATGAATTCAAAATCATACAGGTCCCTAAAGATTTTTTTAAAATGGCAATTAAAATCCAAATATCAATTTAAGTTTAAAGTTAGCTCTGTATTATAATATCAAGAATCCAAATTCAAAATAATATACCGAGCACGTGAGAAAAATCGTTTTTAGACCCCCCCGCTCTATGGTATGTAGCATGTAGCAATGGGAATGGACGTTGGCCTTAAGAATAATAGAAGAAATAATAATGAAAGCAGCGGCCATCTTTAAGTAGTAGAGTAAGCAGGACTGTTGTGATATTTCAGTACATGTGTTGCCGATTATAAGATGATATAAATTCTAGTAAATGAAGAGTAGGTAGTAATCCAAGTAATAGTTTTTATTTTAAGTTCACTCTTATATAAAGACGTCAACAAAAGCGAGTCTATAGCGCCGCCACAAGCATCTGAAAACGGCAGCAGCCTTAAAGGGTTCAAACAGAACAAAATCACAGGAGCCAAACCCGGTTCTGCTTTATGTCTAGTTCTATACAGGATCTATTTTAATGTGAGGAACAAATAAGGGACGTTATCCAAAACAAAAACAAAAAGCCATCTTTTGATGATAAACATACGTAACCAGCACAGCATAAAGTCAAAGTCACTCAGCATTCTGATGACCAACAATATATCCAACTGCAATCGAGATCATCATTATGGATGTCATAGATGTGACGGTTCGATATCAAAATACCGACCGTATGAACCAAGGGGCCAAAGGAAGTGTAATATTATCACATGGCCATGAGTACACCAAAAGATGATACGTATAACACACATATATCCATCAAGGCAATGCCTTAAAACAAAATATCAGCAGGTAAAGCATGGGACCTAATGTTACCACAATGTACATAACGGTTGATGGACTCAGTAGATAACATCAAGCAATCTATCCATGCAATCGGCGTACCCTACTCACACTAGAGGTAAGCAACCTATATATGTGAACATGAGCCAACAACTCTCCGTGTCATACGAGATAGTGTTTTAAATAGAGCATAAATTGGTATCACCACTTAGTTCTTATTGATATGTCAGTCAGTCAGTCAAAAAGTCTTTATTCGGTTTAAGTGCAAACCATAAAAGCATACTACAATAAATAGACTTAAAAATACAAATTTCATTTTAAATAATCACTACAGCTAAAAAACACATTGACACAAATTAGTTAAGCAGGGCAACGTGTCCAGTTTAAAACATTAAAAAGGGTACAGTTCATTTCCTCAAGGAGCGAATTACCGCAGATAAAAAATTCGCAATATTAAAAGTTTCCCAAACATCATTTAACATCTGAAGGTAAAGAAGAGCAGGTCTCACCTGAACAAAGCCTTTGTTTCTTAATATAGGGAGTAAAAAGCGTTTCCTTATATCAATAAAGTGCTCACAAAAGAAGAAGAAATGTGTCATATCCTGTGGGGAGAAATTGTCACAGGAACAAGGGCCAAGGTCCACAGCCCTTTCCCAACCTTTCTTATCTCCAAACAGGAGATGTAATTGATTTAATCTGAATCTAGTCAGAAGGAAACGGTGATTTACATTTGTGACAAATCCTAAATATGGTTCCATGGATGGTGTTGTTTTACAAAGCTGGTGGGCCCTAACGGTGCCCTTAACCAGCTCATTCCCTTCCCTATCCATGGTAGATATGTGCATAAATGTTTCTTTACACCATTTGATGTCACCTTTTACCAGGGCCTCTGGAGACTGATATAATTCGGGTCTACCTAGCTTAATAGCCAGGTTCCGAATATATTTCAGCCAGGGTATACGCGACCCATAATCTAGCAATGTACAATCTTTCATAATTGTAAGATTCAGCTGTAGATCCGGGTTAAGCCAAATGCTAATCCATTTCAATAATGGGGCCAGGGCAATACTGTCTTCTAGAAAACCAATTCCGAGTTCCTGATGGACATTATAGTTAGCAGTTGAGATCGGGACTGAAAGGAGGTTTTTTAAAAATCTATCCTCAACAATCTGAATGCTTTTGACATTTTTTATGCCCCATATCTCAGCTCCATACAATGCCAAGGAGAGACACTTAGCTTTATAAACTTGAATAAGGGCCCTCATTGGTCTGGCACCTAGCTTTCTGGCAAAACCCAGAACACCCACAGTTGCTCTGGAAAAAACAATCTTTTTTGCTATTATTTGGGTTACCCAAGAACCTTGGTCGTCAAAAAGAACGCCCAAATAAGGAAATGAAGATACCCTGGATAATTGGTGACCCCCACATTTAAAGGTTTTAGATTTAACGGATTTAGGACCGATGACCATGACATGCGATTTAGCAAAGTTGACAGATAAATCCAAGGCCTTCATGAAACCAGCAAATGAATCAAGCAGTAACTGAAGGCCCACTCCCGTTCTTGCGACTAGGGCGGCGTCATCAGCATATAAAAGTGCAGGGATTAAACATTTCCCTGCACGAGGGATATCATTACATGAGGCGATTAGGGTATTGTCTAGTTCATTTATGTAAAGTGTAAAAAGAAGAGGTGCCAAAATGCACCCTTGTCTACCCCCATTTGATATGGGTATATCTTTTGTACAATTACCCCTTTGATCATAGCGAACTGTCGCCGATAACTCTCTATGTAGATCCGCTAAGAAGTAAACGATGTCTTTGTCTACTCCATGGGATAGGAGCAGGGACCATAGTTTTGACCTATTTACACGGTCAAAAGCCGATGACAGATCCATGAAGGCTACCAATAAGGTTCCCTTCTTGGCCACCGTGTATTTGCCAATTAATAGTTGTAAGTTTAGACATTGATCTATGGTACCCATCCCTTTTCTAAATCCGTACTGGACCTTAGAGAGTGTTCCTGTTTCCTCTAGCCAACCGGTCAGTTGGGCAAGGACAACCCTCCCCAGTACTTTCACGGAAGAATCTATAAGGGAGATTGGACGGTAACAGCTCGGATCACCTCTATCACCCTTTTTAAAAATGGGGATGATGACAGATTTCGCCCAAGTCGATGATAGGCCCAGTTGACATGCGTTTACGAAGACATTAAATACAATTTTAGACCAGGTTTTTATATCTGATTTAAAAAGATCTGCCGGGACTCCATCAGGTCCTGGCGCCTTGTTACTTGTCATTTGCATGATGGCATTTGTGACCTCTAGTTCTGTGAAGGACAGGGTATAATTCTCCAAGTTAAGTGAAGACGTCACCCTCGGGCCATCTCCATCATACACCTGTTTAAAATGGCTAAACCACTTATCTTCTTGGATACCGCAATCAAGCTCGTTATTACTTTTGCCATTAAAAAAAGGCTTGTTTACGATAGACCAAAATTTGGCACTATTTTTGATAACATCGATGGATAAAAGTTCATTCCATGCCTCTTCCCTAATTTCATTTTTACGCTTATTCTGAGCCGTTTTATAGGCTTTCCTGAATACAGCGATTTCTGCTCTGTCTGGTGGAACAGCTTTCAGAGCTCTCATTAGCTTCCGTTGGGCTGATGAGCAGCTGTGATCGAACCATTTCTCCCCGTTTGTTGGTTTGGCCTTACATACTTTTTTAAGATCACTATTTACCTGAGAACAAATTTTACCATAAGCTGTCAGGACTGCTTCACCAAAGATCCCATCTTGCAAACACATATGTATTTCATCCCCAACCGTTCCCCACAAATTCTCATTAAAATCCTTTGGTACCACCTGACACCATTTCAGGCGACGTGTTTGGTCAGTTGGCCTTATGTCCAGAGTTCTGACAGTGGGATTGTCAGATTCTCTTTTCCTAAGATCATCAGTCAGAATTATCTGGACAGAATTGTGGTCACTGTAAATAGACCAATTTACCTTGTATTGACTTACATTATTTGCTAGGTTAGTACTGACAAAAATGTAGTCAATGGTGGAGCCTAAGCCATTTCCTTTATAGGTTGGGATATCATTTAAATGATTAACGGGATGAACCACGGCATTGCCAGCAAGAAGCTCATCTAGATACATGCCCTGTGGTGTATGATCAAAATGCGTATTTCCTTGATTTGGTGGACCTAAGCTGTCCCATACAAAACAATTGTTAAAACAACAATGAACATTAAAATCACCAAGCACTATAACCGAATAGGGATTCTTGTTAGTTTCATTATACATTTGCAAAAAATCATATAGACTGACTAAATGTTCATTTGGCGTGCTCTTAGTAAACGAATTATAAAAATTTACAATGAGCCAGTTCCCATTAGAGTTGGATTGAATTTCCACTGCTAGGCAATAAGGCGAGCCTGACTCCACTTTACTATATTTACCCTCAAGTGTCAGTGAAATGAGAGTGAGAAGTCCGCCTTTTGCCCTCCCCCTGCAAGAGACCACCGCAGGTGACCAAAAAGCAGAAAACCCATCCAACAAGAAGGTACTTTCAGTGTCCCAAGTTTCTTGTAGCCTGATAAACAGTCCCTCCATATGGGATCATGTGCTTTGCTGTTAAGGCCGGCTGTATTCCAACTAAGGACATTTGTGCCTAAAGGCTGCAATGGAACAGCAGCTATACTATCCACATTTTCAACAATAACATTCCTCACTACAGTCATAGCATTTGGGGTGCCCTCTACCCTCGTGCTTAACTCAGTTCCACTTAATCCCTGGTCCTCCTCCAGTATTGAAATTGAACCTTCCCTAGTAGATCTGGGAGTAACCCAATCATGGTGGAGTCAGTCATTAGAGTCTAAATCACTCAGAACTTGAAAACGATTAGAGGTGACGACACCATGAAAAAACTGTCCTTCAGGGTAACGTACTCTGCCCTCCAATGGATCACGAATGGGTAGATTTGTCTGTTGCCTATAAAAATAACCCAGTGATCGGAGGGTAATACCCTGATCGGTATGAGGGAGCAAGGTAGCTTTTAATAGGGTGTTTTTAACTAAGGAAGGATTACTGAAATTTATTATAACACAATCCCCCTTTGTGTTCTTACGAGAATGCCCTATCCATGAAACTCTTCTAGTTGTTAATATCTGATGGGCTAAATGCACTGGAAATCCACAATGTTTATTTAACCACGAAACTGTTTTATTTTTAAGAGATTCATGGGATTCTGAGTTAATTTTTTGGGCACCATCCTTCAGGGGGGGTACATTTGTTAACACTACAACAAATGGGGCGCAATCAGGGGGTAAGTCTGGTTTCGCTCCTCCTGTATGCATACTTCCGAGTACCTGGTTGCTCCTTGACCAGCTATCTAGAGGTGAGGTATTATTCACGTTGATCGTGGGTACAACAGCCAGGGGTTCAGCACAGTTTGGAATTACCTTTGAGGACTTATGGGGATCAACAGTTCCACATGAACCCCCAGCTACACTACAAGATTTCCCGGGAGAATTGTTACTAAGGGCCATGAGATTACGTAGACCTTCAATCTCTGCCGATAGTTCGCCAATCTTGGTTACTAGGGGTTCAACTATTTTTAAAATTTTTGCCTCCAAAAGGCCTACCAAAGAATCTAATTGGTCAGGATCTATCTTAGTTGTTGGGTTATTAGGAGAGGCTAGCTCCGAGGTAACCCCGTTTAAAGATGCAGAACCCGTTTTTTTGTGGATGCTTCGTGCACCTCGCTGTTTCAGTTGAGTGCGTTTACGGGATCTCAGCACTCTCTGAGTAGTCAGGTCCGGGGATTCTTCTGGTGGGACCTCATTTACATCAGTTACTGGGTCCCTATTTGCTTCTGGCAATTCTTGTTCAACAAGAACTTGATCGCCCAGGGTTACCAAATCATGGTTATCATTGGAACTGTTCGCACCATGAAATGGAGGGGAAGATATGGTGGGTATATCATCTAATAAAGGGCAGATGGTCGTTAAGTTGGACCCCTGACCTAAAGATTTACGCCTATCGCTATTGATTTTTGTAACTACTTTAACTAAGTAGTTGTCTAATGTTGAGGCAGTGGAGGATTTACTACTCAATGTAGATTTAGCCATGGTAGGCACACCCCTGGGAGTTCCTAAAATTTAAATTAAACAGTAATACAATATAATATCACCAACACATACAGTGATACCAATTAGCCAAAATGAATAGATTAAAACCAGTACAACAAAATCTATAGTCCAAAGGATAAGCGGGTCACCCAAACCAGGTGCTCACGTGTATTAATCTTACAGGTTAATGACGTGGCCCGTCCCGGCCTCAATCGGTCCTCTGAGGGCCACAGAGGGCCCGCCCTTTGCCCGGGCTTAGCCCGGCGCTGCCCGCGCACGTCCCGCGACGCGGAGGTAGCCTCTCAGTTTTAAGCACCTCCGGGCGCGCAGGAAAGCGGAAGCAGGAGGTGCCGCTAGGGACTCTGGGGGCTGTAGTCCCCCTGCAAAGCGGCCAGCAAGAGAGATTGCAGCGAGGGTGACCACAGCGTCTCTGACCCCCTGAAGATGCAGAAGTGCGCAGCGGAGCGTCCGGGCGTCAGGTAGGTGCCTCTGTTATCCACAAAATGATATGTTTTAGTCTTGTCACAAAAAATGATGTAACTCTTCATTGATATTGAGCCCAAATCTGTTTGTTCTTAGACGACAAATCCAAGATGCTTCTCGTTGTCTAAGTGACAGTTCCCTATTGCCTGCTCTCTCCGGTATCCTAACATGATCGATACCACAAAAGATGATGTTCTTGTCGTCAGGATGATCATGGTATATATGTTGAGCAATAGGATATTTCACATCATAGTTTCTGATAGCTCGCACATGTTCTTGGATTCGTAGTTTTTGGCTACGGATACTACTCCCAACATATACCTTCTTACAAGAGCATGTAATCATATAAACAGTAAAGGTTGTATTGCAGTTGATGAAAAAACTTATGGTGAATTCTCTTGATTCACTACTCTTGAATTTTTTAAGCTTGTTCAAACCAAATTTGCATACACAGCAGCTTTCGCATGTGTAGAAACCTAAGGGTCTTTCTGGTAACCAAGTAGTAGTGGAAATTTGGACATCTTTGACATAACTTGGGCTCAGTATATTTTTAAGGGTCTTGCTTTTGCGGTAGACTACTCTTGGTTTATTTGATATGATATTTGAGGGGAGACTTTCAGTCTCAAGCAAACCCCAGTTCTTTCTCAAGATGTTATAGATGTGATTACTGATGATGTTATATTCAGTAATAAATAGAACTTCTGAGTTTGGTTTTTTAACACATTGTTTACTTGTGACTTTAGACGTCAATGTTTCCTTTCTATTCAGGGATAACGCCTTTTTCTCCGCATTATCTAAACATGATTGTTTATAACCTCTCTTTGAGAAATTCTTTTTGATTTCATGAATAATTTTTATGAAATCCTCATCCAGACTGCAGTTGCGTCTAGCGCGTACCATTTCGCCATAAGGTTTGGCTTTTATGGTAGATTGAGGGTGAGCGCTGTTAGCATGTAAATAGCTATTGCAAGAGGTCTTTTTCTTGTACATGTCACTGTGGATGTTTGTCCCCTTTATGAACAATTTCAGATCAAGAAACTCCATGCTGGCCTCAGAGTATTTGATGGTTAGTTTGACATTGAAGTTATTCATATTGAAATAATCATAATACATGTTTAGGCTTTCAACGGTGCCATGCCAGATCATAAAGATGTCGTCAATGTAACGACCATAAAAGATCACGCTATCACTCCAACTTAGAGCCCCTGGACCCCAGACATGCTCCACCTCATACAACCCCATAAAGAGGTTGGCATAAGATGGAGCAAATCTGGAGCCCATGGCTGTACCCTGTATCTGAAGAAACCATTTACTGTCATGTAAAAAGGCATTCTGTGTCAAGATTATCTCTGCCATGCTGAGCAGCATATCAGTGTGTTCAAGGTGTTGAGCTCCCCGTTTAAAGAGAAAATACTTAAGGGCTCTGATTCCTACCTGCATTTGAATGCAGGTGTATAGACTTTCTACATCCATAGTCACAAAAAGTAACTCTTCCAAATCCCATTGGAAGTCCTCTAGTTTACAAAGAAGATCTGAGCTGTCTCTCAAATATGATGGTAAGTTTTTCACAATGGGTTGAAGAAAAGTGTCAACATATTGGGCAATGTGTTCAGTGGGCCCACCATTACCAGAGATTATCGGTCTACCCGGTGGAAAGGGGCCACCTTTATGGATCTTAGGTAATATGTAGATACATGGTGATCTGGAATGGTGGGCCTGTAAAAACTTATGTTCTTGATCTGATAACAAACCAGATTCATGCCAGTCCCATAGCTTAGAATTGATGTTGCTTTCTATTTGAGCAGTGGGATTAGTCATTAGTCTCTTATAGCATGAAGCATTGTTTAACTGCCTGTCTATCTCCTTTAAATAGTCATTAGAGTTCATAAGAACAATATTGCCACCCTTATCGGCTTCTCTAATGACTAGTTTTTTATCATCTTTAAGGGTCTGAAGGAGTCTATATTCATCAGTACTCAGGTTATTGTTGTGCACACAACCTCTTCTTTTAAAATGTAAGTCTTCTAATTTGTACAGATCACTAACAACTTTTCTATGAAAAGTATCAATAGCCGACTCATGTGTCTGTGAGGGTATAAATTTAGAGCTCGGACGTAGTCCACTGTCAATAGTATAATCCTGTAGGATACCCAGATTATTAGCTACCTGCATTACATTTCCAATGTCTTCTTCATCATATAATGATGCCAGCAGGTTTGTGTTATGTATGTCAGCAATAGATAATCCAGAATTTGCAGTAGTATTGGGCAACTGAACATGTGGAGCATTAGGATGATCTTCAAAATATTTCTTTATTTTTAATTTACAAATGAATTTAAAGAGATCTATGTGCACATCAACAAAGTCACACTTACTAGTAGGGCAATAATTGAGACCCTTACTGAGAACTGACTCCTCCTGAGAGGACAAACATTTTGATGACAGATTGACAATGGTCAGAGCATTACAAACAGATGATGTATCAGGACATGCAATTTCATTCAACACAGAAAAATTTAATTCTTGTTGCCCACATTCTGTTCTCTTGCTTTTATGCCCGATCTTGTGTTTTTTGCCACCCCTCTGCCTGCCTCTTCATTGTATTGTTTCGTACGGTTTCCCAGCCGGTATCTCCGTACCTCTTGTAAAAAAAACAGATGGGGGGGTCTATCGATAAAGCACTACTTGTTCCCTCACCAGGATCACTCTCCAAGGAGGATATCGAGGTGCTACTGGACGTGATACTAACTGGTTTCGCACTTGTTTTTTCTTTTGTTTGTGATTTTGGGGCTAGATCATCATATTTTCTCGCAAATGTAAAAATGCGTCCCCTTCTATAATTACCTTCATCTCTTTGTATTTTTTTCTGTTTTTTCTCCGTAAGATACAGTTGGTAACTATTTAATTCTTTTTTCAGAATCTCCATTATTTCTTAATATTACATCTTTTAGACTGCTCTCATTGATTTCTAGCTCTAGAATTTTAATTTCCTCTTTAATTTTGGATACTTTCCTCTCTGAATTTGTGATAAGGGTACCCATCATTTTGTAAGATGCTTCATACAGACCTTCCTCCCATTCCTTGAGAAGATCAGGATCAAGATCCTCAAACTTCGGAAAAATGAGGATCCTGAGTCCCCTGGGTATCCGTCTATTCTCAATGTATTTTCTTAAAGTGGCTCCATCCCACCATTTACTTAATTCAGATTTTCGTAGTCTCTCTAGGCGTGTAAATTTGCTTTTCAGGCCCTCATTCTTATTCAGAGGTGGATGTGAATGTGCTACATTGGGTTGTATATTATCGTTAACGAGATCACATAACAATTCCTCTCGTTTGTCATCATAGTCCATTGCCAAACTCAATTAGATACGATTTGCTATATAAAGGGTGTTTAGATTTCAAGTATCAGTGCTGGTAGCCCATGGAATTTAAAACAATCAAGAAGAGGGTGTAGGCTGTAAATACCGCACCTGACAGATGAATAGTATCTTTTTTTAGAAATTCATATAGTGCTACGAACCAAGGAGCACTCCCCTCTAAGCTCCTCAACCAGGAACAAGTCCTATCACAGAATTCAACACTAGAGGGTTCAGCACTATTTACACAGAAATGAAAATTACAGACAAATGTCGAAGACGTAGATGGAATTTTATTTGAAAAATTCTTTTCTTTATTTCATATTTTCATGTGCATGACGAATCATAGCCAACGCGTTTCGTCTCCTAAACAGAGACTTCTTCAGGGCTATTAAGAAAAACATATATAAAGTGTGCTTCAATTCCGAGAGGAACTCAGTATGTATACAAAATACAAAACAAAACATTTAAAAACAACAACACAGTAGGATAGTTAGTTACTAAATGGTTGGAACAGCTGCTATTATTCTCCTCGATTTGAGCTCTACCTTCGATACTGTAAGAAATCTACTTTCTAGGTTCTTGAAGGAAGCAACCTCTCCAAGACCTTGTCGCTCAGCTGCGGAATGTCCCAGGGCTCGTTGTTGAGCCCCACATTGTTTAACGTATTTTTGAGACCTCTCACAGAGATATTGTTCGGCCATTTGGGATTGACATTGTCCCATATGCTGCTGATACCCAACTTGTCTTTTCTCTGAATCACTCCCAGAATTTCCCTTCTTGCCCTGGGATCACTGACAAAATATCGAAGGTCAAAAAATCGACCTACAAAAATATCAGAGCAAAAATATCGATGTCAATAATATCGACATCCTATCTACAACATGGTAAGTACAAAAATATCGAAAATAAAATACAGAGGGGCCGATTCCGATCCTGTAAAAAGGCAGTACGAAAAGTCGTACGTAGCGTTTTCTCCGTACGACTCTTACCAGGTAAACTCATCTTACAACCTAGGAAGTACGATTCGTACAGAAAGCCTTTTTCTGTACGAATCGTACAAAAGACCATACAGCTAAGAAATACCAACGATTCTGATCTGGAACTGCTCCGCTCGTATGTAAGCAGCGTTTTCTGGCCCAGCAAGTACGATTCGTCCCGACGTCACTACGTACCATGCTTTGATTACGGGAGCGAAAAACTGCCGGGAAAGCAGAACCCTACGCCACGGAGCCCCAGTACGCGACGTACAGCCATGAACCCCATCGTACGTGTCATCCCGGTCCTCTTGGCCTATGACCTGGTGCACCGCACCCGACGCACACGCCGCAGAAGGTGAGAACAACACCCAGGGGCCAGGGTAAGGGTGAGGGGCAGGAAACATACCCCATACTCAAACCTATAATATGGAGGCCATACATTACCACCTGGGACTGGTCACTTGGGGGGCATGTCCAGTAACCCCTGCGTACCGCAACAACAGAAGTGGACGTGTACGGTGCATACCACACGTACCCCTACGGCACTATGACAACAGTGGTACGGACCGTACCCACCCATGAATACGTGGGTACGGTGCGTACCACACGTACCCCTCTGGCACCATTACAACTCAGGTACGCACCGTACCCACGCATACATGCGTGGGTACGGTGCGTACCCCTACGGCACCATGACAACTCAGGTACACACCGTACCCACACATACATGCGTGGGTACAGTGTGTACCTAAGTTGCCATGGTGCCGTAGGGGTACGCACCGTACCCACGCATGTATGCGTGGGTACGATGCGTACCTAAGTTGTCATGGTGCCGTAGGGGTACGCACCGTACCCACGCATGTATGAGCGGGTACGATGCGTACCTAAGTTGTCATGGTGCTGTAGGGGTACGCACCGTACCCACGCATGTATGCGTGGGTACGATGCGTACCTAAGTTGTCATGGTGCCGTAGGGGTACGCACCGTACCCACGCATGTATGCATGGGTACGGTGCGTACCTGAGTTGTCATGGTGCCGTAGGGGTACGCACCGTACCCACGCATGAATGCGTGGGTACGGTGCGTACCCCTACGGCACAATGACAACTTAGGTACGCACCGTACCCACACATGAATGTGTGGTTACGGTGCGTACCCCTATGGCACCATGACAACTCAGGTACGCACCATACCCACGCATTCATGCATGAGGACGGTGCGTACCACACGTACCACGTTACAGCAGCAGAAAATTATGGATACGAGTCGTACACACGCCAGGAATGTGGGACTAGAGGACTGGCCCAGCATGTTACCTTCATATTGGGGTGTGTGTAGGTCCTGCCCAGCAGTGTACAGCTCCAAGGGGGTGCGTGCATATGACTCCCAGCAGTATCCAGACATATGAGGGGTGGGTGCATATCACTACCAGCAGTGTCCAGGCATATGAGGGGTGGGTGCATATCACTCCCAGCAGTGTCCAGGCATATGAGGGGTGGGTGCATATCACTACCAGCAGTGTCCAGGCATATGAGGGGTGGGTGCATATCACCACCAGCAGTGTCCAGACATATGAGGGGTGGGTGCAAAGGACTCCCAGCAGTGTCCAGGCATATGAGGGGTGGGTGCAGAGGACTCTCAGCAGTGTCCAGACACATGAGGGGTGGGTGCATAACACTACCAGCAGTGTCCAGGCATATGAGGGGTGGCTGCATGTCACTCCCAGCAGTGTCCAGACATATGAGGGGTGGGTGCAGAGGACTCCCAGCAGTGTCCAGACATATGAGGGGTGGGTGCAGAGGACTCCCAGCAGTGTCCAGGCATATGAGGGGTGGGTGCATATCACTACCAGCAGTGTCCAGACATATGAGGGGTGGGTGCATATCACTACCAGCAGTGTCCAGGCATATGAGGGGTGGGTGCATATCACTCCCAGCAGTGTCCAGGCATATGAGGGGTGGGTGCATATCACTACCAGCAGTGTCCAGGCATATGAGGAGTGGGTGCATATCACTACCAGCAGTGTCCAGGCATATGAGGGGTGGGTGCATATCACTCCCATCAGTGTCCAGGCATATGAGGGGTGGGTGCATATCACTCCCAGCAGTGTACAGACATATGAGGGGTGGGTGCAGAGGACTCCCAGCAGTGTCCAGACATATGAGGGGTGGGTGCATATCACTCCCAGCAGTGTCCAGGCATATGAGGGGTGGGTGCAGAGGACTCCCAGCAGTGTCCAGACATATGAGGGGTGGGTGCAGAGGACTCCCAGCAGTGTCCAGACATATGAGGGGTGGGTGCAGAGGACTCCCAGCAGAGTCCCACTCCCAGGAGGATGGATGTCTGTCACACAATGCATGACACACCACATGTGGGTGTGAGAACATATAACACATGCATACCCACCCATGGCGGTGGCAGCACAATTCACACCCTGATGTCATGCCAACAGACTGTATAGTCATGGAACTGCATACCAAACTAAGATAGCCAAAGGGAACACACACTGTCACGCATATCTCAGGAGTGATAGGAATGTTCAGGTGCTGGTCCAGCCACCAAGATGTTGTCTCTCATGGAAGGAATAGGGTTCAATGCCACTAGATACAATGCCCACAATTGTGAGTCAGGTGCCCAAATACCCAGCATAACAAGTACCATTTGTGTGTTAGTCCGTGATTACACACATGCATAGTGCTGAAAAGGGGCAATTGCTCCCTGATGCCATTCCTACATACCCAAAACACAAGTACAGTGACTAGCAAGGATGGCACTGACGATTCATCAGGAGACATCGGTGAGCAGGCATGCCCATTGTTGAAGGGATCCTTCATCAACAAAGGAGATGTCGACACAGGTCACTGTTTGTAGGGACGATGTCAGGTGCCACAAAGGAATGAACACTCCTTGGGACAATGTCTCCAAAGGAAATGAACACACACTACCAATGATAATTTGCACAGGCATTGTGATGGCACACAGATACCATGGTCCACCTCATGACCATCATACCAAAACATATCTCAGAACCCTAACACATTACCAGAACACTAACTTCATGAGCCTCATCACCAACATCAAGTACCTGAAATGCAATAGTGTTGAAAGTAAAAGAAAATGCTTTATTCAGCACAGAAAAATAATAATTTATTAAGACTATGTACAAAGGCCAATAGCCAGTCCATTTTTCGAGTCCAAGGGTGGACGTAGGGGACTGCGTCCACCCCTACCTTGCCTGCACAAAGTAACCTCAAGGTTTGTCGACTGGGGGGGCATCATCTGTGGGAGTAACAGGCACCGCAGGGACAGGAGGGGGTTGGGTAGGTGTGGTGGGTGCACGGCTGGACGTCTCCACCACAGGGGGTGGGGCAGCGCCAAACGTGGATGTGAGCACCTCGCTGCACACTGCTGCCAGGGCATCCAGAGTAACCCCTGCACCTGAAGATATCCCAGGGCCAACGGAGGGTGTGGTGGCCGAGGGATGGGGTGCAGTGCTCTTGGGGGAGGGTGTTGACATGGTGGGGGACTCAACTCTCCTGCCCGGGGACTTCCTCGCCCGCTTGCGGGGTGGTGTCACAGTGGGGGTGAGGGACAGCTCACACATGTAGGCCTCTTTGGGTGACAGTTTGGCAGGGGAGCTAAGGGGAGTGGTTTGGGAGGAACTTGGTTGTGTGGACTGCAGACACTGACTGTGGCTGCGTGGCTGCCTTTTGCCCCCAGACACTGTGGGTGTGCCTACATCCCCCTGAGTGTGCATGCCAGGATGTGTGCGCTGTGCCTTACTTGGGGGTGTGCTGGATGTGTCTGTTGTGCTGCGTGCCCGTGCTTGTCTGGGTGTGCGTTGGGCAGGCATGGGAGAGGGCAGTGTGGATGGGTCCGGGATAGGGGGGGACGGAGCGCTGCAGGACAGTAACTGTTGCCGTCAGTGAAGAGTCCATGGACCGCAGAATCCTGCGTAGGTCAGTCATCGTTGCTGACATGCCCTCCATGAACGACACCACCTGTGTCAGCAGTCTAGTGTGGTCATGGAGGACATTCAGCACCGATGACTGTCCAACCTGCAATTGCCGCAGTATGTCCACAGATTCTTCACTGAGGGCAGCAGGGGTGACAGGGGCAGGGGGTGCGGTGCCTGGCACAAAGGAGAAATGGTGTGACACAGCATGGACAGGAGGGATGGGAGCAACTGGGAGGGCGGTGATGGGAATGGAGGAGGCGGGGACAGATGTTGGGATGCTGCCAGTTGGTGTTGCAGCCTGCGCCTCCTCAGGGATGTCAGCCTCGGACCCGTCGGCGTCATAGATGCTCTCGCCTCCAGACAGGTCCTTCGACTGACTCCCCTCGCCCTCTGTGCCACTGGCTCCTGCTGACACCACAGCACTGGTGGCACTGTCGCTGGATCCCTCCTCCAGGTCCATGCTGTTGTCTCCCTCGCTTTCAGTTGATGATGCTGTGGGCAAGGAGAAGAAACCAAAACGCATCAGTCACCTGTATACATCTGACACATGAGCACAAAACAATTGGTCACAGTGCATATCCAGCAATGCATCATGAGTAACAGCTAGATCACTCCGCACAAATGTAAGCCCTGTACTGCTCAGTTGGTAGACCCACTATGCCACTTGGACACCAGGAAAAAAATAACACACCAGGCCACAACTTGGATGAGAAATACACAGAGAAGCTAGTGGCTGTGAACCGGTGAGCACAGCAATACAATGAAGTCATGCCACCTCTTGTTTACCCTGAAAGTAAAAGGAGTGGCGCACCCAAGGTAAACTAACACACCTCAATATTCAATGTATCATCACACTCAGACACCTGTAAGTACTTTAGAACACAAAACCAAAACATGTTGCTACCTTGGGACTCACAATACTTTACACAATCGACATGTTTTGAATGTTCCAATTCGCCATCTCGTGAAAAGAACACTCATGTGCCTGGATGAAATATGTCGCACAAGGCAGTGCACACAAAAGTACATTTACCCTGTCATTGAAGAAGCTGCCACCTTTTCTAAGAAGCCACTGTTAGAAAGAAATGGTGTTGCAGAAAGTACATATACATGTGCCTACGGAGGTCTTGATGTATTGAGACTCTTTAGTTTGTATCACCAACAACATAGGAGTCTCACAAAATCAAGAACACTGTGGGAACATGTATATGGAGAATCTGCAACACCAATGAATTAA
Source organism: Triturus cristatus (assembly GCF_964204655.1). NCBI lineage: Eukaryota > Metazoa > Chordata > Amphibia > Caudata > Salamandridae > Triturus > Triturus cristatus. The sequence goes on along the minus strand of NC_140581.1, from coordinate 1,186,374,738 downwards.
AACAGTGGCTCCTTTGAAAAGGTGCCAGTGTGTTCAATGAAAGTGGAAATGCCGTTTGGTGTGCACTTCCTTTGGAGATATCTTTCATGCAGGCACATCAGTGTTCTTAACACAAATCATCAAATTACCACATTTAAAACATGAAGAACTGTTGACAAGTGCTGTGAGTGCCAAGGTACAATTTCTTAGAGTGACAACTTGAATAATGTCATTTGTCACATGGCTATCCGTCACCTGATTACACAGTTGGCTACACATATGACCTACTGCCTGTCATCTGGAGTGGCACACATATCCCAACCCAGGACAATGCATATGCTAATGGGCCTGCAATTGGGTTGAAGAAAAGCCTAGCTGTACTGTGGGGACACCCTCATGGCAAGCCAGAATGTACCCACAGATGTCAGCACACAAAGTTACAACTGCGTAGCATCTGAACCACACACAGCTGCAAAAAATGTATGAGCAGGATACATGTTTGTCAAAAACTGACACAGGCTGCAAAGCAGGAACATTAAGAACTGACCAACATCACGGGGGCACTGCACGGTGATTTTCTGTACCGCGAATTCTCACACACAAGTCAGACCTGGCAATGAAAAATCAGGGTTGCACATGTATTCCCCTCCCGCACAACCCCCCATACCCGAGTCAATGTGACTGATACCGATCAAGAAGTGACACCTCTTATTCAGGGTTACAATAACTGTGCTTGAAAACTTGGTTCATTTACACAACATCACCTCGTGGGGCTGGCAACACATATTTGTGACAAACAACCATCAACAGATTATTGTGAATAGCCACACAGGCACTGCCCAGTGTGAGTATGCTCAAGCAAAATGGTGTATCCCTGTCCAGTGGACACATGTAGCACACATTTGAAAAATACAAACTAGGCCAGGGAACAATGCCACAGAGGCAGACCTATGCTGAACCCACAGTGAATGTGCACAGTGTTGGATGACACACATGATTAGGAGGGCAGGCTGTCTCAGGGCACTGTAGTGGGCACACTGCTCCATGGTCCTGGAATGAGCTGACTGTACCATGTTCAACCGTCATGGCACTATGCATATCTCCCACTCATGCACATCATGTCTGAGGCCACAACACTGGTCAAGCATGCTGCAAGGGTGTTCAGTTGAAACCTCACACTCCTATGTTGAGAATCATCATCAGTGACAACAAATATGGACCACCAACATAGTGAACAGGTCATGGCACAGGCAAGGTACCAACACAAGTCACAGACCACCCTCCCACATGATGCAGAAATCTATGTGCACTGAGATTTACTGGCACCCTAGATGGACATGTGCAAATGTTATTACACACAGACCAGGGGACACATGTCAAGGAGGGGAAGGGATGAAAAAGAGCACCTGGTGACATTGGGAAACTGAAAATGCACTGCACATATGAACTCTGGGAGTGTATTCATGCAAAATAGCACTTCCTAAAGCTGGCGACACATAACATGACAAAAAGCTATGTACCTACCACCTCCTTGCTGCAGTGTCTCCTGTAACTTCCTATCGAGGTCAGGGAAGCACCGGATGTCTTGCCACTTCTTGCGAACCTGTGGCAGCTGCCGACTACGCTCCTCCGCAGATCTCACGGCCCTGACGACGTTGTTCCAGATCACTCCCTTCTCGTAGGCAGTTACCTGTCAGGATGACAAAGTGACACAACATCAATACACCTGCTCCATGTCCCAAAGACACACATTAGAACATCTTTGAAATGTTGAACAGGGCATAGGATGCTGACATGAATAGCCTCATTCACAACAAGAAATTGGCCTGTGTGCAAGCGCCAATGCAGTACATGGCATTGAAAGTCAACAGGTGGCATGAGGGGTGCAACACACTCACTGATCATGCTACACATTGTGCAGCACATGCAACAGCAGGCTGATGGCCAGCATGTGCCCAGCAGTCACATGTCCCACTCCACTGACGCACCCTCAGCAGACTAGACAGAAAAACACAGGCACAGATCACTCGCCTGTCATTGACAACAGCGGATACAACCCTCACCCTGCACATGTGCCATTTGCCAGTGGGGAGTCACAGGTGTCGTGCTAGCTCTGCAAGTCAGACACAAAGCACGGCTCACTTGTCACATCAGATGGGTAGATCTGTTGCCTCCACCATGCAGCTGTGGTGCAACACTTTACATAGACACTCACCCACATGACAAGGAACATTCACACACATCAATGTCCATGAGGTCGTACACATCATTTGGACACTCTCACCACAGGTCCACTCAACTCATACACATCCACAGGAAAAAAAGCCACAAAGGATTTTCCAGGCTGAATGTGTCATGCACTATGCAGTGAAAGTCACTGTAAGCACTATGCAAGTGAGGAGTGCACACAGGAACTACAGAATGCTCTGCATGAGAGACATAAGCATGACCCCCCCCCCGGGACACACTCTAAACAACATTGCATGTGTGTTCCACCTGGACACAATATTGACAGTGACACCACAGGTGCATAGGCAAAGCTAGTGTACTCAGCACTCACCTGCAACCCTGGTCTCCCATACAGGCTGGGGTACTGTGGGAGGAGGGCGTCCAGCAAGGCCTGCTTCTCCTCCTGGGTGAATGACTGGGCCCTCTCCACAGTCCGTGACATGGCCAGACGATGCAGAGACAGCAGCAATGTTGTTGACTGGAAAGTTGTGCAGGCAAGTGCCCTCTCATGGGTTCTGGCTGCCTTATATCTGTCTTGCTGAGGGGCATTCATTTTGAGGAGTACATAGTGATTGGTCTGAATCATTTGCATCGTACGTTTACTCCAATCCCTTTAAACATACACCAGTGAAAGCATTTGCATCCTTCAAATTTTGAGCATCATGTCAAGTCAACAACCACTTTGCAACATTGTATTTTGTGGCCAACTCACTTTTCCAGGACACCTGATGGACACATTTAAACTGAAAACTCTGTCTCCATGGCAACCAGCATGCATTTTGGGCCTGATACTTGTCCCTTATGTGTCCCCTATGTAATTTTGAAATCCACACACAGGTACGGTGCATTTCACATGTACCCCTACGGCACCAGTTGTACAGTGCGTTTGACACGTACGTGTACGCACTAGTGTGTACATGTACGTGTACTACCTTAGTACACGTACATGTACGCACTAGTAGTACACGTACCACTAGTAGTACATGTACGTGTACCACCTTAGTACACGTACGTGTACGCACTAGTAGTACACGTACGTGTACTAAGGTGGTACACGTACGTGTATGCACTAGTTGCACACGTACCACTAGTACTACACGTACGTGTAATACCTTAGTACACGTACGTGTACAACTAGTGCGTACACGTACGTATACTACCTTAGGTAGTACTAAGGTAGTACACGTACGTGTACGCACTAGTAGTACATGTATGTGTACTAAGGTAGTACACGTACGTGTATGTACTAGTAGTACACGTACATGTACTACTAGTGGTACGTACGTGTACAACTAGTGCATACACGTACGTGTACTACCTTAGTACACCTACATGTACGCACTAGTTGTACACGTACGTATGCTAAGGTAGGACACGTACGTGTACTACTAGTGGTACGTGTACAACTAGTGCATACACATACGTGTACTACCTTAGTACACGTACATGTACTACTAGTGCGTACACATATGTGTACTAAGGTAGTACACGTACGTGTACGCACTAGTAGTACACGTATGTAGTACACGTATGTGTACGCACTAGTTGTACACGTACGTGTACTAAGGGAGTACTCATACGTGTACGCACTAGTTGTACACGTACCACTAGTAGTACATGTACATGTACTACCTTAGTACATGTATGTGTATGCACTAGTAGTACACGTACCACTAGTAGTACACGTACGTGTACACGTACATGTACTACTAGTGCATACACGTACATGTACTACCTTAGTACACGTACGTGTACGCACTATTTGTACACGTACAGGTACGCATTTCACACGCCTACAATGGTAATACAGGCGTACACATGCCAGGAATGGAGGGCTACGAGTCGCACATGGATGTCCATCAAGTACTTGTCATTGCATACTTTAATATGCAGGCCCTAGGTGTGTTAGCCAGTGATATTGCACAGGTCATCTCATCTAGTTGCACAATTGATGTGTTATGACCTGGGTACACATATCATGTGTGATTGGGCACTATGTGGCACACATCACCTTGACACTTGCCACATGTGTATCTGTAGTGCAACTGTGTCATGCGCAGCAGCAGTGGGTGGCACAGTCACCAACACCCGCACCTGTCTCCTGATGCCAGGGACAGGGACACTCTATCAACTGACCTGTCACGATCAGCGTGCCCCTTTGGGACTATGTCAGGTGTGTGTCATGTGTTCCCCTGAGCTTGATGTCAGTGTCCCGTCAACTGTATCTGCTGTTGGTGCATCCAACAGGGGTCTGTGTAGAGATGGGCATGGTACACATCTACGCACACCATGCCACATGTGGATTCCAACGGCTGTAGGGTCTGTGTGCATCGGACATCATGTTTTTCCAGTCATACATGTGTGCGTTGTCTCAATGGCTGTGTCTTTGTGTTGTCACGTGTACCCCTTCATCGCACTGTGTTTGATATGTACATTTGACATTCCATTTGACCTGTGCGTGTGCCTTGCGGTCAGCTGTCTGGATGAGATGACATCCTTCCAATGTAGCTATGTGGTTGTGTGTCACTCCGGTGATATCTCTGGCTGTTCACTCAGACTGTCCACCAAATCATTTCAGGGCATGTCATGTAGACTTGACAATCAACAGGTGTATCAGGCTTTTTGTAGGAGTGCAAGCAAGCTGGCATATGTGTCCTGTATGTATTGCACACACCCACTCCATAGTTACCTGATGTGTATTAGCAGTGTAGCATGTGCTCTGTTCATTGACATTGATGTTGGCCGAATCTCAGTCTTCATTCTTCCAAACTATGTCTTGCAGGGCAACACCTGTCCCAAGACTAATGCCAGACTTGGCTGCCATGAGGGAACGTGACTGCATCCGCCGTTACAGATTCACTCAATAGTTGATTGAGGACTTGACAGACAAGCTGGCACCACACCTCCAACTGCAACACAAGTATCCTACTGCGCTGACCCCCAAGATGAAGGTGATGACTGCCTTACATTTTTTTGCCACATTTACGTTTCAATTGACCATAGCTGATGTGGGTGGGATGTCACAGCCGTGTCCTGCGTGATGTTTTAGCAGCCATATTGGAGCACCTTGATGAATTCATCAAATGTCCTACTCCAGAGGAGTTGACTGATGTCAAGGGTGATTTCTATGCCCTGGGTGGGATGCCCTGGGTGGGATGCCCCATGTAATTGGGTCCATTGATGGGACAAATGTGGCTTTTGTTCCACCACAGGCACAGGAACAAGCCTATCGCAACCGCAAATATTACCACTCGATAAATGCCCTTGTGGTGTGTCTTGCTAACATGCTGATTTCCCATGTCTGTGCACGTTTTCCAGGATCAGCACACGATGCCTACATCATGAGGTGTAGCAGGGTGCCACAAATGATGCTGCGGCTGCACAACGAACGAGCATGTCTTGTTGGTGGGTATACTCTTTTTGTCCTATGTGTTGCGGTATCTTTGTTTCTTACGGCATCTCCTGACCCACTTATTTACATGATGTTTCCATGTAGGGGACTCTGGCTATCCCAACATGCCATGGCTGATGACACCTCTCCGCAACCCCAGAACAGCTGCAGATCACCGGTACAACAATGCACACGGGCAGACCAGGCAAGTGATTGAGAGGACGTTTGGACTCCTGAAGAGCCGATTCCGGTGCCTGGACAAGACAGGTGGGTCCCTCCCTTATGCCCCGGAGAAGGTCTGCCAAATCTTCATCGTGTGCTGCATGCTGCACAACATGGCAGTTGAGAAGGCAGTGCCACTCATCCTGGATCTGGATGAGCAGGAGCATCCACCCGTGGAGGATCAAGGACTTGCTCACAAGGCTAGTGATGAGGAGGAGGAGGGGGATGATATCCGGAGTCAGCACATATGCAACTTCTTCTCATAATGGTGAGTCACTGGGTATGAGTGTGGAAGCTTGTAGCATTGAGTGGCATGTGTGGCAATGTGTGTGTCCAGCTGACTGAATGCAAAGTGACTTGGATGTGTGTTCTGATGTGTCACTCGAGTGATGATGTCATGCAACACAGTTTTGCGGAGAGACTTGATTTGCAATTTACATGTGTCCAACATTGTTCATGTTTTGGAAATGTCCATGTGTGCGGTGAGAATTGTTATAGGTGACTTCTCGTGTGTCTGTCATTCCCAGGTATTTAGCGCCTGTTGTCTGCTCGTGTCATCGTTGTCCTCCTGCTATTCCTTCTGAGGATTGCAGCGTGTGCTGAATCAGCGTTACATGCATGGACATGTGGAAATGTCAGTTTGGGTAAGGATTGCAGCAAGACTTTTTGGTGGTGGTACGGGTTGGGAATGTGTGGTGACTGCTTCTGTGCATGTTGTGGTACCATGCATACATGTCTTCTCACCATGGAGCATAGAACATGTAGCATCACTCCCATGACATGATAGTCACCCTTCTTGACAGTCATCTGTAGTGGAGTATGGCGTCTGATGAAGGCATCAATGTGTGTGAACCTTGCCTCTGAAACATTGCAGATGCTACAGGTGGACATAGTGGGGGACATCACAACCACAGGCTCCATGGGGAATTGCAGCCTCTCCGTGTGCAGCAGGATGTGTTTGGCTCATCCCCTTACCTTGTGTGCCAGTTCATTGGGTTTTACATCATCCGTGTTGTGAAGGGGGGTCCAGTGTATGTCCCACATGTTCTGTCAACTGACCTGTGAGCCTGTTGATGTGGATGCATATCCCTATGTGTGTCTATGTGGAATAAAGGTGTTCAGCACAATCCAAAGTGCCTCATCTCTGTCACTGCAGATCTCTTGCCAGTTTGCATGCGTCATCTATGGCATAATTGTCAACGATTGAGCATATGAGTGTATGTGTACTTTGGCAACATGCATGCAGTGCTTTATGGCTAATGATCTCTATTGTGCATGAAGTACCTGGTTGTGTATGTATTTGTGCAGGTTGCCCCCCATGCACAGTGTACGACCCTCTTTGCATGACTCACGTCACACAACAGGCTCCTGCTGCAGCCACTCTCCAAGCAATGTCCTCGTGACAATCATCCGCCTGCTATCAGGCAACCCCTAAGCACACACACGACACCTTTGCATGCTGAGTGTGCTACTCCAACTGCCTACACAGCGCTGCCCAGCCTACCAGACCCTGTCAGAACAACCAGGTAATGTGCCTCCTACTCCACACCCGCTGCATCCACCAGCACGCCATTGGACTCTATTACCTCCTCAACACTACAGCCCCACACATCACCTTCATGACAGTAACCTGGACAAAAGCATCCTCAGCACATGACGTCTTCATTGCCATCTCAGACGGATACAAGATCACCCGCAGGGACAGCAACACCAATCACGGGGGCTAAATTGCTATTTATTCACAAGTACACCCTCAGAGTCACAAATCCGGGTTCGCAGAAACTCCCTGGCAACCCTCGGAGTAACACTCATCTACAGATCTGCAGGTCTACATCCACAATTCCGCTAAGCCATCAACACGTACATCTGCATGCACGCCCTCACCTCCATGGGCTACATGTGGCTGGGGGCCGTAACTTCTGGCTGGAGGGGAACCACACCACCATCCAGCATTGGTCCATCAACATTTGAATCCACGTCTCCAACAAGCAACACAGTGCCACACACCCCGCTACGATCCCCCAAAGATGCTTGATGTAAGTCGCCACAGACAAGCTGTGTGGGAAACTCAAAACAACACCACCGCCACACCCTGCAACCTCACGCACTGGATCAGCAACTGATCCATCAATCTTGCCACATTGAGGGACTTTCCTGTGAAGCACAACAACAGTTAAGGCACCTGGGACAAGGCAGTCCTACTGGACTCCTACAGACCTAGCCGGACTCTTGTGCAAACCTTGCAACACAAAGAGACATCATTTGCCTTGCAGCCCTGGAAAACAACACACACAGCCATCACCATATCATCAGCAAGGACAAGTGGAGATCCTTCAGATAGTGCAGAGACACCCAAACACACGACATCAAGGAGCTCATCAGCATTGTGAGTGGACTGACAGCAGATCTCCATTCAAGACACCCCACCCTTGCAAGGCAGATCCCATCCCTTGCAACTTTGTACCACTGCAAGCTCATGGCCATACACAACAGCCTTGGCACACAGAGGCAGACAGCACTATTATCCACAGGACAAACCCCCCTCAGGTTCTGGACTCCCATCAGCAGCAAGTACACAACGGGGCTCATGTGCACCATCCTATCTGGCTCTCCATCAGGCCCTTTCCCACACAACATCTCAACCACATCATTCCCCATCCTTTAAGCCCACATCCAGCGCGTCATGAATGTCTCCTTTGAGTTTGCCACATTCCATGGGTGCAGGAGGCATGCAGAGCCCCAGGCCCTTCTTAAACAACGGACGGCAGTACCGCAGGATCTCCTGGTACATCACCCTGCTTCCCTACCCAGCAAATGTCATCAGGAAGACACTCAACAAGCAACTGACCAATTTCCTCCATGCAACCAGCTCCAGCCAACGGGCACCAGACCATCTTCCACAGTAATCACACCACTGCAACCGTCATTATTGCCACCACAACTTTGCCCTGCTCAACAATGGTGGGGGCAACACCCTTGACCTCTCAATGCCATTCTACACCATGTGCTACCACACTGTCAGCTCACACATCTCCAGCACTGGTATCCAGAGGAGGGCCCAGGATTAAATCAGAAAGTAGCTCACCAGCAAGGCCCAGGGAGTCTGCCTCCACCCCGCAACATGTAGTACACTGGGGTCATCTGGCCCATGCCAGAGGGCTCTTCTCTCAGCGTGACGATCTTCAATGTCTCCATGAACCCCCTCTCCACCATCACATGCGCACACAACCTCATCATCATCTCGTATGCCATTGACACCCAGCTGCTCCTCAAACTCACCAAAGAGCCAGCCATTGCCAGAGCCAAACTTCAAGAAGGCATGAGATCCGTTGATGAATGGCTGAACATCAGCCACCTGAGGCTCGACTTTGACAGGACAGAGGTCATCATCTGAGGATTGTCCCCTTACGGCTGGGTCAACTCCTTGTGTCCCACTGGTCTGGGCACCGCACCAGCACCCAGTGGCCACGCACGCAAGCTGGTGTTCTGCATGGACCCATCGCTCACAATTACCATGCAACTCACCACCATCTGTACCTCATGCTGCAACACCCTCCGCATGCTGCAAATGATCCACAGATAGATCCACTCCAAGGCAAGACAGACCGTCCCCCAGGTACGCGACACCAGCCGGGTCAACTACAGCACCAGCCTCTATAGAGGACAACAGCAAAAATGCAGGAGAACTTATCCACATCCAGGGTGCATCCGCACACCTCATCTGCAACATCCCCCGCCCCAGCCACATCACCATCCACCTGAAATAGCTACAATGGCTCACTGTCTGCTGCAGGATCACCTTCAGACTCCTCAACCACACTCAGGAGGCAGTTCACAACCCCAGACCCGACACCGACCTTGGATGTGTGTCATCCAACACCCCGTTGGCCCAAGTCCATGCAGCCCACCTTGCCCTGGCCACCATTCATCACATCCACATAAAATCTGCATGCAGGAGATAGTTCTCCCACCTCGCTAAACAGACCTGGTACTCCCTCCCCGGGCACATCAACGTGACCCATGACCTCTACACCTTCATGTAACTCTTCCAAATTGGTCTGTCTGAGCAATATTGCAAGCACCCCCTCAGCAGCTAGAGGTCATCACGGGTGAGTATTGGGCTCCATGTCTGTATTTAGTGAAACATTGTGACCCATGTGTGTCCTCAACTGGACTCAGATCCAAGTGTATGGATGGCTGGAGTTAGTGCCACACTCAGGGATACTTCGACATATCCCCACACGTATGTTGTGGACTCATGCTAAATGACTGCAACATGAAATTTCAATTAGTAATTTTTTAATTTCTAGCTCTGGGGCGTGATTTGTGCACATAAAAAGGAGCAAAGCAGGGACCATAGAATCTAAAGTTCACTGGGGGAGATGGGATCCTTAGCATTTGAAGTCATCAGAGTCCAGCCCACAGTATTTGGCATCATTGGTCAGACTGTGACCAGCAAGTCCATGAGGCAGATGATGTCAGTCAATGAGGTGATGCTGTCGCACATGAAGGCCAGGTGCCAGGCCAGGTGACCTGGGAGATGTGGATGGGCCACTGCCTCTCACGGTATTTTCCGTGGACGACCAACCTTCCTCGCGGGACCCTCAGATGCAGGCCTTGATGATGCTTGGGACGCTCCGTCGGACGAATGCTCCTCCTCCTCCCTCCCTGTGGCTGGTGCTGGTCTGCGCCTGGTGGCACAGGAAGGGTTGCCCATGTTGTCAGTGATCCGACTGAGTGAAAGGCTTATGTCCCTTTGCACCACCAGGAGCTCAGCCAGTCTTGCCTCCATCCGTCCTTGGTGTTGTTGTTGACTGGCGTGTTGCTCGGCCTGCTGGTTTTTGATCTCTGTGAGGGTCACCACTACCTGGCTGATCTCCCTGGTGTCACGCCGGTATGCCTCCATGATGTTGTGTATGTGTGACATACCGGTCCCTTCAGCTGGCTGGTCAGGTTCTCGCCTCCGCCTGCCTCCACTCCCACCACCCCTGCCCACACGAGCCTGGCCTGCCATTGTGGGCACGGATCTCTCACATATTATCGACAGACACATTATCAAACTACACAAATATCGCATCAAATATATCGACATCAAAAATATCGACATTGTATACTTATTTAAAAAACTACACTAATATCGACACTACAATATCGTAATACAATTATATCGATCACACAAAAATCGCACACATAAATATCGCAATACTAAATATCGACATGAGTAAATAAATATGACACATGTCACAAATATCGATAACCAAAATATAGACATCAATAATATCGTTTTTTTTAAATATATCGACAATTCTAATACTAATAAAACCAATACTTTAAACAACATAAAGACAATATTTTCCGAAAACATACATTTTCAAATGAGATTCTACTTAAACATAAACATAACATTTATAACGATCTCAATATTTAACAACATAATAAAAAAACACTGAACTAATGATCACATTGGCATTTCGAACACATTTAAAAAAAATTACAACACATTATAAACAATCTTTTTATATATAATTATTTAAAACACGCCTCCTTTAAAACTAAATATACTCTTACTTAGCATTTTCCATAAAAGGAAAACAATTAACTAAAAAAAATTCAAACCATCCAATAGAAAGGCCACATACAGAAAACAACCAATAACATTCAAGAAACAATTTAAAACCACTATATAAACCAATTAAAACAAGTCTTCTACTGTGCCTTAAACCAAAGCATTGAACGAAGAAGAAACTCTGCTAAACAGAAGAAACCTACATCCTACTACTATTCTAAAAACGTAAGTAAATATTCTTTTCTAACTAAACTGCCAAATTAAACTAAAACACTAATTTATCTTTACTCAAATAAATAACTAACTTATATATTCCATCTCTTTATGTTTCCACTACAGATATTACTCCAAACAGCTAAAGAAAATATTGAAGATTGCCAGAAAAGACTCACTAAAAAGTAAGTATACTATCAAAATACTTTATAAAATATTAATTAAATCCTACTCAAACCCCAAAACATCCTAAACCCCTAAACAAATCCATGTTCTCTTTTTTAAGTTTTAAAAAACCTGTATAAATTAACACCTATAGTCTATACCACTGGGCTTGAGGGAAGGCTCTGTTTGCTTAGGGAGAGGTTGGGCTACTGCATTTTATTTATTAGGGAGGAGGGGCACATAGTAAGAGGGGTAGGGGACGGGGGTACATTGACATGTGGTGGGGGCGGCGGGGTGGGTAGAGAACTGGGTGGGAAGGTTGTTCCTTCTCCTGAATAATTGGTCTTGATGATAAATGTGTGGTACTTCAGGGACAGGTGAAGGCGGGGGAATGTTTGTTGAGTTGTTGATTTGTAAAACAATAAAATACGTTTCAACAAAAAAAATATAGGTGCCGATCACGATCCGGTAAAAAATTCCCCCGTGCGACTCGTATCGGGTCTTTTTACCGTACGAATCGTACAAGTGCCGTACGAACTGGCAATCACGATTCGCATGGTAAAAAGTCCATACGAACCGCACCGGGAATCATTCCCCACACGTCCTCGGGTCGGAAAATGTGTCCGACACGTCCTCGGACGATTTACCTTACAAACGTAAAAATCCAAGTCCGACCGAGGAATCACGATCCATCCCGTGCGTCCGAGCCTACAACCGTATGGAAAAAACACCGTCCGCACCGAACACCAATAGCAACCATGGAGACATGTGCCCGCATACGCGCCCAACACTCCCCCCAGCCCCCGTACGTCCAACACGTACCCCCCGTATATGTATACCCCCACCCGTCTATGTACACCCCAGTACGTTCCAGTCGTACCCCCACCCCAGTACGTGTCGTACCACCGTCAATGTACACCCCCCCACCCCTGTACGTGTCGTACCACCGTCTATGTACACCCCAGTACGTTCCAGTCGTACCCCCACCCCAGTACGTGTCGTACCACCGTCAATGTACACCCCCCCACCCCTGTACGTGTCGTACCACCGTCAATGTACACCCCCCCACCGCTGTACGTGTCGTACCACCGTCTATGTACACCCCAGTACGTTCCAGTCGTACCCCCACCCCAGTACGTGTCGTACCACCGTCAATGTACACCCCCCCACCCCTGTACGTGTCGTACCACCGTCAATGTACACCCCCCCACCCCTGTACGTGTCGTACCACCGTCTATGTACACCCCAGTACGTTCCAGTCGTACCCCCACCCCAGTACGTGTCGTACCACCGTCAATGTACACCCCCCCACCCCTGTACGTGTCGTACCACCGTCAATGTACACCCCCCCACCCCTGTACGTGTCGTACCACCGTCTATGTACACCCCAGTACGTTCCAGTCGTACCCCCACCCCAGTACGTGTCGTACCACCGTCAATGTACACCCCCCCACCCCTGTACGTGTCGTACCACCGTCAATGTACACCCCCCCACCCCTGTACGTGTCGTACCACCGTCTATGTACACCCCAGTACGTTCCAGTCGTACCCCCACCCCAGTACGTGTCGTACCACCGTCAATGTACACCCCCCCACCCCTGTACGTGTCGTACCACTGTCAATGTACACCCCCCCACCCCTGTACGTGTCGTACCACCGTCTATGTACACCCCAGTACGTTCCAGTCGTACCCCCACCCCAGTACGTGTCGTACCACCGTCAATGTACACCCCCCCACCCCTGTACGTGTCGTACCACCGTCAATGTACACCCCCCCACCCCTGTACGTGTCGTACCACCGTCTATGTACACCCCAGTACGTTCCAGTCGTACCCCCACCCCAGTACGTGTCGTACCACCGTCTATGTACACCCCAGTACGTTCCAGTCGTACCCCCACCCCAGTACGTGTCGTACCACCGTCAATGTACACCCCCCCACCCCTGTACGTGTCGTACCACCGTCTATGTACACCCCAGTATGTTCCAGTCGTACCCCCACCCCTGTACGTGTCGTACCACCGTCTATGTACACCCCAGTACGTTCCAGTCGTACCCCCACCCCAGTACGTTCCTGGCGCACCCCCAACACAACCTCCTAAGTACGGAGCGCACCCCATGCCCCAACATCACAACCGCATGTACGAGTCGTACAAAGCCACACACAAGGACCAAATCGTACAACCAAATGGGCCATGTACACACCGTACACACGCTCAAAACGCACGTACATAACAAGGACAAAACAAAACAACTCAACAATACACCATTCGAAAGGCACACAGCCACTAAACATGGCCAACAACCACTAAAATAACACAATCACTGACCTGCAACTGTCAAAAACAAACAGAGGCCCAATACACCACCACTCCTTATAACACACCCACCCAAAATTCAAACACTGCCACACCCACCCATGGACCAATAAAAAGGGCCCACACACACAAACCATGAGCCTTTGCAACAGACCCACTGCTGCCAGACACCACAGAACCAGACTACACGCGACACCACATCTTACACTTGCACACCTTCACACGACCACCCTCACAAACACCCTCTCATCACATTCACACACACACACAACCATCCACACCCCCCCCAACATCCACACACACCCCACACCCACACCATCCCCACCCACACCCCTCACCATGCCCACTACCAAGAATCCAAAGTTCAGTCACCGAGAGTTGGAGGTCCTTGTTGATCAAATCCTCGAGTCGAGCCACAGATCTTTGGAACATTGGTCAGAAGCACCAGCCAGGCAGCCAAAACAGCCATGTGGCAGACCATCGTCGATGCTGTGAATGCTGTTGCGGACACCAGGAGGACCAAGCAGGATTGCCAGAACAGGTGGTACGATCTGCGGAGGAGGGTCAGAGCCAAGAGACAGGAGGAACACGACCAGGCCAACGCCACCGGAGGAGGGCCCTCCCGCAGACCCGTACAGTACCATCCCTGGGAGGAGAGGGTGATGGCCATACTGCCGGTGGAGGCAGTTGAAGGAGTAGAAGGACTCCGAGACCCGGGTGAGTACACAAACAACGCACCTCACATGGGGGGAACTGCAACCACAACCAAAATTAATAACAGGCACGCAACCACCACAAGCCATCGCATTACTCAACCACACTCCATGAGCAGGCACATGCCACTGCTGCCACCATGCCCCATGCACCCAGCTGGACAATGTCAAGTCACAGGCCACAGAAGACAACAACACATGACACGGTAACCCGGATGGCGGGAGGCTGGACACCAAGAATCACATAGTGCGACTCCAAAGCAGACAACAATGCCCTCTGCCCATATGGCCTAGGTCACAGCCAGACAAACACTGTGTCCCAACACAGGAATGACTTGCCAGCAAATGGCGGATGCCTTGCATCAACACATGGGGGTGAAGGCACTGTTTTGCACATGCCAGCAGCTAATGAACAGCCAACAGTGTGAAAGAGTGGCAGCACACACCACCACAGCAGCAGCGCACAGACACACAGCAGACAAAATGGGTGCCTGGAGACAAGAAACAAACTCACATCAACAGGCCAAGGGCCACTCAAAGATCTGCTAACAGTGTGTGCCCAGGAAGCTGGGCCAAGGTGACAGAGGGTGACACACGGAGGGAGGGAGAGGGGGACACAGAGGGAGGGAGAGGGGGACTGAGAGGGAGGGAGACACAGGAAGATGGACAGAGGGAGGAGGCTGACACACAGAGGGAGGGAGAGGGGGACAGAGAGGGAGGGAGAGGGGGACAGAGAGGGAGGGAGACACAGGAAGATGGACAGAGGGAGGAGGCTGACACACAGAGGGAGGGAGAGGGGGACAGAGAGGGAGGGAGAGGGGGACAGAGAGGGAGGGAGAGGGGGACAGAGAGGGAGGGAGACACAGGAAGATGGACAGAGGGAGGAGGCTGACACACAGAGGGAGGGAGAGGGGGACACAGAGGGAGGGAGAGGGGGACACAGAGGGAGGGAGAGGGGGACACAGAGGGAGGGAGAGGGGGACAGAGAGGGAGGGAGAGGGGGACAGAGAAGGAGGGAGACACAGGGAGAGCAAATCAGTCCTGTGGTGTGTGGGAATGTCTGCTCGTCAGCAGGTGGACTGCGTGCATGTAGACAAGGGTGGCCAGTGCCAGAACCCCCCCTCTTCATCATGGCAAAACGCAGGGCCATGTCACAACCTGTACACGAGCACAAGGACAGCCACCTGCATCATATGAGTGTGTGGATCCACTCCATGTGCACATGTACAGTGCTACAAGGAAGGCGCAAATGCATAGCTCGGCACACATGCACACTCCACTGCTGACTGCAGTCACACTTGACGCAGCAAGTAAGACTGTGCCACACATAGTTAAAGGGGCCAAATTGGTGCCCAAGGGACACACACATGCACAAGTGCACTGTGAGTGGAATGCAAGACAGATCCTAATTCCAAGAGGAAATGTGCCAACTTTGTAACGGATGAAACATGGATGTTGCATGGATCAAAATTAACATTTTCTCTCTCACACACAGGTCAACGTCGTGCTGCACCCCCCAACACTGGGGGGGAACGCTCACAGGACCCGGATCTGCAGGAGACCGATCCCACCGGCAGCGACCACTCACACCACTCTGCGGACGACCCCGACCGACCTGGCCCCTCTGGTGTCCAACCACCTGCAGCACCTGCGTCAGGTACAACCGTGCCAACCACCACCCCCACTCCTGCCACATCCCAGGAGACACCCAGGATCCCTGCCCCAACACCACAATGCAGCCAGGCTCGCCAGGAGGGACACGGTGTCCCGGGCACCCAGGAGGAGGCAGGCGACAACGCCAATGCCACCCCTCAGGGGTCCCGGAGACCCGATGTGCCCACAAGTGCAGGCCAGACGCAAGTGGGCAGGGGTGGTGGGAGTGGAGGACGGCGGAGGCGCGAGCCTGACCAGTTGGCTGGGGATCCGGTATTTTCACATGTCCGTAACATCCTGGACTCATACCGGCAGGACACCACGGGCATGGCCCAGGTTGTGTCCGTCCTCGAGGGGATCAAGGTCCAGCAGGCCCAGCAACATGCGGAGCTAATAGCCTGTCTACAGCTACACCAACGGAGGATGGAGGACAGACAGGCTGAGCAAGTGACGGCGTCCCAGGGGATTCACGCTGAACTCCGTCGGATGGCCGACACCATGGCCGACCCTCCCTGTGCCAGAAGGCGGAGAACATCACCACCCACAGGGAGGGATCATGAGGAGGAGGAGGAAACATCCGACGGAGCATCCCAGACGTCGTCACGGCCTGCTGCTGAGGTTCCCCGCAGGAAGCCGGGTCGTCCACGGAAAGGACCGTGAGGGTGGCTGCTACATCACCATCTCCCAGGACACCTGGCCTGGCACCTGGCCCACTGGAGCAACAGCATCACAGCATCAAGAGACATTCTCTGCCACATGGCCCTGCTGGTCACTGGCTGACCAATGTTGACAAAGACTGTGGCATGGACTCTGAGGATTTCCAATGGCAAGGACACCAACTCCCCTACTGAACTTTGGATTCCCTAATCCCGGAAAGCCCCCCACTTTGTCCCCCCCCCCCCCCTAATAAATCACACTATTAAGAGTAGATGCCTGCTGGTAGCATTATTACCTAACATGTGTCTTGTACAGTCTAAACATGCCTGAGTCATCTGTTCACTTCAACCATCCACACCCTGGGGCCTGAGTCTGGCACAGGACACATGGGTCACAGTTTATTAGGCAAGACAGACATGGAGCACCATACACACCCGTGATGTGCAGAACCAGCTGAGGGGGTGGCCGAACAACCGTGCTGACAGACACATTGAGTACAGCAACAGTCATGCGCAGAGGTCAGGGAACCTGGCCCGTGTCCTGGGGGGCACCCAGGTACGTGTAGACAGGTGGCAGAACCATGTCCTGCAAGCTTGAGTCCGGTGGATGCAGAGAATGGGGGCCTGGACAACGTTGGATGCATGGGGATGGCACATGTCACACTACCCACACAGTCATGGACATCATGCCCAATACACAGTCTCAGCACACACACACAGCTTGCATCTTGCCACTCGACACATTGACACATAGCCACAATCTGGGAATACCATGCCAGACATGCAGGATGCACCGTGCCAACACACCAGCATTGACTGAGCAGAGGCACCTTGGAGGCATAGGGACACCTTTAATAGTCATGTTTTTGGGATTGCAGAGGCAACTTGAAGTACACATGAACACATCATGTGGAGTAACATGTGGCTCAAACACTGGCACCCCCCTTCTGCAGCACAAATGCGTGATAGCCATGGTACTGGCACACAAGCGTCGGCTAACAGCTAAATACCCACAGCTGCACACGGAGAGCCTGCCATACACCATAGATCCGCTGATGTGGAAGTCCCACGCCATGTCAAGCCAATGTCAACCGTATGTGTCCGAGGGCAGTGTCACACACATTGATGCCATCATCACAATCCACCATCCCATCACTGATGACTGACAACCAGGCAGCCCATCTATTCTGGTGTACCCAGCTGCATGTCGTGTCCCATGGGGATGCAACATGACTGCAGAGGAACCAAACCCCGACCTGGGCAGTGTGCACACATCGTGAACAACTGCCACACCCAATACACCCCAGATGCATCCCTTACCCCATGGAGACTTCCAAACGTGTCCGTGCCTGTAACGCTGAGTCAGCCCACGATGCCATGTCCATGAGGAATAGCAGTGCCACAACAATGCAACCAGCAGATGGCATGCGCAGGTACCTGGGGAAGAGAGACACACAAGAAGTCAGCCACAAAAAGCACAGCCACTTGCATGTGCATTGACTCGACACATGTATGGATGACAACATGCTAGGTCACAATTATGACTGGGGAAATACTACCATCACTGCCACCATCACTCCAGTGACACACCCACACACACCTCTGACTCACGTGCCATACATGCAGGTGGACACACACATCACAACACATGCCACACGGGGACCAAGGCGTGCACACTCAGACACTGGTACTCACCACTAAGCAAAGAAGTCGCGTATGAGCCGAGTCCGGATGTCCTCTTGCGGCTCCACGTCATGTTGATTCAGGATGAGTGGCACAGCTCTTTCAACTGCCATGTTGTGCAGCATGCAGCAGACCATGAAGATCTTGCAAACCTTTGCCGGGGCATATGGGAGTGCGCCGCCGGTCTTGTGGAGGCACCGGAATCGGCTCTTCAGCATGCCAAACGTCCTCTCTATCACTCGCCTTGTCCGGCCATGGGCGGTGTTGTAGCGGAGCTGGCCGGCGTGATGGGGTTGCGGAGAGGTGTCAGCAGCCAAGGCATGTTGGGATAGCCAGCGTCCCCTACATGGGAAGCACATGGACATCGTTAGAACTGGCGAAGCGGTAGTGCTGCTCGGCCAAACAGAATACAGGACAGACAGACTGTACCCACCAACAACACATGCTCGTTCGTTGCGCAGCTGCATCATCATATCAGGCATCCCGCTACGCCTCATGATGTAGGCATCGTGTGCTGATCCTGGGAAACGAGCACAGACATGTGAAATCACCATGTTGGACAGACACACCACAAGGGCATTGATGGAGTGGTAGTGCTTCCGATTGCGGTACGCCACCTCCCGTGCGTGTGGTGGTACCAAACCTACATGTGTCCCATCTATGGACCCAATGACATGGGGCATCCCTCCCAGGGCATAGAAACCACGCTTGACCTCAGTCATCTGTTCAGGGGTTGGGGTTGGGAACTTGATGAAGTCATCCAGGTGAATCAACATGGCCTCCAAGAAATCATGCAGCACACCGCTGAACATGCTCTGGGACATGCCACCAACATGAGCTATGGTATTTTGGAAGGTACCCGTGGCAAGGAAATGTAGGGCAGCCATTACCTTCAGCTGGGGTGTCAGTGCCGTAGGATACCTGTGCTGCGGTTGCAGGTGTGGTGCCAGTCTCGCCGTCAGCTCCAGAATCAACGGTTGGGTGAAGCGGTAGAGCCGGATCCTGTCATTCTCCTGCATGGTGGCCAAGTCTGGAATTCTTCGGGCAACAGGAGGCGCTCTGCAGTAATTTGGAAGTGACAAGGAAGAGTGACAAGGAAGAGTGAGTGCACTACGAGAACAACTCATGTCTACTGAGCACATGTAAATCTGGCAATACACACATGCCACATAGGGAGTCAGGCATGTGCTACATGCCCAGGACACGTATGGATGCAAGGTGACACTCCTTCCAAGACCCAGCTACACACGGTGATTGAGAACCTCCCCATGCCACGCCATGGAAATAGCTGTGTCCCAGTGCAAGTGCACTGCCCGACGCAAGACAGGAGTGACATACACCCACACATCAGCAGAAGTGTGATGCCGATTGCAGAGACTGGCAGCGGAACACTTGAGCCACAGGTCACATGACATTACACTAGTCCAGCCCACACACCTTGCCATGAAGGTGCACATGTCATGACTCACCACACATTCCTTGTGAGTTTGCTGACATGGCCTTGTCACGCTACTCCGTGTCCCTTGCATACATGTGCACCTCACATCCGATAACACATGTGGCATGGTGTTGGGAACAGTGTGCAATGACAATCTACACACAGCCACATGTCGGTTGCTGCAACGGCTGCAGCTTTTGAGGGTGCTACAACATCAACCTGATGTAAATCCCGGACACATATATGGCATAGTCACATTGTGCACTGTGGGTAGTGATAAGTCATGTGTCATGAACCCTGTACCTGGCATCATGGGACACTTCCGTGTGTTGGTGTCGGTGCCATGCCAGTGACGCTCACCCCAAGTGCGCAGTCCCACATGCACACATGTCAAAGGAGTCAAGGGCATGCCTGGCACACATTGCACCCTCACACAGTACACATGTACACATCTCATCATACATCTGGTGCCTTCTCCACTCAGGAGGCATGTTCCACATCACAGCCTGTGACACCTGTGCCCCACACATGTGGTAATGCACAGACGATGCCTTGATGTCCATTCCTGGACAAGTATGTCCATCCATGGACAAGTATGTCCGCCCTATTCCTACATGTGTGTCGCCTATCACCACAGTGATGTGTAAAATCCGCCGTACTGCTGCTGAGAGGGCCTGTGCATGTTCCCAAATCACTGTGGGAGTGCTGCCGTATGTGTACCCATCGTGATGGCGAGCGTAGATGCGAGTGTACGGTCCGTGTCACTACGGGTACGCATACGCGTGCAGACCCATAGTGATGGAGAGCGTAGATGCGAGTGTACGGCCCTATCACTATGGGTCTGCACGCGTATGCGTACCCGTAGTGGTACGGACCGTACACTCGCATCTACGCTCACTATCACTATGGGTCTGCACGCGTATGCGTACCCGTAGTGGTACGGACCGTACACTCGCATCTACGCTCACTATCACTATGGGCCTGCACGCGTATGCGTACCCGTAGTGGTACGGACCGTACACTCGCATCTACGCTCACTATCACTATGGGCCTGCACGCGTATGCGTACCCGTTGTGGTACGGACCGTACACTCGCATCTACGCTCACTATCACTATGGGTCTGCACGCGTATGCGTACCCGTTGTGGTACGGACCGTACACTCGCATCTACGCTCACTATCACTACGAGTACGCATACGCGTGCAGACCCATAGTGATGGAGAGGGTAGGCATGCATGTACGGGCCGTTGCCATGCATTTGGGGTGCCCTAGGGCCCCCACACGCACCGTACCTGTGTGTGATGCTCCAAATTACATAGGGGACAAGTATTAAGGCCTACATGCATGCTGGTTGTCATGGAGACCAAGTTCAAAATTAGAAATTGTTCTGGAAGGTGCACAGCAGAAGTCAGTTGGAATTTGTCTACTTTGTTGCAATGTGTTTGTGGGGCTGACATCATGCAGGAGAATGAAACCGATAGAGAACACACAGACTGCTAGGTTTGTAGGGATTGGTGGAAACATAGGATGCAAATGTGAGTGACCAATCTCTCTGTACTCCTGTGCATGAGACTGGGCAGAAGGGCACATATAAGGCAGCCAGGTCCCATGAGGGAGCACTTGCCTGCACATCTTTGCATTCGTCGACCCAGCTGCTGCTACTGATTCCCTGGAACCATGTCAAGGGCTGTGGAGAGGACACAGCCATTCACCCTGGAGGAGAACATGGCTCTGCTGGATGTGATCCTCCCACAGTACCCCATGCTGTATGGGCGACCAGGGTATCAGGTGAGTGCATAGGCCACTGCCACAGACTGTCCCTATGTTGTGACTGTGACTTCTGCCATTGCGTCCAGGTGTAACACACATGCCATGTACTGTCGGGGGGGTCCCAGGGGGGGGTGCCTGATGTCTCCCAGCAGTGCCCTGAGACAGGAGGGGTGGGGGCCTATCACTCACAGCAGTGCCCTGAGACAGGAGGGGTGGGTCCAGAGTGCTCCCAGCAGTGCCCTGAGACAGGAGGGGTGGGTACAGTGTGCTCCCAGCAGTGCCCTGAGACAGGAGGGGTGTGTGCCTATCCCTAACAGCAGTGCCCTGAGACAGGAGGGGTGGGTACAGAGTGCTCCCAGCAGTGCCCTGAGACAGGAGGGGTGGGTACAGAGTGCTCCCAGCAGTGCCCTGAGACAGGAGGGGTGGGTACAGTGTGCTCCCAGCAGTGCCCTGAGACAGGAGGGGTGTGTGCCTATCACTAACAGCAGTGCCCTGAGACAGGAGGGGTGGGTACAGAGTGCTCCCAGCAGTGCCCTGAGACAGGAGGGGTGGGTACAGAGTGCTCCCAGCAGTGCCCTGAGACAGGAGGGGTGGGTACAGTGTGCTCCCAGCAGTGCCCTGAGACAGGAGGGGTGTGTGCCTGTCACTAACAGCAGTGCCCTGAGACAGGAGGGGTGGGTGTGATGCACAGTGTGAGCCTTGATCATTGATTGTGACATTGCCATCATTCCACCTGTGTACCCACTGTGGCACGTAGTGCTTTTCCCCCTCAACAGGGGATGATGTCCCTATGACAAAGGTGCAATGCGTTGGCTGCATGACATGCCTTGTTGTAACCAGCTAATTTGTACCCATATGTCTCTCTGTGACATGTGGCTGGTGTATTGATGTGGTGTCACTTGTTCTACCTCACAGGTAGGCGCCACTGCCAAGGAGCAGATCTGGCTGACCGCCGTCAGTGCCGTGAGGCGTGTGGATGGTCGGAGGCGGAGCCTTCCCCAGGTGAGGAAACGCTGGCAGGATATCCGGTGCTGGACGCAGAGGATTGCACGGCTCCTGCTGGGGGACTCACCTGAGAGCCACAAGAACCGCGGCCGCCGCCGTCTGAGCCACCTCCACAGGCGTGTGCTGCCGGTGGTCTTTCCAGACCTGGAGAGGCGCTTACAGGCGATGCAGCAGCCGGAAGGGGGTAGGTACATGTGTGTTTGTTGTGTGTCACCGGCATTTGTAAGGGCACAGTAGCATGAATTCACTGGCAGGGTTTAAAGGTGCTGTGCAGATCCTGTTTGCCCCAGTATAGCGCTGTGCCCCTGCCACCCTTCCCCTCCTTGCAATGTGTTCCCTGGTCTGTGTGTAGTCACTCCTCCACAGGGTAATGTAGGCTGGCGCTTTGTCCACGGGAACAATGTCTGTAGCATCATGTGTGGGGGTGGTGTGTAACAGGTTGTGGGACATTGCCTGTGCACTGTCAAGTTCACTGCATGTGGGTTCCATATCAGTTGGCACTGATGCTGACTCCAGACATGGGAGTTGGTCTCTCATGTGCCATGCCTTACAGCGCGCATGTCCCATGTAGTGGCCTGTGACATGATGTGCATGAGTGTGCGATACACATAGTGCAGGGATGGTGACGTGTGTTGCAGTCATTACCATTCAGTAGCATGTAGTTGCGTGCCCACTACTGTCCCCTGGGGCACCTTTTCCTCAGTGGTGTATGTGTCATCATAAACGTGGCCACTGTCAGTGTCTACAGCGTAAGTTGTGCTCTCTGCCATTGTCCCCTGTCACCATGTATATAGACGTGCTATTTTGTACAGGTGTCCACTGTGCAGCCTGACCTGATTGTCCTTCTTCATACTCACAGTTGCCAGTGCCTGTGTGTCTTGCTATACTCATCTGAGGATGGGCACTGGTACCACATTATTTGTACAGGCGCACCTTGGCTGTTTGGCGTTCAATCTCGCTTTTTGCCTGCCCCTGTGTGTATCACCCAGACTATGAGATGTTGGTGCCACCTGTGTCTCAACAATTTGCCTCGTGTAGGGTCTTGTTGGGGCGGGCAATGCCTATGTGTTAAATCCTGATTACCACTTGCTGGGTCTGGGCAGTGTGTGATGTGTCTGGACACACACGCAATGTGCAGTGACCGAGTCATGTTGTGCATGTTTTCAGCATTACCTATGCAGCATGTGTCTCAAGTTCATGGATATGGTCCCTGGTCATCGGTATTTTCGCCAACGCTGTGTGGTGCAGATGCAGTGCTGGATTGTCCCCAGGGCCTGGGTGCTATGTCAGACTCCTTTTCCTGTGTTTAGCTATTGTCTCATGCTCTCCATGGTATTTCAGTGGCATGGTGGCTCAACCAACTGTGTGTTTCATGCCCTACATCGGTACCCTGTTCAGTAGATGTTAGGGATCTTCCTTTTCAGGCCATGCAATGTTACCTATGTGGATTGGACTCATGTGACAGATGTGTACAGATGTCTGATTATTTCTGTCTCTCCACCCTGCCCACAGCATCGTCGGGGGACACAGAGGGAGACATGGACACAGACCAGGCGGAGGGACCGAGCACCAGTGCCAGCCGTGACATCGGGTCTGGCACATCGAGTGGTACAGAGGCGGAGGAGAGTGTGGCCGAGGACCTGTCGACTGGCACATCAGACTACGAAGCTGACAGGTCCGGGGACGATGTCTCCGAGTGGGCGGAGGCTGCACCAGCAGCTGACAGCGGAACAACACCTCGCACCGCCCCCTCAGTTTCCACCAGCCGCCTCCCACTTGCTCGTGTCCCTTCCCAGCGTGCCCGGTCACAGCATGTCTCCTTCCTGCCAGGCACCGCACCCCCTGCCCCTGTCTCCACTGCTGCCGCCAATGCAGAGTCTGTGGACATCCAGCGGCAACTGCAGGTTGGTCAGGCTGCGATCCTTAATGTCCTCCATGCCCACGGCAAAACCCTCACCAACATCGAGGCTTTCTTGGAGGGCATTCATTCATCGCAGGCTGACCAACGCAACTTGCTGAGGTCCATCGACTCCACACTGACTGCAGCAGTGGGTCTCCTGCAGCGCGACCTCCCCCCACCTACCCCTGCCCCATCCACACTTCCCGCTCCCATGCCTGTCACACGTACACCCAGACGTCGGCATGCACCCACATCAACGGACACGGGCACCACACCAGCAGGGAAGGTCCACCGCACTCCTCCTGACACGCACACACAGGGTGAGGTAGGCACACCCACTGGGTCGGGGGGCAAACGTGTGACACGCAGCCATAGTGGGAGTCCGCATTCCACCCAGTCCACTCCCTCCAAATCCCCTCCCCTCAGCTCTCCTGGCCACATCTCCCCCAAGGACACCTTCATGGCCGCTCTGTCCCTGAGCCCCACAGTTACACCACCACGCAAGCGGTCAAGGAGGTCCCCGGTCAGGGTGGTTGAGTCTCCCCCCCTGTCTCCACCCTCCCCCGGTGGCGCTGCGACCCATCCCTCTGACCCCCCCCCCTCCTTGGGGCCTGAGGTCCCTTCGGGTGCAGGGGACTCCCTGGAGGACCTTGCAAAGGTGTGTAGTGCCATCCTGGCCTCCGCCTTTGGCACTGACCCACCCCCTGTGGTGGAGTCCTCCATCCCTGCACCCACAACGCCGCCCCTTTGCCCTGATGTCCCTGCGGTGCCTGTTGCTTCTCCCCCCCCTGATGCCCTCACCAGTGTGGAAGACGATGCCATTTGACTGTGCAGGCAATGTAGGGGACACGCATCCCACTGTGTCCCCCATCCAGCTGAGAATCATTGACTGCCCTATGGGCTTTGTGAAGATTGAACTGCCTGCGATCCACGGACATTGTGCTCATGCTGAATAAAGCTTAATTTTGTTTTCATTATCACACTACTGCTATGCTGGTATTGGTGTTGGTGGGGCTGCTACATGGTTTTGGGTGGTGTGTAAGGGTTTGGGTGTGTGGGATGTGTAGTAGTGTACTGCTCATTGGTGGGACCCTGTGATCTGTGTGCCATCACAAGGTGTTGGCTAACTTTCTTTGTTCATGTAAGCAGTTACTGCATGGTGCACTTGTCCCAGGGTGTATTCCTTCCTCTGTGTACCCAGCTTTCTTCCCTGCAGGGTGTTCCCAATGTTTAGCGCAGAGCTGTGTCTACATGAGCTGTGTGTGTGACGGAGCCCTTCTACTTTGGCCATGCATGCAGGGCCATGTCTCCACCTGCGACAATCGTGGCATCCTTGGTGATCACTGTACTTGTGTGTGGAGTCTGTTGACATGAGTTCATGGGGACATGTTCCCTTGTAGCCAGTATGCATGTGGATAATTCTGGCCTCACACACATGTGTTCCACCCCTCCTGTATCAGGGCACTGCTGGGAGTGATGGGCACCCACCCCTCCTGTCTCAGGGCACTGCTGGGAGGACTCCACACCCACCCCTCCTGTCTCAGGGCACTGCTGGGAGGACTCTGCACCCACCCCTCCTGTCTCAGGACACTGCTGGGAGGACTCCACACCCACCCCTCCTGTCTCAGGGCACTGCTGGGAGGACTCCACACCCACCCCTCCTGTCTCAGGGCACTGCTGGGAGGACTCCACACCCACCCCTCCTGTCTCAGGGCACTGCTGGGAGGACTCTGCACCCACCCCTCCTGTCTCAGGGCACTGCTGGGAGGACTCCACACCCACCCCTCCTGTCTCTGGGCACTGCTGGGAGGACTCTGCACACACACCTCCTGTCTCTGGGCACTGCTGGGAGGACTCTGCACACACCCCTCCTGGGTCTGGACACTGCTGGGGGGACTCTGCACACACCCCTCCTGGGTCTGGACACTGCTGGGAGGACTCTGCACCCACCCCTCCTGTCTCAGGGCACTGCTGGGAGCACTCTGCACACACCCCTCCTGGGTCTGGACACTGCTGGGAGGACTCCACACCCACCCCTCCTGTCTCAGGGCACTGCTGGGAGGACTCTGCACCCACCCCTCCTGTCTCAGGGCACTGCTGGGAGGACTCCACACCCACCCCTCCTGTCTCTGGGCACTGCTGGGAGGACTCTGCACACACCCCTCCTGGGTCTGGACACTGCTGGGGGGACTCTGCACACACCCCTCCTGGGTCTGGACACTGCTGGGAGGACTCTGCACCCACCCCTCCTGTCTCAGGGCACTGCTGGGAGGACTCTGCACACACCCTCCTGTCTCTGGGCACTGCTGGGAGGACTCTGCACCCACCCCTCCAATTTCTGGATATGTACGCTTGGGACATACACGGTGTGGGTGCGCTCCATGCATTCGAGGTGAGGGTACGGGTCGTACTTACACTGTTGGGGTGGGGGGTACGCTCCATGCATACGCGGTTGGGGGTACGGGTCGTACTTACACTGTTGGCATGGGGGGTACGCTCCATGCATACGCGGGTGGGGGTACGGGTCGTACTTACACTGGTGGGGGTGGGGGTACGGTCCGTACGTCCGCGGGTGAGGGTTCGAGTCGTACTTACACTGTTGGGGTGGGGGGTACGCTCCTTGCATACGCGGGTGGGGGTACGGGTCGTACTTACACTGGTGGGGGTGGGGGTACGGTCCGTACGTCCGCGGGTGAGGGTTCGAGTCGTACTTACACTGTTGGGGTGGGGGGTACGCTCCTTGCATACGCGGGTGGGGGTACGGCTCGTACTTACACTGGTGGGGGTGGGGGTATGGTCCGTACGTCCGCGGGTGAGGGTTCGAGTCGTACTTACACTGTTGGGGTGGGGGGCACGCTCCATGCATACGCGGGTGGGGGTACGGGTCTTACTTACACTGTTGGCATGGGGGTTACGCTCCATGCATACGCGGGTGAGGGTACGGGTCGTACTTACACTGTTGGCATGGGGGGTACGCTCCATGCATACGCGGGTGGGGGTACGGGTCGTACTTACACTGGTGGGGGTGGGGGTACGGTCCGTACGTCCGCGGGTGAGGGTTCGAGTCATACTTACACTGTTGGGGTGGGGGGTACGCTCCATGCATACGCGGGTGGGGGTACGGGTCGTACTTACACTGTTGGCATGGGGGGTACGCTCCATGCATACGCGGGTGGGGGTACGGGTCGTACTTACACTGTTGGCATGGGGGGTACGCTCCATGCATACGCGGGTGGGGGTACGGGTCGTACTTCCACTGTTGGCATGGGGGTACGGTCCGTACGTCCGCGGGTGAGGGTTCGAGTCGTACTTACACTGTTGGGGTGGGGGTACGCTCCATGCATACGCGGGTGGGGGTAGGGTCCGTACATATCCGTCCCCACGCTATGTGATGCTTGTGCGGGCCGTACCGAGGCCTTTGCCACGTGGGTACGATCCGTCCCGCCATTGTTGGGGTGACGTGTGTGTGGGCGTGGTACGACTCGTACCCACGCTCTTGAGGCGTGGGTACGGGACGTACCTGTCTGGTTGTGTTGCCGGTTCGCGTGGTGACGGACTTCCGTTGTGGCGGTCGCTGGCTTATCAGGACACACCCCCACCCCCTCGTGGTGACCAGGGCATGGGAGTCAGGTATGTCCAGGCCATGTGTGACTTATGTGGTTGTTTTGTGGTCTGCCCTGGTCGTGCCACCCCCACCCCACCCCACTTTCCCCCCTCCCTTAGTTATTCTGACCTTCTGCGGCGTCTGCGTCGGTGCCTGTAGAGCAGGTGGACTGCTATGAGGGCAGGGATGACTCGTAGGTTCGGGTCCATGTCTGTCCGTCGCGTACTGGTACTCCAATCGCGTCGTCCTGTCGCGTACGGGTCCTCCTTGGTGGCGTCGTCCTGTGTGTCCGTCACGTACTGGTCCTCCTTGTTCGCGTCGTCGTCTGTCCGTCGCGTACTGGTGGTCCTTGTTCGCGTCGTCCTGATTTCCCGGCAGTTTTTGGCTGCCGCAAAATATTCACCGTGCGGGGTGACGTCGGTGCGAATCGTGATTCCTGGGTCGTGAATGGCTGGCTGCGAGCGTCCCGACGTCAGGTCGGCACTTTCCCGGATCGCATTGGTAGGTGTTTTTTTGTTCGGTCGGACTTTTTTACGATTCGTACGGTCATGGTGTACCCGTGCGATTCGTAATTCCTTGTTTGTAGAAATTGACGACCGGGTACGCGTCGGACGGAGAATATGCTCCGTCCGACGGTTCGTACCCGGTTTTTACCGGATCGTGATCGGCACCATAGTCTATACCAAACAGCAATACCACCCCACTTAAAAAACTAAACCAACCAAAACAATATATGTTCTTTAACTTTCAGAGACTACATCAACTAAACAGCATTTTGTCTACAAACAACATCTTCATTCAAATACAACCAAAAACACTTGGTAAGTATATATAAAAAAGTAGTTTGTTTCCTATTTTTATAGAAATATATAAAGTACTATTGCATATATTTTCATATACATTTTTTCCAGATTTCTAACACATCACGATGACAGAAGAAGCCCAATTTATAACTTCGCAGAAAGGAAAATTCCTATTGTGTTACATGGGTTACACATACACCCAAGAAAAGCAGACGGACCGAAAAGTGAACTGGAAGTGTTCTAAATATTATTCGAACAAATGCTACGGACGAGCAACAACAAGAGAAACAACTGTACTATATACAAGAGAGCATAACCATCCACCCAATCTCTCTGAAATAGAAGTCAGATCAACCCTCGAAAATATCAAAGAATTAAGCACTGGTTCACAAACTGCTACAAGTGTAATCCTAAAAGAACTATTACCTAGAGTGCCCAAAGAAGCAAGAGGCCAATTACCATCAATTGCTTCTATAAAAAGAACTATTGCTAGGACCAAAAAAGCAACCACGACAACTATACCATCCCCTAAAACTTTTCAAGATATCATCATTCCACCAGAATTAACTATCACCCACAATAATGCACCTTTTATTTTTTTTTATAACAAAAGCACAGAAAAAAGAATCATAATGTTTGCTACTGCAAACAATATAACTAAACTCCAACAATGCCAAACATGGATGATGGATGGCACCTTTACAATATGCCCAAAACCATTCTACCAGCTTTACACAATACACGGTCAATATCACAACACTTCCATACCTTTAATTTATGCACTATTACCTAACAAACAAAACACAACATATAATGAAATGCTAGGAAAACTAAAACAAGAATCAAATGATTTTTACCCTCAAAGAATTATCATAGACTTTGAGCAAGCCATGATAAATTGCATTCTAAAACTGTACCCCCATACAGCTATCCAAGGATGTTACTTCCATCTAAACCAATGTATATGGAGACATTTACAAAAATCTTAACTAAGTGTAGAATATGCCACTAACATAAGTTTTGCACATCAAATAAAACTTCTAACAGCCCTAGCTTATGTACCAACCACAGATGTTGCAGAACATTACAATCTTTTATTAGAAAGTCCATTCTACAAACAAAATGAAGTAAAGTTATCTCCCCTATTAGATTATTTTGAAGATACCTGGGTGGGGAGACTACACAGATCAGGCCATAGACGTCAGCCCAAGTTCCAAATACCTTGGTGGAATGTATATGTAAGTACACTCAACCAACAAGCCAAAACTAACAACGCCGTCGAGGGCTGGCATAATGCATTCCTAACTTCTACAGGGAGAACAACTCCAACACTACAAAAACTACTAATTGCCATACAAAAGGAACAAAGTTTCCAAGAATTAAGAATGCAACAATCTGTCCTACAATTAAAACCAAAACAATCTAGACAAACTACTCAAATGTATAATTACCTACAACAACAGGTACAGCTATACCCATCCACAAGAGGACTTGAGTACTTAAATATAATAGCTCAAACTCTCTTCTAAACCCTTTCCTAAATATTAACCCACAATTCTACTAAAACAACTATCACAACATAAATAAACCACTTTATTATATCACATATTTAATTATGTGGTCTAAAATATATAAATCAATTATATCGACATATATTTAGACAACATAATTAAACAAACCAAGTACACAACAACAATATTAAATATATAAGGTTTGGCCACCAACAATTAAAATATTTAAATGAACTTACCTGTGTAGTTGCTCCAATGGGATAATAACATTCCTTCCAAATAAATCCAGGTAGTTCAAAATCCATAGGTATAAAAATAAAATCCAAATAAAATGTAAAAATACAACTGTTTATCGAAAACAACGTCTACGCAAAAAAACGACTATCCATTAACCATAAAAATCCCGAAAAATATTAAAAAGGTAAATAACCGCTCCTGGAAACCCAAACAATAAAGGAAGTGTAAAATAAAGATTAGTAAACACAACTAATACACACTTCCTTTAAAAAAAATAAGGTGTTTGAAACCGACGAAAATATCTTCTCCGTAAAACCTACAAAAGAGAAACAAACATTCCCACCCACACACAAACACACATAAGGCACCTAAAAACATCACTACAAACATTATTCAAACACTATAAAACTTTAACACACCGAAATAACAAAACACTAACAAAGCCACAAACATGGAACACAACGTAAATTATAAAACCGTATACAAACTATTACTAACACCCTAACTTCTAAAACATCAATCCATACACACTTATTACAACATTACTACTTCCACAAAACACTTAAAACGATTTAATAATAAAGAAAATAACTCTTACCTTCTCAAACGCGAAACAGCTCCCGACCGCGACCTGGATTCGACCAAAATAACCCAAAACAACAGCGAGCGGTTACAAAATAAAAGACCCAAACAAACATAACAACTAAAAAAATACCAATAAATGCCCTAACTATTTATTTAACATTACACATTACTTAAAAAATTAGTAAAACATTAGAATAAAATACTCAAAAAGAATACCTATTTTTTTTATCCATGTGAAAATTATTTAACGTATAAAAATAAATATAATAAATAAAATATATTTATTAATATAATAATAAAACTGTATATATTACCAAAATAAATTGATGAACATGATATAATTAATATATTGTATCTACAACATATCAAAAATAAAAATAAAAATACATATTCTAAAATGTAAACAATTTCAATATTATTTATCTAATATAAATAATAATAATTAAAATATATTTATCATATATTTCAAAACATACAATTTCTTATAAATTCAAATAAAGTCTAAAAATATTGAGAGTACACAATATAAATTTAAAAATATTAAACAGCTATAAAAATCAGATTTTTTTATTTTTTATTATTTTGTGTGTTCATATATTCATGTCCAAAATATACATTAAACAAATATATATCCATTATAAAAAAATTATGACAATAATACAAATGTTAAATATTAATTATTTTATTACATGTTTATTTCAATGATTTAAATATTAGAATATGCGTAATAATAAACAATATTTTCTCTCTAATGAATATACATTCCAACAACTATAAAACAAATCTTATTTTCCTTTCTACTATTTTATAAAAAAAAATGGAATTTGCATTCTGATATAACTTCTATCTTTTATCCAACCAAAACTAAAATCTACAGATTTTTTGTAAATTAAAACAAATTAATTTAACTGTTCCTATTCAACTCTATATTTAATTCTAATATTTGCTATTTACCAAACTTAATTAACATACTACTCCCACTACAGACTGAACTTAATTAAATTACTATTCTCACTCCAACCTATATTAAATTATAGTAGGTGCTGGACACTGAACTAAATTAATTTACTATTCCCACTCCAGTCTATATTTAATTAAGATAAGTGCTGGACACTGAACTTAATTAATTTACTATTCTCACTCCAACCTATATTAAATTAGAGTAGCTGCTGGACACTGAACTTAATTAATTTACTATTCCCACTCCAGTCTATATTAAATTAAGATAAGTGCTGGACACTGAACTTAATAAATTTACTATTCTCACTCCAACCTATATTTAATTAGAGTATGTGCTGGACACTGAACTGAATTAATTTACTATTCCCACTCCAGTCTATATTTAATTAAGATAAGTGCTGGACACTGAACTTAATTAATTTACTATTCTCACTCCAACCTATATTACATTAGAGTAGGTGCTGGACACTGAACTTAATTAATTAACTATTCCCACTCCAGTCTATATTTAATTAAGATAAGTGCTGGACACTGAACTTAATTAATTTACTATCCTCACTCCAACCTATATTTAATTAGAGTATGTGCTGGACACTGAACTTAATTAATTTACTATTCCCACTCCAATCTATATTTAATTAAGATAAGTGCTGTACACTGAACTTAATTAATTTACTATTCTCACTCCAATTTATATTTAATTAGGGTAGTTGCTGGACACTGAACTTAATTAATTTACTATTCCCACTCCAGTCTATATTTAATTAAAATAAGTGCAGGACACTGAACATAATTAATTAACTATTCTCACTCCAACCTATATTAAATTAGAGTAGGTGCTGGACACTTAACTTAATAAATTTCCTATTCTCACTCCAACCTATATAAAATTTGAATAGCTGCTAGACACTGAACTTAATTAATTTACTATTCCCACTCCAGTCTATATTTAATTAAGATAAGTGCTGGACACTGAACTTAATTAATTTACTATTCTCACTCCAACCTATATAAAATTAGGGTAGCTGCTGGACACTGAACTTAATTTATTTACTATTCCCACTCCAGTCTATATTTAATTAAGATAAGTGCTGGACACTGAACTTAATTAATTTACTATTCTCACTCAAACCTATATTTAATTAGAGTATGTGCTGGACACTGAACTTAATTAATTTACTATTCCCACTCCAATATATATTTAATTAAGATAAATGCTGGACACTGAACTTAATAGTTTACTATTCTCACTCCAATTTATATTTAATTAGGGTAGTTGCTGGACACTGAACTTAATTAATTTACTATTCCCACTCCAGTCTATATTTAATTAAAATAAGTGCAGGACACTGAACATAATTAATTAACTATTCTCACTCCAACCTATATTAAATTAGAGTAGGTGCTGGACACTTAACTTAATAAATTTACTATTCTCACTCCAACCTATATAAAATTAGAATAGCTGCTAGACACTGAACTTAATTAATTTACTATTCCCACTCCAGCCTATATTTAATTAAGATAAGTGCTGGACACTGAACTTAATTAATTTACTATTCTCACTCCAACCTATATAAAATTAGGGTAGCTGCTGGACACTGAACTAAATTTATTTACTATTCCCACTCCAGTCTATATTTAATTAAGATAAGTGCTGGACACTGAACTTAATTAATTTACAATTCTCACTCCAACCTATATTAAATTAGAATAGCTGCTGGGCACTGAACTTAATTAATTTACTATTCCCACTCCAGTCTATATTAAATTAAGGTAACTGCTGGACACTGAACTTAATTAATTTACTATTCTCACTCCAACCTATATTTAATTAGAGTATGTGCTGGACACTGAACTTAATTAATTTACTATTCCCACTCCAGTCTATATTTAATTAAGATAACTGCTGGACACTGAACTTAATTAATTTACTATTCTCACTCCAACCTATATTAAATTAGAGTAGCTGCTGGACACTGAACGTAAATAATTTACTATTCCCACTCCAGTCTATATTAAATTAAGATAAGTGCTGGACACTGAACTTAATATTTACTATTCTCACTCCAACCTATATTTAATTAGAGTATGTGCTGGACACTGAACTGAATTAATTTACTATTCCCACTCCAGTCTATATTTAATTAAGATGAGTGATGGACACTGAACTTAATTAATTTACTATTCTCACTCCAACCTATATTACATTAGAGTAGGTGCTGGACACTGAACTTAATTAATTAAATATTCCCACTCCAGTCTATATTTAATTAAGATAAGTGCTGGACACTGAACTTAATTAATTTACTATTCTCACTCCAACCTATATTTAATTAGAGTATGTGCTGGACACAGAACTTAATTAATTTACTATTCCCACTCCAATCTATATTTAATTAAGATAAGTGCTGGACACTGAACTTAATTAATTTACTATTCTCACTCCAATCTATATTTAATTAGGGTAGATGCTGGACACTGAACTTAATTAATTTACTATTCCCACTCTAGTCTATATTTAATTAAGATAAGTGCTGGACACTGAACATAATTAATTTACTATTCTCACTCCAACCTATATTAAATTAGAATAGGTGCTGGACACTGAACTTAATTAATTTACTATTCCCACTCCAGTCTATATTTAATTAAGATAACTGCTGGACACTGAACTTAATTAATTTACTATTCTCACTCCAACCTATATTAAATTAGGGTAGGTGCTGGACACTGAACTAAATTAATTTACTATTCCCACTCCAGTCTATATTAAATTAAAATAAGTGCTGGACACTGAACTTAATTAATTTCCTATTCTCACTCCAAACTATATTTAATTATAGTATGTGCTGGACACTGAACTGATTTAATTTACTATTCCCACTCCAGTCTATATTTAATTAAGATAAGTGCTGGACACTGAACTTAATTAATTTCCTATTCTCACTCCAAACTATATTAAATTACAGTAGGTGCTGGACAATGAACTTAATTAATTTACTATTCTGACTCAAATCTATATTTAATTATGGGATTTGTAAAATTCTAAATTATATTTAAATTTTCTAAATAATTATTTTTTTAAATTAAAAAATATATAAACATTTTTAATTAACTTCCCACCCTTATCCCCTATAACCCAACATCCCGCTCCTAAAATTATTTGTAAAATTCTAAATTTAATTTACAATTTCTAAATAATTTTTATAAAAAATTA
Source organism: Triturus cristatus (assembly GCF_964204655.1). Lineage (NCBI taxonomy): Eukaryota > Metazoa > Chordata > Amphibia > Caudata > Salamandridae > Triturus > Triturus cristatus. The sequence continues at coordinate 1,186,338,918 of NC_140581.1, read as the reverse complement.
ACAAAATATAAACATTTTTAAAACACTTCCCACCCTTATCCCCTATAAACCAACATCCCGCTCCTAAAATTATTTGTAAAATTCTAAATTTAATTTACAATTTCTAAATAATTTTTTAAAAAAATTAAACAATATATAAACATTTTTAAAACACTTCCCACCCTTATCCCCTATAAACCAACATCCCACTCCTAAAAATATTTGTAAAATTCTAAATTTAATTTACAATTTCTAAATAATTTTTTTTTTAAATTAACAAATATATAAACATTTTTAAAACACTTCCCACCCTTATCCCCTATAAACCAACATCCCGCTCCTAAAATTATTTGTAAAATTCTAAATTTAATTTACAATTTCTAAATTATTTTTTTTTTAAATTAAACAATATATAAACATTTTTAAAACACTTCCCACCCTTATCCCCTATAAACCAACATCCCGCTCCTAAAATTAAATATACATTTCAAATTTTAAATAAAATTTACTAATTAAATTTTACAATATATTAAAAAAATAAATTAACTTTTTTAAAACACTCCCCACCCTTATCCCCTATAACCCAACATCCCGCCCCTAAAACAATATAAATATTTCTCATATTATATACATTTTAACTATTTATACAAACAACTTCAAAATATTTACTAAACACACAATAACGATATTTTCACATGTCGATATTATTAGTAACGATATTACTTACATCGACATATAAGTAAAAAAAAAAAAACGATATTTTTCAAATCGATATTATCTATTTCGATATTTTGTACATTCGATATTTTTGACTCGATATTTATGTCCCTCGATATTAAAAAGTTGATATATAGACTGCTCACCGTGGGCACATCGGGTCTACGGGACCCCTGAGGGATGGCAGTGGCAGTGTTGTCTGCCTCCTCCTGGGTGCCTGCCACACCTTGTCCCTCCTGGTCAGACTGGCTCAGTTGTTCACTGCGGGCAGGGCTCCTCGGTGTCTCCTGGGATGTGGCAGGAATGGGGGTGGTGGTTGGCACAGATATTCCTGAACCAGGTTCTGCAGGGGCTTGGACACCAGAGGGTCCAAGTCGGTCGGGGTCATCCGCGGAGTGTTGAGAGGCGTCGCTGCCTGTGGGATCAGGTTCCTCCCGAGCCTGTGACTGTGATTCTTCCCCCCCATTGTTGGAGGGATATTCATCACGTTGCCCTGTGTGTGAGAGTCAGGCAATGTTAATGCTGTTTCATGCAACATGCATGTTTCATACACATTCAAGTTGGCACTGTTCCTCCAGGTAGTTGTATGTGCCTAGCATTCTCCTCAATGTTCCCTTGTGGATGGGTATGTTGAGGGGAACAGATTGATATGTTCTCGTGAGTCTTTAACATGTCGATTTGTGGCTTGGGTGCTTCTTCAGCTATGTATTGGTCTTGTTGTGTTACATGTCCATTGTGACAGTGGGTAAATCCATTGTCTGTCCTGGTGGTGTCTGCTTGTGTAAGGGGGGTGTGTGACAGGGCCTGCTGCTGGGTGTAGTGTGATTTGGCACTGGGGCTCCCAGGTGATGTAGCTGTCCCCCCATAGAGCATGCTGACATGACAGTGAGTGTGAGTTCCTGTCCTAGCTATCTGACCTTGTTGTCTTGGTGTTTGTGTTTGCACTGGTCACAGGAGGGCCTTGTGCTGCCTACACCAGGGCCAAGTGTGAGCTATCTTGTCAGTACTTTCCCAATCCCTGTGCATTGCGCATGGTGCATGGGTATGTAGCTGGGCCATATGGGATGAGGACAATTGTGTCTGGTTTAGAATTCAAGCATGCGTTTTGTGGCACCCACCCTCACAGCATACCGTACATCCATTCTTGGGTTGGTGCTTCGTGTAGCATGTGACATAGTATGGCCTTGTTTTTTCAATGGGGCATACACATGTTATTGGCATTGGCGTTGTTTTTGACTGTGGTTCTGGATGGTGAGGGCTTGGGGGTAGTTGCGTGCATTTGGTGTAGTTGGGGTGTGGATGCCATTACCCCCATGTTACGTAAGTTGTTTGTGTACTCGCCAGGCTCTGGAAGCCCTTGAAGTCCATGTACTCCCACTGGCGGAAGCATGGCCATCACCTTCTCCTCCCAGGGATGGTAATGTACTGGTCTGCGGGGCGCACCACCTCCAGTGATGTTGCTCTGGGCGTGGTCTTCATTCATTTTTCTCTTGAACGCCCTCCGCTGATCATACCACCTGGCTTGGCATTTGGTCTTGGTCCTTCTGATGGGTGCAACAGCATTCACCCTATCGACGATCCTCTGCCACAGGTGTGATTTTTCAGCTATGCTGGTCTGTCTGACCAATGTTCCAAACAGCTGTGGCTCGACTCTGATGACTTCATTGACAAGGATCTCCAGCTCCTCCCTTGTGAACTTTGGATTCTTGTCTGTGGGCATGGTGTGGGGTGAGGGTGTGGATGGTTGTGGGTCTGTGGGTCTGTGGGTCTGAATGTGATGGTGTGTGTCTGAATGTGGAGAGGGGGTATGTGTGAAGGAGGGTGTGTGAAGGTGTATATGTTAAGGTGGATGGGTGCAGATGTTTGTGTTTGCTCTCTAGCTGCAGTTAGTCTGTTGCAAAGGCTCATGGTTTGTGTGTGTGGGCCCTTTTTATTGGTCCATTTGTGGGTGGGGCTCAGTTTGAATTTTTGATGGGTGTGTTATATGGAGTCGTTGTGAGTTTGGCCCTCTGTTTGCCTGTTTGGATGTGTCCAGGTCAGTCCTTTCCATCTTTTGTGCAGTGTAGACGTGTTTTGTGGTGTTATGCGAGTCGAATAGGCCCTCTTTGTGCAGTTTTACAGTGTCCGTGGTTCAGTACGGTACAGGGGTACGAGTCATACAGGCACACACCCCCATGCGTTGTGGATGTACTGTGCGTACCCCCAACCTCGCATATGTACGGTGCGTACCCGCAACATCGCGTATGTACGGTGCGTAGTCGCAACATCGTGTATGTACGGTGCGTACCCCCAACATCGCGTATGTACGGTGCGTACCCCCAACATCGCGTATGTACGGTGTATACCCCCAACATCACGTATGTACGGTGCGTACCCCCAACATCGCGAATGTACGGTGCGTACACCCAACATCGCGTATGTACGCGGATGTTGTGGGTAGGCACCGTACATACGCGATGCTGGGGGTATGCACCGTACATACGCGATGTTGGGGGTACGCACCGTGCATACGTGAAGTTGGGGGTACGCACTGTACATACGTGATGTTGGGGGTACGCACCGTACATACGCGATGTTGGGGGTACGCACAGTACATGCGCATTGGGGGTACGCACCATACTACACAACGCACGGGGGTGTATGCATGTACAACTCGTACCCCTGTACGACTCGCACCCCGGGAACAACTTTTCAAGTTACGAGTGGTACAAAGTTTGCTTCATAGCGGGTAATGGCATTCCCCGTGTACGGGACGTTTTCCGTACAAATCGTAAATGTGAAAGCCGGTCCGGATCGTACTAGTATGGTCGGACTTCATTTTTACGATTTGTACGGAGAAGTGTCCAGGTCCGTCTCGTACATCTTTTCCCGATCTGATTCGTATGAATAGGGCAGATACGTATGTATTTTTCACATACGAATCGTACTTCATGGGTCGGACGGGACTCGTACGATCCGTATGGGAAAATTTACAGATTCGATTCGTACGGGGGAAAAAAATACAGGATCGGAATCGGCCCCAGAATGTCAAAAATATCGTTATTAAAAATACAGGGTTTTTTTTTGTAAAAAAAAAAAAGTCAAATAAACCAAATAATATTTATAAATAAAATAAACATAGTTAAATATATGTTATAATGTTTAAAATTAATAAGTAATATATATAATTTAATAAAACATTAATTAAACATATACATATAATATATAATATATATACTTACTTAATAATCAGTTTTATTAATTGTTTTAATAACTTATAAATTATTAAAAATTACTATAAATTAATACATCATACACATAAAACAATAACATGAATAAAAATTAAATAATTATATATAACACATTTAAAAATTACATTTAATTTGAATATTGTTAAAATTAATTATATATTACATTAGCTAAAATAATACTGGTGCCAATCACGATCCGGTAAAAATTTTCCCCATACGACTCGTATCCGGTCTTTATACCGTACGAATCGTACAAGTGCCGTACAAACTGCCAATTACGATTCGCATGAGAAAAAGACCATACGAATCACATTCGGAATAGTTCCCCACACGTCCTCGGGTCGGAAAATGTGTCCGACACGTCCTCGGACGATTTACCGTACAAATGTGAAAAGTGAAGTCCGACCGCGGAATCACGATCCATCCCGTGCGTCCGATGTTACAACCGTATGGAAAAAACACCGTCCGCACCGAACTCCCATAGCAACCATGAAGACATGTGCCCGCATACGCGCCCAACACTCCCCCCAGCCCCCGTACGTTTGAGTCGTACCCCCCGTGTATGTACACCCCCACCCGTGTATGTACACCCGTGTACGTGTCGTACCCCCCCTGTATGTACACCCGTGTACGTGTCGTACCCCCGTGTATGTACACCCGTGTACGTGTCGTACCCCCATGCATGTACACCCGTGTACGTGTCGTACCCCTGTGTATGTACACCCGTGTACGTGTCGTACCCCCGTGTACGTTCGTGTCGTACCCCCCGTATTTACACCCGTGTACGTTCGTGTCATACCCCCGTGCATGTACACCCGTGTACGTGTCGTACCCCCGTGTATGTACACCCGTGTACGTGTCGTACCCCCGTGTACGTTCGTGTCGTACCCCCCCCGTATTTACACCCGTGTACGTTCGTGTCGTACCCCCGTGCATATACACCTGTGTACGTGTCGTACCCCGTGCATGTACACCCGTGTACGTGTCGTACCCCCTGTGTATGTACACCCGTGTACGTGTCGTACCCCCGTGCATGTACACCCGTGTACGTGTCGTACCCCCGTGCATGTACACACGTGTACGTATCGTACCCCCCCGTGTATGTACACCCGTGTACGTGTCCTACCCCCGTGTACGTTCGTGTCGTACCCCGCCCCGTATTTACACCCGTGTACGTTGGTGTCGTACCCCCGTGCATGTACACCTGCATACGTGTCGTACCCCCATGTATGTACACCCGTGTACGTGTCGTACCCCCCGTGCATGTACACCCATGTACGTGGCATACCCCCCGTGTATGTACACCCGTGTATGTGTCGTACCCCCCCTGTATGTACACCCGTGTACGTGTCGTACCCCCCCTGTATGTACACCCTTGTACGTGTCGTACCCCCGTGTATGTACACCCGTGTACGTGTCATACCCCCCGTGTATGTACACCCGTGTACGTGTTGTACCCCCGTGTATGTACACCCATGTACGTGTCGTACCCCCGTTTATGTACACCCTTGTACGTGTCGTACCCCCGTGCATGTACACCCGTGTACGTGTCGTACCCCCCCGTGTATGTACACCCGTGTACGTGTCGTACCCCCCCCCTGTATGTACACCCGTGTACATGTCGTACCCCCCCTGTATGTACACCCGTGTACGTGTCGTACCCCCGTGTATGTACACCCGTGTACGTGTCGTACCCCCGTGCATGTACACCCGTGTACGTGTCGTACCCCCGTGCATGTACACCCGTGTACGTGTCGTACCCCCCGTGTATGTACACCCGTGTACGTGTCCTACCCCCCCTCTACGTTCGTGTCGTACCCCCGTGTATCTACACCCGTGTACGTTAGAGTCGTACCCCCACCCGCCTATGCATGGAGCGTACCCCCACCACAACATTCTAAGTACGGAGCGCACCCCAGGCCCCAACATCACAACCGCATGTACGAGTCGTACCAAGCCACACACAAGGACAGCACTGTACAACAAAATGGCCCATGTACACACCGTACACACGCAAAAAACGCACGTACACAACCAGGACAAACCAAAACGACACAAGAATACACCATTCGAATGGCACTAAGCCACAAAACATGTCCAACAACCACTAAAACAACACATTCACTGACCTGCAACTGCCAAAAACAAACAGAGGCCCAAAACACAACCACTCCTTATAACACACCCACCCAAAGTTCAAACACAGCCACACCCACCAATGGACCAATAAAAAGGGCCCACACACACAAACCATGAGCCTTTGCAACAGACTCACTGCTGCCAGACCCCACAGACAACCTACAGCACCATACTAGAAGCTTTACCACACCTTACACTTGCACACCTTCACACACACACCTTCACAAACACCCCCTCATCACATTCACACACACACCTGCACAACTACACCCACACACCCACAACCATCCACACACACCCCCCCCACCATCCACACCCACACCCCTCACCATGCCCACTAACAAGAATCCAAAGTTCACTAGCCGAGAGTTGAAGGTCCTTGTCGATGAAATCCTCAGAGTCGAGCCACACCTCTTTGGAACATTGGTCAGACAGACCAGCCCTTCAGCAAAAACAGCCATGTGGCAGACCATCGTCGATGCTGTGAATGCTGTCGCGGACACCAGAAGGAACAAGCAGGAATGCCAAGCCAGGTGGTACGATCTGCGGAGGAGGGTCCGATCCAAGATGACGGATGAACACAACCAGGCCAACATCACTGGAGGAGGGCCGTCCCGCAGGCCCGTACACTACCATCCCTGGGAGGAGAGGGTGATGGCCATACTGCCGGTGGAGGCAGTGGACGGATTAGGAGGACTCCGAGACCCGGGTGAGTACACAAACAACGTACCCCACATGGGGGGAACGTCATCCACAACCAAACTCACAAACAGGCACGCAACCACCCCAAGCTATCGCATGACTCAACCACACTCCATGAACATGCACATGCCACTGGCGCCACCATGCCCCATGCACCCAGCTGGACAATGTCAAGTCACAGGCCACAGAAGACACCAACACATGACACGGTAAGCCGGATGGCGGGAGGGTGGGCCCCAAAAATCACATAGTGCAACTCAGAAGCAGACAACAATGCCCCCTGCCCATATGGCCTAGGTCACAGCCAGACAAACAGTGTGTCCCAATACAGGAATGACTTGCCAGCAAATGGCAGATGCCTTGCATCAACACATGGGGGTGACGGCACGTTCTTGCACATGACAGCAGCTAATGAACAGCCAACACTGTGAAAGAGTGGCAGCACACACCACCACAGCAGCAGTGCAGACACAGACACAACACCCAATGGGTGCCTGGAGATCAGAAACAAACTCACATCAACAATCCAAGGCCCATTCAAAGATCTGCTAACAGTGTGTGCACAGTAAGCTGGGCTGAGGTGACAGAGGGTGACACACAGAGGGAGGGAGAGGGGGACAGAGAGGGAGGGAGACACAGGGAGACGGACAGAGGGAGGAGGCCGACACACAGAGGGAGGGAGAGGGAGACAGAGAGGGAGGGAGACACAGGGAGACGGACAGAGGGAGGAGGCTGACACACAGAGGGAGGGAGAGGGGGACAGAGAGGGAGCGAGAAAGGGAGACACAGGGAGACCAATTCAGGGACACCTTGGGTGGTGTGGGAATGTCTGCTCGTCAGCAGGTGGACTGCGTGCATGTAGACAAGGGTGGCCAGTGCCTGAATCCCCCTCTCTTCACCATGGCAAAACACAGGGCCATGTCTCAACCTGTGCACAAGCACAACGACAGCTACCTGCATCATATAAGTGTGTGGAACAACTCCATGTGCCCACGTACAGTGCAACACGGAAGGCGCCAATGCATGGCTCGCCACACCTGCCCACTCCACTGCTGACTGCAGTCACACTTGACGCAGCAAGTAAGACTGTGCCACACATAGGTAAAGTCGCAAAAGCTGTGCCCAAGGGACATACCCATGCACAAGTGCACTGTGAGTGGAATGCAAGACATATCCAAATTCCCAGAGGAAATGTGCCAACTTTGAAACGAATGAAACATGGATGTTGCATGGAACAAAATTAACATTGTCTCTCTTACACACAGGTCAACGTCGTGGATCACCCCCCAACACTGGGGGGGAAGACTCACAGGACCCGGCTCGGCGGGACGACGGAGCCACTGGCAGCGACGACTCATACCACTCTGTGGACGAACCCGACCCCGACCAACCTGGCCCCTCTGGTGTCCAACGACCTGCAGCACTTGCGTCAGGTACAACTGGGCCAACCACCACCCCCACTCCTCCCACATTCCAGGAGACACCCAGGATCCCTGCCCCACCACCACAATGCAGCCAGGCTGGCCAGGAGGGACACGGTGTCCCGGGCACCCAGGAGGAGGCAGGCGACAACGCCAATGCCACCCCTCAGGGGTCCCGGAGACCCGATGTGCCCACAAGGGCATGCCAGGTGCAAGTGGGCAGGGGTGGTGGGAGTGGAGGACGGCGGAGGCGCAAGCCTGACCAGTTGGCTGGGGAACCGGTATATTCCCATGTTTGAAACATCCTGGACACATACCGGCAGGACACCACGGGCATGGCCCAGGTTGTGTCCATCCTCGAGGGGATCAAGACCCAGCAGGCCCAGCAACATGCGGAGCAACATGCCTGTCTACTGCAACACCAACGGAGGATGGAGGACAGACAGGCTGAGCTCGTGACGGTGTTCACGGGAATTCACAGTACACTCCGTCGGATGGCCGACAACATGGGCAACCCTCCCTGTGCCAGAAGGCGTAGAACATCACCACCCACAGGGAGGGATCAGGAGGAGGAGGAGGAAACATCCGATGGAGCATCCCAAACATCCCAAACATCGTCACGGCCTGCTTCTGAGGGTCCCCGCAGGAGGGCGGGTCGTCCATGTAAAAGACCGTGAGGGTCGGCGCTACAGCACCATCTCCCAGGACACCTGGCCTGGCACCTGGCCCACTGGAGCAACAGCAGCACAGCATCAAAAGACATTCTCTGCCACATGGCCTTGCTGGTCACTGTCTGACCAATGTTGACAAAGACTGTGGCATGGACTCTGAGGATTTCTAATGGCAAGGACACCAACTCCCCTAGTGAACTTTGGATTCCAAACACCCGGAAAGCACCTCATGTCAAACCCCCCCCCCCCCCACTAAAATAAAAAGTCACACCATGAAGAGAAGATGCCTGCTGGTCTGCTGGTTGCATTATTACCTTACATGTGTCTTGTAAAGTCTAAACATGCCTGAGTTCTCATTTGACTTCAACCATCCACACCCTGGGGCCTGAGTCTGGCACAGGACACACGGGTCACAGTGTATTAGGCAAGACAGACATGGAGCACCATACACACCCGTGATGGGCCCAACCAGCTGAGGGGGTGGCCGCACAACCGTGCCGACAGACATATTGAGTACAGCAACAGTCATGCGCAGAGGTCAGGGATCATGTCGAGTGTCCTGGGGGGCACCCAGGTATGTGTAGACAGGTGGCAGAACCATGTCCTGCAAGCTTGAGTCAGGTGGATGCAGAGAATGGTGGCCTGGCCAACGTTGGATGCATGGGGATGGCACATGTCACAATACCCACACAGTCATGGACATCATGCACAATACACGGTCTAATCCCACACAAACAGCTTGCATCTTGCTACTCTACACATAGACACATAGCCACTATCACGGAAAACCATGCCAGACATGCCGGATGCACCGTGGCAACACACCAGCATTGACAGAGAAGAGGCACCTTGGAGGCATAGGGACACCTTTATTAGTCATGTATTTGGGATTGCAGAGGCAAGTCGGAGTACACATGAACGGGTCATGTGGACTAACATGTGGGTCCAACACTGGCACCCCCCTTCTGCACCACAAATGCGTGATATCCATGGAACTGGCACGCAAGTGTCGGCTAACAGCTAAACACCCCCTGCTGCTCACGGAGAGCCTGCCATACACCATTGATCCGCTGATGTGGAAGTCCCACACCATGTCAAGCCAATGCAAACCGTATGTGTCCGAGGGCAGTGTTACACACATTGATGCCATCATCACATTCCACAATCCCATCACTGATGACTGTCAACAAGTCTGACCATCTATTCAGGTGTACCCATCTGCATGTCATGTGTACCATGGTGATGCAACATGTCTGCAGAGGAACCAAACATCGACAGGGGCAGTGTGCATACATCGTGAACTACTGCCACACCCAATACACCCCTGATGCATCCCTTACCCTAAGGAGACTTCCAAACTTGTCCGTGCGTGTAACGATGACGTGTCCATGAGGAATAGCAGTGCCACAACAATGCAAGCAGCAGGCGGCATGCGCAAGTACCTGGGGAAGAGAGACACACAAGAAGTCAGCCACAAAAAGCACAGCCACTTGCATGTGCATGTACTCGACACATGTATGGATGACAACATGCTAGGTCACAATTATGACTTGGGAAATACACTCATCACTGGCACCATCACTCCAGTGACACATCCACACACACCTCTGACTCACGTGCCATACATGCAGATGGAGACACACATCGCAACACATGCCACACGGGGAGCAATGCGTGCACACTCAGACACTGGTACTCACCACTAAGCAAAGAAGTCGCGTATGATCCGTGTCCGGATGTCCTCTTGCGGCTCCACATCCTCCACATCACTAGCCCCATTGCCAAGCCCTTCGTCCTCCACGGGTGGATGGTCCTGGTCATCTTGATCCAGGATGAGTGGCACAGCTTTCTCAACTGCCATGTTGTGCAGCATGCAGCAGACCATGAAGATGATGCAGACCTTCGCCGGGGCATATGGGAGGGCGCCGCCGGTCTTGTGGAGGCATCGGAATCGGCTCTTCAGGAGGCCAAACGTCCTCTCTATCACTCGCCTTGTCCGGCCATGGGTGGTGTTGTAGCGGAGCTGGGCCGGCGTGATGGGGTTGCGGAGAGGTGTGATCAGCCATGGCATGTTGGGATAGCCAGCGTCCCCTACATGGAAAGCACATGGATATAAGTAGGACAGGAGAAGCGGTTGTGCTGGAAGTCTATGCAAAATACAGGACAGACAGACTGTACCCACCAACAACACATGCTCGTTCGTTGCGCAGCTGCGTCATCATTTCAGGCACCCTGCTACGCCTCATGATGTAGGCATCGTGTGCTGATCCTGGAAAACGAGCACAGACATGTGAAATCACCATGTTGGACAGACACACCACAAGGGCATTGATGGAGTGGTAGTGCTTGCGATTCCTGTACGCTACCTCCTGTGCCTGTGGTGGTACCAAAGCCACATGTGTCCCATCTATGGACCCAATGACATGGGGCATCCCTCCCAGGGCATAGAATCCACGCTTGACCCCAGTCAACATTTCAGGGGTTGGGAAATGGATGAAGTCATCCAGGTGAATCAACATGGCCTCTAAGAAATCATGCAGCACACGGCAGAACATGCTCTGGGACATGCCACCAACATGAGCTATGGTATTTTGAAAGGTACCCGTGGCTAGAAAATGTAGGGCTGCCATTACCTTCAGCTTGGGTGTCAGTGCCGTAGGATACCTGTGCAGCGGTTGCAGGTGTGGTGCCAGTCTCGCCGTCAACTCCAGAATCAACCGTTGGGGGAAGCGGTAGCACCGGATACAGTCATTCTCCCGCATGGCAGCCAAGTCCGGAATTGGTCGGGGAACAGGCGGCGCTCTGCAGTAATTTGGAAGTGACAAGGAAGAGTGAGTGCACCACAACAACAATTTATTTGTACTGAGCACATGTTAATCTATCTATACACATATGCTACATACGGAGTCAGGTATGTGCCACATGCCCTGGATACGTATGGCTGCCAGGTGACACTCCTACCAAGACCCAGCTACACACGGAGATTGTGAACCTCCACATGCCATGGCATGGGATTAGCTGTGTCCCAGTGTAAGTGAACAGCCAGACGCAACACAGGAGTGACATACATCCACACATCGTTTATAAGGAACAAGGAGACCCTAGGAGTCAGAAGGGACCAAGGGTGTAAATATTATTATAAAGGAACAGTGGTCCCATTCAATTCGAGTAAATTAAAGTGCCACAATTAGTTCAATGAAAAATTGGGTTTTATGTTTAAAGACAATGCAAAAATAACTAAAAAATTACTGTAAATAGTGAGAAAATTAATAAAACAGTGAGTGAGTTGGTGGCAGGGTAATAGGAAATCAGCCGATTTCAGGTAACCAGGCAAGTGATTTTAAAAGGTGACTTTTTGGTGCTCAAAGGTAATTGTTATCAAAAAGTCAATAAAACATTTCATACTCCGACATTTCAATTTTGTAATACACTGGAGTTTAGAAATGATTGTCGACGACGTTTCGATCCCTTAACACGTATTGGGATCTCTTCAGGACAAGAAAATGATAAATAATTGCCTGGGAGAAAGCCTAGTGGGGAGGGGGGGAAAAAATAAAAAATAAAAATATGCAAGGTTAGGAAGAGAGCATAGGAAGAGTAAAGAGGGGCGAGAATAGCTAGAGGGTAATATGCGAGAAGGGAGGGATGTTGAGGGGGTGGTGCAAGAATTAAAATTTAATAAGGGGGGGGTTGGAACTTACAGTGAGAGGATGACCCAATCAATAGTAACTGTTGCGCAGCCGCGCCAGCCAAAACTAGACGATCCTAGTGTTGTAGTCCGGAATGAGGTATAGGCAAGAAATAGAGCCTGTGGGGAAGAGGGAGAGTCAATGCGGGGGAGGAGTGAGGGAACGTAGGGTGCAAAGTTAAGAGAGACATCAAGAATTACAAAGTAGAAAGGACATATCCATATCTACTTGAGGATTTTTACACCAATAGGGCATACCTAGGTCCTAGAACACAGCGACCCTGGGGTAGATTTAACAAACAGCAACACGTAGTTGGTTTTTCTGAGACTTCGGCTGAGTCTTCAGATAATTCTGACTCCACTGAAGGCCCCAGCACATCCAGAACCAGACCTAACAACCCTGATAATTTTTTAGGGCAAGACCGGGGGCGCCAACCCAGCCGCGGAACACCACGTCTCCCACGTTGGCACAGTACCCCTGGGGACAGACAGACACGCCAGCGATATTACCAATGGTGAGTAACACTATTCCCACCATTGACTCCCCTAACTCAGCGACCACAGTCACTATGGGTGAATATCAAACTATTCCAATTTTTAACCTTTCTACTCACTCTCTTTCTGAGCAAGAAATCACATTACTTAGCAAAGGACTTTCATATGTTCCAACCACTAGACCTGATTATCTGCAACTTCAAATTGAACTTTTACGGTTCTTTAGAAAGATTCGCCTTCAGGCCTTCTTTGAAAACAGACCATTCACCACTTCAACAGCATTTACCACATTTCGCCCTCCCTCTACCTTTTCCCCGCCTCTGTACAGTATCCCACCTGAAGTTCTAACTTTTGAAAAGCTGGTTTTAAACGAAGTCGCCACACTTGAACACCAACGTAGGTACATCCCTTACAACCTCTCATTGACCGAGAAAGAAGCTATGAAGAATCTCAAGAGAATGAATGACCTGACCATCAAACCAGCAGACAAGGGAGGAGGGATTGTCATCCAAAACACTGACTCCTACAAACAGGGCATACTGACACAACTCTCTAGAACAGACCACTATCTGAGATTGCCCTCTGATCCCACCAAAGACATTCAAAAACTCATTCTTGATATCACTGAAGAAGGCCTAACCCAAGGCTTTCTGACCAAGAATGAATTTCAATTTCTCAACACCAAAAGTCCCCGCACACCAGTAATTTACACCCTGCCCAAGATACATAAGAACCCCTCCACCCCCCCGGGTCGCCCCATTGTGTCGGGTTGTGGCTCAATCTTGGAACCATTGGGTCGCTATATCGATTTCTTTATCAGAGACTTCGTTCCTATCACTCGATGCTACATTAAAGATACCATGGCCATGATAAATTTTATAGAGGGACTTCCCTTTAACCCCCTCAGCGATCTCCTTTGCACCCTCGATGTGGAGTCACTCTACACCAACATTCCCCATGATGAAGGCATTGACGTAATAAGATCCACTCTTAATACTAGGCCACAACCTCATTCAGTCCCCACCTCTTTCATCATTCACCTTCTCAAAATTTGCCTCACAAAGAATTTCTTCCTTTTTGATGGTACATTTTACCAACAAGTTAAAGGAACCAGTATGGGCGCAGTTTTCGCTCCAAATTTCGCGATACTGTACATGGATTGGCTGGAAACCAATACCATACTATCCCCCCATAATCCCTTCAGGCCCTACATACAAGAGTGGAAACGTTACATCGATGATATTTTCCTTATATGGAACAGTAACACAGACCACCTAGCTCAATTCCATAACTGGCTTAATCATCACAGCAATGGTTTAAAATTTACTGTTAACAGCAGTAAAGAACAAATAGCCTTCCTGGATCTCACTATCATTGCTCAAAACGAGGGTCTCTACACCACCCTTTACCGCAAACCCACTGAGAAAAACACTCTTTTGGCATACAGCAGTCACCACCCCAGAGCCCTTCGCGACTCACTTCCATACTCACAATTCTTGCGGATACGGCGCAATTGCTTCTTCAAACAAGACTATTTCTCTGAAGCTAACCTGCTACTCAAAAAATTGACTGACAGAGGTTACCCACGTAAATTAGTCAAGAGATCGCTTAAAAGAGCCTGGTACTGCCCGAGGGAAACCCTACTCACTCCCAAGGATAAGAAACAGAACGACAAACTCGTGTGTGTCACCACCTTTACACCTATTTCTAACATAGTGAAAACATGTATCAAGAGACATTGGCCTACACTGAATGCTGGAAACCTCCGTATAGAGTGCCCTATCTTTGCATTTAAAAAGAACAAAAGTATTAAGGATCATCTAGTCAGGGCCGCAATTCCAGAACCTAACAGGGACTCTACCCTGAGAACCTTTTGCAATCTACCACGACTAGTGGGCCACTTCAAATGTACTAACTGTAGTGTCTGCTGCCTCACATTGGATACTAAAACCTTCGTGCATGCTAACATTAACGTCACCTTGAACAATTTTTCTAATTGTAACACTATTAATGTTATATATGCCATAACATGCCCGTGCAATTTGATCTATGTGGGACAAACGACGCAGAAAATTAGGATTCGCATTTGCCAACATAGAAGCAGAATCCGCTGCAAGACGGCTAACGCTCCTCTTGTTGAACATTTCACACAACTTAATCATACCGAGGACGACTTGAGATGGCAGGTGATCAGCGTTATCACACAGTCCACAAGGAACATGAACATTGCATCTGTCCTCAACAAAGAGGAACTCAAATGGATAATTCGCTGTGATAGCCATCACTCTGGACTGAACCGACTTGAGGACTGGTCTAATCTACTCTAATCCATGAATATCTCCTTGTGTACACTTTACCATGCGCAAAATTACTGAAATGTGTTTTCTCTCTAAATCTATGTACCAAGTACCGAGCAATTCTTTGGCCTTTCCATGCCCTCTAACCCCTTTCCTTTCACTCCCTTGTTATAACTGAAGTATTTTAACATTATACTAACTTATCCCCCATTTCCTCCTTTCCCTATTGCTCCTCGCCCCTCATCCTGAGGCGCTACTTTCCTTACTACTAATTTCCTATCTGGGTTACCTTCGCAATCCTTGTTTCTATTGGCTTCCTTGACCATTCCATCATGGCCGCCCTCTTATTCCACCACACCTTGGCCCTCTTCGCTTTCGGTTACTGGGCGTTTCCATTTCACCAGTGCACTTCCGTCCCACTGAGGCTTCATTCACACAGCCCGCACCCTGACGCTTAGCTTGATCCTCGCGAGCTCCCCAGGTAAGACACACTCGCTCGCTCACTTCTCACTTCCCCCACATTACTCGCCCTTTCTCACTCGATTCCCTCCCTCCCTTTCACAGGTCCTCGTGGGTTATGCGGCTTGCATCGTAACTATTTAACCATTTCCTTCGCTTATTTCCCGGACTTCCGCCCCACGGTGAGTTTTATTCCTCTTGTCCCGTAACTACTATACCAACCCCCACCACCTCCGATTTCACTATTCCTTCCTTCTCCCCGCAGAATGTAGGTTTTCGAACCCATCGACAAGCCCGACCGGGCTGCCTCGGAATTCCTATCGTGTACAACACAGACCTGACTCGCCCTTTTGGACCAACCCTCCCTATTTTTCGCCGCTCCCCTGGTAAGCCGTAACCCGCTTGTCTCCCCTTACTCACACATTCAGTCACTCCCTCACCCCCTCCTAACCCTCCTATTCTTCTCCAGGCTCACCTATCAGCCCACGCGGAATTTTGACATCCGTCGAGCCCAGGTTGTGACGGTTTTTGACGGGGCGCTTCATCCTAATTGTTTCCCGCTTTTTATCGCTGGTAAGCCCTTGCACAACATTCCTCCACCTGCACCCTACGTTCCCTCACTCCTCCCCCGCATTGACTCTCCCTCTTCCCCACAGGCTCTATTTCTTGCCTATACCTCATTCCGGACTACAACACTAGGATCGTCTAGTTTTGGCTGGCGCGGCTGCGCAACAGTTACTATTGATTGGGTCATCCTCTCACTGTAAGTTCCAACCCCCCCCTTATTAAATTTTAATTCTTGCACCACCCCCTCAACATCCCTCCCTTCTCGCATATTACCCTCTAGCTATTCTCGCCCCTCTTTACTCTTCCTATGCTCTCTTCCTAACCTTGCATATTTTTATTTTTTATTTTTTCTCCCCCTCCCCACTAGGCTTTCTCCCAGGCAATTATTTATCATTTTCTTGTCCTGAAGAGATCCCAATACGTGTTAAGGGATCGAAACGTCGTCGACAATCATTTCTAAACTCCAGTGTATTACAAAATTGAAATGTCGGAGTATGAAATGTTTTATTGACTTTTTGATAACAATTACCTTTGAGCACCAAAAAGTCACCTTTTAAAATCACTTGCCTGGGTACCGGAAATCGGCTGATTTCCTATTACCCTGCCACCAACTCACTCACTGTTTTATTAATTTTCTCACTATTTACAGTAATTTTTTAGTTATTTTTGCATTGTCTTTAAACATAAAACCCAATTTTTCATTGAACTAATTGTGGCACTTTAATTTACTCGAATTGAATGGGACCACTGTTCCTTTATAATAATACATCCACACATCAGCAGAAGTAGGATGTCGATTGCAGAGACTGGTAGCGGAACACTAGAGCCACAGGTCACATGACATTACACTAGGACAGCCCACACACCTTGCCATTAAGGTGTACATGTGATGACTCACCACACATTCATAGAGAGGATGCAGACATGTCCTTGTTACGCTACTCCGTGTCCCATGCATACATACGCACCTCACATCCGATACCACATGTGGCATGGTGTGCGGAACAGTGTGCCATGTCCATCTACACACAGACACATGTTGGTTGCTGCAACAGCTGCAGCTTTTGAGGGAGCTCCAACATCAAGCTAATGGAAATCCCCCACACATACATGACATAGTCAAATCGTGCACCGTGGGTAGTGACATGTCAGGTGTGGTAACCCCTGTACCGGGCCTCAGGGGACACTTCCGTGTGTTGTTGTTCGTGCCATGCCAGTGACGCTCATCCCAAGTGTGCAGTACAACATGCACACATGTCAAAGGAGTCAAGGGCATGCCTGGCACACATTGCACCGTCACACATTACATGTGTACACATCTCATCATACATCTGGTGCCTTCTCGACTCTGGAGTAATGTGCCACATCACAGCCTTTCACACCTGTGCCCCACACATGTAGTACTGCCCAGACAATGCCTTGATGTCCATCCATGGACAAGTATGTCAGCCCTATTCCTTCATGTGTGCTGCCTGTCACCGCTGTGATGTGTGAAAACCACCGTACTTTCGCTAAGAGGGCCTGTGTACGTTCCCGTATCACTATGGGAGTGCTGCCGTATGCGTACCCATAGTGATAGTGAGCGTACAGGCGTGTGTACGGTCCGTACCACCATGAGTACGCATACGCGAGCACACCCATAGTGGTACGGACCGTACACGTGTGCGTACGTTCACTATCACTATGGGTGTCCTCGCGTATGCGTACTCGTAGTGGTACGGCCTGTACACACGCCTGTACGCTCACTATCACTACGAGTACGCATACGCGAGGACACCCATAGTGATAGTGAACGTACAGGCGTGTGTACGGGCCGTACCACTACGAGTACGCATACGCGAGGACACCCATAGTGATAGTGAACGTACAGGCGTGTGTACGGGCCATACCACTACGAGTACGCATACACGAGGACACCCACAGTGATAGTGAACGTACGCACGCGTGTACGGTCCGTACCACTATGGGTGTTCTTGCGTATGCGTACTCATAGTGGTACGGCCCGTACACACGCCTGTACGGGCCGTTGCTATGCATTTGGGGTGCCCTAGGGCCCCGGAATGCACCGTACCTGTGTGTGAAGCTCAAAATTGCATAGGGGACACATGAGGGACAAGTATTAAGGCCTACATGCATGCTGGTTGTCATGGAGACCAAGTTTAAAGTTTGAATTTGTTCTGGAAGGTGCACAGCAGAAGTCAGTTGGAATGAATCTACTTTGTTGCAATGTGTTTGTGGGGTTGACATCATGCTGAAGAAAAAAACACAATAAGAACCCACTGACTGTGCTAGGTTTGAAGGGATTGGAGGAAACATAGGATGCAAATGTGAGTGACCAATCACTCTGTACTCCTGTGCATGAAACAGGCCAGCAAGGCAGATATAAGGCAGCCAGGTCCCATGAGGGAGCACTTGCCTGCACATGTCTGGATTCCACGACCCAGCTGCTGCTACTGATTCCCTGGAACCATGTCAAGGTCTGTGGAGAGGTCACAGCCCTTTACCCTGGAGGAGAACATGGCTTTGCTGGATGTGATCCTCCCACAGTACCCCATGCTGTATGGGCGATCAGGGTATCAGGTGAGTGCAGAGTCCACCAGCACAGACTGTGTCCCTTTTTTGTGACTGTGACTTCTGGCATTGTGTCCAGGTGTCTCACACATGCTATGTACTGTAGGGGGGGTCCCAGGGGGGGAATGCCTGATGTCTCCCAGCCAGAGCATGCAGTGGTGCATGTCTGCCATCCTCACTTGCATCGTGTTTACTGTGACAATCACTGCATGGTGCATGCCACATTCTGCCTGTCTTATCCTCCTGGGAATGTTGCCTCTACAGTCCTCCTGTGATTATGTGGTCAGCCCAGTGTGACAGGTGACTGTACCCACAGATGTGTGTTAGTTCTGTGTACCTGTGCTGAGAGTGTCCACATGATGTGTTCGTACCCTGGACATGGGTGTGTGTGTAAGTCCCCTGTCATGTGGGTGGGTGCATATGTGGAGTGTAGCACCCCAGCTGCATGAGGGATGGATATACCCTGGCCATGTGATGTGAGCAGGGAGCAGTGCTGTGTGTCTGACGTGCAGAGCCAGCCCCACACCTGTGAGCCCCCCCTGTCTAGTGGCACATGTGCAGAGTGAGGTTTGTCGCTGCATTTGGCAATGGCAGGTGAATGTCCTGTGCCTGTGTGTGTCTGTGTACTCTGCTGCGGTAGCGTCAGTGGCCTGTGGCATTTGACTGCTTAGAGGTGCTGCACATTATCCTGGTGTAGCTTGTGATGCACAGTGTGAGCCTGGATCATTGATTGTGTAGTTGCCCTCATTCCACCTGTGTCCTTTCAATGGCACGTACTGCTTTTGCCCTTCCCCAGAGGATCATGTCCCTATGACAAAGTTGCAATACGTTGGATGCATACTATGCCTTGTTGTAAACAGCAAATGTGTTCTAATATGTGTCTCTGTGACATGTGCCAGGTGTATTGATGTAGTGTCACTTGTTCATCCTCACAGGTAGGCGCCTCTGCCAAGGAGCAGATATGGCTGACCGCCGTCAGCGCCGTGAGGAGTGCGGATGGTCGGAAGCGGCGCCTGTCCCAGGTGAGGAAACGCTGGCAGGATATCCGGTGCTGGACGCGGAGGATCGCACGGGTCCTGCTGGGGGACTCACCTGAGAGCCATAAGAACCGCGGGCGCCGCCGACTGAGCCACATCCACAAGCGTGTGCTGCCGGTGGTCTTTCCAGACTTGGAGAGGCGCTTACAGGAGATGCAGCAGCAGGAAGGGGGTAGGTACATGTGTGCTTGTTGTGTTTCACCAGCATTTGGAAGTGCACAGTTGCATGTATACACTGCCAGGGTTTAAAGGTGCTGTGCAGATCCAGTTACCCACTGTATAGCTGTGCTCTCCTGCCTCCCTTCCCCTCCTTGCAATGTGTTCCCTGGTCTGTGTGTAGTCACTCCTTCACAAGGTTATCTAGGCTGGCACTTTCTCCACGTGAACTATGCCTGTAGCATCATGTGTGGGGGTGGTGTGTAACAGGTTTTGGGACCTTGCCTGTGCCCTGTCCAGTTCAGTACATGTGGGTTCCATGTCAGTTGGCACTGATGCAGAGTCCAGTCATGAGAGTTAGTCTCACAAGTGTCATGCCTTACAGTGCGCATGTCCTATGTTGTGGCCTGTGACATGATGTGCATGAGTGTGCGATACGCATAGTGCAGGGATGGTGGCGTGTTTTGCAGTCATTCCCATTCAGGACCATGGAGCTGTGTTGCCACTACTGTCCCCTGGGTCATATTTTCCTAGGTGTCATGTGTGTCATCACAAAACGTGGACACTCTCAGTGTCTACAGCATAGGTTGTGCTCTGTGCCATTGTCCCCTGGCACCATGTATATTGACGTGAAATGTAGTACAAGTGTCCACTGTACAGCCTGACCTGATTTTCCTTGTTCATAGTCACAGTGGCCAGTGCCTGTGTGTCTTGTTACAATCATCTGATGCTGGCCATTTGTATATGATTATTTGGACAGGCGCACCTCGGGTATTTGACGTCCAATCTTGCATTTATGCATCCCCTGTGTATTTCACCCAGACTAAGAGATGTAAGTGCCACCTGTGTCTCAACAAAATGTCGGGGGTGGTTGGTGCGGGGCAAGCCTACATGTCAAAACCTGAAATCTCCTTGCTAGTACTGGCCAGTGTGTGATGTTTGGCTGGACATACACTGAAGGTGCAGTGAGCCAGTCATGTTGGGCATGTTTTCAGTATTACCTATGCAGCATGTGCCTCAAGCTCATGGATTTGGTCCCTCCTCATCCCTATTGTCGGCAACGCTGTGTGGTGCAGATGCAGTGCTGGACTGTCCCCATGGCCTGGCTCCTATGTCAAACTCCATTTCATGTCATTTGCTATTGTGTCATGCTCTCCATGGATTTTCATTGGCATGGTGGGTCAACCAACTGTGTGTTGCATGCCCTACATCTGTACCTTGTTTTGTAGATGTTACTGATCTTTCTTTTCAGGCTATGCACTGTAACCTATGTAGATTGGACTCATGTGACATATGTATACAGGTGTGTGATTAATTGCTGTCTCTTCACCTTGCCCACAGCATCGTCGGGGGACACGGAGGGAGACATGAGCACAGACGAAGCGGAGGGACCGAGCACCAGTGCCAGCGTTGACATTGTGGCTGGCACATTGAGTGGTACAGAGGCGGAGGAGAGTGAGGCCGAGGACCTGTCCACTGGCACCACCGAATATGAAGCCGACGGGTCCGAGGATGATCTCTCCGAGTGGGCGGAGGCTGCACCACCAGCTGACAGCGGCACAACATCGCACCCCGCCCCCTCCATTGCCATCAGCCGCCTCCCACTTGCTCGTGTCCCTTCCCAACGTGCCCGGTCACCACATGTCTCCTTCCTGCCAGGCACCGCACCCCCTGCCCCTGTCTCCACTGCTGCCGCCAATGCCGAGTCTGTGGACATCCAGCGGCAGTTGCAGATTGGTCAGGCTGTGATCCTTAATGTCCTCCATGGCCACAGCCAGGTCCTCAACAACATGGAGGCATACTTGGAGGGCATTCACTCATCGCAGGCTGACCAACGCAGCTTGCTGAGGTCGATAGACTCGACACTGACTGCAGCAGTGGGTCTCCTGCAGCGCTACGTCCAACCCCCTACCCCTGCCCCATCCACACCTCCCACTCCCATGCCTGTCCCACGTACACCCAGACGTCAGCATGCACCCACCACGACGGACACAGGCACCACACCAGCAGGGAAGGTCACCCGCACACCTCCTGGCCCGCACACACAGGGTGAAGTAGGCACACCCACTGGGTCGGGGGGCAAACGTAAGACATGCAGCCAGAGTGGGAGTCCGCATTCCACCAAATCCACTCCCTCCAAATCCCCTCCCCTCAGCTCTCCTGGCCACATATCACACAAAGACTCCTTCATGGCCGCTCTGTCCCTGAGCCCCACAGTGACACCACCCCGCAAGTGGTCAAGGGAGTCCCCGGTCAGGGTGGTTGATTCCCCCCCCTGTCTACACCCTCCCCCAGTGGCGCTGCGACCCATCCCTCTGACCCCCCCCTCCTTGGAGCCTGTGGTTCCTTCGGGTGCAGGGGATTCCCTGGAGGACCTTGCTAAGGTGTGCAGCGAGATCCTGGCCTCCGCCTTTGGCCCTGCCCCACCCCCTGTGGTGGAGTCCTCCATCCCTGCACCCACGATGCCTACCCTTCGCCCTCCTGTCCCTGCGGTGCCTGGTTCTTCCCCCCACATGATGCCCTCACCCCTGTGGAAGACGACAGAATCTAACTGTGCAGGCAAGCTAGGGGACACGCATCCCACTGTGTCCCCCATCCAGCTGTGACTTCTGGACTGCCCTATGGGCTTTGTAAATATTGAACTTCCTACAAACAAGATTTTTTGGTTCATGCTAAATAAAGCAATTTATTTTTTTCCCCTTGGAACACTACTGCTTTGCTGGTATTGCTGTTGGTGGGGCTGCTACATGGTTTTGGGTGGTGTTCATGTGTTGGGTGTGTGGGAAATGTAGTAGTGTGCTGGTCATAGGGGGGACCCTGGGATCTGTGTGCCATCACACGGTGTTAGCTAGGTTTCTCTGTTCATGTAAGCAGTTGCTGCATGGTGAAATTGTCCAAAGGTGTATTCCTTCCTCTGTGTACCCTGACATCTTCCCTGCAGGGTGTTCCCAATATTTAGCGCTGAGCTGTGTGTACATTAGCTGGGTGTGTGACGGACTCCTTCAACTTTGCACATGCATGCTGAGCAATGTCTCCACCTGCATCATTCGTGGCATCCTTGGTAGTCATTGTACTTGTGTATGTGGACTATTGACATGACTTCATGTGGACATGTTTTCTTTTCTGCGCTATGCATGCGTGTACTCCCAGCCTCGCACACATGTGGTACATGTACTGCAGGGTCTTTGTGCACCTGACTGAAATTTGTGGGCATGGTATCTGTGGCTACTCCACCCTTTGCGTTCCATGGGCACTGCTGGGAGGACTCTGCCCACACCCCTCCTGTGTCTGGGCACTGCTGGGAGGACTCTGCACCCACCCCTCCTGTGTCTGGGCACTGCTGGGAGGACTCTGCACCCACCCCTCCTGTCTCTGGGCACTGCTGGGAGGACTCTGCACCCACCCCTCCTGCGTCTGGGCACTGCTGGGAGGACTCTGCACCCACCCCTCCTGTCTCTGGGCACTGCTGGGAGGACTCTGCACCCACCCCTCCTGCATCTGGGCACTGCTGGGAGTGTCAGGCACCCACCCCTCCTGCGTCTGGGCACTGCTGGGAGGACTCTGCACCCACCCCTCCTGTGTCTGGGCACTGCTGGGAGGACTCTGCACCCACCCCTCCTGCGTCTGGGCACTGCTGGGAGGACTCTGCACCCACCCCTCCTGCCTCTGGGCACTGCTGGGAGTGATAGGCACACACCCCTCCTGTGTCTGGGCACTGCTGGGAGGACTCTGCACCCACCCCTCCTGCGTCTGGGCACTGCTGGGAGGACTCTGCACCCACCCCTCCTGCGTCTGGGCACTGCTGGGAGGACTCTGCACCCACCCCTCCTGTCTCTGGGCACTGCTGGGAGGACTCTGCACTCACCCCTCCTGCGTCTGGGCACTGCTGGGAGTGTTAGGCACACACCCCTCCTGCGTCTGGGCACTGCTGGGAGGACTCTGCACCCACCCCTCCTGTCTCTGGGCACTGCTGGGAGGACTCTGCACCCACCCCTCCTGCGTCTGGGCACTGCTGGGAGGACTCTGCACCCACCCCTCCTGCGTCTGGGCACTGCTGGGAGTGATAGGCACACACCCCTCCTGTGTCTGGGCACTGCTGGGAGGACTCTGCACCCACCCCTCCTGCGTCTGGGCACTGCTGGGAGGACTCTGTACCCACCCCTCCTGCGTCTGGGCACTGCTGGGAGGACTCTGCACCCACCCCTCCTGTCTCTGGGCACTGCTGGGAGGACTCTGCACCCACCCCTCCTGTGTCTGGGCACTGCTGGGAGGACTCTGCACACACCCCTCCTGTCTCTGGGCACTGCTGGGAGGACTCTGCACCCACCCCTCCTGCGTCTGGGCACTGCTGGGAGGACTCTGCACCCACCCCTCCTGCGTCTGGGCACTGCTGGGAGTGATAGGCACACACCCCTCCTGTGTCTGGGCGCTGCTGGGAGGACTCTGCACCCACCCCTCCTGTGTCTGGGCACTGCTGGGAGGACTCTGCACACACCCCTCCTATTTAACAATATGTACACTTAGAACATACACGTGTGTGGGTTCGCTCCATGGGGGTACGGGTCGTACTTACACTGTTGGGGTGGGAGTATGCTCCATACGTACGCGGGTGGGGTATGGGTTGTACTTACACTGTTGGGGTGGGAGTACGCTCCATACGTACGTGGGTGGGGTACGGGTCGTACTTACACTGTTGGGGTTGGGGTACGCTCCATGCATACGAGGTGGGGGTACGTGTCGTACATACACGGTTGGTGTGGGGGTACGCTCCATGCATACGCGGGTGGGGGTACGGGTCGTACTTACACTGTTGGGGTGGGGGTACGCTCCATACGTCCGCGGGTGAGGGTACGGGTCGTACTTACACTGTTGGGGTTGGGGTACGCTCCATGCATACGAGGTGGGGGTACGGGTCGTACATACACGGTTGGGGTGGGGGTACGCTCCATGCATACGCGGGTGGGGGTACGGGTCGTACTTACACTGTTGGGGTGGGGGTACGCTCCATACATCCGCGGGTGAGGGTACGGGTCGTACTTACACTGTTGGGGTGGGGGGTACGCTCCATACGTCCGCGGGTGAGGGTACGGGTCGTACTTACACTGTTGGGGTGGGGGGTACGCTCCATACGTCCGCGGGTGAGGGTACGGGTCGTACTTACACTGTTGGGGTGGGGTACGCTCCATACGTACGCGGGTGAGGGTACGGGTCGTATTTACACTGTTGGGGTGGGGGTACGCTCCATACATACGCGGGTCGTACATACACGGTTGGGGTGGGGGTACGGGTCGTACATACACGGTTGGGGTGGGGGTACGCTCCATACATACGCGGGTGGGGTACGGGTCGTACTTACACTGTTGGGGTGGGGGGTACGCTCCATACGTACGCGGGTGAGGGTACGGGTCGTACATACACAGTTGGGGTGGGGGGTACGCTCCATGCATACACGGGTGGGGGTACGGTCCGTACATATCCGTACCCACGCTGTGGAATGCTTGTGCGGGCCGTACCCAGGCCTTTGCCACGTGGGTACAGCCATCCCGCCATTGTTGGGGTGACGTAGGTGTGGGCGTGGTACGACTCGTACCCACGCTCGTAAGGCGTGGGTACGGGAAGTACCTGTATTGTTGTGTTGCCGGTTCGCGTCGTCAGGCACTTCCGTTGTGGCGGACGCTGGCTTTGCTGGACACGCCCCCACCCCCTCGTAGTGACCAGGGCCTGGGGGTCAGGTATGTCCAGGGCATGTGTGCTGTGTGACTTTGGTGGGGGTTTTGTGGCCTGCCCCTGGTCCTGCCCCCCCCCTTTCCCCCCTCCCTTAGTTGTTCTGACCTTCTGCGGCGTCTGCGTCCGAACCTGTAGAGGAGGTCGACTGCTATGAGGGCCGGGATGACACGTAGGTTCGGGTCCATGTCTGTCCGTCGCGTACAGGTACTCCTTGTTCGCGTCGTACTGATTTCCCGGCAGTTTTTGGCAGCCGGAAAATATTGTCCGTGCAGGATGACGTCGGTGCGAATCGTAATTCTTGGTTCGTGAATGGCAGGCTGCGTGCGTCCCGACGTCACGTCGGCGCTTTCCCGGATCGCATTTGTATGTTTATTTTCGTCGGTCGGGGTTTTGTACGATTCGTACGGATATTGAGTTTCCGTGCGAATCCTAATTCCATGTTTGTATATTGTTACGACCGGGTACACGTCGGACGGAGAATATGCTCCGTCCGACGGTTCGTACCCGGTTTTTACCGGATCGTAATCGGCACCAAACAATATTAAATAGCACAGACAATAAAACTACTACTCCAGCTCCCAAAAAAACAACAGTAAGGAAAATGTTGGATAGCGTGGGGCTAAAAATGACTATTTCCACTCTAGGGAGTGTAACAATAGGGAAAGTGTTGGATAACGTAGAGGTATAAATTACTATTCCCACTCCAGGGAGTGCAATAGTAAGGAAAGTGTTGGATAGCGTAGGCGTAAAAATGACTATTCCAACTCCAAAGAGTGCAACAGTAGGGAAAGTGTTGCATAGCGTAGGGGTAAAAATGACTATTCCCACTCCAGAGAGTGCAACAGTAGGGAAAGTGTTGGATAGCGTAGGAGTAAAAATTACAATTCCCACTCCAGACAGTGCAACAATAGGAAACGTGTTGGATAGCGTAGGGGTAAAAATTACTATTCCAACTCCAGAGAGTTCAAGAGTAGAGAATGTGTTGGATAGCGTAGGGGTAAAAATTACTATTCCCACTCCAGTGAGTGCAACAGTAGGGAAAGTGTTGGATAGCGAATGAGTAAAATTACTATTCCCACGCCAGAGAGTGCAACAGTAGGGAAAGTGTTGGATAGTGGAGGGGTACAAATTACTATTCCAACTCCAGAGAGTGCAACAGTAGGGAAAGTGTTGGATAGCGTAAGGGTCAAAATTACTATTCCAACTCCAGAGAGTGCAACAGTAGGGAAAGTGTTGGATAGCGTAGGGGTAAAAATTACTATTCCAACTCCAGAGAGTGCAACTGTAGAGAAAGTGTTGGATAGCGTAGGGAAAAAAATGACCATTCCCACTCCAGAGAGTGCAACAGTAGGGAATGTGTTGGATAGCGTAATGGTAAAAATTACTATTCCAACTCCAGAGAGTGCAACAGTAGGGAAAGTTTTGGATAGCGTAGGGGTAAAAATTACTATTCCCACTCCAGAGAGTGCAACAGTAGGGAAAGTGTTGGATAGCGTAGGGGTAACAATTACTATTCCAACTCCAGAGAGTGCAACAGTAGGGAAAGTGTTGGATAGCGTAAGGGTCAAAATTACTATTCCAACTCCAGAGAGTGCAACAGTAGGGAAAGTGTTGGATAGCGTAGGGGTAAAAATTACTATTCCAACTCCAGAGAGTGCAACTGTAGAGAAAGTGTTGGATAGCGTAGGGAAAAATTTACCATTCCCACTCCAGAGAGTGCAACAGTAGGGAATGTGTTGGATAGCGTAAGGGTAAAAATTACTATTCCAACTCCAGAGAGTGCAACAGTAGGGAAAGTGTTGGATAGCATAGGGGTAAAAATTGCTATTCCCACTCCAGAGAGTGCAACAGTAGGGAAAGTGTTGGATAGCGTAGGGGTAAAAATTACTATTCCAACTCCACAGAGTGCAACAGGACAGAAAGTGTTGGATAGCGTAGGGGTAAAAATTACTATTCCAACTCCAGAGAGTTCAAGAGTAGAGAATGTGTTGGATAGCGTAGGGGTAAAAATTACTATTCCCACTCCAGTGAGTGCAACAGTAGGGAAAGTGTTGGATAGCGAATGGGTAAAAA
Source organism: Triturus cristatus (assembly GCF_964204655.1). Lineage (NCBI taxonomy): Eukaryota > Metazoa > Chordata > Amphibia > Caudata > Salamandridae > Triturus > Triturus cristatus. The sequence continues at coordinate 1,186,310,989 of NC_140581.1, read as the reverse complement.
TTACTATTCCCACTCCAGAGAGTGCAACAGTAGGGAAAGTGTTGGATAGCGGAGGGGTGCAAATTACTATTCCAACTCCAGAGAGTGCAACAGTAGGGAAAGTGTTGGATAGCGTAAGGGTCAAAATTACTATTCCAACTCCAGAGAGTGCAACAGTAGGGAAAGTGTTGGATAGCGTAGGGGTAAAAATTACTATTCCAACTCCAGAGAGTGCAACTGTAGAGAAAGTGTTGGATAGCATAGGGAAAAAAATTACCATTCCCACTCCAGAGAGTGCAACAGTAGGGAATGTGTTGGATAGCGTAAGGGTAAAAATTACTATTCCAACTCCAGAGAGTGCAACAGTAGGGAAAGTTTTGGATAGCGTAGGGGTAAAAATTGCTATTCCCACTCCAGAGAGTGCAACAGTAGGGAAAGTGTTGGATAGCGTAGGGGTAAAAATTGCTATTCCCACTCCAGAGAGTGCAACAGTAGGGAAAGTGTTGGATAGCGTAGAAGTTAAAAATACCATACTTATAAATAAAATAATTATTTTAAATAATTAGTGATTTAATTATTAAATAACTCAAAATTATTTACAAATACCAATAAATAATTATTACAAACATAACTACCAATGAAAAATTAATTAACAATAAATTAATAATAAATACCAATAAATAATAATTAACAACTATTAATTACCAAATAATAAATATTAAACAATAACATATTTTTCATAACCAAAAACATATGAATTATTAAAAAGTAATTACCAATTAAAAAATATTGAACAATTAAAAAAAATTATACCACAAAATAATAATTAGGAAACATTAATTACCAATTAAAAAATATTGAACTATTAAATATGTTATACCCCCAAAATATTAATTATTAAACATTAATTACCAATTAATAATTACTTATTAATATATTAATTAGAAATATCAATACATAATATTTAATCATATTTAATTCACAATTAATGGTTAATCAACAATAAATTATTTTTCATAAGCAAACTATTATAATTTGCAATATTTACCAATTAATAATTAATGTCCAATTAATTAATTATCAATACCCAACAACAAATTTAATAATTACTTAATTCGATTTCAATTACTTCCAACACTATTCCCCTATTAACGCACAACACACTCAAATAATAAAATAATACACTTAACATAATTATCAATTAATCAATTAATAAAAACTAATTACCAATTAATACAAATTAATTACCAATTCATTCTTAATTAACAATAATATAATTATCAATACCAATAAATGAAAATAAATTATTCCTTAATTACAATTAAATTACTTCCCACCCTATTCCCCTATAAACCCACAACCGGCTACAGTACTAAAACACAAAATTGACTTAAAAAACCATTATTAACATATAAAAATTGTATACATATATTTTAAAACCAGTAGAACACTTAATAAAAAACATATAACACATGCATATTAAATACATAATAAAATACATAACAATAATATAAATATTGATATTAGTAACATCAATATTAGTAAGATCGATATATTTGATATCGATATTACTAACTTCGATATTACTAACATCGATATAAAAATACTTACCTTAGGTTCGATATTCTGTCCATAGATATTATTGACATCGATATTCTGTCCCTTCGATATTGTCAACTCGATATTAGTGTAGGTAGATATTTTATTTCCGATATTTTGACTGCTCACCCTTGCCCTGAACCTTGTTTAGAGAAAGTGGCAGAATGGATGGAACACTCCTGTCTCAAGCTAAACGGAAACAAAACGGAGCTTATGATCATGGGTAACACCGCTAGCATAGACTTTGGATTGGCATGGCCAAACTGTCTCTGCTCTTCCTTCTGCCCCTAAGACAAAGATCAAAAGCTTAGGAATTGTGCAGGACAACTCCTTCAAAATTGACCATCATGCAGTAAAGCTTGAAGCAACTTGTTATGGCATTCTTAGGATGCTGCGTACAGTCTTACCTCTACTTCCAGTTATAGCAAGGAGACTTATGGTCCAGGCTCTGATTCTCTCTTGTCTGGATTTTGGAAACTCCCTTTACCTACAGGCCCCTAAGTCAACGACAAGGAAACTACAGATGGTACACAACTGTGCAGCTCGGATGCTGCTCAGTATTCCCAAAAAGCAGTCCATCAAGTCTGCACTTAATCCCTTACACTGTCTACCTATCACTGACAGAATAAAGTTTAATTCCCTGTGTACTGCTCACAAGATACTTTGGGGGAAAGGGCCCCTAATCAATAATTCTCTTTCCAACGCCAGGTGAAAATCTGCACTCTGCCAACCTATTCTTGGCCTCAGTTCCTAGAATTAAAAAGGAAATATGTGGAGGTTGTTCCTTTTCATATAATGCTGCTAAGTTATGGACCTCCCTCTCTCTCCATCTTTGTTCAGTGACTCAACACCTTCCCTTTCAAAAGCTTCTTAAAACCTGGCTGTTCCAAAATTCTGCACAATGAGCCACCTAATTGCGGTCTTTGTGATACTGCTAGTGCTAGGATGTCGTCACGTAGCCATGCGCTCTACAAATGTTAAAAAATAAAAACAAAATGTGTACTGGTTAGGGGTAAGCCAGTCTCCCAGGTAGTAGATCCCAGATGTTGCCCATCTGAAATGTTTATTTTCTTGTATTCTCCTCAGTAGGTTACTACCTTCTAAAAATATCAATCTTTCTGATTCATGCAAAGTGCAGGAAAAACTAGCCACGTTTTACCATGTCTCTAACCTGTTAACAGCTCTTTTAGTAATTGTTCAAGTTTGACTAATGCTAGTAAAGTGTCCTTAGAAAAGGCAGTAGGGGTGACAGTTGTTTTGTTTAGTGTAATCCCCGAAATTGAGGGTCTCTCCCTAATTTTTTGTAGGAGAGGCTCCAAGGCCAGTGCAAAGACTTGGGAGTACAATGGGCACCCCAGTCGCAGCCTAGTGCCCTTCTGTATGCTTATGCTCCCTGAGAATGGACCATTTATCCTTTGTCTCACACTTAGATGTTAGTAGCTAGCCCCTACCCATCCCAGGAAGTGTGTTCCAAACCCAAAGAACTGAAAGTCCACCATAGCGCCCCAATGAACGTAATCAAACAGTTTTTCAGTGTTTGGATACAGCAAGATCACGTCTCTTCCTCTGGCTGTAATAATAAGGTGGAAGGCCTTTTTCCATGTATCACTTGTGCGTGTATCCAGCCTGGTTGATGTGTATCGAACAGGGTAGCAACATGTCTAGTAAGTTAGCTAGTACTTTTAAAAAAATCTTTAAAACAAGATTAAGGTGAGATATGGACTTATAAGATGTGCATACAGCGGGCTTAATGAATAATGTTGCTTCTGGACTGGGTACAATTTTCACTACGCTGGCGGGATTCACGAATTTCGAGTTCCGTGATGTTTGTGAATTTTCTTGAAATTATGCATCATGCGATTTTAAGTAATTTTTGTAACCTGAATGCACATCTCACATTAAAAAGTCTCAGGAGATACCAGCTGCAGACTGGTTCATAGAGAAATATCCTGCATATATCCTAGTTGTTTCCTCCACAGATAGAGACGAACGCAGGGTCTCCCTGTAGCCATTAAAGAATTTCATGAGGATAGAGAGCACTTGAGGGGCGAAAGTAATTTAGAATGTGGCCGTAAAGTAATCTGGTCCTGAGATAACAGTGATGGGTGGTCACTCGATTCCACATTAATTCCCTGGTCCCTGAAATCCTCCCCTGTTGTGCAACTTAAGTTACACGTGATTCCTTCCAGGCTTGTCTCTATCTCATTTATTAGGACTCTCCAAGGAAGTTGTCCATTCTCTGCATGTACTGTTCGCTTTTACATCAGATGTGTCGCTCATCGATAGACGGTTCAATGTATTTTACAGTGGGGCAATAATCTGTGTTGCTATTTCAGCTGTCTCACCAAAGCTCAGCTCGAGGGCTGCAACATTTTGATTAGGTTCATTAATTGTTTCTCAACCTGCCATCAAGTGTCCTGCCGCAGGATGTGGGTCCTATTTTATCAGCTATATGCTCTGGTTCCTACAGAGTCTGTAATGCCACCCAAGCCTAAATATGACCACATTTAAACTGTCCACTCCATTTCAATCGTCCACATCTTATTGAGAAGACACGTTCGTTGCAGACAACTGACACTGATGATGAGGACGCCATCAACCTCATGCCTTCCAACAGCATGGATCCCAACATCTGTGAAAATCCCACCTTTACAGCCAAGCCAGAGCTACACACAGAGAATCAAGTGTACGTTCAGAACATAAAACTCCAACTCCTTCTCTAGAGCAATTCAGGGGCATAGAAAGATCAAAGCTAAAGGTGGAAAAAGCAAGTGTAGGCCATGAACATGTTTAGCCAGAAGGTAGGTACCATGAACAAAACCATGACATTGTGATTGAGTTCTTTGAAAGGAAGCATGGATGTAGTTGGACAGGCTGTGTAGGTACTCTCAGCTGCACAGTGTGGAAGGCCCAGGCAAAACACCCATACATGATCCAACAGATCTAGCAATCAGCCGTTGGATTGCCTACAATTGCCAATTGGCCGAAATCTCCACAACTGGGCCGGAATCTCCACCATCGGACCGGAATCTCCACCACCGGGCCGGAATCTCCACCACCGGGCCAGAATCTCCGGCCTGAGTGCGGACATAAAGTTAGTATGAGTAAGTGCATTCTGTGAATACCAAAAATGAGTAAGTGCCTTCTGTGAATACCAAAATGAGTAAGTACCTTCTGTGAATACCAAAATGAGTAAGTGCCACCAGGTAGGTCGCTCCCCCTCCGCACAGCACTGCCTGTGTGTCCCTGCCCCAGCTGCCACTGCTGCTGAGGAAGTTTGAGGCCCTCCACCACCCGCAGGCTACCACCTGCGCCTCATCCCTGGTGGCCAGTGTTATGCCGTAGGCATGCTCATACGTCCCGTGCTCTCCATGCCACTGGAATCAAGCTATCCTGGCTGAAGAGGGGTGACACCAATGGTATCGCACTGCATTGAAAAAAACCATGGGCCGCAACACATTAAATGGACAGTGTTAAGGCACGTAACCGAAAAAATATTGAAAGTGTTTTATCTAGAATTGAAGCAAAGATGATCATGTATTTGGCTACCATCGAAAATGGAATGAATGAGATGACCGAGCTAACACATGTTAGCTAATAGCAATAGTGTCCCAATACACCTTGATGATGAAGACCATAGAAAAATAGCAATCAGCAACACTAGAAATGAAAGAGACAACTGAGTGAATACAGGACTTGAGAACACCACTTCCACATGTACCAAAAAATAAAAAGAAGCAGTGTACACATTCCCTGTTAATCGGTACAAATGAAGGAGGACTCAAGTGCTAGCAATTAGAATTTCAGATAAAGCACTACAAACAAAAGAAGTGGTGAGGCAATTGGATTGCGTGAAGACCAATGCGTAATAAGAAGATCTCAAACAATATTCCCAAAGATTTACCAAAAAAGGTATGCGTGATAACTAATTTTGTGGATACCTTGAATCGCAGTAAACTGCACCAAAGAACTTTTAAAGAAAGCGTGCTGTCCAGTAACAACAAGAGGTCAGGCACTGGAGAAAAAGACATCTCACGCATAAGACGCTTGTGACGTCATACGCTGACGTAAGACGCCGAGGAAACGCAAAAAATACCTAAGCATGGAGGCAAACGCCGAGAGATACTAAAAGAAGGAACCCGCACGCAAGGAAGTGGCTTCGCCGAGATCCGTATAGAACACAAGAACCCATAAGTAAGGTACGGAAAGCGTTACGCTCACTTGAATGAAGGCATGTCACAGATGCATGCGCACCGTAACGCACGAAGGTTAAGGTTTGAAAATGCATGAGGTGAGGTACTCCGCATAGAGGCATATAGGGCAAACAGTAAGCGCAGTCGAGGCATCCGCCCCCGCTAAACAAGTAAAGTCATACAAATGTGTTTGATCGGCACACTATAACGCTCACTACACACAATACGTTAAACATTAAGATACTCCTAACAAGGATAGATTTGTCAATGCCAAGTGTTCACCCTTCATAATAAGAAAATTACGAATACTACAAGTGTGAATATAAACAACAATGCATGCCAGCCCTAATAGAAAGATGGAGCAACATGTAGGAGCGTAAGGCTTCTCACACCATTCATTGATTCCTAGATTGTGGAGACACAAGAGAAAATAAAAAGAAATACGGTGCTCATGGATATGAGAAGCACAGAATGCTGTAAGCCCTGGTTTAGGTGGTCGAGGAACAAATCTCTTAATAAATACATTAATAATAGCTGTAGAAATACTAGTCATCATGACATATGATTTTATTCATATAGGTTGTGACCAATTGTATTCAAGGAAGAACGGAATATCAAGTACGTGAGTAAAAGAGCCCAACCAAACTGTGTTTCAAAAATACCTGTAGAAAGCACACGCTTTTATTACAATCATGTTTTTTATTTGACACAGGAATTAGACGTCCTACACGAAAAACAGTTCATGCCCTGGTGAAGAACTTCCATTAAAAAATCTTCGGTCCACTTACTGTGAAGGTCGAAACGCGTTGGCTATTACATGTATATGAGGTCAAGTGTTAATAAGGACTAGAATTTCCGTTAAATAACTGATGCACATTTGAGCTGAAAGCACAAGCTCAGTTCGGAAATGACCACTATAGGACCTATGGACAAGTGGCTACTGAGGGCAAAGAAAGAAATGCCTCTTTACTAGATTTTAAAAAAGTAGGACTTTCAGAGTTCATAAACGGAACATTACTATGTTGCAAAGTGTTTGGATTTGTAATACATTTTGTTTGTATAGATATATGTGGATTTATGTGAATATCATTTATTGTATTGTTTATGTCTTTCTACATGTCGGTACTGTAAATATTGTATATGTTGTGGCGTTGTTATAAAGTAAACAATCAGGGCTCGTTCAAAAAGCTAGTTTACAATAGGAACGTTAACTGCAAAATAACATTAAAATTCTTTTTACAAAGTAAGGTAACCCAGAGTTAAATAATTAAAACTTCTGTGGTACTAAGTAAAAATTGAATCTGTGGTTTCTGAGGCATTATTTTGTTTAAAATTTGCTTTATGATTCCAGCCTCTGAATTCCGTAATTGAATCACTCCCCTGTCGTATATACCCATGAACAAAACCATGACATTGTGATTGAGTTCTTTGAAAGGAAACATGGATGTAGTTGGACAGGCTGTGTAGGTACTCTCAGCTGCACAGTGTGGAAGGCCCAGGCAAAACACCCATACACAAAACACCCATACATGATCCAACAGAACTAGCAATCAGGCGTTGGATTGCCTACAATTGCCAATTGGCCGAATTCTCCACAACTGGCCCGGAATCTCCACCATCGGACCGGAATCTCCACCATCGGACCGGAATCTCCACCACCGGGCCAGAATCTCCGGCCCGAGTGCGGACATAAAGTTAGTATAAGTAAATGCATTCTGTGAAGACCAAAAATGAGTAAGTGCATTCTGTGAATACTGAAAGGAGTAAGTGCCTTCTGTGAATACCAAATGAGTAAGTACCTTCTGTGAATACCAAAATGAGTGAGTGCCACCAGGTAGGTCGCTCCCCCTCCGCACAGCACCGGCTGTGTGTCCCTGCCCCAGCTGCCGCTGCTGCTGAGGAAGTTCGAGGCCCTCCACCACCCGCAGGCTACCACCTGTGCCTCATCCCTGGTGGCCAGTGGTAGGCCGTAGGCATGCTCAGACATCCCGTGCTCTCCATGCCACTGGAATCAAGCTATCCTGGCTGCAGAGGGGTGAAACCCCGAAACCGGTTCTAGGATGCTTGGTTCCAGTCCAGGGAGGACCTGGCTTGGCAGTTCGGGCTGGACTGTTCCCATGAGGCACAGGGTCAAGGCTGATTTGCATATGGCTGGGTTCAAACTGGAATGGCATGGTGAGCAAAAAAACGATGGATTTAGGCCCAGATCTCTGTACTGGGTGAACGTATGACATTGTTTTGCATTCTGTCCATCAACTGTTGTTTTTGCATTTGTCACCCCGAGTGGGACGGGTATGCTCAGACAAGGGTCGCTCTCCTCCCCGCGCAAACTTGCCGAAGGCGCACCTAAGGCTAGCGCCTGGACCGCGCCGAGTGCCAGAACCCCTGGCCCCCGCACCCGCCACGATGACCGCCGCCACTACGACGCCAGCCCTCTGCACGCTCTCAACTCCGGATGGACCCACACTTGCTTCAACGCCGCCCCGAAACACACACACGGTCCCTTCACCTGCCGGAAATGCAGCTACACCAGCCTCAGAGCCGACGAACCACCCACCAAGAAAGACCCCAACCACCTCCGATTCATACTACTGAACACCCGCTCCGCACGCAAACACGTCGTCGAGCTCTGGGACCTGCTCAACACAACATCCCCGGACGTCGCCTTCCTGACAGAGACCTGGCTGAACGACTCCTCCGCATCCGACATCACCATAGCCATCCCAGACGGCTACAAGATCACCTGCAGAGACTGCACCAACGGAATCGGAGGAGGAATCGCCATCATCCACAAGAACAGCATCAGGGTCTCGCCTAGCACCAACGACGTGCTCAGCACTGCCGAATACATGCACTTCCAGATCCACACAGCCCCTAACTCCACCCTCAGAGACAGCCTCGTCTACCGACCCCCCGGACCCGTGCCCAGTTCAGTGACTCCATCGCCGACTTCATCAGCACGCACGTCCTGACCTCCACCGACTCCACCGGGGCAAATACGAGAATTCTTTTACTGTTTTAGCAGAGATACAGTAGTTTGGACCAAGATTGTATGTTGGACTAAGCAGTATCCTTTACGGCTGTAAGCGGACGTAAATCAGATCGGACCATAATTGGATGTTGGTTTTAGCACCTTAAAGTTCTAAGAGTAAGTGTAGAATATTCATGTTTATAATTGCAGGTATTGTATGCGCCCGATACACTATTTTATGTAAATAACAATTACCAATGTACACCTCAGTAGGTGGGATTGGGGGGTAGCCGATCACAGGGAGGTCTTTCCCCCAGCCTGTTTGGGAGGGGTGGGGGGGTCAGCCCCTCGCTGCTTCCATTTTGTGTTTGGGCTCGTTTTTATGTAGCCCAATGGTAGCTCAACTATAAGGGCTTTGGGTGCTCGCTCCCAGCCACCATTTTAGGTTTGATGACCTGGTGGCTTGGAGCGTTTGCGGTAGTTAGTTTTGTCTGTCAGGCCTTTGCTTGTTTAGGTTGTGTGAGGGTAATACTAGTTTAGGAGACATAGAATTGATTGTTTTCTTACCTCATGATGGCGGATCATAGAGTCCTGGAGGCTTGAGGCTCTTAAGTGATGCCGGGTGCATGGACCTCGTGATTGCTGAGGCAGTGGAGCCGGCGTGTCCTTCGTGGCAGGCGTCGCCCAATGTAGTCGCAGCTGTGGTGGCATGTACATCTCCCAAGTGGTGGAAATCATTGGCGGTGAGTGAGCGAGGCCGCTCGTATGTCAGGAGAGCGGCCCTGGATATGTCCGCTATGCAGGGGGGGATGTCTGTGAGCTGGTTGGGGCGGGGCGGTATTCCGGTAATCCGGCGCGGGCTGGGGCAACGGGCGGCAAGCCCATGAAAAAGAGGGCATCTGCCTCCTCGGAGCCCGGGAGACCTCGCCTGGCCTCTGGGGCTGCCAGGAATGCAGGCTCCAAACCTGTGGTATGCCGTAAGGGGAGCAAGGACAGGGCCCTGTGGGTGAAGGGGTTAAGAAGGCCTGGCTTGTCCCGGGGCCTGGGGCACCTGGCATGCCTTTTGAGGCTCGCACATTGAGAGGCCCGCTGATAGCTTGAAAGGGAGCGGGGGTGGGGTCGCATTTCGGAGGGCGGCGCAGCAGCTGTTTTCTCCCCAGGGACTGCGAGGCCTTTACCCGGTGCCGGGACCGGTGTATTGGAAGACCCATCTTCTGAGAGGGGCCTGCATTGGGAACATGATGCCGTTGGAGCATGGGGCGGGGCCAGATCGTATTTCAGGACCATGAGCCTAAGATTGAAGCCACAATGGACTGGCAGACTGATAGGGCTACGGGACAACGTTCCTGGGGGGGAGGGGCCAGCTGGGATGGAAGGTGGGCCCAGCAGGTAGGAAGAGAGGGGACCCCTAGCCTTATGCTGCCTGTGGGGGAATTTGGTTTGGACAGAGTGAGGGTGGGGTGGGTTCCGATGAGGAGCTGCCAGGAGAGTTAGAGCCAGATGGGGGGGGGTCAGCCGTGGGAGGGTCTGGACATTTTTACAGCATGGAACAATGAGGTGAGGGGTCTGGACAGGGTGGGCCAGTTAAATGCGTATATGGCGCGGGGTGTGCTTGGTGATGGGCGTGCCATCCTGGGGACAGGCTGGGGGGGTCCCGAGGGGTGGGAACATGGGGGGGCCCCAGGGCGAGGAGTTTTCTGGGGGGATGGGCCACGGACAGGGACAGGCTTCAGCAATGGTTGCAGCCATGTTGGAGTACAGTGGGGATGAAGATGGGGGGAATCGCATCTCGTTGGGACGGTAGGGAGGTGAGGGCAGGAGGGTTGAGGTATAGAGGGCAATAAGGGGTTTGGGGACAGTGGGTAAGTACAGGGGGTAGGTGTAAGGGAACCAGCACATCAGACCAGATATTTTTTATTGCACGGCGAGGAGCAGCACAGCTTAGCTGACTCGGCAGGGCTGGGAGTGGCCCATTGGCACTGTGGTGAAGCAAGGGTGGAGCCTCGCGCGGCGCATCTGGTAACAGTGGGAAAGCCCGGTGCAGCCAGCAGACGAAGGTCCAGAATGACCTCACTGGCCCCAACAACCGGCGGGTCACGGTGGACCGCCGCTCCCTCAAGGAAGGATATTGAATGGGCAGGGGCCCCTAGGGGAGTACCGGCATGTATAGTCATCTCCACCCAAAGGAGGGCGCAGCGAGTCCGGTAGGGTCCGCAGGGAAGAGTTGTGTCAAGAATGGCCACAGGTTATGACGAGGAGAGCCTAGAGGAAGGGGAACTATGGGAGGAATAGATTCAAGAACAGGGGGGCAATCTTACGTCTTGGCTAGTGTTTTACAGGCACCGGCAGTGAAACCGCGGAAGGAGCAAGGGCACGCCGTAAGGGTACCGCGGACATCTGAAATGAAAGGGCCACTGGTGAGGCGGACTGCAACTGTACGGGCACCCTCCTTGGAGCCAAGTAAGGCTGATGGGGTACGGAAAAGACCCATGATGGTGTCGGTAGGGACAGGAGGGGAAGAGGGCCGGGGGGAGGTAGAGGGGCATTTAAGGAAAGGAAAATATGTAGTTGATATTGAGGTAAGGACGAAGGACGTTGAGGAAACAAAAAGTACAAAAGTTGAGAGTAGAACTAACATGGACAAAGTCACGGGAGAAGGGGACAAAACAGGAGACAAAAAAGAGGGCCTCGAGAGTGGGGAGTTGAAAATTAAAAAACTCCTTTATATGGGAGTGACGAAGCCCCTGGGGGTACGCTTAATGTTGACGACAAAAGAGCGCATATGGAAAGGGAAATATGTGGAGATGCTAAAGCTCCCGCATAGAGAAGTAAGGTCGAAGGAGGGATCAAAAGAAGAGGAATACGAGTTGGCCAAGAGGCCAAAGGTACCTCTGGCAATAGAAAATTGGACAACGGCATTTTTGATTTATGCCAGTGTTTATTGCGAAAAGTAACAGGAGCGCTGCGTAGTTTTATTCAAATACATGAACGTGATTAGAAAAGCTCAGATCACGTGGGGGTGGATACGCATGGGCACAATATGATGAGGAGTTCAGAGCATGAATGGCGTGGGACCCAGAGGCAAAATGGGGGGAATTAGACACGGATCTGTGGCAACACACTATAGGGGCAGCGAAAGGGGGGCAAAACAAATTTACTGCCAGTGGCTTACCCATAGTATACTGATCCTTTCAGGGGAGGCCCACCCGGGGAGGGGTGGGTGGCACGGGAAAGACTCAGACTGAGACAGGAGGGGCGTGCTGGGACTTTAAAAAAGGCCTGTGCACACAGGAGTTTTGTAGGTTCCATCACAAGAGTTCCAAATGCGGGGCTGCCATGCATTGGTCAAGTGCTGGGGCGGACAACAAAAGTGAGGCCAGTAATGGCATCAGCCAGGAAATAGCGCAGCAGGACACCAGCAGCAGTTCACAGGCAAATGGGGGGGGTAAGGGGCCACAGGAAACTGATCCCAAAGGCTTGTAGGCCGGTTAAACTTGAGAAGCTAGAGGAGGGGTTGCGGGGGTATGAGGACCTGAGAGCAGCACAAGTACGGAGGGAGGCGTTCAGATGGGTGTTTCGTTGTGCCATCTTACTAAAGGTGTCAACACAGACAAGGATGGTATTGTAACCATGAGAGGAGGGCAAATCAACAATTAAGTCTAAGGAAACAGTGTGCCAACGATAGTGAGGGGTTGTCATAGATTGTAAGAGACCTTTAGGAGCCTGTCTGTCCGGTTTTCCACGTGCACAAAGTCCACATCCCAAAACATATTGACAAACATCTCGACACATGTGTGGCCACCAAAAACGCCGTTTGAGTAAGTCTTCAGTCTTTAGTATACCCTGATGGCCAGCCAAAGGATTGTCATGACATTCATGCATAGCCTTCAGTTGAAGTTCCTTTGTAGGAAGAAACAGGGTGGTTCTTTGGTAGGGTAGACCATTCTGAATAGAACGATCTTCAGCAACCCATTTCTCCATGTCTAGATCAGTCATAACTTCCCGAATACATGTCTCGAAAGGCTCCACGGAGATTACGCCAACAATCTTATCCTGAGGAATGATTTGTAGATCCTCAATGACAGGAGTTTGATTTTCTGTGTCTAGTCCGGAAAGAACATCAGCCTTACCATTCTTGGAACCTGGGAGAAAGGTAATTACAAAATCTAAGTCAGCGAAATAGAGCGACCAATGAAGCTGACGCGGAGTAAGTGTACGAGCAGATCGTAGAAATTTCAAATTGCGGTCAGTAAAAACTGTGACCGTGTGCTTAGCTCCCATCAGGTAGTGCCTCCAATCTTTGAAGGCATCTTTAATGGCCAGAAGTTCTTTCTCTGTAATTGTATAATTACATTCCGCAGGATTGAGTTTGCGAGAACGATAAGCAACTGGATGTAACTGTCCTGTGTCCTTGTGCCGTTGTGAAAGTATTTCACCGAAGGCCATGTCCGAAGCATCTGTCTCCAAATAAAAAGGTTCTGAGGAATCCGCATGAAGCAAAACTGGTGCGGTGTTGAAGCTTTCTTTCATCAGGTTAAAGGCCTCTTCTGCTTCGTAGGACCATTTAAATGGAACACCTTTTTTGAGAAGACGAGTAAGAGGGAGGATCATTTTGGAAAATCCGTGAATGAATCGCCTATAGAAAGTTAGAGAATCTTATAAAACTTTGAACCTCTTTGATAGTGGTAGGAGATTTCCAGTCAGTAATCGCCTTCACCTTCTGTTCGTCCATTTTTACTCCTGTAGGCGACAATACGAATCCTAAAAATTCCACAGTATCTATGTTGAACAAGCATTTCTCCAACTTGACGTATAGAGAATTCTCTCATAAACATTTTAGGACAGCTCATACTTGATCTTGATGTTTTTCTATAGAGTTGGAATAATTCAGAATGTCATCAATGTACACAATGGCACATTGGTCGATAAAGTCACTCAAAACATCGTTAATAAAGTACTGGAAGGCCGCTGGCGCATTACAAAGACCGTACAGCATTACTAGGTACTCATAAAGGCCGTTTTTGGTCCTAAACCCCGGCTTCCATTTGTTGCTTTCCCGGAGTCTGATCAGGTGATAAGCTCCTCGTAGATCTAAACGAGTGTAGATTTTTCCTTATTTTACCTGATCAATCAAGACCGAAATGAGGGGCAATGGGTAGCGATTCTTAATTGTTATCCTGTTGATTGCCCAAAAGTCAATGCACGTTCTGAGATCTCCCCATTTCTTCGGCAGGAAAAAAGGGGGGAAGAAACTGGAGATTGAGATGGTCTTAAAAACCTGCTAAATATTCTTTCAAATGAACGTTTTCTTTTTCCGTTAAGGCATATATCCGACTGCACGGCAAGTTGGCCCCAAGTTCAAGATCTATTTTGCTGTCGTAGGGCCTGTGGGGAGGTAGAGTTTCAGCCTTAACTTCGTCAAAAATATCAGCAAATTCTTGATATTCTTCTGGTATCATAGTGGTTTGGATCACACATACCGAACTATCATTTTCACACAGCTGAGCATCTGCACTGGGTTCAGAAAATTCCATCAAATTATGAAAACAATTCTTGGTGCAGTAGGCAGAATTTAATTGAATAGTACGAGCTCCCCAATCAATCAACGGGTTGTGTTCAGTTAGCCACGGTAAACCTAAGATCAATTGACATTTGGGAGCATCAATTAAATTAAATAGTAAGGTTTCTTGATGTCCTTCGGCGGTAGTCATTTGCACAACTTCTGTATGACTAGTTATGGGTCCAGAGGTTAAATCAGTACCATCTACCACTCTGACCTTTTCACTTTTCTCTTTTCTGATAGCTTGCAATCCAACTCGATTAGCAAATTTGTGGTCGCAAAAATTACCGGTTGCTCCATTGTCAACCATCACCATAATATCTGTGAGGACTACCTCCCTGAATTTTAACCTTACATAATCAAGTGGGGTGAGGAGACTTGTAGGGTGTTTGCCAGTCGATGATTTATTGGAGTTGTTTCTTTATTAGCATCCACCAATCCAACTCTGTTGATTGGTGGTGCTGCTAGTTTTCCTTCTTGGCTGGAATTTTGGGTCGTTGTAAGCATGTTTTGACAAAATGTCCACTGCCTCCACAGTACATGCACAACTTATTTTGTCTTCTCTTTTCTTTTTCCTCTTTTGAGAGTGGCCCTTGGATAATGCCAATCTGCAGAGGTTCAACTCCCGAAGTTCCTTCTGTCGTCTGCGTGGATTCTGATTTGGCTCAATCAAAACAGGGAACACTGGGTCTGAAATCTCTCTTTCGTTCTCCTTTACGCTCATTTTGCCGATAATCAATCTCCAAGGTTAGATCCACCAGTGCTGAAATATCAAAACGACGATTTGGAATCTGTGACAACGCATCCTTCAGTTTGTCTCTAAACCCTCTGTAGAATACTGCAGCTTTTTTATTCTCGGGCCAGTCTGTTTCTACCACCAGCTTATTGAATTGGGCTAGATAGGTCACTAATTCTCGGTTGCCCTGTTTCAATTCTAACAATTCATTGTCGGAGGCCTGTGATGCAGTTATTCGAAAATTCTGAGAAATTCTTTTTTGAAGTTGTCTAGATTATACAGGATAGGGTCATCTTTAGTTAATAATGGCATGGACCATGAGGCGGCGTCACCACTTAGGTAAGATAAAATGAAGGCTACGCGGGACTGTGCATCGGGGAAAATCGTTGGTCGGCACATGAAATGCAGAGAGCATTACATTAAAAAAAGTTAGCACCTTCTGCGGGTCTCCATTGAGTCGCTCAGGAGGAGCGAGAGGGATTACAGGAGATAATGAATGAATGACTTGTTTTGGGCAAAGGATAAGGTACTGGTGTTAGGCCTTTGAGTCTCAAAGGAGGAGGTTCCTTGACTAGACCCCAAGACTGATTCTCCTGATTTTAAACTAATTAGTTCTTGTCTCAGAATTTTATTTTCCTCTCGGACTGCTGTTAAATCTCTTTGTAGGTTACCTAAAATGTCTCCTAAGTCTTTTAACTCAAATCCTTCCGTCATTCTGCTCAGGTGCTAGTACCAACGTGGGCACTTCACTCTGTCAAGGCTAGCAACTATGATTCTAATCGCACAGGAGCAGAACAACGCTAGTTTCCAATGCCCCTCTCGGAACCCCCCTGCTTAGTATCTTAATAAACCATTGCAGGTAAGTACCAAGGGGGAGAAGGGGAATGGGACAGAGAAGAGACATCTCCCAACACTCTGTTTGTTTCTGCAAGTCTTCTATTCTTCGTCAGTGTTTTTGTAGTGCTAAAACACATATGTAATGTATCTTTACTTTTCCATTTAATCTAATGACTTACTTTCTTTAACATTTAGGGTCACTTGTCCCCAGGAGTCAATTAGGGTCACCAGGAGATGTTTGGGAGCCTACTTCTCTTCTTAATTCTCCTTTTGCTTTCTTCTTTATTTGTGAGGATGAAGTGTAGTTCAGTTATCTTTTTTCTTCTTTTTCAGGGACGACCAGTGCCTATCCTGCTTCAGCTTCGGGACGCCTTTCAACTTACTTTCCACAGCCACTGCTGCCAAATTGCCAACGTCACACAGAAGCCCAAATACATTTTATATTGACTTTGGTGCCGTCTTTTAACTTACCTTTCATAGCCTCTGCTGCCAAATCGCCAACGCCCGAATCTTCTACCTGCTACTGATTGTGGATTGCCCCAGACCACAACTCCCAGGGGGGCATAGCGAATCTCGCGGCAGGATCCACGCAACACCTGGGCACCAGCTGGCGCATAATGCCTTAGCGGGCCCATCCTTGCCCGTCATCGCCCAGAGCAAACTGGGCAGGGCCAGGGCTCTTGGTTCCCCTGGAGCGTTAGAACTTGAGGTATTTGGGAAGAGAGAACATTCTATCAGTACAAGTAACTCAGTATTATTTTAAACATC
Source organism: Triturus cristatus (assembly GCF_964204655.1). Lineage (NCBI taxonomy): Eukaryota > Metazoa > Chordata > Amphibia > Caudata > Salamandridae > Triturus > Triturus cristatus. The sequence continues at coordinate 1,186,294,346 of NC_140581.1, read as the reverse complement.
ACTGTTGGTCTTCATATACCTTTAACGCATAGGGGGGGCTTAGGTTATTAATTGCATTTTATTGTATATGATCAATGTGTCCCTCTATCCTTTAAGAACACGAACATAATTCCTTCTCTGTTAGTGGGAGGAAAAGAGATCAGTCGGGCCGGACGATACTACGTATTTGTATCCGTACTGACTGTTCAGATTAAAAAGTAAGTAACAATGGGGAAAAGAAAATTGCCAAGCACCTAGGACGCAAAAAAGCCCATTGGTGATGTACAGCAAACCTTATTGAGCTATCTCAAAGGAGCAATGGGGTGTTAGATAAACAAATATCCTCAGTAGAAGAGTCGATAGAGGTAGGCACGACTTCTTCTAATATTGAATCAGGACGGGATATAGTGGTATCAGAGGTCACAGGACAGAGACTAAAGGATAGTCCTTTTCGGAATGGTTGTGTTCAAAACATATCAGATGAAATAATACTTAGTGACTCCGATTCCCTTTCACAACCCCCACAGAAAAAGAAAAAAAATCAGTTTAGATCAGATAACAGGAACAATGAGACCAAAGGCGGGATAGATAATACAAAAATATCTAAGAGTCTGGGTGCTGCTAGTTCAAAAGAAGCAAAGCAGGGGAAAAAAAGAATGGCGATAAGAAAAGGCTCCTGGAAATCTAAAGAAGATACACATAGAAAGATCAAACCAATTGGCAACGATCTGAATAGTTTAACAGCCTTGGTGGAAAGATTTGATCTTTATATACGAGCTTCGCTAGATAAAATGGGAGAAAGAATATCTTTAATAGAAGCCTCCTTGACCAATCATCTATTTAAGGGAAGCAGCCAACACAAACCCACTGATCTCAGAAAAGGGAGTAACGATAACTGGAAAAGAAGTAGGAGCACGGATTCAGTAGATATTCATCCCCATATCTTACACGGAAAAGGGGTTGCAGCCTCTAGCATGGGTAACTTGACGTAAAAAATTCGGAGCACCTAAGCCGGACATGCAACAATTGAACACGATTAACCATTTAGAGAAAAGAGATAGAAAGGGTAGCAGCATAGACAAAGCATTAGAGAGTAGGCCTAATCATTCCACCCACATCCAAGAGATTGTGTCACATTCAGAAATATCACATCCAAAATTGCATAATGATCATTCTAGTAGTTACCAACATTTAGATCTACCACCGGCGGTAACACCATACATAGTTATTTTAGCAAATGTGCCAAAGTTGGGGATCTCAGAAAATGAAACTTGGAAAACACTTAGAAATAAAGCATTACATTGGTTAAGCTTGAAGGTTGGGCTCACTGAGCAACTCTTTACTGAGTTTAAGATGACCAGGGGGGTCCAGTGGGTCGGTAACTGTAGAAAAACTTTACCAGGGGACTGCGTGGTTTTAACTCTTAAAACACCCTTGTTGGTGGAGAATATCCTTCGGTTGGCAGGAAATAATTTGGTGTCAACAAGAGGGATTAGCACAGTCCCATTGGGCTTTTTCTATCCTCCACCCTTCAGGACACAGAGGGGTGGTATTACCAGAAATGTGGAGGCAGGGCAAAATTGTTTTTACAATCTTTTGGTTGAGAACAGGTTTGCCATGCTCTCTGGTTTGGATGAGACAGATTGACTGGCCCAGCCACAGGTAATTCAAATTAAGAATGTTGTAGTACGTACCCCCACAGGAATACATTGTATAGATCCTGTTCTGAATTCTAGCCCACATGAACCACACTTAGAAAATTTCTATCTACCAGAATCACAGACCATGAGTATTGAAAACAACTTGGCCAGCGGCGGGCCAATAGTAAATTATGGCCTAGCGGAAGGACAGACAACAAGCATGTTTTGAATTCTAGCCACATGAACCACACTTAGAAAATTTCTATCTACCAGAATCACAGACCATGAGTATTGAAAACAACTTGGCCAGCAGCGGGCCAATAGTAAATTTTGGCCTAGCGGTAGGACAGAGAACAAACATGGCCGTGAGCCCAGTAGTCTCCCAATTTAGGTCCACCATAGGTGATTCTAAACAGAATGTTAACAAAGATGAATCAACCTTAATAATTGTATTTTGGAACATAGCTGGTCTGCGGTCGAAACTGACCAATTATATATGGCATGACTTTGTGGGGAAGTTTAACGTTCTTTGTTTTCAAGAGACATGGGCTACCACCGAAATCCATATCGAGGGGTACAAGACATACTATACCCCTGCTATTCCGTTCACCTTTGGGAGGGCCAAGGGAGGTTTGATAGTATACATCTCCAATCTGTTGAAGATAAAGGAAATAATTCTTGTAAAGTCAGAACTTAATTTTCAAATCATAACCCTTAATATAAATAAGCAAAATATGTATGTATTGATTAATTCCTATAATAACGTACAGAAGAACCATCTGGTGGATGTTTTAAAACAACTTAGAAATGTTTTGCTAGAAATTCAAAATAACTGTATTCAAAATGTACTATTTGTGTGGGGGGGGGATTTTAATTTATCCCTATGTGAAAAAAATTATACTTTAACATGTGGCCTAATCGACGAGAACAACAGTAATCTACCACATTTTCCCCATACAACCAATGGTGATTGCCTAAATGAGACGTTATTTGTTTTGGAAATGGGCTTTGCGAATAAACTGTCCTTCCCACCAATCCCATTTACTCAGACTTTTAATGGCAGAGGAGCAAGCACAATTATAGATTTCATCTTAATATCTAATAGGTATGCCTCCCGCCTGCTGAATTTTTGTACGCATAAAAACCGTATCGGCGACCATTTTCCAATCAGTGTGTCACTGTCTTGTCCGTACAAGATTGGCAGAAGTAAGAGCAAGAGTATGTATGGGCTAAAAAATTTGGAAATTGATAAAACAAACGGGTATTCCTTAAACTGGAACAAAGTTGAACCACAGGAGTTAACTAAGATAGTGGTGAAAAAATCCTTAACCTCCATCATGAAATGTTTAGATCCCTTAACCCCACATCATGAAGTTTTAAGAAGCTATGAGGAGATAACTAATTAAATTAAGGATACCTTGAGAATCCAACTAAAACATAGGAAAGATAAGCGCAAGGGATGGTTTAACAATAACTGTACAAAAGCATATGCTGACCTAAAATTAGCACTACACAAAAAGGATAGGGATAGATTGGAGGTCAGACAGCTTAGAAAGGCATATAACCAGGCAGTGAAACTAAGAAAAAGTGAACTAAAAAAAGAAATTTGGGAGGAGTTACGTAAAAGCTGTATTAACAAAGATAGCACCACATTTTGGCGAGTGGTTAAATCCCCTTTTTTCTTAGCAGCTGAGGAAACACCGTCAATAGAAATTGCTATAGACGAAAGGCACTGGGTGGAACATTTTTCACAGATCTTTGGTCTGGATACTGAGGAGATTGACATGATAGAAGGCAAGGCTAACATCAGTTCTAGTGCCAGTTTGATAGATTTCCCTATAGCCCTTGATGTCACCTTAACAGAGGTTGAGCTCGCCCTGAAGGCTAGTAAAGGGGGAAAGGCACCGGGACCCGATGGGGTCCCAGTCGATCTCTTTAAATATAACACTGATCTATGGACCCCAATACTAACGAGGGTGTTAGAAGCTTCCTGCGCAGTCGGGCTTATTGAATCATGATCGGAGTCTATTTTGGTCCCGATATTCAAGACGGGAGACCGACAGAACCCGGCCTGTTACCGCCCCATTTCATTGTTAGATTCTTTGGGCAAAGTGGCAGGCTGTATAGTCCTAAACCGCCTTCAACAGTGGGCAGAGGACAATAATGTACTGTCGGATCTCCAGTTTGGATTCAGGGAAGGACTGGGTACCATTGAGCAAGGCCTTAACCTGATCCTCCTCATGGGAAAATATGTAAATGCAAAAGGGGGAAAATTGTACATGGCTTTCGTCGATTTAACAGCAGCATTCGACTGTGTAAGCCATGTCAAACTATGGAGGACTCTGGAAGAAATGGGAGTGGAGACCCCCATAATTAACTTCTTAAGAGAACTCTATGGAAACGCGACTGCCAGGGTGCGGTTTGGCAAAAATGGGGAGTATACGGAGCCGTTTAAAGTTGAGAGCGGGGTCAGGCAGGGTTGCATCCTGGCACCCTTCCTTTTTCCACTTTATACAAACGGTGTGGAACAAGCTATGTTGGAAGGGTGTCAGGATGTACCACTTTTGCAAAAATGCCCAATACCTGCCCTACTTTATGCAGACGACACCGTGATTATGGCTTAGACACCGAGAGGGTTACAATGTGCCCTTAATACTTACCACAAATACATGGCAAATTTAGAACTAAAAATAAACATCAAGAAAACTTTTGTAATGAGCTGTGGGACAGGTAGTACTAAACCGAAGGATATCTTAATTGAAAATACAATGGTGAAGTTCACCAAAAGTTATCCTTATTTAGGTATCCTAATTGAAAATAAAGGCTCATAGCGCCAAGCCATAAAAGTCAGGAAAGCCATTATTTAAGAGGACAACAACAGCTTTGGTTAATTTCTCGCAGAGGTTGGGCAAGAGACACCCGATGGAGATGCTCCAAATATATCAAGCTAAATGTGTCAGCACAGCAATATATGGGGCAGGAGTTTGGGGATACGGAGTTGTGGATGAACTTCAGAAAGTTAAGAATGCCTTTTTTAGGTATTTACTGGAAGTCCCACAAGGCACCTCTACGTTCGTGTGCCACACGGAACTGGGAGTACCCTATATCACAGACACAATAAAAGTCCAACCGATTCTATTATGGCACCGTATTTGGTCTTGTCCAAAAACATAATTTAACCGGGAGGTGTTGAAAGATCTCTTAGGCCTAGAGAATGTTCTTAAGATTGGGTGGCTCAGGTATGTAAAAAACTTCCTGTTTGATATGGCGCTACTAAACTATTATAAAAATCCTATTTTGATAGCTCAAATCCCCTGGAAATGTTTTAAAAAACAATGCATGAGTCACATGGAGGAGCTTAGATTTGCCGCAGAGGCATCCAAGCGAACAGTTCAAAATAATTTAATGATGCAAACTAGCCTTAGTATACAACCCTACCTAACATTTATTTTAAGTGGGCATGATAGATTTGTGCTAACACGCTTTAGGGTAAATGTATTTCATTGCTTGGTCAGCTTCCCAAAAATGAACGATTGGGCCAAAGATTTACCAAATTGCCCCTGTGATGAGGTATCACCCCAAACGTCGATGCATGTGGTCCTGTTCTGCAAATATTACAAAGAACTAAGAAAAAAATGGATCAAACCTATCTTACAGATCTGGGGCATGAGGCTATGTCGTCGAGCCTATCTTGCATTGCAATGTTTAGATGAAGAGGTGCCGATCACGATCCGGTGAAAACCGGGTACGAACCGTCGGACGGAGCATATTCTCCGTCCGACGCGTACCCGGTCGAAAAAATATACAAACATGGAATTACGATTCGCACGGAAATACCATTTCCGTACGAATCATACAAAACCCCGACCGACGAAAATAAACATACAAATGTGATCCAGGAAAGCGCCGACGTGACGTCGGGACGCACGCAGCCTGCCATTCACGAACCAGGAATTACGATTCGCACCGACGTCATCCCGCACGGTGAATATTTTCCGGCAGCCAAAAACTGCCGGGAAATCAGGACGACGCGAACAAGGAGTACCTGCACGCGACGGACAGACATGGACCCGAACCTACGTGTCATCCCGGCCCTCATAGCAGTCCACCTCCTCTACAGGTTACGACGCAGACGCCGCAGAAGGTCAGAACAACAAAGGGAGGGGGGAAAGGGGGGGGGGCAGGACCAGGGGCAGGCCACAAAACCCCCACCAAAGTCACACAGCACACATGCCCTGGACATACCCGACCCCCAGGCCCTGGTCACTACGAGGGGGTGGGGGCGTGTCCAGCAAAGCCAGCGTCCGCCACAACGGAAGTGCTTGACGACGCGAACCGGCAACACAACAATACAGGTACGTCCCTTACCCACGCCTTAAGAGCGTGGGTACGAGTCGTACCACGCCCACACCTACGTCATCCCAACAATGGCGGGACGGATGTACCCATGCCTGGGTACGGGCCGCACAAGCATCACATAGCGTGGGTACGGATATGTACGGACCGTACTCCCACCCCCGCATGCATGGAGCGTACCCCCAACCCCAACAGTGTAAGTACGACCCGTACCCTCACCCGCGTACGTATGGAGCGTACCCCCCACCCCAACAGTGTAGGTACGACCCGTACCCTCACTTGCGTACGTATGGAGCGTACCCCCCACCCCAACAGTGTAAGTATGACCCGTACCCTCACCCGCGTACGTATGGAGCGTACCCCCCACCCCAACAGTGTAAGTACGACCCGTACCCACACCCGCGTACGTATGGAGCGTACCCCCAACCTCAACAGTGTAAGTACGACCCGTACCCTCACCCGCGTACGTATGGAGCGTACCCCCCACCCCAACAGTGTAAGTACGACCCGTACCCTCACCCGCGTACGTATGGAGCGTACCCCCCACCCCAACAGTGTAAGTACGACCCGTACCCACACCCGCATATGTATGGAGCGTACCCCCCACCCCAACAGTGTAAGTACGACCCGTACCCTCACCCGCGTACGTATGGAGTGTACCCCCCACCCCAACAGTGTAAGTACGACCCGTACCCTCACCCGCGTACGTATGGAGCGTACCCCCCACCCCAACAGTGTAAGTACGATCCGTACCCTCACCCGCGTACGTATGGAGCGTACCCCCCACCCCAACAGTGTAAGTACGACCCGTACCCTCACCCGCGTACGTATGGATCGTACCCCCACCCCAACCGTGTATGTACGGACCCTACCCCCACCTCGTATGCATGGAGCGAATCCACACCCGTGTATGTTCTAAGCGTACATATCCTGAAATAGGAGGGGTGTGTGCAGAGTCCTCCCAGCAGTGCCCAAAGACAGGAGGGGTGGGTGCAGAGTCCTTCCAGCAGTGCCCAGACACAGGAGGGGTGTGTGCAGAGTCCTCCCAGCAGTGCCCAGACACAGGAGGGGTGGGTGCCTATCACTCCCAGCAGTGCCCAGAGACAAGAGTGGTGTGTGCAGAGTCCTCCCAGCAGTGCCCAGACACAGGAGGGGTGGGTGCCTATCACTCCCAGCAGTGCCCAGAGACAGGAGGGGTGTGTGCAGAGTCCTCCCAGCAGTGCCCAGACACAGGAGGGGTGGGTGCCTATCACTCCCAGCAGTGCCCAGAGACAAGAGTGGTGTGTGCAGAGTCCTCCCAGCAGTGCCCAGTCATAAGAGGGGTGTGTGCAGAGTCCTCCCAGCAGTGCCCAGACACAGGAGGGGTGTGTGCAGAGTCCTCCCAGCAGTGCCCAGACACAGGAGGGGTGGGTGCCTATCACTCCCAGCAGTGCCCAGAGACAAGAGTGGTGTGGGCAGAGTCCTCCCAGCAGTGCCCAGAGACAGGAGGGGTGTGTGCATAGTCCTCCCAGCAGTGCCCAGACACAGGAGGGGTGGGTGCCTATCACTCCCAGCAGTGCCCAGAGACAGGAGGGGTGTTTGCAGAGTCCTCCCAGCAGTGCCCAGACACAGGAGGGGAGTGTGCAGAGTCCTCCCAGCAGTGCCCAGTCATAAGAGGGGTGGGTGCAGAGTCCTCCCAGCAGTGCCCAGAGACAGGAGGGGTGTGTGCATAGTCCTCCCAGCAGTGCCCAGACACAGGAGGGGTGGGTGCCTATCACTCCCAGCAGTGCCCAGAGACAGGAGGGGTGTGTGCAGAGTCCTCCCAGCAGTGCCCAGACACAGGAGGGGTGTGTGCAGAGTCCTCCCAGCAGTGCCCAGAGACAGGAGGGGTGGGTGCAGAGTCCTCCCAGCAGTGCCCAGAGACAGGAGGGGTGTGTGCAGAGTCCTCCCAGCAGTGCCCAGACACAGGAGGGGTGGGTGCCTATCACTCCCAGCAGTGCCCAGAGACAGGAGGGGTGGGTGCAGAGTCCTCCCAGCAGTGCCTAGACACAGGAGGGGTGGGTGCCTAACACTCACAGCAGTGCCCAGAGACAAGAGTGGTGTGTGCAGAGTCCTCCCAGCAGTGCCCAGACACAGGAGGGGTGGGTGCCTAACACTCACAGCAATGCCCCTGCAAAGAAAAGGGTGGAGTACCCACAGATCCAACGCCCACAAATGTCAGTCAGGTGCACAAAGATCCTGCAGTACATGTACCACATGTGTGCGAGGCTGGAAGTATACATATGCATAGCGCCTAAAAGAATACATGTACACATGAAGTCATGGCAACAGTCTACATACACAAGTACAGTGACCACCAAGGACGCCACAAATGATGCAGGTGGAGACATCGCTCAGCATGCATGGGCCAAGTCTAACGAGTCCGTCACACACCCAGCCAATGTAGACACAGCTCAGCACCACATATTGGAAATACCCTGCAGGGAAGAAGTCAGGTTACACAGAGGAAGGAACACACCTTGGGACGATGTCACCATGCAGTAACTGCTTACATGAACAAAGTTATGTAGCCAACAGCTTGTGATGGCACACAGATACTAGGATCCACCCTATGACCAGCACAAGACGACAATTCCCACACAGCCAACACATAATCACCACCCAAAATAATGGGGCAGGTCCACCAACAGCAATACCAGACAGACAGTAGTGTACTAATGAAAAATAAATTGCTTTAATCAGCATCCAAAAATATGTTTGTCCCTTGACAGTTCAAAAAGTACAATGCCCATAGGGCAATCCAAAGTTCCAATCCAGGTGGGGGACACAGTGGGACGCGTGTCCCCTAGCTTACCTGCACAGTCAGACTCCTTCGTCTTCCAGAGCGGGGAGGGCATCATGTGGGGGGGAAGGACCAGGCACCGCAGGGACATGAGGGCGAAGGGTAGGCGTCGTGGGTGCAGGGATGGAGGACTCCACCACAGGGGATGGGGCAGGGCCAAAGGCGGAGGCCAGGATGTCGCTGCACACCTTATCAAGGTCCTCCAGAGACTCCCCTGCACCCGAAGGAACCACAGGCCCCAAGGAGGGGGGCGCGGAGGGATGGGTCGCAGCGCCACTGGGGGAGGGTGTAGACAGGGGGGGGGGACTCAACCACGCTGACCGGGGACTCCCTTGACCGCTTGCGGGGTGGTGTCACAGTGGGGCTCAGGGACAGAGCGGCCATGAAGGAGTCTTTGCCGGATATGTGGCCAGGAGAGCTGAGGGGAGGGGATTTGGAGGGAGTGGATTGGGTGGAATACGGACTCCCACTCTGGCTGCGTGGCTTACGTTTGCCCCCCCACCCAGTGGGTGTGCCTACTTCACCCTGTGTGTGCGTGCCAGGAGGTGTGCGTATGACCTTCCCTGCTGGTGTGGTGCCTGTGTCTGTTGTGGTGGGTGCATGCTGACGTCTGGGTGTACGTGGGACAGGCATGGGAGTGGGAAGTGTGGATGGGTCAGGGGTTGGACGTAGCGCTGCAGGAGACCCACTGCTGCAGTCAGTGTCGAGTCAATGGACCTCAGCAAGTTGCGTTGGTCAGCCTGCGATGAAAAAATGCCCTCCAAGTATGCCTCCATGTTGTTCAGCACTTGGCTGTGGCCATGGAGGACATTAAGCATCGCAGCCTGACCAACCTGCAACTGCCGCTGGATGTCCACAGACTCGGCATTGGCGGCAGCAGTGGAGACAGGGGCAGGGGGTGCGGTGCCTGGCAGGAAGGAGACATGTGGTGACCGGGCATGCTGGGAAGGGACACGAGCAAGTGGGAGGCGGCTGATGGCAATGGAGGGGGCGGGGTGAGATGTTGTGCCGCTGTCGGCTTATGGTGCAGCCTCCGCCCACTCGGAGAGATCATCCTCGGACCCGTCAGCTTCATATTCTGTCGTGCCAGTGGACAGGTCCTCGGCCTCACTCTCCTCCGCCTCAGTTCCACTCAATGTGCCAGCCACGATGTCAACGCTGGCACTGGTGCTCGGTCCCTCCGCTCCGTCTGTGCTCATGTCTCCCTCCGTGTCCCCCGACGATGCTGTGGGCAAGGTGAAGAGACAGCAATTAATCACACACCTGTATACATATGTCACATGAGTCAAATCTACATAGGTTACAGTGCATAGCCTGAAAAGAAAGATCAGTAACATCTACAAAACAAGGTACAGATGTAGGGCATGCAACACACAGTTGGTTGACCCACCATGCCACTGAAAATCCGTGGAGAGCATGACACAATAGCAAATGACATGAAATGGAGTTTGACAGAGGAGCCAGGCCCTGGGGACAATCCAGCACTGCATCTGCACCACACAGCGGTGCCGAAAATAGGGATGAGCAGGGACCATATCCATGAACTTGAGGCACATGCTGCATAGGTAATACTGAAAACATGCCCAACATGACTGGCTCACTGCACCTTGAGTGTATGTCCAGACAAACATCACACACTGGCCAGACCTAGCAAGGAGATTTCAGGTTTTGACATGTAGGCTTTGCCCGCACAAACCACCCCCTACATGAGACAATTTGTTGAGACACAGGAAGCACTTACATCTCTTAGTCTGGGTGAAATACACAGGGGCTGCATAAATGCAAGATTGGACGCCAAATACCCAAGGTGCGCCTGTCCAAATAATCATGTACAAATGGTCATCATCAGATGATTGTAACAAGACACACAGGCACTGGCCACCATGAGTATGAACAAGGAAAATCAGGTCAGGCTGTACAGTGGACACTTGTACTACATTTTACGTCAATATACATGGTGCCAGGGGACAATGGCACAGAGCACAACCTATGCTGTAGACACTGAGAGTGTCCACGTTTTGTGATGACACACATGACACCTATGAAAATATGCCCCAGGGGACAGTAGTGGCCACACAACTCCATGGTCCTGAATGGGAATGACTGCAACACACGCCACCATCCCTGCACTATGCGTATCGCACACTCATGCACATCATGTCACAGGCCACAACATAGGACATGCGTGCTGTAAGGCATGACACTTGAGAGACTAACTCTCATGTCTGGACTCAGCATCAGTGCCAACTGACATGGAACCCACATATACTGAACTGGACAGGGCACAGGCAAGGTCCTAAAACCTGTGACACACCACCCCCACACATGATGCTACAGGCATAGTTCACGTGGAGAAAGTGCCAGCCTACATTACCTTGTGAAGGAGTGACTACACACAGACCAGGGAACACATTGCAAGGAGGGGAAGGGAGGCAGGAGAGCACCGCTATACTGTGGGTAACTGGATCTGCACAGCACCTTTAAACCCTGGCAGTGTATCCATGCAACTGTGCACTTACAAATGCTGGTGACACACAACAAACACACATGTACCTACCCCCTTCCTGCTGCTGCTTCTCCTGTAAGCGCCTGTCCAAGTCTGGAAATGCCACCGCCAGCACACGCTTCTGGATGTGGGTCAGACGGCGGCGCCCGCGGTTCTTATGGGTCTCAGGTGAGTCCCCCAGCAGGACCCGTGCGATCCTCCGCGTCCAGCACCGGATATCCTGCCAACGTTTCCTCACCTGGGCCAGGCGCCACTTGCGACCCTCCGCCTTCCTCACGGCACTGACGGCGGTCATCCATATCTGCTTCTTGGCAGAGGCGCCTACCTGTGAGGATGAACAAGTGACACTACATCAATACACCAGGCACATGTCACAGAGAAACATATTAGAACAAATTTGCTGTTTACAACAAGGCATAGTATGCATCCAACGCATTGCACCGTTGTCATAGGGATATGATCCTCTGGGGAAGGGCAAAAGCAGTACGTGCCATTGAAAGTACACAGGTGGAATGAGGGCAACGACACAATCAATGATCCAGGCTCACACTGTGCATCAGAAGGTACACCAGGATAATGTGCAGCACCTCTAAGCAGTCACATGCCACAGGCCACTGACGCTACCGCAGCAGAGTACACAGACACACACAGGCACAGGACATTTACCTGCCATTGCCAAATGCAGCTACAAACCTCACTCTGCACATGTGCCACTAGACGGGGGGGGCTCACAGGTGTGGGGCTGGCTCTGCACGTCAGTCACACAGCACTGCTCCCTGCTCACATCACATGGGCAGGGTATATCCATCCCTCATGCAGCCCGGGTGCCACACTCCACATATGCACCCACCCACATGACAGGGGACTTACACACACACCAATGTCCAGGGTACGAACACATCATGTGGACACTCTCAGCACAGGTACACAGAACTAACACACATCTGTGGGTACAGTCACCTGTCACACTGGGCTGACCACATAATCAAATGAGGACTGTAGAGGCTACATTCCCAGGAGGACGAGACAGGCAGAATGTGGCATGCACCATGCAGTGATTGTCACAGTAAACACAATGCAAGTGAGGACGGCAGACATGCACCACAGCATGCACTGGCTGGGAGACATCAGGCATTCCCCCCCCTGGGACCCCCCCTACAGTACATAGCATGTGTGTCACACCTGGACACAATGCCAGAAGTCACAGTCACAAACAAGGGACACAGTCTGTGCTAGTAGACTCTGCACTCACCTGATACCCTGGTCGCCCATACAGCAGGGGGTACTGTGGGAGGATCACATCCAGCAAAGCCAGGTTCTCCTCCAGGGTGAAAGGCTGTGACCTCTCCACAGACCTTGACATGGTTCCAGGGAATCAGTAGCAGCAGCTGGGTCGTCGAATCCAAAGATGTGCAGGCAAGTGCTCCCTCATGGGACCTGGCTGCCTTATATCTGCCTTGCTGGCCTGTTTCATGCACAGGAGTACAGAGTGATTGGTCACTCACATTTGCATCCTATGTTTCCTCGAATCCCTTCAAACCTAGCACAGTCAGTGGGTTCTTATTGTGTTTTTTTCTTGAGCATGATGTCAACTCCAGAACCACATTGCAACAAAGTAGATTCATTCAAACTGACTACTGCTGTGCACCTGCTGAAAAAAATTCAAACTTTAAACTTGGTCTCCATGACAACCAGCATGCATGTAGGCCTTTATACTTGTCCCTCATGTGTCCCCTATGTAATGTGGAGTTTCACACACAGGTACGGTGCGTACCGGGGCCCTAGGGCACCACAAATGCATAGCAACGGCCCGTACAGGCGTGTGTACGGTCCATATCACTATGGGTGTGCTCGCGTATGCGTACCCATAGTGATAGTGAGCGCATGGGTGTACGGTCCGTACCACTATGAGTACGCATACGCGAGAACACCCATAGTGATAGTGAGCGTACAGGCGTGTGTATGGGTCCGTACCACTATGAGTACGCATACGCGAGAACACCCATAGTGAAAGTGAGCGTACAGGCGTGTGTACGGTCCGTACCACTATGAGTACGCATACGCGAGAACACCCATAGTGAAAGTGAGCGTACAGGCGTGTGTACGGTCCGTATCACTATGGGTGTTCTCGCGTATGCGTACTCATAGTGGTACGGACCGTACACGCGTGCGTACGCTCACTATCACTATGGGTGTTCTCGCGTATGCGTACTCATAGTGGTATGGACCGTACACGCGTGCGTACGCTCACTATCACTATGGGTGTTCTCGCGTATGCGTACTCATAGTGGTACGGACCGTACACGCGTGCGTACGCTCACTATCACTATGGGTGTTCACGCGTATGTGTACCCATAGTGGTACGGACCGTACACACACCTGTACGCTCACTTTCACTATGGGTGTTCTCGCGTATGTGTACCCATAGTGATACGGACCGTACACGCATGCGTACGCTCACTATCACTATGGATGTTCACGCGTATGTGTACCCATAGTGGTACGGACCATACACACGCCTGTACGCTCACTTTCACTATGGGTGTTCTCGCGTATGTGTACCCATAGTGATACGGACCGTACACGCGTGCGTACGCTCACTATCACTATGGGTACTCACATACGGCAGCACTCCCATAGTGATAGGGAACGTACACAGGCCCTATGAGCGAATGTACGGTGCCTTTCACACATCACAGTGGTGACAGGCAGCACACCGGAAGGAATAGGGCTGACATACTTGTCCATGGATGGACATCAAGGCATTGTCTGGGCAGTACTACATGTGTGGGGCACAGGTGTGAAAGGCTGTGATGTGGCACATTACTCCTGAGTCGAGAAGGCACCAGATGTATGATGAGATGTGTACAGATGTTATGTGTGACGGTGCAATGTGTGCTAGGCATGCCCTTAACTCCTTTGACATGTGTGCATGTCGTACTGCATACTTGGGATGAGCGTCACTGGCATGGCACAGTCAACAACACACGCAAGTGTCCCCTGATGCCCGCTACAGGGGTTACCACACCAGACATGTCAGTACCCACGGTGCACGATGTGACTATGTAATGTATGTGTGGGGTGTCCCCATTAGCTTGATGTTGGAGCTCCCTCAAAAGCATCAGCTGTTGCAGCAACCAACATGTGTCTGTGTGTAGATGGACATGGCACACTGTTACACACACCAGGCCACATGTGGTATCGGATGTGAGTTGCGTATGTATGCATGGGACACGGAGTAGCGTAACAAGGACATGTCTGCATCCTCTCTATGAATGTGTGGTGAGTCATTACATGTACACCTTATTGGCAAGGTGTGTGGGCTGTCCTAGTGTGATGTCATGTGACCTGTGGCTCTAGTGTTCCGCTACCAGTCTCTGAAATCGACATCCTACTTCTGATGATCTGTTGATGTATGTCACTCCTGTGTTGCGTCTGGCTGTTCACTTGCACTGGGACACAGCTAATCCCATGCCATGGCATGTGGAGGTTCACAATCTCCGTGTGTAGCTGGGTCTTGGTAGGAGTGTCACCTGGCAACCATACGTGTCCAGGGCATGTGGCACAAACCTGACTCCGTATGTCGCATATGTGTATTGACAGATTAACATGTGCTCAGCACCAAAAAATTGTTGTTGTAGTGCACTCACTCTTCCTTGTCACTTCCAAATTACTGCAGAGCGCCGCCTCTTCCCCGAGCAATTCCGGACTTGGCTGACATGCGGGAGAATGACTGTATCCTGTGCTACCGCTTCCCCCAACCGTTGATTGAGGAGTTGACGGCGAGGCTGGCACCACACCTGCAACCGCTGCACAGGTATCCTACGGCACTGACACCCAAGCTGAAGGTAATGGCAGCCCTACATTTTCTTGCCACGGGTACCTTTCAAAATACCATAGCTCATGTTGGTGGCATGTCCCAGAGCATGTTCTGCCGTGTGCTGCATGATTTCTTAGAGGCCATGTTGCTTCACCTGGATGAGTTCATCCATTTCCCAACCCCTGAAATGTTGACTGGGGTCAAGCGTGGATTCTATGCCCTGGGAGGGATGCCCCATGTCATTGGGTCCATAGATGGGACACATGTGGCTTTGGTACCACCACAGGCACAGGAGGTAGCGTACAGGAATCGCAAGCACTACCACTCCATCAATGCCCTTGTGGTGTGTCTGTCCAACATGGTGATTTCACATGTCTGTGCTCGTTTTCCAGGATCAGCACACGATGCCTACATCATGAGGCGTAGCAGGGTGCCTGAGATGATGACGCAGCTGTGCAACGAACGAGCATGTGTTGTTGGTGGGTACACTCTGTCTGTCCTGTATTTTGCGTAGACTTCCAGCACGACCGCTTCTCCTGTCCTACTTATGTCCATGTGCTTTCCATGTAGGGGACGCTGGCTATCCCAACATGCCATGGCTGATCACACCTCTCCGCAACCCCATCACGCCAGCCCAGCTCCGCTACAACACCGCCCATGGCCGGACAAGGCGAGTGATAGAGAGGACATTTGGCCTCCTGAAGAGCCGATTCAGATGCCTCCACAAGACCGGCGGCGCCCTCCCATATTCCCCGGCGAAGGTCTGCAAAATCTTCATGGTGTGCTGCATGCTGCACAACATGGCAGTTGAGAAAGCTGTGCCACTCATCCTGGATCAAGATGATCAGGACCATCCACCCGTGGAGGACCAAGGTCTTGTCAATGGGGCTAGTGATGTGGAGGATGTGGTTCCGCAAGAGGACATCCGGAGTCGGCTCATACGCGACTTCTTTGCTTAGTGGTGAGTACCAGTGTCTGTGTGTGCACGCATTGTTCCCCGTGTGGCATGTGTTGCCATGTGTGTGTCCATCTGCATGTATGGCACGTGAGTCAGAGGTGTGTGTGGATGTGTCACTGGAGTGATGGTGCCAGTGATGGGTGTATTTCCCCAGTCATAATTGTGACCTAGCATGTTGTCATCCTTACATGTGTCGAGTACATGCACATGCAAGTGGCTGTGCTTTTTGTGGCTGACTTCTTGTGTCTCTCTCATCCCCAGGTACTTGCGCATGCCGTCTGCTGGTTGCATTGTTGTGGCACTGCTATTCCTCATGGACACGTCATCGTGTGCTGACTCAGCGTTACACGCACGGACAAGTTTGGAAGTCTCCTTATGGTAAGGGATGCATCAGGGGTGTATTGGGTGTGGCAGTTGTTTACGATGTGTGCACACTGCCCCTGTCGATGTTTGGTTCCTCTGCAGACATGTCGCATCACCATGGGACACATGATATGCAGCTGGGTACACCTGAATAGATGGTCAGACTTGTTGACAGTCATCAGTGATGGGATTGTGGATTGTGATGATGGCATCAATGTGTGTTACACTGCCCTCGGACACATACGGTTTGCATTGGCTTAACATGGTGTGGGACTTCCACATCAGCGGATCAATGGTGTATGGCAGCCTCTCCGTGAGCAGCAGGGGGTGTTTAGCTGTTAGCCGACACTTGTGTGCCAGTTCCATGGCTATCACGCATTTGTGCTGCAGAAGGGCTGTTCCAGTGTTGGACCCACATGTTACTCCATATGACCCGTTCATGTGTACTCCGAGTTGCCTCTGCAATCCCGAATACATGACTAATAAAGGTGTCCCTATGCCTCAAAGGTGCCTCTTCTCAGTCAATGCTGGTGTGTTGCCACGGTGCATCCGGCATGTCTGGCATGGTTTTCCGTGATAGTGGCTATGTGTCTATGTGTAGAGTAGCAAGATGCAAGCTGTTTGTGTGGGATTAGACTGTGTATTGTGCATGATGTCCATGACTGTGTGGGTATTGTGACATGTGCCATCCCCATGCATCCCCCGTTGGCCAGGCCACCATTCTCTGCATCCACCTGACTCAAGCTTGCAGGACATGGTTCTGCCACCTGTCCACACATACCTGGGTGCCTCACAGGACACTCCACATGATCCCTGACCTCTGCGCATGGCTGTCGCTGTACTCAATATGTCTGTCGGCACGGTTGTGCGGCCACCCCCTCAGCTGGTTGGGCCCATCACGGGTGTGTATGGTGCTCCATGTCTGTCTTGCCTAATACAATGTGACCCATGTGTGTCCTGTGCCAGACTCAGGCCCCAGGGTGTGGATGGTTGAAGTCAAATGAGAACTCAGGCATGGTTAGACTTTACAAGACACATGTAAGGTAATAATGCAATATGTAGGCATCTTCTCTTTATGGTGTAACTTTTTATTTTGGTTGGGGTACGGGGGGGGTATGACATGAGGGGCTTTCCGGGTGTGTGGAATCCAAAGTTCACTAGGGGAGTTGGTGTCCTTGCCATTTGAAATCCTCAGAGTCCATGCCACAGTCTTTGTCAACATTGGTCAGACAGTGACCAGCAAGTCCATGTGGCAGAGAATGTCTTTTGCTGCTGTGCTGCTGTTGGTCCAGTGGGCCAGGTGCCAGGCCAGGTGTCCTAGGAGATGGTGCTTTTGCGCTGACCCTCACGGTCTTTTCCGTGGACGACCCGCCCTCCTGCGGGGACCCTCAGAAGCAGGCCGTGACGATGTTTGGGATGCTCCGTCGGATGTCTCCTCCTCCTCCTCATCCCTCCCTGTGGGTGGTGATGTTCCACGCCTGCTGGCACAGGGGGGGTTGCCCATGTTGTCGGCTATCCGACGGAGTGTACTGTGAATTCCCGTGAACACCGTCACAAGATCAGCCTGTCTGTCCTCCATCCGCCGTTGGTGTCGCAGTAGACAGGCATGTTGCTCCGCATGTTGCTGGGCCTGCTGGGTCTTGATCTCCTCGAGGATGGACACAACCTGGGCCATGCCCGTGGTGTCCTGCCGGTATGTGTCCAGGATGTTTCGGACATGGGAATATACCGGTTCCCCAGCCAACAGGTCAGGCTCGCGCCTCCGCCGTCCTCCACTCCCACCACCCCTGCCCACTTGCACCTGGCCTGCCCTTGTGGGCACATCGGGTCTCCGGGACCCCTGAGGGGTGGCATTGGCGTTGTCGCCTGCCTCCTCCTGGGTGCCCGGTACACCGTGTCCCTCCTGGCCAGCCTGGCTGCATTGTGGTGGTGGGGCAGGGATCCTGGGTGTCTCCTGGGATGTGGCAGGAGTGGGGGTGGTGGTTGGCCCAGTTGTACCTGACGCAGGTGCTGCAGGTGGTTGGACACCAGAGGGGCCAGGTTGGTCGGGGTCGGGTTCATTCACAGAGTGGTGAGAGTCGTCGCTGCCGGTGGGTCCGTCATCCCGCCGAGCCGGGTCCTGTGAGTCTTCCCCCCAGTGTTGGGGGGTGATCCACAACGTTGACCTGTGTGTGAGAGAGACAATGTTAATTTTTTTCCATGCAACATCCATGTTTCATTCGTTTCTAAGTTGGCACATTTTCTCTGGGAATTTGGATATGTCTTACATTCCACTCACAGTGCACTTGTGCATGGGTATGTCCCTTGGCCACAGCTTTTGCGACTTTACCTATGTGTGGCACAGTCTTACTTGCTGCGTCAATTGTGACTGCAGTCAGCAGTGGAATGAGCAGGTGTGGCGAGAAATGCATTGGCGTCTTCCGTGTTGCACTGTACATGGGCACATGGAGTTGTTCCACACACTTAGATAATGCAGGTAGCTGGTGTTGTGCTCGTGCACAGGTTGACACATGGCCCAGTGTTTTGCCATGGAGAAGAGGGAGGATTCAGGCACTGGCCACCCTTGTCTACATGCACGCAGTCCACCTGCTGACGAGCAGACATTCCCACACCCCCCATGGCTGAATTGGTCTCCCTGTGTGTCCCTTTCTCACTCCCTCTCTGTCCCACTCTCCCTCCCTCTGTGTGTCAGCCTCCTCCCTCTGTACGTCTCCCTGTGTCTCCCTCCCTCTCTCTCCCCCTCTCCCTCCCTCTGTGTGTCACCCTCTGTCACCTCAGCCCAGCTTCCTAGGCACACACTTTTTGCAGATCTTTGACTGGCCCTTGGCTTGTTGATGTGAGTTTGTTTCTGATCAGCAGGCACCCATTGGGTGTAGTGTCTGTGTCTGCGCTGCTGCTGTGGTGGTGTGTGCTGCCACTCTTTCACAGTGTTGGCTGCTCATTAGCTGCTGTCATGTGCAAAAACGTGCCGTCACCCCCATGTGTTAATGCAAGGCGTCCGCCATTTGCTGGCAAGTCTTTCCTGTGTGGGGACACACTGTTTGTCTGGCTGTGACCTAGGCCATATGGGCAGGGGGCATTGTTGTCTGCTTCTGAGTTGCACTATGTGATTTTTGTGGCCCACACTCCCGCCATCCGGCTTACCGTGTCTTGTGTTGTTGTTTTCTGTGGCCTGTGACTTTGCATTGTCCAGCTGGGTGCATGGGGCATGGTGGCGCCAGTGGCATGTGCGTGTTCATGGAGTGTGGTTGAGTCATGCGATAGCTTGGGGTGGTTGCGTGCCTGTTTGTGAGTTTGGTTGTGGATGACGTTCCCCCCATGTGAGGTGAGTTGTTTGTGTACTCACCCGGGTCTCGGAGTCCATCTAATCCGTCCACTGACACCACCGGCAGTATGGCCATCACCCTCTCCTCCCAGGGATGGTAGTGTACGGGTCTGCGGGGCAGCCCTCCTCCAGTGACGTTGGCCTGGTTGTGGTCGTCAGTCATTTTGGCTCGGACCCTCCTCCGCAGATCGTACCACCTGGCTTGGCATTCATGCCTGGCCCTTCTGGTGGCCGCAACAGCATTCACAGCATCTACAATCCTCTGCCACATGGCTGTTTTTTCGGTCATGCAGGTCTGTCTGACCAATGTTCCAAAGAGGTGTGGCTCGACTCTGAGGATTTCGTCGACAAGGACCTCCAACTCTCGGCTAGTGAACTTTGGATTCTTGTTAGTGGCCATGGTGAGGGGTGTGGGTGTGGAGGGGGGGGGTTGTGGATGGTTGAGGGTGTGTGTGGTTGTGCAGGTGTGTGTGTGAATGTGATGAGGGGGTGTTTGTGAAGGTGTGTGTGTGAAGGTGTGCAAGTGTAAGGTGCAGTAAAGGTTCTAGTATGGTGCTGTAGGTTGTCTGTGGGGTCTGGCAGCAGTGAGTCTGTTGCAAAGGCTCATGGTTTGTGTGTGTGGGCCCTTTTTATTGGTCCATTGGTGGGTGTGGCCGTGTTTGAAGTTTGGGTGGGTGTGTTATAAGGAGTGGTTGTGTTTTGGGCCGCTGTTTTGGATTTTGGCAGTTGCAGGTCAGTGAATGTGTTGTTTTTGTGCTTGTTGGACATGTTTTGTGGCTTTGTGCCATTCGAATGGTGTATTTTTGTGTTGTTTTGCTTTGTCCTGGTTGTGTACGTGCGTTTTTAGCGTGTGTACGGTGTGTACTTCGGGAATTTTGTGGTACAGTGCTGTCCTTGTGTCTGGCTTGGTACGACTCGTACATGCGCGATGTTGTGTGAAGGTGCTGGTGTTGGGGCCTGGGGTGCGCTCCGTACTTACAATGTTGGGGTGGGGGTATGCTCCATGCATACGCGGGTGAGGGAACGGGTCGTACATACACTGTTGGGGTGGGGGTACGCTTCATACGTACGCGGGTGAGGGTACGGGTCGTACATACACGGTTGGGGTGGGGGTATGCTCCATGCATACGCGGGTGGGGGTACGGGTCGTACATACACTGTTGGGGTGGGGGTACGCTCCATACGTACGCGGGTGAGGGTACGGGTCGTACATACACGGTTGGAGTGGGGGTACGCTCCATACGTACGCGGGTGAGGGTACGGTCCGTACATACACGGTTGGGGTGGGGGTACGCTCCATGCATACGCGGGTGGGGGTACGGGTTGTACATACACGGTTGGGGTGGGGGTACGCTCCATGCATATGTGGGTGGGGGTACGGGTCGTACATACACGGTTGGGGTGGGGGTACGCTCCATGCATACGCGGGTGAGGGTACGGGTCGTACATACACTGTTGGGGTGGGGGTACGCTCCATACGTACGCGGGTGAGGGTACGTGTCGTACATACACAGTTGGGGTGGGGGTACGGTCCGTACATACATGGTTGGGGTGGGGGTACGCTCCATGCATACGCGGGTGGGGGTACGGGTCGTACATACACGGTTGGGGTGGGGGTACGCTCCATGCATACGCGGGTAGGGGTACGGGTCGTACATACACTGTTGGGGTGGGGGTACGCTCCATACGTACGCGGGTGAGGGTACGGTCCGTACATACACGGTTGGGGTGGGGGTACGGTCCGTACATACACTGTTGGGGTGGGGGTACGCTCCATACGTACGCGGGTGAGGGTACGGTCCATACATACACGGTTGGGGTGGGGGTACGGTCCGTATATACACTGTTGGGGTGGGGGTACGCTCCATACGTACGCGGGTGAGGGTACGGGTCATACATACACTGTTGGGGTGGGGGTACGCTCCATGCATACGCGGGTGAGGGTACGGGTCGTACATACACGGTTGGGGTGGGGGTACGCTCCATACATTCACGGTGGGGGTACGTCTCGTACATACACGGGTGTACATACACGGGTGGGGATTCGACTCGTACATAGGAGGGCTGGGGGGGTGTTTGGCGCGTATGCGGGCACATGTCTCCATGGTTGCTATGGGAGTTCGGTGCGGACGGTGTTTTTTCCATACGGTTGTAACATCGGACGCACGGGATGGATCGTAATTCACTTTTCACATTTGTACGGTAAATCGTCCGGGGACGTGTCGGACACATTTTCCGACCCGAGGACGTGTGGGGAATGATTCCCAATGCGATTCGTATGGACTTTTTCCCATGCGAATCGTGATTGCCAGTTTGTACGGCACTTGTACGATTCGTACGGTAAAAAGACCGGATACGAGTCGTACGGGGAATTTTTTTACCGGATCGTGATCGGCACCTGAATGTTTTGCGAGAAATATTGCACAATTTTTGAAAACCAGCATTAGGCACAGAAAATATCTTTGAAAAATGCTTTTTATGAAACTTGTATAATGAATATGTTTTTATCTTTTATTAGTTTTTATTGAAATCTTCCTGCTGGCTCATGGTGCTTAATAATGAAACTATGAATTTGCTAATTGTATTGTATTTTTAATGCATAATGAGATTGGAAAATTGTTCTTAACTACTGTTTTAAATTGTACCTTTATGGTTTTTCTACCATCATATGAAAACCGAATAAAGATAAATTTGATTTGATTTGCTTCAGCTGCCTTCACAAGAAATGGTACAGGTAAGTCTACGTGTTATTTATCTAACTATGTAATGGTTTACCTCGAATTTCTATTAATGTACTTACAGTGTGTTGAACTGAACTGCCCTTATAAATGGGGTTCTGGAAGATCGTGTCTCTGCCTTTCTTTCTTTATTTACCAATTTTATAAAGGCTTTTAACTGTTAAGAATAAACTCAGTTACTTAGTTTTTATCTTATTTTCAGTAAGCTCACCATGAGCTTGAAAAGCCCCTTTGATTTATGGTGTGCTAATTATCTCACACGAATACCTCAGACTCTGAGCAGAAGGTTTTTCGTTTAAGAAATGTGGTTGTTCTCTTATTTTCTATTTAGTCTTTCTTGTGTTTGAAAAGCGCATTGATGTATAGTGCGCTAATGACCTCACACGAATAAACTCTGACTCCGACAGAATGCCAAGGGAATTTGTCTTATTCTATATTGAAAAGAAAAGCGGCGTATGAAATGCGACGCCCGCGTTAGAAAGCTTCTGTCTCAGCTGACTGAACACAGCTGAATTGGAATGATTGTATGTTGCAGGTGAACGCGGCGTGTTGAAAGGTCACGCCCGCGCTCAACAGAAACGGAACAGCTCTGACAGGGTTTTAATAAACTAAAGCCCAGCCGCGGTCGGTAGTAGGAGTAACTGCAGGGCAGTGACGTGGGCAGGGGGAGGGGCAGGGTGGGGGGTAGTAAACTATGGATTCCGGAGGTTTACAGGTAAGTTAACATATAAATTAATAAAACGAATTTCGTTGCGTGCACAGCATCACATTTGGGGATGCTGTGCACGCAACGAAATTCGTTTTATTAAATTATATGTTAACTTACCTGTAAACCTCCGGAATCCATAGTTTACTACCCCCCACCCTGCCCCTCCCCCTCCCCACGTCACCGCCCTGCAGTTACTCCTACTACCGACCGCGGCTGCTAAAGCCTCTTAGAATACTCAGGAATTTTAGAGGAGAGCAGCAAAGTAACTTTGTATACTTCTAAATACTCCTCTAACCTTCCGGTTATTTTAATCTTAGTTTATTAGCTTTTCACAAGGTTTTTCTTTTAAACCTGAGAGGGAATAAACAGTTCACTGACCTTGACTCAGGAATATTACCAACCTTTGCATCTAAACCTGGTGTGTACGCAAACTACCCTGACTTCCACGACACACATGAAATTCGTTGCTCTTCCTTGAAGTACTTCGGTGAAGTGCGCAGTGGAATGGTTGAGTGCGCTTCACCAGAGTGTGATTAACCTAAAAGACTAGACTGCTACACAGCGATATGCTGCGACAGTGTTGGAATATTAGCGGCCATGTTGGAATTTCTGTGATGCCAGCTTGCTCTCCAACTCCAGGGATCGAATACATTTTTTGATGGGTTTGTGAGGGGGAAACGGTGGCCAGAATTAAATAAGGAGGAAACCTATCGTGAGTCCTGACAGAATGGCACTGTGCCTGTTCCAAAAAACGCACGTCCTTCGCACCAGTGGCCCCTCACACATAAAGACCCATGCAGTTTGGTTAGCCTGCATGAGCGCGTGATATCTACTCATTCTGGGGCAGATCTGGAGATTGCTACCACCTTGTATGCCACCGCACGAGTTTGAATGCAGTTCTGTGCCCGTGGCATTTCTCTTTACACTACGGCAGTGTGTATTCAAATTCCTGTGATTATTTTAGGGTGGGATAAGAATCTATGGCCTGCATGATGCTCGCACATTTCTTCAGTAAGCACAAGCATTTTCTCTGCAATATTTCTTTCATAATTCTCAACAACACTGCATTTCAGAGTCAGACTAGTTAGTTGAAGTAGTAACGCAGTCTTTTTATAGCAAATAAAGGGCACAGTACAGACTATAGCACTCTTATGCAGCTGCATTATTCTACACCAATGATTCAGCTTCCCGATATTTGTGGTTTAGCTAATGATGCCAGATACAAGCATATTAGTCACCGTAGTTCTGTTTGATTGCAGGCATTATGAAAGCTAATTATGGGCAATGACATATAATTATTTTTCCTTTTATTTTCATAATCAGTCAAACGTAAAAAGAATGGCCCTCGCCCTTATTCTTTTTGACTACCTATTTAGTTTCTGAAAAGCCACTGCTGTGAAAATATGAAACGTGAAAATATTCGGTATAGAAACGGACTTCGGGTCTGACCGTGCTTCAACCAAAGGCACCATCAGTTGAAAAGGGAAAACATATTTCTCTATAATAAAGTAATTTATTTCTATACATGTATGACGAATGTGAGGAACAGCTTCAAAGTGTAGAGACAAAATCTTAACAAATAAAACAAAATATCAGAAGACTCAATAAGTAGCACATGGGGACTTTTTCATTGAAAAGTGTGGATATGGAAATTAATTTTGCAAGTATAGTGACGGCACATTTTGTGCTCTTCTGTGTTATGGGAACTTTGTTTGATTTTTCACGTACCCTGCGTATTCATAATGCGCATGAGCAATCAAAAATGCGTTTGTCCTTGCGTTATTACATTTGGCACATTTATTTTGTGGGTATGAGAAATCTAAACATTTTGTGGACCTGTAAAAACACAGACAGTGCACCAAACAAGCATTTGCAATGCAATAGGTCTTGCATTTGCAAGAATTTTAGCTATTGGCATTGTAATTGACAATGCCTTTTAATTATGTGTTTGGAAAAGCTGCAAGCGGTGCATAAACACGCCCTTTGTACTTATAGTCCCTACTTGCGAATAGGTATGCTGGCAGTAAAAGAGGCGTAGTTACTGCCAGCATTGCTTCTTGTGAGCAACAACTGTAAGTGGTAGAGATCTCTGCTCCCTTTTCTTTCAGTCAGATAACACACGAGTTCCCCAAATAAGGAATTCCGGGTTGAAAGAGCAAGGATTGGACGGGTTAGTTTTCACATGCCCCAACACTATTGCCTCAACACATTCGTGCTCTTGGTTGATGGCGGTCAAATACCGACAAATTATAAAAGGAGGGTGAAGGGGACTAAGGGTGGTGCTTGGGTTGTGCTCGATTAAGGATTCTTGTGCGCTCCCTTCCTTGTTGTCCCACTCACCGCATCTGCCCCAGAGTTGCGGCGGCCTTCCAGCGTGCTCAGGGGGCGTCCACCAGTCTTCGTACCAGCGGTCCACGTCCTCCCCATCGTCTTCGCCTTGCTGCGTGGCATCCTCGGTCCTCTTGCTTCCTGGGGATTCCTTACGATACTCCGTCCTGTCCGGATGGGTCTCGGCGTCTTTCGAGTTCCTCCTCCAGTCCGCCCCTTCCTCCTGCGTCAGACGCCTAATTGCTGGCTGTCCCGCCTCTTCCAGCATTCCCCTATGTTTCCATTCGTCCAGCTTTCCTTCGTTCTTTGTTGTTTCCTGTTGGACAGAGGGACGTGGGGAAGTTAACTCTTTGGCGTCAACTTTCTCTCGACTGGCAGGATCGGCGGAAAAAGGTAGGTTTGGTTCCAGCTCTTGTAGGATTCCTTCACATCCCTAACTTTCTTGCCTGCAAGAAAAGGATCAAGGGGATATCTGGATAGGAAGTCTCTGGACCCAGGATAAGCAGCTTCCCCCTGGCCTCTTGTTATACTCGCTGTGCCCTGTGGGAGGGGAATCCGTCAGGCGGCGCGGGAGGCTTCAGGGTTCACTTGGCTACATTAGATACTGGCGACATGCTTGGGGGGGTGGCCGGGGTGGGGGGTGTTGTTGGGGGAGATTTGCCGGGGGAGGGGTGGGGGGCCTTTTGTTTGAACTGCATTATGATAATGGACCACTCTTGTGGACGGACTGCATTATTGAACAGACGCCTTATGTGAAGAGAGATATGCTGTTGTGCTCCGAATGGCGGGCTGGTCGCTTTCCTACATCCTGGTTCATCTGGGTAGCCTGGAGGCGGGCAGAAGGTTCGATTGTGTTACTCTGTGAAGTTCAATAAAAGTCTGTTTAAAAAAAAAATATCTGGATAGGAAGTCCGCATTGGTTTGCTCTTTTCCTTTTCGGTGTAAAGGGGTAAAACGATAAGGTTGGAGTGTTAGGAACCATCTTAAGACCCTATCATTATGACCCTTATTCTTGGCCATCCACTCCAAGGGGCCTTGATCAGAGAATAGGACAAACTCCAGCCCTTCTAAATAATAACAAAGGGATTATATGGCCCATTTGATGGCGAGGGCTTCCTTTTCTATGACCGTGTTTTTTTTTTCTTGTGGAAACAGTTTTCTGCAAATATTTAGGACTGGTCTTTCATGCCCTTGGGAATCAGTTTGAGACAATCCCGCCCCCATCCTGTGTTCTGAAGCATCTATTTATAATATAAAGGGTTTTGTATAGTCAGGGCTGAGAAGGACAGGTTTAGTAATAATAGCTTGTTCAACCGATGGAAAGCCTGTGTCGCTATAAAGGAAGGATGATTCAGTTCCTTTTCTGTTTTAGCTTTTTTCTTTAGCAGATCTGTTAATGGGTTGGAGAATTTAGGGACGAAGCCTCAGTAATAACCCATGATTCCTAAGAAGGCCCTCAGGTCTTTCTTAGTTCTTGGGAAAGGAATGGCGGTGATAGCCTCCACTTTCTCTTCTTGGGGTTTTATTAAACATTCTCCTAACATATAACCAAGATATTTAACAGATTTGGCAGCTAGTTTGCTTTTGGAAGGATTTATGGTGAACCCCCTTTTCTCCAGGGTTTGGATCACTGCTTTTAAATGGTGGAGATGTTGTTCCCACGTGTCACTGTATATAATAATGTCGTCAATATAGGCCGCAGCGAAGGCAGCACAGGGTTTTAATACCGTGTTCATTACTCTTTGAAATGTAGCAGGGGCTGTTGCAGGGATTCTGCTCATGCACAGAACTATGCGCAGGAAACCAGGACCTCAGTGAATTGCGGTGTACCAAAAACTCACCTCGGTACCCAGAACCCCAATCCGACTAGCATCAGTGTCCCATTCGTTATCCGTATTCTCTCAGAGCTCCCAATGTATAGACAACCCAGAACAAGCGACTTAAAGTACTCTCAGGAATGGTGGGAATCAGAAATACCTGTTCGTTATTATTCTCATATCAGTCCACAACAAAAGTAATCAGAGACACTGGAAAGTTTAAAATGTTTATTTTTTAAACTACGTGTCCTAAGATGCAGTACTTTGGCTAACATAAGCAGACAAATGATTAAAATTAAAACCATCAGCATTGTTACAATACCATAGAAAATGAAGGGAGAAATCATATTACAAATGACCGTGGAATACAACCACCCTCCCTTCGCTAGTAAGCTAGTATTATTATACTAATAGAAGGTCTCTAGGCTTGAATGGGGAACCCCATACTGTAAAGATCAGCTTAGGTGAATCACATCACAGGATCAGCTTTGCTCTGCGCCTGGAAAAGTTCTTCTCCAGAATGTGTGTCTAATGCATGCAAACTGCAATATTAAAGGCTCTTGACTTTCAGATATTTGCAGCTGTGTGCGTGTTATGGCTAGAGCATGGGCCAATCAACCTGAACTCAAAAACATACATTGTTTGGTGGCTCAGACTGTTTCTGCACACAATGTTCAGACCAAGGTCGCAGTGCACATCTAGGGATGTGAACAACAGACAGTTCTCATGTGAAGAAAAGGCAAGCAAGCAGTTTTCAAATATTAACATGTACCAGCAGTGTCGTGTGCAAAAGCAGCAGAAGTGGCAAGATGGCGTTTCTAACGTCTAAGGCGCTTATGCTAACATAGCAATGTATGTATCTAAAACGCTGCCTTCACTACACCCTCCCTTGATCGGACCACGAACTAATAGGGATACAGTTAAAAGAGCGCAGAGTTCAAGTTCGACAGAGCAGAACCAAGTGCATGTATTGGGAATCCAAATAAAGGGGAGTGAAAGTTCGAAGAAAAAAACTGTAAAAAAAAAAAAACAACATGGAGGGGAAAAAAAGGAAATGGAAAATCTTAACATCTCGCAAAGGCTTCTGCAAGCCGAAATGTTGAAAAATGTTTTTAAAAAAATGTGTTGGGTCGTACAAGGAAAGTTTGGACGACATCCAAGTTAATCCATCAACGTGTAAGCACAGTAAGTAGCGACAGCTTCCAAGAGGAAGTCATTGGAATGTTCTGTGAAAGTTTCCGCCATCCAATCTAACAAGGTAAACGAACATACATGTTTCTCGACAACTGGGCCCTCTAGCACAATCAGAGGACAACTGGCGTGTTCTTCAAGATAACTTCCTGCCAGGAAGTCATACGCTGCTGTACAGATGTCCCAATTCCCTAGGACTCCATGTGCCGCTCCACAGGCCATAATCCTGACACCAGAACAGTCCAACTCATGAGCCACTAAGGGACTAATCAGTCGATCATAATCCGGGGCAGGAGACACCGAGTTTGACAAGCACAAATCCAGAGCCCATTCGAAAGGACAATCTAGGCAATGAAAAACAGGTTGCACGCAAGCAAAGTAGGTAAACCGGAAGGACAATCCATAGGC
Organism: Triturus cristatus; assembly: GCF_964204655.1. Classification (NCBI taxonomy): domain Eukaryota; kingdom Metazoa; phylum Chordata; class Amphibia; order Caudata; family Salamandridae; genus Triturus; species Triturus cristatus. The sequence continues at coordinate 1,186,265,387 of NC_140581.1, read as the reverse complement.
TATGCTTAAGGTCGCCAGCGGCAATGTTCCATAATATTCAAGCATCCGGTTACGAAGATGGAGCAGCCGGGACAGGCTGCCGTGTGACACAAATTGTGCAGCCATTGCGCAGTAAGCAGACCAACAAGAGCACACCAGCCGTCAGGGCGAGAATCAGGAGCCCGCCAAAGACGCTGGAAAAAATAGAATGAAAGAATGCCGGTATCACACCAAAAATTGTTTGGAAGGAGGTCACGAGGCCGGAGCCCACAATTTAAAAAAAAATGCACCAAGCCAGTTGTGGACGAGGCATTAAATATAGTTTGAATCAGGGCACCGAAATGCAGTGGGAGAGCAGTATTTAAAAGCGCATGCACTTCTGTGCGGGTGTTTGCTACGTGAAGGACAAATGTTTCACGGGATGAAGTCCGAGAGACTTCTTTTTGAGACAATAGAGCCCTTATTCTGCTCATCTTGTTGAACTCTGCTTTCAAGGTTGGAATGGAAGGCCAGATGGGTACATCCAGCCGCCCATGCGGGGGTGGGAAAAGGACATTTTTACAGCAGACTACTCTCTGTGAAACAGTCACAATGTGAGGAGTGGGGTGCCAAAGTTCCATCAATTAGTCTAATCGTAGATCTTTCCTTTAGGTAGTGTCCATTGACAAGACAAAAAAATACCACCAGTAATCTAATGGACATAAACAAAAAAATGCCTATGAGCACCAGCCAAATGTAAGTCCAAGGGGGAATTAAAAAAAGGCTTTTAAACCAAACAGCAAAAATAGAAATTTTTGATGGAGCACTGTAAGTCATAGAGTTAGTGTCAAAGGAGAAACACAATGATATATCTGTGGGATAAGCATACTCAATATCTTCAGGTGGACCACCAGCCGGTGATGGCAACAAAGGATTAGTAAATGTATGCATCGCGATGGCAACATCAGGCAAGGTGGTAGAATACTAAGAAGAATCGGCCACTCGCTGTAGTTTGACATTGTCAATGGAGATGTACCTGTTATCCTTGTGACCAGGAAGTGGAGGTAAAATGACTGTTCTTGTACCCTGCACGCCAAGCACTGGAACCGGGGCACAATAAGAGGGGCCGAACTCCTTCTTGTTCTCCACCTTCTCACGGACCAGGTCTCCAACTCGAGGTAGCCAGCCGACTACCGGAATCTGAAGCGCAGCATCAGATGTGGAAGGCAAGTGTTCTTTTGGAAGACTGTCTCTGGTCTTTTGTAGACTCTGTAATACCGCACAGTGATCATCTACGTCAAAGGGTGCGGCAGACGCCGCCATGTCTAGACCATCAAGGTCCGGGACAAACATTTTTATGCCAAAGAGCATCATATATGGGGTCCGCCCACCCAGAGACCTTCTAGGGAGATTATTAAGTGCACGTTGAACGTTATACAGATGGGCTAACCAGTTCCGGCCAGTGCCTAAAACCCTGGCTGTCAAGGATTGCTTTAAGTCACGGTTCATTCACTCCACTACACTATTACCCTCAGGTCGGTATGGAGACGAAAATTTTACTTGGACCCCCAAAGATTTCATAGCTTCTTTGTACGCCTTAGAGGCGAACGCAGGGCCCTGCTCAGAATGGAAGGTACCACACGCATAAATTCCCACAAAGACACGCAAATCCCTTATGACAGTACGAGCATCAGCACTCCTTTGAGGCCACACCCAGAGAAAACGTGTGCACGAATCCACTGCAACTAAGATGTACTTGTACACAGTATCAGAGGAGAAAGACCGCAGTGATCTAAATAAATACACCCAAGTGGTTTATTAGATATGTACAACTGAGTTTGTGGAGGGCGCACAGCAGTCGAAGGCTTAATCTGCTGGCAAATGTCACAATCAAGAACATAAGTGCGAGTTTGTTTATACAATCCGCGCCACCAGTAACGCTGTTGTAATTGAGTAACAGTAGCTGACACGCCGGCATGGGCAGAGGCCATACCCTCGTGAGCCGCTGTTATCAAGGACAGTCTGCAATCCGCGTTGGGAATCAATCGGTCACCAACATCGTTAATTCTCACATACAGGACGTTATCAGGACTTAAGTGATAATGGTACCAAGAAGGGAAACCTCTCGGGTACTTAATTCCCTTCTCTGTAGCAGCTATAGCTGCTAAGATGTCATCATCGATCTTACTTTTGGATCTTGTAACTACTGCTACTAGATATGTCGCCACTGCTATTTTCGCTGCCTCGTCAGCTAAGCTGTTGCCGACAGCGTGGACACCAACTCGCTGGCGACCAAGAGTGTGAATTACATTCACGAGAGGCAGATGCTGTTTAAGTTCTGCCACTCGAACCCAAAGCATTTTATGCTTAATTGTACTACCTTTGGAGTCGCGATATTCATTCTGAGACCAAAAGAATAGATTGTCGTTGAAAGACTGAACACAGTAAAATGAGTCACTCACTATAAGAGTAGTAACCCGAGGATCAGCAAACTCCAGTGCAAGCACCAGAGCATGGAGCTCTGCCAACTGTGCGGTACAATCACCCAATGACTGCGTATGCACGACATCAGATTTGAATTCTCCATTCACGAAAGTACCCGCCACAATTGCGCAGGCTGCTGAATAGGCATGCTTCGATTCCGTCGCCGGTTGTGCCGAACCGTCAGTGTAAATGACACAATGGAAATCTTCAAGCGGGCGCAAAGACAGAGGAGCTGGATGAACGAATTCATACTGCAAGGACTCCTGAGTCTGCAATGAGGCATCAAAGATATAGGTGACATCTGGTGATGTCAAGGAAGTGGCCCATTGTATCCAATGCGGATGCAAAGCTTTAGAATTAGGCACACTGGCTTTTGTCACTGCCTCTAGAGCAGGATATGGTGTAATCACTAACATGCGTTTTCCTTGCGACAGCGCTCGTTCTTTAAGAATCGCCATCTTCACCGCAGTCAAAACTTTTTCGACTGTGGAAAAGCGCAGTTCAGCCGAAGTTTACAGGTGTGATTTGTAGGCAATGGGGACGATGTCGCCCTCATTGAACGTTAAGTACGTGAAACCCACAATTCTTATTACCAGGTTAGTGTGGTTATCACGTGTCAGTAAGTATTTTGAAGCAAGATCAGCCTGCAAAGATTGCAAAATAGCTGAATGCTCTGGCAGCCAGCTCGATTTGGAAAAAGTAGGTTGTACCAAGGCATATAGCGGCTTGATATGCTGGGCATAATCGGGAATGTAAGTATGACCGAAATTCAGAAAGCCCAGCAAAGACTGCAATTTTTTCAGTGTTGTAGGAGCACGCAAGCATGCACACTTCTCCAGAAAGTGAGGAGCTAATCCTCGACCTTCATTGTTGAGCTCGTAGCCCAAAAACAACACTGTATACTCTGCAATGTGAGACTTCGCAAAGTTATATTTGTAACCGAAGTCTGCAAACATAACAATGATGCGATCAACGTGACACAGATGCGGCCACAACTCGTCGTCCATGAGATAGATATCATCAACATACGAGTACGCATCAGGGTCAATGCTCTCTAACAGAGAGACAACACGCGCGGCAAAGATGCCAGGGCTGTTTTTATAGCCCATGGCTAATCTCTTAAACTGTTTTTGTTTGCCGCCGGAAGTAAACGCTGTCCACTGACTACTATTAGAGGACAGGTTATGGCTGTAAAAGCCATTGGATATGTCAGTGTGGTTTTAAACCTTTTACGCAAAAGACTATCAACAAGGGCAGAACTGTGGGTATTCTGTACAGCACACGTCGGGCAATGAGAGTTCAAATGCCGGTAATCCAAAACTAGGCGGTACAACCCATTAGGCTTCGTTGCAGTGAATAAAGGATTATTCATTGGTGACACACAGGTTTCAATAACACCCTGATATTCCAATTTCTCAAGGATTTCTGCGACGTGAGATCGAGCTTCGCGGCGCATGGGATATTGGGGCTGCGGCTGGGGCATGGACCGTAAAGGAATCTCATGGCTTGGAGACAATTAATCCCACCCAACTTGAGTACGGTATAACACCGGAGCAAGTACCTGAGCCCACTCTTCGGCAAACCTTTCAGCGTGCTCCTTTGGCACTGTGTGCGCAAAGGACGGGAGGATTACCTCCTACCCTCTAGGAGCATCCAAAATGAAAGCCGGGGGCCAGTCCACCTCCGCTAAGAGAATGTCATAGGAAGAGGTAAGATTATCCCAAAAAATCCCTTGTATTGTACGTTGTATGTCACCTTCAATTAAGAGGACTATGTCATATAGTCTGTCAGGGGGAGCCACTCTAGTGTCAGCAGTTTCTACAGTAATGAACGTGTCAGTTGCTGTCGCCTCCAGATATGGACGCAGTGCTTGCCGCACTACTGTAACCTCCGCTGCGCTGTCGAGCAGCGTTAGTGCCCATGTCAGGTTCCGAAGCTGCGTTCTCACTATCTGTGGCATATCTCGCTGTTACTGCAGCAACTTTCTTCTTCTGAAACGGGGGACGTTGACGTGCAAACTCGTCCTGCTTGCCTTTACCGTCAGGCTGACGGGGTTGCTCACGTCCTTGTTGGGCACACCAACCTTTGCCACGTTCTCCGTCACCGGACTTTGAGACCGATGTTTCCTGTGAAGAATGAGGAGAATGTTGTTCAGTAACCTGAAATCTATCAGGTGACCTAATACTAGTGCGGTATGCAAATCGTATGTGCGTTCACCAGTCGCCTGTACTGGAGACGCAGGACGAGACCCCTGTTTCTGCTGCTGCTTCCCCTGTTTCTTTGTTCGCCAATTTTGTTTAGGAAAAGTTGGATGATCGTCTTTGACAGACAAACTCACCTTAGTTTTCTGTATTAAGTCTGGAATGACAATAGTTGGCTTAATCCCTAAACTACTGCGGCCAATAGTTCTATAAGCTTCCGCAATAATTTTAGGCAACTCTCGGGGCTTATCGAGCTCATCGACGCGGGCTAAGCCATTAGCCACTTGAAATTGTACCGCATCTCCCTTGAGATTACCAAGGACGAGAGTGGCAACTATGACGAACACACCGACAAGCCGCATTCCCAACTCGACTGCCGCCTCCGGACCGTGTTGATCTTGAACACGTTTGATGACGGAGGGAAGCATGGCCATAGATGGGGTGCCGAAGCACTTCGAGTAGACCGCTGCAAAAACCTTACCCCAGTTGTCACAATCGGACACCTCCGGGACTAAGTCTTTCTGCAAACTAATGGTGAGGATCCTGTGTTTCTCCACAGGAGTAGAGTGCGGAAATACTGCTTCCAGCTGGTCAAATTTCTCAGCAAGCCAATAAGGCAAATCGTCCTTATTTTGGGGGCGCTTGCCCATAACCAAATTAACCATGATGGGACTAATATCAACCCCGGCCTGTCCAGCTGGCTGTCCCGCAACAGCAGGTGCCCCCACCTGCACGTTGCGAGAGACGTATTGCGCTAAAGCCCTATACACAGTAATCAGGGCTTTATGGAGGACACGCAACTCATCCACCGCAACATTCAAATATCGAGGATGAGGCGTAAATCCGGCCAGTACCGGCCAAGTGGCCCCTGGAATTGACAAAGGGTCCATTCTAACCGGTGTAACCGCATGGGGAAGGGCGCCATTAAACCAAATGCGATGCTGCCAAGCTGAAATAGGAATTTCTTGCGTCCTATATGGCGTGTAGTTTGCCGGGAGCAGCGTGGGAGTATAGAAGTGAAACATATCATAATCTGCATTCACCGCCGGCATAGTCACCCAGGAGTAAAACAACTCATAGGGGTAGGACGGATCGGCACTAGCCACAAAAATAACGGCCATCCCATCGTCCGGCACTCCAAACTACGTTAAATGACACCGCAGAGGTGTATGGCTATGCGCTGCAATATCGACCGCCATAAGGACACAGAGTAGAACAACAATGGATATTACAGTAGCACAAGGGTTCAGAAATACATAAACCTTTGTAATTATCAAGCTTGAGAGAACCTCTCGCACAAACAGGTAGGTTAAAACCGTCACTCCCGCTATCCGGAAACAAGAGTGAGGGTGTCGTGGACTAATATAAGCACTACTAGGGCGTTTCAAATCAGTAGACCAAACGTTAGGTGCGCCATATTGCAGGGATTCTGCTCATGCACAGAACTATGCGCAGGAAACCAGGACCTCAGTGAATTGCGGTGTACCAAAAACTCACCTCAGTACCTAGAACCCCAATCCGTCTAGCATCAGTGTCCCATTCATTATCCGTATTCTCTCGGAGCTCCCAATGTATAGACAACCCAGAACAAGCGACTTAGAGTACTCTCAGGAATGGTGGGAATCAGAAATACCTGTTCGTTATTATTCTCATATCAGTCCACAACAAGAGTAATCAGAGACACGGGAAAGTTTAAAATGTTTATTTTATAAACTACGTGTCCTAAGATGCAGTACTTTGGATAACATAAGCAGACAAATGATTAAAATTAAAACCATCAGCATTGTTACAATACCATAGAAAATGAAGGGAGAAATCATATTACAAATGACCGTGGAATACAACCACCCTCCCTTTGCTATTAAGCTAGTATTATTATACTAATAGAAGGTCTCTAGGCTTGAATGGGGAACTCCATACCGTAAAGATCAGCTTAGATGAATCACATACAGGATAGCTTTGCTCTGCGCCTGGAAAAGTTATTCTCCAGAATGTGTGCCTAATGCATGCAAACTGCAATATTAAAGGCTCTCGACTTTCAGATATTTGCAGCTGTGTGCGTGTTATGGCTAGAGTGTGGGCCAATCAACCTGAACTCAAAAACATACATTGTTTGGTGGCTCAGACTGTTTCTGCACACAATGTTCAGACCAAGGTCGCAGTGCACGTCTAGGGATGTGAACAACAGACAGTTCTCATGTGAAGAAAAGGCAAGCAAGCAGTTTTCAAATAATAACATGTACCTGCAGTGTCGTGTGCAAAAGCAGCAGAAGTGGCAAGATGGTGTTTCTAACGTCTAAGGCGCTTATGCTAACATAGCAATGTATGTATCTAAAACGCTGCCTTCACTACAGGGCTCCATGTAGTCCAAAGGGAAGGACAGTAAAATGAAACAACCCTTCTGGAGTGGAAAAGGCGTTTTTTTCTCTATCCTCTTTATGTAGGGGAATTTGCCAAAACCCTTTGCAGAGATCAAGAGTACTGATGTAGTGGGCCTTTCCAATTCTTTCGATCATTTCATCGACTCTTGGCAAAGGGTATGAGTCAAATTGTGAGATCTTATTCACTTCCCTAAAGTCTATGCAAAAACTGATAGACCCATCAGGCTTTGGCACTAGAACAATAGGGGAATTCCATTCGCTGGAGGATGGCTCTATTATCCCCATTTGGAGCATTTGTTCTACTTCTTGTTTTACTGCTTCTCTCCTAGTCTCGGGGATTTCTCAGCTTTACTTTGTTCCCGGGGAGAGTATGGATTTCATGCTCCCTAACGTCTGTTTTTCCTGGCATAAGGGAAAACACATCTTGTAAGGGTTGTAGACAAGTGCATAACTCGTGTCTTTGTTGAACTGAGAGCTCAGGATCTATACTTTGGTGATACAAGGGTTCGGTCGTTTCCATGAGTCCCAGTAGGGTAGGAATGGGCCCTTCCCATTTTTTTAATAGATTGACATGATAGATCTAAGAATGAGCAGGCCTTTTAGGGTCTAGTTCTAGACGGTAGGTTACCGGGGTCACCTTTTCTATTATCCTGAAAGGCCCTGCCACTGCCCTAGCATCTTATGGTCAGAGCTATAGACAACATCAATAAAACATAGTCTCGTATGTCGAAGGTACAGGTCTTGGTATTCTTATCATATTGAAATTTTTGAGAACATTGGGCCTGTTCTAGATGGGTTTTTACAATACTGCGTATTTCTTGGAGGTGAGTTTTGAGACTCCGTGCTCTTCTGCTGTTTACAGCGGATGGCGAAAAGAGCCAAGGGCAACATATCCTCCCATTTTCTAGTCTCAAGATCAAGGAGTTTTTTCAGGGTGATTTTAAGGCTGGCATTATATCTTTCCATCAACCCATCAGTTTGTGGATGATAGGCGGACGTTCTTAGTTGTTTAATGTTCAACTGCTGGCAAACTTGCTTCATCAATTTAGACACAAAGGGTGTGCCCTGGTCAGTTATGATTTCCTGGGGAAATCCTACTCTGGAAAAGATAGAAATCATAGTTTTGGCTTTCTGAGAGGCGGCGGGTTGTCTTAGAGCCATGGCCTCGGGGAAACGTGTGGCATAATCTACCAAGACCATCACATATCTGCAGCCACTCCGAGAGGGAAGAAGAGAACCGATAATGTCCATTCCCACCCAGGTGAAGGGTTCTTCAATTATGGGTAACGGGCAAAGGGGGGCTTTAGGGGGAAGACATTGACTGTTTTTCTGGCAAACAGAACATTCTTTACAATACCAGCGGATCTGTTGATATTTTACCGGCTAGTAGAACTTATCTAGAATATCTCTCTCGGTCTTTTCCCCACCGAAATAAACCCCCAACAAATGGCTATGGGCCAGAAAAAGGACTTTATCTCTATATTTTTGGGGTACTAACAGCTGAGGTTTGTGGTCCTTCCCTCCCTTCCTATATAGTAACTCTCTTCTTACAAAGAATTGGGAACCTACTTGATCTGGGTCTTCCTCTTCCTTGGCGTTGTTCCAAGGTTTCCTCAGGGTTGGGTCTTCTCTTTGCGCTATTGAGAACCCTGGATCATATTGCCACATAACTTCCTCTTGGGGTTGCGTCAGGGCTATTTAGGACCACATGTTTTTTTCTCTTTTCTTTTGCTTATTACTTTTTCTGGCTTTCCCTGGGGAAAACCCAAGGTTTTGCTCTTTAGAGAATGGAGCAATCTTTCTCCATTCTTCGGTTTCATCTTTTAGAAGCTGGTCTATGTAGGGATAGTCTTTTCCCAATATGAAGGGTTCTGGGAGTTTAGGGATGAGTCCCACACGCAAAGGGATCGGCTCTACCGCTGGCTCATGTTGTACCGGTACCTCCGTAGTAGGGTATTGTCTACTGTTCCCATGTGCACATTGTATGTTGACTAGACCTGTGGGTTGAGGGTTACCCCCGGGCACGGTTTGAGGCCTCATGACACTATGCAGACACCCTGTATCGATCAGGGCAGACCGGTCCTCCCCATTTACTCTCTCTGTTCTATGGTAGGGAACGGGTTGCCCTTCTCTAGTGCAGTTGTAGGATCATGTTAGTCCTACTTCCATCGGCTCTTCTCTTTGAGGGCATACCCTGGCTATATGTCCAAACCCTCCACAATTAAAACACTGGGGTCCTGTGGGGGTGGTTGGTCTAATAGGGGAGGTAAAGGACCAGGCAGCAGAGTAACAGTCTCGGGTTTTTTGTTACAGGGAGCCTATGGCTCTTTATAATAGTGTGTCCTGACGGTTTCACATGAGCTTCTTCTTTGCCCTTTTGTAGCTCAATGGCTCTACTAAAGGCACTGGCTATTTCAACTGCTCTCTCCATATTGAGTTGGGTATGTTGTCGTACCCATTTCTGTATGGGTGGATGTAGGGAAGTCAGATATTGTTCTAAATAAATTCTCGCCATGATTTCTTCTTTACTGGATCCCAATGGCTTGAGCCATCTATCTGCCATGTCTTTTACTCGGTATGACAGCGCTCTAGGTGTTTCTTGGGGTCCTTCCTTGATTTGCCGCAATCTTATACGATAAGTTTCCTCATCTATACCTAGTCTTTCCAGAACGTTTTTCTTTATCTCATCATAGGGGGTTAACCCCAGGGGGTTGGCTGCCTGGTAGGCTGCTTGCATGTCTCCTGAAAGGAGGGGTCCTAAGTAATGACCCCATTTCCTCAGGGGCCATCCCGCGGCCCAGGCCATCCATTCAAAATTGGAAAAGAACTCCGGATCTTCTCCACTCACATATTTTTGTAGCACCACCGAGGGGATGGTGGTATGTCCCCTTTGTTGGCAAAGGGTATCTGCTAATTTTCCGATGGAGTTCTCTTGATTTTGGCTGTGATTAGTCAGGTTTTGATGAAGTTTTCTCCTGTCCTCCTCTGCTACTGCCAGAAACTTTTCCATAATGCGTTCCAGCTTCTCTTGATTGTCTGCCATTTTCTGAAGTGCGGCCTCCATTTCCGCAGATTCCACTTCTGACACCCCTTGTCGGAGGGATGGGGGAAATAGAAACTCGGAGGCCTGAGTGGTGGTTGAATGGTTGACTTTTATTGAAGTAGGACAAATGGTGAAGATGATATAGGCGAGTTTATAGTTGAGATGGTCAAGTGGTTTGTGCTTGAGGATGTCTTCTGTCTTCTGCCCGTCTTCTTCTGGTCTTCTGGGTCTGGGGATTGCCTTCCCGGAGTGTCTCCAAGAGAAGAAAAGAGCGGTCAGTGGTCTGTCCTGTCCTCAACAAGATTACCGTCACCACACCCAAAGTGGAAAAAAATAGAAAGGTGGAAGGGAGACACTTCCCTCTCTTAGGAAATTCAATGGAAAATAGGCTCTCTTTTAAGGTATACTTCGTGGTAGGGATCTCTGCTCCCTTTTCTTTCAGTCAGATAACACACGAGTTCCCCAAATAAGGGATACCGGGTTGAAAGAGCAAGGATTGGACGGGTACGTTTTCACACGCCACAACACCATTGCCTCAACACATTCGTGCTCTTGGTTGATGGCGGTCAAATACAGACAATTAAATTATAAAAGGAGGGTGAAGGGGACTAAGGATGGTGCTTGGATTGTGCTCGATTAAGGATTCCTGTGCGCTCCCTTTACAACCCCCTCCCCTGTTGTCCCACTCACCGTATCTGCCACAACTCTCCATAGTTGCGGCGGCCTTCCAGCTTCCTCCGGGGGCATCCACCAGTCTTCGTATCAGCGTTCCACATCCTCCCCATCGTCTACGCCTTGCTGCACGGCGTCCTCGGTCCTCTTGCTTCCTGGGGATTCCTTACGATACTCCGTCCTGTCCGCATGGGTCTCGGCGTCTTCCGGGTTCCTCCTCCAGTCCGTCCCTTCCTCCTGCGTCAGATGCCTAAATGCTGGCTGTCCCGCCTCTTCCGGCATTCCCCTCTGTTCCCATTCGTCCAGCTTTCCTTCGTTCTTTGCTGTTTCCTTTTGGACAGAGGGAGGTGGGAAAGTTAACCCTTTGGCATCAGCTTTCTCTCGACTGGCAGGATCGGCGGAAAAAGGTAGGTTTGGTTCCAGCTCTCGTGGGATTCCTTCACACTCCCGAAAATTGGGTGGCCCATTTTTCATCAATTTACTCGCTAAGTCAGCCGGATGACATTGATAATGTGACTAATATAGTAGAGGGTGCTACTTTACCTCCCATAGTGCAAGAGCTGTATAACTGCCCTGTCAAGTTCAGTCTTGAAGAGACAAATAGTGCAATACAGTCTCTTAAACTAGCTAAAGCACCAGGGCCTGATAAAATTCCAGGTGACCTTTTTAAGTCAGAGACACTTATCTGGTCAACTAATTTTAACCTTTTATCGAATGCCATCTCGGCCGGGGGAGCGATCCATGATACATGGAGGGGGGCAGAGATTATCTTTTTTTTTGTTTTTTTTAATTTTTACCTCATATAACCTCAGTAGCCATAGCAACCTCTCGACCTGGTCCACCACTGGTGCAAATGACTTGATGGTTTCAGTCTCAGCTGTTGTTTCTTCTTTTTGGGGACCGCCCAAAGTACACATCTTGAGCTGATCAAGAGGTTTTTAATCATTGGTATTTAACCTTAGCCTACTCTAATCTGCTATCCATTACATTTCCATCCAACAGACTCCAGAATAACCCCGTAGCAGGCCTACCTCTATAAATATTCACCCTTTGATCCAAAGCTCTAAAATAAATAACTGAATTCCACCAGGCATTCCAAGACGGTGGTGCCACCTGACGCCAAAGTTTACAAATCTCTCTCCTAGCCAGGAGGATCATAAAAAACACCAGCTTATATTGCAGTACGTTCATATCTTGCCTCCCCCCGAGTTCAAAAGTTATCCCAAAAAGTATAAGAGATGGGCTTACCTCTACATCTGAACCAAGCACCTTCGAAATACTCTTACCCACGTTTTCCCAGTATTCCTGTAACTTAGGGCAGGTGGCAAATATATGAACATCATCCGCATTCAGAGAATCACACCTAATGCATCTTGCTTCTCCTCCGCCTCTCATTTTTGACATTTTCAGGGGTGACCAATACAGCCTGTGGATTGTAAAAAAAATGGTTCTTTCTGAGTGGAGCAGATTTAACCGTCGAATAAAGAGTATCTATTGATACTTGCCATAATTTATCTTACTCCTCCTGTGGCAAGTAGTTTTCCCAGACTCGTCTTGGTTTATCAATCTTCCTGTCGGCTGCAGTTAGAAGATGCCCATACCAAAGAGCCACTTCCTTTTTCCTGGGAGCCACATCTTGTAGATCATTTTCCATTTGACACTCCTCGTAGGGCGGCCAGGATTGGTTCTTGCACCAAGAAACAATCTGATAGTATTTAAATCTGGATAAAGTACCTTTAGTGATAGAATTCCAATACTCCCATGAGAAGCATTCATTATTTAAGACAATGTCCTTCCAGGACGTGACACCAGCCTCAAGCAGAGGACGAGCTAAAGCATCTTGGAAGCACTCCGGTGTTCCTGGAGACCCCCACACAGGGGCCCACTCACTATAGTACGGAAGGCCGAGGCAGTCACGACAGCTTGCCCATAGCTTTGCCGCCATTTGTAAGGTCTTCAAACGCACTTTTTTGAAAAATTTGAAAGAACCAAATTTGTACATAAATCCAGATGCATCTATGCCGTTTAACATGGCTGAGAACATACTCCCAATTAGTGATTTGTCTGGGGAGAGCAGTAGCATCCTACAGTTCTTTATCTGATACGCCCAGCAGTATAATTGTAAATCAGGTAGACCCATACCTCCTTGGTTCAGTTTCCGTCTTAATTTCTTCCAGGATAAACGGACCCCCTTGCTAGCCCATATAAAAGATGAAATTTTTCCCTGGATTTTAAGCAGATCGGCTTTTGCAAATGCTAAAGGGATATTATTAAACAAATAGGTAAATTTTGGCAATATGGACATTTTTATTAGGTTCACCCTCCCACAATGTGAGAGAGGTAAACTCTGCCACCTTTTCAACAAGACATCGACCTCCTTAGACACCCTTTCTAAATTTATTTTTGGGAGTTTCCCCAAATCATGGGTGATTGTAATTCCTAAGTATCTGAACTCCTTAACCGACTTGCTCTCATGATCTGGGATGTTCCACGCCATAACCTCGGTCTTATCTACATTCACTTCATACCCTGAAAGTTTCCCAAATGCCTGTGCTTCAGCCATAAGCTCAGGGAGTGCAGTAGTGAGATTAGGAGACATTAGCACCAGGTCATCTGCATAAAGGGCAACTTTCCTCTCAAATTCATTGATGGAGAAGGGAATTATCTTCTGGTTATAGCGAAGACTTTGGGCGAGAGGCTCAATATATAAGTGAAACAAAATAGGCGACAAAGGGCAGCCCTGCCTGGTTCCCCTACTTATTTGTACAGTTGGTGAGGGACTTCCATTAACTAGAATCTGGGCATAAGGTGACCTATAGATTTTTTTTGAGTACATCCCTAAACTCATCCCCGAGTCCAAAAACCTTCAAGACCCTATCCAGAAAGTGCCAATTTACACGATCAAAAGCTTTGGCAGCGTCCACAGTAATGATGGAAAGAGGCATACTCTGTGCCACTGCCAAATCCGCTGCCCCAATTAGCGTATAAACTAGTTCTGACATTTGCCGGCCTGGAATGAAACCCTTTTGATCTTGATGTATAATGGGGCCAATAATTTTTGACAGGCGATTATTCAATATTCCTGCAAATACCTTATAGTCTGTATTTAGTAAGGATATCGGCCTATACGACTGACATAGAGTCGGGTCCTTCCCTGGTTTCAAGATGAGAGATATGAGTGCTCCGTTCCAAGAGTCTGGCAAGGGGGAAAGACCACCTAGAATATCATTAAATAAATCCAACCAAACTGGAATAATCTGATCTCTTAATATGGAGTAAACTTCAATTGGGATTGAGTCTGGGCCGGGGGCCTTTCCTCTCTTAGATTTATCCAGAACAGCCAGAATCTCACTTCCAATTATTTTGGACTTTAAAAAATTCCGACTATCCTCGGATAATTTCGGAAGCAGTTTCTCATTAAGCCACAAATCTATATGTTCTTCCGCTGTATAAGAGTCCTCTTTATATAGCTCTTGAAAGAACTGAACAAAAGACTGTTCTATCTCATCTTTATCCTCAGTGATGAGTGCTTGATGTTTTATCCTACTGATGTAGTTGTAGGATTTGTCGATTCGACTCTTTATTGCCAATAGCTTTCCACAGTTCTCTCCCTGCTCAAAATCAGACATCTTACTGGCTTCCCATTTTTGAAGAATAATCTCCTCAGATTTAAGCCTAAAGTTCAACTGAACTTCCTCAAGTCTCCTAGCTAAATCTTCTCTCTCTTTGACCTGTATACTCCCGTGTTTAAGCTTTGCTTCTATTTTTTTTAATTGTGACTCTAGGCCAGATAACTCAGTCTTCTCCATCCTTGACCAGCCCGCAGCCGCCCCCTTTAGAGTTCCCCTTAGCCAAGCTTTATAGGTATCCCAAACATTATACAAGGAGGTTGATCCTAGGTTGTCTTGTAGAAAACAGGCAGTTTTAGATTTCAAAAGGTCAGGGGTGGAAGGTTGCAGTAAAAATCTCCTATTTAGAGTCCATCTCCTCGTAGGAGTATTATGAGGGAGCTCCAAATTAAAGGCTATTGCTCCATGATCAGAGATATGAATCGGCATATACTCTATATGACTGACTTTATCTACCTCCGAACGCTCCATGAAGATATAATCTAGCCTGGAACAGTGTAGATTCTTTTTACTAAACAAGGAGTACTCTCTTGCCTCACCATTTTTTTCCCGCCATACATCACATAAATTTAGATTTTTGAGAGTAGTCCTAAGATAGGCTTTAACACGGGGAACCGCAATCTGTTTCCGAAAGGTGGATCTGTCCAGTCTATTATCCATAAGGACATTAAAATCTCCACCCCATATAAGTGGGGAGTCAAAGTCGGCCAGGGCAAAACAAAGATTATGTAGTGGATCAGTATCATCCTCATTTGGGCCATAGTAACTAACTATAGTATATTTAGACATCTGAGATTTTATTTCAGCTATGACCCAACGCCCCATTATATCTGCCTGAAATCTAATAAGTTCAGTCCCCGAGTTTTGTTTCAATATAATAGCTGCCCCTTTTGAACAGCACTGTTGGTCTGAAGCTATAATTTTATCTACCCATCTTTCCTTGCCGAATAATGCCTTACACTCTGATTGTAAAAGGTGGGTTTCCTGGATCATGCAGATTGTGGCCGAACTATTTTTTAAATACTATAGGATCAGACGCTGTCTTCTCTTAATTCTCAACCCATTAACATTCCAACATAGGAAATCCAAGTTCCGGCTTGATCCCTGTAGAGGTCTATCCCCCATCATTATCTTGGTCCAGTTCACTTCCCCTGCTAAGGATACTGAGAGTTACTATATCAAAAAAGTTTATCAGGTTTATTTTTTTATTTTTTCCCAACGCTCCCCACCAACATGTGTGTAAACCCCCCCTACACCAACCCCTCCCCCTGTCTACTGGTGCACCCCCCCCCCCGGGAACCCTCCCTGTCTAATCCTGGCAATAAACATTGCCATATGAGTCGTAGCTCTCCCGTCTCCCACCAAAAGGAAAAAAGAAGTGAAATATAAGATTATATATGGTACCAACTAAATTCCAGCTTTGGCCTGTTCTAGAAGAGTGTCTACCTCTTCCGGGAACCTGAAGTTATACGTCTTGTTAGCCCATACGACCTTCAAAAAAGCAGGGAATCTTAGCTGCACCTAATCCCCCAATTCTCTTAATGCATCCATTCGTTTCCCTAATTCCCATCTCCTATCTTCCGTTACCTTGGAGATATCAGACCTAATCTTAAAGGAGATGTCACTAACCTCAATGGATTTAAGTTTAAGGGCTACCCCTAATAACTGCTCTTTTAGCAAATAGGATTGGATGCATATTAAGATCTTCCTGGGCTTCTTTCTTGCAGGGTTGAGCCTGAAGGGGTCTCTATGTACGCGTTGTATTTCTTTCTCCCATACTGATGCTGAGGCAATTTGGGGAAATGCTTTAACAAGGATATCTATTACAAATGCTCTCAAATTGTCCCCTTCCAGTCCTTCTTTTAAGTCTAGTATTCTTAGGTTGTTTCTTCTAGATATATTTTCAAGTCTCTCCAGCCTCTCATCGGCATCCCGCTCTCTCTCTTTTAGCCTGAGCGTTTCGCGGGCATTATCCTTAACCTCCTGACCAAGTTCTTCCACCTTATTTTCCAATGCCTCCAGTCTATGTGTTAATGCATCTAAATTCTCTTCTAGACTGGTGCATGTGTCCTGTATCTTCCTCTGGTTAGCCTCCGAGGTTGAGAATCGTGTGCTCATATCTGCAGATATTTGTCTTAGCATCTCTTGTATTGAGTCTCTAGCAGGGCTTAACTCGACCTCTTCGACCCCTTCCACACTCTGCCTCTGGGCTTCCAAATTCGGTTCTATGTTTTCCACACTCTCATCCCCAAGTCAGGCTGATTCGCATACCCATCTTCCATTGAAGCAGAGAATGTACCATTAGACTTATCTAGTACGGAATATCTATTTGATAAAGGGACGGGTGCTAAAGCCGAGTCTGTCGGTGAAGCCACCTTACTCAAGTCCCTTTTCCTTTGTGGATTGGACATAAAGTAAGCCTTTAAAGAAGGCGTTATTTTTGTAAGGGGTTGGATTTTCTCTCTCTTCCTACCCTTCACGAGAGCAGGTTTCCCTGTCTTAGAGGCCGGCTTCTTACTCTTATGACCACTTATTGAGGCCTCCGTGGGCATAGGCGGCTGCGTAGGCTGTATACACTGTATTACCTGCGCTGGCTTTTGTACAATGGATTCTATCCCAAGAAATTTCCGTGATCTTAATTTGTACCTCCGTCCTTGAATAGTGGCAGTGTTAGGTGGCTGTTTGAGTGTATTTGGCTCTACCCCTTTATTCGGCTGTTGCCCTCCCCTTACCGATAAAGCCAGATTCTGCTCAGGTTGTTCAGACTGTAAGTTATCTACCTCCATGTGGTAGTAAGTATCCTCATTACCTAGTTTATCTACGTCGGAGAATATAGTGTAAGGCTTGCGATGTTTGCATGGAGAATGAAACTCATACAGGCAGTTCTCGAAGTGAGCTGTGCCTCTACCTCTATCTCTTTGTACTTGGGACAGCTTTTCAGGGGGTAGACATAACACTCCTAACGCTCCCAAAGTGAGACAGCTAGAGAGTTGTGCTTGATAATAACACTGTGCACGTCTAAACTGTGTTAATGCCCCGGCTGCCCTAAAGAGGGGAAATGTCGACCCTGCCCACATTCAGAAGCTACACCCAAAACTTTTTTTTTTTTTTAACTGGCTAATAGAAGTTGCAGATCCCCCTCTGTTGAGCCCTTGTCTCTGCTGCAGGATCGGCGGAAAAAGGTAGGTTTACTCGCTAAGTCAGCCGGATGACATTGATAATGTGACTAATATAGTAGAGGGTGCTACTTTACCTCCCAAAGTGCAAGAGCTGTATAACTGCCCTGTCAAGTTCAGTCTTGAAGAGACAAATAGTGCAATACAGTCTCTTAAACTAGCTAAAGCACCAGGGCCTGATAAAATTCCAGGTGACCTTTTTAAGTCAGAGACACTTATCTGGTCAACTTATTTTAACCTTTTATCGAATGCCATCTCGGCCGGGGGAGCGATCCATGATACATGGAGGGGGGCAGAGATTATAACTATTTTTAAAAGGGTGAGGTTCACAACCCAGCTAATTACAGGCCAATTAACCTTTTAGACAATGCTCAAGAAGTTTTTAGTAGCCAAAAACTGAACAAATTAACAGAATGTATGGAAGAAAACCCCAAACTTTTGCCCTTCCAAGCAGGCTTCAGAACTAAAATTAGCACCATAGATAAGATTTTTAGATTTAGACTATTGTATTGGAAAACTGTGCTTTTACACAAGGGTATGTTGTACGTAGCATTTATTGACCTTAGAGCTGCCTTTGATTTTATCCCCCGTTCCAACTTGTGGCAGCTTCTTTCTAATATAGTCGTTCCCAGTAATCTTGTACATCTATTGAGTAAATGACATGAGAATAATTATGCCCAAGTACGTTGGGAACCAAGTGGAGAACTGACTAATCTGATAAAGCTGTCTGATACTTGTGTATAAGCTGGATATATCCAAGGTTAGCATGATAACCTTGGATATAACCAGCTTATACACAAGTATCAGACATACCGATGGAGTGGAAGCAGTGAAATACTTTTTGAAAGGACGATCACTCAGATTTTTGGAACACAATGACATGATCATTACATTTATACTGTTCTGCATTAATAACAACATTTTTCTGTTCCAGGAGCAGAGGTATAGACAGGTACAGGGAACGGCGATGGGCACCTGCTTCGCCCCCAGTTATGCAAATTTATTCGTGGGCTGGTGGGAGAAGCAGGTGGCCTGGACCGAAACCCATGAAGGCTGGGTGGACAATATAATCTGTTGGAGGAGATACATAGACAACCTCTTCATTATATGGAGAGGGTCTATGGAAACAGCTGGACGATATATTTCCTCACTGAATACCAATGAATTGAATCTTCACTTCACAGGAGAAATGAGCACCACAGAGGTGACATTTCTAGATTTGCGAGTATTTGTAGAGAACAATGTGATACACACTGCGCTCTACAGAAAGAAAACAGCTGGGAACTCTGTGTTACATAAGAGGAGTAGCCACCCTGCAAGCTTGATTCGCAGTATTCCCTACGGGGAATTACTTCGAATCAAACGTAACAGCTTGAGGGAAGAAGACTATAAGAGAGCAGCGGAAGAGAGTCTTCAACGATTTAGAGCTAAGGGATACCCTAATGATTTTTTGAAGACAGCAGAAGTTAAGGCAGCACAGAAAAACAGGATGGAACTCTTAAGACAGAAAGATACCCAGAGAATAGGAACAAATATTGAAAATCAATTTCGAATGATTACCCGCTACTCCAATGCTGCACATGAAATTAGAACAATTTTACGGAGCAATTGGAGGATTCCTAGATCTGATACTATTATAGGGAAAGATCTACCGATGGAACCCAGTATAACCTTTAAAAGAGCTAGATCCCTAAAAGATCAATTGGTGGAGAGTCACCTGGAAGTAAGCAGATCAGAAACAGGTCTACAGAGTCTCCGTGGCTCTTTTCCTTGTGGCAAGGGCAGAGCATGTGCCACAAGCACACAAGTCATTACATATAGAGTATGGAATGATGAGAGACAGAGAGGCATTAAGAAGTTTATGACGTGTAGTACCCCATACGTAGTCTATTGTTTGGTATGTCCATGCAATCTTCGATACGTTGGGAGTACCATTAATCCTGTGAAGATGCGTATCTTGGAACATCAGAGAGCAATAACTAGCAGGGACACGAATTATCCAGTTGCACGTCACTTTGCTAGCAAACACAACAGTAATAGATCCTTATTACAATACTTCTGTTTAGATCACGTCCCAAAGAGTATTAGAGGGGGCGACAGAGAGAAGTGCTTAAGGAGATTGGAATCTCGTTATATTATTGATCTCCAGACGAAACATCCAGGAGGCCTGAACAGTGGGGAGGAGCTTGCAGTTTATCTATGATTAGTAGCAAAATTGGAAAAACATAAGCTTCATCAGATAAGAGAACAGGACAACTACATGTATATAAGAGAAAGATTAGGACAGATTATTTAGGCAGAATAAATTAGTGTTACCAAAGGAAATGATGGACGGAGTGTTGAACATTGCAAGCACTCACCCCCAGTCAACTGATCTGGGTTTAATCCACCACTGTTCTTTAGCCCACTCTGCCACCCCAGTTCAGACATGACAATATGCAAATCAGTCTGACCCTGTGCCTCATGGGAACAGTCCAGCCCGAACTGCCAAGCCATGTCTTCCCTGGACCGGAAACAAGCTTCCTAGGACCGGTTTCTGGCATTTCAGCCGTCTTCAGCCAGGTTTGCTTGAATCCAGTGGCAAAGTGAGCAAGGGACTCACGTCTGAGCATACCCTGCCAACTTATGGCGAACAAAGCAATACCAAAGGAAATGATGGACGGAGTGTTGAACATTGCAAGCACTCACCCCCAGTCAACTGATCTGGGTTTAATCCACCACCGTTCTTTAGCCCACTCTGCCACCCCAGTTCAGACATGACAATATGCAAATCAGTCTGACCCTGTGCCTCATGGGAACAGTCCAGCCCGAACTGCCAAGCCATGTCTTCCCTGGACCGGAAACAAGCTTCCTAGAACCGGTTTCTGGCATTTCAGCCATCTTCAGCCAGGCTTGCTTGAATCCAGTGGCAAAGTGAGCAAGGGACTCACGTCTGAGCATACCCTGCCAACTTATGGCGAACAAAGCAATACCAAAGGAAATGATGGACGGAGTGTTGAACATTGCAAGCACTCACCCCCAGTCAACTGATCTGGGTTTAATCCACCACCGTTCTTTAGCCCACTCTGCCACCCCAGTTCAGACATGACAATAAGCAAATCAGTCTGACCCTGTGCCTCATGGGAACAGTCCAGCCCGAACTGCCAAGCCATGTCTTCCCTGGACCGGAAACAAGCTTCCTAGGACCGGATCTGTTGACTGGGTGTGAGTGTTTGATTGGTTCTGATGTTCCGTCCATCGCCACCCCCTTTTGTACCGCTTTGTTCGCCATAAGTTAGCAGGGTATGCTCAGACGTGAGTCCCTTGCTCACTTTGCCACTGGATTCAAGCAAGCCTGGCTGAAGACGGCTGAAATGCCAGAAACCGGTCCTAGGAAGCTTGTTTCCGGTCCAGGGAAGGCATGGCTTGGCAGTTCGGGCTGGACTGTTCCCATGAGGCACAGGGTCAGACTGATTTGCATATGGCCATGTCTGAACTGGGGTGGCAGATTGGGCTAAAGAACGGTGATGGATCAAACCCAGATCTGTTGACTGGGTGTGAGTGTTTGATTGGTTCTGATGCTCCGTCCATCGCCACCCCCTTTTGTACCGCAGAATCAATTAGTGTAGCATTATGGGAAGCACTGGGATGCATGTGGCATATCACATAGATATAAATATTCGGAAAGTTTGTGCCCATCCAGAGCTACATGAGTATTGAACATAAATAGAACGCGCAGGACAAATATGAAAGACTGACATTTGCTAGATTACCTATTGAAGGTTAGATATTGTAGGATAAATATGTGCAGCAATTATCAGCAATGACAAGCATATCTTTAATTAATTTGCATTAAGGATTGATTCAATGTTGCTGGAAATGTAATTTATGGTTTCAATATACAGATCAATAAGGTGCATGAACTGGGGGGGCGTGGCCTGTAGCCAAAGAAAATGGCCGCACACTGAGTGAGCGGCGCTAGCAGCCCGCAGTATATCGCCCCAAATCCGTCACAATCCGTACAGCATTGGAAACCCACCTGCAGGCAAGGCGAAGGGACAGTGGCGAGCGGCGATCGTCCGGTCCAAGGCAGCCCCAGTGCGTCCGACTGCAGAGGAGTTGAAATCGCGCGGACGCGGAGCAGGACGAGAAAATGGCGCCCGCCGCCTGGAGGTGATTCGGGATCAAGGAGCGAGCTGCGCTGCGGTGCCGGGTGGCTTAGAGGACGGAGCGGCGTGAACACTCCCCAGCGAGCACATTGGGCGCCCGATGCCAGATTGCGATGCGGCTGCGACCCGCCGCCTATGGTCCGGCCTGGTGAGTCACAGGAAGGTGCCTGGGGGAGAACCCGGGAGCGGTGCTAGGGCCGGCCGGTTGAGCACTGCGGCGGCGTGCTGGTAGCCTGTGAGCAACGGGGGATTATCGGGGCCGGTCGGGCCCTGCTGGGTTAGAGACTGTGGCCTGAGGCTCTCCTGAGCGCGGCGGCACCTGGAGCTGGCGGGGGCGGAGAGCTGGTCATTAACGGATTGCCGTATATAAGGAGTGGAGGCGGCTGACTGCAGGAACGGAATCCGGCGTGGTGGGCTCGAGCTGGGCCCCTGAGTCCCTGCACTGGGCATCTGCGGATCTGGCTTCTTCGCCCACTGTCGAGGGCTGGCGCAGTGCTGTGGACTCTGGGGGGATCCCGCGCCGGGGTCCCTGGCACTTCACTGTCTAGGAGGTGGCCCGACTGCTGGACCACCCTGGGCCCCTGGGAGATCTCTTCAGCTTGGATAGTCACAGCACTAAGAGGGGCAGCGCAGGCCTGGACTGTCATCGGCAGTGGAGGTGAGCGGTGGGGCTCAGGGGACGATACGTACTGTTGCAGTGGTGGACCCCGGGGGAGACAGGTCGCAGGCTCCACAGTGGTTGGTTGGGGTCTGGCCTGGGCCTCCGACGGGGTGGTCCTGGGAGCCTGCTACACTGCTTAGTCAACTTCACTGGGACTCTTGCCATGGGTCGCAATAAGTTATCGGCGCAGGCCCAGGCCAATCACATTGATAAGTACACGGTGGCTATGGGCAGGGACGAGGGCCAGCAGGGCGCGAGCCAGAGCGGTGGAGTGGAGGATGACTCTCCGGAGCCCTCGCTTTGGGACATAATGCTGGCGATTAAAGATATGCGGGGCACGATGGAGCCGAAGTTGGATTCAGTCACGGAGGAGGTCAACCTGCTTCGAGCGGATTTTCGTAAGATGTCCGAAAAGGTGGCGGCAGCGGAGAGTGGCATTGGGGGATTGCAGGCTAGAATGAAACGAATGGAGGAACAGGTCGCCTCGCTCACCAGAAACCAAACGAGCGTGATGGACCGCCTGGAGGATCAGGAAGGGCATGCCCAACGCAACAACCTTCGCATCGTGAGGGTTCCGGAGGGATTGGAGGGCCCGTCCATGGACTGCTTTGTAGAGGACTTGATTTTAAACCACCTTAAGCCGAAACGCCTCTCTAACTTCTTTTCAGTGGAAAGGGCTCACCGCGCGCGGGGGGGGGGAGGCCTAAGCCTGGGGCACCTCCGCGCACCATAATAGCTCGTATCCTGAATTACAGGGATCGTGACGCCATCTTGCAGGTATCGCGAGTGTCTGGGGACTTGAGGCTAGAGAATGCCACCGTTCGCTTTTTCCCCGACTTCACGTTGCACGTCCAGCGCCTCCACAGATCCTTCGACGGGGTCAAAAAAGCCCTTCGTGAACGTGGGCTAAAGTACATGATGCTATTCCCGGCGCGCCTCAAGATTATGGACGGGGATAAGGCATACTTCTTTGACTCTCCGGCAGAGGCGAGAGACTGGATGGAAGGGTGGCGCGCCGTGGGCCGACAGGGTGGTCCACGGAGAGCGGCCGCTGGCTGCGCCGGGCGGGAGGTCCGGGCACAGCACACGCCGCCACGAGAGCACGGAGAGGACACACAGACTCCCTTTAAGTGACCAAAGTGCTTTTGGGTGGCACGGGGTATGGATTGGAAGGAGAAAGGGTGTGTGGGGTGCTGCCTGTGGCTGGGATCCCTTTCTGTGCACGGGGGGGTGAATATGAGGTAGGATGCCTGATGTGGGGCTGCAATCATGGGCTGGCGGTTTAATCACGGTGTCTGGGCCGGTGGTTGGTCTAGTCATCTGAGGATGGGGGGGAGGAGTGCTCTTGGGGGTGCGGTGGGGTCCATTTTATTGTGGTGTTATTGGGCTGTGAACTCCGTTAATGCAGTATGACATTTTCTGCGGACTGTAGACTCATGTTCCCTTGTTTTGTGGACACTGGGGTGATGGGGCGACAGGCACTCTGCGAGTTTTCAGGGTGGGTGGTTGGGGGCAGGGAGGCAGGGAGGGGGGGATAGGTTTGGGCGGGACGGTTGGGGATGGGAGTTTGTTTTTGGTTAGCTCATGGTTGTTCGCACTTCAATTCATGGATGAGTGGTCGGCGGGGCAGATGTGGTGGGGGGCCGGTTTTGTTAGCTCATGGGGCCTGGTGCAGGACGGGGTGATCATTCACAACTGCGAATCTGGACATGGAATGTAAATGGGCTGGGCAACAAGATTACGAGAACACTGGTACTACAATTTGTGAAGCGCCACTCTCCGGACGTGGTGCTCCTCCAGGAGACGCACCTTCGGGGCAATAGATGCAAGGCCCTAGACCGTTTCGGCTACAAATTGGTGGCTCACTCGGGGTTCACGTCGGGTTCCAGGGGGGTGGGGATCCTTATCCGAGCCGCACTGCCCCTGATCATCAATAGGGTATGGACGGAGGACTCGGGGTGCATGGTGTCGGTTGCAGGTAATTGGGAAGGGAGGCTCCTGGTCCTTTGCTCTTGTTATGTTCCGCCGGGCCTTCAGGCCCCGACGTTTCCAAAGTTGGGGGCTCATTTGCTGGACCTCCCTCAGGGCTTCCTTGTGCTCGGCAGTGACACCAACGCGGTCCTGGACGCTGACTGGGATCGTTTTGGGATGCGGAGGGGCAGTAGAGGGGAAATGGGTTTGCGGGGCTTTACGGCGGCGATGGGCCTTGGAGGCGTATGGCGCTCGCTTCATCCCTCCCTACGGCAATATACGTTCTACTCTGCCAGACATGGGTCATTCTCTAGACTGGATCATATCTTTGCTAGGGAGGATCATTTGGGAGAATTTGTGGACTCCTGTATCATGGCCCGGGGAATCTCAGACTACTCCCCTGTGGAGGTGGTCCTCATGGGGGCAACAACCGCTAGGGCGACCTTTCCCAGGCTTGACC
This sequence comes from Triturus cristatus, assembly GCF_964204655.1. Classification (NCBI taxonomy): domain Eukaryota; kingdom Metazoa; phylum Chordata; class Amphibia; order Caudata; family Salamandridae; genus Triturus; species Triturus cristatus. The sequence continues at coordinate 1,186,240,603 of NC_140581.1, read as the reverse complement.
CGTGTCGCCTTCGGGATGACTCCACTAGACATAAGGTGCGGGAATGCTCTTGGCAGTACTTTGCTGACAATCAGGGCTCGGTAGATTCTCAGATTACCGTGTGGGAAGCGTACAAAACGGTCATCAGGGGCCAGGCCCAGGCGCTGATTGGGGCCCAAAAGAAGGAGGAGTCGCGACGGATTCAGCAACTGGAACGGGAAATAGAGGAATTGGAGCGCAGGGCAGGCGGGACCCCTTCGAAGGATCGGACCCACGCCCTGGTGCTCAAGCAGCAGGAACTCCGGTCGTTAGCCGAGGGCGAGGCACGGGCCTATTCCCTGGCTACGCAGCGCAGGATCTATGACGCAGGGGATAAGAGTATGAAATTGCTGGCATGGCTTGAGCGCCGAGACCGCGAGAGATCTTGGGTGGCGAGGGATGCTTCCGGGTCCTTGGTGGATACAGGTGTGGATATAGCGCAAGCATTTGCATCCTATTATGAAGGGGTCTATTCACCGGTCTGCACCAGGTCGGAACGGGACTGTGAGGAGTTCTTGAGAGACTTTGCTCTCCCGACTCTCTCGCGGGATCAAGCCAGCCGTCTGGATTCCGTCCTGACGGGAGCGGAAATCGGGGAAGCCCTTAACTCCCTGCAGGCAGGGAAGGCTCCCGGGCCTAATGGGATCCCGGTGGAACTATACAGGAGTCACGCTAGTGTGATTATTGACCCGTTGCGGAGCATGCTCCTGGAGGCACAAGAGGTGGGTAGGCTCCCACCGGATCAGAGAGAAGCCACGATAGTAGTCATACATAAGGCAGGGAAACCGGCAGACCTATGTTCTTCATACCGGCCAATCTCACTGTTAAACATGGAGGCCAAAGTATTGGCTAAGGTCTTGGCGACGAGATTATTGTCGGTTTTGCCGGACCTTATCCATATAGACCAGTCAGGTTTCATGCCCCATCGGAGCACCCGGCATAATCTGAGAAGGATATATGGAGTCCTGTACATGACGGAGGCGGTGGGGGATACTCAAGCGGCCCTGATGTCCTTAGATGCATCAATGGCCTTTGATAGTATCGAGTGGCCCTACCTCTTTATGGTCCTCCAGAAGTTGGGCTTTGGCCCGACCGTTTGTAGCTGGGTGAGGTTACTGTATGAGCAGCCAGTTGCGAGGGTGAGGGTGAACGGGGCTATGTCCCGAACGTTTCACCTGCGGAGGGGGACCAGACAGGGGTGTCCTTTGTCCCCACTGCTTTTTGCCCTCGCTCTCGAGCCGTTGGCGCATTGGATCAGGCGGGATAGGTCTTTTTGGGGCTTGGCGCTCAATGACAACTGGGAAGAGCGTATATCCTTGTATGCGGACGATATTGTCCTCTATATGGCCCGCCCGTACCACTCGATCGCCCAGGCGCTTCACCTCTTCGAGTTGTTCGGGAGCTATTCTGGCTTCTCCATTAATTGGTCCAAGTCTCTCATTTACCCCCTCTCTGGCCCGCCGCCGAGAATCCCGACGGGATGCCCGGCATTGATGGAAACTAAAGGCTTCCGGTATTTGGGGATTTATGTCACCAGAGATAGCTCGGAATTCCTAGCGGAAAACATTGAACCACACTTGGTGAGGCTTGCCTCTGATGTGGCCCACTGGCGGTCCCTGCCTCTCACTATTGCCGGGCGGGCTGCACTATTCAAAATGCTGGCCTTGCCGCGGCTCCTGTACGTCCTGCAGAATACGCCGTATCCAATCCCGAGTGGAGTGTTCAGGCGCATATCTCGATTGATCCGCACGCTGCTGTGGGACGGTGGCAGCCCGAGGATAGCTATGCGTAAACTCACACGAGGAGTGTACGAGGGGGGGTTGGCCCTCCCGGATGTCCAATTATATTATTGGGCTTCCCAACTGCAGGTGGTAAACGATTGGGTATACGCGCCGAGTTCGGAACCTGCCTATCGGGTCGACAGGTATGCAATGCCGGGAGGCTCTTGCGAGCCACTCCTATATTCGCGCCGGTGGCGTGGAGCCCTGCCTTCGCATACGAGGGTGGTGCTGCAGTGCTGGCGGGAGGCGAATCGCTTCCTGGGGTGGGCTGGTGCACTGACTGGGAGGACCCCTTTGTGGGTGGGGGATTATCTGCCAGAGGTTAAGGGACTTACGGGCTTCAAGGGCTGGAGGTTGATTGGAATAGAATACCTGGGGGATGTCTGGAAAAGAGAGGCCCCCAGATCCTTTGAGTATCTCCAACGAGAATTCCGAATGCACGAGTCCCAGCGGTTTCATTATCTTCGCCTTCGACATGCCCTGCGGTCCCAGGTGAGCCCGGACGTTTCTATCCCGGAGTATTCTCCTATGGAGGACAGGCTTTTGTTGGATACCATCTTAGGTAGGCCCACGGCTACCATTTATCGTAAACTCATAAACAATATGCCTGATCAGTTGGAGTCCCTGCGGGAGAGGTGGGAGGTAGACATAGGCCGCCTCGAGAACGATGACTGGCAGGATGCTTTACAAAGCCCGCGCGAGGTGGCTATTCGGGTAAGATTCCGCCTCGTGCAGCTAAAGATCCTACATCGGGTGTATTACCCGCGTACCCACCTTTTCGCATGGGGTAGGAGCTTGTCCCCGTTATGCGCGCGGGGATGCCAGGAGGAAGGGTCATTCTATCATATCCTTTGGGCATGTCCGAACATTGTACCCTTTTGGACGAAGGTGGCCCGGACGATGTCGATTGTGGTGGGTTCGCAGGTCCCGGTGGAGCCCAAGTGGCTTCTTCTCATGATTAAAGGCCCCACTGACTGGTCCAGGTACCATGAAATTTGGCTTGCGTTGGCGGCCGGAGTAGCGAAACGCAACATTGCCAGCTGTTAGGGGGCGCGGGAGCCGCCGCAGTGGGATCAATGGCTCAGGGACTTGGATTGGTGTCAGAGGGCGGAAGAAACCATATACAAGGCCAGGGGCTGTGCAAAAAAGTGGCATAGGGTGTGGGGTTCATGGAAGAGGTTTCGGGGTGGGGCGGAGGGGGGTCCATTCTGAGCATGTCCTTGGTTTATTATGTAGAATTGTATGGGTATCGTGCGCAGGACTTAGTCACTATGCATTCTGCCGATGGCTGTATTCTGTTTGTGACCATGAGCAAAGTTAATAAAAAGAATTTAAAAAAACAATAAGGTGCATGAACCCTAAAGATTTATATAATTCAATGAACTGCCTATGAAATGTAAATAGATCAATATGCGGACTGAAACATGTTTAAAGATGGCGCTCATAGTCGAGTAACAGTCCTTTGTCCGTTGCAATGAAACTGACATGTGATATAAAGTTGCCATGGTAACGGCGCCCGTCGACATTGACGAAGGCTGACGCCGAAACGTGTTTGTTGATTTAGAATTCACAATAAATCCTAAAGTGGATTTAGCCTAATGAGAGTGCTGGCCCTAATTTACGTTGTAAGAAGCTGGATATTCTAGCGGCTTGCCACCGCTGGACCGGGCACCCGCTCACGAGTGCAGTAACGAAGGCAACACACGGAGCAAGAATATATATATATATATATGATACTCTCACGGGTGACAATAAGCACTCTACAAATCCACTGATTGATTGATGGGGTGTCTACAAATCCACTGATTGATTGATGGGGGTGCAGTGATTGTGGGAAAGGTGGTGGTGATAGTTACTGCAGGTTTCTGGGGTCTTACAAATATGGGAGCCAGCAGTGTTGCTGTAACCACATGCCTTTGAGAAGGTTGAATAAAGGTGATCCGTACCGCCTCTCTGCCACTCTTCACACTGATGATCACTGGCTCATCATCACCACCTTCCTCACTTGCAAGCCTTTCAGCAATCTTCCTTTTCCCTTGTCTCTCGGACTCAGCCAGGGTCCAATCTATGTCCAGATCATCAGAAGGGGGCTTGGAGAAAATTGGGGTGTACTCTTTCTTTTTATTTCAGGATATTGTGAAACTGATGGGGTAAGAGCAGTCTTCTCAATAATAACTTGCTCCACAAGAATTAAACCTCCTGTTATGCTCCTATGTCCGGAACAGCTGTTGCTGACTGCGACTCTTGTTGTCAAATTTTCTGCAATGATTCGGTTTGTGGCTGAGACAATTCCCTTCCAGATTAACTGCTCTCCATGACAGCAGTCACTGCAGAGCTGAGAGACTTGCCCTTAGGTTTTAGTGGTGGAGATGCCATTGATGCAGGAGTCTCATCCTCTTTCTGTCCAAAGGATGCTTCAACAGATACATTACCTTTCCTGAAAAAGGATGAGGGCTTGATTCCAATGGTGGCAACCTACTCCTTCTCTTCATTTGCCATTTTCTTGAAAGAAACCTCCTTCTGTGGAGCCATATTCTTAGCATTAGCAGTTAGCACTAGGAGCAAACACATTTCACAGTGGAGGACTAAGGTGTCTGTGTCAGTTGATTCCTTCAGGGACTTTTCTCTGTATCAGGACTGTGTGTGGTGTCTTCTGCTGCACCTGTAGGCAAAGCAACAAAAGAAATCTGTGAAATGTAATCAATCAGAATAATCTAGCCAATGTAACACAAGTGAGGTCATCCTCATCCTAAATGCTTCACATTAGTGTACCTAAAAACAAACAAAAATACTTTTTTCACATGTTAACATTACTCAGATAATGTTAGTTTGTGTCCCTCCTGAGCCATAGTGGGAACCCTGTAGAATGCAGGGTGTTCAGGGACAAAAACCTTAAAATAAACGGTCCATGATGACTCTATGGATGGCACACAAAAGTTGAAAAAAATGCATTCAATAATTGCTGGTACCCCACCAGATCCCATGGTGAGGACTTTAAGGGACTCAGAGGGAGGCAGGCAAAAATAAAAAATAAAAAATAAAAGAGATCAAATAATTGTTGGTGTCCCACTAGGACAATGGGTACTGTATGGGAGGCAGGCAAAAATATCAAACAAATACATGAAATAATGTCTGGTTCCTCACCAGGGCCCATGAGGGCTTTATACATAGAAAACAAAGAAAAAAGGGCCACCAAACACACACACTAAGTGGCATTACAAAGTGGTGGTCGCTGCACAGCTAGAAATGAAGGAGGCATAGAGAACAAAGACAAAATGGGCACCATGACCACACACACACACTGGCTACACAAAATGTCCACTGCCACATGGCCAGTAATCAGAGTCAGAATTAGCTTTATTTGGCTGAAAATCAGCCATAAAAGTGTACAAATACATACAAGGATGAAATTAGTCAAAAGATCCACCTTACACATAAAACACAGATAAAATAAATAAAATCATGAGTAAAACAGATAATTAAAAAAGTCAAAACGCATGTTTAATCATAGTGCATAGTGCTCCTAGAATGTACTTCTGCCCAAAGAAACTGACTTGCACAGTGGCAAATTTCATTATCAGACAATTCTTGTAGAGAGTGGAAAGCCTGAAAACATTTGCCAATATTTCTAAGCTTCATAAGAGGTACTAGAAACTTTTTAGCAAAAAATGTATAATAGTCACAAAAAAGAGAAAATGAACCATTGATTGTTTAGACAGATTGTTGCATGGACATATTCTGAAGTCAAGTTTATGCTGGCATCCGAGCAGAAAACATAAATAATATTTCATTATTCTAGCTCTAAAGCGAAATAATGGGGAGCGCTCCCACTAAAATTTACAAATAACTGGTAAAAAAAAGACCCCAGGGTTAAGGTCCAAATAATTCACATTTGGTTTCCGGGCTTCCGAAATGAGCCTCTCAGCTTGTAAGTGTTCTATCAATAAGGTTTATGCTTGCTTCCTGCTTAGAGCAGCACATCAGACTAGAGATTATACCCCTTGTGAGTGAGGCTTTTTCTGGGCTCATAATGGATAGCCACAGAAGTGGAGGACAAGTGTGAATTGGCTCGCTTAGATAAGTTAGATCCAACTCCTTGTGGCATATAAAATTGGGAGTCAATATGGAGACTGTGAGAATTCTCCTGCAAAGATGATTTTCTTCCCTTTGAAGTGTCTCTGGGTCACTAATTCCCCAAATGTTCGCTCCATATGATGCAATGGGTACACACTGGGCAGAATATATCAGTAACAGGGGTGTGAGTGCCCTTCTGCCTGACAGAAATGTTAAACTAAGGAGTGAGCCAATGGCTCTTGACAATTTTGCCCTCCTCTGTGTGATCTGGGGAGCCCATGAACCAGTGGAACTAAAAGGGACCCCAGGTAAGAGAAGGTACTGGTGGTCAGTAAAGTGTTCACACCCATCGTTATAGGTGAAAATTGTGTGCGCTTTGGACTGTATGACATTGTAAAGGATTTAGCAAAGTTAGTCGACAGGTCAAGGTTCACCATGAAGCGCACAAATATATGAACCAGGTGACACAGAGCTTTGGGGGTGCAAGCGATTAACACAGTGGCATCCACGTAGAGATGTGCAGGAAGGGGGGACACTATTTATCATTGGTACACCAGGGTTGCACTTGGTGAGCTCAGGGCTAAGGTTTTTTATGTACATGATAAATAGCAATGGCGCAAGCACACACCCTTGGCACACTACAGTTTCCCTATACTAAATTCATTTGACACTTCCCCATTATTACCAAACCTAACCTGTGCTTTTGTGTCTTGATGCAAAGATATTTAAAAGTACGCAAGTGTTGGGTCCATTCCCAATTCAATAATGAGTTGCCACTGCTTCGATCGGTTAAAAAAGTCGAATGCCATCGACAAATCCATGAAAGCAAGGTATAAGGCAGACTTTTTTTCCCAGTATATTTCCCAATAATTAATTCTAAGTTGAGACACTATTCTACTTTTCCTATGCCACTACGAAAGCCAAAATGGTAGGCATTCAAAATGTTGTTATTTTTAACCCATTCTATAATTCTATTATACAAGACTCTGCCAAAAGTTTTGGCGGGAAAGTCAATCAATGAGATGGGATGGGAACATTTAGGTTCAGAGCGGCTCCCTTTCTTGAAAATTGAGAGTATAGTTGAAGTAGCCCAGGAGGTTGGAATAGTGAAGTGATTCAGGCTGTTATGAATGTTTGTTAGCACTGGGGCCCAAAGATTCACATTGCACTTAATCAGATCAATGGGAAAACCATCTGGTCCTAGTGCTTTACCCCCATGCACTGCTGGATAGCAATCTTGACTTCCTGCAGGGAGACGGATAAAAAAGGAGTTGAATCTCCATGAACCAGCTGTCCACCGTTAGAGTTGTTAGCTGCATAGATATTTTCAAAATGTGCCACTCATTTCTCACCTTTTATATGGCAACTGATGGATGTGTCAACCTGTCTAGGGATCTAATATTTGACACAGCTCTCCAAAAGGTCTTGCTGTAATTAGTTCGGGCAGTGTCTGCTAGTGTAGCCCACTGGTGGGTAATGATTAACTTCCTTCTCTTAATTCTGACTGATTTTATAGTCGTTTCGCAGGGTGGCCACAACTGCTCGTTCACGAGGATGCATGTTAAGGGCCTTGCGCAGAAGGCGATTGGCCAAAGAACTGTCATGATCAAACCACCTTGGGGCCTGGAATGCTAGTTTGTTTTAAGAGGGATTGCCTAATCATATATCTAGGCTGTCCGGTTTTAGGTTTAAACCTATAATAACTGATAAAACCCCACCGGAAGGGAAATAGCCCTCACCAGTGTAAACATATAAACACTGAAAAAAACCCTGCACAACCACAAACTAAATGCCATTCAAAGAAAGGAAAAGGAGAGTGAAATAGTAATTTGTATTCCTTCCTGAAGGGGCCAATACAATGTAACTTTGTTATATTAGGTAGCAGTAAGAAAGACTGGGCTAACATTATTCTGTTTGAGTTTTGTTGTTTAGGGATGTCTCTAAAATATTGTTTCTTCTTCCTTTTTTCAGTTTTATGGTCTTTGGTCTAAAGATACAGGGGTTAGTAGCATGTTTTAGGTGTTGTTTATTTATTTTATAAACTGTAGAAAATCAGGAAATATCAAAATCATATTTGATTTTTTGGCTACATTTGAGTCATTCACTGGTAGGAAACATTTAGGTTTTATAAGAATCTTTACCAATATGTACCATCACATTTACCCACAGAGAATGGGTAAAAACCCTTGATACATCAGCCCCCTTTTCTAGTGAGTCAGTATTGATAGTAGGTGAATTGCCAAACACCCAAGGCTTTAAACATTCAATGCAAGGTATAGTGGCCGGTATATGTGAAAAGAGTGCAGTCACAAAGCATCTGGGATACTGGTGAAAACATGACACCAGACTTTTGGAAACCATGGAACCTAGTGTCACTTGGAATGCTGCTGCAAATAAATCTTACCAAGTTCAACAAAGATTGGAGTGATTTTGTTTGTATTTGCAACGATTTAACTACGTATATGAAAAGGTTGTGTGATGACCTGTCACAATCGATACCTCAGCTGAAGTGCTTCCCTGTAAGAGATCCTTGCCACTTGTTAGATGGTATGCTGAAAGGTTCTTTGCAATCTTCAGAGTTAATGAAGAATGCTATTGACTTTTTAGTCCTTCATGGTGCACTGTTTTGTTATGCACAGAAACTAAAATGCAAATATTTCTCATTTTGTGCTTTGTGTGGCATCAAAGAAAGAGTCATCCCAACTGTGTCACTTAGCTGGTGGTTCTCAGTCGCAGAGGCCATGAATGCTACATTATCCATGTGACAACTGTTTACAGAACTTTTGCTGAGCAATGATGCCAAAGGCAAGACATGTGAGGATCTTTGATCACATATTGATAGTGATTTGAAAAAAAGTACACTCTACTGCATTCTTAGATTTTTACAGGGAAGAACAACTGCTGTAGTGGACATAATAAAACATCTAGAGTTTGAAAACACCCTTGTCTACCAAGTGTTCAGCATAATTGGTGTAGATGTGAAACATCTCCTAGAGAATCGGCTGGGTGACACTTTTAGTGAGTTTGACACTGCAACATATTCCATGTTAGACTGCTTGCCACTTGGTAAGCAAAGAAATGTAGAGGAGCAATTCACAAACTTTTATTTTACAATGTATGAGAAATAGCCCTTCACCAAACATGGCATTTGAAGTCAATGAAGCCTCACTGTGGTACTCTGCACAAGTTATAGATCCCTTCTGTAAAGGGAAATTTTCTTCGGAGTTTCAAAAGTGCAGCCTCATTTTTTGACCGCTTCAGGAACTCTGAGGGCATATGCACCCAGTTCAACACATATGTTGCAGAACCTGTCGCAGAGAATCATAATCTTCAGGTGCACCAGTATTGGCATGGAAAGCTATGTCAACGGCCAGAGTTAGAAAATTGTATACTGGCTAATTTGGGGTTGCCTGTCTGAAGTGCTAATGTTGAGAGGCCTTTTCACAGATACAAGTTTACATGGGAAGGAAAGAGCGAGCATGCATGACCAAAGACTCAGTGAAGTAGTATTGTATGGTGTACTACGATAAGTTCGGTTTGTAAAAATGGATTTGGACCTCATTTACACTGTACATACACTGTCTATATACCATGCACTATCAGTGCAGAAAGCAAGCAATAATAAAAGCAAAAAGTTCCATAAACACCGGAAAAACACTGTTTCTGTAGTTTTTAATGGCACAAAAATGTGTAACCACTGATAACCACTGTTTTTTTAAGGTATTGAAATCACTTGAAAACACTGAAAAAACCCCACCAGAATATACCAAAAATAGAAACTGAAAACAGGAAAGCCTACATATATCAAAAAGACACAGAACTAACTACTATTACCCAATGTTCATCATCCTCCATTAAGCATCCCATCACTAGCTCCTCATTCTCAGTTACCACTTTTCCCAGACGTTTTGAGGGCACTGACAATTTCCAATGTAGTCTAAGATTTCTGAAGTTGGCAGTATATTACTGAGATTAGGTATAGCTTGGGGGGGATCCCCTAGGGGGCAATTCCAGTACTATCTCAATCAGGTTATGATCACTGAAATTGGTTCTAATAATAATGCCATATAGCAAGTTTTGGCAAATGAAAATCCAATCAATTAATGGGAAACTATTGCTTCCCCTAAGAGTGGGTAACCCCTACATGCCTGGCCCGGTCCCCTCTACCACAGCATACAAATCAGAGAAAGTGAGCAAAACCTCCAATTCATTGCATCTCAGATCTATCCTAGTGAGTTCATCTAGTTCCTTCTAAGGTCTCTAGCTAGGTAACCTGGCATTAAAATCACCGGCCAAACAGAAGTACATTAGCTGACCCTGATAAGGTTTACGCTCCACAGAAGCTGGTATATAATCAGTCAACATCACAGAATAAAATGATGGACAGACGGTTGAAACTCTTCAAACACTCAACTCCAGTCAAAGATCTTGGTTTTATTCCTTCATTATTTTGATCCCCATGTCACACTAGTTTGGAGCCAGTCATATGCAAATCAGTTTGACTTTGCTCCCCCAGTCAAGCCCTAACTGCCAAGCCAGGTCCTTCCTGGACCGGAAACAAGCATCCTTGGACCGGTTTCGGGTATCACCCGTCATCAGCCAGGCTAGCTTGAATCCAGTGGCGCAGTGAGCAAAGGACCTACGTCTAGGCATACCCGTAACCACGTAAGGCGCACATAGCAACATCACAAAATAAAATGATGGATGGAGTGTTGAAACTTTTCAAACACTCACCCCAAGTCTTTTGCTTGCCAGAGGCACGACCTGAACAGGACAGAACTGCCAGAAGGCTAAAACACATAAAACCTTCAAAAGCTATAGAGTTGACATCCCAAGTTTCTTGCATTAGCAGGATGTCATATGACTTGATGAGCAGTTGCTAGTCATGAAGCGATATCTTAGAGTGGAGGCCAGCGATGTTCCAGCTAAGTATTTTTATGAAGGAGTGTTTAGTAATTGGAGGTGGTGGAGCAGAGTTTATCACAGGGCATTCAAGCATAGATATGAAATCAGTTGGCAAGGCTTTTTTGGCCAGTGAAACTTTGGGTTTGAACATAAACTATCAGGCTCAGCTTGGGTTGTGGGCACAGCTAAGGCAGGGTGAGCCAGTTTCATTGCCCCTAAGATTGCAATAAAGGATCCAGTACACTTAATGCACCCTTCCCCAGCATCCCAGGGTTACCTTCCAATTGGCATCAGTATACTCTGCCAAAACTGTGAACCTGTTGTTAGATCCAAAGCCCTGGTATGACTGATGCCATTGGTCACACAATGATTGGTATGGTACTCTTTTGGGTGGCTCATAAAAATAACCCAAGGGTAAAGTAACAATATTGGTTTCAACTGCTTTCTCCAATGCGCTCGTGCCCAGGAGTTTCTTCGCATTATGTGGGCTCCTGAAAATCACAACAATGTATGTTTTTACCAGAGAGACCAATTCAGCCTACCATTCATATCATTAGGATTTCATGGCTTTCTGCAACGTTAAACTTCCTTTGCACACCACACCAATGGATAACCTTTTTAAAGCATTTTCTCCATGTCTCCACATTATTTTGTTTCAAAGGCGGCACACCTGCCATTATCAAGACGTAAGGGCAAGCCTCTGGAGGTAGATTTCAAATTGTGGACCTAGGGATGTTATCCATATGCCTACTGTTCCTGCTTGGCATACCCGCTTGGTACCAGTTGCCAGTTGTGGTTGGCATGGGACTGTTACCAGCAGCCCATAAATTGAGTCTCGTAATGGAATGACCCTCATTCCCCAAGGATACAAGATCTCCAGGAAGGACCTCCCCACTCGCCCTGGAGGAGGAATCGCCATCGTCCACAAATCCACCCTCCGCCTAAGCACACTCCCTGAAGTACTGGGTATTTTAGACCCAGCGGTGCAGGGACACACACCCTATGACTTCTGGGTTCACCCTGTTCCAGACCTACAGAAACACAGAGTCTTCTGGGTGAAGTCAAAGATTCATTTATTGGCTGCAGACCAATTACAGGTATCCTAGAAGTACAACAGCGTGTATGTTCTCAGGAGACTGCTGAAAATCATAGGAACGGACTTCATCTTAAATACCCTTTTTCTTGCCTCAAGCATACATTCCTAGGTTTATGATATGGCCATTACAAGTATACATTACAAACGAAAAAGCAGAGTCATGATGACCATCCCACATTCCAGTTCGGCCAGCCCACAATGATTTACACAGTAAGGTTCAGATCCCACATCGGATGTCAATAGACCCCCCAATAAACACGAGCATCTCCTGTTTTGGGAAACAAGTCATAAAGCAGGAACAAGCAGGTGTGAAAGAGATTAGCCGGAGGATTGTGTAGAATGAAAGGGTTTTATGACGGGTCAAGCCCTGATGCTAATCACAGGTGGACGGAGGAAGGGGAGCTCGTGAGACCAGTTTGACCTGGGGCAGCAGAGCCAGCTGCCCAGGTCACAGAGAAGTCAGAGGAGAAGCCCATGTACTGTGAGGCCCGTATTTACTCCATTATAGCCTATGTGAGGGCAATGACAAGATGGCCACTGCTTCCAAAATGGAACCCGCGTAGTGAAGCAGAATAGCGTGTACACAGTGCATTCATAGCTAGAACGATATATAAAGCACTCGTACATACCGCATTAACCATTTGCGGTTTGCTAATACCAAGATAGACAGGGGTAGGGCCCTGTTCCCTACGCGGTCACGAATATTAAAGTACGACAGACCCTCCTTTTGCCCTTACATAGGCAATCACTATACTCATCTTAATCCGAGTCCAGGTCGATGTTCACGAAGTCATGGAGATGTTGCTGTAGCATCATCCTATTACTTAGCTCGTCCCTCGATACAGGTTTCCTTACACATAAGGTAGCACAGAGGCCACATATCGTAGGAGCACACTGTATACACAGACAGAACAGGAAAAGAATGGCTAAGATCACTCCAATGACCATCAGAACTTTCCAACCCCAGGCAGATATCAATTCCCAGAACCACCCCACCAGTGACCAATCTCCCTTATCCACATGTATGGATTCAGATATTTTATGGAGTTTGGAGATGGCTTGATATACTGTTGGAGCGTTATCTGGTATGAAAATGCAACAACTAGATTGAATAACCTTACATACCCCACCGCGGTCTGCGAGAATAACGTCTAGAACCATGCGGTTCTGCAAAGTCATAAGGCGATCCGCTTGGAGCTCAGCTGTCAGATTACCAAGGGCACCAGCCGTTACATTTATAGTGGATTCAACCACACGTGTCAGCTGTCTCAGGTTCCTACTATTCACCATAGGTCCCCAAAACGGCAGGAAACCCAAGAAGAAGTCTCCCGCTTCCTGACCGGCAGTATCCTCCTTACTAATCACACCTCTCACAACTCTGGTCTTGTGATAGTCAGAGGCAGCAGTAAATGTAGGCGGTAGCAAGTTCGCAATATAACATGTGCCCGAGAAATCAGGGGGCAGCCATGTATATGCTCGGTCATTACAGATGAAATATGTGCCCTTGGCAGCCAAAAACGCAGGGGAGAACTGTGACGGGAAAGTGTACGTTTCAGTACAGTCACTTCTTCCCAGTTGAGCTCTAGGATTCTGACCATTACCCTGTAAGCAGAACCGACCCATGTGGGGTACGACCCAGATTGGAGATGAGATTTTTCGCTGTCTTTCACCCAGACTAATACTATACCCCGTCGCGTTCCATCCTACATAAGGTCTCAGCTCTTCTTTGGGAATGGATGAGTATGCATCAATATCCCTACTCATATCGGCAACTCCTTTCATCAAAGCCTTATTATTGGTGATAGGTCTAATGGAACGCGGTTGGCGAGGGGAGTACGTATCTAGAGCATAGAGAAACATGGTCTGGAATGCCCATGACGATCCATTGTAACTATACGGCAGCACCAAATAAGGAATACCCTTGTTAATGGTATGTGGCATTAACCCGCACACCCAGCAATTAGTCGTATTCATTACCAGTTGGTGCTGGTGCAAGAGCTGGATAAACGAGTTATTTACAAACTCTGATCGTCTGGTCTGTTCGTGCTCAGGCAAAGGGTGAAAAGAGTGAGAGGAGGCAGTAGAAAGGGGTATAGGCTGTTCGGTGGGTTCAATGGGCTTTTGAGCGGAGAAGAACACAAATCCTACAATAAACATCATGATACTACACAGTGTAAAAAGGCACAAAAATACAAAACATTTAGTTTTTACAATTCTACACATCCTTGCTTTGAAGTTCATTTCCTCAATGGGTCTCTCCATCTTAAAAAACTCCATCCTCTAATCGGGCCGCTCGCGGCGGATGAGTTTCTTCTGCTAAGGAGTACGCCTGTCAGTCCAGGGAAACGCCCTAGACCAACCAGAACCGTTGACCTAACGTCTTCGGCCTGTACCCCAAAGTCTTGGCACCGCGACCCTGCGGCAGAACCCGGATGGTGGTTCGAAAAACAAAAATCAAGAAAGTCCTTCAGATGGGAGAGCAAAAAATGTCAAAAAGGAAATAGTAAGGAAATCTTTATTTGTCCATGGGTCTTGGTCTCAAATTATAGCGGAGACGGCCAGGTGCTGTTTGGTCTTGAAACAAAAGTTCAGGCTCAGTGGTGTCCAGTCGATTTGATAGTGGCACAGCTTCTTGCAGAATATTGTCACTCTCTTGGTCTGAAACTGTGTCTTTTAGGCGTGCGTCACTGAATGGTACAAAACGAGGCACAGTGTCTGTCTCAGAGTCGGCGATACCCTCCTGGACCCACTGGTCATATGGCAGAGGCAAGGGGACTACTTTGCAGTGGGTACCATGGATCCAGTGCGTCTTCCCTTTTACTCGCACCGCTGATCTTGTCGACAGAAGTACAAGGTGAGGGCCGATCCAGCGAGGCTCGTCGTTGCTCTTGCGCTGGAAATTTCGGATCAGGACTCACGAGCCAGGGTTGATAGGGTGTCCGGGAGGTTCAGAAGCTTGGGGAAGAGTATCATGTACCTGTTGGTGCAAAACACGCAGTTTAACAGTCAAATCATACAGGTAATCGAGTAGTACTGGATGCTCAATCTCACTAAACTTCGTAGGCCTCGGTACACCCCATACGTTGGCCGGGCGGCCAAAACCGACCTCGTAAGGGCTAAGTCCCACTCGTGAGTGTATGGTCATTCTGGTGGACAGGAGTGCTAAAGGCAGAGCGGCAGGCCATTTAAGACCGGTGCTCGCCTGGATTTTGGCCAGCTTGAGCTTTAAGGCTCCATTGTAGCGTTCTACTAGTCCAGCTGATTGGGGGTGATTTGCAGCATGGAACTTCTGCTTTATCCCTAGCGCTTCACATACATTCTTCATCACTTTACCCACAAACTCACTTCCATTATCACACCACACCATTCTTGGCATTCCAAACCTAGGGAAAAATTCCTTTACAAGGGCTTTGGCTGTGGATAGGGCAGTGTTATCTTTCAGAGGATAAGCCTCTATCCATTTTGAGAAAGCACAAACAACCACCAGTACATATTTCAGGTTGTGGCATCTTTCCATGTGAATAAAGTCCAGCTGCAAAACTTCGAATGGACATGATGGGGGTGCAAAGTGACCAGCTGGAGTTGGGGTTCCCCTACCAGGGTTATACTTCAAGCATACTATGCAATTCTTGACCACATTCTCTACACACTTGGGAATCCCAGCATTCTGCCATACTGGAGCCAACAACTTACAAATTCCTTTTGTACTGATGTGTGCCATTCCATGTACCATAGTAACCACTGGGAGCACATATGCGTCAGGTAACAACCATCGCCTATGTTCTGTCAGATCAATCCAACAACCATTCTCATCCAACTTACCCATACTTTCTCTCCACTTGCTTAACTCTTTCTCTGTGGCTTCAGCTTGAAGCGACTTCACACTCTCTATTGTGTTCTCACACATCCCAACATCGTCAACCCATCTTGCGGGGCCTGCAACATACATTCTAGTCTTCACATTCTGTGCTATTTCTTTCGCCGTCTCATCAGCAAACGCATTCCCACGTCCAACATCATCTGTGACTTTCCTGTGCGCACTGCATTTCATGATCGCAACTTGCAACGGTAGGGTCAGTGACTCAAGGAGATCATTCACCAACTTGCCATTCTGAATTTTAGCTCCATGCGAAGTCAGGAACCCACGCTCTTTCCACAAACGCCCAAAATTATGAGCCACGCCAAAGGCGTACTGGCTATCTGTGTATATATTCACTCTCATTCCTTCAGATAACACACATGCTCTCGTGAGGGCGATTAATTCTGCTGCTTGGGCCGAATTATGTGGCACTCGTGCAGTTTCCACAACTGTGTGTAAAGTCGTGATAGCATATGCAGCAGTCGTGTCACCATTAGGGAGTTTGAAACATGAACCATCCACCCATAAAGTACCATCACACTCAGTCAGGGGAGTATCTTTTAGATCTACTCTCCCTTTCGTCTCTTCTTCTGTTCTGAACAGACAGTCATGTTGCTCAATCTCGTCTGAGTCTGCTGGGACTGGCAATAACGTAGCTGGATTCAGCGTATTACATCTCTTTATGTGTATGTGATTTGCTAACAGTGTGAGCTCATAGCCTGATAATCGCGCACTAGTCAAGTGTTGTGTCTTGGTCCTATTTAATAATGTGTCTACAGCGTGTGGAACCATGACAATCAATGTATTGTCCATTACCAAACCAGCAGATTGTCGGATAGACATTGCTGCAGCAGCTGTCGCTCTCAGACAGCTTGGCAATGCCCTCGCTACAGGGTCCAAGGTTGATGAAAAATATGCGCATGGGCGCGGTCTGTCGCCAAAAGGCTGTGTTAACACTGACAACGCACAACCATCTTTCTCGTGAACATACAATGTAAAAGGCTTACTGTAGTCAGGGGTACCCAACACAGGAGCCGAACACAATGCATTACGCAATTCCACAAAACTTCTCTGGCACTCTTCAGACCATGGGATAGGATTCGGTGTGTCTTTGCATGTTAAGGCTACTAAAGGTTTTGCCAACAAAGAAAAACTAGGGATCCAATGCCTACAGTATGAAGTGATGCCCAAGAAAGCACGCACTTCTCTCTGTGTTTTCGGCACACTCAACTGTGCAATGGCTTGAATTCTTTCTGGGGTCAGTTTTCTTCCCTCCTTCGATAAGAGATGACCTAAGTAGGTCACTTCTTGTCGACAATATTGCAGCTTAGAGAGAGACACTTTGTGATGGAAAGCAGATAAATGGCGCAACAATGACAATGTGGCTTCTTTACAAATCTTTTCAGTATCCGCAGCGATTAGTAAATCGTCCACGTACTGAATCAGAATAGCGCCACTAGGTAAAACAAGTGCATCAAGCTGCGCTTTCAAAGCTTGACTGTATATTGATGGACTTTCACAGTAGCCCTGGGGAGCGCGTTTGAAGCGGAAGCTTTGGCCTCCCAGACTAAAGCCAAAAATATCTCTGCTCTCTTCTGCAATTGGGATACTAAAGAAAGCATTCTTTAAATCAATCACTGAAAACCATGCAGCAGAGGCTGGAATCATCGTTAACAAGGCAGTTATATCAGGGACAACCGGAAACTGTGGCACAACAATCTTATTAACCTCTCTAAGATCGATCACAAATCTGTAAACAGGTGGCTGTGAAGGGTCCGTTCGTTTTAAGACAGGTAAAATCGGACTATTGCAAACGTTGCCTCTTGTCTCCTCAATCACACCTTTATTAATCAAGTCGCTGACAATTTCTAACAATGCTTTCTGCCCTTCATTAGAGATCTTGTACTGGGGAATACGTGGCAGTCTGACATTAGCCTTTAAAGTCATCACATATGGCGGTATCTCCAAGAGGCCCACATCATTGGGACCAGTAGCCCAAAGGGCATCCGGAAGGGATGACAATTCAGGCGGCATTGTGTTTTTAGACAAGTACATTGGGGAAATCACTTTCTTGCCTAATGTAAGTTGTACTCCTGAAGGAGAACAATACAGTGTAGCGTGCAATCTTTTCAACAAATCTAATCCCAGTAAATTCTCACCACAACCTGTTGTCAGAATCAGGGGTGCTTTCAGCTCGCAAGGTCCAACAGAGAGTGACATGGGACTAGAAATCGGGTTCCTAACTGGGGCGCCAGAAAAACCTACTGAAACATTTATATCGCCAGACAAAGGTGCGCCAGGGAGTTTTGAATGCATGATTGAACTCTTTGCAGCACCAGTGTCTAGCAGAAAAGGCTCCGTTACATTTGCTGTAGTCACCTCAACATACGGTCCACTCTGATCCACTGGCACTGAAACAACTCCCTCTCTCTGTCTATGGCTGTCCTAATAATCATTATTTTCTGCATCACCGTCCTCTGCATAATAATCATTATTATAATACTGGGCCGTAGTACTAGTCGCGTTAGCTTGCTGATCAAAGCTATTAATGGCGCTTTGGGACGGAAGAGGACGCGCGTTCTGGGGAACACTTCCACGCCCTCTGCCTCTAGGAGCTTGCTGACCACCCCTACCTCTTGCGCCATACGCATTACCGTTCCGCTGCATTAATTTAGGGCAACTATATTTATAATGACCTTCCTCTTTGCAGTATGAACATTGGTTGGGACCTACAGGGACACGTGGTTGATAATACCCATTCATTTGCTGGTTGTTCTGAAACTGTTGGGGTTGGTGATAGACACCTTGGGGTTGTCTATAATTGTTCTGACCTCCACGTGGCGGATAGGCCTGCTGTAAAAGGACCTTTGTCTTTAATTCCTTCGTTTTCTTTTCTGTTCTATCTTTCTCGTCTTTATCTCTATTTTCATAATACTGTGCAGTAGCCAGTATTTGCGCTGAAGAAGAAACAGCCCAAGAACTTTCTGAATCTTTTAACTTTTTACACAGGTCAGGGAGTAGATTCTGCACAAACTTATCCACAAACAACCGTTGGCCACCCTCAGTACTCATATCTTGCCCACTGTGATCAATAAACGTTTCTTCAAACCTAGTAAAGAAGTCTGACACTGTCTCATCTTTCTTCTGCTTACATGCAGATAGCTTGTCCCAATTTACGCGCATCGCAGGCATTATTGTCTTCATATACGTAATGATTCTACCAGGCAGTTCAGCTACTAAAGGTTCTGGTTTCGCGCCACCAGTTTGTCTAGCATCAGCAGCAACGATGTTAGCCCATGTGTCCCCTAGTTCTGCATCGTGATCTGCATTACGAATTGATCCCCATAGAGGCTGTGGAACAACATTACCAAACAACATGTCTATGTCGGCCAGATTCATAACGCATGACCCTGCCGTCTGTGACAACTCTTTATAATAACCTGCTGGGTTTTTACGGGGATCAGGTAAGGACTGCTTAAGTGCTAACACCTCAGAGCGCTTCCATGGAACATGCACCCAAACACGCTGGAAATGCGCTGGCACAGCGGCGATACCGGCACCAGCTGCAACTGCTTCCTTCCATACCGGGGGAACTTCTCTCATGGGGTATTGTCGCGCTTTTACCTTTTTCCCCACAAGGACATCTTGTTCAAACAATGACTGTTGACAATCATCATTCCTGAAGGACAATACAACCGCAACTGCTTTATCTACCTCGCGATCCACAATTATACCAGTTCCAAAATCAAACCTCACTCTACACAATTCCTGCGGGCTCGGATTTTTACCACTATCTTCCAATTCTTCACAGAGAATTTCGCACATTTTCTCGAACACATATCTCTGTTTTGGGGCATCCCACTGATGGAAAACGTTGACAACTGATTCCACATCATACAATGAAGGGAAAACAATCCATCTACGCGCCATGCTGTCTATTACCTTTTTCTCATCAGGGTTAGGCAATTGGCTACGCAATTGCTTACGCTGCAAACCAGGAGTCGCACCAGATGACTCAAAGAGAGGCGACATTAATGTAGTAACCACATTAGCTAAACGCTGTCGCGCTGAAGGAGAAGTTGAGGCGGAAACAGGGGGAAAAACAGAGGGAAGAAAAGAGGATGTAGAAACAGGTACTGGAGTGGTGCAAGGAAGAGTGTCAGGGGAGGCAGCTGCTGAATTAGGCAAAGTCGCAGGAAGCGCGGGGGCAGTCGGGAACACAGCTGGCGGCCCTTGAGAGGGCTGCGCTATATGGATAAGAGCCGGCTGCGCAGCAGCCGGCGGTAGTGGCAAGGCTTGCAGTATATTCACTGGAGGTGGCATATTCACAAGCTGGGGAGGTGCCGTGGCATTTTGAACATACGGGGGTGGCGAACTCAACAAATGTGACATCAGGGGATCTTTCTCCTTTTCTTCTAACTCATTCTGCTTAGAATGTGGTAAAGCTGGGTAACATTTGTCAATCCCTACCTTACGCTGTCTGTGCAATTGCTCATTCATCTGTTCCTCCTCATTGTCTTTAAATTGTACAGCTGCTTGCATTACTGTCATACCTCTCTCTCTTTTATTCTTTTTCGCTAACTTAATTTCCTTTTGTTTGGCTTCCTTTCGCCATAAGCGGAAAGAGTCAAACATCGCCGGCCGGGCTTTCTTCTTAAACAATTTAATTTCCAAATTATCTAAAATATCGGTATCGAAACTACCATTTTGGGGCCATTTTAAAACACCGTCTTTCCTAGTGTAGTGGATCCACACTTCATTATATGCAATAGGGCCTACACCATGTTTTACATAGAGCTCATAAGTTGGAGTTCCAACCGGAGGAACCGGACATGATTCCTCTAGCTGGAAATCTTTTCCACAACCCAAACAGAATAATCTACCAAATATTCCAGAACCAGGCATCTTCGCTCACTAATCTAGATCCAAACGTCAAAGGATTATCGATTACGATAGTCTCGTGAATACACGAGTCCTCTGGCTTTGGCGTTTGCAAACTCCAAATTACCAAATTACCAAGTCAAACGATCCCGAAGGATACCAAAAACAAATGGGAGACGCTCCACTTATACTTAACTGAATATTGCCGATCGATGACGTCACCAGAAGACTCTCTCGATTGTTTCGCTCTCTCAAACTCGTCAAGGGTCCAAAACAGGTCGATTAATCAGGGCAGCAGTCCTTCGTAGCCGTCGGGACGCGGAGAACCTCGCAGAAAAGACTTTCGGACCACGTCGACATGCAGGGGTCGATGAAGTGGCGGCCGTCCTCCGGAATTTCCACACGAAGCTCCTCACGAACCTCTGGCTTGGACTGGTACCGCTGAAATCGTCCCGAGTTGGGCGCCAAACTGAAGTACTGGGTATTTTAGACCCAGCGGTGCAGGGACACACACCCTATGACTTCTGGGTTCACCCTGTTCCAGACCTACAGAAACACAGAGTCTTCTGGGTGAAGTCAAAGATTCATTTATTGGCTGCAGACCAATTACAGGTATCCTAGAAGTACAACAGCGTGTATGTTCTCAGGAGACTGCTGAAAATCATAGGAACGGACTTCATCTTAAATACCCTTTTTCTTGCCTCAAGCATACATTCCTAGGTTTATGATATGGCCATTACAAGTATACATTACAAACGAAAAAGCAGATTCATGATGACCATCCCACATTCCAGTTCGGCCAGCCCACAATGATTTACACAGTAAGGTTCAGATCCCACATCGGATGTCAATAGACCCCCCAATAAACACGAGCATCTCCTGTTTTGGGAAACAAGTCATAAAGCAGGAACAAGCAGGTGTGAAAGAGATTAGCCGGAGGATTGTGTAGAATGAAAGGGTTTTATGACGGGTCAAGCCCTGATGCTAATCACAGGTGGACGGAGGAAGGGGAGCTCGTGAGACCAGTTTGACCTGGGGCAGCAGAGCCAGCTGCCCAGGTCACAGAGAAGTCAGAGGAGAAGCCCATGTACTGTGAGGCCCGTATTTACTCCATTATAGCCTATGTGAGGGCAATGACAAGATGGCCACTGCTTCCAAAATGGAACCCGCGTAGTGAAGCAGAATAGCGTGTACACAGTGCATTCATAGCTAGAACGATATATAAAGCACTCGTACATACCGCATTAACCATTTGCGGTTTGCTAATACCACGATAGACAGGGGTAGGGCCCTGTTCCCTACGCGGTCACGAATATTAAAGTACGACATCCCCGATGAGCCCACAGACCTGATGGAACACCTTCATTTCAAGATACTGGCCAGCCCTACCTCCACCCTCCAAGGAACCCTCCTCTACCGACCCCCTGAACCCCGCAGACATTTTTCCAACTTCTTCAAGGACATCATCTCCCTGCATGCCATCGCGTCCATCAACTACACCCTACTGGGAGACCTCAACTTCCACCTCGACAACTAACTGGACCCCAGCACCACATCCCTCCTGGACAACCTCCACAACATTGGACTCTGCCAGATCGTGACCGGACCCACACACTCAGTAGGACACACCCTCGACCCCCTCTTCACAACAGGAAACTCCATCACCTTCAGCCACACCACCAAACTCCCATGGACTGACCATCGATGCGTCCACTTCATCTTCAGAACACTCACCATCCACAGACACTGGCACCTGCTCCCACGAAGAAACTGGACCAGAATCACCGACGACCAGCTAACCTCTTCACTCAGCAACTCCACCCCAACCATCGCGGAAAACGACGACCCCAACACCGCAGCCCAAACCCTGCACAGATGGATCTCCGACAGTGCCAACACCATAGCCCCTCTCAAAAAAAACAACAACACCCACGCCAAGAAAGCTAGATGGTTCGAAAGTCCAGATGCACTTGCCGCCATCTCGAAAAGGCCTGGAGGAACACCAAATCCACAGAAGCCCACAACAACTTCAGAGCCGCCAGCAACACCCACCACCAACTCATCAGAAAAACGAGGAAAAAAGCGATTGAAGACAGAATCTCCACTCATGCACACAACAGCAAAGAACTCTTCAACATCATCAAGGAGTTTGCCCAACTCACCAGCGAGTCCACCGACATCCCTCCCTCACAAGACCTCTGCGACAAACTTAGCACCTTTTTCCACCACAAAATCAAAAGCATCTACGACAACTTCGATGAAGACAACGAACACACTGAACCCTCACCAACCACATCTGACATCCTGAAGCCAGCGATTGACAACTGGACAGCCCTCACCACTGAAGACACACTGAAGATGATGAAGTCAATCCACTCCGGGGCCCCCACGGACCCCTGCCCCCACCACATTTTCAACAGAGCCGCACACACCATCGCACCCATGCTCTGCCACACCATCAACCGCTCCCTGGCTACTTCCCTGTTCCCTGATGACTGGAAACACGCTGACATCAACCCCCTCCTGAAGAAACCCTTGGCGGACCCCACAGACCTCAAAAACTACAGACCCATCTCCCTGCTCCCGTTCCCAGCGAAAGTAATCGAGAAAGCCATCAACAGCCAACTCGCTACATTCATCGAAGAGCACAACATCCTCGACTCCTCCCAATCCGGCTTCAGAAAAAAGCACAGTACGGAAACCGCCCTCCTCGCCGCAACAGACGACATCCATACCTTACTGGACAAAGGAGAAACAGCAGTCCTCATCCTCCTCGACCTCTCAGCGGCGTTCGACAGTCTCTCACCGCACCCTAATATGCAGACTCCATGACGCAGGGAGCTAAGACAAGGCCCTCGACTGGATCCACTCCTTTCTCTCTGGCAAAACGTAGCAGGTCAGACTTCCCCCTTTCCTCTCGGACCCTACACCTACCACCTGCGGCATC
The DNA here is from genome assembly GCF_964204655.1 of Triturus cristatus. Taxonomy (NCBI): domain Eukaryota; kingdom Metazoa; phylum Chordata; class Amphibia; order Caudata; family Salamandridae; genus Triturus; species Triturus cristatus. The sequence goes on along the minus strand of NC_140581.1, from coordinate 1,186,217,042 downwards.
CCCCAGGGGTCCTCCCTCAGCCCTATGCTCTTCAACGTCTACATGGCTCCACTCGCCCCCATCGTCAGAACCTTCGGACTCAACATTGTGTCATAAGCAGACAACACCCAACTCATCCTCTCCCTATCCAACTAACCCAACACCGCCAGACACAACTTTTGAGAAGGCATGGAAGCCGTTGCCAAATGGATGAAAAACAGCTGCCTACAACTAAACACCAACAAAACAGAAGTACTGATCATTGGCCCAAGCCCCGACACCTGGAATGACACCTGGTGGTCCCCTGCCCTCAGAAACCTGCCCACCCCCACGGACCACGCACGCAACCTGGGAATCATCCTGGACTCAGAGCTCAAAATGGACCGCCAGATCAACTCCGTCTCGTCCTACTGCTTCCACACCCTCCGCCTCCTATGTAAGACCTTCAAATGGATCCCCCTCGAACACAGAAAGACCATCACTCACGCACTGGTCACCAGCAGGCTCGACTACGGCAACGCACTCTATGCCGGAACAAACAAAAACCTCACCCGCAAGCTACAGAACATCCAAAGACTGGTCCTCAACCTTCCAAGACACTGCCACATCTCCCAGCACCTGCGCACACTCCACTGGCTCCCCATCGAAGCTAGAGTCACCTTCAAGATGCTAACCCACGCTCATAAGGCCCTCCACAACACCGGACCAGCATACCTGAAAAGCAGACTCAAATTCCACGCACCCCAAAGGACCCTATGATCAGCCCAGCTCTCCTACGCCGTGGTCCCCCACAACTGAAAGACCATATCGGGAGGCCACTCCTCCTTCTGCTCGACCAGAGCCTGGAACGACCTTCCGCTCCACCTCAGACAGACAACATCGCTCCCCATCTTCGCAAGAAACCTCAAAAGCTGGCTCTTTGACAGACCCCCTCCTTGATGGACTGGAACCTGCGACCCCCCCTCACCCCCAGCGCCTTGAGACCCTTACGGGTGAGTAGTCATGCTTAACAAACACCTGATTTGATTTTAATTTGATTTGAGCTGTTATACGTAACATTTTGTGTGGCTTGCAAAACAGTACCCAAAGTCTTCAGAATTTCCTGGTGTTGGACAAACTTTTCAGACATAAGCACCGGGAGCGTATTACAGGGAGCAGGTTCAGCTGTGTCCATAATACAGTTAGTCCCAGTGTAAGATGTAATGGGAGATCTGAGTGCAGTTACTATATGGGCTTCGATTGCATTAAGGCTCTCTTTTATGGGTCTTAACTGTGCTTCCACGATCACTGAGAATCTATTATAGATCTCCTCAATTTTGACTCCTTCCATGGCTGTTGGAGTTAAGCCCCTTCTAGTTACGGTCTGTTCCAAATGAGGATTCACAGGCATTTGTAGTTTTACGTTTCATTGCTGGTTCTGAGGGGGAGTTAGGGCTGTTGTGTTTCAATGGAGCTCGGCATGTTCCAGCATTTGCTGTAACATTTGCTATCTCAATTGTGGCTTCATCCATGGTGGTGGAACCACGGAGGGTCATTGACTCCCTTGTATCCCTTATTAAGGCCTCCTCTGTTGAGCTAACAGTTGTAGTTGCAATAATGCCATTTTCAATTACTGAGCCAGTAAGACCACTACCATGCCCTATTGATAGTCTGCATTCCATTAGTGCGATTTCCTTTGATACAACCCCTATCGCTTGCTCCAGCATAGTGTCCATACTTGTAGGTTTATGTTTGAATCTATGTAAGGATTCAGAGCTCCCAGGCGCTTTGCGGTTGCCCATTCTAATATGGAGGTTAAAACAGCATTACCTCATTTGTATCTTCAAGGTATATCCTCGCCCAGCCACAGACAGGTCCACTCTTGGCTCGAGCACGAGTCTGGGCACGTCCCATGTTGCAGGAGTCCAAGGGCACTCTTATAGCTACAGCATCACACACGTGATGAGTCCCCTCCTTCCAACAAGGTGAGTGCTGGGGGACCAAGTCCCACCCCAGCAAGGGCTTTTCAACTGCAGGAGTGTGCGCACAGGATCACAGAAAGTCAGTGTCTGCAGGGAGAATCAGCCAATTAAGTCTCCCCAATAGAGAAATGGATACTCTATGGGAGGCAGGCAAAATATCAAAACAAATACATTGAATAATGGCTGGTGCCCCGCCGGGGTTTATAGGGACTTATGCATGGAAAACTAAGACAAAATGGCCACTGAACACACACACACACACACACACACACACACACTAAGTGGCCTCACAAAATGGTGGTTGCTGCCTGGCCAGCAACAAAGGAGGGAGGCATTGAGAACAAAGACAAAACGGCCACCATGACCACACACACACTGGCTACACAAAATGTCCACCGTCGCATGGCCAGTAAAGAAGAAAATGTTGAAAAGGTATATTTCACCCTAGGCCTCCACCATAAAAAAAGTGCAAACATTTCCCCTTAAAAATGTTAATCACACTTTGCCTCCCTCCCAACTCCAGCCTAAACTCCAGGCCACCCACCAACAAAAATGCAAAATAAAACAAGCATTTGCAATGCAACAGGTCTCACCTTTGGAACCATATAGCTATGCAGCATATTATCCTTTGTGCTAATGAACGGGAGAAAGACATCAACAGTACTAGAGTCTGCAAAGACTGAGAATGCAGAACATAACATTTGAGAACATTCCCATTGGATCACTAAATTCAGTACTTGAACAGCAAAGAAACATACAATTACATTTATTACCACATGCAGGTCAGACTATGGACAGATTTAAGATAACAGGCAACATCAGGGAAGCCTAAAGTATTATACCTCTGGAATGCCATGGAGATAAAACACATGTTTTGGTAATGAAGGGCAAAGAGGTAGAAAAAATGCGTCCAAGGGCTGTGTTCCAGTGCAGGTCACGGAAGTTGGATAGGATAGCTCTTTCAGAACAGTGCTACACTGACTTATCTGCAGGAGAACAGGTTGATAGGTTCAAAGCCAGAAGAATTAATTTTCCACTGCATTTGTGGCAACACATTATCATGAGAACTAACAAAGTTATGCCCATGATCGGCAATAATATTTGACCTAAGATACTCTTACCTATGTTAGAAAATCAACTAGCAATAGTGGAAAAGCTATTTGTTATTTTCTTCTATACAATGTCAACCTCCAGTGGTTTTAGTTCCTCTTCCAAATGCGTAATATTTTTAATATACCTTCCAATTTCTACACTTTTGTCAGGTATATATGTGCAACAATGTTGCGCTTTCAACAATTTACAGGCTCCATCCTCTTTTGCTAATAAGATATCAAGGGCAAGTCGATTTTACAAAACCATATATCTAACAGCAACTAATTCTCTATTAATTAATAAAAATCCTCCAGCAGTGTCGGTAGATAACCGATCAACTACTGTTGATAATTGACAGATTTTTTGAGAATTCAGCAGAACCCCCACTGAAGGTATCAATGCACCAAATATATCACCTTCTATTTCTGAAAAACTAGCTCTTTTATATCGGGTTAGTCCATTATTACTTCCAGTGATTCTTTTAACATGATAAACTTTAGGGAATACTATTCCAAAATAGCAACTCCCGTACCAGTGATCAGGCAATCTAAAATAGGCTTTGTTTACGCAAATATAATAAATTCCAGGAAATACTGGATCAGTTCCTCCTTTTAGTCCCCAACCCCCAATTACTAAGAAGTTGGGGGGGCGGAGCTTGCCCGGCTGGAAGATGGCTGCGATCTTGTAAAGCTCTGCTGAACGCCACCACTATCCGTCCATTATCCGCACATAACCCTGCTGTGACCGCAGCGCAAGTACCTGCATTGACTGCCTCACTGCTCGCTGACCCGAAGGGTGTAGTTTGCTCTCCGCCGTTCTCTTCTCCACCGAGCACTGCGAGGGCTCGGTGGTTGCGGTGTGGCTGGGCCTTCGGTCCCCGGCCTGGAGTTTGGAGCTGGCAGGATCTCCTGTTGCCTGGGCTGGACTTGCTGGAGCGGGGCCGATCGCCCTACACCCGCCGCTCCGACTTGCATTGTGGCGGCTGCTTGTCACGATCCCCTGGTGGAGCCGGGATTGCTGGGCGACGGCTGCTGTGGTGCTGCCCGGATCTGCGCCTGGACCGCCGGAGCACCCCTGCTGGTATCTGCCGCCGGAGCGACGCTGCGCTGCCTGGGCCTGACCGCCTTCTTCGGTAGAGCGGCCATTTTGTCTAATTGCTTGGCGGAGACGCAGTGAGGTGCTGATCTCGTTGCAGTTGCTGTGAGGTGCACCCTCCTGATCGGCGCATCCTTGGAGTTTTCTTCCTGGCTGCCCTATCACCCTTGATCAGGTCTGTTGTGCTCCTGAAGGTGGAGATTTCCTCTATCTGTGCTTGTTTTTTTGCTCGGGCTGCGGTCGCCTGCCGCTGGGGCCCCCTTGTCTTGGCTGCACTCATGGAGCGGTCTGCTCCCACTTACTGGCACCAGGTGCTTCGGGCCCGCTGTCCTGCACTCTTGGAGCTGCGCTGACCCAGTGTCGGTCCCCTTTGCTGGAGCGGATCTTGTTAGTGGGAGCTGGTGGACCTGACCTCCTTCTCTGGGGATCCTGCACCCTTTCCCCTGCTCTGCACTTACCTGCAATAACCACCAACATAGGCAAACTTGATAAGACTCAGCCCAAACTACATTTTGAGCAGCGCAAATCCCGGCGTAACGAGGAGGAGGCGGACGGGGCTCCCCCTGAGATTGATGCCCCTACTGACGATCATGTGGGAGACATAAAGCAGATCATTGTGTCCATGCAGCAGGTCCTCACTGCCATAGACTCTAAGATAGACACGCTGGCCTACAGGATGGACAGCATCTCTGAGCGTGTCAACAAACCTGCCAAGTGCCTGGATATGGCGGAGCGCCGCATTACTGAGGTGGAGCAGGCCCAGACTGATGACGGTGTTACACGGAAGCGGATGGAGCACGCTCTTTTGGCCTTACATGACAAGGCCGAGGACCTAGAGGCTCGTTCGCACCGCAGCAACCTGTGTATTACCGGCCTGGCGGAGTCTACAGCGACAGGGTACATGGAGCAGTTTGTGGAGCGCCTGCCGACATCTCTCCTGGGCGCGGACACTTTCTCTCATCTATTCGTGGTGGAGAGGGCGCACCGCTCTCTCGGGCCCCGGCCCCAGCCAGGTGCCCCTCCCCGTCCCATCATTGCCAAATTTTTTAATTATCGGGACAGAGACGCTTCATTGCATAAGGCACGGGAACTGGGTCCCCTGAGGTATGAAGGTTCAGACATTTCTCTGTTCCCTGATTTCACTTTCAAAGTGCAAGATGCACGGCGGGGTTGCGCTAGATATCTGCCCTTTCTTCGCGGCTGTTAGTAATGGTTGCGGTAGGTTTGTGAATTGCGAGCAGTGTTTAAGCGGTTGGCTGGCTCAGTTTGTGTGGCGGGGCAACATCTGCCCCACAGCGTTAACCGCTGATCCACTTTTTGTGGTTGGGTGTTTTGCTGGGGCGATGGGTGGGTTTTCCTCACGATTGTTTTTCTTTTTTGTGTGGTTCGGGCGGGTAGATACTTGCCTTTGCAGAGTTGGGGTTTGCAAGGCGTGGGTAGGGGGTGGTGTGCTTCTGTGGGTTATTTTTCCTTCCTTTTTCATTTTTTTCCAACTTTGTTTATGGTGGGAGATGGGGGGGGGGGGGGTTGGACTCTGTGCGGGGAATCACTCTCTGCTTCTTTGTGGTTATTATGCAAGACACGCAACCTAGGACGCGTGTGCCCCGGCATCTGACTTTCCTGACGTGGAATATTCGGGGTTTAAATGACCACCGTAAAGTGCATAAAATTATTGCATACCTGAAGCACAAGGAGGTTGACGTAGCATTGCTACAGGATACCCATCTGCAGCCGGGTGTGCGCTCCTTACAGGTAACAGATTGACAGGTACTTCTCATGCAGCCTGCTTTACTTCCCACTCCAGGGGTGTCTTGACCTGGAAAACATCCCAAAGCAGGCCTTAAACTGGAGCCCTTGTTGACGGACCCGGAAGGTAGATATGCTGTGTCACGCTTTTATGGACCTGATTGGGAATTTTTGGTAGTCAACTCCTACGGCCCGAACTATGACAATCCGGGGTTCTATCGATCCTTGTTCTTACTGCTCCAGGACTGACGCTCTCTTCCGATTTTCTGGGGGGGTGACTTTAATTGTATATTGGACGCAACCCTGGACCGGTCAAAGGGCCCTCCTCGCCCGCTTTCTGCCTCAGCTAAGATGGTGGTAGATGTAGCTCTACAGATGCAATTAGTTGATGTGTGGAGGGGTTGTTCGCACATTACTCTGCACCGCACGATGTTCACACCCGCATTGACTATTGGTTCATCACGGGCGCTATGATGCCTAAGGTGTTGGATTGCTCGGTCCTTCCCCGCACCTTCTCGGATCATTCGCCGGTTGTGGTCACCATTGCTGCGCCCACTCGGACACCTCCCCCATTTTTATGGCGATTCCCTCCCTATTGTTGTTAGACTCTGTATTCCACACAGAGCTTAGGGATGCAATTTCTTAATTTTTCACGACCAACGTGGGTACGGTTTACTCCTTCACCACGGTGTGGGAGGCGTTCAAGGTCTCCATCCGGTGGGTGACCATTAGTAAGCATGCGGGAGTTCTTTGCACCATACGTAACCGCCTTGCTCTTCTTGAGGCCCGCTTGTCCAATCTTGAGGCAAGTTGGTCTCGCTCTGGTGATCCTGAGCTCCGTGAGCAGATAAAAGCCACTTTAGCCAAATTCCATGAGGAAGCTGATAGAGAAGTTAGACACATGGGCAAGTACGCGTCTTCCAGAGCCTATGGAGAGACTGACCGGCCGGGTTCAGTTCTGGCGGCAATGGCACGTCACCGTCTGGGCTCTGGTGACATTGTTGAGATAGAGGGGGAGGATGGATCGGTTCGAACAGAGAGTGCCGCGATCGGTGCCCACTTCCGCTCCTATTTCTAAGAGCTGTATAACTCTAAGCTCTCCCCTAGTCACGAGCATATATATCCGGTTACCTGGAGTACATACAGCTCCCCTGGTTACAGAACTGGCACCGAGAGTTCTTGATGCGCCCTATCGAGGTGGCTGAGGTCCGACTTGCATTGGGCTCCATGCGTGAGGGGAGTGCCCCTGGAATGGATGGCCTTACGGTTGCATTTTATAAGGGCTTCAGTGACCTCCTTATCCCACATCTTATCACTTTATTTCATAAGATAGCTGCCAAAGGCACAATGCCCCCTTCCATGCGCGAGACATTGATTATTACTTTGTTAAAGCCCAATAAAGCCTCTCGCAAATGCTCGTCCTACCGTTCGCTCTCGCTCCTCAACGTGGACACCAAATTGTATGCCAAAATCCCCGCGAACAGTCTGTCGCCGTTGCTCCCTCAGCTGATAGGACCTGAACAAGATGAGTTTATCCCCGGTCGCACCCTAACACATAATCTCCGTACAGTTTTTGGAGCTCTGCAGCACGTGCGGCCCGAGGTCAAGGCTGTTGCAGTCTTCCTCGATGCCGAAAAGGCCTTCAATTCGATTGAGTGGAAGTTCATGAAGGCTGTGCTCAGTCGAATGGGTGTTGGTGAAATATATTTGCAGCTGATCTCGGTATTGTACAATGCGCCTATGGCCAGAGTGCGGACGGGTGATACGGTCTCGGCACAGTTTTCAATCTCATGGGGCACTCGTCAAGGGTGCCAATTGTCTCCGTTGTTGTATAGGGTGGCGGTTAAGCCCCTGTTGCGGGCAATTCGTGAATATCACGGACACAAGGGACTTCGCTTCCCTCGGTACAACCTCATCACATCCGCTTACGCTGACGATACCCTTCTTTACGTCAGAGACCCTGAAGTGCATCTCTCCCTGGTAATCCGCGAGGTCCTCCGCTTTGGTGGGCTATCAGGCTTAACGATTAACTGGGATAAATCTATAGTTTTCCCTCTGACACCGGCAACAGTACAATTTGTGCTGGATTTCCCGCTGCAGTGGACTACGGAGCCTGTACGGTATCTTGGCATTCATGTGCATTCTGATGCGGAAATTGTGCTGAAAGCCAATTATGGGACAGCGATTGATAAACTTGCTGGCGATATTGATCGGTGGATACGGCTCCCGCTTTCTTTGCCTGGCTGCGTTGCCCTGATGAAAATGGTTGTCCTCCCTTGCCTAATATTTCTTTTTGTAAATATACCAATGGTTCTCCTGCAGCATCTGTTCTGCGAACTCCGGTCTTTGATCACTAAATTAGCGTGGGCAGGTAAGACTCCTATAGTAGCGTTGGACACACTCATGCTACCATATGCTGCCGGGGGATTAAATGCCCCGAACCTTGAACTATATTATAGGGCTGCACAGGCCTCGCACGCGTACAGTTGGGTCCATGGGCCCCGTGATTTACCTCATCTTCAAACATAGGGGGTTGCTGCTGCCCCGCACTCCTTGCCTCGCTTTCTCATGCGGGTCTCTTTGCGGCGATGTGGCATACTTGACTCGATTAACTCTGTTAACCACGTGTAGAACGTGTTACTCCGTATGTATGATGGCGCACAGCTCTATTCACCCCGCCTGCGTGTTGAGTGGTGCCATTAGTTTGCGCTAAGCTCGGATGGGGGCGACCCTCAAGTCCCTTCACAAGCTGCACATGCAGACTATGGGTGACCTCTTTCGGAATGGGCGGGTGCGCTCTTGGGAGGAGGCGGCGGGTGCTGACAACGAGCAGAGGGCAGAGGGCAGTGACCAGATTCCATTTCTTCAGGACCCGACATGCTCTGCAAGCAGTTTTGAGCGAGGAGCTGCATGAACCTTTAGATATTCCCCCGTTGACCTCCCTTTTCTGTGCCCAGAGGCCATGCAAATTGATCTCCAAATTATATACCCCTGCTCTTGTCACAAAATCTCCCCCTCGCAGTAGGGCTCGACAAGCCCGGCAGTCCGATGTCGGCACTCCTATTATAGACGACATTTTGCTCTACTGTTGTACAGTCACTCGGCAGATTTCTATTAATGGCCGACATAGGCTTGATCATTTTAAATACTGAGTGTACCACTCCCCTTTGCGCCTTTTCAGGTTTGGATTGCATGACTCTGATGACTGTGAACGATGTCGTGCTTCCCACGCTGGCTTTTTCCATCTGGCATGGCAGTGTCCTCCCATTGGACACTATTGGGATGCAATTTTTCATAAGCTTAGTGACATACTGGGATGCACCCTGGCTCCGGATCCCTTGATGGCACTCTTAGGTTACACTAAACCTCTTAAGAAGACTATGCGTTGCCTTCGGCCTTCTCTTGGCCAAGCGTTGGCTGGCGATGAGATGGATGAGGGGTCGTTGCCTACACTTGCGAAATGGGAACATGACATGGTATACTGCCATACTCAATCTGATGTTTATAATGAGATGCGCCCACCGGGTAACCGCCCGAAGAGTTTTTGCCCAATATTGTGCTGCTAAACTGTCTGAGTCTGATGGCCTCGATGACTAACTAACAACACTGTTTGCTCTCTGTCTATTCATGCCCTGCAATGTTGATGTTGATACTCCTGGTTCCCTCAGGACTGTTCACTTAATGTTAGGCTACCACACGCCCGACAGGTGCCCGCACATCAACGCACTGTGTGCTGTTCTATGATTTCCCAGATTGCTATGTCTCCCGCGCTGCTTCCCCCCCTCCCCCCTTGCTCGTCATGGTCTTTTGTATTGATATTATTCAGTTGTGTATGTGGTTGTGATTTCAGCGATCCGCATTTGTGTTAACTTTGGCTTTTGTTCTTTCATTTATTATTAGCTATGTATATGTTTTGGTTTTCTTCTTTTGCTGTATGCTTTAAATTGCAATAAATTACAAAGAAGTTAAGTTCACATTCACTGGAACCAATAAATGCATTGTTATATTCTGTTTTTAGTCTATAGAGACAGATTTTCCCTTTTTTTTAAAAATCCAGAGTCATAGCAGCATGAGTCTTGCCAGTTACCAAAAGGTCTTCCCTTTCAGCCCATTTAGGTATCTGAGGTTTCAGTTCTGAGGCCCTACTTTGGAAATCCTGTCTCCTCTGTTCTACTAAATTAAAAAAAATCTTTTCTTCTTCATGTAATGTTAGGTTGTGTTTGTGTGCATCAGCTATATCGATTGCCTTCATTGTTAGGAAATATTCACCCATGAATTGTGAGTCCCTAGTACTAAGGGCAGGGTTCATGCTCTTTCGCATAGGGACTTCTGAAAATATTACATCAACATTTGAATAATAATACTGCAGTTTTCCAGTTCTACAAAATAAACTAGCTAATACACAACGTGAAATACCATATGTCAAAGGTAAGTGGTGATAAGTTACCCTTTCAGCTACTGAGTTTGGCAATTTCATGCAAACATAATAATCACTAACTTCCATTGTTTCTACTTAATGTACTAAGAGATTTGCAAATACATTTAAATCAGTTTTGTTTTTATCTACAGTGTGGTGTAAATCTAACTCGTCTGGTGTTTCTAAGTCTACTCTATCTCCTTTAATGTTTGCTACTTCCGTATGTGCATTAGTACTATTCTGTTTGTTTCTGTCCATTGAAATAGGGATAGCTATTGCTAATATTACCCATATTATGAGGACTAATATTAAGCTACATATACAGATTTTACAACACTTTTTTATAGAGCTTTGTTTTGGTTTTCCAATAACTTTATCGTCAGACATTTTGGACAAGAAGATTTTTCTCTTCTTTAATTTAGGACTTGGTATGAGATTACACCTTAAGCGTCTTCTCTCCCTTTCAAGTCAGTCTCACTTCTTCATCGATTTGGTCAACATTCAGCTCTTCATCACTTTCTTCATTTAAGTTGAGATTTTCAAAATCTTCATGAATGACATATGTCCACTCAGGACCCTTGAACTTGTTATTCAATGTTTTCAACCTTTGACTCCATCGTTTTGGTGTTACTGTGGAAGCTCCAGATTGACTGGATACTTTGTTTTCTTGATCAGGTTCTTCACTGATTGTCTTAAAACAGTATTTTAGTATTTTGATAATTCTTGGTCAATTATAACCTTTTTGACTTTTCTTAAATTTCACTGCACTTCAAGGCTTCTTTTATTTTCCTTTATTTCCGGCACAATTTGATTATCTTCATCTTCAGATTTTCTCTCTATCTGACCTTGTCCAGGGCTTATTGTTCTGGCCTGTTCTGCCTGGATATGTTCATCTACCTCAATCTGACCCTGTTCAGGATTGGTGATGTCTGTTTTTTCTTCTGTATCCTGAACCTGTGTTTCTATGACTATCTGATCCTGTTCAGGTCTTCTTACCCCTTGACCTTCTTCTGCCTGAACGTTTTTCTAAACCCTATCTTTCCCTCCTCAGACTCAGTAATGGGGCTTTGGTTTTCTTCTGTCTGAGTATATTGACCTCTCCTTAACTGTTCCTGCTCAGTTTCCCTAATAGTCGTTTCCCTACTCTCTTGAGCGAGTTCTTCTACACCTGACTGGTCCTCACTCTTTTCCTGTCTGTCGAGCTGTGTTTGGCTCCTAGTTCTTATAAATTCTTCAGATATGTCCACCACTGGGATCCAGTCATCCTAATAAGTGCTTGGTTGTTCTTGGGCAGCTACCTCAGGATCTTCTATAGGAAGTTATTCAGCTGCACAACCTTCAGCAACTTCAAATTCTCGTTTCAATTGAAACTCTTCTACTTCAGGAACTGGTACCCTTTTGGTATGACTTGCGTGGATCCAATTAGGCAATCCTGCACACTTTACAGCTGTTGAAGTAGTCAATATAACTTGATGTGGTTTGTCCCACCTTGGTGCTAGGCTCGATTCTCGAGTGTGATTCTACACAACTACCCAGTCACCGGGATTCAGATCATGCGCTTGGCTCAGCTGTCTGTTGACTGCCTCTTCCCCAACCTGATGAGAGATAGAACGTACTCTGTCAGCCAACTCTTTGCAATATTCCAAAACCAAGTCATCACTTATATTCAACAGCTTGTGTCCTGGTATACATGCTTGTCTCATTGCTCAATCCAGTATTTTTGTCTGGAATACTTCCGAGTCCCATCAGAACAAGAGGTAAAACATCAGGCCATTCCAGTGGGGTAGATGCACACACCTTTCTGAGTCTTGACTTGATTGTGCCATTTAATTGTTCTACCACCCCTGAAGCCTCTGGGCGTTAAGCGCAGTGTAGTTTTTGTTCGACTTTGAATGCTTCACAAATTTGTCGAATTATTTCATTATTAAAATGAGACCCTCTATCTGATTCAATTGTTACTGGAAAACCAAATCTAGGGATGAGTTCTCTTAAGAGTTTGGCCACTGTCAAGCTGTCATTTCTTTGGGTCGGGTATGCTTCCACCCACTTTGAAAATAAACAAACTATGACAAGTACATATTTCAACCCTCAACAAGCAGGCAGTTGAATGAAGTCTAATTGAAGTCTTACAAAGGGACCTTCTGCCTTTCCAATCTTTCCCATGCTAACCACAGTTTTCCTGCCTGGATTCATTTGTTGACATGTTAAACATCTTTGGCAAAGACTCTCTGCTGCATTCCTGAACCTTGCGTTAAACCAATCTTGTCTGAAAAGTCGAATCATAGCATCTCTGCCCACATGCATGTCTCCAGGATACATTCTAGCCATTGGTGCAAGCATGCTGTCTGGCATTACTGGTCTGACATCATAACAAACCCACACACCATCTTCTGCCCTTCTTTGACGTCCTATTTTCATCCACTCTTCCTTTTCTCTCATGTCTACTGCATCCTTTTAATCTTTCACCTCCTCCCAGGTTCCCACTCCTGCAAGTAGCATAAGTTGGCAGCTGATTCCACAGGTTTCAATTTTCTTATTTAGTGCAAGTTTATATCTTGCACAGTGCTGGGCAACCCGGTCAGCATATCTGTTACCGGCTGTCACATAGTCATCTCCTGATTGGTGAGCAGTACACTTAACCACGGCTACCTCTTTTGGTTATTGAATTGCCTCAATTAATTCTCTTACAAAATTTCCATTTTTAATAGGAGTTCCTGAGGAACTCAGGAAATCCCTCTGCATCCATAGCTGGCCAAAATCATGCACTACCCCATAACCATATTGGCTGTCACTAAATATGGTTATTCTCCAATTTTTCCCAATTTTGCATGCTTTAATTAAAGCAATCAATTCAGCTACTTGTGCAGATCTGACTTCTGGTAAATAGGATTCTTCGACTATTCCAGTTAATGTACATACAGCGTAAGCAGCACTCAATCCTCCCTCTACAAATAGCTCATGATCTGCATTTTTCAAGGGTTCCTCTTGTATGTCAGGACGTGGTTTGGTGCTAAGTTCTGTCATGTCAAGAGATTCATGTTCAACCTCATCTTTCACTTCTTCTTGGTAGGGATCAGGTAGTAAAGTGGCTGGATTAAGAACAGTACACCTCACTATAGTCACGTTTTCTGCCCCCAGTATTATTCTCTCATATTTTGTTAACCTACTGGGAGTAAGGTACTGCGTTCGGGTTCTGGTCAGCAACTGCATGGGGAACGTACACCTTGACAGGGTGTCCCATCACAATTGACTCACTCTGTTCTATGCTCACACAGGTTGTGGATACAGCTTTAAGGCAACCTGGTAATGCACATGCCACTGGATCTAGGGTAGCAGAAAAATATGCCACTGGTCTTCTCATTAATCCATGTCTCTGTGTCAGAACTGAAAGTGCACAATACCCCGCTCATAGCAGATTAATGCAAATTCTTTTGAATAGTCCAGCATTCCTAAAGCAGGTGCTCCACACAAACAATCGCGCAACTTTCTAAATGATCCCATGCTTTCATCATCCCATTCTATGGGGTCCTTCGCTCTTTTTCTGTTCATCTGTATCCGGGGTTTAGCTACTAAAGCAAATCTTACAATCCATTGCCTACAATATTCTACAACCCCAAGAAACATTCTTATTTCTTTTTGGGTTAGAGGCAACTGCATTTGTCTTATTATTCTGATTCTTTCAGATGTCACTCTTCTAATTCCTCTTTCTCTTTGATGTCCTGAGTATTTGACTGAGTTCTTACAAAACTGAAGTTTCTCGGGGGACACTTTATGTCCACCTTTTGCCAAGTGATTTAGCAATGCAATTGAATCAGTGACACAGTCATCTCGAGTGTTTGACGCTACCAACAGGTCGTCGATCTTCTGCACCAGGACTGACTCTCTGGGCAACAAAAGAGATTCAAGGCTTCTTTTGAGAATTTGATTAAAGATTGAAGGACTTTCAATGTACCCTTGAGGCACACGTAAACATGCTCTTCAAATTTAAACGAAAATAAAAACTAACTATCTGGATGCAATGGAATAGGAAAGAATGGATGACATAAATCGATTACTGTGAACCAACCTGCTTTCCATGGTATATGATAAAGAATCACAGCTGGGTTGGGCACTACTGAACAGCATGGTACAACAATCTTATTAATTTTCTTAAGATCTTGAACCACCCTATACTTCCCGTTAGGTTTCTTAATGCCAATTATAGGTGAGTTACAAGGGCTACTCATTATTTCTTTCAGGATGCCTTGTTCGACTAATCGCTCAATCTCTGCTGCAACACCTGCCTTTATTTATGGACTCATTTTGTATCGTCGAGTATTCGGATAAACAGCACCTTCTTTCCCTGTCATTTTTATGAGATCTACATTTGCCATCTATCATATTTCTTTTCCAGTAAAATCCCATATCTCTGCACTTACAGTCAGTATTACTTCGGCAGGCAATTCATCTTTGGTTATCATTAAATACATTTCATTTACTTCTGTCCCCTGTTTAGCTAACATGAACTTGTAAACTCCATCTTCATCTGGAGTTTGTATTGTGACACCATCCGGTGTGCAAAATATGGTGCAATTCATTTTGCACAACAAGTTTCTTCCAAGCAACTTTACGGGACTTGAGTCACAGGCCACGAATTTATGCATTTCTTTAAAATTTCCAATTTGCGCCTCCATTGGTTCTGTGATCGGGGCTCTAATCTGTTTGTTCGAAACACCTACTACTTGGATGGCTTCACCCGAGAGGGGAAGGTTAGGAATGTCTGCTGTTCTCACAGTAGACCTGGTAGCACCAGTATCCAACAAGAAAGCGATATCATTTCCTTCCACTTTACCTTCCACATATGGACCTGACTGATCTACCGGTAGGGATGCGCCAAGTACGCACTCCCCTTCCTCCCCCCTCAGGCACCGTCATTCCTGCTCACAATCAATTAGTGGGTCCTGCAAAAGAAACTGCAATGTTACAAAAATGTTCTTACCACTTCCTTCTGGAAATCCGGCGCCCACACTGTTCTTGGCTTGACTCACAAAAAATTTTCTTAGGGGCAGGTGGCAATTGACTCTGAAGATCTATACCCTGTTGCGGATGACTCATTAACACCTCATTCTGCGTCTGTGGATTTAAATTTTGATTCGGGCCATTATTAACTTGTACGACTTTACACTCATTCTTCCAATGCCCCAACTACCCGCACCCATGGCAGGGAAACCTTTTCTTTGCCTCTTCCCGATTCAACCTTCCCTGCGGTTTGCCTCCATTATTGTCACCTTGACCTTGTGCTCTTTCTTCATCTTATGACTGCTTATTGAATTGAAGTGCTTGCTGTTCAGCTAATTTTACTTGAGCCCACATTACCTTTTCTTCTAAGGCTTTTCGTTTGTAATCAATTTCATCCCCACAATATTTGGCATATTTTAAAATTTCATCGATGGGCTTTGATTGCCAACACAGCATGTGCTGCTTAATCATTTGTGATATATCCAATCTTAACCCTGTCACAAATCGGTACACAAAATGAGTCATCTCCTTGTTTTCGAAATTTTCAAACCCACTATACTGTTTGAACACCTGTAAAAGACGTTCGTAGTAGGCATGTACAGACTCATTCTTTTCTTGGGTTGTACTGTCTATTTTTACCCAATCAGTTTCTTTCGGGGGAATTTTACTCTTCAGAAAAGTGATCACTTGATGATATTTTTTCATTACATCTTCTGACGGGGCTCCTGTCTTTGAATCTCTTGGATATTCCTCACTAGGCCAATCTATAGTAATTTTACACTCTGTCCACCAATCCTACAGGTACCACTAAGTCAAACAGACCATCCAGATCCTTTAACAAAACCTTTGAAACTTTCACAAACCTCTCAACGTGTCTGTACCATTCCACTGGTTTCTCTTTCAATTTTGGGAAATCATTTGTAAATGACAAAATATCCTGTCTAGTCCATGGTACATGTACGTACCCCCCTCCACGTACTTCCCTCATCAGATACAACCTCTCAGCCTTTTCTGTTTCCCTCATGACATATTCAGATATCGTTCAAATTACCTGTGCTTCTTCCTTTTTCTCTGCCCACCTAACTTTCCATCTTTCAAGATATCCCCATTTTTGTAACAGAAATAATAACTCCCTGATTTGTAATTTTCTTCCAGACACATTCATGTTTTCCAAATCCTTATCAGAAAATTCTGCTCTATATGGTTTCTGCAACACCTTTGACTTCCCTATGTCAATTCCCATTTAGATGCCAGCTTTGTCAGTTTTTCATGGAATGTTTTTGTGTTTCGTGTAATGCTTCTGCAAATAAACAGTAACTCTTCACTGTATGTGTTTAATCTGTCTAGACCCACATTTCCAGCAACCATTTCTTCCAATTCTACTCGTAATTTAAAAATGTCTAATATTTTTGTCTGTGACTTTTGTTTCCCTATTTCTTGAGACCATCTCTCTATATCTTCTGGGGTTACTATTATGGCACTTCTAGTTCCTGTTGAGGTTTCTAGTCTAACTTCCTTCGAACAACTGGGCAAATTTCTCTTCGGGGTTTCCATTATTGGATCTCTTATGGGCAAATCCATTAATGATATTACTCGTTCACTTGCTTGGTCATCTACTATCATCTTTTCTTTTCTAGGTTCTATGCTTGGGGTAGGCATTACAGGAATTTTAGAACAGTTTGACTTTTCACCTTACAATGGGACTACTGGACCTATGGTTACTGGTATGGTCAATGAATCAGGATATATATTCATCTGAGTTATTTTCTGGATCAGGTCATCTTTATTCATATTTATTGCTTCCCTTTCTTTTGCTTGAAGCACTCTGTTGGCGGTGTCATGTACTATTTGTGGAACCAAAGGTGTTCTTACCATTGGGACACTAGGGGTCATTCTATCAAATCCTTCATGATAAGGTGGAGGACTTTTCATCAATACGTCTTCTAAATACCCTTCTTTTGCTTCTCCACTATCTATCATGGTTAAGTGCGTGTTTTTTTCTGTACATTTACCTCCCGTCTGCTCTTCTGATGTTAACACAGGATATAAACATTCTGCCACCATGGCCTGTCTCCATTGTTTCATTTGACTATCTCTAGTCTCTCGGGGAAATTTCGGATAATATTTGCTTAAGGTCCTGTTACTTCATGGCCTATCACGTTCAAAGGCTTCCATTTCCCATTCTTCTAGAGCCTCATACTGAGTCAATCTAGGTATGGGTTCTAATTCATTCATCCGGGTTCTTAAATTGTACAATATTCTTCCATTAAAGCTTCCGTACTCAGGAAATGCTAGTATTCCATCATCTTTTGTATAATCTACCCAATGTTCTAACCATACACAAGTATGATAGCCTCTTTCCACCATCATGTATGATGCAGGCATATTTGGAGGAGGTATAAGAATCCCTTCTCTACTCTTAATGGGTTTGTCCTTTTCAAAATAATTCTTAACCTTTTGCATAAATGAAATTTTTCTCTTTTCTCCGTACATTGCGTGCTTGTGCTGATTAAGGTACTGTTCGTAAGCAAACCCTATAAATCTTCTGTCTGGACGAGTCCCTGTAAATGTTGGATCGTACATGCAAATTCCACTATCTTTTATTATTCCTGGAACTTCTATTTTGATGACCAATCAGACGCTTGCTTTAATTCTAATGATTCTCCAATACCAGCACGTTTTCTAGTCCGAGGACCAATCAACTTCTACTCTGTTCGCTCACTCAGCCAATGCTTGCATGGCTTTTCTGTGACGTCAGTTTCACTCCTTACTACTGACCCCTCCTTTACAATTTCGCATCAACTACACACCCGCTGTTTCAACCAATCCCAGCGCGGCTCTCAGTGATTCAGTGCAGCCCCCTCAACTGACCCCTCCTTTACAAGGTAATTTGAAAACTTATTTTCTCACAATAATTCACACAATTTTCATTAATTAACAACGTATAAACATTTGCCATTGTGTGTGACCCACTAATTCAAAGAATAGTAACATTTCTTTCACTGCGAGTAAAACCCTTCTGCTTACTCTTCACACACTACGAGTAAAACCTTTCCACTTACTCTTCACACAAGCATCAGAGAACCTGCTACTCCTTCAGTATTACCCTTTCTAGGTGATATAATACCACAATTTCACCAGCGAACTCCTCTCTACCAATTACTCTCACTATCATACAAGAAATGATTCCCTAACGTAGTGCTTCTTGTCCTGCGTAACTTTTAGCACTTTCTCGATCCAGACCAATAAGCTCACTGCAGTGTGGCTTACATTTACCTCCCACTATTCAATATTTGCGGGAATTTCCAGACAACATAAAACAATACATAACGGGTTTTGGTTAAAACATAAATCAATAATTCAAAATTTCAAATACAATCCTCACCTAACAAACTATACTAACCATGCCTCTGCTACCAAGAAAAACTGATGCAGCGGAGTTTACCAGCTCTACACATACATGCACACAACACTCATTTGGGCCCATATACATTCATACACTCAATGAGCTAGCAAATATCTGCTGGACATCAATTTTGATTTACTTTAGAGAACCTTTACACCAGTATTCTTACCAACCCTGTCTCCTAAGTAAATGTACGTTGTCGAAAGATCTAGTAGTAGATTAGAATAGGGAGGAAAAGATAATAGTAATAACAATGCATTTAACTTTTATTCAAAGAACCACAGACTCGTAAGGAGTTTCAAAGACTTATCTGAATTAATAATTTTGTGAGTCAAATCAAAATACAAGTAGATACACCACAATCCTCCATCAGGTAAGGGTAGTACAGTTAGCACATCAATTAAATTCTTGTGATGACAGTACCTGAGGAGAGAAAGAAGAGAGAGCAAATACGCAGCATAACCCCACAGAGCTATATTTACCTAGAATGGTGTGAGGACCTGGACATCAGAGAATTAAGGATTTAGGACAGGTTCAGGACCGAGAAGGGGATCTCTTCTAGTGTAACGCCAGCTTTATACCCCTCTCTGGTGCTACTCTCTCCGGCTCGGGCTGGTCCGGACCCCTTCCAAAAGATGTGCCTCCTTGGTTGTTCCTAGTGTTGGATTCTTCAATCAGATTGCAGAAAAATCGGGCAGCATCTCAGCATAGCATCGGCATCAAGTGGTTCAAGTGAGGCTAACTAACTAGAACTTACCTCTGTTATGCCAATTCAAATGTATAATCCTCCCCCAAATGTTTCAATTCTATGAACACCCCTCAATTTGATTGGGCCAGGTGATGGGGTGAGGACATCACACCATACTAAGTGCAATAACTTTCTTTAGTTCTATTGTCTAATTCCCCGCCCCTTAATTTTAATACCCGCAAGCTTTATTCCCAAAAGCATTTCATATGTGGATCGATAAATCTGTAATACAATGTTTCGCCTTCTTCGTCTCATAGGGTGAGAAGTTGATCTTCCCATGTCCTTGCTGGGCACATGGATTGACAGCCATTCAATAACTTCATTGGTCTCAGAACGAGAAGGTTTCACGCATGCGTAGTTGCCGCAAAGGATAGGGACATCAGTCACCTTCCAAGGCCTAAATGCGAGCTAATAATAAAGTCAGAGAAAAACATGTTAGAAGCCATTGCGCAGCTGCAAAGATTTCCCACCAAGCATACAGGAGAGGTCATACTACGTAGATGCAGTAGATGCATGCGCAGAAGAGTTCCCGCATTTTGGCAGCCATTTTAAAGGCACTCGGGTTACTGGTTAGTAGAAAACATAGAACATCTTCCCCTAGATACAATATGTAAATGTAATGCAAAATTAGTACACACAAACAGGTTATTCAAGAGAATTGCATACGAGCAAGTTTCTTTTTACAAGAAACCTTGCTCCATCACTCCAATTACTCCACAGTAATGAAAATTATGCCCAGCCCCAGAGAAAACCATAAAGGAAGTAAACACCAAACAAAGTGGGCGCCGATCTGAAGTTCACACCAGGGCCCACATTATGCAAATAGCGCATTTTCCTTTATTGCGCTGGGCGCACCTTAAAAAGGTGCACCTGGCACAATGAAGGAAAGTGCACCGCATTATGATGAATGTGCTGACCCCAGGGCAGCAACGAACTCGTGCTGCCCTGGGGGCAGCATATTCACGTGAAATACGAAGCGGTTGCTTTACAGCAGCTCAGTGTTTTCACTGTGCAGGCTGCACCCGCCCGCACTTTCAAAGGGGATGTTTGGGAGGTCCATGGGACCCTCTTTCCCCCTGCCAGAGGGCTGCCATCAGGGGGGGCACTGACAGTACGCCACCTTTGAGGTGGCGCACTGTCCATGTCCCTCCCGAGGGATTTTTTTCTCTGAGCCTACGTCGCTAATACGGCGTGGGTACAGGGCCGTTTCTACCATTAGGCAAGACTAGGCGGCTGCCTAGGGCGGAAAAAGGGCTAGGGCGGCAACATGGGGATTTGTTTTTTTCATTTGAACCTACAAAAGTAAAGCTAAGCAGCCGCCTAGTCTTGCCTAATGGTAGAAACGGCCCTGGGAATAACCAAAAGCAAAACCCAGTGTGCGCGGTCAGGAGACACAAATCACACGGTTTGGCACATAAAGTGACTGAAGGCATTTAAAAATAACTGCATTGAGAGGCGATAAAGAAAAATATCCGAAGAAAAGTAATGTGTCGGTCAGTTAAAGGTGCCCGTGGAGATAACAAACACATTTAAGAGCGCATGAGGACACACACGTTTGCAAAAAATGCACACGATTTTGAATTACCTACGAAATACACAAGGGCAAGTGTAATTAGCACAAATAATACAGCGAAAACAGGTTGTATGGTGAAGAAAACAGGGTTTACCAAAAACAAGACAGCGCATGGATTCTCTGTACAAAACCGAACTCACGGACTACCAAAAACACACTCTGGCACAGGGAACTGCGTGTGTATACAACTATAAACAAGCGGGCAGGGGAACTGAGCGTGTACCACAGACAACAGATAATAGGAAGCACAAAAGACCCAACAAAACAACATGTATTGAACACACATCAGCAAATAAACAAACAAAACCGGGCAGAAGAAATCGTGTGCATAACACAAATACACAGAACTAAAACACAACAGAACAAGGGCAACTGTGGGTACATCACAGACAGAAAAACTCACGGAAGCAGCCGGGGACAGAGAAGTGTGTGTATAACACAGACATCAGCAAAAATCAAAAAACCCGATCAGGAGGGACTGTGTCCACTATCATAAGCTAACAAAAAACAACAGAACGTTGGGAATTGTGCTTGTAGCACAAAGTACAGGACATGCCATGCACACAGTCGAAGGTGTGTGTGTGTGTGTGTGTGTATAAACATGCATCTCAACACGAGCTACACAGAGAGGATGACTTCTCTAGAGCCACAAATGGATAGAGAGGGATTCTGGGTAGAGTACAACCTCCCGAGTTAAACTAATTATCACTATGAGTATCCCACTGCTCGTCCTGCAACAATTTGCTGCGGAGTTTAATGAGGAGAGAGGACCTGGGGGAGGAGAGGAGGTGATAAGACTGGGGAGTTCAGAGAGGAGAGGTGCAGAGGATCACCAAAGGGAGAGAGAGGGGAGAGGTGCACGATGAGTGGCACAATAGGAAGGGGTATTAAGGACTGGCACTGAGAATTGGTACTCACCAAGGGTCTCTCAGGACTGATATGGACCAATTGAGCATTGAAGACTGTGTTGAGTGAGGGGTACAGAGGACAGGTACTGACCAAGTGACCCTGAAGACTGTGTTCACCAAGGGGTACTAAGGGCAGGTACTGACCGAAAGGGCATTGAAGACTGTATTCATGGAGGGGTACTGAAGATAGGTACCTACTGAGTGTGTTCACTGTGGGGTACTGAGGACAGGTACTGGCCGAGTGAGCATTGAAATCTGTGTTCACTAAGGGGTATTGAGGACAGATACTGACAGTGACTTTGAAAACTGTGTTCATCGAGGGGTACTGAGGACAGGTACTGGCCGAGTAAGCACGGAAGACTGTGTTCACTGTGGGGTACTGAGGACAGGTACTGACCAAGTGAGCCCCGATGTCTGTGTTCACTGATGGATACTGAGGACAGGTACTGGGTGAGTGAGCAATGCAAGTTACTATTTTTGTTGTATCTTGTTTTGAAAACGAGGTGCACTTGAAGCCTCAGTGGTATTTAAACACAAGGCTTTATTGGGAATCCGTGTACATAGTTCTGTGAGTGTATGGCTACCGTAACAGTCTGGCCTGGGCCTTTCGTTGAGTAGAAGGGTTCGGCAGTAGAAGGTGTGCCTCTCTAGCCTGGATGACAGGGGGAGAGAGTGATGGTAGTAAAAGGGAGGGGCGGCATTTTTCAATTCTTGCCTAGGGCGGCACAACACCTAGAAACGGCCCTGCGTGGGTACAGAGGCAAAGGGATTCCCTCATTTGCATGGGGCACACCCCCATGCTAATGAGGGAACGCCCCCTGCAGATAACACTGGCACATATAAAGCGACCCCTTCTGT
Organism: Triturus cristatus; assembly: GCF_964204655.1. NCBI lineage: Eukaryota > Metazoa > Chordata > Amphibia > Caudata > Salamandridae > Triturus > Triturus cristatus. Next base: position 1,186,194,261 of record NC_140581.1, on the reverse strand, counting down.
AATAGCAGAGTGCCCTGGGGGCACGCAAAGCGGGGGCAAATGGCCGTTGTGCCCCCAGGGCAATCTCTATAACACGGCCCCAAGTCGGAAATAATGAAAAGCTCAGTGAACAAGCTATAAACAATTTGAAACTGCAGAATGTGTTTGCTGAGCTACAGTGTCTTTTTCTCTGCAAGAGTTTTGAGTAACGAAGTTCTGCCATAATTGAGCGTCCGGTCTTGCGATAGAGACCTGCTCCACAAGCCTTCCCATTATGTATGGTTTATGTGCGATGAATATACAGTGGTTTCGTTGCAGCTATCAAGGCTGATGTAAAATGTGATTAACATATTCAGAAACTATATATTAATTAATTCTTCATACTTACGTAAAAATGCATTTTTGCCTTCATGGCATCAATCGCAATCAATTATATATCTATACATCAGATAATTGTGCAGTTGAAAGACGATGCCGGACTGGCACTATGCTGGATTGCCTGCGTTACTGTTCTAACTCCAATTTTTGAAAAATAGGTCCGAACACCCTTTTACGCTCATTTAGTAGTGCATGACAGATACATGTGAGATGTTGAATTTGTATTCTCTCCACACAGTCTGCAGTATCGACATTTTGTGGTCTAATTCACTTAGCATTGTCTTAAATCAGCAACGGGAAGTTAAAAAAAGGTAAAGTCTCATATATTTAGCATAAATTTGCTGTTTCGCTGGGTTAACCAAACAAGCCTTAGGACTCAATTAAAGATATGTGTGAAGTATGCTTTTTTCCAGGTTTATTAAAATTGCAAACATCCTCATCAAAGGAAAACTCATAGATGTTATCGTTAATCGAAGTTTCGAATTGATGCAGAGAAAACATGTTATTCCAAATAGTCACAACCCCCAGTAAATTAACAATTCTTCTGTAATTTTTGGACAGTAAAGAACAATGTGATTTCTCTGTTCTGCCTATCTCAGGCCACATGATCGACTTAGGAGTACCTAGTAAAGCTCTGGACAATCTAAATCAAAATTGATAAACACTAAACACTAAATCAAATGAATAGACCACTTTTTAAAGGCCAAATTCTAATCTCAACCGGTTAACTGGGGCAAGAAGTAGAAATGTAGATATATTTAAGGCATTTGCCGAAAAGTTTGTCTAATGTGACACCAATCTGGTTACCAAAAGAGAGTGCTCTGTAGAAAAGTGCGGCAAGGAATGTAGCTATTATTACTGCTAAGGTTGAGGCAGCAGTAGTGCTCTAAAAGTTATAATAAACTTTCCTTAGTGAGTGTTATGGGTACGTCGATTTCATTTTTATGACATTCTGTTGCTTATTAGATTTAGCTTGACGTCTTGCGATACTAACACACAATTATAAGTGGTGACAGTGATTATTTTTGCACCTTCTGGCATCCAATCTAAGTCACTCTTGGTTGTATTTGTATTAACGAGTAGGTAATTTGCTTGGGTTGAAATCATCCACTTTATTCTGGGGTCCTTGTAAGCCTATTGGTGTTGTGTCTAGGGATCACTGGACTTGTCATCGCACTGAGTATTCAACTAAGGGAGAAAAAGAACCTAACCCCTTTCAACATTGCTCCCACTTCAGCAGTCCACTTACTCATGGCACAAAATGATACTTCTATGTTTAGACAATCAAAAAGCAAACTCCAAGAATACTACTCAGTCAGTGCAACCATTAGTACATAAAACTGGTCATAAAATTGCAAAAGACATCTAATGAAAATACAAAGGAATATGAAAACAAATGAAGTCAAGGGAGCACACATTAATTATCATAATATTGGGGTACCTAAATTACACGAGATGATGTACCTTCTGCAAGAAATTAAAAATGGTGTAAAATATTGGACAGTTGCAAATTCTCTCTTAAAAATTGCATTGACTGCATATCATACTATGGGTCATGTTATGCAAGGTGTTGTGTGTTTCCTACGTGGCCCATTGTAGTTTTCCCTATGTTAGATTAATTGTATATGTTGTAGGCCTCAGCCTCATTTTCCTTTGCACGTGGTACTATATAAACACACTTGCTTTTCTGCCACTATGTACTTTCACACGGAACCTGCATGTGTTTTTGTGTCCTGTTCTTTTTCTGGGATTTAGTCTGAACACCATGAACAAGGTCAAAGGACAACGTCTATTGTTGTTCTTTCTGGCCGGGCAGTAGCAGATAGACATAACACAAGAATGGAGCTGTTGTTTATGTGAACATATGTCCTATCACATAGATGGAGTCCATGAGCCAAAAACACACACATGGAACAAGAGTTCTGAGACAAGAGCACTACATCTGATGAGCTGTAGAATGTCCATCTGTGAATGCTAAGGTATGGGGTCTGCCAGTAATCCCAAAGATCTTTGACATATAATCATTTAGTCTCATTAGCAAGAGAGGGGGTTAGGTTATACAGTCCTACAAAATGGCGGGGCTTTTCATGATATTTGGATTAATAACCATGCTAACATTATTTTTAATGTGCATTTGTTTTTGGGGCACATATATTGCATTCAGAGAATGATAGTTTAAATAAATATTCTAAACTTCCTTAATGTCTTCTGACTATCATATTGTGGGCAAGTACGAGTGAGAGAGTGAAGGGTGTGTCTTTTTACTGTGATCCCTGAGAGGGTCGAGAGTGTTGTGTTCTGGGGTGCCAATTTACTTGTGTTTCTGGTAAGGTTAGGAGGGCAAGTGAGGCACCATCAGCAAGTTGGACTCGGGCCAATAGATACTGGGGTGGCATGGTGACTCAGTCCCTACATACTAATGTTCTATGGTTCCAAGCATAGTTCTGTTCTAAGAGCAGCATCCCTGCAAAATGGCACCACCATCGTTTAGTCTGGTAGCTACTTGTGGGACCCCTGAGTGTGCCTGTGCTTCTCCACAATACCCTCATATCTTTTTCCAGAGACATCCGTGGTGCTGGAGATTTAGCCTCCACTGTTATTAGGGAGTACCTAGTTCTGTTTGGTTTTTCAAGCTTGAATATTAAAAGGTTTTTGTAGCCCTCATGGTGCTACACTATCGAATCCTTTCTCAATTAATGATGGCACAGCCCATTGTTATTTCTGTTAACTGCCATCTGGCGGTTACTCAACACTTGTTACAACATGAGATCTCTAATGCAGGAGTTATTGTCATTTTTTTTGTCAATGGCGGACGCAACATACCTGTTTGAGGTCGTCTATTCCGTAGTCACAATTACGGCTGTGGACAGTGATGATCATACTTTTCAGGAATATACAGTGCCGCAGGCACCTAGTGCATATCATTCATATGCACTTCTTAAAATTCCTCTAACCATCTGGGAATACCAGACGTGGTTTAATGGTGCCCTACCCCTCGTCCTTAGGACTATTAGAATGGGTCCCTTAAGTTCTGATGGGCCCACATGGCTGGCTATAGCTGGCTATATTCCATATCCTAATATGATGAATATTAATTTGGTGGAGACACATGCTTTATATAATGTTTTAATCATATTGTTTTGATGTCTTGCACAATATAATTCCTGTGCTTTGCAAGCTGGTCCAGCTAGACGTGCAATACAAGGACTGGCCCAACAGCCTGTTGGGCCTGTAATTAGTCTTGTAATTGTTTATTCAGTTTTGGGCAAAAGACCCACGAATCATGGAGAAAGACCATTTTGGATCACCCAGAAAATGGACCACCTTAAAGCTGTATTTCCCCTTATGAGACCACAGGACAAGCACAGAATTTTAACTATGAGCTTACCCAAATAGAGTGGTCCCCAGTATACCTGACCACAACACCTGGGGGACTTTTTTGCCACAGTATATACTCTTTGTCATAGCACTCCCTCGATGGGCGTTCTACCAAACATCCTCAAACAGATACAGAATGAGAATGGGGCAGGTCCTGCCCTCAATTTGGGTATGAAACATATGGGAAATTTCTCTCCAAAATGATTCTTTTAATGTTAAAGGTGAGGCAGCGTCTTTGGCCATATGCCATCTACTTGTTGAGGTGACACTAGCGAGTTGGCTGTCATTATTGCTAATGTGTACCCGTCTCTAGGATGTCATAGTTTGGGGACTAGACCTTCTGTGCCACTACTTGGCAATCCTAGTTCAGACAAGTATGCACGACCTGCCCGAGAGTTTCCTAAATAAACTATGAGATAAATCTAAGCAACAACAAGAAACTAAAAAACGTGGATGTTCTCCATCCCGGGAGTCCTCTGTCCGAATTCATGACCTTTGTGATCGCACTAAGATTGGGGCTCCTGACAGGTTTCAGCTATCTGATACACGTTCTTGTTGTTCCTTGCAGTTATCATCCAACCAACAATACGACAGAGGAGGTGATCTGATTGTAGACCAGGAAAGTGCATCCAGCCAAAACGGGAGACACAACGCTTGCCTGATGTGAAGATAAAATAGGAGGATAGACCACCTCCCTATAAACGTCTTTTCAGAAAAAGAATGTTGCTGTATTAACAGCAAAGTATGCCACAGACAGTGAGAACCCTCCTCCTGAACAGGAGTTGGACGGTAACTATCCTCGACAGCAAGGCAGAAGTCACCATAATACGCCAGAATCTCAAACAATTTCTAGTAATGAGAGCAACTGATAAAATTATTACAGTTGAAATCGCGGATACCCACATAGCCCCTCCAGACAAACTATATCATTTGGATATACAAATTGAAGGTGTCATTAAGCGCACAATTAAAGCAATATTTTGGGACATTTTAACTATGTCTTATGTCATTCTCTTGGTGGAGGTCGTCTGGCCCCCACTTTTTTGTTCTTGCATGTCCCCAGAGTGAGGATGTCATTCTCCCTTCATTCTTTCATCTTGTCCCAGACTAGGCTAAACAAGCATATGCCTTTGAATGGACCATTGCATTGGCTCCTGCACTTTATCGTAACCACACTAGTTGGGATAAGGATTCTTCTTACCATGTTATTCCAATACGATCCACACCTCAGGTACAACCACAGTCTCCTATCAAATGGAATGCAAAGGCCCACATTAAGGAAATTCTTTCCAAATTCGAGTACCAGGGAGTAACTGAACCCTGTTTCTCTCAAATGAATAATCCTCTTTTTTTCAGTTCTGAAACCTGATCATTCCTATCGCATTGTCTTAGATTACATACATTTGAATAGTCATACTCGCACATTTGCGGTTCAAAATACCCATAGTAAGGCACTGATTAATATCGTCTGTAAAAAATATACAATAACTTTGGATATTCCCAATGGTTTTTTCAGTCTCAATTTAGCTCCAGAGAGCCGCGACTAGTCCTATGGGCTTTAAGAACAGCCCAGGAGTCTTTGTTGCACACATTGTTCAACATGTATTAATAAAAAATTTCTATAAATCAATTCACACTTTCCCTAGCCGAGATCCAAGTTTATTATCCCACTGTCTCCATTGCAGATTTTAGATCTATAATATATTTCCCATTGTGTTAGTTCCAAGTTTAAATTCCACTCTATTTGTTGGTCAAAGTCACCAAATAACCTTGTCGTAGCAACATTCTTCCTGGCAACATATGTTTCTGCCAATAGACGGATAGTCACCAGGAGCTTCCTCAGGGCTGGAAGTACTGAAGATACACAACATTAACACATTATATTACATCATGAAAACAGTCACCAATGTGTATTCCCTACAACATTCAAAAGAAAGTATCCAATTTGAAAATGAAAGAAATCAAAGTGCTTAACACTGTTTATAGTGATAGTTGGCACACGATCATAATTAGTTAACATAATCTATACTAGATATTGTAACATACTATGCTGTTTATATCGTAGACGTAGTCAAAACTGTCCAAATATTAACAGCAATGTCACATAACAGATACCACCTCCAAACCCTAGCAGGTGAACAGGCTCAGTTATAGTAATAAGTCAGTGACAAAGAAAAAATCCTACAGAAATCTTTGAGATTGCTAAAAGCATCTTTGTGCTCAGCAACAAGTATGTATTGTGGTCTCGATATTACTAGGGTGAAAGGCTAACATAATGTTGTCATATTCAGTCCTTCAAAGTCATTCAGAAGTTCAGCTTATGGGTATGTGGCTCTACCGTAGGCAATATCCTCTCCAAACACTCAATTTGCATACAGATGTTTACCCTGGATTCCACAGTGAACTACCGTTAAGCCCTTCGCTGCTAGGCCTCCCCCACCCCCCTCCCTGTGCTAAGCCTTTTTTGGGCACTTTGGGGTAGTTTGCGCTTAGGCCTTTGTAACTTTTTGACCACAGAAGGTATCCACGCCAAATTTACGTCCTTTCTTCCAACATCATGGGGATTTTAAAGGTACCCAGGGTTTGTTGATTCCCCTTGAGGGGACCAAAAATTAGCCAAAATACAGAAAAGTTATGTTTTTTGGGGGGAAAAAGTGCTGCAGATAAAAGTGTCTGTTTTTTTTCCCTGCAAACGGTATCAACAAAGGATTTGTGATGCTGAAATCACCATCTTACCAGATTTAAGGAACAGGCAGGCTTTTGTCAGAAAACTCAAAAGTTTTTACACAGTATTGGCATTTTACTGGGACATAGTCTTTTTTTGTTATTTTTGGTGCTTTCAACCTCCTTCCAGTTAATGGTAGAAATGGGTATACAAGCAATAATGGATCCTGAAAAGCTATACATTTCAGAAAAGTAGACAAAACTCTGAATTCAGTAAGGGGTCATTTTTGTAGTTCCTTCAAGTTTTTTTAATGGAAACTAACAGTTGAAAATAGGAAAAATTGAAAATGAGTTTAAAAAAACAGCGATTTGTGCCAACGTTTTCGGCTGTAACTTCTTCTAAGTAAGATTTTTTAAAGCAATATAATGGTACATCCGCTGGCACCTTCTGGTTGTGGGGATATATTGGACTTGTAGATTCACCAAGAACCCGATTAATCTAGAGCCAATAACTGAGCAGCATCTTGCAATGGTTTTTTATTGTATACCGGTTATATAGCAATTCATTTGAGAAAATATAAACAGTGAAAAATCGGTATGAAGGACACCTATGTATTTCGGAAATGGGAACAAAATACAGGGCCCGATTCACAGAATGAACTTAAGACTAAATCCTAAACTTACTACTTTGTGGTATTCACAGAATGCACTTACTACTTTTGGTATTCACAGACTGCACTTACTACTTTTGGTATTCACAGAATGGATTTACGACTACTAACTTTACGTCCGCACTCGGACCGGAAATTCCGGCCCGGAGGCGGAGCTTCTGGCCCGGAGGTGGGGCTTCCGGGCTGGAGGCGGGGCTTCCGGGCCAGAGGCGGAGCTTCCGGCCCGGAGGTGGGCATTCCGGCCGGTGGTGGAGATTTAGCCATGGCCGAAATCTTCACCTCCGGGCCAGAAGCTCCGCCTCTGGCCCGGAAGCCCCGCCTCCTGTTCGGAAGCCCCGCCTCCGGGCCGTAAGCTCGGCCTCCGGGCCGGAATTTCAGGCCCAAGTGCGGACGTAAAGTTAGAAGTCGTAAATCCATTCTGTGAATACCAAAAGTAGTAAGTGCAGTCTGTGAATACCAAAAGTAGTAAGTGCATTCTGTGAATACCACAAAGTAGTAAGTTTAGGATTTAGTCTTAAATTAATTCTGTGAATTGGGCCCATAGAGTTTAGAAACAGTATTCATTTGCACATCTCCGAAATTGTGGGTACCCATACTAGCATGTGAATTATAGGAAATGTTTCAAAGTGACTTCTTTTTTACACATTGTCTAACATTTGGAAGGCAGAAATACATGGAAGTCAATAGGTAATACCAGTTGATCTAAAATTCTATGTTACCCTAAGTCTCCTGATAAAAATGGTTCCTCACTTGTGTGAGTAGGCCTAGTGCCCATGGCAGGAAACGGACCAAAACGCAACGTGAACACTCCACATTTTTACAGTGATAACAGACCTTTTTTTTTTACAAAGTGCCTAGTTGTGGATTTTTAACCCTAGCTCAGCCAGCACCTAGGGAAACCTAGCACACCAATACATTTTTGAAAATTAGATATCCAGAGGAATCTAGGATGGGGAGACTTGAGTGGCTTTCACCAGGTTCTGTTACCCAGAATCCCTTGCAAAAAAACTTTGTAAACAAAACAGCACATTTTCCTCACATCTCTGTGATGGAAAGTTCTGGAATCTATGTGGATCCACAAAATTCCTCCCACCCCGCATTTCCCAAAGTCTTCAGAGAAAAAAGGTACCTCACTTGTGTGGGTAGGCCTAGTGCCCGCGACAGGAAATAGCCCAAAACACAACATAAACACACCACATTTTTACAGTGAAAACTGACCCTTTTTTTGAAAAGTGCCTAGCTATAAATTTTGAACCCGAACTCTGCCGGCACCTAGGGAAACCTAGCAAACCTCTACATTTTTTTAAACTAGACACCCAGGGAAATTCAAGATTGGCTGACTTGTCTGGCTCTCACCAGGTTCTGTTACCCAGAATCCAATGCAAATCTCAAACTTTGTAAAACAGAAAAACGCATTTTCCTCACAACTCTGTGATGAAAAGTTCTGGAATTCACACGGATCCACAAAATTCCACCCTCCCTGCATTCCCCAAAGTCTTACGATAAAAATGGTACCTCATTTGTGTGGGTAGGCCTAGTACCCACCACAGGAAACAGCCCAAAACGCAAAGTGGACACACCACATTTTTACAGTGAAAACTGACCCTTCTGGAATCTGTGTCAATCCCCAAAATTCCACCCACCCAGCATTCTCCAAAGTCTCCCAATAATTATGGTATCTCACTCGTGTGGATGGGCCAAGTGCCCGCAGCAGGGAAGGGCCCAAAACGTATTGTGGAGACGTCACAATTACCCATCACAAAAGAACCTGGTTTTGCAAGGGGAGGGCCACCTGGGTTTTTTACACTGGGCTCGGTCAAAGTCCAGGGAGTTATGGCTTGCGTGGACCCCCCCCCCCCCCGATTTTTTCCTACCCAGGATCCCCTGCAAACCTCAAATTTAGCCCAAAAAATCACTTTTTTCTCAAATTTCTGTGTGGGAAAGTTGTGGATCATCGGGCTGACACAAATTTCCTACCACCCAGGGTTCCCCCAGGTCTCCCGATAAAAATTGTACCTCACTCCTGTAGGTGGCCCAATTAACCGTGACAGGCAAGGGCCCAAAACATTTTGAGAGACATCAAAATTACCTATCACAAAACAACCTGGTTTTGCAAGGGGGGGTCACCTGGGTTTTTGGCCCCAGGCTCGTCGGCCATCTAGGGAAACCTACTAAACCCACACATTTCTGAAAACTAGACACCCAAGGGAGTCCAGGGAGAAGACCTCGAGGCCAGGTCACAATGCAACAATTTGTGAATTCTTGGAATCCCAGAGACCACAGCAATGACCTGGGTCGAGAAGTATGTTAAAGAAATGCTCAGGTCCCTCTTTGGTGATTCCCTGTCAGCGGTTTGCATAGTGGTGCGGGCCCCCAGGCCCCCAGGCCCCTTGGTCCGAACCCCCCCCTACCGAGAGTCCCAGCCAAACCAAGAATTGTGAGACTATTGAATTATAGGGACCACAAGGCTGTGCTTAGCAAGGCTCGAGACTTGCAGGAAACCAGATATCAGGGTAACGCAATTTCTTTTTTCCCCAATTTCACTTTGATTGTCCAGGCCACCAGGAGAGAGTTTGTGCCGGTAAAAAAAGTTGCTGCAGCAGCAGGACATGAGGTACTCTCTGCTCTATACTGCGAAGGGCCGTATTTTTCACTCTGGCAAAACCTCGTTCTTCACCGATCGCAAGCTTGCCGTCAAGTTTGTACGCGGTCTCAAGCACTCTAAACCAACAACATGTGCAGAGAAATATCCTAGGGAAGAAGACCCTTTTAGCGAAAACAACAGAGAACCTGGCCGAGCGCCAAGACGCTGGGTGAATTGGGGTCTCCATGGCTCGATGGGCTTGACACTATCCTGTGCTTTTCCACAAGTAGTACCTCTCCCACACAGTTACTACACAGGAACCGAAAATGGTTGCCCGAATGCTTGAGAGGCTATCCCTCTCGAGCGCTTCTCGTCCAGCCACCCAGCATTCAACCACTGGGATACGCCCGAGCCCCTGGTGCCACCCTCTGGGGCGAGTCCCATGTTATACCTAACAGTTGGCCACTTCTGGCCCATTTGGGATATGGGCAATACCTTTCAGCCATGTTGGGTGGCTGCAGTGGGTTGGGGGGTGGGTTCTTTAGTTGATGGACAGGTTAAATTGGTTATGATGTTCTCTTTTTTCTTCCCCCCTCCCTCCCCTCTCTGGACTCCTGTCAACAGGAGCTGGGCCCTGTCTTGATGCCGACGTACATAGATCTGTGTGATTGCACGCATGGGCAAGAATGCTAACAGAGTGACCACACTAAATGCGGTAACGTGGAATGTGAGTGGCCAGAATGACTGTAGAAAAGTGTGACTGGTTGCGGCATATCTTAACCGTCATGGTGCGGACATCTGTTTTTTGCAGGAGTTGTACTTGTCTGGTGCTAGCTATGCGCTACTACGGGTGGGAGGGATGAGAGAAAAATTCATAGCGGGTTACTCGAATTATGCTAGGGGTACGGCCATTATTCTCAGGAGGGGGCTCCCGTGGCACACGTGCACAGCGCTTTACGACCCTCAAGGAAGATCCGTAATGGTTGCCGAGGTGCTTGAAGGTCGTCCGGTAAGGCTGATATCGGTGTACGGCTCCAATGTAGATGATCTGCATTTCTTTAGTCAGGTCTGGCAGCTGGCTGAGACCCTGGGTTCCAGAGCTATTTTATGGGGAGAGGATTTCAATGTGAATTTAGATCTGGCAAAGGATAGATCATACGGATCTCGCCAGTCTCACCCGCATGCGGCGGAACAGCTGCAGGCCCTCATGGAGGGCCATGATTTGGTAGATGTTTGGTGTCGTCGACATCCTCACAGTAAGGAGGGAACATGTGCATCCACAGCGGGCCCCACCTGGTCAAGGATTGATTAGTGGTTAATAGCACCAGATGTAGACACTTGGGTCCACACTAGCACTCATCTTGCCTGTACCCTCTCAGATCAAGCTCCGGTTTTGCTCGAACTCTCGCTGCCCGGCGCACCGGATAGGGCATTCAGCTTGAGGTTCCTCGCTGGTGTACTTCGGGACCAGGTTTTCCGGGAGGCGAGCAGGACTGTCATAATTGAATATTTTGAGATAAATATTGGCTCGGTGGACTCCCTGTCCACGTTGTGGGAGGCATTCAAATCCGTTATTAGAGGCAAGTGCATCGTCAAGTAGGCAGGAGTCTTGCGCTCACTCAGAGATGAGCTCAGGTGCCTTGAGGGGGAGATAAGGGTGCTTGAATCAGAGTACTTCGCATCTAGCCAGTTAGGGACCCTAGGACGAATCAAGGAAAAGATGGTGGAATTTGAGGAGCCAGCACATAGAGAGACACACTATCTGGGGAAGGAGGTACATGCTCGCCAGTATGGCGAAGGAGATAGAGCTGGCAAAACACTGGCGGGCCTACTCAAAAAGCCATGGGCAAACAAATACATTAGTGAGCTACGCATCAGTGATGATAGACTATTTGTTGGGCAGGAGACTGTACAAGCAGAAATTCTTGCCTTCTACTCCTCACTATATGCCACACACCTGTCAGAAGCACATCCTCATCTAATTCCCTTTCTTGACTCGATTGAACGGGTATGGCTAAGTGATGGCCATCTAAGATACCTTGACGAGCCATTCTCAGAGAGGGAGATGATCGGTGTGATCCGGGCTATGCCCGGTGACAAAGCCCCTGGGTTGGATGGACTCACGTCCGCATTTTACAAGGAATTCGCTCCACCTCTCGCACCTCACCTCCTCAACATGTATGAGGAATGACTGGAGTGGGGCGCTCTCCCCCTTCTCTCTGAGAGGCGCTAATCGTAACCATTCTCAAACCAGAAAAAGACCAGCAACTGTGTGATTCCTACAGACCACTATCAATGATCAACCTTGCTAATAAAATTCTCGCTAAGCTGTTGGCCACCCAGCTGCTCCCTCTGCTCCCCACGGCAGTGCTTGGACCTGATCAGTGTGGCTTTGTTCCTGGCAGGGAACTTCTCATAACCTCTGCACCCTTTTCGCGACCATTCAAGAAGTAGATCCCTCCCTCTCTGCTGCCACCATTTTTTTAATGCTACCAAGACCTTTGATACCTTGGAATGGCCGTACCTTTTTACACTCCTCTTCCGCATCGGCTTGAGTACCTCTTTTTGAAAAGAAATCGCTCAGCTATACTCTGCCCCGATTGCACGGTTGCAGATCAATGGATTGGTCTCCCCCCGTCAAGGTAGATCACGACACGCGACAGGGGTGCCCGCTTTCCCCCTCCTCCTGGCTGTGGCTATGGAGCCACTGGCAGCCAGACTGCAGCCACATCACGCACAGCGCGGCCTCACCTTTACTCCCGGGTGATACTAGTGTCTATATACGCAGATGATGTGACACTATACATCAAACACCCGGCGACAAATCTGAACCCCCTCATTCGCGAAATTATAAGGTTTGGCGGCCTGTCGGGCATAACAATAAATTGGGGAAAGTCCAGTATCTTCCCGCTCACTCCCACCACTGGCGCGTTCCAGTTGGAATGTTCACTCAAATGGGGAAAGTCCCCAGTAAAATATCTGGGTATCTGGCTTAGTCGGGACTCTGAAGAGCTGTGGCGTTACAATTACGATAGATTCATGGGTGGCTGGAGAGCCGGCTGAACTGCTGAAAGTCACTCCCATTGTCTCTGGGGGGCCGGATTGCCATCACCAAAATGGTGATACTCCCAAATTTTATACGCTTTCATTACCTCCCACTCCCTCTCACCGCAGAATTCAAGAGGAGGCTTCGGTCGAACTTGATATCTCTTGTATGGGCGGGAAAGCAGCCTCAAGTTGCTTGGGAGACCCTAACACTAACGTTTAAACAAGGGGTCTGGGTGCTCTAGACATGGAGCTATACATAGCCGTCCACGTGCTGAGGTCAACCCGGTTATTTGCACAGTATGGGCGTATTAAGAACTTCAGTGTAGAGCATGCTTGGAAACACTATTTGCACCCTCAGTGTCACTCATTAGACACCCAGCATTACCCTTTACTGCAGAGACGGGGGTATGCCAGCGATTGCAGAAGCTGCAGCTTCACACGATGGGGCGGGCATTACTGGACAGTGTCTTAATTTCTATGGATACCACACTTGGGGACACACATACAAGACTGTTGGACAGACTGACATATTTTAAGCAAATAGCAGTGATGCGCGTGCTCTATGACTCATTCCTGGTGGCGGCTCCAATGTTCTGGGTCTTGGAAGCGTTTTTGGCTAACCCCTCACCTCACAAACTAATTTCCCGCTTATACTTCAGTATGCAGCATGAGTCACCGATAGCTAACCCCAGCTCAGCGCGAATGGGGAAAAAAGCCTGGGAGCCCCTTTTGAAGAGGGCAGATGGTCATATTGCTGTGCGCAGGCCAAGGAGCTGTCACCCAACTATAGATTGAGACTAATGCATTTTAAGTTTATTCATAGGCTGTATAAGACCCCTGTGTGGCTGCATAGAACTGGTTTGAGTGTGGATGCACTATGTGTGCGGTGCAGGACGCCGGAGGCTTCCTTTTTGCCCTTAGATTGAGAATGCACAGATGTTGCGAGATATTAGAGATGCACTTTTGGTGTGTTGGAGGCAATGATAGAATACAAATTTGAACACTTCCCGCTAACTGCTGTACTTGGATGCGTGCGTAAGGTGCCAGCGGAGAACAGGAAATTAGCGACCATGCTTTTACTGTTGGCAAAGAGGCAGGTGGCAATCTGCTAGAGCCACAGGCAAAGTTCACGTGTGAATGAATGGCTCAAGGATGCGGCATTCTGCCATAATCAGCTGTCTGAATTTTGGAAATTAATGCCTGCACAGGCGTGTCCTCAGAACATATGGGAACTGCTGCAGAGCTATCTCATAGCCCAGCCTCTCAACCAAGCAGATGCCCCCGCTACGGATGAGTAGGCACTTCGTGAAGAGTGTATGTGAAAGCACTGAACGCGCTGGCAAGATACACAATCTCTCAACGGCGGCCAGAGGGACCCCCCCTCCCTCTCCTCCTCTCCTCTTTCATCCCCTTTTTGTTTTTGCACCCTGAAATACATAAGGAGTGATAAACTGCTATATTGATATCAGGATATGGTATGCTCCTTGGACTCTCAAAATCAACAGTGTAATGCATGCATCTGGTGAATACGGCTGGATAACCATGCCATAACTATGTCCCAACAGTCTTTCCATGCTAGCAATGGTATTTTGCTGTTGTTTGTATTTGATGAAAAATCTATAAATACAAATTTAATTTTTTTCTTCAAATTTAGGTTTGCAGGGGATTCTGAGTAGGAAAACATTGAGGGGTCCTCACAAGCCATACCTCCCTCGACTTCCCCGGGTGTCTAGTTTTCAGAAATGTGTGGGTTTGGTAGGTTTCCCTAGATGGCTGCCGAGCCCGGGGCCAAAATCCCAGGTGACCCCACTTGCAAAATGAGTTTGTTTTGTGATGGATAGGTGGGCAACTGTGTTTTTGGTCTCTGGTTTGCAGACATCTAGGGGAACCCAAAAAAATGCACTGCACAAATTTCCTACCACCCAGCATTCCCCTCAGTATCCCGATAAAAATCATACCTTACTTGTGTGGATGTGCCAAGTGCCTATGACATGGAAGGGCCAAAAATGTGTAGAAATTGAGGGGGGCCCAAAGCGGGTCCAAAAGGCAGTTTGTTTAAACGTTTTTAAGCTGACGGTACTTTGAGTACCCACAAAAGTGAGGTATCTTTTTTCTCTGGAGACCAAGGGGAATGTTGGGTAGTAGGAAATGTGTGCCTGCGCGGTGATCCTACAACTTACCCACACAGAAATGTGAGGAAAATTTGACTTTGTTAGTAAATTTGAGGTTTGCGGGGGTTTCTGGGTAAGAAAACGCTGGGGGATCCATTCAAGCATCACCGCCAGCCAAGAGTCAGTACATGTACACCACCATCCACGCACACCACCAGCCAGGCACCGGCCACTGCCAGCCAATTGCCATCCTCACATACCGCCAGCCAAGCGCCACCCCTGCACTCTGCCAGCCAAGTGCCATCCCCGCACGCCGCCAGCCAAGCAGGGCCGGACTGGGAACAGCACCCAGCCCTGGCAGATTGCTGCTAGACCGGCCCTGGTGGGGGGGGGCATGATAGTAAAAAAACACAGCTTTCTGCTTTTGTTACTGGGACCCGATATTGCAGCACTGCTGCAAAACTTGCCCCCAGTGACAAAACCACCCCCGTCAATCTTCACACACTGTCATCAATCTATACGGTGTGTGTAGATTAGAGCTTGCCTGGTGGTGTGTGTGGAGTGGCACTTAGCTGGTGGTCTACGTAGACTGGTGTTTGGATGGCTGGGTGCATGGATGGTGCTTGGCTGCAGGGTCAGACTGGCCATAGTGGACACACGGCGTTTTCCCAGTGGGCCAGAGAGGTGGGTGTCGGTTTTCTGCGGGGGCAGATAAGGGGCTATTGCAACAATCTGCCATCCAGGGGGGGGCAGAAAGCCTTTTTTGGCAGTGGGGGCATCAACATGCCCATTCTGGTCCGCACCCTCCCCTGCGTATACAGAAAACACAAAATCCCTGGTGCATAGTGGGCTTTCTGTCCTCCAGGGGGCAGATAAGGGACTATTGCCCCCACCTCCCGCCATGAGGGGGCAGAAAAACTGTGGATTTTTTTGGAGGGGGTGGCGGAATTGCCTTGCCCAGTTTGGGCAGCCCTCACCCCTATATACATAAAAAAATTCCTTGGCATCTAGTGGCCATTCTGCCCCTGGTGGGGGCAGATCGGGGGCTAATGCCCTATCTGGCTCCAGGGGGCAGAATGATTGGATTTTTGCTGAGGCGTGGGGGCATTGGCATTCCCATCTCAGGCAGCCCCACCCCTAAATTAAATAAGAAAAATAATCCCTGGCATCTAGTGGGCTTTCTTTGGGGGCAGAAAGACTGGAATTTTTCTGGTTGTGGAGGCATTGGAATGCCCATCTTCGGCAGCCCTCACCTCTAAATCAAATTTAAAAAAAGAACCCTGGCCTCTAGTGGGCTTTCTGCCCCCCCAGGGGAGCAGATTGGAGGCTACTGCCCCCATCAGCCCCCCAGGGGGACAGAAAGTCTGGATTTTTGTTGGGGATGGGGTGGGGGCATTCGCATGCCCATCTTGGGCATCCTCCACCCCTAAATCAAATTTAAAAAATCCCTGGCTTCTAGTGGGCTTTCTGTCCCACTGAGGGGACAGAAATTTCGCAGAAAATTGGAAGCTGATTAGACTTGTGGTAGGTTATCATGCCACTGCAGAGAACTGTGTGATCTACAGATATCCCATGACCATTGGATCTGAATCTTACGATCTTTTAAGGAACACGTTGTATGCCATACGTTTAAGCCCTGAAGAAGTCTCTTTGGAGACGAAACGCGTTGACTATGAGGCTATGATATGTGGAAAATAAAGAAAATCTACTTGTGAAAAATAAAGAAGAACATTTCACTAAGAAATATACACCCTGGAACTGGATGTTTTCTTTATGCGCTATTGTTGTTGAATACTGATATGCCACGTCAATATTAATGTATATAGTGCTGAAACTCATTGCATTGAGTGTTGTTGTAGGACTTGTTCCAATTTTTTAGGGAGTATAGCGGGGAGTACTCCCTGGTTTCTTCCACTATCTAATAATCAGACACAGTATTCATTTGTTGTGTGCGGATTCGATCAGTCTCTACCCTTAAGTCTTTGGTCTTTATGGTTCATAAAACGTACTCGATTGTGAAGCTTACAACAATAGGGAAACCCATTCCTGGCACCCTCTGCAGGAAGAAACTTCAACCATCTGACAGTCCTGACAACTGCAATGCAACACTTGTAAGTTCTTTTGGGTCAATATAACGCCCCCAGTGAGGCATAGTGCCCCTGGACTCTCAATATATGATCTTCCAAAAAGTGACCTCTCTGCCAAAAGTAACCCCTCTGCAAATAGTAACACTACTACTCTGGAAATGGCTATTATCACCCCTCCCCAGTTACAATACACCTATTTAAATGCACGTTCTATTCCCAACTATGCCTCAGTACTTTTGGATCTCTTAGATTCCACAAAGCCTGACATATGTTTCATTACTGAAACGTGGCTAAATCTGTCCTCCTCCCCCTCAATAGCTATAGCATTTCCTCGAGGCTACAGTATATTTAGGTGTGATAGACAGCACAAAAATGGAGAGGGGGTAGCTATTGCGTCAAGAAATCCTCTAAGTGTGGATACCTTGAACTCTTGTTCCACCCCTATGGTGGAAATGATAATTTTTCAATTAAAAGCCTCAACCAATTTAACCTGGAAGGGAGCACTGATTTATCGCCCACCTGATGAAAAGAAATATTTTAGTATAAAGCTCATGGAACGGCTAGCACCTCACATCTTAACATCAGACAATTTTCTGCTCCTGGTGGATTTTAATTATCACATTGATAATCAAACAGACGCTGATGTCATGCGCCTTTTATCAGATGTGGAATCACTGGGTCTCCATCAAATGGAATCAGGTCCTACTCATTTAGCAGGGTATATCCTTGATCTAATATTTACAGATGCCAACTGTTAGAACTGGGGGTCTCTAGTTGGCAGAGGTAGGTACCTTTGACCAAATAGGGACCCTTGCTTCTAAGTCAGGGAAAGAGGATTACACTACTGGATAACCCCTGCTCACCCCCTTGGTAACTCGGCACGAGCAGACAGGCTTAACTCAGAGACAGTGTGTTAAGCATTTGTGAACACATACAGTAATACAGTGAAAACACTACAGATGGACACAACACAGGTTTTATAAAAAGAAGTAGGGCCCGATTCACAGAATGAACTTAAGACTAAATCCTAAACTTACTACTTTGTGGTATTCACAGAATGCACTTACTACTTTTGGGATTCACAGACTGCACTTACTACTTTTGGTATTCACAGAATGGATTTACGACTACTAACTTTACGTCCGCACTCGGGCTGGAAATTCCGGCCCAGAAGCGTAGCTTCCGGCCCGGAGGCGGAGCTTCCGGCCCAGAGGCAGGGCTTCCGGGCCAGAGGTGGGGATTCCGGCCCGGAGGTGGGGATTCCGGCTGTTGGCGGAGATTTAGCCATGGCCGAAATCTCCACCTCCGGGCCGGAAGCTCCGCCTCCGGACCGGAAGCTCCGCCTCCGGGCCAGAAATCCCGCCTCCAGGCCGGAAGCTCCGCCTCCGGGCCGGAATTTCCAGCCCGAGTGCGGACGTAAAGTTAGTAGTCGTAAATCCATTCTGTGAATACCAAAAGTAGTAAGTGCAGTCTGTGAATACCAAAAGTAGTAAGTGCATTCTGTGAATACCACAAAGTAGTAAGTTTAGGATTTAGTCTTAAGTTCATTCTGTGAATCGGGCCCTACGTATTCTTTATATAGACTTTACACAAGACCACAAACGACAAAAATCCACAATACTGCATTCAAAATTGACTTAAAGATGGTAGAATTAACTTAGTTCAAGTAGATGGTAAATGCGACACAGTTCTCCCAAAAGTACCTGGATGCTTAACGCAAAATAAACAAAAGGCTTGCAGCATTGGAGATGCGTCGGTTCCTTGCTTCGGGGGAGACGATGCGTCGCGCCTCAATGCTTGCGCAGAGTAGGGGATGCGTCTTGATCCTTACCGGAGAGGAGGTGATGCGTAGATGGTGCCCTTGGTGCGACGATGTGAAGACGATACGTGCACGCCCTGGCAGCCTTGCGGTGTCTCTGTACTTCGGAGCCGTGTCAGGCCCTGCGACACGCTTCTTCGGTGATGCGACGGCGACCCTCACGGTGGCGACACGCTTCTCTGGGATGCGACAGCAGACAACTGTGACAAAGGCATGCTTCTGGGGAGATGTGGCGGCGGCACGCTTCTCTGACGATGCGATGACTACAGCTGCGGCGGCGACACGCTTCTTCTCGTTGCGTCGAGATTCCAGCTCCCAGCGACACACAGGCTTCCGCAGATAGAATTCCCAGCACGGAAATTCAGAGGGTGGCTGGTGGTGAAGTCTTTTGTCCCTGAGACTTCAGCAGGAGGCAAGCACAAGTTCAAGCCCTTGGAATAATATTCTACAAGATGATGAAAGTCCTTTAAAAGTTCCTTCTCCTCTCCTTGGCACTGAAGACACCACTGTAGGCCAACCCAGCAACACAGCACACTGGCAGGGGGGCAGTATAACTCCTGCAGCTTCCTTTGGTTCTTCTCCTTGGCAGAGATTTGTCTTGTTGTTCCAGAAGTGAGCTAAAGTCTTGGGGCCTGGGTCCCCATATTTATATTGCTTTTCTCTTTGTTCTCTGAAGGCAGAGAGGAATTTGCGTAGTCCAAACTAGTTCTGGTCAGTCCTGGAGCACTTTGTTGACAAGACTCCTTCTTTCCTTTTACAGGGTAGGCCAGGGACATCAGACGCACCACAGGAAGTGAAGCCAGCATTGTGGAGGGAAGGCACAGCCCTATTTAGGTCCCAGGTGCAGCTCCTCCCACCCATCTACATGCAGATCTCTCCATTCAGCCCTGTGCTGACTCACCCTCTCTCCTGGAATCCCACATCCCCTGTCACTCACAGAACCAGACACACAATACACAACCTAGCAGAGGACAGTTGAGCAAGAAAATACCTACTTTCTAAAAGTGGTATTTTCAAACACAGAATGTTAAAACCAACTTCAGTAAAATATGTATTTTATCATTCTGACTTCAGGCATACCAAACTCAAATTTCCACCTAGTTCCCTGAGTCAATTAGGATCATAAAATGTAATAATCAAACTGCCCATTCTGGCCTATGGGGAACAGGTAGCCTTGCAATAGTGAAAAACGAAAATGGCTGTAATTCACTATTAGGACATGCCACACACACCAGGGCATGTCCTACCTTATACTTACAATGCACCCTGCCCTTGGGCCTACCATAGGGGTGTCTGATATGAAGAAAAGGTAAGGTTTAGGGACTGGCAAGTGGGTGCACTTGCCAAGTCGACATGGCAGTCACAGACTGCACACAGGCCCTGCATTGGCAGGCCTGAGACACACTTTACAAGCTGCTTCTTTGGGTGGCACAACCAGTGCTGCAAGCCCACCAGCAGCATTTGAATTACAAGCCCTGGGCACACATGGTGCACTGTACTAAGGTCTGACAAGTAAATCAAATAACCCAATCATGGAGTCACTAATCAATGCATCAATTTAACATAGGGAACACTTGCACCGTGGCACTGAATAGCAGTGGCACAGTGCCCAAAGCATCTAAACCAGCCTAACAGATTAAAAATAGAGGAGGCAATCAGAAAAAATGGAAGGAGACTCACGCTAATGGGACCTGGTCTAACACATGTTCCCTCCAGCTGAAATGTGGGGAGAACAACCCTTCCCCTTGGGAGTTTTCTTCACTAAGGCGGAAAAATCTGGACAGACCATCAGCATTGGCGTGTTCTGTACCAGGGCGGTGTTCCACCGTAAAGTCCATCCCCTGTAGGGAAATGGACCACCTAACAACTTTGGGTTCTCACCCCTCATCTGCATCAACCATCTGAGGGGCCTGTGGTCTGTCTGAACCCGGAAGTGAGTCCCAAACAGGTATGGTCTCAACTTCTTCAGCGCCCAGACCACAGCAAATGCCTCACGCTCAATTGCACTTGACCTCTGTTCCCGTGGAAGTAACCTCCTACTGATGAAGGCTACAGGTTGGTCTAGGCCCTCCTCATTAATCTGTGATAGAACAGCCCCCACACCATGCTCTGATGCGTCTGTTTGAACAATTAATTATTTTGAGAAGTTGGGCGCCTGAAGCACGGGTGCTGTGCACATGGCAGTCTTCAGGGCGTCAAAAGCCTTCTGACAGGTGTCAGTCCAGTTCACTTTCTTGGACTGCTTCCTGGAAGTCAGCTGAATCAAGGGTGCAACAGTGTTGCCATACCCCTTTACAAACCTCCTGTAGTACCCCGTGAGTCCTAAAAAGGCTCTCACCTGTGTCTGAGTCTTCGGGGGTTCCCATGCCAGGTATCAATCTTGGGTTGCAGGGGCACCACCTGGCTGCTCCCTACCTGGTGCCCCAAGTACACCACGGAACCCTACACGATCTGGCACTTACTTGCCTTGATCGTGAGGCCTGCCTTGCGCAGTGCCATCAACACTTCCTAGAGTTGGCGCAGATCAACTGACGCTGAACACTGCAATGTCATCCAGGTAGGCGGCACTGAAATCTTCCAGTCCAGCCAACACCTGGTTGACCAACCTCTGAAAGGCGGCAGGGGCATTCTTCATCCCAAAGGGCATAATCCAGAATTAGTAGTGCCCATCTGGTGTGGAGAATGCTGACCTCTCTTTAGCCCCATCAGTTAAGGCGATCTGCCAGTACCCAGACGCCAAATCAAAAGTGCTGAGGTACCGTGCAGCCCCTAACCGATCAATGAGCTTGGCAGCTCTGGGTATGGGGTGCGCGTCAGTCCTGGTGACTGAATTGAGTCCTCAGTGGTCCACACAGAACCTGAGTTCAGGTGTGGCACCAGGCGAGGCAGACATTGGGACCAAGTCCACTGGGCTGGCCCAAGGACTGTTGGAGGACTCAATCACCCCAAAGCCAAACATCTTGGAGACTTCCTCCTTGATGTAAGCCCTGACCTTGTCAGTCACTCTGTAAGCCTTGTGCTTCACAGGAGGACTGTCCCCAGTGTCCACATCATGGACGCACCACTCAGTGACACCAGGAACCAAGGAAAACAAATCAGAGAATTGTCCCAACAGTTAGTGACAATCTTGCTGCTGATCAGGGGTCAGTGTGGCAGAGAGCCTGACACCATCCACTGACCCATCTTGCTCTGTTGCAGACAGGAGGTCAGGAAGAGCTCTGTCTCCTCCTCCATTCCATCATCTGTCACTAGGAGCATGCCCACTTCGGACCTTTCTAAGTGGGGCTTCAGGAGGTTAACATGTAGGACCCGCAAAGGGTTCCTTGGAGACTGCAAGTTCACCAGGTAGGTGACATCACTCTTGCGCTCCACCACCTCAAATGGACCGGTCCACCTGTCCTGGAGCACACAAGGCTCTACAGGGGCCATGACCCAAACTTTCTGTCCAGGTTGAAGCTCAATCAGAGTGGCCTTCTGATCGTACCACCGCTTCATCTCTTCCTGGCTGGCTTCCAGATTCGCCTGAGCGAGCTCTCTGAATCGCCGAGTCTGGTTCCTGAAGGCCAGCATGTAACTGTATACATCCTGGGGAGGTTTCCTGGGAGATTGCTCCCAGCCTTCCTTGACCAGACTCAAAGGTCCTCTTACAGGGTGTCCATACAACAGTTCAAAGGGACTGAATCCTAGGGTCTTTTGTGGCACCTCACGGTAAGCAAACAGAAGGCATGGCAAGAGGATGTCCCACGCCTCATTGGTTCCTCAAGACCCATTATCATGCCTTTAAGGCTCCGGTTGAATCTCTCAACCAGCCCATTACCTTGGGGGTGGCAAGAAGTGGTGAACTTGTATGTAACACCACACTCCTTACACAGGGACTTCATATAACTGGATATGAAGTTGGTACCATGGTCTGACACCACCTCTCTGGGGAACCCCACATGGGAGAAAATCCCCATCAGTGAACGTCCCACCACGGGGGCCATCACTGTCCTGAGCGGGATGGCTTCCGGGTACCGGGTGGCATGGTCCACCAAGACCAGGATAAACCTGTTGCTCATGGCTGTCTTGGGGTCCAGTGGCCCCACAATGTCAATGCCCACCCGTTGAAAGGGGGTACTGACTACAGGGAAAGGTTGGAGAGGAGCCTTTTGCTTCCTTCCACTTTTCCCACTTGCCTGGCAAGTTGGACAGGTCCTACAATGAGTGTCTGAACTCTTCCGCATCTGGGGCCAATAAAAGTGGGTGACAAGCCTCTCAAAGGTCTTGTCCTGCCCCAGATGTCCAGCTAAAGGTACATCATGAGCCAACCCCAGTAGGAAGGCTCTGAAGTGCTGGGGTACCACCAGCACATGGGCTGGCCCAGGCTCAGCAACCTTAGGCTCTGTAAACAGGAGGTCATTCTCCCAGTAGATCCAATGTGATCCAGACTGATCACCTGCTGCCTGGTTTGTGGCCTGTTGCCGCAAACCCACGAGAGAAGGGCACTTCTTCTGTTCTGCACAAAATTCCTCCCTGGAGGGTCCTCCTTCTTGCTGCCAATGGCTCAGCTCAGGCAGGTCCCCCAGTTCAGCAACCTGTTCCCCCATAGGTTCCAGGGCATCTCCCTCAAGGTCTGCCTCCTCCTGGACTGTGGAAACAATGGGGGCTGGTTTCCCATGCCCCCTACCTCTTCTCTTTAAGGCAGGTCCCTGGGCCATACTTTCAGGCTCCAGGACCTCTTCAACACCCTTACTGGCTGCCATAGTCCGAGTGGTTACACACGCTCACTCAGGCAACCCATCATCTCCAAATGAGCCTTCTTCTCCACCTTAGCCCAAGGGGAGTCCTCTAAATCATTGCCCAACAGACAATCCACAGGCATGGCTGGCCTCACAGCTACTTGAAGAGTACCAGAGACCCCGCTAACACTAAATGAGAACAAGAGCCACCTTGCAGTGGCTCTCGGTGTTGTCAACAGCAACAACTGGGTAAAAGGCATTTTGGACAACCTGCTCTTGAGACACCAGGTGGCACTTGACAGCTGTGACACTGGCTCCTGTGTCGCTAAGAGCCTCCACTCTATGGCCATTGATGGTCACCCACTGCCTGTATTTCTTAGTGTTATCAGGCAGCTGAGTTTGAGGGACCATCTCAAAGTCTCCTAATGAGACAAGGGACATTTCTGCGGGACCCCACCCACCTTGGGCACCCTTCTCCTCCCCTCCCAGGGCTACACTGGCCATCTGACATGGTGGTGCACGTGGTGGCACTCTGGAATCCTTCATGGGACACTGTGCATCAAACCAACGGTAGCCCACTTGACCACACGTAAAGCACTTGTAGGGGCCACTCTGAACAGGTTTATTTGAATGGGGCCTCTTGCTTCTTCTCAGGGGGAGGCTGGGAACCCTTCCCTTTGTTCCCTTGGGAATTACTTCGGGCCCTTTCTGGAACTCCCTCTGTTTACCCTTGTCCCCCACACTCTTCTGCTGGGGACCCTGCCCACCTTTGGCAGAATCTCCCACATGACCCTTGTGGACCCTGGTACTGACCCAGCAGTACGCCTCCTCAGCAAGCTTCCTAGGGTTAGTTAACTTGCTATCAATAAGGTGCTGGCGTAGCTCTGGAAAACAGTTAGCAGACAAGTGCTCCCATGCAAACAAATCATAGAGCTCTTCAAAAGTATCCACTTTGCTACCCTTCACCCAACCATCCATAGCTCTGCAACAGAAAGGCACATATTCCACCCAAGTGGTTCCCTCCAGCTTCTTGCAACTCTTAAACCTCTGTCTATAGAGTTCTGGGGTCAAACCATACCTTGTCATCAGGGCTTCCTTCATGTGGGCATAAGACATCCTATTCTCACTGGGCAGGTCTAACAAAGTATCCCTCCCCTCACTCACAAAGCGACCCCACAACCCAGCTCCCCAATCCTTCCCAGGGACCCGGTGGGCCAACATTGCTATCTCTTAGAATGCAAACCCCTGCCCAATATCCTCATGCTTGTGGAAATCTTTGATGCCATCCTTAGGAATATACACTCTGCTTTCTGAAGGCACAGATGGTGCGCTGCCACCAGAGGGAGCGATCTCTAAGCCCTTTGCCTTGATTTCTAACTCCCTCAACATCCTCTCATGCTCCATTCTCATTTTCTCTCTCTCCAAGGACAACTTGTTATTCTCCATTTCCCTCTGACCCTGCATCTTAAGCTTAGACATCTCCAGCCTGTGTGCCCTATTTCTCTCCCTGTCTTCCAACTCTCTGGGGGACAGGTCTTTGGAAGAGACACTACTGCCAGGTGGGGACGGTACCCCTTCACTGGCTGGAAACACTGGCCTATCCAGTTGCCCATCTGCATCCACAGCTGGCTCCACCACTGACTCGGGGGTATTTCTTGCTTCAACCCAGGCCTTCAGCGCCTTTTGATAGTCATCCTTTTCAGAAATGCCTGGTGTAGCAACTTTCAATTTCTTGCAGAGATGCTTGAGCTGTTTCAAAGTGTAGGTTTCCAATCTCTCTTCCTCAAAATCTAGATCCATAGATGCAACAGATGCTGGCCTACTCATGGCAGTGAGAATTGGCAGTTCTCAGGAAAAAATAACAGTCCAAGGAAAAGAACTTCTACCAAAAAAGTATGTGGTCGCGTTTGGTCTGCACTCACTAGTAGTGTACACCAGTCACTGTATATGAGTCCCAAATGCAGGTTCAAATCCTCACCGCTCACCACAAATGTTAGAACTGGGGGTCTCTAGTTGGCAGAGGTAGGTATCTTTGACCTTTCTTCTAAGTCAGAGAAAGGGGATTACACTACTGGATAACCCCTGCTCACACCCTTGGTAGCTTGGCACGAGCAGACAGGCTTATCTCAGAGGCAGTGTGTTAAGCATTTGTGAACACATACAGTAATACAGTGAAAACAGTACAGATGGACACCACACAGGTTTTATAAAAATAAGTATTCTTTATATAGACTTTACACAAGACCACAAAAATCCACAATACTGTACTCAAAATTGACTTAAAGATGGTAGAATTAACTTAGTTCAAGTTGATGGTAAATGCGACACAATTCTCACAAAAGTACCTGGATGCGTAACGCAAAATAAACAAAAGGCTCGCACCGTTGGAGATGCGTCGGTTCCTTGTTTCGGGGGAGACAATGCATCGCGCCTCAATGCTTGCACAGAGTAGGGGATGCGTCTTGATCCTTACCGGAGAGGAGGTGATGCGTAGATTCTCGTGCTGCGGGCGTTTGCGAGGGCGCCCTTGATGTGACGATGTGAAGACGATGCGTGCAAGCCCTGGCAGCCTTGCGGTGTCTCTGTACTTTGGAGCCGCGACAAGCCCTGCGACTCGCTTCTCCGATGATGCGACGGCGACCCTCACAGTGGCGACACGCTTCTCTGGGATGCGACAGCAGTCAACTGTGACAAAGATACGCTTCTGGGGAGATGCGGTGGCGGCACGCTTCTCTGACGATGCGATGACTACAGGGCGGTGGCAACACGCTTCTTCTCGTTGCGTTGAGATTCCAGCTCCCAGCGACACACAGGCTTCTGCAGATAGAATTCCCAGCAAGGAAATTCAGATGGGAACTGGTGGTGAAGTCTTTTGTCCCTGAGACTTCAGCAGGAGGCAAGCACAAGTTTAAGCCCTTGGAGTAATATTCTACAAGATGATGAAAGTCCTTTAAAAGTTCCTTCTCCTCTCCTTGGCACTGAAGACACCACTGTAGGCCAACCCAGCAACACAGCACGCTGGCAGGGGGGCAGTACAACTCCTACAGCTAGCTTCCTTTGGTTCTTCTCCTTGGCAGAGGTTAGTCTTGTTGTTCCAGAAGTGATCTAAAGTCTTGGGGTCTGGGTCCCCGTATTTATACTGCTTTTCTCTTTGTTCTCTGAAGGCAGAGAGGCCTTTGCCTAGTCCAAACAAGTTCTGGTCAGTCCTGGAGCACTTTGTTGACAAGACTCCTTCTTTTCTTTCACAGGGTAGACTAGGGACATCAGACGCACCACAGGAGGTGGAGCCAGCATTGTGGAGGGAAGGCACAGCCCTATTTAGGTCCCAGGTGCAGCTCCTCCCACCGATCTACATGCAGATCTCTCTATTCAGCCCTGTGCTGACTCACCCTCTCTCCTGGAATCCAACAGCCCCTGTCACTCACAGAACCAGACACACAATACACAACCTAGTAGAGGCAGGCTTGGACAGTTAAGCAAGAAAATACCTACTTTCTAAAAGTGGTATCTTCAAACACAGAATGGTAAAACCAACTTCACTAAAAGCTGTATTTTATCATTCTTAGTCCACGCACACTAAACTCGAATTTCTACCTAGTTCCCTGAGTCAGTTAGGATTATAAGATGTAATAATCAAACTGGCATTCTGGCCTATGGGGAACAGGTAGCCTTACAATAGTAAAAAACGAAAATGGCTGTAATTCACTATTAGGACATGCCACACACACCAGGGCATGTCCTACCTTATACTTACAATGGACCCTGCCCTTGGGCCTACCATGGGGTGTCTGATGTGAAGAGAAGGGAAGGTTTAGAGACTGGCAAGTGGGTGCACTTGCCAAGTCGACATGGCAGTCACAGACTGCACACAGGCCCTGCATTGACAGGCCTGAGACACACTTTACAAGCTGCTTCTGGGGATGGCACAACCAGTGCTGCAAGCACACCAGCAGCATTTGATTTACAAGCCCTGGGCACATATGG
This sequence comes from Triturus cristatus, assembly GCF_964204655.1. NCBI lineage: Eukaryota > Metazoa > Chordata > Amphibia > Caudata > Salamandridae > Triturus > Triturus cristatus. Next base: position 1,186,166,840 of record NC_140581.1, on the reverse strand, counting down.
TGCACTGTACTAGGGTCTGACAAGTAAATCAAGTAACCCAATCATGGAGCCACTAATCAATACATCAATTTAACATAGGGAGCACTTGCACTGTGGCACTGAATAGCAGTGGCACAGTGCCCAAAGCATCTAAACCAGCAAAACAGATGAAAAACGGAGGAGGCAATGAGAAAAAATGGAAGGGAGACTCACGACATTGGTACCAGGTCTAACACCACCAACTTACTAGTAGACACTCCTGTCATGCAGGCGTGGACTGACCACTTCTCTGTAGATTTCCATTTAGACATACAAAAATCCAAGGAAACCCTCTATCAGACCATCAAATTTACGAGACCCTGGAGGAAGGTAGCCCCCTCCACCTTTCTCCCTGTCTTTACTCTCCCTACCATAACAGATTATGAAGCGATCACTCTAGCTCTAAAAGCCTTTGAAAACTCTTCAAAGGCCTTCTACACCATTTCCCCTCTAAAAGATCAAAATTGAAAAGGGAAAACCTCCCGCTCCTTGATACTCTGACTCTCAAAAGAAGAAGTCCATAGTTAGGAAATTAGAACGTAAATGGAGGAAATCCAAATCAGGGGAGGGAAGACTTGCCTACAAAATAGCCCTAAGGAAATACTTAAAATATTGTGACACTACTAAAAGAACTCATAGAGCTGAGAGAATTAATTCTGCAAAAAACACTCTCCTAAAGAGCTCTTTAAAATCCTTAAGGACCTCACAAGCCATGGCAGCTGCAATCATATAATACCCACATCTCAATCACATTGTGACAACCTTGCTGTAACAAAAGATTATTAATATCTATAATTCTTTTGTAAACAATATGACACCTATAACTCAGGAACCGTAGGATGCTAAGATTTACTATCAGTCCTCTACCCGGGAATTTTTCAATCCCGTTACAGGTCCAATTAAACACTATCAAAACTGGTTCCCCATCAGACCTTGCCTCCGTCATTTGATTACCACTCTGACTCCTATTTTGCCTACTCCAATCACAGACCTATGCAATCTTTCCTTACAGTTGGCCACCATTCCACTTAAATAGAAGGCAACATTCATTAAACCTCTTCTTAAAAAACCCATGGTAGCGACCTAGGAGATCATAAAATCACCAAAATATACTGAACGCTTGTTAACAACACCCCCACCACACTAAATAACACTAGGGAGGCATGGCAGCGGGATCAGGGTCCCCTGGAGGAGCATGACTGGGTTGAGGCTCTGGCATCACCACGCGGCGCAGCCATCGCGGCTCGTCTGCGTCTTATTCAGTTTAAATACTTACACAGAGCCTACAACACCAGGCACAGGTTATGGCGTGCTGGACGCATTGCATCTCCGCATTGCCTGGGCTGTAAATCCTTGGAGGATACATTCCTACATACTGTGTGGACATGCCCGGTACTGTCAACGTTCTGGACGGGGGTTTTCACATGCCTGTCCGAGGTTCTGGGATGGATCCTTGAATCCTCACTACGGCTGGCTATACTGCATATTACAGAAGACATAGGTGGGAATAGATATGAGCGCCATCTCTATTTCTGGGCCTCACGCTGGCCAAGCAAGATATTGCCAGGGTCTGGAAAGATGAATTTTTACCGTCGCTTGGGGTGTGAAAGAAGGGTCTAGATTTTTGTATGGGCTTGGAACTCCTGGTCTTCGAGGCCAGAGGATGCCCCCATAAACACTACAACATTTGGAAACGATGGGCCGATTATAGGGGATTGTATCTGGAGCCTCCACCCCTTCCCCCCCAAAATGATACTGAGGAACCATCACTTTGATACTAGTTGATCGACATCTACATAGGGCCTGTGTTCAATTTGACTATGGATAGCAGAAACTTTCTCTCTATTGGAGATTCCTATATTTCTTAAACTGAGGTAATGTGGCACAGTTGTCTTTATCTTTTGTTTTGTTTTGTTTTTATTTTTTCCTGCAACATGTTCTTTGTGGAACCAATCCTTTGTTATTTCGAAAAATGTTGATACATATATTTGGTTTCTTGTGTATTTGCATTGGGTGCTCTATGAGGCCCCTGTAATGTTTTGGATATCACCAATAAAACTATATTGTGAATTTATTTTTTAAAAACCATGGCAGATCCCCTGGATATGGTAAATTGCAGGCCTATATCCCAACTTCTGTTTATATCCAAAATCCTAGAGTCCTTAGTAAATCTCCGACTAGTGTCCTACCTTGAATCGAAGCACCTGCTGGACCCCTCTCAGTCAGGTTTCCGTGCATCTCATAGTACGGAATCAGCCTTAGTAGAGGTCACTGATACCATCAAACTGAACCACCCTCTTCGCTCTCCATCGGAACCCACGCTACGCTCCCTCCATTGGCTACCGAACAACAAATGCATCCTTTTTAAACTTCTAGTTTGCAAAACTCTTCATAGAGACAGTCCGTGTTACCTCAAAAACAAGTTACAGCCGTACACTCCTGTCCGTCAGCTCAGATCCAGTGATCTATTACTATTGTGCCCTGAACGTATCCGAACGACCAGGTTTGGGAGCTGCTCCTTCTCATTTCTGGCCCCTCATCACTGGAACCAGCTGCCATTTGACCATCCGTGCCTGTTCTGATCTTACTCTCTCTAAAAAAACTCTTGAGGGGATGTGGCCAAGATGGCGGTCAGATAAGAGATACTTCTGTGTCTCTCCGACTCCGCCGATTTAGCATTGACCCAGCTTCCCCCCCATGAACCTTGATGGTGCAGGAGCCTGCTGACCCGGTTCTGAAGCCCCGGGGATCATATTGAGACCCCCCAAGAGGTGGAGAGGTGGCGCTTTGAGGCCGCGGACTAAGCAGACGAGGTCGGGTCTGGCCCAGACTGACGCCTAGACTGATCTGTGCGGCGTTCATGAGTGCTGGGCCTTAGTAGGGGAAAGGTGGACATCATTCTCCTGGGAGGGTCCGAAAGAGCGACCGGAGGCTCCGGCTGAACTCACTGCCTGAAGGAGACCGCCCTGGGCTGCTCTCCCACCACCCATGGCGTGAGAGTGGGCCCGTGTGCCCTGGGATGGCCATCGCTCAGCTGAAGGGTGCGACAAGGCTCTGACCCGGGAGCAGCAGATTGGCGTGCAAGAACACTGGCCCTGTGGTGGAGGAGCCTTATGGTGCTCATTGATTTTGGATTGGACCAGAGGGCCCCCTGAACAATTGCTGTGGAATCGAGACCACCACCTCTAGCGCTGTAAGTGTGGGGCACGCTGTGGCTGTTGCAGGCTGAAGAAGGGCCAGGAAGCGTTACAACAGGCCCCGCCCTTCAATTCTAAAGCACGCGAAGAGGCACAGGCCAGCAGGGGCCTTGTTGAGATAACGCCAGGCCTGCTCATTGCACCGAAGAGAGCGGTGTGCCCGGCTCATTCTGAATCAGGATTGCCTGTGATGGGTGATCCACTGGAGGGCCCTGAAGCTTGGATTCAGATTCAACGATGCACCGATGTTGGATGGCCATGGGGTTCCTCTCCTCCTCTTCCTCAAGTGGTGCTCTGTCCAGCCCATGACACACCAGCATTCCCTAGAGGGGTTACGAGCATCTGAGGGGGAGGCCGGCACTGAGGAGGTGTGGGCTGAGAAGAGGGTACCCCATAGTCTGACACACGGGGTAACCCTTAGCACGCGGTCTCTAGCAGCAGGGGTCCGAACCCCGTCACACCCCTGAGGAGCAGAGAAAAGCTCAACATCCTGAGACAGCAGTACAACACCCAAACAGGTACGCCTGGGTCACAGAATGCAACCTCACCCCCTGGATGGGACGTGCAGCCTAGAATCCGCACACAAAGCTGACGCTCAAAGCAAGAGGGATCTCTGCAGGTTGACGTGCAGATCTCGTCCCGGAACATCTAGGAGCCTTGATGACACACGCCCAGGTTCAGGGGGCTCCCCCCGAGATAACAGCGCTCAATGGATCGAAATTAGCACACCGGAGCCCCCCCCTGGTCGAACTACAGCACGAAGCTGACACGATGGTAACGGCCCGTGCAAAGAAAGAATGTTCAGTGAAGGAAATGCTGATGAAGCCGCCCTTATCGAGGACCCACACTGGGACTTCGCAGGATGGAGAGAGACAACAAGAGGCAGCAGAGGACATGGAAGCACCTGCCTTGAAAGCTTTCATGACCGCACTGTTTATGTCCCTGTGCAAGGACCTACAAGAATTGAAGGGGCAACTGGCCGCCGACTTGAAGGAGGTGAAGAATGACCTTAAGGAGGTGGGAGACCACGTAAGGACCCTAGAAGAGCACGATTCTGGCCGGGACGAGGAGATCGAAATGATGCAACAAGAAATTATTCGATTAAAGGACCAACATATAGAACTCCAGGCCCTTGCAGAAGACCTGAAAAACTGGTCCAGGTGCAACAACATCCACGTTAGGGGTGTACCAATGAATGGGGAAGGCGAAGACATCCGGGTCTATGTCCTAGCCCTTTTCCGTGATCTCCTGGGAGACAACAACAACCCAGACATCCGGATTGGCCGGGTGCACCAGGTGGGACAACCAAGGAATAGCAAGGCTCCTCCGGCAGACATATTGGCGTGTGTCCACGACTTTCAAGTCAAAGAACTGATCATTTGTGGGGCCAGTGAGGCACACCCAGTACAGTTTCAAGGTCACTCACCGACCCTCTTCTAGGACCTTTCCACAACCACACTTTACAAAACAAGGGAATTCCGGTCAGCCACGACCCACCTCAGAGAGAAAGAGGTCGCTTATTCATGGGGACACTCCTTCAGGATCATCTTTCGGTACGAGGGTGAGATGAGACAGCGCTGCTCTCTGAAAGAGGCTCATGGCCTCCTAGGCCTCACGGAGTTCAAGGCTTAGGATAGTGGAAGACAGCGCCCGGAGGGCTCCCGAACCAGACAACCTTGCTGTGAAAAGGTGGGAAGTCCTCCTCCAACCATAAACCAGATCTGGAGACAATAACGAAGGAGAGGGAAGTGATCATTCACTCTCTAGCTGGGGCACCAGCATAGACAGTCTCAACCTAAATGGATTTATGTTATAGTGGGGGCCTTCAACCTGGGCGGGGTCGGGGGACGCCTCCACCTCACCTCCAAAGTGATACTGGATGAAGATGCATGCATGGATGAATCCCTGCAGGCATCCAGATGGCCATGCGTTGGCGTCCCCAAAGGACTCTCCATCCTTGACGAACTGCTGTCAATGTTTGTGTGTTAATCGTTTTGTTTTTTTAGGAATGTTGATGTGGGTTTTTTGGTTGGGTGGGGTTTTCCTGCACCGAAAGCTAGATCGTATATTCTTTTCCCCCATGACAGTCCCTAACAGCACCTAGAAGGGACCATAGGATAACACTACATCATACCTGCCCCCTCCTTGTGATTTCACATTGGCTGGGCATCACTATGGCACCCTCCCATAAATATATACACTATAGTTAAAGACCTAAAGATTGTTAGCCTCAACGCCCAAGGCCTTAATCACCTGGTGAAACGCGCTGCGATTCTTTCCATTCTTGGGAACTCTGGGGCAGATATATGCCTTCTCCAAGAAATACATCTGTTATCAAGGGATACGGCTCTCATGCGATTCCAGGTCTTCCCATGCCAATTTGGGTCCTTAAGCCCTTCTAAAAAGAACGGGGTCAATATCCTCTTGGGAGCGAAATTTATGGGCAAAGTAGTCTCAACATTGCTAGAAGTGAAGGGGCGGGTTCTTGCTATACGAATCCAGTGGGAGTTCCTGCATTTCACATTAGCTAATATTTACGCTCCGAACACTCAACAAGAACCCTTTATCATAAAAGCACTTTCAGAAATTCTGGTATCACCTGATTCAGTCATCCTAGTGGGGGGGGGCTTGAATTTGGTAATGGACACGGAACTCGATAGGTCCTGCTCGTGCTCTGCGCAGTCCGCAGCTTTCTCAGCCGAAAGCAAGCCCTGGCTGGTGGACAGTGGCCTACATGTCCACTGTCCGCTTGGTGACGACAAAACCTGGAGTCTCGCAACTACACCTATTACTCAGTGGCCCACAAAACGTACGCGTGCCTAGACCATGTTTTTGCCTCTGCCGAGCTTTCCTCTAGGCTGAAAAATACAACCATAGAGCTGAGATCCCTATCGGATCACACAATGATCACGACCACGATACAGCAGATGCCGGCTACTCAGTGGTCTCCAGATGGAGACTGAGAGAGAGCTCCCTACAATCCCAGATGGTTTTAGCAGAACGCACTCGAAGCTTTATAAATACCTACTTGTAAATGATGTGGGAGATACATCCCTATCTGCAGTCTGGGAGGCATTGAAACTGGCGATGATAGGGGAATTTATTGCTGTATCGACAGCCGAGAGCGCCGGGAGAAAAGACAGAGTTTGGAACAGGAAGTGGCAGAGATGGAATCTATCCACAAACGTACCAGGGCACCGAGAGTGTGGAGGGAGCTGGAAAAGGAGAGGCTCCTGCTGAAACGCCTGGATCTGGATAGAGCTCATATGCCCTACTGAGACTTAGGCATACATTTTATTTGAGTAGTGACCGCTATGGAAGACTGCTCGCATAAAGGCTTAGGACCAAGCCAATGGGGACTGCAATCACACTGGTAAAGTGGCCTAGTGGCAAAGAAGTATACTCAGACACACAGATAGTTGATACATTTCAGAATTTCTATCAAACCCTGTATTCCGACATAGATTCGGTAAATCACAAGACTGACACTTACCTCAAAGACTGCCCAGTTACCCATCTCCCAGAAAAAATTACAGCCCAACTCGATCAACTGATACAAATAGAGGAAGTGGTCTCAGCAATAGCTCACCTAAAAGTGTAGAATGCCCCGGGCCCGGACAGGTTCCCGGCGCAATTCTACAAGGCCTTCTGCCGGGAGCTAGGACCATTACTGCCCCGGTTGTTCAACTCGTTCCTTGAAACTGGCATGATCACTGAATCCATGTTGGAAGCCTCCACCTCAGTCATTCTTAAACACTCTAAAGACCCCAGTGAGTGTGGGTCCTACCGGCCTATCCCTTTACTAAACATCAACGCGAAATTATTGGCTGGGATCATGGCTACCCGGTTAATCCACTGATGGCTGGACTCGAGGATCCAGACCCAGTGGGTTTTATTCCCACACGCCAAGGAGGCGACAATACCAAAAGACTCCTCCATCTCATGGACGGGATTCACAGATCACATAAAGAAGCTCTCCTCTTGTCAATAGACGTTGAAAAAGCATTCAACAGGGTCCGCTGGAGGTATCTCTGATACGCTGCACCATTGCGGGTTTGGAAAAGGGTTTATTAATTGGGTTGGCTACATTTACTAAGGTCCCCAGGCATTTGTCCGGGTGAACGGGATATCGTCCGGCATGTTCCCAATTGCCCAGGGCACAAAACAGGGCTGCCCTTTGTCCCCCCTGCTTTTTGTTCTCTACATGGAGCACAAAAGATCAGGGGCAGTCCACAAATTGAGGGCATTAAATTCAGAACGGACTCCCTCAAAATTAGCCTTTATGCAGATGATGTGATCCTCTTGTTGACGAACGCAATGTCTTCCCTCCCGGCTTTGCTCGAAGAGCTTGAAAGTTTTGGGGAACGCTCGGGCTTCAAAGTTAACCTAAACAAGTCACAGAATTTAAATCTCTTAGTACCCCCGGTGCATGGAGAGACCCTCTGAAATAAATTCCCGCTGCACTGGTCAGAAAATTTCATACCCTATCTAGGAATCCCCCTGTACCCCACTTTACCTAAGAATCTAGCGCTTAACTACGCGACACTCGTAGACAAGACGGCTAAGGCCCTAGATGGGTGGTCCAGTGTGAAACTGGCGTGGTTCGAACGTATTGTTGCGCTTAAGATGATGGTTCTCCCCCGCATCCTGTACATCTTCCAAACTCTACCGTTGACACCACCTCCGAGGGCTCTTCGCACACTACAACTTGCAATAAATAAATTTGTGTGGGGGGGACCATGACTGCCAATCGCTCAACTGACACAACCTAAGTGAGAGGGAGGGCTGGGGCTACCACTGATTCATAGGTATCTGTAGGCAGCGCACCTTCGCTATATAGTCGAATCGAACCGCTCACTCTCTGAGAAATACTGGTCTTTAATGGACCAAACTGTGGCAGGAATGAATATCTGGTGAGAAGCTTGGCTCCCATGTAAACACAGGGCATGGGGATTATTTTCCTCGCCAGTAACCTCGTCCACTATGAAAGTATGGGATGCAGCGTTCCCATCCCCAATGTCCCCAATCGTAGATAATCCTGATTTCCCCCCCAGGAACGGAGCTCGGAGGTGTTTCATAGGTGAAGAGAGCTAGGGTTCAAATGTGTGGGTTCTTTATTCAACCCCGGTGGGGTTATTCCTATTGAGCATCTGAGACAGGTGTACGACCTACTACAAGCTAACTCTTTTAGCTACCTTCAGGAACGACACTGGGTCCCCTGTCCGGAACACCAGGCGGTGGCCTCAAGACCATTAACGGCCTTTGAAAAGTGCCTAATGTGCAAACACGATGATAAACATCTCACCTCCGAGCTCTATGCATGCTCTCCACCGGGAGGGAGAGAGGGCAAACCAAAGGACAGATTTGTTAGGAGGAAGAATTGGGCAGAGCACTCTCTGATAAAGAATGGGCAGACATACACTACAGAGCACACCACACAGCACATAACATTGCAGGGTCAGAGTCGGCCTACAAAGTGATAACATATTAATATTACACCCCGCCCCTATACATAGCTGGGACAATAGTCGCTCGGAGAACTGCTGGAGGGGGTGCAGCCTAACAGGCTCTCTGGTGCACCAATTGTGGCATTGTCCACGATTGGTGCGTTTTTGGGAGCTGTTTCTAGATGATATAGACAAAGCATTCAACATCGCACTTCTATTTTTCATAGGCATATACTTTACTGGGATTGTCGAACCATTTAACCTTCCCCCTATGCTCCGTAAGGGAAAGACAGATTGCACCAGCTCTCCTGGCAGCACGTCAGGTAAAATAGCCCGATGTGGCACCGACAATATACCATGGCTAAACAAACTATGTGTAATACTAGCCATGGAACGCATGTCCCTGGTGGTAGAGCACAAGGCAGAACCCCACACGAGCTTTGGGCCCCCTTTCTCCAGATACTCTCGACAGACCTGCGAGAGGCCACATGTCCCAAATCCCTACAGATTCTACGACTCCTCCCAGGAAGTTGAAGGCTGTGTCAACTCCACAGATGGTGCCTAAAGATCAACAAGCGTCCTAATCGGCCTGCATTCTCTATTAGGCCTAGAGGGATAGGTGACTGGTGCAGGTGGGTGGATTCCCCTGGGAGTGTTCGGTTGACCTATTAAGATGTTTTGTTGTGTTATTTTTGATGAATATGATCCTGCTATCGCAAACAGCCTCAGGGTTGTAGGCGCAAAGCTGTGTAAAATTGCACCCCTGACTATTCGCTGCCGGCCAATGGTTGTATGCACTCAGCTGTGTAATTGAAGCTCTGGATCTCGCTGAATAAACAGATTGGTTTCATAAAACTCTTGAAAACGTGGTTATTCTTTCTATAATCTTACCATCGTACAGTGTAATAACCCCTGCTGCCAAGGTGCCTAGAAATCTCCTTGGGGATGATTTGAGCGCCTAATAAATAAATAAATAAATAAAATAAATGGAAGTATTTTTTGATCATGTGGATTATTAGTTGGGGTGGATGGAAGTCCACATCAATTAATAATGTCACTATCTTCTTAGGTCCAGTGAAGCTTTCAGTAATTTAAATCTGAGCTCAGTCCTGGTAGCTATGGCGCAGAGTAAACAGGCTTAACTTAAGAAAATTTGAAAAACATTTGAAAGTACCAAAACAGTTCAAAAGTGAAAAAGTCAACACAGTAAAAATCCCACTCCAATTTATAAAAATAGAGAAACATTGAATGAATAAAATGGGTGCAGAGACACAATATCGAGTTCGAAATGTCGACTTACACAAATATTGAGGGGCCGATTCCGATCCTGGAAAAATATTCCCCGTACAAATCGTATTTGGATTTTTTTCCGTACGAATCGTAAAAGTCTCGTACAAACTGGCAAGTACGATTCGTATGTGAAAAAGTCCATACGAATCGCATTGGGTAAATTCCCCGACACGTCCTCGGGTCGGAAAAAGTGTCTGACACGTCCCCGGACAGTTTTACGTACGAATCGGAAAACTGAAGTCCGAGCGCGCAAGTACGATCCGTACCGTCCGTCCGATTATACAACTGTATGGAAAAATGACCGTCCGGAGCGAACTCCAATAGCAACCATGGAGACGTCCAAACAGGTGCCCGGTACGTGCCGAACACCCCCCCAGCCCCTGTATGTACGGCGCGTACCCCCACCCCCGTATGTACGGCGCGTACCCCCACCCCCGTATGTTCAGTGCGTACCCCCACCCCCATATGTATGGCGCGTACCTCCACCCCCGTATGTATGGTGCGTACCCCCACCCCCGTATGTACGGCGCGTACCCCCACCCCCCTATGTACGGCGCGTACCCCCACCCCTCGTAGGTACGGAGCGTACCACCACCCGGTAAGTATGGAGCGTACCCCCACCCCATAGGTACGAGGCGTACCCCTACCCCCCTATGTACGCGGGGGGTCCACAGCATACCTACGGGGGTAGTGGTTTTGCTCCGTACCTAGGGGGGGAGGTGGGGGTACGCTCCGTCCATAGGGGGGGCTGGGGGTACAGCGCGTACATACGGGGGACGGGTGTACGGCGCGTACATACGGGGGCTGGGGGTACTGCGCATACATACGGGGGTGGGGGTATGTGCTGGGGGACGGTGCTTACATACGGAGGCTGGGGGTACGCACCGTCCATACGGGGGTGGGGGCACACAACGTACACCCAGCACCCCGTATGTACGCGCCGTACCCCCAGCCCCCCCCATGTACGCGTCGTACCCTGGGTTCACGTATGTACGGCATGTACCCCCAGGCCCCCACACCCTGCCCGCGCCTGTATGCACCCTACCCGAGGCCCCTACACCAGCACCCTCACCCAGCCATGCGCATGTACGAGTCGTACCAAGCCATAGCAAATGTGAGCACTGTACAACAACATGGCCGATGTACGCACCGCACAGACGCGAAAAACACACGTACTCAACCAGGACACTGCAAAACACCACAAGGAGAGTCAATTCGAATCGCACAACACCACAAAACACGTCCAACAAGCCCAAATACACCCAATACACTGACCTGCAACAGCCAAACAGGTAAACAGAGGCCCAAAACACAACCACCCCTTATAACACACCCACCCAAAGTTCAAACACAGCCACACCCACAAATGGACCAATAAAAAGGGCCCACACACACAAACCATAAGCCTTTGCAACAGACCCACTGCTGCCAGACCCCACAGATAACCCACAGCACCAGACTTGAACCTTTACTACACCTTACACTTGCACACCTTCACACAACCACCTTCACAAACACCCCCTCATCACATTCACACACACACCTTCACAACCACACCCACACACCCACAACCATCCACACCCACACCCCACACCATGCCCACAGACAGGAATCCAAAGTTCTCAACAGCAGAGCTGGAGATCCTTGTCAACGAAATCATCAGAGTCGAGCCACAGCTCTTTGGAACATTGGTCAGACAGACCAGCGTATCAGAAAAATCATCCATGTGGCAGAGGATCATCAAGAGGGTGAATGCTGTTGTGCCCATCCGAAGGACCAGGCATGAATGCCAAGCCAGGTGGTACGATCTGCGGAGGAGGGTCCGCGGCAAAATGACCGACGAACACAACCAGGGGAACATCACTGGAGGTGGGCCGCCCCGCAGACCGGTACACTACCATCCCTGGGAGGAGAAGGTGATGCGCACGCTGCCGCCGGTGGGAGTACACGGACTAGAAGGACTCGCCGAGCCTGGTGAATACACAAACAATTCACCCCACATGGGGGGAACCGCATCCACAACCCAACTCCCTATAATGCACGCAACTACCCCAAAGCCATCACCGGACGCAACCACATTCCAACAACACGCACATGCCACTATCGGCTCCATGCCCCATGCACAAAGCAAGGCCATGCCAAGTCACAGGCCACACAAAACACCAACACAAGACAGGATGTCCGTGATGCCGGGAGGGGGGCCTCCAAAATCACATTGTGCAACTCATAAGCAGACACCAATGCCCTCAGCCCATATGGCCTAGGGCAGAGCTATACAAACAGTGTGTCCCAACACTGTACTGTGTCGCCTGCAAATGGCGGCCGCGTCGCAGGATGACATGGGTATGAAGGCCCAATTCGCACATAACAGCAGCTAATGAAGAGGCAACACTGTGAAAGAGTGTCAGCACACACCGCCGCTGCAGCACAGACTCAGAGACACTCTGCCCAATGGGGTCCGGGAGATTCTATACAAAGCCACATGAACAAGCCAATGGCATTTGAAAGACCTGCAAAGTGTGTTCCCAGGAAGCTGGGCTGAGGTGACAAAGGGTGACAGACAGACGGAGGGAGAGGGAGAGGGAGAGGGAGAGGGAGGGAGACAGAGGGCGACAGAGGGCGACAGAGGGTGACAGACAGACGGAGGGAGAGAGAGGGAGGAAGACAGAGGGCGACAGAGGGCGACAGACAGAGGGAGGGGGAGGGAGAGAGAGGGATGGAGACAGAGGGCGACAGAGGGCGACAGAGGGTGGCAGACAGAGGGAGGGAGAGAGAGGGAGGGAGAGGGAGAGAGAGGGAGGGAGACAGAGGGAGACAGAGGGAGACAGACAGACGGAGGGAGAGGGAGAGAGAGAGAGAGGGAGAGAGAGGGAGGGAGACAGAGGGAGACAGACAGACGGAGGGAGAGAGAGGGAGGGAGAGGGAGAGAGAGGGAGGGAGACAGAGGGAGACAGAGGGAGACAGACAGATGGAGGGAGAGGGAGAGAGAGGGAGGGAGAGGGAGAGAGAGGGAGGGAGACAGAGGGAGACAGAGGGAGACAGACAGAGGGAGGGAGGAGGGTGACAGAGGGAGGGAGAGAGAGAGACAGAGGGAGACACAATCACCCTTGGGTGGTGTGGGCATGTCCGCACATCAGCAGGTGGACTGTGTGCATGTTGACAAGGTCTGGCAGTGCGTAAAAACACCCCTCATTCGTTTGGAAAGTACTGGCCCATGTGTCAAACTGTGCACGAGTCGATCCTCGCTGCAGGCACAAACCTAACCGCACACCCAGTATACCCACTCACTGTGTTTGTTAGAACTCAGTCACAAATGCATAAGTTTCCTACCTTCATTCTCCAATAGACATGACAAAGCAACATTTGGCCGCGTACAGTGCAACACGTAAGTTGGTTCTGCAGCGCTCGCCACACACGCTTGCTACACTGCTCCCTGCGTTCAAAACTGATGCAACAACAAAGAGTGTGTCACACATAGGAAAAGTGTTGACAGCCGTGGCCAAGGGATATACCCATGCACCATGCACAATGCACAGGGACTTGCCAAGTACAGACAAGGTAGATGACACTTGGCCCTGCTGTAGACAGCACAAGGCAAACCTGTGACCACTGTACACTCAAACACCAACTCCACATGCCACCTACCTACCACAGGCACTCACATTCACTGTCATGCCAGCAGGCACCATGAGGGGATAGACACATCACCTGGTAGACCCAATGACAAATCACACCACACCCAACAGCATGCCTGGTCACACCCCCCCCTCCCTTACACAAGCACACACCCCCGGGGCAGCCCATGCAAATTGGCACTCCCACAATGGATATGTGACACAACAAGACCAATCCATAGCCAAATAACCATCCCAACACTCATTAGACAGGCCAAAAACCCAGGAGTACATATCAATCTGACCCCCGCAACATACCCATCCACAAGTGCACTGTGAGAGGAATGCTAGACATATCCAACTACCCAGAGCAACTGTGCCAACTTGAATATGTATGAAACATGGATGACGCATGTAACACCATTAATATTGTCTCTCTCTCACACACAGGGCAACGTCGTCGATCTCCCCCCAACACTGGGGGGGAAGACACACAGGACCAGGCTCGGCGTGATGATGATCCCACCGGCAGAGACGACTCTCACCACACCGTGGATGACCCCGACCAACCTGGCCCCTCTGGTGCCCAAGCACCTGCAGCACCTGCGCCAGGTACAACTGTGCCAACCACCACCCCCATTCCTGCCACATCCCAGGATACACATAGGAGCCCTGCTCGCACACAATGCAGCCAGTCTGACCAGGAGGGACGAGGGACCCCGGGCACCCAGGAGGTGGCAGGCGACCCCGCAAATGCCATCCCTCAGGGGTCCCGGAGACCCGACGTGCCCTCAAGGGCAGGCCAGGCTCAAGTGGGCAGGGGTGGTGGGAGTGGAGGACGGCAGAGGCGCGAGCCTGACCAGCCAGCTGAGGAACCGGTTATGTCACACGTCCGCAACATCCTGGACACATACCGGCGTGACACCAGAGGCATCGACCAGGTCGTGTCAAGACTCTCCGAGATGCAGGGGACCCTCGATGAGATTAAGAACCTGCAGGTCGAGCATCATGCCAGTCATCAACAACACCAAGGACGGATGGAGGCAAGACTGGCAGAGCTCCTGGCAGTGCACAGGGACGTGAGCCAATCACTCCGTCAGATCGCCCAAAGCCTGGCAAACCCTCCCTGTGCTACCAGGCGTAGGCTAGCACCAGACACAGGGAGGGAGGAGGAGGAGGATTCATCTGACGGAGCGTCCCCAGCATCGTCAGGGCCTGCATCTGAGGGTCCCCGGAGGAAGGTGGGTCGTCCACACAAAAGACCGTGAGAGTCAGCGGACCATCACCATCTCCCAGGTCACCTGGCCTGGCACCTGGCCCTCTGGTGCAACAGCAGCACCTCATCAAATGACATTCTCGATCACGAGATGATGCCGTCATTTAGCATTATTCCATTACATGTGTGTGTTGGCAAGTCAAACCATGCCTGAGTTTTGAAGTAACTCCAACCATGCATACCCTGGGGTCTGAGTCTGGCACAGGACACACATGGGTCACAATGTATCATCCAATACAGACATGGAGCACCATACTCACCCGTGATGGGCCCAACCAGCTGAGGGGGTGCCTGCACAACTGTGCGGACAGACCTATTTCGAAGAGCAACAGTCATGCGCAGAGGTCAGGGATCATGTGGAGTGTCCTGGGGTGGGAGTCCCAGGTATGTGTAGCCAGGTGGGAGAACCATGTCCTGCAAGCAGGAGTCAGGTGGATGTGGAGAATGGTGGCCAGGCCAAGGTTGGATGCAAGGAGATGGCACAATGGGGTCTTGGATGACAGTGCCACATGGTTGTGTTGGGGGTGTGGTCGTGGGCTGCATCCTGAGTGTGGCCGTGGATTGTGAAGGTCATCCTGCAGATGACAGTGATCCATTGTCGCTATCCCTGTTGGACGGTGATGTGGCAGGATTGCCGGATGTTGAAGCAGAGCTGTGCAGATGCACCCTGGATGTGGACAAGTGTCATGGGAGTTGTAAGGTACTTCTCCCAAGAGTGCAGGGTAGGATTGGACATGGATGTCGAAGTTGACCTGGGGGATGGTCTGTCTTGCCTTGAGGTGGATCGAACAGTGGACCGTGTGCATAATGCAGAGTGTTCTGAGGCCTGAGGTACAGATGCTGGTGATCAGCATAGCACATGTGAGCAAGCATTCCATGATGCACACCAGATCGTGTGCGTGGACACTGTGTGCCTGTGCAGGGCCCTTGCGGGTGGGACACAAGCAGTTGACCCAGCTGTAAGGGGACAATCCGCAGATGAACACCTCAGTCGTGTACAAGTCCAGCATCAGGTGGCCAACGTGCAGCCATCTGCCAATGGATACCATGCATTATTCAATATGGGAACTGGCAAGGACTGCGTCTTTGGGGAGGGTGAGGAGCACCTGCCTGTCAATGGGACACCAGATGATGATGAGATGCAGTGTGCATGTCATGGTGTAGAGGGGGATCCTGGACACATTGTAGACTGACACGCTGAGACATGATACCTGTGCCATGTGTCCCACAACGACACCATACTACATGCAGAGGCCTGGAGTACCACTCACATGTTGGGGTACAGAGCCGGTGGGGAGGGGAGGGACATGACCTGGTTGGTGTGACAGGGCCTGGAAGGCGTGCCAGCGCTGTGTAGGCAGTTGGAGTTGCACACTCATTATGCAAAGGTATTGGGCGATGAGTGCATGCCTGAGTGCATGCAACAGATATATTGGATGGACATTGCTTGGTGGGTGGCCTCAACATCATGGTGTAGCGTGATGTGGCACATGCAAGGACATGAGGCACGTGTAATGTGCACGTAGCATGTGCAGACGGTCCAGCCTTTGCCACTGCAACTGTGTCACACACAAGCAGATTACACCACAATGAATGGGTGGAGGGAGGAAGGGGGGTGCGTCTTAGAGGCATGTGTGTGAGGGCAAATCTAGAAACTCTGTGTGCCCTTGCTGCAGGGCCTGCAGCAGCAGGCGCCATGTCCTGGAAACTATGCCACAAGTTGCACACTAACACAAGCATGTCAGAAAGGACTACTGCAAAAGGTGTATGAGAAGGGAGGAGTGTCTGGTTCAACATGGCACACACACAGACAATGGATGCACATGCAGCAAAGTGGCCGTTGTGGGGACTGAGATGGCAAAATACCTACACAGCCATGTACATCGTGCACAATACATATCATAATCCCTGACAAACAGCTTGCATCTTGCTACTCTACACATAGACTCATATGCACAATCTGTGACAACTATGCCAGACATGCCGCATGCACAGTGGCAAGAAACCTGCATTGACAGAGATGAGGCACCTTGGAGGCTGAGGGACACCTTTATTAGTCATGTTTGCCGGAAGGCAAATGCATCTATATTAACAGATGCACAGGTCATGTGGATGAACATGTGGAACCTACACTGGCACCCCCCTTTGCACCACAGATGCAGGAAACCCACAGAACTGGCACACAAGTGATAGGTTTGAGGCAAACACCCCGTGCTGCTCACGGAGAGGCTGCAATTCACCATTGAACCACTAATGGGGATAACCCACACTATGTCAACCCGGTGCATCCCGTATGTTTCCGAGGGCAGTGTTACACACATTGATGCCTTCATCACAATCCACAATCACATTACAGATGACTGTCACCAAGTGTGACTATCAATTCAGGTGAATCCAGCTCCATGTCATGTGACCCATGGTGATTCTACATGTATGCTAAGTAACCAAACATGAACAGGAGCAGTGCAGACACATTCCAAACACATAGCACACCCAAAAAGCCGTGGTGCATCCCTTACCCTAAGGTGATTTTTCTACATGTCCGTGCATGTTACGCTGATTCAGCACACGTTGCTGTATTCATGATGAATACCAGGAGCACAACAATGCCACCAGCAGACAGCATGCGCAAATACCTGGGGATGAGTGACACACAAGAAGTGAGCCAAAAGAAGCACATCCGCATGCATGGGCATGTACTCGACACGTATAAGGTTGTCAACATGCTAGGTGAAAATAGTGTCTCAGGTAAGACATACTGTTATTACACCATCACTCGAGTGACACATCCAAACACACCTCTGACTCACTTGCCAGACATGCAGATGGACCCACACATTGCAACACATGCCACACAAGGCTCAATGCGTGCACACTCAGACACTGCAACTCACCACTAAGCAAAGAAGTTGCGTATGAGCCGACTCCGGATGTCCTCTTCCTCCTCCTCCTCTACATCACTTGCCTCGTAACCAAGCCCCTCGTCCTCCACGGGTGGATGTTCCTGCTCATCCGGATCCAGGATGAGTGGCACAGCTTTCTTCACTGCCATGTTGTGCAGCATGCAGCACACAAGGAAGATTTTGCAGACCTTCACCGGTGCATATGGGAGTGCGCCACCGGTCTTGTCGAGGCACCGGAAGCGGCTCTTCAGGAGGCCAAAGGTCCTCTCTATCACTCGCCTGGTCTGCCCATGGGCGTTGTTGTACCGGTGATCGGCAGCCGTTCTGGGGTTGCGGAGAGGTGTGATCAGCCATGGCATGTTGGGATAGCCAGAGTCCCCTACATGGAAACATCATGGACAGAAGTGGGTCAGGAGAAGCAGTAAGACAGAGAGATGACGCTAAATACAGGAGTAACAGAGTATACCCACCAACAAGACATGCTCGTTCGTTGCGCAGCTGCAGCATAATTTCAGGCACCCTGCTACACCTCATGATGTAGGCATCGTGTGCTGATCCTGGAAAACGAGCACAGACATGGGAAACCATCATGTTAGCAAGACACACCACAAGGGCATTAATGGAGTGGTAATGTTTCCTGTTCCTATAGGCTACCTCCTGTGCCTGTGGTGGTACCAAAGCCACATGTGTTCCATCAATAGACCCAATGACATGGGGCATCCCTCCCAGGGCATAGAAGTCACCCTTGACACCTGTCAACTGCTCAGGAGTTGGGAGATGTATAAACTCATCCAGGTGAACCAACATGGCCTCTAAAAAATCATGCAGGACACGGCTGAACATGGTCTGGGACATGCCACCAACATGAGCAATGGTATGTTAGAACGTACCCGTGGCAAAGAAATGTAGGGCTGCCATCACCTTCATCTTGGGTGTCAGTGCAGTAGGATACCTGTGTAGCGGTTGGAAGTGTGGTTCCAGCCTTGCTGTCAAGTTCAGAATCAACCGTTGGGTGAAGCGGTAGCGGCGTATACAGTCACGTTCCCTCAGGGCAGCCAAGTCTGGGATTGGTCGGGGGAGAGGCGGAGCCCTGCAGTAATTTGGAAGGGACAACAAAGAGTGAGTACAGTACAACAACACTGTCAATGTACTGAGCACATGTTGAACAGCCAATACACATATGCTACATGCAGAGTCAGGTCTGTGCAATATATCCTGGACACGTATGCCAGGCAGGTGACACTCCTACCAAGAGCCATCTACAAATGTGGATTCACAAGCTCAACATGACATGGCATGAGACTAGCTGTGGGCCAGTGTAAGTGAACAGGCAGACGCATTACAGGAGTGACAGACATCCTCATGTGTGCAGGAGAAGGATGTTTATCATACAGACAGGTTGCCTAACACTAGAGGCACAGGTCACATGTCCCTGAAAAAAGGACAGACCACACACCTTGCCATGAAGGGGTACATGTCAAAACTGATCACACATACATTGATACTACGCAGATATGTCCTTGTCTCACAAGTCCATGTTCGATGCATACATACACACGTTACGTCTGATTCCACATGTGTCCTGGTGTGCATAATAGTGTGCCATGCCCATCCACACACATGCACATGTTGGATGCAGCAACTGCAGATGCATTGGACGGTACACCAACAGCAAGCTTATGGGAACACATGACACACACATGACATACTCACATCGTGCAAAGCCGGTAGTCACATGTCAGGTGTCATTATCCGTGTTCCTGGCATCAGGGGACAGTTGCGGGTGTTGGCGACTGTGCCATGCCAGTGACGCAGTGCTCAACAAGTCTGTACTACATGCACACATGTCAAAGGTGTGAAGGGGATGTGTGGCACATAGTGCAGCTTGACACATGACATGTGTACACAGCTCATCACACATCTACTGGGTTCAAACATGAGGAGATTTGTGCCACATCACAGCCTGACACACCTAGGCCCGAGACATGTAGGACTGCACTGACAATGACTTGATGTCCAGCCTCGGCCAAGTATGACAGCTCAATTCCTTTCTGTGGGCCGCCTGTCACCAGTGTAAGGTGTGAAACGCACCGTACACACGCTCTGAGGGCGTGTGTAGGGTCCTTATCACTATGGTAGTGCAGCCGTAGGCGTACGCCATAGGGATACGGTCTGTACACGCATGTGTAGGGTCCGTACCACTATGGTTGTGTCGCCGTACGCATATGCCATAGGGATACGGTCCGTACACGCGTGTGTAGGGTCCGTACCACTATGGTTGTGTCGCCGTAGGCGTACGCCATAGGGATACGGTCCGTACACGCGTGTGTAGGGTCTGTA
Source organism: Triturus cristatus (assembly GCF_964204655.1). Classification (NCBI taxonomy): domain Eukaryota; kingdom Metazoa; phylum Chordata; class Amphibia; order Caudata; family Salamandridae; genus Triturus; species Triturus cristatus. The sequence continues at coordinate 1,186,146,755 of NC_140581.1, read as the reverse complement.
CCACTATGGTTGTGTCGCCGTAGGCGTACGCCATAGGGATACGGTCCGTACACGCGTGTGTAGGGGCCGTATCACTATGGTCGTGTCGCCGTAGGCGTATGCCATGGTGATACGGTCCGTACACGCGTGTGTAGGGTCAGTACCACTATGGTCGTGTCGCCGTAGGCGTACGCCATAGGGATACGGTCTGTACACGCGTGTGTAGGGTCCGTACCACTATGGTTGTGTCGCCGTAGGCGTACGCCATAGGGATACGGTCCGTACACGCGTGTGTAGGGTCCGTATCACTATGGTCATGTAGCCGTAGGCGTACGCCATGGTGATACGGTCCGTACACGCGTGTGTAGGGTCAGTACCACTATGGTCGTGTCGCCGTACGCGTACGCCATAGTGATACGGTCCATACACGCGTGTGTAGGGTCCGTACCACTATGGTTGTGTCGCCGTACGCGTATGCCATAGTGATACGGTCCGTACACGCGTGTGTAGGGTCTGTACCACTATAGTTGTGTCGCCGTACGCGTACGCCATAGTGATACGGCCCCTACACACGCGTGTACGGACCGTATCCCTATGGCGACACAACCATAGTGGTACGGACCCTAACACGTGTGTACGAACCGTATCCCTATGGCGTACGCCTACGGTGACACAACCATAGTGGTACGGACCCTACACACGCGTGTACGGACCGTATCACTATGGCGTACGCGTACAGCGACACGACCATAGTGGTACTGACCCTACACACGCGTGTACGGACCGTATCACCATGGCGTACGCCTACGGCGACATGACCATAGTGGTACGGACCCTACACACGCGTGTACGGACCGTATCCCTATGGCGTACGCCTACGGCGACACAACCATAGTGGTACGGAACCTACAGACGCGTGTACGGACCGTATCACTATGGCGTATGCCTACGGCGACACAACCATAGTGGTACGGACCCTACACATGGGTGTACGGACCGTATCACTATGGCGTATGCGTACGGCGACACAACCATGGTGATACGGACCCTACAGACGCCTGTACGGACCGTATCAGTGGAGTAGTGGTGCCCTAGGGGCGTGGAACGCACCGTACCTGTGTGTGTATAGTGAAATTACATAGGGGACACATGAGGGACAAGTATAAGGGCCTAAATGCATGCTGGTTGTCATGGAGACCCAGTTTCAAGTTCAAATTTTTTCATCAGGTGGCCAGCAGAAGTCGGTTGGAGTCAATATACAAAGTTGCAAAGGGGTTGTTGACTTCACATCATGCTCATTTTTTTAAACATGCAAAGGCACCCACTGGGGTAGGTTTAAAGGGATTGGAGGAAACGTAGGATGCAAATGAGATTGACCAATCACTCTGTACTCCTGTAAATGTAACAGCCCAGCAAGGCAAATATAAGGCATCCAGGCCCCATGAGAGAGCACTTGCCTGCACAACCTTTCATTCCACACCACTGCTGCTGCTGCTTGTGATACCTCTGGCACCATGTCCAGGTCTGTGGAGAGGGCACAGCCATTCACCCAGGAGGAGAACCAGGCCCTGCTGGATGTGATCCTCCCACAGTACCCCAGCCTGTATGGGAGACCAGGGGTGCCGGTGAGTGGTGACTCCATTAGCTTAGACTGTGCCCCTTTTTTGTGACTGTCACTTCTGGCATTGTGTCCAGGTGTGACAGACATGCAATGTTCTTTAGAGTGGGTCCCAGGGGGGGGAATGCCTCATGTCTCCCATGCAGAGCATGCTGTAGTGCATGTCTGCACTCCTCACTTGCATAGTGCTTACTGTGACAATCACTGCATGGTGCATGCCACATTCAGCCTGGCTAATCCTCTTGGGAATGTTATTTCTACAGTCCTGATGTGATTCTGTGGTCCCCCCAGTGTGACAGGTGACTGTACTCCCAGATGTGTGTGAGTTGAGTGTACCTGTGCTGAGAGTGTCCAAATGATATGTTCGTCCCCTGGACATTGGTGTGTGTGTAAGTCCCCTGTCATGTGGGTGAGTGTCTATGTGGAGTGTTGCACCCCAGCTGCATGAGGGATGCATATACCCTACCCATCTGATGTGAGCAGGGAGCAGTGCTGTATGTCTGACGTGCTGAGCCTGCCCCACACCTGTGACACCCCCCAGTCTAGTGGCACATGTGCAGAGTGATGTGTGTACCCGAAGTTGCCAATGGCAGGTGATTGTCCTGTGCCTGTGTGTGTCTGTGTACACTGCTGAGGTTGCGTCAGTGGCCTGGGGCATGTGACTGCTTTGAGGTGCTGTACATAATCGTGGTGTAGCTTGTGATGCACAGTGTGAGCCATGATCATTGTTTGTGTCGCACCCCTCATTCCACCTGTGTACTTTCAATGCCACATAGTGCATTTTGCCTTCCCCAGAGGAGAATGTTCCTATGACAAAGGTGCAATGACTCTGCTGCATACTATGCCCTCTTCAAACCAGCCAAATTGTTCTAATGTCTGTCTCTGTGACATGTAGCATGTATATTTAAGTAGTCTCACTTTCTCATCCTCACAGGTAGGTGCCTATGCCAAGGGGGTGATTTTGAGTGAAGCCGTCAGTGCCGTGAGGGCGGTGGAGGGTCGGAGGCGGCGCCTGCCCCAGGTGAGGAAACGCTGGCAGGATATCCGGTGCTGGACCAGGAGGATCGCCCGGGTCCTGCTGGGGGACTCACCTGAGAGCCACAAGAACCGTGGGCGCCGGCGCCTGACCCACCAGATGAAGCGTGTGCTGGCGGTGGTCTTCCCTGACTTGGATAGGCGCCTAGCGGAGAAGCAGCAGCAGGAAGGGGGTAGGTACATGTGTGTTTGTTGTGGGTCACCAGCTTTTGGAAGTGCGCAGTTGCATGGATACACTGCCAGGGTTCATATGTGCAGTACATATCCTGTTCCCCAAAGTAAACCGGTGCTGTTCTTCCTCCCTTCCCCTCCTTGACACGTGTTCCCTGGTCTGTGTGTAGTCACTCTTGCACAAGGTCATCTAGGCTGCCAGTTAATCCAAGTGCCCAATGCTTGCAGCATCATGTGTGGGGGTGGTGTGTAACATGTGTTGGGACCTTGCCTGTGCCCTGGCCAGTTCAGTCAATGTGGGGTCCATGTTAGTTGGCACTGATGCTGAGTCCCGACATAGGAGTGTGTCTGAAAAGTGTACTGCCTTACAGCATGCATGACCAATGTTGTGGCCTCAGACATGATGTGCATGAGTGGGAGATATGCATAGTGCAGGGACGTTTGCTTCTGTTGCAGTCATATCCATCCCGGACCATGGAGGAGTGTGGCCACTACAGTCCCCTGGGGCACCTTTTCCTAGGTATCATGTGTGTCATCCAACAATGTGGACATTCACTGTGTCTTCAGCATAGGTTGGGCTCTGTGGCATTGTACCCTGGCCTAATGTGTATATACGTAAAGTGTGCTACATGTGTCCACTGTACAGGGTGACCCAATTTGGCTTGTGTATACTCACAGTGGCCGGTGCCAGTGTGTTTTGGTACAACTATCTGATGATGCTTGTTTGTCAATTTTATGTGTGGACAGGCGCACAAGGGTTAGTTCGTGTACATTCAGGGTTTATTGAAGGGCATTTTAGTAATCCCTGAGTAAGAGGTGTAAGTACTTCCTCTGTGTCATTCACATTTTCTCAGGTAGGGGGGGGTTTGTGCGGGAAAGGCCTACATGTCGAAACCGTATGTGTCCTTGCCAGGTCTGGCCTGTGTGTGATGATTGTCTGGACATACACTCAACATGCAGTGACCCAGTCATGTTGGGCAGGGTTTAATGTATTTGCTAAGCAGCATGTGCCAAAAGTTAAAAGACATGGTTCCTGCTCATCCCTTTTTGGCTACGGTGTGTGGTCCAGATGCTGTACTTGACTGTCCCCAGAGACTTGCTCCTCTGTCTAATTTGATATCAAGTTCTTTGCTGTTGTGTCATGCTCTCCATTGTTTCTCAGTGGCATGGTGGGTCAACCAACTGTGTGGTGCAGGGCCTACATATGTGCGTAGTATTGTAGATGTTACTCATGTTGCTTTTCATGCTATGCACTGTGACCTATGTAGTTTTGAATCATGTGTCATATGTATAGAGGTGTCTGATTATTTCCTGTCTCTTCACCTTGCCCACAGCAGCGTCGGGGGAAACTGAGGGAGACACCGACTATGACGCTGACGGGTCCGAGGCTGAGCTCCCTGAGAGGGCGGACGCTGCTCCCAGAGCTGAGAGCAACACTCCATCTGTCGCCGCCCCCTCCATTCCCATCACCCGCCTCCCACCTGCTCGGGTCCCTTCCCACCGTGCTAGGCGCCAACAGGTCTCCTTCGTGCCAGGCACCGCACCCCCTGCCCCTGTCTCCCCTGCTGCCGTCAATGCCGAGTCTGTGGACATTCAGCGGCAGTTGCAGGTTGGTCAGGCATCGATGCTTACTGTCCTCCATGAGCACACCAGACTGCTGACACAGATGTTGTCGTACATGGAGGGCATGTCAGCAGCGATGTCTGATTAACGGATGTTGCTGAAGTCCATAGACTCCTCACTGACTGCAGCAGTGGATCTCCAGCAGCGCTCCGTCCCCCCCTACCCCTGCACCATCCACACTTCCTACTCCCATGCCTGTCCCACGCACACCCAGACGTCCCCATGCACGCACCCCACCAGACACAGGCAGCACACCACCAGGGAAGGCAAAGCGCACTCCTCCAGTCATGCACACACAGGGGGAAGTAGGCACACCCACTGGGTCTGGGGCAAATGGCAGGCACGCAGCCAGAGTGGGAGTCCACATTCCTCAAGACCCACTTCCTCCAAAACCACTCCCCTTAGCTCTCCTGGCCAACTGTCACCGAATGAGTCCTTGGTGGCCACTGTGTCCCTCAGCCCCAGTGTGGCACCACCCCGCAAGCGGTGGAGGCAGTGCCCGGCCGCAGGAGTAGAGTCCCCCCCCTGTCCACACCCCCCCCAGGAGCACTGCAACCCATCCCTCCGACCCCCCCCCTCCTTGGGGCCTGTGGTTCATTCGGGTGCAGGGGAGACGCTGGGCGACCTGGCAGTAGTGTGTAGCGCCGTGCTGGAATCCACCTTTGGCGCTGCCCCACCCCCTGTGGTGGAGTCATCCGTCCCTGCACCCACAACACCTACCCTTGCCCCTCCTGTCCCTGCGCTGCCTGGTCCTTCCCCCCACATGATGCCCCCCCTTCTGTGGATGAAATGGACATGTGAACTGTGCAGGCAAGCTAGGGGACACACGTCCCGATGTGTACCCCCCCAGGACTTTGCTGATGGCCTGGCCCATGGGCCTTGTAAATAGTGGACATTTAAAACAATTCATTTTGAATGCTGAATAAAGCATTTTGTTTTTCTTTTGCACACTTATGCTTTCCTGGACTTGCTGTTGGTGGTGCTGCTCCATGATTTGGGGTGGTGATAATGTGTTAGGTGTCTGGGAAATGTAGTGTGCTGCTCATGGGGTGGACCCTGGTATCTGTGTGCCATCACAAGGGCTCTGCAAATAATCTTTGATCACGTGTGCTCTTACTGTATGGTGATATTGTCCCAAGGTGTGTTCCTTCCTCTATGGACCCTGACATCTTCCCTGCAGGCTGTTTCCCAATTGTTGTGCTGAGCTGTGTCTACATATCCTGGATGTGTGACGGATCCCTTCAACTTTGGCCATGCCTGCTCAGCAATGTCTCCACCTGCATCATTTGTGGCATCCTTGGTGGTCACTGTACTAGTGTATGGAGTATAATGACATGACTTCATGTGGACATGTTCCCTTTTACGCCCTGTGCATGTGTGTACTCCCAGCCTCGCACACGTGTTACGTGTTCTGCAGGGTCTTTGGTCACCTGACTGACAATTGTGGGCATTGTATCTGTGGGTACTCCAACCTTTTCCTTCCATGGGAGGCAACAACTTGTTGGCTGCCCCAGCACCTGTACATTCCTATCAGTCCTGGAATGTGCGTGACAGTGTGTGTTCCCTTTGGGTCTCTTAGTTTAGTAGGGTGGCACATGAGTATACAGTCTTGTTGCATGCTCTCATTGTGTGTATTGTGCTGCCAGCACCAGGGGTGGGTATGCATGTGTCATATGTCTGGGCATTGCTGGGGGGACTCTGCACCCACCCCTCCTATGTCTGGGCACTGCTGGGAGTGATAGGCACCCACCCCTCCTATGTCTTGGCACTGCTGGGAGTGATAGGCACACACCCCTCCTATGTCTGGGCACTGCTGGGAGTGATAGGCACACACCCCTCCTATGTCTGGGCACTGCTGGGAGTGATAGGCACCCACCCCTCCTATGTCTGGGCACTGCTGGGGGGACTCAGCACCCACACCTCCTATGTCTGGGCACTGCTGGGGGGACTCTGCACCCACCCCTCATATGTCTGGGCACTGCTGGGAGGACTCTGCACCCACCCCTCCTATGTCTGGGCACTGCTGGGAGTGATAGGCACCCACCCCTCCTATGTCTGGGCACTGCTGGGAGTGATAGGCACACACCCCTCCTATGTCTGGGCACTGCTGGGAGTGATAGGCACCCACCCCTCATATGTCTGGGCACTGCTGGGAGTGATCTGCACCCACACCTCCTATGTCTGGGCACTGCTGGGAGTGATAGGCACCCACCCCTCCTATGTCTGGGCACTGCTGGGGGGACTCTGCACCCACCCCTCCTATATCTGGGCACAGCTGGGGGGACTCTGCACCCACCCCTCATATGTCTGGGCACTGCTGGGAGCACTCTGCACCCACCCCTCCTATGTCTGGGCACTGCTGGGAGTGATAGGCACCCACCCCTCATATGTCTGGGCACTGCTGGGAGTGATCTGCACCCACCCCTCCTATGTCTGGGCACTGCTGGGAGTGATAGGCACACACCCCTCCTATGTCTGGGCACTACTGGGAGTGATAGGCACACACCCCTCCTATGTCTGGGCACTGCTGGGAGTGATAGGCACCCACCCCTCCTATGTCTGGGCACTGCTGGGAGTGATCTGCACCCACACCTCTTATGTCTGGGCACTGCTGGGAGTGATAGGCACCCACCCCTCCTATATCTGGGCACAGCTGGGGGGACTCTGCGCCCACCCCTCCTATATCTGGGCACTGCTGGGGGACTCTGCACCCACCCCTCAATTGTCTGGGCACTGCTGGGAGGAGTCTGCACCCACCCCTCCTATGTCTGGGCACTGCTGGGGGGACTCAGCACCCACCCCTCCTATGTCTGGGCACTGCTGGGGCTGATGGCAACACACCCCTATGTGTCTGTCCACTGGCGTGGTACAACCCGTACCCACGTCCTACGGCCTGGGTACGGCCCGTACCACCATTGCAGTGGTGATGTAGGGGTACGCTTGGTACGAGCCGTACCCATGTCCTTGAGGCATGGGTACGGGTCGTACCCCCATTGTTGGGGTGCCGTAGGGGTGCGTACTGTACCCATGTCTTTGGACGTGGGTACGGCCCGTACCAAGCGTACCCCTACATCGCCACTGCAATGGTGAGATGGGCCGTGCCCATGCCTGTGGGACGTGGGTGCGGGCCGTACCACCATTGTGGCGGTGACGTAGGGGTACGCGTGGTACGGCCGTACCCACGCTCTGGGGGCGTGGGTACGGGCCGTACCACCATTGTTGGGGTGCCGTAGGGGTACGCACCGTACCCATGCCTTTAGGACGTGGGTACGGCTCGTACCAAGCGTACCCCTACGTCACCACTGCAATGGTGGTACAGGCCGTACCCATGCCTGTGGGACGTGGGTACGAGCCGTGCCACCATTGTGGCGGTGACGTAGGGGTATGCGTGGTACGGGCCGTACCCACGCTCTGGGGCGTGGGTACGGGCCGTACCACCATTGTTGGGTGCCGTAGGGGTACGCACCGTACCCATGCCTTAAGAGCGTGGGTACGGGTCGTACCACGCCCACCCCAACCTCACCCCAAGAATGGCGGTACGGCTCATACCCATGCCTTTGGGACGTGGGTACGGGCCGTACCGCCATTGTTGGGGTGACGTAGGGGTGGGCGTGGTACGCCCCGTACCCACGCTGTTACGGCATGGGTACGGTGCGTACCACAATTGTTGTGTTGCCGGTTCGCGTCCATGTTGACTTCCGTTGTGGCGGATGCAGGCCTTGGTGGAGACGCCCCCACCCCCGAAGTGACCAGGCCCTGGGGGTCAGGTATGTACAGGGCATGTTTGATTTTGGACTTGGGTAGGAGTTATGTTTCCTGCCCCTGCCCCCCCTTTGACCCTGGGTGTTGTTCTGACCTTCTGCGGCGTCTGCGTCGGTTCCTGTACACCAGGTGGACTGCAATGAGGGCCGGGATGACACATAGGTTTGGGTCCATGGATGTCCATCGCGTACAGGTGCTCCTTGTGCGCGTCGTCCTGATTTCCCAACAGTTTTTGGCTCCCGTAAAATATTGTCTGTGCGGAGTGACGTCGGTACGAATCGTACTTGCTGGTTCGTGAAACGCTGCCTGACTCCGTCCGGACGTCACGTCCGCGGTGTCCCGGATCGGAATTGTGGGTATTTTTTGTTCGGTCGGTGTTTTTTACGATTCGTACGCAAATGGTGTTTGCGTACGAATCGTACTTGCATGTTTGTAAGGTATTTCGACCGGGTACGAGTCGGACGGAGAAAACGCTCCGTCCGACGGTTCGTACCCGGTTTATCCAGGATCGGAATCGGCCCCTGAGTTGGAAATATCGTAATTCCGAAATATCGAAAGCAAGAATATCGTTGTCAAGAATATCGAATTTAAGATAAGAAATATCATTTTTTAAAGTATAGAAGTTGGTATTATTGTTTGCAAAAATATAGATGTTTAACTAATCGATATTTTAATTAGTGTTACATATTTGAGTTCATATTTTAAATGTATGTAATGTATTTTTTTGTATAAGTGTTATTTATGTTTTTTAATATATGTATTACATTTTTAGTAGTTATGAATTTTATTTTAATTAAAATTTACATTGTTTAGTTCCATAGCAGGTTGTGGGTTTGTAGGGGAATAGGGTGGGTAGCAATTTAATTATAATAAATTAATGATTTTTTTACATTTATTTAATTCAGATTTTATAGCGTTAATTGTGGGAAGTAATGTATTTGTAATTAATTATTAAGTGGTTGTTAATATTAATTATGGTAATTGTGTAATTTTATTTAGGTGCGGGTTGTGGGGCTTATAGGGATAAATGGTGGGAAGTAATTTATTTTTGATTAATGATTAGTTGTTAATTTATATTAATTAATTGATTGAAAATTCATTATGGAAATTGTGTTAATAATTTGAGGTGCGGGTTGTGGGGTTTCTAGGTGTAAAGGGTGGGAAGTAATTTATGTTTAATTAATAATTGTTAATTTATATTAACTAATTAATTGATAATTATGGTAATTGTGTGATTTGTTTTAGGTGTGGGTTCTGAGGTTTATTGGATAAAGGGTAGGAAGTAATTTATGTTTAATTAATAATTGTTAATTTATATTAACTAATTAATTGATAATTATGGTAATTGTGTGATTTGTTTTAGGTGTGGGTTGCGGGGTTTATGGGGTAAAGGATGGGAAGTAATTTATGTTTAATTCATTAATAATTAGTTGTTAATAATAATTAATTATTTGAAAATTAAATATGGAATTTGTGTAATTAATTTTAGGTGTGGGTTGGGGCGTTTATAGGGGTAAAGGGTGGGAAGTATTTTTTGGTTAATTAAAAATTAGATGATCATTAATATTAATCAATTAATTTTTATCTCATTAAGGTATTTGTTTATATTTTTTGTGTGTGGGTTTTATTGTTATAGGGGTACAATGTGGGGAGTAAATTAATTTTACTTACCTTATAATTAGTTGTTAAACACTATTAGTTTTTTAATTGAAAATAAGTTTTAATTGTGTAATTCATTTTTTATATTATAATTTTAACTGTGGTTTGTGGGGATTATAGGGGTAAAGTGTTGGAAGTTAAATAATTTTGATGAGTTTTTTATAATTAATAATATTTCTTTAATTGGTAATTATTATGTTAGTTGAGGAAGTACATTTTCTGTTAATTTAGATGTGTGTTGTGAAATGTGTGGTGTTATAGGGTTGGAAATAAAAAACAAGTAAAAGTATGTAATAATGGTTTTGTTTCTAAATAATTTTATTGAAAAATAGTTATTTGATTGGAAATTGTTTTTTTCTCTTATTTTATATAATATTTGTAGGTATTTGTTATATGTATTTAACATTACAATTTTTTTAAATTCTTTTAATATTAAATCTATTTGTATTTAATTTATTATGTTTTTTAAATATTTGTATTGTTAAAATGTAGTTTGTTTTTAATTTTGAACTGATTGGATTGAGAATATTAATTGTTAGTCCTCTGAAAGCCAACACTTTCCCTACTGTTGCACTCACTGGAGTGGGAATAGTAATTTTTACCCCTCCGCTATCAAACACTTTCCCTACTTTTACAATTATTGGAGTGGGAATAGTAAATTTTATTCAGCCTCTATGCAACAATTTCCCTACTGTTGCACTCACTGGAGAGGGAGTAATAATTTTCACCCCTCCGCTGTCAAACACTCTACCTACTTTTGCACTCACTAGAGTGGGAATAGTAATTTTTACTCCTCCGCTATCCAAGACTTTCCCTACTGTTGCTCTCACTGCTCACTGGAGTGGGAAATTTAAGTTTGAAGATTTTGAAATAGTTTAATGTTTTAATTTATAATAGAAGGTTTTTCATTTATTAGATTTTCTGTCATTGGTAAACATATATATATTCACTGAAAAAACCATAGGTCTCAGGCACGTTATAGTTAGGAATTAGCATTTAAAGAACCGTAGAAATTCACTGAAAAAACCATAGGTTTCAGGGGCGTTATAGTTAGCTGGACTTTTCAATCGTACAAAACCATTGAAATTCCCCTGTTATAGTTAGTTCAGCTAACTATAACTCGCGCGCCCGCAATGCACTGCTCATGACGTCACATATTACATCACTCATGACATGGTCAGTGACATCACTGATGACATCACTGATGACATCTCAAATGACATCACTGATGACATCATCCAGTGAATATGTGTTTTTCTGAAAATGACATATGTTTTAGATATGTATATCTCAAGGTCGATGGAAGGATAAATGGGTATATAAGTGTCTAAATGGATGATTTGGTTTTGAAACATTGATTGTATAATTGACTGATTAAGTGTATCTTAGTGAATACATAGCTTAATGAGTAATGTTTAAATATGTAAATATCTGTATCAGTTTCTCACTTTGTGTATAAGTGGCTGCATGGGTTGGTGAGTAGCTACATGAGTGTCTATATAGGTTATTAGTTGGTTTTTTGAGTATCAGTATGAGTGTCTGAGTGTCTGTATGGTTCGGTGGGGGGTATTACATAGTGCATAGGTGCATGAATGACTCACTGTTTGTATGTGTTGAAGACAGCATGTGTGCAGGTCTGTATGGGTAGATGAGTGTGTGCATGGGTGTGTTAGTGAGTGAATGACTGTCTCAATAGTGTCTTTATGAGTAACTACATATGTTTTAAACTAGTATATGTGACTATTGGTGTATATAAGTGAGTATATTTGAGAGTGAGAGATTGAAAGAGTTCCTGTATGAATAAGTATGTTTTTCTATAAGTGATTGTTTAAAAGACTAAGTATGTGTAAGTTTCTGTAGAAGTAAGTGTGGTGGTGTGTGTATAACTGTATATGCAAGTAAATGGATGTTTGATTCTTAATTAGCATGAGTGACTATGTATGTGAGTAACTCTATGGATGAGTGGCGTTGTGTAACAGGATGTATAGGTGTATGAGTACATATGATGAGTGAGTACATGTATGAGTGACTGTATAGGACGGTTGGTGAATGAGTGGATGTGTATGTGGATCTTAGAATTACTGAATAGGTTGTTGTAACTGGTATTGGTATGTCCATTGTTTTGAAAATTTTAGTTTCTATTTTTGAATGTGTGTATCAAAGGTTATATTAGGGGGAGAGGAGGTCTGCCACTCTATCACAAGGATGATGTCATCAGTGATGTCATCAGTGATGTCATTTGAGATGTCATCAGTGATGTCATGAGTGATGTCACTGACCATGTCATGAGTGATGTAATATGTGACGTCATCAGCAGTGCATTGCGGGCGCGCGAGTTATAGTTAGCTGAACTAACTATAACAGGGGAATTTCAATGGTTTTGTACGAGTGAAAAGTCCAGCTAACTATAACGCCCCTGAAACCTATGGTTTTTTCAGTGAATTTCTATGGTTTTTTAAATGCTAATTCCTAACTATAACGTGCCTGACACCTATGGTTTTTTCAGTGAATTTCAAAGGTTTTTTAAATGCTAATTTCTAACTATGCCTACAGAGATAGGACATGTGAAGAAAGAAGAAAAAACGCACAGAAAGAAAAAAAAGAAATGCAGACAGAAGCAACAGAAGTCCTCAAAGACGAAGAAAAGTGCAGGAAGAAGGATAACATGCAGAAAGAACAAACAGAAGAGCAGAAAGAAGCCTTGTTGCAAAATCATCCTGTACCCTGGATACTGGTGGTAACTGAGTCTGACTAACTAGCCCTAGAGCCAGTGCTATGTTAAAAGACACTCAGAATACAGTGAAAACACCTACATACACTAGGGAACACTATGCGCTGGGGTCCCCCTGTGATTAGCATCACCTCCTCTGTAAGCCGCTAGTATATAATAGGGCAGGGTATTAAAACTACCTCTTAAAACGCACCACAGGGCGTGTTTGCACACGTCACCTCAGGCCCCGTCCCCTCCCTTCCCCACTGTGTAAACACGCCCTGTGGCCGTTTTAAGTTGGGAGATTAAGTTCCCTTGAATCCTGAGGGTCCCTAGGGTCCAACTAGACCACTAGGTACCTCCAGTAAGCGCCACAGAGCTGCGTTGCAGAGAGATGTAAAAAGGGGCACGGCATAGACCACCTCTCTGCAACGCAACGCAGTGGTGCTTATTGGAAGCACCTGGTGGGCTAGTTGGCCCCCCAGGGTCCCTCAGGATTGAAGGGGAATTTTTTCCCCCAACTTAAAACGCGCCACAGGGCGTGTTTGTACATGTTAACTCAGGCCCCGTCCCCTCCCTTCACCACTGTGTAAACACGCCCTGTGGCCGTTTTTAGTTGGGAGATTAAGTTCATTTGAATCCTGAGGGTCCCTAGGGTCCAACTAGCCCACTAGGTACCTCCATTAAGCGCCACAGAGTTGCGTTGCAGAGAGGTGTAAAAAGTGGCAAAGCATGGACCACCTCTCTGCAACGCAGCTCAGTGGCGCTTACTGGAAGCACCTTGTGGGCTAGTTAGCCCCCAGGGGCCCTCAGGATTGAAGGGGAATTATTTCCCCAACTTAAAACGCGCCATAGGGCGTGTTTGCACACATCACCTCAGGCCCCGTCCCATCCCTTCCCCACTGTGTAAACACGCCCTGTGGCCGTTTTTTAAGTTGGGAGATTAAGACCCCTTGAATCCTGATGGTCCCTAGGGGTAAAATAGCCCACTATGTATGTCCAGTAAGCGCCATTGCAGAGAGGTGTTAAAAGGGACACGGCCTGCACCACCTCTCTGCAACGCAGAGCAGTGGTGCTTATTGGAAGCACCTGGTGGGCTAATTGGCCGCCAGGGCCCCTCAGGATTGAAAGGGAATTATTTCCCCAATTTAAAACGCCCCACAGGGTGTGTTTGCACACGTCACCTCAGGCCCCGTCCTCTCCATTCACCACTGTGTAAACGCGCCCTGTGGCCGTTCTAAGTTGAGAGATTAGGTCCCCTTGAATCCTAAGGGTCCCTATGGTCAAACTAGCCCACTAGGTACCTCCAGTAAGCGCCACAGAGCTGCGTTGCATAGAGGTGTAAAAAGGGGCATGGCCTCAGAACACCTGTCTGCAACGCAGCTCCCTGGTGCATACTGGAGATACCTCTTGGGCTAGTTGTTCCTCAGGGACCCTCAGTATTGAAGGGGAATTAATTCCCCACCTTACAATTGGCCAAGGGGGGCGTTTGCAGAGTGCTGCAAGGAGGGGGCGTGGCCTCCGGCACGATGCCGGTCTTTTATTTATTTTATTTTTTTTAAGAAGGAGGGCTGTGTGGCCCCCCCTTCTTTTTCTAATTTATTGGCCCTGGGGACCCCATCCCCCAGGGCCTGCACCCTAATTTTTTTTGTTGAAAAAAAAAAATGTGGCCCTCCCAAGGCCTTAATCGGCCGCCCCGGGGACCCCATCCCCAGGGTCACGGCCTTTTTTTAAAAAAAATCTTTAGGAGGTGGGCTGCGTTGCCCCCCTCCTCAGGCCACTTATGGCCCCGGGGACCTCATCCCCGGGGCCGGCCTTTGTTTTTATTTTACTCTCTGGAAAGGAGACGAACCTCACTTGAGATTCACAGCGTGCTCCTGGCTCAGCCCAATGCTGTGTTACACCCACCAGTGCCCGCCGAGTGCCACACACCTCTGTGTTGTATTGCACCAGCTAGTGCATATGCTATGACACTCTCTAGCCCATGTGCACTGTAACACTGGTGCAGATCAGAGCTTCCGAATCCCCTCTACTTCCACGGATGGAATGATTTCACAGTCACACACGCATACACACATCATACGCTGGTGGGGCCCATTACACCAACATTCACCCTAAATCACACTATCCGTGCCCTGTAAAGGAGAAACACCTTTCACATATGCTCTATCTAATCTGCCTGTACTTTGAGGTCAATGAGACCAGCTAGTTGCTGTGGATCTAGCAAAATACATTTCAAAGAATACACAATAGAATCAATAAACATGACCAGAAATAATCACCCGAGACAGAAATTCAAACAGATTGTTCATTTATCTAAAATTTCAAGAAAAGCCAATTAAATGCAAATTTCATTTCTCTCATATTTACCTAATCTGTCTAAATGTCAGATCCTAAGTCAGAACCGGTCCTCTGGAGAAAAATTAGAGTTTTCTGCCGTCATGTAGAGTCTTTGTCCTCTCCGTCAGCATAGGGACCTCGCATCATCAGCTCGGGAAGAAGTGGCGCTAGACCTCTCTAGTCTACTATTATTTATACTGAAATTTACATTCTAAAAAGTAACATTTCTTTATTCAGAACGGATGAATGGCGGAAATAATGTCATCTTGGTATTTTTTCGATATTATACGGGAGGTTCTCACACATAGATTGTCCAAAATAATGAATAGCAGAATTGAACGTCCATGACTAATTCGCTACATCTACGGATGTCTCTACGAGGTGAATTTGTATCAAAAATGGGTTCACACTAAGTTCGTATCAACTTTTCCGTCTTTCAGGGGCTTTTGGCAGATGTCCCAGACTTGTCATCATGCTTATGGCTTTTCAGTTCATCGGAGGTGCAAGGTCACAGGCAGAGCGAAGCCTTTCTGTAAATTTCCAGCAACTCCAATGCAGGCTGCGGGTGGTGGCCATTTTGTGGCAGGCCACAATGGACAACTTAAGCAAAAATAAACATAAAACAGAATTACTGCACAGAAATGATTATACAGTGTTATTCCCCTGCTAAAACCCTTATGTGTGTGTATTTATCTAGCCATTTGCGACATCAAAAGCCATTAATGCATATTAATTATAAGCGCAAACACAATAACATCACATAAGCAATATCGATTTCTGTCAATTTGCTCACCAACTTAGTTCACTTATTATTGTAGCCGTGCAATAGCATTCCCACGTGTAATTCTCTTGTTAATAAGGTTGATTAGACAACATTTGACAAACTTTTAATACTTAATAATTAATCAGTAGTACTTTTAGTTATAACATGCGAAAATGAAACAGGTATTCGGTTTAAAAGTAAAAACCCTGCTCCATCAATCCCCCCTTTGGTGATATATAATCACCACAAAAATCAAAACCCCAAAAATCAATTTAGTTTCCCCTTTTGGAAGAATTTGAAATATCTTCTTGTTCTTGTTTTTAGACCCTAGTTTCCATCTCATCTTCCTTTTTAGTTTCTATATACATGCTTTCTCTTAGCTCTTCTAGTTCTATTTCTTGTGGATCTCTTTCTGATTTCTTTTGTCTCTTTTTAACATTTTCTTTTGTGATTTTCTTTTTATTTCTTCTATATCTACAACACATACATCCTAATCTAAGGATCAATAATGCAACTATTACACAAGTTAATGGAAATAATATCTTACCAAATATGGTACTACCTATCTTAGCTACAAAATTCTTAATAGCAATCATCTTGTTAGCCATTTTAGTCCAGATACTTTCAGCTTCCAGTGGTACTAATTCTTCATGCAAATCAGTAATATTTTTGATGTAAACTTTTAGATCTTTACTTTAGTCAGGAATGTAAGTGCAACAATGTTGAACTTTCAGCATTCCACAGACTCCACCCTCTTTTGCCAAAAGAATGTCAAGGGCAAGTCGATTTTGCATCGCCATAGCACGCAAAGCAACCATTTCAGTATTAACCAAAAGAAAGCCTCCAGCGGTGCTTGTTGACAAGCGATCTACCACTGTTGACAGCTTCCGAATGCCATATGCATTTAAAGAAATTCCCGCTGCTGGAATTAAAGCTCCAAAATATCTCCTACAATTTCTGTCCATGTTTCTCTTTTATAGCGTGTTAATGTGTTAGAATGTTCAGCATCATCTACTCTATCCATATGAAAAATCTTTGGAAAGACCAGGCCAACATAACATGTACCAAACCAATGGTCAGGCAAACGGTAATAAGCCTTGTTCCCACAAATATAATACACTCCCGGAAAAATTGGATCTTCTCCTCCTCTAAATCCCCATCCGGTTGCAATAAAGTATGACTCAAAATGGCACTCACTCGTCCCTATGAAATAATAATCATATTGGGATCTCTTCTTGGTAATGCACAGTTTCCCTTTCTGTGGGGCATCTATAGCCACGGTTGGACTGGCTCCATTTTTCAACTCCTTTTCTTTCTCAATATCCCACATTGTATCACTCATTTTATGCCCTTCTGCTTTCTTGTGCATGTTCAACCTTCTTCTCTCAACCATGTCTAGAAAATTCTTCTCTTCTCCTTTCAATCTGTAAGTTAAATTGTTTCTAAAAACATAGTCTAAGGTTAATTCTTTGGTTTCTAGAAAAATCTCACCTAAAGTGTTAGCATCCTTTGCAGGATTCAGTGCTTTATTCATCGGCAATTGCCCAAGAATATTATCTACATTAGACATATTGTAATCTAATTCCCCTAATTGATAAAAAATACTAATTAACACACTACAGGAAATTCCATACGTAGCCGGAAGATTATGATAAGTCACTCCTTCCGAAACAGAGGCAGGTAATTGCATGCAGACGTAGCAATCCCTTACTTCCATTGTCTTTCCTTACTCATACAACAATTTAGAAAAAACATTGCTAGAAAAATCGTTGATTGACCTATCTTTATGTATATGTACATTACTAGTTCTAGTTGGAACTACTTTTAACTGACTCTTCCCTGTATTAGTCTTGTTCTCAGTATGACCTTCTAAAGTGTCTATAGTGACTCTAAATGAAATCAGTAGAGCAAGCACGCTCCAAAGCAGCATTAATAAACCTGTACAGCAGCAGCACATTTTGCACCATCTTTTCAGAAAGGTACATCTACTTTTATTCTCAGTGTTAGCCATTTTTTAATTTGACCGTGTCTTTTGACTTAGCCTCTTCTACTCCTTTACTGAACCTTTAAGGGCAGCAAGTACCCACCAGATTATTAAACTCTACTAATTTTAGTAATACTTCTTCTTCTCTTCTCCAAGTGATTTTTCTTGGATTCACTCAATTTGGATTTTCATCACTTTTCACTTTCTCTTCATCATCATCAAACTGTATCAGGTCCTGAACATCCATCTCTTCCCCAATGTCGGACAAGATAACTCTCAGAATTCCCACAGCTTCTTCTTCAGCAACCTCCTTCAGTAAAGCCTCCTCTGGACTTCCTTGGCTGTATGCCTCTTCTCCTTCTTCAGGCAGTGCCACATACGTCCATTCCGGTGACTTGTACCTCTGGTTTGGTTTTCTTACTCTTTTAGTTCTCTCAGGTATCTTTGCTTCTTCTTCCTTGGTAGGATTCTGACTTGACACTTCGTTCACTTGTTCAGCTTTCGAAGAGTTAACTCGTGTAAGTCTGTACCTTAGTCGCTTTATCTTATTTGGCCAGAGATCTCCTTTAGCATTTCTCTTTTGCTTTCCTTCTTTATTGTTTCTTTCTCCAAGCCAAGTTCTCTTTCTTAGAACTCGTCCTCCATGTATCTTATTGTCACTTTCATCAGACTCTGTTTCAGTTGCTACTGGTTCGTTAACAGCTTCCTTTTCTTCAACAATTTCTTTTTCTCCAACAGTCTCTTTTCCCACCACTTGAGATTTCCCTACTTCTGTCCCTCCTCGGATCTCCGACACGCAATCTTCTTGCTGTCTACTTGTCCCTTCACCTAGCTTGTTGTGGATGTTCCCTACACCTCCTCGGGGTTTTTCCGCAATCTGTCCCTCTCTGTCTTTGTCTGTCCCTTTTTCTTCAATATTTATCTCAGGTGGAACTTGTCCAATTCCTTCATGTGACTCAGGTGTCTCTTCTGTTGGAATGTTCTTTTCTTTTCTTTCTTTCTTTTTGTGTTGGTCACTGTCAATTGGAACCTCAGGCAATTCTTCTGAGTCTGAACTTGCTTCTGCAGTTTGCACTGTTCTCTGCAGAACCTCTTCAGGTGGGATGAAAGCTTCTCTTGACTCACTTTCCCCACTTTCAGGATTCTTTTTCCTTCTTACTGCCTCACTGTCTGCATCATCACTGGAGTCTGACTCTTCAAAGTACTCTTTTCCAGTACCATCTCTTGGATTTGGAACTCTCAGTGTGTGGCTTGCATGTATCCAATTCTTCACACCAGCGCACTTCACAGCAGTCGTTGTGGTCAAGATGACTTGTCTTGGCCTTCCCCACCTTGGAACCAGGCAATTTCTTCTTCTGTGGACTTTTATCCTTACCCAGTCCCCTGGGCTCAGATCATGGGCTGGTTTCTTTTCAAGTGTGGTGGCGTCTTCTCCAACCTGGTGAAACACAGAATGAACTGCGTCAGCCAGGCCTTTACAGTAATCCAAAATCATGTCATCAGTTATAGTCATCAGCTTGTTCACTGGTACATATGCAGGCCTCATAGCACGTCCCATGATAATTTCATGTGGACTCAAACCTGTTGTTCTGTCTGGAGTAGACCTAATGGTCATCAGGACTAGAGGCAAGACATCGGGCCATTTCATTCCTGTGGCTAAGCACATTTTGCCAATTCTGTTTTTGATAGTACCGTTCATCTGCTCAACAACCCCAGAAGCCTCTGGTCCGTAAGCACAATGCAACTTCTGCTGTACACTCAATGCTTCACAAATTAGACCCATGATTTAATTATAAAAATGTCCTCCTCTGTCTGATTCAATGGTTACTGGGAACCCGTACCTTGGGATGAACTCTCTTAACAGTAATTTTGCCACTGTTATCCCATCATTTCTTCTTGTTGGGTACACCTCCACCCACCTTGAGAACAAACAGACCACCCCCAGGACATACCTCAACCTGTTGACTGAGGGCATTTCAATGAAATCTATCTGCATTCTTGTGAAGGGTCCTCCCTCTCTACCTATTGTTCCTAGGCTCACCACTGTTTTCTTTCCAGGATTGAATTGCTGACATATCAGACATCTTTGGCAGAGACTTTCTGCTATCAGTCTGAACTTTGGACTGTACCAGGTTTGCTTAAAGGCTCTTATCATAGCATCCCTCCCCAGGTGTCCTTGGCCATGATACATCCTTGCCATTGTTGATATCATGCTGTTAGGCATGACTGGTCTTCCATCCCTGTAGACCCACACATGATCCTTTTCTCTAGGTGCACAACCTGCCTTCACCCAATCTCTCATTTCATCATCTTCTGCCTCATCCTGCAGCTGTTTTACTTCCTCCCATGTCCCCACTTCATTAGTAAACATTAATGAACAAGAAGACATTTCCCTTTCTTTGCTCCTGTTAATTGAGTGATTGTTCCTTGCACAATATTGTGCTATGTCATTGGCAAACTTGTTACCAACGGTTACAAAATCGTCACCCTGACAATGAGCAGCACATTTTACAACTGCTAGTTCTTTAGGCAGCTGTATCGCCTCTAGCAGTTTTCCAACCACTTCAGCATTCTTTATGGGAGTTCCACTTGAGGTCAGGAAACCTCTTTGTAGCCATAGCTGGCCAAAATCATGGACAACCCCAAAGCCATACTGGCTGTCAGTCATCACAGTCACTCTCACACTTCTTCCAATCTTGCATGCTTTTGTCAGTGCCACCAATTCTGCCACCTGAGCAGATTTAACTCCTTTCAAGGGTGATGCTTCCACAACTTCCGAGACTTTGCACACAGCATATGCAGCACTCAACACTCCTTCCTCTGTTCTCAGACAAGATCCATCCACAAACAACACATGATCACTTTCAGGCAGTGGCAGATCTCTTATGTCTGGCCTTGGTTTTGTGCAGTAATTAAGTACATCTAAGCAATCATGATCAACATCATTTCTCACTCCCACACATTCAGCATCAGGTAACAGTGTCGCTGGATTCACATTCACACATCCTTCCAGACTTACATTTGTTGCACCAAGAATGACTTTCTCATATTTAGTCAGCCGACTATGAGACATAAACTGTGTCCGGCTCCTTGTTAAAAGGATTGCCACATCATGAGGTACAAATACCCGTACAGGGTATCCCATTATGATTCCTTCACTTTGTTCCAAACTTTTGCAAGTAGCAGCTACTGCTTTCAGGCAACCTGGCAAACCCACAGCTACTGGGTCAAGAGTTGCTGAGAAATAGGCAATTGGCCTTCTCAGATGTCCATGTTTCTGGATTAACACTGAAAGTGCACATCCATTTCTCTCACTACAGTACAATTCAAATTCTTTTTCATAATCAGGCATCTCTAGGGCGGGAGCTTCACAAAGTCTGTCTTTCAGCTCTGTGAATGCAGCCATTTCTTCTGGGTTTAGTTCTAATGGGTCTTTCACCTCACTTTTGGTCAATTTAATCAATGGTTTGGCAATCAGGGAAAAATTACTTATCCACTGACGACAGTAACCCACCATTCCCAGGAACATTCTCACTTCTCTTTGTGTCATTGGGGCACTCATTCCCCTAATGATTTTGATTCTGTCAATAGCCACTTTTCTCAGGCCTTTCTCAATATTGTGTCCCAGATACTGGACTTCTTTCTTATAGAACTGCAATTTGGCTGGAGATACCTTTAATCCTCCATCTGCCAAGTGATTCAGCAATGCAATGGTATCTACTTCACAAGCTTCACGTGTTTTTGATGCCACAAGTAGGTCATCAATATATTGGACCAAAACTGAATTTTCAGGCATTGTCAGACTTTCCAGAGATTTCTTTAGCAACTGAGTAAATATTGAGGGGCTCTCTGTATACCCCTGTGGGATTCGGCACCATGCCAAAATCCGCTCTCCAAATCTAAAAGAAAATATTGGCTGGCTGTCATGATGCAATGGGATTGAAAAGAAAGCATGACACAGATCAATTACCGTGTACCATTCTGCATCATGAGGAATCTAATACAAAATCACTGATGGATTTGGCACAATCGGACAACATGGCACAACAATCTTGTTGATCTTTCTCAAATCTTGTACTATTCTGAACTTTCCATTAGGTTTCTTCAGTCCCATGATCGGTGAATTACATGGGCTGCTCAATATTTCTCTTAACACCCCTTGCTGGATCATCTTTTCAATTAAGGGTGTTATTCCTTCAATTATTTCAGGTGTCAATCTGTATTGTGGTATGTTTGGGTAAACCACTCCCTCTTTTACAGTAATCTTTACTGGATCTACATTTCTCATCAGGCCCACATCTTCTCCAGTAAAATCCCAAACTGCTGCTTTCACTGTCTGTTTCAATTCTGGGGGTAATGCATCAGGATTAAATATTGCATATGTTCCCAAAGCCTCACATTCTCTGTTATCCATGGTCATTCTGTATAGCACATCCTCATCAGGTGTTTCAAAGGTTATACCATCTGGAGTACAGAAAATAGTGCAATTCATCTTGCACAGCAGATCCCTGCCTAACAAGTTCACTGGACTGGGGGTCACACACCACAAATCGGTGCATGTCTGAAAATTTCCCTATTCTAACCCTTACTGGTTCAGTAAGTAGTGTTTTGATCTGTGTGTTTTATACACCAACCACTTGGATTGCTTCTTCCGAGAGAGGAAGATTCTTTATATCTGCTGACCTGACAGTTGATCTCGTGGCCCCAGTGTCAACTAGGAAAGTGATACTTTCACCATTAATTTTTCCATCTACAAAAGGCCCTGCCTGGTCTATTTCTAGAGTTGCGCCAAGTACGCACTCCTCCTCCTCTCTTCGGCACCGTCAGAAGTCTCCCTCAGAGTCACTTCCCTCATTTTTCAGCCAGTACTGAGATACAGCGCTTGCGCGTTTTGGTTTGATTACCTGCTCTTCATCGTAGAACCCCGATTCTTGGCTGTACTTCTGGGATCCTATTCTCTGTGGCAAGGGTGGTTTTGGCACCTGATTCTGCTGCTTATCAGCCTTCTGCTGTTGCCGATGCTGACCACACCCCTCGCTCTGCACCTGCGAATTCAATGATGAATTATCATCGTTAGTGGACGGTGGATTCTTACACTCGGATTTCCAGTGCCCTAATTTTCCACAGTTGTGACACGGGAACTTCTTTTTGGCCTCTTCTATGTTCCCTTTCCCTTTTCCTGGAACAAACTTGGGTTTATTTCCTGGGTTATTTGCTTGTTCAATCAATTGAGCTTCCTGTCTTTCTGCGACTTTCACCTGTGCCCACATTGCCTTTTCTTTTAGTTTTCTCTGCTTTGCCTCAATCTCATCACTGAAGTATTTTGCATGTCTCAAAATCTCATCAATCTTCTTACTCTGCCAATCCACGGTATGCTGCCGTATCATGTCACTGATTTCAGGCCGCAAACCATACACAAATCTGTACACAAAATGACTCAGATCCTTGTCACCCAGGTGTTCATCTCCACTGAACTGCTTAAAAGCTAGTATCAGTCTTTCATAGTATGTATGGACTGATTCTTTCAATTCTTGGTGTGTTCGATCTATTTTAACCCAGTCTGTTTCCTTGCGGGGTACTTTATTTTTCAAGAAGGCCATAACCTGCTCATACTTTTTCATTACCTCCGGGTCTGGAGCTCCTGTTTTTGGATCTCTCGGGTATTCCTTAGTGGGCCAGTCTATGACTATTTTACATTCTGCCCACAGGTCTGCTGGTACAATTATATCAAACAGACTATTCAGGTCAATCCACAGTACTTTGACAACTTTACAAATCTGTCGACTTGTCTGTACCACTCCACAGGCTTTTCCCTTAATCGAGGGAAATCATTAGTAAATGATAAAATATCCTGTCTGGTCCATGGGACATGTACATACCCTCCTCCTGGAATCTCTCTCATGGGGTAAGCTGTCACTGCCTTCTCTTTTTCTGCTAGGGGAAATGCTGAGTAGGTTCTATCCACTCCATCCTCTCGCTTTCAATACCATCTGTCTTTCCATCTTTCTACATCTCCCCATTTCCTTAACAAGGCAATCATTTCCTTAATCTGTCCTGTTCGGCCTGCATTGTTCAGATTCTCAATATCCTTGTCTGAAAAATCCACTCGGTATGTTTTCTGTAAAGCTTTCACCTTATCCATGTCAATTCCCACTTCACTGGCTATTCCTTTCAACCTGTCGTGTATGTTCTTTGCTCTCCATGTGATACTCTTACATAAAAAGAGGATCTCCCCTTCCTGATAATTCTTCAATGTGTCCGTAGGTATGGTTCCTACTATCAATTCTTCCATTTCCATACGTAGCCTAGCTATATCCATTCCCTGTGACTCTTTCTCCTTTTTCTGTAATGTTTTCAACCAGTCATTCAAATCTTCAGCAGTTATCACAGATTTTTCCGCACCCCCTGGTTCTGCCACCCTTTGCGGTTCCAAAATTGATCCTCTGTTCCCTTCCATACATCCAGAATTCAAACTTGAGTTAGTCTGCACACTCATTTCCCCTCCACATACGGTATGTCTCCACTGATTTTCTCCTGTTCTCCACTGTGTTTCTCCCGCTCTAATTTCTGCCTGTTCCGGAGGTACAATCAACCTATTGCCCACATATGGCTCCGTCAAACCATTTTCACCCGTCCTCTGCTTGTCAAAAATCGGCATAACCGGGCCTATTGTCACAGGCACTGTAACAGCCTCCAGATTCTTAGTCAGCTCCCTGATTTTCTCTGTTAGTTCAGATGTAGTTCTTGCTAGTTCTCTGGTCTTTTCATTTTCAAGTTCATTCTCTCTCTCTATCTCTCTTTCTCTCTCTCTCTCTCTCTCTCTCTCTCTCTAACTCTCTTTCTCTCTCTCTCTCTCTCTCTCTCTCTCTCTCTCTCTTTTTCGATCTCTCTCTCTCTCTCTCTCTTTCTCTCTCTCTATCTCTCTCTATCTCTCTTTCTCTTTCTCCCAGAGAAGAACCGCTTTTCAGCTCAGGGGCTGTAGCCTCTGTCTTTATAATCCGCAGGGTGTTTCTCATTGGGGTAACTGCTGTTCCTACCTCTGGTTCTCTTCTATATGGGGGTGGTCTTTTGTAGAGCATGTCTTCTAAGACATCATCATCAGACTCATTTGCCCCATATCTTCTGGTCTCTACATTATGTTCCTTTTCTGTACACTTTCTCCCTCCTGATTCCTCTGCTGTTCTTACAGGATATAACCCCTCGGTCATACTGGCATCTCGCCACCTTCTCATTCTGTCATGATGGGTTTCGCGATCATACTTTCGCCCAAACATGTATCGGTAGCTACCCCCACCCCTCTGTTTTTCTCGTTCATGCATTTCGTCTTCCCATTCAGTTAATGCCTCAAATTGCGTCGGCCTAGGCCGAGGCTCTAGGTTCATCATCTGCTCTCGTAAGTTCCTCAGTATGGCCAGATTAAATGAACCATGTTCTGGGAACACTAACACTCCGTCATCTTTGGTGTATTTCACCCAGTTATCCAACCAAATACAGGTATGATACCCATACTTCGCAACCATGAAGGATGCCGGGGTTCTTATCGGGGGCAATAATTGTCCTTCCCTTGTCACTATGTCTTTATACTTGTCAAACCAGGTTTTGACCTTACTAAACAAGGAGTTTTTCTTCTTTTACTCAGCATGGTAATACATCTTCTTATTTTCCACTAGCTGTTTACTCTTACTACAGCTGTACGATCCTTTGTCCAATTGCAGCGCGACTCACACCAACGCACCAATCCTGGAGCGTCTACGTCACTTACTCAGTCCTCGAATCCAAGCGCGACTCACACTAACGCACCAATCCTGGAGCGTCTACGTCACCCTGTACGTCTCCCAATCCTAAAGCGGCGTACACTAGCACACCAATCTCTGCGCTTCCATCATTCTAACCCACTGTCCAATCACAGCGCGGTCTTCCTGACGTCAGTAGTCGCTGCAGTCGCTTCTGCTCCTGTCTCCTGTCTCTTCCGTCTACCCCTCCTTTACAAGACTACTTGGTAGACTTTGTTTCAACTTCTACGAGTCTGTTAGTTACAACATACAAACATCTCCATTGTCTGCTTCGCTAGCTACAGAACAGCAAAAGACCTTTCCCACGAGAATTCTGCCTTTCCCGAGAACAGCGCTTACCTCTGCTCTACTACAGAATCGTTACTTCCGTTGATAAAGTAGCACATCCCTCTACTTTACCCTTCTAACAAACATCAATTAACTGTTTCCCTCCGGAATGCTCCTAAGAGTTTCACAATTAACCAGAATGCCTTCTCATTCACGCACTTACACACCAGAAAATGTAGTACATCCACACAGAATTCCGTCTTTCCCGAGGACAGCGAACAGTCTGTCCTACTACAGAATTATATCATATGTTAACAAAGCAGCGCTTACCTCTGCCCTGTCCGTCTAACAAGCTCCGAGAATACCTATTACTTCTCCAGCGGTAAGCTTTAACGGAATACCTTAAGGATCCCTGGGACTTAAGACCAGAGTTTCACAGATAACCTTTGCTATCATATACACTTCTCTCACACAGAAATACGTTTCTAATGGCAACACACGGCGATGCTACCTTGTCGAACCCAGACAATGTGACGCGCAACTTCAATTGTCACACGTTTTTCCCTGTCTGCATACAGGGCTAACAATCCCGCCTTTTTCTGAGAGCAACACTCCCTCTGCTCTACTACGGAACTGTCACCGACTCCCTACATCCCAGAAGCCGTTCACAATACATAGAACTCAACACGACTTCAACATATAGTGTTAGTACAAATATCAATCAATAATCAACAAGCCTATATACACGCAATTTCGCTAGATCAAGACAATAGCTAACCATCATTCTGCTACCAAGAAACTGGTGCAGATCAGAGCTTCCGAATCCCCTCTACTTCCACGGACGGAATGATTTCACAGTCACACACGCATACACACATCATACGCTGGTGGGGCCCATTACACCAACATTCACCCTAAATCACACTATCCGTGCCCTGTAAAGGAGAAACACCTTTCACATATGCTCTATCTAATCTGCCTGTACTTTGAGGTCAATGAGACCAGCTAGTTGCTGTGGATCTAGCAAAATACATTTCAAAGAATACACAATAGAATCAATAAACATGACCAGAAATAATCACCCGAGACAGAAATTCAAACAGATTGTTCATTTATCTAAAATTTCAAGAAAAGCCAATTAAATGCAAATTTCATTTCTCTCATATTTACCTAATCTGTCTAAATATCAGATCCTAAGTCAGAACCGGTCCTCTGGAGAAAAATTAGAGTTTTCTGCCGTCATGTAGAGTCTTCGTCCTCTCCGTCAGCATAGGGACCTCGCATCATCAGCTCGGGAAGAAGTGGCGCTAGACCTCTCTAGTCTACTATTATTTATACTGAAATTTACATTCTAAAAAGTAACATTTCTTTATTCAGAACGGATGAATGGCGGAAATAATGTCATCTTGGTATTTTTTCGATATTATACGGGAGGTTCTCACACATAGATTGTCCCAAATAATGAATAGCAGAATTGAACGTCCATGACTAATTCGCTACTTCTACGGATGTCTCTACGAGGTGAATTTGTATCAAAAATGGGTTCACACTAAGTTCGTATCAACTTTTCTGTCTTTCAGGGGCTTTTGGCAGATTTCCCAGACTTGTCATCATGCTTATGGCTTTTCAGTTCATCGGAGGTGCAAGGTCACAGGCAGAGCGAAGCCTTTCTGTAAATTTCCAGCAACTCCAATGCAGGCTGTGGGTGGTGGCCATTTTGTGGCAGGCCACAATGGACAACTTAAGCAAAAATAAACATAAAACAGAATTACTGCACAGAAATGATTATACAGTGTTATTCCCCTGCTAAAACCCTTATGTGTGTGTATTTATCTAGCCATTTGCGACATCAAAAGCCATTAATGCATATTAACCCCTCCCCTGCTCATGACGGAGCCATTCCGTCATGAGCCACGGTTGCCGTGTGCTCATGACGGAGTGGTTCCGTCATGCCGCGACCGTTGGCGGCCGCTCTGCCCACGCAGCGCTGTTTCCCCGCCTGTGCGGGGGGACAATGCAACTGGGCGGAGTCATGACGGAACCACTCCGTCATGAGCACAGCTCAACCGTGGCTCATGACGGAGTGGCTCCGTCATGAGCACAGCGCCACCGCGCTGCCCCCCAACCCCCCCCAGCGCTGCGGCGGAATTCCCGCCGCAGCGAAGGGGTTAATTATAAGCGCAAACACAATAACATCACATAAGCAATATCGATTTCTGTCAATTTGCTCACCAACTTAGTTCACTTATTATTGTAGCCATGCAATAGCATTCCCACGTGTAATTCTCTTGTTAATAAGGTTGATTAGACAACATTTGACAAACTTTTAATACTTAATAATTAATCAGTAGTACTTTTAGTTATAACATGCGAAAATGAAACAGGTATTCGGTTTAAAAGTAAAAACCCTGCTCCATCAACACCACCCCGTGAATATGTCATGCCACACTTGCCTTCGCACAGGTTATATTGCCCCATCTAACGTGCCTTCCTTGATGCCTATGTTATAACGCACATCGCTATGCCATGCATATTACAATCTGGGATCCATATCTTTGTCACAGTGCATATGCAACGTTACACTCCCCAGCACATATTTTATATTACAACTTTAGAGACTAGTTAGGTTACACAACACTGCCCTGTGCATATTACACTCCAAGGCACATATCGCATAGCACGCACTAGTGCCTGTGCTATCTCGCGCTCTCTAATGAATCTGTCATTGCGCACAATGTATTGCATACTATATTTCACGCCCGGTTCATCTTGTATCACACTTTGTGGTGCATAGTTTATACCATATACTATATCTAGTTTTCATTTTCAATCGTGCTCTCAGTTCTATATAACACTACGTCCACCTACCCTTTTCACGGGCATTACATTTTGCAATGGGCGGTGGAGGGTCAGGGGGTGTTTCTGCCAAGTGAGCCCGGAGTCACAGTCACAAACGTCCTCTTTTTTCTGAATGAAAGTGAGATTATGCTGCATACTTGTTCATATTTTAAGTAGTTCGGACAGACACACATTTTATAAACAATAAAGTTCCTAATACCCACCTTCTCTGAACAGTTAGCTTGCTGCCCCATCCACCGCCTCCCTGTCCTCTGTTGTTTGAATCCATGGACTAGCCTCCTCCCTCCTGCCATGCATGGTCTGATGTGCTGCCACTGCTCTCCATTTAGCATGATGTACCAGTCCACTCCTCCTGCCTTCCATTGCCCAATTCAATGGCCCATCATTGACCTCCTGCTTAGCCTCTGTGCTTAGCATGCTGCCCCTATTCTCCTTCCCCCTGTCCTCCGATGTCTTTGTGCATGCCCCTGCTCCATCCATTTTGCCCACCATGTTCCAAGGACCTGCCACTCCGATCTACTCTGAGTGTTCTGTTGAGCTGCCACTCCCCTTCCACCTGCCTAGCATTGTCAGATGACTGTAACCTGTCCCTGCCACCTCCACCCTGCCTGTCCACATGCCATGCCCCTATCCCCTTCCTCCTGTCCTCCATGGTCCATTTTACTGCCACACCCTTCTGCCCTCCCTGGTCTGTTGTGCTGCAACTGCTCCTCCTGCCTGCCCCGTGCGGTCTGTTGTGAGGCCCCTTCCCCTGAACTCTCTTGTCTGTGCCCAGGTCCTGACCCTCCCTTCTATCCTCCATGGTCCTTTGTGTATGCCCCTGCACCCTCCTTCTTGCCCATCATAGCCATTGTGCTGCCACTAACCCTCCCGCTTGCCATGCATGGTCTTCTGTGCTGCCATGGCCCCTCCCACCTTCCCTGTGTGGTCAGCTAGCTGTCCCTGACCCCCTCCCACCTTCCCTCCATGGTCTGTGTGTATGCCATCATAGTCTCACTGTTGCTCTCCATGATGTGTCTTGTTTCTAGTGCCCATCCTGCCTGACCTCCATGGTCATCTTGCTGCTCCTGCCCTGCCCCCTTGCCCCCAGCCCTCTGTTTCCATGTGCAGACCCCTATTCCCTCCCTCCTGGCTTGTCTGTTCCATTGTAATGCCCCTGATCTGTCCCTCCTGCCCTTTAGGGTCTGTTATGCTGCAGCTTTCTCTCCTGTCTGTCCATTATGGTCAGTTAGCTACCATTGCCTCTTTCCCCTCTGTTCTCTGTTATCCATATGCATGGTCCTGTCCCCTCCCTATTGCTTTCTATGGATTGTTGTGCTGCACTCCCGTTCCGCATGCCCTGTGTGGTGTATTGTGCTGCTGCAAACCCTGATGCCTGCCCTGTAGGGTCAGTTTGGTGCACCTCTCCATGTCCCTCCAGTCCTCTGTTATCCGAGTCCATGTCCCTACCCCAATTCCTCCTGCCTACCATTGATCCAATGTATCATACTTGCGAACATTTTGAACTTGGTAAGAGGGATATTTTGAAAAAAAACTAGGGTATTGATTTTCCCCTTTGAGTTACACTGAAAAAGAGGAGATTGTAGACAGGAGACAGATCAAATAAAGCCCATTTGAGCTTAAAAACATTGGACGTTTCCTGGCTGAAACGGGTCTGTTGGCATGTATGGTTGTACTACCACTGCCTCTTCCTTCTGCCCACAATGGTCTATTATATTGCCACAGTCTCTCTTGCCAGTCCTGTATTGTTGGTTTGTTGCTCCTGCCCCCTTTCCACTGCCCTCCATAGTCTGTTGTGCTGCACTGCCCTTCCTGCCTGCCCAGTGTGGTCTTCAATTTTGAGAGTCCGTGCCCCTGGCCTCTGCCTCTCAACAGTATCCCAATGAACAACCAGATTGCTAAAATTCAATATTTATTACAAAAGTGTGGAACGCCTGACGTCATCTTGATGTAATCAAAACTGTAATACCTAGAGCATTTCCTTTAGAAATTACATATATGAGAGGGTCTTATTTGCATCAAAATTATGGTTAGTGCTCTAAAAAACTAAAATGAGGACATATTTTCTGAGTTTTCAAATAGCGACAAAGAATTTGTAATCTTTATGTTTTTTTATCCAGTTGACCACTTGATTAAATGTTGCACCTAGGGGAGAGGATGTGGTGTTACTTCCAGAGCTGCAGACTTTGCAACTCGGGAACCAGGTTGGAGTTTCTGCTTCAGCTCAACATTCTGTGATTCTGGTCAAATCACTTAATCTCCCCATGTCTACAACCAAAATGAAATTGATCTTGTGTGATTTAACCAATGCTCATGTAAAGCACCCCAATACCTGACAAGTCTGCACTATATAAAACTGAAAATACACAAAAAATAAGTGTTTTGCACACTTCTGTCATTGGGCTATACTTGGGCTACATCTGGGTGATATTTGGGCTACATTTGGGCTCTTTTGTCTCTGGTGGCCATCTTGGGAGATTTATTTGTTATGAAGTTTCCTAGTTTCCTCATTTACTGCAGTCTCCTCAGTAGGAAATACTTTCAGTTTTTTATTTTGGTTCCATCAAGAAGTCATTCAGATGTGTCACACATTTGCCATAAATTCTGAGGGCCCGATTCACAGAATGAACTTAAGACTAAATCCTAAACTTACTACTTTGTGGTATTCACAGAATGCACTTACTACTTTTGGTATTCACAGACTGCACTTACTACTTTTGGTATTCACAGAATGGATTTACGACTACTAACTTTACGTCCGCACTCGGGCCGGAAATTCCGTCCCGGAGGCAGAGCTTCCGGCCCAGAGGCGGGGCTTTCGGGCCGGAGGCGGAGCTTCCGGCCCGGAGGTGGGGATTCCGGCCGGTGGCGGAGATTTAGCCATGGCCGAAATCTCCACCTCTGGGCCGTAAGCTCTGCCTCCGGGCCGTAAGCTCCGCCTCCGGGCCGTAAGCCCCGCCTCCGGGCCGTAAGCTCCGCCTCCGGGCCGGAATTTCCGGCCCGAGTGCGGACGTAAAGTTAGTAGTCGTAAATCCATTCTGTGAATACCAAAAGTAGTAAGTGCAGTCTGTGAATACCAAAAGTAGTAAGTGCATTCTGTGAATACCACAAAGTAGTAAGATTTAGTCTTAAGTTCATTCTGTGAATCGGGCCCTGAATGTTAGCACTCTAGTTGCTCATTAGATCACTGTAGTAAAGCTACTGCTCCCCAGGGAAGTCTGCTGCTGTTATTCAAAGTGCATGTTTCAGTCTAAATGTCAGAATTTTTTTATGAAATAGAAGAGGTTTTGAGAAGTCAAAATGTGCCCTTATTTTTCTTTCTGCAGCACTAATCCTAATTTCTATGGCAAAATGAACCCCCTCATTTTGTTCCTTTGTAAATTAAATGTTTTAAGTGTTACCACTTTATTCCAATCAAGATGGCTTCAGGAGTGCCATACATTTGTCATAAGTAAGACTGTTAGCGCTCTAGTTGTTCATTAGAACACTCTGGGACATTCTGTCATTGGGCTATACTTGGGCTGCTTCTTGGTGATATTTGGGCTACATTCGGGCTCTTTTGTCTCTGGTGGCCATCTTGGGAGATTTATTTGTTATGACGTTTCCTAATTTCCTCATTTACTGCAGTCTCCTCAGTAGGAAATACTTTCAGTTTTTCACTTTGGTTCCATCAAGAAGGCATTCAGATGTGTCACACATTTGCCATAAATTCTGAATGTTAGCACTCTAGTTGCTCATTAGATCACTGTAGTAAAACTACTGCTCATCAGGGAAGTCTGCTGCTGGTATTCAAAGTGCATGTTTCAGTCTGCATGTCAGAATTTTTTTATGTAATAGAAGAGGATTTGAGAAGTCAAAATGTGCCCTAATGTTTCTTTCTGCAGCACTAATCATACTTTCTATGGCAAAATGAACCCCCTCATTGTGTTCCTTTGTAAATTAAATGTTTTAAGTGTAACCACTTTATTCCAATCAAGATGGCTTCAGGTGTGCCATACTTTTGTCATATGTGAGACTGTTAGCGCTCTAGTTGTTCGTTAGAACACTCTGGGACATTCTGTCATTGGGCTATACTTGGGCTACTTCTGGGTGATATTTGGGCTACATTTGGGCTCTTTTGTCTCTGGTGGCCATTTTGGGAGACTTATTTGTTACGAAGTTTCCTAATTTCCTCATTTACTACAGTCTCCTCAGTAGGAATACTTTCAGTTTTTTACTTTGATTCCATCAAGAAGGCATTCAGATGTGTCACACATTTATCATAAATTCAGAATGTAAGCACTCTAGTTGCTTATTAGATCACTGTAGTAAAGCTACTGCTCACCAGGGAAGTCTGCTGCTGGTATTGAAAGGGTATGTTTCAGTCTGCATGTCAGAATTTTTTAATGAAATAGAAGAGGATTTGAGAAGTCACTCAAAATGTGCCCTAATTATTCTTTCTGCAGCACTAATCATACTTTCTATGGCAAAATGAACACCCTCATTTTGTTCCTTTTTAAATTAAATGTTTTAAGAGTTACCACTTTATTCCAATCAAGATGGCTTCGGGTGTGCAATACGTTTGTCATAAGTAGGACTGTTAGCGCTCTAGTTGTTCTTTAGAACACTATGGGAAGCTGCAGTAGAACACAAAGGAATCAACTGACAGTCTCTGCCCTTGTTGTATGTACATGTTTTACTGAGAATGTCAGACTTCATTCTCACATGACTGAGAAAGATAATGTGAATTTACAGAAAATATGCTCTCAGTTTAGCTTATAGATCACCTTCCAAACCTCTGTGGGAAAAGCATGAGAAAATAGTTTTCTCTCAATCATGATATCCCAGCAGAAGGCTTTTTCACATGGTGAAATCACCTTAGAACACACCACAATTCCTAAAATGAGTATGGTACCATCAACAAATGATTTATAATGTAACTAAAGTCTTAAAACCTTCTATTAACTGCAATGCTCTTTAATGAGGTGTTATCATGTATATTGGTCCTAAGATGGCTGCCAACACTTCTTGTCTGAAGTGCTGACAGCCAATCAGATCTCACAATGAGATGTGTGGTTAGGCTCCGTCCAGATATATATGTGATTTTTATTTTGATTTTCTTAGGAACTACTAAACAGATTTGCACCATTTAAGCAAAAGGCACGAGTCTGAACTGAGGACTACCTCTTTACCAAATTTGGTGTAATTCCGTTCAGCAGTTCGGGCTGTAGCTGCGTCAACAGGTCCTATGGGAAAATGCATGGGGAAAATGCGCTTTGGGACCCCCCTTTTTTCTCAGCCCCCGCTTGACGAATCACCGTGAAATTTTCAGGATAGAAGCGGACCGGAGCTGGCCAAAAGTTTGGAAAATTTCGCGAAGATTCGTCATTCGGCGCCAACGTTATTCCAAATAGAATGTTGCGGATTTCCTATGGAAAATAGGTCCTAACTATAACTACCTACCTATAACTACCAACTGGCGACTGCCAGTAGGATATATATATATATTTTATCTGAACCTGAACTTAAGTTCCTCAAAGTTGATAATCCCATGATACCTGTGATCTATTTCATACCGAAGGTCCACAAAGACATCACCAAACCCCCTGGTAGACCCATTATTTCAGCCAGAGGGGGGTTGTTGGAGAAAACCTCTATTTACATTGATTTTTTTCTTCAGCCTTTTGTCATCAAGCTTCCCTCATATATCCAGGACACAGGGGATTTCCTTTGTAAGATACAACATATCAAGTGGAAGAAAGGTTATTGGATGCTTGCCTTGGATGTTACGGCCCTATACACGAGCATCAAACATGACATTGGTCTCAGGGCCGTCTCCCATTATTTAAATCAGAGGGATGAATATGAAAATGAACACAACAATATGCTCCTACAAATGCTACAATACTGCCTGACCAACAATGTTTTTATGTTCAACAACTTGATGTATCGCCAACTTCAGGGAGTTGCTATGGGGGCCAGTTTTTCACCGAGTTATGCTTGTCTCTTCATGGGGGCTTGGGAAGAACTGGTCCTCAGGGTAAATTTCAAGAAAGAGTTGGATGAGCATGTGGTAGCATGGTACAGGTTTATTGATGATCTATTCATTGTCTGGCGAGGTGATGAGAATCAAGCATTAGGCTTTTTAGAAAACATCAACATCAATGATCACAATCTAGCCTTCACTGCAAACATGAGCCAGACATCAGTAACATTCTTGGATACTGAGGTATATGTCCACAATGAAAGATTGGAAACGAGACTGTACCGCAAGAGAACAGCTGGCAACACGCTCCTTCATGCCAGAAGCTCACACCCAGCCCACCTAATAGCAAGCATCCCCTATGGCGAAATGTTACGCATTAGAAGGGTGTGTAGCAACAACTTTGATTTAACTGCTGCGCAGCTTTCAAGCAGTGCTAGATTTTTAGTAAGAGGATACTCTAGAAAAGTCATAGAGAGTGCGATAGTTAAATCTATGCAACACTCGAGGGAGGACCTTTTAAGACCCTACACCCATAGTCAAACCACTACTGTTGCTAATGTAGCTGTTACTCCCAATGAGGCAAACAATACTTTTAGAATTATCACTGGTTACAGCAGACAACATAGGGACCTATGTAAAATCATTAATCGTAACTGGCCCATTGTACTAAATGACCCGGTCATAGGTGCCGTTTTGCCATTGCGTCCCTCTCTTACATTCAGTAGAGCCCCCTCTATGAGGGATATACTTGTTGACACAAATCCTGAAGCTATTGAGAAAACTACCTGGCTAGCATCTAACACAGGATTTTACAAGTGTAAAACTTGTAAATCATGCCTCCAAGGGGTAAACATGAAATCATACCGGGATGGTTTCAGCAACACTCAACATCAGATTAGCAAGTTACTCACCTGCAAAACAGAATTTGCGGTATATGTGTTATCTTGTCCATGCTCACTGCGCTATGTAGGCAGCACGAAACTAGCTGTGCATAAGCGAATCCTCCAGCATCTCAGGGCCATAGCTAACCATGACAACACATACCCAGTGGCCAGACACTTCAGGGAGTACCACCAAAGTGACAATCGATTACTCAGTTACTTCGTCATTGATGCTGTCTTAGCCAGTAGAAGAGGTGGTAATAGAGAGACAAGACTCCGCAAACTGGAAACACAATACATCCTACGTCTTGATACTAAACATCCGAAAGGTTTGAATTTAACGGAGGATTTGTACACATGTTTACCATGATATGAGATTGGGTACCATGATCTAGAAACACACTAGTATAAAGGTTACCATAGCTGCAGGCTAATACCAACCCTTAACTGTAATTTCAGTCATTATGGACTTCCCCATTTTATGTGGAAGGTTGGTAAAGTTGCCCCCCGGGATTCATTTGCAGTTGGTCACTTTGTATCCCCCTTTTTTTGCCTACCTCATGTGAGTCCTTATCCCATTTTCTATGATTATCCATTTCTGATGTTATATCACATCCGCTATACCGGTTTTTTCTCCTTTTTTCTCCTTTATTCACTCCAAGGGCAATAATTATGTAGTTTCATGATCTGTAAACCTTTGATGTCCTGATTTATCTCGTTGCTTGACGCAGCAGGACAGTTTGGTTTCTATTCCCCCCTTTTTTCCTTGTTCATTCATTATTCTTTGCACATATTTGGCACATATTTTTTGATCCAAGTTTAGCACAGATATACACCATAAGTTCTATATCAGACACATGGAACCTCAGAAGTGATGTACATGTCTTTAGTTATTTGAAGCCAGGATCATGCCTTTTTAATACTTTTTGCTGTTTTGTATGTGAATATGATGATCTTTATGATTGATAGTTAGGTGCAACAGGCATTTATGCCATTATTAATATACACATACATTTAGTATATTTCGTTGCAATAGCTACATTGAACTATGTTGGCCTTTTAATCAATTATGGCCCATGGACTATTCTATTATATTTCTAGGCATTTAAGCCATGAATTGATGTATAAATGATTTATATTGTAAATAGAGGGTTTGTTTTTATTAACTTACTTATTTATTTATTTATTGTTTTACTTTTCTATAAATCAGCGAATTTTGCACATGAATTGGGATTGTCCCGGCATCAGTATATATATATTTGTATTTTTTAGACATGTTGTTTACATTGCTATTTATTGTCATAACACATTCAGTGTTTTTTCTATGTCTTCTATACCGGAAGTCATGTGTCTATGGTTTTGCACTTTGAACCCATGGTGGCTGCTATTTATTGGACCTTATTTTAAACTCACGTTGTCATGTGATCAAGGCTCTGCCGAGCCGAAACGTTATGACGACAGCCTAACCGAATAAACTCAGCACTTTAACAAAGGTCCGTGTCCGCCTGTGAATTTGGATTCCGTTGCATTTCGTTTTCCTGTTGCACCAGCGGTCTTTGGATATATATATATATATATATATCAAAAAGTACAACAAAAGCACTAGCAGACAGTAGACAAGGAGAATAGTACATGTAGTTTATTTTCTATAAAAAAGGGGGACCTATGTAAACCCAGATACAGCATAATCACAATATCCTTGTTAAAATTGCAATCAAAAGATCAATCAAACTTTTCTAAGAGTTCATAATATAGTTCATAATATTCCTCCAGGCAGTAGGATATGTTAGAACCCACAACATAACAAAGTGCAACAGAAACTGAAGTGCAAGGTAATATTAAAATATGTGTTACTTAAACAATAAACAAAACAAATAGCTTAAAGACGCCTGTACATTTGCAGCATGGGCCTCAGATGTGCAATGGAGACTGTGCAACAATTGCCTAAAGTGACCGTGCATAATGCAAGTAAATAATTAGGTTACAATACATCAAGTAAATCAGTCAGCTAGTAAACCTAGATATCTATAGCATTTAAAACTTTTAGTCTCTTGTACCCCATCGCTTGTAAAAATTTACTTACAGCAAATACTATTTTTAGCGATGTGTCATTTTTTAAAATCCTAAAAGCTTGCAGGTGACTAATGGTAGCCAAGTCACGGCAGATTATTCAAACCACATGCAGGGCAAGTTTTGAGATTTTGGTTAGTACACCATTTGCTTGTAAAAGACCTCAGTGGCAGGATCCCGTAGGGGAATCTTATGTACAACTTCCTAGTTGAAAATGGATATATTAAATCAAGGAATTCTTCGTACATGGGGTAAACCTATGATCTACAAAAGTGCTGATTACAGACCCATTATTGATATTCATAACATAACGGTCATTAATATAAGTCCAGTATCGAATTTTTAACAGTTTGTTATCTGATTTTACAATAGAGTTAGGGTCATCCCACAAGTTCTGCAATACAAGTTTAAAAAACCAACCTGAGACAGCTTTGACCCATGGAATGTCCCTGGCTCCTTGGAGATTCAAAAGCTCTGTCAGGGATTCTTTGAAAACTCCAAGTTCAGGTGTGGACCAAAGTCGGATCCAATAAGCTGGGGTTTTTAAAATAGCCAGTTCGGCAACTCTTTTTATCCCAACATCGAAGTGCATGGAGGTTAAGGGTGACCTAGATGGTAGACCTAATAGCCTTCTGAAAAAATGATTCTCAGCATTCGTCAATGAATGTAGATTTCCACAGCCCCAGAGCTCCGCCCCGTAAAGGGCAGCTCCCTGTGCAGTTGCGCTGTAAGTTTCCACCGTAGGGGAAAATATGCACAAAGAAGTTTGATTATTAGTGTAGATTTTTCCAATTGACTAGTCCACCTTAAATTATCCATAATTCTAACCCCTAAGTAGTTAAAGCTTTGAACTCTATCAAGAGCCTCACTACCTACATGGATACTTCGACTTCCCTTCTTCGACTTTTCAAACACCATAAACTTGGTTTTATTTATGTTTAACTCTAGACCTCTTGAATGACAAAAAATGTTAAACGTATCAATTAAAATTCGGAGGCCCATTGGAGATTTCGATAAAAGAAGCGAATCGTCAACAAAAAGTAAAATTGTTATCTTATTATTATTCAAAACTGTGGAGTTATTCCTGAACTGTTCTAAAACATCCACAAGATCCTTAATATACAGTGAAAATAGGGTAGGCGGGCTCCTCTCGCTATGGGTATACGATCCGTCACTTCGCCTTTGGGGCCTCAGCGAAGTTGTGCATAGTTGTTTACATGCAATTTTTTTATTAGATGTACTAAATTAACTGGGACCCCCATATTGAACAGGGCTTGCCAAAGAGCAGCACGAGGAATAAGGTTGAATGCTGCTCTAAGGTAAATAGAAGCCACGTATAGTTTGTGTTTCTGCAGTAAAACATATTTCCAATATAAAACAATAAATCTAAAAATCTGATCTGTTGTACCTTATTCTCGATCTAAAACCTGCCTGGAGGGGGCATACAATTTCATTAACATTTACCCAATCAAGAAGTCTCCCTAAAATTTGCTTTAAAAAGATTTCTGGGGCATTATCAATGAGACTGATGGGCCTGTAGTTCGATGGCTCCCCTGCATCACTTTTTTATATATCACTATAATTTCAGCCCCAAGCCAGGAATGTGGTACCTTCCCCCCAGCTGCTGTAGTGTATGACAACATATTAAAATATGAGGACCATATTGAGGGTTCCAACTTGTACCGGTCACCGGGAATTTTATCCGGGCTGGGGGCTCTTGCGGATTTCAGTGAGTCAATCGCTCTGTATGTTTTTTCCAGACTAAAGACAATAGAAGGGGTGGAATCCACTACTGAAGATGCATTTAAAGTGCTAGTTCCATTAAAACCCTCAGCTCAGCTGGAGCATAAAGGTTAGAGAAGTGTAACACCCATTTATCAGGAGGAATATTATAGTGATGGTAGTTAAGCTTTTCTGACTTAATTAGGGCAATAAGACACCAAAATAGTCTAATGTCATCATTTTTGCTGGGACCAAACTTATTTACAAACATATATGTAAATTTTTATATAATTTGGAAATTATTAAATAAATTAGAATTAATAGTTTATTAATTGTTTTAAAGGACATATATATATATATATATAAATTATAATGTATGTGTGTTTATCTTTTTTAATTAAGTTTATTTACTATATTTTTTAATTTATATTAAATCTACTTTACTTTTTATATTAATTTTATTATTTAACATATTTAGGTGCCGATTCCGATCCTGTAAAACCCGGGTACGAATGGTCGTACGGAGCGTATTCTCCGTACGACTCGTACCCGGGAAATACACCTTACAAACCAGCAAGGACGAATTGTACAGAAATGCCATTTCCGTACGATAAGTACAAAACACCGTACGGCAAAAAAATACCTACTATTCTGATCCTGGACAGCGCGTAGGCGACGTCCGTATGGAGTCAGGCAGCGTTTTACGGATCAGCAAGTACGATTCGTGCCTACGTCACGCCGCACAGCTTTTTTTTTACGACAGCCAAAAATTGCCGGGAAATTGAGGACGACCCGAAGAAGGAGCACCGGTATGCGACGGACAGCCATGGACCCCATCCTACGTGTCATCCCGGCCCTCCTAGCCTACGACCTGGTTTACAGAAACCCACGCAGACGCCGCAGAAGGTCAGAACAACACCCAGGGGCAAAAGGGGGGGCCAGGGGCAGGAAACATACCCCCACCCAAGTTAAAAAGTATATATGTCCTGTACAAACATTACCTCAAAGGTCTGGTCACTTCGGGGGGGCGTGTCCACCAATCCCTACGTACCGCCACAACGGAAGTGGACGTGGATGCCTACCCGTCACCACGACAATGGTGGTATGGACCGTACACACGCCCTCAGAGCGTGGGTACGGGCCGTACCACCATTGTAGTGGTGATGTAGGGGTACACGCTGTACCCACGCCCTCAGAGCTTGGGTACGGCCCATACCACCATTGAAGTGATGATGTAGGGGTATACGCCGTACCCACGCCCTCAGAGCGTGTGTACGGCCCGTACCACCATTGAAGTGGTGATGTAGGGGTACGCCCTGTACCCACGCCCTCAGAGCGTGGGTACGGCCCGTACCACCATTGAAGTGGTGATGAAGGGGTACGAGCCGTACCCACGCCCACAGAGCGTGGGTACGGTCCGTACCACCATTGAAGTGGTGATGAAGGGGTCCGCGCCGTACCCACGCCCTCAGAGCGTGGGTACGGCCCGCACCACCATTGGAGTGGTGATGTAGGGGTACGCGCCGTACCCACGCCCTCAGAGCGTGGGTACGGCCCGTACCACCATTGGAGTGGAGACGTAGGGGCACGCGTGGTACGGTCCGTACACACCCTATGAATGCGAGGGTACGGTTCGTACCACCCCTACCCCTGCGGCACCAGTACAGAATGTATACAAGGCGTACACA
This sequence comes from Triturus cristatus, assembly GCF_964204655.1. Taxonomy (NCBI): domain Eukaryota; kingdom Metazoa; phylum Chordata; class Amphibia; order Caudata; family Salamandridae; genus Triturus; species Triturus cristatus. Next base: position 1,186,105,866 of record NC_140581.1, on the reverse strand, counting down.
CGCAACAAATGTTGGCTTAGGGCCTGGTGCAGCATATAAGCAGTATATTGGTGTGTGTGTATGCAGAGGACAGCAGTGTACTGCACCAAGGGGGCGGGTGGGTGGCTGCAGAGGACTCCCAGCAGTGGACAGAGACATGGGGGTGGGTGCCCAGGACTCCCAGCAGTGGACAGAGACATGGGGGTGGGTGCAGAGGAATACCAGCAGTGGACAGAGACATGGGGGTGGGTGTCCAGGACTCCCAGCAGTGGACAGAGACATGGGGGTGGGTGCAGAGGAATACCAGCAGTGGACAGAGACATGGGGGTGGGTGCCCAAGACTCCCAGCAGTGGACAGAGACATGGGGGTGGGTGCAGAGGAATACCAGCAGTGGACAGAGACATGGGATGGGTGCCCAGGACTCCCAGCAGTGGACAGAGACATGGGGGTGGGTGCCCAGGACTCCCAGCTGTGGACAGAGACATGGGGGTGGGTGCAGAGGAATACCAGCAGTGGACAGAGACATGGGGGTGGGTGCAGAGGAATACCAGCAGTGGACAGAGACATGGAGGTGGGTGCCCAGGACTCCCAGCAGTGGAAAGAGACATGGGGGTGGGTGCAGAGGAATACCAGCAGTTGACAGAGACATGGGGGTGGATGCCCAGGACTCCCAGCAGTGGACAGAGACATGGGGGTGGGTGCAGAGGACTCCCAGCAGTGGACAGAGACATGGGGGTGGGTGCCCAGGACTCCCAGCAGTGGACAGAGACATGGGGGTTGGTGCCCAGGACTCCCAGCAGTGGACAGAGACATGGGGGGTGCAGAGGAATACCAGCAGTGGACAGAGACATGGGGGTGGGTGCCCAGGACTCCCAGCAGTGGACAGAGACATGGGGGTGGGTGCCCAGGACTCCCAGCAGTGGACAGAGACATGGGAGTGGGTGCAGAGGAATACCAAAAGTGGACAGAGACATGGGGGTGGGTGCCCAGGACTCCCAGCAGTGGACAGAGACATGGGGGTGGGTGCAGAGGAATACCAGCAGTGGACAGAGACATGGGGGTGGGTGCAGAGGAATACCAGCAGTGGACAGAGACATGGGGGTGGGTGCAGAGGAATACCAGCAGTGCACAGAGACATGGAGGTGGGTGCCCAGGACTCCCAGCAGTGGACAGAGACATGGGGGTGGGTGCAGAGGAATACCAGCAGTTGACAGAGACATGGGGGTGGATGCCCAGGACTCCCAGCAGTGGACAGAGACATGGGGGTGGGTGCAGAGGAATACCAGCAGTGGACAGAGACATGGGGGTGGATGCAGAGGACTCCCAGCAGTGGACAGAGACATGGGGGTGGGTGCCCAGGACTCCCAGCAGTGGACAGAGACATGGGGGGTGCAGAGGAATACCAGCAGTGAACAGAGACATGGGGGTGGGTACCCAGGACTCCCAGCAGTGGACAGAGACATGGGGGTGGGTGCCCAGGACTCTCAGCAGTGGACAGAGACATGGGAGTGGGTGCAGAGGAATACCAGCAGTGGACAGAGACATGGGGGTGGGTGCCCAGGACTCCCAGCAGTGGACAGAGACATGGGGGTGGGTGCAGAGGAATACCAGCAGTGGACAGAGACATGGGGGTGGGTGCAGAGGAACACCAGCAGTGGACAGAGACATGGGGGTGGGTGTAGAGGAATACCAGCAGTGGACAGAGACATGGGGTGGGTGCCCAGGACTCCCAGCAATGGACAGAGACATGGGGGTGGGTGCAGAGGAATACCAGCAATGGACAGAGACATGGGGGTGGGTGTCCAGGACTCCCAGCAGTGGACAGAGACATGGGGGTGGATGCAGAGGAATACCAGCAGTGGACAGAGACATGGGGGTGGGTGCAGAGGACTCCCAGCAGTGGACAGAGACATGGAGGTGGGTGCCCAGGACTCCCAGCAGTGGACAGAGACATGGGGTGGGTGCCCAGGACTCCCAGCAGTGGACAGAGACATGGGGGTGGGTGCAGAGGAATACCAGCAGTGGACAGAGACATGGGGGTGGGTGCCCAGGACTCCCAGCAGTGGACAGAGACATGGGGCTGGATGCAGAGGAATACCAGCATTGTCCTGACATATGAGGGGTGGGTGCAGAGGATTTCCAGCATTGTCCTGACATATGAGGGGTGGGTGCAGAGGACTCCCAGCAGTGGACAGAGACATATGAGGGGTGGGTGCATCATCCTCAGATGACCACAACTCCATGGGTTTATGAACGCGACTATGTTGAGAGTGCCATATCAACACATCACTGACAGCAGTGTCTCACTCCCATGAGGATGGATGTCTTTCCCCCACTACATGACACACCACATGTGGGTGTGATGACAAATGACACATGCATACCCACCCCTGGCGGATGCAGCACAATACACAAACTGAGATCATGTCACAAGACTGTATAGTTATGTGAAAGCCCACTAAACTAAGAGAGCCAAAGGGAACACACACTGTCACGCACATTCCAGGACTGATAGGAATGTACAGGTGCTGGGACAGCCACAAAGTTGTTGTCTCCCATGGAAGGAATAGGGTGGACTTTCCACAGATACAATGCCCACAATTGTCAGTCAGGTGACCAAATACCCTGCAGAACAAGTACCATATGTGTGCTAGGCTGGGAGTACACACATGCATAGTGCAGAAAAGGGACAATTTCCACATGGAGGCATGGCAACATACTCTATACACAAGTACAGTGACTACCAAGGATGGCACAGACGATGCAGCCGGAGACACTGATGAGCAGGCATGGCCATAGTTGAAGGGATCCGTCAGCCACCAAGGAAATGTAGATACAGGTCAGCACAACTATTGTGCAACTCCCTGCAGGGAAGATGTCAGGTGCCACAGAGGAAGGAACACTCCTTGGGACAATGTCTCCAAACACAAAGAGCATACACGACCAAAGATTCTTTGCAGAGACCTTGTGATGGCACGCAGATACCAGGCTCCACCCCATGAGCACCATACTACAACATTTCCCAGACACCTAACACATGATCACCACCCCAACTCATGGAGCATCAGCACCAACATCAATACCTGAAAAGCAATTGTGTGCAAAGGAAAAACAAAATGCTTTATTCAGCATTTAAATAAAACGTAGAAAAGGACACTATTTACAAAGGCCATAGGCCAGTCCAGAAGCAAAATCCTTGTGGGGGACACATCCACGCGTCTCCCCTAGCTTGCCTGCACAATTGAAACCTCTGCTTCATCGACTGGGGTGGGGGCATCATGTGGGGAAGGACCAGGCACCGCAGGGACAGGAGAGGGAAAGGTAGGTGTTGTGGGTGCAGGGACGGATGACTCCCACAGGGGGTGGGGCAGCGTCAAAGCTGGAGGTTAGGATGGCGCTGCACACGCCCGCAAGCTCTTCTAGCGCCTCCCCTGCACCCGAAGGAACCACAGTCCCCAAGGAGGGGGGGGGTCAGAGGGATGGGTTGCAGCGCTACTGGGGGAGGTGGTGGACAGGGGGGGGACTCAAATCCTCTACCCGTGGAGTGCCTTGCCCATTTGCGTGATGGAGAACCAGTGGGGCTGAGGCCCAGCACAGCCAAGTATGTCTCCTTCTCAGACTGTGGGACAGAGGAGCCGAGGGAAGTGACATTGGAGGGACTGGGGAGTGAGGCATGCGGACTCCGACTGTGGCTGCGTGTCTGCCTGTGTGCCCTAGACCCAGTGGGTGTGCTTTCTTCCCCCTGAGTGTGGGTGACAGGAGGTGTGCGTTTGCCCTTCCCTGTTGGTGTGCTGCCTGTGTCTGGTGTGGTGCCTGCCTGGGAATGTCTGTGTGTGCTTGGGACAGGCACGGGAGTGGGAAGTGTGGATGGTGCAGGGGTAGGTGGGGGGACGAAGCACTGCAGGAGTCTCACTGCTGCCGTCAGTGACGAGTCCATGGGCCTCAGCAACATCCGTTGGTCAGACATTGCTGATGACATGCCCTCCATGTACGACACCATCTGTGTCAGCAGTCTGGTGTGGCCATGGAGGACAGTCAGGATTGATGTCTGCCCAACCTGCAACTGCCGCTGAATGTCCACAGACTCGGCAGTGAGGGCAGCAGGGGAGACAGGGGCAGGGGGTGCGGTGCCTGGCACGAAGGAGACACGTTGTTGCCCTACACGGACAGAAGGGACCGGAGCTACTGGGAGGGCGGTGATGGGAATGGAGGGGGCGGTGACAGTTGTAGTGCTGCTGCCAGCTGTTGGAGCAGCCTCCGCCCCCTAAGGGAGTTCAGCCTCGGACCCGTCAGCGTCGTAGTCGGTGTTGGTACTACACAGGTCCTCCGCCGCACTCCCCTCGCCCCCCGTGCCACTTGATGCTGCCGACTGGCCAGGAGTGGTGGCACTGGTGCTGGATCTCTCCTCCACGTCCGTGCAGGTGTCTCCCTCGGTGTCCCCCGATGATGCTGTAGGCAAGGTGAAGAGACAGGAAATAATCAGTCACCTGTGTACATCTGACACATGAGTCCAAACAAAATAGGACACAGTGCATATCATGAAATGCATCATGAGTACATCTAGAATACTCCGCATATATGTAAGCCCTGCACTCCCCAGTTGGTTCACCCACCATGCCACCTTAAATAATGAAATTCAGGACACAACTGCAACTAACAGGATATCAAATAATACTGAAAAGCCAGTGTCTGTGAACAGTGGAGCACATCCAGACTATGAAGGCATGCCACCTCTTGGTCACTGTGAACGAAACAGTATTGGTGCACCCAATGCCAAATAACAGACGCCAATGTCCCCACACTCATAGACCTGTGAGTACTTAGGAAAAACAAAATAAATACATTCTGATCCATTGGGAATCACAAAACTTTACACAATTGACATGTTTGGAATGTGTGAATGTCCCACTTGTGGAACAGAACACACATGTGCATGAATATCAGAAGTCACACAAGGAGGTGCACACAAAACTACATTTAAACAGTCATTGTATGAGCTGGCAGCCTAATGCCAAGAAGCCATTGTTAAGAAGAAATGTGGTATCAGGAAGTACATATACATGGCACCACGGTGGTCCGGATGACTTGACACCGGTAAGTTGGCATCAGCAACAACCAAGGACTAACCCAAATGCAAACTCACTTTGGGAACATGGATATGTATAATTCCAAAACAAGTTTTTGCCAGAACTGTGCCTTTGTTTTAAATGTGCCAGCATGTTCCCCAAAAGTGTAAAGGTGGTTTCATGTGCACTTCCTTGGGAGACATCTGTCATGCAGGCACATTATTGTCCTTAACAAGAATCAAAGTGAAGCATATAAACTATTGGGACATTTTGAAAAGTGTAGTGAGTGCCAAGGTACAAGACTTCTTGACTAACAACTTAAAACATGCCACCTGTCACATGGCCATCCGTACCATGATGACGCAGTTGGCAACACATCTGACCCACTACCTGTCATGTGGATTGGCACACATGTCCAGACACAGGACAATGCATTAGCTAATGGCCCTGAAATAGTGTTGGAATAAGGAGCACCTGCACTGAGGAGACACCCTCATGGGAACCAAGAATGTCCACACAGATGTCAGCACACACAGACCAAACTACATAGCATCTGGAGCACACACCGGTGCCAAAAATGGATGAGCAGGAAACATGTCTCTTAACTTTTGACACATGCTGCAAAGTACAAACATGTCACCCTGCACAACATGCCTGGGTCACTGCACGTTGAGTGTCTGTCCAGACAAGTATCACACACAGGTCAGACCTGGCATAGAGACATAAGTTTTGGACATGTATGCCTTAACTGCACAAACCCCCATACATGAGACAATGTGATTGAGACAGAGCAAGTAGTTACACCTCTTAATCTGTGTTCACTAAAATGTGCATCAATAACTCCTAAATGTAGACAACATCACCTCGTGAGGCTGACCACACATATTTGTGACAAACAAGCATCAACTGATAGTTGTACATAGACACACAGACACTGCCCAGTGTGAGTATGCACAAGCCTAATGGGGTCACCCTGTACAGTGGACACATTTAGCACACTTTACGTAACTACAAATTAGGACAGGGAACAATGCCACAGAGGCCAAAATATGCAGAACACACAGACAATGGCCACAGTGTGTGATGCCACACATGATTCCCAGGATAAGGTGTCGCAGGGGACAGTAGTGGGCACACAGCTCCATGGTCCTGGAATGATCTCAGTGTAACAGGAGCAACCGTCCCGGCCCTATGCATATCTCCCACTCATGCACATCACGTCTGAGGCCACTACATTGGTCATGCATGCTGCAAGTCTGTGTATTTTAAACCTCACACTCCTATGTAGAGTCTCAGGACAGTGCCAACAACTATGGACCCCCAAATGAGTGGACAGGACAGGGCACAGGCAAGGTACCAACACATGTCACAGACCACCCCCACACATGATGCAGAAAGCATTGTGCACCCTGATGACCTTGCAGCCTAGATGACCATGTGCAATAGTGATGACACCCAGACCAGGGAACACATGTCAAGGAGGGGAAGTGAGGAAGAACAGCAGCGTTTGACTTTGGGGAACAGGATATGCACTGCACATATAAACCCTGGCAGTGTATCCATGCGACTGAGCACTTCCAAAAGCTGGTGACACACAACAAACACACATGTACCTACCCCCTTGCTGCTGCTGCTTCTCCTGTAACCGCCTATCCATGTCAGGGAAGACCACTGCCAGGACACACTTCATTTGGTGGGTCAGGTTCCGGTGCCCGCCGTGTTTTCGTGGTGGTGAGTCCTCCAGCAGGACCCGGGCGATCCTCCTGGTCCAGCACCGGATGTCCTGCCAGCGTTTCCTCACCTGGCTCAGGCGCCGATTCCGACCCTCCACGGAGATCACGACCCTGACGGCCCGCTTCCATATCTTTCCCTTCTCGTAGGCGGTTACCTGTGAGGATGCCAAAGTGAGACTAGATCACTACACCTGCTCCATGTCACAGAGACACACATTAGAACATCTTTGATTTGTTGAACAGGGCATAGTATGCTGCCAAACAATAGCACCTTTGTCATAGGGACATTCACCTCTGTGTAAGCCCCAATGCACTACATGGCATTGAAAGTACACAGGTGGCATGAGGGGTGCGACGCGCTCCCTGATCATGGCACACACTGTACATCACAAGCAACACAAGGGTGATGGACAGCACCTCCAAGCAGTCACATGCCCCAGGCCACTGACCCAAACTCAGCAGAGTACACAGACACACACAGACACACACGGGCCGTATCACTATGGCGTGTGCCTATGGCAACACTACCATAGGGATACAACCCCTACCCACGCGTGTACGGGTCGTATCACTATGGCGTACGCCTACGGCAACACTACCATAGGGATACGACCCCTACACACATTTGTGTACGGGTCGTATCACTATGGCGTACGCCTAGGGCAACACTACCATAGGGATACGACCCCTACACACGCGTGTACAGGACGTATGACTATGGCGTACGCCTACGGCAACACTACCATAGGGATACGACCCCTACACATGCGTGTATGGGCCGTATGACTATGGCGTACGCCTACGGCAACACTACCATAGGGATAGGACCAGTGTGTACACGTATGTGTACTATGGTAGTACACGTACGTGTACACACTGGTCGTACACGTACGTGTGTACGGTCCGTACACACACGCGTACTCCTACCCAACCCCAATATAGTGAAACGACTGTACACACGCCCTCAGAGCGTGTGTACGGTGCGTTTCACAGCTTACACTGGTGATAGGAGGCACACAGGAAAGGAATGGAGGTGTCATACTCGCACAAGGCTGGACATCAAGTCACTGTCGGTGTAGTCCTTCATGTTTAGGGCCTAGGTGTGTCAGGTACTGATGTGGCACATGTCTCCTCATGTTTTTGCCCAATAGATGTGTGATGACCTGTGTACACATGTCATGTGTGATGGGGCACTATGTGGCTCACTTCCCCTTCACACCTTTTACATGTGTGCATGCAGTACAAACTTCTCAATCACTGCATCACTGGTATGGCACAGTCACCAACACCCGCAACTGTCCCCTGATGCCAGGTACACGGATAATGACACCTGACATCTTACTACCAGCGTGCCACGATGTGACTATGTCATGTGTGTGTCATGTGTTCCCATGAGCTTGCTGTTGGTGTTCCGTCAACTGCATCTGCTGTTGCTGCATCCAACATGTGTCTGTGTGTAGATGGCCATGGCACACAATTACGCACACCAGGCCACATGTGGAATCACACGTGACGTGTGTCTGTATGCATCGAACATGGTCTTTCAACCTGAGGACACATCTGCGTTGTCTCAATGTCTGTGTGATCAGTTTTGACATGTACCCCTTCATGGCAAGGTGTGTGATCTGTCCTTTTTAAATGACATGTGACCTGTGCGTTTAGCTTGCCGGCAGCTGTCTGTATGAGATAACATCCTTCAAATGCTGATATGTGGATGTATGTCATTCCTGTAATGTGTCTAGCTGTTCACTTTCACTGGCCCACAGCTAGTTACATGGCATGTCATGTAGACCTTGACAATCCACGTTTGTAGCTGGCTCTTGGTAGGAGTATCACCTTGCTGGCATACGTGTCCAGGATGTATTGCACAGACCAGACTCTGTATTTAGCATAGCTGTTGAACATGTGCTCAGTTCATTGACATTGGTGTTGTAATGTACTCACTCTTCGTTATCCCTTCCAAATTTCTGCAGGGCACCGCCTCTCCCCGACCAATGCCAGACTTGGGTGCCCTGAGGGAACGTGACTGCATACGAAACTACCGCTTCTCGCAAGAGTTGATTGGGCACTTGACGGCCCGGCTGGAACCACACCTTCAACCGCTACACAGGTATCCTACTGCGCTGACCCCCAAGATGAAGGTGATGGCAGCCCTACATTTTTTTGCCACCGGTACGTTTCAATTCACCATAGCTGATGTTGGTGGCATGTCCCAGACCATGTTCAGCCGTGTCCTGCATGATGTTTTAGAAGCCATGTTGGTTCACCTGGATGAATTCATCCATTTTCCAACTCGTGAGCAGTTGACAGGTGTCAAGGGTGAGTTCTATGCCCTGGGAGGGATGCCCCATGTAATTGGGTCTATTGATGGGACACATGTGGCTTTGGTACCACCACAGGCACAGGAGGTAGCCTATCGAAACCGAAAACATTATCACTCCATTAATGCCCTTGTGGTGTGTCTACCTAATATGCTAATTTCCCATGTCTGTGCACGTTTTCCAGGGTCAGCACACGATGCCTACATCATGAGGCATAGCAGGGTGCCTGAAATGATGCTGCGGCTGCACAACGAACGAGCATGTCTTGTTGGTGAGTATACTCTGTTTGTCCTGTTTTTAGTGGTATCTTTGTATCTTACGGCATCTCCTGACCCACTTCTTTACATGTTGTTTCCATGTAGGGGACTCTGGCTATCCCAACATGCCATGGCTGATGACGCCTCTCCGCAACCCCAGAACAGCTGCAGATCACCGTTACAACGCCCATGGGCAGACCAGGCGTGGGATTAAGAGGACGTTTGGCGTCCTGAAGAGCCGATTCCGGTGCCTTCACAAGACAGGCGGCTCCCTCCCTTATGCACCCTTGAAGGTCTGCAAAATCTTCCTCGTGTGCTGCAGGCTGCACAACATGGCAGTGGAGAAAGCTGTGCCACTCATCCTGGATCCGGATGAGCAGGAACATCCACCCATGGAGGATGACGGGCATGGTCACAAGGCAAGTGATGAGGAGAAGGAGGAGGAGGACATCCGGAGTCAGCTCATGCGCAACTTCTCCTCATGATGGTGAGTCCCTGGGTTTGAGTGTGCACGCTTGGAGCCTTGTGTGGCATGTGTTGCAATGTGTGTGTCCAGCTGACTGTATGCTAAGTGACTTAGAAGTGTGTTCTGATGTGTCACTCGAGTGATGATGTCATTCCACACATTTTAGCTGAGACACTCAATTTTCAACTAGCATGGTGACAACCTTATACATGTAGAGTAACTGACCATGCATGCGGATGACCATCTTTTAGCTGACTTCTTGTGTGTCTCTCATCCCCTGGTAGTTGCGCTTGCTGTCTGCTCGTGGCATCGTTGGGCTCCTGCTATTCCTCATAAGTATTGCTACGTGTGCTGAATCTGCGTTACATGCACGGACATGGTGAAAAGTCTCCTTTGGGTAAGGATAGCAGCACTGCATTTTGGGTGTGGTAGTTGTTTTGAATGTGTGGGCACTGCTCCTGTGCAGATTTTGTTACTATGCATACATGTCAACTCACCATGGGGCACATGACATGTAGCATGACTCACATGAATTGATAGTCACATTTGGTGACAGTCATCTGTAATGGGATTGTGGATTGTGATGAAGGCATCAATGTGTGTAAGACTTTCCTCGGAAACATACGGGATGCTACGGGTTGACATAGTGTGGGACTTCCCCATAAGAGGCTCAATGGGGAATGTCATCCTCTCCGTGTGCAGCAGGGGGTGTTTGGCTCACACCCGTCACTTGTGTGCCAGTTCAATGGATTTCCAGCATATGTGGTGCGAAGGGTGGGGGCAGTGTAGGTCCCACATTTTAATTCACATGACCTGTGCGTCTGTTCATATTGATGCATTTCCCTAGGTGTTCCTCACCATCCAAGGTGCCTCATCTCTGTCAATGCAGGTCTCTTGACACTTGGCATGCAGCATCTCTGGCATACTTGCTGCAGATAATGCATAGGAGTCCATGTGTAGTTTGGCGACATGCATGCAGTTGATCATGGATTAGGCTCACTATTGGGCATGAAGTACATGGTTGTGTATGTATTTTAGCAAGGTCGACCACACAATGGGCCATCACCAGCTGCTGAGGGTGTGTCTCCTGTGCGCAGGTCGCCCTTCAGTTTCCTCATCCTGTGCAATGGCTCTTTGGTGATTGTGCATGCATTGTCTCTGGGTGTGCCATGTGACACTGGACACTCCTTACTTTACACACGCGCCTGTTGCAGTTGTCCTTCTGACATCCTAGTCTTTGTGTGCAAAATGGGGCATTTTGCAAGGAGATGGCGCGTGCTGCTGCGGGCCCTGCACAAGCACCCAGTGGCCACACACACAAGATGGTGTGCATCATGTTTGGCTCACTCACATATGCCATGCTACTCCACTGCATCTGTACCTCATGCTGCAACGCCCTCTGCATTCTGCACATGATCCACAGATAGATCCACTCAAAGTTACGACAGACCATCCCCAGGTCCATGACAACATCCATCTCATATACTGCCCTGCCCTCTACGGAGCAAGTACATCCAAACTCCAAGGAAAGTTGTCCACTTCCAGGGTGCATCTGCACACCTCAGCTTCTACACCCTACGCCCCAGCCACCTCACCGTCCACCATAGATAGCTGCAATGGATCACTGTGTGCTGCAGGATGTCCTCCACACTCCCCACCCACACTCAGGAGGCAGTCCACAAAGCCGACCCCACACCAACCTTGTACGTCTGTCATCCTAGATCCCGTTGGTCCATCTCCGTGCATCCAACCTTGCCCTGGGCACCGTTCTTCACATCCACCGTACTCCAGCATACAGGACATTGTACTTCCACCTGGCCACACATACCTGGGACTCCCTCCCCAGGTACCTCCACATGAGCCATGACCTCTACGCCTTGATGATGATCTCCCAAATAGGTCTCCCCGCACAGTTTAGCAAGCACCCCCTCAGCAGCCAGCGCCCATCACAGGTGAGAATGGTGCTCCATGCCTACATTGAATGATACCTTGTGACCCATGTGTGTCCTGTACCAGACTCTGTTCCCAGGGTATGGATGGCTGGAGTTGGTTCAACACTCAGGCGTGGTTAGACATTCTCACACACATATGTCGTAGAATAATGCAAAATGACACCAACATCTCATGTGCAGCACAATGTGAATTTATTTTGGGTGGGGTGAGTCTTTTAGTAGATGTGCGAAGGTGCTCTACCGGGGGAATAGAATCCAAAGTTCACTGGGGGAGATGGGATCCTTGGCATTGGAAGTCATCAGAGTCCAGACCACAGTGTTGGTCATCATTGGTCAGACTGTGACTAGCAAGTCCATGTGGCAGAGAATGTCATTGGGTGAGGTGCTGCTGTTGCACCAGAGGGTCAGGTGCCAGGCCAGGTGACCTGGGAGATGGGAATGGTCTGCTGACTCTCACGGTCTTTTACGTGGACGACCCACCTTCCTCCGGGGACCCTCAGATGCAGGCCTTGACGATGTTAGGGACGCTCCGTCAGATGAATCCTCCTCCTCCTCCTCCCTCCCTGTGTCTGGTGCTGGTCTACGCCTGGTGGCACAGGGAGGGTTTGCCAGACTTTGGGCGATCTGACAGAGTGATTGGCTCACGTCCCTGTGCACCGCCAGGAGCTCAGCCAGTCTTGCCTCCATCCGTCCTTGGTGTTGTTGATGACTGGCATGATGCTCGACCTTCAGGTTCTTTATCTCATCGAGGGTCCCCTGCATCCCGGAAAGTCTGGATACGACCTGGTCCATGCCTCTGGTGTCACGCCGGTATGAGTCCAGGATGTTGCGTATGCGTGACATACCGGGGTCCTGAGCTGGCTGGTCAGGTTCTCGCCTCCGCCTGCCTTCACTCCCACCACCCCTGCCCACACGTGCTGGGCCTGCCGTTGTGGGCACATCGGGTCTACGGGACCCCTGAGGGATGGCATTGGCAGGGTTGTCTGCCTCCTCCTGGGTGCCCGCAGAACCTTGTCCCTCCTGGTCAGACTGGCTGTGTTGTTCAGTGCGAGCGGGGATCCTGGGCATGTCCTGGGATGTGGCGGGAATGGGGGTGGTGGTTGGCACAGATGTACCTGACGCAGGTGCTGCAGGTGCTTGAACACCAGAGGGGCCAGGTTGGTCGGGATCATCCACGGAGTGGTGAGAGTTGCCACTGCCGATGGGATCGTCTTCACGCGGTGCCTGGGACTGTGATTCTTCCCCCCCCAGTGTTGGGGGGTGATCGTCGACGTTGCCCTGTGTGTGTGAGAGAGACAATGTTAATGCTGTTTCATGCCACATCGGTGTTTCATACATATTCAAGTTGACACAGTTCCCCCAGGTAGTTGGATGTCCCTAGCATTCCTCTCAGTGTCCATTAGGGGATGGGTATGTTGCGGGGGACAGATTGGGATGTTCTCCTGAGTGTGTGACCTGTAGATAGTTGGCTCTGATGCTTACTTGGCTCTGGTTTGGTCTTGTTGTGTCACATGTCCATTGTGGGAGTGTGTGTATCCGTTGCCTGCCCCGGGGGTGTGTGCTTGTGTTAGGGGGGGAGTGTGACCGGGCGTGCTGTTGTGTGTAGTGTGAATTCTGATTGGGTCTCCCAGGTGATGTGTGTGTCCCCTCATGGTGTATGCTGGCATGACAGTGTGTGTGAGTTCCTGTGCTAGATACCTGTGCTTGTGGAGTTGGTGTTTGAGTGTACAGTGGTCCCAGGAGTGCCTTGTGCTGCATGGAGCAGGGCCCAGTGTCAGCGACCTTGTTAGTAGTTTGCCAGTCCCTGTGCATTGTGCATGGGTATGTACCTATGCCATATGGGCTGTGGACATTGTTGTCTGCGTCTCATTTCCACAATGTGTTGTGTGGGGCCCACCCTCCCAGCCTCCTGGACATCCAGTCTTGTGTTTGTGGTTGTTGTAGCCTTGGACATGGCCTTGCCTTGATTTGTGGAGGGTGAATGGTGACGTTCGTGGCATGGGCGTGGTTTTGAGTGTGGTTGTGTGCGGTGAGTGCTTGGGGGTGGGTGCGTGCATTTGTTGTGGTTGGGGTGTGGATGCCATTCCCCCCATGTTACGTGAGTTGTTTGTGTACTCACCAGGCTCTGCGACTCCTTCCACTCCGTGTAGTCCCACCGGCGGTAGCATGGCCATCACCTTCTCCTCCCAGGGATGGTAGTGTACGGGTCTGCGGGGCGGCCCACCTCCAGTGATGTTGGTCTGGGCATATTCTTCATTCATCTTCCTCTTGACCGCCCTGCGCAGATCGTACCACCTGGCTTGGCATTCATGCCTGGTCCTTCGGACGGGCGCAACAGCATTCACCTTATCGACGATCCTCTGCCACATGGCAGATTTTTCAGATATGCTGGTCTGTCTGACCAATGTCCCAAACAGCTGTGGCTCGACTCTGATGACTTCGTTGACAAGGAGTTCCAGCTCAGTCCGTAGTGAACTTTGGATTCTTGTCTGTGGGCATGGTGTGGGGTGTGGGTGTGGGTGTGGATGGTTGTGGGTGTGTGGGTGTGAATGTGTGTGTGTGTGTGTGAATGTGAAGAGGGGATGTTTGTGGAGGAGGTTGTGTGAAGGTGTCTGAGTGTAGGTGTAGCGAAGGTATGAGTTATGTGGGGTGGTTTGTGTGTGGGCTCTGTCCGCAGTAGGTCTGTTGCAAAGGCTCGTGGTTTGTGTGTGGGCCCTTTTTATTGGTCAATTTTTGGGTGTGGCTGTGTTTGAATTTTGGTGGGTGTGTTATAAGAGGTGGTTGTGTTTGGGGCCTCTGTTGGCCTGTTTGGATGTGGCAGGTCAGTCGTTGAGTTGTGTTTTGTTGTGTTGACGTGTTTTGTGTTGTTGTGCGAGTCGCTTTGACCCTCCTTGTGCTGTTTTACAGTGTCCTGGTTCTGTATGTGTCTTTTTCACGTAGGTATGATCCGTACATACGCGATGCTGGGTGAGGGTGCTGGGGTACGGTGTTGGTGTGCGGCGCGTACATGCGGTGCTGGGGTACGGTGCGTACATGCGGTGGGGGGCTGGGGGTACAGTGCGTACATGCGGCGCTGGGGTATGGTGCATAAATGCGGTGGGGGGCTGGGGGTACAGTGCATACATGCGGTTCTGGGGTACGGTGCGTGAATGCGGTGGGGGGGCTGGGGGTACAGTGCGTACATGCGGTGCTGGGGTACGGTGCGTAATTGCGGTGGGGGGCTGGGGGTACAGTGCGTACATGCGGTGCTGGGGTACGGTGGGTAAATGCGGTGGGGGGGCTGGGGGTGCGGTGCGTACATGCGGCCCTGGGGTACGGTGTGTACATGCGGTGGTACGGCGCGTACATGAGGGGGTACTGTGCGTACATGGGGGGAAGGCACGTACAGTTGCGGTCCTGGGGTGCAGTGCGGACAGGGTGGTGTACGGTGCTGACATATTTGGGGGTGGGGGGGCTGTACGGCTCGTACACGGGCATGGGTTTACCCGTCTACATGTGTGCTCCTGCGTTGGCTCCGTACGGGCCTTTTTCCGTGCGATTGTGTATTCGGATGGACGGTCGGGATCGTACTTGCGCGCTCGGACTTGTGTTTTACGATTTGTACGTGAGACTGTCCAGATCACTTTCGTACACTTTTCCCGACGATATTCGGACGTGAACACTTTCCGACGCACTCTCGTGGATTTTTCCCGACGCTATTCGTAGCTATTTTTCACGGACGAATCGTACGTAAAAAAATACGGATACGGGTCGTACGCAAATTATTTTACCGGATCGGAATCGGCACCATAATGTTAAAATAAATTAGACATATACATATAAATTATTATATATAATTACTCCACATAGTGCAATAATAGGGAAAGCGTTGGATAGCGTAGGGGTAAAATTTACTATTTCCACTCCAGTGAGTGCAACAGTAGGGAAAGCGTTGGATAGCGTAGGGGTAAAAATTACTGTTCGCACTCCAGTGAAACAGTAGGGAAAGTGTTGGCTAGCGTAGGGGTTAAAATTACTATTCCAACTCCAGTGAGTGTAACAGTGTGGAAAATGTAGGATAGCGTTGGGGTTAAATTAACATACTTATTAATTAAATGATTTTTGTAAAAGAAATAACATATCAATTATTAATTAACCAGTAAATTAATAATTTATACCAATAACATTAAATTAATATTCACTTAAATGACATTAAATTACTTCCCACCCTATTACCCTCATAAACACACAACTCGCTACAAAAAAAAATAACACAATTAATGTAATGATCAATTAATCAATTAATACAAATGTATTACCAATTAATATTAAATTAGCAATAAATTAATTAACAATAACTATAAATAAAAATAATACATTAATTATAATTAATATAATTATAAATTAATAAATTCATAAAAAGTAATCACTAATTAACAATTAATTAACAAATTAATAATCAGCAGCAATAAATAAAAACATATTAATTATTTAAAATTAAATTACTTCCCACCCTATTCTCCTATAAACCCACAACCTGCTACACATAAAAAATAACATTAATTTAATTATCAATTAATCAATTCTTAAAAATTAATCAGCAATTCATAATTAACAATAAATTAATAACAATTAAAAAAATAAACGAATTATAATTATTATAGTGATAAATTAATCGATTAATAAACATTTACCAATTAATAATGAACAATTAATTAATCAATAACAATAAATAAAAAACATATTAATTCATTATAATTAAATTACTTCCCTCCCTATCCCCGTATAAACCCACAACCCGCTCTGATACTAAAACGCAAAATTTACTTTAAAAAAAATTCTAATTTCTAACCATTTAATACATATATTTAAAAATACATTACCAAAAATGTTGAACATACATATAAAATACATAATAAAATACATAACACTAATATAAATATCGATATTATTAACAATGATATTTTTGCTAAAGATATTACTTACCTCGATATTACTTACTTCGATATTTAAAAAAACGATATTACTTACCTTAAGGTCGATATTCTGGTCACTGATATTCTTGACATCGATATTCTGTCCCTACGATATTAAAAACTCAATATTAGTGTAGGTCGATATAAAAAAATCGATATTTTGACTGCACACCCCCCAGCTCCAAGGTTCACTGCTGTAGCATTAGGCCACATCCTCCCTCCAAGTTTTTAAGGCCAGAGACACTCTCTTAGCCTTTTGCCTTCAACAGAGTGCTGCTGCTTCAAATTGCTCCCGCCACCAAGATTCCCTGGTCCTTCAGCACTGCTCTGAACCTTTAAGGCTGTTACACTGTTTGCTGGGTGAGCGGGATCAACAGCCCTGCTACCGGGCAGACGTTGTCTGGGGATGCGCTTTTTCAGTGTTTTTGCCCTTAAATGCAGAATGCCGTAGCCGACGCAGAGACTTTGACGTCAGCATCTCCGCCAGGAATGCCACGCTCTTTATGCTGCTTCGTGTGGCCGCTTGAATAATGGGCAGCTGGTGGCCTCCGTGCAGAGTCACGTCGCTGCACGGTGCAGTGGTCCTCTGCTGGTCACGGGGGGGGGGGGGGGGCCTTCACTACTTCCGCACTGCTGACCAATACGCACACAGGTCTCAAGAGGGCTATGACTCTCTGCACCACCGAGGAGCACAATCCCGGCTGCAGTGGGGCAGTTGAAGTCGTGCTCTGCAATAGGATCAATATGCCAGGGCTGTACTGCCTCTTCTCCCGGGCTGCAGGGGTTAACTGGTCAGCCGAGCGTAGCCAAGGAAACTCTTGCTGCCACTGGAAAAGCCCCCGATCTCCCCCGGAAATGGCACAATGCAGCAAAAAGCCCTGATCTCCGACGGCAAAGAATCCCCAACAGCTATGGTAAACCTTGAATTGCACAGCTGTGCACTGCCCCTGCTTATCGAAAGTAGACTGTGTAGGGGCATCATGTTGTTTATAACCCCCCTGTGCCCCTCTGGCAGGTAGCGGCGTCCCCCTATTGGGGGGCTCAAACAATATCTGGTCAACTACTGGCCCAGTTCTTTCGCACCAACTGAATTTTCAGGTCCACAGCAATTGTTATGGGGCCTGACCGTGAGGCCCGATTTGGGGTTGGCCTCTGCTAGATCACCAGTTCACCTCCCTCTGTGAACGAGTACTTCCCCCCTCATTTAGCTCAAGGTGTGGATATGCATGCCCAAAGCCATTTGCATAAAATATTAAGCAAGTGCACACATTAAGTTTGTGAAATTGCACAAGCTCTAACAGTGTTTCTTCCCATTCTACTAGGGCAGATGGGGAAAAAGCTTTCTGCTTTAAACTCTTGGTATCTTGCTTTGTTTGAGGCTCTTCGTTGTGATGTGGGTAACCTCTTCAAGAACAACCATTTGCAATGCAATGGGTCTTGCATTTGTGAAAGTTGGAGCTTTTGGTGATGTAAATGACAATGTTTTTACTTATATTTTTTTGGTTTGCAATGCATGTTTTAAAGCAGATAAAATTAGGCACATGAACAAACAAATACATGTTTAAATCTGTAGCTATGTGATTAGACCTTGTTATGATTAAATAAAACACTTTTTTCCCTTAAGTGTGATAGTCATGTATGCAGTCCAGGCTTTCCAGCTCAATCCACTCTGCATTGTGGTTCCTGTAGTTCCCTGTTCCATTATAACTGAAGACCTACAGTGAGGCAATCTGCCATTAAATAAAATAGACCCAGATAGATTATGCATGCTTTCCTGACAGTTTAAGTGCTGCCAAGCTCAGAATGCAGGGAGACAGGTGCCACATGACAGTCATTTATTACAAGCCCTATGTCGTCAAACACACGGGCAACTAACTGAATGACCAGTGAACAAGGCGCAGCAAAGCAATGATGCACCTACCTCACTTTAATTTTGGTCCAAGTACTGAATGTCTGCTACTGTTTATAGGCTGGCTGCCAACAGGGCTGGGATGGCCAGGCCGCCACTACAGAGCTTTGTCTCGTTGGTTCCGGCTCACCACCTGCAGCTGGGAGCCGGCCCTACTGCCCCTAGAGCAGCTGCTCGCCATGCAGCCCGACTAGCTGCAGCCCAAGGACAGTCTGGTGAGCTGCTACAGCAGCGGCGGAGACTATAACCAGTTCTCGGACTGAGGTTCACGAGCACCAGGTCAGGTTATCAACTGCATCAGCAAGGGGGGAGTTACTGTAACCACATGAAAGGCATCACGCATACTGGAGTGCCGTGCCGTGCCATACAATACAAAAGAAAGGCACACAGTCGCTATGTTTTGAAGATAAAGCATTGCGTGCCACTCTGACCATGGCATAGCACGTGCAGGAGTGCTGCGTCGTGCAAAACTAAAGGATCATGATTTCTTAAAGATAAACTATTTTTTTTTTTTTTTTTTTAAATATGGAAAAATATTTAATTTTTCGTTTTGAAATATAGATTTTATCAAAATACCCCTAAACCACTCTGCAAAGTTTAAACATTATCACGGCTACTAGGTTATGGGGGGCAACGGAGGACAACATTTTTTTTTTTTTTTTTTTTTGAAAATTTTATTGAACAATAAATCAATTACAAGAATGGGCCTACAACCACCGGGGCCGGCCGCTAGATTCGGGAAGGATCATACAGAGTTAAGGCAGTAGTCGACTCCCGGGGTCCAGCCCCGTACATGACTCCGGAAAGTCCTAGGGAAGCAGGATACATAGGTTTAACATAAATAACAAATAAAAACAAAAGGCGAGGCGTAAAGGCAAAAAATGTGGGTAAGGCTACATCCGGGGGACTCTACTTCTGATCTTCAAATAGCTACTAAAAGGCAGGAGTAATGATAGGTCGGGGGGGGGGGGCACGGGAGAGGAACGTCTATATTCGATTATCCCAAAAGTCGCAGGGAACCGTCAAGGGTCAGGGGGACAAGGCAATATCGGTGTCCACCAGGGGGGGAACACAGATACCCCCACGATACGCATTCCATTGCCCCCAGATTCTACCCCACGCCCCCGGTTTGCCACGAGCAACATACACAGTCTTCTCCCTGAACATGCACCAGTCCATGTTCTCCTTCCATACGGACACGGTGGGAGGCCGCTGGGAACCCCAAAGCTGCGCTATATCTCTCTTGGCAATCATGTTCCCCAGGGCCGCCCACCGAGTCTGAGCCGCGTTATAATCATTGGGCTCCCACACATTCAGGACACAGCGACGCACCTCCGGCAGCAGCACAACCCCGGTGACTTGTCCCATGACCACATGAATCCGACGCCAGTATTCCGCCACCTCGCGACACTCCCAAAGGATATGGAGAAAGGTGGCTCTGAGTCCACATCCCCGCTTACAGAGCCCGTCTTCAGAAAATCCCATCGAGACCAAACGGGGACCCGTCACATACACCCGGTGGAGAATCTTAAGTTGGACCAGGCGGAGACGGGCTGGAATGGCCACTTCCCTGGGGGACGACAGTGCGGACTGCCAGTCCTCGTCGTCCAGTTCCACCCCATCCCCCGTCCACGCCTCCCGGAGGCGCACCAAGAGGTCAGCCCGATTGTTGATAAGTTTTTTATAAATTAATGAAATAGTACTGTCGGGGACATGACCATCGAGTATGCGGTCCTCGAGGGGCGAAGAAGCCGGGATATTGGTCCCCTCCCCAAAAACAGAGAGCAGGGCATGCCGAATCTGGGCGTAGCGGAAGAACTCTCTTTCCGTAAGTTCGTATTCGCTCTGGAGCGCCGCGAATGTTTTAACAGCACCCTTAATCCATAAGTCTCCCACTCTACTAATACCAATCGTGTCCCAACGTTCAAACCCCTTCGTTGTCCAGAGGCTTCCCAGGCGATCGGAGGCAAACAGAGGAGTAGCACATGTTAATCGCTCACTCCAGCCCAAGGCTACATTGGCCGCCTTCCAGATCCGTACCGCAATCTTAGTAGGGCCCGTAAGGGTCCGTCCCGCCGAGCTGGAGTAAAGTGCCCTGTTATAGTTCCCGCCGGGAAGCAGGAATTTATCCATTTCATACGCCGGATTCAAGCCAGGCGCATACGTGGCGTGGTTAATGGCCGACAGCTGTGAGGCCCAATAATACCTGTGAATGTCGGGAAGCGCGATGCCCCCGTCGTACCAGGGGAGAGTAAGCTTTGCCAGAGCGATACGCGCCCGTCCATCCCACACCAGTCTCCTCTGCAGGCTCTCCACCTCCCGAAAGTAGGACACCGGAACAACATCGAAGGAGTTCTGAAGTGCATAGAGAAATCTGGGAAGGGACATCATTTTGAACAGCGCTGCCCGACCCAGCGGGGACAAGGGCAGCCTACACCACCGAGCCGTGTCCTCCCTCAAACGCCGAAGTGGGAGCAGGAGATTCTGCTCATAGCGAGCCACCGGGTCCATCGAGACGTATATTCCCAGGTATTTAAAGCCGGACAGAGATAATTGGATCGGAAGCCGAGGCGGCAAGAGAGGAGGGTCACCAGAGATAGGATAGACACAGGATTTAGACCAGTTGATCGTTAGACCCGAATTTCTCCCAAAGGAAGTCAGAACATCAAAGAGAACATTAAGCGACTGCCGCGGCGAAGTGAGATACAGGAGGATATCGTCCGCATACAACGAGATCCGATCCTCGAAGCCCGGGGCCCACCGGATCCCTCTGATCGAGGGCTCCCAGCGGAGCCAAGCAGCGAGCGGCTCCAAGGCAAGAGCAAAGAGCAGAGGGGACAACGGGCACCCCTGCCTCGTGCCCCTACCTAGAGCGAAGGGCCGAGAGACCCGCCCATTAACTACCACCTGAGCCATGGGTCCCGTGTAAAGAAGCTTCACCCAGCCAAGAAATCCCTCCCCAAAGCCGAATTTGGTCAAGACAGCCCAGAGAAATGGCCACTCGATGGTGTCAAAGGCCCTCGTGGCGTCTAAAGAAACCAGCACGGCAGGTTCGGAGAGGTACTCCGCCCTGGCGAGGGCGCCGTGAAGACGCCGCAAGTTAAGAGCGGTGTTACGATGAGGGATGAAGCCGCATTGATCAGGATGAATCAAATCGCAGATGACGCTCAACAAACGGTTGGCAAGGACTTTCGCCAGGATTTTAGGCTCTGCATTTAGCAGCGAAATAGGCCTGTAGGAGGCACAGCGATCTCGTGGCTTACCTTCCTTGGGGATCACGACTATCGTTGCCAGACGTTGGTCGTCAGGAAGGGAGCCTGCCTCAAGGGACTCCTGAAACATACGTTGGAGGAAGGGCGCGAGTTTATCCGGGCGCAACTTATATAATTCAATAGGCAGCCCGTTAGGGCCCATCGCCTTCCCCGAACGAAGGGACCGAATCGCCGTTGCAATTTCATCTACAGACAAGGGGGCGTCCAGCTGCTCACGGTCTTCGACAGACAAGCCGGGCAAAGCAATATCCCGCAGCAGAAGGAGAGAGTCTTCTTCATCCCTGTCAGTCACCGGGGAGTACACGGCCCGGAGGTGGTCAGCGAAACATTCCACAATCTCACCAGGCTCAGTCACACACACTCCATCCGCGACACACAGCTCCGGGACCACTCGGTTCACTCTCTCCTTCCTATCCAGCCATGCAATCAACTTTCCCGCCTTGTCCCCGGCCTCATACAATCGACCCTGCTGTTCCCTATACAACGTTTTGGCGGCGTCAGTGACAAGAGACCTGTATTCAAACTGTTTCAGGCTGAGGGCATGGAGCCCGTCCGGTGTGACACCCGCCTCCAAGGCCGACTCCAGCCCCGAAATGTCAGTCTCCAGCTTCACCACTGCCTCACTCTTGAGTTTCTTAGCCACCACTATCTGGGAGAGGGCGTGTCCGCGGATTACGGTTTTAAAGGCTTCCCACAGGGACATTGCGGACGACACCGACCCCTCGTTTTCAAGGAAGTATTGGTCCATAGCCTTAACCAGGCTGTCGCGAGTCATAGGGTCTCTCAGGTACCACGGGTTAATGGGAGCAATCCGCCCTGCAGACCGCTTCTCGGCGTCAAAGAGCAGCCACAGCGGGGAATGATCGGAAATACCCCGCGCCAGGTGCCTAACCTCCCGAATCCGACTAGTCTGTGCCGCGGGCATAAGGAAATAGTCTAACCTAGAAAGACTCCCATGCGCCCCAGAGTGAAAAGTGTACTGACATTGGGTCGGATGCATTAATCTCCAGCTATCTACCAGGCCGAAGGTATCCAGCAGGCCACCAAGCCATGCCTGGGCAGCGGGGAGGGCCCTGGATGGGTGACGATCCAGGTCACCCGAAACCACCGAATTAAAATCCCCGCCCATAAGCAAAAGGCCATCCGGAAGTTCAAGCAGCATTCGACCCAAGTCCGCGAAGGTGGAGTTCTGGAGGCCCGGGGGGACGTAGACTGAGATCAGGGAAAGGGGCTGCCCCTCCCATCTCCCAGACAGACACACATAGCGCCCTCTGTCATCCGAGACTACCCTGGTGATATCCAACGGAAGTGAGGATCGCAGGAGAATGCCCGCCCCCCTGGAACCAGTTGTGAAACCAGAATGGGCCACGAGGCGGTATCCTCCCCTGTTCATTGCATGACAAACATTGCCCACCAGATGCGTCTCCTGGATAAACACCACATCAGGAGTAAGACGACGCAAATACTGCAGTACTATACCCCGTTTGATACGATCCCCCAACCCATTGACGTTCCATGACATCAGTCTCAATCCGTCCCCCCCCATCCCCTCCAATAGACCAATGGCCCCCCAGTCAGTAGCACAGTTCCCGTATCTGGACAAAAATCAATACCTCGCCCTGTAAACAAAAAACACACAGCAAAACAACCCCTCCCTCCCCCCAACCCCCCCCCAAAAAACCCAACTCCCCCCAACCTGCACCCCTGCGGGCCTGAAAACCCCCCCAACTTGCAGTGTGCCTGTCGCCCTACTAACCCCATTCTACGAAAAGACCCCGGAGGAGGAAAGGGACCCGTCCCCGCCCGCCCCCCACACTGGTCCTAGTGAGACAAAATGAACAAAAGAAGTAAAACCCAGCTGAACAGTGCAAAATGGCAAAATCAAGGACCAAAAGTTACTCCAAAGGGGACCCGTCACCTTCGGCGCCCGCAGAGGGCCCGGGACGGTCACCTCTGTCCGGCAACGAGTCCAGCCAGTCACTCACGGCCACAGGAGAGTCAAAGAAGGCAGTCCGATCCTCATGTTCCACCCGGAGTTTTGCAGGGTAAAGCATAGAGTACTTTAGGCCCAGTTCACGGAGACGGCGCTTCACCCCCTGGAATCCCATCCGCTGTTTCTGAACAAGTTGGGTAAAGTCCGGATAAAAGTTAATGGATGAGTTCTCATGACGCACCGGGCCGTGGACCCGTGAGGCCTGTAGAATCGCATCTCGGTCTCTATAGTGGAACAGTTTGGCCACGATAGGCCTCGGGGGGGGCCCCCGGCCGTGGCCGACCGCCCGGAACTCGATGTGCCCGCTCCACGGCAAAGAACTTACTTAGGCCAGCAGGGGCCAACTGTTGGAGGATGAGTTCCTCAACCAGGAGGTCAACCGGGCGGCTGTCGGAGGACTCCGGTACGCCTATGACACGGATGTTGTTGCGTCGGGCCCGTCCCTCGAAGTCCTCCAGCCGCCGGGCCATCTGGTCGTTGACCGCCTTAATGTCACCAAGCGCGGCCTGCAGGTCCGACACATCCGTACCAAGGGTGGAGGTCCGCACATCGAGAGCCTGTACCCTCTCATTTGTTTTGGAGAGATCTGCCCGAATTAAGGTGACATCGATCGCCACCGTGTCGATTTTACGGGCCAGGGCCTCATATTGCGTGGCGATGGTTTCCCTGATGCCCTCAATGGCGCCCATGATGTCCTGCAGGGAGAGCTCCGGAGAGACGGTCGTGCCACCACCGACGGCATCCGGGGGGGGGGCCGGTCGCTCCAGGGGACCCTCTGCCCTGAGTGTAACGGTCCATGTTGTTGGCCTGGACCGGTCCCCCGCGGAGGGAGGCCTTAGTCTTACGCCCCTCGGGGCCCCCCTTGCCCCCCATGTGGTCACGGACACCGAAGGGGATCGCCGATCAAGAGTCGTAGGGGGACCGGCACCGCAGACCAGCGCCTCACCATAGACCACAATATAGCGGTGCGGGGGGACCCAAGGCGACGGGCACTCTAGTGGCAGGTGGAGACAAGGCCTCGCGCAGAGGCCAGGGGAATACCCCGCCACATCAATTGCATTCGCAGGCCAGCCCCCTGAAGTACGAAAGTGAAACCGAAAGTGGTAGAGCGGCCACTGGCACCGCACTGCAGCCGCTGTTGTTCAATTACGATACGGCTCCACGGTTCACCTTCGCCCCGGGCACCTCCGTCGGGTGGGTCCCAAAAGTTCGAACGACGACAACTCAGGATTCCCAGGTCCGATTCGAGTTCTGAAAAGAGATACGTGCTCAGCCGGTCTTCATCTGCCAGATTCCACAAACCACATCAGGATATTCTCAGGATAAATTCCGAGGAGCAGCAAGGGTCCGGGGAGCCCTGTGCTCACGCGACCATCTTGGATGCGCGCTGAGATAAACTATTTTAAAAGTCTTACCAAGTAGGAAGCGCAGCTGCCGGCTGTGGAGTGGGGAGGAGAGGGAGCGTCTTTAAAATATAAGACGTGGCATCCATGATCATGCACCGTGCTGAGGCAGGAAAACAGGGCAGGTTTGGAAGTGGGAGAGCGTGTTGTGCCTGCAAACAAAATAAAAAAGAAAGGAAAGGTGTGTGGTCGCCAAGTTTTGAAGAAAAAACATGATGTGCTGCGCTGACCAGGGCATAGCGCATGTAAAGAGTGTGCAAGAGTGCAAAACAAAAGAAAGGCGAGCGGTCCCCATGCTTAAGGATAAAGAGTGGCATGCAGCACTGATCAGGGCATAGCACGTGCAGGAGTACCGCCCCGTGCAAAAGTAAAGATAGGTGCATGGTCGCTGAAAGATAAAACAACTAATTTAAAAGTCTTACCAAGCATTAAACGCGGTGGCCAGCTGTGAAGTGGGGAGGGAGCATCTTTCAAAGATAAACCGCGGCGTCCATGATCGGGTGCAGCGCTGAGTCAGGAAAACAGTACGTGTTGGAAAACAGGAGAGCGTGTCTTGCCTGCAACAGCAGCTAGGAGTAAGTCATTGAAGAAAATAGTGCTCACAAACTGTTAATAAAACATACTAAGTAACAACACATGTAACAGGGGCAGTCCACATGGTAGGTAACAACAGGAGAAAAGGAGGTACTAAGAAGGGACTTCTAAACAAATTAACCAATGGAAAAAAACCTTTCCAAATGACAAAGGAGCCAATAAAATTTATGGGCGATAAATGGGCGGAGCTTAAAACCCATATTCTGAATACAGCATGTCTCGAAGAGACAGCACAAGCGCTGCCTAGGTGAGCTCTAAAGCAAGCATTTGCAATGGTCTTGCATTTGTAAGAGTTTAAGCTATTGGTATCGTAAATTTATCTGTTTTGATAATTAACACATAAATAAAAGGCATTGTTATTTACAATGCCAATAGCTCAAACTATTGTAAATGCGAGACCTATTTCACTTCAAATAAGCGGCTGTCATTTTCCCCGGCCTCCTTAGAAGTGAATGTGCGCATGACGCACTGTATGTTTCAGGAAAGCATGTCGTGCCTGCAGTAGTAGAAACTCATTAACCCCTTGCGTGCGGGTTTATTTCTCCCGCTGTGCGGGAGAAATAAACGGCGTTCGCGAACACGACGGCTGCCAGCCGTCGTGTGCACACGGCCACCGTAATGCACGACGGCCGGGAGACGTCTTGCGCACACAAGGGGTTAAAGAAAATAGTGTTTATGGACTAAATAAGACCTACAGTGTAACAACAGAAGCAAAAGGCCAGTCCTCATGGGAGGTTAAAAATGAAGACCAGGCGGAACTAAGGAGGGAGTAACAAGTCTATTAACAAATCATCATCAAAGATCTTTATTTTGGCCTGTATGGCCATAAAAGCACAAGTAAAAATACAATACATTTCATTGCATTGAATAAAAATGGTCATTGCTTTCTGTGAGGCACAGAAATACACATAATCGGTGTAAACTTACAGTAGTATTATATAAAACACTCAGCTAGCCCACATGCCAGCCTTAAGGGTCCAGAAATTAACCTATAAATAAAGGATTCGATAAAGTGTGTGTGTAATACATGAGCAGCATAATTGCCTTTACAGTATTTGGAAACTGCGTTCAATAAAGTGTGTGTGCAAAACATGAGCAGCAGAAAGTCCACTACAGAAATCCAGTACCGGAGTTCATGATGTTATCATAGCGCCCTCACCTAGCAGCATTCAAAGGTATATACCAATAGAAAAATGTTATAACAACATATACAGCAGATTATAATTTAAAAATTCTTGTTTAAAAGTCATAAAATACTTTCATTCAAGTTAAAAGAAGATCGGGGTTTGGTTTATAGAATGTATAATAATAGAAAGCAAAACCTATGAGTTCATCTTTCGGATGGCCCTACATATGCCCACATAGAAAATAGAAAATGTGATATTGAGAACACAATAGGCATGTGGGTGTCATATTTCAATATCCTAAAGACCTCAGTGCAGTGGCTGGTTCCCATATTTATACATAGCTGTAAAAGCCATTGGTGTCTCGCCCTCTTATATCCTTAACATAAAAATATTACATGATATTCCGTCTCCGCTGCATTGTTACAGGCTGGGCAACCCAATTTAGATGAACCCGCCCATTTGTTTGTAAAAAAGGCAAAAATTGGTTCTGTCGGGAATTGGTAAGCTTAGTTACACTTGCAATAAATGCTAAACCTTATTCAATAAACATTCATTCATGGGGAGGGGGATGATATACACACATGGACAAAGGGATTCAGAAATTAAATTAATTTTATAATCAGTGTCCGGTAATTTTTCAAAAAAACTTGTGCATTTACAGGTCTGACCAACCTTAATACAAATACAACATAGAACATTCAGTGCCTACAAAAAATCACATTTGCCATATACACGAATCACAAAGATAACAAACACAAAATGATACAGACAGAGTCCACAAATCAAGAGCATTGACCACAGTTGGACATGATTTCCCAATTCTGATTGTGGAAGTGACAGAACCAATTTTTGCCTTTATCACAAATGCCCAGGTTCTGAGGGTTACTGGGTTACCCCATTATCTTTAATCATTTGTTTGTAAAAGCACGCAATGGGAACATCCCATGTCTGAACTACAAATATAACTTCTTGGCAAGGACCGGCTGGATGTCATCCACGACAGGTTCTAGTCTGTACTGATCTTTTACTTCTAGAAACTCTAAGGTCAGTGGGCCAGACATAGACCTCCCCTGCATCTGGGCAAGTTTATGCTCCCTATAACTTTCAATCAGGTCCTTCCTTGATGTTGTGGGGCAGATTTCTTCTGCGTTGTTCCACAGGTCACCCCTACCCATGGCCACAAAAGTGTTCTAATGAAAGCTAACCATGGTAGTTTGCCCACACCCTGTAGACTCAGTACTTCACTCACCTCTTCCCTGTATGTAGCCAATTCCGGAGTGCTCCACAGACGTCGCCAGAATAGAAGAGGTCCGAGAGCAGGGTCATCTGCGATTGGTCTGATCCCAAGGTCCATTCCGAGAGGTGTAAGTGGAGAGCTTGAGGAAGACCCACTAATTGCATGGAAAAGGAGTTCTCAATTCTTGATATAGAGCCAGATGGACAATGACCCCAAATTTCAGCACCTTACAGGGCAGCACCCCTAGCTTGGGCTTTATACATTTCCACTGCCAGGCAAACAAATTTGTGGGTACAGCTCCTACCTTTGTCAGTCCCCCCATTGTCTGGGCCAACTTTAAACTTGCTTTCTTAGTTTGCGCACCTCAGTCTATTTTTTCAGTGAGCATGATACCAAGGTATTAAAAAATGAACAGCCTCTCTAGGAGTTTCCCATGTAGGCGGGGATTTGGCCGGGTACTATTACTTACTATTGGTAAGGTAAGTTGTCAACTATCATTTACGAGATGTTAGTGGATTCAAGATAGAAACTTCTGCCGAGGGAGGAGGTTAGAATATGGAGGTTTTGGCCTGTGGGGCTTATTAAAAGTCCATGCAAATATCTGCCATTGATAAAATCTACCATGTGGCCCACTACATGAGTGTGTGAATTACTAACCTACAATACATATAAATACCTATCGAAGTGATGTATAGAAATTGTCCTTTTTCTTGAACAAATCCCCCAGAAATTAAATTTACCATTCCTTACCAATAGAACTTGGTTTGCTTTAGATGAAAAAGAACTTGCTGTCTCAATACTCCAAAGTTTGACTAACTTGGATTACGGGTACCATACCCAACTTCAATTAGTAAGGTACCCCTACCTTGAATTGTTTTGGTGACACTATACCCTAGTTGGGCGAGGTCCTGATGAAGGTGGTTCACGGTTGTGTTACTCCACCGAAACACGCGTAGACCACGTGCGCCCAGACCTATTTAAGTTGTTGTCATCTAAATTGTATATCGGAGATGTCTTTACATCTATATGCTCCTTGTACCCATCAAGTATATGTGTTTTGTGTGACTGAGAGTGAGTTAGAGTCATGAATGTGTCTGAGAATTGATTGTTTTCATGAGTAGGGTGTTATTTAGGTAACTGCTGTTTGTATATATTAGGTATATTTTTGTTTATATTACCAAAACATTTTTTTATAAAAAATTGTGCTTTTCTAAGAATGTCATTTCAGTAATAGAAAATGATTTGTACTGTTTCATAAAATAATTAATACTGATTTATAACAGTTATAAAATAATATTAATCAGAAATAAAAAAATGTATTTAAAAAAAAGGAAAAAGACCATGTATTTGTGCATTTGTATGTTCAAACTATGTAATGACTACATGTAGTTGTTAACCCATGCATAGATTCAATCCAAGGTAAAGAAATATAGGTCTTAGGGGAGTTGTTCTTTGATTTAATTGTTTCAGCTGGTGCCAGAGGTATGCTGAAACCCCCATATCCAATAAAATTTCCCATAGTTTTTCCCTCGGTACCAGGTCGAATGCAGATTTTAGGTCCACAAATATTAAATAGTGGCTGCCACCGTCTATACACACAGATTTCCAATGTAGTAATTGTAGCCTAAAAATGTAGTCTATTGTAGACATCCTCACTCTGAACTCGGCTTGGAGGGGACTAAGGACATTGTGCCCCTCCATCCAGCTCTGGAGTCGCCACAAGAGTGCACAGACAAATATATTTTGCTTACGTCGATAAGACTGACAGGGCAATACTTAGCGGGGAAGAGTGGAGATTCCTCTTTATTAATTGATATCATTTCGGCCCACGCCCAGGGGGTGGGAATCGACATTCCCAGCAGGATAGGATTAAACAAAGATCACAAGAAGGGTGGCCAAATAGTAGGTTCACAACGAAAAAGGGTCCCAGGGATCTTATCTCACCCTGGAGCCTTGGATGGTGCTACCCTGGTCAATGCATCAGTTATCTCCTTCAGGGAGATCAAAGGGACGTCTAGACGAATTGGCTCGAGGGGGGGAGGCACGTTACCAGCAGGCCCATCCTCGTCCTCCACCCTTCGATATAAGGATTCGAAATGAGCTTTCCATACATCCGCCCCTATATTTGGTTCTATAGCCAGTATTCCACTTTGGGGGCACATTCCAAAAGGACCTCATATCATAGGTATTTAATGCGCTTCTCAGGGTATCCCATTTATGACATTCCCATCTTCTTTTTGCCTTATTGATGGTACACTTTTGTGGGCCTCCCTTTTTTCTCTTAATAACAGCCTATCCTTAATATAGCAGCGATAAGATCTGACTTGGCCACACCGCAGCTGTCGTTGTACCATGGACGTTGTGGTCTTCTATTCCCCCTTAATATTTTGTTGGGACAGAAAATATTAGCCATAGTAGATACTAGATTTTGGTGATTATCAAACGATTTTAGAAAGAGAAGTAGGAATGCAGTAGTTCACAGTAAATTGGTTTGCAGCCATGAGAAATGGGATGATTGTTTGGCATAGGGAGGCGAACTTTTTCTGAGATTGGCAGAATTACCCCAACAAACTCTCCTCCTGCTAATGGTCAGTGTTAGTCTGGAGTTGATTGGTGGTTGTGTTTCAGAAACACTCTTAGCACAGGGCGAGATTACCTGTATGATAAGAGCATTGTGGTCACTATCATAGCGGGGCACAATCTTAAAATCTAACACCCTATGCTAGGATTTTGTGTCTACCAGAATGTAGTCTATAATAGAGGCAAGTCCCTGTCTATTAAAGTGTAATTCCCTGGGGTGTCAGATTTTGTGTGCCCATTACACGCTCTTAATGACAGATTCAATGTGAGGGTATTCAGCTGCAGCACCAGTGGAGTCCATGCCCGAGTTGGCGGAATATTGGACTCTGGGATGGCCCAATGTAGATCCTCGTCACTGAGGTTACTTGCAATCAGGCCATTCAGTGGTTCGAACTGACAATTGAAATCACCACCTAGGATCACCAAAAAATTGTCAGGAATGGTTAGCAGGATGGCGGTCAGTTGATCTAGAGAGGTTGACTCTTGGCCATAACCAACCGGCCGTGAATAGACATTTATCAGGGCAATTCTGACCTTTGTAGGAAAGGTCAGAAAGATACAGAGAATGTCACGTGAAGATGACTCTATTTGTTTCACTGAATAGCCCAAATGCACAGCGACCCAGGAACAATGTCCCCTTGAGGGCCCTCCCCTACCCCCAAAAGGGGCTGCTATGCTAAATGACGCATAGCCTAATCTATGCGTGCTCTTCCTAGTCCAGGTTTCCTGGAATATGCCGATCCCATGTTGGTCTATGAATAACGCCCACTCCGGGTTATCTAATTTGGTGGTGAGACCTGCAATGTTCCATGAAAGTACCTCCAGCCTAGGACGGCCCGTGCAGTCGTCTGGGATATAAGACTGATCACCAGACATCGATATGCCATGATCTCGTGGGAGTGGGCTGATCGTCTCTACCCCTACTGTCCTTAAGCCATTGCTAGCATCAGAGTGATCAAATAAGGGGATGGGGATTTTACAGTCACCCACGGTTGATATTTGATTGCCTGTGTGCTCTCTTGGGATGGATCAGGCGAAAGTTGGTTGATGAGAGCCCCATGCCATCTGCCACTTTCGACTCCTCTCTCTCTCTCTACCAGCACACACCTTCGCCTGTTCCCCTTCCTGCCTTGGAAGCCCACACTGCTGTACAGGCTCCCCTTGTTGGATTGGGCTCCCTAAGGTCTCCTTCTGGTGGTTGAATCTCTCGTACGAGGGCCCAGTGGAGTCAAGTCAATCTATGGGCTCTAGAGACTCAAATCTGTTTGATAAAGATAGGTTGTAGAGTAGTGGACTGGGTTGGTCTTGGCCAAAGATGGTGCGTTGCTTATTCTGTTTCCACTCCCCATCTCATGGCCATCCCGTCTTCTGTTGTGTGGGTTAAACCCTAGGGGAAAACAATAACCCAGTGGAAAAGACCTTATGCCCCCATCCTGCCTTCGATGATTCCCATCAAGGAGAGCTTGTACAACAATTGGGTTTCTGAAGTTAATAACAACACAGTCTCCAGGAACAACTTTCGGCCTCCAGCCCACCCATCCCACCCTACGTGTCATAAGGATTTTATCTGCATCTTTGTTGAAATATTGCCGCTGCTTGGCCAGCCAGAATATACATTTATTTTTCAGTTCAGAGTGGGATTCCCTAAGACCCTTGTTCAACTCTGGTACTCCAGTTAGAATGATAGCATAAGGTGTTGAGGCTGGGGGAGATCGATTCCAGGCAAATCTGGCCTTTCTTCGTTACCTTCTGCTCGTAAAACAGACCCCTCACCAGCCCCTCACCACCCCCTGTTGGGGGTAACCACATACTGGTGGCCTTGTTGTATGGGCCCTGTGTTTACTTTCAGCCTCCACCCCATGGGTTCGCCCCTGGCAGTGAGTGCTATCACCTCGTCTTGGCCTGGCTGGGATACTTGTACGTTTATTTAAACCCTCCTGATTAATCTGGTTTGGAATTATAATGGGGGCCGTGTTATTTGTAGATGTCGATTCCAGCCTAGTATTGAGAGGAGCAACCTGCGATTTCAGGTGATTTAGAGACTCAATCCCCCTTAAGATTGCCTCTGTCTTGCCAACCCAGGACTCAACCAAGGTTGCAAGCTTGTCCACCCGCTCCATCAGAGTGTTAAGTTCATCCTTAACAATGACCCTTACTTGGACCTGTAAATCCACAACCAGGTTGGTCACCCAAGCTGGCTGCTCCATGCCTACTTGTGAAGAAACACCCATCTCACCCTCCCCAGAGACACCATTTACTGAAGTCTCTACAGCACACTTCATGCGTTTAGTCCGCATGCTTGCAACTGGTTTAGGTTTCCCTTTTCTAGCAGGGCCATGATGAACACACTTCGGATGCAGGATGTTTTGCATCCCCATTGCACGAGTACTTGGCTGGGGCATTAGAGGTTCCGAAGCCAAAGCTGGTGGTGAACTTGAGGCATCATGGTTGATGAAGGGTAAGGCTAAATCCGGGGTTAGCGATAAACGCTTTTCAGTCAACTCAATTACGGTAGCTGCTATGCCTGTAGCCATCTGGAGCATCCTGTCAATCGTGGTTGGTTGGAAAGATGTTACAGGTTGCGGGTGGCATTTGCTTTTTCCCAGCACAGGTTTGCTTCCCCATATTTAAGGATGATACATTAGGGCAAATCAAATCTCCTTCAGAACTTTTAGGCACGTTCTGCCCTGTCGCTAGATCCCACTATAAGTGGCTACCCAGAACAAAAGGAGAGGAATTGGTGGGGTCAATAGTAAAACAAGGTTGTGGACAGCCACGGAGAAATGAAAACAGCATGCGTAGACTTACGGCAATGTATCAAATCAGAGTGTTAAAGCACTGATCTTGGGTCCTGTGATGAACTGGTAAATCAAATCCAGAATTCTCCATGAGCAGGCCTCAGAGGGATAGCCCAGCTGAGCCTCCTCTGGGCTCTGACGGGTGCAGGCGGGACAGCCCATGGCCTGGGCTTTGCCTGGGGCGGCCCTGGCACGCCCGCACGCGTCCCGTTCTGCCGGAGCACCGAGCTCTCTTTATGCGCCTCTGGGCGCGGTCCCAAACGTTGCCGCAAGTGCATCTAAGGATTGGAGTCCCCCGGTGCTGTTGAGGCAGTGCGGGGGCTGCTATGACAGGCTCTCGCGCTCCGGGAGCCCGAGCGCCATTTATGCACCTCTGGGCGCGGTTCCAAATGTTGGTGCCTCCTGGCGCAAGTGCCTCTGGGGAATGGAGTTCCCCAGTGCTGTTGAGGCAGTGCGGCGGCTGCTATGACGGGCTCCCAGGCTGCGGGAGCCCTGAGCTCTCTTTATGCGCCTCCAGGCGCGGTCCCAAACATTGCCACCTCCTGGCCCAAGTGCCTCTGGGGATTGGAGTCCCCTGGTGCTGTTGAGGCGGTACGGCGGCTGCTATGACGGGCTCCCAGAATGAGAAGCCAGCATTTACAAAGGAAAATGACACAAGCCAATGAAAAATATGGGCGGAGAGTGGGCGGAGCTTCAAGGCTCCAATACACCATGCCTCGCAGAGCCTCGCATGTGCTGCCCAGACTCGACCTAAAAATGAAGCAGGGCCGATGCCAATCTAATACACTTCAATGACATGGGAAGTGGAAATAGACAGAAGCACAATGCCATTGTTGTAATGCCTGATACAACAAGCATTTGCAATGCAATAGGTCTCGCATTTGCGAGAGTTGGAGCTATTGGCATTGTAAATGACAATGCCTTTTATTCATTTGTTTTGTAAACCTGCAAGCGGTGCATAAACACGCACTTTACGAGAAGCAAGGCTGGCAGTAAAAGAGACTGCCAGCCTTGCTTCTCATAAGCATGGACTATAAGTACAAAGTGCTTGTTTACGCACAGCTTGCAGGTTTTTCAAACGCAAAAATAAAAGGCATGTCATTTACAATGTCAATAGCTCAAACTTTCGCAAATGCAAGACCTATTGCATTGCAAATGCTTGTTTTAAATACCATGCAACCTACCTTGCAGGCTACCAGGCTTACACAAGCTGGACTACATTTAAAAGGGCATTTTTACCTGTCAAAGGGTTATGCAAACAGGTTGCACTGCAGGTTTTCCACTGCAGCAGCCCGGCTACAAAAGGTAGGACTGAAGCCATATTTCTCCAGCTACTATAGTGGATGGCACAACAGGTGCTGTCCTCCACAATCAGCATTTAACTTCCAGGTCCTAAACACTTTCTACACCATATACTGGGGGCTTACAGGAAAGTTAAATGAGCCAATTAGGAATAAGCCAATTTAAGTATGTTTAAAGGGGGAGCAATGGGACTCCATTTCTGGTTAACAGAGTTCTAAAGCCAGCACAAATATAGGGTCCAGCAAAAGACGAAAAATCTGGGGTGACTATATAGAAAAGGCAGATTTCCTACCGGCTTATAACATTGTTCAAGAGTCAACTGAGGCCTAGTTAAGCAACACGACAGAAAAATAACTGGGAAATATTTATAGAATATTGTTAAGCAATACACTTCATGCTTATTATTGTGCAAGGCCATACAAAACACATCAAGCAATGACGGAAATGTAAACATGATATTGTTAGAGTCGGAGATCTCTGGTTGGCGCAAGGTTGCCCTTGTGTCAAGCAGGAACCCTCTCCTCCACGTCAGGGCGCAGGATAACCCCTCGCGAATGACCCTTGCTCACCCTCTAGGTGCGTGGCGTGAGCAGCCAAGGCGATTCCTCAGGCGTTGTTGGTTAAGCACTTACAATCGTACACACAGTAAATACATCAATCCCCCCAGAAACGGACACCAGACTTGGATATATATAAAAATACGATCCTTTATGTAAAAATAAGGTATATATATCTCAGCAGACTTATCACAAGACCAATAACGTTTTCGCTAGGCCACCAGGTTATACAGCAGGCCAATGTTCTTGGTTCGTAGTTTCCTTACTCGTAGTTCCAGTACTCACAGAGATCGGTTCCGGCGAACGGGGAAATAAGGCGTTGCGGGCCCCGAGCCCGATACTGGACTCCTTTCGTGATTAGGAGAGTCGGCACAGGTCGGTGCGACTCTCAGCTTGGGAAGTGTTCTTGGGTCCTCAATCAGCAGGTGTGGGCACGTAGGCAGGCGCGGCCAGCGACCCTTTAGCACGGCGGTGCAGGAGGGTCTCCACAGCGGGGGCGGCGCGGCCTGAGATGTCCGGGGATAGCGAAGCGGGGTCGCAGGGCACGGTCAGTGCAGCTGGATGACCCGGCGTAGATCACAGTCGTCGGACGGCTTCCGGCAGGAGGGGTGATAGCGCGTTCAGCGCACTCCAATGGCAGGCGGTGACAGGGATGCAGGCGGCCTGGCCCGGGAACAGAGAGCGGCTCCGGACGGAGCGGGGCTCTCACGGGTTTGAGGCAGGCGAGCTTCTGGGTGTCACGGCCCTAGGAGGGGCGATGAGGGGCGCAGTCTCTTTTCCAGCGGGATGCACACACGGCTCGAATTGGAGGACGAGCAAGAAGCACAAAGAACCCACTGTTCCTGGGGTTCAGTTCAGGGGGCAAGCTCAGATCAAGCCCTTGGAGAATGTTCAAGCACAAAGTAGCAAAGTCTTTTCAGTAAGTCTCTTCCTCTCCTCTCTCAGCAAGGCAAGCAGCAGGCCAGCTCCTCCGGCGTCTTCTTCTCCTTCTAGTCGGGCAGAGGTCCTTTGTGGTAAACAGGATTCTGATTTCTTAGGAGCCAGGCTCCTACTTTTATACCATGATTCTTTTGTTCTTTAGCGCCAGGGGGCCTAGGCCTGGCTCAGTCCAGTTCTGGAGCACTTTGTTATGGTGACTCTGCTCTCTCCTTTCAGCAGCAGGGCAGAGACATCAGCCGCCCCACAGGGGGTGGCGCCGGCTTTGTGGTGGCAGAGCACAGGTCTATTCAAGAGTCAAGGTGTACTCCTCCCACCCATCCAGGTGTAATCTCTCTACCCACCACCTGGCAGCCAACCTGTCTCTGGGGATTCCCCAACCCTGCTCCTTACTGTTGCCAGGCAGAACACATACACACAGCAGAGGCGGACTGAGATGGTCAGGTCAGTAAATACTAACTTTCTAAAAGTAGTATTTACAAACCCAGGATATTAAAATAAACTTGACTACAAGAAGTATTTTATCATCCTGAGTTCAGGCATACTAAACTTGACACTTCTACCATGCTCTCTGAGTCCACTGGGGTCACAGCGTTGGCGTGATCCCGGCAGCCCATTCTGGCCTATGGAGAGCAGGTAGCCTTCAATAGTGAAAAACGACAAGGGCTGTAATTCACTACTAAGACATGCCACCCACATCAGGGCATGTCCTACCTTATGCCTTCAATGCACCCTGCCCTTGGGCCTACCAGAGGGGTGGCTGATATGTAGGTAAGGGAAGGTTTAGGGACTGGCAAGTGGGGGCACTTGCGCAGTCAGCGCGACAGTCCCAGACTGCACGCAGGGTCTGCGGTGGCAGACCCTAGACACATTTTACAAAGCCGCTTTCTGTGGGTGGCGCAACCAGCGCTGCAAGCCCACCAGCAGCATTGGCATTCACGAGCCCTGGCACCCCTGGTGCACTCTACTGGGGACTGACAGTGAATCCAATCAACCAATCATGGACATCCATTACAGGTACACTTTACTTAGGGAGCACTTGCACTGCGGCACGGATTAGCCGTGGCGCAGTGCCCTGAGCGGACAACACCAGCAAAACAATCGAGGCACACCATCAAAAAGTGGAAGGGAAACTCACGCCAAGGTGCCAGGTCTAACACGTGTCCCCTCCAGCTGAAATGTGGGGAGAACTACCCTTGCCCAGGGGGTTCCTCGTCACTAAGGCGGAAATACCTGGACAGACCGTCAGCGTTGGCGTGATCTGTACCAGGACGGTGTTCCACCGTAAAGTCCATACCCTGTAGGGAGATGGACCACCTCAACAGCTTCGGGTTTTCACCCCTCATTTGCATCAACCATCTGAGGGGCCTGTGGTCCGTCTGAACCCGGAAGTGAGACCCAAACAAGTAGGGTCTTAGCTTCTTCAGCGCCCAGACCACAGCAAATGCTTCTCGCTCAATTGCACTCCACCTACTTTCCCGTGGAAGTAACCTCCTACTGATGAAGGCTACGGGTTGGTCCCAGCCCTCCTCAGTCATCTGTGAGAGAACAGCCCCTACACCATGCTCTGAAGCGTCTGTCTGCACTAGGAATTCCTTGGAGAAGTCAGGGGCCAAGAGCACGGGCGCCGTGCACATGGCAGTCTTCAGGGTGTCGAAAGCTTTCTGACAGGTGTCAGTCCAAATCACGTTCCTGGGCTGCTTCTTAGAAGTCAGCTCTGTCAAGGGGGCAACGATCGTTCCATAGCCCTTGACAAACCTCCTGTAGTACCCAGTGAGCCCCAGGAAGGCCCTCACTGCGGTCTGCGTCTTGGGGGGTTCCCAAGCCAGGATGGTCTCAATTTTGGGTTGCAAGGGTGCCACCTTGCCACTCCCCACTTGGTGTCCCAAGTACACCACGGAACCCTGCCCGATCTGGCACTTGCTTGCCTTGATCGTGAGGCCTGCTCGGCGCAGCGCCATCAACACTTCCCAGAGGTGGCGCAGGTGTTCAGGCCAGGTGGCACTGAACACTGCGATGTCATCCAGGTAGGCGGCACTGAACGCATCCAGCCCAACCAGTACCTGGTTGACCAACCTCTGAAAGGTGGCAGGGGCATTCTTCATCCCAAATGGCATGACTCGGAACTGGAAGTGCCCATCTGGTGTAGAGAATGCTGACCTCTCTTTGGCCCCATCGGTCAAGGCGATCTGCCAGTACCCAGACGTTAAATCAAACGTACTGAGGAACCGGGCAGCCCCCAGCCGATCAATGAGCTCATCAGCTCTGGGGATGGGGTGCGCGTCAGTCTTCGTGACTGAATTGAGTCCTCTGTAGTCCACACAGAACCGGAGTTCAGGTGTGGCTCCCGGCGCAGCAGCCTTTGGGACCAAGACCACGGGGCTGGACCAAGGACTGCTGGAGGACTCAACCACCCCGAGCGCAAGCATTTTGGAGACCTCCTCCTTGATGCAAGCTCTGACCCTGTCAGTTACCCTGTAAGCCTTGTGCTTCACAGGTAAGCTGTCTCCTGTGTCCACATCATGGACG
Source organism: Triturus cristatus (assembly GCF_964204655.1). Classification (NCBI taxonomy): domain Eukaryota; kingdom Metazoa; phylum Chordata; class Amphibia; order Caudata; family Salamandridae; genus Triturus; species Triturus cristatus. The sequence continues at coordinate 1,186,066,899 of NC_140581.1, read as the reverse complement.
CACCAATCTGTGACACCAGGAACCAGGGAGAATCGGTCGGAAAACTGTCCCAGCAAGTGGCGGCAGTCTTCCTGTTGTTCGGGCGTCAGGGTGGGTGAGAGGTTAACTCCATCCACTGACCCATCTTTCTCAGAGGCCACTAAGAGGTCAGGAAGAGGCTCGGTCTCCTCTTCCATTCCATCATCAGTGGCCAGCAGCATGCCCACTTCGGTCCTCTCTAAGTGGGGCTTAAGGCGGTTAACATGTAGGACCCTCAAAGGGTTCCTGGGAGTCTGCATGTCCACCAAGTAGGTGATAGGACTTTTGCGCTCCACAACCTCAAATGGACCGGTCCACTTATCCTGAAGTGCACACGGCTCCACTGGGGCCAAGACCCACACCTTTTGTCCAGGTTGAAGCTCTACCAGAGTGGCATTCCGGTCGTACCACCGCTTCATCTCCTCCTGGCTGGCTTCCAGATTTGCCTCAGCAAGTTGCCTGAAACGCCGAGTCTGGTTTCGGAAGGCCAGCATGTAACTATATACATTCTGGGGAGGTTTCCTGGGAGATTGCTCCCAGCCTTCCTTTACCAAACTCAGAGGTCCTCTTACCGGGTGACCATACAGAAGCTCAAAGGGGCTGAACCCTAGAGACTTCTGCGGCACCTCTCGGTAAGCGAAGAGCAGGCATGGCAAGAGGACGTCCCACTTACGCCTCATTGGACCGTCCAGGCCCATGATCATGCCTTTGAGGGTTCGGTTGAATCTCTCAACCAACCCATTTCCTTGGGGGTGGTAAGGAGTGGTGAACTTGTAAGTTACCCCACACTCCTTCCACAGGGATTTCATATATGTGGATATGAAATTGGTCCCCCTGTCGCTCACCACCTCTAGAGGGAATCCCACTCGGGAGAAAATTCCCATCAGTGCCCGTCCCACCACGGGGGCCGTCACTGTCCTCAGAGGGATGGCTTCAGGGTACCGGGTGGCATGGTCCACCAAGACCAGGATGAACCTGTTGCCCAGGGCTGTCTTGGGGTCCAGAGGCCCCACAATGTCAATACCCACTCGTTGGAATGGCGTACCGACCACAGGGAAAGGTTGCAGAGGAGCCTTGTGCTTCCCTCCGCTCTTACCACTTGCCTGGCAAGTCTGACAGGTTCTGCAGTAGGAATCTGAGTTCTTGTGCATTTGGGGCCAGTAAAAGTGGGTGACAAGCCTGTCATAGGTCTTGTCCATCCCCAAATGTCCTGCTAAAGGCACATCATGAGCCAGCCCCAGTAGGAAGGTTCTGAACTTCTGGGGTACCACCAGCACACGGGCTGACCCAGGTTCAGCAGCCTTAGGCTCGGAATACAGGAGGTCACTCTCCCAGTACACGTAGTGTGTTTTGGCCTGAACACCATTGGCCTGGTCTGCAGCCTGTTGCCGCATACCCACGAGAGAAGGGCATTCTTTCTGCTCCCTGCAGAATTCCTCCCTGGAGGGACCTCCTTCTTGCTGCCAATGGGTCAGCTCAGGCAAGTCTCCCAGTTCGGCAATCTGTTCCCCGGTAGGCTCCAGAGCATCCCCCTCAGGGTCTACTTCCTCCTGGGCCGTGGGAACTTCGGGGGCCGGTTTCCCGCGCCTCCTGCGCCTTCTCCCTAAGGCCGGTTCCTGGACCTCTCCCTCAGGCTCCAGGACCCTCTCAACACCCCTACTGGCTGCCATGGACCGGGTGGTCACGCACGCCCAGTCGGGTAGACCCACCATCCTCAGATGCGTGGTCTTCTCCACCTTTTCCCAAGGGGAGCTCTCCAGGTCGTTCCCTAGCAGACAATCTACAGGCATGTCAGTTCTCACAGCGACTTGTAGAGTACCAGAGACCTCCCCCCACTCAAAGGGAACTTGAGCCATTGGACAACGACTCTCTACGTTGTCAGCATTGACAACCCTACAGTAGGCATTGGGTACAATCTGCTCTTGAGACACCAGGTGTTGCCTCACCGAGGTCACGCTGGCTCCTGTATATCTAAGAGCCTCCACCTTCCTTCCATTGATGGTCACCACCTGCCCATATTTCTTAGTGTTAGAGGGCAGGTAGGTTACAGGGACCATCTCACTGTCTCCTAGCGAGACTAGGGTCATCTGCCCGGGACCCCCACCCTCCTGGACTGCTACTTCCTCCCCAAAGTTAACACTAGCTACTTGCCGGGGGGGAGCACCAGTGGGTGCGGTCTTACCAAACAGGCGACACTTAGGATCAGAGGCAATGTGACCCGGGTCACCACACTTATAACAATTGAAGGGCCCCTTTGGAACAGGTCTACCTGTCGGGGCCCCGTTCTGCTGCGGGGGTGGGGGAGGCTGAGAACCCTTCTGCTGGTTCCCTTGGGAGTTACTTTGGGGGCCTTTTTGGAACCCCTTCTGTTTACCCTTGTCCCCCCCACTCTTCTGCTGGGGACCCTGCCCACCTTTGGCGGAGTCTCCCACTTGACCCTTGTGGACCCTGGTGCTGAGCCAGCGGTCCGCCTCCTCAGCAAGCTTCCTCGGGTTGGACAGCTTGCTATCAATCAGGTGCTGGCGTAGCTCAGGAAAACATTGACTGGACAAGTGCTCCCATGCAATTAAGTCAAGCAGCCCTTGATAATCATTCACTTTGCTACCCTTCACCCAACCATCCAGCGCTCTGCAGAAAAAGGTCACATACTCCACATACGTACTCTCAGGGATCTTCTTCGTCTCCCTGAACCGCTGTCTATATAGCTCCGGAGTTAACCCATACCTGGTCATTAAAGCTTCCTTCATATGGGGGTATGAGGTTTGGAGATCTAAGGGTAAATCTAACAGGGTGTCACGCCCTTCAGCAAGGAACCTTCCCCACAACCCCGCTCCCCAGTCTTTCTCAGGGACCCGGTGTGAGGACATGGCCACCTCGTAGGCTCTAAACCACTGCCCTATGTCATCCTTTCTAAAATACTCCTTTACTACATCTTTGGGGATGTACACCTTGGACTCTACCTGCACTGGTGGAGTGCTGCCACCAGAAGGAGCGGTGTCCAAACTTTTCGCCTTCAGCTCCAACTCCTTCAATCTGATATCATGATCCATTTGGCGTTGTTGTGCCTCCAGGGCCAACTTCTGCTTTTCCATTTCCATTTGTCCTGCCAACTTTGCCATCTCCATTGCATGCGCCCTGTCTGCTGCCCTGTCTGCCAGCTCCTCTGGCGACCGGACTCTGCTGGGCTCCTCAAGGTTGTCGGGCGGAACGATGTCCCCCGCATTCCGTGGGTCTCGTGACTCCTTCCAGGCTCTCAGCGCCTTCGTGTACTGGTTCTTCCTCTTGAATCCAGCATGGGGGACTCTGAATTTTACACTGTAGCCTTTCAATTGCTCCATCGTGTAGCCTTCCAGTCTCTCCCAATCCACCTCATCTATTCCAGAAATCACAGAGAGTGCTCTCCCAGCGGAGTGTGAGCCAGGCATGGTTGCAGTAATGGCAGATGTCTCAACAAAGTTCAACAGCTCAAAACCTGTGGCTGCGTTATTTGGTCTGCTCTCACTATCTGGTGATTAATAATTCACTGTATGTAAATTACAAGTGCAAATCCAAAAATCCCAACCGCTGCCAACAATGTTAGAGTCGGAGATCTCTGGTTGGCGCAAGGTTGCCCTTGTGTCAAGCAGGAACCCTCTCCTCCACGTCAGGGCGCAGGATAACCCCTCGCGAATGACCCTTGCTCACCCTCTAGGTGCGTGGCGTGAGCAGCCAAGGCGATTCCTCAGGCGTTGTTGGTTAAGCACTTACAATCGTACACACAGTAAATACATCAATCCCCCCAGAAACGGACACCAGACTTGGATATATATAAAAATACGATCCTTTATGTAAAAATAAGGTATATATATCTCAGCAGACTTATCACAAGACCAATAACGTTTTCGCTAGGCCACCAGGTTATACAGCAGGCCAATGTTCTTGGTTCGTAGTTTCCTTACTCGTAGTTCCAGTACTCACAGAGATCGGTTCCGGCGAACGGGGAAATAAGGCGTTGCGGGCCCCGAGCCCGATACTGGACTCCTTTCGTGATTAGGAGAGTCGGCACAGGTCGGTGCGACTCTCAGCTTGGGAAGTGTTCTTGGGTCCTCAATCAGCAGGTGTGGGCACGTAGGCAGGCGCGGCCAGCGACCCTTTAGCACGGCGGTGCAGGAGGGTCTCCACAGCGGGGGCGGCGCGGCCTGAGATGTCCGGGGATAGCGAAGCGGGGTCGCAGGGCACGGTCAGTGCAGCTGGATGACCCGGCGTAGATCACAGTCGTCGGACGGCTTCCGGCAGGAGGGGTGATAGCGCGTTCAGCGCACTCCAATGGCAGGCGGTGACAGGGATGCAGGCGGCCTGGCCCGGGAACAGAGAGCGGCTCCGGACGGAGCGGGGCTCTCACGGGTTTGAGGCAGGCGAGCTTCTGGGTGTCACGGCCCTAGGAGGGGCGATGAGGGGCGCAGTCTCTTTTCCAGCGGGATGCACACACGGCTCGAATTGGAGGACGAGCAAGAAGCACAAAGAACCCACTGTTCCTGGGGTTCAGTTCAGGGGGCAAGCTCAGATCAAGCCCTTGGAGAATGTTCAAGCACAAAGTAGCAAAGTCTTTTCAGTAAGTCTCTTCCTCTCCTCTCTCAGCAAGGCAAGCAGCAGGCCAGCTCCTCCGGCGTCTTCTTCTCCTTCTAGTCGGGCAGAGGTCCTTTGTGGTAAACAGGATTCTGATTTCTTAGGAGCCAGGCTCCTACTTTTATACCATGATTCTTTTGTTCTTTAGCGCCAGGGGGCCTAGGCCTGGCTCAGTCCAGTTCTGGAGCACTTTGTTATGGTGACTCTGCTCTCTCCTTTCAGCAGCAGGGCAGAGACATCAGCCGCCCCACAGGGGGTGGCGCCGGCTTTGTGGTGGCAGAGCACAGGTCTATTCAAGAGTCAAGGTGTACTCCTCCCACCCATCCAGGTGTAATCTCTCTACCCACCACCTGGCAGCCAACCTGTCTCTGGGGATTCCCCAACCCTGCTCCTTACTGTTGCCAGGCAGAACACATACACACAGCAGAGGCGGACTGAGATGGTCAGGTCAGTAAATACTAACTTTCTAAAAGTAGTATTTACAAACCCAGGATATTAAAATAAACTTGACTACAAGAAGTATTTTATCATCCTGAGTTCAGGCATACTAAACTTGACACTTCTACCATGCTCTCTGAGTCCACTGGGGTCACAGCGTTGGCGTGATCCCGGCAGCCCATTCTGGCCTATGGAGAGCAGGTAGCCTTCAATAGTGAAAAACGACAAGGGCTGTAATTCACTACTAAGACATGCCACCCACATCAGGGCATGTCCTACCTTATGCCTTCAATGCACCCTGCCCTTGGGCCTACCAGAGGGGTGGCTGATATGTAGGTAAGGGAAGGTTTAGGGACTGGCAAGTGGGGGCACTTGCGCAGTCAGCGCGACAGTCCCAGACTGCACGCAGGGTCTGCGGTGGCAGACCCTAGACACATTTTACAAAGCCGCTTTCTGTGGGTGGCGCAACCAGCGCTGCAAGCCCACCAGCAGCATTGGCATTCACGAGCCCTGGCACCCCTGGTGCACTCTACTGGGGACTGACAGTGAATCCAATCAACCAATCATGGACATCCATTACAGGTACACTTTACTTAGGGAGCACTTGCACTGCGGCACGGATTAGCCGTGGCGCAGTGCCCTGAGCGGACAACACCAGCAAAACAATCGAGGCACACCATCAAAAAGTGGAAGGGAAACTCACGCCAAGGTGCCAGGTCTAACAGATATTGCTTAAGTGTAATTTATGCATGCTATGGAATCAAGCCAATGAAATTTCCCAAAGCAATGACTGTACTTTTTATCCAGTAAAACAGAGGTTTGCTATAGCAGTATATGCTTCTTGTCCGATAAGATGACACTTATAGGCCTAGTAACACCACAAATAAGTCCAGCATATACCAGGACCAAAAACCAGGAAAAGGTACAGCTCATTTAATTTGAAAAGGAAACTTTTGAAAATCTGCAACTTGTGTAGATGAGTGGCCTGCTCCCATGCGGATATTACCAAATAATGTAAATAGTATTCTTGTATTTACATTTATACCCTACTACAGTACATCCTACTGTTTATACAAACATCTGAGTTCAGCAGAAGCAAAATACATTTGTGCTGAAAACAGGTGGATGTATTTCTCCAAGGTACTTTTTATACACTAACAATGCCTGAAGAAGAAAACTATTAAAGACTTGAGGGACGTTCACTAATTTGAAGGTTCTACCACTAGACGCGTTGTGCTCCTCTTGTGGGGGAAATATTATGTGCCAATGAATTTTGCCAACTATTGAGTCATTCATTTTATTTCAATGGTTGATAGTACAAAACATAAATGGATGCAGAATCCGACACTCGCTTCCACGTGGTAAATCATAACCTAAGCTATAGCCCCACCTCTGGCTTTCTAAAACTAAGAATTAAGCCACATCAGGGGTATGTTTTTGTTAGGGGTCAAACAGTTAAATAAGGTCAATATAACGCTATAAACACACTGCAAATGTCTATTTGCACAAGTGCATTAAAATCAGTGTTCGGTGTGAACCGTTTCGTCCACATTTCCTTGCCAAATCGAGACATCATCAGATTCAAAACACTGGCGTTCTAGACCTGTCTGTGAATGTTGTTTCAAAAAGGAGGTGCTGGTGTAAAGTGACTATTGGCGTCACATTACATCTCACACCAAGACAGACAGCATCAGCAACGTTTTAGAATGCATGTTGCTGGCAAATGTTAGAGGTGCAAGACTGGGTAAAGGACACCGTTTTTCCCATAGCTGGGAGACCCCTTCATTTATATCCTGCACACACAAGGCTAGTCCACTCTCTTCCCACTTACACCATACCCTCTAAGCTCCATACCTTGCTGTTGGCGCAGGTCACGCTCCGCAGGACTCCGTAGAAGATGGGCAGCAGCGCCATGATCATCAGGCTCCCGTAGTCCAGCGCTGTCTCCTCGGGGGAGGCCGGCAGCAGGGCAGATGCGTTGCAAGCTGTAGGTCCGAGACGTTGATCAGCGATGCCTCCGCCATGGGTGGAGGTTCGTGGGGCTGCGGGGTCCAGAGAAGGAGGTGGGACGGGAAGGCGCAGCGTCGAGGCTGCGTGGAGCTCTGTATTAGGGCCCCGGACATGGAAGAGACTGCTCTTTCAAGCTCCGCTGCTTTTTGGTACCGGTAAGGGCACGTTACCTAAACAACTAGGAAGTGACGTCCCTTCCGGATGAAGTTCACAACTTTATCTAATACTGAACATAATTAGTAGTGCCCTTTCTCATTTCTGAGCGCCTGTGTCCCTGGCCCTTCCAGTCCTCTCGGAGTCATGGCGCCTCCTATCACCTCATGTGATTAATATAGGAAGACGATATTTGAAAAACGTAGGCTGCACCGGTGATTTTAATAAAGTCCCCTCCAAGGCCGCCTTCGTCTCCCCGTTTGTGTATAATTAACGAACCGAGAGAAAACATTAATCTCGGTGCCAAAAGGCAAAACTTGTGTCAAGGGCTCCTGGACTGTGAAAGACTTCCTCCAGCGAAGAGAAACAGCAGAAAAGTAACCCCCTCCTGGTACCTAATTGTAGTAGCGGGTTAGCGATGAAGGAAAGGAGTCGGAAAACGACGGTGACAATAACAGCTGTCTTTTATTGTTTCTTTTAAGTTTAAGAGAATAATAGGACCCACGGCACAGCAAGCACTGCATACGAGGAAGGTCAGGCTAACAATGACTGCCTTCCCGTCACATAGTTCTAAAATGTAATAGGACGCGTATTAACAGCTTAAAGGGAAACAAACTAAATAATAATTCTGTAACATGCTCACTTGTATTTTTGCTCCTTATGTATCATTACTGCTGCTATTGTGAAGCGCTCTGACACCTTCGGGTAAAGTCCGCGCTATATAAAAACGCATTAAATAAATAAATAAATAAAGTAATAATGTAGAAGAGTTCATGTAATGATACTACAACCACGTGTCCGATTGAAAACGACTTCAAGAAACTAGAGGAGGTTTGTGCGTTGGTGATGTGCAAAGATAAATTTTAACTTTCAAAATAACTCCTCAAAGTTTATCCATCTTTATAATAACGGCGCATGAGAGTCACTTTTATTTGTGATAGTTGCCTCCAGTGTGTATTGTTCAAAGACGTGTTTGTCCTCTCGTGCCGGCATTCTCTGATCTGTGACGCACTGAAGTTGACGAGGAGGAAGTGGGAGGGGGGCGGGCACAGTGCAAATGGTGTGCACTTTGATGTCCTCAGTGGCCGCGCGGCTCACTGACGGACATCAAAGGGGCCGGGAAGTGATCAGGCAGTGCTTTTCAGGCTGCCAAATGGTGCGCGCGGCCGGAGCACATGCACTGTAGTTGGGGGCCTGAAAAGCACTGTTTGCACTTCCAGAACTCGCTTACTATAAGTCTCGCCAGAACAGCGCTAAAGCGCTGTCTCAGGCGAGACCTAAAAATGACTATGCCATGAAAACCCAAGAAATTCGCTGTCCTCTTTGATGTCTTTTACCAAAATACAGGCAGAAGTCCATTCCGAGCAGTGGAACCGTTGTGTTTACATTCACATTGACACAGATGTACATGTCGCATGTCTCTATTGATGAGGAATGCGTGTATGTTCTGTGTTAGATTACCTTCGCGGGAGTGCAATGAAACCACCGATTGGTATGTGTTCACCAGTCCAGTCTTCTGAGCTGTGATAAGAACAAAGCCGCTTTTGAAATGTGGTGTGTCCTTTTTAATGAATAATGGCTCAGACATCTCAAGTTGTCCTGTTACCCATGCATTTTTGCGGAAAAGACGACGTTTAATAAAATCTCGACAATTGTTGCTCACTGACTATACAGCCAGGAGTTCCAACAATGTTTCGTGATATACATATGCTGGTCACACACGTCTGTGTACGTCTGTGTGTGTTATAAATGCAATATAAGTGAACGTTCTATGCACACAGTACACAATAACCAACAGAATCTGAGCTTGGCTCGTTTTCGTGTCTGCTCTGAAAGTTCTTCTGGCTAGGCTTCAGCAGGTTCCACTTCCGAGCAGCAAGGCTTACCAAGCAGGGCAACGCCGGCGAAGCAACTGTAGAGGAACCTTTGTTATGGTCTCGCCCGTCGGGCCAGTGCGGCTGCCGCTGAATTCCTATCCTAGGGATAGGGGCAGATGGAGAGCCGAGAGGCAGCACTACCCGCTCCCCTCCCTCTCTGAAACCCACACACGGTTGAATTAATCTCCCCTGTGCTCCCTCGCTCTCTCTCTACTCCGTTCGGGCACCTCTCTCCCCACCTCTAGTTATGTAAAATGCCTCTCTTGAGAAGGGCGAGTGACGAGTGAGACACCCCTCGCTCTCCAGCTGGGAGTCAGTTGGCAACATATCTTCTGCGGGAGCAGTCTGCAGCAGTATGGCCAGTGCGGTTGAGGTGTCTCTTACGGCGAGTGCTCGCTCTGTCGCAAGCTGGTGAATGAAGACTCGTCTCTGTCCATGAGAGCCTTCGCAGACCCCAGCCCTTCCAGCTGTCCTGGATAACCCAGCCGGAGTGCATGACGCACTGCTTGCTTTCTATAAAGCGCTTGTCTCGTGAGGGGAGTGAAGTGAGTCCGTTTGGAAGATGCTCACCCGAGCGTGTCTCGGATTTCTTTACTCTGGGCTGCTCTTGTGGGCACTTATGTTTTCGAGCTTCTTCAAAGGTAGGAACTCTCCATCCTTCTTTTCATTTTACTGCCAAAGACATTTTTTTTTATGTGGAACTGTTAAAATTCACTTTAATAAGTTTTCCGAATGAGCATATTCGACCATCAAAGCCACTTCCTTAACAGTAAGAACACACTGCGACATTGAGTTTATAGTCTCAGTTTACAAACACGGTCTCCAACATGAACTAGAGAATTTCAACTTTTGTGGATCGTGTTTTTTTTGTAAAAAAAATAATAATAATGACAGCTTTAGGAAAGGTTGAACTGATACGCCATCTCTCATGGTCAACATGTGCGCACTGACCTGTCCTTTTATTTGGGGTCGTAATTATAGTGTGTTTGTAAGGCAAATACAATTTGAGCGAAACTGACAATACTTCCGCAAGCTGGCAATTCACTGACACTACAATGGTTTCAGACATATGCCTGATTGGATTATCACAAAGCAAGGGTTCCACGAAGAGCAGCAGTAGCTCAATATATTATTTATATATTTCCCAACCGTAGTCACAGGTTTTATTGTTATAAACGCCCCTTCACACAGACATGTGTTCACGCGCAGTCCAGTAGAGGCTATTAACAGTAAACCCCAATGTCTGAGTACAATAGGTCCGACTCACGATAATTAGAGTTTGCTTTACCTCAAAAGGGCTTCGGATGGGATTTACCGCCTTCCTGGGTCTTGATGTGAAAGTAGAAGGTGCAGACAGCATTTCCCAACTGAATATACATGTATTAAACAAGCATTCTCCCCTCTTCAGGCATTCCCCACCCGTACGTTTGTGTCAATTATTAAAACGTTGATTGATCCCGTCAGAGAAACAAAATACAACATGAAAAGTGGATAAATCATTCATGTGGCAAATGCATTCTAGAAGAGTATGCCTTGTTACGTACACATGGGCACGCGGCGCACTGTGGCGCGCGAGGGTGAGCGCGGAGAGCACCGCATTTACCTGCAAGCTGCCACAAACTGCTGGAGAATGTTGATCGAGATTAATGCTCTTAAATTTAAGAGGTTTCACTCAAGCAGCAATCTGTGTTTATCTTGCGCATTCATAACATGTAATGTTCGTTTAGTTTGTAGGTAGTGTTTCCTAAGGTGCCCATAGCAAAAAGAATTAATCTGCCCATCATAAATATCGCCTTCAAAAGCAATTAAAAATAAACTGCAAAGAGCAGGGGCTCTTGTCTTTACCTCGTTAAAATGGTTTGCCCAGGAATGTGCTCTTCGAACGGATTAGCAATAATGCTTCCCTACTTTCATGATTCATTCATTCATTTGTAAATCAGAATATTGCTGGTCGAAATGGCATACTTCTTGTGCCTAAATGAATGAATAAATAACTAAATACAGATTATAATCACCCATTTCACGTTTCTCCGTGAATATTGACTTAAGTGGCCTTTTTAAAATGACAACAAATTATTGCATTCAAGTGAAACATAATGCTTAGATTCCGTGGCAATTCCACAAAACGATATGGCTTATCCTTCTCCTGGCCAACCCGGGCAACCTAAGTCTCTAGTAAAGGAGATTGGCTGAAGCAAAATATCATATTACTATTACTCTGCACAAATCCATAAAGTTCTGACAAGTGTTTTAGTATAACTTCTCCATAACCTCTATCATGATGTCTCAGGAACATCTTCAGAGATGGAGTAGCTTCCATGGTCGTTACATCGGTTGAAGGTAGAAGTAGCAAAAAGAGAGCGAGAGACAATGGGGTACGCCTGTTTCCCAGAATTGATAGTCTAGAACAACGTGTACGAACCCACTAATGAATCCTCATGCCAGGACGCCTCAATTCTGTGTACCCGAAGACAGGAAACCCAATAGGTTTTAAGAAGAACCCTCACCCACCAACCTAGTTATAGCTACCCAATTTACGTAGCTAATGTAAGATACTACGGGCCATTTATGCCTACTTTTTACAGTTTTTTCTGTGATAATATGAATGTTTTTAAATTGCATGCCTTTCATTATGCATTCATTCACATTAAGACGTATTTAGTCTATGACCAAATACACTGCCCACTTTTTCCAGGTCATAGTTACCTAGAACACCATTTACATTGAAAACCAAAGCTCCAACAAACATGCTTTGTTTCAAACCGTGATGGCATATATATGTGGCCACACAATCTAGTTTTAAATGTTCACTATGAGACCTGAATGCCTGCACCATCCACCATGTATGAATTTGCATACACTAGGTGTATGTCACATGTCTGTGTGAATGAGTGTATGTAAAGAATCCTTCAAATCGACTTACGGAGTGCACTTGAATGCATAAGTCAGCACATCACAGGGGTAAGGATAACAAAGGTAGACATGAGCAGACACAACCATGCTTCTCGACATGTTTTGTATGTCCTTGATGTTGTGTTTTGTCTTCCAGGTTTTAACCAGCTAGTGGGTCCGTAAGTACGGCTACACCACAGCATGCACAACACAACTTAGTGTGTGTGCTGAAAAATACTCACATGCCTTCTTTTTTTGCCACATCACAGTTCACATTACATGGTCCTGAAGAAAGCCTCATAATTTTTTCATGAGGCTGAAACATGTCGATCAACACTTAAGGGGATAACGAAGACCAATTCTATCTTCACTATATCCTCGCACTGTTTTTATTATGTCCTAGGACCCCAGGAATAAAACTTTTTCAGCAGGGGATCCCAGAGACATTTTTAAAATCACCACCCTGAGCACACTTCACATATAATAAAAACCAAAACCCGCTCCGCTGTAACACAGGCGTCGAAGCGCAGCTGGGTTGCATTCGGCAGCACAGCTGGGAACCCAATGATGAACCATGCCAGCAACTAGGTTGGTGGGTGAGGGTTCTTCTTAAAACCTATTGGGTTTCTTATATTCCAGTACACAGAATTGAGTCGTTCTGGCATGAGGATTCATTAGTGGGTTCGTCCATGTTGTTCTAGACTATCAGTTAAAGGTAGCCATGTGGACACTTTGCTCTTCACAAGAAGTTGAACGATTACGCTATGTGTTGCAGTATGGTTACTTGCGTCGTACATGCACAATGTATTAAGCTCTTCAAGACAATCCACAGAGTTGCAATTTTGTTTCGACGGGGCACCCATTTAGCAATACCAAATAGACGCTGCCTCGGCCAAAGAATCAAATCAACAATGCCACACATCTGCCATTTTTAAAGTTTTGAGCAAAAAAAATACCAAGAAATTGCAAAGCATCAATGGATACCCAAAGATAGTGATTCACCAGGACCTAGAGGGTATTTCATTCTCACAGCAATGAAGAGAAGGTCAGGTCACACAAGTCAGAGCTTTTGCTTTCTGAAATAATGTAAGTCATTACATCGAGTTGCAGTAGATGGTGTGCTAACATTAGAAATAGTATAGTTTACTATTCCAACACCTTACCTACTGTTGCGTAGGCTGGAGTTGGAATCGTAAATTATATATTTCCAATGTCACCACGCCATCTACTGCAAGTCGATGTAATGACTTGCATAGTAATGAGCGTGGTAACAACGCAGTTGTTGCAACAAACGCGTTGTAATGCCATGCGATGTTTTGATTCGCGTAGTAACGAGTTATATTCTAAATATGCATCTACTACTGGCAATAAGGCCACTAACACAGTCTAGGGCTCAGCATTGGTCTCTCTAAATTATTCCCATGCTCCACCCTGGGTAGCGTGGCTGCGAGCAGGCAGGCTTAATTTAGGAGACAGGAATGTAAAGCATTTAAAACCACCAATTCAGTAAATAAAAACTCGGAAATATTTTTATCTTTAAAATAACACCAAAACGACAATAATCCAATGTAGGGAACTGGAGATATTTATTTTTAAAGATTAAACACTTTCTAGCAGTTAGAAACCTATAGCGCAACTCTGGGACATCTTGTCATGCTTACCCAGAACAAAGTAAAACTTTCAGGCCGACCGCGATGGAGCCCTGCGACGATACACTGAGCGGGAGGCCCTGGTCAAAATTGTACCTTCGGACTTAGAAACTTTTCTGGAGCTTTTTCCGCCGGGGTCCCTCGATATTCTTACCAATCCGGATTGGTGAGGGTTCGCCGGCTTGACTTTCAGAGAGCTACCAGTCAAACTCTGGAAGTCGGACCTCCAGAGCTTTTTAGCAGGACACACCTGGAATCCGGGCCAGGTCGAGGTTGAAGGTGGCTGGCTTGCTCCTTGCGGTTGAGTTGATCACCTAATGGAGCTCTCTTCAAAGTTGCTCCAAACATCTGGAACTTCTTCCTGAAAATCCCCTTGAGGGTCCAAAGTGTCCAAAACACAATCCAAAGGCTTGGAAGCTCCAAGGTGGTCCTTGAACATTTGGGAGCACACGTCTCACAATACACCTGGACAAAACCCTTAAAAGTCTACTGGACACACTCCAGGCAGGGGCAATTGGTGGTGATGATGCAGGTGAGCTCTGTTAACCTGTAGCTTGCAGTGAATCACTCTTTAATCCATCAGAAGCAAGGTACATCCACAGGGCTGTAGTTACAGATAATGCAGCAGGCACAGTCAGTCAGAATACAGGGCTTTGTGGTGCAATTCAAGGTACCAGCATGGCAATCTTCCTTCTTCTCTGAGTTTCAAGCAGTGATCGGAGAGGCTCGACACCTCTCACATATTTATTCAGTGTTCTCTGTGGTCAAGCAGAAGTGCACTCCTATGAAATGAGGTGCAAGGCAAAACCCCCAAGCATGACTTCTTCCTCCAAAGTAGTATCATCTTCTCCCAGAAAGCACAATTCCTCCAAAATTAAACTGGGCTGATATCTCAGCAGAGCAAGAAGCGCAAACTAAACCAACTCTCAGTATAGATCAATTCCATAGCTCTCCAAAGCCTAACATCTGCAGATTCCTTCCTTAAGCCTCCCATCTGGGTGGGTCAGAGGGGATGGGGTTAGAAGAACCTGCCATTTCCTGCCTGTCCTATTCCTGCTTTGAAGCTTCATGCTTTACGACACCTCCCTCTTGCTTTGGCATTCCTTTGTAGCAGAGCTTCCCCAGCAGATAGCCTCTCCCTGGGTGAGCCACTTATCACTTCATCAAAGCAGCCTGCTAATCCAATTAACTCTGATCAATCAGGGAAGACTGCAGGAAGGCTGACGCTTGGCTTACAGATAAGAAAGTCTTATAACTTCTTTTCTGTGCAAGTTAAGATACATTCAACAATAGCATATTTTTGGATTTATCAATATCATTCTCCTAAGATTTTGAAAGATATGTCTTCAATTCCTAGCAATATTTATGCATTCATATACTATTGCAATGTTATCCCACAGGGCTCGGCACCTACAATGGGGAAACTGAAATGTGCAATTTCTCCATCATCAGGGCATATCAAAAATGTTTTCTAAGGGCCCTGATTATAGTTACATGACCCCCCACCCACCCCAGGGACACCTAGGGGAGACCTTGGGGGTCCTGAATATGCCACCATAGTATAATTCCCCACTCTAGAGTGCGCATCCCCAGGGCATATAAAACATCTTTCATAAGGACCCAGCTCATGATTACATCACCTCCACCCTTGGGACACCTAGGGGAGACCCTGGGGGTACCGGACATGCAAATATATTGTAGATTATCACTTTTTAAGTGCCCCTACCACCAAATTCGAGTTTGCAGTTAATTTACTTTGAAAAACAGTGCTTCAAGGCAGGGCTGGTTTTAAAATGACCTCAGACGCTCAGCAGTGCACACATGCAAGTGCAGAAAGGGTTGCTGGCCTCTAAACTACCATACCCTATATTATACTAGGACTTATGTGTCGTTTTAATCTCCCCTGCCCTAATATCTACTAGGTACTTATATGGTAGGTCATGCCAATCATCGGCGTACCCTAATACATAGTGTACCCTAATGCATGTGTGCGTTTTCACTGGTGTTTTCAACCTAGCAGTGAGTGTTTTCAACATAGCACTGGCCCTGGGCCTGCCCAGAGCAGAGCCCAGGAAACTCTTAGAGTTAGAAAACCAGCATCCAGGAGTTCAAAATGGGGCAAAAAGTGGGGGGGCACTGCAAACAGGTCTTGATTTCCACACAAGCCAAGAAGCTGATGTTTATGAAGGTCCTTCAAAGTCATATTGTTCCCATCAAGCTCCTACGTAAGCATTTAGTTTTAGTGCTAATTGCGCAGAGCGGGACAAAGTAAGATTTTGTACCTGTTGATGTGACTTCTCCACTTGGGTAGGTTTGCCTTCTTGCATGAGATTTCAACTTCAGAATGTTTCTCTTTTTTGGTTCTTGGAATCAACACATGGGGTAAGGCTTGATGTTGAAGCTAGACAGGGCTCCACAAGGCTGGATACTTTTGACACATTTTTCTTCACAATAAAAAGTTCTAAGCAGGATGTATATTGATGTCCTTGCCTCAAGGGGTGCACACTCATTGTGTAAGCTTCAGCACCTTGTCCCGATTCTCTGTAGGTAGAAAAATTGATTAAGTCCCAATCGTTTTCAACATTTAGGTCTT
Source organism: Triturus cristatus (assembly GCF_964204655.1). Taxonomy (NCBI): domain Eukaryota; kingdom Metazoa; phylum Chordata; class Amphibia; order Caudata; family Salamandridae; genus Triturus; species Triturus cristatus. Next base: position 1,186,050,664 of record NC_140581.1, on the reverse strand, counting down.
AAGGGTCAGCTTCTAGGCACCAGTTATCTCCCGAGGCATGGCTTTTGGAGGGTCCAATTCACAGTGGTCAGCTGAGCATTCTTGGAGTCAGGAGTCCTTCTACTTATTGTATCTCTGTAACAGGTACCAGGAGGCCAACCATATGACCCTTGGTGAGTAGTTCTGGTGCCTGGGTGCCAGCAGTATTTAGGGATCACTGAGTCTGCTTTCAGTTTTCAGGCAGAGACCTCCTTCTTCAGGTGTAGTCTGTCTCTTCGGGTTAGGGATGTTCTGAGGAGGTAGTGGGAAGGGGCCAGTCTTATCCTGTTCACTAGCCAGTGATTGGAAATTTCCCACACCCACACCTTGCTACTTTATTGCAGAACACTTCATTTTCAGCACTTCCACTATCAGTTCACTGCAAATCTTTGCACAATTCTTCAACCAAGTTGTACTAATTTTCATCCAGGTACAGATGCCTTGCCCCTTCTCCCATGCACACCCCAGTTAGATGAGAGATATGAGGTGATCTTCCCTCTGTCAGGGCTAGTTCTGTTTTTTCTCCTTCCTGCTGGGGACAGAGACATAAAGTCTAGGGTGGATCATGGAATCAATGGTTGTAGTTCCTGGCAGCATCATTAGGCATGTCCACTTCAAATGAAGAACTGTAAACACTACTCTTTGTGTGGTAAACTGCCCCAATTACTAAACTCCAGTAAGCAGCCATTGTTCACACCACTCTTGAATTACTGCTGCCAGAAGTCAAGGTGTTGTCTTCCAGGAGCAGAGTCATTTACAGCCAACCAGGATGTTTATACATTTTCTACAGTGGGGCTGTGAGGAAAATCAATTATAAACTACTTTACTGTCAGACAGCACAATACACACTTTTCTAAAGTTACTTTCATACTCAAGGTATCAAAAATCTACGTTTACTTTTAAGTCCGATTTTTAGAACTATGTGGAAAATAACTTTTGCTGACCACTCTAGGATTTTCCCATGCTGAGATAAAATAAAGTGATTTTTATTTAAAACCAGGCCTGTTCATGGATAATGTAGCTTTACCTACGCAGTGGCAAACTGCTTTTCCTAACTATTTAAACATAGTGGAGCTGCAACCACAAAGGCATTGGAGCACACTGCTAAATATAACATACATTTACATGAGGGATGGAAGAGAGGATATGGGGACACAGTTACATAAATACATTTTAAAGAGGAGGGATTTTAGGTCCTTTTGGAAGGATAAGAAATTTGGACGTAGTCTAATGTAATCAGGGATAGAGTACCACAGCTTGCAAACAAGCCATTATAAATACTGTTTGGATGGTTTTGCTCTTTTTATTGCTGGGATTTCCATGACTAGTCAATATCTGTAAAAACCAAAGGAAATGATGGACGGAGTGTTGAACATTGCAAACACTCACCCCCAGTCAACTGATCTGGGTTTAATCCATCACCGTTCTTCAGCCCACTCTGCCACCCCAGTTCAGACATGGACATATACAAATCAGTCTGACCCTGTGCCTCATGGATACAGTCCAGCCCGAACTGCCAAGCCATGTCTTCCCTGGACCGGAAACAAGCTTCCTAGGACCGGTTTCTGGCATTTCAGCCGTCTTCAGCCAGGCTTGCTTGAATCCAGTGGCAAAGTGAGCAAGGGACTCACGTCTGAGCATACCCTGCCAACTTATGGTGAACAAAGCAAAAACCAAAGGAAATGATGGACGGAGTGTTGAACATTGGAAGCACTCACCCCCAGTCAACTGATATGGGTTTAATCCATCACCGTTCTTTAGCCCACTCTGCCACCCCAGTTCAGACATGCCCATATACAAATCAGTCTGACCCTGTGCCTCATGGATACAGTCCAGCCCGAACTGCCAAGCCATGTCTTCCCTGGACCGGAAACAAGCTTCCTAGGACCGGTTTCTGGCATTTCAGCCGTCTTCAGCCAGGCTTGCTTGAATCCAGTGGCAAAGTGAGCAAGGGACTCACGTCTGAGCATAACCTGCCAACTTATGGCAAACAAAGCAAAAACCAAAGGAAATGATGGACGGAGTGTTGAACATTGCAAGCACTCACCCCCAGTCAACTGATCTGTTGCTGGGATTTCCATGACTAGTCAATATCTGTTCCTGGTGTTTCTAAGGCATCCTGTGAGTTGGCGTTTGTCCTTCAAGTACAGTGGTTGGCCAATATATAATGTTTTATGAGTTAAACAAGCAATTTTGAAGTCAATTCTTGCTTCCAGGGAGAACCAGAGAAGGTGTTTTAGAATGAGAGTGATTTGACCAGAGTGTGTGGCTCGTGCAACTAGGCGAGCAGCTGCATATAGTACAGCTTTTAGAGGTGCCAGAGCAGGTTTAGGAAGGTCTGCCAAGATTGAAAATCCTCCATAAAAATGGATCCGAATTAGGGCTTCAACTGGTGATCTGAAGTCTGAGTGATGAATGTATTATTTTGTTTCCCTAAATAGGTGGATTGGAAATTAGGGTGATCTAGTCAATTTGGCGATGTGACTCATTTAGTTGAGATGTTAGTCTATGAGAAATCTCAGAGATATGGTAAAAGGCTGCAGAATGTGGAAGAACCTTAAAGCATGTAGAGATACTAACTACTCCTATGTAGGGATGGAAAGTCTTCGGAGGAGAGGAGAACAAATCCACTGTGAGGGCATACTTTCCCCAATACCTAACATGTCCCATGTTTACAGATTAGGCACCCAACCTATTGGGCTTACAAGGCAAATGTTAGTGGTGACTTAGCTAATATATGAAAGCAGGTATTTCTACACTGAAAAGGCACTGTTTCTTACCATATGTCACTGCTGTACCTTTATACTGCAGCCCCTCTAGAAACACAGAAGGTGCTCTTCAGCGATTCATTTTTCCCATTCAAGTGGGTGGTGTATATACACACACAACAGCACAACGTTTACATTTTAAATTCCACACCACTGGTGCTTTTCATATGCCATCCACCACAGCCTTATTTGAAAGCGAAATTTGCCACTAAAGGGAAAATAATGCATAGTACATATTTTAGCATCCAAGCACAGGCATTGATACAATGTTTAGCATTGCTGTAGTGCACAGAGTCATAATGTCAGCCACACCAGACAGGAAACAGCAAGAGAACCACAACAAAAATGATGTCCTTCCTTACAACATTAAATTAGGTAAGCTCAAAACTCACTTCACATCACTCCCTTCTCTTTACCGGGCTCCTATTTCACCTGAGGTTGGCCCTGTGTACACCTGCTGAGTCACAGATAGTCAGTCACGGAATGAGATTGAATGTGTAAGTGTTCTGAGAAGGCTTGTTCTCAACGGAAAAATGAAAAAAAAACATGCATTTTAATGTTTGGCCTGTGGAATACTAAAGCCCTGACTGCACAATTACTTCTAGAAGAGGAAAATTCAGGTCAACAAGTATATCTGTATACAAATGGCAAGGCGGAGAACACCTGAATAAAACAGATGAACATTTTCAGAATTTCTAAAACATTTTATTCTGGTTGCAGGCCTCGCTATACAGTCTTCTAAATGTCCTGGGGTCTGAAAATGTGTTGCCTTTTGGGGTATTTTAGTCCACATCATGGCCCTACCAGCAGGAGGGTCTGGTAAAATGCTTGTATTTTCATTTATTGTCCTATGTATTGAAATTTCATCCAGACAGGTATTCGAATATTGTAAACGAAGGAAGCGATAATGACAGTACTTAATTTGAGCCGGTGGTTGCAGGTGGGGCCCACAGGCACTCATATTTTGGGACCAGCACTAATTTGCCTCATCAGACTTTGACAGAGCACAAGAGAGGGGAAAACACACAAGAGGGAAAGGAGAAGTAAGATAAAGATGGCGAAAACGGAAGAAAGCAGGGACATGCAAGAGTGAGATAAATGGGCATGAAGGGTCTAGTGATGGATTAAAAAGACAGAAGGTAGTATTGTGCACCCCTGACAGTCGGGAGAACTGGTTGCGGGCCTCTGAGCAAAACTATGCTCTGACATTTATTCTTTTACACATTAAGCACTGAATAATGAGTAAATACATGTCATACATGTGGTATGCAAAGCTAGCCATCTAACATAATAAGGTGTAACAAAAGTAAACAGTTGTCACAGTGAGTCCCATCTTTAAGTTGTCAGACTACTGTAGAATGAGAACTATTACGTATTACGATGATGGTGGTCGGAGGGAAACCTGTGGAGAGATACTGCTCCTCTTTCAACTGGCTCACAGAGCCCATAAGAAGAGGAGCAGAATTGTAATCCAATGAATGATGGCAGAGCCAGCTTTGGCTCCGCCATCGGGATTACAATGTCACTTTCCCACAGCCTTTTCATGTCTGCCTTTCCGACATGGAAAGGATGTCAGAAAGTGACTTTGGGGGTCCTAGCAAGGTCCCCTACCCCCCTGACCCATCGCTATAGGGCCTGGGGGTAACCTTTGGTGACCCCTAAACATCCCTGCAGCGTGTGGCTGGCACCTTGAGGTGGTGCCTGCCACACGGTACAGGGATGTTTCAAAATATCCATTTTACAATGGCAGCTTATGCTTTAGGCCTTTTCTGCCTGCAGCACAAGCTGCCAGTGTATAATGGATGTTTATGGTTGCATCCTTATTCGGTGGTCGGAACATCCTTTATGCAATGGCGTTCGCCCAACATCATAATGTATTTCCCACACCTTTGGGTACAAAGGTGGATCCTGACTGTTGTTGCTGCTGATGACTGAACTGTTGTCATCTATTGGGACCTTCATTGGCTATGGCCCCTTGCTGACCACTACTGTTGAATAGTTTAGAAACCGCCTTAGATTCGTCTATGATTTTAGCTATTTAAACAGCCTAATCTAGCGTAGGGTTCTTACATGCTAATAAACGCTGTTGGATGTTCTTAGAATTGCACCTCGCCACTAACTGATCCCTTATTAATTGAGACGTGAAGTTCTCAAAATCACAGTAAGACACCACGACTTTTAATGCAGTAATATAAGAATCCACATATTCAGGAGTCCCTTGGACTCTAGTAAAACATTTATGCCTACATACAACAAGGTTGACCTTGCCTTCAAAATGAGCTTCCAATTGCTTAATAGCACTTTGGTATTCGTCCAGTTCTTCATTCTCACCAGGGTTCAAGTCAGGGTAATGATCAAAAATATTCTGCCTCTCTTCACCTAGATAATAGTACAACAGATGCCTTGTTCTGTTGGGTCTAAATTTCTGACCATAAATCGCTTCAAGGTAAGCATCGAATGACCTAATCCAAACTCTCCACTTTAATGGAGGCTCCCCAGGTTATTGAAGGAAGGGATCTGGAGGTGTCACTGTTTGCATCATGGTACCCCTCAAACCTAGACTACAACACACTCTTACAAGAAAAGTGTTGAAGAGAAACTAAAAATAAATAGTGGCTCAAAATGACATTCCTCAGTAATCAACACATTTCTAAATAAAATACCAATATACAGTAAATAAAAGTACTTCAAATGTCAAGAATGAAGCAAGAACATGGACAATAAGGGAGAGGAAATATGTAGACAAAAGAGTGCTAATGCCTGTCAGCACTCGGATTAAAATTCATATGAGCATGCTGATCGCTGTAGAGATATTGACACACGAAAGAGTGCCAATCGCTATTGAGAAATCCAGGAAGAAGTCAGTATAAAGAATAACAATAGCTGCCGTGAAAATCCAAGGAGAAGTCAGTAGATGGCCTTGTAACCAAACCCAAGTACCAGTCTGGTAGGCTGCTGTGACTAGCAACCTCTCATTAGCAACCCTTCAAATTTTGAAACAGAGCTACAATTACACCTTGCAAAAGCCACAGTAGAAAGTAGGATGCAGTTGAGTAATGGGTGTTTCGACACAAGCACAGATAGCTCATTTTGGCAGTAACGACACAAGCAGGCAGACGCGCTAGAGTCCGTGCAAATACATGCACTCATAGTAATAGCCATGCTCAGGCTCATAGACAATAGAAGCGCTCAGGCTAATGGCACAGTGGGGACAAGGGGAGAAGACATGCGTGAAAGGACCGCACGAACAGAGCACAATACCCTGCTCTCAAGCATCAGACAGGACCAACTGCCACACAGCCAGTATGCAAATAAACATAGTTCCCGTAATCTAGTAAAGCACAGATGGCAAGTGTTAGAAATGGGGTTTCTACTTGGATGTATAATCTAAGCCAGGCACACCTCACCACTCTAGTCAGGGTAAGGGAGTAACACACCCAAGATAACCCCTGCTCACCCCCTTGGCACGCTGTCAAAGCAGTTAGGCTTATCCCAGAGGCAATGTGTAAAGCGCTTGCACAACACATTTACACACCTGTGACACCCTAGGCACACCACAAAAAGAGACTCCACACACACAGTTGTATATAAAAATATCACTTGTGTTATATATAAAACACATTAGACCACAATCACATAAAAATGCATTTAAGACATTTAGACCACAAATCACATACATCACCTTGCCAACCAGGCAATTGTCATGACATTCCATAGACCATGAATCATTTAGTAGCAGGTAAAGCACATTTAGACCACCACTCACATAAATCACTGTGGGCCCAATTCACAAAAGTAATCTGAGACAAAATCCTAACTTTACGACTTTCAGTATTCACAAAAGGCATTTAGAGGTACTAAAGTTAGGATTCCTATTTTTTGAAGGAGCAGTCTAGTCCTTTCTCCCTGGCTCTAGGCAGGAGCAGCAGCAGCAGCTGCAGGTCGGCCCACCCCACACACAGCAGGGGCAGTGCTCCTCACACAGCTCAACAGCTCTCCCCAGGCAGGTTACTCTTAGATCTAGCAAGGATCAGGTGAAGTCTTTGATTTCCCTGAGACTTCCAGCAGGAGGCAAGCACACACAAGCCCTTAGAGATTTCTTCACAAGCAGGATACCACAGCGGAGCAAACAGTCAGCCCTTTTCCTCCACCGTAGACATAAGCAGCAACTGCAGGCTAACCCAACCCTCTCTCAGAAAAGGCAGTGGTCCTCACACAGTCCTCCCACTCTTCTTCTTGTCAGGTTCCTCTTGTTCCTTGAAGTAATCTAAAGTCCTGGGGTTGTAGGTGTAATACTTATACCCCAAAATGTCTTTGTTCTCTTTGTGGCAAGGGTCTCTGAACCCAGTGCAAACCAGTCCTGTCCTCTCTGGTGCAGCATCACCACATGGGGCGAAGACAGCACTGTGAAAAAGGAGACACAGCCTATTCAGCTGTAAGCAAGACTTCTCCCACCACTCTAAATGCAGACCATCTCTATTCAGCCCTGCGATGAGTCACCCAGGCAAGGTAGGGCACACCTCAACCACCCGTGACTGTCTAGAGTGAATGCACATCTCAGCTCCTGTCACTCACACACCAGATACTGAATACACAAACAGCCAGAGGCACACAGAATGGTGAAGTAAGAAAATGCTCACTTTCTAAAAGTGTTATCAAGGGGGGTTACGTCCATCTCGGGGGCCTGGTAGGACGTGATAAAATTTGAGAAAAAGGGGATAACCTGGCCACCAATTTCTGAGGCTGCTATTTATTTCAGCAGACTAAGGAACAATGCTTCTGGCCTTGTGACGAAGCACGAAGCTCGCGCTGAAGAGGTAAACATGCTGGCAGAAAAATTACGCCCCCATTAAAAAGAACAGGTACACTATAATCCTCTCACGAGGTCTCAGTTCTATAGAGGAGAAGGCCCACATTGATGTTAACTACACTGTTAATTCTTACAGATTACACCGTGGTTCAGCCCTGACGATTATCCCTAAAGTTCCTGGGGGATTGGAAACGCGTCAGCATTTCCTTTTTATTCCTATGAGGGATTTTAATTAAAAAGGACTCTGGAGAGGGTTTTGTCAATATAAATATATACCCGCAGAGACTCACATAAACGTTTCCCCCCATGGGTAGCCTGTCTCTAAATAGAAGCCAAGTACAGGGCAATATGAGAGCGCATCATGTTTGACTAATATAGACTGGTGTTATTGTTTTCAATTATATGAATGTATCTTTCACATTTTTGTCCTTACTTTACATTGTCTTTAGTATTGTTTATTTGTATTTTTGAATTTTTCTGTTAAATGAGTATTGTATCTTTTGAATGGCACATTGAATATTTAAATGGTTGCAAATAAGGCAAAGTGTTTAAGCAGGGTACAGTGACTAAATGCATTGTTCCTTAGTCTGCTGAAATAAATAGCAGCCTCAGAAATTGGTAGCCAGGTTATCCCCTTTTTTCCCACTTTCTAAAAGTGGCATTTTCAAACACAGGATTTAACAAGCATTTGCAATGCAATCGGTCTCGCATTTGCGAGAGTTTAAGATTTTGGCATTGTAAATGACCATGCCTTTTATTTATCTGTTTTGATAATTAACACATAAATAAAAGGCATTGTCATTACAATGTCAATAGCTCAAACTCTTGTAAATGTGAGACCTATTTCACTTCAAAGAAGCAGCCCCCATTGTCCCAGGCTGCTTGGAAATTGAAAGCGCGCATGGTGCGATGAATGTTGCAGGAAAGCGTGCCATGCCTGCAGTAGGAGAAACTCATTAAAGAAAATAGTGCTTACAGACTAAAGATATACCATGTAATAACAGAATTAAAAGGGCCGGTCCTCATGGGAGGTTAAAAATGAAGACAAGGCGGGACTAACAAGCCTATTAATGAATCAGAATCCAGCATTTATAAAGGACAATGACACAAGCCAATGAAAAATATGGGCGGAGAGTGGGCGGAGCTTCAAGTCCATACTTAAATACAGCATGACTCGTAGAGCAAAGCATGCGTGCCCAGGCTCGACCTAAAAATGCAACTTACATGCACATAAGCATTTAAAAATTTAAGAGAAATGCACAGCCTGCAATGTTAGCAGTGATGTATGTCGAGACACTACAGCCTCACGGATGCTGCATGAGCCTCCCATGGAATAAATGGCTGCATTCTGGATACCTTGATTTACATAATCCAGTCTTGGGAATAGGGCCTATGCCGGAGTACAATATTATGACCTAAACCTCTGTGGTGCAATAGCGAAAGGCTTGGAGAGGCCGGACACACAGGCGCAATGCTCACAGACCCACAACGGTGATACAGTGTAAAGAACAGGGCAGTACAATTTTGCCCAGACAAAATTCATGAGTTTCTCACAGGTGTATTAAGTTTTAGAGGAAAAAAAAATGTGAGTTGTTGTACTAATGACAGACTTCAGATTTTTGGAAACACTGGAATGTGAACCCTTTTCACACCGCAGCTGCCTTGGGTTACTCACCGGTACACATTAAACCTTTTCAGATGGGTGCTGGCCCATTCAATGCTTGGCTTCACTGCTGAAGCTGCCAACCAACCTGGAATGCTTGTGGCATCTGGGATTGTGGTCTGTGCGTGAAGCAAGCATCTACATCACCAGAAAACAGGGCCGGGCCTTCATCTTGTGACTCTGATCTAGAGGTCACAGGCTCTGCAAATCTAGTTCAAAATCACCCCACAGCTGCAGTGCACACAGTGACATTCACACATTCGGTCAAGTAGCGCCTCTTTCACATCTCTAAGAAGGTAGGAAGCAGCTTTGCATTACAAATAACTTGTATTTTGTGTTTTAGTTCTACATACTAAGTCTTTTGTAAGAGTTACATCATTTTACATCCATGGGGAGTATGTGCAGCTAACCATTTACAATGAACAAAACCTACTAGAAGCCAGTAAGTGATCTGTGGGCGCAACAGCGGAAATTGCCATGGTAAACACATAGGTATCTGAGTCCCGCACACCACTGACACCTTCAAGTTTGAGCCCGTTTTTCAGAAGGTAGGGGGAGGGGGTTGGCACTGCTATATGTTTGGCTGATATGGACCGATGAAAGGGGGTCAGCAGCAGGGCCGGACTGGGAACAGAAATCGGCGCTGGCAAACTGCTCAGCCGGCCCCGCATGGGGTGAGGGGGAGTGCAGCCGAGCAGTTTGCGAGGGCCGGTTTCAGCCGATTTTGTTACAGGGTGCCGATATTGCCGACCCCCAATAACAAAAACGACCCCCAGGGGACCAAAACCGCCCCTCACCCTAGTGGCCTACCAGGGAAACACCCGGTGCCTGCTACGGCCAATCCGGCCCTGGTCAGCAGTACAGAAAACATAGACGGTGCGAAGATGCATTCTAGGTGACACCGGTCATGCAAGCACAGGGGGACAAACATAATGGCACGGCCTCCTATCTACACAGGATTGCAGCTAAGAAGGTGGTAAACTGATATGCTTCATGGGATGGCCGTGTGCACTGGTGTTAGGATTGGAAGCTGCTGCTGGGAGATACTGGCCTGGCGGCGTCTGCTCGCCCACTGAGCCTGATGCGTGAGGGTGTTTGGGAACCCAGCATAAAGTGTGCGCCAAAGGCTGTATTTATGAAAGGAGATTCACTTGTGCAGATCACAAGTGCGAATTACACGCAAGTGAAAGTATGTTGTTAGGCTGTAGTGGGCATTTCTGTGGGAACACCCAAAATGCACATGGGTGTGGTTATGCACAGCCACCCCCCAAAAAAAAAATATGGTCTTGAATGTAGATCTGTCAGTGAGGGTGGAAATTTGGGGTTGGGGGAGTATATACAAAATTGGAAGGGGGAAGGGATTTCCCCACCTGTAGTGAAACCAGAAGGAAAAAAAGTACAACATTTGCAATGCAATAGGTCTCGCATTTGCAAAAGTTTAAGCTATTGGCAATGTAAATAACAATGCCTTTTATTTATGTGTTTTGATCAGTAACACATAAATAAAAAGGTATTGTCATTTACAATGCCAATGATTTAAACTCTTGTAAATGTGAGACCTATTTCACTTCAAAGAAGCAACAGCCATTGTCCCGGTCTGCTTGGAAAGTGAAAGCTCGCATGGCACGCTTAATGTTGCAGGAAAGCATGTCATGCCTGCAGTAGGAGAAACTCATTAAAGAAAATTGTGCTTACAGACTAAATAAGACAAACCGTGTAATAATAGAAGTAAAAGGACCAGTCCTCATGGGTGGTTACAAATGAAGACAAGGCGTACTAAGGAGGGACTAAGAAGCCTATTAACGAATCAGATGTCCGCATTTACAAAGGACAATGACATAAGCCAATGAAAAATATGGGTGGAGAGTGGGCGGAGCTTCAAGTTTATACTCGAATACAGCATGCCTCTCAGAGCAGCGCATGCGCTGCCCAGGCTTGACCTAAAACCCCCTTCACCACAAGGTGCGTTAATAAATTCCAAGTTCAGAGAGTCTAAACATCATTTGCCTATTTCGTCCCCATGGAAAGTTACATGTGTAAAAATGGCACAGTGCAACCCCAATGATAAGCCTATGGGACAGACAGCCTTTCAACACTGTAAAATGATTTACTCAGTATTTCACTATCGGGACATGTCACACACACCAGTACATGTCCTACCTTTCGCATACACTGCCCCCTGCCCATGGGGGTACCTTGGGTCTACCATAGGGGTGCCGTACATGTAAGGAAAGTGAAGGTTTGGGCCTGGAAAGTGTGTCCACTTGTCAGGACAACATGGCAGTTTACAACTGCGTGTGCAGACGCTGCAGTAGTAAGTCTGAGGTCCATTTACAGGGGCCCAGTAGTAGCATTTGATTTACAGGCCCTGTCGCACACTAATCATGGATAACCAATCATTGTCACAATTTATACAGAGAGCATATGCACTTTAGCACTGATCAGAAGTGGTAAAGTGCCCAGAAACCTATAGCCAACACAAACAGGGTCAGAAAAATAGCAGTCAAAAGGCAAAAAGTTTGGGAATAAATCTGTCAAAAGGGCCTGGTCTAACAGCAAGTCAATGACACCAAACACAGATCCAAAATTGGGTGCCCTCCTTCAAACAGCGTCTCCTTGGCTCAACCTTCTTGACAGAGTAGACATAAGAATGCAGGTGCCTCCACGCAGGCTTATCCTTAGTCGCTCGTCACCAAAATTGAAGTGAAGTTGACACCAACACTCACAAAGTAAACCGAAGAGGTTTATTGTGTCACTCCATGAATACAAGTATACAGAGCCCAGAAGACACAACCAGTCCCAGATCGCGGCTGTCTCTTGGAGTAGTAGGTTCTCTTTTAGAGCACATACATGTCACCAGTGAACCTTAAGTATGTCACCAGCCTATGAAAGTGCATACACACCACACTTAGCTATACACCATACATACACTCATTCAAACACATACCCTTATACAACTATGTCACAGTGCAAAGCTAGATTTTCCGAGTGACTTTGTTGAGAATATTGTGGGCTAATGATAGGAACTTAACTCTGATTTTATCTCCACTGCCACCTAAGCTTAAAGCAGGAGAGGAATATTTAAACCTGTGTACGGTAACGGACGTAATGTTTTAACTATTTTATCTTACAATTGGCAGTGTACACAATGCCTACGTTGTAATTTGATAAGAGCAGAAGAGGAACTTTTCCTGAGTAGAGAGCAGCTGACACTGGCAAATGCAGAATTGCCAGAATCATAGCTACCCAATATTGATTCCACCTCATGCCTCATTCTTCCACCACCCCACACTCCCAGTCTCTTCATCTCACTGTTGCAGGTTCGTATAAGTCTCAGCTTGATCCATTTATTGCTATTTTCTTAACCTTCACTTTCGCATTTTTTTTAATTTTCTGACTATATCTCACTTACTCTGGTTCAAAGCCTGAAAATAAGCCTCCGTCCCCAAAAACGAGTGCTGTTGCTCACCTTCTGCAAGCAACAGCATAAATTATGAACTGAGCTCAAAGCACACATTTAATAGTTGACCTTTAGATGATGTCAGAAATATGTCATTATCTAAAGCTAAAATGTTATACATACGAATGGTTGTGATCACTGTGTTTGAGCCTAACAAACATACCTCAGTTTTAGAAATCCGTAAAATATAAATTGAGTGAAAACTGTATCTGTCAGAAATTCTGGGGTTAATTTACCCTGAGTACCTTTATGAGGGACGTCGATTTGTGGCAATGTTTTGCAAAGAACTTGTGAAAAAGTAAGCCTAGCCAGCGAAGTACGTCAGTTCAACAATGGATGCTGTTCAGTTCAGGGCATGTACCACAGCCAACGTAGAAAAAGGGGGCCGCTTTCTCACCTCTAGCAAGTTCTGTCATTGTTTACAAGCTGATTGTGTGCTCACCTCTTTCTGTCTTGAACCACATTTGCCTTCCCTTTGCCAGAAATTGCTGATGTGCTCGAGGTGCTGCTGCAGTTGGACTGTTGTGTTGGTGGCTGGATTGTCGGTACAGGTGGGACTGTACCCAGTGGTTGAGCAGAGGGCCTGCTTTAAGAAAGACATGGAGACAGGTATTGAGTGTCTGATGGCCACCGCGTACACGCGTCTGCTGACGTCACGTGCGTGGTGGTAGCTTTATTATTCTTTCATCGCGTTACCGGGGCCAGTCTACTTTGTCCGGTTAGCTCAGGGGTGTAGCTCTAGTTTCCCCTGCGGGAAGTTACACAGTGGGGCGTCCTTCTAATCGCAGCGGTTACATCACCGCTGCGACATAACATTCCTCCCAAAAACAGAAACTCAATCCAGCAACAACAAACACCTAGAACATACAGCGGGATGCCCCCCCCCCCCCCCCCCCCCCCCCGCCCTTGATACTTAATACAAAAACAAAAAAGAACAGTCTTACATGAAGTAGTCCTTCAGCTTCCGGCTCGGCTCAGGGTTGCATCGGAGCTGATACTGGGAGACTCCCTGACCACCGGACTCTCCGTCTGCCTCCTCACTAGAGGTCCGATGCAACGACTCTCCGGAGTTTTCTGGCACCTCAGCAGTTCCAGGCACTAAAATGTCAGGGTCCGTTGACAGGCCAGGGTCCACTCTGATGGGTGGCAGCGAAGATTCGCCAGCTTCTTCCGCAGGGCTAGGAGCAGAATGAGTGTCAAAGGGGGACCGGTTCAGTCTCTCCGTTCCTCTGTCCGGCGATGCAGTCTCCTCAATATGACATTGTTTGAAGTGGGAAATGTTCTGTGTTACAACCTCTCCAGGCCACGACCCTCGTGCCTCGCACCCGGATAACAGTCCAGGGATGTCTTTCATACGGGAGATGGAACTTGCTATTAGTCACGCGATTCTTGAGCAGCACCTTGTCTCCTAATTCCAGATGCACCTGTTGAGCTCCTCGCTGATTTGCGCATGCGTCCTTCTTCGCTGTTCATCTATCCGGTGATCATCAGGATGGGCCGGGCACCACTGGGGATGATGGGGAATGGAGTCAGTGACAACGCGTCCCATTGACAGGTGCCCTGGGGCCAAGCCTGTCGTTGTGTGAGGAGTTTGTCGGTAATTTCGCAGGAACATGAACAGAGCTAGCTCCATGGGCTGGTGACGTTCATGGGCTATGCGGATAACCTTGTTTAATGTTCGCATAAACCGCTCCACCTCTTTGTTGGCCAGCGAGGCATGATCCGTCTATGTTTAATGCCCAGCGAAGCGAGATAGGTAGCTAACTCCTGACCTTGAAAAGGCGGTCCATTATCGGTTTTGAGTTCTTGAAAAATACCGTGCTTTGCTATCACCTTTCCTAACTTCGGGATGATCTCAGCAGCACTTAGTGAGGTAACAATCTCAATCTCCGGATATTTTAAATAATCATCAATGGCCACAAAGGTGTGTCTCCCATCCAGCAGACTTCCGAAATTGAGGCTGACACTCATCCATGGACGCGGGGGTCTCGGCTCAGTGATCACGGGAGCGTGCTTGGGACTTCCTCCAGTTGCCTGGCACCACTGGCATTCCATGACAGCAGCCTCCACGAACTTGTCCATTAAAGGAAACCACACTTTGGTTTGCATCCTTGATTTGGTTTTAACCATACCTTGATGTCCACTGTGGGCCAGTTGAATAACTCTGGCGGTCAATGATGAGGGAACCACTAGCCGGTGTCCTCCCATGAGACATCCTGTGGCGTCTTCCGTCAGTTCCTCTCGGACGTGATACAGACTCTCCAATATCCGGCGTGCTTCCACGTGAGTATTCTCCATTCTTCCCTGGCTTTGTGCCAATTGCCGTGCTTCACTGCTTGCTTGGCTCTTTGCAAACATTCATCCCTGTCTGTTTCATTCTTCAGATCATCGATGGAGAGGGAATAGGACAGGACCTTTCCGTGATGCATCGGACATATTCCTCCATGTCTGTGGGATCTTCCTCCTCTTGGGCTGTAGCCTTCCTCGGATGTCTTGACAGATAATCAGCGGGGTTGCGGCTCCCAGGCCCAATTCTGCAGTTATAATTCTGTAGCTGCAGCATCCACTTTTCTATCCTCGGCAAAGGTTTCTATGAGGTGCCAGAGAAAAGAGGTAGCAGGGGCTTGTGGTCAGTGGCTGCTACAAATGGCTTGCCGTAAACATACAGGTGGAAGTGACGACACCCCCAGTGAATGGCGATAGCTTCCTTTTCAATCTGGGAGTACCTCTGCTCGGTGTCAGTGAGCGAGCGGCTAGCGAAAGCCACCGGGGCCCAGTCCTCTTCAGCAGTACAGCATTGCATTAGCACTGCGCCCAGTCCCTTCGGGCCTGCGTCTACCGCAATCAGCATGAGTTTCTGTGGGTCAAAAAATGCCAAGGTGGCGGCAACGGACACAGCATCTTTGATGTCTTGGAATGCCTTGGTCTGTGGTTCACCCCACACCCATGGGTCGAAGCCCTTCGTGGGATCCCTCAGGGGCTGGTTGAGGGCCGTGAGGTCTCTGATAAAATGCCCACAGTGATTCACCATGCCGAGAAATCTGCGGACTTCTGTGACGTTGACTGGAGCCGGTGCATTCTTGATGTCTCTGACCTTCTCGGGGTCAGGATTCACCCCCTCAGCCGAGAAGGTATATCCGAAGAATTGCACCTTATTGTTTAGGAATTCACATTTTTCTTGGTGTAATATCAGTCCAGCGTCTTTGATTCTCTGGAGAACTTGCACTAGGCAGGAGTGGTGCTCAGGGATGGACTTGGCATGTACCATGATATCACTTACGTTGATGACTCCCAGAATGTCCATGATCAGCTTGTGGATTACATTCTGGAACACTTCTGCGGCACTAGATATTCCGAAGCTCAAACGGGTGTATTTACGGAGGCCCATGTGAGTGGAGAAAGTCATAATGTACCTGGAGGCCTGATCCAGAACCAGCTGGTGATACCCTGATCGCAGGTCGAGCTTCGAAAACCAGCACGCCCCTGCCATCTCTCCAATCAAATCATCAATGGTCGGGGTGATGTGTTGCTCTCTTTTTATGGCTACATTCGGTAATCTCATGTCGACACCTATTCTGACGGCCCCTGGTTGCTTCAGTTTTCAAGCAACGAATATTGGGGAGACCCAAGGTGTGGGGCCAGACACCTTTTTAAATATGCCACTTTGCTCAAGCTTGATCAGTTCTGGTTCCACTAAGGGGCGTAGATGAAAGGCCACCCGTTGGTGTCGCAGGGCTACGGGTTGGACCGTGGGGTCAATATGGAGATGTATTTCCTTTCCTTGATACCTTCCGATGCCCTTGAAAACCGACGCAAACTCAGTGAGTATGTGCTGGACCGATTCCTGATAGATTCCGAATACAAAAGTCACGACGCCTAAGTCTTCCGCTGCTCGGAATCCCAGAAGCATGCCTTGTCCATCCTCGGTGACGTACACCATGGTAGTGACCGACCGGTTTTCATAGGTCACCGTGGTCTTGAATTTCCCTCTCATCTCCAGAGACTTTTCCTGTCCGTACGCGAAGACAGTGATCTTTGTGGGCTGAAGAGGGGGTGCCGGCTGCATGATTTTGTAGAGAGCGGCTGCCATTATGTTTATAGTGGCCCCCGTGTCCATGACGGCCGTGACGTCCTGTGCTCCAACCTGAATGCGGCATTGGGGCAGCCGCCTGTGACGACTCGATGCTGCTCAGATCGTATGCACCTTATGGACCGCTCTTTCTTCCTCCTCGTCATCATCCATGTCACTCGAGTCACCACCTCCCTCGGGTACCAAGTTGACCGTTGGCTTGGGTTTTCTGTACTGCTTCGAGCGGCATACCTTTTCGAAATGGTTGAACCTGCCACACCCAGTGCATTTCTTGCCCTTCGCTGGACAATCAGCTGCCTTGTCAGGTGGGCCTCCACAGTTTCCGCAGGATCGCTGGGTACCTTGTGGGCTGCTTGTGGACGGCTTCCAGTTGCGTCTGTCTTCCGGTCTCGTCGTGACTGCGTTTACCGGTTACACTTTGATGGGTGATTGCAGTGCCGCCTCTATATGTGCTGCTCTGGCTTTGGACAACACTTTCGTGCTTCCAAGAGTTAGAATTTCCGTTAGGGGCTTGCCTGACTCTTCCAGGATTCATTCGGGAAGCTTTGCCGAGGCACACCCTTGGATAATTTGCCACGGATCTCTTCCATCTCATCTCTAAACCCACACGTATATGCCAAGTTCTTGAGTCGGGCATGGTATGTGTCGAGGGATTCGTCGGGCAATTGTCTGGCCTGACAGAAAATAAAGCGTTCGTAGTCCTGGTTGGCCATGGGTTCGAAGAAGCCTGTATGCGCATTAATCAGGGTGTGAGGAGTCTTGGGCGTCGACTCCGCAAGCGTCTTCGTAATGCGATGAATGTCTTTCCATCCTAAGTGCAGCAACATGGCCCTCTTCTGGTCTTTGTGGACTTTCGTGGCCTCGAAGTAGATTATGAGGTGTTCCACCCACTCTTTCCATTTGGGAGCCTGTGCAGATGGAGGTCCTTCCACCACCAATGGTTCAATTGGTGAGAGTCAGCAGTGCTGCGTGCTTCAGCAATGCTTTGCACCACAACAGGGGACCTTCCCCGTTAAGCTGCGTGTTCACTGGCTTCACGTCGGCCTACAGAGCCTTTTCTCCCAGCCTGGACCAACACGCTTGTGTGCGGCCGGTCAAACGTGCAGGAGCGCCGGCTCCCTCTGCGAGGACGCGGCCAATCTGCCCCTTCAGCGAGCGTTGTGTGACGCCTGTGATCGCAGCGGTAGTGTATCGCCTGACCTGATCCTCTGAAGTCGCGCGCCAATGGCCGGAACACTGGGGCACAAGCACCGCAGCGCTGGCAGGACGCCCACGCGGCCGCCCCAGCACAGTAGCATGGCGGGAACACGCCCACTCTCGTCGCCAGTGTTGTGTTGGTGGCATGACGCCGATACAGGTGGGACTGTACCCAGTGGTTGAGCGGAGGGCCTACTTTAAGAAAGACACGGAGACAGGTATTGAGTGTCTTATGGCCACCGCGTACACGCGTCTGCTGACGTCATGTGCGCGGTGGTAGCTTTATTATTCTTTCATTACGTGACCGGGGCCAGTCTACTTGGCACGGTTAGCTCAGGGGTGTAGCTCTAGTTTCCTCTGTGGGAAGTTACACAGTGGGGCGCCCTTCCAGTCACCTCACCGCTGCGACATATTAGACTCCTTAAACTTCCTCCTGCGTCCTCCTACTCATAAAGGCAGATGTTTGATCGTAGGGCTGTAGATGAACCGCTGAGCGGGAGTGAGAGAGCTCATGTGAGGAGTGGGAAGGTTCATGACCTTTAAAGGTAGTGTAAAATCTTTATGTTCAGTGAAGAAAACAATATTGATAACGTAATCAGGAGGTTAGGGTGCCAAGAAATCATTTTACTATCTGTGATGAGCAGGAGGCACCTGGGCTTCGTACATATAATATGATTTTCGTCTCCAAGGGCATGGGCTGTTGCATTTGACTTATGATGAGAAGACTAATACAATCAGGACTTTATTCTCAAAGCAGGACCGAGAGTGGTAAATCAACATTCAGGTGAGATTACCGCCACGGAAACAGCTGGTTATGCTGAAGGCTTTGATATTGAGTACAATAGGAGGTTTAGCATGGCATGTAGTGGCGAAAACCAACAGTGGTAAATACGACCTGCAGAAGCAATTATTTTGTGTATATATTGTAACTGAAAAAAATAAGTCAATGGCTGGGGTTCAAGTGGGCCAGGTCTTTTGAAACGATCCATATCAGGCTTTATATTCATGTTCTTAGCTTTACAAGCAAAAACAGTGAGCGATTTCTCAACGAATAAAAACCCTTCGATAATCTAAGTCAATGATGCAGTCTATGTTTACACTGCACGTTTTACTTCATCTTCCATTTCGTAAGAGAATTTGATTTTTCAAGTTTTACTTCATCTATCTCCAGGAGTTTAAGAAATTGGGTCATTAGCTGAGAGGCTTGAAAGCCCCACTCAAATAATAAACAATCCTTGTCAGGGTGAACCACAAAAGTCACAAACTAAACCTATGCTTAACTCTCTGGTAGCTTGACACAAAAGCAGTCACGCTTATCTAAGAGGCAATGTGCAAAGTATTTATGCAGTACTCAATCATAATCCCAGCCCCCTGATATACCTCTGTAAAAAAAATGTTGTCCAGAGATTTTCATTTTTGCTTTGTGTTTTTGTATCATTAGAGAAGTAATTTAGCTTGGGTAGACATTGCTGATCTGGGACAAATTTTACTGGGCGACATTTTTGAACATGGCGGATGTGTTGTAGTGATGATGCAATATTTCAGGAACCATGAGACCTATATACTTAATTTTGTTGTCAAAACATAGGTTTTGAGGGTCAAGTAGTCATATAGAGACAGAAACTAACTTCTCAGAACAACCCTTCCACCATTTTCAAAAATGGTGGCTAAAATACGGGAAGAAGAGACATTAAGAAATGAAACAGATAATGTTTTGTATCCATTTTATGTATACACCAAACAATGTTTATGATCTGCATATGACAGAAAAAGAATGTTTATCACTCCTGTTTTAGACACATTTTCATAGTTCGCTTTATTTGTTTCTGCAATTGCTTGTGGTACATTTGCAGAATGTTGAACATTTGAGAAGAGCATATAGACAGGGATATTTTTTGTAGCACAGGTTTTGCCAGTACAAGTACATTTAAGTTCTGTGGGTAGAGGCTCAGAAATTTCATAGGTTTTAGCACCCCATCAATATCTTTCCAACCAAATTCACACAGACCTTTCTCTACATATGTGTGATCCAAAACATTTACACATCTTCTCATCAAGTAGAATGCTCTTTTAATGTGTTCACGCACAGAATATGACATCGGTGGAAGGTCACCTAGTGGGACTGATCTCTTGAACTCACTGTACCGAAGATCATCAAATGTGTGACAGGCAGGGCTCTTTTTCCATAGACGTACATGGTATTTTTCTATGTCTTTAAAGTCACATTCTTCTTCTGTATCAGAAAATCCTTTTAGAAACTTCACAGGTTCAGCAGTTAAAGCTCAAAGCTTTGTTCCAATTTTGCTCATAGTGTCATCCCTGTAAGAATATGTGCCTTGATAAGAACACTGGACTACTCTGGATCAAGTTCCTTGTACAGAATATGAAGCGGGATTAAGTGTCTTTTCTCGCCTGTTCCATAACGTATCCACAACTCTGACAATCCTTGACTGATAAACATTGCAACAAATCTAAGTAGTGAAATAATAATAACTGTGTCATTTGACAGTACAGTGACTCGATTGGAACCATTTTGAATAGCCCACTCAACATGTGGCACAACACAAAGGCCAGCTTCCTCCAATTTGCTGTTACGTTCTTGAACAATTTGACCTGTACCTTTGGAATATATCTCTGCAGGCACCAACTCCTCATTTCACTTGCAATCATTGGAAATTCAGTGTTCACTGAAGCATCAGAAATGTTTTGGCAAGTTAACATACATCTCCAAGTTCATCTTGTGTGATGTTGATGATCAGAATTTATCAAGTTGCACAGGTATAGGTGTCAAATTTTTGATCCAGCAAAGATCATTGTTCCACTTGTAGCCATTCGTCTGATTCTCTCATATTCTTTGACCGGTATTTCAAGATAACTTTCAAAGACACTGTGCAGCTCTTGCAAGGTGCACACTGACTTTGATATCTGTAGAACTGTCTGAACTACCTCTCGGACGTTTTGGATGGATTAAATCTTGACCATTTGCAATTATGACATGTAGCTCACAACAAGAGCAGTTTTCAATGAGGACACCTATTCAAATTGAAATTCTTCAGGTTAAAGGTTTTTTACAAGCTCTTACATGAGTGTGTGTTTCACTGGTTTGGCTGAAGCATCTCCATGAAATAATGCAGTTATTAGTAGAAGCTCATGAGACAATGTTCTTGATAAATTCACCCCTGTGCTTACGAAAGTTGTTTTTTGTGACCTGTTTTGTAGTGGCTGGTTGGAAAAAACTCTTACTATGGCAATAAAATGCGTGGAAGTTTAGCTTTAGTGATTATGTCAAACAACTTTATCTCTTTCAATACAAATCTCTCCTGCTTCAGTTCTGCTTATAGTTTTGATCCATCTTCCAGGACATCTAGTAGACGTGTCTTTATATTGTTATCCGCATATTCTTTGGTCACAAAGTTGTGTAGTTGTACATGCTCAGCTATCTCAAAGGGGTTTCTTTGCTGCTGCATGAAAAGAAGGTGGCGGTCAACATGTTTATTAAAACATTCCCTTCTCTTTCCCACAAGTTCATGGTGAGGGACAGTTTCACACCATTAAAAGAATTTTGAATTTGTCATTGCTTTGAAAAAAATGCAAATAAAAAGCACTTCATGCTAAACTGGCTGCCATTGAGCAACATATCCCCTTTTACATGTTTGACCAAGAATTCCCTTAGAGCTTTTACGTGATCTCTGGATCGTGTGTTCCAGTTTCATATCTGGAGCCTCAGCAATAAACCTTTCCTCTCTGTCATTACCACAAAATGTCTTTGGAATAATTTTCTGTAGCTGTATAGTTTTTCCACCTCCAGCTTTTTCACTCTTTTCAAATACCAGGACCTATATCTGATATAGTTTATGCAATCAAATTCATGAAACACAGTAATCAGTGACTCCACAATCTTCACATGCAGCTCCCAATCACCTTCCCGATCAGCATGTACCAGGTTTTTCACTAGAGCTATCATGTGTAAAACATTTCACCCATACATGCAAATTTCTGATTTTCTTCCCATTCTTTGACAAACTCTATGAACTTGATTTTCAGGATTTCTGATTTTGAATAGAGTGTATTGAACATTGCCTGGCTTTGCATTATGTATTTTGAATGAAGTGCACCCTGTGCCTTGTTCACTTCTGAGATAAGATATGCAAAACCAAATTTGTCATTCTTGTTCCAGAAAGCATTCCAACCCAATGTTTCTGAAGCCTCAGATATGATGAGCATGACTTGTAATGAATGAATATAATGAGTTCCGCTCAATAATGACTGGACAGTTTTGCTTCCAAAGATTTCAGTCTTAATAAGTGTATCGTCTATGCCACATCCACTGAGATAACTTCCTGCACACCGCAACACAACTTTTGTCATATGGAAAATGCCCATCATTGGATAAAGATCATCAAATTCTACTGAATTGCTCACAAAAATGTTGGCTACAATATGGCAAAAACACCTTAATCGCAGAAAATTGGCAGGATAGGCTGGTCTTCAAGCTAAGCACTCACATTTTGGAATTTCTTTTAGAACTGTGTATACTGTTGCATAGTTTGTGACTGGCGATGGTATTACTGGTAGAAACCCTATCTTCTTCAGTGGAACGGTGTTCTGGGAGATCGGAGCATGAATTCTAGCCCACGGAGGTAGTGGCTTTTCTTCATCCTTCAGTCCGCACCGAACAAGCGTGGACGAGGGTTAGACATCGATCTTCTAAGTGGATGGGCACTGTGTTTTGTGGTCATCCCTTTCTCAGAAGACTCGGATGCATGTTGTGATTCACTGGTTTCTGCAAACGTTTTGACAATTTTTTCCAGATTTTTTTTTCCATTTTATACAACTTATAGCACTTGTTGTTAAAATGAAAAAATATTTGATCCTCTTAACCCACCAGTTTCAATCTTTTGTGAACTTCGTCTTGCAGTATTTCTGCAGCATCTCAAACTCTCTTCTGTCCAGCCGCAGTTGATAGTAGCTTTTCTTTTGGATTAGTTTGGCATATGACACATTTGTCTTTGTTGAAGGAGTCCTCAGATTTTGAAGCTAGCAGACTCTGTCAGGATGTAAAGATCCTTTGCTAGCACCTGCTTCGCTAATGTTCACGAAATTGAATCAACAAAAAAACCTGAAACGAAAACAATATTAAAAGAAATTTCCAATATGATGGCTAATGGCAGATGGGTTGCTCTGAGGAGTGTTTTTCAGCCTCTATATGACTTCTTGATGTTTTGACATTAAAATGAAGTATTTTGGTCTCATGGTTACTGAAATATTACATCATCACTGCAACACATCCGCCATCTTTGAACATAATGTCCAGAAAAATTTGCCCCAGATTAGCAATGTCTACCCAAGCTAAATTACTTCTCTAATGAAACAAAAACACAAATCAAAAATGAAAATCTCCGTACAATAATTTTGGTTCGGAGTTATATCAAGGGTGCCAGGACTAAACAGTAGTAAGGTTAAAACACAACGGAATAAATCCCAAATCTAAAGGCATGAAGTGTCACCCGTAGTTGTCTGGTCACAATGGACCAGGGTAAAGTTGCAAGTTTATGCTGATTGCAATGGGGTGCGGGTCAAGTACAGGGATTGAGTTTGAACCACTGAAGAGATACCATCTGAAGGCTGCACAAAGAGCTGCTGTATACATTGGCGAAAGTCACAAGTAGGTCGTTGTTGGCACGAGGAGCATGTTGGCGCCATATACGGTTATTGTTTCGATGCCAAGAGATGGTGGTTGCTGGAGATTTGCATTGGCGGTCCTCATGTACGGTCACGCTGGTGCTTTGTGTTGGTGATCTTTGAGGTGGTCATTTCTCAGCACGAAAAGGCTACTTCACAGTTGTGAGACACTCAAAACGTCTGCATCTTCATCTTGAGTTCAGGAGAAGTACACTCTATTGCCAGCTATGAGTCCAGAACGTGGGGATCAGACCTCACTCCAGCAGAGGCCAGCAGCAGGGCTCAGGCACATCTAAGTGGGTCCAATTGGTACTGGGCAGGTGCAGGGAGGCCTCTGGGAGGTTATTGTATCCCTGTAGCTAAAATAGGTCATCCAACCATCCCTTGGAGTCATTTCTGGGGAGCCTGGATTCAAGGCAAGCAGGTCCAACTTGCTTCTTTGGTCAGAAGGACAGCAGGACAGTCCTCCTTTTGAATCTTCCACAGGTGGGTGGGGGTATTCCCCCTTTGTCTAACCCTCCCTCTCTCCTAGGTTTAGCTCCAAACTGTCTAGGCTAACAAGGAGCAGGCAGCCCGAGGTGCATTTGTCTATCTGTTCCTAAACTGAAGTGATCGCTTTTTAAGTGTCTAAGCCATACAACTGTGAAAAACGACAATAGAAGTTTTTCACTGCCAGGACATGTAGAACTAAACCCACATGTACTACTTTGTAGACACCATGCAACCTGCACTATCAGTCTTTAGAGCTTACTTTAGGGGTGACTAACACATATTAGAAAGGAAGGTTTAGGCCTTGCAAAGCTTTTTCCCCCAGCTTGAAATGTCAGTTACTGCACAACAGGCTGAGGCATGTTTCACATGGCTACTATAGTGGGTGGCACAAGTGCTGCAGTCCACAAGTAGCATTTAATTTACAGGCTCCGGGTCTATATTATACCATATATTAGGAAACTGTAAGTAAATTAAATGTGCCAATTAGGTGCAGACCACTGTTACTATGTTTTAGGAAGAGGACACACACACTCTACCCCTGGTTAGCAGAGTCGTAATGCCAACAAAAACAAGTTCAGCAAAAATAAGGGGTGAAGACAAAACGTCTGGGCCAATACCACCCCAAGGATGTCAGGTCTAACAAAGAGTATTTGCTTTTTCCATATTATGTGTATCTGCAGTTTTTTACATGCAACATAAGTACACTTGCATAGGGAAAACTGTGAACTGACTCACCTCCAGATATCTGGTTGAGTACAGGTTGTGCATTATTGCCACAAGATTCTCACAGTGCCTGTCAATGGGTCATAAAGGTTTGAAGACTACATGCAAATCAAATTCTTGGCCTCTCCGCAGAGTGCAATGAGCAAATTACCATATATGTGTCAACTGTAATTGTAGGAATGTGTGTAAAGGAGATACACAGGTGTTAAAATATGGCCAGCACCATAGGAAAAGCCAATTAAGTATTTACAGGTGAGTCTATAGGTTGTGTGCGGGGATGGTCAAGTGGAGGAGATAAAAAGACCAGTGTGCAGAAAGAGAGAGTGAAAAGATTGTGCTGAAGCGGAAATAGATGACATGTGAGTTCTGCAGATGGGGGATTTCAGAAGGATGTGGGAGAGAAAATGGCATAAGTGTCTGACAGAGAGTGGGAAACCCCAGAGGAAAGTGGTGTGAATGGGGAGCAAGAGAGTGATTGAGACACGGAACATCACTACTCCTTCCACACATCCTAGTAATGGTTAAGTCGAAGAATCATATTTTCAGAATTAAAACGTTTTCAATTCTAAATACTCAGATGAAAATCATTGTTGTTAATCATTTATTTGATACAGTTAACAAGCATTGGCAAAGCCAATAGGTCTGCTGAGGTTTTAGGCATATGTCCTTTCTCGTGTAGTATGTCTGAATGTAATATTACAAAACTCAGAGAGGCGCCCAAATACTGCTCTTGTGGCACACTGTGTGAAGCATGGAAATTTTCTTCACATATTTAGAAGTGCCACCCTGATTGCACATCAGGATAATATAATGTTCATATTGCACTGCTAAACATTTTAGTTAAATTTTTAGACCGTCAAATGGCAGCAGTTAGGTTTGATAATGGTTGATGTAGATGAGCCGAATAGTGTATCTGTAGTAGGATATGGAGATAAACACTGCCGCAATATAATAAGGCAGGAGTCATTAAGACATGATTCAATGAAGAAAGGTATGTGTCATTTTTCCCAGGTGAGGCAGAAATAAAAGCAAGCATTGGCAAAACCAATAGTTCTGGCCTTTGGAATGCTTGTGCAATGGTTAATATTTTTTTTTTAAACCAATATTTGCAGGCATATGCCAAAAAAGGAAGAATATATAACATGCCACTGCCTAAATGTGCCACCATATACTTAAAACCAAAATGTCAGTTTAAAAAAAACATTGACTGATTCAGATGTTTTACCAGTGATGTTTAAAAAAAAATAAGAACAACCTTTTCACATGTGCCATACATCAAGACAAAACCATAAGGCAACCAAGCACTCACATTGCAGCCAGCTATAATATCGCTATGTTGCTTAAACACTGTATAACAGCAACTTTAACAAGCGTTGGTATATGCATTAGGTTTCTTTTATGTGATTATTATTAAGCTGTTTTTTTTTGTATGTTGCAGCTTGCTGAGTAGATGTACAATATAAGTTACAGAAATTCTGTTAAAGTGTTATGAGTTGTTTATGTACAAAAGGCAATATAGTGTGCTTTTACTAGTGGTATAATGCGGGAAATTAATAGCAACATTTTGAAAAATGAAAGAGGGAAATAATAGAATCAATTGATGTAATAGCAATAGTATGTGTTTGAAGGAGTTCTGACAACGTTTGGGCCCGGTGCCACTGCACCTGCTGCACTATTCAAATTATGCCCCTAGTGCCTGCAAAATAACTGCATTTTTGACTGCCTGTTTAGTAGCAAAATATAGCAATATTTGGTATTTAGAGGAGTTATGACAACCTTTGGGCCCAGTGCCACAGCACCTGCTGCACCATTCAAATCATGATCCTATTGCCTCCGTGGCGGGGTATCCAAGTACTCCACCAAGCTGACGGTATCCCACCTGCCGTATTTAATTATGTGTTGGCGGACCGCTTACCGCATCTACAGACTGTTTCCCATCATTTAGGCTGTTCACCGTCGACGAAGCGGCAAACTCCTCTGCTGGCAAACAGTACTTTGTCGCCGTCAGGTTAGCAGGTTTGCACTGAGCTTATTTAGATGTCCCTGTTGTGCTTGTGTTGTCCTAGAAGTGGTTTGCTGATGGGGTGAGTCCCTGGTGGAGTGGAGACTGGTAAATACTACTGATTTATGTGTCAATACACATATTTAATGTGTTATACCCCTTTTCTTACATATTGCATCGCACATAAACAACACACACTATTGAAAGAACACCCACAGGCAACACAAGCACAACACCCACAACTATCACAACAGCATAATTTCTTTTTTGTAAGTGTCAATGCAGGTGTGTTAATTTTACCTTGATAAGTTGTAAAATGTACACTAATGCATTACACATAACAAAAATGCATGTAAGAGCAAAGGAAAAATATACAAGACTAAAGCAACTATCAACACACTATTCAAATTAAGACAAGTGTAAAAGAAGCTTACCTTGGATCCCGGCAACAATGCAGTTGATTAGCATCATGGTCATGTAGTAGCAGCAAAGGGAGGACATGGACAATGGGGTTCAAGATGGAAATGGAAGTGGGAAACCTCATTTACTTCTATTCCACCAACTCAAAGTAGGAGCTATCCCTTGCACAGTTTCCTCGAAGGAAAGGCACATCGTGATTGGCCCAGTGGTAATCTTGTCTGAACTCCCAGCGACAGTCGCTTCTGCCTATGACACCGTTGATATGGATTAAAATTCTTGGCAGAGTTGGTGTCACTCGGGCAGTCTTTCATCCATGGACCCGCTAACATCTAAATAGAGCAGGCAGACCACCAAGTAAGCGGGTCGTGAACACTTTGAAAAAGTGACGATGGGACCAGATCTGCCAAGATCTACACCAGGCACTCTGTTGTCACATGTCTCTTTTCGAACACTTGAGCATCGTGTCCATTCTCCGCTCCTGTAGTCTATCACACAACCTTTGTGGTCGGTCTCAATTCCTTCTACAGACCTTGGAAGAGTATACGTCTTGTAAACCATTCTATAAATATTTCCCTACTTGAATGTGTGCATGCATAAGCTTATTTTCTCTATTTTGTTTCAGAATTTCCCATGGTGGATTTTATGAGATGTGATGATTATGCATTCTAATATGCCTATGAACTACTAAAGTAGGCTACGTGCAGGCTGGGCTTCTTGCAAACCAGGAACGGATAATTTAGGGCTTGAATATCGGGTGGAAAGCCATCCGAAAGGTAGTCTGAGGCTTTCCACCCGAGATCATTGGTTTCCTTCCGACCGCCGTATTATAATGCAGGCGGTCAGAAGGAAACCTGCAGGGGAATTTGGCTCCGCTCAGAGTACTTATAATCCCATAATGACAGCGGAGCCGGCCTTGGGATTATGATGTCACTTTCTGACGACTTTTCCATGTCTAACTTTCCGACATGGAAAGGCTGTCGGAAAGTGAGTTTGGGGACCCATATCAGGGCCCCCTTGCCCTATGCTATGGGGCCTGGAGGGCACCTATGGTGCCCCCCTAAACATCCCTGCACCGTGTGGCAGGCACTGCATGGTGCCTGCCACACTGTGCAGAGATGCTTAAAAACATCAATTGTTCAATGGTAGCATGTGCTGCGGGCCTTTTCTGCCCACCACACAAGCTGCCATTGAACAATGTATGTTTCCGACTGCCCTATGGTAGGTCACATCCAAATTGGGTGGTTGGAACTGCCGACGTATGGTCGGGCGGTTGCAATCCGCAACGGTGTCGGGCGGATGCAAGTCTGCCCAACATCGTAATCAGTCCCTTAGTATCTGAAAGTGAGATTGTTCCGTTGGTATAGTGCCTGCTGCAGAGTCCCATGTGTACCCTGCAAGTGTCTGATTCAAATTCCACCTTCAGCATACCTAAATGAGTACCATTGGGGAATGTATTATTAGCAGCTACAATTAGTTGCAACAAGAACACTCTGCCACACTATAAAATCCTTAATATTGTCAGTGTACTAAAGGTTGGGGCGGAAGTGTCTAGGTGGTGAGTGTGTTCAAAAGGGGTGGAGGAGGGGGTGGAGCTTGCTCGCGACCAAGATGGCCGCTTGAGCTGAGAGCTCCGCAACACCGTCTACCGATCCTGCAATTATTCGGCAACTGAGCTCCTCACGCAACACCCAGTAGTGATCCCTCAATCTCTTACACCCTATGGCCCAGGCTGGGTGAAAAACTGAGGTCCACGCTGTTCCCTGGGTGGCGTTGCGGGCCCCGTCGTCACAGCGCTGGATGGGCCTCGATCCCCAAGATCGGGTCGGAGAGGTGGCTGGCGCGCGCCTGTTGGTGCTGCAGTGGTGGAAGCGGAGGCGCGCGGATCCTGCTGGGGCTTGATGAGCGGTGTGATGCCAGGCGCTGCTGGGTTCCCATGTTGCGGCGCTGCCCCCATCTGAGGCTTAACGAGGCAGATGCCCTTGCCGATTGGGACTGATATTGCAGTGCAGATAGCTGGGCCGGACGGGCCTTGCACACTGAGGAAGCATCCGGACGGAGGCCAACGAGCTCCCAGTGGCGCTACAGTGGGAGCGAGGTGAGGAGTGAAATCTGCTGAACACAGGGCCCTGCTAGGATCAGTTCCGAGGAGGGGCGCCTGACGCTACTGGTTTCCCTGAGGATCGGTGCCCCGCCCCGGCTGCAGAGCTGCGCTACGGGTGACCTGGTTGAGCGGGGCTTCGCCGACAGGGAAGTTTGCAGGCCGCAGTCAGGTGACCTGAGGATAGAAGTCCCTGTACCCCTGCCGCCTTGCCTGGATGCCCTGACATACGAGAGCGGGTGACGCCAGCGGTGCCTCTATCCCCAACACGCAACAAGGCCTTGAGAACCCCTGGTGGATCGACCGGACGGCGGGCGCCATTTTGAGGCGAGCCGGCTGCCGGGCCTGTTAGCTGTGCTTGGAGAGGTGCGGGGCTTGCCTGGTGGATATTTGCCGAGACCGCTGAGGGCTACTCCGTTGGCATCACGCTGTGCACTCAGGCGGGCTGATGGGCCTGCTTACTGCTCCTTGACGAGGTAGAGGGCCTACTAGATGGATGAACGCTGAGCCCCCTGTGGCCAGCCCCGTTGATATGCTGCGGAGAGCCGGAGGAGGCCAATGCTGTTTACGTGCTAAGATCCCAGCGCAGAACCTGTATATTCTGCCTACTGACCCTTGAGCCCCTGTGGCTGCTGACGCGGGACCTGGCTGATCAGAACGTTGGGGTGCTGCTCCCCTCGAGGGGCGAAGATACTGCCTAGCTGGAAGAGAGGTGACACTATTCTTCAGGGCCCGTGATGCTGGGGGGCTCACTACAGTGATTGCGGCGGGCGCCACTGCGACGCATTGCGCTATCTGTGCCTGGAAGGTTGAGACGAGGCACTATCTGTGGGAAGCAGGTGAGACGAAGTCCTGGTGGTGACTGCCCTGTCTGGGAGAGAGCCCGGTGTCATCATTAGGAGACACCCACTATATCCCCTGAGAAGACGCGCCATCGGTGCTGCAACTGCCCACGTGCAAAGGTACGGAGAAGCGAGTGAGAGGACACCCACGGGAGGTCAGGATGGGCCGAGTGGACAGAGCACAACTGAAACTAACGTTTGACCAGAAGAGGTCTAAGTCCAGCGACGCTTCCATTGAGGATGGGGCCAGGGAGCAGGACCAACCCACTGTGGACTCACGCCAGGACATCCACGGCCTGCTACTGGCAATGGAGAACAATCTACAAGGGGGTATCACATCTCTTGGCACCAAGATGGATGCGTTGTCCTATAGGATGGACCGTATGGCTGAAAGGCTGGATAAGCACGCTGAGAGGCTTGATATGTCGGAGCACAGGTTAACGGAAACGGAGGAAGCACAGACCACCCTGGACACTGAACATAAACAGCTGGGCAGGGTCCTGAAGGTCCTGCAGGACAAAACAGTGGACTTGGAAGCGCGTTCCAGGCGCTGTAACCTTCGAATCACGGGCCTCCCGGAAACTACCCAGATGGGCAATATGGAACATTTCACGGAGAGGCTCCTGAAAACCCTGCTTGGCGAGGACTCTTTCTCCAATATGTTCGTGGTGGAGAGAGCGCACAGCTCTCTGGGCCCGAGGCCGCCCCCAGGAGCTGCCCCTAGGCTGTTCATAGAAAAGTTACTCAACTACCAGGATCGGGATGTTGCGCGGAAGCTGGCCCGTTAGAAACAACCACTACGATTTGAGGGATCCACGATCTCTCTGTTTCCGGACTTCACTATCCGGGTCCAAGAAGCACGGCGCCTGTTCGCCCCCATGAAGAGACAACTCCCAGATCTTGGGGTGGACTAAGCAATGCTATATTCAGTGAAACTTGAGTTAACAGGCAGGGTCGCTCCCACATCTTTACAGACCCGAAGGCACTGAATGCGGCACTGACAGACTGGTCGAAGGAGAGGCCACATAGCCCGGAGAAGCACCTGCTTGATGAAGCGACGGGAGGCCTGACGGAGGAACAGGACTAACCACTCATTGGGGACATTGTCTGATAAGTATGACCTGATAGTTTCTGGGCGGGAGGGAGTGCTGTTGCGGGGGCCCTGGGTGTAGGGCTGTGACTCTTTGCTCTCCCCTCCTGATGCCTATGATAGAATGACTCTCTACTTGGTAGCCTCCACTGCCCAGAAGGGACAAGCTAAGCCTTTTTTTCTGGGGGCAGGTGGCTGTGGGATGTTAGTGGATATCGCTCAGCTCGGAAGCCAACTTTCCATGTAGACGGGGATTACACTGACCTTACGTGACACCTTAGGTTGAACTTCCGACATGGCATATCATAGTGTTGTGGCCACACTTACTGTAAAGTTCTTGGGGTGGATCCTGGGATCTGGGGGTACGTAATGAAAACCAGTTGCATACTATTCACTTGACGGTGTTCGGAGTGCGGCCTTACATGGGCCAAATACTTCTACTTGTCTGTCGAGCTACATCAACCCTCACGTGAATCACACTGGGGAGTGTTCTTTCTGTCGGGGTGAGGGTGGGGCTGTTCTATTGGGGGGAGTGATGGTACCGCAGCCAAGTTGGGGCGGGGCAGGGCAGGCGTGGGTGGGGGGAGGGTGGCTTTTTTGAGATGTGAATTGATGTTTGTGTGGTTGATGAGGTGGATCTTTTTTGTCTAAATGCACGTTATGGGGGTTTGAATCGTACAGGCTCTGTTGGGATAGGCCTGATGTGGGTGGGGGGAAGGAATGTATTGAGACTGACTTTTGACATGATTTCTGCTGTGACAACTTACGAAGTGCGACACCATGGCTGTGTAGGCCCGACAAGACTGGCACTGTGGACCCTGAGCTGGATACTCCCTCATGACGAATAGGGCTGAGACATGTAATGACAACCCTCCAGACTCGGTCTCAGTGCTCACGTGAAATGTGCGCAGCCTTAATGACTATAGAAAAGTCCAGAAAATTTTGAGTTACCTATATAGGCATAATATTGATATCGCTCTCCTAAAGGAGACACACCCTATATGCCTCGAGAAGCTGCAGTCCCGATGAGCAAATATTAGACTATCTGACGCATATAAAGCTTCCGTGGCTGTCCAACTGGCATCGGGAGTTTCTGATGCGGCGGATCGAAAGGGATGAAATAGTCCTAGCACTCTCTGACATGAGGGCGGGGAGCCCGCCGGGAGGGTATGGCCTCACTGTCGCCTTTTATAAGGCATTCATTGATCTTCTGCTGCCACACCTGCTCACGCTGTTTGAGGACATGTGTACCACAGGCGAGATGCCCCCATCTATGCGGGAGGCCATCATAGTGGCTATCCTCAAACCGAGAAAGTCTCCAGACGAGTGCGCTTCATATCGACCTCTGTCCTTGATGAACGTGGACACCAAAATGTTCGCGAAACTGCTTGCTAATCATTTCGCACCACGGGTCAAGACTTTGGTGGCCCCGGAGCAAGCCGGATTTGTGCCAAGCAGAAATCTGACATAAAACCTGCGTACGGTCTTCGCTACCCTTCAGCATACAAGACCGGAGGTGGCGGCGATTGCGGTATTCTTGGACATGGAGAAGGCATTCGACTTGGTCGAATGGCCCTTCCTGAGGCAGGTCCTCGGCCGCATGGGGATGGGAGAGGTGTTTCTACAACTTCTTGCCATACTGTATTCCTCTCCCACAGCGCGTCTCAAAATAGGCTCCCTGGTCACTAGCCCTATACAAATATACAGGGGCACGAGACTGGGCTGCCCCTTGTCTTCGATTCTATACGCCTTGATCGCTGAGCCCTTGGCATGCGCCCTGCGGGTGTATCATAGACATAGAGGCATTTGCTTTCCGAACTACTGCCTGATTGTCTCCACCTATGCGGACGACACACTGCTTTATGTCAGAGACCCTGAGGCCAATCTCTCCCCAGTCTTACGAGAGGTAGTGCTCTTTGGCTCCCTGTCTGGCCTAAGGGTCAACTGGAGCAAATCCATCATGTTCCCCCTAACCTCTGCCACGGCGGCCTTCGAGCATGAATATCCACTGCAGTGGTCTATAGAGGCGGTGCGGTACCTGGTGATCAAACTGCACACTGATTCCGAGGTGGTCCTCAGGGAGAACTATGGGGTCGCTATTTCCAAGTTGGAAGAGGATATTAACCAAAGGGTGCGCCTCCCTTTATCGTTGATGGGCAGAGTGTCCCTTATGAAAATGATTGTGCTGCCGCGCTTTCTCTTCCTCTTTACGAATATACCCCTGGCACTCCCCCTGTATTCTTCCAGCGCCTCCAGTCCCTAATGGTACACCTGGCCTGGGCGGGCAAGCAGGCATGTGTCGCCTGGCACATACTGACATTGCCGTACTCGAAGGGGTTACTGGGTGCTCCTGATTTGGATTTATATTATAGAGCTGCTCAAAGTTCTCAGGCATATCATTGGATACATGGCCCGTTTGACATTCCGCATGTACAGATAGAGATTTTAGTTGCTGCTTCTAGGCCTCTTCCTGCCTTGCTGTTCACACCCCCTGATAGACGTATGGGTATATTGGATTCCCTTAACACGGTTGCTCACGCCCGGCATTATTTCTTTGCTCTTCAAGCGGACAATATATTGTATTCCCCAGTAGCCCGCCTTGAATGGTGCCATTGGCTTGCACCATGTAAAGACAGGGGGGTTACAGCCACTTTAGCGGACGCTAAATGCCCATACCATGGGTGATCTCTTTGCAGACGGCGCGGCGCGCACAGGGACTGATATGAATGAAGGAGATGCTACGTCGACGCTCCTTGCTCAATTCCAATTCCATAGAATTAGACATGCTCTCAAGGACTTATTGTGTGAAGATATGGCAGAGCCCCCTGAGGTTATGGCCCTAACTGCTGTCATTAGAGCGCAAACACCTGCTGAAATGGTCTCTAAGATTTACTGCACCACAATTTCTGCTAGGGGAAGTAAATATACCAAATCACGGCTAGTCTGGCAGCGTGACCTACAGATAGACCTTACTGATGACAAATGGCTCTACTGCTGCACGAGCACTAAACGTGTCTCGCTGAATGGCCGGCACAGACTCGTTCACTTCAAATTCTTAAACAGGGTTTATTACATGCCGGAACGTCTATCTCGTTATGGGCTGCGAGAGGAGTCTCACTGCGAAAGGTGTGGTGAACAAATTGCTGACTTCTTCCATTTAGCCTGGATATGCCCAGGGATCGCCCGCTTCTGGGGTCTGGTATTTACTGTCATAAACTGGATCACAGAACTAACGTTGGTCCCTGACCCGTTCTTAGCATTGCTTGGGTACTCCAAGCCTCTTCCTAAGGCGCTGCGACGACTGGTAGACATTAGGGGTGGGCGGAATTTGCGTAATTGCATTACGCAAATCTCCGCGAAACGGTAAAAAATCTCCGCGAACACGCAGAAATTCCGCGAACACGCGGAATTGCTTGTTCGCGATGCTTTTTTCCTGTTCGCAATTGCTGTTTGCATGTTCGAGGAGAAATATCTCGCGAACATGCATTTTGAGAACGCGAACAAGCAAAAATTTCGCGAAATCGCGGAAAGCAGACTTTTGAGCAATTTCGCATTCTCCGCAGAACGCGAAATTCCGCAAATTCCGCAAATTCCGCAAATTCCGCGAGCGGAACGGAATTTGCCGCCCAGGCCTAGTAGACATGGTGCTACTTTTAGCAAAGAGATGTGTTGTGATCTGTTGGCTTCTCGGCCCTACGCCTACAATAGTTCAGTGGTCTAAGGATATGATGTTCTGTTGCACCCAGACTGAAAACTACAGTGAACTGTTACCACCCCGCAACACACCAAAGAACGTTGGGCTCTGTACAAGACAGACATGACGAACACGATGGACACGGACCTTGGTGCTGCCTCTGCTCCACAACGCCCTGCGCTCCCTGATCATTAGCTCCGCCTGTAACATTACACCTGCATGATGCAAATTACACCGCTCATCCGACTTTGCATTTAGACGAAATGGTTGAGACAGTAGAAAGAACTATGTCACCGAAGGGATTGGGTCTGTCAAATGCTTGATGTAATGTTCCTCTATTACCAGCATGGTGCGGCACTGTTTACTTCTGATTGTCACACGCTGCTAACATTATGCGAAGTATGTCAATGTCTCTTGTTTGTTGTGCATAAACTTAATAAACATAATAATTAAAAAATGTAAATAAAAGCGGTGGAGGAAGAACGCAACATTCTTCTCGTTGTCCTCTCCAAATATGTAGGGTTTAGTGAACTGTTACATGCAATTCACATCAATTTTTATCCAGGCTCCAGGATTTAGAAAAGGTAGCAATGAGAAAGGAAGAATGCGTGGTACATAGATGTTTGTGTGTTTTTGTGTATGATGTATGCACCGTTAATACACAAGTTAGACATAGAGTATGTGTTCAAGCGGTGTACACAGTCAGTGTACTGGTTGAGGGAAGGTTGGGCCTGATTCACAGAACTAACTTAAGACAAAATCCTAAACTTACCACCATTTTGGTATTCACAGAAGGCACTTACTCATTTTGGTATTCACAGAAGGCACTTATTCATTTTGGTATTCACAGAAGGCACTTACTCATTTTGGTATTCACAGAAGGCACTTACTCATTGATGAGTAAGTGCCTTCTGTGAATACCAAAATTAGTAAGTTACTCAAAATTAGTAAGTTACTCAAAATTAGTAAGTTACTCAAAAAATGTAGGTAATATTTGGTTCAACAGTGACAACATTAAAGAGCCGGTATGCACTGTAACTTAATGAAACACTGTTCTATGTTGAAGCGTATTCTAGTGCAATTACATTCCGGGACTAGGGAGGCATGGCTAACCGCCAAGCATGGCGGACACAAACTAGGAGAGCTCCTTGCCTGGTCCGGCGAATTCTGCAGTATCCTGCGGAGCTAGTGCCAAACTAACCCCCAAACAGCAATCACACAAAAGTTCAAAGGCTGAGAGGAGAGCTGACTGTCCCTCAGACGCAGGAGGGGACACTTGGTGAAGATGAGCGCTGAGAATGTAAGCCCGGGGGGGTTGCGTAGCGGCCCGCCCCTTATAGGGCGGCCGCCTTAGTGCCACAGGAAGGCACAGGGGTGGGAGGTCGAGTCCCTGGGCTATTCCAGGGGAGACCCCAGCAGATAGCTGCTTCCGGCGGGGGGGAGACAGGGGTACATATTCTGTCTCCGCCCCCTCCTCGTCCTCTTGTCCGCTCGTTCGCCTTGGGTAGCAGTTTGCCGTCGTAGGATTCGTCGTGCGCTCATCCCTCTCCATCTTTCTCGGTGAGTTCTGCCGGCTACC
Source organism: Triturus cristatus (assembly GCF_964204655.1). Classification (NCBI taxonomy): domain Eukaryota; kingdom Metazoa; phylum Chordata; class Amphibia; order Caudata; family Salamandridae; genus Triturus; species Triturus cristatus. The sequence goes on along the minus strand of NC_140581.1, from coordinate 1,186,014,036 downwards.
TTCCTCTCGCCCCGGCCTCGTCCCTGGGCAGTTCCAGGAGACGGGGCCCTGTGGTCAGTGTACCACGGGCGGTGGGGGGGTGCCGTGCGCGTGAGAGCTGGCTGTGTCGTGTTGTTGGGGGCATTCTCTGAGAGTCACTATTGTCTCCCTGTTAAATATTGTGAAACGTACTTCGGTGACAGTTTCAATCGAATTGTTCCTGTTGCGGTGGATCTCTTTGCAAGGTCCCGGGCAACCTTGCTTGTAGGACCTCCCGGCATTCACCTGCTTGAGCTCGACGCGGGAGAGGGGTCGGTCGTCGAGGCCAGTTCCTGGTATGACAGCTTGTAGTTGGTTGACGGTAGTGCTCTCGACCGCGGACTGGGGACCGGGGTTCGAGGCTGTTCGGGGGTCGGGGACGTAGCACTCACGGGGCACGCCGGCCTAGGCGTCATGCGCTGACACTTGTAGCCCCGGGGTTTTTGGACCATCCTGCTTGGTACCCCCCCCCCTCATGGTGTAGATGCGGTCTAATGGCGAGAGCTGCCGATTTTGCGAAAAATAGAGCCGGATTGTAAGGGGAGTGGATGTGGTCCGTCTTCTGCGCTGCCGTCTGTGGTGCAGGAAACCAGGGATCGAGCCTGGAGGTTGCGTCCATGTTGGAAGGCGGACCCCGAGGAGTCGGTGAGACCCCCAAGGGGGGGCCCTCTCACTGCACGAAGTAGCCGAGCGCTGCCGAGAAGTCTCCTGAGAGATCCTTCTCCTATCACGTACTAGCACAGTAACACCACCACACAGGACTCAAGGAGGTTGTCTTGTGACAAGCAATTCTTTATCAGCAATAAAAAGGTTACGAGGTCAATATTTACACGAAGGGATCGAGGGATCCACCAAAAGTCTCAGTGTCTCTTTGGAAGGGTCGGGGTAGCGGGACAGTCTTTGGCAGGAATGCGGTACGAGGGTACCTGGGGCCCAGTTCTTATCCTCAAGCTGGAGGACCTCCGGATCTCGGATGGGTCGAGCCGCGACGGCGTCAGCAGGGCTCTGGCGTACAGTTCGTGGAGAGCCGCGATTCAATCAGCAGGGCTCTCAAGATGGTTTCTGCTCAGCTCGAGCCGCGACGTCGTCAGCAGGGCTCCGAGGAAGGTTTCAGCGAGGTTGGGCCGCGACAGCGTCAGCAGGGCTCCGATGTTCCAGGTGGTTCAGAAAGGGTTCACAAGAAGGAGCCGCGACGCAGTCAGCAGGGCTCGTGATGGTTCCGACAAGAGTTATTCTCCGTAGGGTCAGCCGCGATTCAATCAGCAGGGCTCTCGACTCCGGGATACAACTGCCGAGCTGTGGTGGGGTCGCCCCAGATATAGGTCTGGAGCCCTTTGATGTCCGGACCTATGCGCCCGAGGGGGCGGAGCGGCCGGGTGGAGGTGGCCAGACGCCCAGCAGGAGAGGCGCCAGGCCCATGGGAGTTGCAGGGCGATCACACCTCGAGAGGGGAGGACAGTTGGGGGTCCCATCGATACCGTCCTCCGCCGGGGGCGATGAATGGTTCCTGCGGCACCCCCTGGCTAGTTCGTGGTGCCTCGATGTCGGGGCTTCGCTGGGGTCGAGGCCGGGTTGAGCGGGGTCGCGCCGGCTGGTGCACGGTGTGACGTGGATGCCAACAAGATGGCGGAGCCACGAGGAGTATGCGACCACGTGCAGCTCCGGGTGAAGGGCCTTGGTGCAGTTCAGACGGGTGGCCCGTGAAGGCCGGGGCGGGGAACGGGCACAATCCAGGGGGTTAAGGACCACGCCACGAGGCCGGGTCCAACAGGCATCCCCCCCAGCCGAAGGCATGGAGAGTCACCCATCTCCTTGGGGATTCTCCTAGTCAAGGCGGAAGAAGCGGGACAGGCCGTCGGCGTTGGCGTGGTCATTGCCGGGCCGGTGTTCGACGTCAAAGTCCATCCCTTGTAGCGAGATGGAGCACCGCAGCAGCTTGGGGTTCTCGCCCCGCATTTGCATTAACCATTGCAAGGGCCGGTGGTCGGTCTGGACCCGGAAGTGGGCGCCAAAGAGGTAGGGCCGGAGCTTCTTGAGGGCCCACACCACAGCGAAGGCCTCGCGCTCAATAGTGCTCCAGCGTTGCTCTCGGGGCAGTAGTCGTCGGCTGATGAAGGCCACTGGTCGGTCGAGCCCCTTTTCGTCGGCTTGGGATAGGACGGCCCCGATCCCATACTCGGAGGCGTCCGTCTGTACCACGAACTCCTTCTGGTAGTCCGGGGCCTGCAGCACCGGAGCAGTACACATGGCTGTCTTTAGGGTGTCGAAGGCTGTTTGGCAGCGGGGTGTCCAGTGTACCTTCTTGGGCTGCTTTTTGGACGTTAACTCTGTGAGGGGGCCAACAATGCTCCCATAGTCCCGGATAAACCGCCGGTAGTATCCGGTGAGGCCCAGGAAGGCCCGGACAGCGGTCTGGGTAGTGGGGGGTTCCCAGGTCTGGATGGCATCTATCTTCGCTTGGAGGGGGGCCACCTGCCCGCTCCCCACTTGATGGCCCCGGTAGGTCACGGATCCGTGGCCGATTTGACATTTGCTGCCCTTGATTGTGAGCCCGGCCTGCTGGAGGGTGGCCAGGACGGCCTTCAGGTGGAGGAGGTGCTCGGCCCAGTGGTTGCTGTACACGGCAATGTCATCTAAGTAGGCCGCGCTGAAGGCCTCAAGCCCGGCCAAAACCTTGTTCACCAGTCTTTGGAAGGTGGCCGGGGCGTTCTTCATTCCGAAGGGCATCACCAGAAAGTGGTAATGCCCATCCGGAGTCAAAAAGGCGGATCTTTCTTGGGCGCCGGGGGTGAGCTGGATTTGCCAGTACCCGGCGGTGAGGTCCAGCGTGCTCAAGTAGCGAGCGGCCCCTAGGCGGTCGATGAGTTTGTCGGCCCGGGGTATCGGGTGTGCGTCTGTCTTGGTTACTGCATTCAGGGCTCGGTAGTCCACGCAGAATCGCAACTCCGGGGGGTGACCGGGAGCTGCGGCCTTGGGCACCAGGACGACAGGGCTGGCCCACGGGCTGTCGGAAGGCTCGATGACCCCCAGGGCCAGCATCTTCGCTACTTCGGCCTGGATGCAGGCCCGCACTCGGTCAGGCACCCGGTAGGCTCTGTGTCGTATGGGGGGGCTCTCCCCGGTGTCGACGTCGTGGACGCACCAGTGGGTCACCCCCGGGGTGAGAGAGAAGAGGGCTGCGTAGTCCCGCAGTAATTGCTGGCAGTCGTTGCGCTGTTCCGGGGTCAGGGACGAGGCGAGTTGGACCCCTTCGATCGATCCATCGTGAATGTCGGATTGCAAGAGGTCGGGCAAGGGCTCGGAGTCGTCCTCGCCCCCCTCGTCGGTCGCCAGCAGCAGGCTCAGTTCGGTCCGGGCGAAGTGGGGTTTTAGCCTGTTAGCATGTAGGACCCGGAGGGGGTTCCGGGGGGAGTCCAGATCGACCAGGTAGGTGACGGGACTTTTCTTCTCCACCACCTTGAAGGGCCCGGTCCACTTGTCCTGGAGGGCGCCGGGTTCGACCGGGGCCATGACCCATACTTTCTGACCTGGCTCGAATTCTATAGTAGAGGTGTTGCGATCGTACCACCGCTTCATGTCCTCCTGGCTGGCCTCGAGGTTGGCTTCGGCCATGGCTCGGAACTTGCGGGTCTGGTTTCGGAGGGTCAGGAGGTATCGGTAGACGTCAGGAGGGGCGCCTCGGGGCTTCATCTCCCAGCCCTCCTTGACCAGGCTGAGCGGTCCGCGGACCGGGTGTCCATACAATAGTTCAAACGGGCTGAACCCCAGGGACTTCTGTGGGACCTCCCGATAGGCAAACAGGAGGCAGGGCAGCAGGACATCCCATTTCCGCCTGAGGGGTTCTTCCAGGCCCTGGATCATCCCTTTTAATGTTCGGTTGAACCGCTCAACCAGTCCGTTCCCCTGAGGGTGATAGGGGGTCGTGAACTTGTATGTGACCCCGCACTGTTGCCACAGGGACCGCATGTACCTGGAGATAAAGTTCGTGCCGCGGTCGCTCACCACTTCGCTGGGGAATCCCACTCGGGAGAAGATCCCCATCAAGGCCCGGCCTACCACAGGGGCCGTTATAGTTCTTAGCGGGACCGCCTCCGGGTACCTGGTGGCGTGGTCCACGAGAACCAGGATGAAGCGGTGGCCCAGGGCGGTTTGGGGGTCCAGGGGTCCCACAATATCGATTCCGACCCGTTCGAACGGGGTGCTGACGGCGGGAAAGGGCTGGAGGGGGGCCTTGACCCGACCCCCCGTCTTTCCGCTGGCTTGGCAGGTCTGGCAGGACCGGCAGTGGTTGTCCACATCTCTCTGCATCCGGGGCCAGTAGAAGTGGGTCACCAGACGACTGTACGTTTTGTCTTGCCCCAAGTGTCCGGCGAGGGGCACATCATGGGCCAGGTTGAGAAGGAACTCCCGGAAGCGGAGGGGGACCACCAACACGCGGCTGGCCCCGAGTTCTGCTACTTTCTGTTCACTGTACAACAGGCCCTCGGCCCAGTAGATCCAGTGGGTGCCGGTCTGGTCACCGTTGGCTTGCGCGGTCGCCTGTTGTCGGACCCCTTCGAGAGAGGGACAGGACTGTTGTTCTTGCTGGAACTGCTCTCGGGTGGGGCCCCCTTCGTGTCGCCATTGTGTCAGCTCTGGTAGGGCGCTCGGAGAAGCCATCTCTTCGGGGGAGGATTCGCTGGGTCCAGGGTCGGTGTCCGCCTCCTCCTCGCTGCTGGTGGGAGGGGGTGTGAGCCCCTCGGGTTGGGCGGTCCCGGAGGTCGAGGATGAGCGGGGGGCCTGGGCGGTCATGGACCGGGTGATGGCGCAGGCCCAATCAGCCAGTCCCAACATTCGGAGGTGCTCTCGTCGCTCTACTTGAGCCCAGGGGGAACTTTCCAAGTCGTTCCCCAGGAGGCAGTCGACCGGGGCGTCGTCGCGCACTGTCACCTTCAGCAGGCCCGTCACCCCTCCCCACTCGAAGGGGACCAGGGCCATCTGGCATAGGCTTTCACTGTTGTCGGCCGTCCGTACGGGGCACAGCACATTCGGTAGAATCTGTTCAGGGGTCACCAGGTGGCAGCGGACAGCGGTGATACTGGCGCCTGTGTCACGAAGGGCTTCGGCCCGTTGTCCATTGACCGTGACCTGCTGCCGGTACTTCTGGGTGTTGGTTGGGATGGGGGTGCAGGGTACCATCTCTCGGCTACCCAGGCAGACCAGGGACATGGCTGCCGGCTCCCACTCAGTGTTCTCTCGGTCGAGGGCCTCCTCTTCCTCTTCTCCTCCCCCCAAGGCGGCGGCTGTCAGCTGCCGGGGCGGGGGCCCGCCGGCCCCGTTTCTTCGGTTCAGAGGGCAGGCCGGATCGCTGGCAAAGTGTCCGGTTTGTTGGCAGCCGTAGCAGGTCACTGGTGGCCGTGGTCCGGGTCGGGCCGGGCCCACCCTTCGGGCTAGGCTCGGGGAGAGATGTGGCTGCGGTGGCCCTCGAGGGGGGCTCCTGGGGGCCCCGGCGGGAGGGTCTCGGTTCCTGTTCGGCCCTCCCCCCTCACCGCGCTGGCGGGGGGTCCGTTGGGGTTCCTCTGGTACTCCCCCATTGAGTTCCGGGGGACCCGGGAGTTGACCCATCGATCGGCCTCGACGGCAAGTTTTCGCGGGTCGGTCATTTTGCTGTCGAGGAGGTGCTGTCTCAGTTCCACGAAGCAATTGTTGGAAAGGTGTTCCCACACGATGAGGTCGACCAGCTGCCCGTAGGTGGTTACTTTGCTCCCTTTGATCCACCCTTCTAGGGCCCGACTGAAAAAGTCCACATATTCCACCCATGTGGTACCCGGGATTTTCTTGCAGTCTCTGAACCGCTGGCGGTACATTTCCGCTGTTAGCCCGTAGCGGGTGAGCAGGGCCTCCAGCAGGGCCTCCTTCATGTGATCGTAGGAGGTCATCACCTCCTCCGGTAGCTGGAGCAGCGTGTCCCGCCCTTCACTCAGGAACCGCCCCCACAGGCCCGCGCCCCAGTCTTTTCGGGGCACCCGATGAGAGGTCATGGCCACCTCGTAGGCCTTGAACCATTGTTGGATGTCGTCATTCTTGTAATACTCCTTGACGACCTCTTTCGGGATATGTACCTTGGCCTCGGAAGGCGGTAGAGTGTCTCTAGTACTGGGGGTGTCGGTCCCTCCGTTCTTGGCCTTGATCTCGAGCTCCTTGAGACTGCGCTCGTGCTCAAGAGTTAGTTTCTTTTCCTCCAACTCCCGGTGTCGTCTCTTCTCCTCTATCTCTTCTTGAAGGCGTAGCTGCTCTAGGGCCAGTTTCTTTTCTGCCAGCTGGAGTTCGCCGTCCAGCCGCAGTCGGGCGAGCTCTAGCTCGTGGCTCCGGACCTTTTCCCGCTCTCGTATTTCTTCTTCGGAGAGGCCGGTTTCTAGGCTCTTTCTTCCTCCGGTTGCCGGAGTCAGTGCGGTTGCTGTGGTCTCAGTCAGGGGCAAGAGCCCTTCTTCCTGGGAGGGGCCTGCCCCGGCCTCCAACCATGCCCTCAGAGCTTTCTGCATCTCCTCTTTGGTACCTAGGCTGGTGGTTGCAATGCCTTTGTCTTTGCAGAACTGTTTTAATTCTTTGTGCGTATATTCTTCCAGCCGTTCGGGCTGGAACTCCATTGTCGCGTTGTTTTCCTGGCTGCTCATGATGCTGTTCGTTTGGATGGGTAGCTAGTGGGTACTGGCTGGTACGTACTGCGTTCGGCTCGGATCCCGTCGCTGGCCACCAAATGTTGGAAGGCGGACCCCGAGGAGTCGGTGAGACCACCAAGGGGGGGCCCTCTCACTGCACGAAGTAGCCGAGCGCTGCCGAGAAGTCTCCTGAGAGATCCTTCTCCTATCACGTACTAGCACAGTAACACCACCACACAGGACTCAAGGAGGTTGTCTTGTGACAAGCAATTCTTTATCAGCAATAAAAAGGTTACGAGGTCAATATTTACACGAAGGGATCGAGGGATCCACCAAAAGTCTCAGTGTCTCTTTGGAAGGGTCGGGGTAGCGGGACAGTCTTTGGCAGGAATGCGGTACGAGGGTACCTGGGGCCCAGTTCTTATCCTCAAGCTGGAGGACCTCCGGATCTCGGATGGGTCGAGCCGCGACGGCGTCAGCAGGGCTCTGGCGTACAGTTCGTGGAGAGCCGCGATTCAATCAGCAGGGCTCTCAAGATGGTTTCTGCTCAGCTCGAGCCGCGACGTCGTCAGCAGGGCTCCGAGGAAGGTTTCAGCGAGGTTGGGCCGCGACAGCGTCAGCAGGGCTCCGATGTTCCAGGTGGTTCAGAAAGGGTTCACAAGAAGGAGCCGCGACGCAGTCAGCAGGGCTCGTGATGGTTCCGACAAGAGTTCTTCTCCGTAGGGTCAGCCGCGATTCAATCAGCAGGGCTCTCGACTCCGGGATACAACTGCCGAGCTGTGGTGGGGTCGCCCCAGATATAGGTCTGGAGCCCTTTGATGTCCGGACCTATGCGCCCGAGGGGGCGGAGCGGCCGGGTGGAGGTGGCCAGACGCCCAGCAGGAGAGGCGCCAGGCCCATGGGAGTTGCAGGGCGATCACACCTCGAGAGGGGAGGACAGTTGGGGGTCCCATCGATACTGTCCTCCGCCGGGGGCGATGAATGGTTCCTGCGGCACCCCCTGGCTAGTTCGTGGTGCCTCGATGTCAGGGCTTCGCTGGGGTCGAGGCCGGGTTGAGCGGGGTCGCGCCGGCTGGTGCACGGTGTGACGTGGATGCCAACAAGATGGCGGAGCCACGAGGAGTATGCGACCACGTGCAGCTCCGGGTGAAGGGCCTTGGTGCAGTTCAGACGGGTGGCCCGTGAAGGCCGGGGCGGGGAACGGGCACAATCCAGGGGGTTAAGGACCACGCCACGAGGCCGGGAGAGGGGTCGGTCGTCGAGGCCAGTTCCTGGTATGACAGCTTGTAGTTGGTTGATGGTAGTGCTCTCGACCGCGGACTGGGGACCGGGGTTCGAGGCTGTTCGGGGGTCGGGGACGTAGCACTCACGGGGCACGCCGGCCTAGGCGTCATGCGCTGACACTTGTAGCCCCGGGGTTTTTGGACCATCCTGCTTGGTACCCCCCCCCCCTCATGGTGTAGATGCGGTCTAATGGCGAGAGCTGCCGATTTTGCGAAAAATAGAGCCGGATTGTAAGGGGAGTGGATGTGGTCCATCTTCTGCGCTGCCGTCTGTGGTGCAGGAAACCAGGGATCGAGCCTGGAGGTTGCGTCCACATCCTGTTATTCTGGGCAATTCACCACCTTCCCGTGCCTGAATATGCAATGTTAATCCGGTGATCATGTACCGCGCTACCTTGCCTTCGGGTCGAGCACGCGCTATATATAGAAGCAACAATTTTCACCGGCACCTGGAAATGCCTTCCGGGTGCTCAATCGAAGTGCTCTAAGGCTGGCGGCCGAGTCTTGCGACATAAACACATTTGAATGTTGCATGTGTGAGGTTTTAAGTATCCCAGTGATCCGGGGTGCATGAGTACTTAGCTATGCAGGTTCCGCGCGATAGGTAGGAGGGGTCCGCTGCCTTTACTACCGTTGTGCAGTTCCAGAGGTCAGCCCCGAGGTCGCGCCACCGTCCTGCGTTTCTGGCCACGCCAGGAACCTCCGCGAGCGGTCCATGTCGGTAGTATGCCGCGTCTTAGCAGGATTAAGAGTTTGAGCCCCTGGGGTTTGATTCCACACGGGGAAGGTGCTCGCGGAAGTTCGGAGCCACAGAGCTCCAGCTAGGATGACAGCGAATGCATGAGGGTGGATATGGGGTGTACAGCGTTCCTGCCCAGCCTGCCTCGACCTAGCTCCCTGCAGGCGTCCGACTCGTGCCCACCTCCTGCTAGCATGGCTTGCACAGGTCATGGTGTCTTAGCTTGAGCGGGGCCACGGGTGGGAACACTGAGTTCGAGTCTCGGCAACAGCGCTTTACATCCTGTGTTCCTGGGCAAATCTTTTCACCGTCTGTGCACAACGGACATTGAATGGGGTAAGAAATGGGGGTCATGTTAAGCGCTCTGATCTTCCGAGCACAGTGCGCGTCAAATCAATGATTTGGCGGGGGAGGGGAGGCATGCCTCATGCATTCCATGAGCCGGCGATAGCGAGTCACGGGCCATGCTTTCGTGGTCTGCGCCCTCTCGGTTTTCGCGCCTTGGGTCCTGGTGGGAACTTGTGTCGCTTTCCCACGTATCTGGCTTTAGGAGGGGCACATGGAGCTCTGTGGTGCATACTACCGGCGTTCCTGCGCCCGGAGGGCCCTACATTCGGCCCGTCCGGGCCGCTCAGCTGGCGGGAGTGCGGCGGACCTCGTGCCCCTTCTCCCCCTCCCCCCCTGCCCTGCACAGTAGGGCTCGGCGCTAGGGTCATTGCGCCCTGGACCTCGCGCCACGAGCTGCACCCGGCCGGAGCCACGTGCGGGGAGGTGGGAGAGGAGGGCAGCCCCAGCATCCTTGGTGTGCCCCCCCCCCATGTGAGCCAACAGGAGTATTGCTCAAGGGTAAAGTCTTGCTCGGGTTGTTGCCAGGCCATAGGGTAAGGTTCCGAGTCCCGCAATCACGGTCAAGTGCTTGAAGTTGGTAACATTTCCAGCTTCCCTTCCACCGCGTCGTGGGGGTACGGGGGCAATGCCTGCAGTCCACAGAAGCAGGAACAAAAAAAACAAAAACAAAAAAAAGTTATTAACATCTCCATTCTCCCCCTTAGATCGTGCCGTGCCTGGTGTCCGGCTGACCGGTGGAACTTGCTCGCTGCTGGACAGGGGTGTAAGTTCGCTAGGCGACGGTGGGGGACACGGAGAGTAAGCTCCTGGCCTGCAAGCACAGGGGAAGGTCACCGTTGGGCGCGGGACATAACAGTTGTTTTTCTTTGTTTTACACATGCACTTTCCTGTTTTCTTGTATGCCACTAATGTCTAAGGATGTCTCCCTGCTATGAAACTTTAGTGAAAAGTAGTGAATTGCTTTCTGGAAACAAAAGTCACCTTTTCGATTGTCAGACTGGTGTAGAGAACCAGACTTTCTCCACGTGCAGGGAAGCAGTTCTCACTTTCCAAGTTGGTTAGCCTAATCGGAGTTTGGTTTGTGGTCGGAAATTGAAGTCGGAAGTGGCACCAGCCCTGGGACGGGGGGCATCCCATCGGGTAGCTTTGATAGCGAGAGTGCATGGGCGTGTTTTGGGAGCTTGCCAAGGTATTTGCCAGGTGTTTCGGGCAGCTGGGGGAGAGAGCGGGGTCCACCAGGTGTCCTGCCCTCATTGGCAGAGGGCAGTTTAGAGCTCAAACGCGCGCTTGACGTTACGCGCGGGCAACCTTGAGCAAGTTGCGGCGGCCGGGTGTGGCAGAGCCCGAGGCATAGGCACTCAGCAACGGTGTGGGGCACTTTGACTGCCCGTTGCAGTGTGCCTATGTAAGCGCGCCGCTCGGCGGGGTAAGTCCGGTAGAGCTACGATAATTTAATTAATTGGTGCCTCGAGGGCAGGCTCGCGTAGTCGTCCTCCTTCACCAGGATAGTCCGTCAGCACAAGAACACACTACTTCTGTTCCCTCTCCTGTGGGTCGGCACAGGACTTGTGCCTTAGGTAATTAGGCCACTGGGAGGTAGTGCTGCGCATTGGGAACATTACGTAGGCCTTCGAGTGCTCCTCCGTCTTGACTAATATTAGGCGGCCGAATTTGGGAGAGGATGTGGTTCGTGGGCGGCGCTGCCGCTTCTGGGGCAGGAAACCAGGGTCGAGCCTAGAGCTTGTGTACACATCCCGCCAGTCTGGGCAAATCACTTATTTCCCCTCGTGCATGAGTGTGTAATTTAATTAGCGATGTATAGCGCTTCGGATTGAGTTCGCAATATATATATGGGCGCAATATATATATGGGCGCAGTAACACACAGCCAGCCTGGATCCTTGTGGTGTAAGGAAGCCTGTGCTTCAGGGTCGCCCAGGCTGGGAAGGGTCTCTTAGCGGCAGCCGGCTAGAAGGTGGTCGGCTTCTTCGCCAGCGCTGGGTGCACATCGCCAGTCCGGCTCCATTATGGCTGCTGCTTTCCAGTGCGGGCACGCGCACTGTGTCCCTGTTCTTCATTCGCTTCTGCGGGTCTCAGCTGGTTAGTCATTAGTGGCCTTTGGAAGGTGGTGCTGTATGTAGTAAATATAGGGAGGTAGTGACACGTGCTCAGTATGGCATGCAACAGGAGCTCACGTTGAAACGTTTCTACACCATGAGTGCACACACATTTACTTGTATAACTGAGATGCAATTCCCTATGCGCGTTAGATTAACGCTCTGAATGGTGAGCAGTCAGGCCTTCCATCGAGCGGGTCACCTTACGAATGTACGGTGGATGGTGGCAGGGCAGCATGCCATGGCATTGCCTGAGCTAGTCGAGGAGCCCTGCAGACCAGTTTTTCGCTCTTTTTCACCATTTGAAGCATGCGCAGGGCGCACTCTGCGCTAGTGGTGTCTTTCCTAGAGAATTGGCTGTTTACACGTTTGGGGGGACAGCCCAGCGGTCGTACTCGCAGGCAGGCTGACATGAGGTAGAATAGCTCCTGGTGCCCCTTGCAACTGAGCTATGATGGGGATTTATTTCTCTACACGCAATTATAAGCACTGATCAGCCAATAGATGGGCTGGCTGGTGGTGCTCTTCGCGTAGTACATACAGAGATGCGATGCCAGGTGCGCAGTATGTCAGGTAACTGGAGCTCATGTTTATCGTTTCAACACCTTTGCGCTCACGTACAGACATTATTATATCAAATGTATTTCCCTATGCGCATTAGAGTAACGCTATGAATGGTGATCATGCAGGCTTCCACGGAGCGGGACAACTGTCAGGCGTCTGTAGCTGCGCAGGGCTCCCTCGGTATGTTGAGGTCTTTTATATTAACCGAGCACTCCTGGGATACTTCACCACTATGGTCGGGAGCAGGGGGAGGTGTCACTTTGCATCCAGCACCTAGGCCAAGCAAAGAGTTACGCCTAGTGTTGAGTGAGTGTTAATGTTACCTGGTCGTTCATTGGGGCTCCTTAGGGTAGGATGACCTAGCGGCAAGGAACAGCTAGGGTGGTTCACGTGTGCTCAGCGATCATGCAAAAAGTATGCATCGCGGGCCCTGGCTCACACGGAAGTGGGCTAAGATCACTCACACCACAGGTGCCGAGGCCTGCCCTGATGCCTGGCACTGGGTCCCAGGTTTCTTCTGAAGGGCTAGGCCTTCAGATGCTGAAAGGATGTCCGTTGTTATTTACTCGATTGTTAAACGATTGGTTATTTCCTGGGTCATCCGCGGGTGTAGAGCTTTAGGCGCTGGTTGTCTTTCCATCGGGTCGGTTTAATGCGGGATGGTGGTTTTTGGGGCACAGCCACGTGGTGGGTCTTTCTGTGTCTGACTGGGGTTAGCCTTCCTTTAATCACCCCGTTTGTCACACACGGTTGTAAGACGGGGTACTCGTTAACACCCAACAATAGGTACTCTAGGTCGCATGTCCTCCACTACACACATCTCCAGACAGGACTGCCCCCCCCCCCTCCAATTCTTGGAGCAATAAGGGTCCGCGAGCTCCCACATCATTCGGTAAGAGGATTTTGTAGAGTCTTGGGGCAGGTCACAGGCTGCTTCCTCTCGCTGTGTTTGTTCTTCTAGGTGTGGTCGGGTCAAGTGACGGAGGAGAGCAATCATCGCGTGGTATATCTGGGCATGAAGGAACAGGCAAGATTGTAGCGTAGGCAGATAGTGGTACTTATCGGGGGCTGGATGTTGGTCTCAATGGCATGCCGCCATGCAAGGGGACCATGTACCTAGGTCACGTACATCAGGCAGTGACAGGTGAACTGGGACCATGTGTACTAGAATATACAGGAGTGGTTCCCACCACGGTCGGTCAGATGGGAAGCTGTCATCTTTATTCTCACTGGATAACCTTACTCCATCACGCCTATTGTAAGCTGAGAATGCCGGTTGACGCTGTTAGACCTGCTATTAGTTAGTACACTCACTGTTGTGCCTTGGCTCGGTTTGTCTCACCTCAGGGCCAGTTTGGGGTTACTGGCGAATTGTTTGCTCTACGGCTGAAGCGTGCGCTTCTAGAACAGGGCAAGATTGATTAGGCCAGTTAGCATGACAAAGGTCTCTTCGGCACTGGCAGAATGGTGCAGGCTGCGAAGTAGTGCCATTGCAGAACATAGATCTCAACATTCGGCTAGGAAATGATTAGCAGCAGGAAGGTATTGAAGCATGGTGAGCAATTGGTTTTGGGTTTGTGCTCATCAGGAGCAAGGGAATTGCATTCTGTTCCATCAGGGTACGGGGACCGTCTATAGCACCAGAAACTGTAAAGCTGCCATTTTCGCCCTGGGCTGGGGTGTCAATGTCATCCAACTTTGCAGCCAGACTCTGAGCAGGCAAAGGCATACTTGCGATGGTGCAACGGGCAGTCAGCAGTAGAGTTAGATGTGTCATCATACCCAGATATAACATCAGTGATGAAACGTAGGTTGTGGCTACACACGACCAGGCACTCTAGGGCAGCTGGGGCGGGGGTGTGCCAGTGCCAAGAGGGTGCGGGTTGCCTGGGTAGGGCTGCTGGCTTGGAGGGAGCACTACTCGGATCGCCACAAGGGCACATTTTGCATTCATAGAAGGCTGAATTGATGCGTTTATGGCATGGTGCCAGTTGCTTTAGTTATGCACATGTTTCTTGGCAGTGTCAGAAACATTCAGAACGCGATGCTGGTGGTTAGCCTGTTGTCATGCTGTTCAGATGCATTTTAGCTTAGGCATGGCCAAGCATGGGTTATAGGCCGGTGGTCTGCCCTGGGATTCGTGTTAACAGGCAGGTGAAGCAGCAGAACTTGGAGGGGCTTGGGTTTGACCTCTGGATACTAGGGCGGAGCCTGGTTGCTCACTTAGTAGCCCGCCCTTGAGTTCGACGAAACAGGTACCTTTGATGCGAGTAGCGGTACCGGGTAACTTCTCCCGCCCTCCAGCACTGACTGGCAGCTATGCAGGTTGTGGAAGTGGCCTTCCAACGGGGGCGATATGGTCCATATGATTAAGGGAAACCCCGGGGTAACACTTTTATAGCTACAAATTAGCAGGAGACTAATTGGCTTTCCCAGTATTCAAAATAGAGAAGAAATGTACACGTTGGTTCTCCTCTGTGGTCACTCTGTCCTGTCTCTCCCTGGTATACTAGCAGAATTTTGGGAGGGCAAGGCTTTACAGTTGGTGGTGACTGATGGAATACGATGGGCGTACTCCAACTGAGTGAAAGAGGAAGTAAGGGGGCTTGCAACGCTTACCTCCTCCCGCATTGGCACTGCCAGGCAGGAGTGTCTTGTCAAAGGGATTGTTCTTTAGCCATGCAAAGGCAACTTTGGACCATCGCCTATTTTAGGTTTAAGGTCATTTCAGTCAAATCCACGGGGGAATTTAGAAAGGATGGGGGAACCTGTCCTGATGGTGCATGCTGGCCGCTGGCCCGGTTGGGCGTAGACTTGTTTTGGCTGGACCTGGGAGAAGCCCGGTATCAGCATGAGGTAGGTAAAAAGGACTACCTGGAGCGATGCGCGGTTGCGCAGAGCAAAGAGGTCTTGGCTTCATCAGGCATGGTATTATGCACGCAAGTCCACAGGGTGCCTAGAGGGAGATGGGGTGCTCCTCTGTAGTTTAGGCATGGATCTTTTCCTCCTGGACCTAGGGGAAGCTTTGGCTGCAGCAGGTTGTATGGAAATAGGTCTACCTTGGTGGGGTGCCTGGTAGTGACGGTGGCCACTCCCAAGGCTGTGGAGGAGTTACAGGGCGATCCAGGGTCTGCACATACCAAGGGGTACATCATGCAGCAGCACCGCGGGGTGCTAAGCCAGGATACCCAGAGATGTTTAGCGTTGTCCCCTGGAAGAACGACGGCGCCCCGTTAGCTGACAGGCGGTTGTGGGTCTGAGCAACCGGGGGCTGCCATGTATGCTCCGCCCACCCCTCACTGGGGGGGGGGCGTGTGAAGCAAGTGGACTGGGGGTCCACGGTTGGGAGGGGTGGCCCCTCCCAATATTTGGTATACACCATTTGGCGTTGCCATGGTGACTCTAGGCTTATCAGACGGGCAGGCGGCATAGGGGCTGGCCTGCCCTGGGATCGCCCGTAAGATAACCCACCATGTTTGCATATTGGTTATGCTAATAAACCTGCAGCAATATTTCTCCACTTACAATACAGTGTTGTGTGTTTTATTTATGTAATTATGTGTTTTGTGATAACTGTTGCCGATATTGGCACTATGTAAGGCTGCCCGGGGGGGGTTGCGTAGCGGCCCGCCCCTTACAGGGCGGCCGCCTTAGTGCCACAGGAAGGCACAGGGGTGGGAGGTCGAGTCCCTGGGCTATTCCAGGGTAGACCCCAGCAGATAGCTGCTTCCGGCGGGGGCGGGGAGGAGACAGGGGTACATATTCTGTCTCCGCCCCCTCCTCGTCCTCTTGTCCGCTCGTTCGCCTTGCCCGCCCCTCCGCTTACCCGGCGTCCGGAGGGACAAAGGGGGGGCCAGGTCTTCTAACAATTTTACTTTGTGTTGCAGGAGGAGTTACAGGGCGATCCAGGGTCTGCACATACCAAGGGGTACATCATGCAGCAGCACCACGGGGTGCTAAGCCAGGATACCCAGGGATGTTTAGCGTTGTCCCCTGGAAGAACGACGGCGCCCCGTTAGCCGACAGGCGGTTGTGGGTCTGAGCAACCGGGGGCTGCCATGTATGCTCCGCCCACCCCTCACTGGGGGGGGGGCGTGTGAAGCAAGTGGACTGGGGGTCCACGGTTGGGAGGGGTGGCCCCTCCCAATATTTGGTATACACCATTTGGCGTTGCCATGGTGACTCTAGGCTTATCAGACGGGCAGGCGGCATAGGGGCTGGCCTGCCCTGGGATCGCCCGTAAGATAACCCACCATGTTTGCATATTGGTTATGCTAATAAACCTGCAGCAATATTTCTCCACTTACAATACAGTGTCGTGTGTTTTATTTATGTAATTATGTGTTTTGTGATAACTGTTGCCGATATTGGCACTATGAGCTTTCTGATTGAGGCCTACCTGTGGGAATGCAGAGGAGCCCCTGCTGCAAATGGACGAAGGCCGAGGCGCCATGCTGCTGGAACTGGTGTCATAAAATGGCAGCCGGCCTGGATTGTGCCTCTTGTACTGGTCTGGAGCACTAGAGTGCGGGCACCCTTCTCTCTCCTGACCCGCTGAGCGCTGTGTGACGGCCCTGTACTACAGGCAGTGAGTGCTGGATTGAGGAGCGGCAGGCGCTGGAGAGGGTCGAGGGCCCAGTGTGCATGTGTAGCGGTTACCATGGGATGCCTGAAGAACCCAGCTCACTTGAGGACAGATTGCTGTGGCAGTGGACTGTGGGCAGAAGTCGGCGGTGGCCCTTCTCACTCCCCCTCCCTCCGTCCTGTTTTTGGATCTTCCTCCCCTTCGGTGGCAGCAGCGGGGGCTTAGGGGTTTCTCTCCCACCCACCTGGAGAGCATGAAGTAGTCACTGGAGATTACTCGAGGGCCGCGGCCCATGCACCAGATGACCGGGCTGTTCTGCTGCTTTCCTTCGACCTGCACCGGAAGAGAGGTGGGGGCCCCTACCATCGAGCAAATGGACTGCAAGCGTAGCAGAGAGCCGGCCTGGGAGTGTGGTAGAGACCTGGCCCTGCCCAGCGGCGGCTGGAGAGGTGGCCCAAGGACCGTGGCACTATGGAACACATGGGGAGATGAGGTGTGTGGCCGGGGACCCTGGCTTACGAGTACTGATTGGTGGTGTCTACGGCCTGCAGCTCTCTCCCCTCCCTTCTGAATCACAGGTGTCAGAGCTGTAGGGGCAATACGATGCTGTTGGGCTGCAGGAGGCTGTTGAGAGCTCCCTGAGTGCGGCATGGAGGTGGGTGGAAGAGCCCCTAAGTAGCACTTGGGCTTAAGGGCCTCCGGATCTGGCACTAGACCTTCTTCCTTCCCCCTAGTGTGAGCTGGGAGCCGGTCAATGGTCTGCTGGGTCTGGGGGGCAACATAAACTGTATGCTACACAGGAGGGTGTGAAGACACCCGATGTTACGGCTAGCCCTCCCAACAAAAGAAGCTCGCAGACAGGGTGCATGGAGGGACCTGGGGAGGCTGTGGCAAATCGGACGCTATATGGGGAGAGTTCTAGGAGATTGATTCCTGCCCGCTTCTGTCAGACTGGTTATCACCTCTGCCGAGGGGCCCGGAACCTTGCCCCCGTGCGGCCTTGGGTCCACTGCACTGAAGTGAGTTTACAGCAGCCAGGCATATGAACCCATACACTGCTTATCCAGGCACACGTAGTAAACCCTGCCTTTTGACAGTGACTGCACCAGGTCTGGGTTGCAACACTTGCTTGGCGAGAATCCTCAGCTGTAAGTCAGCGGTGTATTGCACACTACAACGGAATGAGGTGCACGAAAGGCAAACTCCCTGAGGCAGCTGTCGCGAGCTTACGTTCGCAAGTGGATGCAGACACTCAGCAACCACTATTGAGTTGGATATCGCCAATGAACATGGAATCATCACCGGACAAGCTAGACCTTATTACCTCCTCATCAGCCCTCCCCGTCCCAGTCCAAACTACATGAGCATAGCTCCTCCCACCAGAAACTCCCAAGCAACTAAAAACCCATCCCTTCCCTCCAGGCCACACCCACACCCTAAGGCATATAACCATGTGACCCGCCCATCCACATCCTGTTTGTTTTTTCTGCGGACTGACTTCCTGGTAGCTGCGTCGGGGGGGGGGGGGGGGGGGGTGCCGGTCCTGGCCTCCTTTCGGGTGAGTGTGTGACGGTCTGCTTGGCGGCAGTTTTAATCCCCTTGGGTACCTGTTGTTTCATGCACGTTTGAGTCCCTGCTTTAGCGGGACCATGGGGTTGGGGGGTCCGGACTGCCTGGTGTGGGGTGGTGACTCCCTGCTGTGGCCTCCCCTCTTCCGGGTATGTTCCCTGCGCTAGCGGGAACGCCCGGGGAGGGAGGGGAGGTGTGTTGAGTGCGGCTGGCTTCTCTGCGCGCCTGGGGCGTGGCGGTTTGGCTCCTCCTCGGAGGTGT
This sequence comes from Triturus cristatus, assembly GCF_964204655.1. Lineage (NCBI taxonomy): Eukaryota > Metazoa > Chordata > Amphibia > Caudata > Salamandridae > Triturus > Triturus cristatus. The sequence goes on along the minus strand of NC_140581.1, from coordinate 1,185,995,915 downwards.
ATTTGGGGGCTCTGTGCTCGTCTCGGGCCCGCGTTTCCCTTTTTGTTTTATTTCCTGCTTTCCAATCTTGTGGTTTCTGAGATGGAATTATAAGAAGGTGATGGTCTGCACCTCGTGTCACAGGCCCATGGCCGGTGCTTTGGATGGCCGGGACTCTGTATGCCGTGGCTGCGTGGTCCGTCAGCTACGCTGCCGACTTTGGTGCAGGGAACCAGGGTTCGGGCCTCGAGGTCGCGTCCACTTCCTGTGATTCTGGGCAAGTCACTTAGTCTCCCCGTGCCTGAATGTGTAATGTAACTGCGGTGCTATGTAACGCGCTCCAATACCTTCGGGTCGAGTTCGTGCTCTTAAACTATGCACCGCGGGCCGCTCCCTGCCCCTTTTAAAGGGGATTGCTTTAGTTTCCGGCAGCAAACCGTTGTGGTAACACAAGTGAATGTATGCTGACAATGGACAGATAAGGAGTTTGTGTCCCCTTCTCGGTATTGAGGCAGATCATGTACTGGTGAAAACTGCTCTCTTTAAATCATGTTGAGGGCTGCCTGTACTTTTGAAGGTGCGTTCTGTTTGTCATTACGTGTGGGGGCACCCTGGTGGGGTGGTTTTTCCGGTCATTTGATTCCGTTTCTCTGATGTGTCCCTCCTGGACTTTGAGTCTCTGTGGTCCTGTGGTTATGATTCCTGACTCTTCCTCCACAGTTATGGGTTCGGATTCCGGTGCATCGCTGTTTGTGAGTTTCTGTCACTATTGTATGCACTCTTTCTTTGAAACCTGGTGTTTATTCTTTGTGGTTTCTGAGCTTCATTGTTATATATGTTGTACGGCCGTGCTCTGCGTCAGCTGGTTCCTGTGACTGGGGCTTCTGGGCTCCTTCGGATTGGGGCCATTTTGTTTGTTTCTTTTGTGTTTGGGTCCCGGGTGGGCTGACCTACTGTCCTGTGGGGTTTGGCGTTCCCTGATTGGCCCTTATGGATCTTGCATTGCTTGGTCTGTGGACGGATGTTGGGCGCTGATTTTTCTGTGCTGTTCACATCTTGGAGATGTGTGGTTTGGGCGTGAGTGAGCTTCGCAATACTGGGGAGGTGGTGGTCGCTGGGTCTTCCGCTGCTCCTTCCGCTGCTCCTACCATAGTTCATGGGCAGGATGCCTCTGCCGCGTGGATCCGGGCTTGGTTTCGGTTGGGACCGGGGACAGACCTTCACGGTGTTCTGCTCCGTGTTCTGGGCACCTTTGGGTTCCATGGTCCTTGGTGGGTGGTTAGTCAGTGGACTTTTTAGCCATTCGCCAGTTGGTGGGGCTTGTAGGCCTCCCTTTTCCTACACCTCTGTGAGGGCTGTGCTGGAGGGGGTGTGGTGGTATGTTGTCAGACATGCCTTTCCCCGGTTTCTGGTGGTGGGGTTTCCTTTACGGTGGTTCGCTGGGGTATCCTGGGGTATCCTGGCTGGGGTGCTGGTGGATCCCTGCTGGCTGGTGTGGCATCTCGGAGCCTGGTGGTGTACGTGGTTGCAGTTCCTTCTTCTCCTGTGGTCGTGCGGGATGGGGGACCTTGGTGCAGACTTTTGCTGCCTCTGGTCTTGCAGTTCGGGCTGCGGCTTGCCCCGGCTTTCGGGTTCAGTCGCTTCATGTGTCTGTCCAGTTATTTCTGTGCAGTCTTGCTAGGTGTGGATTCCTCCGTCATTTGTTCCGGGTTGGGACTGCAGTTGAGTTTCCTGGCAAATTCGTCCTACGATTCCCTTAGTTCGGCGGCGATGGCAGCTGGGTCCTCTGTGGCTGCTCAGTGGCAGTTGTGGCTTTTGCCTTGGATACCGTGTTGGAGCTTCCCTTCGCGGGCTCTATACTGTTTGGGGATCCGTTGGATTGCGTGTGGGCTTTTGGGCGGCATTTCATTCTAATTTGGCGGCCCGACCCTATCGTGGTGTGGATCAGGGTCTCGGTGTCCCTTCCTTTCTCTTGTCCTGGGGTCGACGGTGTGCTTTCTCTTCTTCTGGTCGTGCTGGGCTACTGGCTGTGTTCTGTGCTGCCCCTTTTCCAAGTTCTCAGACACTGTGTCGGGTTCTATTGCCCTGTGTTTGGGTCTTTTTCCGATGGGGCTGTGTTGTGGGGAGTCGGCACGGTCGGGACATTTACTCGTTCCTGGTTCTGTTCTGGGGACCGTATGGGGATTACCGTCCTGCCCTGGTTAGGACGGCTGTACACTTGTGTCCCCCTCATCGGTCCTTCGTGATGGTGTCTCTTCAGTGGTTTCTGCCCTTCCTGGCTTATCTGGTTCTCCGGGACGTCTGCTTTCATGTGCCAGTACACGCGGCTTCGCGGGGGTTCCTGCGTTTCGGTGTGTGTTGTGTTCATTCATTTTAAATTTTGCCTTTTGGACGGTCTGCATCTCCTAGGATGTTTGCTGCCGTTTTGGCACCTTTGGTGGTTTTGTTGCCTGCTCAGGGGCTCCGGGTGTTCCCTTCCTTGAACGGTTGGTGGATTCATCCTCTTTTTTCCTTCCGGCTCCGTCCCTTTCACTGGATGTTTGCTGGCTCCTGCGTTGGTTTGGGCGGTTCTACACTTGGAGGATTCCAATCTTTGCACCACTCGGGTACTACTGTTCATTGGGGGGTTTAGGCGCCTCGTGGGTAAGGTATTCCTGTTGGTGCCCCGCAGGCCGGCTCTGTTGCGCGCCTTGCGGTGGTTGTTGGGGGCTCGGTCTTCCACTGCTCCCCGGCGGCTCCTTATTTAGCGGTTGTTGTCTGCTGCTGTTGTGTTTGTTCCTGGGGCCCTTAGGCACTTGTTCCCCCTGGTGTGTCTTGCTCTGGGGCTTTGGGTTCCCGCATCTCTAGGTTGTCTGCTGTTGTTTCCGGGGGGTGTGGCCATTGGCCGCGGGTTGCCCTGATGGCTGGTGGTTCAATCCTCTTGCAGGGCTGTCCTTTTGTGTCCGAGGAGCGGTTAGTCCTGGGACTGTCTTGGATTTGTTCGGAGTTGTTTGTCCTGGGAGCTGTACCTCAGTGGTATGTCATGGGCCTCTGCTGGCACAGTCTCACGTGGGACATGGGTTCCTATCCTGCCTCTGCTTTCTTTGTATCCCATGGTGGTATTGGTTCCTGCGGTGCTTTACATTAGCCCACGGAGCTATGGCTCGATGGTTAGTCTTGTGCCTCTGGTGGCGCAGGCTTGCACTGGTCATGGGTTTGAATCCCGCCTATGCTTTCTACGTGTCCCGTGGTCGGTTCGGTTGGCCTGGCCTCTTTTCTGCCTTGGGTCCTCCTGAGGTTCGTGGTGGTTTGGTCGGGCTGTCTTCCGCCATTGGCATGCGGGGTTGGCTCCCTTGGCGGCTTTGCTGTTATGCTTGGGGGGGGCAGATTCTTCCTTTTGGTCCCTTTGGGCTTTACGTCTGCCGGGGGTTTTGTTATCGGTGGCGGGGTGTTTCCCTCGCTATCCGTGTTGGGCCTGTCGCTGACCTGGTTCATCCTGCTGCGGGTCGGACTGGGTCGGGCCTCGTGTGTCCTGGGGCTGTGGTGTGTCTGGCCCTAGTGGCTTTGGGGTGTTTTCCTTCTGTGGCTGTGTTTTTTCCTCGGTCCGGGCGCCCTTCGACTCTCCTGTCCTATGCCAGTCATGTGGTTTAATTGCTGGTTTGCTGGGCGACGCAGGGGGGTTTTGTGTTAGATTCCGGTGCGTGTCTTGGATTCTGGGAGGTTGGCTTCAACTTGGGTCTGGGTGTGTCCTCCCTGAGAGCTCTGTGGGCGACTGTGTGGGCCTTTCGGGGTTCGGGCTTTGTGCCGGTGGGCTCCTTGATGTCCAGGTGGTTGTGAAGTTGTTTCCTCCTGAGTCCGGTCTTTCGTTCCTTTGCTCCTTGTTGGAGTTTCTGGTTTGGCCTGTTTTCTGTCCTGTTCCTCTTTCTGGGGTTTTGGTGCGCCTGCTCTGTTTGGCCGTTGGGCAGGCTCTGGAGGGGTGCTTCCTTCCTGCTGTGCTTTTTCATAGGGTGGTTTCCCTTTTTGTTTCCTTTGGGCTGACTGTTCTTGGTCCGGGGCCTTCCGTGGCTGCTCTCTGACAGTGGCTGTGTTGGCTGTGGGGACGGCATTTGGGCTTGTGGTGTGTTGGCTCCTCGGTCAATTCGAGGTGGCTCGACTCGGCGGTGGCTGCGTACTGGGCTTGCTTCCGGGGGGCTTCCCTGGCCGTGTTCTGCATTAAAGCTGCTTGGTGTTCTCCTTGCTCTTTTCTGTCCCATGTTCATTGGGTGGTGAGTGGAACTGTGTCTCCTGGGTTTGGGGACGTGGTGCTGTGTTCTGCTCAGGTTGTGTGACTTTCGGCTTGTGCTGTTTAAGTCTGCATTTACTACTGGGTAAAGCTGATTATTGCTTTGGTATCTGCTCATGTAGTTAGGACTGGGACGGGGAGGGCTGACGAGGAGGTAATGACCGGTTACTCACCGGTAATATTCATTACTCCGAGTCGTAGCCCTCCCCGTCCCAGTCCAGGTTCCCATCCCTCCCTCCCTGTTCAGCTTCCTGTGCTTGGTGGTACAGGATGTGGATGCGAGGGTCACATGGTTATATGCCTTAGGGTGTGGGTGTGGCCTGGAGGGAAGGGATGGGTTTTTAGTTGCTTGGGAGTTTCTGGTGAGAGGAGCTATGCTCATGTAGTTAGGACTGGGACGGGGAGGGCTACGACTCGGAGTAATGAATATTACCGGTGAGTAACCGGTCATTCTCCAAGATGTGAGAGATTCGTGAAAATCCATTGAGTAGCAGATTGGTTCGCTCACAATGCATGCCTCATAGTCCCAAGTCTGCAGCAAGTCAGCGATGAGCGACGCAATAGACTGGCCCGCAGCTCCAAGCTAGAAATACCACTCTGGAGCAAGTCCTGAAAGGTCGTGAGGAGGCGATCGCAGAGGCAAGTACGCTTAGAGACCCGCACCCCCAGTCGACATCGGATTCCTTGTAGGAGAACACTATTCATTCTGAATCAGAGAATAGTATAGCCCTGTTTCGCACAGTGACTCCTCAGACAGCAGATGATTTCCTAGGATAAAAGTAATGCTCCCCCCTCTTTTTTATAAATGAAAGGGCCTGCTGGGAGCTGTTTGGAAAAATTATGTTGATAACTGGTAGTTGGTAAAATATAGCCGATATCAGTGCACATGCCCCTTCCCGGCTCTGCTAATGTATGGTGTTAATTGTATCTAGACCAGGCTACGGGGGCTCGGGAACTGTACACCTCACCATGCAGGATATAGGTAGCACGCCCCAGCGTGCAAAAGCAACTTGCAATTTTTATTATTGTGATCCTAGTTTGGACCAGGGTAGTTTTAGCACTGGACCTAGTATTTCAGGTTAATGTAGGGATGTTTAGGCGAACTGGCTCGCTTTACACATCACAAGATCTTTTATTGGTCCGGAGGCCCTGGTTTATCATACGCAGCATTCACAAACACGAGACCACATGTTGGGTACCTATAATATAATTACCTGAAATGTGCGGGGTCTTGGATCCATACATAAACGTCATAGAATACATGCTCAGCTCAATAGGCGCAGGGCTTAGATAGTGTATCTGCAAGAGTTTCATCTCACCAACTCAGAGATTGGTAAATTGTGCAAGAAATGGAAGGGCCAATTGTTCTCCACATAATACTCTGTACTTGCAAGGGGGGGAGACCATATGGGTATGGAATGGGTCCCGTTTGTAGCATTAGAGACACAAGATGGCCCACTGGGAAGATACACACTGGTGCGAGGAACACTGGATGGTAAACATGTGGTGCTGGGCAGCATTTATGCCACAAACTTTGAACAAGACAAATTTCTTGCAGGTCTCAATCAATCAATCAATCAATCATGGCATTTGTAAAGTGCACTACTTACCCACGAGTGTCTCAAGGCACCTGGGCAGGGGGGGAGTGCTGCTACTGCTCCAAAAGCCAGGTCATGAGCAGTCTTCTGAAGGTCAGCAGGTCTTGGGTCTGCCGTAGGTGGATGGGGAGGATGTTCCAGGTCCTGGCGGCGAGGTGGGAGAACAATCTGCCGCCGGAGGTCGCTCTTCGGATGCGGGGGATTGTGGCGAGGGTGAGGTCGGCGGAGCGGAGCTGGCGGATGGGGGTGTAGAAGCGGGGTCGTCTGTTGAGGTACGCTGGTCCGATGTTGTGGAGTGCCTTGTGTGCATGGGTGAGGAGCTTGAAGGTTATCCTCTTGTTGATGGGGAGCCAGTGCAGCTCTCTCAGTTGGGGTTTGATGTGGCTGCGGCAAGGGATGTCGAGGATCAGGCATGCAGAGGCGTTCTGGATGCGTTGAAGTCGTTTCAGGAGTTTGGCTGAGGCTCCTGCATAGAGGGTGTTTCCGTAGTCCAACCTGCTGCTGACGAGGGCCGGGGTGACCGTTCTTCTTGTTTCGGTGGGGATCCACTTGTAGATCTTGAGGAGCATGCCGAGGGTGTTGAAGCAGGAGGAAGAGACGGCGTTGACCTGCTTAGTCATGGAGAGGGTGGAGTCGAGGATGACCCCTAGGTCGGCCACCAGGAGTCATCCCAGGCTGAGGGTTGTGGATCCGAGGATGAGGACCTCCGTCTTGTCCGAGTTCAGCTTCAGTTGGCTGTTCCTCATCCATTCGGCGAGGGGCCTTGATTCCTTTGTGGAGGTTGGTTTTGGTGGTGTGGGGGTCCTTGGTGAGGGAGAGAATCAGCTGTGTGTCATCGGCGTAGGAGATGATGTTGAGGTCGTGCAGTCGGGCGACGTGGGCGAGCGGTGCCATGTAGATGTTAAACAGCGTTGGGCTGACCTCCGGGTGCTGGCAGACTGGGTGGCTTATCCATGGATTCTAGGGGGCGATTACAATGCGGTTATGGACACTATTATGGATCGCTCGCATCCACCGATTCCATGGGCAGGATTCATTAAGCAAGCGGAGGCACTGTGTAGATCATCGGAGGAGTGAGCACTGAGAGACATCTAGCATTTTAAAAACCCAAGCAATAGGGAATACTCATTTTTCTTCCTACCACACCAGCTCCACATGAGAATAGATAGGATACTTTGCTCCATTCCCCTTGCTATGCAAGTAATGCACTCTACTTACTGGGGAAGACTTTCTCCGATCACAACCCCCTAGAGCTCACACTTGGATGGGGGGGGGGGATCCGCACCCCAGTCCCCACTTGGAGACTGTGGCCACAGATGCTGGAGGACTCCGTTTTCTGGAACACACAAACTACTTTGCAGAAAACGCAGATTCTGCCTCCACACTGAAGTACTGGGTATTTTAGACCCAGCGGTGCAGGGGCACACACCCTATGACTTCTGGGTTCACCCTGTTCCGGACCTACAGAAACACAGAGTCTTCTGGGTGAAGTCAAAGATTCGTTTATTGGCTGCAGACCAATGACAGGTATCCTAGAAGTACAACAGCGTGTATGTTCTCAGGAGACTGCTGCAAATCATAGGAACGGACTTCTCCTTAAGTACAAAATATCATGCTCCAGGCACACATTCCTTGGTTTACGATATGGCCATATAAAGGTATACATTACAAACGAAAAAGCAGAGTCATGATGACCATCCCACATTCCAGTTCGGCCAGCCCACAATGATTTATACAGTAAGGTTCAGATCCCACATCGTATGTCAATAGACCCCCCAATAAACATGAGCATCTCCTGTTTTGGGAAACAAGTCATAAAGCAGGAACAAGCAGGTGTGGAAGAGATTAGCCGGAGGATTGTGTAGAATGAAAGGGTTTTATGACGGGTCAAGCCCTGATGCTAATCACAGGTGGACGGAGGAAGGGGAGCTCGTGAGACCGGTTTGACCCGGGGCAGCAGAGCCAGCTGCCCCGGTCACAGAGAAGTCAGAGGGAAAGCCCATGTACTGTGAGGCCCGTATTTACTCCATTATAGCCTATGTGAGGGCAATGACAAGATGGCCACTGCTTCCAAAATGGAACCCGCGTAGTGAAGCTGAATAACGTGTACACAGTGCATTCATAGTTAGAACGATATATAAAGCACTCGTACATGCCGCATTTACCATTTGCGGTTCGCTAATACCAAGATAGACAGGGGTAGGGCCCTGTCCCCTACGCGGTCCCGAATATTAAAGTACGACAGACCCTCCTTTTGCCCTTACATAGGCAATCACGATACTCATCTTAATCCGAGTCTAGGTCAATGTCCGCAAAGTCATGGAGATGTTGCTGTAGCATCATCCTATTACTTAGTTCGTCCCTCGATACAGGTTTCCTTACACATAAGGTAGCACAGAGGCCACATATCGCGGGAGCACACTGTATGCATAGACAGAACAGGAAAAGAATGGCTAAGATCATTCCAATGACCATCAGAACTTTCCAACCCCAGGCAGATATCAATTCCCAGAACCACCCCACCGGTGACCAATCTCCCTTATCCACGTGTATGGCTTCAGATATTTTATGGAGCTTGGAGATGGCTTGATACACTGTTGGAGCATTATCTGGTATGAAAATGCAGCAACTGGATTGGATGACCTTGCATACCCCACCGCGGTCTGCAAGAATAACGTCTAGAACCATGCGGTTCTGCAGAGTCATAAGGCGATCCGCTTGGAGCTCAGCTGTCAGATTACTAAGGGCACCAGCCGTTACATTGACAGTGGATTCAACCACACGAGTCAGTTGTCTTAGGTTCCTACTATTGACCATAGGTCCCCAAAACGGCAGGAAACCCAAGAAGAAGTCTCCCGCTTCCTGACCGGCAGTATCCTCTTTACTAATCACACCTCTCACAACTCTGGTCTTGTGATAGTCAGAGGCGGCAGTAAATGTCGGCGGTAGCAAGTTCGCAATATAACATGTGCCCGAGAAATCAGGGGGCAGCCATGTATATGCTCGGTCATGACAGATGAAATATGTGCCCTTGGCAGCCAAAAACGCAGGGGAAAACTGTGACGGGAAGGTGTACGTTTCAGTACAGTCACTCCTTCCCAGTTGAGCTCTAGGATTCTGACCATTACCCTGTAAGCAGAACCGACCCATGTGGGGTACGACCCAGATTGGAGATGAGATTTTTCGCTGTCTTTCACCCAGACTAATACTATACCCCGTCGCGTTCCATCCTACATAAGGTCTCAACTCTTCTTTGGGAATGGATGAGTATGCATCGATATCCCTACTCATATCGGCAACTCCTTTCATCAAAGCCTTATTATTGGTGATAGGTCTGATGGAACGCGGTTGGCGAGGGGAGTATGTATCTAGAGCATAGAGAAACATGGTTTGGAATGCCCATGACGATCCATTGTAACTATACGGCAGCACCAGGTAGGGAATACCCTTGTTAATGGTATGTGGCATTAACCCACACACCCAGCAATTGGTCGTATTCATTACTAGTTGGTGCTGGTGCAAGAGTTGGATAAACGAGTTATTTACGAACTCTGATCGTCTGGTCTGTTCGTGCTCAGGCAAAGGGTGAAAAGAGTGAGAGGAGGCAGTAGAAAGAGGTATAGGCTGTTCAGTGGGTGCAATGGGCTTTTGAGCGGAGAAGAACACAAATCCTACAATAAACATTATTATACTACACAGTGTAAAAAGGCACAAAAAGACAAAACATTTACTTTTTACAATTCTACACATCCTTGCGTTGGAGTTCATTTCCTCAATTGGTCTCTCCATCTTAAAAAACTCCATCCTCTACTCGGGCCGCTCGCGGTGGATGAGTTTCTTCTGCTAAGGAGTACGCCTGTCAGTCCAGGGAAACGCCCTAGACCAACCAGAACCGTTGACCTAGCGTCTTCGGCCTGTACCCCAAAGTCTTGGCACCGCGACCCTGCGGCAGAACCCGGATGGTGGTTCGAAAAACAAAAATCAAGAAAGTCCTTCAGATGGGAGAGCAAAAAATGTCAAAAGGGAAATTGTAAGAAAATCTTTATTTGTCCATGGGCCTTGGTCTCAAATTATAGCGGAGACGGCCAGGTGCTGTTTGGTCTTGAAACAAAAGTTCAGGCTCAGTGGTGTCCAGTCGACTTGATGGTGGCACAGCTTCCTGCAGAATATTGTCACTCTCTTGGTCTGAAACTGTGTCTCTTATGCGTGCGTCACTGAATGGTACGGAACGAGGTACAGTGTCTGTCTCTGAGTCGGCGATACCCTCCTTGACCCACTGGTCATATGGCAGAGGCAAGGGGACTACCTTACAGTGGGTACCATGAATCCAGTGTTTCTTCCCTTTCACTCGCACTGCTGATCTTGTCGAAAGAAGAACAAGATGAGGGCCGATCCAGCGAGGCTCGTCGTTGCTCTTGCGCTGGAAATTTCGGACTAGCACCCACGTACCAGGGTTGATAGGGTGTCCAGGAGGTTCAGAGGCTTGGGGAAGAGTATCATGTACCTGTTGGTGCAAAACACGCAGTTTAACGGTCAAATCATACAGGTAATCGAGCAGTACTGGATGTTCTACCTCACTAAATTTCGCCGGTCTTGGCACGCCCCATACATTAGCCGGGCGGCCAAAGGCAACCTCATAAGGGCTAAGTCCCACTCGTGAGTGTATAGTCATTCTGGTGGACAGGAGTGCTAGAGGCAGAGCGTCAGGCCATTTAAGACCGGTGCTCGCCTGGATTTTGGCCAGCTTGAGCTTTAAGGCTCCATTGTAGCGTTCTACTAATCCAGCTGATTGGGGGTGGTTTGCAGCATGGAACTTCTGCTTTCTCCCTAGCCCTTCACATACATTCTTCATCACTTTACCCACAAACTCACTTCCATTATCACACCACACCATTCTTGGCATCCCAAACCTAGGGAAGAACTCCTTCACAAGGGCTTTGGCTGTGGATAGGGCAGTGTTATCTTTCAGAGGATAAGCCTCAATCCATTTTGAGAAAGCACAAACAACCACCAGTACATATTTCAGGTTGTTGCATCTTTCCATGTGAATAAAGTCCAGCTGCAAAACTTCAAATGGACATGATGGGGGTGCAAAGTGACCAGCTGGAGTTGGGGTTCCCCTACCAGGGTTGTACTTCAAACATACTATGCAATTCTTGACCACATTCTCTGCACACTTGGGAATCCCAGCATTCTGCCATACTGGAGCCAACAACTTGCATATACCTTTCGTACTGATATGTGCCATTCCATGTGCTATAGTAACCACTGGAAGCACATATGCATCAGGCAACAACCATCGCCTATGTTCTGTCAGATCAATCCAACAACCATTCTCATCCAACTTACCCATACTTTCTCTCCACTTGCTTAACTCTTCCTCTGTGGCTTCAGCTTGAAGCGACTTCACACTCTCTATTGTGTTCTCACACATTCCCACATCATTAACCCATCTTGCGGGGCCTGCAACATACATTCTAGTCTTCACATTCTGTGCTGTCTCTCTCGCGGTCTCATCAGCAAACGCATTCCCACGTCCAACATCATCTGTAACTTTCCTGTGCGCACTGCATTTCATGATCGCAACGGTAGGGTCAGTGACTCAAGGAGATCATTCACCAACTTGCCATTCTGAATTTTAGCTCCATGCGACGTCAGGAACCCACGCTCCTTCCACAGTCGCCCAAAACTATGAGCCACGCCAAAGGCGTACTGGCTATCTGTGTATATATTCACTCTCATTCCTTCAGACAACACACATGCTCTCGTGAGGGCGATTAATTCTGCTGCTTGGGCCGAATTATGTGGCACTCGTGCAGTTTCCACGACCGTGTGCAAAGTCGTGATAGCATATGCAGCAGTCGTGTCACCATTAGGGAGCTTGAAACATGACCCATCTACCCATAAAGTGCCATCACACTCAGTCAGGGGAGTATCTTTTAGATCTACTCTCCCTTTCGTCTCTTCTTCTGTCCTGAACAGACAGTCATGTTGCTCAATCTCATCTGAGTCTGCTGGAATTGGCAACAATGTAGCTGGATTCAGCGTATTGCATCTCTTTATGTGTATGTGATTAGCTAACAGTGTAAGTTCATAACCTGATAGCCGCGCACTAGTCAAGTGTTGTGTCTTGGTCCTATTTAATAATGTGTCTACAGCGTGTGGAACCATAACAATCAATGTGTTGTCCATTACTAAACCAGCAGATTGTCGGATAGACATCGCTGCAGCAGCTGTCACTCTCAGACAGCTTGGCAATGCCCTTGCTACAGGGTCCAAGGTTGATGAAAAATATGCGCATGGGCGCGGTCTATCGCCAAAAGGCTGTGTTAACACTGACAACGCACATCCATCTTTCTCGTGAGCATACAATGTAAAAGGCTTACTGTAGTCAGGGGTACCCAACACAGGTGCTGAACATAATGCATTACGCAATTCCACAAAACTTTTCTGGCACTCTTCAGACCATGGGATAGGATTCGGTGTGTCTTTGCATGTTAAGGCTAACAAAGGTTTTGCTAATAAAGAAAAACTAGGGATCCAATGCCTACAGTATGAAGTGATGCCCAGGAAAGCACGTACTTCTCTCTGTGTTTTTGGCACACTCAACTGTGCAATGGCTTGAATTCTTTCTGGGGTCAGTTTCCTTCCCTCCTTCGATAAGAGATGACCTAAGTAGGTCACCTCTTGTCGACAATATTGCAGCTTAGAGAGAGACACTTTGTGATGGAAAACGGATAAATGACGCAACAGTGACAATGTGGCTTCTTTACAAATCTTTTCAGTATCCGCAGCGATCAGTAAATCGTCCACGTACTGAATCAGGATAGCGCCACTAGGTAAAACAAGTGCATCAAGCTGCGCTTTCAAAGCCTGACTGTATATGGATGGACTCTCACAGTAGCCCTGGGGAGCGCGTTTGAAGCGGAAGCTTCGGCCTCCCAGACTAAAACCAAAAATATCTCTGCTCTCTTCTGCAATTGGGATGCTAAAGAAAGCATTCTTTAAATCGATCACTGAAAACCATGCAGCAGAGGCTGGAATCATCGTTAACAAGGCAGTTATATCGGGGACAACCGGAAACTGTGGCACAACAATCTTATTAACCTCTCTAAGATCGATCACAAATCTGTAAACAGGTGGCTGTGAAGGGTCCGTTCGTTTTAAGACAGGTAAAATCGGGCTATTGCAAACGTTGCCTCTTGTCTCTTCTATCACACCTTTATTAATCAAGTCGCTGACAATGTCTAACAATGCTTTCTGCCCTTCATTAGAGATCTTGTACTGGGGAATACGTGGCAGTCTGACATTAGCCTTTAGAGTCACCACATATGGCGGTATCTCCAAGAGGCCCACATCATTGGGACCAGTAGCCCAAAGGGCATCCGGAAGGGATGACAATTCAGGTGGCATTGTATTTTTAGACAAGTACATTGGGGAAATCACTTTCTTGCCTAATGTAAGTTGTACTCCTGAAGGAGAACAATACAGTGTAGCGTGCAATCTTTTCAACAAATCTAATCCCAGCAAATTCTCACCACAACCTGTTGTCAGAATCAGGGGTGCTTTCAGCTCGCAAGGTCCAACAGAAAGTGACATGGGACTAGAAATCGGGTTCCTAACTGGGGCGCCAGAAAAACCTACTGAAACATTTATATCGCCAGACAAAGGTGCGCCAGGGAGTTTTGAATGCATGATTGAACTCTTTGCAGCACCAGTGTCTAGCAGAAAAGGCTCCGTTACATTTGCTGTAGTCACCTCAACATACGGTCCACTCTGATCCACTGGCACTGAAACAACTCCCTCTCTCTGTCTATGGCTGTCCTAGTAATCATTATTTTCTGCATCACCGTCCTCTGCATAATAATCATTATTATAATACTGGGCCGTATTACTAATCGCGTTAGCTTGCTTATCAAAGCTATTGATGGTATTTTGAGGCGGCAGAGGACGTGCGTTCTGGGGAACACTTCCACGCCCTCTGCCTCTAGGAGCTTGCTGACCACCCCTACCTCTTGCGCCATACGCATTACCGTTCCGCTGCATTAATTTAGGGCAACTATATTTAAAATGACCTTCCTCTTTGCAGTATGAACATTGATTGGGACCTATAGGGACACGTGGTTGGTAATACCCGTTCATTTGCTGATTGTTCTGAAACTGTTGAGGTTGGTGATAGACACCTTGGGGTTGCCTATAATTATTCTGACCTCCACGTGGCGGATAGGCCTGCTGTAAAAGGACCTTTGTCTTTAGTTCCTTCGTTTTCTTTTCTGTTCTATCTTTCTCGTCTTTATCTCTATTTTCATAATACTGTGCAGTAGCCAGTATTTGCGCTGAAGAAGAAACAGCCCAAGAACTTTCTGAATCTTTTAACTTTTTACACAGGTCAGGAAGTAAATTCTGCACAAACTTATCCACAAACAGCCGTTGTCCACCCTCAGTACTCATATCCTGCCCACTGTGATCAATAAACGTTTCTTCAAACCTAGTAAAGAAGTCTGACACTGTCTCATCTTTCTTCTGCTTGCATGCAGATAACTTGTCCCAATTTACGCGCATCGCAGGCATTATTGTCTTCATATACGTGATGATTCTACCAGGCAATTCAGCTACTAAAGGTTCTGGTTTCGCACCACCAGTTTGTCTAGCATCAGCAGCAACAATGTTAGCCCATGTATCCCCTAGTTCTGCATTGTGATCTACATTACGAATTGATCCCCATAGAGGCTGCGGAACAACATTACCAAACAACATGTCTATGTCGGCCAGATTCATAATGCATGACCCTGCCGTCTGCGACAACTCTTTATAATAACCTGCTGGGTTTTTACGGGGATCAGGCAAGGACTGCTTAAGCGCTAACACCTCAGAGCGCTTCCATGGAACATGCACCCAAACACGCTGGAAATGCGCTGCCACAGCGGGGTTACCACCGGCAGCTGCAACCGCTTCCTTCCATACCGGGGGAACTTCTCTCATAGGGTATTGTCGCGCTTTTGCCTTTTTCCCCACAAGGACCTCTTGTTCAAACAACGATTGTTGGCAATCATCATTCCTGAAGGACAATACAACCGCAACTGCTTTATCTACTTCGCGGTCCACAATTATACCAGTTCCAAAATCGAACCTCACTCTACACAACTCCTGCGGGTTCGGATTTTTACCACTATCCTCCAATTCTTCACAGAGAATTTCGCACATTTTCTCAAACACATATCTCTGTTTTGGGGCATCCCATTGATGGAAAACGTTGACAACTGATTCCACATCATACAGTGAAGGAAAAACGATCCATCTACGCGCCATGTTATCTATTACCTTTTTCTCATCGGGGTTAGGCAATTGGCTGCGCAACTGCTTACGCTGTAAACCAGGAGTCGCACCAGATGACTCAAAGAGAGGAGACATTAATGTAGTAACCACATTAGCCAAGCGCTGTCGCGCCGAAGGAGAAGCTGAGGCGAGAACAGGGGGAAAAACAGAGGGAAGAAAAGAGGATGTAGAGACAGGTACTGGAGTGGTGGAAGGAAGAGTGTCAAGGGAGGCAGCTGCTGAATTAGGCAAAGTCGCAGGAAGGGCGGGGGCAGTTGGAAGCACAACTGGCGGCGCTTGAGAGGGCTGCGCTACAGGGATAGGAACCGGCTGCAAAGCAACTGGCGGTTGCGGCAAGGCTTGCAGTATATTCACTGGAGGTGGCATATTTACAAGCTGGGGAGGCGACGTGGCATTTTGAGCATACGGGGGTGGCGAACTCAACAAATGTGACATCAGGAGATCTTTCTCCTTTTCTTCGGACTCATTCTGCTTAGAATGTGGTAAGGCTGGGTAACATTTGTCAATTCCTAACTTACGCTGCCTGTGCAATTGCTCACTCATCTGCTCCTCTTTATTGTCTTTAAATTGTACAGCTGCTTGCATTACTGTCATACCTTTCTCTCTCTTATTCCTTTTCGCTAACTTAATTTCCTTTTGTTTGGCTTCCTTTCGCCATAAGCGGAAAGAGTCAAACATCGCCGGCCGGGCTTTCTTCTTAAACAATTTAATTTCCAAATTATCTAAAATATCGGTATCAAAACTACCATTTTGGGGCCATTTTAAAACACCATCTTTCCTGGTGTAGTGGATCCACACTTCGTTATATGCAATAGGGCCTACGCCATGTTTTACATAGAGCTCATAAGTTGGAGTTCCAACCGGAGGAACCGGACATGATTCCTCTAGCTGGAAATCTTTTCCACAACCCAAACAGAATAATCTACCAAATAGTCCAGAACCAGGCATCTTTGCTCACTAGTCTAGATCCAAACGTCAAAGGATTATCGATTACGATATTCTCGTGAATACACGAGTCCTCTGGTTTTGGCGTTTGCAAACTCCAAAGTACCAAATTACCAAATCAAACGATCCCGAAGGATACCAAAAACAAATGGGAGACGCTCCACTTATACTTAACTGAATATTGCTGATCGATGGCGTCACCAGAAGACTCTCTCGATTGTTTCGCTCTCTCAAAACTCGTCAAGGGTCCAAAACAGGTCGATTAATCAGGGCAGCAGTCCTTCGTAGCCGTCGGGACGCGGAGAACCTCGCAGAAAAGACTTTCGGACCACGTCGACATGCAGGGGTCGATGAAGTGGCGGCCTTCCTCCGGAATTTCCACACGAAGCTCCTCACGAACCTTTGGCTTGGACTGGTACCGCTGAAATCGTCCCGAGTTGGGCGCCAAACTGAAGTACTGGGTATTTTAGACCCAGCGGTGCAGGGGCACACACCCTATGACTTCTGGGTTCACCCTGTTCCGGACCTACAGAAACACAGAGTCTTCTGGGTGAAGTCAAAGATTTGTTTATTGGCTGCAGACCAATGACAGGTATCCTAGAAGTACAACAGCGTGTATGTTCTCAGGAGACTGCTGCAAATCATAGGAACGGACTTCTCCTTAAGTACAAAATATCATGCTCCAGGCACACATTCCTTGGTTTACGATATGGCCATATAAAGGTATACATTACAAACGAAAAAGCAGAGTCATGATGACCATCCCACATTCCAGTTCGGCCAGCCCACAATGATTTATACAGTAAGGTTCAGATCCCACATCGTATGTCAATAGACCCCCCAATAAACATGAGCATCTCCTGTTTTGGGAAACAAGTCATAAAGCAGGAACAAGCAGGTGTGGAAGAGATTAGCCGGAGGA
This sequence comes from Triturus cristatus, assembly GCF_964204655.1. Lineage (NCBI taxonomy): Eukaryota > Metazoa > Chordata > Amphibia > Caudata > Salamandridae > Triturus > Triturus cristatus. The sequence continues at coordinate 1,185,978,874 of NC_140581.1, read as the reverse complement.
TTTTGTAGAATGAAAGGGTTTTATGACGGGTCAAACCCTGATGCTAATCACAGGTGGACGGAGGAAGGGGAGCTCGTGAGACCGGTTTGACCCGGGGCAGCAGAGCCAGCTGCCCAGGTCACAGAGAAGTCAGAGGGAAAGCCCATGTACTGTGAGGCCCGTATTTACTCCATTATAGCCTATGTGAGGGCAATGACAAGATGGCCACTGCTTCCAAAATGGAACCCGCGTAGTGAAGCTGAATAACGTGTACACAGTGCATTCATAGCTAGAACGATATATAAAGCACTCGTACATGCCGCATTTACCATTTGCGGTTCGCTAATACCAAGATAGACAGGGGTAGGGCCCTGTCCCCTACGCGGTCCCGAATATTAAAGTACGACAACACGTCAGGTAGAGTGGGATGCTTTTAAAATCGTCATATGGGGTGTGGCCACCAGCACCACTGCAGGGGTGCAGCAGGAGTTACACAATAACTTCAAAATGGTTGAGAGTACCATGAATACAATAGAGCAGGAAGCGACAAAGGTTCCAACCAAGGCAGCGGTATTGCAAGAGGCGCGCATTAAACATGCCGAAATATTGGAGAGCCTTAGAGTAATGGATTACTAAGCGTACACTCAGATAAAACACACAGTGGCTGTTAAGTATGGTGCGCTATTAGCGAGTATTTTACGCAATGCCCCTCCCGCTGCTGCAATAAATGAAATAGCCACAGTAGAAGGGAACACAGTGCACACCCAGCAGGAAATAAATGAAGCATTTTATAAGGATTATGAAGCGCTCTACCAAGCCCCAGCGTGGCAGATAGGCGAATCTATAGACGCCTTTTTAGACGACCTACCATTCCCTCAATTAGATGATACCGCCAGGGGCGAACTGTCAGGCCCCATTACCAGAGCTGAAATCCGAGAGCCTATTCGGGCACTACCGCTCAACAATGCCCCTGGTCTAGATGGCCTGCCTATAGAATTCTTCAACATCTTTCCAGATACACTAATTCCCCATCTAGAACAGCTGTACCAATCCGTGTTGGATGCGGGGACCCCTCCCTCTACCACAATGCAAGCACTATTTGTATCAATCCCTAAGCTGGGACGCTCTGCTATGGATATTGCAGGGTATCGACCCCTCTCTCTGCTGGCCACAGAATACAAAATACTAAGTAAAATATTGGCGCGTCGCTTGCTTCCATATCTACACAAGCTCGTACATGTGGATAAATGAGGGTTTGTCCCTGCGTGCAGCATATCTCTCAACATCAGAAGACTTTATCACGTCATGGGGTCTGCTCCAGCAGACACGCAGAATGCAGGTTGCATCACGTTAGACCTTAGACAGCCCTTTGACACCTTGCAGTGGGATTATATGGTCAAGTCCCTGGGGAAGTTTGGTATACCGCCCGAATATCTGAGGTGGGTACAACTACTGTACACAGGACCTACGGCACGGGCCCACACCGGGAATCACATATCAGATACATACCCAGTGGGCCAAGGTACCCGTCAGGGATGCCCGCTGTCACTCCTGCTATTTGTGCTCGCGCTAGAGCCACTGGCCATCAAGCTGCGGGCAGAAGCAGAGCAAATAGGGATCAGACTGTGCAATTTCACGCATGTGCCATCAGCATATGCTGACGAGATAATTCTATATGCCAAAGACCTACTCAATGATCTAGGGCCGACCCCGGACATCTTAAGTCAATTTGAGCTGGTCTTGGGTCTGGCCATCAATGAGGCTAAATCGCAAGCCTTCTTTTTTCACCCTGGCGTGCGCCCAGACTGGTTGGAATTCGGGCAGCTCTCTTTAACAGTTGCACAGCATACTTTCAAATACTTGGGTATTAATATATACAGAGACTCGCAAGACTTAACAAAGGGCAACCTGACCAGACCAATTAGGGCTCCCTGATCCCAGGCAGCTTTCTGGATCTCGCTACCAATATCTGTAATGGGTCGGGTGGCAATCTCTAAAATGGTGGTCGGCCCATGAATACTATTCTTTTTTACAAACCTCCCAGTGATAATCCCTGCACCTATATTCAAGGCACTTGAGACATTATTATCTGACTTGATCTGGGGGAACGGTCATCGGCGGGTGGGCCAAGCCAAGCTACAGCTGGAGACAGAGGAGGGCTGGGGGGCCCTGATCTTCTCGCACACTGCTATGCAAGCCAACCTGCACGAACTGGGCTACACAGCCCTGGACCTCAGCCGTGGGACCCTACATACACTGCTGCTGCCTCGATCCCGGGTCCCTCAGGATGCCCCGACGCTATTACACACAGCATTGTCATACTGGAAGAAAGTACTACAGTATACACGCCAGTGCACCCCATACTCAAACAACACACCAAACTCAGTATCCCTACGCCCACAGGCCTCATCACAGAACGGAACACCTGCAGCTGGTCTGAAGGAGGAGTCACTACAATAGGGGCACTCTTCAGTGCCGGAAAGCTCATGGATCATGAACATTTCACGAGAGAAAATGGGGTCTCTGAGAATGTATATATGACATATGCAGCACTAACTGCATACGTTAAGAGGCACTGGGCTCCTGCAAGAGAAGAACCTCCGACACATGCACTTGTACAAGCAATGTATCTAATGGGCGAGGGATGGCATCTTACAAAATTGCTCTACAAAGGTATTCGGGTACACGCTGGGATTGCACTAACTGATTTGCGCAACAAATAGTCTGCGGAACTAGGGAAGGATCTGACAGATAGGTAATGGACCACCCTGTTAGAGTACCCAAAAAAGGTGTCACGTAACGACAAATTTAAATGTATCCAGCATATGGTCCTCCATAGAGCTTATCTCGCTCCACACCGCTTGCAGCGTATGTTCCCACACACACAGCAACATTGCCCAAGATGCAAAGGTGGAGGATGCAGACCTCCTGCATATGTTGTGGTCCTGCCCTTCGCTAGCAGAGTTCTGGACGGAGGCATCCGGAATGTCAGGGCGTTGATGGGTATTCCTACAGAGGAGACAGCTGGAAACTGCATACTGGGGATGTATCAGCGACCAAAATCATGAAAGGTGCACTCACGGTTTGCTGACTTAGCACTTCTCCTCACAAAGCGTGCAATAACCATGAGGTGGAAAGTAGCAAGGGGCCCATCAGTGTACTTGTGGCATGGGGAAATGGTGCGATGGGGCAGTGCGGAGAGTGCTGCCATTAGACAGAAAGAGGCCTGAGGGTTGCGCAAAACAGTGATCTCATTCAAATCCCTAGAACCTGTGCCTGTCCCAGTGGCAAATGACACATAGAGGAGCATTCGTAAACAGTCCCCCGATGGCACGACTCCAACCCAAGAATGTTTACATGTGGAACGCTGCCAAATGCAAATAGTATATTAATCATGACAACATACGAAGAAGAAGGAACCAGGGTTGAACTAGGCGTCACAGGCAGCAATTCGACTTGCCAGAGTGAGGAGGGAGAGGGGGTTTTGTAGTTGTTGAAGTTACTATAAATGCACTTGTCAGAATGTCCTGCTACTACTTAGTTATCTCTTAAATAAGGTTTCTGCAAAATATACAGTAAGAAATGATGCAAAACGCTTGCAAACACTGGAGTATAGAGGCGCACATCTGTAGTTATACAAGACAAACACTGCCATGGTGTCTTAAAAAGTATATAATGCAATGTACGACGTATGAAACCAAAAAATGTCAATAAAGTGTGTTTTAAAAAAAAAAATACATTCCGGGACTAGAAAATCACAACAAATATTGAGGAAGTCCGTAGCTGGACGCTTAAATACATAGGGGCAGATCTGCAAGAAAGTACTGCAGCACGGTACTGCAAGCCCTTTGGCTGCTCCACGCTGAAGCACTTTCAGAGCACAGGAATGCAACATATTTACAATAATATGTCACATTCCTGTGCTCTCCCCTGTGCTGGCGCACAAACAGCTGCCATGCGCCAATGCAGGCACCCTTACATCATGGTGCAAGGATGCCTGCGCCATGGGTAGACTGTTTTTCTGCAAGAAGGGGCATCTTCCTGCATGAAAACAATCACTACAGGCATTTTCCTCTTTCAATGCGTGCTGTAGAATTCAGAACGCATTGAAAGAGGAAAAAAACGAGGAGAAATGAAATAATTTCTCCTTGTTGCGTCTCGCTATGCCACCCCTAGGGTGGTGTAGCATACAGACGCATTTCCAGGTTTACGATTCCTCGTAAATCTGGAAATGTGTCTGGTTCCATGGGAACACCCACCGCAACACCCATTGAACGCCGCTTTCATGCAAAGTGCTGCGTGTAAAAGGACCACATTTACAAGGACAGGAAAAGCCACGCAGGGTGGCTTTTCCTGTCCCTGTAAATATGGGGCAGAGAAATGCGCTGCCAGTGTGTCACAAAAAGTGACGTACTGGCAGCGCATGGGGCTTGTAAATCTGCCTCATAACATTTATGGAAGCATATAAGTAAGTTAAGGTGCAGAAAGAGCTTAAGTTATTTTAAAAAGTAACAGAAATAGTAAAATAAATATCTTATAGTAGGGGAAGCATAAACAGAGTGTGTAACAGTGCACTTACAGCCCTAGGCACGTACAAATTTATCTCAATAAGGGTGTGCGCTGAGTTGGAAAAGAGGAGCGGTGGGAGGAAGAAGGGGCTGGGAAGGACACAGAGAGTAGGAGCAGCCAGCAGAAGTCGGACAAAGAAAGAAAATTCGCTAAAAATAAAAAATATATAAAATACCCTATCTCGGACGTTTTGTGAGTGCTGTCTCCTGTGCGGCGCTGTGTTCTGTGGGTGCTGATATCGGGAGAAACCTTCAGGTTGCGGTTGTGAGTTGGGACTTGCAGATGCCCAACAGAGTTTGTCGAGTGGCACTGAGTAAAATAAAGGCGCTGCTTGCCAAGCTCTTTTTTTCAACATTTTTTGCTTCTACTAAGCAGTGCTTCCAAAAAATTGGGGGTATACCCATCAATCACCCTCCCATACCTGGGTAAGGAAAACACAATGTAGAAAAAACAGTATGGAGGAACAAATAGGCCGAAATTATTTGCTAAGCAGTGCAGCATGCCGCTAAAAAAAAAGCATAAAATATTAGAAAAATAGAGTTTTGCGAGCTGTGCCTTTCGTTGGGAGTGGGGCGATGCTTACGGAGACAAAGGCGAAAGGCATGTTTTTGCTGACAAAAATAAAAGCAAACAAATAAAAATAAAGCTAGTTAAGGAATAAAAACCAAAAACAAGGAGGAGGGGCCATCACACGCTGTACAGTGTGATGGCCAAACAAAATGTTCTCTGAGTGACCTGGCCAGGGACAGAATTAACCCCTTCGGTGCTCATGACGGAACGGTTCCGTCATGAGCCACGGTTGAGCTGTGCTCATGACGGAACCGTTCCGTCATGACCACGCCCGCGCAAGATTCCGTCAGCACAGCGGCGGAATCTGCGCAGCATGGAAGGGGTTAAGCATGCAAATTGTTATTTATTGACCATATCATACATGGTTTGAACAACTGAGAATCACATTAACATATTGCCAAGTGCTGTTTGGGATTAGTTATTACTGATTCATCTTCGAAAACCATTAATAATTTGTTCACTGACTATGGTGGTTCTTTATAGTGTGGTTATAACTGATGCCTCATTTTGCTGCTCTGTCTGATGGCATTACAATCGTTTGTTTATTGAAGTGGAATTTTCATTTGTTGGTGTGCACATTGGACCATAGTATGTTGTGATTCAACAATCAATTGTTTAGTTATGTGGAAACTTCGTCCATTATTGTACAAAAGGTTCCATAACATACTGTATTTTGACTGTGTGGTAGCTACTGGTATGCCAATTCTAACGCACACTCCTTTGGTGCTTCTCATTGACCATTTTGCATGTAAACACTGCACATAGTGCATGCCTTTTCAATTTAGTGCTATTTTTTCTTCTCACTGACTTCCAACATATGAGTACTGCATGACTAAATGATTTAGTTCCTAGATATAATTCATTTTTGGTCCATTTGATCTCTTTCTTTATTCCCTCATAAGACTGATGAATAGGGGCTGCTCATTTCAGCTACTGTCCTGATTTTTTTTTTGTGTGAATCTATTTTATTGGGTTTTAAGATTAATACTGTACAAGTCATACGAAAAAGCAAGCAATTTTGGGCATTTCACTTGGCATATGAGGCACAGCATAGTCATATAGCACATTTACAGTTCACGCTCGAGCAATGTATACAGTGATCGAAAGTGCGACTGACAGGTACATGTACGGCAATGCTCCAGTAGGGAAGCAAAAGTTGGAAGGGCAGAAAGAAGAAGAGGGTAAGGGAGCTATGATAAGCACTTCCGTGTTCACAAATTGAGAGTCTTCTAAGCTACAAATGCTGGCGAATGTCAATTATTGCACAGACGTGCGTGTACTGTCCCATACAGCCAGCAGGAACACTGGCATACATTTGCGCTTAGTTGCCAATAAAAGATTCATTGTTAACATAAAAAAAAACTGAGAACTGCGCATGCATAAGAAAGGGTGGAAAGAAAGGAAAAGGAGAAATGCAAAATGCATTCAAACAAACAGGTAGCCCGTAGGCCTGAATCTCCCCCCTTCTGCGTCCGAATATGGCATGGCCCGCAGTATTCATACCCAATAGCGTCCAACTACTACTCCATGACCAGAGTGTGTGTCAACTGAGTGCCACAGGTAGCTTGCATCGGACAGCAAGAGAACGGCATGCTCTACACATAGCTGCTGCCTACAGAATTAAGCACTGCCTAAGGCTGGCGTGGTGGAGAGATCTGCGGCCGGCGTGCCTGGGCTGTGTTGTAGTGCGAGGTAGATCGTATCTCAGTATGTTGCAATGGGAACCTTATGCACTCCCAGCGTCTCCTCGCGTTTAATAGCCAGGCTTTCCGCTTTGGCCCATGCAAGCATAGAGTGGCACCAAGCTTGTATGTGTAGTGTAGTGTAGTGTAGCTTTCCATTGTTTGCTGATCAGTCGTTTGGCCACTATCATTCCCAGATCTATGAATCTGGACGTGACCTTTGTGTTGTGTATGTAAGCCAAGTGTAAGGCAGCTCCCGGTCAGTGCTCTCACACAGCAGAGTGGCCTCTTGCCTCCAGTATCCCTCCAACCTGGGGCAGGCCCAAAACACGTGCAGGAGATCGGCCCCTGTTTCCCCACACCGCGGGCATACTGCATCTTCGCGATTAAAGTATTGATTGATTTTTGCAGGCGTAAAGTATGCTCTGTGGATGATGTAAAGCTGTATCTGTCTGAAGCGCATGTTCCTGGGGATGCGCGTGTGGCTCTCAAGTACTTATCAGTGAACTGGCTACCCAGGTCCTGCTCCCAATTGTGACAAAGCGTGGCCAGACTTAATGCAGCGTGAGTTCGGAGTGAGGTTGCGAACTAGCGTGTCAAGTGTCTGCTACGTCCCATGACATGCAAGTATTGCATGGTGAGGTGCGTCTGTATTTCGGTCAAGACATCTCCCCATTTTGCCGTGAGTGAGGCCACTATTGCGTGATGAGTGAGAAATTGCCCAGGTGGCAGCCCTTCCTCGTCTACGAGGGTTGTGTAGGGTATAAGTATCCCTTCGTGATAGAGGTCCCCATGTGTATGGATACCTTTGTCGTGCCACTCCATAAGTACGAGTGCTGTCCGTACTGAGTGCCCACTGGGTGTGCCCTCCAGTGGTATCGCGGTTGCATAAGGGGTTACTCTGCGCGTCAGAAATAAACACCTGCGAAAACATCTGTAAGCCACAGCGAGTAGCAGAGGTTCCGGTGGACGTGAACGCGTCCCAGGGTGAAACAACTGGACTATGTGTTCCAGGAAGTAAGGCAGCTGTACAGTTGCTGTGTCTGCGCAGTTGCGATTCAGCTACTGTCCTGATGATGACCTTATCCTGTTCCTGACACATTAGGGCATATTTATAAGATCACTGGGCCACCTGAGCGTCACTTTTTTTACGCTATGATGGCGCACAATGCTGAGCCATATTTACAAGGCCACGCAAAGCCACCTGCGTGGCTTTTCATGGCCTTGTAAATATGACCCCTTTCACGCACTACTCTACTGTGGGTGTTTCCACGCAACACCCATGGATTCCGACACATTCTCAGACTTACATAGTTTCGTAAACCTGGGAATGTGTCAGATTCTAACACCTCCCTAAGGGTGGCGTTAAAGTGGTACAACAAAGAGAAATACCTTAATATGTCCTCCTTTTTTGGTCTTTCGACATGTGCTGCATTCTGCATTACACATAGGAGGAAAACTCCATCAATTATTGTTTTTGTGCAGGAATGTGTCCCTTCCTGGTCAAAAAAAATAATCCTGTCTGTTACACAGGCACCCTTGTACCATGGTGCTAGGGTAACTGTGTTGGCGATCGGCAGTCAATTGTGCGCCAGCGCAGAGGAAAAGCACAGAGATGCGTAGTAGTACTGTAAATATGATGCATCCCTGCACTTTCCTATGATGCAGCTCGGCGCAGCAAGATGGGCTGCAGCGCCGCACTATGTCTTTTCCTAGTATATATGCCACTCATGTTAAAACATTGACAGCCTTTCTAACCAAACTGAGGCCCCCATTTCAAGAGACCTGTGCCCCTGGAGCATCACTTTTTATGACAATTCTGTGGCACAGGCCTCTCAATCATATCTATGAGGCAACGCAAAGTCACCCTGTCTGGCTTTACATAGACTCATAGTTGGGGAGTAAGGCAAGGCAGCGCAAATAGCTGCCTTGCCTTACTCTATGCCAAGTTGTCTTTCCATCGGTGTTGCTCTGAGTATTCCCACTCAACACTAATGGAATTTGACACTGCCCCAGATTTACAACAACACAGGAACGTGGGGCAGCACCAAAAACCTTCCCAGAGCAGTTCTAACGAGGAGAAAGGTTTAAATTTCTCCTCATTTTTTTCCCCTTTTTACATGTGCTGCATTCTGCAGTACACATGGAACGAGGACAACACCTCTCGTCATTGTTTTTGTGCAGGAAGGGGCCCCTTTCTGGAAAAAAACAATCCTGCTAGCAACAAAGACACCCTTGCAAGGGGGCCTGCGTTGGTGCTCGGCTGCAAATTGTGCGCTGGCTGAAGGGACAGCAATGCACCGTATCTCGTAAATACGATGCATTCCTGCTCTTTGGAATTGGCATAGGAATTGCAGCAAAATGACTTGCAGGGCTGCCCTACCCCAATTCTTTGTAAAGGAGGCCCAGAGTCTTTTGTGAATATGTGAACGAATCTTAAAATGTAGATCATATGTAGAGCAATCGGTCTTTTCTGGACATAGAAACAAATATATCTATCACACTGGTTAGGTTCCCGGGCAGGGTTAGGTTTAGGGCTAGGCACAATTTCCAGACTACGTTTAGGGTCGTTGTTAGGGTTGGGTTCAGGGGTGAGATTAGGTTTAATGCGAATGTTAAGTTCAGGATTAGGTTCTGGGTAATGCTACTCTTAAGGCCTGGGTTAGGGCTAGGATTCGGGCTATGGCTAGAGTTGGGATTTAGCACTAGAATATTGCAAGGCCTTGTGTTAAGGTTAAGGTTACAGTTGGGGATAGATCTAGCTTTATAGTTAGTGTTAGGTTTGGGGTTAAGGCTAAGTGAGTTGTTTCATTTTTAGTGTAGGCTTTTTATTTACCATGTCACGCACAAAATTACTGTGTTACTCAAAGAAAATGTGGAAAAGGGGGCACTGCTAAAGTTAGCATGGTTACATGCCTCAGTTTGGTTAGAAAGGCTGTCAATGTTTTAACATGAGTGACATATATACTAGGAAAAGACATAGTGCGGCGCTGCAGCCCATCTTGCTGCACCGAGCTGCATCATAGGAAAGTGCAGGGATGCGTCATATTTACAGTACTACTACGCATCTCTGTGCTTTTCCTCTGCGCTGGCGCACAATTGACTGCCGATCGCCAACACAGTTACCCTAGCACCATGGTACAAGGGTGCCTGTGTAACAGACAGGATTATTATTTTTGACCAGGAAGGGACACATTCCTGCACAAAAACAATAATTGATGGAGTTTTCCTCCTATGTGTAATGCAGAATGCAGCACATGTCGAAAGACCAAAAAAGGAGGACATATTAAGGTATTTCTCTTTGTACCACTTTAACGCTGTCCCTTAGACACCTAGAGAGTTCTGTAAAAAGGACAGTGACCCTCACCCAAATTATGTGTCACCCTTCATCATTTGGCCCCTCTTCACCTTGGCTGTTGGTGGAATGGTCCTGCCGGGTCCCTGGCTCTTAAGGGGGGATCGTGTGTGTGGGGGGGGGGGGGGTGTTGCTTTGAAATTAATGTTATTTCAACTTTGTTTTGAATCATTGGTGCATATTAGTTTTTGTTTGGGAAACAAGGTCCCGGATGGAAATTTAAGGAATGGTTTTGGTTTTGGGTAGCTGTGCATGCAACTGTGCACCTCACAATCAATCGTTTTCACTCAATTGACATGTTTTCCATTCAAGTTTCTCTCTAAACAGAAGGTATAGATTGTCTTGAGTAAGTAGATGAGTGCATTTTGGTATCTTGCCCGCAAGCACCATGAGACTCCGTGCCTACTACTTATGGAACTCCAACCCTTTGATAAAGCAGCTTTTCGTTATACTCATTTATAAAAGTGTTAAAAAGGCTCTAGAAGATTCGATGAATCCCTGCCCTCCTGGACAATGAGCTAGATAATTGAATTCCCATTATCTCCGCACCTGTCACGAACAGCAACAGTCCTACAGGGATTTTATTTACATTGTTAGTTAACATTTTTGACAGGGCACGTGCTTTTTTATCATTGTGCATATGTTTCCTGTTTCTGCACAGGGTATCCTGATCCCATTGCACCCCGAGCTTAACACACTCCGCATAAAAATACACAAAGAAACAATGAAATAAATAAACTCCATCACTATTGATTTTGGTGAATGTTGCTTGAAGGTTCAGAAAGATGTCAAATGAGAGACCGTTTACAGAACTGCGCATTCTTCCGTAAGTGAATATATTACAAAGCATTGGTCGATAATAGATTTCCCTTCCAGAAGCCAGCATGTGCCCTGGAAATGATCTTTCTGTCTTCCACACAGGCCTCAAGTCTCATGAGGTAAATCTCATTTTCGTACCGTTTCGTCTAACAGGCTGATCGGGAAACATATTGCTACTTTTAAGAGCCTATTTTTAGGTCTGGCTCGGAGAAAGCTTCAGCTGCCTCACCAGACTCCTGTTTTCTTAAACAAAAAAACCAACAAAAAAACATACATACATAGAGGAGCTTTAAGTTATTCTCCTTCTTTCATTGACCTGTGCAGCTGTCATTCACATTTTGCTTCTGCCCACCACAGCATCCAGCATGGGGCAGTTGGTCATCCCACTTCAGCCACCTGCTTGCCTCACTGTGAGGGACAGCATTTCACCTCTGTACATGTGGTCATAGTTCACGTCAGTGTCAGTGCTGGTTGGGAAATAAAGATAGCTTTAATAGCCTCACTACACGTTTTGCACACTAAAAATAATATGCACCGTGGGCTTTGGATCGAAGTCAAGTGTGAAGCGCATTTTGCGGCATGCTCGCAGCATGCCGTGTGTATACAACTGCTGAGGTGTGTGGACACAATTTTACGTGCCAAAAATATATATGGGAGCCAAAGTGGGTGTCCAAAGTTTATGTGATGGTAACACATTAATATCAGGGAAATATCAACAGTAAAAACCATCCAGCAGACCCTAAACAGGCCCACAAGCATCCCAAAAACTACCCATAGACTGGCCTACGAGACCAGCCCTTCCGACACCTCATTCCTGCCCTATAAACTAGTCCTACCCCGGCCTTGCATTAGCTCTCTGCGTCATAGTAGATGGAAACATTGAAGCTTTACTGTAGACACTGAATGAGATGACGGAGCTGCTCTCCTCTAGAAGTAACTACAGCACCTACTGGCGAGTATACAGCGAGTGCACCGGTTTCAAGGAAGGTAGGATCCTTCTGCATGTGTACCCCCACTTTTTGCCTGGTGTTTAGCTGGTTTCTGACGAGTCTGACTGGGATCCTGCTAATCAGGACCCCAGTCTATCTGCTTTCTCCCTAAACTGGTATGCTATGTACTTAGGTACACCCCAGATTGGATACTCGGGTACCCTTGTCAGTCCCTAGTATTTGGTACCCATGTACCCAAGGCATAGGTACCCCAGCGGTCTCCCATGAGCTGCAGCGTGTATTGTGCCACCCATGAGAGACCGTTCAAAATGGACCTACAGGCCTGCCATTGCAGCCTGTGTAAGTTGGTGCATGCATCACTTGCTTAAGATATAGGTTTACTATATCTAAAAGTCACTGCACTTAAAACCTATAAGTCACCCGTCTAGCATGCCTTTACAATCCTGAAGGCAAGGTGCTTAGTTCTAAGTGAGAGGGTGGCCCTTGCATGAGAAGTACACCCCTGCAGCCTACGGAGTCCATCCTTTCGGGTTGTCAGTGAAGCAGCCATATACTAATATAGAGGGGCATTACATGACCAAGCGATGACCATCTCGAAAACGGCTGCAGCAAACCCTATTGTGTTTGATGTCAACCGTGTTGACATCATACCCTCACACCGGTAACTGGTGTGGGAGGTATGATTTCACCCACTGGGAGAGCCCTCTGTTAAGCTCTTGTTGTTTCCGGTACCAGCCTTCTAGTCCCGGACAGCACAAAATGATTACTGCCGACCAGAGACACATTACTGCCCTCCTACTGCTGAGCCAAGCTCGAGCAGGGGAAGACAGAACAGGCATCCTGTCACAGGGAGGTGTGACCACCTCCCAGACAGGATTTAGTGTATTAGGGCTGGTTGGGTGCACTTGTCAGTGCCTGAGATTCAACATGAGGGGCACATTTGATATCCCTGTGCATAGTCCAGTTCAAACCAGTCCTGGGAGCCGTTGGCTCCCGCCCTGGCGCGAAACTGGACAAAGGACATGGGAATCTCCCCCCTGTCCAGACCCTCCCCTGGGAGGGTCCCATGAATCTTCCCAACCCTTTCCTTAGGGTACATAAGGGCTTACCTGGCTGTAGGTCCCTAGATTTGTCGTGGACAAGATTCAGAACTGAAACCACTGCACTTCGACTATCTGGGCACTCTGGACTTTGCTGGACTTCGTTTGAGTCTGACTTCATCTCCCTCTCATGCACCATACAGGATCCGTGTAGGGCCTTTGGAGCATCCAAGACACCTGAAGATAATCTCCTTGGAGTGAAGGAGTCAATCCCCTGCATTCGCAGGCACCACAACACTGTGGACCGGTCTGCTGATCCCGAGCTCCTACAGACTCTGAAGGGTTCAGCAACACAGGAGGTGAGTTTCTTCGTCTCTCGAGGCCCGAGCTTCCCTCTCACCCAGTTTGAGGTCACAATCCCTTGTGGGGGCTGCAGTACTCGAACCCCTTGCACTGTGTACTTTTGCAAGTGCAAATGCTTGTTGGCAATTCTGCAGCAAGTGCATTGGGCTCAAAGTAGCCCCAACCTCTGGCAACTTCTCCAGCAAAGATCTTCAACCATACTGCACCGTGTGCTCCATGACCTGTTGTTTTGTAAAGCTGCCCAAGGTCCTCCTGCGGCTCTAGTGTCCTCGACCTGTGGGTCCTGCGGATGGTCACTTACAACTTTTTTAGGCTCCCCAATTGCTCTGGCCTTGCTCTGACTCCCCTGTTTTAGGTGAGTCTCCTGGACCTTGGTGGTTCTCTTACTGCAACTTCTTGACTTCCTGGGTGGGTTTCTTTTGCCAAGGCTTGTTGGTGCTCCCGCCGGAGACTGACCCCTCAGCACTCAACATCCTTTGTGGGACAGCTCGTATCCAGCTCCTGGTCATCCTCAGCATAGCCAGGTTCCCGCAGCTGCAGAGTCAAGGTCATCGACATCTATCCAGAAGCACCCAACATCAGTGGGCATTCGTCTACCGAGCCCCTGGTCACTCTCAGGTGAGCCAGACTCTGTCCCCTCTGCTTTCAGGTACTTGTCATCAAGAATCCACATTTGGATTCCCACAGACACTTTCTCCTCTTCCAGCAGCGGCACTTTCATGAAGTCCTCCATTGGGTTCGACTGCGGTTTCCGACGCCACTTCACATTTATGCACCCAGCTTCCCTGGGATAGGTAACTTGGGTACAACGGTATCCATGGGTGGGGTGGCTCTCCAACCTTCTGTCTTCCACAGGGTTTCCTCAGGGTCCACTGGGTAGGGTCCTAAACCTTTAAAAATCCAACCACGACTTACACGTAGAGTTGTACGAAGCCCGCGGTCGTGTTCTCACACTGGACACGCCCTCCGTGGGGTCCCTGTCTACTTCCCTTGGGTTGTTCCTTGGGTCCCCAGTGATTCTACAACCTCTAGACATTGTCCTGACTGGAGTCATGGTCCTCATACCTCTTTCTTAGTATATGGTTTGGTCCCCCTCGGGCCCCACTGTGTATTAGTGCTTTTTACTGTGATTTCTTTGCCATAGTATTGTGTGCTTTGTGTATTTCTCCGTGTGGGAGATACTGGAACGTACTAGAGAGTATTATATAATAAATACATATTTTTATAAATACCTTGTGTGGTTCTCTTTCATTTAATCTATACTATAAGGTTACATTCTGGTGAAACAAGCTGCTTTACACTCCTTCAAGATTAAGCCTGAAGGCTGCTCTCAACAGCTACCACTTGGATAGCTTTCTAAGGTTGTCTGAGACCTCTTAAATCACCATAAGGGTTGTCTGGACTGGTGCAAGGTGCCCACTTACATTAGTGGACATCATATACCAGGCCAGCTTCCCACAATCCCCATACTGGATGTGCATTTGAAAGACTTGGTGTCTCTGAATGAGGCATTACCCAGCTTCTTGGAGGACAACAAGATCAACCTGAGCAAGCTCCATAGTTTGTACCATCAGATCCTAGACCTGAAGCAGCTGCAGCAGGCAGAGGTACCCCTCAACTTCAGCATGGGTGTGGTTCACCTTCTGACTGTAGGCAGAGTTACATGTTTTACCATCTTCAGCATCACATCGAGCATCCACAAGGGTATCTGCTTGAATGCTGCTAGGGGGATAAACTGCCTCTCTCGCATAATACCTTTTTCTGCTTAGAACAGTTTTATTTGACACTTTTTAACCATCCTAGCCCGTAGTAAAAATGTGATATTGTTGTGATACAGAAATCGTGGGGTACAAAGGCAGCTATATCTTTCAGGATTTATTGTTGCTCAACATAGAGTAGTGTTTGCTTTGAACCAGAACCCCAAAAGGCACTTTCCATTAATGAATGCAGCACTGAACTTCTTCAGTGATCTTATCATGAAGACTATGTAGTGTGGGCATGCCCCCAAATGTCCCAAAATACTGTCACAGATTTCCCCTCCAGAAAAAAACTAGGTATCCTATTGACCATTCTGGAAGCATTCTATGACTTATCTGGTCCCATACCCCTTATGCAAATTACACAGTGCCTGAAAACCCCATTTTCCAGTTAAAGCGAATCACTTGAGTCATCTTTCTAGCTTTCAGCCATTTTCCTTAACTGGGAGCGTAGCTATCAACGGTGAAGCAGGTGCACTGATGATGGGGTCCAGAGGCCTATGGGGACAGTGAGCCTTAAATATTGCTGTATTTTACTACATGACCGACTGTTAGCAGCCCGTTTTCCCTGATTGTACTAGGGCCCTGGCACCCTTGTTAGTTATCCCTCTGTCTTTAACCTATTCGCCTTTTCTAAAGCCTGATCTCACCCTCAGTTGTTGCATCACTGGGCCTATGGATGCATCTTTAGCAGTGCAAACTTAGAACAACCCCTTACTATCACAAACTCTATGGTATGGGAAATGCATGCAGCTCATATACAAATGAATTATCCCTGTGCAAAACAAGCATTTGCAATGCAATAGGTCTTGCATTGCTGAATGTTTCGAGTTATTGGTGTTGCAAATGAAAATGCAACGCCAATAGCTCAAACTTTCAGTAATGCGAGACCTATTGCGTTGCAAATGCTTGTTTAGATCTCCGATGCTGACAGATTATGATGTCTCCAGGCAGACAATTTATTTCTAATACATAACAATTGCTGAAAGCGGACTTTGAGGCAGCCTTCTGATTATGATTAGATGGCTTTGTTGTCTATTTCAGTTGTCTGCAATTGATTCAATGGCTTGTCTCCCTATTCTTGCATTTGTTCCTTCCAGTATAATGTTGGTCTCACTGTGCTCTGCTAAGATGAATTGTATGCTTCCATGGCATACTTGAGTGGGCATCTTTTTTTATTTATTATCTCTTTTCGTCCCCCCCACCCCACCCAAGACACTCCATGATGCTCCGAGGCCTAGTTCCAATCGTGTTCCCTGTGTTAGTTATATATTTGTATACTTAACGAGATCTGATACCAGGAGCTGCAAGTGCTGCTGGGCCTCTTCCATTTTTGGGAAGTGCTCACGTTTTTTTACACTTTAAATTACTGATCTAATATGGCTGCGTCATGCGTCACAAAGAGTGAGTACGCTCATGATTTATCAATACATAACTTTTCCTACTGTAGAACGCTGTTACTGGATGGCCAATACCACTACTTGCTCTTTCTTGACATGGAAGCTGCTACTTTGATTATGGGCTAGCAACTGTACCTCGACTTTGAAGAGCTTTGGAAAAGATTTTGGCAGGTGAAAAGCAGTTGATAGTTTATAATCCCTTTCAAATAAACAGAATATTCATAATCCCTGAAATTTATCTCGATCCAATATTTTTATTCTTCATCACATTTGCATTCCACATCCATTTGGATTCCACCTTAACAGGGCTTTCATACTGTGCTTCTCCTCAGACTCCCTACCAATAGATGATTGTCCTTTGTCACCCTACATAGCAACATGTACCTAAGCAATCAAGTCTTTGTCACTGGTTACTCACCCACCACTAGGATACTGTAGGATCTGGCATCCTTGGCATGGTTTTCCCCCCAACCTTCTGTCTTCAATTTTCCTGTTTCTGCTGACCTTGTTTGCTGGCCTTAGAACTCTGCACACTTTACCAGTGCTAAAGTGTTTGTGCTCTCTCACTAAAGAAGGGTAACATTGGTGTCAACCCAACCTACACATTTATTTTACTTGCAGGTCCCTAGTAAATTAAATGCTACTAGTGGGCCTGCTGCACCCTTTCTGCAACCGACTTAAGTAGCTCTTTAATCATGTTGCGGGGCTATCATCGCAGCTTGTGAGTGCAGTTTAAACTGCCATGTCAACCTGTCAAAATAAACCCTTTGCCATGCCTAAGCCCTCCTTTTTAATACATATGTCACAATAGGCCCCAAACAGCCCACTGGGCAGGGTGCAGTGTATTTTAAAAAGTTGAATATGTACTTTTACATGGCCTGGTAGTGAAAAACTCTTAAATTCAGTTTTCACTACTGCAAGGCCTGCCTCTCCTATAGTATAACATTGGCTTACCTTATTACATTTAATACATGATAACTTTCCATTAGAAGCATGTAGGAATGCTGAGTTTGGTTTCTAAGGAATTCAAATTTAAAACCCTCTTTAATGGTAAAGTTGTATTTCATGTAACAATTCTGAAAATGTCACTATTAGAACGTTGGCATTTTCTTGTCCCAACCATTTGGTGCTTGAAGCCTGTATAATGGGTCACGTGACTAGGTCTTTGTGTTTTACTCCCCGACAGTGAGACAAAGGAGGGATCGGTGAGTTGACAGGATGGGCCAACTTGGACTTGATAGGGGGAGAGCTGTCTCCAACCACACTTGCACATCACAAAAACTCTGCCTCAGCACACTCACAAAGGGTATCACACTATTCCTTTGTTCCCCCAGACAAGCTGAGGCCAGCACAGGAAGGAAGGAATTTCCAGACACTTCTGAAGGGCGAGCGCTCCAGAAGCTTCTCCCGCTTCACAGTGGGCACCAGGTATAAATACTGGACCTCAGACCCAACTGTTCACTACACATCTGGACCTGTGGAAAACTGAGAAGTAGGATTGCTGGGCTCTGTTGCAAGAAGGACTGCAACTCTGTGGAATTACTACTCTGCTATCCCGCCTCTGTTTGTGTAATCGATTACTACACTAACAGAAGAGTCACTCCGGTAAATCACAATAACATCCCCTCAGAATGACTGCTGCACAACACATCTTCTACGCGGGACATTGCATCTCAGCCCTGCAGCTTCTTGGAACTGCTGCTAAGTAACACATCCTTGATGAGGGACCTCGCAACGTTCCTCAACCAAGATTTAAGGTACTTTGTTCAGCAGGCCTAACTCGGTCCCTGTGTCCGGCCTGCGCTCCATCACGGCTAGACTGAACTTGTGACTTTGTCCTGACCAGATAAACACAGTATGGCGCTTTGTGCTTTTATTCACTATTTCCGTCTAAATCTTTAAAATTACATATCTCCGGTTCTACTGGTTGAATTTTTGTTGTTTTTATGTAAAACAATTTACAAAAATGTACTCCATTTTTCTAAATTGGTTTGGGATTTCTCTGGTGTTGTGTTTTTTCTCAATTATTGTGTGTGTGCTGCATAAATACTTTACTGACTGCATCTAGGTTAAGCCTGAGTGCTGTTGCGTCAAACTACCAGAGGGTTGAGCACAGTTTAATTTGGGGTCCGCTTGTGTATCACCGGGACAAGAATTGCATTGCTGCTTGAGTAGGGTTTTACCCACCCCCTCAAACCAGTACAACAATTTCTTATAGTTACTGTATATCCACAAAGTGCAAGGGGGTGCCATGTCATCACCGATAGGCAGCCTCCATAACCAGGTTCAGAACTATGTAACAATGTCTCTCTAATAAGGAAAAAAAGGGCTATCTCTAAGTACCGGACAGGTATGCCCATCCCAAGAACATTATTCCTCTGATAGCCATTGGCATAGTCTTATGGGCAGCACCAACGTATGTGGTGACTGTTAGCAGAACTGAATATGAATGTAATATTGGATTTTGCTAACTAACTAAGCATAATGTTTGGTGTTTTTACATTATTCTCTCTGGTTTTGTTCATTTTTGCTATTATTTGTATTATAACTATGACAGTTGTGATCCTTAATTTTTACAATATGGTAAGTGCAATAAAGCCCCATTAATATAATTTATTGCTTGTGATGGAGCAGGGGAAATACAAAGATTTTTGTACCCCATCGAAATTAATGACCTCATAACTTTAAAGATACTAACTGTTTGAATGCATGTATTAATCAACAAATGCACCTTTAATTAGACACTACACGCGGAAAACTAACCGGCATTGCGAAAATCTAATTCATTCACAAATGTGAATTAAAATAATATAGGTTTGTGATTTGTGTAGAAAGTAGAAGTAAATTGCATGTATTTCGTTTGTAGTAAAATTATATTGTGGCAAAGAATGCGGATGGTAAGTAAAATGGCTTTAGATGTCGCTTATGCTAGGTAACACCTAACACGGGTTATTAGAATGATGGGTGGTAAACAGAAGAGCTTATTTTCTATGTGTAATTTCTGCTATGTTGTTTTCATATTAGTTCCGTTTGGGCCAGCTAGGCCTTGCCTGAAAATGGCTGCTGCAGAGAGACGTGATTGTGTGCGCAGAATAAAGATGGCCCGCGCATGAGCAGAGTGGAAGTTCCAGTCACGAGTGTGTGGCCTATGCCTGGAGTGAGAGATGTCATGGCCAGTGTGACCTAAAACCAGAGTGGATGCCAAAAATTCAGCATAAATGCGTGAGAATGGATGGGAGACTCTAACTCCAGAAGATGAACTAATTCATGACTGTCGAATAATGTTGCAAATATATTAACAAAGTTAAAGAACATTTGGACTTGATGAATCACAAGAACTGTTAAAACATACTAATTGTTTGTGGAACTGGTTCGAGCAAGGAGGACAATGAGGTGACCATCACCACCCCTCCAATGGACCAATCAGAATGAATGTAGCCCCTAAAAAGGTTTCAATTTGGATATAGCAAGTTAGTGAAAAGGGTATAAAAGAGCTTGTGCTTACAATGAGGTGTTCGTGCGCGCTCATCCTACATCGATCTATTCAACACGACACTCTGAGACGATTTTTCCTTCTGATGCTGAAAAAGACTTTGTCAATTTTGGACTTCGAACATTGATGGGGACAAGGAACGAGATCGTCGCAGGATTCTATCTCGGGAGGGAATATGTCCGAAGAGGTTAGAGGGACAGTCAATCAGTATTGGGAACCTATTCTGTGATCTTCGGTTCATGTTCTGGTGAACCATTCTTGTCATCGCCCAAAGGCCAAGGGTAATGAATATTTTCCATTTCTATTTTCAATCTTTATTTAAAGGCTAATGTAATAATGTCTAGAATAATTGTCTAATAAAACTTTACTCATTCATATTATTTAATGAATCTGGATAAAATTTCAGGCTAAATCAAAACTGAGTCTGTGGTTTATTAGAATTAAAATTATGATCAATAGTTGTTATTAAAGGGTTTAATTGTGATTGAGCTGGACTTAATCGCCATCAACTGATTCCTACTAGTTGGTCCATTGACCGAAATAGCGGAGTACCTTGATGTTTAGAACCTGCAATTCCAAAATCAAATGTATATAATTTATACAGTTATTAGTTAGGTAAAAAATGTAACAAGGTACCCCATATGTCTTGCAGCTCATCAGCATAGTACTGATCCAGAAAACGGAGGGAATGTGTGTGTTTCCGTGTCATGGGCCCCACCGATGAACAAATGGAGGGGTTTTCTGGGTTAGTGTCGTAAGTTTTATGACTGCCGCGCTGCATCAGTTTTCTTGGTAGCAGAGTTATGGTTTCTATAGGTCAGTTTAGGGGATTATTGATCATTGAGTATGGAATATTAAATTCTATTTTTAACACTCCATGTTGAATTTGTATTACCTTATATGTAGTTGGAATTTTGAAGCTTCCGGGAAGTAGGAAATGAATATGTGTGACAAGAGGAGTCACATGGAATTGTGTATTGTCTGATTTCAATTTGGTGATAAAACAGGACTGTGTTATGTTAGGGAAATTCATGTGTGGATTGCGTTGAGTGAAATAGCAACAGGTTTTCTTGTGAAACTCTGGCCTTAATTCTCAGGAGCAGTATAGTCTCCGCATGTGTTTTATCCCCAGAGAAACGGGTTTACTTCTTGCTTGAGAGAAGGGTAAGGTAGAGGGAAGTGCTACGCTTGTCGAATGAAACAGTATGTTATGTTATGTTATGTTATTTATTTTTTATATAGCGCACGGATGCCGCAGCCAAGAGGCGTCCCGGCGCTTTTGGAGACAAAGAAACATAACACCGCAGAGACAAGCCGAGAAGAAAGAGATTAAGCTGTGGAAAATAGGAAGGTTTTTAATGACTTCCTAAAAGGGAGCAAGTCTGGGATAGAACGAAGTGTGGCAGGCAAGGAGTTCCAAAGGGTGGCTGCCAACACCGAAAAAGAACGTCCACCTATTCTCGCTTTTTTGAAGCGCGGAACAATGGCTAAATTAGACCCTGCAGATCGGAGGGTTCTGGAAGGAACATAGTGACGGATAGTCTGAGTAAGAATAGGAGGGGAGGCCAACTTAAGAATTTTAAAAGTTAAGCAGAGAGCTTTAAACTTAATTCTCTGACCTACTGGTAGCCAATGAAGATCTTGGATGGTACGACGGACAGAGACAAACTTAGGAAGGCCGACTAGCATCCTGGCCGCTGCATTTTGAACCCGCTGAAGGCGAGCTAGTTCTGCCTGATTCACGCCCAAAAGCAGAGAGCTGGCATAGTCCAATCTAGTGAAGACCAGAGCTTGAACTATGATCTGTCTGGTATCCGCATCAAAAAATTTAAAAATGGGCCGAAGGCATTGCAGGGCACCAAAACAGATACCAGCTACGCGTTTGGTATGGGGAGTGAAAGAAAGTTTGTCGTCGAGCCACACGCCAAGATTTCTGACTTCAGCTACAGGAATGGGAACAGGACCCAACTCCGATGGCCACCAATGATCTCCCCATAGCCCAGTTTCCTTGCCAAAGATGATAACCTCGGTTTTGGTGGCATTAAGTTGAAGTCTGTTTTTCGCCATCCAGCCTGCCACTGCCTTAAGAGCTGACTGAAAGGTAGAGGCATCCATATTGGAATCACCATTAAGTGCCACCGCCAGCTGCGTGTCATCGGCGTATGACACCATGGTGAGACCAAAACTGTGGGCTACTTCCGCCAGTGGCTGAACATACAAATTAAATAGGGTAGGGCTAAGAGCCGAACCCTGCGGAACACCCTGAAGAATGGGGCGAGGGGCAGAGACATAGGGCGGTGAAGATACCTTGAAGGTTCGATCCGTAAGAAAGGAGCGAAACCATTCAAGTGCCATCTCTCCAACTCCTGCCTCCCCAAGACGCTGTAAAAGGATATGATGGGAGACCGTGTCAAAGGCGGCACTAAGATCCAGTAGGATCAGTGCTGCCGTCTGACCCTGGTCCAACAATTTCCTAATATGTTCCACCACCACCAAGAGAGCAGTCTCGGTACTGTGGCCCGCTCGGAATCCATTCTGGGATTTATCCAGTATGTTAGCTTCCTGCAGGTGAGAAGATAGAATGCGATTCGCGTGAGCTTCGGCTAATTTGGCCATCCAAGGGAGAAGGGAGATGGGTCGGTAATGCTCTGATTTTGTGGGGTCAAGGGAAGGTTTTTTAAGGATAGGTATAATAGTAGCCTGCTTCCAAGCAATGGGGACACTGCCGGTGCTAAAAGAGAGATCAATAAGACTGTGCATAGCCGGGTAGCAACACTCGGCAAGTTTCCGAAATTGAGTTGGTCTCATAGGGTCATCCGGTGACCCGGATTTAACTTTAATCGTCAAAGCTTTAAACTCCTCTTGCGTGGGGCTTGGAATGACCTGTAGCCGTTTGGAGGTCAATGGGGCTCTGATATTCTCGCTGATAGAGGACTGAGAGAATGACCTGTAGATGGCGACAACCTTTTCAACAAAGAACGAGGCCAAATCCTCACAATGAGCCATGGAAGCTATAGAAGTGGTAGCAGTCTTTCTACTGGTGAGGTCCTTACACACCCTGAAGATAACCTTAGTCGGGTTCGTACTATTCTTTATCTCCTGAGAGTAAAAGGCCGCCCTGGCTGTGCATATGGCCCGATGGTACATTCTGGTGCAGGTCCTGTAGGCTGATTTACGGTCAGCATCATAGGTTCTGCGCCATGCGCGTTCCGCTTTTTTGCAAGAAGATTTCAGCAACTTAAGGGAATCGTTGTACCAAGGGCTGGAGGGACTTGATCTAGTCTTACTCCATCTAGCAGGTATAAGAATGTATAGTGAGTGGTCTAACCACTCACAAAAGCTATCATAGCCAAGGGAAACTTCCTTAGGAGGTTGAGGATGGTGCTTTATCAAAAGTTGATGAAAGTGCTCTAAATTCAGGTTTCTCCAGGGACGTTTGAGAGTATCAGGAGTGTTGTTCCTAGGGGAAGGAATGTTAGTGACAATATGCGTCTCGATCAAATAATGATCGGTCCAGGCCATAGGCTTGGGCTGGAGCACTAAGATATTGGTGGAGATATTCGTCAAAAAGGGGTCAAGCAAATGTCCGCCAGTGTGAGTCGGTGATTCTACCATTTGGAGTAATTGAAAAGCTTCAAGATCAGCTAAGAAGCTACGGACCGAGTTGGAAAGTGGGGCATCCATATGCAGGTTAAGATCTCCAATGATCGTGAAGTTAGCTGTTTTCATGACTAGGGAGGAGACCACCTCCAAAAGACTAAGACGAAAAGCGCTCTCGGGACCGGGAGGCCTATAGATTAATAGTCCCGACAGAGTAAAGTGGGGATTTACTGTAATATTAAAATGTGCGCTCTCACATCCTGCTATGATGGTCGGGTTCCAGGCACACGGATAACATGTTTTAACCGCAACCGCGATGCCTCCGCCTCTAGCGTTACGGTGATGCGAGTGCATGATATATCCCACTGGGAGGGCTAAGTTTATAACAGCCGTAGATTGGTCATGCAGCCAAGTTTCAGTGAAGAAAAAGATATCCGGGTTCTCATCAGTGATCAGAGAGAATACTTCTTGAGAATGAGACGCCAGTGATCTCACGTTCAGGTGGAAGATTTTGAGGGCCGGACGGGTAACTGAGCCCAAAACAGAGTCTGGCATAAAAACCATAGGAACTATGGGTTGGCGACTCACAATAGGCAATGGTGTCGAAAGTTTGAAAGAACAGGTGGGACACTGATAAGGTCCACTTAAAGGATCCAAGGCACCATGGCAACCACTTACCACGCAACGCATTAGGCGCAGGTCTCCGGCAGATATCATCCTGGGACAGCCAGAGAGCCCTGCCCTAGCGCTGACGGGCGCAGACGGGCAAGACTCTGGCGAGACTCAGGCGTAGGGAAGGCGTGACCGCTACGCGTGACCGCTTTGCTCCAGGCGAGCGTTAAATAGGTGAGTGGCGGTGAAGAGCGCTAGCGCGCTAACCCCCAAACAAAGGAAGGGAACTGCCTTCCCAAGATGGCGTCGTCACGTGACCCAGGAGCCCCGGAGCCCGGACCCGCAAAGAGCTGTGGTTTCACTCAAATTATGTGCGGTAAGGGGCGGGGGGGTCGCAGCGGCGAGTTAAAATCAGGGGAGATGAAAACAAAATAAACATAAATACAGAACTGGATGAGTTTAAAATAGCGCGGGCCACAATACAGCGCTTAACCCAATATCTCTGCAAACACGGTGGTCACCTTCTCCAGGCTGACCCCGTGTCAAAGCTCACCTTAAATAGGTGAGTGGCGGTGAAGAGCGCTAGCGCGCTAACCCCCAAACAAAGGAAGGGAACTGCCTTCCCAAGATGGCGTCGTCACGTGACCCAGGAGCCCCGGAGCCCGGACCCGCAAAGAGCGGTGGTTTCACTCAAATTATGTGCGGTAAGGGGCGGGGGGGTCGCAGCGGCGAGTTAAAATCAGGGGAGATGAAAACAAAATAAACATAAATACAGAACTGGATGAGTTTAAAATAGCGCGGGCCACAATACAGCGCTTAACCCAATATCTCTGCAAACACGGTGGTCACCTTCTCCAGGCTGACCCCGTGTCAAAGCTCACCTTAAATAGGTGAGTGGCGGTGAAGAGCGCTAGCGCGCTAACCCCCAAACAAAGGAAGGGAACTGCCTTCCCAAGATGGCGACGTCACGTGACCCAGGAGCCCCGGAGCCCGGACCCGCAAAGAGCTGTGGTTTCACTCAAATTATGTGCGGTAAGGGGCGGGGGGGTCGCAGCGGCGAGTTAAAATCAGGGGAGATGAAAACAAAATAAACATAAATACAGAACTGGATGAGTTTAAAATAGCGCGGGCCACAATACAGCGCTTAACCCAATATCTCTGCAAACACGGTGGTCACCTTCTCCAGTATTCTTGAATGTTTGTATAAACTATCTCTTTTGTTTAGAGAAACAGACAATGGAAATGTGTTTTATGTCGTAATTAACTAAATTTGTCAAATCATTGTGTTATAAAACAGTGGCGATAATTTTTGTAAAGGAGGGGTCAGCAGAAGCAAGAGTAGAGCTGACGTCAACAAGGACCGCGCTGGGATTGGCTAGTCGTGGTAGAACGAAGAGCTTTCTGATTGGTGCGTTAGTGTCAAAACACGCAGGAATAGGTCTGTGTGTGAGTGACGTAGAGTTTTCTGATTGGTGTGTTAGTGTGATTTGCGCTAGGATAGGACAGAATAATCAAGCAGATTAAAGGAGAGTTGTGTGAATTCGCTTTGGCAAATATTTGTGAAATATGGCTTATTACAATGGACGAGAGATAGAGAAACCTACATGGTTTATGAAATTCTAAAACCTCTTTAAGAAAGATAAAAGGATTGTAACGAGAGAGGGAGAAGTGCTTCCTCCACTGAAAACACAAGCATCTTACATGATGACGAAATATGGTTATCATACTTGTATTTGGTTGGAAAATTGGGCAAAGTATACTCAAAATGATGGAGTATTGGCGTTTCCAGAAAATGGTTAATTTAGCACAGATATACTACGAAATTTGAGAAACAAAATGATGAAACTTGAACCCAGACCTAGACCAACACAGTTTGGAGCCCTAGGTGAATGGGAAGATGAGATGTATGAAAGAGAGAGACACAGAGGTACACAGGATGATAGTTATGTTCATGGAAGAGTATGGGGTTTAAACATAGAAGACAGGATGAGACGATGGCGGTATGCTAATATGACGGATGGTATGTTTCCTGCTAGAACAGCTGAAGAAGTAGTAGGGAAAAATGTACAGAGAAAAAGGAGCATCTAGTACCAGAAAGGTGTGGATATGGAGCCAGTGATACAGATGATGAGTTGTTGGAGGACATATTAAATAAAAGACCCCCTCCATATCAACAGGATTCTGCAGTGGTGACACCAAATGCACCGCCAATGGAAACTGTGATGAATCAAAACTCAGAACGATTGTCTGAAATAAATAGTCCATTTAATAGACAGAAAATACCACAGATTGTAGAACCAAATATTCATAATGCTTCTGAATTATCAAGAACAACAAAAGATTTGGCTGAAAAGATAAAAGAATTGACAAAGAATGTAGAAGCTGTAACTGTGCCAGTAACTATAGGTCCAGTGATACCAGTATTTGAAAATCAAAAGATAGATGAACAATTCCCTTAAATTCCAGTATGCAAAAAGTACGAGAAAAGATTTATCCTGAAATTAGGGAGACTAAAGATTCAGTTGGATTAACTCCACCTATGGATTTGAGAAGGAATCAGAGTCCAATAAATACAATTCCTATGGGAGCTGAATCAGCAACTGAAACTCCAGAGAAAAGTATGAATAGAGTAGTTTTATATACGACCCCTGTGGGTCCAACTGTGGAAGAATAAAAAGAGTGGGTCAAGAGTTTGCAAAGGAAAGATACAGAACCACAACCTTTAAATGTGGTTAGATTAAAAATAGACATGGAAGAACTGATTCTAGGGACTATTGGTACAGATCGGTTAAAAACATATCAGGATGATGAATTAATGTTTATGTGCAAAAGTATTACATGGAGAGCTGAGAATTTGCATGAGAAATTGGAAATTGGAAGAAACAGCAAATGAATTGGGAATAGATTTTGTAAAAGTTAAAGGATTACAAAAACCTTACTGAGTAGATTTTAGTGAAAAAGATATAGAAAATCTAAACACTTCAGGACGGTTAATACAGATAAAAGAACTAATTGTGTTACTGAGAAAATGGGGAGATGCAGACAGATGGAGAACTAGGTGGATAAGGAAAAAAGAGGGTACGGCTGATAAAGCAACATTAGCTTTCCCAGTAAAAGAAAAGGAGTAGAATGTCCTATGAGAGAAATTCCAGGAGGAGGTTATGTACATGTCCCATGGTCCAGACAGGATATATTGTCATTTACAAATGATTTTCCAAGATTGAGAGAAAAGCCTGTAGAATGGTACAGACAAGTGGAAAGGTTTGTGAAGGTTTCAAAGGTGTTGTGGGAAGATTTAAATGGATTGTTTGAGATTGTTATACCTGCTGATTTGTGGACAGAATGTAAAATCACATTTTATTGGCCAAAGGAAGAATATCATAGAGAGGCAAAAACAGGAGCCCCAGGTCCAGAAGTAATCAAAAAATATGAGCAGGCAATCAGATTTTTGAAAAATAAGATTCCTCCGAAAGAAACAGATTGGGTGAAGATTGATAGAACAATTCAGGAATATAAGGAGTCTGTGCATGCTTATTATGAAAGGCTGCTTCTAGTTTTTAAGCAATACAGTAGATATGAGAATCTGAGTGAAAACGACATGAGTCACTTTGTATATCGATTTGTGTATGGTTTCAGACTAGAGATAAGTGAAATAATTAAGAAGCATATGTTGTGTTGGCAGTCTAGTACAGTGGATGAGGTACTAAGGTATGCAAAATATTGTAGTGATGACATTGAGGCCAGACAACGTAAGCTCAAAGAAAAGGCAATTTGGGCACAGGTGAAGGTTGCAGAACAACAGGAAGCCCAGATAATTAACCAGATTAATGAAGCAGGTCAGACCAAAATGAAACCAAACATTGGTAAAGGAAAAGGTCAGATAAATATAGAAGAAGCCAAAAGAAATGGCCATGTCATAATTGTGGAAAATTAGGGCATTAGAACAACGAGTGTAAATTACCTCCAAAAGTTAATACCGACAATAAATCATTAAATCCACAGGTGCAGAATGAGGTGAGTTATCAACAACCACCACAGCAACAGGTAGAGTCAGGTGCCGCAGCCACCTCTCCCAAAGAGTGTAAATCTACAAAGATACAGTGTCGATGCAGGATTCTACAGTGGAGAGCAGGTAATGAAATTGCCGCGCGCAGCTGCTGTTTTGGCTAAAGCCGGATGGAAATGAATCGGATGAAAGCTTATGAAGGTGCCTAGGAGAGGAAGAGCAGTGCGTGCTGGTGCAACTCTAGAGGTAGATCAGTCAGGTCCATTTGTGGATGGAAAGGTGAATGGTGTAAATGTTACTTTCCTTGTGGACACTGGTGCTACCCATTCTACTGTAAAACCAGTTGACATTCCAAACCTTCCTCTCTCAGGAGAATTCAACCAAGCAGTAGGTGTCTCCAACAGACAAATTAAAACCCCTCTTACAAAACCAGTAGAGGTGGAAATGGGTCTTTTTAAAGACATGCACCGTTTTGTAGTGTGCGATTGCAGTCCCGTAAATTTACTTGGACGCGATATACTTTGTAAAATGAACTGCACCATCTACTGTACCCCAGATGATATTGCTTTTCAGACATCAGATGATGATGCTCTGTATAAAATGACCGTATCAGCACTTGAACCAGAAAAATGTGATACCTTTCCTGTGTTTGATGCAGAGAAACTCGCTACTGAATTGAAAGGAATAGTGAAGACTGATGTGTGTGATTTTACGGGGGAAGATATAGGTCTAATGAAAGATATTGATCCTGTAAAAATTACTGTAAAAGAAGAAGCAATTTACCCGAATACCCCACAGTACATATTAACGCCAGAAATTATTGAAGGAATAACACCAGTGATTGATAAAATGATTGAACAAGGAATTTTGAGAGAAATAATGAGTAGCTCATGTAATTCACCTATAATGAGATTAAAAAAGCCTAATGGAACCTATAGGATAGTATAGGATTTGAGAAAGATGAACAAAATTGTTGTTCCCTGTTGTCAATTGTACCAAACCCTTCTGTAATACTGTATCAAATTCCTCATGATGCAGAATGGTACACAGTTATTGATTTGTGCCATGCATTCCTTTCCATTCCATTACACCCTGACAGCCAGCCATTATTTGCCTTCCGTTTGGCGAGCGTATTTTGGCATGGTGCCGAATTCCTCAAGGGTATACTGAAAGTCCTTCCATTTTTAATCAGATTCTGAAGAAATTTCTAGAAAGTTTAAAAATGCCTGAGAAGTCTGTTATGGTCCAATATATTGATGACCTTTTGGTGGCATCAAAGACAAAAGAGGCATGTATTACTGACACAAATGCATTATTGAATCATTTGGCAGAAGGAGGATATAAGGGGCCTCATGTAGGTAGCGAAATACCGGTCGGTAACGGCCGATTTTCGGTAAATATGCCGTTACCGACCGGTATTCAGACAAGTGAGATGTAGGAGTCCAAAAACCACTTTTCGGTAAATATGAGGCGGTAAATACCGATTCATAGTTACCGAATTCCAAAATACCGATTCATGTTTACCGAATACATAATTAACGAATCGGTAAATATGAAGTGGTAAATATGAAGTGGTAAAAATTTAAAATGACATGTAGGAGCAGGCGGTAATTAAGAAATCCAGGAAAATCGGTAAATAAGAGTCGGTAATTAACACGGATTGAAAGCAGGTGGTAACCATCAACAATGCACATAAGCAATCCCAAAATGCAACAGCGTGGACAACATGGCCGCCATGTACGTCATTGCAAGGCGCCTACGTCTACAGGCAGCAGGACTGAGGGTGTGGCGACGGGAGGAACAAATCTACAGACAGCGCATCACACTATTACAGCTGACTGATGCAGAGATACATGAGAGGTACAGGCTACACCCCGAAACCATCATGGACCTGATAAGGGACCTGCACCCACTCCTGGACCAGCCAACAAGAAGGGCGCACGCCATACCACCACATGTGCAGGTGCTCTGCAGCCTACATCTACTGGCATCCGGCAGTTATCAGGTGGTGATAGCTGCGGTGGGTGGTGTATCCCAGAGTTGCCTGTCCCGTTTCTTCAGGAAGTTCCTGGATGCCATGATGCAGAGAATGCACCACTACATAAGCTTCCCAAACACACAGGCTGCACTGCAGAAAACAAAAACAGACTTTTATCACATGGCACAGTTCCCCCATGTCATCGGCTGTATTGATGGTACACACATCCCAATCTGTCTACCAGCTGATACAGAGCACATCTACAGGAACAGGAAGTCCACCCACTCCATCAATGTGCAGGTGATCTGTGATGCAGGGAACATCATCACAGATATTGTTGCAAAGTTTCCTGGGAGCACCCACGACTCTTACATCTTCCAGAATAGTGGGATCTACACACGACTGAGTGCCGGCGAATTCGGAGAGGGATACCTGCTGGGTAAGTAACAGTGACGCCCCTTGAAACCTGCAAATCAGAGTGTATAGAGGCATGTAACTGATGGCTCCCTCTTACTCATCCAGGCGACAGTGCATATGCATGCCGTTCATTCATCCTCACTCCCTACCTACACCCAGCAACCCAGAGTGAGAGACGATACAACGTGGCCCACAGAACAACACGCAATGTGGTGGAGCGCACGTTTGGACTACTGAAGAGCAGGTTCCGCTGCCTCCACAAGAGCGGAGGCGCACGCCAGTACAAACCCATCACCTGCTGCAAGATTATTGCCACTTGTGCAATGCTGCACAACCTTGCCACGAAAAAAGGTACAGATGTGGAACTAACATATTTTGAGGACAACGAGGATGAGTCAGGCCAGCCAGAGGGCAGCGCAGCTAGAGTGCCAACTGCAATCGATGGGAGAGAGAGACGGGCAGAGATCACATGCAACTATTTCTGAGTAAGTGAGGGGACACAGCGAGTTGTGAGAAGTCATGACGTAGTTTAATGTGGCACCACGCCATGAACACATGAACAGGCCAATCTGGCAATATACCATCTATACAAGGAGTATGTCCAGGGTTACGTCACCCAATGGGAAGTGGCTAAGCAGGGCCACATCAATGTTTGCGCATACGCGCTGCAGTGGTGGATTGCACGGCCTGTGCATCCTCACTAGAGCCAACCCCAAGCCGCCTGCTGCTCCTGCGTGCTTCTGGGACGGGGGGTGTGATGCTGCTGCTGGTGTCGATGCGCTCCGCAGCATCCCCTGCAGCAGTTGTCGACGCCTGACTAGTCAATAGCACCCCTAGTGCACTTGTCACCTGCACCATCCCCCGAGACAGGTCGCTGCAGCACTGTGTTAGGCCCTCCTGCATCGTCACAGAGCGCCGGCAAAGCAGGGAAGTCGCAGTTGCCAGACGGTTGAGTGCCCTGCTGGTAGTGTCCCTTCTCTGGCGTTCCCGGCGCCGTGCTTCGATGTCAGCATCTAATTTGCTGCACAACTGCTGGATTGACTGGGACATGTCCCGAATGCCCGCAGCCATGCCGCCAATGTTTGTGTCCATGTTGACTAAGCTTGTCTTCATCACCCGCATGTGCCTCTGGACTAACATAACTGCCTTTGATTGCAGGCGCTGTTGCTTCAACATTTGGCCCTCGAGCCCCAAGAAGACACCATGGCCGTCAGTGGGTGCTGGTGGACTCTGGACACGCGACCTGCGGCGCCCTCTTGCTCCCGTCTGTGCTGCCTGTGAGGTGTGGGGCACAGTGGGATGGCTCCCTTCCTGGTGCCCGGTGCGGTCTTCTGGGCCCATGCTGTCGTCTGACGAGGTGTCGAAGGCTCGTAGCCTGGCTGCTGGACGCCTCCTCATTCTCACACCTGCAAGCGGAGATGTGGCCGGTGATTCGAACATGAGTGGCGATGCTGGCTGTGGTTGTGGTGATGCTGGCTCTCGGTGAGGTGATGCTGGCTCTGTGTGCGGCGAGGCTGGCTGTGTTGGTGGTGCGGCTGCCAGTGGGCCTGCTCCCTGGTCTGAACTCGTGCTGGCTAGAGGTGATTTTTGTGGCAGGTGTGCCGTCTCCCCTGCAGCATGCCCTGTACTGCATGATGTCACATCTGTGGACAGAAAAACAACATTGGCTCAGTGTCCCCGAAGGGCTGCATTGCAAGCGTCACAATAAATCATTTCACATTCCAATCTGTCCTCTGTCTCCTTGTGCCTCGAGTGCGTGACATGCCCTGTTGCCCTGTGACATTTACGTCATGGTTAGTGTTGCCCTGACTACATCTCCCGGAATGCATTGCCTGTCTGCACTGACACGTGTGGACTGCAGTGTGATTCTCGTTTCACAATGGGGGATGTGGGATAGGGGTAGGGGGGGCTACATTGCTGTGCTTTCGTCTTACCTTGGTGTGTTGCGGCTCTGGCAGAGCTGTCGGCGTCCCCAAGACCCACGACGCTCTCTTGCTCGATTGTGGCCGCCACCAGCTCCTCCAGTTCGGTGAGGGCAGGTGCCCTGTTGGTTCCACCTCCGGTCTGGCTGGCCTCCTTCTGGATGTCGCCCATCTTCCTCTTGGTCACAATCCTCAGGTCATACCAGCGCTTTTTGAGGACCTCAATGTCCCTGTGGGTCACTCCCACAGCATTGACCTGCGCCTGGATGGCCAGCCATATGTTGCGCTTTTCGGCCTCAGGCACTTGCAGGGATTGCCTCCCAAACAGCTTCTGGTGCTGCTTCACCACCTCCTCCACCAGCACCTGGAGTTCCTTGGGGCTGAATTTGAGCTTCCTCCTCCTTTCCCCTCCGTCTTTCTGTGTTCTCTGGCTGGACATGCTGTTCGTTTCCCGCTCGCACATGCAACTGCTCCCTGCCTCTCCTCTGCACTCCAAGCCTCTCCAGGGTCGGCTAATTATGTACACCTGCCTGGGTGTGGCCACGTCGGCTAATTGTGTACACCTGCCTGGGTGTGGGCAGTTCCTGGTTGGGTGGGCTGTCGTTGCACAGGATTAGCTGTTTCGTCAAGTCATGTGATGTTATTTACCGAATCCGTACATACCGATTCGGTATTTTCCGATTCGGTGGATACCACCTCGGTCTTTTCCGAATCGGTAGATACCACCTCGG
The DNA here is from genome assembly GCF_964204655.1 of Triturus cristatus. NCBI lineage: Eukaryota > Metazoa > Chordata > Amphibia > Caudata > Salamandridae > Triturus > Triturus cristatus. The sequence goes on along the minus strand of NC_140581.1, from coordinate 1,185,945,631 downwards.
TATTTTCCGATTCGGTAATTATCACCTCGGTATTTACCGATTCGGTGAATTCCGATTCGTATTTACCGAATGTTACCGAATCGGTAACTGTTACCGAATTTTTACCTACATATAACTTACCGATTCTAATTTACCGATTCGGTACGGCTCGGTATTTAAGAACCGGTAAAATTTATTTACCTACATGAGGCCCAAGGTGTCCCCATGTAAGCTACAGTTCTGTCAACAAGAAGTACAGTATTTAGGCCATAAGATTGAAAAAGGAATGAGAAAAAAACCAACAGAAAGAATCAGGATTATTAAAGGAATGAGAGCCCCAATGACACAAAGAGAGGTGAGAATGGTTCTCGGAATCCTTGGTTTTTGCCGACAGTGGATAAATGGATTTTCATTGATTTGAAAACCTTTACAGTGATTAACAAAAAGTGATGTAAAAGATCCAATTGTGTTGAATGAGGAAGAGAAGGAAGCTTTTGAACAACTAAGAAACAGCCTTGGGAATGCCAGATTATGAGAAAGAATTTGAGTTGAACTGTAGTGAAAGAGACGGATGTGCACTTTCAGTATTAGTACAAAGGCATGGAAGAATGAGATGGCCAATAGCATATTTTTCAGCTGTTTTGGACCCAGTAGCAAAAGCATTGCCTGGATGTCTGAAAGCAGTAGCAGCTACTTTTGTGAGTCTGGAACAGAGTGAAGGCATTGTAATAGGATATCCTTTAAAGGCATACATCCCACATTCAGTAGAAATCCTTCTGACCAGAACAAAGACCCAATTCATGACACATAGCCGATTAAGCAGATATGAGAAGGTGATTTTGGGTGCATACAAAGTAACAATTGTGAGATGCATAAGTGCGAATCCTTCCACTATATTGCCTGTTGCAGTAAATGCAGATGTCAAAGATGTTTATCACAATTGCTTGGATGTACTTGAACTCTGCACAAATCCCCGCCCTGACATCAGAGATGCACCTATAGAAGAGTCAGATTATGTGATGTTTGTGGATGGATCATGCTTGAGAACGAAAGAAGGAATTTTAAGTGCTGCGTATGCTGTATGTACGGTGGCAGACATAATGGAAGCATCTTGTTTGAGAGGAATACGTTCAGCCCAAGTTGCTGAGCTGATTGCTCTGATTCGAGCTTGCAAACTGGGAAGACATTTCCGAATCACTGTGATTACGGATAGCCAGTATGGCTTTGGAGTGGTACATGATTTCGGACAGATCTGGTCCCAGAGGGGATTCATTACTTCTTCGGGATCTCCAATTAGGAATGGTGAGTTTGTGGAAATGTTGCCTGAAGCAATACAGCTGCCTAAACAGGTTTTAGTAGTAAAATGTGCTGCACACAAGAATGGAGATGACTACATGTTCTGCTCGATTTTCCCGGTCTTCTTGTATTAACAGGTGATTGAATGTGACTTCAGTCTCTTACCATTCAAGCCTAAGGGTTAGAGTAGTGAATGGAGCCTATTTACTAGGCACTTCGACATGATTCTGTGCTCTTCCCCATAGATCAGGGCTTGCACATATAGCCTAGGGGATAGATTCGTTAGTATTAGGGATAACCTGTCCTGTAGTGAGGGTATTTCATGGAGCCGTGCTGAATGCAGGCCTGGTAGGCCTCAAACGGGAGAGACTCCATCTTTCTTTCTGCTCCGGCAGCTTGAGATTCTTCTAGGTCAAGAGTAATGTTTTAGTTATGAGGTGTTATTCGCTTGGAGAGAACCGGTTCAGGCCGGCCCTTATCGAAGGATTGTATTTTTCTTCATGCCGAAGACACTACATCAGGCCGGCCGGCTGGGAACGTGTCCTTGGTACGGGGAGGTACAAGAATTTGGTGGGCGGCAGGTTACGGGCCGGAATTTTCCATGAGGAAATGCACCTCTATATTAGTGAAAGTCGGAGACAGTTACATGTTCAGTCCGTAGGCGGCATCTAGCCGTTAGCAGTAAAGCTACTACTTATTCCAGGGAAGACAGACGCCATCTTGAAGGCGGAGAAGAACTGAGAGACAGATGCTTTCCTAACAGAATAACCAGAGAGGAGAGAGTAGCCGATAAGGAAGAGGTCCCAGTGACTCGGAGAAGGGTGATTCCAGGCGAGCCGAGGCACAGACGAGAAGGGAGCCTAGATGACCACTGAGTGCAGGCTACATACTACTAAGGTGATGTCGACCCTTTCTTATTAGAGTGTACAACTTAATCTTTTACTTTTCTTTGCAGGTTATGTGTTATATCGTAATGTTATGTGATTGTATATGCAATGAGTAATAAAGTATCCAGTTTGTAGTGAACCAACATGTGCTGTGTGTTCTTGTATAAGAGGGTAGCCTATTCTTCTAGTCAGCTGCGGCTACATGAACAGATGTTAACCCTGATCAGGTAAGTGGTAACTGAATAAGGGAAAGAGGAGCCTCTCAAACCTGAGAACAGGCTATGCCCGAACTGGCAATCCTTGTGTGATCTGATGAATAGTGAGACTGATTCCCTTTTTGTATGTTATGGTGATCATAGGATGAACTGTCGTATGAGACTGCCGTCTAGGTAGAGAGGTCTGGATTCGTAGGGGATCGCGAGGCCGCCAATTGTGCTGAGACTGCCGTCTGGGTAGAGAGGTCTGGGTTCGTATGGGACCGCGAGGCCGCCACTTGTGATACTGTCGTATGGGCAGAGAGGTCTGGGTTCGTATGGGACCGCGAGGCCGCTACTTGTGATACTGTCGTATGGGCAGAGAGGTCTGGATTCGTAGGTGATCGCGAGGCCGCCGATTGTGCTGATACTGTCGTATGGGCAGAGAGGTCTGGGTTCGTATGGGACCGCGAGGCCGCCACTTGTGATACTGTCGTATGGGCAGAGAGGTCTGGATTCGTAGGGGATCGCGAGGCCGCCGATTGTGCTGATACTGTCGTATGGGCAGAGAGGTCTGGGTTCGTATGGGACCGCGAGGCCGCCACTTGTGATACTGTCGTATGGGCAGAGAGGTCTGGATTCGTAGGGGATCGCGAGGCCGCCGATTGTGCTGATACTGTCGTATGGGCAGAGAGGTCTGGGTTCGTATGGGACCGCGAGGCCGCCACTTGTGATACTGTCGTATGGGCGGAGAGGTCTGGGTTCGTATGGGACCGCGAGGCCGCCACTTGTGATACTGTCGTATGGGCAGAGAGGTCTGGGTTCGTATGGGACCGCGAGGCCGCCACTTGTGATACTGTCGTATGGACAGAAAGGTCTGGATCCGTATGGGATCGCGAGGCCGCCGATTGTGAGATCTTGGTATGCATAGTAGGAATCCCCTGTCCTTAGGTGATAGATATATGTGGTTGTAGGATTGTAAATAGGTTCTAGGGAGGGGGTAACGTTCTGGCTGGGTTAGTGAGGCTCTGATGAGCGGGTTCTATCTGATCCGAAAACCCAAGCAGAACATTTGGCGTCACGAACCGTTTACGAAACCTGTGTGCGTTGTGGTTGTATTGTGTTTGCCTTTGGCGCGTGCGTGGTTTTGTTTGTATATTATTTGTATCTACCTGCGTGTAATTTTCTTTTCTCTTTCTTCTTTTTCTTTTTCTCTTTTTCTTTCTTTTCAAAAATGTTTTCTAGAAAGTCGAAATCTACTTTTAAGTTGCCCGTTGATATTCCCGGCTGGGATTCAACGCCTTATGAAGCCTTAGCCCGTGAGTGGGCTGATTCTACTGGTTTGAGTGAGAATTGGAATTCTTTTTTGGAGCTGGCGGAGCCGGCTAATGTGATTACTTGCTTACAGAAGGCACCGGTATCTAAGGGTGATGAGCTTCCCGTTTTGGGGCGCAGAGGTTGGATTGTTCTGTCTGCGTACAGGATTCTCCATGAGAGGTTGTTGAAGTTGCAGAACTTGCATAAGGATTTGGAAGCGAACTTTGTTGAGATTCAGAATGCTCATACTTTGTTGCGGTGTCAAAATAAGTTGCTTGCTGATAAACTTGAGACGTACCAAACTATTGCCGAGAGGGCGGTTGTGCGAATTGCTCGTTATAAATACAAGAATCGGCGTGGTCGAGTTTCGACGCGGAAAGTGCGTCTGGTCGTGGCGAAAGCCGGACTGGATTGGAATCCTGATGAATGGGATGGTAATATCTGGAACTCGAGTGATTCTCCTTCCTCGGGTGAGGAGTCTGCCAAGCGCGAGTCCTCTCGCTCCGGCCGTGCTTGTAAATCTGCTTCTTGCGCCTCTGATGGTGCACCCCGTGATTGCGCTCGTCCTTCGAGCGGGGTCGATGCTTCTTCCACTGATTGTTCCTCTACGTGTACTGGTCGAGCTCCTTGTGATGCTCATCCCGCGGTCTCGGCGCATCCAGTTTTTCGACGGAAGGTGCAGCAGGCTCCCGGTGCTCCGAATGGTATTGCTTTAGACTCTTTGGAGGATTTTACTCAACAAGAAATTAGTGATATTTTGCAGCGATTTCGGCAGCGAGTTGGTGAGCCCTTGCTCACATGGATGGTGCGCCTTTATGAACTGGGCGCTGCTGGCATTATGTTGGATGCTGGCGATTGTTTGAAGTTTTGTTCCTTGAGTTCGGATTCTACTGTACAGGATCATTTTCGTAACTTTAATGGTGGTGGTCAAATTTCTTTGCTTCAATTGGCGACTGAGGGTTGTAATCAGAAATATCCTACTGAGTCTGACTGGCCTGTGAATGACAAACCGTGGTATACTTTGCGCGATGCTGCGCAACGTCTCAAAGAGGAGGTGATGAAAACGGCAATTTTTCTGAATACTGCTGACCGGTTGCTTGATGCTTTCTTGACATCTTCTGTGCGGAATCGTATTATTCGTTCTTCCCCTGTTGCTTATAAGCAGGTCATGATGACTTTATTGATTAATCAGACTGGTAACATGTTAGCTGTGGTGCTGGAATCGGTACGCCAACTCGGTGAGTTGGGTGAGTGGTTTAAACCTGAACGGCAGTCCCGGCCTGACACTCGTACTCCTGGTGAAAATAAATTTACTAGACGTGATATGTTTCTTGCTCTTCTGGCTGATGGTGTGCGAAAGGAGGACATTGATGGTGAGACTACTTCTCGTTTGTGGGAAATGTTTCGCAAACGTGGCTTGGATCGAAAGGAGGGTGCCCGGCGTGTTCGGACGACTGAGTGTGAACGTGGTTTTTCAGACGGTAGCGGTGATGACGACCGCCGTGGGCGCTCTGATCGTCGTGATGATCGACGTTATGCGCGTGATTTGTCCCCCCGTCGTGAGAGAGACAGGGAGAGAGAGGGGGAAAGAGAGAGGGGGAGAGATGATTATGTTAACAGCAGACGTAGAGATGATAGGGATCAATCCCCTGAGTTGTGAAGGAGAGAGGATCGACACATATTGGCCGATCGAAACCCGCAGTACAATGCAGGGAACAGTAATCCATTTCGTAATGGAGATGGATATGAACAGGAGGTATCGATACCTAGGAACCGTGAGAGTCTTTATCCTGATTTATCCTGGTACACAGAACACAATAAAAAGGACTAGGAAATAGGTCAAGCTCCAGTACACAGATGGGCTCACAGAGATAATAGACCCTATGTAGATATTGATATTTATTGGAGACATCGTAATATCCAAAGGGCCCGAGCATTGGTAGATACAGGAGCGGAGGCCACTCTTATTCATGGAAAATCAAAGAAGTTTAAAGGTCAGCCTTTTACAATTACCGGATTAGGTGGAAAGGAAACTCCCGCAGTTCAAACCTTACTTGAAATGAGAATAGGTAGAATTCCTAGAAAAGAATACTCTGTATTAGTGGTGCCACTCTTAGAATTCATAATTGGAATTGATATTTTGAAAGGAATGACTTTGCACTTAGATGATGGATGTTACCAATTTGGAACTAAACATTATATATCGTCCAGGCCTGTACGGGTTGGTCGTTTAAGAATGCCCCCCATAAAAGTTCCTCAGGCGACAAAAGTGGTTCGTCAGAAGCAGTATCGTATTCCAGGTGGTCATGAAGAGATTAGTACCACTATTCAGGAGTTGGTGGATGCAGGAGTTATAACCCCAGTTACTTCTGCTTGGAATAATCCTGTTTGGCCTGTACGTAAGAGTGATAATTCTTGGCGCATGACTGTTGATTATCGAGAATTGAATAGACACACACCCTCTTTGACTGTTGCAGTACCGGATGTTATTACCCTAATTGAAAGAATCCAGAAACATCCAGGTACATGGTATGCGTCCATTGATATTGCTAATGCTTTCTTTTCGATTCCGATTGCCCCTGAGTGTCAGGAACAATTCAGTTTTACGTGGAACGGGCGTCAGATGACGTTTAGAAGTCTTCCTCAGGGCTATGTGCATAGTCCTACGATATGTCACCGGCTGGTGGCAGAGCATCTGGCTGAGGTACCAGTTCATCCACAAATTCAGATATGTCACTATATTGATGATATTTTGATCCAAGGTGAATCACAAGAGGAAGTTCAGACCCAATTGGATAGAATCATTGAGTGCTTGCGTGAGAAAGGTTGGGAAATCAACCCGGATAAATTACAAGGTCCGTCCCAGGCTGTGAAGTTTTTGGGTATTAATTGGCATGAAGGGCACCGAGAAGTGATCCCTCAGGTTAAACAGAAAATTCTTGATTTTGCAGTTCCGAGAAATAGGAAAGAAGCCCAAAGCTTCATTGGTTTGTTTGGATTTTGGCGCCAGCATATTCCTCATTTGAGTCAAATATTGGCCCCTTTTTACCAGGTCACTCGTAAAAAGAATGCATTTGAATGGGGTAAACCACAGCAAGATGCGTTCAGTCTGGCAAAAAATGCAATTCAGCATGCTCTGGATTTATGGCCTGTATGTGATGGTGATGTGGATTTGAATGTGTCTGTACAAGGTCTTTATGCGAATTGGAGTTTGTGGCAGAAACAAGGCAAGAGTAGAGTACCGTTAGGTTTCTGGACCAAAAAGTTACCTGATGCTGGTGAGCGTTATACACCTTTTGAGAAACAGTTACTTGCATGTTATTGGGCTCTGGTGGATACCGAGCAATTGACTTTGGGACATGATATAGTTTTGCGACCTGAAATTCCTATCATGCAGTGGGTTATGAGTTCGCCGAAAACTCACCGGATTGGACACGCTCAAGAGGCGAGTGTGATTAAATGGAAATGGTATATACAAGACAGGGCACGTGTGGGACAAAAAGGAGTTGCATCTTTGCATGAGCAGGTGGCACGGGCGCCATCAACTGAAACTGAGAGTGAATGTTCCGTACCTTTAGTACAGGAGTCTCCTGTTAAGTGGGGTAAACCTTTTGATGATTTGTCCGCAGAGGACAGAAACCATGTCTGGTTTACGGATGGTTCAGCAAGGTTCATAGGGACGAAACGGCATTGGAAGGCAGTGTCCTATAATCCGATCACACAAAAATTGCTGAGTACAACTGGTGAGGGTAAGAGCAGTCAATTTGCTGAACTCTATGCTGTTTATCAAGTTCTGAAACAAGAGTTACCTGGCACATGTCATATTTTTACCGATTCTTGGTCTACTGCCAATGGACTGGCAGTTTGGTTACCGACTTGGCATTCCCATAGTTGGAAAATCCATTCCAAGGAATTGTGGGGAAAAGAATTATGGCAGGAGATTTGGGAAATGCTCCCACAGAGTACTGTTACAATCTTCCATGTGGATGCTCATACCCCGATAGACTCTCTTGACAAATTCTTTCATAACATTGCAGATGAGAAATCTAAAATTGCTGAGGCAGTGGTGGACACGCAAGATTCTGATATTGCGGGATTGGCGAAATGGGCCCACCAGAAAGCAGGACACTTTGGAGAGAAATCCACTAGCAGGTGGGCTGCTGATCGAGGAATTTATATTCCCCTAGATTTAATTAAAAATGTTATTCTACATTGTCCCATTTGTCAGCATATCAGGCAGCGCAAAGTGCCCCAAATTGTTAAAGGTCATTTACATCGCGGGAAATTGCCCGCTCAAATTTGGCAGATTGATTACATTGGTCCACTTCCTATGAGTAGGAATTGTCAATATGTTTGCACCATTGTTGATACATACAGTGGCCTGTTGGTGGCCCTTCCCTGTAAGCAAGCTACCCAATTGAATACTATTAAAACATTGGAATTGATTATGATGTATTATGGTGTGCCATTCCAAATTCAATCTGATAATGCATCCCATTTTCGTGGAAGATTAGTACAGGAATTCTGTGTGGAAAACAATATTGAATGGGTATTTCATATACCATATTATCCACAGGCCTCGGGTCTTGTGGAGAGGTTGAATGGCCTGCTAAAAGACCAACTTCGCAAATTAACAGATGACAAGAATAAGAATTGGCGAGATTTTTTGCCTCAAGCGCTATTGATTTTGAATAACCGTCCTTTTCTAAATGCTGAATCCCCACTTATGCGTTTGTTTCCTCCGAATGTTGAAGCTAAGCCCAATGAGATCAGAGAGACTGTGATGTACTGGGAGATTACTCCCGGAGCTTTGGCTCCATGCAGAGCGACCCCAGGGTCGGCAGGTTTAGACTTGCATGCCATGGATGACACCATTATAAAAGGTAAAGATCGAGTCATCCTTGAAACAGGTGTTGGTGTTCAGATACCACCTGGAAATTTCGGATTAATTGCCCCTAGATCGGGGCTGGCTGTAAAAGGCATTCAGGTGCTTGGAGGAATCATTGATAGTGATTATCAGGGAGAGATTAAGGTGCTCCTGCTGAATAGCAGTGAGGTTGACTTACTGATACATAAAACTGACCGAGTGGCTCAATTGCTAATAATGCCTGTGTTCAGCGGTGAGATCACAAAAGGCACTGCCCCAACGTTGCTAACGGTACGAGGCCAGAAAGGTTTTGGCTCCACAGATAATCCTGGGGCCAGAGTTTGGGTGCAGTCGCCTAAGAATCCCCCTGAACAAGCAGAAGTGATTGCAACCGGTCAAGACAACACCATTTTAGTTATGAGACCAGGGAAAGATAGCTGGGAAGCAGTCCCGGCTGACAAATGTTACTTACGAGAATGAATAATGCCTGTATTTGATTCTTTTTCAGATCATTCTTTGGACTGTTGCTGCAGGATGTGTCGGCATTGGACTCCTTTTGGGATGGTACGACGAGAGAAGAGGGATCCCATCAAACCGGGCTGAGTTGAGAACCCGAGTGTCGCGTTCCTTCGCTGCGTGGGATTCGTCGCCAAACTTTTGGGTTACATTGGCCAAGCAAGTGACGAAGACCCCTCATTTCTGCTTGACACCGATGAGATCGGTAACTGATATATTGGCAACCTGTTTGGTTGCTGTCCCTGCTTCATTGGAGACCCTGACTCATATTTTTAATATAACAAATGCTCGTCCCAATGTTCTTCTGGGCGATTTCGCTGCCCATGAGTATTGCCCCTTGTGTACTGTACTGTCAGACCCGATACCGCCTGTCCAGTCCCAAATAGTTACCTATAATATCACACAAGGTGATTTATGTTTTTTCCTTACTTGTGATCCTAGTGCGATTTCTGAATGTATGCGTTTAAAATTGAAAGGTGCCACCTCATTCACCGCTCATGAACGAACTTTGTGCTTTCAAAGGACACCGAAAACATGTACTTCTGTTCAGAACAACATGACTTGCAAGAGTATGGTAGTTACCCCCAGTCACTATCGCACGATGTTACTACCTGCCGGATGGCTTTTCTCATGTGGTAATACTTCCTGGCCATATATCCCCGCAAATATTTCTGGAGGCCCTTGTGCCATTACTAGACTGAGCCTACTCATGTTCTCGTCACATCCGAATGCCAACTCTCGTGTGATCCGAGATACAGTGAGGTTACAGGAGGATTGTGACTCATCTTTGCATTTATATTCCAAGTCTGAATACCTTAGCCTGGCTGTTTCAATTGTTGGTGTTCCTGCTTTGGCAGTTTATAATGCCAAATCTATTGGGAAAATGGCCTGCTGGATGGTAAAATCCATCAATCATACTTCTACAATCCTGTCTGACATGCTATTAGACGCCCAGGGTGAACGAAGGGCTATCTTACAAAATAGAGCGGCCATTGATTATCTTTTGCTTAAACATGGACACGATTGTTCTGATTTTGAGGGTCTTTGTTGTTTTAACTTGTCGGATCATACAAAATCCATTCAGGTTCACATTGACAAATTACATGACTTGACAGAAGAAGTTAGAAAACACATTGATCAGGGCTGGTTTGACTGGCTCTTTAATTGGTTACCTGATTTGCATTTGTTACGTCAAATATTAGGAGGTATTCTGATTACTATCGGCATTTTGATTTCTATCTGTTGCTTTATTCAGTGTATTCCTTCACTACTTCAATTCTGCACACCTGGTACTAGACATAGATCAGTTAGTCTTGTTTCATATTATTCTTCCACAGATGTTAGTTCTGTTTAATGAATGTATAATAGACTGAAGTCAAGGGTGAAATGTTCTGCTCGATTTTCCCGGTCTTCTTGTATTAACAGGTGATTGAATGTGACTTCAGTCTCTTACCATTCAAGCCTAAGGGTTAGAGTAGTGAATGGAGCCTATTTACTAGGCACTTCGACATGATTCTGTGCTCTTCCCCATAGATCAGGGCTTGCACATATAGCCTAGGGGATAGATTCGTTAGTATTAGGGATAACCTGTCCTGTAGTGAGGGTATTTCATGGAGCCGTGCTGAATGCAGGCCTGGTAGGCCTCAAACGGGAGAGACTCCATCTTTCTTTCTGCTCCGGCAGCTTGAGATTCTTCTAGGTCAAGAGTAATGTTTTAGTTATGAGGTGTTATTCGCTTGGAGAGAACCGGTTCAGGCCGGCCCTTATCGAAGGATTGTATTTTTCTTCATGCCGAAGACACTACATCAGGCCGGCCGGCTGGGAACGTGTCCTTGGTACGGGGAGGTACAAGAATTTGGTGGGCGGCAGGTTACGGGCCGGAATTTTCCATGAGGAAATGCACCTCTATATTAGTGAAAGTCGGAGACAGTTACATGTTCAGTCCGTAGGCGGCATCTAGCCGTTAGCAGTAAAGCTACTACTTATTCCAGGGAAGACAGACGCCATCTTGAAGGCGGAGAAGAACTGAGAGACAGATGCTTTCCTAACAGAATAACCAGAGAGGAGAGAGTAGCCGATAAGGAAGAGGTCCCAGTGACTCGGAGAAGGGTGATTCCAGGCGAGCCGAGGCACAGACGAGAAGGGAGCCTAGATGACCACTGAGTGCAGGCTACATACTACTAAGGTGATGTCGACCCTTTCTTATTAGAGTGTACAACTTAATCTTTTACTTTTCTTTGCAGGTTATGTGTTATATCGTAATGTTATGTGATTGTATATGCAATGAGTAATAAAGTATCCAGTTTGTAGTGAACCAACATGTGCTGTGTGTTCTTGTATAAGAGGGTAGCCTATTCTTCTAGTCAGCTGCGGCTACATGAACAGATGTTAACCCTGATCAGGTAAGTGGTAACTGAATAAGGGAAAGAGGAGCCTCTCAAACCTGAGAACAGGCTATGCCCGAACTGGCAATCCTTGTGTGATCTGATGAATAGTGAGACTGATTCCCTTTTTGTATGTTATGGTGATCATAGGATGAACTGTCGTATGAGACTGCCGTCTAGGTAGAGAGGTCTGGATTCGTAGGGGATCGCGAGGCCGCCAATTGTGCTGAGACTGCCGTCTGGGTAGAGAGGTCTGGGTTCGTATGGGACCGCGAGGCCGCCACTTGTGATACTGTCGTATGGGCAGAGAGGTCTGGGTTCGTATGGGACCGCGAGGCCGCTACTTGTGATACTGTCGTATGGGCAGAGAGGTCTGGATTCGTAGGTGATCGCGAGGCCGCCGATTGTGCTGATACTGTCGTATGGGCAGAGAGGTCTGGGTTCGTATGGGACCGCGAGGCCGCCACTTGTGATACTGTCGTATGGGCAGAGAGGTCTGGATTCGTAGGGGATCGCGAGGCCGCCGATTGTGCTGATACTGTCGTATGGGCAGAGAGGTCTGGGTTCGTATGGGACCGCGAGGCCGCCACTTGTGATACTGTCGTATGGGCAGAGAGGTCTGGATTCGTAGGGGATCGCGAGGCCGCCGATTGTGCTGATACTGTCGTATGGGCAGAGAGGTCTGGGTTCGTATGGGACCGCGAGGCCGCCACTTGTGATACTGTCGTATGGGCAGAGAGGTCTGGGTTCGTATGGGACCGCGAGGCCGCCACTTGTGATACTGTCGTATGGGCAGAGAGGTCTGGGTTCGTATGGGACCGCGAGGCCGCCACTTGTGATACTGTCGTATGGACAGAAAGGTCTGGATCCGTATGGGATCGCGAGGCCGCCGATTGTGAGATCTTGGTATGCATAGTAGGAATCCCCTGTCCTTAGGTGATAGATATATGTGGTTGTAGGATTGTAAATAGGTTCTAGGGAGGGGGTAACGTTCTGGCTGGGTTAGTGAGGCTCTGATGAGCGGGTTCTATCTGATCCGAAAACCCAAGCAGAACATTTGGCGTCACGAACCGTTTACGAAACCTGTGTGCGTTGTGGTTGTATTGTGTTTGCCTTTGGCGCGTGCGTGGTTTTGTTTGTATATTATTTGTATCTACCTGCGTGTAATTTTCTTTTCTCTTTCTTCTTTTTCTTTTTCTCTTTTTCTTTCTTTTCAAAAATGTTTTCTAGAAAGTCGAAATCTACTTTTAAGTTGCCCGTTGATATTCCCGGCTGGGATTCAACGCCTTATGAAGCCTTAGCCCGTGAGTGGGCTGATTCTACTGGTTTGAGTGAGAATTGGAATTCTTTTTTGGAGCTGGCGGAGCCGGCTAATGTGATTACTTGCTTACAGAAGGCGCCGGTATCTAAGGGTGATGAGCTTCCCGTTTTGGGGCGCAGAGGTTGGATTGTTCTGTCTGCGTACAGGATTCTCCATGAGAGGTTGTTGAAGTTGCAGAACTTGCATAAAGATTTGGAAGCGAACTTTGTTGAGATTCAGAATGCTCATACTTTGTTGCGGTGTCAAAATAAGTTGCTTGCTGATAAACTTGAGACGTACCAAACTATTGCCGAGAGGGCGGTTGTGCGAATTGCTCGTTATAAATACAAGAATCGGCGTGGTCGAGTTTCGACGCGGAAAGTGCGTCTGGTCGTGGCGAAAGCCGGACTGGATTGGAATCCTGATGAATGGGATGGTAATATCTGGAACTCGAGTGATTCTCCTTCCTCGGGTGAGGAGTCTGCCAAGCGCGAGTCCTCTCGCTCCGGCCGTGCTTGTAAATCTGCTTCTTGCGCCTCTGATGGTGCACCCCGTGATTGCGCTCGTCCTTCGAGCGGGGTCGATGCTTCTTCCACTGATTGTTCCTCTACGTGTACTGGTCGAGATCCTTGTGATGCTCATCCCGCGGTCTCGGCGCATCCAGTTTTTCGACGGAAGGTGCAGCAGGCTCCCGGTGCTCCGAATGGTATTGCTTTAGACTCTTTGGAGGATTTTACTCAACAAGAAATTAGTGATATTTTGCAGCGATTTCGGCAGCGAGTTGGTGAGCCCTTGCTCACATGGATGGTGCGCCTTTATGAACTGGGCGCTGCTGGCATTATGTTGGATGCTGGCGATTGTTTGAAGTTTTGTTCCTTGAGCTCGGATTCTACTGTACAGGATCATTTTCGTAACTTTAATGGTGGTGGTCAAATTTCTTTGCTTCAATTGGCGACTGAGGGTTGTAATCAGAAATATCCTACTGAGTCTGACTGGCCTGTGAATGACAAACCGTGGTATACTTTGCGCGATGCTGCGCAACGTCTCAAAGAGGAGGTGATGAAAACGGCAATTTTTCTGAATACTGCTGACCGGTTGCTTGATGCTTTCTTGACATCTTCTGTGCGGAATCGTATTATTCGTTCTTCCCCTGTTGCTTATAAGCAGGTCATGATGACTTTATTGATTAATCAGACTGGTAACATGTTAGCTGTGGTGCTGGAATCGGTACGCCAACTCGGTGAGTTGGGTGAGTGGTTTAAACCTGAACGGCAGTCCCGGCCTGACACTCGTACTCCTGGTGAAAATAAATTTACTAGACGTGATATGTTTCTTGCTCTTCTGGCTGATGGTGTGCGAAAGGAGGACATTGATGGTGAGACTACTTCTCGTTTGTGGGAAATGTTTCGCAAACGTGGCTTGGATCGAAAGGAGGGTGCCCGGCGTGTTCGGACGACTGAGTGTGAACGTGGTTTTTCAGACGGTAGCGGTGATGACGACCGCCGTGGGCGCTCTGATCGTCGTGATGATCGACGTTATGCGCGTGATTTGTCCCCCCGTCGTGAGAGAGACAGGGAAAGAGAGGGGGAAAGAGAGAGGGGGAGAGATGATTATGTTAACAGCAGACGTAGAGATGATAGGGATCAATCCCCTGAGTTGAGAAGGAGAGAGGATCGACACATATTGGCCGATCGAAACCCGCAGTACAATGCAGGGAACAGTAATCCATTTCGTAATGGAGATGGATATGAACAGGAGGTATCGATACCTAGGAACCGTGAGAGTCTTTATCCTGATTTATCCTGGTACACAGAACACAATAAAAAGGACTAGGAAATAGGTCAAGCTCCAGTACACAGATGGGCTCACAGAGATAATAGACCCTATGTAGATATTGATATTTATTGGAGACATCGTAATATCCAAAGGGCCCGAGCATTGGTAGATACAGGAGCGGAGGCCACTCTTATTCATGGAAAATCAAAGAAGTTTAAAGGTCAGCCTTTTACAATTACCGGATTAGGTGGAAAGGAAACTCCCGCAGTTCAAACCTTACTTGAAATGAGAATAGGTAGAATTCCTAGAAAAGAATACTCTGTATTAGTGGTGCCACTCTTAGAATTCATAATTGGAATTGATATTTTGAAAGGAATGACTTTGCACTTAGATGATGGATGTTACCAATTTGGAACTAAACATTATATATCGTCCAGGCCTGTACGGGTTGGTCGTTTAAGAATGCCCCCCATAAAAGTTCCTCAGGCGACAAAAGTGGTTCGTCAGAAGCAGTATCGTATTCCAGGTGGTCATGAAGAGATTAGTACCACTATTCAGGAGTTGGTGGATGCAGGAGTTATAACCCCAGTTACTTCTGCTTGGAATAATCCTGTTTGGCCTGTACGTAAGAGTGATAATTCTTGGCGCATGACTGTTGATTATCGAGAATTGAATAGACACACACCCTCTTTGACTGTTGCAGTACCGGATGTTATTACCCTAATTGAAAGAATCCAGAAACATCCAGGTACATGGTATGCGTCCATTGATATTGCTAATGCTTTCTTTTCGATTCCGATTGCCCCTGAGTGTCAGGAACAATTCAGTTTTACGTGGAACGGGCGTCAGATGACGTTTAGAAGTCTTCCTCAGGGCTATGTGCATAATCCTACGATATGTCACCGGCTGGTGGCAGAGCATCTGGCTGAGGTACCAGTTCATCCACAAATTCAGATATGTCACTATATTGATGATATTTTGATCCAAGGTGAATCACAAGAGGAAGTTCAGACCCAATTGGATAGAATCATTGAGTGCTTGCGTGAGAAAGGTTGGGAAATCAACCCGGATAAATTACAAGGTCCGTCCCAGGCTGTGAAGTTTTTGGGTATTAATTGGCATGAAGGGCACCGAGAAGTGATCCCTCAGGTTAAACAGAAAATTCTTGATTTTGCAGTTCCGAGAAATAGGAAAGAAGCCCAAAGCTTCATTGGTTTGTTTGGATTTTGGCGCCAGCATATTCCTCATTTGAGTCAAATATTGGCCCCTTTGTACCAGGTCACTCGTAAAAAGAATGCATTTGAATGGGGTAAACCACAGCAAGATGCGTTCAGTCTGGCAAAAGAAGCAATTCAGCATGCTCTGGATTTATGGCCTGTATGTGATGGTGATGTGGATTTGAATGTGTCTGTACAAGGTCTTTATGCGAATTGGAGTTTGTGGCAGAAACAAGGCAAGAGTAGAGTACCGTTAGGTTTCTGGACCAAAAAGTTACCTGATGCTGGTGAGCGTTATACACCTTTTGAGAAACAGTTACTTGCATGTTATTGGGCTCTGGTGGATACCGAGCAATTGACTTTGGGACATGATATAGTTTTGCGACCTGAAATTCCTATCATGCAGTGGGTTATGAGTTCGCCGAAAACTCACCGGATTGGACACGCTCAAGAGGCGAGTGTGATTAAATGGAAATAGTATATACAAGACAGGGCACGTGTGGGACAAAAAGGAGTTGCATCTTTGCATGAGCAGGTGGCACGGGCGCCATCAACTGAAACTGAGAGTGAATGTTCCGTACCTTTAGTACAGGAGTCTCCTGTTAAGTGGGGTAAACCTTTTGATGATTTGTCCGCAGAGGACAGAAACCATGTCTGGTTTACGGATGGTTCAGCAAGGTTCATAGGGACGAAACGGCATTGGAAGGCAGTGTCCTATAATCCGATCACACAAAAATTGCTGAGTACAACTGGTGAGGGTAAGAGCAGTCAATTTGCTGAACTCTATGCTGTTTATCAAGTTCTGAAACAAGAGTTACCTGGCACATGTCATATTTTTACCGATTCTTGGTCTACTGCCAATGGACTGGCAGTTTGGTTACCGACTTGGCATTCCCATAGTTGGAAAATCCATTCCAAGGAATTGTGGGGAAAAGAATTATGGCAGGAGATTTGGGAAATGCTCCCACAGAGTACTGTTACAATCTTCCATGTGGATGCTCATACCCCGATAGACTCTCTTGACAAATTCTTTCATAACATTGCAGATGAGAAATCTAAAATTGCTGAGGCAGTGGTGGACACGCAAGATTCTGATATTGCGGGATTGGCGAAATGGGCCCACCAGAAAGCAGGACACTTTGGAGAGAAAGCCACTAGCAGGTGGGCTGCTGATCGAGGAATTTATATTCCCCTAGATTTAATTAAAAATGTTATTCTACATTGTCCCATTTGTCAGCATATCAGGCAGCGCAAAGTGCCCCAAATTGTTAAAGGTCATTTACATCGCGGGAAATTGCCCGCTCAAATTTGGCAGATTGATTACATTGGTCCACTTCCTATGAGTAGGAATTGTCAATATGTTTGCACCATTGTTGATACATACAGTGGCCTGTTGGTGGCCCTTCCCTGTAAGCAAGCTACCCAATTGAATACTATTAAAACATTGGAATTGATTATGATGTATTATGGTGTGCCATTCCAAATTCAATCTGATAATGCATCCCATTTTCGTGGAAGATTGGTACAGGAATTCTGTGTGGAAAACAATATTGAATGGGTATTTCATATACCATATTATCCACAGGCCTCGGGTCTTGTGGAGAGGTTGAATGGCCTGCTAAAAGACCAACTTCGCAAATTAACAGATGACAAGTATAAGAATTGGCGAGATTTTTTGCCTCAAGCGCTATTGATTTTGAATAACCGTCCTTTTCTAAATGCTGAATCCCCACTTATGCGTTTGTTTCCTCCGAATGTTGAAGCTAAGCCCAATGAGATCAGAGAGACTGTGATGTACTGGGAGATTACTCCCGGAGCTTTGGCTCCATGCAGAGCGACCCCAGGGTCGGCAGGTTTAGACTTGCATGCCATGGATGACACCATTATAAAAGGTAAAGATCGAGTCATCCTTGAAACAGGTGTTGGTGTTCAGATACCACCTGGAAATTTCGGATTAATTGCCCCTAGATCGGGGCTGGCTGTAAAAGGCATTCAGGTGCTTGGAGGAATCATTGATAGTGATTATCAGGGAGAGATTAAGGTGCTCCTGCTGAATAGCAGTGAGGTTGACTTACTGATACATAAAACTGACCGAGTGGCTCAATTGCTAATAATGCCTGTGTTCAGCGGTGAGATCACAAAAGGCACTGCCCCAACGTTGCTAACGGTACGAGGCCAGAAAGGTTTTGGCTCCACAGATAATCCTGGGGCCAGAGTTTGGGTGCAGTCGCCTAAGAATCCCCCTGAACAAGCAGAAGTGATTGCAACCGGTCAAGACAACACCATTTTAGTTATGAGACCAGGGAAAGATAGCTGGGAAGCAGTCCCGGCTGACAAATGTTACTTACGAGAATGAATAATGCCTGTATTTGATTCTTTTTCAGATCATTCTTTGGACTGTTGCTGCAGGATGTGTCGGCATTGGACTCCTTTTGGGATGGTACGACGAGAGAAGAGGGATCCCATCAAACCGGGCTGAGTTGAGAACCCGAGTGTCGCGTTCCTTCGCTGCGTGGGATTCGTCGCCAAACTTTTGGGTTACATTGGCCAAGCAAGTGACGAAGACCCCTCATTTCTGCTTGACACCGATGAGATCGGTAACTGATATATTGGCAACCTGTTTGGTTGCTGTCCCTGCTTCATTGGAGACCCTGACTCATATTTTTAATATAACAAATGCTCGTCCCAATGTTCTTCTGGGCGATTTCGCTGCCCATGAGTATTGCCCCTTGTGTACTGTACTGTCAGACCCGATACCGCCTGTCCAGTCCCAAATAGTTACCTATAATATCACACAAGGTGATTTATGTTTTTTCCTTACTTGTGATCCTAGTGCGATTTCTGAATGTATGCGTTTAAAATTGAAAGGTGCCACCTCATTCACCGCTCATGAACGAACTTTGTGCTTTCAAAGGACACCGAAAACATGTACTTCTGTTCAGAACAACATGACTTGCAAGAGTATGGTAGTTACCCCCAGTCACTATCGCACGATGTTACTACCTGCCGGATGGCTTTTCTCATGTGGTAATACTTCCTGGCCATATATCCCCGCAAATATTTCTGGAGGCCCTTGTGCCATTACTAGACTGAGCCTACTCATGTTCTCGTCACATCCGAATGCCAACTCTCGTGTGATCCGAGATACAGTGAGGTTACAGGAGGATTGTGACTCATCTTTGCATTTATATTCCAAGTCTGAATACCTTAGCCTGGCTGTTTCAATTGTTGGTGTTCCTGCTTTGGCAGTTTATAATGCCAAATCTATTGGGAAAATGGCCTGCTGGATGGTAAAATCCATCAATCATACTTCTACAATCCTGTCTGACATGCTATTAGACGCCCAGGGTGAACGAAGGGCTATCTTACAAAATAGAGCGGCCATTGATTATCTTTTGCTTAAACATGGACACGATTGTTCTGATTTTGAGGGTCTTTGTTGTTTTAACTTGTCGGATCATACAAAATCCATTCAGGTTCACATTGACAAATTACATGACTTGACAGAAGAAGTTAGAAAACACATTGATCAGGGCTGGTTTGACTGGCTCTTTAATTGGTTACCTGATTTGCATTTGTTACGTCAAATATTAGGAGGTATTCTGATTACTATCGGCATTTTGATTTCTATCTGTTGCTTTATTCAGTGTATTCCTTCACTACTTCAATTCTGCACACCTGGTACTAGACATAGATCAGTTAGTCTTGTTTCATATTATTCTTCCACAGATGTTAGTTCTGTTTAATGAATGTATAATAGACTGAAGTCAAGGGTGAAATGTTCTGCTCGATTTTCCCGGTCTTCTTGTATTAACAGGTGATTGAATGTGACTTCAGTCTCTTACCATTCAAGCCTAAGGGTTAGAGTAGTGAATGGAGCCTATTTACTAGGCACTTCGACATGATTCTGTGCTCTTCCCCATAGATCAGGGCTTGCACATATAGCCTAGGGGATAGATTCGTTAGTATTAGGGATAACCTGTCCTGTAGTGAGGGTATTTCATGGAGCCGTGCTGAATGCAGGCCTGGTAGGCCTCAAACGGGAGAGACTCCATCTTTCTTTCTGCTCCGGCAGCTTGAGATTCTTCTAGGTCAAGAGTAATGTTTTAGTTATGAGGTGTTATTCGCTTGGAGAGAACCGGTTCAGGCCGGCCCTTATCGAAGGATTGTATTTTTCTTCATGCCGAAGACACTACATCAGGCCGGCCGGCTGGGAACGTGTCCTTGGTACGGGGAGGTACAAGAATTTGGTGGGCGGCAGGTTACGGGCCGGAATTTTCCATGAGGAAATGCACCTCTATATTAGTGAAAGTCGGAGACAGTTACATGTTCAGTCCGTAGGCGGCATCTAGCCGTTAGCAGTAAAGCTACTACTTATTCCAGGGAAGACAGACGCCATCTTGAAGGCGGAGAAGAACTGAGAGACAGATGCTTTCCTAACAGAATAACCAGAGAGGAGAGAGTAGCCGATAAGGAAGAGGTCCCAGTGACTCGGAGAAGGGTGATTCCAGGCGAGCCGAGGCACAGACGAGAAGGGAGCCTAGATGACCACTGAGTGCAGGCTACATACTACTAAGGTGATGTCGACCCTTTCTTATTAGAGTGTACAACTTAATCTTTTACTTTTCTTTGCAGGTTATGTGTTATATCGTAATGTTATGTGATTGTATATGCAATGAGTAATAAAGTATCCAGTTTGTAGTGGACCAACATGTGCTGTGTGTTCTTGTATAAGAGGGTAGCCTATTCTTCTAGTCAGCTGCGGCTACATGAACAGATGTTAACCCTGATCAGGTAAGTGGTAACTGAATAAGGGAAAGAGGAGCCTCTCAAACCTGAGAACAGGCTATGCCCGAACTGGCAATCCTTGTGTGATCTGATGAATAGTGAGACTGATTCCCTTTTTGTATGTTATGGTGATCATAGGATGAACTGTCGTATGAGACTGCCGTCTAGGTAGAGAGGTCTGGATTCGTAGGGGATCGCGAGGCCGCCAATTGTGCTGAGACTGCCGTCTGGGTAGAGAGGTCTGGGTTCGTATGGGACCGCGAGGCCGCCACTTGTGATACTGTCGTATGGGCAGAGAGGTCTGGGTTCGTATGGGACCGCGAGGCCGCCACTTGGGATACTGTCGTATGGGCAGAGAGGTCTGGATTCGTAGGGGATCGCGAGGCCGCCGATTGTGCTGATACTGTCGTATGGGCAGAGAGGTCTGGGTTCGTATGGGACCGCGAGGCCGCCACTTGTGATACTGTCGTATGGGCAGAGAGGTCTGGATTCGTAGGGGATCGCGAGGCCGCCGATTGTGCTGATACTGTCGTATGGGCAGAGAGGTCTGGGTTCGTATGGGACCGCGAGGCCGCCACTTGTGATTCTGTCGTATGGGCAGAGAGGTCTGGATTCGTAGGGGATCGCGAGGCCGCCGATTGTGCTGATACTGTCGTATGGGCAGAGAGGTCTGGGTTCGTATGGGACCGCGAGGCCGCCACTTGTGATACTGTCGTATGGGCAGAGAGGTCTGGGTTCGTATGGGACCGCGAGGCCGCCACTTGTGATACTGTCGTATGGGCAGAGAGGTCTGGGTTTGTATGGGACCGCGAGGCCGCCACTTGTGATACTGTCGTATGGACAGAAAGGTCTGGATCCGTATGGGATCGCGAGGCCGCCGATTGTGAGATCTTGGTATGCATAGTAGGAATCCCCTGTCCTTAGGTGATAGATATATGTGGTTGTAGGATTGTAAATAGGTTCTAGGGAGGGGGTAACGTTCTGGCTGGGTTAGTGAGGCTCTGATGAGCGGGTTCTATCTGATCCGAAAACCCAAGCAGAACACTACATTACAAAGGGCAACACATTTGCAGATGAAATAGCTCAATATTGTGCCAAACATATGATCTCAATGAAGTGGAGGAAAGAAAAAGAACATGCTTCATGTCCTTTGATGTTTACTAGCACAATTGAAACATGGGAAGAAGTGAGACAATTACAGGAAGAAGCAAGTAATGAGGAAAAAGATATATGGATAAAATCAGGCTGTAGACGAAGAGAGGAAGATAAAGTTTGGGTTTACAGGGATGAAAGACCAGTTATGCCTGATAGCATGATCTCTAACATTGCACGGATGTACCATGGACAGGCACACATAGGTAGAGATGCAATGATCAGACTTTTTAAACAGACTTGGTACAACCCAAAATTTAGAGCTATAGCTGAAAGCCTTTGTCAAAGATGTCTTTTATGTCAGCAGGAAGGAAAACAGAAGTGAGTTCGGGAACAATAGGACGCGAAGGAGGTCCTTTTACCAGAATGCAACTAGATTTCATTGAAATGCCCCCAAGTAACAGACTGAGGTATGTCCTGGTGGTTGTTTGTTTGTTTTCTCGTAGGGTGGAAGCATATCCGACAAGAAGGAATGATGGCGTTACTGTAGCAAAACTCCTACTGAGAGAATTCATTCCTAGATATGGTTTTCCGGTAACAATAGAAACAGAGAGAGGAAGTCATTTCCAAAATGAAGTTATCCAACTGATATTGGAAGCATTAGACATTCAACAAAATATACATTGTGCCTACAGACCAGAGGCTTCTGGGGTGGTTGAGCAAGTAAATGGCACAATCAAGAATAGGCTAGGAAAAATGTGTCTAGCCACAGAACTTAAATGGCCATATGCTCTTCCACTTGTACTCATGAGCATGAGAAGCATACCAGACAGGAAAACAGGTTTGAGTCCTCATGAAATAATAATGGGACGAGTAATGAGACAAGCATTCGTACCTGTCAACAAACTTCTAACTATAACTGATGATCTTATTCTGGACTATTGCAAAGGATTGGCTGATGCGGTACATTCTGTGTTTCATCAGGTTGGACCGGACGCAATCACTCTTGAGAGAAACCCAGCTCATGATCTGAGTCCGGGAGTCTGGGTTCGCATAAAAGTCCACAGACGAAGAAACTGCCTGGTTCCTCACTGAGATAAACCATGTCAGGTGATCTTGGTGACTACCACAGCAGTAAAGTGTGCAGGTGTGAAAAATTGGATTCATGCCAGCCATACAATCAAAGTTCCAGAACCTGAGGATCGACCTGTAAGTCGACATCTGGAAATATCAGACACCAGTTCGGCATCTGAAGCAGAAACTGATTCAGTCAGAGTTCCAGATCCTGAAGATCGACCTGTAAGTCGACATTTGGAAATATCGGACAACAGTTCGACATCTGAAGCAGAACAATCTGAATCTGGTCAAAGACAAACTGAGGACATTGAGAAGCAAACAGAAGATTTTGAAAGACAGACAATTGACATTGAAACAGGAGAGAAAGAAATATTTCACAGTGATGTTGAACAACCTAGTACAAGTTTTGAGGAAATCCCTTCAGAAATAATTTAAACAGCAGAAGAAAATCTAAAATCAGATGGCAAATCAGAGATCATAAAGTTCAAAGTGAAAGAAAGTGAAGTAAGATCTGAAACAGAATCAGAAGAAAGTGAAGACGAAATAAGACAAAGGAGAGGACCACGAAAGAGAGCTTGGAAAGTGGA
This sequence comes from Triturus cristatus, assembly GCF_964204655.1. Taxonomy (NCBI): domain Eukaryota; kingdom Metazoa; phylum Chordata; class Amphibia; order Caudata; family Salamandridae; genus Triturus; species Triturus cristatus. The sequence goes on along the minus strand of NC_140581.1, from coordinate 1,185,922,354 downwards.
ATGAGAAGAAACAGAGACTGAACTAAAAAGGCCAAGAAAAGGAGACTATTGGCCCGATGAGAGTCAAAGACTGAGATATAAAATAATACATTTGAATGAAAACAAGGAAGAACAAGTGAATGAAATAACGAGTCAAAGAAATCAAATATATCTGAATAAAGGACAATTGCAAAGAACGAAAAGAGTAAAAAGAACTAATCTGAAATACAAATCACCTGAATGGACTTACATAGCACTGCCTGACATCGAAGAGGTGGACAGCAGTCAAGAGAACCCAAACGAAAATTGTAAGCAGGAGGGTGAGAGTGAATTGTGCCCATTCTGAAGAGACTGAAGACACCAGAATAAAGACACACTGACAAAGTCAAAGAGAAATTTGAAGGACCAAAGAGTACGCTAAGGGCAGTTGGTTCGAAGGCCATATTTTCGAGTGTGGAGAGATACATTTTTCTGTACATATATTAGATTATAGTTTACCATGGCAGAGAATGAAAATAGAAGATCTATGTGTAGGTTTCTGCACAGATGGTGTAGAATGTGTTTTTACTGTACAGGTTGATGCTTATTTGGTTCATTTTAGCAATAATCATTCCACTTAGATTAACTGCAGAAAATATGTCTTGGATGAACAATAAAACAAATAGTGATAAGGCACATAACACAAAGGATACTGAAACACTGATAGATAATACTGAGTTTCATGGAGACAGGTCAATAAATGATGTTTCTAAGAATGTTTTAAAAAAACTCTTATATGAATACGTAGAGACAATGGATGTTAGGGATTGTTATGTCTGCATGCAGTTACCTGCGTCTGTAAAACCAAAGGGGATAATGGACGGAGTGTTGAACATTGCAAGCACTCACCCCCAGTCAACTGATCTGGGTTTAATCCATCATCATTCTTTAGCTCACTCCGCCACCCCAGTTCAGACATGGCCATATGCAAATCAGTCTGACCCTGTGCCTCATGGAACCAGTCCAGCCCGAACTGCCAAGCCATGTCTTCCCTGGACCGGAAACAAGCATCCTGGGACCGGTTTCGGGTTCATAACCCTCATCAGCCAGGCTATCTTGAATCCAGTGGCAAAGTGAGCAAGGGACCCACATCTGGGCATACCCTGCCAACTTAGAGCGAACAAAGCAAAACCAGAAACCTGTCCCAGGATGCTTGTTTCCGGTCCAGGGAAGACATCTGAACTGGGGTGGCGGAGTGAGCTAAAGAATGATGATGGATTAAACCCAGATCAGTTGACTGGGGGTGAGTGCTTGCAATGTTCAACACTCCGTCCATCATCCCCTTTGGTTACCTGCGTCTGAGACAGACGGTGTAACATATCATCACCTTCCTTTGATGTATGGAAAAACGTGCAGTGTGTTGGCTAGTTTATTTTATAAGACAGGTAAATTGGAATATTATTCCACTGATATGGATGCTCTTTTTGCTAAAGTTTCTGTAGTTTCTGAACTAAACAAAGTGAAGCCTGGTAAAGTTCTTGGAGAATTTATCTTAGAAACAAAAGAATTAAAATTAGACTACGCATTTAGACACAACCTTACTTGTAGATTAAGAAAAGAAGAAAAAGTTTTTTTCGACATAGTAGAGGAGAGAAGGGTTACATTTCAAAGAAAAGTGACAGGAGAAAAGATGAAAACACCACCTTGGGGTTTTGAGGAAGGAAGTTATGATAAGAGTGAAACTAATGTAGCAATAGGGTTAGATTTGCCACAAGAAGGGAAATTGTGCATTCGTAGAGATAACACTTTGTATGACAACTATATCGTGGGTGCTAGTGAATGCCGAAATACATACAGAATCAATGGGGGGTGGGGAATCAAAGGAGGAAAAGATCCAGTATTCCCAGGGATCTATTTAGTTTGTGGGAACAAAGCTTATTATAGGTTGCCGGACCATTGGTACGGAACATGTTATCTAGGCCTGGTCTTTCCAAATATATATCATGTTGATAGGGGAACTAAAGGAACTCATGAGATAAGTAAACCATTAACAAGTAGAAGAAGGGAGAGTTTTTCTAAAATAATAGGTGACCATTTTGGAGCACTGATACTAGCAGTAGTTATATCTTTTAATTCATATAAGATTCAGAAATTGTCAATAATAGTAGATCGTTTATCAATGAATACTGCTGGAGGGTTCTTAATGGTAAATACCGAGATGGTTGCCATGAGAGCTATGGTGATGCAAAATCGACTTGCCCTTGATATTCTTTTGGCAAAAGAGGGAGGAGTCTGTGGAATGCTGAAGGTACAACATTGTTGCACTTACATTTCTGATAAAAGTCAGACTCTACAAAGGTAGATAAAGAATATTACTAAATTGCATAAATAAATTATCCCACTAGAGGTTGATGGTGCTTGGGAGAAGCTTGGTAAGAGTTTTTCCTCAGTAAAGAAATGGTTTGCAGAAATAGGTAGTTCATTAGTTGGGAAAATACTAATACCAGTGACAATAGTAATATTAATGATATTGATGTTGAGATTAGCATGTGTATGTATTAGGAAAAGGAAAAGTAGAAAATAAAGTAAAAAGACACAATGAGAAAATTAAACAAAGAGAACGAGAAATGGGAGAGATTGAATTAGAAGAATTTAAAGAGAAATTGTATAACAGGTCTAAAAGACAGGATATGAAGGATACAATTATTTGAACTAACAAATGAAAAAGGACAAGAAACATGTTTTCTGATAAATTGGTAGAGATGTTTTTTTTGGTAATATTAAAAATCACCAAAGTGGGTAATTGATGGAGCAGGGGAAATTTCAAGATTTTTGTAGCCCTTCAAAATTAGTGACCTCATAACTTTAAATACACTAACTGTTTGAATGCATGTATTAATCAACAAATGCACCTTTAATTAGACACTACACACGGAAAACTAACCAGCATTGCAAAAATCTAACTCATTCACAAATGTGAAATTAAATAAATATAGGTTTGTGATTCGTGTAGAAAGGAGAAGTAAATTGCGTGTATTTCGTTTGTATTAAAATTATATTGTGGCAAAGAATGTGGATGGTAAGTAAAATGGCTTTAAATGTTGCTTATGCTAGGTAACACCTAACACGGGTTATTAGAATGGTGGGTGGTAAACAGAAGGGCTTATTTTCTATGTCTAATTTCTGCTATGTTGTTTTCATATTAGTTCCGTTTGGGCCAGCTAGGCCTTGCCTGAAAATAGCTGCTGCAGAGAGACGTGATTGTGTGCGCAGAATAAAGATGGCCCCCGCGCATGAGCAGAGTGGAAGTTCAAGTCACGAGTGTGTGGCCTATGCCTGGAGTGAGAGATGTCAAGGCCAGTCTGACCTAAAACCAGAGTGGATGCCAAAAATTCAGCGTAAATGCGTGAGAACGGATGGGAGACTCGAACTTCAGTAGATGAACTAATTCATGACTGTCGAATAATGTTGCAAATATATTAACAAAGTTAAAGAACATTTGGACTTGAAGAATCACGAGAACTGTTAAAACATACTAATTGTTTGTGTAACCGGTTCGAGCAAGGAGAATGAACGTAGCCCCTAAAAAGGTTTCAATTTGGATATAGCAAGTTAGTGAAAAGGGTATTAAAGAGCTTGTGCTTACAATGAGGTGTTCGTGCGCGCTCATTCTACATCAATCTATTCAACACGACACTCTGTCTGTTGAGACGATTTTTCCTTCTGAAGCTGAAAAAGACTTTGTCGATTTTGGACTTCGAACGTTGATGGGGACAAGGAACGAGATCGTCGCGGGATTCTATCTCGGGAGGGAATACGTCTGAGGAGGTTAGAGGGACAGGCAGTCAGTATTGGGAACCTATCCTGTGATCTTCGGTTCATGTTCTAGTGAACCATTCTCGTCATCGCCCTAAGGTCAAGGGTAATGAGTATTTTCCGTTTCTATTTTCAATCTTTATTTAAACGCTAATGTAATAATTGTCTAGAATAATTGTCTAATAAAACTTTGCTTATTCAAATTATTTAATGAATCTAGATAAAATTTCACGCTAAATCAAAACTGAGTCTGTGGTTTATTAGAATTAAAATTATGATCAATAGTTGTTAAAGGGTTTAATTGTGATTGAGCTGGACTTAATCGCCATCCACTGATTCCTACTAGTTGGTCCATCGACCGAAATAGCGGAGTACCTTGATGTTTAGAGCCTGCAATTCCAAAATCAAATGTATATAATGTATATAGTTATTAGTTAGGTAAAAATATTAACAAGGTACCCCGTATGTCTTGCAGCTCGTCAGCTTAGTACTGATCCAGAAAACTGAGTGAATGTGTGTGTTTCGGTCATGGGCCCCACCGATGAACAAATGGTGTAAGGGTGTTCTGGGTTAGTGTCGTAAGGATAAGTTTTATGACCGCCACGCTGCATCACTTGGAAGTACTGGTTTGGGGAGGGTCCAGCAAGAGGGTAAAGCTCCTTTATAAATACTTCAAGCTCTCTGTCATGTCTGGTTTCCTCAAAACCTCTCTCCTGCAATGGCGGAGAGCACCACAGGGGGGTGAGAGTCTGAGTACCCATCAGCTTTCTCCATCTCCAGGAAGGGATGGTTTGAACCAAAACTACGGTGCCTTGTAAATCTAGGCAGACACCAGAAAAGCAGGGTTGCATAATTGTTTGGCATTTTAAATCACAGAAACCTGCTTTGACTTGAATACCTCCGTAGCACCTGGACTAAATTTAGGTTGTTAGTGTCCTCCTTATAATTGTTACTAATGTTTTTTAACTACCTAAACAACAACTTTTTGTGAGCTAGATACTTGATATGTTTTTGTCATGAACACCTCTTGGGCCCTTTTGAAATTAAAAAAATATTGGAAAGAGGTATGTACTTGAAGAAAAAAACACACCCCGTTAACGCAAAAGAAACGTAGTGAATTTCCTAAGCACACACAACACAAAACTCAGGAAGGCATTAAAAACACCTGTATAAATATAAAATATTGTTTTGATATAAAACGTTGTTGAACGAGTTTTAAAAGTATTGGCTTATTTTGCAATGTTGTGCAGTGTTTTTTTTTCTGTAACAGGGGCATTAACTTACCCCCCCCCCCCCCCCCCCCGCCCCCCCCCAAAAAAAAAATCTCGCCACCATCCCTCCATCGGTTAACACTACTGGAGGATAAACCACCAATAAACACCAAACCAGCAGGGCGAAAGCTGTTGGCTCAAAGTCGCAGAAGGTTCAGACATACCCTGCGAGACAACCCAAATATGCCATGAAAATACGCATTTGTCTGTGCAACAAATTGCTGCACCGACAGAGGATTCACTCCGGAAAATAACATTATTGCGTTTAGAAGCTTAGCCAATCTGCTCACAGTGGAAGGCACACGTAAAACCGGTGCAATTTCCCAAATCTACAAGCCATCAAAAACGAGCAGTGTGGCCACGGTACACACAGCACTCTGTTTGGAAGGTCCATTTGCATTTTATATGTCACGGCTATCGCATCCAGTCTTCCCATTAAACATGGAAGCAATTAATTCTGTGCACTGAAGGATTCCTTAATTGTGTTGTGACTGCTAACTAATCAATTATCCAATGTTAGATTTAAAATATCAACATCACTTAAGCTGAAGATGTCTTCATTCCGCATGATGTCTGTTTATATAACTGTACTCACATTCATTGCAGTGGTTTAAAAAATATATATACATAACGAGTACTATCCTGAAGAGAAGGAGGGAAATGGGTAATAGTTGAAGGGGTATAATGAGATAAAAATGTAGCAGAAAGTTAAGTGTGGTAAGTGATGCATCAGCTGTATAAATCGGGTGCCAATAAAGTGTTGCAAACTATGCACACGTCTTTAGTTCCCCATGCCAATACATGAAAAAACATGAGTATTCAGAAATAGGATGTGCCAGAATGAAGCAATATATTAATCTGACTTTCTCAATAATATCCTTTTAATTTCATGCTACATTATTTTACATTTATATAGCAGCCCAGTTTGAGAAGTTTTACAAAATGATGTCAGGGTGAAATTATCAAACTTGTCCCTAGTTTAGGAGAGGTTCCATAATCTGGAGCTGTCCCGTTGTTTTTGAATTGGGCAATTGAAATCATGAAATATTACCAATTGCTAACTCATGTATAGTGCAGCCTACAGACGGCTGAAGCTTTGTGTGTTTTTAGAGATTTCCTGCTACCAACAAAATACAACATACGCACATACATCCTCGGCACACAGATTATAGGTTTATATAAAGTCCTGTTCTGTGATTGGCTGTCGCCAGTTTTTAGGCATTGCCGTTAGCTGAGGGCGCTGTTGTTGGAGCCTTGGCATTTTGTGAAGAGTAAATGGGGCTTTAAATATTTCCTATGTAACCGCATCACTGTTGTGATCCTACTCCCCACCACTGCGTCTTTTTAATTGCCAGGGTTCCCCCCACTACTCTCCTCAGTGCAGGACGTGGACTCCGCCATTATCCACTGCTGCCTCCCACCACTCGTTACCTTGCACAAACGGTTCATGTTCAATGCATTATAAGGATTGGCAAAGCCAAGCAATCCCAACATGGCTGCTGTGAATGCACATGAATGCACAGTGACCATCTTGTAATGGACTTTGTTGCTTAAGAGGGGTTTCCATGGCACCACCAAAGCTAAAACACCATTCTGATTAATTGTAACCAGTGTGACATCTATTCTGCCTGAGGATCCCCCAGGCCTGGGCTCACTGGTCTTGAGAGGAGACCCCCAGGCAGCTGGAGTCCTAGCAGCTTTCTTTCCTGCTGACTGCTCTTCATGCTGTGATCAGCTGAGCGGGGGCGTGGGAAACGAGTCACTTGCCCACCAGGCACACCCTGCCGAGCTGGGCCAGTAGGGAGACAAAAAGACCACACAGTCCTTCCTTGGTCAGTGCAGGTGCTAGTGTGGGCAGGCGCACCTGGAGGAGAACCCACTGCACATGAAACTGAAGCTGAACCTTAAACAGTAAAGGTTTCGTGGACCAGCCATAGCCGTATCAATTGCCCAGGAAACCCTCCCCTAAGGGGGTATTGGAGCAACCCATAAAACACTGAGCCGTTTTCGGAAAAGTTGAATATGTGCTTGTGATGCCCCAGAAAGGCAGCAGCACCACCAAAAGTAGTAAAGAATGCTCACGGAGCTGTCAGGAGCTGCACCATTCCCCTAACCAGTGCCCCCACTGTTTTTAAAAGCTGAAACACTCTAAGTGTAGCAGGGCCAGCAGTAGATGAACCTGGAAGACGTGACCATTGTTTTCAGCGCTTTTCTTATGATTTCTTGGGGGTCTGGACCCATTGTGGTGCTGGGTTGTCTGTGGTGTTCAGGCAGCTTGAGTGAATGGTAGAAATACGATTTTTGATTAAACATTTCCTATTTGTTACTGTTTTGTGTGTCATAGCATATTTTGGGAGTGTGTATGGGGGTGTTTTATGAATGTTGAAAGTCCAAATACATGTATATCTGTCATAACATTTTGCAGTGTTTATACTAAAATATCATTTTTTCGTCTTCCAATTTTAGGTAACACTGTGTGACAAAGCCTATAGGTCTACCTCTTTTAATGTGTGAATACCACATGTTACAGGCATTCTAGGAGGATTGTGCCTCTATGGATTAGGGTCTGCTGCCTTGGACAACATTAAAGATGCCTTTGGCAAAGGTGTCTAATTTGCTTTTAAGGTTTTTTTTGCGTGACCTTTTACTAGCATATGACCCCAGTACTTGGCCAGGCCATTTAAAGGGTGTCATTGGCATTTCTTCCTGCCAGCCTGCATATATTACACCAATCACTTTTTGCCTTTCAGCCTTGCACCTCCAGTTCCCAATCTGGCCCCTGCCACCATCTGGAGACGTCCAAGGCACCTATTACCTTGTGCTGGTGCTGCGTGTAGTTTTGGCTTTGCCAATGCTTGTTGATTTGCTTTACAAGCATTTGTAAGGTCAATTCATTCCAAAATGGCTGTCCTGCGTGGTCATTTCGTAATGAAGTTTCAAATAAACATAACAAACTGTATTAGAAGATGCCCCTTAGCATGCATGTGCATACACTGTAGCCATTTGAGAACTGATAAGGCTTTGCTAATGCTTTTAATACCATCTAACAACCACAGGCAAAGTCAAAACTATGAGCACAATTGAGACAAAAACAATTGCCAAAGCCAGTAAGTCAGCCCCATGTAGCATAGATGAGAGATATTGACTTTTCCACTCCTTGTTTTCATGATGATGTTTGTTGGAAATGGCCAATTCTAAGGTGCTTTCCCTCAACTTTTTGCTTTTCTCCTTCCCAATTTTCCACTCATCTGGATGCTAGCCTTAGGACTGGAGTCGATTTGGTAATGCTGTGCAGTGTCAAAGTGCTGTGGTTGTCATATATATACTGTGGATCGGTGATGGAAATGTCACTTTGGGGCAGTAGGCATTCTGATACTAGTGGATTGGTGTGGCTGTCGACCTGTCTCCTAATTCACATCTGGGTGCTAGTGGGACAGCTACATATGTGCATTCCTGATAGAAGGTTCTCCCTGGTGGCAGGGTGTGGAGTTGGGAAGAAGTTGGGAATGTGCGTGCATGCGTTACCCTCAAGGGTCGTGAATTACACCGGATAGTGTGTTTGGTATGATGGGGCCTGCTTCCTGCTTTGGATTAACATGAGGAGTTGTAGGGAAAGGCTGTTGAGCATTATTTCCTACGGGCAGAATAGTAACAGTAAAGTGTTTGGTATCAATGAATTGTAATGGTGAATCCTCTCTGGTAGTGGGAGGGGGTTCAACATTACGGTGATGGAAATGTCACTTTGGGAAAGTGGGCATTTCAATGCTCGGGGCTCTGTGTGACTTGCGGCCTGTCTCCTAATTCACAACTAGCTGCTGGGGAGCTAGTGACATCTGTGCATTCTTGAAGGAGGGCTATAAACAAGGTATTCATAGGAAACTGCAGACCTCTGGGGCCTTCTGGGATGGTTATGTGGGGGAGGAACTGGCACCTGCATTTCAAGGGGGCAGGGTCTTGACCCCACTAAAGATTTTGATCAAACCTTGCAGGGTAGAATGGCAGACGGAACAAAATTTAGAGAGGGCCTGTGCATTTCAAAGGTGACCTTTTGAACTGATCATGTCTTCAAAGGCCTTGATGGGTATATCTACTGGGGCTTCAGCCTCCGAAAGTAGAGATACGTTTGGATTTGGAACCATACTATGCAGCTCTATACTGGGAAATTGACCAAAGGAATATTTAGGGCAGGAGGGATTGCAACTGGACTATCTGCAGACTTGTGCTGGCTTAAAGCTTGCTGTGCTCCAAGGAGGGGACTATCACTTGGTGGATTTTGCCTGGACATTGCTGGCCTGCTGCTGGTGCCAACTGTTGTGGCCTGGGTCTCAAAAGAACTCTCAAGGGCCTGTGAGCTGGCCTCCTGTCCATGAGATCCCAGGGACACAAAGGATCTCACTCTCTGCACAAGATCAGAAGTACTGCACTGGGTGCAGCGGAGACAGGTGGAAGTGATCATGGATGGGACAAGAACCGTCCTGACATACACCATCATCTCACTGTGCAAGAGGAGAGCACATGCAAAGATCAGAAGCTATCTGAGATACCAGGACGTGAGAAGTTTGAGGATTGCAGGAGGAAGCTTGCAAAGTCAGAGGGACCCGTGCTTGCAATCCAGGAACCTGTGCTTGCTTGCGCTCCAGAGCGTGTGGTGTCTGAGGGGTGTTGGGGGAACCTAAGCCGGGAGCTGTAATTGTCATCGGCCTCCAGATTCGGAGGATGACAGTGCATGACCTTGTGGTCCCTTTCTGAGGTTGTTGGCTTCCTCTGCCTAGACCCACGCCACAATATGCTTTGTTGTCGAGAACACCGTGACAAGGCCCAAGGGTTCGCATGTGCCTTGTGGGCATCTACAGCTGTCTGTCGGACGTCTACGGCAGGTCGCACTTTCGCTTGAGTAGAAAACATTTCTCCAGACGTGAAAGTGTGCCAGCTTCCTGGGGCACAATATTTTGTCTACAGGGGGATAGCGATCCCGCCCTCTTGCAGGTGCCGTTGGGCACCTGGAGGCCTAATCCATATGGGTCTTTTTTTCTTATGTCAGATAAAATCGCACAGGCTACAACATTGAGCATACTATAATGAATGTCTGAAAGAAATGCAAGTTTCAAATTTGTACTCTTTTAAAAGGCAACAATATTCCATGGACATCATCAAATGAACACGAGTCTGGAGAGCACCATCATCACCCTTCATCAAAGTTCTCTCTCGTAGGATGCTCTCTTACTGCTACTCACCATTGCCAATGCCATACTCACGCAACCTATTTTCTCAAAAGTTCTCAAGCTCTCAAGACTAACCAGATCCTCCCACTACTAAAGAAGCCTATATTAGACCCTAATGACCTTGCCAACTATCAACCCATCACTCATCTACTATTCATCAGCAAGATCATAGAAAAAGCAGTTTGAGTTCAATTCCAAGACCACATCAATAATAACCATCTCCTCTATGACTACCTGTCTGGCTTTAGGTCATGCTAATGCGGGGAAACCACCACCTTAGGCAACGTTAATGAAGCCCTCTTGACCACAGATATATTTGACCCCTGCTTCCTGATATTGCTCAACATATCAGCTGCCGGCAGCGCAGTTGACCATCCCACCCTCACACGCACCTTTGAGTTGCAAATGGGATTCACCTTCACTAGTTCTCCTACTACATTTCGAACTGACACCAGTTTGTTCACATTGGCACTTTCAGATCTCAAAAGATATCTATCACATGTGAAGTCTGCCAGGGTGCCATCTTGCCTCTTGTCATGTTCAAACTATACATCGAGCCACTTGGGGCTCTATTCACAGATTATAGCTTCTAGATTCACCAATTTGCCGATGATACACAACTCTACTTTAAAGTCTCCTCAGGTTCAGACACCCAATGCCTCAAACACCACTTGCATTTCATCCAGACCTGAATGTCCAGCATCTACCTGCAGCTCCACCCTACTAAAACAGAATTCCTAAGATTATTTGCCAACAACAACAAGCAAGATACTGTACAAACCTGGCTTCAGATACATGAATCTTGATGGCTTAGAACCCCAAATCTCACTGAATGCCAAATCACTTGGATTCACCAAGGACACATACCTCTCTTTCAAGGAACTCATTGCGAAAAAACAAAGACAGCTTGGTACAGCTCTCTCTTCTTAAGAAAGTCATTGCTTCGAGAAATCAACTTTATAACTGATGTTCGAGCTCTATTACTTTTGCAGCTGGATGGTGGTAATGCCCTGCTCCATGGCATCCCACACCACACTGGCACCCCTTAAGAACATCCTAATTGTCGCAGCACATCTTATCCAGGCCCTGAAGAAATATGGTCACATTACCCCTCATACTGATGGAACTCCAATTGCTCCCCTTGCCAGCACATACCATCTTCAAAACCAGCTGCACCTTTTATAAAGCCATCCCAGGTAGTACCCATGCTTGCAGATAACCACACTATGTCTGGCGGTTCGCTGCACACCCACAGCGAGGTCACCATTAGACTGCTCACTAAGTGTATAGAAGAAAAAACTAGACAATAGGCCTTTTCCATCTGTGCGCCCAGGATGTGAAACAATATCCCCTTATCCATCAGGACCACACCAATGCTGCTCCTATTAAGGAGTTGAAGACTCACCTCTTTAAAAAACACTAACTCACAGTGCGTTAATCGTCCACAACTCAGCTTCATCTTCTATTACTCACTGTCTTCCAGCTTGCCTTTGAACAAGTACAGCACTCCGCTGCCTTTAAGTTAAGTTTCCGCTATAGAAGTAACATATACATACATAGAATCGGTTTTTAAGATCAATCAAAAATGCGTGCTTAACAATTAAGTTATTTGTGTGGCAGGACACTTGGACACACAAAATTGATCCTATTAACAATGGTTATCTCAGTCATAATGAAGTTTATGACAGAATTTTACTATTTTACACCAGTCAGTGGGGCTGCCTCGTAACAGCGGTGGTAGGGGATGAAAAAATAAACGTACATGTTGACGGCGAACCACTGCCGCCTCTCTACCATAGCAGACCCAGAAGAATACAAGCTCCCTGTCTCTCCCAGCCAATCACAACGCTGCATCAGTAGCGTCGTGATTGATCTCGGCGACCAAACAGGCTGCTCAGGCAGTGCCTGGGAGCCTGGGCATGTTCTCCACCTGGCTGTGCAACACAGCCCATTGGAGAACATGGTAAGTGTGCATGACGGTTTGGCCAGCCCAAGAGGGCTGGCCAAACCATCATGCACACTTAGAGGGGTGCAAACCACTCCTTACTCTGCTCTGACGGCGGAAAGCCTAGCCCCGCCCCACCCGACCTGACTACAAGACCAGCAAAGAAAAAGACAAAGATAATATCTCTTGTAATTATCATTTTCTTTTTTTGTGAGCTCACTGAGCAGGGGGCGACGTTTCTCCGCCTTAGCGGAGGAGCGGCCACTGACACCAGTTAGGGTTTCATAAAGGGGTTCCTGGCAGGTGCAAGTCCACAAGTGAGTAGTTCTCCACACCCATAAATCCCATTTAAAGGGTTAGATAAATATGCATTCCAAGTTGTGGGAATTTGTGAAGCCCACAGATGTTCGTTTGTCAGCATTCACAAACTCTTCTCATTCCTCTTTCCACCCTGGAAAAAATAGGGTTTTTACTAGAGCACAGGGCAGGTGTAAATCCGTTTCCTGGGTAGGAGCGGAAATAGATCATCTCCCTTTCCCCTAGACTTGGTGGGGCTGTAGCGGAAGTGAGTAAAATATTTTCATTGTGGAGAAAATAAATTTGACTTGCACTGGGGATCCTTTTCCCTCCTGTGGAGTTCTCTGCCATGAAGTACTCTGCACAGTCAAAAAGGGAACCCACAGGGGATGTCACATGACCTTCCGGGAATACCCAAGAAAGCCTCTGCCCTGTGCAGCTTGACATGCGGATTCCCAGAAATACTTATGAATGTCAAAAAGGCCTAAATCTACATTTGCAATTTGGTGTAAATCTGTGTAGTGTCGATGTAATGCTTAGTACCCCCAGTGGCACCCCGCTCACCCCCCTCCCCCAAATTAGGTTACCCAAAGAAGACACAAGAAACAGTTGTAGTTGGGTAACAAATGCTGCAGGATTTATTACATAATTCCAGGATATGTAATCGGTGGGTTATCTTACGGGCGATCCAAGGGCAGGCGGCCATCTACTTCACCTGCCCCGCCTGATGAGCCGGGCAGCACGGGAACGACCCGCAAGTGCTGCCCCCCCAAGTGATTCTTTTTTCGATCACGTGCCGTTGAGATTCTACTCACACCCCCCCTCTCGGGGCGGAGCGTCGCATAGCAAACCCCCGGTTGTTCAGGCCCACAACCGCCCACAGGCCTAGCGGGGCGCCGACCGGCTTCCGGGACCTCTCTGGAGGCTCCTCGTTTTGGCTCAGGCACCACGTGGTGCCGCGCAGAGGTACCCTTTGTACCGGCCTGCTTCCAGATCGCCCTGTAACTCCGCCTGCAACGAAAAGAAAGACATTAAAACGTTCAGCCAAAAACCCCACCCCACCACACCACGCCGGGTAAGCGGTAGGGAGGGTAAAAAAGGCGAGGTGGGCGACAAAGAGGTCGCCAGTGAGGGTGGGGGAAGGCTAAATAGTCTTCCCCTCACACCTGGGGCCCGGAAGTGACGCGCCTTTCGCGTCACTTCCGGCCCCCGACACGGGGGGGGGCACGATCAGGGACCCTGCCCCGCCCCCCCCGAAGTATGGAATGGGGAGGGGTGACCGGGGCCCCGGGGCCACTAAGGCGCCGACCGCCGAGTGGCCCCCTGCGGGGGCCGCGGTCAGCGGCATAGTACCCCCAGTGGCACCCCGCTCACCCCCCTCCCCCAAATTAGGTTACCCAAAGAAGACACAAGAAACAGTTGTAGTTGGGTAACAAATGCTGCAGGATTTATTACATAATTCCAGGATATGTAATCGGTGGGTTATCTTACGGGCGATCCAAGGGCAGGCGGCCATCTACTTCACCTGCCCCGCCTGATGAGCCGGGCAGCACGGGAACGACCCGCAAGTGCTGCCCCCCCAAGTGATTCTTTTTTCGATCACGTGCCGTTGAGATTCTACTCACACCCCCCCTCTCGGGGCGGAGCGTCGCATAGCAAACCCCCGGTTGTTCAGGCCCACAACCGCCCACAGGCCTAGCGGGGCGCCGACCGGCTTCCGGGACCTCTCTGGAGGCTCCTCGTTTTGGCTCAGGCACCACGTGGTGCCGCGCAGAGGTACCCTTTGTACCGGCCTGCTTCCAGATCGCCCTGTAACTCCGCCACAGCCCTGGAGGCGGCTAACCGTCGCAACCAGGGCCCCCCACCAACCTAGCTCTTTACCTGCACCCGCTATTCACCAATGCTTCGCTTAAATCCAATAAAAACAGGTCCATGCCTATTTGGGAGAGGTGTACTCCATCCAAGTCGAAGTACCCCTTTACATTTCCCCGAATCATTTCATGGCGAATAAAGCCCAAACCCCTTTGGGCTGTGAACTTACGCATTGCTCCATTAATGCGCCTCCTGGAGTGCTCTACCGCTTCCAAGGATTTAGCTCCCCGCCAGGACCTGCGGGGGATGATCTCTGACCACACGATCTCACACTCGCCCAGACGCTTGCAGATTTCCCCTAAGTCTCTTTTCATGGCTAATAACAGCAATCGTCTCCCCAGGGTAACAAGGTCGTTACCGCCCAGGTGTATCACCAACAGGTGGGGCAAGGTGGACCCGTGTGCTCTTAGTCTCTGCTCGATCTTATTCCTGAGTTCGAACCATCTCATCCCCGGCACCCCCATCCATTCCACTTTGGTCTGAGGGAAGTGTCGCATCCACTTTCGGTGCAATGCCCATTGGGCCGCCCGGGCGACAAATGAATGCCCGATCACCCACACCACTCGTCCTAATAAAAGAGGAGACATGGTGTACACCAAGTTATTTAATCAGAAAGGGTGATTTCAACGATACACACCATAAATCACAAACACATTACTAAAAGCTGCCTCACGGGCGAACGTATACCTTATAGCAATCAGATTCCCAACGCCCCAGTTTCTTCACCTGAGCGGCCTCTAATCCCGCCAGGTGAGCGGCGGTGGCAGCGCCAATGCGGAAGGAGTGGCTGGAATACCTTCTGTCCGGCCGGGCAAACCCCGCCCTGGTTAAACTGGCCCTGATCACCTGCTCGAACTGATATCTAGTTACAGGGGTACCATTTGAATGCAGCAGGAGATAACCAGGGCCCGGCGGTCTGTGCTCCAAAAACGCCTTTACCCATTGTACTGGGCAGAACCTGGGGTCACCTAGGGGCTGGAGAACTACCCTGATCCCCCGCCCCGCCTGATCAGTCTTGGACTTGCGTAAAAGAATGGTCAGTGACCCGGAAACAGACACGTCTGAAAATGCCAACGCATCCCCTGAACAGTCGACCCTGGACCTAGCCACTAACTCACTGACTCTGAAAGCCCCGAAGAATGCTAAGCAGAAAGTGGCTGAAAACAGCGTGGCCTCGTACTGAGAGTAGGTGACGAACTCAAGAGCCCCTAGCATGCCTTTCAGGACTTCGAAATCTATGGGCGCTCGATTGTCAGGGGCCCTGGGCTCCTCCCTAGCCCAACCCTTCAAGGCGGCCCGGATGGGATAGGAGTTAGTGGGATCCGCCCCGCCAGACAACCTAGTGTCGTGGCTTACAGCTGCCAGGTGACTGCCCACCCATGAACGGCTCTTCCCTTGTCCCCTAGCCCACACCAGAAATGCTCGGACCTGGGACACCAACGCAGCCCCTGAAGTACCCAGTGCTACAGAAGTTGCTCTGAATGTTGCCATGTGGGCGTTGTAACGCTTCCTGGTACCTGGGGCCAGAGCTCTTTCTCCCATCTCTTTCAGGCTCAGTCCCACTGCAGGATCCTCCATAGATGGTCCGGGAATGGGGTCATCTGCGCTCTCGCCCGCGGCCAGGCCTCCCTGAATCGGAGCCACTGAAAACGAGAAAGAGCGTCAGCTGCCACATTTTGAATCCCCTCAATGTGCCTGGCTTTAAACTCCACATTGATGCGCAGGCAAGCCCGGACCAACTCCCTTAGTAAGCACAGCACCAGCCGGCACCTGGCGGACTGGTTGTTAATTGCCTGAACGACCGCCATGTTGTCAGACCAGAACACCACCTTTCTGTCTGACAATGCCGCCGGCCATAGGTGTAATGCAACAACAATCGGGAAGAGCTCCAACACAGTAACATTCTTGGTGATCCTACGCCTGCGCCAAACATTGGGCCATCCCTGCGCGCACCATTCTTCGCCCAAGATAGCCCCGAAACCTTCCCTGCCTGAGGCATCAGTGAAAAGACAAAGTTCCTGACTATCAATCCAGGGCTGTTTCCAAATCACCGTCCCATTAAAGCAGGCGAGGAATTCGCTCCATACCACCAGATCCTGCTTCAGCCCTGTCCCCAGCTTGACCCAGTGATGTTTCTTTTTTATACCAGCGGTTGCCCTTGCTAACCTACGTGCAAAGACCCTCCCCATGGGTATGACCTTTACCGCAAAATTCAGGGTTCCTAGCAGGCATTGGATTTCGCCTAGAGTAGCCTTGTCCCTACCCAGTAGATCGCAGATCTCCTGACGCAAGGCCTGTACCTTATCCGCAGGGAGTCGGGACACGCCCTCTACCGTGTCCAACTCGATGCCCAAGAATACCAAAACCTGCGCCGGACCCTCGGTCTTACCAGGAGCTAAAGGTACGCCCAAGTGTCCTGCCAATTCCTTGAAACATTGCAGCGCCCGTGCACAATCTTGCGAGTCAGCACCCCCGATGAAAAGGAAATCATCCAGGTAGTGGGTCACTCCCTCAATGCCATACCTGTTTGTTAGGGCCCACTGCAGGAAGGAGCTGAACGCCTCAAAGTACGCACAAGACACTGAACATCCCATGGGCATACACCTATCATAAAAGACCTGGTCCCCCCACTTGAAGCCCAGAAGGTGTTGGCTGTCCGGGTGTACTGGCAGGAGCCGAAAGGCCGATTCGATATCGGACTTGGCCAACCAGGCTCCCTTCCCTGCCCTCCTGATCATGTCGACTGCCAGGTCTAGGGAGCAGTAAGACACTGAGCATTTACCTTCGTCCAACCAGGAGTTCACGGAGTCCCCTTCTGGGTGTGATAGGTTGTGGATAAGGCGGAAAGCCCCTGGCTCCTTTTTTGGTACCACCCCCAGGGGAGAAATCACAAAGTGGGGCAAGGGGGGGGAAGAAAATGGGCCCGCCACCCTGCCCAAAGACACCTCCTTCGCTATTTTATCCCGCACGACCTCCGGGTTTTCCCTAGCTGACTTCTGATTTTCCGCATCCCTGCTCACTAAGGGGCCTTGATAAGGAATGCGGAAACCGTCTAAGAAACCCTCAGAAATGAGGGACCCTTCCTTGCCAGTGTACCCGCGGAGTGCGCTGAGGAGGTTATTTACGCAGATGGGAGAGGGCCCTTTCACATGGTCGTGAGGGGCTAGGTCATGCGCGCTGGTGGCTGTGTACGCAGGGGGCCAGAGCGCAGGAGGGGGGGAAACCCCCGGGCTATTTGCTGGATGAAAGTTTGTCGGGGGTGTCGCGCTTGGAGCATGCAGTGGCGGCATGGGGTGCCCCGCACACGCTGCAGTTGTGGGAGAAACGGCATGCTTTGTCCCAGGAGCAGAACCCTGCATTGAAGAGCCTGCAAGTTCCAGGAGACCGTGCCCGAAAGCCAGGCCTGCGACCCCCCCCACGCCCGCCCCGAAAGGACTTCCTGCTCTCCCATTTCCTCTCCTTTTTATCCTCCTTCTCTTTGCTCTTTACACCGCTCTCTGAACCTGACTTTGTCGCAGACCCCTCAGTATGCTTGCCCATGTGTTTTACCCATAAACGGACCTCCAACTGGTCCCATTCCAGGTCAGGGCAGATTGCTCTCTGTCTGCGGAAGTCACAGTCGTAGTGATACCATCCCATGCCCCCACCCTTGGCAGCCTCTTCAGTAATCACGCTTGCATAGTGGAAAAGGCCAGGCCCTTCATCTGGGAATTTCTCCACTATCACTGCCGCAAAAATGGCAAAGGCCTGACCCCAAGTCACAATAGTTTTAGTGGGATATACATGATACCGCACCCGCTTGTCCTCTTCCTTGTTGCCCATCCTCCTGGTATCTACCCCCTCCGCCCCATGCATGAGGAGGGTGAAGATATCAATAAATTCCCTGCGCCAAATCCCTTCTTTGGCCACTAGAGGGACCATCCAAGCGAGTGAACAGCGGCCCGATACTAGCGGGGCCGTGGTAACTAGAGGCTTAGGTGCTACGGCTAGTGTTGGAGCCGGCGTCGGTACCACTGGGGGAACCACTACTGTTGTAACGACCGCACTAGCCGCGCTCTCGGCCACAGCAGCAGCTGGGGGTGTGGGCCGTGGAGGAGGTTCCAACGCAGCCGGCGGCTGACACCACACCTGCGTGAAGCCCCCCGGCGCCGGGAAGACAGTCGGCGGCGGTGGGGCGGCCGGACCAACCCCTAGGGGCGAGCTGGCAAGCAGCAGACCGGATCTGACCTCGGCCATGAAGTCTTTTAAAGTGTCTGCAAGCTTACCCAAATCCTCTGTTGAGGCAAATGTCGCCTGGGGCGGGCCAGGCAGTCCGTTGTGTGCCCCCGTCCCCAAGCTAACCGCCGCCTGGGGGTGTGTTGGGGCCTTGTGGGGGGGGGCCGCTCTATTCCGAGCCGGTGGCTGTTCTACCGGAAAGTCTTTGCTCGTCGGGCGGCGGATTCTTTTCGACCGCGACGGGCCCGCAACCTCCCCTACATCCTTATCCGTAGCCGGACCGTCCATCGCTATCCCAGAGTCTGGGGGGGTACTGGCTTTCAATAGTTCCGTCGCCCAAGCTAAACCCTTGGCCCTCGTCAGCTCCAGGAAAGCGGCAATCCGTGCTTCCTCCGAAGTGTCCGTCGCGGACTCCTCAACCTGAGTCCCTGGTGTGAAAAGGGGGGGGGATAATCCTTGGCTGTCCATCACTTAGCAGTTGTTCTCTCTTATCTGTAATCGGGAAAGAGAGAAAGTTAACCGCCTGTTCGTCCCCTTTGAGGTTAGTTCTTCGCTCCTGAGTGCCACATGCTACTCCGAGAGGTACCCCCCTCCCCCAACTGCCCGTACTTACTCCCTTCCGAGCCCCCGAATACGAATGATCTTTTTGGCTCGCGTCTCTCAGTCGGCAATTAATAAACCTCCAGTCACCGAAAGCGTGGAATGTACTGAAAGAAAAAACCAGAATAAGCCCCAGAAATATGCATACACGAAAAGGCGAGACTGAAACGCAGAAAATTAAGGGGGAGGGGGGGGTGGGGGGGGGGAAGGACACGGGTGCTCGTACAATTACTTTACCATGCACACCCCGTTCGCTTTTGGACCATTCCCCACCTCGAACCTGGCCAGCAGCATTGAGTTCGCTGGCGCCCCACCCCCATACTACAGCCTGGTGGCCATTTAGCCCCAAAATCACTGTCTCACGTGAAGCGAACATGTCCAAAATCATTGATTCGCCTTTATATTGCGTGCGCTCTTGCAATTATTGGCGCACTTTACATTACATCTTCAGCCACGGGGCCCGCCTTTAACATCCAGGCAACTACGCGATCCCCTGCCGGTGACCCGCGCGCGGCATTGCTGCACACCAAACCCTTGTTTATTTTGCCGCTTACATATTGCCTGGGGTACGATGTACTGACGTCCCTCTCGCTAGACCTGCCTTGTTGCCTGGGATCGGCCCCCCGCTTCTTACTACCTGCACCCTTGCAGGGGAAAGCAAAGGGAAGGCGGCTACCCGCTCCCTGCTGGGACCCCCGAACCCGCCTACCGTGGGGCCGGGCCTTGGCTACGCTTGCTGGGGGCCGTTCCCCCCGCCGATCCCACTAAACAAATCAAACCTAGCAGTGGCAGGCCGCCGAGGGATACAATTGCATGTGTATGTATACAGATTTGGCCCGTATATAGTCAGTGCTTGCATGAGGGCACCGCATGTACATTGCACTTCAGGCCCCGGGAGACAATAAAAGCTTTGGCCGGGATCACACGGAACAGACGCGACACCCTGCCCAACCGGGCCCGGAGCAGACGCGCCCCCGAGGCTCAAATGCTGGTTCCTGCCGTAGACGGCAGACCAGCCTGCATCCCATACCTCTCCCCAGGCTCACCGCGTGAAGACATACGCCGCTCCGCGATCGCTGCGGCGACAGAGTGTCAAGAAGGTGGGTTTACTCGCGACTTCAACGGGCAAATCGTAAGCCTGGCCCCCCGCCTAAAACCGTTGAGCACCGCGACCCCCGTGAAATGGCACCACTTATGCGAGGTCGATCATTAACACCCTACCCTGTTTAAATGCGGCCCTATATAGCGCGAAGGTTATTTAAAGCGCTTTAGCTGTACCCCCGTTACCAGATGTCGGTGCCCTGGCGCACACGCGGGCCACGGCTCACCCCCACCTATTTATAAAGCGTAACTTCACTCTTTAGCGCGAGATCAACCCGGAGGTATTGGAGCCCATCGCGCCGCATCCACATAAATATCGGCACGGGGGGAATAAGTGATATACTCCGCATCACAGGAATGCAACCGCTGCCCCGAGACTCAAAAACGCCCAAACCATTCGATATTGTGGACCCGAGCCCCGGCCCTGTGTACGCTTAGCTCCTAAGCATAACTTCAATATTGAGAGCGAACTCAACCCATAGATATTGGAGCCCGTCGCGCCTCATTCCCCCCCATATAAGCACGGGAAGAATGAGAGACATACCCCGCATCGCAGGCAGCAACCGCGGCCCCGAGACTCGAAAACACCGACTCATACGCCTATGAAGCCCGGAGCCTTGGTCCCCAACTACGATAACTTTTACGCACCGTATTTAACCACATACAAGCACGGGGAGATAAAGCGACCGGACGGGGCCGGACAAGGGCTCACACTGACCCCTGGCCGCAAAGAGAAACATGTTATACCCCACAACCAAGATGGGAGCCAATATGCCCCCACACGCAAGATGGACGCCGCATTCCCGGCCGGTTGCGTCCCGCGATCGACTCCTCGCGCCCACCCGCGCTAGGCATCGTGGCAGGGAGACAAACAAAAACACAGCTTCCCCAACCATCGCACGCCCCGGTCAACGTTAATAAACACGAGCCTTGCTCCGAGCACGGTCCCCCCCCGCCCGTGGCACTCCGACCACAGGGCCCCGTCTCCTGGTACTGCCCAGGGACAGGGCCGGGGCGAGGGGGCAATCCGGCAACTCACCGCCAATATTAGGAGTTCCACCGCAAGGCAAAGACGACAACCCCCGCGAACGACGCCGCGTCCGATTCGTCGTTAAAAAAGGCGAGGTGGGCGACAAAGAGGTCGCCAGTGAGGGTGGGGGAAGGCTAAATAGTCTTCCCCTCACACCTGGGGCCCGGAAGTGACGCGCCTTTCGCGTCACTTCCGGCCCCCGACACGGGGGGGGCACGATCAGGGACCCTGCCCCGCCCCCCCCGAAGTATGGAATGGGGAGGGGTGACCGGGGCCCCGGGGCCACTAAGGCGCCGACCGCCGAGTGGCCCCCTGCGGGGGCCGCGGTCAGCGGCATTCTTTATGAATCGGGAACTCTCTGATCTAGCTGCACACCTCTTTCACTACTGCATAGATCGGGAGGTGTTTAGAATGGACTCCACCCTGTCAATATATTCATCACATTAGTCTCTACGGTTTTCTTTTATCCTCTTATCACTGTTTATATGCAAAATAACATTACCAAAAGCTAGTAAGGTGCAACAGAAGCACACCGCAGACCCAATGTTAAATATGAATTTAAGCTAAACGTGACTCCATGCAGGAGGCGAGAGTTTATTTTATGTGCCGCGGCGTTTTTCATTGCCAAGCCACTATTTTCGGTTAAAATAATGTGGCGGTTTTATTTCAAGCCAGTGACCATGGCATCTGTCCACGCGGGCCCTTGTGGCTCCTTTTGGCTGTCTGTGAACTTATGATTTTGAAATAAATAAAACATATTCTCACATGAAGCCTGATGGCAAACTCCCCTGTTAGCAGACGAGCAAATAAATGTTGAAATGTCACCCAAGTATGGTCAATCAGCATCTGTGCAGACTATTGAAGCATGTTAGTTCAGGAAAAACCTCATATGTGAAATACGATCGTGAAATGTATTCTGAAATTATTTTTGAGAAGCCCCTGTACTACATACATTTACTTTTTAACGTATATATTGAAGAATTGGTAACAAAGAGGACATGTTGAAAAAACACACAAGGAGCAAAACATGAAGAATGCTAATGTTACACCTTAACAAAAAGGAGAGCAGAACCAAATAAACATAGACACACACTTACAAAAAATGGCGTAGAAGCTCCTGATTACTGTGCACTCTGATTTAATCTGTGGACCAGGTGTCGCGAGACAAAATGGATACTCCCACAGGAAACCGAACGAGAGAAACGGAAGGCAGTCCCCATTAAGGGGGCAATACAAATATAATAATGACTGTATCCTTTATACAGAGGTTTGATGAGCAAATGAAACTCTGGCCGGATTGTTTTCTTTTTCTCTTCATGTCTCCGAGACTAATGTGAGAAAACCTTAGCTTTTGCATACTGTGAAGGTACCCTTGACGCTTGCAGTACCAGACGTGAGCAGAAAAGGGCCTGGAATTCCGCGTGCTGCGTAGGTTCTTAATGGTCCGTGTTTGAACAGGCTAAATTCAAGCTTCTCTAAGTGCGTTTCTTCGCAAATAGTACTAGTCCCCTTGCTGTTTTGTTTACTCCATATTGGGATTAGCATTTTTACACTTGTTTGTGCTAACAAGATTAAGCAATGGTGGAGAAGCGTCACCCCACTGGATCAGAGCCAGCAGCGGAAAAATAAATTATGTTCTATCATTCTTTTATTTTTCATTTGCCGGCTCTGAGCCAGCCTGTGCGGAGAGGGGCAGGCCGGGTCATGGGAGGGGGAGGAGTAGTGATATGTGCACTTCTAAGTGTGCATTTGTGTTTGGCCGTCCGTCTCAAGCTGGCCAAACACACATGCGCACTTAGGTTTCTCCAACACTGCTGTTTTGAACAGAAAGGCTGGAGAAACAGCACAGACTCCCTGTCCTGAGCGTAGCATCTTTTCAGCCCACTCAGGCCAATCCCCATGCTGCTCTTGTAGCATCAGAGCAGTGCAGGGATTGCACAGGGAGTCTGTCCCAGTGTCTGCTGTGACCAGGAAGAACATGGAGGAGCAACGGAGGAAGGGGACAGCAGCTTAAGGTGAGTCCCTTTAAAAAAAATGACCTCCCCGGGCTACCACTCCCCGTGCTTCCCCTCCCAAGCTCCCCCTCCTGCTCTCCCTCCACCCGCCTCACCACCCTATGTGTGTGGCAGCCGCCACTATATGTAGAGCTTGCCAAGGTAAAGCAAACTTTTGTATTCCACAGGGGCTCAACAAGATCCCAACTTTGCGGTGGGAGCTATCACTTAGAGCAGTGGAGGCAGAGACATCTTCAGAGCTGAATCAAAAACAATTGTTGGGGCTCCCTTCACTCTTCTGGTAAAATACCTGATATGGGGTATTTACTCTTCTGGTAAAATACCTGATATGGTGACCCCCTGTGCCCCCACAGCCGGTCGCTCCTCACCCCTGCTGCCTGCCGCTCCTGGACGCCTCCTGCTGCCGCCGCTGCCTGCGGCCTCCTGCTTCCTCCACTGCCTCCTGCTGCCACCTGATGCCTGACGCTCGCTGCCCTCACCTTCCGCCTCTCCACCGCTGCCCTCGCTCCTGGTAGGTGCCGCCGCCGCCGCCACCTCTTTTTCGCGCCATTTTCCGTCGCTGCCCCTGGTCCGCTCCTCCTTCCCGCCGACGCTGACCCCAGGCCCGCCTCCCCTTGCAGCCCATTGGTCCCCCTGCCTCCCGCCTCCCGGCTGACCCTCCCTCCCGGCTCCTTACTCAAAGGAACCGAGGCGGGCAGGTCAGTGTGACCCCCTGTGCCCCCACAGCTGGTCGCTCCTCACCCCTGCTGCCTGCCGCTCCTGGACGCCTCCTGCTGCCGCCGCTGCCTGCGGCCTCCTGCTTCCTCCACTGCCTCCTGCTGCCTCCTGACGCCTGACGCTCGCTGCCCTCACCTTCCGCCTCTCCACCGCTGCCCTCGCTCCTGGTAGGTGCCGCCGCCACCTCTTTTTCGCGCCATTTTCCGCCGCTGCCCCTGGTCCGCTCCTCCTTCCCGCCGACGCTGACCCCAGGCCCGCCTCCCCTTGCAGCCAATTGGTCCCCCCGCCTCCCGCCTCCCGGCTGACCCTCCCTCCCGGCTCCTTACTTAAAGGAACCGAGGCGGGCTGGTCAGTGTGACCCCCTGTGCCCCCACAGCCGGTCGCTCCTCACCCCTGCTGCCTGCCGCTCCTGAACGCCTCCTGCTGCCGCCGCTGCCTGCGGCCTCCTGCTTCCTCCACTGCCTCCTGCTGCCTCCTGACGCCTGACGCTCGCTGCCCTCACCTTCCGCCTCTCCACCGCTGCCCTCGCTCCTGGTAGGTGCCGCCGCCGCCGCCACCTCTTTTTCGCGCCATTTTCCGCCGCTGCCCCTGGTCCGCTCCTCCTTCCCGCCGACGCTGACCCTAGGCCCGCCTCCCCTTGCCGCCCATTGGTCCCCCCGCCTCCCGCCTCCTGGCTGACCCTCCCTCCCGGCTCCTTACTTAAAGGAACCGAGGCGGGCTGGTCAGTGTGACCCCCTGTGCCCCCACAGCCAGTCGCTCCTCACCCCTGCTGCCTGCCGCTCCTGGACGCCTCCTGCTGCCGCCGCTGCCTGCGGCCTCCTGCTTCCTCCACTGCCTCCTGCTGCCTCCTGACGCCTGACGCTCGCTGCCCTCACCTTCCGCCTCTCCACCGCTGCCCTCGCTCCTGGTAGGTGCCGCCGCCACCTCTTTTTCGTGCCATTTTCCGCCGCTGCCCCTGGTCCGCTCCTCCTTCCTGCCGACGCTGACCCCAGGCCCGCCTCCCCTTGCAGCCCATTGGTCCCCCCGCCTCCCGCCTCCCGGCTGACCCTCCCTCACGGCTCCTTACTTAAAGGAACCGAGGCGGGCTGGTCAGTGTGACCCCCTGTGCCCCCACAGCCGGTCGCTCCTCACCCCTGCTGCCTGCCGCTCCTGGACGCCTCCTGCTGCCGCCGCTGCCTGCGGCCTCCTGCTTCCTCCACTGCCTCCTGCTGCCTCCAGACGCCTGACGCTTGCTGCCCTCACCTTCCGCCTCTCCACCGCTGCCCTCGCTCCTGGTAGGTGCCGCCGCCACCTCTTTTTCGCGCCATTTTCCGCCGCTGCCCCTGGTCCGCTCCTCCTTCCCGCCGACGCTGACCCCAGGCCCGCCTCCCCTTGCAGCCCATTGGTCCCCCTGTCTCCCGCCTCCCGGCTGCCCCTCCCTCCCGGCTCCTTACTTATGACGCCCCCTCTGCGACCGCGCAGCAGACGCGCGCAGCGGGAGCGCCGATTGGGCGCCGAAGGTGCGCCAAAGGTAAGCCCGTCTGCGCCCGTCCGCGCCTGGACCGCGCCCAGCGCCAGACCGCCTGGCCCCCGCGTCCGCCACCCCCCCCGCAGAACCTACGCTGCCGCAACACTCATCGCACTCAACACCGGCCGAACCCCCGGATGCTACCGAGCATCACCGCGACGCACCCATGGACCCTTCGTCTGCCGAGCCTGCAACTTCTCCTGCCTCCGAACCTGCACCGCGCCCTTCAAGACGGACAACAGCGACCACCTCAAGTGCATCCTGATCAACACCCGCTCCGTCCACCGACACGCCGTGGAACTCTGAAACCTCATCGACACCGCTGCTCCTGACGTCGCCTTCCTAACGGAAACCTGGATGAATGCCTCCTCAGCCCCCGACATCGCCATAGCCATCCCGGATGACTACAAGATCATCAGGAGGGATCGCGTCAACCAGACCGGAGGAGGGATCGCTATCCTACACAAAGACACCATTCGCATCTCGACTGACTCCATCGACGCATTCAACGCCGCCGAGTACCTGCACTTCCAGATCCACACCGACCCAAAGACCACCCTCAGAGGCACCCTCATCTATAGACCCCCGGGACCGTGCACACAGTTCTGCGATGACATCACGGACTTCATCAGCCCACACGCCCTCCCCTCCACCGACTACATCCTCCTCGGAGACCTCAACTTCCACCTGGAGAACAACAGCGACCGCAACACCACCGCCCTGCTGGACAACCTCGCCAACCTCGGACTGAAGCAACTGGTCAACACCCCCACGCACTATGCCGGCCACACGCTCGACCCGATCTTCTCGTCCAGCACACACATCTCCTTCAGCCACTCCACCAGACTTCACTGGACCGACCACAGCTGCGTCCACTTCAGCTTCAGGAAGAACACGATCCACCACCACCCGAAGCAGGTCCCCCACAGAAACTGGAGCAAGATCACGGCCGACCAGCTTACCTCCTCCCTCAGCCAGAACCCACCTGTCAGCACAACAGACCCCAACACAGCAGCCCGCAACTTCTCACAGTGGCTGACCACCGGTGCCGACGACCTCGCCCCACTGAAGAACCCACCCACCAAGCCCAGAAGCAAGAAGGCCCCCTGGTTCACCGATGAACTCAAGGACTCCAAGAAGGCCTGCCGCACACTCGAGAAGGCCTGGCTCCTCGACAAGACCGCCGACAACATGACCGCCCTCAAACTCGCAACTCGCAGACATCACCAGCTCATCCGCACCACCAAGAAGAAATCCCTGAAGGAACGACTGGACAACAACGCCCATGACAGCAAGGAGCTCTTCATCATCGTCAAGGAGTTCTCCAACCCCAGCACCGGAAGGAATGACATCGCCCCTTCACAGGACCTCTGCGACTCCCTCGCCTCGTACTTCCACCGCAAGATTGCCGATATCCACGAGAGTTTCGGGACTTCACCCCTGCACCCATCGGTGGAACCTTCACACACCACCGTCACTCTCCAGACTTGGACCAAGGTGACTCCCGAGGACACGGCCCGCATGATGAACACCATCCACTCCGGATCTCCAACGGACCCGTGCCCCCACCATGTCTTCAACAAAGCAGCCTCTATCATCGCACCCCACCTCAGAGACATCATCAACATCTCCTTCGACACAGCCACCTTCCCGGAGAGCTGGAAGCACGCCGAGCTCAGCGCACTACTGAAGAAACCAACTGCGGACGCAACCGACCTCAAGAATTTCCGCCCAATCTCGCTCCTTCCTTTCCCTGCCAAAGTCGCCGAGAAGATCGTCAACAAGCAACTGTCCGCCTTCCTCGAGACGAACGGATCCCTCGACCCATCGCAATCTGGCTTCAGAGCCAACCACAGCACTGAGACCGCCCTCATCGCAGCCACCGACGACATCCGGGCCCTACTCGACAACGGGGAAACTACGGCCCTCATCCTCCTGGACCTCTCCGCAGCATTTGACGCTGTCTGCCACCGCACCCTAGTCCAACGCCTCAACAACACCGGTATCCAAGGGAAGGCTCTGGAATGGATCACCTCGTACCTCGCCGGCAGAACACAGAGAGTACGCCTCCCTCCGTTCCGATCTGAGGCCACCAGAGTCATCTGCGGCGTCCCGCAAGGATCGTCGCTCAGCCCCACCCTCTTCAACGTCTACATGAAACCCCTTGCGGCCATCGCACGCCAACACAACCTCAACATCATCTCCTATGCCGATGACACCCAGCTGATCCTCTCCCTCACCAGAGACCCCGACAGCGCCAGGACTAACCTGCACGAAGGGATGAAAGACGTCGCCGAGTGGATGAACACGAGCCGCCTGAAGCTGAACACGGACAAGACAGAAGTCCTCATCCTTGGACCATCACCCTCCGCATGGGACGACTCCTGGTGGCCCCCAGCCCTAGGCACCGCACCAAAGCCAACGGACCACGCACGCAACCTGGGCTTCATCCTGGACTCTTCCCTATCAATGACCAGACAAGTCAACGCCGTCTCCTCATCCTGCTTCCACACCCTCCGCATGCTCCGCAAGATCTTCCGATGGATCCCGACCAAGACCAGGAAGACGGTCACCCAGGCCCTCGTCACCAGCAGACTAGACTACGGAAACACCCTCTACGCCGGAACAATAGCCAAGCTTCAGAAAAGACTTCAGCGCATCCAGAACGCCTCCGCCCGACTCATCCTAGACGTTCCGGGACGCAGCCACATCTCGAGCCACCTGAGAGACCTACACTGGCTCCCTGTCAACAAGAGAATCACGTTCCGACTCCTCACCCACGCACACAAATCTCTCCACGACCTGGGCCCAAGATACCTCAACAACCGCCTCGCCTTCTACGCACCCACTCGCCAGCTACGATCCGCGCGCCTCGCCCTCGCCGCCGTCCCTCGCATCCAGAGAGCCACCTCCGGAGGAAGATCCTTCTCCTACCTGGCGGCTAAGACATGGAACTCTCTGCCCATCCACCTTCGGCTGACCCAGGACCACCTCGCCTTCAGGATACAGCTCAAGACCTCGCTGTTCGAGCAGTAGCAGACCCCTTCCCCAAGCGCCTTGAGACCCCTCCGGGTGAGTAGTGCGCGATATAAATGCCTTGATTGATTGATTGATTATTCTCACTGGTATGTGACCAATAATGCCTTTTTAAAGTTCAATGGGCAGTAACAGGCTTGCGTAACAAGATTTAACAACTCTTAGAGTGGGTTTAAGGTTCACCTTCAAGGAATTGTAGAAGAATGAGTAAGAAATTTAGTTTTTTTGGATTACATATTAATCCATTAGACCTGGTAAAAAGCAAAATTTAAGGTTCTACTTTCTTGGTCAAACAGCAGCTAATGCTGCATTCATTGATATACTTTTCCATTTCCGTTAGACTCAACCTATCATAAAAAAAAAAAATGCTTATAAAATATTTGAGTGTCCACCATCAATCAATCAATCATTTGTAGAGTGCACTAATCACCGTGAGGGTCTCAAGGAGCTGAGGGGGGGGTGCAGCTACTGCTCGAACAGCCAGGTCTTGAGATGTCTTCTGAAGGTCAGCAGGTCCTGGATCTGGCGTAGATGGGTGGGGAAGGTGTTCATGTATTGGCGGTGCGGTAGGAAAAGGATTTGCCGCCGGTGGTGGTCCTGTGGATGCGTGGGACGATGGCGAGGGCGAAGTCGGTGGAGCGGAGCTGGCGATTCGGGGTGAAGAAGGTGAGACGTTTGTTGAGGTATGTTAGTCCGGCGTTGTGGAGTGCTTTGTGAGCGTGGGTGAGGAGCTTGAAGGTGATCCCTTGTTGACTGGGAGCCAGTGCAGGTCTTTCAAGTGGGCAGTGATGTGGGTGTGGGGTGGAATGTCGAGGATGAGGAATGCAGAGGCGTTCTGTATGCGTTTAAGTTTTTTCTGGAGTTTGGCCGTGGTTCCTGCATAGAGGGCATTGCCGTAGTCCAGTCTGCTGCTGATGAGGGCCTGGGTGACCGTCCTTCTGGTTCTGTTGGGGATACATCTGTAGATCTTGTGAAGCATGCGGTGGGTGTTGAAGTAGGAGGAGGAGACGGCGTTCATTGGTTGGGTCATTGAAAGCGATGAGTCCAGGATGAACCCCAGGTTGCATGCGTGGTCGGTGGGTGTCGGTGCGGGTCCCAGAGCGGCTGGCCATCAGGAGTCGTCCCAGGCGGAGGGGGTGGAGCCGAGGATGAGGACCTCTGTTTTGTCTGAGTTAAGTTTCAGGCGACGGTTCTTCATCCAGTCGGCGACGGCCTTCATTCCTTCGTGGAGGTTGGTTTTGGCGGTGGCAGGGTCCTTGGTGAGTGAGCGGATCAGCTGGGTGTCGTCGGCGTAGGAGACGATGTTGAGGTTGTGCGAGTGGTGCCATGTAGACGTTGAAAAGGGTAGGGCTGAGGGATGATCCTTGGGGCACGCTGCAGGTGATCTTGGTGGCTTCGGATCGGAATGGGGGAGGCGGACCATCTGGGTTCTGCCGGTGAGGAAGGAGGTGGTCCAGTCCAGGGCTTTGTCACGAATTCCTGCACCGCTGAGGCGTGTGCGTAGGGTGTGATGGCAGACGGTGTCGAAGGCGGCCGAGAGGTCCAGGAGGATAAGGGCCGCGGTTTCGCCATTGTCCAGCAGGGTCCTGATGTCATCAGTGGCAGCGATGAGGGCGGTTTCGGTGCTGTGATTGCTGCGGAATCCAGATTGGGACGTGTCCAGGATGTTGTTCTCCTCAAGGAAGTGGGTCAATTGCCTGTTGACGATCTTTTTGATTACTTTCGCCGGAAACGGGAGCAGGGAGATTGGCTGGAAGTTCTTGAGGTCCTTTGGGTCCGCTGTGGGTTTCTTGAGTAGTGCATTGATCTCGGCATGCTTCCAGCTTTCTGGAAAGGCGGCGGTCTCAAAGGAGCTGTTGATGATCTTCCAGAGTTGGGTAGTGATGATGCGGTTTGCTTTGTTGAAAATGTGGTGAGGGCAGGGGTCAGATGGTGAGCCGGAGTGGATGTTAATGGTTTTTATGGTTTCGTCGTCGTTGACGTGGGTCCAGGAGACCAGGAGATGGTTAGGCTGGGTGGTGAGTCTGCGGTGTTGGCGGCTGTCGGAAGGGACTGGGTGATGAAGCTGTCGTGGATGTCTGCTATCTTGCTATGAAAGAAGGTGGATAGGGAGTCGCATAGGTCTTGCGACGGCGGGATGTCGTTGGAGGAGGAGCTGAGGTTGGAGAGTTCCTTCACAATGTTGAAGAGCTCTTTGCTGTTGTGTGCATTGTTGTCGATGCGTTTCTTGAAGGAGGTTCTTTTGGTGGCTCGGATGAGTTGGTGGTGCTTGCGGCTGGCATTCTTGAGGGTAGCGTGGTTGTCCGGTGTCTGTTCGTGACGCCACTTTTTCTCGAGTCTTCGGCAATTCCGCTTGGATTCCTGGAGGTCGGTGGTGAACCAGCTGGCCTTTCTGTTGGTGCATTTGTTTGAGGGTTTTTTGATCGGGGCTAGAGTGTTGGTGCAGTCGTCGATCCATTGCCAGAGGTTGCGGGCAGCTGTGTCGGTGTCGGAGGTGGGTCTCGGGCAAGGGTGGTGATGAGCTGGTCTTCGGTAACCTTGTTTCAGCTGCGGTGGGGGATCCGTTGCGGGTAGTGGTGCATGGTGGGTTTCTTGTAAGTGAAGTGGACGCAGCGGTGGGGGTTGTGACGAGCTGTTTGAGTCCGAGGTTGGCGAGGTTATCGAGCAGAGCGATGGAGTTGCTGTCGTCGGCGTTCTCGAGGTGGAAATTCAGGTCTCCGAGAAGGATGTAGTCTGTGGAAGCAAGAGTGTGCATGCTGATGATGTCAGAGCTGGCGTCGATTAACTGTGGCCGGGGGGTCTGTAAACGAGTGATCCTCTGGGGGTGGTGTTGGGGCCGATGTGGATCGGGAAGTGCAGGTGTTCGGCGGTGCTGGAGGTGTCTGCTGTGCTGGTCGAGATTCTGAGGGTACTCCTGTAGACAATGGCGATTCCTGGTCTGTTGGTGCAGTCCCTTCTGGTGATCTTGTAGCCATCTGGGATGGCTCTGGCAATGTCGGGTGCCGAGGAGGAATTCATCCAGGTCTCTGTTAGGAAGGCGCCGTCCGGGGAGACTGAGTTGAGTAGGTCCCAGAGTTCGATATCATGCTTGTGGATGGAGCGGGTGTTGAGTAGTATGCATCTGAGGTGGTTGCGTCCTGCCCTGGCGGGTGGGGTAGGACATGCAGGTGTTCGGCGGCTGGTAAAGCTGCAGCTTTGGCAGGAGAAGGGTCCGTGGGTGAGTGGCATGGAAGCAGTTGGATGATCGGCCGGTGTTGAGTTGGAGGAAGGAGATGTCGTAGCGTTGTCGGGATTTTGTGGTTCTCACGAGGGCCTGGGTGTCTGGCGCTTGTCACGGTCCAGGCGCGGACAGGCGCAGACGGGCTTGCCTTTGGCGCACCTTCGGCGCAACGGCGCATCGGGCGCCATTAAGTAGGGAAGGGGCGGGACTGGAGGAGGAGAAATGGGAGCAGGGCTGTCGGTGGGAGGGGACGCAGGGGCAGCAGCAGCGGGAAAAGGCTGTCTGCGGTAGATACTGACCTGTGCCCAAATAAAATGAAATAACTGAAGGCGAGTCTCCTAGCAAGTGAGGAGGAGACCAGGAGGCGCTGTGTAGATCGCGGGGGCGGCACAGTGCCGACGCGAACCTGGGAGGCGGGAGTGTTTCTGGCGCTGAGACAGAGCGGTGCTGTGAGCGGAGCTACTTGGGAGGGTGCTGCCTGGACCGGAGGTCTAGGTGTCAAATTAAGTTTTACAAAAATACCACTGGTTAAACACAATTTTGAAGTTATTCTTCTGTTCATACGATGTTTACCAGCGCACAATACCAACACATTTGCAAGACAGGAGTTAGTACATAAATGAACTGTCTAGCAGCCAGGGAGAAGAATGCCTCTTGCTGGATAACACATAGAATGGTGAGTCTGTATTTTCATAGTTCCAAACGTTACCCCTGAGTTTTAGCTGCCATCAAATATATTTGCTATGATATGCTTAGGTGCTCCCATGGCCTAAACGGACCTCTCAATTGGAAAGATGTTGAGTGAGCAAAAAAAGTGACGAACACTGAGCCTGAAGTATGAAGTGCCTCCATGAAGTGCCTCCATAACACATAATCACTATCAAAACTTGCAATATACTCATAAGCACTGGTAGCTCTAGAACATTAAATACTAATACACTTTATGTAACATTTGGCAACATTGCTTGATCTCCTCTTCAATTCTGTAGAATCTATGCAGATTATATAATGCGTGTGTGTAACAAGAGTGTTGGAGAGAACTCAGAAATGAAGCTGTAAAAGGTTCTGTAACCATATTGTGGCAACTCATAAAGTTTTCAGTGCCTTCAGAAGAGCCGTTATGGCAGCGCCTCCTTTAAAGGCACAAAGATCTCTTTTAGGGCAGTAGTGCATCTCTAAATACAGTAGATGGTAATCAGTAGGGCAGCAAAGGTGATGGATGGTGGACCGCCCACCAATCTTTTCATCAGCACCTAAATTACTGCCATCATCTTAATAAAAAGTTTCTGATAAGAGACAGGAATGGTTCAAGGAATATTAGTGCCATGGTTAATTTTTTTTGTGGCTCTGTGCTCCTGAAAAGGTCGCTATTTGCAGATCTCCGCTGCAATATGGCACTGTTTGATGCTTGCTCTGGTGGTGCAAAAAGGCTGCAGTACATCACTTAAGATGCTTTTGAATAAACTCATTATAATTCCACAAAAAGCGCCTACATAATTATATAGGATCACCAATACCGACAAAACATGACATGACTTCATGCATTTTTTGGGAAAAGTTATGAGCTGTATAGCAACCTTTTTGTATCACAAAAATGCACTTCAACTCGTATGTTGCAGTAGTTTTTAAATGTTTCTTTCTTTTTGTATTGTAGCCTGAACCCACTGTAACACTTTGTGACACCTTGTTTTGATAGTGAAAATATATATACTATTCCAATTGCATTTATACAGCGCTTACCATTCTTAAACAGTACTTCGAGAAACCAAGGTTAAAGTTTGGTCTAGAGGAAACTTGGCTATTAGGTTTAGGTTTCTGAATTCAGAGAACCAGTTCCATGGATTTCTTTCTGTTACTTAGTTATACATTAAATGGTAATGTTTAAAAGGGCTTTGTGGCGCCATGTAAGTGACTGAGGAGATTAATAGAGTGGCTAGAAGGAACCAGGTATTATTGGGTTTCAGTGAGAGAAAGCTTATCTATGGAATGGGATGCAGTGGCAGCTGGTGTTAAGGGGCGTAGAGGGCGTTGCCCCACCTACCAGCATCGTAGAAAACTAATGGGAGAGAATGAACACCAGTGGAGCAGTTTAAAGAAGTGCTCACTGCTTGGAGCTCCCCCGTGAAACTTGAAAGTTAAACTATGTAAATCAAATATATATTTCTACTTACTTATACTTTGTCCCGGAGTCTTCCTGTGCAACATGCGCATGTGCAAAAGCTGGGCGAGAACTATTCCTCGCCCTCGAGGCACAAGCGAGGAGCGAGGAGGCGGGTGACATCAGCCTTGTGGGAGTGGCTGAAAAAAGCGGCAGTAAATGGGTTTCAAATGGGGCGATAATGAATTGGCCCAGGGCGCGGTCAGTGGAGCGCCATTCAGAGTAATGGGAAGGGGCAGGGCTGGCTCACAGTGCACTGAGTGCAGGGGGTGGTAACAATTACAGCACTGCTTTCGCCTCCGTAATTGAGGCTTTCTCATTGGGTAAGGCTGAGGCGACCGGGAGTGGCTATCCATTTAGTTTCAGTTTGGCAGGCAGCTCCTAATTCCGTGAGGCCGGGGTGTGTTTGTTGCTGGAAAAAGGTGCCTGCAGCCGTGGTTTCAAACGACACGACACGTGCAGGTAAGCCTTTTCCCTTTTTTTGAACCCCAGGACTCGGCAGACCTGCTGTTAAATGTCGTATCCTGAGCCCTCTGCTTGATGCGTACCCAAGCACAACCTTGACATTGTAGGGTACTTAAACGTTCCACTTCCAGCGCATGGTTTGGCTTCCTTTCGTCCCCCCTGCCGACAAGACAGAATAGTTTTCCCACCCACTCATATCTGTGTGATATAACTAGGGAACAGGTTAATTTCTAAAGATGTATTTCATTAGCCAACGGTTTAATTAGAGGATTAACAACCGCTGCAAAGGGCTATATCTGTTGTTAACGGTTACGGCCCTCTCCAGTTGTAGGTCTGAACGGCAGCCAGGGCCTATAATGAGGAAGATAACCTTTAGCTACCAGTCTAGCGTGAGACATAAGGGCTGTAATGCTATTACAAGATTATGAACCATGCGCCCTTTCCTTACATTATCGGGGTCGCCTCTAAGCTCGTCCACCGTTATGTAACTTACCAGCAATTTGTTCACATTTTAGGTTTTTGAAAAATCGTCTATTTTCATTTTTACCATTGCCTTTCTCACCGTTATGTAACTTACCAGCAATTTGTTCACATTTTAGGTTTCTGAAAAATCGTCTATTTTTATTTTTACCATTGCCTTTCTCACCGTTATGTAACTTACCAGCAATTTGTTTGCATTTTAGGTTTCTGAAAAATCGTCTATTTTCATTTTTACCATTGCCTTTCTCACCGTTATGTAGCTTACCAGCAACTTGTTCACATTTTAGGTTTCTGAAAAATCGTCTATTTTCATTTTTACCATTGCCTTTCTATCTGTATCTGCTTTAATTATCAGTCCTTGGTCATTAAGACTGCTTCAGAACACATTTAAAGGGCTTTCCTCAAATAATTACTGTAATTTTTGATTGCCATTTAACCTTTCTGACTCCATTCCTTAGCTCATGCAGTTGAATTTAGATGATGACATTACTTAAAATCCTATACTACTAATGTGTTGTATTGCTATCTGCAAATCTATCGCTGTATAGAGGCATGCTGTCATCTCTTTAGTTAATTTTTTTTTTTTACAGAGTTTTATATAGCGCAAACTTGACCCGAATCAGGTATCAGAGCGCTTTACATAGCACCAGTTGCATTACATGAGGACACATTCATTTGTGTTAGGCACAGGGAGTTTAAGTGATTTGCCCAGAGTCGCAGGGTCATTGCCGAGACTCGAACCCAGTTCCCCAGATTCGAGGTCGACCGCTGTAGGAGTTAGGCAAACTCCTCTCCCCAATACATTGCTTTGACCAGAAACCGACATGTAGAATTGTAATAAAGACACTTTATCTCTTTAGCGCCTCACCTCTTTTTTATCCTCTTTATTTCCCCCTCTAATAAATAGAAGCTTTGCCTAAGCAGTGTAATCCCCAAATTGGGAGTGAACCTGCCATTATTGATGAGCTGAAACCAGCCCTGCAGAACACAAGGCTCATGCTTGTCATCCGTAAGGGTGTAGTATGTTACTAGTAGTCGTGCCGTTTGGAGCTCACTGTCGCAAATATATTACTAGAGGATAGTGCAGTAGCGCACTGTCATTCATAAATAGCACATTTCCACTGATATAGGCATTACATTTTCTCAATCATGCAATTCTATGGATAAATATTATAAACCAATAATTTCTCCACTCTTTTTCAAAATGTATATTATAAAGAACTCTCCTGTATGATAGTCGGGCTCGCTCACTTCATGACGTAACACTCATCCCTGACTTTTACGCCCTGCCACTTTCAAATGTCACCAGCCGCCACTGATGGGATGTAGTCCGTTAGCCAAGATTCTCGTGCTTTCTACAGTAGATTCAGCATATTACAGCATTGTAATAATCAAGTGGCCTGCCAGCAAATTCGTGCAACTCATGTCATAAATCTTACCAGGATGAACAGCTGGGATGCCCCTCAATGGATTTGGAAGGCACAATACTAGCCAATATACCCATATACACAAACATAAATGCATGCCTATGCCGTGCATGCGCATTAATAGACAGGCTGATAGACCTTGAGTCAGAATGCAACATTTGTTTATTTTTGTTTACATTTAAATAGTGCTGCATGATATGAATGGCTTCATAGCACTAAAAAGTAAAACACATGGCTAAGAATTACAGTTATATTCCAATGCCATTAATATTTGTTATATTTCATTGAGAAGGTAAAATTCTTATGTACTGGTGGACACTTGCATCCTTTGGGGGATATTCTCAAGAACATGTGATAATCATTGCAAAATTAGCTTAACACAAATTTCACATCGCAGTCTATCACAGAAAAATAACACTGTGTTAACGTTGTATTCACAACCAGGCGGCACCATGCAGTAGTCTCACGATACACACCAAATGACCGCGTTAAAATTAACGCGATACCGGAAAAATGCGAAACACAAACGTGGAAAAAGTTGCGAATCCCCAAATCGCGAGACAAAAATCAGCGATAACCAGCGACAGGCCTGTAATTCCCACGCGTCATGCTGGAAAATGCACTATAAAAGCAGAAGAAAAAAAATAATAAACTGCGTAGCACCATGGATGCACCCAGATCGAGTGCAGAGGACAACGCAAACCCCACAAGCCCCACAGATGACCAGCAAGGAACCTCGGGGTCAGGAAAGGCCAAGGAGAACAGGAAGAGGAAGACGCGGTTCAGTTCGCAGGAAAACTGGATCATTGTTACGGAGGTGATAGAACACTACCAACAACTGTTCTTCACCTCCAACCTGTCATTGGCAACAAAGACACACATATGGCATTACATCCAAATGGTCGCACACTGCTGACCTACCTGCGTGTTACCCCAAAGAACTGTGGTCCCTGTAGTCAGCGTCGGCGGATACACCAATGCTTGTGTCGTGAGTGCAAGTGTGAATAGCATTAGCCATCCCTGGACACGTGTTTCGAGGTAGTTGCCTCTCGTCAGCAGGGAGTAGGAAAGAGTGTAGGGTTGCAATGTAAGCTGCTAAAATCATTATCAGGTCTAGTACCTCTCGTAGCAACGCAGGTGCGTAACCTGAGTCCGTCGACTCCCCGGCTCAGAGAGCCACTAAATAATTACATCCAAATGGTCGCACACTGCTGACCTACCTGCGTGTTACCCCAAAGAACTGTGGTCCCTGTAGTCAGCGTCGGCGGATACACCTATGCTTGTGTCGTGAGTGCAAGTGTGAATAGCGTTAGCCATCCCTGGACACGTGTTTCGAGGTAGTTGCCTCTCGTCAGCAGGGAGTAGGAAAGAGTGTAGGGTTGCAATGTAAGCTGCTAAAATCATTATCAGGTCTAGTACCTCTCGTAGCAACGCAGGTGCATAACCTGAGTCCGTCGACTCCCCGGCTCAGAGAGCCACTAAATAATTACATCCAAATGGTCGCACACTGCTGACCTACCTGCGTGTTACCCCAAAGAACTGTGGTCCCTGTAGTCAGCGTCGACGGATACACCTATGCTTGTGTCGTGAGTGCAAGTGTGAATAGCGTTAGCCATCCCTGGACACGTGTTTCGAGGTAGTTGCCTCTCGTCAGCAGGGAGTAGGAAAGAGTGTAGGGTTGCAATGTAAGCTGCTAAAATCATTATCAGGTCTAGTACCTCTCGTAGCAACGCAGGTGCGTAACCTGAGTCCGTCGACACCCCGGCTCAGAGAGCCACTAAATAATTACATCCAAATGGTCGCACACTGCTGACCTACCTGCGTGTTACCCCAAAGAACTGTGGTCCCTGTAGTCAGCGTCGGCGGATACACCTATGCTTGTGTCGTGAGTGCAAGTGTGAATAGCGTTAGCCATCCCTGGACACATGTTTCGAGGTAGTTGCCTCTCGTCAGCAGGGAGTAGGAAAGAGTGTAGGGTTGCAATGTAAGCTGCTAAAATCATTATCAGGTCTAGTACCTCTCGTAGCAACGCAGGTGCGTAACCTGAGTCCGTCGACTCCCCGGCTCAGAGAGCCACTAAATAATTACATCCAAATGGTCGCACACTGCTGACCTACCTGCGTGTTACCCCAAAGAACTGTGGTCCCTGTAGTCAGCGTCGGCGGATACACCTATGCTTGTGTTGTGAGTGCAAGTGTGAATAGCGTTAGCCATCCCTGGACACGTGTTTCGAGGTAGTTGCCTCTCGTCAGCAGGGAGTAGGAAAGAGTGTAGGGTTGCAATGTAAGCTGCTAAAATCATTATCAGGTCTAGTACCTCTCGTAGCAACGCAGGTGCGTAACCTGAGTCCGTCGACTCCCCGGCTCAGAGAGCCACTAAATAATTACATCCAAATGGTCGCACACTGCTGACCTACCTGCGTGTTACCCCAAAGAACTGTGGTCCCTGTAGTCAGCGTCGGCGGATACACCTATGCTTGTGTCGTGAGTGCAAGTGTGAATAGCGTTAGCCATCCCTGGACACGTGTTTCGAGGTAGTTGCCTCTCGTCAGCAGGGAGTAGGAAAGAGTGTAGGGTTGCAATGTAAGCTGCTAAAATCATTATCAGGTCTAGTACCTCTCGTAGCAACGCAGGTGCGTAACCTGAGTCCGTCGACTCCCCAGCTCAGAGAGCCACTAAATAATTACATCCAAGTGGTCGCACACTGCTGAAGTACCTGCGTGTTACCCCAAAGAACTGTGGTCCCTGTAGTCAGCGTTGGCGGATACACCTATGCTTGTGTTGTGAGTGCAAGTGTGAATAGCGTTAGCCATCCCTGGACACGTGTTTCGAGGTAGTTGCCTCTCGTCAGCTGGGAGTAGGAAAGAGTGTAGGGTTGCAATGTAAGCTGCTAAAATCATTATCAGGTCTAGTACCTCTCGTAGCAACGCAGGTGCGTAACCTGAGTCCGTCGACTCCCCGGCTCAGAGAGCCACTAAATAATTACATCCAAATGGTCGCACACTGCTGACCTACCTGCGTGTTACCCCAAAGAACTGTGGTCCCTGTAGTCAGCGTCGGCGGATACACCTATGCTTGTGTCGTGAGTGCAAGTGTGAATAGCGTTAGCCATCCCTGGACACGTGTTTCGAGGTAGTTGCCTCTCGTCAGCAGGGAGTAGGAAAGAGTGTAGGGTTGCAATGTAAGCTGCTAAAATCATTATCAGGTCTAGTACCTCTCGTAGCAACGCAGGTGCGTAACCTGAGTCCGTCGACTCCCCAGCTCAGAGAGCCACTAAATAATTACATCCAAGTGGTCGCACACTGCTGAAGTACCTGCGTGTTACCCCAAAGAACTGTGGTCCCTGTAGTCAGCGTTGGCGGATACACCTATGCTTGTGTTGTGAGTGCAAGTGTGAATAGCGTTAGCCATCCCTGGACACGTGTTTCGAGGTAGTTGCCTCTCGTCAGCTGGGAGTAGGAAAGAGTGTAGGGTTGCAATGTAAGCTGCTAAAATCATTATCAGGTCTAGTACCTCTCGTAGCAACGCAGGTGCGTAACCTGAGTCCGTCGACTCCCCGGCTCAGAGAGCCACTAAATAATTACATCCAAATGGTCGCACACTGCTGACCTACCTGCGTGTTACCCCAAAGAACTGTGGTCCCTGTAGTCAGCGTCGGCGGATACACCTATGCTTGTGTCGTGAGTGCAAGTGTGAATAGCGTTAGCCATCCCTGGACACATGTTTCGAGGTAGTTGCCTCTCGTCAGCAGGGAGTAGGAAAGAGTGTAGGGTTGCAATGTAAGCTGCTAAAATCATTATCAGGTCTAGTACCTCTCGTAGCAACGCAGGTGCGTAACCTGAGTCCGTCGACACCCCGGCTCAGAGAGCCACTAAATAATTACATCCAAATGGTCGCACACTGCTGACCTACCTGCGTGTTACCCCAAAGAACTGTGGTCCCTGTAGTCAGCGTCGGCGGATACACCTATGCTTGTGTCGTGAGTGCAAGTGTGAATAGCGTTAGCCATCCCTGGACACGTGTTTCGAGGTAGTTGCCTCTCGTCAGCAGGGAGTAGGAAAGAGTGTAGGGTTGCAATGTAAGCTGCTAAAATCATTATCAGGTCTAGTACCTCTCGTAGCAACGCAGGTGCGTAACCTGAGTCCGTCGACTCCCCAGCTCAGAGAGCCACTAAATAATTACATCCAAGTGGTCGCACACTGCTGAAGTACCTGCGTGTTACCCCAAAGAACTGTGGTCCCTGTAGTCAGCGTTGGCGGATACACCTATGCTTGTGTCGTGAGTGCAAGTGTGAATAGCGTTAGCCATCCCTGGACACGTGTTTCGAGGTAGTTGCCTCTCGTCAGCTGGGAGTAGGAAAGAGTGTAGGGTTGCAATGTAAGCTGCTAAAATCATTATCAGGTCTAGTACCTCTCGTAGCAACGCAGGTGCGTAACCTGAGTCCGTCGACTCCCCGGCTCAGAGAGCCACTAAATAATTACATCCAAATGGTCGCACACTGCTGACCTACCTGCGTGTTACCCCAAAGAACTGTGGTCCCTGTAGTCAGCGTCGGCGGATACACCTATGCTTGTGTCGTGAGTGCAAGTGTGAATAGCGTTAGCCATACCTGGACACGTGTTTCGAGGTAGTTGCCTCTCGTCAGCAGGGAGTAGGAAAGAGTGTAGGGTTGCAATGTAAGCTGCTAAAATCATTATCAGGTCTAGTACCTCTCGTAGCAACGCAGGTGCGTAACCTGAGTCCGTCGACTCCCCGGCTCAGAGAGCCACTAAATAATTACATCCAAATGGTCGCACACTGCTGACCTACCTGCGTGTTACCCCAAAGAACTGTGGTCCTTGTAGTCAGCGTCGGCGGATACACCTATGCTTGTGTCGTGAGTGCAAGTGTGAATAGCGTTAGCCATCCCTGGACACGTGTTTCGAGGTAGTTGCCTCTCGTCAGCAGGGAGTAGGAAAGAGTGTAGGGTTGCAATGTAAGCTGCTAAAATCATTATCAGGTCTAGTACCTCTCGTAGCAACGCAGGTGCGTAACCTGAGTCCGTCGACTCCCCGGCTCAGAGAGCCACTAAATAATTACATCCAAATGGTCGCACACTGCTGACCTACCTGCGTGTTACCCCAAAGAACTGTGGTCCCACATATGGCAGACTATCTTGGACCATGTGAATGCAGTTGCAGCGTTGAGGAGGAGAATGGAAGAGGTCAAGAGGCGCTGGAATGATGTGAAGGGCAAAACCAAGACTCAATGCCAACATGAAAGCAGCAACGCAGATTGGAGGTGGGGGTCCAGCGGCACACCAGCGGCATACCAGGAGCTGGATGACATGGAGAAAATGGTGGCCACAGTCATCAGTCGGGATACGGTGCCAGGAGTTTGGTATCTGGACACTGCTCAACATGACCTGACACAACATCAACAGGGTGAGTACCGACCAGGGACTGGGGGGACGGGGGGGAGATGGGCACAATGGCACACATGCACAATTAAGTAGAGCACACTGCACACCCACCATGACTCTGGATCATGCCCCTGATCCCCGTGGCACACTGCAGCACACATACAACACCAAGTAGGCCCCCATCCACCATGTGCCCAAAGGGGTCCCACACCACACATCACCAATCTCACAACCAATACATGCACACGTGCGAAACCCAGCAAAGATGCATATTTGTGAGCCACACTGACAATGCAAGTGACACTAGATGACGATTAGCATGGCTGCAGTCCAATCCTCATGTCATTGTGCACGCCACAACACTGAGGTAGCTGAGTGTGGACCACATCCGGAAAGGAGCAGGTCACACTCTGACACATCCACGTGCACAAACAACCCCTGATGTCAACAACACATCTGTGGGCAAACCATGCCCAAGAGTCACAACTCGACCAAGAGCCCAATTTACCCAACTCCGCAACATCTCAGCACTGTAGAAGCACAGAAGTCAAAGGCACACCGCCTGCAAGGGATAAGGGGGAAGTCAAATCAGACCTGCAGGGGCGACTCACCCACAATGTAGCACACACACATAAGAATAAGAGCACCTCAACATTGACAACAATGTGGTACAAACTGCAACACTTTCACAACAGAACACAGGACCCAACTGGTGCCGCATGTGTGTACAAAATGGCCAATCACAGAAGCATAGCAGGAGACTGTGAGATGACAATGTACGAGTACAACCTTACATCCGTGATGTAGTACAAATGTCCACTGTCCCGCATCAAATAGGCATCTCCTCACAAACAGTCACAATGTACATTGTCATGCAGACTGTATGTAAACTTCGCCAATGCATCAACATACATGGAACACACTGTGAAACTGCATCTCCCCCTTACATTGCCGAGGGACAATCAACAACTCCTGCAGAGCAGACCCTACATCCCGTCAGTGATGATGGAGACGACCCCCAGGACATCGACTACGACGAACTCCAAGGGTTCATGGAAAACCACCGCACCCCACCTCCAGTAGCAGGGAAGCCCAGCACCATTGAGGTTAGCCCACCCCCTGCACAGACCACACAGCAGGAAGCACCCACCACCATGTCTGGCTCCCAGCACCTCACCGAAGAACACATGGCGTTCCAACGCCCTGTGTTACACTACCAGAAGGAGCTGGCTGAACAGGTGCGGGTGGGGTTCCACCTCATGGCAGCCAAACTAGATGCCATACGTGTGTGTCTAAGTCCCATCAGGGACCACTTACACTCCCTAAGAGACACCCACAGTCTGCCCCATGCACTCTAACAATCCATGGCTGGTGTCGCTGGAGTCATGACTCGGAGATAAAAACAACTGTGTAGTCAGAGTGGCTACAGCGATGTCATCTGTGGTTTGGGAAACATAAGGAGGGTCATGGAGAACATGGAGCGGATGCAGGTGCAAAGAATAGCTACCACGGCTGCACACGAGAAAGCTGCAGATGGGATCTTCCATGCCCTGCAGATCCTCATCATGGGAGTGATGCCACAAGACATTGCGCAGATGAATGCTGCTGCTACTTCTTCATCCACATCTCCGGCCCCTGATGTGTCAGTGTCACACAGTGCTGCAGACCAAACACCACCACCCACATGTGAGGCACATGAAATGTCAGAGGACAAAGAAGAGGATGAAAATGCCTTAGTGGTAAGGAGGAAGCAGTAGCATTCATCTTCGCCTTATGGCTTTTTTCTGTCCTCTGCATCATGCCCTGGAACAACCCCTTTCACTGTCCCCCAATACACTCTGTGACACTAACCTTGGACCTTGACATGGACTGCCATATTTTGTTTGCTTAACAATGACACAGCAATCGGCCTGTGGACTGGACTCTTCCCCTTCTGAATAACTTATCAATCCCTAAAGGACTCTGGGCGTCCCTCCACGGAGCAACAACACTCCACTGAACGTGAATAATACATTCTAATACACACAGATGTGTCATGTCTATGATTTATCAAGTATGAAAGCATGGACGAATGTAGGCTCAGTGATTCCCCCTTACGTCCATGTGGCTCATGTTGTGGGACTTGAGTCATAGGGTGCATCCCTGCATCATGGTGGTACATATTTGACCCCAAACGAAGCCCTGTTGTCAATTGTAGATCACTAATGACAGTCTATATGTAATGATTTGTGACACATGTGAAACGCTGATGAGTGGGATTCCGTACTATCTTTGACACACAGAAATGGCATTTCGAATACGTGACACCCTAAACAGCCTCTCTGTACAGAGGTGACACACCCACCATCAATTTTCAATTTCTGAGATTGTTAGCACTACATGTTGCACTTACACTTCTCAGAGTGGTGTGCTTGTACAGAGGAGTGACATGCACTCAGGGAACGTGTGTTGTATTGAATTTATTTGCACATGCTGTGCCTGTGGTCATTTTGTACTGTCCCATGATTGCTAAGGACTGTGACAATGTGACGTGCTCATGTGAAGAAATTGTCAATGATGTTGTTCCTACGGGCTATTCCTGCTGCAGCTACAATGGTGTGTAGTCCACCTGCCTCATCTTCCTCATCATTGTCCAGTGCATCTGGCACTTGTATCCGTGGGGCATTGGTGCCTACACATATGTTGTGCAACACACAACATGCATCAATCATCTTGCACACAATGTCTGGGCTGTACAGGAAGCTTCCACCTGTGATGTCCAGGCACCTGAAATGTGACTTCAACACGCCAACTGTGCATTCCACGATGCCCCTGGTGCGTTTGTGGGCTGCATGTGTTCGGGGCTCAGAGGGGTGTCATCATCCAAGGGCAGAGTGCAT
Source organism: Triturus cristatus (assembly GCF_964204655.1). Classification (NCBI taxonomy): domain Eukaryota; kingdom Metazoa; phylum Chordata; class Amphibia; order Caudata; family Salamandridae; genus Triturus; species Triturus cristatus. The sequence continues at coordinate 1,185,877,723 of NC_140581.1, read as the reverse complement.
ATCCTTGATCACCTGTGACAGTGCAGAGAGACATGAGTCAATAGTTGGTTCTGCATGATGTGTTGGCAGGCTCACTAGTTCATTGGTGTGTGATATGTGTGACTTAGTGATTCCTGTTTGACATGTACTGCTTGTTGCAAATGAGTGGCATCAATGTGTATTACGTAGCCTCACTACTGCTCCTCCCTCCCCTGAGCCTATTTACTAGTGTGCGCAGCGCGGTTGCATCACTAGCACTCCTACGGCACACCATTGTCATGCCTGTCTGCGCATGTCCACAAGCTTGGCAATGACACTGTGATGTTGTGCGTTGAAGGGGGGCGGCCACGTGTGTGTAGGCCTATGGTAAGCATAGGGCAGACACAGATGTAGAGTTCATGGCTGGCTGAACTCACGATGCGGTTGAGGGTAGACCTTTGGCTTATGCTGCGGTAATAGCGACACACACAACAGTTGGCAATTTATGATCCCGGACCACGAGGGGCATGCTACATTGCAACATTGTCCATTGCGGGACGGGTGGCGCCGACACTACAATAGAGACACATGCATTAGTTACTTCCTTGGCAAGGCCAAAACTTAGCAACGCCCAGGGCCCCGGGCTGATTACCCACACCACTACGCTGGATTATCGTACAACAGTCAACTCCGCTTACGCTTACAGTGGGGTATGACACAGCTACATGTCCCAGGTCTTCCCCACTGCTTGAGGAGACATGGTTGCATCTGCTGTACACAACACAATCTATTGTGGTAGGGCCCGGAGCCCTCATGCATACATAATGACCACACGGACACACTTAGATAATTTGTGGAACTGGCTAAGGGCACGTTCGCCTGGCCCCTTTTATTTCCAGGGTCACATGTCCAGTGACGCCTGTGCTGGATGGGTGTGGGGAGAATGTAAGCCAGCCCTCAGGGAGTGGTTGGTGATAGCAACAACTACAACAGTGATCAGACAATCAGAAATTTCAAAGTTCAAATAGAAAGGGTCCATGTCTTGAGCTGCACAGAGTTAGTGGCCCCGGATGCACTGCGACCGGCACAGGCACACCGCTACGGGACAGTGACTTGCGGTGCACTAAGGTAGGGCCACGAGAGCTGAGCGGGTCCTCATCGCTGTCGAACCTGAATTTCATGGAGCGTTTCGGGGGACAGTGGAAGGTGTTCTTCCAGGGCATGATGCAGAGGGCAGAACCAAGCAGAAACAGACAATATGGAGGAGATAGATGCCACAGACTCATTTTTAACACCAAGTCAGTTACATGATCATGAAGACAACCCCCAGGCCATGGACTCAGATGCCACCAAAATTCAACCAGAGAGTGCCCATGATTTTCAGGGCACAGAGTTAGTGGCACCAGTGCTGAAAGGGGATGCAGTCTGCGATGAGGCCTGTACAATGGTATAAACTCTGCCATAAAAAAGTCAAGACTCAGTCCCAAATGTGTGACATACTTAACTGCAGTGTAGGCCAGAGGCAGCCGTCAGCAGGGGCCCACAGCCACGTGTTTTTGGCTTGCGGTGCAGAGAGTTAGTGGCACCAGAGCAGTTGTTGGTAGTGTTCGATCAACTCCATAACGATGATCCTTTTCCCCTCCGGACTGAACCACGTCTTCCTCTTACTCCTCTCCTTGCGTTCAATGATATGAACTCGGCCATTTAAAAATCCAAATGTGTGACCTACTGGACCTCAGTGTAGGCCGGAGGCAGCAGTCAGCGCGGGCCAACCGCTGTTCAGCCAGCTCCTCCTGGAACTGTCACACACAACATTGGAATGGCATGTGGTGATGATTTGTGGTTGACGGAGGTAGAAGCACCAGAGCTGAGCGTGTGTGCAGCTTGTGAGGATGCCGTGTTCTGCCTGGTCCAGACTGGATAGAATTAGTGTGAGGCATGCTGGACCGCAGTGTAGGCAGTACACAGGTGACCCCGCGGTACGGGACCGCAGTGTAGACCGAAGGCAGTAGTCAGCAAGAATCCACAGCCACAGGTCGTTGGCTTGCGATGCACAGAGTTGGTGGCACCAGATCGAAGGGAGTATATAATTGCTGCCATTAACATATGTACTCTGCCATCATGAAATCAAGACTCAGTTCTATATGTGGGACCAACTGGACCGCAGTGTAGGCCGGAGGCAGTGGTGAAGTACGTCAACGAGAAAGGAGTGCTGGGGGCCTGTGTCGCGGAGGTCAGCGATGGTCTGAGGAGGGTGCCAAGGTCATGGGCCTCGGGTTTGGAGCTTGCACCGGCATGTGGTGGGGCCTCTTTGACACACGCTGGTGTCGGTAGGTGAACAGTGAGGCCTGGGTGCGCAGAGGCGGGCAAGACGGGTCTGGAGACCAGCGGCCTGGGGTGCAGCAGGCACACAGGATTGAAGGCACCACCGCTCACGGCGTCGGCCTCGTGGCGGGGTGAGAGGTGCCGCCCTGGCAGACACATTGGCCATTCCGGAAGAGAAGAATGCCCAGGGTAACGGGCTTTTTATTCACACCCCTACTCTGGCCTGGCGTACGCCGGGCCAGCCCACTCCGCTCATGCTTACAGGGGGGGGACGTAACAAGCTACATTTCTGCGATCTTCCCCACTGGGTGAGGTAACATGGTTGTGTCCACTGTCCAGTACACTCCAAACACCAGCAGTGCATGTCGACATGGAAAGGTCTGTGGTCTGCATACTCAAGTCTGTCCAGCACATCCACGCCACACTTGGCATTGTGTACATTCACATTCATGGGTCACTTGCCTTGCGGAGGGATGTTGGTTGTCTGCTGTGTTGGTACCGTTAGTCTGGAGGCATTGAGGGTCAGGATGAGTAGGATGGTTGTGCTTTTGAGCCTGTAGCGGGCAACGACATCCTCTGGTGTTAAGTCTGTGAGGCTGGTGCATTTCCTGAAGGTCCGCTGTCTTTGTCTGCGCTGACTCTGTGGTAGTCCGGGGAGGGGGGGCGGGGGGTCCTGGGGGGGTGGCGGGCCTGGGGGTGGTGGCGGTTGGTGTTGTGGGCCTCTTGGGGCTCCGTGCTGCATGATACGTAGCTCCATGACATCTGTTGTTCTTCAGGTGTGGCTCTGGGCTGGGCTCCCTTTTATGGTTCAGGTTGTCATCCGACTTGACACCAGGTAAGAGCAGGGGTTAAATCCCTGCTGCTATCGCGCCTTATCTCATGTTTTTGGATCTTATCACCGATCTGGCTGGTCGTTGAGAATGTTGCGAAGTGGTGTTGTCGTGGCTTTTTGCACGGGAACGCCTACTCTGCATATCATTAGCGTTAGTTGCCGTTGTCATCTGTGACGATGTTTTTTGCAGCTGCTATCGCAGGAAAACTGGTGACATCTGCTGTTAGCGCCAGCTTGTGAATAGGGCAATACATTTATCGCAACTATGGCAGAAATAAAGTGCTGCTAACTCAGCGATAAGTCCTTGAGAATATGCCCCTTTGTCTTTTACTATTTTGCGACATTCCTGCTTTTTTGGGACTAGTGCTAATATGTGATAACTGCGCTTGCACAGCTGCTGATTTCACATCTAACAGTTAGCTTGCTTTGGTGTGTTCTTGAATGCAGATGTCACGACTAGGAAGAAAGAGCAGGGCTACAGAGGGAACTTGGAGACACCCACAGAGACAGGGAAGACCGTAAATGGCCTTTAGAAGATTTGTCAGACATGAAGTCTAAGTTTACCTTTGTGAATCGGGCCTTAGACTTCAGGTCTAAATTGAGACTTTAGATCTAAACTTGAACTTCAGGCTTAAGGTTACCTTTGTGACTTGGGTCCAGTTTATTGTGTCAGACACCTGTTCTAACCAAGCAAAGTGTTGTGGCATATGACCTCTAATGCTCCCTAAATAACCTTGTGAGCAAGACACCAAAACATTGTTACCATTACTATGTGCTATTAATATTAATGATGATAACAACTCAGTTAATGAAAAGATTTGGTACATAGAAATCCAGGGTAGGAAACAAAGTGTTGACCCCTACCTGGTTTGCACCAGCAAATATCAGTGCAGAAGTTAGGCTGGTGCAGACCAGCAGAGTGGAAAAGACCGCTTAACACAGCCTGCCACTTACCTATCAACAAAAACTCTAGTTCTCTATATTGAGTTACGAGAAATGTATAACCATTGGTTGATGTATTTTGTGTATCGTATTATACATACCTGAGGTTGTGCTATTATCTATTTCTAATAAAACAGGAAACCTCTAGTCACCTACTTATTGTATCACTGTGTTATTTCATTCAGAATGAGAATTTAAAAAAAATAGTTCTGTATTTTGCCATTAACGTATTTAATTAAGACACGGGCCCTGTGTATAGCGCAAAATCTCAAAGAGGTAGAAGGTGTATTACATAGGTCAGAAAGTCAAGTGGAACCCCAAGATCACAAAGTTAAATCGAGTGGGAAGTCCAGCAGCATTTTCTCCTGATAGCCTATACTTCTCGAATAATTCTTTTTTGGGGGTAAAAATTTGACATGAAAATCATTTAAAAAATCAAAGCATGCTCTTGCACATTTTACCTAAGCATTTATCACTATTGTTTTGCTGGTATTAATGGGGCATGTTTGTTTGCATGAAGTAGTACATGTGGAAATCAGTTTCAGCAAATATTTGATACGTGCAAAGTACATTCTTACAACTGTCACTATGTAGGAATGAAGAGAAAAGACAGTCTGAAAAAATAATTTATTGGCGCTTTACACTCATCAAAACAATACAATTATATTACTGTTTTTAAAATAACTGAAGATAGCTCAAAACATACTCCAATAATAGATTTCCTATTTGAGCAAGTTTCTGATGGTAAGTACATTACTCACCTAAATTAATCATACATCATGCTGGACATCAATCAAACTGTGGACATTACATAGCATATGTCAGAGGACCAACGTCATAGTATGAAGTAAGTAACAGTGTGATAATGAACATAGATGTAATATAATGTAATATAACACAGGGAATGCTTTCCTGCAACCACTAAAATGTAAAGATTCCATAACTCATCAAAGTGAAGGCAAACTCTATTGAAGAAGGAAATTGCAAATTGATGGAAAAATAGAAATATGTTTAGTTTCCACTACGCACATATGTTCAACACATAAACCCCCCCCCAAAAAAGTAACCATTTAAAAACATAAGTATACCAATAACGACATAGACAATAACTTAAACAAGGAAAAAAAGCAGTTAAGAAAAAAGCGGTTCTAAATATCTGCGTAAATTACAACTAAAAAAGGCAATACATGTACTATCCCATACACTCACTTGTACTAAGAATTATGAAAAAATGAAAAACAAACCATTCCAGGACTTCATGATTAAACGTCAACTGCAAAATAATCAAACTTTGACATTCCTTTAAACAACATACTACAAGAGCCATAATGTTTATGAAATAAATACAGTTAAATACCAGGCCTGAATACATTTTTTTTAAAGCCTTTTTAATTGGCATTTTAATCTTATTAATACAACATCATATCGTATCGTACAATGAAAAATTGTATATACTCTTATTTCTGATAACCATTGCCCATTCTAGACAGTACCATAAGTTGCTAGCAATTCGTACTGTTTTGTAGCATGCAAAATAACCCCTTCCTTTTACGAAGGGGAGGTATGTAATTATCACATCAATAGAACGAATGCACATTCAAGGGAAATTGAAATGCCAAATATATAACAGGGAATCTAGAAAAGAATAACACGTTCAAAAAACAAAACTGCCTTTGGACAGATATACCTTGCACAGTGGAGTAAAATAGTCAGCATCAAATCGCTATCCCGGTACTCCAGTGGGTGGGGGCTACCAATTGATATGGGTGTGAGTGAGGGAGATAAGTGTCAGGAGATTGTGGCATGGTGGGCTTCTCATAGACCTCAAATTCTACCACTGATGAAGTAGACCTGGTAGTTCGATCCTCAATCAGCATTGTGTCCACACCGTATATTTTGTAAGACATTGTTGGTGGATCCCAAAACTCCTCAGGTACATTCCCAATTCCTAATCTTCTGGCTCCTCGTCCCTCTCGTCCTCTATTGGGTCACTACTGTCCCCAAGGTCCACCCCTTGGCCAAGTTTCGGGTGTTCCCACGTCACCAAAACATCCGTCCAAAGGTCTGCTATAGGGCAAGCACGTACCCCCCTGGCCCCTTCTCTAGCCAGGGCCCTTTCCCCTGCCCTCGCCCTTTGGGTAACATCCTCCCTCCAGGTTTGTATTCGGGGGCCCCCAGTCGACTTCTAGGTCATAGCTATTCATCTTTTAGCCAGCACTGATGCCAGATCTATTAATCTCGAGCCCACTTTTCAGGAAGTCGGTCTCTGGAACAGGCCCAGAACTCATGCTTCCAGAGTGCAAGGGGGGACCGGCCAAGTGTCGTTTCTAGGGCCGCCACTAACTCCTCCCAATAAGATCGTGTTGTGGGGCAAAGCCATATCATGTGGGCAAAATCAACGTCTAGGTAACCACATTGAGAGCAGAAGCGGGGCTCACCTTCGTATACCACCTGGATTTTATGTGGTGTCATGTAAGTCATGTGTATGAAACTAAACTTGGTGTATTTCAGTCTGGTATTTCTAGAGATCTTTCTGGGGGAGGTCCATCTTACACATCACAACGAGAAAATAGTCCCAGCGCACAGTGTTGAGCGCTTATTAAAGATCTACCGATGCCAACACTGCATCTCGGTTTGTCTGGGCCTCACGGTCATGCATCACATGGTAAAGTCGCCTAAAAGTTTGGGAGTTAATAGGACATTACCCCCAGGTCCCTACGTCCTCAACACTTTCATTACAAATGAGAAATACCAAAGCAGACACCGGCATTCATTCCAGAAAACACAACAAACCGCCAGGACAGCAAAACAAACCCAGAGATTTATTGGAGACAAAAAAGAAAAAAACATCAGAAGCGAACAGAGCTCAACACCCCCAACGCAAAACTTCCATCATCCCCCAACTGATTGAGGAGCCGATAATGCCTGATGAAAGTATCAGAAGAGGCCCAGGTGGCAGCTCTACAATTCTCAGAGAGGAACACCCCGAAACTCCGCACTAGAGGCAGCCACCCCCCTTGTAGAACAACCCTGAACCCTCAAAGGAGGAGATGACCCAGACACAGAGTAGGCCAAGGAAATGACTAGCTTCAGCCAACGCCCGATCGACACAGAAGAAGCCTTACCCCCACGTGAAGCAGCCCCAAAGGAGACAAAAAGGGAGTCCGACTTGCGAAACACCGCCGTGCGATCAAGATAAACGCGCAAAGCCCGACACACATCCAACAAGGACCACCGGGGACCACCAGGAGAATCCAAAATAGAGCCCAAGGCAGGCAAGACCAACTCCTGGCACCTGTGAAATTGTGAAGAAACCTACAGCACAAAAGAAGAATCAAGGCGAAGCACCACCCCACTCTCCGTGAAGGACAAGAAAGGTTCACGCGCCACCAAGGCCCCCAACTCCCCAAGACGACGAGCAGAGGTGACGGCCACCAGAAAAACCACTCTGAGAGTAAGAAACAACAAATCCACCGCAGCTAAAGGCTCAAAAGGCAGACCGATCAAAATCCGAAGAACTAAGGGCAAATCCCACAGGGGTAAGGAAGGGCGAGCACAGGACGAGAATAGAAAAACTGCGTAGCAGACGAGAAACCAAGTCCTCAACATCCGAAAGATTCCCCCACGGGGAACAAAACGCCCAACCGCGGTCCACTGAGCACGTAGAGTGGACACAGCCAAACCCTTCTCGAAACCCTCCCACAAAAACCGAAGCACAACCTGCAAGGAACAGCACAAAGGGGACAGGCACAATGCCGAACACCAACGACCGAAATGACCCCAATGCCGAACATAAGATTAGAGGGTAGAAGGCCACCGGGAACGCGGAAGGGCCACCACAAAATGTTCCGGGAAAACCGCGCCGCCTCTAACCCTGCCTCTCAACCTCCACACCGACAGCCACAACCGGAGAAGAGACAGGGACGGGGAAGACCTCAGAGGAGACGGGGACAGGGGAAGAAACCAGGGACCCCTCACCGCCAAAAGACGAACCGTCTGAAACCTGGACCTCCGAGGCCAAAACGGCAGGACCACCACCACCTCTCGATCCTCCTGACACAAGCGGGCCAGAAATCGGGGAACCAGAGCCAGAGGAGGAAAGGCATAGAGGAGACGGGATGGCCAAGGAATCGACAGGGCGTCCGACCCCCCAACAACCCTCCTGCAGAAACCGGGAGCAGAAGCGAGGAAGCTGTGCATTGTGCTGGGAGGCAAAGAGGACCAGAAAGGGAAGCCCAAACCTCCCGCACACAAGCCGAAATGCAACCGGGGTGAGAGACAAGTCAGAGAATCCGGAAAGCAACGACTCAGGATATCTGCCACACAGTTGTCCACTCCCCGAATATGAACCGCTGTCAGAGACAGCAGATGGCACTCCGCCCAACAAAACAGGGGAACAACCACCGCATTCAAAGAGGCCGAACGAACCCCCCCTTGATGATCGAGATAAGCCACCGTCACCATATGGTCGGACCGAACGAACACGTTCCGACCGAGCAACAGACCCCGAAAACCCATCACAGCCCGGGACACAGCCATCAGCTCTCGCCAGTTGGACGACCGGCGGCTCTCCAGGAGGGACCAACGACCCTGAAGGGATCGAGACCCCAAGGTCGCACCCCACCCCAAGGAGCTGGCATCCGTTGGCAAGACTAGAGAAGGGGAAGACTGCAGAGGCAGACCCAGCGACCGAGGGCCCCTCACCGACCACCACAGAAGAACCGGGAGGACCACAAGAGACACCGGAAGAAGAACTCCCAAATCGCGGGACAGGGGATTTCAGAGAGACAGGAGGTACACCCAAAGGGGACGTAGATGAAAACGCGCCCAGGCCACCGTAAAAACAGTCGCCGCCATCAGACCCATAAGACGCAACCAAAGGCGCACCGGAAAGGCACCCCCCACCCTGAAACGACGAGCAAGGGACACCAATGTCACAACCCGCGGTTCGGGGAGGAACACCCGGTTCAGATCCGAACGGAAGCAGGCCCCAATGAAAATCAAGTCCTGAGTCATCGTCAGCCGACACTTGGGGAAGGAGATCAGGAAACCATGGGCCCGCAACGCCGAACACACCACCTCCCAGGCCTCCAACAACGGGACCCGAGAGGGAGCATGGACCAACCAGTCGTCCAAGTACGGGTACACCATCACCCCTCGGAGAGGAAGCCATGTGACCAAGGGAGCCACCACCTTAGTAAAGACTCTCGGCACCGACCGAAGACCGAAGGGCAACACCATGAACTGATAATGATGCCCCAGAACACAAAACCGCAGAAACCGGCGGGACCGCGGATGGATCAGTACATGGTAATAAGCATCCTGAAGATCCAGGGTACACATGAAGTGACCCGGAAGTACCAAAGGAATCACCCTTTGCAAAGTCTCCATGCGTAAAGGAACCCTGGTCACCCACTTGTTCAACACCCTCAGGTCCAAAACCAAGCGGAAACCCCCCGTATTTTTGGGAACCAGAAAGATCAGGGAATAAAAGCCCTTCCTCATCGCCAAAGTAGGAACCTCCTGAACGGCACCCTTCCGAAGAAGATCCATAATCCCCTGAGAGAGATGAGCCCACTTCAAACGGCATGAAGGCCAGGGAGTCGGCCGAACCCCGGATTCTGGAGGAGGAACCGAAAACTCCAGAGTATAACCCAGGCGAATGATCTCCAACACCCAGGCGTCGGAACAAGATGGAACCCAGGCCGTCAGGAAGAAGCGCAGCCACCCACCAACCAACAACCCGGGACCACCGCCAAAGAGTCAGGAACGTGGCTTGGCAAGCAGAGGGGATGATCCCGACCCCGGCCAGAAGCAAACCTGCCCCGGCCTCTCACAAACTGTCTACGAGAGGCAGGATGAGAGAAAGACTTGGATGTAGAAGGGACAGGAGCAGAAGAGGAGACCTAAAACGAAGAAGAATGCGTCTTCCCCTTAAACAGTTCATGCAACTTGGCCTCCAATTCCCCCCCAAACAACCTAGTACCCTGGAAAGGCAAACGCAAAGCGCACGCCTCCTGCACAGAGTCAGTCTTCCAGACCTTAAGGACAAGACTGCGACGAGCCGCCACACAAGCCCCGCCGGACAGTGCAGAAGCACGCACCATGTCAAAGGAGACATCGGACAGGAGCTCCACCGGACGCTCGATCTGCTCCAGGAAACCAGAACAGTCGGTGGCATTGTCCATCGATTGATAGAGCAGCTTCAGGTCAGACAGCAGAGACTGAGAAACATATGTCCCCTAGACGCCCGCCCGCAAGGCCAGGTGGGAACCAGAGCGCAACATCCGCCTTCTTATCCACAGGATCCTCCAGCACGGCGTCCTCAGCCAGGGAGGCAGCACTCTGAAATTGACGTAACAAAGACCCCTAGAGGTACTCGGAGCGTTCTGATCAGGGAACCCCATGTTCTCCTCAACATGCTTCAGAATACCCGGCAAAGCGTCCTCGTCCACATATTTGCCCTTTAAATTACCGGCCCCCAACCAAGCAGACTCATCGCCAGAAGAGTCGGAAGAAACCGGAGCAGGGCACCTGCGACGGGTCCCAACATCACCCATCTCAGTCAAAGCCTCACGTAGTAAGCGCTTAAAATGCGCATCTCCACCACCATCAAGGCGTCGAGACCTGGCAGGGGAAGGAGACCTGGAAGCAGCAGACGAAGAAGAAGAAGAGGAAGACCTCTCCCGATGATGCCTCTTCCTCGAACGTCTCCCCATGGCAACAGAATACCAGAAGCACAGCCAAAAACAAAGAAACCCCACAGCACAAAACCGCTATGCGGTACTCACCCTACTGACCCGTACATAACGAGCAGCCCACAGCCGGGAACATCGAGGCGCCAGACTCCTGTCCCGCCGTCAAAACCGGAAGTCAGGCAGGCCGAAAACCGGAAGGGGAAGGAAGCTGCAGCCAATCCGGGAGCAGCAAACCGGCCGCGCCCCCTAGCAAGCCCGGCAGGCCAGGAGGAACAGGAGGAATGATGGGACCGGTACGCCTTATGTACTCCCAGTGGGAGGGGGAGGGTAGGTCCAGCATTCCTTCGTCCTATTTTTCTGTCGGTGAGATAGTAAATCTCATTTGTAATGAAGGTGTCGAGGACGTAGGGACCTGGGGGTAATGCGGGTAGGAATGAAACCGCTTTGATCTTCATGAATAAGAGTCTGAATATGGTGGAGTAAGTGGAGAGCCAATACTTTACTAAGTATTTTAAAGTCTAAATTCAACATAGATAAAGGGGGGAAATTCCAAAACCTGGGCACCCTGTGTCTTGGTCTTCATTAGTAGACTTTGGGAGTTCACCAAGGTGCCATGAGTCAAGGTACAGCTGAACCAACTAAGGGATCATAATTTCTGCATAGGCCCCGTAGAACTCAATTGGCAGGCCGTTGGGTTCCGGTGTCTTATCTATTGCTATATCTTTAATTGCCACTCCAATCTCCTGCACTGTAATATGACCACCCAGTTCTCTACTGCCTTCCTCAGTGATGGAGGCAAGGGGGATTGCCGCCGAAATAGTCCGATAGGTCCGCCATATGGATAGGCATGGGGAAGGCGTACAGGCTTTTATAGTAGTCATGGAACTCACCATTATTAGCTGCGGGCGAATACAAGGAGTGATCATCTTTTTGTCAGATATGTGTGTTAGGGGTCCCCTGAGACTCCGGCCAGATGAACCATGCTAACAGCTGCCCTGCCGTGCCTTACCCTTTTCCTCATGAGCCTTAGTGATGTATTGTTTATAACCATAACTATGCAGTCTCTCCAGTATGACCCTGTGTTGTTCTCTTATTTCCTGGATTTCCTCCAATATTCCTGTCCGGGTGCCTAGGGTCCCATCTAAAACCTGCAACTTGTCTTCAAGGGTTTGGAGTTCTTTGTCTAGTTCACCCTGGGTGCCTACCATCATCCCAATACATCGACCATGGACCACCACTTTAAAAGCCTTCCACTCCACTATGCTCGAGGATGTAGAGCCCTGGGTCTGAGCAAAATATTCTGAGATTACTTCTGCTAAAGAGTTGTGATAGCATACGTCTTACAGCGAGGTTGGATTAAGGTGCCACAAAGGTATAGGAGGGCGTTCCCCCAATAGTCGAAAATCCAGAAGTACGGGACTGACTTCTGATAGGGTGCGGCTTAAATATTCTTAGTGCACAATTTGTTGGGTGAGTTTCTGAGAACACACAAATCTATGAATCCGGGTATGCAGATCAAGCATATGGGAGAAATATGAGAAGTCTTGTTCCTCCCTGTGTTGAATCCTCTATATATCTACCATCCCTCAAGTTCCACACCAGTCTCTCAATCCGACCCGCAGCTTACTCGCGCCGGTGCCCGGCAGTTGTGTATAGCGTCTAATAACACATCTATCACACAGTTAAAATCGCCACCTATCAGCAGTGTCAATCAGGAGGTTAGCCATATGAGTGGAGAGTGAGTGAAGGAAGGGAATTTGATCCTGATTTGGCACATATACACACCCCAATGCAATCTCTTTTCCAAAGAGTCTCCCCACCGCAAAAACAAACCTCCCTTCCTTATCTATTATGGAATGGATAAGCTCAAAAGGGACCCCGGCCCTGATCCATATTAAGACCCCCCCTGGTGTAAGCCGAATAGGAAGTGGCATAGAGCTGGCCTTGCAATCTACCGCATCAAAGGGAGTTACTCTGGGTAGTTTGCACCCCGAGGGGGTTCTTTACTCCTCGCCACTCTCTTAAGTGGTCTCCTTCCCTCAGCCTGGAGTCTCACCCAGCTCACAGGCCAAGCCGCTTCGCAGAAGGCTCTCGCTTTGCAAAGTGCCCAAGGTCCCCCATCAGGGCCACTGCTTGTCCACAATACAATCATGGGGAGGAGTTTCCCACTGCAATGCTGAAGTCTCTACTCTCCTCAGTGGCAATCACTCTCGTTCCTTGAGTTTCTGAGGATCCCCAAGCCAGGCCCCACTTTTAGCAAACTCACCTCCTCTCCCTGGGGCTCATTGCATTTGTTACCCCATTTGCCAGGCCTTCCTGAACTCGCCCATCCTGCCGAGTCACAGGTCCGTCGCAAGGTTGCAAGGAGTAGAAGGGCACCTCATGTCCAACAGCAATGCCGCTCATCAGGCATGTGGCAGGGATGCAGGCCTACCATGGGCCTCAACCAGGCCACTCCGCAACCCTCCTCAAGTGGGCATCTCGTACCAGATTTTGGGGGGGGCTGAAGAGGCGTCTCAGGCACTGCGTTCAGTTGTTTCTTTCCCAGCTCGGTCCCTGGGTATCAGGTCGTCTATTTCCTCCATCACTATCACCACTTCCTGCCCCCGGAGGCCTTTCACAGATTCAGAGAAGCTCTATGGCATCTCCACCATCTGGGTGATGATCCCGCTCTAGCAAGGCCAGAACAGTTCCACTGGTCGCTCGCGGGGGTCCAGCACCCCTATGTATAATGCAAAAATATCCCTGGAGCCTAGTGGGCTTTCTGCCCCCCCGGGGGCAGATCAGGGGCTATTGCCCCCATCTGCCTCTGGGGGCAGAAAGTATGTGGCATTTTTAGGGCGATGTGGACATTGGTATGCCCATTCTGGGCAGCCCCCACCCCGAACCTTTGAATAAGAGAATCCCTGGTGCATGGTGGGCAGATCAGGGGCTATTGACCTCATCTGTCTCCTGGGGGGGCAGAAAGACTGTGGCATTTTTGGGGTTGATTGGGGGCATTGGCATGCTTGTTCTGGGCAGCCCCCCACCCCTGAACTTTGAAAAAAAAGAATCCCTGGTGGGCTTCCCTCCCCCCGGGACAGATAAGGGCTATCGTCCCCACCTGCCTTCTGGGGGGTAGAAAGACTGTGGCAAGTTGTTTTGGGGTGGGAGCATTGGCAATCCCATTCTGGGCAGCAACCACCCCATGTAATAAAAAAAAAATGAATCCCTGGTTCCAAGTGGGATTCCCCCCCCCCCCTTGGGGACAGATAAGGGTTATTGCCCCCATCTGCCTCCTGGGGGGAACAGAAAGACTATGACATTTTTTAGGCTGGGTGCATTGCCAGGGGAGCCCCCGGCCCTGCTCTATAAAAAAAAAAAAATCCTGGTGTCTAGGGTGCTTTCTGTCCCCCGGGGAGCAGAAAGACTCAATGCGCCCATTTGGAATGGGGGAGAAAAGGCCTTTGCCCAAAAGGCCGCACCCCCTCCTGGTGTCTAGTGGCTGGATCCCTGCTTGGTGAATGCCCTTCTGCGGCGATCCCCAAGCAGGGATCCACCAGGGAGCGGTGGCACTTTCCAATGCTACCTCTGCTGTATGTTTCGGTGCTCGGGGGCTGAGATAGTCCCACAAGCACCGAAACAGTTAAATTGAAACAGAGTTTCAGTTTCATTTTCAATGTAATCACGTTCAGTGCGCCATGCACGCAATCATCATTACATTAAAAAAATTACAAATGCCTCAGGAGGTTGGGGAAGCTCTTGCCCACCTCCCGAGGCAAAAAAAGGAAATCCCTCTGCTGTTTACAGCACTGGTGCTCATGAAGGAACCATTTTGCCATGAGGACCGAAGGGGTTAACAGGGACAAATGGATTTATTGTGTCTACTTATGTTAGCGCTTCGCATAATGGTGTGAGAATCTAAGAGCTTCAATGCAGCATCAATGATTATTAATGTGTACAATTAGTATAAAAAAGTTTTCAATGCTCAATGTACAGCGACTTCAGAAAAAGAAAAAATATATTTTGAGGTTAATTATGCACCCAACAATAGCTTACTCTTTAAAGTATCTTGAAACACAAACCGTAGATACCATCGAATAAAAACCAGAAACCTTCTCTCATACTAGAGAGAAACCACAATATTCACGCAGAAAGTAGGAAGGGGTGGGGGACTGTTAGGGGGGTGAGGCGGGGTGCGGTCTAGAGAGCAAGAGGAGAGAGAGGAGGCAGAGAGAACGAGAGGCATGGTAGTGATCACAGATATGGAAGAGAGAGAGAATCGATGCAGAGAGACAGCCTTGAGTGTATGAGACACCAGCAAGCGAGAGAGAGGTACAGAGAAAGAGAGGACATGAAGGTGCTGGGTAGAAAAGTGGGAACATTAGAAAGAAATTCAGAGGGAGAGTGATGGGACAAGAGAGAGGGGAGAGAAAGATATAACAAAGGAGTGGGGAAGAGAGACACAGGAGGAAATGCAGAGGCGAGAAGAGGAGTCGATGCTGAGAGACAGCTGTAAAAGTATAAAAGATCATAGAGAAGAAGAGGAGGCAATAAAGGAAGAAACAAAAAGAAAGAGTGGAAAGGAGTGTCACAGAACAATGAAGCACTGGGGAGAGAGATGGACACTGATGGAGAGAGAGACAAACAGAGCTAGAGTAAAGGAGAATGGTCAAGAGAGAGAAAGAACTGGAGGGAGGGTGTGCAGGAAAGCGGGACACACCGCTAAATTTACTTGGCTGTCTTATGTGCCCTATGGTATGCTATATGTCAAGACAGTCCAAGATCAGATCAAGAAAGGGAGGGATTTTAAAGGTTATGGTTAAAAATGTGCAGATGTTATTTAATTAATTGCCTTTAATTTGTCTTCTTTCTTTTACAGTTTAAGTGTAAATAGTGCATAAAAGCATAGAGCGCCAATTGTGGTTATCTGGTCGCGCCGCACTGAGACAAAGTCACAAGTTCAGCCCGACCAATGGTGCGCGGGCCACCTAAACGGACCAAGCTAAGCCAGCTGAACAAAGTACTTTAAATCTTGGTGCGTGATCTTCACAGCATTGTTTTGCAAGGCTTCTCATCGTCCGGCGTCAGTTCCAAGGAGCTGCAAGGGCCGCGATGCGGTGTCCTGCGTCAGATTGCATTGTGCTGCGTCAGTTTAAATGGAGCTGTTTGGCGAAGCTTCGCATTGAGTCGTGTCGGTGCTAATGGGCTGGCAGTTGAGCAGCGAGGCTTGACAAGGTTTTGTGTCACTCGGCATCGATTCCATTGAGGTTGACAGCTATGCAGCAAGGCTCTGCCAGGCTCCACATTGCTTGGTGTCTCTTCCAATAACACTTGTAGCTGCGTGGCAAGGCTTTGCAGGGTTTTGTGTCACTTTCCTCAGGATTTGGTGAAGACTACAGCTGGGCTGGCAAAGCATCTTCATCCCCACTTACATGGATCTAGAACTGGAGGGGTTTGGACTCATAGCAGACAGAGTTCAGGTGCAGAGTTCAAGAGAGTTGGAGCCTTTCCGGTCCCTGAGGCCCTGATCGGGAGCCAGAAAACTTGTCCTTGGAGTCACTCTGGTGGTCCTGGGTTCAAGATGCAGGTCCAGTCCCTCCCACTAAGGAAGCAGGGCAGCAGAGTAGCAGTTTTTCATGTAGCAGAGCAGCACCGCAGTCCTTCTTGTCAGTCTTTCTCTGGTCCAGAAGTGTACTGAAGCGTTAGGACTGAGGGTCCAATATTAATACCTTGTGCCAGCTTTGAAGTAGTAGAAGGTTCAGGAGATTTTCACCCCACCTCCAGAAGTGTTTCGAATTTCCTTTGTCCCCGCCCTGGCACAGCAAAGACTAGTGTCAAACCCTTTGTGAGTGTGCGGAGGCATAGTCTTTGTAATCGGCAAGTATGGTAGTGGACAGCTCCACCCCCTAATCAAGTCAGCGATGGCCCATCCTAACAAAAACTTGTCACCCAGGATACATGCTACAGGCACCAAATGATTAGGGCAAGACATATGCTAAGCTTCTAAAAGTAACATTTTCAGTATGTGAATTAAAATCCAACTTTACCATTAAGGAGGATTTTAAATTAAAATTCTTTAGACACCAAACTCAACATTTCTACCTTCTTCTAATTGAAAGTTACCACTTAATAAATGTGATAAGATAACCCAATGTTACCCCCTGGGAGAGGAAGGCCTTGCTGCAGTGAAAAATGAATTCAAGAGGTTTTTACAATCAGAACATGTAAGGGTTAAAAGTACATGTCCAACTTTTAAAAATACACTGCACCCGCCCCTATAGGCTGTTTAGGGCCTAACCTAGTGATGACATATGTATTAAAAAAGAAAGAAGGGCCTGGCAAAAGGTCTATTTTGTCAGTTCGAAATGGCAGTTTAATAGTGCACACCCAGGCTGCAATGGCAAGCCTTAGAAAAGCTTAAAAAGGCTTCTTAAGTAGGTGGCACATGCAGTGCTTCAGGCACAAAAGCAGAATTTAATTTATAAGCCCTGGGTACATGTAGTACCAATTTACTAGGGACTTACAAGTAAAATAAATGCCCCAATTGGGTGTAAGCCAATTTGACCATGTTTAATGAAGAGATCACGAGCACCTTCGCACTAGTTAGCAGTGGTAAAGTGTGCAGAGCCCTAACAGCAACCAAAAAAGATGTTCAGAAAACAGGAGGATGAATGCAAGAAGGGGAGGACCAAGAATACCAGTGACGATTTATAGTGTTTTCTATAATCATGTTTGGAATTTGTGTTCTCAGGCAATTGGTCGGTTTGCGTTTACAGTGTTCACAATGGCACCCTCATGGTGCACATTTGTAAATGTTTGTGGAGCAGGTCCAATGCTGAAATTTTAGCTCTCATACTCATTTGTTTTGTGTGACTTCTGATGTAATCTCACCTAGTATGTAGCCATAGGGAATCAAAGCCACCAGACCTATAATTACATTGTGAGGCTTTACACAGTCATCACCACACACTTATAGCATTAAATCGACAAATCCTTATAGAGTAATCCTGTTGCATAATTATACCATTACCTCACTGATGCCTATAAGTTATCAAAACAACAACATATTAAGAATAACTTCTAACCAGAGCACTACAAGCCCTACACCTTAATGCAATGCCCCAACTCTAACCCTATACCCTAACTAAGTTTAAAGCCCACACCTTACATTTTCAAGAAGCCCCACATTAGCCTTAACCTTAACCATAAGTTCCACACTCCTAATATTAACCACATTCCTTACCCTAACTCTAACCTGAATTTGATCCTGCCTATAACCCTAGAACTAACCTTAACACTAATGTTAAAGCTACGGATTGAGATTAGTGATATAGGTAGGGGTAACTTGACAAATATTTACAGACCTAATGTTAGGTCACAGGTATGGTTAGGTTTAGTTTTATGGTGACGTTTATGTTTTGACATTATGATGTAATTGTCATGGTTAGAATAGACAAAGATGACAGTGTGGAGGATGATAATGTTATTGTTGTAAATGCAATCAAGGTGCACCATGCTCTGCATTCCCATCTAGAATGTCAAGCATCAGGTACTATAGTCAATGGGTCACGTCTGTATCGATGTCCCAAAACACTCATCCTCAATCTGGGAATGTTTTATTTGTGACAGTTGCAGGGAATGTGAGTGAAAAAAACATGGATTCATAGACTACAAGCTCTGGGTAACCGTTTCACCTAGACTGTTTAATCACATTTTTAAGACGATTGGCACTGCCATTTGTAAGAAGCCAGTTAACCGAATGTGTCTTTTTAAATTGCTTATTACATGTTTTCTCAATGGTGTAAATGCCATTATCTTTAAAATGGGTTCTCTATTGTGTATTACTGAATATATTCCCCTAGAGTCCCTTATCATATCCACACATTGCCTTAAATACCCCTTCTTTCTTTACAGTGCAATTTTATTTCTTCCGGACACTCACTCACTCCTCATCATCCTCCACCCTCCCTTTTACTTTTTTGGGGGGAGGGAATCCTCCTTCACTGATTTATTTTAATTGATTTATTTCTCCCTTCCTCTGGGTTTCTATTTTTTGTCTTTTTGGGGGGAAACGCCATCTGTATCCTGATTCCACCTTTTAAACCTTTCCCTACATGCTTCTCTTCCCCTTGGTCTCTTGATCTCTATTTTTCGTTTCAATATTAATATTATGTTTCCTACATTGGATTCACAAGGGGGTCTCTATTTTGTCTTTTAAAAAACATTTTTAGTAAAATATATAAATTTTTTATTTCGCTTGGTGTTTTCTATTATTTTCGATCAGACTCTATTTCTGTTAAATTTTGCGGTAAAAGAGTTATTTGCTTTCTCATTGATGTGTTTCTATTATTTTGTTTTTCTCTGAAATTACATACTAAAATCACGAAAATCCTGCGGCTTGCCTTCATCTGGCATACTGCATAAAAGAAACGCTACTTCAACATTTGCTCACAATTTAAATTAACAGCTTAAGTTATTTATAGCCTGACAGTGAAACTAAATGTGCCTATTAACATGTTATTTAAACTGCACTAATAAACCCACATTCACACGTTTATTTATACAGTGCAAATGTCAGCTTCCATGTCAATATCGCAATACATTTAAATTCACTGGAGAAACAATACTGTTTAATGCCACTTGTTTTCAATGTTACGTTGACTTCGCACAGGAAGGCAGCTTTCCTAATACTTAGAAGCCTTATTCAATATGATCTCACTTTATTGCACGAGTTTAACTCCTTTCATCCTGGCTTTGGTAAAATAACACTTTTAAAACAAACACATAGGAAAAACAAAAGGTAATGGCACAAATCAGATGGGCAGAGGGTAATGGGCTATTTTTTAGAAAGAAATTGTGAATTTATTTATACCTTTGAAAAAACCTGATGTGGAAACTGCTATGACCTATAAGGCCCAAACAACCTGACGCACCAGCGCTTAACAGTGATTTCTGACAAAAATATAATTACCGGAAAGGTGAAACTTACTTTAAAAGTGAGATTTTGCTCTTGTGGTTCCAGTTTTAGCTTCTTTAATACTTTGAAATTATTTTCTGTATTTTCCTGTAATGTATAACCCGTTGGGTACACATTATAGCATAAATATGGCATCATTATTTTAATTATGACTAAAAGTAGTTTGCACTCAAAGTCTTACGTGGACAAGTGCGATACCTCTTCATGGAATCAACAATAGTACAAATTATAAAGTGTCCATGACCCCCCACTGAGGAGGCGCATTCAACTATGAAAGCACTCTTTAATGGAATACTATTCATGCACTTAGAGATGATGCACCCCTGATTTAAATCTACTTTCTTAAGCTTTTTCAATAGAGGTCTGAACAGCTTTGAATAAACACTCATGTTCAGTCAGCTGTTGCTGACAGGCAAACAGCTTACCATAAATTGGAGTCATAAGCTCTAAAGCACTCTTTTCACCATATGTCTCGTTTTGCACTGTCTTCAGGGACTCGTAGGTGCCATCTGTTTTTTCTCTTTTTGGAGTTTCATATGTTGCTGAATTTGTTTCCATCGCTGTGTATCAATATTATTAACTCTTGTTATACTTACTGGACGCTTGATGCAATGATGCTGTCTAGAGCGGCCGACTGTGGTAACCGTTTTCCCCAAATCTGACTGAGTCTGCTACTTAGAACTAAGCTCTGCCACGAGACTGCATCCCTCCTTGCAGCTAAGAGACGTTGTAACTAGTATTTAATGCACTATTATTTGGCTCAGGCAAGAGATGTTTACAATTTGCGACCCAATTCCACATAGTTTGTGGCAAAGCCAGGTTAGGAGTGACTTGAAACATAATTTTACAGAGGGTGATTGCATTAAGAAAAACAAGTACAAAGACCATGAGGACAGGTCCAGGGTCTATAAAAATGGTTCCCAAATATTCTGTGTACACTGAATTCTCAAATCAGCTTCTATTTAAACTTGGCTTTTCTAGCAAGTTTACTTTTATTGCACTAAATACCGGTAGGTTGGTGGGGGCTGGGGGGGAGGGGGGGGGGAAGTTGCGCTAGTGTGGAAAGGCAATATTTGCCATTGACAAGCTGATGTAAGACCACGCACAAAATCTTTCACTTATAATGCCGTGAGAAGAAATGCCCTATTACTTACTGTTAATCTTCATTACTCCTAGTCCCGTTGTCCTCGTCCCATTCATTATGAATAAGATAACCCTATCTCACCAACAGAAAATAGAACAATGGAATGCAGGACTCCTACCCCACCTCCTCCCACTGGGAGTACATAAGTGTACTAACCCAGCATTCCCTCTGAGCTACCTAGCCCCAGATGAAGGCCTGCCGGGATGGAGGAAGTGGAGTAATGAATGGGACAAGGACAACGGGACCAGGAGTAATGAAGAATATCGGTAAGTAATAGGGCATTACCCCCAGGTCCCTCCTGACCTCGTGCCATTCATTACAAGTGAGAATACCCAAGCACCACACAGGCATTCAACAGCAACAAACCACCAGGACCCAAGGAAGACAGCAACACCCAGTGATTCATTGGAACACAGAAGTAAAAAGTCAGGAGCTCACAGCCTGCAGCACCCCCAACCCAAAATTGGCATCATTACCCAGCAAATTCTGGATCTGATAATGCCTCACAAACATATTAGAGGACGCCCATGTAGCAACCCCATAAATATCAGGCCGGGAAACCCCCAACCCCTCTGCCCAGGAGGCCGTCATCCCATAAGTAAAATGCCCCTGCACCCCAGCCATAGGTGGGGAACCAGAAAGGGAGTAAGCTAACTCAATTACCTGCTTAATCCAATGGCCAATGGACAAAGGAGAGGCCTTCCCCCCCATAAGAGGAGATCCAAAAAGTCACAAACAGGGAGTCCAACTTCCAGAAAGGACGATTCCAATCCAGACCGACACACAAAACATGACTAACATCCAGCAACAATCAAGGAAGATCATCCCCAGACACCTGACCCACCCGCAAAGCAGGCAAAACCACCTCCTGGGAACAATGGAACTGCGAAGGGACCTTCGGGACAAAAGAGGAATCCAAACGCAAGACCACCCCATCCTCAGAAAAAAACAGAAAGGGTTCCCGCACATTCGAGCCCCCAACTCACCAAGGCGCTAGGCCGAAGTGATGGGCACCAAAAAACACCTTCAACATGACATACTTGATGTCCACCTTATCCAAAGGCTCAAAAGGAGTGGCAACCAAAGCACACAGCACCAGAGGTAGGTCCTACAAGGGGAACAGGAGCCGCACCAAAGGAAGGGACAAAGAAAAAACCCTCAGCAACCTGGAGACCAAATTGAACATATCTGCCAAATTCCCCCAAGGGAACAAAATGCCTAATTGCAGCCCACTGAGCCCTCAAGGTGGAAACAGTCAAATGCTTCTCAAACCCCTCCCAGGGAAACTGCAACACCCCCATCAGAGAACGATCTAGGGGAGACAACTCAGGAGCACAACACCAGTGCTGGAAATTCCCTAAGTGCCTCCCATAGGACTTGAGGTTTGAAGGCCTCCAAGATTGCTGGATGGCCAAAGTTAAATGCTCTGCGATACCCTGACGCTGCCACCCCTGCCTCTCAACCTCCACACTAACAGCCGCAGCCATAAGAGAGGCAACATCGGAACCGTCTGCAGAGGACATGGGAAGCAAGGGATAAACCATGGCCCATGAACTGTCAAGAGCCGCAGAGTGGGAAACCAAGACCGATGAGGCCAAAAGGCCACCACAACCACCACCTCCCGAGAATCCTGTACCTGACGAGCAAGAAACCAGGGGATCAGAGAAATGGGCAGCAAGGCATACAACAGGCATGACCGCCAAGGAATGGTCCGAGCATCCACCCCACAACCCCCTACCTGACGAACCAGGAAATAAAACCGTGGAAGCTGAGCATCGTGCCAGGAAGCAAACCGGTCAAGGAAGTGTAGACCAAACCTCCCGCACACCTGTCGCAAGACCTCCGGTGTCAGAGACAACTCCTAGGCAGGGGGAAAAAACAGCTGAGGGCATCCGTCGCCCCACTGTCCACGCCCCATATGTGAACCATAACCAGAGACAACAGGTGCTCCTCTGCCCAACAAAACAAGGGAACCCCCACAGCATTCAGAGACCTGGACTTAATCCCCCCCCTGATGATTGAGGTAGGCCACAGTCACCATGTTGTCGGGCCGAAAGACCACATTCCTCCCCAACAATTGCCTCTGGAAAGCCATGACTACCCTGGAAACACCTGCCAGCTCCCTCCAATTGGAGCAACGCCTACCCTCCTGGAGAGATCAAAGCCCCTGCAGATAGCACCACCACCCGAAAGCACTGGCATCCATTGTGAGGACCACAGAATGATAGGGCTGCAATAGCATCCTCCAGGAAAGATTGGCCGACATTGTCCACCAGACCAGGACAGGGAAGAGGGATGGAGAAACCAGAACCTGAAGGCTGAGGTCCTGAGACAAAGAATCCCAACAGGCCAGCAGATGCACCCACAGAGGCCAGAGATGAAAACGTGCCCAAGGCACTGTGAACACTGCTGTCGCCATGAGCCCCAGAAGCCGTAACCAGAGCAGAACCAGAAAGGAGACCCCCCTCAAAACCTGCTGAGCAAGGGAATTCAAGGTCACAGCCCAGGAGTCCGGCAAGAACACCCTTTTCAGATCTGTGTAAAAGCGGGAACTGACAAATGTCAAGTCCAGAAAGCGTACCAGTTGAAATTTGCGAAGGTTCAGCAGAAACCCATGAACCCTCAAAGCTGAACACACCACCCCTTGATTGATCAGCAGCGAATCCCGAGATTGAGCACAGATCAGCCAATCATCAAGGTAAGGGTAGAGGAGGATATCCTGGAGATGAAAAGTGGCCACCAATGGAGCCACGACCTTGGTGAACACCCTCGGGGCAGATTGAATTCCAAAGGGTAGGATGCCAAACTGAAAATGATGTCCGTGAAGGCAAAATCTCAGGAACCTGCAACAGCTGGGATGAATTGGGACATGATAGTAAGCGTCCTGCAGATCCAGAGTGCACATGAAATGCCCCGGGAGTACCAACAGGATAACCTGCTGTAGAGTATCCATCTTGAAGGACAGGCAAACAACAAACCTGTTCAGAGCCTTCAAGTCCAGCACCAGACGGAACCCCCTCTGGCAACTCGGCCACCTGAAAGATTATGGAATAAAACCCCATCCCCCTCTCTGGAGGGGCACCACCTGAATGGCCCCTTTCTGCAGGAGTGACCCAATCCCCAGGGACAACTCAGCCCGCTTGGTCTGACAGGATGGCCATGGAGTCAGACGAACCCTGGAATCTGGAGGAGGTCCGCAAACTTGATGTGGTACCCCTGGCGCACAATGTCCAACACCCACACATCTGAAGAAGACTGCAACCAGGCCGGAAGAAAGTGCTGAATCCATTCTCCTACCAACAACTCTGGTCCATCCATCATATAGTCAGTAACAAGGTTTAGGCTAGGGAGACTTCGCCTTCCTGTCCAGACCACAGCCATAAGAAAACCTCCCTTGACTCCCAGAAAACTGCCTCCCAGAAGGCTGAAAAAAGGGGGATTTAGGCTTTGAAGACCCTTTATCAGCAGAGGACTGCTTCAAAGAAGAGGAATGCTTCTTTTACTTAAAAGGTTTGTGCAACTTGCCTTCCAACTCTTCCCCAAACATCATAGTCCTTTGGATAGGCAAACGCAGGGCCGAGGCCTTTTGAGCGTCCTTTTGAGATTTCCAATCTTTCAAAAACAAATTGTGGTGTGCTGAGGCACAAGTGCCACTGGAAAGAGACAAGGCCTGCATCACATCAGAGGACACACCCGAAAGAAATTCCACCGGGCGCTTGATATGATACAAAAGCCCAGAACAGTCCAATCTATCATACATGGGACTGATACAGAGCCTTGACATCCGAAAATAGGGACTGAACAACATAAGTCCCATAAGTACCAGCACCCAGAGCCAGATGAGAACCTGAGCAAACGTTCCTGAGGGACGCATCAACCTTTTTAGGGACAGGATCTCTAATAACTGCATCCTCAGCCAAGGAGGTCCACACCACCAGACTAGCAACAAAAGAAATGATGTGAACCGAGTCTGGCAAGTTCTTGGACATGTCCTGGAGAGGGTGAAGTTTGGCCATGAAGTGGGGCAGCATGATCCGATCTGTGTCCCCCCACTCCCTTTTCAACACGGTAGCATGATCTGATCTGTGTCTCCCCACTCCCTTTTCAACACCTCATGGATGCGGGGATGGACAGGCACATCTATTGTGGCCGCCCTCTGAAACTGATGAGTCAATGAACCGCCAGACATGCTAGGAGCTTCCTACTCAGGAAAGACTATTTTGGACTTAACATGCCTCGGTAAATCAGGCAAGGCAACGTGTCTTTATCCACATAATTTCCTTTGTGTTCTCCCTCCCCCCATCCACTTCTCATCTGAACTCGAGTAATAAGAGGGCTGAACTGTGACAGTGCCCTTGGGCCGGGCCTCCCGACCCATCTCCTGCAAAGTCACCTTTATCAGGTGTTTTATCCTAGCATCGTCACCATCCCTGCAGCGTTTGGACCACGCTGGTGAAGGAGAAAAAGAGGACACAGTAGAGGTAGATGAAGAATCCTCCACATGTTTACACTTGCGAGAATGTTTGCCCATCCTGGCAAACCCCCTCCTGCACCCAGGAGGTGCACTGCAAGGAGAACGACCACAGCAATAGGGGAAGTAAACACCACCAAGGAACATCCCCACTGGAAAGAGAATGCCACAGAAACAAGAAACCACTGTGTGGTACTCACCCACAGGTCGCCAAATCAAGGCAAAAATCATCACCTCTGACCCCCATTGCCACACGCACACCGACCGGCATTGGCATGCATGACTTCCTGAACCGCCACCATCGCCTGTACAAACCAGCAGACAGGCAATCCAAACCAGAAGGGCTCTGCACTCCCCGGGTGCACAGAGTCAGCTTGCAGACAAACCTATGCGCCTCCCGTTGCACCCAGCTGTCTGGGAGGCGCAGCCCGTATCGCCATAGCTGGGGAAACACACTCCAACATCCAAAAGGCCCCAAAAAAGAACAGCATATGTCTCCCTCCAAGACCGGCAGAGAGGGAGACACGACCAGACAGCAACGTCCCCTCCGCCCAGCATCAGAGACGCCATCCTGCCAGGAACCCCATCTCCTGACTCGTTCCAGTCTGTCAGAAGACAGAAAAAAGGACAGATGTAAAGCTGGGTAAGTACACTTATGTATTCCCAGTGGTATGGGGTGGAGTAGGGGTCCAGCATTCCATCATTCTTTTTTTCTGTTGGTGAAATAGGGTTATTTCACTTGTAATGAATAGGACTGATCCAGCGAAAGGCCAGGATGAACATTTCACGATCAACAAATTACTCAAAATGGGCCCATATACACATTTAAGTTTCCTGACTGTTTCGCTGGGGGTCAAGTTTTATTTTCACCTTGATCTGAATTAGTCAATGTCTAATTAACCTTCACAGATCAACACTCTTCTTTTGGTCAATGGACCGTTAGTCGAGTAGTTGGTGGTGATAATAACAAATTCATTAATTTATCTTATAACTATCAATAAAATAATCAAAGACTCCGGGTAAGATTCAATGAATTTTATCTAATAACTCAGTCAAAATGAACGCTCATTTTTATGGGAGAGAAAAATTAATTTATCAAAGTACATTCAATCTTTAGACTCATTCAACAATTTAATGCATTAGGAGTGATAGGTGAAAAGACAAAAGACATAATAAATCATAAATTTGCAAAAGATATGCAAATTTAAGACAGAATAATATTTACCAAATGGTAAAATGGGGAAACCCAACCCTCTGGCCAAAGGACTGGCGGGGGTCTCCTGACTTAAGAATCAGGTGAAAAAGACTATAGGACGGGTGCAGGATAGGATAATACTTACTCACTTCTCTAGAACCCCGACGCACCGGAGCACATCCCTCTCTTACACTCTCAACCTCCTCGATATTCTTCTGAAAACTCTTCACTCTAATCAGGCTGTCTTTCAGGATTGAATCTTCCCAGTCTGTTCTCTTCTTTCCAGCAGCAGCTCTCACCCACACCTCAATCAGCATCGACGTCACCTCCTCTTAACTTAAATTACTCTAGTTCTACTCTTTAATTCTGCATGTCCCACCCTCAAAAGTGGCAAATATCAACGAATCATGGACTGTGATTGGGCAGGGGTAGGGGAGTTGTCATCACCTCATGCTGTCATGTTTAATTTCTTAACTAATTCTTTATTTGGCAAAACCCTTTCCCTTTAGCTCATTTATTATTCTGCCTTATTATTTTCCCAGGCGTCTGATGTATCAATTTTTAAACAATTTGTCAATAGGACTCTACAGTCCATGAACTCGTTCCCACAACGACTTGTCCTTGGCTCTTGGCAGCCTGTCAACGATCCAGTCAGTAGGTCACAATTTTGCCACACCGCGCATGTCCCAACTGACATACATCTTCACCGCCATCTTTTTCTTTGGCTTAGCACATTAGGCCCAAACATACACTATTAATAAAAGAAACATAAACAGATGTTAATTTCTTAGATATGTGATTGTCACTGTTAACCACCAATCGCTTCTACTCTATCCCATGTTAAATTTTCTTTCTTTAAGCAAAAGCATTAGCAGCAACGTCTTCTTTTGAAGTTCAGGCAAGCATATGCCAGGCAGACGGTGCCTCATGACCTAAGATTAGTAATTTGTGCGTATGCGTGAGAGTTTCCCTCTCAATTTTTATTTTAAAAACTTACTTCTTCTCCTGAGTACTTCCCACCCTTTGTCACCGATCTCCTTAGTCCCGAGCAGCCGATCTGAACGCTGCCACGGGGTGGAGATAGAATGACCGCCATTGCGCCGAAAGCCCGCAGGCCCCGCCCACAAACGTGAGGCCACGCCCCCCTGCACCGCTACAAAAGGCGCGCTGACGCCAGACATCACTAAGAGACATTGCACTCCTGAGGCGGAAGCCGGGAGCACGCTGAAAAGCGCGATTTTCTAAAAATTCCTTTTAATACTTGTGTGTTTATTTTTCAAAAAAACTAACTTCTTCTCCTGAGCACTTCCCATCCTTTGTCACCGATCTCCTCAGTCCCGAGGAGCCGATCTGAACGCTGCCACAGGGTGGAGATAGAACGATCGCCATTGCACCGAAAGCCCGCAGGCCACGCCCACAAATGTGAGGCCACGCCCCCCTACACCAAATTAAAAATTTGCCTCCCCAGGACGCGTGCAGCGGGCGCGCCGCCAGCGCGCCAAAGGCGCGCCAAAGGCAAGCCCGTCTGCACCTGTCCGCGACCGACAGGGATCAAGGGCCATCCCCCCAGGTATCTCCACCAGAACCCAATATAGCATTAGTGACCTCCTCAAACTCAAACCTCCCAAGGAAGCCCGCTGTCACCACCTCCACCATCTCCTGTCCCTTCCTATCTCCTGCCCTCATTGTAACTCTAGTCTCAAGTTGTAACGACATACCCCGGAGCAACAAAGTTTCACCATACTACTCCTAAACTGTAGATCACTGCCTAAACATAGCGCAGAAATCTTTCTACTAATTGACGAGAAAAAACCCGACGCTGTCTTACTAACTGAGACCTGGTTAACTCCTGACTGCGACCCAGATGTAATCCAAGCACTCCCTCCCGGCTATCAGATTGCCCGTAGAGACCGTATTCGGCGACAAGGAGGAGGGATCGCTGTCATACACAAATCCGCAATTCAGTGTCACCACACACCAGATCCAATCCCGGACTGTGAAAGAATGTCCTTCTGCCTGAAATTCACTCCTAATGATAGCCTAACAGGTATACTCATTTACCGCCCCCCAGGACTCTGAACAACTTTCACTTGGCACTTACCTCGCAAGCAGCGATTTCCGCCATGTCCTCCGCCAACTTCACTATACTTGGCAACCTTAACCTGCACTTTGACGACCGGTCTGATAACACTACTAATGAGCTAGTCTCAAGCCTAGCCGCCATCCAGCTAGAGCAACTAATTAAAAACCCCACCCACAACAAAGGTCATCTGCTAGACCCTGTTTTCAGTAACTGTCCCAACCTCTCAGTAGGGTCCATCACTCAGCTCCCGTGGACAGACCACTTTCTCATCCCACTCACCTGGTTCACCCATAAACCCACCCTTAAAACCCCCACCTCACGCACAAAGAGGAACTGGTCAAAAATCCCTCTAGAGCAATGGGGCAACCAACTTACGGCCACGAAACCCTCATTTACTCAGGATCCCCTACTGGATAGTGGGATCTTTAATGAATGGATCGAGGATTTCCTTGACACCGTTCTTCCCGCCAGAAAAACAGTACTAAAAAGAGCCCAGGAAACTGCTCCCTGGTACTCAGAAGAACTAAGGGAACTCAAACGTCAGTGTAGAAGGATGGAAAGGAAATGGCGCCTTGAATACTCCACCACTGACAAAGCCAGATACAAGGAAACCATAAAAGCATACAAACTTGGGATCACTAAAGCCCAATCCACCTATTACAATGGAAAAATTATTTCCGCCAGATCCAATCCCAAAGAAATCTACCAAATCGTCAAAACCCTCTACAAAATCTCCCCCCCTTCAGTGCCGGCCGATAACCCTATCGGCCGATGCAATGATCTAGCCGATTTCTTCCACCAAAAAATCAACAAAATACACTCCTCCTTCACCACCTCCACATCCGACCCAATCATCAATGAGCCCCAGCTCTCAATAGATACTACCCCTCTGCGTCTAGCAACCATGAGTGACATCCCACCGTTAGACCTGGAATCGCTTCTAATTCTTGCACTTCAAATAAAATCTGGCTCTCCCTCGACCCAGCACCCCCCCTCACGATGACCATGGCTAGCCAAACAATTTTCCCCACCCTTTTAGAGCTACTGAACTGCTCCTTGGAAAAGGTAATAGTACCCCCCATATGGAAAAAGGCCAAGGTGAAAGCACTTTTAAAAAAACCCAACCTCAACGTGAACGATTCTAACAACTATCGTCCCATTTCTCTGTTACCCTGGGCAAGTAAAATACTGGAAAAGTATTTTAATCACCACCTAACCAAACACCTCGAAGAAAATCTCCTATTGGATGTCACCCAAACAGGATTCCGCCCAAAACATGGCACGGAAACAGCTCTCCTAGCCGTGGTAGAAGAATCAAGAAGGATTCTGGATCGAGGAGGATCAGTGGCAGTGGTCCTCCTCGACCTCAGCGCCGCATTCGACACGGTATGCCACAAAACTCTATTGCATCGACTTTTCGATCTTGGAGTCTCTGGAAATGCTCTTGCATGGTTAAGATCTTTCCTGAGTGGAAGGACCTTCCAGGTCTTCGATGGCGACTCCTGCTCCACCAGCAAACCTCTGAGCTGCGGGGTGCCACAGGGCTCCTCCCTGAGCCACACGCTGTTTAATGTCTACATGAGACCGCTGGCTGGGATCGTTCGTCAATATGGTATCAAGATCATATCATATGCGGACGATACCCAGCTCGTGGTCTCCCTGGCACAGAAGGACAGCAGGCTCCCACAAGTCAACATGGCATCCTGCATGGAAGAGTTAAAAAGCTGGATGACGGCATCCTCTCTAAAACTGAATGGGGACTAAACCGAGATCCTGCTCCTCGGCCCCCCTTCCCCAACTACCATTGCACAGCTATGGCCCCCCAGTTTGGGCCCACCCCCATCTCCAAAGGAGGACATCAAGAGCTTAGGAGTCTGGCTTGATAAATCCCTGACTCTTAATACCCAGGCAACCAAGACCTCAGCAACTTGCTTCGGATTGATTCGGATGCTGAAAAAAACCCTCCCTATCCTACCCCTCGAAGCCAAACAAATCGTCATTCAGGGCCTCATTCAATCTAGGCTTGATTTCAACAATGCCCTCTACCTAGGAGCACCAGAATATGTATTAGAAAAACTTCAACGGACCCAGAACTGTGCAGCCAGGACACTATTACAGATACCCCGCAGAGAATCAGTCAAGGCAGGGATTCGATCTCTCCACTGGCTCCCTGTCAGGGAAAGAATAAAATTCAAGGCCCTCTGTATCTCCCACCAAGCCTTCTACAGAGCTGGCCCCCAGATCAACCATCCCCTTCTCACTCCATACCACCCCGGCAAACAGCTCCGATCATCTAACGCCTGCCTTGCCACAGTTCCCCAAATCAAAAGATCTAGGGCCGGAGGCAGGTCCTTCGAGCTCAACGCCTCCAAGCTTTGGAACTCCCTCCCCCCCTCTTTAAGATCCAATCAGACTCTCTCCTCATTCCGCAAAGAACTAAAAACCCTCCTTTTCAGAAACTAAGCACCTCACCCCCTCCTCAGAGTACTTTGCCCTCTACTCAGTGCTTGGACGCCCTCGGGCAGCAGCCGCGCTATACAAATCACCTTTTCATTTCATTTCATTTCATTTCAACGAGTTAGTCACATGGTTATTTACGCAGTGCTGGTTTGCACATGCGCAAAGCGGTTTTTCGGTTTCAAGCGGAATTTCAGTTACGTAGCAATTATTCTTTGTTATTCAAGCGTGCATTAAGCTCTTTTCCCAATATGTAAATGTCGTGTGCATGTTAGTTTTCTCTTATTTATTATTTTCTGGTTATTAGTACTTATTAACGAGAAATTGATCCGATCAAGTTTTCTTTTTCTTGAATCCTTGCTCCATCAGGACGAGGACAGGAGGGAACTGGGAGTAATTACAATTTACTCCAACGTGCACAGGTGGATGTCTGTGAATACCAATTTACAATAATTTCACCTACAGCTACAATAAAATGAGTGCTGCCTGTGCGCATCATTTTTCATTGAGTAATATCACTATTGTATCTGAGGGGATCTTTTCTTATGTAACATACCATAGATTTACATTTCTTTGAAAAATTGTAAGTGAGTACTCTATATGTGATTTAATGAATGAAGGCTTTAATTGTCCGCAGATTCAAAGGGGAAGCTTTGTCGACATCTTACCGGCCAAATACTACATTCAGCTGTGACAACCCTAGGTATCTCCGCTGTTAACTTGTATTGTTCAATGTATGTCAGTACGGGGCCTATTGCACAAGAATGAGAAAATTCTGGATTTAAGGGGTTATTAAGAGGTTGGCAAAGTGGCAGCCATGCTGTAAATCAGCAGGATTCCTGCTCTGCCAAATTTAGTTGTCCTTCCCTCCCAGCATCACTTTCTAGTAAAAGTGCTCCTGCCATACATGAGGAAGTATTTTCGTAGAAATGAATTGCTAAAATCTCAGTCTCTCAATATTTGTGTTGAAAATGGGAGAATTGGTTAACCCTTGGGCAATTACCGAGATCTCTGGCCCCATATTCAACATACTAACCCCAATTGTTGCTATTTTTACTGTCATAGGTTTGGCTTAACCAAGCACTAGTTCAATAAAAACCAACAAACAACATCCTGCATATTTGTAACTATCCACATCATGTTCATGCTGATGGCACACACACACATCTCCTTAAAGATTCATCCGGAATCTCTGCACATTGGTAGTACTAAATAGCAATAAAATGAATCACTGTTCTTGCTAATATTAATGTACATTCCACAAGGTGTAAAGCATCAATGACACATTACAGCCTTCCTTTCACATACTGAGTTAGATATGATCTTTCTTATAGAAACATGGGTCTCTCCAGAGACTAATCCCATCGGGATTGATTTTAAACCTCTTCGGTTTTCCTTCTTGCATGTTTTGAAAGGGAAATGCGCTGCAAGTGTTGCTATTGTTTTATTAAAAACCTATCTTTTCTCCATCCCCTCTCACTTCAGCTGGCTGGTTCGGTTTGGAAAATTTGAAATTCCTTGTAGCCCTGAATTATTTCCCCAAAATTAGCATGACTATTTCACTTTGCTCCCAGCGCCCACTATACTAAATTCAATTCTACCTTGATTGAGTAGCGCTGCTATCCTCCCTTTAAACCTCCTTTATTATATAAGGTGACTTTAATGTGTGGTTCAATATCCCTTTGAATCCAAACTGTTTCAGACCTTTTAATGCAGTATCTGGACGATATACAATTTTCTAGAAGTTGTCATAGTGCCGAACACAGTAATGGGCAAATGCTCAATTCTGTTTTCTTAAACGATTCAAAGATATCTCATTGATGTGAAAAATCACTGTGTCTGGAACGATCGTGCATTCATACATTTTTCTACAGCACATCCCAATCTGCCACAAAAAGGGGCCACACTGTGTTTTTCTGGGTGGCTCCCATCTGACCAGCTGACTTGACCGTAAATGTGTGTGCTGTTTCTCACATGATCTTAGATTTATCTACTTGGAGATAACTAGAGGGAGGGCAGCTCTATCTTAGATGTAAAACCATGTAATGTTATGCAAGTATGCTTCTTTATCTCATCACTGTAGGCAGTATCAATGGAATTTCATTAAACTGAGTTATGTGACTAATGTATCTGTTACCAATCCATTTTTCTGTGATAGACCACCACGGTTGATCAACACCAATGCTGAGGTCCAGTAAGCTGTAGCATCACAGTTGGGCTGGTCATTTTCCCACTCTGACATTTTCCTGGCAGCTGCAGAATTGGGACTGATTTTATAGCTGGAAGGACTGCCATTACAAAATTAGCTCTCCACATTCCTATCTTGTCCTAAAAGCCTAAAGGGTTTTTTCATTTTCAGTCTGGCACTGTGTGGTATTCTGAGTATTGCTAGTTTCTCCTTTTATAGTGAAGCTGGCTGAAAAGAGCAAGGCTTACCATGTTTGTGTATTATACCAAATCATACATTTATTAAAACAAATATGTTGTTTCCTCTTGTCCAACCCTTTCCTATGGAAATTTTGCCCACCCAGAAGATATTAGAATACCCTATTGCTGATGATGCTACTTTCGTCCTGCTTGAACTCTCTTCTCCCATCTTACAGTACCAAAATATGACTCAACATATTGCCTCATGGAATTGCGTGCAAGTTAAAAAGCCACTCCAGTGGTCCACTCAGAAAAGAAACATCCACCACAGATCTTACATTGACACACAATTTTATGGCCCTTGTTGGCAACGGAGAGGAAGTTGAGGGTCAGGGTGGACCAGATTTCAAAGCAGTATGGGGCTGCTACTTTTCTACTTATCAACGGGTCTCTCAACCCAGTCCTGCCCATGTAGGGTTAAAGTCCTGTATCTGTTAACTTATTGAGGGGTTGTCAGAGCCTTTGGTGAGACCAGGACAAGAAAAACTATTAGGGAGATCTTGCCCTCTGTAAGAACATGGTAATTCAGGAGGAGAGGTTTAGCATACACCAGGAGTTACCTGAAGGTTTGGA
Organism: Triturus cristatus; assembly: GCF_964204655.1. Taxonomy (NCBI): domain Eukaryota; kingdom Metazoa; phylum Chordata; class Amphibia; order Caudata; family Salamandridae; genus Triturus; species Triturus cristatus. Next base: position 1,185,843,659 of record NC_140581.1, on the reverse strand, counting down.
TAGAGAAGGCAAGGATAGAAACTAAGTACTGGAGTAGGTTGGAATGGACTGGGATTGGGACATTGGACATGAACTAAATAATGAATGGGAGGAAAACAAATCAGAAAAGCGAGGCATATACTGTACAACAAATAATAGGAAGACAATAAGAAATTTCAAAGCAGAACATAAACAGAAAAACTATCATAAATGAGTGGTTTTTTTTGTAATTTGGAAGCCTTTTTGAACTTTCCTGTGGCCTGGCATTGCTCCGCTGTTCTTTCCCTCCTGTGTCCCTGTGTTGCTGCATTTCCTTGTGGCCGGGCTTGGCTCCGCCGATTTCAGACACCGGACTTCATTCCCCAGCAGCCCCGCTGCTCCCGAGGACGCCGACGACGCTGGTCACGAGCGCCAGGAGGCGAATAAAGTCACGAGTGGGGCCTAGGCCCTTGTGAAGCCTTTTTGAACTTTCCTGTGGCCGGGCATTGCTCCGCTGTTCTTTCCCTCCTGTGTCCCTGTGTTGCTGCATTTCCTTGTGGCCGGGCTTGGCTCTGCCGATTTCAGACACCGGACTTCATTCCCCAGCAGCCCCGCTGCTTCCGAGGACGCCGACGACGCTGGTCACGAGCGCCAGGAGGCGAATAAAGTCACGAGTGGGGCCGAGGCCCTTGTGAAGCCTTTTTGAACTTTCCTGTGGCCGGGCATTGCTCCGCTGTTCTTTCCCTCCTGTGTCCCTGTGTTGCTGCATTTCCTTGTGGCCGGGCTTGGCTCCGCCGATGTCAGACACCGGACTTCATTCCCCAGCAGCCCCGCTGCTCCCGAGGACGCCGACGACGCTGGTCACGAGCGCCAGGAGGCGAATAAAGTCACAAGTGGAACCTCGTCCCGCGGGACGCGCGCGGGACGCGCCGGGAGAAGCCCGGGACAAGGGCGGGACCGTGTGAGGCCGTCCGAGGTTGGACTAGGTTGGGTTGGGCCAGGGACCCTGCCTGAAAATTTACTTTCACTATTCTTGGACATATGAGCAGCTTGGTCTAATCAGGGTAATTATAACATCTATTTGAATCTTGTGTTTCAAGTGTATTGTTTACCTTAGCTACCTTATTTACCTTACTCATGCCCGGAAAAAAACAAACCCCAGCTATTAATACTATAGATAATTATCTTATCCAAGTTGTGGCTAAAATTAACAGCGACAGGAGATCCTCACTGGGATTAGATTCATCCAACCAATTCCTTATGGCTGATAAAGAGTATGGGGATTCCTTGGCTTTACATGATAGTAGTACATCTTGTGTGGCTCATGACCCTCCTGACGATACAAACCCCATTTTGCCTAGTGGCGTAGTTGTTCTTACTGAAGCCAACAGTGATAGTGAAGGGGTGTCAGTGACATCCACTAATATTGAGTCCCCTTTTTCTATTACCCCTGTTCCAGCTCCGAGGGTTACTAGGGGTAAAAGCAAGGCTATCCCAAAACGGGGGGGTCTAAGATCTGGCAGAAATAAAATTGCAACCCCTCTGAGGAAAATATCTGAGGACGAGGAGGATGATCTGTTCAGTGAAGCTCACGTAACCCTTTCTAATGCTCAATTTACTAAACTATGGAGCATGATGGACACAAAAATTAAAGGTATAGTTAAACCTCTGGTTAGTAAAATTGACAAATTAACCGCTGAGGTTAATAGATTAGGTGGTTTACTAGAGAAAACTTTGGTGAAGACAGGAAATATTACTGAAGTTGCTGTGTCTAGGGTAGAGCCAGTAACGAGTAAAACATTACTTGTTGAGAATAGTGGATCTGACTCTAATCCTGTACCACTGTCTAATGTACCTAGTGGTACCTTTGTAGATATACCCCCTATCTCTGCCACTAATAATTCTAACATGGGGAAAGGGTCTTTCGAGCTTGTAGTTGAAGCCTCTCCATTAGTTCTTGTCCTTGCAAATGTCCCCCCTTTGGTTTCTGGGGAGGTCGAATCTGCCCCTTCTTTATTAAATAAATCTTTATCATGGCTTACAAACAACATGGTAATATCCCCCTGGGGGAAGCAACAATTATCTGTTGAACTTGTTAATGCCAGAAGGGTTGAGTGGATTGGTAACAGAGTTAAGAGGTTCAGAGGGGATTGTGTTGTCCTTAACTTCTCTGACCCCGAGGTACTATCAAACATCTTGCCTAACATCTTGCCTCCACAGCGAAGGTCAACTTCAATTGTACCATTGACCCTGGACTTTTTTTATCCTCGGAAAGGAAGAGGTTCGAATCCTAGTATTCTAAGAACTAAATGGAATGTTGTGACCAATAGGGGTAGTAATGATGCTGGATTTCGCGAATGGGGTCTATGTGTGGAAAATAGATTTTCTGCCCTGTCAAACCTGGATGCTTGTGATTGACAACCATTTCACCATTCATTTGATTCACGCTCTACTGATGAGCTAGGTCAACGAGTAGGTACTCGACTTGAGATTGTTAATATGGAGGCCATAGCTGGTTTAATTATTGAAAACGTAAAATACAACGGTATAAACGATATTGTGACGAATGGGCTTGTCTCTAGCCCCAAACCTGTAATGGCACAGGATATTGGGAATTTATTATCCTGGAATGTGGCTGGGCTATGTTCCAAGTTGGATTGTGGTGATTGGTTTAGGTTTGTTAGCAAGTTCGATGTTTGTATTTTTCAGGAAACATGGGCCTGTGACCCCGTTTTTGCTTTGGGGTACCTACATTTTTATGTACCAGCTTCTAAGGGCCCTAAAGGGCGTCCGATGGGGGGCCTTACTATATGGGTCAAACAATCTTTAAAGGTTGTTGTAAAAAGTGTGGAGATTGGTCAAAAAGATATTCAGCTCATTAGACTTATGAGTAATCTATCCTTATCCATCGATATTTATAATATATATGCCAGAGGTGGAAATGTAGGAAAATCTGAGGTTCTTCTTACCCTGTATAATCTCCTTGAGACACATTCTAGTAGGAAAAACATAATAATTGCAGGGGATTTAAACCACACGTTTGAACCTCTAGATACAGGTGAAGCCTTCTTAGGTGTAGAGGAAGACAAACAATGGGACATCCCCTTACTAGATACTATTCCAGTAACTCGTTGGACAGAGGATATTCTGGGTTTGAATGCAATGTGCCTCGAACAAGGGTTAAGAGCTTTGAATGGAAGGACAAAGTCAGATAGAGTACCAGCTATGACCTGTAATAATGGGAGAAGCAAAAGTCGTATCGACTATATTATTTGTAGCCTTTCCCTTTGGTCAACTGTTAGTGATATGGTTGTAACAGAAATGTTAGAGAGTGACCATAATCCACTATGTGTTACTCACAGATGGTGGTCGTCTGAATCCAATGCTTCTAATCCTCTGGATGATCCCCTACCCCCGCTAATTGTACCAACAAATGATATGCGTAGGTTAAGATGGACAAGTGTTAGGACGGACCAGCAAGCTATAGAAAAAATAGGAGTTGCGACCGATAAGGCTATTATGGCCCTAGAATGTGAAGCAGGGATCACTACAGGTCAAGTCAATACTATCAAAGTACATGAGTCTCTTTTCCAAGAAATTAAAAGCTACTTTCTGAAACCAGTAAATTCTAAGATGACACGTGTTTATAGAGCAGCTAAATGGTATAACCATGCTTGCAAGGTGGCACGAATTTCTTTGGGAGTAGCAATCAAGAGCAAAAACCTGGGGGCCATCCGCTCTGCCAGAAAGTTTTACAAAATTTGTATTGCCAAGGCGAAAAAAGATTGGGACGAAGCCCATTGGGACAAGTTGAAGTGTGCTAGTGATCGAAAAGATTCTAGATTATTTTGGCATATTGTCAAATGGGGACAAGAAAGGTCTGAAGAGGCTTGTAATAACAATGTCCCGCAGGACGCCTGGATAAATTTTTTTAGTGATCAGTATGCTATCAGGGATCAGATTGTAAATAGTACCTGCCCTATTTATACATTTTCTGAAGATAATCTCTTCACGAAGGGTGAAATTCTGTTGGCCCTTAGAACCGTACACAGTGGACGTGCTCCTGGTATTGATGGGGTCCCAGCGGACGTTTTCTTAAATGACACTGGAAGGTGGTGTAAATATATTTACTTGTTAATAAACCACATTGCTAAGGGTGCAGCTATCCCGGTATCATGGCGGGGTGCTGTTATTATCCCTGTGTATAAAAAGGGTGATCGTACCCAGCCTTGTAACTACCGCCCAATTAGTCTAATTGATACAGTGCAAAAAATTGTTGGGCGAGTGATTGTTAATCGATTGCTCGATTGGGCGGAAGAATTTAATATTCTATCTCCCTTTCAGGCTGGGTTTCGCAGGGCCACTAGTACTGTGGATCAAGTTTTTCGGTTCCAGCTGATCCAGTGGAGGACTGTGGTGCTAGGTGGGGGCAGCCTTTATGCGGCTTTTGTCGATTTGCGGGCTGCCTTCGACCTGGTACCAAGGGCGAAACTGTGGGAAGTACTTGTGGCCTTAGGGGTCCCAGGAGTCTTGTTGACTCTGATCATGAGATTACACGAAGGCACCTATGCTAAAATCCAATGGGGTGGATACGGTAAAGACACAGCCGAATTTCCTGTTGAGCGTGGGGTTCGGCAAGGGTGCTCAATGGCACCAACTTTGTTCACCCTTTTTATTAATGGCATTGTCCCCCGCATTCAATCACAGGCAGTGGATGCTCCCTCTCTTGCAGGTGTAAAAGTTCCGATTTTAATGTTCGCCGATGACACGTTAATTTTATCCAAAACTCCAAGTGGACTACAAAAAGCATTGGCCATTTTCGATAAGTTTTGTGGGGATCACGGTCTGGAGGTGAATGCGTCTAAAACAAAACTCATGGTTTTTAATCCGTATCGAAATTTTAAACCTAATATTACCATGAGTGGACGCACTCTTGAGGTTGTAACATCATTCACATACCTGGGGATCCTTATTACTAATGATAATAGGTGGAACCAGCATTTAAATATTGCAATTTTAAGGCATAAGCAATTAGCTGGAACCATTATAAAGGAGCATAGGAAATCATTGACCAAACCGATCAAACCACCCCTGATTATATATGAGGCAAAAGCAATTGGGTCAGCATTATATGGGGCTGAGTTATGGGGGCATGAAAATTTACAGGAGTTACAAACCTCTGAGAACAATTTTTTTAGGAAACTAACGGGTACTCCACAGAGTAGTCCGTTATTGCCTTTGAGATACGAGCTTGGCAGGAAAGAAATCTCGAAAATGGGCAAACTACGACCGATTTTATATTGGCGTAGGTTATGGACCACACCTGAGCTCTCTCATTATGCGGCTGGGTTCACTGACGTTATTAAAGCAGATTGCTTTAATAGAATTAGATGGTTCAAATCATTAAAACTTGCACTATCTGAACTGGGTCTAAATGCATTATGGTCCGACCCAGCTGGGGCATCATTTCCCAATAAGACAACCCTAAAAAATATTTTTGGGGAAAATGTTGCTAACAAGAGTTTGCTCAGCATCAACTGTGGGTCCATGACTGCTAGTTTTCTTGAGGTTAAATTGTACCCCATGTATGAACTGTATTGGGATTATATATCCAAACCTTTGGATAGGAAACTGTTTTTTCAACTAAGGGCGGGCTCTCTTCCTCTTCGTAACTTAACATCTAAGTGGAGGGAAGGAGGCCCTGCTACATGCCCAGTTTGTGGGGAAGGTAACGAAGCACTTGGACATTTTTTGTTCTCCTGTAAACCATACTCTACTCCAAGGCGTGTTTGGTTGGCACCTATGTGTAGGAACCTGGGTACTAAAAGTAGTATGGTGGCTTTGCGCATTGTTAGATCGACTACTTTAACTTGGATTATAATTGCCACCGCTAAGTATTTGGGGTGGGCATGGATAATAAGGCAGAGATTGCTAGTTCGGTGACTACTCTCTGCCTAGACGCTCAGAGACTGCTAGAGTATTGTCTATTCTCTGTTTAGTGTAATTTATCGTGACATCTGGAAAAGAAATTTTAAATGATTCTTTTTTAGTATAAAGATTTTATAAATTATACTTAATTGTATCATCAACATCAATTAACTTTACACCTGTGAAATGAAACTTTAAATGGTTCTTTTTTTTTAGTATAAAGATTTTATAAATTGTACTTAATTGTATTATCAACACCAACGAATTTTACACCTGTGTTTATGTATATTTCTTTTCTGAAAATAATTTGTTTCTTTTTTAGTAATGTGCGTATGTCAATATGACATTTCAGATTTAATTGTTTTTTATTATATGTTTGTATGTTTGCTTTTATGAGTAATACTCGAATAAAGCACTTTTTTGACTTCACTTGACTTGACTTGAGGGGTTGTCAGAGCCTTTGGTGAGACCAGGACAAGAAAAACTATTAGGGAGATCTTGCCCTCTGTAGGAACATGGTAATTCAGGAGGAGAGGTTTAGCATACACCAGGAGTTACCTGAAGGTTTGGATAGAGAAGGCAAGGATAGAAACTAAGTACTGGAGTAGGTTGGAATGGACTGGGATTGGGACATTGGACATGAACTAAATAATGAATGGGAGGAAAACAAATCAGAAAAGCGAGGCATATACTGTACAACAAATAATAGGAAGACAATAAGAAATTTCAAAGCAGAACATAAACAGAAAAACTATCATAAATGAGTGGTTTTTTTTGTAATTTTTTTTGTCCTCATATCACCACAGCTTCTGCAAATCTCAGGCCGTTTGACCATTTCTTTCCACCACGCGATCTGTTGCATTCACATTTGGTCCCACCGCACTGATCCAGCCTACCAGGACATCACCTAGAAAGGTGCCTTGGTGTAATCATTGGCTATCATGTTCGATCTGAGGTTCTTCCCTCAAGTCCACTCCATCTGATAAACTCAGCCCACACCTCAAACAGTCTTCCTGACTTACGTTCCATGTCTAGGCGACAGGTCCATTTTACCGCTTTAATCCAGTCCATTAAGCTTGGAGGAGATGGATCAACCCAACGTTTGCTGATCTACCTCCTGGATAGGAGTATCAGATTAAACATGAGGCCACTTTGCTCCCTTCTCAATATGCTGCATGAGGTATTTTCTACCCGCAATAGGACTAATGCGGAGTTTAATGCAAAGGTTACCCCCAGATTGCCTCTGAGGGTAGTCTCATTGTCTGCCCAGAATGCCTTAATCCCGGGCCAAAAGAAAACGTGTTCTCCATTAGCTTTTAAAAAGCCACATCTTCTACACCTGGGGGTCGGCTGCAAAACAAACTTTGCAATTTTTTGGGGTGTCCAGTATAGTCTATTAATAGTGAAGAAGTGAATTTGCTTTAGATTTGCAGACTTGATGACCGCATATAGCAGTTTCTAAGAGTTATGCCATAATGGTTGTGGGTCCACCCCCTGGAAAGTATGTTCCCACACCATATCTGGTAATATCAGTTTCTTATCTTCAGCTTCCAGGAGTTTCAAGTACCATGTGGCTACCTTCTTTCTTTTGGGTGTCACATCCTGGAGTGAGGACTCAAATTCCCAGCCCCCCCCCCCCATCTCTGAGGTCACAAGCCAGGATGACAACTGTACATATTTGAGCCTAGAAAAGCTATCCCCAGTTTTAGCTTTCAGAACTTACTGGGGTAAAATCCCCTGCTCTGTCATCAAGTCCCCCCAAGTCACAATCCCTGCACGTCTTAATGGGAGTCTCAGCCCATCCTTCATGCATTCTAGGGTGCCAGGAGAGTACCAAATAGGAGCAAAGTCAGAGTAGCATCCAATAATGAGTTCCTTCCTTACCCTGCATCAGACGTTTAGTGCTGTCTTTGGAACCTTCAGTAAAACCTTTTTCAAACATTTTGGGGCGCCAAACTTATACAGAAAACCAAATCTCCAGACTCTTAAGCAGTTGAGCTAATGGTTCAATATGAATGCCGAACAAGAGAGGCAACAGAGGACAACCCTGCCTAGTACCCCTTTGGAATACTGAAACTTCTAGTTAGAGAGCCATTAAGGAAAATTCTAGCTGACGAGTTTTCTTAGAGTGACCAAAGTATAGAGATGAAACCAGGACTAAATACCATTAAATCCAGGATGGTCCATAGGTAAGCCCAACATACCCGATCAAATGACTTGACGGTGTCTATCATGCCCACGGCCAGAGGAATCAATTGAGCGGTGGCTACGTAAATTCTAGGGTTTGCCTCTTTGGCACAAATCTTTTCTGGTCCGTATGTATCAACTAGGGGGTTAGCTTAGCAAATCTCCCTGCCAAAATGCTTGTAAAGATTTTATAGTCTTTGTTTAACAGGGAGATTGGACGATTGGAGTCTGCCTTCCGAAGATCTTTGGCAGGTTTTAAATCCAAAACAATTGTGGCCTCTTTCCATGAATTTGGAATCTGTCCCCCTGCAGATATTTTGAATTAAATAGCAGTTCCCATTCTGAGACCATCTCATCTGTTATGAGCTTATAGAGCTCAGATGGTATTGCATCTGGGCCGGCAGCCTTCCCATTCTTTGGCCGTAGGGAGTACGTCCTAATTTCCCCCTTGGTTATTGGTGCTTCCACGCATTCTCTACCCTCCCTTGTAAGCCCCAGAACCTCTACACTTTCCAGCCAATTTCTAAGCCTCTCCGAGTCTGGTTGAACCTCTTCTGTGTACAGTTGAGGTAAACAAGGATACCAGTAGGCTCTGCATTTACTCAACCTTATTCGTGACATCTCCCTGTAGGTTGACAACCAATTCCCTAATGGGATTCCTAGACCTTCGATGCTAGCAACACTCTGCTTTCTCCTAGTATTCAACTTGTTTCATGCACCTGGTTTGCCAATTTTCTCTGCACTTTGCTTCCGATTTAATCTTGTAATTTAACCTTGCCTCATCCAGCTGGCTCGATAGCCTCTCCCTATCCCTAATGAGCCTTGCATTTTACTGCTGCATTTCGGCCTCCAATGCCCCTACTCTTTCCTCCAACGTACCGAGTTCTGCTCTTTCAGCCTTATTTTTAACATGTGCCTAACTTTTCAACACCCCTCTAAGATATGTTTTGAAAGTGTCCCAGATTACATCTAATGGGGCAGATCTGGCGTTGTCTAGAAAGAAATCGGCACTGTTTTTTTCAGAGTGGCGACAACTTCAGGGTTTAGGAGGATGGCTCTTTTTAATGTCCACCTTGCATTATAAAATGGCCTTCAAAACACTTGACATGCTAACTGCTGCATGTTCCGAGATGTGTCCCAGTAGCAAGTTGGCCTCTTTTATTTCTTGCTAGAGTTCTATCCACGTAGATATAATCCAGTCTGGAGAAGTGACCATACCTTTTACTGTGAAAAGTATGACCTCTTCTTGAACTCTTTAAATATCTCCATGCATCTACTAAGCAGATGTCCTGAAGCATGTTTTTAAGGGCCTGTCTCGCCCTAGGGGCTTGGACATAGTTCTTTTGGGTAGATCTATCTTAAATGGGGTCCAGAGGGGTGTTAAAATCTCCCCCAGTAATTAACGGGGTTGTTACCTCCACTAGGTTTCACTCCAGATTTACTATATGCTGGGGTCATCTAGGTTCAGGCTGTAAAGTACAACACACATAAACTCAGAGTCAAAACATCTCAGATTTGCCAAGGCCCATCTACCTGAACTATCAATTTTCGAAGATATCAGATCACCCCCTTATCAGGATAGCAACCTCCTTACAATGCACTGCTTAATCTGAAACAACATAGCTTCCTACCCAACTAAATTTAGAAAAAAGGGATCTACTCTCGCTAGCCATTAAATGGGTCTCTTTCTTCTAAATATTTCATTACCAATCATTGTTTTCTTTTAGTTCTGAAACCATTAACATTCCACGTAAAAAAATAGCTCTCTGATACTCCCAATCATCATTCGTGGATTCAAGACCCTTCCTTAAAGGGATTATCCTATGCTGACCAGCTACCCAGGCATGGCTGGATGATAATGAGGACTTATTTTTTCCATTTTCTCCCACTGCTTCCCACCCGATGCCCTTCTGCACTACAGTGACCCCCCCACATCCCATCCTGGGAAACCCTCCCAGGCATGGATTGCCTGATGAGCTTCCCTATGGAGGCGTGGTTATACTCAAGTTAACTTCACTTTGGTGGGCTCTCCTTGCCCCTCTCAGCACAGCACTCATTATGTCACTGAGGTTCAGGATACCGCCCCTTTTTTAATGGCTTTGATCAGGGCATCTACTTCCTCCACTTTACGATAGTCACACATTTAATTATGCCACATAACACAAATCATTGCTGGGAATTTCAGTTGTGCTTTTTCCCCTAACTTATGCAATTCCTCCATTCCTTTACTTAATTACCCACTGCTTGTGATCTGTTGCCTGACAGACTTCAGTTCTGATTGAAAGGTAATACGTGTCAACAGTAAAAGGCCCATTTCTTAAAGCTGAACTCTATTTTGCCTCCTTGGCTGAATATGAGAGAAAGTTCACTAGAATTTTCCTTGGCTTCTGTCTTTAAAGGTTTCTTTTAAAGGGGTCTCTGTGCACTTATTGTATCTCTAGGTTTCAGATTAATGTCCTACCTATCTTTAAGGGCAGTGTCTCGCTGTAGCGTGATTATAAAAGCCTTGATATTGGAACCCTCCTCAGCCTCTTGATCATTCAGGAGCCTAAGGTTGTTCCTCCGTGAATGTTTTTCAATCCTGTCAAGGTCTTCCCTTAATCCTTGGTTCTGTCTGGACAGCAGGTTTATACCGAGGGAGTTTTTGCGATATCTTGTCTCATCATAACTATCTCCTCCTTTAATGCTCTTGTCCGAATTGCCACTTCTTCTAGTTTTTGAGCTAAGGCAGCACAGGAAGTTTGAATATCTGCTTGATTTGCCTCCGATATCTTACATCTGGTCTTCATCTACTGTTTTAACCTTAAGAGATTAAGAGATGGAGGCCAATGGCTCCTCAGGTTGCTCGCTGACTGTCCCCCTGCCTCAGTCCTTTTCTGACTATGCCCCACCTCTGATCTTGGCTCATTCACTACTGCGAGAATGTCAAAACCTATTGTGTGTAGGGACCTGAACTGCGCATCTCAGGTCTTCACAGGGCCCACTATCCACTTCAGCAATCATGTTTTTGCAAAGAGGGGTGTCTCTACCAGTCACAGGCACATTGATGGCATTATCCATGCTAAGAATCCTCTTGGTTACCCCCTCTTCCACCTCTCTCTCTCTTTGCTTTGTGGGGCTGGTAGAGTCATACATTTATAAAAGGATTTAAGAGAGGGGGTTACCTTAATCTGGAGGGCGGGTTTCTTTTGCCCCTTCCCCATGGGCTCTTCCCCGACAGTTTTGCAGATTTCCCAGATTTTGTTGCAGTTGACTCAATTTCCACTACCTTACTAGGTAAGTAATTCTGCCCCCTGACAATACGTATAGCGCGGTGGGCCACATAGACTGGGGGACATTCAAGCCCAGGACTTATACTTTGCGTGCCTGAGTTGGAACAGCATCAAGCATATCTTGAAACTTTGCCACTGGGTTTACCCCCCTTCTCTGAGGGCAGACTGCTCCTCTCCATAAGCGTGGCAGTAATATTTTAACATATACACAAGAGAGAACAAAGGAAATGGAACAAGTGGAGCTTCAAATATTAGCAAGCTCAAGAAAAAGCAGGACCGCATTCTAGGAAACAAGAACAGCACTGGGATGGAAGCATGTAGAGCAAGGAACATTGAAATAGAGGACAAGGAACCTACAAACAAACAAGGACATATCTGTAAGTATGAACACCAGGGGCGTAACGCAGGCCCTAGAATTAGGACTATCGTAATTTAAGACTGGGAATTTGCGCACAAACATGGACAGAACTAGAAGTATGAGCACAGAATTAGGATCACTGTAATTCAAGACCAGAGATCTGCATACAAACAAGGACGGGATTAAAATGATGCAGACTGAACTAGTAACACTGTCACAACACAGGGACAGAGAGGTTGCAACCACAAGGAACAGAAAGAAGCTACACTGGCAAAACAAATAATGGGAAAAAGAGTAATAAAGAAAACTAAAGCACAGAAACTATGAACAAGGTTGGAAGCAAACCAGTAAGCCAACACTGATTTGCACAGATCCTCAGCAGTAAATACAACTGCTAGAATAGTGCACACTGAGCTCACAAGGCACAAACAGCTGGAAGCTTGGGGGAATAGCACAGATGAAGGGAGAAAGCTAGGTGGAAGTAATCAGCATGATGCTGGGACTCAGAGTTCCACTAATTGAGGGAAGGCTATACTGGGAATCGGAAAGGAAAAGATTAGTAAAACCAGCATGCACAAGAGGAGAAACAGGGAAACCACGAACAGAGTGTGGATTAGAGCTGAGAGTGAGAAAAGTCCAGAAAGTAAGTGAGAATGTGTCAATATATACATAGCAGCCAGGAACTAAGATGTTGAACATGGATTCACCTCCAGCACATGATCTAGCTAGAGTATGGTGATACAAAGAACTACAGGGACCAGTATGCATCGGGATGGTTGGTGGAAACCAGGACTGCAGAATTATGTTAAGCAAGGTGAGCAATGAGCATAAAGTGTTCTGACATGTACCGGTCTAAAGGTAGAGCCCCACAGGTCTCAGTGAGTGCAACCCGATGTCAGGATGGCAGAATCTGACATTGCCTATCTAACACAAGCAGCTCTCCACCCCATCACTGGTCTTGAAGTGAAGCACTGCCCATGCTACATGCCCAGAACCTCCTTTGATGCCGCCTCTAGCCTTTATATGACTATTCACAACCTTCTACGTTGTCTAACACAGTTCTAGTGGTTCTGAGAAGGGTTGGTGTTGGGATAGGAATTTGATCATGTTTCCCCTATAAAGCTAGCTTCACTTTAGTACTCTGTGTGGTCTAATGGGCTTAATGTTCCAACTGACACTTGAAATTTAACATTTCAGCAAATATGCTGCCCTCAATCTCCCAAAATAAGTTGAAAAGCAAATACACAGCACAATGGAAAGCAAGCCAGTCAAAATGAAACATCTAACAGTGTTTTATGTTTTTTCCTACTTCATTTCCACCAAGTGTTCTGTGATGAACCACTTACTAAAATGAAGAGGTAACCTTTTACTTACTGATAAATCCATTGCTCGTAGTGCTTCCTTTGCTCGAATTAATCACTTCATTAGAGGCGTTGAGCCTCCAAGACACACCCCCTTCTAAATTAGAGCACACATAAGTTCTCCCACCCTACTCACCTTCCTGTTTTGGCTGACTCACGTCATAACCAACTAGTTGGCCTAGCCCCACATGTAAATCAATTTGGGCAGAGGAAGCACTATGAGTAATGGATTTATTGTTATGTAAATGAGACATTTTCTCCAAGTCAAATAAGCTTTATTTGGTGCATAATATACAGCCATAAAAGCATTCTAATCAAAAGGATTAGCATTCCTAGTAATCATTAAAATTGTACTAAAAAGATTTTTCTTACATACAGGCATATCCCAAACAATGTATATGCAACTTGCTAGTCCATATTGGTCACAGTTACTAACTCACAGCAAAGATACAGTTGATAATACAAGAACAATTAATCATAACTGAATTGGAATATAAACAAAAGCATTTAAAAACATTTTAAATTCCATACAAATATTAAAAACATCCTTATGCTACTAAAAGAAGAACATCATTTAAAAGCTCAAACTCAGGGAGCTGGGGTCAGTGCATGTTGTGTTTTTCGTAATCATTTAACTCGTTTAGACAAGGTGCATTCATAAAGTGCGGGGCAATAACTAGTGTCAGAATAAGAAGATGTGGTCCTTCAAAGTGCGTATTCTTAAAGTGCATAAAGTGCGAAGCAATAACTAGTATCAGGATAAGTGGATATGGTCCTTCTCATGTTCAAACATCAGATTATTCAAATGTTAAGGCTTCTAAATGAGAGTTTTCCTTTCTTCTCCTGATTGCCATTTGTATAAAAGCAATAACTGCGTTCATAATTTTATCATTTTCCAAACAACAGATGTAATTAAAAGCATGTTTATAATGATATAACTTATTATCTAAGAAAAATGGTTTTAACACAAGTTTCCAAATTTCCCGATAAAAACTACAAAAGATGCAGCGTAGACTGGAGGGATTTACCATCACAAGGACAGTTTAGGAGATTATGACTCCACTTTCCCGATCTAGGGAAAGCTATTAAATAATGTAGGGAGCTCAACCTTAGTCTCGTTAGATAGAATCTATGCTGGATGTTTCCTACCGAGGTAAGATATAGTTGAATGCCCATTGATAGTGGGAGCTCGCAGTAGGAAATAACACTCTGTTTTAAACTAGCTTCATCATCTCTTGCACGTTCCTTAGAGTTAACAAGCCTTGTCTTTAGATCACTTTTACTATAGTCCTGGATAGCTGATGGATCGTTACGATCAGAGTCCACTTTACAGAATTTTAAAAGGTTATAAATATGTTCTAGCCAGGGGATATTCCTACTATGGTCAAGGGCAAGGCAGTCTAGTATTATGTCCATAGTGAACTTGGTCGCATCCTTCGTCCAGATCCCATACCAAAAAGTAAGTGCTGCTGTGCTTATAAAATCACTAATATATGGTAATAGCAACGATGTATGAGGCGGTGGAACTTGGGACTGCCAGCAGTCTTTTTAAAAACTTATTTTCATGGGTTTGTAGTGAAGTTGTGTTGGCCCTACCCCATATAGCTGCCCCATAGCATGCACCTGTTATACACTTACTCCTGTACAGGGTAAGGATTTCTGTACCGGTTTATTACCTATTTTAGTAGGAAATCTAAGAATAGCCTCAATTGTTCGCAAATATTTCGGGTTTCATAATTCAATATGCTCACCCTGAGTATCATTCCTGTTAAAAAGTAATCCCAAGTAAGTGAAGGATGTAACTGTATTAATTTGGGCACCCCCCACGTGGTGTTGTCTATTCTTCACTCTACTTTTCCCGCATGTCATGACGAAAGTTTTGCTAAGATTCAGCTGTAAATCTTTTTCAGTCATATATTGCGTAAATGTTTCTATTAAACACTAAAGACCATTCGCAGTCCTCGACAACAGGAACGCGTCTTATGCGTATAGGAGTACTGGGGTAGTGCGTGTGCCAACTCTTGGGGCATTATCATTTAAATTTTGTAAAAAGGGATCAACATTGCTAATCTATAAGGAGAATAAAAGGGGAGCTAAAACACATCTTTGTCGTATCCTTCGAGTAACCCTGAAATCGGGGGTCCATTCTCCCTTTGTGCCAAACTGTACTCTAGAAGTTAAAAAGGTGTAGATCTGCGATTAAAAAAATAATAATATCATTTGGAGCACCTAGCCCTTTCAGTGTTTGCCATAGTTTAGTGTGATTAACCAAGTCGAAAGCACCGGTAAGGTCGACAAAGCAAAGGTGCAGCTGGCCTTCCTTCGCTAGAGTGTAGTTCATATAATAGCTCAAGGTTTACACATTATTCCACCGTCCCAATGCTCCTTCTGAATCCATACTGGACCTCAGTTAGGATATTATTCTTGGAGACCCAGTTTTCTAGTCTTCCCAACATGATTCTGCCCATCAGTTTGGATGTATAGTCCAGAAGGGATATGGGGTGGTAGCCTTCCCTCTGTCCCCCTTTTTATAAATAGGTACTATCATGCTTTCTACCCATGTCACTGGTAACACTCATCCTATAGTAGCATTAAAAACATTTAACTAAATTGGTGACCAAAACTCAATATTGTGTTTAAAACATCAATAGGTACCACATCAGGCCCTGCAGCTTTACCATTCACACTTTTATTTAAGGTATTTTTAATTTCGTCCAAAGTGATTAGTGGTGTCTTAACAGTTTCCACTAAAATAAGGTTACTGTTGCCTCTTTCTTCATAGTGGTCACAGCTTCCGGGTTAAAAATACTCTCGAAGTGTGTTGTCCAATCATTAGGGGTTACTATAGTATCTATTTTTACCGATTTTGTATCCTTAGAAAAGCGGTGATCTATAATTTTCCAAAATAAAGTTGCATCACGTGTCTCTGCAGCTTGGATCAATTTTTTCCAAGCCTTCTCTCGGATCTCTATTTTCCTTGGGGTTCAAGGTAATTTTATCATTTTTCCTTAGGTTACTAATCCTTTCACTATCCCAGGGACTTGCTTTTAGGGCTGTTTTTAATTCCCTATTTATCTTTGAACACTCCTGGTTAAACCATCTGGGATTATGATTACAATTTTTCGTATCTTTCAATTTTAAGTCACCAGCGATTTCAATCATGATGTTGTAAAAGGCACTTACAATATCTGGATTTGAAGAGGAACTATCCAGACAAATATTGATGTCTTTTTGTTTTTTCCCATATTAGGTTTTCCATAAATGTAACTGGGTTCACACCCGACCATATTATAGAAACTCCATTATTACCTTGTGCCTCTATATCTATGTCAGTTATCTTCCACCTTTCTTACCGTGGCAGGTTTAGCTTCAGTATCATAAGTAGAGGGTGATGGTCACTAAACAGGCTTGCGTAAATGGAAATCTTTTGTACTAAGACCTTGCAATTCCTTGATACAATAATGTGATCAATGTTCGAGGAGAATCTCGCCCCTTCATATGTTTGGGTGGTTATCTCTCCATCATGGTCACCCATTTCCATGACTTCTAAAATATATTTGTGGATAGTAGAATTGATTGCTTCCCCATAGGTATTATGTGGGAAGTGGACAATTGGTCACCAAAATGATCACAGTATCCAAACTCTTCACCCGCTAAAATTTTACACGTCTCACAATTAAAATCACCAGCCCAAATGAGTAAATAGTATCCCCCCACCCCTTTATAAAGTTATCTAGTTCTTCTTCTAGTGTCTTAATTACTCTACATCTTGCACTATCAAAAATGTTATTATAAAAATGTATTACAATAATAGGCTGTTTCCCCTCAGAAAAAAAATATAAAAACTGATAGAACTGTGACGAGGTATGGGCTTTCCCTAATGTTAAGGGCGAGGTTCCTGAAATTAGGGCAGCTAAGCTGCCTTTGGCCCTCCCCATCCTAGAAGGGGTAGCTTGTGTGGAGATTGTTTTAAAACCACTAATAAAAAAGGGTTCGGTATGCCAGGTTTCTTGCATCAAAAGTATGGTGCAGTCCTTACCTGACACCTGCCACATTCCAAGACATGATGGTTAATAGACCCTGTGCTGGTACGTTGATAGCAACTTTATTTGTATAACAAATAACCCTGGGCGGAGTTCGCGGGGTTGCACTACGCAAAGTGCCAAAAATACTCCACTGCTCTACGCGGGGCTCCGCGAGCGGCGGAATATGGTAGAAAAATGCAGTTCGCTGTGATTGCACAGTGCCGGATGCTTGTCCGCACTGTGCACTCATTGCGAACAGCACCATGCACAGCGCAAGCTTACCTTTTCTGCCACTCAAGTAGATTTTTACTCGCAATGAGAAACCTGACCCCCCACGTTGGGAAATCTCGCCAGGAGGTTTATTTTCCACGTTCACGCTCGCCAACTTGATGTTGGCGTTCGCAAACGAGGAAAAATCTCGCCAGGAGGTGGATTTTCCTCGCTCGCCAACTTGACGTTGGTGAACGTGAGCGAGGAAGAAAACTCTGCTATGCTGCACTAAGTGGAGTTTTTCGGATCTCTGCAAGCTCCGCGTAATGCGGAGTGCGGGAAACTCTGCAAACTCCGCGAGCGGAGTGGAGTTCACTGCCCAGGCTTAATTACAAAAAGTAATATCTCCCATGATTCAGTGATATTATCCATTATTTTCGGAAATTTATTCAGTACAATGACGTATGGAGTCATTTTTAGCTGGTGGGGAGACCAAGACTGAATTATTAGATAGCATCGATATATCCAATGAGGTTGTTATAGTACAAGGGTTGGCCGTTCTCGGGACATGGACCTCTTTATTCACACAGGGAATAAGTGCCTCTATTACAAGTTCCTTCTCACTCCCATTCCTCGCTAAAACTGGTAATTCTGGCCCACCCTCTGATCCAGTCTCTTTCAATGCAGCGTCCAATGCGGTTCTGGTGACCGCCAGTTGTTCCTCGACTTGAATATTCTCAATATTGATCACCCCCATAGTGTTTTTCAAGTATTTAGTAATGGGTGCGATTTTCGTAGGCAACTTCCCAGTAGTGGGCCCAGCAGTAGTTTCCTTTTACCCATTATCCCACAATTAGATTTGTTCACAGAGGGTGTTGGAAATAGTTTAATCCCTTACCAGTATTTAGCAGCTTCTGTAGACCCAAGGGGGGTGGCCCAGCCCAGCCTTGTCTTGCTGCGGACGGGCGCAGGTGTGCCCGCCCTTGGCCCGGGCTGTGCCTGGGTGCAGCCCGGGCACGCCCGCGTGAGTTCCACACTGCTGGGGGCCCTGGCTGGTGTTAAAGTCCGGCGCAGAGTGTGATGTAAGCGGCATGCACGCTGCTTGGTGGGCAACAGCAGGCAGCAAAGTAAACGGGCTCCCGAGCTGCGGGAGCCCTGGCCGGTGTTAAAGTGCCTACTGGCACAGAGCATGACATAGGCGGCGTGCGCGCCGCTTGGTGGTGCCAGGAGTTGAAGTTCATCTCCCTTCTCCAATGATTTGGGCAGCAGCAGGCAGAAAAGTAAATGGCCTCCCGCGCTGGGGAAGCCCTGGCCGATGTTAAAGCACCTCCTGGCGCAGAGCATGACGTAGGAAGCGTGCGTGCCACTTGGTGGTGCCAGGAGTTGTGGTTCATCTCCCCTTTCCAACGATTTGGGCAACAGCATGCAGCAAAGTAAACGGGCTCCCAACATTACCTCGTTGAGCTACCTTTGCCCTTATTAACTACTTCATGAGAAATAGAAAGCAATACCGGGCAAGGAATCAGAAAGAAAATGTATTAATAAATTAGTTGATCCTTATTCCAGCATAGATAAGAAAACCTTTGAACGAAAAACAACATGAATCTCAGCCTCCTGTAATACTCTATAGTGCTTTGCAAATGTAGAAGGTGTTGCCCACGTGACTGCACTACACATCTGCTTCTGCCAAAGATGTGGACATAACTCTAGTAGAAAGGCCCTCTGATCCTTCTGGAGCAGGCACACCATATAGATTGTTTGTAGATCATACCAATAGTGGGCCTACCCAACTGCTTAATGTCTGAATTGATTGTTTACAACACTGTTTTGCCACCCCGAAATTAACAAATAAGTTGTTTGTGCCTTTAGCTTCAATTTTCTCTGTTTTAGATATAGCAGAAGTACACTCTTTACATCCAAACAGTGTAAATCTCTTTCCTCCTCTGTTTGGGGGATTGAACAGAAAACCAGTAAAATAATCTCTTGTTCCACACGGGTACTTAACTTTTGGAGTACAACAACAAGAGAGAGAGGGTAAAACACACTCTTAATCCCCCTAAAATAATACTAGTAAACAACAAACGAGTATGGGCGAACAATAAGGAGACTAAAGCAAGCGCAAAAAATCAATCAGATTTGTTAAGAGCCCTCACTCACCAACCTGGTTGGTGACATGCTTCATCATTGGGTTCCCACCAGGGAGGTCGAGTACCTCCTTGGTGTGCTACTACGCCTGTTTACAGCGGAGCTGGTGATTGAATGTAATGTAAGAGTGCAAAAATAAATGGTGAGTGCAAAAAATATAGTGAATAAAAAATGCCTGGATTTAAACCCAAAACCATTTATTATGGTAAATCCGGCATTCATTAAAAAAGGGGGCGTAAATAACTATTACCAGATCTGGTCAGTTATCCCTTAAAGTGCAAATAATAGCGGTCAACATGTTTCTGCCTTTGTAGTATGTTCACCAGGCATTCGTCAGGACCTCGCTACCCCGGTGGTGTGCACACGCTAAGGTGCACTCAACCGTCGGTAGTAACAAAAAAACATAAAAACTCACTGTTTTTACCAAAATCTTCAGGATTTCTGAAGAACACATGTATCTGTAAAGATGAACAGAAACACAAATCAGAAATATATGACACACAAAGAACACGATGCGCAAATTGAAAAAGTGCCATTGTGTATTTAAAAAGAACTGGCATGAAACACTCCCTTCAGCACATGGATTACAAAATTCAATAACACCAAGGTGCTTTGTAAAAGCTGTAGAGATAAACAGCAGATATTGCATCAAACATATTAGAATGAGCAGGCTACGCAACTGTATGGATTATAAAATCTAATAACCCCAAGGTGCCTTATGAAAAGCTGGAGATATAGACAGCAGGTGTTGTATCAAACATATTAGAATGAGCAAACTATGCGACACCAGTTCATTGACAGTGTGCTCAGTAGTAATAGGTCAATTTTAAGAAACAAACTCAACTCATA
The DNA here is from genome assembly GCF_964204655.1 of Triturus cristatus. Classification (NCBI taxonomy): domain Eukaryota; kingdom Metazoa; phylum Chordata; class Amphibia; order Caudata; family Salamandridae; genus Triturus; species Triturus cristatus. Next base: position 1,185,823,366 of record NC_140581.1, on the reverse strand, counting down.
AGTCACGTGGCTCGAACTATGGAGCCCAATAGATGTCATAGATATTATAGTACTGAATCCCTTATCAGATAGGTCTCTCGTAAAAACAATAGCTCACATGGAGCCAAAGTTAGCCTCGCATCATCGATCCAGGAGGGGGGCGCGCACTTATAGTCACACTCTAAAAGATAAAAGCGAGTCTAGTGAATTTCCCTCTCAAAGAATATCCAGAAGAGGGACAAGCAAAACGCTAGAGGTAACATCGCACAGCCCCACTTACTTCGTCAAAGCGCTGCACCCGCCGATACATCTACTGCTCCCTCATTCAAAGACCTCGAGGATACCGACCCCGATTGGTCCATTGGTTAAATATCGGGAGTGTCCAATCAGTATATAGGACTCGGCGTATGATGTCACGCATCACATGACTATTCAGCACCCAATCATAGAAAGGAAAGCAGAGGCGTGTCGTTCAGACGCTCAGTAGAGCGCTAGAGCACTCACCTCCTTTCTCCCACGGGCTTTCCTCACAATTTTATTAAAATGAGAAAGCAAACAAAAACAGCAGAACTAAGCTGAAGCAAAGGCTGCTAATAAAGATTGGTACTGGTACAGTGCCCACGTTGACACATATCATTAACGAAATATTTACCATGTATGATAGAGGTACCCATGTTCAAACCACTAGGCACACTCATGACCATAACCAAGATAATGATCTATGTATAAAAGGTTAGGGGAAAGTTTAGTGACGCATAACTGTACGCCAAGGTATATTGTCATTTAGCCCAGTAATATGTGTCACCAAACGATAAACCCACCGTTGTTCTTTCTCATATAGTCCTTGGGCCGTGTTATTGCCTGGTGTCAGATGTTCAATGATAGTCCAATGTAAATCCTCAATTGAGATAATGTTTGGTGAGTTTGGTAGTACTGCGCCTACACCTTACATTACTCCGATGTTCGCATACACGTTGTTTTATTTTTCTTGTGGTCCCTATATAACGCAGTCTGCACGGACAGTTTATAGGGTAAACCACATTACTCGTGTTACAATTCATGTGTAGCCTTTGTGTCCAGACCTTGTCAGTTTCTAAATCCAATGTTTTAGTTGCTTTTGTCAAATGACACACACTACAGGAGACGCACGGGCAATGCCCCGTTATATTGGGTAAATCCCATGCATTGCATGCTGTTGGTTCACCTATAGTGGTAGTTTTCATTGGACGTGTATGTACTAAAGCATCTTTGATGCTTCTAGCTTTCTTGAAAGAAAATTATGGTTTATCCCATTTCCTATTATTACTCTCAAGAATCCGCCAGTTCTTACATATGGAGTTAGTTATCGCATTGGAAGCAGTGCTAAAGGTTATTGCACATGTGAGAGGAACACTTGTGACAGGTTTCTCTGTGTCCTCTAACAGGGCTGCCCTTGGCTGATTACGAGCCCTTTTGCGGCTACTTGTAAAAATTCTGTCCGGATAGCCCAGTTTTTGCAATTTCTTGATAAGTTCCACTGACTGTAAGCAAAAATCAGCCACCTCACTACAATTGGGCCTCAAGCATAAGTACTGTCCATAAGGTAGATTCTCTCGTAAGGTCCTAGGTGGAAAACCGGAAAATGACAGTAAATTATTCTTTGCTGTGGGCTTGTAGTGGGTGCGAGTTGTTAAAACTCCATCTGTTTTAGTAATGACCATGTCCAAAAAGATCATCTCTTCTTTATGATAAGAGTGTGTAAACTTGAGATGTGTGTCACAAGTGTTTATCCAATTGAAAAATTCCAACAATCGACTCTCGGATCCTTGCCAGATGATAAACACATCATCTATATATCTGCACCACAGGGACAGATTGGGTGCGTGGGGATTGTTGGTATTCAGAATGTGTTTGCATTCAAAATCAAAAACATACATACTCGCTACACTAGGGGCAAAAACACTCCCCATTGATGTCCCTGTGGTCTGCAGAAACAAATCTCCTTGATATTCAAAGAAGTTTTTATTCAATGCCAAAGTGGCACATTCAATGACAAATGATCTCGGGGTGGTGTAATCCCATTTAGCTGCGTAGAGCACCTCTGTGAGTACCCTGATAGTTACATCCTGAGGTATACTCGTATACAGGCTCTCAATGTCCAATGACACTAAGAACGTAGTGTCATTATCCACAGTCAATTCCTGTATGAGGGTCAAAAGGTTTTTTGTGTCCTTAAGATAAATTGAAGTCTTTTGAACAAGCGGCTTCAAAAAATTGTCACAATAACTTGACAAGGGCTCCAGAAGTGAGCCGATCCTGGAGACTATGGGACGTCCAGGTGGAGGGGTCCTATTTTTGTGTGTTTTGGGAAGGGGGTAAAAATATGGTATGATTCCTTCACTAGTGGTCAAGAATTCTGCCTTATGCTTAGTAATATATTTGTTAAATTCTGCTCTGTTGACCAATACATTGATCATTTATTTCCAGCTCAGAGGATGGGTCTCTTGTCAAAGGGGTGTAGCTATTAAGATCATTAAGGAGACGTCTACACTCTATCATAGTCGCTAGTATCCTGAATGACCACTCCACCACCTTTGTCCGCTGGCATGATCACGATAGCGGTATTGGATTGTAGAGTTTGAAGTGCTTGAAATTCCACTGCACTCATATTCTTAAAAACCTCTGCGTCATCAAAGGATTCTACATCCAAAAATACCGCTTGCTAAAAAGCAATTATTTCTGCTGGAACAGTATGTGGAGGGGGATTGAAAGTTGATTTAGGCCAAAGGCCAGTGTCACTCAAAGCATCAATAGTCTCAGTGGGGTTCAAATTTTCAAAAAAAGCTTTTAATTTAAATTTTCTGAAAAATTCTGCCAACTCGCAGTGAAGATGGAATTTGTCCAAACGTGCCGTCTGCACAAATCCCAATCCTTTCTCCATGACAGAGAGTTCATTTGGTGTCAGTATTACATTTGAGAGGTTAGTCACTAAACTCTCGTGTTGCTGGGTCCCGCTTGCTGGTTCTGAGTTTTGCTGCGAGTATTGTTCCCTACTGTCTCCTCTGGGCCCCAATGGAGTTGGCCTGTTCCGCTTCTTTTTCCCCGTCCTCCCCGGCCCCTCTCTAAAAAAGGGGGGCGGTAGGAATTCTGCGTGAATGTTTGTGGGGGCATAAATGCAGGGTTCCAGCCCATCATGGGGAACTGTGGTTGTTGGAATTGATTATGAAAGTTCATGCCTCCTGATGTTGGAAATGGTGGCCACACTTCTTGGGGATGATAATGCCTATTCCATCCCCTATCTCGTTGCCTTTGTCTGGTGCTACCCCTACTAGAGCCACTAGTAGTTGATGCATCATCTTCTGATGTATCGGAATTATTCGTACTTTTCTGGGGGGGAATGTACTCAGGATCAGCATATGGATAAGCTTTCAAAAAAGAGAACCTTTTGAGATCTTTTGTGAATTTTTGAGCCTTTGACTGTGTCAAATTGTCTTTATACTCATTGATGTCTCTATTGAGTTCTTCCAATTTCTTTTTGTATCCTGTGAGAGTTGCCCTAAAATGGGTTTCTGTCAGTTGGATCTCAACCATTATAGCCTCAGAGAGTCTCAATGCTGTTTTAATAATAAGGACCAGCCAGTCGCGGGTGCAACGCCACGCTATCTGGGCCCATTCCTTTTTAAACACTGTATCATCAAGAAATATGCGTGGTGCATTTGTCACTAATAAACCTCTTGGGCTATATTATTCCTCAGATATTCTGTGAGAATAGTGCTGTGTAAGGTAGTGCGTATGCGATTCTGTTTTTGCTCTGATAAATTGTCCCATTCTGTAGTCTGGGAGATAGTCTGTGATATAGAGACATCTGCAAAAAGGGAGGGACCAGCCAAGCGGGCATTCACCTCCTCATTGGAATAGACCAGGCCTAAGTTCTCCATTTTAGTAGAAGAACGTGACAGTCAGGAGTTCGAAAAGGAGAAAAAACTCTTGCAGCTGTGCTCTGCCTAAATAGAGTACAACAACAAGAGAGAGAGGGTAAACACATTCTTAATCCCCCTAAAATAATACTGGTAAAGAACAAAAGAGTATGGGTGAACAATAAAGGAGAGTAAAGCCAGCGCAAAAAATCAATCAGATTTGTTAAGAGCCCTCACTCACCAACCTGGTTGGTGACATGCTTCATCATTGGGCTCCCACCAGGGAGGTCGAGTACCTCCCCGATGTGCTACTACGCCTGTTTACAGCGGAGCTGGTGATTGAATGTAATGTAAGAGTGCAAAAACCAAAAAGGGTGAGTGCAAAAAATATAGTGAATAAAAAATGCCTGAATTTTAAACCCGAAAACCATTTATTATGGTAAATCCGGCATTCATTAAAAAAGGGGGCGTAAATAACTATTACCAGATCTGGTCAGTTATCCCTTAAAGTGCAAATAATAGCGGTCAACATGTTTCTGCCTTTGTAGTATGTTCACCAGGCATTCGTCAGGACCTCGCTACCCCAGTGATGTGCATGTACACGCTAAGGCGCACCAAACCGTCGCTAGTAACAAAAAAACATTAAAAACTCACGGTTTTACCAAAATCTTCAGGATTTCTGAAGAACACATGTAGCTGTAAAGATGAACAGAAACACAAATCAGAAATATATGACACACAAAGAACACGATGCGCAAATTGAAAAAGTGCCATTGTGTAGTTAAAAAGAACTGTCATGAAATACTCCCTTCAGCACATGGATTACACAATTCAATAACACCAAGGTGCTTTGTAAAAGCTGTTGATATAAACAGCAGATATTGCATCAAACATATTAGAATGAGCAGGCTACGCAACTGTATGGATTATAAAATCTAATAACCCCAAGTTGCCTTATGAAAATCTGTAGATAAGACAGCAGGTGTTGTATCAAACATATTAGAATGAGCAAACTACGCGACACCAGTTCATTGAAAGTGTGCTCAGTAGTAATAGGTCAATTTTAAGAAACAAACTCAACTCATAAGTCACGTGGCTCGAACTATGGAGCTCAATAGAGGTCATAGATATTATAGTACTGAATCCCTTATCAGATAGGTCTCTCGTAAAAACAATGAATAACTCACATGGAGCCAAAGTTAGCTTCGCATCATAGATCCAGGAGGGGGGCGCGCACTTATAGTCACACTCTAAAAGATAAAAGCGAGTCTAGTGAATTTCCATCTCAAAGAATATCCAGAAGAGAGACGAGCAAAACGCTAGAGGTAACATCGCACAGCCCCACTTACTTCGTCAAAGCGCTGCACCCGCCGATACACCTACTGCTCCCTCATTCAAAGACTTCGAGGATACCGACCCCGATTGGTCCATTGGTTAAATATCGGGAGTGTCCAATCAGTACATAGGACTCGGCGTATGACGTCACGCATCACATGACTATTCAGCACCCAATCATGGAAAGGAAAGCAGAGTCGTGCCGTTCAGATGCTTGGTAGAGTGCTAGAACGCTCACCTCCTTTCTCCCACGGGTTTTCCTCACAACTTTATTAAAATGAGAAAGCAAACAAAAACAGCAGAACTAAGCTGAAGCAAAGGCTGCTAATAAAGATTTGTACTGGTACAGTTCCCACGTTGACACATATCATTAACAAAATATTTACCAGGTATGTTAGAGGTACCCTTGTTCAAACCACTAGGCACACTCATGACCATAACCAAGATAGTGATATATGTATAAAAGGTTAGGGGAAAGTTTAGTGCCGCATAACTGTACCCCAAGGTATATTATCATTTAGCCCAGTAATATGTGTCGCCAAACGATAAACCCAACGTTGTTCTTTCTCATATAGTCTTTGGGCCGTGTTATTGCCTGGTGTCAGATGTTCAATGATAGTCCAATGTAAATCCTCAGTTAAGTGATTAAACTGTCCCACATTTCATTGCAAAAACACCCACAAACATTTCTGGTGAATATGTGATGGCATAATGCTAAAATAGTTTTTTTTTACCCCTAGTTCTCAGGTTTTATTCTACAGGGGAGTGATACAGCCACCAGCAAACACTCACATTCATCTCCAAGTATGGTTTTGTGTCCAAGATGGCTCCCAGGCCAATGTGCATTAAGGATTTGTGCATGTGGAGTATGAGCGCGCTGTGTATGTAAATGCTGGCTCCTCACGTTTTAAATCCAGCGCAGTGCAGATATTATTTACACACCACTTTTAAATGTTTTTTTCCTTGTTTTAGTTTCTTTTTTTAAATTTACCACTTGGAGAACTTGTGCTGTCCCATAGAGCACTTGCATTGCTGTTGATGTTTATTTTAATGCATACATTTGTTGCTTACGTCTAAGGCTGGGTGGCAAACTCCGTTCTGCCCACGGAGCTCTTTGAGTTTTGCCAACTCTGTGCTCTGGCGAAGCGCGGAGTTTAGCACTAAAACACAGCTGGCCACGGAGTGGGTGAAGATTACCACTCAACCTATCTTGACACTGGTAGATTTACTGCTTACGGCCCAACTGCCACAACCTAGTACTAACAATAACTACCATTACGTCTTTCCGGTTCTGAACAGGAGAATTTTCCTGGTGGGTGAGCTGCCTGATCCTGTCATGTTGATCTGAAGTTCACGTGCGAGGGGAGCTGCAGGTTGGGAGCCTCGCCCGCTAGCTGTGCACTGCAGAGAGGGAGTGAGAATGAAGAAGACAGTTGCAGAGGTGAGGGGTTCATGAGTGGAACGGTGTGGGAGTATGGCTGGTGGTGTGAGGTGAGGGAGGCTGACTGGATAGATAACCGATGATAGAAGTTCTGAGGGAAATACATACTGTTGCAGCTGTACAGCGCATGCCTTGCGCGCACCTCTTCTCTGCAGGCTTTATTTGATGTAGGTTGGCAAGCGCAATCATCTTTCAGCTTTGGGTGAGCGGAGCAGAGCGGAACTCCACGGAATTTCACTGAGTTTTTTTTTAACTATGCGGTATTCTGTGGAGTACAACTCTGTGAAATCCGCCCACCCTTACTCACGTCCTTAATCTTCTCTGAATTTGTGAAAAGATACAATGACTAGTAGCCTTTTACAATCTTCTTTACTACTGTTGATCTCTGCATTCAATTTTCTGCATTTTGTGATATTTTTCTTATTTCATTTTTGTCTTTTTAACTAATAGGATTTCGACCAGATATGATTTTAAACTCACACACATTGTTGAACTCATCTCGATATCATTTTTGCAAATACAGAACTAGTTACCTTTCAAAGGATTGCTCCAGTCACATGGTCAGACAACCACTTGGTAGGTTTCCAACACAAAACACCACAAATCAACATACCTAAGGCCACCATACATGCATCCACTTTTTGACTGTGGAACAAACTCAATTTTGAATACTTAGAAACACAACTAACTTCCAGCATAGAGCTAGACACAATAAATTCCATTAAAAAAACTTTAAGTGGCTGCAGGAAGTGTTTGATATCCTAATACTGCTAAGAACAACAAAACAGGCCAAAAGAAAACAAGTATGTTGGAGGAATGCAGAACTGAAAAAGTTAAAACAACAAATTTCAAAACTGCAACACACCTGTCTGAAAACAAATAGTAATCAAGACAAACATTACCTACAAAAAAGCTAAAAATAGTACTAGTCAGACTGAAATCAAAATGCTAAATGTGCAAATAAAGAATTCTATACAGATTTTTGTAAATCAAAAATGCACAGAAGGAACTCATCCCATGAATTTATTAACAATCTTGGAAATCACTACGCAACCAAATCAGACATTTTATACTCCTATTTAACACAAAGGACAACCACCATGACCAACCCATTCCAACAACCAGGAATAGGCCATCCCAGCCTCTGCATTCCTTCATCCAACTATCCCAAAGTGAATATCTGGATCTGGTGAAAACAAGCCAACCATCTGCCCTTCTGACTTTTGTCCGCCACAAATGTTCAAGAGCATTCTTTTAACCACCTCTCATGCATCACCAGTAAGAAAAAGCATCACTAATTCATTAACTACAGGAATCTTTCCAGAAGACTTGAAAAAGGCATACATATGCCCATTATTAAAGAAAACAAACCTGGACCTGCATGACACAGACAACTACAAACCAATTACAAATGGATCTTTCCTGGGCAAACTGATAGAAAAAGAAGTATTCTCCCAGATGTCACAATTTATTGAAGATAACTCCGTACTTTCCGACTTCCAAACAGGATTCTGTCCAAGAAGAGGCACTGAATCTGCCCTCATTGTCATCTAGGAGGAGCTTAAAAACACATTAGACTGGAAAGCGGTTGCTGCACCACTTCTTTTGGACCTTTCAGCTGCCTTAAATAGAGTTTACCATGACACTCTAATCCAAAGTCTTTATAAAGCCAGCATAGAGGGGACTGCTTTTGACTGGATCACATCCTACTTCCAAAACAAGGGCGAATGTCATCCATACTTCCCTTTCCAATTCAAACTGTACTTTACAAAAGCATGGGTACCTCAAGGCCTTATCATCTCATGGATGCTTTTCAACATCTACATGAAGTAATCATAGGCAATGATCCATGAATTTCACCTCACATGCTATAACTATGCAGAAGACACACAAATACTTCTTAAACTGGAAAGCCCCAAACACATTGATAACTCAAAAGTCTTCATTTGCCTTAGAGTCGCTGACCAGTGGATGACATGGAGCCACCTCAACATGAATGCTTCCAAAATAAATTTTCACATGTGGCGACTGAAAAAATGGTGACTGTTAGAACTGGGGTCACCAATTCCGACACGGTAACTTGGGGCGAGGTAGGAAGGCACCTGAAGGCAATGTGTAAAGCAGTTGTGCAGCACTCACTCACACGGATTCAGTAATGCACACACAATCAAGGGCACCACACCAAGTTAATTGGTAACACAAGATCCTTTATCTAATTCAAGTCATGGCGAATAAATTCATTTCAGTAATAACGCAGATAATCTCAGGACATCAATAATTCATTCTAATAAACAGAGCCAGTAATCTCAGAGCATCAAATAATTCATTCTAGTGAACAGAGCAAGTAATCTCAGAGCATCAATTAATTCATTCTAGTAAGCAGAGCAAGTAATCGCAGAGCATCAATTAATTCCTTCTAGTTAATAAGCGGAGCAAGTCTTCTGCCCTATCCGGCCCAACAGTTTCACAATTAGGCTTAAAGGGGGCCTTCAGGGCCCGGTTGCAGTTCCCTGAGGGGAGGAGCGGTCACGGGCTGCCACTCTGACTCTGCGAGGCTCTTCGGCAGCCCCGCTATCTCCGGCGATCTACGCCCTCCCCTAGGGGGGTTACCTTGGTGGCTTTGGCCTCAGTAGGCCTGCGCTGCTCTGTCCTGGCCTGCGGGGGTAGGTCGGGGCTCCCGCTTGGTGTTTACAGGTGGCTCCGGGCTTTCCGGGTCTCTCCTCGGCCCGGGAGCCAATGGGGTTGCAGCGTTCGTGGGCCGGGCGCGGGAGCCAATAGAATGGTGGCTTCCAGAGCGCGCGGGCACCGGAACCAATGGGGCCGCGCCTGTCACTAGACGTGGCCGATAACGTCACGCTCCGGGGCCTAGCGCGGCCTTCCCACTACCGCGGCGGCCCTCCCCAGGCTTCGGGGGCCGCAGCGGTGATTCTCGAGCGATGAGCAGCTTTGGGTCAGCGGGTGCAGGGGCCGCGGCGGTGATTCTCGGGCCCACGGCGCACTCTGCGGCAGTGCCCACTTCAGGCACCCAAGTCGGGAACGCAGACGGCGCCTTGGATTTCCCAGCGCCCAGGGCCGCAGCGGTGAACCTCGGCAGCTGAGCGCTTTCCGGTCACAGCGCTAGGATGCAGGTACGGGGGCCAGTCACACCGCGCTACCACCGCGCGTAGCGACTCTCAGCAGGCAGGGGCCCAGTAACTGTGCTGCCCAGTCCTGGGCTGCGGCGGTGATCTAGGCGATGTAGCGCTCGGGTAACGCAGCGCTTAAGGGGCACAGCGCAGAGGCACAGTGCTGGCCGCAGTTCAGTGATGTTTTGGCACAATAGCGCTCAGAGGCTACACAGCGCTTGGGGGACGGTGGCAGGAGCCCGGTACTTATTATTCAGCAGGCACAGCGCTCATTACCTCGAGCACCTGACCAGCAGCGCCCACAGCAGGCAGTCCTCTTCTTCTTTACAGCGCCTGGTTGGCACAGTGCTTATCTTGGGAGGAGTGGATGGCTGGTCTTAGTTGCAGGTTCTTGGGGGGAGAGTAGGGGTTGAGTTGGCTGGCATAGACGGGCAGGATGGTTCCCTACAGCACACCGGCGTTGGTCCCCTGGGCTCTCCCTCACTGGGCAAGATCAGTAGGCTGGCAGAGTCCCTCATCTAACTTGGGTACAGCAGGGCCCACGCTCAGTCAGTCCCAGTAGTGTAGGTTTCTCCCCTAGGCCCAACTGCCTATGCTCCAGCAGAGTTTCCCCCAGGTCCAGTGGTGCCCCAACTGACTAGTTCAGTTTCTCTCCTTTCCTCTTCTACCCCTAGAGCAGGTGACCCTCCTGTGAAGGCAGCAAAGCATAACTCCTCCCTGGGCTGGAAGGTTCCAGGAGCTTCTACATGTCTGTCTATGGGACAAAAAGGCGGGATGGCAAAGATACAGTATCAAGATGTCCCAGCCTGCTCCTAACCACTAGTGTGTGTATTCAATGACCACTCCGCAGTAGCAGGGGCCTGTGGCAGCCATGTTATTAGGAGAGAGCACCTGCACCTCAGCACTGTTTGGCAGTGGTGAGGCGCCCAGAGACCTAGGCCCAAGCAAAAAATGAGGCGACGAGGGTAAAAAAACGGGGTAAGACCACCCTAGGGCTGACAGGTCTAACAGTGACCTGGTCTGATATGGAAACACCTCCTGAAGTATCTAAGGAAGTAAGAGAACTTGGAATTACTGTGGACTCAAAATTATCAATAAACGTCTATGTGGACCAGATAGCAAGGTCAAGCTTCCTTGCCATGAAAACTGTGCGACGTATCTACCCACACCTAGGATTTCCACACAAGGTACAGACTACTATCTCTCTTGTACAGTCTAAACTTGATTACACCAATGGCCTCTGCCATGTATCACCTTAATCAACTATGAAAAAAGTACAACTAATTCATAACTCTACTGCCAGACTACTCCTACATGTAAAAGCCATAAGCCCACATCTCCCCTGCCTCGAGGGCTCTACATTGGTTACCGGTTGCCAGAAGATCCACATACAAGCTGCTTTTTATCACCCACAAAGCAATACATGGACCAGGACCACTTTTTCTCAAGATTAAAATCACCAAATACATACAACAAAGGTAAGACTGGGAACCTGCAATATTCAATGTCTCTCAAAATGGGCTTACCTTTCCACATTAAGCGCCTCATGCTCACGACAGACAGGTGCTTGTTTTCAGGGCGTTGAGGTGTTTGCAAACGCTTGGAGGATGATAGAAGAGCAACCCACAGTGGAATAATTTTAACTGATGAATACTGACATTGCAAGTTGGCTCACTGTAGCGAAACTCGGCCACACTACAAATCCCAAAAGGCCAAGCGAATGGCCACGCCCACGGGGCTGGATGTTTAATTAAATTTAGGTGGACCGCGCAACTTGAATGCCAGCAGTGATTACAAGCCTGAGAAGAAGGGCAGAGGCCCGAAATGCATCAGCTTTGAGAATATTGCTGTTCACATCTCTCTGGCATTTGCTGCAGCCTTGAATAAATGTTTAAAGCAAATCTATCTTGTGAGGACTCCTTCGTTTGAGGTAAACTTGCGCATTGTTGTATAACGGCGAACCTGGCCGTGAGGGAGTCCCGCTGCACTCTAGCGGATCTGGGTAGCGCCAATCGGCGTACACCATTACAGACAGGTGCTTGTTTTCAAGGTGCTGAGGTGTTGGCAAACGCTTGGAGGATGAGAGACGAGCAACCCACTGTGGAATAATTTTAACTGATGAATACTGACATTGCAAGTTGGCTCACTGTAGCGAAACTCGGCCACACTACAAATCCCAAAAGGCTAAGCGAACGGCCACGCCAACAGTGCTGGATGTTTAATTAAATATAGGTGGAACCCACAACTTGAATGTTAGCAGTGATTAATGCATAAATATATATGTATGTATGTATATATATATATATATATATATATATATATATATATATATATATATATATATATATATACACACACATACATATATATTTATGCATTATTTTATGCTAAACATGCATATAGCAAACACAAGGAGATGATGGACGGAGCGCCGAAATTTTTCTGACACTCACCCCCAGTCACAGATCTGGGTTGAATCAATCATCATTCTTTAGCTTACTTCGCCACCCCAGTTCAGATCCAGCTATATGCTATCAGTCTTGACACTGTGCCTCATGGGAACAGTCCTGCGTGAACTGCCAAGCCAGGTCTTCAGTGGACCGTAAACAAGCATCCTGGGGCCAGTTTTGGAGTAACACCCCTCATCAGCCAAAGTGAGTTAGGGACCCACATCTGGGCATTCCCTGCCAACTTAGGGTGAACAAAGCAAACACAAGGAGATGATGACGGAGCGCTAAACCTTTTCTGACACTCACCCCAGTCACAGGTCTGGGTTGAATCCATCATCATTCTTCAGCTCGCTTCGCCACCCCAGGTCAGACCCACATATTTGCAAATCCGTCTTGACCCTGTGCCTCATGGGAACAGTCCAGCCCGAACTGCCAAGCCAGGTATTTCCTGGACTGGAAACAAGCATCCTGCGACCGGTTTCGGGGTAACACCCCTCATCAGCCAGGCTAGCTTGAATCCAGTGGCAAAGTGAGCAAGGGACCCACGTCCTTGTGTTAACATGTATATAGGTTACTGCATAGTTTTCATATAAGTTATTGGATTAGATGCTTATGGGTTTAATTTATCACTCACCATATGTAAATATGATCTCTATAAGTGCTTCACTATTGCAATATTGGATAAAACATAAATATTTTTTTATATTGCAAAAAAAAAAAAATATATATATATATATATATATATATTCACTGAAAAAACCATAGGTTTCACACATGTTATAGTTAGCTGGACATTTCACTCATAAAAAACCAATGAAATTCCCCCGTTATAGTTAGTTCAGCTAACTATAACTCGCGCGCCCGCAATCCACTGCTGATGACGTCACATATTACATCACTCATGACATGGTCAGTGACATCACTCATGACATCACTCATGACATCTCAAATGACATCACTGATGACATCACTGATGACGTCATCCATGTGATAAATTACCACATCTTCTCATCATTTGAGATGTCATCAGTGATGTCATGAGTGATGTCACTGACCATGTCATGAGTGATGTAATATGTGACGTCATCAGCAGTGGATTGCGTGCGCGCGAGTTATAGTTAGCTGAACTAACTATAACGGGGGAATTTCATTGGTTTTTTACGAGTGAAATGTCCAGCTAACTATAACATGTGTGAAACCTATGTTTTTTTCAGTGAATTTGCAAGGTTTTTTAAATGCTAATTCCTAACTATAACGTGTGTGAAACCTATGGTTTTTTCAGTGAATTTCAAAGGTTTTTTAAATGCTAATTCCTAAATATAACGTGTGTGAAACCTATGTATTTTTTTGTGAATTTGTAAGGTTTTTAAATGCTAATTTATGTATGTACTATTATATTTTTTATATAATTATTTTACAATAAACTACCTATGTATATAGTTATAGATTGTCTGTATCCTGTAATATTGAATGGCTCAGCTCTTTTTTTTTAATTTGGATAAAGTTGAACAGCATAGTTAATATCTTCTATAAACTTATAAACACTTTTTTTTTTTGTAAATTTTGTTTTAAGGGTTTTTGACCGTGCGCTCCACGTGCGCATGCATACGTCGTGCGTGCTCCGTGCGCGCGTGCTCCGTAGGCGCATGCGCGCGTGCTCCCTACGCGCGTGCTTCGTACAAGTATGCTTGCGTGCACCGTGTGCGTACGGTGCGCGTACCAGCGTGCTCCGAGTACGCATGCGTGCGTGCTCCGAGTGCGCATGCGTACGTTGTGCGTGCTCTGTGCGCGTGTGCTCCGTACACGCCTTGTGCATGTAGACCCTACGCGCATGCTCCGTACGCGTATGAGTGCATGCACCGTGCGCGTACGGTGCGCGTACCAGCGTGCTCCGAGTGTGAATGCGTGCGTGCTCCGAGTGCGCATGCGTACATGCTCTGTACGCGTACCGTACGCGTACTGTGCATGCACGGTGCGCGCACGGCAAGTCATGTGATTACAAAACAACACTTTTCATTGGTTCATATTAGTTTCTGTTTCAGAATCTTCAAACACCACACCCACTCCCCTCACTTTTTCTACTAATTTCCTGAGAGAAGGTTGCTGAAGAGCTACTCCAGTTAAATGGCAGAACACCAGTCATCTTCAGACAGTGAGGAGACCTTTCAAGAACCACCAAGAAAGAGCAAACAGAAGCACTCTTTCATTTGGAATTTCACTTTTCCAGACGGGCAAAAAAAAGTGAATGCACCAAAGGTAACTTGTACAATTTGCGGAAGTGTCCTGTCTAGAGGATCCGGCCAAAAAATACTCCTTCAGCATTAATTGCATGCTCAGGCATTTTAAATCAATGCATCCAATTCAGTTTGCTCGTGAAACCACAAGAGCCCTAAGGGAGAACCCTCCACCTGGACCTTCTCAGCCGAGCACATCATCTGCGGCTGCAGATTCACCATGCACCAGGCCTCTTGACATCCGGCCCCTGTTTCAAAAAGTGCACATTCATTGCAATATGTGCAATGAGGTAATTTGCTACGGAGAGAGTAGCATAAATTTAATTCAAAACCGTATACAACAGCACACATTCACCAGGTCATAATTTTTTTTTTTTGTGTGTTCCTGTTGAGCAGTTTTTTGATTCCCAGTTTTGTTTTGGTGCTGTAAAAAAAAACAAAAAAAAATAAAAAATTGTTTGCAAAGTAAAAAAAAATATAAAACAAAAAAAGACAAAAAAAACAGTTATTTTAAGAACTCACTTCACTTCTCCAAAAAGAGCTATATTCTTAATATACTGTTTTTTATTTTGATTGAATGAATGTGTAGTGTATACAAGAATGATTGAAATGATTAAAATGACTGAGTGAAGAGAAGGAAAGGACAGACAGAATGAGTGAGAAAAGGAAATTAAGATCAGTCATGAAAGGGATGTGAAAGACTGACTGCAACAAAAGGACTAAGGGTAGAGGATACAGGTAAGAAGAGTAAATGAGTAAGGGAATGGCAGTGAGTAATAGAGAGTGATGGAGGGGGAGTGAGAAAAGGGGAGTAAGGGATGGAGATAGGAAGCGGGAGTAACAGATGAAGCGGATGAAGTACAGCAGGGTAAAGGGATTGAAAGTAAGAGAAGTGGAGTGATGGTGAGATAAGGGGTATGAGGATTAGAAAAGGGGGTAAGGGAAAGTGAGAGATGGGGAGTGAGGGGATGGAAGGATTTAGGAAACTGGAGTGAGAGAAAGGGAGTCAGGATTTCAATGGGCAAAGGAGAGTGAGGGAGAGTGAAGGAAAGAATGTGAAAAGATGAAGGGGTGTGAGATACAGACAGGAGGAAGTGAAGTAGGAGAATAGGAGTGACTATGAGTAAAGGATAGTGACAGTTAGGGAAGGTGAGGGAAGGAGAATGACGGAGAAGGTTAAAAAATTAACATAGATGGAAAATGAGTGATGGAGAGAGGAGAAGTGGTAGAAACAGAGATGTTAAGGAAATTAAGGGTAAGACAGACAAAGGGAGAGAGACAGAAACAGAGACAGAGAGCAAGGAACTGAGAAGGAGTAAGGCAGTTAGAATGACTGAGACATATGGAAACAGGGAGAGAAACATGGTTGAAAAAATAGTGATGGAGGCAGTAAACCTAGGGGAGTAGTAGAGAAGGAGTGAGGGAGTTACGAAAGAGCAGTAGAGGAAGAAGAGAGAGGGAAGGGGAATGAGAATAGCAGAGTGAGTAGAAGTGAAGAAAAGGGAGCATGAAAGTGAAGGGGTGAGAAATACAGATATTTTAAACTTACCTGACCAACAAAATAACTTAATTAGAAATAAATGTTTTTTTTAATTGCTGGAAAAAAGGATTACATTTCCTAAATTTTCTTTCTCGATCTGAAAAAAAAGAAAAAAAGTATTAATATTTAACAATACATTTTAGAATACAGTACACATATTTTCATATTTAACAAAGTAATTGTTTGCCCTTTTTTTGCTGTTTTCAGAATATATTGAATTTCACTGAAAATAGTGACATCAATTGCATTCATCACTTAACAGCGGGCAAAAAAATTAACAATCTGAAAGATTGTTTAAAAAAAGCCCTGAATCTATCCTCAGTAAAACATACCTTGATAGAAATGTACCATATATATTAAAAATATCTTCTAAGAACAGTAACTATATGCAATAAATATTGTCTGTAAATCTTGTTGCTTAAGCACATACACCAAAATAATATCTGTCAAAGAAGTCCACAATAGAAACAGTTACCTTTCCATGAGGCCAAATGGTAATTTAAAAAAAAATGTTGGTGAATTATCCAATGGTAATCCAATAAAATCGAAATAATGGTTTCTTCAGATGCTGCAATTTGTATCTAAAATTTTGGTTTTAGAAAAATTAAGTAGGAATTTGGTAATTCTGCAGGCAAACATTGCTTGAAAATTAATTGTGAATCATTACACAGTGTCCAGCCTTTTTCACATTTTAGATAAACTGTGTAATGACCAGAAGTTATACAAGGTTCATCATGGAAAATTATTGCAACTGCAACAAAAGTCTTTCCTGATATTGATAATTGATTTCCTGTAAACTTCTTTATTAAAGTGTCCAATTTTGTACCATCAGCTCTACAACGTTGCATCATTAAAATTACATACTGTCCATATTTCTTTAAAAATAACGTTGATAACATTTCTGATTTACATTGAGAACATTCCATGTTGTGATTTGCATCTTTAACTAATGTACTAAAAGTCACTGATTTACTCTCTGGTAATGTTAAATATATGAACCTTTCAGAATCAACATTAGAGCTGCATACGTTCAAACAGTTTTCACAACTATGTTCCCATTTATAAGAGAGACCAAACATATTTTCTATTTCTACCCCTTCATCTTCCAGTACCATAAGCATATACATTAAGAATTCCTGTGCATTTTGCTGGACATTTTGAGTAAACTGTGTACATCCAGAACAGACATCTAAAAGATTTCTAACATCAGAAGCACTTTCTATTTTAGTTTTATCATTACTCAGCTTCTCATAAAGGAAACTCAGCAGAGAACAGAATCTTTTTTCATGATTTAGTATTATCTGCTCTTTCAAACTTTCAAGATAAAATACAACATTCAGCACTACATTAGCGTAGCGACACCAGAGCTATTTTCAAAATGACAACCAACAACCTCTTCAGCATTGTCCTTTTTCTTTTTGCTTTCAATCACATCACTCTCCTTTTGTTTTCTCTTCTGTACATCCTCATTACAGATATTCTCAATTCTCCTTTTCCGACAAACAACACGTTTTTCAAACACAGGATACTGACCTAAATGAGGAGCATAGCTTCTTCTTAATCTATTATACTCCTTTACACAGTTTGCATCAGCACTAACTTTTGACGCATCAAAGTCTATCATGAATAAACCAGATATTTTTTTCACGCGTGACAAAGCAACATATGCCATACCTTCTTTAAACACACTAGATCCAATGTTTACAAAAGCACTATCTACAGTTAATCCTTGAGATTTGTGAATAGTTACAGCATATGCTAGAGAAAATGGAAACTGCTTCCTACGTACATATAAGTCTTTCACAAGCAAGAAACGAACTGAACAACGACTTATGTCTTTAACCTCTTCAATCTGATCAAATTTTATTTTTAAAAATTCAATTCCATCTTTTTTCTGGTAATTAACAAAACCCACAACTTTACCCATAGCTCCATTCACTAAACTTTTTTCTACATCCAAATTACGTCTTAAAGTTACTCGACAGTTCATACATACATAAAGATTCTTTTCTAAACCAGCTGTTTTCGATATTTTCTAGAGAATCCAATTTAGTTGTCAATTTGCTTGTCAATATAATAGTTATTCCTTCATGCTGTATTTTATCCACAGCTTCCAGTTTTATAATCTCTTCATTTTCCAATTTCAAAAGTTCTTGATGGAATATAGAGCATTCATGTAGTGTTGGCATTAAGCAGATTACAGTATTTTTTCCTGCAATTTTCTTGTATATTTTCTCTGGAACTATTTGTTCTGTTGGAAACAAATTACATAGCAATCTAAAGCTTTTCTGCCATGTTCTGTGAGTAGTCCAATTCTGATATCTATGAGAATACTTGCATAATCATCATCATTTGCTTGCCGCATATTGTTAATGAGTTCTTTGTACTCAAAGTATGTCCATATATTCACATTACCTATACTTCCTAACGACTTTTTCGTGTCTTCATGTGTAAGAGTATGAAATACTGGTTGTCCTTTAACTGGAGTGAGCTGCAGTAGATCCCCAAAAATGATAACATGTTTTCCTCCAAATAGCAGGTCATAGTTTGTCTTTAGAATTTGCTGCATTCTTAAATGCACAAAGGCAAGCATTAAGTTTGATACCATGCTTACCTCATCAATAATGAGAACTTTCATTTTTTTCAATACTCTTGAAACTTCAAAACATGCTTCTCCTGTTAGCTTGTGGTATTGTATTTTGTTCTCATGCTCTACTGGTAACATTAGCAAACGATGGAGGGTAATTCCTTTTATGTTATATGTTGCTAACCCAGTTGGAGCAGTAACAACACAAGACAAAGTTGAATCAGTTTTTTTCTTTAGGTAGCTTCTAATTACTTTAATTAAGAAACGTTTTCCAGTTCCAGCTTGTCCACTCACATACATTCTGATTGGTTCAAATGATGTGCATGAGCACTCTTTATTTTCATGTAGTAATCCATGATCAATTTGTTTTGTGACTTCCTCATACATTTTTTGTTGTTCATCATTCAGTTGTTGTTCCAAATTTGGTAAGTTTATAAATTCTTCCTGAGCTTGATTCATAGCTGTTTCCACTTCAGTCATGGCTATTGCAACTTCATTTTCTACGATTGGTTGTCCTAGAGGATCTTGACTGAGCGTCCCAGAACTTTGACTGTCTTGAGAACTGTCTCTAGCTACTTCAGCTGCAATTGTTGCTTCTTGTTCAATTTCTTCACTTAACATTTGTACATAAGTTGTGAAAGTACTGCATTCTATGGTATCTTTGCATGCATTAAAGGAATCTTCATAGCTTTGAAAATGTCCAAGTAATTCATCCTCTGAACGCCATGGTTTAAACAACTGTAAAAGTGCTAAGTAGTAAAATTCCTTCTTGTCAGTAGTGTCGCAACTCAGCTTTCTGTGATTAATCAAACTTCCTTTTGTTTGTTTTACCAAACATCCTTCCTCACCAATGACTTTATATTTTCCATTGTTGATGTCTTCTGTGGTATTCCGTTTAAAAATGTAGTTCTGCAGCACTTCATAGAGACACATGTTCTCAAGATGATGACTTCTCTTTGGGTAATATGTGTCCAACATGTTTGTTCTTAAAATGTCTGTACTTTCTGGTTCGTACTCTGCTAAATATTCAATTTCTCGAATAGATTTCAATACCCGATTTCGCATTCCTGCAAGGCCTAAACTTACCCAAATTATTCTTCTTGATTTGGAGTACATACTTCCAGATGATAACCTATCTGAGCATTCGTATGACCCAATTTCTCGATGTGATAACATCTTTAAACTGAAACTGTATAGCTTTTTACTGACAGTCTTCTCGTGAGAAATCTCTTCCCACATTTCTTTCAATTCCATTTTCTCAGATTTAGTGATGTAAGATGTGAGATACCGAGCAACAGCAATAGAATTGTCAGCTACATACTGAATATCCATGTTAGCATTCCACATGGATAAAATGACTGGGTTGTAGTCATTTATATATTTTGACTCTTCTTTTCTTCTTAGGTTGTAGGTATTTTTAGGCGATTTTCTTGTAATAGTATGTCGCACAGCTGACATAAAACTGTTTACTCTTCCTTTTGAAAGAACAGGTCGTGGAAATCCAAATCGACATTTTGTGTAGAATTTATCTTTACTCTTGTACTTTCGTCGACAGTATTTTCCACACCGATGACTTTGAAAACGTAAAACTTGCTCTTTTAAGTTTTTTTCTTCTGTGCTTTTAGGTATAGCACATGTTGCATATCCTTCAATGAAAGATAAAACTGCATCATCAGAATCTGTTCCAAATTTTGGGGCATCCTTGATCCACAACAGCATATGAATATGAGGAGCACCTCTTGCTTGGTACTCTTTTCTTCAAAAGAAATCCACAACTTCTCCAAGAGGTGGATTTTTTTTATTGCAGATGAAGGACATCATAGCCTCAAATCTATGATTGAAATATCTGCAAACATTAACCGGATCCAATGAGCACAATTCTCCTGCTGTCTTTTATTGGATGTTTTCAATATTTGAATTTGCCTCTCGAAGAAAATCCAGTAAATCATCCCAAGCGTACTCGGCACAGCTTAGGGTAAGGAACCATGTAGGAGTTCCTAAATTCCGTAACATACATTTCAATTCTCCATGGCGTCAGTACCAATATTCATTAGTCCCACGCTGACAAGTCATCAGATTAATCAATTGAGATTCCAAATGATCATCTCGCTGTTGCACTTTGTTCATAAAATCCTTTGCAGACACATTATGTAGATGTACTCCAGTTTTTAAAATGTGGTTTACTGCATAAGATAGTGCAGACAAGTCACTTTCAAATAAAAGATGGAACACATAAGGAATACTTTGACGAAATCTTGCATCTTCTGCATATAATCTTGTAGTCCGATACTCAGAAGCAGGAATCTGTACTGGACGTTCATCATATCGTCCACCTTTTCCTGTAGGAAACAGCTGGGGAAAACAACGATCTTCCAAGCTCTCCTCCCATACACTCACAGGAGTTCCTTTTGCTTTTTTCATCTGAAACAGATCAATAGTGTTTCCCATAACTTCTTTAGAATGAAGAGGATGTATGCTGAAATGTTAATAACTTTCTTCTTCTTTTGACTTATCCACTTTTTCAATTTGCCCAGTTGGTATTCCTGTGTTTGCTCGTAAAACTTCTTCATCTTCATCCATATAAATTGATTCATACCATTTATTATTTCTTTTCAAATATAAATTTGCTCTTTGTACTTTTCGTACATCTACCAGCTCCTGCCAAATTTTCTTATTCTTTGTAGGTACATGATTAACCAGAATAACTAATAGTTCAGTTTCCAAACTATCTGCATCAATTGTTTCAATATTTTTTTTCAAATCTAATGGCAAATAGACAACTCTTCCTTTTAAACCTCTTTGTAAATCTGAAGGAGGTAATCTGCCTGTTTTGGGCTCCATACAAACTATAGTCTGAAACGGATGGACACATTGAATGAGTATAGACTCATACGTATTTAAATCACTAAGTTCTGCAGGAATATCAACCAATTCTAAATTATTATGTACAGCTCTAGCTGGCATTTTCTTTTCTTTTAACTTGTTATAACAGTATTTACAAATACGCTGATCTTCACCCAAATCAAAACAATTTTCCAGAAATAAATATGTAGCAAAATCCTTCCACTTAGAATTATTTTCTTTTTCACTTTTTTTATAGAGATCAACATTCCTTGTTTGAGTTTTATAATGGCTTCTCCGGCAACAAATACAAGTAATATTTGGTCTTTCATTAGAGATGATAGTAAATTTTGTCATTTGATCTTCAAAATTTTTACTAACAGTGAGTTCTACATTCTCTTCCACATTTTCTTCAATAACTGTGTCATTTCCTGCACTTTCTTGCTCTGGACCAAAGTAACAAAACTCAATATCCTCACAAACCTTCTTCACATCTGATACAGATCCACGGAACAGAGCACTATTCAACTCATTTAACTTTAGTGCTGGACTTTTAGCAAAATACAATCTTCTCACAAATGTTCTCATTTCAGTATGATGAACTGCCAGCATCCTAAAATGGTGAAAAACACTTTGACAAACTTTCCTAGAAAGACAAGCCAGAGAATGTCCTTGCAAACCAGTATTCTCTCTCACTCTGCATGGATCTAATCTTTGAAGCACCTTAATCTTCTGTTTAACACTTTTTTTTACTATATTCTCTTAGAAAGTCACGAAATTTATCAATAGATTCCTGTCGTACAGTTCAAATACTACTACAATTCCAAGTGGACACTGGGGCTTTAGGACGTCTCCCCATAACCTCATCAGCTAACACTTCTTCCTCATTTCTTGGAACCATTTTCTCCTTTTGCATTACACAACCATCTTTAACTTCATATGCTCGACCACTGGTGTCAACTGCATGCAGCAAACTATTACTTTGAAGATAACTCTCTTCATTAAAAAATGGTTCAGTACTTGAACTATGCTTCCATTCTCCTAAGAACACTTTACAAAAGTTTTTTTTTTCACTTCTCTTTTTCTTTTGCTTTTTGACTTCATTACATTCACTAATTTATCTAATGTACGGATCCTGTTCAAAATTAAAATGAATAGTTTTCTTTTTAATTCCAAAGCCTTTGCAACAATTGATTCAATATGTTTCTTTTTCTTATAAAATTTGGCTTTCTTCCTATATTTTTTCACATCCTTTAGCAAATTGAACATCACTCTTCTCTGAAACATTTTTCTACGAATGTTTTTAAAATCTATTTTTCTTTTTAAGTCATTCTTTCTTACTTCTGATTGTACATTAGCATTTAGTATATTCTGTCGATTGTCTTGTTGTTTTCTACTTGAAACACTATTTGCAGTGGATATATTTTTTACATTTTTTCTTTGCTTGAGGATATTTTTTTATAAAATCCTTAGTCTGCTTACCAGAAGACTTTTTCTTTTTTCCAACAGGAGGTTCTTCAACAAATTTTTGTTGTCCAGTTGTCTTCAAATATAGATGTTGTAGCTGTTCTTTTCTATTTCTTGATTTTATAGGCATCTTTAATTTATTTCAGTGTTGTTCAGCAATACCTGAAAGAAACAAAAAAAAATACCTTTATGTAATTTAAATATATTACTATGTTTTTTATGAGCTTTTCAAATCCTATCATATGAGCTGTCCCTTTCCTACGACTGCAAGTCTTACACAATAAAAGCTACACAAATTAAATCTCTGACAACAATTCCTGTGTGCACACATACTCATGGTGTGATTCTAGGCAGAAAACGATATTTGATTGGCAATTTCAAAGCACATTTACTACTGTGGTAGAGCAAGTGATAATTACTGTAACAGCCTGACACATTTTCCTAATAGTTTAGAGAGGCAAAAAAGAGCACATCTCCTAACAGCTACTTGAGACGATGAGCATGTGGAACCTGGGTGAGTGATTAGACTAGAGCAAAGGAAATGAGCCTTGGTGATGTTGAATGTTTTAGCGTTACACACTGCTATCTGAAATACCACACAGTGCTGAATAGTAAGCATGGGAGTGCAGGAGAAGCAGCTGCCTGTGTGCTAAGAGTGTGTTTCTGGAGACTGTGTATTGTCAGGTGCAAGAGAGATCTGCATGGACGCTTGCACAACTGCATGAAGACTGCACAGATGTATGTAAGAGTACATGTGTGGTAAGGGTTAATTGGAGTTTTGAACATATAGGATCTACACCACCCATGGCAGGAGTGGAAGGAAAATCTACCATGTTGATTTCAAATGTGTTAGCATTTCCCTCTCATTTGTGAGATATTGATTTGTGCTGAATGCTAGCCATCACAGTTTAAGAAAACAAGCTGCCCCTTTCCTACGAGTGCAAGTCTTACAAAACAAGAGCAACACGAATTAAATCTCTGACAACAATTCCTGTGTGCACACATACTCATGGTGTGATTCTAGGCAGAAAACGATATTTGATTGGCAATTTCAAAGCACATTTACTACTGTGGTAGAGCAAGTGATAATTACTGTAACAGCCTGACACATTTTCCTTATAGTTTAGAGAGGCAGAAAAGAGCACATGTCCTAACAGCTACTTGAGACCATGAGCATGTGGAACCTGGGTGAGTGATTAGACTAGAGAAAAGGAAATGAGCCTTGGTGATGTTGAATGTGGTAGTGTTACACACTACTATCTAAAATACCACACAGTGCTGAATACTTAGCATGGGAGTGCAGGAGAAGCAGCTGCCTGTGTGCTAAGAGCGTGCTTCTGGAGACTGTGTATTGTCAGGTGCAAGAGAGATCTGCATGGACGCTTGCACAACTGCATGAAGACTGCAGAGATGTATGTAAGAGTACATGTATGGTAAGGGTTAATTGGAATTTTGAACATGTAGGAACTACCTCACCCATTGCAGGAGTGGAAGGAAAATCTACCCTGTTTTTTCAAATGTGTTTGCATTTGCCTTTCATCTGTGAGATAGTGATGTGTGCTGTATGCTAACCATCACAGTTCAAGAAAACAAGCTGCCCATTTGATTGGCAATTTCAAAGCGTACTTCTGGAGACTGTGTATTGTCAGGTGCAAGAGAGATCTGCATGGACGCTTGCACAACTGCATGAAGACTGCACAGATGTATGTAAGAGTACATATGTGATAAGGGTTAATTGGAGTTTTGAACATATAGGATCTACCTCACCAATGGCAGGAGTGGAAGGAAATTCTACCATGTTGATTTCAAATATGTTAGCATTTGCCTCTCATTTGTGAGATATTGATTTGTGCTGAATGCTAGCCATCACAGTTCAAGAAAACAAGCTGCCCCTTTCCTACGAGTGCAAGTCTTACAGAACAAGTGCAAAACAAATTAAATCCCTGACAGCAATTCCTGTGTGCACACAGACTCATGGTGTGATTCTAGGCAGAAAACGATATTTGATTGGCAAATTCAAAGCACATTTACTACTGTGGTAGTGCAAGTGATAATTACTGTAACAGCCTGACACATTTTCCTTATTGTTTAGAGAAGCAGAAAAAAGCACATGTCCTACCAGCTACTTGAGACTATGAGCATGTGTAACCTGGGTGAGTGATTAGACTACAGCAAAGGAAATGAGCCTTAGTGATATTGATTGTGTTAGCGTTACTCACTGCTATCTGAAATACCACACAGTGCTGAATAGTAAGCATGAGAGTGCAGGAGAAGCAGCTGGCTGTGTGCTAAGAGCGTACTTCTGGAGACTGTGTATTGTCAGGTGCAAGAGAGATCTGCATGGACGCTTGCACAACTGCATGAAAACTGCACAGTTGTATGTAAGAGTACATGTGTGGTAAGGGTTAATTGGAGTTTTGAACATATAGGATCTACCTCACCCATGGCAGGAGTGGAAGGAAAATCTACCATGTTGATTTCAAATGTGTTAGCATTTGCCTCTCATTTGTGAGATATTGATTTGTGCTGAATGCTAGCCATCACAGTTCAAGAAAACAAGCTGCCCCTTTCCTACGAATGCAAGTCTTACAGAACCAGACCACCACGAATTAAATCTATGACAACAATTCCTTTGTGCACACAGACTCATGGTGTGATTCTAGGCAGAAAACAATATTTGATTGGCAAATTCAAAGCACATTTACTACTGTGGTTTTGCAAGTGATAATTACTGTAACAGCCTGACACATTTTCCTTATAGTTTAGAGAGCCAGAAAAGAGTACATGTCCTAACAGCTACTTGAGACCATGAGCATATGGAACCTGGGTGAGTGATAAGACTAGAGCAAAGGAAATGAGTCTTGGTGATGTTGAATGTGGTAGCGTTACACACTACTATCTAAAATACCATACAGTGCTGAATACTTAGCATGGGAGTGCAGGAGAAGCAGCTGCTTGTGTGCTAAGAGCGTGCTTCTGGAGACTGTGTATTGTCAGGTGCAAGAGAGATCTGCATGGACGCTTGCACAACTGCATGAAGACTCCAGAGATGTATGTAAGAGTACATGCGGGGTAAGGGTTAATTGGAGTTTTGAACATGTAGGATCTACCTCACCCATTGCAGGAGTGTAAGGAAAATCTACCCTGTTGTTTTCAAATGTGTTAGCATTTGCCTCTTATTTGTGAGATATTGATTTGTGCTGAATGCTAGCCATCACAGTTCAAGAAAACAAGCTGCCCCTTTCCTACGAATGCAAGTCTTACAGAACCAGACCAACACGAATTAAATCTCTGACAACAATTCCTGTGTGCACACAGACTCATGGTGTGATTCTAGGCAGAAAACAATATTTGATTGGCAAATTCAAAGCACATTTACTACTGTGGTTTTGCAAGTGATAATTACTGTAACAGCCTGACACATTTTCCTTATAGTTTAGAGAGGCAGAAAAGAGCACATGTCCTAACAGCTACTTGAGACCATGAGCATGTGGAACCTGGGTGAGTGATTAGACTAGAGCAAAGGAAATGAGCCTTGGCGATGTTGAATGTGGTAGCGTTATACACTACTATCTAAAATACCACACAGTGCTGAATACTTAGCATGGGAGTGCAGGAGAAGCAGCTGCCTGTGTGCTAAGAGCGTGCTTCTGGAGACTGTGTATTGTCAGGTGCAAGAGAGATCTGCATGGACGCTTGCAAAACTGCATGAAGACTGCAGAGATGTATGTAAGAGTACATGTGAGGTAAGGGTTAATTGGAGTTTTGAACATGTAGGATCTACCTCACCCATTGCAGGAGTGTAAGGAAAATCTACCCTGTTATTTTCAAATGTGTTAGCATTTGCCTCTCATTTGTGAGATATTGATTTGTGCTAAATGCTAGCCATCACAGTTCAAGAAAACAAGCTGCCCCTTTCCTACGAATGCAAGTCTTACAGAACCAGACCAACACGAATTACATCTCTGACAACAATTCCTTTGTGCACACAGACTCATGGTGTGATTCTAGGCAGAAAACGTTATTTGATTGGCAATTTAAAAGCACATTTACTACTGTGGTTTTGCAAGTGATAATTACTGTAACAGCCTGACACATTTTCCTTATAGTTTAGAGAGGCAGAAAAGAGCACATGTCCTAACAGCTACTTGAGGCCATGAGCATGTGGAACCTGGGTGAGTGATTAGGCTAGAGCAAAGGAAATGAGCCTTGGCGATGTTGAATGTGGTAG
This sequence comes from Triturus cristatus, assembly GCF_964204655.1. Lineage (NCBI taxonomy): Eukaryota > Metazoa > Chordata > Amphibia > Caudata > Salamandridae > Triturus > Triturus cristatus. The sequence goes on along the minus strand of NC_140581.1, from coordinate 1,185,796,240 downwards.
CGTTACACACTACTATCTAAAATACCACACAGTGCTGAATACTTAGCATGGGAGTGCAGGAGATGCAGCTGCCTGTATGCTAAGAGCATGCTTCTGGAGACCGTGTATTGTCAGTTGCAAGAGAGATCTGCATGGACGCTTGCACAACTGCATGAAGACTGCAGAGATGTATGTAAGAGTACATGTGGGGTAAGGGTTAATTGGAGTTTTGAACATGTAGGAACTACCTCACCCATTGCAGGAGTGGAAGGAAAATCTACCATGTTGATTTCAAATGTGTTGGCATTTGCCTCTCATTTGTGAGATATTGATTTGTGCTGAATGCTAGCCATCACACTTCAAGAAAACAAGCTGCCCCTTTCCTACGAATGCAAGTCTTACAGACCCAGACCACCACGAATTAAATCTATGACAACAATTCCTTTGTGCACACAGACTCATGGTGTTATTCTAGGCAGAAAACAATATTTGATTTGCAATTTCTAAGCACATTTACTACTGTGGTTTTGCAAGTGATAATTACTGTAACAGCCTGACACATTTTCCTTATAGTTTAGAGAGGCAGAAAAGAGCACATGTCTTAACAGCTACTTGAGACCATGAACATGTGGAACCTGAGTGAGTGATTAGACTAGAGCAAACGAAATGAGCCTTGGTGATGTTGAATGTGGTAGCGTTACACACTACTATCTAAAATACCACACAGTGCTGAATACTTAGCATGGGAGTGCAGGAGAAGCAGCTGCCTGTGTGCTAAGAGCGTACTTCTGGAGACTGTGTATTGTCAGGTGCAAGAGAGATCTGCATGGACACTTGCACAACTGCATGAAGACTGCACAGATGTATGTAAGAGTACATATGTGGTAAGTTTTAATTGGAGTTTGTAGGAACTACCGCACCCATTGCAGGAGTGGTAGGAAAATCTACCATGTTGATTTCAAATGTGTTAGCATTTGCCTCTCATTTGTGAGATATTGATTTCTGCTGAATGCTAACCATCACACTTCAAGAAAACAAGCTGCCCCTTTCCTACGAATGCAAGTCTTACAGAACCAGACCACCACAAATTAAATCTCTGACAACAATTCCTTTGTGCACACAGACTCATGGTGTGATTCTAGGCAGAAAACAGTATTCCTGGGTGATACCAGTACACCTTAACTTATGGTGAAGACATACTCCATAATATCTTACAAGTTCAAGGCAGTTAAATATCTTCCAAAACATAAAATGTAAAACACAACTTTAAAACAAGAATCACATTTCTATTTTTTATATCAAAATGCACCACAGACATCCCCTCTCAAATTCATAACTCACCTTTAAAAGTAGTTAGTTGAGAAAGAAATGTGGCACTCACACAGCAGATTATCAGAGCCAGAATCTCTGAGCTGTACACCTCTCAGCAGAACCAGTAATTGGCACTTTCCCTCTCTTTTTTCACACATTTACATGTTAACTTCAAATCACAGTGCTTCCCACATTTTTGGAAACACACATTTCTATTGGTTGCAAATTTCAACCCTTTCCAAATGATCCCTACCCCCAACATGACTTCTGCCTGCTACCATAGCAACAGGTCATGGAACACTGGTGTGAGCAGAGAGGTCAGAAGTTCAGCACACAATGTTTCTAATCCAAAGAGCAAGAGTGCTTGACTTTTCAAACCTAACAGCAAATCCAAAGTAATGTTCTGTGGGAACACATTTTTCTGAACCAATACAAAACATGCTTTTAAAAATGTAAACATACAGCCTAGTTTTTAGTGTTGAATGGTCTGAAACAGCCAATGAGTTCTTTTTATTTAAAAAAAAGTATGTAAGCCTCCATTTTACAACTATCTTTCTTTTCATATTGCCATTCTACTGAAAGACACCTTCTGAGTGCATCCATATCTCCTTGAAAGATGTTCACAGTGTGGATTGTAGGTCATAGCTAAGTCTTCTGGAGTGAAAAGTACGCTGAAAAAAGAGGTATTGTGAAAGACCTTGCTTTGCCAAATGTAGACATTAAATGGATTGGTCAGAGAGGGTTAAAGTGGCACCAATTAATGCCTTTGGTGAAATCCTTTCTACATCTCCCACAGCCTGACCTTATAATTGTGCACTGTGGTGGAAATGACCTAGGCACTTTAACTGGGGTAGGTCTGGAAATGCTTGTTAAGAACACCTTTGTGCAATTGATGTCACTTTTTCCACAAACTACCTTTGTATATTGTAATATATGCCAAAGGCAAAAGTGGAACTGGTCCAACCAATATTGTCCGCAGATTGACAAAGCAAGAAAGCACGTCAATAAGTCAGTTTCTGCTTTCCTCAGAGACTATGGTATGGGTTCTATATACCACAACAACTTGTTGGCATTTATAGAGGAGACGGTGTACATTTCACAGATGAAGGCAACAGAGTCTTCCTCTTGAACTTTAGACTCTGCATCGGTACTTACTTGTAGGTACAAAAAAACACTCAATGAACACAACGGCTCTTTTTAGAGCCAACCAACATCTAAACACTTAAATTTAATTTTTAATTCTATTTTTTTTATGGTTTTTTTGCCGCCGTGCGCGCGCACCGTGCGCGCACCCCGCAATATTTTTTTTACATTTTTCTTTTTTGTTTGGGACCTAAGAAGTCTTTCATGGTCCCCCTGAGAAGGCCTAGGGGGTCAGGAACTCTCTACCCTGCTCCCTTTTAACGTTCTCCACTTGTGTTTTTAACTCTCTTCTGCCTCTAGAACTCAAAATGGCGGCTGGGGGGTGCGCGCACCGTGCGTGCACCCCGCGATTTTTTGAAAAAAAATAAAATGTTTTTTTCATCCTTCGGGGTCCTTCAGGGACCCCCTGACAAAGGCTAGGGGGTCAGGAACTCTCTACCCTTCCCCCTTTTCATGTTCTCCACCTTTCTTTTTCCCTGTCACACACACAACACACAAAATGGCGGTCGACACTTCCTGATTTCCACCGATTCGAATGTTGACTAACATGAATCCACCAATGAGAATTACGATCGTGCACGGCACCGTGCGCGTACCGTGCGCGCACGGTGCGCGGCTATAGATATTTATGTGCTTTTAGCTGCAATTTTCTCAGGAACTACTGAACAGATTGACACCATATATGCAAAAGGCACATCCCTGACCTGAGGACTACCTCTTTGCCAAATTTCAAGTAATTCTGTTCAGCCGTTCGGGCTGTACCTTCGACTAAAGGTCCTATGGGGAAATGCATGGGGAAAACGTGTTTTGTGACCCCCCTTTTTTCTCGGCCCCCACTTGTTGAATCACCCCGAGACTTTCAGGGTAGGAGCTGAGCGGAGCGCCCCATTAGTTGTGAAAATTTCGCGAGGATTCGTCAACCGGTGCCAAAGTTATTCAAAATAGAATTTTGAGATTTCCTATGGAAACTCGGTCCTAACTATAACTATCTACTGGCGAAGGCCAGTAGATAATAAATATATATATATATATATATATATATATATATATATATATATATATTACCTACTGGCGGTCGCCAGTAGGTAGTTATAGTTAGGACCACGTTTCCATAGGAAATCCGCAACATTCTATTTTGAATAACTTTGGCGCCGGTTGACGAATCCTCGCGAATTTTTCAAAATAGGTGGGGTGCTATGCTCCGCTCCTACCCTGAAAGTCTCGGGGGGATTCGTCAAGCGGGGGCTGAGATAAAAGGGGGGTCCCAAAACGCGTTTTTCCCATGCATTTTTCCATAGGACCTTTAGACACAGCTACAGCCCGAACGGCTGAACAGAATTACTTGAAATTTGGCAGAGAGGTAGTCCTCAGGTCAAGGAAGTGCCTTTTGTAGGTTTGGTGTAAATCTGTTCAGTAGATTCTGAGAAAATAGCCTTTAAATCAATACATACATCTGAGCCAGCGTACGGTGCGCTTACGGTGCGCTTACCGTACGCGTACGGTGGCGTGCGCGAGCGCGATTCTGATTGGCCCTTAGATCTTAGTAAACATTCGAATCGGTCGAAACCAGGAAGCGGCGGCCGCCATTTTCTCTCTCGCACTCTGACAGGGGGTTGAAAAACCAAGTGCAAAAACATGTAAAGGGGCTGTTTACACAGCTCCCAAGCACCTAGCCATGTCGAGGGAGTTCCCAACGATCCCCCAAGTGAAAAAAGGCAATTTTAAATTTTTCGAAAATTTCGCCGATTACGCTTACCGTACGCGTACGGTAAGAAATAATAATAAAAAAAATAAAATATCCACATTCTCCCCACCCCGTGTGCAAAAGGTGCCCGAAGAGCTCCTTTTGTGCATGGCTTATTAGAGCTAAACAAAACATATATTTTACCTGTCACAACAATGCTCATCATATGTCCTCCATGTGCGCACGGTGCGCAAAGCGCATCGTGCGTTCATGGCCCATCTAGCGTAATGTGGGCACGCGGTGCGCGAAGCGCACCGCGTGCTCGCACGGAACGAACTGCGTTAAGTGGGCGCGCACGCCACAAATGGCGTAAAGTAACTTAGCATTTAAAAAACCGTACAAATTCACTGAAAAAACCATAGGTTTCACACACGTTATAGTTAGGAATTAGCATTTAAAAAACCTTGCAAATTCACTGAAAAAACCATAGGTTTCACACATGTTATAGTTAGCTGGACATTTTACTGATAAAAAACCAATGAAATTCCCCCGTTATAGTTACTGTAGGCAACTATAACTCACGCGACCGTAATCCTCTGCTGATGACATATGTGTCTTTATGAAAAAAAAATATTTGTAATATATGTATAGCTAAAATTTAATGGAAGAAGACATGGGCAAATAAGTGTCTAAATACAGTATTAGCATCAGCAGAGGATTATGGTCGCATGAGTTATAGTTGCCTACAGTAACTATAACGGGGGAATTTCATTGGTTTTTTATCAGTAAAATGTCCAGCTAACTATAACATGTGTGAAACCTATGGTTTTTTCAGTGAATTTGCAAGGTTTTTTAAATGCTAATTCCTAACTATAACGTGTGTGAAACCTATGGTTTTTTCAGTGAATATATATATATATATATATATATATTCCTCTACTCGCTCTCAGCTTCCACTTGATCGGTCAGCAAAAACGAGCATGGACCCAAGTTAGTCGTGCAATATTTTAATTTATTGCCAGTTCTGCCAAGACGTGTTTCAGGCAATCCTGCCCTTGATCACATGACACATATATATATTTTCACAACCTGTAAATAAACAATAAACTTACCTGAAGACTGGAGCTGTGGTGTGAGAATCTTCTGTGGTATATATCTATATCTATATCTATATCTATATCTATATCTATATATATATATATATTCACTGAAAAACCCATAGGTTTCAGGGGCGTTATAGTTAGGAATTGGCATTTAAAAAACCTTAGAAATTCACTGAAAAAACCATAGGTTTCAGGGGCGTTATAGTTAGCTGGACATTTCCCTCGTACAAAACCCTAGAAATTCCCCCGTTATAGTTAGTTCAGCTAACTATAACGCGCGCCCCCGCAATGCACTGCTGATGACGTCACATATTACATGACTCATGACATGGTCAGTGACATCACTGATGACATCACTGATGACATCTGAAATGACATCACTGATGAAGCAGGCCTAGGGGGTCAGGGTGTTTCTACCCTGCCCCCTTGTCGCGTTTTGCACCTTTGTTTTTGTGCTTTCTTGTGCCTCGGTTCTACCGAGGCACAAGATGGCTGCCAACACTTCTTGATTCTGAGTGTTGGCAGCCAATTAGCATTCAGCTCGTGCTCGGGAGGGTTCGGGGAGGGTGCGGCGAGGATCCGCGGATCCTCCCCGGCCATAGATATCACTAACTTTTAACTCTAATTTTCTCAGGAACTACTGAACAGATTTACACTGTTTAAGCAAAAGGTACGAGTCTGAACTGAGGACTACCTCCTTGCCAAATTTGGTGCAATTCCGTTCAGCAGTTCGGGTTGTAGCTGCGACAACAAGTCCTACGGGAAATTGCATGGAGAAAACGCGTTTTGGGACCCCCCTTTTTTCTCGGCCCCCGCTCGACTAATCACCACGAAACTTTCAGGGTAGGAGCAGAGCGGAGCTGACCAAAAGTTTGGAAAATTTCGCGAAGATTCATCAACTGGCGCCAAAGATATTCCCAATAGAATGTTGCAGATTTCCTATGGAAAATAGGTCCTGACTATAACTATCTACTGGCGGCCGCCAGTAGATAATATATATATTTATATATTTATATAATATATATATTTTTTTTCCTACCGGTGGTCACCAGTGAGTGGTTATAGATAGGACCTAGTTTCCATAGTAAAAGCATTTTTTGACTTGCCTATAACTTTGGCGTCTTATGACTAATCTTCATAACATTTTCCAAACAAAGTGTCAAAGTAGGTTCTCTGCATCATGGAACGTTTGGGGGTGATCTGTGCAGTGGGGATTAAGAAACAGGGGTAAGAAATAAGGCTGTGTTTGTAATGGTAATTCCCATATGAGTGCGTTGGTGGTCTTACAGCCTGTATCGCTGGATGGAATGACACCAAACTTGGCAGGAAGGTAGATGTTGTTACGCAGATTTTACTTTTTGTTATTTGGTGAAACTCCGTTCATTAGTTTTTTTGAAATTAAATCTGAACAATAAAGTAATATCTCTGGTCGCAAATATTTAACGTTTTACGCTTGAGGTAAATCGCGAATTCGTGTGCCAGCAGGAATGCTGTGATTGGCTGGCCCCAACATGAACAGAAAGTTGCGGCTGCCATTTTAGCGATCAAGAATGGTTCCCGGGGCTGAAAATTTGTAGCAAAGCTACGATAAGGGGTCAGGGTGGAGATGCTCTGACCCCATGTTTGAGAAATGGGGATATTCAATCAATCATAAGCTTTATTCGACAATACATGTCATAAAAGCATTGAACATAAAATACTGGTTAAAAGAATAACAATAAGTTAAAATATTATAACAATTTGTACAAATAATCATAAGTAAAAACCAATTCATCCTAATATTTTATTATAAAACAAATTCATAAGATGGAAAGCAGCAAAATGTATATTATCAAACAGTAGCTAAGGCATTAGGATCTTTAAAAGCACTACAGCTCAGTAATAGAGTTCTAATTTCACATCCACCGGTCGTGTCACTCAAGGTTTAATTATTTGTAGTCAGTGACTTGGATCTTATAGTCCACGTCCATGTCAAGAACTTTGCTACCAGAATTGCATGATGGAGTGATGGATCAGTATGCAAAATTATCAGGGCGACGCTTCTTGAACCAATACCCATGTTCCGACAAATCTGCACCAGCCATGCTTTACGAGGGCCAACATAGGTGGGGCAGACAAACAATTTATGTGAGTAGGTTTCTTCTTGATCAGTACAAATAGGACATTTGTTGTCGCCTAATGTAGTCCATTCGGTGGTAAAAGACTTTAACAGTAGGCAACCCACTCTAAATTGGAAATACAATTTGTGATAAAAAAGGCTATGAAATTGCGTTCCAGTAATGCTCAAAGCTCGGCAAGGGTTTACTTAGCACTCATGCTAATTGACGGTGCTTAAGTGTCATAGTATCAATGTGTGGCCGCCATCTCATTTCCTTCTGGAGAGTGATACCTAAATAGGTATATGCGTCCACCTGTTTGAGGGGTAACCGATCCAGAGTTATACTAACCCTGTGTGATCTGTGCTGATTAAAAGTCATAAACGTAGTCTTTGCTACATTGATTTTTAGGCCTCGTAAAAAGCAGAATTCTTCAAAATGTCGCAGCATACGCTGTAACCCACCAGGACTTTTAGAGCTAATAAGCATGTTGTCTGTGAACATTTTAATCTGACTTTTTACCTGCTAAAACTGGTGCGTCAGTAGGGACAGTAGTTAGGAATTTTGCAACTCAATTAATAAAAAGAGAAAATAGCGTGGGTACCATTACACATCCTTGGTGGACTCCCTTCTGTACAGGAAAGGGATTTGTTTTATTCCCCTGTGATCCCCAGCGTATTTGTGCAAATTTTTTCTCGTGGAGGCGGACAATAAGGGAGAGGAAATCAATGGGCATCCCCAACTCCTGTAGCACCACCCACAGTTTGTTGCGTGAGATCAGTTCAAAAACGGACTTAAGGTCGACACAAACAGCATACATGCTACCCTTGCCGCGAACTACAGTCTGCCAGTATATTTAAAAAATTGAAAGACGTCGTCTATGGTACTGATATGTGCCTGGAAACCCACCTGAAGTGGGGTTAGGATGTCATTGTCATCCATCCACACTTGAGCCTTAGCCAGAACAAGTCGGGTTACCACCTTTTGGATGTAATCGATCAGGCTTATTGGCCTATAATTTTCTGCCAGAGACTTATCCGCTCTTTTATATGCTGGTATGATCTCTGCCCCCCCAGGAATCCAGGATGGGGGCGCCATGGGCAATGGCATCTGCTAAAAACATTATATACCTACTCCATTTTTTCTTATAGTGCAAAACAATATCTATGGCTTTGTTATCAATGCCTGGTGCTCTCCCCCCTGTGATGGCACTAAGGGCAGCACTTACGTGGTCAAATAAAATACTTTATCAGTTAAATAAAAGTGAGTCAGGAAAGGCTCACATACCTCTACGTCATTGTTGGCATATTGTGTGGAAAAATGGTTAACCCAGGTATCAGGGTCTACATGAGTTTGGGGGGCAGTGAAAATGGGGGTATTAGTGACAGAAATTATGTGTGCAAAATTTATTTTATTAATCTTGCACGATATTCGGGATAATGACACGATCGCCTACGCAGCCCCGGTGTAACATCGCAGGGATGTTGCAAATATCACGGTGACACAGCAAATATTGTTGAAAATATAAAAAACATACATATATATATTTGTACACACTCGACGGTCACTGTCACAAACTCATGTATGCATTCACAAACACACTCCGACCCTTATACATTCAGTCACATTCCTACTCAGATACTCATGCACTCACTCACATGCCCATTCAGGTACTCATGCACTTACTTACAGACTCTCTAGGAGATTAACGTTCCCATGTACAAACCCACTCAGAGACTCATGCACCTACTTAGAGACCCACTCAGACTCGTGCTTACAGTCTCATACCCACTTCAAGACTTTTACACCCACTCACAGACCCATATGGGTACTCATGCAGCCACTCACAAACCCACTCAGATATTCATGCACCCACTTACAGACTCACTCAGAGAGTCATGCAGCCATGCACAGACCCACTCAGAGACTCATGCACCCACTTACAGACCCATTCACACACTCATGTATGTACTCACAGACCCACTGAGACACTCATACACTTACTCACAGATCCACTCAGACACTCATACACCCACTCACACACCCATACAATCACTCCCACACTCTCCCACACTCAGTCACAGACCCTCTCAGAGACGTATGCAGTCAGTCACTCTCTCATGCACTCACAAACTCACATACCCACTCACAAACCTACTCAGATATACATGTACCCACTCACTTACCTACCCAAAGGCTCATGCATTTACTCACAGACCCACTCAGACACTCACCCTCCCAGTCACAGACCTACTCACACTCATGCATGCATCCATTCACTCACCCACTCAAAGACTTATGCTCTCATTCACAGACCCATTGAGACACTCATACACCCACTCACAGGTCCACTCAGACACTCAAATACCCATAGTCACCCACTCACAGACTTTTTCACCCAGTCAGTTATACTGAGACTCAGGTACCCACTCACAGTTGCACTCAGAGACCCACATACCCACTGACAGAGCCACTCAGACATTTATGCTGCCAGTCATAGACCCAATGAGACTTATGCACTCACTCAATGACCCACTCAGACACTCATGTACCCACTCACTCACCTACTCAGACATCCACTTAGACACTCTTATATCCACTCACAGATCCAGTCAGGCAGTCATATGCCTGCCTACAAATGCCCAAGGGCACTCATGCACCTACTCTGAGATTGAGTGAGAGACTTATGAAAACAATCACAGACCCATTGTGACACTGATACACCCACTCATAGGTTAACTGAGCCAGTCTTGCAGTTTGTTACAAAAGTGTTGTGTAGTTCCTATAAAACCTAAACAGGATCTGTGCATTTGGACAACATACACTGCAAGCTTGGTGTCCAGACTGATTTCAGACACCCCCACCGGATATGTTGGCCCGTATACCAGCTAGCTCACAATGCCACTAGAAATTCCTCTTACCAAGGAGAGAATAGTTCTTGGCAACTATCGAACATGACAACCCTGATCCCTCAGGGCCGTGGAAACAGTGTATTACTTTTTGCTTAGTCACTCGTGCTCACTTTGTCTCAGAGAGATACACAGTATAAACGGTATGGACGTTTTCCAATGGGTATGTATTGAATAGTAGTTATTCTAGTATAAAATAGGTGTGCTGAAACAATCATTAGACAGTAACGAATATGAATGGTTAGAAGCACTAGGAAAGTAAAAGGATGGTAGATTTCTACCAACTTGCTATAATCATAAATACAGGCAAGTATATAAAATACATGACAATAAAATGCGTACTCTTACGATGCTACCCTAACTAGATGTACCTAAGTGTACCTAGCATGAATGTAGGTGTTAAGCCAAGAATCCCTCTAGGAGAAATTCAATCCCATTACCTGAAGTGAGAGACTGTGGGACCTTGTCTTGGTCTCGAGCTGGACACCCCGCAAGGGATGTTAGACCACTGCGAGCTGGAGTATCTGGATGCAGGAACCTCAGCGGCTCGCGTCAGTGTGTGTTGGCTGGGAAATCCTGATCTCCTCTAACTATCTCAGCAAGATGTGATGTTCACATACCCGAAGGTATCCCCAGGGGTTCAACCTTGCTGTGCCACTGTCAGACTTAAGATGACGTCAGGAATGAACCTTGTACATAGTTATTGTACAGGAACTGGTAATACTGCTGAGTTTCTGAGAATCCAAGGATCCTCATGCATAATGTATGAGGATATTGTTCAGGGAAAATCCCACATTCTGTAAGCAGTACTGTAACTAGGTAAAGGGTTAGTCCTAGCAGCCCGTTATGTATGTAGTGCAGGGACGAATATAGGTGAAGGGTTGGGATGTTACCCTGGCCTATATTGGGGTACCTATATTGAATATAACACCCACTCCTCATCCGACTGGATAACATAATCTAATTCTAACGTACTACCTGTCGAGGTACTAGTACGCAACCATATGTAATAAAAAACATAGTTCTGCTAAAAAATGTTAAAAACTCTAAAAAGTGATAATAACAGAAGAATTGTCTCTCAAGCAATAGCTATACTGTGTCCGTATATATAGTTCGAACAACGACAAGCATCGGAACGCCATGCAGGCCATAAAAAGTGTCAATTTGTTTTGGAGTTCCAATTTGGAGTTTGTTTATAAAAATGCCAAATTTTTCCCAGCACACGACGAGCCAAATGTTTATGGGTCCTGGCTGGTAGATGCAACATTGCTGTTGCCTGCCTTTGCAGATGACTATCCCTGTAACACCTCACAGATTACGTCAATTGAGCACAGATGATCTTCCGAACTGCCTGCACCCGATGCTGGGGCAGCCTATGCCCCATCCAAGGCCTGGGTGTCAGTGGAGGAGCCGGTATCCATTCCAACAGGAACAGAGAGTTCCTGTGGAGGCTCTAAAAATGCCGCCATCTACATAGGAATACACTGGGGACACTGCAGAACATGGGCCGTTATCAGGTCCAGCAATGCATCAACGTCCGGTTGCGCAACTAATGGAAGTGTCAGACAGAGATCCAACACGCATTCTTCTCGGCAGAACAAGCATCAGAGAACAGGTAAGATGCAGTCCATCCAGACTGGCCTGAATGACAGGAACCAAGAGGCGTTCAGTTCCCGTAAGTGAGGTTTGCCCAGAAGTTGTACCATGCGATCACGGTATTTACCCTCCAGGAGCACTGTTTCCATCTCCTTGGTGATTAGGGTGACCATTGCGCAGCAGAAAAATTACAATCAGGATACCTGCTATTAGAAACAGGATCAGCGGAAGTCCTCTAAAAATGCTTCCAAATACGGAGTGTGTAAAGTTTGGTATAACTCCGAGGACTGTCTGAAAGGTGCTTAACAGTCCTGAACCTATGGTCTTAAATAGGTCTTCTATACCCGTCTTCATTCTAAACATACGATTTACCATTCCTGCGAAATGTAAGGGGCAGTTTGTACATATGAGTGACTGTATCTCTGCCGAGGACCTTGCTACTTGGAGATCAAAAGTCTCGCGGGCGGAAGTTAAGGGCAAGGTTTTCTGTAAAAGCATGGCTTTCATTCTGCTCAGAGTATCAAACCGTATGAAGGAAACATTCAACAAAGGCCATAGCGGCGCCTCCCTGACCGTGTGTGTCGGTGAAAACAATACTTGCATACAGCAACTTGGAGCTCACAGTGACTAGATATGCGATGCCCGGAAGCATCTCACAACAACCTTGATCGTTCAGCATCAATTTTTTAATTTTGTTTGCTTTGTTTTGTTGCTGTGATTGCCACCTCTTATTTTATTTTACTTTTTCAACTATCCCGTTTGTATCTGTAATGTGTAAGTGTGTAAATCTCCTCATGTAACGTACTTGATTCCTTTGTAAAGCGCTCTGACACCTTTGGGTAAAGTCTGCGCTATATAAAATTGCATAAATAAATAAATAAACAACATTTAAAAGTAGCTTGAATACCGGGCTAAACACGGCTGCCAGGGTACCCCTCAAATGACAGGATAGGTTCGCAGCTGAACCATTGCAGGCCCGTGTAGCAGAATATCATGGCAAATGAGAGATCCACTTAACCCCGCTTAGAAGCACTTCAAGATCTCCACTCCTGCATCAAAATCTGTGGGTAATTCACAAGATTCCTTGATGAATTCCCTACCCATTTCTTCATATCTGCCTGCCTGTTGTTGTTCTAGGCAATACTGATACTGGAAAGTTGTGACTGGTAATGTTATACGCCCATGGATTAACCATTCTGTGGATGGTGATTCTGCCACAGTAAAAGGTAATCTGTCCAGTTTTTCAATACGCAGCATTGTATATTTTGCTCCCCTTTGTGTCATTTTTATCTGTTTATGCAGAAAACAATGACGCACTGTTGGTAAAACGCCATAACCTGTGTGCAATGATTGTCCGTGCTGCAGTATGGACAAATCCTGTTCTGGTACATCAATAGCAGAAGATACTATGTTGCCCAGTGAATAAATCCTGGAAGTTAACGTAGTAATGCCATTGTCAACTACAACTAATGCCTTTTCGATGTTAATCCTATTTCTCGTAATTTCTCCAATGCTTCTTGTTGGTAGATTTTCCAAATTTCATTTTAGACAGCATAATAGAAAAGTTTTTGACATGGCTTTCTGTGACCTAGTAAAAAATCTCGAAGGTCCACATCCTCTGTCAGTAAGGATAAGTATTGTTTCACCTGTGGTAGTGTTGAGGTCTATAGCCAATCAAGACATAACTTCCCAACACTGTATGATTTCACCACCCCGGGATGTTCTCTTTGGGTCTGGCCTATGGATACTGAACCCTTTGGTGGTACTTCTGAATCTCTCCTGACATCTATTAGTGTCTGTGGACCAAACTAACCATCCCTTCCAATTGGGGTCCCATCTATTGTATTGTAAAATGTCATCTATTGTAGCCCCTTTTAGTGATGTCATATTACCCTCAGCCTGTGATGGTGTTGGAATCCAAGGTGAGTTCAAATCCTTTTTCATGGCTATCCCAAGACAGGAAGTCTGTTGCAGAGTTTAATTTAGAAATATAATCTGCTGAGAAATGGGGCATGCTCTAAATAGCGCTTCTGTTCCCTGCACTTGCCAGTCTCTAGAACCCCAGACTGATTTTAAGTCTACAGTGTTCAGACAGTTGGGTAATAAAGGAAGCAGAGTAAATCTATTTGGTTTTGGTGAGCATATTTTTCTGTGCAGATGTCGGTGCAACTTTATAGTAACATGAGGTCAGGTCTGAAATGTTAAACCCTGAAAAATACGAAAATTTCTGTGTAAATGTTTCCCAACTACTTTTCGTGGTGATGGGCAATGTTCCCATTGGCGATATGTGAAAACATTCCTAGGGCTACTGGATTTGTGTAGAAAATGATGACCATAATGTTGATAACAATACATTGTGTTAGTCTGATGTGTCTTCTAACATTTCATTGCTAGAAAACGCAGCGGCTTGTTCTAAATCAGACAACATGTTACAGTTTCAAAATCCCAATCATCAGAAAATGTCCTGGAGGTAATATCATTTAAGGAAATTTCAAACAAATGTGATATTTTTAAAAGTTTGGTCGAACCAAATATGTCATAATCAACCTTGTGCCATACTATACCATCATGTATAGGAACAGCTGTAATGTTCACTGATGACAAGCCTCTTTTTTTTGTCCTCATTTGTGCAATAATCTAACCGAAAGCACATAAGAGGGTCTTTTGTACCTCCCTCTAAACGATGACTTGGCGAAGCATGAATTCCCAAACTTCCTGTCCCTTGGAATCCAGATGGAGGAGGACTGAGGGGGACTTTGGGCGCTCCAGTCCTAAACCCTGAACCAGGGAGTCATTGCAAAATTGCTTAATCATTGGACATTTTGGATCCGGCCTTGCACAATTAAATAACTTAATACACCTGAGAAAATAAACTAAACTAAAAGATCCTGATCCCAAATATCCCAAAAATAAAACTTCTTTATGCCCTCCCTGGTCTTATCCAATATCTGCACCCTTCGTACCGAGTCCAACCATTCCCTCTTTGATGGTGGGTGCAGGGTTATCCACTTATTGCAGATCTCGTACCTAGCTAATAGTATCAACATAAACAACAGGTTTTTATGCTTCCTATCCAACCTGGACCCTACCTCCTCCTCCTCATTCAAAGCCCCAACGATACATAAAGCCATGCTTACCTCCAGGTTAACCCCCAAAATTGTTGTAAGAAACTAACTTACATCATGCCAGAATACCTGGAGGCTGGGGCAGCGGAAAAACATGTGGAGATCATCTGCTTCTTCGTCCCCACTCTTAGGACAGCTCTTGACCACCTGCCTGTTCATCTTTGTCAGCTTTCTTGGCAACCAATAAGCCCTTTGTGTCATGAACAGATGTTTTTTTTCTGAGAGAGGCAGCACTAACAACATACCATAACATAGACATCGATACTTTCCGGAGATTTTTTGTGTCTCAACGATAGGTCTTTCCTCCAGATTTCTGTGGGAAAGACAAACTCCTCTTCTCCGACAAGTACAAACAGCCAGTGCCACTCCAACACCTCCTTCTTTTGCCCAGGACTCTTTAGGATTTTTTTCTCTAGGTCTCCATTTCCTGTCTTGTCCTTTGGCAGCGATTTTGACCAGCTGATCATACTTAAATCTAGAGATATTCCCATTCGACAGAGATGATAGTTGTTCCCGAACCACTAATGTCTGCCCTTCAATTAGCTGGTTCCATCTTGTTATCCCTGCTTCTGCTAACGTGGCTGAAAGTTTGTCCTTTAGGCACTTAGGGGTTCCTGGAGAGGCCCATATTGCAGCATAACTGCTATAGTACGGGATTCGCGCTGCCCTTCTGATTTGGAACCATAACTTGCAAGCTGCGTGGGAAATCTTTAGTTTCACCTTCTTGAAATATTTCAGATGCCCAAATTTAAACAGGAACCCCTCCCCCTCTAACTTAGTCATAGCTTGTAGGTACGTAGGAAATTTTCAATGATCCTGCATCAAAATTCTCATTGTCTTAAGTTGGAAGGCCCTACAGTACTGGAACATATCCAGGCTAGCAATTACTCCCTGAAGTTTCCCCCTACAAAGCTTCTTCCACCCGATCCTTAGTGACCCAGATGAAACTAGTCAAAACTTCCTGTAATTTGTCAAACCAGGCCTTCTTGAATTCTAGAGGTATTGATGCGAAAAGAAAGGTAAACTTAGGTAGTATTGTCATTTTCAGAATGTTTGACCTGCCTAAAAAGGAGAGTGGAAGCCCTGCCCAGGTTCTTAGTAACTTCTTAGTCTCGCTTACTACCTACTCAAAATTCAAACGTGCCATATCTTCTAGATTCTTGTACACCATGATTCCTAGGTATTTCATTGAGGTCCCTTACAAAGGGGTTATTACTCAGAGTTCCACTCCATCACCTCTGATTTCTGCCAATTTATCTGGAAACCCGAGACTTTCCAGAACTTACCCAAGATCTCTGCTATTATTGGTAAAGAGTGCAACAAATTAGTTGTAAACACCATCAAGTCATCGGCGTATAGGGCCACCCTCTTCTCCCATCCCTGGAATACAAATGAGAATTTTTTGACTAGCTCTAAGTTTATTTGCTAGAGGCTCAATATAAATGTCAAAGAGAAGGGGAGAAAGAGGACACCCCTGTCTTGTTCCTCTTAATATAACAATCTTTTGGGTGAAATTCCCATTTACCAGTATCCTGGCGGAAGGGTTCTTATAGATTGTTTTCAGAACCCTGCACAGGGCTGTCCCCAGGCCACACCTCTCTGTAACTCTACGCAGAAAAGACCAGCTGACCCTCTCAAAAGCCTTTGCTGCATCAAAGGTTATAGTTGCCAGGGGGAGCCTATTTTGCGTTGCTATATCGATGGCCTCAAGTAAATCATGCGTTAATTCATGGATCTGCCTGCCCCTGATGAAACCCTTCTGATCCAGGTAAATTAGATCTCCTACGACTAATCTCACTGCCAGAATCTGAGTAAAGATCTTATAATCACTGTTCAGCAGTGAGATAGGTCTATAAGACTAGAAAAGTGGCTTCCTCCCAGAATGTTGGTATGTTCGTGCCACCAAGGAAAATCAAGTAAATAGGCCTGTCAAAAGGGGGACAATCTCCTCCTTAAGGGACAGGTAGATCTCATTTGGGAGAGCATCTGGGTCAGCCGCCTTTCCCCTTTTCAGCTTTCCTATTGACCTTGCTACTTCTTCAGTTGTTATTTCCGCCTTTAGCCATTCCCTCTGCTCCTCTGACATTGTTGGTATTTGCAAATCTTCAAAATTTGCAACCTTCCTCCTCTGTGTATAGTGTTTGGAAAAACTCTGTGAGGGCTCCCTCTATCTCCCCTTCCTCACACTTAAGCACACCTTGTCCTTTCACCCTGATGGCTGGAATTTTATTCTGACTCTGCTCTTTTTTTAATTTCCAAGCCAAAGGTTTGCGGCACCCCTCCCCGTATTCATAGTGCGCAAGCTTGCTTGCCTCCCACCTCCTTCTGACTATTCCCTCAAACAAACAGGATAACTCTTCCTTCCTTTCCTTCATTTCCTCCTCAAGAAGGTTTACACCCTGGGCCCCTTGCCCTTGACTCTGCTTCTTGACCAATCCTTCCAATTGTACCAACCTACCCTCCAATGACCCTATTTTACTCTTGGTGGCCTTGTGCTTGAAAGCAGTCATACCAATCAGACTCCCCCTTATGACGGGCTTATATGCATCCCAGACTGTCTGTGGTGCAGTACTCATGTCGGACCGCTGAGTGTGCTGGCAGATGTTCAACCTTTAACCATCCTACTCTCTCCTTGATCTTCCAGAAAATAGTCGATCCTTGAGGCGTGGCCATGTCCCCTATTCTTAAAAGTGTACTTTTGGTGACTTTTGGTGACCCACCTCCTTCTCTCTCCAAAGTCCTGCATACTACAGCTAAGCACTGATCTCATTTGAGGCAATTTCGACTCCATGGAACCATTTATCTCTGATCAAGCTAATGGGGGTTTGAGCCAAATCTTAAATAGTCTTTCATCAAAACTGGAAGAAATTTTAAAGACACATTTATCACCTATTATCACACGGTTGGACAAGTTAGAATTATTTCTGTGTCAGTCAAATGAGCGTTTTACTAATCATACAACAGATAGTATGGGGGCAGAGCTGGTGGGGCTGAAGTGTCCTTTGGCGCCAGAGGGCTATGACTCTAAAGGACATTCACATAGTATGGGGACGTTAACCAGTAAAAGCGTGCATACAGCGCATAGGATGACTCAGCAGTCAGTTATCATGCCTAGTACACAAACCCTAGACAGGACAGGCCCACAGAGGAGAATGGGTCACCCTAACAACGGCATGGTTGAAGGAGCTACCCGAGATGAAGCCCTGCATGAATCAATACGGCCTGTGCCAAAAGAAACTCGGATGACCCACGGGACTGAGACCATTGGCCTGAAACCCCCTAACCCAAATAGCCTGCCTGACGTCCTACATTTGCCACCGAATCAGCCCCTTTCATGACTGTTCTAGTAGGCATTCCTCCCTTGCAAGAGAACTCCAAAGAGACAACATTGGATTTAATACACAAGGTAATACATTGGCTGGATAAATCACTAATAAACGGTCGATCTCTTGCCCCCCAAGTTATCATAGCTAGAAGAGTGGGTTGGGTAGGGTAAGCCACAAGCAAAGATAGGTGTTGGGATTGTATTGTGGTTAACGTAACTCACCCCTTACACGCAAGAGCCATGATACAAGGCCAGGTGACAGCAGATTCGTATACAGGAATCCAGGCTCTTCCTCTTTCCTTTTTTTT
The DNA here is from genome assembly GCF_964204655.1 of Triturus cristatus. Lineage (NCBI taxonomy): Eukaryota > Metazoa > Chordata > Amphibia > Caudata > Salamandridae > Triturus > Triturus cristatus. Next base: position 1,185,777,661 of record NC_140581.1, on the reverse strand, counting down.
ACCCAGATGGGTTATTACATTCCAGTAGTAGGGGCCCTAGATTTAGTCGGCCCCAAGGGATGCTGTCGCAAACACAACAAGTGTGTTCCACTATGAATACAACTATTCCCCTAGCAAACAGATTTGACCCACTGAGGGATCTTGATAGTATTGATTGATGTCCAGCCCCTATTTATACTACGATCAGTACCAACCCTCCTTTAACAGTACAAATGACCACTCTGTCTCCACCACATTGTGACCATAAAGTGACAGACCCTTCTGTGTGTACTTTCATGTCCTGGAATATTGCGGGGCTGAAGACGGAAAAAGATGACGAGCAGTGGGTAGCGATAATAAAAGTGTGCCATATGATTGCATTGAAAGAAACTTGGGACACGTCTGACTCCTTTGTTATGGATGGTTTTGCTACATTTTATTGAAATCTGCATCTCCTTCAGCAACAGGGCGAGCAAAGGGTGGATTGCTCACTTTAATATCGCTTAAACTGTCATGTACTATTAGGGGTTTGGCCAGCTCCTCTCCACACCTGCTAGCTGTAAAATTATTTTTTTCCAAGTAGCTTGACCTTAGTGACTGTAAATGTTTATAATTCATTTTGTAGGGAAAATGAAAAGTGAGCATTTAATTGCTCTTGAAAGTTTTAAAGAGGACCTTGCACAGGACAGACACACCCCATATGAAATTATCATAATGGGGGATTTTAATGTACACCGTTGCCCCCTTAAAATGTTTATTAGAGAGGGGGGCTTTTGACAATTTACCACCTGTGACCCATTTTGAACATTCTCCCCAAGGCGCCCGGTTAGAAAGCCTATTTGCCAGTAATAACTTACACTGCCTAGAGTCTATGGATGAAGCGGAAACAATACCTTCCATTTTTTGGGAGAGGGAGCTGGTCAACCATGGACTATATTGCAATATCAGCCCCATTACACCAAAATATAAGGGAAATGAGATCAGCTTGGACGGGTTTCAGTGATCACAACCCAATTATTGCAGAATCTTAGGACTTAATGGTCTTTTGGGGTGTCGAGTTAAGAACCCTTGCAAATGGGGACTTTCAGCCCATGGATCAGGATCAAAGTTATATACTGAGGACATCGAGCAGTGCCTTAGCTTGCATAATGAGCCTAAGGAAGTCCTAGATGCATTTGACAAACTGACAAAGCGGATTGTAAAAAAGCTAACTGGTTAAAGAACCTTAGCGGGTACAACTGAGGCTAAATGGTTCAATGCAGACTGCTCCAAAACCCATAAAGCCCTTATGGTTGCACTAAAACGTACACCCAGGGACCCTGAATTGGTTAAAACCCAAAGGAAAGCTTATGAGAAGGCTTTTAAATTAAGGAAGGATGCTTTAAGGGAACAGGCATGGGATGACCTAACCCAGGCTAGCACCCATGCTGATAGGGCTAAATTTTGGAAGGTAGTCAATAGTCCCTTTTTTAAGAACAATAATATGACAATAACTGAGTGTGTAAATACTGCTGATCAGCGGGTCAGTCACTTCAAACGGATTTATGCAGAGGTGGCCACAGAACAAACAGACTCCTCTTGGGTACCCAGTACTGCACCACTCGCTTTAGGGTTTGGGGTAAAGGAGGTACAAAAACCGATTAAGGATATGTCTGCACAAAAAGCCCCTGGTCCCGATAGGATACCTGTGGACCTTTAAAAGTCAGATTCTGGCACATGGGCAAAATTTTTAACTATGGTTTTTAATGATGCTGCAATCGCAGGTTCACCTCACTCATGGTCAATGGCGGTGATTTTGCCCATATATAAAAAAGGTGCCAGGGATGATCCATCCTGTTACCGCCCGATTTCTTTATTAGATTCCACATAAAAAATAATGGGTAAGGTAACTTTAGATCGTTTAAATATTTGGCTGGAAGAAAAAGACGTGTTATCTGAATTGCAATTTGGCTTTCGTAAATGTAGGGGTACAGTGGTACAGTGTATGAACCTACTAATGATAACTAACAAATACACCCTAGCAAAAAAAGGGCATATGTTCTTGGCATTTATGGACTTAACGTATCTTTTGATAGGGTGAACAGATCTAAATTATGGCAACTACAGTTAGAAATAGGGATGGACACAAACTGAGTATGTTTTCTGCATTGGTCCCATCTTAACTTAACTGCCTCGGCCAGATATATGAAAATGGTTCCTTAACAAAACCTTGGAAAGTAAAAAGAGGAGTGATGCAGAGGTGCATTCTTGCACCAGTTTTATTTACTCTTTATATAAATAAGTTGGAGGCAGTCTTATCCAATTCAAATTTAGTCATCCCGAGAGTAAGCTCTAAATTCCAGCCCTTTTATATGCAGATGATGCAGTTTTACTTCCCAGGACTCCGATTGTTTTGAAATGTTTGGTCAATTCTTTTATCGATTTTATGGTAGCTCTTGACCTTGCGATCAATTTTACTAAATGTCATATAATGTCAACCGGTAGCCGAAAGCGGGGAAAAAGCCCCTCATATGTAAAGGTGGGATGATGTCCCATGTAGCTACCTACCCATACTTGGGTATGTTATTTGATGAAATTGGCACTTGGGTGGCATAACGTGCACTCAAGAAAAATACCCTAGCAAGAGCCGCAGGAGCAACACTGGACTTTGCCAGACGATTAGGGAGTAAACCCCTATTACCATTACTGAAGATTTATAATGATAAATATGTCTCAATGACAGTGTATGGAAGTGTGGGATGGGGCTATAAGGAATGTAATGAATTACAAGGATTTGAAAATAAACATCCCCAAAAACTTTTAACTGCCCCTTCAAGCATTCCAGGCTTTATGGTACATGAGGAATTAAGGCAGGGCTACATCACAGATAATATTGCTGCACCCCCCATGATCTGGTGGCTACAAATATGGTCGAGAACCGAGCCGAACCTAAATCAAATTATTTTAGATGGCTGCATGAAGCTAGACAGAGCTGCAGATAATCCCTGGTTAAGCTATGTTTCTCGGCAGCTTGTAGTCCTAGGGCGTTCTGAGCTATTCGATCAACCAAGAAAGCTGCATTCTGATGAGGTGAAAGCTATAAAAACTGAATTCTTAACTAGGAGAAATCTGGAAAGGGAAACAAATGAACTTAAGAAACCCACATGCAGACATGTTGCGATAATAAGTCCTGGGATTTTAGGTCAACCTTTTTGATCTTTCATTAATAACCTGCATCATTGTTTTCTTCTATCTAGATTTAGATTCAGTTGTATTCACTGGTCCCTCAATGTACATAAAGGTTTTTTTAAGCTAGGAACCCCACAGCCTTGTGCATGTGATAACTTTTATGACCAAGACTTGTTGCACTTTATGTTTCTCTGTGGTTTTTATATTGAACTGCGATCAAAATATATTTTGCCTCTTTTAAGAAATTGCTATTTTACACAAGTGAGACCTACCCTGATCTACCTGCAAATGCCTTCTTCCCCACTGATTTGTTATGGGGTCGCAAGCTTCCTATCAGGGGCAATACGAAAAAGGAAAAATATGGGTTGTCCACAGTAATAACTCTGGTTTATTGGTCTGATTTGGAAATGTTTTTATTATTATGATGAATTCTATTTTTGTTTTTTATCGCATTCGCACTGTAGCTTTTAAATTTCATATGTGTGGGTCTTTTTCTGTGTAATGTACTTTTATGGCCAGAACGTGGCCAAATAAAGTGTTATTGAACTGAACTGACGCAATGGATGTCTTTATAATTGACCACCTATACTTCCTAGGCTCCAGTAGTAGGTTAACATCACCTGCCAAGATAATGGGGGCAGGGAAGATCCAACAATTGATCATACAGAGATTGCAATAGTGAGGGGTCATCCATATTCGGCCTATAGTAACCAGTAATAACATATGGCTTCTCCTGAATTTTAGCTTGGACTGCCACGAATCTCCACCGAGGTCTGAGTAGACTTTCATTATTACCACTTTTGCTGCTTACTTAAAAATGATAGCCACTCCCTTAACACCGCAGTTTTGGTTAGTGCATATTGAGACATCCACCCATTTTAACTTCTTTGGCACCTTTTCCCATTCCGCCTTTAACAAATGTGTCTCTTGCAAGATAATAGTCTCGCTATCTACCACTCGCAAATGTTCCAATATCTTCTGCCTCCTCCTTCTTACGCTCGGCCCATTGACATTCCAAGATAATATTCTAACCATCATTAAGATTAGAGTTAGTGTGCTTCAAGATCCTGCACTCTCCCTCCGTCCACAATCACTCTGAACCACAAATTTGTACATAATCTTTTCTATTTTTTCCCCCTGTGAAAAAATGTGTATTAGAAATGTCGTGTACACACCCCACCAACCCCCCTGGAGAACCGTCCCGATTTTCCTTGGGCTGAACATGTTTGCTCTTCGAGGCCCTGCCTGCTCTGGTCCAGACTCTATCTTGTGTCATCTACTGTGGCTTAATCTGGTTTATAAATAGTTCCACTTCTCCGGGTCTCTAAAGTTATGCATTTTTTAATGCAAATTTGCCTAGTTCCCATTGGGGATCCTGGGTGACCCTGGAGATGTCGGAGCGGATCCTAAACGACCAATCGGAAACTGTGGGGGAACATGGCGGCCGGCTAGGAGTTCCGGTTAGGAGCTCCCTGCCTGCTCTGGTGATCAAGCTCGGTATGCGCACGCAATAGCCAGCATTCCGCTATGGTGGATGCAAAGGGCGAGGGATCTGTGTCCTGGAACCGATGCGAGGGCTCACATAGGTCGTGCTCCCGGAAGGCTCTTTACGGTGGGTGGAGGCAGCTGTCAACACAAGGCAGTCCAGAAGAGCTGTGGGAAGGTTTTACTTCTGGAGAGCGATCAGTCTCTCCGGAGCAATACCGTAGCAGAACTAGCACAGGAGCCTTTTAGAGGAGGACGAGAACTACGTGTTGAGGTAGCATTTTACACCACCACGAAGGAAGGCAGGGCCGGCACACATGGCATCGGTAAGTACCCGGGGTGGAAAAAAGGCACACGGGCTGCACTTGCAGACAAAGAGAAGGAAGGAGGGGACCAGAGGAGCCAGGAAAAAGAAAAGGAGAAAGCTGTGCAACCTCCTCAACAGAGGGAGGGGGGCTTGAAGCAAGGAATAAGTTACAACTTAATAACAAGGAAATTAGGCATCCCCCCTCTATTGTTTCCCCAACTAAAAGTGCGGCCTTCCTACCAGTGTATACTACACAGAAGAAAAAGGGAGGGCACGTTAAACATCTAGCCCCACCCCTATCTGTCCCACCTAGGGAGAAGGGTAAGGCTCTTAAACCCCAAATCACACAGTCCCTGTGCTCCTTTTTCAAGGTGCAAGCTAGGCTGCCTTCTCCCTCCCTGGAGTCTAACACTAGGGAACTGTCAACTTTGGAAAAAATACCTGCCTCGGAAGAGAGCCACAGGGGACCTGCAGAGGCAAGTATTGCACTCAGCAATAGGTTTCAGGTTCTGGTGATAAGTGACCAGGAAATATCTCAGGAGGCAACTCAGGTAGAGTCTCTGACCCCAGAATTACACAAGGTCCAAGATGGCACACAAGCTAAGGCCGGGGAAAACCCCCGACCCCAGACCGAGATAACCCCAGTAGTTTAACCAGATTCTGGGGTGGAGAAACTGATGGAGGCCATGATCTTAGAGATGAGAAATAAGTTTGCTATCTCGGGAAGAATCCAGGGCAAGATTCAGGAGTCTTGTGAGGCATTGGAGGAGAAAATGACCTCTTTGATGAATCGAGTGGCTGTTGTTGAGGCCTCTCCGTCAGATCTCTGCAAAGAGGTCGAGGAAAACCGTGAGGAGATACAAAAACTAAAATCAAGGGAGAAGACCTTAGGGACAAGATGGAGTCTTTGAAGAACAATGCCCGAAGGAATAACCTGAGACTATTAAATATCCCGGAAGGGAAAGAAGGTGAAAGTGTCAAAAGTTTCCTAGTGAATCTGCTCTGTGAGTTTATTCCAGGTCTGGACCCATTGGTACTGGAGAAAGATATACAAACAGCCCATAGGGGCCCCTTCAGGAGTACTGGGGCAAGGAGGAATCCACAGAGGTTTCTTATCAACTTTCAGTCCTACTCTCTGAAGGAGAGGATCTTAGCTGCAGCGCTTAAGGAGGGCGCATACAAAAAAGGCGATTGGGCGTTTAGGATCCACTTCAACATCTCAACAGCGCCATACGCTTCTGTTTTGAAGTTTTGAACTTCGACTTACAGCCAATGATTAAGGGTGCAGAACCCGAAACGCGTATGGCGCTTCTGTTTGGAGGGTGAATGCGCTGTACCCACTTCCCACATTAAAGAAGGAAAGATTTCCAATTGTGATGGCGTTTCCTTGCAGGGCAACCTAATGTGTGTGGAAATTGAATTTGCGGCGCGCCTCGCCGCGGAAACGCCCCGTCGCTCATCCAGCGGGCCGGCAGCACCTTGAATCAGAGGTGCCATGAGGAATTGGAAAGCCGATTTTGTGGGCAACTGGACAAGTGTGGTGTCAGCAAACTTTTCCCTCCATGGAACCCACTTGGGGAAAGCAATTGTAAATAATGTTCTGAATGGCGCTCACTATGGGAAGGCTAGGACTACATGACCCAGAAAGCTTACCTGCATTGAAATCCTACAAGAGGCGGGGTTAAAATGAACAGTCCATAAATGCAGTTTTGAACTTCGACTTACAGCCAATGATTAAGGGTGCAGAACCCGAAACGCGTATGGCGCTTCTGTTTGGAGGGTGAATGCGCTGTGCCCACTTCCCACATTAAAGAAGGAAAGATTTCCAATTGTGATGGCGTTTCCTTGCAGGGCAACCTAATGTGTGTGGAAATATATATAAAGATATCAACATGATTTTTTACAATAAATAGAGTAATTCCATTTGAACAATACAAAACATTTAGGATGAATATACATAATCAAAAACATGCAAAAACAGTCTGAAACCTAGGACACGCAGTGACACTTCAAAAAAAGACACCAATTAGATCCACTCATACATCCAAACATCCCTTTTATACAGTCAAATTCATACACAAACATTCACATCCATATCACTATACATAAGGACAAGAAAAGCGTCGACGCGCGTTTCGGACAAGTGCCAAATAGAGGCTTCCTTCATCAGGGCGCACTTGAGATATTACACAGGCAGACAAAATAATGTCTGTGATATGGTCCTGAGAAGCGGTCCTAGTAGCAGCAAGGCTGTGGGTGGGTATTCTGTGGGCAAAAAGGACAAATTAGGGACAGCTCAAGATAAAATTTCATAAACAAGAGCAAGGCGGCCTGTAATTAGAGTAAGCAAGACGGAGGGGTTCCAATCAGCCAGGCACATACATGTCAATAGAGATAAGCTCTCCTTATATCCCCAAAATTTACAAGCACCGAAAAAGATATAGTCAAGGATTAAAAAAATTATTTTTTGCCCGTTATCTTTTCCCTGACCAGATCCCAGACTTTTGGAATCCAGACAGGTCTTGCCGTGACTGACTTGACTTCCCCAGTGGCGGACCTTTTCACTTGTACATTGCTCTGTAGTGCCCTTGATTCCTTCAGGTCCTGTAAAACAGCCATACGTTTAATGATGTCAAAAGGTTTTTCATCCACCACTGTGCCTTCACAATCTAGATCAGGTACCCACATCACAAATAGGACTTTATAAGGAGTGACCCCCCCAGAGAGCTTCTTGGCATGTTGTTTAAGGCCCTCTGAACCCCATATAAGTGATTGACCCAACTACTATCCGCGCCTAATACTTTAACTGTTAATGATTGCTTAAGAGAGGTTTTTCCTCTCCACGACCGAATTTCCTTCGGGATGGTATGGAGAGGAGTACCGCAATGCTACACCCAAACCTCCCATGGCCTCCTTGTAAGCCCTAGAGCTAAATGGGGGCCACGATCAGAATGTAATGTGTCAACTGCAAATGTCCCTATAAAGACTCGCAAATCTTTGATAACAGTTTGAGCGTCAGCCGAGCGCTGAGGCCATACCCATAGGAATCTCGAGCAGAAATCCACTGCAACTATTGTGTACTTGTAAAGCCCCATCAGGTTGTAAGGGGCTGCAGTGGTCCAAATAGACACATGCAAGAGGTCTGTCTGATATCAATAATGGTGTCTGCGCTGGGCATGTTATGGTTGAGCCCTTCATCTGTTGACAGATGTCGCACTTTAAGACATAGTCTTTGGTCTGCTCTGTTAACCCTGGCCCCCAATATCGTTGTTTCAGTAAAGAAACCGTCGCCGTAACTCCTGCATGTTCAGAACTAAGACCCTTGTATGCAGCTAAAAGTAAGCCTAATCTGCGATCCAAGATAGGTATTATTGTATCCCCCACTCCGGGAATCTGAGCAAATGGAACCTTGTTTGGATCTAACTTGTAGGAGTAGTTGGGTGGAAAACCTTTCAGCAGTGCTCTGTTGTCTTTGCATGAAGCAATGACAGCTACCATTATCTGTCCATCTGTTCTTGTTTTTAAATGAGTGATTGCAGCTATGGATGCAGTCCGTACTGCCCCCTTTGCAGCTTCATCAGCCAATGAATTCCCTTCAACATGAACGCCATCACATTAGTGACTCAGCATTTGTATCACGTGAGCTCTTGGTAGATCGTTTTCAACTCAGCTACCTGTTCCCATAGCATTTTGCACTTAATTGTGCCACCATTTGAGTCTTTGAACCCATTTTGTCCCCAATAGTGAAGATATTCATTGTATGACTGAACACAGTAAAAGGAATCGCACACAATTAGTGTGGGGAATTCTCTATCCGTATTGATCCATGCCAGTAAAAGATCTTTTAGTTCTGCTAACTGAGCTGTTGAGTCTCCTAGAGACTGAGTCTTTGTACAGCTTGGATGGAACTTTCGATCCTTCATCTGACCTTTAACAATCGCACATGCGGCGCTGTATTGTTGTTTACTTCCTATGGCCAGTTGTGCAGATCCGTCAGTGTAAATTATGTAGTCATACTGATCTAGAGGCATAATGTAATTCGGTAGAGGATATTCTTGTTCATATTGCAGAAATACTTGTGTTTTTAGACTTGGGTCGTACCTGTATTCTCCATCTGATGCAGTGAGAGAATTAGCACATTGTATCCATCTCGGATGTAAGGCTTTAGCTTTCGGAACGCTTGCCTTTGTCACAGCCTCTAAGGCTGGTTCTCTTACTACAGCAGTCTGTACCACTGTTAGAATTTTTCTGTACATGCAAAACACGTTTCAGCGTTTGTGTACAAATGTAATTGAATGCTAATGGGACAGTTCCACCTTCATTGTATGTTAAGTTGGTGTACCCAGATTGAGCCGCAACTATACGGATCACTAGATTGCGAACATTTTAATGTGTCTGTAAGTGTTTTGAAGCTATCATGTCAGCTTTTAGAGAACAAAGGGTGTCTGTGTGTCCCTGTGTCCATTGTCTAACTGAAAACTCTGGTCTTATGAGGTCATAGAAAGGTTTAACCCTTTCTGTGTAATCCAAAATGTATGCTCTGCCAAAATTCAGGAATCCCCATATGGATTGTAAACTTTTTAATGATTTTGGAGATTGGAGCAGCGCACACTTTTCTAAATAGTTAGCTACCAGACTTTTTCCTTCACTTGAAAGTTCATATCCCAAAAATAGGATATTGAGGTGGGCTATGTTTGATTTTTTTAAAGTTACATTTGTAGCCTTCAGAGGCAAATCCCAAGATTATGGTGCTCACCCTGGTCAAGTGTTCCTCCAGGTCATCATCTGTCAGATAAATGTCATCTACATAGGACAATGCCTCCTCATCCAGATTAAGAAGTAACTCAGTTACTCTGGCAGGAAAATAACCCTGGGCTGTTCTGATACCCCTGGGGGAGTCAACAAAATTGCCTCCGGGACCCCATCTCTGAGAATGCTGTCAAGTATCTGCTCTCAGGCGCTATATTTTGGCAGAAAAATCCATTTGAGTTAACTTATGTCGTTTCGTATTTGTTTTGCACAATGTTATTCATTAATGTGCACTATGTGCATTTTGTACTGCAGATGTTTTTGTGCATGAATTTAGATGTCTGTAATCTAAAACTAGACAATATGAATTATCGGGTTTCATTACCGGAAACAAAGGATTGTTCATTGAAGAGGTGCAAGTTTCAATCACACCTTGGTATGCAAGTTGATCTAAGATCTCCCTGACCTGTTTTTTTGCTTCCTGCTTTATTGGATACTGTCTCTGTGGAGTTGGAGTAGATTTTAGTGGTATCACATGGTGAGTTGACTCTTCATCCCACCCAACATGCTTGCAATACAGTGCACGAGCAAGGGCTACTGCCCACTCCTGCACGTATGGGTGTTTAAAGTATTGGGGAATGAAGTCGGAAAAGGCTGGCATAATTACAGTTTCTCTGTTTGGGCACTCCATACAATAGTAGGCGGCCAATCTCTTTCAGCTAAAAGAATTTCGTAGCCAAAAGTCAGGTTCTCCCAAAAGAGACCTTTCATTTTTCTGGGCTTGTCCCCCTCCATTTGGAGTTTTATTTCATGTAACCTATGTGGGACACTGTCCCTAGTACCAGGTGTTTTCACCGTGATATGTTCACTTAGCTCCGCTGTCACCAGAAATTCCTTCACTTTCTGGAGAGCTATTGTTACTTCTGCTGCGCTGTCTAGCATCGTGAGAGTCCATTCCCTGTTCAGTAGTTGAGTCCTCAGAATTCTGGGCATGTTTGTTTTTGAATTGAGATTTTGCTTTAGGTTTCTCTTCTTTTTTGGAAGCATAGTCTGAAGTGCGTTGTGCGTCTCTGGACTTTGTATGCTCCTCTTGTCTGTGTTCTGACCGTCCTTCCCTCCCCGAGTTTTTTGATGAACCCTGAAAGGAACAAGAGGAACGTGTATCAATGTCCTGATACCTGTCGGGTTTCCTAATGTTGTCCCTATTCCTAAGGTTATACCCATTTTCGGAGGGCTCCTTTTGAGGAGACCTACTGCTGGATTGAGATCTATTGTCTTTATTCTGTTGTTGTTTGTTATTATCCCATTTCTTCTTTGAAGAAGCAGGTGCTTGCTTAAAGGTATCCTTTTCTGAACTACCTGTCAGTTGAGGTTGTATTGCTCTACTCCTCAAACTGTCTCTGCTTAATTCTGCATAAGCAGTTTCAATTAATTTAGGTAATTTATGTTCCTGCTGTAGAGGAGTGAACTCCCTAAGGCGTTGGCAGATTGGCACCGATGCTGCCTCCCCTTTAATATTCGCTAATAATACAGCTGATCCCTGGCCAAAATTACCTAGGTTCTGCTCCTTACTCGTTCTGTATTTGTCTCAATACATCTGGTATTACTGCTAATGATGAGATACCATGAGTTCTGGTATATATGGCAGCGAAAACTGTGCCCCAAGTGGTAAAAACTTTCCTCTGGGGCGTTATCCCCATGGGCAAGCAAATTGTTAACATTCTGTGTTTTTTATGTGGGCTGGTGTTTGGAAATACCGCTTCTAGCTGTGTTATTTTTTGAGTCACCCAGAATGCCATTTGTTCATGTTTAGTGGGCAGTTTACCTATCACTGCGTGTAATGTTTGTTGTGTAATTGTAGTTGTTGATGTTTGAATAGGACCTGTTGGTGTAGCCGTTGCTGGCTAAACTGCGAGTGTCCGCATCACAAACTGTGTCATGTTTCTGTAAAGTTTTATTAGTTCTTTATGCTGTATAAGTAACACTCCTGCTGGCATTGTTTCAATGTCAGGATGTAGTGCATACGCTGCTAATACTGCCCTTATTGTTTCGTCTCTTCCGAGCAGACCGAGTCTTACTTTATTTCTTGTATGGGGTAGGGCGCCTTTAAACCAGTATAAATGTTCTTGGTAAGGCAGCGGAACTTCAATGTCCTCATATGGACAATATTCGTCTGGTATTTCATCCTCCGTGTAGAAATGAAATGTCTTTGTTAGTGCATTTACCTGTGGGAATGTAACCCATGAATAGAATACCTCTGTTCTAAATGATTTGTGTGCCTCAATCACGAATGTTACTGACCCACCCCTAGTTAAACCATATGAAGCTAGTTTTAGGGTGATGGCATTTCTAAAATTTTCAGAAAGATGTATTGCGTCTGCATCTTCTTTTTCCTCTGTTATATGCAGTTCACGTACAGTGTCTCCCTGCTCAGTCATTTTTATGAGTTATAAGAGTTTTTCAAGGGAACTGAGATAAGGCGTTATACACAATACGAAAAATGTGTCCTTCAAGCTTGATTAAACCAACAGCAAAATACATAGGATTTTCCCTACTCAGCTGTGGTGGATTTTGACCCTCCCACTCCAGATGTTTCTGGGAAAATGTGATTATGGGTTCCTGAGAATAGCACAACTGAACTACTCAGATTTGACTGTTTACTAAGTACCCAACCAACGTTGACGGCGCCATGTTGTGTAGTTCTTATAAAACCTATACAGGATCTGCGCGTTTGGAAAACATACACTGCGGGCCCGGTGTCCAGACTGATTCCAGACACCCCCACTGGATATGTTGGCCTGTATACCAGCTAGCTCACAGTGCCACTAGAAACTCCTTTTACCAAGGAGAGAATAGTTCTTGGCAACTAACGAACATAACAACCCTGATCCCTCAGGACCGTGGAAACAGTGTACTACTTTTCGCTCAGTCACTCGTGCTCACTTAGTCTCAGGGAGATCCACAGAATAAACGGTATGGACGTTTTTCAATAAGTATTTATTGAACAGTCGTTATTCTAGTGTAAAATAGGAGTACTGAAACAATCATTAGTAACAGATATAGAGGGTTAGAAGCACTAGGAAAGTAAAAGGATGGTAGATTTCTACCATCTTGCTATAATCATAAAGACAGGCAAGTAAATAAAATACATGACAATAAAATGCGTACTCCTATGATGCTACCCTAACTAGATGTACCTAAGTGTGCCTAGCATGTATGTAGGTGTTAAGCCAAGAATCCCTCTGGATAAAGTCAATCCCATTACCTGAAGTGAGAGACTGTGGGACCCCATCTTGGTCTCGAGCTGGACACCCCGCAAGGGATGTTAGACCACTGTGAGCTGGAGTATCTGCATGCATGAACCTCAGCGTCTCACGTCAGTGAGAGTTGGCAGGGAAATCCTGATCTCCTCTAACTATCTCAGCAAGATGTGATGTTTATATACCCGAAGGTATCCCTAGGAGATCTACCTTGCTGTGCCACTGTCGGACTTAGGATGACGTTGGGAATGAGCTTTGTACATAGTTATTGTGCAGTAGATGTTAGTCCTGCTGAGTTTTCAAGAATCATAGGATCCTCATGCAGAATGTATGAATCTATTGTTCAGGGAAAACCCCAAGTTCTGTAAGAAGTACTGTGACTAGGTAAAGGGTCAGTCCTAGCAGCCCGTTATGTATTTAGTGTAGAGACGAATATATGTGAAAGGTTGGGATGTTACCCTGGCCTAGATTGGGGTACCTATATGGAATATAACAAAAGCATTATTAGACTGATGCACCATCTCACAGATTTACTCAAATACCTATAGAGTGAATGAGAGACCTACTGATATAGTGATGCATACACTGAAAAGGTTATGCGCTGTGTTATAGAGATATTAAGGGAGTTGTACATGCTATTATTCAGTCATTTAGATAGTATTGTGTTTAGTCTGTTGGTTATAATTCATGTTGCAGTTATACATTTTGAATGTGATGGTGGCTATTGCATTTCTGCATTTGTTTTTTCATTTTCATTATGACTTTAAACTAGGGGTGGGCGGAATTTGCGGAATTAACCTCCGCAAATTATCGCGAGAATGCAGAAAATCTCCGCAAACACGCCGGAAATATCGCGAAGATGCGGAAGTTTTTTGCCGCCTGTTCGCGGTATTTTTTGCGTGTTCGCGGGTCGCCAACTTACCCATGCGGTCGCTCACGGGCGCGGCCATCTTGTTTTCACTTGTCCCGCCCTCTGGCGTTGTTTACTTCCTGTTCCGGGTCGCGCAATGCATGTTCGCGGTCGATATTTCCTGTTCGCGATCGCTTTTACTTGATCGCGTTGCTTTTTGCTTGCTCAGGGAGAAAATATCGCGCGAACTTGCGCACGTGGTCGCAACGGGCGCGGCCATCTTGTTTTCCACTCTATTGCATGGTTCTGGGGCCTGATTTTCAATCCTCCCTAAATCTTTTCAATCCTTTGTTTATAGCCACTTTTTTCGGATCTTTATTACTTATTATTTCTCTAACTATTTTCCTGCCTCTATATTTTTGGTTTTTGTGTACCTTTTTTTTGTTTTTTAGCTACTTTTTCTCTTTGTATTGCCTGCTATTTATTTCCTTTACTCCTTTATTTATTTTACCTTTTCTTTCCCGCCCCGTCCCCAGAACCATGTCCAAGGGCAGGGCTGTTCGCCGGCGCAGCCAGAGCCGCGACCGCCTTCCTTGCGGAAGGCGGCGCCCACAAGGGGTGCATGCACGGGCCTTATTTGGGGAGGCGGAGTTGGCTGCACTAATTTTCTTTGTGCAGCGCCACCTCCCCTCAACCCTGGCAGCAGGTGGCAGGCCTGGGTCCGGGTACGGCCTCCGGGAGCGTCGGCAGCGGTGGGGGAAGGTGCGCCGGGCAGTGTCTCGCATCTCTGGGGTCCGGCGCACCCAGGCACAGCTGACGCACCGGTGGTCCGACATCCTGGACCGTGAGCAGGACCTGCTGGACCTGCTAGGAGTGGAGGTCCCGGGGCTTGGTGAGTACCTATTTAATTATTACAACTTTGTGTCTGTTCTTCTGCTCTATGTTATATATTGCGAATATCTTTTTTTCCTTCCAACCAGATAGAATGTTGCTGCTTGCAATACATTCCAGGTTAATAACGTTTAAAAGTCTTCTGTGATTATGACACAGGTGCTCTTCTGCGCTACTACTAATCTTACTTGTTTGCAGCTTTGCGTTTGCGCTTGCTTAGCGTGATTCTTTACGAGTTTATTTTAGAGAAATTAAGTTACGTAATGCTACAGTGACTCATGTCCACTCCTTACTTTGTCCTGTCACTAATAGATAGGGGCGGATTGATACATAGGTTTAGGTACTTTGTATGAGCTTCTAATTGGTTAGTGGTATGCGTGATGCCCCCTCACTCAGTTACGTGACGTGCTGCTAGTACGCCAGTCTTTAGAACCTTTCTAGTTTGTTCAATGAGTGGAGGTAGGCTTTGCAGTTACTTAGCAGTAGCAGATGAGCATCAATCAAACCAAAATTGTGTATATACAAAAAATGTAGTCATGTTAATGTGTCCTCCATGATTGGATCATACACATTGTTGAGGAATACAGTCGAAATGCATACTTAATGTACAATTGGCATGCCTGGAATAGGTGGGCTAGGTTGGGTGGTAGGTTGTACTAATACTTAGGCTTACTTGTAACTTAGTTTTCTGGAATCAGAATGGAAGAATGGATTACTGTTGATAAATAGTAACTTAAGTAGTCGAACTGCGAATCCCCCGATATTACATGTTGACCAGATGAGATCGGTCAATGTAGTTATTGCAATTGTTTACATAAGTGTTTTTTGACCGTTGTTGAAAAAAATTGTATTTGCTTAAGTTGACACCATCCATCAATGTTTGTCTTTCTTATATCTTTCCTGTTCATCAGCACCCAGGGGCAGACGGGCAGGGACTGGGCAGTCGGCGGGACAGGAACACCACGAGGAGGACACCGCTGAGGGCTCCTCTGCTGGCCCCAGTAAGTCTTCTTGTTTTTAATAATATTTCTTATTCCATAACTTTTACTGCCCCATTTCTCCCGAACTATAGTGTGTTTCCAAATGCTATTTTTTTACCACCAATTATCCTTCGATCTGTACGGTTTCAAAAAGCTTATCCCTGCCTCCGCTATGATGACTGAGTACTACTACATACTATCAGTCTGTCTGTCTGTACTGTAGTAGCTAGTCTTGCCCAGTGCCACTCTTTGTGAAAGGTTGTAATATAAAACTCATATTCACCAGTAGCTCGTACAATCCGTTGGGTCGTTGTCTTGTACTACTTTTTACTCTTGTTGATGTTTAGGCTTTGAAAATTCACAGCAACAGCCCTACCAGATTTCTTAATATTTTGATATGATACCCTATAGGACATACAACTGTTGTAGGGATCTTGCACATACATTTGCACCAGAAAATAGGATGTTGGTGATGGTAGGTTGGACCTTCCTTGCACACCTCAATCAGAAATTCCGCACCCACCACAATTCCACTGCTTGACTATAGTACTGTCTTGTCATACCTATTAGGTCTCGGAACCCTCCCCCCAAGACAACCAACAAGTAGACAACCCAGAACATTAACACACCCAACCTCTGTCGTGGAAGCAATTCACATGCACACCCTTACTTTAATTTGCTCAATCGTGTAAGTTAGTCCACTCCACACCAAATACCACAAAGTCTATGTAAGTTTAAAATTTTTATTTCGATTTGAGAAGGTCTGTACACTGTTATCTTAGCAGCACCAACCGGCAAATCAATAACATTAAAACAATATACATTGTTACACTTATACAGTTGGGAATTAAATCATGATAACTGAAGTGGTGGAAGGCAGCACCACCATCCCATAGCAATTTAGTTTCTATACATTTATAAATGAAGATGTGAGTGAAGGGACCCCTCACCTCAGAAGAACCTAGTACTGGTAGTTGGTGCATCGTTCAGAAGCTCTGGTTCGTAGAAGCGAATCTTGCGTCTGTAATGCGAAAAAAGGAAATGGTGTGCGTTAGTATATTGCAACTTGCAAGCATTTCTCAGCCGTGCCAAAAAGTGTAGCATCTATGGATAAGCAATATGGACTAACAGTAACAGTAGTACACCAGTTCTTCCTAAAAAAGTGGCTTGTTAATGTTTGTTGACCGCCTGTACGCAGCGCGTAGACTAGACAGTAGCAGTGTGAGGCAGGTCATGTGGGCTCAAAGGTGTCTTAAGAAGCTGCAAGGTAAAGGTAACGTCACATGTGCATGGCTAGGGCTAATCAAGCAAATGCTACAATGATCATATAACTTAGTGTCTACTCTACTACTACCTGATTTGTACTAGTGATTTATGTTAGTATTAACTCATTTTTCAACCTTGCTACTGATCAATAGGGGGGAGGTGTATATGTTGCCTAATAAATGTGTAATGTTTTCTAGGCGCACTACCGACCACCATTGCTGGGGCCAGCGAAGGCGACGCAGAGGGCGAGGATGCGGCAGTTGCAGATAGCAACGGAGGGGGAGTGGCAGCACCAGTGGCAGGCGGTGGTAAGTTAGATTCATAATCTTTAACTATTGTTGAACTTGACAGCACACTCACTGCAAAGGTGTACTGTATGTATATGTATACTGTAAAGTTGTGAATTAGGGCCCCATTAGGATGGTGGGCGTATTGCCCCCGCCGGGCTGGCTGGAATTCACTGCCGTCACAGCAGGGGCAAACCTCCCGCCATCCCTGTAGAAAATATTCAGACATGTCTAGGCGGAAAAGGGTTCAATATGGCGGTGGTGTCTCTCTCACCACACCGGCAGCCATATAATCTGCATTTTGGAATGCCTTTGCGTGGCGGCATTACCGTCCTCCACGGAAAGGCATGCACACATTGCAGAGTATGCTTGGGGGCCCCCATGGAGGGTACCTACCGATGCTATGGTACCCCCCCGACTTTCAAAGCAAAACGTGACAGGCTCCGTGCGAGGCCCGTCATGTTGTGCTTGGAAAAGCAGCACAACATTTTAGCAT
Organism: Triturus cristatus; assembly: GCF_964204655.1. Classification (NCBI taxonomy): domain Eukaryota; kingdom Metazoa; phylum Chordata; class Amphibia; order Caudata; family Salamandridae; genus Triturus; species Triturus cristatus. The sequence continues at coordinate 1,185,759,943 of NC_140581.1, read as the reverse complement.
TGCTTTCAGCAAAGCCAACCAGAATTTAAATTTAAAATAACAGGGTGCGCCCGCCACTGTGCCGGGCGCATCATCCTAATTAATTGTCCCCACGGGACCCCCACCCTTTTTAGCAGTCGGATGGCGGGCGGACAAAGTCCGCCCGCTATCCGATGTCGTAAGTAAGTATGAGTTCTTGGGGACGTTTGAAGAGTGAACTAGAAGACTAGAATTCCCTTTAATTGGTATAGGACTAGGAGCCAGAGTATTGAGTAACCAATGGCCTCATCTATCTGATTTCAACTCCGCTTTGAAAGTTTTATGGAGAAGAGCACCTGGTGCACTGTTCAACTAAAAAGTGTAAGACAGGTGGAAGGAAGAAGGACGGGCGACATTTAAAATGTTATGTACTACTGTGCTTTATTTTATAGTGCTACTCTACCATGCCACTATGTGTATAAATAATTACCTTGTCCTACTGTTTTATTAAGACTATATTTTACAATTGTCTTGTTTTTTTCTTTTTGATACACAGCTACTCCGAAAATCAACCGGAAGGAGTTGGCCGCCAAGGCACGGCGCCGGAAGCTGGAGGCAATCCAGCAGGAATACCGGCGGCTGGTGGTCCTAGCCGAGGAGGAGGAGGAGAGTGCAGCAGCAATTCAAGCCTCCTCCAGTGCCCCGGGCCCCAGCCACCGCCCTCCAGCGGTACGGCGCCACCGTCTGGCGGCTGCCCGCCGCCACCGTGCCATCTCCGGTGCCCCCCCCCACTGTGGTTGCAACTGCCGCGGCCTTAGACGCCGCGTCGCCCATTTAGAGGACCAGATTCGTGTCCTCCTCCAGTCCCGCCCCACCAGTTAGTCCCTGTCACTGCCCCTTTTTTAATTCCTGTTTGTTTCCTCACTCGTTTGGGCGTTCTCTATTTCTATGGACAGTCGTTGGGGTTAGGGAGGGGGGTGGGTCAGCTTTTGTGGGTTTAGTTTATTTGTTAGGGTCAATTAAATATATTTTTCTATGTTACATGCAATGTTGTTAATGTTTTGTAGGTGGGGTAACTGTTTTACATCACACTGTTTCTTTGCTGGTGCATGGCCGCCCATAGCGTGTGTTTGATTTCAATAATTTGGTGACTGTATAAGACACAAACAGATAGATGCGACACACCTCACTCATTGACTGGTCCTACTATGCATTCTTTGGAGTGGTGTTTGAAACTGACATCATTGACAACATGTCCATTATTGATTCTGCCTCCCCCAAACTTCTCTCTTACCGGTGCTTGATGTTTATGTCCAACTGTGGCACAGCACTGGCTGCATGGTGAAGATGGTTTCCTTTTTCATACATGCCATGATTGGGGTGGTGGTGGTAGTATAGTAGTAGTATACACTGGCAGGGTAGCAGCATTTCCAAAAAAAGAAAAGGAGATAGTCAATCGCCTTTGAGAGACTGTTAGAGGAGTAGTTGAATGAAGTACATCACAGAATTTACCGAGCAACAAATATATGCTCAAATATTTGACAAAAAAAATGAATGCTGGATATTATGAGGATAGCCTACTAGACAGAGTTACAAACTATAGTTTTGTCGACTTGGCTATGCCTACAGTCTAACAGTTAGTGCTGTATATGAGGAATGACAACAAACAAATCAAATCAATGCCGGCAATTCATGCTGAGGTATATGTTCCTTTGTTAAATAAAATAACCTGTGAAATATCCTACTCATGGGAGGGCAAGCAGAAGAAGATCATCGCTCTGCATTGAAATTGAAGTAGTGTTGCTTTCACCACATCCGCCCCAGCAAGTGTGTGATTAAGTATTGGTGTACATTTAATTTAGTTACACCTCGACAATAAGTCACACAGCCCGGGGGAAGAGGGTTAGGGTCCGTTGATTGGATGGGAAGGGGGATTTTGGGAAAGGTTTGACATAGAAAAACAGTATGCATACATAGACAAACAAACGACAATCATTGAAGACTACCATACCATATCCATTCCATATGTTAAGGTATAAAAAAGGAAATGCATGCATGATGAGACCCGGATTACATACACTTCTATTTCTTGTTCTGTTCCGGCCTTAATACTTTAACAGATAGCAAATAGAAATTTTAAATATTGGTAGTGAAGAATCGTAAACACAGAGCAAACGTAATGATGATTGATAATAACAACTCCAAGAACACACTGTTGTAAAGAATGTATACAAGATATTAATCAAATTATTTAAAAGAAGTGAAAAGTGGATACTGTTACTGTCTTATCCTGGTCAAAAATGTGGACTGGTTTTTTGCATCTCGGCATTCCTCTTGCTCCTCTCGTCCATCAATCTTGGGTGTGTCGCCTCACCACTCGCCACTGCCCGGCTGGAATAAAAAGGTGATTGATTGGTAAGGTAATTAATATGCATTGTAATGTTTTACAAAGTTTTGGACAAGGCCCGGCCTGTAATTTTAGATTGAAAACCAAAGGGGATATTCAGAAAGAAAGTGAAAACAAATGCACAAGTGATGGTGTAGTGCAACAAGAACACTTTCCGAGGTGGCATGTATGCATATGCATCATCTCTACTGTAGTCTGTTTCCAGCATAGACCTTCAACAATAACAGGAGAGATCAGGCCCACAGTGCTTACCATTAGCACATCCTACGTTAACACTTTAGAGTCCTTTTTTTTTTTCTCTCAAAGAGTTGGACAAACGCAAAGCACATTATCCATTCCAGACATAGCATTTTACAGTTAAAGTTAGTAAAATCAATGCACTGCAGTCATCCCACCGCTACACTCTATTCAACTTCTACACAGACATTTGGGTGTGCTGTGGTTGTGGTTCACGTGTTTACCTTTAGGCTTTTCCGTTTTATGCCACTCATGAAACATCCTCCTGACTTCATCATCAGCTCTGATACTTCTACTGACTGAAGATCGGCCTGCAGTACAAGTGTAATTTTTAGAACACAACAAGAGTAGAAATATAAATATTACTGACTTGAGTCATTCTTTATTGTGTACAGAAAGATAGATTAACACTAGTACACTTTGACATCATTCACTTTGTGCACAACAAACAACGCAAACACAAAGACCAATAGCTCAGAGTCAGGTGTCCAATGCATGCCATTAATTATCATCATTTATTACCTGTTACTTCTCATCTTAAGTTAACGGGCCGTCTCTTTCGCCATCATCATGACGGACGGTGCTGTTTAAGTCACAGTCATTTGCATTGCGCAGCAGATTGAGTGAGTCCCCTTCCTGTATTGAATTAAAAGCAATGTATCACCAAGATGCAGGAGAAGTACACATTTCTTGTTTGCCAGAAGAGGAAAATTAGTAATTACTAGTGTGTTCTGTAGAAAGTTGATTAGTGGCAGTGCACAATTACATCAATTCATGCGAAACACACCACAAAATCTACATCATTCAGTCTGCTATTCTGCGGCCAATGCATGGCATCAATCATTACCTGTTGCATCTCATCTCGTTAACGCTGCAGGCCGTCTCTTTCGCCATCATCATGATGGACGGTGCTGTTAAGTCACAGTCATTTGCATTGCGCAGATTGAGTGAGTGCCCTTCCTGTATTGAATTAAAAGCAATGTATCACCAAGATGCAGGAGAGAAGTACACATTTCTTGTTTGCCAGAAGAGGAAAATTAGTAATTACTAGTGTGTTCTGTAGAAAGTTGATTAGTGGCAGTGCACAATTACATCAATTCATGCGCAACACACCACAAAACAAGATCTACATCATTCAGTCTGCTATTCTGCGGCCAATGCATGGCATCAATCATTACCTGTTGCATCTCATCTCGTTAACGCTGCAGGCCGTCTCTTTCGCCATCATCATGATGGACGGTGCTGTTAAGTCACAGTCATTTGCATTGCGCAGCAGATTGAGTGAGTCCCCTTCCTGTATTGAATTAAAAGCAATGTATCACCAAGATGCAGGAGAGAAGTACACATTTCTTGTTTGCCAGAAGAGGAAAATTAGTGTGTTCTATAGAATGTTGATTAGTGGCAGTGCACAATTACATCAATTCATTCATGCGCAACACACACAACAAAATCTACATCACTCAGTCTGCTTTTCTGCGGACAATGCATGGCATCAATCATTACCTGTTGCATCTTATTTTCAGTTAATGGCCAGTCTCTCTCGGCTCTGAAGGAGGATAGCTATAGAAGTCATCAGATTCATGGTCCACTTGTTTTGGAAGGACGAGGAAAGTTTGAATTTGTTGTTACCATCATCCAATCATCATTCATGAGGGAAATGGAATTGACCAGGAGATGCAGTATGATCGAGCGGAGGAGCTGGATTCTGAGGACTGTAGTGTCAAATGGCAGACACCTGAAACTTGTATCTTAAATTAGAAGATTAGAAGACGGTGATAATGCATTGGTTGCGATTCACAAGTTTATAACCGGAACAACAGACACAAACAAAGGGGGAAAAAAGGGAGGAAGACAGTAAGTGCGAGCCTAATTGTCAGGGAAGTATAGCTCGTCCTCAAACTCTGGGGGATCTTCCAGTAGTAGGTAATCATCTGACACAATACTTCCGTCACCTGAGCCGCTGTCCTCATCTTCCTCTGTTGATTCATGCATTGTGTAATTCGGTGGTATGAAGTGCTGATTCATTTTGATCATTGTTAACCTCTCCACGTTTTTGGGAGATAGACTGGTCCTTCTCAAGGTTACAATGGAACCTGCAGCACTGAAAACACGTTCGGAAGAGACACTTGCGACAGGGCAAGCCAGATAGCTTATCGCCAGCCTGCTGAGCTGTGGCCATTCAGACCTTTTCCTATACCAATACTGCAATGGGTTTTGATCAACGTACACCTCTGTTTGGTCGTCCAGATAGGCCTGGACCATCCGCTCAATGTTCAGGGTTGCTGCTGGTAAGCTTTTGTGCTGTTTTTTCTGTGCATCAGCACTGTGCTTAAAGCCCATCTTTACATACCAATCTGATAATGATTGTACTCGGCAGAATGATCCAGTTATTGTTTTTGTAGTCGATGGTGATGGTGAGTGTTGCGATTGTGAGCCAACCGCACTGCCCTCAGCCGACGAAGTTGCACTTGATTCTGCATGGCCTGCTTCAGTATCAGTACTTGTTGTGGGTTGATGTGGCGGGCTTTTAATTAGCAGCCCTTCGTTTTCAAACTTGATGGCTGCTTCAGCTATACAACTTTTGTAGCGGGCAACATCAGTGTCGGAAAAAGAACGGAATAGTCCTAATTTTGCACGTGGATCCAGAATTGTGGCACAAATGTAATGGTCTTGTGACAAAATTTTATTTTGTATCCTTACATTTTCTGATAAGCGCCTGGATAAGCTCTCCACCAAGTCATGGGCTTGCCTTCTGTCCTCTACACCTTTGTAGGATTCAGACACATTATTCAGCTCAAGCTCTAGCATTTGCAACAATGGGATCGCTTGGCCCATTGTACAGTCCTCCTTGCTGACTTCACGTGTGAAGACCTCAAAAGGAGACAGCATCTCAGTCAGGCATTGAATTAGGGTCCATTGCTCCCTCTGAAGGGTCATGCCTTTAACACTAGCATCACTGCTTCTGTACCAGACATAATCATTGAGTGACCTGTGCTGTTCGTACAGACGATCAAGCATGTAATACGTTGAGTTCCAACGTGTTGCCACCTCCTGGATGAGTGCCTTGACTGGCACCCTACGGTCACGTTGGATGATCCTCAGCTGCTTCCGAGCTTTAAAAGAATGGCTGAAATGAGTGCATATTCTTCGGCAGATGGACAGTAAATTGCTTACTATGGGTTCTTTTTTCAGAAAGTCTTGCACTATAATGTTTATGCAGTGTGCCAAACACGGAACCCTGAAATAGGAACCAAGTTCCATGGCCTTAAGTACATTACTGCCATTGTCTGTGGCAACAAAACCAATACCAAGCCCTCTGGGCTGCAGCCATTCCAAAACCTTGGTGCGAAACTCTTCTAAAATGTTTTCAGCCGTATGAGATTTCTCCATGGCGAACATGGCTACAGTTGCATGTTTCCGAGTACCTTCAAAAATCGCAGCTGTGTCAACAACACCTCGTGCAGATAGTTGATCTTTAACCCCCACAAAAGAGATCCAGTGTGCAGTGATACACATGTAATCTGTGGCTTGGCAACTGGTCCACATGTCTGTTGTCAGGTGGATATTGTGCACAGCACTCTTCTGCAAAGCTTGTCCAAACAATTCCAGCACATCATGATGTAGTGCCGGGACAGCAATTCTTGCGAAATAGGACCGGCTTGGAACTTTCCATTTCGGGCAGATGGCAGACACAAATTCAAGGAAACCCACCCCTTCCACAAATGAAAAAGGAAGAAGGTCCAGCGCTAACATTTTAGCCAGCTTCGCATTGTACAATCGTGCCGTTGGGTGGTTGCGTTGGAACTGCCCCTCCAACCTAAACATGCTGTCAATGGTAGGCTGGCTTACTTTCCTTAGTGGTGCCATTAACCCACTAAGGCTCAAAGACACAGATTGTCTCATTGAGGTACTCGCCGCCGGTCGCCTTGGTGTCTCACCCACACTCTGAGTATGGCTCTTACTGCGGTGCCACTCTGATGTTACTGAGGAGGATGTGGGCGTTACCACTGCAGTGACTGCACTACTGGAGACAGGGCTAGAAATGCCTCCCTGTTCTTCACCTGCCACCACAATAATATCGCTCCCTGATTCCTGACCAACTTCAAAGGGTTTAGTTTTCCTACTTTCTTTTAACTTAAGTAGGTGATCCTCCCACACAATACTGTGGTGTGTTCTGAGATGACTTGCTTGTCCTCCGGTACCATAGTTTGTACCAAGCTTACCACGCCGAACACCTTGCCGACAAATTGCGCATATAGCAATGTTCTCCTCCTTGGCGCTAACAGAAAAGAAGTCCCAAACTGGGGAGGAGAACTTTCTGGCACTGCTGGATGTGCCACTTTCAACACCAGATGAACTTGAGGGGGTCCTTGAAAATATGTGACCCTGTCCACCTACACTGTGACTTTTACTACCACTTCCTACTGAGGTGGTTGAGCTGGATGTAGGTCCCTGCCGGGCCTTGGAAAATATGGCAGCTGGAGGTAGTGGTGGTGTAACCTGTGTTGGTGAGATCAGTGCTGCATCCCGCTCAGTAGCAGCCTTTCTGGATAGGGTTAGAATGTCGGTCTCCAATCCCTTTGGGGCGGGAGTAATGTGCGTGATGACTGGCTCGTCTTCATCAACATCATCACCCCCCTCTTCTACATCTACCTCCATAACTCTAAGTTTTTCTGGGACCTTCCTTTTCAGAAGCAATGTCTTGTGGCGTACTTCACTCTCAGACCGAGCTGGTGGGACCCAAGTGTCATCACGATCATCAGAAGCGGGGCTTGAAGAAGAAGATGATGGACTAAGCCTCCTTTTCCTTGCTGGTGGTCTGGAAGACAATAGATGTTCTGAAACAGTGGTTTGACTTCGCTCCGCTTTGTCTGCAGGAAGCTCGATTTCCTGAAATGCCCCTACGTCAGGAGCAACAACTACTATGGTGGGCTGTTGTGGCGGCTGCTGCTGTTCTGGTTGCGGCGGCTGCTGCTGCTGTTCTGGTTGCGGCGGCTGCTGCTGCTGGTCTGGTTGCGGCGGCTGCTGCTGTTCTGGTTGCGGCGGCTGCTGCTGCTGTTCTGGTTGCGCCGGCTGCTGCTGCTGTTCTGGTTGCGCCGGCTGCTGCTGCTGTTCTGGTTGCGCCGGCTGCTGCTGCTGTTCTGGTTGCGCCGGCTGCTGCTGCTGTTCTGGTTGCGCCGGCTGCTGCTGTTCTTGTTGCGGCGGCTGCACACTGATCTGCTGAGTTTGCGCCTGCGTTGAACTTGATTGTGTACTACTTTGCGGTAATGACATTTCTTCAACATCGCTGCCCGTTAGTAGACTGGCTACCTCTGCGACAGTAAAGCCCTTGGGCCTAGGTTGGTGGGGTTGCTGGACCGCTGTGCTGCTCCCAGCTTGGTTCCCGGACAACGCTTTGGTGCCAAAAAAAACCTTGGCCGGCACACCACCAGTCGTGGTTAATGGCACTTCCTTTTTCTGTTCCTTCTTCTCACCAGCAACTTTCTTGGTACTGGACCTGGTACCTTTCTTTGGGGCCATCTTATTCCGACGTCAGGCAGGAGGCAGATGCACAACAAGTTCTGGTCACACGTGGGCGTGATGCGCAGCAGGACTTCTGTCTGGCTGGCAGTACAACGGGTAGCCAGGTGATGCCGATGACACCTCCTACTCTGTCTTTTGTGCACCTAAAAGCAAAGAAGACAGGAGAAGAACATCAGTGAAATGTTGCATTTGTTTTTGTGGTTCAGTTACTTAGTACTGTACTAGTGCAAACAAAAGATAGTCTAGCCATTTATGAATTTTTTTTAACTAGAGCTATGTTATACTACTAGTACTGTGTACAGCCACACTACACTCTCAGGAAGGTGATGTCTAAAATTTCAACAGATCACACAGAAAACAGTAGATTACTAAAGCTGTGGCTACCTGCTCTGGTAGCAGTGGATGAAAGCAGGCCTGTTGGCAGACAAGGCCAGGCAAGCTTGCAGGCCTAGGCCTCAAAATGGCCACCAGCCACATGGCGAGCCCCAACAACATCAGCAAGGCCACCCCAAAATACACACTTCCCCAACTCAATCCAATGCCATCCATGCCCAAAATGATGTCTAAAATCAACAGAACACACAGAAAACAGTAGATTACTAAAGCTGTGGCTACCTGCTCTGGTAGCAGTGGATGAAAGCAGGCCTGTTGGCAGACAAGGCCAGGCAAGCTTGCAGGCCTAGGCCTCAAAATGGCCACCAGCCACATGGCGAGCCCCAACAACATCAGCAAGGCCACCCCAAAATACACACTTCCCCAACTCAATCCAATGCCATCCATGCCCAAAATGATGTCTAAAATCAACAGAACACACAGAAAACAGTAGATTACTAAAGCTGTGGCTACCTGCTCTGGTAGCAGTGGATGAAAGCAGGCCTGCTGGCAGACAAGGCCAGGCAAGCTTGCAGGCCTAGGCCTCAAAATGGCCACCAGCCACATGGCGAGCCCCAACAACATCAGCAAGGCCACCCCAAAATACACACTTCCCCAACTCAATCCAATGCCATCCATGCCCAAAATGATGTCTAAAATCAACAGAACACACAGAAAACAGTAGATTACTAAAGCTGTGGCTACCTGCTCTGGTAGCAGTGGATGAAAGCAGGCCTGCTGGCAGACAAGGCCAGGCAAGCTTGCAGGCCTAGGCCTCAAAATGGCCACCAGCCACATGGAGAGCCCCAACAACATCAGCAAGGCCACCCCAAAATACACACTTCCTGTGAGAAGTTGGCCTGGCATATGCTGTTCCTAGGTATAGGGACACCTTGCACCAGTCCAATTCGACTCCTATTGATGGTAGGTTTAAGACAACCTTTAAAGAAAGCTATCCTAGTGGTAGCTGTGGAGAGCAGCCTTCAGGCTAAGTCTTGAAGGAGTGTTAAGCTTATTGTTTTACCATAATAACCTCTTGAATAACCAAATGAAAGAGTAGCCCACACAGGTATATATATAAAATATATGTATTTATTCTAGACAGAATCCCACAGTCACTTTATGTGGCTAGTGGCAAAGTTACAATTCAAACAAGCATTTCTAAACACAATAAATAGCACAGAAATCAATGGGCCCCAGGGGGGGACCTAACCATATACTAAAATAGTGGTATAAGAACCACGACAATTCTACAGGCAATGCCTAGGGCATTCAGGATCGCTGGCCCCTTAAGAATCCACCCACAGTTGAGAGGAAGGGGACCCACGGGAGGCGTGTGCAGTGCAAGAAGCTGCTGTCGGGATCGCAATGTTAGCCTATGGAGAATGTCGCGGTTGAATAATTAAGGTTTAAGGACACTTCTAACAACAGTACAAAGTTAAGGCTTGAGACTTAAGGCTTTGGAGAGCCCACCACCACGGGAGTACCGAAGTACCACTGTTACCTGCCCCAGGGAAGCCGGGTGCATAGGTCGATTCTGGTGTCGGGTCGCGGGCTGATTTTCTATGGAAAAGGAGTCCAAACTGCTGCTAGCTGGAAGTGTCGCTGAAGTCGTGAAGATTAAAGTTGAAGAAAAGACAAAGATGAACCTGAAAGCAGAGGGGACAGAGTCTGGGTCACAGTACAGTGACCAGGGAGCTCACAGGAAGGAGCTCGTGGATGTCGGGTGCTTCAGGTGTGGAAGGTACAGCTGGTCTCTGCAGTCACGGGCTCCGGGAGGCTTCAAGGAAGGCCAGCTTCTGGAGGGCGACTGTCCCACGTCGGCTGAGGGTCGCTGCGGTGTTAGTGCCCCGATTGGATCCACTAAGCATTGGCAACCGCAACCCACGCAAGATGAACAAAGCAGCTGCTGGTGCAGACCCACGAGGTCTGAGGGTGCTCTCCTTTGCAGGGAGCGTAGAGCAGGCCTGGAGCAACCAGGGGAACTCTTAGAAAGGAAGTTTGTCCTCCGTCAAGGCCCACAAGTCGAGGGACAAGGGACCGCGGAAGGCAGCAAAATGGAGTGCGTAAAAGGGCTCCCACGGGCCACCGGAGCGGGCCAGGGAGCTGAGAGTCGGCACAAATGCTGCTTGAAGGTTGGCTCAAGAATGGGCCAAAGCACAACTTCCCCACTGGTCGGGGTCGTGTGCTGGACAAGAGGTGGCCGGTGTCTCGGGGTATGCGGGGATCTCGACACCCACGTGGTCCAGGGTGCTCAGACTTGCTGGGCACACTCACAGGACGCTGGGATGCACTGGAGACCCACCTCGAGGTTGCTGGAAGGCGTCGAAGGTCGTGAGAGCAACGAAGTCCCAACCGGGTATCTTGTAGTCTTTTAGGTGCCTGCCAAGCAGGGGGATAACTCCTTTATCCCAAGGGAGATTTCTTCAGTCAGCTGGGCAGCAGCTCGTCGAAGGTCAGTTCTGTTAAGTCCTGTACGAATCTAAGGCTCTAGGGCAAAGTTATTCCCATATATCCCCAAGATTAGGGGATGGTCCAAAATAGAGCCTACCAATCAGAGTAGAGGCGGGAAAGGGTGGCTACACCCACTCCCCTTTGTGTGTTTCCCGCCTGGGCGAGGGGCAGGATGCCCCTGAACCGGTTCCAGGCGGTGTATGCAGAGTTGGGGCTCTGCAGCTGCCTACGTGCAACTCTGAATGGCCATTTGGTGCACCCACCCTGTTCCAATCCACATATCCTGTCTGGGGAGGTGCTGGCACCTCCCTGCCACGGGAGCCCTATTGTCCAGCTGGAGAGGCTGGGATTTTCCCCAGCAACAGCCAGCCAGAGTCGTGTAGGTGGCGAACAGTAGCCATTTTGTGGTACATGTGCACTTTTAAATTGGTGTCTAAAATATACCGCTTTTCCCATATCACCCTCCTAGCAAGGGGGAATCGTGCCCCCATGCCCATGGCTGGACTGGGGGTATGATTCCTTCATGTTTGACACCAAACACGATATGGTTCTGTGTAGCCAGTCCCAAGTTACAGCGATGACGCAATAACTTATAATGCGGTAGAGTATATGGTATGGCTACACTACAAACAACCCAGTAACGGTGTTACGAAGGTTGCAGAGAGGTCCTACTCATGTAGGGGTCCCCCCTCACACATACCTCAGCACCCAGCCCTGTAGGATTACCAGGGCCTGCCATAGGGGTGACCTATGAGAGTATATGTGTTGTAATGGTATGGGGCATAGGGTACCTACGTCCCTGTAAGGGGTGCTAGCACCACCTTACCCAGGCTACAGTAGTGGCCTGGTGGTGTCAGTTTGGGTGGCTGTCCCAGGGTGGCACAATAAGTGCTGCAGCCCTGGTAGGCCTACTGGGGGACCCATGCCCTGGGTACCTAGGGTACCATCTACAAGGGACTGGAAGGGCATGCCCAGCATCCAATTATGTTTGTACCTAGAGTACTCACAACAGTTTTAGGGAGAAAGCAGATAGGCTGGGGTCCTGGATAGCAGGACCCCAGCCAGACTAGTCAAAAACCACTTAAATACCAGGCAAAAAGTTGGGGGCAACCATTAGTCAGATTCCACTCTCCTACATAACCCCCCCCCAAACGAAAGGAGATAAGGCTAACCTTGTCCAGATAAGCCTTTATTTCCTGAGTGGCCATATAAGGAAGAACCTGTACTAACATGGTTGCTCCCTGTGTCATGGTCCACTTGGGAAATCCTACCCCAAGGGGTTCTAGAGTTTCTCCAAAGTCTAGGGAAATTACCTGTATTGGTTTTTGGGTCAGAGGTGGGCTGGTGGGGTGTCTGAGTCTGGAAGTGAGACCCTACTTGGGTTGGTCTCAACCTCCTCAGATCACTGGCCACTATGGAAGCCTTTCTGCCCAGGACGGTGTCATATCTGGCCCTAAGGGTCAACCTCTGGCTGCCTACAGCTGGGGGTTGGATCCCTTTGGCTGGAATAGTGGAGGGCACTGGAAGGTTTGGGGCAGCTAGGCCCCAGGTTTCCCTGTGCTCAACAACATCCATTTGAGGGGTGCCTATACCTAGGGGTAAGGGGGATCCCTCAGTTTGTAGAGGAATATTCACCTGGCTGAAACTACTCTGCTGGGTGTCCCTAATCTCTTGATGAGGGGGTGCCTCTGGACAGGGGCCCAGTAAGGGTCCACTGGCCTCCCTGACCTCTGCAGCCCTGGGCTGACTGAGGCAGGGTAGAGAGGGGCAGGATACCTGCTCCAGACTGGGTACCACCTTGGAAGGATCCCCTGCCATCAGAGAGGTGGGCAGGCCAAGCCTGTCCACTTCTGGGGCAGTTACTTCACAAGGGGCAGGGTCAGTTCCCTGAGAAACTGGACCTTTACCTGTAGTCTGGTGGGGGGAAGACTGCTCCTCCTCCCCTATGCTCTCTGTTTGTGTAGAGTGATCCATAGTTTCAGGCTTCACTCTTTCTATTTTCTCCTGGGGTGGAGGTGAGGCCCTCAGGGTCTCATCCACTCTCTCAGGAATTCCTACCATTTTCAAATGGGCCTTGTGGTCAACCTCAGCCCAGGCTGAGATTTCTAGATCATTCCCCAGTAAACAATCTACAGGCAAGTTTGGGGACACGGCCACCCTCTTGGGGCCAGTGACTCCTCCCCAGCTGAGATTTATCACTGCCATGGGATGATCTGTCCTGATTCCATCAATATTGGTCACCTGATAGCTAAACCCAGGTAAAAGCTGATCTAGGGGCACTAGCCTCTTGGTCACCATGGTGACAGTGGCCCCTGTGTCCTTATAGGCCACAGCCTTCTGACCATTGATTATTGGTTCTTGTCTGTACCTGCCCAGAATACTGGGGCTCATGGTAAAGTTGGCAAACCCCATGCCACCATCACAGACCATAGTTGCTAATGTAGGGGACCTGGCTAGGCCAGGGTCCACTGGTGTCCCCAAAGAGAACCCAACTAAGTTTTTGGGTGCACTCCCACCACCTGGGGGATTACTACTAGTAGTAACAGGAGGTGTTGGAGCAGGTTTTGGAGGAACATTTTCTTTATTGCCACTTTTAGGACAGCTGGAGTCAGTTTTCCAGTGGCCAGGTTTCTTACAGACATGGCAATAGGGTTTCTTGTTATTAGAGGAAGGATTTTGGGACCCACCCCCAGCACTGGTTTGTTGGGGCCCTTCAGATGACTTTTCTTGTTTATCATCCCCACCTTTCTCTTTGGGCTTAGTGGAATCCTTCTTCTGGTCACCAACTTGGTTCTTAGGCCTGATCCTGGTTCTGACCCATTTGTCTGCCTTCTTTCCCAATTCTTGGGGAGAGGTCAGATCAGAGTCCACCAGGTGCTGGTGTAAAAGTTGGTTCTGACAATTATTAAGAATCTGCTCCCTCATAATGAGATTATACAATCCTTGATAATCATTAACTTTACTGCCATTCAACCAACCTTCCAGTGCCTTGGTTGCACAATCCACAAAGTCTACCCAATCCTGATTTTGTGCTTTCTGGGTGTCTCTGAACTTAAGTCTGTATTGATCAGTGGTTAAGCCAAACCCATCTATTAAAGCATCTTTCAGGATATAATAATCATCAGCATCCTCTTCTCTTACAGAGAGGAGCTTGTCTCTCCCTTTATCTGAAAAGGAGAGCCACAGGATTGCTGCCCACTGCTCTACAGGGACCCTCTGTACTCTACAGGCCCTTTCAAGAGCAGATATCCATTTGTGAATATCATCCCCATTCTGATAGGGGGGCACAATCTTGTGGAGGTTCCTATTGTCAGGGACTCTCTCTCTAACTCTAGGGGTTTCATCACTGCCACCAGGGATCTCTAGACCCCATTTCTTTGAAGCTTTCTGAAGCTCCAGGGTTTCCCTGTCTAATGCTAACTGTTCTCTTTTAAGCTGAAGCTTAGCCTGCTCAAATTTGATCAGTCTGCATTTCCTCTCATGAGAGGATTCTCTTCTCTGAGAAGAGGCAGAGGACCCTTTGGATCCCTTAGAATGGTTGGATCCCACTGAGGGGGATCTGTTCCTTCTTGGACCCACCACTCTCCTTTTAAGGGTGGAAGGAGTGCCTCTTGGGCCATCACTTCCATGCTGTGAGTGGTTTGTGTCTTCCAGGTCAGGATTTTCATCCTCTTCCTGATCCTCTTCAGATTCCACTCTGGGAGTGTCCTCTTCTGAGGGGTGCCCACCCACGTTGTCCATCCCTCTGGATCCTATGGACTCCATAAAGTCTGCTATGAGCAGGATCTCTTTGAGACGTTTTGTGTTGGCACCTCTTTCTGTCTTCAGTTTCCTAAGGGTGCACATTTCCCTGAGCTCAGCAAAGGTGAAATTATCATACTTATCTACTGGGACCCTCTGGGGTCCTTCCATAGCCTTAGTGCCACTGGAAGACATGTTTAGTGTAGTGATGTATCTACCTACACTAAGTGTGGCCTACTGAACCCTCTCTTGAGTTGTAGTCAAGGTGTGCTAAACCCTCTACACACAACTCCAAGTTCAGTAGAACTTATTGTATTCTAGCTTGAATTTATATGTACCTTTGGTACCTTGTGGCTTCCACTTTAGAAATTCAATTTGTTATCTGGTAAAACAATGGCAAGCTTGAATCCCACCCGCTGCACACCAATGTGAGAAGTTGGCCTGGCATATGCTGTTCCTAGGTATAGGGACACCTTGCACCAGTCCAATTCGACTCCTATTGATGGTAGGTTTAAGACAACCTTTAAAGAAAGCTATCCTAGTGGTAGCTGTGGAGAGCAGCCTTCAGGCTAAGTCTTGAAGGAGTGTTAAGCTTATTGTTTTACCATAATAACCTCTTGAATAACCAAATGAAAGAGTAGCCCACACAGGTATATATATAAAATATATGTATTTATTCTAGACAGAATCCCACAGTCACTTTATGTGGCTAGTGGCAAAGTTACAATTCAAACAAGCATTTCTAAACACAATAAATAGCACAGAAATCAATGGGCCCCAGGGGGGGACCTAACCATATACTAAAATAGTGGTATAAGAACCACGACAATTCTACAGGCAATGCCTAGGGCATTCAGGATCGCTGGCCCCTTAAGAATCCACCCACAGTTGAGAGGAAGGGGACCCACGGGAGGCGTGTGCAGTGCAAGAAGCTGCTGTCGGGATCGCAATGTTAGCCTATGGAGAATGTCGCGGTTGAATAATTAAGGTTTAAGGACACTTCTAACAACAGTACAAAGTTAAGGCTTGAGACTTAAGGCTTTGGAGAGCCCACCACCACGGGAGTACCGAAGTACCACTGTTACCTGCCCCAGGGAAGCCGGGTGCATAGGTCGATTCTGGTGTCGGGTCGCGGGCTGATTTTCTATGGAAAAGGAGTCCAAACTGCTGCTAGCTGGAAGTGTCGCTGAAGTCGTGAAGATTAAAGTTGAAGAAAAGACAAAGATGAACCTGAAAGCAGAGGGGACAGAGTCTGGGTCACAGTACAGTGACCAGGGAGCTCACAGGAAGGAGCTCGTGGATGTCGGGTGCTTCAGGTGTGGAAGGTACAGCTGGTCTCTGCAGTCACGGGCTCCGGGAGGCTTCAAGGAAGGCCAGCTTCTGGAGGGCGACTGTCCCACGTCGGCTGAGGGTCGCTGCGGTGTTAGTGTCCCGATTGGATCCACTAAGCATTGGCAACCGCAACCCACGCAAGATGAACAAAGCAGCTGCTGGTGCAGACCCACGAGGTCTGAGGGTGCTCTCCTTTGCAGGGAGCGTAGAGCAGGCCTGGAGCAACCAGGGGAACTCTTAGAAAGGAAGTTTGTCCTCCGTCAAGGCCCACAAGTCGAGGGACAAGGGACCGCGGAAGGCAGCAAAATGGAGTGCGTAAAAGGGCTCCCACGGGCCACCGGAGCGGGCCAGGGAGCTGAGAGTCGGCACAAATGCTGCTTGAAGGTTGGCTCAAGAATGGGCCAAAGCACAACTTCCCCACTGGTCGGGGTCGTGTGCTGGACAAGAGGTGGCCGGTGTCTCGGGGTATGCGGGGATCTCGACACCCACGTGGTCCAGGGTGCTCAGACTTGCTGGGCACACTCACAGGACGCTGGGATGCACTGGAGACCCACCTCGAGGTTGCTGGAAGGCGTCGAAGGTCGTGAGAGCAACGAAGTCCCAACCGGGTATCTTGTAGTCTTTTAGGTGCCTGCCAAGCAGGGGGATAACTCCTTTATCCCAAGGGAGATTTCTTCAGTCAGCTGGGCAGCAGCTCGTCGAAGGTCAGTTCTGTTAAGTCCTGTACGAATCTAAGGCTCTAGGGCAAAGTTATTCCCATATATCCCCAAGATTAGGGGATGGTCCAAAATAGAGCCTACCAATCAGAGTAGAGGCGGGAAAGGGTGGCTACACCCACTCCCCTTTGTGTGTTTCCCGCCTGGGCGAGGGGCAGGATGCCCCTGAACCGGTTCCAGGCGGTGTATGCAGAGTTGGGGCTCTGCAGCTGCCTACGTGCAACTCTGAATGGCCATTTGGTGCACCCACCCTGTTCCAATCCACATATCCTGTCTGGGGAGGTGCTGGCACCTCCCTGCCACGGGAGCCCTATTGTCCAGCTGGAGAGGCTGGGATTTTCCCCAGCAACAGCCAGCCAGAGTCGTGTAGGTGGCGAACAGTAGCCATTTTGTGGTACATGTGCACTTTTAAATTGGTGTCTAAAATATACCGCTTTTCCCATATCACCCTCCTAGCAAGGGGGAATCGTGCCCCCATGCCCATGGCTGGACTGGGGGTATGATTCCTTCATGTTTGACACCAAACACGATATGGTTCTGTGTAGCCAGTCCCAAGTTACAGCGATGACGCAATAACTTATAATGCGGTAGAGTATATGGTATGGCTACACTACAAACAACCCAGTAACGGTGTTACGAAGGTTGCAGAGAGGTCCTACTCATGTAGGGGTCCCCCCTCACACATACCTCAGCACCCAGCCCTGTAGGATTACCAGGGCCTGCCATAGGGGTGACCTATGAGAGTATATGTGTTGTAATGGTATGGGGCATAGGGTACCTACGTCCCTGTAAGGGGTGCTAGCACCACCTTACCCAGGCTACAGTAGTGGCCTGGTGGTGTCAGTTTGGGTGGCTGTCCCAGGGTGGCACAATAAGTGCTGCAGCCCTGGTAGGCCTACTGGGGGACCCATGCCCTGGGTACCTAGGGTACCATCTACAAGGGACTGGAAGGGCATGCCCAGCATCCAATTATGTTTGTACCTAGAGTACTCACAACAGTTTTAGGGAGAAAGCAGATAGGCTGGGGTCCTGGATAGCAGGACCCCAGCCAGACTAGTCAAAAACCACTTAAATACCAGGCAAAAAGTTGGGGGCAACCATTAGTCAGATTCCACTCTCCTACACTTCCCCAACTCAATCCAATGCCATCCATGCCCAAAATGATGTCTAAAATCAACAGAACACACAGAAAACAGTAGATTACTAAAGCTGTGGCTACCTGCTCTGGTAGCAGTGGATGAAAGCAGGCCTGTTGGCAGACAAGGCCAGGCAAGCTTGCAGGCCTAGGCCTCAAAATGGCCACCAGCCACATGGCGAGCCCCAACAACATCAGCAAGGCCACCCCAAAATACACACTTCCCCAACTCAATCCAATGCCATCCATGCCCAAAATGATGTCTAAAATCAACAGAACACACAGAAAACAGTAGATTACTAAAGCTGTGGCTACCTGCTCTGGTAGCAGTGGATGAAAGCAGGCCTGTTGGCAGACAAGGCCAGGCAAGCTTGCAGGCCTAGGCCTCAAAATGGCCACCAGCCACATGGCGAGCCCCAACAACATCAGCAAGGCCACCCCAAAATACACACTTCCCCAACTCAATCCAATGCCATCCATGCCCAAAATGATGTCTAAAATCAACAGAGCACACAGAAAACAGTAGATTACTAAAGCTGTGGCTACCTGCTCTGGTAGCAGTGGATGAAAGCAGGCCTGCTGGCAGACAAGGCCAGGCAAGCTTGCAGGCCTAGGCCTCAAAATGGCCACCAGCCACATGTCCAGGCCCAACAACATCAGCAAGGCCACCCCAAAAAACACACTTCCCCAACTCAATCCAATGCCATCCATGCCCTAAATGTGATTGAAAATGAAATATATTCAAAAAACAAAAGGAACAGTTGCTTCATCATGCACACACACACCCATGAGGCCATGCCCATGGCTAGCTCGGGCCTACTACTACAACCCACAAAATTAAAATAAATTAAAAAAAACAAAAAGGAATGATGATAATTAATTATCAAAAATAAATTGTAGTTACACAACAACTGCAATGCCCACAATCAAACACAACAACCACTTACTTGTAAAATATCCTATTCCAAAAATCCTGAAATCCAATTGCAATGATGCAGCAGACAAAAAGAGAGATCTTTCCAGCTCCAAATCAAAAGGCAGAATGAGCAGGAGATGGACAAAGCACTGGGAGGAGCCTGCTGGACAGGAACAGGAAGTTGGAGAATCTGTGTCACTTCCTCCCTCTCTCCACTTTGTAAAAAAAAAATGACTCCTGGAGTCCTTGCACAAAAAAGGAAAGCCAAATGTGAATGTAAGGAGTTCTTTTCATCCAAAATCAGTATTTGCAGATGGTTTCATGCTGCTAGAGCCGATATTCCTCTCCAAATTGTAAATTTTACGTTGTTGAGTTCTCCAGCTTCACATTACTTCCGCCGGCGTGTCGAAAACGATATGATCGTGTTCTCTTCTTTGTCCCTGTCGCGTTGGATATGACGTGTTCGCGGTCTCTTTCTCCTGTTCGCGTTCGATTTCATGTGCCCGCGTCCTCATTCTCTGGCTCGCGATGTAGAATGACATGTTCGAGATCTCAATCTTCTCATACTCGCGCGGTGCATGATCGCGAGAAGAAAGACCTGATCGCGCGACAAATGACGTGATCGCGTGAAAAATGACTTGAATGCGGCCGCGAACTCTCGCGAGACAGCGCAAAATGGCTACCAAAATCCAACATCTCGTGGAGAACGCGACCGGGTCAAGAAAACTTGTCGGAGAACGCAGGGATTCAGGTAAGGCGATCGCGCGCGCGCGAGAATGTATTGTTTTACAGCGCGAGCAAGAAAAAAATTCTCGCAAAGCTGCGGAATGCGGAAATTTTGACATTTCCGCGCTCTCCGCGGAACGCGGAAATGCCAAATTATCGCAAATTCCGCGAACGGAACGGAATTTTGGCCCAGGCCTACTTTAAACAGTGCAGAAATAAACCCCTAGTGTCTAAAATTCTGTCAAATGTATGCATATATGTGTTTTGCACCACATTAAAAAGGCACAATCGTCGCGGTTACCATGAAAACGGGAAGTAGGGATCAAACACAGTTTCTTAAAAAACTTACTGAAAAAATATATGTACAACTATGTTTTTAAATCAATGATGTAGTTAGTACTCTTTGTATTCTAATACTTGGAATTACATTTTTAAGTTTAAATTTATTAATGTGAAGGTGGTTGTTGAATGTCTGCATTTGTTGTGCAATTTTGTGACGTGATCACAATCATTGCAACATCGTTAAATCACAAAAAAATAATTTTACAAGAAAATTAACAACATGTTGGGCTCTTGGGTGGCTCTAACAAGAGCCTCTGTGTTGAGAGTGTGTATATGACAGCTACACATAGGACCGGGTGCACAGTTTCAGGCTACTTAGAAACATCCTTTTACCTTAGTCTGTAAAGTGCACCGAATCATTGCCATAGATTCCATGCATGTCGAAACACAGGTTTTTGTTGCCGATAGAGCCCATGTTATGGTCTCTGAGGTAAGCAGAAACAGTTTTATTAACATGTTTCTTGGCTGTGTCAATCTGTGTACAGAATTGATTTGACCTCCTCCATTTCTGTCTTTGGCATATATTAGTGTACACCAGACAGGGTGAGGAAAGAGCGACATAAGGTCTGCAAATGTATCCTTCTTTAGGATTCCCAGTCCTACCCTAGTCAATGTGCTGAGTTCATTTCCACCACAGTGCACAATCTTGAAGCGAGGAGCTCGGTAATCCACAATGGTTTTACCAAAAGGCTGCAACTGATAAAACTTTAACCCTCTCTGGCCAAACCAAGTAATCTCCACATTTGGCAAACCAAGTCCCTTTCAATACCTCTATTTTTGCAGCCTCTTTAGCCCAATTGACATAGCTGTGGCCCACAATCACACTCCAAGCATTTTGAAGTGAAGGAGCAATAGCAGTCAGGAGAAGTCTGGAGCTAAATTAGGTAGTTTTTCAAATGAAAAGCAGTTAAAATTTATTATTTTTTTTTTAATGATATATTTCATTGGATGCTGTCAGCATGAAAGTGAATAAAATTAGGTAGTGTGTTGGATGCATTAGCAAGAAGTACTATTATTGGCTGTGGTTTAAAAAAAGAAACGTAATACAGACATGGATATGCTTTTGAATCTGTGGAGTAAACTAGAACTGCTGTATCTCTTTTTGAAGTGGAATGTTCCTTCAAGAATGTGCTGTGAACTTGTGATCTACTGGTTCCACTGGTTTTCTAGGTACACTGAGCTAAGAGTGTATTGGGGGAAGGGTGTTAAAGAGACAGCACATGTTTTTTTAAAGCTGAGGAGTTATGACACAACTTAAGTATTGTCAAACTTTAATTTCCAAATCAAGACTATCTAGTAAACTGTTGTGCAATATTTAAATTTAAAAAAACTGAAGCTAAATATCGGTTTGGACTTCTGTTTTTTTTTGGCGATTTCTCTGCGATGATCTCAAACACATTGGAAACATACAGAGACAGGAAGCTCGTTTTGAAACAGAGGGAAAGGGTTAACAGATACTAACCATTCACCAATTGAGATGCAGTAGTCTAAAATGAAAGACATGATTACATTTGCTGCCTTTCTCAGGATCATAGAGTGGAAAATTGAAGAGTTTGCCATTTTATAGTTGCTTTCTATGAGAGTGGTTTACCATTCTTGTCCTTAGTTTTTAAAAATGTTAACAGTCTCAAAACTATCCAGAAAGAGCTAAAACAACAATATACTCTACAAACTCAATTCACTGGTGTGTATACAACTTTTTAATTATTAAAAAATAAAATAAATTAAGATGTATATGGAAGTTTGATTAAAAAGGGTATCACAGTAATGTGAAATAAATATATTGGATGAACTGTACCTGGCAGGGTATGTGTTTAAGATGTTAGTACTGTTGAACGTTACCATTAGCAATGCCTTTAAGAATGAAAATGCTTTAAATGTCTAAGCATCATGTGCAGAACAGATATATCTCTGTTATTTGCATTCTGGGATCTGTACTACTGTTAGTCACATCATTAAATAGGAGTAGGATGGCCATGAATACAACGTAAGAAAATGTGCTGTGCCTGTACATGAATTATAAAGTAGTAATACGTGTTAAATATGTATTAGGAAAGTGTTTGTCAATGTGCTTCTTAACTTATATGACCGGTTTGCATATGTTTAGATGGTGAGATATATTTTTTCTGGTTGCAGATAGGTATATGTACAATGATACTCTTGAGTTTACTTAAAGATGTAGAGAACTATGTATTTTTGGAAAGATGATCTGAAGGTGTATATCTATTATGAAATCTCTTTTATGTTCACAAGGTGATCTATGTTCTTTAAGGCTGATGAAAATGTAATGTATATGGTGAGGATGGTGCATTTCTTTAAACATGTCTGTTTAAAATTGAGACGGTTAATAGTGCAGTATGCCTCTTGGGAGATCTTGTGCTAGCTTCAGTTGGTGAGTAACTTTCCTTTGTGAAATGGTGAAATATGTTTTAAAGACACAAGAAATATTGGAGAAATAATGTATGTATGCCATTCGGAAAAGGTTCCGTGCTTTGAAAAAATTTGAATTTTTGTTTTCAGTTTTAGAGCTTACCAATGCATGTGCACACTGAGTAACAGAGCAATGTATGCCCCTAGAGAGCTATGTATTCAATTATATATTAAGTGTGAGATCTAAACTTCTCTCAAACATAGCTCAGTAGAAAATGATATTTACACCTTAACAGGAAGTTTCATACTGATCGGAGGACTTAAACAATGAGTCATAGATATAGTCACAACTGTTACGTATCTAACAACAATGGAGGTAATTTTCCAGTAAGCCAGACACTTATCCAGTAAGTCAATACTAAGGCATTCATCAAATCACTTATGCACTGTCTACGCATATACTCAATTACCCAGGCAATACGTATGCACACTTGCAATCATGCAAGTACTAATTATGTAGTCATTGAACTATGCAGGCACTACCTATGCATTCATCCAATCACCCAGGCACTAACCATTCACTCATACAGTCACCAAGACTGTACCTATGCAGTCATTTACACACCAAGCACAGCCCATGCACTAATCCAAACACCCACTTATAACCCATGCACTCATCGAAATACTGAGGAACAACCCATGCACTCATCCAATTACATGGGCAGTACCATTACAGTGAACCTATCACCCATTCAGTACCCATGCACCTATTCAATTACTGAGGAAATACTGTTGAACTGATACAATGACCCCAGTAATACACTTGCTTTCATGCAATCACTCAAACTTTAACAATGGACTCATGCAATCATTCAGACACTAGCTATGCACTAATCTAATCAGCCAGGCACTACTGATGCACTAATTCCATTATCCAGGCACTACCCATGTACTTATCTAAACATCCAGGCACTACCAGTTCACTCAACCAAAAACACGTTGGCAGCAGCCATGTAATCATGCAATCACCGAAACACTACTCATGCACTCATCCAATCTGCCAGGTGCTATGTATGCACTTACACAACCATTTATGCACTATCCATTCACTCTATAAAACACTTATATACTATGAATGCAGTCCCGCAATCATCTAGGCACTTGAGTTGCACTCATTTAATCATCCAACCACTATCTATGCATGTATTAAGGGCTAAGCCAGCCACAATGGCGGTCGTGCATAGCTGAGGCTCCTCGCTCGGGCGCCTCTCTGCTGAGCTACGGAGCGTCGCAGCGGGTGCTCGGCGGCTCAGAGAGAACCGGAATATGCCTGAATGGTGGCGAGATGCAGCGGGACGCCTGACTGTGTCCTGAGCCTTAGGAACGAAGCTTTACCCGGAGGGACTCGACAGCGCCGCAGCCCGGGACCTAAGATGGCGCCGAGACTCCCGTGAGCGAGACGGGGACGGTGCGGGGAGAGACGCTGGGGTCAGCGGTGCATCGCGCTGTCCCTACACCGCTGCCTAACCGGGAACAGCCGAGAGTGGACCCGGGGACACCGAGGCGGGACACCGCGAGGCGGGGGAGCATCGCCGCCCCGGGCGGACCCGCCATCTTGAGCGCGGAGTGCCTGCCTTGAACCGGGAGAAGATCCGGACGCCACCAACAGGAGCCCCAGGTACACCTGCTCCTGGGGGGGGCTGCGAGGAAGTGCAGGGGCCCGGCGAGTACAACGCGCTCTGGGGGTATCTTGACCTTCCCCCACGAAGCCTGCCTGACCCTAAAATGGCCGCCGGGAAGACACCAGACCCTCTTCTATGCTACCAGTGAGGCCTCTACGTTCAGGACTGACACAGCGACGACCTCCTCCGCGGCGTCCGGGGGGGTTGGTGCGCCCCAGCCTGTCCCACCTGCCGTCTACCCACAGCGAACTGCCGGGGGGCTCCCTGGTGCCCCCGGGGAGCCTTGGTGGTCAAAGAGTACCGGCGTGACAGGCCGCACCGGCACGAGGTGACAACAAGCCCCACACCCTGCGGGTGTCATACAGGAGACATGAAGCAGGCAGAGACACTGGGGAGGCGTGACGCGAGCCCGCACTCCCCCACCACACACGACCAGGCCTCGTCGACTACACCCTGAGGGACTGTGGGGGTCTCGCCTCTGTCGGGGGCCCCCGGCGGGGACTTGATCTATGTGGCCACAGAGAAGATTACCTTCGAACCCGGTGGCGTGCGCCCCCGGAGTGTGCGGATGCTGCAGGAGAGTTCCAGCCCGCGACATCGGAGACAGACGTGAACTCTGAGTGGGTGTTCTGCGACCGGCGGCGCCGTGCGGGTGGCTCCTGGGGTCTGACATCAGTGACTCCTGTGCCCTGCCTGCGGAGGGAGACCCAGAGTACCGGCCCGGGGTGCTGCCCTCCAGCGGCGCCTTCGCGTCACCCTCTACCACTGCGCCTCTCGCGGACCCCTGGCACCACCGCGAGCTCCTGAGACCTGACCGACGGCACTGGCCCGCCCGCCGCACGTGAAGTCAAGATGGGGAAATCAAGGCCTGCGCAACACCATGCGGTCCCAGAGACAGCCCCGGAGAACATGCCAAAGGCCTCGACCTGGGCCCCCGGTACGGCGTCCCCCACAGACCTATCAATATCAGATAAACTGGATAAGGTCCTACCCGCCATCGAGTTGTCCCGTCTATCTATGGAGGAGCGCCTTGGTACCCTGGCGACAGATGTCAACCTTCTCTGTGATGATCACCGTAAATTGGCTGACCGGGTGCGCACAGAAGAACGGACACTAGAGGAAATACAGCCAATGCTGAAAGAACAACAGACGACGCTCCAGGGGGTCCTCACCCGTCTAACCGCAGTGGAGGAGCGTGCAAACGATTTGGAAGGTCGCTCAAGACGCTGCAACATCCGAGTGCTGGGACTACCGGAGGGCATCGAGAAAGGAAACCCTATAGACTATATGGACTATTGGCTGAAATCTTTCACCCCGTCCTCAGATCGCACAGCCTTTTTCTTAATAGAGCGAGCTCACAGAGTGCCGGCTCAGAGGCCCCCACCTGGCGCGGCACCCTGGCCACTCCTAGCTAAGTTCTTACACTTCCGGGATCGGGACGCGGTGCTCCGGGCAGCGCGAATGGCGGCACCAAATAATGATCTTCCCGGACTATGCCCGAGCAGTACAACAGCAGAGATCCTCCTTCCTGGATGTAAAGATTCAATACGCTCTGCTCTTCCCAGCCCGCCAAAAGATCCTCTACAACAGGGCCTCCCTCTTCTTCACATCCGTTGAAGCCGCGCAAGACTGGGCAGACCAGCACTGCCCGCGAGCGCCCAACCCTCACCCCCAAAGGGGCTCGCCTCTCAAAACTTTTCGCACTCGGAAACGCCCCAAGAAGATCCGTAACACCGAGCCCAGACCAACGAGTGGCTCTCACGACTCGACCGACCTTGAACAAATAATGCGAGAGAGGCGTGAGGCTCTGCAAGCAGCTATAGATCTACGCCCCCCACGACCCTCGGAGCCTATAGACCGACCCCCACATATGTTCTCATCAGACGGCGACAACGACAGCGATGGCACCATCTCGGGAGCTGACCTGGCAGCACTCTCCCACGCCACCCCGCAAACCGTGGATGGACTGCTGGACGGACTGATCTCTCCTACCTCACCCTGAAGTGGTTCAGGCATACAGACTGCCGCACAATAGCCTTATATGTGAAGTTCACCTCATGCACATTGCCTCACACACAGGGGCCGACACCCTGCACACGACATGCATTGCCCCTTCTACATGCCCACTCAACATGTGGCCTCGCACTTGCACGCCGTCATCCCCTATCACATAGAGCAGTTCTCCCCCCTCGTGTTACGGGAGGAAGTTTGGACACACCGTTTCCTAAACAATGAGTCCTATGTATTGGGACAGTTTCCCGCACCCCCATGCGTTGTTAATATCCCGGTTCAAACATGTCCCACCCTGCCATGGGGCCATGTGTCACAGACTGTCCGCTTGGACAGACCCCCCACCTGCCTACTCCTCCCGGGCGCGGCGCA
Organism: Triturus cristatus; assembly: GCF_964204655.1. Taxonomy (NCBI): domain Eukaryota; kingdom Metazoa; phylum Chordata; class Amphibia; order Caudata; family Salamandridae; genus Triturus; species Triturus cristatus. Next base: position 1,185,733,650 of record NC_140581.1, on the reverse strand, counting down.
TCCCTCCAAATCCTGCCCAGTGAACACCTGTCCCGACTCTCACACAGACCATATTACTCATGGCACAGCTGACGAACAATACAAACATTAACATACTTACGCTCAATACACGCGGTCTAAACACCCCACGTAAGCGCTATGCGATATACGCTTATGCGAAGCGACAGAAAGCATCCATCCTTTGCTTACAGGAAACCCACCTTAACTCAGCCGAAGTGGGCAAGCTGCGAGTAAAATGGCACAGACTTATCTGCGCCACGACATACTCCTCGTTTGCCCGGGGGGCACTAATATGGATCCGCCCGGGAACCCCATTCCGGGAACTTAGACGGGTGGTGGACGATGACGGCAGATTCGCCCTACTGGAAGGACTTTTAGATGGGAGGGCTGTCCTCTTGGGAAGTATATACGCCCCGAATGTCGATCAGGATAAATTCTGGGATCGACTCACAAATGCTTTAGCCCATTTTACGCATGTACCCTGGATACTAGGCGGGGACTATAACTGTATCCTAGATCCGTGATTGGATCGATCGCATCCCCCACTCCCGCACTCCTCCACCTACAGACAAATCAAGCGATTTAAAGCATGGGTCGCACACTGGTCGCTCACAGACGCATGGAGACTACGCCACCCTCGGACCCGTATTTACTCTTTTCACTCCATCCCACACAACCTGCGAGTCCGACTTGACCGATTCCTTTGCACCGCAACGCTCCTCCCGCAAATATGCCATTCGGATTATTTGGGTAGAGTCGTTTCGGATCACGATGCACACCTGCTTAGTCTACAGCAGAGACCCCCGCAGCCCCCTGTCCCCACATGGCGATTAACACGGGAATGCCTCACAGACCAGGTTTTCACGCACGAACACCAAAGCAGCATTTCAGATAACTTTATGCATAACACAGGGACTGCATCCTCGACCCTGGTCGAGTGGGACAGCTTCAAGGTGGTAGCTCGCGGGGAATGTATCAGGCAGAGGGTCGGGATAAGACATACCTTGGAGCAGGCCCTAGAGAAGACAGAACAACTACTGGCCACGGCCACAAAAGCCGCAAATCAGTCGGTGGTGACGGCGACCCAAGTCGCCCAAGCCAAATCGGCATATCAGGAGGCATGCGTGGATCTTCGCCGTCACAATTTTCGGTCTTATGCAACCCGAATGCACAAGGACCGTGATAAAACGGGCACACTCTTGGCATGGCTCGCCAAACAAGATGCTGAAGTCCGGCCCATCACTGCGATCATAAATTCCCAGGGCACCTTGGTGCAATCCCAGGATGAGATCCTCCAGGCTTTTTACCACCATTACTCGGCGGTCTACACTGCCCCCTCATCTCTTGATCCACGGGCCGTCGACCACTTTCTAGACCCTCTCTCCCTCCCCCAGATTTCTGCTGACGACCGGAAGAGGTTGGATGCAAAGATACAAGCCACTGAGATTACAAGCGCGATACGAGCCCTGGCCCGGGGTAAGGCCCCAGGCCTGGACGGGTTTCCACTTGAATATTACGCCACCTTTGCCCATCTGCTGACTCCCCGCTTATCAGCAGTACTGGACTCGGCACTCAAAATCGGTGAACTGCCCCGTTCCATGAGAGCGTCGGTGATCGTGACATTCCCGAAACCCGACCGGGATCCCCAACTCCTAGCCTCCTATCGCCCCATCACACTACTTACGGCGGACTGCAAAATCCTGGGGAAAATCTTAGCAGACAGATACTTGCAAATCATACGTCCGCAGGTCCATCCTGACCAATGTGGTTTTGTCCCGGGAAGGAACACTTCTCACAATATCCGGTGCCTTTTTCACATCCAGGACCAACTGGGCGATCGCCACCCTCGGGCGGCGTGCCTAATTCTGGACCTTGAGAAGGCGTTTGACACCCTAACATGGCAGTTCCTCTTCGCCGTCCTCGGACGGGCGGGTCTGGGTCCCACGCTCTTAGCCTACACTCACCTGCTCTACACCGACCTTACATCTCGGGTCCGTCTCGGTCGCTACATCTCCCCGGAATTCGCAATACACAGGGGCACACGACAAGGGTGCCCCCTCTCACCTTTATTATTCGCGCTCGCAGTGGAGCCTTTGGCTATCCGGCTCCGCCGGGACGGGCAAGCCTGGGGTATTCCACTAGCGGACGTTACGCATTGCGTATCCATGTACGCAGACGACCTCCTCATATACCTGCGAGATGTGACAGCGGACCTTACCATACTCGAGACCGCTTTGACGGAGTTCACAGAGGCCTCATGCTTGAAAGTGAAATGGAACAAGTCGATGGTATACCTCGTCTACCCGGACGCCCCCTCTCAGGATGTCTGGATCATGGACCGGAAAATACATTGGGTGGCAGAGGGTCCCCGATACCTTGGGATTCGTTTATATCATTCCCCAGTCGACCTCTACGAGGGTAACCACTGCAGGGCGCTCGCAGGGATACGGTCCTCCATTGGATTCTGGCGGAGCCTCCCGTTGGCCCCGATAGGCCGGGTAGCTCTGGCAAAGATGATACTGGTCCCGCGGCTTTTATATTATTTCACTAACCTCCCAGTAATCCCACCTCGTTCCTTCTTCAAGGACTTGGACACACTCCTCAGTTCTTTAATATGGGGTAAGGGGCGGCATAGGATCGCGCTAGCAAAGCTGAAGTTACCCACGACACAAGGGGGGCTCGGCACGCCATCATTTGAAGCCTACTTTCTAGCATCGCAGCTCCAGTGGCTTTCATATTGGACGGCAGACAGACATACACTCAAAACAAGTACAGTCACGGGTCACATACCCATACCAGAGTTATGTCGCCTACTTATACCAGGATCCCGCCCTGCGCGTGCCTACCCCCTACAAGTAGACATAGCCCGGAGGTGCATTCAGCGTATACATCGCATGGCGCCAGATTGCCCCCCATACACACCATTACTACCACTAGTCGGCTGGCCCAGACATGGGGGGTTCTTTACATCCGCCATGCTTCGGGAATAGACGTCTAGAGACATCGCCGAGGCGGAGACACTGTTTGAAGAGGGACAGCTCCGGCTGTACCAACAGCTTATGGACGACTATGACCTACCCCCAGGACAGTTCCTGCTTCACCGCCAACTCCTCGGCTGCTTCCGACCATACTCCGACCTCACATTAGGGGAACCTCCCACTCACCCAGTTCTCCACTCAATCTTACGAATGGGGCAGCGTCGCCATCTCACCACATGGCTATTCAAATCGATCAGAAAACTGACACCTCCACTACTGGGATCTCTACGGGCCCTCTGGGAGGAGGAAGTGGGGCGACCGTTTCATGATAGCGAGTGGGACAGAGCGATAGAGTTCCCCAAAACAGTCTCCAGGAACGCTCGGTTTATGAACATACAATTTCACATCCTACATAGGGCCTACCTAACGCCAGCGCGCCTTCAACGCTTCTACCCCGACACGACCTTCCTCTGCCCTCGTTGTCAGGCGGGGGATGCAGCCTTTTCCCACATGTTCTGGACCTGCCCGGGCATTCAGGCCTATTGGTCATCTATCCACTCGACGCTCAGAGATCTCACCGGGCTGACCCATCTGACTACCTGGGAGGGTTGCGCACTCGGCATACTGGGACGTAGGAAACGACACAAAATACCAATGTGCTTTGTTTTCCTAGCCCACTTACTGGCTAAACTCTGTATATCCATACACTGGCGGGCCCCATCTGGTCCTCCGCTCGCGGCATGGGTGGGGGCGGTTCTCAAATGGGCGGCGGCCGAGGAAGATGCAATCCGGGAGGAAGAAGCCAAAGGTATCTGTAAGGTCCCAATCTCCCTAGAATGGGCGCTCCTGCTGCACCAATTCAGACAGTCCCAGACCCCGGAGACCGCGGTCATCGACATAAATACCCCCGGCACCACCCAACCTCACACTGTACAGGCTCCCAGGATGGGAAGTTCCCCTCCACAACTTTCCGCGCTACCTTTAGACCCATCGGGTCCATCCTCCCCCGGCAGGAACGCTCAACAGCCCTCCACATCAGCCCGCACACCCACTCCCTCCTAGGCGAATAGTAGTGGCACGATGGAGTAGGCAATAACGGACTTACAGTATACGCCTGACCCAAACACTAAGAACCCCATGGCACATCCCAGTTCAGTTCTCCCCCCAGTTTTTCTTCTTAACTGGCAAAGACCTGCTACACCACAGACCGCATCCACACTGGCCAAGCTGTAAACGTACTCTCTATATCAACGATGGTCTACTTTTCTACTTATATATTACAGTCATCTATGCGAAACATGATGAATGTACGTTTATATTATCAAAATGCCAATAAAAAGAATTTTAAAAAAATAAAAAATCTATGCATGTATTAAATTATTGAGGCCATAGTGAAGTACTTTTCTAATCATTCAGGCACTACTCATGCACTCATCCAAACACCCAGCTAGTAGTAATATACTCATGCAAACATGCATGCAGTAACCATGCAGATATGGAAGGACCCATGGAGTTTTCACATACTCAGGGAATCATCCAGGCACTACCGGTATCCTAAGTGAATCACCTAGGCACTACCTATGCCCTCATTCAGTCATCCAGCGAATATTCATGGATTCAACCTTAAACACATGTATTTATAATATTTAGTGAGGTATGTGGTGTCTTTTAGAACCCTTTGGTGAAATATATATTGAACCTGCCACCCACTCTTTGCATGTACTCTGAAGAATAACTGAGCAATATGCTCTGATAGAGATTCATGTGCAGATTTTAATATGCACTGTTTCATAAAACTTTAATGCAATACATTTAAGTAGAAAAGTACTGATATACTATATACACCAGTGGCAAAGTGGTGGAGAGGCACACAAATAGGTTTTATGTTGTGTTTTCGGATTTACGCGGTTGAGACACTGTATGTACTTCTACTCTTTGGTTGATGTCTGTTTTAAAATTTAATACAGAAGAGATGAACTGGTTTTTCACCGTGTAGAAGTGAAAACTGAGATATGGTGCAGGTGTTTTGTAGGAAATGGTGCTATAATGTTAAAAGGTAACTAATAAATAAAGTTTAGTGTTTTGCTTTCGGTTTGGTATGTTGAAGCAAGTGCATGTAGTTACATACCTAGGTTTATCTGTAGATTTAAAACTGCAACATAATATAATAACTGTTTTTGTATTATGTGTAAGTCAGTAGTAATGTAGTTGGTACGTTGGCTAGAGTAAAAATGTAAATTTACTTTTTTTACAGCACAATATATACATAACTACAGACAGTTAGAATACCGACACAAGTTTGGAGGAAAAAGCAACAGGGGCAACTACAGTATCTCTGTAGTACTGACGCAAAAGGGGAAGAATGCAGAAAACTTGGTGAAGGAAAAAAACAGCTACTGGTGAGAGGACAAAGTCATTTCTTAAAAATATATCCTGCCCCCTCAAAGATTTGAAAATAATGTAAATAAAAAACAAACTATGAGATACAATAGGAGTGGACAAAATCTGTATAACAAGAACAGGAAAAAATGGAACAAAGTTGGACACACCTTAACCAGGAGACAATAGCAGTTTAAGGAAATCATAGCCAAGATGTTTCAAAGTACAGTAGTTGTAAATGTATTGAGAAATATGAAGAAGTATGGAAGAAGAACAGAAGACCTGAATCGGAAAGAACAGTTGCGAGAGTAGTTCATGAGGCCTTTGCTTTGAAGAGGATGCTTTTCATTTTGATTCTAAATAGAATGATGAGTCTTGACCAAATAGTGTTGTACACAAGGAGACAAACTAGAAGAAAAGATTAGTCAATAGTAGTAACAGTTGTACAGTTTTTAGGGGAGAATGGATACATACTTCTACTACAGAGCCTTTTGTTTAATAAAGAAAGCCATATCCAGGATAACACATTAGTTTATGCTATTGATGAAAGAGGACGATGTTATGAAATGAAGAATGACACTCCTATAGCGAAAGAGGTGATGGTATCTAGAAAGTAGAACAAGTTATTGCAGAAGAGGTACAGGGAAGGCCTAGTGAGGCCCTGTATACAGATGGTATCGTAGTAGTGTTTGTAATATTTGACATTTATCCATTATTATACTACAAAAAATTCTACATATCTTTATAAGGTGAAGTTGAAAACACAAAAAAAGTATTTTAAAAGGATTGGAATATTGCAAGGTTAGAAAGTATACAGATTTGGAGGGACAATGAGTACCTTGTTTATCAAAGACAGTGTGGCAAAGCACCTTTCTTTATTTCAGGATGTAAGCTGTATACATCTCAACAATCTGAAGCTTAGTTAGGAGGTTGTACTATGTGAAATGTACTGCTTTATATTTAGAAGAAATGAATAGAGCACTTTTCTATAGTATTGTGGCAGAGGTAGAAAAGGTTTGTGATGATGTGGAGTTTCATTTCTTTTGTCCAGACCAGAACTCTACAGAAAATAAAGAGTTGATAAGAGGAGGAGTTACAGAACAAGACACAGGTATTATAGTTGATAGCTTTGAAGAGATTACAACATTTAACTCAGTGTGCTCTGAAAAACCAGAGTATATTTGTAAATGTTGTTGTTAGACGGACCGGGAGGGTCGGCCGAGGTCAGGGGGAGAGGTCTCCGGGGAGAGCCGTCTCCAGCGATCGTACAGACAAGTAACTTCCCCCCCACAGACAGACACCACACAAGGATAAGATTTAGCGTTCTTTATATGCACTTCTTAAGGTACGATGAAATAGTACAAGGAGGTCTGGACTCAGGGGTCCCCTCGATTTAGGTCTCTTAGGATAGGGAAGGGGTAGCGGGACAGTCTGTTTACCAGTCAGGTAGTTCGGATGAGATGATGGTTAGCTCACAATCCTCGAGCTTGGTGGTGTAGCTGGTACGGGCCGCGGCAGCGCCAGCAGGTCCCGGTTGAGATGGTCGATACACGGTCCGCGGCAGCGCCAGCAGGTCCCAGTGAAGATGGTCGATGTACGGTCCGCGGCAGCGCCAGCAGGTCCCGGTGAGGATGGTCGTTACAACGGGCCGCGGCAGCGCCAGCAGGTCCCGACGAGGATGGATGTTGCAGAAGGCCGCGGCAGCGCCAGCAGGCAGGACGATAGTTCGCAAGATAGGGCTACGGCAGCGCCAGTAGTCTGTCAAGGCTGAGTTCTCTCGGTGTCTCTCGACTCCAGGATACAACTGCCATCCTGCTCCGGAGCTGCTCCAGTTATAGGGCAGGCGCCCTTTGATGTCCGGGCCCTCGCACTTGGAGGTCGGAGGGTCCGGGATGAAGGTGTCCAGACACCCAGCAGGGGGTGGAGCCAGCGCTTGGGGGAGCTGGAGGCGATCGGCACCTGGCGGGGGAAGAGCTCTTGACGCTTCGTTCTCCCATTGACCTGCCAAGTGGTCCGCTCACCTCCTGGGTGGATGGTGGTGCCGGGATGTCGGGGCCGGCCAGGCCCAGGGTTAGGGTCGGGGGGAGGCCACGCGGCCTCGTGGTGCAGGGCCCAAGATGGCGGCTTGACCCGGCCGGGGAAGCCGGTGGGGCTGGGGCCCGTGATGCATGGAGGTCCGAGGGCAGAAGTTCCGTCGGGAGACGGGGTGCAGGTGCTTTTCGTGGGTCACGCCTGGCGGGCCGGAGCTTGGGCCCTGTCGTGCGGGGAGGGAGCAAGCCCTTCGTGTGGCCTGTCCAACAGTTGTCGACACACTCACTATAAGATTGAAATACGGACTGTTGAGATGTATGTAAAAAGTGAACAAGAAAATAATGATAACTGCAAATGTTTGCTGTGAACATATTTGTAGAGGAATTGCTTTGTCTTGTCCACACAATAAGTTATAGGTAAGTACTGTTACAATAAATTAGAGGATACTAAAATGCTAGCTAGAGCTGTGCATAGCAAGTCAATATTGGTATCTATTCCAGAACCATTTCAAGGTTTTAAATGTTTCTGAGTCAGCTCTTATCCATTTCAGGCTATTGTCTGTGTAGAACCAAAGGCAGGCAAGTTAACACCAACAGAGCTGCAGCAAGGTCTAAAAGTAGAGTACTGTACTGGATTAGTAGTGTTCTCTCAAAATGTTCAGCAGGATGCTCAATAATTTGTAGTGGTAATGCTAGGACTATTAGAGGAAGAGGATGTGAATATCAATGAATTATTTGGTTTAAGTTATACATGAAACAATGATTGTGAACATTGTGCATTTATCTGTAGCACTGAAATTAATTTGGAACAATTTCTCTATTTTGATATTACCTATTTGTAAAGCTGTGGCCTGTGAAAATGTAACCAAAAACACTCAAGATATGACCTGTCCAAACTGCAGATTAGAACGTAAGTGTATGTTGCTATTACAAACGTATGAGAAATATGTCATAGTCATGCTACAATGATGCAGAGTGGATGGCAGTAAATTATAAACTGAAATTACAAACTTTGTAGCTGGACAAATTTATATTTCAAAAAGAAGTTTCACAACTATAGCAAACATATTTCATGAAGGAGTTAATATAACCTCTACACACTGTAAAATATATTAAAGAAGTCAAACAGGGACCTTAGAGTTAGGAAATGAAATTAAAAAAACCTTAGAAATTTACTGAAAAAAGAGGAGTTCAGCAGCAGAAACCAGCCTAGTCCACACTGATGGGGCTGGTGCAAGCGCGCGGGTGCAGGACCCGTTATTAATGTTTAAAGGATTACCAGAGTGAAATTCTAAGTTCCAGTAAGGCTTGCACTCCACAATTTCGATTCCAAATGTTATCTTCGGCAACGCGTTTCACCTGCAATCGGGCTCCGTTACAACCAGTTAGATAAACACAGTGCCTGATCACTTTTAAAAACAAAAGGTTAAGTGATGCCATAAACATAGTAGAAATATTTTGTCGTTATTCCAGGCTTAGCCATCATATATTGATAAATCTCACGTTATGATAAATTACTCAAATTGCATACATTCATGTAAAAACAGAATATTCAAATTACGCAAATGATGATAAAGTTCTCATGCAAAATATGGCAAAGAACATAGATATTCCACAAGTACAAGCCACATGGCTGGAAGCAGATAAAATTACATCAATACTCTTACATTGCCTATCAGAAAGGGAACAAAATTGCTCATATATAACCTATAGCTTATTGTTACGTTAAGCATTGCAGCCAAGTGGCAGAGTCTTCATCATTACACATTCTGTTTATAGAAAACAAAGTAATACATCTCCAAGTGATTCCCTGTGGGATATATATATATACGAGACAATAGACAAATTATAATAAAACCTACACAAAGTTTTATATAGGCTCAACTCTATTAAATTGAGTACATCAGCTATACTCACACAACATTTACAAATAACAAATACTGTCTCATGACCACTTCATGATAGCCCAAAAAACATACGTTATTCCTAGAGACTATCAGGAAAGGATCCTTCAGATATCATATATATATGAAACAAAATTGGAAAAATAGAAAGATGAAGAGAAAACACAGACAATTACACAGACAAACAGGAAGCACTTCCTAACTGTTAACAGAGGCAGACCCTCTGGCTGTGTATTCACGAGGAAGAAAAACCAAAGAGGATATGAAAATAGGACTCATCTTATGTCTCATCAGCCGATGTGAACATGAAGTTCCTCATCCTCATTGAGGCCTACCGGGGATTGACTTCCAAGCAGGATGATATACTCCAACTCCAGTAGTCTAAGTTTCTTCTCCCTGTCTGCTCCACTGACATTTTGCAGGAACCTGCCAATGGCAAAATAAGATAGCAAGTCAGCATTTTGGTTGTGAAACCTGGCCCAATGTCTTGCAACTGGGTGGTTTAAATCACTGTTCTTTATGGCTATGTAGTGTTCCAGTGCCCTATTTTTAACAGGGCAAATGTTGCTCCCCATATAATGATATCCACAAGGACATTGAAGTACATATACCACATAATCATTTCAACATGTGATGAATCTTTTAATGCATCATGTTTGCCCCGTGGGAAATCTGTAGCCTCTTTTATTTTTGCTGCCACAGCATGCCTTGCAGCAGCCACATTTATGGAAGCCCATCTGTTCTTGTAACCAGCCCCTTCTGTCAGTGGAGGTACAATTTACTAGTACAAGGAAGTCTCTAAAAAATTTTGACTTTCGATAAGTCACTAAGGGATGCTGTGGCATGACATTCCCTATAATAGGATCTGTTTTAATGAAGAGCCAATGCTTATTGAGAATCTTCCTCAAAGCACTTGATTCAGTTTTGTATGTAGTAATAAGCCTGACCGTGTGTGGGTCCTGTTGTTCCCTCTTTTTCTGAATTAATAGGTGTTCCCTAGATGTCGGGGCTGCCTTACTACTAGCCTCTTTCAAAATCTTGTATGGATACCCATTGGCTCTAAGTCTGGAAACCATCCGGTCTTCCTCATCATTGAAACTTAATGTGGTACTGCATGCTCGTTTTGCCCTCAAACGCTCACCACATGGAATACTCCTGAGTACTGACATAATTTTATCTGCCTCCAGCCACTTGGCTTGTACTTATGGAATATCTATTCTCTTTGCCATATTCTGCATGAGAACATTATCATAATTTGCATCTTCCATTTTGACATGAATGTTTGCAATCTGAGTAATTTATCATATTGTGAGAATTATTATTATATGATGACTAAGCCTATAATTCTGCCAAATAATTTTTACTATGTTTATGGCTTCACTCAACCTTTTGTTTCAAAGGTGATCGGGCACTGTGTTTATCTAACTGCCCGTGATGAAGCCAGAGTGCAGGTGAAATCCTTTGCCGAAAGTAAAATTTGGAATCAAAATTGTGGAGTGCGAGCCTTACTGGAACTTAAAATCTCACTCAATAGGAAAAGCGTTTATTCTTTTGCCAATATTTTTGGCGCCGTTTGATGAATCTTCGCAAAATTTTCAAAACAAATGGATCGCTCAGGTCAGCTCCTGTCTTAAATGTTTCGGGGTGATTCGTCGTGCAGGGGCCGAGAAAAAAGGGGGGTCAAAAAACGCGTTTTCTCCATGTTAATTTCCATAGGAGACTTTAGAAAAGGCTACAACCCAAACTGCTGAATGGAATTACACCAGATTTGGGAAAAAGGTAGGTATTGGTTCAGAAAGCGTTCTTTTTTTAAATGGTGTAAATCCGTTCAGTAGTTCCTGAGAAATTCAAAAATAAAAATAGTATTGATATCTGATGAACGCGGTGGATTCGCGAACCCTCCCTAGCACAGGCTTGTTTCTGATTGGCTGCCAACACTCCAAACCAAAAAGTGTGGGCAGCCATCTTGTGATTCGGTAGAATCGAGTCACAAGAAAAAGGTTAACAAGCATTGGCATAGCCAATAGGTCTTGCATTTGGGACCTTATAAAGTGTGTAGCCATGCAACAGTTGCATAACTAAATACCTATAAGGTCCCAAAAGCAAGACCTAGTGGCTATGCAAAGTGGCCGCGAAAGTGAAAGTGATCGCGATCACAATCAAACATCAAAGCGGCCGCGAAAGTGCAAGTAATCGTGGTAAAGCGCGGTGCGCGCGCCCGCGCACATGCACTGTAGCTCTAGGCTGGCCTGGTAGCACTTTTTGGAGCCCTCTCAATAAGTCTCGCCAGACCAGCGCATGCGCTGGGTCAGGCGAGACCTAAAAATGAAGAAAAGGGAGCAGGGTAGAAACACCCTGCCCCTAGGCCTGGTCAGGGGGTCTCACAGGGACCCCTAGCCCAAAAAATGCATTTTTTAAAAATATTTTCAGCCAGATTCGCGCTGGGTGCGCAAATCTGTTCTATTTATTTTTTAAAACAAAGTGTTTTAATACGCCCCCAGTGGGCCAGGTCCTGGGGGCAATGTGCCAAATATATGCGGGGGCCACGGGAGCCCCAGGGACCACCACCTTCTCGGGGTTTTATTAATTATGCGCTAGGGGCACACGGTCTCCCAAGCCCTGGGGACCCCCCACTTCCCTGGGGTTTACTTCAATTATGGGCGGGGGGCCTGGCGGGCCCCCGAAGCCCCGGGGACCCCCACCTCCCAAGGGCTTTCTTTAATTATGGGCAGGGGGCCTTGCGGGCCCCCCAAGCCACCGGGACCTACACCTCCCTGGGGCTTTTTTAATTATGGGTAGGGGGACCACCACCTCCCGGGGGCTATTACAAATAATACCTGTGGTGGGCTCGAGCACCCCACACAACCCAGGTGACCCCCACCTCCCCCGGGCACTCATTATTAAAATATGGGCATATGTTGCGGACCCCTTGCCCAGGGGACCGCCACCTCCCCGCGGCTTGTTCACGTTGGGAGGGGGGGTCCGTGGCTCCCCTCCAGGAGCCCTCCTTGGCCGCCACCCCCCAGAGCCAGCTCCGGCAATGTCCCAGGTGGCCATCCCCAGGACATTGCAGTTTGCAATGACAGGACGGAACAACTGCTCCCGCCCTGTTATTGCAAACTCTACTTTGCTTCACAGAAGTGAGGGCAGAAAACCTGTCCTCGCTTCCATGAAGTCAAGCAGTATTGCTTTTGGGCAAGGGGAGCTGCATGTCAGCAGCTCCCATTGTCCAAAAGCAATACCGGCTCCTGCAGGAGAAGGAGAGCCAGCTGGGACCACGGGGGCATTGGGGCTCCCCCCGCAGTCCCGAACATGAGGCCAGGCCCCGGGGGATGTGGCCTCCAGGGCTAAAAGTGGCCAGGGAAGGGAGGCCACACGGCCCCCCCCTTCTGTTATTATTTAAAATAAATAAATAAGGCTGGGCCCGAGGGATGGGGTCCACAGGTCCAGAAGTGGCCAAGGGAAGGGGGGCCACGCAACCCCCCTCCCATATAAATATTTATTTTTTTAAAGGAAAAAATGAGGCCATGCCCTGGGGGATGAGGTCCCCGGTGCGCACAAAATATTAGGAGCAGTGGGCACACTGACCCCATTCTAACAATGATTTTTTAAAAAAAGAGAAGCTGGCATTTCGCCAGAGGCCCAGCCCCCTCCCAGCACCACTCTGCAAACGTGTCTCTTGGCGCATTCTGAATTGGGGGATTAAGTCCCCTTGAATTCTAAGGGTCCTTAAGGGCCAACTAGCCCACTAGGTACCTCCAGTAAGCCCCACACAGTGGGATTGCTGAGAGGTGGTCTTAGGCCACACCCCTTTTTAAACCACTCTGCAAACGTGCCTCTTGGTGCACTGCTGGTTGGGCGATGAGGTCCTCTTGTGTCCTGAGGACCTCAGGACTAAAGTTAACTTCATCCACGTAGCAGCAGTGTGCCAGGAGGCACGTTTGCAGAGAGGTGTAAAAAAGGTTGCGTCGCCTCGGACCACTCTCCGCAATTGAGCTGTGTGGGGCTTACTAGAGATAACAGGAGGGCTAGTTGGCCCCCAGGGACCCCCAGAAGTCAAGGGGACTTCATCCCCCAACCAAGAGCACGCCAGGAGGCGCATTTGCGGAGTGGTGGAGAAAGGGGGCGTGGCCTGTGTCCACATCTCAGCAATCCCACTATCTGGGGCTTGCTGGAGGTATCAGGTAGGCTAGTTGGCCCCAAAAGACCCCCAGCAGCGAAGGGGACTTGAATCCCCATCCAAGAGCACACCGGGGAGCGCGTTTGCAGACTCGTGGGCAAAGGGGGCGTGGCCTGCTATGAGAACTTACCAATGCTGCTGTGTGGGACTTACTAGAAGTAATAGGAGGGGTAGTTGGCCCCCAAGTTTGTCCATGGGGGTCAACTACCCCTCCTGTTACCTCCAGTAAGACCCACACAGTGAGATTGTGTTATATCCTCTTAAGTGTCATTATATGTAATTCAGCCTAGCTGTCTCCTAACTGCTCAGCCAGAGTGAGAGATGGTAACGGAATGTTGGTGTGACTGTGATGAATGGAATGCCTGGGTGGATGAGTGGTGGGATGAGCAGCAGGGAGGCTGCTCCTGGTGGGGCTGGAGAGTAGGCTGGCAACTGGAGTAAAGATTTATATTATATGTAATATAGAACTAATAAAGAAGTCTACTAAACACAACCTGGCTACCTATGTCAACTTGTTGGTAAGGGCACAACAGATTGCTAAGAGGTCTTCAGAGGTCATGTCCCCCTTTCTCCACCACTCTGCACACTACTGGTTGGGGGATGAATTCCACCTTACTCCTGAGGGTCTTTGGGGGTGCAAGAAGCCCTCCTGGTACCTCCTGTAAGTCCTACTAGTGGAATTCCTGAGCGCTAGTCGGAGGCCCAGACCCCTTTCTGCACCACTCTGCAAACCAAACTGCTAAATTATAGTTAGAAATTAGCATTTAAAAAACCTTTGAAATTCATTGAAAAAAACATAGGTTTCAGGGATGTTATAGTTAGTAATTAGCATTTAAAAAACGTTAGAAATTAACTGAAAGTAACTATAGGTTTTAGGGACGTTATAGTTAGAAATTAGCATTTAAAAAAACACAGAAATTCACACAAAAAAAACACAGGTTTCAGGGACTTTATAGTTAGTTGGGCATTTCACTCACCAGAGAAATTCAGCTGTTATAGTTAGCTAACTATAACTCGCACCTCCGCAATGCACTGCTGATGACGTCACATATTACAGTACTCATGACATGGTTAGCGACATCACTAATGACATCACTCATGACATCTCAAATGACATCATCCAGCGACTGTGTGTTTCTGAAAAGTTTAAATATGTTTAATATATATTTATGCCAAGATGTATTGAAGAACAAGTGGGTGTATGAGTCTCTGAATGAATGATTTAGTAGGTGCGTGACTGACTGTATAAGTGAGTGATTAAACATGTCTTACTGAATGCATGTGTTAATGTCTAATCTGGGTGAATGTCTGTATCAGTCTACCAGTTGGTGTGTGAGTGGCTGCATGGGTTGGTGAGTAGCTACATGAGTGTCTATATAGATTATTGATTGGTTTTCTGAGTACCTGTATGGGTGCCTGTGTGGTGTGGGTGGGGGTAGGTGATTAACTGGGTGTATGGGTTCAAGAGTGCATCTGTGAGGGGCTGTATGGGTGGGTGAGTGTGTATGGCTGTGTTGGTGAGGGAATGGATGTCTCAGTGGTACATGTGTGAGGAACTTCATATGTTAATGGCAGTATATGTGAATGTTGGAGTATATAAATGACTTGTGAGAGTGGCAGTATGGATGAGTGTGTGCTTGTGTCAGTGCCTGTATAAGAGAGTAAGTATGTGTTAGTATCTGTATCAATAAGTGAGGTGGTGTGTGTATAACTGTATAGGTGAGTAAATGGGAGTGTGATTGATTATTTACATGACTGACTAGGAGTGTGAGTAACTCTATGGGTGAGTAGCGGTGTGTGAGTGTCTGTATGGGTGTATGAGTGCATATATCAGTGACTGTATTGATGAGGGACTGTGTGTATGAGTGACTGAATGGATAAGTGAGTAGATGTGTGTGTAGACCTAGGAATCAGTGAGTGGGTATTCACTAACTGGTATTATGGTTTTGAGAATGGTAATCTGTAATTTAGAGTGGGTGTATCAAAGGTTATATTAGGGTGTGAGGAGGTACATCAAATGATCATGTGGATGATGTCATCAGTGATGTAATTTGAGATGTCATCATTAATATCACTGACCATGCCATGAGTGATGTAATATGTGACGTCATCAGCAGTGCATTGCAGGTGCATGTGTTATAGTTAGCTCAGCTAACTATAACGGACAAATTTCTCTGGTTTTGTGCGAGTGAAATGTCCAACTAACTATAACACACCTGAAACCTGTGGTTTTTCAGTGAATATATATATATATATATATATATATATATATATATATATATATATATATATATATATATATATTATCTACTGGCGGTCGCCAGTAGATAGTTATAGTTAGGACCGTGTTTCCATAGGAAATCCGCAACATTCTATTTGGAATAACTTTGGCGCCGGTCGACGAATCCTCGCGAAATTTTCAAAACTAATGGGGCGCTACGCTCCGCTCCTACCCTGAAAGTCTCGGGGGGATTCGTCAAGCGGGGGCTGAGAAAAAAGGGGGGTCCCAAAACGCGTTTTCCCCATGCATTTTCCCATAGGACCTTTAGTCCGAGCTACAGCCCGAACGGCTGAACAGAATTACTTGAAATTTGGCAGAGAGGTAGTCCTCAGGTCAAGGATGTGCCTTTTGTAGGTCTGGTGTAAATCTGTTCAGTATTTCCTGAGAAAATAGCATTTAAATCAATATATATATCTATAGGCGCGCTCCGAGCGCGTACCGTAAGCTTACCGTACGCGCACGCTGCCGTGCGCGAGCGCGATTCTGATTGGTTGTTAGATCTTAGTAAACATTCGAATCGGTCGAAACCAGGAAGTGTCGGCTGCCATTTTGTCTCTCGCAGTCTGAGGGGGTGAAAAACAAAGGTGGATAATGTGAAAAGGGGGCAGGCTGGACAGTTCCTGACCCCCTAGCCTTGGTCAGGGGGTCCCAGAAGGACCCCCAAGGGCAAAAATGTATTTTAATTCTTTTACGAAAAATCGCGGAGTGCGCGTAACGTGGGCGCGCGGTGCGCGAAGCGCACCGCTCGCCCACAGCACGCGCACGGTGCGCGAAGCGCACCGAGCACGCACGGTATGCGCACGGTGAAAAAACTTTAAAAAATAAATAAATAAATACATAAATTAGCATTTAAAAAACCGTACAAATTCACTGAAAAAACCATAGGTTTCACACACGTTATAGTTAGGAATTAGCATTTAAAAAACCTTGCAAATTCACTTAAAAAACTATAGGTTTCACACATGTTATAGTTAGCTGGGCATTTCACTCGTGAAAAACCATTGAAATTTCCACGTTATAGTTAGTGCAGGCAACTATAACTCACGCGACCGCAATCCTCTGTTGATGCTAATACTGTATTTAGACACTTATTTACCCATGTCTTCTTTCAATAATTTTTAGCTATACATATATTACAAATATTTTTTTTTCAGAAAAACACATATGCAATCAGTGATGTAATATCTGACGTCATCAGCAGAGGATTGCGGTCGCGTGAGTTATAGTTGCCTGCACTAACTATAACGTCGAAATTTCAATGGTTTTTCACGAGTGAAATGCCCAGCTAACTATAACATGTGTGAAACCTATGGTTTTTTAAGTGAATATATATATATATATATATATATATATATATATATATATATATATATATATTACCTACTGGCGGTCGCAAGTAGGTAGTTATAGTTAGGACCCTCTTACCATAGGAAATCCGCAACATTCTATTTTGAATAACTTTGGCGCCGGTCGACGAATCCTCGCGAAATTTTCAAAATAGGTGGGGCGCTGCGCTCCGCTCCTACCCTGAAAGTCTTGGGGGGATTCGTCAAACGGGGGCTGAGATAAAAGGGGGTCCCAAAACGCGTTTTTCCCATGCATTTTTCCATAGGACCTTTAGACACAGCTACAGCCTGAACGGCTGAACAGAATTACTTGAAATTTGGCAGAGAGGTAGTCCTCAGGTCAAGGAAGTGCCTTTTGTAGGTTTGGTGTAAATCTGTTCAGTAGATTCTGAGAAAATAGCCTTTAAATCAATATATATATCTATAGGCGCGCTCCGAGCGCGTACCGTAAGCTTACCGTACGCGCACGCTGCCGTGCGCGAGCGCGATTCTGATTGGTTGTTAGATCTTAGTAAACATTCGAATCGGTCGAAACCAGGAAGTGTCGGCCGCCATTTTGTCTCTCGCAGTCTGAGGGGGTGAAAAACAAAGGTGGATAATGTGAAAAGGGGGCAGGCTGGACAGTTCCTGACCCCCTAGCCTTGGTCAGGGGGTCCCAGAAGGACCCCCAAGGGCAAAAATGTATTTTAATTCTTTTACGAAAAATCGCGGAGTGCGCGTAACGTGGGCGCGCGGTGCGCGAAGCGCACCGCTCGCCCACAGCACGCGCACGGTGCGCGAAGCGCACCGAGCACGCACGGTATGCGCACGGTGAAAAAACTTTAAAAAATAAATAAATAAATACATAAATTAGCATTTAAAAAACCGTACAAATTCACTGGAAAAACCATAGGTTTCACACACGTTATAGTTAGGAATTAGCATTTAAAAAACCTTGCAAATTCACTTAAAAAACTATAGGTTTCACACATGTTATAGTTAGCTGGGCATTTCACTCGTGAAAAACCATTGAAATTTCCACGTTATAGTTAGTGCAGGCAACTATAACTCACGCGACCGCAATCCTCTGTTGATGCTAATACTGTATTTAGACACTTATTTACCCATGTCTTCTTTCAATAATTTTTAGCTATACATATATTACAAATATTTTTTTTTCAGAAAAACACATATGCAATCAGTGATGTAATATCTGACGTCATCAGCAGAGGATTGCGGTCGCGTGAGTTATAGTTGCCTGCACTAACTATAACGTCGAAATTTCAATGGTTTTTCACGAGTGAAATGCCCAGCTAACTATAACATGTGTGAAACCTATGGTTTTTTAAGTGAATATATATATATATATATATATATATATATATATATATATATATATATATATATATATATATTACCTACTGGCGGTCGCCAGTAGGTAGTTATAGTTAGGACCCTCTTACCATAGGAAATCCGCAACATTCTATTTTGAATAACTTTGGCGCCGGTCGACGAATCCTCGCGAAATTTTCAAAATAGGTGGGGCGCTGCGCTCCGCTCCTACCCTCAAAGTCTTGGGGGGATTCGTCAAACGGGGGCTGAGATAAAAGGGGGGTCCCAAAACGCGTTTTTCCCATGCATTTTTCCATAGGACCTTTAGACACAGCTACAGCCTGAACGGCTGAACAGAATTACTTGAAATTTGGCAGAGAGGTAGTCCTCAGGTCAAGGAAGTGCCTTTTGTAGGTTTGGTGTAAATCTGTTCAGTAGATTCTGAGAAAATAGCCTTTAAATCAATATATATATCTGAGCCAGCTTACGGTGCGCTTACGGTGCGCTTACCGTACGCGTACGGTGACGTGCGCAGGCGCGATTCTGATTGGCTGTTAGATCTTAGTAAACATTCGAATCGGTCGAAACCAGGAAGCGGCGGCCGCCATTTTCTCTCTCAGACTCTGGGGGGGGATGAAAAACAAAGAGAATAAAGAAGTAAAGGGACTGTTTAGACAGCTCCCAACCACCTAGGCTTGGTATCTGATTCACCAAAGAACCCCCAAGGCCAAAAATTCAAATTATTATTTTTTACGAAAAATCACCGATTACGCTTACCGTACGCGTACGGTAAAAGTTTAAAAAAAAAAAAAAAAAAACAAATTTCTCCCCACCCCGTGTGCAAATCTTGCCCGAGGGGTAACATTTGTGGATGGCATATTGTTAATATATAAACTAAATCTAAATGTTTATCTTTCACAACGAAGCGCATAATATGTCCTCCACGTGCGCACGGTGCACGAAGCGCATCGAGCGTACATGGCCCAACCACGGCACTAACTGCGTAAAGTGGGCGCGCGGTGCGCGAAGCGCACCGCGTGCTCACTGTGCGCGCACGGTGCGCGAAGCGCACCGTGCGCGCACGGAACGAACTGCGTTAAGTGGGCGCGCACGCCACGAATGGCGTAAAGTAACTAAGCATTTAAAAAACCATACAAATTCACTGAAAAAACCATAGGTTTCACACACGTTATAGTTAGGAATTAGCATTTAAAAAACCTTGCAAATTCAGTGAAAAAACCATAGGTTTCACACAAGTTATAGTTAGCTGTACATTTCACTCGTAAAAAACCAATGAAATTCCACGTTATAGTTAGTGCAGCCAACTATAACTCACGTGACCGCAATCCTCTGCTGATGACATATGTGTCTTTATGAAAAAAAAATATTTGTAATATATGTATAGCTAAAATTTAATGGAAGAAGACATGGGCAAATAAGTGTCTAAATACAGTATTAGCATCAGCAGAGGATTGCGGTCGCGTGAGTTATAGTTGCCTGCACTAACTATAACGTGGAATTTCATTGGTTTTTTACGAGTGAAATGTACAGCTAACTATAACTTGTGTGAAACCTATGGTTTTTTCACTGAATTTGCAAGGTTTTTTAAATGCTAATTCCTAACTATAACGTGTGTGAAACCTATGGTTTTTTCAGTGAATATATATATATATATATATATATATATATATATATATATATATCAAACACAAAGGTTGCCCCATTGGAAGGCCTCACTCAAGGGGGTTTCACACTCGTTTGCCGCCGGCAGTGGCACCGCAGCCCGTCATGCTTTACTCCATCTCGTGCCAAACGCGTTTCGGGCCTACCTCCCGCCCTTGATCACTGGCTGAAACGACAGGAGACACAGGCTGATTACTTGCACGTAATTTATTTGGAAATTCAGTCCCGCCCAAATGGGCGTCATCAGGGAGCATTATGGTCTTTGCAGTTCCTTGTTGGACAAAGTGCAACTACCCAGTGGTTGCCAGTATTTCCCATTGTTAAAAATGTCAAGCCCCAGTGGGCAGAGTACAGCGTGGTGAGAGCCGCAATGACACCAATATATACCTGCGGCTCAGGCCCCCCTCGTTCAATTCACTGCTATATATATATATGTAGATAGATAGATAGATAGATAGATAGATAGATAGATAGATAGATAGATAGATAGATAGATAGATAGATAGATAGATAGATAGATAGATAGATAGATAGATAGATAGATAGATAGATCCTCCACTCAACGCGTATGGATAGCGTGCAGCCCAATCGGCGGGTGCTTGTGGAACTTTTACAAATCCAAAATACTTCTGCAAAAATCCAGTCACAGAACGGCACTTCAAGTAGTGTTACAGTAGTTTATTCAGCTACACAGAGCAAAAACGTGTGTAGCGTCAGACGCGTTTCGGCTTTTAAAGCCTTTATCACAATGCCTGTGCACTAGAGCACTTCCTATTTCAACAAAAGACTAACAATTACATACATTGTCTGGGGCCATATTGGAGTGTACAAAACAATACCAAATGTATATCGCTTGCTGATGCAGAATATCTTATTCTCTGTGCTTAGGATAATTAAACTTAATTGAGTTTAATTTAATCTTCAGGCTTATGCCCCAGTGGGCCATGTTGCCATCTGCAAATGTTAATACAGCGAGCTACCCAACTATGTACAGCTCATTCTGATATACACAAATACTGGCTTAACTCAGCCATATAGCTCACATAGCTTGAACAAAAAAAAGGAGAAATGGTAAGCATCAATGCAATGAACTGTAATTAAGCATCATTGGGCACACAAAATGATTAACAAAAACAACTAAAAAACTAAAGAGATATCTTAACTCTCCTGCGTTCCCCATAACAGTCCATCACAGCAAATTGCAGTGTCACACACATGCCTGTGAAAATTTAGAAAAACACACAATGAGTATGCATAGCAACAACATTCACTAATAAGTGCTCTTAGCATGCATTGTTAAAATACTAGATTCCACTATTAAGGCTGAAACTGTACAGTCAAACTTCTAAATATGTATACATTTCTTCATCAGAATTCAAACCAATGGGTTCTTTTGTCCCTATTCTCAAGCTGTATCTACATTCCATTTGCCTAAATATTTTTTCTACTTCCACCACGAGGGGATTTCTTTACCTGGTCAAGTACACTATATGTCAAAAGACTAGAGTTGGTGTCATGAAAATCTCTAAAATGTCTGGCTACTGGATAAGTATCATCTACATTTCTTACTGCCCTTATGTGCTGCAAGATGCGTTTATGGACCTGATGCCTAGTGCTGCCTATTTAGCTCTTGGGGCAGGGACATCTAAGCATGTAATCTGATTTGTTATCTAGTGGTGTCTGGATCTTTATTTTCTCTCCAATCTCGGTTTTGAATTCTCCAATGTTTACTTTGTGTAAACAGGCTTTGCGTTTACTGCACATTTGTGAAAGCCTTTCTTCAGTTTCAGCCAACAGCCTTCCATACCAATCTGATTTCTCACTAAAGTATCTCTAATAGATTGAGACTTTCTATAAGTAATGGAGGGTTTAGGAGTAATCTCTTGTCCAACTATCAGGTCATGTTGAAGAGTATATATATATATATATATATATATATATATCAAAGCTCCGGTTCCCAAAAGAAACACACCGCACTCACGGGGCCCAAGTTGAAGATGCTTTATTCACAATTCAAACACAAGCAGATGAAGGAAGAACGCCGAAACGCGTCCTTGTGAATAAAGCATCTTCAACTTGGGCCCCGTGAGTGCGGTGTGTTTCTTTTGGGAACCGGAGCTTTGATATTTGTGTGGACCCACCTCCACACTAACCACACCCGTCTGCAAGAGTGCATATATTGCCGAGGTGGACTTTGGAGCTGGAATTTAATTGGCAATTGCACCGCCATCAGGGAATTAAGGCACCGACGCCGACTTTCGTTGACAGGAATCATGCCTGTGGAAGCTAAGGCCATTTGACCTGCTCCCGCGCTGAATGCAGCGAGACCCTGGGGCAAGGCGAGGGGTCCTCGGAGAGGATGCACTCCACGGCGCAATGGTGGTATGGCTGGTAAGATCGACAGGGCACTTAAAGAGGACAGCAATTGTGCCGCAACTAAGAAAAATTATTTTCTTTAACGGACTTCGAATCCCAGAATACATCAGGGAAGAAGAATGCTGGGTCCGATTCCTCTTTTTATGTTTGTGTGCCATATCCAATGGGACTCACCTGTTAAAAACCATCATGATAGGTTGTGCCGCTTTTCAAACACAAGCAGATGAAGGCAGAACGCCGAAACGCGTCCTTGTGAATAAAGCATCTTCAACTTGGGCCCCGTGAGTGCGGTGTGTTTCTTTTGGGAACCGGAGCTTTGATATTTGTGTGGACCCACATCCACACTAACCGCACCCGTCTGCAAGAGTGCATATATTGCCGAGGTGGACTTTGGAGCTGGAATATATATATATATATATTCACTGAAAAAACCATAGGTTTCACACATGTTATAGTTAGCAGGACATTTCACTCGTGAAAAACCAATGAAATTCCCCCGTTATAGTTAGTGCAGGCAACTATAACTCACGCGACCGCAATCATCTGCTGATGATGTCAAATATCACATCACTGTATTTAGACACTTATTTACCCATGTCTTCTTCCATTAATTTTTAGCTATACATATATTACAAATATTTTTTTTTCAGAAAGACACATATGTCATCAGTGATGTAATATTTGACATCATCAGCAGAGGATTGCGGTCGCGTGAGTTATAGTTGCCTGCACTAACTATAACGGGGGAATTTCATTGGTTTTTCACGAGTGAAATGTCCTGCTAAATATAACATGTGTGAAACCTATGGTTTTTTCAGTGAATTTGCAAGGTTTTTTAAATGCTAATTCCTAACTATAACGTGTGTGAAACCTATGGTTTTTTCAGTGAATTTGTACGGTTTTTTAAATGCAATTTTTTTTTTGAGATTTTTGGTAAAAAATAATATCCAACCTATGTATAAAATAATATATGTACTATATCCTGCATTATGGAATGGTTAATTTTTTAAAAATTAATGTTTACATACAGTTGTACATCACAGTTATTATCTTCTACAACTCTTGAAACTTGTATATTTTTTTTTATGCATTTTTTGCCGTGCGCGTACGGTAAGCTGACGCTACGCGCTCCGTACGTCATAAGTACAGTGCGCTTACGTAATACGTACATGACGTACGCGTACACGCATACGCGTTGCGCGGAAGCAACGTTGCGGTTACGCAGGGGCGTGTAATGCGCATGCGCGAGTGCGGCTTACGTACGCGCTCCGTAAGCGTCACGTTTGCGCATGCGTACTTGTTTACGAGCACGTACCTTAAGCTTACGGAGCGCGCACGGTAGGTCATGTGATCCACAAAGAACACTTTTCATTGGTTGAAACTACTTTCAGTTCCAGAAACTTCCCACACCACACCCATTCCCCTCATTACTGCTTGAGATCCCCTAGGAGAAGGAGCTGAATTGACATTGAGATACAATGGCAGAGCAGCAGACCTCTTCTGAGAGTGAGCCTAGCAGCACCATCATCAGACAGAGAAGGAGGAAACAAAAGGATTCTTTTGTGTGGGAGTATTTTACTTTTCCAGAGGGGCAGAAAAAGGTCAATGCTCCATTGGTCACTTGCAGACTTTGTGAGCGTGTTTTATCTAGAGGAGATCCAAGGAAGAAGTATTCCTTTGGAATCACTCTATGATGAGACACCTTAGGGATAAACATCCCAGGACCTTTGCTCGACATACTGAAGAAAACTCTTCAGTAAGTCACCGGAGCCCAACCTCAGAAGCTCAGCCGAGTACATCATGGGCAGCTCAGCTGAGCCCTTCCTATGAGGTGGGAGCATCACCTTCTTCAGCTCCTCTGGACATTAACCCTCGATTTCGGAGGGTTTCAATGAGGTGTACAACGTGTTGTGGTCTTATTGTTTTTGGGGAGACCAGTGTTTCCCTTATTAACAATAAGATAGACCAGCACGTTTGTAGACGTTCATAATATTCCCATTCTTTCTTTCCTCTATCCCTGTATTAACCCAACGGCTCTTTTAAGAGCCAACCTTACCTCACAATTTTTTTAATTTTTTTTAAGCATTCCTTTTTAAAAAAAATGTTTTGCCGTGCGCGTACGGTACGCGTAATCGCGGAATAGGTACGCGAAGTTCGCGGAATTTTTCTCGCGGAATTTTTCCGTTTACGCCGTGCACGTACGCTACGCGCATTCCGCGATTTTTCGAAAAAAAATTAAAATTAATTTTTGCCCTTGGGGGTCCTTCTGAGACCCCCTGACAAAGTCTAGGGGGTCAGGAACTGTCCACCCTGCCCCCTTTTCACGTTCTCCACCTTTGTTTTTCACCCCCTCAGACTGCGAGAGACAAAATGGCGGCCGACACTTCCTGGTTTCGACCGATTCAAATGTTTACTGACATCTAACAACCAATCAGAATTGGCGGTAAGCTTACGGTACGCGCTCGGAGCACGCCTATAGATATATATATTGATTTAAATGCTTTTTTCTCAGGAAATACTGAACAGATTTACACGAGACCTTCAAAAGGCACATCCCTGACCTGAGGGCTACCTCTCTGCCAAATTTCAAGTAAATCTGTTCAGCCGTTCGGGCTGTAGCTCGGACTAAAGGTCCTATGGAAAAATGCATGGGGAAAACGCGTTTTGGGACCCCCCTTTTTCTCAGCCCCCGCTTGACGAATCCCCCCGAGACTTTCAGGGAAGGAGCGGAGCGGAGCGCCCCACCTATTTTGAGAATTTTGCGAGGATTCGTCAATCGGCGCCAAAGTTATTCCAAATAGAATGTTGCGGATTTCCTATGGAAACACGGTCCTAACTATAACTGGGGGGTCAGGGAACTTACAATCGGCATTAGAGCCCAATATCGCCCCAGGGGTGTGGCAGGTTCACTTCCAGACCCTATACAGTTTTGAGCCGGGAGAATCTTTACCTCCTGTTGAGGTGGGGTGCCCGGACTATGCAGGGGACCCTATAACGTTGGGCGAGGTCACCGCTGCCATCTCAGGACTGGCTTCTGGAAAGGCGCCAGGACTGGATGGATTACCAGGCGATATGTTTAAACAGGAGCCCAGAGTTTGGGCACCGTACCTTACCGCCCTTTTTAATGGAGTTCTTGGAGGCATGGAAATCCCTAGTACTTGGCTGGGGGCAGAGGTGGTCCCCATTTTTAAAAGGGGCTCGCCTCTCCTCCCAGCCAACTACAGACCAATCAGCTTGATAGACGTGGCACAGAAGCTGTTTGGCAGGGTGTTGCTGAACAGGCTCCAGGATTGGATGGAGGAGGTGGGTGCCCTTAGTCCCTACCAGGCGGGATTCAGGAAGGGGGTATCCACAGTGGACCAGGTTTTTAGATTGAACCTGATCTATTGGAGGGCAGCAAAATTCGAGGGCGGTAGTCTGTACACAATTTTCGTGGACCTACGGGCCGCCTTCGATTTGGTGCCCAGGGGGAAACTTTGGAGCATCCTGGCGGGGATGGGTCTCCCCCCGGACATCCTATTGATCTTACAGAGGCTGCATCACAATAATTATGCCCGAGTGAGGTGCGGGAGGTCGGGGGAATTGACCGATAGATTCCCCGTTGGCCGGGGGGTAAGACAGGGTTGTGTGCTGGCACCGACCCTGTTTTGCCTCTTTGTCAACGGGGTAATCGCCCATCTGAATGCCACTGAATATACTGACGCCCCAAAACTAAATGGCAGCAGGGTGCCCGCAATTATGTTCGCGGATGACACCCTGCTGCTATCCAAAACCCCTATGGGTATACAGAGGATTCTCGATTCCTTTGTGGCCTTTTGCACTGACAGGGGGCTGGAAATTAACGCGGCAAAAACTAAATTCATGGTTTTGAACCCGAGACAAAAATTGCGACCAAATCCGCAATTGGGAGCTGTAAGGCTCGAGAGAGTGGCCACCTTTGAATATCTCGGTGTGACCCTCAACGAAATGATGACTTGGGGATCCCACCAGAGTAGGGCTAACCTTAAACTCACGCAAACTACTGGGGGTATTACCCGGATGATGACTGGTTCGTCATATCGCCCATTGGGGGCACTAATCCAGATATACAAGGCCCAGGCCAGGGGAGCGATAATTTATGGGGCGGAAATATGGGGCCATACGCCTTGCGGGAGTCTCTCCATAACGGAAAATAAGTTCATAAGACAGATAACCGCACTCCCGCCCAGCACCCCGCTCCTCCCCCTGAGGCTTGATTTGGGCCTACGACCGCTAGCTGATGAAATAAGTCTGAGACCCATAGCATTCTGGCGTAGGCTGTGGAGCAGTAATGACCTTGCAGATTATCGCGCGGAACTGGTCGAACTCTTGAACCACCCAAAAGTGCTCAATATCCCTTGTGTCAAAAACATCCAAGCCACTTGTATGGAAATAGGGCTCCCCGATCTATGGACTGAACCAGCGAAAGCCGCATTAAAAATTTCCAAAAAGTCCCTGGCTAATGTATATCATGAACATAAAATAGCCAGGACCCAAGCCACTCAGGCACAGGGGTCCTTATCCTCTGTGTTTCTGCAAAGCAAGGATTACTTCAGGTTCGAGAAAGTATTAGATCCCATTTCCCCTGTATTGGCCCGGAAGCTGTTTCTCCAATGAAGATACAGCACACTGCCTTTCCGGTCCTTCACATGCACATGGTCAACGGCTCCTACTACAAAGCAGTGCCCGGCTTGCGATGCTAAGGAGGAAACTGATTTGCATGTGGCTTTCTTCTGCCCAGCCTATAAGGCAGCACGAAAATACTGGCTTCTTCCGCTGATAAGGAATATGGGCGGCAGGGAATATGCACCAATGTATAGGATTTTGAAATGTGATGTCTCTGGTCCAACTGTCTTCGCACTAACAAAATTTCTTACCAATGTCTGGCATACACGCAACCGCATTTTAAAGGCGTTGGGTCCCTCTTAGTGATTGAATATGTTTACTGTTCATTGTTGCTACTTTGATATCTGTTGTTTAATAACTTTTTATCTAAATGATGATTATTTATGTATTTTATGTCTATGTAAATATTTTATCTGTGCTTTTATGGTCATTGACCGAAATAAAGCTATCAAAGTTGAAGTTGATAACTATCTACTGATGACCGCCAGTAGATAATATATATATATATATATATATCACAACAATGGTGCTCGGTGCTGCAGAGTGCACTCGAGAGACCGCAATTCTCCCAGAAGTCAGGTCAGCACTCCGACCGCGAGTCTCGCCTGACGCGTTTCGGATAGGTTTCCTTAATCATAGGCGACTCGATTTTCATACATTACTGGCGTCACTTTATTTGAATTTTTGTCCACCAATGGGCTCCTTGGATAGGAGTCTCAGAACCTTCTGGGATTTGTAGTGCCACTCAGTCTGTCTCTCACCCCACTGGGCTTGGTCAAGCGGTCCTAGATGGACCGTGGAGCGCCAGTCCTGCTTCACATCCACGGATCGGTCCCTCCACACCTGGCATCCTCATGATTTCGGCGCCGTGGCCCCTTTCACATCAAGGGTGGTGCAACTCTCACGCCCGGAGCCGGCGTGTGTAACATCACAACAATGGTGCTCGGTGCTGCAGAGTGCACTCGAGAGACCGCAATTCTCCCAGAAGTCAGGTCAGCACTCCGACCGCGAGTCTCGCCTGACGCGTTTCGGATAGGTTTCCTTAATCATAGGCGACTCGATTTTCATACATTACTGGCGTCACTTTATTTGAATTTTTGTCCACCAATGGGCTCCTTGGATAGGAGTCTCAGAGCCTTCTGGGATTTGTAGTGCCACTCAGTCTGTCTCTCACCCCACTGGGCTTGGTCAAGCGGTCCTAGATGGACCGTGGAGCGCCAGTCCTGCTTCACATCCACGGATCGGTCCCTCCACACCTGGCATCCTCATGATTTCGGCGCCGTGGCCCCTTTCACATCAAGGGTGGTGCAACTCTCACGCCCGGAGCCGGCGTGTGTAACATCACAACAATGGTGCTCGGTGCTGCAGAGTGCACTCGAGAGACCGCAATTCTCCCAGAAGTCAGGTCAGCACTCCGACCGCGAGTCTCGCCTGACGCGTTTCGGATATATATATATATATATATCACCTTAATACTCTTTTACCGCATTTCCTTCCATCTGGATACTGGATACTGGAGACAAAGAGCACGGACCACAGAATCCTTTTGTAATACCGCTCAGTTTATTTGCAAGGTTTTACACAACAGGAGCGGCAGCCATTACGCGTTTCGTCCCTCCCTGGGGACTTGATCACATATATATATATATATGATACCAGCCTGACAGCGTCCAAACAAACAGGCACC
The DNA here is from genome assembly GCF_964204655.1 of Triturus cristatus. Classification (NCBI taxonomy): domain Eukaryota; kingdom Metazoa; phylum Chordata; class Amphibia; order Caudata; family Salamandridae; genus Triturus; species Triturus cristatus. The sequence goes on along the minus strand of NC_140581.1, from coordinate 1,185,704,851 downwards.
GACTCCGTGAGTAGTTTCAGCAAAGAAAAGGCTTTATTCCAACGTTAAAGGCACAGACGCGTTTCGACGGGCACAGCCGCCTTGTTCACTGCATCCAGTTCGTAATGTAATTGACATGTTTAAATACTCTTATGGTTTACACTTTTTCTAATTGATTGTCATGGTAACCAACATTAGAAAAAAAGAAGGAAAAAAATAGACATAGTGAAAAGCCTATTGAGTTTGGTTGTTATAGCAACCAAACAAAACGACTACCATTCGTTATCTATGCAACATTTCAGGTATAATATAATGGGGATAAATGTAAAATACATTTAAAAGTAAACAAATATACTAGGGTTATATTGTCACCCATAGTTGCAAAGGAAAAGACAAAAATGAGTGAAAGAGAATTTTTAGACATATTACAATCATATGTTACATCTCCGGGTTTTTAACATTGCGTTGGTTACCTGAATACATAACAAATGTGAAATAGGCCCACAGTTAGTGTTTGTAAGTACAGTACTGTAATTAATGTGCACAAAAACCGGGCTATGTACATACGAGTTTTATGGTCAAATATCATGAAATGCTCAAAGACAAAAAAAATTAAAAATGAGCATAAGTGCTAGTGTCAGTAAAATAACTCAGTTGTTCATAAATGTGATAGAGCCCATGTGGGCATTTTTAGAACTGACCAATCAGACCCATTGTGCATAAATTACTCGAAGAGTTTCATTGTGGGCCAGTGATCACAATAGAGAAGAAAAAGTGAATGGTTGTGCCAACGTTATTAAAAGAAGGGAGCGTGCAAGAACTGGACGCTAGGAGGAATGGATCATGAGGAGACAAAGAGGGTGTTTGGCAAAAGTTTACAAATGAACACTGAGAGCTTCATCGGCATTCATCCCATGTGGGATTTTGGAATTGAGGAGAAGGATATACCTCGATTCCAATCTCCTTAAAGCCAGTTGCCTATTTCCTCCCCTAGGATTTTTGGGGACATTGTCAATGACAAAATAGGAAAGTTCTTGGGCTCTGCCTGCATGTAGTGAATTTATATGTCTGGCAACAGGATAAGTTTGGTCATTGTGCACGATGGCTCTCAGATGTTGCAGTATTCGGACATGTGCTGGATGGATGGTGCTGCCTACATAGTTTTTACCACAGGTGCAAGACAGGACATACACGGCAAAGTCAGTTTTGCAGTTAAAGCTCCCTCTTATTTCAAAAGGTGTGTTTCTGAAAGGCATGTGGACCAGTCTGGTGTTTTTTCCATGTTTGCATGCTTTGCATTTACTGCATTTCGTAAATCCCTTGGGTGTTTGGAACCAGTTAGGTTTTTTAGTGATGACAGGTGCGTTACGCACTAGTTCTTGACGCATAGATTTTGCACGTCTAAAACTGATTAGAGGGGTTTTGGAACATGTAGGTCCTAAAATAGGGTCATTCTTTATATTGTTCCAATGTTTGTACAGGATTTTGCGTAGTGAAGTGTGGTATGCATTAAACCCTGTGATTAGTCTGGGCATGTCTGTTTTTATGGTTTCATGCTTGGCCTGATTTTTGTTTTTGATTTTCTTTGTTTTAGCAAAAAGGAGTTCTTCTCTAGTGATTTTCTCACTCCTAGTTCTGGCATTGTTAAGGGTTTGTGTGTCATATCCCCTACTTTTCAGTCTGTTGAAAAGTTCATTAGTCGATTTGTTTAGACTCTCTTCAGTGCTGCAGTTACGCTTCATTCTCAAGCATTCTGCATAGGGGATGCCTTTTTTGACACTGTCATAATGGAAACTATTAGCATGCAGAATTGTGTTGCCTGATGTAGGTTTCCTATATGTTCTTGTCTGAATCTTGCCATGGTTAACATACAATTCTATGTCCAAGAATTGTATGGATTCCTTACTTGTATGGCAGGTAAACGAAAGGTTCAGGGTGTTATTGTCTAAGTCTTGTGCAAACTTAACCGCACTTTCCTGTGTACCTTGCCATAACACAAAAATGTCGTCTATATACCTAGTATAGATGACGACATTTTCTTCCATTTCAAGGCTGTGAGTTGACATGAGTACTTGCTCCTCCCACCAGCCCATATGCAAATTCGCATAGCTGGGGGCGAAGCAAGTACCCATGGCTGTGCCCTGTAATTGTCTGTAAAACAATTTGTCAAATATAAAGACATTGTTCTCCAGGCACCACTCGGCCATTTGGAGTAGCATGGATGTGTGTTTGTGTAAGTGTATGGGTCTTTTGTTAAGGTAATGCTCCAGTGCATGTAAACCGTCCCTATGTCTAATGCTTGTGTATAACGAGCATACATCCATAGTCATGAAGATATAATTGTCATGCCATTTTACATTGTACAGTTTAGACAAGAAATCCCCTGTGTCTTTGGTGTAAGAGGGTAAATCACATACAAAAGGCTGGAGAAAAAAGTCAATGAAACAAGAGGTGTTTTCAAACAGTCCGCCAATGGCAGATATAATTGGTCTGCCGGGTGGATTGGTGGCGTTTTTGTGTATTTTAGGTATTAAATAAAGTTGTGGTGTGGTTGGGTAGTCGTTCTTAATAAAATCGAATTCCTGTTTGGTGAGGAGACCTTGACTTCTCCATTCGTAAAGTGCTCTATGGTATCTTTCTTGTATACCTACGATGATAGTTGGTGTAATACGGCTATAGCACTCTCGGTCACTCAGTTGTTTTTGAGCCTCCATATTGTATTGGGTTAGTGGCCAAAGGACCACATTGCCGCCCTTGTCTGACCACCGTACTACAATGTCATCCCTTTCTTTGATTTTGTTCATGACTGTGTTATATTCCCTCCTGCCTGCATTATAAGTTCGATTAAATTCTTGGCTACTTTTGAGCGCCAAGGACTTGAGGTCTCTGACAACATTATCTACAAAAACGTCAAGGCCATCTCTCGGCATTATGGGAGTAAACACTGATTTGGGTCTGAAAGGAGTTGGTTCACAAGGAAAAGTGTCAATGATATTTTCGGTTGGGTTAGTCGTGGCTGACGTTAGAACGCCTCGCTCTTCATTTTGCAAATACATCATATCCTGTAAGAGTCCCATGTCAGCCACTGTGAGACCACTATTCGTTTCTCCACCATAACTTTCGTTGGCATCATTTTTGGAGATAGAGAAAAAGTGTTTTTTTAATTTGAGTTTTCTGACGAAATGAAAAAGGTCAATCCGGGTCTGAGGATAGTCAAAATTGGTTTTATCACAAAAAGATAGTCCTAATGCAAGGATATTTTGTTCTTGATCTGTAAGTTCCATATTGGTAAGGTTAATTACTGTGTTTGCGTTTTCTTTGGTGATGCTTATCTGCGTTTGTTTCTTCTGTATTGCTGTTTGTTTGTGCTTTGCGTTTTTCTGGCCCCATCTTCTGTTTTTTCGCCGCCTTTTTCTCGTTGTTCCATGTTTATATTGCTGTTTTCCTGGCGTGAGGGGCGCGGGCGTAGATTCATTGTTCTCTCTATGCGTAAAAAACCCAATTCCTGAATTACGGTTGGAGTCATTCTTGGTTGCGATATATTGGTGATGGATTCTGTTTCGGATTCTAATTTAGAACTGAGTTCTGATGCACTTGGTTCTGTGATTTTCGTTTGTGAATCTGCTGCAGTAGACAGTTGTTGTCTTCGTATATTATCGAATTTTTTGGAGAAAGTATATATTCTTCCTTGCATATAATCATTTCTATCTCTTTGGAATTTTAAAGCTTTTCTGGCTTTAATTGATTCTTCATGTTTAGTCAGTCTTGTCTTCATTTCATCTAGCTTCTTCTGTATATCATCCTGGTTATCACTTTTCTCTAGATCTTTCAATAGTGTTTCAATCTGGATTAACATTGTGTTGCGGTCGCTTTCAGCATATTTGATCAAAATTTGGAGCATTCGGACACAACGTTTTCACCGTTGTCGTTGCAGCCACACGTCCTGGGTGCCTTCTGTACGCGGTAGTGAACCGCGTTACACAGTATTTCACCGTCAGAGCCACATTATTCCGATCCGTTAAAACAAATTACCGTATGACTCGTATCCGTATTTTTTACGTATGAATCGTACAAGTCCCGTACAAATGGCGAAGTACGATTCGTACGTGAAAAATACATACGAATCGCCTCGGGAAAAGTCTACGAGACGTCCCCGGACAGTTTTACATACAAATCGTAAAACTGAAGTCCGAGCGCGCAAGTACGATCCGTACCGCCCGTCCGAAAACACAAGCGTATGCAAAAGGCCCCGTACGTAGCGAACTTTGTACGACTCCTACCCCGAGTACACTTGTGCCTGGGGTACGAGTCGTACGGCCCCCCCAGCCTCCCACCCGTCCCGCGTACGTCCGCACCGTACTCCCCACCCCCCGTACGTCCGCACCGTACCCCCACCCCCTGTACGTCCGCACCGTACCCCCCCACCTCCCCCCTACGTCCGCACCGTACCCCTCCGTATGTATGGGCCGTACACCCCCACCCGCGTATTTACAGGCCATACCCCCCCACCCGCGTATGTCCGCACCGTACCCCAGGCATACCCCCACCCGCATATGTCTGCACCGTACCCCAGGCATACCCCCCACCCACGTATGTCCGCACCCTACCCCAGGCGGGTGGGGGTGTACATCTGGGGTACGGTGCGGACATATTTGGGTGGGGGGTATGCCTGGGGTACGGTGCAGACATACGCGGGTGGGGGTATGGTCTGTACAAACAGGGGGGTACGGTGCAGACGTACGGGGGTGGGGGTACGGTCCGTACAAACGGGGGGTGGGGTGTACGGTCCGTACATATGCAATGTTGGGGTACGTACCGTACATGATGACACGTACGATGTGGGTGATGGCGCGTACGTCGCGTAGCGGGCCCCCTTTTCGTCGTGCATCGCAACGTACTTAGCTTTTCCGGCACTTTTTGGCTCCCGTAAAAATATAGCCGTGTGGAGTGCTGTGGGTACGAATCGTACTTGCTGGTCCGTAAACTGCTGCCTGACTCCGTGCAGACGTCACGGACGCGCTGTCCAGGGTCAGAATTGTATGTATTTTTTAGCCGTACGGTGTTTTTTTACGATTCGTACGCAAATGGTATTTCTGTACGAATCGTACTTGCTGGTTTGTAAGGTGGAATTCCCGGGTATGAGTCGTACGGAGAAAACGCTCCGTACGACCATTCGTACCCGGGTTTTACAGGATCGGAATCGGCACGTATGTGTCAGCGCTGAGGGGGAATCCTTAACGAAATAAATACATATTTTCACGGATTTTGGTGTGCGTGCTCCTGTTTGTGTCAGCCGACACATAATGTGGCTCTGACGGTGAAAAAAAAAAAAAAAAAAAAATATATATATATATATATATATATATATATATATATATATATATCAAAACCATTGACGCGGCACTCAGGTGGGGATATTCAAAATGTGTTTATTACGCACAGCTCAACCAACTCGTTTCGGCCCTCTCACGGCATTGGTCACGGTCAGTGAGTCCTTTCTCCATATGACTATATATACACCCATGTGGCCTTAATGCGGCATTATGGGAGTTGTAGTGCATTAAGATACATAGTTATATTTTGACATGAAAGGAATCCATTTTACTGTTATTTACAAGACAGTTATTCATTGGAGGATTTATAAATCATTGGTGTAGTACCAAATAGATTCATTGTTCTCTTTTGTGGTGTCACGTTCATTAATATATGATTCTCCTTTGTCTAGTACATGAGTATTCATTAATATTGGTGACAAATACATTTTGTGGCAATTGTATCATATTTGCATAGTTCTAATAAGACGTTATAAATGTGTAGTACATCAAGAGTAAAGGGAAGAAAATAATTAAAAAATACAAAAGGGGAAAAGAAAGAAAAGGGAAAAAGAAAACGAAGAAGAGAAGAAAAAGGAGAGCGCAAAGGAAAAGAGAGAGAAGGAAAAAGAAAGAGAAAAAGACAAGAAAGAGGAAAGAGAATCAAAAAAAAGGAGGGAGAGAGAGAAAAAGAGAGAGAAAGAGAAATTGAAAAAGAAAAAAGAGAAAATAAAAGAATACATTATTTTTTTTTTACTGTTGTCCTAGTATAGATTCAAGAGGTCAATAAGTTCATCAATGTCCTGTTTATCCTGTATGTAGATGTTCACTCAAGATGTACCAACAGTTCCTCGTCATTATTCATTCCTCTCGGTGACTTGGTTTTGAGTCTGATAATGTAACGGGATTCAAGTTGGCGCAACTTTTTGGTTCTATTTCCGCCTCGTTCATAAGGCATGATGGTATCAATTCCATAATAGCACATTGCTCGCCAGTTTCCATTCTGGCATATGATCATATGTTTCGCAGTTGCATATGAAATGTCTTTGTTTTTTACTGCTCGAATGTGCTCGAGGATGCGTTTTTTCAGTGGACAAATAGTGCTGCCAACATATTTTTGACCACAAGTACACTCGATGACATAGATTACAAATTTCGTAGTGCATGTTATTTTTTTATTTTGTATTATTGTGTTCCCATTTGGTTCAATGATGTTTCTTACATTTTTACCAATTTTACATGCCTTACACGAGTTACATTTTGTAAACCCATTTTGTTGTTCTGCTAGCCAATTTGTTTCTTCTTTTTGTACGAAGTGGCTACTTACAAGCATATCTTTTAGAGATTTAGTTTTTCTGTATGTTACAGTTGGTTTTGAGCCGATCAATTTTCCTATATCTGGATCTTTTGCAATCAGATGCCAATGTTTTCTGATTTTGCTCATGATGATACTGCTTTCTTTGCTATAGGTGGTAATAAACCTCGGGACTTGTTCCTCGTCATTATGTACATGTTTAGACTTAGGTGTTAAAGTGTCCGCTCTAGTCTTGAGATCGATTCTCTTTTTGTTTTTCTTCAAGGTAGACTCCTTATAGCCTCTCTGTTTCAGTCTTTCCATGGATTCTTGGATTTTTTCTTCTGCGTCCTCAGGTTGTGAACAGTTACGTTTCAACCGCATAAACTCCCCATAGGGAATACTATTCATTGAGGGTTTGGGGTGGAAGCTGGTTCCATGTAAATTACTGTTAGTGGCTGTCTCCTTCCTGTAGAGCGTTGAGTGTATTTGGTCGTTTTTGATGTATATTAGGGTGTCAAGGATAGGAATCTCTGACCTACTCATGCTGTACGTAAAGGATAGACCGACTTGATTATTGCTCAGCTTTTTATAGTATTCTTGGAATTCATCTTCAGTTCCATTCCATATTAAGAACAAGTCGTCTATATAACGAACCCATAATATGATCCTGTCTAGATCATCTTGGTTGTCCATATCCCAAGCCATTGTCTGCTCCCACCACCCCATGGTGATGTTAGCATAGTTCACAGAAAAAGAAATGCCCATTGCTGTTCCACACATCTTTCTAAAGAGTTCTTTATTAAAACAGAAGATGTTATTCGTAAGGCACATTTTAATCATGGAAAGTAACATTTGTGTGTGTTTCATCTCCGAGATTTTTCTTTGTTTAAGAAAATAACTACATGCTTTTAGTCCCACTTCGTGCCGTATTGATGTGTACAGTGATACTACATCTATGGTTATCAACAGGAATTGACTATTCCAAGAAATGCCATTTAAAATCCGTAAAAAGTCCCCAGTGTCCCTAATGTAGGAACTCATACTACGAGCTATTGGAGCAAGGAAACGATCTACATATTCCGAGATGTTCTCATACAATGAATCGCATGAGGACACAATAGGCCTGCCAGGTGGGTGATTGAGGGTCTTGTGAATTTTTGGCAAGAAATATATAGTTGGAAGTACTGGAAATTCGTTCATCAAGAATTTTAATTCATCTTCACTGATAAAATTCTCATTGCGCCATTTAGTCAATTTTTCGCTCAGATCACACACCATTTTATTCATTAGATTGTTGGTGATTCTGCCGTAATTGGTAGTATCGTTTAGCTGTCTATAAGCTTTATTCAGATAGTCTTGAGTATTCAGAAGTACGGTATTTCCACCTTTATCCGCAGGCTTTATCATTAAGTCTTTGCTTTTCATCAAGTTTTTAATTACTTCTCGTTCCTTTTTACTCATATTTTCTCTTTGATTCCCATTTCTAACATTCAAGACTTTTTCAAGTTCTTCAATTACTGCTTCGCTAAATTGATCATACTACACCAATGATTTATAAATCCTCCAATGAATAACTGTCTTGTAAATAACAGTAAAATTGATTCCTTTCATGTCAAAATATAACTATGTATCTTAATGCACTACAACTCCCATAATGCCGCATTAAGGCCACATGGGCGTATATATAGTGTAATGGAGAAAGGACTCACTGACCGTGACCAAGGCCGTGAGAGGGCCGAAATGCGTTGGTTGAGCTGTGCGTAATAAACACATTTTGAATATCCCCTCCTGAGTGCCGCGTCAATGGTTTTGAGAGGTGAAAATTTGTGGCCAGGATCCGGCCCGTACGCAGAGCACCCGCTGCAAGTGTGCACCAGAGTCTAGGATCATGTTGTTGATATATATATACATATATATATATATATATATATATATATATATATATATATATATATATATATATATATATATATATATTCCATATGCAAGGGACTCTCAATTGGAAGCGCCACACGTTGCGTGTCAAATTCTTTATTGGCAGGCTGCAACAACACAAGCAGGTAAGTTTTGGCAATTCCTCCGTTCTTTAAACTTTATGCCATACGCGTTTCTGGACCGACGTCCCTTGTTCACTGGCTGAGTTTGCAGAGGGAAGTCAGGTGGGCAATCAGTGACGCTGAGCTCACAGCGTGTCTTTAAGTCCTGCCTTAGTGGGCGTGAGCGGTAGATGCATTCTGGTATTAAAAGTCTTAAATCCACAGTGAACGCCACCTTATGTCCCTCTCACCAAATTGTTGTCCCAGATGGATGTAGCACAAAACAAAATCCTGTTTGCATTTTGCCTCCCGTACCTTCAATGAAACACGTAACTCCTTTGTCACCACTTCAATCATCGGTGCCGTGGACCCGCTTGATTCGCGGGGGGGCGTTTCCGCGACCAGAGCGGGCCGCTAATATTCCATATGCAAGGGACTCTCAATTGGAAGCGCCACACGTTGCGTGTCAAATTCTTTATTGGCAGGCTGCAACAACACAAGCAGGTAAGTTTTGGCAATTCCTCCGTTCTTTAAACTTTATGCCATACGCGTTTCTGGACCGACGTCCCTTGTTCACTGGCTGAGTTTGCAGAGGGAAGTCAGGTGGGCAATCAGTGACGCTGAGCTCACAGCGTGTCTTTAAGTCCTGCCTTAGTGGGCGTGAGCGGTAGATGCATTCTGGTATTAAAAGTCTTAAATCCACAGTGAACGCCACCTTATGTCCCTCTCACCAAATTGTTGTCCCAGATGGATGTAGCACAAAACAAAATCCTGTTTGCATTTTGCCTCCCGTACCTTCAATGAAACACGTAACTCCTTTGTCACCACTTCAATCATCGGTGCCGTGGACCCGCTTGATTCGCGGGGGGGCGTTTCCGCGACCAGAGCGGGCCGCTAATATTCCATATGCAAGGGACTCTCAATTGGAAGCGCCACACGTTGCGTGTCAAATTCTTTATTGGCAGGCTGCAACAACACAAGCAGGTAAGTTTTGGCAATTCCTCCGTTCTTTAAACTTTATGCCATACGCGTTTCTGGACCGACGTCCCTTGTTCACTGGCTGAGTTTGCAGAGGGAAGTCAGGTGGGCAATCAGTGACGCTGAGCTCACAGCGTGTCTTTAAGTCCTGCCTTAGTGGGCGTGAGCGGTAGATGCATTCTGGTATTAAAAGTCTTAAATCCACAGTGAACGCCACCTTATGTCCCTCTCACCAAATTGTTGTCCCAGATGGATGTAGCACAAAACAAAATCCTGTTTGCATTTTGCCTCCCGTACCTTCAATGAAACACGTAACTCCTTTGTCACCACTTCAATCATCGGTGCCGTGGACCCGCTTGATTCGCGGGGGGGCGTTTCCGCGACCAGAGCGTTGTTTTGTGCTACATCCATCTGGGACAACAATTTGGTGAGAGGGACATAAGGTGGCGTTCACTGTGGATTTAAGACTTTTAATACCAGAATGCATCTACCGCTCACGCCCACTAAGGCAGGACTTAAAGACACGCTGTGAGCTCAGCGTCACTGATTGCCCACCTGACTTCCCTCTGCAAACTCAGCCAGTGAACAAGGGACGTCGGTCCAGAAACGCGTATGGCATAAAGTTTAAAGAACGGAGGAATTGCCAAAACTTACCTGCTTGTGTTGTTGCAGCCTGCCAATAAAGAATTGACACGCAACGTGTGGCGCTTCCAATTGAGAGTCCCTTGCATATGGAATATTAGCGGCCCGCTCTGGTCGCGGAAACGCCCCCCCGCGAATCAAGCGGGTCCACGGCACCGATGATTGAAGTGGTGACAAAGGAGTTACGTGTTTCATTGAAGGTACGGGAGGCAAAATGCAAACAGGATTTTGTTTTGTGCTACATCCATCTGGGACAACAATTTGGTGAGAGGGACATAAGGTGGCGTTCACTGTGGATTTAAGACTTTTAATACCAGAATGCATCTACCGCTCACGCCCACTAAGGCAGGACTTAAAGACACGCTGTGAGCTCAGCGTCACTGATTGCCCACCTGACTTCCCTCTGCAAACTCAGCCAGTGAACAAGGGACGTCGGTCCAGAAACGCGTATGGCATAAAGTTTAAAGAACGGAGGAATTGCCAAAACTTACCTGCTTGTGTTGTTGCAGCCTGCCAATAAAGAATTTGACACGCAACGTGTGGCGCTTCCAATTGAGAGTCCCTTGCATATGGAATATTAGCGGCCCGCTCTGGTCGCGGAAACGCCCCCCCGCGAATCAAGCGGGTCCACGGCACCGATGATTGAAGTGGTGACAAAGGAGTTACGTGTTTCATTGAAGGTACGGGAGGCAAAATGCAAACAGGATTTTGTTTTGTGCTACATCCATCTGGGACAACAATTTGGTGAGAGGGACATAAGGTGGCGTTCACTGTGGATTTAAGACTTTTAATACCAGAATGCATCTACCGCTCACGCCCACTAAGGCAGGACTTAAAGACACGCTGTGAGCTCAGCGTCACTGATTGCCCACCTGACTTCCCTCTGCAAACTCAGCCAGTGAACAAGGGACGTCGGTCCAGAAACGCGTATGGCATAAAGTTTAAAGAACGGAGGAATTGCCAAAACTTACCTGCTTGTGTTGTTGCAGCCTGCCAATAAAGAATTTGACACGCAACGTGTGGCGCTTCCAATTGAGAGTCCCTTGCATATGGAATATTAGCGGCCCGCTCTGGTCGCGGAAACGCCCCCCCGCGAATCAAGCGGGTCCACGGCACCGATGATTGAAGTGGTGACAAAGGAGTTACGTGTTTCATTGAAGGTACGGGAGGCAAAATGCAAACAGGATTTTGTTTTGTGCTACATCCATCTGGGACAACAATTTGGTGAGAGGGACATAAGGTGGCGTTCACTGTGGATTTAAGACTTTTAATACCAGAATGCATCTACCGCTCACGCCCACTAAGGCAGGACTTAAAGACACGCTGTGAGCTCAGCGTCACTGATTGCCCACCTGACTTCCCTCTGCAAACTCAGCCAGTGAACAAGGGACGTCGGTCCAGAAACGCGTATGGCATAAAGTTTAAAGAACGGAGGAATTGCCAAAACTTACCTGCTTGTGTTGTTGCAGCCTGCCAATAAAGAATTTGACACGCAACGTGTGGCGCTTCCAATTGAGAGTCCCTTGCATATGGAATATTAGCGGCCCGCTCTGGTCGCGGAAACGCCCCCCCGCGAATCAAGCGGGTCCACGGCACCGATGATTGAAGTGGTGACAAAGGAGTTACGTGTTTCATTGAAGGTACGGGAGGCAAAATGCAAACAGGATTTTGTTTTGTGCTACATCCATCTGGGACAACAATTTGGTGAGAGGGACATAAGGTGGCGTTCACTGTGGATTTAAGACTTTTAATACCAGAATGCATCTACCGCTCACGCCCACTAAGGCAGGACTTAAAGACACGCTGTGAGCTCAGCGTCACTGATTGCCCACCTGACTTCCCTCTGCAAACTCAGCCAGTGAACAAGGGACGTCGGTCCAGAAACGCGTATGGCATAAAGTTTAAAGAACGGAGGAATTGCCAAAACTTACCTGCTTGTGTTGTTGCAGCCTGCCAATAAAGAATTTGACACGCAACGTGTGGCGCTTCCAATTGAGAGTCCCTTGCATATGGAATATATATATATATATATATATATATATATATATATATTCATTAAAAAACCATAGGTTTCACACATGTTATAGTTAGCTGGACATTTCACTCATAAAAAAACAATGAAATTTCCCCGTTATAGTTAGTGCAGGCAACTATAACTCACGCGACCGCAATCCTCTACTGATGACGTCAGATATTACATCACTGTATTTAGACACTTATTTACCCATGTCTTCTTCCATTAATCTTTAGCTATACATATATTACAAATATTTATTTTTGATAAAGACACATATGTCATCAGTGATGTAATATCTGACGTCATCAGCAGAGGATTGCGGTCGCGTGAGTTATAGTTGCCTGCACTAACTATAACGGGGGAATTTCATTGGTTTTTTTATGAGTGAAATGTCCAGCTAACTATAACATGTGTGAAACCTATGGTTTTTGAAGTGAATTTGCAAGGTTTATTAAATGCTAATTCGTAACTATAACGTGTGTGAAACCTATGGTTTTTTCAGTGAATTTGTACGGTTTTTTAAATGCTAAGTTATTTATTTATTAAATGGTTTTTTTTTCAGGTTTTTCACCGTGCGCGCACCGTGAAATTTTTATTTTTTTTAAAAATCACGAGGTGCGCGCACCGTGCGCCCACGGGTCGTAGTCCGTGCCGTGCGCTCTGAGTGCGCGCACCTCGCGATTTAAAAAAAATATATATATATATTTTCTCCCTTTGGGGTCCTTCTGTGACCCCATGACCAAGGCTAGGGGGTCAGGAACTGTCCACTCTGCCCCCTTTTCACGTTCTCCACCTTTTTTTTTCACCCCCTCAGACTGCGAGAGACAAAATGGCGGCCGACACTTCCTGGTTTCGACCGATTCGAATGTTTACCGACATCTAACAACCAATCAGAATTGCGCTCGCGCACGGCAGGGTGCGTGCACAGTGCGCGCACGGTGGGCGCGTATAGATATTGATATGCTTTTAAATGCTATTTTCTCAGGAAATACTGAACAGATTTACACCAGACCTGCAAAAGGCACTTCCTTGGCCTTATGGCTACCTCTCAGCCAAATTTCAAGTAACTCTGTTCAGCCGTTCGGGCTGTAGCTGTGTCTAAAGGTCCTATGGAAAAATGCATGGGGAAAATGCGTTTTGGGACCCCCCTTTTTTCTCAGCCCCCGCTTGACGAATCACCCCGAGACTTTCAGGGTAGGAGCGGAGCGTAGCGCCCCATTAGTTTTGAAAATTTTGCGAGGATTCGTCATCCGGCGCCAAAGTTATTCAAAATAGAATGTTGCGGATTTCCTATGGAAACAGGGTCCTAACTATAACTACCTACTGGTGACCGCCAGTAGGTAATGTATATATATATATATATATATATATATATATATTGCATTTTTAAACCTGCAGCCAACTCCCATGCAAACCATGAAATCTGTTGTCTATATCTATTGTTACACCTAAACCTTACTGCTTGATGGCACATGTCACTTTAAAAACAAGAATTTTTTTTTTCTTAAATGGTTTAAAAGGATCCTACCTACCGTGATGTGCGTCATGTGATCAAAACCCTTGCTGGGTCGAAACGCATCATGGCTGCTAAGGTCTTTACAAACTAAAATAAAGACTTTGGAATCTGTGGTCCATGCTCCATTTTCTGGGTAAATCCGGCGAGGAAAAGGTTGAGTGCAGCTAATGAATAGAGCCGGTTTTGACTCCTCCGGGCAAACACGGACCCCCTCTGAAGTCTGGGCTCTGCTGCCACCAAAGGAGCCACTGCTTGGGAACAAGCGAAAAAACAATCCGGGAGGATTAACGGAGGCGAGGCCCCCCAGTGAGTAAAACCCCGATAGCGGTACCCCACAGCCACGGTCAGGTAGGCGAACACGGGTCAGAGGACGCAGAGGGCGCCTGACCTGCAGCGGGCTTAGTGAGGGGGAGGCTGGTGTGTAACGCAAAGCTGGGTTGAGAGGTATTGCAGGGATACACGAGGTGAAGACAGCGCAAGGCTAGTAAGCTTCATCCAAGGCATCCAATTAACACGAACATTTGCTCTAAAGACCATAATGTCAGTCGACGCGCTCAAAGAAAGGGAAGAGGCGGCGGACGATATGTTTGATAACAAAGCCCCTAATCTGGACTCAATCTTCCATAATGCACCAGTGGGCCCACGGAACCCAAGTCTAAGGGATAAAATCAAGCAACTAGAAAAAAATTATGAGAACAGAACAAAACAAATGGTGGGAGGCTAAATCCCTCCAACGCTATTTAGACGTTGGCAGGGTGCCACGGGGGCTTATGATATTAATAGCCCCAAGATATGAAACACCGGACAGAGAAATGATGAAAGAGTGGGCAGAAACAAATCTTGAGTCATCTCGAAGATTGCTTGTAATACTTGTTAAATATGCTGAAAAAGATAAAGCAAGACTACAAGAACAGATAGAAACACTAAATATTGAAATAAATACATTGGGGCAGGCAGAGGAATTGGCAAAACTGAAAGAAGAAATGATCAAAAGATTGAAAAAGGAGGAAGACAAAATCCGTGAAAGAAAAGCGTTTAAGTTTTACCGGGACCGGTCAGATTATGAAAGCGGACGCATTTTTACGCTTGCGAAAATGTATGACTCATTAAAAGTCTCAAAATATGGTGGAGCACAAGCATAGCAAACAAAATTGCACTGATGACAGATTAAGACCGGATCTAACGTCGAACTAAGCTCGGCCCTGGAATGCGAGTCGGACGTTGAGACTCGCAAGCAGACATTGAAACAAATACCGGCAAAAATATCACTGGTCGACGAGGGTGATTTTTTATGCCTTGAACGCATGCAATCCCTGCGCCGCAGGAAGCAGCCAAACTAACAACTAAGAACAGAACCACAAAACGCTGGGAAAGGCGGCAGGCCGGACGACGAAGAACTGAGCAAAAAACAACAAATGACAACCGAGGAGAACCTGGAGACGGTAATGTAAGATGAGAAATCCAGTAACCAAACAATAATAAAACTGACCGATATCGTTTTAAACAAGGCAGAAAAACAGCTGTTATCCTTAGGGCTGTCTTACTGGATGTATGTCGTTACAACGCACACTTTTACAACGCATGCACTTACAACACATTTTTTACAACGCAAAATCCATTACAACGCATTGCATTACAACGCATGACACTACAACGCATTTTTAAAAACTACCTTTACAACGCATTCCATTACAACGCATACTACCTTTACAACGCATACCATTACAACGCATAATATTAAATTGCATTTAAGGTAAGTATTAGATAGTATAGGGGTAAAAATTGCTTTTCTAACTCCAGGGGGTGCAACAGTAGGGTAAGTGTTGGATAGTATAGGGGTAAAAATTACTATTCTAACTCCAGGGGGTGCAACAGTAGGGAAAGTGTTGGATAGTATAGGGGTAAAAATTACTATTCTAACTCCAGGGGGTGCAACAGTAGGGTAAGTGTTGGATAGTATAGGGGTAAAAATTACTATTCTAACTCCAGGGGGTGCAACAGTAGGGTAAGTGTTGGATAGTATAGGGGTAAAAATTACTATTCTAACTCCAGGGGGTGCAACAGTAGGGTAAGTGTTGGATAGTATAGGGGTAAAAATTACTATTCTAACTCCAGGGGGTGCAACAGTAGGGTAAGTGTTGGATAGTATAGGGGTAAAAATTACTATTCTAACTCCAGGGGGTGCAACAGTAGGGTAAGTGTTGGATAGTATAGGGGTAAAAATTACTATTCTAACTCCAGGGGGTGCAACTGTAGGGTAAGTGTTGGATAGTATAGGGGTAAAAATTACTATTCTAACTCCAGGGGGTGCAACAGTAGGGAAAGTGTTGGATAGTATAGGGGTAACAATTACTATTCTAACTCCAGGGGGTGCAACAGTAGGGTAAGTGTTGGATAGTATAGGGGTAAAAATTACTATTCTAACTCCAGGGGGTGCAACAGTAGGGTAAGTGTTGGATAGTATAGGGGTAAAAATTTCTATTCTAACTCCAGGGGGTGCAACAGTAGGGTAAGTGTTGGATAGTGTAGTGTAATAATATGCGTTGTAATGGTATGCGTTGTAAAGGTAGTATACGTTGTAATGGAATGCGTTGTAAAGGTAGTTTTTAAAAATGCGTTGTAGTGTCATGCGTTGTAATGGAATGCGTTGTAATGGATTTTGCGTTGTAAAAAATGTGTTGTAAGTGTAGTGCGTTGTAAAAGTTGCGTTGTAAAGGTTGTTCCCCGTCTTACTGCCCTGAGAGGTCGTTCAACTATGTGGCAACTAGAATGAGAGGCCCCCCACCGCGCCAAGGGGTGGGGGGCCCTTAGTGGCATTTTCGTGCGAGAGGCAACAGAGAGGCTGGGCCAGGGCACATCTGGGCAGGGCGAGTGGGAGGGGCCACCAGGAAATATTAAGAGGTAGGTAGGCATGTAGTGCGTCATCTAGGTATGCAGGCGGCCCCTCCAGGGAAAGGGATAAGAACGCTGTGCACGAGGGAGAAGCCCTCTTTGTACTCTTGCCTCGGGCACCCCGGCAGGTCGCAGGCAGAAGCAAAGTTGGCAAGTTGCGGTGGGCACCGGGGTGAGGGGGCCTCACAGCGTAGCAAAAACAGGACTGGCAAGGTGGGTAGTTAGTACCGTCTGGCTGTTGTTTTCAACAATCTAGTTTAATAGGTATGAAGTGTGTGACGGGCCGCGAGGCATGGCAGGTCGTTGGGGGTAAAGCGCGATAGAGGAAACCAGGGTTCGAGGCCCGAGGTCGCGCCGACATCCTGCCATTGGGGGCAAATCACTTAATCTCACCATGCCTGAATGTGTAATGTAAAATACGGTGCTATGTAAAGCGCTCCAATACCCTCGGGTCGAGTTCGCGCTTTACAAATATGCACAAAAAAAAAAGTGAGCTCTACTGACCCAACTCATGCATTGCCTCAAACCTGTAGTTACTTCAGCTGCATGAAATTGCTTTGGGGTATAAAATCAAATCAGGCCACAATAATAAACAATTGTACCTTAAATAATTGGTGTAATATACAGCGGTTCTAAGCTGGAACGCTATGAGCGGTGATGGAGGCCTCGGGTGCGCGCCCAGGGATGCTGTGACTTGGTTACCCACGGGAAGAAAGCAAGCGGGGCAGACAGAAAGGGGCTGGCCGACAGGAGGCCATCTTTGCTTCAACACTTTACGTTAAACGGCGAAGGAGCGTCGCTCTAAATATGGATTTTTCCTGCTATTATATGTTATGACATTTCGCCACCATTTATAACGCCTGCATTAAAGAATGGATGGGCTAGGACATTATACTGCCGACAGTAAGATGTCAACATGGTTGCAGGACGGCGTGTTGCAGCGGAGAGTTTGTGGCTCGTGTGGCGTATAATTCCTTGGACCATATGTTATTTCTGAGAATGGTGCCCCGTGGTTGCACTGCTGAACGTTATATGCAGGTTTAAGCACCGCTGTAATGTAGCTGTCACAGAGATTTATCCTGGCAACTGCAGGGGTAGGGAGGAAGGATTCCCATTACAAAAATGGTGATAATCTCGTGTTGGTCCACACTAAACACCCATAACCTCCCTTATCTGCTGGGTGATACATGCTGCCTAGCTTTGATGTAGGTCGCAGTACTTTACGTATACTAGCTAAGGAAAGGCATGTGGATTAATTTATACGAGTATTTGGGACCTTAGTTAAAATAATACGTGAAAATACCAATCCGGAGCATGAGGGTTTTCATTTAATAATATGACCTGTGCCTTTATACATCAGGGGGATAGAGGCATGGAGGGTTCACTGGGGTGGTGTGATCCTTGGCAAGTGGTTCGTTTGCAGGGGAAAACAGGGTGGCCCTGACGTATCTCTCTGTAGCGCCTGTTCTTCTTTCTTTGAGTTCAGGCTCGATCTAAGCAGGGGTGGCCAAAAAATGGTAAAGGACGGGTATGCGTGCGGTGAGGCAGTTAAAATAAAGCGAAAATGTTGATGCGCACAGGGGAAAGGAAAGTGCAACAAACATTAATTTTTCGATTTTCCTTTTGCTTTATATCTGGCTCACACGAGAGGTGCACCTCACTAAGATGGCGGCGGCAGGATGATGGGCCAAGTGACGTGGAAGGGTAGTGGTCAGCGACCTCATTAAGATGGCGGCTGCAGGAGGATGGACCAAATCACGGGAAAGGGGAGTGGTCAGTGACGTCAATGGACCAAGATACGGCGAGGGCATGCGGAAGGCCACCAAGGAGCTGATATTGCATTGGCAAGATGAACGCGTGTCAAGCGCTCGGCATGGGTAAGTCGAGCCAAGCTCTTCTGGGGTTAATACTGACTTGGAATAGTCACAGGAGTTTGCAGCACTCGTGGGCCCTTTCTACATCCTGAGGAAGCTGTCCCGATTTTGGCTCAAACAGCAAGCGCGGGGGCTAGCAGTTCCAACTGAAGGGGTTGCTCACATATGAGTGAGACACAATAGGGCCACGGGTTAGGGCTTTGGCTACAGTGGGGTAAACGTGGCTGAGAGGCCCTTTAATGAGTAAACTTAAAGGCATGGTAAGGTAGCATATCGTAGTGCCATAGCATGTGTAAATGAGGTCTGAAGGAATTGGTAGTTGGAGTGCATAATAGCATGGGTAATCTTTGAAAAAGAAGGACGCAAGTGTTAAAGCTTGTTTGTCCTATTGACTAGGCCATGGGATGGGACGCAGCAACCAAGTTAACGGTGGGGGTAATGAGAATCTGGGAGAACATATTTGGTATAGGATCCAGGGGAGGGCAAGGTGTTTCAGCACAGCCCTATATGTAGTGCCTCTGGGGTACAGGACTGGTGGTTACCACAAAAAACAAAAAAAGGTTTTGGGGGGTGGTCTTTTGGCACAACAAGCATGGGAGTGCTTCTAGGGGAGCCTTATGGTGAGGGGCCATTAAGGTGGGGTAATACAATTACAATCAGTGGCTGGAAGATATTGGCAAAACTAAGTGGTTGCTACCACATTAGTGGGTTACGGTATTTATAAACACTGGTTAGAGGTGTACATTCAATCAACAATTACAGAGGGGAGGAGGAGCCTAGCGCGCAACCAAGATGGCCGCGTAGGTGCGAGGCTCCCGAGGACCTCCGTGACCTCCTACATAAATCCTGAAAATATCCTGTCCTAGATGAGGGGACTGTGTTGGTGAGCCCGAGCTGAGGTGCCACCCGTTTTCCGTTTCCAAATTGGACCTCGGACACCGGCGGGAGCACCGATTGAGGTTTGCGGCCTTCTCCACGCCGGCCCCCCGGATTGGAGTTGCGGGGCGATCCGGAGACAAAGTGATCAACAGCGGCGGGCAGGGCTGGGCGACTCGCGTACCCCGCACTTTCACTTTCGCTTTTGCACCCTCCTTGCTGCGTAGGCGAGATTGGGTTGCGGGGCGGTGTGCGGTGGTATGGCCTCGTTGGGGTGCCCTGCTGGCCCGCCGGCTGTGATCCGTCCTGCGGACCTGTGGTGGCCCCCCCCCCGGAGCCCGTGAACTGGTTTGTCGGCCTTTTCCGAGGTGATTGGCACGATTTGGTGACTGACATCATGTCCACAAGGCAAGATGGCGACCGGGCAAAGGTGAAATCGACCCGCCGTGGCGCAGCCCATCAGTCCAACAGCATGGACCGCTACACCCTCCAGAAGGGATCTCCCGAGGTGCCGCATAGGTCCCCTGAGGGCCCGACTGATGCTCCTGCGCTGCCCGCGGATCTGACCCTGCGAGATGTCATGGGCGCTATCGCCGAAATGAAGGCCTCGGTGGACCAGCGCTTTGACACACTGGCGCAGAAGATTGACTCGGTCCACGTGGATGTTGGCCTGGTGAGGGCCGATTTATCCAAGACCAATGACCGGGTCGATTCTTTGGCCCACACCACCTCGGGCCTTACAGCGGACGTGGCGGCCCTCCAAAAGGAGGTGCGCCGGCTTGGCCAGGCGAGCGCCCTGATGGATCGTCGACTGGAGGATTCCGAGGGTCGGGCCCGGAGGAACAATGTCCGCATTGTCGGGGTGCCGGAGGGACGTGAGGAGGCGGCGGCGGACCTGTTTGTGGAGGACCTGATTCTCACCCATCTCCAGCCCCGGGGGCTGAGTAAATTCTTTGCGGTGGAACGTGCCCACAGGGTTCCCGGAGGAAGACCTAAGGCCGGAGCCCCTCCGAGGCCTCTCATTGCCCGGATTTTCAACTTTCGGGACAGAGACGCTATCCTTCAGACTTCTAGGCAACAAGGACCGGTCAGACTTGACACTATGGATGTAAACTTCTATCCTGATTTCACCCCAGCGGTCCAGAAGCAGAGACTGAGCTTTCTCGGAGTCAAACGTCGTCTACGGGACCTGAACCTCAAGTATGCGATGCTTTTTCCAGCTAAGTTGCGGGTGGAGGTGGATGGCCGCACGCACTTTTTTGATCATCCGGAGGCAGCCGGGGACTGGTCGGACTCCTTGCCCGGGGATCGGGGCCGGGGGGGTGGGGGGGGCGCGGTTGGAGGGGAGGGCTCGCCGGATCAGGACTGAGGGACTAATAGTAGGCCTCGCTCTGGACAACATTGTCGTCATTTTTGACTGTTCGTTAAGTCTCCCTCCTGTGGAGGTGGTACGGGGTCTCTTGGGGGCTCTCCGTCCTCCTCTGGGGGACTAGTTAGTTTAATCATTCATGGGGCGACAGGCACACTGCACTTTGGGGGGGCTGTTTGGGCTCATGCAGGGGTGCAGGGAGGGGGGAGTTCTGTTGGGATGGGTGGGTTGGGGTGGGGTGTTGTTCGTTTTTACCGCAAGGCAACCCCTTTGTTGTATTGGTGTTTTTAAGGTGCTCTCGGGGGGACGAATGATGGCTTCTGTATGTGATGGGGGGTAGGGACCTGACTTTATTGTCCTGGAACGTTAACGGACTGGGGGATAGGATTAAGCGAGGTGTGGTCCTGCAGTATTTGAAACGACTTTCGCCAGATGTGGTCTTTCTGCAGGAGACACACCTTATTGGTAATTCCTTTTGTGCCATGAATCGGCGTGGCTATCGCTTGGTGGCCCACTCGGGCTTCACGTCGGGCTCACGGGGGGTGGGCATCATGGTGAAGAACTCGCTCCCGTTGGAAATAGACGAGGTGCGCCATGATGAGAGGGGACGCTACACTGTCTTAGTGGGGAGAATGGAGGGTAAAGTAGTTGTCTTTGTCTCAGTGTACGTCCCACCGGGGTTACAGTCTACGACTTTTGCAGACCTAGGGCGCCTCCTCCTTGACCTTCCGGGGGGGCTTCTGGTGGTTGGGGGGGACTTCAATGCGGTGGTTTCTGGGACCGTGGATCGTCACCCCCCTAGGGACCTCCCCCGGGCGCAGGCGTTGCTGTCCGGCTTCTTAGATACACTGGGATTGGTGGATTGCTGGCGCTTAAAACATCCCACGCAGCTGCAGTACACTTTCCACTCGGGTGCCCATGGTAGCCTCTCACGGCTTGATTATGTTCTTGTCCCTGCGGCCTATGTTGGGAGGGTAGGAGAGGTGCGCCATTTGGCGCGGGGTATTTCAGATCACTTCCCGCTCCTGTTGCAAGTTGATGTCTTCCCGAGGGGGGAGGGCAGAGTAGCTCCAATCAATGCCTGGTACCTGCGCGACCCCACCATTCGCGCTGATTTGATTAAATCCTTGCAGCGGTATTTCGATGAGAATGTGGGGTCCGTCCCTTCGGCTATCTCCCTGTGGGAAGCCTTCAAAACAGTTCTTAGAGGGGAGGCCCTCTCCTTTATTTCCCATGTCCGGAGGCGCGAGCAGGAGGAGGTGACCCGGGCGGAGGCCGAAATCGCTGAATTGGAGGGTGATCTAGAGGGTGGGGTGACGGATGCTGCACTACATGTCCTACAACTTAAGCAGGCGGCCTACAGGGCCCTCGTCACGGAGGCGGCCAGGGGCCTCTATAGAGAGCAACAGGGGCGACTGTATGATGTGGGTGATAAGGCTGGTAAATTGCTTGCATGGTTGGATAAAAAGGAGAGAGCGAGTCGTGTGGTCCCGCTGATTGAGAGGATGGATGGTGTGCGTGTCACCGAGCCAGAAGACATTGTCTCTTGTTTCGCGGATTATTTCCGCGAGGTGTATTCCCCGGTTTCTCCCTGCTCGGAGGAGGATTCCCATGCCCTGCTTAGGGATATCGCGCTGCCTTCCCTTTCGGTGGAGGACAGGGTGTCGTTAGATGCCGCTCCTACCTCCGACGAAATTGCCCTCGCCATACGCTCGGTCGCATCCGGCAAGGCCATGGGCCCGAACGGCATCCCTATCGAGTTGTATAAGCTGCGACCGGATGTACTGGCACCCCACCTCCGTGCGATGTTCCTGGCGGCCCACTCGCTGGGCTCCCTCCCGCCGGACCAACGTCTGGCTACAATCGTGGTGATCCACAAGGAAGGGAGACCTCGAGACCGGGTTACATCCTACCGGCCTATCTCGCTCTTGAATGCGGAGCCCAAAATCCTCGCCAAGGTGCTAGCCAACCGGCTGGTCGGCGTGGTGGGCGATCTGGTCCACCAAGACCAGTCCGGCTTTATTCCCCATCGCAACACGGCCCTTAATCTGCGGCGCTTGCACGGGGTTCTCGCGCGTGTCCCGCTTGTGCGGGAGCCGGCCATATTGGCGTCCTTAGACGCCACCATGGCGTTTGACACGCTCGAGTGGCCATACATCTGGGCTATGCTGGCGAAGTTTGGATTTGGCCCGGGGTTCATCAGCTGGGTTAAATTGTTGTATTCGGGCCCATTGGCGCAGGTGGTGGTGAATGGCAGAGTATCGGTCCCATTCGAGCTGGGACGGGGCACGCGACAGGGCTGTCCCTTGTCCCCGCTCCTGTTCGCGCTGGCCTTGGAACCCCTGGCGGAGTGGCTGCGGTGGCACCCTTCCATCCGTGGTCTCCGTTGGACCCCCGAGTATGAGGACCGCGTGTCCCTATACGCTGACGATATCCTTTTGTATTTAGCCTCCCCGCGTAAATCACTGATTGTCCTGGTTGATGTTTTGCGCTCATTCGGCCGCAACTCAGGCCTTGTCATCAACTGGGCTAAATCATGTGTGTATGTGCTTTCCGGGGAGGCTCCTGTCCTCCCACGGGGCTGTCCGATCCAGATTGCCTCACAGGGGGTTCGGTACCTGGGGGTTTACATTACTCTGGACCCGGAGGCCCGCTACGAGTGGAATTTGCTTCCCCCCCTCCAGCGTTTGAAGGAAGATGTCGCGCGCTGGCGGCGCCTGCCGCTTTCGCCGCTCGGCCGGGCGGCATTGTTTAAGATGATGTCGTTGCCACGCTTCCTGTACGCTCTCCAGAATACTATGGATTTAGTCCCGGCGCGCTACTTCCGTGAGGTGGAGAGTCTACAGCGCCGCCTGTTCTGGGATGGGAGGCCGCGTATTGCCCTGGCGAAGTTGACGCTCCCGTGGTACGACGGGGGGATTGCCCTCCCGGATATTAAACGGTATTACTGGGCCTCCCAGCTAGCTGCAATTAATCATGGCCTTTACGGGCCCGCCTTAAACCCGGCATTTGAAATGGACAAGATGCTCCTGCCTGGTGGCGACTATAATCGAGCGCTCTACTCTGGCGCGCCCGGCCCCCGCCTGACGGGACCTACGCGTGTCATGGTACGAGTATGGCACGCGGCTAACGCAGCTATGGGGTGGAAGGACCGTTTGACCCGGGCATCACCGTTGTACGCGTCTGAGAGATTGGGCTCCCTGTGGACCTCGAAGGGCTTCGAGAAGTGGGACACGATCGGCATCAGTAAAGTGGGGGACCTCTGGACGAGAGGGGGATTTAAAACATTCGAGACGCTGCAGACGGAGTTTCAGCTGCAGGGCAGTGAATACTTTCGGTACTTGCAGGTCCGTCACGCGCTGGGCTCAGTCTTCCCAGACGTCGCCTCCATCCCGGAGTCTTCCCCCCTGGAGGATAGAGTGCTGGATGGCCACGTTCCGGACAGCACGATCTCCCTTATTTACAAAAATTGATTAATGACCGCTCGGGCCTGCTGACTGGCCTCCGCGAGGCTTGGGTTGCCGACGGGCTGGAGTTGGACGACGAAGATTGGATTTCCGCGGTGGCCTCTCCGAAGGAGGTGGCCATACCGGCTCGCCTTCGCTTCGTCCAGCTTAAGATACTCCATCGGGTTTACATGACGGGGCCAAGGCTTCTGCGTATGGGCTATGCTGAGGATGGGTTGTGTAAGCGTGGGTGTGGTGCTTTGGCGACTTTTTTGCATATTTTGTGGGAATGCCCGAAGGTGGAGCGATTCTGGCGTGGTGTGCATGAGGTCCTGCGAGTGGTTACGCATGTCGCGCTGCTGCCTGAAGCGAGGAGATGCCTGCTGAATGTGTGGGAACCAACTGACTACTCGGTTCCGCAGACGCGATGGGTGACTCTGGGATATATGATAGCTAAGCGTGACATTGCTCAACGGTGGGGATCCCAGAGGCCCCCGGCGGTGTCGGCCTGGAAAGAACACATGGATTGGTGCATGTTCCGAGAAAAGGTGGTGTATGTGGCGAGGGGTAAGCCTGGGGCATGGGTGAAAGTATGGGGCCCCTGGAACGCCTACCGCGGGGGTATCTGCGCGCCACCACTGCTGCCTGCGGCCTCACCAGCCCCGTCCCCTTAGTTGACTCCTTTCCCTAGCCCCGAGCACGGAATTCCCCCAGTCCTCGATTTGTTCCCCTTCCCCTCTTTAGACTCCTGTGGATGGCTGGGGTCCCCCATTCGGGGAGCACGTGCTGTTACTTTCGATTGCAGGTTGCCTTGCGGGTGTGGTTTTTGTGTTGTTTGTATAAAATGAAACCGTATTGTGGGGTCAGAGTGATGTGGCCCGCGACGCTGATACCTCCTACTTTGCTCCTTTGCAACGCCAAGTGTCTTTGTACGTATGTCATATGCTCCTGTCATTCTAGCGGCCGGCCGGAAGGTTGTAGGCCCATACTTGTATATTCTTGAGATTGCAATAAACGGTTTCAAAAAAAAAAAAAACAATTACAGAGGGCGTTGCAGGTAGGTGTATGTAAGAGATTATGCAGTAAAGATCAAGCCCATCTAAGGCGGGGGCAGTTTCATCACACAGGCAAGGGTCAGAAAGGCATGGCAGATGACAGTGATGGTGAGGAAGTTCAGTTGCTTGGGGGCAAGGGAAATGCCCAACAATGGGGTTTTTAGAAGCTGGAGGGACCCCAGGAGGGGGCAGTGGCCACGTGTACTTTATTGCCCTGACCCAACATGGATGGCCTGGAGTAGAATATTGGAGGGGCTTCGTCAGTTTATTAGGGGCAAGGGAGATGCCCAACTAGGGTGCTTACATCAACGGCATGGACCCCATGGAGGGGTAGTTACCACGTGTACAGAAGGTAGGAAGGGAGAGGGCGGTCCTGCTGGTGGTCCTGCACTCTGCTGCCCTAACCTAACATGGAAGGACTGGGGTAAAATATTGGGGAAGCTGTTTCAGTTCTCTTGGGGGCAAGGGGAGGCCAAACAGTGATGTGTTGTTAAACCTATTGGAAAGACCTCAGGAGGGAGTGGGTTTTCCACGGGTAGTATTGTGCTCTGCTGCCCTAACCCAACATGGACGAGAGTAGAAGGTTGTGGGGGCTGGTTCAGTTTTCTTGGGAACAAGGGGGATGCCTAACAATGTTGTCTGCAACTATTATTAGGATTCCATGAAGGGGTGGTGTTCCACGTGTACAGAAGGTAGGCGAGGAGGGGACTGTCCTGCTGGTGGTCCCGGATTTTTTGCTTTAAATCAACTCGGGTGGCCTGGAGTACAATATTGGGGGTCCTGCAGGTGGGCAGGTATCCTGGGGGCAGATGCGGGATGCAGTGCCCTGGTTTTCTAAGGGGTGCCACTGTTGGCGGTAGACCATTGGGGCCTGCTGGCGCAATGGACGCAGCAAAGTGGGTACTTGGTAGGCCGAGTCGGTCACGTTCAGGATTACGGCCAGGTCTCAGGTTTACGGCCGAGTCTCAGGTTTACGGCCGGGTGTCAGGTTTACGGCCGGGTGTCAGGTTTACGGCCGGGTGTCAGGTTTACGGCCGGGTGTCAGGATTACGGCCGGGTGTCAGGATTACGGCCGGGTGTCAGGATTACGGCCGGGTGTCAGGATTACGGCCGGGTGTCAGGATTATGGCCGGGTTTCAGGATTATGGCCGGGTTTCAGGAGTGCGGCCGGGTTTCAGGGGTACGGCTAAGGTCATGAGTACGGCCAAGTGCAAGAGTACGGGTACACTGAAGATGAAATGCATTGTCTTCGACAACATTTTCTTGCTGCCTTTCATAGGTGGACTTGGTGGAAAAGGGGGGCTGTGAATAAGTTTGATATATTCAGAGGGGTATGCTTCCTATGGGGTATTGGAAATAATAGACAAATATAGGCTGCAAAACGCTTGTTTCCCGGGATGGCGCGTGTAATCATGCGGCACCCAGATCAATGGGTTTATCGCCTTTAGTTGGTAACTTCAGTGGACAAAGGGGAATGGCTGTTAGGTTGGGCGTTGCTCAGGTCTTGAAGCAGGATCGCTGCCCATTCAAGTAACGAAAGGATCAAAAGGTGGGCAGGTGGCGGTCTTCTAGTTGGGAACAGTAGGTCAGACTACAGTTAGTTAAACGTGGCCGGGGGGGCAGCGGCGATGTAGCAGTGCCTTTTTGTTTCTTTAAACTCTGTGTCTTTTCATACAGTGGTTTCAAGGCATCGGACGCAAGGATCCGGGGGTTGAAATATGCTGGCGGCAGTATGATTCCGGTGGGTGGAAGGGGGCTGTGTATGTTCCATCAGGCATTCCACGATACAGGCAACAAAATCGGAATTGTACCTTCCAGATGGGGTCCAGCTGTCCAGCGCGGGGTTGGAATTATTCATCCTCACTATATGGGGGAGTGTTAGCGCTAGATCTGAAGGTGAACCTGTTTATTGGGGGAGGGCGAGAGCGCTAGTAGGCGCCTCACCCTGTGGCGGGGTCCCGGGCCAGAAAAATGGCGGGGACTCCTGTTTGATGGGGACTGGCCAATCCTGGAACAAGGAGGGCAGTCAATGGGGCTCCGGGCTGGCGGGAGAGGGGGCCGTCGGGCTGGTGGCCCTGGACTCTCCGGCCCTACCCGAGATGCCGGTGCATGGAGGAAGCAACTTGGTAAAAGCTGGTGCACAAGGAAAGGCGCAAAGCAGTGCTCTGGTGGCTGCGTCTAGGAGGTAGACGACGGGTAGATGCCTGAAATGGAAGCAATGGAGATGGGTTGTGTCCTGCTGGTACAACCCGAATACCGTGTGTCTCGGGAGATCCTGAACTGTAAACACAATTGCAACTGTAACTTGTGGTTCAAACGAATACTGTGCAACCCAATGTTATCAATGGGTGTTGGATTAGTTAATAAAAGTTGGTCTAATGTTGACAGTGCATATACAAATAAAGATGGCGTTATCTGAGAATTAATAAAGACTACGCAGTGAAGACTATCCACTGGTATGCTGCCTTTTGTGTTGGGAAAAGAGGGGGCAAGTGTGGTGGGACGAATCGCACGTTATATGCCTACTATGAGAGGCCCCCCACCGCGCCTAGGGGTGGGGGGCCCTTAGTGGAATTTTCGTGCGAGAGGCAACAGAGAGGCTGGGCCAGGGCACATCTGGGCAGGGCGAGTGGGAGGGGCCACCAGGAAATATTAGGAGGTAGGCAGGCATGTAGTGCGTCATCTAGGTACGCAGGCGGCCCCTCCAGGGAAAGGGATAAGAACGCTGTGCACGAGGGAGAAGCCCTCTTTGTCCTCTTGCCTCGGGTGCCCAGCAGGTCGCAGCCAGAAGCAAAGTTGCCCACCCACCCATCCCTCATTTTTTAAGGTAGAGCAGGCGGGGTCCCTGGCCAGAAAAATGGCGGGGACTCCTGTTTGACGGGGACTGGCCAATCCTGGAACAAGGAGGGCAGTCAATGCGGCCCGGGCTGGCAGGAGAGGGGGCCGTCCTGCTGGTGGCCCTGGACTCTCCGGCCCTACCCGAGATGCCGGAGCTTGGAGGAAGCAACTTGGTAAAAGCTGATGCGCAAGGAAAGGCGCAAAGCAGTGCTCTGGTGGCCATGTGTAGGAGGTAGACGACGGGTAGTTGCCTGAAATGGAAGCAATGGAGATGGGTTGTGTCCTGCTGGCACAACCCGAATACCATGTGTCTCGGGAGATCCTGAACTGTAAATACAATTGCAACTGTAACCTGTGGTTCAAACGAATACTGTGCAACCCAATGTTATCAATGGGTGTTGGATTGGTTAATAAAAGTTGGTCTAATGTTGACAGTGCATATATAAATAAAGATGGCGTTATCTAAGAATTAATAAAGACTACGCAGTGAAGATCATCCACTGGTATGGTGCCTTTTGTGGTGGGAAAAGAGGGGGCAAGTGTGGTGGGACAAATCGCACGTTATATGCCTACTATGGATGTGTACAAAAGCGTTTGGACACTTAAATTAAAAAAATACTTTCTGCTGTAAAATAATGTAAGAACTGATGTAACAGGCAATCAAGATCAACAACACATGGACAGTCCTTCCCAGTTCAATCTAAATGCGTCTAACATGTCAGTGTTACGAGATATGCAAGATCTAATTAATGAAAACAGAGCCTCAAGTCAAAGCATTGATGATACAGAGCATATGAGCAGTACAGCCAAACAACAGATAAAAGCGACACTCTTCAAGCCCCGTTCTACTTTTAATCCCATTATGTTGAAAGATACAATCGATATTTTTCATGAACAATTTGTAACAGGCATCAAGCATCTCAACCACAAATTACAAAATACCATCAAGCGCAAGACTAACAAACAGGAAGTGCAATATCAATTACTAATGTCTAAACTCAAAGCCAACAATAAATTAGTCATCCGCAATGCCAACAAAGGGGGTAACTTAGTCCTGTGGAATAAAAACAAATATGTCAAGGAAGCCATGAGCCAATTAAAGGGATACAGAGTGTTACTGTCGAAGTGACCACTTAATCCTGAGAACTGTATACAATGAGTACAAAATGAAATTATTAGCATGGAAGAACGCAGGACTGTTATCTCTTGATGAATACAAGTTCCTGAAGAATGACAATCCGGTTACACCGATTTTGGACTTAATACCTAAAATACATAGAAACCCCCAACAACCTCCAGGAAGGCCTATCATCTCAGCCCACAACAGTCTACTTGAAAAAACATCCAGATATGCAGACTTTTACCTGCAAGAACATGTGCAACAGCTAACCTCCTATATTAGAGATACAGGTGACTTTTTATAAAAAATGTTGAACTTTGATTGGCAGGATGACTATCTTCTTGTCACCTAAGATGTGATATCTTTATATACGTCCATAAATCATCTGGATGGACTAAGGGCATTGCAATACTATCTAGCATGAAGAGGAGCAGACTGTATAAAGCATAACACTTTGCTGATAAATATGGTTGAGTTTTGCTTATGTAACAATATATTCATGTTTCAAAACGCTCTATACCAACAGCTAAGGGGCGTGGCAATGGGGGCCAGCTTCTCCCCCAGTTATGCCTGCCTTCATATGGGGTGGTGGGAGGAGCTGGTCCTACTCAAAGAGCACACAACATATGTAAAAAATAACATCAAAGTATGTTGGTTGTTTAGAGACAACCTTTTTCTTGTCTGGCAGGGAAAAAGAGCAGATGCAGAGAAATTCATTGAAGGGCTCAATGTTAATCAACTTAACTTGCACTTCACAGCGTCAATAAGCGAAGAGAGTGCTCCAGCGCGAAAGGGCAAATTTACATATCCTCCCTGCGTCACAGACTCATCACCATACTAACTCATCCATACACTCATTGGTGGGGCCCATAACACCAACACACACTTGTCTCACACGAATCTGTACACGGGAGAAAAAGAGCTGGACATGTGGGTACCTTATTACCTATCAGGATTGAATTTCTTTCCATTATATACAATAAATACAATATATACATCTGCGACTATGGAATCCTTACCTTAACATCAAGGCACTCTACCACTTGGTCGACCGACAAATTAGTTGGACTGGTTGATGGTGATTTAGAACCAGCTAAAACACAATCAAAGCCTAGGAAAAATTTGTTTAAACTCCGGTACTCTGTAAAAGAATCACAAACTCATTTCTTATTAATCCAACTTTTGTTTATCTAATATTAGTTGTTCTGCATTAGCAATTAGGCCCTACAGAATATAACATAATTCGATTTATTTCAATACATCAAATCTTTAGATCGTAAGCATAGTTTTCGCAATGCATTATATTTACCAAAATCTCAAAATTGGTGACTCTCCGATCACACAGAGTATTATTCGAGTCTCTGCAACAATCTCCAGGATAAACTGTCCAACCCACAGCAATAATCAACCATCAAATGGAATCGCTCTCTCAAATTAAAAAAAACCCAAGGTAAACCATGGAAATCTTCATCAGCTCAACGCGGACCCAACGCCATAGACGATCATCCCAGTGAACAACCCCCCCTGGGCAGACGAGGGTCTTTTCCCGCTTACTTCAGATCAATATGCAACAATTTTAGGGGTAGAAACTGTTCGGATTGGTCAGTCCAATTTAATTTGTAATTTCTTACATCTTTCGCATGTCCCATGGTTTTCCATGAGACTTGGCATAACAAAGTATAAAATGTGTCCTGTATTCTTCGGTTCACATGCAAAAGTTCCGAAGTAAAACAAGTCATTGTCCCCTTGGTAGTTCACACTGTTCATCCCTTGGCAACCCTTCATGCTTCTATCCTTGACAAGGGACATGCCGGTACAGGAGCTAAGGTCATTTGGAGATCTCCAGAGCCATCCGATTCTGCGCAGTAGTCATCGCGCTCACATGAAGGCGGCACCCTCGGAGCTCCATCTTAGGTACTGCGGCCTAGCAGGCCTGAATGCCAACTTAAGCAAAAACAGACATAACAGTAATTAGACTATAGAAATGAAGATTCTAATGTTCAATCCCACGCTAATCCCAATATATATTAGTAGTTTCCTAGCTTGCAGCAACATTTAAAGCAATAATACTCACCATTTTGCAGCACTGGAAGCACAAACCATCACAAAAGCAACATGAATCATGCAATTCTCTATTTCACCACGTCATAAAGTTAGTTTGCGTATCACAGTTAATTAATTTAGTTGTTCTGCCATGCAATTAGCATTTTAATCCCACGTGTATCTTGTGTTTATTAAGGTGTAAGGTTTGGTTAGATGTTCCACTTCAAACTAATTAGTAAGAGTTAATGCTTAGAATGATTACGTAATTAATTTCATGCAAATAGAGGAGGTATACAAAATTTTGTTTTACCTGCTCCATCAAGAGCATAAACTTTCTAGATGTACAGATTTATATTAGGGATGGCAAATTGGAAACTAAACTCCATAGAAAACCAACTGCTGGCAATGCGGTGATGAATGCTGGGAGTTCACATCCCTGCCACCTAATCTAGAGCATTCCCTATGGGGAGATGCTCCGTTTGAGATGAATCTGCAGCTGTGAGGAGGATTTAAGGGTAGCCCAAACAAGTAGCAAGATCAGATTCATGGAAAGGGGCTACACGAAAAGATGCATAGATGCAGCCATCATGAAAAGCAATATAGTCCCTAGGGAGACTCTCCTCAAAAAACACACAGAGGCACAGAAATCAAAGATACAGGATGCAGAAGCCTTCAGGTTTATTTGAAGATACATAAACAAGAAAAGGCTATCAGAAACATCATAAAGAGAAACTGGCCCCTAGTCTTAGGTGACCCAGTCATAGGCCATCTACTCCCCAACAGACCAGCCATAACTTATAGCAGGGCACCTTCTATGAAGGACACCCTGGTCCAAAAAGATCCCGGTGGCCAACCCAGGGGCACATGGCTTAGCCAAAGAAAGGGGTTCCACAGATGCAAGGTGTGAAAGGCATGCCAATATGGGGCCAACAGAACCTCTTACAAAACGCCCTTTAGTGAACAAGGGAGGCGCATTAGAAGGCATGAACATGCAAATCGCACTATGTGGCCTATGTGCTGGAGTGCCCTTGCGGCCTGCGATATGTGGGCAGTACAATACTGCAGGGGCACAAGAGGGTACTCCAGCACCTAAGGGTGATCAAGAATAGAGACCAGTCTTTTCCGGTGGCACGACATTTCGGTGAAGTAAATGATGGAGATCCTAAAGATCTGAAATACTTCCTGAGAGACTCCATCCCTCCCAACAAAAGAGGGGGTGATAGGGAAAAAGCCCTTAGACACCTGGAAATGCTTTGTATTCTAGACCTAGACACAAAGCATCCGGGAGGTCTGAGCGCCAAAGAGGATGTATATACATGTCTGTAGTGCCGGACAGGAAAAAGATAAACAAATAGGAGCAAATAAATAAACAAAAACTGTACATCATCAAACTCCAAGATATTAGAAACATTGGGGTTTCCAACTGTAGCCGCCACAAAATCCCACTTTTTAGAATACACAAGGGTTAGAGAGGTTTTAACGTATTTTTTTAGTATTAAGGAGGTAGCATATAGCACTTTTTAGTTATAAGTTGCACTACCACAAGTCACTTTTAGTGTAAGGTTTACAGTTCTGAGATTTACATCATGAGTACTGTATAAGCACTAGCACTTTTTTTATTGCTACAAGTCAATGATACTTATATCATGAATAGTAAAGGGTATTTAAACCTGGACGATCTGAACAAACAGCGATAAATAGAAAATCTTTTTTAATACAAATTAGATTTTATTTGCTTTTTATATTGAACACAGTACTGTACTGGTTTTATGGTTTTAAAATTATTGGGGTATAGGTTTAATTTTAATACATTATTCTGGTATTTATACCCACATTGTTTTATGTATTTTTAAACCTGCAACCAACTCCCATGCAAACCATGAAATCTGTTGTCTATGTCTATTGTTAAACCTTACTGCTTGATGGCACATGTCACTTTAAAAACAAGAAAAACGTTTTTAAAAAATGGGATCAAGACCCTTGCTGGGTCGCAATGTGTCATCGCAGCTAAGGTCTTTACGAGCTAAAATAAAGACTTTGGAATCTGCAACGAATTGTGGTCCGTGCTCCATTTTCTGGGTGAAACCGGCGAGGAAAAGGTGGAGTGCAGCATATATATATATATATTATGAGTGACTGGCCGAATAAGACTAAATAAACACGCTATGGAAAAGGAATACGTGGCTGTAGCAGCGTTTTTTCCGGAACGATAAAATAACGATTGTGTTGGAGATTTGGGGTTCGCGTCCCCCTTTTGTGGCGCTCATATGCGGTGCGTTGCTCCCTCGGTTGAAACTAAAACCGTTATCAATTCCACAAACATCCTGGTTCCCCAGAAAAACGGGACGCACTCCTCACAGGTTGTTTTTGCAGTTTTTGTATTTTCTTAGGCATCTTGCATCAGAAAACACATTTCTTAGGCTTTACAGAATAGAATTCTACGCGTTTCGGCATTGCAAATACCCTGATCACAGTATCCTTTGCACGCTCATTTACCAACCTTTTCAAGTTTAAAAACCATTACATAATTTTCCACTGATGCGTGATTTATGCCCCTCAGCTTTTTGGGAGATGTAGTTTTCGAAATTTTTCTTTCTAATTTACAACTTTGTGTGGGAAAACGTGGACTGGAATTTCTCTATTATTGAAAGCAAATAATTGTTTTAATACATGCATTTTAAAACGTGAAATACAGTATATTTGTCATGATATGGTGTAACATTTAAAATTCAGAAAAAAAAACTTATTTTTAGGTCGAAATTGATTAATAAAATGTACATTGTTATATGTCCATTTCGGAACCGCTATTGTTTTTCAGTTCATTTTATTCACTCTTTCCTTTACTGCTTTGCGTCCTTTGATGGTAATACCAGATGTTGGGGCCCATATTGTTTCCTTCTTTTATATGTTCACTTAAGCAACCATATTTGCAATTTTTATAAATGTATGTATAGCTCCTCCGATTGGTTCAGACCAAAAGGCATCATGCTTCTCATATTTAGGATGTGTCTTGACTCTTTTTGACAGAGGATTTTCTCACTATTTCCTCCTCTTATGTTTATTGGTACAGTTTCAATTCCATAAAACTTAAGAGTTTTCCAATCACTTTTATGGACAATCTCCATATGTTTTGCCATTGCGTTACTTCTGTCTTTATTTGTTGTTGCACGTACATGTTCCAGGATTCTTTTCTTTAACTCCCATGTGGTGCTCCCAACATACTTTAGTGCACAGGGACACTCAATCACATAAATTGTGTATTTACTCCTGCATGTAATTAGTTCTTGAATCTTCCAGCTTTTGTTGTTTGCCATTCGAAATTCATTCACAGGTTTTGCAATTTGGCAGACCTTGCAGTTAAAACATTTTACAAAGCCTTTTGTTTGGAGCCATGATTCTTTCTGATCTTTTCCTTTGAAATGGCTGTGTATTAGGCAATCCTTTAGATTTTTAGCTCTACGATAGGTTACTATTGGATGATTCCCCATAATTTTACCTATCGTACTGTCCAATTGCAAGATCTTCCAATTCTTTTGAAGTATTGCAGCAATTGTTTTTGAGTCCTGTGAAAAACCTGTGATCAATCTTATTTTTCTCTGATTATTATTCTCTTCCATTTGCAGCTCTCTGGGTATCAGGCATTCTTATCAAACAAATGGAGGGAAAGGAGGGCTTTTAAATAATAACAATCAGTCTTATTATTATCACAGGTCCAGCATACATGCCCATGAATGAGTGAAAGCAAAGGGTATGCAGTTCCTAAAGTGGACGCAAGGTGTGATAGATTAACTAAGGGGTACCAAGGTGATGTAAGGGAACTGATGTGAAAGACAGGAGTTAAGATAACTCCTTATTTGGAAAAGAAGACCCTCACACACCCAACAAGCGGGTGTCTTGCTTCATCACCGGGTCTTTGCTCCTTATCGGGCCGGCAGGTGCAATGCCCGATCAGGCACCTAATGGGGCCTTCCTAGCGGAGATCTTTTTTTCCAACGCCGATGAGTGAGGTGTGTGTGGGGGAGAGAATTAATTACAAAAGAGAGTGTAGTTGCAAATGAGGTGAAAGTGAGTATATTAAAACAGGGGTAGGTGATCCACTAAATAATTTTAATAAAGCATGGTCACCATCCTGGTTAAAACAAAAAATATAATCCGCACATTTCTCACCGTTAGTTATGTGAGTGCATGTGCTAGGGGGATCAATAGGTCAACATGTTTCTTGCCTTAGAATATAATAAATGGCAATTCATCAGGACCGGGGAAAATATTGCGGCTACCTACACCTCTTTGGTGGTGCCCACCGTCTCTAAGAGTTAACAATTGTGGACACGCATACAGCACCCTAAAAAAGTGTGGTACCGTAGATAAAAGAGCACACCCTCCTGGGCTGTGCTGTATTCAAGGCCGGGGTGAGGAAACACTAGAATTTAGTGTCGGTTCCGTAGTTACGGAAGCACCGTCCGCCTAACGTCTCACCAGCCACTGTAGTCTGGCATTCTTCTCTGGATGTATCATTTGCACGCATCCTGCATCTACTGACAATTTTTGTATTGTATTTTCTGTTCTTGAATCTCTTCTTAGTAATCCTGCTGTGTTTTAGCCACTCTGGCTCCTCGCTGCAAATCCTTCTGATTTGAAGAAATTCTCTTTATGGTATACTTGCTATGAGCGAGGGTTGGTGGGAACTGTTTGCTTGTAATGTGGCGTTTGTGGCTGTGCTTTTACGGTGGAGTGGAGTGTGGATTTTACTTTCATTGAAATATATCTCCGTGTCCAAGAATACTACCCTCTGATTGCTCAATTTGAAGGTAAATTTTAGATTGGTTATACTATCATTCAAGATATCAAAATATTCTTGTAATTCCACACGTGTTCCATCCCATATGATTAATAAATCATCTATGAATCTCGTCCAGCTTATGATCTTTTACACAAATCTTATATGTTGGGGGTTCCATGCCACCTCCTGTTCCCACCATCCCATTAGTAGGCAGGCATAATTTGGGCTGAAATAAAATCCCATGGCTGTTCCGTTTCATTGTCGGAAGATTTCCTCTCCAAAAAGGATGTTTTTCCTTAAACAGAATTGCATAATTTCTGTAAGCATTGTATTATGATTTTTCAAGTGAATGCTCCTTTACCGTAGGAAATGATTACATGAGATTAGGGCCAGATCGTTACTTATGGTAGTATAAAGTGAGATAACATCCATTGTTATTAATTGGTATGTATTCTTCCACTCTATATTTTGTAAAATTCTCAATACGTGACTTGTATTTTTTATGTAGGAACTGAGTTGCTCCACAAATGGTTTCAAAAAGTAATCAATGTAGTTTGCCATGGGTTCCAACAACGAACCCTTTGCAGACAGAATTAGCCACCCTGGTTGATTTTCCGCATTTTTATTGAGTTTTGGGAGAAAATACATTGTGGCCTTCACAAGGAAAAGCGTCGAGACTGGAAGTTTTACCGTGTGGGTTTGGCTGTGTTCATGCTGCTGCTTCCTGCAATACAACTATTCTGGCAAACGATTTACCTGTGGTGAGGCGTCTTCTACAGCAGGCAACTTGTTGTTTTGGTATTTAGCGGCTAGCCTGAGCCGCAGGAGATACCCCAATGCTGTTTACAGCATTTCTGCGAGTCCGTCCAGCGGCGGATTTGCATAAGACACAGGTGCCATTTTTTGAGGATTACAAGCTGCTGCAGTGAACTATAACCTGGCACCACGAGCCACTGGGATGTTAAGAAATATATTTTAAAAGTTAACAGCAGGTAGCTCACTTGAGGATAACGGCTAGCACTACAAGTACCAGCAGGCCAGAGTATAGGCCACATCCACTGAGGCGGGGTGTTTGGAACATAAATGGATGCCGACAAAATTGTCATGCTGTTGCTTTCTTTTCCATAGTCCCTGAAGAAGTGATTAACGAAACGCGTCAGGACTGGAAGTTTTACTGTGTGGGTTTGGCTGTGTTCATGCTGCTGCTTCCTGCAATGAAACTATTCTGGCAAATGACTTACCTGTGGTGAGGCGTCTTCTACAGCAGGCAGCTTGTTGTTTTGATATATCCTGGGCAGAATTCGTCAAGTTCCATGATGCGGCAATCCGTGAAGTGACCAAAAAACTCTGCCACGCTACGTGGAGTTCCGCAAGCGGCGAGTGCATTTGGCCACGCAATTCATGTTGATTTTCAGCACCGGGTTTATGTCCCACGTGAATGGCACCATACCCTGCACAAGAGGGCGCTGCTCCTTTTCTGTCACTCGCGTACATTTTTTATTCAAGCGACAGCTTTCTCAGCGCAAACAGATGGTTTCACAATGCAAATGGTCACAACCATCCTCAACCGGTGACTTTGAGAAATCCAACTGCCCGTGTTGAGAAATCTTGCCAGGAGGTGTATTTTCCTCGCTTGACAACTTACCATTGGCGAGTGCCAGCGAGTAAAAATCTTTTCGGAACTCCCCATGCTCCACGGAGTGCAGAAAACTCTACAAATTCTGCGAATGGAGCGTAGTTCACCGCCCAGGCCTAATATATGCATATATATATATATATATATATATATATACATGCACAGATAAATTCGCTTTTACGTACAGCAACACCTGAAAGTCTGAATTTCTAACTATCTACCCATACTTGAACATTTGGAACTTTATGCAATACAATTTTATGTATCTTTATTATTTACATTTATACATGCATACCCCTTCTATGTAGTTATCTATATATGTTATTACTTTACTCCTACTGTAGAAAGAAAGGAAGAAAGAAAAAAACTAAACAAAAATAATAAAAACTTCCAACTCCCTGCAATGCACTTCTCTATGTCTTGTCCTATACCTCTCTCAATACATCCTCTACCTCCACTCCCTAACTCATCTTAAACCACATTCTACTACTAAGATCTCCTATATAAGCCTTTCTAGACCCTTACCTCTTCTATCCCTCCTTGACCCACTCCAAACCTCATTTTACTACTATGAACTCTGTAATAACACTTCATAAAACTCTTCCCTCCTGTGTCTCTCCTTTTACTCATCCCAATCCTCATTTAAGTGCTATGATCTCCCTAATAACCCTTTCTTGACTCTTCTCTATCCATTCTTGGCCCACCCCAAACCTTATTTTACTACTGTGATCTCCGTACTAACGCTTCCTAGACTCCTCCCCCTGGTTCCTTACTTTGACTCATCCCAAACCTCATTTTACTGCTGTGATCTACCTAATAGACCTTTATTGACTATTCCTTCCTATATCCCTCCTTCATCCTATTTAATCAAACTAACAGACTCAACAATGAACAAGTTCTATTTCCCTAAACTAATCCACCACTAACCCTTTGGGTTCCGGAGTATCGTGCTACTCGCAAAAAGCGCTTCAACCCCTCTTCAGGGGTAGTAAGCGCTATATAAATATAATTACAATCACAATCCTTAACTGTAGTAATATCCAGCTAGTTGTTGCGCACATACTTAATGAAATTTGGCGGACGAAAGACTGGATCCTTGAACCTAGCTATCATGGGTGAGCCAGGGATTTCTGTCAGAAACCACTTTACATTTGGAGGTCAGAATCTTTGGGCATTGTAAGAGCTCAGTCACAGCACAAATCAAGACCGTGGATTCCCTCCCCACAGCCCGAAACTCTAATATCATATAGTCACCAACAAAAGTGTAGTATTTGGCTGTTTTTTCGGTTTTTTGAGGTCTTATTAGAAAGGCTACTTCTGCCTTTATGTTTTTCTATTCAAGCGACTTAAAATGTACATTTTCCATGGTTCTACTTAATAGTAGTGTCATTTCAAAATACCTGTGTCCTGGGCTTCTGTCTTTGTTAGTCCTAAATAGAAAAATATTACACACCCTCACAGGCAACACTAAATGACGAGCGTGTATAATGTGCTGTCATCACCAGCCCATTTTCTATTTGTTTTCTTCCAAAATTATATGACCTTTACAAATAACTTCAGTTTGTGGTACATAATGAGACACGAGTAGACATTTTATGGGAGAGGCAAATATTAATTACACTACATGAATTGCTGGCACACAAAAAGTGAAATCTAAATGTGACCTTTAATTAAAAAATTTAGTATGTTTGTTGTTTTTACATATTTGACAGTCCTGTCACTTTTACATTTAAAAGCCTGTTTTCCAGCTGTGTGAGTGACAGTCTTTGGCGGAATCAGGACAGGAGAGGACAAATGTTCCAAGTATTGACATCACACATCATGCACCAGATCCTGCACGCATACATGGAAAGTGGGTAAATGGGCTATCATGGATTCTTGTTTTCGCACGGCAGACAGTATGGAAATGCAAAGAATTGTTTGGAGAGTGTATGCGAGACTAAAATTGGATGTAAGAGAGGCATACGTTTTCACTACATAAGAAAATCTTACAAACCCCACTTTCCTCTTCAACAACTGTAGTAGAAAAGTAATGCTATTCTTGTGGATTAATCTCAGATTAGTGAAAATTGGTGAAATTGACTATCTTTCTTTTATTAATCACTCAAACCTATGTAGTAGCAAGGCACGGCTCTAACTTGGTACACAAACAACTAAATAAAGGTTTGCAGGCTTTTGTTATCGCTCAACCAACCCATTACATGTGCCATTTCAGACACACTTAAGCTTCTTGCAATTGTAGGCCTCGCAGAGACTTATCGATTTTTAAAAACTTGCTAGAGAAACAATTGTTGAAAGTATCCAGCTATTATAAACCACACGGAGAAACCAGATAGTAATAGTCATGACAAACAGAGTCATGTTTATTTTGCCACTGTAAGAAATGGGGATCTCTAGTTGGCAGTGACTGGGGCCGATGTCCAAATAGGGATCCTTCTTCCTAAATCAGAGTAAGGGGCTACACCCTTTTATAACCCCTGCTCAAGCCTGTGGTAACGTAGCACGAGCAGTGAGGCCTATCTCAGAGGCAGTGTGTGAAGCATTTACGACCATACACAATAACGCAGTGAAGACACTACAAAGGGACACCACACAAGTAGCTATAGGAAAATAAGTATCTTTATATAGGCTTAACACAAGGCTCAAAAGCGATCAAGGAACCACAATGCACATAATTACAGATTCACGTCAAAAGCAATAGAGGCACTCAAAAAGCGTGTGGAACGAGCTTAGTTCAAGGCCGGAGTCCACGTGACCCGGTGATGCACCTGAGATTTAAAGGGGCACGGCAAACAGTCTCACACGGAAGCCGTGGTGAGGACAGGCGGACTCGCAGCGGCCACAGCTCCCCGCTGTAGCGGTCAGCGGCGTGCACTCACAATAATCCTGGGACGGGGCTTAAAGGCAGGCACCCAGCGGCACCCGCAGGTGATAACAAGATCCTCGAAGTGGTGACTAGTGCGGGAACTCAGCGGCAAAGCTCCTCAGCTGCAGCGGCCCACAATAGCGATAGCAATTATTCTCTTAGGACGGCAAATGTGGGCACTCAGCGGCACAGCTCCTCAGCTGCAGCGGCCCGCAATAGCGATGATTCTCGTAGGACAGCCAGTGCGGGCACTCAGCGGCACAGCTCCACAGCTACAGAGGCCCATAATAGTGATAGCGATGATTCTTGTAGGACGGCCAAGGCGGGCTCTCAGCGGCAACATCTCCTCAGCTGTGGCGGCCCACAATAGCGATGCGATGACTTTCAGCCCTCGTTCCCTGCAGTGGTACCTGAGGCCCTGGAATTCTCAAAAGAGGCCTCACCTGCGAATAGAATACCTCTCGAATAGGAATCCGGATGGCCGACAGGTGAAGTCTAATGTCCCTGATACTTCAGCAGGAGGCAAGCTCAAATCAGGCCTTTGGGTAGTTGCTTCAGCAAGATGGATAAAAGTTTCAAAGTCCTTTTCCTCTCGTTACACGGACAGAGGTTCGTCTTAACATCCAGAAGAAACACACCGTGTAGGGGTTTTTGCACAGATCTTTATACCCCAAAAGTCTTTGTTCTCAAAAAATCACAAATCACTGAACCCAGCCAGAACCAGTTTGGTATTGTCCTGGAGCACTTTATTTACGAGGCTACATCCTGCCTTTCAGGGAGAGGGGGTCTGCCATCAGACGCACAGAGGGAGGTGGAGCCATCATTCAACTTGCCAGGCACAGCCCTGCTCAGATTAAAGGGTCACCCTTCCCCATACTCCAACTGCAGATCTCACTATTTAATCCAGGTCGGTCTCAGCCTGCCCTGACCCTCCAAATCCAGACAGCCAATACACATAACAGCAGAGCACACGGGAAGGCTTAGGCAAGAAAATACCTACTTCCCAAAAGTGGTAGTTTTAAACACAGAATATAGAAATAATCGTCACTAAAAGATGCACTTTAATATTTGCAGCTCATGCATACTAAATTCAACTTTCCTATTATGTTCCTTGGGTCAATTAGGATTATACCAATACAGCAAATTTACAATAGGGAGCATTCACGCTGTGGCACTGAATGGCAGTGGCACAGTGCACAGAGCATCTAACACCGGCAAACACGGAGGAGACAAAAGCGAAAAATGGAACGGAGGCCCACGCCAATGGTGCCAGGTCCAACACGCGTCCCCTCCAGCTGAAATGTGGGGTGAACCACCACCCACTTGGAAGTTCTCATCTCTAAGGCAGAAAAATCTGGACAGACCATCAGCATTGGCGTGTTCTGTACCAGGGTGGTGTTCCACCGTAAAGCCCATACCCTGTAGGGAAATGGACCACCTCAACAACTTTGGATTCTCTCCCCTCATTTGCATCAACCATCTGAGGGGCCTGTGTTCTGTCTGAGCCCGGAAGTGAGTCCCAAATAGGTATGGTCTCAGCTTCTTCAGTTCCCAGACCCCAGCAAATGCCCCACGCTCAATTGCACTCCATCTCTGTTCCCATGGAAGTAGCCTCCTACTAATGAAGGCTACAGGTTAGTCTAGGCCCTCCTCATTGATCTGTGAAAGAACAGCCCCCGCACCATGCTTGGAAGAGTCTGTCTGGACAACAAATTATTTTGCAAAGTTGGGCGCCTGAAGTACAGGTGCTGTGCACATGGCAGTCTTCAGGGCGTCAAAAGATTTCTGACAGGTGTCAGTCCAGTTCACAATCTTTGGCTACTTCTTAGACGTCAGCCCAGTCAAGGGTGCAACAATGTTGCCATACCCCTTGACAAACCTCCTGTAATAACCAGTGAGTCCTAAAAAGGCTCTCACCTGTGTCTTGGACTTTGGGGGCTCCCAAGCCAGGATGGTTTCAATCTTGGGCTGTAGGGGCGCCACCTGGTCGCACCCTACCTGGTGTCCCATGTACACCAAAGAACCCTGTCCAATCTGGCCCTTGCTTGCCTTGATTGTGAGGCCTGCCTTTCGCAGGGCCATCCACACTTCCGAGAGGTGGTGCAGGTGGTCCTCCCATGAGGAACTAAACACTGCAATGTCATCCAGGTAGGCGGCACTGAAATCTTCCAGCCCAACCAACACCCTGTTGACCAACCTCTGAAAGGTGGCAGGGGCATTCTTTATCCCAAAGGACATCACCCGGAACTGGTAGTGCCCATCTGGGATGAAGAATGCTGACCTCT
Source organism: Triturus cristatus (assembly GCF_964204655.1). Classification (NCBI taxonomy): domain Eukaryota; kingdom Metazoa; phylum Chordata; class Amphibia; order Caudata; family Salamandridae; genus Triturus; species Triturus cristatus. The sequence continues at coordinate 1,185,661,994 of NC_140581.1, read as the reverse complement.
CCTTTGCCCCATCAGTCAAGGCGATCTGCCAATCCCCAGACGTCTAATCAAACGTGCTGAGCTACCGTGCAGCCCCTAGCCGATCTATGAGCTCATCAGCTCTGGGGATGGGGTGCGCATCAGTCTTCGTGACTGAATTGAGACCTCGGTTGTCCACGCAGAACCGAAGTTCTGGGGGTGGCACCAGGTGCTGCAGCTTTTGGTGCCAGGACCACAGGACTGGACCAGGGGCTGCTAGAGGACTCAATCACCCCTAAAGCAAACATTTTGGAGACCTCCTACTTAATGCATGCCCTGACCTGGTCAGTCACTTTGTAAGCCTTGTGCTTCACAGGAGGACTGTCCCCAGTGTCTACTTCATGGACACACCAATCAGTGACACTAGGCACCAGGGAGAACAGGTCACTGAATTGCCCCAACAGTTGACGACAATCGCTCTGCTGCTCAGGGGTCAGTGTGGTGGAGAGGACCACACCCTCTACTGACCCATCTTGCTCCTCTGCACGCAGGAGATCAGGAAGAGGCTCACTCTCCTCTTCCATTCCAGCATCTGTGGCCAGAAGCATGCCCACTTCAGACCTCTCAAGGTGGGGCTTCAGGCGGTTAACATGCAGGACCCGCAAGGGGTTCCTGGGAGACCGCAAGTCCACCATGTAGGTAACAGGACTTTTGTGCTCCACCACCTCAAAGGGGCCAGTCCACTTATCTTGGAGCGCACAGGGCTCCACTGGGGCCATGACCCAAACCTTTTGACCAAGCTGAAACTCAGTCAGAGTGGCATTCTGATCGTGCCAGCGTTTCATCTCTTCCTGGCTGACTTCCAGATTTGCCTCAGCAAGTTTTCTGAAAAGCCGAGTCTGGTTCTTGAAGGCCAGCATGTAACTAAACACATCCTGGGGAGATTGCTCCCAGCCTTCCTTGACCAGACTCAGAGGTTCTCTTACCGGGTGACCATAGAGAAATTCAAAGGGACTGAACCCTAAAGACTTCTGTCGCACCTCACGGTAAGCAAACAGCAGGCATGGCAAGAGGACGTCCCACTTACGCCTCATGGGCTCCTCTAGGCCCATAATCATGCCCTTAAGGGTCCGGTTGAATCTCTCAACCAGCCCATTACCTTGGGGGTGGTAAGGAGTCGTAAACTTGTAAGTCACCCCACACTCCTCCCACAGTGACTTCATATATTTGGAAATGAAGTTAGTACCCCTATCAGGCACCACCTCTCTGGGGAATCCCACACGGGAGAAAATCCCTGTCAGTGCATGTCCCACCATGGGGGCCGTCACTGTCCTGAGTGGGATGGCTTCAGGGTACCGGGTGGCATGGTCCACCAAGACCAGCATGAACCTATTGCCCATGGCTGTCTTGGGGTCCAGAGGCCCCACAATGTCAATGCCCACTCGCTCGAATGGGGTACTGACAACTGGAAAGGGCTGGAGTGGGGCCTTGATCTTCCCCTACTCTTCCCACTTGCCTGGCAAGTTTCACATGTCCTGCAGTGAGCATCTGAGCTCCTGCGCATCTGGGGCCAATAAAAGTGGGTGACCAGCCTCTCGAAGGTCTTGGTCTGCCCCAGATGTCTGGCCAATGGCACATCCTGCGCCAACCCCAGTAGGAAGGCTCTGAAGCACTGGGTTACCACCAGCACACAGGCTGACCTACGCTCAGCAACCTTAGGCTCGCTGTAAAGAAGGTCCTTCTCCCAATAGATTAGATGTGACCCTGACTGATCACCTGCTGCCTGGGCTGCAGTCTGTCGCCGCAGCCCCTCACGAGAAGGGCACGTTCTCTGCTGTTCTCAAAATTCCTCCCTGGTGGGCCCTCCTTCCTGCTGCCATTGGGTCAGCTCAGGCAGGTCCCCCAGTTCGGCAATTTGTTCCCCTGTAGGCTCCAGGGCATCCCCCTCAAGGTCTGCTCCCTCCTGGACCGTGGGAACTATGGAGGGTGGTTTCCCACGCCCCTACCCCCTCTCTTTAAGGCAGGGCCCTGGGCCATACTTTCAGGCTCCAGGTTCTTCTGAACATCCTTACTGGCTTCCATGGACCGAGTGTAGCGCACGCCCACTCAGGCAGACCAAACATTTCTAAGTGAGATTTCCTCTCCACCGTAGCCCATGGGGAGTTCTCTAAATCGTTGCCCAACAGACAGTCTAGGGGCATGGCTGGCCTCACAGCTACTTGAAGAGTTCCTGAGACCCCCCCCCCCACTCAAAGGGAACTTGAGCCACCTCACACTGGCTCTCAGAGTTGTCTGCTGACACTACTGGGCAGAATGCATGGGGGACAACCTGCTATTTGGACACCAACCGGGAGCTGACAGCAGTCAAACTAGCTCCTGTGTCCCTCAGAGCCTCCACCCTATGGCCATTGATGGTCACCCACTGCCTGCACTTCTTAGTGTTAGCAGGCAGTGCAGCTGCGGCAGCCCACAATAGCGATCAAGATGACTTTGGTAACACAGGCAAATGCGGGCTCTCAGCGGCAACAGCTCCTCAGCTGCCGCGCCCAAAATAGCAATCACGATGACTTTGGTAACACAGGCAAATGCGGGCTCTCAGCGGCAACAGCTCCTCAGCTGCGGTGGCCCACAATAGCGATCACGATGACTTTGGTAACACAGGCAAATGCAGGCTCTCAGCGGCAACAGCTCCTCAGCTGCAGCAGCCCACAATAGTGATGCAATTACTTTCAGCCCGCGTTCCCCGCAGTAGAACCAGAGGCTCTGGAATTCTCAACAGAGGCCTCACCTGTGAGTAGAATCCCTCTCAAATAGGAATCCGGACGGCTGATGGGTGACGTCTAATGTTCCTGAGACTTCAGCAGGAGGCAAGCTCAAATTAGGCCCTTGGGTAGTTGCTTCAGCAAGATGGATAAAAGTTTCAAAGTCCTTTTCCTCTCGTTACACGGACAGAGGTTCGTCTTGACATCCAGAAGTAACACACCGTGTAGGGGTTTTTGCACAGATCTTTATACCCCAAAAGTCTTTGTTCTCAAAAAGCCCCAAATCACTGAACCCAGCCAGAACCAGTTTGCTGTCATCCTGGAGCACTTTATTTACGAGGCTACATCCTGCCTTTCAGGGAGAGGGGATCTGCCATCAGACGCACAGTGGGAGGTGGAGCCATCATTCACCTTGCCAGGCACAGCCCTACTCAGATCAAAGGGTCACCCCTCCCCATACTTCAACTGTAGATCTCTATATTTAATCCAGGTCAGTCTCAGCCTGCCCTGACCCTCCAAAACCAGACAGCCAATACACATAACAGCAGAGCACACGGGAAGGCTTAGGCAAGAAAATACCTACTTCCCAAAAGTGGTAGTTTTAAACACGGAATATAAAAAATAATCGTCACTAAAAGATGCACTTTAATATTTGGAGCTCAGGCATACTAAATTCGACTTTCTTATCATGTTCCTTGGGTCAATTAGGATCATACCAATACAGTCAATTTACAATAGGGAGCCTTCGCGCTGTGGCACTGAATGGCAGTTGCACAGCACCCAGAGCATCTAACACCGGCAAACTTAGAGGAGACAAAAGAGAAAAATGGAAGGGAGACCCACACCAATGGTGCCAGGTCTAAAAGCCACCAGTGATGATCATGACAGTATTCGACATGTTTTTGCATTTAGCGAAATTGAGATATGACTTTTGTTTTTTGGCCCCATATTTACAAGTTGAACTTGAAATGTATTTTTTAAATTGGCACACATTGCACGTGGCAACGTATATTACACGTTGTAATTTTTCAAGGTTTATAGAGGTCAACATTCACACTTAGGTTTGAAAAACATATGATGAACAGGCCCGTTTCAAGAAGTACCCGAAAGGGGGCACAAGTGTTTGGGGAGGGCGCTGTTATTTCTTCTTCTGCATCCACCAGGAAGTATTTGCTGTCTCTATAAATAATGTCTAAGCAATTAAGCTCTCTGTAAATCTCAGCAACCTCAAAAGTAAAATCAACGTCCTACCTGCTGATAGATATGCTTGGAGATAGGATCACCAATGTTAGTACAAGAGTTACCACCTCCTGCTCATTACTCCGAGCAGCATGTCGCTGGTGCTACCAACAATGAAAGTGCATATGCGTAAGACACTCTAAATAAAATCCAGTTATAAATAAAGCACAGAATGGTAGGATCTGGCCTTTTTCTACGTGACTTCATGTTGATAGATATTAACACTAGAGGCCCGATTACGAGTTCGTCAGGTAAACCACGGCGGCAGCGTTTGGGAGAACACCACCAAGCTGGTGGCATCCCAACCACCGCATAACAAGTTTAGCGCTGGGCTGGCAGTGTGCCAGCAGCACAACCACGGCAGTCACATGCTTCGCCGCTAAGAGAGAGCCTAAAGGCAATGCCAGCCACACTGCTGCGCCTTCAACAAGTTGGGCATACCGAGAATGCAGGTATAGGGGGGCACAACATGTGCTCCCGGCCACAATACCCATGAGCTCAGTCTCCCTGGAGCCCTTTGGTGACCCTTTATCGACCTTTCCAACGACCTATTTATGGCGGTGCCCCCTCCATGAAAAGGTAGTCGGAAAAGCAGGTAATAATTCCTACATCGGTGTCCATGCTGCCATTGCCACCATTGACTGCCACTGTCCACACCGCCGCTACTGCGGGAGCTCCTATCCTGGCGGCAGTCTAGTGGTGGTCTGCCTGCACACATTGTAATTGTGTGGTCGAACTGCTGAGGAGACGGTGGTTGGATCACCACAAACAGTACTGCGGTCCGAAGACTAGCAAAGTCATAATCGGCCCCTAAGATAGGTAGATATTCATTTACAAGATTGCCGGTGCTCTCAGGTCATTTGCAGGCTGATTATGAATGTAAAGTGTAAACCAAGTTGGCAGTCTGACCAGATTTCCAGAGCAGAGCTCCTTGGGTGCCCTGGAACAATCCTGCTAAATCCTGCTACCCATCACCTCCGGGACCCGGCCATCTATGCTACCGGTGCTGCAGTATCAGAGGAGCCCGGCACTGGACAACAGCCTGGCCTGGGCTTGCCTACGGAGCGCCGTGACTACTGCACTTCAGGTAGCAGAGTAGCTGGGTGCAGGACAGCAGCCCTGGGAGACGATGGGGCTAAGGAGCATGCACAGCGGTGCTCGTGTGCTGATTGGGGTGGGTCATGTCACCGAGCCTTTGAGAGTCCCAGGGCTGGTGAGAGAAGTGCTGGCCAGGATGACGAGTACAAGCTGCTGGCCTGGGCGGAGCCACACATCATGCATATGGTCGCTCATTGATAGGGCCTACTGCCACTCTTGCCTTTGCGCATTTTGGGAGCAGCGCTCACTGTGAAGGAACCCACGCGCTGGAGGTCTGTCTCGGGAGGTTGAGACCATGGCCTTCCTCTGAAAGCAGCACTTAGTGGGACACAGTACCCACAGCCAAGGGTCCTATTTTAATCCATTGTATCATCGCTCTGCATCCTGAGGCCCCCCCACTGCCACTGCATAAGGTACAATCTTGGAGCACCTCATAGACTGTTAACACCTGATCATCTGTGGTGCCGACATCGGCCGGGCTTGAGGTAAGGGTCAGATCCTATCGTCATCCACCTCTCAACCCCATGTGGGGTCCTGGGGCGTGGAGCCTCCTAGTTCTACTGGGAAAGGCCCCAGGGGATCTAGCGACAGAGTGACTGTCAGTGGCTCTCGACTGCTGGGGTAAGACATATAGAGTAGGTCTAGTGCAGCAATGGTGAAACCTGAAATGGCAAAAATGCTCTCCGGGATTCCCCCCCAGCCTAGAACCGTCACTCATGGGTCAGTCAGGGAGAGGGCTGTTGGGCCAGTTGGAGTTAACTTTGGAGAAGCACACTACTCAGTTTGACCGAATCCTTCTGGCCATACAGAATACTTAAACTTCCTTAGAAAAAAAAATCAACACGATTGCTATCGAGGTCTCTGTTGCTAGTGGACCATAAGAAACTGTCGGAATGTGTGAATAAAACAGAATCTTCAGTGACAAACCTGCTTCCCATCGCAACAAACTTGCAAGGCCAGCTGCAGCAGGTGGCTGTGGAGGCAAAGGAGGTGCATATGAGGGCGGAAGATGCTGAAAACTACTCTCGGCACAACAATATCCAGTTGCCGGAGATACCCGAAAAAGTGGAGGGCCCTAACACTGAGCCTTTCCTGTAGCAGTGGCTCACAGAGACGGTATTGGCTGGCAAGCCACCTAAGTTCTTCTCTATCGAGAGAGCACATTGTAACCTGGGCTGCCCGCCATGGCTTGGGGGCAGCACCTTGCCCAATCATCGCGAGGCTGCTCAATTACAGAGACCTCGTCATGCAGCTCTTTCGCACTAAAAGTCTGACAATTTGAAGGGACTACAAGGTCTGCATATCCGGATTCCACCTCAACGGTCCAGAAACAGCAAGTTTCCCAGAAAGCGATGCAACAAATCTGTCCGGAACCACCCCACAGTGAAACGAGCAGGTAAAGAAAGCACAAGTGGTGGCAAAGGTCACACAGTACCGCAAGAACTTATTTGAGGTACGGGACTCCTACCATGGCTCAGTCTCAGAGGTGGGCAAAGGTGGCTCAGAGGTGGGCAAAGGTGGCTCAGAAATATCGAGTGGGAAATGAAGGCTTGTTCCTTCGCTGACTCCCACACTGATTGATGATCTTTAATTCCCGGAGCTGGGATGACTGCCGCATATGCACAAGTAACTTGGCAGGGGATTGTTTAGGATGAGGTGGCCAAATTGGGGGCCTGCACTATTGGGTGCTCTCGCTCATAGAGACACACGTCTCCTTCCCGCAATGAACTTGTTCAAAACCGTCCAGATGCGAGGAATGGGGGACGTGCTTGTCCTGTAGGAGGCCAGGCTCCACTGCCATTTCATATTGCCCATTGCTAGAGAATGAACTCAACATAGTGGAAAAATCAGGGAGGGACCTTCAATGGTTGTGCCTTCACATGCTTGAACAGATAGAATATAGTGATGCAGGTGCAAGTACTTCCTTGGAATGTTGTAATGTATACTGGCTGGAAAGTTAAGGTTAGTGATTCAGTAATGGCATGTACTTCTGTATCTTTAAGACTGTCAAAGTCTCCAAGTACCCCAATTGATCTATGTATAATCATGCTGTTAATGCTTCTGTAAGGCAATTTACAAAGTTTTTCATGGGACCTGGTGGTCTATGAAGCAAAACACATTCAATGGGTATTGATTCTGATATCTTTTTTATTTTTTATTTTTATTTTTTATTTTATTTAGTAACGGTTTTCCAGTACAGCATACATCAACAATGCAGTATAAATGCAGTACAAAGCATTCCAAGAACATTAGTATACATTTCTAGCTCTCAACCCGTTCCCACTCTGTTAATAAAGTTCATTGATTGGGGCAAGGGTCACTTTGCGTGTGTCAGGTGCCGGGGACAAGGCCAGCCCAGCGCTGTGAGAATAGTGTGGTCTAGGGGGGGGGGCGTTTTCCGGGGCCTCTAGCTGCTAACCTCTAGTAGAACATGGTTTAGGGACATCCACTGGATTGTGTGCGGGGGGTAGGGGTGAAGCCAGTTTAGTAGTTCAGGGAGAGTTAGTCCCAATCATGCGCCTCAACCATCCGATCTATTCCCCGGTGACAAGGGGTCTCTCAGTGGCTCCAGTCGCTTCTGAATCTGTGAGTAGATATGTGCGTAGAGGCTCCCATATGTCTCTGGGTCTCGAATCCGTGGGTATCAGTTCTGCATATGTCAGTGTCTGCTCTTGCCATAGAAGCAGGTCCCCAATCCATTCCTTAAATTTAGGCGCCCGCCCTCTACCCCATCTACAGGCCACTCTGCGTTTAGCTAGTAAAAGGCTCAATGCCACGAATTTCCGATGTGCTGGGCGTATGTCTGCTGTGTACCCGAGGAGTGCAACCACAGGGGTCTGTGTGATAGTGATTAGGCCTGGGCGAAAATTTTGTTCCGTTCGCGGAAATTGCGATAATTTGACATTTTCGCGTTCCGCGGAGAGCGCGAAAATGTCAAAAATTCCGGTTTCCGCAGCTTGGCGATAATTTGTTTCTTGCTCGCGCTGTAAAATAATACATTCTCGCGCGCGCGCGATCGCCTTACCTGAATCCCTGCGTTCGCCGACAAGTTTTCTTGATCCGGTCGCGTTCTCCATGAGATGTTGTATTGTTTTTAGCCATTCGCGCTGTCTCACGACAGTTCGCGCACGCAGTGACGTCATGCGTCGCACGATCACGTCTTTCTTCTCGCGATCATGCACCGTGAGACAACTCAAAACAAGATGGCCGCGCCCGCAAGCAACCACATGGGTAAGTTGGCGACCCGCAACCATGCAGAAAATCTCGCGAACATGCCGGAAAAAAACTTCCGCATCTTCGCGATATTTCCGCTTGTTTGCGATAATTTTAAACATTTTCACGATAATTTGCGAAAGCTAATTTCGCAAATTCCGCCCACCCCTAATAGTGATAATGGTCATTTGCATTAGCGCCTCTAGCACAAACGTCCAGTATGTACTAATCTCTGCACATTCCCATGCCAAATGCAGGAAGCCTGCGTTATCCTGTCCACACCTATCACAGGCAGCACTGTCCCGCTATTTAAACTTAAACAGCTTTGCAGGGGTGTAATATAATCTCTGAAGGTATTTATAATGGGTGATTCTCAGTCAGCTATTAGCAGATATTTTCCCCGTTTGGTTGCAGCAATATTGCCATTTTATGTCATCCAGGGTCTCACCTAATTCTTGCTCCCAATGCTCTCTGGCTGTCCCTGCATGTGGGCCAGTGCCTGCCTGTGCAGCGTGGTAAATCTGAGAGACTACATGGGCTGAGCTTGTGGTTTTTAGGAGGCTACGCATCTGGCCCATCGTAGGAGGTTCAGCAGGATAGGCAGGGGTTGCAGCCCTCACACTCTGTCGCAATCTTATATACATGAACAGTTCCATCGGTGCAGCATCTCGAATGGCAAAGAACTGGTCTTTGGTTAGGAACAAGCCATTGTGGTATAAATCCCACCAGTTAACTTTGTTTACCTTAGTGAGAAGACGGCGACACTGCGCTTCTCGTGTTACCTCTAAGGCCGGGGGGCCAATCGCTGGCAGCAGTGGAGAGTACAGTATATCTATATTTACCGCGCCCTTTACCGTGGAGGAATACACCTCCCTCAACTGCGTCTACGTTGCTAAAAAGCCAGACAAGGGGGTGGGCTGCATATAATATTGTTCTATCGCCAGGTAGGGCATTAAAGGAGGGGGTGAAACCAGTATGTCGCATAATGCGCCATAATATAGATCAAAGTGTGGGGCTTCAAAGTCTCCTTGAGTAAAAGGCTGCATTAGCGTCTGCCACTTTACCCTGGGTTGCCGGCCTCCCCAGGCCAAGCGTATCACCTGGGTTTTGAGGGTTCTAAAAAAAATGGGTCCCAGAGGTAGAGGGATATTGATGAACAAGTACAGTAGCTTGGTCCTGCCCACCATGGATAAGGGTAGCGCTATCCGTCTCTCCACAGACTCCGCGATGTGGTCTATCACCTTCCTGTAGTCGGCACGCTGAAGTTCCGGACCATCTCTAGTGACTGTGACTCCAAGGTATCTGACTTTGTGAGGGCACCATTCTATAGGGTAATCTGAGGGATATGGGCGCACGGCATCAGTGAGGGGAAACAATTGGGATTTCGCCCAGTTTATTTTGACCCCTGACAGCTCGCCATATGCTATGAACTCTCACAGAATCGGATTTAGGCTGACCTGCGGATTCCGTACATAGAGTGTGATGTTGTGCACGCATAGCGAGACTGACACATGTCGGGTGGGGTTTTCCAGGGCCCATTTACGGTGTAGCTTTCGAAGTTGGTCAGTCAACGGTTCGACCGCTAAGGCAAATAGCAGCGGGGACAGCAGGCAGCCTGTGATCTCTTTCCAGGGCCAGCTAGCAAAATTTATCACAACTCTGGCACGTGGTTTCATATACAACAGTCGTATCCAGGCCAGGAAGCTTTCCGGCATACCCATCCGCCCCGAAATGCCAAACAGGTAGTCCCACTCCACCGAGTCGAACACCTTTGTGGCGTATAAAAAGATCTCGTCCGCCTCTAAGTCTGGGTCCATATCTAGCATTGCCGTGAAGAGCGTGCGTAAATTATGAGAGGTACCACGCCCTGGCACAAAGCCAGCATGCTCAGGTAACACTAGCGCCTGCATGAGGAGACTCAGTCGTTTGCAATTATTTTCGCCAATATCTTAACATCACAATTGATCATAAAGAGAGGTCTATACGAATCGCATTTGTCTGCTGGTTTCCATGGTTTAATTATGGAGATTATGGTAGCCTCCCTCATAGATGCCGGCAGCTCCCCCTGTTCTAGGGCTTCTTCGTAGGCCTTTTTAAGTATTGGTGCTAAATAGTCTATGTATGCCTTAAAAAAATCAGCGGGTAGGCCGTTAGTCCCAGGAGCCCTGCCTGAGCGGAGCTGCATTATGGCCGCTCTAATTTCGTCTAATTCGAACTCAGCGGAGAAGAACTCTCTCTGCGAGTCTCCTAGCCACCACAATGCAATAGGCTCTAGGTACGGTGGCAAGGATTATGGCTGTTGTCTAGTCGACATGTGCAAAGTGGCGTAGAAAGTGGAGAATGCCTGGAGAATATCAGCCGTGTTTTTTACGATCCCCTCTCCAGGGGTTTATATCTCTAAAACGTAATTCGAAAAGCAGGGCTTCCGTATAGTTTCAGCGAGTGCCCTTCCTGGCCTCTCCCCTTCCCCATAGTGTTGAGCCTTGAAGTATTTCCCCCTAAACCGACATTCCCTGTCAACGTCTTCTTGATATTCAGTTACCTTATCCCTTAGTGCTGCACGTTTTTATGGGGATGGTGAGCTCGCAATGTCTCCTTCAAGCCGTTTAAGTTTGCCCTCTAATATAGTGAGCGTCTGTCTCATGTCCCTCGGCACCCCTCCCCCTTTTGCAATGCTCAGTCCTCGGACCGTAGCTTTAAATGCCTCCCACACTGTTATTACTTGTGCAACCCACCGAAGATTCCTCTGGAAAACATCTTGTATCGCCTAGTCCAGATCAGCTCAAAATATTGAGTCTAAAAGCATGGTGGGGTTCATGCGCCAGCTAAGATATGGAGTGTGTGTGATCGGCGGCGAGATGCTCAAGAATACTGGGGAGTGATCAGAGTGAGTGCATGCTAGGTGTTCCACCCCCGTCAACCATGTGCAGAGACCCCTGGTGAGTACCCAAAAGTCCAGGGGCGACCAGGTTTCGTGTGCAGCTCTGTAGCAGGTACCCTCCCTTCTATCCAAATTCCAGTACCTCCAGGCATCCAGCAATCCCCAGTCAGTGATGATATCCCCCAGGTGGCGTTGTAATCGGGTGTAATGGTGTGGTTGCGGGTTGTGTTTATCTAGTGTTGGGTTCAGAGTGACATTGAAATCTCCGCCCCATAGCACGTGCACAGAGTCAATATCTATGATCTTCCCCCATAGTGTAGTAAAGAACGTCGGATTGTCGGTGTTAGGGCCATAACAACTAACTAGTGTCACTGAGTTTGATGCCAGCGCTCCCCACATCAAACTAAACCGTCCCTGCGGGTCCGATAGCGCTCCTGCCGGTATGTATGGGGTATTTTTGTGTACTAATATAGCGGTGCCCCGTGAGTAGGTGGAATATGATGCAAAACACCTGTATCCCGCCCACCTGGCTGCAAATCTCTGCGGCCGTTTGGGATCTAAATGGGTCTCCTGGAGCATTGCAATTTGAATTGAGTGCCTGTGCAGGTATGCTAGTATTTGCCTATGCTTCCTAGGGTCTCCCAATCCCTGGACATTCCAGGTCAACAAACGTATCTGAAGGTTCGCATCCAGGCTACACTGCTAATATGGTGGACGTATCTTGTCTTTCCATTTGGAAAGGAGTGCCTCATTCCCAGTGAATTACATAGCAAGCGGGGCTGAGAACAATCTGTGTTGTATCAATGAGCCTATCTCGTATACCATTCTGGAGCTGTGCAAAATCACAGTGTCGTACTGCTAAGTATCCAAACAAAACTTCACCTAGTTCCCTCCTCCATCGACATCCCCAACCTGTCGTGAAGAAACATCCCCACCCATCCCGCCCAAGAAAATGGCCCACAACCTCATTGTTTTTAACATCTGTACCTAAAATTTGGTGTTCATCCAGGGAGGGGCAGCGCCAGAGGGAACTCCTACCCGCTCTCTCTCCACCGGAACACAGAAGGCAGAGGGGGCGGGATGCCCAGGAAGCAAAATGGTATGCTTACTACTCATGAGCCATTTGAAGTGTGCAAGCTTGGGAATAAATAGTTCAGCAATTATGTAGAGCAAAGGTAGTCCTGTCGCAGTGCAGAAGATGCTGTGTCATGGTCTCCTTCTTCAGATGTAATCATGTGCGGCATCTGCTTTGGTGAGCAGAATCAGTCATTGTCCGAGAGTTGGGAAGATGTTCTAGCTTCGGCGTTGTCATCCTCAAGGGTGGACCTCGGTTTCTTCCCCTTCCGTAGATAGTCCTCCACCTGCTGCGGGTTGGTGTAAAAGTATTGCTTCTCCTGATGAGTTATCCATAGGCATGCAGGGTAAAATGCTGCATAGTTTATCTGTGCCTGTGCAAGCTTTCGTTTCACCACTGTGAACTTTTTCCTGGCTTCCTGAACAGCGACGGTGAAGTACGGATATAGAGCTACGGTATGACCATCATATGTTAGAGGTGATTTCGATCTCGTCAACCTCAAGTCGCATCACGGTCTCTATAGTTAAGGAACTTAGCAATAATAGGTCTGGCTGGGGCACCAGGGGGGTCTGGGACCCAGTGATCGATGTGCCCTTTCTACCACCAACAGATTTGAGAAGACCTCCGGGCCAAAGAGTCCACACAGGATTTCTTCCACATAGTATTCCATTTTGCCAGTATTGGCACTTTCTGGTATTCCCAAAATGCAGATATTATTGCGCCGAGAGCGCGCCTCAAGGTCTTCATTTTTGGCTGCTATGAACTTGAGCAGCTTATCCACTTGCGTCATCTGTTTCCCCAATGAAGCTGATGCATCCTCCAGGTCCGAGATTCTGTGCTCCATCTCCTCAATATGCGCATCATGTTTTTCCAGTTTGAGCCAAGAAGTCCGGTCGATTGCACATTTCATCCATTTTGGCTTCTATAGAGGCCAGACTGTGCTTCACAGCCACGAGCAGAGCTTTTATGTCGTTGTTTGTAGATGGCATAGTATCAGCGTGATGTCCCGTGGGTGGTTGTTCAGGGTCGCTCTGGTGGCGCGGCTTTCTGCGGGCTTCAAAGGGTAGTTTTTGCTGCTTCGGATCTGCTTTGCCCATTGCGCGCCAGCTAGGCATGTCCGCTCCGCTTAGTTAAGAATCTCTGCGGACTCAGAAGTCTGTGGGTGCGACCCTAGGATGTTGCCGCTGTGCGGCACCCAATTCAGTTGAGGACAGCGAGGCATTGTTGTAGAGTAAGATGGCCTTGCAGATGTGGTGGGCTCTACTGAAGCCGCAGTGTAGAGAGCTGCTACGATGGGATTGTTCGCGCTTACAGCTGCGCAAGATGCTTTCCAGCACCCAATGGCTGTGGTCTGCAGGCTAGATATGGGGGGGTTTAGGGTGCCCTATCAGGGTCACATGGGCAGTAGCAGTCTGTCTCCCCTCCGTGGCGGAAAGTTAGCACTGGTTTCCAGGTATTTACCTGCACACCTGCAGGCTGTTGCAGCAGATGAGTGGGTCATAATGAGACCAAAGTAGTACTCCTGGGGGTGACCGGTCTCGCAGTGTCACAGAAGGTTTCCAGCAGGGCGCAGGAAAAAGGGACAGATACCCTTGATGCGGGCGCGTTGTTGCTGCAGACCCTACACCGGTTTTGAGGCCTCAGTAATGTGCGGGTGAATATTCAAACAATCGCATTGGTTTTAGGCGGAGGGAGCCTCCTGCAGCTCCCCTGTGCCTTGTCTTCCAGGCCGTTCAGGCCTCTGCGAGTCAGTGGACCTCCCCTCCGCTGTATGTGGGGTTGCCAAGGCCGTCACTGCCTGCAGGGATAGTTGCCCCTGGTAATGCCGCTGGGAGGCCTCCACCGCACCTCAGGAGATTCCGCCCCGCCCCTAGCTGCTCAGCTCCCTGGTGCAATGGCCTCGCAGTGCGTACCTAGGGGGGGAGCAGCTCCTGCAGTCTCTCGGCACACCACGCAGGCCGCAGTCAGCAGGCATGCGGCCTTCAGCGTCTGGAGGCAGGGAGCCGGTCCGTCCTGCTTCTCCCACTGCAGACCCTGCCGGCCCGCACACTGATTAGCTCTATCCTCAGGACTCAGGGACGGATCCTCTCTGATTCCCATGAGTACTATTATCTAGATGAGCCTAAATCAATAATTGTAACTATGCCAAGTAGCCCAGTTGCCCTAGGATGAAGATAGCAATGACTTTTGAACAGAGTATGTTAATCCTGTTATGTGCATCATGTGCAGGGAATTTTACTAAGAATCCTCATACATAATAAATGAGGCTAGTTTCAAGGAAAACCATCAACATTTATTCAGCACATAACTGGGTAAAATGTCAGTGCTAGAACCGTTATGCAGAGCAAGGTAAGACAAATGTAGGTAAAAGGTCACTTTGCTTCTTAGGCCTAGGTTAGGGAACATAACACAGGCTCCCCCAGAAAGCTAGGCAATAGCTCACGGGCAGTGGCTGACATCTTATTATACTGCAAGTACTGTAATATGCCTAGTGCAAATGAGTCGATTGTGTCCTCCCTGGTGATAAATTGACCCCCCAGGTATAAGTCGCCTGACTTCTCACAACCCCTGTCTCTCCATTTTATCATCAACAGGGTGTTCTCTAGATCTACGGAGGGCTTGAGCAGCAATATCAACACATCTCATGCAAATGAGGCCCTGTAAAGGACTATCGTGACCACTAGCTCCCAGATACAGCCCATCTGCCTAACCAAGTATGGGTAAATGTCCGGGATGCATGCCCTACACATGAGGAGCTGTGGTAGACCTCTGCAACCATCTAGGATGCCCAGTAGCCTCTTCTCCCATTTATCCCCCTCATCAAACCAATGGATCGAATGCTTACACATTCACTGCCATGTAATAGAACTCTAGATTGGGGAATTCAATGTCCCCTCTTTCCCTGGGTTGTTACAACATACATAGTCCAATTCTTTTCCATTTCATGAACCATAATAGATTCAGGAGGACACTGTCCAGCTCACAGAAGTACTGTCGGGGGATCTCACATTGCGAGGCACCACGGCAATGAAAGTTGCAGGTGCAGGACAGGGTCCATATCTGCCAGTGTCCTAAGTGGCATGAGTCGTGACTTCTGGGTGTTTACTGAAAGGCCGGAGACAAACGCAAACTCAGTCAATGCCGTCTGCATTATCGACAGTGCCTCAACCAGCTCCCGCAGATACACCAGGGCGTCATCAGCAAAGAGTGATATTATATGCACGGTTCTCCCCACGTTGATCCCCATTACTCAAGCCAGGGTCATAGCAACACCGCGAGTGGTTCAATTGCCACCGCAAATATTAGTGCCGCAGCATAGCAGGAAAGGACTCTGACACATAGCCACCAGTTCGGACTCTGGCGGTTGGTGCAGAATACAATAGTTTTGACCACGCAATAAATTAGGGCCCAAACCCCATTTTCTTCATGACCTGCCAGTTGTAAGCCCACACTACTGAATCAAAGGCTTGTTCTATATCGAGGAATGCTAGCACGTATGAGCTGTGTCATATTTCAAGGGGCCTCGAGGATGTGAAAGATCCATCGAAGGTTTAACATGGGCTCCTCTTATAGATTAATCCACATTGATCTTCATGTATAAGTCTAGGTAGGTAGGGAAGCACTCGGGACACCAACAGGCCACTCAGTATTTTGGTATCTATGTTAAGCATTGAGAGAGGGCGGTAAGACTTCACCTCATCTACTGGTTTGGGCACTAACACCACTAGTGCTTCTCACATAGTATCCCTTGCATTTTTGCTGGCTTTTGATTTCTTTAACGATGTAAGAATCTCTTCCCTAGTCACGTCCACCTTAGTGTAGTCCTATCTTCCAGTCTCAGACAGGGCAGTTCTAATTCCTCTAAAAAGTCCTGTATGTTTCGCGTGCAATCTGATGCCATTTGTTGTCTGGAGGTGCATGTTGCTGCATCTCTGTAATTGTCACCATATTTGTGCCTGTGACCCTCTGGGGTCTAGTGTTGTCGTTTCTGCCACATATAAGTCAATAAGTTGAAGTTGTAGCAGCTTACCTATAGCCAAATGGGATATCGGGAGTCCTGCTGCCTCACCAATCTTGCCCCCAACTTGTCCCCCTCAGTATGGAGTCTCTCTCTGTGGGCCGTATAAGTGTATTTTTCCAATCTGCGCCAGTCATCAAGTACAACTCTACATAATCGACGCCACTCTTCTAATCTGGGAGGTTGTGTCGGAAGCATCTTTTCTATGTCCAATAATTTGGATTTGTCTTGTTCCAGTTGTTTCTGCACCCCATATGAAGTATTCATACACACTCCCCGAAGTACTACTTCCATTGCTTTCCAGCCATGAGCTCTACTTGCAGATTTACCCAGTTTTCGTGGAACTTTCTGGACTGTGGTAAAAAACGGCGGCTCCGCCAATGCCTCCGCATGTATGCACCATTGTGGCACCGCTGGGCGCGGTCGTTCCCGTGCCAGGGAGAGCAACAGGGGGGAGTGGTCAGAAAGATACCTTGCCAGATATGTCACCTCGCAAGTGACAATTGCGAAGCTTGGAGTCGAGAGATAGTAGTCTAGTCTGCTATATGTACCCGCTGCCGGCGTATAGCAAGAGAATATTCTAGCATTCGGGTGCCTTTCCCTCCATTCGTCTTTTAACGCTAAATCTAGTATCAATGTCTGCAACCATGACGTTGTGTGGGGTTTCTTGTGAGCTCTGTGTCTAGTACACAATTAGTCACCTGCAAGCAATATGTCACCAGTTAGGTATGGAGTCACTGCTGTTGCCACCTTAGTAAAGAACTGTGGGTGAACCACATTCAGAGAATATACCAAGATGAGACCGAGATCCCACCCATCTAGTACTCTAGACATGATCACAAAATGTTTCAATATTCAAGAAGGAGCGTCACATATATATATAAATCCAACAATCAAATATTGAAGTCCCAAAGAAAATAAAGGAAGATCCTTAGGATATCTGCTTCATGTTCTGATCTTTATTTTGAATGAGAGTCATGCCATCAAAAGTCATCCAAATCCGGATTTATCGGGCCGGACTGTGGACGCCAGAGCATATCGGGAAGACAGCTATTGTGATTATAGGAGAGTTTTACACAATATAGACAAGGACAGAGGACTATATTTGGAGGAAACAGTTATATCGAATTGGGTTGACTTTGGAAAAGAAAATTTTTCTATTAAAGATTGGTTGTCTGACCAAGAATAGGATGATGATAGAAGGATACCATAAATTAGAGCCCTGAGGATGTCCTAAAGGAGGACGAAACGCGTTGGCTGTAAAAACATTGTTTGTGAAGTTGGATGACTTTGGATGTTATTGTGGCTTTGACGGTGGGCCACGAGGAGTTAAGCGTTCCGATCCACAATAATAATTGTTTTGATAATAAACTCTCCAGTGCACAGAGGGTTTGACCCCCATCGTCGCCCTTTAGTTTTATGATCACAAAATGGCTGTCAGTGTCCACTTCATGGCCCCTATGCTGGTATATGTTGTCCACTAATTAAAGTGGGCACCTTATACCAGTCCAAACAGCTCTTATGGTGATAAGGTTAAAGATAACCTTCATGAAAGCTATCCTAGTGGTAGCTATGGAGAGCAGCCTTCAGGCTAAGTCTTGAAGGAATGTAAAGCAGCTTGTTATACCAGATCAGATCCTCCTGAGTAACCAAATGAAAGTAGAACCACACAAGTGTTATATAAAATATATGTATTCATTACTAAACACTCTCTACTAACCTCTATACGAGATTAGAGCACAAAGCACACAATACTTAATCAATAGAACGACAGTAAATAGCACAATACACAGCGGGCTCCAGGGGGAGACCGAACCATATACTAATACAAGCATTTGCAATGCAATAGGTCTCGCAGTTATGAGAGTCTCAGCTATTGGCATTGTAAATAACAATGCCTTTTATTTATGTTTTAAAAACAAAAATAAAAGGCATTATTATTTGCAATGTCAATAGCTCAAACTCGCGTAAATGCAAGACTTATTGCATTGCAAATGCTTGTTTTTTACTGCTTTAAGAATGTTCTGATAGGAAGAGAAAATACCAGCTTTAGGTGATTTTGCTAGTCTTTTAAAACGCCTGGATTAATAAAATAGTGGTCATGCCGCTAATAAAAACAACAGCCAGGTGACAAACCTCAGAGGCACAGAACATTTAAATTACTGTAAGTTGTTACGCATTTTCCTAAATCATAAAGAAATTAGCAAATATATACCAAAGCATCTTGTAAAAGATGTAGAAGAATTTTGCTTCCATTCAGCTGAATAAGCATTTGAACACCTTGTACATTGTCTAAGAGGACGTTTAACCTGTGTAATATGACAAGAACCGGCACCGATAGAGAGTGAGACGTTTAGCTCCTAGCGACTTAAAGTCCGCTTCTTCTCTTTAGCGGAATGTACATTTATAATAAACCAGGCAGAAATGTGTTAAGAAAACCCCACATGCTCCCAGTTCCAAATCTGCAGCTTGGTTTAGGGAAAACCAGGCTTTGTTAGTGAGTTATTATACAAACCGAGGCGTGAAACTCGAACTAAGCAGAAATACCGCACCAGGTAAATACCACATCTAAACGGGGTTTAGAAACGGAGCCTGGAATCGCACAAGCATGTTCGATTCCAGGGTCTGTTTTCAAACCCCGGACAAAGGGCTCTCGCCTGCCCCGAAATTAAAATAAAGAAACACGTGCCTTGAAGCATTCTGATCTCACCGCGCAGCGCTGTAAAAGCACCTCATTACATACTGTGGGATAAAAGCGGATTCAGCTCCTCTTCCTTTCTTTCTAATTATATTCGGCTGCCCCCGCCAACCCCCCGAAGAAACATTTTTTAACAAGCTCCCCTCGTTTGGTGGGCATTAAAGTTTGTTTCGATAAAACAAGCGCTGAGAAATTAAAGCATCGCGGAAACACTCGTGTGTTC
The DNA here is from genome assembly GCF_964204655.1 of Triturus cristatus. Lineage (NCBI taxonomy): Eukaryota > Metazoa > Chordata > Amphibia > Caudata > Salamandridae > Triturus > Triturus cristatus. The sequence continues at coordinate 1,185,642,829 of NC_140581.1, read as the reverse complement.
ACTAGTTTCTGGTGATGTTCGCACTTTAGAAATATGGCCCACTTTCACAAAACTTTCTGCCCACCTAAGGTCACTCACCGAAGTACCGAAGTACCGACTGGAAAGCAGGAATACTGGTTCATTTCTGGGTTATTCCAACAACAGTTCACATTGCGACTGTTGAAAATCCGCAAACGGTGCAAACTGAATCTAGATGCAAATGTAAAGCTGGGGCGTGCACGAGGGTCGGGGGGGGGCACGCACTGTCTTTCCCAATTACCGCCTACAGCAAGGTCCTGGGGACTCTCCAAGCTATGGGGAGTCAGGGCACGTCTTGAGCAACCAGGGAAGCCCAAGGAAATTCAAAGTTACCCTCGCTAGGACCCACAGGCCAATGGACCAGGGATTGTGAGGGGACCTCAAGCACAATTACAAAGCACCAGCCCACAGAGCACTCGTGGTGTGGGGCCGGAGATCTTCGGTGGAAATACTGCTCGGGGTTGGGACTACACATAATCCAAAGCACAGCCTCAGGGATTGCCAAAAAAAGCATATGCTGCTGCAAAAGTACACAGTGCACAGGGGTTCGGATTGCACGGTCCCCACAAGGGATACTGGTCTCAGAATTGCTGAGAGAGCACATCGACCTCAGGGACACTCAGGAACCCACCTCCTGTATTGCAGAAATCTTCGGAGTCCTCAGGAGCTTGGGAGATGCAAACCAGTCAGATGCGTTTAGGTGCCTGCTGCTGCAGGGGAGTAACTCCTTTACTCCAAGGGAGATTCTTCTGTAATCCAGCAAAGTGTAGACCGTTGAAGTACTTGGTTTCAGCTTGCAGAGTTTAGGTTTCCTACTTCATACCCAAGGAAGGGGTTGGACTAACTCTGGGGACCCTCCTAGGGGAGGGGTAGGACAGAGGAGTGGCGACACCCATGTCCTTGGTCCAATTTCGCACCAGAGCAGGAGCAAATGGCTCCTGCAACCGGTTTGAGCTGGACTATTCATGGGGACACCAAATGTGCCCCAAGTGCAGACTTTCTGGCACTCTAGGAGTGCACCCACCCAACCCCAATACATTAAAGCCTGTCTGGGAGGTTGTCACACATTCCAGTGACAAGAAACCTATAGTCAGGCCTTCCTCTGCTCGAGCTTGGCTCAGCAGCAGGAGGGCAGACTCATGTCTGTGGCTGGCAGGATCCATTTTGTGATGCCCAGGTTGAGAAAGTCTAGGAGGGTGGAATCATACCTCCCCCGCCAGTTACTGACGGGCATGTATGATTCCAAGGTGTTTGACACCAAACATGACATGTTTCTAAGTGCACCCCCATGCACGGCTCGCAGCCGTGCGGGCGCTGACCAGCGCCACCCAAGCAGAAAATGGGCTTCGGCCCAAACGAGCACAGAAACCAAGTTCCAAACCAGATGGGCGTGTCCCCCAGCTGGTTTGGAACTTGTTTTCTGTGCTCGTTTGGACCGAAGCCCATTTTCTGCATGGGTGGCGCAGGTCAGCGCCCGCACGGCTGCGAGCCGTGCATGGGGGTGCACTGAGGGACAAAGAAGACTGTGTCATCTAAAGAAAACGTTGACTATTGAATTCGAACTATATGAACCTCAAAGAAAAAATTCTATACATCACATATGTAAGCCCTGAAGAAGTCTCGTGGGAGACGAAACGCGTTGGCTATGAGGATATGAAATATGAAATGTAAAGATTTTCCATCTGAGAAAAATGAAGAAGAACATTTCTCCATGAAATACACATCGTGTGCTAGATGTCTTCGTTACTGAGTTGCTGTTGCTATATTACGCTTATATAAATGTATATAGTGCTGAAACCCTTTTGCATTTGAATGTTGTTGTAGGATTTGATCCTACGTTTTAGGGAGTAAAGAGGGGAGTACTCTCTGGTTTCGTGCACTATTCAATAACTAGTAACCATATTCATTTGTTGTGTGCAGATCTGATCAGCCTCTACCCTCAGGTTTTGGTTTATAATGACATGTTTCTAAGCAGCCGTTTTAAAGTTAGCATTTACCACGAGGTTATAATGCACTTAAATATATATGGTTGGCTGCATCACAGACAACCCCTGTAAAATAGGTTCTGAAAGCCGCAGAGGGGCTCTGCTCATGCAGGAGCACCCTCTCACATAAAACCCAGCACCCTGCCTTCAGGATTGATAAGGCCTGCAATAGGGGTGACTGATAGGTTTATATGTGCAGTGATTTAGAATAGATATAGGGAACCTATTTCTAAGTAAGGGGTGCATGCACCACCTTATACAGGCTGCAGTAGCAGACCTGTGGTGTTATTTTGAATGGCCTCTCGGGGTTGACACAATACATGCTTCAGCCCCTGGGAGGCCTCTGGAGTACCTATGCCCTGGGTACATGGTGTACCATATACTAGGGACTGATAAGGGTACCCCAGAATCCAATCTGGAGTGTACCCAAAGTACATGCAATCAATTTAGAGGAAAAAGCAGATAGACTGGGGTCCTGAATAGCAGGATCCCAGTCAGTCTAAGTCAAAAACAGTGATACATCAGCAAAACATGGGGGTAACTGTAAGAGGCAGACCCTACTCTCCTACACTGTGATGGTGCTGAGTGATGCTGAGGTTGCACTGAGTGATGCTGTGGTGGCACTGAGTGATGCTGTGGTAGCACTGAGTGATGCTGTGGTGGCACTGAGTGATGCTGTGGTGACACTGAGTGATGCTGTGGCGGCACTGATTGATGCTGTGGTAGCGCTATGATGCTGTGGTGATACTGAGTGATGCTGTGTGGAGCTGAGCGATGCTGTGGTTAGGCTGAGTGATGCTGTGGAGGCACTGAGTAATGCTGAGGAGACACTGAGTTATGCTGAGGTGGTGCTGAGTGTTGCTATGGTGGCACTGAGTGATGCTGAGGTTGCGCTGAGTGATGCTGGGGTGGTGCTGACTGATGCTGTAGTAGCGCTGAGTGATGCTGAGGTTGCGCTGAGTGATGCTGTGGTGTTGATGCTGTGGTGGCACTGAGTGGTGCTAAAGTGACGCTGAGTGATGCTGTGGTGACGCTGAGTGCTGTTGAGGTGGCGTTTAGTGATGCTGTGGTGATGATGCTGTTATGCCGCTGAGTGATGCTGAGGTGGTGCTGAGGGATGCTGTGGTGGCGCTGATTGATGCCATTGTGGTGCTGAGTGATGCTGTGGTGATGATGCTGTACTGGCGTTTACTGATGATGTGGTTACACTGAGTGATGCTGTGGTGATGCTGAGTGATACTGTGGCAGCACTGAGTGATACTGTGGCAGCACTGAGAGACACTGTGGCAGCACTGAGTGATAATGTGGTGGCGCTGAGTGATGCTGTGGTTGTGCTGAGTGATGTTGAGGTGGGTGCTGAGTAATGCTGAGGTGACACTGAGTGATGCTGTGGTTATGATGCTGTGGTGGCGCTGAGTGATGCTGAGGTGGCACTGAGTGATGCTGTGGTGACGCTGAGTGATGCTGTGGTGATGATGCTGTTGTGGTGGTGAGTGATGCTGAGGTGGCGTTGAGTGATGCTGAGGTGGCGTTGAGTGATGCTGAGGTGGCATTGAGTGATACTGTGGTGGTGCCGAGTAATGCTGTGGTAACACTGAGTGATGCTGAGGTGGCGCTGAGTGATGCTGAGGTAGCACTGAGTGATGCTGTGGTCACTCCGCATGATGCTGTGGTGGAGCTGAGTGATGCTGAAGCGGCGATGAGTGATGCTGAGGCATCGCTGAGTGATGCTGTGGCAGTGCTGAATTATGCTGTTGCTGCGCTGAGTGATGCTGACACAGCGCTGAGTGATGCTGAGGCGGCACTGAGTGATACTGAGTTGTCGCTGAGTTTTGCTAAGGTGGTGCTGAGTGATGATTTGGTGGCGTTGAGTGATGCTGTTGTGGTGCTGAGTGATGCTGTTGTGGTGCTGAGTGATGCTGTGGTGGTGCTGAGTGATGCTGTGGTGGTGCTGAGTAATGCTGAGGTGGCGCTGATTGATGCTGTGGTGATGATGCTGTTGTGGTGCTGAGTGATGCTGAGGTGGCGTTGAGTGCTGCTGAGGTGGCGTTGAGTGATGCTGCGGTGGTGCCGAGTGATGCTGTGGTAATGCTGAGTGATGCTGTGATAGCGCTGAGTGATGTTGTAGTCACACTGAGTGATGCTGTGATGGTGCTGAGTGATGTTGTGGTGGCGCTGAGTGATGCTGAGGTAGCACTGAGTGATGCTGAGGTAGCACTGAGTGATGCTGAGTTAGCACTGAGTGATGCTGAGGTAGCACTGAGTGATGCTGAGGTAGCACTGAGTGATGCTGAGGTGGCGCTGAGTGATGCTGTTGTGGTGCTGAGTGATGCTGTGGTGGCACTGAGTAATGCTGAGGTGGCGCTGATTGACACTGTGGTGATGATGCTGTTGTGGTGCTGAGTGATGCTGAGGTGGCGTTGAGTGATGCTGTGGTGGTGCCAGGTGATGCTGTGGTGATGCTGAGTGAGGCTGTGGTAGTGCTGAGTGAGGCTGTGGTAGCGCTGAGTGAGGCTGTGGTAGCGCTGAGTGATGCTGTGGTCACACTGAGTGATGCTGTGGTCACACTGAGTGATGCTGTGGTGGCGCTGAGTGATGCTGTGGTCGCGCTGAGTGATGCTGAGGTAGCACTGAGTGATGCTGAGGTTGAGCTGAGTGATGCTGTTGTGGCGCTGAGTGATGCTGTGGTAGTGCTGAGTGATCCTGTGTTGAGCTGAGTGACACTGTGGTGACACTGAGTGGTGCTAAAGTGGCGCTGAGTGATGCTGTGGTGACGCTGAGTGCTGTTGAGGTGGCGCTTAGTGATGCTGTGGTGATGATGCTGTTGTGGCGCTGAGTGATGCTGAGGTGGTGCTGAGGGATGCTCTAGTGGCGCTGAGTGATGCCATTGTGGTGCTGAGTGATTCTGTGGTGATGATGCTGTAGTGGCGTTTACTGATGATGTGGTTACATTGAGTGATGCTGTGGTGATGCTGAGAGATACTGTGGCAAAAACAACAATTGATGGACAGAATGCAGAACAATGTCATACATTCACCCCAGTACAGAGATCTGGGCCTAAATCCATCGTTTTTTTGCTAACCATGCCTTTCCAGTTTGAACCCAGCCATATGCAAATCAGTCTTGACCCTGTGCCTCATGGGAACAGTCCAGCCCGAACTGCCAAGCCAGGTCCTCCCTGGACTGGAAAAAAGCATCCTAGGACCGGTTTCGGGGTTTCACCCCTCTTCAGCCAGGATAGCTTGATTCCAGTGGCATGGAGAGCACGGGACCCACGTCTGGGCATACCCTTCCCACTCGGGGTGACAAATGCAAAAACAACAATTGATGGACAGAATGCAGAACAATGTCATACATTCACCCCAGTACAGAGATCTGGGCCTAAATCCATCGTTTTTTTGCTCACCATGCCTTTCCAGTTTGAACCCAGCCATATGCAAATCAGTCTTGACCATGTGCCTCATGGGAACAGTCCAGCCCGAACTGCCAAGCCAGGTCCTCCTTGGACTGGAAAAAAGCATCCTAGGACCGGTTTGGGGTTTCACCCCTCTTCAGCCAGGATAGCTTGATTCCAGTGGCATGGAGAGCACGGGACCCACATCTGGGCATACCCTTCCCACTCGGGGTGACAAATGCAAAAACAACAATTGATGGACAGAATGCAGAACAATGTCATACATTCACCCAGGGTCAGACTGATTTGCATATGGCCATATCTGAACTGGGGTGGCAGAGTGGGCTAAAGAACGGTGATGGATCAAACCCAGATCTGTTGACTGGGTGTGAGTGTTTGATTGGTTCTGATGCTCCGTCCATCACCACCCCTTTTGTACCGAGTGATACTGTGGCAGCACTGAGTGATACTGTAGCAGCACTGAGTGATACTGTGGCAGCACTGAGTGATAATGTGGTGGCGCTGTGTGATGCTGTGGTTGTGCTGAGTGATGTTGAGGTGGGTGCTCAGTGATGCTGATGTTGCGCTGAGTGATGCTGTGGTTATGATGCTGTGGTGGCGCTGAGTGATGCTGAGGTAGCACTGAGTGATGCTGAGGTTGAGCTGAGTGATGCTGTTGTGGCGCTGAGTGATGCTGTGGTAGTGCTGAGTGATCCTGAGTTGAGCTGAGTGATGCTGTGGAGGCGCTGAGTGATGCTGTGGTGGTGCTGACTAATGCTGTTGCAGCGCTAAGTGATGCTGAGGTGGCGCTGAGTGATGCTGTGGTAGCGTTGAGTGATGCTATGGTGGCGCTGAGTGTGTAAGTAGGTTTAATACTGATCCCCTTATAAAGCACTCTGATACAGTTAGGACAACACAGGCAAACAGAGACAAAACACACAACTCTTCCCAACACTTTCACTTATTGCAATCACACCAATTTTGAATAATGTCACCCTTTAACTCCGTGGATAACCTGACTAAATATTTGAAATAGTTTCACTTTATAGAGTCAGCTCAGTAAGATGCGGCAAAAAAGAAGCCCATTGGTAACTTGCCCTGGACACAAATGGTTGCCAAGTCATTGAAATAACATTAGCGACCTGAGCCCACACCCTAGTGTGTGTCCTCCACCTAGCTGTGTAAAGTGTTCGCCTCATGCATTCATGGACAGAGAGGAATCCTCTGGGACTCCCACCCCCTTGACAAGGTGTTAATGATCCCTCTGGATCAACGAGGGACAACAACCCCCAGCCCTGCAGCGTTGCACACTTTGTGAGGTAGTCACGATCAGGAAAGAAAAAGCTCACGTTTGTCCCACTGAAAAGTGAAGCAGACCAGGTGAGGTCAGCCGCTGTGCACCGCTGCTTATTTTAAATAATTAAAGCAAGATCTATAGGCCTGTTCTAACTCATGCTGGTAACAGAAAGGTAGAAATAACCACCAGACTGCAGGTAAGAACTGCGTCTGCGTGCATGTGGCTGCTCGCTCCCGTGGCAATATTCCATGGGAGTGAACTTTTCAGAAAAGGTGGGAAACGCACCCACCAGTAGCCATTTGCAGGCTACCATTGTTAAATGAAAGACACACAAGCCAATCCAAAGTGTGGGAGGAGTCAGACCCCACACAGTACAGACAACAGATCGGCTTACAACGCAAGCGCTGTAGGCTTGACCTAAAAAGGTGGGACATTCAACACCCATCAGCCACTACCATACACACATTTTTAGATGCCAAACAGATAAGCCGATCCTAAGCAAAGGAGGAGTCAGACTCCACAAAGTTGATGCAACAGATCACCTACAATGCAAGCACTGTTTAAGTTTGACCTAAAAAGGTGTTTTGGGGAGCCGCTACTAAGCTAAGGCTATTTGCTTTTAGGGACAGAACAGTGAGAGGCTTGTCAAGTGGCAGGGACAAGGTCATTCTAAGAAAGAGCAGCCTTCCTGTACGAAGCAAACAGTGAATGCACAAAACATCAAGACAAAGATTGAGAGGGACTCCCAATGGAGGTTAAGTCTGTAAGAGTTACATGTTGGGGGGTTGAGGAGTCCATCCTTTCAAATCTAGTGACCACAGGATAGGGCAGGAAGGAAAAGGCAGGGGGCAGAGGGGGGATGATGAAAAGAAAAATAAGATATAAATAGAACATTCATTAACAACTGTGGGAGATACTTATGTGGTATGATTTGTAATGGTAGAGGGGCTGTTTCAGGGACAGCCTCTGTTGAGCAGGAGTGCAATTTTTTTGCTATAACCACTGGGCGTTGCAGCAGGCCAGTTATTCTGTAAATCGATTTATTTTGCTTTATATCTGCCTGTGCAATTGTATTTTGCAAAGTTAAAATATCTAGGACTTCATAGCAGTACATGTAAATTACCGTATCTAAATGTGCATTGTTTTGGGCCAGATCCCACAAATATGCACTGTACTCAGCTGCTAAAACAGGCGTAGTCCGTGCCTTACCTAACCACTTTAATAGCTTGTCATATAGCAGTTCATATCACACTTCTGATGTGCCTTAGCAAGTGCCACCCTGACATGGCTAACATTAGGGCAGTGCGACTCGTGCCACAGCGGCAATCTCTGACCTCGGGGTGCAGAGTTTACAAATGTATCATTGATTTAAAAGTGCCTGCTGTAGAGCGCCTTGCCTTCAGCAATCTTCAGGCAACAATAAAAATGTCAAGATAACTCTGGTGATTAGTGGACCTGCTGGAAAGAGTTTGCCTAGTGGCAGTCTTGACTCATCATAAAGGAGCACAGAGGGTAAATATGCCTGCTGCAAACAGGGTTGGCTCCTCCGCTAAGGCAAATGGAAAAATAAAATGATATAGTTAATATTTTATTTTTTGTACCTACGGAGCGGGGCTGGTGTCTCAGGGTTAGGAGTCGTTCATGCACTTAAGTTTGCATGATGGTTTGGCCAACCGTCTTGGGCTGGCCAGACAGTCATGCACACTTTGCATGTTCTCCCCAGGCTGTAATACACAGCTTGGATGGAGGGGATGTATGACGTAACAACGCGAGTCTTTACAACGCGTGCAGTTACATCGCGGTTTTTACAACAAACGCGATGTAACCACGCAATGCAATTACAACGCAAGTCTTTACATCGACTTGCGCTAGATGGCGTGCTAACATTAGAAAAGCGTAATTTACTATTCCAACTCCAGTCCACTTAACAGTAGGGAAGGTGTTGGGATAGTAAACTACACTATTTGTAATGTTAGTACGCCATCTAGTGCAAGTCGATGTAAAGACTTGCGTTGTAATGGCATCGCGTGGTTACATCGCGTTCGTTGTAAAAGTTTCGTTGTAATGGTAGTGCGCTGTAAAAGTTTCGTTGTAAAGGTTGTTTACCGATGGAGGGCATACACAGGTTCCCACTGTCTGTATGAGCGCCAAACCATGGCACTCAGACCAATCATAATGCTGATTGGCTTAGGGGAGGCTGGGTGCTACATGGTTCCTTGACTCGTCCAGAAGGGAAGCAGTGACAGAGAGACGGCAGCCGTACAAATGTAAGTGGGGTTTTATTTTCATTTTTTTTTTACCCCCCGCCATCCCCTACAAGCCGCCACTGGATGCAAACCACGCATACCATGCACATCAAAAAGTGCATTTAATGTAGATCGTTAAGTGGGTTACTGCTTTTGTAAGAGAGGATCTGTGGTTACTTGCAGTTCATAAGTTACAATCCTAACATAGCACAGTGAGATATTAACTTATCAAAGAGCTGCATGTAAACTGCATGGTATAGGTTAGAGCACTGATTTTCCCCAAGTCTTTCATTATCCTATTGTTGCTAAAAATGGTTCATTTTGGTAGAAATCAACTCTTATTAGTAGAGCCAACCACTCTGTTTTAAATCCTGAGTTTGTGCTTCTCCCGACCAAGCACTCTTAAAATATACTGCCTACCAGTATTGGACACATGTGATCCCCATACTTTATAAGATTCACTGTCTTATATAATATTTTCTATAGACTGATTCATGCACGTACGATTCATTGTCTCTACATAATGTGTGTGCGATGTAAAGTGCCTTGACACCCACGACCGGTGAGTAGGGCTATGGAACAAAAGAAATTCATGTGAGAGAGGGGCTTTGGAGAGATGAGGGGCTCTGTTGGAGGGAGGTAGTGAAGGAATACGTGGGGAAAGGAGGTCATTGGAGGGCGCCAACATTGTCGCCATGGGCGCCACCAATGTTAAAACTGGTCCTGCACCCTTGTTAAAACTGGCCCTGTACCCTTATCCTCTTTCCTGTTCCTGTCAACCACACATTACTTCGGGAAAGACTTAGACAGTGGCCAGGCATCTCTGGATCTGTGCTTCAGTTGGTCAAATTATTCCTCATGTCAACAGCGCCAAACAGATAAGAATTAATTAAATTACCCACATGCCCATCTGTTAAGGATCATCTCTCTTATGTCTTCTTTAAAAAATGTATGTATTTCCCCGGCATACCCCCTAGAGCAGTACTTGAAGAACATGCAAATGTATGCTGAGAAAATAAAAAATCCACTTCCTTTTGGAAAATAGCCAGAGAATCCAACCAGCCTTCCCTGTTGCTTGCATCGTGGGTTACGTTGACTGAAGATCTTTTTGTGCATGAACGATGCAAGGACTGAGACTCCAGCATTTGAAGCTACTTAGCCCACTTCACTACCTTCTATCTGGCTTGCCAAGCTAGACAATGCCTTTGTAGACCTCATCAAAAGTAAGAGATTTAGGATTTATTTTTACACCCACTCACCTGTCAACACTGTGGGCATGCAGCGTTCTTTTCTGCTTAATATTCTTCAGCTCCTTTCCACTGAGCACAGTCAAGCTGACCAGAGCCTTTATCCTGGCATGCTTTACCTACTAAACCATCATCTACTTTGGCCATCCCCAGAAACTCATGGTGAAGGCACAGAGACCTCAGAACGAGGCGTCCAAGATGTACCTTCACCTGTGCTAGTGGACCCACATCATACCTGCTCTTCTAGCTTTATGCTGGCTTCCAGAACAGTCAAGGGTTAAATCCAAGGTCTTGTTCACTGTTCATAAAGTGCATTGGGGCAAAGATTCTGTATATCCGCAGAGCCTGAGGCCTCACTGCATCTGTGCCCACAAAAACACTGTCCGACTCTCATCTGATAACACAATGATGCTTCAAATGGATGAAAATGAAAAGGTGGCAGATCACGGGGAGAACAAGAACCGACAATCTGGAACACCCTTAACTGCAGCTGAAGAGCTGGACTCAAGCACGTGCAGCTCAGAAGACTCTTCGGACTTGCTTTCTATTTAGACTGGCATGGCGTAAAGGTTAGGCTCAAGAACATCAAACATGGTTTCTACCTCGGCCCAATTGAATGCAAAGTTTGCTTTCCAACAATTAGGCTTTGATTCCAGCTTTCAGTGTTCCTAAGTCTGGAGAGGCAACACACATTTCAACCGGAAATTCCTCAACAAATAAATTATCCAAGTCATGGTACTGACTTTATGTGCTGTATTGGCTTCCATAGGATTCAAGCCCGTGGTCTGCAAATCTCAGCAACCGTTTAGCGCTGCGAGCCATCCTGCTAGCCAACATGATATGAACTAATATGTGCACATCATACCATTGGCCACATCCGTGAAAGCATAATTCAGTGCTTTCTTTTAAAGTTGGCCGCGTACACTGTTACTAACAACATGTGCTTGCAAGTTTATAACAAACGCCTGGGCATTGCCTGCACTCGGGGCTTCACACGAGACAATCTAGGCCGCAAGGTGACTTTTCCAGACAATCACATAACGGAATACACGCGGCGGCAATTATTTAAACACGTATCCTTATAAAAACTCCAAGAAAACAGACACCTCATTCTCTTGAGGTCGAGAAAAACAGAATGGGACCCGTGGAGCTGTAGCTCTTGAGCCAGCCCTCCCAGCAGAATCTATGGCAGGACCTTCCAGAGCTCGACAGCAGAGTTCAACCGTATGTGACTTATGGGACACCCCCACCCACACACTGCATGAAAAGACATACGTGAAGAACATGGACACGTGTGATCCAGTCTCTGCTTGAACTGTTCGCCGATTGAACTGACATTCCTACTTGTGTGGAAAGGTCAGGTAAGGAATAAAGATAAAGGCACGCAAACCGCGTGCGTGCTGCTGCTCCGCTCGCTCCCAAGGCAATACCACAGGGGAGTTAACTTTTAAAACAAGCAGAAGCAAATTTAACGCACTGATTCTATAAGGTTTGCCTTTTTTCTAGGAGGGAAGATTGGCACTTTAATGGTGGCCTAGGCCGAGGATCAACCTAATACAATCCTTTCAATCTTTTGAGGCTCCGAGAAGGAGGAGGAAATTGAGCAGCTTTGGAGACTGATTCCATTGAAATGAATGGGAATGTCCAACATTATTGGAGGGTGGGGAATGTTTTCATGGCAAGTGTGAGAAGGTGGCCTGATATATGCTGTCCACTAGTTCTAGTGGGCACCTTGTATCAGTCCAAACAACCCCTTATGGTGATAGGTTAAAGACAACCTTTATTGAAAGCTATCCTAGTGGTAGCTCTGGAGAACAGCCTTCAGGCTAAGTCTTGAAGAATGTAAAGCAGCTTGTTTTACCAGTCTGTAATCTCTTGAATGATCAAATGAAAGGACAACCACACCAGGTATATATTTAAAATATATGTATTTAGGTTAACACACACCCCTCTAGTCTCTTTATGAGACCGGAGTTCGAAGTACTCAAGTTACAAGATAGCAATCATCAGTAATAGCACAAATACATGTTTGGGCCCTACGAGCGTACCAAACCATATACCAAAAAAGTGGTATAAGAATCACGACTGGAATATACACTAGGCCTATAGCCTGTAGAGTCGCTGGGACCCCAAGGAACCACCCAAGTTAGTGACACAGGGGACCCACGGGGACTGTATGCAGTGTGTAAACACAACCGCGGGTTCCCGTTATCTTCTATGGGCAATGTCGCGGTTGGAAATTTAAAGATTAGGGACACTTCTAATCGAGTCAGGACCTAACCCCTTTGGACTTAAGAAGTTCTAGGGCTAGCACCCACGAGAGCACCGGAGTACTCAAGTTACCTCACCCAGGGAAGCCGGGTGCATAGGTGCCTTTTGGTGTCGGGTTGAGTCGTCGATTTCAATGGAAGCCTGCAAAGAACTGCTGCTGTCGTGAAGAGGAGAAGTGTCCAAAGAGATCCAAGCCTGGATCTAGGATGGAAGGAACCTGAAAGCAGAGGGGACAGAGTCTGGGTCACTAGCCAGTGACCGAGGGCAGGATGGACCAATGCCCACAGATGTCGGGTGCTTCAGCTGAGTTGATGGGTGTCTTGACTCTTCAGCCACGAGGTCCAGGAGGCGTCGACAAAGTCCACAAGCACGATTCGAGTTGTCCCATGAAGTCTGTCGAATGCTGCGGTGCCGGCGACCAGATTGGACCCAACAAGCCTTGGCAACGGCAAGTCACTGGAATTTAGAGAAAGGACTGCGGTGCAGACCAGCAAGGTCTGATAGACTCACCCAGCAAGGGTAAGTAAGAGCAAGTCTGGAGCAACCAGAAAATTCCAAGTAGAAGTGGAGTTGCCTTTGTGGGGACCTGCTAGCCAACGGGCTAGTGATCGCAAAGGAGCCTCAAGCGGTCGCACTTGAAGCTGGCCCACGGGTCACTCGTGGAGTGGAGGCCAACAATCTTTGGTGCAGGAAGTGCTCAAGGCTGGGGCTACTCGAAGCCCAAAGCACAACTTCAAGGAGGACCAGGAAGATAGTGTTGCTGCAAAAGTTCACGGTGTCCAGGGGTCATGGTTCCACGTTACCCACGACAGCCATGGGCCTCAGCTTTGCTGTGGACTCAGGGTAGCCTCAGGAAAGTCTGGAAATCCACCTCTGGTGATGCAAAGACTTCGGCGTCCGGCGGGACCTTCAGCGATGCAGACCGGTCAGCTGCTTTTTTGGTGCCTGCCAAGCAGGGGAGTCACTCCTTGACCCCAAGGGAGATTTCTTCAGTCTTCTAGTTAAAGTAGAACATCGAAGGTCCAGGATATATGTTGCAGAGTTTCGTCCAGGGTAATCTAAAGTCCTAGGGACTGGATTCCTATACTTATAGTGAGTTTAGGGGATGGACTAACTCTAAGGCCCCACCTATGGGTGGGCTTGGAAAGAGGGGTGGTTACACCCATTTCCTTTGTCCAGTTTTGCGCCAGAGCAAGGGCAGGTAGCCCCTGCAACCGGTTTGAACTGGACTATGCACAGGGACACCAAGTGTGCCCCCAGTGCAGGACTTCAAAGCACCAGAGAGTGTTCCCGCCCAGCCCCAATACACACCTGCCTGTCTGGGAAGGTGGTTACACCTCCCTGCGACAAGAAACCTATTGTCCAGGCCTCCCCTGCCGGAGTTTCGGTCAGCAGCAGGAGGCCAAACCCGTGTCTGTGGCAGAGTCATCCATTTTGTGATGCCAGGGCTCAGGAAAGTCCTACCTGGTTTAGCCAGTGTGAACATGTCTTTCCCTCTAGAAGGGTGGAAGGCTACCCCCGCCGCCCGAATTGGCGGGGGGGTTAGTATTCCAAAGCGTTTGACACTAAACACAACATGTTTTGATGTAGCCATCCCAAAGTTAGCATTTACCGCGAGGTTATAATGCACTTAAGAGTATATGGTATGGCTGTATCACAGAACAGCCATAAGGAAGGATTTCCGAAAGCTTCAGAGGGGCTCTGCTCATGATTGGGCACCCTCTCACACAAATCCAAGCACTCTGCCTTCAGGATTGTTAAGGCCTGCCATAGTAGTGGCTTATAGGTTTATATGTGTCTGTATATGTATGTGGATATAGGTAGCCTATACCACTGCAAGGGGTGCAAGCACACCCTTACCCAGGCTGCAGTAGCAGACCTGTGGTGCGATTTTGGAGTGCTTCCTAGGGGTGGCATTATACATGCTTCAGCCCCTGGTAGGCCTCTGAGGTACCTATGCCCTAGGTACATAGTATACCATATACTAGGGGCGTATAAGGCACTCCAGAATCCAATTAGATATGTACCTAATGTACATGGAAACCATTTTACAGAGAGAGCAGATAGACTGGGGCCCTGAATAGCAGGATCCTAGTCCAACTAAGTCATAAACCAGCAAAACACCAGGCAAAAAGTGGGGGCAACCATATAGTCAGATTCCACCTTCCTACAGCAAGTGATCCCATAGAAGTCTGTGGGAGACAGATTGCTTGCAGGGTGATGATTGCTCAAAGGGATGACGCCCTCCAAAAGAGGGTGAGTTGAGAAGTGCGCAAGGAGGGACTAAGACTCCATTCTCTTTCACCGCTCTTCTCGAAGTGGATAGAATGCAGAAAGGGTGTATTAACATGGAATATCATTTCAATATAAAACGAAAACCTCTTTAGCACAAAGGTCTAACAGCTACCGTAGTCCAATGTGAATGAAAGAGCCCAGTAGGCTGGTGCTGCTCTGCAAGCGCCAATTACATTTTACTGTCTGATAATTGAAGGACGGAGTGACAGCGGCCCTTTCTGTAATCTCAAGAATGTATGATCTTCTGCCAACACTGACTTCTAATCACCTTCATTAGCCGGTTTATCTATCATGAAAGTCCTGGTACAAACAAGACCTTTTTAGGTCAAGCCTAGACAGCGCTGTCCCTTAGCGAGTTGTAGTAATTGCTTTGTGGAGTTCCAACTCTACCTATTGCTTGCTTTTGTTTTTCATTTGTCTATGTCAGTGTCCTTCAAAAATCCTTGCTTGCCAGTGGTCAGCCCTGCCTCTTTGTCTCTCCCTTTTCTCTTCCAATCCTCCCATGCAGCAGGGACTAAGTACTCTCATATCACACTACAGTTCTACATCTGTTCGTTGGGGGACTACTTTTTTCTTGGTTTCCTGCTCTGTTTCCTCTTTGACTGTGTGTAGTTTTGGCACCATAGCTGATTAGATTTTAATACAGTTTTTCTCCCTCCCACCACCTTCTAATTCCACAGTTGTATTGGGGGTACGTCTTATGCCATGCCTCCTGCTTCATTGGTTACATTTTTGGGGCTTTTAGCAATTTTTCAATGTTCTCCTTCATTTGGGCTTTTTTTAGTAGGATGTTAGTTTGGTTTTGGGCTGTGTTTTAAGGAGGATTGAGCTTGTTGTATTTTTTTTTTCTCGGACAGAAGGTTTTCGACTGTTTTACTACAATTTGAAAGTGTTTACATTTAATACTTTAATTGGTTTCGTCCAAAAACAGTTGAAACATGCCTTTTTGAAGACTTCAAAAATCGTTTAGAAGACACTGGTTAATGCGAACTGCATGATTTTAAGTAACAAGCATTACTATAGCTGAGACATGTAGCACAAGTAGTCAGTACGTGTCCCAAGTTGGCGGCTGCAGTTGCTGTTCTAGTCATTCATGACACTATGGAAGACAAATGACCGGCTTCTGCTGCCTTCTCCCAGCGGCTGCTCGTGGAAATCGGCAGGCTCCGCCGATTGGTTTAGACCATTGCGCTCCGTAACAGAAGTAGTTCACGTACTCCTCACTGAGAGCTACCACTGTAGGCTTCATGTTAGCAGGTGATAATACGGGAATTTTAAACCAAGGCCCGGAGGCCAATATTATGCATATCCTTTTTATTGCTCCCCAGACAGCAGCAACAAATAAACAATAGAATTAGAACACTAAATAACTTCTTAGAACACTGAACATGCATAAATATGTAGAACTGGCAGCCATCTTCCTCTTTTGTTGCTGCTCAGTGAACAGATAAGTCAAACTTTTTACCAACGAATTGAATTAATTAGAATATGTTTGAATGATTAATTGTATGATTTATTTAAAAGAGTATATTTTAATTAGCTATCGTTTAAAGATTTAGGCCCACATGCATCAAAGCAAAAACCGGTCGCAAACGAGCAGATTCTTAGAATCTGCCCCTTTGCGACCGGTATTTTTGCATTTGGGATGCATCATCCCAAATGCAAATATCGTAATTTAAGTAATCTCTAAATTGCGATTACTTAAATTGTGATTGCATTTAAGGAATCTCAAATTGAGATTCCTTAAATGCAATGCATTAAAGTAAAAATATTAGCGATTTCGCTAATAGGGGGAGCAAATTACCATGAAGTAGAACTTCATGGTAATTTGCAAAAACTTTGAAAAATGCACTAAAGTGCATTTTTCAAAGTTCCATTTTACACACACACATGCCCTAGGGGCATGTGTGTGTGCAAGATGTACTCATATGCAGATTTCAGGGGTGCAACAGGGTGTCCTTTTGACACCCTGGCACCCTTGAAATTGCATGAGCAATTTGCGATTCTCTAATTGAGAATCGCAAATTGAGAAAGTCTTCCCATTCATTCCTATGGGCCTCTAGGCCCATAGGAATAAATGGGGAGGTATTCCTTAATTGCGACTCGCAATTTGCGAGTCGCAATTAAGGAATGTTTAGAATTCGCTATTTTGTAAGCGATTTCTACATGCATAGCCTTTTGCTATTCCTTATTAGCGAATCCTTATTTTTCGCTAATAAGGAATCGAAAATGGCATTGTTGATGCATGTGCCAGTTAGTCTTCAAACTGCTGTTTGTTTAATTTAAATGATAAATGTTTGAGGATATATCGAGGGTCACTTCGTGGCTATTGCGGGAGGATTAAATTCGGGTTAATGAGGAGAATAAGAGTTGAGTTATAAGAAGGCTCGCGTGGGTAGGAAAGAGCCATTTCGTTAATCTGGAGTTACCTTTTGGAAACACTGTTGGGAGTTGAGGTAGGCGCGCGTGTGAGCGCGAGGCAATGTGCCTGTAATCCGCGAGCGGTATTAGATTGTGTGTCTCGTGGTAGAGGATGAAATCCCTAGCGCGAGAGAGGCGTGCGCGCATTGAAGTCAGGGAATTTTGAACTAGTGAGGCCGCCGCACGCGACGTGCGGCGGCCATTTTACATGATTGGGAAACTAGAGATTGAAGTAAATGGATTTTAAGGAGGACATGTTTTGGGAATTAAAAAAGCGAAGTCTGTCAGAACGATAGGCAGTTTCTGACAGACTTCGGTCGGAGTTCAGGAGGAGGTCGTGTTTAGGTTTGGAAGTGAGGAGATTAGGAGAATATTTTGGATAATTAGGATATATTTGCTAAGGATGAAGAAAAGGAAGGGAGTTTAAATAGTATTATTAATAGAGTTTGGTGAAAGGTTTGTTTGAAGAAAGATTTAATTGTAGTGCGAAGAAAGATATTAAAAAAAAAATAATAATAATAATACTAATAATAAATAAGAGAATGGAAGTAGTTGAAGGTAGCTTTGAGGAGAGAATGAAGTGCTACATGGAAAAAATGTTTGGGGAAATGTCGGC
The DNA here is from genome assembly GCF_964204655.1 of Triturus cristatus. NCBI lineage: Eukaryota > Metazoa > Chordata > Amphibia > Caudata > Salamandridae > Triturus > Triturus cristatus. Next base: position 1,185,625,039 of record NC_140581.1, on the reverse strand, counting down.
ATCATTAGATACAAAAATAGAGAATACTATGGAAAAAGGGATGATGAGAAGGCAAAGATCAGGGGAGGATGAGAATTTTTGGACCACGGAGGAGAATGAAGTGGTTGCAGGTGGTTCTAAAGATGGAAATAAAAAGGCACAAAAAAGAAAAATGATTGAGTCATTGAAAAAAGGGAAAGAACGTTAGGTTCAAAGAGGAATCGCTATAAAGGTGAAGGAGGGCGCTAAAAGGGCGCAGAATATAAAACATACTACTGTTGCATGTGATTCAACATCTTCAAGGGGTGATGTGGAGCTTACATGTAGCTCAAGTATCAAAGATTCAGATGTGGAGGAAGTTCCACTTAAAAGGAGAAAGATAAAAGAGAGAGAGATTAAAATGGACGAAAAAGAGATTGTGGATCCTCAGGGTAAGGATATGATTGACCCCCTATTGATACAACATCCTCTTTCTCCGCAGTGGGCTCCAGTGGAGCACGTTGCAAGGTACGTGAGATATTGGATTAGGAGGGAGATTCCCAAAGAAGTCAGGACAAGAATGAGAAGTGAGTGACCTAGACCTAGTCTAGAGAGCAAGGTTGCCTACACGCCAGAACTTGATCAGAAGATTATGGCGTTTATAAATAAATATGGAAAAGACCCAAAGAAATGTCTAGAGAAAGGTTTAAAAGGATGTCAAGACAGACTTTTAGATGTCTTGGGGCCACTGACAAAAATGTTTGATATGTGCGAGGAAGCACAATCTAATAATACTGGAGTTGATGTGGCGGAAATGCGACAATGGGTCCAAAGGGCCATTTGTCTGCTGGGGAATGCAAATACAGCAATTTGCATTGAAAGAAGGAAGTCAATTCTATTTAAGATTGACCCTAAATTGGCGGACTTACCGAATAATGAACCGGGAGAGCGAAGTGAGTGCTTGCTCTTTGGAGACGAGTTCGTTAAAGATATGTCTCACTATGTTAGTACATTTAGTTCGCTTGAAAAAGCGCAAAAGGACATAAGGAGAGTTTTTGGAGTGGCCGGGAGGATGCGGGGTCGATTCCCCGGCCGAGGACAAGCCTTTTCTAGAGGGAACTTTGGAAGAGGAGGAAGGCCCTATGTTTCTAGTTATGGATCCTGCTTCTACGGATCAAGAGGGGGACAGGGAGCTTTCTTCCCTCAGAGGCAGCGAAGCAGAGGCAGAGGAATGCGTTCAGAGAGGCAGACAAGAGGTGCCTCAGGTAAGATGCTTACAAGGCCCTTTTTCTATTCAAATAAAGTTGGGCGGCAGACTAGCCCAGTTTGTTTCGAGATGGAAAGAAATTACAAAGGATCCATGGGGTTTGGAAACGGTTACTGGTTACAAAATAGATTTCTTGCAGACGCCAGTTTAGGTGAGAGCACCGAATATTTTGAGATTCTCAAGGGAGATGGAGGATTTGGTGATGAAGGAGATAGAGGAATTAGAGAAAAAAGGTACTATAGAAGTGGCAAGGATTGTGAAGGGAGGATTTATAAGCAACATATTTCTGGTGGAAAAAAAGGAGAAAGGTATGCGTCCGGTGATAAATTTGAGGGAATTGAACGATTGGGTGACGTACAATCATTTCAAAATGGAGGGGATTCATATGTTGAGGGATCTCTTAAGGAAAAGAGAGTGATTGACAAGATTGGATCTGAAGGATGCTTATTTGACTATTCCTATGTGTAGGGAGCAGAGGGACTTCCCACAGTTCAGGTGGAAAGGAAGGTTGTGAAGGTTCAGGAGTCTCCCTTTCGGATTGACTTCGGCCCCTTGGTGTTTTACGAAGGTGATGCGTCCAGTAGCAGCTTGGTTGAGGTCAAGAGGAATACGTTTAATAGTATATCTGGACAATTTTTTGATCATGGCAGAGGAGAGGAAGTTGGCAAAGGAGCAGACGGAGTTTGCAGTAAAGGTAATAGAGGGTCTAGGTTTTATAGTGAACAAAGAGAAGTCTTGTGTGAAACCACAGCAGACGATTCAATTTTTAAGTTTTCAGATACAGACGTCGGACTGTGTGTTGAGGTTACCTATGATGAAGTTGATGAAAATAAGGAAGGAGGTGAGAAGAGCAATGAATTCGGAATGGATTACATTGAGACAGTTAGCTCGGTTGCTGGGTCTATTGTCAGCATCAATTCAAGCGATTTTTCCGGCCCCTCTACCTTACAGGGCATTGCAGAGATTGAAGGGTTTTTACTTAAGGAGGGGGGTGAAGTATTCTCAAAAAATTATGTTGAATCAAGAGTCAAAGGAAGAATTGAAGTGGTGGCTGATGAATCTGGAGGCTTGGAATGGCAGGGCGATTTTTGGAGAGGTTCCAGAGGTAGAGATAGAATCGGATGCGAGTCTTCAAGGATGGGGAGCACGATGTGGTCTGGTTTCAACAGGGGGCAAGTGGTCAAATGAGGAAAAGGAGATAAATTGTCTGGAGCTTCTTGCAGGATCTTTTGCAATAAAAAGCTTCATGAGAGATCGGGTGAAATGTTGTGTGCTGTTGAAGATGGACAATTTGTCGGCTGTGAGGTACGTGAACAAATTGGGAGGACCTCAATCGAAAGGTCTAGTGGACTTGGCGAAGGAGTTTTGGAGATTTTGCTTAGAGAAGGAGATTGTGGTTCAGGCTCAATATATTCCGGGTCTGTGCAACATAGAGGCGGATTGGTTTTCAAGATATCTCAGAGATGTGAGCAATTGGGAGCTTCAGAAGGGGATATTTTTGAGGTTGGTGAAGAGGTGGGGTCCATTTCAAGTGGATCTTTTTGCGGACAGACTGAATTGCCAGTTGAGAGAGTTCTACAGTTGGAGACCGGATCCGGAGGCAAAAGGAATAGATGCCTTTCTTCAGGGTGTGGGGAGAAATTATGCTTTTCCCCCATTCTCATTGATTCAGAGAACTCTGATGAAACTCAGGAGAGAGAAGGCAAAGATGGTAATTTTGACGCCCTTTTGGAGAGCTGAAGTGTGGTTTCCAGATATGATGGATTTATTGATAGAGGATCCGATGTTGTTTACCGGATTTGAGGGAGATCATTCTGGATCCAGAAGGGAATGTTCACGATTTAGTGATGAAGGGTCAGTTAAGATTAGTGGCGTGGCTGATTTCAGGAGAATATGGCAAGTGCATGGATTATCGAAGGACGCTGAGGATCTTATCGCTGAATCATGGTCAAAGCGAACGACAAAAGTTTATAGATCAGCTTGGAGAAGATGGTCTGATTGGTGTGTCAAGAGGAATTTGGATTCCGTATCAGCACCTATAGTGGAGGTGGTTCATTATTTGTCCAAATTGTATACGTTAGGATTGGCTTACAATACAGGGAATATTAGCAGATCTGTGATTTCAGTGGGTCATGTTTTGGTGGATGGTATACCTGTAGGACAAAATGTGTTAGTTAAAAGGTTGGTTAAGAGTGTAAGGATGGTTTTACCTTCAAGGGCGAAGTATGGTGTATTATGGGATGTTTCTTTGGTTTTGAAAGAGTTGGATAGTTGGGGTAGTAATGCCTCAATGGATATTAATTTACTTTCTTGGAAGATGGATATGCTTCTTTGTTTGGTTTCTTGTAGAAGGGTGTCTTATATAAGAGCCTTGGAGGTAGATTCTAGGTGTTATCAACCAGAGGGTGTGTGTTTTGAGTTAAAGAAAAGAACGAAGAGCATGTCTAGAACTATTTTCTCTCCTAATTTGGAGGGAAATGACAATTTGTGTGTGGTACGGTGTTTGAGAGAATATGAAAGGAGGACTTTAGTTTTAAGGCAAGGAGGTTGTTCGCAACTTTTGATTTCTTATAAGAAACCTTTTAGGCCAGTTTCAACGCCTACATTGGCAAGGTGGGCGAGAGAGGTGATGTTGAGGGCAGGAGCAGATATAAGTATTTTTGTAGCTCATTCTGTTAGAAGGGCTATGGCATCAAAGGCGTTTATGAGAGGATTTAGTTTAGGTGGAATTATGAAGGCAGCGGATTGGAGTAATGAATCTACTTTTAAGAAGTTCTACATTAAGCATGTGGAAAATGTCTTGGATAGAGTTTTGGATGAACTTTGAACATGCATAATATTGGCCTCCGGTCCTTGATGTAAAATGCAGATTTTCCACATTTAGAAATGGGCAGAAAATCATGATTTTAATAAAGGCACGGAGGCTAATATTATCCCTCCCCTGTTCCCTCCCAACTTTATTAATGGTTTTGTTCCTTTATTATGCAGGTTAAAGAAGAAGGATTTGGAAATACAGAGACTTGGAAGTCGTTGACAAGACAGATGAAGTTTTGTTGTTATTTAATAAGAGACTTTGGATTTTATGTTTATTCGCAGCACGCAAAGAGGAAGATGGCTGCCAGTTCTACATATTTATGCATGTTCAGTGTTCTAAGAAGTTTTTTAGTGTTCTAATTCTATTGTTTATTTGTTGCTGCTGTCTGGGGAGCAATAAAAGGGATATGCATAATATTAGCCTCCGTGCCTTTATTAAATTCATGATTTTCTACCCATTTCTAAATGTGGAAAATCTGCATTATTTTACTGTTTTAGCACAGATACAATAGTTTGGACCAAGACTGAATGTTGGACTAAGCAGAATCCTTTACAGCTGTAAGCGTACGTAAGTCAGATTGGACCATAATTGGATGTTGGCTCTAGCACCTTAAAGTTTCTAAGAGTAAGTGTAGAATATTCACGTTTATAATTGCAAGTATTGCATGCGCCCGATACACTATTTTTTGTTAATAACAATTACCGATACACACATCAGTATGAGTATCACTGAGCGCAGAGGCACCTGCTCCACTTTCTCGCAGTCCCCTTCCTAACAGACAATGAAATTACAAGCTCCCGTGGACACGCATTATGATGATGGACCACCTTAGAGACCGTTGTTACAATATGTGGCACGAATGGCATTGTGCCTGTTCCAAGACACACACGTCCTTCGCGCCCATGGCCCCTCACACATAAAGACCCACGCAGTCTGGTTAGCCTGTATGAGCGCGTGATATCTACTCATTCTGGGGCAGATCTGGAGATCGCTACCACCTTGTTGTACGCCGCCTCACGAGTTTGAATGCAGTTCTGTGCCCGTGGCATTTCTCTTTACACTACGGCAGTGTGTATTCATATCCCTGTGATTATTTTAGGGTGGGATTAGGATCTATGGCCTACATGAAGCTCAAACATTTTTTCAGTAAGCATGAGCATTTTCTCTGCAATATTTCTTTCTTAAATCTCAACAACACCGCATTTCAGAGTCAGACTAGTTAGTTTAAGGAGTAACGCAGTCTTTTTATAGCAAATAAAACCCACAGTACAGACTATAGCACACTTATGCAGCTGCATTATTCTACACCAATGATTCAGCTTCCCAATATTTGTGGTTTAGCTTATGATGCCGGATACAAGCATATTAGTCACCGTGGTTCGGTTTGATTGTAGGCATTATGAAAGCTAATTATGGGCAATGACATATAATTATCTTTTCTTTAATTTTCATAATCAGTCAATCGTAAAAATGTATGGCCCTCACCCTTATTCCTATTGACTACCTATTTAGTTTCTGAAAAGCCACTGCTGTTGCTGTGGAAATATGAAACGTGAAAATGTTCGGTACAGAAACGGACTTCATGTCTGACCGTGCTTCAACCAAACGCACCATCCATTGAAAAGGGAAAAAATATTTCTCTATAATAAAGTAATTTATTTTTATACATGAATGACGAATGTGAGGAACAGCTTCAGAGTGTAGAGACAAAATCTTAACAAATAAAATAAAATATCAGAAGACTTAATAAGCAGCACATGGGGACTTTTTCATTGAAAAGTGTGGATATGGAAATTAATTTTGCAAGTATAGTGACGGCACATTTTGTGCTCTTCTGTGGCATGGGAACTTTGTGTTTTTTCACGTACCCTGCATATTCATATTGCGCACGAGCAATCAAAAATGCATTTGTCCTTGCGTTAATACATTTGGCACATTTATTTTGTGAGTATGAGCAATCTAAACATTTTGTGGACGTGTAAAAACACAGACAGTGCATCAAACAAGCATTTGCAATGCAATAGGTCTTGCATTTGCAAGAATTTGAGCTATTGGCATTGTAAATGACAATGCCTTTTATTTATGTGTGTGGAAAAGCTGCCACCGTTGCATAAACACGCCCTTTGTACTTATAGTCCCTACTTGCGAATAGGTATGCTGGCAGTAAAATAGGCGTAGTTAGTGCCAGCGTTGCTTCTCGTAAGCAACGACAGTAAGTACAAAATACGTGTTTACGCTCCGCTTGCAGGTTTTTTATATACATAAATAAAAGGCATTGATATTTACAATTCCAATAGCTCAAACACTTGCAAATGTGAGACCTATTGCATTGCAAATGCTTGTTTATCTTTGTTAGACGGCGACCTCAGAGGAGCCCGGGAAGGGAGTCCTGACTACCCTGAGACCCACCCTCAAGTATCGTAGCCGGGCACTGGCGGGAGACTCCTCAGGAGGAGAAGTCTCGTATCGAGGATCGTACTTCGGGCACCACACGACACAGAAACAACACACCGTGCGTTCTCAGGAACCAATCTTTATCAAATAGGTTAGCACTGCAAATATGTACAAGGAGAGCGCGGGCTCAATGAGTCTCGGAAGGGATAGGGGGTAGCGGGACAGTCTTTGGCACAAAAGTTCAAGGTAAGGATGTACCCGGCGCACAGCTCACAATCCTCGAGCTGGGGGGTAGGCTGGTTGTCGTGGGGTCCGGCGGGACCAGTGGAGTCTGTGGAAGCCGCGAGTCACTCAGCGGGCTCAGGTACAAGTTCGGAGGTCTTACGATCTTCAGGGAGCCGCGAGTCACTCAGCAGGGCTCAGGTACAAGTTCGGAGGTCTTACGATCTTCGGGGAGCCGCGAGTCACTCAGCAGGGCTCAGGTACAAGTTCGGAGGTCTTACGATCTTCAGGGAGCCGCGAGTCACTCAGCAGGGCTCAGGTACAAGTTCGGAGGTCTTACGATCTTCGGGGAGCCGCGAGTCACTCAGCAGGGCTCAGGTAGTTCTAAGTTCCAGGAGCCGCGACCGCGTCAGCAGGCTCTCGTTGTTCCAGCGTCGAATCTGCCGGACAGTCCCAGAGCACCCCTGGTTATAGGTCAACCCCTCTTTGATGTCCGGAGTCTGTGCAGGCAGGGGTCTTGTCACCTGGGGGTCGCTTGTCGGGGGTTTCCTGCCATTGCCTTTTGATCCTTTCAGGGCCGGGTCGGGAGGAGTCCCAGACACCCAGCAGGCGTGGAGCCAGCCTTCAGGGAGGCCGGAGGGCCGATCGAAACCCATCGTCCCAGGGGAGTTCAGAGGTGCGATAGAAACTGCTCCTCCCTCTCTCAACCCCTGGAAGTGTGATGTCCTCCAGCCGGAGTGGCGCCTCTAGGCCCGGGTCGCGCTGGGGCCGGGCGGCCATCTTGGTGCATGAAGTGGGCACGCGGGCCCGGGGTGGCCGAAGGGAGAGAGGCCATGGACGAGGGTGTCCGGGTTGAGTGCGTGTGTTCTGGTGGAAAGGCTTGGTGAGGCCGGGGGATTGGGGCCGCCGGCACCAGGTTAGGTGGTGTGGGGACCAGTAGAGCCATGTTACGAGGCCGGGTCCAACACGCGTCCCCCCCAGCTGAAAGCCGGAGAGAACTGCCCATCATCTTGGGGGGTTCTCTTCGCTGAGGCGGAAGAACCGGGAGAGGCCATCGGCGTTGGCGTGGTCCGTCCCAGGACGGTGTTCCACGGTGAAATCCATCCCCTGAAGGGAGATTGACCACCGCAGTAGCTTGGGGTTTTCTCCCCGCATCTGCATAAGCCATCGCAAGGGCCGATGATCGGTTTGGACTTTGAAATGGGTGCCGAACAGTTAAGGGCGTAGCTTCTTGAGTGCCCAGACCATGGCAAAGGCTTCGCGCTCAATGGTACTCCATCGCTGTTCTCTGGGTAACAGCCGCCGACTGAGGAAGGCGACGGGCTGGTTCAGGCCTTGGTCATTCATCTGGGACAGGACGGCCCCAATGCCATGCTCGGAGGCATCGGTCTGGACTACAAACTCCTTGGAGTAGTCGGGAGCCTGGAGGACGGGGGCCGTGCACATGGCCTTCTTTAGGGCATCGAACGCCTCCTGGCAGGCGGTTGTCCACTGAACCTTTTTTGGCTGTTTTTTGGATGTGAGTTCTGTGAGGGGGCCGACAAGGCTGCCATACCCCTTGATGAATCTGCGGTAGTAGCCAGTGAGGCCCAGAAAGGCTCGGACCTCCGTTTGGGTGGTGGGGGGTTCCCAGGCCACGATGGCGTCGATTTTTGGTTGTAGAGGGGCGACCTGGCCACTCCCGACCTGGTGCCCCAGGTAGACTACTGATCCTTGTCCAATTTGGCACTTGCTGGCTTTCACTGTCAGGCCTGCCTGGCGCAGGGCGGTTAGCACCCTCCGGAGGTGCTGGAGGTGCTCACTCCATCCGGAACTGAAAACGGCGATGTCGTCCAGATATGCCGCGCTGAACTGTTCTAGCCCGGCCAGGACTCTATTTACCAGTCGCTGGAAGGTGGCCGGGGCATTTTTCATTCCGAAGGGCATTACGCGGAAGCGGTAATGCCCATCTGGGGTGGAGAAGGCAGACCGCTCCTTGGCCCCCTCGGTGAGCGCAATCTGCCAGTATCCGCAGGTGAGGTCGAAGGTGCTGAGGAACCGTGCTGCCCCGAGTCGGTCAATGAGCTCGTCGGCTCGTGGGATGGGGTGGGCATCGGCTCGGGTGACGTCATTGAGCCCCCGGTAGTCCACACAGAACCGGAGCTCGGGGGCGACACCGGGGGCTGCTGCCTTCGGGACCAGGACCACGGGGCTGGCCCAGGGACTGTCAGATGGCTCGATCACTCCCATGGTCAACATCTTTGAGACTTCAGCTTGAATGCAGGACCGGACCCGGTCGGGGACCCGGTAGGCTCGGTGTCTCACCGGCGGGCTGTCCCCGGTGTGCACGTCATGGACACACCAGACGGTGACTCGGGGGATCAGGGAGAAGAGGTCGGCAAATTGTCCTAGTAGCTGACGGCAGTCCTCTTGCTGCTGGGTAGTGAGAGCTGGGGAGAGATTCACTCCCTCCACGGAGCCATCCTGCTCCTTGACACACAGGAGGTCCGGGAGGGGATCGGACTCATCTTCGGCCCCGTCATCGGTGGCCAGCAGGAGGCTTAGTTCTGTCCGCACGAAGTGAGGCTTGAGGCGGTTCACGTGAAGGACCCGGAGGGGATCCCGGGGCGACTGGACGTCCACCAAGTATGTGACTGGGCTCTTCCGCTCAATCACTTTGTAGGGCCCGGTCCACCTGTCCTGGAGGGCGCCTGGCTTCACGGGAGCCATAACCCATACTTGTTGGCCCGGCTGGAACTCGACCAGAGTGGCATTCTGGTCGTACCAGCGCTTCATCTCTTCTTGGCTTGTCTCTAGGTTGGCCTCGGCCAGTGCTCGGAACTTCCTGGTCTGGTTCCGGAGGGTCAGAACATAGTGGAACACATCTCGTGGGGTGGTCTGGGGTGCCGCCTCCCACCCTTCCTTAACCAAGCTGAGGGGACCCCGGACGGGGTGTCCATAGAGCAACTCAAACGGGCTGAACCCTAGGGACTTCTGGGGGACCTCTCGGTAAGCAAACAAGAGGCAGGGGAGCAGGACGTCCCACTTACGCCGGAGGGGCTCTTCTAGGCCGGTGATCATCCCTTTCAAAGTCCGGTTAAACCTCTCTACTAGGCCTTTCCCCTGGGGATGGTACGGGGTCGTGAATTTGTAGGACACTCCACATTGTTGCCACAGGGACGTCATGTACCTCGAGATAAAATTAGTGCCGCGATCGCTCACGACCTCGCGGGGGAACCCTACCCGGGAAAAGATCCCCATCAGGGCCCGGCCCACCACGGGGGCCGTGACGGTGCATAGGGGGATCGCCTCAGGGTATCGGGTGGCGTGATCCACCAGGACCAGGATGAAACGGTGACCTTGGGGGGTGGGGGGGTCCAGGGGCCCCACGATGTCGATCCCGACTCGTTCAAAGGGTGTACTGACGACCGGGAAGGGTTGGAGGGGAGCCTTGCGCTTCCCCCCACTCTTCCCGCTAGCTTGGCACGTGGGACAGGACTTGCAGTGGGCTTCTACGGCTGCTCTCATCTTAGGCCAGTAAAAATGGGTCACGAGACGGCTGTAGGTCTTGTCTTGACCCAGGTGGCCGGCAAGGGGGACATCGTGGGCTAAGCCCAGGAGGAAGTCTCGGAAGCGGAGGGGTACCACCAGCACCCGTCCGGATCCCAGCTCCACCGACTTCTGCTCACTATACAAAATGCTATTTTCCCAATAAATTCGGTGCGTGCCAGTTTGGTCGCCTGCAGCTTGGCCCTCGGCCTGGCGCCGCAGTCCGACCAGGGAAGGACAGGTGGCTTGCTCCCGGCAAAACTCCTCCCGGGTGGGTCCACCCTCGTGGCGCCATTGGGCCAACTCGGGTAGATCGCCTAACTCAGGAACCGGGGCGGTGTCGGACAGGGAGGGCTCGTCGCTGGCGACGGGCCCCTCCGATGGGGGGACGGGAGGACCCTCGGGGGTTACTGCTCTGACTTCTTCGGTCGGGGCGTCTTCGACTTCTCCCAGGGGGGTGAGTCGGGCTGACATAGATCGGGTGGTGGCGCACACCCACTCGGGGAGCCCCATCATCCCTAGGTGGGCCTTGCGTTCGACGTGCTTCCAGGGCGAACTCTCCAGGTCGTTCCCTAGGAGGCAGTCGACCGGCTGGGAGGTTCTTACGGCCACCCTCAGTTTACCTATTACTCCACCCCACTCAAACGGCACCAGAGCTACCTGACACATACTCTCTCTATTATCGGCGGAAATGACTGGGCAAAAGACGTTGGGGAGGATCTGCTCCTTGGGGACTAAGTGCCTGAGGACACCGGTGATGCTGGCCCCGGTGTCCCGCAGGGCCTCTATTTGGTGGCCATTGATCTTAGCTGCCCGTATTTCTTCGTGTTGGAGGGCAGGAGGCTACCAGGGACCATCTCCCTATCTCCCAGGGATACTAGGGCCATGGCTGCGGGTTCCCATTCCCCGGCTTCCTCAACCTCCTCCTCCAGAGCTACGTTGGCTATCTGTCTTGCAGGGGTGTTTTGGGTGGCCATGGGGCACTCTGGGTCATTGGCGTAGTGCCCGGGCTTCTGGCAACGGAAACAAGTGACGGTTACCCTGTGTCCCCGTCTCCCGGGGGGTCCGGTTACTGGTGGGGGGGGGCGCTGGGAAAGGTGGAGATTGGGTCTTCGGAGGACTATGCTGGGACTCTCTCTGGCCTCCCTGGTTCCCCCCTCCTCTCTGGCGGGGTGGTCCCTGACTGGCTCGGGGGTATTCTCCTACCATGCCCCGGGTGACCCGGGTGTTGGTCCAGCGGTCTGCTTCCACCGCCAGCTTCCTGGGTTCGGTGAGTTTGCTGTCGAGCAGATGCTGGCGTAGTTCCACAAAGCAGTTCGCAGCCAGGTGTTCCCACAATAGGAGGTCGGTGAGTTCCTCAAGAGTGGTGACTTTGCTGCCCTTGACCCACCCATCGAAGGCCCAACTAAAAAAGTTTACATATTCTACCCAGGTGGTGCCCGGGATTTTCCTGCAGTCCCGGAATCGTTGACGGTACATCTCGGGGGTGAGACCGTACCTTGTGAGTAGAGCCTCTCTCATGTGGCTGTAGGAGGTCTGCAGAGAGAGGGGTAGGTCGAGCAGGGTGTCTCTTCCTTCGCTCAGAAATCGTCCCCACAACCCTGCCCCCCAGTCCTTCTGCGGGACCCGATGGGAGGTCATGGCGACCTCGTAGGCCCTGAACCATTGCTGAATGTCATCGTTTTTATAATATTCCTTGACCACATCTTTGGGGATGTGGACCTTCTGCTCCGCTGGGGAGGTCGCCTCTCGGTTTCCCGGGGGCCTCCCTTCCTCACTTCTGGCCTTGAGTTCGATTTCCTTCAAGCTGCGTTCGTGCTCCAGTTGGAGCTTCCTTCCTTCGTATTCCCGTTGGAGCTTCTTCTCTTCTAGCTCGCCTTGCACGCGCATTTGCTCTACTGCTAGCTTTTTCTCGGCTAACTTTAATTCGCCTTCGATTTTGAGCTTAGCTAACTCGAGTTCGTGATTGCGGCTTCTTTCTCTGTCCGCGAGTTCCTCCGGGGATAGACCCCCTTCTGGTACGATGTTTCGCACCTGATTGTTGCTGCTTTCGCCTTGGGGAGGTTCGGCCTCGTCGGGGCGCTCCCCCGTGTTTTCCGGGCGGGAGGCCCCGGTATCCACCCAGGCTTTCAGTGCTTTCTGCAAATCTTCCTTGGTGTTGAGACCGGTGGTAGCGATTCTAAGTTCTTTGCAGAATTGCTTTAGTTCTTTGTGTGTGTATTCTTCTAGTTGTTCCACCTGGAACACTCTGTTGGCGTTGATTTCTGCGGGGATCACGGTGTTTCCTTCTGCCATCTTTGTTGGTAGTGCGTCCGTCGTTCACAGTACGATCTCTCGGTGATGGGCCTGAATCCCACCGCTGCCACCAATGTTAGACGGCGACCTCAGAGGAGCCCGGGAAGGGAGTCCTGACTACCCTGAGACCCACCCTCAAGTATCGTAGCCGGGCACTGGCGGGAGACTCCTCAGGAGGAGAAGTCTCGTATCGAGGATCGTACTTCGGGCACCACACGACACAGAAACAACACACCGTGCGTTCTCAGGAACCAATCTTTATCAAATAGGTTAGCACTGCAAATATGTACAAGGAGAGCGCGGGCTCAATGAATCTCGGAAGGGATAGGGGGTAGCGGGACAGTCTTTGGCACAAAAGTTCAAGGTAAGGATGTACCCGGCGCACAGCTCACAATCCTCGAGCTGGGGGGTAGGCTGGTTGTCGTGGGGTCCGGCGGGACCAGTGGAGTCTGTGGAAGCCGCGAGTCACTCAGCGGGCTCAGGTACAAGTTCGGAGGTCTTACGATCTTCAGGGAGCCGTGAGTCACTCAGCAGGGCTCAGGTACAAGTTCGGAGGTCTTACGATCTTCGGGGAGCCGCGAGTCACTCAGCAGGGCTCAGGTACAAGTTCGGAGGTCTTACGATCTTCAGGGAGCCGCGAGTCACTCAGCAGGGCTCAGGTACAAGTTCGGAGGTCTTACGATCTTCGGGGAGCCGCGAGTCACTCAGCAGGGCTCAGGTAGTTCTAAGTTCCAGGAGCCGCGACCGCGTCAGCAGGCTCTCGTTGTTCCAGCGTCGAATCTGCCGGACAGTCCCAGAGCACCCCTGGTTATAGGTCGACCCCTCTTTGATGTCCGGAGTCTGTGCAGGCAGGGGTCTTGTCACCTGGGGGTCGCTTGTCGGGGGTTTCCTGCCATTGCCTTTTGATCCTTTCAGGGCCGGGTCGGGAGGAGTCCCAGACACCCAGCAGGCGTGGAGCCAGCCTTCAGGGAGGCCGGAGGGCCGATCGAAACCCATCGTCCCAGGGGAGTTCAGAGGTGCGATAGAAACTGCTCCTCCCTCTCTCAACCCCTGGAAGTGTGATGTCCTCCAGCCGGAGTGGCGCCGCTAGGCCCGGGTCGCGCTGGGGCAGACAGGCCATGGACGAGGGTGTCCGGGTTGAGTGCGTGTGTTCTGGTGGAAAGGCTTGGTGAGGCCGGGGGATTGGGGCCGCCGGCACCAGGTTAGGTGGTGTGGGGACCAGTAGTGCCATGTTACGAGGCCGGGTCCAACAATCTTCTTTCCACTCATTTCCAAAAGCGCAGCTGGCGAATGAGATAGATGAGGAACTGTTGCTTACGCATCACATTACTGTCATCCTGTGACGTCGTATTTTTAATAGTGGCTTTGACATCCCCTGCTCATCCTCTGCATGTGAACATCGGTTGAAAAGTTCAAAGGGTTTTCAGTTTACAGTTGGTCTGACCCAGAGCAGTGGCGGGAGTAGGGCTGGCCTCCACGTACCTCTTGCATTGGAGGCTGCATGTCAGGGGGACCCCCGGAGGCTGCTCCAACCGGATCACATCAGGGGGACCCCCGGAGGCTGCTCCAAAGGGGGCAAGTCAGGGGGGCTCCCCGGATACTGCTTCAACTAGAGCACGTCAGGGAGGCCTCCCGGAGGCCGCTCCAACTGGAGCACATCAGGGGGCCCCCAATGTCTCACATTGGAGGCTGCTCCAACCGGAGCACGTTAGGAAGCAATGTCATATCACTGCAGTCTGAAACTAGATGCCGGAGACAGAAGAATGGAACGGATGCCGGGTCGAGAAACAACGCACTGTTTCAAACACTTCCTCACTCGTTCCCCTCCTTGCACCTTGCTCACCTCGGCTCCTGGTGCTCTTTCCCCTCTATTTCTCACTATGGGCCTCATGTAGGTAGCCAAATACCGGTCGGTAACGGCCGATTTTCGGTAAAAATGCCGTTACCGACCGGTATTCAGACAAGTGAGATGTAGGAGTCCAAAAAACACTTTTCGGTAAATATGAGGCGGTAAATACCGATTCATATTTACCGAATTCCAAAATACCGAATCAGAGTTACCGAATACATAATTAACGAATCGGTAAATATGAAGTGGTAAATATGAAGTGGTAAAAATGAAAATGACATGTAGGAGCACTCGGTAATTAAGAAATCCAAGAAAATCGGTAAATAAGAGTCGGTAATTAACACGGATTGAAAGCAGGTGGTAACCATCAACAGTGCAGATAAGCAATCCCAAAATGCAACAGCGTGGACAACATGCCCGCTATGTACGTCATTGCAAGGCGCCTACATCCACAGGCAGCAGGACTGAGGGTTTGGCGACGGGAGGAACGCATCTACAGACAGCGCATCACACTATTCCAGCTGACTGATGCAGAGATACATGAGAGGTACAGGCTACACCCCGAAACCATCATGGCCTTAATCAGGGACCTGCACCCACTCCTGGACCAGCCAATAAGAAGGGCGCACGCCATACCCCCACATGTGCAGGTGCTCTGCAGCCCACATCTGTTGGCATCCGGCAGTTATCAGGTGGTGACAGCTGCGGTGGGTGGTGTATCCCAGAGTTGCCTGTCCCGTTCCTTCAGGAATTTCCTGGATGCCATGATGCAGAGAATGCACCACTACATCAGCTTCCACAACACACAGGCTGCACTGCAGTAAACAAAAACAGACATTTCTCACATGGCACAGTTCCCCCATTTCATTGGCTGCATTGATGGTACACACATCCCAATCTGTCCACCAGCTGACACAGAGCACATCTACAGGATCAGGAAGTCCACCCACTCCAGCAATGTGCATACCGAATTGAATGATTTTGTGAATGGTCCTGTGGGTGGCACAACCAAAAGGTGGGCGTATGCTATTTACAACGAAGTCTGCAAGTTGTCGCACAGTGAGGCGGCTTCCAGATTGAGAGCTATTGACCAAGCAAACATGGAGAAGGCTTTAGCCGTTATAGATAATAGCTTTAGCACTCTCTCTTCTAGGATTCATACATGAGACAATAGGCACATGCAAGTACACGGCGCATGCAATGTACAAGCCCCGAATTTGGCGTGCGTCCTACGAGGTATCCCAGTGCCTGTGATTACACCTCCTTTCACTCTGCTTGCAAACGGTATTTATTTAATGTTGAATAATGAAGCTTGCTGCGGGATGTGAGTGGGAATCCCGTACATAACTGTCTCGCATAAAGTTGTCTGCTGCAATACTGTTCTTCTTCCACCCCCGCATGTGCGGCTGGATGTTTCCATCTGGCCTTCGATTCCAACCTTGAAAGCAGAGTTCAACAAGTTGGGCAGAATAGAGCGCTATTGTCCCACAAAGAGGTGCCTTTGACTTCCTCTCGTGAAACATTTGTCCTTCACGTTGCTAATACGCGCACTGAGGTACAGGCGCCTCTGAATACTGACCTCCCCCTGCATTTCGGCTCTTTGATCCAAACTATTTTCAATGCCTCGTCCACGACCGGCCTGGCTCATTTTTTTAAACTTGTGGGCTCGGGTCTCGTGACCTCTTTCCAACCTATTTGTGGTGTAATTCCGGCATTTGTTCATTCACTGTTCTCGAGCATCTTTGGAGGTGTCCCGCTGCTCCTGGCGCTAGTGGCAGGTGTGCTGCTTTTCCTTTTCATACTCCGGAATGGCTGCTCCTTCTGTGCCACACGAGCACCTGTCCCGTCTGCATCTTCTTCGTGATAGGATGCTTGACTTTTATGGTACTCTGCCATTGGCGACTTTGAGCCTGGCTTATGGATTATCCTTCAGGTATTCCTACTTCACCTGCGTACAACCTGTATTACACTGCCTGGATTGTCCCTTTGAATGGCCTCTGGATTTGTGCTTGACCAACACGGTGTCTCCGGTGCCGGATTATGATCGACTGATGAGGCCCTTAGTGTCTCACGAGTTGTCCTGTTCTGGTGTCCGGATCATGGCGTGTGGTGCGGCGCATGGTATCCTGGGTAATTGGGACATCTCAGCGGCAGCCTACGACTTCTTGTCCATGAGCTATTTGGAGGAACATTCCGGGTGCCCTCTGATTGTGCTAGAGGCTCCGTTGGTTGGAGAACACGTATGTTCCTTTTCTTTACTTAATTGGATGGCTGAGACTTTCAGTGGCCCTGCAAACGATTTTTTGTTGGAAGCCGTGGCCACATATGCTGCCTATACATTCATGGATTAACTGGATTGTCGTCCATTGCGCCTGTGCTACTGGACAGCACCCTGGCGCAACATTTATTTCTTTTATTTCTCTTTTTTCTCTTCCTGATGGTCGGCTTGAGTTTTTTACTATACTTGCATTGTGTTTTTTGGAATTTTATGCTGCAATTAATTGGACTTTAGGACTTTGGCGCTGCATTGGTTACGCCTTGTTCTGCTCTGACGAAACTGAACTCTGCGTTCTCTCTTTTCTTGCCTATTAAATATTGCTTCGCTCAAGGGGGCGTGTAGTGAGTTCTCCCTGAATACGTACATACATTGTTCAGTTAGCATAACCACGTTGAATGTTATGTAGCCATCTTTTTGTCTTTGCACACGACACTGCGTTTACATGTTCTTTCTTGAATAAACTGCTGACTCGAGACTTCCTTCAGACGAGTGCATTCTGTTGTTCCCATCCCAAGCTCTGCGCAGCGACCTTGGTCTGTACATGCTGTGACACACAGTCTGGGATTTTACACAATGCATGTTTTCCACTCTAGGTTGTTCGACCCACTATTTAGCCATGACACACGCGCAGCTGCAAATACCTGAAAGTTGGTGCTTTTCATATCACAGACATCATGTTTATTATTCAGACCGAAGACGAGCCTTCCTGCGAGACGGCTCCTGATGCTCCTGTGATGTGATTTCACTGAGCTGATTTTTGAGGTATGGGGTCCCCTATTCAAGCCTAAGAGACCTTCTATTATAACATGATTATGATATTAGCTACTTAGTTAAGGGAAGGTGGTAGTATCCTCGGTATTTTCCGAATCGCTAAATACCACCTCGGTATTTTCCGATTCGGTAAATACCACCTCGGTATTTTCCGATTCGGTAAATACCACCTCGGTATTTACCCATTCGGTGAATTCCGATTCGTGATTACCGAATGTTACCGAATCGGTAACTGTTACCGAATTTTTACCTACATATAACTTACCGATTCTAATTTACCGATTCGGTACGGCTCGGTATTTAAGAACCGGTAAAATTTATTTACCTACATGAGGCCCTAAGTGTCTGGGTTTCTGGCTCTAACTCTTGCTCTGTCTGTCCTTCTCACTCCCACCGCATTGTTTCCCGCTCTCACCAGAAATGCCACTAGCTGTGCCCAGGGGGCGGAGCCACCTCTCTGAAAGTGCAAGGAGGGTGGGAGTCACTCCCTTGGGCCTCTAGGAGCTGTACTTTTTCTCTCGTCAGAACGGCGGCCATGTTGCAGTAGGCGCATATCATCATGGTTCAGGAAGTTCTGCTTTCTGAAGAACCACATCAAGAATTAACTGGTGCGTGCCTCCTCTCAGAGCTGACAAATTTGAAGGAGAGGCCTCATTTCGGGTGAGTCGCCTATTGGTTGGAGGCTGCACAACACAGCAGCTGCTAGCCCAGTGCTGACTTCCCGGCAAGGGGCCTGAAGGCCGTCTTCAAATGTGCCACTGCGTGCGCGTGGCTACTTGTCCCCCAGCCAATACTGCATGGGCGGGGAATGCGGGTGGGGGGAGGGGAGAGCAGTGGGCTAGAAGGCACGGACAAAGTAGTGCTCACAGTCTAAATGACACGTACGGTTCTGTGTAACACTCAAAGTAAAGGGGCCAGTAGCCATGCGAGGGAACAAATGACAGCATGGCCATAATAAGGAGAGACTAGCAAGCCTCATAATCAATCAGACGGCAGCATTTAAGAAAGACAATGACACAAGCCAATTAAAAACATGGGCGGAGAGTGGGTGGAGCTTCCACTCCATACTTCATTACTACATGCCTCGCAAAGCGAGCAGATCATGCGCACTGCAGTTATAGGCTTGACCTAAAAAATCCTCCTTCCACTACCTTGCTGCAGCCAAACACCCCCTGGTCCCTACATATAAAAGCTGTGCAACTCAATACAATGTTATCTAAAATAAATTCTTGCCTGGGCCCCTCCACTTACTAGAAAGTACATACAAACTTTCGAACTGAAAGATGTAGGAGCCCAGATCCAGATACCACATCTCCCCTGGTTCAGCAGCAACAGGGGCATACTAATGATTTCTGCGAGTCCAGGATGTAGCAAAGGAAGTTCCATTAATACAGACCTCGTAGGAGTTCCCGTCTGTGCCCCCACCAATCACAGCCTCTGGTCTGCAAGGATTAGCATATTTTGTTGGGAGAAAATCATAGATGGCCGTTGTCTGTGCTGTCAGTATAGTACTCAGGGCCACTCCATCTGTCTAGATAAAGTTTTGGTGTTGGCAGCTAGGCATTTGTGTCACGTAGTGTTTCATCAGAGCAAACCTCTATACGTCCCTGTCAGCTTTGGCCCTTGCAGTTAAGAACGGTGAAGTGGTACGGCCGGGTGGGGGGATTACGATAGACAACGAGGGAAAATTAATTATGTATTTAATTTCCCCTCTTGGTTGTCTGTCAAATACCCCCCATCTGACCTCACCACTCTTACCTGCACGGGCCGTGGCTGCTTAGGGTATGTGGTCTTGATTTCCCCGAAGTCTGGAAATGGGGCCCCAGTAGCGTGTCCACCCAGTCCGAAGCTTCAGCCGGCAAATTGAATAAGTGCACCTTTCTCTGATGTAGCACCCGGAGCTTTGCTGGGAACATCAAACTATAGTGTAAATTATGGTTGCAGAGCCTCCCTTTCACTGCTAAAAAAGTTTGCCAATGGACCTTCAAGGTGTAGTCCAGAAACACAGAGATCGGGTTGCTTTTGAATTTTGGCGGGCCCTTTACCAGCACACGCTGCAGTATTGCATCCTTATCTCTGTAATTATACATCGGGGCAATACTGTCCATTTCCGGAGCACCTGGATGGGGAGGCTACGCCAGCGCCCTATATGCCCGCTCAAATTTGAAGAATTTTGATCATGTCTGTGGGTGCATGATTTTACTAATGGTTCTTTTTAGCAGCAGAAAAGTGTAAAGGGGAGCAACATTTTGTAAATTCAATTTAATCTACAGTGTAACTCAATATGGCTAAACAATAATCCAGGTTGACAACCAAATGAAGGTTAGTCAAATCTTATTACAAATTCAAAAATAGTTGGCCCTTTACGAATCTCAGCATGATAGTATAAAAATACAAAAGAAACAGAAGAAATCCAAATCTCCTGAAGAGATTGACTTGGTGCAGCAAGAAAAGTACGACAAGTTCTATTACTGTTATGCAGGAATTTAGGAAGAGTCAAGGTTTCCATGCATCCGCACTTCGTTGGAGAAAAGCATGTAATTCTATTTATCCCTCCACTAACTCTAGAAGTGGCGTCCCTAATTTAGCCTTTAAGCAAGAGGTTCAAAAGGTGTCAGTGGTGAGATTCTTCCCAAGAAGTCACTCCACCATCAGATGGGTCAAGCAGCATAAAGCCACGAACAGGAAAGAAGCAAGCTTACACTCAGGTGCTTCCTGTCAGAGTGACAAGATAGTATGGGGCATCTGACCATCTCTACCATGCACTATATGTTCAAAATTGCATTCAGCAAATGTCCCATAATGCTTTTCTCACACACAGACTACAGTAGGCTCAGCCACAAAATTTTCCATGACGTTGATTCCTTTCACGGCTTCACCATGTATGACCCTCTGCAACAGTTCGTCCTTGGTCTCTTCTCCTACTCCAGTGTAAATGCACCTCCCTTCATCTTATCTTCACCAGTCCAAGTTAACTGTAACTCCTTCATTCCTCAACTATCTATTGAAAACAATACCCTTACTCTTCGCTAAGAGCATTTGTCCACCTGCAATGCAAAACATAGAAACAAGTAACATTCTACAAAACTCGCATGGAAATCTAAGCATTAATTTCGGAAATGAGAACATTTAATATGTGCTGTGAGTTCAGGCCTACAACTTAGACTAAAATAATGAGTGCACCATGTTAGTTGCATTTAGCATTTCCATAAAGTCATTCACATGTTCAATATAAAATGTCCTAAACTATATTAGTACACCTATTTGAACTACATTATTGGCCTTATAAACATTCAAAATACATTTCGGGCTGATTACGATGTCGGTCGGAAAGGTTACGAATGGCATTCGGTTTTATCTTGTTATATTCCATATAGGTACCATAATTAGGGCTCCCGGTTTTATGGTATTTATTTTTTTGACATTTCCGTCTGTATCTATCCATATTTATTTTTTGCTAATTTTATCTGTGTTTATCCATCTTTATTTTGGGTTTTGTGGAAAAATGAAGCTAAAATTAGTATATTTCCGCATTTATTTAAGTTTTAAATATGCACTCATTCTTGAATGCCTACTAGGTTTTAATGTTGTAAACACCCACAGAAGATAAATCAATGCACTGATAAGAAAATATGCATATTTTAATATTAACTTTGTGCATATCTAGTGCTGTTAAAGCCTCTTTAATAAAATTAATCTCTTTTTTAGCCCCCTTGCCTATCAATCCACACAGCAATTGGTCTAGCAGTCATGGCAGACAGTATGTAGAATTACTCAAAAAGCAACTCAATTTCCGTTTTTATCCACATTTAAAAATAAATACAGGCAAGAAAATAAATGTTTTCTGTCTGTATTTATACGTAAAAATCAGTAAAAACGGAAAACAGGGAGCCTTAACCATAATGTAGGCCTCGGTAACTTCATGACCCTTCACCTATATTCTTCCCTACATTACACTTGTCAAAGTTTACAGGGACTGACCTTTTACCTAGATACTACACTGCATTCAGAACGCGGGTTTTTCCTAGTTTGAAATCTCATACATTATGCATGAGGATTCTTGGAAGCACAGCAGAATTACAATCTCCTGTATAGAATCTATGTACAAAGTTCATGCCCAATGTCATCCTTAGGCTAACACAGTAACAAAACAAGGTAGGACCCCTGGGGAACCTATGGGTATATATACATCACATCTTGCTATGATTAGACAGAGGAGACCAAGACTTCCTGACCGACACACTAACCAGAGACACTGAGGTTCCTGCATGCAGACACTCCACCACGCAGTGGTCTAAAACATCCCTCGCGGGGTGTCCAACTCGAGACCAGAACGGGGTCCCACAGTCACTCATTTCAGGTAATGGGGTTGACTAAATCCTAGAGGTATTCTTGACTTAACACCTACACACAGGCTAGGTACACTTAGGTACATCTAGTTATGGAGGCATCGTAGGAGTATGCATCTTTTTACCATCTGTTTTATATATTTGAATGTATTCATGATTATTGTAAGATGGTAGAAATATACCATCCATTTACCTTTATAGTACTGCTAATCATTTATATATTATACTGCCTAACGGTTGTTGCAGCTCATTTATTTTACACCAGAATAACAACTGTTCAATAAATGCTTATTGAAAACGCCCAGCCTGTTTATTCTGTGTATTTCTCTGAGACAGACTAAGTAAGCACGAGTGACTGACCGAAAGGTAGTATAGTGTTTCCACGGTCCTGAGGGATCAGGATTGTCATGTTCGATGGTTGCTAGGAACTATTCTCCCCTTCGTAAGAGGCGATTCTAGTGGCACTGTGAGCTAGTTGGTAACAAAGGCCAACATACCCGGTGGGTGTGATCAGAGTTTGTCTGACACCAATCCTACAGTGTGTGTTGTCTAAATGCGCAGATCCTGTATACTTTTTATAGGAACTACACGACATGGCCGCTGCCAACTTTGGTTGGGTACTTATTCTACAGTAGAATTTGAGTAGTTCAGTCATGCTATTCTCAGAAATACCTGTTCACAAAACACCAGAGACGTCTGGAGAGGGTGGACAAAAATCATCCACAGCTGAGTAGGCGAAATATCCTATTTATTGGCTGTTGGTTAAATCAAGCTTTAAGGACACAGTGTTCCTAAAAATAGTGCAAAACACCTTATCTTTGTTCCCTTGAAAAGTTATTACGTGTTCCAAACAGAATGACTAATCAGGTCTTAGACCGACTAAACCAGCCATTACTGCACTCGGAAGATGAGGAAGATGCAAACGCAATACATATTGCGGCGAATGTTAGAAATACAGTTATCCTGAAGCTGCTTGTGCATAAAAGAACAAAAACCTTTCATTTTTACAGAGAAGATGAACCACCAGTGGAATATTGTCTGTATGAGGACATTGAGGTTCCACCCACGTACCAGGAACATTTATACTGGCTTAAAGGAGCCCTAGTCCATACAAGAAGAAGAGTGAGACTCGGCCCGCATTTATACTGGCTTAAAGGAGCCCTAGTCCATACAAGAAGAAGAGTGAGACTCGGCCCGCTCAGAAGAGAAGGGGCAACATGGCCAATATTAGCAACCTACACACCACATCCTGACAACTTTCAAGACATATGACGCAGTTCGTCATGAGGACACTTACCGTCCAGCCAGCAATGGTAACAACGAATACAACTAACATTCAAAACACAACAACTAAAATTACATCACAAGCGTTACACGCAGTAATGGGCAAAATGCTTGCAAAATGTGAACAAATGCCATTCTGGATAGTGCAGAAAATAACACAGCTATAAGCATTATTACCAAATACCAGCACTTATGAAAAACACAGATTGCTGACCCATGGAGATAACACCACAGATAGAGGACTGTACCTCTTGGGGTACAGTTTTCGCTGCCATATACACCAGAACTCATGGTATACCATCCTTAGCTGCAATACCAGATGTATTAGAACAAATACAAAATGAGTACAGAGCAGAGCCTGCTCTGAACATAGGGCTGAAGTTACTAGGTAACTATGCCCAGGTACTTCGAGAATATGTCCGCTTCGGGCTGGTCTCCGGCCTACACATTAACTGGTCCAAATCGGTGGTGGCCCCGCTGATGGAGTGCACCCTGCTGTGCGAACTTGACTTCCCTCTGGAATGGGCCACGGACCCTGTGAAATATCTAGGGGTGTGGGTGCACAGAGACCCTGACACGGTCATACGTGATAATTATGGCCCTGCGTATGTGAAGCTGGAGCGGCAGGTAGACAAATGGATGAAACTACCGCTCTCGCTGGCCGACCGTATTGCTCTAATTAAAATGGTTGTGCTTCACCAATTTTTATATCTATTTAGCAACATACGATCCCTCTCACAAAACAATTTTTTAAAACTGTGCGATCTCTGCTCCTTAACAGCTGGGGGGGGGGGGCAAGCAAGCCCATGTGAATTGGGAAACGCTTACTCTTGACTACAAACACAGTGGGTTTAGCGTGCCAAATTTTCACTTGTATTATTTGTGTGCTCATGCACAATACGCACACTACTGGTTTGGCGCACACAAATTCATCCCACATGTAGCGGTGAAGGATGGAGACGCCCACCCCATTCCGCTGAGCTCCGTGTTGACACACTCTAGGCGACAGACTCCCCGCTCAGAAATCATCACTGTGGATGCCACAATAGGGGCCTGGCAGGCATTAGGTCGCATGGCAGAGAAATTGCCATTGTGATCCCCCCTTTTGACTCTAGGGTATCACTCAAACTTATCAGTGACACATGAAGCGGGTGCTATGCACGTTCTGCAGCAGGTAGGATTAGTCGAGATGCAAGATTTGTTTCTAGACGGGGTCTTTCTGACCAACAGTGACTTAAGCTACATAAAGAATAAAACACCTCTATTCATATTCCAATTCCACAGGCTCAAAAAGGCGATACATGCCCACTAACATACCTTCCCTGCGGAACCTTTGCCATTACAAACTCTCCACACCCTGCTGATCAGCCCTACACGTCATAAACTTCTCACCAAACTATATCGCTCCGCTAGAGAGGAAAAACGGATGCCACATAATAATAGCTTACAGAAGTGGAATGCTCGCTTGATTCACCACTTACACCTTGGGATTGGGAATATTGCTGCCAGCTCACGGGCACCCTCACATCCAATGGTAATCTCCGGATAATTCATTTCAAATACATACACCAAGTATACTATACCCCACACAAGCTGTTCAAATATGGACTTCGAGACACCGACACATATAAGAGGTGTGGTGTGGCAGATGCTGACTTCTGGCATCTATCTTGGGAATGCCAAAAAGTGGCGCTGTTCTGGGAGGATGTGATCTGCACGCTATCCAAAATGGTTGGGCTTGGATTACAGTGTTCACCGCATGTGTGTTTGCTGGGTCTTGTGCCCTCGGTGAAGGGCGCTATAGGTAAACTGGTGAGAGTTGCTTTACTCATAGCAAGAAATGTTTAATGATGGCATGGGAAAACACAGCTGGACCATCGACGGCATGGTGGCTTCGAAATCTGGTGGCCTGTCGAGACATATTGGTACTCTATGAGGAGGAACTACCCACCGCCTCCAAGTCTCACGATATCTGGGAACCCTGCTACAGTATTTGAGATCAGTTGAGCAAGCTAAGTCCCCAAATACTACGGAAGACTGAGTGTGTATTTGCTGCCCGGTTGTGTGTGATACCCTATCATATTGTGTAAAACATTACTATACTGTACCTGATTGACATCTATGCTTATGGCACTAGTTGTTACATTGGTTATGCAATTTGACATGTCTATTGCTGATGGATTTGTAAACTACATATGTTCAATAAATCTCAAAAATAAAAATAAACTATGCCCAGGTATCAGCAATAATATTAGCACATGTTAAAGGGGAGGCAGCATCAGTGGCTATCCACCACCGCCTAAGGGAGTTCAGTCCTTTACAGCAGAAGCATGAACTACCTAAAATAATTGAAACCCCATATGCAGAATTAGGCAGGGACAGTTTGGGTGGTAAAGCATTAAAACCACAACTGATGGGTAGTGCAGAGAAGGAGACCTTCAAGCAGACACCTGCTTCTTCTAAAAAGAAGTGGGACAATAACAAAAAACTAAAAGTTAAAGAAAACAGATCTCAATCCAGGGGTAGATCCCCCTCCACAGGAGCCCTCCGAAAGGAGGTACAACCTTAGGAATAGGGATAATATTAAGAAACCTGACAGGTATCAGGATACTGATACACGTTCTCTCGTTCCTTTCAGGGTTCAACGAAAAAACTCAAAGAGAGAAGGATGGTCAGACAGACAAGAAGAGCGTACAAAGTTCAGAGACAAGCTCAAGAATATACTTCCAAAAAAGAAGATAAACCAAAACAAAAGCCAGAGTCCAAAAAGGAGAAGTTACAGGTCTAGATCCGAAATGCCCAGAATTCTGAGGACTCGACTACTGAACGGGAATGGGCTCCGACGATGCTAGACAGTGCAGAAGAAGTAACAATAGCTCGCCAGAACCTGATGGAATTTCTGGGGACAGCGGACTTGAATGATTATATCATGGTGGAAACACCTGATACTAGGGTAAGCGTCCCACACAAATTATATGAAATAACACTCCAAATGGAGGGGGACAAATGCAGGACAGTTAGAGGTCTCTTTTGGGAGAACCTAACGTTTGGCTATGACATTTTGTTAGCTGAACAGGATTGTCTGCCAGCATTTGTCAAGGATTGCCCTAGGGGAGAAACGGTTATTTTACCAGCATTATCCGACCATGTCTCTAAACATTTACAATATACATATGTGCGGGAGTGGGCGGTAGCCCAAGCCCCAGCCTTATACAAAAACCATGTTGAATGAGATGAGGATTCAACCCACCACATAATTCCATTAAAAAATACTCCAACTGCACAAAGGCAGTAGCCAATAAAGCAAGAAGCTAAAAAACAGGTCAGGGAGATCTTAGATCAACTTGAATACCAAAGAGTGATTGAAAAATGCACCTCTCAAATGAATAACCCTTTGTTTCCCGTATCAAAACCAAACAACACATACCGTCTAGTATTGGATTACACACAGACATTTAAACACTTGCACTAAAACATTTGCAGTACAGAATGCACACAGTGCTGTATTAATGAATAACACTGTGCGGAAAAAATACAAAACGACACTGGATATCTCGAATAGATTTTTTTGCCAAAATATAGCGCCTGAGGGCAGATATTTGACAGCCTTCTCAGTGCTAGGGTCCCAGGGTTAATTTTGTCAACTTCCTCAGGGGCATGATAACAGCCTGGGGTTGTTTTCGGCTAGGGTAACTGAATTACTTCAAAATTTGGGTGAGGAGGCATTGTCCTACATAGATTATATCTATCTGATGGATGATGACCTGGAGGAACACTTGAACAGAGTAAACACCATAATTTTGGGATTAGCCTCTGAGGGTTACAAATTCAACTTCACAAAATCGAAGATTGCCCACCTTAAGGTCCTTTTTCTAGGATATGAGCTGTCAAGTGCAGGAACAATTCTAGCAGCTAATTTTTTAGAAAAATGTGCGCTGCTCCAACCTCTAAAATCCTTAAAAAATTTACAATCAATCCTGGGATTCCTGAACTTTGGCAGAACATGCATTTTAGATTACACAGAAAGAGTAAAACAGTGGACACAGGAACACACACAGACCCTTTCTTCCTTACAAACCGACATGATAGCTTCAAAACACTTATAAACACGTGTAAATGTACTCAACCTGGTGATCCGTATAGTTGTGGGTCAATCTGGGCACACCTATCTAACATATAATGAAGGTGAGACAGTACCAATAGCATACAAATCACATTTGTACACAAATTATGAGATGCGTTTTGCATCAACGTAAAAAATTCTGGTTCAAGGGAAATGTATAATAGTCGTTACCTGGTTCCAGCCTTAGAGGCTGCAACAAAGGCAAGCATTCCTAACGCTAAAGCCTTACATCCGAGATGGATACAATGGGCTAATTCTCTCACTGCAACAGATATAGAATACAGGTACGACCCAAATCTAAAAACACAAGCATTTTTGCAATACCAACAAGAATATTCTAAACCAAGTGAAATAATGCCTCTAGATCAGTGTGAATATATAATTTACACTGACAGTTCTGCGCAACCAGCCATAGGGAGCAAACAGTAATATAGTGCTGCGTGTGCTATTGTGAAAAGATGCGTGCAGGATGGAAAGTTTCACCCGAAATGCACAAAAACACAGTTTCTAGTAGACTGCACGGACCAGCTGGCAGAACTAAAAGCACTAATACTGGCACTGGTAAATACGGATCGAGAATTCCCCACACTAATTGTGTGTTATTCCTTTTACTGTGTACAGTCATATAATGAATATCTACACCACTGGGGACAAAACGGGTTTAAGGATGCAAAAGGTGGCACAATAAAGCACAAAACGCTATGGGAACAGATAGTGGAGTTGAAAAATGAACTACCAAGGGCTTACGTGATACATACACTGAGTCATCAACATGATTGCGTTCACGTTGAAGGGAATTAATTGGCTGATGAAGCCACAAAGGGGGCTGTACGTACAGCTTCCGTAGCTGCAATCACTTGTTCAAAAACGAGAATAGACGGTAAGATAATGGTTACAATTATTGCTACACGCAAACACTCAGCAGTACCGAAAACATTTCCACTCAAATACTCCTACAAGTTAGATGCAAATAATGTTCCATTTGCTCAAATTCCTGGAGAGGGAGGCAGAGTAATACCAAAAATGGATTGTTGGTTAGGATTAATTCTAGCAACACACGAGGGTATAGGGTCTGCACACGCAGGAGTCATAGCAACTGTTTCTCTATTGAAACATCGCTATTGGTGGCCAGGACTAAGAAGGCAGACTAAGGAATATGTCTTGAAATGTGACATCTGCCAGCAGATGAAAGGCTCCACCATAACACATCCAGCGCAAACACCCTTATTAATATCAGGCAAACCACTGGCATGTGGCTATTTAGACCACTACGGCCCCTTACAATCTGATGGGGCTTACAAGTATACCATAGTTGCAGTGGATTCCTCTTCTAGGTTCGTATGGGTGTGGCCTCAGCGCTCGGTTGATGCTCGAACTGTTATAAAAGATTTGTGAGTCTTTATATGGACATACGCAATAGGCACATTGCATTCTGAATGTGGCCCCACGTTTAGCTCTAGAGCTTACAAGGAAGCCATGGGAAGTTTGAATGTAGCAATGCGGTACTGCTCTCCGTACCATCCAGAGGGAAATTTGGTTGTGGAGTGGAAAAGCCGGGACTTAAAGCAGTCTTCAACAACTAGAGTATTAGGCTTGGGTGGAAATAGGTTAAAACATCTGTATGGAGTTCAAAGGGCATTAAATAATCAGTCAAAAAGCTCTCTAGGGGATGTCACTCCTTATGAGGTCCTATTTGGGATGAGAATGTGGGTACCTGATGTTGATTGTGAAGGCACAGTGGCGGATGATAAACCTTTTGACATCCATAAACGTTTGGCTGTTTTACAGGCGCTACATGAATCCAAAGCACTACAAAGTAATGTCCAGTTGAAAAGGACTGCCACTGGGGAAGTGAATTGCGCCACGGCAAGACCTGTCTGGATCCCTAAAGTTGGGAATCTGGTCAGAGAGAAAATGGCAGACAGAAAATAATTTGGGCCATCATACAGAAAGCCTGTTCCTGTCCTGGCAGTTGAAGGAATAAGAACAGTACTTCTGCCACCTCTTGCAGGTAAAAAGGAGAAAAGATTTATCTCAATTGACTTAATCAAACCACACTATGTGGCCGATACTGAATAGTAGCACACGTGGACTCCGAAGTAACAGACACCCTCCTCTCGCAACTATACAAGAAGTCCAAACAGAAAGACTCATCAAGTTTGAGTCACCAACACAGAATGAAGGACTATGCAACAACTCAATGGAACTTGTTCCTCTCGACACTGAAGTTCAAAATGAGAACTCAACAGAAAGACAAATTTCTATTCAACCAAACACGGATATCTATGTCAACATGCCCCAACGAGAGCAAGCTACAGTTTCCACAAAATTGCAGAATTACCAAAAATTGATCAAACTGCATCTGGCTATTTAATTGACATTGATATATTTTCATTGGATCCAAGTGAACCTGAAACAACGCCAGCCAAAAGAACTCGTCGACAGCAATTTAAACATTTCCTGAACTTTCTTAAAAAGACGTACCTAGTATCACCTTGGGTGGAACTCTGGGTAACTACTGGGATACTTTTCTTCCTTTTCTGGATAGGCCTAGTAATTGTCTTTAGTATGCTTATTAATGGAACTTATCTTCGAAAAAGCTCTGCAGCACAAAAAGTGAATGTGATTCTGAAACCACATCTATCATCACATCATGAAAAACGAGACCTGTCATCAGTGAACATTACAGCAGTTCCTATACCTGATGGCATAGTGTGGGACAAAGTTGATTACGATATATTTGGCCCGACTGAACTTTTAAAAATACGTCATTTATTTAAGATTTCATTAAGTGATATCATTACCTCAAGTACATGTACTGATGATTGGGATTATGAAACTGTTAATAATATGTTGGCTGATTTAGAAAAATCTGCTGCTTTTTCTAAAAAATGAAATGTTAGCGGGCACATCAGACTTTGAAACAATGTATTGCTACCAACATTATGGTCATCACTTTTTGCATAAATCTGCTAATCCCAGAAATGTTTTCACATACCACCAATGGGAACATTGCCCAACACCACCGAAAAGCATTTCAAAAACATTTGCACAGAAATTTCCGTATTTTTCAGGGTTGAACAAATCAGAACCAGCCTCCTATTATTATAAGGTTGCACCAACACCAGCACGGAAAAATATGTTAAACATCAAACAGATTTATTCTGCAACCTTTATTGCCCAATAGACAATAAAGGTTTCGATTTATGGGAAGACACCATAGACTTAAAATCAGTCTGGGGTACTAGAGAGTCGCAGGTCCAGGGAAAAGAGTCACTATTTAGAGCATGCCTTATTCCTCAGCAAATAATGTTTTTGAATGAAACGGTGCAACAAACGACCTGTCTTGGATTAGCCAAGAATAAAGATTTGAATACACCTCAGTTGCCCACACCATCACACACTGAGGGTCATATAACATCACAAGAAGAGGTTACACTAGATGGCCTCATGCAATACAATAGATCAGACCCTGATTGGAATGGATGGATGATTTGGCCCCGAGACACCAACAACTGTCAGGACAGATTCTTGGCTAAAACTAAAGGATTTAGTATCAATAGGCCAGATTCACGTTATGTACAGAGACAACACCCAGGGGTAGTTACATCTTACAATGTTGGGAAGTTATGCCTCGATTGGGTAAAACCTCAACACTTACACATGTGAAACAACACTTAACCTTACTTTCAAGGATGTGGACCTACGGGATTTTTTATTAGGTCCTAGGAAGCCACGTCACAAATGTTTCTATTATGCTGTCTGCAATGAGATTTGGAAAATACCACAGCAAGAGGCCGCGGAAAGATTACGGGAGCTTGATCGTATAAACCTAGAGAAAGCTCTAGCAGTGGTCGATAAATGGGTTAACAACACTAACTTCAGAATATATTCTCTAGGCAACATTGTATCTTCTGCTATTAACGTACTAGAACAGGATCGTCCATATTACAACAAGGGCAATCACAATTGCGTTCTATTATGTTATTAAGCTGGACTCTTGCAATCCTTGCACGCAGGCTATGTGCCTTGGCATTCCATAAACAGTACGTCTCTGTTTTCTTCGTAAAATCTGACAGAAAAACAGATAGAAATGACACAAATAGGAGCAAAATATACAATGCTGCGTATTGAAAACTGGATAGATTAGCAGTTACAGTGGCAGAGTCACCATCCACGGAATGGCTAATCCATGGCCACATAACTCTTCCGGTCCCAACTTTTCGATTCCAATATTGCCTTGAAAAAATGCAGGCAGGCAGATATGAAGAAATGGATAGGGAATTCATCAAGGAATTACCGTACAGATTTCGATGCCGGAGTGGGGAATACTTTAAGTGGATCATTTAAATGCCAGGATATATTGCTTTATGGGGCTTGTAACGGTTCGGTAGCAAACGTATCCTGTCACTTAAAGGGTGCCCCAGCTGCCGTGATCACTCCAGTGTTCAGGCTACTTTCTAATGGGAGTTACTTGATGCTGAACGATCAAGGTTGCTGTGGGATGCTTCTGGGCATCGCATATCTGGTAACCGTGAGCTCCAGGGTTACTTGCAGTTTGCAAGTATTATTTACACCAACACATACAGTCAGGGAGGCGCCGTAATGGCCTTCACTAAATGTTTCATTAATACGGTTTGATGCTTTGAGCAGAATGAAAGCCATGCTTATACAAAAACCCGTGCCCTTAACCTCCGCTCAAGAGACTTTTGATCTTCAAGTCGCAAGGGCTTCGGCAGAGATACAGCCACTTATACGTACAAGTTGCACCTTCCATTTTGCAGAAATGGTGAGTCGTATGTTTAACATGTCTGATACAACAGGCATTGTCCACCTATTTAAGACCATAGGTTCTGGACTAGTAAGCACCTTTCAGACGGTCCTCGGAGTTATACCAAACATTATAAACTCTGTATTTGGAACCATATTTGGAGGGTTGCTGCTGATCCTGTTTCTAATAGCAGGTATCCTGATTGTCATTTTTCTACTACACAATGGATGACTCAGTCACCAAGGAGATGGAAACAGTAGTCATAGAGGGAAAATACCATGATCGCATGGTACAACTTCTTTGCACACCTCGCCTAAGGGAACTAAGTGCTTCTTGGTTCTTGTCATTTAGACCAGTCTGGATGGACTGCATCTTACCTGTCCTCGGATGCCTGTTTTGCGGAGAAGAATACATGTTGGATCTCTGTTTGACACTCCCATCATGTGCTCAACCGGATGCTGATGTTTTAATGGACCCGATAACGGCCCATGTTCTGCAGTGTCCCCAGCGTATTTCCATGTTGATGGCGGCATTCCTAGTGCCACCACAGGTAGTATCTGCTCCTGTTGGTAGGGACACCCGGTTCTGCTCTGACACCCAGGCCTTGGATGGCGCACAGACTGCCACAGCACCAGCTGTGGATAGTACGGAAGATCATCTGTGCACAATTGACATAATCTGTGAGGTGTTACAGGGACCGTCGACTGCGGAGGCAAGCAATGAAAATGTTGCGTCTACCAGCCAGGACACATAAACATTTGACTCATTTAGCCCATCGTGTGCTGGGAAAAAGTTAACTTTTGAAAAACAAATGGAAAATTGACATTCTTTTTGAGCATGCGTGGCTTTTACATGCTTATAGTAGTTCGAACTATACCTGCGGATATATTAGAGCATAGCTTGAGTGTCAATTTCCATTTTTACTTTTAGAATATAATTTTTTTAAACGTTATAACTTTTTAAACACTGGTTTTTTTTTAGCAAAAGAAAAAAATAATGCTTTTAACGATTTGAGTACCAATATCTAGTCAGCCTAGTAGTACGTTTAGAAATATAACTATGTCGTCCATTCAGAAGAGGAGTGGGTGTTATATTCCATGTAGGTACCATAATATACGCCTTGGTGACTTCATTACCCTTCACCTATATTCTTCCCTACATTACGCTTGTCACGGTTAGCAGGGACTGACCTTTTACCGAGATACTACTCTGCATTCAGAACGCGGGTTTTCCCTAGTTTGAAATCTCATACATTATGCATGAGAAATTCTTGGAAGTACAGCAGGACTACCATCTCCTGTATAAAATCTATGTACAAAGTTCCTGCTGAACGTCATCCTTAGGCCGACACAGTAACACAGCAAGGTAGAACCCCTGGAGAGACCTATGGGTATATACACATCACATCGTGCTAAGATGAGACAGAGGAGACCAAGACTTCCTGTCCGACAGCAGAGACGCTGAGGTTCCTGCTTGCAGACACTCCAGCTCGCAGTGGTCTAAAATATCCCTCGTGGGGTGTCCAACGAGACCAGGACGGGGTCCCACAGTCTCTCACTTCAGGTAATGGGGTTGACTAAATCCTAGAGGTATTCTTGGCTTAACACCTACACACAGGCTAGGTACACTTAGGTACATCTAGTTAGGGAGGCATCGTAGGAGTACGCATCTTTTTACCATGTGTTTTATATACTCAAATGTATTCGTGAATATTGTAAGATGGTAGAACTATACCATCCAGTTACCTTCATAGTACTGCTAATCATTTATATCTTATACTTCCTAACGATTGTTGCAGCTCCTTAATTTTACACCAGAATAACAACTGTTCAATAAATGCTTATTGAAAACACCCAGCCTGTTTATTCGATGTATTTCTCTGAAACAGACTAAGTAAGCACGAGTGACTGACCGAGAGGTAGTATATTGTTTCCACGGTCCTGAGGGATCAGGATTGTCATGTTCGATGGTTGCCAGGAACTATTCTCTCCTTGGTAAGAGGAGATTCTAGTGGCACTGTGAGCTAGTTGGTACAAAAGGCCAACATACATGGTGGGGGCGATCAGAGTTTGTCTGACACCAATCCTACAGTGTGTGTTGTCTAAACGAGTAGATTCTGTATACTTTTTATAGGAGCTACAAGACAATCTAACCCGTGTCAGAGCCCTTGTTTGCGACCAGCACGGAAACATTTCTGCCCGCCCGATTATGATACAACCTTATTATGATCCTTCAACTCACCTTGCTGCCTTCGCTGTGGTGGACTTCAAGCCCCAGCCTGCCTCGCTTCCAGTAGGGGTGGTGCAACCGGAGCCCAGCGCCTCGCGCATAAAACACGCCTTCAGCCAACGCGGCACGGGACGCGCCTTCCTTCAACTCACCTTGCTGCCTTCGCTGTGGTGGACTTCAAGCCCCAGCCTGCCTCGCTTCCAGTAGGGGTGGTGCAACCGGAGCCCAGCGCCTCGCGCATAAAACGCGCCTTCAGCCAACGCGGCGCGGGACGCGCATTCCTTGAACTCACCTTGCTGCCTTCGCTGTGGTGGACTTCAAGCCCCAGCCTGCCTCGCTTCCAGTAGGGGTGGTGCAACTGGAGCCCAGCGCCTCGCGCATGAAACGCGCCTTCAGCCAACGCGGCGCGGGACGCGCCCGGGCCAAGGGCGGGCCCGTCCTTGCCCGTCATCGCCAGGAATAGGCAGGGCTGGGCTACCCCTATAACGCTGACTTCCCGCTGGTCTTCATAAGGTATTGTTGTCCCGTTGGTGCTGTCAGGGAATACCTAACTGTTTACTATTTGTGTCATTCTTGCTATTAGGGACAGCCCTTTTGCTGTTAGTAGTGGATATCGTGCAGCTTGTTTTGTTTCCCTGTATCGCTGCTATTATACCTGGAGATATCCATAAACGTACACATCTGGAGCTTGGTGTGCTCTTCTGAATTAACAGGGAAAGAGAAGCGCTCCCAGTGGAAAGAAATGGCAACCAAGTCAGGGAAGTTGGGGAAGAGTGGGAAGGTGGTCCCCACAGGTTCAGTTATGGGAACATTGGACCAATTTATCGTACGTGCTTCCTCAATCCTGGCCTATGAAATTGACCGCACTGAAAAAAGACTGTTACCGGACATTGCGGCCAATAGAAGGTCCTCTATGGGTCTTCTAGCTGGGGCGGTGTCTCCCATTTCTTCTAGCAGTATTCCACCCATCCCTATTATCATCCCTGGCCCAGTTGTTCAGCCAGGTGAGCGTATTGGTATGGATCAGGGTGTTCACACTGCTCTAGTACACTCAGCCCCTAGTGAACCTCATAGGGGGTCGGAGTTTATTCCTACACTCGTATCTCCTCCTGAGGGCCTAATAGGCTCTTTTGTTGGCAGCATTTCGCCTGATCCAGTGGAGTGTAATGTAAGGACTCGCTATAAACGTGGTGTAAAACCAGCGCACCCAGTGCCAGTAACTAAGAGGAAGCGTGGGAGTATGGCCCAGAAGGGCAGGAAGGCAAAAATCCTGAAGCCAAATGTTCTAACCGAACATTCTGGAGGTATATTGACGCCTCTAGATAATAGTGCTGAGATCCCATCTCCAATGATGGCTGAGATAGATCAAGAAATGCTACCTGGGATAGTTACCCCGTCTGAATTGTCACAGGCAACATGGGATAAAATCGAACAGTTATTCAACAGAACCTGTATCTCTATTTACAAAAGATTGATCTCCATAGAAAAAAGACTTGATCTATTTGAAGGTGTAAAAGCTAAAACTACTAATAAAGTGAGGTCTGTGGATTGTGCTACTATTGGGCAGAATATGTTGGGGACTACTGAGATTACTTCAAGGCTAAACCCTTCAGCACAGCCACCACAGATAACTGTATCTACAAGTAACCCTACTGCGATTATTAGTGCTCCTATCTCCCAGACCTCCCCATATGCTATAACCAGAGCACAGGATTCATGCAGGGTGGTTGCAATGTCGGGTGGCTCTAACATAATCCCCCCGGTCTTAGACAGGGGTCGTAGGGTGCCAAATGACTTATCTCTAGGCAGACTTCCATGTATAGACCTTCCCCCTGCATCTACCCCTTATGTGTATATTTTGACGGGGGTTCCTCCATTGAGAACGGGACAACGTGAGGATTACACCGATTAAAAAAATAAGTGTACTCATTGGCTTAACACGAACCGACCACTACCGCCTGGTGTTTTGGCCAAAATTCTCTTTGCAAGGAGGGTGGATTGGGTTGGGCCAAGACAGAAAATGATCGAGGGTGATTGTATTATTATTAACTTTGGGGATACCAGTGCTGGGGAGTACATATGTGGTCGGCATCATCAAGGCATGGCTCATAGGATAAAACCTCTTCCCCTAACATATTTTTACCCTGCACCCTCCTCCGGCCCTTGGGAAGCTAGAGCAAGTCGGAGTTGTCCGGTAGGGGGGTCCGGGGGGGAGCTAGGAGTTCTGACAGGAAATAGGTTTGATGTTTTATCTGGCCTAGAGGAGTGTGATTGACTACAAACTACAACTAATCCCCATAACTCGGTACGCATTCCCAAAGGTATCTATCCTCCAGATCTAGGTCTGAAGATGCCTGATGTGGGGTATTAAAAGTTAATTGCATCTAATCACCCTTTGGATAGGATTATAGCAAATAAAATCCCTTCCAACGATTGCGGGAAATTACACGGTGAAAACGGGATTAACGATCCAGCATTGCTCTCGGGGATGACCATGACATTGGGTCCTCCCCCTACTTATCTTGACTGTCCTATGTTAAAGGATTCTTGTACCCATGGACCCTTGGTCTTGAAGTTCCTATCCTGGAATATTGCAGGGTTGGGTTTCAAACTAGCACATTCCGAATGGTCGGACTTTATTGAAACCCACGATTTATGTTTCTTTCAGGAATCTTGGGCAATAGAGCCCCTGTTTCGTTTGGGGTATCTTACTTTCAAGGTCCCTGCGGTAAGACAAGAGCACAGGATTCATGCAGGGTGGTTGCAATGTCGGGTGGCTCTAACATAATCCCCCCGGTCTTAGACAGGGGTCGTAGGGTGCCAAATGACTTATCTCTAGGCAGACTTCCATGTATAGACCTTCCCCCTGCATCTACCCCTTATGTGTATATTTTGACGGGGGTTCCTCCATTGAGAACGGGACAACGTGAGGATTACACCGATTAAAAAAATAAGTGTACTCATTGGCTTAACACGAACCGACCACTACCGCCTGGTGTTTTGGCCAAAATTCTCTTTGCAAGGAGGGTGGATTGGGTTGGGCCAAGACAGAAAATGATCGAGGGTGATTGTATTATTATTAACTTTGGGGATACCAGTGCTGGGGAGTACATATGTGGTCGGCATCATCAAGGCATGGCTCATAGGATAAAACCTCTTCCCCTAACATATTTTTACCCTGCACCCTCCTCCGGCCCTTGGGAAGCTAGAGCAAGTCGGAGTTGTCCGGTAGGGGGGTCCGGGGGGGAGCTAGGAGTTCTGACAGGAAATAGGTTTGATGTTTTATCTGGCCTAGAGGAGTGTGATTGACTACAAACTACAACTAATCCCCATAACTCGGTACGCATTCCCAAAGGTATCTATCCTCCAGATCTAGGTCTGAAGATGCCTGATGTGGGGTATTAAAAGTTAATTGCATCTAATCACCCTTTGGATAGGATTATAGCAAATAAAATCCCTTCCAACGATTGCGGGAAATTACACGGTGAAAACGGGATTAACGATCCAGCATTGCTCTCGGGGATGACCATGACATTGGGTCCTCCCCCTACTTATCTTGACTGTCCTATGTTAAAGGATTCTTGTACCCATGGACCCTTGGTCTTGAAGTTCCTATCCTGGAATATTGCAGGGTTGGGTTTCAAACTAGCACATTCCGAATGGTCGGACTTTATTGAAACCCACGATTTATGTTTCTTTCAGGAATCTTGGGCAATAGAGCCCCTGTTTCGTTTGGGGTATCTTACTTTCAAGGTCCCTGCGGTAAGACAAGAGAAGGGCTGCCCAATGGGGGGCTTGGTTATTTGGGTACGGCAGGCACTAAGGTGTAAAATTACACAAATACCCACAAATAGCAGCGATATCCTTGGGATAAAAATCACTCCAGAACAAAGTCCTAGCCTATTTATCTTTAATGTCTATGCTAGAGGCTTGGCTGGTGGGCGACGTTCTCACGTTGTAGCTGACCTGGATAGGCTGTTGGATGATGTACCAAGGGAACATGGTCCAATGGTCGTGGGGGACTTCAACACTACGTTTGAACCCCTAGGGCTAAAGGACCATGATTTAACGGAGGATGAGGATGCAAAATGGGGTATACCCACACTTGAGGCCGAGCCAATCAAAAAATGGACAGAGGCGGCCATTCAAATGAAAGGGTTGTGTATCGGGCAACGGTTGAGGGCCTCAAATGGGCGCACATTGTCTGATAAGAAAGGGGCCAACACCTTTTACAATGGACGTAGGGCAAGCCGTATTGACTATGTTTTGGTAAGTCTGCCCTTGTGGCATTGCGTGAGGGACATGGCCGTAGTTACCCGAGTGGAAAGTGACCATGACCCACTCATCGTCACTATGGCCGGGTTGCTAGAAAAAGTTACGCCAGTTAGTCCAGAGGTAGGAGGCAGTGACCTGGCACTGACTAATGACATACGACATTTGCGATGGGAAAATGTTTCAAGATCCCAGGCAACACTGTCAGTGATGAATAATGAGGTGGACAGGGTATTAGAAGTCTGGGGTACTGGTGAAAGTAGCCAGATTCCCTTGACCAATATAACCGAGATGCATACAGCACTGTTCGAACAACTAAAATTGTTCTTCTGCAAACCTGCCAAGCACGGCCAGGGCAAGAAAAAGAAAACTGATGGATGGTTTACCGACAATTGTCGACAGTTGCGGAGAAATTTGGGCCTAGCTATAGGCGAGGGAGACCCAGCAAAAGTAAGGTTGGCACGGGACTCCTACAAAAGAGCAGTCAAAGCTGCAAAAAAACTCTGGGATCAGGCAAGATGGATGGAGCTTAAAGAAGCCTGTGAGTCACGCAACCCAAAAGCATTCTGGGATACGTTTAAGTGGGATAAGGGGGGGATACCAGACCCCCTGCAGAACAATGTTGCCCACCACTTATGGGTGGAATATTTTAAACCCCAGTACGCATCTTTGGAGGACGAACAGTCTATGGGTCCTATTGAGTTAATCTTTTTCTCTGGCGAGGTGTTTACGTTAGGGGAAGTAGATAGGGCTCTGGATACTATTACCCCTAATCGTGCTCCTGGAATGGATAATATTCCTGGAGATGTGTTTTTGAATTACAAGACCTCATGGCGCCTGTATATAAGATACTTAGCAAACGCCATTGCATGTGGGGCTCCAATCCCGGCCTCTTGGAAAGGGGCCGAGATAATACCGGTTTTCAAAAAGGGGGACAAATCCATTGCTGCCAACTATAGACCAATAAGTCTTATAGACTCCATCCAAAAGATCATGGGTAGACTGATTTTACAAAAGCTGCAGGTATGGATGGATGATGAGCAAATCCTTACCCCACTGCAAGCGGGCTTTCGCCCCCTTACAAGTACCATCGACCAGGTCTTCCGCTTTATTAATATCTATTGGAAGACAGTTATATTGGGGAAAGGAGCCCTGTACGCGGTATTCGTTGATCTGAAAGCAGCCTTCGATCTGGTGCCACGACGAAGGCTATGGGATGTCTTAAGTGAAATGGCGATGCCGGCTGATTTGCTGTCTTTGGTCGTCCGCCTACATGAGGATAATCATGCGCGGGTCCGGTGGGGAGTAAAGGGTGAGGTCACTGAAGCATTCCCCGTTGACAGGGGAGTGCGCCAGGGTTGTGTACTTGCACCTACCCTGTTTTCGCTCTTCGTGAACGGGGTGGCTGATTTCCTCTTGGAGACCCCCACTGATGCTCCTGTGCTGGCGAAAGAACATATACCCATCCTCATGTTCGCGGACGATACTCCAAGACTTAAAAAAAGCCCTTAGCAGGTTTGAGGACTTTTGTACAACCCTGGGTCTTGTAATTAACACAGAAAAGACAAAATTTATGACATTTAGGGCCTCATGTAGGTAAATAAATTTTACCGGTTCTTAAATACCGAGCCGTACCGAATCGGTAAATTAGAATCGGTAAGTTATATGTAGGTAAAAATTCGGTAACAGTTACCGATTCGGTAACATTCGGTAAATACGAATCGGAATTCACCGATTCGGTAAATACCGAGGTGATAATTACCGATTCGGAAAATACCGAGGTGGTATCTACCGAATCGGAAAATACCGAGGTGGTATCTACCGAATCGGAAAATACCGAATCGGTACGTACGGATTCGGTAAATAACATCACATGACTTGACGAAACAACTAATCCTGTGCAACGACAGCCCACCCAACCAGGAACTGCCTACACCCAGGCAGGTGTACACAATTAGCCGAAGTGGCCACACCCAGGCAGGTGTACATAATTAGCCGACCCTGGAGAGGCTTGGAGTGCAGAGGAGAGGCAGGGAGCAGTTGCATGTGCGAGCGGGAAACGAACAGCATGTCCAGCCAGAGAACACAGAAAGACGGAGGGGAAAGGAGGAGGAAGCTCAAATTCAGCCCCAAGGAACTCCAGGTGCTGGTGGAGGAGGTGGTGAAGCAGCACCAGAAGCTGTTTGGGAGGCAATCCCTGCAAGTGCCTGAGGCCGAAAAGCGCAACATATGGCTGGCCATCCAGGCGCAGGTCAATGCTGTGGGAGTGACCCACAGGGACATTGAGGTCCTCAAAAAGCGCTGGTATGACCTGAGGATTGTGACCAAGAGGAAGATGGGCGACATCCAGAAGGAGGCCAGCCAGACCGGAGGTGGAACCAACAGGGCACCTGCCCTCACCGAACTGGAGGAGCTGGTGGCGGCCACACTCGAGCAAGAGAGCGTCGTGGGTCTTGGGGACGCCGACAGCTCTGCCAGAGCCGCAACACACCAAGGTAAGACGAAAGCACAGCAATGTAGCCTCCCCTACCCCTATCCCACATCCCCCATTGTGAAACGAGAATCACACTGCAGTCCACACGTGTCAGTGCAGACAGGCAATGCATTCCGGGAGATGTAGTCAGGGCAACACTAACCATGACGTAAATGTCACAGGGCAACAAGGCATGTCACGCACTCGAGGCACAAGGAGACAGAGGACAGATTGGAATGTGAAATGATTTATTGTGACGCTTGCAATGCAGCCCTTCGGGGACACTGAGCCAATGTTGTTTTTCTGTCCACAGATGTGACATCATGCAGTACAGGGCATGCTGCAGGGGAGACGGCACACCGGCCACAAAAATCACCTCTAGCCAGCACGAGTTCAGACCAGGGAGCAGGCCCACTTGCAGCCGCACCACCTACGCAGCCAGCCTCGCCGCACACAGAGCCAGCATCACCTCACCGAGAGCCAGCATCACCACCACCAGAGCCAGCATCGCCACTCATGTTCGATTCACCGGCCACATCTCCGCTTGCAGGTGTGAGAATGAGGAGGCGTCCAGCAGCCAGGCTACGAGCCTTAGACACCTCGTCAGACGACAGCATGGGCCCAGAAGACCGCACCGGGCCCCAGGAAGGGAGCCATCCCACTGTGCCCCACACCTCACAGGCAGCACAGACGGGAGCAAGAGGGCGCCGCAGGTCGCGTGTCCAGAGTCCACCAGCACCCACTGACGGCCATGGTGTCTTCTTGGGGCTCGAGGGCCAAATGTTGAAGCAACTGCGCCTGCAATCAAAGGCAGTTATGTCAGTCCAGAGGCACATGCGGGTGATGAAGACAAGCTTAGTCAACATGGACACAAACATTGGCTGCATGGCTGCGGGCATTCGGGACATGTCCCAGTCAATCCAGCAGTTGTGCAGCAAATTAGATGCTGACATCGAAGCACGGCGCCGGGAACGCCAGAGAAGGGACACTACCAGCAGGGCACTCAACCGTCTGGCAACTGCGACTTCCCTACTTTGCCGGCGCTCTGTGACGATGCAGGAGGGCCTAACACAGTGCTGCAGCGACCTGTCTCGGGGGATGGTGCAGGTGACAAGTGCACTAGGGGTGCTATTGAGTAGTCAGGCGTCGACAACTGCTGCAGGGGATGCTGCGGAGAGCATCGACACCAGCAGCAGCATCACACCCCCCGTCCCCGAAGCACGCAGGAGCAGCAGGCGGCTTGGGGTTGGCTCTAGTGAGGATGCACAGGCCGTGCAATCCACCACTGCAGCGCGTATGCGCAAACATTGATGTGGCCCTGCTTATCCACTTGCCATTGGGTGACGTAACCCTGGACATACTCATTGTATAGATGGCATATTGCCAGATTGGCCTGTTCATGTGTTCATGGCGTGGTGCCACATTAAACTACGTCATGACTTCTCACAACTCGCTGTGTCCCCTCACTTACTCAGAAATAGTTGCATGTGATCTCTGCCCGTCTCTCTCTCCCATCGACTGCAGTTGGCACTCTAGCTGCGCTGCCCTCTGGCTGGCCTGACTCATCCTCGTTGTCCTCAAAATATGTTAGTTCCACATCTGTACCTTTTTTCGTGGCAAGGTTGTGCAGCATTGCACAAGTGGCAATTATCTTGCAGCAGGTGATGGGTTTGTACTGGCGTGCGCCTCCGCTCTTGTGGAGGCAGCGGAACCTGCTCTTCAGTAGTCCAAACGTGCGCTCCACCACATTGCGTGTAGATTTGTGGGCCACGTTGTATCGTCTCTCACTCTGGGTTGCTGGGTGTAGGTAGGGAGTGAGGATGAATGACCGGCATGCATATGCACTGTCGCCTGGATGAGTAAAAGGGAACCATCAGTTACATGCCTCTATACACTCTGATTTGCAGGTTTCAAGGGGCGTCACTGTTACTTACCCAGCAGGTATCCCTCTCCGAATTCGCCGGCACTCAGTCGTGTGTAGATCCCACTATTCTGGAAGATGTAAGAGTCGTGGGTGCTCCCAGGAAACTTTGCAACAATATCTGTGATGATGTTCCCTGCATCACAGATC
The DNA here is from genome assembly GCF_964204655.1 of Triturus cristatus. NCBI lineage: Eukaryota > Metazoa > Chordata > Amphibia > Caudata > Salamandridae > Triturus > Triturus cristatus. Next base: position 1,185,582,090 of record NC_140581.1, on the reverse strand, counting down.
ACCTGCACATTGATGGAGTGGGTGGACTTCCTGTTCCTGTAGATGTGCTCTGTATCAGCTGGTGGACAGATTGGGATGTGTGTACCATCAATACAGCCGATGACATGGGGGAACTGTGCCATGTGATAAAAGTCTGTTTTTGTTTTCTGCAGTGCAGCCTGTGTGTTTGGGAAGCTTATGTAGTGGTGCATTCTCTGCATCATGGCATCCAGGAACTTCCTGAAGAAACGGGACAGGCAACTCTGGGATACACCACCCACCGCAGCTGTCACCACCTGATAACTGCCGGATGCCAGTAGATGTAGGCTGCAGAGCACCTGCACATGTGGTGGTATGGCGTGCGCCCTTCTTGTTGGCTGGTCCAGGAGTGGGTGCAGGTCCCTTATCAGGTCCATGATGGTTTCGGGGTGTAGCCTGTACCTCTCATGTATCTCTGCATCAGTCAGCTGGAATAGTGTGATGCGCTGTCTGTAGATTTGTTCCTCCCGTCGCCACACCCTCAGTCCTGCTGCCTGTAGACGTAGGCGCCTTGCAATGACGTACATGGCGGCCATGTTGTCCACGCTGTTGCATTTTGGGATTGCTTATGTGCATTGTTGATGGTTACCACCTGCTTTCCATCCGTGTTAATTACCGACTCTTATTTACCGATTTTCCTGGATTTCTTAATTACCGACTGCTCCTACATGTCATTTTAAATTTTTACCACTTCATATTTACCACTTCATATTTACCGATTCGTTAATTATGTATTCGGTAAATATGAATCGGTATTTTAGAATTCGGTAACTATGAATCGGTATTTACCGCCTCATATTTACCGAAAAGTGGTTTTTGGACTCCTACATCTCACTTGTCTGAATACCGGTCGGTAACGGCATATTTACCGAATATCGGCCGTTACCGACCGGTATTTCGCTACCTACATGAGGCCCTTAATGAGCATAAATCCTTTCGGGGCAAGGTATTTATGAATAACGTACCTCTTGATAGAGTAGATGCCTTCACGTATCTGGGGGTTACGCTTCAGTCAGATATGAGCTGGTCTAAATAAATTAATATAGCCACCCTAAAGCATAAACAATAGGCTGAGATTCTCGTAGTTAATTTTAACACCTCTTTCTCCAAACCAATTAGTCCATTGATGGAGATTTATGGTATGAAAGTCCTAACCCCCACGGCGCGGAGCTTTGGGGGTTCCAGAACCTTTGTACCATAACTGCTGCTGAAAACTCCTTTTTGCGTAAGGTCACCGGTGTCCTAAAAAGCACCCCCATGTGCCCATTATTGCTTGACCTGGGAAGGAAAGCAGTAAGGGATCTGGCGAAACTTCGCCCTCTTTTATATTGGCGAAGATTGTGGTGTACGGTTGAACTTTCACACTACGCAAGAGGGTTAAAAGACGTAATGGACTCAGACTGCTTCCATAGAATCAAATGGCTACGGGAGATAAGGTTGTGCTTGGTGAACCTAGGTCTGATAGAACTTTGGGACGATCCCCAAAATGCTCCTTTTCCTTCAAAAAAGATATTGAAGGAGAAGTACTGGGACATGATAATGGAATCAGTCCGAGCGAAGGATGCAGTAAAACATCTGTCAGGCCGGTTCCTTGAATTGAAGACAAAACCCGCACTAGAACACTATTGGGACGCTATCGAGAAACCTTTAGACAGGAAGTTATATTTCCAAATGAGGATTGGTACCCTACCCGTCAGATCATTCACTGGCAACTGGGTTGGGGCTACCATGAAAGTCTGGCCAAAATGCTCGGATAAAGATGAAACGGTTAGCCATTTGTTGTTTTTTTGCCCACTGTATAAAAAACCTCGGGCTAAGTGGGTAATACCTATTTGCAAGCTTCTAGGCTTCAGGAAACACGAGGAGGCCCTAAGAATTCTCACAACGGACTCTTCGCTGCCAATAGCAATTAGGCTGGGCCTGGTTCATCAGATCTAGGGAGTTGTCCCAGGTTAATTGATTTTAGTGCTCTCAAGATAAGTTGAACCATGGTATGAATTGTTTGGGATAAATTGAATGTATATGTATCTTAATTTTCGAGAATCAAACTACTCGGCAGTATTCATTGTTTAATTCACTTTTTAATGTTTTAGATTCAGTATATTTATTATCTTATTATATATGTTTTAATGTATGTGTTTTGCTTTTATGACAAAACTGTTGAATAAAGCTATTTGAAAGATACAAGGTAACCGTTCAGGCAGTTCGAATCGGTTCCGACCTGCATTCGGATAGTCTGAGTCTGTTGGAGCCAAATCATACAGCTCTACGGATAGCGATTCCGACCGACCGATTACGATGTTGGATTCTGACAGCCTTTCCAAATCTGTCTGTCCGACATGGATCGGCTGTCAGAAACTGACTTTGGGGGCCCGTAGCAGGCCCCCCTTCACCCGGAGGCATCTAGTTGTGGGCCCTGGGGGTACCCTTGGGTCCCCTCTGTACAACCATGCACAGTGTGGCAGGCACTATGGGGTGCCCACCACAGGTTGCGAGGTTTTCTGCAACCACCCGGTTTTTCAATGAGAGCCTGTGTTGTCGGTTGGGACACGGGCTCCCATTGAAGTCATTGGGAGTCTGACTGAACGGTGTTCTGAATCATCATAATCGGTCGGTCGGACTACCCGAGCCCAAGTCGGTCAGAAACAATTCTGACAAGGTGTCGGTCTGAATGCTTTCCAACGTACATCGTAATGATGGCCTTAATGTGTTAATTCGTCACATCACCCTATATATTCAGTACAATTCTTCGAATCATTTGTTGAGCTTCACATTGAATCGTGTTAGTTTCACAAGAACATGTCAGTTGGTTCACATTTACTCTAACATCTAGTTTCACCAATAACACCGAATAATATGTGAGTGTATACTACAAGAGGTTACATTGCACTCCTAACTGGTACCCCATGTAGGATACGTGTTTCCGCTCTATCAATAACTCGGAACATGATTTGGGATTGCTTTGAATGTTGGGCCCCTTTCAAGATGTCTTTGTTCTTACCTGTGGACAAGGTAACCTGAATGCTACTATCCTTGGGGTTCAGTCATCCCTGTAAGCATTGGGATGTTTTGTTGTCTGGAAGGTTTCTTTCTACCAAAGTATCTGATTTCACCCTCACCCTAGGTCTTATGCTAGGTGTCATCTTGGCCTGAAGTTACATTTTAAAGAAACAAGCTTTTTCTTTGTTTGGCCCGACTACTGACCATTGACAATAAAGTAGGATAAGTTCTTGCCTTCACAGCCAGTAATTATACTTCATTGGAATTCTGCTGTGTAAGAACATCTAAAGGAGAATCTGCACACTGACTAGACAGAGGTTGCCAGAAAGAGGAGTAAACTGGTTGTTTTTTCCCTGAAGGTCAGGAACATGCATAGGACTCCTGGGAAGTCATACTGCCGGAACTTCCTTAGAAGATGATAAAGTGGAACTGCTCAGTTCAGGTAGATAAGCATGCCCCAAACCAGGCAGACACAGAGCAAGACTCATTTGACTGAAACCTGCATGCGATCATGAGGATCCTGCATCCTAGTTAACCAAAAGGGACCTAGGAAGATATTTTGAGGGCATCCAAAGTGCTTTGCAGGGCTATAAGCTTGATGAGCCAACCTTATCACAATGCTACCTGTTGCAAACTTAGAATTATGTTGGATTCAATGTATTTGATTTCCCTGCCCCAAAGAGGCAGCCTTATTTTTCCATTGGGTGTGTGAAGTGACCCTCACTCTTGAACAGTTTGAATTATATCTCAAGAAGGTCTGGGAGGGGAGGAGCCTAGCGCGCAACCAAGATGGCCGCGTAGGTGCGAGGCTCCCGAGGACCTCCGCAACCTCCTACGTTTATCCTGTCTCCATCCTGCCTCGGTTGAGGGGACTGTGTCGGTGAGCCTGAGTTGAGGTGGTACCCGTTTCCCGTTCTCAAATCGGACCTCGGGTACCGGAGTGGGCACCGATTGAAGTTTGCGGCCTACTTCTCGCCGGACCCCGGATTTGCGCTGGGGGGTGATCCAGTGGCAAAGTGAACAACAACGGCGGGACGGGCCTGGCGAATCGCGTGCCCCACACTTTCGCTTTCACTTTCGCACCCCCTTGCCGTCTCTGCAAGTGAGATCGCGGAGCTCTTTGTGTTGGTGTGGCCTTGCCGGGGGACCCTGCCTGCCTGCCGGCTGTGACCCAATCCGCCGACTTGGGGTGGCCCCCCCGGAGCTCGTGGCCTTGATTGCCTGCCCTCTATGGCGTAGCTGGTGCGGGTGTGTGACCCATGGCGATGGCCACGAAACAAGATGGAGATCGGTCGAAGACCAAGTCGACCCGGCGTGGCGCCGTACACCAGGCCAACATCATGGACCGCTATACCCTCCAGAAGGGATCTCCCGGCGGCCCGCACAAGTCCTCTGAGGGCCCCCCTGATGCCCCGGATTTGCCCACAGATCTGACTCTGCAAGACGTCATGGGCGCCATTGCTGAGATGAAGGCCTCGGTGGGCCAGCGGTTCGACACCTTGGCGCAGAAGATCGACTCGGTCCTCGTGGATGTCGGCCTGGTGAGGGCTGATCTCTCCAAGACCAACGACCGGGTTGATTCTTTGGCCCGAACCGCATCGGGCCTCACGACTGAGGTGGCGGCCCTCCAAACGGAGGTGCACCGACTTCGTCAGGCGAGTTCGCTTATGGATCGGCGCCTGGAGGATTCCGAGAGTCGGGCCCGGAGGAATAACATCCGCATCATCGGAGTACCCGAGTGACGGGAGGAAGCGGCGGCGGATCTTTTTGTAGAGGACCTGATCGCTACCCATCTCCAGCCTCGGGGATTGAGTACATTCTTTGCCGTGGAGAGTGCCCACAGAGTTCCCGGGGGAAGGCCGAAGGTCGGACCCCTCCGCGGCCTCTCATTGCCCGGATTTTTAACTTTCGGGACAGGGACGCGATCTTGCAAGCCTCCAGACTGCAAGGGCCGATTAAGCTGGAAAATATGGAGGTGAACTTTTATCCCGATTTCACTCAAGCGGTCCAGAAACAGAGACTGAGTTTCCTGGGTGTTAAGCGCCGGCTCAGAGACATGAACTTAAAATACGCCATGCTCTTCCCGGCCAAGCTGCGGGTAGAGGTGGATGGACGCACGCACTTTTTTGATCGTCCCGAAGCGGCCGGGGACTGGCTGGACACTCTGTCTGGGGGTAGTGCCCGGGATGGTGGGGGGGGGCGGCGGGAGGAGACGGCCCACTGGATCGGGACTGAGGGGTTGATATTGGGCCTCACTCTGGACGACTATGATGCCACTTTCGACTAAGCTTCTGTCTTTGTTCTTTCCCCTCCCTTGGAGGTTGTGTGGGGTCTAGAAGGGGTACTCTTTCCTCCTCTAGGGGGTCTAGCTAGTTTTATTATATAGGGGCGACAGGCACACTGCAAGTTGGGGGGGCTGTCTGGGCTCATGCAGGGGTGCAGGGGGGGGAGTTTTGTTGGGGTGGGTGGGTTGGGGTGGGGTGTTGTTTGTTTCTACCACAAGGCAAAAGCATCGTTGTGTTATTTCTAAAGTGCTCTCTGGGGGACGAGTGATGGCTTCTGTTTATGATGGGGGGTAGGGGACTGAGTCTGTTGTCCTGGAATGTTAATGGATTGGGGGACAGGATAAAACGAGGTGTGGTCCTGCAGTTCTTGAATCGAATTTCGCCCGATATAGTTTTTCTGCAGGAGACACACCTCATTGGCAACTCCTTTTGTGCCATGAATCGACGGGGCTACCGCCTTGTTGCCCATTCGGGCTTCACGTCTGGTTCAAGGGGTGTGGGCATTATGGTTAAGAACTCGCTCCCGTTGGAGATTGATGAGGTGCACCATGACGACAGGGGACGTTACACGGTTTTGGTGGGTAGAATGGAGGGCAGAGTGGTCGTTTTCGTGTCTGTTTATGTCCCGCCGGGGCTGCAGACGACCACCTTTGCGGATCTGGGGCGCCTCCTCCTTGGCCTTCCGGAGGGGATTCTAGTGGTGGGGGGGATTTTAATGCTGTGGTTTCCGGAACTGTGGATCGTCACCCCCCTAGGGATCTCCCCCGTGCCCAGGCGTGGTTATCGGGCCTCTTGGATACCTTGGGGCTGGTGGATTGTTGGCGTTTGAAACATCCCACGCAGCTACAGTACACCTTCCATTCAGGGGCACATGGTAGTCTCTCACGGCTAGATTATGTCCTGGTTCCGGCGGCGCACGTTGGGAGGATAGGGGAGGTGCGCCATTTGGCACGGGGTATTTCGGACCACTCCCCGCTCTTGTTGTACTTTGATATTCTTCCGAGGGGAGAGGGTAGGGTGGTCCCGATTAATCCCTGGTACCTGCGTGACCCCACCATTCGTGCAGAGCTGGTAAAATCCCTTAAGCGCTACTTTGACGAGAATGTGGGGTCTGTGTCATCGGCGACCTCATTGTGGGAGGCGTTCAAGACGGTACTCAGGGGAGAGGCCCTGTCCCTTATTTCCCATTCCCGGAGGCGCGAGCGGGAGGAGGGGACCCGTGTTGAAGCTGAGATAACCGAGTTGGAGGGTGATCTAGAATGTGGGGTGATGGATGACAAATTGCATGTTCTCCGACTCAAGCAAGCGGCCTATAAGGCCCTCGTCACGGAGGCGGCCAGGGGCCTCAGTAGAGAGCAACAGGGGAGACTGTATGATGTGGGTGATAAGGCTGGTAAATTGATTGCGTGGCTGGACAAAAAGGAGAGAGCGAGTCGAGTTGTCCCGTCGATTGAGAAACAGAATGGTGTGTGTGTCACTGAACCAAAAGAAATTGTTTCCTGCTTTGCAGACTATTTCCGTGGGGTGTATTCCCCGGTGTCCTCCCGCTCTGAAGAGGATTCCCATGCCCTGCTCAGGGATATCGCGCTGCCTTCCCTTTCGGAGGAGGACAGAGTGTCGTTGGACGCCGCTCCAACCTCCGAAGAAATTGCCCTCGCCATACGTTCGGTCGCTTCCGGCAAGGCCATGGGTCCTAATGGTCTTCCCATCGAGCTGTATAAACTGCGACCGGATACGCTGGCGCCGCATCTCCGTGCTATGTTCCTCGCGGCCCACTCGGCGGGTTCCCTCCCGCTAGACCAGCGTCTAGCTACTATCGTGGTTATCCATAAGGAGGGGAGGCCACGGGACCGGGTCACATCCTATCGGCCTATTTCGCTATTGAATGCGGAGCCCAAAATCCTCGCCAAGGTTTTGGCCAATCGGCTGGTCGGCGTAGTGTGTGACTTGATTCACCAGGATCAGTCCGGCTTTATCCCTCATCGCAATACAGCGCTTAACCTGCGGCGTTTGCATGGGGTGCTCGCACGTGTCCCGTTCATGCGAGAGCCGGCCATTTTGGCGTCCTTGGACGCCACTATGGCGTTTGACACGCTTGAATGGCCTTATATATGGGCGACGCTCGCGAAGTTTGGGTTTGGCCCAGGATTCATCAGTTGGGTAAAATTGTTATACTCTGGCCCGCTGGCGCAGGTGGTGGTGAACGGTAGAGTGTCGGCTCCGTTCGAGCTGGGCAGGGGCACGCGGCAGGGCTGCCCGTTATCGCCGCTCCTTTTCGCGCTCGCCTTGGAGCCCCTGGCGGAGTGGCTGCGGTGGGAACCTTCTATTCGTGGTCTCCGCTGGACCCCCGAGTATGAGGACCGCGTATCCCTATACGCTGACGATATTCTCCTGTACCTGGCTTCCCCACGTAAATCACTGATAGTACTGGTTGATGTATTGCATTCATTTGGTCTCAACTCCGGCCTTGTCATCAACTGGGCTAAATCGTGCGTCTATGTTCTCTCTGGGGAGGATCCTATCCTTCCGCGGGGCTGTCCTATCCAGATCGCCCCGCGGGGATTTCGGTACCTGGGTGTCTTCATTACCCTGGACGCGGAGGCCCGATATAGTCAGAACTTGCTTCCCCCCCTCCAGCGCCTGAAGGAGGATGTTGCGCGTTGGAGGCGCTTGCCGCTCTCGCCGCTCGGCCGGGCGGCATTGTTTAAGATGATGTCGCTGCCGCGTTTCCTATACGCTCTGCAGAACACGATGGACATCGTCCCGGCGCGCTAATTTCGCGAGGTGGAGAGTTTGCAGCGCCGACTGCTCTGGGAAGGTAGACCGCGTATCGCCCTGGCGAAGCTGACGCTCCCGTGGTATGACGGGGGGATCGCCCTCCCGGATATCAAACGGTATTACTGGGCCTCCCAGCTGGCTGCGATTAATCACGGCCTGTACGGGCCCGCTCTAAACCCGGCCTTTGAAAAGGATAAGATGTTACTGCCGGGTGGTGATTATAACCGAGCGCTTTATTCCAGCTCGCTTGACGCACGTCTGACGGGCCCCACGCGTGTCATGGTAAGAGTGTGGCACGCGACTAATGTGGCACTGGGGTGGAAAGATCGTTTGACCCGGGCGACGCCACTATACGCATCCGAGCAGTTGGGCTCCCTGTGGACCTCGAAGGGCTTTGAAAAGTGGGACATGATAGGCATCAGCAGGGTGGGTGATCTCTGGACAAGGGGGGGATTCAAAACGTTCGGGATGCTACAGACAGAATTCCAGTTGCAGGACAGGGAGTACTTTCGGTATATGCAGATCCGTCATGCGCTATGCTCCGTATTCCCGGACGTTGCTTCCATCCCGGAGTATTCCCCTCTGGAGGATAGAGTGCTAGATGGACATGTACCGGACAGCACGATTTCATTAATCTATAAAAAACTTATCAATGACCGCTCGGGACTGCTGACTAACCTTCGTGAGGCATGGGTGGCTGATGGATTGGAGCTGGATGACGAGGACTGGGTATCGGCGGTGGCCTCCCCGAAAGAGGTGGCCATACCGGCCCGCCTTCGCTTCGTCCAGCTCAAGATACTCCATAGGGTCTATGTGACGGGGCCAAGGCTATTGCGTATGGGCTATGCTGTGGACGGGTTGTGTAAGCGTGGGTGTGGTTCTTTGGGGACCTTTCTCCATATTTTGTGGGAATGCCCGGAGGTGGAGCGATTCTGGCGTGGTGTGCATGAGGTCCTGCGGGTGGTTACGCGTGTGTCGCTGCTGCCCGAAGCGAGGAGATGCCTGTTGAATGTGTGGGAGCCAACCGACTACTCGGTGCCGCAGACGCGGTGGGTGACTTTGGGATATATGGTGGCCAAACGCAACATTGCTCAACTGTGGGGTTCCCAGAGGTCCCCGACTGTCTCGGCATGGAAGGACAACATGGATTGGTGCATGTTTCGGGAAAAGGTGGTGTATGTTGCGAGAGGTAAGCCTGGGACATGGGTGAACGTATGGGGCCCCTGGAACGCCTACCGCGGGGGAATCTGTACCCCGCCGTTATTGCCCGATCCGTCACCGGCCCCGTCCCCTTAGCCAGTTTATCTCCCCGGTTCCGGGCACTGAGTCCACCTAATCCCAGTCTTGACCCTTTTCCCCCCCCCTTGATACTCCTATGGATTGGTAGGGTCCCCCCCTAGGGGAGCACATGCTGCTGTTCTGATTGTTGGTTGCCTTGTGGATTTGTTTTTTCGTCGTTATTTATATTAAAATGAAACCGTTATGTGGGCCCGGATGGTGTGGCTACCACCGCTTCTAACTCCTGTGTATTTCCCTTTGCCGCGCTATTGTTTGTGTCACATGCTCCTCTTGCTTGCTAGCGGCCGGCCTTAAGGTTGTAGGCCCATCTTTGTATATTTTTTGAATTTTGTAATAAACGGTTTAAAAAAAAAAAGAAGGTCTGGGAATAATTTAAATTATGCCTGTGTAATTTGTGTAATTTGCATAAATTGGGGAATTTTCCATTATGCTTCTTACATGAAATTCCCAAATTATGTCACTAGGCTACATTGCATCATTTTGCCACTCTTTGCTGAAAAATTATAGTGTGGGAGCGCTGGAACAATGCAAACAAACAGAACGCTAGCGGCTGTTGTTCCCTGCAGTTATGTTTTTTATCCTATTTTTTTTGTTTGAAATTTATCCTCATGTCAAAAATGGATGCAAGAACGCATTTTACTCTAAAATATAGTGTAGTAATGACAGAATTACATTTCACGTAACTATGCATAATTTCACATACATTTAATTCAATTTTGTGTAATTACACAAAAGCAAATTACGCAAATTTTGCATACCTCTACTTTTAAGTCTTGCGGTTACAGAGATATTCCTATTTGAATTTGGAGCTGAATACTAATTCTTAGTCCCAGTTTCCCCGTATCAACCTGTGAGCGACTCACTGGAACTTATTGGGTCTTCCCCTGAACTGTGTTCATGTGAATGCTACACACTAACTAATAAATCCCTTAAAGTGGATACATGTTCTCATTGCAAATTGTGCTGTACTAACGGGAGGGGAATTAACACTGCATATTAAAAATAGAGTTACTATATGGCAAAACTCCAACAGTACTGTGTAGGTACAAGTGAATCCAGTCAGGTTTCGAATGCTTTTTTCTTTTCCAAGGGATTAATGCTCAAATTTGTCAACTGCTCTGAGCAGTTGGTACATTTTGGTTGGCTTCTCTTTCCTATTGACTTCTTGTGATAACTTGATTCAAAGTAATCCAGATAATTCAGAAAGCCTGACAAAAACAACCTAATACTTCTCCAAAATGATGACCATGGCCATATGGTCATTCCTATTACAGCTTCCTAATGAGTAAGCATTTTATTTACATTTGGGGCCATATGATTATAGAAACTTCTGTTGTTTTGTGATGTCTTGACTCATTAGAACATTGACAGTAGCTTCAAACCTTCCTGTTTAACATATAATCTTCCAAATGTTATGCATTCATAGCCCTAAATCAAGTCACAGCCCCTTAACAACCATTTCCAAGCTTTCAATTGCCATGCCTGTCCCTATAAACCTTATCCTGCCTCCCTCCTAAATGTAGTCCAGGGTCACAAACCACCTTGAACTTTCTTTTATGCCATCAGTAGTCTATCATCCAATTGGACTACGACTATAGGATAGGAGGTGAAGTTCCCATAATCCAAAAATGCTTCCTCATCCATCAATAAATCTACCCATAGAGATTACGTAGGTTTTGGTGACTGAACGTCTTAGTAAAATACCATGGTAAAATAACCTTCCTCAAAATACATAACAATCAATATATTCTAAAACAGTTTGTGAATTAATATACCGACCATAACATGACACAGTTATAGAGTTCACAACCAAATTATTTGGCAGAGAAAGGTAACCATCACTGGAGTGGCAGATTTGACTTTCTTACTTCAACTTTTACATCCAACCTTTCGAATAACAGCCTCACCCAACATTGCATTAAACACATTATTGAGACAGATTAATTTGAGAACTCATCATGCCAATTCAATTAAATCCAATTCATCTTAATTCGATCTCGCAACATTAGATATTAAAAGATACAAACAATGATAAAATCATGCAAAAATATAACATACGTTAAAAACATCTACAGTTAAATAAGGGGTTACATATAAATTTACAAAAATTGCCTAGTACAAAATTTCCACTTCACGATATACCCACAATGCTTAGAAAAGAGAAGAATATAAGAGCTATTCCATCAAAACAACATGCTCCTTCTTTTGGCTAAGATACTCTTCAAGAAGCTAGCAACTGCATGGCATACACAATAGTCATTAAGTGGCAACAATAAAATAATTCATCATGCCAAATAGAGGCAAAGTTTTGACTCAAGACCTTATTAGAACATATAGGTCAAAACACCTCCAGATATTCTTCACTCTAAATTCAACATAACAAAAACATTGGTCAACCAAAGAAAGGACAACACATTGTTGTGATTCCTAAGGAACACTGAGCCTAATTTAGAGTTGGGTGATAATGCAAAACCATTTGATTTGAAAATGAAGTTGTGTATCCTGTGTTGTGAGAACTGTCAAGCATTTTGGGTTCTCTCACATTTTAATGGAGGATTCATCTCTGTTAAAAAAAAAACTCAATTGAGAATACGCCACTCAAGCCATGAATCAGAGAATTTATATTAAATACAATCCTTAATATAGACACTGGTAAATTTAATCAAGGATATAGTTACTTCAAAACAGAAGAGTAACAAAATGAAAAAAATGACACTATCATTCTGAGCTGATCTTGACTCAGAAAAGAACGTTTTTAAAAGGGTGTGAGAGAAATGTGCATCAAGGCCCACTACAACTCAGTTTAGCACTCTGAAAAGGAATATCAGCCATTATCGCACATGCCATTATCATACATGTAATACACTACATTGAGTTTTATATTGTGTTGCAGGCGTTTACCATGCATTTTAGTGGAAATATATTTTTGGGGGGTAACCCCCAAACCATCACACACACGGCCCACCCCTACCCCCACACTGCCCCAAACCCTGGGTAGCTGTCAAGGTTTAGGTGGAGAGCAACCCCTTTAAATGGAACACTCTGCAACACCACTGACACTCCAAATCTGCTCACCTCAAATATCTGTTTTTCTAGCTGAGTTTTTAAGCATAGAATTGGCAGGTGTTATCCACTCAGAGCTGAAAAATGACGAAAGCCTTTTACTATTCCATGCACAGTAATACAGCTTTGGATTGGTAAAATACCATCCAAGCCAGCCTGGAATAAAAAACGACCCCCAACATATGTCTTTTGCTCTAATCAGAATTCGACAGATAGCTTTGCCCAGACACCCAAACCCCCTTTTTTGTTTGTACTCCTAGACTCCCTTACCTCTTTCCTGCCTGAACCCTAAATGTACCCTTAGTTCTCTTTACTTATACACACCAGTGAACCCTAAAATAACCCACATCTCCCCTTATCCCTACCCTCCCCTAAACCGTAAAATTACCCCACCTTCCATTACCTTTACCCACCCTAGAACCCTAAAATTACCCACACCTCTCTTTACTTCTACCCACTCTAAACTCTAAATTTTTCTATAGCTCCCTTTCCCTCAATCCAACCATAAACCCAACAAGCATTGGCATAGCCAATAGGTCTCGCTTTTGGGCGCTTGTAAGTTTTTAGCGAGAGCTATTGGCTATGCGAAAGTGTTTAAGTTCTGTTGTAGAACAATGTGGCTGCTGTCCAGCATGTTGATATGCTATAATAAAAAAGTGTTATAAGTATAAGAACAACCTTATTACAAAAATAACAATGATTAACAATGTCTTTGAGGTTTTGTTTGTTTTTGCAATGGTGGCAACTTCTTCCTGCCAGTTTTAATGCTTGTTTGTTATAGTTTTTTTTGTTATGGGTATGATACATAAACAACAGAACGGTGGAAGTTGGGAAAGAGTACCTAAATTACAACACGAGGAGCAGACTGAAAGTAAGAGAGAATGTACAGATGTCAAGTTGTGAGGGCAGACTGCATTTATGGCAATGGGGCACATTAGAAACTGTGCGTACAGAGTCTGAAATCAGTATAATCTAATATATATAGAAGCTTTGAGGGTAGAGATAGAGAATGAAACACTGGGGCGTGTGTGGGGAGAGAAATAAACATGTGAGAAATCCAAAATACTGACTGAATTAATACGAGAGGAGAACAATAGATAAGAAAGAATGCTACCTATAGGAAGGACAAATGGTGATAGTGAAAGAGAAACAAGAGAGAGAACGAGCAAGACATTGTGTGTACGTGCTTGAGAGAGAGATAGAGAAAGCGCGAGAAAGAATGAATGAAACAGAGAGGGGGGACACATAATGCATGTGAGAATGAGAGTGACCAGAGGAGAGATGGCACGAAATAGAGGATAAGTGCATGGGTGGTGGTCAGACAGAGAAAGAGCTTCAGCAGTTTTCCTTTTTTAATGCAAAATTACCATGAAACAAATAGAAATCGTATTAAACTGTAGTGATGTTAAGTATTATGAACACCTTTATGCTGTGATTGTACAGGACAGGCCATTAAAATGTTTTACCTTAAGAGGATACACATAGGACTGTTAACATACAATGGTGTATTTGCTCCATGAACTACTTATGGTGCACCGCAATATTTACAAAAACTGACACTGTTGAAGACTGCATTCGCATGTTATGTTGCGAGTGGAGAAAGTGACACATGGGAGGAAAATAGAAATACAATAGTAGAGATTGGTGAAATGAAGTGGGACAGAAGTGTGTGTGTGTGTGGTTGGGTTTAACAGCGAAAGTAAGGAAAAGGAGATCTGTAAAGTGAAAAGACAAACGATATGGGGAGATACAAGTCACCTACGTAATACACAGCCCAGTGTTTTGGCAGCACACACTGCACGATCACAAGTGTTAAACTACTGTGTTACTGAACACCATCTAGCCCAACTGGTGCCCTGCACGCTCCGCCCCTTGGCATACAGCAGTGGGAATGGAATCTGGTCACATTAATCTTTTTTTGAGCATTAATGTCAACTGAATGACATCTGAGCAGTAGTGGAAACTGAAGTATCCTAAGCCACCGGTGTGAACTGGTGTTAACCGATTCACTTCCACCTTTAAGTGCTGATTCTTTCGTCCTAGGTCGCAGTGTTAAATGAATTACTTCTGGGTTATATTTATTTATATATTCACCTCAAGGCACTCGGCCTCCGTTTTACGAGCTCAATGCACGAACAGAAATGAGGAAAGATCGAGGGTTGTGCTGATTGGCCATAGTATCGCTGGTTGGCCTCTTTGCTAAGGGTCCCAATCGTCTTTGTGCAGTAGGATCACTCAGCAGTTCTTGTGTGCCCCGCACCCCCTCTCACCACGAAGGCTCATCGTCTTCTGCAGCTCTGACTATTGTGGTGGTTCTGGCTACGGGGTAGCGGCCTACACTCCGGACGGACAAATAAGACACGACCACTCTGATGTATGGTCCGGCTGTAAGGTCACGTGCGACCTACGCCCCTTTATTATATACCCCGTGACCGCGCCCGGTCACGAGGGGTGCGTGCGTACGCCTGAGCGCGTAAGGGCCGGGTGGTCCGCTACATCCCTCCAAACATTTAGCCAGCCAAACAAACCGTCGGAACTTCAAACATTGTGAGATGAGATGGAGAGAGAGAGACAAAAGGAGAGAAAGAAACAGAGAGAGAGAGTAGAAAGAGATGAGTGCACATGTGTCCGCAGTCTTCAAAACGCTTGTCCTTTGCTCACTTACACTCGACAGGCATAGTCCTTCAATTTTTGGCTGGGCGCCGGGTTTGGCCTCAGCTGGTATCTTTGGCTCCGACACGCCTGCTCTTGGGTTGCCAGGTTCCCGCTGCCAGGGGACCCCTCGGGGCTGGGCTCCTCACCGTCATTTCCTTGGCGAGGGCCCCGCGGATGTTCACAGCGTTCTTCTGGCCGCACTATTGCCGGTGCCTCTGGTCCGGAGACCCTTGCTCCCGGATCGCATGGGTGATCATCCTCTCCCGGGTCTTCGCCATCGCTCTGGCCACCTGTTCCGCCCAACGCGTTGTCGGGTATCACCTTAAACCATGCCACATTCCTTACGACGGTGTGTCGCCCCCGCTGGGCGGTGACCATTGTCCCCTGCACCTGGGTTACTACCCAGCTTTCCGGTTCGTAGGACATGCGGAATTTCCAGCCGGGGTGCCTGTCCTTCAGGATCACTTTCGACCCTACCCGAATGTCTGGGGCTCTGGCCCCACGTTGCGCCGATGCCTTGTCATTGTTCTGCTGGCGCTTCTGCTGCGTCCGCACCGTGTCCCGGATGGCGCTTCAGGAGGAGCGTTGCCGGGGCACATCCGGTAGTCGCATGGGGCGTCTGCCGGTATGCAAATAGAAACTGGTGGAGGCATGTTTCCAGATCTTGATGTTGGTCGACGCCAATGCGCATTGCCCTGTTGAGGGTCCTCATGAAGCGCTCCACTTCTCCATTGGCTTGTGGCCACTGGGGCGTGATTCGCCGGTGCTTGACCCCTCGGCGTCTTAGGAAATTCTGAAACTCCTGCCCTTGGAACGGCGGGCCATTGTCCGACTTCATCTCTTCAGGCAGGCCGAACGTCGCAAACACCTTCTCCAGGGCAGGCTGCACCTGTGCGAACCCTGTAGACGATACCAGTTCCACCACCGGGAACTTCGTGCACGCATCCATGATGACCATCGTGTGCCGCCCATCTGGAAAGCTCCCGAAATCGATGCTCACTTTCGTCCATGGCGTGTCACAGGGCTCCTCGGTGATCACCGGGGCAGGAATAGGATCGGATCCTGTTATTGCGCACGAAAGACAGGTCCGCACCTCATCGTCGACTTGCTTATCCATCCCAGGGAACCATACTTTGGACCGTAGTCTCGCCTTCGTCTTCCCGGCACCTTGGTGGCCTTGATGCGCTATGGAGACCAGATGCCTCTGGAGATCGTGTGGGACTACGATGTTCTGGCCCCTCAGTACTAGGCCCGACTCGCCGATACTCAGCTCATGTCGCACCTTCCACAGCTGTCTCCTTGCGTTCTGTTCCTCTTCTACCAGGCCTGCCACTCCGTCTAGAAATCTGTGCCAGCGACCCGTGGCAAGAGTGTCCTTAACCCGCAGGAGTGTGGTGTCTCGCTCCGTGGCCTCGCACAGCTCCGCCTTGGTGATTGCCACCGGGCACGCGTCTTCTTCCACCATCTGCACGAACGCCTCTGTCTCCAAGCTGTCGTCCGACGGGACTCGCTCTTCCCCGGGTGGGGGGTGTCTTGACAGGAAGTCAGCCGGGTTGTCGGCCCCTGGCCGGTAGATCAGCTGGAATGAGTAGGCCTGCAACTGCACCGCCCATCTCTCGATCCGTGGAGGTGCCAGCCTGTTCGATCCGCTGAAGAGTGGCACTAACGGCTTATGGTCCGTGATGACCCTGAACGGGTGTCCGAATAAGTACAGGTGAAAGTGCTGGCAGGCCCAGCGAATAGCCAGAGCCTCGCGCTCAATCTGCGCGTGTCGTGTTTCAGTTGACGACAGCGCGCGACTGGCGTACGATACCGGAGCATACACCCCTGGCCTTGCTTCCTGTAGCAGCACCGCGCCAAGCCCTACCGGGCTGGCATCCACCACCAGCTCTGTGTTCCGTCCTGGGTGAAAGTACGCCATCGTTGTCTGATCCAGGAGGGCCTTCTTCACCTCTTGGAATGCTGCGTCTTCACGTGGTGTCCAGGACCATGGCGCCCCAGCCTTTGTGAGCTGCCTCAGGGGCTCCGCCAGCGTGGCTAGGTTCGGCAGGAACCGGCCACAGTAAGTAGCCATGCCTAGAAAGCTCCTTATGGCCGTGGGACTTTGTGGTACGGGTGCATTCCTGATTGCGGCCGCCTTCCGCGGGTCTACCTTGAGCCCCTCCCTGGAGAACACGTACCCGAAAAAGTCAACCGAGCTCTGGTAAAACGCACACTTCTTCCTGTGCAGCGTGAGGCCACAGTCTACCAGCTGCTGCAACGTCGCTCGAAGCCTGACGTGGTGTTCTTCCAGGCTCCTGGAGTAGATGAGGATGTCGTCACTCAAGTTGATCACTCCGACGAGCCCTGACAAGGTTTCCTGAATTGCGTTCTGAAAAACCTCTGCCGACGACGACACTCCAAAGCTGAGCCGGGTATACCTCCTCAACCCCACGTGCGTCGAGAAGGTGGTAATGTACCTGCTCTCCGGGGCCAACTCTAGTTGGTGGTAGCCTGAGTTGAGGTCTAGTTTCGAAAACCATTGCGCTCCGTTCAGATCGGCCACGATGTCGTCCATCGTCGGGGTTACATGCCGCTCCCGCTTGATGGCCAGATTGGGAAGTCTCATATCCACACACAGGCGGATCGCGCCGGGCTGTTTTGGTTTGGGCGCCACCACCAGAGTGGACACCCACGGCGTGGGCCCCGATACCTTCTCGATGACGCCTGAGTCTTCCAATGCTTGTAGTTCTTGCTCCACCAGCGGGCGGATATGCAGCGGTATCCGTCTGTGCCGGAGCGCCCTTGGTTGCACGCTCCTATCTATGTGTAGCTTCACCTGCATGTTCTTTAGCTTCCCTAACCCCTTGAAGAGCTGGGGAAAGTCTTTCAACATGTTTTCCGCGTTACTCTCATGCACCTGTTTGGCGAAGAACACTAGCTCGAGGTCTTCCGCCGTATGGCACCCTACGAGCATCCCCGTGCCACCCTCCGTGACGTGGAACGTCGCCGTCAACTTGATTGTGCCACTAGCTACTTCCACCTCGATCATTCCCCGCAAGGGAAGTGGTTCCGTTCCTCCGTATGTAAAGATTCGGGTTTTGCTCGGGTAGAGCTTCGGTTTCGGCTGTAGCCGGTCAAATTCGTGGGAGTCCATGACATTCACAGACGCCCCTGTGTCTATCAGCGCCTGCACCGGTGAACCATTGACGAGGATGTGACACATAGGTGGCGGGCGCCTCTTCTTGCCTCCACGTCCTGTGAATGAGATGACGAAAGCGTCGTCGTCGTCTTCGTAATACGGCGTGTCTGGGGCTTCGTCTGGTACCGCCCGTGGCCCCCTATTTTCCAGCGTGAGGTGTTTCAGGCTCCCTGGGCACCCTCGTGGAGTGCCACCACGTGCGCGGCCTCCTCGCCCTCGACACACGCTCGCATAGTGGTTGGCCTTTCCGCATTTCGCACACGCCTGTCCTCTCGCGGGGCATCTCTCCTGGTCTCCGTGATCGAAACTGCAGTACCCACACCTGTTTTGGGGTCGTGGCCCAGTCCCTCGACGTGCTGTGCCCCCGGGGCGCCTCTGTATGGCCTCCACCACTTCCTCCTTGACTCGCACCGACTTGGGTGTCATGGCCCCCGACGTATTCCTCAGCCTCACAGTTTCCATTTCTTCTGCTCGTCTGTCCGAGAGTTCCTGCAAACGCGCTAGGATCAGGATGTCATCCAGTGATATCCCCGGTTGCCGCAGGATGAGGCGCCTCAGCGACACGGCCTTGCATCCGGCGATCAGCTGCGCCCTGATCTCGTCATTTACATCTATGCCTGTACACGTGGCCGCTAGTTTCCTGAGCCTCGCGTAGTACATGTCCATCGACTTGGTCTCCCCTTGTCGGGCTTGTCGCAGATTGAACCTTTCATAGTCCGGGTTCATTTGGGGATCAAAGTGCTTGTTGAGGGCTGTGATCGCGGCGTCGTAGTCGTCTTCCTGTCCCGTGTTTGGTAGCGTCTCGAACAGCTCGTAGAGCTCGTCGCCTCCAAAGTGCATAAGGAGGGACCTCTTCATCTTACCATCGTTTTCACGTGTCCCCATAAAATAGTGGTTGAGGCGGCCTACCCAGCGCTTCCACCGCGGCGCTGCGGTTGCCGGGTCCGCCAGCTGACTTAAAGGAGGTAGGGGCGTTACCGAGGTGTGCGAGAAGACGGGTGGGGTTGCTTGATCGTCCGCCATGCTGCTGCACTATGAGTCTCTGCTCCGCGCTGTTAGGCACCGCGATGTGGCGTTGCAGGTAAGACCTTCTGCCCTTGCCTGGCCCCACTGAGCACAGTGGGTGTGCTGGAGTCTGGTGCTGCACGAGGTGTCACTCTCCTCTCTTCTCACACTGGCCCTGGGTGCTCCGCCCTGTCGCACCTTCCTTTGTCCGCTTCCTCAGGGACCGTACTGGCCGGCCACTTTATCTATTTGTGTTTTTTTTTTCTCTTACTCAGTCCCACTCTGGCAGTAGGACTCTTTTTTTACCCCGCCAGGCGTGTGTACAATAGGCCTCTCAGTCGTGTGGGGGCACCTCCCCTGGCACCCGGGCAGTCACGGTGCTCTTGCTGGGCCTTCCTGCCCCCTGCGCGGTGTCTCCGGCCTTCCTGGCCTCTTCGCGCGTATCGCGCCACGTCCCCCAGCACACCCGCGCTGCACACGCGGAGAGCCGATGTCAGCGCCATGTGCACGCGTGGTCTTACCAGGTCTTCGGGGCTTCTGAGGGCTCAGACGCCACACGCGCGGCTTATGGCAGACCCGCGCCTGGGATGCGGGCTCGGCAGGGGACCTTCACGGCTCCGGGACCGCTACGACCACCGTCGCTTCTCCATCACGCGCCGCGTCGGGCAGGCGCGCGCGCTCTTCTCCAGGCTGTAGAGACGAGGGGCGCTGTCACGTGGATCCGCTCCACACCTTCGTCGCCAGTGTGGTGGTTCTGGCTACGGGGTAGCGGCCTACACTCCGGACGGACAAATAAGACACAACCACTCTGATGTATGGTCCGGCCGTAAGGTCACGTGCGACCTACGCCCCTTTATTATATACCCCGTGACCGCGCTCGGTCACGAGGGGTGCGTGCGTATGCCTGAGCGCGTAAGGGCCGGGTGGCCCGCTACAACTATAGGCGAATAGCTTCACTGCCTTCGATATACAAGCTTCATTCACCTTTTCATTTGTGTTCTAATTAATTCAATGTTTTATTCATTTTACTGAAAAGCCATGTGCACAGATAACTGTGCTTACGTATTTTTGGATGTCATTATTGATTTGTGCTGTTTTTAGCTGTGCTATTTATTGGAGGATCTTGTGACTACAAGTTAATGCTGGAAAATGGTGCTTTCAGTGCTAGAAAGGAGTTAGCCTCCTGCCAGTGAGTCACCATAGTCTCAGAAACTTTGTTGGGTTGGGAAGAGTCAGCCAGTTGTCAAGCTGCACTGCTGCCCTGCCGGCCATCAGCCCCCAGCCAGACCTATCTCCATGTGGCCACACAAGAGAAGGACTGGCTAAGTATTGAGGGCAAATTAACCAAGCATTTGTAATGCAATAGGTCCTATTGCATTGCAATTGCAAATGGTTGGCATCACTGACAATGGGAGGGAGGGCAGGTGGGGAGAAGGCACGGACAACGGGAGGGTGAGCGGGTGGGGAGAAGGCATGGACAACGGGAGGGAGGGCGGAGTAGGCATGACAACAGGAGGGCGGGCGGGGGGAGGGGTAGAAGGCACGAACAACGGGAGAGAGGCAGGGGAGAGAGAAGGTACGACAACGGGAGGGAGGGGAGGCAGTAAAGAAGGCACCAAAGCATGTCGTGCCTGCAGTAGGAGAACCTCATTAAAGAAAATATTGCTGAAAAACTACAAAAGACGTACTGTGTGATAACCAAAGCAAAGGGGCCAGTCGCCATGGGAGGTGACAAATGAAGAGGAGGTGGCACTAAGGAGGGACTTTTCAAGCCTATTGATGAATCAGAAGCCAGCATTTAGGATGGATAATGACACAAACCAATGGCAAATATGGGCAGAGAGTGGGCGGGGCATCTATTACCTACTCCTCTACAATAAGTCTTGCAGAGCAGCGCATACGCGCTGGTTCTAGGCTCGACCTAAAAAGGACCCTTCCCTTCTTTTACCTATACCCATCACTAAACCTTAAAATTACCCTTACTTCCCTTCAACTCTACCCACCCTAAAACCCTAAAATTACCCTTACCGCCCTTTAGCTCTACTCATCCCTAACCCTAAAATTACCTATACCTCCCTTTACTTCTCCGCACTCTAAACCCTACTTTTTAAAATAACTTCCTTAACCCCTACCCACCCCAAACCCTAAAATTACCCTTCCCCTTTTACCTATGCCCATCTCTAAACACTGTTGGCCTTGTTTATGAAGGCCTGCAACACTTTTACGCTGCTGTTGCATCATTTGTGTGACGCAGCGGGGGCGGAAACAATGCGCCTCATTGCGCCATATTTACAAAGTGATGCATCTAGGCAGGTGTATCAGGTATAATGTATGCAGGGTGGGCGTTCCCCCGCATCAAAGCCTCGTACAAGTGGCGCATTGAAATATATAAGATTTTAGTGTGCCCCTTCTAGGACGCCATTGCGTCAAAACCTTTCGCCTGTCTCATGGCAGGCGTAAGGGTGACACAATGCATTGAAGATAGGGCTCCAACACACATTGCTGGAGTTGCGTCATGCTTGCAACACAACTCCAACAATGCGTGACATTTGCGCCAACAGATATGTCAGGTTTCCTGACCTATCTGGCTTTCCTTGTGACATGGAGCGCCATACAATTAATATAGCGAGTCCATCGTGTTGCAAGGAGGGCACAGTGAAAACTGTTGCATCGCTGTTATGTTACAGCGATGCAACAATTTTCATAAATAAGCCCCTGAAATTCCCAACCTCCAACAAGTGAGCAATGCCCAGCCTGTACATATCCTCGAGAAAGTGATTTACATGTGGCCCTTTTCTGTAAAGCCTATCGAAGAGCGAGGAAGCATTGGCTCCTACCCATTCTTAAAAATATGGGGTTTAGGAAATTCTCGCCTGCGTTTAGAATATTAAAATCTGATTTGTCACCCCCGATTGTCTTTGCAGTGGCAAAGTTTTTAATGGCCATGTGGTATGTCCGATCTAGTCTTTTTAAAAAGGGGGGGGTTGTATAATGTTAAATGATTTTAGAACACCCTTTCTCATGTTTTAAACCTCTGTTTTTTGGAATTTTTGAAAGTCATTGTTTACATCTAAATGTTCAGAACATTGGAAACTTTTAAATTTTAACAATTGTCAAGTATTTATATCTTTGATTATCTAAATGATCGAAAATAAAGATTATTTGATTTGATTTGAAAACTGTTGCATCGCTGTTATGTTACAGCTATGCAACAATTTTCATAAATAAGTCCCTGAAATTCCTTTTACCACTACGCACCCCTAAAACCTAAAATCACCTTTACCTCCCTTTATCACTACCAACCCAAATCGCTACAGGTAGCCTTACCTCCCTTTATCACTAACCACCCTATAAACTTAAAATCAACCTTATCTCCTCTTATCTCTATCCGCACCTTTAATCACCTTTTGTTTATTAAAATTCAAAATTATGATATTTAACGGGGTAAAAAAACGTAGCTGCGTGATAAAGTATGTGCGGCAAATGTAAGAACCGATACCCTGTATTTACCTGTGTGATACAAACCTGCTTGGTGATATCCTGTCTGGTAAAACATGCGTGGTAAATAATGTGTGTATACCCTGAGATGCAAGAACTACAAAAATGGCATCTGCAAAGCTAGCGCCTCCTGCGTCAAGGTCCAAATGTGGATGCCTGATTTCAAATCATATAGCCTTGCACCGTATTTAAAGATACAATCAAATTATGTCAATTAACAATTTTAGAACGCCAGAATCATTTCTGAAAAATGCTGCGTATTTTTGCAGGGAGGCCAGCAGCTCTCAAAGTAGCAAGACGAATGTGTCTGTCACATTGGTAAAGATATATTTCGGACCCTCTTGGCATTACAAAGCACATGGGGCAGTGCGGCTAATCGAATGATTGATGTCTGTCTCAGCATGTTCTTGTTTCACTTTATGTTTGCAAGTGTGTGTCCATGGGAGCTGATCTGAGACACAGCAGCTTAGATTAGTTTTAGCATTAAAAGGTCTGATTTAGATTGAATTAGGTCAGCTTGGTGAGCGGAAGCTGCCAATTCCTCGCTCTCTCGCTCTCCCTCACTCTCTATTCCTCAGAAATATCTCTGTCGAGAGAGGAAGGGCAGCAGTTTGGTATCACAGATATGCGTGCGTGCGTCTCCATGACGGAGGGTTGAATTCTCTGACCGTCATGCCTAACGGATCTGTGCAGTATTAACAGGCACATGCATCAACCACAAAACCGATCGCAAACGGTATTTTTGCATTTGGGATGCATCATCCCAAATGCAAAAATCGCTATTGAAGGAATCTCAAAATAGCGATTCCTTAAATAGCGATTGCATTTAAGGAATCCCTAATTGAGATTCCTTAAATGCAATGCATGAAAGTTGTAAAAATAGCGATTTCGCTACTAGCGGGAGCAAATTACCATGAAGCTGGACTTCATGGTAATTTGCTAAAACTTAGAAAAATGCACTTATTTGCATTTTTCTAAGTTTCACGTTGCGCACACACATGCCCTTAGAGCATGTGTGTATGCAACATGTGTGCAGAGTACAAATACATGGGTGCAATAGGGTGTCATTTTGACACCCTTGCATCCTAGAAATTGCGGGAGCAATTTGCGAGTACCTACTGGTACTCGCAAATTGCTCCGGCAATCTCCAATGCATTCCTAAGGGCATCCAGGCCCATAGGAATAAATGGGAAGCCATTCATTAATTGCGACTCGCAATTTGTGAGTCGCAATTAATGAATGTTAAGGAATCGCTATTTTAATAGCGATTCCTACATGCATAGGCTTTTGCGAGTCCTTAATTGCGAGTCCTTAATATTCGCAATTAAGGACTCGCAAAAGCTTTTCTTGATGCATGTGCCAGTAAGAGAGCAGGTAGCGAAAAGGGAAGACTGGTTTTGCGATTCACACATTGCTTCGTTTCGATTTTTTATTTACATTTCACACATTTACTCGCAGTAAAGGTGCATGGGATCCTGAGCACATTTCCCCCTTCTAAACGCAAGTGTGATATATGCCCATCAATATGGATGGAATTATGGGGTTTGATGTGCAGTAACAGCGATTTGGTCATGTTTTCCCACATTCGCGTGGCCCTTTAGCTGGTGATTACTTTATGCTCCCACAGTAGTTCCTGGACATTAACACCTGCCACAGTATAACTGCCACTAAATGCAATACTACTCCTAAGGAGAGCCATGATGTTTATACTCATGACTATAATGTTCTTATGAGGCACAACATTCTGTAATATACCTAAAAATAGTCAGGAAAATATTTTCTTATTTTGATGTCAGAACCCACTTGTAAAAAATATATATTTGGCATGTCATCTGGTAGAATGATTGAAGACCACCCGTGACATCATGGATCGCAGCAGTCAACAGTCATGATGCTTACCCTTCATTCGAGTCACATAGGCTGTAGACCCCGCTAACATTTTCTGTATCCAATGCCAATAAATGACAGGCAGACTCTATGTTGGTCATGCCTTCCGGTATCTGTACTCTATGACACTGCAGTACTGCATAAGGACTCACACCTCCTACTCACCGTTCTACACATTCTGCTCACAGCACTATAGTGGCAGCTCTCAATGCTTCTTGGTCTGTCTCAAGATTCAAGATTTTTATTTGATTTAGTCCTCTACTGAGAATAACTCATTTTTTGAAAATATATTTGTAATAAAAACATTAATAAGATAATCATTTAAAAAAGTTTGAAAAATCTCTTTAAAAATGTAAACAGGTTGTGACATACAAATTCATCAAGTGGCGATTTCAAAAGCGAGATAAGGCCTTGAACTGAAGTTATATCATATCTGGTTCGAATAGTGTTTAAATGCCGCTGTCTGGCCTCGACTAGTGTCGGATTTGGGCATTCAAACCGGACATGCGGTAAGTCTTGCACTCCGCCGCTACATAAATCACAGATACTGGTGGTGTTTTCAGTGATATTCCATTTGGAAGTGAATACTTTTGAAGGTAAAATCTCAAGCTGTAATAAAATGAGAAAACGCCGAACTCCATCCCCTAAGGTGAAGCAAATATAATGTTGCTGGTGTTTGTATTCCATTGATTCTGCATACTATTCGGAATGTTTTAATTGAGCGCAATGCTTAATGTCGAGATAGTAACTTATTCTCGGGGCCAGATGTTTTAGTAAAAGCCTCAAGCCAGCAGAAGTCCAAGCTTTCAAAAGTGCTACTGTACCATACGATAAGTTAAAAACTTTAATTAAATTCTGTCTAAAAGTGAGATGCGATGATTCGTTCCTACAAGTCTCAGTTTTTAATATAAATCTTAAGGTTCATTGGTTAGCGTGTATGAGATTATATGCACATGTTATGATGTCAGTGATGGCTCTCGCATACGAGCCAACCAGAGAAAGTTCGAGGCACATAGCTTGATCAGGAACTGCTTGATGGACTCTAGTCACTTTACGAAGGATGTTCCCTTCTTTGATTTTTATTTGGTGCCAATGCTTTTTTTGAATGTATTCCAATGCGTACGATAAAATGGGCGGAATTGTACACCTGAAAACCTCTAAGAGGGAGTAAAGGTGTCTTTATCAGGAAGAGGAATATAAACGTTGAAGTGCCCCAACATGGGCATCTGCTTTGCGACCTATGTGCTGAAAATGAGAGGAATTGTGTAATGTTTATGTAAAAATGTGCCGCAGGTATTTATATTGATTAACCACCTGTAAATATTTTCCCCCTAGTGACCAGTTAAAATTGGTGAAATGCTTTCTTCTTTAATAAGAACAATTTTTGTTTGATATATTTGGGACTAAAAGATTTTCTTCTGTATATCTAGTAAGAGCGAATGGTGTAAGATCTAGCATAACCACATCATCGGTGTGCATCATGATGCGTATTTTACAAAATGACAGTTTGGGGGGTTAATAATAATTTGTGTAAAACAATCCGGGAGATTACTTATGTAGAGAGAGAATAGAAGGGGGGCTGAAAGACAACCTTGCCTCAGACCATTCAGTGCAGCTATTGGTCGAGTAAGTCCCTTCTCTCTCCTCATTTGTATTTTACACCATGTTGCTGTGTGCAATGATATAATTATGTTAAGAAGTTTATCGAGCATTCCTAATTTTCTTAGCTTTTTCCGGAGTGTTGGTCATCCTAATCTGTCAAACGGTGTCGTAAAGTCAACAAATACACAGTAGACCACCTGCGATTTTGACACAACATATTTGTCTATAATTGTCTGTAGAACAGCTATATTATCAGTTATGGAGTGCTTTGGTCGGAACCCAGTTGAGTTATAGGGATCACTCCGCATGAGAAAGCCCAATCCTTCAAATGTTCCAGGAATGCTTGCTCCAAAGATCTTCTCAACAGCGTTCAACAAAGTGATTTGTCGATAATTGCTGGGATGTGACCTAGAGCTCTTTTTGAAAATTGGGATCACAATGCTCTCTTGCCATGATTTAGGGATTTTCCCAGTAGCATAACAATGGGAATATAGGGGAGCTTAAAATGTACTCCAGTCTTCTGGGTTGCTTTGCAGTACTTTCATCGGGATCTGATCGGGTCCCATTGCTGCAGAAGATCTGGCGTTCTTTATGTGATATTCTATTTGCCGAACTGCAGAGGCAAGGATATCTTAGGTATTTTTTTCTTTTTTGCTTAGTGCTTGATTCAAGTTTTCTTGCCTCATATTTGGCTTATATTGGTCACATAGGTATTTTTCCCATTTTGTTGATGTAATGGGTGAGGCTTGCAGGGATTTCTTTGTTCCTGATTCTTTGGTGATTAAACTCCAGTATGTCCCACTGTTTTCTTGTTTGGCTGCCATTTGGATGTCAACCCAATTTTGATCCTGTTGAGCTTTTCTTTTTTTTTCTTTTACCATCTGATGGGAGTTTTTTATTTTTTTTATTTCTTTGTGTGTGATCTCAGAAAAACTTAAGAATTGCAACCAGATTAATTTATTTAACGAAGTTGTTCCTCGATCTAGGCTCTTTCTTTTCCAATTTCCCACATGCATTTTCCGACATGCCAAGGATGCCACTACTGTGTTAAGGACTTTTTTTAAATGTATTATTGGGTCTGAGGAATTGTCACTCTGTGGTACTTGGGCAGTGATAATTGCGGAATATAAATGGTTAATTGTTGTTGAAATCCATATCACCTGCCCTTTTGCCTGGTAACAACAGCAGTACCGTACAAATGTGTAATGGTCCATGGACATGTAGGCTGCAAATTTATTTCAGTTTTCAGATATAGTATTGCATGATCGCTTTCCTGTGTGAAGTGGATGCTTAATTTAAAAGCTTTCCCGAATATATCTTGGCTACAGATCATGTAGTCTAGGATCGATGAGCTAAAGTTACCTTTTCTTGTGAAGGCTGTGGGGATATCTCCTTCTATGCTTTCATTTATGATAACTCCATTTAGAGCTGTTAGAGAGGAGAGTAATATTTTCCAGCATTTGTCGGCTTTTATCTCTGGTGGAAATAGTGGCAATGGGATTGACAAAGCTTCCTCTTGTTCGCCGTACTCCCATTTTTCCAGGAGTGCATTTGAGATTTTCCCATTAAAGTCTCTTGTTAAAATAACACAGGGGTATCCTTTTGCTTCTACTACTACTTCGATTTCCTCAAATGTTTTAATCATGAGATAATTCATTGTGGAGCCTGGGGGATATAAACATGAAAAATTATTAGATCTTGGGAAATGTCCATATTTTCATTCCAGTGCTTGACCTTGATACATTGTACGTTAATAAGATGCATAATAATAACTTCCAAAACCCAATGAAAATCTTCAAGTAGAAGAATTGCGAGTCAGCCTTTAGCGTGACCCCTGCTTACTGGTTCTGCAGGTACGTCGTAAACAAAGTAGTCTTTTTGGTTGAAAATTTTTATCACCCAAGTTTCTTGTGGGTCTAGCATTGCCGGACTGTTTTCCAGAATAAGTGCTAAATTCTCTGATTTTTCCCTGCTATGTTCCACGACGCGATACTCAAACTTCTGCTAAAAAGGGAGTTTATTTTCCATTCCTTGTTTGTGACTATTTAGGTTTCCCGAGATCCAAAACCAACAATTTTCATCTGATGTAATCTCTGCTTTTATTGGGTTTTTATTCCAGATCTGTCTCTCTCCATTTTTTATATAAGGATGGTTAAATTTTCGTCAATGGCATTAGAGAGGTAATTGGTCAAAATGGAGGGTTTTCATTTCATTCCTCTCCTTTATTTTGTCCTTTTTTTATTTTCTCTGTAGTTTACGGCTGCAACATCGTATCCATTTTTATGGAGGATGTCGCTTTCTTTTAAGATTATGGCAGAGATCACATGGGACCAGAACTGCAGGGGCAAGGATATCTTAGGTATTTTTTTCTTTTTTGCTTAGTGCTTGATTCAAGTTTTCTTGCCTCATATTTGGCTTATATTGGTCACATAGGTATTTTTCCCATTTTGTTGATGTAATGGGTGAGGCTTGCAGGGATTTATTTGTTCCTGATTCTTTGGTGATTAAACTCCAGTATGTCCCACTGTTTTATTGTTTGTCTGCCATTTGTATGTCAACCCAATTTTGATCCTGTTGAGCTTTTCTTTTTTTTCTTTTACCATCTGATGGGAGTTTTGGGGATTTTTGATTTCTTTGTGTCTGATCTCTGAAAAACGTAAGAATTGCAACCGGGTTAATTTATTTAACACAGTTGTTCCTTGATCTAGGCTCTTTCTTTTCCACTTTCCCACATGCATTTTCCGACATTTTGGAATATCCTGCAAGGATGCCACTACTGTGTTAAGGAATTTTTTTAAATGTATTATTGGGTCTGAGGAATTGTCACTCGTGGTACTTGGGCAGTGATAATTGAGGAATTTAAATGGTTAATTGTTGTTGAAACCCATATCACCTGCCCTTTTGCCTGGTAACAACAGCAGTACCGTGCAAATGCGTAATGGTAAATGGACATGTAGGCTGCAATGTTATTTCAGTTTTCAGATATAGTATTGCATGATCGCTTTCCTGTGTGAAGTGGATGCTTAATTTAAAAGCTTTCCCGAATATATCTTGGCTACAGATCATGTAGTCTAGGATCGATTAGCTAAAGTTACCTTTTCTTGTGAAGGATGTTGGGATATCTCCTTCTATGCTTTCATTTATGATAACTCCATTTAGAGCTGTTAGAGAGGAGAGTAATATTTTCTAGCATTTGTCTGCTTTTATCTCTGGTGGAAATAGTGGCAATGGGATTGACAAAGCTTCCTCTTGTTCGCCGTACTCCCATTTTTCCAGGAGTGCATTTGAGATTTTCCCATTAAAGTCTCTTGTGAAAATAACAGAGGGGTATCCTTTTGCTTCTACTACTACTTCGATTTCCTCAAATGTTTTAATCATGAGATAATTCTTTGTGGAGCCTGGGGGATATAAACATAAAAAATTATTAGATCTTGGGAAACGTCCATATTTTCATTCCAGTGCTTGACCTTGATACATTGTACGTTAATAAGATGCATAATAATAACTTCCAAAACCCAATGAAAATCTTCAAGTAGAAGAATTCCGAGTCACCTTTAGCGTGACCCCTGCTTACTGGTTCTGCAGGTACGTCGTAAACGAAGTAGTCTTTTTGGTTGAAAATTTTTATCACCCAAGTTTCTTGTGGGTCTACCATTGCCGGACTGTTTTCCAGAATAAGTGCTAAATTCTCTGATTTTTCCCTCCTATGTTCCACGACGCGATACTCAAACTTCTGCTAAAAAGGGAGTTTATTTTCCATTCCTTGTTTGTGACTATTTAGGTTTCCCGAGATCCAAAACCAACAATTTTCCTCTGATGTTATCTCTGTTTTTATTGGGTTTTTATTCCAGATCTATCTCTCTCCATTTTTTATAAGGATGGTTAAATTTTCGTCAATGGCATTAGAGAGGTAATTGGTCAGAATGGAGGGTTTTCATTTCATTCCTCTCCTTATTTTGTCCTTTTTTTGATTTTCTCTGTAGTTTACGGCTGCAACATCGTATCCATTTTTATGGAGGATGTCGCTTTCTTTTAGGATTATGGCAGAGATCACATGGGACCAGAACTGTAGAGGCAAGGATATCTTAGGTATTTTTTTCTTTTTTGCTTAGTGCTTGATTCAAGTTTTCTTGCCTCATATTTGGCTTATATTGGTCACATAAATATTTTTCCCATTTTGTTGATGTAATGGGTGAGGCTTGCAGGGATTTCTTTGTTCCTGTTTCTTTGGTGATTAAAATCCAGTATGTCCCACTGTTTTATTGTTTGTCTGCCATTTGGATGTCAACCCAATTTTGATCCTGTTGAGCTTTTCTTTTTTTTCTTTTACCATCTGATGGGAATTTTGGGGATTTTTGATTTCTTTGTGTCTGATCTCTGAAAAACGTAAGAATTGCAACCGGGTTAATTTATTTAACACAGTTGTTCCTTGATCTAGGCTCTTTCTTTTCCAATTTCCCACATGCATTTTCCGACATTTTGGAATATCCTGCAAGGATGCCACTACTGTGTTAAGGACTTTTTTTTAAATGTTTTATTGGGTCTGAGGAATTGTCACTCGGTGGTACTTGGGCAGTGATAATTGCAGAATTTAAATGGTTAATTGTTGTTGAAATCCATATCACCTGCCCTTTTGCCTGGTAACAACAGCAGTACCGTGCAAATACGTAATGGTAAATGGACATGTAGGCTGCAATTTAATTTCAGTTTTCAGATATAGTATTGCATGATCGCTTTCCTGTGTGAAGTGGACGCTTAATTTAAAAGCTTTCCCGAATATATCTTGGCCACAGATCATGTAGTCTAGGATCGATGAGCTAAAGTTACCTTTTCTTGTGAAGGATGTGGGGATATCTCCTTCTATGCATTCATTTATGATAACTCCATTTAGAGCTGTTAGAGAGGAGAGTGATATTTTCCAGCATTTGTCTGCTTTTATCTCTGGTGGAAATAGTGGCAATGGGATTGACAAAGCTTCCTCTTGTTCGCCGTACTCCCATTTTTCCAGGAGTGCATTTGAGATTTTCCCATTAAAGTCTCTTGTTAAAATAACAGAGGGGTATCCTTTTGCTTCTACTACTACTTCGATTTCCTCAAATGTTTTAATCATGAGATAATCTTTTTGGAGCCTGGGGGATATAAACATGAAAGATTATTAGATCTTGGGAAATGTCCATATTTTCATTCCAGTGCTTGACCTTCATACATTGTACGTTAATAAGATGCATAATAATAACTTCCAAAACCCAATGAAAATCTTCGATTAGAAGAATTGCGAGTCAGCCTTTAGCGTGACCCCTGCCTACTGGTTCTGTAGGTACGTCGTAAACGAAGTAGTCTTTTTGGTTGAACATTTTT
This sequence comes from Triturus cristatus, assembly GCF_964204655.1. Taxonomy (NCBI): domain Eukaryota; kingdom Metazoa; phylum Chordata; class Amphibia; order Caudata; family Salamandridae; genus Triturus; species Triturus cristatus. The sequence goes on along the minus strand of NC_140581.1, from coordinate 1,185,550,461 downwards.
ATCACCCAAGTTTCTTGTGGGTCTTCCATTGCCGGACTGTTTTCCAGAATAAGTGCTAAATTCTCAGATTTTTCCCTGCTATGTTCCACGATGCGATACTCAAACTTCTGCTAAAAAGGGAGTTTATGTTCCATTCCTTGTTTGTGGCTATTTAGGTTTCCCGAGATCCAAAACCAACAATTTTCCTTTGAGGTTATCTCTGTTTTTATTGGATTTTTATTCCAGATCTGTCTCTCTCCATTTTTTATAAGGATGGTTACATTTTCGTCAATGGCATTAGAGAGGTAATTGGGCAAAATGGAGGGTCTTCATTTCATTCCTCTCGTTATTTTGTCCTTTTTTTGATTTTCTCTGTAGTTTATGGCTGCAATATCGTATCCATTTTTAAGGAGGATGTCGCTTTCTTTTAGGATTATGGCAGAGATCACATGGGACCAGAACTCAACAATTGCCACTGTGGTTTCAGTCTTGATTGGGAAGCCCACTAGTTTTATTTCCGAAAATGTTAGGGAGTATAGTGAGTGGATCTTATGGAGGAGATTCACAATTCTCCCGCAGTTCAATGGATCATTTCCTGCAAGAATAAAACCGTTATTTCTAGAAAATGTGTTTGGACCTGCTGTTCCTGTGTAAGAACGGTCCCAGAGATCTGCTCTGTTAGTTGTTGCCGTAGAGAAGCTTGAGGCCAGAGGATTTAGGTGTTTATAATTTTCTTTTGCGTTGAATAATGAATGACTGTAGCCGTTATTGTGTGGGGTTTTTGAAAACCTAGTAATTTGACCTTTTGCTGGAGTTTTCTGTTCTGGAGATGGATTATTTGGGAATTTTAACTTCTGCGCCTTCTGTTTTGAGAATCTTCTGCTTGCTCTTTTCTTAATCCTTTTGCGCTTTATATTTTCGTTTTTATTTTCCTTTCTTGATAGAACTGGCTCAGGCACTTCTGTGGCTGAAGTTCCAGTTTTTGATGTTTCTTCTTTACTTATTGAGTTATTAGACCGTTCTATGAATCTTATCTGGTTAAAGATTGGATAATAGGGAATAACATTGTGTAAATCTTTAACAGTGTTGGAGTCTTTGAATAATTTTCTGTGAGGAAAAAAGATGTTATCATCCTTGAGCTTATTGTTTTTCGATTTTGTGTAATCTGACCCGTTTGGGTCATCATTGTTTCTTAACTGGGGGTTGGTCTTTAGATACTAGGGATTCTTTGAGGATTTGTTCTTTTACAACTTCGTTTTCTTCTCCTTTTGTTAATGGAGATTGATGATTTTGTTTGAGTTGTTTTTTCCTTTTTTTGTCAACTAAATATTGTAGTATTCCCGTTTGCGTTTCCAGGATCTGGTCGAAATTTTCTATAATTTTCTCTAAGAGGGTCAATAGTGATTCCAAGCTCCATTGTAGAGTGAATAACGAACAGGAGACAGGATTTTGTCAATTCAGAGATTGCAAAGTATTGAACAGCGGAAAATCTGGTGAATGTGAGAGGTTTCCATCTGAGTCAGATGCTTTACATGGAGTGCTGTTATATAATTGCTATGTCTCCATTACTATTTTTGAGACCTGGGGAGGAGGGGTGAATGCTTTTAAAGGTAAAATCCCAAGCCTTAATAAAATGATACAACACCCAACTCCATGCTCTAAGGTGAAACAAATATTATGTTGCTGGTGTTTGTATTCTATTGATTCTGCATACTATTCATAATATTTTAATTGACAGCAATGCTCAATGTTGAGATCATAACTTATTCTCGGGTTCAGATGTTTTAGAAAAAGCCTCAAGTGAGCAGGAGTGCAAGCTTTCAATAGTGCTATTGTACAGTTCCATAATTTAAAAGCTTTAATTAAATTCTGTCTAAAAGTGTAATGCGATGATTCGTTCCTAAAAGTCTGTTTTTAAAATAAATCCTAAGGTTCATTGTTAAGCGTGTATTAGATTATAAGCCCATCTTATGATGTTAGTGATGGCTCTGGTATACGAGCTAACTAGAGAAAGCTCGATGCACAGAGCTTGAGCAGGACCTGTTTGATGGACTTTAGTCCGTTTACGAAGGATGTTCACTTCTTTGATTTTTATTTGGTGCCAATGTTTTATTGGAATGTATTCCAATGCGTACGATAAAATGGGCAGAATTTTAGAACTGAAAACCTCTAAAAGGGAGTAAAAGTGTCTATATCCAGAAGAGGAATATAAATGTTGCAGTGCCCCAATGTGGGCATCTGCATTGCGATCTATGTTCTGAAAATGAGAGGAATTTTGGGACGTTTGTGTAAAAATTTGGCGCAGGTACGTATATTCATTAACCACCTCTAACGATTTTCCCCCTAGTGACCAGTTACATTTGGTGAATTGCTTTCTTTCTCTAAAAGGAACAATTTTTGTTTTAGATAAATTTGGGACTAAAAGAGTTTCTTCTGTATATCTAGTAAGAGCCTATAAGTTTCTTTGCAGGTCGAATGGTGTGAGATCTAGTATAACCACGTCATCGGCGTACATCATGATGTGTATTTTACAAAATTACAGTTTTCAGGGGAAATTAATAATTTGTGTAAAACAATCCGGAAGATTACTTATGTGGAGAGAGAATAGAAAGGGGGCTAAAAGACAACCTTGCCTCAGACCATTCATTGTAGCTATTGGTTGAGTTAGTCCCTAAGTCCCTTCTCTCTCCCCATTTGTATGTTACACCATGTTGCTGTGTGTAGTGATATAATTATGCTAAGAAGTTTATCCGGCATTTCTAATATTCTTAGTTTTTTCCAGAGTGTTGGTCTATCTACTCTGTCAAAAGCTGTCGTAAAGTCAACAAATACACAATAGAAAACCATGCGATTTTGACACAACATATTTGTCTATAATTGTCTGTAGAACCACTATATTATCAGTTACGGAGTGTTTTGGTTGGAACCCAGCTTGAGTTATAGGGATCACCCCAAATGAGAAAGCCCAATCCTTCAAATGATCCAGGAACGCTTGCTCCAAAGATCTTACCGACAGCGTCCAACAAGTTGATTTGTCGATAATTACTGGGATGTGACCTAGAGCCCTTTTAAAAATTGGAATCACAATGCTCTCTTGCCATAATCTAGGGATTTTCCCGGTAGCATAACAATGGGAATATAGGGGAGCTAAAAACGTACTCCAGTCTTCTGGGTTGCTTTGCAGTACTTCTATCGAGATCTGATTGGGTCCCATTGCTGCAGAAGATCTGGCGTTCTTTATGTGGTATTCTATTTGCCGAGTTTACAAAAAAGGAGCTTCCCTTTTGTATTTACTTAATGTATCCAATTATGGATTCATCTATTCTATATTGTGAACCCGAGATATAGAATCTACAGACTATTACACTGCAAGTATATGGTATGATGGTTTTTATTAAAAACTTATTTCACAAATTTATTTAACAATGTTACATCCAGCGCTGCTTGAAGTTTTGCAGTCACCATCAGTCAGTGAAATTCATATAATCCTAAACCGTAAAAACACATATTCAGCATTTATAATCAATAATTACACATGATTGAATTTAACACACAATAAATCATTAAATGAATTAAACAAAACAAAATTGCAAATATAAAAACAACAAATATGTTTTGTGTCCTCTTGTCGACGCGTTTCGGTGTAATATCTAGTATGTGACACCTTCTTCAGGACCAACACATTAAAACAGCTCTCAATATCGATTAAAAACAATCTATAAAAAAGGAGGATACATACAATTAGTGTTTATAGTACTGCCTCCTTATCTTTGGTTCACAATAATAGATTCATAGGTATCGCACTCCACCCGTACAGAGCATTCTGTTACATAATATGCTTAGAGTGAAAATACAGGAACCTGTGTTGTAATTTAATTATGAATACTCATTAGAGGAATATACATAGTTATCCGCCCACAGAATTTAATAAGGGGTCGTAATGAGACCACAGATATAATATAAGAGGGTCTCATGGATTGGATATACTCAATCATGTAGTTGTTACGCTTTAAGCTGATGCGCACATTTCTTCTCATATAAGAAGAATATCAATAAAAAGGCCCATGTTGGAATCATATTCAGTGATTATACTTACACTAAACTGGGGCTTCAACTTCAATGTCATAGATAGCCATAGGAGAGTGTTTCAATTCACTGTATCCTAATCAACGAGACAAATATATATAGTCTAAATATTGATCATAGTTGAATTTCTCCATTCTATATTTATACTTCCTATCGGGTTATTAAATTGTATTTTTTCTCTTTTAAATTCTATTTGCCGAACAGCAGGGGCAAGGATATCTTGGGTATTTTTTTATTTTTTGCTTATTGCTTAATTCGAGTTTTCTTCCCTCATATTTGGCTTATATAGATCACAGATGTAGTTTGCCTATTTTGTTGATGGAACGGTTGAGGCTTGCAGGGATTTCTTTGTTCCTGTTTATTTGGCGATTAAACTCCAGTATGCCCCACTGTTTTATTGTTTGGCTGCCATTTGGATGTGAACCCAATTTTGATCTTGTTTAGCTTTTCGTTTTTTTCTTTTACCATCCGACGGGATTTCTGGGGGTCTTTGATTTCTTTGTGTCTGATCTCTGATAAATGTAAGAATTGCAACTGGATTCACTTATTTAACAAAGTTGTTCCTTGATCTAGGCTCTTTCTTTTCCAATTTCCCGCATGCGTTTTCCGACATGTTGGAACATCCTGCAAGGATGCCACTACTGTATTAAGGACTTCTTCGAAATGTATTACTGGGTCTGAGGAATTGTCACTCTGTAGTACTTGGGCAGTGATAATTGCAGAATTAAAATTGTTAATTGTTGTTGAATTCCATATCAGCCACCCTTTTGCCTGGTTTACAACAGCAGTACTGTGCAAATGCATAATGGTCCATGGCGATGAAGGCTGCAATGTTATTCCTGTTTGTATATGTAGTATTGCATGATCGCTTTCCTGTGTGAATTGGATGCTTAATTTAAAAGCTGTCCCAAATAAATCTTGGCCACAGATCATGTAGTCTTGGTCGAAGAGCTAAAGTTGCCTTTTCTTGTGAAGGCCGCGGGGATACCTCCTTCTCTGCTTCCATTTATGATAACTCCATTTAGCGCTGTTAGAGAGGAGAGTAATATTTTCCTGCATTTGTCTGCTTTTATCTCTGGTGGAAATAGTGGTAATGGGATTGACAAAGCTTCCTCTTTTTCGCTGTACTCCCATTTTTCCAGGAGTGCATTTGAGATTTTCCCATTAAAGTCTCCTGTTAAAATAACAGAGGGGTATCCTTTTGCTTCTACTACTACTTAGATTTCCTCAAATGTTTTAATCATGAGAGAATCCTTTTTGGAGCCTGGGGGGATATAAACATAAGAAATTATAAGATCTTGGGAAATTTCCATATTTTCATTCCACTGCTTGATCATGATACATTGGACGTTCATAAAACGCATATTAATAACTTGCGAATCCCAATGGAAATCTTCGCTTAGAAGAATTGTGCGTCGGCCTGTATCATGACCCCTGCTTACTAATTGGTGTTGTACTAGACCAACACTGTTGCGTCGGGCGTGCACTGTTCTTTTGTTGTTAAGTATCTACCTTAGAGTAGGGGTGGATGGAGCTCCTACAAACCACATCCAGACCCAGCTGGGCAGCTTCCGCTAGAGCCTGGGTTCTGACTTAACAACAGTCTGGTGAAATTGCCGCGTTCCTGCCTGGGCGCTGCCTCGATGTTGTCCTGTGACTTACGCTCACTTACTCCCCGTCATTCCTGATTTGATGTGAAGGTAAGGGGGGCATTGGTGGAATCTTTGTGGATAGTCAATTTTCAGGACACTCACAAGTCTGGTGTTTGATGGGGCTACCTCTTTCAGGTAGTTCCCCGATTCCCTTCCTGCTCCCCTGTTCATAATATGTTTGATAAATTTAATGGCCCCCTGCCCACGAGTGGGGTCCCCTTGAAACTAATGAAACTGCGGGGAAACAGGAAGAAGCCACACCTACCTATTCATCGACCGCCCGGGACCCTCCTGAGTCAATCCGCTCTGATGGGGGAATCAGTAATGAAGGGCTCGAGGCGCTCAAGACTGCTCCCTCTCTGCTACCCGCTTTCAACTCACCGCTCGCCACTCCTCACTCGCCTGTTTGCCCGCTCTCCCTCGTACTGCAGCCGCAGCACAGCTATTCACGGCGGTTCGGCAACTCAGGCGTTGGTTGCTCTGCTTTGAAGATCCGCTGATCGGGTCGCCTGACTACCGCTTCCCGTGACAGTTCTCGTGAAAACAACAGACAAACAATGCCTTTCTCATCTATTGTCCTCCTCATGTGACTACAGCATGGCAGAGAAGTCTGAATATACACAAACTGAGTGAGTGCTGGGAAGGCTGAAGAGAAAACGTGGTCATATAAAAACATCTGGGATTTGGGTCTAAACTATCTTAACCATTCAGTGTAGTCATTAGGTCTCGCCTAGTGCATGTGTTTCCTGTCTGAAAAGAAGTATTTTAAGGGCAAAATACCTGCATTTAATTTTTAGTGCATACTTGTTTGGTCTCCAAATATCTGTCAATTTAATCAAACAGTGAAGTGAACTACTGTAGGAGGCTGGCTTAGTATATGGTGCACACTTATGTAAGTGGGCACACTGCACTAATCCAGATGACCCTTATGGTGATTTTAGTGGTCTTAGACAACCTTGGAAAGCTGTCTAAGTGGTAGCTGTGGAGAGCCGCCTTCAGGCTTAGTCCAGAAGGAGTGTAAAGCAGCTTGTTTTACCAGAATGTAATCTTACTGGTATGGATTAAGCGAAAAAGAACCACACAGTTTATTTATAAAAATATTTATTTATTATAAGACACTCACTTACACATACAAATATTTACTACCCAGAGATATACACAATCACACAATACTTTGCAAAGAAAACAGGTAAGTAGCCTGATATACACAGTGGTCACCAAGGGGGACCAAATCATATACTAAAATAGTGGTATGCGAACCACGACTCAAGTCAAGACTATAGCCCAGAAGATGTAGAAGTGCTGGGGACCCAAGGAACCAACCTAGGTAAGTAACCAGGAACCCCACGAAGGCCGTGTGCAGAGTGGTAACACGACCTCCTGCTCAATTCAAGTCAATAGGTAAGTTGCTGTAGCAATTTTAAAGAAGAAGGACCCTTCCCAGTCTTCCCTAAAGAAACCCTGTGGAAGACAGAAGGTTGGAGAGCCACCCCACCCGTGGATACCTTAGGAACCAGGATACCTACATCAGGCAAGCCGACTGCTTAGATGCGAAGTGGCATCAGAAACCGCCATCAAACTCAATTAAGGACTTCAGGAAGATGCTGCTGGCGAAGAAGGTGAAAGTGTCCGGCGGAACCCAAAGTTGGATTCAAGTTGAGAAGTACCTGCAAGCAGAGGGGACAGAGTCTATGCCACTCAGAAGTGACCAGGAGGCACGGAAGACAAATGCCCACCGGTGTTGGGTACTGTAGGAGAGTTGACGGTGACCTTGACGCTGCAGCTGTGTGGACCATGCGATGCTGTGGAAGACCAGGAGCTGTTCCACGTCAGAGGTCGAGAGTTATGGGGTCGGCGTCTGTCGGGAGCACCAACAAACCTTGGCAACTGCAACCAATGTGGCAAGCGAAAAAGGTGCAATGTAGGGCCCAACAAGGTCCATGAGACTCACCACAAGCAGGGGAGTCAGACTAGGGCCCGAGCAATCAGGTGAGCCCACTGGAATCAAAAAAGACCCTCACAAGGCCAGAGGCACAGGAGTCGCAAGAGGACCTCGAGCAGCTCACCAAAGATGCAGGCCCGCGGTGCAAGTGATGCAGTGAGGATAAAGATCTTGCTCACAGAAGATGCTTGAGGTTAGGGCTACTTGGAGCCCGAAGATCTTGGAGGAAGAAAGCCGACAGGCGTTTGAAACGGCAAGTCGATGCGTGCACAGGGGTTTGGTTCTTGCGGTTCCGACGAGTGATACTGGCCTCAAACTCGGTAAGAAGACAGTGCAGGCCTTGAGGGAGTTGTAGAACCACCTCCTGTGTTGCTGAGACTTTCGGAGTCCGTGGGAGCCCAGGAGCAGCAAACCAGACAGCTTGGTAGCGGTGCCTGCAGAATCAGCGAAGTGACTATTATACTTCAACGGAGATTCCTTCAGGTGTCTTGGTTGTCCACAGGCCTTGGAGGGTTCCTGTATGAAGCACAGGCACAAACGTTAGAGCGGACGAGCAGGGCAACGAGGCAAGGAGTAGCAGGAGTCTTCTGAGTTGCAGTCTTGGTGCCCAGAGCGAAGTCCAGCGAAGACCAGAGTGCCCAGATGGTTGAAGATGAAGTGGTGTCTTGATATGAATCTTGTCCCACGAGGAATCTAGCGACCCACCCACAGTTAAGCCCCTAAATACCCTAAGGGGAGAGTTGGGACGATTCAGGGGTCCCTCCCAGAGTTGGGGCTGGACAGTGGGGAGGATACTCCCATTCCCTTTGTCCAGTTTCATGCCACAGCGGGAGCCAATGGCTCCTTGAACCGGTTTGAACTGGAGTGTGCAAGGAGGGCATCATATGTGCCCTTCAAGCAGTCTCATTGGCGCTGGCAAGCACCCCTACTCTGCCCGAATACACAAAACTCTGTCTGGGAGGTGGTCACGCCTCCCTGTGACAGGATATCTGTTGTTCTGCCTTCCCCTGCTCAAGCTTGTCTCAGCAGCAGAAGGGTAGAAACATGTCTCTGGTCGGCGATGCAACGGCACAGCTACGACAGCGACACGCTTCTTCTCGTTGAGTCGCGCTTCCAGCTCCCAGCAAAACGTAGGCTTCTGCAGACAGAATTCCCAGCAAGCAAATTCAGAGGGGAGCTGGTGGTGAAGTCTTGTAGCCCTGAGACTTCAGCAGGAGGCAAGCACAAATTCAAGCCCTTGGAGAAATATTCTGCAAGATGATGAAAGTTCTTTAAAAGTTCCTTCTCCTTTCCTTGGCAATAAAGAAACCACTGCAGGCCAACCCAGAAAACAGCACACTGGCGGAGGGGCAGTCCAAACTCCTGCAGCTTCCTTGGTTCTTCTCCTTGGCAAAGGTTTGTCTTGTTTTCCCAGAAATGATCTAAAGTCTTGGGGTCTGGGCCCCCATATTTGTACTACTATTATCTTTGTTCTCTGAAGGCAGAGGGTCCTGTACCTAGTCCAAACCAGTTATGGGTACCTTCTGCCAGTGCACACCTTCTTCCTTTGTCAGTGTGGGCCAGGGTCGTCAGACGCACCACAGGAGATGGAGCCAGCATTGTGGAAGGCAGCCACAGCCCTATTCAGGCCCAGGTGCTACTTCTCCCACCACTTCCAATGCAGATAGGCCTATTCAGCCTAGTGCTGACTCGCCCTGTCTCCTGGAGCCCCCCAGCCCCTGTCACTCACAAAACCAGACATACAATACACAAGCTAGCAGAGGCAGGCTGGATGGTTAGGCAAGAAAATACCTACTTTCTAAAAGTGGTATTTTCAAACACAGAATGTTAAAACCAACTTCACTAAAAGATGTATTTTATCATTCTGAGTTCAGGCATACTAAACTCAAATTTCTACCATGTTCCCTGGGTCAGTTAGTATTATAAGATGTTATAATCAAACTGCCCATTCTGGCCTATGGGGACAGGTAGCCTTAGTGAAAAACGAAATAGACTGTAATTCACTATCAGGTCATGCCACACACATCAGGGCATAACCTACCTTTTACATACAATGCACCCTGCCCTAGGGTCTACCTTAGGGGTGTCTGATATGTAGAAAAGGGAAGGTTTAGGGACTGGCAAGTGGGTGCACTTGCCAAGTCGACATGAAATTCACAGACTGCACACAGGCTCAGCAATGGCAGGCCTGAGACACACTTTACAAGTTGCTTCTGTGGGTGGCACAACCAGTGCTGCAAGCCCATCAGCAGCACTTGATGTACAGGCCATGGGCACCAATGGTGCACTATACTAAGGTCTGACAGGTAAATCAAATAATCCAATCATGGAGTCACTAATCAATACATGAATTTACAATAGGGAGCATTTGCACTGTGGCACTGAATAGCAGTGGCACAGTGCCCAAAGCATCTAAACCAGCAAAACATATCAAAAACAGAGGAGGCAATCAGTGAAAAATGGAAGGGAGACTCACGTCAATGGTACCAGGTCTAATAGTGACTTACAGCACATGAGTCGGCATTATTGCTGACATGGTATTTTGGGACAATTACTTCTTGGTTAAAGTAAACACTATCACTGGATACATCCATGTGTATAAAATTATTTGATTAATAATGGAATGGGCTCAGCTGTGCCGTCCTGCACACCAGCCTAATCAAAAGGGAGAACCAATATCCTGCAAGCTTGAGGCAGGCCAAACAGTATCCTAAAGGCTGTCGAAAATAGACAGGTGAGGAAACCTCTTTCATGGCCAATACAAACAGGTAATCAGGGATCTTCCTGCCATCCAGAACATCAAAAAGAGCTAACAAGAATCCAGCAGTTTAGTGCCAGGCCAAGCAGCACCATGGATGGCAATGCATGGAACCTGACCACGTGACGTCCAACTCAGCCTGCACTAATCAGCCATCTGAGAGGTTCTACTTGACATTCTTTATCGAGGAGGCCATACACCAGGGCACGGGCAATAAAGCCCCTAGCCCAGATGGGCTACCTATTGACCTCATTAAATACAAACACAATTTTTGGACCCCATTATTGTTAAATGTTTTTATTAACTTAGGCAACGCCCCATTGCCAAAGTCATGGACCACTAGCATAATCGTCCCAATTTTTTAAAAGGGTGATCGCTCACAACCTAGTTGTTATAGGCCGATCTCTTTAATAGACAGCACCCTTAAAATTTCAGGCAGAGTTTTATACAATAAAATTTTAACTTGGGCTGAGTACAACCACATTTTAGAACAATGCCAACTAGGAAGCAAAGTTCGCACTAACGAGCAGTGTTTAAATCTTAATTTGATCATTGGAAAGTATACCATAGCACAGCACTCCCCACTTTATTTAGCTTTTATGGACCTGACCTCTGCCGTCGACTTTGTCAATAGGTCTCGCCTATGGTCCATCCTCTTAGCCTATGGCTTAGATGAGGCCCTTGTTCACTTTCTGGCCTATCTGCACAGGGACCTGAAAGCGCGGGTCAGGATCGGTGGCGGAGGTGAGGTGTCTAACGATATCAGTGTTGGTAGAAGGGTTAGGCAAGGGTTTGTCCTAGCCCCCCTCCTTTGTATTATCTATATAAACAATTTGCATAAATCGCTGATTAAATTCACTGATGACGTCCCTAGAATTGAAGGTAGAACTCTTCCGGTGCTTTTATATGCAGATGATGCAGTTTTAATTGGATGTACACCAAATGCACTACACACTTTAGTACGAGGATTCACGGACTTCATGACTGATTTAGATTTATGTAATCATTTTAGGAAATCATTTATAATGTCCTGTGGGCCAAGGAAATATCCCCTAAGCTCTATTACAGTGGGATAGCAAAAATTAACTTGCACCTGCACTTTTCCCTATCTGGGGATGGTCTTTGCTGCGAACGGCACCTGGTCTGAACATATGATGTATTGTAAGAACAAGTTCTCAAAGGCCTTTAATTCGATCCTCAGTCTCCCTCGCTTAAAAAGATCAGGGGCAATTCCAGCGATTTTAAAGATTTTTAAGTCACAGTGCATACCAATAGCCACTTATGGCGCAGAGGTTTGGGGCATTGCTAAAAGCTCTTGCGTTCAATTAGAGGAAAATAGATTTTGCAGAAAGCTTTTGGGCGCACCAATCTCCATCCCCCAATACATATGTCATAGTGAACTAAAATTAGGATACATTGAAGATTTTATAAGGCCACGCCCTTCACAGTTCTGGCTAGCCATAATGAAAAACCCTGCAGCATTCCTCACAAGGGAGATAATAGAAGATTGTATCAGCTGCTAGCAAGGGATGGATATTCCATGGCTTGCTGGGGTTATTAAGAGTTAGGAAAGTGCCAACTTTAATTTACTATTTTTTACCCCAAGCACAGCTGAGACCGTTGATAAAAAAAGTTCTTTGGTCAGCATTGTATGCACTTTATAGCGCAGAAAGATTAGAGAGGGAATCAAAGAAACAAACCATTGCTAAATTCATACCCATTGAGCAAACGGAACAATATTTTCCTAGCTACATCACTTTAGCGATGTCACATTGGGAGCGAGGACTTTTCTTTCCCCTTGGGTATACGGCAAAACTTGATACCCTGCCATGCGATGGACATAGTGGACAAACTCTGTCACTGTTTTTTTTTCTGCAAATATTACATGTGATAGGCACAATGGCTGTTAATCCCATTTTTCAAAAAAGTGTCCCCACTTAAATTAACTGATGCCCTCAACTGTATATTACAATTGAAAAATGATGAATTGATCTTGTGTGTTGGTACTTTCCTGCGAATATCCGTAGGGGCCCGCAAATCTATGCTTGATCCGTGAAGTACACTTGTATTTTGTTTCTAACAACATGTATTTTGATTATGTCCTCGTAATTATTTTATTATATTGCTACGTTTGAGCAAGGCAGTCCTGAAGAAAGCCTATTGGACCTGGATAAATACCCAGGAGTTTAACAACCCTAATCCAGGTAGCCTGACTGAAGCTTTCTATTTACATAAACAGGCTGTCAGCTTTGAGCCGTACCTGGATTTTGTACAGAACCCCAGAGATAGATCGCTGTATATCCAACTTAGACCTGATATACTGCCAACCCGCGAGCGCACTAGCAAATGGAAGCCACCCCATCAAACTCCGTCAACTTGCTTGAGCTGCAGCGGGTTGGTAGAAAATACAGCGCACATAGGTGCCGATCACGATCCGGTAAAAAAATTCCCCGTGCGACTCGTATCCGGTCTTTTTACCGTACGAATCGTACAAGTGCCGTACGAACTGGCAATCACGATTCTCATGGGAAAAAGACCATACGAATCGCATTGGGAATAATTCCCCACACGTCCTCGGGTCGGAAAAAGTGTCCGACACGTCCTCGTACGATTTACCGTACAAACGTGAAAAGCGAAGTCCGACCGGGGAATCACGATCTGTCCCGGGCGTCCGAATGTACAACCGTATGGTTAAAAGACCGTCCGCACCGAACTCCTATAACAACCATGGAGACGTCCAAACAGGTGCCCGGTACGTGCCGTACCCCCCCCCCAGCCCCCGCATGGATGCGCCGTACCCCCGCCAGCCCCCGCATGTACGCACCGTACCCCCGCCAGCCCAGCTACGCGCTGGGGGTACGCACCGTACATACACGGGTGGGGGTACGACTCGAACGTACTCGGGTGTACATACACGGGGGGTTCGACACGTACATGCGGGGGCTGGGGGGGGTACGGCGCGTACATGCGGGGGCTGGGGGGGTACGGCGCGTACATGCGGGGGCTGGGGGGGGGTACGGCGCGTACATGCGGGGGCTGGGGGGGGTACGGCGCGTACATGCGGGGGCAGGGGGCGGGTACGGCGCGTACATGCGGGGGCTGGGGGGGGTACGGAGCGTACATGCGGGGGCAGGGGGCGGGTACGGCGCGTACATGCGGGGGCTGGGGGGGGTACGGCGCGTACATGCGGGGGCAGGGGGCGGGTACGGCGCGTACATGCGGGGGCTGGGGGGGGTACGGCGCTTACCGGGCCACCTACTCTGGTCGTTTCGCGCCGTACTTCGCATTTGCGGCACTTTTTGGGTGCCGTGAAAATATTGCCGTCCGGACTGCTGTCGGTTCGAATCGTAATTCCTGGGTCGTGAAACGCTGCCTAGAAGCGTCCCGACGTCACGTCGCAGCATTCCCGGATCACATTCGTATGCATATTTTCGTCGGTCGGTGTTTTTTACGATTCGTACGGAAATGGTGTTTCCGTGCGCATCGTAATTCCATGTTTGTAATGTTTTACAACCGGGTACGAGTCGGACGGAGAATACGCTCCGACCGACGGTTCGTACCCGGTTTTTACCGGATCGTAATCGGCACCATAATGTTCGAATGCCCAGCCTACAAAAAACCAAGAAGTCGTGGTTGGGACCTGTATGTCGATTGCTGGGCACGCCGAACTACCGGGTTGCTCTTAGAATATTACGTTCCGATACCAGTCCAGTGTTAGTTTGTGGTGTGGCAAAATTCTTTGGGTGGTCTTGGAACATTAGGGCTAAATTCCTATAATTGCCACAATGAATCTTTCTTTAAAAAAAATGCTTTTTGCACAAATGGCCCAGCATTGAAATGTAATATTTTTAACGAATACATTTTAAATTGACTTTTAATGCACATTCCCTACTTTGTTATATTTTGTACATTGGTGTCAAGAAGTTCTGCCTCCCTTTCTGACATATTGTATCCTATATGTATGTATTCCAATGCTTTTATGATACAATTTTTATCGAAATAAAGCTTTTTGACTGACTATATTGCTAATCTGTTTACTGCCTGCCATATTATGAATTTGATATGTTATCTAATTATTTATTGTGATTATAATGCTTTCATATGTCTCACTTTAATGGATACGTTGTTATCCAAATAAAGTCTTTTTAGATTTGGATTTTGACATTCTTTATCTTCTAGATCACTGGGGCAACCTTCCCCGGGCTTCCTTAGCTATATGCTGACAACAATAAGAATGGTCTTCTTTAAGCCCTATAAGGATCTGTAAAGGACTACTCCTACCTCAGACCACTAATAAATGCAAACAAACTTAAGTGTGCATCTGACTAATGTCTGACACATCTACATCTTCTCATATATCCACAAACACCACTGTCAGTGATGCCATCAACTGTCAGCTAAACAAAACAACCACATCAAGATCTCACTCATCACCTCACAAAATAACACAAAGGAAACAGAAATTGCATCTTATTCTGATAAACTCACACTTCACCCACCTATATGCAACAAACAGTTTAGAGTATTATCACTTACAACCTCAATGACATTTCCATCAGGGAGTTCAGACCTTTGACTTTAACCAGAATCTTTAATGTTCTAAATCCCCAGGAATGCAGTATCCAACACATTCGTTCACTCAAGAAGAAGGAGGAGACTTTGCAATCATGCAACAATCATCATGGCCTGGTGCTCTCTTGCAGCAGCCCATTTCAGCTCCTATGAGCTCTGCTCCCATCACTTATCTCATCAGAAGACCAGCCCATCTTCTTCCACTGACTTAACTGATCACCCAGAATCAGCAACCTATGACCCTCTAAGAGCTCTGACCTCATAATCACAGCTACAACCAGATTTTCAAACATTACCTTCTTCTGTGACTTAACCTTCCAGGAGGTGAAAAATCCAAAACCTTGATGGAGGTCTGTTACGAGATTGTTTGGGGAACACTATCAGAGCTGGGTTGGCCCAAGCCATCAACTGCCTGGACCAGGTCTTACCATTCAAGGGATAACCACACATTGCCTTGAACACCTTAAAGGCATACCATTTCCGCCTCCATTCTCTACCCAAAACCCAACAGAGGTTTCACAGCAACAGCAAAAGAAAGAACAAAGTACACAAAAATGAAAAGCTATTGGTTAAAAAAGAAAAGCAG
The DNA here is from genome assembly GCF_964204655.1 of Triturus cristatus. Lineage (NCBI taxonomy): Eukaryota > Metazoa > Chordata > Amphibia > Caudata > Salamandridae > Triturus > Triturus cristatus. The sequence goes on along the minus strand of NC_140581.1, from coordinate 1,185,534,886 downwards.
AATGATCAATGTCTTACACGAACATAAAAAATACAAGTCGTTAATGTCACACATAGTTATAACAAGTGGACTGCGGAACTTCTGCACCAGATGCCTCTCTCACCAAACAGTCACCAGCTTCAACCTCTTGATTCATTCCAGACTGGCATGACACACACAAAGCCATATCATCGATCAACATAAAGCCAATGCAGCTCTGCTCCAACCCTATCTTACAACTATTGTCCCTCAGGTAGAGCACCACCCTTGTGTATTCCATTTCACTTCATTCTCCAAAGTAATAACCATTTCACTCACATTTCTAACCTTGAAGATGCCACGGAACTTGGACAAATCACCCCTTACCTAGTCCAACTTTACTTTTACCCAATCACAGACCCTTAAACCACCTTCTACACAAACTATCCCACCAACTTCACCTTAACACCCGACACCAACTCTTACCTACATGCAGGATCTAATTTCGCACCAGGCTTCCTCTCTCCCACCATAACATATGGAGATTCTTGGGTAAGACCATTAATAGCTGAGAGGTAAACCCACTTCATTTCCACAAACATCCTGTCCATGTCTTGGGCAAACACCACTGCCATTTGACCGGCCCATTAACCATTTGATTGTGCTGTGCATTGATGCTTGATACTATAGTGCCAGGTTTTCCTTCATTTCCACTGAGGTCGGTTGTGTATCATTCTCAGTAAAAATCATGGAAGGAAAGCCTTGTTCTCTAACCTGCTCACACACATCAATGTTATTTTTGAAATAATTCCCTTCATGAACCTCACTACTCGCCACTTCTAGTGACCATCAGCCATGTACAGGGAACACTTCTAATGTCCTTTGACCCCAGCCCAATGAGGTTCATACACAAATTTTACCTGGGTCACATATGTGACCACTACAAGCCTGAAGACCCACACACAACTTTTCCCCTACTCCTTATTCTCCTAAGTGTTCTACCCACAAAAGTCTCCTGGTCATCCACACCAGGCGCCAAAATTGAGATTTTACTCCCCTCTCAGGGTTTTGTCTAAATGGCCTTTGTGTGTCATATCGCTGATCCTTTTGAGCATGCCTCTTGAAGGTACAAATCCATCCCCTCTCATAACCAACTTATCACCATTTACGAACAACACCTCCAAAATTGTAACAAATTGTCTTGCAGCAGGTGAAATTGTACTCTCCCTCCTGTTCCCTTCCTGGATGAAACTTACCACCTCCTTCATAACAGCATCCAAATCCATCCCTTAGTCCCAATTGCTAACTCTCAAAGCACCACTTCACTTCACACCCTGCAGACACACCACCGCACCCTAATGCTTGCTAGTAAAGAGAGCGTCCCATTCCATTTCCCTTCCAGTGTAGAGGAAGGTGATACAGGAAATCAGCCTGCATATTCTGCCATCTCTGGATGTGTTCTAGGATGTAGTGATACTCCTGAAGCCAAGATGCCAACCTGGCAAGTCATACTGGTCCCTTTCCAACACCCCTTGGCAACAACCTTCTGACAAGGGGTTTATGGTTGCTACGAAGTAAAAACTGCAAATTCAATAGATAGGTCCACTGTTAGTACACAATGCAAGCTGCAGCCAATGATTCTTGCTTGATAATGGAGTAGGTATGCTCTGAGCTTGCCCAAGAACAAAGGCAACAGTTTTCACAATCTTGCTATGAATTCTGAGAAAGGGTCGCCCCTATCCCTTTGGCACTAGCGTTTGAATTGTTTTCAACCTAGTGTCAAGTTACAAATCTCTTCTTTTATCTTATCAAAACATTTTTGTTGACTGTCTTCCCATGTTAAACTATTTCCCTTCCTCAGGAGAATCCTCAAACTTTCTGTTTTGTCAGCACATCCCTCCACAAGCTTCCAACAGTATTCAGAAAGGCCCATTAACAATTCCAGTTGAACTTTGTAACATGGCACAAGAGGCTAACTGTATGGCATACATGCCTTTGGTTTAAATCTACTCACTGATATTGTGTAAGCAGGATCCTCAATTTCTTCAACTAAAAGTTTGCACTAGTCCTTTCTTAAGGTCAGTCCCGCTTCTGATGACATGCTCAAAGGTAAAAGTGTCAAATTATGCTACTCAACTGTCTCACCAACTATCAATAGATCATCTTGAAATTGGAAAATGTTGTTATTCATCTCTTTTAAAACTTCAACCATCATTCTTATAAATGCACCTGCAAAGGATAGCCAAGGGCCTATGTGTAAACTGAAAAGTGCCCCCCATATTAAAAAAAAAAAAAAAGCAGTGAGGAACTTAGGGCCTGACTACGATGGCGGTGGGATCGCCACCGTCGGGCGTCGGTGGCGGTCCCACTGCCATCCAGCTCATTGGATCCGACCCCCACATTAGGATGCAGACTGCCAGATCTCAACTGGCGGGGGGAAGACCCCCACGTCTGACAGGATCAAGGATCCCGTCAGTGAGACGATCAGACTTCCATTACCTACAATAGGGCACTGCCTGCTTAGGCACCGCTGTAGGAATTAGAATGTCCCTTCCCACCGGCCCTTTCATGGCAGTTAACCCGCCATGAAAAGGCAGGTGGACAGTGACTTTCAGAGGGTTTAGCAGGGCCCCCTTCCCCCCTGGCCCTTCGCTATGGACCCTGGGGGGCATCCATGGTGCCCCCCTAAACATTCCTGCACCATGTGGCAGGCGCAAGTTTTGGAGTAGAGGAAATCATACTTACCATTGATTATGTTGTTGGTGAATATCTGTGACTGCTTTTAATTATATGGAGATATATAATTGGAGTTTGCTAAAACATATTTAGCACTGAATGCATTGAATTCTATGAATTTTGTGGTGTCACCTTTAAAATTGTGCATCAAATTCATGACAGATGATGGACGATACAGAACATTTTAGTATATTCAAATGTACCCAGGCAGAAACTGAACATGTTTGAAATATGTTCTTTGTACAGCAAATGTGTGTTGCATTTTTTCCCCCTACCTGCTAGCACTCAGCTATTATCTAAAAGCAACACAGAAGATAAATGAAGACGTCTCATTTTTATAGTATATTTCTAGCTGGTTGCATTATATTTATTATGGAAAACGATTTCTGGTATATGTGGTTTTAAAATGCCTTTCCATTCACTTAAGATTCCCATCAAGGAGAATACCAAAGGAGACTGTACAAGGAGTTACTGAGAAACTACAATCGCCTGGAACGTCCTGTTATGAATGACTCACAACCTTTGCTTGTAGAATTACAGCTTTCTTTACTCCAGATCATTGACGTGGTGAGTCACCATTTATCAACATTTGGAAGAAATGTTTAGAATGTATAAAACTCATGTTGATATTCGTGATCATATTGCGAAACTCATCCTTTAAAAGGGAAACCAATTTTTTTTAAATCTGCTTCCACGCACTGTTTTGCTGTAACTGATGTTAGCAAATTAGCTCCCCATGTAGGTTATTTTTCGCAATACATAGTATTCCCAGAGGTGTCTAAATATTTTTGGATCAATGGTTTGATTAAAATGTGATGGGCATCTGACGAGGGAGTTCCCAATCACTATTTGCTCAGATAAGTAATTGCTCATGGGACGAGAGTGCATGAGGTGGAAGGATACTTAAGAGCTGCAACTACCTAGTAAGCAAAGAGGCAATAAGCATGTTAGCACCCACCCTCAATATTAGTCATGCAGATAATATATTATCTCTCTTTAATTCATGTTCTTGTAATACACGTTTACTGAAATTAAGGTTTAGAATGCACACAAACAACAATAGGTAGTAGGGATTCTGTAGGGGTTCACAGTATTAGTAGGGATTCTTCCCTTTTGATTGGACGAGTATGTCATGTCAGCATTTAATAAAGGCTCCCAATTGGTGGATTTACTCTGATGAATAAATTAACACTTGTTAATTTTTACCTCCACAATTATGGGCCTGAGTCAAAGATAATGGCACATATCTAGAGGAATGTCCTATTACTCACTGGTAATCTTCATAACTGCTGGTCCTGTGGTCCTTGTCCCATTCATAACTAATGGAGATCTAGTATCTCCTAGACAGAAACAAGGACATAAGGGCTGCTAGATCATCCTACCGCACCCCCTCCCGCTGGGAGTGCAGCACACAGCCTGCAAAACAGCTAACCCAAAATTCACATCCTCCTCCAACACCTTCTGGAGACGCTAATGTCGAACAAAAGTATTCGAGGAAGCCCAGGTCGCCTCCCGACACACCTTAGCAATGAACACCCATACAGTTCAGTCCAGAAGGCCACCACACCTCTAGTGGAACGGCCCTGCACCCCAGCCAGCAGAGGATCATCCGTCAGGAAATAAGCCAGCTCAATCACCTGCTTCAACCACCAGCTAATCGACAGGAGGAGGCCCTAACCCCCTTCATACTCGACCCTAAAGAAACAAACAAGGCCTCAGACTTCCGAAAAGGCTAAGTACAATCCAGATACAGCAAAATAGTGTGCCTTAAATCTAAAAAGGACCAGTCCAAATCCCCTGCAGAGCTGGGAACCTCCACCAGGGCCGGCAGAACCAGCTCCTGAGACTTATGGGATTGGGACGCCAATTTAGTCACAAAAGAGGCATTCAACCGCAAAACCACACCATTCTCAGAAAAAGACAAGTAATGCCATGAAAGCACCCAACTCTCCAATCCGCTGAGCCGAAGTGATAGTCACCAAAAAATTCACTTTAAAAGTGACAAACTTAGGGGCCCATCACCGTATCGGGTAATGGGACCACCGGCCATTGTCGCGGCGGTCCCGCAGGTGGCATCCCACATTTTAAACATTGTGGCGGGCGGTGCTGCAAGCAGCACCTGCCGTAATGTGTAAAATGCATCTTGTGCATTTGCACGCACAACGTGACAGGCACCGCGCAGTGCCTGTCACCTTGTGCATGCAAATGCAGGGGGGTACCATAGGTACCCCCCTTGTGCACCCCGACCCCCCGAACACCCTGGGGGCTCGCAAAGGCCCCCAAAGACAAAATCGCCTGCCTTTCCATGGGGGAGTCTCCGCCATGGAAAGGCAGTTCACCACAATGATTATAATATGGATGGCGGTGCCTGCAAGGCACCGCCACCATATTCCCGGGCTTTTCCGCCCAGTAGGGAATCGAGCGGATTGCCTACCGGCGGAAAACCGCCAGACGGTCTTCCCGTCTGCCGGGTCCCCCCGCCATCATAATATGGCGGGGGGAAATTCATGCAGGCGGTAGGTTTTGGTGGGCGGATCGCCACCGCCATATCTGCTATCATAATGACCTCCTAGATGTCAACCAACTCCAAGTGCTCGAAGGGGACTAACTCCAGAGCCTCTTTAAACCAAAGGCAGATAGCACAGCAGAAAAAGTGGCTTCACCACAGGACAGGTCAGATAGAAACTGCAGAGTAACCTGGCCACCAAATCCTCCACATCTGCCAGATTAGCCCAGGGAGCCTGAAAAGCCGTAATGGCAGTCCACTGGGCCCTCAACATAGACATGGCCAGGTGCTTCTCAAAGCCCTCCCCCAGAAATTGTAAGAAATTTGAGAGGGAACACTCCAAGGGAGACAGAGCAAGGGAACCAGTCCAAAGGCCCAAATTACCCCGATGACGCTCATAAGACTTCAGAGTGGAAGGATGACAGGACTGCTGAATAGCCAGCGCTAGGTGTCGGGGCAGCCCCCGCCACTGCAACCCCCTCCTCTCAACTTCCAGACAGAGAGCCGGAGTCATAGAAGAGCCAGAGCCGGGACAGCCCATAGAGGGGAAGGGAAGCAGAGCACCATCCAAGGACCATGAACAGCCGGCAGCCTGTGACAGGAGAACTAAAACTGATGGGGCCAAAAGGGCACCACCACAATTAGCAAACTGGACTCACCCCAAAACGAGCAGAAACTGGGGAACCAGAGCAATTGGAGGTAAAACATACAACAGGCGGTAGGGCCAAGGCACAGTCAGGCCATCCACCCCCCAGGCCCTTACCTGAGGATCACGACAACAAAACCGAGGAACCTGAGCATCGTGCCGGGTAGCAAAATGATCCAGAAAGGGTGCACCAACCCTCATGCACACCTGCTGAAACACCTTTCTGGTCAGACAAAGCTCGGGAAAGGAAGAGAAGAACCGGCTGAGGGCATCCGCCACCCCATTGTCCACCCCCTGAACATACATAGCTCACAGGGACAGATGTTGTTGCTCCACCCAGACGAACATAGGCCGAGCCACCGCATAGAAGTACTTGGACTGAATCCCCCCTTGATTGTTCAAATATGCTACAGTGACCTGGTTGTCAGAATGCACCACCAGGTGATGACCCACAAACAAGGCCTAAAATCCCTCAACAACTCGGGACATAGCCATCAACTTCCTCCAATTGAAGGACCTCTGCCCCTCTCTCAGAGACCAGTGGGCATGCAAGGGCTAGTCCCCCAGAGTTGCACCCCAATGAAAAGCGCTGGCATCCGTCAACAACACCAACGGGGATCGGGTTGCAATGGTACACCCCACTCCAGCTGGACTACCTGAGTCCACCCATCCAAATGCGGGTAAACCGCTGGGGTTAAAGTAAACACCAGATCGAAATTGCTGGAGTGAGGATCCCACACAGACAACAGATACAGCCACAGAGGGCGGAGGTGATACCTGGCCCAAGGCACTAGAAACACTGGTGCCGACATGTACCCCAACAACTGCAACCACAGGCAAACAGATAGACAGGACTTACCCATCATTTCCGGACCAAGGAACGAAGCACTTAGATCCAGGCAACCAGCTGAAACCCCCATGATGAGGGTGGTCCAGAAACGGGCCCCAGTGAACGTCCTGTCCTGAGAAGGTACCTGCTGAGACTTCTCCCAGTTCAGAAGAAACCCATGGGCCGTCAGTGCAGCACACACTATCTCCAGATTCCCATGATCAGGTTTCCTGATGGAACATTGAGGAGCCAATTGTCCAGATACGGGTACAACTGGATCCCTTTGCGTTGAAGGGAGGCCACCAGAGGGGCCACCACCTTTGTAAACACCCTGGGGGCCAACCTCCTGCCAAATGGAAAGACCAAAAACTGGTAATGAACCCCCTGGATGCAGAACCTCAAACTTCCAGCAGAGGGAATGAACGGGCCCATGATAGTAAGCATCCTGCAAATCCTGTCGTGTAGTTCCTATAAAAAGTATACAGGATCTGCGTGTTTAGACAACATTCACTGTAGGATTGGTGTCAGACAAACTCTGATCACCCCCACCGGGTATGTTGACCTTTTGTACCAACTAACTCACAGTGCCACTAGAATCTCCTCTTACCAAGGAAAGAAAAGTTCCTGCAACCATCGAACATGACAACCCTGATCCCTAAGGACCGTCGAAACAATATACTACCTTTCGCTCAGTCACTCGTGCTTACTTAGTCTGTCTCAGAGATATACACAGAATAAACCGGCTAGGTGTTTTCAATAGGAATTTATTGAACAGTTGTTGTTCTGGTGTAAAATAGATGAGCTACAACCACCGTTAGGCAGTATAAGATATAAATGATTAGCAGGGCTATAAAAGTAAATGGATGGTATAGTTCTACCATCTTACAATAATCATGAATACATCCGAGTATATAACACATGATAAAAAGATGCGTACTCCTACGATGCTTCCCTAACTAGATGTACCTAAGTGGACCTAGCATGTATGTAGGGGTTAAGCCAAGAATCCCTCTAGGATTTAGTCAACCCTATTACCTGAAGTGAAATACTGTGGGACCACGTTCTGGGCTCCAGTTGGACACCCCACGAGGAATGTTAGACCACTGCGAGCTGGAGTGTCTGCATGCAGGAACCTCTGCGTCTCTGGTCAGTGTGTCAGCCGGGAAGTCTCCGTCTCTTCTGTCTTATCTTAGCAAGATGTGATGTATATATACCCATAGGTCTCCCAGGGGTCGTACTTTGCTGTGTTACTGTGTCGGCCTAAGGATGACTTTGGCCATGAAATTTGTACATAGATTTTATGCAGGAGATGGTAGTCCTGCTGTGCTTCCAAGAATCCTCATGCATAATGTATGAGATTTCGAGCTAGGGAAAAACCTGCGTTCTGAATGCAGTGTAGTATCTAGGTAAAAGGTCAGTCCCTGTAAACCGTGACATGTGTAATGTAGGGAAGAATACAGTTGAAGGGTAATGAAGTTACCGAGGCCTATATTATGGTACCTATATGGAATATCACACCCACTCTTCCAAATGGACAACATAGTTAAATGACTAAAGGTACCACTAGACTGACTAGATATTGGTACGCAAATCATTAAAAGCATTAGTTTTTTGTTTTGCTAAAAAAAAACTATGTTTAACAAGTTAAAAGGTTTTAATAAAATAAACTATTCTGAAAGAAAAAATGGAAATTGACTCTCAGGCTATAGCTCTAATATGTTCGCAGGTATAGTTCAAAATACTATAAGCATTTGAAAGCCATGCATGCTCAAAAAGAATGTAAATTTTGATACAAAGTTCAAATTTTCCATTTGTTTTCCAAAAGTCGATTTTTTTCCCAGCACACGACGGGCCAAATGAGTCAAATGTTTGTGTCCTGGCTGGTAGACGCAACATTTCGTTGATTGCCTCCGCAGTCGACTGTCCCTGGAACACCTTGCATATTATGTCAATTTAGTGCAGATGATCTTCCGTACTATCCACAGCCAGTGCTTGGGCAGCCTGTGCGCCATACAAGGCCTGGGTGTCAGAGGAGGAGCCGGTGTCTATACCAACAGGAGAAGATACTACCTGTGGTGGCTCTAGGAATGCCGCCATAAACATGGGAATACGCTGGGGACACTGCAGAACATGGGCCGTTATCGGGTCCAGTAAAGTATCAACGTCCGGTTGAGCACATTATAGGAGTGTCAGACAGAGATCCAACACACATTCTTCTCCGCAAAACAGGCATCGAAGGACAGGTAAGATGCAGTCCATCCAGACTGGTCTAAATGACAAGAACTAAGAAGCACTCAGTTCCCTTAGGCGAGGTGTGCCTAGAAGCTGTACCATGCGATCACGGTATTTTTTCTCCAGGAGTACTGTTTCCATCTTCTTGGTGACTGGGACATCCATTGCATAGCAGAAAAGCAACAATCAGGATACCTGCTATTAGAAACAGGATCAGCGGCAGCCCTCCAAATATGCTTCCAAATACAGAGTGTTTAAAGTTTGGTATAACTTAGATGACCGTCTGAAAGGTGCTTAACAGTCCAGAACCTATGGTCTTAAATAGGTGGACAATGCCTGTCGTATCAGACTTGTTAAAGATACAACTCAACATTTCTGTGAAATGGAAGGGGCAATTTGTACATATAAGTGCCTGTATCTCTGCCAAAGACCTTGCGACTTGAAGATCAAAAGTCTCTCGAGCGGAGGTTAAGGGCACGGGTTTCTGTATAAACATTGCTTTCATTCTGCTCAAAGCATCAAACCGTATTAATGAAACATTTAGTGAAGGCCATAACGGCGCCCCCCTGACTGTATATGTTGGCGGAAACAATACTTGCATACAGCAAGTAACCCTGGAACTCACGGTTACCAGATAGGCGATGCCCAAAAGCATCCCACAGCTACCTTGATCGTTCAGCAACAAGTAACTCCAATTAGAAAGTAGCCTGAACACTGGAGTGATCACGGCAGCTGGGGCACTCTTTAAATGACAGGATACGTTAAATAAGTACCCAACCAACGTTGGCGGCAACGTTTTGTGTAGTTCCTATAAAAAGTATACAGAAACTGGGTATTTATACAACATACGCTGTAGGATTGGTCGACCTCCCCTTTAATATTTGCTAATATTATGGCTGATAGCTGGGCATAGTTACCTAGTAACTTCATCCCTAAGTTCAGAGCAGGCTCTGCTTCATACTGATTTTGTATTTGTCTCAATGCATCTAGTATTACTGCTAAGGACGGTATACCATACGTTATGGTATATATGTCAGCAAAAACTGTACCCTGAGAGGTACAATCCTCTATCTGTGGTGTAAGCCCCATGGGCAAGCAGATTGTCAGTATTCTGTGTTTTTCATAAGGGCTAGTATTTGGAAATACTGCTTCCAGCTGTGTTATTTTCGGAGCTATCCAGAATGGCATTTGTTGACGTTTTGCGGGCATTTTACCCATTACTGCGTGTAATGTTTGTGGTGTAATCTTACTTGATGTGTTTTGAAACTTAGTTTTATTTGTTGTCACCATTGCTGGCTGGAATGTAAGTGTCCTCATGACGAACTGCGTCATGTTTCTGTAAAGTTTTATTAATTCTTTGTGAAGTATGAGGAAGTCTGATCCTGGCATTGTTTCGATGGCCATGTTGCCCCTTCTCCTCCGAGCGAGCAAAGGCTCATTCTTCTTCTTGTATGGAGTAGGGTGCCTTTAAACCAGTATAAATGTTCCTGGTACGTGAGCGGAACCTCAATGTCCTCATACGGACAATATTCCGCTGCTGGTTCATCTTCTGTGTAAAAATGTTTCTGGTGTTTTGTGAATAGGGATTTCTGAGAATAGCACAAATGAACTACTCAGATTCTACTGTTAAATAAGTACCCAACCAACGTTGGCGGCAACGTTTTGTGTAGTTCCTATAAAAAGTATACAGAAACTGGGCATTTATACAACATACACTGTAGGATTGGTGTCAGACAAACTCTGATCACCCCCACCGGGTATGTTGGCCTTTTGTACCAACTAGCTCACAGTGCCACTGTAATCTCCTCTTACCAAGGAGAGAGTAGTTCCTGGCAATCATCGAACATGACAACCGCGATCCCTCAGGACCGTGTAAACAATATACTACCTTTCACTTAGTCACTCGTGCTTACATAGTCTGTCTTTGAGAGATACACAGAATAAACCGACTGGGCGTTTTCAATAAGAATTTATTGAACAGTTGTTATTCAGGGGTAAAATAGATGAGCTACAATAACTGTTAGGCAGTATAAGATATAAATAATTAGCAGTACTATAAAGGTAAATGGATGGTATAGTTCTACCATCTTACAATAATCATGAATACGTCCGAGTATATAACACACATGATAAAAAGATGCATGCACCTACGATGCTTCCCTAACTAGCTGTACCTAAGTGTACCTAGCATGTATGTAGGTGTTAAACCACGAATCCCTGTAGGATTTAGTCAACCCATTACCTGAAGTGAGAGACTGTGGGACCACGTCCTGGTCTCCGGCGAGGGATGTTAGACCACTGCGAGCTGGAGTGTCTGCCTTCAGGAACCTTAACGTCTCTGGTCAGTGTGTCGGTCGGGAAGTCTCGGTCTCCTCTGTCTTATCTTAGCAAGATATTATGTATATATACTCATAGGTTCCCCAGGGGTCCTACCTTGCTGTGTTACAGTGTCGGCCTAAGGATCACGTTGAGTATGAACTTTGTACATAGATGTTATACAGGAGATGGTAGTCCTGCTGTGCTTCCAAGAATCCTCATGCATAATGTATGAGATTTCAAACTAGGGAAAAACCTGCGTTCTGAATGCAGTGTAGTATCTAGGTAAAAGGTCAGTCCCTGTAAACCGTGACATGTGTAATGTAGGGAAGAATATGGGTGAAGGGTAATGAAGTTACCGAGGCCTATATTATGGTACCTAAATGGAATATAAAAATCCAAGGTGCACATCAGATGGTCCTTTAGCACCAGAGGGATAATCCGCTATAGGGCCTCCATCTTGAAGGGGAGATGCAACACAAACTGGTTGAGAGTCTTCAAATCCCAAACTAGCTGGAAGCCCCCGGAGCCTTTGCCACCAGAAAGATAATTGAATAAAACCCCTCCCCCACCTCCAAGGGGGGGACCTCCTGAATGGCTCACTTCAGTAACCGAGAATGAATCCCTTGTGCCAGAGCCACTTGCTTTGTGGGCTTGGAAGGCCAAGGAATGGGCCGAATTCCAGATGCCGAAGGGACCTCCTCAAGCTTGAACCTGTAGCTGTGATGCAAAATTTCCAACAGCCAGGCGCCTAAAGTAGACTGCTCCCATGCCTGGAGGAAATGCCGTAGGTGACCGCCGACCCCAAATTCCTGCACCATCATATAGTCAGTAAAAAGGTTTAGGAGGGAGGAACTTCACCTACCGGTCCCGCCGCCGACCATCAGCGAAGTCTTGGGGAGCTGCTTCCTGGACGACTCGAGCCTTGGGGAACTGCTTCCTGGATGAGAAGTAAAAAGGAGATTTGGGCTTAAAGGACAGTCTCTCCACTGCCGTGTTCTTGTGGGAGGAGGAATGTTTCTTTTCCTTGAACAACTTATGTAATTGTCCTCCAACTTGGCTCAAACAATAAAGTCAACTGAAAAGGCAGCCTCAGAGCGGACGTCTTTTGGGCAGAATAAGTCCGGCCGTCCATAAGAAACACAAGCCCCTCCAGCAAGGGCCGAAGCCCTGACCACATCGAAAGAAATATCTGAAAGATATTCAACCTGGTGCTCAATCTGATCCAGCAGACCAGCACAGTCAGAGGCATTGTCCAAGGACCTGAACAACGCCTTGATATCAGTCAGAAAAGACTGCACCACATATGTACGATAGATCCCAGCCTGATGAGCGAAATGGGAACCAGAATAGACCTTTCGAAGGGAGGCATCCACAGTTTCGTCCACAGCATCCTTGATGACTGCCTCTTCCATCAAGGAGGTCCACCCTACCAGAATTGCCACAAAGGAATATATGGGAATGGCATCAGGAAGGTCCTTCTGCATATCCCGCAAGGGATACAATTTCGCAATGAAGAGGGACAACATTATCTTATTTGGGTCCTTCCACTCCCTCTTGAAAACCTCAGCAATATACTGATGCACAGGCACATCCAGGGGCGCCGAACTCTTGAATTACTGCAACAAGCCCCCAGAAAACGAAAATAGCATCACCTTATCTGGGAACCCCTTATTAGATTTAACATGCCTGATCAAGTCCAGCAGTGTGTGCCTGGACACCTACTTTCCTTTCAGATCCTCAGGCCCTTCAGCTCCTCCTCCAACCCTGAAGAAGAAGGAGACAGAACAGAACCCCTTCCTTTAGGCTTAGGGGAATCCCTCATTTCTAACAGTGTCTCCCGGATAAATCTCCTCAATTTAGCATCCCCACCCTCCCTGCATGTAGGAGGGGAAAAAGAAAAGAGCTGGAGGAACTAAAGACTAAAGAGGCAGACTCCACACAATGCTTCCGCTTTCTGGTATGCTTCCCCATCACCAGAGATCAGTAGATCCACAGTAGGAAACACAACTGGATTACAGGAACATAAACCCGCTATACGGTACTCACCCCAGGCAGAAATACTCTTCCATCATCAAAACTCGGAAGGCAACCTGCCTCCAGGCCTGCAAAGACATGCCCACCACAACCGGCGTGCCTGGATCCAGCCCGATGGACTTCCACGGTGAAAACCAGAAGCCAGTCACCGCCGGAGCAAACCCCCTCCAGCTCCGACATGCCAAACATGCCCACAACACTTCTTGCTGCTTTTCCTGTAGTGTCAGGGAAACGGGCACCACCGGAGCACACCCAATCCAGCTTCAACGTGACCAACGCCACCAGCGTCAGCAAAGCGGACCCGTCCCGCAAGCAGCCGATAACGGGACCCGGAAGCACCCCAGCCTGCAAGGGTCCCACTTTAGTTTGATGCGTCTCCCGGCAAGCCCCGCAGACCTGGAGATCATCCACATCGAAAAATGGCCACACAGGAACACATCGGCTCCCGCCCAGCTCTTATCTCGTTTCTCACAAGGCAGAAAAAAAGAACAGAAAGGCTGCTGGGTAAGTACAGTTAATATACTCCCGGTGGAAGCGGGTGAGGTAGGAGGACCCATCAGCCCTTATGTTCTTTTTTCTGTCTAGGAGATACTATATCTCCATTATTTGTGAATGGGACGAGGACCTAGGGACCTGGGGGGAAATGGTCATTTAATAAATGTTATAAACAGGGACCTCTGATGTGGATTAGTCGTTCCTTTGTCAAGAGTGTCTGTCTAGACAACGTTGCTATGCCATGTGCACTCTAATGGCAACATCACTTACCCATGATGTTTTTTTGGACTTATTGGGTCCAATTGATGAGGTTGTGCATGGTCGGACTTAAGGCATGGCGCAAGGCAGCTACTTAAAATAACTCATGTTAATATGTGATGGAAACGTACAAATCAATATAAACCACTGGTAGCTATCCTAGGTGGATCCCATACTATCTTAGCTAACCTCTATCTGTACAGATAGGACATATACATAGTGGTCTTATTAGAGACAAGACACGACGGGAGATGTGGAATAGAAGTATGAATTGCTCCTTTTGAGGTAAAGTCAAGACACATTGAGCAATATACAATCTGAATACTCAATACATTCCTTAAAAGAGGCAATGTCCAAATTTACATTATGAAAGCAAATTATATTATTAACAATTAAAACGGAGAAATAAATGATACGTGTAACGCCTTTACTTTTCTTGCTAGAGGTCAGTTCACTGACAGAATATCGACCAACAAAATGTAGATGTAAAAAATTATCAAGTCAAAAATAGAGGATACAAAAAATCAACTGCCTATACTTAAAAAGTCAAGTTAACAATAATATAGTTGTATTAAATATCGATTTTTAAATATCTATCATTTAAAATATTCAAATAAACATCTATTTAACACTAACATTAATTTATAAAAAATAAAATACATTAAGATCTATATTTTAACAAATAAACTTACTTTTAAAAATGGAAACATATATATATATACAGTATACATATATTAAAATAATACTACAATTTAAAAAAATCTTAATTAATATACTATTATCAAAAATATATGTATACATATTTAAATATACTAAAAACATAAAATATTAAAAAAGGAAAGTAATCTATTTAAAAAAAAAATGAACAGACTTTTTTTACAATTTAATTAAAAGTAATATACAAACAAAAACATTAAAAATCATTAATATGATTACAAAAACAATACAGAATGATATCAATTACAAAATAAAAAATACAAAATTAAAATATATACATATACATTTCCCACTACATTAAAACTAAAAAATATACAAATAAGTACCCCATCTAAAACAACACAACAATAATATTTTTTTTTGCATAACACAAAAATATGATTTACTACTCTAACTACAATAAATATAAAATTACATAAAATATAACATTACAGAAAACTACAATTTACTATTTCCACTACAATTAATAAAACAATAACAATTATAATTTACAAAAAAAAATATTTTATATTCCCACTCCAGTCCGTGCAACAGTAGGGAAAGTGTTGGATTGCAGAGGGGTACAATTTACTATTACCACTCCAGTCAATGAAATAGTAGGGAAAATATTGGATTGTGGAGGGGTAAAATGTACTATTCCCACTCCAATCAGTGCAACAGAAGGGAAAGTGTTGGATTGCAGAGGGGTAAAGTTCACTATTCCCACTCCGGTCAGGGAAACAGTAGGGAAAGTGTTGGAATGCCTAGGAGTAAAATGTACTGTTCCCACTCCAGTAATGGTAACAGTAGAAAAAGTGTTGGATTTTAACATAGAAAAAAACGAATTATTCCCACTACAGTCAGTACTACATTAGAAACAAATAAAATGTCTACAAAAACAAATTTTAAAATAAGAATACAAATATGAAAAATAAATATTTAAAATGTAATATATTGAATGTAAACAATGTAAATATTCACATTTCTGAAAATTAGGAACATAATAATAATACAAACAATATTAAAAATTAAATGCAATATTATTTCATATATAAAAAAATTCTCTGAAAAAGTATTTATTAAATTCATAAAGTAAATTTAGTTTTAATTTCCTACCATCTACCTCTACAAAACTTACAACCAAAACCCAACACTAAAATAAAAACACACATATTTTACAATATTAACATTAATATGTATTAGCCAAATAAAATACATTTAATTAAAAATTGTTACATATACAATTAAATGTATTCAACTTTCCACAACATACCTCCACAAAATATACACCATACTCCTAAAATGTAATATTAAATTAAATACACAATGAATACAGTAATATTTATAACTTAACATTGATTTACTTCCCATCATATTCCTCTATAAACCCCACAACCCACACTTAAAATAAAAGAAAATTAGTTACACAATTTACTTAATTATCAATTAAATAATTCCTATTAATAAAAAACAATTATTTACAATTAAATAGCTTCCAGCCCTGTACACCCATAAATCCAACAACCCTCTCATAAAAATAAAAAATATTAACAATATTATCATAATTAATGATCAATTAAATAATTAACATCAATTAATTAACAGTTAATTACAATAAAATTACTTATTACCCTCTACCCCAAACCCCCCACACCCCATATATAAAAAATTATTACAATTATTTATTTACAATATTAACATAATTAATTACCAATTCAATAATTAATATTAATCAACAATTGTAAAAAAGTACACAATTAACAAAATGATTTATTAATTAAATAAATAAATATTTTTCAATACATAAACATTAATTTATTTGACTCGATATTTTGTCTCACCACCCTGGAGGTACATATATAATTTAATCTTTCAGGACCTTTAACACACACTCTCCATAATGTTCCAAATTTAACTGACAACTCATATTTCCTATCATTCAAAATTATGCACAAACCACAATCAAGGAAAGGCGATGGTTGCATCGTTAATTGTAAGATATTAGGTTGAAATAAATAAGACTCCAAAACATTACAATTATGGATAAAGTAACAACCTTATAGACAACACCAATTGAATGCTGCTTACTTTAAAGTTTCAATTTGTGACTGGCTCCCGGAAGTGAAATTAAATCTAAGCATTGCAAATGTTTTGATGACTTTGAGATGAGTAGCATAATAACATCGCTTGAGTAATTTGGACATTTTTGCTAAGACATATTTCAGGGCTATATTTCTGCAATGAGAGTTGCTTAGTCTGTACTTTTATACACTGTATTAAATATTAGCAGAATTAGTATTGAGACCATGAAATGACTATCTTCAAAAAAGAGGCGCATTATTCTAGCTGTAAACGTGAAATTGTAGAGCATTGCGGTTGGTGGGTGTAGATGTTAAATATATGGATATATTTCCCTTTTTCATTGTTTTTTTAGTTTATTCTATCCCTTTACCTGGCTGCTTAGAACGCAAAGCTGTTAAGAATGTGACCTTTCTCCTTGCTGTTCGATTTGCATGCAATCTCTGACAGTCTCGCTGTGCGACCTTGAGAAAGTCACATCATCTTTCAGTTTTTTTCTCTGCTTGTTTCAATCTACTTATTTTGTAAAACAATAGCACTGTCAATCAGTCTCTTTTACAGTCCCTAAGGTAACTCTATACCTTCATAGGTTTCCAAATTGCTACTGTTAGAAGATTATGTATGCATTTCGGAGTTAGTTTTTATTTTAAACAGAACTGACAAAAAATGAATGAATCTTTATATTTTCTTTTGAGTACGTCATTTAAATGTTGCACTTTGTCAATTTATTTTGTACATTTTGGGACAGGTATCCACTCAAGGGATTCTTCGTTAATAACTGAGTCTTATTATATTCTCAACCTACAGATTACGATGCTTTCTTCCCATAACAGATGCCTGTGAAGTTCTAATTAAGAACTAGTGTTCACCTTGCTCACAGAACGTGTCTTAACTTGGAGGCATGCAGCTAGAGAAGACGGCTTCAGAATAATTCACTTTCCTGCACACAAGGTCGAATCTCTTCTACAACTAGTTCCTGTAATACCTGGGCCCCTAAAAGCATTCCTTTTCATATGTTTGCGTTATATAACTCAAATGTCTCAAGGTTCTGAAAACTATACTTTCACTTCATTTTCATGCATCACATATGTATATTTAATTTAAAGTATAAAAAGGTATCTACAAACTAATATTATATTAATATAAAATATTTACAAAACTGTTATAATGAAGACCAAAAGCAGGTAAGAAAGGAACTCTTCTTTATTAGTCTTCTCACCACCACAGGTTCCAGTCAGCTGGAGGGCACAGTGGAATGTTGGCAAACACTGGCAGGGAGAAACCAATGGGAGGAGTGGGGGGGGGGGGGGGGGGGAACGGAACATACCAATGAGAGGAGATTACAACAATCACAATTTTTCATTGTAAAATAATGTACATAACTTTTTGTAATCCTTCATACATATTAAATACATACAAGCATTTTATATTATTTGCTAATTAAAAAATATTTTAATCTAATGTATGTAAATTAATTATTTAATTCAAAATTATGCTCGTAGTGTTGTTGCATTTTTACCTTTTGTTCTACATTTAGGGGCCGATTCCGATCCTGTATTTTTTTTCCCGTACGACTCGTATCCGTATTTTTTTACGTACAAATCGTACTAGTACCGTACAAACGGTGAAGTACGATTCGTACGGGAAAAATACATACGAATCGCCTCGGGAAAAGTCTACGAGACGTCCCCTGACAGTTTTACATACAAATCGTAAAACTGAAGTCCGAGCGCACAAGTCCGATCCGTACCGGCGTTCCGAATGCACAAGCGTATGGAAAACGTCCCGTACGGAGCGAACTGTGTACGACCCCCTACCCTTGTACACTTGTGCCCGGGGTACGAGTCGTACGGCCCCCCCACCCCAGCCCTGTATGTACATGCCGTACCCCCAGCCCCGTATGTACGTGCCGTACCCCACCCCAGCCCCGTATGTACGCGCTGTACCCCCAGCCCCATATGTACGTGCCGTACCCCCACCCCAGCCCCGTATGTATGTGCCGTACCCCCAGCCCCGTATGTACGTGCCGTACCCCCACCCCAGCCCCGTGTGTACATGCCGTACCCCCAGCCGCGTATGTACGCGTCGTAATGTACGCGTCGTACCCCCAGCGATACGCGCTGGTGGTACGGCGCGTACATACGGGGTTGGGGTGGGGGTACGGTGCGTACATATGCAATGTTGGGGTATGCACCGTACATGATGACACGTACGATGTGGGTGATGGCATGTACGTCGCGTAGCGGGCCCCCTTTTCCTCGTGCATCGTGGCGTACTTAGCTTTTCCTGCACTTTTTGGCTCCCGTAAAAATATAGCCGTGCGGAGTGCTGTGGGTACGAGTCATACTTGCTGGTCCGTAAAACGCTGCCTGACTCCGTGCGGACGTCGCGTACGCGCTTTCCAGGATAGGAATTGTATGTATTTTTTAGCCATAAAGTGTTTTTTACGATTCGTCCGGAAATGGTATTTCTGTACGAATCGTACTTGCTGGTTTGTACGGTGGAATTCCCGGGTACGAGTCGTATGGAGAAAACGCTCCGTACGACCATTTGTACCCGGGTTTTACAGGATCGGAATCGGCACCTTAAAAGAAATATAGATATATACAATTAATTTGCACTTTTTAACACATTTTCAAAATGTCTCTGTACTTTACAATAGGGAGCTCTCAAACCAGTGGTAGAGACCACTGCTCACATGTAAAAAGTTCCTCAGTAGTTATGTTACACTCGTAAATTTGGCTCTACCCCCTTTATCAAAGGCAGAGATATGGTAATATATTCTTTGTAGTAAATTTACACTCAGAAATGGTGAATGCCAAAAGTAGTACATTTAGTTCAAAGTCCAAGAGTAAATTGATAGGTGTAGATTTACTTGTGTAAATTTACCTTTCTGAGTAGGCCCCATATATGACTGGAGGTACCAAAACACTGATTTAAAAATAGCATCAGCAGAGTTAAGGGCTCCATATAATGAGCAAACAGAATGGGAGGAAGGGTTTAACCATGGCAGATCTCATGCTATATGGAAAAGGGTCACGGCAGCTAAACTGGGCAGAGACACCTTCTCTTGTGTGCTACTTTAAAGAAGTGTGATTTAATATCTTCATAATCTACTTATTGAACACTTTGGGGCAGATTACGATCTTGTCCGGAAAGCATTCCAACCGATTTGGTGCCGTAATTCTTTCTGAATGACTCGCATCGGGGGAGTCTGACCAAAGGATTTTGATGCATCCGGATGCTGCCAGATACGATTCAGTTGGACTTCCATTGTCTTCAATGCGAGCCTGTGTTTCGAACGAGAACACAGGCCCCCATTGAAAAAAAGAGTGGCTGGGGAAAATCGTGCACCCTGTGGCAGGCACCCCATGGTGCCTACCACACTTTGCAGGGTTGGAAAGGGGGGTTACCTGGGTACCCCCACAAGCCCAATTTGGGAGGCCTCGTGTAAAGGGGGGGGCCACTACGGGCCCCAAAGACAAATTCTGACAGCTATTTCATTTTGGGAAGACTGAATCAGAACGGCTGTCTGAATTGTTCATTGTAATCGCTCGCTCGGAAACCGTGTCCATAGAACTGTACAATTCAGCTCTGAAAGACTTAGATGCCTTTCAGAACCGATTTGGACAGCCCTAATGGTTTCCGGACATCGTAATTGGTCTTTGGGAACTGTGTACGATCCAGTTGGAAATGGGTTCTGAATCGGATTCGGAGCCCTTCCGAACTGCATCGTAATTGACCCCTTTGAATGAGAACAAGTATCACAGGTACATAAAATTACCATTATGCATGATCCTACCTTGTTTACATTCACAATTTCCCAGTATATCATTAAATGAAAGGTTGAAAATGACGATTAGCACGCCTAGCTTGAAATATTCTATGGCAAGGCAAACAGTTTTATAGTTTAACACAAGAGACTGAACTCCGCATCAGGAAGATTAAACATAACCCTTGATCAATAACCCCGTGAAGTATTGGTATCATCAAAGCCAGTGTTTTAATGTAAGTAACATCATCTTTTCAGCCGATCTTGTGACTTTGGGTAGGGGTAGGTAACTTTCCAACCGTGCCTTAGCTAGCCTTCACTTTGCCAATAATAGGAGTAGCACTGTCAATCTCCTAACAGAGTGTGGGAAGTTGGCAACATAGCCAAGCAACATTATCAGGGGGGAATTGTTGAACCTGGCCTTTTTTGCAGGGCACTCCCAGATTTTTGACCTCTCGTGCTGGATCCGTTTTGGTTCACTTTAGAACTCTATGCACTTTACTACTGCTAATCAACGCTAAAGTGCTTGTTCTCTTTCATTCAAACATGGTAAATTTGGACTACATTTAATTGCCAAATTTAATTTATTTGTAAATCTCTAATACAGGGTACACATGGCCTGTACGTTAAGGGGCCGATTCCGATCCTGTAAAACCCGGGTACGAATGGTCGTACGGAGCGTATTCTCCATACGACTCGTACCCGGGAAATCCACCTTACAAACCAGCAAGTACGATTCGTACAGAAATACCATTTCCGTACGAATCGTACAAAACTACGTGCGGTGAAAAAATACCCACAATTCCGATCCGGGACATCACGTACTTGACGTCCGGACGGAGTCAGGCACCGTTTTACTGACCATCAAGTACGATTCGTGCCTACGTCACTCCGCACGGCTCATTTTTAACAGCAGCCAAAAACTCCCAGGAAATTGAGGACGATGCGAAGAAGGAGCACCGGTACGCGACGGACAGCCATGGACCCCATCCTACGTGTCATCCCGGCCCTCCTAGCCTACGACCTGGTGCACCGAAACCGCCGCGCATGCCGCAGAAGGTCAGAACAACACCCAGGGGCAAAGGGGGGGCAAGGGGCAGGAAACATAACCTCTACCTAATTTAAAAAATACCATATTCTGTACATACATTACCTCCAGGGTCTGGTCACTTCGGGGAGCGTGTCCACCAATCCCTGCGTACCGCTACAACGGCAGTGGGCGTGTACGCGTACCCGTCACTACTACAATGGTGGAACGGGCCGTACCCATGCTCTGAGGGCGTGGGTACGGTGCGTACCCCTACATCACCACTACAATGGTGGTACGGGCCGTACCTATGCCCTCAGAGCGTTGGTACGGCCCGTACCATGCTTACCCCTACATCACCACTACAATGGTGGTACGGGCCGTACCCACGCTCTGAGGACGTGGGTATGGCGCGTACCCCTACATCACCACTACAATGGTGTTACGGGCTGTACCCATGCCCTCAGAGCGTGGGTACGGCCCATACCACGCGTACCACTACATCACCACTACAAAGGTGGTACGGGCCGTACCCACGCTCTGAGGGCATGGGTACGGCCCGTACCACCATTGTAGTGGTGATGTAGGGGTACGCGCCGTACCCACGCCCTCAGAGCGTGGGTACGGCCCATACCACCATTGTAGTGGTGATGTAGGGGTATGCGCCATACCCACGCCCTCAGAGCGTGGGTACGGCCCGTACCACGCGTACCCCTACATCACCACTACAATGGTGGTACGGGCCATACCCATGGTCTGAGAGCGTGGGTACGGCACGTACCACCATTGTAGTGGTGAGGTAGGGGTATGCGTGGTACGGACCGTACCCAACCTATGAATGCGGGGTTATGGACCGCATCACCTGTACCCCTAGGGCACCAGTACATTTGTGATACAAGGCGTACACACGCCCCAAATGTTGGCTTAGAGCCTGGTGCAGCATATAACCAGTATATTGGGGTGTGTTCATGGCAAGGACAGCAGTGTGCTGCACCAAGGGTGCGGGTGGGTGGGTGGGTGTCTCCCTAGGATTCCCAGCAGTGGACAAAGACATGTGAGGCGTGGGTGCAGAGGAATACCAGCAGTGGACAGAGATATGTGAGGGGTGGGTGCAGAGGACTCCCAGCAGTGGACAGAGACATGGGGGTGGGTGCCTATCACTCCCAGCAGTGCACAGAGACATGTGAGGGGTGGGTGCCTATCACTCCCAGCAGTGGACAGAGACATGTGAGGGGTGGGTGCAGAGGACTCCCAGCAGTCGAAGGAGACATAGGGGTGGGTGCCTATCACTCCCAGCAGTGGACAGAGACATGTGAGGGGTGGGTGCCTATCACTCCCAGCAGTGGACAGAGACAATTGAGGGGTGGTGCAGAGGACTCCCAGCAGTGGACAGAGACATGGGGGTGGGTGCCTATCACGCCCAGCAGTGGACAGAGACATGTGAGGGGTGGGTGCCTATCACTCCCAGCAGTGGACAGAGACTTGTGAGGGATGGGTGCAGAGGACTCCCAGCAGTGGACAGAGTCATGGGGTTGGGTGTCTATCCTCCCAGCAGTGGACAGAGACATGTGAGGGGTGGGTGCAGAGGACTCCCAGCAGTCGACAGAGACATGGGGGTGGGTGCCTATCACTCCCAGCTGTGGACAGAGACATGTGAGGGGTGGGTGCCTATCACTCCCAGCAGTGGACAGAGACATGTGAGGGGTGGGTGCAGAGGACTCCCAGCAGTCGACAGAGACATGGGGGTGGGTGCCTATCACTCCCAGCAGTGGACAGAGACATGTGAGGGGTGGGTGCAGAGGACTCCCAGCAGTCGATAGAGACATGGGGGTGGGTGCCTATCACTCCCAGCAGTGGACAGAGACATGTGAGGGGTGGGTTCAGAGGAATACCAGCAGTGGACAGAGACATGTGAGGGGTGGGTGCAGAGGAATACCAGCAGTGGACAGAGACATGGGGGTGGGTGCCTATCACTCCCAGCAGTGGACAGAAACATGTGAGGGGTGGGTGCAGAGGAATACCAGCAGTGGACAGAGACATGTGAGGGGTGGGTGTAGAGGACTCCCAGCAGTGGACAGAGACATGGGGGTGGGTGCCTATCACTCCCAGCAGTGCACAGAGACATGTGAGGGGTGGGTGTCTATCACTCCCAGCAGTGGACAGAGACATGTGAGGGGTGGGTGCAGAGGACTCCCAGCAGTCAACAGAGACATGGGGGTGGGTGCCTATCACTCCCAGCAGTGGACAGAGACATGTGAGGGGTGGGTGCCTATCACTCCCAGCAGTGGACAGAGACATGTGAGGGGTGGGTGCAGAGGACTCCCAGCAGTCGACAGAGACATGGGGGTGGGTGCCTATCACTCCCAGCAGTGGACAGAGACATGTGAGGGGTGGGTGCAGAGGAATACCAGCAGTGGACAGAGACATGTGAGGGGTGGGTGCAGAGGACTCCCAGCAGTCGACAGAGACATGGGGGTGGGTGCCTATCACTCCCAGCAGTGGACAGAGACATGTGAGGGGTGGGTGCAGAGGAATACCAGCAGTGGACAGAGACATGTGAGGGGTGGGTGCAGAGGAATACCAGCAGTGGACAGAGACATGGGGTGGGTGCCTATCACTCCCACCAGTGGACAGAGACATGTGAGGGGTGGGTGCAGAGGAATACCAGCAGTGGACAGAGACATGTGAGGGGTGGGTGCAGAGGACTCCCAGCAGTGGACAGAGACATGGGGGTGGGTGCCTATCACTCCCAGCAGTGGACAGAGACATGTGAGGGGTGGGTGCCTTTCACTCCCAGCAGTCGACAGAGACATGTGAGGGGTGGGTGCAGAGGACTTCCAGCAGTCGACAGAGACATGGGGGTGGGTGCCTATCACTCCCAGTAGTCGACAGAGACATGTGAGGGGTGGGTGCCTATCACTCCCAGCAGTGGACAGAGACATGTGAGGGGTGCGTGCAGAGGACTCCCAGCAGTGGACAGAGACATGGGGGTGGGTGCCTATCACGCCCAGCAGTGGACAGAGACATGTGAGGGGTGGGTGCCTATCACTCCCAGCAGTGGACAGAGACATGTAAGGGATCGGTGCAGAAGACTCCCAGCAGTGGACAGAGACATGGGGGTGGGTGCCTATCACTCCCAGCAGTGGACAGAGACATGTGAAGTGTGGGTGCCTATCACTCCCAGCAGTGGACAGAGACATGTGAGGGGTGGGTGATGAGGACTCCCAGCAGTGGACAGAGACATGGGGGTGGGTGCCTATCACTCCCAGCAGTGGACAGAGACATGGAGGGGTGGCTGCAGAGGAATACCAGCAGTGGACAGAGACATGTGAGGGGTGGGTGCAGAGGACTCCCAGCAGTGAACAGAGACATGTGAGGGGTGGGTGCAGAGGAATACCAGCAGTAGACAGAGACATGGGGGTGGGTGCCTATCACTCCCAGCAGTGGACAGAGACATGGAGGGGTGGGTGCAGAGGAATACCAGCAGTGGACAGAGACATGTGAGGGGTGGGTGCAGAGGACTCCCAGCAGTGGACAGAGACATGAGGGTGGGTGCCTATCACTTCCAGCAGTGGACAGAGACATGTGAGGGGTGGGTGCATATCACTCCCAGCAGTGGACAGAGACATGTGAGGGGTGGGTGCAGAGGACTCCCAGCAGTGGACAGAGACATGTGAGGGGTGGGTGCAGAGGAATACCAGCAGTGGACAGAGACATGGGGGTGGGTGCCTATCACTCCCAGCAGTGGACAGAGACATAGAGGGGTGGGTGCAGAGGAATACCAGCAGTGGACAGAGACATGTGCGGGGTGGGTGCAGAGGAATACCAGCAGTGGACAGAGACATGTGAGGGGTGGGTGCAGAGGAATACCAGCAGTGGACAGAGACATGTGAGGGGTGGGTGCAGAGGACTCCCAGCAGTGGACAGAGACATGGGGGTGGGTGCCTAATACTCCCAGCAGTGGACAGAGACATGTGAGGGGTGGGTGCCTTTCACTCCCAGCAGTCGACAGAGACATGTGAGGGGTGGGTGCAGAGGACTTCCAGCAGTCGACAGAGACATGGGGGTGGGTGCCTATCACTCCCAGTAGTCGACAGAGACATGTGAGGGGTGGGTGCCTATCACTCCCAGCAGTGGACAGAGACATGTGAGGGGTGCGTGCAGAGGACTCCCAGCAGTGGACAGAGACATGGGGGTGGGTGCCTATCACGCCCAGCAGTGGACAGAGACATGTGAGGGATGGGTGCCTATCACTCCCAGCAGTGGACAGAGACATGTAAGGGATCGGTGCAGAAGACTCCCAGCAGTGGACAGAGACATGGGGGTGGGTGCCTATCACTCCCAGCAGTGGACAGAGACATGTGAGGTGTGGGTGCCTATCACTCCCAGCAGTGGACAGAGACATGTGAGGGGTGGGTGATGAGGACTCCCAGCAGTGGACAGAGACATGGGGGTGGGTGCCTATCACTCCCAGCAGTGGACAGAGACATGGAGGGGTGGCTGCAGAGGAATACCAGCAGTGGACAGAGACATGTGAGGGGTGGGTGCAGAGGACTCCCAGCAGTGGACAGAGACATGGGGGTGGGTGCCTATCACTCCCAGCAGTGGACAGAGACATGTGAGGGTTGGGTGCAGAGGAATACCAGCAGTGGACAGAGACATGTGAGGGGTGGGTGCAGAGGAATACCAGCAGTGGACAGAGACATGGGGGTGGGTGCCTACCACTCCCAGCAGTGGACAGAGACGTGTGAGGGGTGGGTTCAGAGGAATACCAGCAGTGGACAGAGACATGTGAGGGGTGGGTGCAGAGGACTCCCAGCAGTGGACAGAGACATGGGGGTGGGTGCCTATCACTCCCACCAGTGGACAGAGACATGTGAGGGGTGGGTGCCTATCACTCCCAGCAGTGGACAAAGACATGTGAGGGGTGGGTGCAGAGGACTCCCAGCAGTCGACAGAGGCATGGGGGTGGGTACCTATCACTCCCAGCAGTGGACAGAGACATGTGAGGGGTGGGTGCCTATCACTCCCAGCAGTGGACAGAGACATGTTAGGGGTCCGTGCACAGGACTCCCAGCAGTGGACAGAGACATGGGGGTGGGTGCCTATCATGCCCAGCAGTGGACAGAGACATGTGAGGGGTGGGTGCCTATCACTCCCAGCAGTGGACAGAGACATGTGAGAGATATGTGCAGAGGACTTCCAGCAGTCCACAGAGACATGGGGGTGGGTGCCTATCATTCCCAGCAGTGGACAGAGACATGTGAGGGGTGGGTGCCTATCACTCCCAGCAGTGGACAGAGACATGTGAGGGGTGGGTGCAGAGGACTCCCAGCAGTGGACAGAGACATGGGGGTGGGTGCCTATCACGCCCAGCAGTGGACAGAGACATGTGAGGGGTGGGTGCCTATCACTCCCAGCAGTGGACAGAAACATGTGAGGGATGGGTGCAGAGGACTCCCAGCAGTGGACAGAGACATGGGGGTGGGTGCCTATCACTCCCAGCAGTGGACAGAGACATGTGAGGGGTGGGTGCCTATCACTCCCAGCAGTGGACAGAGACATGTGAGGGGTGGGTGCAGAGGACTCCCAGCAGTCAACAGAGACATGGGGGTGGGTGCCTATCACTTCCAGCAGTGAACAGAGACATGTGAGGGGTAGGTGCCTATCACTCCCAGCAGTGGACAGAGACATGTGAGGGGTGGGTGCAGAGGACTCCCAGCAGTCCACAGAGACATGGGGGTGGGTGCCTATCACTCCCAGCAGTGGACAGAGACATGTGAGGAGTGGGTGCAGAGGAATACCAGCAGTGGACAGAGACATGTGAGGGGTGGGTGCAGAGGAATACCAGCAGTCGACAGAGACATGGGGGTGGGTGCCTATCACTCCCAGCAGTGGACAGAGACATGTGAGGGGTGGGTGCAGAGGAATACCAGCAGTGGACAGAGACATGTGAGGGGTGGGTGCAGAGGACTCCCAGCAGCGGACAGAGACATGGGGGTGGGTGCCTATCACTCCCAGCAGTGGACAGAGACATGTGAGGGGTGGGTGCAGAGGAATACCAGCAGTGGACAGAGACATGTGAGGGGTGGGTGCAGAGGACTCCCAGCAGTGGACAGAGACATGGGGGTGGGTGCCTATCACTCCCAGCAGTGGACAGAGACATGTGAGGGGTGGGTGCCTATCACTCCCAGCAGTGGACAGAGACAAGTGAGGCATGGGTGCAGAGGACTTCCAGCAGTCCACAGAGACATGGGGGTGGGTGCCTATCACTCCCAGCAGTGGACAGAGACATGTGAGGGGTGGGTGCCTATCACTCCCAGCAGTGGACAGAGACATGTGAGGGTGGGTGCAGAGGACTCCCAGCAGTGGACAGAGACATGGGGGTGGGTGCCGATCATGCCCAGCAGTGGAAAGAGACATGTGAGGGGTGGGTGCCTATCAGTCCCAGCAGTGGACAGAGACATGCGAGGGATGGGTGCAGAGGACTCCCAGCAGTGGACAGAGACATGGGGGTGGGTGCCTATCACTCCTAGCAGTGGACAGAGACATGTGAGGGATGAGTGCCTATCACTCCCAGCAGTGGACAGAGACATGTGAGGGGTGGGTGCAGAGGACTCCCAGCAGTCGACAGAGACATGAGGATGGGTGCCTATCACTTCCAGCAGTGGACAGAGACATGTGAGGGGTGGGTGCAGAGGACTCCCAGCAGTGGACAGAGACATGTGAGGGGTGGGTGCAGAGGAATACCAGCAGTAGACAGAGACATGGGGGTGGGTGCCTATCACTCCCAGCAGTGGACAGAGACATGGAGGGGTGGGTGCAGAGGAATACCAGCAGTGGACAGAGCCATGTGAGGGGTGGGTGCAGAGGACTCCCAGCAGTGGACAGAGACATGAGGGTGGGTGCCTATCACTTCCAGCAGTGGACAGAGACATGTGAGGGGTGGGTGCCTATCACTCCCAGCAGTGGACAGAGACATGTGAGGGGTGGGTGCAGAGGACTCCCAGCAGTGGACAGAGACATGTGAGGGGTGGGTTCAGAGGAATACCAGCAGTGGACAGAGACATGGGGGTGGATGCCTATCACTCCCAGCAGTGGACAGAGACATGGAGGGGTGGGTGCAGAGGAATACCAGCAGTGGACAGAGACATGTGAGGGGTGGGTGCAGAGGAATACCAGCAGTGGACAGAGACATGTGAGGGGTGGGTGCAGAGGAATACCAGCAGTGGACAGAGACATGGGGGTGGGTGCCTATCACTCCCAGCAGTGGACAGAGACATGTGAGGGGTGGATGTAGAGGACTCCCAGCAGTCAACAGAGACATGGGGGTGGGTGCCTATCACTTCCAGCAGTGGACAGAGACATGTGAGGGGTGGGTGCCTATCACTCCCAGCAGTGGACAGAGACATGTGAGGGGTGGGTGCAGAGGACTCCCAGCAGTGGACAGAGACATGGGGGTGGGTGCCTATCACGCCCAGCAGTGGACAGAGACATGTGAGGGGTGGGTGCCTATCACTCCCAGCAGTGGACAGAGACATGTGAGGGATGGGTGCAGAGGACTGCCAGCAGTGGACAGAGACATGGGGGTGGGTGCCTATCACTCCCAGCAGTGGACAGAGACATGTGAGGGGTGAGTGCCTATCACTCCCAGCAGTGGACAGAGACATGTGAGGGGTGGGTGCAGAGGACTCCCAGCAGTCGACAGAGACATGAGGGTGGGTGCCTATCACTTCCAGCAGTGGACAGAGACATGTGAGGGGTGGGTGCAGAGGAATATCAGCAGTGGACCGAGACATGTGAGGGGTGGGTGCAGAGGACTCCCAGCAGTGAACAGAGACATGTGAGGGGTGGGTGCAGAGGAATACCAGCAGTAGACAGAGACATGGGGGTGGGTGCCTATCACTCCCAGCAGTGGACAGAGACATGGAGGGGTGGGTGCAGAGGAATACCAGCAGTGGACAGAGACAAGTGAGGGGTGGGTGCAGAGGACTCCCAGCAGTGGACAGAGACATGAGGGTGGGTGCCTATCACTTCCAGCAGTGGACAGAGACATGTGAGGGGTGGGTGCATATCACTCCCAGCAGTGGACAGAGACATGTGAGGGGTGGGTGCAGAGGACTCCCAGCAGTGGACAGAGACATGTGAGGGGTGGGTGCAGAGGAATACCAGCAGTGGACAGAGACATGGGGGTGGGTGCCTATCACTCCCAGCAGTGGACAGAGACATAGAGGGGTGGGTGCAGAGGAATACCAGCAGTGGACAGAGACATGTGAGGGGTGGGTGCAGAGGAATACCAGCAGTGGACAGAGACATGTGAGGGGTGGGTGCCTATCACTCCCAGCAGTGGACAGAGACATGTGAGGGGTGGGTGCAGAGGACTCCCAGCAGTCGACAGAGACATGGGGGTGGGTGCCTATCACTCCCAGCAGTGGACAGAGACATGTGAGGGGTGGGTGCAGAGGAATACCAGCAGTGGACCGAGACATGTGAGGGGTGGGTGCAGAGGAATACCAGCAGTGGACAGAGACATGGGGGTGGGTGCCTAGCACTCCCAGCAGTGGACAGAGACGTGTGAGGGGTGGGTGCAGAGGAATACCAGCAGTGGACAGAGACATGTGAGGGGTGGGTGCAGAGGACTCCCAGCAGTGGACAGAGACATGGGGGTGGGTGCCTATCACTCCCAGCAGTGGACAGAGACATGTGAAGGGTGGGTGCCTATCACTCCCAGCAGTGGTCAAAGATATGTGAGGGGTGGGTGCAGAGGACTCCCAGCAGTCGACAGAGGCATGGGGGTGGGTGCCTATCTGTTAGAAAGGGTAGACGGACCGGGAGGGTCGGCCGGGGTCAGGAGGAGAGGTCTCCGGGGAGAGCCGTCTCCAGCGATCGTACAGACAAGTAACTTCCCCCCCACAGACGGATACCACACACGGATAAGGTTCAGAGTTCTTTATAAGCACTTCTTAGGGTACGGTTGAATGGTACAAGGAGGTCTGGACTCAGGGGTCCCCTCGATTCAAGTCTCTCAAAGCAGGGTAAGGGGTAGCGGGACAGTCTGTCTACCAGTCAGGTAGTTCGGATGAGAGGATGACTAGCTCACAATCCTCGAGCTTGGTGGTTTAGTGGGTACGGGCCGCGGCAGCGCCAGCAGGTCCCGGTCGAGATGGTCGGTACACGGTCCGCGGCAGTGCCAGCAGGTCCCGGAAAGATGGTCGATGTACGGTCCGCGGCAGCGCCAGCAGGTCCCGGTGAGGATGGTCGTTACACGGTCCGCGGCAGTGCCAGCAGGTCCCGGAAAGATGGTCGATGTACGGTCCGCGGCAGCGCCAGCAGGTCCCGGTGAGGATGGTCGTTACAACGGGCCGCGGCAGCGCCAGCAGGTCCCGACGAGGATGGATGTTGCAGAAGGCCGCGGCAGCGCCAGCAGGCAGGACGATGGTTCACAAGAGCGGGCTATGGCAGCGCCAGTAGTCCGTCAAGGCTGAGTTCTCTCGGTGTCTCTCGACTCCAGGATACAACTGCCTTCCTGCTCCGGAGCTGCCCCAGTTATAGGGCAGGCGCCCTTTGATGTCCGGACCCTCGCACTTGGAGGTCGGAGGGCCCGGGATGAAGGTGTCCAGACACCCAGCAGGGGTTGGAGCCAGCTCCTGGGGGAGCTGGAGGCGATCGGCACCTGGCGGGGGAAGAGCTCTTGACACTCCGTTCCCCCATTGACCTGCCAAGTGGTCCGCTCACCTCCTGGGTGGAAGGTGGTGCCGGGATGTCGGGGCCGGCCAGGCCCGGGGTTAGGGTCGGGCCGAGGCCACGCGGCCTCGTGGTGCAGGACCCAAGATGGCGGCTTGAACCGGCCGGGGGAGCCGGTGGGGCTGGGCCCCGGGATGAGTAGAGGTCCGAGGGCAGAAGATCCGTCGGGAGACGGGGTACAGGTGCTTTTCGTGGGTTATGCCTGGTGGGCCGGAGCTCGGGCCCTGTCGTGCGGGGAGGGAGCAAGCCCTTCGTGTGGCCTGTCCAACATGCGTCCCCCCCAGCTGAAGGCGGGGAGAGTCACCCATCTCCTTGGGGACTCTCTTCGTCGAGGCGGAAAAAGCGGGACAGGCCATCCGCGTTGGCGTGGTCTTGGCCGGGCCGGTGCTCCACAGTGAAGTCCATTCCCTGCAGGGAAATGGACCAGCGCAAGAGTTTTGGGTTCTCTCCCCGCATCTGCATCAGCCACTGCAGGGGTCGATGGTCGGTTTGTACCCGGAATTGGGTACCGAAGAGATAAGGCCGGAGCTTTTTGAGGGCCCACACCACTGCGAAGGCCTCCCTCTCAATGGTGCTCCAGCGCTGTTCTCGGGCCAGGAGACGTCGACTGATGAAGGCCACCGGCTGGTCATGACCCTCGGGGTTTAACTGAGAAAGGACGGCTCCGATGCCGTGGTCGGAGGCGTCGGTCTGTACCACGAATTCCCGACTGTAATCGGGGGCCTGGAGCACAGGGGCGGTGCACAGGGCGGCCTTCAGTTTCTCGAAGGCCGCTTGACAATCGGGGGTCCAGTTAATCCGCTTCGGCTGGTTCTTGGACGTGAGACCCGTGAGGGGCCCCACGATGCTGCCGTAGTCTTTCACGAACCGCCGGTAGTAGCCGGTGAGCCCCAAGAAGGCTCGGACCTCGGTCTGGGTGACGGGGGGCTGCCAGGACTGGATGGCAGCAATCTTAAGTTGTAGCGGGGCCACCAGCCCGCTTCCCACTTGGTGCCCAAGGTAGGTCACAGACCCTTGGCCAATTTGGCACTTGCCGGCCTTAATTGTGAGGCCGGCCCGCTGGAGGGCCTGTAGGACCTCGTGGAGGTGACGGAGGTGGTCGGCCCAGTGGCGGCTGTATACAGCGATATCGTCCAGATAGGCAGCGCTGAACTCTTCGAGCCCCGCCAAGACCTGGTTCACGAGGCGTTGAAACGTGGCGGGGGCATTTTTCATGCCGAAGGGCATGACCTTGAATTGGTAGTGGCCATCGGGGGTAGAGAAGGCGGATCGTTCCTGAGCCCTGGGTGTGAGGCCGATCTGCCAGTAGCCCGCTGTTAGGTCGAAGATACTAAGGTAGCGGGCGGCCCCCAGCCGGTCGATCAGTTCGTCTGCTCGGGGAATCGGATGAGCGTCGGTCCGGGTGACAGCGTTCAAGCCCCGGTAGTCGACGCAGAATCTCAGTTCAGGTGCGGTGCCGGGGGCAGCGGCTTTGGGAACCAATACCACCGGACTGGCCCAGGGACTGTCCGAGGGCTCGATGACCCCGATTGTGAGCATCTTGGCTACTTCCTCCTGTATGCAGGCCCGTACCCGATCTGGTACGCGGTAGGCCCGGTGTCGGACAGGGGGGCTGTCCCCGGTGTCCACGTCGTGCAAACACCAAGGGGTGACCCCGGGGGTGAGGGAGAACAGGGTAGCGAACTGCCGCAGGAGGTTCCGGCAGCCCTGGCGTTGCTCCGAAGTGAGGGCGTCAGATAGCCGGACCCCGTCCACGGAGCCGTCATTCTCCTGAGTCTTCAGAAGATCCGGAAGGGGTTCGGAGTCTTCCTCTGCCCCACTGTCCGTAGCCATCAGGAGGCTGAGTTCTGAGCGCACGAAGTGTGGTTTGAGTCGGTTGGTGTGGAGGACCCGGAGGGGGTTCCGGGAGGTCCCCAGGTCGATGAGGTAAGTGACGGGGCTTTTGCGCTCGACCACCTTGAAGGGCCCCGTCCACTTATCCTGCAAGGCACATGGTTCGGTGGGGGACATCACCCATACTTGTTGCCCAGGCTCGAACTCAACGGAGGAGGCATTGTGATCATACCACCTCTTCATGTCCTCCTGGCTGGCCTCGAGGTTCGACTTGGCCATCTCTCTGAAGCGCCGGGTCTGATTGCGTAGGGCCAGGATGTATTTGAAGACGTCTGGAGGGGTCTTTAGGGGGGCCATCTCCCAACCTTCTTTTACTAGGCTGAGGGGCCCTCGCACCGGGTGCCCGTACAGGAGTTCGAAAGGGCTAAAACCGAGGGACTTCTGGGGAACTTCTCGGTAGGCGAAGAGGAGGCACGGGAGTAGTACATCCCACTGGCGACGGAGGGGCTCTTCCAATCCCCCAATCATCCCCTTGAGGGTGCGGTTAAAACGCTCCACTAGTCCGTTCCCTTGGGGGTGATAGGGGGTCGTGAATCTGTAGGTGACCCCGCATTGTTGCCAGAGGGACTTCATGTATTTGGATATAAAGTTCGTGCCTCGGTCGCTGACGACTTCTCGGGGGAAGCCTACCCGGGAGAAGATCCCCATTAGGGCCCGGCCAACCACCGGAGCTGTCACGGTCCGTAGGGGCACCGCCTCGGGGTAGCGGGTGGCATGGTCCACCAGTACTAAGATGAACCTGTGTCCTTGCGCCGTGCGGGGGTCCAGAGGCCCCACAATGTCTATCCCCACCCTCTCGAACGGGGTGGTGACCACAGGGAAGGGTTGCAGAGGGGCTTTCAGCTTCCGACCACTCTTCCCGCTGGCTTGGCATGTGGGGCAAGATCGGCAGTGGTTCAGGACGTCGTTCCTCATTTTCGGCCAGAAAAAGTGGGTCACTAGGCGGCTGTATGTTTTATCCTGGCCCAGGTGTCCAGCCAGGGGGACATCGTGGGCCAGGTTGAGCAGAAAGTCTCTGAAGCGGAGAGGTACCACCAGTACTCGACCGGCCCCCAGCTCGGCGATTCTTTGCTCGCTGTATAGCAGGTCGTTATCCCAGTAGACCCAGTGAGTTCCGGTGGAGTCCCCTGCGTTCTGGGCGCTGGCTTGTTGGCGGAGTCCCTCGAGGGAGGGACAGGTCTTTTGTTCCTGGCGGAACTGTTCTTGGGTGGGCCCCCCTTCTTGACGCCACTGAGCCAGGTCAGGAAGGTCCTGGGGTTGCGCGTCCCCTCCGGTCGTCGGGTCTGGGAGGCTGGCCTCGTCGTTGTCTTCTACTGGGGCGACCGGGGGCGGAGGTGCTGGCCATTCTGGTTCTTCTGATCGAGGGACGGCACGGGCGGCCATGGACCGGGTGGTTATGCAGGCCCAGTCCGGGAGGCCCAGTATCCCCAGGTGCTCTCTTCTCTCAACGGTGGCCCACGAGGAACTCTCGAGGTCATTCCCCAGGAGGCAGTCCACGGGGGCATCGTCCCGGACCGTCACCTTCAACAGGCCGGAGACCCCTCCCCATTCGAATGGGACGCAGGCCATTTGACACATGCTTTCAGAGTTGTCTGCCGAGCGGACGGGGCAGAGAATGTTCGGCAGGATCTGCTCGGGCTTCACCAGGTGACAGCGGACGGCCGTCACACTGGCACCGGTGTCACGCAAGGCCTCGGCTCGCTGTCCATTAATGGTCACCCACTGACCGTATTTCCTGGTGTTAGCGGGTAGGGGAGCCCGCGGGACCATGTCTCTTCCCCCTAAGCACGCCAGGACCATGGCGGCCGGTTCCCACTCTTGCTGGGCCGGCTCATACTCCTCTGGTTCCTCCGATGATTGCTCTTCCCCCAGGGCGGCGGCAGCTACCTGGCGGGGCTTGGGTGTTTGGTTCTGCGGGCAGCTCGGGTCATTGGCGTAGTGGCCGACTCACTGGCATCGGTGGCACGTGACGTTGGCTCGGACCCCAGGACGCCACGGGGGGTTGCCCCGGCCGGCCGGAGGCGGGGTGCTGGCCACGGGTGTTGCTGGCAAGGAGTCTCTCCCTCGCCCCTGGCCCCCTCCTCCTCCCCGAGGACGGTGCTGGCCTTGGTTGTTTCTGTTCTGTTCGTGTGGCCCCCTCCGGCCCACTCGGGTGCTTTCCCATCGGTCAGCTTCGGCGGCGAGCTGCCGGGGGTCAGTCAGCTTACTGTCGAGGAGGTGCTGCCTGAGCTCGACGAAGCAGTTGTTCGACAGGTGCTCCCATACCATCAGGTTAAAGAGTTGTTCGTAGGTGGTGACATGGCTCCCCTTTATCCAACCCTCGAAGGCACGGCTGAAATAGTTCACGTATTCTACCCAAGTTGTACCTGGGATCCGGGTGCAATCTCTGAACCTCTGGCGGTACATCTCGGGTGTGAGGCCGTAGCGGGTGAGGAGGGCAGCCTTCATGTGGTCGTAGGACGACATTTGGTGATCTGGGAGCTGCAGTAGGGCATCGCGACCCTCGTTGATAAACCTCCCCCAAAGTCCGGCTCCCCAATCACTCCGGTCGATCCGGTGGGAGGTCATGGCGATCTCGTAGGCTTTAAACCACTGTTGTATGTCGTCTTCTCGGACATACTCGCGGACAACATCCTTGGGGATGTGGACTTTTTTCTCGATTGGCCCCGGGGTGTGTGGTCGCTCAGGCACCCCCAGTTCTTTATTCTGTTTCCGAAGTTCTATTTCCGCCAGTTTGCGCTCGTGCTCGAGCGTTATTTTTTTCTCCTCCAGCTCTCTCTGTCTCTGCTTCTCTTCTCGTTCATCTCGGAGCCGCATATGCTCGAGGTTGAGTTTCTGTTCAGCTAACTTGAGTTCCCCGTCCATCTTGAGTCGTGCCATTTCCAACTCGTGCAATCTGGTTCTTTCTCTTTCTCGGATCTCCTCCTGCGAGAGGCCCGTTCCCCGCTCCTCGGGAGCCGTGGCGTTCCCCTCTGGTGTGATGCTGCTTTGGTCGGAGGGTCCGGCGACCCCGGTTTCTGTCCACGACTGTCGGGTGTGCTTTAGATCATCTTTGGTACTCAGTCCGGTGGTAGCAATGCCAAGTTCTATGCAGAATTGTCTCAGTTCGCGGTGGTTGTATTCTTCTAATTTATCCATTTGGAATTTCTCGGTGGAGTTGCTATCTTTGGCTGACATCGTGTTTTTGTCGTGGGGTGAGCTACTCTCTGTACGATTACGCGTTGATTCGGATCGCGCCGCTGGCCACCAATGTTAGAAAGGGTAGACGGACCGGGAGGGTCGGCCGGGGTCAGGAGGAGAGGTCTCCGGGGAGAGCCGTCTCCAGCGATCGTACAGACAAGTAACTTCCCCCCCACAGACGGATGCCACACACGGATAAGGTTCAGGGTTCTTTATAAGCACTTCTTAGGGTACGGTTGAATGGTACAAGGAGGTCTGGACTCAGGGGTCCCCTCGATTCAAGTCTCTCAAAGCAGGGTAAGGGGTAGCGGGACAGTCTGTCTACCAGTCAGGTAGTTCGGATGAGAGGATGACTAGCTCACAATCCTCGAGCTTGGTGGTTTAGTGGGTACGGGCCGCGGCAGCGCCAGCAGGTCCCGGTCGAGATGGTCGGTACACGGTCCGCGGCAGTGCCAGCAGGTCCCGGAAAGATGGTCGATGTACGGTCCGCGGCAGCGCCAGCAGGTCCCGGTGAGGATGGTCGTTACACGGTCCGCGGCAGTGCCAGCAGGTCCCGGAAAGATGGTCGATGTACGGTCCGCGGCAGCGCCAGCAGGTCCCGGTGAGGATGGTCGTTACAACGGGCCGCGGCAGCGCCAGCAGGTCCCGACGAGGATGGATGTTGCAGAAGGCCGCGGCAGCGCCAGCAGGCAGGACGATGGTTCACAAGAGCGGGCTATGGCAGCGCCAGTAGTCCGTCAAGGCTGAGTTCTCTCGGTGTCTCTCGACTCCAGGATACAACTGCCTTCCTGCTCCGGAGCTGCTCCAGTTATAGGGCAGGCGCCCTTTGATGTCCGGACCCTCGCACTTGGAGGTCGGAGGGCCCGGGATGAAGGTGTCCAGACACCCAGCAGGGGTTGGAGCCAGCTCCTGGGGGAGCTGGAGGCGATCGGCACCTGGCGGGGGAAGAGCTCTTGACACTCCGTTCCCCCATTGACCTGCCAAGTGGTCCGCTCACCTCCTGGGTGGAAGGTGGTGCCGGGATGTCGGGGCCGGCCAGGCCCGGGGTTAGGGTCGGGCCGAGGCCACGCGGCCTCGTGGTGCAGGACCCAAGATGGCGGCTTGAACCGGCCGGGGGAGCCGGTGGGGCTGGGCCCCGGGATGAGTAGAGGTCCGAGGGCAGAAGATCCGTCGGGAGACGGGGTACAGGTGCTTTTCGTGGGTTATGCCTGGTGGGCCGGAGCTCGGGCCCTGTCGTGCGGGGAGGGAGCAAGCCCTTCGTGTGGCCTGTCCAACACTATCACTCTCAGCAGTGGACAGAGACATGTGAGGGGTGGGTGCCTATCACTCCCAGCAGTGGACAGAGACATGTGAGGGATGGGTGCAGAGGACTTCCAGCAGTCCACTGAGACATGGGGGTGGGTGCCTATCACTCCCAGCAGTGGACAGAGACATGTGAGGGGTGGGTGCCTATCACTCCCAGCAGTGGACAGAGACATGTGAGGGGTGGGTGCAGAGGACTCCCAGCAGTGGACAGAGACATGGGGGTGGGTTCCTATCACTCCCAGCAGTGGACAGAGAAATGTGAGGGGTGGGTGCAGAGGAATACCAGCAGTGGACAGAGACATGTGAGGGGTGGGTGCAGAGGACTCCCAGCAGTGGACAGAGACATGGGGGTTGTTAGACGGCGACCTCAGAGGAGCCCGGAAAGGGGGTCCTGGCTACCCTGAGACCCACCCTCAAAGTATCGTAGCCGGGCACTGGCGGGAGACTCCTCAGGAGGAGGAATCCCGTATCGAGGATCGTACTTCTAGCACCACACGACACAGAAACACCACACCGTGCGTTCTTAGGAATCACTCTTTATCAAACAGGTTAGCACTGCAAATATGTACAAGGAGAGCGCGGGCTCAATGAGTCTCGGAAGGGATAGGGGGTAGCGGGACAGTCTCTGGTAAGGTTCAAGGCAAGGACGTACCCGGCGCACAGCTCACAATCCTCGAGCTGGGGGGTAGGCTTGTTGTCGTTGGGGTCCGGCGGGACCAGTGGAGTCGGTGGAAGCCGCGAGTCACTCAGCGGGCTCAGGTACAGTTCGGAGGTCTTACGATCTTCAGGGAGCCGCGAGTCACTCAGCAGGGCTCAAGTACAAGTTCGGAGGTCTTACGATCTTCGGGGAGCCGCGAGTCACTCAGCAGGGCTCAGGTACAAGTTCGGAGGTCTTACGATCTTCAGGGAGCCGCGAGTCACTCAGCAGGGCTCAGGTACAGTTCGGAGGTCTTACGATCTTCAGGGAGCCGCGAGTCACTCAGCAGGACTCAGGGGGTTCTAAGTTCCAGGAGCCGCGACCGCATCAGCAGGCTCTCGTTGTTCCAGCGTCGAATCTGCCGGACAGTCTCAGAGCACCCCTTGTTATAGGTCGACCCCTCTTTGATGTCCGGAGTCTGTGCAGGCAGGGGTCTTGTCACCTGGGGGTCGCTTGTCGGGGTTTCCTGCCATTGTCTTTTGATCCTCTCAGGGACGGGTCGGGAGGAGTCCCAGACACCCAGCAGGCGTGGAGCCAGCTCTCAGGAAGGCCGGAGGGCCGATCGAAACTCATCGTCCCAGGGGAGTTCAGAGGTGCGATAGAACTGCTCCTCCCTCTCTCATCCCCTGGCAAGCGTGGTGCCCTCCAGCCGGAGTGGCGCCGCTAGGCCCGGGTCGCGCTGGGGCCGGGCAGCCATCTTGGTGCATGAAGTGGGCACGCGGGCCCGGGGTGGCCGAAGGGGGAGAGGCCATGGACGAGGATGTCCGGGTCGGGTGCGTGTGTTCTGGTGAAAAGGATCGGCTAGGCCGTGGGCTCGGGGCTGCAGGTACCAGGTTAGGTGGTGCGGGGACAAGTAGAGCCATGCTACGAGGCCGGGTCCAACACGCGTCCCCCCCAGCTGAAAGCCGGAGAGAACTGCCCATCATCTTGGGGGGTTCTCTTCGCTGAGGCGGAAGAACCGGGAGAGGCCGTCAGCGTTGGCGTGGTCCGTACCAGGGCGATGTTCTACGGTGAAATCCATCCCCTGGAGGGAGATTGACCACCGCAGTAGCTTGGGGTTTTCTCCTCGCATCTGCATGAGCCACCGCAAGGGCCGATGGTCGGTTTGGACTTTGAAATGGGTGCCGAACAGGTAGGGGCGTAGTTTCTTGAGTGCCCAGACCACGGCAAAGGCTTCGCGCTCAATGGTGCTCCATCTCTGTTCTCTGGGCAACAGCCGCCGGCTGAGGAAGGCGATGGGCTGGTCTAGGCCTTGGTCATTCACCTGGGACAGGACGGCCCCCATGCCATGCTCGGAGGCATCGGTTTGGACTACAAACTCCTTGGAGTAGTTGGGAGCCTGGAGGACGGGGGCAGTACACATGGCCTTCTTTAGGGCATCGAACGCCTCCTGGCAGGCAGTCGTCCACTGCACCTTCTTTGGCTGTTTTTTGGATGTGATTTCTGTGAGAGGGCCGACAAGACTGCCATACCCCCGGATGAATCTTCGGTAGTAGCCAGTGAGGCCCAGAAAGGCTCGGACCTCCGTTTGGGTGGTGGGGGGTTCCCAGGCCAAGATGGCGTCGATCTTCGGCTGTAGAGGGGCGACCTGGCCACTCCCGACCTGGTGCCCCAGGTAGACTACTGATCCTTGCCCAATTTGGCACTTGCTGGCTTTTACTGTGAGGCCTGCCTGGCGCAGGGCGGTTAGCACCCTCCGGAGGTGCTGGAGGTGCTCACTCCATTCGGAACTGAAAACGGCGATGTCGTCTAGATAGGCCGCGCTGAACTGTTCCAGCCCGGCCAGGACTCTATTCACCAGTCGCTGGAAGGTGGCCGGGGCATTTTTCATTCCGAAGGGCATTACGCGGAAGCGGTAATGCCCATCTGGGGTGGAGAAGGCGGACCGCTCCTTGGCTCCCTCGGTGAGCGCAATCTGCCAGTATCCGCAGGTGAGGTCGAATGTGCTGAGGAACCGGGCTGCCCCGAGTCGGTCAATGAGCTCGTCGGCCCGTGGAATGGGGTGGGCATCGGCTCGGGTGACGTCATTGAGCCCCCGGTAGTCCACACAGAATCGGAGCTCGGGGGCGACACCGGGGGCCGCTGCCTTCGGGACCAGGACCACGGGGCTGGCCCAGGGACTGTCAGATGGCTCGATTACCCCCATGGTCAACATCTTCGAGACTTCAGCTTGAATGCAGGACCGGACCCGGTCAGGGACCCGGTATGCTCGGTGTCGCACCGGCGGGCTGTCCCCGGTGTCCACGTCATGGACACACCAGTCGGTGACTCGGGGGATCAGGGAGAAGAGGTCGGCAAATTGTCCTAGGAGCTGGCGGCAGTCCTCTTGTTGCTGGGCAGTGAGAGCTGGGGAGAGGTTCACTCCTTCCACGGAGCCATCCTGCTCCTTGACACACAGGAGGTCCGGGAGGGGATCGGACTCATCTTCGGCCCCGTCATCGGTGGCCAGCAGGAGGCTCAGTTCTGTCCGCACGAAGTGAGGCTTGAGGCGGTTCACGTGAAGGACCCGAAGGGGATCCCGAGACGACTGGACGTCCACCAAGTATGTGACTTGACTCTTCCGCTCAATCACTTTGTAGGGCCCGGTCCACCTGTCCTGGAGGGCGCCTGGCTTCACGGGGGCCATGACCCATACTTGTTGGCCCGGCTGGAACTCGACCAGAGTGGCATTCTGGTCGTACCAGCGCTTCATCTCTTCTTGGCTTGCCTCTAGGTTGGCCTCGGCCAGTGCTCGGAACTTCCTGGTCTGGTTCCGGAGGGTCAGAACATATTGGAACACATCTCGTGGGGTGGTCTGGGGTGCTGCCTCCCACCCTTCCTTAACCAAACTGAGGGGACCTCGGATGGGGTGTCCATAGAGCAACTCAAACGGGCTGAACCCTAGGGACTTCTGGGGGACTTCTCAGTAAGCGAACAAGAGGCAGGGGAGCAGGACGTCCCACTTACGCCGGAGGGGCTCTTCTAGGCTGGTGATCATCCCTTTCAGAGTCCTGTTAAACCTCTCTACTAGGCCGTTCCCTTGGGGATGGTACGGGGTGGTGAACTTATAGGATACTCCACATTGTTGCCACAGGGACGTCACGTACTTCGAGATAAAATTAGTGCCGCGATCGCTCACGACCTCGCGGGGAAAACCCACCCGGGAAAAGATCCCCATCAGGGCCCGGCCCACCACGGGGGCCGTGACGGTGCGTAGGGGGATAGCCTCAGGGTATCGGGTGGCGTGATCCACTAGGACCAGGATGAAACGGTGACCTTGGGAGGTGGGGGGGTCTGGGGGCCCCACGATGTCGATCCCGACTCGTTCGAAGGGGGTACTGATGACCGGGAAGGGTTGGAGGGGAGCCTTGCGCTTCCCCCCACTCTTCCCACTAGCTTGGCACGTGGGACAGGACTTGCAGTGGGCTTCTACAGCTGCTCTCATTCTAGGCCAGTAAAAATGGGTCACGAGACGGCTGTAGGTCTTGTCTTGACCCAGGTGGCCGGCGAGGGGGACGTCGTGGGCTAAGCCCAGGAGGAAGTCTCAGAAGCGGAGGGGTACCACCAGCACCCGTCCGGATCCCAGCTCCACCGACTTCTGCTCACTGTACAAAATGTTATTTTCCCAATAAATTCGGTGCGTTCCAGTTTTTGTCGCCTGCGGCTTGGCCCTCGGCCTGGCGCCGCAGTCCGACCAGGGAGGGACAAGTGGCTTGCTCCCGGCAAAATTCCTCCCGGGTGGGCCCGCCCTCGTGGCGCCATTGGGCCAATTCAGGTAGATTGCCTAACTCGGGGACTGGGGTGGTGTCGGACGGTGAGGGTTCGTCGCTGGCGACTGGCCCTTCCGATGGGGGGACGGGAGGACCCTCGGGGGTTACTGTTCTGACTTCCTTGGTCGGGGCGTTTTCGACTTCTCCCAGGGGGGGAAGTCGAGCTGACATAGATCGGGTGGTGGCGCACACCCACTCGGGGAGCCCCATCATTCCTAGGTGGGCCTTGCGCTCGACGTGCTTCCAGGGAGAACTCTCCAGGTCGTTCCCTAAGAGGCAGTCGACCGGCTGGGAGGTTCTTACGGCAACCCTCAGTTTACCTGTCACCCCACCCCACTCAAACGGCACCAGGGCTACCTGACACATACTCTCTCTATTATCGGCGGAAATTTCCGGGCAAAAGACGTTGGGGAGGATCTGCTCCTCGGGGACTAAGTGCCTGAGGACACCGGTGATGCTGGCCCCGGTGTCCCGCAGGGCCTCTATTTGGTGGCCATTGATCTTGACGAGCTGCCCGTATTTCTTCGTGTTGGAGGGCAGGGGGCTACCAGGGACCATCTCTCTATCTCCCAGGGATACTAGGGCCATAGCTGCGGGTTCCCACTCCCCGGTTTCCTCAACCTCCTCCCCCAGAGCTATGTTGGCTATCTGTCTTGCAGGGGTGATTTGGGTGGCCATGGGGCACTGTGGGTCATTGGCGTAGTGCCCGGGCTTCTGGCAACGAAAGCAAGTGACTGTTACCCGGTGTCCCCGTCTCCCGGGGGGTTCCGTTACTGGTGGGGGGGGCGCTGGAAAAGGTGGAGGTTGGGTCTTCGGGGGGCTAGGCTGGGACTCTCGCTGCCCTCCCTGGTTCCCTCCTCCTCTCTGGCGGGGTGGTCCCTGACTGGCTCGGGGGTATTCTCCTACCATGCCCCGGGGGACCCGGGTGTTGGTCCAGCGGTCTGCTTCCACCGCCAGCTTCCTGGGATCGGTGAGTTTGCTGTCAAGCAGATGCTGGCGTAGTTCCACAAAGCAGTTCGCAGCCAGGTGTTCCCACAACATGAGGTTGGTGAGTTCCTCAAGGGTGGTGACTTTGCTGCCCTTGATCCACCCATCGAAGGCCCGACTGAAAAAGTTTACATATTCCACCCAGGTGGTGCCCGGGATTTTCCTGCAGTCCCGGAATCGCTGACGGTACATCTCGGGGGTGAGACCGTACCTTGTGAGTAGACCCTCTTTCATGTGGCTGTAGGAGGTCTGCAGAGAGAGGGGTAGGTCGAGCAGGGTGTCTCTTCCTTCGCTCAGAAACCGTCCCCACAACCCCGCCCCCCAGTCCTTCTGCGGGACCCGATGGGAGGTCATTGCGACCTCGTAGGCCCTGAACCATTGTTGAATGTCATCGTTTTTATAATATTCTTTGACCACGTCCTTGGGGATGTGGACCTTCTGCTCCGCTGGGGAGGCCGCCTCTCGGTTTCCCGGGGGCCTCCCTTCCTCGCTTCTGGCCTTGAGCTCGATTTCCTTCAAGCTGAGTTCGTGCTCTAGTTGGAGCTTCCTTCCTTCGTGTTCCCGTTGGAGCTTCTTCTCTTCTAGCTCGCCTTGCACGCGCATTTGCTCTACTGCTAGCTTTTTTTCCGCTAACTTTAATTCGCCTTCGATTTTGAGTTTGGCTAACTCGAGTTCGTGATTGCGGCTTCTCTCTCTGTCCGCGAGTTCTTCCGGGGATAGGCCCCCGTCTGGTACGATGCCTCGCACCTGATTGCTGCTGCTTTCGCCTTGGGGGGGTTCGGCTTCGTCGGGGCGCTCCCCCGTGCCTTCCGGGCGGGAGGCCCCGGCATCCACCCAAGCTTTCAGTGCTTTCTGTAAATCTTCTTTGGTGTTGAGACCGGTGGTAGCGATTTTAAGTTCTTTGCAGAATTGCTTTAGCTCTTTGTGCGTGTATTCTTCTAGTTGTTCCACCTGGAACACCCTGTTGGCGTTGGTTTCTGCGGGGATCATGACGTTTCCTTCTGCCATCTTTGTCGGTAGTGCGTCCGTCGTTCACGGTACGATCTTCAGGTGATGGGCCCGAATCCCGTCGCTTGCCACCAATGTTAGACGGCGACCTCAGAGGAGCCCGGAAAGGGGGTCCTGGCTACCCTGAGACCCACCCTCAAAGTATCGTAGCTGGGCACTGGCGGGAGACTCCTCAGGAGGAGGAATCCCGTATCGAGGATCGTACTGCTAGCACCACACGACACAGAAACACCACACCGTGCGTTCTTAGGAATCACT
Source organism: Triturus cristatus (assembly GCF_964204655.1). NCBI lineage: Eukaryota > Metazoa > Chordata > Amphibia > Caudata > Salamandridae > Triturus > Triturus cristatus. The sequence continues at coordinate 1,185,490,478 of NC_140581.1, read as the reverse complement.
CTTTATCAAACAGGTTAGCACTGCAAATATGTACAGGGAGAACGCGGGCTCAATGAGTCTCGGAAGGGATAGGGGGTAGCGGGACAGTCTCTGGTAAGGTTCAAGGCAAGGACGTACCCGGCGCACAGCTCACAATCCTCGAGCTGGGGGGTAGGCTTGTTGTCGTTGGGGTCCGGAGGGACCAGTGGAGTCGGTGGAAGCCGCGAGTCACTCAGTGGGCTCAGGTACAGTTCGAAGGTCTTACGATCTTCAGGGAGCCGCGAGTCACTCAGCAGGGCTCAAGTACAAGTTCGGAGGTCTTACGATCTTCGGGGAGCCGCGAGTCACTCAGCAGGGCTCAGGTACAAGTTCGGAGGTCTTACGATCTTCAGGGAGCCGCGAGTCACTCAGCAGGGCTCAGGTACAGTTCGGAGGTCTTACGATCTTCAGGGAGCCGCGAGTCACTCAGCAGGGCTCAGGGGGTTCTAAGTTCCAGGAGCCGCGACCGCGTCAGCAGGCTCTCGTTGTTCCAGCGTCGAATCTGCCGGACAGTCTCAGAGCACCCCTTGTTATAGGTCGACCCCTCTTTGATGTCCGGAGTCTGTGCAGGCAGGGGTCTTGTCACCTGGGGGTCGCTTGTCGGGGTTTCCTGCCATTGTCTTTTGATCCTCTCAGGGCCGGGTCGGGAGGAGTCCCAGACACCCAGCAGGCGTGGAGCCAGCTCTCAGGAAGGCCGGAGGGCCGATCGAAACTCATCGTCCCAGGGGAGTTCAGAGGTGCGATAGAACTGCTCCTCCCTCTCTCATCCCCTGGCAAGCGTGGTGTCCTCCAGCCGGAGTGGCGCCGCTAGGCCCGGGTCGCGCTGGGGCCGGGCGGCCATCTTGGTGCATGAAGTGGGCACGCGGGCCCCGGGTGGCCGAAGGGGGAGAGGCCATGGACGAGGATGTCCGGGTCGGGTGCGTGTGTTCTGGTGAAAAGGATCGGCTAGGCCGTGGGCTCGGGGCTGCAGGTACCAGGTTAGGTGGTGCGGGGACAAGTAGAGCCATGCTACGAGGCCGGGTCCAACACGGGTGGGTGCCTATCACTTCCAGCAGTGGACAGAGACATGTGAGGGGTGGGTGCCTATCACTCCCAGCAGTGGACAGAGACATGTGAGGGGTGGGTGCAGAGGACTCCCAGCAGTCGACAGAGACATGGGGGTGGGTGCCTATCACTCCCAGCAGTGGACAGAGACATGTGAGGGGTGGGTGCAGAGGAATACCAGCAGTGGACAGAGACATGTGAGGGGTGGGTGCAGAGGAATACCAGCAGTCGACAGAGACATGGGGGTGGGTGCCTATCACTCCCAGCAGTGGACAGAGACATGTGAGGGGTGGGTGCAGAGGAATACCAGCAGTGGACAGAGACATGTGAGGGGTGGGTGCAGAGGACTCCCAGCAGTGGACAGAGACATGAGGGTGGGTGCCTATCACTCCCAGCAGTGGACAGAGACATGTGAGGGGTGGGTGCCTATCACTCCCAGCAGTGGACAAAGACATGTGAGGGGTGGGTGCAGAGGACTCCCAGCAGTCGACAGAGGCATGGGGGTGGGTGCCTATCACTCTCAGCAGTGGACAGAGACATGTGAGGGGTGGGTGCCTATCACTCCCAGCAGTGGACAGAGACATGTGAGGGATGGGTGCAGAGGACTTCCAGCAGTCCACAGAGACATGGGGGTGGGTGCCTATCACTCCCAGCAGTGGACAGAGACATGTGAGGGGTGGGTGCCTATCACTCCCAGCAGTGGACAGAGACATGTGAGGGGTGGGTGCAGAAGACTCCCAGCAGTGGACAGAGACATGTGAGGGGTGGGTGCCTATCACTCCCAGCAGTGGACAGAGACAGTGGGTGCAGAGGACTCCCAGCAGTGGACAGAGACATGTGAGGGGTGGGTGCAGAGGACTCCCAGCAGTGGACAGAGACATGGGGGTGGGTGCCTATCACTCCCAGCAGTGGACAGAGACATGTGAGGGGTGGGTGCAGAGGACTCCCAGCAGTCAACAGAGACATGAGGGTGGGTGCCTATCACTTCCAGCAGTGGACAGAGACATGTGAGGGGTGGGTGCCTATCACTCCCAGCAGTGAACAGAGACATGTGAGGGGTGGGTGCAGAGGACTCCCAGCAGTGGACAGAGACATGGGAGTGGGTGTCTATCACTCCCAGCAGTGGACAGAGACATGTGAGGGGTGAGTGCCTATCACTCCCAGCAGTGGACAGAGGCATGTGAGGGGTGGGTGCAGAGGACTCCCAGCAGTCGACAGAGACATGAGGGTGGGTGCCTATCACTTCCAGCAGTGGACAGAGACATGTGAGGGGTGGGTGCCTATCACTCCCAGCAGTGGACAGAGACATGTGAGGGGTGGGTGCAGAGGACTACCAGCAGTGGACAGAGACATGTGATGGGTGGGTGCAGAGGAATACCAGCAGTGGACAGAGACATGGGGGTGGGTGCCTATTGTGGTACTGTAAAAATCGGAACCGTGTAGGTGGCATGGTCCCACCATGCCAATTTTGGTATCAACGAACCGCAAATGAGTAACGCGGTATGTATGAGTGTTTTCGTCTTGTTTCACTGATGAATTCACCGTGCATACGATACCACATATTGAACCCTTTGGGTTCCATTTTAGAATAGTAGCCATTTTGTGGTTTCCCTCACATAGGCTGCGCACTAAGGCCCTGCCTAGGCCTGAAAGACACGTACACCTTCTTTTGACTTCTCTATGACCTGTGCAAACTGACTCCGCTGCCCGAGGTCAATCCTGTCCGGCCGGTTCCTTTCCTCGCGGCCTAATGTGATTAGCATCAGGGCTCGACCCATCATAAAGCCCCTGTTCGCACAGGATCTCTGACTAAGCTATTTCACACCTGACTCTGTTTCCTACTTTATGGCTTGTTTTACCAGCAGAAGGTGCCCGTTTTATTGGAGTCCGCTGTTATCTGATGAGGGTTCTGAGCCTTGCTGGGTACAATGACTGTATGTTTAACGAACTGAAATGTGGGATTGTTATTATGGCTCTGCTGTTCCTTTGAAACGAAAATATGTGAATGACCACTTGTAAAATAGGGGTGGTGTTGCCCAGAAGCGTAATATTCTGTATATAAGAAAAGTCTGTTTTTTGGTTTGGGAGCAGTCTCCTGAGAACATACATCGTGTTGTACTTCTCGGATACCTGTGATTGGTCTGCAGCCAATAAATACGATCCTTGATTTCATCTAGAAGACTCTGTGTTTCTGTGGGTCTGAAACAGGAAGAATCCGAAGTCTTAGGGTGTGTTCCCCTGCACCGCTGGGTTCTAAAAACCCGGTACTTCACTATCACTCCCAGCAGTGGACAGAGACATGGAGGGGTGGGTGCAGAGGAATACCAGCAGTGGACAGAGACATGAGGGTGGGTGCCTATCACTTCCAGCAGTGGACAGAGACATGTGAGGGGTGGGTGCCTATCACTCTCAGCAGTGGACAGAGACATGTGAGGGGTGGGTGCAGAGGACTCCCAGCAGTGGACAGAGACATGTGAGGGGTGGGTGTAGAGGAATACCAGCAGTGGACAGAGACATGGGGGTGGGTGCCTATCACTCCCAGCAGTGGACAGAGACATGTGAGGGGTGGGTGCCTATCACTCTCAGCAGTGGACAGAGACATGTGAGGGGTGGGTGCAGAGGAATACCAGCAGTGGACAGAGATATGTGAGGGGTGGGTGCAGAGGAATACCAGCAGTGGACAGAGACATGGGGGTGGGTGCCTATCACTCCCAGCAGTGGACAGAGACATGTGAGGGGTGGGTGCAGAGGACTCCCAGCAGTCAACAGAGACATGGGGGTGGGTGCCTATCACTTCCAGCAGTGGACAGAGACATGTGAGGGGTGGGTGCCTATCACAACCAGCAGTGGACAGAGACATGTGAGGGGTGGGTGCAGAGGACTCCCAGCAGTCGACAGAGACATGGGGGTGGGTGCCTATCACTCCCAGCAGTGGACAGAGACATGTGAGGGGTGGGTGCAGAGGAATACCAGCAGTGGACAGAGACATGTGAGGGGTGGGTGCAGAGGAATACCAGCAGTGGACAGAGACATGGGGGTGGGTGCCTATCACTCCCAGCAGTGGACAGAGACATGTGAGGGGTGGGTGCAGAGGAATACCAGCAGTGGACAGAGACATGGGGGTGGGTGCCTATCACTCCCAGCAGTGGACAGAGACATGTGAGGGGTGGGTGCCTATCACTCCCAGCAGTGGACAAAGACATGTGAGGGTTGGGTACAGAGGACTCCCAGCAGTTGACAGAGGCATGGGGGTGGGTGCCTATCACTCTCAGCAGTGGACAGAGACATGTGAGGGGTGGGTGCCTATCACTCCCAGCAGTGGACAGAGACATGTGAGGGATGGGTGCAGGGGACTTCCAGCAGTCCACAGAGACATGGGGGTGGGTGCCTATCACTCCCAGCAGTGGACAGAGACATGTGAGGGGTGGGTGCCTATCACTCCCAGCAGTGGACAGAGACATGTGAGGGGTGGGTGCAGAGGACTCCCAGCAGTGGACAGAGACATGGGGGTGGGTGCCTATCACGCCCAGCAGTGGACAGAGACATGTGAGGGGTGGGTGCCTATCACTCCCAGCAGTGGACAGAGACATGTGAGGGGTGAGTGCCTATCACTCCCAGCAATGGACAGAGACATGTGAGGGGTGAGTGCAGAGGACTCCCAGCAGTCGACAGAGACATGAGGGTGGGCGCCTATCACTTCCAGCAGTGGACAGAGACATGTGAGGGGTGGGTGCCTATCACTCCCAGCAGTGGACAGAGACATGTGAGGGGTGGGTGCAGAGGACTCCCAGCAGTGGACAGAGACATGTGAGGGGTGGGTGCAGAGGAATACCAGCAGTGGACAGAGACATGGGGGTGGGTGCCTATCACTCCCAGCAGTGGACAGAGACATGGAGGGGTGGCTGCAGAGGAATACCAGCAGTGGACAGAGACATGTGAGGGGTGGGTGCAGAGGACTCCCAGCAGTGGACAGAGACATGGGGGTGGGTGCCTATCACTCCCAGCAGTGGACAGAGACATGTGAGGGGTGGGTGCAGAGGAATACCAGCAGTGGACAGAGACATGTGAGGGGTGGGTGCAGAGGAATACCAGCAGTTGACAGACATGGGGGTGGGTGCCTATCACTCCCAGCAGTGGACAGAGACATGTGAGGGGTGGGTGCAGAGGAATACCAGCAGTGGACAGAGACATGTGAGGGGTGGGTGCAGAGGACTCCCAGCAGTGGACAGAGACATGGGGGTGGGTGCCTATCACTCCCAGCAGTGGACAGAGACATGTGAGGGGTGGGTGCCTATCACTCCCAGAAGTGGACAGAGACATGTGAGGGGTGGGTGCAGAGGACTCCCAGCAGTCGACAGAGACATGGGGGTGGGAGCCTATCACTCCCAGCAGTGGACAGAGACATGTGAGGGGTGGGTGCCTAACACTCCCAGCAGTGGACAGAGACATGTGAGGGGTGGGTGCAGAGGACTCCCAGCAGTGGACAGAGACATGGGGGTGGGTGCCTATCACACCCAGCAGTGGACAGAGACATGTGAGGGGTGGGTGCCTATCACTCCCAGCAGTGGACAGAGACATGTGAGGGATGGGTGCAGAGGACTCCCAGCAGTGGACAGAGACATGGGGGTGGGTGTCTATCACTCCCAGCAGTGGACAGAGACAGGGGGGTGGGTGCCTTTCACTCCCAGCAGTGGACAGACACATGTGAGGGGTGGGTGCAGAGGACTCCCAGCAGTGGACAGAGACATGTGAGAGGTGGGTGCCTATCACTCCCAGCAGTGGACAGAGACATGGGGGTGGGTGCCTATCACTCCCAGCAGTGGACAGAGACATGTGAGGGGTGGGTGCAGAGGAATACCAGCAGTGGACAGAGACATGTGAGGGGTGGGTGCAGAGGACTCCCAGCAGTGGACAGAGACATGTGAGGGGTGGGTGCAGAGGACTCCCAGCAGTGGACAGAGACATGGGGGTGTGTATATCATTAGCAGATGACCACAACACCATGGGTGTATGTATGCATCCCTAATTTTCGACTATGTTGATAGTGCCATAACAACACATCACTGACAGCAGTGTCCCACTCCCATGAGGATGGATGTCTTTCCCCCACTGCATGACACACCACATGTGGGTGTGGGGAGAAATGACACATGCATACCCACCCCTGGCGGATGCAGCACTATACACACACACAGATCATGCCACAAGACTGGATAGTCATGTCAATGTCTACTAAACTAAGAGAGCCAAAGGGAACACACACTGTCACGCACATCCCAGGACTGATAGGAATGTACAGGTGCTGGGACAGCCACCAAGATGTTGTCTCTCATGGAAGGAATAGGGTGGAGTTCCCACAGATACAATGCCCACAATTGTCAGTCAGGTTCCCAAATACCCTGCAGAACAAGTACCATATGTGTGCTAGGCTGGGATTACACACATGCATAGTGCGGAAAAGGGACAATTTCTCCATGAAAGCATCGCAACATACTCAATACACAAGTACAGTGACTAGCAAGGATGGCACAGACGATGCAGCCGGAGACATTGCTGAGCAGGCATGGCCATAGTTGAAGAGATCCGTCACCAACAAGGGGAATGTATACACAGGTCAGCACAACATTTGTGCAGCTCTCTGCAGGGAAGATGTCAGGTGCCACGGAGGAAGGGACACTCCTTGGGACAATGTCTCCAAACACAAATAGCACACACGACCAAAGATTCTTTGCAGAGACCTTGTGATGGCACGCAGGTACCATGGTCCACCCCATGAGCATCAGACTACGACATTTCCCTGAAACATAACACATTACCATAACCCCAACTCCTGGAGCATCAGCACCAACATCAATACCTGAAATGCAATAGTGTTCAAAGTAAAAATAAAATGCTTTATTCAGCATTCAACGAAAAATAATTAAAGGACACTATTTACAAAGGCCAATGGCCAGTCCAGCTCATAAGTCCTTGGGGGGGACACATGGCCACGCGTCTCCCCTAGCTTGCCTACACATTAGAACCCTCAGGTTCGTCGACTTGGGGGGGGTGCATCATGTGGGGAAGGACCAGGCACCGCAGGGACAGGAGGGGGAAGGGTAGGTGTGGTGGGTGCAGGGCTGGATGCCTCCACCACAGGGCAGTGCCAAAGGTGGAGGTGAGCTCGGCGCTGCACACTTCTGCCAGGGCATCCAGAGTATCCCCTGCACCCGAAGAAACCACAGGCACAAAGGAGGGAGGGGGTCGGAGGGATGAGGTGCAGCGCTACTTGGGGAGAGGGTGGCTCAACTCCCCTACCCGTGGAGTGCCTTGCCCGTTTGCGGGCTGGTGAGCCAGTAGGGCTGAGGCCCAGCACAGCCAAGTAGCTCTCTTTGTCAGACTGTGTGGCAGGGGAGCCGAGGGGAGTGCCTTTGGAGGGACTGGGTAGTGAGGCATGCGGACTCAGACTGTGGCTGCATGTATGCCTGTGTGCCCCAGACCCAGTGGGTGTGCCTTTATCCCCCTGAGTGTGCGTGCCAGGAGGTGTGCGCCTGCCCTTACATGTTTGCATGCTGCCTGTGTCTGGTGGGGTGCGTGCTTGGGAATGTCTGGGTGTGCATGGGACAGGCATGGGAGTGGGAAGTGTGGATGGTGCAGGGGTTGGGGGGGAACGAAGCGCTGCAGGAGACTCACTGCTGCCGTCAGTGAAGGGTCCATGGACCTCAGCAACATCCGTTGGTCAGACATCGCTGCTGACATGCCCTCCATGAACGACACCATCTGTGTCAGCAGTCTGGTGTGGCCATGGAGGACATTCAGCATCGATGTCTGGCCAACCTGCAACTGCCGCTGAATGTCCACAGACTCTGCAGTGAGGGCATTAGGGGGGACAGGGGCAGGGGGTGCGGTGCCTGGCACGAAGGAGACACGGTGGGGCCCTGCACGGACAGAAGGGACCGGAGTAACTGGGAGGGCGGTGATGGGAATGGAGGGGGCGGTGACAGATGTTGTGCTGCTGCCAGGTGTTGTAGCAGCCTCCGCCCCCTCGAGGAGTTCAGCCTCGGACCCGTCAGCGCCGTAGTCGGTGTCGCCACCAGACAGGTCCTCCGCCTGACTCCCCTCGCCCTCCGTGCCACTTGCTCCCACAGACTCGCCAGCAGTGGTGGCACCGGTGCAGGATCCCTCCTCCAGGTCCGATCAGGTGTCTCCCTCGGTGTCGTCCGATGATGCTGTGGGCAAGGTGAAGATACAGAAAATAATCAGTCACCTGTATACATCTGACACCTGAGTCCAAACAAAATATGTCACAGTGCATATCAGGAAATGCATCATGACTACTCCGCACATATGTAAGCCCTGCACTCCCCAGTTGGTTGACCCACCATGCCACTTGGAAACCAGGAAAATTAGGACACAACAGCAAATAACTTGATATCGAATTAAACTGAGAAGCTAGTATCTGGGAACAGTTGAGCACAGCAAGACTATGAAGGCATGCCACCTCATGTTCACTGTGAACGAAACAGTATTGGTGCAGCCAAGGCCAAATAACAGACCTCAATGCTGAAAGTGTCCCCACACTCAGAGACCTGTGAGTACTTTGGAAACCCAAACGAAATACATCGTGATCCCTTGGGAATAACAATACTTTACACAATCTCCATGTTTAGAATGTGTGAATGTGCCACTTTGTGAACAGAACACACATTTGCCTGTATAAAATAAGTCACACAATGAGGTGCACTCACACAGTCATTGTATGAGCTGCCAGCCTTATTCATATAAGCCACTGTTAGGAAGAAATGGGGTTTCAGTAAGTACATATACATGGCACCACGGCGGTCTGGATGACTTGACACTCGTAAGTTGGTATCAGCAACAACCAAGGACTTACCCAAATGCAACCACACTGTGGGAACATGTATATGTATAATCTGAAAACAAGTGTTATTCGAACTGTGCCTTCCTTTAAAATGTGCCAGCGTGTCCCCGGAAAGTGTAAAGGTGGTTTCTTGTGCACTTCCTTGGGAGACATCTGTCATGCAGGCACATTATTGTCCTTCACAACAAAACATCAAAGTCAAGCATAGAAAAAATCGAGAAATGTTGACAAGTGTAGTGAGTGCCAAGGTACAAGACTTCTTGACTAACAACTTGAATCATGCCACCTGTCACATGGCCATCCGTACCATGATGACACAGTTGGCAACAAAACTGACCCACTGCCTGTCATGTAGAGTGGCACACATGTCCAAACACAGGACAATGCATAAGCTAATGGGCCTGCAATTGTGTCGGAATAAGGAGCACCTGCACTGAGGAGACACCCTCATGGGAAGCAAGAATGTCCACACAGATGTCAGCATACAAAGACCAACGTAGGATCTGGACCACACACTGGTGCCAACAATGGCTGAGCAGGAACCATGTATTTCAAATTTTGACACATGATGCAAAGCACAAACATTAAACCCTGCACAACATGACTGGGTAACTGCATGTTGAGTGTCTGTCCAGACAATTATCACACACAGGTCAGACCTGGCAAGGAGACATAAGGTTTGGACATGTAGGCCTTGCCCGCACAAACCCCCCATACCTGAGACAATGTTATTGAGACAGATCGAGATGTGACATCTCTTAATCTGGGTTTACTAAAATGTGCATCAAGATCTCCTAAATGTACTCCACATCACCTCATGAGGCTGCCAACACATATTTGTGACAAACAACCATCAACAGATAGTTGTACATAGACACACAGGCACTGCCCAGTGTGAGGATGCACAGGCCAAATGGGTTCACCCTGTACAGTGGACACATGTAGCACACTTTACATAAATACAAATGAGGCCAGGGAACAATGCCACAGAGGCCAACCTATGCGAACACACAGAGAATGGGCACAGTGTTGGATGACACACATGACTCAGAGGCAAGGGTGTCTCAGGGGACTGTAGTGGGCACACTGCTCCATGTTCCTGGAATGATCTGACTGTAAATGACCAACCGCCCCGGCACTATGCATATCTCCCACTCATGCACATCATGTCTGAGGCCACAACATCGGTCATGCATGCTGCAAGTCTGTTAATTTGAATCCTCACACTCCTATGTTGAGACTCAGCATCAGTGCCAACAAATATGGACCCCCAAATGACTGAACAGGACAGGGCACAGGCAAGGTACCAACACATGTCACAGACCACCCCCACACATGATGCAGACAGCAATGTGCACGTGGATTAACTGGCAGCCTAGATTACCATGTGCAATAGTGTTTACACACAGACCAGGGAACACATGTCAAGGAGGGGAAGAGAGGAAGAACAGCACTGGTTGACTTGGGGGAAAAGGATATGCACTGCACATATAAACCCTGCCAGTGTATCCAGGCGACTGAGCACTTCTAAAAGCTGGTGACACACAACAAACACAAATGTACCTACCCCCTTCCTGCTGCTGCATCTCCTGTAACCGCCTATCCATGTCAGGGAAGACCACCGCCAGGACACGCTTCATCTGGTGGGTCGGGTCAGGCGTCGGCGCCTGCCGTGGCGGCGTGGAGGTGAGTCCTTCAGCAGGGCCCGGGTGATCCTCCGGGTCCAGAACCGGATGTCCTGCCACCGTTTTCTCACTTGTGCTAGGTGCCGACTGCGACCCTCCACCGATCTCACGGCCCTGACGGCCTGCTTCCATATCTCCCCCTTGGCGTAAGCAGTTACCTGTGAGGATGACAAAGTGAGACAACATCACTACACCTGCTCCATGTCAGAGAGACACACATTTGAACATCTTTGAAATGTTAAACAGGGCATAGGATGCTGCCAAGGAATTGCATCTTAGTCATATGGACAATAGCCTCTGTGGAAGCCCCAATGCACTACATGGCATGTAAGGTACACAGGTAGCATGAGGGGTGCGACACACTCCATGAACATGGCACACACTATGCATCACAAGAGACACCAGGGTGATGGACAGCACCTCCAAGCAGTTACATGCCCCAGGCCACTGACGCAACCTCAGCAGAGTACACAGACACACACAGGCACAGATCAATCACATGTCATTGGCAACAGCAGATACAAACCTCACTCTGCACATGTGCCACTTGCCTGTGGGGGGTGACAGGTGTGGGGCTAGCCCAGCAAGTCAGACACACAGCATGGCTTACTTCTCACATCAGATGGGTAGAGCTGTTGCCTCCTCCATGCAGCTGTGGTGCAACACTTCACATAGACACTCTCCCACATGACAAGGAACATTCACACACATCAATATCCAGGGAGCGTACACATCACTTGGACACTCTCACCACAGCTCCACTCAACTCAGACACATCTGTGGGAACAGTCACCTGTCACACCAGGGGGACCACTGAATCACCTCAGGACAATAGACAAAATATGCCACAAAGGATTAGCCAGGCTGAATGTGTCATGCACTATGCAGTGAATGTCACAGTAAGCACAATGCAAGTGAGGAGTGCACACATGAACTACATCATGCTCTGCATGGGAGACATAAGCCATTCCACCCCCTGGGACTCACTCTAAACAACATTGCATGTCTGTCACACCTGGACACAATGCCAGAAGTGACAGTCACAAAAAAGGTGCACAGTCAAAGCTAGTGGAGTCAGCACTCACCTGCTCCCCTGGTCTCCCATACAGGCTGGGGTACTGTGGGAGGATGACATCAAGCAAAGCCTCATTCTCCTCCTGTGTGAAAGGCTGGGCCCTCTCCACAGACCTTGACATGGTGCCAGAGGAAGCACAGGCAGCAGCAGTGGTGTCAACTGAAAGGTTGTGCAGGCAAGTGCCCTCTCATGGGTTCTGCCTGACTTATATCTGCCTTGCTGGGTCCTTTCATTTACAGGAGTACAGAGTGATTGGTCAGACTCATTTGCATCCTACGTTTCCTCCAATCCCTTTACACATCCACCAGTGTCAGCATTTGCATGGTTCAAATTAGCAGCATCATGTCAAGTCAACAACCACTTTGCAACAATGTAATTTTGTGGCCAACTGACTTTTCAAGGCCACCGGATGGAAAAAATTTAACAGAAAACTCGGTATCCATGACAACCAGCATGCATTTATGGCCTAAAACTTGTCCCTTATGTGTCCTCTATGTAAATTTCAAATCGCCACACAGGTACGGTGCGTTTCACACGTACGCGTAGGCACTGGGAGAACACGTACATGTACTACCTCAGTACACGTACGTGTACAACTAGTGCGTACATGTACTACCTCAGTACACGTACGTGTACTCCCAGTGCCTACGCGTATGTGTACTGAGGTAGTACACGTACGTGTACTCCCAGTGCCTATGCGTACTAGTACTGAGGTAGTACACGTACGTCTACTACCAGTGCCTACATGTACGTGTGCATGTACGTGTAGGCACTGTGTACTACCTCAGTACACGTACGTGTACAACTAGTGTACACGTATGTGTACAACTAGTGTGTACACGTACATGTACTGTAGAACACGTGCGTGTACACACTAGTTGTACGTGTACTGAGGTAGTAGTGCCTACACGTACGTGTACTACCTCAGTTCACGTACGTGTAGGCACTGGGAGTACACGTACGTGTACTACCTCAGTACACGTACATGTACAACTAGTGACTACACGTACGTGTACTGAGGTAGTACACGTACGTGTACGCACTAGTTGTACACATACGTGTACTAAGGCAGTACACGTATGTGTGTACGTCCCGTAACACACGTGCTCCTACAGCAACACTACTATAGTGATACGGACCATATACACGCCCTCAGAGCATGTGTATGGTGCGTTTCACACGCTTACACTGGTGATAGGGGGCGCACACGAATTCCATGGAGGTCTCAGACTCGCACAAGGCTATACATCAAGTCATTGTCATTAATGTCCTTCATGTGCAGGGCCTAGGTGTGTCAGGCAGGGATATTGCACATGTCTCCTCATGTTTGAGCACAATAGATGTGTGATGACCTGTGTACACATGTCATGTGTGTTGTGGCACTATGTGGCACACTTCCCCTTCACACTTTGCACATGTGTGCATGTAGTCCAAACGTGTCAAGCACAGCATCACTGGTATGGCACAGTCACCAACACCCGCAACTGTCGCCTGATGCCAGGGACAGGGACACTAATAACTGACATTGAACGACCAGCGTGCCACGATGTGACTATGTCATGTGTGTGTCATGTGTTCCCATGAGCTGGCAGTTGGTGTCCCGTCAACTGCATCTGCTGTTGCTGCATCCAACATGTGACGGTGTGTAGATGGGCATGGCACACATCTACACACACCATGCCACATGTGGAATCCCACGTAACATGTGTCTGTATACATTGAACATGGGATTTTGACATGAGGACATATCTGCGTTGTCTCAATGTCTGTGTTTTCAGTTTTCCCGTGTACCCCTTCATCGCAATGTGTGTGATCTGTACATTTGACCTTCCATGTGACCTGTGCGTCTAGCTTGCTGTCAGCTGTCTGTATGAGATGACATCCTTCAAATGCAGATATGTGGATGTATGTCACTCCTGTGATGTCTATGGCTGTTCACTTACACTGGCCCACAGCTCGTTTCAGGGCATGTCATGTAGACTTGCCAATCAACGGTTGTATCTGGCTTTTCGTAGGAGTATCACCTGGCTGGCATACGTGTCCTGGATGTATTGCACAGACCAGACTCTGTATTAAGCAGATGTGTAGTAGCAGTTGAGCATGTGCTCACTTCATTGACATTGATGTTGTTATGTTCTCACTCTTCGTTATTCATTCCAATTTTCTGCAGGGCACCGCCTCTCCCCCGACCAATGCCAGACTTGGCTGCCATGAGGGAACGTGACTGCATAAGACGTTACTGATTCTCTCAACAGTTGATTGAGGACTTGACCGCCAGGCTGGCACCAAACCTCCAACCGCAACACAGGTATCCTACAGCGCTGACCCCCAAGATGAAGGTGATGGCAGCCCTACATTTTTTTGCCACCGGTACGTTTCAATTCACCATAGCTGATGTGGATGGCATGTCTCAGACGATGTTCAGCCGTGTCCTGCATGATGTTTTAGAAGTCATGTTGGAGCACCTGGATGAATTCATCCATTTTCCGACTCCTGAGCAGTTCACAGGTGTCAAGGGTGATTTCTATGCCCTGGGAGGGATGCCCCATGTAATTGGGTCCATTGATGGGACACATGTGGCTTTGGTACCACCACAGGCACAGGAGGTAGCCTATCGCAACCGTAAACATTACCACTCTATTAATGCCCTTGTGGTGTGTCTTGCTAACATGCTGATTTCCCATGTCTGTGCACGTTTTCCAGGGTCAGCACACGATGCCTACATCATGAGGCGTAGCAGGGTGCCAGAAATGATGCTGCGGCTGCACAACGAATGAGCATGTCTTGTTGGTGGGTATACTCTGTTTGTCCTGTGTGTTGCGGTATCTTTGTATCTTACGGCATCTCCGGACCCACTTCTTCACATGATGTTTCCATGTAGGGGACTCTGGCTATCCCAACATGCCATGGCTGATGACGCCTCTCCGCAACCCAAGATCAGCTGCAGATCACCGTTATAATAATGCACACGGGCAGACCAGGCGAGTGATTGAGAGGACGTTTGGCCTCCTGAAGAGCCGATTCCGGTGCCTTCACAAGAAAGGCGGGTCCCTCCCATATGCACCGGCAAAGGTCTGCAACATCTTCCTTGTGTGCTGCATGTTGCACAACATGGCAGTGGAGAAGGCAGTGCCACTCATCCTGGATCCGGATGAGCTGGAACATCCACCCGTGGAGGATGAAGGGCTTGGTCACGAGGCAAGTGAGGAGGAGGAGGAGGACATCCAGAGTCAGCTCATACGCAACTTCTTCTCATGATGGTGAGTCACTGGGTCTCAGTGTGCACGCTTGGAGCCTTGTGTGGCAGGTGTTGCAATGTGTGTGTCCAGCTGACTGTATGCTAAGTGACTTAGAGGAGTGTTCTGATGTGTCACTCGAGTGATGATGTAATTCCACACATTTTAGCAGAGACACTAAATTTTAAATTAGCATGGTGACAACATTATTCATGTAGAGTAAATGACCATGCAGGCGGATAACAATATTTTCGCTGTCTCCTTGTGTGTCTGTCATCCCCAGGGTGTTGCGCATGTTGTCTGCTCGTGTCATCGTTGGCCTCCTGATATTCCTCATGAGTATTGCAACGTGTGCTGAATCAGCGTTCCATGCACGGACATGTTGAAAAGTTTTTTTTTGGTAAGGATTGCAGCAAGGCATTTTGGGGGTGTTACAGGTTTTGAATGTTTGGGGACTGCTCCTGTGCATGTTGTGTTACCATGCATACATGTCGACTTACCATGGGGCACATGACATGTAGCATGACTCCCATGAATTGATAGTCACCCTTCGTGACAGTCATCTGTAATGGTTTGTGGATTCTGAGGAAGGCATCAATGTGTGTAAAACTTCACTCAGACACATACAAGATGCTACGGGTGGACATAGTGTGGGACATCCCCATAGGAGGCTCACTGGGGAATTGCAGCCTCTCCGTGTGCAGCAGGGGGTGCTTGGGCCACCTCCATCACTTGTGTGCCAGTTCATTTGGATTTACAACATCTGTGTTGTGAAGGGGGTGTCCAGTGTAGGTCCCACATGTTCAGCCAAATGGCCTGTGAGTCTGTTCATATTGATGCATTTCCCTTAGTGTGAGCCTGAGTAATAAAGGTGTTCCTCACACTCCAAGGTGCCTCATCTCTGTCAATGCAGGTCTCTTGCCACTTTGCATGCGGCATCTCTGGCATAGTTGTCAAAGATAGTGCATATGAGTCTATGTGTAGTTTAGCAACATGCATGCAGTTCTTCATGGATTCGAATCTGTATTGTGCATGAAGTCCATGGTTGTGTATGTATTTGGGCATGTTGGTCCCCACAACGGGCCGTCAACACCTGCTGAGGGTGTGTCTCCTGTGCGCAGCTCGGCCTTCTGTTTCCTGATCCTGTGTCAGTCATCTTTGGTGATTGTGCACCCATTCTCTAGGGGTGTGCCATGGGTGACCGGACACTCCTTCCTTTACATACGCCTGTTGCAGTTGTCCTTTCTGACATCCTTGTCTTTGTGTGCAACTCTTGGCATACTTTCCAGGGCATGGCGCCTGCTGCTGTAGCCCCTGCAGCAAGGGCCCACAAAGTAGCGGGAGTCGGCAACACACACGCCTCAAAGATGCTCCTCCCTGCCTCCCTCAACCCATTCATTTGGCTGTCATCATCTTGTCTGTGCCACTGTTGGGGCCACGCGGTGCCAAAGGCTGGACCGTCAGCACATGCAACGTGCATATTGCACGACCCTCATGTCCTTGCATGACCCACATCACACTACAGTCTGATGTTGTAGCCACCCTCCAAGCAATGTCTATCCCAAACTCCACCGCCTGCTCTCTCAGGCATACCCTAACCGCACACACAACACCTTTGCATGCTGAGTGTGCAACTCCAACTGGCTACACAGCGCTTCCCCGCCTTCCAGGCCCTGTCACACCAACCAGATCATGTCCCTCCTGCTCCACAAAGGCTCCCTCCACCAGCAAAGCCATGGGAGTGGGACTCAAGCCTTCAGCATGTGGTATAGTGGTGTCATCTGGCACATGGCCCAGGGATCATCTCTCAGCATGTCAATCTTCAATGTGTCCAGGACCCCCCTCTCCACCGTCACAAGCGCACACAACCTCCACATCATGTCGTATGCCATTGACACCCAGGTGCTCCTCAGCCTCACCAAAGACGCAGCCATTGCCAGTTCCAACATTCAAGATGGCATGAGGTCCGTGGATGAATGGCTGAACAACAGCCACCTGAGGCTGGACTTGTACAGGACTGAGGTAATCATCTGAGGATTGTCCCCTTACAGCTGGCTAAACTCCTAGTCTCCCACCTGCAGGGGCCCTACACAAGCACCCAGTGGGCACGCACACAAGTTTGTGTGCATCATGGATTTGTCACTCACATTTGCCATGCAAATCACCAGCATCTGTACCTCATGCTGCAACACCCTCTGCATGATGCACATGATCCTCAGATAGATCCACTCCAAGGAAACACAGACCATCCCCCAGGTCCACGACACCAGCCGTGTCAACTACTGCCCCGCCCTCTACGGAGCAAGTACATCCAAACTCACGGGAAACTTGTCCACATCCAGGGTGCATCTGCACAACTCAGCTTCAACATCCCGCACCCCATCAACATCACCGTCCACCTGAGATAGCTGCAAGGGATCACTGTGTGCTGCAGGATGAACTTCACACTCCTCACACACACTCAGGAGGCAGTCAACAACCCCATATCCCAAAACCAACCTTGTACGTCTGTCATCCAAGACCCCGTTGGCCCAACTCTATGCATCTGAACTTGGCCTGGACAACATTCTTCACAACCACAACACTCCAGCATGAAGGAGATGTTTCTCACGCCTGGACAAGCATACCTGGGACTCCCTCCCCGGGAACTTCCACATGAGCCATGACCTCTAGGCCTTCATCATCCTCTTCCTGATTGGTGTGTCCGCACAGTATTTCAAGCACCCCATCAGCAGCTTGAAGCCATCACGGGTGAGTATTGGGATCCCAGGCTGTATCGGATGATACATTGTGACCCATGTGTGTCCTGTACCGGACTCAGATCCCAGGGTATGGATGGCTGGAGTTAGTTCAACACTCAGGCATAGTTTGACATTTATACACACGTATGTTGTGGACTAATGCAGAATGACAGCAACATCTCATGGCAAATAAATAGTTTTATTGTCGGTGGGGTGCGTGTTTTTGTAGAAAAAATAAGGTGCTCTACCGGGTGCATAGAATCCAAAGTTCACAGGGGGAGATGGGATCCTTGGCATTTGAATTCATCTGAGTCCAGACCACTGTGTTGGTCATCATTGGTCAGACTGTGACCAGCAAGTCCATGTGGCAGAGAATGTCAGTGAATGATGTGCTGCTGTTGCGCATGAAGGCCAGGTGCCAGGCTAGGTGACCTGGGAGATGTGGATGGTCCGCTGCCTCTCACGATCTTTTCCGTGGACGACCAGCCTTCCTCCGGGGACCCTCAGATGCAGGCCTTGATGATGTTTGGGAGGCTCCGTCGGACGAATCCTCCCCCTCCTCCTCCCTCCCTGTGGCTGGTGCTGGTCTGCGCCTGGGGCCCCGGGAAGGTTGCCCATGTTGTCGGCGATCCGACGGAGTGAATGGCTCATGTCCCTTTGCACCGCCAGGAGCTCAGCCAGTCTTGCCTCCATCCGTCCTTGGTGTTGTTGGTGACTGGCATGTTGCTCAGCCTGCTGATTCTTTATGTCTGTGAGGGTCGCCACTACCTGACTGATGGCTCTGGTGTCACGTCGGTATGCCTCCATGATGTTGCGTACGTGTGACATACCGGTCACTTCAGCTGTCTGGTCAGGTTCTCGCCTCCGCCTCCCTCCACTCCCACCACCCCTGCCCACACGAGCCTGGCCTGCCGTTGTGGGCATATCGGGTCTACGGGACCCCTGAGGGATGGCAGTGTCGGTGTTGGCTGCCTCCTCCTGGGTGCCGGTGAACCTTGTCCCTCCAGGTCAGACTGGCTCAGTTGTTCAGTGTGGGCAGGGCTCCTGGGTGTCTCCTGGGATGTGGCAGTAATGGTGGTGGTGGTTGGCACAGATGTACCTGAAGCAGGTGCTGCAGGGGCTTGAACACCAGAGGGGCCAGGTGGGTTGGGGTCATCCGCGGAGTGTTGTGAGGTGTCGCTGCTGGTGGGATCAGGTTCCTCCCGAGCCTGGGACTGTGGTACTTCCCCCCCATTGTTGGTGGGCGATCCGTGACGTTTCCCTGTGTGTGAGAGAGAGACAATGTTAATGCTGTTTAATGCGACATCCATGTTTCATACATATTCTAGTTGCCACAGTTCCTCCAGGTAGTTGTATGTGCCTAGCATTCACATCAATGTTCACTTGTGGATGGGTATGTTGCAGGGGACTGATTGAAATGGTCTCCAGGGTGTTTGACATGTCGAATTTGGACTTGGATGCTTTTTTTGCTGTGGCTTGATCTTGTTGTGTCACATGTCCATTGTGAGAGTGGGTGACTCCCTTGGCTGTCCCAGGGGCGTGTGCTTGTGTAAGGGGTGAGTGATCATCGTGTTGGACCCGGCCTCGTAGCATGGCTCTACTTGTCCCCGCACCACCTAACCTGGTACCTGCAGCCCCGAGCCCACGGCCTAGCCGATCCTTTCCACCAGAACACACGCACCCGACCCGGACATCCTCGTCCATGGCCTCTCTCCCTTCGGCCACCCCGGGCCCGCGTGCCCACTTCATGCACCAAGATGGCCGCCCGGCCCCAGCGCGACCCGGGCCTAGCGGCGCCACTCCGGCTGGAGGACACCACGCTTGCCAGGGGATGAGAGAGGGAGGAGCAGTTTCTATCGCACCTCTGAACTCCCCTGGGACGATGAGTTTCGATCGGCCCTCCGGCCTCCCTGAGAGCTGGCTCCACGCCTGCTGGGTGTCTGGGACTCCTCCCGACCCGGCCCTGAGAGGATCAAAAGACAATGGCAGGAAACCCCGACAAGCGACCCCCAGGTGACAAGACCCCTGCCTGCACAGACTCCGGACATCAAAGAGGGGTCGACCTATAACAAGGGGTGCTCTGAGACTGTCCGGCAGATTCGACGCTGGAACAACGAGAGCCTGCTGACGCGGTCGCGGCTCCTGGAACTTAGAACCCCCTGAGCCCTGCTGAGTGACTCGCGGCTCTCTGAAGATCGTAAGACCTCCGAACTGTACCTGAGCCCTGCTGAGTGACTCGCGGCTCCCTGAAGATCGTAAGACCTCCGAACTTGTACCTGAGCCCTGCTGAGTGACTCGCGGCTCCCCGAAGATCGTAAGACCTCCGAACTTGTACTTGAGCCCTGCTGAGTGACTCGCGGCTCCCTGAAGATCGTAAGACCTCCGAACTTGTACCTGAGCCCTGCTGAGTGACTCGCGGCTCCCCGAAGATCGTAAGACCTCCGAACTTGTACTTGAGCCCTGCTGAGTGACTCGCGGCTCCCTGAAGATCGTAAGACCTCCGAACTTGTACCTGAGCCCGCTGAGTGACGCGCGGCTTCCACAGACTCCACTGGTCCCGCCGGACCCCAATGACAACAAGCCTACCCCCCAGCTCGAGGATTGTGAGCTATGCGCCGGGTACGTCCTTGCCGTGAACCTTTTACCAGAGACTGTCCCGCTACCCCCTACCCCTTCCGAGACTCATTGAGCCCGCGCGCTCCTTGTACATATTTGCAGTGCTAACCTGTTTGATAAAGAGTGATTCCTAAGAACGCACGGTGTGGTGTTTCTGTGTCGTGTGTTGCCAGAAGTACGATCCTCAATACGGGATTCCTCCTCCTGAGGAGTCTCCCGCCAGTGCCCGGCTACGATACTTTGAGGGTGGGTCTCAGGGTAGTCAGGACCCCCTTTCTGGGCTCCTCTGAGGTCGCCGTCTAACAATCCCTCAGCCTGACGCTGTTCAACATCCACATGGCCCCCCTCACACAAGTGGCCCGCCACCACAACCTCTAAAACATCTCCTACGCGGATGACACCCAGCTCATCCTCTCCCTCACCAAGGACCTTCACACTGCCAAACCCAACATCCAAGAGGGTCGGAGGGCCATCGCCGACTGGATGCGGAGCGGCCATCTGAAACAGAACTCGGACAAGACGGAGGTCCTCATCCTGGGACCCACACCCTCAGCCTGGGATGACTCCTGGTGGCCGATCGCTCTGGGGACATCACCGACACCCACCAAACACGCACGCAACCTAGGATTAATCCTCGCATCCTCCCTCTCCATGTCCAAGCAGGTCAACGCCGTCTCCTCCTCCTGCTACGACACCCTACGCACGCTCCGCCGGATCTGCTGGTGGATCCCGACCTAAACAAGTAGAACAGTGACACAGGCCCTCATCAGCAGCTGACTGGACTACGCCAATGCACTCTACGCAGGACTCCCATCCAAACACCAACGGCGGCTACAACGCTTCCGAAACGCCTCCGCACAACTGATCGTCAACGCCCCCTGCCACAGCCACATCACCCCCCTCCTGAGTGACCTGCACTGGCTCCACATCGACAAGAGGATCACCTTTAAGTTCCTCACCCACGCACACAAGGCACTCCACACCACAGGACAAGCCTACCTGCACATCAGACTCAGCTTCTACACGCCCACCCGCCAGCTCCACTCCAGCATCCTCACCCTCGCAGCTGTCCCCCGCATCCAACGTACGTCCGCCTGCAGCAGATCCTTCTCCTACCTTGCCGCAAAGACCTGAAACACCCTCCCAACCCACCTACGACTGACCTAAGACCTACTTGCCTTCAGAAGACTCCTCAAGACCTGGCTCTTTGAGCAGTGGTGGAACCCCCCCCCCCCTCAGCACCTTGAGACCCTGACAGGTAAGTAGCGTGCCTTACAAGTACCCTGATCGATTGTTGATTGATTGACGGTGCCTGCTGGTGGGTGTGGTGTGATTTTGCAGTGGGTCTCCCAGGTGATGTATCTGTCCCCCCATGGCGCATGCTGCCATGTAAGTGAGTGTGAGTTCCTGTCCTAGATATCTGAGCTTGTTGTGTTTGTGTTCGAGTTTGCAGTTGTCACAGGAGGGCCTTGTGCTGCCTACAGCAGGGCCAAGTGTCAGCTACCTTGTCAGTACTTTGCCAGTCCCAGTGCATTGCGCATGGTGCATGGGTATGTACCTGGGCCATATGGGCTGAGGGCAATGGTGTCTGTTTCTGAGTTGTACAATATGTTTAGTGATCCCCACCCTCCCAGCATCCCAGACATCCAGTCTTGGGTTTGTGGTTTGTGTGGGCTGGGACATGGCATGGCCTTGCTTTGTGAATGGGGCATACTCATGTTAGTGGCATGAGCGTTGTTTTTGAGTATGGTTGTGTCCGGTGAGGGCTTGGGGGTAGGTGAGTGCATTTGTTGTAGTTGGGGTGTGGATGCCATTGCCCCCATGTTACGTAAGTTGTTTGTGTACTCACTAGGCTCTCGAACT
The DNA here is from genome assembly GCF_964204655.1 of Triturus cristatus. NCBI lineage: Eukaryota > Metazoa > Chordata > Amphibia > Caudata > Salamandridae > Triturus > Triturus cristatus. Next base: position 1,185,468,339 of record NC_140581.1, on the reverse strand, counting down.
CCTTTGACTCTGTGTACTCCCACCGGCGGAAGCAGGGCCATCACCTTCTCCTCCCAGGGATGGTAATGTACCGGTCTGCGGGGCAGCCCACCTCCTGTGATGTTACTCTGGGCGTAGTCCTCGTTCATTTTGCGCTTGACTGCCCTCCGCAGACGTACCACCTGGCTTGGCATTCATTCCTGGTCCTTCTGATGGGCGCAACAGCATTCACCCGATCGACGATCCTCTGCCACAGGCGTGTTTTTTCTGCAATGCTGGTCTGTCTGACCAACGTTCCAAAGAGCTGTGGCTCGACTCTGATGACTTAGTTGACAAGGATGTCCAGCTCCTCCCTTGTGATCTTTGGATTCTTGTCTGTGGGCATGGTGTGGGGTGTGGGTGTGGATGGTTGTGGGTGTGTGGGTGTGAATGTGTAGGTGTGTGTGTATGTGTAGAGGGGGTATGTGTGAAGGAGGTTGTGTGAAGGTGTGTAAGTTAAGGTGTATGGGTGCAGTTGTTTGTGTGTGATGTCTGTCAGCAGTGGGTCTGTTGCAAAGGCTCATGGTTTGTGAGTGTGGGCCCTTTTTATTGGTCCATTTGTGGGTGTGGCTGGGTTTGAACTTTTGGTGGGTGTGTTATAAGAGGTGGTTGTGAGTTTGGGCCTCTGTTTGCCTGTTTGGATGTGCCAGGTCAGTCTTTTAGACGTTTTTTGTCCTGTAGACGTGTTTTGTGGTGTTGTGCGAGTCAAATTGGCGGTCCTTGTGCTATTTTACAGTGTCCTGGTTCAGTACGAGTTGTTCTCGCGTATGTACATACGCTATGTTGTTGTACAGTGATCACATATGCAATGGTGTTGTACGATTTGTACATACGCGATGCTGGGGTACGGTGTTGGGGTACGGTGCGTCCGAGTACGGGGCTGGGGTGGGGGGTACGGGGCGTACATACGTGGGTGCCTGGGTGGGGGGTACGGCGCGTACATACGCAGGTGCTGGGGTGGGGGGTATGGCGCGTACATACGCGGGTGCTGGGGTACGGCGCGTACATACATGGGTGCTGGGATGGGGGTACGGCATGTACATACGCGGGTGCTGGGGTACGGCACGTACATACGCGGGTGCTGGGGTGGGGGTATGGCGCAAACATACGCGGGTGCTGGGGTGGGGGGTACGGCGCGTACATACGTGGGTGCTGGGGTACGGCACGTACATACGCGGGTGCTGGCATGGGGGGTACGGCGCGGATATGCACGGGTGGGGTGGGGGGCCGTACGACTCGTACCCCGGGCCCAAGTGTACCCGGGGTAGGGGTCATACAAAGTTCGCTCCGTACGGGATGTTTTCCATACGCTTGTGTATTCGGGATGCCGGTACGGATCGTACTTGTGCGCTCGGACTTCAGTTTTACGACTCGTACGTAAAACTGTCCGGGGACGTCTCGTAGACTTTTCCCAAAGTCATTCGTATGGATTTTTCACGTACGAATCGTACTTCGCCGTTTGTACGGGACTTGTACGATTCGTACGTAAAAAAATACGGATACGAGTCGGACGGTAAATTTTTTTAACTGATCGGAATCGGCACCTAAATGTTAGTAGTGGGCTACTAAAGTGGACTTTTAAATCATGTCTAAGGCCTGGCACTGAAGACTGTAGTGCAGTTGTACACTGCCATTTCAACCGGGCAAAATAAAAAATTTGCCAGTCCTAAACCTTCTTTTTTGATGCTTATAGGTCACCCCTAAGGTAGACCCTAAAGGCTCACAGGGCAGGGTGAACTGTATTTATAAAGTAGGACATGCGTACTTACATTTTTCATGTCATGGCACTGTAAAACTCTTACAGTAATTTTTCACTGCCATAAGGCCTATCGTTCCCATTGACTAACACTGGGTTACCTAATTACATTTAATATGTGGTAATTTTTGGGATAGAAATATAAAGCCTGATTCACAAAGTTAAACTTATACTTTTTCAAGTTTATGTTTTTTGCTATTCACAAACTAAGGGGCTATTATGATGTCGGTTGGAAAGGCTTCGAATGGCATTCGGTTCATCCGAACCCGATTCGGAACCCGTCTTTCCGACAGATTTGAAAAGCCTTCTAACCGACTGATTACAATAGTCAGAAACCATTCAGACTTTCGGACTAGGTTCCGAACGGCATTCAGAGTAACCAAGTGGTTCAGAGCCTACTTATACAGGTCTACGGACCGTGTTTCTGACCGACATTTTACTATGTCCATTTCGGACAGCTTTTCTGAATCGGTTGTTTCGACACAGACCGGCTGTCGGAATTCGACTTTGAGGGCCCATAGCAGGCCCTCTTCAACCAGGGCCCTCCGAATGGGGCCCATTGGGCCACCCATGAGACCCCTCTTCAATACCATGCACAGTGTGACAGGCACCATGGGGTGTCTGCCACAGGGTGCACGATTTTCCCCACCCACCCCTGTTTTCAGTGGGAGCCTGTGTAGGCGGTTGGAGCACAGGCTCCCCATTGAAGTCAATGGGAGTCCGACCGAACAGTGTTCAGAACCATAGCAATTGGTCGGTCGGACTCCCCGAATCTGATTTGGCTGGAAACCATTCCGAGACTGAGTCAGTTGGAATGCTTTCCGACCAACATCGAAATGAGGCCCTAGGAGTTGATAGTAAGTTTACAACTGTGGAGACTCTGCAGTTTTTGTGGAGTAATCAGCACATAAAGAAAGATAGGCCTGTCCTCACACTTCAAAGGGTTTTGTCTACTTCACACACAAAGGAACATGACGCCAGGCCTGTCTTGCCTTTTGTCACCCCAAACAGTTTGGAACCTTGACCAGGGGAAATGGAAGAACTTTTCAGACGGTTATGGGGGTGGGGGGTAGGACAGGGAGTCCCCAACACAGAGGCTTGTACCAGGTATAAATAATGGTACTCCAGAGCCACTTTTCAGAACTCTCCAGGACCTGTGGAAGTTACAGAAGCTGGACTTCCCTGCTGCTGAAGGACTGCCTTAATGTCTGAGAAGGAAGATTTGCCCTGCCTGCCATCATCCCAGGCTACTCAGACCTGCTACAAGATTCAGTTGGCTGACCTCATGTGTGAGCTACATGGACACAACTAGCTTCAGAAGAGAACCTGCAACTGCCCCGCTGACCTGCAGCAACTGGAGCTTCCTGAGACGTGCTGCTGGCCTCTGCTTAAGTGAATCCTGATCCCCAATAGATGCCTTCCTGGGTCATGGACCCTACCCTTGGCCGGTATCAGAGTGCACTCCTCCTGAAGAAAATGTAAAAATCCTGAAGTTTGGGCTCCTTATGACTGTGGATGGGCCCATTCGTGCAACGACTCTGCTGCCCGCGACAACCACCAAACCAAAGTTCCTGTGAGACTTGTTCTTCATGCTGCCAGCCGCTGCCAGTGACAATCGACAACGTGAGAGCTACACTTCATGTTACAGCAATGACAGCCTGGGATGACTGCCAACGCAAAGCTACAGCGACAACTCTCCGTCATACCTAACCTGTTTGTCCCAATACAGCAACAACTGTCCGCGACGCTCAGTCACCTTTTCATGGCCTTATCTAACGCAAACTGAACTCTTCATTCTGGAGTTAGAAGGTAACTTTTCAGCAAGACTACCCTAGTCCTTGTACCCAACCTGCTCTCTACCGTAGCAAGCCTGAATTTGTGACTTTCCCCCGGTTTAGCGCAAGCAGATGACCACAGTGATGGTTTGTGCTTTATTGCACTATTGTCACTTAAAACCTTCAAGTTAACTATTTCCGTTCTGCAAACTGAACTTTTTCATTCTGGTATGTTGTTTTCTAAATTGGTCTGGGATTATTCCTGTATTGTGGTTTCAATGTATTACTGTTTGTGTGCTGCATAAATACTTTACACATTGCCTTTAGGTTGAACCTTACTGCTTTTGTGACAAGATACCGGAAGGTGAAACACAGGCTACTTAAGTGACTTTTGTGGTTTATCCTGGGAAGGATTCTGGTTGTTGCTTGAGTAGGGCTTCCACCCCTCTCAATCGATAACCTAATTTGTTTACAGGAATGCTCTATGTGTGCAGTGGTTATTTTCCCTTTTATATGAGCTATCTGATCATAAAATCCATGCCAAATGCACAAAGTCAGCCAGGTCTGTCGAGCACCTGTAGCAACCTGATGGTTGTGTCGGGTCAATTATGTTGAGAAATGTGGACGTGCAGTATGGTCTGCTTAGGTACTTGAAATTAATGAGTGTGTCTGTAGCTGAAGATGTTAGTTTGTCTGCAGCAGTATTGACACATCTTAGCGTTCATCTTCTCCCCAATGTCATCCTCCCACTTTGTGGGGATTAAGTTATTAGTTACAAAACCCTGTTCAGTGCAGAAGCGATATAATTTTGAGAACCACCCTCTTTTGTCTGTTAAATGGATCACTGATGTTAAAGGCTAGCGTTCTAGTGGTTTCCTGGGAAAAAGGTTCCCAGCTTGCCTTGTGAATATAAAAGTATGTAAACACATCTAGTGCGTTTTTTTTTGTGGATCTCATGGAACTGTCCTAGTGTAGGGAATGTACCATCATGAAAGAGCTGGCCCAATCATACCATTCCCAATTTGCCCATGATTTGCATTATAACTGTCTTTTATTGGTGGTACAGTGTGTTTTTTGCCAGTTTTAAGGTCTGCCACTTAAGCCAACATGTAAACAGCACAGTGTGTACACCCGACCGTTAGAAAGAGCTTGCAAGGTTGAGCAGTTTTTTGGTAAGCCTGAAATTTCATCCAGTGGCTAAAAATGTGCTGTATCAAAGTTAGCTAGGAATACCAACAGGAAATATATTTCCATTTTGTTGAAAGCGCTGTCAGTATTCCAGAAAGAGGACATTGCAGTTCAGTTTGGTTCAGCTGCGTAACCAGTGGAGTTGCTTCCCAGACAAAGTCAAAATCATGTTGCAGAGACATTGACATCCTTCTAAAAACATAGGAAGGGGGTAACAGGCACAACCAACATCTCTAGGGAATAGGACCACTCTTTAAACTCACCCAACAGATTTGATATCACTACTCAATAGTGCACAAGAGTGGGTGACAGGTCACCGGCTCTCCAGATACGTTTTTAAGATGACCTCTCTTTACCATGGCCAAGTTAAGGGTGGCACTAAAATTGCCAAACTCAGTAAGTCTGGATTGCATTTTAAGTTACAAGGCAGATTTGCCAACATTGCAAGCTGGAACACACACAAAGGAGCTTCATAGCAATGGCGTGACAACAAATACGGCAGTGGTGGGGGTCACACAGAGGAGCTAGAGGGACAAGAGCAGCACACAGAGGGTGTGTGGATAATTAGAGGGAAAGCACACAGAGGGAAAGCGAAGGCCATAGAAGGGTTTCATAGGCGTGGGGCACATATATAGGTGAAGGGGCACTGCACAGTGGTACACAGAGGGCAGATGTGAACAAGAGGTTCCGCGGGTGCTGAGCACCATACAGGAGCTACAGTGTGGATGTGGCACACATGCACAATACAGCGCATCAGGGGTCAAATACAGAGGAGGTAAAAGACACACAGAGGGGCTTCAGGGGCACAGAGGGGATGTGAGGCAGGGCGGGATAGCACACATGGGGGCACAAATAGAGGCTCCAGGAATCTAAGTGTGCATAGAGGGAAGACAGAGGACAGGTAGAGGGGCAGGAGGCAGACTTGCATCCAGACAGGCTTCAGATGGGCAGGGCTGCCGGGTGAAGGGGCACACAAGAGGGATTTAGTTGCAGGACGGGGTGGCAGATGGAGGCTATGGGAGCATAGCACACAGAGAGATTGTAGCGCTCATGGGTACATAAAAAAGTAGAAGGGGTCACACAGAGGCGCTGTTCTCATAAAGGGGTTACAGCAGAAAGGCGGGAGGTTAACAAAGGAGCTGTGAGGCACATCCTCTGCAGCATGGATGGGTGGACACATCCACCCTGCAGCTGATTTAGGCATCATATGCCAATACACTAACCATCATACATACAGGAGGGATCATATGCCAATACATTCACTTTCTAATATAAAGTCAACTTTAGAAGGGAACATGCCCACTAACATACCCACTATCATACACACCTAGGGGCACATTATGATGGCGGGTGGAGGAACCACCGCGGTTCTGGCGGTGGCGGAAAATGCTATTTACCGCATGCGAGCAGCGGTCCTCACGCCTGCCATATTACAATGGGCAAACATAGCCCATCTCCCTTCCGCCGTGGTGCGACGTGAACCGTCACAAAAATGAGTCCGCCACAGCGGCGCTGGGAGCCAATAGTGACCCACTGCCATGGGGAATGACGTCCCGACAGCCGTAAAGGTCACTATGCCACTGTTGGACTTGGCCCTTCTGGCAGGTTCACCCCTGAAACTTTTTGCTTTTTACTGTGACCTGGTGTTAGTGATTTTTGGCTTCTGTGCACTTTATCACTGTGTCCCAGGGTAAAGTGCGTGCGTGTAGTGAGGTTGGCCTGCCCTCCCATAGGAATGCATGGGGGAATGTATGTGTCCCTGGTAGTTCCTGATGCGTGGGGAGTGCAGGTGCGAGTTTGGTATGTGCGGACTCGTGTGATGAAATGCTGCGCGATGATGTGTGATTCGTCAATGTACCTAGTGTGGAAGTGCCACTTCTAGAAGTTGGCATTCCTGTGTGCAGTGTGAGATGAGTGCCTTGTCTGGCGATTGGCTGGCTGAGGTCATGTGAGGGGCTAGGGAATCCAAAGAGTCAGGAGGAAGCACCCAGTGGTGAATGGGGAGATCAGCAGCCAGATGGGTGGGAGGAGTACACCTGGGACCTGAATAGGGCTGGGCTTTCCCCCACACAATGCTGGCTCCGCCCCCTGTGGTGCGACTGATGACCCTGGCCTGTTCTGTGAATAGGGAGAGGGGCTGAGCAAAACAAATTGCTCAGGAACCAGTTGTAACTGGTTCGCCCCTTTCCTGCACCCTGAGACAAAGGAAACCTGTGTATAAGAAGGGGCTGTGACCCCATGTAAAATGTTCTCTGCTGATCCTAACTGGGGGGGCCTGCTGCTGCTGCTGGGCGCCAGGAGAGACCGCCACTGGGGACTGCCTCCCTGCCTGGAGGGCCCTGTGAGCTGGCCCCTGGGCCCAGCCCTTGCCCCCCTGCCTCCTAGAAAACTTTGTTCCTGGAGACTTTGTGCTACAGCGCCTGAGAGCGCTTTATCTTTGCAGTGGAGGAAACGCTTCACGTAATTCTGGGCAGAGCGCTGGACTTATGCCCTGGTGAGCGCTCTATTCCCCTTCTAAAGGAGCAACGCTTCAGATTGTTGAACTTGCAGCTCGGAGCTGTGATCATTAGGAAAGGGGAATCCCCGGCGTGGAGATTCCCCCGCAAGTCCGCTTATTTACATCGCGGGTGCCCACCCCGCGTTATGGCCGCCGTAGAGAGTTGCCTGTAAATTCATAGCGGGAGCCCACCCCGCATCTGTGCTGCCGTGCGCTCATTATATCGCCTAGCGGGTGCCCACCCCGCCAGGGTCTGTGTGCAAATGAGGGTGCCTACCCCTCTTGCCACCGAAGAATAAAACACCACCGCAGCCGGGCTTCACCCGGAAGTCAGGCGAACTCCGTAAGGATGTGGGCGGGACTTCAAACAGGAAGCGACGGGAGCCTACCCCGCGCTCCTGCACTGGGAGGAGGAAGAGGAAGCAAGAAGTCTGGAGCTCGGCCAGCTCCGATCCAAGTCCCGGGTCCCAGGAGGGGGCCCGGGTGAAGGGAGGTCCGCGCCGCAGAGGAGACACCCGAGAGAGGAGACGCCGCCTCTCAAACCAACGGTGAGTGCGGGCGTCCCCGTGGGTCCCTCCTCCGCCTCGCGCAGTGTCTCCCCGGCTGTGGAGCCCCTGAGCTGGACTCCAACGTCCGGCACCCAGTATTTTTAGGGCAGTCCTTTTGTGGATCAGAGCGGCCCCGGAAGGCAGTGGGCCGCTCCAACGAAGGGGCAGCATTGTAGGTAGAGTCCAGAGGGACTCCAAGGAAGGGGCAGCATTTTACTTTGCTGAGTCCAGAGGGACTCCAACGTAGGGGGACATTTTTTGCTTTGGTGAGAAGAGTGGCCCCGGAAGGCAGCGGGCCGCTCCAAAGGTGTCCCACGCTGTTTTGGGCATTTCTAGTCTAGAGCCCAAGAAGGCTCCCACGCCGGGCTTTGTTTGTTTTAGAGCGCTAGTGCGCTCCAACGAAGAGGGCATTATTGTTTAAGAGCCCAGAGAGGCTCCAACGTGTTTGATATGTTTTTGAAAGGCACAGCGGTGCCCAGGCTCATTTTTCCAGCTGCCCAGCACTTAGTGGGCAGCTGCAACGTTTAGGTTGTGGCCTTTACGCTTTGGCTTGCGCAGTCTAGCCCTGACATTTGGACAAAGGGCGTTTGAGCCCCTGAAAGGCCAAGTTGGCCTAGGGACAGTTTTCTCGTGTTGTGCCCTCACCTAGGGTACATAATCCTTGTTACCTGTGTACTTTTGCGCCTTTGCATTGCCTATATGCTATTTTCATTCCTAATGTGATTTATGCAATGCTTTGTGTATCCCTCTAGATGTATTTTTATACCTAGGAGGTTGTGTTACCTAGTAAAGTGATACTAGTGAGTTCATGGTTCCCTGCGTAATATTTTCCTAAGGTGGTTAGGGTTGCGTAGGTGGTACTTACCTGTTACCAGTGGTTACTGGTTGTGCGCTACATTTTCTAATTGGTGCTACAGTGATTATAAGTGCTATGTTCTAAAGTGTTATTCCTACAAAGTGTTGGTTCTAAAAATGCTTATTCCTGACAGTGGTCCATGAGGCTCTGTCCCATGTAGATAATTTCCCTGTAAATTCTGCCCGTGCCAGTGGCACATTGTAAAGTGTGTATTTATTATCTAATGTGTTTGGTATAATACAAAGGCTATTTTTATATATAACCTTGTGTGGAGTTTCTTTTGTGGTGGGCCTTGGGTGTTGTTGCTGGGTGCGCGCGCAAACACTTTACACATTGCCTCCGGGATAAGCCTGACTGCTCGTGCCAAGCTACCAAGGGGGTGAGCAGGGGTTATCTTTGGCATGTAACTCCCCAGCCCTGACTAGAGTGGTGGTTTCTGCTTGGCTTTGGCGCAAGCCCTAGCCAACCAGAAATCCCATTTCTAACATTGGTGATCAGCGGTGGGATTAGGACTTGCGTTTGCGCAGTACCACAGCGACAGCTGGCTGCACTACAAAACTCTGGGCTCGATTCACAGAACAAACTTAAGACTAAATCCTAAACTTACTACCATTTTGGTATTCACAGAATGCACCTAGTACTTCTGGTATTCACAGAATGAACTTACTACTTTTGCTATTCACAGAATGAACTTAGTACTTTTGCTATTCACAGAATGGATTTACGACTACTAAACTTACGTCCGCACTCGGGCCGGAAATTCCGGCCCGGAGGCGGAGCTTCCGGCCCGGAGGCGGAGCTTCCGGCCCGGAGGCGGAGCTTCCGGCCCGGAGGTGGAGATTTCGGCCATAGCGAAAATCGGCCGAAATCCCCACCTCCGGGCCGGAAGCTCCGCCTCCGGCCCGGAAGCCCCGCCTCCGGGCCGGAAGCTCCGCCTCCGGGCCGGAAGCTCCGCCTCCGGGCCAGAAGCTCCGCCTCCGGGCCGGAATTTCCGGCCCGAGTGCGGACGTAAGTTTAGTAGTCGGAAATCCATTCTGTGAATAGCAAAAGTACTAAGTTCATTCTGTGAATAGCAAAAGTAGTAAGTTCATTCTGTGAATACCAGAAGTACTAGGTGCATTCTGTGAATACCAAAATGGTACTAAGTTTAGGATTTAGTCTTAAGTTTGTTCTGTGAATCGGGCCCATGGCCCTTAAAATACTTCTTTTCAGACAGGAAACACATGCACTAGGCGAGACCTAATGACTACACTGAATGGTTAAGATAGTTTAGACCCAAATCCCAGATGTTTTTATATGACCACGTTTTCTCTTCAGCCTTCCCAGCACTCACTCAGTTTGTGTATATTCAGACTTCTCTGCAATGCTGTAGTCACATGAGGAGGACAATAGATGAGAAAGGCATTGTTTGTCTGTTGTTTTCACAAGAACTGTCACGGGAAGCGGTAGTCAGGCGACCCGATCAGCGGATCTGCAAAGCAGAGCAACCAACGCCTGAGTTCACAGAATGCACCTACTACTACTGGTATTCACAGAGTGAACTTACTACTTTTGCTATTCACAAAATGAACTTAGGACTTTTGCTATTCACAGAATCCATTTACGACCACTAAACTTACGTCCGCACTCGGGCCGGAATTTCCGGCTCCAGAGCGGACTTGCCGGGTCCGGAGCGGACTTTCCGGGTCCGGAGCGGAATACCCGCATGCGGAGCGGGAAGTCCGCTTTATGGCCGGAAAATCCACTCACGGGCCGGAAAGTCCGCATGCGGGCCGGAAAGTCCGCTCACGGACCGGAACTTCCGATTTGGGCAAGACTACATTAACTGTGGCCATTGATCATTTGAGCCAAGGGTAAACACCTGTCCAAGTCCCTACCATCCCCCATCGTGCATCAGCTGACACACTCCAGCCAATCCTAGGTCGGCAGCACGTATAACTGCAGAGCAGACACACACACAAACCCTTACAACATGTCACTGAATATGTTTGTTGCACTGCCCCTTGCCATGCGGCAAAACCACTTGAGGAGGAAGAGGAGGAGAGCAGAGAGGATCTTCAGGCAGAGGATCAACCTATTTGGACTTTCCAGCCAAGATGTAAGGGCCAGGTACCGTTTCCCTCCAGAAGTCATCTTGGTATGTGAGTGGGAGCAGGAACTTGACTCTGTGACCTGCTGCTCCCATGCAATCCCAGCATATCTCAAGATCCTCTCTGCGCTCCATTTCTTTGCCACTGGCTCTTTCCAAAGGGTCTCCAGTGACCATATGGGCATATCCCAGGCGAGCCAGTCGCGGTGCCTGCATCAGGTACTGAGATGCATCACTGCAAGATCCCACAACCACATACAAATGCCACGTACACTGGCCCTGAGACAAAGGGCAGCACGAGATTTCTCTCTCATTGCACAATTGCCACGTGTGCTGGGTGCAATTGATTGAACCCATGTGGCCCTTCAGCCACCCCGCCACATTGCACACATCTTCTGCAACAGACACCGATGGCATTCCATCAACGTGCAAGCTGTCTGTGATGCCAGGGGGCTGTTCATCAATGTGCATGCGGTGTTCCCAGGCAGTACCCATGACAGCTTCATATTCCGCATGTCACCTCTTGCCCGGCGGATGGCTGCGGGAGAATTTGACAACATGTAGCTACTGGGTAAGTACCAAGCGTTAGAAATGAGGGAAATGTGTTTTGCAAATGTATGAATGCCCCCCAACATAAACCATTGTACAATAAGAATCATAAAGCTACATACATGGCCCAACAGATACTGCATGTAATACAGTACAGATCATGTCCTGTGCAAGTCAAAGAGGGAAATGTAACCAACTGCCCTTTTCCCTCTCCTCAGGTGACGCTGGGTATGCACTCACCCCACATCTCCTCACCCCTTACAGGCGTGCAAACACTGTACCACAGCGTAGGTACAATCGGGCACACATACGGACTCGAGCCATCATAGAGCGCACTTTTGGTCTGTTTAAGTCGCAATTCAGATGTCTCGACCGTACAGGCGGGGTGCTGCAGTACTCCCCAGAAGTCGTGTGCAAGATCATATTAGCCTGTTGTGTCTTGCACAACATTGCCTTAGCGCATGGCTTACACATACCGCTGGAACCTCGGCTAGCTCTGAATCTGGGAAACCGGGCCATGGCACATAACCGAGGTCAGGGCATGCAAGTCCGTGAGCAGCTCGTTGCCACATTTTTCACATGAGCAACCTGTAGTGGAATGGACTAAATGTGGATTGCTGTCTGTTGCCAATGATGAAACTTGGATATACTCGACTGTGTCATAAATTCCTTCCTGAGACAACTTTGCAAGCCACACTAACTGCATGTTCATCACAGCTGGTGACAGTAGTCAAAAGGTTGAGCGTGCTGCAGCTCATGTGCCCATGTCAGCGATCAGTGTAGTGGATGTCCCGAAAGAATCTATTGACGCTGATGGAAAATGAGACATGTACTGAGAGACACAGCCGGACCTCATGAGGATGGGTCACTGAATCAGAAAATGCTCTAACCATAGCATTAGCGGGCCTGTGCCATCAACAGATGTGACTCACCCCCAAAAGATGCGCCTACGACGTCAGTGATGTCATGGGTGAATCAGACACCATGGGGCAGATGAATACGCCCCGTGCACCACTTTTGCGCCCCCGTTGCGTCACTTAAGTGACGCAGCGGCGGCGCCGACACAGCGCCATACTGCTTGCTATTTACAACGTGACCCATCTAGGGAGATGCGTCACGTTGTCAAGCTTGTGCCACATGTGGGCGTACCTGCACAGGGGGAGGGGCCTTCTGGCACAGGAATGCCTCCGAAAAGTGGCTGATTGAAATCCACAAGATTTCACTCAGATACATTTCAGGCCATGCTGCGTCAAAGCCCTGCGCCTGCTTGAAGCAGGCTTAAGGATTGACGCAGCATGTCAGGGATAGGGGCACCCCGAGCCGTGCTGGAGCTGTGTGGCGGTTGAGACGCAACTCCAGCAATGCGCCAACCTTACGCCGGCCAGATGCGTCACGCATCTGCTTGTCCTTGCAACACGATGCACGGCATTGTGAATGCGGCGCTTCTGCGGTGGTGCAAGGGAAAACTTGCATGACGCATCTCCCATGGCGCATCCCTGCTGATCTGCAGGGATGTGCCAGGGAACATAAATCTGCCCCCATGTGTCTGTGATATATCCACACTTCTCCATCCCAATGTTACGTAACACATCACACAACTCTGCTACTGAGCACCCAATATGGACTACATGTACCATGATGCAAAGCATGAGAAAGTGAAACAGGGGTTTCATGTTGTGTCAGCCCCCCTGGCCATTAGTGCAGAAATGTCTTTAAATGGTCTCTTCCCCCTCTTGTTACATTTTAATAATTCACACATGCACTGTCTTTTCTTTTTTATCCACAACAGAACAGCAGGATGGCAGTAGATTACATTCATGATTGTGGATGGATATGGATGAATACAAAATGGCTGCCAACTATTTCCTGTGATGTATTTCCTGCCTCCCACTCCCTGTCAAACATATCCTGTATTAAAAAATCAGTTCCGGGTCATTTTCGGAGTTTACGGCACAAAAGCGGAAGTCCCGATCACGGAGCGTACGGCGCGTGCGCGGACCCTCCGCTCCGGATTCGGAAACTGCGCTCGCGGGCCGTAAACTCCGAAAATGACCCGGAACACATTATTTCATTCAGGAAATGTTTTACAGGAAGTTGGAGGCAGGAAATACATCACAGGAAATAGTTGGCAGCCATTTTGTGTTCATTCTGAGTCATCCTCACTCACAGATCAGATCCTCTGACAGCCTGCTGCTCCCATCATACTTATTATCCCCATAATGGCTGAGGGTTATGAAGAGAAGGCACCCCCTTTCACTGAAAGTGAGTTAGACATCTTGGCTGAGGGGGTGCTGGGCAAATATCCTCAGCTATATGGGGACCCTGAACACCAGCTGAGCAATGCAGCCCGGGCCAGGCTGTGGGCCAACATCGGGGAGCGCTGCAGTGCAGTGGGAGTCCACACCAGGAGTGCGAGGGCATGCCGCAAGCGCTGGGAGGACCTGAAACGGTGGTCCCGGCACAATGCTGAGGAGATGGTGGGCCAGTCCTCCCAGCACCATGTGCATCGTCCTCGCCTATCCCCACTGTACAGAAGGGTCCTGCGAGCAGCTTGGCCAACCCTCCATGCTCAGCTGGAGGAGCATGAGCAGCAGGGACATGGTAAGTGCATCATGTGCTAAATGTGTCTGGGAGCATGATGTGAGTGAAACAGTGCTGTACCATTGTGTGTCCGATGCTTCCATACACTGATTCTGTGTCCTTGCAGCAGTCACCAAGCATAAAAAGGCACACTGTGGCATATGGACTGTACAGGGCAGAGTGCATTTTGGGAGTTGTAGTTTCGTCATGACAACTGGCTAAATGAATCTGATAGCTAGGGGTATACCCAACTATTACACCATCCATTATCTGGCTAAAGTGAACACAATATATGAAGAAACGTGGTATGGAGGAAAAGATATAACTATATTTGTGAACAAGGACACATTTTATGATCCTTTCACATGTGATTGAATTCACTTCTCATTTTCTTTGTATTTGTGCTGAGCATATACAAAAACATATATTTACAAAACATAACCTCTGCACATATGACACAAGTACGCTACTGTCCTAAACATTAATTTTCAATTGTGGCTCCCCCCTTCAATAGTGTGGACAACCCCAGAGGGCATATGCATTGCATGAGAAGTATCAATGTCCCCATAAATTCTAAGGCAATGCAATGCTAAGGCTACGCGAGTTTGTTCAGGAGAGCACTATCTGCAGCATACGCTGCAGATAGTGCTCTCCTGAACAAACTCGTGTAGCGAGATTTAGCACCGATAGCTATCAAGGAGAGGCTAGAGAAGCAAGCGCGTAATCACGACGGAAGAAATCTTGACTTTAGAACACGAACAGGGGGCCCAGCTGAATTTTCAATAAAGAGATGGAATAGGGCGTGGATCCCCTGCGTCCCACTCCTGGCTATTGTACAGTACTTACGCTTGGTATGCTGAGTAGAGGGACCAGTCTAAGATTGCTGCGGTTATCCTTGTCCTGAAGAGGCCAAAAGGAATTGATTGACTGAAACGCGCCCGCGTCGACATTTTGGTTTTACAGAGGGACCCATAAGAATTTGATTGTGTTGGGATTCAACAACCTTGCATTGCCTTAGAATTTATGGAGACATTGATACTTCTCATGCAATGTATATGCCCTCTGGGGTTGTCCACACTATTGAAGGGTGGACCCACAATTGAAAATTAATGTTTAGGACAGTAGCGTAGTTTTGTTATATGTACAGACGTTTGGTTTTGTAAATATATGTTTTTGTATATGCTCAGCACAAATACAAAGAAAATGAGAAGTGAATTTAATCACATGTGAATGGATAATTAAAAGTGTCCTTGTTCGAATATATTTGTATATCCTTTCCTCCATACCACGTATCTTTATAAACTGGCTAAATGAGCCATAATAGTGCATTAATACTGAAATCTGCTCCTCACGCACCACTACAATTGGCACTAGGAAATCATGTGTGCATTGGATGAGCAATGGTACAGACACTGTCCAGTGTGAGCATGGCAGGCCAAAGGGCATTGGATGCTATGACTTGCATTGCATTTGTAGAGTTTGGGTTCTAATTGTGACAAATCTTCATGTGCCATGGAGTCAAGACAGACCTTGACATCATTGCATCACTCCTAAGCGCTTCTAAATTTGCAAGGGGTGTCCACTGACAGACGTCTCACCCTCAGTGGGCTTTTTGACATTTCACATGTACAGGTAGCTGTCACAACAATCCCCCACTGTTCAGCGGTGTACTGCATTACCATATCAGTCACCAAAGACAATAGGTGCCACTGGATAGTCAGATCATGTGTGGGGACAGCCCAAGGCTAGACACACAATGTAGCTACACAAATAGCCCAGAGCCTCAGTGGATGTGTGACCCACATTCCCCACTTGTCTTGTCCCATACAATGACACAAAGCAGCTGACACTTGTCCAGACCTTAAATAGCTGCGACTCCCTAGGAATGGCCAAAATCCGAGAAATCTGGACTCTTCATGTTCTCCATTGGTGGACTGCTTTTGGAACCTGCACATGTAGCAGTGGCAGGACACACAGATCACCAGAATGCCAGGTTGAGGGTTGAGCAATACAGTTGTGTAAGCCACAAACATCCACGTGAGATGGCCATGTCAGACTAAATCCAGTAAATGACAGTGAACATACACGTAATGTCAGCTCATAGACGCTGACCACTATAGAGTGTGATCAGAGGAAAATAAGTCTGAGCTTGGCTCCTCTGTGTATGTGTCTCGTCCTGCATGACACAACCATGACATTATTATTTTGCTTACATTTCTGCAGGAACAGCTGGCGAAACGGAAGGGCAGCAGCACCAGGTCCGGAGCAAGAGGCCACCAGTGCGGCGGCGGCTACACCCTCTTTCCACCAGCGAGGAAGAGGAGGATGAGGAGGGACCCTCAACATCAAGAGACAAGGGGATTGCGCCCACCCGGACTGACAAGGAACACCCTGATGCTGGTGCTACATCCCGGGTGGAGGCTGAAGACATTGAAGAGGGGGGGTGGGGGGTGAACCCGACACCTCGGACCATGATGTGTTGGGAAGCTACTCTCCCCATGACACTTCACCTGTGGGCCCTGAAGAGGTGTCCTCGGGGCAGTCCAACACACAACCTAGGCCTGCCATCAGCCCCTCCCTACCTCTAGAGTCCCCCATGCCATCGGGGGCTCCAGCTGAATCCCCTGCAACAAGTCCCCCTCATCGTCGCCGCCAGCCCCACAACATCATTGGCTCCGGACCTCAGGCACCACATCCCTCCTGTCCCCCCCAGGCCCCTCCCGGTGTTGTTCCTCCTGTGGCTGTGCCAGTGGACTTGATGTGGATGTGTGAGGGTCAGCCAGACATGTCCGCTCGCATCCAGCTACAAGTGTGTATGGAGGTACGCATGATGCGAGAGAACATGCTCCGATGTATGGCCACCCTCGCCACCAGCGTCAATTCACTGACCACAGCCATGTCGTCTGTTGTCTCCCCAATCCCTTCCCATACCACCGTCAATGTCTCCCCCTGTCCGTTGCCCCACACTGTTTCCCCCTGTACTCCTCGTGTGTCACGAACACATGTGGTGCCTGTTACTGCACCTGCCAGACGTGTGCCTGCGTCGGACTCAGAGGATCTGGACATTGTGGTCCTAGAGGATGACCAGAAGGACACTTGACTTTTGACGGAGACATTGACGTGAACAATTATTTCAGTTTCCCCTTGTAAATAGACTGTTTTCCCTGACGCTCCCTGACGTGTTATATTTTTGTTGCCCCACCCCAATCCAGGTTCCCTTCTCCCTTTGCATCAAGACCATCATTTGTTTTCCTTCCTCCCTTCCAAACGGACGGTTGTTCTGTTGATGCCTAAATATATTTGAGGAATCCTACTTACTTCTACTTGTTTGACGTCATTTAGAATGTCGGGTTCTGAATCAGGACACATATTTGGTGAGTCATCTGCTATGCACATAATGGCTTGTTGCAATGAAGGGTTATACTTGTAACTGTGTCACACACACACATACCTTCTCACATCTCGAGGCCACCTACATCGTTACACAGGACATGAGACACAACAGAGTTCTTTATTTTGAGGTCTTTATTTGGTGAACACACAATCACGTGGTTACATAGTCCTGGGTTCCTGTCACCGGGGATCGAGCTTGAGACGTCGCAATTTGGGGGGGGAGGACCGCTCGCAGTGCTCAGCTCTGGCTCGCCGCCTACGTGGAGGTGGGTACTGTCCAAGGGACTGTCCAGGGTCATCTACATGTGCTGGTGCAGATGGTGTGTGCACACTTGATGGTTGTGCCTGGACAAGGGCCGGTTGTGCAAGTGGTGGGAGTGCCTGTACAGGGGGTGGTGGTGGTTATGCAGGTGGTGGGAGTGCCTGTACAGGGGGTGGTGGTGGTTGTGCAGGTGGTGGGAGTGCCTGTACAGGGAGTGGTTTTGGTTGTGCAGGTGGTGGGAGTGCCTGTACAGGGGTTGTTGGTGGTTGTGCAGGTGGGGGCAGTGCCTGTACAGGGGTTGATGGTGGTTGTGCAGGTGGCGGGAGTGCCTGTACAGGGGTTGGTGGTGGTTGTGCAGGTGGTGGGAGTGCCTGTACAGGGGTTGGTGGTGGTTGTGCAGGTGGCGGGAGTGCCTGTACAGGGGTTGGTGTTGGGAGTGCCAGTTCAGGCCGCTGGTGTGGATGTCTCCCTTTGCTCTGTTGCTGTGCAGTTGGTACAGGTGTGGGGATGTGATGTCCTGTGGGCAGATATGATGGCTCCCCTCCCTGCGTTGACCGTGAAGGGAAAGGTTGGCTCACTCTCAATATGCCCTCCATCATCTTCATGGCCAAGGCATGGTGTCTTGCACTCTCTTCCCTTTGGATGGATAGCATGTCTCGCATATTTCTGGACATGTCCTGCCAAGTCCTATCCATCCTATCCAACACTTGGCTCAGCCTCTCCACCGCCTGAGGGAAGTGGACCATGTCCTGCAGGGAGTCCGACATGTCGGACAGGGTAGCCCCTATGGCACTAATGTCCTGCCTCACATCGCTCTGCTGTTGGTAGAAGTCCTGCTCCCACTGGCCATCACAGCCAGGTGCAGGCCCTCTCTGCAGCTGTCTGCCATGGATGGGACGAGCAGGTCCTACAGCAGGGGGGGGGGGTGGCAGGTGGGAGCCTGTGGGCAGGTGAATGGTGCCCAGGGGATTCCGGCAGCACAACAGGGCTGGTACTACCCCCAGATGGTGGAGAGGATGGCAGGGATACACTGTCTAGGGAAGAGTGGGTAGGGGAACCACCATGTTGGTCCTGGACGTGAGGACTGTGAGGTAGTGATGTCTGTGTTGTGATGCGTGGGTGCTGTGGCTGGTTTGCTCGAGTCTGGGGACAGGCCATGGTATGCTTGGGAGGAGGCTGACGGACGTTGCTTGGCAGAGGAGTTGATGCCCTGACCAATTTAGCCAATCTGGCACGATAGTGCGCATTGGCATCTTCATCGTCATCAGACATGTAGTCCTCATCATCCACCAAGTAGACGTCCTCAGGAAATTCATCCTCCTCCTCCTGAGCAGTGCTTGCAGCCGACATCACAGCTTGGAGGATCAGGGGATTCTCCCCTCTGATTCCCCGTCGGCCCGCACTGGTCATAGGCCTGTCATCCTCGTCATCAGCATCCCCTGGAACAGAGGTTGCAACCGTATTAGGGATTGACCTGGTATAGCATGTGGTGCAACACAAGGGTTTGTATTAACTGTACTTTGCATCAACAGATGAGGATCATGTGACCTGTGTAGGGTACCACCACAAATGACAGCTCACACCATAGCACTGAGGTGTTACACAGATACAGGCAAACTCACCAGCTCCAGCCACAACTCTCTGTCCCTTGGTGTTCCCCCCTAGTGTCACCTGCTGGACCTGTCTCCTCACGGCTTTTGTAGGCCTAGCTGTCCCTGAACCAGCAGCTGTAGAGGGAAGTGACAACATTCTCAATTATCTGCATCACCAATTGTCAGACAGGCACATGACACTCCTGATTTGTATTTCACTTTGTACACAACAACTGCTGATTACATGCAGAGGGGAATCAGGATCTCTGTCATGGCTTTGGAGTCGAAGCCAGTGACACACCTCATGCCAGAATTACCTGAAGGACAGGTGCGTGATGGTTTCAACACTGCAGCCAGGCTGTCATTCAGTCCCTGGGATGGTGCACGCTGCTGTGGTGTCATCCGGTCAGCATCTGTGATAAGACATACAGGTCTATATTTACAACCACAGATGGTAGCTCTGAGCCAACATGTCATTCTCAATGACCATTTGTGGGTAATCCAGAACAATGTGCAGCATGTTTAGCTCCTGAACTTTACATTTGGGCACCTGCTCACATGCAGCAGTTGCCAGCCGTTTCATCCACACAGCAGTGACATCAATAAGATGACACATCAACAGACACCTCATGCTAGAATTACCTGAAGGACGGGTGCGCGAGGGTTGAACTGCTGCAGCCAGGCTGTCATTCAGTCCCCGGGATTGTGCACGCTGCTGTGGTGTCATCCGGTCAGCAGCTGTGATAAGACATACAGGTCTATATTTTGCAACCAGAGATGGTAGCTCTGAGCCAACATGTCATTCTCAATGACCATTTGTGGGTAATCCAGAAAAATGTGCAACATGTTTAGCTCCTGAACTTTACATTTGGGCACCTGCTCACATGCAGCAGCTGCCAGCCGTTTCCTCCACACAGCAGTGACATCAATAAGATGACACATCAACAGACACCTCATGCTAGAATTACCTGAAGGACGGGTGTGCGAGGGTTGAACTGCTGCAGCCAGGATGTCATTCAGTCCCCGGGATGGTGCACGCTGCTGTGGTGTCATCCGGTCAGCAGCTGTGATAAGACATACAGGTCTATATTTTGCAACCACAGATGGTAGCTCTGAGCCAACATGTCATTCTCAATGACCATTTGTGGGTAATCCAGAACAATGTGCAGCATGTTTAGCTCCTGAACTTTACATTTGGGCACCTGCTCACATGCAGCAGTTGCCAGCCGTTTCCTCCACACAGCAGTGACATCAATAAGATGACACATCAACAGACACCTCATGCTAGAATTACCTGAAGGACGGGTGTGCGAGGGTTGAACTGCTGCAGCCAGGATGTCATTCAGTCCCCGGGATGGTGCACGCTGCTGTGGTGTCATCCGGTCAGCAGCTGTGATAAGACATACAGGTCTATATTTTGCAACCACAGATGGTAGCTCTGAGCCAACATGTCATTCTCAATGACCATTTGTGGGTAATCCAGAACAATGTGCAGCATGTTTAGCTCCTGAACTTTACATTTGGGCACCTGCTCACATGCAGCAGTTGCCAGCCGTTTCCTCCACACAGCAGTGACATCAATAAGATGACACATCAACAGACACACATGTATGAGAAGATTACTGATAGGAAGGGATAAATGACCCGGATTCCTCCCCATTACACTGCTTTCACCTTTGCCATTCAGACTTACATATTTCCAGAGTCTCATGTTGTTTGTTGTCAAGTCAGAAAGGGTTTCATGTGTGAGATTAGCAATAGTCAGGGACATGATGTTGCTCATTTGTGCTTCCCCACGCATGAAGTCACACATATTTGTATGAGAGAACACAGATGTCTTATGTCCTTTGAGTGTCCTCTCTTTGCGTACTCTATTTCCCAGATCATGGTACTACTTAGCTGACGACGATTGGTGTCTTGTACAGCAGACATCCAAACCTCATGTCAAACACTCACCTATACATGTGAATACAGTAGGAGAGGAGGCAAGCAGAATGTATCATTTGGTTTATACTCACACATTGCGGATAGGCTGAGAGGCTTTGATGCCTTCTGCCTGCACTGGATTAGCGTGTTGCTCTTCAGCCTAGTCATTTAGCAGGTGTAACTGCATGAAGGTTCACCTTAGCAGCCCCTACATTCATCTCAAAGGTACACTACTGGCATCAGTGTTGGCCTCAGCCATGCTATTTTCATCATGGTGTTTCCTATCATTGAATTGCAAGCCGGTTGTGTTTTGGTCACTTCATATGACTCATGGTACTATTGAATGTCCATTCTGCACTCACTTGGCATACATTTTGTGTCATCCTTTCATTGGCCACCAGGGTCCGATCTTGCATGGGTTCAAATGCCATATGTGAGCATATTGTGATGCAGGACAACAGTGTTGTAATACACATACAACATACGGCGGACGTGAAAGGCACATTTCATGAGCAGTCAGCCTGATATATTCTTGAGTTCCCCTCCCTTGGCCCAGCACCGGATATTGTGTGGGCCCTGAACAGATGTCACAGCCAACCTTGTAGCAGAAGTCAGTGTGTGTATTTGATTCTGGGAGGACCTCGTTGTACCTACATTGATAAGTGTGTTTTGCTACTTTACATTCCTGCAGCCACATGTGATGCACTAGATTTCTGGCACAAAAGGATGAGCACAAGCAGTTGTGGGCACCAGCGTCGCTGAAGTGTGTTATACGTAATTTCAGGATTGCTCCCACATGACTTCGAATGGGCCCACTACCTGGATGCAACCAATATCACAATGACATGTCTACGGATCCTGATGTGAGGTCCACTATCGTGTTTTGTTGATGGGCAGCACAAAAGCCAGACAATGTAAGTGGTACATGACCAGCTGTGTGGACTGGGAATTTGATCTATATTGGAAACATTCAAAGTTGGACAGTGTATGCATTGTCAATACTAATGACCCTGGGATCTCACTTGTTCATCATTGCCATATTTCAGTCAATTAGTTTGATTGATTACGTCTACAGACACCATTACAACATAGTGGGGACACCCTTTTGAGTAGTTGTGGCACTCGATAACAGGATTGGATTGCCAGGTCTGGGGCTGTTGCTGAAAAACATGTAATGTTCCGCAATTACGAAGGTTTGATGAGCCAAGACATGTAATATATTGTCTTCAGCTGTTCACAATTATAATTAGCTAAAGGTGGATGTCCATTGACAACTCCAATAGTAATGCAGCTATTTGTTCATCTCTGGTTGACTTTCATATGTGGGCACTATATGTGCCTCGGTCACTCCTGACAATGTATGCATTTTGACCATCTCCTGGCCACTTTGACTTACCAGTCGGTGAGGGTGGTATGCCTATCACTGTACGGTGGCGATTCCTCCCAGTCGGTGCAGGGACCTCTGCTGCGGCAGTTGTCTGTGCTCTGGCTGAATGTGTCAATGGGTGAGAAGAGAGAAAACTAAACATCTGGAATATGTGCTTGTGGAACATTTCTGTGATTTCCCCATTTCTTCTGCATGCTAACAGTGTTATGCAGTACTGCCGCTGACTGGGCAGGTAGGAGCAGTGGTGCATTGGGGACGTAATGGCGTGGCAGGGTGGGAAATGTACAACAGAATAGGTGTCTGACTTTTGGATCTGATGATTCTCTCACCTTCTGCTTTGTGCTTTAAGCTGGCACAGGGTGATTTACTTCTTTGATATTTAGTGGCATGTTTACACGCCCCTTGTAATACATTTACACCGCAGTTGCGTCACTTCTGTGACACAGCGGTGGGGTAATACAGGTGACACATTTAGACTTATTCACAATGTTATGCATCTATGGGGATGCCTCACGGTGTGCGGTCCTGCGCAACATTAAACATGCATCAGCTGTGATGTAGGCAGGGTGTGTGTTAATTTGGTTATGCCTCGTACAAGTGATGCATTGTAATCGACGGCATTTCACGTAGTCACTTTTCATAGGGTGGTGCCATGCAAACTTAAACCAGCTTGAGGCACATGTAATGAGTGGCCCAGAACGTTAGGTGTAGGCGGTCCATGGACATTGTTGGAGTTGCGTCACACTTGCGACACTACTCCAGCAGAGCACCCCCCTAATGCCATCAGTTGCGACACCCATCTGTCTATCCCAGCGCCACAGTGCACCGCATTGTCAATGTGACGCATCCGCGGTTGCACAAGAGTTGGATTGCGTGTGGCATTGTTACTGGCGCATCTCTGCTGATATTTGTCAATTGCTACTTAGCGGGCTGGTGTATTACTGCAACTGGACAGTGCCCATGTTTTCTGAAGTGGGGGAGGGATTTGCCATTTCCATCGCTAAGGATTGTGGGACTTGTAGTGCTACATACAGAGGGTGACACAGGAGTCTCTGACTGACGGATTTATTTATACACTTTGGACTACTTCCTTATTCACACTGACAGTGCAACACAGACATTCTATTCATGCACTTTATCTTTTCATCCCACTTACCTGGTACCACTTAGCGGACGTCACTGACAGGCAGCCCATGGACCAAGCGGGGGTGTATGGTTGTCAGGATATCCTCCTCCAGTGGGGTGAGGCGGATGCGTGGTCCAGAGTATGCGGCTGGGAGGATCCGTTGTAATTCAATCCGGGAGTATTTCTCCTTTACCCTCAGCCGCTCATCCTGCCATTTATTTTTTTAGGTCCTGGACAGTGCGCCTCTCCTCCCCCAATGCTGTGACAGCAGTGGATAATTGCTGCCACAGGGCTGCCTTCTGTGTCCCACTGGTGCAGTAGGGTGGGAATCCATAGAGGCGTTTGTGGTGCCTGACAATGAACACCACAAGCATGGTGGTCTCCTCTGCTGTGTAGTTCCTCTTTCTCTTCAGGAGGTCCATTTTTCTTAGCCGGTGTCAGCTTGCAAAGACAAACTCTGTGTGGCCAAACCTGTTCCTTCACTGTGTGCTGCTTTTAAATGTTTTTTGCTGCTGGTCAATCAGTGTTAATTGGCTTCAGCTGGATCATGGTGGGGGATGGTAGGCACTAGCAACATGATGGCTAACTGGAGCTGTTGGCTGGGATTGGCTGGAGTGCGTCAGCTGATGCATGGTGGGGGATGGTAGGGACTTGGACAGGTGTTTACCCTTGGCTCAAATGATCAATGGCCACAGTTAATGTAGTCTGGTCCCAATTCTGATTTTCCGGCCCGAGAGCGAAATTTCCGGCCCGAGAACGGAGTTTCCGGCCCGTATGCGGACTTTCCGGCCTGGAGCCGGACTATCCGGCCCGCGAGCGGACTTTCCGCTCCGTAGCCGGAAATTCCGGCCCGAGTGCAGACGTAAGTTTAGTGGTCGTAAATGGATTCTGTGAATAGCAAAAGTTCTAAGTTCATTTTGTGAATAGCAAAAGTAGTAAGTTCACTCTGTGAATACCAGTAGTAGTAGGTGCATTCTGTGAATACCAAAATGGTAGTAAGTTTAGGATTTAGTCTTAAGTTTGTTCTGTGAATCGGGCCCTCTGCATTTTAGATAATCACATGTTGGGGATTATTGTGCTGAGTTTTTTAATTCTTCTCCTAAAAATTGTCATTTGAAAATTGTTGCTTCAGCTCAGACGCCTAGGTCTCTTGTGTTGCACCTGTGTTTTAAAAACCTTGCCAGAATGGAACCTACCTTTAGTGCTTATAATCTGTTGGAATACAGTATGTGGGAGTTAAGGGGGTTCTGTGAGGAGAGAAGCTTAGCAGTGGGTGAGGAAGACACTCGGCTATCCCTTAGGACAGCCCTGCTACTCTGGCAACAGGATAGATGGAGACAGATAGGCAGGGACCAGGACGCACTCCAAGAGGGTGGTGGGTCTGAGGGTGACCCTGAGTAGTCTGAAGAAGATGACAGGACAGGGACGCCAGTAGATAGTGAGGACCCCATAGGTAGGGAGTCCCTTGCTGGGTCCAGTGTCAGGGGCAGTGCCCCACCCCTTTCCCTATCCCCAGAGGAGTGGGTAGATAGGAGGGAAGAAAGGGAGCATCAGCTGGCGTTGGAGAAGCTCAGGTTAGAGCATGCCAAGAAGATAGCGCAGCTGAATGTGGAGGAGAAAAAGTTTGAGACCGAGAGGGTCTTAGCGCAGGAGAGGATGGCGGAGGCTGAGAGGGCCTTCGACAGGGAGAAATTAGCTCTGGAGGGTAAGTTGTCCCCTGAGCGCAGTGGTAGTTTTCTGGATTCCCCAGTGAGGGTGGAGTCCAGTGGTGGCAGCGATATAGAGTCCAGTGCAGGAAGTCCCATTTCCAGTTCCCAAAGTATGGTACCTTGTTCCCAAGAAGAGGAGTATAGGTTGGGGGCGTGGCCGAGCCGAGCTGCAAGATGGCCGCCGTGTAACGGGGCTCTGCCGGCCGGACAACTAATCCGTCAGCCCATCCGGTCTCTGCCTTGAAACTTGTGCAGGGAAGCTACGGCGGGAGGTGCCCCGACGAAGGGGAGTCTAGGGGTGCTGCTGCGGCCGAAATCGGCGGTGGAGATCAGGAGCTACACACCCTAGCTGATCCGGCGGCTGGGAGGAGCCGCGCTGGGCGGCGTCCTCTGCTACGCGAGGCCCTGGTCGCGGGCCGTGGCCCGTCGGAGGCGTGGAAACTGTCGGTGCCGCTGGTGGAGCGTTGGACGCCCCGAGATTAGCACCCAGGTGACGGGAGCGGACCCCTGCTGTGCGGCTGACACCCTTCGCTGTGAGGCTGGTGTGCGACGTATGCGGAGCTGTCGTGCGGGCTGCTTGGGCCCTGCCGGCGCGGCCGAGCTCTTGACTGCTGCCGGATGCCGGTGCTCCTGCTGCGGCTAGACGACGAGGGACGGAGGCTGCGGCGCCTTGTGAGTGCGGCCCGTTCCATACCTGCCGTGGGGGACATCCGGCTATCTGGCCTTTGGTATCTATGCTCTGAAAAATCCGCAGATCTGCCAGCTGGGGAGCTGATGAGGTGGTGGATTGGAGGACACGAGAGACCGGCCGGGTTGCCCTCCGAGCTGCTGCCCGAACGCGGAGAGGCCGCCGTTTGTACATGATTAAAATGGGCCCTGGACCTGAGGGCGCCGAGAGCTGGCTGGACACTATCTGTTTGGCAGTGATCTCTGCGGAACGCGGGCGGAGTGTGGGACCGCCTGGTGCTGGGACCATCTGGCGGGCGCGATCCTTGCGCTTGGTGAGGCCTCTGACCGGCGGTGTGCCTGCTGCCTCCCTCAGTTGGTACAGGTGTGTGATGGCCCCTCAGGGGCGCCATGGGGAAGCCGGACACCAAGCAGCGGAAGCTCCACTTTGAGAAGCAGGCTTCCCGCGGCGCCGAGGCGGTGCCGCCGTCGCAGACTGTTGTCCCCGAAACGCAGTTGGACTTAACACCGGAGGATGATGTTAAGAGCATGTTCCGCGACCTTAAGGGCTGCCTCAAGGACATTGACGGCAAACTTGACTCCATGGCCCAGCGGCTTGATGGCATATCGCATAAGGTCGACCAGCACGAGGAACGTCTCGCGGCGGTGGAGGCGCGGATAGCCGACTGCGAAGAGGGCCAAGGAGACACCCAGGAGAAATTACTTCGCATGGACAAGGTCCTGGAGGTGATACGGGGGCGAAATGAAGATTTGGAAGCCCGCTCCCGCAGAAATAACGTACGAATTATTGGTGTTGCGGAATCCACAAACATTGGCAATATGGAACAATTCGTTGAGGGGATGTTCCGCGACATGTTTGGGGAGGACCTATCGGCCATGTTCTTGATCGAGCGTGCACACCGCACGTTGGGGCCGCGACCTGTGCCGGGAGCTCCGCCACGACCGATACTGGCCCGTTTACTAAATTATCGTGACAGGGATACTATCCTGCGGTTGGCACGTGAAAAAGGTGAGCTCACGTTCCAAAATATGGCCATCTCCCTATTTCCAGATTTCACGCAGGCTGTGCAGGCTGCGCGGCGAGAATTCATGCCGGCAAAAAAAATCTTCCAGAAGGTGGGGACTAAGTATGCAATGCTGTACCCGGCCAAGTTGCGGATACACCATAAAGGGAAGCCAATGGTATTCACGGAGGCGGCGGATGCGCTCAAATTTGCGAGACAGGCGGAAAGGTCGCAGCGAGAGCGGCGAGATAGGCAAGACTCGCCGCTGATGGGCCAGTTAAGTGATAATGACTAACGCAGCACAGTAACACCTTGAGACGTGTTGGGACGCCGGACACCGTGATGGTTGGCTGCACGGCCTATAACCACCTATGGGGGACCCTGAGGCCTGCGGGACCGATAGCCCCATCCCGGAGCTGGTGGACTGGTCGGCTTTAACACGGGTGATCTGACTGACACCCAGTGGAACACTGTAAGGGGGGAAATTAAGGGCCTCCCTAGCTGTAAGTTGTTGTACTGCATGAGTAGCAGGCAGGACAGTCCGGCCACCCTGTTGGTTTTAGACGGGGGAGTTAGCCGGTGACCCCACGCCCCTGTGGGATGATTCCCGAGATACGATTGCAGGACAGTTACTGTTGGCTGGGGTGGCGGGGGGGTAAGACATCTCAACCTGATTGGGGGGTTGGAGTGGGTGGCGGGGGGTTGTGGTTAATGATGGTTGGTTGTATTATACTGCTTCTTTTTATTGCACCACTTAATGATGATGCGGCCTTGCCATGTGCAGAATTTGTGTGGTTGTGGAACCGAGAGACTCTGCAGCGAGAGGTCCCCCTGTGGGCCCTGGAACGGGGGTCTTTGTTGACTTCTCCATTACATAGGAACCACGAATATAAGCCTCCCTGACCGCGCTGCGCTGCCTTACATGGAATATCCGTGGTCTTAACGATCACCGCAAGATACGCCTGACCCATGCGTATTTGACAAGACACCAAATCGACATATGTTTCCTACAGGAAACGCATTTGGCTCGCAACGCCGGGGACAAACTTAGAGATGCTCGATGGAGCGAGATACACTCCTCCGGCTGCTCCAATTACTCTCGGGGTGTGGCTATTCTACTCCGTGAAGGCCTTCCCTGGCAGACGTTTAAGGTACACGCGGACTCTGAGGGGCGCTACATAATATTGCTAGGGCAGCTATTTCACACGCCGATCACACTAGTTAACAAATATGGCCCCAACTCGGATGACCCTGGGTTTTTTCGGCACCTCTGGCACCTGGCACAATCACTGGGAGGCGGGGCATGCATGTGGGGAGGTGATTTTAATGCAGTACTGTCACCGGAGCTAGATAGGGAGGGGGCTGCTCGCGCGCACCACCCGCAAGCTGCGAATCTTATACGCGGCCTAATGGCTGATTATAATCTCCAGGACTCGTGGCGCGTATTACATCCCGCGGTTAAGGAAGGCACCTGCTTCACCCCTCACAGAGGAGCCTGGTCCCGCTTGGACTTCTGGCTCTTGACCCCGCAGGTTCATGCCTGGGTGTCTGCAGTCACCCACAAGGCGCGCACCCTCTCAGACCACTCACCTGTTGAACTGACTCTGGCTGTTCCTAAGCCATATATTACACCCTTCACTTGGCGATTGCCTGCGCAGGCCCTGTCAGATCAGGTGTTTCGTGAGGATATCCATCAGCACATACTCGACTACTTTATTTTATTTATTTATTTATTTATGTTACTTATAAAGCGCTAACAATCATCCCGAGGGATATCACGGCGCTGCGATTGCTACAGTAAGGATGCAGTGGGAAAAGTAGGTATATTTAGTCATAGTCAGGGAAAAGGAAGGTTTTTAGTTGTTTCCTGAATGCCAGGTGATCCTCTATAAGTCGAAGGGCCACGGGAAGTTCATTCCACTTCCTTGCGGCAACGTAGGAAAAGGCTCGTTCACCCATTCTGGCTTTCTTTACCCGGGGTATGCTGGCCAGCGCCGCGGTTTGTGAACGGAGGTATCTAGTGGGAATGTAGAACCGGATCCTGTTTCTAAGGATAAGGGGGCCTGTCTCGTGAAGTGCTCTATGAGTGATGCACAACATTTTAAAAGTTGCTCTTTGCTTCATCGGAAGCCAGTGTAGATCTCGCAGACAGTTTGTGGCCGAGTCAAATTTCCTTTTCATGCAACTAGCCTTGGCTGCTGCGTTCTGAAGTATTTGTAGCTTGGTGAAAAGGTACTCCGCCATGCCAACGAACAGAGAGTTTCCATAATCCAGCCTGCTCATCAAGAGAGACTGAATTAGGATCCTTCTGCATTCTAATGGAATCCAAGGAAAGACTCTTTTGAGCATCTTCAGAATCGCAAAGCCTTTGCCGCATATAGCGGCTACATGAGCTTTCATGGAAAGGGATGTGTCGATCGTAATCCCAAGGTTCCTTGCTGTTAATGTAGGGGCGGGGGGGATGCCCAGTGCTTCAGGCCACCAGGTGTCATTCCACAGTTGCGTGTGGCCTCCAAACAGCAATATCTCTGATTTGTCTGCATTCAGCTTGAGGTAGTGCTTATGCATCCATTCAGCCAAATCAGAGAGACAGCTCATAAGTCTGTCCTTGGAATTGGTCTTCTCATCCAGGACTACCGTAAGTTGGGTGTCATCCGCATAGGAGCAGATTTCAACACCCCATTTTCTGCCAATTCCGGCCAAGGAAGATACGAAAACGTTAAACAGAGTAGGGCTTAGCGAGGCCCCCTGCGGGACCCCATATTTGATGGTCCGGGGGGGGGATGAGAACTTGCCCAAATGCACCGATTGGGATCTTTCCAATAGGAAGGACCGCAGCCATCCCAATGCTCTGTCCCTAATGCCTCTGGTGGCTAGTGTCTCCAGGAGCAAATTGTGTGGGACGGTATCGAATGCCGCCGAGAGGTCCAACAGGATTAGGGCAACTGTTTTCCCCTGGTCCACAAGCATTCTGATGTTGTCAAGCACGGCCAGGAGAGTTGTTTCCGTACTATTGTTGGCCCTAAAACCTGTTTGCGTGCTGTCTAGTAAATTATTAGTCTCGAGAAAACTGACCAGTTTTCTATTGACCAGTTTCTCCAGGACTTTCGACAAGTAGGGAAGCTGGGAGATAGGTCTATAATTGGCCGGATTGTTAATATCTAGGCCTGCTTTTTTTAAAAGGGGGGTGACTATGGCATTCTTCCAACTGCATGGAAATTCTGCTACTTCTAGCGAGTGATTCAGCACTTGAGTTACTGCAGGGCAAATGAAGGGAATAATTTGTCGGAAAATATGATGGGGGCAAGGGTCCAAGGGAGAGCCAGATGTAATTTCTAGCATTGTTTTGCCCACTTCCTCTTCGGAAAATGGACCAAAGCTAGTGCAAAGGACTTGGGAAGTGTGTGGCTCATGATCTATAAGGGGTCCCGCCTCAGAATTAGGGAAGGAAGAATAGATCTTGTCTATCTTTTCACAAAAGAAGTTGCTCATTTTGTCGCAACTAATTTGTGAAGGAATCAAATCAGATGATAGACTAGACGGGCTACATAGCTCCTTGACTATTTTAAAGAGCTCTTTGGAGGAGTCTTTGTTCTCTAGGATCCTATGGGAGAAGTAGTCCTTTTTTGCCTTCCTGATGGCTGTGGTATAGTGCGACAGTGCTTTTTGATACATTGACCTATTCTCTTGGGATTTTGTTAGCCTCCATTTATGCTCAAGCTTGGTGCATTTCCTTTTAAGTATCTTTAATTCCGGGTACGATTGGGGCTACCAATAAGGTTCACTTATCTGAGACACTGGAGCGTTTGAAAGGGGCAACTAGCAATACAAAATCTAGTCTGGAGCTTAGCCCCCTTCGGAAATGGGTATCTACAAAGGGGGAAGTAAGATCAATCGTATCCAGACTTTCTAACTCAGGAACTCCTGCCCTTTCTCCTGTCACAACCAAACCTAATCTGTCTGAAAGTGATCAAGTTGAACATGTCTCGGTCGGTCTCCCACTCGATACTGGTAAGAGTTTGTCTCTCGCCGACTCAGATGGTCCACCTTCTGACATGGCGGCAATTGTGGTCAGCCCCCTGGACAGCTCGCAGATCATAACACAGACAGGGGGAATAGAGGATGAAACTCCAACAATCGCCATTGAACAAATCCCGACTCTGGCTCTTCCTTGTTCATCTAAAGACATATCAGTCTCAGGGCTCAATGGGGGGGGGAAATCGTTTGAAGAATTCCCCCAGGATAAATCGTTTGATGAAGAGCCTTCTCTATCTGGGATCATGCAAGCACTTAAAATGCAGAGATTCGAAGCCCAGCAATACTACCAACAAGCTAAGGCAGACTGCTCTGAAATTAAAAAATCACTTGCCGAGGTCACCAGCAAAGTATCTCACTTATTCGTAGAGGTTTCTGACCTCCAAGACAGGGTGGCGGCAGTAGAGGAGGAAAGCACACTCACTATGAAGCAGGTTGGCATACATGATTCGCATCTGACTAGCGTCCAATTAAAACTTGAAGATCTTGAGAACCGCCAGCGGCGCACAAATTTGAGAATCTTCGGGATCCCGGAAGGTAGTGAAGGGACTGATCCGCGAGCATTTATCGTTGGTCTCCTACAAAAAGCTTTCCCGGATTTAGAGGATTGGGACATGGACACTCAAGTCCAAAGAGCGCATAGATTGCCACTCTTTCTTTCAAAGGACGCTCAATCCAAAAGAAATTTTGCAAGGCCTTTTTTGGTTTTTTTGGGTAATTTTCTGCTACGCCAGGCCATTTTCTTTAAGGCACGTCCAACAGCTCCAGTTAAAGTGGGCTCCTTTTCTATATTTGTCCGTTCCGATCTTGCTAAACCCACCATGGATAGGCGGTGGTTACTGCGGCAACTTATGGACCCTCTAAAAGCTATCTGTTCTCAGGTCATATTGCAGGAGCCTGCTCGTTTGAAAGTTATTAAAAATGGTCATACTTACTTTTTTTTTACAGAACAGGACGCAAAGAAGGCTCTTCATAACTGGCAAACCACAGCAAAAAACTGAATAAGTCCAATAACTTTCCTTTTTTCTTCTTTCTTTAAAGATGTCTGTATCTTTTCATTAACCCTATATAGGGTCTCAGGGTTTTGTTTCCTATTTGGATACTATTTACCTGCGAGAGGTTGAGGGGCTGATGGGGGTCGGTGGGCGGCCTCAGGTTGGGATTGGGGGTTTGGGTGATCTCTTTTTGCTGTCATTAGGACAGCTTAGGTTAAGGGTTGATTCCTTTCTATGGATACTGGGTGGAAGGTGCCTCTGGGTGGGGGGGTTAGAACATTAAGGCTGGGTAGGGAGAAGGGGGGATTAAATGGTCACAGCACACTAAGTAAAATAATAAAGTTTTGGTTGAAAACCTACCTTGTTAGTTTGGTTACAGATGGAACTAATAATGGTGGAACTAAGAGGGGGAAAAAAATTCTTTTTTTAAATGTCAAGTAGTAAAATTAAAATCTTGAGCTGGAATGTACGTGGACTAAACCAAGCTAATAAAAGAAGACTGGTTTCGGAAGAACTGAAGGTGTTTAAACCAGATATAATTGGCCTCGTCGAAACACATACGGCCTATAAAGATAGAAACCACCTTAAACAACTTGGTTATGATTTAATTATCTGTACAACACAAGTGGCATCTATTCGTGGGGTAGCGATATTGAAAGCAAAGCAATCTGTGTTTAAAATCTTACGGACTCTGGCTGATCCAAATGGGAGATGGGCCATAACTCAGATATCCGTCTTTAATCGTAAAATAACTATTTGTACAATCTACGGTCCGAATAATGATTCCTCTGATATTTTTGCTTTTCTTAGCTCAGAACTGTTAGATTGGTCCGGGGATTTGGTAGTGATGGGTGACTTAAATTGTATTATGGATAAAAAAATTGACACTACAAATACTAGAACTAGGAATAGAATGAGCCATGTGAGGGTAGCAATTAAAGATTTGCTTCATTTACACCAATTGGAGGATGCTTGGAGAGTGCTTTATCCCACACAACCAGGTTTTACATTTTTTTCACATCCGCACAAACACTACTCACGGATAGATATGATGTTTATTAAGTATAATATGTTGGTAAACTCTAGTATGATGGTCTGCCCCAAGATAACTTCGGATCATAATCCTATAATGTGGACACTAACTCTGGACAATGACGAGGGTGTTAAAACTAGAGATTTTACATTTCCAAAGCATTTGCTGAATAATTTAGATTACATAACATTTATGCAAGAAGCCCTCAAGGAATATCTTGTTAACAACTTACACTCTACATCTTTGGCGAATGTCTGGGACTGCCTGAAGGCATATGTAAGGGGGACTACATTACAATTTATAATCAAACAAAATCGGTCTCAATATAATTCGATGGACAGAGATTACAGGAAATATATGGAGTTAGAACAACAGCATGCACTTTCTATTATACTAAATGATGCTGAGGAACATCGAATATACCTACAGGTTTTAGATATGCGAGCAAAGCTTGGTAGAAGACTTAAAGATAAAGCGGGATCTGAGTTTATTAAGTTTAAAACGCGTCAATATGAGTATGGCGAACAGATTGGACGAGTGCTGGCT
The DNA here is from genome assembly GCF_964204655.1 of Triturus cristatus. Classification (NCBI taxonomy): domain Eukaryota; kingdom Metazoa; phylum Chordata; class Amphibia; order Caudata; family Salamandridae; genus Triturus; species Triturus cristatus. The sequence continues at coordinate 1,185,434,788 of NC_140581.1, read as the reverse complement.
CATCAGTTAGCGGATCAAAAAGCTAAGACCTATATTAAAAAAGTTATTGGGCTTAATGGTAACACCTTTTCAAAACCGCAGGAGATTGTGGAACAATTTTGTTTATTTTACACGGAATTGTATAGAGAAACAACCTGTCCCAATATACAGTTAGCTACCGCATACATACATGAGAGTGGTCTGCCCGCATTGGACCCGTCTCAGGTCTTAAGCTTAGAGAGAAATGCTGACTTAGCCGAGCTTATCTCTGCAATCGGGGCGCTACCCACAGGTAAAGCAGTTGGGGAAGACACGCTTCCACTTGAATTTTATAAAACGTTCAGGGAGCTACTGGCTCCAATTTTATTAACACTGATCAATGGGATACTTATAGGAGGGGACTCTCCCCCCTCGTGGAACAGGACTAACATTATCGTATTTCCCAAAAAAGATAAACCACCTGACAACCTCGGCTCATATAGACCGATATCTTTAATTAATTCAGACGCAAAGATCTTTTCTAAACTGTTAGCAATGCGTCTTGCCCCCTTAATGCCCTACCTAGTGTCTGAGGAACAACATGGCTTTATTCCCGGTAGGGACACCGCTGCACATATTAATACGGCTATAGTCGCATTTGACGTTGCAAACCAGCTGGACCAGCAGATTGGGATGATTATGCTGGATGCCAAGAAGGCCTTCGACCGGGTGGCCTGGGGCTCTTTGTGGTGTACGATGGGCTCCTTTGGCCTCGGCCGGAGGTTTATCTCGGCTATCCAGAAACTTTATCAAAATCCCACTGCTACCATCAAGTACAATGGCTTTGCTTCGTCAGTGTTCAAAATTGCTCGCGGTACACGTCAAGGGTGTCCGCTTTCTCCTTTACTATTTGCTTTATATATTGAGCCCTTTATTAAACACCTACTTCTTAATACTTCCATATTACCAGTTATTCTTAATGGCACATTTTTGAAACTCACTGCCTATGCGGACGACATCGCGGTTTTCTCTAGTAGGCCATTAGAAACTATCTCTGAAATAACTCAAGAAGCGCAGCGATTCGGACTATTTTCTGGATATAAACTGAATCTGAATAAAACACAGTCTATCCTAAATTTTACTTTGACTTGTGCCCCAGCATCTTTAGGCATTACAAATTCGGCTAAATATTTGCGGGTATTCTTAAGTGCTAGCACGGATGACATATTTGACTTAAATTATACACCGCTCTTGAAAAAGGTGAATGACGACCTACGTAGGTGGCAAAAGCTTCCACTGACAATTATGGGTAGGTGCAATATAGTAAAAATGAATGTACTCCCTAAATTCCTTTACTTATTTCGCACCATCCCCTTAAAGATTCCGATGTCTTTTTTTAAGCGTTTAGATAGTACGGTTGGAAGCTTTATTTGGAATCATCGGAGAGCAAGACGAGCGCTTAGATACATTAAGCTATCTTTTAAACAGGGAGGCTTTAAACTTCCAGATTTCAGAGTATATTTCTGGGCTGCCTTTATTAGTCGAATCCAGTCTCTAATTAAAGGACCAGAAGTGAGGAAGCCTTGGTTAGCGTATCAGTTGGCATCTGGTCCCAATACTGGATTCTTGCTCCAGCATATGTCCGATCCCAATTATTTTAAAAGAGTTCGATTTAAGACTATTCGTCATATTCACTATATATGGCGAGACATATGTAGAAAGTTTAACCTCTCAGATTTACATGAATTTACCTATCTTTGGGGTAATCCTAAGTTTCCTGATATATTTTCGGACTCTGTCACACAATTGTGGCAACAACTGGGAATTTCAACCTTGGGACAGCTCTATGACGAAAAAGGCTTCAAGTCATTTCAGTCTTTATCAATTGAATTTGGCTTATGCACAATTCTTTTTTTAAATATTTACAAATTAGGAACTTTTTCATGTATGGCAAAGGCCTATTGGCTCTCCCCTCCACCACAGAAGTTCTACGTATTATTTTTAAGAATAGTACCCGTGGTTTGATAGGGAGAGCTTATGCTAGTTTTATGGGAGAATTTGATGATGATTTGCCTCAGGTTGCAGCTAAATTAAATACTTTGTTTGGTATAGAGGTGACCTCAGACGATGTATCAGACTCACTTGTTAGAATTAGTTCGTCTGTCACCTCAATTAATCTAAAACTGCAACAACACCGTATTTTATTTATGTTGTATTATACCCCAAAAGTGATCTCCAAATGGTCTGTCTCAAATAACACTATTAAATCTTACTGTCCTAAATGTAACGAATTTGCTGCGGATCTGCGGCATATGTTTTTCACATGCTCTAAACTTGCTGACTTTTGGTGTAAGATAGCTTATGAATTGAGTAAACTAACTGGCAAAACAATGATCCTATCAGAAAAAGAAATTCTATTGGGGTTACTTAGTGATACGGGTAATGTCACAAATTCCTTTGTGTCAATTTTTATGGCCTGTGCTCGCCTGACTATTGCTCGTGTATGGATAGAAAAGTCTAGTCCTACTATTAATGAATTCTGGTCATTGTTGAGGGGGGTTTATGAAATGGAGCTGGCTGTGTCAAAAGCAAGGGGTCCACGTTCTTTGGTCAAATTTGGACGGCTCTGGTTCTGCCTTGAGTGGGACTAAAAATTTATGTAGTTATCACTGCTGAAAAATGTGGTCTGGTCACGATTTGTTATATTAATATGATAGATCTAAACAGTATCCATCTGTACTTATTTATCTATCTTTCCAACGTAATAGTATTTTATGGTATAGAAAATGCTTGTTTTTCTTTTTCTTTAGAACTTGTTGGTTGAAGATAATATGACTTGTATGTTTTCTTCCCCTTTTTTTTTCTTTGTATGTTGTGACTGTGACCAATAAAGTTAAAAATGAATTTAAAAAAAAAAAAAAAAAAAAAAATAAGTATCTTTAATTCCTGGCCGTACCATTTTTCTGACTTAGTACGGCTGGGTTTAGGATTCCGACGCTGTCGAGAGCAATGCTCAAGAGCCATTGCGATGTGGTCCTGCAATCTATCCGTTGCTTCGTCAACACTTATTTCCCCTATAGAGTGATGTACAAAGTGTTCCATAAAGGTTTCGGCCTTGAAGTTAGCATAACTTCTTTTGGAAGTTGCTGTTTGATAGGAGGGCTTAGTGTTTTTGGCTGATAGTTTTATATCGAATTCGACCAAAGAATGATCTGTCCAAAGCAATGGTTTTATCCCTGAGATGGAGATAGGGTTAATATTGGAAAAAATCAGATCGAGAATGTGTCCGGCCTGATGAGTTGGCTGGTCAATTCTCTGAGATAACTGCAATATCTCAATGTTTTCCATTAGTTGTTTAGTCAGAGGATTGTTGCTATCATCGTAGTGGATATTGAAATCCCCTACGAGTAGTATGTTTTTATTCTGGAAACAGATTGGCATAACTTGAGCCAAGAGATGAGTATTAAATTCAGAAGTACAGCCCGGGGGATTATAAATGACAGCTCCCCCGAGTAGGATGGTGGTGTTGGAGGATACGGAAAATGCCATAACCTCGTGGGTACTAACCTGAGTAATTGCTTCTTGTTTGCAGAAAAATGTGTCTTTAAACAGCACTGCAACCCCTCCTCCCTTCTTTTTCTTCCTATTCAAATTAAGAATTTTATAATTCTCCGGAAGGGCCATGGCAATATCCGGCGTGTTGTGGTCGTCTAGCCAGGTCTCCGTAATGAAGGCTAGGTCTGGTTGGTCATTTTCTAAAATGTCCCATACTTCCGTTGCATGTTTGGGGAGGGACCTAACGTTGAGATAGATGCATTTTAGAGTTATTTCTGCGGCGCCGGGATTGAAGGGGCCGTGCCCGGGGTTGCTCAACCAGTGACAGTTCCCACAGCTAACTGGTCCCCTGGAGCGTGAGGGATCTTTGGTGACTTTGAGCACAATGCGGGTTCCGTGTCATCGTTGGGCACATTGTGGGACGCCTTTAAGGTGGTGATCAGGGGCCACTGCATTGCGGGACAGGCCAAAGTCCTAAAGACTATCAGGGGTGCGCTATGTAAATTGGAGGATCGCCTGCATTCTCTAGAGGTGAAGTACTGTTCTGACCCGTCGACTGCCACCTTGGCGGAAACTCGTACCACGCTAACAGAATATCAGACAGAAGCCGATAGGGAGCTTAAGTTCCTGACTAAACATGCTGTGGCCCGCAGATATGGGGAGGGGGATCGCCCAGGTAGAACGCTCGCCCTTCTGCTGCGTTCACAAAGACCCTCTACCTTCGTCTCATCAGTGATGACAGAGGGAGGTGACACCGTGTACACACCACCGGAAATACTGGATACCTTTCGGTCCTTTTACAGGGACTTGTACAAGTCTCGGGCAGCCCACCCACTGGCTGAGCTGTCTGAATATTTTGACACGATACAACTTATATGGTTCAATGCGCACCAAAAAGGGTACTTCGATCGGCCCTTCGCGGCAGAAGATGTGCGAGAGGCAATAGGATCATTGGCAGCCGGCAAGGCACCGGGACCAGACGGCCTCCCGGCACAGTTTTACAAGGAATATGCAGATCTTCTTGCCCCCCGGCTGTTAGCAGTGTATGCTGAGGCGGTCGATACGGGTATACTCCCAGAATCCATGAGAGAGGCTGTCATCATTACCCTCCTAAAACCGGACAAGGATGTCCAGCAATGCGACTCCTACAGGCCCTTATCTTTAATTAATACTGACGCAAAAATCTTTGCAAAAATGCTCGCGACTCGGCTACAGCCGGTGTTGCCCCTCATTATCCGCCCGGATCAGTCGGGCTTTGTGCCGGGCCGCTCGACGTCCCACAACCTCCGCACCCTCTTCGGAGTGCTGCACTATCTGGCCCCACATGTTAAGGCTGCGGCGGTACTATTAGATGCCACCAAGGCGTTCGACTCCCTGGAGTGGGGGTGCCTGTTTCCTCTGCTGCAGCGCATAGGTGTGAGTGAGGCCTTTATCAGATACATCAGACTGCTTTATACAGGTATCACTGCTAGGGTTAAAGTGAACGGGCTCGTGTCTGCACCATTTGCCGTTCGGAGGGGTACGAGACAGGGCTGCCCCCTGTCGCCCCTGCTCTTTGCCATCGCCACGGAGCCTTTGGCTGCCCGCATCAGACAACATCATGCAGCCAGGGGCATTGGCTTCTCGTCCAGGGCGCTGTCCATATCGCTGTACGCGGATGATATCACGCTATATGTGTCTGATCCCCAGGTAAACCTCTCCCCTCTGACGAGAGAACTGATGGAGTATGGTCGGCTATCGGGAGTGAATATAAATTGGGAGAAATCGGTCATTTTACCCCTGACGTCCGGGACTCCCCGCTTTACCCCGGACTGCCCGCTGAAATGGGCAGCTGGGCCTGTGCGGTACCTGGGGATTTGGATAAGCACAGATATGCAGCAGATATGGACCGAAAACTACGGGCGAGTGTTGGGTTGGGTGGACGAGCGGGTCGGCCGCTGGAAGCATCTGCCCCTTTCGCTGGCTGGGAGAATCGCTGTGGCTAAAATGGTGATCCTTCCTAAACTCCTATATTTATTCGTGAATATCCCAATGCCCCTCACTGCACATTTTTTGAGACAGGTGCGCTCACGGATGGTGGAGCTGGCCTGGGGAGGTAAACAGCCGAGGGTGGCATGGGAGACACTCACTCTTCCACAGAGACAAGGAGGCCTGGCCGCACCAGACTTCTCCTTATATGCTTACTGTGCACAGGCACAGTTCCTGCACTACTGGGCGCACCCCACACCGTTTCAACCACACGTGGCAATAGAGACTGATAGAGCGGCCCCGCTGCCGCTAACTGTGGCACTTTACGCGCCATACACCCGGAGATGCACGGAAATCGACCCGGTGCACGCACTTAGGTGGGCTTGGGATGGACTGAGACGGAGGGCTGGGCTGAACCTTATTTACACCCGATCTGTGCCTCTGCGTGATAACCCGATGTGGCCGCCGCTGCGCAATATGCAGACCGGGGCGCGTGCCGCGGCACTGGGCCTTCACACTGGGGGCGATTTGTTTCCGGGGGACACCTTCCTCACGCTGGAGCAGATGTGTGGTGCGGAAGCTCCGACACTACTGGATACGCTTCTTTACTATCAGCTCCGCCACTCGAGCCAGAAGCTGTTCCCCTCGTTCCCGGCGCCGCCGCCAGATCTGCTTGCACTGGAAAATGTGCTGTCCGCGGAGTCAGGGCGCAAGCTTATATCCCGACTGTATGGGCGGATGCAGGCTAATCACCCCGTGGTTCTTCCGGCGGCGCGAGGCCTATGGGTGGCGGAATTGGGTGCAGATATTACTGATGAGCACTGGGACCTGTGCTGTAAGCTTCTTGAGATACTGTCCCCCAACTACAGGCTGCGCCTGATCCACTTCAAATACATACACATGACGTATCGCACCCCTAGCCGATTGCACCGCATGGGTTTGAGAGACACAGATGAGTGCTGGCGCTGTTACACTCGTGGAGCCACCTTTCTGCATATGGCGTGGGACTGTCCCACATTGGCGACTTTCTGGACCAGGGTGGTGACGATAGTATGCGAAATCACGGGCCTACAGATACCATGCACACCACAGGTTGCGCTGCTGGGAATTTTAAATATGGTTGAGCCCAAGCACCGTAGGCTGCCAGCGATGCTATTATTACTGGCCAAACGACAAGTTGCTATGCACTGGGGAGTTGGTACGTCGCCTAGCGTTAGGGAATGGGTCAGAAGCGCTGTCTACTGCCAGACGCAGCTCGCCTTGTACTGGGAGCTTATGCCGATGCGATCGAGGCCTAAAGACATATGGGGGCCCTTCATACACTGGTTGGAGCACGCTCTGCTGCAGGCGCTGTGACTCGCTGCTATCCCCTGCGGATGTAGGGAGTGGGTGGTCATTACATTGGCTCGTGGGGAGTATTGGTGGAAGGTGGAAGGGGTGGGTTCGTACGGGAGGGGAGAAAGATGGACAGCTGGGTGAAGAGCAGACTGTCGTATAACACTGAGTGAGTTTCCTTGCAACCTCCTATTTGGTGCTAAGCTGGAGGGTAGACGCATTGTCATCGCTGAACATATGTACACAGCAGTGAGTTGTATTGTTTTTAGTTTGTTATTGAAAAATGCAAATAAAAAGAATTTAAAAAAAAAAAAAAAAGAAGAGGAGTATAGGTTGAAGTTCAGGGACAGTAGGAAACTGTCTCACCAGTCTTGGGAGGATTTTGTGGATGAATGTAATGACGCACTGGATGATTGGATAAAGGTTAACACGGAACAGGATTTTGCAGGACTGTTCACCCTGATTATCAAAGAACAGATGCTCAGTAGTTGTTATCCCAGGTTGCGCCAACACCTGTTGAGGTATGACTCCTTGTGTCCCTGGGAACTTGCAGAGGAAGCAGACCGTTGGGAAAGTGCCCAAGGTTCTGATGAGGTATGGGAGAGTACATCCAACAGTAGTGGCTCAGGTATCTTCCCGTCCAGTATTGGGGAAGAGGCTCAGAGTAGCCCAGCTAGGTCCCAGAGTAGTGAGAGGGGTGTAGGGGCTCACGTCCTGTCTCAGTGGAGTAGGAGTGAGTGGGTGACTGAGTATCCCCAGGTGCCCGAAACCCAGTCTCAGAGCCTGGATGGTTTCTTCAGGGAACACCAGGTTGGGGGCCTAGGCTGTCCTGTTAGTCCATTTGAGGAGGATCACCTAGTGAATGGAGAACCTGGAGCATCTGTAAGTAGAGCTCCAGTGGTTCTGGTGTCTGGCAGTACCGCTCCAGTAGGGAGGGTACAGAAGTCCAGTGAGAGGAGTGGCATGGGGCTGTGTTCCCCAGTGGAGGAGCCAGTGGGTCAGGGACCAGCCGGGAGGGCTGAGTCTCCTAGAGGTGACCATGGTGACCACACGTCTGTCCTGGCGGATCTTCGCGCACTGTCAGGTGGACAGGGGACGGGAGATCTGCGCCAGGCAGACTGTCACGCAACATATGAGGCATATGTTACCCTCGGGGGGATGGTGTGTAAGTCCCCAGTAGTCCTAGAGTGCCAGGCAAGTACTCAGCCAAAGGGTTTAGGCCCCTGGTTGGGAGGTCAGGTTCAGGATCAGCCTGACCCGGAGGTAAGGGCGACTCTAAGCAGTGTCCTGTCCGATGTAGCTGTTAGGGGCACCACTCCAGTTGGGAGGGTGCCGAACTCTGGAAGGGGGTGCAGAGGGAGGGAGTCCTCGCCTCTGACCCCGGTGCAACCTGAGGGGTTAAACCCTAGGTTGGCAGACCAGTTCTCAGGGAGAGGTCCTGAGCTGGTGGGTGAATTGCGTTACGAGGTCGCCTCTCAGAGGAAGAGAGGGCGGAACCCTAGAAGAAGAGGTAGGAGGAGGAGAGCCTCACCCATGACTGTTGGTCAGCTTGAGGGTACAGACCCTGGGCTGGAGGATCAGTGGCAGTTTAGAACTGCCCTGATGAGGGGTAGAGTGGAGAATGGTTGCTATGTGCCAGGGGATACTACCCCCCACTCTGTGGTTAGGCAAGGACCACTGGCACCTGGATGGCCTAGGGCCTGGTCCTGGCCGCGGACAGCTGAGGAGTACCAGTGGGGTAGCCCAGTTGGTCCGCCGAGTTTTTTCAGAGGAAAACACGTGGGTTCAGAATGGCGTAAAACCGGAGAGTGTCCTTGCCGTTGCGGGCCTGCGTCCGTGTTTTGTTGCCCAAAGCAGGGAAGACCATCACGGTGGTGATTGGTCTACCCTGCGTTTTGGCTGGAAGGGGGTTGTGTTGGACTTGGCCCTTCTGGCAGGTTCACCCTTGAAACTTTTTGCTTTTTACTGTGACCTGGTGTTAGTGATTTTTGGCTTCTGTGCACTTTACCACTGTGTCCCAGGGTAAAGTGCGTGCGTGTAGTGAGGTTGGCCTGCCCTCCCATAGGAATGCATGGGGGAATGTATGTGTCCCTGGTAGTTCCTGATGCGTGGGGAGTGCAGGTGCGAGTTTGGTATGTGCGGACTCGTGTGATGAAATGCTGCGCGATGATGTGTGCGGCGTCAATGTACCTAGTGTGGAAGTGCCACTTCTAGAAGTTGGCATTTCTGTGTGCAGTGTGCGATGAGTGCCTTGTCTGGCAATTGCCTGGCTGAGGTCATGTGATGGGCTAGGGAATCCCTAGAGTCAGGAGGAGTCACCCAGTGGTGAATGGGGAGATCAGCAGCCAGATGGGTGGGAGGAGTACACCTGGGACCTGAATAGGGCTGGGCTTTCCCCACACAATGCTGGCTCCGCCCCCTGTGGTGCGACTGATGACCCTGGCCTGTTCTGTGAATAGGGAGAGGGGCTGAGCAAAACAAAGTGCTCAGGAACCGGTTGTAACTGGTTCGCCCCTTCCCTGCACCCTGAGACAAAGGAAACCTGTGTATAAGAAGGGTCTGTGACCCCATGTAAAATGTTCTCTGCTGATCCTAACTGGGGGGGCCTGCTGCTGCTGCTGGGCGCCAGGAGAGACCGCCACTGGGGACTGCCTCCCTGCCTGGAGGGCCCTGTGAGCTGGCCCCTGGGCCCAGCCCTTGCCCTCCTGCTTCCTAGAAAACTTTGTTCCTGGAGACTTTGTGCTACAGCGCCTGAGAGCGCTTTATCTTTGCAGTGGAGGAAACGCTTCACGTAATTTTGGGCAGAGCGCTGGACTTATGCCCTGGTGAGCGCTCTATTCCCCTTCTAAAGGAGCAACGCTTCGGATTGTTGAACTTGCAGCTCGGAGCTGCGATCATTAGGAAAGGGGAATCCCCGGCGTGGAGATTCCCCCGCAAGTCCGCTTATTTACATCGCGGGTGCCCACCCCACGTTATGGCCGCCGTAGAGAGTTGCCTGTAAATTCATAGCGGGAGCCCACCCCGCATCTGTGCCTCTGTGTGCTCATTATATCGCCTAGCGGGTGCCCACCCCGCCAGGGTCTGTGTGCAAACGAGGGTGCCTACCCCTCTTGCCGCCGAAGAAGAAAACACCGCCGCAGCTGGGCTTCACCCGGAAGTCAGGCGAACTCCGTAAGGACGTGGGCGGAACTTCAAACAGGAAGCGACGGGAGCCTACCCCGCGCTCCTGCACTGGGAGGAGGAAGAGGAAGCAAGAAGTCCGGAGCTCGACCGGCTCCGATCCAAGTCCCGGGTCCCAGGAGGGGGCCCGGGTGAAGGGAGGTCCGCGCCGCAGAGGAGACACCCGAGAGAGGAGACGCCGCCTCTCAAACCAACGGTGAGTGCGGGCGTCCCCGTGGGTCCCTCCTCCGCCTCGCGCAGTGTCTCCCCGGCTGTGGAGCCCCTGAGCTGGACTCCAACGTCCGGCACCCAGTATTTTTAGGGCAGTCCTTTTGTGGATCAGAGCGGCCCCGGAAGGCAGTGGGCCGCTCCAACGAAGGGGCAGCATTGTAGGTAGAGTCCAGAGGGACTCCAAGGAAGGGACAGCATTTTACTTTGCTGAGTCCAGAGGGACTCCAACGTAGGGGGACATTTTTTGCTTTGGTGAGAAGAGTGGCCCCGGAAGGCAGCGGGCCGCTCCAAAGGTGTCCCACGCTGTTTTGGGCATTTCTAGTCTAGAGCCCAAGAAGGCTCCCACGCCGGGCTTTGTTTGTTTTAGAGCGCTAGTGCGCTCCAACGAAGAGGGCATTATTGTTTAAGAGCCCAGAGAGGCTCCAACGTGTGTGATATGTTTTTGAAAGGCACAGTGGTGCCCAGGCTCATTTTTCCAGCTGCCCTTAGTGGGCAGCTGCAACGTTTAGGTTGTGGCCTTTACGCTTTGGCTTGCGCAGCCTGCGCAGTCTAGCCCTGACATTTGGACAAAGGGCGTTTGAGCCCCTGAAAGGCCAAGTTGGCCTAGGGACAGTTTTCTCGTGTTGTTCCCTCACCTAGGGTACATAATCCTTGTTACCTGTGTACTTTTGCGCCTGTGCATTGCCTATATGCTATTTTCATTCCTAATGTGATTTATGCAATGCTTTGTGTATCCCTCTAGATGTATTTTTATACCTAGGAGGTTGTGTTACCTAGTATAGGGATACTAGTGAGTTCATGGTTCCCTGCGTAATATTTTCCTAAGGTGGTTAGGGTTGCGTAGGTGGTACTTACCTTTTACCAGTGGTTACTGGTTGTGTGCTACATTTTCTAATTGGTGCTACAGTGATTTTATGTGCTATGTTCTAAAGTGTTAGTCCTACAAAGTGCTAGTTCTAAAAATGCTTATTCCTGACAGTGGTCCATGAGGCCCTGTCCCATGTAGATAATTCCCCTGTAAATTCTGCCCGTGCCAGTGGCACATTGTAAAGTGTGTATTTATTATCTAATGTGTTTGGTATAATACAAAGGCTATTTTTATATATATATCACAAAAAGAGGGGGGGATCTAGGAGCTAAAAAAGGTCCAGTGTCCATGCTCCCTAAATTCGATATCTACCACCAGGAGGACAAAGTTCCTATGGGCGGGTGCACAAAGTCACCAAGCCCTAAAAAAGAGAAAAAGGAAGAAAAGCAGTGTGTGAAAATTTCCTAGATTGAAAATCCCCAAACACCCACATGCACCATCCGGCGGTCCTCAAAAGATCTCCGACAAAGAGACCCTTCGCGGGGCCCGTAGGGAATTGCAGCGCCGGCCCTACGAGGAGCAACCGCCCGATGATGAAGAATGACACCCTTCGGGGTGTGTGAGGGCAATAGAGGACAAAGAGTGGTCTTCCAGTTTCTTGAGTGGATTTTCAATCTAGGAAATTTTCACACACTGCTTTTCTTCCTTTTTCTCTTTTTTAGGGCTTGGTGACTTTGTGCACCCGCCCATAGGAACTTTGTCCTCCTGGTGTTAGATATTTTTATATATAACCTTGTGTGGAGTTTCTTTTGTGGTGGGCCTTGGGTGTTGTTGCTGGGTGCGCGCGCAAACGCTTTACACATTGCCTCCAGGATAAGCCTGACTGCTCGTGCCAAGCTACCAAGGGGGTGAGCAGGGGTTATCTTTGGCGTGTAACTCCCCAGCCCTGACTGGAGTGGTGGTTTCTGCCTGGCTTTGGCGCAAGCCCAAGCCAACCAGAAATCCCATTTCTAACAGCCATAAACAGCCCGTCACACCGACCCAACCCAAGACGGTGAAGCACGACAACGGAAAGCAAAACAAGACTCCGGGTCCCCTCCATCCGGTCCCGACCGCAATGGATCCAGCTCTACACGTCTTCCTGGTGAAGTACCTTATACACTACCAGCAAGTAATGCACCGTCGCGGACAATGCCGCAGGTATGCAATGATACAATTCTGCACACAACCACAACAAACAACTGCTGGGCTGATATACGGTTCCTGTCCTCACCAGACACTCTGGTGGGGACAGGAACACATTCACAAGTGTACCCACACACATCCTACCTGTCACTAAATCACCCCTTCGCATCCAAGTCATCCGTTAACCGCAAAATCACAGCAATCTCCCGGTCACGTCACCGCAGCGGTGAAGACGTGGGAAAACATGCGCACAATATAGTAGGCAGGGCCAGCGTCAGGCATGGGCAGTCCACATAGACTCACAGGGCCACAATTACACCCTTCACACACTAGGCCCCCCACACCCATCAGGGGACATGCTGTGTGCCCGTCCTGTGCTCCCACCTGCACAATTAACCAGCCAGGTAAATCCAGACCCTGCACCACACACACCAAACAACCAGGGAGCCAGTCGCTACAGGTGGCGCTGCAGAGGAACACACAGCACAGAAGCACACGGCCAGGGCAACCCTCCTCCCCACAATCCACTCATGTCAAGCAAACTGAGTCCAATCACAAAATGAACACTCACACTGATTATATGACCAACACCCTAACGGTACACAATGCCTGTCAAGCCACCCAAACACATCCCACACTGACACACAGCCACATACACAAACCAGATGGCAGCAGCAATGGAGGACAAGAAATGGGCAAGACACAAGTGAGGTGGCCAGTGATAGGAACACAAAGAGCTAGCCACAAAACAACTGTACATCACATGCAGGAGAAGGAATAGATCACAACACCCTTAGGCCAACCAATAACACATGGCTGGCACAGTAAGTGAAATCAAACCACAGTGATCTCTGTGCAATAACTCAGGGAGATAGCAATGCAAGCCATGCATAGGCACAGGGATGATAGGAAGTGTCTGAAATCAAATAGTGAGCAGCCACACAACTGTACTTACTTACTTGCCATGTGTATGTCATCAGCACAACACACAGGGTCCATTGACACACTCCATGATTGTCAAACACAACTTGGACCCCTCACACATACCCCTCCTCCACCCACCTCACACCTGCAACACTCAACACTAGTGTCAAACATACAGAATGGTGCAAATAATGTCCTGTGAATACATTGACAAACAATCACGCTCCCTGGGGTGTATCCACAAACTACACACACACTCAGGGATGCTTGAACCAATGCTGGCACAAATACAATAGCCAAACACAAACTTCACAATCGACAGACACAGAAGTACAACATGCCCAGACATGTGCAGACAAACAGTGGAAAGGCAATGCGATCACAGACAGGACAGGTGTACACAACACCATCACTCAGGACCAATGCACAGACACCATACCCCAACACAGATAAGAAGTGCATCATCTCAAAACCATCATGGACACAAACTGGGAGCAATGGGCCAATAAGAAGACACATACAGACATACCACACCACCCATCAAGTCAATATGGTGTAATAATGTACCACATGCATGCACATGCACAATCCTGACAAGTGACAGGGCAAATATAAGAGGAGAAACCACCAAGATGCACTCAAAACAAGCTCAGGAACAAGAATACTACTAAGTGCATGTGACAGACACACAAGTAATGCACACTACACTTGCAACACACATCTAAATGTATCACAGTGCACAAACAACTCACATACAATGACAGGCAAATAGAACATCACACACAGAGGATCTGTCAGCTGAAAGAGACAACACAGTCCAAACATGCACACATCCGCAGCAAACACACAACAGATGCACATGCCAATCCTTCATATTGCAAACACAGCTGGATTTCAGGGAATGCACACCAGGCAATTACAAGGCAACATACACTCACAGCACTGCATGCACAACAAACAGTGTGTGCACACCAACCAAAACAGTAGCACACATATCTGAGTGCCACAACATGAACCCCCACAACACAAATCACCACAGTACACAGACATCACACTCAGGAAGGGTAGCAGTACCTCAGCAAACACACATACAGCTTGCCCATCACCCACAGATGCACAAGTTGGGGACACCCAGATGCAAACAACATGACCAGAGGACTGTGCTGCCCAAACAGTTGCACTGCACATGAGCAACCATTACAGCAAACCAGTACAAGAAAATCACATATAACCAATTGGGAAACTGTCCTGAGTGTCACATTGCTACTGTGCATAGATCAGCACCACAAAGCATAGTGTAACAAATGAAGTGGTGGGGAGGCACACACACTGGCAACCCAAGGGGATAGCTGACATGAGAGTGAAGTGGTGTGTACGTCGGTAGTGGACATGGCAGGAGTGCACCATACACAAATAGATGGAGTGCTCACTCACAATGGGTAGGAATCACAAGCACAGATAGGGGATGGTACAACTCCACATGCCACATGCCATACAGGATGAAAAAATGGCCCGAGTGACAGCAATGCATAAGAAAACACACCCACAATGTCAGTGTGGCTGTGCAGGTCTGCACAGTGTACCCAAACAGTATCAAGACACATGGCTGATAAACAAAACACAAGACTGACTTGCCAGTCACACACTCTGCATACTCACAATTGGCACCAACAAGAAGTAGGTGTCCCCCAGAAGTGCAAGGACACACCAACACACTGCACAGTGCACAGCCTACAACTCCCACATGTGCACACAATCACAAGCACAGGGCTGACAAATCTAACTAGCGGGCACTCAAATCCAGGTTGACACGTGTGCAGTTGCCATCGCAGGGGCAGACACACATCAACACTACTGACAAAGTCACCCCCTTCACACTGCACACTTCATGACCACACAAGTGCACACATTGAAATGTACCCATGTGACTAGGATGACTGGCCATCACAAGATGAGCATACACCAACACTGCTGTTCACACATCAAGAAAGATCACACAGACATGATGGACCCTGGCCAGCCTGCCTGCAATCCTGTGGATAGAATCCAACTCTGTGCTGGCAGGGCATCCAAACATGACATGTGTACAATTTAGCTAACATCACCATAGATTGAGTATGATAACAGTAGTTCATCACACACAACCATCATTGCACCCCCAAGCCTCAGAGTCAAGAAGAACTGAAGTGCCTGTCACCTCGGCAAAACCCTGAAAAAGTTAAATCAGCCATTAGCAATGTTAAAGTGTCATACAGAGGATGTGTCACATTGAAGCATACCCACACATAAAACCCTTTATTTAGCAAGGACACTGACAAAGCAGACAGCATGAGTAACTGTCATTTTTCACATATTACACAGATAGGCATCAAAAGTAGACAACAGCAAGGCCAGTGGCCAGTCCAAAGTGCAGAGTAGGTACATGTATGGATGAGAACCTGCACAGGGAATGGGCAAACACAGTAATGAACAGCAAGGCCAGACCAAAGTGCAGAGTAGGTACATGAGAAGCTGTACAGGGAATGGGCAAACACAGTAATGAACAGCAAGGCCAGTGGCCAGTAAAAAGTGCAGAGTAGGTACATGAGAACCTGCACAGGGAATGGGCAAACACAGTAATAAACAGCAAGGCCAGTGGCCAGTCCAAAGTGCAGAGTAGGTACATGAGAACCTGCACAGGGAATGGGCAAACACAGTAATGAACAGCAAGGCCAGTGGCCAGTACAAAGTGCAGAGTAGGCACATGTGTGCATTACATCCTGCACAGGGAATTGGTGAGACTGTACACTGCCATGGTCAGCAACACAGTTAGGGGGATAACAATGGGCAGTCCAGGCACCGCTGTAGGAGAGACAGGTGTGTGAGGGAGACTTTCACTCAGACTTGGCTGTCAGTCGGACTGGGAGGTGGCTGAGTGTCTGGGCCAGTTGGAGGACTGGACCTGGGAGAGAGAGGACCGGCTGAGGTAGAAGCATCAGTGGCTTTGAAAGCCGGAGGGCGGCTTGGACCAGGTGATGTGGAGGCACGTGGAGGTGGAGTCATGCTGCCGTGAGAAACTGTGTAGGTGAGAGATTGTGGAGGGGTGCCTTTCCACTTCTTGGGGCGTCGATGGGGAATCTTGGTAGGAGTGGTAAGTGGGGCGGGCACTACAGGCACCCTCACCTCCAAAGCTCCATCAGGTGCAGCCGGTGGGCCTCCCTCTGGGGAACTGCTGGATCCTGAGGCACGCTTGGCCTGGCCTTGCCTATTCCCCTCCACCACCTGTTTACCAGGTGAACCCCCTGCACTGACCTCCTTCCCCTGCTTCACAGGGGTCTGGATGAGAATTGAGGTTTTGGGGGAATCTGCCTTAGCAGGCTTTTTCTGTGGACCCTTAGCAGGCACAAGCTTCACAGCAGGAACGGGAACTGACTGCTTTTCTTTGCGAGACGCTTTTGGGACAGGAGAGTCCTTGGCTGGGGATGCCTCTGAGGCATGTGAGCCTGAGGCCTGCTTCTTGGCTTTATGCCCCTGAGTGTCGCCTGAAGGGCTTTTGCCTTATCGCTCTGGGGTGGCACTGGTTTTTTGAGGGGATGGTTGTGAGAAGTTGGCCTGGTATATGCTGCCCACTAGTTAAAGTGGGCACCTTGTACCAGTCCAAACAAACCTTATTGATAATTAGGTTAACGACAACCTTTATAGAAAGCTATCCTAGTGGTAGCTGTGGAGAGCAGCCTTCAGGCTAAGTCTCGAAGGAATGTAAAGCAGCTTGTCTTACCAGATCACAACCTCCTGAATGACCAAATGAAAGGAGAACCACAAAAGTGTTATATAAAATATATGTATTTATTTCTAAACACTCTCTACTAACCTCTTTGAGATTAGAGCACAAGGCACACAATACTTAATCAATAGAACGACAGTAAATAGCACAATACACAGCGGGCTCCAGGGGGAGACCAAACCATATACTAAAAAAAGGGTGTAACAACAACAACTTCATAGACACAGTGTCTAGAGCACGTAGATCCGCTAGGACCCCACGGAACCACCCAAAGAGTGACACAGGGAACCCATAGAGGACGGGTGCAGTGTGAGAACACAGACGCGAGCTCCGTACAACTGTATGGGAAAGTCGCGGTTGGAAAATTACAGTTTAAGGACACTTCGGAGAGGACTTTAAGCAAACCCTTTGGAACATAGAAGGTTCTAAGGCCAGCACCCTTGTGAGTACCGAGGTACCCGTGTTACCTATCCCAGAGGAGCCGGGTGCATAGGGATCAAATGGTGTCGGAAACCCTCGTCGTTTTTAATGGCGTGATGCGAAGAAGTGCTGCTGCCGGGAAGATGAAAAGTGTCCGGTGGAATCCAAGCCTGGATCCGAGGTGAGAAGAATCTGAAAGCAGAGGGGACAGAGTCTGGGTCACTTCAGTGTGACCAGGGGCTCGGTAGACGAATATCCACCAATGTCGGGTGCTTCAGGTGAGAAGATGGGATGCTTGACTATGCAGCCACAGGAACCAGGAGACGACGATGACCAAAGTCCGGAGGTGAGCTGTCCTAAGAAGGATGTCGGGTGCTGGGGGGGGTCAGTGTCCGGATTGAACACCAACAAGCCTTGGCAACGGCAACCCATGCGGGCAGAGGAAACAAGTTACGGTGAGGACCAGCAAGGTCCTGGGGACTCTCCAAGCAATGGAGAGTCAGAGCACGTCTGGAGCAACCAGGGAAGCCCAAGGAAATTCAAAGTTACCTTCACAGGGTCTCACAGGCGAACGGACCAGGGATCGCGAAGGGACCTCAAGCTGATTCACGAAATACCAGCCCACGGAACACTCGTGGAGTGTAGGCCGTAAATCTTCGGTGGAAATACTGCTCAGGTCAGGACTACATGTAGCCCAAAGCACAGCCTCAGGGATCGCCAAAAAGCATATGCTGCTGCAAAAGTGCATGGTGCACAGGGGTTGGGGTTGCATGGTTCCCACGAGGGATACTGGTCTCAGGATTGCTGAGAGGTCAGATCAACCTTAGGGACGCTCGGGAACCCACCTCCTGTGTTGCAGAAATCTTCGGAGTCCTCAGGGAGATTCTTCTGTCATCCAGCGAAGTGTAGACCATCGAATTACTTGGTTTCTGCTTGCAGAGTTTAGTCCAGGTAAAATCTAATGTCCTGTAGTCAGGGTTCCTACTTTATACCCAAGGAAGGGGTTGGACAAACTCTAGGGACCCACCTATGGGAGGGTCAGGACAGAGGGGTGGCTACACCCATGCCCTTTGTCCAGTTTTGCACCAGAGCAGGAGCAAATGGCTCCTGCAACTGGTTTGAGCTGGACTATGCACAGGGACACCAAATGTGCCCCTAGTGCAGACTTTCTGGCACTCTCAGAGTGCACCCACCCAGCCCCAATACACTAAAGCCTGTCTGGGAGGTGGTCACACATCCCTGTGACAGGAAACCTATTGTCAGGCCTTCCTCTGCTCGAGCTCGGCTCAGCAGCAGGAGGGCAGACTCGTGTATGTGGCTGGCAGCATCCATTTTGTGATGCCCAGGTCGAGAAAGCTGGTACCGGGTGTACCGGTGTTTCACATAAATCCCTCTAGAAGGGTGGAATCATACCTTCCCCGCCAGTTACTGGTGGGGAGGTATGATTCCAAGGGGTTTGACACCAAACACGACATGTTTCTAAGCAGCCGCTTTAAAGTTAGCATTTACCGCAAGGTTATAATGCACTTAAATATATATGGTTGGCTGCATCACAGACAACCCCGGAAAATAGGTTCTGACGGCTGAAGAGGGGTTCTGCTCATGCAGGGGCACCCTCTCACATAAAACCCAGCACCCTGCCTTCAGGATTGATAAGGCCTGCCATAGGGGAGACTGATAGGTTTATATGTGCAGTGATTTAGAATAGATATAGGTAACCTATATCAAAGTAAGTGGTGCATGCACCACCTTACACAGGCTGCAGTAGCAGACCTGTGGTGCCATTTGAATGGCCTGTCAGGGGTGGCACAATACATGCTTCAGCCCCTGGGAGGCCTCTGGGGTACCTATGCCCTATGTACATGGTGTACTATATACTAGGGACTGATAAGGGTGCCCCAGTATCCAATCTGGAGTGTACCTAAAGTACATGCAATCAATTTAGAGGAGAAAGCAGATAGACTGGGGTCCTGAATAGCAGGATCCCAGTCAGTCTAAGTCGTAAACAGTGCTGCATCAGCAAAAAGTGGGGGTAACTATAAGAAGCAGATCCTACTCTCCTACAATGGTGTCTGCGCTCTGGCCCGCTTGGGCTGCTGCTGTTGCGTGCTGTGTGTGCTGTATCTGGAGGCTGAGGTCTGTGGTGTATGGTCACTCTCGTCAGAAGTAGCCACTGGCAGGGGGTGGCCAAAGGGACTGGAGCTGGACTCTGAGACTGTGACAGCTGAATGGCTGTCGTCACTGTGGAGGACAAAAACTGTGCAGTCCGGTATAGCCCACCGACATCTGAATGAATCCCCTCCATGAAGGCAACTACCTGTGCCAACTTTTTGTCATGGTCTAGGAAGGCATTGAGGAGAGTTGTCTGACCCACACACAGCTGGCGCAAAAGGTCCACAGACTCAACACTCATGGCAGTAGGGGAGACGGGCAGGGGCAGCGCTGCCAGGGGTGAAGGACACTTCCCTTCTTACTGATGTGAGCACGTGCAGCACTAGTGGAAGTAGCTAGGAGGGTGGGTACTAGACGCTGTGTGGTGGAAGAGGAGGCACAGATCCCACTCCTTGTGCCCGCCAACATAGATGTGTCACTGCTGACGTCAGATGACATTGAGGTTGGTGTCTCTGGCTGTGATTCCTCAAGCAGACTCCTGTCCCCCTCCGAATCGCTGGTCACAACAGTGTCAGTGTGCTTGTGTGTAGCAGTCGTGCTTGATGCCTCACCACTTGTGTCCTTCCCCTGTCCTTCTGTGCCCACAGTAGATGCTGCAAGAGAAAGAGACATATAGTCAGTTCAGTCGCATTAACACAAACATCATATGCAAGCAAAGCACTAAACAAGATGATGATATCCCCATGTTGCACACCACCCTGTGCAGTAACATTGTGCAACCTCAATTCAAAACTCGAATTTTGCGTGTCATCATGCAAACTTGGCTTAAGTTACCCATGTGATGACCACACAGCCAAATAGCCTGCCCGTGGCTCCGTGTAACCAGACATACAGATCCCTCTGAACATACCTAGGGCCCTGAGGGGGGAAATAATGTACCTCCCAACATGTTGCCACAGTCACATCTGGAGGCAGCAGAACAGGACAACATAGATACAGACTCCAACATATCAGTCCACAATGGCCATGACCTCATGCCATCCACCATTTCATACCTTGGGGCACAACTACAGCTGCACATTGGTGTCAGGTGTGTAGTCCTCACAATTCTGACATCAGGCAATGCACACATTGATGAAAGCACACTCAGATGAGGCCCACTGCTGTTCACTTCCATGGGATGTCCCTGACTTCCCTAATGCAGACGATGTCAGAAGGCCAAAACTCAGAATGCTATGTCAAGGGCCATTACTTCAATGACATGAGAAAGAACATGTAGGGAAAATGCATGACAGCTGCACCCAACACAGAGGCCACTTACAAGCCATTGCATCAAAGAGCTCAGCACTGGCCAAGGCTTGGAGCTCATGCAGCCACTCACAACCAAAGTCACCCTCCCCAGAATACTCACCCCTAGCTTGCTGCTGAAGTTCCATCAAACGTGCATCCAGCTCAGGCTGTGTCACAGCTAAGATGCGGGCCATTAGGGGTTTCATGCTCCTGCACACCAACCTTCCAGTCCGAGGGAGCAGCCGCAGCGCCATCTCTGCCACGTTTTTGCTCAGCCGGCAGATGTCATCCCACCTCATGTGACAGTGTGTGCGCCGTCAGTTGAAGACACCCAGACCCTGCACCTTGCGTGCAATGGCCCTCCACACGGCCTTACGCTGGTGGACTTTGAGCTGCAGGCATGGGAGACAATAGGGGGAAAAATCAGTGAAACACGGTAATGTACCACTATCTCTCAGTACAGGAGCATTATACTAACTCAGCACTACTTCACAGAAATGTCTAGCAGAGACAATACAGCATCTCACATAGTACATTAGCATGGGAGAATCATACAAAAATGCATGCAGGTATGAGGGTGGACACAGTACCTGCCCATCTCATACACATGCTGGATGTCAGCACAGAAAGCTATGTGTAGGGGGCCCACATCTGCTATCCAGTTTGTGGGTGAGCAAGACACATTACATTGGAAATTATGTTTCGGGGCAGACTCACTGTGCCCAACACTGCGCAGCCCTCAATATCCTTGCCCTGTGAATGGCTTACTGTGTCATGGAGGTCACATTTAGGGACATGATCTTACAATCTCACACCCTTCTCACAAGGTCTGTCGTGTGCAATCTTCAGGGTTGCCATAGCTCTTTGATGGATAGTCTAGCAGACAACCTATATGTTTCACTCTGTACATTCAGTGATGTGTCCTTGTCAGATTGGGCAGTGACTGTGCAGGCCAGGTGGGCTCACACTGAGGTCCAACATGGGGCATCAGAAATGTCACATGAAGGGACAATATGAGAGCGTAAACAGTGCCCACACATGCGAGTCAGTACACATGCTGGTGAAAATGTAAGGGGCCCTGTACAAAAATACAACAATCTGCTGTGTCATAAGTGAATTACCACCAAGAATGTCATCCTCTGGCATTTCAGTCCTGAGCATAGTGCTGACCTATACATGATGGCAATTTTGAGTCAGACACACTTCCATCAGTATCCTCTGGATGTTAACCCTTGGTAATGTCACAGATGAGCCTGTGAAGAACATCATTGACCTATGTAGTGTAGTTCCTATTTCCCTTATCGGCTCTGCGCATTGGAATAATATACACTATGGTTTTTGCATAGGAATAAGGTCAGTATGCCTCTATCGAGTACATTAAACTTAATTACTTTGTGTGCCAGCTAACTCGGTGGTCACTAGAAACTTCTCGAACAAACAAGAAGGGAGTAGTTTCTGACAACCGCATAAACATGACAACTTTGTTTCCCTTAGAATCGGAACGTGTCTCAGAATCGTGGAAACAATAGATAACAGTTTCACTCAGTCAATCGTGCATGCTTAGTTTCTCAAGAGTTACACTGAAATAGATAGACAAGCGTTTCAATAAAAGGATTTATTGAACAGTCTTGTTTCTCGTGTAAGAGATATGAGCTGTTACAATCATTAGACAGTAAGCAAGATATAATACGCACAGCGTAAGCAGTAAGAAGAAATAATACTGCAATAGCATTGTCTTTTAGCGATAACATATTCACATATACATACATAAATAACACAGGCTAAAAAGTGTATGCTCGTGTGATGCTTCTAAATAGTTCTACCCTAGTGTACCTAACCTAAGTGTAGTGCAAGGTAAGAAGTAGGTGCTGTTTTCTGTAGTATGGTAAGCTATAGTTTGGTATGCCAAGAGTCCCTCTAGGTTCTAGTTAGCTCCATACCTTAGAATGAGAGAGGTGGGAATCTATTTCCGAATCTCAAACTCCAACACCCCACGAAGGGAATCAGAACACTGGAAGCTGGAAGCTGGATTCTCTGCGAGCAGGGATGACAGCGTCTGGTCAGTGCGTCAGGCGGGAATTCGAAGTCCTTCCAAACTTGACGTGGCGAGCCATGTAGGCGAGTCAATCCAAGCCGTGCCGTGGTTTGCCATGGTAAGTTAAGGTATATTCATACCTGGAAGGTGTCTAGGAATGATAGCATTGACGTAAAGTTGGGCAGAGGAAGACATCATGAATGAACCCCTAAGGAATAGTAGTTCATGCATAATAGATGAGTTCTTGGAGAAATCAATAATCCAAGCAGGGAAAGTCCCAACGGCTTAAGGGTCTGGTTTCTAAGAACTCGTTGTGACGTGGGATGAACGAATGTAGGTGACCATGCCTGTATTTGGATAGCTTGGCAAATGCCTAAATAAGGACTGGCATTCTATGCCTAAAAAGGGCAATGTGAATTGTGCCTATATATGGACATGATTCAGGAAACCTATGTACGGGCATCTCAATGGAAACACAACACCCACTCCAATTTCAAATGATCGACATTACTAAATGCTAAACATGGAAAACATGCTAAATACATAAAATAGAGTATCACTTGATTTGCTAAAAACAGATCTAAAAGCATAAAATGCGTTCATGTAAAAAACATTTTCGTGACATGGAAATGCAAGGATGCTGTACATATAAAGCAATGTTTCATTCTAAGCATATGTTCATAACGGATGCTAAATGAATGAGCAGCAATATATACATATGACGAAATGGTTCAATGTTACAGAAAAAAAAAAATATTTTCGAAAGCCATTTCATGTCATGATTACATAAATTAAATCGGTGTGAAGAAAAGGTGACAATGTGTCCCTGGAAGTGTTCAAAGAAGTCTGTTCTCTATGAATAGTTCTACTGTAAGCAGAGTACTTGAGCCATGAAAAAAAAATCAATGATAAGAGAAAAAGTTCCAAGTTTGTCTTTGCTTTCTTGAAAAAATGAAGGTCAAATTTACAGATTTGCCGGTATACTTTGAGTCTAATCAAAAGTCAGTGTATGGTGTCGGTGAAAACATGAAATCGTCTATTCGTGTAGACAAAAAATCGTCTACCGATGTCGGTGAGCGTTGGAATACCTAATTTAGAAGATTAACTGCACATAGATGTGAGGCATCATCAGTAGCAGTGTTCGTTACCGATGTTACCTGTGTGCCTGTTGATCCATTTTGTACCTCAGCAGTAGCATATTGCGTTTGTGAGATCTCAACGAATACCGTCATCAGGATTGGTAGCCTCTGGGGACAACATAGAGCATGGGCAGTTATTGGGTCCAGCAGAACATCGATATCCGTTGGCATGACTGATGGGAGTGTTAGACAGATGTCTAGCACGCCTTCTTCACCTCAAAGCAGGCAGCTTAGAACAGGTAAGATGCAATCTTGCCAGATTAGTCTGAATGACAGAAACCATGTGTTATTTAATTCTCGTAGAGGAGGTAAACTCAAAAGCTGCACTATGCGCTCACGACACTTCCTTTCCAGGAGAGCTTTCTCCAAGGTGCTGGGAGTGACGCTGGTGGATTGACTTGCCATAGTGTAGTAGTAGGAATAAAAACAGGATTCCTGCGAGTGCTAGAATTAGCGGCAGACCACCAAACACCGAGTGCATGAAGTTTGGAATTATTCCGAGAACTGCTAGAAAAGATGATAACAGTCCTGAACATACAGATTTAAATACATGCACAATACTGCTCGTATCAGACATGTTTAAGATACGTCCCAACATTTCTGTGAAATGTGTAGGGCAGTTTGTACTTAACAGAGTCTGTATCTTAGCCGAAGTCCTTGCAATTTGTAGATCATAGGTTTCTTTGGCCGGGGTCAAAGGCACTTTTTTTGCAAAAGAATGGATTTCATTCTGCTTATAGAGTATCAATTCTTATAGAAGAGATGTTCAGTGAAGGCCATAAAAGCGACTCCCTGACTGTGTCTATTTGGGAAAACAAGACTTGCGTACAGCAAGTGACCCTGGAACTAACCATTACTAGATATGGGATACCTGGCAACATGCCACAACAGCTCGGATCATTCAACATGAGGTAACTCCCATTTGAAAGTTGTCCAAACGTTAGATTAATCACAGCGGCCGGTGAACTTTGCAGGTGGCAGGATAAATTTGCAGTAGATCTGCTACAGGCCCCATGTAAACTTATATCCCGACAAATGTGTGAACGCTCAGTATATTTTCACAGTGTGTACCGCTAAGAAACACTTCACGCCCCCCACTCCAACATCTGTGTGTGTAAGGTAAATCCCAGGATGTCCTGATGTATTCTTTACCCAACTTTTCATATTTGCCTACTGGCAATACTGAAAATAGATAATTGTAACAGGCAGAGTTATTTTGCCATGAATGATCCATTCTGTAGCTGTTTTTTCTGCTACCGTAAATGGCAATTTTACCAGTTTTTCAATGCTCAGCACTGTTTACTTTGCTCCCCTTTGTGCCAGTTCTATCTGTTTCTTAGTGAGATTGTATTCTGAAAACAGAGAAGACGTGTTAATGTTTAAAGTTGAATTTATAGCCCTCAGAGGCGAAGCCCAGTATAATGGTATTCACCTTGTTCAAGTGCCTATCCAGGTCATCATCCATCAGATAGATATCATCGACATATGACAATGCCTCGCCATCATAAATTTGTGGTAACTCTGTTACTCTTGCTGAGAATAACACCGGTCTGTTCTTGAACCCTTGTGGGAGTTGACAAAAGTGACGCTGGGTCCCCATTATTGATAAAACTATCAAGTACCTACTTTCAGGTGCTATGTTTTGACAAAAGAAACCATTTGAAATGTCTAATGTGGTTTTACATTTTTTACGCACAATATTTTTCATTAATGCTGTACTGTGTGCATTGTGCACTGCAAATGTCTTAGAACAAGTGTTCAGGTATCTGTAATCCAAAACTAGACGATATGTGTTGTCTGGTTTGGAAACAGGAAACAAAGGATTGTTCATTGATGAGGTGCATGTTTCAATCACCCCCTGGTATTCAAGTTGATCAAAGATCTTCCTGACCTATTTTTTAGCTTCTTACTTAATTGGGTACTGCCTTTGTGCAGTAGGTTGATTTTTTATTTGGATTTTATGGTGAGGTGAGTCCTCATCCCATCCTACATGATTTTTGTATAATGCTGAGGCCTGGGCAAATGCCAATTTCCTGGCATATGTATATTTTAAATGTATTGGAACATGGTTGGAGAAGGCTGGCATAATGATGTCTTCACCATGTGGACATTTCCTGACAAATTCTGGTGGCCATTCCTGTTCTGCTAGAAGTATATCATAACCCCTTGAAAGTTTCCCCCAAAAGAGTGTTCACTTTTCTTGGTATGTCTCCCTCCATCTAGAGTGTTATTTCATATAACTTTTGGGGAGAACTAACCCTGGTGTCTACAGTCTCAACTGTGATGTACTTATTCAAGTCCACTATCTCCAGATGTTCCTTCAGGTTCTGGCGAGCTATTGTTACTTCTGCTGCACTGTCCAGCATTGTCTGAGCCCATTCTCCATTCTTGAATTGTGTTCTCAGAATTTTCGGCATGTCTGATCTTCAGACCTGCTACCTTCTTCTTAGTGAATTGAGGTTTTGGTTTGTTTTTCTGAACATGTTGATCGTCTTTGGACTTCACGCGTTCTTCTTTGTGATGTGACCGTCCTCTTCTTTCGGATGTCTGTGAAGAAGTCTGAAAGGTACGAGAGGAACGTGTATCAGTATCTTGATACCTGTCATGTTTTTTCAAATTATCCCTATTCCTGAGGTTATACCTCCTTTCAGAGTGCTCCTTTTGAGGAGACCTACCTCGGGATTGAGAACGTTTCTCTTTTGAATGTTGTTTGTTATTTTCCCACTTCTTTTTAGAAGATGTAGGATTGTGTTTAATCGAGTCCTTCTCAGGACCTTCAGACAGTTGTGGTTTAGCTGGTTTTCCACCTAAACTGTCTCTGCCTAATTCTTCATAAGATTTTTCTATTATTCTGAGTAGTTCTTGTTGATGTTCTATTACATCAAATTCCCTTAATCGTTGGCGGATCGCTACTGCTGCTGCCTCCCCTTTAATATTAGATAATATTATTGTTGAGACCTGGTCAAAGTTCTTTAGTAATTTCATACCTAAATTCAGAGCAGGCTCTGCCCTGTATTCATTTTGAATTTGTTTCAGGACATCAGGTATTACCGCAATAGGCCGAAAACCATGAGGCCCATTAGGATGGCGGGCGGACGGTGCAGCGGTCCCGCACCAGCCATGGTGGCGGTGGCATCCTCCATTCCCAGCATTGTGGCAGGTGAGCACCGCCCGCCACAATGCTGGGCATGCACTGCATGCATTGTCATGCACAAGCTGACAGGCACCGCAAAGTGCCTGCCACCATGTCCATGACAATGCAGGGGGGTACCATAGGTACCCCCCCTGTGCACCCCCCACCCCCTCTCCCCTAATACCCTGGGGGCCAGCAACGGGCCCCCGGAAGAGAATTCCGCATGCCTTTCCGTGGCGGCAACGGCATGTTTCCGCAACCATGCTAATATGGATGGCGGTGTCTAGCAGACACCGCCACCATATTAAACCCTTTTACGCGGGCGGAAAAGTGGTGGACGGTCTTCCCGTCCGCCACGGTACCCCAACCATACTAATATAGCGGGGGTAAATGGGTGGCAGGCGGGGAAGGATATAGGGCGGCTCGCCTCCGCCATGCGGGCGGAGGTGATCCGCCCTACATCCTAATGGGTCTCCATGTGTTTTAGTATAAATGGCAGCAAAGACTGTGCCCCAAGTGGGGCAGTCTTCCAGATGTGATGTGATCCCCATTGGTAAACAGATTGTTAGGATTCTGTGTTTCTCATAAGGGCTAGTATTAGGAAATACTGCTTTGAGTTGAGTAATTTATTGAGCTATCCAGAATGGAATTTGTTCACGTTTTGTGGGCATTTTACCCATGACTGCCTGTAAAGTCTGTGGAGTAATTTTTTGTGTATTCCCCTGGTGAGGGGTTTGATTTGGAATGGTTAATGGTGGTTGGACTGTGAAAATCTGCATGACATATTGAACTAACTGTCTGTACATTTTTATTAACTCTTTGAGTTGAGTGAGTAATTCATCGTCTGACATCTCTTCGATATCAGGATGAGGTGTGTAGCCGGCTAAAATCGGCCATGTTGCTCCTGGTCTACCTAGTGGACCGAGCCTGGTAATGTGATTGTAATGTTTTAGGGCGCCTTTAAACCAGAGCTGATGCTCCTGGTATATGAGTGGAATTTTAACATCCTCGAAAGGAATATATTCCTCAGGTGGTTCCTCTTTATAGAAGTGAAACACTTTTGTTACTGGATTTGATTCTAGGAATACTATCCACGAATAGAATACCTCTTGTCTGAAAAGATTCATGTGCCTCTATCACGAAAACTGCTTTACCACCTCTTGGTGTTAGGCCATGTTTTATAAGTTTTAGAGTGATGGCTCCCCTTAAATTTGGATGGATGTTTATAACACCCTCATCGGTTTCATTTAAACCTGTAATATTAAAACTTGTTACAACTTGTTCGGCCGCATCTACAATATCCCCGTTAGTGGACATTGTTTTTTGAAAATGTAGAACAAGTTTCAAGGAAACAAAGATAAGGTGCACAATATTTTGGAACACTGTATCCTTCAACGTTGAACAAACCAAACAGCTAATACAGATGATTCTTGTCCTACTCAGCTATGGAGGATATTAACCCTACCCATTCCAGACATCTTATGGAGAATTATGAGTAGGGTCTCTTGAGAAAAGCACGACTGAGTTACTTCAGTATCTAGCATTAAATTTGTGGCTTACCAAACCGTTGGGAGCCATGTAGTGTAGTTCCTATTTCCCTTATAGGCTCTGCGCATTGGAATAATATTCACTATAGTTAATCCATAGGACTAAGGTCAGTATGCCTCTATCGAGTACATTAAACTTAATTACTTTGTGTGCCAGCTAACTCAGAGGTCACTAGAAACTTCTCGAATAAACAAGAAGGGAGTAGTTTCTGACAACCGCATAAACATGACAACTTTGTTTCCCTTAGAATTGGAACGTGTCTCAGAATCGTGGAAACAATAGATAACAGTTTCACTCAGTCAATCGTGCATGCTTAGTTTCTCCAGAGATACACAGAAATAGATAGACGGGTGTTTCAATAAAAAGTTTATTGAACAGTCTTGTTTCTTGTGTAAGAGATATGAGCTGTTAAAATCATTTTTTTTTGTTTTTTTTTGTTGCATATTTATATAGCGCAAACTCGACCCGAAGGTATTGGA
Organism: Triturus cristatus; assembly: GCF_964204655.1. Classification (NCBI taxonomy): domain Eukaryota; kingdom Metazoa; phylum Chordata; class Amphibia; order Caudata; family Salamandridae; genus Triturus; species Triturus cristatus. The sequence goes on along the minus strand of NC_140581.1, from coordinate 1,185,405,746 downwards.
GCGCTTTACATAGCACCGTATTTACATTACACATTCAGGCACGGGGAGATTAAGTGATTTGCCCAGAATCACAGGACGTGGACGTGACCTCGAGGCTCGAACCCTGGTTTCCTGCACCAGAGGTGGCAGTGCAGCCGACGGAAAACATCCTCTCCTAATTCATTAATCATTGGACAGTGAGCAAGATATAATACACACAGCGTAAGCAGTAAGAAGAAATAATACTGCAATAGCATTGTCTTTTAGCTATGACATATATTCACATATACATACATAAATAACACAGGCTAAAAACTGTATACTCGTCTGATGCTTCTAAATAGTTCTACCCCAGTGTACCTAACCTAAGTGTAGTGCAAGGTAAGAAGTAGATACTGTTTTCTATAGTATGGTAAGCTATAGTTTGGTATGCCAAGAGTCCCTCTAGGTTCTAGTCATTTTCATACCTTAGAATGAGAGAGGTGGGAATCTCTTTCCGAATCTCAAACTCCAACATCCCGCGAAGGGAGTCAGAACACTGGAAGCTGAAAGCTGGATTCTCTTTGAGCAGGGATGACAGCGTCTAGTCAGTGCGTCAGGTGGGAATTCGAGACCTTCCGAACTTGCGGTAGCGAGCCGTGTAGGTGAGTCAAGCCAAGCTATGCTGTGGTTTGCCATGGTAAGTGATGGTATATTTATACCTGGAAGGTGTCTAGTAATGTTAGAATTGAAGTAAAGTCGGGCAGAGGAAGACGTCATGAATGAACCCCTAAGGAATAGTAGTTCATGCATAATAGATGAGTTCTTGGAGAAATCAATAATCCACGCAGGGAAAGTCCCAACGGCTCATGGGTCTGGTTTCTAAGAACTCGTTGTGACGTGGGATGAACGGATGTAGGTGACCATGCCTGCATTTGGATAGCATGGCAAATGCCAAAATACGGACTGGGATTCAATGCCTAAAAAAGGGCAATGTGAATTGTGCCTATATAACGACATGATTCAGGAAACCTATGTACGGGCATCTAAATCGAAACACAACACCCACACATCCATTCACACAGGAAATTTCTGTCCTGACTCCTGCTTAACCAACTTGGTGCATCACTGTATGGCTGACAAAACAATACATGTACCTCCCATTTTGATGTGCAGCCTGGGAAACGTGTGAAATAGGCTACATACCCCCTTTCCCCTAGAGTCAGCATGCTAGGCAGTGTATGACACAACCTCACACTCTCAGGCACATACTGCAGCACATCAACTTCATGTGCGCACTCCCTGCACTCTCACTTCCACTCTGAAACACTTACCATGACATCTGGAGCACCATGTAGCCTCCAATACTGTGCGAGCACCTCGTCCACCAGGACCTCCAGCTCCTCGTTGGTGAAGGGATGTGCCCTGATCTTCTCAGTCCTCACCATCAATGGGTCCAGGAGACAGCAGCAGCAACAGTTGGTGGTGAGGGGTGTCAGGCAGCAGTGTCTGGAGACAGGAGCAGCAGCAGTTGGTGGTGAGGGATGTCAGGCAGCAGTGTCTGGTGACAGGAGCAGTAGCAGTTGGTGGTGAGGAGTGTCAGGCAGCAGTGTCTGAAAGCAGTGGAAATGTTAGGCTCTCTCCCACACATATATAGCCCCCTGGGGTAGTTTCAGGGGTAATAAAGCTGCTGCAATTGGTGTTCCAGGTCCGCTTTTTTCAAATGCATCCAATGACCGGCCCGCGGTTGCGGTTCCCATTGACTGTAAGGCCTTGGTCATTGGCGGTGACACACCGCAGAGCCAGGCGTTCACTACCGCGGTCCTGCATCTTTCAATTGCATCCAATGACCGAGCCGCGGTGGCGGAACACGCCTCCTGCGATTTTCAAAATTGCATTAGGTTATCGCTATTGCAGTTCCCATTGGCCGTAAGGGCTTGGGCATTGACGGTAACACACCGTAGGGGCCAGGCGGTCGCTACCACGGTCGTGCATCTTTCAGTTGCATCCAATGACCGGCCCTGTGGTGGCGGAACACGCCTCCCGCAATTTTCAAAATTGCATTAGGTTATTGCTATTGCGGTTCCCATTGGCTGTAAGGGCTTGGGCATTGACAGTAACACACTGCAGAGCCAGGCGTTCGCTACCGCGGTCCTGCATCTTTCAATTGCATCCAATGACCGGGCCGCCGTGGCGGAACACGCCTCCCGCGATTTTCAAAATTGCATTAGGTTATCGCTATTGTGGTTCCCATTGGCTGTAAGGGCTTGGGCATTGACGGTAACACACCGTAGGGGCCAGGCGGTCGCTACCACGGTCGTGCATCTTTCAGTTGCATCCAATGACCGGCCCTGCGGTGGCGGAACACGCCTCCTGCGATTTTCCAAATTACATTAGGCAACCACGATTGCGGTTCCCATTGGTTGTAAGAACTTGGGCATTGTCGGCGACACACCGCAGGGGCCAGCAGGTCGCTTCCTCGATATGGCTGCTATACATTGGTGCCTATGACCGTGATTTGGGTGGCGGAGCATGCCAACAGCCATTTGACGATAATTTTATATCTACCAGTGACGCGAGTGTGGCTTTGGCAGTGACACACCGCTGGGGCCAGGTGGTCGCTACCGCAGTATGGCTGCTATACATTGGTGCCTATGACCATGATTTGGGTGGCGGAGTATGCCAACCGCCATTTGACCATTAATACATATCTATCATTAACACAAGTGTGGCTTTGGCATTGGCAGTGACACACCGCTGGGACCAGGCGGTCGCTACCGCGATATGGCTGCTATACATTGGTGCCTATGACCATGATTTGGGTGGCGGAGCATGCCTACTGCCATTTTACTACATGTATATCACTACCGCGAGTGTGGCTTTGGCATTGGCAATGTCACACCGCTGGGGCCAGGCAGTCACTACAGCGATATGGCTGCTATCCATTGGAGCCAGTGACCGTGATTTGTGTTGCGGAGCACTTTGACGGCACCTATGGACACATCATGTTGTGTGAATGGCCAATAGCCAGTTCTCAACAGTGCACAGTAGTCACATGATTAATGGCACAAGATTGTGCACACAATGCCAATGTAACATTTACCCCACTGCTGACTACACATGCCATGTTGGTGTATATGATTGAAAACATTATCATGTACTCCCTCACATGTCACTTGTGATATTGCTGGGCATGTACACAGAACAGTGTTGGGATGGACTCTCCAATAGGTACATGTCAATGTGTGATAGGGCTGAGGAACCCACAGTGATGAATGTCTGACTACACAATGTGCATATGTGACTGTCTACTTTGCTTGTCTCATGCACACACTTGTTTATGCACAGACTGTGATCATTGTGTTGTTGATGTGTGCCCTGTTAGAGGTGTGGCAGCTAGGTAGGAGACAGTAGTGTTGCAGTTTCACACATATGCTGTATGAACTACTCTCAGGGCTGCTCATGCAAGATGTGGCCAGATCCCTTTGGGCATTCACATAGTCAGATATAGTTTAAGAGGTACTCACTGTGTTAAAAGTGGACAAGTGTACGACTAGTGTAGCTGAAGGTGTCCCTGCATGTAAGTCGGGCTGTAAGCTGAACTGTGATGGCAGGCATTGTTGGCGTTGTGTCAGTCAAAATGTAAGATGTTGGACACATCTCATGGTGGATTGCATTGACATGTGTCCCCTTTCATCGCATCTAGCAGGAGACCAAATGTGCAACGTCCCTTCACAGTGCTGGCAGACATGGAGGATGAGGAGGTCATACGGAAATTCCATCTGGATCGACCCACCCTACAAGACCTATGTTCTATGTTGGAGCCCCACCTGCGGCTTTGCAGAACATATCCGACTGCTTTCACACCAACGTCTAAGGTGATGGTGTCCCTGCATTTTTTTGCTACTGGATCATTCCAGTACACGGTGTCCAGCGCAGGGGGGATGTCGCAACCTATGTTCAGCATGGTGCTACGTGATGTCCTGTCCGCTATGATGACCTACAAGGACAGATACATCCATTTTCCCAGGAGGCATGAATTGGCGGCTGTGAAGGCAGATTTTTATACCCTTGGGTACATCCCCAATGTTGTTGGTGCCATTGACTGCACACATGTTGGCCTGGTTCCACCACAGGCACGTGAGCATATGTACAAGAACAGGAAACATTTCCATTCCATCAATGTGCAAGTGATGTGCCAGGCGGATATGATCATCTCACGGGTCTGTGCCAAATTTCCTGGCTCAGCCCATGACTCGTACATCATGCGTAACAGCATTGTGCCACAGCTGATGGCTAATCTGCTTCCGGAGTGTGCATGCATTGTGGGTGAGTACGCAGAGTCAAGTTGCGTGCTGTGTGTGTGACATGCTGTCCTCTGTCACAGTTATATTACAAAGTTGGTCTGTGTATCTCACACCTAGGTGACTCTGCATATCCCAACCGTCCTTGGTTTCTGAGCCCACTACGGAATCCCAGGAACCCAAGTGATGTCCGCTACAATGATGCCCATGGGAGGACATATCGTGTGGTGGAGCATACTTTTGGTCTCCTGAAGTCACGATTTCGCTGCCTGGACAAGACCATAGGTGCACTGATGTACTTGCCCAAAAAGGTGTGTCAGATTGTAGTTGCATGCTGCATGCTCCACAGCATGGCCTTGCGCAAGGAAATCCCCCTGTTCCTGGACGCTGATGAGCAGCCGAGGCCCCTACCTGCAAACCAACCTATGTCCAGTGATGAGGATAGTGGAGAGGAGGAAGGTGTCGACCTGCTTCAACAGCTCATCAACTGCTACTTCACTTGAAGGTGAGTGACAATGTACAACGGCTCTCTTGTCTGCTGATGTCGTTGTTGGTGAAAAGGTCTATGTGGGCTTTGTGACTGCAGCCTATTGTTGACTCAGTGCTGGCTGCCAATGTTTCTGGGACAGGGTAGTTTGCCACAGATACAGGATGTCTATGTCGGTACTGTTGCTCATTGTAATGGGTGCAGATTGGAGTATCTTGATGACAAGTGTTGTGTGATGGCTGTGATGCCACCGCCTGACTAGTGAATATTGTTCTGTTGTGTTTTCCTAGGTCCCTTCAGCCTCTCCTTGCCTGCAAACAATCCGTGCTCCTGGTACATTGTAATCATGGTGAACATTGCACATCCTGTGATAAACATGGAGCAGACACGGCATAGGTGTTAAAGGAGTGTTGGGTACATGTGACAGGGGAGTGAATATTTACAAAAAGGTGAATAGTGAAGCAATGAGTTGTCAGTAATGGAAGATGAGATAATCGAGTAGTCTCCACATTGATGTGGTGGCCCAGACCAAGAGGCGAATGCCATTAACATGGCAGTGTGGGGAAGGACAGTCAACAAAGTCAATGGCAAGGTGAAGAGGAGGTGGCATCATGGCTGGCTCCTTGACTGGCGTTTGGCCGGTGCTTTGCCACAGGTTCCTCCCTTGGATTTCTTTGGATGGCCCCTTGGTCGTTTGGCAGGAGGGGGCCTCTGCTGCGGGCCAATGGGGTCTGAGGAGTCCCCCTCTCCGTGGCCGCAGGGGAGGATGTGGAACTGTCATCCTGCGGGCCACCGGAGGAAGGTGGAGGTGTTGTTTGTGCTGCAGGCCTGTCCCTCAGAACCACCACTAGCTGGCCCAAGAGTTCCACGATTTGGCCCATGCAGGTGTCGATGGACCTCAGCAGCAGGCGGAGCTCACGGGAATCCTCCTGAGCATGGCCAGTTGGTCCCTGGGCCCGTACATAAGCCACAAGGACTCTGGTAATGTTGTCAAGGGCTTCGGTCCCAGTGTCGGTTGGCTTAGACTCCCCCTTGCCCTCTCACCTGCCTTGCTGTCACGGACCTCTTGCCTCACCACTGTACACACCCGCCTACTCTCCCTGCCCTCCTCAGTTGGTGGGGTGGGATGGTCATCCTCTGGGGCAGGGAGAGTGTTGCAGGCAGCACTGGTGGTGGTGGTGGTGGAGGCCGCACAAGTCATTACAGCAGGGGTCAGCGCCGTTGTTATTGTTGCTAAGGTGGTGGTGGGGGGACAGTGGGGTCCTGGGACCTGTTGCGCCCTGGCATGCTAGATGACCCGGCTTCAAGAGCCGCATCCTCGAAATCCAGGGAGTCATCATCAGAGAGTCCATGTTCCGGGGGTGGAGACTGGCTCTGCAGGTTGGTGTTGTCATCCTCTGCAGTCATACTTGGTCACCTGTGGGACAGAGGGGAAATGGTCACTGACGTGCACCCCTCAAGCTTGGTGTTCAATGTATCTTATTTCCAGGTTATGCAACAAGCAGTTTACTAGTTCTCACATTGTATGTCTGCACAGTAATGTACTTCATGATATGATGTGGAGGTACATACATTAATTTTCCATGGTGTGACAAGTCAATGGATACCATGCCCCACGTGCAGATTTTGTGATTACGAGGACATGTTGTCATCTGACAACTAGCGGAAATACTACTTGATGTGAAGCATCTTTGCTGATTACTCTGCCTGGCAGGCGTTACATCTGGGCATTAACTAGCCATTGTCATCTCATGCATACCTTCGCCATGTCCTGTGCTTTGATATATTTGTTCTATGGACCATGCTCGCTTTGTTTTCAAATGGTCCTTCAAGCTCAGCCCCCATGGAACTTACAGATAGCATTCAGTGCTGTGCATGTTTGTGCCCTGATTTTCTCCAACATGGTATTTGGTGAGTCACACCTATGTTTCTGTGACAGTTACTTACGCTTCGTTGTCTGCACACTGTAATTTGTTATTGTATCTGTGTCAATTTTGGTGGGATGTGAGGGTTCGTATTGTCATATGGCTCCATTCTTTTTGAGAGGAATGGTGGGGTGCATGCACTGTCTACTTACCTGTTCTGTTGTCATATTGGGGTGGACTTTCGGACACATATCTCTGGGTGTTTGTTTAAGTGCTCCATCCTGCTCAGGGGTGGGACATGGGTGCCTGGTGGGAGTTGTAGTACAGGCCTCACACCCCAAACTGCCCTCTCTGGGAAGATGGCTACTTACCTGTAAGTTTGTTTGTTGGAATCCAATGGCTGCCACATGCTTCTAGGTGGGGGGTGCTCCATCCTGCTCAGAGGTGGGACAAGGGTGCCTGGTGGGAGTTGTATTGCAGGCCTCCCACCCCTAAACATCCCTCCCTGGGAAGATGGCTACCTAACTGTAAGTTTGTTTGTTGGAATCCAATGGCTGCCACATGCTTCTGGGTGTGTTTGAGTGCTCCATCCTGCTCATGGATGGGACAGGGGGCCTGGTGGGAGCTGTAGTTCAGGTCTCATACCCCCAAACTGCCGTCCCAGGGAAGATGGCTACCTACCTGTTAGCTTTGCTGTTGTAATACAATGGCTGCCACATGCTTCTGGGTGGTGTGTAGTGCTACATCTTGCTGAGCAGTGGAGCAAGGGGGCCTGGTGGAAGTTGTAGTACAGGCATCCCACCCCAAAACTGCCCTCCCTGGGAAGATGGCTGCATACCTGTTAGCTTTGTTGTTGTAATACAATGGCTGCCACATGCGTCTGGGTGGGGTGGAGTGCTACATCTTGCTGAGCAGTGGAACAAGAGGGCCTGGTGGAAGTTGTAGTGCAGGCCTCCCACCCCCAAACAGCCCTCCCTGGGAAGATGGCTACCTACCTGTTAGCTTTGTTGTTATAATACAATGGCTGCCACATGCATCTGGGTGGGGGGGGATTGCTCCATCGTCCTGAGCTGTGCAATGAGAGGGCCTGGTGGGAGTTGTTATGCTGGCTGCCTGTACACATGCAACCCAGGCTACCTTTGGGGTGATTTAGATGGAGGGGATGTTACATCTGTGAGACCTGTGTTGGGTATTGTGGTGCATATGAATGGACTTGGGCCTAGGAGGTGTAGCTTTGTGGTTGTGCAAGACAGTACATAGCAGTGTAATGGTATACATTTGTTTGTCCTTACCAGCCTGCACTCCCCCTGCTATTTCTGTGAGACTCTCTGGATGCAGTATGGCAAGCACCTTCTCCTCCCATGTAGTGAATGTTTTTGGTGGAATGGGAGGGCCACCGCCTGTCATCTGAGCCAGCTTACGGTTCGTGTCCTTCTTTTGTTTCACCACCCTCTTCAGGTCATGCCACTGCTTCATGATTTCCTACTTGGAGCGCGGGGTGGTACCTACTGCATTGACCTTGTCGACTTTCCTTTCCCACATTTGTGGTCTTGTGCCCAATGGTGTCTGTTGGACAAGGTGACCAAACACTTGTCGTTCTACTCTGATTATCTCATTTACCATAACTGACAACTCACTCTCTGTGAATTTGGGCATTTTCCTTTGAGCCATGGTGTGTGATGTGCAAATGTTTTGAGGTGCAGTTGTGAGGGTGGTGGGGTGGTGTGGGTGTGTGTGTGTTGTGCTGGTGAGATGTGTGGTGTTTTGCCTATCCAATGTGCTGCAGGGTTTGGTTCTTTCGGGGCTGGAGTAGTGCAAGGGATTCTGGTCAGGGAAGGGGCTGGTTCTATACTCAGCTATTTGGGTGTGTCAAAATATGGTATTGCTGTCTAGTGTGTTGTGTGGGTTGTCCTGGGATTTGTATTTTTGAAGTTGCAATGGGGGTGTGTCATTGGGGTGTGTTAGGTGTTTTTGGGGGCAGAGTTAGTTTGATGTGTGCACTTGGTGGCCTTGTGGTGTGTTTTTTTTGTCGACCGCCACATTTGTCACGGAGCGTCCGCAGCAGTGGCTATGCAACAGCCCTGCCGCCGGCTCTCCCATTCATCACTGTTTGCGATCACGGCGGTCGGAAACAGCGGAACGTACCGCTGTCACATCGGGGAAACCTAATTTTCCGTGCGGTCACTCCGCTGGCCTCGCAGCTGTTTAGTGTGTTTCCGCTGTGAATCTGACCACTGCAGACGGATTTTCACTAGCACCGCCCGCTACTGTCGGTCTTTCGTGGCGTCGTTCTGCCGCGGTTGGGATTTTTGGGCGGTTGATCCTAATTGGACCGTCGGTTTTGCCGCGGTACCAGCGGACAGTGGATTTCTGCTACCATGACGGTCGGGGTGGTTTTCCGACTGCCATCCTAATAGACCCTCAAGTGCTATACATCAAAACATCCACCATTATAGATCAACGCAATCAGCATCATGCAGCAAATGCACCTACAATTATAAGTCTACACAAACAACATAAAATGGCAACATACCCACTATCATTTGGTAGTACAACCAAACAGCATATAAGAACGTAAAAAGAAACAAATAATGAATAAAAAGAATAACATCCCTATAGTTCTCTGACCTAGTAACCTGGTGACTCTTGTTTCTGCTCTACAAAATCGAACCACCCTTTAACCTAACAGTTCAATTTTAGGCTGATACTCCATCTGATCTAGTTTTACTACACATGCAATCTTGAATCCATCATCTATATTAATGGTTTGTGCTCCCTTAATTATAGTGGAACCCTGCCAATGGGACATGAAACTTAAAGTTGTGTGGCTGAGGAAACGACACAACATCAACGCTTTGCTATTGCCCACTGCAACTTTGAATTTCACATAAAATCTGGGGCAGCACAATACAGATTAAGCTAAACCCGATTTAGAGAATCCATGTATCAATCTATGGTCGAATTGCCGGATACCATAGCCCCAGACACCCCAGCTGTTTAACACCCTCTGACTCCTCATTGGCACACTAACATGTGGTCCTTTAAGCGCTACGTGGTACTTACTCCAGTTTGGTGGCTATCTTGTTTTTAGAAGGGACTCTTACTTGTATCAAATGTATTTATTAATATAATGCTACCTTGTGTCTGCACACAAGTGAAGGTTATCCCGTTCCAGAAGAGAACCTTTATTTAATAATTTTATTATTTACGTTTTATTGAATGTGGTGGGTGTAGTCTAGGAGGAAAAAAATGACTAATGTTTTAAGTTTTTTATATGGATTGGAATAATTTAACTAATCAAACAATAAAGTTTGAATTAAAACAATAAAATCACAAAAATTCAAAAGTTGATAAAAGTTAGGGTTTACTTACATGTTGAAAATGACTGTCAGTGTGAGGAGGTACCATGAGTCACAAGAGGCAAAGTCTTAGTAGGCCATGCTAACATCAACTCTCTAACAATGTTATTAAATAGCATATTATGCTCTGCATATCTGAATATATAGGATTTAGCCGTTTCTCTGTAGTAATACATATTTAACTCTGTGTTTATGACTACACCTGCTCCAAATATTATGTCTTATTGGGCCATGCTTAATTTCACTGATGTGGCATTGCATGCGTATAGTTGATCAGTATATGTTGACCGTTTTGAGACACACCAGATGAGTGTAGTGCTTGAGGTGAAAATCATTTGGGCATGGTTAGGCAAGAAATGAGACCGTTCTAAATATAGTGACATGTTTTGCCACCGTATATGATGAAACATCATCTGAAATGTAGGGTTGCTCGATTTCCATCAGTTATATTGACCCCTTCTCCGGGTACAGAAACTAAAAAAAAAAAGGCATGCCTCATTGTAAGGTTTATACTTGCTAAATGTTGCTATTGAGTTTGAAGACTTTCTCAGCCAGTTATGTCCTTGATAAAGCTTTTTTAATAGATTTATGACAGGGCATTCATTGTCTATGCGATTTTAAACGCCTTAACGCTCAGTCATTTACCATCATAGGGTGCTATACTGAAAATGGAATTTGACTTTCCAAGAGAGAGTGTATCCTATACTCGGATGTTCCTGTGAAGTGATGCACTAACGGTGAATGTTCTTGGCTGCAACTCAGAAGAGAGAAATGCTGTTATGTCTTTGGGTCTGTTCTCCGAGGATGTGAATCTGTGGTAAGGCATAAGAGATGCAGTTCAACATATAATCACCAGCACACATCCATTTGGCCCACCTATTCCAGGGCCAAATTATTTCTTAATTTGTACCAGTGGTTGCTGGTGAGAACTGCCAGCACTTATTTCAAGGGACCAGATGTTTTTGTAACCTCTGACTCGTCGCAGTCTCTGGCTGCACCTACCCTCTTTTGCAAGCACTTGGGCACAGCCAAGCAGTCTTTTATTTATTTCCATCATGGTCAATAGAAATAGGAAAAGGACAGTTAATGCAGTTTATAGTTTCACCCTTTAGTGTATTGGAGTCATATGTTTATGTTTCAACAAATAATGAAAAAAGAAGAGCTGAATTTCTTTCAGGCTAGTGTATGTACAGACTGCTCTCTTGACAGGCTGCGCTGAGGGGATTATTATTTTTTTTTTTTTATACAAGAAAACATTCGCAAACAGCTGTTACAGGGTTAGTATAGGTTGAAGCAATTGCCCTTTATACATCAGTGTTTATATAGCTAACCCCACGTGGCATTATTTATTGAAGAAGAGAGAAAGGCAGATAGAAAAGAGCAGGAAAGCAAGGGGTGAAAAATGAGATAGGAACAGGCGATGAGAAAGATACATTCCTTCTTAACTACATCTGACATTCTGTGAAGATATTTGAGCACGCGTGCAGGCCTGACAGGGCTATATTTGGGTGCAACCATTTGGGTCCAGTTAGATACAATTGTCTTGGTGGTACGATCATGGGGAGTACCAGAGTGTGATTCGCCGGCCTAGCATTTTCATGGAGGATCATAAGAATCTAGGTAAGTGTCCAGGGATCTCCACATCCCTCTGGAGGTCGGTTTCCAGGGTGAGTTCTGTAGTGCAGTGTTGTCCGCTCCTCTAAGATTCGTGATCCAGTTGATCCTGCCTTTGTAAGTTGTCTTACTTGTGTCCTTCCAGTTGGCTAGGACCATTTTCACTGCTGCTGTCAGTAATAGGTCTTATCTTGTTCCGTTTTCAATTCCGTCCTCAAAAATGCAGAGGTGAGGGTGGAACATTTTTTTGCTAGTGTACAATCAAACAAATCATTTATGAAAACAAAGATTTTTTCCCAGAATACTTTGAGTGTTGGGCATTGGAAGATAAGATGAGCTAGGTCCCCCTTCCCCTTGTTACAGTTCCAGCCTAGTGCGTTCTCCCTGAGGCCTAATGAGAATAAGCGTGCGGGGGTCCAGAAAGCCTTGTGAAGCAGCCAAAATTTTGTTTGTGCGAGCACTGGGGAGATCTTGTTGTGTGAGACCGAGGCCCATAGTGTGGCCTATTCTTGTTCGGTGAGTGAAATTTTAGTTTGTTTATCCCAGTATTGTTAAGGAGAGAGGAAGATAAAGCCCAGCACCCTTTTCATCCACAAATACTCTCTGCACACTCAACCTATGTAGTAAAAGTGTAACTTGGTAGAATGTTGTTGAAAGAAAAGAACTTGGGGAAAGTAGAATGAGAAATTTCCTAGCTATAGTGAAGGAAACTTTTTATTCTATTAAGGATGTGGAGGTGAGAATTATGCATAACTTTCTTCACTTTTTATTAACAGATGATTCAAAGTTAACAAACAGAAAAACACTATCCACACTACAACTCCCATGAGTCATTGGGAGGAGTCCATGGTAACCACAAGCCAATAGCAGTACATTCCGTCCCAACATATATATCCTCGTTGTCGGCAGTCATTTCCTCTTTCGCGCTGTAGAAAGTTAAGTCATGGAGCGTCACACCGTTTTGGAATCAGAGCCTACGAATAAAACACCTCATCATTCATTTAGATGATCATTATTTACATACCCATGAAAAACTATCTACGCATGATAAGCAGGTCAGAACATTCGCTCAAAAGCTTGATTACAGCAAGTGTTACTTGACATGAACGCCATATGAAACATATTGAAATCAGTATAAACGTACCAAAGAACATCATCATCAGATTGATACCTCCTGTTAACCACCGGAAAAGAGGAGATACTTCCTGTAATCCAGCCCATCGGGCGGGTTGCCTATTCTCAATATGTCCCGGGTTGGATAATCCTCGCCCCAGCGTCCTTAATAGAATTAAAGGTTTACTTCATTATAGCTAGGAAATTCCTCATTCTATGTCACGACCGGAGGCGAGGATTATGCATGTTCAAAGCTTACTTACCACCAGAGATGCGGCCTCAAGGATTGGTTTGAAGTAAAACCTCTTAAAGGTGGATTCTGAAGACCAACCTGCCGCATTCATGATGTCTTCCAAACTAACCCCCGCCCCCGAACAGCTTTGGAGGCCATTGCTCCCCTAGCTGAGTGGGCCCCAAAGTGGTGAATGTCGATTCTGTCTTCTGCCATGATCCATCTTACCCACCTGGCAATGGAAGGAGAAGAGACGGCCCTGGATGGTTTCCTAAGGGCGATCAGTAATTGTCTCTTACTTAGGTCTATCCTCCGCAGTCATCTCTTCATAGGTCCTAAGATACCTGGCTACACAAAGCTTAGGAGCTGGTTCAAAAGCAGGATAATTTACTGACCTAGTATTAGATTTGGTCCTCCTGGAGATGGTGAATGTCACCCCTTCTGGAGTAAATAAACATGCTGTGATGTCTAAGGCTCTGACATCAGTTACTCTCTTGCAAGAAATGAGACAGAGAAGCATGGTAAGCTTTGCCGAAATTTCTTTCCTTAAAAGATATTGGATATCTTGCCAACCCATCAAGAGGCGCAGCACAAGGTTCACATCCCACAAGCCTGAATATCTAGGCTCTGGGGAGTGGGAAATCAGGATACCCTCCAGCAATTTGCACACCCATGGGTGATCCCCGACCGGGGTGTTGTTAATGGGTAGGTGCCCAGCAGAAGTGGCAGAGCGGAAGGAATTAACCATGCAATAAGCTAGACCGTAACCCGCCAGCTCCATCAGAAAATTCACGTTACCAGTAACATGTGCCCCCATGGGATCCAGGTGTCTCTCAATACACCAACAAACCTATCGTCTCTAAGCCGATCTGTATCGCTTGGTGGTCGCTGGGGCCCACGTCTGCTGGATGAGTCTATCAGCGTTGTCCCAAAGCCTACCGTCTTGCTAGAGTTGCCTGAAATCCTCCACGCCATGAGCTGTAGATGGCCTTGCATTACCAAAGGATGGGGACAGCCTTGGGGATCACGCAGGACCTCGGGGAACAATGTAAGTTGAAGCGGTGTTGTCCATGAGAGTTCCATGAGGCAGGGGATCCAGATCGGTGTCACCAGAATTAAAGACGCCTTCTGACGTTGGACTTGAGCCACCACTCTGGGTATTAGGAGAAAAGGTGGGAATGCGTAGGCTTTCCCCCTCTTACTGTCCTGCAGAAAATAATCCACCGTCGCTGCCCCGGGGTCCGGTCTCCAACTCACGTACTGAGTAAGCTTTGCGCTCAGTCTGGATGCAAAGAGGTCCACTGAGCAGGGACCCCATTGGTCCATTAGGGTTCAAAAGCACGCTGGGTCCAGTTGCCAATCGTTGTCATCCGCAAAATGTCTGGTGTTCCAATCCACCGCCATATTCAGTGAGCCCGGCAGGTATTCCACCATCACAGAGATCTGTCGTTGAAGGCAGTAGTGCCAGAAGTCCTTGGCCATCTCCACCAGCGCCCTCGATCTGGTACCCCCCATTCGGTTGATGAACTGGACTGCTGTTGTGTTGTCCACCTTCAGTAGCACACAGCAGGAGACTTTGTCCCTTGTCAAAGAGCGGATCGCAAAGGAACCAGCTAGGAGTTCCAGGCAATTGATGTGTATGCTCAATTCGTCCTCCGTCCATTGGCACTCAATGGAGACCTCTCCACATCTGGCTCCCCAGCCCAAACGGCTGGCATCTGATTCTATCACCAAGTCCAGGAGGGAACCGAAGATCGCCCTCCCATTCAATGCTTCCATGTGGTTTGTCCACCCCTGCAATTCCGTCCTGGCCTTGTCAGTCAGTGAGATCAGCTTCAAGTACATGATTCCTTTCCAGAGATAAATTGCTTTCAGCCGCTGCAGTGCTCAGTAGTGGAGCGAGCCTGGGAAGATGGCTTGGATAGAAGACGATAATAAGCCAACAATCCTGGCTAACTGCCTGAGGGAGATTCTGTCTCTGCGTAAGACTTTGTTCAGCTCTTTTTTTGTATCTTCGCCTCCGGTAGGCTGAGTGTGGCCGTCGGGGAGTCTATGAGGAATCCAAGGAATACCACGCTCTGAGACGGAGTCAATTATGACTTCTGTTTGTTGATCACAAACCCCAACCCTTGGAGTAATACGATAGTCATGATCAAATGGGACACAAGGTGGGATTGCGATTGGTCCTTCAAGAGAAGATCGTCGAGATAGATTATCAACTGTATGCCCTTCGTCCGGAAGATAGCCACCACTGGTTTGAGCAGATTCGTAAAGCGCCACAGTGCTGAGGAGAGGCCAACAGGTAGAAACTGGAACTCAAACACCTGGTCACTCCAAGCAAATTGAAGGAACCGGCGATGAGGTAGAAAAATGGGAACAGTCAGGAAGGAGTCCTTGAGGTCCAGCACAACATCCAGTCATTCTGTAATCAGATTTCTTAGGAGGTGAATGCCCTCCATTTTTAAGTGATGATATACCAGCCACTCGTTGAAGCTTCTTAGGTTTATCACTGATCATAACCCTTTGTCTTTCTTTACTACCAGAAAGAGATTGCTCAGGAAACCCAGAGGGTGCAGGATCGACCTCCGAATCGCTCATTTGGTGAGAAGATCCTGCACCTCCGAGTCGATCAGAGCCATATCTGCATCTGGATGACTGGATCGAAGTTCCGTAGAACTCTATGCGATAGCCCTTTACCGTTTCCAGGACACAGGCATCCAACATGATCTCCTCCCACCTGTGCGCAAACAAGCATAGTCTCCCTCCTAACTCTTGAGGGAAAGAAAGGGTATTGTTTACCATTGAAACCTCCTGGGGCATTAGCTCTGCCTCTGGCCCAGTTAGCTCTGCCTCTTCCGGTTCCTTGGTTAGGGTAGAAGGTGCCCTGCCTGCCATCATTCTAGCCGTTGTTTCGGGGGGTCTGGCCTCTGTAGGAGCATGTCTGGGAACCGCGGCGTAGGAGCGACCCCTGCCTTTTCCGGCCCCGGTGAAAACCTTCCCTGGTAAAATGTTTTTGATGGAGGACTGGCCCTTATCAAGGACTGAAAATGTGGCTACAAATTTCCCCTGCTCCTTCAGGAACGGGTACCCGAACAAGCCACCCTTCGCTATGGATCCTACTTCCGGTGAGGAGAGCTCCCCTAGTTTTGGGTCTATTTTTAAAAGAAGGGGGTGTCTTCTCTCAGCTAACAATGCGCAATTGGCATTGCCCAAAAGGCACATTTCCTGTTCAGTCCAACCAGCTACAATATCTGCAGGTAGCGGCTTCCCTGACTGCTTGGATTGTTCCACTAGTTCTATTTTTTTTGGTAAGGGGCCCAACCCTGTCAAGTAGCTTGTTCTGGTATGCCCTCCAGGAACGGTCGATACCCTTCTTTGTTTCCTTCATGTACTTGGAAAATAACGTATATGACTTGTAATCGGTGTCAAGTTTGGCTGCCCCCTTTCCTTCAAATAATAGTCTAGGGCACTCCCCCTGAAGGCGGGACCCAACTTCCTTGCCCAAAGTTGGTGGATTTTCCGGGCTACATATTCCGCCACCTTAGGGTCTGGGAGCCACGCTGAAGATCGTGGATGATATAGCTCTTCTGCCTCGAACATGTTGAATGAGGTGGTGTCCCCTTCAAAGGAGCCGAAGGCCACCGACACGGGGCGCCAAGGCTTCCCCGAATCTCCTTCATCCGAGGGCACCTCTTTATCCATACCACCCTTCGCCAGATCAGGGAACTCCTCATCGGGGTCTGCAATAGGAGCAACAGCGTTGCCAGTATCTCCCGGTTATTCTTCCTCCCAGTAGGGTGCATACCACTACGTGAACACACTCTTACGGAAGTCATCCCTTAATTGGTTGAACCCTTCCAAGTGCCCCGCGCTACGTTTATGGGTCTTTGAAGAGGAGAAAGTAGAAAGATCACTAGGTACAGCCCCCATATCCCCAAGGATCCCTGGACCCCCATAAACATGTGATGAGAGCTTGTCCACGCTTTCCTGCAGGGGGGCAAAGGCCTAGAAATTACCTGAGAAAGGAGTTTGTCCACCCCTGCAGGGAGGTGGTGCTGTAGGGGCCATTCCTCCTCTAAGGCCAAGTCTGGTGAGTAATCATGATCCCTGTATTGATCCATGTGATTGAGGGTGTGAGCACCGGGATACAGTAATAAAACACCACATAAATACAGAGGGCAGCCCCCTCACAGGTGCTCTAGTGATTTGCTGGGGTTTATTGTGAGAATAGAATGCCCCAGGTATGGCCAAGGGCCTTAATTCTTTTCGCGATGGATCGCTATGTCACGTGAGGGTTGGTTGGGAGGGAGAGGACTCCATGTGGTATAAGCGAGCCTTTGAAACTAACTGGTTCACTGCAACTCCCTAACGTACTTGTGAGCATGGGGAGCACAGTCGGTTCCTTCTACCCGCTGCCTCACAGGCCGCAATGCATCTGACACGCTGTGAACGGTGCGCAACAGTGCCCCCAGCGGACCCACGTGGATTTGTAAACAAGCGCTCGGGCCGGAACCTGCTGGGTGATTAGATAATAAAACAGTTCAGGGAAAACACGCTACAAAGAAACTGGTGTCAATCTTAAACCAGCCTTAGTCATAATTTAATCAATAAGCAGTTAGGAATCCTCCCAAACACAACGACAACCTCAGAGAGGCGTGATTGTAAAGAGGGACTTAACTGGCACAGCAGTGAAGAAAGAGGAAGGACTGCTGACAACGAGGATATGTATGTCAGGACAGAATGTACTGCTATTGGCTTGTGCTTACCATGGACTCCTCCCAAGGACTCATGGGAGTTGTAGTGTGAACAGTGTTTTTATGTTTGTTAACTTTGAATCTGCTATCAATACTAAATGTAGAAAGTTATGCATAATTCTCGTCTCCGCTCCTGACATAGAATTAGAACGTCTCATGTATTCTAATATTTTAGTAAGGGTTTAGAATGTTGTGAGAGATGCTGTGCTTCATCTGTGTGCGAGCAACTTCTCTAAGCTGGATAAGTTTGCCCAATAAATACTTTTTTCCAACTTAAGCTGTGTTGGAGGGGTATTACATATTTTGGCAATGAGCTGGGCAACCTCAAGGAGTCATGGATTTCATGTGTTCACCTTTGGATTATCCTGGCGTTTTTTTAATGTGCTGGATAGGGGTGAAGTCTACTTTTATACAGCTGGTGCACCGTATCAAAGGTGTGGAGGTTTTTGTTTTCCCTGGAACCTGTGGAAACGCTTTGCAGTCCGGTGCACAGTGAGTGAGGAGTATTTTTGGACATTATGTGCAAGTCTCCCCCTGCTGCTGTGCATTGGTCAGCCCTCAAAAGCAGTGCACTGTTGAGGCTCCTGACATGCCTCCTGATGTGTGCAACAAGCTCTGCTGCAAGGCAGTGACGCACTGGGCCAATCATCTTCTAGCATTACGTTCCAAAGTATTCACACAAGGCTGTGGGCTAAGGCTGAAAATGTGCCCAATCTCCTTCAGAAAGTGACCGAACCACTTCGTAATGTCTAGGACAGCACTATTTCCTAAATTAAGGACGGCAGAAGGAGCAAAGTGGTCTGGATTTGTGGTTGATGCGGTCTAATGTGCAAGCCAGTCTAGAGAGCGATCTGGCTGATGATACTCAGTGCTCGGTGATGGGCACACGTTGTGGCTAGGTTGCAGTGATAGGCTAAGTGCTCGCTGAAGGGCACACCTTTTCCACGTTTCTGAAACTTTTACGTTCACACCAGGCATTTGGTGCTCGGTGAGAGGCACACCATTGCATACATTTTGAGCGAAGTTGGGTTTTCTGCGCATAGTTTGTGAATGACGGTGCTCCGCACATCTTGTTCTACATTGTGCAAAGCGGATTTCCGTAATTAGGGCATACAAAGTATTCTTATAGTTATATATCCAAAATCCTGATCCTCCAAATGATAAGAGGGGAAAAACCACAGGTCCGGATCACAGACAGGCACACCTTCAACAAAATCCAAGTAAGCGGGCTCACGGATGCATAGCCAACTTTATTGTTCCATAGTTAATGCAGACAAGTGTCCGCCCCAATAGATATATATATAGTGAGGATGTCTCCTCTTGCCAATTTGAACTCATTGGGGGAGGAGGTGCAAGGACAGCAATATATTCTCTTGGCAGCACACTGAGAGGCAAGTAACACTTTGGGGGCAATGTGTATATATATATTCACTGAAAAAAACCATAGGTTTCAGGGACGTTATAGTTAGACATTTCACTCGTACAAACCCAGAGAAATTCCGCAGTTATAGTTAGTTCAGCTAACTATAACTCGCGCCCCCGCAATGCACTGCTGATGACGTCACATATTACATAATTTATGCCATGGTCAGTGACATCACTGATGACATCACTGATGACATCTCAAATGACATCACGGATGATATCATCCAGTGACTGTGTTTCTATAAAGTTTAAATATGTTTTATATATATGCCAAGGTGTATTTAAGGATGAGTGGGTAAATAAGTGTCTGGATGGAGGATTTAGTAGGTGCGTGACTGACTGTATAAGTGAGTGATTAAATGTGTCTTACTGAATGCATGGGTTAGTGACTAAACTGTGTGAATGTCTGTATCAGTCTGTCTGTTGTGTAAGCTGCTGCATGGGTTGGTGAGTATCTACATGAGTGTCTATATGGGTTATTGATTGGTTGCCTGAGTATTTGTATGGGTGACTGAGTGTGTGTGTGTGTGGGTGGGTGGGAGGTATGTGACTCTGTGCATAGATGTGTGAGTGGTTGATTCACTGGGTTTATGGGTTCAAGAGTGCATGTGGAAACAGCTGTATTGGTGGGTGAGTGTGTGTATGGGTGTGTTGGTGTGTGAATGGATGTCTCAGTGGTACATGTCCAAGTAACTACATATGTAAAAGGCAGGGTATGTGAGAGTTAGAGTATATAAATGACTATACATGAGAGTCCGTGATTGTGAGAGTGGCTGTTTGGATTAGTGTGTACTTGTATCAGTGATTGTATAAGAGATTAAGTATGCATTAGTATCTGAGTGAATAAGTGAGGTGGTGTGTGTATAACTGTATACGTGAGTAAATGGAAGTGTGATTGATTCTTTGCATGACTGACTAGGTGTGTGAGTAACTCTGGATGAGTGGTGGTGTGTGAATGTCTGTATAGGTGTATGAGTGCATATGATAGTGTTGTATTGATGAGTGACTGTATGTATGAGTGACTGTATGGGTGAATTAGTGGATGTGTGTATAGACCTAGGAATCAGTGAGTGCGTATGTAGTAACTGGTATTGGTGTGGCTATGGGTTCTTAAATGATAGTCTGTCTTTTAGAGTGGGTGTATCAAAGGTTATATTAGGTGTGATGTGGTGCATCAGATTTTCATGTGGATGATGTCATTTGAGATGTCATCAGTGATGTCATTTGAGATGTCATCAGTGATGTCATTTGAGATGTCATCAGTGATGTCACTGACCATGTCATGAATGATGTAATATGTGATGTCATCAGCAGTGCATTGCGGGGGCGCGAGTTACAGTTAGCTGATCTAACTATAGTGGCGG
The DNA here is from genome assembly GCF_964204655.1 of Triturus cristatus. NCBI lineage: Eukaryota > Metazoa > Chordata > Amphibia > Caudata > Salamandridae > Triturus > Triturus cristatus. The sequence goes on along the minus strand of NC_140581.1, from coordinate 1,185,385,271 downwards.
AATTTCTCTGGTTTTGTACGAGTGAAATGTCCAACTAACTATAACGTCCCTGAAACCTATGGTTTTTTCAGTGAATTTCTAGGGTTTTTTAAATGCTAATTTCTAACTATAATGTCCCTGAAACCTTTGTTTTTTTCAGTGAATTTCAAAGGTTTTTTTAAATCATAATTTCTAACTATAACATCCCTATTAAATCCCCTTGAATCCTGAGGTTCCATGGGGGCCAACTAGCCCACCATGTACCTCCAGTAAGCGCCACAGAGCTGCATTGTGGAGAGGTGTTCCGAGGTCATGCCCCTTTTTACACCATGCTGCAAACACAGCTTGTGGTGCACTGCTGCTCATAGGATCAAGTCTACTTGTATCCTGAGGTCCTCAGGACACAAGAGTACCTCATCGCCCCACCAGCAGTGCACCAGAAGCCGCATTTGCAGAGTGGTGTAAAAAGGGTTGTGGCCTCGGACCACCACTCTGCAGCACAGCTCTGTGGCGCTTACTGGAGGTACATGGTGGGCTAGTTGGCCCCCAGGGACCCTCAGGATTGAAGGTGAGGTGGTGGTCCCCGGGGCTGCGGGGGCCCCGACAAATAAATAAATGATTGCCCCTGGGACCTGGACCAACCGGGGGCTTTTTAAAAACGAAGCACGGAAGCCTGCCCTTCGTTTTTTATCAATTTTCTTGGCAGGATTCGCGCACCCACCACCTAGGGGGTCAGGGTGTTTCTACCCTGCTCCCTTTTCTTCTTTTTCATGTTTTTTTTCTGATTTCTTGTGACTCGGTTACCGAGTCACAAGATGGGTGCCAACACGTCCTGGTTTGGAGTGTTGGCGCCAATCCGAGTGAAGCTCCTGTCAGGAGGTTCCCGAACCATCCTCGGTGCTCAGAGATCGATATTTTTCTTTTTTCTAATATTTCAAAAAATACTGAATGGATTTACTGAACAAAGACCTACCTTTTTGCCAAATTTGGTATAATTCCGTTAATCAGTTCGGGTTGTAGCTTTGTCTAAAGTTTCCTATGAAAATTTACATGGGGAAAACACGTTTTGGGACCCCCTTTTTTCTCAGCCCCCGCTTGACAAATCACCCTGAAACTTTTAAAACAGGAGCTGACCGGAGCGCCCCACTAGTTTTGAAAATTTCGCGAAGATTCGTCAAACGACGCCAAAGTTATTTGAAAAACAAAAAACGCTTTTCCTATGGAAACTAGGTCCTAACTATAACTACCTACTGGCGACTGCCAGTAGGTTATATATATATATATATATATATATATATATATATATATATATAGATATTTATATGTGTATATATGTGTATATATATGTATATATATTCAGCTCAAAAACTTAATTTCACCGCGCAAATGAAGGGACCGCACTCGGTTAAGTTTATTCACCGAGAATATTTACCAGGATGCGTTTCGCCGTTCGCGCCTTTTTCGACTGTTTACAAAGTGCATGATGTGCAACAGAATTATATCCGGTTTACCCTTAGTGTTTCCGTTTCAAGCAAAATAAACATAGTAGACAGACTCCAAAGCATAATCTCGGATGGAGGCGCCAATGTGGTGCAACTCATAGTATCATACTAATACAGATCATAAATCAATCTTCAAAGCAACTATATTTTTCAGTTCATTGAAAAAGCATTTCTTTTATAACTATTCCTTAACTAATCAAGGTCACGATTCCAAACCATGAATTCTAAACACTGACTTGCACTATTGAGCCCTGAATGGGCATAAAAATGCATTAATGCCATGGCAGCCTTAGAGGAGACAGTCAATAGAGTTCCGCTGCAGATATTTACAGTTCCAGGTGTGCAAGAAAAATAAAAATATAAATAAATATAAACTAAATAAAAGTCAAACATTCTATAATCATTACATATTACTATGAATCTGACTTTTATATTTCACAACATAAAAATTGAGCCCTGGATGGGCACCCATTCCCTAATGCATTGCACACATATATCATAATAAAAAATGTCCATATCTGACTGTATCTGCAAACATTAATAATGGAACCGGTTGTCCCCAAATAAATACTCAGTCATGTAATCAAGAAAAAAAGGGGAGGGGAGGAGTCTCGTGAGGGGAAAGCAGGGATAACATTTCATCAAGATATCAAAATGGTTTTAGATCAGTACTCCAACATAATGTATTTTGAATTCATTACAAAAATAATATTACATTTACTGCAGCTAAGTGAGCGAGAACGGTCAAGATCACGTATCCTAGCCTAGATGACTAGCTAATTCTTCTTCAGTGTTTAAGCCACTTAAGTGGTTTGAAGATCAATTATAAACCGGGATTCTAACCACCTTAATCTAAGCTCTCGATTGCCGCCCCGGTCACTAGTTGGTACGTGATCTAGACAAAAAAATGTTAATGAGTTTCTTTCACTATTGTGGAATTTGGCAAAATGTCAAGCTATGGGGTACGTAAAATCCGGATTCTCAATTGCCCGTGCATGCTCTAAAATACGTCGCTTTGTGGGATGTATCGTGCTTCCGACGTACTGCTTGCCACATGGACATAGCAAGCAGTACACACAAAAGGTCGTATTGCTGTTCAAAAACTTATTAATGACCCTAGGGTTCTTCATACCTGGGATTCTATATGTGGAGACCTTTTTACTCTGTTTACATGCCTTGCATTTAAGGCAAGGAAAAAGCCCGTAAGTTTGCTGATACGTGGAACAAATGGAATGGGTTTGTAATGGCTTTTCACCAACGTGTCCTTTAGGGATTTACTCCTTCTAAAGGTTAGCTGTGGATATTCTGGAAGTGAATTTGCTATCACCCCATCTGCTTTCAAAATATGCCAATTACGGCACGAATTTTTCTCAATGGGCCTGTTTCATTCGAGAAAGTTGTAATAAATCTAAAGGTTTCCTTCTCTTGCTTATTTGAATCCTCTCTAGTCCGTAGTAAGCATTGCCGTGAAATATTATTCACTTTGATTAAAGCAATAGCCCAGCGATTTGAATCTTTCAATTGTTGCTAGTGCCTCATTCTGAAAATCAGTGTCTAGAGTACAATTTCTTTTTAAACGTAATAGTTCTCCATAGGGTATACTATTTTTTAATGCTTTTTGATGGCTACTGTGTGCTGCAAGGACGGAATTGCCCGCGGTTTCTTTCCTAAAGAGAGTTGTGCAAATCTTACCATCTCTCACAAACACTTTGAGATCTAAGAAAGATACTTCTGTGGTGCTTAAATGCCCACTGAAATGGAGAATCAAGGTATTATTATTCAATTCCGCAATGTAATTTTCTGCTTCAGTTTTAGAACCCTCCCACAAAATAAACAAATCATCACTGTATCTGTGCCATGCGGCGATACATTTGGTCCAGTGATTGTACTGCTCGGCCCAGGCCACCTGCTTCTCCCACCAGCCAACTAACAAGTTTGCATAGCTGGGGGCGAAGCAGGTGCCCATAGCCGTACCCTGTATCTGGCGGTAGTGTTGCTTGTTGAACAGAAAGATGTTGTTCATCAGACAGAATGAGATAAATTCCGTCAGCATTGCATTATGTTCTGTAAATTGTAAGGATCTTACCTTCAAAAAGTACTGTACAGCACTCACTCCTTTAGTATGTTCGATACAGGTATACAAACTTGTTATATCTAGGACAATCATCAACATGTCTGATTCCCATGGTATGTCCATGATATTTTTGACGAAATGCGTGGTGTCTTTGTTATACAGGGCAGCATGTGTACGAATTCTGCCAAGAAAAAATCAATGTACTGAGACATATTTTCTGTAAGACAGCCCTTAGAGGACACAATTGGGCGTCCCAGTGGTCGAACAGTGTCTTTATGTACTTTTGGCAGGTGATAAAATGTTGCCGTAACAGGATAAGGGCACGTCAAAAACTTGAATTTGTTATTGTCGAGCATCCGTCGATCTGCCCATTTTTGGATGAGCGCATGATATTCATTGATGCTTTCAATATACTCGGTCTTTGCTATTGGGATATAACATTTCTTATCCGACACTTGTCATAGTGCCTCTTGTTCATAGTACTCTCATGCCATCAACACCACGTTTCCACCCTTATTAGAGGGTTTACAAATCAGATCAGGATCACTTGTTAGTTGTTGAAGTGCCATACGTTGCCCTATGGTGAGATTGTTCTCTAGATTCCTTGGCACTGTAGATCTCAATTCCAGCAGATCTTTTTTGACAGAATCCTCAAATATGTCTATAGTATCAAAAGGAGATATTGGCATATAAGTAGATTGAGGTTTGAAATTCGTTCTTGGTGCTTTCTGTTCTATGCCAAAACTCCTTATGCGAGAGATGTCTTGGGTCAAGCCTTGTGCACCATCGCCATTCTGGCTAGATAGGATTTGTAATGTCCTAAGGTCTTCCCCCGTGAGAGCATCCGTTGAACTTGGTAGTGCAGTATCTGAACTTGATACAGTTGATTGTCCTGCAGTCAAGTGTTGTGTGCCCTTCAACTGGAAAAATGTATGTAATTTTAACTCCCTTGTGAAGAGGTAAAGGTCAATGCGTGTTTGTGTATACTCTAGTCTCTTTGTTGGGCAGAAGGTTAGTCCTTTCTTTAATACGGTTTGTTGGTCTTCCATTAATTTTTTCAGGGTTAAATTGATAATAGTTAAATCTTGATTTGGTATTATTTTTTGGACCCCCTCTTGCTGCGGGTTTGTCCCGCAATGCCTTGGCCTTGCTCTTGATTTCTTGCGGCCGCCCCTCTCGGTTTCCTGCGACATCTTGTTTTCTCGTTATCTGGGTTCTGCTTCGTCCCCCTCTCTGTCGTGAGTCCCGCATCAGCTGGAGTTCTTCTAAAAAACTATTCCGTGCAGAGGAGGATGCTGTAATATTCCCACTGTCATCACCCGATTGTTCAGCGTCTGTACTCCCGTTTGACTCCGAGGTATCCCCATATATATAGATATGTATATATGTGTATATGTATGTATATATATGTGTATATATATATGTATATATATGTGTGTGTATATATATGTATATGTGTATATGTATTACCTACTGGCGGTCGCCAGTAGGTAGTTATAGTTAGGACCCCTTTTCCATAGGAAATCCGCAACATTCTATTTTGAATAACTTTGGCGCCGGTCGACGAATCCTCGCGAATTTCTCAAAATAGGTGGGGCGCTACGCTCCACTCCTACCCTGAAAGTCTCGGGAGGATTCGTCAAGCGGGGGCTGAGATAAAAGGGGGGTCCCAAAACGCGTTTTTCCCATGCATTTTTCCATAGGACCTTTAGACAGGGCTACAGCCCGAACGGCTGAACAGAATTACTTGAAATTTGGCAGAGAGGTAGTCCTCAGGTCAAGGAAGTGCCTTTTGTAGGTTTGGTGTAAATCTGTTCAGTAGATTCTGAGAAAATAGCCTTTAAATCAATATATATATCTGAGCCAGCTTACGGTACGCTTACCGTAAGCTTACCGTACGCGTACGGTGGCGTGCGCGAGCGCGATTCTGATTGGCTCTTAGATCTTAGTAAACATTCGAATCGGCCGAAACCAGGAAGCGGCGGCCGCCATTTTCTCTCTTGCACTGAGAGTTAGGTTGTTAAATAAAACCAATACACATGTAAAGGAGCTGTTTTGACAGCTCACACACACATAGCCATGTTGAGGGAGTCCCCCAAGACCCCCCAAGGCCAAAAATTCAATTTTTATTTTTTCGATAATTTCGCCGATTACGCTTACCGTACGCGTAAAAAAAAAAACACTTTCCACACTCTCCCCACCCCCTGTGCTTTTGGTGGCCGCAGGCAACCAAATGTGCAGGGCTTATAAGCGGTCTGAAAAACCACAATATTTTTAACAAAAATAATAAAAGAAAAAATTATCCACACTCTCTCCACCCCGTGTGCAAATGGTGCCCGAAGGGCACCATTTGTGCATGGCTTATAAGCACCGTAAGCACAGTAAGCACCGCGTGCTTACTGTGCGCGCACGGTGCGCGAAGCGCACCCGCGCACGGAACGAACTGCGTTAAGTGGGCGCGCACGCCACGAATGGCGTAAAGTAACTTAGCATTTAAAAAACCGTACAAATTCACTGAAAAAACCATAGGTTTCACACACGTTATAGTTAGGAATTAGCATTTAAAAAACCTTGCAAATTCACTGAAAAAACCATAGGTTTCACACATGTTATAGTTAGCGGAAATTTTACTGATAAAAAACCAGTGAAATTCCCCCGTTATAGTTAGTGCAGGCAACTATAACTCACGCGACCGCAATCTTCTGCTGATGACATATGTGTCTTTATGAAAAAAAAATATTTGTAATATATGTATAGCTAAAAATGTATGGAAGAAGACATGGGCAAATAAGTGTCTAAATACAGTATTAGCATCAGCAGAGGATTGCGGTCGCGTGAGTTATAGTTGCCTGCACTAACTATAACGGGGGAATTTCACTGGTTTTTTATCAGTAAAATTTCCGCTAACTATAACATGTGTGAAACCTATGGTTTTTTCAGTGAATATGTATATGTGTATGTATATGTGTATGTGTATATGTATGTATGTATATATGTATGTATATATATGTATATATATGTTTTCTTTAGCATGTGTACATCTGAAGCCCCCCCCCATTACAAGTCCAGGTCTGCAAATACGTTCTCACAAGGAATTTTTTGTTTCTTTGTTTCACCAGGGGAACGGGCCATACAGTGGAATGAATGGAAAGAGTATTTCCTTAATTACATTGCCTATTTAGAAGATAGTAGTGGAACGTTTTCGCTAGAAAGGAAGAAAATACTTTTAATGTATTGCCTTGGCCCTTAGGGATTAAGAATCTATAACAATCTACAAAAACGTGATGCTAGCTCTAGTGATTTGGACACCTTTCAACTATCTTTATTAGATTTGGATGGACATTATTTCGTCAACTGTGTGTGTCACGGTTATGAGGCCTGCTTTTTTCCAGAGGAAATAGGAGAAACATAAATCAGTAGAGGATTATGTGTTAGCACTTAAAAAAACTTGCCATTATGTGTAGGTTTGCAATTTACATGATAAGCTGGTGAGAGACCAAAATGTAATATATACATTAAAGCAAATCCATTCAGGACAGACTGTGGGTGGAAGGAGAATCTAGTTTGAAGGACAACATTGCTATAGTAAAGAAAGCTGAATTGTCTGAGAGTTGTGCAAAAGTTACACTAGCACTAGATAAGAAAGATGGTTGGACACTGTTTGTAAAATCTCAGAAGGGAAAACTAAGTTTGCACAGAGTGCAGGACAACTTAATACGAGAAGAGATAAAGAAAAGAAAAGGGCGATAAGTTTTCAGGTTTCACGAATACAAATTATCAGTGTCTAGAGTACAATTTCTTTTTAAACGTAATAGTTCTCCATAGGGTATACTATTTTTTGATGCTTTTTGATGGCTACTGTGTGCTTCAAGGACGGAATTGCCCGCGGTTTCTTTCTTAAAGAGAGTTGTGCAAATCTTACCATCTCTCACAAATACTTTGAGATCTAAGAAAGATACTTCTGTGGTGCTTAAATGCCCACTGAAATGGAGAATCAAGGTATTATTATTCAATTCCGCAACGTAATTTTCTGCTTCAGTTTTAGAACCCTCCCACAAAATAAACAAATCATCACTGTATCTGTGCCATGCGGTGATACATTTGGTCCAGGGATTGTACTGCTCGGCCCAGGCCACCTGCTTCTCCCACCAGCCAACTAACAAGTTCGCATAGCTGGGGGCGAAGCAGGTGCCCATAGCCGTACCCTGTATCTGGCGGTAGTGTTGCTTGTTGAACAGAAAGATGTTGTTCATCAGACAGAATGAGATAAATTCCGTCAGCATTGCATTATGTTCTGTAAATTGTAAGGATCTTACCTTCAAAAAATACTGTACAGCACTCACTCCTTTAGTATGTTCGATACAGGTATACAAACTTGTTATATCTAGGACAATCATCAACATGTCTGATTCCCATGGTATGTCCATGATATTTTTGATGAAATGCGTGGTGTCTTTGTTATACAGGGCAGCATGTGTACGAATTCTGCCAAGAAAAAATCAATGTACTGAGACATATTTTCTGTAAGACAGCCCTTAGAGGACACAATTGGGCGTCCCAGTGGTCGAACAGTGTCTTTATGTACTTTTGGCAGGTGATAAAATGTTGCCGTAACAGGATAAGGGCACGTCAAAAACTTGAATTCGTTATTGTCGAGCATCCGTCAATCTGCCCATTTTTGGATGAGCGCATGATATTCATTGATGCTCTCAATATACTCGGTCTTTGCTATTGGGATATAACATTTCTTATCCGACAATTGTCATAGTGCCTCTTGTTCATAGTACTCTCATGTCATCAACACCACGTTTCCACCCTTATTAGAGGGTTTACAAATCAGATCAGGATCACTTGTTAGTTGTTGAAGTGCCATACGTTGCCCTATGGTGAGATTGTTCTCTAGATTCCTTGGCACTGTAGATCTCAATTCCAGCAGATCTTTTTTGACAGAATCATCAAATATGTCTATAGTATCAAAAGGAGATATTGGCATATAAGTAGATTGAGGTTTGAAATTCGTTCTTGGTGCTTTCTGTTCTATGCCAAAACTCCTTATGCGAGAGATGTCTTGGGTCAAGCCTTGTGCACCATCGCCATTCTGGCTAGATAGGATTTGTAATGTCCTAAGGTCTTTCCCCGTGAGAGCATCCGTTGAACTTGGTAGTGCAGTATCTGAACTTGATACAGTTGATTGTCCTGCAGTCAAGTGTTGTGTGCCCTTCAACTGGAAAAATTTATGTAATTTTAACTCCCTTGTGAAGAGGTAAAGGTCAATGCGTGTTTGTGTATACTCTAGTCTCTTTGTTGGGCAGAAGGTTAGTCCTTTCTTTAATACGGTTTGTTGGTCTTCCGTTAATTTTTTCGGAGTTAAATTGATAATAGTTAAATCTTGATTTGGAATTATTTTTTGGACCCCCTCTTGCTGGGTGTTTGTCCCGCAATGCCTTGGCCTTGCTCTTGATTTCTTGCGGCCGCCCCTCTCGGTTTCCTGCGACATCTTGTTTTCTCGTTATCTGGGTTCTGCTTCGTCCCCCTCTCTGTCGTGAGGCCCGCATGAGCTGGAGTTCTTCTAAAAAACTATTCCGTGTAGAGGAGGATGCTGTAATATTCCCACTGTCATCACCCGATTGTTCGGCGTCTGTACTCCCGTTTGACTCCGAGGTATCCCCATATATATAGATATGTATATATGTGTATATATATGTATATATATGTGTGTGTATATATATGTATATGTGTATATGTATATGTATATGTGTATGTGTATGTGTATATGTATGTATGTATATATGTATGTATATATATGTATATATAAGTTTTCTTTAGCATGTGTACATCTGAAGCTCCCCCCATTACAAGTCCAGGTCTGCAAATACGTTCTCACAAGGAATTTTTTGTTTCTTTGTTTCACCAGGGGAACGGGCCATACAGTGGAATGAATGGAAAGAGTATTTCCTTAATTACATTGCCTATTTAGAAGATAGTAGTGGAACGTTTTCGCCAGAAAGGAAGAAAATACTTTTAATGTATTGCCTTGGCCCTTAGGGATTAAGAATCTATAACAATCTACAAAAACGTGATGCTAGCTCTAGTGATTTGGACACCTTTCAACTATCTTTATTAGATTTGGATGGACATTACTTCGTCAACTGTGTGTGTCACGGTTATGAGGCATGCTTTTTTCCAGAGGAAATAGGAGAAACATAAATCAGTAGAGGATTATGTGTTAGCACTTAAAAAAACTTGCCATTATGTGTAGGTTTGCAATTTACATGATAAGCTGGTGAGAGACCAAAATGTAATATATACATTAAAGCAAATCCATTCAGGACAGACTGTGGGTGGAAGGAGAATCTAGTTTGAAGGACAACATTGCTATAGTAAAGAAAGCTGAATTGTCTGAGAGTTGTGCAAAAGTTACACTAGCACTGGATAAGAAAGATGGTTGGACACTGTTTGTAAAATCTCAGAAGGGAAAACTAAGTTTGCACAGAGTGCAGGACAACTTAATACGAGAAGAGATAAAGAAAAGAAAAGGGCGATAAGTTTTCAGGTTTCACGAATACGAATTATCGGGGCATGGCCTAAATGGAGGAGCGGAAGAACGCGCTCTCTCGTCTCTACGCTCTCACTTGTCTGGGCCCCGATTCATAGCAGCGGATTTGGGGACCGGCAGAGGTGAATCTTCACGGGGAAATCTCTCCCGCCAGTGGTGTAGCCAGCAGAGTGCTCAACTGGAGACGGGTGTGCGACGGCAGAGAACGGCCGTGAAATCGCAGGCCACCGGACCAGGCCCGGAGCGAAGAAGACTCTAAGTGGCCTTGCTGTAGGCCTGCGTGGCGCCCTTGAAGAGAGTGTGCAGCGAGCAGATGCCGCAGCATGGAGCAAGAGGCTTTGAACGGGCCTCCGAAGTTCGACTGGGGTGCGGTGCGAGCTCCCGGGAAGCGTCCGGAGTGCCCTCGGCCCGCGATACAGCGGCCGGGGTATGGCTCCTTGGCTCCATGGCAGGAAGGAGAGACAAAGAGGCCTGGGCCCTTGGCCCATTAAAATCGGGGGGCCCCAGGACTACCCCAATCCCAGTGGGAGAGTGTGACGAAAGGGCCGGTGGGGCACGGCCTGGCTGGGGGCCACTGTTGATGAGAGAGCAAATGAGATTGGGGCACCTGGCATTTAAAGAGACCCCCGGGCTTGCGGTGTGACTGGAGTGGAGGAGAGGAGGTTAAGACCCCCGGTCCACAGCACAAACAGCCCTGGAGTCCACAACGGAGCAAAACAGGCACGCTGAGCTGGGACAGCTTGGAGGAGGTATGGCCTAGTGTGGGGCAGCGGGTGAAGATAGCAACAAGGAAGTCTGGGGCATCGCCACTGATGGAGAGAGTGCAAAGCTGGAGACTCACCCTTGTCCTAAAAAGCGAGACCTCAAGCCGGGACAGTGGTTGTGCTCCCCTGAGATGGTGAGGGGGGTGCATGCGGCTAATGAACTGCCAACATGATCCCCTGGGTTACCACTGAGACTCCACACAAACAAGAGAGCGGGAAGTGAAGTAGGAGGGTCGACGGTGGGACCGCAGACAGATACACGCCGACTACCCTGTGTTAACGAGAAGACACCCCAGGAGGCACTGAGCCTTATCGCTGCTCCCCTTTGGAGGGGGCGAAACAGAGATAACCAAAGTAAGTGTGAGCTTAGACATGGCCACTGGAAGAATAAAAAAGGACAAGTCAATAAAGGACATGCTCCTCAAGACGCCCCAGTCGCATTCGGAGGGTATCCCCCCTCCCCAGGGGCCATCGGTAGAATCAGGAGGGCCTGAAGACTTGGAGGGCCTGGTCAGTCGCTCCTTCTTGGAGTCCCTCTTTGCTTCCCTCCGAGAGGATCTCATCACAATGAAACAAGACTTATCTGCAGACCACAGGAGGTGCACCGCGAGATAGACTCAATAAGAGAGAGAGTTAACTCAATACAGGATCACAAGTCCAGCAGGGCTGCGGAGCTAGAGGGCCTACAGCAAGAAGTCATTAGTTTGAGAGAACAAAACCTCGACCTCCAGACGCACACGGAAGATCTTGAAAACTGGTCTAGGCGCAACAATATTTGTATCTGAGGCATCGCAGTGGGGACGGAGGACACTAACATCGAGGCCATGGTGTCGGACCTCTTTCCTGCTCTTCTGGGGGAGCCGGAGGACTTTCGTATCAGGATGTATGTCGTTACAACGCACACTTTTACAACGCATGCACTTACAACACATTTTTTACAACGCAAAATCCATTACAACGCATTCCATTACATAGCATGACACTACAACGCATTTGTAAAAACTACCTTTACAACGCATTCCATTACAACGCATACTACCTTTACAACGCATACCATTACAACGCATAATATTAAATTGCATTTAAGGTAAGTATTAGATAGTATAGGGGTAAAAATTACTTTTCTAACTCCAGGGGGCGCAACAGTAGGGTAAGTGTTGGATAGTATAGGGGTAAAAATTACTATTCTAACTCCAGGGGGTGCAACAGTAGGGTAAGTGTTGGATAGTATAGGGGTAAAAATTACTATTCTAACTCCAGGGGGTGCAACAGTAGGGTAAGTGTTGGATAGTATAGGGGTAAAAATTACTATTCTAACTCCAGGGGGTGCAACAGTAGGGTAAGTGTTGGATAGTATAGGGGTAAAAATTGCTATTCTAACTCCAGGGGGTGCAACAGTAGGGTAAGTGTTGGATAGTATAGGGGTAAAAATTACTATTCTAACTCCAGGGGGTGCAACAGTAGGGAAAGTGTTGGATAGTTTAGGGGTAAAAATTACTATTCTAACTCCAGGGGGTGCAACAGTAGGGTAAGTGTTGGATAGTATAGGGGTAAAAATTGCTATTCTAACTACAGGGGGTACAACAGTAGGGTAAGTGTTGGATAGTATAGGGGTAAAAATTACTATTCTAACTCCAGGGGGTGCAACAGTAGGGTAAGTGTTGGATAGTATAGGGGTAAAAATTACTATTCTAACTCCAGGGGGTGCAACAGTAGGGTAAGTGTTGGATAGTATAGGGGTAAAAATTACTATTCTAACTCCAGGGGGTGCAACAGTAGGGTAAGTGTTGGATAGTATAGGAGTAAAAATTACTATTCTAACTCCAGGGGGTGCAACAGTAGGGAAAGTGTTGGATAGTTTAGGGGTAAAAATTACTATTCTAACTCCAGGGGGTGCAACAGTAGGGTAAGTGTTGGATAGTATAGGGGTAAAAATTGCTATTCTAACTACAGGGGGTGCAACAGTAGGGTAAGTGTTGGATAGTATAGGGGTAAAAATTACTATTCTAACTCCAGGGGGTGCAACAGTAGGGTAAGTGTTGGATAGTATAGGGGTAAAAATTACTATTCTAACTCCAGGGGGTGCAACAGTAGGGTAAGTGTTGGATAGTATAGGGGTAAAAATTACTATTCTAACTCCAGGGGGTGCAACAGTAGGGTAAGTGTTGGATAGTATAGGGGTAAAAATTACTATTCTAACTCCAGGGGGTGCAACAGTAGGGTAAGTGTTGGATAGTGTAGTGTAATATTATGCGTTGTAATGGTATGCGTTGTAAAGGTAATATGCGTTGTAATGGAATGCGTTGTAAAGGTAGTTTTTAAAAATGCGTTGTAGTGTCATGCTATGTAATGGAATGCGTTGTAATGGATTTTGCGTTGTAAAAAATGCGTTGTAAGTGTAGTGCGTTGTAAAAGTTGCGTTGTAAAGGTTGTTCCCCTTCGTATCAAATTAGACCGCGCACACAGAGTGGGCCCCCGGAGACCAGCCCCAGCCCTCTGTCCGACAACTTAACTGTGTACACAATTACCAACTTAAAGAGAGGATTCTGCGTTCCACCAGAGATGATCCCACATTCAAGCACAAGAGTCAGAAACCAATCCTATACAAAGACTTGGCCGCCTCAACCATGCTGAAGCGTACAACTCTTCAGTCAGTTACCACACATCTAAGGTCATCTGGCATCTCTTACTCATGGTGCCACCCTTTTCGGCTAATTTTCTCCTACAATGGTAAACTCCGACAGCTCCGGTGGTGGAGGCTTGTAGACTCCTGAACATGGAGGTCCCTTCGGAGGAAGGCCCACAACAAAGCAAAATCAGCAGAAACCGGTGCAGCGGTCATGGGTGGACTACAATTAAATCTCCAGCAAGTGTATTACGCCACAATCAGTTCACCATGGCTAAAGTACGGCAAGCAGTCTTGGCGACTCTCTCAGGAGACCCGTCCAGTGAATAAATGTGGTGAGGGGGGGAAAATAGCAGACACTTAGCGATGACCTCCGTCTGGCTTCTTATCATAACCTGAGGGGTCTGGCTCGGGTGGGGGCAGGGAGACACTGGCCACTGGTAACCTTCATCATCATTTCCCTTTGGAGCTTTGCTCCGGACAATAGTTTTCACCATGATGTTGGACCTTTGTTATGTAAGTTTTTTGTTGTTTTTTTTTTTTCTCTTCTTTTTTTTCCTCCTGGGCTCCACAACTTTGTAGTTCTAACTGCAGAAGTTGCTTTCTATGGGGCGAGTCTTCTGGGTACCCTGAGCGCTTATGAGGGGCGGGCGCTGGATAGATGGTTACCTCTTGTTTAGCACTAGTTTGACACTACATCACAACGACAGCCAACATTAAAATACTCACATTAAATGTAAGAGGGGTTGAATAATCCAACTAAGCGATGGGCAGTATTATCCTATCTAGCACAATCTGGAGCCTAAATATGCCTCCTACAGGAGACCCATCTCTTGACCAGGGACATACACAGACTCAGATCGAGGGCTTTCCTGCAACAATACCTCTCCTCACACACCACCAAAACAGCTGGGGTCGTATTTCTCGTCTCGCGTACTTTCAGGGGAAAGGTGGGTGTGAAACGGGACAAAATCAAGGGGAGAGTTTTGTCCTTCTCAGTCACCATTGATGCTCAATCCTACACTATTGGCTATGTATACACACCAGACGTTCCTGAGGCAATCGGTGATGGATCTATCAGCCTCACCAGATCGTTAACTTATCATGGGGGGCGACATCAATATGGTCTTTGATAATCAACAGGACCGGCCGGCGCGGAGACATGGACAGGCAGGTGCTATCACACGGGCTGAGCGGGTATGGCTGAGGGACCTGGGGCTGGTTGAGTTTTGGCGCACATTACACCGACAATCCACAGACTACACATTTTATTCATATGCATATAAAACATATGCCAGGATAGATTACTTTATTGGGTCCTGTTCGCTGCTCCCAAACATAAAGGCCTCGGATATTGAACCTCGCTCGAACTCTGATCACGCCGCGCTGACACTCACGTTGGCATTCCTCTCCCCAGACAGACCAGCATATACATAGAGATTGCGCGATATGCTCCTACACCGTCCGGAGGTGATAAAATGTCTCGACACAGCATTAAAAGAATTACTGAGTTCCCGTGTGACTTTCTACACCCACATATGGGGACCTTGGGGCTCATTTGCCTGGGGCACTTCAAGAGGCCTCAGAACAGTGTATTTTGCCTCCAGATTGGCGGCACACTGAAATCGTGGTCCTCCTCAAGCCCGGTCGCCGTCTGGAGGATCCGGGCTCGTATCGCCCCATCTCTTTGTTGAATTTTTAGCCCAATTTTTTGGGAAAGGTCCTGGCTGACCGCCTCCGTACCCACATTCAAGATCTGGTACATCCGGATCAGTCCAGCTTCATGCCACAGCACTTCACCAGACACAATATCAGACGGGTCCATAATGCTGTTGCGGAGGCCTCTCATTTGGGCCGCCCTGCGGCTGTCCTGTTGGCGGACATAGACAAGACGTTTGACTCGCTGAGCTGGATCTACCTTTTAAAACTTTTAGAAGCTATTAACTTGGGACCAAGGTTCCGGGTTTATGTTAAATTCTTATATACAGATCTCACTGCCTCGGTTCGTGTGGCCGGATGCTGCTCGGCTCCCTTCTCTATCGTAGGGGCAAGAGGCAGTGGTGTCCCCTATCCCCTCTCTTATTCGCCTCAGCGATCGAGCCCTTAGCTGCATGGTTGCGCCTGGACTCTGTCCTCCGGGGGCTGGACTGGTCGACGGGGCACTCAAACCGGATCGCGCTCTACGCCGACGATGCCTTGTTTTTCATGTCAGACCCTTGGGCCTCCGGGCCCAGTGTCCTCCAAATCCTTCAGATATTCAGGGAGACTTCCGGGCTAAGCTCTAACCTGACCAAATCTTTCCTGTCTCTATCCATGGCGAGTAGAGGAGTCAGGCTTGGGCCTCGCAGCTGATCATTGCAGACAAGGGTATACATAACACGGTGTTCCAGTGCAGCTTGGACGCATAGCATAGCCCCCCTGCTTCCCGCCATCCAAGAAGAAACAATGATTTTACCCCTATCGCTGTATGGCAGGTCCGTAATCTTCAAAATGGTGTCCCTGCCGCATTTGCTTTACAGGCTTCAGAACTATCCATATCCTATCCCCCCGTCGTGGTTTCTCCAAATAAATGCACTCCTGAATAGGTTCCTCTGGCAAGGAGGGGCGATCCGGGTGGTGCTCACCACGTGCAATCAGTCCACGTATTGTGGCGGTATCGCGGCGGCTGACGTCTGTGCGTATTATTGGGGTACGCACCTCCTGGTGATCAACAAATGGTAGTACGGTTCCCAGACAGATCCGGCTTATGCTGTGGAAAGGCGCGCCATGGTGGGTACTCTGCTGCTCCATCTCCTGTATAGTTGCTCGTATCTGGAGGCACTTCCCATGACCTGCCGGACAGTTATTCAGACATGGAGGTGGGTGGTTTGGTCCATGGGTTGGTGGAGTACGTTAACAGGCGCCACTCCCCTCTGGCAGGGAACACACCTCAAGCCTGTCCCTGCTTTGGTGGGGTTTCGCAGGTGGGATGACATTGGGATATCTACTCTTGGAGACATTATGCAGGGGACCACTCTTAAATCCTTTCAGAGGCTACAGGCGGATTTTGACCTTCACAAATTACAGTTTTCATCGCTATCTGCAGCTACGTCACGCATTGACCCACTTGATACGGCATCTCGAGTCATTACCCGAGTTCCACCCGCAGGAAGGTTGGTTGTTGATAGGAGACTTGGGGGCCCACAAAATCCGGCAAATTTATCAAACCCTCACTACACACTCCAAGGCCACTATCCACAGAACCCGGGCGGCCTGGGAGGCAGACCTGCCCGCCCTGATTGACGATGATTGGGCCGAGGCGCTGGCTAGCCCTCGGTTAGCCGCCGTCTTCTCCAGATACAGGCTAATTCAATTTAAATATCTCCATAGGATATATTACATGCTTCTTCGCCTTTGGCAGATGGGGGCTATTCAGTCCCCCATGTGTATCCGCTGTGGAACAGATGAGGGGTCCTTCCTTCACACGGTGTGGCGTTGCAGGTCATTGCAGCTCTTCTGATCGGCCGTGCTATCTTGCATGGGGCGGGATCTGGCATGGGACATCCCGGTGGACCCTAGACTAACGCTTTTACACAGCACAGAAGACATTGGGGGGAACAGGTATAAAAGACGCCTTTTGTTCTTGGGTCTCACAGTGACCATATTGAGCGGCTGGTGGTGAATGATTTGCCAGTTTAAAGTGTTGGTGTTATACGGACACACACGGGAACTCCTTCGCTATGTCCATATAGTGTCTTTCAAGTATGTATGGTGCGCGTTCCGGGGTGAGGGGCGGGGTGTTTTCATTGGTCTGATGTTCCGCAGACCCCAGGGGTGGGTGATTTACAGTACCTAGGGATTTTACAGTATACATCTCAAATGTACTTTGCTTGCTGGCTCATCTGGCACTATGGAAAATCAATAAAATCTGTTGAAAAAAAAAGTATTACTGACCCTTTACGAAACCCCCTGATGTCTCCATTGCTACACTTTGGGAAACGCTTAAAGTATTTGCCAGGAGGGAATTTATTGCTACCTCTGCAGCGGACAATAAAATTAGGAGGGATAAGAGGGAAGACCTCACAAAGCAGGTGCAGGAGCTAGAGGATGTATGACGTTACAACGCATACTTTTACAATGCATGCACTTACAACGCAATTTTTACAACGCAACATCCACTACAACGCATTCCATTACATCGCATGACACTACAACGCATTTTTAAAAACTACCTTTACAACGCATTCCATTACAACGCATACTACCTTTACAACGCATACAATTACAACGCATAATATTACATTGCATTTAAGGTAAGTATTGGATAGTATAGGGGTAAAAATTACTATTCTAACTCCAGGGGGTGCAACAGTAGGGTAAGTGTTGGATAGTATAGGGGTTAAAATTACTATTCTAACTCCAGGGGGTGCAACAGCAGGGTAAGTGTTGGATAGTATAGGGATAAAAATTACTATTCTTACTCCAGGGGGTGCAACAGTAGGGTAAGTGTTGGATAGTATAGGGGTAAAAATTACTATTCTAACTCCAGGGGGTGCAACAGTAGGGTAAGTGTTGGATAGTATAGGGGTAAAAATTACTATTCTAACTCCAGGGGGTGCAACAGTAGGGTAAGTGTTGGATAATATAGGGGTAAAAATTACTATTCTAACTCCAGGGGGTGCAACAGTAGGGTAAGTGTTGGATAGTATAGGGGTAAAAATTACTATTATAACTACAGGGGGTGCAACAGTAGGGTAAGTGTTGGATAGTATAGGGGTAAAAATTACTATTCTAACTCCAGGGGGTGCAACAGTAGGGTAAGTGTTGGATAGTATAGGGGTAAAAATTACTATTCTTACTCCAGGGGGTGCAACAGTAGGGTAAGTGTTGGATAGTGTAGTGTAATATTATGCGTTGTAATGGTATGCGTTGTAAAGGTAGTATGCGATGTAATGGAATGCGTTGTAAAGGTAGTT
This sequence comes from Triturus cristatus, assembly GCF_964204655.1. Taxonomy (NCBI): domain Eukaryota; kingdom Metazoa; phylum Chordata; class Amphibia; order Caudata; family Salamandridae; genus Triturus; species Triturus cristatus. The sequence goes on along the minus strand of NC_140581.1, from coordinate 1,185,366,815 downwards.
TTTAAAAATGCGTTGTAGTGTCATGCGATGTAATGGAATGCGTTGTAGTGGATGTTGCGTTGTAAAAATTACGTTGTAAGTGTAGTGCGTTGTAAAAGTTGCGTTGTAAAGGTTGTTCCCCGGAGCTAGAGCGTATCCATAAGAGGATGGGGGCCACTCGGGTATGGCGAAAACTAGAAACAGCGCATCAGCAACTTGCTGGGTTAAATCTGGATAAGGCGGAGTATGCCGCCCTTTGGTTACACCATTCCTTTTATATAGGAAGAGATAAGTGCAGCCGTCTCCTTGCCAACAAACTCTGTGCCCAACGCCAGGTGGCCTCAGTCCACAGGATCTACGACTAGACAGGTAGTGAGTGCTCTGATGACTCAGATATGTAATGTAATGTGTAATGTAATTAACAGCGGATCAGGTGGATAGTCCTCAGGCCCTAATGGATTCCCTGCCATATTTTATGAGACATTTTGCACCACCTTGACGCCTATCCTTACCAGGCTCTTCAACGAGATTGGTGAAGCTTCCGATAACCCCCCCTACGATGCTAATGGACTCAATTGTAGTGATCCCGAAGCCTGGGAAACACGCCCGACATTGCACTTCTTACAGGCCGATATCTCTTCTGAATACTGACCTAAAGCTATTTACGGGGTACCTGGCGGCAAGGTTAGGTCCTATGATGCTGGTGTTGTTGGACCCAGACCAGTCTGGCTTTGTGGTCACTAGACAATGCAGTGACAATACAAGACGGCTACTCCATCTCTTTGACAAAGCACAACATCAGAAAGTGGAGAGGGTGGTGATATCGGTTGATGCTGAAAAGGCATTCGACCGAGTACACTGGAAGTATCTGGAGGCTGCCCTTGTGCAGTTTGAGGTGGGTGACTTGTTCTGCAAATCAGTATTTAGCAGTTATAGCTGTCCCACGGCCACTCTCCGGGTGTACGACCATTCTTCTTTCTTTCCGGTCCCCCGAGGGACGAGGCAGGGGTGTCCGATCTCCCCGCTCCTATTCGCACTCTGTATGGAGCCTATGTCCCAGAGAGTGCGGGAGAGCCTGTTGATCTCAGGAGTACGCTTTGGGGGGATACTCATACTATTAGTTTATATGCGGACGATGTGGTCGCCACGCTGGAGGACCCTTGCACTTCCGTCCCTGCAGTTTTTGTTGAACTTTGAGAATTTGGTTTTCAGGTTAATGTTGTAAAATCGCAGGCCCTAGGGATCTCCTTACAGCCTCATACTAAATAGGCTCACACACGCTCAGTTCCACTTCATTGGGAGACAGAGTCAATCCCTTATCTGGGGATCAAGTTAACGACCTCCACATGCGCCACAGTTTCCCTAAATTATAAGTCTCTCCTCTCCCAGATCTCTAAAGATTTGTATTGCTTGAGGCCTTATAGCCTCTCCTGGCTCGGACGTGTAGCGGCACTTAAGATGAATGCCTTACCCAATATCTTATACCTTTTTCAGACCCTCCCAGTGGAGCCACCTCCTGGGGTTATTACATTGCTCCAACAGGGATTTTACTCATTTGTGTGGGCCAACAAAACACCTAGAATGAGGAAAGAAGTAAGGGGCTTGTTACGATGGCGGGTGGACATCAGTCCGCCCACCAACGTTGCAGTGCTGGGACCGCCCGCCGGTAAGGCGACGATCCCGCTGAGTGAATTAGGATGTGCCCGCCGTTATGGCAGGCGCATCCAGGGCGCTGATCATTGCGGACGGTGCTGCTGGCTGCAGGATCGCTCTCAATGCCAAAATGCCACATAGTGCATTTCCATGCACAACATGACAGGCACCATGTGGTGCCTGCCACCTTGTGCAGGAAATGTGGGGGGGTAGCATGGGTACCCCCCCAGTGAACACACACCTTCCCCAAAACAGAGGGAGCCCGTAACAGGCCCCTGAACCCAGCCTCCACCTGCCTTTCCATGGCAGTTCCACCGCCGTGGAAAGGCTGGCTGACGCCAGCTTTGTAATCTGGCAGGTGTTGCCTGCTGTACACCGCCACCATTTTACCCATGCTGACCGCTCCGTTTGGCAATCGTGACAATTGCCTGTGGCAGAAGTGTGGAGGGCGGTCTTTGTGACTGCCGTGGTCACAAAGAGATTCCCCCCGCCATCCTAATATGGCGGGGGGAAATGGGAGTCAGATGGCGAAGGGACCGCCAGCGGTGGCGGTCCCTCCGCCATCATAATGACCCCCTAAGTTACAGACCCCCCGGGAGGGAGAACTGGGGGTTCCTAACATAGTCTGATACTACCAAGCAACTGAGCTACGTATCTTATTAGAATGGTCGCGTGGTGAGTCGGAAAAACATTGGCTTTTTATGGAGAGAGAGATTGAAGGTCAGGTACTCTGGCGAATCCCCTTTCTTCACAAGACCCACCGCCCAGCCAGACGGTACAGCTCACCAATCATTTGCACAACCTTAAAAGCCTGGGATTCCACTGCGATAAAATATGGATTGACCAACTTTCCATCACCCCTTACACCTATAGTTAAGAATACAGAATTTACCCCAGGTCTGGGTCAGGGGGCTTTTCAATTCTGGGATAGAGAGGGGTGCAGATCCATCGAGCACCTCTTTGATGTAGACAGGCCATTGGCCTTCGAAGACCTTCGCTCCATATATGCTTTGCCGGAATCTGAGTGATACCGCTTCCATAAGATCTGACACTGGGTCATACACCCCTCGGTGCGACCGGGGGCACAGAGACCACTAACTACCTACGAAAATAAGCTGCACACCAAGACATTCAATGCACATCGCATTACCGAACTCCATCACCAGCCGCGCCGCCCTGAGGCAGCGCCCCCCACGGTGGGGCAACGGCATTGGGAAACAGAGTTAGTGTGGGAGTTGTCACAGGGGGAGTGGAGGGACATTTCTACAGTCTGCGCCATTCTGCAAGGAACGTCTTCTGTATCGAGACAGCGACCAAGATAGTCACATACAGGTACCTTACACCTCCTAGAATACACAGGTATAGCCCCAACCTATCCTCGCACTCCTGGAGAAATTGCGGAATGGAGGCCACCTTAACACACATATTATGGGACTGTCCAGGTATTTCCTCATATTGGGGTCAAGTATTATCCGATATAGATAGCCCCTCAACACGCAGATACTGCGCTTCCTGGCGTATATTGTTTTAGGTCTTTCCAACAAGCTCACGTTTCCTCTTAAATCACGTAAAGGGAAGCAAATGGGAATAGCCCTGGGAGCGGTACTGCAAAATATATTGTCCTATTAGGGCACTGACAAGATACACACACATCAGGGGTGGTTGCACAAGCTATGGTACGTTCTGGATATGGAACGCATAACTTTCACTAAAGGGAGATGGGGCCTTGTTCTCAGATCTGTGGTGCCCGTTCCTTACATTGCTTTGGAACGGAGATGAGGTAGCTTACATGCCCCAAGTACTTGCTCTTGTTGAGGCTCCTGAAGGCCCCACAGGAATCCATTCCATCTGCATCAAATGACAATGGGGCTGGCAGGCCTTAGCTTGGCTAGGATGATGCTATATCAACTTGTTCTTGGGGGTGCAGGGGGGTACAGTGGGTTTGAAGTGTATTGGGTGAGCTTCGGGAGGGAGAATGGGGGGGAAGGGTGAATGGAGGGGGTGATGGTTTTGTTTTTCTTGTTCTATCATTATTATTGAAATGTGTGGTTTTGTACCTTAATGTTTCATGACAAGCATCTGCAACAATAAAAAGATTTAAACCTAAGATGCATGCATGCTACCAGTGTGGAGGTAGTGCTCACTCTGCTAGATTTGACAGGTGTCCAGCTAAATCAGCCAAATGTATGGAATGTGGCTTAATAGGGCATTTTGCAAGGCAGTATAAACGTAAAGAAAAAAAGAGAAACAAAAGTTATAAAGTAGCATGTATCAAGGTGGAGAGTCAAGAAGAGGAATCTACATTGGATGAAATTGATGAAGACAATATTTCTAGGAGTGATATTAAACATTTTGGAAACGGGGATAACAAGCCTAATATACTTCTTTTAACTTTTGCTTCATCCCAGAATACCTTTTTCCTATCTTCATTTGCCCTGGATTTATTTTAGAATGTGATGCACATCCCCTTATGATACCAAATGGACTTTCACCCACCAACACTTTGTGTCCACACCATTTTCCTGAATTTGTTTTCCCAACTTCTTCCATGACTAGCTAACTGCAGAATACATTTAATACTTCTTTTAACACTCTCCACCCACTACTCTAGTTAGGGCAGTAAGTTACACGTCAAAGATAACCTGTGCTCACCCTCTGGTAGCTTGGCGCTGAGCAGTCAGTGTTATCAGAGGCAATGAGTAAAGTGTTTGTACAACACACACAGAACCACAAGGTATATACCACAAAAGAGACTCCACACCGAGTTATATAAAAATATATATATTGTATGTTGTACATAAACATAGACCAAAAACAACATAACATGAATTGTGAATGCTGTGGATTTATCACTACCATTCTATACATACCAAACATGACAACGTTACATCTTTCAGATCAGGAATTACCACTTAAGCATATATAGGAGAATTTCCCATGCAAGCGTATTAATTCAATTCAAAGGCTTTATTTCGATAAATCAAATCATAAAAGCATCACATTAACACAAAAAGACATTTATACAAAAACAAATTTAAATTAACCATTAGTTTTAGACATTTTTTCCAAAACATTTTTAGAAGGAAAAAAAAAAAAGAAAAATACTTTTTTTTTTCCTGTCCCCTCTTCCCTCTCTCTCTTTATACTCTATAAATATCAAGGAGAATAGAAACAAAGTTAAAACATTTAAGATTTGGGGTTAATCCTTCAATTAAAAAGCAAGTTAAACATTAGATGCTAGCCTTTTGGCTCTAATGGACCATGTCGACGATAACATGTTTGAAAGACCACAAACTTACAATGTCCGGGTGTCCGATGTTAGAATACGGAGTGCCTCACTTGAGTGCCTAGTGCCCATACACCGACATATAGGTTTGAGCCACGCTTGCCTTGGGCGCACATAGGCCGGACAGACAAACAAAATATGCGGTACAGTCTCTACACTAATTTGACAAAAGGGACAAAAAGGAGTTGTCTGGGACGGGGGCTTCCAATGGGCGGTTAAGGCGCGCACTGGAAGAGACCCTACCCTAAATCTAAAATATAGGGCCCTATCATGAGATTTCCATACCAGATCTAGGTAGAGTTCCCGAGATGGAACATCCTTATGTCTTAGGAACTCTTCCGTTAGCCTGCCAAGAGTCGGGTCGGTACTAACTCTATTGGTAAACCAGTTCCAATAGAGGGTCTTTATAGTCGCTTTCGGGGGAGAGGACCGACTATCCCAGGCTTCACTAAGACCTAGCTTACCAAGGAGATGTTTAACATCTTTAAGCCATTTTATTTTATGCCATCCCACCATTGACATTACTTCCGCTAGGCCCTTCGCATACTTAGCAAGTTCTGGGACTCGCCACAGTCTAGCCCATAGAAGCAATGGCCGGAGTTTTGCCAGATCATTGATGGGTTGGCAACCTAGGTCAAGCAACAGGGGTATCATTGGGGTACTCTGTGGAAGTGACATAATGCCCCTCAAAAATGTATTCTAAGACCTTGTCAGTAGATCTGTGTTAGATATGCCCCAAAGCTCTGCACCGTAGAGGGCAGAACTAACACCCTTAGCCTTATAAATGTCAATAACAGGTGCAATAGATCGGGTCGTGGCAGATCGCTGCTCCTTATACAGCGCCCCTGTAACCCTCTTATGTTTTAGCAGCATTTTATGGAGATGAGGGGTCCACTGCATGGTATCTGAGATACGGATACCTAAATAATCGAATACAGTGACCCTCTCCAGGGATACATTGTTAAGTACGGGGGATCGCCCAAGTTTTTTGGGGGGATTTAGCACTAAAAACTTGGTCTTGTCAGTATTTATAACAAGGCCACGTTGGTCGCAAAAGGCCTGAAAATTATCTAGGAGGCCTTGGAGGCCTACCGGAGTCTTTGATATTAGGAGCGTGTCATCGGCGAATAAGAGGGTGGGGATTCGCTCCCCTGCCAGGGATGGTGCATCTGATGGTTTTTCGAGTAGATGCTCAACAACCCCATTCACATATAGTGAAAAAAGGGTTGGAGCAAGAACACATCCCTGGCGGACCCCTCTCCCCACCGGTATCCTATTTGTTTTCTGCCCCTCGGTTCCCCACCTCACTTGCGCGAAGTTACCTTCATGTAGCCTCACTAGAATAGACAAGATATTAGGCGGAATCCCCATATCTGCCAGCACACTCCATAGTTGTCGTCTGGGCACAAGGTCAAAGGCAGTCTTTAAGTCGATGAATGCAAGATAAAGGCTGCCTTTGCCTATGACAACCACTTTCCAATAAATCAACAATAACCTAAAAGCATGCTCTATAGTGCCGGTGCCAGCCCTAAAACCCGCTTGATAATCAGAGAGAACCTCATTATCATTAGCCCATTTAAGGATTCTCACAAGCAGCACCTTCCCCACAACCTGCTGGGTCGAGTCTAATAAGCTAATAGGGCGATAATTGGCTGGGTCCTCCCTCTGGCCCTTTTTAAAAATGGGGACAACCTCAGCCCCCTTCCAGGATTCGGGGATAGCGGCACCTTTATCAATTGCAGTGAGTAGGGTATGAATAAGCTTCCCCCATTCCGGCAGATTAGACCGAAGCAAACCCCAGGGATGCCATCAGGGCCAGCTGCCTTTTGGGGGACAATGCAGCTAATCGCGTATTCAACCTCCTTAGCTGTAAATGGGGATAAGGTGTTTTCTCCAGGTAGTATTAGGGAGCTGCAAGGAGCGGAAGTAATAGCGATTCCTAGCTGACAAGAATACAGGCTTGAAAAATTATCAAACCAGGTCTGCCCAGTAATATTACAAGTAATAAGTTTGCTATCGGGCCTGTTCCTTGCCCTTATAGCACTCCAAAAGCGACCTGCATCCCGCCCAGCACTGGCCTTTCTAAGTGTATGCCAATATGCATCCTCCCACTCTTTTTTGGCTTTTGCAACCACCCAATTATATTCTTTCCTGGCTTGCTGGATCAGGGGTTGTAACTTCGTCTTGACAGCCTCAATTAGGGCAGATTTCTTCTGTCTACATTTGAATGTGTACCATCCCTGCTTCACATTGGGCCTCTGGCGCCCTGTTACCCTACCCCCATGTGTATGCGCCACGAATTGATTACCTACCGATTTTAGGGTCTCCTGGAACAGTGACGCAACTCTAGAGGGATCAGAATGTTCTAAAGAGTACATCTCCATCTCACTTAGCGAGGCATCCACAAGTTGTCCTATAACCCGAACTTTTGCCTCATCTAGGGCAACTTTGCGCCATTTGAGGCGCCTTCCACAATTAGATGGAATAAATATAGATGTGGACTTTGGGTTGCACGGTGAAGCTAAGCTATTTTGTTTTACCCATAGATGCTTTAGGGTTAAAGACAGGAAGTTGTGATCGCGGTCTACAGTGGGTATTACTACCATATCTATGACAAATCGCCAAAGAGATGTCAAGGAGAATGTAATCAATCCTAGACGTGTGATTCGCCCTATTGTATGTGTGGGCGCCCAAAGGATCTGAAGTAGTTCTGCCATTTAGTGCTCGTAAGCCATACTCCAGGGTCATAGCGTTCAACTGAATCGCCCTCTGTGTCCATCTTTTAATTGGTTGGATCGCTAGTATAGGTATACCCCTCTTGGAATCATCCTCAGTGACATCTAGGATGTCTTCAGCCGCAAGGGGCTCAAACGTACAGTTAAAGTCCCCCGCGATCAATGCTTGTGTACCATCACAGGTATCACCAAGAGCTTTTTCCAGCAGTGCTACTGTGGGGGACAAAGAGCTACCTTCGGTGCCCCTGGCATATGCATTAAATATGTCAAGAGACCTCCCGCTGCCTAATCCTCTCAGTGAAATCCTAAGGATATCAGGTGAGATACTATGTTTTTGGGTGATGCTGCAGCCCAAGGAAATGCTCACCCATATGAGGAGGCCCCCCGAAGGCCGACCCCTCCCCGATGGTGGCAAAACTGCAGGTAAAGTCAAAGTCAAAGTCAAAAAAGCACTTTATTCGATTATTTAAAAATCATAAAAAGTATACTATACAGTTACATAAAGTTAAAAATTTCCAGAAAATATTATACAAATAAAATGTAAATATATAAAAAGGTCTGTGACATATACATATAAATCCACACAAATACACTAAAAATTTATAGTAGCAAATGTGTCATGATTCATAATCCCAATATTTCATTACTTACAAGAGAATTGATTTAAATTATGTCATACGATCTCGAGAAAACATTTACAGAACCAGCTCCTACATTCATCTTGAGTCTCTTCCTTCTAGCACGGATTGAGGCAATCAGAAAATTGGCTACACCAAACATCACTAAAGGGGTCTCCATTAATTGAAGATAATACAGTGCGGGTTTAAACTGTGCAAACCCCTTTTCCCTTAACAGCGGTCTAATGAACTTTTTCCTACTTTCAACAAAGAAAGAACAGAAAAACACAAAGTGTGTCTGGTCCTGATCGGAAAAATTATCACAGTCACAAGGTGTGTTTTCCTTTGGGTTACACCAGTTTTCGTAAGTACCCAACAAAAAATGAGCTTGATTAAATCTAAATTTTGTTAGAAGCCACCGGTGATAGGGTCTGGTAACAATAGTCAAGTAGGGTTGAATTGACAAGGACGAGATCAACAAAAAGTGTGAGCTAAATGTAGGCTTTGTGATTTCCTTTGCTTCTCGTTCTAATTCTCGTAGTTTTATGAATTGTGTTTTTACCCATGTAATATCTTCCTTGGTAAGATTTTCCGGATTCAAATATAATTCAGGGCGACCCAGAAGTACTGCAGATGTTTTAATAAATGTCAACCACAAAATGTCCGCCACTCCATCCCTCCCCATACAATCACTAATAATCTTGTGGTTTAGTGTAAGGTTGGGGTTCAGCCAGGTTCTGATCCATAGTAAAAGCGGTGCCAAATTTAGCATATCAGTAATGTACCCTATCCCTAGCTCCATATGAGCTGCAAAGGATGATGTAGATTGGGGGAGACCCAAGACAGATCGAAGAAATTTATTTTCTTCTCTCTGTATCGGGGCTAGATCTTTATAGCCCCAAATTCCTGCCCCATACCTTGCTAGGGTTTTGGATCTATAGATCATTAATATGGCCTCAGCTGGTTTGCCACCCAATCTTTTAGCAAAGCCTAATATAGCCGCCGAAGATCTTTTCACGGCTGCTACTTTATTAGCAACTTGGGGTACCCAAGACCCTATGTCATCAAACACTACGCCAAGATAGGTGAACACTTTCACTCTCGTTATTACTAAACCATTACAAAAAAGGGTTTTCATGTTCTTCCTACCTTTCCCTATGGCCATGACATGCGATTTCTCTACATTTGTCACTAGGTCCAGATTTTGCATAAAGTCCCCAAAAGAATTTAGCAGATGTTGTAGGCCTATTGGGGTCCTTGACAGCGGCACCGTATCGTCAGTGTATAGTAAGACCGGCACTGGGGTTCCCCCCATGCATGGGACATCAACGGATGCAGCCGCCAAGGTGGAACCCAGTGAATTTATATATAGAGAAAATAGCATTGAGGCCAGGATACACCCCTGTCGGACTCCCCTGCCGGACTTGAGACCAGCGGTACACTTCCCGTCTTGTGTCATGCGAATGACCGCTGTTAGATCTCTGTGTAGCTCTGCCAGGAAGCTCACCAGAGCCCGATCTAAACCCAGCTCCAGGAGCATTGTCCATAGTTTCGACCTATTAACTAGGTCAAAAGCTGTGGACAAGTCCATAAAAGCCAGGTAGATTGCCCCTTTTGTCGCTACAGTATATTTGCTAACTATTAGATGTAAATTCAGACACTGGTCTTCGGTGCCTCGACCAGTTCTGAAACCATACTGTGCATTACACATGATGTCATTATTAGTAACCCAAGAGGAGATCTTAGACAGGATAACCTTCCCTAGTATTTTAAAGGACGAGTCCAGTAATGATATGGGCCGATAGCATCTAGGGTCCCCCCTCTGGCCCTTCTTAAAAATCGGGACAATAATCGCCCGTGACCAGGAAGTAGGCAATCTACTATTATCAATACAGGCCATATTAAAGACATTAGTGAGAACTACAGACCATATATTAGGATGTGCTTTAAACATGTCAGCTGGCACCCCGTCTGGGCCAGGGGCCTTATGAGCAACCGTGTCCTCAATAGCCTTTTGTGTTTCTTTAATTGTAAATCTCAGTGGGGGCTCCACTTGGTCGCTCACTATCGGAACAAAAACATCTGCTGGGAGGCCACTGCCATAGATTTTCCCAAAATGGTCTAGCCATTCACGTTCAGATATATTTAGTTCAAGCGGGGTATTTTCCTTGTCATTAAAAAGTGGAGAATTGACGATTTCCCAGAATTTGGAACTGTTCCTAAGGCTAGCCTTATCATACAAGGAGTCCCAGGCGGTTTGTTTTATATCATTCTTCCGGGACTCAACAGTCATTTTATAATGTTTTCTTAGCCTGACCACTTCTACGTTATCTCTAGGACTCTTTTTTAATTCCACCAGTAGGTCTCTATGGGCTTTTGAGCATTTTTGGTCAAAGCACCCATGTGGTATTTGCTCCTTATGTGATGTCTTACATGTTAGGTCCACAGCCACCTGCTGGCAAATTAAGTCAAAAGAGGAGATAATATCCCCACCCCACCTTAGCGGATCCAAACAGATATTAATTTCCTTGCCCACCTTATCACTCAATGTAGTATAAAAAGCCTCTGGAATTATTTTACTCCATTTTAGCCGTCTCCCCTGATCCTGAACGGTTAATTCCAAGGGAGGTACTATATTTATGTTTATATTTTCGATAAGTAAATATGGATTGTTATTACGTAATTCCAATAACACTGGGTTATGATCACTAAATGTAGCGTGTATTGCATTATAAAAGATGACATTTTGCAGCAGGCCTGGAGAAACAAATATAAAATCTATAATAGTGTTACTGTTCCTAGCACTATATGTTGCTACCCGGTCATTGATGTCAAAAAACCCCGGTTCAGCTATATCAACATCGGACAATAATTCTTCTAGAGCAGCACCCTTTATTGAGTGTTCAAAATGTGAGTAGGGCAAGAAATCAGTGTCAATTATATCCCTATACTGACAGTTTAGCTGGCACAAATGTGTGTTAAAATCCCCGAGGAGGATTAAATGAACAAAAGTGTTTTGACCTTTCTTGTAATTTGTTAAAAACTTTGCCAATGCATTAATATTTTAATTACAATGCGTGCCACAAGGGGCATTAGAGAAGTTAACATACACAATTTTATGTTTATTTGGAAAAGTAAATTCCAGAGCTAGAAAATTCGGGGATAAGGTGCTTAGAATTTATGCGGTACCCATATGTTTCACAGAAATTAGGAACAAAAGCCCCCCTCTGTCTCTCCCTGAACTTGTTGCTAAGGCAGCTTCGGAATACGATAAATATCCATCTATCCAAAAGTTGCATTCCCTATCCCAGGTTTCCTGGAGTGCCACAACATCATACTCCTTAATTTGTTCCAACCATATGCTGTCGGCCCTCTTAGAACGAAGCCCAGCAATATTCCAGCTTATGATTTTAACTGATTTGCCAGCTCCCCTGTCTGCAGTAGGCATGCCATGCATCTGTGACTTAGGGTCAGCGTAGCAGGTCAGTCAATCATTTTCATCCAAATGAGATAAGGCTGTGTATCTATTTGTTAAATCCAAGGTGGCCCTATTAGTTAGTCTGTTGACATCAGTATGTCTTGGGGTAAAACCTGGTGTCTGCAAGGGCCAAGATGAAGAATCAATTGGGCGTCTCGGGGCTTCTTGTTGGCCATCATCACACAAGAATAAGTTAGGAGGATTTGGCTGAGGATAAAAATAACCTAAAGGAACCACACGAACCCCTCCTGCCTTGATAGCAGTAGCATCCCAAAACAGGCGAGCAGCCACATGGGGTCTATTAAAATTTACAATGATACAGTCTCCCGGTAACTTTTTTGACGTGTGGCCCAGCCAGTTGACTCGTCTCGCCGTCATGATGTGAGTAGATATATTTTTTTGGCCTGTACAGTTTTCATCACACCATAACTTGACATTCCCTAGTAGTGTACCCTGTGACTCTTCCTCCTCTGGGCTTAAAGGTGGGATATTTACTAGTACGGCGACGAACGGAGTTGCCTCAGGTGGTAGATTAACACGGGGCTTTATACATAACCTTGTCACACCCTGTGAGGTTCCGCCATTATTCGCAACAATATTTACCAAGGAGGCATTGGGGCTGCCCTCTTCATGGCCTAGTTCCCTAGGGACCTTATTCTTATTCTTAGTTTGCAGAGTGACTATTTTAGGTGGTTTTGGCCGTGTTTGAGTGTGTGAAGGTGAGGGCCGCCTTAAGGCTAAAGGCTTGTCGTTCCCGGGGGCGCTAGGTGGCGCACGGCGGAATGGCTGCCTCTGGGTGAAGCTCCCGCTGCTCAGCACTGAAATCCTGCTATAATCCTTCCTGAACGTCGCAAATCCTGTCGGAAAGGGTCTCGGTAGGCGCCTTGCTAACTCTGCCACCGATTGTGACCCTCGTGGAGCTGGGAGGCCAGGCGTCTGCTGGATATACGGTCGCTGTCGCGGCCGCCGACTGGCGTGCAATCCTTGCTGGTGCCGGAGCCGGGCGGTGACTGTTACGAGAGGCCGGTGCTGCACACGTGGGCGGAGAGGCCCGGCTGCGTCCTCTGGGTCCCGGACAATCGGACCTACATTGGAGGTGCGGGGAGGCTGCGGAACCCTTCCTAACGCCCATACCTGAAGAACCCACTGGCGTTGGGACATTGGGCGGTAAGGACGCGTGCTTCCTGCCCGGTGTGAAGCGGCCCTCCACGATCCATCCCGCTGTGCCCTGCTGCCTCCTGATTGATCTTACGGCCTGCCTGTCCAGCCAGAGGGCAGGTGCTGGTGCTTCGGAGAGGAGGCTGAAGCATCGCTGCCCCCGGTCTAGAGGACGTGAGTGTTGCGACCGAGGGGTCCGTGTTGGCGCCCGCGAGAGCGCCCTGCCTGGTCTGCGGTGGTTGCTGTTTGCCTGGGGGCGCTGGTCGGAGTGTCGCGCTCCTCCCCTGCTGGGCCTGGACGGCGTTGCGGCGGAGGTAAGAGGCCTGCCGTGGGCTCGGGGGTGCCCCGACTTCTGTCGCCCCGACCCTGCCCCCTCCTTGTTGACTGCCGGCGGCTGTGGGTGCGGAGGTCACTATCGCTCCCAAAATCCTGACGGCGGATGGCCTGCTGAGGGAGTGCGCGGTCTGCCCGCACGTTTGGGGCTGAATCCAGGCGCGGAGCCGGAGACGAAGGTCGCCCTAGTGATACCGCGAGGAGGACCCGGTTGCCCTGCGGTGTTGCTCATTGAGGAGCGGGCGGACTGCCTTGTATTGCTGCGCCCCGGACACATTGGGTCGCGTGTTTCTGACTTCGCGCCTGCAGTGGTCTGGCTATCGGGACTGGCATGGGGAAGCCGGACAGCCGTCAGCCTCGTCTCACCTTCGAGGCGAAAAAAACCACTAAATCCCAGCCCGGAGAAGACGCGGGAGGGTCGGCCCAGTCGGCCGCTCCGCCGGTGGACGATGTCAAGTCCATCCTACTGGACATGAGGCAGAGTCTGGCGACGATCGTCGACAAGATGGACTCTATGCAATCACGCATGGACTCCATAGTCCACAAGGTGGATAGCCATGGTGAACGCCTCACAGAGACGGAGCGACGTATTTCGGATTCAGAAGACCGAACCACACAATTATCGGCTACGGTGACACGTATGGATAAAGTCCTCCGAGTGATAGCAGCCAAGAACGAGGAGTTGGAGGCGCGTAGTCGCAGAAATAACATACGCATCATTGGCGTACCGGAGTCCACCCACACGGGTAAGATGGAGGACTATGTGGAGGGCTTGCTGCGAGCAGTGGTGGGCACGGATTCCCTCTCTACTCATTTTATTGTCGAAAGGGCGCATAGATCGCTAGCTTCGAGGCCACCGCCGGGGGCTCCTCCTCGCCCCATCATTGCTCGCCTGCTGAACTTTCGGGACCGCGACGCGGCCCTTCGGACGGCGAGGGAACAGAAGACCCTATCCTATGATGGCAACTCCTTCACTATATTCCCGGACTTCACCCCCGTGGTTCAGGAAGAACGAAAGAAGTTCATTGTAGTCAAGCAAAAACTGAGGGCGGCACAAATTGACTATGCGCTATTATACCCAGCCCGCTTGCGCATCACGCATCAGGGGAAACAGACCTTCTGCACGAGTCCTCAACAAGCAGAGGAATTCCTGAAGCGTGTCAAGAAGCGCGACCTTGAACGCCCCTCCACGCCGACCTCGGACTGATGGAACCAGGCCAATGTTGTGCAACGCTGGGACCGGAGGCTCAGTGACTGGTAGGTTAATGCGAGTGAAAGCTGATACGACACTGGATATGATGGCCTGTGAGCCTACCTGAACTGTATTGGGGGGCAGCTATCGGCGTCTCGCTCCTACTCCCCGGCGCGTCAGACTTTCAGGACGTTATGCTTTGCTGAGCACCCTCTGTCCATGGTGAGAGCTCGGTCTCCTACTGGGTATGCTCTAATGGCTCAGGGGGCATAGTGTTTCCATCTAGATTGCGCCCTCAAGGGTATCACCCCATTGACCATTCATTGTTATATGTTGAACCCTTATGGTACTTGCTGTGGGGGAGTTTTGGGGGGGGAGGGGGGCAGGGGGTTGATCCAGATGGCATGATTGGGATGCTGCTGTGGGTGGGGGGAGGAGGGGGGTGTTGGGGATTTAAGGTATTTGATGGTTCCGATTGGCAGGCAGTGACATTTGCATTGTTCTCTTTGCATCATGGGGGGGCGACGGGTGCATTGTGTTGTGCTATATGAATTTGGTGATTTATTATGAGTGATCCGCTAACGGGTGGGGACCGTACTAATCAGCTCACCTTCCTCACGTGGAATGTGAGGGGCTTGGGAAACCCTAGAAAGCGTAGGCAAATTCTGGCATACCTAGATAGACATCACATTGGGGTAGCGTTCCTTCAGGAGACACACCTCGACCCCTTCAGGCCCTCGCTGTTTGCGTCACGTTGGGCCGATCATCGTGCTTTTTCCTCCTACTCCACATATTCTCGAGGCGTTGCAATCCTTATTCGGAAGCATACCCCCTTTGCGTACATAGGAGAGCGCACCGACAGAGAGGGCAGATACTGTGTTATTTGGGGACGTCTGGGTATGGATACGCTTACTTTAGCTTATTATTATGGCCCCAACTCGGATGATCCGCATTGCCTCCAGGCGCTCTGGACTGAGATTTTGCGCATTGGCTCCACGTATCTAGTGTGGGGGGGAGATTTCAACCTAGTTGCAGACCCCGCACAGGACAGAGCGAACCCTGGCCCTCAGCACTACTCCCGCTCCCAGGCTTATGTCCATGGCCTCCTTACTGATCGCCATCTGGTTGATGCGTGGCGCCATGGACACCCTACGACCCTTGAGGGCACACACTGGTCGGCTGCACACTCCACTTGGGCACGATTGGATTATATCCTGATTTCCCCTGGGCTGGCTCCCAGGCTCTGTTGGGTGAAACGCTTGGCCCGCACTTACTCCGATCATGCCCCTGTCTCGATGGGTGTGGACTTGGTTGGATCTCCGATGGCGTGGAGATTGCAGCCTACTGTCCTATTAGACGACGTCTTCCGGTCTGAACTAGCACAGGAAATTGAGAGTTTCTTCCAACGTAATGGTGGGACGGTGGATAGTGTGGCGGTGGTTTGGGAGGCCTTCAAGGTCACCATTCGGGGGATGTGCATTTCCAAGGGGGGGGGCATTCTCAAAGATCTGCGTAACACTCTCCGTAAATTGGAATCCGACCTTAGAGATCTGGAGTCTCGCCCTACATTCACCAGTGATGCTGAAGCGCAAACCAAATCCGAGACCTGCTGTCTGACTATACGGCAACTGCGGACAGAGAGGTTCGATTCAGGGGGAAATACTTTCAGGCCCGACGGTACGGGGAGGGTGAACGGCCGGGCAAGTTCTTGGCTTGGGCGACGCGACCGCCTCGATTTACTAATCACGTCCTCGAATTACGGGGACACTCGGGAGACCTCCACAGAGATACCCGGGCTATAATGCATGAGTTTGTTACTCATTACACTGACTTATATTCCTCCGCTCACGCACACCCACCGGAGATGGACCGCTACTTGGGAGAGATCACACTGGGATGGCTCTCTGATACGCAGAGAAAGTTCCTTATGGCTCCGCTAGGCCTAGATGAAATCCGGGAGGCTATAATGCAAATGTGCCTCAGGGAATGCCCCCGGCCTTGATGGCTTCCCGATAGAATTCTATAAAACTTATATTGATATTCTTGCGCCGATCTTGAAGGTGGTGTTTGATGAGGCCCATACGCTGGGAGTGCTTCCGCCTTCCATGAGAGAGGCACTAATCACCTCCCTCTTAAAACCGGGTAAGCCGGCAACCTCCCCGGACTCTTATCGCCCACTGTCCCTCCTTAATAGCGACGCGAAGATTCTTGCTAAGACTTTGGCTAATCGTGTGACACTCCTCATGGATGGACTGGTTCTCCCGGACCAATCGGGATTTATACCTGGCAGGGCGACGTCGCACAACTTGCGTACACTATTCGCTACTTTACAGAACGTGGATCCCGATTTGCAGATGGTGGCGGTCTTTTTGGACGCCACAAAAGCATTTGACTCCCTGGAATGGGACTACCTGGTGGCCGCGCTGTCCCACATGGGCTTTCCTCTGGTGTTCCTGGGGTGGATAGCTATCCTCTATGGTAGCCCGTGCGCTAGAGTCTTGGTTAATGGCAGAGTGTCGGAACCTTTCCGGGTCGCCAGAGGGACCAGACAGGGGTGCCCTCTCTCCCCACTTTTATTCGCACTGGCGATTGAGCCACTTGCCTCGAGGCTGCGGCAGCACCATCAGAACAGGGCGCTATTCTGTGAGCAGCGACAGATTTTGCTGTCGCTGTATGCAGATGACATTACTCTATATGTTTGGGACCCTCAAAATAATCTGAACCCTCTGCTTCGGGAATTTGTAGTCTTCGGGGAGGTGTAAGGAATACGGATTAACTGGTCTAAGTCTCAGATTTTCCATTTGACAGACGGCTCCCGGAAATTCTCGCTTGACTACCCCATCGAATGGAGCGACTCCGAGGTCAAATATCTTGGCATTAAGGTCTCTCGAGATAGGGAGGAGTTGATGCGATTAAACTATGGTACGACGCTGCTGCATATCGCCTCTTGCGTTGACCGCTGGCTTGCGCTCCCATTATCGATGGCCGGACGAGCCGCTCTGATCAAGATGGTGGTGCTTCCTAAGCTCTTATACTTGTTCCTGAATATTCCTTTTCCTCCGGGGAGACACTTCTTCTCCCGGTTGCGTTCGGAACTGATACGGCTGGTGTGGGGAGGGAGGAGACCTAGATTGAAATGGGCTGTGATGACCTCTCCTTACTCCATGGGGGGCTTCGATATTCCGGATCTGGAGCTATACTATTACTGTGCCCAGGCGCATTACGCGTACTACTGGTTCCGTCCCATTGCCTTCATGCCCCAACTCGCTGCTGAGGACTGGCTTGCGGCGCCTTTGCCCCTGCCTGGCCTGTTGCATAGCGTGCTCCCACATACCACCGCTAACTATAACGCCCTCCAGGGTACGGTGGATGCGTGGTTGGAAATATCAAAGCGAGTGGGGAGCCCGTTTCTGTACTCGCCTCTCCTCCCCATTGCTTACCACCCTCAGCTCCCCCTTTTGCAGGAGAAGCTGTTTCAAAACTTGAGTCGTAAATTGGGGATTCAGACTTGGGGTGATCTGTTTACGAGTGGGCAGTTTCGTGACAGGGATCACTTCTTTACAGGCCACGCGCCCACCCCTCTGGAGCTTTTTACTTACTTTCGACTGAGACAAGGCATGAAGGCCCTACTGCAGACGTTCCCGGATGAGCCCAAGACCCTTGCTCCCCTACATAGGCTCCTACAGGCAGCCTCACCCTCCCATCTGGTCTCGATATTATATCATGCGGTTCGCTCGGATGCGCCTGTTTCTGCCTCGAGGGCTCGTGGGGAGTGGGAGCGTGAGTTGGGGCTGGAGCTCGGTGATGACAGGTGGACCTACTTCTGCTTGCAGACAGAGCAGATCTCAGCGAGTAGTAGGCATCGGATCATCCATTTTAAATTTTTGAACCGTCTCTACTGCACTCCTGTAACCAAAAACAAATTTCGACTGCAAGATTCTGATAATTGCGAGAGATGTCGCGCCCCTCGGGCGGACTTCCTCCACCTCTCCTGGATATGCCCTGCTATTCAAACTTACTGGGGACAGGTGTACTCTGCTCTTGCGCACATGATAGAGCTTCCTCTTGCGCCTGAGCCGGTACAGGCATTGCTAGGATATACCAAACAGATTCCGCGCTCCTGTCGTCGATTTGTCATGATAGCGCTTTTATTAGCGAAACGGCGTATTGCTTGCCGCTGGGGACGGGGCCGGGCCCCGAAATTCAAGGAGTGGCTCAAAGACCTTATATATTGTCAAGAGCAAGTACTGATCTACTCCGAGCTACTTCCCGCCCGGTCCCGCCCTGCCGACATCTGGGGGCCGTTGCAGAATTATTTGTTGCAGCATCCTGAGGTTCTGGCGGAAAGCGCCTCCCCTATGGCCCCTGACGATCCTACTCCCAATACCCAAGGTTGACATCCTGCATAGTGAGGGGGGTTTATTGCTGGAGCACTATAGGTGCACCCGCTCTGTTACTTTTGCTTCCCTGAAGAGGAACCTTGGGAATGATGAGATAATGATCTTCTGCTACATATGGCTTGTCGCTTGTTTCTGTGCTGGGGAGGCCCAGCTGCTGGGAGGGGGCCAGGCGTCAGAGGGGATCGAAAAGACTGCTACGATTCATTTGAAGGCTCCCAAGCTGATTATGGACAACTACGATATACATTATTTCCCTACCTGATGTCCCCCTTATTTGGGTAGGCCACTGGCCATATGCATTGCTATGTGACGAGACTCGATCGCCTCCAAGGGAAGAGGTATATATGATGCACATGTACTGTTTAACCCTCATTGCCATTTGAACCTGCATTTTTTTTCTTTTTCGTTATGTATGTATGTGAAAGTGAACCATAAAACTTCAATAAACAAAGTTATAAAAAAAAAAGGCTTGTCGTTCCCTGTCACTTCCATAGGTGGATCATGGTTAACCGAAATCCCTAATATTTTCGATTGCGGGCAATCCTGTGTTATTAATGATACCAGCTTATTTATCTGATCACATTTCCCTAATATTTCCGCCACACATTCTCTCAAAGTCTCAATGATATCATTTGCAATATGGACAAGGGTAGTTTCTAACTTGTCCGTAAGTACTTTTTCTACCATATCCTTCAAGCGAGTTTCAAAGTTACTTATAGCTGGGCGAGAATTTGGGAAATAGTGCACATTCTTCTTTAATGGTCTCTTTGGCAACCTTTTAGCGCGCTTAGTGGCTGTACCGGTGGCCTCTCGTGTGGGACTTAGGGCAGTGTCTGTACACGATGGAATGAGGACCCCGTGGGTTGTTGTAGTACATTGGTCCTGAGGTAATATATCCCTAGGAGGGATAATATGAATCACAGGCTCCAGAGGTATGGCTTGTCTGCTGGGCAATGGGGACACAAGGGAGTCCAAGCATGTTTTTTTCAGCCCTAGTTCCCGTTCTTTCTCCGCAATCTCTTGATTGAGTTTCCCCACAGCAGAGGTAAGATACGACATGATGTTATTTGATGTAGTAGTTATACGGGGTACCTTCACTTTCCCTGTCCCCCCAAGGGATGATGATGGCAGTTTGCGCTTACCCATGGTATGG
Source organism: Triturus cristatus (assembly GCF_964204655.1). NCBI lineage: Eukaryota > Metazoa > Chordata > Amphibia > Caudata > Salamandridae > Triturus > Triturus cristatus. The sequence continues at coordinate 1,185,346,831 of NC_140581.1, read as the reverse complement.
CGTTGTGCTCAGGGGGTGAGCCCGTCCCGTCCCTTGTCGTCCACTGACGGCCACAGACGGTCCCGCCCTTGTCCCGGGCTTCGCCCGGGCGCTGCCCGCGCGCGTCCCGCGCTGCGGGAGGTGAGCAGTGCAGATGTAGGCAGGTGACGCCTGCCACTGACGTCACCTGCAAGCGCCACACGGGAGCCTGGGAGATGGAGTCGCCGGTAATGCCGTTTCCCTCACGGCGGACCTGGTGGACTGTAGGTAAGAGTATGCTCCCTGCTTGGAGCCCTTTTGCAGCAGAATGCGTTTGCCGTTGCCTTCTCGGCGGTATAGAGATGTCCGCTGACCTGACTCGTAGCCCTCTTTTCAAGTGCAGGTAGAAAATACGTTGAATAGCCAACCTTATAGTTAGGTTCAAGGCTCCATGTTTCCTGAAAAATACATATAGTGTAAGACTCCACTTGGGTATTCCAGTCTGGAAGAGCTGTTTTCCTGGCAATTCCTGCTATGTTCCAGCTCATAATCCTCAAATCGGGCCCAACAACCTCCACCTTATCCTGCAGACAGATAAAGTGATCACTAAGTGGTGTTGGTGATTCACCTCCAGAATCAATTGCCATAAATAATGGCGGAAGAGCATGCGATGGAGAGGCCTTGCTCTTCCGGACAGAAGTAGCTGCTGGAAAGATGGAAGTCCCCAGGGGGGTAACAGATATATTGTTACAATGCGATAAAACAAATCCGGAGGGAGAATTATTAACACACTCCCCCACAATTGCTATGCAATTACTGGTTGCCTCCACTCGAGATACTAACTCGAGTCTATCCCCCCTATAAATTACCTCAGGTTGGGCTGAAAACAGGTGTTTAGGAGAAATCCCAGGAGAAGTAATTGGGGACCTGCACCCTTTAGGCCTTCTGCTATCATCTGGGTCTGACAAGAGATTCAAAGGCAAGTAGTCTCTACGTCAATACCTGGTATTGTTTCCGAGGTGAATATCTCCTCTAACAAAAGCAGGGTTTGGGTAGAATCCAAAGTTATCAACTTGCCCTCCCCACAGTTGGTTGCCAATGCTCTGTCTCTGATACCAGCTTAGTGGCCGCGGGTAAAAGTACCCCAAGTCCCGGGTGCTAATTCCACCCTCACCATGCATGTTCTGCTGGCTACAAATAGTCCTTGCTACTCTACTATCTTTAAAATTAACTAGGATACAATCCCCTTGGATGTCCTTGGTCCTTCTTCCCACCCAGCTAACTCGTCTAACAAAAATAATCCTGCCGTCTAAGCCCCTTGGAAGTGGCCTGTTATTGTTTAGCCAAAATGTAGCTTTATTTTTAAGTTCAGTGTGTGATTTCGTTTTCCCCTGCTTTAAACAAGAGACTCCTACCAATACAGCTACATAGAGCATACAAGCTGGAGGCAAATTAGTGCATGGAGGGTTAATTTCTCTACTATGAGCTAGGTCAAGATTTGAAGATTGATCATTGCCTTGTCTCTCTATATCACTACAATTCTGTTTGTCCTTCTGCACCTGGGTAGGTGCGCTATCACGTGTCCCCTTATCCCCTTTAGATGGTAACTGGTGCGTTGGATTACTAGCCTTATTTGATGTTATGGCTATCGCTGGAGCTTTGCTCATTGGCGCTGTTCTCTCCGGGGGATTAGTTCCTCTCGGGGTCTCTAAGGCGCCATCCAGCTTTATGGATAAGCATTTGGCCACTTCAGAAGGGGCTACCAGTGAAGATTGTTTCTGAGCATCTACTCCTGGGCTATTTTTAGAATGTAGCTTGATTAAGGCCTTTATGGAAAAAAAGTTGTCCAAAGTTCCCTGCTCAAAGCGGTCAAGTCTTGCTGTTAGCTCTTTCAACCTCTCAGTCAAAGGCAAGATAAAAGACTTCAGGATATGCTCAATGCAAGCAATCGGGGGCATGTCCCTCTCAGAAATGGGGGGCACGGCAAGATGGTATTGCCACTAGCATGATCGTTGCATTCCTGGATATCAAGGGATTTATCCAGGGGAGTCTCTATTCTTTCCTGAGAGCATGCATCAAGAAATAGACCTTGGGCCTCAGTAACAGCCGCAGCCTCCCTAGCTGCATTGTTCTCAGTAATCTTGCCCCTTCTTGCACAATTTCTAACGGGGGCTTTCTTTTTCTTGGTTCCCTCCGTTAGCCCCTTACAGCTTCTTGCAGTTGGACAATCTTTAGCAGCGTATTTAGACTTACGCCTAGCCATCTGCCCTCTAGTTCTTACACTAGGACTAACACTGCTTACGCTTGACTGTGAATCAGAAGCTGAGCTAGTATTAACAGGCGTATTACAACTCCCATTATCGATAAGAACCCCAACCTGAGACGAAGAATAACAGTAGCCTGGATTTGTAAAATGGGAGGGGTCAACGATAGTCTAACAAAGGAAGGGGGAGTCTCTGGGGATGAGCTGACCGCCATGGGGGTTAAATTTTGTAACATCAGGGGATAACCACAACCTGGAAGAGCAACAAAGGATGGTGCCAGTAGCGAGTCCTGGGAATTGGTAGAGAACAACGATACATTTGCAGGGAGTAAGGGGGACACAGAGCCATCAGGAAGCGAGAGACGATGCTCAGTGCTTTCGATGGCATTGACCACCACCCCTATAGTTTTTTGGAGCATGCGATCTATAGCGGTTAAACTAGGGAGCTGGGGTTTTATAACATCTTTATGCTTTGGGACTGGAGCAGGGACAGGTATTACAGGGTTGCACTTCCCCATTCCTTATCCTTATGATATGATATCAGACTGCATGTAACACTATAAACAATAAATATGTAACTTTTATAGCCTTTTACCGCTGATATTACACAAGCAAAAACCCTGATTTGAAATAACAGATAGCAAATAACCAAAGTACGAATACAAAGAGCCAAGAGGGGTGGCCCAGCCCGGCCTCACACGGGCAGTAACGGCCAGAAACGGTCCTGCCCTTGTCCCGGGCTTCTCCCGGCGCCGCCCGCGCGCGTCCCGCGAGGCGGGAGGTCAGTCTGATTTTTAAGCGCCACCATGCGCGAAGGGGGCGTGTCCCATTATGTTTGTGCAGGGGCTTCTGGGCCAGGTAGTCTTCCCGCACAGCGGCCAAGCCTAAGGTGTTTGTAGGCAGGGGCGGCGGGGGAGACAGCGGGCAGGACACGGAGCACCAGGCAACGGGGCAAAACAACAGCAAGCAGCCCAGATACAAAATAAGCAGCGGCGCGGGTCCTTCCTCTGCAATCGGCTAACAAGTGTCCCACTCAGCCGGAGGTCAGCCTGATTTTTAAGCGCCACCAGGCGCGAAGGGGGCGTGTCCCACGATGTTTGTGCAGGGGCTTCTGGGCCAGGTAGTCTTCCCGCACAGCGGCCACGCCTAAGGTGTTTGTAGGCAGTGGCGGTGGGGGAGACAGCGGGCAGGACACGGAGCACCAGGCAACGGGGCAAAACAACAGCAAGCAGCCCAGAGACAAAATAAGCAGCGGCGCGGGTCCTTCCTCTGCAATCGGCTAACAAGCGTATTAGAGAAGTAGGCTTCACAGCAAATGAGAAACAAAACAGGCTCTTTGTCTCTACCAGAACATGCCATACATAAAGGCACATGTCCTACCTTTTACTTACACAGCACCCTGCCCATAGGGCTACCTAGGGCCTACCTTAGGGGGTGACCTATGTGTAATAAAAAGGGAGTTTAAGTCTTGGCAAGTACTTTTAAATGGCAAGTTAAAGTGGTAGTAAACTGCGTATGCAGGCTCTGCAGTGGCAGGCCTGAGCCAGATATGAAAGGCTATGTCAGTGGGTGGCACAAGCAGTGCTGCAGGCCCACTAGTACTATTTAGTTTACAGGCCCTGGGTATATCGTATACCACCATCAGAGCGACTTAAATGTAAATCAAATATGCCAACCAGATGTAAACCAATCATACCATGTGTTAGACTGATTAGCAGTGGTAAAGTGCCCAGAGTACTAAAGGCAGCAAAAAGATCAGAAAAATAAGTGGAGGAGGGCGGAAAGTTTGGGAGTAGCCCTGCAATAAGGGCCAGGTCTAACACAATTGTTACTGGGATTCAACCACAGCACTGAGACCACCTTCCTCTCTGCCACCGATGACATCCGCTACCTCCTCGACCGAGGAGAAACAGCAGCCCTCATTCTCCTCGGCCTCTCAGCCACCTTTGAGACCGTCTCTCACCTCACCCTAATCATGAGACTCCACGACGCCGACATCCACGACAAAGCCCTGGACTGGATCGGTTCCTCTCCGGTAGAACATAGCGAGTCAGACTTCCCCCGTTCCTCTGGTAAACCACAGAGATCAGCTGCAGAGTACCTCAGGGCTCCTCCCTGAGTCCCATGCTTTCCAACATCTACATGCGTCGCTCGCAGCTATCGTTGGGAGCCACGGACTCAACATTGTTTCCTACGTCGATGACACCCAGCCGACTCTCTCCATCACCAACAACAAGCCCACCACCGTCAGGAACAACCTTCACAACGGGATGAAGAACGTCACCACCTGTATGAGAAACAGCTGCTTCAAGCTCAACTCGAAAAAGTCCTCATCCGAGGGCCCAACATCTCCACTTGGGATGACTCCTGGTATATCGCCGAGCTAAGAAGCCCCCCACACCCACTGACCGCGCACAAAACCCGGCATCATATTGGACTTCTCACTCACAATGAACCACCAGATCAACTGTGTCACCTCATCATGCTTCCACACTCTTCGCCTGCTTCAGAAAACCTTCAGATGGATCCCCACTGAGGCCAGGAAAACGGTCACCAACACACTCATCAGCCGCAGACTCAGCTATGGCAACGCACTCTACGCAGGCGCCACCCAGAAACTCCTCAGAAAACACCAGAATGTTCAGTACACTGCAGCCAGATTGATCCTCAACCTCCCCCACCCCAACCACATCTCCGAACAACTACAAGAACTCCACTGGCTCCCAGTCAACAAAAGAATCACCTTCAAGCTCTTCACACACCCCTGCAAAGCCCTCCACAACACCGGACCTGCATACCTGAACCACCGCCTCTCATTCCACACACCCACCAGACATCTACGCTCTGCCCAACTGGCCCTGGCCACGGCCCCTCGGATCCGCAAGACTAGGACCGGAGGATGATTCTTCTTCTACCTTGCTGCCAAATCCTTGAATGCCATGCCACTTCACCATGGGCTCTTCCCGTCTCTGACATAATTCAGGAAGGATCTGAAGACCTGTCTCTTCAAATGAGCTACGGTGCCCAGTTGGGCCTACAACCAACCCCCACTCCCCCCACCCCACCAGTGCCTTGCGACTCTCACGGGTGAGTAGCCGTGCCTAACAAGCACTGATTGATTGATCCATTGAGGGCACTGTCATTTGCAACTACTGTTCCAGAGCCTCGTGAACTGCGGCACTACTATTGAATAACCAAGTTATTGGCTTTGTAACCAACATCACTGAATATTTAGAAACATTAATCTTAAATGTCCAGTCAGAGCTATAGATTTTAAAAAAGAATAGGTCTTTTAATTAAATGCAACACATGTAGGAGAGTTACAGCAAGGAACAACAAAACAAATCAGACGTTTTTAAGACCTCTTGGGGTCAAGCAACAACGTATAACAGTACTGTTGCATGTGTGGTAAGGCATTTCAAATAACACTGGTTCAAAAGGCCCATGGTATCCTGTGGGGGCAGGTCTGAGATTTTTGAGTATCTTTGTGAAAACTAGGGTCATAGTGCTCCAAATATGTGTGCCGTTTTGAGTTTATGGACCGAAAGGGACAGACAGGATGTTACAATGTAATCCATACCCAATGCAAAAACACTCAATGTAATCCTACCGGTGGTGCCAAACTTTAGGTAATTGTATCTCATGAATAACTAGTCTTGGTCAACTTGTGGTGCAGGTAGTAGGGCTACAAGTGGGGCTTTTGGAAGCCAAGTAAACATTTCCTTTAAGAACTCAGAAACTGGGATTAGGACTAGGATCAATCCATGGCTTTGAACCGCAATACTCCTGGAACCAAAAGGCTAGAGAAAGGATTCAGATGGTAAAGGAATTAGGTTTAGCAACCTTTGGCACCATAATATTAACATGAGATATGTGTCACTATAATCCTGAAATTGGGGTGATATATGGTTTCTCAATATCAGGAACGGTATAGTGTTGGTACGACTGATGCAGACCCACTCCACTCCCAGACCAAGAATCTATTTGGCAGATCTCAATCATCTTTTGAAAGATCTGCAGTTTGTTGGTTTCTGATTAGCAGAGATGCAAAGACCTTGTGGATTCCGATGGCTTGCTTCTTCAATTTGGACACTAAGCATCCCTTAGACAGCTGGGCCTGGATCGAGTCCTCCTGGTGTAGTGCCAGCTCCTTTCCGCATTTTGCATTGACATTTCTGCTTTCTTCCGGACAGGTTACAGTAGCAAGGTGTTTACTGGAGTCGTTGGGCTGTTCCCAACATTAGTGTGACAAACTGAAGCTTTCTATGCTGGTAAAGCAGAACATCCAATGTAAAATGGCATACATATTCAATATAAAAACATAAATAAAACATATATATACAATATTAACATAGCTCACATCAAAATGTTATAAAATGCACAAATGATAAAAACCAGTTCATGCACACAATGACTGAGACGTTCTCTTCCCTAAGAGCCATATGCATTGCAGATATTTAGAATCACCAAAACTAACGTGAGAATTTGCAAAATCCTCAAAGCCACCCTCTCTTCAGAAATTCCCAAGATCTTGCTTAGAGGAATGGTCCATTTTTGTCTGGGCTTTGCATATGCTTTACTGAAGAATAAGAAATGTGCTTCTGTTTCGTTTGATAAGTTGCATGCTGGTCAAATAGGTAGACCATTCACAGTTAAAAGTCTTCAAAGGCAAAATGTCAATCCTGAATTTTATATAAAGTGTCGTAGTGCCCAATGGATTACAGTAGTTTAAAATTTCTTCAAATTTAGACTCGTCCTTGTACAATAATAGTGGCCTGACACGCTACCTGGCAACGGGGGGAGTCAACAAATAATCTGTTTTAAATTCTCAGTATCTATTTTTCAGGATTTTATGAGCATGCCGTGAAATCGACAAGGGGTCAGATCAATATTCACCAAGGGCCAGACTAGTTAGACTAGATTTCCCATAGGTCAGCCAAGTCATCTTAAGTGTGGCTGGTCAATCTGTTACATTTCATAATGCTTCTCTAAAAAAATTCAAAAAAATTCAAATTTTCAACAAAACAAATTCTGACCCAAAAAAGAACGGGCTTTAAGCCTATGGATTTGAGTGCAGATTGGGAGAGTTGGGGCTCTTGCTGGAAACTTTAAGAGCTAGAGAAATGCTATAGCTAGAAGAACGATTTGTAAACTTCAAAATTGTAGCCAATTTATGTTTTAAAAGAGGTTTTCTCCTAGCTATTTGGGATAACCATGTGTGTGTATCAGACAGCCCTGTACCCAAGTAGACAAAATGGTTGATTTTTTTTCCATAGGAAAATCACATCTGGAAATCGTTCCCCTAGAAGGCCTGTGTTGCTTGTGTGCCATAAATTCTGATTTAGCAGAATTAATTCCTAGGCCATGAGTTGAATAGAACAAGATAAATAATTCTATTAGTATTTTAACACCCATTGTAGATCTAGATAACAACAGAGCATTGTCTGCAAACAAAGTGATGAGATTTTATTCCCAGCTACCTGGGGAGCATCGTAAACACAATTCATCATAAAATCAATGCGTCCATTAATGAGCAAGAATAGCATTGGGGCCAAAACGCAGCCCTGCAGACACCGGTGCTTATCATAATTTTTTTAGTTACTTCCACCCCCCTATCGAACCTAAGCAAACTTTTCCTGTATTAAGATGTTGGGCAGAAAAAGTCCCACACATGGTGACAGACATGCGCCCCTACCCTGAGTGCCCAGTTAAACAGGTATCTATATCCTTGGTGCTGATTGTTTTAGTCCTGGGTGAACATTATGCGTGTGCGCCATGATATAATTCCTGCGCTGCGGATTGCGGTCTTGTTGGACCAGGAGGGGCGCCCACAGCACAGTCCTGAGGGTGCTGATGGGGCTACTGCCTTTGTCAGGAGTTAAGCAGCATGAGTGCTGTGATGGCAGCATACCATTTAGTGATCAGTAGGACTGAACAAGCCTTTGTACCTGGGTCACTGGAGTGAAGCCTACAGGCCCACCCATGGAACGTTATGCTGCTGTGTGCTTAACTCGCACTTGGACTACATCAAGTTAGGATGTAGCACTGTGCAGCTCATGAGTGGTTGCATGTTTGTGATGCGTGTATGTGTGCCTTTGAGTGGTACAACACATGGAAGACTCCTTTTAAACATTTGGAGACCAAGGGCAGACTGTAGGAGCATGAGGATGTAGATGACTCCCCCTAGACAGATGTGTGGATTGCTGCATTTCTGATAGGGTATGGGACATTCACTGGAGGAAGGAAGAGACAGGCTTTTTTGGTACATTTCAAAGAGTGCTTTCTGAGTCTGAGAGAGGTCACTGGAAAAGGGCCTGGGCACATCTTAGGAAGGAGATGGGACAGATAAGAAAATATTAAAGCGTAGGACTGGGGCTTTAGGGAAATCTTTTGATGCACATATTACCGTGCTTAACATCCAGTTGTGAACGTCTAGCCACTGCTATGGTCTGTATTGTAGAACTATCAGATTTGGAGTCGCTCCTGCTATGACAAACTGCTTCCTGGATGAAGTGCAGCACAGAGGACTGGGCTCCTCAAAAGGAAGCAGACCCTCAGCACAAGCTTCAAATACTCAGGCCCTAAATCCCATTTGTTAGGTGCCAATGGCCATAAAGGGAAGCTCGAAGGCCCACAAAATGGTCACCTGTCAAGCAGCCAGTAGGGCTGTATGTTGAAGAGGAGAAACTCTGCAGGACAGAGGACTAAGGTCTGTCAGTCTCCCAGCTGGGTGAGGGGACATCATCGAAGGAAATCCAAGACCAGCTGCTCTGGAGCCTGGAGCACTAGTGCTTGCCTGCTTGCCAAAATCAGTGTGCCCTGAGAGAAAGAGGAGAGAGCTTCGAGGGAGCTAAAGCCCAGTGGGGGGATCCTGGCGAGTAGATCCCCTTGGCAAGGTATGAGGAAGTGGCTGCTGTACCAGTCTGGGCATTGCCTGTGTGCAGATTCAAGTCGGCGATCCCGTGGTGCCCACATGCAGGTAAACGTCGGTGACCCTGTATACCACAAAGGGCAACTATAAAGAGATAGGATTACTGCTGTGCCCATTAGGCCAAAGTCAGTGCGTGGAGTAAAGTTGGTGACCCCGTGTTTATAACTGCCATGCCAATCGAGCCATAGTCTGTGTATGGAGGAAAGTTGATGACCTCACATGCCAGAGGAGATCACTGTGAAGAGTGCATTTTACTGTTGTGTCAATCGGGCTGTAGTACGGGTGCAGAGTAAAGTTGACTAACCAGTATGCTAGAGGCAGCCCCTGTGAAGAGTGAATTACCGCTGTGCTGATCGGGCCTAAGCCCATGTGCAAGTTAAATTCGGTGACTCCATAAGCAGAGGGAGGCTGCCATGAGGGGCAAGGATCGTGACCTGTTTAGTTGGTGCCAAGAGTGAAGGCCGCTATGGTAACCTGTGAGTGCCTGCGACCCGACTGAAGCATCAGAACCTCTATGATCACCCAACTGCAAGAGGGATCAGTGGTACTTGCTGCAACACCAGAGGAAATGTCGCGGATGACTAGCCGCTGCTCCTGCAAAGAAAACAGTGCTACTCACTGCTCGCAGCCATTATGTCCTCCAGGACGTCCGAGTGTGGAACACTCCAGAGGACTACGGTAGATCAACCCCGGCTGGAGTGGGTAAGACTGATCACAGGGTTGAATGGCCCAGGGGAACCAGTTTTGTCTCATAGATCTATAGGCGCTGGTACACTTGATTTTAGAGGAGTCAGAGTGGGACTGCTAAGACTCAGACTGCTAGTCGGGCCTAATCTAAATGTCGCCTATCATGAATGGGGAATAACCACTGCCAGTAGAGAGGGAAGCATATATAAAAATAGAACATTGACCTCAGGATATCTGTCAGTATTATTTGTGTATTCTGTATTTCACTTTATGTTCATATATAAATACTCATTTTATCATAAAAACAAGTTTTCAGAGAATCATTACTTGCTGCTATTGATCAAATTTTGAGTAGTGAGCCTCCCTGCATGGACCTACCCCGAGAAGCTTTGGACTGCTCATTCTGTGCTACCACTGCGAGTTAAGTGCTGTAGCAGTACTTGGCCTAGTTGTTCAGGCTCCTTAATAGGCCTGTCCCAGGGACATCAGTAATAAAAAGGCTCAACCTCCAGGGCTCGGCCATGTAGCTCCTGCTTTCCCCATGACCCTCTGAAAGCGGATCTGGCAATTGGCGGGAAGCAGTGGGGTGCCTAAATTTAGGAGTCTTGGGTGCAGTTTACACCAGTAGTAAAATAAGTCCAGTAAAGTCTGTACACATAAATAATAGAGAACATAGAGTTGGGAATAGACCTCAGTACCATTTACGTAGATCAGATGAAGGATTTCTGTAGAGATGGAGGGTAGAGGGTTCCCAAATGTAGGGACAGAGATATCCTTTCTGGTATTATGTGGGGATGGTTTGAGTCACTGGATGAAAAGGGGGAGGCTGTAGTTGATTTTTGTGTGGGAACCGTGTCAGGAACCTGGGAGGGGAGTACTGAGGAGTCAAGCTCTTGTGTCCCCTTAACACAGATCCATCCCAGACACACACTGATTGTTTCCCATCTTGTATTTACCAGAGTTTCCACAATACACAAATACTGTTTAGTTTCTAGAATGCCCCAGGTGCATACACCACCCCACATTTATAGGGTTCCACTGTCACCAAGTCCAGGAGTAAATCCCTTAATGAGTTGAGTCTAGCAGATACCCTGATCTTGCACTTGGCATTCCAGAAGGCTAAAGCTGAGAAAGAGGAGAAGGTCAAGGAGTTTGAGAGGAAGAAGCTAAGACTATCTCACCAGGAACCGGAGGAGAGGAGGCGGGAGAGGCAGGAGTAATGGTCTGGGAATAGAAGTTGCTGGAGAAGGAAGAGAAACAGAGAAAGGGAGAAGGGAGATGAAACAGAGAGAGTGGGAGGAGAAACAGAATGAAAAGGAAAGAGAACTTGAGAAGGAAAAGATAGCCCTTGAGAGAAAGAAGCTTAGGATGATAGCCATGACAATTCCACCTGGGATAAGTGACCCTACTTCCAGTTCATGCCAGTTTGTGGGCAAGATTCCCAGAAAGCTTGTGCATGTGTATGTAGAATATCAGGATATTTTTAAATGATTTGTGATCTTTACGGTCACTCGTATGGCCCAAGCATCGAATCAGGTGTCTGATGCAGCTGCTTCAATGGGACATTTGCCTTTAGAAAGGACAGCCAGCAGCCCTTATTGACGGAGACTTGGCACCCTTAGTGCCCAGATACCCCTAGAGGTGACAGTGCTGCGCTATGCAAATGCTGCTTGATTGAATTGAATGATGCCTGTGGCAGACCAGATGGTCTAAGAGTGAATGAAGGAGGCTCTGAGTGACGGCTTGGGCTTAAGCCAACTCAGTATCTTCAAAGGTTCCTGGATTCCAAGAGAGTGGATAGTGTTCCATTTGACACCTGGATTCATTGTGTATTGAGTGACTGGAATAAGTGAATGAGAGGGGTAGGGGCCAAGGAGTTTCAGTCTCTTACACCAGATGATGGTAATAGAAAGACTCAAAGAGAGTGTTCTATCCTAGTTAGGCAATACCTGTCTGATCTGACAGGGAAGGATCCAGAGTAGCTTGCAGTATTGCCTGACAAGTGGTTAGGTAACAGGGTTCACAAGGGCCTAGAGTAAAATGTTCTACGGCTACGCCAAAGGCGGAGAGGAACTCTGCTCACAGACTGGTTACAAACCAGAGGGTAAGGGCCAGGATAAATCCTATGAGACCCGAGGAAGGCTCAGGTGAAATAGGAGTTGTAATTGTGTGTCCGGGATGTATGATAAGAAGGGAGGACAGGGAGGTTTTCCCAAGTTAAGGGTGGTAACTTGCTGTAAGTGCAATCAGGTGGGACACTTCAAGAGGAATTGTCAGGTGAAAGATCCTGAACGAGCAGCACCTGCGATAGCAAATATGTTACACATAGGTGAAGGGACCTGAGAGGCCCAGATCCGCTCAACCTACTAGCATTGAGATCTGGGAAAGGGACCCAGATGATCTGAAGCACAGTCATCCTAACATGATATGGATAATGCAGGAAGTTAAAATAAGTGAGAGGGAAATGCCTGCCCTGAGATATACAGGAGCCTTAAGCACTGTGGTTGAGAGGAAGTAGCCTAAGCCAGAGGAGATGATCTCTGGTACCAAGGTTAGAATTTTGGTAGCCAGAGGAGAGAGCATGTAGTAACCACTTGCCCGGGTTGACATGAAGCTCACTGGCAAGGCAGCTACGGTTAATGTTTGAGGTAAGGGAAAATCAAGGTGCCTGATGTCTCTTGGGCAATGATTTGATTACCTCCGGGTTGGTGCCGGGACCAGAAGTCTTTATGGCTTGGACCACGTCAGCTGTGTTGACCAGAGAAGAGGCTGCACGTCAGTCTCAGGATGAGACTGGGATCATTCCTGTTTTACAGGGACCTGGACAAGATAGTTTTCAGGAAAGGGCAGACTCTGGGAAGTTCATCACTTCTACTCCCGAAGGATAAGAGGATGAGGCTTCTGAAGCAGGACTAGGGTCTGGAGTCTGGATCGCGCCCAGAGTGCAGGGATTGTTAGCGGCTGAGGTGCTACCTGGGTTAATTTATGCAAGACACCAGCAAGGTGTCCTATGCTTGTATGACTTCAGAAGGAAGGCCAGGAATAGGTTTACAAAGGAGTAGATGAGAAACACAATGTTGACTGGGAGGATGGCCTACTTTCTAGTGAGCCAGTGAATCCTGAGCCAGGAACTAGCTCTGGCCCACAAAGTCCTTTGCCGGACACTTGGGTATTAGAAAAACCCAGAATAGATTGGATCCTCTGTTGTACTCACCAGGGATGCACAGTGACACAAATAGGTAGTTCTGAAGAACCTTTCCCTCTTGCCATATGAGTGATAAGTCAGGAGAGAGGACAAAGGCACCTTAGTAGCTGTACCAGTTGGGTTACATGTTCAATTTCAGAGAGTGGGAATCAATATAGTTGGTTCAATTGAACCTCCACCTCACAGTCAGGCAGCAAGTATATCTTAATTGTAGTGGATCATGCAACCAAGTACCTTGAGGCTGTACCTCTGAGACGCCTGAGTGCGTGGTTGGTAGTTATAGCTTTCCTGGGATCTTTTCTATGGTTGGATATCTGACAACAGTAATTTCTGACAAGGGAAGCAATTTAGGAGGAAGTGGGATCTTCTCCTGTCATGTCTCTTGCTTGCTTCATGAGAGATTCTTCAGAAAGGATTAGGGTTCTGTCCCTTTGAACGTCTGTATGGGCACCCGGCGCAGGTCCACTCACCTTAGTCAGAGAAAATTGAGAAGGAACCTCAGAGTCTCTAAAGAAGGATGTGGTGGACTATGTGATTGGGCTCTAGAATGTAATGGAGTAATACATAAGTCTGACGATGAAAAACCTTACGGCTATCCAAGAGCTAATGAAGGAATAGTATGAACTGGAAGCTACGCTGACTGGGTATAAGGAAGGGTAGGAAGTGTTGGTTCTAAAGCTTATTTGTCCCGGGGCTTTGGGGGACCAAGGTGTGGGCCATAAAAAGTAGTTCATGTGGGTTCTGAGGTTAACTACTTAGTGGACAAAGGTGCCAAAAGGGTGTTCCATGTGAGCAGAAGCTTTCAAGAGCATCGAACCGATGAGGATCCAAATTAGGTAAGGATTCAAAGATCTGGATGACTGGAATCACAGTTTCATAAATCGCTGATACAATATTAGGTCCAGAGGCTATGGTATCCCATTCTCTCTCCAATTGTTAGAGACACTAATTAGCTAGGTAAATGGATTCATCAGACCTGCTTGATCTTTAATTAGATCTCTGGCTAACCATAAAATCAAGAGCTCATGGTCACTTTCAGGCCTCAGTTAGCCAACCATATCCATCTTTGTATGCCACATTCTAAGATCTAGGAAAATACAATTAATATTGCTCTTGCTAGAGCCCTTCTTGAAGATGGAGTGGACAGAAGTATCCGATAATGACCATCCTTTGCACAGTTATGCTCCATAAGACAAGGTCAAGGGGGCTAGTTGGAGAGAAGTTTTTGAACCAGTACTCCTCGATACGGAAATTTAGGATGGAAATCCCCAATATGCATCTTCCTCCATAGTGAGATCACAAGTAATACCAAAAGGTTCATAAATTGTATTAAAATCCCCTGCAATAAACACATAGTGGTTTTCATTATAGTTATCCAAAATGTCTCTCAGCTGCTTTTTAAAATTGAGGACTCTTTATGGAAATGGATGCCCCTATTGGAGTAATTTATCAAAAGAATTGGTGTACCATGGGAGGCGGAGGTCGGCAACCTAGGCGAGGAGGAGTGGCATACGGCCCTGATGTCCCCGAGGGAGGTGGCGATACCCTCCACCCTTAGATTACTCCAATTAAAAATCCTACACCGAATCTATTATACAAGGACCCTGCTTCACAAGATTGGTAAGGCACAAACTTCACTTTGCCTCCATCAGTGCGGTGCCGAGGGAACTTTCTGGCACACACTTTGGGTCTGCCCATGGATCGCATCTTACTGGACCTCGGTGATATGAACCATGTCCCAGGTCACCAACATAGTCATCCCGCTCACTCCAAAATGTTGTCTACTTAATATCTGGGAGCCCACAGACTTGAATCATGCAGACCGTGACTGGGTGACATTAGGGATGACTATGGCCAAACGCAATATAGCACAGCGTTGGGGTTCGGAGCAACCCCCGACGTCACAGCAATGGTGTCTAGACATGGACCACACAATGGTGACAGAGAAATCGGTATACATACACAGGGGATGCCCTAAGAAATGGACTCGGATTTGGGGAAAGTGGAATCCCTATCGGGGTGAAATCTGCAAACCTCCCCCACTCGTGCAGGTATCTGATGATAGCGACTGACCAATACGGAGGAGCGAGACAGGGCTAGCTACATTACATTACACCCAAGGGACATGGGCTGGTAGCGGAAGGTATTGTCAAGTGTATGGTGGGATGTCATCTATATGTATGTCTTGATTATTGCTGGGATATGCTAATGAATACACGTTATTCTACTGCAATTATATTGATGTATGCCAAACATTCAATACAACTTTTTTTTTTATTTAAAAAAGAATTGGTGTACCAACGGAAGGGTAGATGACCAATCCCAGAATCTCGTCTGATTTTGTACTGATCTGTTTAAACCAGCAACACAGGCAGGGTGTGACCCACACTACTAAACCACCTGAAGGATGTCCTACCTTAATACTGGCTTCTATACTAAGGTTTTAAACTCAGATCTAAAAACGGTGGCAGTGGTCCACATTTTGTTGAATAAGCAAAAGTGAAACTTATCAATGAAGAAGCACCAGTTGTTATCAGTCAATTTTGTTTTAATCCCTGCTATGTTCTAACTTAGCAGCAATTGTGTTGTTATTGGTAAAATTGGTGTTTGTTGGTGGAATTACCATAGTGGGAGTAGGTTGATTGGGCTTAAGGGAGAAAACATTCCCACCAATCAAACTGTGTAATTTTGCCCGGTATGTGGGAGAAACCCATGATTCCCTACTACCTGCGAGTTGGGCCCCCGGTAGGTTAAATGCTACAGGAGGCATTTTAGTGTATTCTGTTCTCAAATCAAAGGTCTCTAGGACTCAACTACATCCTCTATGAGGCTCACTGGATATTGCTAGGTGATTCTACAGGATAAGAGGAAATTGCCGCACTTCTTTTATAATGAGGGGTCTAAATTCTGGTTAAAGGAAATCTGGATCTCGGAAGGACACTTAAAATGGCTCTATGTCCAAGAGCAACCAATTCATGTGCAAGGTCCCTGTTCATTAGCCTCACTTCAATATAGTCCCATTGCCCATGGTGATCTGCGTGGTGCTCTGTAAAGATTATATCTGAGCATACTGAGTAGCAGTGTTAGACTGGTCAGCCTTAGGGTGGTTTCCCCACAAACCATTTGCCTGTTTCCCTTAATTTTAAATTACATAAGTATTTGTTTGTCTTAGGACTCAGTGCACTTTACCTCTGCTATCCAATGCTAAAGTGCTTGTGCTCACTCACTAAAACATGGTTAAATTGGTTTACAGCTGATTGGCATATTTAATTTACTTATAAGTCCCTCGTAGAGTGGTATACTATATACCAAGGGCTTGTAAATTAAATGCAACTAGTGGGCCTGCTGCGGCAACAAATGATGGACGGAATGCTGAATGAATCAAACATTCACCCCAAGTAAATAGATCTGGGTTAAATCCATTGTTCTTTTGCTCACTACGCCACCCCAGTTTTGACCCAGCCATATGCAAATCAGTCTTGACCCTGTTCCTCATGGGTCAGACTCTTCATGCTACAGCAATGACCTCTCTCGGTGGGAGCCAACGCGAAGCTACAGCAACAACTGTCCACGCCGCCCGACAGGATCTTCACGATACAGTGATGACCAACTGCGATGTCTGGTTTGGGCTACTTTAATAGCCATCCGCAATGCTCACCCTGGTTCTGGCAGCCCCTTCTACCACGAACGACAGAGTGCTTTGCACTGGACTGTGAAGGTAACTCAGCTGGATTAACCTGGTCCCTCCATCTGATTTGCGCTCCATCGCAGTCAGTTTGAACGTGTAACTTTCACCCAGTCGTGCTCGACAAGATAGCTGTGAGTGGTGCTTTGAATTTTTTGCTGCTATTTTCACTTAAATCTTTAAAATATTAATAACTCAGTTTCTACTGATTGGATTTCTATCATGTTGGTGTCAAATAATTTAATAAAATATACTCTATTTTTCGAAATTGGATTTTTTGTGTGTCGTTTTTTTCTCTTTATTACTGTTTGTGTGCTGCATAAATATCTTATACATTGCCTCTAAGTTAAGGCTGACTGCTTTTTGTGCCAGGGTTAAGCATCGGTTCATTTAGGTGAGTTTTTGTGGTTCACCCTTCTAGTGATTGTGGCTGTTACATGACCAGGGCTCACACCCAAGTCAACCAATAACCCAATCTCTCACAAGCACTGCCAATTGTTGCGATCCCAGTGAATTGTTTGTTTTTCAGAGAGAAGGAGTCACACAGATCTTGTTTCAATTTGGGGACATTTTATCTTATATACAGGATGAGCAAAGGAATGGTTTAGTCATCATTAATAGAGCTCTCTGATAATAGGATGTGTGAGGGGAATGCTTTGAGCATTCCCTCCTTATGTATGTAATTTGTAGTGGAACATATTTTAGAATTAGTGGCATATCTTTGTATAAAGACATTTTTGGGGGGGATTGCTAAATTATTCTATGGGGTTCATTTCGAGAACTGGAGCTGTTAACACTAGTTCTAGCAGAAATAATATTATTGGATGTTAGGATTGAGGTTATCTGTTCGTTGAGCCTATCCATCTCACAAACAAGTCTCATGGATGTATTTTTTATATGAAAATGGAGAAGTGTAATCCTGATCCAATCTGAGATACCATAGGAGTGCATCATAAGCATAAGCTTCGGCCTGAAGCTTATCAGCTGCTGAGGCCAAGTGAAAGTGTGTGATCGGCCAGGAGGGGGTAGGGATCTCTACAATCCTCTGGTATAGTGCTGTGATACCTCTGGGTCCAGCCAACGTCCGCTCTGTTCATCATGCCGATCCTCTGCTTAGTTTGCACCCCCTTTCATCTGGATTATAGAAAATTGTGGGGATCCCTGCATTCGTACATCAAGAACTCATCCCCCCTGCCTGACCTCAAGATGGTTGCCTCATTCATTGACTCTGTGAACTCTCCATCGACAGCTGAGAAACACCCATTTTGGCTGATGCCCGGTGGAGCTCCCTCGCAAGCTAAAGGGGAGATGGGCTATGGATTCCCTCCTTGGCCATCACCTACCCAGCCGGTCCTTGGGCAAACTCTCCTGCGTCTCTCCTGACCTCCTCTCCCTCCTCCCCCTTCTCCCTACCCTCTACCGCTCTACTCTTCTCTTTTTTCCTGCTATTGACCCCTGCCCTCACCCGTCCTTGCTCATAGTTCCCACCCTGTTTTATCCACTGGACTATGTGAACTTTCCCTCGTCAGTTGAGACCTAGCTATTTGACTGATGCCCGATGCAGCTACCTTGTTTAGCTAAAGGGGAGACGGGCTGTGGATTCCCTCCTCGGACGTCACCTACCCAGTCGGTCTTTGGGCAGACTTCCCTTCATCTCTCCTGCCGTCTATTTCCTCATCCTCCCCCTTCACGCTTCCCCCTTCCTCCCCTCCTCCCTACTTCTTACACCTTTCTTTCCTCTTTCAATGTGTTGTGCATTTTTGACCTAATTTGTAATTGTTCTCATTCTCTGTAATATTGTGTAACCGAATATAAAGCGCTCTGATACCTACGGGTCTAGCCAGCGCTATATAAAACTCATTAAATAAATAAATTAATTAAATAAAAGCCATCTCTTTGCCCACCATTGTGACATAACAACCTCTGCCCGGTGTCCCTCTTCTCACAGGGAAGTGGTACACATCCCAGGGCAAAATTAAACTAGATACCTACGCCCTACAGCCCTGCCAAGACCGCGTAGACTTGCAAAACCAAATCTGTATGTCTGCTGCCCTCGGGCGGCTTCCCCTTAAATTACCCCTTTCCCATACTAATTCATGTTCTAAAAATAGCCCCCAAAATATCCCAGTTGAGAAGGACAAGAACAACACCTTTAGTGTTCTCTAGAGCCAATCACAGATAACTTATTGAATAACCTCTGCATATAGGCCCCAGTTTCTGATGTCAATGAGGGGATCCCACTCCTAAATTCTCTTACCCCGTCCCCCAAAAACCTGTACCCCACTTGTCTGCCATCGGGGAATATCCCTGCCCAAAACTACTCTTGGCTGCGGACATTTCTGCTGTCAAACGTACTAGAGACTATCCCTGTGCAAACGGCTGCCAAAGTAGCTGTACCCCATCTTCAATCCTCACTCTGGTCTTTTGTCTCCTTTGCTTCCTGCTAAGCAGGACCTCACCTTAAGCCCTTGTAACTGTGTGCATCTTACAAAAACTCACCCCACTATGAGCCAGAGAAAGCATCTGCAATGTCCTAGCCCTCCCCCGCCGCATGACGCGCTGTTAGCATGCCCTCAAATTTCAACCTGTTCACACCAACCCCACAACAAATTCAGCCCCCGCACATACAATATACACTGTTGGGTCCCGACTGCCCCCTGTTATGTTATTATTGTGAACTAACAACTTTTCATGACATGTAACCATACCCGAAACCGCACCCCTCTTAAAAACGCCTTGTGTGCAACCCGCATGGCGACCCGCCTCACCGCTGTGTCCCATATCACCGCCTGGTTAGCTTCCTTTCCAACAGTAAAAGCGGGCCTCCATGCCACATAATCAAACTCAATGCGCCGGGACACTCTTGAGTAGCCGAGCGCGTTACAAGTGGAATAAATGAAATGAAATGAAAAATGAAATGCCCGGAAATAACAGCCCCGTACAGGAACCAACTGTCCTCCCTTTTTTTAACGGGACCATAGGCCAGGCCCTGGCTGTCCCAAAAACTGTCCAACACCCTCTGGCAGTCCATCGAAACGGGCTTGTTATATTTATCCCCTTGTTAAGTATGCCCCCTTGGCCACAGAATCAATTACAATGCCCATGAGTGGCTGTACCGTACTGGGTGCAGCTGCTGTCCTTGTTGCCAAAGGTACTCCGAGTGTGCCCCTGAGCTCCCAGAACTATCCCGCTTCCTCTGGCAGTCCGTGGAACCAGGCTTATCATCTCCAATCCCTATCCGTAAATAGGGCCTCCATGGTCACAGACTCAATGTCATTGCCCAGAAATGACTGTGCTGTGCTGATCAGGCTATCTCCTATGCTGTCAACTGTTCCACAGGTTCACCCATAACCTCTCAGAACTGTCCAGCCTCCTCTGGCAGTCCGCGTAACTGGCTTGTCAGCTCTAATTACAATCAGTAAACCGTGCCTCCATGGCCACAGTATCAATGTTGATGCCTCTGAGTGCCAGTGCCATTCTGGGCCACGTGTCTTATATGTTTTCCAATGGTGCCCCAAAGGTCAACTCTGAGCTCCTCAAGCATGTGTCAGTGCCGTTCTCGGCCGCCACGTGTCTTCTATGTTGCCAATGGTACCCCAAATGTCAACTCTGAGCTCCTCGAGCATGTGCTAGTGCCGTTCTGGACCACGTGCCTTTTATGTTGCCAATGGTACCCCAAAGGTCAACTCTGCGCTCCTCGATCATGCCCAGTATCCTCTGGCAGCCCTTGGAACCAGTGTCAAAGCCGTTCTGGGCCATGTGTCTCCTATGTTGCCAATGGTACCCCAAAGGTCAACTCTGAGCATGTGCTAGTGCCATTTTGAGCCACGTGTCTTCTATGTTGCCAATGGTACCCCAAAGGTCAACTCTGAGCTCCTCAAGCATGTGCCAGTGCCGTCCCGGGCCGCCACTTGTCTTTTATGTTGCCAATGGTACCCCAAAGGTCAACTCTGAGCTCCTCAAGCATGGCCAGTATCCTCTGGCAGCCCTTGGAACCAGTGCCAATGCCGTTCTGGGCCATGGCTCTTCTATGTTGCCAATGGTACCCCAAAGGTCAACTCTGAGCTTCTCGAGCATGTGCTAGTGCCGTTCTGGGCCCCGTGTCTTCTATGTTGCCAATGGTACCCCAAAGGTCAACTCTGAGCTTCTCAAGCATGCTTAGCGTCCTCTGGCAGCCCTCGGAACTAAACTTGTTTGCTCTATCACCATTAGTAACCAGGCCGCCATGGCCTCAGGCTCCTTCTCACTGCCCCGTATTGACACCCGCCGACCTGGGTCCAGCTGTCTTCTCTGGTGCCCAATGTACACCAAATCCCCTACGATCCCCAATCGTGTCAGCTGTATCACTATGTTAAACAGGCCTCACTGGCCACCGAATCAGTCTTAATGTCCAAGAATAACAGCCCCCAAACGGGTCGAGCTGTCTTCTCTGATGCCAAAGGAACCCCCCAAAACCCACATGAGCGCCCTAAAATATTCAGTCATCCCGCAGAAACTGGCCACCCTACAATGAAAACTTTTCCCAATTAGCATGTTACCTCTAAATGCCCTGACTTCCATGACATTTACACTTGAAGAATAAGCAACAAAGGCCTCTTCCGCCAGTGTAACGCTTACAAGCGAGCTACTCCCTGCTTAATCCATTGGAGGGAAAACCAGTGCTGACCCTTCCTTTCTTGAGAATCCCCCGTCTATGCGTGAGCAGTTTCCCTTAACCAAATGGTCGTTGACGTCATCTTTGTTACTATACCTCTACACTCCAAATTATTTAAAGGTCCAAGTTACTAGGCCTATTAGATGTTGCTCCCCATCCACACCCTTACCCCTCCCCCCTCTAGCCCATACGCCTGCCTGTGTTGCTGTGTCCCTGCAGACAGTTGCTACATTTGGTGCTACCCAGCTGAAATACTAGGCTGGTGGCTTCCGCAATGAGAATTGATAAGGAAAGGTGTACTACTGGGGCGTTTAAGTCTGCATGCCTACCTACAGCTCTCCCTGGTGGGCTTTCCATTAAGGCTCCCGCATGCAGCAACAGTATCAGTTTTTCTCTTTAATTGGCAGCCTACGACGTGTACCCACAGCTACGGACCCTTCTTGTAGTGAATTTTTTTAGTCTCGAGCTCAATCTTCTCCTTCCCTCGTACCTTAACCCCATCTTGAACTCTCGCGCCGAGGCTCCTTCCTCAATTATGCCCGCCACCTAGATTAAGCTGCTGCACGTTTACCTAGTGCTAGAACCGGTGTCCATTCTGGAGCCCACCATTTGTCCCCATTTGTTCTCCTCCTGTTGGGTCCTCCACGGCTGTCCTGATGCCACTGTCCTTTCTGTCGCCAATTGCCTGCTGTATAACCTGGAAAATGTCATGAACAAATTGGTGAGATCCCCCACCCCCAGTCCTCCCTTCAGTACCTCTTGCTGATTATCTTCCACTAAACACTCCCTCGTAGTTCGGGTCGTGACATTCCATGTGTCCGCCCTCATGTGTGGTAGCATTTTCCACCTACCCTCGTGCTTAACTTCACATCCTCAAGACACTTTGACAGCATTGACAAGAACCGAACTCTTGTCCTTTGAGAACCTGTGACCCCAAAAGGCACACAACTTACCATTTACGCCATAGTTACCTCAAATCCCTTCACCATTATCCATATACCCTCATGCCTACATTGAAGAACCGTACCATATCCTTCCAACCATACCATACCCCAAATGGTGCTTTCCGAGTCGATTTCTGCCAGGGGCAGTACTGTCCCCCTTGGCCTGGTGCACCGCCGAAGCTGTCCGGGGTCTTCGTGGGGCAATGATCTTGTTGTCCCCCGTCGCTTTCCAGCCTGGCCATGCTGGGCCCGGCCTTCTCTTCACCATGGGGTAATGGAGCCGCACGGTGCTCTCCCGTGTCTGAAAAACTGCTGAAGTGATTCCGCTGCAAATATATGGTCCGGTGTGCTGGTCACTGCCTGTATCCCGATCTGGCCCTTTCCCTGCATACCATTCCGAAGAACATATCCCCCTTCCTACATACCTTAACCGCCCCCTGCGCGCTCACACTAATTTTACACCAATTTCCTTTTCCCTATGCCTTTCTGGGTTCGTACTGCTCCCTGAACTATCCAATTGTACCCAGACCTACTCCTACATCACTCAACCATTAAAATGGGCATCTAGGTAAGTGCCCCGTAAGTGGGCGTGGAAATGACACTCTGCTCAAAGGAAAAGCGAAGGAGCTGCCCCCCCTTACATAATAGGAGATAATGCCCTGAGTAAGGAGATAAGCGCCAATTGCCACCACATTACTGTGGCTGCAGCTTAGCCAGCAAGGCAATTAAGGCAAAGGCAGAGCCCCTCCCCCACCCCGTAAAGCCCCACTCTCTGCTTGCTCTAACTCACCAAATTTAAATCTCCAAGGGGGGGCTGCTCCCCTTCTAACCCTCGCATGGGAAATTCTCCCTCCTCCCCCATATCCCCCGTGGCCTCAAACGCATTCATGCGCTGTCCAAAAAAAAACAGTGCGCGGGCACAAGGCAAGCCCTGTGCCTAAATACGCCCCATCAGGTTTGCTCTCTGAAGACGAGAGCGGCCCAATCCTCACCTGTGGTCAAAGGCCCGGACAAGTGGGGATTTCTCCTGCCCTTATCTACACCTGGCTAATGCCAGGACGACTGACTGGAACAGAAGCAGTGCTGGAACAGGCACGGACCCTCACTAAAACAAAGGAGAAAAAGCTCTGTTATGCCTACGACCAGCCACCTTGAATACCACAAAATGGCAGCTGGTCGAACAAAATGGGGAAGTAAATATCCCTTGGGCTATAAAGTAGCCCAACTAGCCCAATAATGATCCGCTTCCATGCCCCAAACATCCCGGGGGGGCAGACCTACCTACGCTCGGCTGCCCCCCAAGACCCCCTTTGCGGTTACGATATAAATACTCTCCTTAGGTATCCAAATAGTGGAGTGACCTGCAAAACCTGCGTCGAGTGAAAATTTAGTCACAAGATGCGTCTACCGTACCTGGAAGAGGAAACCATCCTACCGCGAGTGCCATATTAGCGCGGTATCGGAACAAATGATCCGTCCAGACCGCAGGTCCTTAGGAATCGAAGATGGCAGTTATAACATCAGGCGCCATATTGGAATGGAGTCTGAGGGCTATAAGCTGAACAACATATAAATATATATAAGAAAAAAAGGTAACCAGATATATGTGGATCCCAACAAATATGAAAAAAGACTATCACAATATATAGAGAAATAAAAAAAATAAAGCGACCCAATTGTAAGAAAATGAAACATGAAACGACCAAGTAAGGAAAGCAAAAATATAACAAGATCAAGTTCAGCCACATAACCCTAGACTCAAAACAGAGGAAAAAGTTTCTTACACATACATCCGCCAGCACAGAATTGAAACGAAAAAAATAAAAAATATATTCACTAAAAAACATTAAAAAAAAGAGATAGGTTCATAGGAAAGCCAAAATTTAAGTGGGCTCATATAATGAGAAACAGATGAAATATAGACAAAAAAGGGATGAATAAAGTAAAACAGATTTTTAAATAAGCTTTAGAGGGTCAGATGCGTCTATTGACAAAAAATCAAATAGGATAAACATAGGAATAAAAGATGAGCCAATAATATATAGAGTGTATAAGAGAAAGAATACATGACAATTGAAGAAAGGGTTAACCTCATCGATCCCTAAGGTGGAAGAACTAAAGGTAATAGAATAACAACGGTAGTCCTTGTGAAGATGGTGATCCTAGTGGTCCCAAGTAGATTCTAGAATACGGTGAAGAACGTTCAACCTAGGAGAGGTCCTAATCTCTCTGGAAACACGATGGAAGGAAAACAAAAATAAAAAATAGAAATAAAAATAGATTTAATATATGGGAAGTAGAAGAGAACTTTGTCTAAAAGTCTAGGAAAAATTTAGATGATAGCATTTCCCCATGGTAAAGATTCATTCAGACAATAGTCGAAGATTCCAAGGGAGTAAATCCAATATACTTCCAGGCAGTAGGACTATGTGTTCCAGATCACAGAGGGGCTGTGGAGAGACCTTGGATTTTCAGGCTTTCACCACCTGTCAGCGCTATATAGAGCTCCTCCAAACCCTGAGGCGCAGGATGCGCCCGGGATAACACGGGCCATACTGCGGCCGTCAGTGCCAGGAAGAGCCAGAGGAGGGCCACTCCTCTTGGATCTGTGATTTAATATGACACCTGCTGGTTTGTTCAACAGGATCACTTAACATCATCACCAAGTTACTGTTGCCATTTATCTATGTGATCATTTTCTTGTCCTTGGTGGCTCTCTGGGATGTAACCTGGCTGCTAGCTGTCCTTCATCCTTTTGCTGTTTTGTGTCCTGGACTCCCGACCAATATCTTTTTCTGTGTTGATCTGAGGGCCACATTAGAAAGCATACCCCTCTTTGCAGGATGGGTCGCTAACCTGCTAAGGCGTGGCCATAAATTACTTCTTGTTGTGTTTGTGCTAAAGACTGCAAGGACGTTTAATTAACCTTTATTTTTTTTTCATTTTTACAATGATATTGTATGTCTCCTCCTGGACTATAAGCATCAGGCTCCTTTGTGTAGTCATAGTGGCTAAATAGGCCGCACGCCCCTTCTTTGTGTATCTGTCTAAGAATGTTGGGACTCTCTTTTTAGTCGAGGTAATTAAGGTATTTGTTTTCAGAAACATGGTTTGCTGTCCTCTAATCTGGAGTTATTAATCTGTATTGTGTTGTTTAAGGGTTATAACAGGCAGAACGCAATGCAGTTAACCCTCTGGTGTGCTCAATCTCTGGTTTGTAGGTATTACCTTACCTTGTGTTATTGTAAAATGCTACCGCAGAGTCTCCCCTTACAACAATTGCTCACAGCACCTATACATTTCTTTAAAAAAATTATTTGGGTATCCCTTTTGGATTTTGTATCTTTTTATATTTATGTATCCGCATGGAAATTCTGCTTCTTGATCCTTGTTGGATTAGGGGAAATGTGGAAGTGGAAAGCAGTAGACAATGAAGGGGGTATGTGAAGGTGAAGAAACAAGTGAAGCATGCTGCTTCAAATTGTATTTTGGATGATATTGAGGGGCTAATTGAGGAAGTAGAGGGTCTATTGAAGGAGAAAGATAACGTAGGTGCCCCTGCATGGCCAAAGGCTAATCATAAGGACAAAAAGTCCTATTTAATTAAAAACATGCCCAGCTCCAACCAAGAATCTGCCTTCCGTTATTCAAGTTCCTATTAATAACAGTGAAGGGGTATCTAACCATTTAGCGTCGGAACTTGTTTCTTATCCAGGATTGGGAGAAAGTAGTCAAGTTCCTTTCACAGTTAATGTTGAGTATTCTAATTGGTATATGGCCTTGTAGCAAATAGAGAAGTCACACTGCGAGAGATAATACCCACAAATAATGGAACTATTCTCAATCTTCCTAATGGGTGGAATTCTGTTGTTTATCAGTTGGCCCTCTTGAGGGAGGAAATGTGAGAGCTGAAGGAAATACCTTACTAGCTTATGGAGAAGGTGGAAATATTAATCGCTCTGTTAGGCACTATGTGTAGGACTGGCCCAATTTAGCAAACCACTAGGGAGGAAATTAACTCACATGAAAATAATTCTGGGACAAATTTGACCAGAACTGGGAGTGATGCTCATACACATCTCAGCATAACATCCCCAATCTGGCAAATAAAAGAAGTATACAACAAAAGGGTGTTGCGAATATGAGAGAAGACATAATCAAGAAGTTGATTCATCATGTGGCTGGTATATGCCCACTCATTTTGCAACTGTGCATCTTTTAAGGCTAGGTAGTCAGGACCCTGCCCCCCAACTAGCAATAAGCAAAGGGTTAGGGCCATGGACTTTTGGTTTAAGAGGTGTTGCGGTGATTCTGAACCTACACAGAACTATGCGCAGGAAAACAGGACCTCTGTGTATAGGGGTGTACCAACCTATCCCCTTAGTCCCCAAAGTCCCAAAACCCACTAGCTATAGTGTCTCATTTGTTCTCCTCTAAAAATCACAAAGCTACAAATGATTAGATAACCCAGAACACAACACTCCCGACTCTCTCAGGAAGCGCGGCAGCAAGACATTCTCTTTCGCTCGCTCACTCGTACTTGTCCACAATAAGAATTGGCAGAGTCACTGTCATAGTTCAAAATGTTTATTTTAACTATCGTGCTCTACAATGCAGTATACAAGCCATTACCAGCAGCAAAATGTATAAACTCAGAATGATTAGCATTGTTACAATTCCATAGAATACAAAGGGGGAAGTCATTTTATAATGACAGTGGAATAAGGACTTTGAGGCCTAACCACCCTTCCCTTTACTGGAAGAAGTTTATTTATATAAAGGAAGATCTCTGGGCTTTGACAGCAGACCCCATACCTTAAAGCCTGGATGTAAAGTTTACATCATAGGAACAGCGTAGCTCTTCTCAATGTAAAGGCTTTCTCCAAGTGTGTGTTGAAACAACATGCATCCCCGTAATACCAAAGCAGTCTCCAGCATTGCAGCTGTGTTTAGCATGGTATGTCTAGGTGCTAGGGACTGACCAGAACAGAATAACAAGGGGCATTGTTTATCGACCTTGTACAACAAGTTCAGGC
Organism: Triturus cristatus; assembly: GCF_964204655.1. NCBI lineage: Eukaryota > Metazoa > Chordata > Amphibia > Caudata > Salamandridae > Triturus > Triturus cristatus. The sequence goes on along the minus strand of NC_140581.1, from coordinate 1,185,319,468 downwards.
TAAACTCCAAGAACGCAGCAGCGAACGTGAAAAGCAGACAGTTCTCATGTGAAAGGCATAAACAGAGTCTTGCAAAAATAAAGTCATGTAGTAACCTGTGCAAAAGCAGCATCATGGCAGCAAAGCTCATGCTAACTTAGCAATGTCGACAATGTCCCTAAGGGCCATATAACACCCTCCCCCTGGTAAGGTCATAGGACATGGACAAAGGACTAAAACAGAGTTCAAAAAGCCAAGCAGAGCTCAGAGCGCCGTTTAAAAAAAAAAACAAATTAGGAAGAAATATATATATATATATATAAAAAAATTCAAAATGTTCGTTGAGACTATTGGTAAAACGTGGTCTCTGGGATAATGCTATAATGGAGTTGGTGGTTAATCCATCAAAGTAAGTGAACTCAAGAATGCAATTCCCTCCAAAAGATCATCCCTGTTGTTAGTAGAAAAAATGGATGCCCTCCAATCAAGTAGGTTGAAGGAACAAACGTGCTCTTTGTAATCTGATGCTTCCAAACGCATAACTGGACAACTTGCTCGATATTCGATGAAACTCTGATGTAGGAGGTTTTGTGCAGCCGCACAGACATCCTATTCAGCCAATACTCCAAGTGCTGCCGCATGCGCCATACGGCCATTCCCAGAACAAGCTTGGTCATGAACCTCTAAGGGACCCATCATCTGGTTAATATCCGACACTGGACATGACGTATTGGAGAGGCATACATCCATAGCCCAATAGAAGGGGCATCACTGACCGTAGAACACTGGTTGCACGCAAATAAAGTAGGCAAAGCGAAAAGTCAATCCATAACTCACGCTAAGCGTTGCTAAAGGCAAGCATCCAAAAACCTGTTGCATTCGATCACGGTACAGTTGCATTTGGCCTGGTCTGTGCAGTACAACAAGATGAGTAGCCATTGCTCAGCAGGAACAGAAGAAGCAGGATTCCACCAGCTAACGCCAGTATTAAAGGAATCCTCTGAAGACGCTGGAAAAAGTAGAATGACTAAAAGCCGGTATTACTTCAAATATTATCCGAAAGGAAGTCACAAGGCCAGATCCCACACGTTTAAAAAAATGTGCAAGGCCTTTAGTGTCAGACACATTAAATATTTGATGTAGAAGCTCCCCAAAATGAAGTGGGAGGTTAGTGTTCAGAAGGGACTGTATCTCGCTAGATGTCCTAGCCACCTGTAACTCGAAGGTCTTGCGAGCCGAAGTGAGAGCCACTTCTTGTTGGAATAAAAGTGCTTTGAGCCTGCTCAGTTTGTTGAAATCTGTTTTCAAAGTGGGAATGGTAGGCCAAATGGAACTATCTAGACTCCCATGCGTGGGCGGAAAAAGCACATTGCTACAACAAGTTACGCGCTGTGAAACTGTTGCCAAATACGGGATTCCTGCCCGTAAACCACAGCAGTCTTGGTTGTTCAAAATAAGGTAACTACCATTAGTAAGCAAAGTAAACGCAGGAATTATTGACGGCACTGGCGTCTCTTTAAAAAAACAAGCTAGATTAGGGGCTGATACCTTACACGCGCCATGCAACTTAACGTGTTTACAAACCAGGGAATGTCCTACTGTGGAATCGCAGTCCTCCCCTGTTAAAAAAACGTCCTTATCCTCCCGCTGACATCTGTAAGTGAAAGGCAGGGACCATAATTCGTGGAGAAATGTGCTACCCAGTGGTTCGAAACGGCCAATTGGAAAATGTTGCATTCATGATTTCAATTGAAACAGCAAAAAGGGGAGAGAGATAACCCCATGAATTAACCAAACCAAACCAAACAGCAGAGTCAGTTTCCGCTACAGAGAACGGTGAAGGCTCCAATTGGTCAATATGCAACACTGTATAAGAAGCATCTTTCATGGACATAAATCTCTGCTTCTCAGTTAGAATAAATGGGAGAAACAAAGCAGAAGCATTCAAATAATCCCAAGGGACTTTTCCCATCTTGAGAGTTTGCGACGTCCATGCAAACTGCATAACAGATCTTAATTGATTCTGACCATGATACAACACAGATACATCACTTTGAACAATATCAATAACAGATGAAACAATATTATCCAATGTATAAATACGTGATGAAAGCGTATTGATGCTATTATCTACCATAGCAAGGACTTTTTCTAAATTGGCTTGCTGAATTTGGCGCAGACGAAATGCTGCTTTCATCTGCGAAAATTTCCAAATTTAGTTTTAAGCGGCATAAATAAATCTCTTCTTGATCTCGAATTCCTAGGTCCTAAGATGAAATCAGACAAATTGATGTCATTCGACAAGAGCGTTAGGTGTTGTTTCACTGATGCCAAGGTGGAATGTTCCAACCATTGTTGGCATAGTTTACCCACCGAGTATATGGTGACCGAATGTGTAAGTAGATAATGTGGATCCGGTGTAGCCTGTGTGAAACCAGGTGTTACATTATAAAAATGCAATTGACATACATTGGTATTGGTTTGCCACACCAACCATTTGGATGAACCAATTTCAGAGACATTGAAAGTGGCATTTGAAACAATGCCTGTAACGCATCAATAGTATAATTTGTGTGAGCATGTCAATTGTCGTGTTCCGCTAAGTATGGAATGGGTGGATCATTTAAATTTTTCACAGTGGCCAAGCCGAAACAAGTGGCTTGTTATACTGTATCATTCAAAAACAATATTTGAGTTGGAATCAGGCAGGCGCGACGTAATGCTTTAGCTCCCTGAACCTGCCACTGTTTAATGCCCCAGACTGACTTTAAATCAATCATCTCTTTCCAGTGATCATAAGCCTGTGTGGCCAATTTAGCCCTAAAAGTAAATGAATTTAATGTGGGTCAATATAAATTTAGATTGAGATAATTGTACTTTAAAAAAAATAGGATTCCAGATTAAACGCATCATAATCAGTAAAATATGTAAACTTATGTCTTAGAGTTTTAGAACTCACCTGTACAGGAGTTGGACAATGTTCCCATTGACTGTAATTAAAAACTGGTCCTAACGTGTTTGTTTAATGCAAAAAATTATGCTCATAATGTTGATAACAAAAGAGATCAGCATAATTGGCAGAATTTAAATGCAAGTCTTCAGCATCAAAAGCAGCATAATATTTTAAATCTGAAAATAATTAATGTACTGCTTGCACATCCCAATCATCAGAATCTATGTCCCGTGTTACCACATCTCCTAATGAGACGTGAAATATGTATGGCACTCTGAGTACCTCAGTCGGGCCGTGGATTTCAAAATCTACTTTGTCCTAAACGATGCCATCTGCAACTGGGAATGCTGAAATGTTCACAAGTGTATGATCACGTTTCATGATATGGAACGATGTCTGAGGGGCCAGAATTCCATCGACCAAGTTCACAGCAGAGCCTTCTGGCAAATAATGACCATTGATGAGTAAAAAGAACACTGTCACAAATCTAATTGACATGAAGATGACCATGAGGATAAGCACCAACCAAATGTTGTCCCATGGAGGGACCAGGTAAGTCTTTTTGAACCAAGAGAAGAAAATACTTAATTTAGTCGGTGGGACTGCCAAACTGGATGTCGAGGAGGATGAGTCAGAAGAAAAGCTGGCATGATCTCCAAAGTAACTACTTGACATTGTATTAATTAGTGGTGGCAGCGCTGGGTCCGCCTAATGTTGTCGAGGACTCGTCAGCACTTCAATAGTGGACTCATCTGTAGGATATGTATACTTGACATCTGTATTGGAAGATGGAGGCAGGACGGGTGAAAGGTCAATTACAGTGTCCATCACTTCTTTAGTCACACAAGCACCAGTGGAAGAGGATAAAGCCAGCGGATCCAATGAAATTGCGTTGCAAGAAACAGCCGGCGTGACACTATTTAGAATCGCAAAAAGAACAATTGAGGGACAGAATGCAGAACAATGGGCCATATGTATCAAGCCTTTTTCCCGTTTGCAAACTGGCCAATTCTCAGAATCTGCCCATTTGCGAATGGGAAAAAGCCTTTTGGGATATATCATCCCAAAAGGCCATTGCAAAATAGAGAATCGCAAAATTTGCGATTCTCTATTTTGTGAATGCAATCAAGGAATTGCAAATTGTGATTCCTTAAATGTAATTCTGGAAGCACCAGAAATTTGCTATTTGGCCTTAAGGAATTGCAAATTACCACCAACTTCAAGTTGGTGGCAATTTGCGATTTTCTTTAAAAAAGCACTTTTTTTAGATTTTTTAAAAGTGCCATATGTAGCACATACATGCCCTTAGGGCATCTATGTGAGCAAAATGTGCACACTTGCATATTTCAGGGGTGCAACAGGGTGTCCTTTTGGCACCCTAGCAACCTTGAAATTGCATTCTCAATTTGCGATTCTCTAATTGGTAATCACAAACTGAGAATGTCTTCCTATTCATTCCTATGGGCCTCCTAGCCCATAGGAATGAATGGGAAGGTATTCCTATGGGTCAGATACAGGAACCAATCAGATACAACAGATACAGGAACCAATCATAGCACATATGCAAAGTCTAATAGCAACTTATATAAGGGGGCATGTGACTTCAAGCACAGGCTGATTTCCAGGGGACAATGAGCTGTTCCTGAAGATCAGATTCTCCATCGATACAGACAAGCCCAATCCACACTTTGCTGGTCTTTGTTTCCCTGCAGGTAGGCCCAAATCTAAGGCACTTAAAATGCTGCTTTTTACGCACTTAAAAAAATCCCTTTTCCTAACCAAAATCGTAAGTGAAATAAGTAGCACACAATGTCCTATACGTTAGCTGCTAAAGGATCAATGTGTTTAGACTAACAAATATTTTACCTTTGGCCACAAAACATGTCCGAGTAGTAGGCATGCGTACCTCTTTACGAATATACATACATTATTGTGGGAAATTGAGGTGGCCAAATTCTAAGACTTCAGGAGCCTGATTGCAGAGTTGAGTGATCTGGGGTCCATGTGTCTGATTTCTCTATGGATGTGTGTGAGAAGGTCCTGCCTGTTCGGTAGTGCTTCATGTGGAACTACTGACATTTCAAGAAGTGTGGTGAACCATGGTTGCCATACCCATGTGGGAGCCACCAGGATGATTAAATAGAGTTAGAGTTTGAAACTGTAGATTATTATGTATTCCGCCTATTATTATTTTTCCAATTTAGTTGACACTAACATATTCTGCATAATTTACTATTTATTCCCAGTCCTGGTTGCCCAAATAGGTCCTATACTAACTTATTTGTATTCTTTTTCTGTACATGGTATATGCCATAGTATTTTTTTGTAAAAAGAACAATTGATGGACAGAAGGCAGAACAATGTCATACATTCACCCCAGTACAGAGATCTGGGCCTAAATCAGGGGTCGCCAACCGGTCGATCGCGAGCTACCGGTAGCTCGCAGGTGCCCTCTCAGTAGCTCGCGATCTGACTTCCACTTTAGTAGCCTATCATTGTCGTTTTGTTTGTTTTTTAGGTCTTTTGTAGACGCTTCTCTCCCGCCGTAGGAAGCACCTTCTATTTGAGCCAATCTGGGGCGGGGTGAAGTGGTGACGTCAGCCAGCGCATGGGCAGTGTTTGCTGCCCTCGGAGAACCATCATGCGCGCCTTTTGCTGCATGTCTCCCTTCTATGATCCTGTGCACTTTTGCGGACCGAGCGGCAGCCTTGAAGGCATAATTGGATCTCCATGCTGAAATACAGGAGATGCAGTGTCAGCCACCTTAAGCAGAACCAGACAGACAGCAGGTATGTGGGCAAGAGGCGCTTTATTTTTTTTTCAATAGATGCCTGTGCATAGCGTTATTCAAGGCATCTAAAATAAATAAAATATGAGCAGTACTTCGAACAAGTAAATGTGGACAGAATTCCTTCCAATGGCTTTGGCTGTTGAAATTATGTAGCTCTTGTTGAGGTAAATTGTTCATTTTTAGCTCTGCTTTGCCGCCTTATTCTTAGGGTGATAAGACTGAGCATACTATCTCCCCATGCGACTTTCCACAAGGAGAAACGGAAAATCCAGATTCCTCTCGGGCTCGAGATCGCGGGGTGCCTTTTCGCAGTCTGTCCTACTCCTGAGTCCTGACACGAGACGGGGCTTATCTGAAAGTGTCTTGTCAGCATCTTTCATTTTGCCGGGCGTGGGATCCGTTCGCTATATTTTATTTATTATACCCTTTGTTATTGTTTATTAATTTCCCAAGCCGAAAGCTCAGATCTGCTGCTTCGTGGCTCTTTGCTACCAGATAAAGAAAACTTTCCTTATGAAACCAATCCGAGCACGAGGGAAAGGCCAGCTTGCTGTGATTCCTGAACAGCAGCTGAGGAGCTAACAGCGAGTCCGCGGCTGTCTTCACGGCACTCCTACCTTGGGATGCAATTTGTGGGGTCTGTGAGCTGAGGGGAGAAGAGAGCCCCAGTCGTTGGCAGTTCTGCCTCCTCTGGCTTTCATTGGGCAGGCAGCGCCTCTCTGCTGGGATGCAGCAGCCTCTGGGTCTGGCTGGGCTCACTCCTCCCTCCCACCTCCTTCCTCGGCCAAAAGGGAGAGCGAACCTGTCAGTGAGCACAGGGAGAGAGGGGCTGGGGCAGGAGATGTCACCACCAGTGAGAGACCACATCACCACCTGCTGCTGTGAACAAGGCATAGAAAAGCGGCAGAAGCAGATGAGGGGAACCAGGGCTTGTCAATTTTACAGCATTAACACATGGCTGCGGGGTTCTAGTGCTCAAACATTCCCTCCGCAACTTTAGGTTCTTGCCGCTGGCATGGCATGCTAGAAATAATTCATTTTCAGAATCCGAGCATGGAAACTGATGATTTGTTGGGTCATTCAGAAACATTTCTACCCACACTGTGCACCGTGTGCATGGCGCCCATTGATACAGATGAAATATGTACAGTGTGCTGTGTAGCATTCAGATCACTTTCCGATCTATGCTGGGTCGCGCTGGTACATTCTTAGAGTAACTATGCACGTTACAAATTGCTATCATCATCTCTCGTGTGCATGTTCCTACCCAACCTTCCCCAGCATATCCTGGTTCCTGTAATCCAGTCCTGACCGGGCCCCTCAGACCCCACCGTTCTGTTCTGTTGTGTGTCCTGCACTGTTATTTCGAGGGCCTCCTGCTACTCTAAAAATCCTGTTTGTAAAACACAAAACCGATTCTTCCACCTCGCCTCCAGCTTATCAAATTCACATAAAGTACATTTAAATCTAGTTTTTGCATCACTCACCCATGCATGGTTTACGTAGGCTCCCAGGTGTAAATTGCTTCTGTCTTAACATATGCCTGGATTGGAATATACATTTTATGTGAATCTGGCACTTAAGGTCACCTGAAGCAGTGTGTATTTCTTTGAATCTTGTATCAAACCTTCTAAGGTAGTTATAAACATATTTTGGTGCCATGCCCATTCAGTCTTTGGCCTTTCTGCTAAGGTAGCTTTCATTTACAGAGGCAAACACTTGCCTATTGGTTACTGGAAACCCTAGATACCAATTCATTTCACAAAGGTTTTCCAAACGTTTAGAGAAGAGAATAAATAAACGTAGACTTTTTTTTTTTATCATTCAAACTCTTTATATCCCTGTCCTGCACTATTGCTCCACCCAGTCCCTATGTTCTGTTTTTCTATTAACTTATAAGTATCACAATGGGTCTTTGGCACATTATTACACTCTGTTCCCGAATGGTTATGGAGCAGTTTATTATCAGATGATGTGGAGTGGATTGCGGATTTCCTGTATCCCAAGTTCATAGTTATATTTTAGTGACCATTTTATTGCTCAAGAACCAACTTTTATAATCAAGCTGGTGAGTTGGTTGAAAACATTTTACCAAATGAAATTTAAATATGATTTAAAGTAAAATTTGATTCTGCGCCCAGGACCAGACATCCTTAAGCAATATAATATATTTATTTGCAGCAATGTACACTGTTTCTGTCCATTTATTATTTGATGGGCGGGTAGTGGAGCTATGAGAGTTCAAGACAAATGCACCTCGTTTCGAATAGGAAGCATTTCATACAGCTGTATGTTCAGGACTCTGGTGAGTGTCCTGTGATCCACTGACCATGATTTGAAGATTAAGAGGCATTTTTAGAAGTAATAGCTTTTAATCATGAAATAATCATGGACTCCCACCATCCTTGATGACAATTCTATGATAATGAACTTAGTGGCAAGTCATGTGAACCATACATGTGGAATAGGTTATTATTACATGGAATACATTTATGGTCTGTTAGGAGAGAATTTGTACAGTGCAAACCATGAACTCATGCATTTCAAGGTCTAGTCATGTGATAAAGTAGAAAAAGTAGGTATGATGTAATAAAATATTTGTATTGCAGCATTTGTTACTTTATACTGCTTACTACCCTGCAAGCCAATCCATGTGTAGGGTTTGTGGAGGGAAAGGTGTTGTCTTTATTTTGTGAGCCTATGTGGGAAGTGTTCCATGTTGTGCATGATGACCACCGAGGTTCGAATACCGAGTTATGGAACGTACTAGTTTGGTGGATGAAAAGATGTGAGAGACAGATGTGCAGGTTATGGTTTTTAGTATGATTGCAGCTTTGAACAGCACTGCACGTCATTATGATTTCTTATGGTTGTAGTCTTCTTAGCTGGTTATGGCAGAGGTCAGGAGTATGCAGTTTGTTGAAGAGGAAAGCCAGGACTTATACCGGGCTCTCTGGTTTCATATTGTGCATTACAGACACTAAATGGGTATCTGTTTATCCCTCGTCAATGAAGCTGCGCGTGAAGAGACTTTGGGAACGATTCACAAGTTGCTTGGCCTTTAGTAGCTCACAATCATTTTCACGGATCAGAAGTAGCTCTCACTGCAGAAAAGGTTGGAGACCCCTGGCCTAAATCCATCGTTTTTTTTGCTCACCATGCCATTCCAGTTTGGACCCAGCCATATGCAAATCAGTCTTGACCCCGCGCCCAATGGGAGCAGTCCAGCCCGAACTGCCAGGCCAGGTCCTCCCTGGACTGGAAACAAGCATCCTAGGACAGAATCAGCCACACAGTGTAGCTTGACATTGTCCACTGAGATGTATCTGTTGTCTTTGCGACCAGGTAAAGGGGGTAAAATGATTGTACGAGCATCCTTCAGTCCAAGCACTGGAACCAGTGCACGATAAGAGGGACCAAATTATTTTTTGTTCTCCAGCTTTTCTTGTACAAGATCTCCGATTTTGGGAAGCCAGTCGGCAACTGGAATCAGCAGTGCTGCATCAGTGGAAGAGGGTAAATGTTCAGTTGCATAGCTGTCAGGGGTTGTTTGTGGATCCTGTAACACAGTAGAATGATTACCTACTTCTAAGATTGCAGCAGCCACCACAACGTTTAGACCATCAAGGTCTGGCACAAACATAATAATGCCAAAGAGCATTTTGTATGGGGTCCCCCTACCCAGAGATCTTCTAATTAGATTATTTAGTGCACATTGAACTCCATACAAGTGGGCCAGGAAGTTCCTGCCAGTACATAAGACTCTAGCTGTCAAGGATTGCTTTAAGTCACGGTTCATTCGCTCCACAATTGAATTGCCCTCAGGCCAGTATGGAGACGAAAACTGCACCAGTACACCCATAGAGTTCATCGCGTCCTTGTACGCCTTAGAGGTGAACGCTGAACCTTGGTCTGAATGGAGCGTACCACAGGCAAACATCCCGACAAAGACCTGCAAATCCCTGATGACATTTCGAGCGTCAGCACTGCGTTGTGGCCAGACCCAAAGCAATCTAGTACACGAATCAACTGAAACAAATATATATTTATACGCAGTATCAGAATAGAATGGACTGCAGTGATCAAGACATACACAGGTAAAAGGTTGATTAGAAATACATAGGTGTGTCTGAGGTTGGCGAGTGACCGTAGATGGCTTAATTTGTTGACAAATGTCCCAAGAAAGTACATTATTATGGGCCTGTTTATATAAACCAGGCCACCAATAACGTTGCTGTAATAATAATAATAATAATAATCATCAAGCTTTATTCGATTTCTATTTAAGAAAATCATAAAAGCGTATCATAAGAATACATGGTTATTCAGATTTAGCAAACATCAGCTCCTTTCCCATAGAAATAAAATTATAATGCATATAATCCATCACAGTGTTATCAACTTTCTACATTTTATCACGTTTTTCAAGAACTTTGTTAAGATCCATATCATAAATTCGTTTTCTAAAAATTGTAAAGCTAAAAACGCCAGTCGGCATCTTCTAAAAGCAAGTTTCTTTAAAAGCGGCACAAACCATTTTTTTCCTTTGTAGGTTATAAAATGTACAGAAAAAAGCTACATGAAGTGTTGTTTGGTCTGAAATGTTATCACAGGGGCATAATTGCATCACCCTAGCCCATTCATTCATGTTTGAGAAGCTGGTTATACGATTGAATATGTCTAATCTAAATCTTGTTAACAACAATCTATCGTAGGAGCCACGAACTAAAATGAGATAAGGTTGGATATTGTGAGTTATTACTATCATCTGATGATGCAATACTGTGGGCTTAGCGATTTCATCTGATAGTCAACATGATTAAAGTAATGATAAATATGTGGCTTTCAGCTCCTTTCTTGACATCACACTCATTGTGCTTGGCTTGTTGTAAAACACAGGATACCCTAGTTCACACAAAAAGTCCAGACATATTTTAGCCATTTCATTTTTAACACACCAGTCATTCCCAAAACGTCAGTTAGAATCTCCCGATTCAGATGGGTTTCCATATCCTATACCGGGAGCAGAATTGGTTCTGTTTTACTTAGGTCTATTAAGAATGAAACGCCCAGTTCCATGTGACAAACATACGACAATACGCTACTCGGGAGTGCCAGAATATATCTTAAGAACCGATTTTCGTTTGTAAGGGTTGGACAATACAATGTCCCCACACTCCTGCGCCATACAAGTCTGTCGATACACATTTAGCCTTATAGATTTGTAGTAGCACTTGAGGGGGCCTCCTTCCTAATTTTTGGGGGAAAATTGACTAGTGCTGCAATAGTTTTCATAAGAGCAAGTTTTCTCGTCTGCACAGTCTGGACCCTTGTAGCTTTATAATCAAATAGTATTCCCAAATAACTAAAACTATTGATAAAATGTCTTTTTGTTTGTTTGTCAATAAACATATCTCTGCATTTATTACTACCTATACCACACCTCATAATAAACATTTTTGATGTGTTCACCCTTAGACCTAAGTCTCGCATAAATGCTGCAAAGCCATTCAATAATCTTTGTAGGCCCACTTGGGTGCGACACATCAGGACGGCATCGTCCGCACACATTAATTCCGTGTTTAGCTCGCCCTTTTATCATGGGAAAATCTTGTCCCACATTCATCAATGCTTGTTCTAAACCATTTGTGTAAAGATTAAAAAGAAAAGGGGCCAGCATACATCCTTGCCTGACCGCCTTCTTAATTGGAAAAGGTACTGTACATTCTCCATTAAGACCGTAACGGACTCTACCCTTGGCGTTCTGGTAAAGATGTTTTAAAAAAAGAATAATAGTGTAGTCCACGTTGCTGTAAAATAGAGACTGTCACTGACTTCGTGTGCGGCTTTGATCAAAGCAGGTCTGCGGTGCAAGTTGGAAATCAGCCGATCACCAACCAAAGGAATCTTAGAATAAGGAACCTGTTTGGGAGTTATATGATAAGATTATTTAGAGGAGAAACCCTGTGGCTAAACATTTCCCTCCGTCGTAGCAGCTACCACTGCCAAAATATCATTATCTATTTTAGTCAAGGATCTTGTAACTGCTGCTACTGAACATGTGGCTACTACAGATTTGGCCGCTTCATCAGCCAAAGACGTACCAAGAGCATGTGCTCCCACACGCTGATGGCCAAGAGTATGGATAACCTTTGTGAGGGGCATACGTTGTTTGAGGTCTGCCACTTGAACCCACAGCGTTGTATGCTTAATTAGGCTGCCTTTAGAATCCCTATAGTCATTTTGAAGCCAAAAGAATAAGTTGTCATTGTAAGATTGAACACAGCAGTAAGAATCGCATAAAATAGGAGTATTCACATTAGGATCAGCAAACTCGAGAGCAAGAACAAGAGCACGCAGCTCAATCAATTGTGTCGTACAGTTTCCAAGTGCCTGAGTATACACTATGGAAGACTTAAACTCTCCATCTACAATCGAGCCAGCAACAATCGCGCAAGCCGCTGAATAAGCTTGTTTTGAGCCGGTGGCCGGTTGAGCTGAGCCATTGGTATAAATGATACATTTGTACTCATGTAAAGGAAGCAATGACAACGGAGTAGGATGCATGTGTTCATATTGTAAAAACTCCTGTGTCTGAAGTGCAGGGTCAAAGATAAACGTGACATCAGAGGATGTCAAAGGCGTAGACCATTGAATCAAACGGGGATGTAGTGCCTTCGAGTTAGGCACACTTGCCTTAGTCATGGCCTCCAAAGCAGGGAGGGCCGTGATCATAAAAATGCGTTTACCTTGCGCCAGGGAGCGTTCCTTCAGAACTGCCATCTGGACCGCTGTCAAAACATTTCAGCAATGAAAAAACGCATTCCAGCTGCAGTGTATGAATGTGATTTATATGCACTAGGTACTGTGTCTCCCTCATTGAAAGTCAAATAAGTGAAACCCACTGCTCCTGGTACGATATGTATCACCAGGTTCGTAGTGTTATCACACGTTAACAAGTAGTTAGTTGCAAGCAAGTCAGATTGCAGAGATCGTAGGGCAGATGTATGTTCTGGAAGCCAGCTGGCAGAAGAGTATGTCGGTTGTATCAAAGCATGATACACTGGGCATAATCGGGAATGTATGTCATCTGGAAATTCAAAAATCCCAGAAAGGACTGAAGTTTCTTCAGTGTAGAAGGGGGTTGCGCCCCAAGCCCAAAAAGAGTACAGCCAAATATGCGATGTGCGATTTTGCAAAATTAAAAACTTGTATCCATAGTCGGCAAAGGACAAAATAATATTGTTGACTCGGACCAGATGCGTCATAAGCTCGTCGTCCATCAGATAAATATCATCAACGTACGAGAACGCATCGGGATCTATGTCATGCAACAAAGACGCAACACGTGCTGCAAATGCACCAGGGCTATTCTTATACCCCATAGGCAAACGTGTACATTTTTTCTGATTTCCGACGGCGGTAAATGCTGTCAAGTCACAACTCTCAAGTGGGAGATTATGACTGTTGAAACCATTGGAAATGTCCAGTGTAGTTTTATATTTTTTACGGACCAGATTGTTCACCAGCGCAGAGCTGTGTGTGTTTTGCACTGCAAAAGTGTGACAATGACTGTTCAGATTTCGATAATCCAATACAATCCGATATGAACCGTCAGGTTTTGATAGCGTAAAAAGAGAGGATTATTCATCGGTGATGTACATGGTTCAGTCACTTCTTGATACTCTAACTGTGTTAGAATGTCACAAATGTGAGCCTTTACTTCATGCTTGATTGGGTATTGCGGTTTTGGCTGCGGCATAGTCCGTAAAGGTATCTCATGAGCCGGTGAATCGACATCCCAGCCCATACACAGCCCACCCTTGGCATGCTCCTCATGGACGTAACGCGAAAAACTCAGAAGTATCACGTCCTCCCCTCTGGAAGCGGCTAACACAAAGGGTGGAGACCAGTCTGCCTCCGCTAACAAAATGTCATACGAGGAGGTTAAATTCTCCCAGAAAACCGCCTTGATTGGACGCGGTATATCACCTTCAATTTGGAAAATAATTTCATAGAATCTATCCCGGGGGGCAACCCGGGTATCTGCTGTCTGTACTGTAATAATTGTATTAGTTGTTGTCGCCTCCAGACAGGGACTCAGTGCCTCCCGCATTATGGTAACCTCCGCTGCGCTGTCGAGCAGAGTCACTGCCCATGTCCAGTCCAGGAGTTGTGTTCTCGCGGTCTGAGGCATACCTCGCTGTTAAAGTTGCAACTTTTTTCTTCTGATACGGTGGTCGAAAACGAGGCAGCTCTTCTTGTTTGGCTTTAAAGTCAAACTGTCGAGGCGGATCTCGTCCCTGTTGAGTGGTCGGATCTTTGCCATGATCCTGGCTCTCCCCACCACCGACCTGAGAGACCGATGTGTCCTGTAAAGAACGAGGAGAGCTCTGATCAGGGATGTGAAATCTATCAGGAGTAGACTTAGCAATAATCTTTGATAATTGACGTGGTTTGTCTGCATATGCGACCGCTTCCAGGCGATTTGCCACTTGAAAGCTTACAGTTTTATCACGGATGGGAATATGGTCATGGAAGGAGTGCAGAAACACGTTGAATATACCGCCGCAAACACCTTGCCCCATGTGTTACAATCAGCTAGGTCGGGAATCAAGTCTTTAGGCAAGCTTATAGTTAATATCCTGTGTTTCTCCAAAGGACTGGTATTTGGAAAAACAACCTTTAGTTGTCCAAATTTTTCAGCAAGTGGTCACAGCACCAGGACCCGCAGGTTGTGCAGCAACGCCAGGTGGTCCCACCTGGTAGTTGCACAACATGAACTGTATAACAGCTCTATGTATGCGTATTAAAGACGTATGTAACACGCGGAGTTATACAAGCGTCGCTGTTGGCAGCTGACGTGGGTGTGGGGTATACCCAGCCAAAACGGGCCACGTGGCTCCATCTATCGATAAAGGGCCTAAACAGACCGGCGTTATTGGGTGAGGAAGGGCGCCATTAAACGATATTTGCTGTTGCCAATCCGTTAGCGGAACTTCAAGAGCCCTATATGGCTGATAAACTTGAGGAGGACCGTGGCAATATATTCGTGAAAGAAGTTATCTGTTCCATCCACCGCCGGAGAGGTGACCCAAGAATAAAACACCTCGAAGCGGTAAGCTGCATCCGCTACTACAACAAAAATTAGCTCAACACCAGCATTGGGGACTCCATTTTGAGTCAAATAAGCTGTGATTGCAGCCCGATTAGGCGGAGGAATATTACCCGCCATAATGAATAACAGAGAAAGACAACCTAAAGCGTTGCAGCGCAATAATAGGTTAAAAATAAAGAGAAGGAACCTTTTAAAACTTCAAGCTTGAAAAAACCTATAAAACATCAATATAGGAGGTTACACCATCACAGCTGTCTCCGGAAACAGAAGTGAGGGGATTGTGGAGAAGCACAAGCACTACTGAAAGGTCTCGTAGATAAGAACCAGACCAAAAGTTGTCGGCACCATGTGGCGGGGATTCTGCACCTACACAGAACTATGCGCAGGAAAACAGGACCTCGGTGTATAGGGGTGTACCAACCTATCACCTTGTTACCCAAAATCCCAAACCCGACTAGCTATAGTGTCTCATTTGTTCTCCTCCAACAATCATGAAGCTACAAATGATTAGCCAACCCAGAGCACAACACTCCCGACTCTCAGGAATCGCGGTAGCAAGACATTCTCTTTCGCTCGCTCACTCGTACTTGTCCACAATAAGAATTGGCAGAGTCACTGTAATAGTTCAAAATGTTTATTTTCATGCTCTACAATACAGTATACGAGCCACTACCAGCAGAAAAATGCATAAACTCAATTAGCATTGTTACAATTCCATAGAATACAAAGGGGGAAGTCATTTTATAATGACAGTGGAATAAGGACTTTATGGCTTAACCACCCTCCCCTTGACTGGAAGAAGTTGATTTATATAAAGGAAGATCTCTGGGCTTTGACAGCAGACCCCATACATTAAAGCATGGATGTAAGGTTCAGGCTTTAATCATAGGAACAGCATAGCTCTTCTCCATGGAAAGGCTTATTCCAAGTGTGTGTTGAAACAACATGCATCCCCGTAATATCAAAGCAGTCTCCAGCATTGCAGCTGTGTTTAGCATGGTATGTCTAGGTGCTAGGGACTGACCAGAACAGAATAACAAGGGGCATTGTTTATCGACTTTGTACAAAGTGTTCAGACTAAACTCCAAGAACGCAGCAGAGAACGTGAAAAGCAGACAGTTCTCATTTGAAAGGCATAAACAGTCTTCCAAAAATAAAGTCATGTAGTAACCTGCGCAAAAGCAGCATCATGGCAGCAAAGCTCATGCTAACTTAGCAATGTCGACAATGTCCCTAAGGGCCATATAACACCCTCCCCCTGGTAAGGTCATAGGACATAGACAAAGGACTAAAACAGAGTTCAAAAAGCCAAGCAGAGCTCAGAGCGCAGAGCGCAGTTTAAAAAAAAAAACAAATTAGGAAAAAATATATATATCAAAAATTACAAAATGAGACTATTGGTAAAACGTGGTCTCCGGGATAATGTTATAATGGAGAAGGTGGTTAATCCATTAAAGTACCTGAACTCAAGAATGCAATTCCCTCCAAAAGATCATCCCTGTTGTTAGTAGAAAAAAGGGATGCCCTCCAATCAAGTAGGTCGAAGGAACAAACGTGCTCTTCGTAATCTGATGCTCCCAAATGCATAACTGGACAACTTGCACGATATTCGATGAAACTCTGATGTAGGAGGTTTTGTGCAGCCGCACAGAGATCCTATTCAGCCAATACTCCAAGTGCTGCCGCACGCGCCATACGCCATCCCTAGAAGAAGCTTGGTCATGAGCCTTTAAGAGACCCATCAACTGGTTAAAATCCTACACTGAACATGACGTATAGGAGAGGCATACATCCATAGCCCAATAGAAGGGGCATCACTGACAGCAGAACACTGGTTGCACGCAAATAAAGTAGGCAAAGCGAAAAGTCAATCCATAACTCACGATAAGCGTTGCTAATGGCAAGCATCCAAATACGTATTGCATTCGATCACGGTACAGTTACATTTGGCCTGATCTGTGCAGTACTACAAGATGAGCAGCCACTGCTCAGTATTAAAGGGAATCCAACGAAGACTCTGGAAAAAATAGAATGAATAAAAGCCGGTATTACTCCAAATATCGTCTGAAAGGAAGTCACAAGGCCAGATCCCATACGTTTAAAAAAATGTGCAAGTCCTTTAGTGTCAGACACATTACATTTTTGATGTATAAGCTCCCCAAAATAAAGTGGGAGTTTAGTGTTCAGAAGGGACTGTATCTCGCTAGATGTCCTAGCCACCTGTAACTCGAAGATCTCGCGAGCCGAAGTGAGAGCCATTTCTTGTTGGAATAAAACCGCTTTGAGACTGCTCAATTTGTTGAAATCTGTTTTCAAAGTGGGAATGGAAGGCCTAATGGAACTATCTAGACTCCCATGTGGGGGCGGAGAAAGCACATTGCTGCAACAAGTTACGAGCTGTGAAACCGTCACCAAATACAGGATTCCTGCCCGTAAACCACAGCAGTCTTGGTTTTTCTCAAAATAAGATAACTACCATTAGTAAGCAAAGTAAACGCTGGAATTATTGACGGCACTGGCGTTTCTATAAAAAAAAAGCTAGATTAGGGGCAAATACGTTACACGCGCCGTACAACTTAACTTGTTTAGAAACCAGGGAATGTCCTACTGTGGAATCACAGTCCTCTCCTGTTAGAAAAACTTCCTTATCATCCCGCTGACATCTGTAAGTTAAAGGCAGGCACCATAATTCATGGAGAAATGTGCTACCCAGTGGTTCGAAACGGCCAATTGGTAAATGTTGCATGCATTATTTAAATTGAAACAACGAAAAGGGGAGAGAGATAACCCCATGAATTAACCAAACAGCAGAGTCAGTTTCCGCTCTGATCATGATACAACACAGATACATCACTTTGAACAATATCAATAAC
Organism: Triturus cristatus; assembly: GCF_964204655.1. Taxonomy (NCBI): domain Eukaryota; kingdom Metazoa; phylum Chordata; class Amphibia; order Caudata; family Salamandridae; genus Triturus; species Triturus cristatus. The sequence goes on along the minus strand of NC_140581.1, from coordinate 1,185,301,754 downwards.
AGATGAAACAATATTATTCAATGTATAAATACGTGATGAAAGTGTATTGATGCTATTATCTACCATGGCAAGGACTTTTTCTAAATTGGCTTGGTGAATTTGGCGCAGACGAAATGCTGCTTCCATCTGCGAAAATTTCCAAATTTCGTTGTAAGCGGCATAAATGAATCTATTAGATCTAGAATTCCTAGGTCCTAAGATGAAATCAGCTAAATTGATGTCATTCGGCAAGAGCGTTAGGTGTTGTTTCTCTGATGCCAAGGTGGAATGTTCCAACCATTGTTGGCATAGTTTACCCACCGAGTATGTGGTGCCCGAATGTGTAAGTAGATACTGTGGATCCGGTCTAGCCGGTGTGAAACCAGGTGTTACATTATAAAAACGCAATTGACATGCATTGGTATTGGTTTGCCACACCAACCATTCGGATGAACCAGTTTCAGAAACATTGAAAGTGACATTTCGAAACGATGCCTGTAAAGCATCAATAGTATAATTTGTGTGAGCATGCCAATTGTCGTATTCCGCTAAGTACGGAATGGGTGGATCATTTACATTTTTCACAGTGGCCTAGCCGAAACATGTGGCTTGGTAAACTGTATCATTCAAAAACAATATTTGAGTTGCGGTCAGGCAAGCGCGACGTAATGCTTTAGTTCCCTGAACCTGCCATTGTTGCACGAAACAGCCGGCGTGACACTATTCAGAATCGCAAAAAGAACAATTGATGGACAGAATGCAGAACAATGGGCCATATTTATCAAGCCTTTTTCCCGTTTGCAAACGGGCCAATTCTCAGAATCTGACCGTTTGCGAATGGGAAAAAGCCTTTTGGGATATATCATCCCAAAAGGCCATCGCAAAATAGTGAATCGCAAAATTTGTGATTCTCTATTTTGCGAACGCAATCAAGGAATTGCATATTGCGATTCCTTAAATGCAATTCTGGAAGCACCAGAAATTTGCTATTTAGCCTTAAGGAATTGCAAATTACCACCAACTTCAAGTTAGTGCTAATTTGCGATTTTCTTTAAAAAAGCATTTTTTAGATTTTTTAAAAGTGCCATATGTCGCACATAGGGCATGTAAGTGCGCAAAATGTGCAAACATGCATATTTCAGGGATGCAACAGGGTGTCCTTTTGGCATCCTTGCAACTTTGAAATTGCATTCTCAATTTGCGATTCTCTAATTGGTAATCGCAAATTGAGAATGTCTTCCCATTCATTCCTATGGGCCTCCTAGCCCATAGGAAAGAATGGGAAGGTATTCCTTATTTGCAAATCTCAATTTGAGATTCGCAAATAAGGAATATGTAGGATTCTCAGAATTTTTAGCAAATCCTACATACATTGCATTTTGCGATTCTCTAATTGCGATTCGCTAAAAATCGCAATTTGAGAATCGCAAAACTCTTTTTTGATACATATGGCCCATAGTTATCTGTAGTGTAACTTTGTGTTGTGTTGGGGATGTGTGGATTTGTTAGTGGTATAGGACAGAGTGGTGCTTTGTGTGACAGTGATGTTGCCATTGTGTGGTAGTTGGGGTGGAAGGGTGTATAGATGTTGTGGAGTTTTGTATGGGTTGTTGAGATAATGAAATGTGGTCAGGGTTTGTTTGTAGTAAATTAGTGCATTTGCTGTAGCTGTGTTAATATGTATGTGGATGAGTTAAGGTGGGTGCGGCTGAATGGTAAAAAAGACAGCATCTCTGGCCCTAGGCCCGACCGGTCTCGAACAGGCCCAAACAGGCAACTGCCCTTGTCCTCTCCGCCCTTAGCCTCAACGCCCAATCAGAAGCCATACCCTAAGCCCTAAACCCAATAGAAACCCTAGCCCCGGAAAACCAATCACAACCCCAGACATATCTGCCAATCAGAACCCTAAGCCCTAAATCCAATAGAAACCCTCGCCTCAGGGACCAATCACAGCCCCAGACGTATTAGCCAATCAGAAACCTAACCCTAAGTTCAATAGAAACACCAGATACAGGAGACAATCAGAACACATATGCAACGTCTAATAGCAACTTATATAAGCGGGCATGTGACCTCAAGCACAGGCTGATTGCCAGGGGACAATGAGCTGTTCCTGAAGGTCAGAATCTCCATTGATACAGACAGGCTCAATCCACACTTTGCTGGTCCTTGTTTCTCTGCAGGTAGGCCCAAATCTAAGGCACTTAAATTGCTGCTTTCTACTCACTTAAAAAAATCCCTTTTCCTAACTAAAAACGTAAGTGAAATAAGTAGCAGACAATGTCCTGTACATTAGCTGCTAAGGGATCAATGTGTTTAAACTAGCAATAGTGAACAAATATTTTACCTTTGGCCACAAAACATGTCCAAGTAGTAGGCATGCGTGCCTCTTTACGAATATACATACATTTTTGTGGGAAATTGAAGTGGCCAAATTCTAAGACTTCAGGAGCCTGATTGCAGAGTTGAGTGATCTGGGGTCCGTGTCTCTGATTTCTTTATGGTTCTGTGTGAGAAGGCCCTGCCCGTTCGGTAGTGCTTCATGTGGAACTACTGACATGTCAAGAAGTGTGATGAACCATGGTTGCCGTGCCCATGTGGGAGCCACCAGGATGATTAAATAGAGTTAGAGTTTGAAACTGTAGAATAATATTTTTCCATTTTAGTTGACACTAACATATTCTGCATAATTTAGTATTTAGTCCCAGTCCTGGTTGCCCAAATAGGTCCTATACTAATTTATTTGAATTCTTTTTCTGTACATGGTTTATGCCATAGTATTTTTTTGTAAAAAGAACAATTGATGAACAGAATGCAGAACAATGTCATACATTCACCCTAGTACAGAGATATGGGCCTAAATCCATCGGTTTTTTTTTGCTCACCATGCCATTCCAGTTTGGACTCAGCCATATGCAAATCAGTCTTGACCCTGCGCTGAATGGGAGCAGTCCAGCCCGAACTGCCAGGCCAGGTCCTCCCTGGACTGGAAACAAGCATCCTAGGACAGAATCAGCCACACAGTGTAGCTTGACATTGTCCACTGAGATGTATCTGTTGTCTTTGCGACCAGGTAAAGGGGGTAAAATGATTGTACGAGTATCCTTCAGTCCAAGCACTGGAACCGGTGCACGATAAGAGGGACCAAATTGTTCTCCAGCTTTTCTCGTACAAGATCTCCGGTTTTGGGAAGCCAGTCGGCAACTGGAATCAGCAGTGCTGCATCAGTGGAAGAGGATAAATGTTCAGTTGCATAGCTGTCACGGGTTGTTTGTGGATCCTGTAACACAGTAGAATGATTATCTACTTCAAAGGTTGCAGCAGCCACCACAACGTCTAGACCATCAAGGTCTGGCACAAACATAATAATGCCAAAGAGCATTTTGAATGGGGTCCCCCCACTCAGAGATCTTCTAGTTAGATTATTTAGTGCATGTTGAACTCCATACAAGTGGGCCAGGCAGTTCCTGCCAGTACGTAAGACTCTAGCTGTCAAGGATTGCTTTAAATCACGGTTCATTCGCTCCACAATTGAATTGCCCTAAAACCTGTATGGAGACGAAAACTGCACCAGTACACCCATAGAGTTCATCGCGTCCTTGTACGCCTTAGAGCCGAACGCTGGACCTTGGTCTGAATGGAAGGTACCACAGGCAAACATCCCGCCAAAGACCTGCAAATCCCTGATGACATTTCGAGCGTCAGCACTGCGTTGTGGCCAAACCTAAGGCAAACTAGTGCACAAATCAACTGCAATAAATATATATTTATACGCAATATCAGAAGAGAATGGACCGCAGTGATCAAGATATACACAGCTAAAAGGTTGATTAGAAATACATAGGTGTGTCTGAGGTTGGCGAGTGACTGTAGATGGCTTAGTTTGTTGACAGATGTCACAAGAAAGTACATAATTACGGACCTGTTTATATAAAACAGGGCACCAATAACGTTGCTGTAATAATGATAATAATAATAAATAAGCTTTATTCGATTTCTATTTAACAAAATTATAAAAGCACATCATAAGAATACATGGTTATTCAGATTTAGCAAACATCAGTTCCTTTCCCATAGAAATAAAATTATAATGCAGATAATCCATCACAGTGTTTTCAACTTTCTACATTTTATCACGTTTTTCAAACACTTTGTTAAGATCCATATCATAAATTCGTTTTCTAAAAATTATAAAGCTAAAAACGCCGGTCGGCATCTTCTAAAAGCAAGTTTCTTTAAAAGCGGCACTAACCATTTTTTCCTTTGTAGGTTATGAAATTTACAGAAAAAAGCTACATGAATTGTTGTTTGCTCTGAAGTGTTATCACAGGGGCATAATTGCATCACCCTAGCCCATTCATTCATGTTTGGGAAGCTGGTTATACGATTGAATATGTCTAATCTAAATCTTGTTAACAACAATCTATTGTAGGAGCCACGAAACTAAAATGATATAAGGTTGGATACTGTAAGTTATTACTATCACCTGATAATGCAATACTGTACAACAGTACAACAAACAGTTGTCACCGCACTTATCATGTCAAGATTGTATTATTGCAACAGTCTTTATTTGAAGATACATGAAAAATCCCTAAACAAATTACAGATTCTGCAGAACGCAGCTGCCAGACTACTTACAGGTACACCTAGGACTGATTCCATCTCTGTCCAAATCAAAGCTCTGCACTGGTTGCCAGTGAGGAAACTTATTCAATTCAAAGCCTTGACTTTGTTTTTTAAATCCCTTCATGGAATCGGGCCTGAATTTTTAAAACAGCGACTCAACTGGTACACCCCTAATAGAACCTTACGATCTTCTGACGCCAAATTGGCAGCAGTACCCAGGGTGAAGAAGGCCAACTGGGGTGGCAGAAGCTTCATAGTCAACGCAGCAAGAACCTGGAATGCTCTTCCTTTATTCTTAAGAAGCACGACCAATCTTCTTGTATTTAGAAAGACATTAAAAACCTGGCTCTTCACTGACTGATCCTCCGTGTTCCCCCTTCTGACTCGGTTCCTCTTTGGGCCTTCTTCCAGTGCCAGGACACCGTTGGGTAACAGTTGCGCTCTATAAATGGCTGTAACATAACATAACTGTGGGCTTAGCGAATTTGTTTGATAGTCGACATGATTAAAGTAATGATAAATATGTGGCTTTCAGCTACTTTCTTGACATCACACTCATTGTGCTTGGCTCGTTGTAAAACACAGGGTACCCTAGGTCACACAAAAAGTCCGGACATATTTTAGCCATTTCATTTTTAACACACCAGTCATTCCCAAAACGTCAGTTAGAATCTCCCGATTCAAATGGGTTTCCTCACAGCTCCATATCCTATACCAGAGCATAATTGGTTCTGTTTTAATTATGTCTATTAAGGATGGAACCCCCAGTTCCATGTGACAAACATACGACAATTCGCTACTCGGGAGTGCCAGAATATATCTTAAGAACTGATTTTCTTTTTTTTTCTTTTTTAATTTTTTTATTGACGAGTAACATGACACAGATATCCTTCATACATTCAACCATAATTTTCATCAAATAAATTATCTGCATCATGACTCTGATTTTAGCAAAATAGACCACCCCCCACCCTGAACCCACCCAGCTACCCTTGAGGGCTGAGAGCTAGAGATAAAAGAAAGAAAGAAGAAAGAAAAGAAAACATCCCGTTAAATTCATAACTAATTAGATAATATACATGATACAAACATAATTAATATACATTGCTATCATACTACATTTCAAGAATCAATGATTTACACAATCCAACCAATTAATCAAAGGAGCCCAAATCAGTTCCCCATTTCTGCGGGCTCTTGGGCCTCTCCTTCTAAAAACCAACAGCTCCCACTTCCCTATATTTAGAAATTTACTAAACCATTCATGTTCCGATGGAGGGGATGGATCTAGCCAAACAGTTGCTAAACATAGTCGGAGTACAGCCATTGAGACAAAGAATAACTTTTGCTCGTGGGGCGTCATATCCACTTCAGTTACCCCTAATATAACTGCCTGTGATGAGAGTGGAACTACACGGTGAAACAATATTTCCAGCCATCGTTCAACTTTATTGAACAAAGGAAGCAAATTGGGGCAAGAAGAGAACATGTGAATAATATCAACCGCAAACTCACCACATCTGGGACAATTAGCTCCCATAGTCCCCCCCCATTGATGAATACGCTGTGGGGTTATATACAAATTATGCCAGGTTTTAAAGCATTGAACTTGGAGATTTGCGGATAGGGTAGAAATGTAGCTAAGCCGTAGTGATTTTTCACAGATCTCCTGCCCAACTTGCAATCCCGTATGCCATCTGCCAAAATGCTTATCCAAATCGTCTTTTCTTTTTTCGTTAATCATTTTATAAATTGAAGATATTGTGGAGTGCCCACCTTTAATAGTCTCAAGTAACGAAATAGCAGTCCAGCTAACCATCTTCCGAGAGAGAAAATCCCGGATCTGTAAAAACTTAAAAAAATGTTGATTGCCAAGAGTAAATTTCTGTTTAAAGTATTCAAAAGTCCTTACCCCATCCACCGAAACCAAGTCCCCTAGCCTATTGACCCCGTGGGCCCTCCATTCTCTAAAGTATCCATCAGCAAAAATTTGGGGCAAAAGAGTATTACTATTAACTGGAGTATATAAATGTATTCTACCAATATTAAATAATTTGCGGATAGATGTCCAAATTTTGAAAGCCACAAATAGACCTTTAAACCTCACACGTTTAAAGTATGCAAAATCTATATGCTTAAATAAAACCCCTGAGATTTCCTCTCCATACACCAGTTTATATATTGAATTTTCCCGCTCCTCAAAATCAGGGCAATCTAGCAATACAGGAATATGTCTCAGAGTGATAGCCCAGTAATAAATCTGAAAATTGGGCACAGACCAGCCACCCCTTTCTCTAGGTAAAGTCATAAATTTAAAGGCTCGTCTGGGTCTTTTCCCTGCCCAAAGAAACCATGAAATAATACGTTCGATTTTTTTAAACCATATTAAATCGAATAGAACGGGGATAGCTCTGAGGAGATACAATATCTTTGGCAAAAAAAGCATCTTTATAACATTGCATCTCCCCATAAGTGTTAGGTAAAGATTATTCATCCGCCGGGCATCTTTTTCAATCCTACCCAACAAAGGATTCAAATTAATCTCCACAATCACCTCTGGATTTGAATTTATTAAAATCCCAAGGTATTTAGCAGTCTCAGTAACCCTAGAGTCCACCAGTAAGATCTTATCATTACAGATAATTTGGGTTTTGGATTCATTTAAATGATAGCCAGATAATTTGCCAAATTGAAATGTCAGTTTTTGAATTTCCACTAAAGCAGTTTCGGGTGAATCTGTTAAAATAGCAAGATCATCTGCATAGCCCAGTATCTTAGTTTCACCACCCTTAGATCTTACTGGACTGATCCGGTTGTTCAAAAGAAATTTTCTAATTAAGGGATCTATATAAATGGCAAATAATAAAGGGGAACAGGGGCAGCCCTGTCGAGTACCTCTTGAGATATTAATAGTTCCCGATTGTGTGCCCATAATTGAGATTTGCGCGGTGGGTTGTCTATACATAATTTGTATTGCAGTAATGAATCTTTCTCCTAACCCATAATATCTTAAAACCGCCCATAAGAAGGGCCAGGAGACCCTATCAAACGCCTTCTCCGCATCTAGCAGAATTAAGGCCATAGGGTCCCCTGAAACCCTAGTATAATCAAAAAGTGTAATAGTGCGACGAATATGATTGATTGTTTCCCGACCTGGGACAAAGCCGTGTTGATAAACAGAAACCAGTGACTTAATCACACCAGAGAATCTCATGGCAAGCACCTTGGCATTGATTTTAACATCACTATTAATAAGCGTAATAGGACGGTATGAGCCCATGTCTGTAGGATTTTTATCTTTTTTTAAGAATGTTATAATTCGGGCCTTTTGCCAAGACTCAGGGGAAGATTCCCCCATCTGGACTGTCTTAAAAAGAGCCAACATAACAGGAGTCAATTGAAGGCGAAATACTTTATAGAACTCTCCTGGTATGTAATCTGGACCAACAGCTTTCCCGCCCGGGAGCAGATCTATAGCTTGCAAAAGTTCTTCCATACTTATTTCAGCTTCCAATGCATCACGTTCTTCCGGAGGTAGTGTGTCAACCACAACCTCCCGTAAATACTCTTGTATTTCCCTCTGATGCAAATCATTATCACTTATATCTTCACTATACAAATTTTGATAAAATTTTTGAAAGGCAAACAGAATATCCTTATCCCCGGACACCAAACCAATATCTGGATCTTGAATATTTTGAATACGCGTGGCTATTTCTCTTTCCTTGATTCTTGAGGCTAACAAGTGCCCTGCTCGCTCACTATTTTCGAAGATTTTGGATTTCCAGATTAAGAATTTACTGGCTGCCTTAGCCTGAGAAATTTCAATTATAGCTGATTTTACTAAAATAATCCGATTTTGGGCAGCATCGCTATCACCACCCGTCCTTATCTGACTAACCAGATTCTGCTCTGCTTCTGCGAGTGCTGTATATAATCGTTGCAGTTCCGCCTTTTCTTTCCTTTGAGATTCCCAACCAAACCGTGTTGTTTCACCCCTAACCCCTGCCTTTAATGTATCCCAGACATTCTGTATATCTGTACTATCAATGTTTTCTTCTAAAAACCTTATAATCCATACAGACATATTATCGATATATCCTATATCCCTAAGTAATGCACGGTTGAACGTCCACGCGTTAATTTGAGTCCTACAGACCATAGTGTTTATTTCAAGCAAGAGCGGATTATGGTCAGACATTACTCGTGGAAATCTAAAAATACCAGAGCCCTGAAGTAGTACGGGTGAAGCAAAAAAATAATCCAGCCTTAAACATATCCTATGAGGTGCAGAAAAATATGTAAAGCCGGGGTCAGCCGGATAAAAAAAAGCCCATGCATCCGTTAAACCATGCAGATCTATTAAGTTTTTTAAAGCACGATATACCCTAGGCTTCCTCCCCGTATAAACACTCCCTAGTTGATTTAAGGTGCCAGACTCTATATTGATATTCAAATCTCCGCAAATAATAAACGGAGATGGCCAGCCTATCAGCTCTAAGCTGAGCCAATTAACTAAAGTAGGGTCATCCAAAACAGAACCATAAATAGAACAAAGTGTAATATTTTTGCCCTGGAAGTTACCATGTACTATTACCCAACGACCTAAGCTATCCGCAGCGGAACGAATAATATTAACCTTTCCAGGTCTAACTAGAATTGCCACACCCTTGGTCTTAGCCTCAAGTTTAGTCCATGACACAAGTTGAAATCCCTCAATCTTCAAAACTTTATGCTGACTGGCCTCAACATGTGTTTCCTGTAGGCAGAGAACATCCGCCCGCAAGAAGCGCAAATCTTCACTTATCCGGCGTCGCTTGGACGGATTATTAAGTCCACAAATATTTATTGATAAGATTCTTAAATTAGCCATACAGAAAAAAAGAAAGATACATCCAGTAGTTGTTTCTAGACCCCTCATACAAACCCAGCTTTGGTTGAATTATCATAACCATCGAATCCTGATTTCTCCCAAAACAAATCTCTGTCCACAGCCCTTCCCCCCTCAAAGGCTTCCTCCTACCCCCCCAAAAACAGGCAAAATAGGTCGAATGACCCATATGATGGCTTCCCTTGCCCTTGCCCGAGTGACCCGAGGCCGCTCCCTGCCTCTAAAATCCACTAGTCAGCATACCATAGAGACAGAAATATAAAAAAAACCCGTGTATAATACATTAATAACATCTCTAGCCTTCCCCAAGTCCCTTAAGATATTCTTCAGCCTTAATTTCTGAAGTAAACACCCGTGTTCTGCCAGAAAATATAACCTTCAGACGGGCGGGGTTCATTAAGAACACCTCGCACCCTTTCTTTTGAAAAGGAGTAATCAGTGATCGGAGTCGCCATCTCCTTTCAACCGTTGAGTGGCAGAAATCAGGGCGAACAAAAAAAGTGTGCCCTTCTGCAGATCTTTTGGCATCGGGTCGGGCTTTCTCAAAGATAGCTTGCCTCAGTAGAAAATTCCCAAAGAAAATCAAAATTGCTCTCGGTTTTGCTCCCGGTTCAGGGCTCTTTTTCAAAGTCAAGGGAAACCGATGGACTCTCTGAATCTCCGAGTCCCATGCCCATTGGGAGAGTTCAGGAAAGGCGGCTTTAAATAATTTTAAAATAAAACCTCTAATATCCACACCCTCAACATTCTCTTCTATCCCCAATAATCTAAGGTTATTTCTTCGCAGCCTATTTTCTGAATCCTCGAGTTTCCACATTATGTCAGCCAGTCTATCATCATTTGAGGTGGTTTTAGTATCAGTCTTTTGTAATCCTATCTCAAGGTCGACAATTCTTTCTTCCAATGCGGTGGTCCGGGCAATAACCTCAGAGCATGCTTTTGTATTTCTTCGAATAGCGCCCTGGATCTTCATAGTAGCGAGTTGAGCCCTTTTATGTTCTTGTCGAGCCTCCACTTGTATTGTTTTTAACAAGGCATAAATCGCAGAGTTAGAGGGAGGAGAGTTAAATTCCATATGATCTTCACTTTTTTTGTCCCCCCCCACAGCTGCCAAACTCATTGCAGCTTGAGAATAGTCCCACTGAAGTTTGCTGCTGATTTCTGAGCCATCAGTATCCTCATCCTCTATACCGCTCTTTAAAGCCATTTTAAGGTTTTTACCCCGGGTAGAAGCCTTCTTCGAAGTACTCGCGGTTCTCGGGGGGCTTTCGGGTTCACTACTGGAAATTGAGCTTTCAATTAACGACTCTCCCTCAGACTCAGCCTCCGTCTCTTCTGCAACAGAGAAGAAACTGTCGCCATCAACCAGTTCCAGCGGGGGGCCTTGATCTTTTCCGCCCTCCCGCCTATGGGGGTTTGAAATGCATGAGGAATTGTGGCAGAGTCATCTAGCCCCTCATATCTCTCTTTCCTAATTGCTCCACCACTTAATTGAGGAGCATCAGCCTTTGGTAGTCCCGAAGGGCATTCAAGATTATCCAGACCCCCAACCGGTTTAGCATCCCCCTCCTTCATTTCAGTTACCGAACTTTCATTTCCCTCTATTAGCGAGCCTGCAGTTTGTGCAGCAGGCACTGTAGAGACCTCTGACTGATTTTTAGCAACCCTGTTCTTCCCCGTAAACATCCCGGGGACCGTTAACGGTTTCGCCAATACAGAACTTTCCAAAATAGAGGATGTTGTTCCTATTAGATTCACAGCCTTAGCAGGGTTATTACAAGGTAGTCTCTCAACGACTTTGTCCGCCTTGTCTCCTAGCTTTCCTTTAGCCAGAGAAACTTTAATCGTACTAGCACTCACCACTGGCGTCTTTCCTGCCGATTTCCCCTTTTTATCAGCAGCCGGATTTTTCTTACCCCCAGCAGCAGAACCAGCCGTCAGCAGCTCACTTGGCAGTTTAGTAGCAGCAGCAGAATTTCCGTTTTTGCGGGTAGGCATCCTACCAAACCTGAAATCCTCGTTCTTCCTTCCCACCGCGAGCCACACCCGCCAAGCCTTCAGGTGCGCGCGGCTCAGAGAGGCGGAAACAGCCCGCAGCCAGGGCTCGTGAACACAGAGAACGGTGAGCATGGAGTGTTTTTTTTCCTCTCCGGGTTAGAATTGATCTGAGCGAGATAACAACCCCGTCGGCAATAATGATGTATCCGTCAGCAATAGCAAGTTATCGCAGTAGTAGACCGGGGAAAGACTTGTCTTTAGACCATAATCGAGTATGCGAGAGACAGCTGTTCAGACCCGGCAGCGGGAGCGACCTTCACTCGGAATCACGCGGCCGCCATCTTGCCTCTACATTTTACCTTAAGAACTGATTTTCGACAGTGTGTAAGGGTTGGACATTACAATGTCCCCACACTTTTGTGCCATACAAGGCTGTCGATACACATTTAGCCTTATAGATTTGTAGTAGCACTTGAGGGAGCCTCCTTCCTAATTTTTTCTTTTAATTGACTAGTGCTGCGCTAGTTTTCATTAGAGCAAGTTTTCTCGTCTGCACAGCCTGGACCCTTGTAGCTCTATAATCAAATAGTAAACCCAAATAACTTAAACTATTGATAAAATGTATTTTTTGTTTGTCAATAAACACATCTCTGCATTTATAACCTATACCACACCTCATAATAAACGTTTTTGATGTGTTCACCCTTAAACCTAACTCTCGCATATATGCTGCAAATCCATCCAATAATCTTTGTAGGCCGCTTGGGGCGTCACATCAGGACGGCATCGTCCGCATACATTAATGCCGGTATAGCTTGCCCTTTTATCATGGGAAAATCTTGTCCCGCTTTCATCAATGCTGGTTCTAACCATTTGTGTAAAGATTAAAAAGAAAAGGGGCCAGCATACATCCTTGCCTGACCGCCTTCTTAATTGGAAAAGGTACTGTACATTCTCCATTAAGACCATAACGGACTCTACCCTTGGCGTTCTGGTAAAGATGTTTTAAAAAATGAATAATAGTGTAGTCCACGTTGCTATAAAATAGAGACTGTCGCTGACACACCGGCATGTGCAGAAGCCATGCCTTCGTGTGCGGCTTTGATCAAAGCAGGTCTGCGGTCCAAGTTGGAAATCAGCTGATCACCAACCGAAGGAATCTTAGCATAAGGAACCTGTTCGGGAGTTATATGATAAGAGTATTTAGAGGAGAAACCCTGTGGATAAACAGTTCCCTCCCTCGTAGCAGCTACCGCTGCCAAAATATCATTATCTATTTTAGTTAAGGATCTTGTAACTGCTGCTATGGAACATGTGGCTACTGCAGAGTTGGCCGCTTCATCATCCAAAGAAGTACCAAGAACATGTGCTCCCACACGCTGATGGCCAAGAGTTTGGATAACCTGTGTGAGGGGCAGACGTTTAAGGTCTGCCACTTGATCCCAAAGCGGTGTATGCTTAATTGTGCTGCCTTTAGAATCCCTATAGTCATTTTGAAACCAAAAGAATAAGTTGTCATTGTAAGATTGAACACAGTAGTAAGAATCGCATAAAATAGGAGTATTCACATTAGGATCAGCAAACTCGAGAGCAAGAACAAGAGCACGCAGCTCAGTCAATTGTGTCGTACAGTTTCCAAGTGCCTGAGTATGCACTATGGGAGACTTAAACTCTCCATCTACAATTGAGCCGGCAACAATCGGGCAAGCCCCTGAATAGGCATGTTTTGAGCCGGTGGCCGGTTGAGCTGAGCCATTGGTACAAATTATACATTTGTACTCATGTAAAGGAAGCAATGACAACGGAGGAGGATGAATGTGTTCATATTGTAAAAAGTCCTGTGTCTGAAGTGCAGGGTCAAAGATAAACGTGACATCAGAGGATGTCAAAGACATAGTCCATTGAATCAAACGGGGATGTAGTGCCTTCGAGTAAGGCACACTTGCCTTAGTCATGGCCTCCAAAGCAGGGAAGGCGGTGATCATAAGAATGCTTTTACCTTGCGCCAGGGAGCATTCCTTCAGAACTGCCATTTGGACCGCTGTCAAAAACATTTCAGCAATGAAAAAACGCATTTCAGATGCAGTGTATAAATGTGATTCACTTGCAATAGGTATTGTGTCTCCCTCATTGAACGTCAAATAAGTGAAACCCACTGCTCCTGGTACGATACGTATCACCAGGTTTGTAGTGTTATCACACGTTAACAAGTAGTTAGTTGCAAGCAAGTCAGATTGCAAAGATCGTAGGGCAGATGTTTGTTCTGGAAGCCAGCTGGCAGAAGAGTATGTCAGTTGTATCAAAGCATGATACGCTGGGCATAATCGGGAATGTATGTCTTCCCGAAATTCAAAAATCCCAGCAAGGACTGGAAGTTTCTTCAGTGTAGAAGGGGGTTGCGCTCCTAGCCCAAAAAGAGTACAGCCAAATGTGCGATGTGCGACTTCTTCCATGTATGTATCCATAGTCAGCAAAGGACAAAATAATATAGTTGACTCGGACCAGATGCGGTATAACCTCGTCGTCAATCAGATAAATATCATCAACGTACAAGAACGCATCGGGATCTATGTCATGCAACAAAGACGCAAAACGTGCCGCAAATGCACCAGGGCTATTCTTATACCCCATAGGCAAACGTGTAAATTTTTCTGATTTCCGACTGCGGTAAATGCTGTCAAGTCACGACTCTCAAGTGCGAGATTATGACTGTAGAAACCATTGGAAATGTCCAGTGTAGTTTTGTATTTTTTACGGACCAGATTGTTCACCAGGGCAGAGCTGTGTGTGTTTTGCACTGCAAAAGTGTGACAATTACTGTTCAAATTTCGATAATCCAATACAATCCGATATGAACCATCAGTTTTTGATACCGTAAAGAGAGGATTATTCATCGGTGATGTACATGGTTCAATCACTCCTTGATACTCTGTGTTAGAATGTCACAAATGTGAACCTTAGCTTCACGCTTGATTGGGTATTGCGGTTGTGGCTACGGCATAGCCCGGAAAGGTATCTCATGAGCCGGTGATTCGACATTCCAGCCCACACACAGCCCACCCTGCTGCGAAAGTTTAGGCATGCTCCTCAGGGACGTAACACGAAAATCTCAGAAGTATCACGTCCTCCCCTCTGGAAGCGGCTAACACAAAGGGTGGAGACCAGTCTGCCTCCGCTAACAAAATGTCATACGAGGAGGTTAAATTCTCCCAGAAAACCGCCTTGATTGGACGCGGTATATCACCTTCAATTTGGAAAATAATTTCATATTCTATCCTGGGGGGCAACCCGGGTATCTGCTGTGTCTACTGTAATGAATGTATCAGTTGCTGTTGCCTCCAGACAGAGACGCAGTGCAACCCGCACTATGGTAACCTCCGCTGCGCTGTCGAGCAAAGTCACTGCCCATGTCCAGTCCAGGAATTGTGTTCTCGCGGTCTGAGGCATACCTCTCTGTTAAAGCGGCAACTTTTGCCTTCTGATACGGTGGTCGAAAATGAGGCAGCTCCTCTTGTTTGGCTTTAACGTCAAACTGTCGAGGCGGATCTCGTCCCTGTTGAGTGGTCGGACCTTTGCCTTGATCCTGGTGCTCCCCACCTCCGACCTGATAGACCGATGTGTCTTGTAAAGAACGAGGAGAGCGCTGATCAGGGACCTGAAATCTATCAGGAGTCTTAATTTTTGTGCGGTTGCGCAAGTCATAAGTATGCTCAAAAGACTCAGGTGTCAGTGAACCAGCACGCAAACCTTGCTTCTGCTGTTGCTACCCCGGTTTTTTATTTTTCCAGTTCTTTTTAGAAAATACCGGGCACCCATCTTTATCATTTTGGGCTTTTTGATGTGTTTGAGATTGTGTTTGCGTTTGAGTAAAAGGCTTAACTCCCAGACTATTGCGGCCAATGGTTTTATAAGCCTTAGCAATAATCTTTGATAATTCATGTGGTTTGTCTGCATCTGAGACAGCCTCCAGGCGGTTTGCCACTTGAAAGCTTACAGCATCACCCTTGACATTAGCCATGATCATATCAGCAACCACGTCGGACACCCCCATCAGTCTCATTCCCAACTCTAGAGCTGCTTCGGCTCCGTGCTCAAGTCTTTAGGCAAACTTATAGTTAATATCCTGTGTTTCTCCACAGGACTGGTATTTGGAAAAACTGCGTCTAGTTGTCCAAATTTTTCAGCAAGTGGTCACAACACCCAGACCCGCAGGTTGTTGCACAACATGAACTGTATAATAGCTCTATCTATGCGTATTAAAGACGTATGTAACACGCGGAGTTCTGCAAGCGTCGCTGTTGGCATCCGACGTGGGTGTGGCGTATACCCAGCCAAAACGGGCCACGTGGCTCCATCTATCGATAAAGGGCCTAAAAGGACCAGTGTTATTGGGTGAGGAAGGGCGTCATTAAACGATATTTGGTGTTGCCAATCCGTTAGCGGAAGTTCAAGAGCCCCATATGGCTGATAAACTTGAGGAAGGACCGTGGCAATTTATTCGTGAAACAAGTTATCTGTCCAATCCACCGCCGGTGGGGTGACCCAAGAATAAAACACCTCGAAGCGGTAAGCTGCATCCGCTACTACAACAAAAATGAGCGCAACACCGGCATTGGGGACTCCATTTTGAGTCAAATAAGCTGTAAATACAGCCCGATTAGGCGGAGGAATGTTAACCGCCATAATGAATAACAATGAAAGACCTAAAGTGTGGCAGCGCAATAACAGGTTAAAAATAAAGAGAAGGAACCTTTTAAAACTTCAAGCTTGAAAAAACCTATAAAACATCAATATAGGAGGTTATACCGTCACAGCTGTCTCTGGAAACAGAAGTGAGGGGATTGTGGACAAGCACAAGCACTACTGAGGAGTCTTGTAGATAAGAACCAGACCAAACATTGGCAGCGCCATGTTGCGGGGATTCTGCACCTACACAGAACTATGCACAGGAAAACAGGACCTCAGTGTATAGGGGTGTACCAACCTATCACCTTATTACCCAAAATCCCAAACCCGACTAGCTATAGGGTCTCATTTGTTCTCCTCCAACAACCATGAGGCTACAAATGATTAGCCACCCAGAACACAACACTCCTGACTCTCTCAGGAATCGCGGTAGCAAGACATTCTCTTTCGCTCGCTCACTCGTACTTGTCCACAATAAGAATTGGCAGAGTTACTGTAATAGTTCAAAATGTGTATTTTATCTATTGTGCTCTACAATACAGTATACGAGCCACTACCAGCAGAAAAATGCATAAACTCAGACTTATTTTCATTGTTACAATTCCATAGAATACAAAGGGGGAAGTCATTTTATAAAGACAGTGGAATAAGGACTTTAAGGCCTAACCACCCTCCCCTTGACTGGAAGAAGTTTATTTATATAAAGGAAGATCTCTGGGCTTTGACAGCAGACCCCATACCTTAAAGCCTGGATGTCAGGTTTACATCATAGGAACAGCATAGCTCTTCTCCATGGAAAGGCTTTCTCCAAGTGTGTGTTGAAACAACATGCATTCCCGTAATATCAAAGCACGAGTCTCCAGCATTGCAGCTGTGTTTAGCAGGTTATGTCTAGGTGCTACGGACTGACCAGAACAGAATAACAAGGGGCATTGTTTATCGACCTTGCACAACGTGTTCAGACTAAACTCCAAGAACGCAACAGAGAACGTGAAAAGCAGACAGTTCTCATGTGAAAGGCATAAACAGAGTCTTGCAAAAATTAAGTCATGTAGTAACGTGTGCAAAAGCAGCATCATGGCAGCAAAGCTCATGCTAACTTAGCAATGTCGACAATGTCCCTAAAGGCCATATAACAGAGGATTAGTACTATTATGGGTAGGACCAACTTGGGTGATGAGATCTTTTTGACGAAAGTGCCTAAATTAAGCCCAAGGCAAATCGAGAATAGAGGACCCTTCCTAATAAATTTATGCATTGAGTGATCAAATTTCGTGGTTGTAGGTCTGTAATCAGGGACAATATCATAGCAGTCAGATGATACTGTTCAAACCGCAATGAGCTAGATTATATTACCATAGGATTTACCTTAATAAAATAATAAAGGCCTAGTTGCCTAGGAACATAGAGCCCCCTACACGATACCACTAACATACAAATCAAAACAACAACACCTGTGGAAATTTATTCTGAGTGTAATATTACCATGAGATCTGATGTCCCTTCTAAAATTGCACTGGAGCAGAGAGGGGCCAACATCGGCTCTTTGTCAGATATAGATTGACTTTACCAGGCAGTGGATCCGACTAGCCGCATTGATTTTGATTTAGTGTCTAACCAGCCAATAACTGGAGTTTCAACTTGCCAACAGCTTGTGCCCATGTTGGATGGAGCTACTAGTAATCCTACTGTTGTTCAAAGAAATCCCGGCTCTAATTCCTCCATGACCTCACTTGTCCCTTACTTGAGTTTACCTACTCTAGCAAATACCGCCATATCTAGACCTCCACTCAGATTTATGTCCTTGAAGGTGGCTGGGTTGCAGGCTAAATTATATGATTTAGAGTGGGAAGAATGAGCGGCGCCACCCGCACCTAGGGGCGTGGCGCCCTTAGTGGCATCTCGAGCGGGAGCCAGCATAGATGTCCTCGAGGTAGAAAGGGGACAGGGAGGAGATGGCAAGGTAGAAGAGGTAGAAGGTGAGGCGTGCCCATGCGTGCACAACGTCATCAGAGAGGCAGGGTCGTCCTCCCCTCCTCCTGGGGTATAAAAGCTTTGGGAGCGGCAGAATTAATCCTCTTTGTCCTCTCCAAGCAGCTCTGGCGGCAGCGGACCAGCGATGAGTTACGAGGGAAGCTGGGTCGCTGCACGTGGCAGCAAGGAGAGGGTCGCACAGCGTAGTCTCTGGAAATGCTTCGCTAAACGAGCGCCAGTCACGGAGAGAAGTTCCTGATCCGCCACCATGCTCGGAGGGCGGCAGCTGAGCCCGGTAATAGCGAGAGAATCTCGGAAGATCGTCGCTGCGCCGGCTGTAATGGCGGAGGACTCATGGCTTGTGCATTGACTGGTACGTAAACGGCGAGTGGCCTTTCTGCCATAGGTTAAATACGGATCGCTACAGTTAAAATTACGTTGTGGTTTACAGTCGCTCTAAGGATGCAGGTCCCCTTACTAGGAAGCCTGCATAGATTTAACTTAAGAAGATGCTTAGCCCCGTTTTTGGTCCAGACTCGGAACAGAGAGCGCATGAAGGCGCAGGAAGGAGGCATATTAGGCCCACTAAATGTCGATGTCGCTTGTGAGGGACTGGCCGGACGGACAACACGATTTGGGAGTGAACTGGGTCAGGGGTCGTCTCTGTCCCCTTGGACCTCCGGCAAGCAGCAGGGGCGCATCGTCGACAGGAGGATGGGAGATTCCTGAGAGCGCGCTCGCCTGGAAGCGAGTTGCACAGCAGGCTGGGGGGGCCTTGGCGTAGTTAAGGGATATTAGTTGGGTTCGGAAGAATAATGGGAAAGGGGGGCTCGAGGCGCGAGCACGAGTTAAATGGTTAGGGGTTAACGTTCCCGGTATTGAGTCTCCGCCGGGGTGTATGGTGGGCCGGCGGTAATGGCTGGTCTTGAAGCAAGTCTGTTTAAAACTTTCATGGATGTTTTGCGGGTAACGGCGGCAGTACGGGCTGTTAGCGGCACGAATATGGCTAAGTTGAGGCATTATTTGCTGTGTGCGAGGGCGGTGGCTATTTACTCCGCTTGAAGCTCGAGCACACGTTGAAGCGTATGTGCTAGGAGGCTGCATCAGAGCTATAGGTAGGCACGGCGGCGATTTGCGTAGATACAGTTACGTGTGGTTCATATAATTAACAAGATCGACGTCACAGTGGCTTTGTTGCAAAGGTATTTGCGATGGTTTAGAGCAACATACCAGTGGGGGGGGGCATCAAAGCGCAGGTTGGGAGCAGTAGCCTGCTGCTCCACTCGAGGCGCGAGCGCGCGTTAACTTTATGGGTTAGGAGGCCGCACCGGATCTACGGGCGTAAAGCCCAGCATGCAGTGTGTTCCATATAGCTAACAAACTGGCCTTAGTGCAAAGGTAATTGCAATGGTATACGTGTTGGGATGCGTCTGAGCGCGAAGTGGGATTGGCAGCCTGCTGCTCCACTCGAGGCGCGAGCACGCGTTAGAAGTTTATGGGTTAGGAGGCCCCAGCGGATCTACGGGCATACCACCCAACATGCGCCTGATCACTTCAGCTAAGCAGGGTCGGGCCTGGTTAGTACGTGGATGGGAGGCCTCCTCGGAAACCCAGGTGCTGTGAGCATTTTCCCGCTCGCGGGCATCTGGGGGTTCTAAATAAATTTTAAAAAACATAAATAAATACTTGGTTTATCGCGCCGCGATGAGGTCGCTCTTGTGTGTGGGGGAGTAACAAATGTAGGGGAGTCACGGATGTAGTGCTGATGATAGAGCAGGAATAGCGTTGCTGTCCACGGTAACAGTTATTGTTGCTTTTCCCTTTGTTTTCATGTGGTCCTCCCTGAGATGCCGTTGGCATGATCCTGGGAAGTCGACCGGCGTTTCCGGAGGGGGGACGTTGAAGAGCCGGTAGCAGAAGACGCGGCAACGGCTACGAAGACCAACCATCAAGTGCACCAGCTCTAGTGTAAGGGTCCTGAGTCACCCCTGGTATCGGTTGGTATCAAGCTAGTACGTACACAGCGGGTTATATGCTGACTTTATATCCGTTTAGCTTGCCGTTACAAGTCCAGGCCAATCTACTGGTAATGGCAACATAGTAGTACACATCTCCGGAACCGGCCATAGCCCTACAAAGTAGCTGTAATTTGATGTTACGGTAGCAGTAGCAAGGAGTAGAGGGGGGGGAAGCAGGCAGATGGGTGAAGCACATCATGCACAACCCCACGGCAATATCCCGACGAACCCAGCTGAGAAACCCGGAGGCTTGAGGGTTCGAGGCGAAGGAGGAAAGGGATGTAGCTTAAGTGGTAGAGTGCATGCTTTGCATGTATGAGGCCTAGGGTCCAATCCCCGGCATCGCCGCATGCATCTTTGTGGAGGTTGCTAACACGGTCATTATGGCCAGGCGGTATGGTGAAGTGATCGGTGTGCGTAGCTCTGCGCCTGTTCCATGCTACATTTTATAACAACACCGCTGTTGAAATCTCAGGTTAGCGGAGCAATCGGAGGAGGTGGCATAACGGCCCGAGCTGCTGACTTGAATGCTAGTGGGATTAATGTTCCAGTAGGGGCATCAATGCCTGGGGATTCGTGGGGGGGGCACGTGATCTCCCTGCCTTGGCTATTCGGCGCCTTAAGTACCTCATGGACAATTGTGGCGCTATGCAAATCCTGGGTAATGTACTGTGATGGTATTCACGCTGGTATGTGGATTGTGGATGCAAAAGTGAGATGCCTAGCGGGCAGGCTCTGGCTCATGAAGGGGACACAGGGCGGTAGTCCAGGGTACTGGACGGCAGTCCCAAGCCTAAAGTTTAGATCTACGTAGCCTTTGCTCTTTCCAATGCTGTATAAAAATCCTGCCAATTTAGTTGAGCAATAACCACAGTACTTGCAGGTGTGCTTAGAAAAACGAGGACTAGGGTACAGCACAGTCGCAAAGGAGGCATTGCAGTCATTAGGTAACTACAGCTCAAATAGAATTGTGGTAACTGTTACATGGCAAGGTTAAAGGGCGTGAGAATTGGTAGACAGCAGTTCTGTAGAAATTAATAAAATAGGGGGACGCTTCTTCTCGTCGCAGTAGTACTGCCTGGTAATGTAAATGCTAAACTGGATGTGTTCCAAACACCCGACCCAATGGAAACAATAGTGTTAGGGGGGGCATAGTTTAACAAGGCGACACAATGAATTTTGCGCTTTACATGAGAACAGTACTTTAATCACGGGCTCCAAACGTGTGGGGAAGACAGCTCTTGTCCGAGTCTCAGCCTTCTTAAGGTCCAGCGATATAGCGTGTTAAACCACATGTTCGGATGTTCTGGGTACCTGGTCAGGTGCATTGACGGTAATATCATGAGTGCGGCAGCACTTCGGTTCAGGACCAGTTGCATCCCGCCATTTCTAGTTTAAATGGTTGGTCACTTACCTCACAGTCTGGCATTTACTGCCTCTTAGTCTGCGTATTAATGGGCTGGATTCTGAGGTCGGGATCGACACTTCGGGCAGGGGCAACAGAGGTGCAACGAGACAAATGATTTGGTTGCAAGCCTCGTGGCTCCAGTAAGAGGTTTAGTAATTTGTGTCATTGCCGCTATATTTTATAACTTTTTCTTGGTTGGCGATTGGCCGTGATTTATACATGGGCTTACACGATTGCGCCTTGGGGGAACTTCCTCCATCACAATTATTATAATTGAGGACCGGCCATCATAAAGATACACCCTTAACTGCTCTGGCAAGGTTGCGCTGGTAGCTACCGGTTTCACTGGTGCGGCAGGAAGACAAACCCCCTCACTAGGGGGGGCGCTGAATGGGCAGCGTATAACTAGATCAGTTCCCCAGGGTACCAAAGACTCCTGTGCGGTGCAATACCTCGGAGAGGTAGTAGGGATGTTGCAGTATATGGCTATATGTTATGCTGCTCTGCATGGAGCACATTATTACCCAGGTAGGTGTTCTGGTGTGGCTGTAAGGAGCGTGCCTTCTTAAGGAACATCCATCTGATGTAAGAGTCGGCTCTGCTTCTGTTAGCAGGCTCCATGTGAGCGGCGGCAGGCTTATCCCTGGGATTAAATACATTTATTTAAAAGCTCATCACAATAACATGTAGATATCGATTAGTGATATGGTTCACAGGCAATGTTAATAAGTGATGCTAATAAGCATGAGAAGACGGTGTAAAAATCATTCTCAAGGCATTTGTTGTAGGAGGACCCCTCCCAAACCCAAGTTTACCACCACTAGTTTGTGCCCATAGGGAACAGTATTTATTCCTTTCACATAGGGGGTTTTTACGGGGGGCATAATAACCGTCAGGGTATTAGTCCGTTTGGGGCTGAGCGGTGAGTATTGTTAAATGGGTTACCGGGTCTGGCTAGTTACCAGGCAATATTAAATCATCCAGCCTCGGTTTCCCTTGACCAAGGGCAACGCCATCTTCGTAGTGTTGGCCATGCGGGGGTGGGAGGATGAATACGCTTAAGAGATACATAGCAGGGGATACGGTAACTGGAGGCTCCCTGGTAAAAGTGGTGATGGAGTACAATTTACAAACTTCACCTCGGGTACGGGGTAACTACGTGGCACGCGTTATACTATCACGGTAAAACCAGCCATGTATACCCCTGTGGCGGCCTATAACCACAGGTCTTAACAGTAAGGGGCAAAACAAAACCAGCCTTTTATACCCCTGTGGCGGCCTATGACCACAGGTCTTAACAGTAAGGAGCTAAGCAACACCTCTCACAGAGGGAGCAGCTTTTTTCAGTGGGCGGAGCAATAGCTCAGAGGGCAGTTGTGCAGGAGTCTAGGTCAGTACAAGTCCTGCACAAGAGGGTCCTTTGATGGACACAAAATATGTAGCATAGCTGAGTGGTGTCTAGGCACAAGGAGGTGCCCGGTTGATAAGTTGACTATGGCTGATGTGTGCAGGTAAGGGTGGGGGGGCAGCAGTTCTTTGGGATTGGAGCTGCTGGGAGATGGATCACAACACAGGCATCCACACACGCTGTGTGTCATGGGGATTCCCAGAGGTTCTGGTGAAGCTGCCTATGGCTGTCATCAGCCTGGACTTAGCTTCTGGGGCATCTGGCTTGTGACAAAAGGGACTGACCTGCTGGTGGTCCCGGACGTCACCTGGCTGGTGATAGAGAGGTCGGACCTGCTGGTGGTTCCGGACTGCGGTGGGCCATAGGTGGGCGATCCGATACCAGAACAGAGGCATGATTGAGGGCACCGGTGGGGGGTCCAGTTGGAGGAGTCGAAGACCGACTGGCTGGGGTCGTAGTCTTGTCAGCACTACCTGTGTTACCCTGGAGTTCCCCGGTAGGATGGAAGCTGTCTGGGGTTTGGCCACAGCATAAGCACCATGACGGACGGAGTGTTAAACGGCTCCTCGGATGCGCCGGTTGGGTGCCGAGTAGTTGCCATCAGCCGGTAAGTAGCTGGTGGTTGGTAAGAGCGGAGGTTGACCCGCAGGCAGCACGGGTTTCTTGGTCATACCCGAACAGGTGAGTGCTGTAGAGGTGGCACCAAAGCAGTTAAGCACGAGATAAGCTGGGGGGAGGGCGAGGCCGCCAGTAAGCTCCTCGCCCTGTGGCGGGGTCCCAGGCAAGAAAAGGGTGTGGACTTCCTTTTTGGCATGAACTGGCTGACCCTGGACAGGGCAAGCATTCATTGTGGGGCTCTGGGCTGGCGGGAGTGGGGACTGACCTGCTGGTGGTCCTGGACTCTCCTGCCCTACCCAGGATGCCGGTGTGTAAGTCTAAGAACATTGGAGGGGGTATACCCCGGTACGGTGGGGCCAAGGCAGAAGCAGTGCCCCGGTGGTAGTGCCTCTCTCTGGGAGGAGGACTAGCACGGAAAGTTACAACTGAAACAGTGCAAGTTGGGGCCTGCTGGCACAACAAGCACAGGGGGCCATGACGAAGAGGTATGGCCATGATTGGATGGTAAATAATATTGTGTATACCTTTGCCTGGCAGAAAATGGTCAAGTACCTTAATCAAAATGAATAAAAGATTAATTACACTGCTTTAAGATTTAATAAAAGACTACGCAGTGAACGACAACAACCTGCTTCATGTCTTTATGTGTCCACATGTTATGGGGAGGGTGAGGGCGACTCGCTCAGTGTATGCACACTATTCATTGCTGCTCACCTAAACATTTTGCTGCAGGAAACATATATACCGATCCCATTTATAGACCAGGTTATTTCACCTTTTATAATAATGTCACTCCAGCTAAATCTGTCCGTGCCTCTGGATAAAAAACTCATACAAGTTCAAGGTGAAGGTCCTTGATACGGGAACAACAAATATCCTGTGAATGGGGCGTGGCCAAGCGAGCCAACATGGCGAACGCCTTGTAAAGAGCTCCGGTCCACCACACCCAATATTCGGCATTATCCTCCCTCGTTCCCCAGATTTGCAGCCCAGACTTACCCTGCGGGAATACTGGTGGCAGCGTATAAGAAGATTCCTGGTCGTGCCTCTGCGCATCCACTTCGAGGGGCGCTGACAAGTCCCTGTGGTGATTTTGGGACTGGCCCGGGGGAGCCTAGTACTGCCGGAGTGCCCGGGGCTTGGCTCGACACTCCAGGCGGCGCTGCGGCGGGCCGACTCGTGACTCCTGGTGACAAGGGAGATGCAGATTTCGTGGCGGGACTGCGTCTGGGCCCCGGAGAGCGACGGTGGAGGACCTCCAGTGCGGCCCGGCTGCTGAAGCTGCGGGGAGGCGCCGAACACGTAGTGGCCCACGGTGAGTCTCTGTGCCCCAAGGGGGGGGGGGGCGCCTTCAGTGCTGCGGAGTATTTGTTGGCCCGGCAGGGGGAAACAGCAAAACAGCTCGCTGCTAATTTCCCCTTACATCGGACCAGGGCCTGGCGGTTGTGGTCGGGTGCTGCCCCTCCCACCCTTCTCACCGGGTGATTCTGTGAGACAGGCCCCCGCTGTTGACCATTTAAGGGGGTTCCAGTGCGGAATCGGCCAAGTTCTCACTGCACGCAGTTGCCCAGGTGTGTTGACACTCTATTGCCGCAATTATTTTATAGGCCCAGGAGTGGCCAAGCTCTCACTGCATACAGTGGCCCAGGTGTGTGGACACTCCATTGCCGCAATTGTTTTATAGGTCCAGGAGTGGCTGCAGAGTACTGCGGGGTTGCGGCCCAGGGCGGTGGAACCCCTCTTCCCTGGGGATGAACCACAGGACCTGGGACAGAAGCAGTCGCTGTGCGGGCTGGTACTGTGTGGAGACGCCCCGGGCTGCAGGGAAGCTCTCGGGGTGTCACTAACAAAACATTGAGGCGCCCTGAAGCCGGGGACTAAGTGCTGATTGGATCTATGTTGTGCTCCGGTTGGTGGCAAAGCTAAAGGTGGGTGCCACCTGAGTTGGAAAATGACAGTGCGAAAAGGGGGTCTCTCATATCGCAAGAATGGATATCAGCCCCCTGGTGGACCAGAACCCATTTCAGCCCTGGGAAATACACGACGTGAGTTGTTGTTGTGGAAGAAGAGAGGCCATGGGCCTGCTGGGCGACCTGGAGCCAACCTAGACACGCTTTGTGACCGGTATCGCCCTTGTAGATACCCAGAGTGTGCGGACCTTCCTGACTTGTTGCGGACCTGACCAGTGGGGTGGCTGGGCACTGGGGGTTGGCGGCCCGATGGGTGTGTTCCCCTTAGAGGGTCCACCTGCAGTTGGTCCGTGAGTGGCAGAAGCGGCCGTGGTAGCCCGGATGCGGCTTGCTGCTCTGCATAGACTGGTTCCGGGTGCGCCAGCTCCTGGGGCCTTCCACCCCTGCAGGACAGTGCCAAGGACAAAGTACCCACATCCTCAGCTAAACAGAGCATGCTGGATCAATTCACTACTGCCCCTGTGGGGCGGAGGGGGGGTGCCCCAGCTCCTGCCCTGGTGCCAGACAGTGCTGCCCTGCTGGCTGCGATTATGCAGTCCAGGGGTGTGCTTGAGGCCGGAATTGGAGCGGTGGGTACAGAGGTCTTCTTCCTTCGTAAGGATCTTCGTAAGGCGGGCGACCGCATCACTGAAGCAGAGTCCCATGTCTCGGTTGTGGAGGACACAGTTCTAACCCTCCGTAAGCAAGTCAACCGCCTAACGGTACTCACACAGGAACTAGCTACAAGAGCCGAAGATGCTGAGGGCCGCGCGAAATGCAACCACTTGCGCTTTGTAGGTTTTCTGGAGAACTGTGAGGGGGCCTCAGCGACTCTAGTCATAAGACAATGGCTGCGTTCAGTGATGCCAGAGCATTCCCTCTCTTTTTGCTTTGTAGTGGAGCGATCCCACAGGGCCCTGGCAGTGCAACCTCAGGCGCGTCCATTCATTGCCAAACTCCTTAACTATATGGACAGTAACACAATCCTGCAGTTCGCCCGAGGCCACAAGGATAAACTGATCCACGACTAACAAAATGTAATGATATTTCTGGACTATATCCTCCTGTACAGCAACAGCTCCAATCCTTCGTGGCCTCCAAGCGTAGGCTGCGAGACCATAACATCCAATATATGCTACTGTACCCCGCACGGATGCAAGTCATATACTACTCTCCGCCTCTACAGGAATCTGACTCCTCGCAGAGTGCCAGACAGAGCCGCCCGAAGAACAATCCGTCAAAGTGACGATACCGCTCATGATTGAATTGGCGCTCCCAGATGCAGGGAGAGGACTCCTAAACCAGTTGCTTACTAATTGTTGTACTTCTCCTTTCCTTATTCCCTGTATCTCTCTCTGCTTTACCCTATGCTGCTCTCACCTCCAGTAGTAG
Organism: Triturus cristatus; assembly: GCF_964204655.1. Lineage (NCBI taxonomy): Eukaryota > Metazoa > Chordata > Amphibia > Caudata > Salamandridae > Triturus > Triturus cristatus. Next base: position 1,185,274,804 of record NC_140581.1, on the reverse strand, counting down.
AGTTTAGTCATATACATTGACTCTCTGGACATTTGGTACACAAGGGGAACATGGGCCATGGTGGGCCTTCTTGAGTCCCACTTATGCTCCAACACAACAGTTGGTTGGGGAGATGTGGTCTTTAGGGCTCCATTGGCGTTGGGCCTCCTTGGGTGTTCTTAACCGCCACGACAAGTACTTCTTGTTATTTGAAGTACAGGGGTGGGGGGAGGGGGTTTGGGTTAGTTCTGTTCCACAGGTTACATTTGTTATCGGCTGGGCAAGGGCGCGAGCGGTTCCCCACCCCCACACACTGCACTCTGAGACATCACTATTATCCAAGAGACACTAATGATTGACCCACAGAGGGCTCACCCCAGTGATATTCAGGTCATGACCTGGAATGTGCGGGGGATGCTAGATCCGATCAAGCGGGCCGTATTAAAACCGGACAAGAGACTCTGGGTCAACGTCCTATTGCTGCAAGAGACCCACATGATAGGCAACAAGGCCTCATGCTTAGCGCGCTAAGGATTTGACCAGGTCTACCACTCTGGCTTTGTCCGAGGTTCACGGGGTACGGCTATCCCTATCCACCTTAGGATCCCTTTCAGATGTTCTCAGACTTGGTTAGACTTAAGCGGGGGATATACCGTAATTGCTGGTACACTATATGGGGAGTCCCTAATACTGGGTAGTTCTTATGCTCCCCCTCCCCTAGCACATACGTTTGTTGAGAGGGTCGTGGGCTTGGGGGGAATCTTGCCCGAGGGACTGTCCGTGATGGGGGGCAACTGGAATAACACGCTGTACCAAATCAACAGGTTGCGCCCAGTGATGGAGGTCGCACTGATCGTGACTCAAGACTGTGCCTTTTGACGTCCTCCCTAGGTTAGTCTGACGTCTGGAGCGTGTATCACCTGACAACTGTCGAGTCTACCTTCCTCTCACCTGCACATGGCTCTCTCTCGCTACTGGATACATCATTGTCCCATCGTGGTATATTCATAAGGCTGCGCCTACCTCTATTCTTCCAATGGACCTTTCTGATCACTCCCCTGTGACCCTTAAGCTCCACATGTGACCTTCACAGTCCTGACCCCGCTGGCGGATGTCGCCATGGCATCTGAAAGACCCAAAATACATGACAATCCTCCACCAAGCTATCACAGAGTATTTCTCCTCCAACACCGGGTCAACTACCTCTGATGTGGTGTTGTGGGAAGCCCTCCCTGTGGGACTAAGGGGCTTCGACATTAGCTACCGCACAGGAGTAAAGCGGCAACGTCTAGCCCAGATCGTAGAATTAGAGACGTGACAACGGGGGATAGAAGAGGAAATGCAGATGGGTGGTGGACATTAGTTCACAGACAGCTCCTTTTGATACAACAGATCCAGCAACTACTTACTAATGAAGCCCAATTGGCATGGCAGGCAGCCAGCATTGAATATATCAGTGGGGAGATAAATCGAGCAAGACCCTACATCGGCTATTCCAGGTCCATAATGCCCCGATCCCTATGCCCTTACTCTGGGGCATTAACGGTACCCTCCATACATGCCCGCACACGTTGTTCAAGCATTCGCCACATATTATACAGACTTTTATCAACACAGGGCAAGTCTATCCCCAGATCTGATGCAAGAATTCTTTCGCGACATACTCCCAAAGCAACTGTCAAATGAGGTGCGTGATCAGATTGAAGCCCCCTTCACCTTAGAGGAGCTTACTATGGCTCTTCATGACATTCTGCCAGGTAAGTCCCCGGATCCAAATGGTTTCCCTAGTGAGTTTTTCCGTGGTTGTATTTCCCTGATGGGCCCACCTCTCTTAGAGGCACTGTAGGAGTCTTTGGAACTGGGGATTCTTCCACCCGACTGGCAGCATGCGGAGATCATTGTTTTCCTCAAGCTAGGTTGCCCCCTCCCAAAAACCCATCGTTATATCGCCCCATTTCGCTATTAAATTTCGAAGCAAAACTCTTTGGGCAAATCCTGGCCAATCGACTATTCCCCCACATCACGGAACTGGTCCACCCCGACCAATCTGGCTTCATGCCACTACGCTCCACACGTCACAGCATCAAACAAGTACACAATACCCTTGCCATGGTTCCGAGGTTGGGACGACCTGCGTCGATTCCTCTCGCAGACCTTGATAAAGCCTTTGATTCGCTAGACTGGGGGTACCTATTCCTCCTACTGCCGGCCTTAAATTTCGTCCCCCGTGTTATCTCTTAGATCCACCTCCTGTACACGGGTTTATCTGCTTCTGTACGCATCACCGGTGCGGTGTCAGACCCATTTCCTATTCTCAGGGGTACGCGGCAGGGGTACTCTCTGTCCCCACTCTGATTTGCGCTTCCTGTCGAGCCATTAGCGAATTGGGTGAGGCGGGACCCGTTGGTTCGTGGATTTCAGTGGCTGGAGGGAGCTTCGGATAGGATTGCGTTGTATGCAGACAATGTCCTTTTCTTCCTTACGGACCCTGGATCTTCGGGCCTCCTGATACTGCAGATCCAAAGGGTGTTTGCGGAAACTTCGGGCCTCTGCACAACCCCATCCATATCCACTCTGTATCCGAATTTGCGGAAACCAGAAGCATGGTACATGGGCCCCTCAACTGACGCAGGCATCCAAAGGCTTCACATACCTGGGAGCGTTTATATCAGCTGATCTGGAAAAGTCCTGGGCCCACAACATACAATCCCTTCTGCCCAAGGTCAGAAGTGAGGTGCAGACCTGGTCTCACCTACCTTTGTCCCTCTATGGTCGGTCAGCAATCTTTAAAATGGTCTCGCTGCCATGCATTCTGCACAGCTCCAGAACTACCCTTATGACATCCCCCAATTGTGGTACGCACAAATCAATTCACTCCTCAATACATTTCTATGGGATGGAGGGGCTGTACGTGTCGCACTGCGGACATTTTCCCAGTCCACCTACTGCGGCGGGATAGCAGCATCCGGCATCTTCGCCTACTATGCCACCTCCCATCTCCTCAATATCAATGATTGGTGGTACTTCTCCCAAACAGATCTAGCTTATGCCGTTGAAAGAATAATATTGGGGGACCGCACGTTGCTCGACATGCTGTATAGCCGCTGTCTACTGGACCACTTGCCCCCAGCCACTAAAGTCGTTATTCAGCTGTGGAGGCTTATCAGTCGAATGGGATGGGCTGAGCGGCTAACACAAATAACTCAGTTTGTCGTACTTTAATCTCTGTGACCGCGTAGGGGACAGGGCCCCACCCCTGTCTATCCTGGTATTAGCAAACCGCAAATGGTTAATGCGGTATGTACGAGTGCTTTATATATCGTTCTAGCTATGAATGCACTGTGTACACGTTATTCTGCTTCACTACGCGGGTTCCATTTTGGAGGCAGTGGCCATCTTGTGATTGCCCTCACATAGGCTATAATGAAGCAACTACGGGCCTTGCAATGCATGTGCCTTTCCTTGACTCTTCTGTGACCTGGGCAGCTTGGCTCTGCTGCCCCAGGTCAAACCGGTTTTACGAGCTCCCCTTCCTCCGGCCACCTGTGATTAGCATCAGGGCCCAGCGCACCATAAAGTCCTTTCATCACACACAAGCCTCTGGCTAATCACTTTCGCACCTGCTTGTTCCTGCTTTATGGCTTGTTTCCCAAAACAGGAGATGCTCATGTTTATTGGGGCCTATCGATTATCTAATGTGGGATCTGAACCTTGCTGTGTAAATAATGGTGGGCTGGCTTAACTGGAATGTGGGATGGTCATCATGACTCTGCTCTTTCGTTTGAAATGTACACTTGTTTATTACCGTATCATAAAACCTAGGAATGTATGCTTGAGGCAGGAAAAACTGTATTTAAGATGAAGTCCGTTTCTATGATTTTCAGCAGTCTCCTGAGAACATACACGCTGTTGTACTTCTAGGATAACTGGAATTGGTCTGCAGCCAATAAATGAATCTTTGACTTCACCTAGAAGACTCTGTGTTTCTGTAGGTCTGGAACAGGGTGAACCCAGAAGTCATAGGGTGTGTGCCCCTGCACCGCTGAGTCTAAAATACCCAGTACTTCAGTTTGGCGCCCAACTCAGGACGATTTCAGCGGTACCAGTCCAAGCCAGAGGTTCGTGAGGAGCTTCGTGTGGAAATTCTGGAGGAAGGCCGCCACTTCATCGACCCCTGCATGTCGACGTGGTCCGAAAGTCTTTTCTGCGAGGTTCTCCGCGTCCCGACGGCTACGAAGGACTGCTGCCCTGATTAATCGACCTGTTTTGGACCCTTGACGAGTTTTGAGAGAGCGAAACAATCGAGAGAGTCTTCTGGTGATGCCATCGATCAGCAATATTCAGTTAAGTATAAGTGGAGCGTCTCCCATTTGTTTGGTATCCCTCGGGATCGTTTTGATTTGGAAATTTGGAGTTTGCAAACGCCAAAGCCAGAGGACTCGTGTATTCACGAGACTATCGTAATCGATAATCCTCTGACGTTTAGATCTAGACTAGTGAGCGAAGATGCCTGGTTCTAGAATATTTGGTAGAATATTTTGTTTGGGTTGTGGAAGAGATTTCCAGCTGGAGGAATCATGTCCGGTTCCTCCGGTTGGAACTCCAACTTATGAGCTCTATGTAAAACATGGCGTAGGCCCTATTGCATATAACGAAGTGTAGATCCACTACACCAGAAAAGACGGTGTTTTAAAATGGCCCCAAAATGGTAGTTTCGATACCGATATTTTAGATAATTTGGAAATTAAATTGTTTAAAAAGAAAGCCCGGCCGGCGATGTTTGATTCTTTCCGCTTGTGGCGAAAGGAAGCCAAACAGAAGGAAATTAAGCTAGCGAAAAAGAATAAGAGAGAGAAAGGTATTACAGTAATGCAAGCAGCTGTGCAATTCAAAGACAATGAGGAGGAGCAGATGAATGAGCAATTGCACAGGCAGCGTAAGTTAGGGATCGACAAATGTTACCCAGCTTTACCACACTCTAAGCAGAATGAGTTAGAAGAAAAGGAGAAAGATCCCCTGATGTCGCATTTGTTGAGTTCGCCACCCCCGTATGCTCAAAATGCCACGGCGCCTCCCCAGCTTGTGAATATGCCACCTCCAGTCAATATACTGCAAGCCTTGCCGCTACCGCCAGTTGCTTTGCAGCCGGCTCCTATCCCTATAGCGCAGCCTTCTCAAGGGCCGCCAGTTGTGTTTCCAACTGCCCCCGCGCTTCCTGCGACTTTGCCTAGCATATTGACTGCCTCCCCTGATACTCTTCCTTGCACCACTCCAGTACCTGTTTCTGCATCCTCTTTTCTCCCCTCTGTTTATCCCCCTGTTTTCGCCTCAGCTTCTCCTTCAGCGCGACAGCGCTTAGCTAATGTGGTTACTACATTAATGTCTCCTCTCTTTGAGTCATCTGGTGCGACTCCTGGTTTACAGCGTAAGCAATTGCGCAGTCAATTGCCTAACCCCGATGAGAAAAAGGTAATAGATCGCATGGCGCGTAGATGGATTGTTTTCCCTTCACTGTATGATGTGGAATCAGTTGTCAACGTTTTCCATCAATGGGATGCCCCAAAACAGAGATATGTGTTTGAGAAAATGTGCGAAATTCTCTGTGAAGAATTGGAGGATAGTGGTAAAGACCCAAGCCCGCAGGAGTTGTGTAGAGTGAGGTTCGATTTTGGAACTGGTACAATTGTGGATCGCGAGGTAGATAAAGCAGTTGCGGTTGTATTATCCTTCAGGAATGATGATTGTCAACAGTCGTTGTTTGAACCTGATGTCCCTGTGGGAAAAAGGGTAAAAGCACGCCAATATCCGATGCGTGAGGTTCCCCCAGTTTGGAGACCTGCTGAACCAAATGCTAATCCACCTGTCTTAGCACATTTTCAGCGTATTTGGGTACATGTTCCATGGAAAAGATCTGAGGTGTTAGCACTTAAGCAGACATTGCCTGATCCCCGTAAAAACCCTACCGGTTATTATAAGGAGTTGTCACAAACTGCAGAATCCTGTGTAATGAATCTGGCTGATATAGATATGCTGTTTGGGAATGTGGTTCCACAGCCTTTGTGGGGATCCATTCGTAATATGGATCATGCTGCAGAACTAGGGGACACATGGGCTAACATCATCGCTGCTGACGCTAGACAGATTGGTGGCGCGAAACCAGAGCCTTTAATAGCAGAACTCCCTGGTAGAATCATCACATATATGAAGACAATAATGCCCGCGATGCGCGTAAATTGGGACAAGCTATCTGCATGCAAGCAGAAGAAAGATGAAACAGTGTCAGACTTCTTTACCAGGTTTGAAGAAACGTTTATTGATCACAGTGGGCAAGATATGAGTACTGAGGGTGGCCAACGGTTATTTGTGGATAAATTTGTGCAGAATTTACTTCCTGACTTGTGTAAAAAGTTAAAAAATTCAGAAAGTTCTTGGGCTGTTTCCTCTTCAGCGCAAATACTGGCTACTGCACAGTATTACGAGAACAGAGATAAAGATGAAAAAGATAGAACAGATAAGAAAACGAAGGAACTAAAGACAAAGGTCCTTTTGCAGCAGGCCTATCCGCCACGTGGAGGTCAGAATAATTATAGGCAACCCCAAGGTGTCTATCACCAACCCCAACAATTTCAGAACAATCAGCAAATGAATGGGCATTATCAACCACGTGTCCCTGTAGGTCCCAACCAATGTTCATACTGCAAAGAGGAAGGTCATTTTAAATATAGTTGACCTAAATTAATGCAGCGAAACGGTAATGCGTATGGCGCAAGAGGTAGGGGCGTCCTCTGCCGCCTCAAAATACCATCAATAGTTTTGACCAGCAAGCTAACGCGACTAGTAATACAGCTCAGTACTACAATAATGATTATTATGCAGAGGACGGCGATGCAGAAAATAATGATTACTAGGACAGCCGTAGACAGAGAGAGGGAGTTTTTTCAGTGCCAGTGGATCAGAGCGGACCGTATGTTGAGGTGACTACAGCAAATGTAACGGAGCCCTTTCTGCTAGACACTGGTGCTGCAAAGAGTTCAATTATGCATTCAAAACTCCCTGGCGCACCTTTGTCTGGCGATATAAATGTTTCAGTAGGTTTTTCTGGCGCCCCAGTTAGAAACCCGATTTCTAGTCCCATGTCACTTTCTATTGGACCTTGCGAGCTGAAAGCACCCCTGATTCTAACAACAGGTTGTGGTGAGAATTTGCTAGGGTTAGATTTGTTGAAAAGATTACATGCTACACTGTATTGTTCACCGTCAGGGGTACAACTTACATTAGGCAGGAAAGTGATTTCCCCGATGTACCTGTCTAAAAATACAATGCCGCCTGAATTGTCATCCCTTCCGGATGTTCTTTGGGCTACTGGTCCCAATGATGTGGGCCTCTTGGAGATACCGCCATACGTGGTAACTTTAAAGGCTAATGTCAGACTGCCACGTATTCCCCAGTACAAGATCTCTAATGAAGGTCAGAAAGCATTGTTAGAAATTGTCAGCGATTTGATTAATAAGGGTGTAATTGAAGAGACAAGAGGCAACCTTTGCAACAGCCCGATTTTACCTGTTTTAAAACGAACGGACCCTTCACAGCCACCTGTTTACAGATTTGTGATTGATCTTAGAGAGGTTAATAAGATTGTTGTGCCACAGTTTCCAGTTGTCCCTGATATAACTGCCTTGTTAACGATGATTCCAGCCTCTGCTGCATGGTTTTCAGTGATCGATTTAAAGAATGCTTTCTTTAGCATCCCAATTGCAGAAGAGAGCAGAGACATTTTTGGCTTTAGTCTGGGAGGCCGAAGCTTCCGCTTCAAACGCGCTCCCCAGGGCTACTGTGAGAGTCCATCCATATACAGTCAAGCTTTGAAAGCGCAGCTTGATGCACTTGTTTTACCTAGTGGCGCTATTCTGATTCAGTACGTTGACGATTTACTAATCGCCGCGGATACTGAAAAGATCTGCAAAGAAGCCACATTGTCATTGTTGCGCCATTTATCCGCTTTCCATCATAAAGTGTCTCTCTCCAAACTGCAATATTGTCGACAAGAAGTGACCTACTTAGGTCATCTCTTATCGAAGGAGGGAAGGAAACTGACCCCAGAAAGAATTCAAGCCATTGCACAGTTGAGTGTGCCAAGAACACAGAGAGAAGTGCGTGCTTTCTTGGGCATTATCTCATACTGTAGGCACTGGATCCCAAATTTTTCCTTGTTGGCAAAACCTTTGTTAGCCTTAACATGCAAAGACACACCGAATCCTATCCCATGGTCTGAAGAGTGCCAGAAAAGTGTTGTGGAATTGCGCAATGCATTGTGTTCAGCACCTGTGTTGGGTACTCCTGACTACAGCATTGTATGTTCACGAGAAAGATGGTTGTGCATTATCAGTGTTAACGCAGCCTTTTGGTGACAGACCGCGCCCATGCGCATATTTTTCATCAACCTTGGACCCTGTAGCGAGAGCATTGCCAAGCTGTCTGAGAGCGACAGCTGCTGCAGCTATGTCTATCCGACAATCTGCTGGTTTGGTAATGGACAACACATTGATCGTTATGGTTCCACATGCTGTAGACACATTATTGAACAGAACCAAGACACAACACTTGACTAGTGCGCGATTATCAGGCTATGAGCTCACACTGTTAGCAAACCACATACACATAAAGAGATACAACACGCTGAACCCAGCTACGTTATTGCCAAATCCAGCAGACCTAGATGAGAATGAGCAACATGACTGTCTGTTCAGAACAGAAGAAGAGACGAAAGGGAGAGTAGATCTAAAAGATACTCCCCTGACTGAGTGTGATGGTACTTTATGGGTGGATGGTTCGTGTTTCAAGCTCCCTAATGGTGATACGACTGCTGCATATGCTATCACGACGTTACACACGGTCGTGGAAACTGCACGAGTGCCACATAATTCGGCCCAAGCAGCAGAATTAATCGCCCTCACGAGAGCGTGCGTGTTGTCTGAAGGAATGAGAGTGAACATATACACAGATAGCCAGTACGCCTTTGGCGTGGCTCACAATTTTGGACGACTGTGGAAAGAACGTGGGTTCCTGACGTCGCATGGAGCTAAAATTCAGAATGGCAAGTTGGTGAATGATCTCCTTGAATCACTGACCCTACCATTACAAGTTGCGATTATGAAATGCAGTGCGCACAGGAAAATCACAGATGATGTTGGACGTGGGAATGCGTTTGCTGATGAGATCGCGAAAGAAACTGCACAGAATGTAAAGACTAGAATGTATATTGCAGGCCCCGCAAGATGGGTTGATGATGTTGGGATGTGTGAAAACACAATAGAGAGTGTGAAGTCGCTTCAAGCTGAAGCTACAGAGAAAGAATTAAGCAAGTGGAGAGAAAGTGTGGGTAAGTTAGATGAGAATGGTTGTTGGATTGATCTGACAGAACATAGGCGATGGTTGTTGCCCGATGCATATGTGCTTCCAGTAGTTACAATGGCACATGGGATGGCACATATCAGTACGAAAGGAATTTGTAAGTTGTTGGCTCCAGTATGGCAGAATGCTGGGATTCCCAAGTGTGCAGAGAATGTGGTCAAGAATTGCATGGTATGCTTGAAGTACAACCCTGGTAGGGGAACCCCAACTCCAGCTGGTCATTTTGCACCCCTATCATACCCATTTGAAGTTTTGCAGCTGGACTTTATTCACATGGAAAGGTGCAACAACCTGAAATATGTGTTGGTGGTTGTTTGTGCTTTCTCCAAATGGGTAGAGGCCTATCCTCTGAAGGATAACACTGCCCTATCCACAGCCAAAGCCCTTGTGAAAGAATTCTTCCCTAGGTTTGGAATGCCAAGAATGGTGTGGAGTGATAATGGGAGTGAGTTCGTGGGTAAAGTGATGAAGAATGTGTGTGAAGGGCTAGGTATAAAGCAAAAGTTCCACGCTGCAAATCACCCCCAATCAGCTGGATTAGTAGAGCGCTACAACGGTGCTCTAAAACTTAAGCTGGCCAAAATCCAGGCGAGCACCGGTCTTAAATGGCCTGATGCTCTGCCTTTAGCACTCCTGTCCACCAGAATGACCATACACTCACGAGTGGGACTTAGTCCCTATGAGGTCGTCTTTGGCTGCCCGGCTAATGTATGGGGCGTGCCAAGACCGGCGAAATTCAGTGAGATCGAGCATCCAGTACTACTCGATTACTTGTATGATTTGACTGTTAAACTGCGTGTTTTACATCAACAGGTGCATGATACTCTTCCTCAAGCTTCTGAAACTCCTGGACACCCTATCGACCCTGGCACATGGGTGCTGATTAGAAACTTCCAGCGTAAGAGCAACGACGAGCCTCGCTGGATCGGCCCTCACCTTGTCCTTTTATCAACAAGATCAGCGGTGCGAGTGAAGGGGAAGAAACACTGGATCCACGGCACCCACTGCAAGGTAGTTCCCTTGCCCCTGCCATATGACCGGTGGGTCCAGGAGGGTATCGCCGACTCTGAGACAGACACTGTACCTCGTTTTGTACCATTCAGTGACGCACGCAGAAGAGACACAGTTTCAGACCAAGAGAGTGACGATATTCTGCAAGAGGCTGTGCCACTGTCAAATCGATTGGACACCACAGAGCCTGAACTTTTGTTCCAAGACCAAACAGCACCTGGCCGTCTCCGCTATAATTTGAGACCAAGGCCTATGGACAAATAAAGATTTCCTTACTATTTCCTTTTTGACATTTTAGTTCTCCAATCTGAAGGACTTTCTTGATTTTTGTTTTTCGAACCACCATCCGGGTTCAGCCGCAGGGTCGCGGTGCCAAGACTTTGGGGTACAGGCCGAAGACGTTAGGTCAACGGTTCTGGTTGGTCTAGGGCGTTTCCCTGGACTGACAGGCGTACTCCTTAGCAGAAGAAACTCATCCGCCGCGAGCGGCCCGATTAGAGGATGGAGTTTTTTAAGATGGAGAGACCCGTTGAGGAAATGAACTTTAAAGCAAGGATGTGTAGAATTGTAAAAAGTAAATGTTTTGTATTTCTGTGCCTATTTATACTGTGTAGTATGATAATGTTTACTGTGGGATTTGTGTTTTTCTCCTCCCAGGAGCCCATTGCACCCACTGTACAGCCTATACCTCTTTCTACTGCCTCCTCACACTCTTTTCACCCTCTGCCTGAACATGAACAAACCAGACGATCAGAATTTGTAAATAACTCGTTTATTCAGCTCTTGCACCAACACCAACTAGTAATGAATACAACCAATTGCTGGGTCTGTGGGTTAATGCCACATACCATTAACAAGGGTATTCCCTATTTGGTGCTGCCCTTTAGTTACAATGGATCGTCATGGGCATTCCAGACCATGTTCCTCTACGCTCAAGATGCCTACTCCCCGCGACAACCGCGTTCCATCAGACCTAGTACAAATAATAAAGCCTTAGTGAGAGGAATTGCCGATATGAGTAGGGATATTGATGCATACTCCTCCATTCCCAAAGAAGAGCTGAGAGCTTATGTAGGGTGGAACGCAACGGGGTATAGTATTAGTCTGGGTGAAAGACAGCGAAAAATCTCATCTCCAATCTGGGTCGTACCCCACATAGGTCGGTTCTGCTTACAGGGTAATGGTCAGAATCCTAGAGCCCAACTGGGAAGAAGTGACTGTACTGAAACATACACTTTCCCGTCACAGTTTTCCCCTGCGTTTTTGGCTGCCAAGGGTACATATTTCATCTGCAATGACCGAGCATACACATGGTTGCCCCCTGATTTCTCGGGCACATGTTATATTGCGAACTTGCTACCGCCAACATTTACTGCTGCCGCTGACTATCACAAGACCAGAGTTGTGAGGGGCGTGATTAGTAAGGAGGATACTGCCGGTCAGGAAGCAGGAGACTTCTTCTTGGGTTTCCTGCCGTTTTGGGGACCTATGATAAATAGTAGGAACCTGAGACAACTGACTCGTGTGGTTGAATCCACTGTCAATGTAACGGCTGGTGCCCTTGGTAATCTGACCGCTGAGCTCCAAGCGGATCGCCTTATGACTTTGCAGAACCGCATGGTTCTAGACGTCATTCTTGCAGACCGCGGTGGGGTATGTAAGGTTATCCAATCCAGTTGTTGCATTTTCATACCAGATAACGCTCCAACAGTCTATCAAGCCATCTCCAAACTCCATAAAATATCTGAATCCATACACGTGGATAAGGGAGACTGGTCACTGGTGGGGTGGTTCTGGGAACTGATATCTGCCTGGGGTTGGAAAGTTCTAATGGTCATTGGAATGATCTTAGCCATTCTTTTCCTGTTCTGTCTGTGCATACAGTGTGCTCCTGCGATATGTGGCCTCTGTGCTACCTTATGTGTAAGGAAACCTGTATCGAGGGACGAGCTAAGTAATAGGATGATGCTACAGCAACATCTCCATGACTTTGTGAACATTGACCTAGACTCGGATTAAGATGAGTATAGTGATTGCCTATGTAAGGGCAAAAGGAGGGTCTGTCGTACTTTAATCTCTGTGACCGCGTAGGGGACAGGGCCCCACCCCTGTCTATCCTGGTATTAGCAAACCGCAAATGGTTAATGCGGTATGTACGAGTGCTTTATATATCGTTCTAGCTATGAATGCACTGTGTACACGTTATTCTGCTTCACTACGCGGGTTCCATTTTGGAGGCAGTGGCCATCTTGTGATTGCCCTCACATAGGCTATAATGAAGCAACTACGGGCCTTGCAATGCATGTGCCTTTCCTTGACTCTTCTGTGACCTGGGCAGCTTGGCTCTGCTGCCCCAGGTCATACCGGTTTTACGGGCTCCCCTTCCTCCGGCCACCTGTGATTAGCATCAGGGCCCAGCGCACCATAAAGTCCTTTCATCACACACAAGCCTCCGGCTAATCACTTTCGCACCTGCTTGTTCCTGCTTTATGGCTTGTTTCCCAAAACAGGAGATGCTCATGTTTATTGGGGCCTATCGATTATCTAATGTGGGATCTGAACCTTGCTGTGTAAATAACGGTGGGCTGGCTTAACTGGAATGTGGGATGGTCATCATGACTCTGCTCTTTCGTTTGAAATGTACACTTGTTTATTACCGTATCATAAAACCTAGGAATGTATGCTTGAGGCAGGAAAAACTGTATTTAAGATGAAGTCCGTTTCTATGATTTTCAGCAGTCTCCTGAGAACATACACGCTGTTGTACTTCTAGGATAACTGGAATTGGTCTGCAGCCAATAAATGAATCTTTGACTTCACCTAGAAGACTCTGTGTTTCTGTAGGTCTGGAACAGGGTGAACCCAGAAGTCATAGGGTGTGTGCCCCTGCACCGCTGGGTCTAAAATACCCAGTACTTCAAGTTTTGGCAGGGTGTAGATCTTTACCAAGTGGCGCTGCTGTTAGGCTTTCTTTCATGGAACCTTCTAGGCATATCCTCTCTTGGGGACGTCATGAAGGGGGTGGTTCTAAAATCCTCTCAACAACTACAGGAAGACTTTCATCTTCATCAAAACCAATTCTATAAATATCTCCAATTAAGACATGCCTTATCCCCGTACATTGCAACACTGACTGAACTCCCGGAATTCCACCCACTAGAAGGGAGACTGCCAATGGGGGATATTGGAGCCCACAAAATTAGGCAGATATACCAAACTATAATTACACATAACAGTACGACAATAGACGCACTCCGACAAAGCTGGGTCAGTGACATTCCGGATCTAACAGACGATGACTGGGCAGAGGTGCTGGCGAGCCCCCGTAGTGTGGCAATTGTGTCTCGTTATCGCCTGATTCAGTTAGAAATGTTTACATAGGGCCTACTACACTCGTTACTGCCTTTGGTGCATGGGAGTAATACCGTCGTCTGAGTGTTTGAGGTGTGCACGGGAGACGGGTACCTTCCTGCACACAGTGTGGATTTGCCCAGTTCTCCAGCCCTATTGCGGTAAAATACTGGCCTGCCTGGGTGAAGTGCTTTCATGGAAGATTCTGTCCGACCCCAAAATAATTTTATTACATAGTAGAGATGGCATTTGAGGCAACAGGTATAAACAACACTTGCTTTTCACTGGATCCACTAAGCTGGATCTAGCTCAATTCTGAAAGAGTAGTACTCCGCCACCCCTCGGGACGTGGAAAAAACCTCTAGATTGCTGTATGGGAATGGAGCTAGCTGTGATTAGGGCTAGAGGATGCCCACAGAAACATCGAAAGATATAGCAGTGATGGGCCGCATTCAGGGGTATTGAATTACCTGAGGTGGAATCCATTGATACTACCATATAACGACCATAATTATGTAGTAATGATGCCCTTTGACACTAAATACAGCCACACAACACACATATAACACTAAGAATCGGGTGGTATGGGGGGTGCGATTCGGATGGCTCAGTCAGCCATGTTCTTATAAGTTTGTTCTTATGATTTCTGTTCTATTAACATTCTGGTATATTACATCGAGTTGTAATGTCTTCACTGATATGTTGGCCAGTGGCCTATACTGTACAGCTATAAAATTGAATAAAGATTGTCATGAAAAAAAAAAAAGAATATCCAGGAATTATTCTTGCCTTTAACAGATCTTGTTCAAATAAACAGATAGTGATATTGAATATATGTATTAGTTCTATGCAAGATAATATGGAATCCCCATCGCTACATGCATTACACCACTTAGCTGAGAGTAGTCTACACTATACCTGGCTCACGATCATCGCAGGTGACTGCAATACTAAATTTGAACCTCTCAACTTTCTCTCAGTATGAAAGGGGAGGTTGGTGAGTGGGGTCTTTCTAATTTATATCCAAACCTGCCACCCAATGGCCAAAGGTGGCCTCCCAGTTGTTTCACTTTTGTCTAGATCGTGGTCTTAGAGCTGTAAATGGGCGTAATAAGTCAGATCATTGCCTCCGTCCCACCTTTAAAAGAGGCTTGTCTGTCAATCATATAGACTAAATGCTGCTAGACTTGCTGCTTTGGTCATACTCAATAGACATGTTGGTCGTCAATTGACCAGATAGTGATCACAACGCCCTTGTTGCTGAGTTCACCAGAGATGTATTAAGAGAGCCTCCTAAACAGATCAATGGCTTCTTTCAAACTCCATTAGCCCTCACAAATAATCATAACAACATCAAAAGGGCTACTATTAGGAGTAGCAAACTCATCGAGACCAACATTTACAAATAAATAGTGACCAAGTTTGAACCTTTTTGAATCTGTTTTGCAACATAATGTGAGTATTCCTAATTTCAGCTCTAAACATTCGCAGTTTTTTGAAAATCTTAAAGTTTTATTTACTAACCAAGTTACAGAGTTGCAGGTGAGATCCACATTATGCCTTTGGTATACAGCGACTTGGGTTGCTAAGGGAAGTCTGGTAAAGATGATCAAGGAAGGGTCTAAAAGTGATATACCAATGGCCAGGAAGATGTACAAAACATGCCTTCAAAAGGCCAAAAAAGATTGGCGGAGGAACAATGGGCATAGATGCTGGAGGCCCTTGAGAGACATGATTATACAACCTTGTGGAAAACTGTTGCAGTGGTGAGTGGTTTTGGGAACTCTTCTCCCGAAGTGCTTGTTTAAGTAGACTCTTGGGTTGAACAATATAAAGCCCTATATAGCAGGATTGGTGATGTGTGCCTAGATCCTACCTTCAAAGTGGCCCTTATGGTGCCTTGCCACTTGACCTCCCCTCATTCATATCTTCCTGGGAACAGATCACTAGTGTTCACTTTGAATGAAACTAAATCTGCTCTTCTTCATATGAAGAAAGATAAAGGATTTGGCCTGACAGTATAAAGATGGGTTTATTCCACCCAGAGCAAGGCATTTGGGTTCTGTACTTAAATGTGTTAACAAATGCTGTAGCAGGAGGCCAGGAAATACCGGAGTCGTGGCGAGGGACCATAATTGTTCCCATTCATAAAAAGGGGCCCAAAGATATCACTGCCAACTATAGGCCAATCAACCTAACTGACAACGCCTAAAAGATATTCTGCAGACAAGTGTTATCTCAACTGCAGGAGTGGAAGGTTGAGCAAAGGTCATGTCCAATCCACAGTCAGAGTAAAGGTCATGTCCAGTCTACAGTCAGAGTTCCGCAAAAACATCGGGACAATTGACTAGACATTCTGCTTTATGAACATCACCTGGAAGTGTGCTATAATCAAGAAAGATCATCTGTATGTAGCCTTTATAGATATGAGGGCGGCATTCAATCTGGCGCCAAGAGGTTCGCTGACAAAATATTGAAACCACTATTTTTTGTTTCATTTTATTTATTAGTTTTACAATTTTTATCTATCACAACATTCAAACTATTCGTTTTCTAATTGTCCATGTAATTGTGCACCGTTGTGGTTGCGATAACGTACATACTCAACATCATGTAATACAATAAAGTAAAGAAAAGAACAAGGGAGGGGGGAGGGGAGGAGGGGGAAGGGGGATGGGGGATATATGAGAACCGATAGAGGAGATCGTAGTGGGAAAAGGGAAAAGGTGGGGAAAAGAGGAGGGGGAACAATGGCATCTCACTAAATTTCCATTTCCTATGGAGTGGTGTATCCATCACAATATTAGTCACATATCTCACCATCTCTCCCAGTACCTGCCCACCACGCAGCAGTGCCTCGAAGATATTGCCTGCTGTCGTATGAAGGGTCTGTCAGGGGCTCATGCTACGTATTCCGGCACCTCTCACCTTTCTAGGTTGGTACTCTGGCGGGGGGAGGGGGAAATGGGGAGGGAGGGAGGGTCTTGTGAGAGAAGGTGTGGCATCAAGGCTGGTAATGGGGTTATTTCCGTGTCGCCCCCAGTGGTATTCGAACCCTGGGATAGGTCTTGTGTTTCCAAGTGTTCTTGCCATGCACCCCGTAGGTCAGTGAGAATTGCGCCCCAGGCTGCAGCTATCAGTGCCCTGCGTATACCTATGGTATCCTCCTGGTGTAGGGGCACCGCCCCCTCCTGCGCACAACATATCATGGAGTGATACCATGCCTGCGATGATGGGGGGGTCAGGTGACTTCCAGCGTTTAGTGATGAGTCGTTTTGCCTTTATGAGCCCTAAGTCTATAAATCGTGTTGTCACTTTGTTTCTTGCACCGGCGGTATAGCCCCAATACACACACCTCCCAGCTCCAGTCCAGATCTCGCTCCGTGCAGCGTACCAAGTGTGTTTTGACGGCCTCCCAATAATTACACAGCTTGGTGCATGCCCATGGCATGTGTACTTGATCTCCTCCCATCGTTTCGCAGCGGGGACAGTGCGCGTCAGCTCAATTGAATATTCTATTTATTGAAGCCGGTGTCAGATATGCTTGCTGTGTTATGTAATATTGTATGATCTTGAACCACGCATTCCCCAGTATGTGAGTGGGGCCTGCCAGTATGGTCATCCATTCCCGGTCAGTACTTTCTCTCTGTAGGTCAGCATCCCAGTGCTCTCTCAATGTGGTGCGTGGGGTTGCCGCTTGTGTCTGTAAGGATTCTGCGAACCATTTAACCAGGTGTCTGCCCGTCCCCATTATGTGAAGGTACTGTAGCGTAGGGTGTTTTTTTTGGTTCCTCCGATATATCTCCCCAGAGTGTCCTCATCGTTCTAATGAGCACTGCATGGAGCAAGAACTGGCCCCTCAGCAGGTCATACTCATCTACCAATGCATCAAATGGGAGTAGGTTACCATCCTGATATAGGTCTCCCACTGACTGAAGCCCCGCATCCTCCCACGCACTCAATTCTGTCGCCGTGGTCACGCTTTTTTTTTTTTAAACAGTTTTTATTAGAAACAAAAGGCAGCAATAGAGACAATTACATTGACAATTTAGGCAAGCAAGTTCATAAGATTAGAAATCGATTCTTCCTGTCATCAGTCGGGCAGGAGTCCAGGGTATCAAATTCCAACAATCGCCTTTCAAACCGCATGGAAATCACTTTCACGTCCCCGGGTCAGAAAACTGCATACATAACTTTCTATTCCTGATTGCCCCCCGCATTTGCCATCATATCATCAGCTCGCTCCTCCCACCCCAGGAGTCTTTCCCTCCTTAGTTCTGCTGTCGGAGAAACACATATCTCCCCCCTATACTTATTCCAGCTCCCCCACTTGTGATCCCATTTACGAGGACAGCCCCTCCCTTTAAACACAGTTTTTTCGGCGATCATAGCATGATCCATATCGTTTGCCCAATCTCTCATCAGCGGTATAGTGTCCACCCCCCACTTCTGGGCAATGTTCCACTTTGCTATACACCACCCCTTTGTGGCCCATGACTGTTCGGCCTGCGTGAGGTCTGTTGCTTCCCAGATATTCAGGAGACACAATGTGGGAGTCGGATGGATAGTCTTGTCACACGTCTGAGTCAGCTGTCTGGTAACGTCAGTCCAGTATTGTTGAATGTGAGGGCAGCCCCATAGCATATGCAGGAATATTCCCGTCTGGTTACAATGTCGAAGGCCGTGTGTATCGGGACCTACCCAACCGGTGGAGCAGTGTGGCATCAAAATCCACTCAGTGAAGAATTTTAAGCTGCACCAGGCGAAGTCGCATCGGGATAGCCACTTCTCAGGGTGAGGACAACGCCACTAGCCAGTCCTCATCGGCCAATTCTCCCAATTCAGCCTCCCAAGACCCCTCAGCCTCAGCATTGGGTCGACTCGGTTATTGATCAATTTCTAGTATGTGAGGGAGATGGCCTTGCGGTTCAAAGGATCCAACAAGAGCCTATCCTCCAGGGGAGAGGAGTCCGGAAGGGGGCTGTCCTTAGGGAGAGCGGAGTCAATAGCATGGCTGATCTGTAGGTAGCGAAACCTTTCAGACGGCGCTAGGTGGTATTTAGTCTGGAGATCTAAAAACGAAGCCGTCTTGCCCTTAACTCACAGATCGCCCACTGTAGAGATTCCAATCATCTCCCACTTTTCAAATCCTGCATAAGCACTAAGCCGCCCCAGAATGTCTGGTTCCCACAGGGGGGTAGCCTTCGTGAGGCGTCCCTGCCAGCCCATCCGTCTCGGCACTCCATGCCACACTTCCAAGGTACGCGCTGTCGGGCCCGTTAGGCACAATTTTCTGTGGTTTGTGTACAATGCTCTATGGTAGCCCCTTTCCCTAATAACCAGTGGTCAGTGCGAAAGCTGAGATCATCATGTCTCCCGAACACCCATTGGTTGATGGCCGTCAGTTGTGAAGCCTGGTAGTAAAGGCGCATATCCGGCAGTCCTATACCTCCATCATACCAACCCATTGTCAGCTTGGTCATGGCTGTGCGAGGCGGTCTATTATCCCTTATTGCGGCATCAATCTGCGAAAAATAGGTATGGGGGACCGGGATGGGAGTGTTTTGTAGTGCATAAAGAAAACGTGGCACAGCAAGCATCTTGAATAAGGATGCACGTCCTAGCAGAGTAAGGGGGAGAGTTTTCCAATATGTGACTTCTGAGCGAAACCTCTGTAACGGCCTCTGCAGATTACGTTAAAAAAAACAACGTGGCATTGGGAGTGATAAAAATCCCCAAGTAAAGAAAACCCTGGGACGCTACCGGAATATTGTATACTCGAGGACTCCGAGGCGGCTCTCCCCAAAGGGAATACATCTGAGATTTAGACCAGTTTATTTGATACCCAGAGTTAGCCCCAAAGATGTGAAAGATATGAAGTACTTGGTACAATGAGCGCCCTGTTGAGGCGAGGTAAAGCAGAATATCATCTGCATATAGTGATATGCGGTTTTCGTGATCATTTGTCCATCTAAGGCCTCTAATACCCGGGTCCCCCATTATCCAGACCGCCAGCGGCCCGAGAACCATGGCGAAAAGGAGTGGCAACAACGGGCATCCTTGTCTAGGGCCTCGACACAGGGGGAATGAAGTGGCGCGATGATTGTTCACTGTGACATGAGCCCTGGGTTGCGTGTATAACAGTTTGACCCATCCCATAAATTTGGGGCCGAACCCCATGCGGGCAAGAACTGCAAACAGGTGCTCCCATGCTATGGTGTCAAACGCCATTTTGGCGTCAAGCGCCAGTAGTATAGCTTCCTCCTCTAGAGTGTTCACACGGCCCAGGGCACCATGCACCCTGCGTAGGTTGCGCACAGTATTCCGTCCCGGCATGAATCCAGATTGATCTGGATGGATCAAGTCAGTTAGATAGGGGAGCAAACGATTCGCTATTAGCTTGGCCAAGATTTTGGCCTCTATTGTGATCAGAGAGATAGGCCTATACGAGGTACACTCGTCTACCGGCTTGCTGGGTTTATGAATGACCACAATGGCGGCCTCTCGGATGTCCTCTGGGAGGAGGGCGTTTTCGTAGCTTTCATTATAAAGATTAAGTAAATGAGGTGCCAGTTTGAGAGCCGTTGGTTTGATTAGTTCAATCGGGAGTCCATTCAGGCCCACCGCTTTGCCTGTACGAATGTCTTGAATTGCCTTGTGAATTTCCTCAGCTGATAAATCGACATCCAACGTCATCCTATCCTGCTCAGAAAGACATGTAACGTCAATAGTGGCAAGGAGTTCCGCCGCCCACGAGGCTCGTGAATTCTTTGGGACCCCATAAACTGTTTTTTATGATGGTTTGCAAAGGACTCAGCAATGTCTTGTGGATCCGTTATCAGAACATCATCAGTACCCTTGATCGCACGCACCCACCTTGCTGACTGTTCTTTGCGCTCCAGCCAGGCCAACAACTTACCGGTGCGTTCCCCCTGTTCATATATACGGTGCCGGGTGGCCAGCGCCCGTCTATTGGCGTCTTCTAGGAGCAATAGTTTATAATCTTGTCTTTTTATATTTAGCAGGTGTTGAGTGCCAAGCTCCGTGTCGCGAGAAACGTCAACCTCAAGACGTAGGATCTCAGCTTCCAACTCCGTCACCCTTCGACGGCGTTCGGCCCTATGGCCAGCTATCGCAGATAAAGCCCTTCCTTTAATCACAGCACCATATGCCCCCCACAGTGTAATTGCAGACTGAACCGATCCAATATTTTCATCAAAATAGTAATTGGTATATTTCCTCAAAGTGTCTCTAATATGTGGGATCTTGAGTGCCCAAGCTGGAATCCGTATTGGACCAGGTTGCGGTGGGCGCTGCACACCTAGAACCGTCAACCCAGGGGAATGATCCGACACCCCCGCGCCAAACACCTTGAGTCAGAAAAGTCATGTATGTGTTGGGCATGTGTGAACAGATAGTCAATTCGTGATTGACTTCCCTGTACCCCAGACTGAAACGTAAAGTGTGTGTCTCTAGTGTGCAACCACCTCCAGATATCCACCATCCCCAGGGCGTCGATAAAGTCTCGTAATTGGGAGCAGTGCGCTGAAACACGT
This sequence comes from Triturus cristatus, assembly GCF_964204655.1. Lineage (NCBI taxonomy): Eukaryota > Metazoa > Chordata > Amphibia > Caudata > Salamandridae > Triturus > Triturus cristatus. The sequence goes on along the minus strand of NC_140581.1, from coordinate 1,185,253,496 downwards.
CTAGGTGGGGATCTGTCTAGAAGCCCGTCCATCGTCCAGTTAAAGTCACCCCCCAAGATCAGTGTGCCCACCGGTAGGCTAAGTAACAGTGTCCCAACATCAGTCAACGTCATGTGCTGCATACCCAGAAACATTAAGAACCCGGGCCTCCCATAAGCTTGTGCAAGCAGCGTACCTGCCCAGCGGATCGTCCAGGTATTTTGTATCACATATGGACAGCCTTTTCGTAGGAGAATCCCCACCCCACTGGAACCAGTGGTGAAACCTGAGTGTGCCACCATTCGGTATCCCTTCCTGTAGAGGGCCATACAAGAGTTACCGATTAAGTGAGTTTCCTGAAGCAATACCATATCAAGTCCATGACGGTGGACATATTGCAACACGATACCTCTCTTAATCTTGTCTCCTAACCCGTTGACATTCCAGGTGATCAGTTTAAGTCCCTGACCTTTTGCCATTTGTTACAGAGATAAACGGAACAGTAATCAGAGAGGGCCTGTAGTGTCTAAAGCCCTCCATTTCATCCACCTGTGCGACCCCTGGACCATCCCTGACATCCTCAAAGCATTGGATCTTTCTTGCTGCCGCCTGAACATAAAGACCAACCAATCTGTACATATATACGCAATCACTTTGTCTTGCTGCAAAATAGCCCCCATGAAACCCCCCCAACAAATGAAACTCACAAGTGCCCCTAACCCTAAGAACTCACCCCCCTCCCTGCCTCCCTGCTTAACGGGACTAGAACTACCTGCCACCCCCAACATGCAGAGTGCCTGTCGCCCACCCATAAACAAATCCAGGGAACGCAAGCAACCCCACTCCCATTTCGTTCACAAGTATACAGTTGGTGTTTCACTCCCCGGCCCGACCCCCACCCACCAAACCATTTACAACCCAAAAAGGCCCGACATGGTCCTCATCAGACATCTTGTGGCACCCACCCGGGCTATCACAGTGCGGCAACGAGCCCCAAAAGAAGACCAATCAACCATATTGAACGAATATAGCCATCAGTGACGCATGCTACGTGATCAAACCTTAGAACAGCTACAAAAACCTGTGGCATCCACAGCACATGGGTATCAGAAATCCAATCTAACATCCCCCCCAACACTAGGCATGTGTGATCTTACATGCAGGAGACCGTGGCACCAACACCACGTTCCTAAGGGCGCCCGATGGCCACTGACAACACCACATAGTCTTACCGAGCACCGGATTAGTGCCCTCCCGCTGTCCCTGGGAATCCCTGGGAGTCAGAGTGTGGAGGGGAGCGCCTCTGCTGGCGCCAGTCTGCGATATCGTCCGCCGCGAGAGTGTCTTCTTTCCTTTTTTCTCGACTGTGCGCCAGCCATCCAGCCAGTCCCAGGCCTCTTTGGGAGAGTAAAAAACCATGATTTTCCATTGGCTTCCACTCGTAGCTTCGCGGGAAACATCATTGCATACTTGACCTCCTGTTCTCGTAGGGCCCGCTTCACCTCCAGGAAACTACGGCGTTGTTTCTGTACTCTCAGTGTGAAATCCGGGAAGAACATGATCTTACTGGTCTCCAGGGTAAGTGGCGGAGCCGCCCTTGCCGAATAACATTGCGGTCACGAAAGTTAAACACCCGCGCGAGCAACGGCCGAGGGGGAGCCCCAGGCCTCGGACGGCCCCCAGGCACCTGGTGAGCTCTCTCAATTGTGAAGCATTTGGAGAGTCCTCTAGGTTGTAGATGTTTAAGGACCAGTTCCTCCACAAAAAGGTCCACCACCTGCCCCTCCACACGTTCCGGCACGCCAATAATGCGAATGTTGTTCATTCGCATTCGGCCTTCGTAATCGTCTAACTGCAGGGTCATCACCTCTTGAGAAGAGCGGAGGTCAGTGATTTGTTTCTTGAGCAGGACGGTGTCAGTAACTAGTTCCTTAGTAGTGTTCTCCACTGTTCCTAGCCTCTCAGCCATTTTCTTCATGTGCTCTCGGATCAGCGCCACGTCTGTGGCCACCGTGTCAATTCGCACCTCAAGGGAGATTCGTATCGCCCTAATCGCCTCGAGTAGATCCTTATTCAATGGTTCCGTGGCGACACCCGTTGTCCCCACCTCCATTTGATCTTCCGCCTGCTGCTTCTGCCAGGCAAATTTCTCCAGTTTGGACTGGGTTGCTGTCCGGTTAGTACGGCCGGTCGCCATTGTCTATTGTCGCAGGATCACCCCTATATGACCAGGGTACCGCCTCTACTCCCCGCCGCCTGCAGTGAAAACCTCCACCTGGCCTGTCGGGTTGCGCAGTAAGCACCCCCCTGTTAGACGGACCGGGAGGGTCGGCCGAGGACAAGGGGAGAGGTCTCCGGGGAGAGCCGTCTCCAGCGATCGTACAGACAAATAACTTCCCCCCCACAGACAGATACCACACAAGGGTAAGATTTAGCGTTCTTTATATGCACTTCTTAAGGTACGATGAAATGGTACAAGGAGGTCTGGACTCAGGGGTCCCCTCGATTAAGTCTCTCAAGATAGGAAAAGGGGTAGCGGGACAGTCTGGTTACCAGTCTGGTAGTTCGGATGATATGGTGATTAGCTCACAATCCTCGAGCTTGGTGGTTTAGCTGGTACGGGCCGCGGCAGCGCCAGCAGGTCCCGGTGGAGATGGTCGATACACGGTCCGCGGCAGCGCCAGCAGGTCCCGGTGAAGATGGTCGAGGTACGGTCCGCGGCAGCGCCAGCAGGTCCCGGTGAAGGTGGTCGTTACAACGGTCCGCGGCAGCGCCAGCAGGTCCCGACGAGGATGGATGTTGCAGAAGGCCGCGGCAGCGCCAGCAGGCAGGACGATAGTTCGCAAGGTAGGGCTACGGCAGCGCCAGTAGTCCGTCAAGGCTGAGTTCTCTTGGTGTCTCTCGACTCCCGGATACAACTGCCTCCCTGCTCCGGAGCTGCCCCAGTTATAGGGCAGGCGCCCTTTGATGTCCGGACCCTCGCACTTGGAGGTCGGAGGGTCCGGGATGAAGGTGTCCAGACACCCAGCAGGGGGTGGAGCCAGCGCCTGGGGGAGCTGGAGGCGATCGGTACCTGGCGGGGGAGAGTCCTTGGCGCTTCATTCTCCCATTGACCTGCCAAGTGGTCCGCTCACCTCCTGGGTGGATGGTGGTGCCGGGATGTCGGGGCCGGCCAGGCCCAGGGTTAGGGTCGGATGGAGGCCACGCGGCCTCGTGGCGCAGGGCCCAAGATGGCGGCTTGACCCGGCCGGGGGAGCCGGTGGTGGCTTGGGTCCGTGATACATGGAGGTCCGAGGGCAGGGATTCCGTCGGGAGACGGGGTGCGGGTGATTCTCGTGGGTCACGCCTGGTGGGCCTGGGCTGGGGCCCTGTCATGCGGGGAGGGAGCCAGCCCTTCGTGTGGCCTGTCCAACATGCGTCCCCCCCAGCTGAAGGCGGGGAGAGTCACCCATCTCCTTGGGGACTCTCCTCGTCGAGGCGGAAGAATCGTGACAGGCCATCCGCGTTGGCGTGGTCTTGGCCCGGTCGGTGCTCCACGGTGAAGTCCATTCCCTGCAGGGAGATGGACCAGCGCAATAGTTTTGGGTTCTCCCCCCGCATCTGCATCAGCCACTGCAGGGGTCGATGGTCGGTTTGTACCCGGAAGTGGGTACCGAAGAGATAGGGTCGGAGCTTTTTGAGGGCCCACACCACTGCGAAGGCCTCCCTCTCAATTGTGCTCCAGCGCTGTTCTCGGGCCAGGAGACGTCGGCTGATGAAGGCCACCGGCTGGTCATGACCTTCGGGGTTCACTTGGGAAAGAACCGCCCCGATGCCGTGGTCGGAGGCGTCTGTCTGTACCACGAATTCCCGACTGTAATCGGGGGCCTGGAGTACAGGGGCGGTGCACAGGGCGGCCTTCAGCTTTTCGAAGGCCGCTTGACAGTCGGTGGTCCAGTTAATCCGCTTCGGCTGGTTTTTGGACGTGAGACCCGTGAGGGGCCCCACAATGCTGCCGTAGTCCCTCACGAACCGCCGGTAGTAGCCGGTGAGCCCCAAGAAGGCTCGGACCTCGGTCTGGGTGGCGGGGGGCTGCCAGGACTGGATGGCAGCAATTTTAAGTTGCAGCGGGGCCACCAGCCCGCTTCCCACCTGGTGCCCAAGGTAGGTCACGGACCCTTGACCAATTTGGCATTTGCCGGCCTTAATCGTGAGGCCGGCCCGCTGGAGGGCTTGTAGGACCTCTTGGAGGTGGAGGAGGTGGTCGGACCAGTGGCGGCTGTATACAGCGATATCGTCCAGGTAGGCCGCGCTGAACTCTTCGAGCCCCGCCAAGACCTGGTTCACAAGACGTTGAAACGTGGCGGGGGCGTTCTTCATGCCGAAGGGCATGACCTTGAAGTGGTAATGGCCATCGGGGGTAGAGAAGGCAGATCGTTCCTGAGCCCGGGGTGTGAGGCCGATCTGCCAGTAGCCCGCTGTTAGGTCGAAGATACTGAGGTAGCGGGCGGCCCCCAGCCGGTCGATCAGTTCGTCCGCCCGGGGGATAGGGTGAGCGTCGGTCCGGGTGACAGCGTTCAAGCCCCGGTAGTCGACGCAGAATCTCAGTTCAGGTGTGGTGCCGGGGGCAGCGGCTTTGGGTACCAATACAACCGGGCTGGCCCAGGGACTGTCCGAGGGCTCGATGACCCCGATCGTGAGCATTCTGGCTACTTCTTCTTGTATGCAAGCCCGTACCCGATCTGGTACGCGATAGGCCCGGTGTCGGATAGGGGGACTGTCCCCGGTGTCCACGTCGTGCAAGCACCAAGGGGTGACCCCGGGGGTGAGGGAGAACAGTGTAGCGAACCGCAGCAGGAGGTCCCGGCAGCCCTGGCGTTGCTCTGGGGTGAGGCATCGGAGAGCCGGACCCCGTCCACGGAACCGTCGTTCTCCTGAGCCTTCAGTAGATCCGGGAGGGGTTCGGAGTCTTCCTCTGCCCCACTGTCCGTAGCCATCAGGAGGCTGAGTTCTGAGCGCACAAAGTGTGGTTTGAGTCTGTTGGTGTGGAGGACCCGAAGGGGGTTCCGGGGGGTCCCCATGTGGATGAGGTAAGTGACGGGGCTTTTGCGCTCGACCACTTTGAAGGGCCCCGTCCACTTATCTTGCAAGGCACATGGTTCGGTGGGGGACATCACCCACACTTGTTGACCAGGTTCGAACTCGACGGAGGAGGCATTGTGATCATACCACCTCTTCATGTCTTCCTGGCTGGCCTCGAGGTTCGCCTTGGCCATCTCCCTGAAGCGCCGAGTCTTGTTGCGTAGGGCCAGGAGGTACTTGAAGACGTCTGGAGGGGTCTTTAGGGGGGCCATCTCCCAACCTTCTTTGACTAGGCTGAGGGGCCCTCGCACAGGGTGCCCGTACAGGAGTTCGAAAGGGCTAAAACCGAGGGATTTCTGGGGAACTTCCCGGTAGGCGAAGAGGAGGCACGGGAGTAGTACATCCCACTGGCGTCGGAGGGGCTCTTTCAATCCCCCAATCATCCCCTTGAGAGTGCGGTTGAATCGCTCCACTAGTCCATTCCCTTGGGGGTGATAGGGGGTCGTGAATCTGTAGGTGACCCCGCACTGTTGCCAGAGGGACTTCATGTATTTGGAGATGAAGTTCGTCCCTCGGTCGCTGACGACTTCTCGGGGGAAGCCCACCCGGGAGAAGATCCCCATTAGGGCCCGGCCAACCACCGGAGCGGTCACAGTTCGTAGGGGCACCGCCTCGGGGTAGCGGGTGGCGTGGTCCACCAGTACTAGGATGAACCTGTGTCCTTGCGCCGTGCGGGGGTCCAGGGGCCCCACAATGTCTATCCCTACCCTCTCGAACGGGGTAGTGACCACTGGGAAGGGTTGTAGAGGGGCTTTCAGCTTACGGCCACTCTTCCCGCTGGCTTGGCACGTGGGGCAGGACCGGCAGTGGTTCAGGACGTCGTTCCTCATCTTCGGCCAGAAAAAGTGGGTTACTAGGCGACTGTAAGTTTTGTCCTGGCCCAGGTGTCCAGCCAGGGGTACATCGTGGGCCAGGTTGAGCAGAAAGTCTCTGAAGCGTAGAGGTACCACTAGTACTCGACCGGCCCCTAGCTCCGCGATTCTTTGCTCGCTGTATAGCAGGTCGTTATCCCAGTAGACCCAGTGAGTTCCGGTGGAGTCCCCTGCGCTCTGGGCGCTGGCTTGTTGGCGGAATCCCTCGAGGGAGGGGCAGGTCTTTTGCTCCTGGCGGAACTGTTCCTGGGTGGGCCCCCCTTCTTGATGCCATTGAGCCAGGCCGGGTAGGTCCTGGGGTTGCGTGTCCCCTTCGATCGTTGGTTCCGGGGGGTTGGCCTCGTCGTTGTCTTCTACTGGGGCGACCGGGGGCGGAGGTGCTGGCCATTCCGGTTCTTCGGATAGGGGGACGGCACGGGCGGCCATGGACCGGGTGGTTACGCAGGCCCAGTCCGGGAGGCCCAGCATCCCCAGGTGCTCTCTTCTCTCGACGGTGGCCCACGGGGAACTCTCAAGGTCATTCCCCAGGAGGCAGTCCACGGGGGCATCATCCCGGACCGTCACCTTCAACAGGCCGGAGACCCCTCCCCATTCGAAGGGGACGCAGGCCATTTGACACAGACTTTCGGAGTTGTCGGCTGAGCGGACGGGGCAGAGAATGTTCGGCAGGATCTGCTCGGGCTTCACCAGGTGACAGCGGACGGCCGTCACACTGGCGCCTGTGTCACGTAAGGCCTCGGTACGATGCCCATTAATGGTCACCCACTGACCGTATTTCCTGGTGTTGGCGGGTAGGGGAGCCCGCGGGACCATGTCCTTTCCCCCTAGACACGCTAGAACCATGGCGGCTGGTTCCCACTCTTGCTGGGCCGGCTCATACTCTCCCTGTTCCTCTGATAGTCGTTCTTCCCCCAGGGCAGCGGCAGCCACCTGGCGGGGCTTGGGCGTTTGGTTCTGCGGGCAGCTCGGGTCATTGGCGTAGTGGCCGACTCGCTGGCATCGGTGGCACGTGACGTTGGCTCGGAACCCAGGACGCATCGGGGGGTTGCCCCGGCCGGTCGGGGGCGGGGTGCTGGTCACGGTTGTTGCCGGGGGGCTGTCTCTCCCTCGCCCCTGGCCTCCTCCTCCTCCCCGGGGACGGTGCTGGCCTTGGTTGCTTCGGTTTTGCTCGTGTGGTCCTCTCCGGCCCACTCGGGTGCTTTCCCATCGATCAGCCTCAGCGGCGAGCTGCCGGGGGTCAGTCAGTTTACTGTCGAGGAGGTGCTGCCTGAGCTCGACGAAACAGTTGTTCGACAGGTCTTCCCATACCATAAGGTTAAAGAGTTGTTCGTAGGTTGTTACCTGGCTCCCCTTGATCCAACCCTCGAAGGCTCGGCTGAAATAGTTGACGTACTCCACCCAAGTTGTACCCGGGATCCGGGTGCAATCTCTGAACCTCTGGCGGTACATCTCGGGTGTGAGGCCGTAGCGGGTGAGGAGGGCAGCCTTCATGTGGTCGTAGGACGACATTTGGTGATCTGGGAGCTGCAGCAGGGCATCGCGGCCTTCGTTGACGAACCTCCCCCATAGTCCGGCTCCCCAATCACTCCGGTCGATCCGGTGGGAGGTCATGGCGATCTCGTAGGCTTTGAACCACTGTTGTATGTCGTCTTCTCGAACATACTCTCGGACAACATCCTTGGGGATGTGGACTTTTTTCTCGGTTGCCCCCGGGGTGTGCGGTCGCTCAGGCATCCCCGGTTCTTTATTCTGTTTCCGAAGTTCTATTTCCGCCAGTTTGCGCTCGTGTTCGAGTGTTATTCTTTTTTCCTCAAGCTCTCTCTGTCTTTGCTTTTCTTCTCGCTCTTCTCGGAGCCGCAGATGCTCTAGATTTATTTTCTGCTCGGCTAACTTGAGTTCACCGTCCATCTTGAGTCGTGCCATTTCCAATTCGTGTAGTCTGGTTCTTTCTCTTTCCTGGATCTCCTCCTGCGAGAGGCCCGTTCCCCGCTCCTCGGGAGCCGTGGCGTTCCCCTCTGGTGCGACACTGTTTTGGTCGGAGGGTCCGGTGATCCCAGTTTCTGTCCACGACTCAAGGGCGTGCTTCAAATCATCTTTGGTACTCAGGCCGGTGGTAGCAATGCCTAGTTCCATGCAGAATTGTTTAAGTTCGCGGTGGCTATATTCTTCCAACTTATCCATTTGGAACTTTTCAGTGGAACCGCTATCTTTGGCTGACATCGTGGTTTTGTCGTGGGGTGAGCTACTTTCTGTACGATTACGCGTTGATTCGGATCGCGCCGCTGGCCACCAATGTTAGACGGACCGGGAGGGTCGGCCGAGGACAAGGGGAGAGGTCTCCGGGGAGAGCCGTCTCCAGCGATCGTACAGACAAATAACTTCCCCCCCACAGACAGATACCACACAAGGGTAAGATTTAGCGTTCTTTATATGCACTTCTTAAGGTACGATGAAATGGTACAAGGAGGTCTGGACTCAGGGGTCCCCTCGATTAAGTCTCTCAAGATAGGAAAAGGGGTAGCGGGACAGTCTGGTTACCAGTCTGGTAGTTCGGATGATATGGTGATTAGCTCACAATCCTCGAGCTTGGTGGTTTAGCTGGTACGGGCCGCGGCAGCGCCAGCAGGTCCCGGTGGAGATGGTCGATACACGGTCCGCGGCAGCGCCAGCAGGTCCCGGTGAAGATGGTCGAGGTACGGTCCGCGGCAGCGCCAGCAGGTCCCGGTGAAGGTGGTCGTTACAACGGTCCGCGGCAGCGCCAGCAGGTCCCGACGAGGATGGATGTTGCAGAAGGCCGCGGCAGCGCCAGCAGGCAGGACGATAGTTCGCAAGGTAGGGCTACGGCAGCGCCAGTAGTCCGTCAAGGCTGAGTTCTCTTGGTGTCTCTCGACTCCCGGATACAACTGCCTCCCTGCTCCGGAGCTGCCCCAGTTATAGGGCAGGCGCCCTTTGATGTCCGGACCCTCGCACTTGGAGGTCGGAGGGTCCGGGATGAAGGTGTCCAGACACCCAGCAGGGGGTGGAGCCAGCGCCTGGGGGAGCTGGAGGCGATCGGTACCTGGCGGGGGAGAGTCCTTGGCGCTTCATTCTCCCATTGACCTGCCAAGTGGTCCGCTCACCTCCTGGGTGGATGGTGGTGCCGGGATGTCGGGGCCGGCCAGGCCCAGGGTTAGGGTCGGATGGAGGCCACGCGGCCTCGTGGCGCAGGGCCCAAGATGGCGGCTTGACCCGGCCGGGGGAGCCGGTGGTGGCTTGGGTCCGTGATACATGGAGGTCCGAGGGCAGGGATTCCGTCGGGAGACGGGGTGCGGGTGATTCTCGTGGGTCACGCCTGGTGGGCCTGGGCTGGGGCCCTGTCATGCGGGGAGGGAGCCAGCCCTTCGTGTGGCCTGTCCAACACCCCCCACAGAGGATAATCTGACTCGGTCCTGCACGTAATGCACTCAGTTGGTGAGACAGTGACCCCCAGTCCCCAGTAGTGGGAGATTACTCGAAAATCAGGCCAGACCTCTGCAATAGTAAAGTCACTTTCGCGCTACCGTGGGTGTCGCTTCTATCATGTGGCCAGCCAGTTGTGAGGGGGGAGGGCAGAAGACCCAGGGGGCCCCCGGAGCAAAATACTCTCTCATCGGTGTGTCGGGTGCATCAGAACTCGCAGCACCCCTACAATGCCCCCAGCCCCCAGCTCCACAGGCAGAGAGACCAAACCGTGTGTGGGACCCTGCAGTTCCTGATCTCTCAGGGGCACCACCACAGCACCTCCAGGTCACCGTGCAGACTGGTTCTCTGTTAGTGATTAGTCTGAGTCACATCAGCTTGGGGCAGCGCAAGGTCCAGGCCCCCGAAGCTGTCTCTCGCAACAGCAAAAATCTCAGGCTCCCAGCAGTAGGTTCATAGAACATTATCTTCACAACATAAGGCTACTTCTGGTCCCCGCTCACCAGCCAAGTCCTGTCTGTAGTGATCTATAGCATGGGGGGCCGCCACTCTCAGCCCTAGCACACATCTGTGTCCCAGTGTCTCAGCAGTGAACGGCCGCCATTAGCCAACAGCCTCCACTTCGGATCCTTAAGGTATTTATTCCCGCTGCGTCGCCCGTATACAGTCCATCACGCGGTCCCTGGGCCCCCAGTGCACTCCATCAATACGATAACCGCTCACCACTGCCTCTTTATGATTTCGCCGGGCCGCCCCAGGGCCCGCGCGCACGTTTCAGCGAAGGCCCGCACCAACAGACAGACACAGCGGGGGCCGCCGCACCGTTCACTGGGCCCCCATCACTCACTGGGCTACTGGAGATAGGCTCTGCTGCCGCCGCAAGTGATCCGGCGGTGCCCACTCTTGCGAGGTGAGCTCCGCGTGCACCGTTGCGGGCTCCGTCCGGTCAGGCCTCAGCCTCGGACTTGCGTGGCGCGCTGGCGGTGCGGCGCAGCACTGCAGCCGGCGGGGACGCCCACGAGGTCTCGGTCACTGGAGCGCTTTCAGTTCACCTGCACAGAATCACCTCAAACTTCACCGGGTGATTGTCTGGCACCACAGCTGCTATTTACCGGCACCAGTGCAGGAATTGGGCCAGCAGGAGCAAAGTTTCGCAGGATAGTTTGGGAGTGGCGCTCCGGAGTGAAACTACCGAGCGGCCATTCCCGTCAGCGGTTAGCCACGCCCCCTCTGTGGTCACTCTTAGTTGGCGAGGTGTGCAGTAATGGAATAGACGGCGCGTATGTAGTGATCGTTTTGGTGAGCCTCAAGACCTGTCGGAAATAAGCGTATGCCACGCTCTCTAGCTGCTGAGTTGGTTTGGGTTCCCGGGTGGTAAAGGGAGATCACCTGCATCTGTGTACGGCCTGGTTGGTGCGTGGCTGTTTCAGCAAGTTGACTCCCGCTGTGCCAACAGGCTATCCATTGTAGTTGGGCTGCTAGATCAGTGTTCTATATTTGGGACTGCCACTCCACCGCCATCCACTCTGTTCCGACCGCCATGCCATATAAATTGTCGCATGTCACCCGTCGAAGACGGGGGATACCGCAGGCCTGATATATATCGGCAAATTTGCGAAGTGGTATAGTAGACGCGTAAGCGCTACCATCTTTAGGAGCGCTATCCTGTCCATATTGGCAATAATTGAATATAATGGGAAACCCAATCTACCCTTGAGGGCTTGGGCAAATCAAATGAACGGGTAAAAGGCGCCTTCAAGGGATTTATTTGGAATACTCTGTTCTATTGCTTTTCATATATATTTTCAACTGCAAGAATTATTGATAAACTTGAGAGATATTATTCAAATGTATTTTAACTAAGAAATATTTTTGTTCCTTGTGAGGACATGTACCTGTGTGGTGGGGTGGGTATAGAGCAATTTAACCAGTCCAATGTAGTTGTCGCCTAAGTTGTATTTGGTCAATGAGGCAAATAAAAAGTCCCATTCGAGTGTGTCGAATGCTTTTTCTAGGTCTAATACTAGGCACCCTGAGTGTGGCCACTGCTCCCTCGAGTAGTAGGCAACTCTAAAGAACCGTCTTGGGTTAAGGGACGTGTTACGTGCTGGGACAAACCCATTCTGGTCTTCATGCACCAATCCGGGGACCACCGGGGCCAACCTACCTGCCAGTATCTTGGCAAATATCTTATAGTCCGAATTTAACAGCGCCAAGGGCCGATATGAACCCAATAGATCTGCGTCTCTGTCAGGCTTGGGTAGCAATACCAGCAGGGACTGATGGAAAGAGCGAGGCAAGATAGATGCAGCCCGCATATTGGTGTATAAGGAGAGCAATTTCGGGGCTAACAAGGCTTGCTACACTTTATAATATTCCGCTGGCAACCCGTCTGGGCCTGGTGCCCTGCCCGTAGCTAATGACTGAATCGCCAGTTGCACTTCCGGTAGCGGTATAGGTTAATTGAGCTCAAGGTGCTGTACGTAGTCAACCATGGGTAGTGACAATGGAGCCAGGTATGTCGCCAGTGCTTCTGGGGGTGCCTGAACCACCGATTTTATATAATGGGTTGTGAATTAATTGTGTATGTCAGCTTGCCTGGAGAGCAGCTGGCCTGTACCGGACCTCAGGCATTGTGCAGACGTTTGTGTGCGGTCCTGTTGGACTAACCTCGCTAATAACCTACCCGCCCTGTCTGCTGATGCATGTGTTCTGGCCAAGTGTGCTGCATAGTTCAGACAGTGCATTCTCTTCAGGACCTATGTTGATCCTTCCTTTTCTCATCTAGTGTCTGCTCAGTGTTCGCACCCGTTAGTAAGCCCGTCTCTAGTGTGTGCAAGGGTGTCTTCGATACTTTTAGCCTCCCTGTCCAATTGCTTGCGGACACTCCAAGTCGAGCCCATGCAGTGCCCACGTACCACTGCCTTGCCAGCATCCCACAACGTACCATGATCTGCCACCGAGCCCTAGTGGAGGTCAAAGTATGTCGCTATGGCCGGGTGTGATTGGAGTGTGTACGTACCAGGTAGACTGCAGCTATGCAATCCGCCAGTAGTGCCCTGCTGCCTACAAATCTGTCTAGACGTACATGTAGGCCATGTGGGTGTGAGAAATATGAATGAAGGCGTAGGTGTGGGGTGCAACGATCTCCAGAGATCTAACAGTTCCCAGTTGCGGAGCCAGTCATTCAGACCCTTAGCATTGGACGCAGCCATTGTCTGTTGTAGGGACGGGAAGGATCTATCTAGCTCTGTGTCCAGCACTGAATTGTAGTCTCCTCCCAGGAGCCACGGTATGCCACACCACTGGGATAACTTCACTGATAGTGAATGCCAAAATTGGGTCTGATCAGTGTTTGGGGCATAAATCGATCCCAATACTTGTCTACCATTGGGCCTGCCTTTGGATAACTTGAACCGGCCATGTATATCAATTTCCTCTGCCTCCTGTACATATTGTGTGCCAGGCCTGAGCCAAATTAGTGCGCCCCGTGCGTATGAAGAGTATCCGGTTGCAAAGATCTGTCTTCTCCTTCTGCGTTGTAGCTTATGTATCTCAGGCTGCGATATGTGTGTCTCTTGCCCAAATGCGATGTGGGCCACGTGCCTCTTAAAATATGCATATGTATTATACCGGCGCGCTGGCGTGTGCATGCCCCTGACATTCCAGGAGATTATTGTTGTGGGAGGCATCTTTCAAGCATACAATCTATTATTGCGGACCTACTGTGTGTTACCCTGGGAGGGCTATGTGTAGTGCGTGCAGGCAGTCTGTATCTACACCACCATGGTTCATAAGTGAGATGCTATGTGGGGAGCACAACATCTGGGTGAACTGCAACAGGGCAGAGGGACAACTGGTATCTGCCCAAACTACGAACTGTGCCTCTTGGCAACTGTCAGCCATACGCGCAGAACTTCTTCAGTTGTGACGCGGGGTAGCCCTGCTTGTGTGTGCAACAAGCCAGTAGAGGTTTTGGCCCACTTGTCTAAGTGTTTAAACGGCTGTGTTCCCTGTGCCTTATCTAGTAGAGAGTGCAGCATTTATAGTCTAGGTCAGGAGAGGGGACTATGATCAGAGAAGTGTGGGAGGGACTCTGTGAACTGGACACAACCTACTGCGTCTGACCCCCATCTTGTAAGATTGCCTACATTGAGCATAGGACACTAAACATCTCCGATCAGTATTCGGTAATATCAGTAATACATCAAGTATACATCACATAATGTCATCTGCCTTTTGTGGCATCACTTAAAGGAGTGGCTGCGAATCCGCGCCCATCTGCCAATCCGCTGCTACACTGTCGGCACTCCTGGAGTGCTCCGTCGAGGCATCCGTGTCTTTGTGATCTGTGCTCTGCCTCAGCGTTGATACTTTCTGCAGAGTCACGCCTCGTTCCTGGAGGCACTGCTCGAGGTCAGGGACTGCTTTCAGGTGCGGGGAGCGCCTCCGAGGGCGCCTGCGTGGCCTTGGCCAAGGCCTCCTGGTGCTCTGCTGAGAGCGTGTGGTCGCATTTCTTTGACTGTGTGATACTCCATGTCCCTCTGTCTCAAGCCAGTTCCATGCGTCCTCCGGTGCTGAGAAAAAATGGGTAGTTCCATTATGTATCACCCGAAGTCCAGCCGGGAAGAGAAGTGAGTATTTAATGTCCAGTCCCCTCAGTTTCTGCTTCACTGCCAGGAATGTGCTCCGTTTTTGCTGCACCCGAGTGAGTAATCTGGGAAAAACATGACTTTTGTGTTTTCTACCCTGATCTCTTCCATCTTGCGCATTTCCTGCAATATCACCTCACGGTCCTTGTAATTCAAGAGTCCGATGAGGAACAGATGAGGGCCTGTGCACGGTTGTCGTTGTCCGGTCGGCACCCTGTGCGCTCTTTCGATTGTGAAAAAGAGAGAGAGAGCGAGTTCTGAGGCACCAAGAACCGCAGCCAGGACTCCGTATAGGACACGGCATCTCTTCCCTCCGTGCCCTCTGATAAACACACTATCCGGACGTTGTTGCGGCGGGAACGGCCTTCTGCATGGTCACTTCTGGCTTCCAATAGGCATATCTTCTCGGTCAGTGTCTGCATGGCAGTCGCTGAGGCTTTAGTGGTGGGGAGTATCTCCTCCATTTCAGCTTCCATCTCGTCCACTCTCTCCGACAGTTTACGGTGGTCCGCGTGCAGCAGTGTAAAGTCTGAGGTGATTTTGTCTATTCGACCCTCTAAAGAGGTACGTATCTGCGCCAAGGAAACGCTCAACTGCGTCACAGCTTGCAGTACATTGTCTATTTTCGAGCTTAGCGAGGGGCTGTCCACGCTCTCCTCCGACTCTTGCTCTGGGGGTTTTGGTGTTGCCGGGGGTGCCGTTGTCTGCATGTTCGTACACGCCCGCTGCCTGCCCATCTTCTGCTCAGGCGAGTGGGGCGGAGTAGTGTCCTATGGTAATACTGAGGTGGTCGCAGCTCACAATGCTCAGTGCGCTGAGAGCGTGATGGAAAGTGCCAGGCACCACCGCTCTGCCAAGGTTAATTACGTGCTCTCCATCCAGTAACAGTGACGTTGGCACCAGGTGATATGCTGCTCCGGCCCACTCTGTATGAGTCTCTGCGGTCTTCCACCACAGCAGGGGAACCACACAACACAGTACCTTCGCTCCACTTGCTATGGCATGGTCCAAATTCGGCATCTCAATGTGGCCGCGCCTGTTTCTGTCATCTTAGTGCGATCTCCAATGCTGGTTGCATGGGTTACTTTAATATCGGCAGACCAGTCTCATCGTTAACCCAAGTTTCAGGGATGTCACCATGCACGCACATAGGTCTTCACTCTCAGTAGCTAGGGTGTAGGCATGATCCGGCCCTCCATTCCCAGCTACGCCGCACATGCCATCTCAGTTGTGGGATAGTCACATCCGACGCCCCGCGGTGCCATGAGGGTATCAGTACCACACCCTGCTCTAACTCAGCGGGACAGTTCAACAAAGCGCCGCAGGAGTCCTCAGTGGTGTATCGTGCCTACCGGGCCCCCGCACAGCCAATCCTCTCCACCTGATGCACAGTGTCCGTAACAGTTTGTGCGGGCCGCAATGGCAAATCACTACTTGTAGTCAACCCCTACTTGCACGCTCAAAGGCCCTGGTGTGGGTGTCTTGACGCCACTGTTCCCTGCTGCTCAGCTAGTTGCGATCCCCGAGGGGGGAAGAGTCTTTCGTTAAGGCCGCTGCCTGTGCCGCTGTGAACGGGCACTCATCGGCAATCCCAATTCCTGGATCCACACGACAGCAAGCAGTATGCGGCGCTCCTCCAGGCCCCAGCTACCTCCGCCCTCCGAGTCTCCCCGCAGACTGATATGCCATGTGTCTTCTTATGCACGCGACCGTTATGACCTCCCTACCAATGGATCTAGGCTCGGTCCAGCCCCCGGTTCCCAGTCGCTTACCACCTGCCTCCTATGTACTGTTGTTCCCGCTGCTCTCTGAGTTCAGGCTCACTCTGCCGGGCTCTCAGACAGGGCTAGCCAGCTCTGGGCCTCTGCCAGGATCCCGCGCCTCACCTCCGCTCCGGCCCTCTTTCGCATAGTTTCTATGCGGCCCGCACGGCACCAGGCCGTCTCTGCCAGATCTCAGCACCGCCTCCCCAGGGTCCGTGACCCGCAGCAGCTGTCGTCCTCAGCGGTCCGTGTCGAGCCTCAGCCTCTTCGCTGTGTCTGATTACGGCATCCGCACCTCCACTCACAAGATGTCCGCTAGTAAGAGGCCGCACCGAGGTGGCGCGGGCTCCCGTACTCGCTCCCGGTGCATTTCGTGGCGCGATTTTGTTGGCACAGAGCGGGGCACAGCTCACTGTTCCCTCAGATCCTGTAATTAAGTCCGGATGGCTCCAGGGACCTCGGAAAATTGCCGTATAATGGGGCCTCGAGGCAACGCTGCACTACAATGCGACCGCCATCTTGGCCAGCTAGCCAAGCCCCCAATATTGAAACCACTAATATTGTGGTATATAAATATCAAGTCAAAAATATCAAACACAAAAATATTGTTATCCCATACTTATAATGTAAATGACAAAAATATTGAAAATAAAATATTGTTGTACACTAATATTGTATAAAACAATAGAATGTTTTAATATATGTCTATAATTAAATATAGTAAACATTCGATATATTAAAACTAAACACACTTAGTGATTCAGAAAGATTTCTCCAAACTCTTCTAAATAGGTTTGGAAAAGGTTTATGAATCTCTATTTTGAAGGGGCATCTTTCGGGAGTCCCTTCCAAATAGTGACCCTGATGTATCAATGCTTGGAGAAAGTATTCTGATCGCAAACCAGTGACCATTTACTGACTCCCAAGTTGCGTAGTAACTGATTCACAAAGGGTAAGAGGTCTCTTTTGGACCCCTTCTCTCATGGAAATCATGGGGGTAACCCTCTTGAGGAATAAGAAGTGGTCAGGAGACCCACTGCCTGCTCTCACCGATGTTTTCTAAAACAGAAAGCTTCTTCTAAACCACCCCCATTTCCTTTAAGGAGCTTGGGATGTTTTAAAAAGTGTTTGCATTTTGGAAAGCAACCACCATTCCTGCGACTGCAGACAAACACAAGAGGTCACAAACTGGAAGCTGCATAGTGAATGTTAATTAGGCTTGTCAATCTGTGACCCCCTTTGATACAATATTTTATTAATTGATCTGTTCGTACATAGTTAATTTTATGAAATAAGATTGCATTTGCAGGCGTGGCTAGCCAGGCCAAGATGGCTAATGCGTCTTAGAGAAACTCCACACTGCTGCCCCTTATCTACATTTAATCCTACAAGCCACTTCACATCAGCACCACCTGGGTATACCCCATTCTGCTCCTGGACCTGCCCTGCAGCTGCTGTTATCTTTGCTGTGCCATTTGATGACAACAAGCAAGACATTGCTGAGACCCTAGCTGAGGCCCACTGCCACGAGGAGATTGACAAGGAGCAGCTGTCAAGCCCGACCTAACAAGGCACATCATAAAACTATACTGGCCACTGGCCCTGCCTGGGAGATGCTGGCTGCATGGAGTGACAGCGTGGTGAGTGGAGAACACTGCGGGCCTGGTAGAAACTCCTGCCCGCTAATTTGCCTACTTCGCGGAGTGAGCCCGGGTCATGCCTGCTCGATCCCATTGGTCTCCCGGTGCAGCGCTCTGGTAGGACCACAGGAATTGCTGTGCTGCCACGTTATCAGCCCCCTCCCTTCCCGTTCACCATCTGTGGAGGACACAGCGGAATGCTGCATGGGTGCCTGTTGGGGATGATCCGTGTGGGGCCGGCGAGAGGTCCTTGGGTGTGGTCATGGCACCCACACCCCAGCTGAAGATCTCCACTGCCCTGCTGGGGCCTGATTATTGTGTTGGGCATGGACAGCAATACCACTGTGATCCCCACTGTCCCACCTGCTGAAGCACACGCTTGCTCATCCTGGTGCCTGCCCCAGCTAGACTGGCCATCTGTGCTGCGGGGACCAACTGCTAGAGCTTGGGATGGACCGGTTTTAGAGGCTCAGCGTGACCCCTGGAAAGAGCGGTCAGGGGCACAAAGCCAACCTGGTAGCTCTGCGCCCTTTTGGCGGGACTAGGCTGCTCCCCACCTCCCCATCCATGGTGATGACCACTAGCTCCCCCCGGGCACCACAGTGGGATCCTTTCCCTTGCTTGGCCCCCTGATTGCATGGTGGAACCTGGATGATTGGCGGGGGCCCAGGAACAGGATCGGTTCTAGGCCTTACTATTTTGCTACTGCAGGACCTACGGGTCTCCTGGGAAAGGAGAATGCCTGGACAAGTGGGAATGGTGCTGGCCTGCTAGGTGATGGGATCTGCTGCACGGACACTGCTGGCCACCCGCTGTGCAGAACACGCCACAGCAGAACCTACTGGCGGTGGCAACAAAGCAAAACCAGGCCACCCATGGTGTTACGCTGCTGGGTGCCTTCAGGCACCAACAGGTGGGAATGAAGAGGAGAAATCGCAAGGACCCTACCAACAAGCTCAACAGACTAAGGCATGGTCCTCAGGATCCTTTCTACGCAGGTGCAGTCTATCATGAGACCGGGGAAGCCCGTGCTGTGGTGCTATTGACCCGTCTGTTGTGCGCAAGTGGGCCCTGAGTTATACAGTCCCCCTGCGACCTCTGAGGATCAAACCTTTCTGGAGCATCTTTGTGCTGCTTGTGCTGCTGCACCTGTCGCTCACTAAGGCGCAATCAAGTGGGCCCATCTCTGTGGTGTAGCCACTAACATTTCAAATCCCGGTGGACATGGTGGAGGAGCTCCAACTGGTGCTAGCATCAACACCCTGCAGACAACACACACCACTTTGCCGGTACCTCTGAAGAGGTTGGGAGGGGAATGTCCCAAGTGTGCTCTACCCGTCTTGGCCACTCCTGATGCTCAACACGCGCCATTTAGCCATGGGCCACCTACACTCTGAACCGAACAAGTGATGCCTCGACAACCATCATTAATGGAGCAAAAAACCAGGGAGCATGCGACAACGGGAAACCCTGATCCAACTGAGCCCCTGTGCACCAAACATGACACTGTACTACAAAATGTGAAAAGGAAAGGGACAGCCCTTGAGCAGACGCTTACATCACTTGAAAGCAGAATTGACAGTGGATTTTAATCTATTACATGCTGATCACCGCAAGTTAGCACACAAAGTAAAAAATGTTGAGCACACGCTGGCTGAACTCTAATTGACAATGCACAAAACACCATCTCCAGTGCAGGCCCTAGTGGATCTTTTGCACACGCTGGAATGCAGGGCAGAGGATGCGGAGGGCCGTCCCAGAAGGAACAATATACACATGGTAGGTCTCCCGGAAGGTGTGAAGGGTTCGGATGCAGTGACGTATATTGAGACCTCGATCCGCACCCTGCTCTCTAACACAGCTCTCTCCTCTCACTTTGCCATTGAATGAGCCCACGGTGTGTCTGCCCACCACCTACCACCTGGTGCCACCCCCAGACCTTTCCTAATCCACCTACTCAATTACAGAGATCACGGCTCCATCCAGATAAAAGAAGACACGCCTCTGTCTCACTTTTCTCCTGTTACACCATGGCGGAGCAGCGGAAGAGGATCTCTTTCCTCACGATCAAGCGGCGTCTGGACATACAAAACTTGCTTTTGTTCTCTGCCCGTATCTGAGTGATGACAGATTAGGCTGCGCATTTCTTCAACTACACAGAAGATACCTGGGACTTGATGGAGTACACCTGTCTTACGACCTCACTATCCATGCCCAATGAATCGGCACAACCTCAGAGTGTGGATGGGGGCTGCCGCAGGCAGTGTCGGAGGCAAGAACGCAGTCCCTCACAGCTTAGCTCTGTGCCAAATCTGGAACAAGTAATCTTGGAATAATGTCAGGCCCTACAAATGGCATCTACAATGCAAGGCCACATTCAGAGTCCGGACCCTGATGCGGCCTCTATGAAATCCTTCAGTAATGATGGCTCCTCCTCCACATTGGCCACTAGAGCAGCCTCAATGGCACCACCAGAAGTGACTCTACAAACCGCTGTTGACCTGCAATGAGTCATTGATGACTGTCACCTGCGTACCTCAAATTGTTCTCCTTTCCTTATCTCCACCTGTACTGTTTATACTTGTGCTAACCTCTCTTACTTTACAGCTGATGGTTGCCTGGACCATAGGGACATACCACCCTTCCCAGTACATAGGTAGACTCTACATCGCTATGCCTTGTTGCTCTATATGCACTCATTTCTATAGTTGGCATCTCTCCACCTTGTCACATAGGGGCACCGCAACCTTAGCCTTCGCAATCCCCCCCCCAGCGCTTTCCTCAACCAGCCTCTTTGGCGGTACTTGCCACTGACAGTTGGCAGTTTGGGCAGATACCCTTTGTTCCTCTGCTCTCATAATGTTGCTTGTTAAGATATCCTTTTTCTCCCAAGTTCGAGCAGATTGCCCAGGATACACCTGCCACCATTTCTGCCCTTGCTCATCCATCAATAATATTGCTCATTACAGGGGTTCCCCAATTCGCATTGCATCGCCGTGGGTGGGGCACTGACCCATTCCTTCCATGTCTTACACTAACATTATTGCCTGGAAAGTGAGGGGCATGCACACACCTTTGCATTGCTATGCTGTATATTCCTATCTTAAATGCAGGTTCGCTCACATTGCGCTATTACAGGAGACACATTTGACAATGGCTGAAGCCCACAAACTCCAGTGGCAGTGGTGCGGACAAGTATTTACTACTGACTTCTCCTTTTACGCCAGGGGGGTATTGGTCTGGGTGAGGCCAGGAATCCCTTTCACAGCAGAGGAAGTTGAGTTGAGTTAGTTCCATCCCTGGTCCACATTCAGCATCAGAACAGGTTTGTACCGGACCGCAACACATCTTTCAACCTGTGGTGTTTCTTCCGGGTCTCTGAATATTCTGAGCAATGATAGCCTCACTCTGAGTGTCTGGTACTTGACCTCACAAAGGCCTTTGATTCACTTGAACAGGGTTTTCTGTTTGACACCCTGTCACATTATAGTATTGGGGCTCGGTTCTTCAGACTGATTAGGCTGCTTTATACCACTACACCTGCCATAGTTAAGACATGCTCTTATATTTTGGCCCCTATCCTGATAAGCAGGGGTACCCGTCAGGGCTACCCGATGTCCCCACAACTATTCTCCCTAGCTATTGAGACGGTTGCCATAGCTATTAGTGCAGACGGTGCAGAGTGGGGTCTACCAATGGGAGATTGTGTGGAGGACCTTGCCCCACTACCTGAGTATACCCTATTACCCTTAGGGGACCCTAACTCGGCAGCCATAACCTCCCCTAAATTACCTCTCTCATCCCAGCACCACGGTGACAGGCAGCTCCGACAGCCCTGGAATAAAGAAAAGAAAAGGGTTAATCCCCTGACGTCAGAAAGGAGCAGATTAACAGACACCAGGAACCAACCAGGGGTTCGAAGTGAGGGTAAAACCAATGTCACTTGACCTGAAAGAGACGACAGGAAGTGGAACCCGGAAGACGCCAAGAAACACTGCATGGCTGCAGAACGGTGCAAGCAAGAGCAGACGCCATTTCGTGCAACCGACCCGGAGGATGCTGAGAAGCACAGTATGACCGCAGGGCAGTAGGAACAAACAAGCATTGGCATAGCCAATAGGTCTCGCCTTTTCGGACCTTATAAGTGTGTACCCATGCAACAGTTGCATAACTAAATACTTATAAGGTCCCAAAAGCGAGACCTATTGGCTATGCCAAGCGGCCGTGGGGCCGCGAAAGTGATCGCGATCAAACATCAAAGCGGCCGGGCGGCCGCGAAAGTGAAAGTAATCGCGGTCAAGCGCGCGCCTGCGAACATGCACTGTAGCTCTAGGCTGGCCTGGTAGCACTTTTTGGAGCCCTCTTAAAAAGTCTCGCCAGACCAGCGCATGCGCTGGGTCAGGCGAGACCTAAAAAGGACGCCTTCCACTGCAACCGGACCAGGGAAAGAAGAGGACGACGACGAAACTCTAGAGGTCTGGAGTGAAGAGTGGTGGTCGCCCCGGGAGATGTGAAAACACGACTGCAACTCAGGAGAGCTGCCGCTTCTGCGTACGTGACTGGGATTCGGGGTATAGATAAGAGAGCAGGTGGGCAATAAAGGGGAGCCGGGGCTGACAACATGACCAGCATAGCATTGTTTACGCTCCATGAGCTCGGTATTTACTTTACCTCTCTCTCTTTCTTTTTTTTGGCACATACATTTATTTTTGCTATTTATTTTATTGACATTTCTTTTAACCTGATAATCGGCCTGAGGAAGAGGCCAGATAAACTGTTTCTTATTGCTCATCATAGGGCAATACAATAGTAGTTTCATGATCTGAATGACCACTTCTTCTGGGTACCGATACTGCCAGGAAGGGCTAATGAGAATAGCTGGCCGGGTTACCAATAATGAGGAGGGAAATTGCCACAGTATAACCACTCTTGATTTCCATGTGCACGTTTCCTATCCCAACCCTTATTCTTATCAAAGAGGGACCTAAAAATCTTGCAGAGAGAGAGAGAGAGAGAGAGAGAGAGAGAGAGGAGGAGAAAGGCAGAGGGAACACATATCCACTTTCTTCTCCAATCTAGACCTCTGCCCAGCACTCCTAGGTGTGGTAATGGTCCCTATCCTGCACCTGAAAGCGCAGTATCACTATACTTACTGCCATCTCCCTGTCTTCTTCCCTGAAATCCTGGGACGTATCACCGAAAGAGCTCTGACTTAGAAAGAAGCAGAAGAAGAGAAATGCTGTCAGAGGAAGAGAGGAATTGAAGACGTATTCAACCTGCTTCACACCTATATTTTTTTTGCTTATTGTTTGCATCTCTCCCCTAATAAAACACCAAGATTGAGAGACCCAAGAAGCCGCCTAGATTCGTTTTATGCCCATCTCTCCCACAGAGACGGAATACATACTCCCTATATGCTGATGACCTTCTCCTGTTTGTTTGGGACATGCTCAGACTCTTAATGACTTTGCTGCCCTTTCCGGTTTGCGGGTTAACTGGGCCAAGTCCTGCCTGTTCCTGTTTACCCCTTCATACCCCAATCCTATCTTTGTCCTCAGTAGTGTCCTAGAGGCATGGAAACCTGCTACCTTTTGGTATTTAGGGGTCAGAGTGCACCATCAACTAATAGACCTTCTGGAGGACAATTTGGTGAGAGCAATAACTGCTATTAGATCCCAGAAATCGTTCTGGCATGCACTCTCGCTGTCTGTCATGGGCTGCATAGCTCTGCTCAAAATGGTGGTCCTACCTCAACTATATTTTTTAACTAACCTGCCACTATATATCCCTACTCTCCTCTTTCGCTCTTTTGAGGGAACTATGGGAGAATTTATTTGGAACAAGTCTTGCTGCAGGGTGACACTCACTAAAAAGTACTTGCCTACTGATTGAGGCGGGCTTGCTGTACCAAATATGGAGCAGTACTGATCCAGCGGTGTACCGACAACAGATACGCAACTATCATATACTCACCTGGGCCTATAAAAAGACACTTTCGAGTAAAACGCTGGAATTCGGTGGAAAGTTTTATATATATATTTCACAATATTCAGGATTAGTTATTTCATACTCCTAACTAACCCTTTTACTGATCAAAAAGTTCTTTCCTCTGGTCAATGGACCATTAGTTGAACTAGTTGATGGTGATAATTAACATAACTCTAACTAGTCTTTTATTTAAAGTAAATAACCACAGACTCAGGAAGTTTTAAATCTTTATCTAAATTAAATGGCTGTGAAACGTTCAAAAATACAGTGCATTCACCAACATTAATAGGAGAGAAAATTCAATTAATTAAACACAAACAACATTTACCTCGGACTCAAGCAATAATCCATGTTCAGAAAGGGAGAGGACAGAGAGAAAAAGAACATTTGCAAATAACTAGAAAGTATTTTTACCAAGGATGGTGTGAAAGACCAACCCCCTGGCCAAAGGTCTGGTAAGGGTCGCCCGGAATAGGTCCGGAGACAAAGACTTCAAGACAGGATAGTTGACCTCTCTAGAATACCAATGGTTGCGCCACACCCCTCTCTGACACTCTCTGCCTCCTCGAGATTCTTCCGCGATCTTCTGATCTAACCCAACTAATTAGGATAGAAAGTTCTGCTTCAGTTTCGGCATTCGGCTCTTCATCAGCATCTCACAGCATCTCTCCCAGCATCAGCATATCCGACTCTCAGCATCTGTGTCTCTCTTCTCTCTCTAACTTACTAAAGCTATCTTAATTATACCTTTCATCCACTGATACCAGCTCAAGATGATTCTTTGTAGACATGACACAAATCACCAGGAATCAACAGATTGTGCGTTATAAACTGAATGAGATCCTTGTCAAGATACGATATGAGAATGTACTGTATTTTGCCTTGTGAATCTGATTCCCACTGTTTAATAAAAAGAATTATAAAAAAATATATATATGCCTTTCGTTCTTCATGTTCCACCCACTAAAGTTTCAATATCGTAAAAATACGAAATATGATTGGTCAGGCAAGGGAGAAGCTCCATCACACCATGCTTACATGTCATTAAAATCAGTTCAACTATTGTTCGCAAATCCATCCCCTTAATTTTTATTCATAAATTTAGTTGTCATTCGTCTTTTATCTCATTCTGAAACAATTTAATAACATTCTGAATACGAGTCTTCATCGTTGAACTTTTCACCATCCGTTCCCATGCTTGTAACACTCAATCTTGGCTTCCTTTCAAATGCTCAGTCATGGCCTTCATGGCTTCATTCAGTGGACATGCGCAGACTTCGCATCACTTCATTCAATTTGGGTATGTAAGAGATGCCCAAATACGCACTAGTGATAAAGTCAGAAAGACAAATATTACTTTCACAAATAAAATGGTCGCACTGTATACCACCCACCTATACTCTATCTCAGTTTTTTATTAATATCTTTTCCTGCATTAGCATTAGTAAAAATACCTCGATTTAGTTCAAACAAGCAGATGCCATGCACGCGACTCTTCAAGACTCCATTTTAGTGTCTTCTGCTCATTCGCCAGAATTTCCCTCCAAGCATTAATACATCAGACTACATAGATGCAGATGACGCATGCGCACACAGTTCCCCGTTAAAAGCTTTATTAGTCCATCTTCCTTGTTATCCGCATTAGTACACACATACGCAAGCTTCACTAACCCACGTGTTCATGTGGTGCATATTAGTTATTCACAAAACATGATTAATAACTTTGTTAGTGAGTTAACAAGTGGATTGCTTCTGAGCAAGTTTCTTTTCTACGGAACCTTCCTCCATCTGTACTACCTTGTCTCACTGCTCCCGTGAGTGGTCAGGTGGGTTGTGTGGTAGCAGCTCTAAGACACTGCCACGCTATCATTGGCCTTGTTTCTCTCGACGATACTCTGACTTTTTCACCCCTGCACTCGTGAAAGGCCACCAGAATCGTTGGTACTAGAGGTTGCATATAAGTTCTTCCGTTGTAGCCTATACATCAGATGGGCACCTGCACTACACCTGTTGGGCCCGCCTAGGGGAGGTAAAGCCACTTCGCTCACCGAGCTTTCCACTTAGCTACAGGCTGGCATGCACACCTTAGGGGACCTTTACTGAGATGGTGTACAGGCACCTTTTGACATGTTAGTGGAGGAAGACGGAATACCACCGGGCCAATTCCTTTTACACACCTCCTTGATTGCAGCGTTGGGTACCAAATGGGGAGACATGTCAAGGAAACCTCCACCACACCTTATTGTTCAATACCTACACGTCATAGGGACCGGGAGGCACCTTACGAAATAGTTTGCAGAATTCCTGGGTCATCACATGGCAACCTCACTCACATCTTGTTAACAACACTGGGATGCTGATGTGGCTTGCCCCAGCACGGACAATGATTGGCATGCCATATTGGAAGGTCAAGTCCATGTTCCCAGGAACGCTCGCTTCTGCCTCATCCAATATTATATAATTCAGGGAGCTTACTTAACACCAGCCATGATAAACAGGTACTTTAATCGTGCAGACACACATTGCCCCAGATGTCACCTCCTGGATGCTGACCTTCTTCGCATGCTGTGTGAGCTTGCCCACTTTTCACTGGCAGCATGGAATGACTCAATTATCAGTATGTATGGGACACACATTATCCCATACGTGAGAGACATCTATCCTGGGTCTATTTCGTAAAAGTATGGGGCAGAGGCTCATTTCTCGCTTTCTTGATTTAGGGCTACTGACGGCCAAACACTTAATCACCAGGCGCTGGAGGTTGCCTGAGCCACCTCCTTTGTTAGCTCGGAAATAATCGCTCCTGGTATGGGCCTAAGCTGAAAGCAGCGCTCTGCATAAGGAAGACACCCTGGGATTACACAGGATCACTATTGCTGTGGAATAGGACTTTATATTGCATGATTTCCATAATGAACTGCATTCCGATTCGGACCACTCAGCTACCATAGATAGAGCAGGAGAGACAGATATAGCGCCTTAACATAACCTGTCACAAACGTGTGATGGGACGGTGACACTGTGCTTGCCCCTCATACAGTCCAGGACTTACTGGGTTGTCCGAAAGGTGATGTGTATGCTGTTGTTGACTTTTGGAAATTGGGTGTGATATGGTAGGCCAGGGAGACCCAAGTTTGGCAGAGTTATCCCTGTAGATTTTCTCCTTCCCCCGCCTCCGCACCTCTTTCTCTCTGATAATTACTATTGTAGATGATTTCATTGCAGGTTTCCACCCGCATCAATGGCACATGTACTAGGCCCTGTATTGGGAATCATATGAGCACCAAGTAATGGCTCCTGCATTTTGTGAATTCTATACTTATAGTCTACACACGTGCTCCCAAGCATCCTCACTGCGGCATATGCCACTTGTATATCAAACGTATTTTGTATAATTTGCTAACCAAATGGATTTTTCTTCTAATACAGATATATCTTTGGCAAAATATTGAACTGTTAACCTCCTACCATGTTTATGCTCCTTTTTGAACAACAAAAAGCAGATTCAAACAAAAAAATAAGATTGCATTTGAAAAAAGGGTTGGTGAACAATTCACTAACACTTTTTGCTAACCTAATCTTTATACATTAGGGCTTTGTCCCTATGGTGAGCAGCTCCAAAACATTGCTTTCACTGCATAATTAAAGTTACATTTTTCTATGGAAAAGCCTGGTGTGACTTAGAGTCGATTTTAACAATTTTGTCAAAAAATGCTAAAAACTTGATGCAAAGTTGTTTTACTGTTTATCAAAAATTTAGTTTAATGGGGAAAGTAGTTTTTTTGCAGCTAAATTGGAAATGTAACTTTTAAAACACATAGTTGGTGCTGCCTGGAATCTCCAGTAATCAATTACATTCTGCTGGGCTTCTCTCTTTTCTTCTAGCTTTATGTTTCATTTCTGTTGGTTTTCATTTAGATTTTACTTCTCTTCTATACTTAAAATGGTGCAGGTTCAAAAAGGAAATTTAGGAAAACCAGCAATTTTGAAAAGGACCTAAAGAAAGCTTGTGGACACAATCTTTTTTTCGTTGGAATAGGGGCCAAATGTCCTCATTGGTCTCCAAGTTTAGGATAATGGCAGATAGCATGTGGAGGTGGATTCCATTCTAATGAACTTGACATTTTACTTGAGAAGCAAGCGGGGAACGACAATTGGACATCAGTAGTTGTGGGGGAGTGAATAGCAGTATTGGAGTCAGGAGGTTCTTTACATCAAACACCATTGGAGGTTGCATGGAAACACCCATTTACCAGCCATGGTATGCCCCCTTGGCAAAAAGCTGTACACAGCACACCTTTGCATTACTTTTAGGCAACTTTCCAGTGCACAAGTTGTTTTGCACTGGAAAATAAATCCCAAATCAACACTTTATACTTATTTGCAGCACTTTTGAAGGCTTTGCATTACTGCAAAGTGTTCAAACATCTGACACTTTGTTTTTAATACATGATTTGCAATTTATTCGTCAGGGTATCAAACCTTTTACCTGGTATTAGTGACTGTGTTTGTCCTGATGATGCCTGATGCAGAGTAAAACTGGTAAGTATCTTTTATACAGTTCATTGTAGACAATAAAGTATTTCCGGAGGTCCATGTATGGTAAGGAAGGTAAGCTGCAGACTTTGTTGTCATAAATTGTCTAATGGAAAGTACAGGTGGGCCTCGTCCTTGCGTGGACACAATGTGGCCAGTAGGTAATGTGTCCAGATGTCCGGCATGGGGAGCGCATGATCATTGCGTTTGCTGTGTCCTGGTTGGCTATATGTTCCTAACTTATGTGGCATCTGACTTTATGGTGATGTGGGAGTGTGCATACCCCTCTGGCCATAAGTGTTTTATTTGGGCCAATCTCTCTAGACCATTGTAGTGTGCTGAGCCTATCTGTGGTATTGATCTAGGGTTTTCTGTTCATGCGTTTATCTGCCGGCTGTGTGCCCCTCAACCTGTGACCTATCAATCAGTGATCTTGGGCCTAGGTCTCAGAGCCTGCCTGACTACGTATTTGCGAGTCAGGGTTGATGTGGATTTTAGAATGGGCGAATGCATTAATAAAGATGCAATTTCGTTCTCATAACTGAATGTACCATTTTTCATAGTGGCATCGACGTTTTCCATAGTTACACTCCTCCCCTGTAGTTGATTTGTCAGCTGCACTCTCTGACTCTGACCTTTCCAAAGTTACTTTATTGGGGATATGTTACATCTTACTAGTTACTTCAATCTTTCCCATTTTGATGAGAGCATTTTTACAGCAGGTAATCCCCAATTGTACAGTCCCGCATAAAAATAGGAACACAATGAAAACTGGCAACAGCAATTTTCACAAACCGGAGATCCATTGGGGAGCCAAAAGAACCAATTTAAAACCACTCCTACTCAGGGGCACCTCCCTCCTCACTAATGTGTCTCTGTGTGTGGTGAGGTGCTTGGATGGCAAGTGTCAATGTCCCATTGTCTGCGTCATTCCCTTGGAATGAAGGTGCAGCAGACCGCACCAATCTCAGCACACACCCCTCCCTCCATCGCGGTTATTAAATCCAATACCTATTGATGCTGCATTACCATGAGACTGATTGCATAATTTCTTCCTTGATTGAATTAAAGCCAAGCTCAGTGCTGTTCATCATTTTAAGCATTTCCCACCTGGTTATTTGCAACTAGCTGGTGTTGGCTTTTGTCTGCAAGGTGAAGACGGGTATCAACCCTCCTGCTGAAACTTGTGTATCAGTAAACAGTCTGAATTCTTCGGGAATGTCCTTGTACTGAGCTCAGATAAAATAGTCTACAGTTCTCTTCTCGCGAGCCTGGTGCAGCAAGGGTGTCTTCCTCCTTAACGGGTACTGGTATAAGTCTGATAGTTCTTCTCCAAGGATGACCAGGGTCGGGCAGTGTATGGTGACCAGGGACAGAATTTGTGCCATCCAGGGACAAGCTGAGTGTAAGCACCCTCGCCACACTGCCAGTAGAAATCCATCAGCATAGATGTGCCCTATTGCATAACCGGAATGTGTATGAGCATGCCACAGTTAGCATTTGTGCCCATTGCAATAATCCTTTACCTCTGAAACATAAAATGACTGTGTATATAAAAAATGTTTGTAACATCTTGCATACATTTTTATAGATTGTAGTGGAAATAGTAAATTTCACTCCTTTAGTATCCAGCACCTTCCCCAAATTGGTGCAGAATAGAGTAAGAATAGTAAATGTGACTCGGTTAGTCTCACACCCAGGGATCCTCGGGAGTAGTACCCTCCAGTGGCCCAGATTCCCGAAGCTCCGGCTCTCTTATATTTGAACATAATATCACAGCATCTAGATGGAGGGGAGGTAATTTATGGAGGGAATGCCAGGGAAGGAGACCTGTAAAGGAAAACAGCAGCCAACCAAGATCTCTTTGGCTTTCGATCTCAGCAAGCAATGAATTATCTCAACATTAAAGAATATTTTGTGTGTATGTATATATATATATATATATATATATATATATATATATATATATATATATATATAATATATCCAACTGCATTTCTCCAATTTCTCCAATTTTGCTAGGAGCCCCATCCCTGCAGGGCAGCTATGTAATGCGGGCATGGAGAGCCCCTCATTTAAACATACAAAGAAGAAGAGTATCAAAGCCCAAATCTGAAGAACACAAACATTTATTTATTTCAGACAAACTGGCAGCATACCTTTCCTGACGCGTTTCGGCTGTCCTACGCAGCCTTGTTCACAGGTGAGTCACATCAAAAAGCACGTAATTGGGAAGCCTTAAATCCATATTTTGCTTAATAGCGTCTAAGCCATCCCAGGCGTGGATGCTATTGAGCAATATATATTATAATCATTACAGCTTGGAACAATGTATTTGCAATGCGAGTGCATTGTGGGAGTTGTATGCTTGCATATAAGCATACAAGGTCACGTGTCTTCCGACAAGGACATGACATCATTCATGTCTCCTCCTAGGATCCTCAAGGATCCCAGCAGTAGGTCAAGGAGTGTCATGCCTAGGGAGGAGAAGGTATCTCCCTGCATTCCAGGTGGGTCATATACAGTTCCCAAATTTAAGACGTGTCCCTCCTACTTCCAAGTCTGAAGCACAAATATACCCTATGGATCCCTTCAGGTCCTATCTGGGGTGTATGCAGTTATGGATCGAAGGAGGATTCCCGCTCCCCGTGACCCCAAAGCATTGCCCGCCTGTTTCACTAGGGTGTACCCTCACCTGCAAAACACTCAAGATGATGGACAGAATGTTTCACATTGGCAAAACATTCACCCCCAGTCACAGATCTGGGTTTAATCCATCGTTATTTTGCTCACCACGCCACCCCAGTTCAGACATGGCCATATGCAAATCAGTCTTGACCCTGTGCCTCATGGGAACAGTCCAGCCCGAACTGCCAAGCCAGGTCTTACCTGGACCGGAATCCTGCATCCTAGGACCGGTTTCAGGGTTTCACCCCTCTTCAGCCAGGATAGCTTGACTCCAGTGGCGTAGTGAGCACGGGACCCACGTCTGGGCATAGCCTTCTCACATAGGGCGAACAGCACAACACACAAGATGATGGACGGAATGTTGCACATTGGCAAAACATTCACCCCCAGTCACAGATATGGGTTTAATCCATCGTTATTTTGCTCACCACGCCACCCCAGTTCAGACATGGCCATATGCAAATCAGTCTTGACCCTGTGTCTCATGGGAACAGTCCAGCCCGTGCCAAGCCATGTCTTCCCTGGACCGGAATCAAGCATCCTAGGACCGGTTTCGGGGTTTCACTCCTCTTCAGCCAGGATAGCTTGACTCCAGTGGCGTAGTGAGCACGAGACCCACGCCTAGGCATACCCTTCCCACATAGGGCAAACAGCAAAACACACATGATGATGGACGGAATGTTGCACATTGGCAAAACATTCACCCCCAGTCACATTCACCCCGAGTGGGACGGGTATGCTCAGACGTGAGTCCCGTGCTCTCCATGCCACTGGAATCAAGCTATACTGGCTGAAGAGGGGTGAAACCCCGAAACTGGTCCTAGGATGCTTGTTTCCAGTCCAGGGAGGACCTGGCCTGGCAGTTCGGGCTGGACTGTTCCCATTGGGCACAGGGTCAAGACTGATTTGCATATGGCTGGGTCCAAACTGGAATGGCATGGTGAGCAAAAAAACAATGGATTTAGGCCCAGATCTCTGTTCTGGGGTGAATGTATGACATTGTTCTGCATTCTGTCCATCAATAGTTCTTTTTGCATTTGTACCCTCACCTGTCCAGGGCCCTGCAGTTTTGCCCCTGCAGGCGAGTTTCCTGCAGGAGGACTAGATCTGGCTTGTGTCGTTTTATGTATTGTAGTGCTAATGTCCGCTTAAACTTGGACCCCAAGCCATTTACATTCCAGGATATGATTTTAAGTGTATTGTGCTTCCACTCCCCCATCAGTCAGTGTGTCATGAGTTATGTCTTTTCTGGTCAGGCTCTCATGGCCTGACTCAGGTTCACCCCCTGCTTCTTGCATGTTTTGTCTCCTGAATCTCTATGCCTCAACCAACTGCTTCTGAAACTTCAGAGAAATAAACTTTTACCTCAACTCCCCCCCCCTCCCTGCAACCCTGCACTGTGGGATTAAAACTACCCACCTCCCCAATTTGCAGAGCACCTGTCGCCCTCAACTGTAACTGAACGATTTTAGGGGGTTGTCCGCCCTGACACTTGATCTCCCTGAACCCTCGCAGCCCGCTGGCCCCCTATTCGCCAGGGGGCCCCAGCCTCGTCCAGCCAAATCTTGTAGGATCAAGCTGCACCCCCGCTAGTACAGCCAGGAAAGGCCAAAGACTGGAAAAGAGCTAAATCCAGGTGTCCATTGTTCCACTGCTGTGATCTGTCTCATCGTCCCATCTCCCCCCCCACCAAGGTCCACTATACCGGCTATAACAAGGTATGTTGCTTGTCACCGGGCCTGCAGGTGTATCTCGTAGACTCTGAGTTCTGTTTGCACTGCCAGCCCACTCCTATAGCTAAGGATTAGCTTGGATCTGCTTTGAGTTTCTCTGGTCAACTTCTTCACTTGGGGGTTCTTCATCTTATCTCTTCCGGGGGATGTTCTCCTTGGTCCCTTTTGATTCCTGCGTTCTTGTGTGCGCCACCCATCTGGCCAACCATCCGTCAAATCCCAGGCCTCCGCTGGCGAGTAAAAGAACCAGGATTTCCCCTCTGCAAGAACTTTCAGTTTGGCAGGATATGACATCATAAATTTCAGTTCTTTTCCCCGAGAATTGTTTTGACCTCCTCAAAGCTTCTTCTTTGTTTCTGGACCTGTAGGGTGAAGTCCAGGAAGAAGCAGATCGTGGAGATTTCTGTGTACGAGCTGCTTGCAGGATTGCATCTCGGGTCTCGGTTGTGGGATTGGTGCCCTGTGCACGCTTTCGACCGAGAAGAACTTTGAGAGATGTTTGGGGCAGAGATGGATTGTGATCAGGACTTACACTAATAGGTCAACGCTCTGGACTTCCACCCACTCAGTCACCCCCACGATGTATATGTTATTGCACCTTGATCTCCCTTCCTTGTCCTTGACTCGTGCCTCTAGTGCCTCTTGTTGTTTGAGTAGTTTGCACATTTTCTGCCGTAGGACCTGGAGGAGGTCTGGAGATCTTGAATGTTTGTTTCCACCGTTTTCACCTTCTCCCACATCTCTGAAAGTCTGCCCTTAGGAGCCCCACTTCAATAGTGACTGAATCTATCGTGGGTTCTAGGGAGGATTTAAGGTCTTGTATCAACATCATGATCGTTCTCAGTGAGGGTTCCCAGGGGGCCGTTAGGTCCGCAGGTTGGCTCACCTCCACTTGATGGTGTCTGGGGACTGCATATTTGTCCATTTTGTTTATTTGCGGTGGTAGCTGCCGCTTAAGTTTCACCATTTCATCTAGTTGCCTGGTTTTGGGTTTGTTACGTCTGTGTCGCTTTCGGGCTACTCGTCACCGCCTCCAGCTTCTCCCCCGCCTGTGTTCAGGATGCGGTTATGAGCCGGTATTTCAATGATGTGATTTTGGGTCACGTTGTCCTTATCGGGTGACTGGGGTCGGGAGGAGGATCCTCTGATTTTCATTTTCCGGTTGGGGATCTGTTAGTTACAACTCCAGCAGGAGCGACGCTCTCCTTAATTATTGTTCTGGGGGCGGACTTCCTTAAGTTGTGTGTCGCCATAATGGTGGGAGCACGCCTCGTCGTCCCCCTACTCCTGGGGCTCTGTTTTCACACAGCACCACCCAGTCAGGTATGTCCTTTTCCTTCCAGCACCCGGGGCTGGCTAGGGCTGGGTTAGGAGGAGTTCAAGTGAATGCCACTGCCCTTGTGTTTTAGTGTGAGACTGCCTATGTGCCTCTTTCACATGGCCTCCCGTTGTTTCGTTGAGGGATCTTATTGCATTTCCGGGCCTCATTGCGAGTGGTAGGGTGATTGGTAGCTCTGTTTGTCCTGGGCTTCTCCAGCCCCACACTAGGACGGTTCCACTTCCTCCCTGGAGAGGGACTTGGGGACTTGTGCTGTTTGGCAGTGGACGACAGTGCTGTATTTTAGTATTTTTGCTGATCAGGCCCAGTCGTGGCAGTGCACCGTTGTGTTGCCGAGAAGCTGTGTGTCCCCCTGCAGCTAGGGATCGAAGCGCTTCTCCCAGGGCCGGAGGCGAGCTAGCCCCCTGCACACCCATCTGGGTCTTCTTGTTGGTCCTGGGGTGCGGTAGTAGAGTGGTGGGCGTGCTTACCGTACCTGATCACACCTTTGCCTACAGGGTCAGACAGTTGCCGACTCACCGGGGCTGTCTCTACTTGCATTCAAGGGGGGGCCCTAGCCTCCACGGGGCCCTAGCCTCCACCAGCCCCTAGCCTCCACCAGCCCCTCTCTGGTGTAGGCCGTTTCGCCGCGACTGACCTGCCCCTGCCACGCAGACTTCGTTTGGACGTCTGTGGTGCATCTAGGACGACCGGACTTGGCTCGTTTCGAGGCTGCGTGCCTCCTCTAAGGTCATTGTGTGTTCCCCTGCTGTCTCGGTACCGAATAGCAGGATGGATGGTGGACCGCAGGCCTCTGGTTCACGGGAGCTCACCTTCTATGTGGCCATGTTTGTTGGCGCCACGCACCCCCATATTTTTACATTTGTATATTTATATTTCAAATTAAAATAAATATTTATATATAAATAAACAATACAATTTTATTATTGCACAAAAAAATGTCGATCATATTAACATTGTTTTGCATGTTGTACATTTTCCATTTTTTATTGTTTGACATTTCTTTATCTTGTCATACATTGTTTGATATACACATTTTCCATATCATTTTTCAGTATATATTAACTAATTGTATATATTTTATACTATTATTTATACTTTAAAATTTTTCTTCATATTTTATAATAATTATTGGCATGTTATACATGTTTACATTTTTAAATATCTTGAAATACATTTGTTAAATATTTTTTTTTATATCCCCACTGATATCTATAGAGAGAGAGTGTTTCTTTTTGTTTTATTTAGTGGCCAGTTTTTTTAGCGCTAGATTCTATTTTGTAGTCTATTTGTGTCATTTTTCGTCTAGTTTCTGGGATCTGATTTTATTTGTATATATATTAATTAATATTTAAGTTGATTTATAAATGTTTGAAGTTAATAGCAATTACTTTTTGGGGGTTATATTGTTATGAATTTAGTTCTATATATTCTTGAGGGGTGAATTCTGAATATTTTGATGATGTAATATGTTTATTTTTTATTTAATCATGTGTATGAAATATTTTGTTTATTTTGAATAATCATGTCACATGAAAAAGTATTTTTTCTAAATATTAATGATATTGTAATTATTTTGGCAACATTAGTGTAGTTGCTATTGTTGTGAATCAATATTTTTGACATATTATAAGTTTATTTAAAGATTATATATTTATTCTGGAGGTGGAGGCACAAAATGAGGCGGAGATAGCCCAGGACTGAGATACCCAATATAATGAACACCATTGTTGTACTTGAGATCTATTATATCACTTGCTGTAATGCTGAGCTTTTATTTGTTTTGCTAAATAAAAAGAGTTGAAAATATGATATTTTGTTCTGACATGTGTGCTTTTGATGGTAGTAAATTTTTTGATTTTTAACAACAATATTTGTGGTTAGTTAAGTATAAGAAGGTATTATTTTTTATTGATATTTCTTTTCAAATATTTTTCTGTTTCGTATGCATCAATATTATGTCAGTGATCCATTATTTGTGCTTGATTTTAGGTTCTTACATTTTTAGTTCATTTTATCCTTACCAACAAAAAGGGAGCTATATTCATTCAAGTCACCAATCAATATGCTTTAGAAATCATGAGATAGCCATTCTACATAGAACATTATACTAAATTACCAAACAATCACTTACCTGCCCAACAAAGTAAGATCAGGACTTTCACAGATATTCCTATAGGACTAGGCATCAAGTGTGAGAATTTATGATAAGAAATACATTACCTAAAATTCAAGAAGAGCTGATCAACCCACCTGGTAGACCAATAATTTTTTATATGGGTCAGTATTGTAACCACTTTGTCAATAAGTGGACTTGGTATCTTTTGTCCTATCGTATGTCCAGTACAGCATGAACTTTATCTACGGTTTTGAGGACCAAATGTTTAATAGTGAAGATTCTATTCATGTTGGACAATGAGATGCTATTGTTGAACATTCTTCAACAGGCAGCATCTGAAAACAAGTTTTCAATACTTACTGAACACACAAATAATCCTCTGCTGAATGAGTGGATATTGTTCATAAACAAAGCTATTTCAAGTGCAAAATCAAAATCTTTTTTGCAAACAAAAAGTGTGGCAATGGAGCATGTTTTGCTCCAGACATAGTAAACTTGAATGTAGATGATTATGTACTACAGAATATTCAAGAAGACACTAAACGTTTCCACCAAAATAACTGCATGTGGGGAGAATGATGTATTTCTGATGAGACCGGTTGCAGCAAAAATATTCCATGATGTCTCAGACTGGCTCAACAGAGGTTGGATTAGACTTTTCCTGCCCATTTCAGCAAAAGAAAAGTTAGTTATTTAGACCTACTAGAATCTGAATATAACAACCTATACACCACCTTGTTTTAAAAAAAATTAAAAGAGGAGCACTTGCTATTACTCTTTAGCAGTTGGCATCCTCTTGGATTATGTGACAACTGTCCATTTCAGTAATTTTGGAAGCTGAGAACAGTTGTGATTTCTATAACAAAGCAAATAAATTAGTCCACAAATGAACAACCATAGGTTATCTTTCAAAGCTTGTTAAGAAAGCATTACAAAAGCATTGTACTAGTCATGTAATGTAGTACTTCACTCAAAAGATAACACTTTGACACCAAAGCAGATGATTTGTGTCTGAACGTTTATCCCACTAAATAACAAAGGTCAGAGAATAATTTGAAATATGTGATAGATATTAGATAGAATAAACACTATTACTCTGCTGTCTGCATAGATCCAGAATCAGAACATCAAAGACCTTCTAAAATGGGGGTGCAGACAACAGAGGACACTGATTGAATTGCATCCCAGTAGGGTTTACCCCCAATATCAGTTTCAAGCCCTTACGTGCCTTGGGCAGAGTGTCAGTCAGTGACTTTTTGTCAGAGAATATTGTAGGGTCACCAACACTCACTGACCCCATCCCACTATGTGATGAGTAAGGGACTGGCGCCTCTTCTCATTGGCTGACGTAAGCTGAGCCAATTACTGGAGGCGCCAGTCCCAACCCTCCAGTAACCTCAGAGGTTTTCCTCCCACGACCTGATATCACCAGTGCAGCCTGAAGGTTTTTAAAATGTTTAGTACATGTGTTGTGTTTGTATGTATGAATATATATGTATTAGTGTGTGCATGCTGTGGATGAGTATGTGCGTGTGTATGTGTGTGTGTGTGGTGGGTGTATGTTTACATGCTTGTGAATGTATGGGTGTGAGAGAGTGTCCATGGAGATCGGTTAGAGTGAGTATGTGCATGCGGGGCGACCTGCCCGCCACGTCCGCCTGCTCAAATTATTAGCCCCAACTGAATGAAAGCTGGCTTAAAAGAAGCCTTCCAGCCACCACATTGACAATATGATATTGTGTAGGAAATGGGCTTCGGGGGGCATGGCCAGCCAGGGATTAGAGTGAATGTAGATCCATGAGCTCCACTCCGTCCCTGTAGATTCAGCCTACATCAGCATCATGCGGCCCCCCAGAAATTTTGCTTTGGCTTGGTGACCTGTTTTGCCACCATGCAGGGCCTGCAGACAAAATTGGGCCAGAATCACCACCAATGAAGAAGGAAATTCTCTGTCTAGCCATTGTCTTCGACCGTCTAACGAGAAACAGCCAGGACTCTCACTCCACACCTAAGAGGCATGCCGTGGACCTTACTGAGAATGGGTGCTCTGTAGATAAACCATGTATACATGGGAAGAAGGAGAGTAACAGAAGCAGCTGGAAAAGTGTTGGGTGATCCTTGATAAGTGGCAAACTCAAGCACCCCTGCCTAGGTGACACATTGAGCTGAGCACCTGACACAAACAATTTGAGGGATCCACAAGGGGCCCCACAGTTGAGGAGATACATTTAAATAATAAAGTGGAGAGGCAGTTAGAAAATCAACAAACTGTGGTCCATGGAACTAAAGGGCCAATCACTGCTGGGGACATAGCAATAGCCCAACAAATTCAGGGGGTGAGCACAAACTGATATGTTAATACCTTGAGGAAGAGATAGGGAGTCGAAGGGGTAATCCCCAACTAGCAACAAAAATGATACAGGTCTACCGAGGTAAGCAGGCAGAAAGCTGTGGTTTTCGTCGATATATTATGACTGAAAACAGATATCAGACCTGAATATAAAAAGAGACAGAGTCCCTATGAGGGACCAAAACACTCAAGCCTCAGTTCAGTAGCAGCACAGGGTACACCACACGAGTGTGAGAAGGTGGCCTGATAATAAGATGTCCACTAGTTCTAGTGGGCACCTTGTATCAGTCCAAACAACCCCTTATGGTGATAGGTTAAAGACAACCTTTATTGAAAGCTATCCTAGTGGTAGCTATGGAGAGCAGCCTTCAGGCTAAGTCTTGAAGGAATGTAAAGCAGCTTGTTTTACCAGTCCTATAATCTCTTGAATGATCAAATGAAAAGACAACCACACCAGGTATATATTTAAAATATATGTATTTAGGTTAACACACACCCCTCTAGTCTCTTTATGAGACTGGAGTTCGAAGTACTTAGTTTACAAGAACCACGACTGGAATAGGCACTAGGCCTATTGCACCTAGAATCGCTGGGACCCCAAGGAACCACCCAAGGTAGTGACACAGGGGACCCACGGGGACTGTATGCAGTGTGTAAACACAACCGCGAGTTCCCATTATCTTCTATGGGCAATGTCGCGGTTGGAATTTTAAAGATTAGGGACACTTCTAATCGAGTCAGGACCAAACCCTTTTGAACTTAAGAAGTTCTAGGGCTAGCACCCACAAGAGCACCGGAGTTCTCGAGTTACCTCACCCAGGGAAGCCGGGTGCATAGGTGTCTTTTGGTGTCGGGTCGCGGCGTCGATTTCAATGGAAGCCTGCACAGAACTGCTGCTGCCATGAAGAGGAGAAGTTTCCGGAGAGATCCAAGCCTGGATCTGTGATGTAAGGTACCTGAAAGCAGAGGGGACAGAGTCTGGGTCACTTGCCAGTGACCTAGGACAGGATGGACCAATGCCCACAGATGTCGGGTGCTTCAGGTGAGTTGATGGGTGTCTTGACTCTTCAGCCACGAGGTCCAGGAGGTGTCAACGAAGTCCACGAGCCGGTTTCAAGCCTGACCACAAAGTCTGTCGAGTGCTGCGGTGTCGGCGACCAGAATGGACCCAACAAGTCTTGGCAACGGCAAGTCACTGGAATTCAGAGAAAGGACTGCGATGCAGACCAGCAAGGTCTGAGGGACACACCCAGCGAGGGTAAGTGAGGGCACGTCTGGAGCAACCAGGTAAGCCCAATCAGAAAAGGAGTCATCTTCGTGGGGACCTGCTAGCCAACAGGCTAGTGATCGTGAAGGAGCCTTGAGCGGTCGCACTTGAGGCTGGCCCACGGGTCACTCGTGGAGTGGAGGCCAACAATCTTTGGTGCAGGAGGTGCTCAAGGCTGGGGCTACTCTGAGCCCAAAGCACAACTTCGAGGAGGACCAGGAAGATAGTGTTGCTGCAAAAGTTCACGGTGTCCAGGGGTCACGGTTCCACATCACCCACGATAGCCACGGGCCTCAGCTTTGCTGTGGACTCAGGGTAGCCTCGGGGAAGTCTGGAAATCCACATCTGGGGATGCAGAAACTTCGGCGCCCGGCGGGAGCTTCAGAATTGCAGACTGGTCAGTTACTTCTTTGGTGCCTGCCAAGCAGGGGAGTCACTACTTGACCCCAAAGGAGATCTCTTCAGTCTTCTAGTCAGGATAGAACGTCGAAGGTCCAGGATGTACGTTGCAGAGTTTCGTCCAGGGTAATCTAAAGTCCTAGGGACTGGATTCCTATACTTATAGTGAGTTCAGGGGATGGACTAACTCTAAGGCCCCACCTATGGGTGGGCCAGGAAAGAGGGGTGGTTACACCGATTTCCTTTGTCCAGTTTCACACCAGAGCAGGGGCAGGTAGCCCCTGCAACCGGTTTGAACTGGAGTATGCCCAGGGACACCAAGTGTGCCCCCAGTGCAGGACTTCAAAACACCAGAGAGTGCTCCCGCCCAAGCCCAATAAACATCAGCCTGTCTGGGGAGGTGGGGACACCTCCCCTCGACAGGAAACCTATTCATCATCATCATCATCATCATCATCAAAATCTTTATTTCGGTCACTATGGACCATAAAAGAATGCGACATGAATACAATTATAATTTCCACATAAAAGAGTAAAATAGAAAGTAACAAGTAAGCCATAAAACAGTCATATAAAAGACATTTTTCATTTAACACGTGGTGTTGATGGACAAAATAAGTCGGTTACGGATATACCACATTGCTGTTAAGAACTTAGAGACTGCAAAAACAGTAGGGGCGGATAAGTCTGACTTTAAAATTCTATATGCATGGTGAAATCGCCTAAAACCTAACTTTCTGAGTAGTGGGACAAGCCAAAATTTCCAGGGTGTATTAAATGCGGGGCAAAAGAAAATAACATGTAGTTCGTTTTCTCGCACAAGTGGGCATACTTGACAGTTCACTGTACAGTGTGTTTTAGACCAGTGTTCGGTATATGCCCTCAAGGGAAGAGTTCCATAACGCCACTGCATATACAACTTTCTTG
The DNA here is from genome assembly GCF_964204655.1 of Triturus cristatus. Taxonomy (NCBI): domain Eukaryota; kingdom Metazoa; phylum Chordata; class Amphibia; order Caudata; family Salamandridae; genus Triturus; species Triturus cristatus. The sequence continues at coordinate 1,185,212,685 of NC_140581.1, read as the reverse complement.
TTATTGGTGGACCTACATCATCAAAGACTAGTTCCAAGTGGTAATGATCTTTGATATCAAGGAAGCGTTTAGATAGGGATTCCTGGCGTAGAGACTCAGTTGTTACCCGTAGCTTGTACTTGTAGTATACCTTTGCTAGGGATCTACGAGAAATTCTAGTGCAAGCATTTTCCGGGTTAAACCACAGGTCCGGTCTCCCCAACGTTTCAAAAGTGTGCTTGATGTATTTAAACCAAGGTATTTGTAGCACTTTGGGAAGACGCAAGATTTCTGCCAGTTCGGCTCTATAGCTAGATAACTCCAGCGAGCTCCATATTCTGCGCCAAAAAGTCAGAGGCTTGAGTCCCAACTCCTCGGTGATTGGTCTTAGGCTAAGATCAAATCTTAGCGGGAGAAGAGGGGTACTAGATGGTAATACAGCCAAATGTCTGATGAAGTTATTCTCAGTTATCTGTAATTTCTGGCTCGTTACATGTCCCCATATCTCAGCCCCATATGTTACTGCCCCTCTAGCCTGAGTTTTATAGATGTGAAGTGGTGGGCCAAAGGGTTTGTAAGAGGACCCAGAAATCATCCTGCATATACCGCCAGTTAGCTGGGCAAGTTTCAGGTTCGCCTTGGTTATGTGCGAGTCCCAGGTCATAGATTGATTTAGGGTCACCCCCAAGTATTCAAAAGTAGAAACCCGGTCTAATCTGACGGGCCCTATCGTAGGGTTTGGACGGGATGAGAGAGGTGGGTTGAAAACCATGAACTTAGTTTTAGTCGCATTGATTTCCAATCCACGTTGCTCACAAAATTTCGTGAACCCGTCCAACACCCGTTGAAGGCCCATAGGGGATTTAGAAAGCAGCAGGGTGTCATCCGCAAACATAATTGCGGGCACCCTGCTGCCATTCATCTTCGGAGCATCGGTGTTACTTAGCCCTGTCAGAAAATCTATGACCCCATCCACGAAGAGGCAGAACAGGGTCGGTGCAAGCACACAACCCCGTCTGACCCCCGTGTCTACGGGGAAGCCATCAGAAAGTGCTCCCCCTCTGCCGCACCTAACCTTGGCGTAGTTGCCCTGGTGCAGTCTCATCAACATTGATAAAATATCAACCGGGACACCTAGGTCTTTTAGTACTATCCATAATTTGTCCCTTGGTACCAGGTCGAACGCCGCTCGTAAGTCCACGAAGACCGTATACAAAGTGCCGCCCTCAATTAGCGCGGTCTTCCAATATAAAAGGTTGAAGCGGAAGATCTGATCTGTGGTTGAGACGCCCTCTCTAAACCCTGCCTGATACGGACTCAATATCTCCCGCTCTTCAATCCAGGCCTGATCGATTAGACTGATGGGTCTGTAGTTGGAAGGGAGCAGAGGAGATCCCTTTTTGAATATTGGGACAATCTCTGCGCCCAACCAAGTGTTTGGAACCTCCATGCCAGCCATGATAGAATTAAAAAGGGTCATTAAGTATGGGGCCCAAATGACAGGTTCTTGTTTGAATAGGTCGCCAGGCAGACCGTCTAAGCCGGGAGCCTTACCTGATGCTAACCTGCCTATTGCCTCTTGGACCTCCGTTAGTGTGAATGGAGGCCCTTTTGATTCATCGCTGAGAGGAATGCTTAGGTTAGGTCGGGCACCGTCAGGAACACTGTATAAGGATTTAAAGTGATTTTGCCAGACGGTGGCTGAGATGTTCGGCTCAATTGCACTAGTCTGCATTACGGTTCCTGTATTCACGAGGCACCAAAATGTGCGGGAGTCTCCTTGTGCCAAAGTAGTTTTGAGTTTCTCCCATTTGTCGATCTCCCATTCCTTTTTAGCATGACCGGTCAGGTGTTTGTAGGCCGATCGCCTGGCCCTAATATCCTCAATCCCCTTCCCCTCCTTTATTGTGTCCAGAAGATCCGTTTTAGCCTTCCGGCATGTTGAGTTGTACCACGAAGGACAGGGAGGGCGTCTATTAGTCCCTTGTTGTGTTGAAAAGAGAATTTCAGACACTGCTAAAATTAAGTCTTTGTGCAACGTACCCCATACTTTCCGGGTGTCGGTAATGCTGTCTTGTTCTAATATTGCCAAAGCTTTTTCAAGTGTGGGGGTAACCAGGACATAAAGCCTAGGTAAATTCTCTGGGTTAGAGACTAGTCTCTCCCATCTCACTCTGCGTCTGTTACTCGTGAGAACTAGTCCTATCTGAGATGTCAACCTCTGTTCCCTCTTTGCCTCATGGACTGGGAGATTTTTTTCCATTTCTAAAGCATCGTGGTCACTATCCATCCTTGAAAGAACCCGAAAATCATTGATAAGAGGCCACGATGCTAAGGGAACAAGGATATAATCCAGTCTTGGTTTCCTGCCATCTCTGTTGTATGTACATTTTGGTGGGATGTCGGATTTTATCCGGCCGTTGCAGGCCCGGACACCAAATTTTAAAGTTAATGTTGTAATTTGGACAGCAAGAGGTGTCCATGCTCTTGGGCCCGGTGCCTCCAGAGGGGGTATAGACCAAAGCGCATCCTCCTCATCAGCCAACCCGTCCAATGAGCCATACAGTGGCTCATAATGGCAATTTAAATCACCTCCAATTAGAAATGGAGTGCCTGCGGGGATTTCTCTTAAGACGTCCGCGAGTTCCTCAATTGTGCGTGATTCATGCCCAGTTTTGACAGGGCGAGAGTAAACATTTATCAGCAAAAGTTTATTTAAATTTGGCCATTCCAGTAGAACAACAAGGATCTCCTCCTTAGTAAGTGGGTGTAAAGCAGCACTGCATCCTAGATCTACTGCCACCCAAACTGCAAGTCCACCCGAAGGGCGTCCCTTACCCCCCCATTTCGCCTGTATAGTAAATGTGGCATATCCTGGGTATGTCACCTCTTCACGTGCCCAGGTTTCTTGGAACATACATATGTCTTTGCTCTTGACAAATGTGTTCCATTCAGGGCAATATAACTTATTACTTAGGCCCGCCACATTCCACAATAGTAGTTTTAGTGGGGGGAGGAAATACTATCAGTAAGTTCATTCGGGGAAGAGACCCTGGACGGTTGTTGCGCCGGGAGTATGCTATTATATAAGTTAGTGACTTGGGAAATCTCCGCCTCTCCAGCTAGAACAGTGGGGGGAGCATGGGAGTTAGCTGTATCCATAATAGTACCATCCTTCCCAAGATTAGCCTCCTCATTTGGGAAGGGTATGGCACTATCCACTCTACCACCCTTCCTGCACTGTCAATCAACCCCATCTAAGTTGCTATATCTATTCTGAGTGGGGAAATAGTCTAGATACGAAGTTCTAATCGGGCAAGGGGTTCTCCTTTCCTTAATGCCCCACCTACTACCTCTTCTCTGCACTAGTTCCCAACCTCCCTCTGCCTGATCTTGTGGTGGGGGCGGATAGAAGAAAGATAATGGTAGGGCTTGGATTGAGGTTCCCCTGTCACGGTAAGGCCAGTTGGATATATAAGAGACGGTCTTCGGGTCCCTAAAATTGACCAGTACACAGTCTCCATCTAAGGATTTTCCTGTACTGCCGAGCCACAGAACTCTTCTGACCATCAAGACTTCACTCCCTATTCCTACAGGGAGCGGTCTATTAACAGAAAGCCAGTTAATAACCTTATTTTTGAGGGCTTCCGTTGATTCTTGCTTTGGTTCCTTTAGTTCGGGAATGCCTGCCAAAATAATTATATATGGGCTGGCCTCAGGGGGTAGATTAATTGTCATTTGCTTCCTCTCACTACCATTGCTCAAACCCACATTTCCGAGCTTAGTCATCTTCTCCCTCACACTTCTATTTGGAACCTGGCCTGCAGTTGGTGGATTAAGATGTAGGGTAGAGGGATGGTACTTTAGGGGATCGTTGGCAGGGCTCATATTTTTAGCTGGGGGGGGTGTTTTTATCGTCTCGCTGCTTGTCCCTGTGTCTAACAATCTATTGTGTTTAGGACAGGCAGCTGATATATAAGCCATTTCCTTTTCAATGTTCTGTAGGGTAGTTTCGATCCTTCCTAACCGTGCTTCCAATGGTTTGAGCATTATCCTCAACAAATTACGAATATCAGTGAGGGTAATGTCCTCCTCCCCAGAGATTAAAGAAGTATCCTGGGGTTTCTTACTAGGTGCATGAGGTGGTAAAGACCCCTTTTTTTGAGGTGGGATTTGCTTTTTGTTAGTTATATCATTCTCCCCCTCTAATGGAATAGAGCAATTAGCATTTTTAGCGTTTTTCCGTTTTTTCCCCCGTGGACTCTGTACCCTCTTCTTTCTTTTCAGGATAGCTCCCTCTCTCTCCCCCAACGTATGCAAAACAGGTGTGTCAGCCCCTATGGTACTTCCCTCTCTAACATACAGAGTGGTTTTGGGAGCAGTTTTGGATAATGGGGACTTCGGTAAAGGTAATGGTATTATGCTTAGATCTGCCGGGGACAAGGTTGTACAATCTGCATCAAGTGCCGTGAGACTGCTTGACCCAACTATATCGGGGACGTCGTCTGGTCCCCTACCCCCAGCAGCTGATGGTCTAAGTTCGAGTCTTTGTTCAGGGGTTGTTACTGTAGCTAGGGGACCCAAAGACGATCTCCTTACCCACTCAATCTCTTGGGAGTTACGTCGTTCTAATGTTGTAATGTCTTCAATGAGTAATGAACCAGCCTTCGCAAAGTAGGTGTCCAGAGTACATTGAGCGTTCCCGACAGCCATCGAGGTCTTGCTTCTTGTCTCTCTCGAGGTCATTCTTCAAGTATGATCTTTGGCTATGTGCAAAATGAAGCAGGTGGGCACAGAAAAAGAGGCGTCCACTCTCGTCTGTTCTCGAACGGCCTCAAACGGCCCGCCCTTTGCCCGGTCTTCGCCCCGGCCAACGCCCCGATGGCGTCCCGCTCGCGCGGTAGAGGGCGTAACCTTTATATCAGGAGGAGGAGGGGCCGGGAAGAGGCACCAGGTGCGATGTCCGAACGTGATGCAGGGCACCCTGGGCCTCGCAGTCCCGGCGTCAATGGCAGCCTCGGGGGTAGGTAGCGCTGTTTAAAATGTTTAAAATGTTCCTGCAACTCCTCCTTTCCCGCCTCTAATCTTCAGTCTCTCTCCTATTGTCCAGGCCTCCCCTGCCGGAGTTTCGGTCAGCAGCAGGAGGCCAGACCCGTGTCTGTGGCAGAGGCATCCATTTTGTGATGCTAGTGCTCAGGAAAGTCCTACCGGGTTTAGCCAGTGTGAACATGTCTCTCCCTCTAGAAGGGTGGAATGCTACCCCCGCCGCCAGAACTGGCAGGGGGGTAGTATTCGAAAGCGTTTGATAACAAACACGACATGTTTTGATGCAGACATCCCAAAGTTAGCATTTACCGCGAGGTTATAATGCACTTAAGAGTATATGGTATGGCTGTATCACAGAACAGCCATAAGGAAGCATTTCCGAAAGCTGCAGAGGGGCTCAGCTCATGCTTGGGCACCCTCTCACATAAAACCAAGCACTCTGCCTTCAGGATTGTCAAGGCCTGCCATAGGAGTGGGTTATAGGTTTATATGTGTCTGTATAGGGTAGTGATCTAGGTAGCCTATACCACAGTAAGGGGTGCAAGCACACCCTTACCCAGGCTGCAGTAGCAGACCTATGGTGTCATTTTGGAGTGCTTCCCAGGGGTGGCATAATATATGCTGCAGCCCCTGGTAGGTCTCTGAGGTACCTATGCCCTAGGTACATAGTATACCATATACTAGGGGCTTATAAGGCACTCCAGAATCCAACTAGATATGTACCTAATGTACATGGAAACCATTTTAGAGAGGAAGCAGCTAGGCTGTGGTCCTGATTAGCAGGGCCACAGCCAGACTAAGGTCAAAAAACAGTGAAACACCAGCAAAAAGTGGGGGTACCCATGTGAAGCAGATCCTACTCTCCTACACAACCCCCCCCCCCCTCAAATGCAGGGACATTAAACTAACCTTGACCAGTTGAGTCTTCATGTTCTAAGTGGAAATACCTAGAGAGTCCATCTGCATTGCCATGGTTACTCCCAGGTCTATGTTCCACTGTAAAGTCCATCCCCTGTAGGGAAATGGACCACCTAAGCATTTGGGGTTTTCACCCTTCATTTGTTTTAGCCATAAGAGGGGCTTATGGTCTGTCTGAACAAGGAAGTGGGTACCAAACAAGTATGGCCTGAACTTTTTCAGAGCCCAAACCACAGCAAAGGCCTCCCTCTCAATGGCTGACCAACGTTTCTCTCTAGGGGTCAGCCTTCTGCTTATGAAAGCTACTGGATGATCCTGACCTTCTTCATTCAATTGTGACAGTACAGCCCCAACCCCCAATTCAGATGCATCAGTTTGAACAATGAACTTTTTGGAGTAGTCAGGACTCTGCTGAATGGGAGCAGTACACATGGCCTGCTTCAGGTCATCAAATGCCTTTTGACAGCTAGCTGTCCACTGAACCTTTTTGGGCATTTTCTTAGAAGTTAAGTCATTCAAGGGTGTCACTATTGATCCATACCCTATGAAAAATCTCCTATAGTACCCAGTCAGGCCTAAGAAGGCTCTCACCTGAGTCTGGGTAGTTGGAGCAGTCCATTCCTTTATGGTCTGGATCTTACTCTGCAATGGTTGAACCTGGCCTCCACCTACAAGGTGGCCCAGGTACACAACCTGACTCTCCTTATCTGGCACTTAGTAGCCTTGATTGTTAGGCCTGCTTTTTGCAGGGCCTCCAAAACATTCCTTAGGTGGACCAGTTGATCCTCCCAGGTGGAGCTAAAAACAGCAATATCCTCTAGATATGCTGCACTAAAGGCTTCCGGACATGTGAGATCTGCATTCACCAACCTTTGGAAAGTGGCAGGTGCATTCTTCAAACCAAAGGGCATTAACACAAATTGATAGTGCCCACTAGGGGTAGAAAATGCTGTCTTTGGCTTTGCATCATCAGCTAGTCTGGTCTGCCAGTAGCCAGCTGTCAAGTCAAATGTGCTAAGGTACTTGGCTGAGGCCAAAGTGTCTATAAGCTCATCTGCCCTTGGTATTGGATGGGCATCAGTCCTAGTGACTGCATTGAGACCCCTGTAGTCCACACACAACCTCATCTCTCTTTTTCCACCACTGGTGTGAGGTTTTGGCACAAGGACCACTGGACTAGCCCAAGGGCTAACTAAGGGTTCAATCACACTCAAATCCAACATTTTCTGGACTTCTGTCCTGATACAGTCCCTACATGGTCAGGTTGCCTGTAAATCTTATTTTTAATAGGCAGACTGTCCCCAGTGTCCACTTCATGAGTGCACCAGGTAGTCTGACTTGGAGTCAGTGAGAACATGTCTGAACTGATTGAGAACCTGTCTCCAATCAGTTTGTTGATGGGCAGTGAGGCTGCCTGCCAAGGCTACACCATCAACTGACCCATCATCAGGGTTCTGTGAGAGGAGGTCAGGGAGTGGGTCACACTCTTCCTCCTGTCCCTCATCAGTTGCCATGAGCAAGCCCATGTCAGCCCTGTCCACATATGGCTTTAGCCTGTTAATATGGAGAACCCTATGGGGACTCCTGGGAGTTCCTAGGTCTACTAAATAAGTAACCTCTTCCTTCTGTTCAACAATAGTGTGGGGTCCACTCCACTTGTCCTGGAGAGCTGCTGGGGCCACAGGCTCAAACACCAACACTTTCTGTCCTGGCTGGTAAACAGTCAGTACAGCCTTTTGGCCATGCTAGGCTGTTTGCAGTTCCTGGCTAGCCTCAAGGTTTTTGTTTGCCTTTTTCATGTACTCAGCCATCCTGGAGCGGAGACCAAGTACATAGTCCACTATGTCTTGCTTTGGGGGCTTGAGAGGTAACTCTCATCCTTCCTTCACCAAACACAATGGACCCCTGACAGGTGACCAAACAGAAGTTTAAATGGGCTGTAGCCAACCCCCTTCTGAGGCACCTCCCTGTATGCAAATAAAAGGCAGAGCAAGAGAAGGTCCCATTTGCGCCTAAGCTTCTCTGGGAGTCCTTTTATCATGTCCTTTAAGGTTTTGTTGAATCTCTCAACTAAACCATTGCATTGTGGGTAATAGGGTGTGGTGAACTTGTAGTTCACTCCACACTCCTTCCACATAGCAGTTAAGTAACTTGACATGAAGTTTGCATCCCTGTCAGATACTACCTCCTTTGGAAAACCTACTCTTGAGAACACACTCAAGAGAGCTCTTGCCACTACAGGTGCTGTAGTGATCCTTAGGGGAATTGCTTCTGGGTACCTGGTGGCATGATCCACTACCATCAGTATAAATCTGTGCCCAGATGCTGTTTGGGGATCCATGGGGCCAACAATGTCAATCCCTACCCTTTCAAAGGGCACCCCCACTACAGATAGTGGTATCAGGGGGGCCTTTGTAGTGTCACCTGCTTTGCCACTGGCTTGGCAGGTTACACAGGAGCGACAAAACTCCTTTGTGTCATCAGACATGTATGGCCAGTGAAAGTGAGGAACAATTCTGTCCCAAGTCTTGTTCTGGCCTAGGTGTCCTGCTAGGGGAATATTATGGGCTAGTGTCAATAGGAAACCCCTAAACTTCAGAGGTATAACCAACCTCCTGGATGCACCAGGCTTGGGGTCTCTACTCTCTGAGTATAGGAGTCCATCATCCCAATAAACTTTATGGGTGCCACTAGCATTCCCAGCAGCCTCATCAGCAGCTTGCTGTCTGAGGGTTTCAAGAGAGGGGCAGGTTTTCTGCTCCTGGCTCGGATCAGACCTGGAAGGGCCCCCTGTCCCCAAGAACTCAACCTGATCAGGTTCAAGCTCCTCTGGGACAGTTCCTTCTACAGGCTCAAGATCATCTCCCTGAGGAGACTGATCAGCATCCTGAGACGGTGGGAAGGCTCTGCCTTAACCCTACTGCTCCTCCTCTTGTGTGGCACCTGGTCCATTATTCCAGAATCCAGGGCCTGTCCAGCTTTTGACATTTTTGCCTGTTTCCTGGTCACAGCAAAGGCATGTGCAAGGATCCCTAACATTTCTGCATGTGTCCTGAGCTCCACTTCAGCCCAAGCTGAAGTTTCCAGATCATTGCCAAGCAAGCACTGTACCGGTAGGTCTGCACTTACCACAACCTTCTTAAGGCCAGTTACATCTCCCCAGGAGAAGTTAACAACTGCCAGAGAATGCAAACAAGATGAGGGTAGAAGCTATTAATACCGCCCCTGACAAATGAATAGTGTTTTTTAATATCTTATAGTACAATGAACCAAGGAGCACTCCCCTCTACGCTCCTCAACAAGTCCTATCACAACATTAAACACCAAAGGGTTCAGCACCATTCAAAAAAGTCCATGAATACAAAAAAGGATGTTTTTCTTATCCGAAAACGATGAGACCAGAAGCTATGGGCCACCATGCCACCTCTGATAACATTCATCATATAAGAAGTTTTTGGAAAAATTGGAATATTCACTTACCAGCTTGAACTATATAAACATCAATGTGAACACCCTCTATATTATTTTGAGAAGCCCTGAAGAAGACTCTTTCCAGAGACGAAACGCGTCGGCTATGATTCTTCATGTTTATGAAAATACGAGATAAAGAAAAAATTCTCAAAGAAAACCACATCGATGTTTCGGACATCCTTTTTTGTATTCATGGACTTTTTTGAATGGTGCTGAACCCTTTTGTGTTTAAAACTGCCAGAGAATGGTCTGTTCTGACATTGCTAGCATTGGTAACTTGGTACATTTCACCAAGTATAATCTGCCCAGGATCCACAAGATCTTTTGTCACCATTGTGACACTTGCTCCTGTGTCCCTGAATGCCCAAGCTTCAACTCCATTAATTAAAGGCTGCTGTCTGTATTTGCCCAGGTTACTGGGGCTCACAAAGGGGGACATATCCATGCCCCCATCACTGACGAGCACAGCCTGAGTTGGTACTCTGACTAGGCCAGAGTCCATCTCAGAACCCAGGGTCAACCCTACTACACCCTTATTCTGTGTATTCCCACCACCAATTGTAACTGCACTAGGGGGAGCAGGTGCCTTAGGGGCATTGGTGGTGGTTGGAGTATTTTCTTTGGTCTTGGTGCAGTCACTAGTCCAGTGAGGTTTCTGGTTTAAGATTTTGCACCAGGGCTTCTTTTGGCCTTTACCCTTTCCTGACTGTGAATCCCCACCTGAAGAAGATTTTTGGGGCCCTTGAAGTCTTCTGGTCTTTACCCTTGTCCCCACCCTTGTCAGTTTTTGGGATCTTGCTTCTTTGGGTCACCACCTTGGTTCTGTACCTTTTGCCTCACCCTGGTTCTGACCCATTTGTCTGCCTTCTTTCCCAATTCTTGGGGAGAGGTCAGATCAGAGTCTACCAGGTACTGGTGCAACAGCTAATTTTAACAGTTATTAAGAATCTACTCCCTCGTTATCAGATTGTACAATCCTATGAAGTCACACACTTTACTGCCCAATAACCAACCTTCCAGAGCCTTAGCAGCACAGTCAACAAAGTCAACACAGTCCTGATTTTGTGCCTTTTGGGTGTCTCTGAACTTTAACCTGTATTGTTCAGTGGTTAGGCCAAACCCATCTATCAGTGCACTTTTCAAGACTTTGTAATCAGCATCCTCTTCTCTTACAGCGAGGAGCTTGCCTCTACCTTTGTCTCCAAAGGAGAGCCATAAGATTGCTGCCCACTGACCTTGGACCTTCTGTACTTTACAGGCCCTCTCCAAGGCAGTTATCCATTTGTGGATGTCATCCCCACTCTGGTAGGGAGGGACAATCTTACTTAGGTTTCTATGGTCATAAGACCTCTCCCTATCGCTAGGGAAATTGCCGCCACCAAGGGACTCTAGTCCCTCCTTTTTACTAGCCCCGTAGAGCTCTAGGGCTTCCCTATCTAAGGCCATCTGCTGCTTTCTGTGGTTGAACTTGTCTTGCTCATACTTCAGCAGTCTATCTCTCCTCTCCTGGAAGGTTTCCCTCCCTCTGTGAGAAGAAACAGAGGTTCCTATAGAGGAGTTAGACTGGATAGATCCCCTTGACAGGGATCTATCCCTTCTAGCCCTGTTGTCAGGCCTACCAGGAGGAATAAAGGAAGTGGCATTATTGTCATCCTCCTCATCCTGGTGGTCTGTGTTCACCAGAGTCTGGTCATTGTCACCAGTCTGGTCAGCATTAGAGTTAGGGTCAGGGGAGTTTCCACCCCTGGACCCACCCTCAGGTGCTGCCCCACCCACACTGTCTAAATCATCAGGCCCACTAGGCCCTGTGATATCGTCCAGTTTCAGTATCTTTATGAGATGCTGGGTGGATGGTTGTTTGCCTGTCTTCAGCTTCCTAATGGAACATAAGGCCCTAAGCTGAGCAAAGGAGAGATCCTCATATTTATAGGGAAGGAGCTCACTGGTTCCTGGTAGGGACCCACTGGTTCCTGGCTGGTTAGACATTACTAATGTGGTGTGGTGTATTGCACTACCTACACTTGTGTGGTCTACTAAACTCTTGAGTTGTAGAAAGGGTGTGCTACCCCTTAACACACAACTCTAATTTCAGTAGAACTTACTGTAGCTAAACTTGATATTATATGTACCTCGGGTACCTTTAGTGGTTTTCAGTTGATCAATTCATTTGAGATTATCTGGTAAAAAAAATAGCAGGCTGGAATCCCACACGCTGCACACCACTGTGAGAAGGTGGCCTGATCTATGATGTCCACTAGTTCTAGTGGGCACCTTGTATCAGTCCAAACAACCCCTTATGGTGATAGGTTAAAGACAACTTTTATTGAAAGCTATCCTAGTGGTAGCTATGGAGAGCAGCCTTCAGGCAAAGTCTTGAAGGAATGTAAAGCAGCTTGTTTTACCAGTCTATAATCTCTTGAATGATTAAATGAAAAGACAACCACACCAGGTATATATTTAAAATATATGTATTTAGGTTAACACACACCCCTCTAGTCTCTTTATGAGACTGGAGTTCGAAGTACTTAGTTTACAAGTAAGCAAGCATCAGTAAAAGCACAAATACACGTTTGGGCCCTAGGGGCGTACCAAACCATATACCAAAAAAGTGGTATAAGAACCACGAGTGGAATAGGCACTAGGCCTATTGCCTCTAGAACCGCTGGGACCCCAAGGAACCACACAAGGTAGTGACACAGGGGACCGACGGGGACTGTATGCAGTGTGTAAACACAACCGCCGGTTCCTATTATCTTCTATGGGCAATGTCGCGGTTGGAATTTTAAAGATTAGGGACACTTCTAATCGAGTCAGGACCAAACCCTTTTGGACTTAAGAAGTTCTAGGGCTAGCACCCACAAGAGCACCGGAGTACTCGAGTTACCTCACCCAGGGAAGCCGGGTGCATAGGTGTCTTTTGGTGTCGGGTCGCGTCGTCGATTTCAATGGAAGTCTGCACAGAACTGCTGCTGCCGTGAAGCGAAGTGTCCGGAGAGATCCAAGCCTGGATCTGTGATGTAAGGAACCTGAAAGCAGAGGGGACAGAGTCTGGGTCACTTGCCAGTGACCTAGGGCAGGATGGACCAATGCCCACAGATGTCGGGTGCTTCAGGTGAGTTGATGGGTGTCTTGACTCTTCAGCCACGAGGTCCAGGAGGCGTCGACGAAGTCCACGAGCCGGATTCGAGCTGTCCCACAAAGTCTGTCGAGTGCTGCGGTGTCGACGACCAGAATGGACCCAACAAGCCTTGGCAACGGCAAGTCACTGGAATTCAGAGAAAGGACTGCAGTGCAGACCAGCAAGGTCTGAGGTACTCGCCCAGCGAGGGTAAGTGAGGGCACGTCTGGAGCAACCAGGTAAGCCCAATCAGAAAAGGAGTTGCCTCCATGGGGACCTGCTAGCCAACGGGCTAGTGATCGTGAAGGAGCCTTGAACGGTCGTACTTGAAGCTGGCCCACGGGTCACTCTTTGAGTGGAGGCCAACAATCTTCGGTGCAGGAGGTGCTCAAGGCTGGGGCTACTCAGAGCCCAAAGCACAACTTTGAGGAGGACCAGAAAGATAGTGTTGCTGCAAAAGTTCACGGTGTCCAGGGGTCACGGTTCCACGTCATCCACAATAGCCATGGGCCTCAGCCTTGCTGTGGACTCAGGGTAGCCTCGGGGAAGTCTGGAAATCCACCCCTGGAGATGCTGAGACTTAGGTGTCCGGCGGGAGCTTCAGAATTGCAGACTGGTCAGTTGCTTCTTTGGTGCCTGCCTAGCAGGGGAGTCACTCCTTGACCCCAAGGGAGATCTCTTCAGTCTTCTAGTCAGAATAGAACATCGAAGGTCCAGGATGTACGTTGCAGAGTTTCGTCCAGGGTAATCTAAAGTCCTAGGGACTGGATTCCTATACTTATAGTGAGTTTAGGGGATGGACTAACTATAAGGCCCCACCTATGGGTGGGCCAGGAAAGAGGTGTGGTTACACCCATTTCCTTTGTCCAGTTTCGCACCAGAGCAGGGGCAGGTAGCCCCTGCAACCGGTTTGAACTGAAGTGTGCCCCCAGTGCAGGACTTCAAAGAACCAGAGAGTGCTCCTGCCCAGCCCCAATACACATCAGCCTGTCTGTGGAGGTGGGGACACCTCCCCTCGAAACGAAACCTATTGTCCAGGCCTCCCCTGCCAGAGTTTGTGTCTGCAGCAGGAGGCCAGACCCGTGTCTGTGGCAGAGGCATCCATTTTAGGATGCCAGGGCTCTGGAAAGTCCTACCGGGTTTAGCCAGTGTGAGCATGTCTCTCCCTCTAGAAGGGTGGAATGCTACCCCCGCCACCAGAACTGGCGGGGGTAGTATTCCAAAGCGTTTGACACCAAACACAACATGTTTTGATGCATCCATCCCAAAGTTAGCATTTACCGCGAGGTTATAATGCACTTAAGAGTATATGGTATGGCTGTATCACAGAACAGCCATAAGGAAGTATTTCCGAAAGCTGCAGAGGGGCTCAGCTCATGCTTGGGCACCCTCTCACATAAAACCAAGCACTCTGCCTTCAGGATTGTCAAGGCCTGCCATAGGAGTGGCTTATAGGTTTATATGTGTCTGTATAGGGTAGTGATATAGGTAGCCTATACCACAGTAAGGGGTGCAAGCACACCCTTACCCAGGCTGCAGTAGCAGACCAGTGGTGTCATTTTGGAGTGCTTCCCAGGGGTGGCATAATATATGCTGCAGCCCCTAGTAGGCCTCTCAGGTACCTATGCCCTAGGTATATAGTATACCATATACTAGGGGCTTATATGGCACTCCAGAATCCAATTAGATATGTACCTAATGTACATGGAAACCATTTTAGAGAGGAAGCAGCTAGGCTGTGGTCCTGATTAGCAGGGCCACAGCCAGACTAAGGTTGAAAAACAGTGAAACACCAGGAAAAAGTGGGGATACCCATTTGAAGCAGATCCTACTCTCCTAGAACGGGCATGATCTGAGGAGGCTGCACTACACAGCACATGCAGGGGACAGTACATTGATAGGTAAGGCTTTACAGATTATGGTTTATGAGCATCACAAAAAGAGAGCATCTTACACAGTTGTACATAGGCAACATAGGTTTCACAAGCGCAACATAAATCTGGAACTCCAGGGGCATGGCTACTAGTGGAGATCATAGAGATACCAACGTATGCAGCCAAGGGCAGCATAATAAATACAAACTACAAAACAGCCTAATCCTTCAGTTTGTCTGCAGAACAATGCCTAGACCTGACATCATCAATCACCATCTTCCAGGAGTTTTTACATCAGCTAGAGAAAGAATTGGGCGCAATAGGAGGACATTTATAGAATACCTACAAAGTGAAGTAAACAAAGTAGTGATCCAGAATCAATCAGAAGAAATAACATATGCATCAGGGTTGTTCTGTCAAATGCCCAAGTAAAAAATATACAATTCTATGTATAGGAAACATTCCATCATGTCACAGATTATACAGAAAATCCACCAATTTGACTATGTCTGACACACAGCAACTACAATGAGACTTCCAAGTGAGGCACCTCCCAGACATAATAATGAGAATTCACTTTTTTGTGGCAAAGTTATTCCTCTGGCTGCATGCACCCTGAGAAGGAGAGAATTTCAACAGAACTCAAACTTTCTCTTCGAGGAATATATACCTGATGGGGCCACCCACTCAGGCTCATATTTACATGGCATTCCTAAAAGCACTATGCCATATTAGGAATGCAAAATGAAGGAAATCACAGGTAGTGAGAAGGGAATGTAAAGGAGCTTAACATCTCAAAAAGGAAATTGAATGTCAATGCAGCAACTGAGTAGGAAAAATGAAATATGTGGGAACACCAAGGGACCTGGCACTGGAAACAGAGCTAGATGATGCTGAGGGATTAAAAGGGGGCAGATTGATTCAACAATGAAATATGCCCAGTTGACTCTAAGTGGAGAGAAGGGTCACATAACTTAGGAGGGAAAGGGATGAAAACTGGCTCATTCAAGATTAATCATAAATAGACACAAAGTGTAAGGGACTCAAATCACTTTAGGATTAGGGAAGGTATGGTTTAGGGGAAATGGGTCGGGTTAGAGAAAATGGCAATTACATAAGAAACAAGCACATAGCAAATATTTTTAAGGGTGGAGACTGGAGGACTTGGATGCAGGTGAGATAGAAGGTCAGCTAGAGAAACAAAGTTGGTAATTACTCTATCTAATGGCGAAATTCTTAGGGCCTTATCACAACTTTTTTAGTGGTCCTCCAGCGGTGCCGCCAGCGTGCCGTGGAGGACCGCCAAAGCCGTGGTGCACCTGCCTGCCGGATTAGGAATTTAATCCTGGTCGGGTGGCAGTGCTGAGGCGGTCTCATAGCAGTGGGCGTTTATGCTCCTATGAGAGCCTAACATGCAGCTAAACGCTGTGAGATCACCAACTGCATTTTCCTGCATGGTGTGGCATACATGCATGCCACACCATGCAGGTTCTGTGGATGGCGATCCAGGGGAGCACAACTTGTGCCCCCCCCCACATGCACCTGCAGGTCCAGAGGTGGCTTGTTGCCTCTCTGCCACCATTTTCATAGTGGGCTCACTGCCATGAAAGGGGCGGCAGATAGGTAACTCGTAATATGCTCAGCGGTACTGCAGCAGCACCGCCAGCATATTGCAGCTCCCTGACTGCTGCATGACCTCCATGGGATCCTGGATCTCCGGCGGATGCAGAGCTCCTTTGGCGGTCCGACTGCCACACTCGTAATACTGTGGGTGATCCCGCTGTGTGGCGATGGTTGGACAGCCACCACGAGTACAGCAGTCCTATGGACGGCCGTGCTTGTAAAATGGCCCTTAGTCTTAGCGTTAGCGGCCTGAATGCTCTTGGCCAAAAGATTTTTGAAGTAGAGTGTTGTGAGCTCTGTGTCCTGTAGCAGTTGCACATTCTCAGAAATGACTGACCAAGGAGGAAATGTAAACATTTTCCTCTACAGTTATTTGCCATGATCAACATTAAAATGGAAGGAATACCAATTTTTTGGAGCATGTTAATCACAATGTCATTCACAGAAAAGATACAAAAGGTGATCCCAGAAAAAGCATGGAGGATGTTGGGAATGGTTATCCAGTTGGACAACCATACATACACTATAGCTGTGCTATACATGTCCAAAGGTAAACAAGACAGTTTCCTTAAGTCAGCGATCAGACGTTTTTGCTTATGCAATGGAAGAAATATTGATGGGGGAGATCTCAATCTAGTCATGGATTCCTCAAAATATTACTCCAGGCAATTCTATAATAGTGGTTGATCTCTCAGTCTCCTTTGAGAAATGGATGGGGCGGTAGGTCTGATAGATATTTGGAGGGTACTACGTTTGGAAGAGGTTGATTACACTTTTTACTCAGTGGTGCTTGAAACATATGACAGGTTAGACAACTTTCTAATGGGAAATAGCTTAATGGGCACTGTTAAAAAAGCCAGCGTAGGCCACATAGACTTATCAGATTGTGTGCTATAATGTTACATATGCCAAAACATAACACTAGACAAAACATGTGGGATCTCAAGGAGTTTCTTTTGCTTGACCCAACAGACCAATGTGTGTGCCACCCTAAGTGGGATGGGTATGCCTAGATATGGGTCCCATGCACACTGTGTGGCTGGAACCAAGCTGTACCCAACTGGTGAGCCTATAACTTAGGTAAAACTGGACCTGGGCTGCTGGTGTTCCGGTTTAGGGAGAACCTGGCTTGGCAGTTTGGGATGATCCAATTGAAGCAAGGCCAATAATGATTTGCAAATAAGAGTGTTCAAACTGAGGTGACATGGTGTACAAAATAACTATGAATTGGGCTGCGCCCCGAGTGATTACCAGTGGCTAAGTTTAATTCAAGCATTCCATCCATCACTTTTTTAAATATATTCAAGCAGAAATTAGGTAGGGAGTTACAGACTTCATCCCTGACAATGATAAATTAGACATCTTACCAATGATCTTATGGGATACTCTCAAAGTTGTCTTGAGGGGAATGTTTATATCAATAGCATCTTGACTCAAAAAGATAAAGCTGAAGTGAGAACTAAGCTATAGGCATAGACAGCCAATCCTGAAGGTAATCTCAAAAGAAAAACACAGAGTTAGATAATGTGGGAGCGAAGATCTGTGATGACAATTTCAAACTAGGTAAAGAGACAAACCCTTTGTGCCTCGTACTTGCCAATAGCTCTCCTCAACATAGATCGCAAACTATTTACTTCCTTTCTAGCAACGTATGAAGGCGCCTTATTGCCCAAACTGGTTTGTGCAGACCAATCGGATTTTATCTCTAGTCGACAACAAGGAGAATGTATTAAAACATAGTTGCACATTATGAAGCATGTTTAAAGGAACTTCAAGAATGTGCTTCTACTCTCGTTGGATGTTGAAAAGCCATTCAACAGAGTTGATTGGGTATATAATGAACAAGTGTTGCACAAAACAGATGTGGTAAGCACTTTTAAAACAGGACTGTGTGGATTACCAAGACCTGAGAGCCCACATTCAGGCTGGTGGGACAATCTCCTCTTTGATTAGCATTGAGCAGGGCATATGAGAGGGTTCCCCACTGTCTCCACTCTTATTTACACTAACTCTGGAACAACTAGCAAACGAAATCAGCAACAGAGAAGAGATTAAGGCCCTTATTACTAGTTCAGCAGTCCAATGGACCGCCAAACCTGTGGTGGCAGACCGCCAGACTGGCGGTCCTCCAGTCGCATTAGAACTGTGGTGGTTGGACCGCCACGGGACTGATGCTGCTGCCATGGATCACCGATCCCTGGCGGTGGCACAGCAGTCCCTAATATGCTGGGGGTGCCACTGTGGCCCTACCAATAATATTAGGAGTTTCCTCACTGCCACACTTTTCATGTCGGTGCAACCGCCATAAAAAGTGTGGCGTGATGAAACTGAGAGGGCCCTGTTGCCTCTGTGCCATGGGGTGCATGCAGGGTGGGCACATGTGCTCCCGCGTGTGCATGCACCTTCAGTTCCTGTAGGGCATGGACTTGACAGTACATACCCTGCTGGAACTGCCCTTGACGCTCCCATTGCGGTGTCTTTTTCAAAGGAACCGCAGTGGGACTGCCAAAGAACTGCCCACCAGAGTAAAAACAAGTTGTACTCTGGCGGGTATTGTTTTATGGATTTGGTGTTCTCGGAGTGGGACAGCAGCGTGGCGGCCCCGCTCTGAAACCGCCAAAATCATAATAAGGCCCTAAGAGAGACAAATTGGGCTCTGACACATTTAGAATTGCAATGTTTGTGGTCGATATCCTGGTCAGATCCTATTGAATTGATGGCACCCCTTCTAGAGGAATTATACACCTACTGGATGGTGTCAGGGTTTAAAATCAACATAACATAATCTAAAGCCTAAGGGCCTGATTACAAGTTTGCCAATCTCCCAGTGGGCCGCCACGCCAGCACCACGCTGCGAGACTGCCAAACTCGTAGTCAGACCTCCTGTTGGAGTACAAGTTGAATCCTAGTGGGCGGTCCTGTGGCAGCGGTTCCAGGGTGGTGCCTTTTTAAGGCTCAAAGTTGAGCCATAGAAAGGCAGGGCAATGAGAGCACCGCAGCACGTTCCTACACAGGAAGAAATGCACCTTGCCTCACTGCCACCCTTTTCATGGCTGGGTCAACGAGACAACTCGTAATATGCTCGATGGTGCCGCATTGGCACCACCAGCATATTGTGGCCTATGTCCAATAAAGTGCTCCCTCAAGACCTATATTTCTTTTATCACAGCAAAACTAAGTTCGACATGGGCTCGAAAACCAGTTAAATCATATCAACAAAGCTAACAAGATTGATTTTATCATCGTTTATTTCACTTCTTTATATATTCAATAGCAGTTCATTTCCTTCTTATTTTTCTTTTAAAACCTTTTTTTGTATATAAATATATAAGTAAAAGTCAACAGTATTTCCACATAGGATTCAGAGGTACATACAATATACTGTTGAACAGGAAACCCCCGGAGAAAAAACATTTACATATACCAAAGAGAGAAAATGCAAAACTCATTCAAACACATACAGACTCATACAACATTCACAAAGAACGCATCTGGGAAAAGGAGAGACTACAGATTGCAGAATCTCCACGACCAAGTGTGATGCATATGTTCAACAGGGTGTGAACATTAGGTCGACGCGTGTTTCGGTGGCATGAGAAGAGTAGTATGACCACCTTCTTCAGGACCTTTCCAGATACCCACAAAAGTCACAAAACACCTAGGGGACCTAAAAAAGCATAAATAACAAATATTATGAGATCATATATAAATCGATTGTACCTTGATTCCAAAAAGCATGAAGTTATTTGTACAAAAGTCAAAAGACCAGAAAGTAACACCTATTAATACCTACACCACAGAAATATGTGACTCCCAATACTTACCAGGAGGAGTGTTGTAAAGACATAAGAAATATTACTTATTTTTTTTAATAATCAAATTTTTGATTTTTTGAGATCGTAACAAAAATAACACCACCATTCAATGTCATGATACAGAAGGCAAGATATAGACAAAAACACATCACACCAGCATATAAAACGGCAGAGTTAAAGAGAATAGCATCATTCCAGTCCCAGATTACAACCATGTGATAAATACCCCTTTCTTTTAGTTCTCCACCACACCTACCCATTTGCCCCACATTCGACTGAACTTTTGCAGGCATCCTCTGGCTGCGTATAGGGGCCACTCTTGTGCCGCTCACCAGTCCACTCCCCTGCGCCAGTGGGCTATTGTAGGTGGATCTGAGTTCAGCCAAATATCCGCTATGTCCCTCTTGGCCACCATCAGGCCAGTGTTGAGGAAGAGTTTCTCAGCCCTGGTACCATCCAACCCTTCCGAGATGCCCAAGAGCACATTCAATGGGGCGAGAGGAACCTCCCAGCCCAAGACCTCAGCAAGTTCCCCGGTTACAGATTCCCAGTACCTCGTGATCCCAGAGCAGAGCCACACCATGTGATAGAAATCTGCCTGAGGGTGTGAGCAGCTTGGGGCAGGAAGCATTGGGCCGGAGCCCTGTGTGGTGGAGGTGCAGCGGTGTGAGGAGAGCAGTGTGGAGATAATAGACCTGGACCAATCGAAGCCTCGCCGAGACTGTAATTGCTTTGAGGGCCATCATTGCATCTCTCCTGTCAGTGTCCTCCAAGGCCCCAAGCCAACCCTCCCATGTAGCTCGGAGTTGAGATATGGAGTTGGGAGTGTTGTTTGTAAGGGATCGATAAATGCGGGAGATTCCCCCCTTCCCCAGATTACCAGTCATGACCTGGGCTTCCTGTGGGCTGTAGTCAGGTAAGGAGGTACCCTCTGAAATATGGGAGCTAAGGGCGTGGCGTAGCTGAAGATAGCGAAAGAACTGGGATGAGTGAAGAGAGTAGTGGGTCTGTAAGTCCTGGAAGGAGCATAGATGAGTTCCACTCCAGATGTCGCCTAGTGGGGAAATTCCAATGAGCTCCCACGGTCGGAAGCCTGAAAGATTAGCAACCTCTCGGAGGCTGGTCCCACACCACAGGAGAGTATACTGGGTCAGTTTACCCGACCAGTATGTGTGGCACAGAGAGGCACGCCAGGCCAGGAATACTCCACATGTGACCTCTGGGACAGCCTGGGAGACGGTATCCCCATAAAACATCCCCTGAATATTAGACAGACCCAGGGTATGCAACTCCAGCCGGTAAGCCGGGTCAGACCAGCCGCAGTTAAACCAATCGTGCACGGTATTCAATTCAAAACCGCTTTATTCGGTGACAATAAGACAAACACCATGAAAGCATGCTAATACACATGTATCTAAAAATTACATTCTTACAATTTGTCATGGATAATAATTAATACTAAAAAATTATATTTACAAATGTGGGCTTCATGGAGAGAATAACATGATAAAGTAAGTACATTATTTTCCAAGGTTTTATAAAATACAAACTCGTCATCCCAAGCCCCCCATCAAAGGGTGGGATCCGGCATTGGACCAGGGCCAGCCTGGACCTCCACCCTCCCCATAGAAACTTAATGGCCAAGCTGTCCTCTCTCGAAACCAAGATCTGGGGAAAGACAGGGGCATATTTTGGAGCAGGTATAGGAATCTGGGTAGAATCATCAATTTAAACAAGGCTATCCTACCAAGAGGGTTGAGCGGCAGCTTCTGCCATTTGAGGAGGTCAGTGCGGACCCTTTTAACCAATGGGGTAATGTTAAGCGACCAGGCGAGGTAGGGAAGAAGGGCCACCCAGATCCCCAAGTACTTGAAGGACTGCCGCCAGAGTGGTATCGTCGGCTGCCAGTCGAAGCATTCCCATGAGAGATGGAGGGGGACCAGAACGGACTTGGCCAGGTTCAGCCGAAGGCCTGAGATGCGCTCGAAGAGAGTCCAGGCCCGGAGGCATCGGGGCCCCGACCGAGCAGGGTCCGCTGAAAATAACACATCGTCCACGTAGAGCGCGATCTTGTCCTCTACGAGACCGGGCCAACTCCACCCTGTGAGAGCTCAGTAGGAGCGGACAAGACAAGCTAAGGGTTCCATGACCAACGCAAAAAGAAGCATCGAGAGGGGGCACCCTTGTCCTGTGCCCCTTCTGATAGGGAAGGGACGGGACAGAGCCCCGTTGACTAGAACCTGAGCCTGCGGGTGGTATTACAACGTCTTGACCAGAGAACGGAAGGGGATCCCAAAGCCCATTCCCTCCAGCACTCCCTCCAAATAACTGCAGTCCACCGAGTCAAATGCTTTCTCAAAGTCCACGAGAAGGAGAGATAGGTAGGGGGTCAGGAGGTTCCGATTCGCTAAGGCAAGGTGGAGGCGTCTGAGGCAGTGCCTGGTCCCTCTAGAGGGCATAAAACCGCACTGGTGTGGGTGGACCAGCTTGGCCAGGTGTGGTCTTATGCGGTTGGCCAAGACAGAGGCGAAAATTTTAAGTTCTGAATTAATTAAAGAAATGTGGCGGTAGTCAGAGCAACGGTTCGAGGGGGGCTGAGGTCTGTCTGATCTCGTCTGATCTCATCTCTCAGAAACGTGAGTCTCCTATCCTGGGACTCGGTTCTGCGCTCCGGGGACAAGGTCACGAGCTGGTCGGCTTGGGCCTCCAAAAGTGTGATTTGGGAATCGTGTGCTTCACGGGTAAGTTTAAGTCGGCCTTTGGCAAAGCCTCGAATGGTGGCCTTCCCGGCCTCCCATAGGGTACGAAAGGAGGACACCGATCCTCGATTACTAGTGAAATAGAGATGAAGCTCAGCCCCCACCTGCTCCCTGAATCCCTCATCCTGAAGGAACAAGGCGTTGAGTCGCCATATCATGCGCAAGGACAGAGGGAGCGCGCCTAATTGTAGCGCCACCGGGGAGTGGTCTGATAGGCCCCTGGGGAG
Organism: Triturus cristatus; assembly: GCF_964204655.1. Classification (NCBI taxonomy): domain Eukaryota; kingdom Metazoa; phylum Chordata; class Amphibia; order Caudata; family Salamandridae; genus Triturus; species Triturus cristatus. The sequence goes on along the minus strand of NC_140581.1, from coordinate 1,185,189,855 downwards.
GATAGTGATGGACTGGATTGTTCGACAGTCTTGGGCCGGCAAAAAGACATAATCTATTAGCGCATGCATGCGGTGGGAGGCTGAGGAATGGGTATAGTGGCAGGTCACTGGGTGCCAAAGCCTCCAGGCATCCCCGAGACCTGAGTTGGTAGCCCAGGTCGATAGGAGACCCGATTGGGCAATCCTAATAGTGGAAGGGGGCGAAGCAGTGTCTAGGCCGGGGTCCATAACTGCATTAAAGTCACCCCCAATAACAGTCATACTCAAAGGCAAGGCATCAACGAGGGAGGTGAGTTGTGTAAGTGTAGAGGCCAGCAGGGAGGGGGGAGAATAAACAGCAAGCAGGTTCAAAGGCCAATCTCCCCTCCAGGAGGACAAAGCAGCCTTGCGGGTCATGTGTCACTCTGCGCGTCACTAGTGGAAGACTGCGGTTCATCAGGATGGCCACCCTCCTTGATCCCCTATTGAAGCCAGAGTGCCAGACTCCTCCATACCCATGTCGTGCCAGGAAGGGGCAGTGGTTGCCCATGAGTTGGGTATTTTGGAGCAGAAGTAGGTCTATGGTGTGACGCTGTGCATATCGCAGGACTGCTGAGTGCTTGACCTTGTCTAGGAGGCCATTGACATTCCAAGACATTATATGGGGCGGGACCGCTTCCGTAGGACTGTCAGACAGGGGGAAGGCGGACAAGGAACCAGTCAGCCGGCAGGGGTAGCAGAGGCGGCCGAAATAAGGCCACAATAGTAGGCAATGGACATGTCGAAGTAGTGTTGGGTGATGTGTGCTCGTCTTGAAGTGAAAAGGGAATGTAGGTGCAGTAAACAATATAAACAAACAGAACAAACTGGGGCCGCAGCCCCTCCCCCCCCACCCCATACTTCGGAAATGGAAGCATCTGTCGCCCAAACAGTAGATAACTAGGAAGGAACCAAGCTAAAACGCTTGGAGACGGGGAATCGTGGAGGACCCCCCTCATGGTTGGATGTTCATATCTATGGCCATCGGGATACAAATTGGTAACTAAACAAAGTACACTCTTTGGAATGGAGTCATTAGTCAGCCTGGGAAGCAAGTGGCCTCAAACAGGATCTGGCAGAAGCGTCAGGCTGCGGGAAAGGTCAGTATGAGGGAGATCCAGGAGCAATGGGGGAGGTGATGGAGTCCCTGGATCGGAGCGACCCACAGAACCAGATCGCCGCCGAGCGGGGGAGGCCCCAGTGCACAACTCAGATGCAAGCTGCCAGGAAGGGCCAAGCGGAGAGTCCGAACGGGCGCGTCTCTGGCTCCTGTGCCTATTCGAGCCGTTGCGTTTGGATCGGAGGATTGGCAGGTCACTGTGTGAGGTGGACGGATTCAGGGCGTTGAGTCTCAGGGGGCGTTCCTCTGTTGCCCATGCCCAGGCCTCACCCGATTTCTGAAGAAGAGGGTTCTGTCTTGAAACACCACTCTCAGACAGACCGGGAAGAGGAGCCTGTATTGTATGTTGAGGGAGTGCAGCTTCTGCTTAACTTCTCCGAATGAGCGGCGTTGACCCTGGACCTCGCGGGTGTAGTCAGGAAAAATCATGATTGTCCGATTCTCATGCTGAAGGTGTTGTTGCCTACGAGCCTCGGCCAGTATGGAGTCCTGGTCTTTGAAGTTGAGGATTCGCATGATGATCGGCCTGGAGGGCGCTCCTGGTTGGGGACGAGGAGCGAGCGATGAGCCCGCTCGATCGCAAACCATGGGGAGAGGGAGCCCTGAGGCATCCACAAGCGCAGCCAGCGTTCCACAAAGTCCACAGGCCGACCATGTTCGACACCCTCCGCAAAGTCGACCAGACGAAGGTTGTTGCGACTGGACCTGTTTTCGGCATCCTCAGCCCGCCTGTGCAGCTCCTGGGTGTGAGACTGGAGTTGTGCAGCCTGGGCCTTGAGCTGCTGAACGTCGTCCTCCACGGTGGAAATGTAGGACTCAGTTTCTTTAATCCGAGCAGTGGCGTTGCGGAGGTCCTGCCAGATAAGGGTCACATCGACCCTGACCTCCGGGATCTTGCTTTCAACGAGGACTGCGATGCGTGAATAGATTGGAGGATCGTGGATAGGTCCGCAGCAGTGGGGGCCCCCTTATCCGCGGTCCCACCATTCGCCCCGGTGTCCGTGGTAGCGAACCAGTCGCGGGAAGGGATGGACCCCCAGGTGCCCGGGAGGGAGACGGGGACAATGAAGAAGCAGTCAAAGGAGAAGGGGGCCGGGCTCGACCACACTGTGACCCACCGCCCGATCCACCACCAACGCCTCGGGCAGCAGGGCCACACGAGTCCGTGGGAGGAAGGCGTAGGCCCGCAGCAAAGATCGGGGGTTAACGGTGGGCCCGTGGCCGCAGGGCCCGCGCGGACCGAAGAGGCCGATGCGTTCCCAGGGCACTGCAGCGGTGGATGACCCAGGTCCAGGGAGGGCTGCGGAGAAGGGCTAAAGGATCATTCCCACGCCGCCACTCGAAGCCATGGCCGAAACAGTCAGTCCTCCGCCCCCAGTGAGGAATTATCTCTGAGAAGGTCACCGCTGCCCGAAATGCCAGCCGAGGCAATCCCGCACCCCACAGGGTGCCAGGAGGGAGCACAGAAGGTCGGATCGTCACTCCTAACTCACTAGGACCAGCCGAGCGGGGCACGGGGGGGTGGATCCCCCTAACTGCAGAGCCCCACCTGAAGCGTATGGGAGCGGGGGTAGAGGGGTAGGGCCTCACCAACCAACGAATCTCCCCTTGCCACCCGATCGACGGCTGAGACCTCACCCAGGGCCCAGGTGCAGCAGCATCCCACTCCTTACAGCCAGGCATGCCCTCTGCTGGCCTCAGGTGTTACCGCCCACAGGAGGCCTCCCAAGAAGGCGGCTCACAGCAACCAGAGCCTCGGTCCGGGCCCTCAAGCGGCAGGTATGGCTCGTCCACTTTAAGCCGCTCCCTCAAGTCTGCCAGGATCACTGCTCGCGTCCGGCGGTAAGAAGGGAGCTCCACAGAACCACTGCAGCAGAACAGGGGAGAAGGCCCAGCCCCCCCCGCGGAACAGCAGTTCAGCCCCGGAAGGAAATATTACTTTTAAGTAAAAAAACCAGAAAAAAGAAAAACGCAAAACGAAAGAAAAGGCAAGATGTTATGGTCACCTTGATTACACAGAGTAAAGACCAAAGTACTCTAACCCAGAGAAGGACACAGCAATGACAATATCATGTGTCACCAGGTGTGTGTTCTGTCACTATGTCAAGAACATGCTTAAGGGTGCTTACAGACTGTGGAGATTGCCAAAAAACTGTTGCAAAAATTGTGCAGCAGCATCTTATAGAGATTATATATAATCTAAAACACTTTCATGTGGTGTTGAGTAGATAAAACAAATCGTGTTCCTGGAGAGATAGCTCGGCCCGCCCGCCAGGATCGGTATAGCCTGGCCAGTATAGGGCACAAATAGCTTGAGGTGACCCCGGTCCTGGCCCTAAACGTTCTGGGCCCGAATTGAGCCCGCAAAGTCCGGCGGAGGAGGCGTGCCGGGTCCATGGAGAGTCCGTTCCGGCCTCCCTGGGACAGGGAGGCTCAGACAACGCGGTGGCCCATGCTTGGGACCATCGAGGTCAGATATCCCGCTCTTGGTCGCCCCGGCACCAGCGACTCGCCAGGTGTCCCTCCCACGGCCCCGGGACTGCCTTCTGGAGAGCGACGCCACAGTAGGGCTTCAACCGGAGCTGGGAGCGAGGCCCGCTCTGCCCCCCGAGCTACAAAGGTCGGGAACCACCTGCCTGAGGGACCCCTGGACATCCCAGTGGAGCTTACCAGGAGAGAAGCAGGGTGTGCTGACGGGTGCAGGTGGAGTGCTGCTGCGGCCTGGTGGCTGTGCTGATGCACCGGGCTGCGTGGATCCCCGGTCTGGAGTGAGAGGCGTGCCCACCACGGCAACTCGGAACGCGGCGGCGGCCCAGGCGAGGCCGCGGCTTTAGGGGCGGAGCTCTGACGCCGGCCCGATCGCCTGTGTTTGGAGTCCGGACTGGCGCGACCCCCCCCCCTCCCAGTCGAATCGCACCCTGAATTCCTACAGCCGGCTGGCATGGCGCAGGGCCTGGTGGGCCCAGAATAGCAAGCAGCGGTCCCCCAGTGGAGGCAGGTCCTCGGAGGAACAGGCAGTGAGGACGCCCCTGGAACTGGCAGAGGCCCCAGAGCACAAGGTGAGCGACACATACGCCTTACCCCGGGGCAGCGGCATTTACCCAACCTGTGGGACTTGATGCATTAGCGGCGTGGGAGGCCAACCACTGGGGAAGGAATCTTAACTGCGCTCCACTATTCCCCAGCCAGTGACTGATTGAGCATTGTGTGGACCTCGAGGCGCATTGAGGCTGCAGGGGGGGCCCTTATAAACACGACTGCACCATCCCTCTCCAAACCACGGCGGGTGTGATGGGCCTTCCCTCCCCCCCGCATCAGACTGAAGCTCCAATCTGACTCCTGGGGCCCCCACGGAAGTAACGACCCCGGCGATGCCACTCCTGGCCGCGGCGGACTCCCCCGGCAGACCCACAAGGAGACCACGTGCAAAATTATAACGCAGTTGGTCCTCCGGCAGTCCCGGAGGACCAACGTCGCATGTACTCAATGCTGTAGGGGGAAGACAGTGGTGGGTCCACACCTACTCGGCGGAATTCAATGCCCCCAGCGGAAGACCCCAGTTTGTGGACATTCATGACCTTCGAGGCAGCTCACTCATTTCCTGACAGCACACCGGCGGATGCCTGAAGGGGGAGGGAGAGCATGTCCAAATCCAGAAATACCACGGTGAAACCCCTGAAGGACATCTTCGGCCGCTCAGTCAATCCCCAGCATGGCTACCGCGGCGCCCGAATCCGAGGCCTCGAGACATCCTGCGAATGCAGGAGATGAACCCATCACAAAGGGTTTCCTAGAGTCGCTGTTCCTCACTCTTAGGGAAGACACCCAATCAGTGAAAACCGAATTTGCCGTGGAGATCAAAGAAATTCTCAGGGATGTTGACGGTGTTGGAGAGCGAGTGGCCACCCTCGAGGAGAAAAGTGACACCACAGCAACTGATTTGACAGTGCTCCAACAGGAGGTAATCCGGCTGCAGGACCACAACATGGACATCCAGACACACCTGGAGGACCTTGAAAACTGGTCCGGAAGACACAACATCCGGATCCGAGGCGTAAAACCTTCAGACGACCCTCGGGGCCTGTTCACCTTCACCAACAACCTCTTCAGGCACATATTGGGGGAATCTCATGAGGCCGACATTGTTCTGGACAGAGCACACAGAGTGGGGCCACCCCGAGGCCCCAACGCTCCACCGGCAGACATCCTGGTGTGCGTCCAAGATTTCAAAACCAAGGAGTCCATCCTCACTAAAGCAAGAGCTCTCCACCCCATTTCATTCGAGGGACACTCCCCAGTGCTGTACCAAGACCTGGCCCTGATCACGCTACAGAGGCGCCGGCAGTTCCGCCCCGTGACCGAACATCTCCAGCAGCAGGGGATCTCGTACTCCTGGGGGCACCCATTTCGCCTTATCTTTCGCTACAATGGCAAACTTCACCAACTCCGCTCTTTAGTGGACACTTGCCGACTGCTGGGCCTGGCGACACCATGCGAAGAAGACAAGTGTAGCACCGCCTCAGGGCCCGAGACCTCCCCATCGGGATGGCAAAGACAGGGCAGAAGATGACGTTCTCGGAGGCCGCCCAAATCGGAAATAGCTAGAAGTCAACAGGTAGCTCTGACCGCAGCTATGGAGGCCCTTGCGGGAGAGAGCTCCGCCACCAAGTGAAAGCCCGGGAGATTCTTCCTTTACTGGACCCTCTCAATGCATTCCTGCTGACTTTGGGTGGGCAGTGGGGGGGAGGTGCCCCTTCTCTTCGCCACACTATGGACCCCAACTATTTGTTTTACCAGTTGTCCTGGGACGACGGACTATCTTTTTTGACTATACCTGTTCGAACTGTTCTTGGGTTAGGGAGGGTTGGGGATTTTCTTTTTCAGGGGTTTGTGGGTTGTTTTGGAACTGGTTCTTCTCGTCCACCTTCCTCTCCTTTCCAGACCATTGGCCCTACTGACAGTGGGCTTAGACCCTCTTTCCCCAGTTCTGTGCATCAGAAAGGCGGCTGCTGGACATGGTATAGCCTGTTCTCCTTATACACGTTAGATGCCACACAAGCCACTTAGGATCCTAACACTGTCCGGGGCCTCAATAACCCGATCAAACACAGGGCGGTTCTCCACTATCTGGAATAGTTTGCCACAGACATATGCCTCCTACAGGAGACACATCTCATTCCCAAAGACCACCATAGGATGAAGTCCTGTGCCTTCCCCAAACAACTGTTCTCCTTTAATTCTACTAAGTCATCCGGGTTTGATATCCTGGTCTCCCGCTCCTTCCAGGGCAGAGTTCTCCAAAAGGAGGCTGAGAATAAGGGCCGTTTGCTCACATACCAGTTCCTAGTAGCAAGGGTCTCCCTTATAGTGGGTTCCGTTTACTCCCCGAATGAAGGCCAGGACAAATTCTTCCACACAGCACTCACTGAGGTAGCAGCTAACACAGAGCGCCGCCTGCTGCTGGGGGGGGATGTGAATCGGGTGTTTGACAATCTCACCGACCGTTCTTGCCAGCGCACAACCCAGGTGGGGGCTCTTTCTCAGGCTGGGCTGGCCCATGTCCGGGAGCTGAGACTCACTGATCTGTGGCTCCACTTTCACCCCCACAGCTGGGCCTATACTCACTACTAAGGGGCTCATAAAATGTACGCCAGATTAGATTACTTCCTCAGCTCCACCCCGCTGCAGGCACTTGCGACTGACACCGAGATCCTTGCCGCTTCATTATCAGACCACTTTCCAGTCATGGCATCCTTTTAGTTCGCGTGCGTCAAGCTACCACTGCGACACTGGCGCCTGCGTGACACATTACTACATCGGGCCTCCACAGTTCACCAAATCAAAGTGGCCATTTCAAACTATCTTGCCCTCAACGCTAACGCGGATACATCACTAGCGACGCAATGGACTGCTCATAAAGCCGTCCTACGGGGAGAATTCATTGCCATCTCGCCAGCCAGTAACATAGAACCCAGCCGCAAGCGAGCTGAGCTCACTAAAAGGGTGGCAGAACTGGAACAGATGCACCAGCTCACTGGGGTGGCCAGAGCCTGGCGCCAACTGTGTATGGAGCGGAAGCAACTCGCAGCCCTTAATCAAGACAAGGCAAATATGCGGCTCTCGGTCTACGTCATTCCTACTACACTGGGGGCGATAGATGCGGCCGTCTTTTATCCCACAAACAGCGGGAAGCACGGCAGCGTCAAGGGGTGCAGTCTATCCGATGTTTGGGGGCGAGCTTACTTCGGATAATGCAGCCATCGCGGAAACCTTCTAAGACTTCTACGCGGCACTTTACTCGAGCGACCCCCTAGAAACACTCCACTGCTCCGACTATTTAGAGGCTGCACAGATACCCACTCTTAACCAAGCGCAAGCAGACCATCTTGAAAGGGACATAGGGACTGAAGAAGTTATGGCGGCGATCTCCGGAGTCCGGCTCGGTAAATCACCTGGGCCAGATGGCTATTCTGCAGCCTTTTATAAAACTTTCTGTGCTCAAGTGGGCCCCTTATTACGGGATCTATTTAACACCTTTGCACAAACTGGAGCCATCCCCAAGGAAATGCTGGAAGCGTCTGTGGTAGTCATCCCAAAGCCTGGGAAGGACACAACACTTTGTAGCGCATATAGTCCAATTTCCCTCCTAAACATAGATATTAAGCTATACACGAGCATTCTCGCGACTCGCTTAGCGCCCTACATGCCTCAACTGGTGGAATCCGACCAGGCGGGTTTCATACCACAAAGCCAAACAAGTGATAATACAAAAAGGGTCCTCCACCTCATTGAAAAGGCTTCTTGCACACAGGGGGAATATATGTCATTGGCCATCGATGCAGAGAAGGCCTTTGATAGGGTACACTGGCCCTATTTAGAACAGGTCCTGTTGAGATTTGGTTTCGGTGAGAAACTGCGCGCGCGGATATTGAACTGCTATCGCACGCCCAAGGCCACAGTCCGGGTGAACGGTCAGACATCCTCCCGGTTCCCCATAGGTAGGGGCACGAGGCAGGGGTGTCCTCTTTCTCCCCTCCTCTTTGCGCTTTATATGGAACCGCTTGCGCTACGGGTCAGACAGCACCCTCTCATAACCGGGATCAAATTCGGTGGGGATGTCCATACCATTAGCCTATATGCGGACGACATTCTGCTCTCCCTCACTAACCCGATCCAGTCGCTGAGGGCGCTCTTCATCGAATTACACGGTTTCCCGCAGGCCTCGGGGTTTAAAATTAACATGGACAAATCGACCGCTCCTAACATTTCTCTCACTGCGCACACGTTGGCTCATATACAAGAACATCATCCCATACAGTGGTCTGCCTCCACGATCCCGTACTTGGGGGTGCAATTAGGCTCTACCATTCAAGCTACTGACACCTCTAGCTACGATAGGCTTCGCACCCACATTCGCAAAGAATTAGGCCAATGGAAACATCACACCCTCTCCTGGTTGAACTGAATTGCGGCCACTAAGATGACTGTACTACCCCAGATTCTATACCTCTTCCAGACACTCCCTCTCCGTCCCCCTGCTGGGTGGATTCAGAAAACTCAGTCGGACTTAGCACACTTCATATGGCAGGGCCGCAAATTCAGGTTCAAGCATGCGATAGCGATTTTTCCGCATGAGTGGGGGGTAGGAATCCCCGACTTACAGCTCTACTTTTACGCCTCGCAGCTCCGCTACTTAGTGGAGTGGTGCCGCCTCGAGTCCGAGAAGCATTGGTTGTTTCAAGACCAGGCAGTTGCAGCTACGCCCCTGCAGGGTATCCCCTTCCTCCACAAGGCACATAGGCCACCTAACCTCTACGCATCCTACATTACGAGCACGACTATGGAGGCCTGGGACTGCACTGCCACCACCCACCAGCTGACATCATTGCCCTCCCCTCTAACACCACTATTTAATAACCCAGAATTCCAACCTGGCATGGACGCTAAGGCTTCTGCTCGATTCTTGGGTGACCTGTTTGACATATAGGGAATCATTCCATTTCCGCAACTCTGGACAGACCATGGTATCCTGGAAACGGAGAGACTACCCTACTTACAGCTCAGACATTGATAAGAAGCTCATTTCTGACCTTTACAAACACCTATTAGCTACCAATACACTCGCATATAACGTAGGTCGGGCACGATGGGAACGGGAGCTAGGCTGGTCTCTCACCCATAAGGAATGGGACAATATCTATTATAGAGCTTGACATTCAGCATACCACACAGGCCTTACTGAGACATTGACTAAGGTGGTTACCTATTGGTACTACATGCCGGAGCGCCTCTATCACTTCGATCCCCGTCAGAGCGCTCTGTGTTGGAGAGGCTGTGGGGAGGTGGGTACCCTAGAACACCTTTTGTGGAGCTGTGATCGCATTCAGCCATATTGGTCCCAAATCCTTCACGAAATAGATTCTCATCTCGACACGCAACCTCCAAGCTTCCCAGCCTACATCCTTTTGGGCCTCCCTAATCCGTTGATGTATCCTCTAAAATCCCGAAGGGCCCGACTGATCGCAATTGCCCTGGGGGCAGCCACTCAGAATATACTGGCGCACTGGCGCTCCCCCCAGCCCCCACCTCACTCTGGATGGCTACAGAGACTCTGGCTAGTACTGGGGATGGAGAAGCTAACTCTCACTCTGGTGGGCAGGGGGTCTGAGTTCCCGAAGCTGTGGCGCCCCTTCCTTACTCTGCTTATAACTGAATTTAGGGAGCTGACCTGCCCCCGCTACGTCTGACTTCTACGCCTTGCTGACCCACAAATCCCACAGAAGGGCTCTTCGCGTAAAGTTACCAGGCCACGATAATTCTCAGCACGTTCCTTGATCCCTTTCTTCCTTTTCCCGTTGTGTTTTGGTTGGTGGACGAGAGGAGGGGACGTGGGGGTTGGTAATATTGTTTTTTTTTTTTGTTGTGCTGCTTTCTTCTGTTCTTTTTACATGTTCTTTCTTGCAGACCCGCTCCATGTATATTACCTTGGTAATGCCACTAATCGCGACACTTGTGTCTGTATGACATTGTGCCTGGGAGCCGGGGGTCTTGTTCTTCCTCCCTTTATCTGTTTTGAAAATCAATAAAAGATTTAAACCATAAAAAGATATGCAGTTTTGTAAGTCTCTTTGAGAGCAACAATGCTGGTATGTTGGTATTAAAATGCTATTGTGCGAATGACGATGGTGTACGCACCTAGTTCAGTGACGGGAGACGTTTATATAGATTTTCCTATTTCCATAAATGTGTATTTGTAAATGACAAAGTCCAACATCTCTCAACTATGTGGCTTTTAAAAGCGACATACTCCTACCAACAAGCTTGCACCATAGATCTATAAGTTGAAAGAGAATCTATAAGCAAAAGATGTAACAATATGGTAACGCAAACGATAAATAGCGGCGTGACAATTTACGTGTCTGGAGAGACTTTATCAAATAACGCAATACTAACACGAGATCGGAAATGCCTAATTAAACCAGGTCAACAGTATTATAACCTTGATGTTTGTCTTTGGCGGCCAAGATTTGATATACTTAGACAAAAAGTCATGAAGAATACTCCACGTACAAATAGGTTAACAAGAAAAACTGGCAACTAGGGAATGTCAAGTAAAGGGCAAAGCCCTGCATGGCCATAGAGATCAGAACAGTACTAGTCGCAATCGATAAAGATAGCCTCGTGCCAGTCAAAAGGTACGGAAGAGCTTAACCGAGAGTTTTAATAACAAACTTTTAATACGTAAAATGAAGCTTACCATCTAAATCTGCTGTCCGTGGATACGCGGGCCATCGATCACCCAACCGGATAGAAAACGGCAACTTGTATTCAGTGCCCTATAAGTAGGGAACACCTGATAAAACGGCGCGAACAACTCGTTTTCACGTAAAACGCATTGATATCGAAATAGGACGAAAATGCTCAACTTTGGTCGCCATCTTGAAGTGTGCAAATACTCACAAATACAGTGAAGACATAGGAACTACATGTTGCAGGCGGTTTAAATGTCCTAGAACTAGTTTAAAAGAGAGCGGAAATGACAAAAAGGATAAGAAATTCAAAGTTCAAATCACTGTGGGAGAATCGAACATCCTTTGGTAGGCTATGCATCATAAGGGGATATATAGGAACTGTCCAGCTGGGCAGTTAGCAATGATACATGAGTAAGCATACATTCAACCAAGTGACACATATCAGTACACTTAGAACCTTAGGTATTACATTGGTGACTTGTGGATCAAAGTGATGCAACATGAGAGCCATGTTGATATGGCATGCTCGGCTCCTAGTGGTCAGTGGAGTTTGGCAAGAACTGGCACACATAAAGGTATATTTCATAAGGCCAAATGAAGAAAATCTGCTTCCAGACTAATATCGCTGAGGGTGATGAGTGCAAGAATGCAAGGATATCGTGCCACCTACAGGTAGCAACAAGCCCCATGTATCCTGGCGACTATTATACTAAAATACAGAGATAGTATCTAATAACAGTAATGATGCTATCCAGATGTACAGCATTATATGCAACAGATGTCGTGATATGAGAGACCACATTGATGGAAAGAAAATATAATATAAGGTCCCACAGCATATATGAGACTAGTGATGTAATGAACAGTGTGAAGATATAACTAAAAAAAGGAATGATCAGGTGTTGGTAATGTTCCAAACTATCTCTTCAGTCAATCCTTCCTTGACCTGCCATCGCAGCCGATGCAGATATTGCTTGAGTTCATGAGGTATATAGCGGTTGCTGAACCCATCTTAACACACTGTTTGAAATCAGGTAGATAGTGAGGTAGATAGCGGTTTTGTTCCTGGTTCATTTAAGGTTTGAAACAAGGGCCTGGCGCTGCCCGTGGGGTAGAGCTTCAAACGACATTCGGTTCCGGCGATGATCTTCTCTTGCTGGAGCCAGCTTGCGAAGTTTCCATGTCTAGTGAGGTTGGTCTGTCCAGGAATGCAGCCAGGTCCTTTGGGTCACTGAAATAATGATGTCTGCCTTTATCGATTATTTGGTATTTGGCGGGGGCAACGAATGAGAACTGCATGTTTTTGCTCCTGAGTTTATCACGTAAGGCAAGGAACCCTTTCCTGGTATCGACCGTGGGCTTAGAGTAGTCTTGTGTAAGGATGATCTTGTGTCCTTTCCGTGTGATCTGGTGATTCTTATGTGCGTAGTTAAAAATGGCCTCCGTGTGATGTGATCTCAGAGGCTTGCAAATGATAGGTCGGGCTGTTTGGTTTGATGTTGTGGATTTAAACGTGGGAACTCTGTGTGCTCTATCAAGTTCGAACTGCCTGTCAAACTTTAAATTTGTAAGTTTGGGGATCAGGTCCCCGAGAAAGGCAGCACATGAGCCCGCTGAATCTTCTGAGCCCTCCGGAACCCCAAGTATTCGAATGTTCCCCCGTCGGTTGGGATCTTCAATCTCCGCTGTTTGTTTCTGAAGGGACGAGGTAATTTTGGATAGTGCTTTCATCTCATGACTTGAACTGCGGGAGGTATCCTCTCCATCACTGATCTTTTGTTCTGCTGCTGCCAGCCTGTTATTCACTGTATTCAGGTCAGCTCTGACCGCTGCGATCTCAAGTTGGATCGTGTCTGTGGTGTGCTTTGTGGTTTTTGCGAGGTCGTGGACATCAGCTAGTTTTTTTAGGATCATTTCTAGCGTGCTGTTGATGTCCTGCTAAAACGGAACATACCCTCTCACATTCACAGACCTCAAGTCAAGATAAAACCTAGCTGACATAGAACTCTATAACTTTTTACAAATCAGAAAGGCCCTGGTAAAAACCAAATTATCCCCATCACAACCTTCAATCTCCCGGTTTATGTTGAACATTAAAAAGTTGGGACACCAGGTCTCACAGATCTACAAACTCCTCCGCCCAAAATTCTTTAAGCTTAATGTTAAGATGGTTGCCTATTGGGATACACAAAAGAAAGCCACATATAGCGAACAAGAGTGGGCCAATCTATGGAGTTTGGCCTCACGTAACAAGATCTCCCCGGTGCTCTCACAAACAACATTTTGGCTGCTACACAAGGCCTCCTGGACCCCAGCCCCACTATTCTCATTAGGCCTCAGGGATGACGCGCTATGTTGGAATTGTAACAAGACAACCGGGGATCTAGCACACCTTATCTTTCACTGCCCAACACTCAAATAATTCTGGGAGAACATGTTTATGTTAATAAATGATTTGTTTAAATGTACACTGACAAAAGAATTTTCCACACTTACCGTGGCATTCATGAGCACAGACTTGAGATCTGAACCCGATAAAGACCTACTTGACCTGCTGCTGACGGCAGCGGTGAAGATGGTCCTAACCAACTGGAAAGACACAAGTAAAACTTCCTTCAAAGGCTGGTTCAACTGGATCACACAACTCAGAGGTGCGGACAACATTGTATTGCAGAACTCACCATGGAAACCGACATCCAGGAAAATGTGGAAATCCCTGGACACGTACCTAGACTCTTATGAACCACCGTGAAATTAAGGTACCGACAGTTCGCAACCCGGTAGCCCCGGGGAACACACCACCCAGTCAATCGTATTTAACTGTTCTCTTCCCGGGCCAGCCACAAGGGAGGAGCCCCTCCATCACCAGCCTACATGGATGTCAACACCACCACAGAATGTCATATGTAATGGAATGTCATATGTAATTGATAAGAAATGTAACTCTTCTTGTCTTTGATCTTGGGATCAAAAGTGGTCTGTGGTGGGGAGCAGTGTGCCCCCCTTTAAAAATGCACCGGGCCTCAGGAGCTGGATTCCCTGGGGCTGAAATTGACCCAGGGAGGGGAGTTGCATGCTTCCACCTCTTAATTAGTGGCCCTGGGAGATGGGGACCCAGGGCCTTACAAGGCTGAAGGGGGCGTCACAGCCCCCTATCATTTAATTTTATCAGTTGCCTTGGAGAAGGGGGTCCCCAGGGCCTAATAAGCTTTGGGGTGGAGGACCATGTGAGCGCCTCCCCCTTAATTAAAAGAACGGGCCTTCGGATGGGGTACCTGGGGTCAAAAGTGGCCCTTTTTAAGGGAGCCACATGTCCCATTCCCCCTAAAAATGCACCAGGCCTCAGGGGATGGGATCCTCTGGGCCCAAATCAGTCAAGGAGGAGGGCCTCATGCCCCCTTCCCTTTAATTTTAATTAGTGGCTCTGGGGGCTAGGGTCCCAGGATCCATCAGGGCTCGGGAGCTGTGTTGCATGGCCTCCCTGCCCTTTATTTGTTTTAAAGCCGTGGGCAATGGGGTCCCAGGTCCTTACAAGTCTCAAGGCGGTGGATACGTGGCCCACTCTCCTTTAATTTTAATAGTGGCCCTGGGGGTGGGGTTCACCGGACCTTAGAAGGCCCAAGGAGGAGGGCCACTTTGTCCCACCTCCTCTTGAACTTTATTAGTGGTCCTAGGGGATGGGGTTACTGGGGCCTAATAAGGCTCGTGGAGGGGGTCCACACAGCCCCCCTCCCCCTAATTAGAAAAGGGCCTGGGGAAGTCTCCAGGGCCTAATAAGGAGGGGGTGGGCAAAAAATAAGTCCCTGGGGAAAGGGGGCCGCAGTGCCTAAACAGGCTCAGGGAGGGGGGGTACTTTACCACACCGACAGGCCAAGGGAGGCCGAGTATCCCTACCCTGTTTCATCATGTCTCTTTTTGCATTTTGCATCCTAAGATGGCTACCACCACTTCTTGGTTGAGGCGGTTGTGCCAAAGTTATTAGCAACACAAAAAAGGCATTTCCTATAGAAACACGATCCTTCCCTTCCACAGCTTTACCAAAGTTCTAGTCTCTTCAATCAACCATTTAATTATGACCCAAATTGCCCTTATTGCAGAGAGAGTGTCTTTCATCTACCCCTAAACTTATAACCACCCCTCTTGGTGACTCATCCTTTTCTGGCCCCTAACAATTCTGCTTCTATGCTTCCTAACTCCTGCCTTGTAAAGCCTAGGTGCATAGGTAAAGGGTGAAGAGGTTAAGGGCATCTTCTCTGCGGATGTCCCGTAAAGTCTAAAAGAGCCTTGGGATGGAACACCTTCTCCTTATTCCTCTCACACCTACCCTACACTCTCACTGTTTTCAACTCTACCCTAGTAATCCAGTGTCTTCCCCAACATTACCCTTCTATCAACACTAAAACTCACTTGAGGACCAAATAACCACTAGGTTGGTGCCACCAGGTTACTCAGAGACTGACTCCTTAGAACACATACCCAGCATCCCTTATTCAGTGCATGCCTGGGGTTGCTACTCTGAGGCTCCTGGGTGGATTCCGTAGAGCATTTACAATGACTGACTGTTTCTACTGCACGATAGACTCCACATTGCCTATCATGACTGCCTGTAACTAGTGCATGCATTTGGTTGCTCATATGTGTCTCCTGGTGTCTCTTCACATTATTTATCATGGCTACCTGTAATTAACACTTGCCAGTGGGTTGCTCACCCACCCCTCCCAGTTGCATTCTGCAAATAATTCCTACCGTCTCCCTGTATTCTAGTGAATGCCTAGGTATGGCTTCCTTTATCAATCGTAAGTATACTTTACAGATCATTTACCAGGAATGCCTAAATCAAGTGCATGCTTGAGCATTACTGATCAATCTCCATGGATAATTTATATTAAACACCGACGTAGTAGCTTGTATCCAGTGCGTGCCTTTGGGTTGTTCCTCTCTCACCCCTGAGTGGACTCTTTAAATCTTTGTTGTGGCTGCAGTGAATGCCTGAATGTTACCCTCTGTCGCTTCTGGGTGGACTCCTGAGAGCCTTTACCATGGCTGCGTATAATTCAGACAATCCTTTTGGGCTTCTTCCCTGCCACTGAAGCCCAACCAGGAACTATAAACAAAGTCCTGATCATATCCGGAAAATCAACATGTACTGCTATCTCTCACACTACTTTCGTTTTTGTTTTGCTTTCTAAACATACTATTGATTTTCATTAACATTGTACTTGTGCACCAATATGAAACACACTTACATTGCAAATATAATTACATTATAAACAAACCAAAAATTATTACAACTTTGTGCCAATGGGAAGCCAGCTATGGACTCCGGTTTGGAAGCACTTAAGTAATCTGGGGTTGGATCATGTGAGGTTTAAATGTATCATTACTACACCGCAATGATATTTATAGGGATGATAAGAGTTATGTATTTTATATAACATACAAACAAGGGTGTAGGGGTCCCATCCAGTTATGTGACTGACGAAAGCACCAAGCACTCAACTTGGAGTCATACCAGTTATTAATTGTCGTTTAGTATTCTCTTAGAGTTTCCTGCTCTTGTGTATCCATTACATAGGTTATATTTGAAACATGACCTTGTTCTAAATCACACATACACCAAACACACCGAGAGAGCAGGAGGTAAGAAGCCGTACACCCTCCTAGAAAGAGATTGTTATCACGAGAAATTGGACAGCTACAGGTAGAAAGCACAATTAGTGTTATTGCCTGAAAATAAACATTTGATTAGTCTCACTTTGACCGTCACATCAATCTTGTACCAGTGCTAAAGGGGGGGCGGAGAAGGAACCCCCCCACACGCACACTTCCTTCAGCACTCGCACAGGGTTGCAATGTCTGGTCTCAAAATAGCAGATTGTATTATAGACAAGCATCTGCAATGCAATAGGTCTCGCATTTACGCGAGTTTAACCTCTTCAGTGCCCATGACCAGATAGTCTCGTCATGGAGCACGGTTGCGCTGTGCCCATGACGAGACTATCTCGTCATGAACCCCGCCCGCTAATGCAACGCCCGGCACAGGGCGGGGAAAGGGCGGGACACTGAAGGGGTTAAGCTATTGGCATTGTAAATGACGATGCCTTTTATTTATGTTTGAAAAACGAAAACACAAATAAAAGGCATTGTTATTTGCAATGTGAATAGCTCAAACTCGCGTAAATGCGAGACCTATTGCATTGTAAATGCTTGTTGTTCCTTTCACTGTAGCAGTGACCTGGTTTTTTTAAAAAAAAATAAGACCTTTGGCCTCACGCTGTTTGCTCATTTGCATCTCACTGATGCTGGGAACAAAGAGATAGCAATCTTTACTGCCGATCTTTATTGCTGTGCGGCCCGCGAAAGTGAAAGCAAACAAGTGCTTTCAGGCCTCCAAATGGTGCGCGCGCCCGGCCGGCGCACATGCACTGTATTTGGAGGCCTGAATGCACTCGTTTGCACTTCCAGATCCCCCATTTACAAAAGCTCTCGCGAGAGCAGCGCTAAAGTGCTGTCTCAGGCGAGACCTAAAAAATGAAAGTAAGTATATGAATTATATTAAGGGTTCGTTCAAACTCTTATTGTGAATTGAAATAAATTAAATGTGATATAACATTTTGGATGTAAACAAATCCGTATTAGATTGGGATTGCTATATATAGCTGAAACGTTTAAAAATAGTCTACTATTTAATAAGAGAGTTATTTAAGGATAATTGTTGCTATACGTCTGCATGCTTCACAAACTTTTGATTCACAGAAAGGCACTTGGCAGAAAGTTGTGACTGACAAAAAAGCTGGAAGTAAATATTATTTATTTTGTTAGGTAGTTGAAGTGCTGGAGAACAGATATGAAGCTTGTTCTATGTCCTATTTTGTTGCTAAACAATTTATTGGAGGCCGAAGAGAGCATATGGTAGAAAAAAGTACACATTCCCTATCTTATACCACAAGTGCTCATATGACCAGACAGGCTTAACCAAGTACACAATTTGCAGTGGACCGGCTACTAATAATTAAAACGTCATCGTTCAACACAGCAACATGGTACGTGCCACACAGGCCCAATATTAGAAGGGTTACTTTGGAAGAGAAGGTTGAGACATCAGACACAGGCTTTCAAGGCAGCCTCGGATCTCATCACAGGTCGTCATCTAGAAGTTGCAAATCAAAGACATTTAACACTAGACCTTTTGTAGATGTGGTTTCTTATAGCTGTGGATTCCAATACTGGCTGCTCCACGTTTTCGAACATCACTTCATTATAAGAGCCCTTAGATGTTGTGTTATATACATTAATAGGGTTTAAACCTGATTCAAGAAGCCATTAGCACATCTAAGTTCAAAACTGAAGTACAAATAAAGTTATTTGTGAGGTCAAAATCCTTTCATAAATGTACGATTTTACCCATGTAAATCAAACGTTCTTGCACAGCTATTCCACCAGAGTGCTGTGATTCCCATTAGAGAGCAAATTCACAAGTTAGAGTAAATGAATGATTATGACATTTCTGCCATGCACATTCCTCAGCTGTCTCTTGGCGCAGTCATCGGGTCACTGAACGAACATTTAAGTATAGAGGGTAGTTTGGTGTTGGTCAGATCACAAATACTTGTAAAGGTTTGTAATAGGAAATTCCACAACAGGAAACCCAGCATTCCACCTCGACTCTTGAATTTTACCCTCGACAAGGCCAGTAATCTGTGTCTCTGGCATCGTATATTTCTATCTGGACGGCACATAATGATTTTATCCTCTAGATATCTCAAGGACTGCTTGTTGAAACATTTTTACATGAGCTAGTCGAATCCGAACATTATTCTCTTGTAAAGGCAGCCAGTGGAAAGGACTCCCACCCTGTCAGACGTTTATTCCTCCAGATGCCTGAAATCAATTATACTGCTGTTTTTTTATCACATAGTAGATGCCTGATTTGACCTAATAGCAACTCTGCGTCCTTGATGTGACAGCAGTCCTTACCAGGGTTAAAAGCAGGTCCAATTACCAGAGCTTTGAGGATGGATGACAGCAAGGAGATAATAGGTCACAGTATGCCAAGCTGATGGCAACAACTTCCAACCACATGGTGAATTGACTACAGCTAGACATGTTGGCAAAAATGAAAGCCTCGTTTTTTCACTAGTGTGTAATTGGCCAAGTAGTTTTGAGCTAGGAAGAGAAGCTAATGAAGAGGGCCCATTACTCCCAAAAAAGAATCGGTTATGTTTTAGTACTGTTTATTGGTAAAAGGTTGTTGATCATACAATTTTTAAACTGTACCAGGAATGTCTATAGGTCGTGCAACAGGACTCTATCCTCTGACCATCTTATGTACACTTCTGTGTTGTTGCCAAAGGGCTGAATCCGACCTGTTGGCACCAGAAAGTTAAAAAAAGGGAAGCATGATGCACACCCAAGTATGTGTGGAGAGAAAGATGTGAACTCCGAGGCATCCCAGAGGTGAACCTGTGGGCAGTCCTGAATGGTCCACCAGCAAAAGTTGGTAAACACCCAAAAAACAGACATGTCTGTGGGTATTCACCAAGCATTTGAAGGTAATTTCCCCACACCCCTGAAAATACTTGCAAATGAGCTTCTGTCAAGAGGATGAAAACATGCAGTCTCAGTATAGGAATATTGCTGGAACAACCCCACAAGTATAGGGGGTGTAAACATAAAGTTAAACTACACATGAAAATATTTCTCTGTGGATAATTTTTTTAAAATACATTTAGGTGCAAATGTATTTTTGCATTACATTTCTACATGCATAACTAAATCGTTATGCAGGAACTTTCAAGGTATCGATTGTGCACTGCTAAACAGTTAAGCATTTGTTTCCAGGTGCAGGAGTAGCCTTTGGGCAGCTTCTTGAATTTTCAAGGGATTGTTTGTGGATCAAGGCCTTGATCATTCACCAGAACACCTGTATGGCTACTTGACTGTAGAACATGGACACCCAACTCTTCATCTCCTCAAATTTAAGACTTCATGTTAATAATGATTCACCACTTCATGGATTGTCATCTGCCCCACGCATATCGAAACTGGACTTTTACTAGTAGCTGGGATATTGGGCCATGAGTGAGGAGTCCTTGAGCTGTATTGAATGCGGGTATCTCAAAAAGTCCTACCTGATCTCAGTGTGTCCATGATAAAATTAATTCTTCAACCATCTAATGTTATGAAATATTGATTTCCTCTATAGATGAAGTGTCCTCACACGATGCTGCTTGCTTATATGGGTGATTTGAAGGCAGTCATGTGTGATTTATTTAGCTTAGAGGATTTTCTGCATGTTTAATCAACTGTCATTGAGTTGCAATGAAAATGCACGGTTCATTCAAAGACGTTCCAGCATTGTGTGGCTTTCCAGCATGAGAATGTCAAAATGATTTCCTTTCTGAGCTGAAGTACACTTGTTAAATCACTGATATACAGTTAAACAGTTTTAGTTCAGTTTAAGTTTATTGTTTGATTACTTAAAATCATTACAAAAACAACACAAAACAAATCCCCCCCCCTAAATAAATACCACGTTGAACTAAAACCTTATTGTCCAGAGTAAAATCCACATCACTTATCAGTAGGATTCAAGTTAAAAACAATTACATTAATAGCTTTTGGTTGGAACGATAGAGGAATAAGAACCCAAAGGGGTACTGGTGATCTCATTAGACTCAAGTTAATTAAGCTCTCCCTCAAATTGCCGTAAAAGTCTGCAGACTAGGTTCATGTATTTAGTTCCACGGCAAGCTAGTATCGACGATGTACCCTCTAGCCAGCAAATCACCGCTTGCCTGCTAGAGCGAATGTTCAGCTCAATAAAAATTGGTTTCAAGTACTTTCTCCTTTGGTCTAAAGTGGCTGTACATGCGCATGTTAGATGGATTAATGTTTCTTTTTTGAAGCCACATAGTCTGCAGGACTCCGTTTTGAATGGCGTTTTCCACTGGGGGTATAAATCCTTAGCCTCATGCACACCCATTCGGAATTTAAAAAAACTAGTTTTTAATTGTGAGCTGAAGTGGGCGGATAGATACGGTTGTGGCCTCAAGAATCTATATGTATTAATAACTGTCCACCCATGCCGCCGCTTGGAGAACTCTTGTTTGTCTGCCCATAGGGATTTCTTTTTGGCTGCGCTATTTACTATTTTGCCAAAGCTTCCTCGATCCAGTCTTTTGGCCCATGCAGTTTGTAGGGCCATCTCAGCCAGGGACTCTCTCAGAAAGCTTCCCCAGGAGTTGGATGTTACATGATCCCCCTGGAGCTTAATTTCTGCCCAGCATAAGCTATTTAAAAAGTTTGTATCAGAAGAGCGGAGCATGTGGCACAGTTTAATAAAAGTGCTCATTACTCGAAATTTCTGGTGCTGGAGGCCAAATTCCAGTCTGACCTGCGAGGGCGGGATGATTTAGGCAGGTCAAAAACTGCTTTACAGATCTTTGTCTGCAGTGTGTTCAGTAAATGCACTTCTTTACCACGCCATGGAGCCAGGCCGTAGGACAAATTAGGTAGTATTTGGGCGGCCATTACTTTGAGTAAATGAGAAAAATTTGGACTGTCCATCTTTTTTGCGAAGTAATTTATATGCAAAAATTAAACAATGTGCCTTTGCTGTTAGAGCCAGTTTGTGATCTTTGTGGGTTGCACCCTGCCCAATTATTACACCCAGGTATTTATATGAGCTGACTTCTTCGACGGTTGCCCCCTTAGCCGACCATTTGAACTTGAGTTTCTTACGATCAAATAGGCGAACTATTTTTGTTTTTTCTTTATTTAACTCCAGTTGTTCCTTATCAGGTAGGTCTCGAGGTTGTTTATTGATCTCTGAAGGCCAATGGGAGTTTGGCTCAACAGGACTATATCATCCGCATATTGTAATATGGCGATTGGCTCGTTGACCAGTTTCAGGGGGTGAGACTCTGGTTTTTCAATGTGCGTTGCTAAGTCAAGATAAAAACAGATTGAATAGGCTGGGGGCTAAAACACAGCCTTGTTTTAAGCCGCTTTGCGTCTGGATGCTTGCAGTTGTGCTCAACCCATTGCCTAACTTGACTCTTGCCCAGGTGTCTGTGTATAAGGCAATTATGGCGTTGAGCATTGTAGATGGCAAGCCCCATTCACTAAGTTTTTTCCATAGCTGGCTCCTGCTTACCCTGTCGAATGCAGATTTAATGTCGACAAAGCAGGCGAACAGTCGGAAATCCCTTTTTGGGCTTTCTCTGTTAAAAGAGCAAGGGTTACAAGGTTGGTTATGGTGCCCATGCCTTGCCTGAATCCTGTCTGAAACTTGGGGATTATGTTTTTTTCCTCCATCCAACGTTTCAGCTGAGTTAGCAGGCACAAGGCGTACAATTTTGCTTCCACATCTATCAGTGAAATTAGTCTGTAATTTCCGGGGTTACTATGATCTCCCTTTTTAAAAATGGGGTGGATGATATTCCCCCTCCAAGAAGCCGGGATGTTAGACTGATTTTAAATCCCATTGAAGAGTAGTGCAAGATAGGAGGACCAAAACTCTGGATCATTCTTAAAAAAGGCGTTGGGAATACCGTTGGGGCCAGCCGCTCCCTCGGGTTTAAGTTTCTGTATTAGCCCTCTTAATTCATTCCCGGTTGTCAAGATGTTTGTCCCATAATTGGAAGGGACTGATTGTAATAAGCTTTCTTCCACCTTTACTGGGATAAAAGGGACTTGAGTTACTTTTGGATCTTTGGCTTCTCCAGGGGACCTTCCGTCGGGACCAGTTCCTGCCTTATTATATAGCGAGTGTACATGTTTGGTCCAGATGTTTGCTCCAATTCCTGCTTCTTGCAGCAGTTTCGGGCCGGTTGACAGCTTGTTAATTATACCCCAAAAGTCGCTACTGTTAGGCTTTTTGCTGGCGGATAATAGTTTAAGCCAAATGGATCCTCTGTGTGCTGTTTTTGCCTTCCACAGGTTCCTCCTGAATGTTCGCCTCAATGCATACAACATCGTTTGGTCTGTTTTGAATCCCATTTTTTTTGCTTGTAATAGCAAGTTCTGTTCTCTTACAATTGCTCTTTTTTGAATTCTAAGGCCGTGATTAAACCAGGTGTCTTTTCTATTCACCGATGCACAATAGAATTAATTTTTGGTGCATGATTGACTTTTTTAAACATGTTTAAAACAAGAGGCAAATGGTCGCTTTCAGCTCTTGGGATGATATTGAGTTTGTTAATTTGTGGGAGCAGATTATTACTGATAATTATGAAATCTATCGTTGAAGAGATTTTGCCGCTTAGATATGTTGCAGCTGCAGGGATGTCCCCCAAAGCTTTTCCATTCAAAATTGTTAGATCAAGTGTTTCTAGGTTATTTACAAATGCTCTTGTTCCCTGGTTGATTTTTCTTTTACTTCCCCACTGATTGACTAAAAGGTTGCTGTTAATGTCTCCTGAGATCAATAATTGGCAATTCTCGTGGCTTCTTTGCATAGAAATTATTAATTTGATTAAAGTTGTGTATTTTCCCTTCTGTTTTTTCCTCTCGGGGTGGATGTAAACATTGATTAATAGAAGTTGTCAGTTTGTTTCATTGGACCTCAGGTTACTACTTAATTTGGTAATTTGGATCCAATTGACCCCAGTATCTAATTTTTCCATTACCCAGTTCCGTTTGTGTGAGATGAATGTTGATAGGCCCCCTCTCGGGTGTCCGAAGTGTGAATATCTTTCTGCCATACAATGGTGATCTGAATATCCTGGAATTGAGCTTATAGCCAAATTCCAGGTTTCCTGAAGCTGAATGATATCATGTTGGATCAGAAATGAGATTGATTCTTGGTCTTGCCCCGTATCATTAAATCCATGAATATTCCATGAACAAAGCGAGATGTTAACCGTACCAGCGACTTCCGTTTTGTTGGTCATCCTCCACTCTGGTTTATTGATTGAGGTTGTTTGGTTAGGGATGCTTATTGTTTAGTATTCTGGGCACCCAGGACCAATCCCTGTGTTCCTGTGGGCACTCCTCGATTAAGGCGGGGCTTTCTCTAAAAAATTGAACTGAAACACTGATATACGAATCTATTCTGTAAGAAAAAATCTGCAGATGATAAATGCCGTAAAGCTCTACTACGGGTCTTGCTCTTCAGAAAAAATAAGTAAATAAGTAGTCTACACATCAGGCGGGCTCACTGGAGAGTCTCCAGGTCCCAGAAGACACAGCTGTGGGGGCAGGCTGAGCCAGATTATGGCCCTTTTCCTCATGCTCTAAAGCACTCAAGGGGGACGTTCCAGGGTTGCGCCCGGCCAAGGGCAGGCCCATCCACACCCATACGAGCCTGGAGGAGGCTAGTCTTGGCCACCGCCCTAATGTCAATCTACTGAGACTCGACTTCAATGCAAGTAAGAATGTTACCCTTTGTTTAGCAATGTACCTCTCTGGGGGCCCGCCTTCTTTTTGCTTACTGTGATATTTTATTGTCTATTAATTTCCTGGCTGCCTGCCACAGTCCCTCCATTGCCGTAGACTCCGTTTGCTGTGGTTTTTAGCTCTCCTGCGCCTCGTTTCTTGCTTTGCGGCATAGACCAGCACAAGTTGACTTTGGATCATTGCCCTCAGAAACGTCCATGCAGTGGTTCTAATACATCAACTTATTTGACCTCTGCGGTTGGAACCATAACCAATTACATTATTTCAGTAGAAGAGGAACTAAGTATAGCCCATCCGCAGCTAAACAGCCTGACTGTATTGCTGACCATGGTGCGCTGTCCAAGGGGGCTGTCTCCAAAACTAAACCTGATTCTAAACTGAGTTCAGACGCCAAGTCGTGTATAGTAGAAGTTTGTGAACACCAACCTCCAGCGGACCAATTGGCTGATTTTCTCAAGTCATCGCTGATAAAAGTTTTGACATTCCCCGATACTTTAAAAAGCAAAGTTTTGAAAGCTGACCTTAAGGATGCTTTGCTGACAACGTATTTTAAAAACTAGAGAACGTAAATACCTCATCCTTTACAGCTTACAAAGAGCAGTTTAACAAATTAGAGTTTGACTTTGCCAAACTTGATGTCTCCTCTGTCTGCCCACTGACCCCTGTGGAGTGCACAGCTGGCCATTTATTATCTGACTTTTCTAATTTCCGCCCACCTTTTTCTAGTGACCTGCCACTTTCCTTTACTTTTTTACAGGCCGTCTGCTCTCTTCACTAATGGTTTAGTGTTTCACCAGTTATTCTTACCTAAACACCATGAAGTACCTGAAAATGTGTCTACTATTGGTGTTCCTACCAGCAACAGATTTGGTCCCAAGGATATTACACTGTAGATAGTGCTGATAGTGTTGTCGATAGTATGGCATCTTGTAATTTGAAAGCTTAGGACATGCTTACCATCTTGTTTTGGAACGTTGAAGGAGTGGCCAGAAATCGGAATGACACTGGGTGGATTTTGTTTTTAAACAACATACTGTGGTTTGTTGGCAAGAAACATGGGCAATAACAGCAGTTTGTTTGTGGAGGGCAATAAGGGGTCTTCCGTGCTGGCAAGAGGTTCAAGGTTGGGTAGAGCTGGGAAGGGGATTCTACTCTTTATCTCTCTTAGTTTAAATTGTTGCCTCAAACAACTGGACACAGGCTCACCTAACCTACTGCTTGTTTATCTTTCATTTTGGCATTCTTGCAGTATTTTGTGTGGGACTCATGCTCCCTCGCTGCCAAAGTCATAATAAGGCCCTTTAATATGAATTTATGTAGTTCCTGCCCTGTCCAAAAACCTGCTAGTTGCCACCTGGAAATTACTGAAGATCAGGGTTGCAGAATTTGCTGTGTGTGTCAAGGTTATTCCCAATCAGTTCTATCATGGACTGTTCGGGGAAAGCTCTAGGGAGTTTTCAATCTGTCTGGATGATGGGGCTTCGGCTGAACATATGTTGACATCCTTTGCTACCATCTGTAGTAAGGTCAGGCATATTTTAAGCACCACCAGTTCTCATAAAAAGCTCTTGATGGCCTTAAAAGAGAAACCTAGAGATAGGGACAGAGATTTTCTTGTTGCCGCGAATATAATTTAGCCATCAAGACCAGGTAATCTGAACTAAACAAAGGGTCTTGGAAGACGTAATTGTCTCTTGTTCTACAAGGGATTGTTCCAAATTCGAGGGAGTAATTAACCATCCCATTTTTGCATCTTCAGTTGGTAATTCTTTATCACAGCATATTACCTAAAAATCTTAGGCGGAGTATTTTGCTGGTATTTATGATGCATCTGATTCTAATTGCCCCTCCGATTCCCAGCTGGCTAACTCTCTGTCTCCCCGTTTGACCCCCTTGTTAATTTTCAGCTAGGAGGAGGTCAGGCATGCTTTTTTAGAGCGGGCCAAAAATAAAGCCCTCCCACTTGAGTTAAGTCTAATGTTGACCTGTGGGCACCCCTGCTATACCAACACTGTCGTCAGACACTGTACTCCGTCATCATGGTCAACTTTTATTATTGTAAAGGGCCATAAGGGGTGACCCACGTTGCTACCGCCCCATCTCTTTAATTGATTCCATGGTCAAGGTGGTTAGGAGATTGCAATTTAACAACCTGATTGAGTGGGTCAATAACCACCAAGTTCTGACTGACATTCAATATAGTTTCTAGCCAAGAAAGGGGACGGTAGACCAATGCTTGAATCTCTATCTTCTTATATCTAAGTATACTACGGCCAAGGTGGGGTCAATTCAGTTGGGGTTCATGGATCAGCGTTCAACCTTTGATAGGGTACATAGGACTAAACTTTGGATTATTATGCCAGGTATGGGGATCAGGGATATCTATTATCACCTTTTTGCTTGACTTACACACGACTTTGTAGCCCCCATTCGCTATGGGCCCAAGGAGAGTGTTCAACAAAGTTTGCCCATTAAAAGAGGTGCTAGGCAAGGCTGTATATTAGCATCCTTTTTATTTACGATGTATGTTAACAATTTAGTCAAGGTCTTAATCAAGGCTGGACGAGCTCTACCTTTGGCTAGCGTTCGAGCAGTGCCTGTTTTACTTTATGCTGACGACGCTGTACTGATTTCCAGAACTGCTTTCAGCCTACTACAACTCTTGAACTGCTTTGGGGATTTTATGGACAACCTCGATCTTAACACCAATTTTGTCAATCAAACATCATAGTAATTGGCCCAAAAAACGTTAAGAGAAGATCACACTTTATTCAGGGTAACAATCTTGGTAAAGTGAAGATGTTCCGTTATCTAGGAATTCTTTTTGATTCCTCTGATAAATGGTCACCTTTGGTCAACGACAGAAGACATGACTTTGCCAGAAGCATTGTCTCGGTTTTTGATTTTGCCTTAAGACTCGGGCACCGAAATGTTGTCTTGTTGCCTAAAATGTATCAAGCGAAGTGCCTTGCTATAGCCTCTTATGGCAGCGAGGTATGGCAGTATGTCACAATTACAAAAAGTAGAGAATAGCTTTCTCAAGTGCATACGTTTTCTGCATTGTAACGTGCCCACTTACAATGTGCATGAAAAATTAGGGATAGGTTACAATTCAGATTTAATTCAATTTCGACCATTAATCTTGTGGCTTTCTGTTTGGTCCAAGTATGAATTTAAACTGAACAGATTAATCATTCAAGACTGTTTAAGCCTGGATCATGCCAACAATTTCCCGTGATTTAACTATGTTAAGCATTGTTTTTATAAACTAGGTTGCCTTAATCTGTTTTATAAATCTGAAGCCATTGTTAGGGGGGACGTAGTTTGGGTTAAGAAAGCTTATTTGACGCTAAGGTGGGAGGAAAGGGAATCTAGTGCTCTGCCTATGACCTCTGAAATCTTCTGTTTTGGCCCAAGCTACTCCATCCCTGGACCCATATTTTAGGTTACAGGATGTCAATAGCTTATTGTATTTTTACTAACTCATTTCAGGTTTAATCTAATACACCATCTGTTATGAGTCCCCAACTGATGGGCTAATGAGATGGATAGTATTCCTTGTTTATGTGATGGTAATCTGCTCAAGATACTAAGGGCCCTATTCATGAGAAACTAACGCAGCGCGGTGCCGCAAGTAATTTTGCTGCACCGCGCTGCATTAGTTTCGAGGCACAGGAATGCGACATATTTACAACAATATTCCCTGTGCTGGCGCACAAACTGCTGCCATGTGCCGGCGCAGGCACCCTTGTACCATGGTGCAAGGATGTCTGCGCAGTGGGGAGATTGTTTTTATGCAGGAAGGGGGCCCTTCCTGCACAAAAACAATAAGTTGGGGTAATTTCCTCTTCCAATGCGAGGTGTAGCATGCAGCACACATTAAAAGAGGAAAAAACGAGGAGAAATGAACACATTTCTCCTTGTTGCACCTCGCTACGCCACCCCGGGGATGGCATAGCATTCTGACGCATTTCCAGGTTTACGATTGCTCGTAAATCTGGAAATGCATCAGTGGACATGGGTGTTGCATGGGAACACCCACAGCAACACCCATGTCACGCCCCTAACACGTAAAGTGTTGCATGAAAAGGGGCGCTATTTACAAGCACACGTAAAGTCACGCAGGGTTGCTTTACGTGTGCTTGTAAATATCATGCAGCAAGTTGCGCCGCCAGTGCGTCACACAATGTGACGCACCGGCGGCGCAAGGGGGTTGAAAATAAGCCCCTTAGAAATTCATTTTTATATGTCTTTTTTATTTTTGTATGTGTAAAAGATTTTTAAAGCCACTATTGGCTGGTCAGAATTTAAGACAAGTTAGGCCTGCTCTGCTGTACTTACAGATGCTGCCAGATGCCAGTGCTTGTGATCATTTTTCTTGGTTTTTAAATAGCGCGGTCAGATGAGGAACTCAATGATTTACGACTGATTTACTTGATCACAGTGCCTGCTGTTTAATGTGTATTTTTTATTATGGCCTACTATGTGATTTATTATTAGTGAAATTGTTTTTTACCGATGATGGTTTACATGTTTTAAACCAAATAAAGAAGAGTGATAGTGGAGAAGTAGTATTACGCTCTATAGGACCTGTTTGAATGAGCAAAAAATGCATACATTAAAAAGGAAATGATAGGTTCCAGAAGAAATTCCGCAAGTTTAGTCGAATATCTGAATTGTTCGAATTTGCTGGTATTTATGGCTTGGTGTATTTGAAAAGTTGCTGAACACCCACAAATATATGTGTTTGGGAGTATTCATCATTGATTTTCAAGTAATGATATTGGGTAAAAATATTTTCAATACCGCAAAAAATAAAAAATGTAAATCAGGGGCTGTATTCAATTTTGCAATACAACACTTTGGTCCTAATTGCAAGAATGCATGCACATTCATGTACACAGGTCAGTCATCCTAATTTTGTGCAACTAGCCTGGATTTCCAAGGTTCCTTTAAAAATTCTTTAATAATGCCCAAAAATGTGTGAATTTGGTCAAAACCTAAGAGTAGCTCCATGGAAAGAAATGCTCTTCTGTTTTTTTTTTTATGGATATTTTTTAAATTAGGCCTCAACAATCTAAAATTATTCAGACATGCTCAAAATATTTTCACATTCGAGATTCATCGTATTTAGAAGGAATCAGATTCAATTTTAATACGTATATACAGGGTAAACGCCTCTCCTCAAAACAAGGGACTGAATTAGGTCAGTCGTGAATTCTAAATGCAGGTTGTTTACTCAACGGAAAGATTAGCACATCACCTAGAATGTCTTCTGTTTTTGCTGGCTTTACCTTGGCATTGAGCTGCAGCAGGAGGTGTCATTATTTACTCATTTACTCATTTTTGCTTGTTTCAGGTGCTCTCCGGGTACATATTTAGTCTAATGCCATCAGTACATGTTCCGCTATTGGTCTGCCACGATGCATGCGCACTCCCGTAAACTTAAGTGCAAATTATATTTTGTTGTGCAAAAGTACAGTATGTCTCACCTATCTGCAATGTAACCATGATGTCCCCCTGCGAGGTTTCTCTGCTTTGTAGAAATCATTGAAATCCATGACAGATGATTAGCAACGAGCTCTGTGCATTGTGCCCTCTCCACTCTACCCCTCTCCACTCTACCCCTCTCCACTCTACCCCTCTCCACTCTACCCCTCTCCACTCTACCCCTCTCCACTCTACCCCTCTCCACTCTACCCCTCTCCACTCCACTCCTCTCCGATCTCCTCTCCTCTCCACTCCACTCCACTCCACGCCACGCCACACCACACCAGTAACTTTTAGCCATGCTGAACAGCAGCCAGGCTGGTGTACAACATGGCTAAAACATATTGGCAAAGCCAATGGCCCTTGCATAGGTTAGACCTATTGGCTTTACCAGTGCTTGTTACTATCACCTTTTGTGGTGAGGGTTATAAAAAGCTTGACACAAGTTTTTCCTCCTAAATCATTTGTGATGCCCAGTGCGCCCTTAATTTGGTCTTTGCGTTTCTCACGTGGGTGCCGTTTAAGCTGATGCATAGCGACTCACTATGTCTCTTCACGTGGAAGACTATCTTCCTCATGCAGTTACTTCAGCTCATTGCATGAGTAACCTTCAGTCACTGTGTATCTGCCCTACATCACCTTTTTTCTAGACAAGCTGCTCTTGAGAACTTGGGCGGTCTTCTTATCTAAACTTATGTCTCCTTTCCACTTTGGCCAATCTATCACACTGCCTTCATCTTTGCCCCTCATTGCGAGGGTTCAAGGTTCATCCACTGGACCGAAAAGGACTTTAAGCTTTTATATTTATTGAATCAAAGAACACCGTGAGGATGATCAGCTTTTGTTGGGTCTCCGAGCTGAAGAGAGGGAAGGCTGCCAAGGAGGATAGTTCTCTGCATCAATATCTACTACACACTTGCCAAGAAGCAGCCACTGGAAGATCTGAGAGCCCATTCCACCACTGCTTCAGTACGCAAAGTGCCTGTCCTTGACATCTGTCTGGATGTCACGTGGTTGTCCAGTTGTACTTTCACAAAGCACTATCTGTATTGACAGCCCAGTCCAGATGGAAACATTTTGCCTGCTCAGTCCTACAAGACTTTTTGTTTCAAGTCCACTCCACAGACCTTCCACATGGTTCTGAGTAGTGGCCTCTTTTTAACATTTTAAAAAGGTTTCTAGTGATGAATCGAAGCACTTGCATTTCCAGTTGTTTATAGTGCGCTTCTAATGATGTGGAAAGCGACTTAGAAGAAAATAACATCAGTGAGCATGGGATGGTGCTTGTATGCGGCTCTGTCACATCCGGGGCAGTACAGTCTCAACGTGGAGTTGCAGGACCTGGCGTCACACAGGAGCAGTGCCAGGGGAAAGCTTTCTGGGTCCAATCTGGTGCCTGGGGTGTATTCTAAGGTAAGGAACCTGTGTTTACATTGCGTATCCACCACAAAGAGTGTTACCAAGGGTAAGTAACTTCTTCTGTTTTACTTGGTGGGAAGAGACCAGGTTTGGAAAGTGTTTCTGAGCATTTGTGATAAACTTTGTTTAAGCAGTCTTTCCATCCTTTGGTTCGTACTGTGCTTATTTTTTCTCGATATGATATGGCTTGTAACCGCCGTGTCTTTAACCTGTTGTATAAGTTGACCGGTAAATTCAACTTGGCCGAAACAATTAATTTTAGAGCATGAGCAGAAGATCTTACTGTTACATGGTCCTCTTCACTGGTGGGTCATCCATTTTGATATATGGATAGACAAATCATCCAATTTCAAGTTGAAGTAAAGAGAGGTTGTTTGTTCATTTTTTTATACATGAATAGACCAGTTATTGACTGTCAAGCGGAAGTAAAAAGAGGTTGATGGTCATCTTTCTTCTGCAGTTGTAGATGATCCTTCTTCAGTACTCTTGGATCTATGAATTGAGTATTGAAGATTTCTTTGTATCTAGATGCCGGCTCCCCCGCTATAGAATATTAATCTATCAAAGGATTGTGATTTGAAATGCAGTGTAGCTGACCACACTTTTTACTCGCTGTCTAGGCGTGTGCCCTCATTGCTAACTACTGGATCACAATTGTTAGAGACCTAAAAACAGTACTAAACACTGCTATTCCCATAACACTGCCGTTTATATCCAACTTCTTATGCCGTCTGGCCTTCATTGTACCAGAAAGGGACATAGCTAACACATGAGGTTCGTCACAGTATCCGACCAAACATCTATGTACCTCTGGTACGGACATGTGAATGGAAGCAGAAAGAGTAGTCTGTCCCAACTGGGAATGACCAAGGAAGTTCGAGAAGGTCGGGGGGCAGGATGGATTAAGCTGGGAAGGACATGGGGCACATAAATAAGACTTGAGGGTATCCCAGAATACAGGTGTTGACTCAAGTCTGTTAATAGAGGTAATTATAGGGGTTGGAGCCTATCTGCACATTAACAGGACGAATGCGCGAAGTGACGGGATAGGCTGGGCCACAATGGGGTCGGGAGAGTGCAGTTACTGCCAGCCTTGCTTCTCGTAAGCAAAGACTATAAGTGCAAAGTGTGTGTTTACGCACCACTTACAGGTTTTCAAAACACATGAATAAAAGGCATTGTTATTTACAATGCCAATAGCTCAAACTTATGCAAAGGCGAGACCTATTGCATTGCAAATGCTTGTTATAAATAGGGATAATGACAGTCTTTTTCCAAGAGGATAGTATCCTGATTATATAGGAAGATATCTATCGGGACTCTGTTGGGTCCTGGTGCTTTTAATCTACTACAATGTTTAAGAGCACCCTTCATTTCTTCCAATGTAAATGGTATAAACAAAAGTATTAAAACAAAAATATCTATGTCACTGTTATCATTGTTAAAAATATAATTTATATATATATATATATATATATAGATGTATATATATATTTTCACTGAAAAAAACATAGGTTTTACAGACGTTATAGTTAGGAATTAGCATTTAAAAAAACCTTAGAAATTCACTGAAAAAACCATAGGTTTCAGGGACGTTTTAGTTGGTTGGACATTTGACTCATATAAAACCAGAGAAATTCGCCTGTTATAGTTAGTTGAGCTAACTTTAACTCTCGCGCCTGCAATGCACTGCTGATGATGTCACATATTACATCACTCATGAGACATGGTCAGTGACATCACTGATGACATCTCAAATGACATCACTGATGATCTCTGGTTTTATATGAGTCAAATGTCCAACTAACTATAACGTCCCTGAAACCTATGGTTTTTTCAGTGAATTTCTAAGGTTTTTTTAAATGCTAATTCCTAACTATAACGTCTGTTAAACCTATGGTTTTTTTCAGTGAATTTCAAAGGTTTTTTAAATGTTCATTTCATATTTTAATATTTATAAAACCTATATTTTTTTCAAATTGTTTTTAATATTTTGCAACTCTATCATCCTTTTTTTAAACTTTACAAATTATATAATCTTTTATATCTTCCCCACAAAATCTGTAAATATATATTTTTTGGGGGGAGAAAACTACAGTCCTGTACCAGTAGTCTACCAAGCTCAATCAACACGCGAATCCTATCCACCACATTTAAATGATGCGCATTTTGTATCCGACGGGTTTGTGGCACCGCGTCCCGCGTAACAACATGTACATATGAGGTCGTGCCAGCTGCTACTTTGGTATGCGACGGGTACGCACTACCAAGCCGCGCGTTATGTCATGTACGTATAGGGTTGCGCCCACTGCGTGTTGTGTATCCGACGAGTGCACGCTGCCACGCCCTGTGTTACGTCGTAGACGTACGATGTTGAGCCGCATACGCCATTCCCTCATTTTTTTGTCTCAAAACTATATCTAAAAAACTTTAAAGTGTATATGAGAGCAAGCGATAATTAAAAATATATTAAACAGTTATATATTTCTAACTCTAATAAACATGTATTATAATAAATATATTTTCTCAAAATCACATCGGGTGTGGTCTCATTGCGCACTGGCTGCGCGATTGCCATGTAAGCATAATAAAAAAGCATTTCATTAGTTCATAACATTTCCCATTGTAACAGTTCGAAAACGCCACCCATTTTAGTCAATATCTGTACTGCATTTCATGATACACACATTTTCTGCTTAGAGAGCTTTGTTCAAAACTTTTTGCTATATAGACGTATCTTACACTACACACAACATGCAACCATCATTTTCATCAATATTCATGCTCTGTAAAGTAGCCTTCCACCTATGATACCCATACACCTAAAAGTTACATTACCGAAATGTTCTCCAATACCACAGGTAACATGGTTGCATACGCTGTCCACAACACAACATAATATAGTATGGCCCAGAGACAGCATAATGCATAGATAATGAACATACAGATACAGATAGATCGTGGAAGTGGATACGGGCACGTACGTTCGACTCCTTTTAATTACCATGGTGACATATCCAGTGACGTCTGTGCTGGATGTGTGTGCAGTAAGTCTAAACCAGCCTTCAGACAATGGTTGCTGCTAGCATCAAATACAACAGTAATCATTGGATCACACACAGAGATTCAATATTAAAAGAATCAATAATTTATGCTGCAGTAAGGTAGGGACAGTAGATGTGTAATAATACAGAAATAATTCCATCGTAAAAGAACAACAACTTGTGGCATACTGACACACAATTAATAGATCTAAAATAATACACAAAAAGATTATATCATAAACGCTCCATCAGTTCTAGTGCAGTCACATAACCACATCAAAAGCATTCAGCATGTGCACAGCCACCAATAATGCGTGCTGTAGACAGGCCATACTAGGAGCAATATCTGTTGCCATCAACACTGCATCATCTGCAATATCGACTCAATCTGAATTATGAACACTGCTGTCTGCAGTGTACGCCATAGAGAGCGGTCACAAAGGACCCACAGATACGTAAAGTGACTTCACCTACCCAGTTTGTCGTCAGTGAAGCAATAAAAAGAGTGTGCAAAGCCTGCAATGATACATATGCATGGTGCAGACAGTACACACTGGAGCAATGTATTTTCCTACAGGACTACCTCATCTACAATAGCGACCCAATCTCAATTGTGAACACTGCTGTCTGCAGTGTAGGCCAGAGTGAGCGGTCACAAGAGCCCACAGCCACATGGCATTCACTTGAGCTCTACAGTTTGCAATACTGAAGGAAAAAAACCTGTGCAGAGCCTGCAATGATGCATATGAGTGGTGCATATAGAGCGCACTGGAGCAATGTCTTTTCCTACAGGACTGCAAGATCTATAATACCGACTCAATGTCAAATGTGGACACTGAAGTCTGCAGCATAGGCCAGAGAGAGCGTTCAGCAAGGGCCCACAGCCACATGGCATTGACTTGAGCTCTACGGTTTGCAATACAAGAAGCAAAAAAAAGTGTGCAGAACCCGCAATGATGCGTATGTGCAGTGCAGACAGAGCACACTGGAGCAATGTCTTTTCCTACAGGATCGTATCATCTACAATACCGACTCAATGTCAAATGTAAACACTGAAGTCTGCAGTATGGGCCAGAGAGAGCGTTCAGCAAGGGCCCACAGTCATGTAGCATTGACTTGAGCTCTACAGTTTGCAATACACGAAGCAAAGAAAACGTGCGCGGAGCCTGCAATGATGCATATGAGTGGTACAGACCGAGCACACTACAGCAATCTCTTCTCTTACAGGACTGCATCATCTACAATAGCAACTTGATCTGAATTGTGAACACTATTGTCTGCTTTGTTAATTAAAAGCAGTACTCACACACACAACCATCAATACTTTTTCTCACTCCCTCTTTACAAAAGAACTCTACAATTAATAAATCAAAACAATTCGAATTGGGATTTCATCTCTCCACAGTCTACACTATTCACTGTTCCTTTGGACTTCCAAGATAAATTTGGACATTTCACTAAACCTTTAACTGATATAAAAAAACTTCTTGAAGCAAGTATACTAAAACAATATTGTGTATGTTTCAATAGAAGTTCTAATTACTTAACTACTGGATTCTGTAATTAAACAATCACCACGCAATCTAAATTCTGAACCTTGCAAACTGCAGTCTACACCAAATCCAGTGGTCATTCACAACTCACAGCCACATACCGTTGGATTCGGAAGCACGGAGTTGGTTGCACCTGATCAGCGGGGGTACACAAAAATCATCACAGACTTTAACTTATGACATCCTCAATCATAGAATCAAGACCCAATTTCATTGTTTGCACCTGCTGTACCACAGTATACTCCACTGACTACTGTCAGCCAAGCACAATAATCATGTGCAGCAGTTAGCTATGGAATCACAGACTGTGATGCACCTCAACACACAAACTTCTGAAAAAAGCAAGCAGCAGGTAATATCAGACATCATCCATTGAGGGATCAAGACACGTTCCACAGTTGGGACCTAAAGTTGGATGTACCTGATTGAAGAGAGTACCTTCATCTCCACTCTCAAATGCAGTTCTAATATCGTCCTTTGTGGAGTCAACACACCGTTCTACTTTTGGAACCTAGAGTTGGTTGCAGCTGGTAGAAGGGAATACCTCCATCTCCACTCTCAGATACTGTTCTAACATCATCCATTGTGGGATCAACACAACATTCCACTGTTGGGACCTAGAGTTGCTTGCACCTCATCGGAGGGGGTACACAGAAATATTCACAAACTGTATCTTCTAACATCCTCAATCATATAATTAAGACCCCATTTCACTGTTTGGACCTGCTCTACCGCGGTGTATTCCAGCAATACCAGTCAACTAAGCCCAATAACCATGTGCAGCACTTATCTACAGAAGCACAGAATCTGATGCACCTCGACAGACGGATTTCTGTGAAAAACCAGCAACAGGTAATATCGGACATCGTCCATTGGTGATCAAGACACCATTCCACTGTTGGTACCTAGAGTTGGTTGCGCCTCAACAGAAGCTATACACAAAATCATGACACACTTTAACTTCTGACATCCTCAATCATAGAATTAAGACCTCGTTTCACTGTTCGAACATGCTGTTCCACTGTGTACTCCAGCAACTGCAATAAACCATGCATAATAATCATGTGCAGCAGTTAACTACAGAAGCACAGAGTCTAATCCACCTCAACGGAAGGAGTTCTGTAAAAATTAAGCAGAATGTAATGTCGGACATCTTCCATTGTGGAATCAAGACAATGTTCCACTGTTGCAACCTAGAGTTGGTTCCACCTGGTCAAAGGGAGTACCTTCATCTCCACTCTCAGATGCAGTTCTAACATCATCCGTTATGGCATCAAGACACCGTTCCACTGTTGGGACCCAGAGTTGGTTGCAGCTGGTCAAGGGAGTACCTCCATCTCCACTCGCAGATAGGGGTGGGCGGAATTTGCGAAATCCACTTTCGCAAATTAACGCGAAAATGTTAAAAATTATCGCAAACACGCGGAAATATTGCGAAGATGCAGAAGTTTTTTTCCCGCATGTTCGCGAGATTTTCTGCATGGTTGCGGCTCGCCAACTTACCCATGTGTTTGCTCACGGGCGCGGCCATCTTGTTTTCAGTTGTCTCGCGGTGCATGACCGCGAGAAGAAAGACGTGATCGCGCGACGCATGACGTCACTGCGGGACAGCGCAAATGGCTAAAAACAATACAACATCTCATGGAGAACGCGACCGGATCAAGAAAACTTGTCGGCGAACGCAGGGATTCAGGTAAGGCGATCGCGCGCGTGCATGTATTATTTTACAGCGCGAGCAAGAAACAAATTATCGCCAAGCTGCGGAATGCGGAAATGTTGACATTTTCGCGCTCTCCGCGGAACGCGAAAATGTCAAATTATCGCAATTTCCGCGAACGGAACAAAATTTTCGCCCAGGCCTACTCGCAGATGCAGTTCTAACATCGTCCATTGTGGGATCAAGACACCGTTCCACTGTTCGGACCTAGAGTTGGTTGCACCTGATCGGATGGGGTACACCAAAATCATCACAGACTTTAACTTCTGACATCCTCAATCATAGAATCAAGACCCCGTTTCACTGTTTCGACCTGCTGTACCAGGGTGTACTCCACCAACTGCAGTCAACCAAGCCCAATAATCATGTGCAGCAATTCGCTATGGAAGCACAGAGTCTGATGCACCTCAACGGAGGGAGTTCTCTGAAAACTCAGCAGCAGGTAATTTCGGACATTATGGGATCAAGACACCGTTCCACTGTTGGGACCCAGAGTTGGTTGCAGCTCGTCGTAGGGAGTACCTTCATCTCCACTCTCAGATACAGTTCTAACATTGTCCACTATTGTATCAAAACACCGTTCCACTGTCGGTACCTGTCGGACTACTGTGTTACTATTATACAGAGCATTCCACGCTCCTGGGCCTCAGGCTGGGCTCTGTGTGCCTGTGTCGTGGTAGCCAGCATTAATCTCAGGAGCCTTCCGAGCTCACAGACCTCAGGCCAGGACCTTCCGCCGGCACGTGGTCGGCCCTCTTTCACATACAGCGGTGTCAAAAGGTGAACTGTGGGGCATTATTGCGTCACAGCGGCCATGACGGTTTCTGAGTATCAGCAGGCTGAGAGCATAATTCACGCACCCACCTTCGCTCACAGCATAAGCCTCATGGCGGTGTAAGCTGCGCAGATGTGGCAGACATGTTCGCCAATCCAGAAGAGACCCACGGCCAAAGAAATGTGCCTTTTATTCATACCCCTACGCTACCCTTGCGTACCGCAAGCCAGCCCACTTCCCTAAACATTTGGGGGGAGGCACGTACGCGCTACCATTGCGTAATCTTCCCTACTGACTCTACTATCATGGTTCCGGCCACTGTCCACTTCACTCAATAGACCATCAGTGTATGTTGAAAGCACCTTTATTCAGAACAGAAGTCTCCCTAATTTAGGCAAAAGAAATGTATCGACTGCAGATACCACGAACTTCAAATAAAATACACTCCCTTTTTTTAAATGCGAACCGCCAATTACACTTTGTGAATTGTTACACAATTTTCAACACATGTCACACTCAAGGTCTGGCACACTTTTTTAACACGGTCTCCTACAGCCTTCTAACACGCTTTCAAACTGTTCTTTTAATACCAGACTATATTCAGACATTCTTTCGATCATCTCTGGAATAACAGGAACAGTGCCCATAATTCTCACCCTCTTTGCTGCCATTCTGCAACTAATTCTACTTCTAGAAATGGCTACGCTCTCTATGGTAACAACTATGTCCGACAGAATACGCCTCTACGCCAAGCTACATCAATATTGTAAAAAAACTGAAAAACTTTTCAGCTGCCTGCCTCTATCTATTATCGGAGCTAGCTACAACATAACATTTATCTACACTTATGCAATATGCGTACAACCATCGTTTGATTGCAAAACTTGCCCATTCGACTGGCGAATGGATATATGCCTTGCCAACATCTCAACAATTGCTCCAGATATCCAGCAGGTAATGGAGTATCTTGAAAACCATGAACGTGATTGTTCTTCTTTCATCGGAGCAATGGCGAATGCAATGCAAAAAGGAATCGCAGCGCAATGGGATTTCTGCGCAGCCGCGACAGATCTCCTGCAACGTGCGACCTTTCACAACTTCGCAGATTGCCTGCCCATTCAAATTACCGCTCCAACATTCGAGGAACATTACTGTCTCTTTGAGGATACGAATTAGATCGCTTCGCTTTTCTCACACAATGGCAACAATAGCCTCTTGGAACATTATGCATCTCTAGCAGCTGAAGAACTTCTGGACTAGAATGTCCAAGACTTGTAAGAAACTATGCTTGAATGGTTTTTTTTCCATCTTTTTCGACTTTTTCCTTTAAATTTGTTATAATACACTTCATTCCTACTACTTTGATATAATAACTTTCTAAGTATACTCAGACATTTGAACTCTGTCCTCATTATTCCCCCTTATGTGTCCAGTCTAACCAGGAATCGGTGATGTATGGCCTATGCAAATACACTATTTACTTCCAAAATTAACCTAAACCCGACACCCATTTAGAAACCACGTCTATTCTTTGTGCACACACCTCTCTGCCTGCCTGTTATTCACTAAGCCCTTTCACACAATTTTACTCAAAGTCAGTCTCTGCTCAGAACCTCACGATAAAAATGTAAAAAGACGACTTTGTTTAGGAACTGGTTGGCACAGTGTGGTAATCGTAAACTACCTTTATTTTCATTATACAATGTATTTATTCATGTCTAATAGCTATTCTGTAGGTCACATAGAACTGTAACATATAATATGCAATTCACGGATGCAGGAGCTTCGATTTGACTACAGCAGAAGCAATTGGAGTTTGTCTAAGCTTGATGCCTTTGCTCTCTACACAAGAATGTTTTTTTTTAAACAGCTAAAGACAATAATGTACGGTTTGACCACAAAGGTACCGAATGTGCTTCTCAGAAGCAAAATGTTTGTATTCATCCTCAAAGTTCCAATGTGGGTAGAACTAGTACCAATTCTGACACGCACCACATTGAATCTACTGTACAACAGATTGCTAACTATTCTACTGTTGTTCATTTTCTGTTACAAAAAAGGACTGCCAAGGTACATAAAAAGTTTGATGACTACATTTTGCAATTTCTTTTGTATTTCTTTCTTTTCTTAAACGATACATGTGGTAATCATATCCTACCTTTATTTTCTTTATAGAATGTAGAGTCATTCAAGTGTAATAGCTATTGTTTATTTCACATGCAACTGTAACATGTAATATACAATTCACCGATGCCGGAGCTTGCGTTTGAATACAGCAGAAGTGGTTCAACTTTGCATCAACTGGATACCCTAGCTCTTCCACCAGTGAGTCCAATTATGGCACTTGAATAAAGACACTTTCTATATAATTTTCAAATTCCATCCCTTTATTACACACAACCACTTTCTTAGACACAACTCATTTTACCATTTTCCTTCTCTGGCATTGCAACATTCTGCATACATTCTTCACGATTATTCCTTTATTCCTGCTTCCTAAAACACTACATTCGACTTTTCAGACCAATAGGGATGAGTATTTCGTTTCACACTCCCTGTATAGAATAAACGCACACTAACACTACTTACACAGGTATGCTACAGTGGACAGTATCCTACAGCGCCCACAGCACATCACTTCATAGCAATAGACTCACAACTTACACTCACAGTTTCATCCCCCAATCTTCATACCGATACCACTAGGTACTTGCTTCCCACTCCCGCTATACTTTAAACGCATACTAACACTACCTGCACAGATATGCTACAGCGCCCACTATGCTACAGTGCCCAAAGCACCTAACTTTACAGCACTCAGCTCACAGTTTAGACACACATTTTCATCCCAGAGTGTACCGGCACCTCACCTCAGCACCATCTCACAGTGGGCAAAACAGCACTTTCACACCAGTAGGAATAAATAATTTGCTTCACACTCCCTCTATAGCACACCCTACCCACCCTACAAACCTCACAGCACTCCTACCCTCCTCTTTCCCACTTTTTTCTCCCTTTTTTCCCCTTACTCACTTCAACGGAATCACAAAATGGCGGCCAACACTTCCTAGTTGGCACCGCTCGCAGCCAATCACCAGCAAGCTCGTGCTCCTAACGCCTCAGCCAATCAGATGGCAGAATTCCCAAATATCGATATCTGTAAATGTCGATATTTCTCAAAAACTACGGAACGGATGTATACCAAATAAACAAAAGCGTGCTTTCTAGACCAAGACCCTTCTCCCTTCCGAATTTGGGGTAATTCCTTTCACCCATTCATCCTGTAGCCTTGTCTAAAGTATCCTATGAAAATTAACATTGAAAAAACACGGTTTGGGACCCCCTTTTTTCTCGGCCCCCCCTTCACGAATCGCCCCCAAACTTTTAACATAAGAGCTGATCTCAAAAAAGAATTAGTTTTAAAAATGTTGCGAATATTTGTCAATCGGCACCAAAGTTATTGGGAATAGAATGTTGACATTTTCCTATGGTAGCTAGGTCCTAACTATAACTACCTACTGGCGACCGCCAGTAGGTAATATATATATATATATATATATATATATATATATATTTTTTTTTTTTTGTAAACAGTTCGCTGGTTTCCCTGCCACTTTTGCGGTGGCGGGCTCAAGCGAGGTAGCGATCCTCCTTCAATTCTCCACAAGCCTTTCCACAATGAAAAAAGCGTTCTTGAGCCCAGTTCCTTAGCGTGCTTATTTATTTAGAAATAGCAAACAAACGCCCGACGCGTTTCGGTGCCACTGCACCTTGGTCACGGGTAGTCAGTAGTTTGTGAAAAGTGCTACATATAGTGTGTAAACAAAACATAAACATAAAAGTAGGACTACCTGTCCCAACTCAACAAAAGGGCTTTCAAATTTGGCATCCATTTTGTAATGGTCAACTCGTCACAAGTTCTTATTCAAAACAATTTGTACTTTCACTGATTACAACATCTTGTAAAAGCAACATAAACATACTTGTGCAGATTGGATGCGTGGTAATTTCTGAACAAAAGTAGTGATAAATCCAGCTCAAGTGAGCATATTACTACAAAC
Source organism: Triturus cristatus (assembly GCF_964204655.1). Lineage (NCBI taxonomy): Eukaryota > Metazoa > Chordata > Amphibia > Caudata > Salamandridae > Triturus > Triturus cristatus. The sequence continues at coordinate 1,185,147,505 of NC_140581.1, read as the reverse complement.
CAATAATTTTACGCAGTTAACCAATCTCGCTCTGTTATACTTGATTAACGCCCAAGTGGGCAGTCTCGTGAGTTTATGTTCTATTTCTTCTCAAATAATGCCCCAGTGGGCCCAAAGTCATCAGTCACTTATACATTTCATTCTTTCACTATGTGCGAACCAAATCATAATTTCATAGAGCCTTTGAAAGTTGATCTTCATAATGGCATGCTGACAGTTTGGTCTCCTACAAAACATAAACAAATTTTGCAATCACTATACTAATACAGATAATTTAAAAACAAACTTATGGCTTCATATTTACATTTATAATATCTTGATTAGAGTGTCAAATGTACAGCTTGTTAAAGTTAATTAGCCCAAATGAACCGACATCTCTTCATCTTTGTTTAAACCTGATGGTTGTACGGTGTCATATTTAATAATTATTTTGGACTCCAGTTTTCGTAGCTCCCTCACTCTGTCACCTCCCCTCTCCGATTTTGGAATTCTATCTAGGGCACAGAATTGTAGGACATTTATATTCTTTCCATGTGTTTCTTTAAAATGTCTAGCAATGGGATATTGCCTGTCTTCATTTATAATGGCCCTCGTGTGCTCCAAAATTCTTTTTTTCACCTGGTGAATAGTGCTCCCGATGTATACTAGAGGGCAGGGACAACACAAAGCATACACACAAAAATCCGATTTACATGTTAGATGTTTTTGAATTATGTAGGGTTTTTGGTTTTTTGATAAAATTAGTTCTTTCCGATTCACACTATTTTTACATGCCTTGCATGAATTGCATGTGTAAAATCCCTTTATCTCATTCCATTTCTGCTCTTTAATATTCACCGTGCTACTGCACAGAAGATCTTTAAGAGCTGGACATTTCCTGAATGTGACTTTTGGCTGACTTCCCACTGCTTTTTTCAACTCAGGGTCAATGTTTAGGACATGCCAGAATTTTTTCAGACATTTTCTGACCTGCCATGACTGGCTAGAGTATGCAGTGATGAATCTTATTGGTTCATCTTGGTCATCTTTGGGGATTTTTGGGTTCAAAAGATCTTCCCTCAAAACAGTTCTAACTTTAGCACATGCCTGTTTGATTATTTTGTTTGAGTAACCCCTTTCCTCAAATCTCTCTTTCATGTTTTTCATCTCTGATTCAAAGTCTGACGGTGTGCTGCAATTTCTCTTGGCCCTTAAAAGTTCCCCATAGGGGATACTTCGAATCAGATTCTTTGGGTGGCAGCTGTCCGCATGTAGTAGGCTGTTGCCAGCTGTTGGCTTTCGGAACAACTTGCTTTCTATTTTGCCATTTCTGACATTGACAATCACATCAAGGAATTCGATGGTTTCCTTTTCAATTGTACACGTGAATGTCAAATTGCACTCATTTGCATTTAAACTGGCCACGAATTCCAAAGCACTATCTTTTTCTCCCTTCCAGAGACAGAAAACGTCATCTATATATCTTGCCCAGAGGCAGACGTTCTGGGTAAAGGCTGAGATCTTACTGGCCACCTGCTCCTCCCACCAGCCCAGGTAAAGACCCGCGTAACTGGGGGCGAAGCAGGTTCCCATCGCCGTACCCCGGGCCTGGCAATAGATGACGTGATCAAACAGAAAGAAATTATTTGAAAGACACCTTTGCATCATGCATACTAGCATTTCAGTGTGTGAAAGGTACTTGATGTCTCTCTGCTTCAAAAAATGCTGATTGGCTTGTACTCCCAAATCGTGTGGTATACACGTATATAAGCTGTTGACATCAAGTGTCATTAGCCACATGTCATCTTCCCACTGGACCTTTTCAATAACTCTTAAAAAATCTCGAGTGTCCTGTAGGTAAGAGGGGAGTTTCTGAACAAAGGGGCGTAAAAAGTGATCAATGTATTTGGAGGTGTTTTCATAGGTGCTTCCTATGGAAGACACAATGGGTCTTCCTGGAGGATTGGTCCTGTCTTTATGTAACTTGGGCATATACATACATAATAAACATCAAATATATTTAGAAGTTACATGAAGATAATAAAAATTGCATGTATGTTCTAAATTTAAGAAATAATTATTATACTTGTTAGAAAAAATTAAGCACAAATATATATTAATATATACATGTGATTATATATTTAATTTAAAAAAATTACTAAACCAATGCTTTTAATGGATGATATAATTCCACATTTTTTCACATAACACATATATCTATATATATAGATCTATATATATATTCACTGAAAAAACCATAGGTTTCAGACACGTTATAGTTAGGAATTAGCATTTAAAAAACCTTAGAAATTCACTGAAAAAAACCATAGGTTTCAGGGGTGTTATAGTTAGCTGGACTTTTCACTCATACAAAACCATTGAAATTCCCCCGTTATAGTAAGTTCAGCTAACTATAACTCGCGCGCCCGCAATGCACTGCTGATGACGTCACATATTACATCACTCATGACATGGTCAGTGACATCACTCATGTTATGTCCGATGACATCACTGATGACATCATCCCGTGAATGTGTGTTTTTCTGAAAATTAAATGTTTCATATATGTATATCTGAAGGTCGATGGAAGAATAAATGGGTATATAAGTGTCTAAATGGATGATTTGTTTTTTTTAATTGATTGTATAACTGACTGATTAAGTGTATCTTAGTGAATACATGGCTTAGTGAGTAATGTTTAAATATGTAAATATCTGAATCAGTCTCTCACTTTGTGTATAAGTGGCTGCATGGGTTGGTGAGTAGCTACATGAGTGTCTATATAGGTTATTAGTTGGTTTTTTGAGTATCAGTATGAGTGTTTGAGTGTCTGTATGGTTCGGTGGGGGTATTACGTAGTGCATAGATGCATGCATGAGTGAGTCACTGTATGTGTTGAAGACAGCATGTGTGCAGGACTGTATGGGTGGATGAGTGTGTGTATGGGTGTGTTAGTAAGTGAATGACTGTCTCAGTAGTATCTTTATGAGTAACTACATATGTTTTAAACAAGTATATGTGACTATTGGTGTATATAAGTGAGTATATGTAAGAGTGAGAGATTGGAAGAGTTCCTGTATGAATAAGTATGTGTTTCTATAAGTGATTGTTTAAAAGACTAAGTATGTGTAAGTTTCTGTAGCAGTTCGTTTGGTGGTGTGTGTATAACTGTATATGCAAGTAAATGGATGTTTGATTCTTTATGAGCATGAGTGACTGTGTGTGAGTAACTCTATGGATGAGTGGCGTTGTGTAACAGGATGTAAAGGTGTATGAGTACATATGATGAGTGAGTACATGTATGAGTGACTGTATAGGACTGTTGGTGAATGAGTGGATTTGTATGTGGATCTTAGAATTTCTGAATAGGTTGTTGTAACTGGTATTGGTATGTCCATTGTTTTGAAGATTTTAGTTTCTATTTTTGAATGTGTGTATCAAAGGTTATATTAGGGTGAGAGGAGGTCTGCCACTCTATCACAAGGATGATGTCATCAGTGATGTCATTTGAGATGTCATCAGTGATGTCATGAGTGATGTCACTGACCATGTCATGAGTGATGTAATATGTGACGTCATCAGCAGTGCATTGTAGGCACGCGAGTTATACTTAGCTGAACTAACCATAACAGGGGAATGTCAATGGTTTTGTACAAGTGAAAAGTCCAGCTAACTATAACGCCCCTGAAACCTATGTTTTTTTCAGTGAATTTCTAAGGTTTTTTAAATGCTAATTCTTAACTATAACGTGCCTGAAACCTATGGTTTTTTCAGTGAATTTCAAAGGTTTTTTAAATGCTAATTTCTAACTATGCCTACAGAGATAGGACATGTAAAGAAAGAAGAAAAAACGCACAAAGAAAAAAAAGAAATGCAGAAAGAAGCAACAGAAGTCCTCAAAGACGAAGAAAAGTGCAGGAAGAAGGATAACGTGCAGAAAGAACAAACAGAAGAGCAGAAAGAAGCCTTGTTGCAAAATTATCCTGTACCCTCAACTTTATCAGACGGATACTGGTGGTAACTGAGTCTGACTAACCAGTCCTAGATCCAGTGCTAAGTGCCTGTGATTAGCATGACCGCCTCTGTAAGCCCCTATAGCGCAGGGGGATTAAACTATCTCTTAAAACGCGCCACAGTGCATGTTTGCACCCGTCACCTCAGGCCCCGTCCCCTCTCTTCCCCACTGTGTAAACACACCCTGTGACCTTTTTAAGTTGGGAGATTAAGTCCCCTTGAGTCCTAAGGGTCCCTAGGGTCCAATTAGCCCACTAGGTACCTCCAGTAAGCGCCACAGAGCTGCGTTGCAGAGAGATGTAAAAAGGGGCACGGCCTAGACCACCTCTCTGCAACTCAGCGCAGTGGCGCTTACTGGAAGCACCTGGTGGGCTAGTTGGCCCCCAGGGTCCCTCAGGATTGAAGATGAATTATTTCCCCAATTTAAAATGTGCCACAGGGCGTGTTTGCACACGTCACCTCAGGCCCCGTCCCCTCCCTTCACCACTGTGTAAAGACGCCCTGTGGCCGTTTTTAGTTGGGAGATTAAGTTCATTTGAATCCTGAGGGTCCCTAGGATCCAACTAGCCCACTAGGTACCTCCAGTAAGTGCCACAGAGCTGCGTTGCAGAGAGGTGTAAAAAGTGGCACGGCCTGGACCACCTCTCTGCAACGCAGCGCAGTGGCGCTTACTGGAAGCACATGGTGGGCTAGTTAGCTGCCATGGGCCCTCAGGATTGAAGGGGAATTATTTCCCCAACTTAAAACGCACCATAGGGCGTGTTTGCACACGTCGCCTCAGGCCCCGTCCCATCCCCTCCCCACTGTGTAAACACGCCCTGTGGCCGTTTTAAGTTGGGAGATTAAGTACCCTTGAATCCTGAGGGTCCCTAGTGGCAAAATAGTCCATTAGGTATGTCCAGTAAGCGCCATTGCAGAGAGGTGTAAAAAGGGACACAGCCTGCAACACCTCTCTGCAGCGCAGCGGCGCTTACTGGAAGCACCTGGTGGGCTAGTTGGCCCCCAGGGTCCCTCAGGATTGAAAGGGAATTATTTCCCTAACTTAAAAAGCGCCACCCTGCGTGTTTGCACATGTCACCTCATGCCCCACCCCCTCCCTTCACTACTGTATAAACGCGCCCTGTGGCCATTCTAAGTTGAGAGATTAAGTCCCCTTGAATCCTAAGGGTCCCTAGGGTCAAACTAGCCCACTAGGTACCTCCAGTAAGCGTCACAGAGCTGCGTTGCAGAGAGGTGTAAAAAGGGGCGTGGCCTCAGAACACCTGTCTGCAACACAGCTCCCGGCGCATACTGGAGATACCTGTTGGGCTAGTTGACCCACAAGGACCCTCAGTATTGAAGGGGAATTAATTCCCCAACTTACAACTCGCCAGGGGGCGCGTTTGCAGAGTGCTGCAAGGAGGGGGCGTGGCCTCCAGCGTGATGCCGGACTTTTATTTATTTATTTATTTTAAGAAGGGTGCTGTGTGGCCCCCCTTCTTTTTCTAATTTATTGGCCATGGGGACCCCATCCCCCAGGGCCTGCCCCCTAATTTTTTTGGGGGGAAAAAAAAAATCTGGAAGGGCACCGCGTGGCCCCCCTCCCAAGGCCTTAATCAGCCCCAGGGACCCCATGCCCCGGGGCCGGCCTCTGTTTTTTAATATTTGTAAAAATATATATATTTATAGAAACACCTAGGACATGCTGGACAAACCATACGTACCTATCATCATGATGATTTGCGTGATATTCATTAAAAGGCGACTATGCGTACAATGAATCCACATGGAATGTATTTACACCGCTAGTGAAGCTCTGACGCCCTACCATGCCTAATCCCAGCACCCCCGCCGGTGGGTACTCTCCAAGTAGACACCCTTGTTGTTTATTTATACAAACATGGGTAGCTATTGACGGGCACATTTAATACGCACACCAAGCCATTCAAAGGGGATTCGACAAAAATTCGACCAAAACTATGCAAGAAACCCCCTCACGGTTAATAAAACACACATCCACCGCCGTATGTGCAATACTTTTTATTTTACTCTCTGGAAAGGAGACGAACCCCACTTGAGTCACAGCGTGCTCCTGGCTGAACCCAATGCTGTGTTACACCCACCAGTGCCCGCCGAGTGCCACACACCTCTGTGTTTTATTCCACCAGCTAGTGCGTATGCTATGACACTCTCTAGCACATGTGCACTGTAAGACCACCCCGTGAATATGTCATGCCACATTTGCCTTTGCACGGGTTATATTGCCCCATCTAACGTGCCTTCCTCGATGCCTATGTTATAACGCACAGCGCTATGCCATACATATTACAATCTAGGATCCATATCTTTGTCACAGTGCATATGCAACGTTACACTCCCCAGCACATATTTTATATTACAACTTTAGAGACTAGTTAGGTTACATAACACTGCCCTGTGCATATTACTCTCCAAGGTGCATATTGCATAGCACGCGCTAGCGCCTGTGCTATCTCGCGCTCTCCAATGAATCTGTCATTGCGCGCAATGTATTGCATATTATATTTCACGCCCCGGTTCATCTTATATCACACTTTTTGGTGCACAGTTTATGCCATACACTATATCTAGTTTTCATTTTCAATCGTGCTCTCAGGACTATATTCTATATAACACTGCGTTCACCTACCCTTTTCACAGGCATTACATTTTGCAATATGGGTGGAGGGTCAGGGGGTGTTTCTGCCAAGTGAGCCCGGAGTCGCAGTCACAAACGTCCTCTTCTTCCTGAATAAAAGTTAGATTATGCTTCATACTTGTTCATATTTTAAGTAGTTCGCACAGACACACATTTTAAAAACAATAACGTTCCTAATACCCGCCTTCTCTGAACAGTTAGCTTGCTGCCCCATCCACCTCCTCCCTATCCTCTGTTGTCTGAATCCATGGACTAGCCTCCTCCCTCCTGCCATGCATGGTCTGATGTGCTGCCACTGCCCTCCATTTAGCATGATTTACCAGTCCACTCCTCCTGCCCTCTATGCCCAATTCTATGCCCCATCATTGACCTCCTGCTTAGCCTCTGTGCTTAGCTTGCTGCCCCTATTCTCCTTCCCCCTGCCCTCCGATGTCTTTGTGCATGCCCCTGCTCCATCCTTTTTGCCCACCATGTTCCATGGACCTGCCACTCCTATCTACTCTGCGTGCTCTGTTGAGCTGCCACTCCCCTCCCACCTGCCTAGCATTGTCAGATGACTGTAACCTGTCCCTGCCACCTCCACCCTGCCTGTCCACATTCCATGCCCCTGTCCCCTTCCACCTGTCCTCCATGGTCCATTTTACTGCCACACCCTTCTGCCCTCCGTGGTCTGTTGTGCTGCAACTGCTACTCCTGCCTGCCCCGCGCGGTCTGTTGTGAGGCCCCTTACCCTGAACTTCTTGTCTGTGCCCAGGTCCTGACCCTCCCTTCTATTCTCCATGTTCCTTTGTGCATGCCTCTGCACCCTCCCTCTTGCCCATCATAGCCATTGTGCTGCCACTAACCCTCCCGCTTGCCATGCATGGTCTTCTGTGCTGCCATGGCCCCTCCCACCTTCCCTGTGTGGTCATCTAGCTGCCCCAGACCCCCTCCCACCTTCCCTCCATGGTCTGTGTGTATGCCATCATAGTCTCACTGTTGCTTTCCATTGGGGTATCTTGCTTCTAGTGCCCATCCTGCCTGACCTCAATGGTCATCTTGCTGTTCCTGCCCTGCCCCCTTGCCCCCAGCCCTCTGTTTCCATGTGCAGACCCCTATTCCCTCCCTCCTGGCTTGTCTTTTCCATTGTAATGCCCCTGATCCGTCCCTCCTGCCCTTTATGGTCTGTTATGCTGCAGCTTTCTCTCCTGTCTCTCCATTATGGTCAGCTAGCTACCATTGCCTCTTTCCCTCTGTTCTCTGTTGTCCATGTGCATGGTCCTGTCCGCTCCCTATTGCTTTCTATGGATTGTTGTGCTGCACCCCCGTCCCGCATGCACTGTGTGGTGTATTGTGCTGCTGCAAACCCTGATGCCTGCCCTGTAGGGTCAGTTTGGTGCCCCTCTCCATGTCCCTCCTGTCCTCTGTTATCCGAGTCCATGTCCCTACCCCAATTCCTCCTGCCTTCCATGATCCAATGTACCATACTTGCGAACATTTTGAACTTGGTAAGAGGGAGATTTTGAAAAAAACTGGGGTATTGATTTTCCCCTTTGAGTTACATTGAAAAAGAGGAGATTGTAGACAGGAGACAGATCAAATTAAGCCCATTTGAGCTTAAAAACATTGGACGTTTCCTGGCTGAATCGGGTATGTTGGCATGTATGGTTGTACTACCACTGCCTCTTCCTTCTACCCACAATGGTCTATTATATTGCCACAGCCTCTCTTGCCAGTCATGTATTGTTGGTTTGTTGCCCCTGCCCCCTTTTCACTGCCCTCCATAGTCTTTTGTGCTGCCACTGCCCTTCCTGCATGTCCAGTGTGGTCAAATCGTTGCCTCTGCACCCTCCTACCTGTCTTCAATTTTCAGAGTCCGTGCCCCTGGCCTCTGCCTCTCAACAGTATCCTAATAAACAACTAGATTGCTAACATTCTATATTTATTACAAAAGTGTGGAACGCTTGACATCATCTTGATGTAATCAAAACTGTAATACCTAGAGCATTTCCTTTAGAAATTACATATATGAGAGGGTCTTATTTGCATCATAAGTATGGTTAGTGCTCTAAAAAGCTAAAATGAGGACACATTTTCTGAGTTTTCAAATAGTGACAAAGCACTTTTAATTATTTGTTATCTTTGTTTTTTATCCAGTTGACCACTTGATTAAATATTGCACTTAGGGGAGAGGATGTGGTGTTACTTCCAGAGCTGCAGACTTTGCAACTGGGGAGCCAGGTTGGAGTTTCTGCTTCAGCTCGACATTCTGTGATTCTGGTCAAATCACTTAATCTCCCCATGTCTACAACCAAAATGAATTTGTTCTTGTGTGGTGTAACCAATGCTCATGTAAAGCACTCCAATACCTGACTAGTCTGCACTATATAAAACTGCAAAAACACAAAAAATAAAGTGTTTTGCACACTTCTGTCATTGGGCTACATGTGGGCTACATCTGGGTGATATTTGTGCTGCATTTGGGCTCTTTTGACTCTGGTGGCCATCTTGGAAGATTTTTTTTTTATGAAGTTTCCAAATTTTCTCATTTACTGCAGTCTCCGAAGGTAGGACGTGCTTTCATTTTTTTAATTTTGATTCCACCAAGAAGGTATTCAGATATGTCACACAGTTGCCATACATTCTGAATGTTAGCACTCTAGTTGCTCATTAGATCACTGTAGTAAAGCTACTGCTCACCACGGAGGTCTGCTGCTGGTATTAAAACTGCATGTTTTAGTCTGCATGTCAGAATTTTTTTATGAAATAGAAGAGGATTTGAGAAGTCACTCTAAATGTGCCCTAATTTTTATTTCTTCAGCACTAATCATAATTTCTATGGCAAAATGAACCCCCTCATTGTGTTCCTTTTTAAATTAAATGATTTAAGTGTTATCAGTTTATTCCAATCAAGATGGCTTCAGGTGTGCCATACTTTTGTCATAAGTAAGACAGTAAGTGCTCTAGTTGTTCTTAAGAACACTCTGGGACATTCTGTCATTGGGCTATACTTGGGCTACATCTGGATGATATTTGTGCTACATTTGGGCTCTTTTGTCTCTGGTGGCCATCTTGGGAGACTTATTTGTTATGAAGTTTCCTAATTTCCTCATTTACTGCAGTCTCCTCAGTAGGAAATACTTTCAGTTTTTTACTTTGGTTCCATCAAGAAGGCATTCAGATGTGTCACACATTTGCCATAAATTCTGAATGTTAGCACTCTAGTTGCTCATTAGATTACTGTAGTAAAGCTACTGCTCACCAGGGAAGTCTGCTGCTGGTATTCAAAGTGCATGTTTCAGTCTGCATGTCAGAATTTCTTAATGAAATAGACGATTTGAGAAGTCAAAATGTGCCCTAATCTTTCTTTCTACAGCACTAATCATAATTTCTATGGCAAAATGAACCCCCTCATTGTGTTCTTTTGCAAATTAAATGTTTTAAGAGTTACCACTTTATTCCAATCAAGATGGCTTCAGGTGTGCAATACGTTTGTCATAAGTAGGACTGTTAGCGCTCTAGTTGTTCTTTAGAACACTCTGGGAAGCTGCAGTAGAACACAAAGGAATCAACTGACAGTCTCTGCCCTTGTTGGATGTACATGTTTTACTGAGAATGTCAGACTTCATTCTCACATGACTGAGAAAGATAATGTGAATTTACAGAAAATATGCTCTCAGTTTAGCTTATAGATCACCTTCCAAACCTCTGTGGGAAAAGCATGAGAAAATAGTTTTCTCTCAAACATGATTCATGATATCCCAGCAGAAGGCTTTTTCACATGGTAAAATCACCTTAGAACACACCACAATTCCTAAAATGAGTATGGTACCATCAACAAATGATTTATAATGTAACTAAAGTCGTAAAACCTTCTATTAACTGCAATGCTTTTGAATGAGGTGCTATCATGTAGATCTGTCCCAAGATGGCTGCCAACACTTCTTGGATGAAGTGCTGACAGCCAATCAGATCTCACAATGAGATGTGTGCTTAGGCTCCGCCCAGATATATATGTGATTTTACTTTTGATTTTCTCAGGAACTACTGAACGGATTTACAACATTTAATTAAAAGGCATGACTCTGAACCAAGGGCTACCTTTTTGCCAAATTTGGTGTAATTCCGTTCAGCAGTTCGGGCTGTAGCTGCGATTAAAGGTTCCTATGGAAAATTGCTTGGGGAAAACACGTTTTGGGACCCCCCCTTTTTTCTCGGCCCCCGCTTGACGAATCACCCCGAGAGTTTCAGGATAGGAGCGGACCGGAGCACCCCACCAGATTTGAAAATGTTGCGAAGATTCGTCAACCAGCGCCAAAGTTATTCCAAATAGAATGTTGCAGATTTCCTATGGATAATAAGTCCTAACTAGAACTACCTACTGGCGACTGCCAGTAGGTTTTATTTATATATATATATATATTAGCTACTGGCTGTCGCCAGTAGGTAGTTATAGTTAGGACCTAGTTACCATAGAAAAATGGCAACATTCTATTCCCAATAACTTTGGCGCCGATTGACGAATCTTCACGATATCTTAAAAACGAATTCTTTGTTGAGATCAGCTCCTATGTTGAAAGTTTGGGGGTGATTAGTGAAGGGGGGGGGCGAGAAAAAAGAGGGGTCCCAAAACGTGTTTTTTCAATGTTAATTTCAATAGGAAACTTTAGACAAGGCTACAGGTCGAACGGGTGAGCGGAATTACCCCAAATTTGGAAGGGAGAAGGGTCTTGGTCTAGAAAGCACGCTTTTGTTTATTTGGTGTAAATCTATTCAGTAGTTTTTGAGAAATATCAAAATTTACAGATATCGACATTTGGGAATTCTGCCATCTGATTGGCTGAGGCGTTACGAGCACAAGCTTGCTGGTGATTGGCTGCGAGCGGTGCGAGCGGTTGCAACTAGGAAGTGTTGGCCCCCATTTTGTGATTCCGTTGAAGCGAGTAAGGGGAAAAAAGGGAGAAAAAAGTGGGAAAGAGGAGAGTAGGAGCGCTGTGAGGTTTATAGGGTGGGTAGGGTGTGCTATAGAGGGAGTGTGAAGCAAATTATGTATCTCTACTGGTGTGAAAGTGCTGTTTTGCCCACTGTGAGATGGTGCTGAGGTGAGGTGCCGGTACACTCTGGGATGAAACCGTGCGTCTAAACTGTGAGCTGAGTGCTGTAAAGTGATGTGCTCTGGGCGCTGTAGCATAGTGGGCGCTGTAGCATATCTGTGCAGGTGGTGTTAGTATGCATTTAGAGTATAGCGGGAGTGGGAAGCAAAGTACTTAGTGGTATCGGTATGAAGACTCTGGGATGAAACTGTGAGTGTAAGTCGTGAGTTTATTGCTGTGAAGTGATGTGCTGTGGGCGCTGTAGGATACTGGCCGCTGTAGCATACCTGTGTAAGTAGTGTTAGTGTGTGTTTATTCTATACAGGGAGTGTGAAACAAACTACTCATCCCTATTGGTCTGAAGAGTCGAATGTAGTGTTTTAGGAGGCAGGAATAAAGGAATAATCGTGAAGAATATAATGCAGAATGTTGCAATGCCAGAGAAGGAAAATGGTAAAATGAGTTGTGTCTAAGAAAGTGGTTGTGTGTAATAAAGGGATGGATTATATAGAAAGTGTCTTTATGTAAGTGCCATAATTGGACCCACTGGTGAAAGAGCTAGGGTATCCAGTTGATGCAAAGTTGAACCACTTCTACTGTATTCAAACGTAAGCTCCGGCACCGGTGAATTGTATATTACATGTTACAGTTGCATGTGAAATAAACAGTAGCTATTACACTTGTATGACTCTACATTCTATAAAGAAATTAAAGGTAGGATACGATTACCACATGTATCGTTTAGGAAAAGAAAATTATTAACAGTAGAATAGTTGGCAATCTGTTGTACAGTAGATTCAATGTGGTACGTGTCAGAATTGGTACTAGTTCTACCCACATTGGAACTTTGAGGATGAATTCAAACATTTTGCTTCTGAGAAGCACATTCGGTACCTTTGTAGTCAAACCGTACATTATTGTCTTCAGCTGTTTCAAAAAAACATTCTTGTGTAGCGAGCTAAGGCATCGAGCTTAGACAAACTCCAATTGCTTCTGCTGTAGTCAAATCGAAGCTCCTGCATCCGTGAATTGCACATTATATGTTAGTTATATGTGACCTACAGAATAGCTATTAGACATGAATAAATGCATTGTATAATGAAATAAAGGTAGTTTACGATTACCACACTGTGTCAACAAGTTCCTAAACAAAGTTGTCTTTTTACATTTTCATCGTGAGGTTCTGAGCAGTGGCTGACTTTGAGTAAAATTGTGTGAAAGGGCTTTGTGAATAACAGGCAAGCAGAGCGGTGTGTGCACAAAGAATAGACGCAGTTCTAAATGGGTGTCGGGTTTAGGTTAATTTTGGAAGTAGATAGCGTATTTGCATAGGCCATATATCACCGATTCCTGGTTAGACTGGACACGTAAGGGGGAATAATGAGGATAGAGTTCAAATGTCTGAGTATACTTAGAACGTTATTATATCAAAGTGGTAGGATTGAAGTGTATTATAAAAAATGTAAAGGAAAAAGATGGAAAAAAGTCCATTCAAGAATAATGTGAGTTTCTTACAAGTCTTGGAGATTCCAGTCCAGAAGTTCTTCAGCTGCTAGAGATGCGTAATGTTCCAAGAGGTTATTGTTGCCATCGTGTGAGAAAAGTGAAGCGATCCAATTCATATCCTCGAAGGGACAGTAATATTCCTCGAATGTTGGAGCGTTAATTTGTATGGGCAGGCAATCTGCGATGTTGTGAAAGGTCGTACGTTGCAGGAGATCTTTCGCGGCTGCGCAGAAATCCCAATGCGCTGCGATTCCTTTTTGCATTGCATTCGCCATTGCTCCGATGCCAGAACAATCACGTTCATGGTTTTCAAGATACTCCATTACCTGCTGGATATCTGGAGCAATTGTTGAGATGTTGCCAAGGCATACATCCATTCGCCAGTTGAATGGGCAAGTTTTGCAATCAAACGATGGTTGTACGCATATTGCATAAGTGTAGATAAATGTTATGTTGTACCTAGCTCCGATAATAGATAGAGGCAGGCAGCTGAAACTTTTTTCTGTTTTTTTACAGTATTGATGTAGCTTGGCATAGAGGCGTATTCTGTCGGACATAGTTGTTACCTTAGAGAGCGTAGCCATTTCTAGAAGTAGAATTAGTAGCAGGATGGCCGCAAAGAGGGTGAGAATTATGGGCACTGTTCCTGTTATTCCATAGATGATCAAAAGCATGTCTGAATGTAGTCTGGTATTAAAAGAAGAACATTTTGAAAGTGTGTTAGAAGGCTGTAGGAGATCGTGTTAAAGTGTGCCAGACCTTGAGTGTGTCATGTGTTGAAAATTGTGTAACAATTCACAAAGTGTAATTGGCGGTTCATATTTAAAAGGGAGTGTATTTTATTTGAGGTTCATGGTATCTGCAGTCGATAAATTTCTTTTGCAGAAGTGAGGGAGACTTCTGTTCTGAACAAATGTGCTTTTAGTTTTGTTTCTTTCTTGAAATGTGTTTTCAAACTAGGAATTGAAGGCCAAGTTGAAGTTTGGGAGTTAGTTTGTGTGGGTGGGAATAGATATTGCCACAGGAAGTTACTGTGTTTGAAACAGTAAGTACATGCGGTATGCCAGCTCATATTCCGTAGGAGTGTGTATTATTGAGAAGCAGATAACTGTGGTTAGAAATCTGTGTGAATTTTGGTGTGATTGTGGGAGTTGGCGTCCTTTTAAGAAAGGACGCAAGATTGGTGGCTGTAAGCTTAGAAGTGCCGTGTAGTTGGACATTCTTTGATAGTAATGAATGACTGCCAATGTGGTCGCACTATTCACCTGTGAGAAAAACTTTTGTATGCTCTTTAAGACAGCGATATGTAAATGGAATAAGCCACTGCTCGTGAATAAATGCGCTACATTAGATAATGACATTAAACATGACAAACAACATGTGCAAGTAGCAGACTCAATGACACTACATACTGTGGGAACCGTGGCTAGCCATGTATACAAACTAACCATGGCATGGTACCTCTGCCTCACTATGCAGAATGCAGGAAGAGATGAGAGCAAACTATGTGCGAAGGTGGCAAGTAATTCTCGGTTATAAAAGTATACAATGCAAAGTCTTGAGGGGATGTGCCAGACAGACTTGAGTATGCAGAGAACAGACATGTATATGTCAACATACACTGATGGTCTATTGAGTGGACAGTGGACGCAACCATGATAGTACAGTCAGTAGGGAAGATTATGGAATGGTAGCGCGTACGTGCCCCCCCCCCCCCCCCCCAAATGTTTAGCGAAGTGGGCTGGCTCGCCGTATGCAAGGGTAGCGTAGGGGTATGAATAAAAGGCACGTTTCTTTGGGTGTGGTTCTCTTCCAGATTGGCGAAAATGTCTGCAAGGTCTGCGCAGCTTACACCGCCACAAGGCTGACGCTGTGAGCGAAGGTGGGTGCGTGAATGATGCTCTCAGCCTGCTGGTACTCAGAAACCATCATTGCTGCTGTGACACATATATGCCCCAAAGTTCACCTTTCGACACCGCTGTATGTGAATGAGGGCCGACCACGTGCCGGCGGAATGTCCTGGGCCGAGGTCTGCGAGCTCGGAAGGCTCCTGAGATTAATGCTAGCTACCGCGACACAGGCACACAGAGCCCAGCCTGAGGCCCAGGAGCGTGGAGTGCTCTGTATAATAGTAACACAGTAGTCCGACCGGTACCGACAGTGGAACGGTGTTTTGATAGTATAGTGGACGATGTTAGAGCTGTATCTGAGAGTGGAGATGAAGGTTCTCCCTTGGACGAGCTGCAACCAACTCTGCGTCCCAACAGTGGCACGGTGTCTTGATCCCATAATGGAGGATGTCCGATATTACCTGCTGCTGAGTTTTCAGAGAACTCCCTCCATTGAGGTGCATCAGACTCTGTGCTTCCGTAGCTAATTGCTGCACATGATTATTGGGCTTGGTTGACTGCAGTTGGTGGAGTACACCGTGGTACAGCAGGTCGGAACAGTGAAACGGGGTCTTGATTCTATGACTGAGGATGTCAGAAGTTAAAGTCTGTGATGATTTCGGTGTACCCCCTCCGATCAGGTGCAACCAACTCTAGGTCCGAACAGTGGAACGGTGTCTTGATCCCACAATGGAAGAACTGCATCTGCAAGTGTTGATGTAGGTACTCCCTTTGACCAGCTGCAACCAACTCTGTGTCCCAACAGTGGAACGGTGTCTTGATGTCATAATGGATGATGTTAGAACTGCATCTGATAGTGGAGATGAAGGTACTCCCTTTGACCAGGTGGAACCAACTCTAGGTTGCAACAGTGGAACGTTGTCTTGATTCCACAATGGAAGATGTCCGATATTACATTCTGCTTCATTTTCTACAGAACTCCTTCTGTAAAGGTGGATTAGACTCTGTGCTTCTGTAGTTAACTGCTGCACATGATTATTAGGCATGGTTTATTGCAGTTGCTGGATTACACAGTGGTACAGCATGTTCGAACAGTGAAACAAGGTCTTAATTCTATGATTGAGGATGTCAAAAGTTAGTGTGTGATGATTTTTGTGTATAGCTTCTGATGAGGCGCAACCAACTCTAGGTACCAACAGTGGAATGGTGTCTTAATCACACAATGGACAATGTCCGATATTACCTGTTGCTGGTTTTTCACAGAACTCCATCTGTTGAGGTGCATCAGATTCTGTGCTTCTGTAGTTAAGTGCCCCACATGGTTATTGGGCTTAGTTGACTGCTATTGCTGGAATACACCGCGGTAGAGCAGGTCCAAACAGTGAAATGGGGTCTTAATTATTTGATTGAGGATGTTAGAAGTTACAGTTTGTGATGATTTCTGTGTACCCCTTCCGATGAGGTGCAAGCAACTCTAGGTCCCAACAGTGGAATGGTGTGTTGATCCCACAATGGATGATGTTAGAACTGTATCTGAGAGTGGAGATGGAGGTATTCCCTTCTACCAGCTGCAACCAACTCTAGGTTCCAAAAGTAGAACGGTGTGTTGACTCCACAAAGGACAATATTAGAACTGCATTTGAGAGTGGAGATGAAGGTACTCTCTTCGATCACGTTCATCCAACTTTAGGTCCCAACTGTGTCACAGAGTCTTGATCCCACAATGGATGGTGGCCGATATTACCTACTGCTTGATTTTTTCAGATGTTTGTGTGTTGAGGTGCATCAGTCTGTGATTCCATAGCTAACTGCTGCTCATGATTATTGGGCTTGGTTGACAGTAGTCGGTGGAGTATACTGTGGTTCAGCATATGCAAACAGTGAAATGGGGTCTTGATTCTATGATTGAGGATGTCATAAGTTAAAGTCTGGGATGATTTTTGTGTACCCTCTCTGATCAGGTGCAACCAACTCCGTGCTTCCGAATCCAACGGTATGTGGCTGTGAGTTGTGAATGACCACTGGATTTGGTGTATACTGCAGTTCGCAGGGTTCACAATTTGGATTGCGTGGTGATTGTTTAATTACAGAATGCAGTAGTTAAGTAATTAGAACGTCTATTGAAACATACACAATATTGTTTTAGTATACTTGCTTCAAGAAGTTTTTTTTATATCAGTTATAGGTTTAGTGAAATGACCAAATGTATCTTGGAAGTCCAAAGGAACAGTGAAAAGTGTAGACTGTGGAGAGATGTTTTGATTTATTCATTGTAGAGTTCTCTGTAATTTATGTTGTTTTATTTTGTAAAGAGGGAGTGAGAAAAAGTTTTTATAGTTGTGTGTGTTAGTACTGCTTTTAAATAACAATGCAGACAGTAGTGTTCACAATTCAGATCGAGTTGCTATTGTAGATGATGCAGTCCTGTAAGAGAAGAGATTGCTGCAGTGTGCTCTGTCTGCACCACTCTTTTTTTTTTTTAATATATTTTTATTTGCATTTATACATGTGTTCAAAATGAAAATGAAATCAATACGATCAGAAAAGCACATTAGACAGGCAGTCACTTTAGTGTATCCAGCACATTTTGAAAATAACAATACCTGCCTTGCCTTCAAAACATTGTATATGCTCAGACTCAATACTGACTACTTCAATACGTAATTCCCAGTAGATATCAGATTTTTTATACTAATCATATTATATGATGACTCCTTTCCCGTGGGGGGTAGATGAGCATCCATTATGTCAAACGGTTCTTCCCTACTGGTACTGTCTGCACCACTCATATGCATCATTGCAGGCTCTGCACACATTTTCTTTGCTTCGTGTATTGCAAATTGTAGAGCTCAAGTCAATGCTACGTGACTGTGAGCCCTTGCTGAACGCTATCCCTGGCCTATACTGCAGACTTCAGTGTTCACATTTGACATTGAGTCAGTATTGTAGATGATGCAGTCCTGTAGGAAAAGACATTGCTCCAGTGTGCTCTGTCTGCACTACTCATACGCATCATTGCGGGCTCTGCACACGTTTTGTTTTGCTTCGTGTATTACAAACTGTAGAGCTCAAGTGAATGCCAGGTGGCTGTGGGCTCTTGCTGACTGCTCTCTCTGGCCTACACTGCAGACAGCAGTGTTCACAATTCAGATGGAGTCGCTATTGTAGATTAGGTAGTTCTGTAGGAAAAGACATTGCTCCAGTGTGCTCTGTCTGCAGCACTCATACGCATCATTGTAGGCTCTGAACACTTTTTTTTTGCTTCGTGTATTGCAAACTGTAGAGGTCAAGTCAATGCCACGTGCTGTGGGCCCTTGCTGAACGCTCTCTCTGGCCTATACTGCAGACTTCTGTGTCCACATTTGACATTGAGTCGGTATTGTAGATGATGCAGTCCTGTAGGAAAAGATATTGCTCCAGTGTGCTCTGTATGCACCACTCATATGCATCATTGCAGGCTCTGCGCACGTTTTTTTTTTAGTTTGTGTATTGCAAACTGTAGAGTTCAAGTGAATGCCATGTGGCTGTGGGCCCTTGTGACTGCTCACTCTGGCCTACACTGCAGACAGCAGTGTTCACAATTGAGATTGAGTCGCTATTGTAGATGAGGTAGTCCTGTAGGAAAAGACATTGCTCCAGTGTGTACTGTCTGCACCATGCATATGTATCATTGCAGGCTTTGCACACTCTTTTTTGTTGCTTCGCTGACGACAAACTGGGTAGGTGAAGTCACTTAACGTATCTTTGGGTCCTTTGTGACCGCTCTCTATGGCCTACACTGCAGACAGCAGTGTTCATAATTCAGATTGAGTCGATATTGCAGATGATGCAGTGTTGATGGCAACAGATATTGCTCCTAGTACGGCCTGTCTACAACACGCATTATCGGTGTCTGTGCACATGCTGAATGCTTTTGATGTGGTTATGTGAGTGAACTAGAACTGATGGAGCATTTATGATATAAGTTTTTTGTGTATTATTTCAGATCTATTGATTTTGTGTCAGTATACCACAAGTTGTTGTTGTTTTACAATGGAATTATTTCTGTATTATTTCACATCTACTGTCCCTACCTTACTGCAGCATAAATTATTGATTCTTTGAATATTGAATCTCTGTGTGTGATCCAATGATTACTGTTGTAGTTGATTCTAGCAGCAACCATTGTCTGAAGGCTGGTTTAGACCTACCGCACACACATCCAGTACAGACGTCACTGGATATGTCACCATGGCAATAAAAAGGAGTCGAACGTACGTGGCCGTATCCACTTCCACTATCTATCTGTGTCCGTGTGTTCATTATCTATGCATGATACTGTCTCTGGGCCGTACTATATTATGTTATGTTGTGGACAGCGTATGCAACCATGTTACCTGTGGTATTGGAGAAAATTTCAGTAATGTAACTTTTAGGTGTATGGTTATCATAGGTGGAAGGCTTCTTTACAGAGCATGAATATTGATGAAAATGATGGTTGCATGTTGTGTGTAGTGTAAGATATGTGTATATTGCAAAAAGTTTTGAACAAAGCTCTCTAAGGAGAAGAGGTGTGTCTCATGAAATGCAGTACAGATATTGACTAAAATGGGTGGCGTTTTCAAACTGTTAAAATGGGAAATGTTATGAACTAATGAAATGCTTTTTTATTATGGTTACATGCCAGTCGCGCAGAGACCACACCCGATGTGATTTTGAGAAAATATATTCATTATAATATAAGTTTATTAAAGTTAGAAATATATAACTGTTTAATATATTTTTAATTATCGCTTGCTCTCATATACACTTTAAAGTTTTTTAGATATAGTTTTGAGACAAAAAAAATGAGGGAATGGCGTATGTGGTGCGACATCGTACGTCTATGACGTAACACACGGCGTGGCAGCGTGCACTCGTCGGATACGCAACACACAGCGGGCGTGACCCTATACGTACATGACGTAATGCGGGGCTTGGTAGTGCATACCCGTCGCATACCAAAGTAGCAGCTGGCGCGACCTCATATGCACATGTTGTTACGCGGGACGCGGTGCCACAAACCCATCGGATACGAAATGCGCATCACTTAAATGTGGTGGATTGGATTTGCGTGTTGATCGAGCTTGGTAGACTACTGGTACGGAACTGTAGTTTTCTCAAAAAAAAAAAAAGATATACATATCTTGTGGGGAAGATATTAAAGATTATATAATTTGTAAAGTTTAAAAAAAGGATGATAAGAGTTGCAAAATATTAAAAACAATGAAAACAAATATAGGTTTTATAAATATTAAAATATGAAATTAACATTTAAAAACCCTTGAAATACACTGAAAAAACCATAGGTTTAACAAACGTTATAGTTAGGAACGAGCATTTAAAAAAACCTTAGAAATTCACTGAAAAAAACATAGGTTTCAGGGACGTTATAGTTAGTTGGACATTTGACTCATATAACACCCGAGAAATTCGCCTGTTGTAGTTAGTTGAGCTAACTATAACTTGCGCGCCTCCGCAAAGCAGCGGACTTGCAGGAGTGAACTGTTCACGTTCTGATATGCACAGCAGGTTATTATTGGCGGCGTGCAGCGTTTAATCCTGAAACCTAATGGAGGGTGAATTCTTGTGTCCTGTATTGCGTATTAGCAGTTAAACCCACTGGAGGGTAATTATATAAAGACCAATGACTAACGATCCCAGCGTGCATTGTGAAAGAAGGGATCTATCAGGATGGCACACCGGAAGCCAATACATCTTTAAATCACGCAGGGAATGGTGGTGTGGTGATTAAAGGACTGCTAACACGGGCCTCTGAAGAGAAGCTAAACACTTTGAAACGCGTCAGGCCGAGGGCAGTTTAAGGGGATTGGAAGCTGCTTGCTCTGAAATAAAATGTTGTACCTACCTGATGTTGGAGTGCGGTCTCAGTCCGGGGGAAACTTTGAAAAAAAAAAAATATATATATATATATATATAACAAGGATGCTGAAACTTGCAGTCCTCCGATTTCCACCAATGGGGAGGATGTATTGTACATTTAAAGAGGGACTGCAACAGGCGCCAGTAGAGGGAGTGAAGGCATCTGATGAAGGACAATTTCTGAAATGCATAATGCCAAACTATTCCTGAATAAACCTACCTGAACATTGTCCGCTGAGTACCCTGTTTCTGAGAGAAGGCGCCTTTGGTTGGATATATATATATATATATATATATATATATATATATATATATATATATATATATATATATATATATATATATATATATATATATATTTGGGACTGCCACTACGTATTTTTTCAAAGTTTCCCCCGGACTGAGACCGCACTCCAACACCAGGTAGGTACAACCTTTTATTTCACAGCATGCAGCTTCCAATTCCCTTAAACTGCCCTCGGCCTGACGCGTTTCGAAGCGTTTAGCTTCTCCTCTCTTCAGAGGCCTGTGTTAGAAAGTCCTTTAATCACCACACCACCATCCCCTGCGTGATTTAAAGATTTATTGGCTTCCGGTGTGCCATCCTGATGGATCCCTCCTTTTACAATGCACGCTGGGATCTGTAGTCATTGGTCTTTATATAATTGCCGTCCAGTGGGTTTAACTGCTAATACGCAATACAGGACACAATAATTCACCCTCCATTAGGCTTCAGGATTAATTGCTGCACGCCGACAATAATGACCTGCTGTGCATATCAGAACGTGAACAGTTCACTCCTGCAAGTCCGCTGCTTTTGCGGTGGTGCGTCGTCTCATGCATCTTGGGACTGCCGCTACGTATTTTTTCAAAGTTTCCCCCAGACTGAGACCGCACTCCAACACCAGTTGGGTACAAACTTTTATTTCACAGCATGCAAATAAGGTAGAGGGCAACTGTATCATAACTGTTTAATAAAGCTAGGTAATCTTCACATCCTGCATACAAACACACTAAATCTCTAATAAAACGTATGATAGCTATGAAATAGAAACACAAGAATGTCTTACTAACCAATACACTGTTCATTACACATATACAATACCCATGCATCGCCACTACACTGTAAAATCTCTTATTTACGAAGGGTGTTATGGTGTTTATTTCAAGGGGAAGGTTAAACCCCTGTCCCTCAGCATGCCCTCACCTCTCAGGGTCAAATATGCAGCTTGTAGCAATCAGGCTCCCACGAGCCTAGTTTTTAGGTCGAGCATTCGAGACCTCTTGTATATACTTTAGTATATACTTACTTGTGTATTTACTTTGTGGGCTCTGAATATCAGCCCTAGTTCTGCTTCCGCGTAGGGACTTTTTTTTCTGTTCAACTGCCTCTAACTGAAAACGACCATAAGAGGTCAGTAAAATTCCAGAATTGATTTCTGCTTGTTCAACTGCCTTAACTGTCTTGATAAAAAACGACCAGTAGAGGTCTGTAAAATACCAGAATTGCTTTCTGCTGAGGGACTTACTTTTTAAAAAAGTTTCTGGCTACTGCCTCTATTTAACTTTCTTGATAGAAAACGACCAACAGAGGTCAATAAAATACCAGAATCACTTTAGCACTCTCTAGATTCAAGTCCATAGAAATTGTTTTCCACAATCACCCATAGACCATAATATTTTTTTCAAATCTTGTATTTTCAGTGATATGACCACTAAAGGCTCTGATTTTATATTAAAAACAGAGCTTTGGACTGTAACATTTTCCGCTGAAAGGCACTATTTCTCTCCATGTGTTCCTATCCCTAGCATTTCACACAGTTTGGTGCTTACTTTCTCTCCTTGTTAAAGAACAGTAGATATTTCAGCCCCCAGGCTAATGTGCTGCATAGCTAAATACATTTAAGGTCCCAAAGGCGAGACCGATTGCATTGCAAATGCTTGTTTGATCCTGTCAGTGGTAAGGCCTGCTTTAAATGCTGAAGTTGCTGCCCCAATCCTAGAGGAATCCGTGGACTAATGTTTTTCTGTGTGCCCAGCTAATTCCTAAGCAGGGCCTCATTATGTAATTAAGCTGGTGCTGGGTGAGTGGAGTGCCAACCTCATGTCACAGAAGGTAGCCCCTTCAGGTGGCTGCAGTTTCCAGTATGCCCTGACCACTGCCATTGTGCAATAAGCTGGGTCGGGAAACAGCGGTTACAACGCTGTTGTTACCACGCAGGTAGGTAACAACGCAGTTGTTACAATAAACGTGTTGTTACCACGCGTGGCTTTACATTGCAAGACGTTTCTAGGACTTGCGCACGGTGGTGTGCAACATCAGGGAATGTGTTGGATTTTAAATCCAACACATTCCCTGCTGTTGCGCTAGATGGAGTAGGAATAGTAATTTATACTATTCCTAAGTCCAGCGCGCCATCTAGCACAAGTCGTAGAAACGACTTGCGATGTAAAGCCACGCGTGGTAACACCATGCGTTGTATCGTTACACATTCTGCTTAGTCCCCAAGGGTACCCAATGAAATAGTCCTACTGTGCCGCCTCTGATCAGGTTTGGATCTGTGGACCCTTAGCTCGAGGGCTGTATCCAACACGACAAGGTCTTCAATGCACAGGGCTTGCATGCTAGTATCTCTTTCAGACTTGGCCTCTAATTCCCCACACCTGAAAGCCTTAAATAAGGGTAATACAAAGGCCGTTGAAAAAAGGTCTGTTTCATAGCTGGAGTAAGTGGCTTTATGTACCCAGTTTTGCATGTCCCTCAAAATAAACTCGATGGCTGTCTGTGCTGTGATCTTGCCCAGCACTTGAAAGCTGCCCTAAGAGGGAAGCAGCTGGTGGGGCCTGGATGACATGCAGCTTTGCATGATGAACCACCAAAGAAAGGTTCCTTGCCACCCAAGTATGGCTCTTTCTTTCATCTGTGGCCCATTGTACAAAGTCCTGCACTCTTGCTGCCAATGGTGATACATGCAGACACCCCTACAAATGTGCTGAATACGTTTGTGCACCTAACCTGTGTCCCTGGGGCAAATGATAGCTCACATAAGCTTATGAACCGCAGGGGCCTAAAAGGGTTAATCAAGAAGTTTGTTTGTGACCATATATCCAGGAATATTTGCCACTGGAATCGAGAAAGAGCATTATTAGCATTGTTCATGTACCCTTCTATATGTTTTGCCCTGAACTCCAAATTCCTATACAGGCACCCTCCCACCATCTCTCTCCATGGACTCAGTACAATAGGAAAATTAGCGTATTATAAATTAATGGCCAGAAGAGAACCCTCTTGTCTCCTAGAGTGTGGGGCCATCAATGGAAAGCGGCAACTATGGGGCACAGCTCTAACACTGTAATGTTTGCTATGACCTTCCTCTTATGCCAAGCATTGGGCCACTTTGGTGCCCACCCATTCCTTCCCTAATATTACCTACTCCCTAATATTACATCAAAGCCTTCTCTGCCAGAAACATTGGTAAATAAGCACAACTCTGAACTGATACCTATGGGGATCTTTATTAAGGGACCATTAAATTGTTCTAGGAACTTGGGCTACATTGTTAGATGCGGCTTCAAACCTTTATTTAGACTCACTAGGTGGTGTTTTTGAGTTACCTTTGATGTTGCACAAGTCAACTTTCTAGCGAAAACGCTTCCCAGCTCGGGTGAATCTGGCCATGAAGTTTTGTTTTGGATGACCTGTAGCATTGTCTTTTCCTTTGCCAAAACCAACTCAATGTCAGACAATAGTGCTTTAAACTTTTCTTCTGGCAGTCCAGAGATACCCCTGACTGTGTCTAATTGTATTCCTAAAAAGGTCAGCCTCTGGGAAGGGCCCTCAGTCTTGTCCAGATCAAGCAGGACCCCGAGCCCTTCAGTTATCTTCTGAAATGCATAAAGGGCTAATTCAAAATCCTGTGTGCCTCCCTTGCGTAAAAAGAGAAAGTCTTCTAGGTAGTGGACTGTGCAACCCTTTGGGTGTGCCCTTGATACTGACCACTCCAAGAAAGTGTTGAAGACTTCAAAGTAGGCACATGAGCCGGAACGACCCATGGGCATGCATTTGTCAAAATAGAATCTACCTGCCCATTTGAAACTCAAGAGGTGAAAGCTTTGAGGGTGGACGGGAATCAGGCGAAAAGTGAACTCACCATCTGCCTTGGCCTGTATGGCCTTTTTACCGGCCTGCTGCACCATGTCAACCTCCTTTTCAAATGATTTGTATGTAACTGAGCAGACATCGCTGTCTAGCCATTTGTTGATGGAACTGCTGTTGGGTATAGACAGATGGTGACTCAAGCTGAATTTGCCAGGCTCTTTCTCCACTCCTAATAGTGATAGTACAAAGTCTGGCAAGGGAGAAGAGCTAAAGGGACCCACTACCCGTCCCATGTGTAGTTCTTTGCGCAACTTCTCATCAACAACCTCAGGTTGTTCCATGATAGATTTCAAGTTCTTTGCACATCTGCTGACCCTGAGGCCTGAGTGAGGGATCGTGAAGCCCATCTTGGATCTTTTTGCTTCCTTAAACACTGAAAGAGGACCTAAAGTTTAAACAGTGATGGTCCTTTTGCCAATGAGGATGTAGGAGAAGTGGTGGGATGTTGTGAAAGTGTGTCAAGGTGGGGACAACATGCTGATGGGCTGACTGCCACTGTATCAGTTATTGGCTGGGTTGTGTGAGCTTAGTTTGTTCCCTTGCATACTAAGGTTGGGTGGGGCACACCACACTTTGAGTAGTAATGACCAAACATGTACACCTTTCCTCATGAGCAAGAGCCTGCATTGAGGAGTCTGCATGTATCCAGTGCAGACCTTTCGAAGGTACCTTTTTGCCCCACTGCCCACCATGACCCCTGAAGGGGCTGCTTAATGGTTTACTTCATTGATTGAGGATGGAATTTGAAGGGACCAAGTCTGTGTCGTGTCCTGGGGTAGACATCCTTTTATGGGAGAATGAACTTAACCAGGTATTTGATCCACACCTGGACCACCTTCTGACACATGGACATCTTGTTTCCGAACTGCCTATCGTAATAGAACCAACCAATACCCCAAATCTTGATAGCCTCACTGTGTATTGTTCTGAAGTACTAGAACAGTGCCAGTCCAGGTTCTGGATATATTTCCTTGATTACAGCTGATGAAATGAAAAGGCTTTCATCCAGTTTTCTATGGTTTTGTCTGGCCAGGCCTGGCGCCTGCCGTTCTTTTCTTCCGCCTTACCCCCCTTGCACTTTGACAGTGCTGTCCTTGCAAAGCATCAGTAGTGTGAGTATATCAATACATTTGCGCCTTCATATACCCACCTTTGTAGTTAAAGATACCTGACAAGCAAACGTACATCACCTCAATACTAACGGAGCAATGGTTACCTGTGGTGTGGTACTGGCTTAGCCTGCAATAGGGTGCAGATACCGCTACTTGCTTCTGTCTTTTAAGGCAGCATGTGCCACAAAGACACTGAGGGCTTGGAGCTGAGTGGATTCTGGAGAAAAGAGATTGGGGTCATGATTGGGATCTGCCTGATTTTTGTGTGTCTAACAGAGTGCTGATAAAAGCTGTAGTCGAGGAAGAGGTGTCAGGGAGATGGCTATGGTGCACTGTCGCTTGCTGGCCCATAGGGTCAACCTTGTTAGCTGCTGGTAGGGGAGAAGTGGAGGGAGCAGATGCTGCTGCAGCCTATGTGACCCACCTGAGCAATCCCAAACCCATTCCACTTGGGTATTGGCTGTGCCGACTGTAACTGAACTCAGGGGCAGCTGGTGCAAATTTGTGGTCTCCACTGCAGATGCACCGAGGATTTGGCACTTCTATATGACAAACGAGGGGACGATGATGGATACATTGAGGCAATTTACAAAGGTAAACTTACATGTGAGTAAATCTACTTGTGTATGTTTATTCTTACACTTTTGAGTAACCTTACTACTTTTGGCTAGTCACCATTTACAAGTGTAAAGTTTCTCAAAAGTGTAAACTTACTTGTCTCCATCTCTTCAGTTTAAGGGGTGGAGTCTGGAAAAATGAAATTTATGACCGTAAAGTGACTACTAGTAACTTTACTGCTGTATTTTACATTCTGCTAATTTTGTGGGATCTCTGCTCTTGGGCCAGAGACTCTATATGTATGAGGGAATCCTCTGCATGTCCCAAAAGTACTAACATTTAGATGATCATTTTTTAATCGTGCTTCTATTGTATGTGTGTTTAATAAGAATTTAAGTATGTTTGCCTCAAAACATGAAGGTAGTATTTAAGATTTGTTAATTACGTGTTGTTAATGATAAGTGTTAGAATTAACCCTGGGCATAGGACTACACTACGCTCGCGTAGTTTGCGCAACTACACGCTACGCGAATTGCATGTAGCACAGTGCAAAAACTCGTAGCGTAGCGGGCATTTTTTGCTTGCTCGCGGCCCTCAACGCGACAGTTGGCGACAGCGAGCAAAATAACATCCCGGCAAGACTTTTTCCTCGTTCGCGGTCAGCACCATCAAGTTGCAGATCGCGAGCATGGAAAATAAACCTCCCGGCGAGATTCTCAACGTGGGGAGGTCAGGTTTCTCATTGCAAGTGGTCGCGTATGTTCGTGACCGCTCGCGATGAGAAACTACCAGTCCGCGTTGAGAAAGCTGCCGTACAAATCTACTTGAGCGGCAGAAAACGACCGCTTGCACTGTGCAAGATGCCGTTTGCAATGATTGCACAGTGAGGACAAGCATCCGGCACTGTGGAATCAGTGCGAACAGCATTTTGCACAGTGCACTACGCAGTTCGCGTAGCTTGCGAAGTGCACTTCGTGTAGCTACGCGTAGCGCTACTACGCGAACTATGCCCAGGGTTAGAATGTTTGTGAAAATCAAGAGCCATCAAGCTTATCTCACACCTGTATACCATGACCTCTATTTAGTACCCCACCGAGGAGCCTGGATTTGGGCATAGACCAGGCTCAAGGCAATATTCTGTGGCACACAACAGGCTACAACAATTTTGCTCACAAATCCTTGGGCTACAACACCACCTCCCCTCATCTTGTAAGGTCAAGACATCTGAATCACAAGTTCAGGATGCCAAAAGTGCATTCTGTAATGGCTTGTGGATCCACCTGTGCCATATTGTACCTCTGTTAAGGTAGTGTGGTTGCTAATAGTAGAGTGTGACAAGATGGGAAGAGAGAGAATACCTGGCATCATCTGCAACACTGACAAGTGAAAAGTTTTAAAAGGGGCCTCTATTCTATATGTAATACAATATGCCTACAAACACGCATTGAATGTGAGGGCAATGCGTATCTATTGTGTGGTAGTGATGATTGAGTATATTAAAGATGCCACCCTCAGATGCACATGTATCCCTAGTGTGGGGTGTTTATACTTAACAATGAGCCACATGTTGCCAAATTAGCCAGTGACCAAGTGACGTCCACAAGGGGACTTTCAGAAGATGTAGTTGTTGTATGTCCTTCCAAGAATGGCAAAAGACACACATTTGTCAGTGCAAACTGGAATGGCATGGGGAGCAAAAGAACTATGGATTTAGGCCTAGATCTCTGTACTGGGGTGAATGTATGACATTGTTTTGCATTCTGTTCATCAATTGTTCTTTTTGCACTTCCAAGAAAGGCAGCATACACATAAGGGAAGCAGCACCTGGCAATGCAGACAGTTTCAATGTTGATGGATTGCCTGCGGTCTCTGTTGAGGAAAATATGTGCTATGTGGTGAGATGACTGAAGTAGAAAACACAAAATATATCTGTCGGTCTTACAAATCACCTGGCGCCTAAGACGTCCACTACACGAGCCTAAATAGATAAATGTGTTTGAATGAAAATCCTCTCTCACTGGAAAGTCCTATTTAAAGGA
The DNA here is from genome assembly GCF_964204655.1 of Triturus cristatus. Lineage (NCBI taxonomy): Eukaryota > Metazoa > Chordata > Amphibia > Caudata > Salamandridae > Triturus > Triturus cristatus. The sequence goes on along the minus strand of NC_140581.1, from coordinate 1,185,118,659 downwards.
AGAAGTCTCATCTCTCACCAAAAGGTGACATGCTTCATCATCTGTGATCTCCTCCCGGCTGTAAATCCTAGTATAGTCGAGGGCTACAACCCCCTCTCTGTGAGGGAGGAGCTTAGGGATGTTTTCAAGAGTTTGTTTGGATACTCTAAGATCCGTCAAATGAGGAGCTCAGTTGTAATATACAGTGATGGGTTCAGTGCTTAAATGAAAACAGTGAAGTGTATTAAAACTGGCTACCATGGGAATTTCTTTTTAAATATATATCTCGAGGTGTCAGGATTAAAAACAGTGCTAGTGCAGTTTGAAAAAATAACTGGCACTATAAAGATTATGAGCGTTGGTCAATATGTTTCTGCTCTAATGACCTACAGAGTGTCTAGCATTCCTCAGGACCTAAAAGTGTAAGCTGCTGCAGATAGTTAAAAAGTGACCGTGCAAAAATAACTTTAAAAAAATATATTTGTAACAGTTGTTCAAAAAGGAACGTATACAACCTTATAAGCCCGATCACAGAGTTCTAGGCTGCAATAGTTGTCAAACCTATACAAAGAAAGAGGGGAGATACAATCATATAACAATATTCGGTGCTCATGTATATCATGTGATAGAAAAAGAGTCATAGAACTCAATATTTCGCAAGCATCAGTTGAAGTGAACAATTTTAATATTAATGCAGACTTACCCATTATATGTGGGTAAATCACCTCACCCGGCAACTGCTCAGGACGTGAGGCCCTGCTCTAGGAAAAGAAAATTGGACAATAACGCAAAAACTCAAAATTAATTACGAGTTAAGCTGTCAAGAAAACACACAAAATTAAATGACGTCATCTATATTGGCTATTGCGGTTAAAAGATGAAGAAAATATCTAGTATAAATAAAACAATCTACTCAGAAAAAATACTTTATAAATAAAAGTAAGGATTTAGATATCTTATCTGAATCCAATGCGGCATGTAGATAGAAATCGCATTCGAAATTCAAATAGATACCGACTACTCCTCTGAAACCAGTGGGGGAGTAGTATTCGAACAAAAAAAATACAAGGGTGAGTCAGCCCACTATATGGTAAAGGAGAGTATTACTAATAGGGGCATCCCACTAATTGTTATCATGTGTACGAGCACTGCACCCATTATTGTATATTACAACTGAGCTCCTCATTTGATGGATCTTAGAGTATCCAAACGAACTCTTTAAAACATCCCTGAGCTCTGCCATAACAATGAGGGGGTTGCAGCCCTCGACGGTACTAGGATCTACAGTCGTAAGGAGATCCCAGATGATGAAGCATGAAGCATGATGAAGCATGTCACCTTTTGGTGAGTGAAGGGACTTTGTCCTTTAAATTGGACTTTCCAGTGAGAGAGTATTTTCATTCAAACACATTTATCTATTCAGACTTGTGTAGTGGACTTCTTAGGCGCCAGGTAATTTGTAAGACCGACAGATATATTTTTGTGTTTTCTAATTCTGTTTGGGACCATATCTGTGTTGGTCGTTAAACTTTCCCTAGGACCCTCCTATCCCTGGTTTTTATATTGAGATGACTGAAGTGCCACATGCTTGCAATCAATGGCACCCAGAATACGAGGTAAGTGGTCAAAGGCATAGAATTCACTTTCCGCTGTTTGCATTTCCACCAGCGAGAGGGGCAAGATGATAATCTGGTGGACTTTTCAGTTGATGCATCTCAGTACATGATACAAGCATCAAGACATGCTTGCCTGTGAGATGCCAGCGGAAAGATCCAGTGACCAGTATTTTGGCATCAGCAGAGTTAGCCTTGGAGTGGGCAATAGATTAATTTAAGCTCCTGCTCTCATTCTGCAGCCATGTCAAGGATTACATCACATGATAAGCGGTATCTGGCAATAGCAGCATCTCCGGTCATGCAAAAGATGCTGACTCTTTGCCTGTAAGCCCTTCTCTCTGCTCCTTCTCAAATAATGATTTAGTAAAATGAGGGGGCAAAGCAACAAACACGTTCACCGACATAGTTAAGGTAGTAAAAGACACTTGCTGTTTGAGATAATATCTTATGTGGCGTGTCTGGCTCTTACTGGTTGATTTTGAAATGTATTTCAGCTTGAGATGGGTGGGGGAGTTGAGAACAATCAGTCCTTTCATTACCAGGTGTGTTACAAGTGTGGTAAACGTTGTTATATAAATCTAGACCATCTGCGTTTAACTTAAAATATCCGAAGGTATAACAGTTATAATTATATATCTACTTTGATTTTTTTTTTTTTACAATGTATGTATAGAACTAATGCAAATTAATTGAATTCCTTTAAAAAATAAGTTATATTAATTATTACATTTAAATGTGTTTGAATATTGTGTATTAAAATAATGTATAAAATGTATGATAAGTATTAAATAATAAATTATTATTACATTTATATTAATTAGATTTAGTTTTATATCTTTAAATATTAAAAATAATGTAACTTAATTTGAACATTATGACCTATGGTGTTTTATTTTAAGTTATTGGCTACATTATTGTCTATGGGAGGTGTTGCAGTATCAGTGGTTGGCCATCTGTGGGGCCGGACTTACTCCTGCTCTGATCTGGAGTACAGTTACCACTATTTTGGCTCCTTTTTGGCTGTAGTTAGGATTTGTCGATATGCATATGCCATTTAAGTAATGAGCCATATACTAACAAGAACGTGTGTGCCATAATATTTTCAAACATGTTTAAGAGGGAGAATGACAATATTGGTATAATATGAAATAAGGGTACTATATTGAAAATGTTCTCAAAAATGTTTCCTCTGGATTATAGAGTATATTGAGTTTTTAGAACAAGTAATCGTCTACATTTGTAGAACTGGGATGTAAAACCTCATAATGCGCTATGGGAATCAGCTGAGAATCACAGGAATCTATGTCGAAGAGACCTTTATAACATATTATAAATGATTAGCTTAAAATTAAGAGCAGGGGGAGCGTGGGCACGGGAGCAATGGAGTAAGACGTGAATTTTGTGTGCTCTGTCTCCCCAGGGCCTGCTGTACAGCAAAAAAAGCCTGCCGGGGCAGTACTGGCGGTCTGGAGTGCTTGTGCCAGCACACGGAGTCTGTGGGGACTTACCTGAGAGCCGCTCGGGTCTCCCGGATGACTGAATCCCTGGCGGTTGGTAACTGCAAGCGGGAGCAGTGAACTCTGCCATTTTGTGGCCGCAACCAAGAGTCCGTGATCGGCCTCGGGGGAGTGTTGGCGGCCCTTCCTAACTTCAGAAGCTCTCAGGACCCTACTGAGACTGTCTAGAGGAAGAGCCATATCTCCACCTGAGCCGATGTCTTGAGATAGGGCAACACTGCAGAGGGGATCGTTGCCCGTCGTCTCAGCACAGGTACCCGCGGCACGCCCGTCCCCTTCCCCACAGTCCCAACACAGCGGCCTACTTAAATGGTGCCCCTGGGGTAAGCCTGCGTCTGTCTACCCGGAGGAGATCACCTGGGGGCATTGGGTCCTGCTCCTGGGACCTCGAACTGCACCATGCCTGTTCTAGAGTGGTCACCACTGCGGGAGCTCCGTGGGCCGCCACTTTAGGGCTGAAGATTGAGACCTGTGTCTGTGTTCTGGGAAACGGCGGCTGCTCGCAGAAACATCGGGTTCCTCCTGCATTTGCTGCGACCTGCAGAATTACAGAGTTCGGCGATCACCCCTGCTCAAGCATCAGTGGTGAGTCCACCCCCTCCCCTGTTGCACAGACACTGTAAATAGTTTGGCTGGCGCACGGGGGATGGGCTCTCACCTGCTCCCCTAGGGGCTCCCAGCAGATGAGAGTGCTGAAGGGAGAGGCAGTCGCCATTGTGAGAGCTGTGACAGGTGGAGCTGCATGGAGGCCCCTTGAGTAAGCCTGTAATGGGCCCTGAGACCCCCTGCTGATGTTGGGACACAGCTTGCATCGTCCATCACTACCGCATTGTGGACTTACGCACCACTAGTTAGACTGGGCTCGATCTGGACTGGATTGCAGGTCCCTTCTCCCTTGACACACACAGCTGTCCAGACGGGGGTCTGGGAGGTGGACTCACCCTCTCCGAAAAAACTGGGTGGGTTCTCTGTGCTGTGTGGCTACGGGGAGGACCGGACACTGCACCACGCATTGGGCACACAACGACTTCTGGTTCACTGATGGCAGCCTGAGGCATGCGAGCACACTCCATAGGGAGCACTGTACCACGGACTGCTGGCAGTGTGTCGAGTGGACGAACCCCAGCTAAGCGATGGGCTTGCACGGGGGACCCAATGCACTAGTGGCTCAGGATTTTTGATATGCCGTATACAAAGGCAAATAAAGAAAACCCGGTAACATCCTTGTGGCACAAAGTCCTCCAACCGGAAATGGTCATGCAGGCCTCAGATCCAACCCCAGACCGACGGGCGGGGGGCCATTGGCGCCAGTCACCTAAGGATACATGGAGCGGTACCTGCAGGAGATACGTACTGATATCTCCTCCCTCAAAGAGGAACTCAAGTCGGGGCTCTGCAACATCCAGAGAGAGGTAACTGAGATTGGGGACCGGGTGGACGACCTGGAGCGGACTGTTGATGCCAGATCAGAGGACCATGAAATGCTGCTGTGGCTCATCATTGCGTTAGAAGATCAAAACATTGAGCTGCAGACTAAGCAGGAAGACCTTGAAAACAGGAGCCGCTGCAACAATATTAGCATTCGAGGGGTCCTGTCTGGCGTGGAGGGCACGGACATGGTGGCGTTCACTGTGGAGCTCTTGTAGACTGTTCGAGGAGATGAGGTTGCTTCCCCACCAGCCCTGGATTGGGCTTACAGGGTCTCCGTGGGCATGGCTCGCAAAGGTAGCAGACTGGATTTCCTTACTAGGGTACATTTTTTTACTGAAAAGGAAGAAATCCTGCAGGCGGCCCGCAACAAGACAGAGATCAAGTATCAGGAGCACACGATCCAGCTCTACTAGGACCGCTGCACTGTCACTCTCCATAAGCGACGAGACTTCAAACCCATTACGGACAAGCTGCGAGCGCAGGGCATCTGCTACCAGTGGGGTCACCCCTTCGCGCTCCTGTTTCGCTGGGAGGGCGGGTGCCGCTCTCTTCACTCGCTATCAGAAGCCAAGACACTGCTGGGCATCACAGAAGACTCCCTTGTAGAAGGAAGCTCTACCTTCATGGGCGCATCGGGCTGTGATCTCAAACCCGGATGGACAAAAATATCCTGGCGCCACACCAATAAAGAGCAGGCAGAACTATCGTCCCAAGCAGCAAAACAAAAATGTGATTGATCACCTTCACTCGCTCAACAGGGCCACCTCCTCTGCTTACTCCACTGCTAAATCTTCCTGAGGATCACTCACCCCGATCTACGCCATCTCAGATACGTCCTGATGAGCAGCGATGCCAAATCAGCATTTAAAGACGGCTGGACGATCCTTGCCAAGGAGCTATAGAAGTAACTGGTGGGCCCCGGGGACAAGTGGGGCCTGCCTGGAATGTACTTTGACACTCCAACTACACCCCTGATGGCCAGCCTCCCCGAACCTTCTCCTAAAGAGGGCGACTCCTCCAGCGGGATCAGAGCACCTAGGTGCCAGAGTCCGCGGTTTGAGAAGGTCTTGCTGGGCCCAGTTGGCCCATTGTTGGTTTTTATGTTAACTTGTTTGTATTTATCAATTCCATATGGCGGCACCCGTAGCAATGAAAATGGAGTCACTGTGGTTGTGGGTGGGGAAGAGGGGATATGGACGGGCTGGTGCCCCCTTTCACATGCGCTGACCTTTTACAAGGGTTGGGACCTGGAGGGCGGGGCTCACTTAGCCTGAAAACGGCAGAAAGGCACATGCAGGATGCGGGGATGGTAGCTGCAACCTACAATACAATATCTATTGGCCTATCAGAACGGAACACAACGCATAACTTGGAAATGCCCCCCCTAATCATTTACCTCCATGGGGGACACTAAACTACTTTTCCTGTTCGGGGTCTAAACTCCCCAAACAAAAGCAAACAAATATGGCGCTACATCTTACACCATGACCCAGACGTTATAATGCTGAAGGAGACCCACCTGATGAAGGCAGACCTACACCACATTGCGCATCTGAAATATCCCCACCGATACTGGGCATATGCCCCCTCTAAGACCCTGGGAGTGGGAGTGCTGTGCAAGGCCAACTATTACACCTCCGTAACCCGTGTGACCTGGGATGGGGAGGGAGGATATCTAAAACTGCAGCTACAGCGGGGGAAGCAACAGCTGACACTACTTGATGTTTATGCCCCCAATACTGCTCAGGACACGTACATTAGGCACGTGCTAGCTGAACAGCTCAAAGGGGTGGATGGGGACATAGTGGTAAGGGGGGACTTTAACTTGGCTTGGGATCCTGCTTTTGACAGGAGTAACACGACATTTCGCAACACTGGGGCAATGTCGGCGCATCTCAAGAGGGACATTGAAGACTGGGGCCTGGTTGACGCCTGAAGGTACAAGCACCCAGACGTACGAGACTACTCCTATTACTCATATGTGCAAACTTCCTATTCGCGCACTGACTACACCTTTGTCACACCATCCCTCCTTACATGCCTGCACTCAGCAGAACTCTCGGATATCTCTATATCCGATCACGCTCATCTTGAACTCACATGGAAGATTGGTCCTCTCGAATGGCCTGCCCTCCCAGATGGCACATGCCCTCCCATCTGCTATGGGATCCGGTGGATGTTGAAGAGATTCGAAAGAGTATCACGGAATACTTTCATCTCAACACCTCTCCCGAGGTATCTCTACACACACTGTGGGATGGGTTCAAGGCGACGATTCGGGGCAGGATAACGTCTATTGCCATTGCGTGACAGAGGGAAGCAAAACTAGTAGAATCTAAACTCACTGCAGAGATCAAGCTTCTAGAGCGTTTGGACAAAGAGGCTCCTTCCAGACGTATTAAATGGCAGCTAGCCATATTGCGTGGCCAGCTATGCGCCCACCGCGTGACAAAGGCAGAAAGTGCTCTGCTGACCCTGCAGCAGAAATACTATGCAGGGGGGGATAAAGTGGGCAGGCTACTGGCTCGTAAACTGTGGCAGCGCCAGGGGAAAATATACATTGCCAACATACAGACAGGTGCTACTGCTTGGGGGATTGCAGAAAAGGACAAATCCGAGGCGTTTCAGGACTACTATCAACGACCCTACTCTCGGAAAGACCCTTCCCCCGCGAGACTCAACTCCTACCTCGTGGACTGTGAGTGGGAACCCTTGTCCCCACACCACACGTCTCTCCGTCTCTCCTAGACAGCCCCATCACAGCAGAAGACCTCTGTTCCGCCGTTAAGGGTCTTTCCCTGGGCATTGCTCCCGGACCGGATGGGCTACCTGTGCATTTTTACCGCTCCTTCCTCCCACAAATGCAGGAACACCTCCTGCGTCTATATAATTCCTTTACGGATGACACAGGCCTCACCCCCACCATGGCAATGGCCGAGATCTTCCTTATTCCTAAGGCAGGCAAAGACCCAGTGCAGTGCTCCTCTTACCGCCCGATAGCCCTGCTCAATACGATGCTAAGATTTTTACTAAAATATTAGCCACCCTCCTCCACCCCTACCTTCCTGGCCTCATCCATCCTGACCAGGTGGGGCTTATCTTTCCCAAGCAGGGAGCGGACAACGTCCGCCGCATAGCTCAATGTGTCGAAAAAGCTCAACGCCTGAATATCCCCATGTGCCTTCTCTCGCTTGATGCGGAAAAGGCGTTTGACAGGGTTGACTGGTCCTATCTCTGCGCCGTGCTGACTAAGATCGGCCTGGGGCAGGACTTCATCTCAAAGATCATGGCATCGTATGTGGCCCCTCAACAGCTTGCATTTGGGTAAATGGGCGGGCTACAGGACCGATATCACTGCACCGGGGAATGAGACAGGGGTGCCCACTGTCCCCCCAGTTTTTTGCGCTAGCGGTGGAACCTTTGGCCATCTGAGTGAGAGAGCTAGAGGGGATCAAGGGCTTAATCCTTGGGGGCCAAGTTCACAAGATCAACCTGTTTGCTGATGATCTTCTGCTTACGCTGACTCAACCTGAACTTTCGCTCCTATGTGTGGTTGAAAGCCCGCAGGTTTTTGAAGCGGTTTCCGGCTTCAAAATCAAACTCTCTAAATCATTTGTCATTAACGTCAATATTCCGGCCCCTGAGCCCAGTGTGCTGTAGGGCCTGACCCCCTTTCAATGGACGGCAGACTCCATCAGGTACTTGGGGCTTCAGAATACCCCCACGCTCGCCTCCTGGTCCCGCACAAACTGGGCAATCCGCTGGCGCTCAGTACTAGCCGACCTTCAGAAGTGGATGCCCCTCCATATCACCTGGTTGTGACAAATTAATATTATTAAAATGAACATCTTGCCGTGGGTACTATACCTATTTCAAGCTCTGCCAACCTCAATCCCAGAGGTAGATATACAGCGGCTCCAGGGTGACCTGACCGCCTTTGTGTGCAATGGGAAACGGCTGAGGGTAGCACACTCACTGTTGATGCGCCCGCGCGATAGTGGAGGCCTAGCATGCCCAAATCTACAGGAATACTATTGGGCAGCCCACCTGCGATACATTTCCGAGTGGGTCGTGCGGGAGAGTAGAAGCATTGATTCCACATTCACTGTGCGGTGGTGTGCCGGCCCTTGTGAGACCTGGCTTGGCTTCCTAAACACGCCCGACCTCGTAATGCATATGTAGCGGCACAAACCAAAACAGTCCTTGAGATCAGGGATGAAATAGCTGTTAAAAAGGGGCTGACTTCTTTTCTATCCCCGAACACCCCATCACATGCAACCCAGACTTCCGACTGGGCCTCCCACCACAGGCGTTCAGTAGATGGAGCACTGGGGAATGTCGGACGATTCGCGATTTATTTGCAGGAGATGACATTAAAACATTTGATACATGCCAATCCGAATATGCGCTGCCCTGTACGGCGCGACATCAGTATATGCAACTAAGGCACTGGCTCTCTGCCCCTGAGATCCGTACTGCGGCGACGCGCCCCTTCACCCTGTTCGAGAAACTGATGCAGGCCTTTGAGGGCACCCGGGTGCTTATCTCTAAAACTTACCAGGTGCTGCAACAATCTAGCCCGATGCGTGATCATAAATATCAGACCACCTGGCTGGAAGCCAAACCGGGCGGGATCTCTCCCAAACAGTGGGATAAGCTATGGCAGGACATCCCCAAAACATATGGTAGCCTTGCCTCCCGTGAAACCGCATATAAGCTAATGCTCCAGTGGTACTACAAGCCTTCTCGTCTTGCTACTATTTACCGCACAGTCCCCAGTCTCTGCTGGCGGTGTGGGAAGGAGGAAGGCAAGGAGGAAGGCACTCTATATCACATATGGTGGTCTTGCCAGGTGATAACCACCTTTTGGAAGGAGGTTCTGGTACACATTATGGGCGTCGTGGGGTACCCAATCCCACATTTGCAACACGTGGTAATACTAGGTATACGTCCCTCTACACTGGCGGCAATGACCGGGGTGGACTGGGCCCTTATAAGCCACTTACTCCTAGCAGCGCATCAGCTTATAGTGTGTACATGGAAACAAACCTCGCCCTCCTCAGTGGTCCAATTGTTCGTCAAAGTGTGGCGCATATTGGCAAGGGAGAGACTCTCTCATAATATCGCAAAGACTGAAAAGAAATTTCAACGCATCTGGCATCCACTGATCTCTTACTTAATGTACATTGAGTTCACTTGCTTTAGTCTCCTGAGGCTGAGGGCCCTTCATCTCTTTCCCAACAATTTATCGGTACCTCCTCTCAGCCTCCGCGAATCGTTCCAGATGCACCGGACGCTGATCCTCCCCCTCAACCCCCCCACATGTTTTAGTGCACGGAACGCACTGGACGCCTCAGCTTGTACCGCCTCTGTTTAATTGTTGTTACTTGTTTTTCTCTTTTTCCTTTTCTGTAATACCACCCTGGCCACAGGAGCACACACACATTCTCACGTGTAATACATATGACACAGTGGGCTAAGAATCCATCAGGGGATGCCTGGGGGTAGATACACCTGATGGGATGCAACCACGCTTCTCAACCCCCTCACTTTTGATTGCACCCTCCCAGGGCCCTTGAACTTGCATGTCCCTGACTATACTACATACTCACATCCCTTGCTCAGCTAGAGGGCCCTTCTGCAGCCTGTTTAGCTTGCGTGCAATGTTTGATTCTACATGGCCTGCCCGAAGTGATTGTATGTGACTTGCTGTGTACTCCTATGCTGATTGCCCTGATGACTCTGTCAGTCCCTACGCTGCCGGCCCGGCCAGGGTTGTATGCATCATGCTGTGTTTGTTATTGATTGCCTTTAATAAAGGTTTTTGAAAATGAAAAAAAAAAATGAAGAGCAGAGAAATCAGGCCTGAGCCTGACTAATATTTATCTTAAGTCTACATTAAATCCGGTTTCTAGTTTGTATTTGTAAGAACAGAGACACTGATTGCTAGTCAGGGTATATGCATTGAACTGCTTGGCTTGAAAAGTCCCTAGATGATAAACCTATAGCCTATTTTGGGCTATGACAGATTTGAGGTACAGAGCAAATAATGATCATTGACTAGGGCAAAATAGTTTTTGTTTTCTGAAATAGTGAGGGATTTGCATCAAAGCAAGAGAATGATGAATCAATTTCATATCTGTCTAATTTTAGCATCTATCTTCCAGGAAATGTGAATAATAGCAGCGCTTGTTGCCGTGTATTTCCCACTAATCCGTAGGACCTGCGTGTTTGTTGGACAACATAAACTTTGGGTGAGGTGCCTATACTGATTCGGGCAGTGTATATATGTAGGCATATAAACAAGGCGATAATCAGGCGTAATTCTACTATGCAAACCCTATTCCGAGTGTAACCCGATTGTAGGTGTAAACCCAAGAATCCCCCCAAGGGACGATCCATCCCCATTAGCTGACAGGAGAGAATGTAGGAGCCCATCTTGATCACGACCTGGACACCCCCTCACGGAGATGTCAGATTGCTGCGTGGTGAAGTCTCAGCAAGCAGGGACCCTCAGTGTCAGCTCAAGTGCCTCCTCTGGTAATCTTTCGGGGTCCTCAATATTTATAATAGAGAGAATCCTTGTGATGTTCGTGTAGATTGGCAATGTTATGGATATGTAGATAACCCTATTGCCCCGTGGATGAAGATAGAACGACATATGTACATAGTGCTTCAAGAGGCATGGTGTTCGAGGTATCATGATAATGTTATGCGAAGCTAACTGTGTAAATAAAGTAGTTTCAGATAAACTAATCCAACATTGTCGCACACACAAATATATGCAAACGGTCACAGTAGAAATGTTATTGTGCAAAATTCGGACAATGTAAGAAAAATGTGTAGCTCCGTTACTTGGGCCTAACCTGGTCACATAACACGGTCATTCCTGATTTCTTAGTCTTGGAGGTCCCTCTGCATGCAGAGGTAGGGAGAGGCCTAAGAAGGCTTCAGGCTAGCAAAAAAGAAAGGGGTTGAAAAGGAAGGTAACTCGATTATATACAAATTTGGCTCAGGTGCAGGGTGCTTTGCTCATTCGCAGTAATGAACTGCCAATAAAGATCCTATTGATCTGTTTGCCACCGCAAAAAGCCCTGGGGTTTGCAAGAGGGTTAAGCAATGATATATGTATCCCATTAATGGAGCTGCTAGAGACGGTCCCACAAGTTGGGTAATAGTCAATGGAGATTAAAATGCTAGAGAGGCGGAACCTCCAGAGGATAAAGATAGTTGTGAAGCAGAATGAGAAACTACCCCTTGGACAGTTTGTGGTCACTATGTTCGATAGCAGGGCTGAAACAATTGGTGGATTTACTAGTAGCACACCAGATGTTTATGATGAATGACTACTTAGCAGATGACAGCCTGGACAATGCAATCTGGATTGCTCATGGAGTTTCCTCACTGATTCATTTCACCTATTTTAAGAGGACCACTGTAACAGCACCATGATTGAAAATTAAGTACCAAATGAGATGTCATGTGTGAACGTTGAATGCTCAGTCATAACAACGTGAGGACTATTTCAAAGCTACAATAATTAATGTTTTCTAATGATTTTTTTTAAACAAGAAGCAGGTATATTGGATGATGTCTGAAGCAAGACTAGGATTGCAAAGTAAAGCTTCTAGTTCTGAATTATCCATTGAAAAAAACTAAAGGGGACATTGTACTTTCATCTAAGTGTGTCTACTATCTCATTCCCTATGATGCTTTTTGCAAAAAATTTACTAAAAGAGCAAATTTTCCAAACTTGATTGACTGCTGAACCGAGTAGAAAAGTAGGAAACATCAAAGACAGCAAAGGAAAAACACAATCAATTTATTCTAGAGGGGAAAATGATAGTCCAACGATCCAGGTGCCTTGAGCTATACTTGGCAATTGTTGAAAATGACAGCAAGAGTTTTTGGCAATTAGCTGCGGAGCATTAGACTTGTAGGGTTGAGTTAGACAGCTGGATAACATTCCTGTCTGATCTACATGGTAGAGGGGAAACGGAAGTAATGATGGTAAGCAGCAGCAACAAAAATGGAGCTGGGACTAAAATATAGAAGTGTGAGATTATAGTAATTTAACAAATCCTAAAGAGGTGGGATGCAGATGGATCCAATGTGGGTTCCAACAAGGTCTATCTTTCAGACCTAGAAAGATGGGGAATAGGTTGGTGCAACTTTTATTTTCAACATTTTTTAGAATGAAGGTTGTGCCTTAAACAGTTGGTGTGAAAAGTAAATATCACCTTTTCAGTGAACGGCTTTTGAGAGGATCTGGACATTTTCATCCTCATTACCTTGTTGGATCCAAGTGATAAAATTATCGCCATGATTCCTTTTCATGCCGAGGAATGGATTATTATGGAAGGGTTTCTGCTTCACACTCAAATAGAGTTTGGGCTATTAATGTTCACAATAGATCATTGATATATTCTGTCTTTGCTGGCTATGAAATATGTCAAAAATGTAAATGCCATATTTTTGGTATGTTTGTGACTAAGTGCCTGAGAAAATCTAACATGGAGGTATTCTGACTTCATTGGGTGTGATACTTATCGCATATTCTGAGTCTTGCCATAAAAATGGGACTTTACATACAGATTTTGGTTCTAACGCACCAAAATCCACATATTCTGGTATTTACTGAAAATCTTTCACCTGTTAAGTGTCAGCAAGCTTGTCCTGTTGAAATTTGGCGAAGAGTATGGGCTCTACTGCAACTGTAATTACTAGGTACAATAAACATTGTGCTAATTATGATGCTCACCTTGCACAAACCTGTTTGCAGGGGATCACAGTTTTATCGGAAGTGATAATCGGACCTTTATTCTGCATTCAACTTTGTTGGTAGAGGATTACAGATGCTTGAAATAAGAGTATTGGGACTGAGGGGGACATGGCCAACCACTGAAGAACATGGCTGCATATTGAAGCGGCTCCATGACCCAACACTCTTCAGGATTATTATCCAGACAGCCATCGCACATCTGACCCCGGCCCGCGAGCCCTAACATTGTTGGGTGCTGGGGGCGGCTGCCTAACAGCTTATCACGATGAAAATCAAGCACCAAACGAGACAAGGGAGGTGAGGCGTCTGTGTGTCAGGGGAGCCCTGACCCAGAGTGAGTTGCAGCTGCGATACATGCGGCAGGCTGCACCAGGAACAGCGAGAGGCAAGATGGCTAGCTCTAAGTGAATCCAGCGATCCCGGTGCTGCAGCCCCCCCCCCCCCCCCCCCTCCGCAGGGCCTTGCTGGGCAAGGAGGGGCACGAGGAGCAGACGCGGCGCCAGTTTGTGGTGGTTGTGGCAGGGGCAGCATGCATCCATCCAACAAAGGTGGGGGCCTGAGAATGAGAAGACTGATCATGCGGGGTTAGGGAAGTGATCATCTCGCAGCCCCCAGCTCCTATTCCTAAGATTCCGGTAAGGACAGAACCTGAGGCCGGCAAAGTCCCTAGACCAGAGCCAGGGACGCCCAAGAGGCCAAGGGCACGACAGCTATTAGGTGGGCAGAAGAGGAGGACCACAGCACTTGGGATTAGTGTTTTAATGTCCTGAACAACAGCGGAGGATCTCCCCACTTCCGGCCTGACTAGCCACTGAGGAAATTGAAGTGCTTAGCGAAAACCAGGCCCTACCCCCACTAGGGTTGAGTGTTGGGAGGATGCGGGAAGGTCGGGAGAATCCGGACAGAACCGCTATTCTCCTGTGGCTAGTTGAAGAGAGTACCCCGGAGCCCACCCCTCCATCCATACGAGCCCTCCACTGCCCAGCAGATATGCCAGGGGGAAAAGGCATGAAAAGTATGCACCAGACGAAACTGGATAAATTTGCCCTCTCCAAGGGGCCGGAGGGACAGGAGAACACAGAAGATCATATGTCGTGTGCGCCCCCTCAATCAGCCGATGGAGGTACACTAGCTTAAAAATGACATATTGGCAGTAATCCAGGGGTCCGACAGCCTTGGAGGGGCGTATAGACAATGTTACGTCAGAAGTGACCCTGATTCGTGCCAATATCTGGAATAAGAGCACTAGAATTCAGGAAGTAAAGGTCACAACAACAGCTCTGCTGCAAGATACTAAGGCCCTCAAAGACCAAGTCACGGAACTCCAGGCAACCACGGCACACCTGGAAGCAAGAATCTAAGACTACGAGGGCAGAACATAGTGTAACAATGTCCACATTTTGGGGATCCCGGAGCGGGCAGAAGGGCCCGCTACAGATCTATTCATTGAAAATCTCATCCTCCAACCCCTCCAACCCCGTAGCCTCTCAAAATTCTTTTCAGTGGATAGAGCACACAGAGTGCCGGGAGGAAGACCCTAGCCCAGCGCACCACACAGGCCTATCCTTTCTCGCTGCTTTAATTTCAGGGACCATGATGTGGTGTGCAGACGGCTCGTGCTGCCCCACCAGTTCAATATGAAAATGCCCAAATAATCTTCTTGCCGAACTAAGAGAAAAGGGAGTGAAATACTCTGATCTTTCCGGCAAAATTGCTTGTTGAAGATGAGGGAAAAACATAGTTCTTTGATTCAGCAGAGGCAATGTTGGCATGGCTAGACGGATGGCGTACGGTGGGTGGCTGCCCATTAAAGTCACAATGAGGGAAACAAAGAAGGGGGACATCAGCCCCAACTGGGAACGCTGCAATAGAACTGGTATAGGGGGAACCCCTCCACAGGCCACCAGTGTGGCTAAGGACTCGAAATGACTTGGGCCCGTATGCTGAGAAACACTTGTTGGCTACCTCTCAGCCCTGAGTGGAAGTTACTGGTTCTGAGCTAAAAGGAGATCGCTGACTGGCTGGATGTGGGATTGGGTGGTGGGGAGCAACCGTAGGCCCTAGGGCCCATCTAGCCATTATTCTGATCCATGATTATAATAGTCGAGGTGATCAGAATTCTTGCTTTTGGGATGGAGAGCTGGGAGTGCGGCGGAACACACCAACCTAAATCTTTCTACTTCTGGGATGGACGACAGGCGCTCTGCTTAGTTGGAGGAGGCAGGCAGTTGTGGGTCTGCCTGGCAGGGATGCGGGGTGGGGTGGTTTGTTTATGGGGTAAGGGGTTAATAGGGGTTCTTGTTATCTCACAAGGTTTCTATTTTACACCATTCAAGATAGACCACTGAACGTCACCGCTCGACACCAAACACATTGGATCCGTACATCACAAGAGTCACACCCCTGCTGGGGCAGGGGCTCATTA
Source organism: Triturus cristatus (assembly GCF_964204655.1). NCBI lineage: Eukaryota > Metazoa > Chordata > Amphibia > Caudata > Salamandridae > Triturus > Triturus cristatus. Next base: position 1,185,102,909 of record NC_140581.1, on the reverse strand, counting down.
TCCCCGAATCCACAAGAAATCTATCTTGTAACCCTCGCTCCTCATGACCACCAAAAATATCCCTAAGATTCGCTTAGTGACGTGGAATGTGAACGGCCTGGGGGATAAAATTAAATGTGGTATTGTCCTTCATTTCCTAAAGCAACGCTCCTCAGATGTAGTCCTCCTGCAGGAAACCCATCTTTTGGGCAAAACTTGTAAGACACTAGACAGATGGGGCTACAAAATGATAGCACACTCAGGGTTTACCTCTGGATCCAGAGGTACGGGGATACTCCTTAAGAAGCAATTCCCACTGATAGAGAGATCGTGGGTAGACAAGGGAGGTAGATATGCAGCACTCAGGATTATGGGATGGGGAAATGATAAACATATTCTCGCTGTGTGTCCCACCAACACTTCATCGTGCTATACTCCCAGATCTAGGAACACTCATACTGGAACCGCCTTTAAGTCAGCTCCTCCTAGGCGGAGATTTTAAAAGGACACTGAATGACACAATAAACCAACTGCCATTGAGGAAGACCCCTTAGACTCAAACACGATTAATGGAGTTCCTAGGTGCCCTGGGACTGATTGACATATCGAGAACGTTTAACCCTACCACTCGAGAATTCATATTTCACTCTGGTGTGCACGGCAGCCTCTCACAAATTGACCTCCTAGTCGCACTCCCATCCCAGCTTCCCGGTTATGGGGAAGTGAGACACCTACCCCGGGGAATATCAGATCATTCCCCCATCTGGGCGCAATATAGTATTGGCAAGCAGCGAACCAGCAACACAATAACATTCAAAACACCTCATACCTAAAATCCTGAAGATTAGGGAAGACCTGAAAAGAGCAACGGGACACTATTTTAAAGAAAATGAGCAGTCTATGACTTCACCGGGGACACAGTGGGAGGCATATAAAATAGTAATTAGGGAACAGGCTCTTTCTCTGATGGTCTGACATAGGAGAGATAAGAGGAAGGACTTACAGAGACTAGAACGTAACATTTTAGACCTGGAAGCACAATTGATACGACTAAATGATGAAGACACAAGACATTTGTTAAACCTGACAGAGCAAGAGTATAAAGACCTAACGACTGAAGCAGCCAGGGCCACAATTAGGATGACTCAGCACCGAGTATATGAGCAAGGGGAAAAAGCAGGGAAGCTTCTCACCTGGCTCGACAAACGAGAAAAAGCCAGTCGTTGGATGGCCGCCATTCAACTGGCAAATGGCTATAATCTCTCAGACCCGCAGACGATAGTGGACGCGTTTGCTGCCCATTACGAGTGCATTTATACCTCAGAGATGACAAATACTATACAAGATGCTAAACCTACACCATCAGACCACCAAACCTTAAATAGTGACCTGACGTGCGAGCAGGTGAAGCAGGCGATCACAGCACTTAGATCAGAGAAGGCACTAGGTCCCAATGGAATGCCAATTGAACTGTATAAAATAACGGCTACACATATAGTACCCCACCTACTCAAGATGTACGAAGAGAGCTTGGAAAGTGGTACTCTACCCAGAGACCAGTGCATCACGACAATAGTGGTCAATCGCAAGGAAGGAAAACCAGTTGACCAATGTGGATAATAGTGGCCTATAAATGCTGAGGCAATAGTCCTGGCCAAATTACTGGCCCTCTGCCTTATTCCCATCATTGCCAAGCTAGTACCCCCGGATCAATCCGGTTTATGCCAGGCCGAAATACAGCCCTCAATCTACGACACTTACATGGGGTATTTTCTTTTTTTTTAATAGTTTTATATAGCGCGAACTTGACCCGAATCCAATCAGGTATCAGAGCGCTTTACATAGCACCAGTTACGTTACATGAGGACACACATTCATTTTTTTGTTAGGCACGGGGAGATTAAGTGATTTTCCCAGAATCACAGGATGTTCAGCGTCATTACTGAGACTCGAATCCAGTTCCGAGGTCGAGTGCCCTAGCCATTAGGCCAACTCCGAATTCGAGAAGATGCGGCAGTTCTGTCTCTTGATGCTCGTATGGCTTTTGATACCATCTAGTGGCCATACCTATTTGCAGTCCTTGAACATCTAGGAGTGGGACCTCGGTTCATAGCCTGTTTTCGACTCCTATACATGGCCCCTCTGGCACAAGTTGTGGTGAATGGTAGAGTGTCACGGACCTTTCCGCTCCAGCGAGGAACCAGACAGGGCTGCCCCCTTTCACCATTGCTATTTGCATTAGTGCTTGAGCCACTGGTGGCTGGGATCTGAGGTGACCCACTGATCCGTGGCTTTCGATGGACGGCAGACTGGGAGTACAGAATATCCCTGTATGCAGATGACATTCTTCTCTATGTGGCATCTCCTCAATCCTCCATTTCCAGAAATCTCAATATTTTGCCACATTCTGGAGACATTCTTAATATATATGATAAATTGTCTAAAATGGTGGTCCCTGTCTTGTGTGGTCCGGCACAGAGAATGCAGAAGGAGTGCGAGGCACAGGTAGGAACAGAAGGATTCCGCTACTTGGTAATCTTTGTCACAGTCAACCAAGACCTATTTATGACCAAAAATCTTCACCCCCCCCCGCCAACTAAATCGTCTGAAAGGCGACGTGCAACACTGGCAATCCCTGCCGGTCTCCTTGCTGGGTAGGGCTGCCCTTTTTAAAATGATAGCATTGCCACGTTTCCTATATTTCTTACAGGACAATCCCTTCCTGGTGTCAGATACCTATTTCAGAGCCCTACTATGGATGGGGGTTTCCCCTGGAATTTCTCTTAACAAGTTTACCCTGGGAGGGTTTGACAAGGAATCGCCCTCCAGACATCCAGACGTACTTTTGTACAGAGCAACTGACAGTAATGAATCAATGGGCACATCAACCAATGACGGACCCGGCCTATCATATGGACAGACTGGCTCTACAGCCAGGGGTATATTTACGTGCGCTCTACACTGCACTGAGACATAAATCCCTGGTGGGACCTACTGGTACTTAAGAGTGGGAGATATATACTTGGCAACAGGAATAATACAGTTTATAGACCTACAAAAAGCATATCATTTGGCCCACACTGAGGTGTTCCGGTAGCTATAACTGCCACGCCCTACATGTATAGAACTTCTGCCAGAATCTTTGCCCTTAGAGAATAGACTACTTGAGGAACATGTAACCCAAAAAGGCGATCTTGCTAACCTATAGAAAGCTAGTGAACAATACTGCTGACATATTGATGAGGCTGCGGGAGAAATGAGAGACATTACAGACATGCAAGAAGACAACTGACCTGAAGCCCTAGCTTCCCCTAAGAAAAGTAGCAATTAGGTTCCGCTTCCGCCTCATACAGTTCAAAATACTACTCAGAGCCTATATCTCATGCACCACATTGGTAAGGATGGTTAGGCGATTAAACCCACTTTCTCGTAGAGGATGTGGTCAAAAGGGAATGTTTTTCCACATAATATGGGATGGCCACAAAATCCGGTCCTACTGGGCCATGATAATACAACGTTTAAGTATTCTATATGGATTTGAGTTACTGTTGTAGGCCAAGTGGTGCCGGCTTAATGTATGGGAAGCAACAGATGTGGGGAGGGGAGAGCGGATTGGAGTGACCCTAGCCCTGATGATTGCAAAAAGAAATATTGTGCGCAGTTGGAGCGTTGAAGCAGCTCCTGGAGGAAAGATATGGATTGGTGCATGGTGGTCGGAAAAATTATTTATCACAACGGAGGCTGTCCCCAAAAGTGGGGGAGGATGTGGAATGAATGGAATGAATATAGAGGCTTCCCGTGCTCCGCCCCTAGGGCCCAAATAAGACAAGAGGCGTTGGAGGAGGGAAATGAATAAAGTGGATCCAGGAGGGGGAGATGGTGACTACACAATGTATTAAAGGGAATATGGAAGAGATTATACAATGTGATGGTATGTTCTCATAAACAATTGTATGACAAATGAGTGGTGTAATGCACGTTTCAGCTAATTTGCAATATAAAGAGGTTTCAAAAACAAAAAAAAGAGTAGTGGGACTGAGTGGCGACACTGGAATTAGTGACGTGCATTCATAGAGAAATGGGATTACATAAAATGTCCCCATTCATAAAAAGCAAAGATTGAAACATTCATGGCTTGAAACTAGGATGCCCATTTGCTCCTTACATTTTAAATTATTTGTTGTTGAGATAGATGATTTGAAATTGCAGATGTGTACATTCTGAAGCTGGGGATGGTGAATCCTCAACTTCTGTGGTAGGCTGAAGATGCAGTTTTGCTGGGCAGAACTCAGAACGGTCTCCAGGGGAAACCCAATACAATATATGATCATCATAAAACACGTAATTTAGCTACACATGTCGAGCAACGAAGATTTAACGTTTGGGGCAAAAAATCGGATTACATCGGGACCATGGATTTAATCAGATGAGGTGTTCGAAAATTGATAATCTCTGTATGACTCAAAGACATATGGAATAAACAGAAAACTCAAACTGAGGAAAAAACCACAATCTGTAACACTGTTCTAAGGAGATTGAAATAAATATATTGATAACTTCAATAGAGCAGGGCAATAGTAAATGGAAATGAATCTAGAAGACATTGATCCTCAAAGCAAGCTAACGACTAAATATGGCTTAGTGACCCCCAGAGAGTAGAAGGCAAATCATGCAAATACTGGAGCTAATTAGAACATTAAAAAACTATAGAGGGCCTATTCACAAAGGTACAATTTGATTGTAAACATACAGTTCCGACCGAATTTACCTTTTTTATGCCCACCAGTAATTCACAAATAAATTACTGGCTGGCAGTAACCTGTTTGTGGGAGCAGAGATCTCTACAATGAGAGTGGAGGTCTCCAGAGCCATAAATCCTACTCAAAGGGTCGAAAGTGGGCTTTCCAAGGCATCGTCTGGGAAAGCATATGCATTTCTGGGTAGTCTCAAACTCCAATACATCCCCTTTTGGAAATCCATTCGAGCACAGTGTTGGTATATATCCATTTTAAGGGTGGAAAGGGGCTGCACCCCTAGCAAATAATTTGTTTGGGGTGCAGGGGAAGACTATCTCCAGGGTGAAAAATATTTTTCTGGCAAAGGGCAATAGAAAAAAAGAAAAATGTATTTGCATAAGATTCTTTTATTGATGGAGCTCATTCATGTACTGGGTACTGTTGTTGAGGGCCATATTTGCAAAGGTAGGTTTGCATAAGTAGATCTCCTACTTTATTTGTAGCTTTTCTCTTTTTCTGGTGATCCTAGCCATCAGGGAGGAGATCCCCTTACAGACAGCCATAGGACATTTTGAGAAAATTAATTTTAATTTAAAACAATATATTTCTTCTTAATTAAAACATCAATAAAACACATTTTTCTAAGACATACTCATCCAGACCAATCCCAGCAACAAACCACAACACACCTGCACTAAATCTTAATTTTTTTATTAAAGTAAATGTCAATTTTCCCTATCCGCTGCTTACAGTATCATTTGTGTTGAATGTGTCACAGTCCTGTATGAAAGTTAGGTATTATTTTATTTATGATTACATTTGTAAAAAATAGATTATCAATGCAGTATATTGTATGAGAATGTTATTATCTATGTTAAAAATATAATTTAGAAATGTTTAATTTTAAATGATGATTTAATAAAAATAGAATCAATATAAATAAAGTTGAATTAATGTTATTTAATACAATGTATTTTATACGTTTTACTATTAGTTAGTGTCATTGCTTACCTCCATTTGCTTTCTATAGGAGTGAGTTGTAGTAACAGTGGTTGGCCATGTGTGGTGCTTGATCTAGTCCAAGGCTGGACTGGAGTACAGTTAAGTCTGTTTTGCCAGGACTTCTACTGTATTGGATGTAAATGTGTATTTTGGCAATTGCAGTTGTATTACTCTCATGTGGGTGTTTGTTTTGTATTAGTATGTCCCTCCACAAACCTCTCCTTTAATTCCCATCAACCACACCTGTTTTGCAGTACTTAATTTCCATCATATAGCCACTACCCCTTATCACTCTCAGATTTACTACTAAATTATATACGCATGTCCGCTAACAGGGTGGAGATTGCCAGACAAAAACTTTGGAGCGGAGGAGGCAGAGATCTCCCACCGTAGACCTGTGAATTGCATTTTGGAGTACGCAAATTAGTAATGCTTTATGTACTCTAAAATGGCTTTTCTGAATAGGTGCCAAAGTGTGGAGTTCTCCACTATGGAAAACTCAGTGCAGCGCAAATAGGATCCTGCCGGAAAAGGATCACATAACCTTCCAAGGATTATACCTGGAAACCTTTACTTGGCACATCTCTAAAGATGTAAACCTGGGATTGTGTAGAAATATGTGCAGGTGGAGGAGTAGAGCTCCACCTATACTTCTCATTCTTGTTTTGTGAATTGGGACAATGTGTTTTTGTAGGTACTAGTGGCTAATAGAGACAAAATGTGTCACTGTATAATAAACTTGTGGATGGGGTGGAGTCTCATTCAAATGTTTACCTTAATTTAACACACAAGGTCAAAATTAAATTATTAGCTCTCCGTTTTGGACAAGCTGAGCTAGCAGATTGTGTATAAAAACCATTAACATATGTAAATGTGCTTTAAAGAAGAAAATGGACTGGTCGCAAATATTTGTTATTGTCATATTTATGAGTCCTTTCGATGAAGATTAATCTAGTGCCTTAGTTTTAAATATGAAAAGCTAAATAGGCATGACGTGTTGAAACTTTCCTGCATTGGCCCCACAACACAAATTTGTAAAAATTGTATTTGTGATTCAAAAAAGTGGCCTCAACAAGCGTTCAGTGGGCATAATTGTGCTTCAGTGAATTGTGCCTGCCTGCCTGAGGGGAGTGTGGTTTGATGTGCAAGAGTGAGTTGTACATCTATGCGACTCCTCTTTGAGCAATGATCCTGCCTAAATTGGAATAATGTAGGCAACCCACCTGCTTTCACCGTTCCCCTGAAAAGACTGTAGGTGCTAAAATACTAGTGACCCAAGATGGTGCCCTCAATACACAGAAGGGTGGTGATCTGGCCTTGAAAGCACCAGTGAGATGAGGAGCTCTCTCCAGGTGTACCTGGATTTGCGACTGGACCAGAGGAAGAAGGGTTGGCTTGGGTTGACTCACTGAGCCTTGAAAGCCATGGTGGTGAATGTGCAGCAGGGTGGTAGACTACAGAAATGAGGCCAGGAGCAACCCAGGAAAGTGTCATTAGCTACCTGTTGTCTTGGAGAGACATGGATGCGTGGAATGTGAAATGGATTCTTTGCACTGCAGGAACGTAGTAGCTAGGTGTCGCGAAACCTAGAGAAGGCAAGGGAAAATCACTGATTGCTCTGAAGGCGTGAAGAAAAAGGGGATCATTCATGTTCCTTGGGAAATTAAATGAACCCCAGGTACTTCTAACAACTTGAGTACCGATAAATCAAATTGTGTACTGGGTGCTTGACTTCAGGCGTGTGTGGGTTAGTTCAGACTCATAATAGCACTATATAGGCATCCGTTTCTGCAAAAAGATCGTACCCTCAAATCACAACTGAGAACCAGTATTGGTGACCTATGCTGCTCAGTAGTGAAAAGGGGAATGGGTGAGAATACAGTGCTCATCAGCATATTACCATGACGTTGATGTCTTTTATTCATTGTCATTGTGACAGAGTAGTGAAACCTCCGACTGGCAAGATGGTTTCACTGGAAGGAACCTCAGACTAACCAGCTGAAGGAGGGCCAGATGATGTGGGCCTACTGAAAACTGTTAAAATTGAACTTGAGGTACATACTGAGAAGTTCGATGCAATCTTGCAAGTTATACTCAATATGAAAACTTCACTAGAGACAAAGGTTGACTTGACTGCCATTGATGTGAATTTGTTGCAAAATGATCACAATAAAATTGCTAACAGGTCCGTAGAGAACAAAATCTCACTGGTCTCTCTCGGATCCACTGTCCGGGACCTCCAGACAAAATTCAAGTAGTTGAAAGAGGAGGTGGAGACTTTACAGCTCCTAGCTGATGATGCTGTAGGGAGCTCCCACCGAAAGAACATAAGCCTAGTGGGTGTGACAGAGAAAGTGGAAGGGAGGAAAGCAAAAAAATTCCTTAAGGAAATTGCTAATTGTAAATGTTTATGAGCACACCTTTGAAATTCTTTGAAGTTGAACAGGCTCGCGGAGGCAAGATGGCGGTTTGCTCTAAACCGTAGTGCACACGATTGATCAGAGCTCCCCATGATGAACTGAATCAAAATGCTGTTAAGGACCTAAGGATACTAAGGAATCTACTTTGAACTTACTCTGAACTAACGGGGGAAAAAAAAAAAAATTGCTGAGAGAAATGTCGGAAATGAAAAGAGGAAGCAGTCCTAACAGGCGGGCAGTATTTAATCTACCACAGAATCAACTAACCACCTTGGGAACGGTGATCGGTCTGACCGTTCTTCGATTTATGTGGAAAGTGCTGACAGGAGAAAGGAACGTTCAAAATACTTACAACTGTGACAGTGCAAGTGCAGGCGAAGCTGGGGTCGATATGGCTCCCAAGAATGCAGCGGCGGCTCGGGTCAGAGCCGCAAGAATAGCTCAACGCGAAGCCATGGGGAAGCCTGACGGGGTCACGGTAGAGGCCGGAGAAAAATCCATGAGCGATGGTGGGGCCGTCGTGACGCCGAAACGCCGAGGAGCAGCGACCCGGAAGGAAAACCCGTCCGGCCCCTCAGTATTCGAGATGCTACACAAGGCTGCAGGTGTACATCCGGTTCATGCCGGGAAGAGTGGGCCCGGGGGTCCGGGAAGGTGGATGAGCCCCGCGCTGCAGATCCTGTGGTGAATACTAAAGGGCAGGCGGAGAAGGACGTCCCGGCCGCAGATCTCAATCATGCAAGCCCTCCAGTTGCGGTGAGTGTTGCGTTCCCATTGGCCTCGAAGGATAGCATCGGAGGAGCCCTAGGGAGTAAAGGCGATATCAACGCTCCCCTTGAGACTCCCGACAGGGCGAATGCAGGTACGCTCACGCCTCCCTTAATCTTGACACTAAACAGCAATGCCGATAGTTTAAATTTAAGTACAAGTGCTGAAAATAACGATACTGACACCAATATAATTATACAGGAACCTAAAAAATCCCACCAGATCCAAGTAGAATCCAAACTGACCCCAGACGTTCGACCCCAGCACTTAAAACAAAAACATCAATCACTGGTGCAGAGCCCTGACCCGAATATAAATATGGAGATTATGGAGAATAATATTGCAGCCGACCTGGAAAGGAGGGAGATCACGGAAATGAGTGAAACGCCGGATAATGATGGTCATATAGACCCGGAAAAGGACCCCACTGACTTTTTCTCCTTTTCAGACGAAGTAGATGAAGTAGAGTGGTCAGATAACTCTACATCATCTGAGACCGACAAGAGTGCCAGTGGTGAGAAATCACAAACAGCTAGTGCTAGACCTAAAACAATGCGCAAGCGGGGGAAAAAAAAGCTCGTTGATGAGACGGACCTGGCATGGGACTATACCCCCACAAACCAACTCACTAGTCCCTTCTGTGAAGCTGATCCAACACAGCAATTAAATCATGTAACACCAATAGATGTACCATCTGTGACTCTCGACACTGTTCTGCAAGCAATAGCTTCACATCGTGAGGCGACCTCACAAGACGGTCGCAAGGCGCAGGCTGCCCTTCGTAAAGTACAAGGGGTAGTCCAAAAATTGTCCAAGACTTGCAGCACCTTTTGGAGATCGCATAACCGACCTGGAATCCAGAATAGTCTTTAATGAAGCAGGAATTACCAATAACCAAGAAATGGTTGAGTCACATGAAGCCGAGCTTTCTGATGTTAGATGGAAGTTGGAAGAATTTGAAAATCGCCAACGTAGAAATAACTTGCATATTTTGGGGGTTCCCGAGAAAATTGAAGGGGGAGATATCCATTCATTTGTTGTGAATCTTCTATGTGAATCATTGCCCGAACTTACCCACTGGAACTGGGAAACAGAGGTATAACGCACCCATCGGGTACCTTTCAATTTGAAAGCAAACCCAGGAGTATACCCCCGTGCCATTCTTGTATTTTTTGGTAATTTTCTGCTTCGTCAGGCTGTCTTCGAAAAAGCGAGGCCCGAGTCGAAACGCTCTGCAAATGGGATTACATATATTGTTCGCCCAGATTTTTGCCACACTACAGTCGAAAGACTGTGGCGATTGCGTCAGCTAATTAAACCATTTCAGGATATTCAAGCGCAAGCATTTCTGAATAATCCTGCACGGCTCAAAATAATCTATAATGGCCAAATCAATTTCTTTACTTCCGAGATAAAAGCAAAAGAATACCTGGAGGGACTCAACAAAAAGCTTTAAATATGAATTACGAGGAATAGTATGGAATGGGGCTGCTAGATTAAGGGATATAGAATCTTAAATCTAGGTTTAAAAAAAATAAATAATAAATCTCTCAATTAAAACTGAAGTAGTCCGGAATCAGTATCATAAAAACGGAAATGGAATGAAGAAATACAATGTAATGGGGGTCATCTCTGACCAATTGGTGCATGCTCATCACAACCAGACTCTCATAGAGTCTGAATGCCTCACATTGGGTGTAGGGAGGGATTGGGGTATGGAGGGGTGTTCGGAGATGGGAGGGCGGAGGGTTAAAACAAATAAAAGAATCAACTCCTATATGATATTTAAATTGAAAAAAAATGTAATAACTAAATTAGTTACACTAAGAATAATAGCACAAGAAAATAGAAATACCCTTAAAATACGAAAAGAGAAATCAATAAAACTGTTGCGAAGACATGCATGTAAGAGACTGACTCGCAAACTACAATGGGGAAGATAACAATATGCACATGGAATGTAGCAGGGCTGAATGACAGGAATAAACGAGTTCGCCTAGCCGAGATTATTAAACAAAATTCTACTGATATTATTTGCTTTCAAGAGACCCACCTCCCTTGGGAGAAAAGAGATTTATTAAATATTTATGGCTATAACTTATTGGCTTCTACTTCCCAAACATCAAATATCCGTGGGGTAGCCATTATAGCTAAGAATCCTCTAGGAAAAGTCATACGAAAGGCTGTGGATTCCCAAGGGAGATGGGTCATTGTGAAGATGGCACTGGGAATAACTATCTGCTCAGTGTATGGATCAAATCTAGACGCCCCACTCATATTTGAAAATTTGGAACTTGAACTAGCATCATGGCCTGGTCCACTCGTATTCTGTGGTGATTTTAATATATCATTAGGGACTGCATTTAGGAAGCAAACACAACAAATATACATAGGACGTAAACCAAGAGTATTCAACTCCATTTGCCAACTTAGGGACAGTTATGGCCTATTGGATATATGGGATTTAAAAAACTATCCTGACCCAGGCTATACATATTTTTCAAACCCCCACAATAAATATGTTAAAATAGACTATATATTAACTACAAGGGATCTGTCTAATCAAGCCACAATCTTCAAATATCGAAAAGCAATTTCCGATCATAATGCCCTAACTCTTACAATTGACTTAATGGGATTCACCAGACAACACACAAAATGGACCTTTGATAGGAAACTCCTTGTCAATAGAGATTATATAACTTACATCACCAAATGGGCTCAAGGATTTTTTGACATAAATAGATACAGTGCCTCTAGAAGGATGGTCTGGGATTGTTTTAAAGCTACCTTGAGGGGAGAAACAATTAGCTATGTTGCTAGAACTAAAAAACAGCGAGATAATGAACACCGCCTACTGATGATGAAGCTAGCTAGAGCAGAAGAGGAACACGCAGCATTATTAGCCCGCCGGGAGGAGGGGGAAGACCTCACTACGACAAATACTACTATTGAAAACTGAACTTAATAAGGGGCATACACAGAAAGCTGCAGAAACATACCGAATACATCAAAATAATACGTATGAAAACGGTGAGAGGATTGGGAAACATCTCGCTTTGCGGACGAGACAGCAGATTTCCCATAATACAATCACAACTATTAAAGCGGAAGGTCATAAATATACCAAACCTGAAAAGATTGTTGAGATATTTCGACAATATTATCAAAAGTTGTATAAAAATGATAATATAATTGTCCCGGACGAAATAGAAACATTCTGGAGCAATTTTACAGCTAATACAGGATGGTATAGTGCTATTGATAGTATAACAAAGGAAGATCTTGATAAAGAAATTACCATTACAGATTTACAAACCGCCCTGACAACCCTAGCCTCAGGGAAGGCAGCGGGCCCTGACAGAATTCCATTAGAACTATATAAAATTCTAGGAGAACAAATATTACCATTTTTATTAGATCTCTTTGTTTGTATCCAATGGAGTGGGAGTCCACCAGATTCCTGGAAAGAGACTAATATAATTATTTTTCACAAAAAAGGTAAACCCGCAGATCCACCCTCATCGTACCGTCCAATCGCCTTGATTAATTCTGACTAAAAATTATACGCTAAGATCTTGGCTAATCGGCTTGGGAGGGTCATCGAACACCTAGTGTCCCCCTGGCAACACGGCTTTATCCCCGGTAGAGACACCACTGACCATACTCAAAGGCTTATCTCACTTTTTGACATTATGGCTGGCACAGGGGACAGGATGTCGATGATCCTTCTAGATGCCGAGAAAGCCTTCGATCGGGTGTCGTGGGAATATCTATGGGGGGTTCTAATCCGGAACAACTTCGGGACGAATCTATTAAAAGCTATTAAGGCAATGTATATAAATCCAACTGCAACACTTCAAATAATGGGTATTGAGTCCGGGGGTATTAATATAACAAGAGGAACCAGGCAAGGGTGCCCCTGCTCCCCCCTTTTATTTGCTATGTATATTAACCCTTTAATTGTGAAGCTCCTTCAGAGCCAAATAATAGAGCCAGTAATAGTGGGCCTATACGAAACAAAAATACTCGCCTATGCGGATGACATAGCTGTATTAACATCAGACCCGTGTAAAGCTATGGCTGAAATAGAGGCAATTACGCTGCTATTCGGTAAATACTCTGGATATTCTCTCAATAAAGATAAGACTATTATTTTATGCACTGATAATATAAATTATGCTGACCCAAGAAAAGCAGAAACAGCAACATATCTAGGCGTACAAATAAGCACAAAAATTCAAGATATCTGCAAACTTAATTATGACCAATTAGTATCATCAGAAAAGATCTAGGGCCTCATGTAGGTAGCTAAATACCGGTCGGTAACGGCCGAAATTCGGTAAATATCCCGTTACCGACCGGTATTTAGCTATTTGGGATGTAGGAGGCATAATTCAGGATTCGGTAAATTACCGAATCGGTAAAATACCGAATCGGTAAATACCGAATCCTGAATGTAGGGAGCACTCTAAAGAGTGCAAATTAGAATTAAGAATTCGTTATTTACCACCAAATACAGGTTGGTGATAAATAACGAATACCTTGCAAAACGCAATATTTTGCAGATGTAAGAGTGCCATGTGGCAGACATACATGCCCTTAGGGCATGCATGTGCGCCACATGTGCACACATGCAAGAATCAGGGGTGCAACAGGGTGTCAATGTGACACCCTGCCACCCTTGTATATGCTCCCCCCATTACCAAATCGGTATTTACCGAATCGGTAATGGTGACTGGCTTCCCATTGATTCCTATGGGCCTCCAGGCCCATAGGAATCAATGGGAAGGTATGCCCCATTACCGAATCGGTAAATACCGATTCATATTTACCTAATTTTTCCCAATCGGTAAAATTTACCGATTCATTACCTACATCACATTTACCGATTCATAAATACCGAATCGGTAAAATTCGGTATTTATGAATCGGTAAATGTGTTGCTACCTACATATGGCCCCTAATGCGTATAAATAGCCTACACTTGTGTATTGTAGGCAAAGGAAATTTTATAAAAATGAATATACTTCCTCGGGTATTAGATCTATTTCGGGCTATTCCGCTATTGGTTGATGATTATATCATTAGAACTTTAGAATCACAAATCGCCAAATTTATCTGGCAATATGGGAAAATCAGGAGGTCCCTGAAATATTTGTCACTGTCCCAGGATAGAGGTGGGCTGGCAATCCCTAATATGACATTTTATTTATGGGCTGCGCTTTTTCAACAAATGGCAGCTCTCTTCAGTACCTCATCTGATTCTGATTATATAGGGAATATAGGAATACCATCTATATATGAACTCTTAATTGGAAGGACGGCTAGAGGATTACTACTGAGTCAACTAGAGCCTAGCTATTTCAAAAAAACTAAATTTAAAATTATCAGTAGTGCATGGAAGACATGGAACAAAATATGTAAACACATGGCAATCCCTAAAATTAGTAGATACTCGCCTTTATGGCACTCCTCAATACTACCAGCACAAGCTAATGATGCCTTAGCTAGAAAGTGGGATAATAAAGGGATCATTACTGTATGGGACTTCCAGGGTGAAGATTCATCTGCAGCTTTATAAGATTACAGGATAAATTTGGGGTCCCTAGAAATGATTACCTTAAATTTATTCAAGTTAATACTATTTTGAAACTAAAAATTCCTATGATTACACTGGGAAAAATCCCCTTACTTGAGACGATAAATAAACAGAGAACAAAGATTGGTATTATATATAATCTCATTCTTGAAAAGCTGCCAGACGACCTAGAATGAACAGAGGTGGCATGGGCCGGGAAACTAGCCAACCCAAATGTTGACATCGATAAATGTTTGTTATTAACATCGCAATTGCTCTTATCTTCGAATTTAAAGGCCCAGCTGTATAAAACAATTTATAATTTGTATTATACCCCCGCTAAACTATATGCCTGGGGCAAAAGAACAAACGACGAGTGCCCCAGATGTGGAAACGGCCCTGCCACTTTAATACATATGTTCTATGAGTGTGACAAATTAACCCCACTTAAAAAAATGCTCTCAGAATTTTGGGAAGAGGTGTTCGGGCATAAAGTAGCTGAATCATCCACTCTATATAATCTTGGCTACGACAACACACTCAAACTTAGCAAAGAAGAGGAGTCCTGTTTGTTTATTGGTACTGCAGTATATAGAATAATATTAGCGGCACAATGGAAAGATGTAGATCCACCGAGCTTTCAAATGTGGCTAAACCGTTTTTTGGGAATATATAATCAAGAAAAAGCTATTTATGCTACGAAAGGGAGACATTCCAGAGCACGGGGAATTAAGATCTGGGCCCCAATTAAAACCTGGAGTATAACCATTAGAATGAGCTAAATCAAAAATGTACTAATTAAAATAGATGATTACTATAACTAAAATATTCGATTATAATCGATATAATGAATTGAACTATACAAGTAATGTAATCTGTATTTGTTAAATAATTTTTTTAACCCCCCTTTCTATGTTTTGTACTATCTTGTGTTTGATAACAGATGTATGCATGTATCTATTTTTTTTTAAATGCTTCAATTGGAGTTGTAAGTAAAAAAATAAAAGGAAAAAAAGAAGTTGAACAGGCTCACAGAGGACCCGGTAACCCACCTGCATTAGGAGATCCCCCAAGACCCATAGTGGCTCACTTTACGGACTACCAAGACATTGACAAAATTCTTCAGGCTGCTCACAAGCATGGGCTATGGACAACTGAAAACAATGAAGTGAACAATGTGTTTGCACTATAGCACTTTGTGGCAGGGACAGAGAAGATCCTTAATGGACATATGTTGCATGAACACAAAATGTTATCTGTATTGCTTTATCCAGCAGAGTTGTGAGTTCTCATGAACGGGCAGCTCACTTCTTTTCGACATCAGAAGATGCTTGGACATTATTGGAGGGCTCTAGGGTGATGCAAACAGACACCAATAGCCAAAATTGTAACTGGTCAATGATAATAGGCCAGACAGAAGAAATGTGACATGCTGGGAAGACCAACTAAGGTACAGGCTGCATTGTCATGGGTATGTCTACTATCACAAAGAACTACAAGATGCAGCATAAAACAGCAACTTTGGAACAACTGGAGATTAGACAAACTCAGGCAAGGCATCCACAAATGACATACTGGGTAATGGCCAATTTGTTTCAACAATGACTCCTGAGCTATCGCCCAATAAGATTGATGGAGTAATATGACTGAGGTTGCAAGTGGGTTACATTTGCTGCTACTTACCAGTATGCCATTTTCAGGTACAGAATAAATGTTAGGGCAGGATGGCTGGCAAAAGGGGGACACCAGCTTTATTTATTTTTGTTGAAGGGTAGAGATATTTGTAGCTACCTGTATGAATGGGTAAATCCTTTGTGACACACGCACCACACACTGTTCAGATGGATGATAAAGTTTTTGTTTCACCATTACTTTGTTACATTGGAGAGGTAGTTCCTCAGACCTACGCCAGGAAAGGGGAGTGCAGGTCAGCCAAACAGTTGTATCTCATAAATGTAGATTTAGTGGTGGTAAAGGGGTGCCATTTGTGGATAAACTCTTATGAAAAATGTATATGAACGTACCCATAGCAGCGTGATGAGGACCGGGAACACTGGTCAAGCGCGACGGAGTTTATTCATATCTGAAATGTTTCCAGGATATGTATCTCACAGTATACAATGGGAAAGGCATATTATATGTTCTACATATCTCGTTAACTGCAGGTGCACATTGATATGGGTTGGCACGGGGTTCCATATGTTAATAAAACAAAATATATATACACACAAGGTCGGGTTTCCATACTAGAAGGCACACAAGATGGTGAGGTTCTCACTTTGGCCAGTATATATGCATCAAACAATCAAGTACAGTTATATGACTCTCTGTTGCCAAGTTTGCTAGGCATTATGGTTTACCAGTTATGAGGGGAGGGTAAATATAACATGGTGAATGGGCATGGATAAAGATATCTCAATACCACCCCTATAAGTGGCCACCACTAGATCTACATCTCAGAAGTTTTCTGTATGGGTATAGCAGTGTCAGCGTGTGGGTGCATGCCACTGAAACATAAACACTTGCTTCTGGCCTCTCCTGATATAGAGAACGCTTTTGGCATCCTTCTCTGGCTTGACTTATTTGAAGTTCTTCAAATCATGGGGATAGGTTTGACCTGTATAGAATGGATGAAACTCTTGGACTCACAGCCAGTGGCCGGAGTTCAAACGGGAATTATATTTTCTTCTCTGTTGTTAATAAAGAGAGGTTCCTGATAAGATACCATCCTCGCCATTGCTGATTGCTCTAGCAATGAAGCCACTCACAATCATACCAAGTGAAAAGGCTGAAGAATGGGGAGTGCATCTGAAACAAGGAGTATACATGATTTTGCTAAATGTGGATAATGCCTCCTGTACCTAGGAGACCCCTCAAATAATCTACAAGATGTAATGCAGGTGCTTGACGAGTTTGGCAACATCTCTGGCCTACAAATTAATTGGAATCAATCTTGCCATTTCCAGATCCGCTCGGAGTCTGATCACTTGAGACAGGAGAAGGATTATATGGCACTGAGGTGGAAGCCTGTAACATTTCATTATTTGGGCATTCATATTTACCGTACTGATGCCACACTTGTAGAGAACAATCTTCACAAAGCAGTGCTAGCAATCAGGCACTCAATTCCATTTTGTGAAGGCTCCCTCTCTCAGCAGTGGCCGAGAGGCTTTTACAAATATGCTAATAACACCTAGACTAGTGCATTCTTTTGTGGCGTTGTCAGTAGCACTGAAGAGTCAGTTCTTCAGAGAGCTGAATAGTATATTGTCTGCAATGATAGGCCGAAAGGCCCGGAAGAGGCTTGCTATAGGGAAAGCGATGTGCCCAGTGGATGAGGGGGTCCTTGAGTAACCAATTTAGTCTGGTATTACTTGGTGGCTCAACTGATCTGACTGCTGCATTAGATAGATGAAGAGGTAGCTACAGAAGGGTCAGAACACAGTGCCTGTGGTGGCTCCGCTTCCATACAGAAAGCCTTATTTGGGGATTTGAAATTGTTAGCTACACACTCTAGAGATTTGCAAGTAATGCAAGATAGCTGAACAAGATATATGCAGCAATGGGTATCCACATAATGTATGCCCTGAAACTTTCACTGTGATGTTTGCCTATATTCATGGAAGCAGCAAAATTATATGTCACAAAACCCTGGTCTTAGGCAGGCCTATGCACAAAAGGAGAACATTTGAATCTCTCCGGGATGAAATTGGTGTATCGGTGGATCAGTTTATGCTGTTCAATGTGCTGCCATGTGCAGAAGAGGAGTTGAATGAACCTCCCTGTTCTGATTTACCAACTGCAATACTGCCATACTTGAAATGCAGGCATGCAGTGATAATTCTTCTTTTAAAGTTGGCCCCTGCTGTAGATTCAGACATTTCAACAGTAAAAGATAGGTGGGAAGAGAAGATAGGATGGGTCATTAGTGATGGGTAACAACACCATATACTAAATTAGAATCATGGAATCCCAGGTTTAGATTTGCTCACCTAATTTATTTACATCAGACCTATCTAGCCCAAAGCAGTTGGCCAGAATTTACTCAGAGGTGTTTGACGCTTGCCATTGACGCCAAACCACTCAAACAGACTTTTATCATATGGGGCCTCATGTAGGTAGCGAAATACCGGTCGGTAACGGCCGATTTTCGGTAAATATGCCGTTACCGACCGGTATTCAGACAAGTGAGATGTAGGAGTCCAAAAACCACTTTTCGGTAAATATGAGGCGGTAAATACCGATTCATAGTTACCGAATTCTAAAATACCGATTCATATTTACCGAATACATAATTAACGAATCGGTAAATATGAAGTGGTAAATATGAAGTGGTAAAAATTTAAAATGACATGTAGGAGCAGTCGGTAATTAAGAAATCCAGGAAAATCGGTAAATAAGAGTCGGTAATTAACACGGATTGAAAGCAGGTGGTAACCATCAACAATGCACATAAGCAATCCCAAAATGCAACAGCGTGGACAACATGGCCGCCATGTACGTCATTGCAAGGCGCCTACGTCTACAGGCAGCAGGACTGAGGGTGTGGCGACGGGAGGAACAAATCTACAGACAGCGCATCACACTATTACAGCTGACTGATGCAGAGATACATGAGAGGTACAGGCTACACCCCGAAACCATCATGGACCTGATAAGGGACCTGCACCCACTCCTGGACCAGCCAACAAGAAGGGCGCACGCCATACCACCACATGTGCAGGTGCTCTGCAGCCTACATCTACTGGCATCCGGCAGTTATCAGGTGGTGATAGCTGCGGTGGGTGGTGTATCCCAGAGTTGCCTGTCCCGTTTCTTCAGGAAGTTCCTGGATGCCATGATGCAGAGAATGCACCACTACATAAGCTTCCCAAACACACAGGCTGCACTGCAGAAAACAAAAACAGACTTTTATCACATGGCACAGTTCCCCCATGTCATCGGCTGTATTGATGGTACACACATCCCAATCTGTCCACCAGCTGATACAGAGCACATCTACAGGAACAGGAAGTCCACCCACTCCATCAATGTGCAGGTGATCTGTGATGCAGGGAACATCATCACAGATATTGTTGCAAAGTTTCCTGGGAGCACCCACGACTCTTACATCTTCCAGAATAGTGGGATCTACACACGACTGAGTGCCGGCGAATTCGGAGAGGGATACCTGCTGGGTAAGTAACAGTGACGCCCCTTGAAACCTGCAAATCAGAGTGTATAGAGGCATGTAACTGATGGTTCCCTTTTACTCATCCAGGCGACAGTGCATATGCATGCCGTTCATTCATCCTCACTCCCTACCTACACCCAGCAACCCAGAGTGAGAGACGATACAACGTGGCCCACAAAACAACACGCAATGTGGTGGAGCGCACGTTTGGACTACTGAAGAGCAGGTTCCGCTGCCTCCACAAGAGCGGAGGCGCACGCCAGTACAAACCCATCACCTGCTGCAAGATTATTGCCACTTGTGCAATGCTGCACAACCTTGCCACGAAAAAAGGTACAGATGTGGAACTAACATATTTTGAGGACAACGAGGATGAGTCAGGCCAGCCAGAGGGCAGCGCAGCTAGAGTGCCAACTGCAATCGATGGGAGAGAGAGACGGGCAGAGATCACATGCAACTATTTCTGAGTAAGTGAGGGGACACAGCGAGTTGTGAGAAGTCATGACGTAGTTTAATGTGGCACCACGCCATGAACACATGAACAGGCCAATCTGGCAATATACCATCTATACAAGGAGTATGTCCAGGGTTACGTCACCCAATGGGAAGTGGCTAAGCAGGGCCACATCAATGTTTGCGCATACGCGCTGCAGTGGTGGATTGCACGGCCTGTGCATCCTCACTAGAGCCAACCCCAAGCCGCCTGCTGCTCCTGCGTGCTTCGGGGACGGGGGGTGTGATGCTGCTGCTGGTGTCGATGCTCTCCGCAGCATCCCCTGCAGCAGTTGTCGACGCCTGACTAGTCAATAGCACCCCTAGTGCACTTGTCACCTGCACCATCCCCCGAGACAGGTCGCTGCAGCACTGTGTTAGGCCCTCCTGCATCGTCACAGAGCGCCGGCAAAGTAGGGAAGTCGCAGTTGCCAGACGGTTGAGTGCCCTGCTGGTAGTGTCCCTTCTCTGGCGTTCCCGGCGCCGTGCTTCGATGTCAGCATCTAATTTGCTGCACAACTGCTGGATTGACTGGGACATGTCCCGAATGCCCGCAGCCATGCCGCCAATGTTTGTGTCCATGTTGACTAAGCTTGTCTTCATCACCCGCATGTGCCTCTGGACTGACATAACTGCCTTTGATTGCAGGCGCTGTTGCTTCAACATTTGGCCCTCGAGCCCCAAGAAGACACCATGGCCGTCAGTGGGTGCTGGTGGACTCTGGACACGCGACCTGCGGCGCCCTCTTGCTCCCGTCTGTGCTGCCTGTGAGGTGTGGGGCACAGTGGGATGGCTCCCTTCCTGGTGCCCGGTGCGGTCTTCTGGGCCCATGCTGTCGTCTGACGAGGTGTCGAAGGCTCGTAGCCTGGCTGCTGGACGCCTCCTCATTCTCACACCTGCAAGCGGAGATGTGGCCGGTGATTCGAACATGAGTGGCGATGCTGGCTGTGGTTGTGGTGATGCTGGCTCTCGGTGAGGTGATGCTGGCTCTGTGTGCGGCGAGGCTGGCTGTGTTGGTGGTTCGGCTGCCAGTGGGCCTGCTCCCTGGTCTGAACTCGTGCTGGCTAGAGGTGATTTTTGTGGCCGGTGTGCCGTCTCCCCTGCAGCATGCCCTGTACTGCATGATGTCACATCTGTGGACAGAAAAACAACATTGGCTCAGTGTCCCCGAAGGGCTGCATTGCAAGCGTCACAATAAATCATTTCACATTCCAATCTGTCCTCTGTCTCCTTGTGCCTCGAGTGCGTGACATGCCTTGTTGCCCTGTGACATTTACATCATGGTTAGTGTTGCCCTGACTACATCTCCCGGAATGCATTGCCTGTCTGCACTGACACGTGTGGACTGCAGTGTGATTCTCGTTTCACAATGGGGGATGTGGGATAGGGGTAGGGGAGGCTACATTGCTGTGCTTTCGTCTTACCTTGGTGTGTTGCGGCTCTGGCAGAGCTGTCGGCGTCCCCAAGACCCACGACGCTCTCTTGCTCGATTGTGGCCGCCACCAGCTCCTCCAGTTCGGTGAGGGCAGGAGCCCTGTTGGTTCCACCTCCGGTCTGGCTGGCCTCCTTCTGGATGTCGCCCATCTTCCTCTTGGTCACAATCCTCAGGTCATACCAGCGCTTTTTGAGGACCTCAATGTCCCTGTGGGTCACTCCCACAGCATTGACCTGCGCCTGGATGGCCAGCCATATGTTGCGCTTTTCGGCCTCAGGCACTTGCAGGGATTGCCTCCCAAACAGCTTCTGGTGCTGCTTCACCACCTCCTCCACCAGCACCTGGAGTTCCTTGGGGCTGAATTTGAGCTTCCTCCTCCTTTCCCCTCCGTCTTTCTGTGTTCTCTGGCTGGACATGCTGTTCGTTTCCCGCTCGCACATGCAACTGCTCCCTGCCTCTCCTCTGCACTCCAAGCCTCTCCAGGGTCGGCTAATTATGTACACCTGCCTGGGTGTGGCCACGTCGGCTAATTGTGTACACCTGCCTGGGTGTGGGCAGTTCCTGGTTGGGTGGGCTGTCGTTGCACAGGATTAGCTGTTTCGTCAAGTCATGTGATGTTATTTACCGAATCCGTACATACCGATTCGGTATTTTCCGATTCGGTAGATACCACCTCGGTATTTTCCGAATCGGTAGATACCACCTCGGTATTTTCCGATTCGGTAATTATCACCTCGGTATTTACCGAATCGGTGAATTCCGATTCGTATTTACCGAATGTTACCGAATCGGTAACTGTTACCGAATTTTTACCTACATATAACTTACCGATTCTTATTTACCGATTCGGTACGGCTCGGTATTTAAGAACCGGTAAAATTTATTTACCTACATGAGGCCCATGGTGTGATAGGGCAGTGTCATTAAACAAAATTGGAGTGAGGTTTTTGAATTGGTGATGGAAGTATCTTGTAAACAAGTAGTAAACAAGTGCAGCTAATGTCATCAGTGTGTTTATTCGGACAAATGCCCTGGTCCAAGACCACTAAATGTATACTCACATTTGTGGACTTGACACTGATGACCGCCAAACGACATTTGGTGAAAAAATGGAAAACTAATGGTGGTGGCTTTGTAATGTTAAGAAGTAGACCATAACGTAATTAACAGTACTCATGGAACAATGAGGCCAAGGTGGCAGGGCACAGTGAGTGATCATCGGCATACAATATTATTAGCCTAAACTGCTAGGACAGATGATCTACCATCCAGAGGGGCCCAAATATGCCATAATGTGATTATATTTGGCTGTTGCCATATAGGTTTGTTTTTCCTGCAACGTGAACCTAGTCAGAAGGCAGAAGAGTACTCTACATGGTCAAAAGCAAATAACAGGAGAGGAAGATGCTTTGAATGAGTGAGATATCATATACACCAGGTCAAGTTAATACATTGAGGGTGCTCATGGGTGCAGATGTGTGAAGGCAATGGAACAGGACTCTAAAATTCATCACTGTGAGCCTGGGGTATGAGCCGAGGGATAAGTGAATTCACTTAGGGTTGGAATATGTGTCTCTCTTGTGCTGAATGTATAGAGTATGCAGAGGGAACAGGACCTAGGCTGACGAGGAGATGGTAATTTGTTTAAGGGTTATAGTTAGGCTGTCTGGTTTTAGGTTTAAACCTATAATAACTGATAAAACCCCACTGAATTAGAAATAGCCCTCACCTGTGAAAACATATAAACATTGAAAAAACACCTGCACAACCACAAACTAAATGCCATTCAAAGAAAGGAAATAGAGAGTGAAAGTCATTTTTTTCTTCCTGAAGGGGACAGTACAATGTAACTTTGTTATACAGGCTAGTCTGGGCTAACATTATTCTGCTTGAGTTTTGTTTTTAGGGATGCCACTAAAATATTGTTTCTTCTTCCTTTTGTTTTTTTCAGTTTTGTAGTCTTTGGTCTAAAGATGCAGGGTTTAGAAGAATGTTTTAGGTCTTATTTATAAACTGCAAAGAATCAGAAAATATCAAAATCATATTTGATATTTTGGCTGCGTTGGATTCTTTCACTGATAGGTAAAATGGCTGGTTTCATAGGAATCTTTCCCAAAATTAGTCATCACATTTACCCACTGATAATGAGTAAAAACCCTTAATACATCAATCCCCAGTTTCTAGTGAGTCAGGGTTGATAGTAGGTGAATTGCCAACACTTCAGGCTTGAACATTCAATGCAAGGTATAGTGACAAGTATATGTGAAAAGAGCGCTATCACCAAGCATCTGGAATAGTGGTTGAAACATCACACCAGACTTTTAGAAAACATGGACCGCAGTGTCACTTAGAATGCTCTGCAAAAAAGGTTCTTTCAAAGTTCAACAAAGATTGGAGTGATACTGTTTGTATTTGCAGTAATTCAGCTACGTATATGAAAAAATTGTGTGATGATCTGTCAAAACTGATACCTGAGCTGAAGTGCTTCCCTGTAAGAGATCCGTGCCACTTGTTAGATGGTATGCTGAAAGCATCTTTACAATTTTCAGAGTTAATGAGGAATGCTATTGACTTTTTAGTCCATTCTGGTGCACTGTTTTCTTGTGTACAGGAACTAAATGGCAAATATTTTGTGCTTTGTGTGGCATCAAAGAAAGAGTCATCCCAACTGTGTTTCTTAGCTGATAGTTCTCAGTCTAAGGGGCTATGATTGCTATATTATCCATGTGGCAACTGTTTACAAAATGTTTGCTGATTGAAGATGCCAAAGACAAGAAATGTGCGGATCGTTGGTTACATATTGATAGTGATTTAATAAAAATTACACTCTACTGCATTCTTAGATTTTTACAGGAAAACATAACTGCTGTTGTGGACATAATAAAAAAACTAGAGTCTGAAAACACCCTTGTCTGCCAAGTGTTCAACATAATTGGTGTAGATGTGAAACAGCTCCTTGAGAGTAGGCTGGGGATACCTTTAGTGACTTTGGCCCTGCAACAAGTTCCATGTTAGAGTGCTTGCCACTTCATAAGCAAAGCAATGGTGAAGAGCAATTCAGGAACTTTTATTTTACAATGTATGAGAAATGGCTTGCAATGATGCATAGCTATGTCCCTTCACTGGCAATGGCATTTGAAGTCAATGAAACCTCACTGCGGTACTCTGTTCTAGATCCCTTCCGTAAAGGTGAATTTCCTCCGTAGTTTCAAAAGTGCGGCTTCATTTTTGACCACTTCAATAAGTCTGAGGGCCTAAGCGCCCAGATCAGAGCAAATGTTGCAGAACCTGCCCTGAGAATCGCAATCTTCAAGTGAACCAGTATTGGCATGGAAAGCTATGTCAGTGGCCAGAGTTAACAAATTGAGGACTGGCTATTTTGGCGTTGCCCATCTCAAGTGCCAATGTGGAGAGGGTCTTTTCACAGAAGTTTATATGGGAAGGAAAGAGTGAGTGCACATGACCAAAGAGACACTGAAGAAGTATTATATGGTGTACTACGATGAGTTTAATTTGCAATAATCATTTGGACCTCATATACACTATACTTACACTGTCTATATACCATGCGCTATCAGTGTAGAAAGCAAGCATTAACAAAAGCAAAACTTTCCGTAAACACCGGAAAAACACTGTTTCTTTAGTTTTTATTGGCGTGAAGATGTGTAACCACTGATAACCACTGTTTTTTAAGGTATTGAAATCACTTAAACACTGAAAAAAACCCACCAGAATTTACCAAAAATAGAAACTGAAAACAGGAAAGCCTAGTTATAGTTGACTTAATAGTATATATATACTTGTGCCATCGTCATGCTCAATGATGTCGTCTCAGATGTAAGCAGTGATGTTATTAATGATGTCATTGAACATGTCATTATTGTTGTAATATTTGAGGTCGTAAGTAGTACATGACAAGGGCACAAGTTATTATAACTGGTAAATTTCAGTGGGTTTTTTTGTTTAACTGAAATTTTCACCTAACTGTAATGTCACTTTAGGCATTGGTTTTTTTCAGTGAATTTTAAATGTATATGTTGCTAGACAATGTTATTCTGTAATGGTTTAAATATGCAATTAAACTGGGCCTATGGTGATTTTGCTTTTCTCTATTTTAATGATTTATTCATTAAAAATCAATAATGAGTACTATTAAGCATGTGCCTGCTTGAGTGGATTTAATTATTCAACTCTACCCCCACTGCAGAATCTCCCAAGAGCTCAAAAATAAATATTACATTACATATATTACATTATTTTTATATTAAAGGTTCATGTAAATGTTTTTGATGTATTTATTTTAAATTACAAAAATGCTACACCACTAATAACTTAGTTTTGAGAGATCTTAAATTAACAGGAAAATATTTAATTAAATTAAAATATTTTTTCTGAAGTTTAAAATAAAAAAAAGAATTCCAACCGAAAGAAAAACAATATTTATATTATGCATTAATGTTTATTAATAGTGATGTATAGAATTATTCTAAATTATTTGAGTTATATTTTAATACTAATCCATTATTTTCAATTGGGGGATGTTACAGAATCAGATTTTGTGAATAAGCAAAAAGTAGTAAAGTTACTAAAAATAAATTATTCAATAGTGTAAGGTCCATTTGGAATCAGGCCCAAGATGTTTATATTCACATTAGTTTTGTAATGGCACTTTTTTTGTTTACTATTCTCCCAATTAAAATGTAAACATTTTAAAATATACAGAATTTTAGATCTATATGTTATTTGCTGTTAAATGTTGAATGTTAAATTGTGTTAACTGTTATGCACCATCACCGGCAATAAAAGAAACAGATGACCTTATAAAAAGATCCTGCCTTAATTTCTATCGATAAACTTGTCTACGGCCAAAAATGTCTGGATTTCCACAAACGGATACATACAAGTTGTAAATGCAATGGTTGTGGAGCTTTTCTTTATGAGTTTGTGAACACCCACACACTTGTGAGTTACTCAGCATTCCTTCACTTCTTTCTGACCCATTCTCACCTTGTATGGGTTTGCTCCAAGAAAAGGTTTGAGTAAATACCCTTCTAAGGTGGAAAGAGCAATGGATTGTCCCTAAACGTCTTTGGGGATGCAGATAAAAGGTTTTGCCACAAGTAAAAAGTACATTTCTATTGAAAAATAAAGAAAAAGTAAAAAAAGTTCTGTTGCCTAGTGGAACTGCCTTTCTGCAAATCAAAATTGGACTGTGTGTGTACAGTTCTGCGCTAAGGAAATAGTAATGTGTATAAATGTCGCATACATACCGTTGACAGATGTATATCTGAAAACTTGCAACTGTTGTAACCTTCCTATACTGACAATGTGTGTGAATTGCAAAAAAATTAGGAGTTATAATGTCAGTCTATATTTACTCATTGTTTGTGAATTGTGCCAATCTGGATTATTGCGTATTACTTCTTGCTAACATTGTCCATCATAACTAGCTAAAAGTGACCGTAACAAGCTAATAAAATGTTCAACATACCCAGCAATAATCAGCTGGCATTTGGTAGATTAGCCGTAACTTTAAGAAGAGTACCCCTGTTGATGAAAATAGTTCAACCTGCATAGTTTTCATTACAGTTCATGGCTGCAGTTTAAGCCATATTAAAATTAGTTGTTAGACAACAACAAAAAATAATCCTAGGAGCTGCATTGTTCACTGCAAGGCACCAGCAAATCACTAGGGCCCCCGGGGCACAGAGGGCTCCCCATTGAATTCTTTGTTATTGCAAACTGAAATGTTTTAATTAGCTGTACATAATTAGAGATAATTGTATGCTAAGTCTTCTATCTCCTAAAGATAAATCTAGCACGCTGTATATTTCCTCCAAAATTACACCAAGAAAGGGGCACAGTGAAATCAAAATTACATGCATAACTGAGCCACAAATGTAGAACATGCAACATTCAGTAATAGTCGAAGATGCCACAATAGGATTCTTGAGAGGAAAAGACAGAAACTCAAGGCCTGATTCACAAAGGTAAACTTCCACTTTTGTGTAAATTTACTACTTTTTTCGTATTCACGTATTGGATTCTTCAGTTCGGGTGGAAAATTCCGCGCATAAAAAGATAGGACAAGGCTGTTTTCATAAGTTTGGAGTATCCGTTATGAGAGTCACAGTCTTCTTCATTGGGCTGTTGTCGTAAATTGGGAACATGCCTTTCAGTTTGTAAATTCAAGGTACTGGTATCCAGGTTGTACTGGTGAAAACTGTGAAATACCCTTACCTGAGAAGGTTCACTTTCAAAACCCTGCTGTGGGTTCCGCAGCGCGGGATGCACAAGGGCGTGGCCTGGTCAAAGACCGGGCCAAGAGCGGGACCGTCTGCACCCGTCCACAGCCGGTCGAGGTTGCACTTGGCCACCCCTCTTGGCTCCACTTTTTTGCTCTTCATCATTGAGGTACTGTCATCGCCTTAGTTTCCTATTATGTTGACACACTGACTGCTTTGTTGTTAATTCCCCTGGAGTTCCTGCGGGTCCAGGTGTGAGCTTGTGTGGCTCTGCCTGGGGCCTGAATCATAGACGCCAGGGCAACTCAGGTTGTAGCTATTGCAATCAAGGGACCTTAATTTAGGTATGCCTTCTAGTTTTTATACCCCCAAATGTGAATTCACATGGGTACAAGGAAGATGAACACAGGCACGTCCGGGGCGACACAATTATCACGATAGCCCTGACAAAAAGAGACTCTCTCTGAAGTCAGAGAGAGGTGTCCAGGGACTACATCCTCCCATTATCCCTGACGGCGCAGCTGGTATTCCGTCAGCAGTTTTTTCATCCTCTGAATTAATGCACGCTGAAGCCATGGAATCCCAAATAGATTTGAACACCACGCTTGCTGAACCCCCAGTTAAAAAGAAGAGGGCCGGGGGGAAGAGAGCATCTGAGTCACAAAAGAGGCTGTCCTCTCTAGACACGTGCCAATATTGACTCAGATACTGTAACGGATAACGTACTTGCTAGGTTTGAATTATTGCTCAAAGGTTTGTTGTCCCCCATCCAGATGCGATTCGAAGGGATAGAGGCTAAACTTTGTTTGTTGTCCCGTCCTGATTTGAGTGCCCCCAAAAGCAAGGCAGTGGCTGCGGTCACAGGATCTACTTATCAGGTAAGGTCCCATCACTGAATACTCTCACTCCAGGGGGGCCCTGGAGAGCCCAGCTGCACAGCCCCCAGTAGTATCACGCTATCTTACCAGGTGGGTGCCCGGGTGACAAGGCCATATTGTGCTACACGGGCCACCGAAGATCCTAGTCAAATGGACTCCACTGGAGGTCCATCTCAGCTCATCAGGAGTAGCACCACTACACTTATACCAAGTAGGTCTCCCACGGCACAAGTGGGTAATGAATTTTCCCTACACTTACCCCCTGAGTCAGTACCCTTGGCTGTTATCCTGACGGGGGCCCCACCTTTTAAGCAAGGCATGAAAGAGTCTATGTTAGATCTCATGCATAAGGTCAAACACTGGTATGATAGTTCCATCGTAAAAGGGCACCTTTCTCCCCTCACACCATAATGGCAAGAAGAGTGGGCTGGGTGGGATCCAGGGTCAGGACAAATCTTGAGGGATATTGTGTTGTGGTCAATCTAAGGCATCCTAGGCATGCAAAAGCCTTGGCCCAGAATAACCGATTACAGGATGCAAGGACAATGATCACGATAGTTCCCCTCAATTACTTTTATCCCATACTGTCCTTCTTCCTGAGCAGTAGTGGTCAGCCCATCCCTAATCCCCCCGGGATAGCTCATGGCGAGATTGGCAGGACTGACATTTTACTTAACAACAGGTTCACTCCTCGAACATAGTTAGACGATAACGATTGACAGATGACACAACAGACCAGGTCTTTAAGCCTTAGGCTTCTGGTCCCACAGACTCTGTAGTCTCTCGCGCCAATCTTGTACTTTTTACTCCGCCACTACTTCATTTATGAGGATTATAACATCGAATATAGCAGGCCTGAGGGGTAAAAGAGATGATGCAAGATGGTTAGAAACGCTTGGGGATTGTCATTTAGGCGCTCGGCAGGAAACATTGGATTCAGAGAAATCCTTTTTATATGGCTGGATTCGCCTCCTTTTAGGTCTCGCTGAGCCAGCGCACGCGCTGCTCTGCTAGAAATTTAGTGAGTGGCTTTTTGAAAGTGCTACCAGAGGCTTTTGCTGGCCTCAAGCTTGCGTGCACGTGCGCGTGCAGGTGCGCATGCATGCGTGCAGCCGTCATGTGGGCTTCTGTCAAGGTTCATTAAGCCTTGCATGCCTCTCTCCGCACTTCAATTCCCTCCCCCTCCCACACCACAGATCGAGTCACTCTGCTGGCCTCCACTCCTCCACTCCCCCCCCCCCCCGCCGCCAATGCTTGTCTCTGGGGAGTTGTGAACAAATTCTTTGATCAATTCAGCATGTCCTACCCCTAGAAAATCATAAATAAACCACACCTGAGCCCGGAGTAAGGCACAACTACTTCCAGAGTATGCTTCCTAAATTAGGTGCACACATTCAGAAGTAATTCGCACTGAAGACAGGTCTAAGAGGAAAATGCACACAGAAAAATATTTGTAGATTCCATCCACTCCATGTACAATGTCAACAATCTAAGACGTGAACTTAAACAATAATGGTGCTATTTTATTAACGGAGGTAACGCAGTTGTATTATTTTTTGACACACGCCCCAAGTCATCACGCAGATCTTAAACTAGAGACGTCCCTTGCTGTAACCACGCTTCCAACTGCCCCTCCCCCAAAGCACTGCTGCAAATTGGCTTGCATATTTAAAATACTAATTCATGGCTTTGGATGTCCTGCAAAACACAAAGAAGGCATTGTAATGCTCGCACCTGGCAAAGCGATTTACGGCTGCAGAGGGCTCCGGGCCACGGTCATCATTGGGATAGACCCTGGCAGCGTGCTCCCTTCCCCCCTCTGAGGAGAGCGCTCCAGATGCGCACTTCCGGAGTGTGGCGTACTGTTGACACCCTCTCAATCTGCACACTCTTCACTGTTGACTAAATAATAAATATGGCAGGCAGGATATTTCAGACTAGACAAATAGGCCCTCGCAGCTGCTTGTCATATTTGGGCAATTTGGTAAGTAGCCGACAGCTGCTGCTTGGTGAATTTGTCGACCTTCCCTTGCAGCCCAACAACTGGCGTCACACTTGTTTGCACTGAACACACAGTTATGATGCATCTATGGTTCTTGTACTTTTACTGTAAATGCAACCATGGTTCTTTTACTGTGTTATTATTGCAGTCTGACGTGCCACCAAGAAGCACAGTTCTATAGCTCCTGCGCAGTCAAAAAATGATAGGGCTTCTCAGCGCTGTGCCCACATTGTGCGCCTATTTGGCTTATGAACAGGATCCATTATTCGCTTTGTTGGCAGTAAGGCCTGCACATTTTTACTGATTTGTAGTAATCATACGTTTAATCATATGGAAGGTACATATGAATACATGACATATTAGTCAGCAGAAAAACGTTGCCTTAACCACTGTCAGCAACTCTGGGTGCTGTTCGATAACAAGCATTGGCATAGCTAATAGGTCTCGCTTTTGGGACCATATAAGTATTTAGTTTTGCAGCACAATATCCTTGGTGCAACAACATCACCTGTTGCATGGCTAAACCTTGTACCTTATAAACATGCATGATTGTCAGTATAATTAATTAATACTTATAAACCCTGATTACCAGTTTTGTGCTAATTTTTATTTTCTATTTCTTTTTTCAAGGATGAGAAAAATCAAGTTCTAATTACGAATGCTTGGCTCCAGATGGTAAGAACTTTCAGTTTTTGTTTTATGTATAAGCACGGGCATAGTCAGCCCAGATGCATATTGAGACAGTGTTCTAATTATTAAATTTTAAGGATATTACACTTAATTTCTCAGGCATTTGTGCCTGTCACCCTACCCTTGTACAGAACAACATATGATAAATGATTTTGTAGTGCAATTTAACATCTCTACCATCTCAACACAGAGAAAATATAATTTGGTCCACACTGTCAAAGTTATGAATAAATTGAGCTAACATCTCCTTGGATACAGTCGATAGCCATTCAAGACAACCTATGGCACAATGTGTAGATGTTAACTTCTTGTCTGGTGCATGAGCATGGGTCCCCGTTCCAAGAGGTATAGTACCAGAATATTAAGTTTTAAACGTCAAGGTATAAAAATATAAACATAGACTGCCAAAATATTGTGAAGGCAAGTATATATAGGTATGAATGGTATACTATTCTTCACTCCACATTTATGCCCCTTGATAATATATTTATCTTCAAAGTACATTCTTGTGGAGTTGGGAATAGCAAATACTTGCCTTCACAATATGTTGCTAATCAATATTCAAGTTACAGTATTGTTGAGCTCAATATTCTATCATACAACCACTGTAAGCAGAATTTCAATTATTACACCATGTGCAATTACAGGATTTTAAATTGCACCGTGGTAATCATATCGCAATCTTGAGGTACCTTTACATTTACCAATCACAGAAAAATGATAAGAAAAAATTCATAATACTGGATCCTGCTTCAATTCTGCAAATATGTTGTTATTTAATCACACGCACAGAACCATCTTTGTGGGGAGTGGAACGTCTGCTACCATCCTTGCAGAGACTTACTCAATAATGATCATTTGTGATTGAATACATTCATAATCAAATGGCTAAATGTTATTTTTCAGTGCTGTACCTAAATTACATGATAGTTTAGTCAAATATGAATAGCTCATTGTGTCCGAGGAGCACACAGAGCATGGATTTTGATGATAACACATTTCTCAGCAGAAAACAATAATATATCAAGTGCATTGAAAGATATCTAGCCTATTACTGAGTGCTTACAAACTTTAAGGACTATGAAAACAACACATAGTTAAATCAATTTAGAGGCCGAAGATCCTGCAATGGGGTCAGGTGGCAAAACCAAGTTGCCATCTGACCACCTAATTCTTTTTAATCAACTTCACCAATTGGCATCATATTTGTATGGCTGTGCATTAATTGTTCCCACAGATATGACATGAGGTTATAGTAATTTTCTGGAGCTGACAGAGAAACTGTGTGATGATAGTCATATTCACTGCATGATTATATTGATGCCAGCTCCCCACAGATAGTGTTTTATTATAGTTACTTTGAAGTCCCGATAAACATAGTGAGTGATTATATTTATGTTGAAGTCCCCACAGAGATAGTGAGTAATGATAGTTATGTTAAAGTCATTTGACATAGTGTGTCACTAAAGGTTGCCCAGGTTGCCACAAAGATAGTGTGTGATCATAGTCTTTTTCAAATCCTCCAAAAGATAGTGTCTGATTATAGCCATGCCCAGTTCTCCACAGATAGTGTGCTTGGTTTTGGTGTATGATGATAGTCATGCTGCAGTTAATGCAGAAATAGTGCTTTAAGAGTAATGCCAATGTCCCACAGAGATAGTTTGGGATTATAGTTAAGTCCAAAAGATAGTATTTGATTGATTATATTGATGCCTGGCTCCCCACAGAGATAGTGCATGATTATAGGGATGCTGAGGTCCCCACAGAGATAGTGTGTAAGTATATGGATGCCCAGGTCCCCACAGAGAAAATGTGTGATTATAGGGATGCCCAGGTCCCCGCAGAGATAGTGTGTGATTATAGTCATTCCAGGTCTCCACAGATATTGTGTTTAGTTTTGGTGTATGATGATAGTCAGAGAAGGCAACGATCCACGCACTTTCATCGTCAATCTCCGCCAAAAGGCCTTCCCTGACCTCGCAGACTGGGATATGGACACCCAAGTCCAAAGAGCACATAGATTACCATTGTCAATCTCAGCCTCCTAGGGTAATCAATCTAAAACCAATTTTGCCCGGCCAATTTTGGTGTTCCTGTGCAATTTTCTTTTACACCAAGCAATATATTTTAAGGTGCGTCCTGCAGCCCCAGTCAAGGTAGATACAATGACTATTTTTGTGCAATCTGATTCATGCAAGGCGACTATGGACAAGCGGTGGAGGCTTCACCAACTTATGGATCCCTTTAAGACTGTCTCGTCGCAGGTGTTCTTGCAAGAGCCTGCACGCTTGAAAGTAGTCAAGGATGGCAGACAATATTTTTTTCTCAATGAGCAAGACGCCAAACAAGCTTGGAGCAAATGGCAATCAGCTAGCAAGTAGTATTTATAGTCTTAAGCCCATTGCAGTAATTCTAAGAGAGGATGTTCTTATGGAAATAGACTTTTACCTTCTGCATTATAACGGACACTATAACGGATACTCCTAAGAGACTTCCTCTCTTTTTCTTATTCGTAAGCATGTATGCGTTTATTTTTATTTTTTAGATACAAGGCTAAATGGTATAATCGACGTATATGATGGGGGGCAGTAGGGGTCACAGGGGATGGGGGTTTAGGGAGGGCATCTTCATGATGCTATCACCATGGGACAGCAGGGAAAGGGGCGATTCCCTTTTCCAGTAACTGGGAGGGGGGTGGGCGAAGGGTCAGGTAGGGATGTCTGCCTGGGGGAGGGGGCGGGGTAAAAGCCACTGTTTTGAAAGTTCAAACACTGTTATTTATGCAGAACTGAGTACTTATAATTTGATCTGGATTTTGAATGTTGACAATGCCTGAACTTAAGTGTATGTTTTGGAATGTAGCAGGATTGAATCAGGCGGGGAAACGACGATTAGTAATGGAAGAGTTACACACTTTTAAGCCTCATATACTAGGGTTGTCAGAGATGCATAGTGCTTATAAAAACAAAGAACTTTTGAAGCACTTGGGATACGACCTTATGGTGTGCACATCACAAACAGTATCTATTCGTGGGGTGGCTTTGTTAAAATCCAGACTGTGTCAGGCTACTATCGTTCGCTCACTCGCAGATATTAGGGGGAGGTGGGCAATTTCACAAATCTTGATCTATGATCTTGTTTTGACCGGCACTTTAATGTATGCCCTGGCATGAAGAACCAATGAAATCATTTAATTTGATTGGAAGTAACAGCTATGGGGTTTTATTTGTGATTATTTTAGCTAATGAATTTTAACAGTTTAGTGTTATAATTGTAAGAATGCCTTTTTAAAAAATGATTTTGAAATAATGTTTGTAAATGAAATTGTTTGACTTTTATGATTCCTTTGTTCTGAATCGAATAAAGTTTTTGAGACTGATCTATGGGCATACGTTTACAATATGTATGGTTTATGGCCCTAACACAGACTGCCCAGATGTTATCTATCAAGTGAGCTCCGAGCTGTTGGAATGGTCTGGCGATAAGATAGTGATGGGCGATTTTAACTGCATAATGGATAGGAGGATTGACACCACTAATGCTTCTGCTCGCGCTAGAATGTGTAAAACTAGGACTGCCATACATGAGCTCTTACATTTGCATCAATTGGAAGATTCTTGGAAGAGGCTGTTCCCCAAAGTCCCAGGCTACACCTTTTTTTCATCTTCGCACAAGCATTATTCTAGAATTGAAATGATTTTTGACAAATATTCTATTTTGGAAAACGCACTGGTGGCAGTATGTCCTAAAATCACTTCTGATCATAACCCTGTTATGCTAACAGCACCGTTAAAGTCAAACACACAAGCGCCAATCGGGGATTTTATTTTTCCTAGACATCTTCTTAGCAATTCAGAATGCATAGAGGTGATGCGTAAGGTACTTGGGGAGTATATCGACTCTAATATGGGTTTAGCATCAATCGCAATTGTCTGGGACTGTTTAGAGGCTTACGTAAGAGAAGTCACACTCCAATTCATCATAAGGCAAAACAGGTTTGGCTCCCGACAGTGGTACCAGGAGCAAAAACGGTGCTTGGATTTGGAGCATCAGCACGCTGCGGCTATTGTCACAAAGAGCGTGACTGAATATTTGCTATATCAAAAGGCTGTAGAATAACAGGCAATGCTCAAAAGACGGCTAAAAGACAAAGTTGCTAATAATTATCACAAGCTCCGGACTAAACAGTATGAGTACGGCGAAAGAGTCCGTCAGCTACTAGCTAATCAAATAGCAGATCAAAATGCTAAAACCCACGTAAAAACAATTAAAGGGGTGGACGGTTTGATACATACCAGGTCTGCTCACGTAGTTGAACAATTTGGGTTATTCTATGCTAACTTATATAGTCGCTCAGGCAGTTCGGGAGAACAGATCATTTTGGAATACGCGCAGGAATGTCAGTTTTCAACCCTGTGTCCGATGGCATCTGAGCCATTGGATGTAGAAATTGAAGCATGCGAAATCGAGGAAGCTATAAAGGCTCTGCCGGTTGGCAAGGCAGTTGGCGAGGATAAGATTCCATTGGAATTTTTTAAAATCATTAAAGATATACTGGTCCCCATCTTCCTTAAAGTATGCAACTCTATTTTTCAGGGAGAAGAGGTTCCTCTCTCTTGGAACACATCTAATATTGTTGTTTTCCCAAAAAAGGGGAAGCCTATTGACGATATGAGTTCATATCGACCAATAGCGCTGATTAACGCCGACTCTAAGCTCTTTTCTAAAATTCTCGCAGCTCACCTAGCTCCGGTAATTCACTTAATAGTCTCAGAGCAGCAGCACGGCTTTGTTCCCGGAAGAGACACTTCTGCTCATATCAACACCGCGATAGCTGCATTTGATGTCTCTGGTCAGATAGGTCAGCAGATGGGGATGCTGATATTAGACGCCAAGAAGGCCTTCGACCGGGTGACATGGGAAACACTATGGATATTTATGTCTTGTTTGGGTACAGAAAATATATAATCACCCAACAGCTACAATTAAACTCATTCATTTTCAGTTCAAAGGGGGACCCGGCAGGGTAGTTCTCTATCCCCTTTATTATTTGCTATTTATATCGAGCCTTTTATCCAACATCTATTGATCAATGGCAATATTGATCCACTTATTCTGAATGGGACAAACTTAAAGCTACCTAGTTATGCGGATGACATCGCTATTTTCTCAGTCGACCCTGTTAAAGCTATGGCCACAATCATGTATGAAGCTCAGCGATTCAGCTCTTTTTCTGGCTACAAGCTAAATTTGCGTAAAACACAGACAATTTAAAATTTTCAATTAGTCCCCCCACCCCAGTAACTCTTGGAGTTACAAACACAGCTATCTATCTGGGGGTATGTCTTAGCAGCCAAGTCAATGAAATCATCCCACTAAACTATGATACATTACTCAAGAAAGTGGCGGAGAAGCTACGAAGTTGGCACCGTCTCCCTTTCAATATCTATGGGCGGTGCAATGTGGTTAAAATGAATATTTTACCAAATTTTGTATATCTTTTTCGTACCATCCCGCTAATTATACCATCTTCTTTTTTCAAACGCCTAGATAGTGTTTTGGGTAGCTTTATCTGGGGATATCAACGGGCTAGAAGAGCTATTAGACTTCTAAAACTTTCATATAACAACATTTTTAACTAAAAATACATCAGTATGCATATGCAGAGCGCAAAGGAGCATTTATAAAGAGGAGAAAAAAAAGAAAGAAAAAAAAGAATGAAAAAAAGCTATAGGTCCCAGATCCCTGTTAAAATTGCGCAGGATTTGGTCCTGTCTTCATTGGCATTAATGACTGTATGTATCCTCTTCTTTTTTTTCTTTTTCTTCATATCTTTTTCTTCTTCCTTCCCTGTCTTTTTCCTTCCTTTTTTCCTTTTACTTTTTTTCATTCTTTTCTTTCTTTCTTTTTTTTCTCCTCTTTATAAATGCTCCTTTGCGCTCTGCATATGCATACTGATGTATTTTTATTTAAAAATGTTGTTATATTTACTATTTTTGTGAATGGGCCCCACAGAGTCGCAACTTTAAATGGAATGGGGATATTTAAGTTATGCGCACCAAAGTTGGGTATATATACAGGGCGGATTCAACCTTCCCGATTTTAAGCTATACTTTTGGGCAGCATTTATGGGACGGATACAGAGCTTACTCAGAGGAACTGATACAAATCCCAATTGGTTTTCATATCAGCTGGCGTGCGGGACAAATACTGGGTTTTTACTATATCAAACATCTGATCTTAACTATTTTAAGCGAGTTCGCTTTCAGGTAGTCAGATACATCACTAAAATATGGTGTGAAATCTGTAAAACCTACGCAATAGCCGACTTCCACCAATATACGGTGCTATGGGGGAATCCTTTGTTTCCTAACACATTCCACGATCATATCGGGAAAGAATGGCAAATTAAGGGCACAACGCAATGGGTCAGTTGTATGATGATCAGGGTTTTCAAACTTTTTTATCATTAAAAGAAGAATTTGATCTTTCACAAACCCATTTTTTCAAATACTTAGGGATTATCTTACTCTAGGTCGGGGACTAACCGAGTTGTCTGGCTCATGTGAGATCTTGCCTATAATATTTGGCACCGGAGGGCGAGGAGCTATCAGCAAAATGTATCAAAAATGTATTGGGGCGGTGGGCGATGACGGTGTACAAATCACTGATAAACTTAGCCAGGTTTTCGGATCTGATATTTCTAGGGAGGAAATACAAGAGTCTCTTCAAACTATGGATTCAGCTGTAACATCTGTCAATCTAAAACTACAACAGTATATCATTATTTTATGCTATATTACACTCCTGAGCGAATTTCCAAATGGGCTAATAACTCAACCACTGCTAAGACCAACTGCCCTAAATGTCAGGAATACATTGCTGATCTACATCATATGTTTTTTAAATGCCCTCGGCTGAAGGATTGTTGGTCTAACATTGCTCTGGCTTTGACAACTTGGGTCGGTTATGATAGCCCAGTCACAGGGAAAGAGTTGCTGCTGGGACTATTTTCCCAATCCAGGTGCCTTACGAAACCCTTAGCCTCTATTACTGCTTCTTGTGATCGTCTGTGTATAGCCCGCTCTTGGATACATGCCACACCTCCCAGTATTAATGAATTCTGGTCTCTGATGAGGGAGGTCTCTGAAATGGAAACTGCATTGGCAAAAGCTAGAGGCCCCCGATCCCTGTTAAAATTGCGCAGGATTTGGTCCTGTCTTCATTGGCATTAATGACTGCATGTATCCTCTTCTTTTTTTTCTTTTTCTTCATATCTTTTTCTTCTTCCTTCCCTATCTTTTTCCTTCCTTTTTTACTTTTACTTTTTTTCATTCTTTTTTTTCTCCTCTTTATAAATGCTCCTTTGCGCTCTGCATATGCATACTGATGTATTTTTATTTAAAAATGTTGTTATATTTACTGTTTCTGCTTCTTTTTTGTGGCAAAAATAAAAAATTAAAATTAAAAACAAATTGTACCACAATTTGTTTCATTTTTCCAACAATATTAAACTGTAAACATGTTCCCCATACTTTCCCAAAGAGAGATCTCTGCCATGATGATAGCAGTCCCCACCTATGTGTGAAAAGTTATGAGTGATAACGTGTACATTCAATAAATTCAGGTTTAGGAAATCCCACCATTGGAAGGATACATATAACTCCACATATAAGAGTAACTTAAAACTCAGAAAAGATGAATAGCAAAAAAGTGTAATTTTACTACTATGTGCAGTTGCCGATTTAGAGTAAATTTACTCATGTAAATGTACCTTTGGGAATAGGCCCCACAGAGTCGCAACTTTAAATGGAATGGGGATATTTAAGTTATGCGCACCAAAGTTGGGTAGAAGACAAATATTTCATGGCATTTGTTTGAGGTAAAAGAGAGCAAGCAAAAGCTCAAGCTGCAATTGCTATTTTGCATAAAACTGTGAATAACGAGGTACTTCTTTTGAAATTCACACATATTCTCTAGGACACAATCAATAGTCTCAGAAAAATGTTTGTGAAGTTTGCAGGTGTATGAAATGTAGCTCCCGGTACAACTAAAGCTTATGGTAGAAGTAAATATTTGAGGTCCTTCAAAATCTGACTTAAAGTTTTCCTGGGTCACACATGCCTGCTAATTGGACAGAAATTAGGCAAACTGAGTGGTCAAGAGTGTGGACACATATTGAAAAATCAAAACACCTCATCTTGTTTATACTTTCAAAATATAACTCTGGAAATCAAACAAACTGCTGTCAAAAGGGCTCCTTAGCATTTGCCAGAGTACAAATTGGTTGATGTAATTTATGCCCTGTTTAGAGTGCACTTGTATACACTCTAAATAGTGCAGACTGGACATCTGCCCATTGCTTCGACCTGACCAGAATCTGACTGGAAAGCAGACATTACATGTTGCTATATTAACTCCTTAATCTTGTAGCAGCTTCCTTTTTGTAGTTTGTAAAGTCAATTTACTTTTCGAGATGGATCAGTAGCTTCAAAATAGTTGGGGTTGTCAGAAGAAAGTCTGCTTTAATGACTGGCACTATGTTGATTTTAAAAAGATTAATTTATCAGTGCCAAAATGTCAAGGGCCATGATAGAAGCCAGTTTTCCGAAAATCTAACTATAGCAAATGCATGCCAGATCATTTAGTAATTTAGGGCCTGATTACGAGTTTGGCGGTAAGTGAACCGTCAACGAAATGGCATCAGAAACCCCGCCTCACTGTTGGCGGTCCAACATCCGTATTACGATGCGAGCGGTTTGCAGAACGAAAGACCATCAGATCAACGCTGCCACCACCAGCAATTCGCCAACCGCCTTAATGTCAATAAGGGAAAAACAGCTGTCAGAGGGCGGTACAGAGAAGTTCACCTCCATCCAATTAAAAATTCCGCTTTCTGGCAATCCGACCATGGTGGGAAGACCTCCTGCTTTGAGTCGGCTTAATCATAGGAATTGGAGTACATACTTACCCATTTCCTATTCTTTCCTCCAGTCTCCCACGTGGATATCTTCCTCCAGGTCCCCCCTTCACAGCAACATCTTGATCCCAAAGACAACAACCCCGTTAGTGCTGAAATGCAGGTAAGTCTGTTTTGGACTATTTACTAATTGACTGGACTGGGCACATACGGACCAATTTCCAGCAATGGGAAAGTAGTCGTAGAAGGTATTTTTTAATTTGTCATGCATATGTGTACATTTAACACTTGTGCAGTCAACAATACCCACGCACATTGACACATTTGGAAAAATATACACCGCTGTCAGAAACACCGTTGCTGGGCTAGCAGTGACATCATAATATGGCAGGCGTCCTCCGACTCTGTGTTCTTCTTGGGACTGCGCCGCGCCGGTACGGTGGTAAGACTGCCAAAATCGTAATCAGGCCCTAAGTGATTTTATTATATTCAAAGTCTTTATTAATATATATGCCTTCAGCACAGCATTGTATATTGTCTTAGATCTACTACACAGTGTCGAGCTATGCAGAAAAAAAACAACAAGTATGGAACTTAGAGTAATGAGCACATGGGGTCCAGCTGAATGCAAAGACAACTCTGGATCCATCATTCTTCGATTCTTGTTCCTTGAACACACATTCAGCCCAAATGCCATTTCAGAAGTTCTATTTTGAGTAATCTCCCGAACTATAGTTAGTTCCAACCTCTACTCGGGTCAGAGCTCTTGGCACTCTAGACTGTGCTACTCTGCATATCCAGTGATTATCCTCCTTGTCTTATTTCATCATTTGAAAAGTTTCTGATCAATGAGGTCTAAAGTTATACATTTTGCTTCACTTTAACTTGTAAGTAACATGACAATGGTAGACCTCGCTAGATGGCTACGTCTTCATGCTGCTAAGTATACCCTCAAGTGTTTCTTCCTAAGTCGCTATACACAATGGGGCTGCAAAGAAGCCATGGGCCCCAATTCATACTAGGACATCTGGCTCTCATCCTCTTATTTGGTAGTACAATTCAGCTATAATTGAAGTCCAGTGTGCTCCTCAAACATCTGGGACACAGTGCCACTGCACCTGCTGCACTACTTATACCAATTTATCCTTACATTACCAGTGCTACATTTATTTCTTTTATTGTTCATTAATGTCTGATGTGCCTGGCAGGTTCCAAGATGTCTATAATATAGACACAAGATTTGTCAATAAATGCAATTGTGTAATGTGCAACACTGCCCATGCATTTAGGGTTGTGTGTATGCACATAATATGTACGCACTTTATAACAAAACAGTGTGCAGTTACAAGTGAAAATCGTGAGTGCAGTGTCCTACTATTTCTGTAACGATGCAGATGTCCCGAATGAAATATTTGCACTATTTCAGTCCTCACACATATTCAGCAATTAGCAATGGATTGAACTTCTTCTGTTCCGGGGACAGGTGGGAGCTTCACCTGTGATGAAAGCTGCAACAAAAGACAGAGCTAAGCTCCAATCACATTATAAATGAATGCAAGAGACAGTAAAATAACAGACAGACTCACAATTCTAAACAAACTGTGTATGGCGTTAGAGCATATATGTTAGCAGTGTTTTGCGGGGAATTTATATCCTTTATAGTCTTATTTAAACATAAACTTAACAAAACAAATAGTGCAGTCTGACATCGGGTAACAAATGATTTATAGACCATTCTACTAATTGCATTTGTATGAACATTCTATGTTTTCCATTAATTCTATTAGATCTCCTGGAGTGAGAACCATTACCCCCTGTAAATAATAACACAGCAGGGTTCTGCCCCTTCTATTTGAATTGCTAGCTCTCACCACAAAATATGTCTAGTTGCATCGCTGAGACCACAAGTACTGCGCACAGTGTAGAATACTTTGAACAAAAATATGGAGTCGGATCTGTTTATAATGACCTTTTCGTGACTTTTTTTTATGGCTTTCAGTTATCGTTCTGCTAGATGCTCTGGTTGTTCATCGTTGTAGTGTGGTCAGCATCATTTGCTCATTACATAATACAAACTACTGAAGAGTGCACATTTCTTAAACTTCGACGGCCAACTCACAAAGATTTTTGTGGTGGTCTTGAGCCAACCATGTTATTGGCACCATTTGGGAGGATGGGTTCTAATATGATTTATTGGCAAGGTATGGACGTCTAGAGATGGAAAATATGTGATAGCCAGTCATAACTCTTTGCCTTTTTTGTGTTTCCAATCCACTCCCAAGATACCTTGATGTAATGGAAGCGTTTGCATAATTTTTATTATTGTGAATTTTATTATTAAGAGTTACAACTATAGTAAATGTGATTATATAAATTGATAATTATAATAGTAATTATGATTATATTAAGTACACCAAGTAAAATTTATAAATATTTTAATCAATTTATTTTTCCGGAGCTGGTGGTGAATGACCTTGCAGCATCATGAAGAAGACTGAAACAAGCACATCCTGTCCCTCTGATCCCCAGTGTATAATTCATTTATGATCAAATGTCCAACATGGAGTTACACTGACAAGTCCTACTCCAACAGCTCCGCAAGGAAAAGGCCGAACTCAGGAAATTGAAATGGGATATAAGAAAATCACAAGAAAACGAACTTGGGGCCAAACTCCATCATGACCCCAAAGGAAATAACGGTGCACGCTTTTGGGCATCGATAAACAAATTTATACACATGGTGGTCTAACATCTCATATAACAGAAAACAATTGGACCTCCTTTTTAGAACATCACTTTAATCAACAGGCTCCTGGATTAAACACTGGCACGGACAAACAATGTGCATTTCAAATTCATACCATAACGACCG
The DNA here is from genome assembly GCF_964204655.1 of Triturus cristatus. Taxonomy (NCBI): domain Eukaryota; kingdom Metazoa; phylum Chordata; class Amphibia; order Caudata; family Salamandridae; genus Triturus; species Triturus cristatus. The sequence continues at coordinate 1,185,059,716 of NC_140581.1, read as the reverse complement.
ACGAGGCCGAGGCATTTGAGGTTGATGCTGACTTGACCAGAGAGCAAATACACAAAGGAAGGAAGGACGGTGCACCCGGGCCGAATGGGATCCCGACAGCTCTTTTTAAGCAAGACCAAGAATATAGCTCAGAATCCCTAGTTCCCATCTTTAGCTCAGCTAGACAAACTGGGTGTTTGCCCGCATCATGGAAGGGCTCTATTATATCACCAATCTATAAAGCGGGGGATAAAACACTACCAAAATACTACCGCCTAATTACACTACTGGATGTAGAGGCAAAATATTGTGCGGGGAATTTATTAATCGAATTACAGGAATGAGCAACAGAGCAAAGTATAATCCCCCAAGCCAAACCGGGTTCCGCAGAGACACTGGAACAACAAATAACCTTTTAGCCATGTCACTAGCGACAAAGCAATTTAAACAAAACAAACTCAACACTTCTGCTTTGTGGACTTTAAGGCGGCGTTTGACTATGTCAACCCAGCTAACCTTTGGATGAAGCAGTCCCACTGGGGGATTCCTCCGTCCCTCCTGAATCTTCTAATAGAAATACATTCCAACACGTGGATACAGGTCAAGCTCGGCAACGGTTCCCATCTGTCGAGGCGCATACAAACAACTAAAGGCCTTAAGCAGGGGTGCGTTCTCGCACCCTTTCTCTTTAACCTTTACACAGCAGACCTGACAACAGCACTTACTGCTTGCAACGCGCACGCCCCCCGATTAGGAGGAAAACCCATTTCCAGCATGTCTTATGCGGACAATGTTGTTCTAGCTAGCCACACTCAAGTTGGTCAACAACGGCTACTCAACATACTGCATAGGTATGCCGACGAGAATTATCTTGAAGTCAATACCAACAAAACTAAAACACTGACAATAAATGGAAAAAAATTATCCCACTCTTGGTTATTAGGAAAGACCGCAATTACCAACTGCGATGTGTACAAGTACCTAGGTGTTATGATCGACAAGGGGGGTCATTTCACGAACCAGCTCACAGCCCTTAAGAGGAAAGGAATGGCAATTTGCGACCATGCTAGGACAACTTAAAACAAAACTAACAGGACCAACATTCGCTCCACTTCTTCGTGTTGCGGAAGCAAAGATTCCATCATCATTTACATATGGCAGCGAAGTTTTGAGAGGCAGGGATGCCCTACTGCTGGACACCACCATGGCAAAAGTGTATAGAGTAATGTTAAACTTAACGCCTCATACGTCCCCAGCACAGATTCTGCTCGAGCTTGGTCTACTGAAGCAACTCCTTGCTAGGCGAGGCTCGTACATCAAGTACTGGCATAAAATTAAGAACTCCGACACAAACACACTGAACCACCAGCTCTGGCATTTGTACTTTAAACGCATCGCTAATAAGGTTATTAAGAAACTTTCTTTCATAGAAGACAAAGCTGCTTTTGCACACCGGAGCCACGCATGGATGACTCTATCCAATTATAAATCATTTGGATCACAGGCATACTTTAAACTGGGGTATTCAAGGAAGTCTAAAGAAGCCTTTTTAAACCACAGGCTAGGAATCCTGCCAGCCACTCATCTTCCACCATGGCTGAGAAAGAACTACGGGAACTTACGCGGAGCTGGAAAGGAGGACATTGAACACATAATATCCTCCTTAATAAAGCTTAATAAGGAAAGGGTTGGACTGCTAAAAACTCATTTTAATGAATGAGGCATACGCACCCGGAGACAAGCAGTACTTGCATGCTTCAACCCGCTGGATCCACAACTAAATGGGAAGCTTGTTAAGTTCTTATTTTCAGTAGCTTTTAAGCAAAAGATGCTTGGGACTGCAACTAGTGTATAATTCTTCACAGGCTCCCAGCAAAACAATTCTGGACACTCTACTCTATACTTTTAATTTACAAACCTATGCATCGACACTTAAAAACTTTTTAACAGAGCATTGATTAAAAAGTCATTTTTGTCAAAATGTTTCACTTGAATGTATTTTTGTAATGGTTTTAATTAATCAAAAACAATACATTTTTACTTACTTACTACTTACTTACACTGACAAGTCCTCAGGACTACTCATCATAGAATACTTTGTTAGAGGCAGCTCAAGTAAGAAATCACGTTCTATTGTTAGCCATTGTGAGAAAGTGGAAAGCAACACGGTTCCACAAGTATTTTACCACAGGAAGTGCAGGAGTCTGTTTACTATGAAGAGAGATTTACAGACTATTAAGCAAATAGCTGAAGCAATTGTCAGTGATTGTGCTGGAATGAGTGAGTGCACGAGTAAACGCTTAAACAGAAGAAAATCATTCAAGTCAAACGTGTATGGTGAAGAATGTATATTTTGTGGAAAGATAAAATGCTACAAGGGAACATCAATGCGCGAGAAATTAATTAAAGCCAATGAGCTTAGAGGTGACAAAAAATCTTTGAGAGTGTGCAACCATTAATTGTGATTCAACAATCAGTTTTAAGTAGAGACATGGTATTTGCAGGAGCCCATTATCATGCATCTTGTTATAGGAACTATACAAGGGGTAAAGCAAAGGAGGAAGACCAATGCATCTAGCATTTAAACCAATGATGACTTCAGAAATATGAGAGATGAAGCATATGATGAACTATTTCAATACATTAGAACTGTGATTATTACTAACAAAGAGGTAATATGTGTGACAACTCTCAATGAAAGGATTAAAACCCTCATGGCATGCAGAGGAATACAGGAAATAGATGAATCAGCCAAGAAGCATACTAGAAGGAAATTAGACTTCGAGTTTGATTTCAACCTCCACATATTCCCAGACATACAAGGAAAATTATTGGCCCAACCTGATAGTGTCATGCTACAGGATGTTGTAATAAAAAACCACCAGAGTTTGAAAAGATAATTATCAGTTTTAAAGGATAAGGCAACAGACATTAACAAGATCATTCATCAAACATCATCAACATAAGTACAATGATTTAAGCAAGCTTGACATCAACACCGTGGCTATATCATCCATCAGACATTGATAAAGATTCCTTTGCAGTGCCTGATTACCGTAAACAGTTCCTCTTAGGACTATAAATCTGTCCTAAAGAGTCACTTTACTTATGCAATCATTCAGTCAGAACATTATATATGCAGTGACAAACGGCCAACAGAACCCCACAAGCAATTGTTGCTCCCATACGCCGTAAAAACGCTGACAATTTTGAAATCATTTTCACTCTAAACAGGCTTGGTCGTGGGATGTCATACTCACAAGTGGAAGAAAATAATACCGCTTTGTATCTGCAGAAAGTTGCTGCTACCTTAAATGAGCAAATTGTTTTTCCAGCCGACATTCATCCTCATGTCTTCACTAACTCAGCATGGGATAACATTGATAGGCTGAAAGAGACTTTTATAGGTAAGGGAACAACTCATCCAGGCAACGGTATACCTATGCAGCCCAAGTTGTTTGGACCACAACCTGTTAAATCTTCTCTCCCAAGCATTGAGAAACAAAACCAAAGAACATTAACCACCACAGATACTGAAGAATTGTTCTGTTTTTGGTGAACGAGCTGGGCCTCAGCCATTGAAGACTAGTACCCAAGCCATGCAGGAATTTTTTGCCCAATTGTAGCTTGCACAAAATAAGAACATAATCTGGGTTGTTAGAAGACAAGAAGTGAGCCTCGAACTGTTAATACCAAGTTGGATAGGACTTAACATCAGTACTAGAGACCTAGTTAGTGTATCACAGGATTCCATTGGCTTCTTGCCCACCATTTATGCCCCTGCAATTTAGTTGACAACTGTTGCAGACATTTTTAAACAGTCAGGGCTGTTAAGGGAATCACTGCATTTGGCCAAAATTGTAGTTTTCATGGATCAAGCTCTCTTCACAAAAGCAACTGAGATTGTGTGGAAGAATAAAGCAACATACGACAATCATTCTTCGAAAGGGGTACCTTTCCCACCATCTGTAGTGTCATGTCCATTCTTGGAAAATGCTTTCAAGACTCTGGCCTTGGCGACCTTTGAATTGATGCTAACACGATAGCAGAAGGATCAATATCATCAGTATTAGAAGGTTGTATGTACAATTGGAATATGACTTGTTACAACACGAGTCATCACAATGTGTGCCATTACAACGCGGTTGTTACAACGACCGCGTTGTTACCACGCAATGCCATTACTACGCAAGTCATTACATCGACTTGCAGTAGATGGCGCGCTGACATTAGAAATGTATAATTTACTATTCCAACTCCAGCCTACGTAACAGTAGGGAAGGTGTTTGAATAGTAAGCGATACTATTCCTAATTTTAGCGCGCCATCTACTGCAAGTCGATGAAATGACTTGCGTAGTAATGGCTTTGCATGGTAACAACGCGGTCGTTGTAACGACCGCGTTGTAATGGCATCGCAGTGTGATGACCGCGATGTAAAGTCGTCTCCCATACAATTGTGCAGTTCAAGTAAACAAGTGCGTGTATGAAGCTATTTTGAAAATGGCTTCGTTGGAATTTATCCCCTCGGTGGATAAGAATTATGAAGAGAACATTCAGGTAGTCTACTCCGTCATTGAGGAAGTTATTGATTTTGCAAAAGACCTATGCCAACAGAGATTAGATGACTTCTTGCAGAATGCTGGCTTTGCCAAAGTGAAATAGCTTTGTGATATATTCCTGGAACCTTTTCGTCATGACAGAGGTCTCTCTGCATTTTGGACGTCGCATGTGGATATTATTGAAAATGTCTTGCTGGCTCTGCTGTGTGCTCTCGAGAAGGATATTGGCATTTAAATCTTACCGCCATACGATCTATGATCCCATGATGTTTTGTGTATGGCAGGAGGAACTGCGCTATATATCTTCCTGTATGCTATGCCGAAATGACATTACTTGTAGTGAAATATCCAGAGATACACCACAACTTCATCAACGGATGCTTTTCAGTTCAACTATCAGATGGTAATCCGTTTTGACTAATTCCGGTTGATCAAGTGATAGGAGTAGCAGTCAACAAAAACACACAGACTCTAGGTGGTACAACAAGGTTCATCCTCAAGGTGGATGCTGTGAAAAAATTATATTACAGCTGAAAACAGAAGTACCTTTTTGAGTCAGATAAGGGAAATGGTTCATAACAGATTAGGGGTGGCCGGAGCTCGCGGAGTTGCACTATGCAGAATTACGCGGAGTTGCATAAAAGCTCTGTGGAATTCCATGGAGTTCCGCGAGGGGGCGGAGTTGCTCCACTTGCCCACCCCTGCTTTTTATTCTGTGAGAATTTATTTATGAAAGCAAACTAAAGGCATCGCTGCTGCGCCTGATAAGTTCATGCAAAAAATACAAGAACAAAATATCCAGCTGTTCTGATCTTGCAGATGGCGGCATTTCTTCTACAAAATTGAGATTTCAATATGGACTGCATAGGGTGGACACTTAGCATCTGTGGCTGGTATTAATAGACTTGTAAAAGTTTTCAGAGACTCACGGTGTACGGTCTGCAACCCCTCCCTCTGCCACATCTATCCAGGGCTTCATGCGAAAACTCTTGTACAAACACACAACTCCCTCTGGCCATGAAAGGAAGAGGGAATTTTTTCTTGAGGTTTAAATCCTGTGAGTATGGGAAGAGCAATGGTGACAGTGCCATATATAGGAAGAGAGAAGGCACTGTGGGTTGGTACAGGTAGTGGGTGGGGCAGAGGAGGTCTGGCAAAGAGACAGAGGAAGGGGCACCAGAAGCATGGGCAGGCTGTACACAAAAAGGTGGTGGAGGGAACAGAGAACAGTGGATCAGAGTTGCATGGGAAGGGGCAGGTCTGGCACATGGAAGCAGGGGAGGGCCTGGCCTGGCAGATGGTGGGTCCACAGCGAAGTAAGGCCTAACCTAATGAAACAAGCAAGTGCTTCTGTTTTCATTTGCCTCACTACGGCTCTGCTCTAATCTCTTTGCTGGGGCTAATGAGGCAAATAATGTGCCCCCCGAATAGGGGCCTGGCAGTTGAACTGAGCACCTTAAAGCAGAAATAAATTGTGGAACCTGCTCAGACTGCTGGGGGGGGTGACCGATGGCAGTAGCGGGTCATTTAAAAAAATAAATTGGGACAACCTTTCAGTTCACTGGCAGTGCCTGTTTGATGTTAATATATTTTATGTCTGCCAAATGACATAACCCACTCTCCGCAAATGCACATCTATCCTGTCCAACCGCAACCACTGCTTCCCCAGTATGAAAACTCCACACACCTTTAACAGTGCTTCTCTGTGGCAGTACTGGAACCTGCACATGACCATTTCCACCATGGGACACAGAAAGCGCATTTCCAGTTACCTTCTTTGTATGTTCTTCTCTATTTTCCCAGTGCCTCAAATAGAAATGCTCTACAGATACTGACTGAGTGAATACGGAAAGTGCACCATGAGTGACTCAGTGCAGTTTTTCCAGAGCTCACAAGATGACCATGTCCTATGAGAGCAGCTTGTCTGGGTGTGAATTTTGCATGCATTCTGGGATGTGTGGTCTTGTGTGGATAAAAAGCTAAGCAAAGTTACAGAGGAATGCAAAATAAATGCCCGGAATGGGTGGCCTACCTGCTCCAGGGCCTGAATGGAATCTGTGTTGGGGAGAAAGGGGGTGGGCTTGAATAAAACGCTGCAAGACCTGTTGCTAACGGAACAGAAATACAACTCACAAGAACTTATCCAGCATCATACTGGGTGCTCTCTCTCTACTTCCTGACATCCGAGCTGCAGAGTCACAAGTTCACAACAAAAAAAATGCAGACAGAAAATAGAGCACAGGCACCCACCTTCTCAGAGCTACAGAGTGCAGCTGGGGTACGAGCCCCCTTTGTCTCCTTCCAGAACTTTCCTGTTCTGCCCAGGTCAGGGGGGCTAAAAAGGCATGGGCACTCCTTTCACTGGGGGCATAGTTCAAACTTCATTCCCACCCATGTTCCATTAATCCCAGTGCTCCGGCATCCCTGCTGCTGCTGAATGGCAGTCACCAGAGCTCTCGTTTCACCAGATCAAGCGGGTAAAGTGAAAATACTGTCAGTGCGCCTGCATCAAGTGAAATTCCCTTGCAGATGGGGAGCCTGAGCATACAAAATCGGCCTTGCAAGCATATTTATAATGGTGGGTGCCGGTAAACTCTGCTTCACAAACTCTACCCTCCAAGCAGAGTGATAAAAACTCTGTGAACTCCACCAACAGAGCTGAGTTTATCGCCCAATGCTACAACAGATCAGATCTTACTCACGCAGACGTACATAAGTCACAAATTGAAAAAGACGAAGATACTGTTACGAGAGCAGTTAGTTTGGTTCAAACCTGGTTAAACCCATGTTTTCGGGCCACATGACCGCAATAGTCTCTCCACGGCAAAAAAAGCATTGCACAACAAAGGGGTCCATTAGGACGGCGGGCAGACTCCAATCCGGCCGACCACCCTAGCGGTGCTGGGACCGGCCGCCATTGGCGCGGCGGTCCCGCATGACAATTAGGATGCCACCGCGGAGGTGGCATCCCGCATATATTACATTGTGGCTGGCGGTGCTGTAAGCAGCACCCGCCACAATGCAATATATGCATGTTGTGCATTGGCATGCACAACGTGACAGGCACCACGCAGTGCCTGCCACCTTGTACATGCCAATGTTGGGGGTACCATGGGTACCCCCTAAGTGCAACCCCCCACTCCCGTGGGGGCCAGTAACAGGCCCCCAAAGAGAACTCTGCATCCCTTTCCATGGCAGAGTCTCCGCCATGAAAAGGCATTGAAAATGCCACATACTAATATAGATGGCGGTGCCTGCAAGGCACTACCACCATATTATGGACCTTGTCCGCCCGGTAGGCAGTCGTAACGATTGCCCACTGGCGGAAAAGTGGTGGACGGTCTTTCCGTCCGCTGCGGTACGCCCCGGTATGGTAATGCGGCCGGAGATAACAGGTTCACCACCGCCAGTTGGGCAGTGGCAATCCGCCCGCCATGCTAATGACCCCCATAGTATCCGACATAATGAAGGTGCATGAAATAAGCGAACAGTGCTATACAGACCTCAAACTTGAGCAGTTTGAGAAAAATCCACCTATTATGAAGTTTCATACCCAATGAAAATTAACAAACTAAAAACCTTCACTAACATGTCCAAGAAGAAGGCATTGAATAGCAGTGTCAGGACAATCATCATGAAAACAGACAAAGCACTATTTGGTCGAATCATTGTGACAGCACAGAATCGAACCTTCAAATGGCGGATGTACTCTCTCATCCCTTAGGATCTTAACCATGGGCTTTAGCCACTCGAAAAGGTTTGTTGCGAAAGACAAACAAAGCTGTTTCAGCAACATACTTGCAGAAAACCATTACCCCTGCTGAGGAAATACCTGGCAATTCAGCCATGCTGATTGATGATATGGTTCTTGTTTAGAGAGTAAAAAGAGAGGAATCAAACTGTAGTGAAGTGGCTATGTCTCTCTTGTTAATGGCTTTGCTGGAACAAAATAGGAGTCAAATAATCAATGTTTTGTGTGATACGTAAAATGAGACATCTATTAAGAACAGCAAAAGGACAATCAAAGGGTAGGAACTCGGGCACCAGTTAGAGCATCTCACCTTTCTAGATTGTCAAACAATGGAGGAAATTCCTAAGTCACGTAAGGAATGAAACAACTCTCCACATTTCTTGTTAATGAATGGAGGAAACCAGTGTATTTTGTAAAACTTGAGAAAAAACACTGGTCGCTAGTTGCTGCAGGCTGCACATGCTGCTAATGAGGGTTATGAGGCAGTAATGATAAATGAAGATGACACTTGTGTGTTTATTATGTGTTTGGGATTCCATGACAGAATCACAGCTATGTGTCTGCTGTCTAAATGACCTCAAGTGCACTGACAGATGCAGACTTCTTGCCTGTGAAACTCAAGCAGATGCAGAGAAGGACACCTATTCAGAAGAAGATAATGCCGAAGAAAGTGAATGATAAAATTGGGTTTATCTTTACTCATGACATACATTGCCTATGTAAGATGGAACAACTATTATTATTTGAAATTGTAAGTAAACATTATGCATATAATCTAGATCAATATGTGAGGAATACAATGAAGTTTTATTGTTATTATTTTAAGGACTATATTGTTATTATTACAATTAATAATCATCAGTATTTTTACATAATATTTAATGTAACCAATCTGGTGGAATTAAATTTGTTTTTGTACATATTATGATGAATTTGTGTGCTATTCATCCAAAATATGATTTTTTTTTCAGCTTTGTTTGCTAATCCAATAAAATCAGAAAAATGGCAAAGAGTGATGACTTGCTATCACATATTTTCAATCTCTAGGCATCCATACCTTGCAAAGAAATCATGTTAGAACCCATCCCCCGAGTTGTACCAATGGCCTAAATTTGGGGTCCTGGCTCATGGCCTATTATGAGTTTGTGTGTCTTATTTCATGTTTAGCTGTGAGTTACACTTGAATGTCTGTGCTTGATTAACAAAGCATTTTCTATATATAGGTGTGTCTTGCTTAAGCTTTATGTGTGAGTTACTCCTGAATCTTTAGGAGTCAGTCTTGCTTGAAGTTGGTCTGAAAAATATTCATGTCTTTAAAAGTACACATTTCCATATATTTTTACAGTACTGGAACGATTGTTACTTGACTTGGGATCAGTCTGAATATCCGGGTATTCAAAAACTTCGTTTCCCTGCTGACCAGGTGTGGGTGCCGGATATATTACTATACAACAGGTAAATAACTACCTGAAAGATTGTAAATGCTGTTATAATCAGTTGGCTGTTCTGATAAACCCTTACACCCTACTGGCAAATTAATCAATCAACAAAAGTATATACGTTATTGTCCAGGTAATATTTATTTTTATATGTATATCTACATACCTAGCAATTAGCTACACAAATTTTGAATATAAGATTTCACATTTACATTGCTTCGGAGATATTTTAAATTCTAACATTCCTCCCTGTTAGGCAACAAGCATGTAATTGAATGTATGCCTATGTATGTGAACACTTAGAATTGGATATGTTTTCTATGTCCATTGCACCTTTTGTTTATGTTTACCACTTGTGTTTCACTATATCATTTCTTTTAAAAATGGATCTCACTGTTGTGATCAAGGCTGCTGTGATCAATTGAAACGCATAGACAGTCACTCTGCAGCCACTCAAGGACTGAACCACCGGCGTTTTGGAAGCATGCCTGCAAGCCGTGGTTTTCATTTGCTGCAGTTACGAGGCCCTTTTGCCCCTGTGAGCTCGAGAAATACTGCCTGAAGAATGGAAAATTGGAGGTCACGGACTCGGGAGTCGGAGGACGCCAGAGATCGGAGATCTCCATTTCCGGGTAAGAGGCATTAAAAGCAGTAATGGGAGCAGGGTCTGCCGCGGGCAGTTCACTGTTGACGCATTGACTTGCGCTTGACAAGGCATAAATCAGCATCTGAATAGCGCACTATGAGTGAGGAAGAATGCGCCGCAAGGGAACAGGAAGTGCTAAAGATATTTAATGAAAGCACTAGAGAACTTGTGACTGAGGGAAATATTGGAATTACAGGCATTAATGACCTTGGGAAAAATCTGAATCTATTAGAGAAGCTGAAAAAGAGCGAAATCTCGCGCTGGTGGGAAAGCGCTTCTCTCAAGCCGTATGTCCAAGTGAGTCGAGTACCGAGGGGACTTGGAATCATGATCACGCCCACCTATGAGAATCCAGACCTCCTCAAAGAATGGGCAGATCATAATGCACAATGCTCAATGGGGATGATCCACATGCTATTCAAATACGCTGAGATTGAGCGAGCAAACATAATAGAAAGAATTAAAGAAATGGATGCCCTACTAGATCAAGATAGTAATCAAGACAGAATTCTCAAATTTAAAGGAGAACTTAAAGAGCGGTTGCGTAAATATGAAGTACGCATCAAAGAGAGAAAAGCAACCAAGTTCTTAAGAGACCGACTTGATTACCAAAGAGGACAAATATATATGTTTGCCAAGTGTTTTGACAACAAACATCGCCAACAACTGCAAGATAAAAACAAAACACGCCAAGAGCAATTTGAAAGTGAAATCAGTTCTGACACAGGATCAGGGATAGAAATAGAGAATCAAACAAGAACAGAGGGAGTAACAGCAAAATTCTCAACATCAGACGAATTGCGTTTTTTACAGGAGGACCGGCGCATCGAATTCAAAACCTGGAGAGGTCCAGGAAGAGGAGGCGCAAACAAAGGAGGGGTGGGGAAGGCTGAAGAAGGAACACAAGGGGACTCTGCAGAGAGAGTTACATGCAATCAGAAGAAGAAAGCAGGCAAATGACGAGTGACAATACAACTATTGTCAACCTTAGTCCTGCTGACCTGACAGACAAAGACTTGAGGACATTAGAATTGGGACTGTCCTATTGCCATAGGAATAATTTTGATTATCCCAGCACTAGACTTGCCCTCTATAAATTCTCGAGGAAACTTAAACTCAGAAAAACACACGTTAGGAAATCATTCTAGCGGATCCCTTAATCTTGCTTTGCCTGACATAGATGTGCAACAGATAGACAATGATATGTTGGAAGATGAAATTTTAGGGAATCTTCTGACCCAAGAGGGAGGGAGGTCGAACATGGAAGAGGTAACAAATGGAATGGAAAAAATATCTGTCTGATTGATCAAAAGAGCAGGCATCACTCCGTTCAGACCTATATCTAGGTTTATTCCAAACACACCAAGGGACAATATTGGGGTATTTTCGGATATCATGATTAAAGAACTGTGATGCATTAACGCCTCAGCTAAACAGAAACCTAATACGTTCAATCAGAGAGACAAAGATTTCTTAGAAACTGTGGGGAGATTAAAACTAATGGATGAAGTGATAATAAAACCTTCAGACAAAGGAGGCAACGTGGTCCTCTGGGATCGAGATCTTTATAAAAAGAGAAGCTCTATCTCAACTAAGCAATACAAATTGTTACATCCCTGTTACAATGGAGCACTATACAGCCATCAAAGAGAATTTCCATGAATGTTTGCAATTCTGGAAAGATACAGGTCACCTCAGCTGGGATGAGTATCTCTTCTTTAGAAAAGAATACCCTGTGATACCCACGTTTTACATGATCCCCAAAGTGCATAAAGACCACACTAAACCACCAGGGAGACCGATTATAGCAGCTCAGGACAGCATCTTTCAAAACACCTCAAAATATATTGATTTTTTTCTTTAATCCTATTGTCAGTTCATTACCCTCCTACATCAGAGACACCTCTGATTTCCTCAAGCACATCTACATTGTCAAGTGGGAGAGTGACATGTTACTAATAACACTGGACGTGTCTACCCTGTATACCAGCATCCACCATGTAGATGGCCTGCGGGCAGTACAGCATTTCTTGCTTATGAGGCCACTGTGATTGGGCCTGCATAATAATATGCTTCTAGAAATGATAGAATGGTGCCTTACCAACAATATTTTTATTTTCGACAAACAATTATATTAACAGCAGAGGGGAACCACGATGGGCACCGCGATGGGCACCTGCTTCACCCCCAGCTATGTGAATCTTCACATGGGCAGGCGGGAGGAGCAGGTGCTCGGCGGCAAGGATATGGAACATTGGTCACAACATACAGCTTTATGGCTTAGGTATATTGACGACCTATTTGTGTTATGGCAGGGCACAGAGAGGGAAGCCAAACAGTTTGTTAGGGAGCTTAATGTAAACAATTTAAATCTGAAATTCACTGCTAATATTAGCCACACCACAGTGGACTTTCTGGATGTCTGCATAATGGTTGGACCCATTGGTTTGGAAACTTCGGTGTTCAGAAAGCCTACTGACAATACACTATACTCCATGCCAATAGTTTCTGCCTAGCACCACTCATTAGAAGCATCCCATTTGGGGAAATGTACAGAGACAAAAGAATCTGTAGCAGCCATGTATTCCATACTGCCACAGAAACTGAAATGCTAAAAAGAGTTAAGCAAAGAGGATATTCAGACAATATCTTAAACATAGCCTGTAAAATAACTAGGTGCATAAACAGGGAGAAAGCACTGTTTGATCCCACTAAAACCAGTATGAAAAGAATGAACACCACAGATATACCAAGATTCATAACCACTTATAACCAGGAACACCAAAAGGTACGTCAGAGTATGTCACAACCTCCTGAGAGAAGACCCTATCATAGGTACACTAATTCCTAGACACCTTATGATCTCCTATAGGAAGTCAAAGGCTATGAGATACTGTTTAGTCAAACAGTAACTTTGAAAGAAGAACTAGACCCCAAACCTGTTTGATGAAATATGATGGCTTCAGAAGATGCTTTAAGTGTAAGGCATGTAGGAACGGTGAGAATTGTACATGCATAGAAACACCATTCAATAAGGTCATCAAAATAAGGGGTAATTTGATGTGCAAGTCAGACTAGGTTGTGTATGTTCTTTTGTGTCCCTGCAAGAACATTTATGTGGGGAGTACCACCTTGCCGGTACACACAAGAATACTACAGCATATCCGGGCTATCATACACAAAGATCGGAGTTACCCTGTTGCCCGCCATTTTGGAAAAATCCATCATGGAGATCACACAGCCATGAGATATAGCTGTGTGGCACAAATACCTAAAAAGAAAAGAGGAGGGGACAAAGGGAAGGAACTACGCAAACTTGAAACCTGGTTTACCCTAGAACTAGACAGCAAGGAACCTATGGGTCTAAACATAGACGAAGAATTACATATTTGTCTTCTATGGGAGAACAAAATGAGCGCATGTAATTTCTTCTGCTCAATGAGTGTGGTTATCTTGTGTAAATTGTATAAACTGAAAATGTTACATTATGTTACATCCGGTATAGAGTTTACCATTTTGCATTCTTGCTGTGTGAGTTACGTTGAATAATGAATTATGTATTTCTCAACTTCAGAATTTACTTTATAATTTTCTTTTCATGCTATTTTCTAGATTATATTTCAAGGTACATATGGTACTTTGAGGAGATGGCACATATTCCCTATCTGCCTATATATATTTCTGAGATAATTTGATTAGACATTAGCTCTGAAGGGTTTTCCTGTCCCAAGCTGGACATGTATATACTTTTGTTGGTTTTAATTATTTTACACCAGTGCACTTTATATTATGTGATAAAGACACTACATGGCGTTTGTGGGCACTTGCCCTTGATTGCCTGTGTTTAGTCCCAGGCCTTTTGATAGAGGTTTTGAGAATTTGGAACCAACTATGGTTGTAACATTGTATTATTTAAACCTTGTGATAGCTACATAAAATTCGAATTTAAGATTTCACATTTACATTGCTTTGGAGATGTTTTAAATTATAACATTCCTCTCTGTTAGGTAACACGCATGTTATTGAATGTATGCCTATGTATGTGAATACTTAGAATTAGATATGTTTTCTATGTCTATAGCACCTATTGTTTGTTTATTACTTGTATTTCACTATATAGGTTCTCTTTAAAATGGCGCTCACTGTCGTGCTCAAGGCCTCTGTGAGCAGTTGAAATGCATAGACAGTCACTCTGTACGCTCTACAATAAAACATTTGCTGAATATCGTGCCGTGGAGTTCGTCCATATAATTTGTTTAAAAGTTGGTTTACAATGTTGCATATATGTATGTGTATATATATATATACACACACACACACACGCACACGCACACACAAACACACACACCATTCAGAACATTTTTGTGACCAGCGTTTTTTGTTTGTTGCCTTGCTTCCTCCCTCTCACACTAATGTACTCTCTCAGTTTTGTTAATTCTGCTGTACAAAGTTTCACTTCACCGGTGACATATTGGCAATTGTGATGATGCGGGTGAGGCTGACAATGAATGAGAAAGTAAATGCAGTCTATTGAAGCTCTTACTAATTTCTCAAAATGGCACAGGCAATGCCATTTATAAGCAGTAGGTTAATTCTGAGTTACTTACCTTATTTAGTTATTTGGCATATTAATGTTAACCTACTATCTAGTAGTTTTCATTTCTCAGCACTTAACAGTCTTGCCCATCTTGTGGCAGTGTTAGCTACTGTGACTCAGCAGTTTATAATGTGTCAAGCTAAGGGTTGCCCAGAGCTCATTCGAGTTTGTTCTACAGCCAACATAGGTCTGCCTGCACATCCCAGTGGTGGCTTCTCCTGTTGGGTGGAGCCCCACCTGCTGAGGGTGCAGAAAAAGGGTAAAATAAAATGGTAAAAAGTGATTTTATTAACAATGTATTTTTCCTCTGCCTACACAAGCTGGTTGTGAGGGTGGGGCCATTGTAGCTGAGAGGCAGCAGGTGATGAGGAGAGGTGCACAAGTTTAAAGTGTGCATGTCTTTTTGGCCGACTCTCTTGCAACAGCCAGGCTGACATGGGTCCTTTAAACCTCTCGAACCAGAACTGTCATAGACAGCTGGTGGAGAGTAAACACAGGCCTCCAGTGCCTTTGAGAGCACTGAGACTGCCCGCTCCATCCAATCCTTGCATTTCTCTCATGCTGGTTAACAGCATGTGAGCAGCATCTGGACTGGTTAGAGCAGTTGGCTATAGCCCCCGCTAGGTGATGAGAACACCAGGATCGGAGCGAGGACGTGCAGCAAGATAAGTGAATGTTTAATTTTACTTTACTTGATGTAAACTGAAAAACGGATATGCATTACACTAAAAGGTTTAAAGTTAAAAAGTGTAACTTTAAAATATTAATGTAATCATGTCGGCAATTTAGTTAGTGCTTGCCAAGGTTATTTTCCCCAAGCACGGCATCTTTTCTCGCCTTACGACTTTTAGTTAATGCCAGCTGCCACTGCATTGATCCTTAGCTGCAGGCCAGGTAAAAGTGATAAGAGTGGTACCTATGCAGGGTCCGTTACACTGTGCATATTTGTCACTTGTGCACTCTGCTTGATTCCAGGCACTGCAGGGCGTTCTTCTATATAGTAAAAACTCACAAGAACTATGTTTACTGTTCACAACCCTATCATTCGTTCAATTGTCTGTTAGTGTCAACTCTCTATGAAATTGCCATCAGTGTACAAGGTATGGCTAGATTGCATTGTTACATTGCAACAGAAGACTGTGGGGTATATTTTCAAGAACTACCGCTAAGCAAATTTGACGTTGCTGGCTGCAATTTTTTTTCCACTGACTATTGCCAAAATGTGTCACCATGTAAGCAACGTATTTACAATACATCACTACATGGCGATAGTATCAGCCAGCCGTGGTGAAAACTGTGGCTTACACTAGCGTCAAGGTGATAAAAAAATTGAAGTTAGCGGGAGAACAGTCATCCCAAAGTCACTTTCCAGCCTCTAGAGGCAAAAATTGCTTATAAATCCACCTGTAATAAAAAAAAAGATAATAACAATGGAATACTGAATAGAGAAGCCAGGGCCAACCAAGTACAGCACAGGTCAACAACCCCCCCCCCAACAGCCAGGATGCCCAGCGATAATCCCAAGTGAAGAGGAAATGCAGCATCAGGGTCTCATATATGGTAAAAGTGGTGAATCGCTGGGGAAAAACAGTGATGCAGCACTTTTCATTTCACCATCCTTGCGACACCATGGCAGTTGATGCGTGGAAGTGCGCACAGTCCCTAGGGCCTGGAGGCCCGCTGGGCCTGCGTCTAAGACCCGGAGTGGGAGGTGCCGATGCTGTGGAATTGCGTCTTTTCATGGCTTTGTAAATATGTTCCCCTTTCACGCATTCAACTGTGTGAAAGGGGCGTTCAATGGATGTTGCTGTGAGCATTCCTACGCCAAACCAATGGAATCTGAAGCACTCTCAGGTTTACGAGAAACCGTAAACCTTCAGAATGCGTCAAAATCTAACACCACCACAAGGGTAGTTTTTGGGAGATGCTATGAGGATAAATGTTTTAATTTCTCCTCTTTTTTCATGTGTGTAGCATTCTGCAGGACACAGAGAAAGAGGAAATACCCTGGATGGATAGGTTTTGTCTGTAGGTAGGTGTCCCTTCCTGCACAACATCATACAACTCTGCAACACAGTCACCCTTGCACTATGGCGCAAGGATGCCTGCGTTGGCACATGGTGTAGGAAGGTGGAATCTGACTACATGGTTTCCCCCACTTTTTTCTGGTGTTTTGATGGTTTTTTAACTTAGTTTGGCTGGGAACCTGCTATTCAGGTCCCCAGCCTATCTGCTTTCTCTTATAAATGCATTCCATGTACTTTAGGTACACTCCAGTTTGGATCCTGAGGTACCCTTGTGAGTCCATACTATATGGTATACTATATACCCAGGGCATAGGTACCCCAGAGGCCTACCAGGGGCTGAAGCATGTATTATGCCACCCCTGGAAAGCCACCCAAAATGACACCACAGGTCTGCTACTGCAGCCTGGGTAAGGTGGTGCATGCACCCCTTACTGAGGTATAGGTTCACTATACCTCACCTATCACTGCACAAACAAACATATCAGTCACCCCTATGGAAGGCCTTCACAATCCTGAAGGCAGGGTGCTTGGTTATATGTGAGAGGGTGCCCAGGCATGAGCTGAGCCCCTCTGCAGCCTTCGGAATCTCTTCTCCGGGGTTGTCAGTGGTGCAGCCTGACCATATACTCTTAAGTGCATTATATCTTAAACGGTTAATGCTAACTTTGAACTTGCTGCACGGAAACATGTCATGTTTGGTGTCAAACACCTTGGAATCATACCCCCCACATCAGTTCGTGATGTGAGGATATGATCCCATCCTTCTAGCGGGAGAGACATGGCAGTACTGGTATAACCGATAGAAATTTAACAGAGCCCTGGCATCACAAAATGGATGCTGCAGCCACAGACACAGGTCTGGCCTCCTGCTGCTGACCGAAACTCTGGCAGGGGAGGCCTGGACAATGGGTTTCCTGTCACAGGGAGGTGTAACCACCTCCCAGACAGACTGATGTGTATTGGGGCTGGGTGGGAGCCCTCTCAGAGTGCTTTGAAGTCCTGCACTGGGGGCACATGTGGTAACCCTGTGCTTAGTCCAGCTCAAACCAGTTTAGGGGCTTCCAACCCCTGCTCTGGCGCAAAACTGGACAAAGAAAATGGGTGTAGCCACCCCTTTTTCAAAACCCTCCCATAGGTGGGTCCCCAGAGCTAGTCCAACCCCTTCCTTAGGTATAAGTAAGGAACGTCTGTAACCTGAACTTTAGATATCCCTGGACGAAACTCTGAAGCTGAATCCTGGAACTGCGATGCTCTACTAAAGACTAGAGGACTGAAGAAATCTCCCTTGGCGTCAAGGAGTGACTCCTCTGCTTGGCAGGCACCAACAAAGCATTTTACCGGTCTGCATCTCCGAAGCTTCTGCCGGACTCCAAAGTAATTGCAGCCCAGGTAGAGGATTTCCAGACATCTCAGAGGCCGACCCTAGACCCCAGCAAAGCTGAGACCCACAGCCCTCGTGAGTAGCATGAAACCGGAACTCCTGGTCACTGTGCACTTTTGCAAGTGCATTGACTTCTCGACGTCTCTTGAAGTCGTGCTTGGGGTTACTTGTAGCCCCCACCTCGAGCAGAGAATCCACCGAAGATGGTCGGCCTAGTCACCCCGAGTGACCCGTGGGCCACCATTTTGTGTTTCCTCTCGAGGTCCCTTCACAATCTCTGGTCCGTCGACTGGTGGGTCCCTGTGAAGGTAACTTTGATTTTCCTTTAGCTTCCCTGATTGCTCCAGACGTGCCCTGACTCCCAACCAAGTGGTGAGTCCCTCAGACCTTGCTGGTCTGCACCGAAACATCTTTCTCCTTTCTACGTGGGTTGCTGTTGCCAAGGCTTGTTGTGTCCAGTCAGGGCACCGACGCTGCAGCACTCGACATCCTTCGTGGGACAGCTCGAATCCAGCTCCTGGTTATCCTCGACGCCTCCTGGTCCTCGTGGCTGAAGAGTCAAGCTTCACCTTCTTCACCTGAAACACCCGACATCGGTGGGCATTCGCCTATTGTCCTCCTGGTCACTGGCAAGTGACCCAGACTCTGTCCCCTCTGCTTTCAGATTCTTCTCATCTTCGATCCAGGCTTGGATCTCTTCGGACACTTCACATCTTCCCGGCAGCAGCACTTCTTTGCCAGCTCCCATTGAAATCGACGATGCGACCTGACACCATTTGACACCTATGCACCCGGCTTCCCTGGGTGAGGTAACACAAGTACTCCGGTGCTCCCGTGGGTGTTGACCCTAGAACTTCCTAAGTCCCAAAGGGTTTGGTCCTGACTCATTTCTAAGTGTCCCTAATCTTAAAAAATCTAACCGCGACTTTCCCCATAGAAGCTAACTGGAGCTCGCGGCTGTGTTCTCACACTGCACACGGCCCCCATGGGTCCCCTATGTCACTACCTTGGGTGGGTCCTTGGGGTCCCAGCGATTCTGCAGGCTCTAAGCCTTGTGTCTAGTTAAGTTGTGGTTCTTATACCATTATTTTAGTATATGGTTTGGCTCGCCCTAGGGCCTGACGTGTATTTGTGCTATTTTACTGTCATATTTGAAGGGTAACTTATGTGTTTTGACCTCTAGCCTCATAGAGAGACTAGGAGGGTGTGTTTAGAAATAAATACATTTATATATTTATATATATATATATATATATATATATATATATATCCACAATCGCAGGTTAGCCGAAAGGAGTGAACCACCAGAAGATCATAATTCACAGCATTTATTGAAAACTTGCAAGTAGGCAGTCAACAGCACACAGGCATCGGTAAAATCAAAGCGCCAAGCGCGTTTCAGGAGTCCCATTCTTCCTTTCATCAGTGGCAAATCATGATGGAAAAGGGCAGTCTATTCAAGGCAAAACAATTTCAAGCCAAAACATCCAGATCAAATTCATTGGAATGAATAGCAAAATTATTTACAAAAACCATGTACAAGCAAAAGCACAGTGTACATTACACTGTTGGCAGTACTGGCAATGAAGTATTGTCGACGTTTCGACCCCTGGACATAGGTAGGTAAGTCAGCTCCTTACTAACGGGGTCTTCTTCAGGACAGAGACAATGTGACAAGGGGAGTGGCACCTAAAAAACATATATATATAAATTAATGAAAAAATTCGAAATCCCAAACTGGATTGAATCAAGGGGACTCCAAATGGGACAAGTAACCATATTTACCCAAGACAAGGATGAACAAGTGATCGGTAACTTCTTGGCGTCAAATGACGCAAGGGCTGGAAAGCTCCGGAGAGGGGGTAGAGTGAGTGACACCTAAAAGGAAATTGTAAGGTGTCTGAGTGGAGATCCAGAGAGCACATATAGGATTCAAAAATTAATTCAAGGAAGAGAACTTACTTAATTGCCAGTCTTGAAAAAATCGGGGAATGCAATATCTCCCGAATCAGACGCCATGGTACATACTCAAAGGCGACAGTGGAATTAATCGCAGGAAAATCCAGTCTCTAAAGGTAAAAATAGAGGAGTAATAGAACTAAAGTCTTAAAAAACCCCAGCCTAAGGGGAGTACAGCTAAAAGAGCAAAGAAACCATGAAATGGATGATTCGTTTTGGTACAATTAACTCGGGTCTGAATGAGCAGGACCTTAGCAATGCTCAGCTGGCTATTCTTAACACCTAGGTACCCCGGGTTCCTGGGCCTCTTAGTCCTCTGCAAATCACCCTGATGCTGGGTTAGACCTCTTAGAGGGTTCCCCTTTAGGTCTTTGTACTCGCTCACTGTACATCCCTGTGTATTTTGCTCATGATTGATTTTTGTATATATCTTTTGGTTTTCGACAACTACCTCATTTACTAACAAATGTCTATTATGGTGAACCATGGCTTTCTTTTTTACTATTTGTGACGTTGTTCGAGGGCCATAAATACACTATGTGTCTCTATATACACTTAGTCTAACGGTGTTTACTCTTCTGACTATGTTAGACTTTATGTTTATCTTTGTACCCTTCCCTGCAAGGTTCAGTTACTGCTGTTTAATTTACTGACATAACAATTGATTGTGTATTTGTTGTTTACCAATGCATGTTTTGATACGATGTTTTCTTTAATCAGACCCAGACTTGTTAGTCTGTATATGTCCCAATGTTTCGCTTTGACACTGTTCACCTCAGGGGTTAATTGTATTTAATTATTGATAAGCACATGAACATCAAATCAGCAATTATGTGTCCTTCTCCCCCCTGGTTTACTATAATTTTGACTTTAGCTGAAATTGTCGTGAGAAAGCAACTCCCGTTGTCTTTCTTCTAATACATCTTAGACTGCAGGCATCTAGCGTCTGCGCCGCGTCTAGCGTCACGCGGAGCGTCTGCCTATTTACATGCACAAACGGTGCAGTTCTCTGTGACTTCCGAAGAATTACGAGGCGAGTCGGTGTTGCCGCGTCCTACGGTAAGGGTTAAACAAAAAACCCCCACCCCCACTCCCCTGCTACTGTATGCTCAGTTGCCGAGACTGTTTCCATCTGTCCGGCTGCTCGCTATTTCGGGCTATTTTTAAATCAATTAATTTCCCGTTTTACTCTGTTTATTGCTTTAATCCCTTCTGGCCTCCGCTGGCTCTGTGTAACATCCCACAGTGGGGTTTGTGATTTAGCCTACCCGACTTTACCCATTCAACTTGCTGGCCACATACCTTATGTTAACTTTTTCCATTTCTGCTGAACCCCTTTTCGTTAGGGGCCGATCAACAGCATACTCTGTAAAGCAATGTCGTTTGATGACATGGCGTGGTTTCTTTGCTCTTTTAGCTGTACTCCCCTTAGGCTGGGGTTTTTTAAGACTTTAGTTCTATTACTCCTCTATTTTTACCTTTAGAGACTGGATTTTCCTGCGATTAATTCCACTGTCGCCTTTGAGTATGTACCATGGCGTCTGATTCGGGAGATATTGCATTCCCCGATTTTTTCAAGACTGGCAATTAAGTAAGTTCTCTTCCTTGAATTAATTTTTGAATCCTATATGTGCTCTCTGGATCTCCACTCAGACACCTTACAATTTCCTTTTAGGTGTCACTCACTCTACCCCCTCTCCGGAGCTTTCCAGCCCTTGCGTCATTTGACGCCAAGAAGTTACCGATCACTTGTTCATCCTTGTCTTGGGTAAATATGGTTACTTGTCCCATTTGGAGTCCCCTTGATTCAATCCAGTTTGGGATTTCGAATTTTTTCATTAATTTATATATATATGTTTTTTAGGTGCCACTCCCCTTGTCACATTGTCTCTGTCCTGAAGAAGACCCCGTTAGTAAGGAGCTGACTTACCTACCTATGTCCAGGGGTCGAAACGTCGACAATACTTCATTGCCAGTACTGCCAACAGTGTAATGTACACTGTGCTTTTGCTTGTACATGGTTTTTGTAAATAATTTTGCTATTCATTCCAATGAATTTGATCTGGATGTTTTGGCTTGAAATTGTTTTGCCTTGCAATTAAATTGTGACGTGTTTATAATTTATATGTCACTTACCCCCCATTCCTCACTCAAATCACCATCCACCTCTTTCCCTTCCTTGGCACCCCGCACTATTTGATCTAAGTCTACTGTATTTATTAGTAAATGTGTACCTTCCCAAAGTGTGATTAAATAACACTTTGGTAAGTTTTCTTTGCATTCTTCTTGCATTTTTTTGCGATTGATCTTGTGTTAGTTCTTTTTTATAACAAATAGTTTGTATATCCTGGGACCCTCTCCCTTATACTCCATTATAACTGCGGCAGGTATGATGTATGCAGGGTGAGCGTTCCCATGCAACAAAGCCTCATAGTAGTGTCGCAGTGAACTCTATCAGATTTCATAGCAACAATTCTAGGATGCCACTGCATCAAAACCTTACACCTGCCTCATGGCAGGCGTTAGGGTGACACAGTGCCATAGGGATAGGCTGATCCCATGCATTGCTGGAGTCGCATCACGCTTGTGACACTACTGCAGCAATGTGTGACTTTAGCGCCGACAAATATGTCAGGATTCAAGATGCATCTGTCATTGATTGTGTAAGGAGTCCCAAGATTTCTGCAGGAGCGTCAGGAATCCGAAGAAAGTGCCTCAGCCTTCCCCTACGGCCTTCCGACTCTATCAGACTCTAGAGTATTGGATGGCACGCCAGGGGAAAACAGGGAAACAAAACAAGGGAAGGCGGGGGAAACTCCTGTAGCGTGGCCGAAGACAGGTCAGGAATGGGTAGGCGATACTCTGCTGTAAAACAAAGGCTGTGTTAACTCCAGCATTTACAGTATGTCCCACATGTAATTCTAACCCTAGGTCCCACCTACCCGTATGTTGTCACATCCGCGCTGATATGGTGTAGGTGTACGATTTCCACCTTGATCCTATATATCAGAAGACACAGGGTTAAAGAGGGAAGTTCCACTGAGAACCTCTACTGGACTATAAATGAGGGCAACTCACCAAACACAAAGGTATGTACTTGGCTAGGGTTCACTATGCATGATATAGATGTTAGTCAGCTAGGGCTTAGGAGAAAACCTGTCAAAAGAATAAAACAACACTAAGTACACCCCAACTGTTGTAATAACTCTCAGGTAAAGAAAAAGGCAGCGCACAGCGGTGTTACCGTGCTTCTGTCGTGTAGAAATTACGGGCACAGTGGTCCACGCGAGTATCCCCAGGGAGCTAGAAAGCCTGACTCTCCTTGTGATGACCATAGGAAGGATACGTGTTCACTGTTGAAGACCAGGCAGGTAGTAAGGCCGAGAAGACCCTGTAGTTGGTAAGGTGGCCGGTAGCAAGTCTGAGAGAAGTTGGGGTAGGAACTGATACCACAGATTTGGCGCCAGAAGGCGCACGAAATCCCACGGAGAAGTATCTGCAGTGTGGGAACACAGGAGTATAGGACTGGGTACTTAGGGATAGATAATGAAAATTATAATGACCGGGTGTTGTTTCGATTGATAGAAAATGACCAGGAGATATGATGAGTAGTGAAAAGCAGAGCAGAACACCGGGATACGGTAAACACCCCAGGCAGAGGGAGAGGAGCAGGAATCGGGAGTAGAATACCGAGAACAGGTCAGCAACTAAGACGAGACGCGTGTGTTTAAACGCGTACAACTTGGAAACAAAAGTGACGCTGGGTGCGATACAGGTCAGCGGGGAACCAAGTAAAGACGTGGCAGCGCTCCGGTCAACGCGCGCAACCCATCAGGGACTGAAGGCGGAAACGGGAAGCAATTCACCGGAAGTCAGGCAACAAACCACAGGACGGAAACAGAGCTCACCGCAAGAACGCTAAGCGGAGTTGAGAGCATCGCGGGTCCTTAAATACTGACTCGTCTCACGAGTCGGACCCCGGGGCATGACAGCTTGCAACATGGAGTGCTGTACAGTAAATACGGCGCATCCATTGTGTTGGCCGGAGGGTGCAGTGAAAAGTGTCTAAATCTCTGTTTCATCGCAGTGTGTGCAACACTTTTCATGAATGGGGCCCAGGAATGCGCCCTATCTTATTGATAGGGAAAATGCAAGAAAGTGATGGACGGAGCGCCGAAACTTTTAAGACCCTCACCCCCAGTCACAGATCTGTGTTGAATCTATCATCGTTCTTTAGCTCACTTCGCCACCCCAGTTCAGACCCAGTCATATGCAAATCAGTCTTGACCCTGTACTTCATGGGAACAGTCCAGCCCGAACTGCCAGGCCAGGTCTTCCCTGGACTGGAAACAAGCATCCTGGGTCCGGTTTCGGGGTAACACCCCTCATCAGCCAGGCTAGCTTGAATACAATGGCAAAGTGAGCAAGAGACCCGCGTCTGGGCATACACTGCCAACTTTGACCAAACAAAGTAAACACTAGGAGATCAGGGACGGAGTGTTGACATTTTTCAGACACTCATTCCCAGTCAAAAATCTGGGTTGAATCCATCATCGTTCTTTAGCTCACTTCACCACACCAGTTCAGAACCAGCCATATGCAAATCAGTCTTGAACCTGTGCCTGATGGGAACAGTCCAGCCCAAACGGCCAAGCCAGGTCTTCCCTGGACCGGAAACACGCATCCTGGGATCATCCTTGGGATTGATCGTTTTTAAAAGTGTGACCCTAAGGAAACATTTTAAAAACACACACTCAAGAACAAGTGAACCCTTTAACTGCAGAGGATCCAATTGGCAGACCAGGTCTCAGAAGTGGGCAGGTTAGTTTGTGGGGTTCCGCAGGGGTCAGCGCTTTCGCCACTCCTATTCAACCTCTACTTGCAACCACTGGTAGAGTCGTTGGCAAAGATGAAGTGCAAAGTATTTAACTATGCCGACGATACTCAGCTATTGCTGAGCATCGACAACACTTCATCGGCACAATCAGTGGCTAAAGACATCCTACGTTTCACAGTGAACTGGATGTCATCTAATCTGTTGAAAATCAATCCGGATAAAACGGAAGTCCTGGTTGTTTCAACTGCTGCGTCCCCTTGGAGCGATCTATACTGGCCCCAAGAGCTAGGCCCTGCCCCAAAATCATGCCCCAATGTCAAGAGTCTTGGGATGAAAATCGATCAAGATCTCTCAATGGCTAATCAAGTTTCTGCTGTAGTTGGCTGCTGCACTAACTTAATCAGGCAACTACGCAAACTCGCCCCCCTGCTCTCGAGAAATATGCTGCAAACTATTGTGTCAGCCACAATAGTGTCTAGAATTGACTATGGAAATGTGCTGTACCTCGGCCTTCCGAAGTACTCCATCAGCCGTCTCCAGGTCATTCTAAACGACGCAGCACGCCTGATCTTTGGAGTGCCGAGGAGGACTCATGCCTCCCCCCTGCTCCATCGATTACATTGGCTACCCATGCTGCAGAGAGTGGAGTTCAAAAGCATGTGTATTTGCCACAAAGCATTACACGGACAGGCGCCAGCCTATATAAAGGAAAGGCTCGAGCTCCACGAACCTAAACGTATCTTGCGATCGTCAGGTTCCTTCTTACTGTCTCAACCACGCTTTAAGCTAACAACCAAAGGAGGCAGATCGTTCTCAGTGCAGGCCCCTATCAACTGGAATAAGCTGCCAGAGGCACTTCGTAGAGAGCCCAATCTCCTCCGCTTTCGGAAGTCTTTGAAGACTCTACTCTTCAAGATCGCGTTCCCACTTCAATAACTGAACTGCTAGACCCGCCACCCTCTATCTCTACCATTTTTGTTCTGTACTTGGTCAGTAGCGCTTTGAGACCTGTCGGTGAGTTGGCGCGATACAAAACCCAGATACAAATACAAATACTAAAACTGCAGTGAAGAGAACTAAGCAATAACATTCAATTATGGAGCAACACCCAGAAGTTTACAAATAGATGAGATTAGAAAAAAAGGAAAGGAATGATGACAAAGGGGAGACAGAAGGGACGGAGTAGGAGTGATTCGGAGGTCAAAGCTTATCTACTGAGGGTAGACTATGAGGGTGTTTATGTGCATGTTCCCTGGGGTTGTGGTGAGATTTAAAAATGTATTGATCAAACAACTGTGTGTGGTGGCTTAGTGAACTAATGCATCCACTGAAGGGGTCTGTGTTTGATCTCATGGTTACAGGTTTAAATCCCAGTGGGTCCACTTAGCCTTTCATCCTTCTGAGGTCAATGAAATGAGTACTGTTGGGCAGCAATAAACATATGTTATTCAGCGCCAAGATACCCTTGGGTGAACTTGTCCTTTACAAATACACATGTTATGTTATGTAATGTTATTTCCAAGGTTGATGGAAAGTCCTAATCAGTTGTACACTAAAGTTGACAGATTTGTGAAAAATTCAAAAGTACTTTGAGATCTGAATGCTTTCTTTAACATTATAATTTCCAGTAATATGTGCACCCAGTGTAAGGTGAGTGTACAATGGCCAACTGCAGAGCCACCTGGGGATGTCTTAACTAATGCTCCGTCCCCTGTGGCTATGGAGAAGTACCTTCAGGTGATTAACTTTTGAAAACGAATGTTCCCCAGAAAGAGACTAACTGGTTGAAGATCAAGAACCACACAAGATTCCTAAGTATCAGTGCATGCTTACTACGAAAGGCTTATGCAGATTTTTCACCAGCATAATGATGTCAAAAATCCCGGACGGGGGGATCTCAGAAATGTTGTGTCTAATTTTTTTCCTAATTTGCACCTGGAGATTTGCTCACACATCCAGCAGAGTGTGATCTCTGGCAGTTCAAGTCATTGGATGAAATCCTGTGGTATGCAGAGTATTGTAGTGATTATTTGGAAGCCCGGCAAAAGTAAATTACAGAGAATTTCATGTTGGTTCAGACGAAATTACCCCAGAAAGTGTTTTAGAATGGTCTGTACCCGGTAAATGTTGGTTATGATCCTGGTTATGGTCCTAGTGGTGAAAATGGAATGCAGGCGATTGGATATCATAGTGGTGGTCAGATGATGCAGGGTGGGAATTGTGTCCCACTTGGTAAAGGGGGGTAGATGCCTGTTGACCCAAATTTGAGAATGAATATAGCTATGCTGAAGGAAATTTAAAAAGTTGGGCCATTAGAAATGTGGTGCTGTTCAAATCTGAATCGAGTTTGATGGCTAAGGCCCAAATGTGAATGTTATACCAGTTCTGAATATGCAGATGCTAAGACCCCCTAATCCTAACATGCTACAAACCCCCTTGATGTAGCATCATCTGAACACTCCAAGGTTTAATGTGAATGCAAATGCCCGAGCTCCACAGAACCATATTCAAGTATCAATGAGGAATACAGAAGAACAATCCCCTGCTTGAACTGCAACAACTACTATAGTGTCATAAAGGGCAGCTTTATCAATCACCTATTAAAAGGCAACAAGATCAAGTTATATACTACAGGGGAAACAACCATTACAACGCAGTCATTACAACCCACTACCTTTACAACACAGTCATTACAACGCACCATCCTTAACATCGCATGCCATTATAACGCAGCCATTACAAAGCATGTCACTACAACCCTGCTATTACAACACATGCCTCAACAACGCATGCCATTACAACGCATTATAAGGTAAGTAATGGGAAATAGTCATTTTTACCCCTACACTATCCAACACTTACCCTACTGTTTCACTCACTGGAGTGGTGATAGTAATATTTACTCCTACACTATCCAAAACTTACCCTACTGTTGCACTCACTGGAGTGGGAATAGTAATTTTTACCCCACACTATCCAACACTTACTCTACTGTTGCCCTAAAAGTATTATGCGTTGTAATGGTATGTGTTGTAATGGTATGCGTTGTAATGGTATGCGTTGTAAGTGTAGTTTCTAAAAATGCATTGTGATGGCATGCATTGTAAAAATATGCATTGTAATGGATGTTGCGCTGTGAAAACTGCATTGTAAAGGCATGCGTTGTAAAAGTTTGCATTGTAATGTGTCCTGTTCATACTACAGCTACATGTGACTCAAAAAACCATGTGTACTTGTTGAAAAGTCCGTGTGGACTGGTATACGTAGGGAAACTGAGGCGCAAGATCAAAACAAGAATAAATGAACACAAGAGCAATATAAGAACCATAAATGAGAAATCAATTATAGCCACACACTTCGTGGCTCACAATCACAGCATCTGCCAACTACACTTAATGATTTTGGAAACCATTGACTTCAGAGAACGAAGAGACAATCGAAAGTTCCTATTGCAACGTGAGACATATTGGATCAAGAAATTGAACACAATGACACTGCATGGTTTAAAGGATCGTCTTGAATGTAGCTGTTTTCTCTGAAGCCTCATGTTGAGAACTCAAAGTCAATGAAGCTTTAGGTGCAGACTTTTAGTCATTATCTATAATAGTCCTATGATCTGGTATAAATAGCTATACGGACGGCAAAGTTTGACCATTGCCACAAATGTAGAACATTTTTTACACTTCTCTCACAGCCCTCTCATGATTCATGTATATCGTTTGTGTTTTCCACTGCGTCTTTTATTTCAGTTTATTGGGTTATGTAAGTCCCCATTGGGTCATGTGATATCGTAAAGGTGATTGATTAATGCAGGATTAGAGTTTATGCTTTCAGGATGGCGGTCAATCTCCTTATCTTGTTAATATACACAATCACATTGTGAATCGATTTTGCACATTTAGACATTGCATGAAATGACAGATTTCTCATTCCCCGTTTCCGTTTCACGTAGGACTAACAGATAGCATTCCCTGCTACAAGATAGCGGTCATACATTACACCCAGAATTATAGTCCTTTTTCCATGTTTGACAACATATCTAATCCCCGAGAACACACACGTACTAACAATCAGTATTGAGTAGGATGCAAATCCTTGGATTCACGCCGCTCATAAGTCGCACTTTCACTATTTATGTCTTGAATGCATGAGATGTCTATGAGCATGTGTGCAGGCACAGTTGTATTTTGAGCACAGTATGACACACAACAGTTAACGGTATCACCAAACGCATGTTTTCAATCCAGCACAAAGTTACCGGTTGAATCGTGGATAGCCACAACCATATTTACGAGTAGGATGATGGCTATTGCTTAGTACTCAGAGCGGCCTTTAGTGTCAATAATACGTATTCTTTCCAGCCCGCAAACCCTGCAACACCGTGTCTTTCGCCGGGGGGACTCCAATCCCCCTGATTCCTTGCGCCAGGAGGCGCCAACGTCAGGATTTCGCGCCAGGAGGCGCATAAGCGCGGCCGGGGCTCCCGCACCGCGGGAGCCTGTATTATTTTCAGCCTGCAAACCCTGCAACACCGCGTCTTTCGCGGGGGGGACTCCAATCCCCATGATTCCATGCGCAAGGAGGCGCCACGATCAGGGCTTTCGCGCGTGCGTGCCCGGGCCATGCCCGGGCCAAGGGCAGGCCCGTCTTCGCCCGTCAGAGGCCGGATGAGGCTGGGCTGGGCCTACCATCTTGGTTTTTAATCTTATCATTTTTTTTTTTTATTATTTCATTTTTAACTTTTATTGGGATTTGGCTTGCCTGTAATAGTGTGATACTTGTTGTGACTCGATATAACCTGGATTATGGCGAAAGTGAAGCAAATTGGGGGAAGGGAGAGCACCCCTAAACCCCTTCAGAATTCCACCCTTGATTGTTTTCTAACACAAGCAATAGACAAATAAATATTAGTAGTTCAATGTCTGCTATCTACATTGGGGGGCTGTACCATATGTACGAACCAGGATGTTTCCACAAGTGCACAAACAAAGACTAAGGACTTAGAGAGTAAGACTGTTGATCAATCCGTATTGGAACTAATCCCCCCTGTGATGCCTCCACCTCGACTTCAAGTATCTTTCCTGAGTACTGACACAGCGACAGCAAGGGAAGAGGGGGATACCCGAGAAAAAACTGGCAACTGCACAGCGGGAGTTCAAGAGTAAGCCGCACAGCCTGCGCGAAGCGAGTCTCAAGTGGTACATTTCTCAACGTGTTCCTCACCCCTCCGTCATCAAAGTCCCAACAACCCAAGACGTCCAAGTACACGAATGCAAGTGCATCCCCAGAGAACATGGAGGTACCTGGGCAATCCCTGCCTCAGGTGATCGACTCCAGACTAGACGCCTGCATCCATCAAGGCAAATTGTCACCTGCCGTCGTCCAGATTCCCCACACGGCTGGCAATGCCACCATGCCAGTCCTCATCATGTGCGTCAACCGACACTATCTCGAATACACATTGAGTGGAGTCCTACGCTATTGCCAAACGAGCCAACAAGAAAACTCAGAGGCTACCTGCTACCCTGGTCTGCACTCGAACTGCGGCAGCGAGAGCATGTCCTGACCAAGATCCATACAGCCTTGAGATTTGTGCGCGAGACTGGCTCCTGGCTCCTCAGTGGTTTGCAGCTGCCCCCAGCTGGCACACCCGCAGCCCCATCGCAGCCTACCAGCAGTCCCGTGGCAAGCCCGACAAAGGGCCTCCCCAGGCGGGTGAGTTGGAAGAGACATTGCCCCACCGACAGGTCACCAGACACAGCAAGACAGCCTCATGGAGACTTCAGCCGATATGGAAATAATCCAGTGAACTGTCACCATGGACTCCCACCATGATCTTGACGCACCCAGTAAATGAACTATTGTCACACACCACATACCATCATCCAGATCAGCGGACGGAAGTTACGTGGGACTAAAGGACATGCTTACACTGGCGCGTTCCGGTGCGCAGATGACATCTTCAAGCAAGAGTTCGTATCCTGAACCGGTCAGGTTAAATGATGAATACCTGCTAAGAGTGTCCTCCCACAATCGAACTCACCACCCCTTGTTGACCGTCTTCCTGATGCCGGACCCGAGAAACCGATGGACCCTGTGGTGTATACTTCGTTATTGTTTATCCCTACAGGTTCAACCATAGAACTTTTGTTTTATTAAAATTTGGGAGTAATGTTATGTCCTGCGAGACATGTTCTAGTGTCTCGACAGGCATAGAGTTATAGCCACTCCCCTATGGGAGTGAGCACACTGGCACCCCCACACGCATCCCTCACAGGCGTTACAAGTGATGTGAGCCTGCTAATAAAATGGCCCTGGTGCACGTGCTCGGGGCCAGTTCCTAGTACCAGACCTAAGTGTTTGTGTCGTCAGTCCTGCAGTATATGGGCCTAGGGCCCACAACATAACACCTGCAATCAGGAGCTCTGCAGCCAGAGTGCTGTGCTGAGGGGGCCCCCGCCGGACCGCAGGGGCTGCCGGGGCCTGTGTTACGCCCCTGAAGAGGACCTGGCAGGAACAGAGAAGGCTATTTAACACTTAACCTACAATAAATCTGTATGTTGAATAACAAAGAAGCTGCTACTGCTATAGTAAAAGGAGACTGCGAGCAAACGAACACTAAAGTTAGGAAAACCAGAAGCCCATAAGTAAGAGGTTCAAGGCTGTCAGGAGTGCAGCCCTTCGCAAAACATGCTCCTCCAAACAGATTGTACTACCATACAGTTCCCTTCCGACCAGAGCCATGCAGAAATGTACAGCAATCCATACTCCCCGTAACCTTGAAAGACCAGAGGAAAGAAGGAATCATCACGATTATAAAGTGTTGCTCCAGCACTGCAGTCACACTACTGCTGAGTGACAATGGTCACACTACTGCTGAGTGACAATGGGAAGAACACACAGGCGAGCACAAGGAGGGGGGTGGAAAAAAACTGATGCAGAGAGAAGTACAGAGGGAGACCTCTCTCAAAAAACACACTGGTGCAAAATCGCTTCTCTTAAACAAAAATCACTATGGAGAGAGCTGCAGGTAGCGTGAGGGGGAAGAAATAGTACCTATATCACGGTCGGGAGCAGCACACTGGCACCAACTAAGTTTGATTAATCTGTGCTTGTTCCCTGCCCTACAGAACGGAAATGACGTTTGGCCAGCACTGGACAATTAAAGTGGCTGCAAAGAAGAGGGATGCTGCAGCCAACAAATAGTAAGCAATGGAAGGGATCCAAGCCGTCCCACAGAACAAGTGGCTATGTGGAGGAAACTAGAGTGAGAGAACAGCATGGACACTGGTCGGGTTTAGAGATTGGAGCAGATCATAAGGCCGGTGGTCGAGTGTAGGGATGGTGGCAGGTATGCGAACAGTAGTACATTTCCTTTCCAGTGGTAGTTTGTAGGGACAGGGTATGGTATAAACTGTATAATATAGCAACCAACAAAGTGTAGAACAGTGAGAGTGCGGGGTGTGTGAGGAGGGTGTAGCGTCGCGCTACCAAAGAAACCACAGACACTGCGAGATACTATTACGGAGCTTTATTCTTGTCACCTTGCACCACCACTGTCCCTATCCTAACTGCCCTCTCTCCCCGTGACTCCTCCCCTTCCTCTGACCTCTTGGATCCGCCCTCCCCAGCCACTAGACTGCTGGCTATCTTACATCTCCCCTTTTCTTCATAAAATAACAGAGCAACAGTGCTCTAGTCCATCTCTTCGATGAGTCTCCGGGGTGGCCGGATCTCCCGACGTGGCCGCAGTGACGGGGTCCCGGTGGACGCACTCGCCACTGGCTCACTTTGCTGACCTTGGTCCCCAGCATTGATAAGGTCATGTTCTTCACCTGCCGGTGAGAGAGTCATGTCTTTCCCTGATCCATTTGTGTCCTGCAGACACTTCTTGAAATGGGAAACATTTCTTGTTATTCTGCGGTGCTCAGATTCTGCGGTCAACATGGTGCCCTTCTGGCGGGTAACCACCAGTGGTTCATCACGGAACCGGGAGTCAGTTTTCTTCCGCTGTTCTTGTTTGACGAGAACAAGATCACCTTCATGCAAAGACGGAGACCTCGCCCTCCGTTTTGCATCAGCGTACGATTTCATTTTGTCTTTATGGTGCTTGTCCGTCGCTACTATTTCCTGATGGAGGAGGCTTGGTGATACAGCTTGCAAAGCGCCCTCCCATGTTGGGATGCGGTTCCTCATTGGTCGCCCTAGCATGAGGGGGGCAGGGCATTGTCCAGTAGTCGAGTGTGGTGTTGTCCTGTATGCTCTGAGAACTTCCGTCAGAGCGACCTGGAGTTCTTTCTTCTCGGCGGACGCCTGCTGAAATGTCCTTTTAATCGTGGCCATGAACCTCTCAACAGTGCCATTTGCTTGGGGCCAGAGCGGCGTGACTTTCCGATGTTTGAAGTCCATGTGCTTTGCAAAAGCGCTGAATTCCTGTCCATTGAACGGGGGCCCATTGTCTGTTTTGACCTCTCTGGGGACACCCCATGTTGCAAATACATCGTCTAGTACTTTTAGAGTACAAGAGGCGCTGGTAGATGAAATCATTTGAGCTATGGGAAAACGCGAGTATTCATCAATTATGACGATCACATATTGGCCAGACTGCAGTGGCCCATAAAAGTCCATGGCGATCTCTTGCCATACTCCGCTGGGTAAAGTGGTCATTTGCAGCGGTGCCGGTGGATTGCATTGGCTGGTTAGCTGACAGAGATGACAGTCTTTTAGCGTGGATTCTACCATCTGATCCAGGAAAGGGAACCAGACACGTTCCCTTAGGGCTCTCTTCGTGGACACCACCCCTCTATGTCCTTCATGAGCCAAGTCGATGACTCCCTGTCGCAGCTGCCTGGGGATGACGAGTCGGTGGCTTCTTAGAATGATTCCTTCCGTGGTGACTGAGAGTTCCTCACATACATGCCTGAATGCCTGTATCTCCTTCCGGATGGTCGCATCGGCGCCTTCCTCTGGTGTCATGTGTCTCCATTTATTCAAGCGGATCCGGTGTACCACTGATTGCAGAATGTCGTCCTGAGCAGTGGCCTCCCGAATGGCTTCCATGGGGATGGCCGGTGGCAGTGCTCGATCAGTCACGAAGTGAATATATTCCTCGGCAATCGATGGACTCGATTCCACAGATGGTTGAGGGTGACGAGACATATAGTCAGCCGGGTTCTCCGCCTTCCCTGGTTTATGAATAATTGTGAACGTGTACTCCTGAAGCCGGAGACCCCATCTCTCAATTCTCGGCGGCATCTTGGACTTGGGGTTGCCGTATATGGTGAGAAGCGCCTGATGATCCGTAATCAGGGTGAAGTGCTTGCCATAAATGAAAACGTGGAAATGTTCGCACGCCCACACTACAGCAAGACTTTCCTTCTCCGGCTGTAAGTACTTCTTTTTCAGGATCCGACAGGCTGCGGCTGGCATATGCAACGATCCTCCTCTGGTCAGCGTCGTCATCATATTGGGCCAGAATGGCACCCAAGCCAACGGGGCTGGCATCGACAGTGATCTCTGTTTTCCGTCGTGGATTGAAATAGGACAGGCTGTCGGCCGACTCCACCGCCTGTTTTATCTCCTTGAACGCCCTCTCACACTCAGGTGTCCAGTCAAACGGCTGACCGAGCTTGGTCAGGACTCGAAGTGGGTGACTGATGGTCGCGTAGTCCCGGATGTAGCGGGCACAATAGCTGGCCATTCCTAGAAAGGAACGCAAATCATTGACGTCCTGCGGGCTGTTGGTGTTATTCAATGTCGCAATCTTATCCGGGTCAGGCTTCATGCCCTCATCAGAGAAGATATGACCGAAGAACTTCAGGGTGGCCTTGTGAAATTCACACTTCTCTTTGTTCAGCGTCAGATTTGCGCCCAGCAGGGCATGGCAAACACGATCAAGAGCGATGTCATGCTCAGTCACGTCCGTTCCATAGACCAGGATGTCATCGCTGTAGTTCAGCGTGTTCGGAATGTGGTGGATGACCTGGCGGATAGCTTCCTGAAAAATCTCCGCAGCGGACGAGACACCAAAGCTCAACCGTTTGTACCGGAACAGCCCTAGGTGCGTGGCGAATGTGGTGATGTAGCGAGACTTGACATTCAGTTCCAACTGGTGATAACCTTTATTTAGGTCCAGCTTTGAAAACACCCTTGCGCCATTTAGAGCAGCGATCATATCGCTCAGGTGTGGTCCGGGGTGTCGTTCACGTTCAATTGCGGTATTTGGCAATCGCATGTCGACGCACAGTCTCACTTTGTTGGGGGTCCCCTTTTTCGGCACGATGACCACTGGGGATACCCATGGCGTCGGTCCATCAGTGCGCTCGATGATGTCTGCTGCGAGCAGGTCCTGAAGTTCCTCTTCAACCGCCTGTTGTAGATGATAGGGAACCCGTCGCGGGTGCTGCGCAACAGGCTTGACTTGTTCATTGATGTGCAGCCGAACCTGGCAACCTCTCAGCTTGCCCAGACCCTGAAAGAGTTCAGGAAACTTGGTGACATAGTCCTGTGTGTTGTTGACGTTGAAAAGAATCTCCACCAAACGAAGTCGTTCGGCCGTGGGGAGGCTGAGGAGGCAGTCGGCCTCAGGCCCTTCGATGACGTGTATGACCGCCTGTATGGTAATGGTGCCGTGCGTGAGTGTTGTGTGAAATTTGCCCAGGCAAGGAAGTGGTTTGTCAGACATCCACGTGAACACGCGGACCGGTGCAAACGTCAGTGGAGGCTTCGGGACCATTTTGTCGTGTTCTGTAACTGGAATGTAGTTCAGTGACGCACCGCTATCCAGGACAAATTTAGTGTTGTGATTCCCCACCTTAATGTCTAGTCGCGGATATTTCTTCAGCTGATCGGGATCTGCAATCATGTTCAGGTACTCCACTGTGTATGCGGAGTCTCGGGAGGATGATGAGGAGCTCGAGTCCCGGGACGGAGATCGTCGATCCCAACATGACCGGCGTGATTCCCGGCTGGAGTGAGATGAGCCTGGGGACCGCACAGTTTCTCCTTGAACAGCCCGTATGTGATGTTTTCGGGTGCCTGATCGGGACGACCTCGTCTGCTCGCTTCGCTTATTTCGGTGATAGTCCCCACACATTGCCTCAAAGTGATTTGACCGCCCACATTTCCTGCACCGCTGACCCATGGCCGGACAGGTGACCACATGAGGATAGTCACGTCCACACCGGTAACACCGCTTAATCCTTTCAGTCTTCCTGTCTCTTCGCCGGGCGTCCCGTCTTCCATACTCCGGACGCCGTTGGTGAGACGATGTGCTGGACCTCCAGTTGTTCTCGGGGGAGTATTTTCTTCTGTCACTCGGGCGTGCCTGAACACGATGCGCTTGCTCACGGCTGACAATGTGACCTGTTTCAATGGTGGCAGCGTGTTCCTCCGCCTGATCGTAGATGCGAGTCATCTCTTCAATCTCTTCTAGATCATGAGGCTTCCTCAATAGCCGTCGCCGAAGTGTCTCTGAGTGGCAACCTGTAATAATTTGCGATTTGATGGCCGCCTCCGGCGAGAACCTTTCGAACTCGCAGTATCTCGACAGCCGTCGCAGTCTCATGATGAACGCACACATCGCCTCCTCCTTTCCTTGACGTGCTTGATGGAATGCATGGCGCTCGTAATCGACATTTCTTTTGTGAAGGAATTTTTTGTTCAGTGCGTTCCGCACATCGTCATATGTCCCTGTTTCAGCCGACGGGAGGTCCTTTATTATTCTGCTTATTTCTCGGCCTGCGAGATTGCGAAGGGCAATGAGCTTCTCTTCGTCTTCCGTCACCTTGGATCCCTCAATGTAGTCCTCGAAATCCTCTAGCCACTCCTGCCACTTGGGGCCCATGCTCCCTCCTGTGGTCACAGTCAGGTATTCCGGGGCTCGCAGGTGCGATCCTCCCACAGCCAGGGGCTTCCGTCGTGGTGATGTTGACATTTCCTCGATGTCTTTTTCCTACTTCCTTGATGAATCTCGTTTTGTGCTGCGTTCTCGCCAATGCTTGTTTGTTTATTCGTGCCAATGCTTCTTTATTTCGTTTTATCAGTGTTCGTTCGTTTGCATTTACCAGTGCTTACTTGCTCTTGTCAATGCTTGTTTGCATTTACCAGTGCTTACTTGCTCTTGTCAATGCTTGTTTGCCTTTCCTTTGCCAATGCTTGTTTTGGGCCTTTTGCACCAATGCTTGTTTATTTGGTCTTGCCAGTGCTTGCTTCTACTGTGGCGTGCCTGACTTTAAAATGGCCGCTCCCACACGTCTTAGGGGTCTGTCTCGAGAGCCTGCCTGACTCCAAGATGGCCGCCGTCCCTGCACACACGAGGCTTCCTCTCAATGCCCACAATCAGTCCTCTTCATTCCGGACTCACCAGCAGTCATCTTTGGCTGGTGGCACACCTCCAGTCCTGCTCAGCATTCACTGCTACCACTCAGGTGAGATCGGGGTGGGCTCCCGCCTCTTCCTGTCGTTTCCCGCGATCTTCCTCACACTGGCAGGCCGAAACTCACGCATCAAGCGTGAGGTTTGCCGGTATCGAGCTTTCTCAGCTCGCACTGTAACGCGCTCGACAGCGCTCGCTGCTAATCTCCCAGGGACAGCGTCTCAGGTGCTGGGGCACTCCTCTCACAGCTTGGGTGCACGACGGGTTCGGGGTGGGCTCCCGACTTTTGCGATCACAGCGCCTGCCCAATTACACGCGTCCCGCGTGCAGCGCGCTCCAACTCGATCGGCTCTACTCGCCTCACACAGTCTTGTGGTCAGTGGGGTTGGGGGATCCCATCCTCGTCGCCAGCTGTAGCGTCGCGCTACCAAAGAAACCACAGACACTGCGAGATACTATTACGGAGCTTTATTCTTGTCACCTTGCACCACCACTGTCCCTATCCTAACTGCCCTCTCTCCCCGTGACTCCTCCCCTTCCTCTGACCTCTTGGATCCGCCCTCCCCAGCCACTAGACTGCTGGCTATCTTACAGAGGGGTAGAAGGTAGTGAAAGTGGTGCAGTGCAAGGACAGTAAAGTATATATGTATGTGACAGGCACTGAGGACAGACAGAACACTGTCAAGAGACTAGACAAGGTGGTAGGATCAAAAACGCTGCCTAGCCAACTGTCAAGAGACTAGACAAGGTGGTAGGATCAAAAACACTGCCTAGCCTGTCAGTACCTAGAAGCGTGGCTATGCTAGCATTCTCCCAGCATGCAGGGACCACAGTGAATGAGGGCATGCCCCAGAGCAGTCAGTGAGTAAACAGTGGAGCTAGGAACTCCAGACAGCACCATAACAGCCCACCGCTTCACAGCGATATGTTAGATTTACTGCAAAGCAATTACAGTCCATGCAGAGTACTAGCAGAATCTGCGCTACTTAAAGTCCCCGTGGGAGCAAATCTCTGTTGGCCAAAAGAACATTCATTTTATGCTAACA
Organism: Triturus cristatus; assembly: GCF_964204655.1. Lineage (NCBI taxonomy): Eukaryota > Metazoa > Chordata > Amphibia > Caudata > Salamandridae > Triturus > Triturus cristatus. Next base: position 1,185,021,118 of record NC_140581.1, on the reverse strand, counting down.
CTGCTTCCAAAGCAAACACAGGCTGCAGCACATTCTTTACTTACCACATGCTCCTCAGACATTGTTACATGAGCTCGAACAAGCCACATTTGAAAACAGGATGAAGAGAGCAAGAGCGAGCTGACCCTCTGTTTTTTACTTCATTTTTGCAGAGGGAGCAGTGGGGAATGAAGACCTGCTGGAGGGGCATTGACACAAGAAGGACTTGCTCTGTAATTATGGATCTTTGGAAACAGCGGGTTGCCTGATAAAAAAAAAATAAAAGACCCTGCTGCCGAGAACTGAAAAGTCTGACCTGAGCTGTACTCTTAACAGTCTCCACAAATCTGCTGATCAGAAGAGAAATTAAAGTTTGGGTCTGTGTGCCCTACAAGCACCAACACACAATACGGCAACTGTAAATTCAATGCAACATAAACTTGAGCCACAATGGCAACTTTACATCTTAGCTCTGTCCTCTTTTGCGTGACAATACGTATAGCAATGGTCACTGTTTAGCTGATAATATGAGTAACAAATAAAAGAACTTGTTAAAAGAGACTCAAACACACACAACAGAAGTACTTGAACACATGGGGAAACACAGACACAGACAACAGAGGGAAAAAAAGCATTTGCAATGCAATAGGTCTCGCATTTACGGGAGACCTTGTGCATTGCAAATGGTAGGTATCACACAATGGGAGGGAAGGGGGGCTGAGAAGGCACGGACAATGGGAGGGCGGGGAGAAAGCACGGACAACGAGAGGGGAGTGACGATAAGGCATGGACAACGGGAGGGTGGGGAGAAGGCACGGACAACGTGACGGCGGGTAGGGGGGAGAATGCACAGACAACAGGAGGGTGGGGTAGTAAAGAAGGCACAAAGCAAGTCGTGCCTGCAGTAGAACCTCATTAAAGAAAATCGTGCTCACTGTCTAAAAAACAGTACCGTGTAACAACCGAAGTAATGGGGCTGTCGCCATGGGTAAGTGACAAATGAAGAGGAGGCGGTACTAAGGAGGGACTAATAAGCCAATCGACGAATCAGAAGCCAGCATTTAGGACAGACAATGACACAAGCCAATAGCAAATATGTGCGGAGAGTGGGCGGAGCTTCTTTTCACCTTCTCCTCTACAATAAGCCTCGCAGAGCAACGCATGCGAGCTAGCTCTAGGCTCGACCTAAAAATAGAAATAAAACTTTAATTTTTCTGGTTTTAAACGCAACCCATTTTCCTTTAAGGAAAACGGGCTGCATTAAAAAAAATAGTATTGCTTTATTTAAAAGCAATCACAGATATTTTGGTTTGCTGACCCCAGCAGGCCACATCCCTGTGTTTTTTAGCGTTTCTTAATGGGTTGCAAATTGTGACCTACCTCAATATCCATGAGGTAGGCCAATTTGCGACCCACTAGGAATTGCTAAATGAAACTCTGAGTTTAATACATTAGGAATAGCAATTACCTAATTGCGATTCACAGTAAATTGCAAAGAGGTAATCGCTATTCCCAATATGGATACATCTGTCCTTTAATCCTTTGCTCACTGTTGCTGATACATTTGAAAAGGTGAAGAGATTGCAGGAAGAGGCGCCAGAATGTGAACAGGAAAAGTGGGTCAAAGCAGGATGTACTAGGAATGAGGATCTGGGTTTCTGTAGATGGTTGCCTTGTGTTGCCTGATTTGATGTTGCCTTCCATGACACATTATTTGAATGGTGCTACCCAGATAGGTCGAGATGCTATTGTTAATCTCTTTTGTACATATCGGTTCAACCCCAGATTCAGCATTGGGGCAGCTGAGTTATTTTACAGATGTGTCACATGTCAACAACTTAATGCAGGCATCCTAACTTTAGTCTTCACTAGTCACATAGGAAGATCTGGTGGTCCTTTAATCACACGTAGCTCATCTTTCTTGAGATGCCTGTTTGTAATGCGCTCAGTTACATCTTGGTGGTATTTTTTTTCTTCCATTGGGTGGAGGCCTAACCTACCAGAAGGAATGACAGTCTTACTATGGCCGAATTGTTGCTGAGAAAGTAGATGCCTCGTTTTGGGATCCTGGTTTCTTTTGAATCAGATCGTGGCATTCGCTTCAAGAAGGAAACTTTTGTGTACCTGCCATTACCTGCCTGAATCTTCCCGTGGCCGGAGCCGCAAAGCCCACAGCCTATCGCAGCGCCAGGAGGCGCTTGAAAACCAGGCACGGGCTCCTGCAGCGCGGGGCCCGCCATTGCCTGCTATTACCTGCCTGATTCTTTCCGCGGCCAGAGCCGCAAAGCCCACAGCCTATCGCAGCGCCAGGAGACACTTGAAAACGAAGGGCAGTCTCCCGCAGCGTGGGAGGCGCGCGGGCGTGCCTTGACCGGGCCAAGGGCTGGCCAGTCTGCGTCCGTCAGTGGCCAGAAGAGGCTGGGCTGGGCCACGTCCCTGAAATCTGCTGTGACACGCTGATAACTGGGGTAAGAGACTGAGACTTTAAACGCTTCCTTGTATAATTTACCGCATTTCATGCAGTAGAAAGGTTGTGTCATCTTGTAATACTTAATAATACATCACAAGACATGGGGAAGCATAAACTTGCGGGTGCTGTCGCCAGTAGTAAGACCAAAACCGCCAGATTGAATGCTCCTATAACCAGCTACCTTAACAATGCAATGGGCTTAATTAATAGTGAAAATGAAAATGTGGAAGAACTTTTAGCGGCCACCAAGAAATACATTAACCACTGTGATAGATGAGACTACACTGACTCCATCTGAGCCTGCACCAGAAGCAGATTTGACCAACAATGCCCAAGTGAAAAGAGTAACAGCCCTAGTGCATAATACACGTAGGGCACCTTGTGTATCATCTGACCCATTGCATATACTGGCTTTACCAGAAGACATAAGTAGTTCTATTCCACCAGTAGCCAAAAGTAAATGGCTAGTGAAAGGAAAAGGTGATGATTCAACTAAACAACCGCAGCAAATGCTCCTTAAACACAATTGAGGGCAAAAGGCCAACACTAGCAATAACTGTTCAACTAAACTGGACCTAGTTTAAAGAAGGTTACTCGGGAAGATTGAAATGGTTGAAAAAAATCTCCTAAAAGAAATAGGGAACATTAAGGATGAAGTAGCGCAGATCCTGAAAGTCATTACAGATCTGTCATCTCACGAGAAAGTACTATCTGATAAAAATCCATCAGACACAGTGGGAAAGGATAAAACAAGAAATACGGCTAATAATAAGACTGTATGTGGCCCAGCGAAACATGTATCTAGGTACGATGAAAATATAGGGAAAAAATCATAGATAATAAAGTCAAGGAAACTACAAAAAGGGACTTGCAGTTACCATCATCGTCCCGCAATGTGACAAAAACAAGCCCTACACGCTCTACAATTAGAAATCAGGATAACATAATGGAAAGGACTGAATCTAGACATAATCACCGAGGTTCGCTTCATTTACCACCTTGAGGCTACACCTTTTATTATTTTCCTTAGAGATGTTCCAGTATTGGAGGATGGTGTTAATGAGGGTTGGGTAGACTTAAAGAACAAGGTCTAGCATTGGTACATGAAATATTCTTATCATAACTCAAATATAATATTCTGGCAAGGAACATTAACATGGTGAGAAGAGTACCCTGGGTAGGGAGATCCCAGAAAAATGGAGAGGGGAGACTTAGTGGTTGTCTCTTTTCGACATCCGGCAATGGTTGAAGTCTTGCTTGAAAAAATACCTAATGATGGAGAAATGTCAGTTAATAATGGGAAAAGAGATATTACCGGGGTACCGATTGTATATTTCTATAGACCATTTATAAGAAACCCAAAAGAGTATGACACTGGTCCATTGACAGCTGATAGGTATAGACTCTGCCCTTGTCTAATTGATTTTTAGCTCTCAGACGATGCAGTGATATAGATTGACTGCACCAGGGTGCCGAACCATGTTCTAAACAAAACTTTTCCCTTGTTGATAAAGGCTTATTGTCAACAGTAAATTTGCAGGCCTATAATCTGATTATAGTTTCATGGAACATCGCGGGCATTAACTCGAAATTGGATGCTAAAGTATGGCCTGAATTTTTGAACAAGTGTCAAATTATTTGTATACAAGAGACAAGAACCCTTTTTTGTTGATGGTTTTTCAACAATTGATACACAATTAAGCCCATCACAAAGTGGAAGGGCAAAGGGAGGCCTAGTTGTTTTACTTTCGGTTACATGCCCGCTGACATTGAAGCAAGTTTATACTGACTCACCCTATTTTCAGTTTCTGTAGTTAAATACTATTGATCATCAGTGTTTTGTGATAATTAATTTTTATAATAATGTCTTTGACAGTAACAGAAATTAAGTAATTTTATCCCTTGAGAAGGAGCTTGACCTGTTTTTAAAACAGATCAAGGGTGATTATTTTTTTAACTCGGTTGGAGATTTCAATAGTAGGAAATGTGATATTCTTGGTGGGAAGTACTGTGGATATGAGAATGAGTTCGGAGAAAGCTGCACCCATTTCCCACATAATATGTGTGGAGAATCAATTAACTGGGCCTTGTATAAATATAATTTGGAAGTAGTGGATCAGATGCTACATGAGGGGCAAGCGGAGTTAACAACTTTTGAAGGGCATGGCCATTGCTCCATAATCGATCACCTATCAATCTTGGCTCATGGTCAGAGTCAGATAGTAAAAATGGAGGTGGAAAAAAGCTGTCTAAGCGACCATAACCTAGTATTCCTAACTGTCAGATTAAATTATATCCCCTGTGGAGGACCGCACTTAGCACCAAGCATAAAATCTCAGGGACCAGATGGTCCGGGATAAAACAGATTGATTTTGTAGAGAGACTATTGATTGATGTAAAAATGATATAGAATTATGTAAAAAGGGGGATTCAACAAATTAAGATATCATTGGGGCTTTCTGTAAAATAACCGCAGCAATTTCCCAGGGTCTAAAAATTAGGAATGAGAACATAAAGAAAAAGATAGTTATCTGGTTTGGCTCAGAATGCACGGAGGGAAACCACCTATTAAAGAATGCTTTGAAAATTAGACCAAAAGACAATGAACAGATAAAAAAATGGAGAGCGATATATAAACAGACAGTGGCAAGAAGAAAGAGGGAGATTCAAAGTGAAGCATGGGAGAAGCTTACACAGGCAGTTAATACTAGGGACGCATCCCTTTTTTGGAAAACGATAAACCACCCCTATTTTAAAGACAGTAGCGCTGTAAAAATTGAAAGCCTAGTACAACACCAAGAGTGGATTAACCATTTTATGAAGGTTTTTAATTCAGATAGTTAAATCCCTGCCTCAACAGTACCTAGTGATCCAATATATATTTGTGAAATAGATGATAATAACATTTTTATACATTTTGATACTTTCAATTTGGACCCCAATACTGTAAACAAAGTCACATCGGCCTTAGAAAAAAGTGCAAACGGAAAGGCACCTGGTGTTGGTGGTGCCCCCATAGATATTTTTAAACTTAATGTGGGTTTGTGGGGCCCGTTGTTATAAAATGTGTTTAACACTTTTGCTGAAGGTTTGATTCCAAGAACATGGACGGAAAGTGTCATTGGCCCGATCTTCAAAAAGGGCAATAGGAAAGACCCCAAATGTTATCGCCCAATCTCCCTTCTCGATACAACATCTAAAATAATGGGCAGGATATTGCTGGAGAAACTGGAATTGTGGGCAGGGGAGAATAAAATCCTTACTGAAACACAATACGGTTTCAGAAGGGAGATAGGGACAATAGAACAGTGCATTAATTTGCACCTTCTCATTTCCAAATATACAATAACGAAAAAGGGTCACTTACACCTTTGTTTCGTTGACCTCACAAGTGCCTTTGATTTAGTAAATCATTAAAAACTATGGCAAAAGTTGATCAACATGGGGGCACCAAATTACATTGTGAACTATCTTTCACAATTGTATAGCCGTTTGAGTACTAGAGTGCGTTATGGGGTAGGAGGAGAGTGTACATCAAGTTTCAGGGTAACCCGGGGAATTAGACAGGGTTGTGTCCTTGCCCCCCTTTTATTATCCTTATATGTAAATGGAATGGATGCAGAGCTACAAAATTTAAATGCTGGCACCTCAAGAGTAGGTAAACGCTCCGTTCCAATTTTACTCTATGCGGACGGCGCAGTTCTTCTATCACAAATGTGCAGAAGTTATGCATGACATGGACTTAAAACAAAATTTGAATAAAACCTTTACGACAGTGTGTGGGCAAGGGAAATCTAAAATTAGGAATCACCATGTAAATAGTATTCCAATCAAAGCAACTCATTCATTTGTATATCTGGGATTAGTTTACAATGCAAAGGGACATTGGAGAACCCAGATTGAACATTGTAAATTAAAATTTGTCAGGTCAACTGAAGCAATCTTTAGATTTTCGAAAAAAAATTGGTAATAAACCAATTAAGGAAATTATGACTTTATATAATAGCAAATGCCTAAATGGAACTTGTTATGGAGCATCACTCTGGGGGGAGGCAAATTGTGTCACACTCCAAACCCAAGAAAATATTTTTTTACGAAGATTGCTTGCTGTACCAAACTCCACCTCCACATATTGTGTACAAAAGGAACTTGGGGCACCGTATATTAGTGATTTTATAAGCACCATAAGTTTAAATACTTGGTATGGGATATGGAGAAAAGAGGGTGCAAGGTTTACACAAGACATAATTAGAGACTGCATTGCACTTGACCATGGGAGTAAAATCCCGTGGCTGATATATTTTAGAAATCTTTTAAAGGAATGTGTTGAGGATGTTGATCTAGAAAATCCCTCCCAAATACTTGAATATGACAAAAAAGGACTTAAAAAGTAGTATGGTGGACTCACGCAATTGGTTGAGGGAAGTAGTTGCTAAAACGAAACCCTTGACAAAGGAATATTGTGAGAGAACCTTTGAGACAGGGACACAAAACTATTTATTGCAGGTCACAAACACAACACACAGATTGTACCTTACAAGACTACGGATGGGTTTGGCTCATTTTTTAATAGCCTTTCCAAAAATGGGCAAGTGGAGCCAAAACTTGCCAAAGTGCCCCTGTGACGGCAAATCAAATCAGACAATGCTACATTTTATCTTGTTCTGTAACTTTTATAGAGAGCTTAGGAAGTGTTTTTTACGACCTTTGTTCTTAATGGAGAGGTTATTTTGATATAGGCCTGCTTTCGAATATATCTGTAGCCTAGGTAATATTAAAGTCTGTAATGCTGTGGCGGTCTTCATCCAGAAGGCAATTAAAATAAGACACAATAACTCCAATCTCGAAGCACTTGTCTATGCAGAAACTGGGGCATAATGATGTTTGTACTGTATACTTAGATGCGGTATAAATATATGGCTTACCACTTTGCACTTTATCTCTTGTACTATACTATCTAGTATTGTGATGTTAACACCTATGGCCAATTTAAAAATGTGTATATATATATATATATATATATATATATATATATATATTGTGATAGAAGATTTTAATTAGATATTTTTTCACACAAAGTCTGTGGGGGTTAATCGCTATGCTTTTTATCATGAATTATTTTAATGAATCTTATAACTCTGTGATGTACTGATGTTTTTATGATTTTTAGGATGCTTTTATGATCTGTGATTTTAAACCGAATAAAGCTTACATTGAATTGAAGTGTACAGCTTTGTGGGTTGATCAGAGGTTTCATTGCAGTTACCACCATAAGGCTTCAGGCATAGTGAAACAAATTAATGGGAAGGAGAAATCCCATCTGGCTAAGGTATCTGCATTGATTTTTCTGAAGTGTCCTGATGCCCTTTCCTTGGTATTGATAAGTCTTAGAGGTTTTCCAAATCAGAGGACAGGACTGTCCTGCATTAGATTCTCATGGGTAGAGGAATGTGACTCCCTATTGTGCCTGCAACTACACTTTTAAATATTACAGATTACTTGGTTCTAGACTACTGCAAATGCCCGGCTGATGTGGTGCATTCTGTCTCTCACCAAGTGAAATTGGCAACTCCACTTCCAAGGCAGGAGCAGTGCCATGACCTTAGTCCTAGCAACTGGGTCTTGGTAAACATTCACCTGAGGAAGTCATGACTTGATCTTAGATGGGGTGACCCCTAACCAGTAATGCTTGTCACTACACTGCTGTTAAATACGGAGACCAAACTGAAGAGGCTGCAAGTGCAAATTCTGAGCTTGGAGAAGATACAAGAGGTGGGACCAGAGGGCAGCTGGAAATTAAATGAAAATTGGCCAGAGAGAGGAGGGATACAAGCAGTTTCAATGTCTGAAGAAGGCATTCAAGATATCATCAACTATGAGACAGAGACCAGTGAGCAAAATGGCAATAACGTTCAACAGTAGATAGTCAAGCCATCAAAGAGAACATGGGTGCCTAGTCGTAGGTACTCAGCCCCTAAATGGACATAGATTGCTGAGAGAGAAGTTGGCTTGAGAATATATGAGACTGATGATCGACGAACTGTTTTTGAGAAACGTCAATGATAAAAGCTGCCACAGTTAACTTTGATTAAATTCTGGTTGAACTGGTCAACTGATACTTCTGATTGACTGGACTTTTGAATGGAACTTTTTTATGACCTTTGGGGCAGAGGTTCCTGTAGAAGAGTAAGGACATAATTTTAGAAGAAGGTTGAAACAACTGAGCTTGACATACAGTTTAAATATATCAAACATTTTGCAGATAATTGCACAAAATTCAAAGATGCTTGTAGACTGCTTGTTTGTATTATTTATTGGTTTAATTTTCCTTTTCTAATTCATTAGAAACCATTGTGACTCTTTCACAGAACCGGTGTAGAGCAATAGTGGGCATAGCATCATTAATTTCTTCATAGCAATGATAGGTTTGTTAATAAGCTTGAGTTTTCCCTGCAGAATTAGTTGCCCCTTTTGCTCCTTACGCTTGTAGTTGAATAATCTAGCTTAGATCCTGATTTCAATGGTGAAGACGAGCAAACACAAGTTTAATTTAGAGCTTCTACACTGCAAAGAGTCTGAGAGTAACTTTTCAAATAATGAAAACACTAAGCTGATCTATGGCTATTAACCCCTTCGATGCTGCGCAGATTCCGCCGCTGTGCTGACGGAATCTTGCGCGGGCGTGGTCATGACGGAATGGTTCCGTCATGAGCACAGCTCAACCGTGGGTCATGACGGAACCATTCCGTCATGAGCACCGAAGGGGTTAACAGTTAAGACGCTAAAGGGGTCAATATGTGCACCTATTTTCTGACATTAGATGCAGGTGATATGAGTTATCATCACATTCCACCAACATACCCCACAATTAGTAGTATTATCATTAGTTTGTTTTATAGATAAGGTAGGTTTAGGTTATCATTTTTCAAATGTTGACAAGCCTATACACAAGGTACCTATGTTTAGGGCATTGATTCTGTATGCTTCGGTTGCATGTGTAAATGAATGGGTATACTTTGCAAGACTATCTTGTCTTATAATGAAGGGAATCTTACTTACAAGATGAACAGGGATGAAAAGGACTTTATGGAAGAGTTAGAGGCAAGATGGGAACAGTATACTAAGAATTCAAAAATAGTAAAGCTACAAATTATGGGAAGGACGAACAGGAGTCAAAGGATGCAAGAGTAAACTCAAGATTGAGTCTGGATATGGTGAAGGAGGGGAAGTTATTTTTCTTAAAAGCAAAACAACATGTTAAGAATCCATTGGAGGTAGAATGAAGTAAGTGTGTACAGGAAGTGTAATTAGAATTAATATATTCTGGCTGGAAAAGAACCTGCGGTTCCTGGAGTGTATTATATATGTGGGACTAACGCTTATTTTCAGCTTCCATCAAATTGGGTGGGTAGCTGTTACATGGGTTTAGAGTTTAAAGATGTAAATCATGTAGAGCAATTAAAAGGTAAGAGTAGAGTTGCACATGGGAGATGTGTTTATACTACATAACAAGTAGTAGGTGATATTTTTGGTGCTATGATTCCTTCCATAAGTGTGAATTTGAACAGAAATTAGAAAATTACCTACCTTAGTTGTCACCGTAGCTGCATTAGATGCAGTATATTCAGAATTAGTAGCAATGAGAGCCATGGTTCTCCAAAATCGGCTTGCTTTAGACATTTTGCTCTTAAAAGAAGGCAGAGTTACAAAGTTTTAAATGTCCTGCAGTGCTCCACTTATGTACCATGCTAGAGCAAGGTAATCAATAAGATTGTCACAAATATTACAGATCTGTCAAAAGACTTGAAGGCATTGGAAGAGATGTGCTGGTGAAGCAAGTGGGAAAGGTTTCTCTGTAATAGGTAGCTGAATTAGTAAGCTCGGTAGTGGACTTTTAGGTTGTGGAAATGTGCCTAAAAGTGGGCACACTGATGCAGGGTCACCCTTTTGTCCACGGGTCCAGAGACCAACAAAATAGAGATCAGCACTGGAGTTGGAATAAGCAAGTGTATTAATCAATCATGAATGGGAACACATCCACACAACACTCTCAAGTGCTGCAAGGAGGTAGTTCACTGAATTCACAAACTGTGTCCCTTTTATACTGGTTTTCTGCAATGTAAGCATGTGAACAGAAATAGGAAGAACACGTTTTAGAAATAGTTATCAGCAAACAATGGCAGATGAATAACTACATGGTCAGCAAAGTGGCAGGGGGAGCAGGAATGCTTATGGCAGCAGTAAATGGTTGAAAGTTAACATCTATGACCAGGTGCACTGGCAGCTACAAACCCTCAGCACGTACATTGCTGAGTCAGGAAGTCAACTAAAATAGATAACACAAGCAGAGTGAAAAGACTAGCAGCAGAGGACGAAAGAATTACGAAGGAAACTAAATGGACACCACAGCCAAAATGGCAGTGGCTTATGCTAAGTAAAATATTACACGTTTTCCACAGACGGCCCTTTTAGCATAAGCTAAGACGTTTTCTTATGCTTTTAAAGGGGTACGATAATATCATGTACATCAATTAGCATCATTTCGCTGAGTTCTTGATCTATTGCTAAACGGGCATTTACATTTTGGACATTCGTTTTAGATGGTAGACAAGTAGTACAGGTAGAAATACAGAGGGAACAAAGCATTGGCCCGCATTGGATACATAAACAACAAGAGAAGAGAATTGCAATAATTATGAACAAGGCCGATAACATTTTTAAACCCAATACAGAAAATACGCTCCAGAACCATCCAGCCCAAGTCCATGTTCCTGAATCTTGATGTATCTCAGTGGCTATTTTATGCATTTTGGAAATGGCATCATAAACAGAAGGGGCGTGGTCAGGGATAAATACACAACAACTACTACCGATAATGCGACATGCTCCACCACGATCAGCTAGAATGACATCTAGCACCATTCTATTTTGTAGTGTTAGAATTCTCGTAATTTGGAGTTCTTCCGTAATATTTCCAAGCGCCATTGCTTTCTGATTAGGCACAGCCTCTACTACACGGGTTAAGTGTCTGATTTCCATTTTATTCAAAGCCGCACCTCAAAGAAAGAGTCAATTTAAAGTCAACATATTGCTGTAATGCAGTGCCAGTTTGATCCACTTCCTCATTATTTATAGTTCTTTTGAATCGATTCAAGGAAATTTCATTAAACAGTTTTTGATCTTTATTGATAAGTTGCAGGTGCTAGGAACACAGTAGGAAGCAAGAATGACACATAACATGTTCCAGACCATCCGATTGGTAGATGATAGTAGCCTTTACTCCCACAAATGAAAAAAGTGTTGTGTGAGGATAGAAAACTGCTATTGTTCGTTCCAGTGATGTTCAATACTGTAGTACAGTCACTTTTTCCCACTGGGATACTACCAAAACTGCTCACACAAAGATTTGGTTGGGCTCTAGTAACAGCAATAACACAAGGCCTGTTACCCTTGGCCATTCGAGTGTTGAAGAAAACATAACGTGGGGTGGAATTTCCTTTGCGATACTCTTCCATTTCCCATACAGTTCCTTTGGCTTGTGGGTCCCCTTCCTCATCGAGATAACAAACTTTATTAAGTTTTGCATTAAGTCCTCCTGCATCAGCTAGAGTAATATTAGCAATTTCTGAGGACCGCAACAGTGCGAACCAGGCTCTACAGGAGCCATTATACGAGAATGGCAAGGAAATGAAAGGTGTTCCTCCCTTCTTCTGATGAGCTGGCATAATTCCACATACCCAGCAGTTGGTAATGTTCGTAGCATTATGAGTATGATGCAACATTTGTATGAAAGTGTCATTGAGATACGACATTCGGTGCTTCTTTTCATGATAGGGAAGAGTAAAATAATAATGTTCGGTGGGGATAGGAGTAGTAACAGTCAATAAGTTTGGAGCCGGAGCTACTTCCTCTACAACCCAGATTATTACAGCAATGATGACAACAGTCAAAGTTAGTCCAATAGCGAACATTATATTTTTACTACAGACTTTTGCAGCGGTTGATTTCTTCTCCTCCGCCATGTTCATTTCATTGGTAAACAACAAAACAGATGGTGCCCTAGGGTCTTGGGCAGGCGTTGGTTTCTTCACTAACATTGAGACGAGTAGTCACTAATAGGCTATCCCCCTTCGTAGTCAGTCTTTAACCACCCAGGACAGTGGCTCAAACAGTCGCTTTTTGCAATAAAATGTATTTCTTCCTGGATCGAAGCAGATACCTAGATGTACCAGGGAACGTGTGGTCTGTGAAGACTTTCTCAGGTCTTTCGGGTAACACAGCTCGTCCTTTCTCGGTGACCAGTATGTTGCGGTGATCTGTCAATGCAGCTGGGCTCACGAGGGCATGCGGAGTTTTATGACAGTGGGTGGCATGCACCCAATTCTTCCGGTTGGTCACTCGTACCGCAGTTCTGGTAGCCAGGAGAACTTGTTCCAGTCCATGCCAATGAGGTGCCAAAGAACTGGTCCGTTGGAAGGACTTAGTCAAGACAAAGTCACCAGGCCGTAGATCGTGGCCCTCATCCTGTGGCCTGTTTGGAACGGCTGCCCGTATCTGCCGATAAATAGAAGACAAGCTGTCAGTTAACTGGGACAAATAATCACGCATCAACACATAGGGTTCATCATGTATAGGGCGAGGCTTAGGGATTCCCTAAATATTCATAGGCCTGCCAAACACAACCTCATATGGCATAAGGCCAGATTGTGTATGTGGTATTGATCTGATAGAAAGTAGTGTTAGGGGCAGGGCAACAGGCCATTTCAAAGACATGGAAGCCTGTATTTAAGCCAATTTCAATTTCAGGGTAGAGTTGTAACGCTCCACCAAGCCTGCTGATTGTGGGTGAAAAGCGGCATGAAATTTCAGCTTAATCCCTAACCCCTTCATGACATATTCAACAACTTGTCCAATGAAATGAGGTCCGTTGTCACTCTGTGAGAAGGTGGCCTGATATATGCTGTCCACTAGTTCTAGTGGGCACCTTGTATCAGTCCAAACAACCCCTTATGGTGATAGGTTAAAGACAACCTTGTATGAAAGCTATCTTAGTGGTAGCTATGGAGAAGAGCCTTCAGGCTAAGTCTTGAAGGAATGTAAAGCAGCTTGTTTTACCAGTCTATAATCTCTTGAATGATCAAATGAAAAGACAACCATACCAGGTATATATTTAAAATATATGTATTTAAGATAACACACACCCCTCTAGTCTCGTTATGAGACTGGAGTTCGAAGTACTTTAGTTACAAGTGTTTAAGCATCAGTAAAAGCACAAATACACGTTTGGGCCCTAGGGGCGTACCAAACCATATACTAAAATAGTGGTATAAGAACCACGACTGTAATAGGCACTAGGCCTATTGCCTCTAGAATCGCTGGGACCTCAAGGAACCACCCAAGGTAGTGACACAGGGGACCCACGGGAGCCGAATGCAGTGTGAACACACAACCGAGGGTTCCTATTATCTTCTATGGGGAATGTTGCGGTTGGAATTTTAAAGATTAGGGACACTTCTAATCGAGCTAAGACCAACCCCTTTTGGACTTAGACAGTTCTAGGGTTAGCACCCACGAGAGCACCGGAGTACTCGAGTTACCTCACCCAGGGAAGCCGGGTGCATAGGTGTCTTTTGGTGTCGGGTCGCGTTGTCGATTCCAATGGAAGCCTGCAAAGAACTGCTGCTGCCGTGAAGAGCAAAAGTGTCCGGAGAGATCGAAGCCTGGATCTAGGATGTAAGGAACCTGAAAGCAGAGGGGACAGAGTCTGGGTCACTTGCCAGTGACCTAGGGCAGGATGAACCAATGCCCACAGATGTCGGGTGCTTCAGGTGAGTTGACAGGTGTCTTGACTCTTCAGCCACGAGGTCCAGGTGGCGTCAACAAAGTCCACGAGCTGGATTCGAGCTGTCCCACAAAGTCTGTCGAGTGCTGCGGTGTCGGCGACCAGAAAGGACCCAACAAGCCTTGGCAACGGCAAGTCTCAGGAATTCAGAGAAAGGACTGCGGTGCAGACCAGGAAGGTCTGATGGACTCACCCAGTGAGGGTAAGTAAGAGCAAGTCTGGAGCAACCAGAAAAGCCCAAGCAGAAGTGGAGTTGCCTTCGTGGGGACCTGCTAGCCAACGGGCTAGTGATCGCAAAGGAACCTCAAGCGGTCGCACTTGGAGCTGGCCCACGGGTCAACAATCATCGGTGCAGGAGGTGCTCAAGGCTGGGGCTACTTGGAGCCCAAAGCACAACTTCAAGGATGACCAGGAAGGTCACGGTGTCCAGGGGTCACGGTTCCACATTACCTACGATAGCCACGGGCCTCAGCTTTGCTGTGGACTCAGGGTAGTCTTGGGGAAGTCTGGAAATCCACCTCTGGTGATGCAAAGACTTTGGCGTCCAGCAGGAGCTTCAGCAATGCAGACCGGTCAGTTGCTTCTTTAGTGCCTGCCAAGCAGGGAAGTCACTCCTTGACCCCAAGGGAGATTTCTTCCATCGTGATAGAAAGTCGAAGGTCCAGGATATATGTTTCAGAGGTTCGTCCAGGGTAATCTAAAGTCCTAGGGACTGGATTCCTATACTTATACTAAGTTTAGGGGATGAACTAACTCTAAGGACCCACCTATGGGTGGGCTTGGAAAGAGGGGTGGTTACACCCCTTCCCCTTCCCCTTTGTCCAGTTTCACACCAGAGCAGGGGCTGAGTGCCCCTGCAACCGGTTTGAACTGGGCTATGCACAGGGACACCTTGTGTGCCCCAGGCAATGTCTCAAAAGCATTCTCTGAATGCACCCACCCTGCCCCAATAAACATCTGCCTGTCTGGGGAGGTGGTTACACCTATTGTCCAGGCCTCCCCTGCCGGAGTTTCGGTCAGCAGCAGGAGGCCAGACCCGTTTCTGTGACCGTGGCATCCATTTTGTGATGCCAGGGCTTTGGAAAGTTTTAACCGGGATTAGCCAGTGTGAACATGTCTCTCCCTCTAGAAGGGTGGAATGGTACCCCCGCCAACAGGACTGGCGGGGGTGTAGTATTCCTAAGCGTTTGACACCAAACACGACATGTTTTGATGCAGACATTCCAAAGTTAGCATTTACCGCGAGGTTATAATGCACTTATATGGTATGGCTGTATCACAGAACAGCCGTAAGAAAGTATTTCCGAAAGCTGCAGAGGGGCTCAGCTCATGCTTGGGCACCCTCTCATATAAAACCAAGCACTCTGCCTTCAGGATTGTCAAGGCCTGCCATAGGAGTGGCTTATAGGTTTATATGTGTCTGTATAAGGTAGTGATATAGGTCGCCTATACCACAGTAAGGGGTGCAAGCACACCCTTACCCAGGTTGCAGTTGCAGACCTATGGTGTCACTTTGGAGTGCTTCCCAGGGGTGGCATAATACATGCTGCAGCCCCTGGTAGGCCTCTGAGGTACCTATGCCCTAGGTACATAGTATACCATATACTAGGGGCTTATAAGGCACTCCAGAATCCAATTAGATATGTACCTAATGTACATGGAAACCATTTTAGAGAGGAAGCAGCTAGGCTGTGGTCCTTATTAGCAGGGTCACAGCCAGACTAAGGTCGAAAAACTGTGAAACACCAGCAAAAAGTGGGGGTACCCATGTGAAGCAGATCCTACTCTCCTACACACTCCATAAGACCCAACAAATGCTGAATCGTGGAAAAAACTCCTTTAGGAGTACTTTTGCTTCTTGAGGGCGGTATTGTCCTTCGTAGCATATTCCTCTACCCAATTACTGAAGGCACAAACCACTACTAGGACATATTTTAAGTTATTACAGCGCTCAAACTGAATGTAGTCCATTTGCAGGACCTCAAAAGGTGCAGTTGGTGTCGCAAACCCTCCTGTTGGAGTTCGCGTTCCCTTTCCAGGATTATACTGAAGACAGATCAAACAAGACTGGACCATCTATTTAGCAGTGCCGGCAATATCAGGATGATCCCAAACTTGCATAAGTTATTTTGCCATTGAGGATGCACCAACATGTGCCGGCCCATGTGCCATATGAATCATGGGGTATAAGTAAGCTGTGGGTAACTTCCATTTGGTCATATCTTTATTCCTCCAGCAGCCCTCATCATGCAGTGCTCCCTCCTTAGACCATTGGTCTAGTTCATCAGTGGGGGCAGATTGTTGCATGTTCAGCACCTCTTGCCTGGCATCATGTCAACGTTCAGCTTGTGACTTCACTACATACATAGGTGTGGTACTTCGCTGCATTGCGGTTTCACGTGCTGTGTGATCTGCAAAGGCATTACCTGCTCCTATTTTATCAGCCACTTTCTTGTGTGCACTACATTTAACAATTGCTAATTTCTTAAGATAGGTTAGGACAGTAAGAAGATTATGTACTAATTCTCCATGCACTATCTGTGTCCCATGTGAGGTGAGAAAACCCCTTTCTTTCCATAAGCTGCCAAATTTGTGTGTCACCCCGAAAGCGTACTGACTGTCGGTAAAAATATTAACAAGCAAATCTGTACTAAACTCACATGCTCTCGTGCAATCAATTCGGCCGCTTGGGCTAACTTCTGTGAGATGCGAGCTGTTTTCACTACTGTCTGAAGTGTTGTAATCTCATAGGCAGCAGATGTGGTGCCATCAGGCAACTTTAGTCACGAGCCGTCAACCCATAGCGCCCCATCAACACTAGAGAGAGGTGTATCTTGTAAGTCCACGCGGCCCTTTGTTTGCTCTTCAGTAAGGAATATACAATCATGTAACTCTTGTGACTGAGACTGAGTAGCTGGAAATGGCAATAGTGTAGCAGGGTTTATGGTCAGACATCTTCTCAGCGTAATATGAGGTGCCAAAAGTTTCAATACATATCCTGTCAAGCATGCACTAGTCAAATGCTGTGTTTTCATTTGATTTAGCAAAGCATTAACAGAATGGGGTACTAACACAAGCAGTTTATGTGACAAAACTTTTCCTTCACTCTGACTTATTGATACAGCCTTTGCTGCCACTACTCGGAAACATCCAGGCAGCACACGGGCAACTGGGTCAAGAACAGCTGAGAAATATGCACAAGGACATTGCTTATCACCGTGTGTCTATGTTAAAACGGAGAGGGCACAACCTTCCCTTTTGTGGACATAAAGTGTGAAAGTCTTAGTGTAATCTGGAGTTCCTAATACTGGTGCAGAGCAAAGAGCTTGGCGTAACTGTTGGAAGGCATTCTGACATTAAGTAGTCCATGGGAGGGGCATTGGAGTGTCTGTAGTCAAAAGGGCCAACAAAGCTTTAATAATGTGTGAAAAACTAGGGATCGACTGCCTACAAAAAGAAGTAAGGCCAATCAGTGCACGGACATCCTTCTGAGTACGGGGCACGGAAGTAACTAAAATGGTCTAAATGCGGTCTGGTGTAAGTGCACGTCCCTCCCTAGACAGGAGGTGACCTAAATAGGTAACCTGCTGTCTACAAAAATGCTATTTTTTTCGCAAGACTTTGTGATGGTGAGAGAAAAGAAATGATAACAATAACAGTGTTCCTTATCTGCAGCCAACAAGATATCGTCGATATATTGGATAAGGGCCACACCTTTGGGTACAGGAAAAGAATCAAGCTACCTTTTCAATGCCTGAATGTAAATGCTGGGACTCTCTGTATAGCCCTGTGGAGCACTGCAGAACCGATATGATCTATTTTTCAGGGTGAACCCGAACAAATAACGGCTGTCAGGATAAATGAGTATCGAGAAGAAAGCATTCTTCAAATTGATCACCGAAAATGTAGTGGCAGTAGGAGGGACCATAGTGAGAAGTGTAGTGATATCAGAAACTACTGGATTTTGGGGCACTACAATTTTATTAACTTCTCGCAAATCAATAATGAATCTGTAGATTTTAGTGTCAGTGTATTTTTTCCAAAATAGGAAGGAGAGGGCTATTGCAAGTGTTATAGTGGACTTCTTCCACTACCCCAATTTTAATCAATTCCTGAACAATATGTGCTAATGCTTCTTCACCTTCTCGGGATATTTTGTATTGGGGCAGTCGAGGCAATGAAACACCCTCCTTTACTTGAATATGTACAGGTGGAGTAACCATTTGACCCACATCAGTATCTGATTTAGCGCACAAAGTACTGGGTAAGGATACCAGAGCGAAATTCTCATTGATAAGACAAGCTCTCTCAACCATTGGATAATTGTCCTTCAAAATAACACATACACCTTCCGGAGAACAATGTATTGTGGCACGAAAATATTTAAGCATATCAATACCCACAATGTTGTCCGGTGTGGTAGGGGAACGCAAAAATGGACATGCTGCAGTGAATTTATCAAGTCTAAATTCAAGTGGCTGTGAAAGGGGGTTAGGTGTAGGTGTCCCATCGAATCCTATCGATGTTATCATTGTGCCGGACAGGGGAGCCCTAGGAAACAATTTTTTAGACAGAGCACTGTGGGTAGCTCCTGTATCAACCAGAAACTGATCAGTAGATCCCAAAACGTTTGCGTCAACATAAGGACCCATTTCATCTACTGGCACTTCAACCGGTTCCTTACCCCATCCTCGGCATCCCTATGTATAGTCGGAATCCGCAAGGGCATCAGCAGAATAATCAGACATTTGATATTGATTTCGTCATTCAAAAGGATTAGAGTAATTTGGTCCTTGTTCAACTGCTTCAAATCTGGGGCGAGCTCCTGTACTTCCCCTGTTTCCTGAATTCCCTGGGTGCCCTCTCATACTTCCCCTTCCCCGCTGATACTGCTGACCTCGCAAAAGAGGGCACTCAGAAAGCCAATGCCCAGTCTCTTTACAATAAGCACACTGATCAGGGGACAAATTTGCTCGAGGGAGAGGGGGCACTCCAGGTGTTTACATTGCACATCCGCCTCTTCCACCTCCCCTAAATGGTGGACCCTATACTTGAGTCAACATAACTTTTGTCTTTAACCTTCTTATCCTCCCTGCCTTTTGCTTCCTGTTCCTGCCGCTCATAATATTGGGCCATAGTCAAAAAGGAAACTGGGGAAGACATGGTCCAAGAACTCTCGCAGGCCTTTAAGCGACTAGCTATTTCCGGTAACATATTAGCGACATATTTATCGGCAAACAAATGCTTACCCGTATCATCGGCCAATGACTGACCACTATAATCATGGAATATTTCCTCAAACCTTGAAAAGAAATCAGAAACTGACTCATCTGTTTTCTGTTTACAGGACGCTACTGTAGTCCAATCTATTTTCTTAGGGGGTATGAGAGTCTTTAACTTAGTCACAATAGCTTTAATATCTCCTTCTGAGGTTTCTGCGCAGGCTCCCTTTCCGCATCTATGTGTTCTAAATGTTCCCAGGTATCACCATATGCCACATTGTCATTTATTTTACGTATTGTTCCCACATATCAGGAGGCAAAATAAGCCCGAAGAACATATCAATATCTGGCAAGGTCACAGTTCAGGAGCTAATGGCTCCTTCCACCTCCTCATAGAAGGTGGCAGGATTTTTCCAGGGATCGGGCAAAGCAGCTTTAAGAGCCATCACGTCATCTTTATTCCAAGGAGTGTAAACCCAATTATATATCAAATATCCCTTTGCATCATCTGAAGTTTTATCATCATTGGTCCCGGACCCTTCGGAGGAACAGACAGGGGTGCAGCTTCACGCATAGGTTTTATAGCAACTGTAGCACTACTGGGTGCAACCTCTTCCACCAGAGCATCTACCTCCTGTGCTTGGGTTTGAATTGCTTCTATACCTCTCTGTTTTCTAGCTAATTCTTGCTCCTTTCGTAAACGTAATGTTGCGTCTCGTATTTTAACCACTCGTCTAATCATATATGATAAGGCAGAAAAAGGGAAAGTCCACTCTGTTAGTCGTTTATAATTAGTATTTATATCAGTTGGCTCTAGCTGCTGAGAAATGTGTCTAAAATCAAATATTACCTCCCAAGAAAATGTTTCTACAAAATAAAATTGCTCCATATTTTGCCACTGTTGAACCATACCTACAATGACAGATGCAGTGTGAGGCCGACGAGCCTCCTCTCTAGCAACGGTTTTTAATTTATCTTTTTCTGCCTTAGTCAAAGTAGAGGGAGTCTGTCGCCCATCTTGCTTATCTTGTTCTTTGTCGTCTGAAGACAAATGCTCGCCGTCAGAAACCTCATCAGGGGCACGTGGAGTGGGAAATTTACATGGGGGTGAGGGGCGTTCTAATAGGATGCAGTCATCCTGAGGTTATTACGTATGGGATAAATAGGGCGCCTAATAGGGTACTGGCCATTTACCTCAAATCGACATTCCCAATCTTCTTTTAGGGAACAGCATTTTTCACACCTGATGGGGATTATTAGTTTACTGTTATGCTCTTTGGTTTAAAGAATACCCTGCCACCTTCCAGTGGTTGGTTAATCAAGTTGTTGTTAGGTTGGAGACCTTTAGTGAAGCATTTCTTGATGATACTGCTCTCTTTAGCTCCTTTTGGCAGGAATACCTGGTCCACCTGGGGAAGGCTATCCAGGCCTTGTAATCTGCAGGCCTACCTATCAAGGCATCCAAGTGTCAGTTAGAGCAGGGAACCGTTGAATACTTGGGCCACCTTGTAGGTGGATGCCGAGTGCAACCTTTGGAACTCAAGATCCAGACAATTCTGGACTGGGAGGCTCCTACAACCCAGACCCATGTGAGAGCATTCCTTGGCTTGACTGGGTGTTACAGGAGGTTTGTGAAGGGGTAAGGATCCATTGTGACACCCCTCATGGAACTTACCACAAGAAAATGCCAAAGAAAGTGAACTGGACAGTTAGTTGTCATAAAGCTTTTGACACCCTGAAAGAGTCAATGTGCTCAGCACCAATTCTCAAAGCTTCAGACTACTCCAAGCATTTCATGGTGCAGACTTATTCCTCTGAGCTAGAGATAAGAGCGGTCCTATCCCAGACCAATGATAATAGCCATGACCAACCAGTTGCTTTTATAAGCATGAGGCTACTCCCCAGGGAACAGAGTTGGAGTGCCATTGAGAAGGAGACCTTTGCTGTGGTTTGGTTCCTGAACAAGCTGAGTCACAACCTATTTGGGACTGACTTCCTAATACAAACTGACCACAGACCTCTCAGATGGCTAATGCAAATGAAAGGTGAAAATCCCAAACTGCGGAGGTGGTCTATCTCCCAACAGGGAATGGACTTTAGCGTGGAACACAGATATGGGATTACCCATGCCAATGCAGATTGACTTCTAGGTTCTTTCACTTAGACAATGAAGACTCTCTTGGGAAATTTTAGTCTCATCCTCTTTCGTTTGGGGGGGGAGTTGTGTAGGAAAGTGCCCCATTTTGCATGGTTACCTCCTTACTTTTTGCCAGATACCTGATGCCAACTTGACCAAGATGTGCTGGGACACTGCTATCAGGTCCCAGCACCAGTGTTCTTTCTCAAAACTATACCTTTGTCTCCACAATTGGAACATTCTGGGTCACCTGTAGGTCCCTTGTAAAAGGAACCTTTGGTACTGAGGGCCCTGTGACAAGAGAGGGCCTCTGAAGGGCTGCAGCATTTATTATGCCACCCTCTGAGACCCCTCACTTTAACACCCTCACACTGCCATTGCAGGCTGCGTGTTTTGGTGCAGACCAAACTGAAGAGTGGACACGGCACACATCCGTGTGTGCCATGCCTGCAACTCTGTCAGTGGCATGGGTAAGACACCCCTCTCGCAGGCCTTAAAGACCTAAGGCAGGGTGCACCGTACCACAGGTGAGGGCATAGCTGCAAGAGCAATATACCCCTACAGTGTCTGTGCCATTCATGGACATTGCAAGTACAGTGAAGACATTTTGAGTACATGGGCTATGAGGTTGTCATTACTAACTCCACGGGTCCATGATGGCTTTGCTGAAAACTGGGAATTTTGGTACCAAACATCAAAGCATAATAAGCCACACTGATGCCAGTGTTGGATTTATTTAAAAAATGCACTCAGAGGACATCTTAGAGATGCCCCTTGAAAAACAACCAACTTCTAGTGTATTGGCTGACTGGTCCCTGCCAGCCTGCCACCACCAGACAGGTTTCTGACCTCATAGGCTGAGAGCCTTTGTGCTCTCGGAGGTCCGGAACAAACCCTGCTCTTGGTGGAGGTATTTGACACCTCTCCCTAGCAGAAACAGCAACACTTGGTGGGGTGCTCAAAGGTGCTCACCTTGTGATGCGCTGATTAGGGCCGCTCCAACTAGTGGAGATGCCCACCCCCCTGTCCAAGCCCCACTTTTTGCGGCAGGACAGGCAGGAAAATTAGTAAGCAGAGCAGAAGTATCCACCTCAGCCTTGTACGCCCCTAGGTTCGCCAAGAGCTGAGGTGAACCCCGCTCATAGAAATTCTCTATCCTAAATTGGAGAATTAGGCCCAATAGGAACAGGGATGTGCCCCTCTCCCCAAAGGGAGGGGGCACCCAAAGGGTGTAGTCACCCCAGGGGATAATGGCCATTGGAGGCTGCCCCCCACCACCTCAGTAATGTCCTTAAGCTTAGTATTTAAGAGCTCCCCTGAGCCCTGTTCCTCACATTCAATGGATCAATTGAAGAAGATAGAAGAAGACCGCTGCCAGACCGGGAACTGAACCGCTGCGGACAGAACCCAGCAAGAACCCCTCTGCTTGTAGCCCGTACAACAACTGGACCTGCTGTCCTTTTTTAAAAAACCCTGCCAGGCCTCCAAGAAACCTCGGAGACCTTCCAGTCTTCAACTAATTTCCAAGAACCTTCCTTTGGGCTAGAGGCGCTGGTCCCTGGCGATCACTGGTACAAGAATCGCAGTAGTTGAGGACCGATACTTGTGTTGACACAACTCTGCCCTGCCAGAAGAAAGCACTGCAGCTGGATGGCCTCTATGGCCTAGAGGGATCCCCTTGGCCCAACATTTCAAGCTGTTCACAACTACGTTCCCAAGAGCCTGTACCCTACTTCCAATGGCCCTGTCGGCCACCTCCTGCCCCGCCTGCTCGACTGCGGACTCTCCAAGACGACCCAACCTCGGCGAACTCCTCCATCCCCAGCGCATCGCCATCCCCACAACCGCGACTGCTGAGCCGGTGGTGTCTCCCGTCGACCTACCGTGACTCGCTGACGAAGACCGCAACAGTCCCCTGCGTTGGCAACCTACTAATTCCCATTCACCCCCATTGCTCTCTGATGACCAGGAGAGCGGACCACCATTGCCAGTATCGACCGCTTCGGCGTAGATACTGAACTCTGCACCCGGCCACCCCAGTGCTGCTGGTGGTGCAGTGCCCAGCCTAAAATGACCCTTGCCCAGGGTCAGATCAATCCCCGAAGACTCTCAATGTAAATCGTGTACTTATCCACTGAGGCATAACACTGTTTTCCTTACTTATGACTGCACTGCACTCTATCGCTTACCTACAACTGTCTATCTTGTGCCGGTACTAAAGGTTACTTTTTCGAATTGACAATACCAGAGTACTTCCAAGACCATAAAGTACTGCTACTGTCTTTTTGAAAGTATTACCAACCTGTAACTGAGTTCAACTTGGTTCCTAAAATAAAAGTAACTAAAGTAATATTTTTGAAAAACATTGGTCTAGAGTTAGTCCTCGAGTGTGTGTTACTGTCTGCCTTGAGTGTGTACAACAAATGCATTCACACTACCTCTGATAAGCCTAACTGCTCAGCCCAGTTACCACTAAATTGAGAGTATGGTAGTAAACCTCTGCCATACCTTTGGGGACTCCCTGGACTCTGTGCACACTATACCTCTTTTTGGAATAGCATATACCGATGCCGCTTCCTTCAATTTCATAACAGCCTCATCAGAGAAAAACATATCGCTGTCACTTGGCATGCTTTAGTAGCACCAACGATGCCCTAAAGTGCATCCTCCTCAATGTCCGCTCCTTGCACAAGCACGCCATAGAGATCTGGAACCTCCTTGACACCCTCTCACCCGACGTCACCTTTTTCACAGAAACCTGGACCAGCGCCTCCTCCGCCACAGACATCGCCATCCCAGAAGGATACAAGATACTGAGGAAGGTCCGCCCCACCCGCCTGGGATGAGGTCTCGCCATCGCACACAAAAAAACCTCCACCTCGAGAGACTCCTGCCCCACAGCCAAACCCCTGCACTTCCAGGCTAGAACCATCCCCAACTCCACTCTCCACTGTGCAAACAAACTCGGTTCATTATGCAACACTGAAAGACATCGCCACAGCAAAGCCAACTGGTTCATCACCTACCTCCAAGAAGCCAGATGCACCTGCAGACACCTCGAGAAGAATTGGAGAAATAGCAAGACACCCGAACACTACTCCACCTACAAAAACACCATGACGGAGTACAACCAACGCATCAGAACCTCCAAAAAAAACTTAATCCGCAAAAAAATCCTTGCCAACGCCAGCAACACGAAGGAACTTTTTAACATCATCCAAGAATTCTCCAAACCCCCCAGCAAATACATGGACATCACCCAGTCCCAGGACCTCTGTGACAAGCTCGGATTCTACTTCCACCTGAAGATCAAAACCCTCTACGACAATTTCAACTACCAGACCCCCGACCGAGCAACCATCACACCCCCTGACAGCACCATTCAGACCACCATCTTCTCCTGGACCCAGGTCACTACCAAAGAGACCACTTCGACTGTGAAGGGCATCCACTCACGGGCACACACAGACCCCTGCCCTCCTCACATCAATCTCAAGGCCGCTGCCGCAATGGCACCAGAATTAAATCACACCATGAACACCACCTACAACACCGGCACCTTCCCTGGCGACTGGAAACGGGCAGAAGTCAGACCCCTGCTCAAGTAACCTTCAGCAGACCCCACGGACCTCAAGAACAACTGGCCCATCTCACTCCTCCCCTTCGCGCAAAAGTCGCCAAAAAGACAGTCAACGCACAACTAACCAGGTTCCTGGAAGACAACGCCATCCTCGACCCCTCTCAATCCGGATTCCATAGCAACCACAGCACCAAGACCACCCTACTCGCCGCCACGAACAACATCCGCACCCTCCTCGACCAAGGCCACACCGCAGCCCTCATCCTACTTGACCTATCAGCAGCATTCAACACCTTCTCCCACCGCACACTTGCCGACAGACTACACGCTGCCGGCATACAAGGAACAGCCCTTTACTGGATCCGCTAGTTTCTCACTGGCAGAAGCCAGAGGATCAGACTACCACCCTTCCTCTCCGAACCCACGGAAATACACTGCGGAGTACCGCAGGGATCGTTGCTCAGCCCTACCCTCTTCAACATCTATATGGCCCCCCTTGCCACCATAGTCACAACACGGCCTCAACAAAGTGTCCAATGCCGATGAGACCCAACTCATCCTCTCCCTCACCAAGGACCCCACCACCTCCAGAATCAGATTCCAGGAAGTAAAGCAAGACGTTGCATCCTGGATGAGAAACAGCTGCCTGAAACTCAACATGGAGAAGACAGAAGTGCTTGTCCTCGGAACCTCCCCGGCAGCATGGAACGACTCCTGGTGGCCCTCTGCCCTGGGCACCCCTCCCACGGATCACACCAGAAACCTCGGCAACGTACTCTACTCCTCCCCCTCCATGAACCGTCAAGTCAAAACCGTCACCTCCAGCTGTTTCAACACCCACCGTATCCTCCGCAAGACATTCAAATTGATCCCCCCAGAGTCAAGGAAGACAGTCACCCACGCCCTCATAACCAGCAGGCTCGACTACGGGAACGCCTTCTATGCCGGCATCAACAAGTCTCTTCTCTGCAAGCTCCAGACGATACAGGACACTGCTGCCAGACTCGTCCTCGGCCTCTGCCTATTACCTATTAGCCAACACCTACAGAACCTCCACTGGCTTCCTGTCGAGAAGAGAATGCCCTTTAAACTACTCACCCGCGCCTACAAATCCCTCAACAACACTGGACCCCAATAACTCAATGACAAAATCAACTTTCATGCACCCAAGAAAAACTTTCGATCCGCCAATCACGCCCTCGCCGAAATCCCACGTATACACAGAACCAGAACAGGGGGAAGAGCCGTCCCCTACATAGCGGCCAAGACCTGGAACGAGCTCTTGATCGACATCAGAGGCGCCTCCTCCCTGAACACCTTCAGGAAGGCCCTCAAGACCTTGCTCTTCAACTAAATGGAGCAGCAGACCCTCCCCCCCCCCCCCCCGTGCCTTGAGACACTCGCTGGTGAGTAGCACGATAATAATTCCCTGATTGATTGATTTTTTATTTTTAAAAAGAAAATCTTGGTTCTGGATTTTCTTTTTGAAAATGAAAAATAAAACCGTTTGGTACAGTCATGTTGATAGAGCCCTATACCAAACTATAAACAGCACTTACAAAACCCACTGGTTTCTGCCAATGATTTAGAAATGACCACCAGCTTGGCAGCCATTTCTAAATAGTTGGGTGGTATCTCCTTTGGGTTGAAGGAGTAAGGAGGGATTTAGGAAGTCTCTCTGATGGAGAAACGGCCCACCCATCTATATGTAAGTTAGGCTCCTAATTGTTAATGGAAACAAATAGGAGCCAGTCGATGTCCAGGGGTATATGTAGAGTGTGAGATACATTGGGTAAGATCAAGCCAATTAAAAGCATCTATCAGTTTGAGAGAGCCATTGAGGCAAGATTGTCTAGGTGAAAATTTAGATTGTCAAGCACAATGAAATTAGTAGCTTTTAGCACGAAAAGGGAAAAGATGTAAATGATGGTAGTACTGAAAATAATTCTAGGTGTTGGTAGATGATATAGAAGAGCCCCAGATAAAGAGCCATTTGAGTGGTGGTTGAGGTTAAAAAAGACATTCAGTTGAAGACAGAAGGGGAGAACAGGATTGAGTGCAGGGAAATGAAGATCTAAAAATAATGGCAACAAACCCCTACTCCACTTAAGAGTGCGCTACGCATAGAATTGAATGGCCCTCTGGAATTGCAAGGCAATATCAGGTGATGAACTATTGCAGAACCCCAGAAAAAAGATGGCAAAGATATTCCTTAAAAATAAAACATGCAAAGAAGGAAGCGGGAAAGAAAGTTCCATATGATTAGCAACTTTTACGGAGGCTTCAGTGAATCTGGGAGGCTTCAGTGAATCTGACAGATTCCTGCAAAGAAACGTGGGTAGAGCGGATTTGCCTTTGATGTAATTATAGTGAGAAAAAAGTAGCCATTATAGTGGTTAGTGGGGAAGTAGATTTGAGCACAATGCTTACTAACAGTATGGTTAAAAGAATGTTGCTCTTCTGAGAAGTATGAGATTCAACCAGTATGTGGTTGCCAATGAAGAGGTCTGCAAGCAACAGAACTCCTGACTTGGCTATAGTCCAGACACAGACATGAAGACAGACTGACTTTTGGCTCACCTTTGGTGTGCTGCAGCGTTCCAGAAATATGCTGCTATAACTTGAAGGGGTGTGGACCAAAGAAAGACTAGAACGCCACCCCCTGCCAATCACATAGGCGGACTCACCTTCCACAGTTTGCCAGATGTATAATACATGTAATCACACAGTTGAAATTGTGTGTCTGCCTAAATCCTGCAGCTACATCATAAGTAATTCAGCACAGATCACGGTAATGCTTTATGCAAATGCGTAGGTTCAAATAATCAGCGTCTTGATCCTCATTGTGAAATGCCATTGGCCATTGTTAGTCTTTTGACTATCTCAGTAGTGATTTTCTGCACACATAAACAATGTGCAGCATTGTAGCAAAAATACCTTTTCCCATTTAGTCTCATCCAAAGGAGAATGTAACTACTTTGTGATCTGCTTTTCATTAGCTTTGTGTACACACTGGGTATACATCAGAGGCAAAGACCAATTTGTAGAGTTACAGGCAATATTGATGATGCTTATACCTGTGAAAGGCTATTTTACACAGTTGCTATGGACACTTCTGTAAAAAAGAATCCACTAGGCTGGGCAGCTATATGTGTACACGCACACACATGCACGCATACGCACTCTCTCTCTCTCTCTCTCTCTCTCTCTCTCTCTCTCTCTCTCTCTCTCATACATTTCACTTGTATCTGAAAAACTTTGCACTGTCAACTGGGCAATTTCGCTATCACATTTTCACAGCAGCCCAGTGCAAATATGATCAGTGCAAGTACCGATGCAAAATGTTCCAGTGACTAGTGTTGTTATATTGCCGGGTTAGGCACATGTAGACATGCAGCTTTTTTCTTACATTGTCCTACAATAACAGTTCAGCCATGAACTTTTGCACATATTTGCGTGCGCAACAATATTAGATTAGTTTCTCTGAAACTAAACTTGTTTAAACATCTAGCTTCGCACAACATTATCACAATGCCCTGAACATCATGTACGAGGTCTCTTTTCGCACTATGTACAAATGTCATCTCTATCAACATCCATGGGGCATTAGGGCTATCTACATATTCATAACACCACTAATCGATATGCACATCGCAATGCTGCTTTCTATTATAAAAAGATGAGCATCCTGATAGATTAATACAGGAGGCACTTCAGCTGACACCGAGGGTCCTTGCATGCTAAGACTTCACCACACAGCGATCTGACATCTCATGAGAGGTGTCCAGTTTGTGACTAAGACGGAGTCCTTCATTTATTCCAATCAGGTAATAGGGTTGGATCGTCCGTAGGGGGTATTCTTGGCTCCACACCTCTACACACTCTAGATACACTTAGAGTAGGGTTTGCATAGTAGGAGTACACTCGATCATTGCCTTGTTTTATATGCCTGCTTATATACCCTATTTTAATACCATGGTAGAACCATATCTACTATTTACGCTTTTTGTGCTCGTAATCACTTTTATATGCTTCTGTCTATTAATCATTGCAGCACACATATTTTATATAGGAATAACGATGGTTCAATAAATATATTGGAAGAGTCCCACTGTGTATTCTCTGTATACCTCTCTGAGAATAAGTGAGCACGAGTGACCGAGCGAAAGGTTCTGTACTGTCTCCACGATCTCTGAGGGTCCAGGGTCGTCATGTTCAGTTGTGGCCAGAAATCATTCGTTCCCTGGTAAGGTTAGGGGGGCTTATGGTGGCAGTGTGAGCTAGCTGGTCTATAGGGCAACATATCCTGCAAGGCTGTCCGGAATCAGTCTATGCACCAAGCCCTTAGTTTATGTTGTCCAACAAACTCGCAGATCCTATAGATTAGTAGGAACTACACAACGGTGTAAAATTGCTGAGTCAGTAGCATTATGGAAGCAGTCCACCTCCTGCTGTATACAAGAGTTCTGAATGGTTGGTTCAGTGAGGGAAGCATGCTATACCACATTTCACATGTCTGTGAAAAGAAGATAAAGACGAGAGAGAGGATTTGTTAAATGGAATACTAATGTGAGATTGAGGGCCAGATTTAGAGCATGGTGAACAGCGTACTTGGTCTCAAGCGCTCACCATCATCATCATTAATCTTTATTCGGTTTACACATGGGAATCTATAAAAGTACACAATAAAAACAGCACAGTTACTATATTAATAATACATTTAAAAAAGAGTACACAGGAGGAGCCAAGATGGCGACCGGGACGGCAGCGTAGACTCCCGGCTCCGTGAACCTCCGCATCCCGCACGGATATCCTGCCTGAGATCCTCAACCTGTGCTACGTGGTCGTGTTTCTGAAGGAGAGGGGCTCCCGACTGTGTGACTCCGAGGTTTCTAGCCGTGCTATCGCCGGAGAAAACTGCATCTGAACTTTGCGGCCTGTGCGGCCCTGGAGCCGGGACATCGAGTGGACGCCGTGGCCGGGTGGCAGTGCGACAACAGCGGCCGGTGGTGACTGGGTGGAGTCGGCCCACCGGAGCGGTGCCAAACTCGGCCTACATTTTGGCGTGGTCACTTCTACTGCCCAGTGTAGCTGACCGAGTGCATGACCGGGGGTGCAAATCTTAGATCCTCCGGTGACTGCCCTTGCCTTGCTGGTGAGCTGCCCGGCCGCCGCCCGTATCCTGCCCCGATCATTGCGGGCCGGCCCGGATTTCTACGGGAGCTGGTCCGTGGTGGGGACGACTGTTGCCCGTGACCACGGATAGTTTTTTGCCTGCCCCCGGAACCCGGTCACCCGCGACGTGGACATCGCGACGCTTGTCCCGGGGTCCCGGCCCCGGTGAGGGTCGGGCATACTTGGCGGCCATCTTGGGTCGATGAAGCCTACCATCCTGTCCGCTGGGCCGCAGCGGGCCTGTGAGCGTACGATTTTTGGGAGTGTGGCGGCGAGATCACAGAGAGCTGAGCTGGGGTACGGCGACCTCCTCGAGGCTCTTGGTACTCTTCACTCCTCCTTGGTTCATGGTTTCGTGATCTTGGGGAGTAAGCTCGATGGTGTGGCGTCGGAGTTGGGGCAGTGGCGGCCCGCCTGTCCGCACGAACACAGAGTCTACCCACACTGCGCGCAGGAGGACGCTGTGGCGGCCACCCCTGAGGTTAGTACACGACTGGACGCCCCGGCCAGTATGCTACAGTGTGTTCGACCTTCTGAGGGCCTGATCTGTTCCGGAGGCGTCGGACCTGAGTGGGATGTGGTGGCCTCGTCCCGTGCATGCCCTCCTGCGACCCAGAGACAACTCCAGCAACTAATGTCTGCTTTGGCTGCTTCTGCCTTCCTGAACCTTGCGTGCAGTGCAGATCCTAGGGCAGCACTGGGAAGCCTGTTTCCTCACGCGGCGGACTGTGTTGATGCTCAGAGACTTCCACCCCACCTGTGTGCGTCGCTTCTTTGTCGTTGTTGGACATTCCTCTGCCTAGGAACACTGGGTATGGTGCTGGGTCGAGGGGTTGGCATGGGCAGAATTCCACAGAGTGGTCAGGGATGAGGCTGGCCCCTCGGGGGTGGTCGCCTAGTGGACGGGCGGGCTTGGGGTGGTGTGCTCTCCTGACATGGCTACTGGCACAATAGGTGCATAATGCTCCCCATCGTGGTTTGAGAAGATTGTTTTTGTGCTGTTCCTTGTTCACTTTAGGGGAACCTTACCGTGCGGGAGGGAGAAGCCGGGGGTCTGTTATGAAGGCCCTCCTCCAGCTTATAAATACTTTCTCTACCCCCCCGTCTGGTGGGGGTCCTTTCCTATTTCTTTTTCCCTATTCTCCTACATTTCGGGTCTGGTTCCAGGGCGACAGGCACACTGCTGGGGGGGGGGGCCGTACTCATCGGCAGAGGTGCAGGGTGGGGGGTTGGGGGAGGGGATTCTGTATTCTTTTATCTTTTTTTCCATGGCCTCCTTTTTCTTCTCTGATTCTTTTTGTTTTTCTTTTTCTGGGATCAGCGTGATACACCTCCTTTTGCTATGCCTCGTTGCCGTTCCATGTGTTCACAACTTCCGGGGTGTTCTTGGGGAGTTCTGGCGGGGGACTGCGGGCGCAACTGTATACTATGTTTTTCCCCATCCTGACGTTCTTGTGTTTGCGCCATTGACCGAATAGATTGCTGTAACTCGCTAACGTTCATTACTCTGCATATCCGTGATCGTTGTTTTAAAATTGCTTGTCACCTGATCCTTCTGCCTTGTTTCATCATAAAATGAAAACCTCTTTCTCCTGGTGCCCTACTTACGCTGTTCACAGTATTAGCAGTACGATTTTGCTCCCCGAAGTGCTGCCTGTGTTTATACTTGTCGTTATTGCTCTGATTGCTTAGCGGCCGGCCCTGGGGGGTTGTAGGCCCATACTTGTTCTTATTGAACTGTCAATAAAGGTTTTCAAAACAAAAACAAAAAAAAGAGTACACAATAAAAACAGCACAGTTAAATATATTATCAATACGTTGAAAACAGAGTCATGACTCAGTACCCACTCCCAATGGCTAAGCACAAAAGTTTGAATGTAGCAGCACAGGCTGTCTAAACCCAAAAACAAAAACCTACTTATAACAATCTGGCGCCACCCTCACATATAACTTAGTCCAGGACATGTCAACGATACAATGAGGGGAAATACATGTTTAGAAAGTAATACTATTCAAGATGCACAACTAGCACATAGCTCTTAAGCATAGAACAGACCGACCATCACAAGAACCGACCCTCCTTTCTCTAGTCTACTGAACTCTCAGTGGGTAAGCCACCATAAAAGGAACTAAATTGAGATGGAACCAAGTTAAAATGTGGGTAGATACAATATCACTCAAATACGACTGCATGCCGCTCACTGGGGGAATGTGTAAGTATAAGACCACCAAACTCTTCAAAATGTCATGTCGATCCCTTGCAGCCCTCGCAAACCCCACGTAATTTGACCTTTAGTTCTACTTCTAGCAGTCGAAGGTGAAACACTCCTCATTAGGTATAAAAGGACTGCTCAGAGATGAATACACCTACTTGATATAACACAGCCAGTGTATGTCAAGCGAGTGGTCAAGGGAGAGGCTATCGGCTATAATGCACCTATCCAGTAATGCTTCAGGCCTCATGCAGATCGAATGCTACAGCAGGATAGGTGCTGCCTTATAATAACCTCAATAAAAGGAAGGCCTAGTTTGTTGTGGCAGATGGAGGCAGCAGTAAATTGAGGGAACAAGAGCATTAAGTATAAAAAAAATGTTCTACATAGTTTGTACTTTATCCACCTTGAATACCCTGAAATTCTTGTCCCATAAGTTTCAACTGACTTATTTGGCACTATATAAAGGTCACATTTCTTTCATATGGCGTGAGCCTAGCCCAGCCGCAAACCTAGAAGCTGACCCAGAATTTGCAAGCAAGTGCTGCAATTAAATGTCAATCTGGGGAGTGCAGCTATCCTTTTCATCAAACAAAACACCAAGGTCGCTGAAAGTAGGGACAACAGGAATACGGACCTCGTTGATACTAAATAGTGAAGATTTTGAATGTTTGTTCCCAAAGTCACAACAAACGTTTTCTGGATATTTGATATGAAGTTTAGGTTTCCCATAAATTGAGTGAATGTATTTAGCTGAGACTGCAATATGTAGGGCATGCAGACCATAAAAAGAGCATCATTCACGTACAACAGTAAGGAAATGAACTTCTTGCCTATCTTGGGTATATCCAGAGGGGGATCAAGCAGGGCCTTCTCCAAACCATTTATATACAGCGAGAAGAGAAAAGAGACCAAGACACAACCTTGCCTGACCCCCTGCCTGACTGAAAAACCTTTCCTAGCAGATGCTTTTGAATAGATGTTAGACAGTAGATGTAGAACTCCATGATCAACGACCATGGAAACTAATATAGTCCAAAGTTTACTATGGTTGATGCAATTGAACACACTGCTAAGGTCCATGAAGCCCTGGTGTATTTTCTTATTATCAATTCCAGGTTCAGGCACTGTTCAAGAGTACCAATGCCCTTATGAAAGCCATATTGTAAATAAGAGAGGATTGAATTGTCTACCACCCATGTCTCAAGTCTTTTTATAAGCACCCTGCCTAAGATTTTAATAGAGGAATCAAGTAGGGTTATTGGCGGTAGCATGCAGGACTGGTCTTATCGCCCTTCTTAAATATTGGGACTATGGAAGCCTTGTCCCATGACCTACATAGAGCTCCACTGCAAGCCAAATTAAAAACATTTGCATGGACCACAAACTAACGTTGCAGTACACAAACGGTCAGCCAGAACTCCGTCCAGACCTAAAGCTCCACCAGATTGTTTGGAAATTATGGCCTGTAGTGTTTCTTCTGTAGAAAAATTCAAACAAGAATTACATACCCATACTGGCTCAATATTAGAGGAAACATCAATAGCGAAATGCAAAGCAAAAATGTTTCCGTAGTGGGAAACCTAATCCTCCTCAGACACCAGTGATGGTAACAAGGGCAGAACCATCTCCAAAATGCTCCAAGTTAGAACTAAACAATGATGGATGCAATCTAGTTGGATCAATCTTTGGCCATCTTAGGTGCATTCCCTTTGGGCTGGCAGCCTGAATATTTTTAAGGTAGAGCGAGAAAAATTCCAAGTGGCCTTCTATCAACATCTCCATAGTCACCAGATTCTGATTACTATGACAGGAAGGAATTGACACCATAGTACGTTATATAGGAGAGAAGGGCACTGGATGACTGAATTGACAGAAACTGGATCATTAGCAGCCAAGGAATTAAGTTTATCAGAAGTAATATTTGAAGAGGCCACAAAGCTAGTTCGGCTAAAATTAAGGGGCCTAAGACAAAATGTACATTCTACCAGATCTGAGAATCTATTTCTGGTTGAGCAATTAAACTGGACAAATCCCACAAGAGCTGTATGATTATCTTTACTCGTAACCCCAGACTGCAGTTGTGTGGGTTTTTAAAAGAAACCTAACTGTATCATCTGGATCCTAGTAGACCAAGATTGTGGAACCTTAGTCAAGAAGAGAACATGTTCCATAGTGCAAGGGGGTACAAGGGTCCAGTAAAGGTCCCGGATAAAGATCACAAAACAGATTCCCAGCCACGGAGAACTGTTATTAGACACTCTAAGAAGGTGAAGGGGAAGGAAGGAGAGTTAATAGAACCCCAAGGTGGAATAAAGAACCCCAGAATACAACCTTTGACTAAGAATGAGCGTGATGATGGCAAGAGTAATCAGGTAGGTGGGCAAAGGAAAAATTAGATTCTAAGGAACAAATAGAGAAAGGAAAAGGATTGGAACCATCAGGTGGGAGAAGGAGGGATGAGGTTAGTGGTGGTCCCCGAGAAATAGAATGCAGAAAAGGGAATGGCTCCTGGATATAGTTTGAATTAACACACCAAGGGAAAGGCAGGAAGAAAGCTAGTAAATTAAACCCACTAAATTGATCCCAGCTGCTTCTCTCCTTTTCCAAATGTGTAAGCTTGAGAGATATAGCAACCGAAGAACTTAGACAAGTGAGATTTATTGAAAATAAAATAGGAAACGAAGTAACAAAAGTTTTGTTGTACGCATGGCTGGTTGAGTCAGCACTGGTAAATGCAGAGCAAGAGTTATTCAAAGAAGGAATCAGATTAATCCGAGGGATGGAATTGTCATAAGGGAATTATCATGATAAACCTTGTTTGAAGAAGGGTTGGGAATAAGACAGGTTAGGCTGATAAACCAGGGCTATGATGGTAAGAAAGACCTTGAAATTACCATAAGACACCATGTGATAGATAGATTTAAGGAAGGATTAACCTCAGCAAATGGACATAAGGCTCTCACATCTCCAGTAAATGGGGAAAAGAGTTGGCTAAGTGAGATTGATTAGGAGGCCGGGTCTTCGCACAGCCTTGGCATACTTACTTGGCATATTAACGGCTACAGTAGAGTGTCGAAATTGGAAAGTTTACAAAAATGTATTGACCTTAACGAGATCGTGTGTTTACAAGAAACGTGGCCATGCAACGAAATCCCAATGATTGAAAGGTATGTACAGCTGAATAGTTCAGCTAGGAGGAGACAATTTGGACGCCTGTCTTGTGGACAAATAACTCCACCAAAAAATTTAAGGAGGGGGTCTCCCTGGAAGTCAAATGTAAAAGGGTGGTGGCCTGCAGAGTCTTCCTTCTGGATCCCAACCCATGGCATGATGGTATAGTCATAGTAAATGTTTATATGCAGAGGGATGGAAATAAGGAGTATACAATTGAACTGGAAAAGTTCAATAAAGATATACAGGCTTTAACTGACTTACACCAGAGAGATTTACTTAGATTGTTGGGAGACTTTAACCACAAATTAAACCCCTATAGAGTTGCCCATTGGTGCAAAGAGCTATCGCCGCCACTGACGACATCAGGACCCTGATGGACAAAGGAGAAACAGCCGCCCTCACCCTCCTGGACCTATCAGCAGCCTTTGACACAGTCTGCCACAGCACCCTATCAGCACGCCTCCATGACGCCGGTATTCAAGAGAAGGCCCTGGCCTGGACCACATCCTTCCTCTCCGGCAGAACCCAGAGCGTCCGCCTCCCACCCTTCCGCTCAAAAACCACCGAGATCATCTGCCGCGTACCACAGGGATCCTTCCTCAGGCCGACGTTGTTCAATATCTACATGGCACCTCTCGCCCACGTCGCACGACAACATAACCTCAACATCATCTCCTACGCCGACGACACCCAGCTGATCATATCCCTCACCGAAGACCCCCACACCGCCAAAGCCAACCTCCACAGAGGAATGAAGGCCGTAGCCGACTGAATGAAGGACAGCAGACTGAAGCTGAACTCAGACAAGACGGAGGTCCTCATCCTCGGACCCACCCCATCAGCCTGGGACGACTCTTGGTGGCCCACATCGCTAGGCACAGCCCCGGAACCCACGGACCACGCACGCAACCTGGGGGTCATCCTCGACTCCACTCTCTCCATGACCAGGCAAGTCAACGCCGTCTCCGCGTCTTGCTTCAACACCCTCCGAATGCTCCACAGGATCTTCAAATGGATCCCCCTCGACACGAGAAAAACCGTCACCCAGGCCCTCATCACCAGCAGATTCGACTACGGGAACGCCCTCTACTCAGGAACAACAAACAAGCTCCTGAGACGACTACAACGAATCCAGAACGCCTCGGCTCGACTGATCCTCAACGTCCCCCGCCGCAGCCACATCACACCCCACCTGAGAGACCTGCACTGGCTCCCTGTCAACAAGAGGATCACCTTCAAACTCCTCATCCACGCACACAAAGCACTACACAACACCGGACCTACTTACCTCAACAACCGACTCAGCTTCCACATCCCCACCGGAAGCCTCCGCTCGCCCTCGCCACAGTCCCTCGTATCCGGAAAACCACTGCCGGCAGCAGATCCTTCTCCTACCTCGCCGCCAAGACCTGGAACACTCTCCCTACCAGCCTACGACAGACCCAGGACCTTCTGGCCTTCAGAAGACTCCTCAAGACCTGGCTCTTCGATCAGTAGTGGTTTAATGAGGAATGCCGGATATTAAAAGCAAGAATAAGAAAAGGGGAAAGAAGTCTGAGGTTAAAGTTTGATCTAGATATGTTTATTTGCCTTCAGAAAACATATAAAATCGTTATCAGGAGACAAAAACGAATGCATAAAGAAAGTTGTTGGGGAAGCCTAGTAGAAGCAATAGAATAAAAAAATATAAAAATGTTCTGGAAGTTAGAACACAGGGCACCTTGAATTGAGTGGTGACAGAAGACGCCTGGGAGAGATATTTGGGAGAAATATATGGGAAAGGGGAATACAAAGCAGAGCAGTAAGACGCACACTGAGCGGGGGCGGAGGAGGATATCAGCTCTCTCTTTACAGCAATAAATAATAGACAAATTATAGTAAATTTAACTCTGACTCGAGCAGCTGGTCCAGATAACATCCCAGCGGTAATTATAAAGACCAGGCCTGATTGGTGGGCAGAATTTTTACCCAAATGTTTGTTGGTATACTTGACTCGGTGCAGATGCCCGAACACTAAAGAGGGTAAATTATCAGACCCATCCATGAATGGGGAGATATAAAGGTACCAAAGAACTATAGGTTAATCAGTCTTCTGAATGTGGGAGAAAAGGTCTTTGCAAAAAACAAGTTGGAAAGACTTAAGGAATGGGCGAAGTAAATCAGATTGTGCCTCCCGAACAGTGGGGGGCTTTAACGAGTGCCACTCCACTGTTGATCACTGTTTCTCTCTTTGGTCAATTGCGCAGAAGTAGGTAGAGCAGGGGGGGCAGTTTGTTCTGCTGCTTCTTCGACTTCTGGACAGCATTCAATCTGATGGACTGAAATCGACTGGGAGACACTGACCAGGTAGAATATGCGTAAGGGTCTTCGGGCCTTAATACAAGTGTTACGTAGCTATATTTGGGCTCAAGTTATTTTGGATACAGAGGGAATTTTGTGGCAGAAGATTTTAATTCGAAATTGGTTAAGACAAGGGTGCGTCCTGGCCCCCTTACCTTTTTCCTAATTTACAGCTGATTTGCCTACTGCTTTGGGCATGGCACAGGGTGCCTGCCCTAAGATAGATGGGAAACACATTGCTTGCTTACTCGATGGAGACAACCTTCTAATCTTGGACCAAACAGAGCTAGGTCTGCAGAGGAAGCTGAATGTGTTTAGTGAATATTGCAGCTATAAAAAACTTGTAGCAAATATGGAAAAACAAAGCTTCTGAGCTTTGGAAAAAGATGACTAAATTCAGCTGGTTCTTCGGCCCTACAAAGCTGGAAATGGTAAATGAATAGAAATATTTAGGGGTGTGATTAGAGATATCCTTAAAATGAAATGGAATACCCATTTGGATGCGCTGACTTAAGTTAGTGAACTTAAAAAATTTAATAAAGACTAAGTAGAAATGTCAGCTAGACCTGATTTGAAAGCTTCTAAGGCCATGATTCCACCTCAGTTCCAATATGGAGCCAAATTGTTATATGTAAGTGGCAAAAGTGGGTGGGACATTGAAGATGGGAAATGCATAAAAACGCACTGTCCCTACCCAGGCCCTCTATGATCCAGGCGATACGAATGGCGACCGAAATGGTATCATGGGATATAATGGCATGTATGGCACTAATATGATTATGCCAGCGCCTGGGCTGCAGGGAGGAGCAAAAAAATATCAGAATGGTGCAAAAGTGAGATACTTCAAAGTTAACTGAAGTGGGCAAAGAGAGTTATGGAAATTGCAGCTAAGGCTTACAGGGACATGAGGGTTAAGTTGTGCCCACAGAATCTACAAATTGAGATTGCCAAAAGGAAACTTAGGGTATTAGGAGAGAAATCTCTCATCACCTGGATCAGCAGTACCTGAAGGGGAAAAATATGTGTTTTAACTCATGGCAAAATTAACAACAGTTCCTGTATATAGATGTACTACCCAATTAAGCTTAAGGATCGGAATAAACTCTTACCATGCCAACGATGGGATAAAAGGGGCTATGATGGATTCCAGAGGGAATTGTTTCTGTAATTTAGGAACAAAATGCAATACTTTGTACATTTTAGTAGATTGCCTAAAAGTCATCGCTGCACAGAAAATGTTTTTACAACCAATTTTCTTAAAATATGGTTTTTGAAACCGTGCACAAGCTGTGGACTTATTAATTGAAATGTGTTATCTGGATATAGGATGTGCCATAGGGAGGTTTATGCTTAAAGTTAAAAAAGTTTTTAAAAGTATATAGAATTGGAGTTTTTAGATATTTTATGTTCAGATGTATTTTGATATGAAGGAATCTTACATTTCATGGAATTTGATGTAAGGTTTTATTCTTTTTATATAGTTATTCATGGGATGGTTTTTGTGGAAAGTTGAGATGTTTTTGTGTTTAAAGACCAATTGTCTGACTGACCATTCCTTTTGACTGACTGACATAGTGCAAGGGGATCTAAAATTCAAAACTATACAATTACCCTTACATGTTTTAGTGTTTTTCCCCACCCAGGACACACTGCAAACCATCTTAGTGACTCTAGCCAGTGTATAACTTTGTTACTGAGATGTTCCCAGCTTTTTATGCAGCCTGTGTCCTAAGTGGGCAAATTGGTAAGGATCACTGTGTACGGGGTGGCTTGGGGCGGCATATCTAGGGTACAATCTTTAGCTTGAGAGTTCTTAATGAAGTGGAAAGAAAGTTGATTGTTATTGACTAAGAAAGACTGCATTCCGTTGATAGCTGAATTACTGGCCTGAGGCACAGTGGTCTGACCTGCAACCAAGGTTCTCTTCCTCTGCTCCTGTCCCAAAGGGACTAGCCCAGAATAGGCACCTCTGAGGTAACTTCTTCCTTGGATTTATCATTAATTCCAGATTGGAGAAGAAAGAGACTTTATACGTGGTATTCAGTGTAGTAACCTCTTCTGGGTCTGCTTATAACATGGAATTCAACACATGCTCTCAAGGTATTCCTTTGCCTTAATCTCTGAGGAAAACACATAAGTCTTGCTAATAAAGATTATCCTACGCCTCTGCAGGGTTGATTAGAAAGGCTTGCACCCCCTTATCTTGGAACGGCTTTATCGGCTGCCTCAACCTCCAATGCCTCTCAAATGTGATATAACAGAAATCTTGTCTCACAAAGAATGAATGCCCATTTACACAGTGTCCAGAGCCTGGGAGCTCCTGTTCAAACACTGCCTTACTAAAAAGGAAATTACCAAAGAAGACCGAGATAGCCCTAGGTTTCAAATTGGCGGACACAATACCCTGGTCCACTCGTTTCATCATGAGTGGGAATATATGAGCTCTCTGAATTTCATGGTCCCAGCTCCACCCTTCAAGTTCTGGAAAGGCATTCCAAAATAAATTGACCACAAATACCCTTACAATGCTACCCACCACTCTCTTCTCTATCCCCAAAATCTTTAGGTTGTTGCACATTGTCAATTCTCAAATGTTTCTAGTTTCCACTGAGATTCCACAAATTGTGCCTCATGTGCAACAGACTGCTCCTTTATCAAGGCGAGATCTCACTCCAGAGCTGCAGCCCAGCCCTCTACTGCTGAGATTCTCTTGGCAGTCTCACAACATGTTTCTGAGATTTTTCTCATTGTCCCCTGAAGATTTCTGGTCATGACCTGGGCTCTTTGGTTGTCAGACTGAGTTTCT
Organism: Triturus cristatus; assembly: GCF_964204655.1. NCBI lineage: Eukaryota > Metazoa > Chordata > Amphibia > Caudata > Salamandridae > Triturus > Triturus cristatus. Next base: position 1,184,980,177 of record NC_140581.1, on the reverse strand, counting down.
TCTTGGTGTAGTATTATACCTTGGTAGACGGCATGCAGGGTAGGTGTTTCATCCATCCTCACGTCTTGCAGTCCGGAAATGCTCTCATAGGCATGCCATGTGGAAGCATACTCCTATTTTAAGCCTCCCCCAGCACCAAACCTCTGGCCTGCCTTTCAAGGGTGCTTTCTTACTGTTGACCAGGTGTACCCATCCTCAACTCCTAAGTGGACAGAGTCACTCGCCTAACTTAGTAGACTGCTCACAGAGTCCCCTTCCAAGATGTCAGAGTCATTGTCTGATGTATCTGATGCATCTGATGCATCTGACATTGATAAGAAGCTCTGCAACTTCAGTGTCTTAACCGGCATTGGCAGTGGTTCTCCCATCCTTCTTTTGGTTTTCCTATGTAGATTTACTCATGTGAGTGCGATGGTGACCAGAAATGCCCTCCTTCCATTGATCACCATTGGCATAATCTATGACCTATTCTTCCATCTTGGTCTGAGCCCCATGTGTTTTCCCCTGCCATAGGAAAGGCCATCGTGGTTTTCAGGTCACGTAGAGATGGAGATACTCTAGTTAAGCTCTGGGCCCGAGCAGCCACCTTTTCTACATAATTATTTACCCCCCTTGTAGGTTTTACTGTTTTACTGCAGCAAGCGCTACTATACGGCTCCCCTCTTCACCTGCGATCTCGAGGGCTTGACCCCTTGAAGTCCAGTCTGCCACCACACATGATACGGCCTTGACCTGATTTTCATCACTGGTGGTAAGAAAGGGCCCATCCAGAACCAATGCAGGGGGTCGAGCGGAATCTCCCTTCTGTAGCTACTTCATTGAGAACTGCAGCGAACCCCCCATGCTCACACCTGCCGTCTCGCTGGCCATTGATGACCCAATGACAGGCAGTGCCTGCTCCATCTCTTCCAGTGTGCCTTCTCCCTCATGGTTTATCTTGCTAGCTGGGTGATCAGGCACAGGCTCCTGTCTACCTTTAAAAACTGTTGGGGCGCCCGTGTGTTGGAGTTGATCTGATGTTTGTCCCTGCTCCTCCGCAGCTTTCCTTAGCAGATCTGTAATAGTGAATTTAGCCCCGACATTACCATCTGTGAAGCTAGCAGATACACCTGCCTTGTTGCTTGTGTTACTTGTGGCTGCCATTGCCACAATTGCCAGTACTCCCTGCACTGGTAAATCCATCTTTGAGCTGGCTGAAACATCAAAGCGGTTGCCTCCAAACAATCTCCCACATCCTGAGCCAGCTCCCATACTGAGATCCATTCCACTTTAAGCCTTCCCGGATCTTACGTCCTTTGGGGCCATTACGCCGTAAGTCCACCCACTTCTCTTTCAGGCGCTGCTGTCTCTGCACCTGCCACCTCCAAAAACTTGCAGCAAGTGCTGAACTTCACCAACAGATGAACGAAATGAGGCACGTCTTCTTGCCTCCTTAATTCAGCAAGCCAACTCCCACACATAACAGTCATTCCCTTGGCTCATGTCAGCAGAAATAAATTTATTGGGAGCTTCTGAATCCTCCTTTTAGATCAGTAGCATCCAAGCTGGCTTAAGAGGAAAAAGGGGCTCTAGTCTGTCAGTCTCACATGGCCACCATCTTGCTTCTCCCTCAGTTGTCTGCTCCTGATGTGAACGAGTTCCTCCCTATTCTTGTGTTTATCTGGCCCAGGAGCATGTTGGTCTCACAGTGTTCTTACTGGAAAAGTTGTTTTCTTCCACATGAGGCACTCTATTTTAGGTTTCACCTGCACAGCACTTGCGGTAGTGCTTGTGAAATGTATTGTGTTTAATATAATTCTTAAAAGGAGCTTGCATCCCACCCTTACCTTTTATTACTTGCCACTTACTTTTCCTCTGTTTCTGTTGTCTGTCACACACCATTTCCTGTTGTTACTCCACATGTGTTTGCTCGTATCAGTGTCCCAAGGCCCAAGTACTCCTTTTCTTCTGACAAACTTCTTTGTGAGGCTGCTTCTTAAGCGTGATTGTACAGGATGCTGAGCCGACCCTGAGACTCGAAACCCGGCTCGCCAGCTCCAAGGTCAGCAGTTCTGGCAGTTACACCACAACTTCTGTCCTGCCCCCTCTTCTATTTTCAGTACTCTTGTTTAAAAATCACGGCTAGGTCACTTTGCCGCCGCTTCTCACAAACTCCCTTAACGCGGCCCCCCTCTCAGTCTACTGCTCATGTTCTGACTGCCCCCTCACATCTGCTGCTGCTTTTACAGATAAACCCTATTGTATCTTTTGTTGCAGTCTAAAGTTCTCCTATACCTTAATTGTTGCTTGAGTGCCCCACAAAATTGTTAAATAAATATATACATAAATATTAAAGCTCATCAAGTCTCGTTCTTCTCATAGGAGGTACAGCCAGCTGCACTGCAGAAACCTCCCTCAGTGTGGCCCCCCTTCCTTCAGCAATAGCGTCTGAGTCACTTCACAGTTGAGCCTTGCAATCCCCCTTAACGCGACCCCCCTCTTGGTCTCTGACTTCTGGATGTTACTCATTCTCCTTGGAGGAGGTACAGCAAACCAGCAGACCATAACCCGGGAGCCATGCTGCGTACATCGTTCATTGAAAGTGGTTCAGCTTCGGTTTCATCTCAGTGAACAGTCTCCAAGGCAGCCCCCTGGATGGCCCTGTTGCATGGTGCAGCAGGTGCAGTGGTACAAGGGCCGAAAGCTCCAGGAAACCCACTGAACACTGATTATTGCTAAACGTTACTACTAAACAACCAGTCACAAGCGCAGTTACCTTTCAGGCACCAGGGCCATGATTTGAATTGTGCAGCAAGCAGGTGCACTGGCACAGGGCCCAAAACCTTCAGCGTGCTTGTCCACTGCATGTGTTTTTTAGGTCGAGCTTGGCGGCAGCACGCATGCGCTGCTTGCTCTGCGAGGCATGCTGTATTGGAGTATGCACTGGACGCTCGCCCACTCTCTGCCCATAATTGTCATTGTCCTTTGTAAATACTGGCTTCTGATTCGTAAATAGGCTTGTTAGTCTCTCTTGGTACCGCCTTGTCTGCATTTGTTACCTCCCATATTGACTGGACCTTTTACTTTGCTTGTTACACGGTCTGCATTATAAGTCGGTGAGCAATATTTTGTTTATTGACACTGATGGAGACAATGGCGGCTGCTTTTTGTATGTGCAGCGCGCCCACACAGGATAATGGTGGCCGCTTTTCTTATGGAGCACTATGCCGCTCTAACTTGCATGCTGAGTGCGGCGCCTGCTTTAGGGACACCGCTCTCAGTTTAAATTTTAAATTTTATTGCAAGGTCTCTGAGACTGTATCATTACTTGTGATTTGTTAAGGGAATGTAGCTTATTGGTTCTGGTATGCTGAAGATTACAGTAACCCAGACTAGCTTGGTTCTTTATTTCCCCTGTTAGCCCTTAGCCTTTTCGAGTCGATTTATGACGCAGCCAAGATAATCACATTGACACGTATTAGTAGGATTAGCAGTCGAGAATAGGCTTCCCAAAGAGAACTTCAACGCCGCCTCACCGAAACTTCTTTGCCATTTGATATTATTTTGGTCTTTAACTGTGTCAAGTGCACATAACTCTTTAAGAGGTGCCTTCGGTCACACTATTGCAGTTGCAGTAAATCCGCCCCCCAGCCGGTGACATTTACCCACGCAGCCTCACTCTGCTTCTACAACCTTGTTCATATGAAACAGCCACAAAGGAGGTGAGTTTGACCTGTAGCCCTGCCCCATCCTTATCTATCTCTGTTTTCATGCTCAGCTTCCACCTCTCTGGGTCCCACAGGTAGTCACACCGCGCTGCAGTGGGACAGGACTTGGCTGGTCTGCCTTTTCTGTAACCGAACTGCTCAAATGGAATGCGCATGATTTCATGAAGCTGAAAGAGAGAGTTAATATTAGCTTTATCAAACCTTTAAAGTAATTTGGACTTCAACTGAGGTTAATGTCATTTGTTTGAGAAGTACGCTTTATAGTTCTCTCCAACAGTCTTGGTGAAAAAGTATTGACTACAATCAGGGCCATTGGAATTGTGCGGTCGGTGTGGTTATCGATTTGCCACATGATCCTTCGTCGGCTGCATAATCTGCTGAGTTGAACAAAAAAAAATTGTGTTTAAGCTCAAACGATTCAAAAGTTACTTAAACGCAGAGATGTGTTGCCGTGCACTGGAAGGCTATTTGCAAAGGTTGACTTGTCACTTTTCTGTTGTTTGAATGTTGTTATATTTAGGTGTTAAAGTGGTGCAAAAAAATGTCCAGATAGTGTTAACAAGTGTAACAAACGTTTGCAATGCAATAGGTCTTGCATTTGCAAGAGTTGGAGATATTGGCATAAGAAATGTTTTTTACTTAAGTGTTTTGTAGTGGAGTGCATGTGCTATATTGTGCAGTGGAATTATGTGGATAGAAATTATGTATTGTATGGTACTTACTACCTACAGCATGCTGTATTGGAGTATGTACTGGAAGCCCCGCCCACTCTCTGCCCACATTTGTGATTGGCTTGTGTCATTGTCCTTCGTAAATACTGGCTTCTGATTCGTAAATAGGCTTGTTAGTCCCTCCTTGGTATCGCCTTGTCTGCATTTGTTACCTACCATAATGACTGGCCCTTTTACTTGGCTTGTTATACGGTCTGCATTATAAGTCAGTGAGCACTATTTTGTTTATTGACACTGATGGGGGCAATGGCGGCTGCTTTTTGTATTTGCAGCGCACCACACAGGGGAATGGCAGCTGCTTCTCTTATAGATCGCTATGCCGCTCTACCTTGCATGCTGAGCGCGGCGCACTCTTTGGGGACACTGTGCTCAGTTAAATAAATGTTTAACTTGCATCCTGAGAGCGCGCCAGCTTTAGGGACACCACTCCCAGATTCAATTTAAAAAAAAAAAAAAATTCATGTTGAGTTGGGTGCCCACTTCAGGGACACCGTGCACTCATTTTTAATTTTTTTATTTTTAACTTTAATACTGAGCGCGGCGACTGCTTCAAGGACACCACACCCTGTTTATTTTTTTTGAACTTTAATAGTGAGTACAGCGCCTGCTTCACGGACAGCACGCTCTGCAATACAATAGGTATCGCTTTTGCAAACGTTTGAACTATTGGTATTGCAAATTACAATGCCTTTTAATATTATAAAAGGCATTGCCATTTACAATGCCAATAGCTCAAAATCTCGCAATTGAGTAATCTATTGTATTGTAAATGCTTGTTTTTCTTTTTCCTCCGCCCTCTACCTAATCTCCCTGCATTATATCACCACCAGTTACTGTACATTATATTGGCTTTCTCAATAAACAAGTCATAACATATTTAATGAAGTTTCTGTAGCTTATATTGCACAACTGCTCACCAAGCTACAAATTACAATAAAAAAGGCTTATTATTAATCACACAGGCGAAACCTATTGCATTTACCAATGCTTGTTTATTTGGTATTGAGCACTTCATGGCAGTGCATGTGTTTCTTTCTCTCTCCTCTTTTTAGTACCCATTCGTTTTGCTCTCCTCCCCCAGCTCCAAAGAACAGTGAAAAACATTCAGCGCATTTCCTACTATCGGTTTCTAGTTCTTTGACAATTTCATTTCGACTAACCAGCCGTGTTCTATTTGTCAAAATGAAACTGAAGATTGTATCCCCATCTGGTGAATTTATTCACCGAATCTGAAAAGTCTTGTCCTTGAGCAGTTAGCTTTCCGGGCTCTAAATAATTTACTCTCCCTACAGTGTACATTGTGGAGAATCAACAGTGCAAACAAACATTCTTTACATCCAAACTGTTGTGGTTTAATCCTCCCTTGTGAGAGCACAACAAAACACGCTTTTTGTCGTCTCTACAATAGATATTCATGTTAGCTGTCGCGGCAACTTTGACTTATCCTCTTACTGAGCTGCACATAGTCGGCAGCTCACCCTGACATCCTACATTCCGTGACTTAACATCTGTTACATTTTCAAGGTCCAATATGTCTGCATTAATTTCACATTGCAGTTTGTTCTGTCATTCTAATCTAGTGTGATATAGTTGAATCGAAGCACGATTGTTTCCGGGTGAAATGTAAGATTTCAGGGCGGCGGTGCTGTGTTAAACGTGTTCATATCCATGCGTTCATTCAATGCACACCCCAGTTGTTTCTGCTGATTAAACCTTCTGCCCGGGATTCAAACAATTCATTTGAATGAAGTTCAGGCCTTCACACGATTAAGAATGGTCCATATCACCGCGCGCTGGCCCCATGAGATCGCTCTGTTTCAAGTGAAGATTAATGAATCATTAAATCGTTATATAGTTTGGAATATTAAAGAGGCTGTGTAGCTTGCATACCAACCAGACTCTTGATTCATTATTTAAATACTTGCTCGACCTTTTTTTACCTGTTGTTGAACTCTTAGAGCATCTGCTGAGGGTACTGCCAGAGAAGGCTAATTTACTATTCTAACTCTTGCGGAAGAGTTAACATTTCCCAAATATAAAAAATCAGTTTCGGAAAATTGTAATTCAAAGAGATCCAGTGCAATGTTGGTTGCTACTGAACTGTAGGTGTAACTGATGTCAAATACCCAGAAATACTGTACATTGGCAATGTTCCAATTGCTCTGTATATCACCTGTCCATCCTTTCTATAAAGAATCTTATTGACATTTCAACCAGGAGTTACAATACAACAAACAACAAGCACTGGCAAAGTCAATACGTTTGGTCTTTGCCGCTGCAATGGTTATGTTTTTTATGTAAGCATATGCTACAATATAAAATGATTTTTAAAAAACATACAGCCTAGTAACGATGGCAGTCATATGCTTGCAATACAAATTTTAACATGAAAAAAAACATTCACTGAAACAGCCACTTTATTACTGATGTTTTGTAAATAACAAGATTTCAGTTGTACTATGAATTTTATTTTTATTAGTTGTCAAGGAGACAAGAATCAATTACCACCAAACCAAGCTCTCAAATTGCCTGCAGCTACAATGTTACATCGTCACTTTATCACACCAACTTTAACATGCATTTGCAATGCAATAGGTCTCGCATTTGTGAAAGTTTGAGCTATTGGCATTGTAAATGTTAATGTTTCTAACTTACTTTTTTTGCGCTGCAGTAACGAAACAGGTAAAGATATTTACATGCAAATGTTTGGTAAAAGTGAGCTGTTATAAATACATAAAGGCGCGCTGCCATGCTGTGTCAGACGAATAAAAAGTGAAAGCGGCGCTTTGCACGACCATGCTGTGTCGTAGGTGGGAGGGGGTGTGCTTTTGAGGCAAGGCAAAAACTGAAAAGACATATCTGCGCAGTCAATGAATAAATAAAGGTGCACTGTGAGCGCTGCTCGATACTGTGTGGTAGGTGGGAGGGATCTAATTTTGAGGCAAGAAAAAAAGAATACGGATGTTGTTAATAAATAAATAAAGGTGGACTGCGAGCGCCGCACAATGCTGTTTCGGAGGTGGGAGGGGTGTGCTTTACAGGCAAGTCAGGAAAAAAATTTCACACAGGCGCCGTTAATAAATAAATAAAGGTGCACAGCAAATGCTGCTTGATGCTGTGTTGAAAGGTTGGGCCGTGCTGCTTATGAGGCAAGGCAAGAAAAATAAGCATACAGACGCCGTCAATAAGTAAATAAATAAAGGCGCATGGTGAGCGCTGCTCGATGCTTTGACAGAGGTGGAAGGGGTGTGTTTGATCATTAAGTCTTAACCTTGTTTGGCCACATACCTTTGTTTATATGCGTTCGTTACGTGATATTTCGACTAAAGTTTGATTAACCATGGGGAGTGGAGGGATGTTGTAGTGTATAGTACGTTAAGGTATCAGGCATACATTCTAGGGATTGAGATGTGTTGGAGTAAAATGTTTATGGGCAGTTTGAAGGGGGGCGGTTCAGGTGCCCAAGTCGCTTTCAATAATCCGCTACTTACCTGATTTTGGTGTCCAACATCCCTTCACTACACATAACCCAACAGAAACATTCTGAAGGGAATTTTTCCTTGAATTTACTTTTTTGTTTAGGTTTCCTAAGTTTTTGCTGTCTTTTTTAACCGGCCAGGATATGAAAATCCACGTCAGGCTGGTAAATTACTAGCTAGGTGGGAACCGTAAACATTCCAAGGAAGGACAAAAACAACCTGACAGCTCCCCTAATATATGTATCTTCCTTTATAAATTTGTATCCAGCACATTTTCCCCAAAATTATATAGATTTTTAAACAACCAAGAAAATGCAGTTCCGATAATCGTTATCACAAACGTAAACACTGAAAATGCATGTGAAAAGACGCAGCTTGGTCGATAAGCCTAACTCTTAGATGGGCTGCTTCTGTCTTTTGATGCCAGGGAACTTTACTTCATTTACATTGCACTGGATCATGCCAAACGCTGCAAGGGCCCAGGAGTGGTGACTGCGAAACCCCCAACAGACGCTGTCATGGAGGAGAATTACATAGATTAGGAATACGGCCTCGGATCGAGCTGAGAAACAAAAAGGGAAGCGGAGGGAGAAAGGGCGAAGTGCAGCAGAAAATGACGTACTTACATTGAAAGTAAAAGATCGGATGGTTCTCGGGCAGCTGGTGTGTTGTAATCCTAACTATGTAGATGCTCTCATGGCATGGAGTGTGGAGCACTGTGTGTAGTGCATTCCACGTTCCACCTGAACCTGGGGCATTCTGTGTAAGGCAGTTGAAGACTAGCTGGCCTAGGGTGAGCATCGCTTTATCCACGCAGGTTAACAACTGGAAATAAAGAAGTACCTAACCTCAATCCTGTGTTCCTCGGATAATTGGGTACCGGTCTTAACATTGGCGACGAGTTGGCCAGCGTTCCTGCTGTGGTAGCGGCTCAGAATCCATGCTACAAGCGACGGTGAAGAAAGCAGATATCGGATTTGAAGCGACGAGATCTCTGTGTGTCAAGACTCCGCCAGTTTCTCTCCGGATGTCGAGTGGGTGCCAGTAGGAGAGATCCTGTGTTTTGGGACAAGAGGACGACAGTTGGTCAGAGTTGGAGCTCGAGCCACGACTTGCGCGAGCACTGCAGCACGTGAAGCTTGGTGTGTCTCGAGCTGTATACTTTGTCCCCAACTTCCTGGTGAAACAAGGACTCAAGTTGCCGCAACAAGCCCTATCACCCCTGGAAAGCACGTTCATACGACGTCGGCGGCCATTTTAGTAAAGTACTTCTGGAAGTGTTCCTTCATTTGTTTTACCATCATCACAATCGCTTCGCAATTGTTTTTAACGGCGATCGCAAATCGAGAAATCTTCTTCATTTTGAGGTACTGTTTACCTAAATTGGGTTTGAGTGGATATCTGTTCTTCGCAAGTTAAAAAAAAAAATATAGATAAATCGCTTGTGAGTTCATTGGTGATTTTCATGAACTGCTGAAAATTTTACTTACTGGTAGAGAGGATCTTGCTCATATTAATCTGATTTTGAGTATCCTCATTTAACAGCATTTCAGTAATGGAATCTCAGGGCTCGATTATCTCACCGTCAATTTTTCTAGCGTCTTCGGGACCATTACCCATTGAATGGGAAGATTGGTTACCCATGTTTGAGAACTACATTGATGCACTTGATGGGGCTAAGTTCAGTGCTGTAAGGAAGAAGGCACTCTTATTGAACAACCTTGGCAAGGAAGGTCAACGAATTTTTAAATACCTTCCTCTTGCTACCTTACCTAACGGGAATGCTATTGAAGATGTTTATGTTGAAGCAAAGAAACGTCTTGAGACCAGATTCGCTAAAGAAATCATCATAGTTATGAATAGGTATCATTTTTACACGCACAAGCAAGAAGAAAACCAATCTGTAGATGACTTTGTATCCAAACTTCGTGAACTATCTTTGAAGTGCAACTTTGGTGCGATGACGGATGAGTTAGTCCGTGACCAACTGATTGTACAGTGCAAATGCAAGAAAATGCAAGAGCGACTTTGGGCAGCAAAAAATCCGTCTTTAAAAGATGCAATAGATATTGCAAAGGTCCTTGAACAATCTCAATATTGTATGCGAGAATTAACCAAAAGACAAGAAAATATGTCAGACAGCGTATCTATTGTATCTAAATATGAATCAGATGTTGCTGCAGTATTTAAATCAGGTAGAGCTTCGCAAAAGGGTAGACAACAAATTAGGCAGTGTTACAGATGTGGAAGCTCCTTTCACAATGCAGATTATACCAAATGTCCAGCAGTAGGTAAAATTTGCAAAAAATGCGGTCGCAGAGGGCATTTTTCTAATATGTGCAAGCAGTCTTTCAAACAAAGAGTTGCCATAATAGAAGATAATACCATGGCAATGTCTCCTAACACTGATCCATCCTGTATAAGTAATGTACCTATCCAACATATTGATAAGATCTTAAGTGTAGATGATCCAACTGATTGTATATTGAGCATTAACGAACAAGAAGGTAGAAAGAATAGACCCAAAGCAGATTTTCTAATTAATGGGAAACCAGTACAATTGATGGTGGACTGTGGGTCCATGTACACCATCATTCCAAAGGATACATACAATATGTCATGGTCTGAAGTTTCTCTGTTACCCAAAGATATTAATCCTGGGGGCTATCAAGGAGAAACAATAAACTTGTTAGTTTACATGAATTCTACCATAGAGTTTAGTGGCAGATCCATACAAGGTAAGGTATATGTTGCCACTGATGGACCACCTATTCTAGGATGGATGCACCAGTATGATCTCTCAATCGTTGTTGATCCCAGAGCTCCTACTCAAGTAATGGTAATTGAGAAACCATCATTGGGGAAAATCCTAGAGGAAGCGAAAGATGTTTTCAGGGATGAACTAGGCTGTTTTAAAGGATATGTACACAAAATAATTTTAAAGTCAAATACCGTTCCTGTACAACATAAGGTGTGTAGAACACCCTTAGTTGCAAGAGAAGCTGTTAAAGACATGTTGCAAGACATGGTCACGTCTGGGGTTATAGAACCAGTGGAGAGTTCATTGTGGGTTTCTCCGGTAGTAGTTTATACATTTTCTCTACGGAACATTAATGAGTTGATTCTGGCTTTAAGTGGTGGTAAATTATTTTCCAAATTGGATTTAAAAAATGCGTATCATCAGATTAAATTACATGATGAATCTAAGCCACTCACAGCCTTTATCACTATGGAAGGCATTTTTCAGTGTACCAGGATGCCATTCGGTCTTTGTTCTGCCGCTAGCATCTTTCAAAGAATGATGAATGTTTTGTTTAAAGACGTTAAAAACATTGTTTACTTTCAGGACGACATCCTAATTTTTGGTGACACTGTAGACCAACACAATTATGCACTTAGAGAAGCGCTATGCAAAATCAATGAATCTGGCTTAACCCTTAGACGTGAGAAATGTAAATTTTTTGTTGATAAAGTTGACTATCTAGGGTATGAGATATCAGATCTTGGGGTAAAACCCAAACAAAACCTATTAGATGCTATTCGCTTAGCTCCCATTCCCTTGGATAAGGACAAACTGAGGTCCTTCCTAGGACTCATTGAATATTATTCAAAGTTTGTCAAGGACTTTTCTACCAAAACAGCCAGTATGAGATCTTTGTTAAAGAAAGGTGTTGTCTTTGTTTGGGGTACAGATCAACAAATAAGCTTTGATGACATAAAGAAAAGTATTTGTGAGGCAGGTATTCTCACACCTTTTGATACTAAACGCCAATCTGTACTGACAGTAGATGCCAGTGCCACTGGTTTAGGTGCAGTCTTAGCTCAACTGCACAATTGTCATGAGAAGACAGTAGCATTTGCATCCAGAACACTGACCAATTCTGAGAAAAATTATTCAGTCATAGAACGTGAGACATTAGCGGCTGCTTGGGGCTGTGAGTATTTTAGAACCTATTTGTGGGGCTCCAAATTTACTCTTAAATCGGATCACAAACCTCTCATCAAAGTATTGCTACCGGGAGGCGCCGCCAAGTGCTCAGCGAGATTAGTCATGCTAGCATCTCGTTTACAAGAGTATTGCTACAATATAGAGTATATTCAGGGTTGGAGAAATGTGCAAGCCGACTGTTTATCGAGATTGTCTCTTGACTGGGAGACAGTTGACAGAAGTGCAGTTCTGAAGAGTCAGAGAGAAGGAGCAGTTGCATCTGTTCAGGATGTGTTAAGTGTTTTTGATTCTCAAGCCTTAACAAAAGCAGATTGGATCAAGGAGATGTCTACTGATAGTTCCATGTTGGATCTTAAACGATTAATCCTACTAGGTAATAGAAGAGAAAGCTCAGTTCCTCCTTCCATCAGACCGTACATTAAGGTTCTAGAGGAGTTATCTGTTTGTGGCGATGTTATTATCATGCGAGGGGAGTTGTTCATTCCACCTGTAGCTTTAAGACGCAATCTAATCAGCCTAGCTCATGAAGGACACTTAGGTCAAACAAAAACAAAGAAAAGGTTGAGAATGAATTGGTGGTGGCCTGGTATGGACTCTGATGTAGATTCTTGGATGGTGAAGTGTGAAATTTGCAAGGAAAGTGACAAGCGTCTGAAGGTAGGAGCTCAAGCTTCCATGGGTCACATAACTGATCCAGGTCAACCATGGCATACTATTTGCTTAGACTTCATTGGACCTATGAATGGTCTCAGAGAAAGCTTGCGCTTTGGCTTAGTAGTCGTAGATGTCCATACTAAGTGGCTAATAGTTAAGTTTTTAAAAGATATTACTTCCTTAACTGCCATCAATGCCTTGAAGGAAATTTGTGGGGAGGAAGGCATACCATCAAAATTGATTACGGATAATGGTACCCAATTGACATCTAACGAAATGCAAAAGTTTTTGGGTTCTTTTGGCATTAAGCACATTTGTACCTCTCTGTATAACCCACAAGGCAATGGCATGGTTGAGAGGGCTAACCGTCTTGTCAAAGGTGCTATCCAAATGGCAAAGTCCAGTGGGAGGGAGATCAGTTGTTTGGTGTCTGAAATGCTATGGGTCTATCGCTCAAGTGTGCATGGAGTGACTGGTAAGACACCTTTTGAAATGATGCGTGGTAGACTTCCCAAAACCAAATTGGTTCCCACTTGGATAAAAGATATTGTCTTGGGAGATTCTACTTCCATTGATATTCCTGCTGTTGACCCTCAACAAGGTAGAGGTACTGATAAGAAAGCAGAGAAACGTATCACTTCAGGTGATTGGGTGAAAGTGCGTAGTGGTAGACCGGGTACACGTTTTTCGAAATTTTGGGGACCTTACAAAGTTAAACACACTTTACCTTATGGGGTTATTCTAGAGAATGAAGACAAATGGAATTATAGACGTGTTGCTCTGTACCAGAAAGATTGTGCGGGTGCCAAGGTCAGGGATGAGGTACAAAATTCTAGTTCCAGCAATATCTTATTATCGATGTCAGACAGTGACCTCATGAATAGACCTTGTGCTAGCAGTTCCACTCTTATGGGAAGGCAAGGGGGTGGTGATGCTTCTGCCGCTCCATATGAGGTGGAACTAAATGTCCCTGCTGCAAGAAAAGTAAGACATGTTAGAGGTCGTTATCCTCCAAGCTACTTGAAAGATTACATATGTACTTAACTTAATCTATTATTCATTAATTCTTTTAAAATTGTTAAATGATAACTTATGCTTGAAGCATCATTTGTACTGTGTAGTTTGAAAAGTTTTAGACTATGTATTTTTATTAGTTTTTCTTTTTGTTTCTATCTCATCATACCTTATGTACTTTAGTTCCTATTCTTTCCTAGGTGTGTTCTTATTTTGTTCTAATTTTTGATTGTATAAGAGGGAGGATGTGTTGTAATCCTAACTATGTAGATGCTCTCATGGCATGGAGTGTGGAGCACTGTGTGTAGTGCATTCCACGTTCCACCTGAACCTGGGGCATTCTGTATAAGGCAGTTGAAGACTAGCTGGCCTAGGGTGAGCATCGCTTTATCCACGCAGGTTAACAACTGGAAATAAAGAAGTACCTAACCTCAATCCTGTGTTCCTCAGATCATTGGGTACCGGTCTTAACATGGTGCAGCTTGAATGAATCAAAGTACACTTAGTCTGACCCTACCTTTTTATCGTATACATACCAGAATACAAATCCTTCATGTGTGTCACTGTCTTCTGACCCCCCCAAAGGCTCGCACGCTGTCTCTATGTGACGGAAAGGCTTGACTTCGTTCTAACCGTAGGTTTCCTCGCTAAACTGTCAGCCAGTGGGGGCGCTAGTGTGCCCGGAGCAAGATGGCTGCGCCGTAGTGCAGCTCCGCTGGTCGAGCTCTCTATCCGCCTAATATCCGTGCATACCGGCACCACTGGTGACTATTGACGGCGGTTACCTGGCTTTCCTGACTTGCAGACCTCGTTGGTGGAAGAATCGCTGACCTTTGCTGTCCCTCTCGCCGAGAATCGCAACAAGAGCTGGCGACTCGCGCTGAGCAGAAAATGGCGGCCGCGTGGAGACCCGGCTGATGGCCCCGCCTGTGGAGCTTCCTACACCGGCTGCTGGTGGTTAATGTGCGGCGGCACTCATGTGCTGTGGACGATTGGCGACTCTCTGGGGTGTGCCTGCCGTGGCCTGCTACGAGGTGATTAGTGGCCCTGGTGGTGTCGCTCATACGGCTGGGTGAGGCTGCTGAGGTCTGTTGCCGGGAGCGGATCCCTCCTCGGGGCTCCAGCGTCTGGTGCTGTGGCGAGAGCTGCGGGCCGGGCCCGGTGCCTGGCTCTGTCCGATCTGACGGCGCTCTGAGGGGAACGAGGCGCTGACTGTGGAGGCTCAGACAGCTTTGGGGAACGACGCCGTACTCTGGACCCGGCGAGTTGGCGCTCCCTATCACCGCCGACGTGGCCTGAACGGACCTGAGAGGCCTGTGGAGGGGCTGGGACCTGGCGGCGGACCTGGGCGATGCGGCCTGGTCGGGCACACTGGTGAGTGGGTGCTGGCTGAGAGCATCGAGGGTGCACTGATCCCGTGGTGAGGAGACGAGCGGTGCGACCTGAGGGGGCCCTTCAGACACTTTTGCGGCCTGCTGGGGAGGTACAAGTGCATTTAGCCGGCGGGGGACGCGTGCTCCTCTGCTGCGGTACTCGATTGTTGGCTGCTCTCAGGTGGGGCCGAGTTGGCGCAATTCTGATCGGGAGTGTGTGCGCCAGTCTCGTGTCCAGTGCGAACTGCCCTCGTGTAGCTTGCTGGTCTGATTTCCGCAGACCCTGCGGTGGCTTGGCCCCAGACCATAGTGTGCAGACGGGGGGAGGACTCGGTGACGACCCCCCCCCCCGCTTGGAGAGAGACATTGCAAACATGGGCCGCACAGATAAGCAGCAGAGCAAAATTCAATTCGAGGCTAAAGCGCATACTAGGGCTCCTGCGTCTGCCGCCCCTAATCCGGAACCGGAGCCGGAGCAGTGTCCGAATACACGACTGGAGCAAATGATGCTCACAATGCAGCAAAGTCTTCAAACTATTGATGCCAAAATGACGGTCTAAATCTCCGAATGGACAGTATGGCCTCCAGACTTGACAGGCATGGTGCGCAAATTATCGAAGCGGAGACCCGCATTTCAGAGGCAGAGGACCGCATGCAGGTGATGAGTACATCCTGCGCTACCATGGAGAAAGTGCTTGAAATTATAAAGGCCAGAAGTGAGGATTTTGAAGCCCGTTCCCGGAGGAACAACCTACGCATAACTGGGGTGGCCGAGACCACCAACACTGGTCCCATGGAGCTGTATGTGGAATCACTGCTCACAACGTTGCTGGGTGCTGAACATTTCTCCAAGGTGTTTATTGTAGAGCGTGCTCACCGTTCCCTGGCTCCTAAACCTGTCCCGGGGGCCCAGCCCAGACCGATAATTGCCAGGCTCCTCAATTATAGGGACAGGGATGTGGCTCTCCGTCTGGCCAGAGAGAAGGGGAGGCTTGATTATCAGGGAATGAAAATAGAACTGTTCCCAGACTTCACCGTGGCGGTGCAGCAGGCGCGTCGTGAATTTCAAACGGTGAAGAAAAAGCTGCAATCCCTAAAAATCCAATATGCCATGCTGTATCCTGCCCGGCTGCGAATACAGCACGAGGGGAAGGCACACATCTTTACGACGCCAAAGGAGGTGATGGTATATGCTCGACGGTTGGAGCGGCAGGCACCGTCTGGCACGACCAATAGACATTCGGACTCAGAGGACTGAGCGTAGGGCGATGCGATATTGGAGCTGCCTCTTGCTATTCTAATGTTTCATGGTTCCTTATTGACTGCATTCATTACTATGCTAATGCCATTTATTATGACCAGATTGAAGGGGGTAACCTCAGGGCGGTGAGGGGGGACTTGCCTGGGAGGCTTGGCTGCGCCTACTGGTGAGGCCAGGTGACCATAGCCGGGTTCCGTGCACTCCTCCTACTTATTCTTATCACGTTCCCAAGATGGCTGCCACTCTCCTTCATGCTCGACCCACCCCGCCTCTACGGGGGGCCAGGAGCCGCTGGTGACCCCTGATATGGGAACTTCCCACACAGTTTTGGGTGTTTGTAGATGCCAGGTTGGCGTTACTGTTGGGGCACTGATGTTCTTCGATCTCTGTTTCTGGTGTATTAGGAGCTTGCAGTTGCCCTCTGTTGGGTTGGTCCATACTAGGGAAAAGGTGTGGCAGCTGTTGCTAGCCGCAGTGGGGGGATGGGGCGGTTGGGGATTTATGCTTCACTATGTTGATGTGATGCAGATTCTTAGGCTACATAACACATGGTACTGCAGCTGTGGCTGCTTCTCAATTGCTTGTTTCTATTCTACTATGCACTGCTGTGGTGACAAATAACGAGTCAACCCTTAAATGGCTGAGCTGGAATGTTCGGGGGCTTAACAATGCTAGGAAGGTGAGGCAAGTGCTCGCCTATTTGGACAGGCATAATGTGCAGATTGCACTGCTACAGGAGACGCATCTCACGCAGCAATCCGCCCAGAAGATAGCGAATGGTTGGGCGGGGGTGCGGCAGGCTGCGTCCTACTCCTCATATGCTCGGGGGGTTATGATTCTGGTCAAGAAAAATGTTCCCTTTGTGCCCCAACTGGTTGATGCTGATGCAGACGGCAGGTACATTATAGCCCAGGGCACACTTTATAATATGCCGTTAACTATTGTCAATATATACGGTCCGAACACTAATGACCCGGGTTTCTTTGATGCTCTTTGGAGTAAGCTTGCCAATACCCAGGGTGCAACTGTTGTATGTGGTGGGGACTTTAATGCGGTATTAGATCCTGCACTGGACCGAAAATCCACAGTGGTCTGCCCTTCCCGGAGGGCTCCGGGTGCAATACGGGAGGGGATGAGGTCACTGGGACTAGTTGACATTTGGCGGCGGAGGAATCCTCAGACCATGGAAGGAACGTGTCACTCATATGCCAGGCAGGCTTGGTCCCGTATAGATTATTGGTTAGTAGCGCCTGATGTTTGCAGTTGGGTGGTGCGGGTAGGACACTTGCCTAGAACGCTGTCCGATCACTCACCAGTGGCACTGGATATGGTGGTGCCTGCGCGAATCCCACCCCCTTTTCATGGCGTATGCAGTCCACATCCTTGTTAGACCCAGTGTTCAAAGAGGGGGTTCGTGAAGCCATAACGAATTACTTCACAGTAAATATGGGATCGGTTGCGACAATGGAGATGCTGTGGGAAGCCTTTAAGGTGACCATTCGTGGGGAGTGCATCGGCCTACAGGCTGGCGTCTTGAGGTCTCTCCGTCGCACGATGACGGCTCTAGAGAAAGAACTGACGAATCTGGAGCACTCCTATAGTGTTCGGCCTAGCCCAACCATCCTGGCGCAAATAAAGGAAAAAATTTCAGAGTATAATGATACTGCAGATCGCGAGGTTAAGCATCTCTCCCGGCGCAGCAGGGCACAATATTATGGGGAGGGCGGAAGGCCGGGGAGATCACTTGCCTCTCGCATTCTTGATCCCCATCGTCGGGCGCATGTGGTACAAGGCATCAAGGTTGACGAGGAGGTCCGACATGAAGCTGGTGGTACCTTACGAGCATTTGCGGACTACTACACTGATATGTATAGTCACCGGCCCACGGCGGGGCCGGATGAGTTAGACCAATATTTCGATGACATCGCACTAGTGTGGTTGTCGCGTAGACAACAGGAGTTTTTGATGCACCAACTGACGCTGGGGGAGATTCAAGATGCCATTAAGGCGCTTCCTAGTGGTAAAGCGGCGGGCACCGATGGCCTGCCGGCTGAATTTTATAAAGAATATGCGGACCAATTAGCACCATGCCTGTTGCAACTCTATGAGGAGGCATATGAGACTCAGTGCTTGCCACCGACGCTTCGGGAGGCGCTGGTGGTCGCCCTTCTAAAGCCTGATAAGCCACCTGATCAATGCGATTCGTACCGCCCATTGTCGCTCATAAATACTGACGTCAAAATATTGGCAAAGGTGCTGGCCACGAGGCTCCAGCTCCTACTTCCGGTTATGGTCCTCCCGGACCAGTCGGGGTTTGTCCCCGCTCGCTCCACATCCCACAATCTTCGTACCATTTTTGCGGTCATGCATGTATTGACTCCTGCGCTCCCAGCAGTGGCGGTGCTACTTGACGCTACCAAAGCGTTCGATTCTATAGCATGGTCCTACATGATAGCAGTCCTTCATCGTATGGGGGTCCCATTTGTCTTTACGAACTGGATCAGGTTGCTGTATACTAAGCCGGAGGCCAGAGTGCGCATTAATGGGCATCTCTCTGATAAATTTGCGATCCACCGAGGTGCGCGGCAGGTCTGCCCGTTGTCGCCCCTGCTGTTTGCACTTGTGCTCGAACCTCTGGCCTGCATGGTGCGACAGCGACATGCTGAGTCAGCATTGCGCTTTTTGCAGCGCCCGCTGGTTGTTTCCATGTATGCGGATGATATGGTGCTGTATGTCCGTGAACCGGAGCAGTATCTGGCGCCGCTTATCCGTGAATATATCCGCTTTGAGCGTCTCTCAGGCCTGGGGATAAATTGGACCAAGTCCACTGTATTGCCTCTTACGGATGGCACCCGGCCTTTTGACATGGGCTACCCATTGGTGTGGGGGCTGGAGGCTGTTAAGTACTTGGGAGTGTGGCTCCATAGAGACCCCCAAACGGTCATACAAGCAAATTTTGGTACAGCAGTTACAAAATTGGAGGAACAGGTGACTCGCTGGATCAAATTACCGTTCTCCTTTGCAGATCGAATAGCCTTGATGAAAATGATAGTGCTCCCGCGCCTTCTATATTATTTTTGTAATATCCCAGTACGACTTAGCAAGTCCTTCTTTGACACTCTCTGCTCCCTTCTGATTACACTGGCATGGGGAGGGAAGAAGTCCCGCCTTGGCTGGGGAACTCTCACCCTGCCTTATGCCCAGGGTGGATTTGCGGCGCCGGATTTTTATCTCTACTACCTCTGCGCGCAGGCGCAGTACGCTTATTATTGGCAGCACGACCCGGCTTTCATCCCACATGTGGCCGTGGAGGCGGGGGCGGTCCATCCTCTGCCCCTTAAAGCAATGATTGTCAACACATATACGATATACGAGAAAGGGGAATTTGACACGGTGCAGACTACCGCCGGCGCCTGGCGGGCCTTGGGGCAGCGTGTGGGCAGATTGCCGCTCTATGCTCCAGGTATGCCGTTGCTCCATCATTCTGGTCTATCGGTGACTCAGGAGACGGGTACACTGCGAACGCTAGCGGAGATGGGGCTCAACGTCATGGCGGACGTTTTCCCGGGAGGGCAATTTATCACCCCAACAGACCTAGCGGCCCGAGGTGAGGTGTCGACAATGCAGCGCTTCGTCTATGCGAGATTGCGATCTGCCATGCGGGCATATAATCCGCACTTCCCATCTGAGCTGCCGACTCTTGGGGCGCTGCAGTTGATTTATACGACCGCCTCTAGAGCGTGGCTGGTGACCAGGCTCTATAAGGAATCGCAGAGGGATGGGTTCTCCGTGGGGTCCAAGGCCCTAGACAATTGGAACAAAGTGCTTCCGGATCCTCTCACGGAGGAGGAGTGGCAGGATAGCTGTAGCTTGACAGGCCGCTTGACACCGAATGGCAATCTAAGATTGGTGCATTTCAAGTATCTGCATCAGATGTACTATACTCCAGCACAATTATGTAAGTTCGGGCTCCGCCGGGCCGATGCCTGTAAGCGCTGTGGCGCGCCTGGGGCAGACTTTTATCACCTGGCATGGGACTGTCCAAAGATATTTGCATATTGGGGTGAGGTGATTAGAGTGCTTGGACAGATGATTGAGGGGCCGCTGGACTGCCATCCACGGCTATGTCTATTGGGAGTTGGAGCTGTGGTGCGCCCTCCTCACAAAAAACTAGTATCCATTGCCTTGCTCATGGCTAAGCGACGTATTTCTATCTGTTGGGAGAGCCGGTTGGCTCCCACGGTCAACTTGTGGTTGCAGGACCTGGCATACTGCCGTGATCAGCTTGCATGCTATAACCTCCAAACCAAGCGATATCTGGGGACCGCTCACAATGTATTTGCTCTCACTTAATAATGATTGATGTATTGAATGATGCTGGCACACGGGCCTCTTCTATGTTTACCCTCATGGGCTGCCGCCCTGCCACCTGGTCTTGGGGCTCCGGGACTTCCGGTGAATATGATACTACAGCACTGTAAGATCACTGTACCACTGCTAATTGTGTCCATCCTTGTACTGATGCCTTGAATCTGTCCAATTGCGACTTTGTGTTATGCATGACTCAATGTTCTTTTTAAAAAAAAAAAATGCTTAATAAAAAATAAAAAATAAACTGTCAGCCAGTATGTAGCGTTAATATCCCATTCCCAGCACATGTTTTGTTGATGGTTGCCTCCAGTACGAGCTTTCACCTCTCTTGCAGACGGTGTTCTCAATGTGTTTGATCGGAACATGAAGAGGAAACAGAACAAGTCAGTTCCTATTCTCCCTTCACTCTGCGGATGGCTAATGAAACAAGCACGGAATCGAAACCAGTGGTCCGCGCGCACCACAGAGGAGCTTGGGAGAGGGAGCGCGGCAGCGAGGTGAATGCGCGCTGCTGCGCGTAACAGACACAAATGGGAATGGGCGGAGCAAAGGTGGGACATGCACCTGCCTTTGCCCAATTGCATGCTGGCTTTTTTTTTTTAAAAGCACGCAAAAGCCAATGGCAGCCGGCAACAGCACACGCACGAGCGTGTGCTCAGCTTTCTGAACCCCCTACATGAGGTCTGCGCACTGCAACACTAGGCGCGAGACCTAAAAAGGAAACATGGAATAAATCACCATCTAGTTTGGCACCCAAAGTATTGGTAAAGTAAATAACAGGTATTTCAAGTTAACATAAAATTAAATAACATACAGCAACTTTGAACCAGCTTTGTTATGTAAGAGAAAGCAACTATGTGTAGGCGGTTGTGAAAAATGTACACAGTCTTTGTGAAATCATTCATAGTGCAGGGAGCCAATGGGTTAATTGAGTTGACCCATTACCCCATTATGTATGCTGCAGGTGGGCAGATGCTAAATACAGATGGCAGTTTAACAGACCAGTGGATGAAGCCCACTAACACACATCTCCTCTCTGTATGTGTGTTATTTATGAATTTTTTGAATAAATTGTAGTTTGGAGAGCCAGCTAAAGCAGTTTCAAAGTCAACTGTGCCACCTCATCTCCCTAGTTCTTTGAAACACGACATACGCTGGGCAATTAAAGAAATCGTAACATTGTGTCTATGCATCTGGAAGTAAGTGGGAGCGCAGAGGGTTAAGAGTGGATCGACTTTGCGGTACTCTCTTCAGGGTCCCCCCCAGATCTATGCATATTTTTAGGGCAACCACTACCTTCAAACAGAAACCTTTCTGCTAAGTTATACCAAATCATGTTAACACAACAGGGTCAGGATTTCTGGACAATCCCATCTTCTCTTTCATTGTGCCATCATTAGTGCAAGACTGTAAAACATGTTATTGTATTTTTGTAGTGTTATCACCCATATTGCCAATGTGGCAAGTCTGGCATGATAGTGACCTTTAATGAATTATTCAGACATTTGAAAATGTCCTGCCAGGATTTCCTTACATGGGACACAGCCATGACATGTGGAAAACGTCTCCCACTTGACTGAAGCCCTTCAGACATGTCTGATCCAATTTCCCCAATTTCTTTAGTCTAGTCTGGGTGCAGTAAACCCAGTGTAGCACCTTTACCTGGACTAGTCTAACATCTGCTTGGATAGCAACCTTCTTTGGGTACCATATTGCATCCTGCGAATCTGTGCCTTTCAATTTCCCCACATCTGTTAGCCGCTTGTCCCTCAGTTTTCCAAGGTTCCCTGTATTGTTAGTTGTTGGTGTCTTATATGTCACAGAGACCTCACTCCGCACTGAGAAAAGCCTGTATTACAGTGAGGCGCCGTCTGCTAACTGGGATTCCCCTTCATTCTGAACCCTGCGGGTATGTTGGAGCATATGTATCGGAACAATATGGTAGAGGGAAATGGACTCCCTCAGGCCCAATTCTTGGTCTGTAACGCTCTAATTAGATCCATCCAGCAGCTGTGGGGACACGGCCATGAAGAGCTGCCAAAGCACAAGCTCCTTCAGACGTTGCTGACCTTTGGTTATGGACATAAGCTGGTGTCATGGCTATATAAATCTCTCCTTGCAATGATCTCTGATGATATGCCAGCACAACATATTAGATGGGAGGAAGCACCAGAGAGACAACTGTGAGGAAATGAATGGACTCAAGCTCTAGAACAGGTACTTAAGGTATCTAGAAATACATGATGTAAATACGTACGGTTTCATTACTTACATACTATGTACCGCACTCCTCAGAGATGGATTGCTGTGCATAATACAGAGGATATGTGCTGCCACTGCTGTAACTTAGAAGACTCTGGATTTATCCATACGGTTTGAAACTGTCTACGACTAGCACAGTTCTGTTCTATAATTGCAGCTAAGATTGAATGCACACTGAACAGAAAGGTACTTCACACATTGAAAATTTGCCATCTAGAGAAGACACAGAAAAAAGTAGGCAACAGATTCCTAGACCTAGCACTGTTCCTCAGCCGTAGGAAAATTGCACTACACCGACGCTCGCCTGAGGAACGACCACCACGTAGTAGACGGAGTTAAACATTGGATCAGTGGGGCCTCTGGTGCTCATACAGCTCGAGATGAGATGGAATTTGCCAATAGATTATCATAGAATATCTAAAAAAGAATACAAAAAAAGGCACTTTGATGACTGAATTCTATAGTATTTATGAGTCTTAAAAAAGCCCCAGGCGTATGAGCCTTAAGGGGGTGAAGCACATATCGGCTGCTTTGGAATGTTCTGGCACTTGTTTTTCATGTTGAACACTCCAACAATGATGAACTGAAGAACTTTCTCATTGAGAATAAAACTAGCAACTGCAAAAACGTACAACAAGTTGCTTTTGGATTTATTTACACTGTGGGATACCCCACGATGAAGGCATTAACGAATACAAATCATAAGCGAGAAGACGCACTCATCCTTTTCTACAGATTTTGGAGGCAATGAAAGGGCCAAACCTCAGTGATGACCCACCCACACTAAAAGGGTATTGCATATAACAGAGAGGGAGAGCTGGACCTTTACTCCACATCAACTCAACAGTGAATCAATGGGCGTTGACGTAGCAGGCTTCTCTGCACTCTGTGGAGTGACAGAGCATCCAGACAAAACAATACGGGATCTATTGTGAGATCCTTTATGAACACTAAAGATTCAGTTGTGCCATGGCATACAGGACATTGCTGCATAGGCTTCCCTAGAGGGAGTTAATGTTTCTGACGACTATGACACAGTAGAAATGTGTACTTCTACTTTTACCTCCGCGTGTAATTGCTGACACTCTGTAATGTATATGTTTAAAATTTGTTGGCCATCCAAAGTTAATCAATAAAAAAAAAAGGAATTGATAGTTCAAACTCAAAGCCTTGGTTGAGATAAACGTTTTACAAGACCTGATTACCCGATCTGACTTCCTAAAAGGCATTATCACAAAAATATTTTTGTTTGTGTCAAGATGAGTGTAGCTTACATTTGCTAAGAGTCTTTTTTAGAACTAGAAAAGCCCTTGAGCAATTCACAAAAAGTGGTTCTAAGCTAGTTAACAGATTTTAACAAATGTTCTCACATAAAGGTTTTTATGTGAGTAATCTATTCCCAGGTATGAAGAGTGAGCTTTCCAGGGCAGAAATGCCCTGAAAGTCTTCACACAGCGAGAAATGTACTTCTTTGTGGATGCTCATAAAAAAACTTAAAACCGATTCCCACTCTGGAAATTGTAAGACATTTACTACTATTAAAGTCAGTGAAGTACTGGATTTTTAAAACCCAGCGGTGCAGGGGAACACACCCTAAGACTTCGAGTTCTTCCTGTTTCAGACCCACAGAAACACAGAGTCTTCTAGGTGAAGTCAGAGATCGTATTTATTGGCTGCAGACCAATTACAGGTATCCGAGAAGTACAACACAATGTATGTTCTCAGGAGACTGCTTAAACTTACAGAAATGGCCTTCTCCTTATATACAAAATATCATGCTTCAGGCACACATTCCTAGTTTTACGATATGGTCATTCATATGTATTCATTACAAACGAAAAGGCAGAGTCATGATGACCATCCCACATTCCAGTTAAGCCAGCCCACAATTATTTACCCAGCGAGGCTCAGATCCCACATCAGATATCAGCAGACCCCAATAAACACGGGCACCTCCTGTTTGTAAAACAAGCCATAAAGCAGGAAGAGTCAGGTGTGAAAGAGATTAGCCGGAGGCTTGTGTGGGATGAAAAGGCTTTATGGTGTGTCAAACCCTGATGCTAATCACAGGTGGCCGTAGGACGGGGAGCTCGTGGGACCGGACTGACCTGGGGCGGTGGAGCCAAATCGCATAGGTCACCGAGAAGTCAATAGAAGGCACATGTGTTCTAAAAGCCGGTGTTTGTCCTTGATGTGTAGCCTATGTGAGGGCAACCGTAAGATGGCCACCGCTCCAAGATGGAACCCACGAAGTCAATGTGTAATATCGTATACACAGTGCATTTATCGATGCAAAGCACTTGTACATACTGCATTGGCCATTCGCGGTTCGCTAATACCGGAATAGGCAGGGTAGGGCCCTGCCTCCTACGCGGTCCCAAATTTTAAAGTACCACATCAGGAGTAAAGCTAAATTCAACGTGGGAATGGGAAAAGAACTACAAAAAATGAAATGGGAGTAGAGCAAATGGTTACCCCACAGAGAAACATATTTTCTCTGTCGAGAAAAGAACACTGTTTACAACTCATCATGTACACATACCTCAACATGGTCACATTCCTGAAATCCTGTGACTTCTTTTGGGTTTCCAAGCATATTCTGGAAAATCTTTGTGAATTCAAAAAAGTTTAATGATATTTGCAGCTATGAGCCAATGTTTCTCAAGGCATTATGTAATCCAGTATTTAGTCTGATTCTCAAGTCTCAATGGTCTATCTATAAATTGTTTGAAACATTGTTTTATTGGTGGGTGACACGTTTAGCCCCGATGTTCACTGACAATTTGAGAGTGCATTCTACCATTTTGAATTCGAAAGCCTCTATTGGAGGGCTGGTTTTTACTGTTTGTTTCCCTGATAGTACCACAAACGTGGCCTGCAACATGCAGAAATGCATGTAGGTTTGGGTACTCAAAGCCACTGGGCATATGCAGTTCTGCAGCCGCAGCATTTTTCTCAGGATGTGGTAAGGTGAGGGCATTCACCTATGTCAACACTTTGGGGCCGATTACGATGTCGGTCGGTAAGCCTCTGACTGCTCGTCGGAGGCTTACCAACCGACATGGTAGGTTTACAGTCCTACCGCCCAATTACGATGTAGGTGGTTGGAGTGCAAACCGGCCGGTCTTTCAGACTGGCTTCCGTCGGGCTCAAGCAGCCTGTCGGCCAGTCTGAAACCTTAGATAATTTCCTATGGACGGCATTTCCGGCGTCGGGATTATGATGTCGGTTTCTGACAGGATTTTTATGTCTGGCTTTTCGACATGAAAAGCCTGTCTGAAAACAACTTTGGGGAACTCTAGCAGGGCCCAATCCCTCAGTTGCCTCCGGTTGAGGGCCAAGGAGGCACCTGTGATGCCCCCTGTTAATCCCTGCAACGTGCACGTTGATGGCCACAGGGTGCAGGAATTAACACATTTCTCCATGGGAGCTTGTGCTGCAGCTGTTTTCCAACTGC
The DNA here is from genome assembly GCF_964204655.1 of Triturus cristatus. Lineage (NCBI taxonomy): Eukaryota > Metazoa > Chordata > Amphibia > Caudata > Salamandridae > Triturus > Triturus cristatus. The sequence continues at coordinate 1,184,953,919 of NC_140581.1, read as the reverse complement.
AGCACTCCCATAGAGAAATGGGAGCTTGGGACCGCACCATGCGCTGTCGCATTGTAATTGCGGTGTCGGGACCTCTGACAGGAGGTTGTCAGTCCTGAGACCGCAACTGTCCGCCCGACATTGTAATGATGCCCTTTATGTTACAAGACCATATAGGATTTTGGCTTCAAAGAATGCTTAATATACTGAGTATAAATGACCAATTGAATATACTAAATAGCAATTATGCAAACAGTCAAATAAGAATTTTAGATAAAAGCAATTACTAAAGAGATTAAAGCATTGGGAGCATCCGGATACTCAAAGTTAAGTCGTATACATTTTTGGATGTCTTATTTTATAGTGTCTTGAGCTGGAACCCTTTCTTAGGCTCTAACACGTGGTCCTTGTCTTTGGTTGCTAATATGTTGTCTTCCTTTAATAATGAATATGGCTCCTTGCAGTCTCTGAATATATCTAATAATAAAAGCTTCTCCAGTATTGATGTGTGGCGCCCCAATATGGCTTGTGGCTGCAGTTAAATCTATTGATTCCCTAAAATGCCCAGTATGCTTAAAGTAACTTGACTTTGGAAAAAAACACTCCTATAAAGTTAATGCAGTTACAGTTGGGTGTGAAGATGGGCTGGGCAATAGCATTAGTTTTGGCCCAGTAGTGTTTATTAAGCTAAAAAGAGCTTTACCAGGCACTCTTAGCTTTACATTATATAGGGAAATTGACAGTGCCAAGAAAGGAAATCTAGGGCTCAATTGGACATTTGTACTCTATGGAGACCATATTTGGACTTTACATCTACCTTTTCTGACTCTTCTATTTCCACTAAAGCATTTAATTCAATGGTCATGAGGGCAGTGCATACCTTGTAATTGGAGGTCAAAGTGGAGTCTCGGGGATGAAAACAAGTATTTAGTAGGTATTAAGAGATTTTCAATGATCTGTCTTTAACTATAAAAGTAACTCTTAAAGAGCCTGGTTAAGGTTAAGAGATGTATACAAACTAGATTGACACAAATTACCTTTAATCAAGGTCCCCAGCCCCTCAAATGGCTTAGGCTAAGGGACAAGATTGTATTGATTGTATAATAGCTCTACATAGCTACTAGAGCATGTATTGTTTCACTGTAACATATTGATTCAAGAAAGATAATTATAAATTGATCCACTTTCAATTGATAGTGAATTGCTTAATAGGGCTTGTAGGCATTCTTGTGTTTTGAGTTGTTTAGAAAAGACACACTAGAATGTTTCATTTCAGATATTGAGTGGTTGTCATGAATCTATCAGTTTTCCAGGAAAAGACAGAGTTGGAGTTACATTAACACAATTCAATTAGATATGTGTAACGTTGCATGTGTGTAAACCAGACATAGATTTGCCAATTGTTCAAGAATGTACCCTCAATAATCCATCTGTCTTAAAGTTTTTGATAGGTAAAGTTACTTTAAATATTATGACTAATCTGGGTCACTATTAAAGCAGTGCTGGAATGGGTCTGTACCAGCCATTGTATTAATAATTAAATGAATTAAAGACAGGCAAAGGATAACCTTTTACAACGAGAAAAGGATAACCCTTTAAAGCTTCATGCTAGCCCCAAGGATAAGAATCAGATGGTTGATCGTTTGGATGACAAGGATAAAGTATAAAATCAAGCTTGCTAACTGAATCACAAAAAAAGGTTTTGGCAGAACCAACAGGTAATGCATATTGGATGTATTACCATACACCGTAAGCCAGTGGTATTATAGCTGTAGTGTTCATGGAGACCCCTACTAGACTCTCCAAAATTGCAGCGTTATGTGTCAGGGCACTAGACAAATATCAATTATGTTCTCTAGTTCTTATGATACAAGGAGCAGGCTAATAACTCAGATGCAGCATAGAGGAATAATCACTGAGTTTCACAATGTCCAAAAATCATGGAGATGCAAGAAACATAATTACTTGGTAATGTCACAGCTATGAAAGGACAATAAACCATCCCACAAATCACCAATAATAATGCTGGGCAAGATAACTGCCATTTAGAAGAGTTTTGCAGAGCATTGTATAACTTCTGCTTGGCCTGGAAGTGGTTGGACCTGTGTTTCTGACAGCATAATCCACAATAGTTGCACTCTGGAAATACTATGGTGTATGATGAGAAGAAAAATGACCTTAGACATACATTTTCGTAATACCACTCATTGTAAATGTTAAACAATTGCAACATTTGAACTCACAAGTTCACTTCCTTATTTTTTTTTATTTTGGGGGACATTTAGACTATGGCAGCTGGCCTACCAGACCCACCCCTACCCCCCAGGGTAGGTGGAAGCCCTGGCCTCTGCCACGCATCCACTGATACAGCAGATGCACCAAAAGCAGAGCAGAATGTCATGTGAGCAGTATTTTTCCTTGTCCTTACATGACATACATTTTTTTTCTGACACAAACTACTAAGGGGGGAGTTTGTCATGAAAAAAAAGTATAATGACCCTTAAGTAAGTCAGGGTCATTGATTATTTTCTGAGCATTGGCCCACCATGCCACATATGGGAACACAGGCAAGTAGATCCAGTGACAGTGTCCCATGCTAAATATTACTAGGACCAAGAGAATCCGAATATTTGATCAAGAAACATGCAAGGGTACCCTTACTTTATTTTCTCCCCAAAGTGCACAAGGACGCAACCAACCCACCAGGCCGCCCAATTGTGTCTGGGTGTAATTCCATCCTGGAAATATTGTCTAAGTATGTAGACGTTTTCCTAAAACCATTCCTGCAGGAAGTACCATCGTACCTGCGTGACACCATGGTTTTTATAAATAAAATTGAAGGTTTTCCATTTGATCCTGAAATGAACCTACTAGTGACAGTGCATGTGTCATCATTGTACACACAGATCCCTCAACAGGATGGGCTTGACGCGATGGAGTCATTTTTGGAATTTAGACCCAGACCACACCGGGTACCCACGGAGTTCATCCTCAAATTGGCATCAATCTCACTGCGGAAGAATTTTTTCAAATTTGATAACAAATTTTGTATCCAGGTCAAAGGTACTGCCATGGGCTGTCCATTCGCGCCGGAGATGGCGGTCCTGTACATGGCGAAATATGAAGATCGGATTTTGTACCACAACAATCCATACATTGCGCATTTGAAGCAATGGTACAGATATATTGATGATGTTTAGTGCCTGTGGGAGAGGCCCCAAACTATCTTAAAAGAGTTTCACACATGGCTGAATCATCGCAGCCCGGACATAAAATTCAGTTTAGCATACAGCAATGAAAGCCTTGCATTTTTGGATGTCAATGTCAAAACCACACCCAGTGGTCTAATTACTACGCTACACTCAAAACCTGCTGACAAAAATAATGCTCTCCACTACAAAAGCTACCATCCTAGAAATCTGAAGAACAATTTGCCGTTTGGCCAATTCTTGCGCATAAGGTGTAATTGCTTGCGACGCGAAGACTACGAGCTTCATGCAGAGGTGCTGGTCAATAAACTGCTGGAAAGAGGGTTCCCAAAGAAACTGCTTAAACACTCTCTTAAAAGGGCATGGTTCACTCTCAGGGAACATTTATTAACCAAAAAAATCAAGCCTCCCACTGATCGCATAGTTTGCGTCTCCACGTTCGGTCCGTACACACAACCTGTGAAAAAGATCATATGCAGCAACTGGCATTTAATAGAAGGAACTATACCCAAGATTGGGGCACCACTCTTTGCTTTAAAAAAAGAACAGGAGCATTGGTCAACAAGTCACAAGCTCAGCAGAACAATATAAGAAACCAACTACACTGTGTACCATGTTTAATCTTCCACCTGTTCAAGGGCACCACAAATGTGGGACGTGTTTGGTGTGCAACTCCACCACGGAAGGGAGTCTGTTCAAAGACACTGGTGCCACAACGAATTCATGAATTGTAAATCAAGGAATGTGGTGTATGCCGTAATATGTCCGTGTAAGAAAATGTATATTGGAAAAACTACCCAAGAAGTGCGGCAGCGCATTGTGCAACATCGTTCACGATTTAAGAAGAATAATCTCAATGGTTGAACACTTCACAGCATTACATCATAAATTTGATGATTTTACATGGACGGTGTTGGCCCTGATTAAAAAGAACAATCAAAGAGGGGGCGACCCCAAAACACTATTGGCCCAGAAAGAGGTATTTCTGAATATGAAATTTTAATACGGCCCTGCATGGCTTGAATGAACTTTATGAAATTACAAAATTGTAGATCAAAAGACATCCCTTTTGATTTACACGAACTACATGTCCCAGAATGCCCTGGCACGTGACCTCTGTATTCCTGCTCCAGGTCAATCAAAATAGCCACATTTGTTGGAAGAAGAAGACGAAGACGAGCGCAATGCAGTAAGATGTTCCCTTTCATCTCATTTCAACTATAGGCAAGTCAATTTCTGACGGTTTTTTAGCTACTAAGTCAGACCGAGTGAATGTTACTAGCATTACTGAGTGCACGCATTTGTTCTGTGCAGGAACCGACAGGAATCTGAGTAACGCAGATCCTGAAAAAAGAAAGTGCGACCATTTTTCACGAGGGCGTCTGCCGAGCTCAAGGTAATATATTCAATACTGGTTTCACATCGCGCATAACATTGCGCGCAGAGTTTAAAATCGACACTAGAGACCTGACATTTGCTGCATCTGTTGATTCCAGAATTGGAGTCGTAACTAGACACATTTAAAGCGCTTGCCAACTGCAAGGTAGGACTATCCATGCCTCGACTTCATGTAAATAAAGCCACTGCGATTAGTGCCAATATCGGCAACAGTTATCACAACACACATAAGTACATAAATAAAACACACGACACTGAATGTAAGTGGAGAAATATTGCTGCAGGTTTATTAGCATAAGCAATATGCAAACATGGTGGGTTATCTTACGGGCGATCCCAGGGTAGGCCAGCCCCTATGCCGCCTGCCCGTCTGATAAGCCTAGAGTCACCATGGCAACGCCAATTGGTGTATACCTAATGTTGGGAGGGTCCCCCCCTCCCACCTGTGGACCACCAGTCCACTTGCTACACACGCCCCCCCGTGATGGGTGGGCGGAGCATACATGGCAGCCCCCGGTTGCTCAGACCCACAACCGCCTGTCGGATAGCGGGGCGCCGTCGGTCTTCCAGTGGACCCGCTAAACATCCCTGGGTATCCTGGCTTAGCACCACACGGTGCTGCTGCATGCTATACCCCTTGGTATGTGCAGACCCTGGATCGCCCTGTAACTCCTCCTGCAACACAAAGTGAGAATTGTTAGAAAACCTGGCCCCCCCTTTGTCCCTCAGGACGCCGGGTAAGCGGATGGGCGGGCAAGGCGAACGAGCGGACAAGAGGGCGAGGAGGGGGCGGAGACAGAATATGTACCCCCCTGGCTCCTCCCCGCCGGAAGCAGCTATCTGCTGGGGTCTCCCTTGGTCCATCCCAGGGACACGACCTACCACCCCTGTGCCTTCCTGTGGCACTAAGGCGGCCGCCCTCAAAGGGGCGGGCCGCTGCGCAACCCCCCCCCCCCGGGCAGCCTTACATAGTGCCAATATCGGCAACAGTTATCACAACACACATAAGTACATAAATAAAACACACGACACTGAATGTAAGTGGAGAAATATTGCTGCAGGTTTATTAGCATAAGCAATATGCAAACATGGTGGGTTATCTTACGGGCGATCCCAGGGCAGGCCAGCCCCTATGCCGCCTGCCCGTCTGATAAGCCTAGAGTCACCATGGCAACGCCAATTGGTGTATACCTAATGTTGGGAGGGTCCCCCCCTCCCACCTGTGGACCACCAGTCCACTTGCTACACACGCCCCCCCGTGATGGGTGGGCGGAGCATACATGGCAGCCCCCGGTTGCTCAGACCCACAACCGCCTGTCGGATAGCGGGGCGCCGTCGGTCTTCCAGTGGACCCGCTAAACATCCCTGGGTATCCTGGCTTAGCACCACACGGTGCTGCTGCATGCTATACCCCTTGGTATGTGCAGACCCTGGATCGCCCTGTAACTCCTCCACAGCCTTGGGAGTGGCCACCGTCACTACCAGGGCCCCCCCACCAAAGTCCCCTATTATTAGCAACCCGCAGCTGTCAGTGCTTCCCCTAGATCCAGTAAAAACAACTCCATGCCTAAATCCGAGAGGTGAACCCCATCGCCTTTCAGACATCCCGTTGATTTGGCGTGCAGAAGGCCATGCCTGATGAAACCAAAGCCTCTTTGCTCAGTGAACTTGCGCATAGCGCTGTTAACTTTTCTTCTAGATACCTCGATGGCGTCGCCTGAGCGAGCACCATGCCAAATCGCGCGTGGTGTCATCTCAGACCACCACAGTTCACACGGCCCCAACAACACGCTCAACTTGCAGAAAGTATCCCTCATGTCTTGTAGAAGAGCTCTCCTTCCTAGTGATGTGAGGTCATTCCCCCCCAGGTGAACCACCAAGAGGTTGGGCGGGAGCCACCCTCCCCGGAGTCTCTGCTTCACTTTCCGTAACAGGTCGCACCAGCGCAAGCCTGGGAAACCCAACCACGTGATGTCCGTGTTGGCAAAGCCATTCTGCCACTCTCTTGCCGCCGCCCAATGTGCCAGTCTTGCAATAATTGAGTGACCAATTACCCACACCTTCATACCTAATAAAGAGAAAATTGGTTTTGAGTATATGTTTATTAGGCGAAAAACATCAGCAAAATCAGCACATCTACAGTCAAGGTATACGTCAATCAGGAACCAGCGAAAAAGGGGGGGAGGCCAAATAAGATTGTAGGTCCCGATTAGATTGCCCCAACCAATGTGACCCACTGCCCCCCCCGGCCACTCCTAGGGCCGGATGTACCGCTTGAAGCAATGCGATTGCCAGCGCCCCACCATCATGATACCTTCTGCGGGCAGTCCTGCCAGGAACGCTGTGGTGGCCGCACCTATGCGGAACGAGTGGCTGCTGAATATTTTGTCCCTAACCTCATGGCCAGACAGCCTAAGGCAGGCCTTGAGGATGTGGTCCACTTGAAATCTGGTGACCGGGAGGCCATCCTGATGCACCAGCAGGTAACCCGCCCCATGCGGGCGAAGCGGCAGGTAGGTTCTGACCCAAGCTACCGGGCAATATCTCTCATCCCCCAAGCCATGTAGCACAATTACCCTCCCTCGCCCTAGCTGGTCAGTTTTGGACTGTCTAATGACTATTTTCACGCACCCCGGCTCTAGTTCTACGTCTTTTACGTTCAGAGCCACCCCCGAGGAGTCAGATTTTGAGCGGGCCACAAGTTCCCCGATCCTGAAGGCACCAAAGAAGGCTAGGGAAAAACAGGCAGAGAACAGTGTAGCTTCGTACCCTGAGTGGGTGGCCCTATCCATACAGTCCAACATTCCTTGTAACAGTGAGAAACTAATGGGGGACCTGGGATCAGGGGATCGCGGAACCAGTTTGGCCCACCCTCGCAAGGCTGCTTTGATCACAAAAGCCTTGGTGGGATCAGCCTGACCCCTCAATCTGGCGTGGTGGCTGATGGCAGCGAGGTGACCCGATATCCAGGAATGTGTTTTGCCCTCCCCTCTGGCCCACAGCAAGAATTGTTGGACTCTAAGTTCCAGGGCCACCTGATCCTCCTCCCAGCCCCCTGTAATTGCACAAAAAAGAGTGACACAGCTCCCGTAGCGCTTCGCAGTTCTGGGGGCTAAGGACCGTTCTCCCAGCTCCCTCATCCGTGGTCCCACTTCAGCAGCCGCCACAAGTGCGGCGGGAAAGGAGTCCCCTCTTGACGTGCGCTCGGCCAGGCCTCCCGGAAGCGGTGCCACTGGAAACGAGACAAAGAGTCAGCGGCAACATTAGAAATCCCTTGAATGTGCCTGGCCCTGCACTCTACGTTGTTAAATAGGCAGGCCCTGACAAGCTCTCGCAGTAGACACAGGACTAGGGGGCAGCTGGCAGACTGGGAGTTGATGGCCTGCACCACCGCCAGGTTGTCTGACCAGAAAAGCACCCGTTTGGCGGACAAGGCCCTGGGCCAGAGATGAAAAGCAACCACAATTGGGAAGAGTTCCAGGACGGTGATCTTGGACGTGACCTTTTTCTTGTGCCATGCGTTAGGCCACCTCTCTGCACACCACTCCTTGTCCAAAATCACTCCGAACCCTTCCCGGCCAGACGCATCAGAAAAGAGGGACAGCTCCCGGCTGTTGGCCCAGGGGTCGCGCCAGATGACAGCCCCATTAAAGTTGACTAGGAAGTCTGCCCACATGATTAGGTCTTCACGCATCCCCTTGTTCAATTTAACCATGTGGTGCTTCCTGCTCACCGAGGCCGTAGCTCTAGCTATCCTTCGCGCAAATGCCCTGCCCGCGGGGATGACTCTGGCAGCAAAGTTTAGCTTCCCCAGAAGGCTCTGAATGGCAGCCAAGGAAACCTTCTCCCTCCCTACCACTTGGCTAATCTGATCTCTCAGGTCCCGCACCTTGTCGGCTGGCAGCCTGGCCTCCCCCGCCACTGTGTCCAGCTCAATACCTAAGAAAGAGAGAACCTGAGCCGGGCCCTCCGTTTTCTTAGGGGCTAAGGGAACGCCAAGGTGATGCATCAGAACCTGAAAATCAACAAGGGCTGCCCTACATTCCTGAGTGCCATCCCTCCCGATGAATAGGAAGTCATCTAAGTAATGGGAAACCCCAGAAACGCTGTAGGTGTGCTGGAAGGCCCATTGAAGGAAGGAGCTGAAGGCCTCGAAGAAGGTACAGGAAACCGCGCACCCCATGGGCATGCACTTGTCAAAGTAGTACATGCCGTCCACCTTGAAACCCAGCAGGTGTTGGCTACTGGGGTGCACTGGTAGTAACCGAAAGGCCGACTCAATGTCGGCCTTCGCTAACCAAGCTCCTTTGCCAGCCCTCCTTACCAGGTCAAGTGCGACATCCAATGTACAATAAGACACCGAGCATGACCCCTCCTGAAGGCCGTGGTTTACTGAGCTCCCTTCTGGGTAAGACAAGTGGTGAATCAGTCTGAAAGACCCTGGTTCTTTTTTAGGGACCAAGCCAAGGGGGGAGACTACAAAGTTATCTAACGGGGGCTCCCTGAAAGGACCCGCCACCCGTCCCAGCCTCAGTTCCTTCTGAACTTTTTCATTTAAGACCTGTGGGAGGACCCTTGCTGATCTGAGGTTCTCCGCATCGCGGCCGGACAGGGCACCTACATAAGGGATGGTGAAGCCCTGCGAGAAGCCTTCTAGCAGGAGCGCACTGTCAGCGGAGAGGAGGTACAGTCTGAGTAACTCTAGCATGCGGTCCAGAATGACAGGGGAAGGACCCTTGCTGGCCAAGGGCGCGGGAGCGCAGGCGACTTGATCGGTGGGAGGGAGGGGGAGGGGTGAGGCCGGAGCTGGGGAAAGGAGTGGGGGCGACTCAAGCAGATGGTTTGGAGGAGTCAGCAGGCTTCTTGTCCTGTTTGGCTTGGCACGAGGAAGCGGGGTGATGCCCCCCGCACTTGCTGCATGAGTGCTGGAAACGGCACTTGACCCCCCAAGAGCAAGCGCCGGCATTGAAAAGGTTGCAAGTCCCGGGCGAGACCCGCTTGCCCCCCCCTCCCCTGCCACCTCCTCTACGCCCCCCCCCGAAAGGACTGCCTCGCGTGCTTAACATTGAGCTGGGAGCTCCCTGGCTGTCCGCCCCCCCCTCCTGACCCTTTGGGAAGCGAGGCAGGGCTCTGGGATCCCCGAGACCCCATGTGGTCCATCCACAGCTGTACCTCTTTCTGGTCCCATTCCATCTCTGGGCAAATGGCCATCTTCTTTCTGAACTCCATGTCATAATTGAGCCACCCTTCCCCGCCCCACTTCTGCGCCTCTGTGTGAATTAGCCTCTGGTACAGTACTAAGGCCTGTCCCTGTTCAGGAAATTTTTCAAGTATAACCGATTGAAGAATGGAGAAGGCGGCTAGCCAGTTATCTATTGTTTTATCCGGCCACTGCTGGAACCTGACCTTCTTATCGTCCTCCTTCCCCCCAAGCCTACGCGCGTCTTGCCCATGCTGGCCCAGCAGAAGGAGTGAAAAGATGTCTAGAAACTCACGCCTCCAGATGAATTCCTTTACTGCTAAGGGGACCTCCCAGATCAGCGAGCTATGGCCAGACAGGAGCGGGGCATGAGTAACCTCCTTTTTGGCTGGGACCTGCAGAGGTGGGCCTGGTACTGTTGCGCTAGCTAGTTGTGTGGACGCGCTGCCCCCCGGGGCGGGGGGGGGGGGGCGGTGGTAACAATGACGGCAGCGGGCTGCCCGGTTAGCGGCTCACCTCCTGCTGGTTGACGCTGCTCACCCCCTGCCGGGAGGGGCCCTGGTGCAGGGGGGCCAACGTGAGCCGCCCTCTCCTGCCTGACGGACATGACAGGCCCTGCCACCGCCGCCGGTTCCGCACTTCTGGGCAAGGAAATAGGCGGTGTGCACGGCACCGTGGACAGCTCGGGGGCCTGGCGACATGTCCCTTGTGGTGCCCAAACATTGGCTGCAGCGGAAGGGTTCCCTCCCGCACTGTCAGCAGTCGGCCGTCCCCCGGCTGAGGCTGCCCGCGAGAAACCCGCCCTGACCTCTTCCATGAAATTTTTAAGGGTCTCATTGAGATTGGCGAGGTCCTCCCTGGATGCAAAGTTAGTGGAAGGAGAGCTTAAACTGCTCGGTGGTGGCGGGCCAGCCGGGGACGGCAGGGGCGGAAGCCCGGAAGAGCCCTTGACGGCGGACACAGAGCGGACCCTGTGTGCAGTTCCTTCAGCTGGGAAGTCTCTAACCGTGGCCCTGCGGATTCGTTTGGGGCGGGGGGGTCCTGCCTCCTCGTTCGACTCTTGTCCCGTTGTGTGACCCCCAGAAATGACCCCAGAGTCCTCAGGGCAGCTGGCCTTGAGGAGGTCTGCAGCCCAGGCCAGTCCATTAGATTTGGCCATCTCAATAATTGCTGCTAACTGTGCGTCTTGCGAATTGCCCTGCTGGGTCTCATCGACCTGGGACGGCGTCGAGAAGAGCGCTGGGGTGCCCTCACTATCCATCTCGGACGGGGTCCTAACCTGAAAGAGAAAAGAGCGTAAGCGGCGGCCAATACCATTTGAGACCGGCCCCTACCCACCCTTAACCAATCCGCGCCGTCACCCCCGCACCTACTTACTCTCGCGGAAGCGAACGCACCTCCTTCAGCTCCGAGCGTATGTTTTCCCAGATATCCGAGGTAAAGACGGGCGACACGACGGAGCACGACGAACTGCAGGCAAGGCGAACGAGCGGACAAGAGGGCGAGGAGGGGGCGGAGACAGAATATGTACCCCCCTGGCTCCTCCCCGCCGGAAGCAGCTATCTGCTGGGGTCTCCCTTGGTCCATCCCAGGGACACGACCTACCACCCCTGTGCCTTCCTGTGGCACTAAGGCGGCCGCCCTCAAAGGGGCGGGCCGCTGCACAACCCCCCCCCCCGGGCAGCCTTACAGAGCCGTCTCTTCGAGCACATTTAAATCTAATGCCCTGTTGTCCAACTGTTAAACTTTTTATAGCTTCATTGAGAAAGGAGCTGACGAATATACATTGAACAACAGTTTCTTCATACTAATTCCACACCTGAATTAAGGTACATATATACACCACTTGGCACAGTATGACTGTTGAAACATGGTGGGGTCGGTATCACAGCAATTTATTGTTTTTAATTTTATAGAGCCCAAGACCAAGTCCAAGCCCTGAAGAGAATCGCGGAACTGCAAGGGATTCGAAACCCCTTGGCGTTGAGCATGGGGGACTGTTGATGGGGTGTGCCATGAGGGAAATAGCTCAATAATTACCCCCCCCCCCCCCCCCCCCAGCGGTGACAACACCCAGTAGAGTTATTTACATCCCCATTGTCTCAGACAGGCAGGACAGTAGACAGGTGTCACAAAATGAGTCAGTGCCCGCCTGTTGTATCAATCTAAACTTAGGACTGGTTATACCCTTGGCTTGTATTGTTTGTTTTCACTGGTGTATCTCTCTCATGAAGATGTTCATATTTTGTGTTGTATTTTTTGTTCACAAAATGCTTTTAAATGTGAGGACAAATATGTGACTCAATAGCGTGTCATTCCTTTTAAAGACATGTGTAATTGTTTTGAAAGGTCTTTCCAAAATAAACTAAAATAAGCTGGATAAAGCTGCTAAACTTTAGAATTAATAGTCTAAGGTTTATTTAGATTCTAATCGAGTAACCTCCCTCGACACCTCATTTGTTTTTCCAATACCTCAGATGCAGCATAGAGGAATAATCACTGAGTTTCCAATGTCCAAAAATCATGAAGATGCAAGAAACATAATTACTTGGTAATGTCACAGCTACGAAAGGACAATAAACCATCCCACAAATCACCAATAATAATGCGCTAGATAACTGCCTTTTAGAAGAGTTTTGCAGAGCATTTTATAACTTCTGCTTGGCCTGGAAGTGGTAGGAGCTGTGTTTCTGACAGCATAATCCACAATAGTTTTTTTTTTTTTTTTATTTAAAGTTTTCTTTATTGCGGTTTTAAGGTACACTCAACATGTTTAAACAGTTATATCTCATAGACAACTCTTAACCATGAGCGTTACAGTCCCCATTCAGCAGCAATTTATCCAATTTAGGTTGCCTCTTAAGTGTTTACCGAACCGACAATTAGTATGAGCATTTTCATTATCAATCATATAAACTTGTAACAGAATACCCCCCCCCCTCCCAACTCCACCCCCCCTACCGGGCCCACCCACCTAGAGGTCCGTCTAACAGCAGCTCAATCAGGGGTATCCTCTTGTTTCTCCCCTTGTCCGTGGGATTAATTTCCCACGTGGCTATCACCATTCGACAATGTCTGTGTAGAATTGGGGGAGTTCCTCCCTATCTCCTGGACCATTAGCCCCCACGCCTGCAATACTTCCGGGAGTTTGGCATCTCTTCTAGTACCACGTATGTGCCCCTCCTCCGCCAGTGCCCATTCCTTCAGGTACGCTTTCCAGTTCACTATCATCGGCCCTTGTTGTGTCAGCCAGTGGATCACTATTCTCCGCCTAGCTGTCACAAGCCCCAATACCAGGAACTTCCTGCTGGTTTTGCGCTTAGGGTCTCGGGGAATCAAACCAAGGAGACCAACACACACCTCTAGGGCAATCCTCCATCCCGTTATTCTGTTCAGGTCCTCTAGGATAGCCGTTCAGTATACCTGAATTGTCGGACACGACCAAACCATGTGTGGAAAATCTGCCTGTGCATAGTGACATCTGGGGCACTTTGGAGCTCTCGAACTATCAATAGTGTGTAGGCGCTAGGGTGAGCGGTATGTCATGTGGACCATATTGTATTGTATCTGTTTAAACCTATTGGAAACCGCCACCTTGCGTACGCCCCCATGAATTTTTCCCCACTCTTGTGGTTTAATCTCCTGTGGGCTCACCTCCTGCCATCTATCTTCTACTTTGAGAGGTGCGCATTTCTTGTCTTCCCTTAACGCCCTGTACAGGTGGGTGACAAGTTTCCGCCCTCCCGCCATGACAATCATCGTGACCAGGGTATGCGTGTGTTCCGGGGCTTTCGGGAATGTAGGCCATAGTTGTCGTGCCATTGCCGCTATTTTGGCGTATTGCAAAAATTGCCCCGATCCCAACTCAAAAGCGACTACTGCTTCTTGATATGTTATGAACCGTTGTTCCAGGTAGAGGTCATAAGATAGCCTCCCGCCTTCCATTTGTCGGTAGACATGACCCGCTCAATGAGCGCGAAAGGCGGCATCAGCCAGAAGTCTGCCTCCGGTCGCACCTGGATAAGTCTTCTAACCACCCTGGCCCATATGGCAGCTAGCAATCTGCCCAGTGGAGGACATTGTTCCTGTTGCCCTTTTGTTTTCCAGAGGAGCACGCCCAACTGTTGACCCCCATATGTGTCCACTAGAAGCGATCGTTCCCATGAAGGGTCTGTATCGAGCCAGGCCACTGCGTGCTGTAATTGGGACGCAAAATGATAAAGTTCAAGGTCAGGAATTTCCAAACCGCCCCTACCCCAAGTGCGTTTCATGACTTCTAGGCTCACCCAACAGCGTTTTCCATTCCATAGTAGTTGTATAGCATTGCATTAAGGTCCTTGAATACCTGGTGTGGGAGTTCAAAGAAGGAGCCCTGCATTGTGAAGAGACATCGAGGCAGCACCACCATTTTAATCAAGGCGATGTTCCCCATCATTGAGAGCTTGAGCGTGTTCCAGAAGTCAATACTGCCTCGGAGACCCCTAAGTATCCTCCCTATATTATGGTGACAAAAACGTCTCTGTCCCTACTTATCCAGATCCCGAGATAGCGCAACATATATGACGCCCACGGAAGACCTATCTCTGGGAGTTGGACCCCGCCCCTCTCAGCCTCCGACCCAATCGGATATAGTTGTGATTTAGTATTATTGACAAAAAGTCCAGAGGCCTCGGCAAACTGATCCAGAGCCGTCAGCAATATCGGAAGCGAGTGGGTTGGCTCCCGCAGGTACACCAGTGCATCATCCGCATACAGTGATACAATATGTTCCAAGGCCCTGATTTGAATGCCCCGCCCCTGGAGGACCCTACGGAGATGGCACGCTAATGGCTCCATCGCCAGGGCGAACAGCAAGGGGGAAAGCGGACACCCCTGTCACGTCCCCCTGGCTATTGGCATTGCATCCGAGACATAGCGCCCCGTGCGGACCCTTGCCACTGGCTGAGTATAGAGGAGTCTCACCCAGTTCACAAACCCTTCACCGATCCCCATTTTTAGTAGCACCTCCCATAGATATTCCCATCTGAGTGAGTCGAACGCCTGTTCGATATCCAGGAATGCCAAGGTACTCTGTTCGGCCTTGCACCCTAGTGATTGCATGACATGGGTAAGACGGCGGATATTCCGCAGCGCATTCCTCCCTGGTATAAAACCAGACTGGTCTTCATGCACCAATTGCCTGAGATACGGAAGTAATCTGTTTGCCAGTACCTGGCTAATGATCTTAAGGTCGACATTGAGCATAGAGATTGGCCTGTAGAGGTGGGGAGTAAGGGGTCCCTCCCCGGCTTGAGGATCATCACAATCAGCACTTCACGCATGGAGGCAGGTAGTATGCCTGTCTCACCGGCTTCCATAACAATGTCCAGGAGCCTAGGAACCAGGACTCCCCCAAATTCTTTATATAGCTCCGCCGCCATGGCCATCCATCCCAGGTGATTTAGCTGTTTTCAGATGAGCGATTGCCACTCTCAACCCCTCCCCTGTAAAGGCCGCCCCCAGGGATTCCTGACTTGTCGGGTCCAGGCAAGGCAGATCCATCTCAGCAAGGTAGGCTTCCAAAGCCTGTGGGGCAACATTGGGTTTGGGCTCGGAATATATGTTTTGGAGGTGTGTGGTGAATACTGCGTTAATCTCGTGTTGTGTATAAACCAATCGACCCTGATTGGATTTAAGGGCCAGTATCGGGAGAGGCTGTGTCTCCAACCTGATCAAACGTGCCAGTAGGCGTCCGGCTTTATCACCCTCAGTGTACCAACGACATCTACTCGTCGTCCTATTGTACTTGCCCAGTGGCTCCCATAGATCCCCTATCTTTTGTCGTTGCTCCGTCCATTTGGCCGGTCCCTCTGGGTCTCTGGGAAGTTCAGCCTGTAGGGCCGTTTAGCGTTCCTCCTGGTTTTTTAGGTCCCGCTCTATCACTCTCCTCGCCCCCACCTCAGTGGACATACATATCCCCCTCATCACTACTTTCATCGCGTCCCATTCGAGCGCCCTTGAGCTGGCCGTGTTCCAGTTCACCTAAAAAAAGCCTTCCAACCCTGCCGCGATTGTCTCTTTATAAACCGGGTCCGTCAAAGCCTCGGTGTTAAGTCTCCACATCGGTATTTTGTAACGCAGGCGGCTCAAAGTGTAGACCACCAGCAGGGGGGAGTGGTCGGACAGATATTCGGCCAGGTACTGTGTCTCTAGAATCCGACCGGCTGCCGTTTCCTGTATAAAACAATAGTCCAGCCTGCTACATGTGTTGGCTGCCGGAGTGTGACAGGAGTATACCCGCCCGTCAGGGTTGTGGTGCCACCATATATCCAGCAAGTGATAGTTGCTAAGCATCTGGCGCATGGCTTCCCGTGTCTTGGGTTTAGCATCCACTTTCAGGGGGTGCCTATCCCGTTCTCCGTCAAAGGCACAGTTAAAGTCTCCTGCAATAATCAGTTCCACGTCTGGTGTCAAGTCTAATTTCCCCAGGACCTTACCCAAAAATTCCCCATCGTCAGTGTTCAGAGCATAAACGTTCACTAGACACATGTGGCTCCCATCCAATGTCCCCTCCACCACCACGTATCGCCCATCTGGATCAGGACTGCACTTTAAAACTTTAAAGGGGACTCCAGGCGCCACCCATATAAGCGCCCCTCTGGCAAACCCTGAGTAGGAAGTCATGAAAAACTGTCCCCTCCACCGCCGTTGGACATATTTCAGGCAATCCCCCCCAGAGATGTGTCTCTTGTAAAAAGGCCATGCTTATCTTATACCATCTAAGATATGTTGCTACCCGATTCCGTTTGACCCTGTTGTTGAGTCCCCTAACAGTCCATGTTATAAGTTTATAGGTCTGTTGATCGCCTGACATAAGTTGAAAATTCTGGGTGACCACGATACCTGATGTAGAAGTGGGATGAACCTCAAGGTGTAGTGTTGGGATCCCCCCTTTTTCCTCCGAAAGCTCTCATGACCTCTGGTGACCCGGCATAAAACATTCCCATCATAGAAGAGTAAAACAAAACAATGTGAACATTCACCCCCCCCACCCTCAGGCAGTATAACCTCATTCTCACAGCCCATCCTTGGTCTGAGGACTCAGGACTCCGCCCCATAGCCGCCACCCTCCCCTCAAATCCCCCCGCAACATTGTAAGCAACAACGACAGTCAGCAAGAATCCTCGGTCCTTGTTATACAACCAATCTGCCTGACACTGCGCAACCCCGCCCGACCAACGGCCTAGCCAGGCCGACACAGCGCACTACATTTGGAGTGTCTAGACTGCAGTGTGGCGGAATAGCGCCTCACTCCATCAGCTACGCACCCACCCCCCCTTCAGTCCCTGAAATTGAGGACCCCCAACAGGTGCTCTGTATTAGAGTCAAGTTCCATTACTGTTGAGGTCCGTACTTACAGCGCCACGTGCAGTTCTGCAGACCAGTATCTCCAGTATGGCAGTCCCCTTACTTGTATACAGGTGGCTCAAGAGCCGCCAACGATTGGGGCGGCAGTGCCTTCCGGTTCCGATTGAGTTTCTTGGACAAGGCACAATGGGGAAAACTGGTTTTGCATCGGTATGCCCCCCAACTCTTCTCTCACGATGCCATCCGGCCCCACCATGATGCGACCTCCGCCTGGTACCTCCTGTGGCCCGGATCGTTGTTCTCCAGTGCGGCGATGCTTGTTCCGTTGTCGTTCGCTCCGTCTCCTCTGTTCTTGCCATCTGGGATGTTGGTCTTGCCCCTCCAGGCCCCTCGAATCCATCCAGTCTGTGGCCTCTTGCGGGACATTGAAGAAGTGGACCTTGTCTGCATATTGTACTCTGAGCTGGGCCGGAAACATTAAGCTGTATTTTACATTAGGATCTCTCAGTCTCCGCTTGACCCCAGGAAGTCGTTCCGCAAGTCTTGTACCTTTTTTGTGTAGTCCGGGTAGATATGGATCTCTTGGTTTTCAAACCTGGGGGAACCGTTATTGCGGATAAACTGCAGGATCATGTCCCGGTCCCTAAGATTAAACAAGATAGCAATCAGAGCTCTAGGTGACGACCCTGGTTTCGGGGGGAGACCAAGGGAGTGGTGGGCCCTTTCCCCCGCAAACATCTTGGAGAGTCGGAGACCCGGGAGGGCGGAACCGATCCATTCCTCCAAAAATAGGTCCACCACCGGACCCTCCGCCTTTTCCGGAAAGCCCAAAAACCGGAGGTTGTTCCTTCTCGAGCGCCCCTCAGCATCTTCCGCCCTGTCTGCGAGATGAGAGGTGTGCTCCTTGAGTGCAGACACCTTCGCTTGCAAGTGTTGGACTTCTGTCCGTAAGGAGGCCAGGTCCCCCTCCGTGGTAGTGACTCGGTCCGCCACCTTCCCTAGGTCCAGGCCCAGATGATTTATGTCTATGGCCATACCATCCATTATTGATTCCAATGCCGCTCGTGAGTCTCTAATGGCCTCCAGGATGTCAGCCTTATCTTGGGCCGCTGATCCCTATGGCGGTCCCTGTCCAGGGTCCAGTCTGATGCGCTCTGCCGATGTTGGGCCCAGCACTGTATACTGCATAATCTTGTTTGTTTGTGCTCCTCTAAGGGGCCTGTCTTTCCCCATCTCCAGTGTGGGCTTGTCAAGGTTGTCTCTGGGGCCCTCCACTCCGCAACCCCAGGCACAAAAATCTGTCACGGGCCAATCCAGGGCCAGAGGAAGTGTATGTGGGTCCCTCACTGCACCCTAGTCTTCCGGTCAGCTGACTGCCACCTGGATAAGTGTCCCACAGTGCTCTCCGCGCCAGGCTCTAAGGCAACCGAAGGCCGTCTCAGGAGTCGTAGTCCAGCAGGGGGCAACCTGCGGCCCCCTGAGTCTTCTCACTGTGAATACTGGGTGATCTCTCCACCAATCTACAGGGCGCCTCCCTCCGCCGATGGCCGTCTCAGGAGTTTATGGATTGGGTGCCTTTGGGAGTGTGCTCTCAAGTAGAGGTCTAAGCCCCACTGCCCAGCAGCCTGCCCACGCGGACCGTACAGCACCGTCAACGGTCCTCCCAGGCGGCAACACTGTCTGAGTAGGCCTGGACCGGCCCTTCTGATGCCCCGGGCTCACGTGGAGCGCGCTCCCGGATGTCGTCTGCCAGCGGCCCAGCAAGTTGTCGCGGCGTCTCCCCTCCGAATTTCATACCCCTCCGGACCCCCACCCCGTGACGCAGGAGTCTGGGCCTCAGTTGGCTCATCAGCTCAGGCTTCTACAGCTGGGCCTTGACCCCGCCACCGTCTGCCGCCTCGAGGGGCAAGGCACAGGCTTCTCTGTAAGTGGGCCCCCCGTAAGTATTTAGGCTCTGCTTCTCAATAGTCCGTCCACGTGGACCGCGCAGCGTCGTCCACAGACCCCGCAGGGAGGAGCACAGTCCCAGCGGGCCTACCACGGCCCTCCTGAAGCCCCGAGGACGTGTAGTACTCGCCCCCGGGTACTACGTCGGGAAGCAGCAGGCAGGTCTTTACGGCACCTCACCTCCGGGTCGGAGCCCACCGAGGGCCCCTCTCAGTGCGGCAGGAATTCCGGACTCTAATCGGCCCCTCAGCACGGGTCCCCACAGCAAGGCCGACCCAGAGCAGACGTCCGGAGGCCATCTATCAGGAAATCGAGGTACGCGCCGCCTTCTTGCGTGAAGGGGAACTGCCGCAGCTCCAGGGGAGAAAAAGTTGTTTTCCCGGTTCGCAGGCAAGTAGAACAGTACTCGGCTGGGACTCTCGGGACCAATGGGGGTTCCGACCCCTGTTTCAGCCGAATGGGCACAATCCCGCCAGGATTTAAGTAGGATTATGGCATACAGGGCAGGAGCTGCACTTATCTGTGACTAGCCCGCCATGCTTCCAAGCCACCCCCCCCCCATAATCCACAATAGTTGCACTCTGGAAATACTATGGTGTTTGATGAGAAGAAAAATGACCCTAGGCATACATTTTCGTTATACCACTCACTGTAAATGTTAAACCATTGCAACATTTGAACTCACAAATTCCCTTCCTTATTTTTTTTATTTTGGGGGACATTTAGACTATGGCAGCTGGCCTACCGGACCCACCCCTACCCCCCAGGGCAGGTGGAAGCCCTGGCCTCTGCCACGCATCCACTGATACAGCAGATGCACCAAAAGCAGAGCAGAATGTCATCTGAGCAGTATTTTTCCTTGTCCTTACATGACATACCTTGTTTTTTTTTTTTTACACAAACTACTAAGGGGGGAGTTTGTCATGAAAACAAAAGTATAATGACCCTTATTTAAGTCAGGGCCATTGATTATTTTCTGAGCATTGGCCCATCATGCCACATATGGGAACACAGGCAAGTAGATCCAGTGACAGTGTCCAATGCTAAATATTGCGGGGCTGCTACCAATGACACAGTGATCTTCTGGGGGATGGACTGCCAGGTCAGTGGTTTCCACGGACAGAGCCAACTAAGGCTCCACTGGCGGGAAACCAGGTGTCCTTCAACTCAGTATGTGATGGGGAACTTCAAAGTTCTTAGAAGTTCAGCAGCTTGCATCCTCGAAACAATATGTTAGTGTCTTTAAGATGACATGGATTCCTCCTAGACCAGAGCTCCACCACGTATACTGATTTGATACTAACTTTATTGGACATCTTCCAGTCCAGCGGTCACCAATTTCGGGTTACCTTGTTGAATCTGAGAAAACTTTGGAAAAGGTCAATTGAGCTTCTTTTTTGGGGTGATATGGAGATTTAATTTTGCTGGGATATTTATTTACCATGTCGTTGGGCCACTTTGCCATTTATATGTAGCTACTAACATTCAGTATTAAACTGTAATTTTTAATTCCACAGATTTTCACGGTGGAATAACTTGTAGCAAATTTTGTATTTAAACATGCGCTAACAGTATGCTACTGAAAGAGCAGCACAATCAATTATCATTCTGTCAGTTGAGCGAATCGCAAACGATTTTGAGATTGATTCATTGTATAGTCTAAATTAGCACACTATCTCCAAGATTTTTTATCTGAATATTCAACATTTGAAGCGTATAAAAAGGGGAAAGTTTCATTGGAGATTGGATTTGTGCAATTGATGTTAAACCATTTCTCAGAACACAGTGATTTAACTAATAGCTGACAGAAATTCCCTCTCATTCTTATTGTTTATATTAAACTTATTAAAATATTTTAATTCCAACTTTTGTTCATCTCTTGTGTACTACTTTGTTAACTGTTCTGGATAATTTCTCTTAGAAGATTAAAATCATTCAAATCACTTTTGATGGTGTGGAACAAGTAAAGCATGCTAAGCTTGTAAATCTCTCAGACTGTTATTGTTTAGAAGTTTTCCACTCTGGTGATACCACTGAATTATTGCAAATACAGTTGCCCTTAAAATGCCTACACCAGTGGACCATGTATCAATATAAAAAATGGAGATCATGAGGGTTCAATTCTGCTGAAGTCTAAATTTCAACAGGCTGGAGAGGGTGAATGACTTAACCACCTTGGTGTCCTTTTAACTAGAAGGAGGTGGTAGGTGGTTTAAGCATATCCAATCCTGCCCATTCCTATATTCAGAAAGGGTTCTGTCTTAGCCTGGTAAAATGTTATCAGGGTACGGTAGCGGCGCGTCACCTGCCCTTTACAGCTCTGAGGTCTGGGAGCGCAATGAGCCAAAAACAAGATTAGATGCAGGCAGGAGTTGGTTAAATTGTAAATGTTGGCACCTCTTGCTGAAACTAAGGAGTAACAATCCATGCTGCGAGGTTTGGAAGCTGACCAGCAGGGCAATGTTTGCACAGCAAGGCTGCAGGTAAAAAATGTATGTTCCAAAGAATAATTAATTTCTTGCTGTACGAGGTGCTCCTGTAAATGTTTGCCAGATGGTAAAATATTTCTGCCTCATTCAGTGCCTCCCTAAATATGGAATTCGAGGGCGAGATATCTTAGCTGCATAATATTTGTGTGAGATTAACATCTTTTACGAGGTGATAACTGATGCTCATATTGTAGCTGGCTTGATTAAGATTAGCCTCGAAGACGGATAAACAGCCATTGTCGTCGAAACATAAGGTAGAGGGCTCTCTTGGTCAAAGTCCAAAAAAACACCACAGCGGCCAAATATTGGTGCTTGAACTTTACTCTGTAAGGGGATCTAGCTTTGAAAAAGAATAAACATAAAGAACCTCAAAAGCAGTGGGCATAACACCATGCACTGGGAAAAATAAAGCCATGCCGACATTGTGGAGAGAGATAAAAATGGTTGACGTCAAATAGAACAAGCATTAGCTAAGCCAGTAGCTCCCATGCGTATCTATATACATGCGCAGATATATATATATATATATATATATATATATATATATATATATATATATATATATATATATATATATATATCTTATCTACTGGGGGTCGCCAGTAGATAGTTATAGTTAGGACCTATTTTCCATAGGAAATCTGCAACATTCTATTCCCAATAAGTCTGGCGCCGGTTGATGAATCCTCGTGAAATTTTCCAAACTTTTGGCCAGCTCCGCTCCTACCCTGAAAGTTTTGTGGTGATTAGTCAAGCAGGGGCCGAGAAAAAAGGGGTTCCCAAAACACGTTTTCCCCATGCAATTTCCCATAGGATCTGTTGTCGCAGCTACAGCCCGCACCGCTGAACGGAATGACACCAAATTTGGCAAAGAGGTAGTCCTCAGTTCAGACTCGTGCCTTTTGCTTAAATGGTGTAAATCCGTTCAGTAGTTCCTGAGACAATTAGAGTTAAAAGTACATATATATCTATGGCCGGGGAGGATCCGCGGACCCTACCCGCACCAAACCAAGCTCGCACCCTCCCAATCGAGCGAGCTGAATGCTAATTGGCTGTCGAGTGTCTGTCTACATTCGAAACCAGGAACTGTTGGTGGCCATTTTCTGCCTCGGTAGAAGCGAGGCTGAAGAAGCAAGGGGAATAAGTGTGTAAAACATATAAAGGGGGCAGAGTGGAAATACTCTGACCCTCTAGAGGTGCTCAGGGGGTCCCAGAAGGCCCCCCCTTTTTTTTTTTTTAACGGCGAATGCGCGGATCCACGGAATTTTTTGGGGGAAAAAGACAAGAAATCATTGGTTGTATGACTACTTTATACACTGAAAGGTAGGGTGTATATTTCTGTTTTTTAAAGGTATGAGTCTTATTGGTTAACAAAAACAGATTGTAAGGAACATTATATATGATAAGCTGATATGTTGAAAAGTCAAGCACACTTGCTGTCTTGTTTAGCAACTTTGTGTGCTGAACTTGTGACCTGTGTGCTCAGTGCAGTGTTCCATGATCTGTTTCTATGGTAACAGGCAGAAGGCAGATTGGAGGAAGGGTTGAAATGTATTTCAGTTGGAAAGGGTTGAAATGTTTAACCAATAGAAATGTGTGTTTGCTTTTGAATTTATGTGTGAAGGATTGTGATTTGATGTTTACATGTATATGTGTGGAAAATGAAAGGGAAACTTTTCCATTCTTTGTTTTTGGTGAGAGGTGCACAGTGCAGAGATTCTGTAAAAGAAAATCTGGCGTGTGACTGATATACTTAATCTACAAAACAACTTGAAAGGTGAGTTATTTAATTGTGAGGGGATGTATGTAGACTAATTTGATTTTAATCAGACTAATGTATTTCTCCTGCTAAAGTGTAGGGAGTACCTTTTTTCTCTACAATCTTATTGACAGTGTGTGTGCATGTAGAAACCATTCTCTGATAAGCATTTGTGTTTTTCATGTGTTTGCAGACAGATAACTGTGCTGTTTTTATATTTTGGTAGAATTAGAAACCAGTCATTGTTTATGAATTTGTGAAATGAGCTATGTTTCTATATTAAAATGTAGTACTCCTTCTAGATGAAGAAATGTATTTTGGTATAGTGCAAGGGATAGTGTTGTTTGTTTAGAATCACACAGTGAGTATGTGTGCATTTGGGAACCACTGTGAGAGAAGCATTTGGTAACATTGTGTATTTTCTGACAGATAACTCTTTTAAAACCTGTCATGTTGTCAAGTTTTAGTAGCATTAGAAGCCAGTCTTTGGTTATGCATTGATAAAATGATTCATGCTTTGACAGTAAAGTTCAGTACTGAAATATGTAGATTGTGTGCAGTCCCCTTACCCCTTCCACAGTAGTGAATGAGTTTTGGTAAAGTGCTAGGGATAGTGTTGCTTGTCTAGAATCACACTGGAAGTCTGTGTGCATTTGGGAACCACTGTGAGAGAAGCATTTGGTAACGTCGTGTATTTGCTGACAGATAACTGTTTTAAAACCTGTCATGTTGTCAAGTTTTAGTAGAATTAGAAGCCAGTTTTTGCTTATGCTTTGATTAAATGAGTCAGGCTTTGACACAATAGTGCAGTCCTGAAATATGTAGATTGTGTGCAGTTCCCTTATCAGTTCCACAGTAGAGAATGATTTTTGGTAAACTCCTAGGTATAGTGGTTGTTGTCTAGAATCACACTGCGAGTCTGTGTGCATTTGGGAACCACTGTGAGAGAAGCATTTGGTAACATCGTGTATTTTTTGGCAGATAAATCTTTTAAAACCTGTCATGTTGTCAAGTTTTAGTAGCATTAGAAGCAAGTCTTTGCTTATGCGTTGATTAAATGAGTCATGCTTTGACACTAATGTGCTGTACTTAAATATGTAGATTGTGTGCAGTACCATTACCTCTTCTAGACTAGTGAATGAGTTTTGGTAAACTGCTAGGGATAGTGTTGCTTGTCTAAAATCACACTGTAAGTCTGTGTACATTTGGGTAAGGATTGTGAGAGAAGCATTTGGTAACATAGTGTATTTGCTGACAGATAACTGTTTTAAAATCGGTCATGTTGTCAAGTTTTAGTAGCTTTAGAAGCTATTCTTTGCTTATGCATTGATAAAATGAGTCCGGGTTTGACACTAAAGTGCAGTACCATGTACCATTCTCTTCACTGTGCCAGAACTGAAAATTTAAAAGTTTTACCCAGGCACTAAACTAGCAGTAGTCTGATGATTTAGTCAGTTTCCAAGTGCTCATATTGTGAACCATACATTACCACATAGATTGCTTCAAATGTCTATGTAGTATGCGTGCAGTCTTTTATCCACCTACACACTTGTCTTTCACACCTTCAATACCCCAGTCAGTATTTATACAGTTCCCGCAAACACCCTGTCACTCCACTTACACTCCTCTAGTGACCCATTCAGCACCATGTACTAATCCATTCACTGCGCCAAAACCCAAACACTTATAAATTCACCCAGGCACTCTCCTTGCTGTACTCTAATCATTCAGTCAGTACCCAAGTATTCATGCAGTGAGCCAGGTCTTATGACATAGACTGCTTCAAACGCCTATCCACTATGCATGCAGGCCTCTAACCACCTACACAGTTGTCTTTCACACCTGCAATTCCCCAGTCAGTATTCATACACTTCTAGCAAACACCCTGTCACTCACCCAGTGTGTCTCCTTATAGTACTGTAATCATTCAGTCAGTTAGCATGTAGTCTTTTAGTGAGGTAGGCTTTAGGGCATAAACTGCTTCAAAGTAGTATGCACTATGCATGTAGTGTTTTAACGATCGTCACACTTGTGGTTCAGGGCTATAGTTTCTTATTTAGTTTTTATATAAAATGTGTTTGTACAGTAATGGAATAGTATAAATTTGAAAGTTATTAATATACATTTATTTGTGATTCTTTTTTACAGATACAGAACAGGAGTGTTTCTCATCTGTTTGCACTCTTCTCGTGCAAGATTGTTTGGATGAAGGGTCCTTCGGTGTTTCATCATACTTGCCGTGCCGTACGAGTATTTCTTGTTAGGATCCCCTTGCAACAGAACTCTTTTGCAAATCTTGCATGTGACCAAGGTGGCATTGGTCTTTGTTTGCCCCTCGGGAACAGTAAAAAATTTCCATACCACTGAAGGAAAACGTTGTTGGCGTGGTGCGTCCTCCAAAAATTCATCCTTAGATTCGGTTAATATTTTAAAGCCACAACATTTACAGTTTTTGTAAGTTAAACTTATAAAATTTTGTTAGCTGTAAGCATTTTATATATCTGTGATTTTTATCTTGTGGTATTTTGCTGAGAACAGCATGTTGCTTTTTTTTAACAATCTTTGGGATTGTTTTTTTTTTGCCCGCTGTTAAGTGATGAGTACGATTGAAATCACTATTTTTAGTGAAATTTAATATATTCTGAGAACAGCAAAAAAGGCAAACAAATTACTTTGTGGAAATTATGCTGTGTTGTAAAAAATGTATTATTACATGTTATAATTTTTTTTCCCTTTTCTTTCACAGATCCAAATTTTAAAATAAGCATTTTTTTTAAGAATTTAGATTGGAATGAAAATCTGAAAAAAAATGTATACCATTTTTTATTCCTATTACTGTGAAGGTAAGTTTAACTAAGTCTCAATATGCAGAATGAGGAGGTCTGCAAGAAGCTACAAAGTTGAAACACGTTTCTAAAAACACTCTGTTTATACCTTATGTAGTTTTGAAATCTGACCATAATCAGATATCATGTGACCTGCAAAAAAAGAGATTTGAGGGGTTCATAATATTTCCCATTGTACCTATTGAAGGACCGCAATCATTTCAATCATTCTTCTTTGAACATCTTTGCAGACAAAACTCTGTGCTTACCTTCTATCATTTGCAAGGAATTTTAAAAACGGAAATATGTCACTTTTTGTAACATAGTTATTGTGCAAGATACTCTTTCATATTTACAAAGAGAGGAAAAGGCACTCTGTGCACTTTTTATACTCCATGTAAATACAACCTCATCATGCACACCACTTTGCGTTGAAAGGGTGTTCTATAAGTGTTGTTGTGCATGATTGCATTTAATACTCATAGAACAAGACACATGTCTAGATTTATCAGAAATCATAAATCTCGATATGTGTGTGAATGCTGCACCATTCTAAAATTGGTGTAGGAAAGCAAAACAAGGAGAATTGTTTTCATTTCTCCACATTTTTACATCTTTAATGCATGCTAAAATGCTCAGCATACATTGAAGGAGAAAAATGCCTTTTCTCATTGTTTTTGTGCAGGAAGGTGTGTCTTCCTGCAGAAAAACAAACAGCACATGACACCGATATCCTTGCACTATGGTGCAAGGGTGCCTGTGTCACCACATGGCTGCAGTTTAAGCAGCCGCGCAGAGAGAAGCATAGATTTGCAACATATTTATGTACATATGTTGCATCCCTGTGCTTCGGAAGTACTACAGCTCACTGTAGTTAAAGAGGTTACTGTGTGATGCTGCAGCACTTCCTCATAGTTCTGCACTCATACATTCACCATACACTACTAATGCATTTGTTCAGTCAATTACGTACTACACATACATTCATCTAAACTTTCACAGACAAACAAACAAATATAGCTCTTTTTTTAAACCAGGAAAGTTAGTTCTTAGAAGAACTTTTTTTATTCTTCTTTTTTAATTTTTTTGTACTTTTTGGAACAATTTTGCTATTTTTTTGTTTTTTTCAAAAGTAAAAAAAGACAACAGGAGGAAGAAAACAGTCAACTTCTGCAAAAAAAAAAAATAAACACAAATTTAGCACTTGTGGTTTTGCTGCGCTCGGCAGATTAGTTCAATTGACTGCTCGCCGTAACATAGCAGTTTGTTGCATTTAATGCAACTAATTGTAAGTATTCCAAATTCTGGACGTATGTCCAGGTGAGTGCTCGATGGTGATGCTGCAGAAGTGCTTGCCACTGCTGGCTGAGGCTGCTGTCGGTGTCTTCTGCATTCCTGCTTGGCCAGGTTCACGGGATGCAGAGTCTTCAGGTGTTTTAACATACTCGCAGTCCCACAAGAGTACTTTTTTGATGGATCTCCTCTTGAAAGCACTCTTTGACATATTTTACATGTCACTTTAGTTGAATTAGTTTTATTTTGTCCTTCTGGGAAGGTACAAAATGTCCACTCCACAGAGGTGTATCTTTCTGTGCGTGGAGGTTCCACAACAAATTCCTCATCGTACGAATGGTCTGATTCTGATGGTGGCTGCTGTGCAGAAGCCATTGTATTCAGAAAAATTGCAGCTGTGGAAATCTTCACCAAAAAGTTTTTTCTAGTTCTAAGGTGTGAGATGTTCCTCCAAAGAAGCTCAAAGAAGAATGATTGAAATGGGTGGGGTCTTTCAATAGTTAGAATAGGAAGTGTAATGAACCAAACAAATCAATTTTTTTGCAGGTCACATGGGATCCGCGCACCCTGCGCATACGCAGCACGCACCCAGCACGCATACGCAAAATTGAATTTAAAAAAATTATAGGATTAGATGTAAAAATATATTAGTTCTAAGACTAGTTTAGAGTTTGTCTTCAATTAATATTCACATGAAATACATATATATATATATATATATATATATATATATATATGTTTTTTTAAATGTTAAATATTTCGAGGGATCCGCGCACCTACCGCGTCATAGATGCAGATGACGCATCGCGGAAGCGCGTAAACGTCGCATTACGTACATCAAACGTGTCGCGTATAGGCTGGGAGTCGCGTACCTGTCGCATTGCGATCGCGCACTAAACATGTACCCAACGCATACCATGCGCGAATGCTAACGCGTAGGTGTCGAGAACGGTGCGCATAGGGTGTGCGGATCCAAAAACATGGAAAAAATATATATAAAATAAAGTTTTGAACATATAGTTAAAGAAATATTTTTAAAAATATAAAAAAATATGTTTGAAAAACACAATAAAAACAAATAATATTTTTTAATTTTTAAAAGAATTAATTGAAAAATAAGTTAAAAAAATGGTGATAAAATAGTATTTCAAAAAAACATAATTAATGAAATTGACACTGAAATTGAAAAATATAGAAATCCAATGAAAATCATTAAACATGATATCTTTAGAGATAAGTTATAGATAGGAATTAGCATTTACAAAACCTTTGAAATTCACTGAAAAAACCAAAGGTTTCAGGGGCGTTATAGTTCGGAATTGCCATTTAAAAAACCTTAGAAATTCACTGAAAAAACCATAGGTTTCAGGGGCGTTATAGTTAGCTGGACATTTTCCTCATACAAAACCCTATAAATTCCCCCGTTATAGTTACTTCAGCTAACTATAACTCGCGCCCCCGCAATGCACTGCTGATGACGTCACATATTACATCACTCATGACATGGTCAGTGACATCACTGATGACATCTGAAATGACATCACTGATGACATCACTGATGACGTCATCCAGTGAGTGTGTGTTTCTGTAAATTTTAAATATGTTTAATATATATAGGGAAAAACCTATGGAAGAATGAGTGGCTGTATAAGTGTGTGAATGGATGATTTAGTAGGTGCTTTACTGACTCTATAAGTGAGTCATTAAATGTATCTTACTGCAGACTAGTGACTAAACTATGTGAATGTCTGTATCTGTCTGTCTGTTGGTGTATAAGCGGCTGCATCATTTTGTGAATAGCTATATGAGTGTCTCTATGGGTTATTGATTGGTTGTCTGAGTATCTGTATGGGTGCCTGAGTGTTTGTGTGGGTGGGGTGTGTGTAACTCTGTGCATACATGTGTAAGTGGGTGATTCTATGGGTGCATGGTTTTAAGAGTGCATCTGTGATGGAGTGTAAGGTTGGGTGAGTGTATGTATGGGTGTGTTAGTGATTGAATGTATATCTCAGTGGTACATGTGTGAGTAACTACATATGTGAAAGGCAGTATATATGTGTGTAAGAGTATATAAGTGGGTATATGTGAGAGTGTGTGATTGTGAGAGTGGCTGTATGGATGAGTGTGTGCTTGTATCAGTGATTGTATAAGAGCGTAAGAATGTGGTACTATTTTTATGAGTAAGTGAACTTGTGTGTGTATAACTGCATAGGTGAGTAAATGGGAGTGTGATTAATTATTTGCATGACTGACTAGGTGTGAGAGTACCTCTATGGATGATTGGTGGTGTGTGAGTGTCTATGTAGGTGTATAAATGCATATGATAGTCCTGTACTGAGTGACTATAAGTATGAGTGACTGTACAGGTGAGTGAGTGGATGTGTGTGTAGATCTAAGAGTCAATGAGTGGGTATGTAGTTATTGGTATTGGAGTATCTATGGTTTTGAGAATGGACGTCTGAAATTTTGATTGAGTATATCAAAGGGTGTGAGAAGATGTACTAATTTATCACATGGATGACGTCATCAGTGATGTCATCAGTGATGTCACTGACCATGTCATGAGTGATGTAATATGTGACGTCATCAGCAGTGCATTGCAGGGGCGCGAGTTATAGATAGCTGAACTAACTATAACGGGGAATTTCTAGAGTTTTGTACGAGGGAAATGTCCAGCTAACTATAACGACCCTGAAACCTATGTTTTTTTCAGTGAATATATATATATATATATATATTCACAGAAAAAACCATAGGTTTCAGGCACGTTATAGTTAGGAATTAGCATTTAAAAAACCTCAGAAATTCACTGAAAACACTATAGGTTTCAGGGGTGTTATAGTTAGCTGGACTTTTCACTTGTACAAAACCATTGAAATTCCCCCGTTATAGTTAGTTCAGCTAACTATAACTCGCGCGCCCGCAATGCACTGCTGATGTCACATATTACATCACTCATGACATGGTCAGTGACATCACTCATGACATCACTGATGACATCTCAAATGACATCACTGATGACATCACTGATGACATCATCCAGTGAATGTGTTTTTCTGAAAATTAAATATGTTTTATATATGTATATCTCAAGGTCGATGGAAGAATAAATGGGTATATAAGTGTCTAACTGGATGATTTGTTTTTGAAAAATTGATTGTGTAACTGACTGATTAAGTGTATCATAGTAAATACATGGCTTAGTGAGTAATGTTTAAATATGTAAATATCTGTATCAGTCTCTCACTTTGTGTATAAGTGGCTGCATGGGTTGGTGAGTAGCTACATGGGTGTCTATATAGGTTATTAGTTGGTTTTTTGAGTATCAGTCTGAGTGTCTGCATGGTTCGGTGGGGGGTATTACGTAGTGCATAGGTGCATGAATGAGTGACTCACTGTTTGTATGTGTTGAAGACAGCATGTGTGCAGGACTGTATGGGTGGATGAGTGTGTGTATGGGTGTGTTAGTGAGTGAATGACTGTCTCAATAGTGTCTTTAAGAGTAACTACATATGTTTTAAACTTGTATATGTGACTATTGGTGTATATAAGTGAGTATATGTGAGAGTGAGAGATTGAAAGAGTTCCTGTATGAATAAGTATGTGTTTCTATAAGTGATTGTTTAAAAGACTAAGGTGCCGATCACGATCCGGCAAAAACCGGGTACGAACCGTCGGACGGAGCACAATCTCCGCCCGACGCGTACCCGATCGTCAATTTTTACAAACAAGGAATTACGATTCGCACGGGTACACCATTACCGTACGAATCGTAAAAAAGGCCGACTGAACAAAAAAAACACCTACCAATGCGATCCGGGAAAGCGCCGACCTGACGTCGGGACACTCGCAGCCAGCCATTCACGACCCAGGAATCACGATTCGCACCGACGTCACCCCGCACGGTGAATATTTTGCGGCAGCCAAAAACTGCCGGGAAATCAGGACGACGCGAACAAGGACCACCAGTACGCGACGGACAGACGACGACGCGAACAAGGAGGACCAGTACGTGACGGACACACAGGACGACGCCACCAAGGAGGACCCGTACGCGACAGGACGACGCGATCAAGGAGGACCCGTACGCGACAGGACGACGCGATCAAGGAGTACCAGTACGCGACGGACAGACATGGACCCGAACCTACGAGTCATCCCTGCCCTCATAGCAGTCCACCTCCTCTACAGGTTACGACGCAGACGCCGCAGAAGGTCAGAATAACTAAGGGAGGGGGGAAAGTGGGGTGGGGGTGGCACGACCAGGGCAGGCCACAAAACAACCACATAAGTCACACACCACACATGGCCTGGACATACCTGACTCCCATGCCCTGGTCACCACGAGGGGGTGGGGGCGTGTCCTGATAAGCCTGCGACTGCCACAACGGAAGTCCGTCACCACGCGAACCGGCAACACAACCAGACAGGTACGTCCCGTACCCACGCCTGAAGAGCGTGGGTACGAGTCGGACCACGCCCACACACGTCACCCCAACAATGGCGGGACGGATCGCACCCACGTGGCAAAGGCCTGGGTACGGGCCGCACAAACATCACATAGCGTGGGGACGGATATGTACGGACCCTACCCCCACCCCGTATGCAAGGAGCGCACCCCCCACCCCAACAGTGTAAGTACGACCCGTACCCCCACCCGCGTATGCATGGAGCGTACCCCCACCCCAACAGTGTAAGTACGACCCGTACCCTCACCCGCGTATGCATGGAGCGTACCCCCCAGCCCAACAGTGTAAGTACGACCCGTACCCTCACCCGCATATGCAAGGAGCGTACCCCCCACCCCAACAGTGTAAGTACGACCCGTACCCCCACCCGCGTATGCATGGAGCGTACCCCCTAGCCCAACAGTGTAAGTACAACCCGTACCCCCACCCGCGTATGCATGGAGCGTACCCCCACCCCAACAGTGTAAGTACGACCCGTACCCTCACCCGCGTATGCAAGGAGCGTACCCCCCACCCCAACAGTGTAAGTACGACCCGTACCCCCACCCGCGTATGCATGGAGCGTACCCCCCAGCCCAACAGTGTAAGTACGACCCGTACCCCCACCCGCGTATGCATGGAGCGTACCCCCCAGCCCAACAGTGTAAGTACGACCCGTACCCTCACCCGCGTATGCAAGGAGCGTACCCCCCAGCCCAACAGTGTAAGTACGACCCGTACCCCCACCCGCGTATGCATGGAGCGTACCCCCCAGCCCAACAGTGTAAGTACGACCCGTACCCCCACCCGCGTATGCATGGAGCGTACCCCCCAGCCCAACAGTGTAAGTACGACCCGTACCCCCACCCGCGTATGCATGGAGCGTACCCCCATGCCAACAGTGTAAGTACGACTCGAACCCTCACCCACGTATGCATGGAGCGTACCCTCCATGCCAACAGTGTAAGTACGACTCGAACCCTCACCCGCGGACGTACGGACCGTACCCCCACCCCCACCAGTGTAAGTACGACTCCTACCCCCACCCGCGGACTCACGGACCGTACCCCCACCCCAACAGTGTAAGTACGACCCGTACCCCCACCCGCGTATGCAAGGAGCGTACCCCCCAGCCCAACAGTGTAAGTACGACCCGTACCCTCACCCGCGTATGCATGGAGCGTACCCCCACCACACCAGTGTAAGTAGACTCGTACCCTCACCTCGAATGCATTGAGTGTACCCCCACCGTGTATGTTCCAATCGTACATATCCTGAAATCGGAGGTGTGTGTGCAGAGTCCACCCAGCAGTGCCCTGAGACAGGAGGGGTGGGTGTGGAGTCCTCCCAGCAGTGCCCTGAGACAGGAGGGGTGTGTGCAGAGTCCTCCCAGCAGTGCCCTGAGACAGGAGGGGTGGGTGCCTATCACTCCCAGCAGTGCCCTGAGACAGGAGGGGTGGGTGTGGAGTCCTCCCAGCAGTGCCCTGAGAGAGGAGGGGTGTGTGCAGAGTCCTCCCAGCAGTGCCCTGAGACAGGAGGGGTGGGTGCCTATCACTAACAGCAGTGCCCTGAGACAGGAGGGGTGGGTGCCTATCACTCCCAGCAGTGCCCTGAGACAGGAGGGGTGGGTGTGGAGTCCTCCCAGCAGTGCCCTGAGAGAGGAGGGGTGTGTGCAGAGTCCTCCCAGCAGTGCCCTGAGACAGGAGGGGTGGGTGCCTATCACTAACAGCAGTGCCCTGAGACAGGAGGGGTGGGTGCCTATCACTCCCAGCAGTGCCCTGAGCCAGGAGGGGTGGGTGTGGAGTCCTCCCAGCAGTGCCCTGAGACAGGAGGGGTGGGTGTGGAGTCCTCCCAGCAGTGCCCTGAGACAGGAGGGGTGTGTGCAGAGTCCTCCCAGCAGTGCCCTGAGACAGGAGGGGTGGATGCCTATCACTCCCAGCAGTGCCCTGAGACAGGAGGGGTGGGTGTGGAGTCCTCCCAGCAGTGCCCTGAGACAGGAGGGGTGGGTGTGGAGTCCTCCCAGCAGTGCCCTGAGACAGGAGGGGTGTGTGCAGAGTCCTCCCAGCAGTGCCCTGAGACAGGAGGGGTGGGTGCCTATCACTCCCAGCAGTGCCCTGAGACAGGAGGGGTGGGTGTGGAGTCCTCCCAGCAGTGCCCTGAGACAGGAGGGGTGTGTGCAGAGTCCTCCCAGCAGTGCCCTGAGACAGGAGGGGTGGGTGCCTATCACTAACAGCAGTGCCCTGAGACAGGAGGGGTGGGTGCCTATCACTCCCAGCAGTGCCCTGAGACAGGAGGGGTGGGTGTGGAGTCCTCCCAGCAGTGCCCTGAGACAGGAGGGGTGGGTGTGGAGTCCTCCCAGCAGTGCCCTGAGACAGGAGGGGTGTGTGCAGAGTCCTCCCAGCAGTGCCCTGAGACAGGAGGGGTGGGTGCCTATCACTCCCAGCAGTGCCCTGAGACAGGAGGGGTGGGTGTGGAGTCCTCCCAGCAGTGCCCTGAGACAGGAGGGGTGGGTGTGGAGTCCTCCCAGCAGTGCCCTGAGACAGGAGGGGTGTGTGCAGAGTCCTCCCAGCAGTGCCCTGAGACAGGAGGGGTGGGTGCCTATCACTCCCAGCAGTGCCCTGAGACAGGAGGGGTGTAACACATGTGTGTGAGGCCAGAATTATCCACATGCATACTGGCTACAAGGGAACATGTCCCCATGAACTCATGTCAACAGACTCCACACACAAGTACAGTGATCACCAAGGATGCCACGATTGTTGCAG
This sequence comes from Triturus cristatus, assembly GCF_964204655.1. NCBI lineage: Eukaryota > Metazoa > Chordata > Amphibia > Caudata > Salamandridae > Triturus > Triturus cristatus. The sequence continues at coordinate 1,184,919,260 of NC_140581.1, read as the reverse complement.
GTGGAGACATGGCCCTGCATGCATGGCCAAAGTAGAAGGGCTCCGTCACACACACAGCTCATGTAGACACAGCTCTGCGCTAAACATTGGGAACACCCTGCAGGGAAGAAAGCTGGGTACACAGAGGAAGGAATACACCCTGGGACAAGTGCACCATGCAGTAACTGCTTACAAGAACAAAGAAAGTTAGCCAACACCTTGTGATGGCACTCAGATCCCAGGGTCCCACCAATGAGCAGTACACTACTACATATCCCACACACCCAAACCCTTACACACCACCCAAAACCATGTAGCAGCCCCACCAACACCAATACCAGCATAGCAGTAGTGTGATAATGAAAACAAAATTAAGCTTTATTCAGCATGAGCACAATGTCCGTGGATCGCAGGCAGTTCAATCTTCACAAAGCCCATAGGGCAGTCAATGATTCTCAGCTGGATGGGGGACACAGTGAGATGCGTGTCCCCTACCTTGCCTGCACAGTCAAATGGCATCGTCTTCCACACTGGTGAGGGCATCAGGGGGGGGGGAAGCAACAGGCACCGCAGGGACATCAGGGCAAAGGGGCGGCGTTGTGGGTGCAGGGATGGAGGACTCCACCACAGGGGGTGGGTCAGTGCCAAAGGCGGAGGCCAGGATGGCACTACACACCTTTGCAAGGTCCTCCAGGGAGTCCCCTGCACCCGAAGGGACCTCAGGCCCCAAGGAGGGGGGGGGGTCAGAGGGATGGGTCGCAGCGCCACCGGGGGAGGGTGGAGACAGGGGGGGAGACTCAACCACCCTGACCGGGGACCTCCTTGACCGCTTGCGTGGTGGTGTAACTGTGGGGCTCAGGGACAGAGCGGCCATGAAGGAGTCCTTGGGGGAGATGTGGCCAGGAGAGCTGAGGGGAGGGGATTTGGAGGGAGTGGACTGGGTGGAATGCGGACTCCCACTATGGCTGCGTGTCACACGTTTGCCCCCCGACCCAGTGGGTGTGCCTACCTCACCCTGTGTGTGCGTGTCAGGAGGAGTGCGGTGGACCTTCCCTGCTGGTGTGGTGCCCGTGTCCGTTGATGTGGGTGCATGCCGACGTCTGGGTGTACGTGGGACAGGCATGGGAGTGGGAAGTGTGGATGGGGCAGGGGTAGGTGGGGGGAGGTCGCACTGCAGGAGACCCACTGCTGCAGTCAGTGTGGAGTCTATGGACCTCAGCAAGTTGCGTTGGTCAGCCTGCGATGAATGAATGCCCTCCAAGAAAGCCTCGATGTTGGTGAGGGTTTTGCCGTGGGCATGGAGGACATTAAGGATCGCAGCCTGACCAACCTGCAGTTGCCGCTGGATGTCCACAGACTCTGCATTGGCGGCAGCAGTGGAGACAGGGGCAGGGGGTGCGGTGCCTGGCAGGAAGGAGATATGCTGTGACCGGGCACGCTGGGAAGGGACACGAGCAAGTGGGAGGCGGCTGGTGGGAACTGAGGGGGCGGTGCGAGGTGTTGTTCCGCTGTCAGCTGCTGGTGCAGCCACCGCCCACTCGGAGACATCCTCCTCGGACCTGTCAGCTTCGTATTCTGACGTGCCAGTCGACAGGTCCTCGGCCGCACTATCCTCCACCTCTGTCCCACTCGATGTGCCAGCCCCGATGTCACGCCTCCTCCTGGGTGCCCGGGACACCGTGTCCCTCCTGGCGAGCCTGGCTGCATTGTGGTGTTGGGGCAGGGATCCTGGGTGTCTCCTGGGATGTGGCAGGAGTGGGGGTGGTGGTTGGCACGGTTGTACCTGACGCAGGTGCTGCAGGTGGTTGGACACCAGAGGGGCCAGGTCGGTCGGGGTCGTCCGCAGAGTGGTGAGAGTGGTCGCTGCCGGTGGGATCGGTCTCCTGCAGATCCGGGTCCTGTGAGTGTTCCCCCCCAGTGTTGGGGGGTGCAGCACGACGTTGACCTGTGTGTGAGAGAGACAATGTTAATTTTGGTCCATGCAACATCCATGTTTCATCCGTTTCAAAGTTGGCACATTTCCTCTTGGAATTAGGATCTGTCTTGCATTCCACTCACAGTGCACTTGTGCATGGGTGTGTCCCTTGGGCACCAATTTGGCCCCTTTAACTATGTGTGGCACAGTCTTACTTGCTGCGTCAAGTGTGACTGCAGTCAGCAGTGGAGTGTGCAGGTGTGGCGAGCCATGCATTTGCGCCTTCCTTGTAGCACTGTACATGTGCACATGGAGTGGATCCACACACTTATATGATGCAGGTAGCTGTCCTTGTGCCCGTGTACAGGTTGTGACATGGCCCTGCGTTTTGCCATGATGAAGAGGGGGGGTTCTGGCACTGGCCACCCTTGTCTACATGCACGCAGTCCACCTGCTGACGAGCAGACATTCCCACACACCAAAGGACTGATTTGCTCTCCCTGTGTCTCCCTCCTTCTCTGTCCCCCTCTCCCTCCCTCTCTGTCCCCCTCTCCCTCCCTCTCTGTCCCCCTCTCCCTCCCTCTGTGTGTCAGCCTCCTCCCTCTGTCCGTCTTCCTGTGTCTCCCTCCCTCTCTGTCCCCCTCTCCCTCCCTCTCTGTCCCCCTCTCCCTCCCTCTGTGTGTCAGTGTTAGAAAAGGTAGACGGACCTGGAGGGCCGGCCGGGGTCAGGGGGAGAGGTATCCGGGGAGAGCCGTCTCCAGCGATCGTACAGACAGGTAACTTCCCCCCCACAGACAGGAATCACACACGGATAAGGCTCAGTGTTCTTTATAGGTACTTAGTTATGATACGGTAGAATGGTACAAGGAGGTCTGGACGCCGGGGTCCCCTCGATTAGAGTCTCGTAAGGTAGGGAAGGGGGTAGCGGGTCAGTCTATTTACCAATCAGGTAGTTCGGATGAAATGATGATGAGCTCACAATCCTCGAGCTTGGTGTTTAGGTGGTACGGTCCGCGGCAGCGCCAGCAGGTCCCGGTAAGGATGGTTGATACAACGGGCCGCTGCAGCGCCAGCAGGTCCCCGGAAGATGTACGGTCCGCGGCAGCGCCAGCAGGTCCCGGTGAGGATGGTCGTTACAACGGGCCGCGGCAGCGCCAGCAGGTCCCAGGAAGATGACGGTCCGCGGCAGCGCCAGCAGGTCCCGGTGAGGATGGTCGTTACAACGGGCCGCGGCAGCGCCAGCAGGTCCCAGGAAGATGAAGGTAGCAGAAGGCCGCGGCAGCGCCAGCAGGCAGGACGATGGTTCACAAGAGCGGGCTACGGCAGCGCCAGTAGACCGTCAGGGTTGAGTTCACTCGGTGTCTCTCGACTCCAGGATACAACTGCCTTCCTGCTCCGGAGCTGTCTTAGTTATAGGGCTGGTGCCCTTTGATGTCCGGACCCTCGCACTTGGAGGTCGGAGGGTCCGGGATGAAGGTGTCCAGACACCCAGCAGGGGGTGGAGCCAGCGCCTGGGGGCTGCTGGAGGCGATCGGCACCTGGCGGGGGAAGAGCTCTTGACGCTCCGCTCTCCCATTGACCTGCCAAGTGGTCCGCTCACCTCCTGTGTGGATGGTGGTGCCGGGATGTCGGGGCCGGCCAGGCCCGGGGTTAGGGTCGAGGTGAGGCCACGCGGCCGCGTGGTGCAGGGCCCAAGATGGCGGCTTAACCCGGCCGGGGAAGCCGGTGGGGCTGGACCCCGTGATGAGTAGGGGTCCGAGGGCAGAGGGTCCGTCGGGAGACGGAGTACAGGGGCTTGTCACGGGGGTATGCCGGGTGGGCCGGAGCTCGGGCCCTGTCGTGCGGGGGGGGAGCAAGCCCTCTGGGCGGCCTGTCCAACATGCGTCCCCCCCAGCTGAAGGCGGGGAGAGTCACCCATCTCCTTGGGGACTCTCTTCGTCGAGGCGGAAAAAGCGGGACAGGCCGTCCGCGTTGGCGTGGTCTTGGCCTGGCCGGTGCTCCACAGTGAAGTCCATTCCCTGCAGGGAAATGGACCAGCGCAAGAGTTTTGGGTTCTCCTCCCGCATCTGCATCAGCCATTGCAGGGGTCGATGGTCGGTTTGTACCCGGAAGTGGGTACCGAAGAGATAGGGTCGGAGCTTTTTGAGGGCCCACACTACTGCAAATGCCTCCCTCTCGATTGTGCTCCAACGCTGTTCTCGGGCCAGGAGACGTCGACTGATGAAGGCCACCGGCTGGTCATGACCTTCGGGGTTCAGCTGAGAGAGGACGGCCCCGATGCCGTGGTCGGAGGCGTCGGTCTGCACTACAAATTCCCGACTGTAATCGGGGGCCTGGAGCACCGGGGCGGTGCACAGGGCGGCCTTCAGCTCCTCGAAGGCCGCTTGACAATCAGGAGTCCAGTGGACCCGCTTCGGTTGATTCTTGGATGTGAGTCCCGTGAGGGGCCCCACGATGCTGCCGTAGTCCTTCACGAACCGCCGGTAGTAGCCGGTGAGCCCCAAGAAGGCTCGGACCTCGGTCTGGGTGACGGGGGGCTGCCAGGACTGGATGGCAGCAATCTTAAGTTGTAGTGGGGCCACCAGCCCGCTTCCCACTTGGTGCCCAAGGTAGGTCACAGACCCTTGGCCAATTTGGCACTTGCCGGCTTTAATGGTGAGGCCGGCCCGCTGGAGGGCTTGGAGGACCTCTTGGAGGTGACGGAGGTGGTCGGACCAGTGGCGGCTGTATACAGCGATATCGTCCAGGTAGGCAGCGCTGAATTCTTCGAGCCCTGCCAAGACCTGGTTCACAAGACGTTGGAATGTGGCGGGGGCATTCTTCATGCCAAAGGGCATGACCTTAAATTGATAGTGGCCATCGGGGGTGGAGAAGGCTGACCGTTCCTGAGCCCTGGGTGTGAGGCCGATCTGCCAGTAGCCCGCCGTTAGGTCGAAGATACTAAGGTAGCGGGCGGCCCCCAGCCGGTCGATCAGCTCGTCTGCTCGGGGGATGGGATGAGCGTCGGTCCGGGTGACAGCGTTCAAGCCCCGGTAGTCGACGCAGAATCTCAGTTCAGGGGCGGTGCCGGGGGCAGCGGCCTTGGGAACTAATACAACCGGACTGGCCCAGGGACTGTCCGAGGGCTCGATGACCCCGATCGTGAGCATCTTGGCCACTTCCTCCTGTATGCAGGCCCGTACCCGATCTGGTACGCGGTAGGCCCGGTGCCGGACAGGGGGACTGTCCCCGGTGTCTACGTCGTGCAAACACCAAGGGGTGACCCCGGGGGTGAGGGAGAACAGGGCAGCGAACTGCAGCAGGAGGTCCCGGCAGTCCTGGCGTTGTTCCGAAGTGAGGGCGTCGGAGAGTCGGACCCCATCCACGGAGCCGTCCTTCTCCTGAGTCTTTAAGAGATCCGGGAGGGGCTCGGAGTCTTCTTCTGTACCACTGTCGGTCGCCATCAGGAGGCTTAGTTCGGAGCGCACAAAGTGTGGTTTGAGCCGGTTGGTGTGGAGGACCCGCAGGGGGTTCCGGGTGGACCCCATGTCGATGAGGTAAGTGACGGGGCTTTTACGCTCGACCACTTTGAAGGGCCCCGTCCACTTGTCTTGCAGGGCACATGGTTCGGTGGGGGACATCACCCATACTTGCTGCCCAGGCTCGAACTCAACGGAGGAGGCATTGTGATCATACCACCTTTTCATGTCCTCCTGACTGGCCTCGAGGTTCGCCTTGGCCATCTCCCTGAAGCGCCGGGTCTGGTTTCGTAGGGCCAGGATGTATTTGAAGACGTCGGGAGGGGTCGTTAAGGGGGCCATCTCCCAACCTTCCTTGACTAGGCTGAGGGGCCCTCGCACAGGGTGCCCGTACAAGAGTTCGAAAGGGCTAAAGCCGAGGGACTTCTGGGGGACTTCTCGGTAGGCGAAGAGGAGGCACGGGAGCAGCACATCCCACTGGCGACGGAGAGGCTCTTCCAATCCCCCAATCATCCCCTTGAGAGTGCGGTTAAAACGCTCCACTAGTCCGTTCCCTTGGGGGTGATAGGGGGTCGTGAATCTGTAGGTGACCCCGCATTGTTGCCAGAGGGACTTCATGTATTTAGATATGAAATTCGTACCTCGGTCGCTGACGACTTCTCGGGGGAAGCCTACCCTGGAGAAGATCCCCATCAGGGCCCGGCCAACCACCGGAGCTGTCACTGTCCGTAGGGGCACCGCCTCGGGGTAGCGGGTGGCATGGTCCACTAGTACCAAGATGAACCTGTGTCCTTGTGCCGTGCGGGGGTCCAGAGGCCCCACAATGTCTATCCCCACCCTCTCGAACGGGGTGGTGACCACCGGGAAGGGTTGCAGAGGGGCCTTCAGCTTCCGACCACTCTTCCCGCTGGCTTGGCACGTGGGGCAAGATCGGCAGTGGTTCAGGACGTCATTCCTCATTTTTGGCCAGAAAAAGTGGGTCACCAGGCGACTGTATGTTTTGTCCTGGCCCAGGTGTCCAGCCAGGGGGACATCGTGGGCCAGGTTGAGCAGAAAGTCTCGGAAGCGGAGCGGTACCACCAGAACTCGACCGGCCCCCAGCTCGGCGATTCTTTGCTCGCTGTAGAGCAGGTCGTTGTCCCAGTAGACCCAGTGGGTTCCGGTGGTGTCCCCTGCGTTTTGGGTATCGGCTTGTTGGCGGAGTCCCTCGAGGGAGGGACAGGTCTTTTGTTCCTGGCGGAACTGTTCTTGGGTGGGCCCCCCCTCTTGACGCCACTGAGCCAGATCCGGAAGGTCCTGGTGTTGTGCGTCTGCTTCGATAGTCGGGTCCGGGAGGTCGGCCTCGCTGTTGTCCTCGACGGGGGCAACCGGGGGCGGAGGTGCCGGCCATTCGGTTTCTTCTGATCGGGGGGTGGCCCGGGCGGCCATGGATCGGGTGGTTATGCAGGCCCAGTCCGGGAGGCCCAGCATCCCCAGGTGCTCTCTTTTCTCGACGGCGGCCCACGGGGAACTCTCGAGGTCCTTCCCCAGGAGGCAGTCCACGGGGGCATCGTCCCGGACCGTCACCTTCAGTAGGCCGGAGACCCCTCCCCATTCAAACGGGACGCAGGCCATCTTACACATGCTCTCAGAGTTATCTGCCGAGCGGACGGGGCAGAGAATGTTCGGCAGGATCTGCTCGGGCTTCACCAGATGACAGCGGACGGCCGTCACGCTGGCGCCGGTGTCCCGCAAGGCCTCGGCTCTCTGTCCATTAATGGTCACCCACTGACCGTATTTTCTGGTGTTGGCGGGTAGGGGAGCCCGCGGAACCATGTCTCTCCCCCCTAGGCATGCCAGGACCATGGCGGCCGGTTCCCACCCTTGCTGGGCCGGCTCGTACTCTTCGGGTCCCTCCGAGGATTGCTCTTCCCCTAGGGCAGCGGCCGCTACCTGGCGGGGCTTGGGTGTTTGATTTAGCGGGCAGTTCGGGTCATTGGCGTAGTGGCCTAGTCGCTGGCACCGGTGGCACGTGACGTTGGCTCGGTACCCAGGCCGCAACGGGGGGTTGCCCCGGCCGGCCGGAGGCGGGGTGCTGGCCATGGGTGTTGTTGGTAAGGCGTCTCTCCCTCGCCCCTGGCCCCCTCCTCCTCCCCGAGGACGGTGCTGGCCTTGGTTGCCTCTGTTCTGGTCGTGGGGCCCTCTCCGGCCCACTCGGGTGCTCTCCCACCGGTCAGCTTCGGCGGCGAGCTGCCGGGGGTCGGTCAGCTTACTGTCGAGTAGGTGCTGCCGGAGCTCGACGAAACAGTTGTTTGACAGGTGCTCCCATACCATAAGGTTGAAGAGTTGTTCGTAGGTGGTGACCTGACTTCCCTTGATCCACCCTTCGAATGCCCGGCTGAAATAGTTCACGTATTCTACCCACGTTGTACCTGGGATCCTGGTGCAATCTCTGAACCTCTGGCGGTACATCTCGGGCGTGAGGCCGTAGCGGGTGAGGAGGGCAGCCTTCATGTGGTCGTAGGACGACATTTGGTGATCGGGGAGCTGCAGCAGGGCATCGCGACCCTCGTTGATAAATCTCCCCCAAAGTCCGGCTCCCCAATCACTCCGGTCGATTCGGTGGGAGGTCATTGCGATCTCATAGGCTTTAAACCACTGTTGTATGTCGTCTTCTCGGACATATTCGCGGACAACATCCTTGGGGATGTGAACTTTTTTCTCACTTGGCCCCGGGGTGTGTGGTCGCTCAGGCACCCCCAGTTCCTTATTCTGTTTGCGCAGTTCTATTTCCGCTAGTCGGCGCTCGTGCTCGAGCGTTATTTTTTTCTCTTCCAGCTCTCTCTGTCTCTGCTTTTCTTCTCGTTCCTCTCGAAGCCGCATATGCTCGAGGTTAAGTTTCTGTTCAGCTAACTTGAGTTCCCCATCCATCTTGAGTCGTGCCATCTCCAACTCGTGTAATCTGACTCTGTCTCTTTCTCGGATCTCCTCTTGCGGAAGGCCCGTTCCCCGCTCCTCGGGAGCCGTGGCGTTCCCCTCTGGTGTGATGCTGGTTTGGTCTGGGGTGACGCTGCTTTGGTCGGAGGGTCCTGTGACCCCCGTTTCTGTCCATGACTCCAGAGCGCGCTTTAGATCATCCTTGGTACTCAGGCCGGTGGTAGCAATGCCAAGTTCTATGCAAAATTGTCTCAGTTCGCGGTGGTTGTATTCTTCTAATTTCTCCATTTGGAATTTCTCGGTGGAGCTGCTATCTTTGGTCGACATCGTGTTTTTGTCGTGGGGTGAGCTACTCTCTGTACGCTTATGCGTTGATTCGGATCGCGCCGCTGGCCACCAATGTTAGAAAAGGTAGACGGACCGGGAGGGCCGGCCGGGGTCAGGGGGAGAGGTCTCCGGGGAGAGCCGTCTCCAGCGATCGTACAGACACGTAACTTCCCCCCCACAGACAGGAATCACACACGGATAAGGCTCAGTGTTCTTTATAGGTACTTAGTTATGATACGGTAGAATGGTACAAGGAGGTCTGGACGCCGGGGTCCCCTCGATTAGAGTCTCGTAAGGTAGGGAAGGGGGTAGCGGGTCAGTCTATTTACCAATCAGGTAGTTCGGATGAAATGATGATGAGCTCACAATCCTCGAGCTTGGTGTTTAGGTGGTACGGTCCGCGGCAGCGCCAGCAGGTCCCGGTAAGGATGGTTGATACAACGGGCCACGGCAGCGCCAGCAGGTCCCCGGAAGATGTACGGTCCGCGGCAGCGCCAGCAGGTCCCGGTGAGGATGGTCGTTACAACGGGCCGCGGCAGCGCCAGCAGGTCCCAGGAAGATGACGGTCCGCGGCAGCGCCAGCAGGTCCCGGTGAGGATGGTCGTTACAACGGGCCGCGGCAGCGCCAGCAGGTCCCAGGAAGATGAAGGTAGCAGAAGGCCGCGGCAGCGCCAGCAGGCAGGACGATGGTTCACAAGAGCGGGCTACGGCAGCGCCAGTAGACCGTCAGGGTTGAGTTCACTCGGTGTCTCTCGACTCCAGGATACAACTGCCTTCCTGCTCCGGAGCTGTCTTAGTTATAGGGCTGGTGCCCTTTGATGTCCGGACCCTCGCACTTGGAGGTCGGAGGGTCCGGGATGAAGGTGTCCAGACACCCAGCAGGGGGTGGAGCCAGCGCCTGGGGGCTGCTGGAGGCGATCGGCACCTGGCGGGGGAAGAGCTCTTGACGCTCCGCTCTCCCATTGACCTGCCAAGTGGTCCGCTCACCTCCTGTGTGGATGGTGGTGCCGGGATGTCGGGGCCGGCCAGGCCCGGGGTTAGGGTCGAGGTGAGGCCACGCGGCCGCGTGGTGCAGGGCCCAAGATGGCGGCTTAACCCGGCCGGGGAAGCCGGTGGGGCTGGACCCCGTGATGAGTAGGGGTCCGAGGGCAGAGGGTCCGTCGGGAGACGGAGTACAGGGGCTTGTCACGGGGGTATGCCGGGTGGGCCGGAGCTCGGGCCCTGTCGTGCGGGGGGGGAGCAAGCCCTCTGGGCGGCCTGTCCAACAGTCAGCCTCCTCCCTCTGTCCGTCTTCCTGTGTCTCCCTCCCTCTCTGTCCCCCTCTCCCTCCCTCTCTGTCCCCCTCTCCCTCCCTCTGTGTGTCAGCCTCCTCCCTCTGTCCGTCTTCCTGTGTCTCCCTCCCTCTCTGTCCCCCTCTCCCTCCCTCTCTGTCCCCCTCTCCCTCCCTCTGTGTCCCCCTCTCCCTCCCTCCGTGTGTCAGCCTCCTCCCTCTGTCCGTCTCCCTCCCTCTCAGTCCCCCTCTCCCTCCCTCTGTGTCCCCCTCTCCCTCCCTCCGTGTGTCACCCTCTGTCACCTTGGCCCAGCTTCCTGGGCACACACTGTTAGCAGATCTTTGAGTGGCCCTTGGCCTGTTGATGTGAGTTTGTTTCTGATCTCCAGGCACCCATTTGGTGTGATGTGTGTCTGTGCGCTGCTGCTGTGGTGGTGTGTGCTGCCACTCTTTCACAATGTTGGCTGTTCATTAGCTGCTGTCATGTGCAAAACAGTGCCTTCACCCCCATGTGTTGATGCAAGGCGTCCGCCATTTGCTGGCAAGTCATTCCTGTGTTGGGACACAGTGTTTGTCTGGCTGTGACCTAGGCCATATGGGCAGAGGGCATTGTTGTCTGCTTTGGAGTCGCACTATGTGATTTTTGGTGCCCAGCCTCCCGCCATCCGGGTTACCGTGTCATGTGTTGTTGTCTTCTGTGGCCTGTGACTTGACATTGTCCAGCTGGGTGCATGGGGCATGGTGGCAGCAGTGGCATGTGCCTGCTCATGGAGTGTGGTTGAGTCATGCGATGGCTTGTGGTGGTTGCGTGCCTGTTAGTAATTTTGGTTGTGGTTGCAGTTCCCCCCATGTGAGGTGCGTTGTTTGTGTACTCACCCGGGTCTCGGAGTCCTTCTAATCCTTCAACTGCCTCCACCGGCAGTATGGCCATCACCCTCTCCTCCCAGGGATGGTACTGTACGGCTCTGCGGGAGGGCCCTCCTCCGGTGGCGTTGGCCTGGTCGTGTTCCTCCTGCCTCTTGGCTCTGACCCTCCTCCGCAGATCGTACCACCTGTTCTGGCAATCCTGCTTGGTCCTCCTGGTGTCCGCAACGGCATTCACAGCATCGACGATGGTCTGCCACATGGCTGTTTTGGCTGCCTGGCTGGTGCTTCTGACCAATGTTCCAAAGATCTGTGGCTCGACTCTGAGGATTTGATCAACAAGGACCTCAAACTCTCGGTGACTGAACTTTGGATTCTTGGTAGTGGGCATGGTGAGGGGTGTGGGTGGGGATGGTGTGGGTGTGGGGGGTGTGTGGATGTTGGGGGGGGGGTGTGGATGGTTGTGTGTGTGTGTGAATGTGATGAGAGGGTGTTTGTGAGGGTGGTCGTGTGAAGGTGTGCAAGTGTAAGGTGTGGTGTAGCTTGTAGTCTGGTTCTGTGGTGTCTGGCAGCAGTGAGTCTGTTGCAAAGGCTCATGGTTTGTGTGTGTGGGCCCTTTTTATTGGTCCATGGGTGGGTGTGGCAGTGTTTGAAGTTTGGGTGGGTGTGTTATAAGGAGTGGTGGTGTATTGGGCCTCTGTTTGTTTTTGGCAGTTGCAGGTCAGTGATTGTGTTATTTTAGTGGTTGTTGGCCATGTTTAGTGGCTTTGTGCCTTTCGAATGGCGTATTCTTGTGTTGTTTTGTTTTGTCCTGGTTGTGTACGTGCGTTTTGAGCGTGTGTACGGTGTGTACATGGGCCATTTGGTTGTACGATTATGTCCTTGTGTGTGGCTTTGTACGACTCGTACATGCGGTTGTGATGTTGGGGCATGGGGTGCGCTCCGTACTTAGGAGGTTGTGTTGGGGGTGCACCAGGAACTACTGGGGTGTACATAGACGGTGGTACGACACGTCCAGGGGTTGGGGGTACGACTGGAACGTACTGGGGTGTAGGTAGACGGGGCTATGACACGTACTGGGGTGGGGGTGGGGCAAGAACGTACTGGGGTGTAGGTACACGGGGGGTACGACACGTACTGGGGTGGGGGTACGACTGGAACGTACTGGGGTGTAGGTAGACGGGGCTATGACACGTACTGGGGTGGGGGTACGACTGGAACGTACTGGGGTGTAGGTACACGGGGGTATGACACGTACTGGGGTGGGGGTGGGGCTCGAACGTACTGGGGTGTAGGTTCACGGTGGTACGACACGTACTGGGGTGGGGGTACGACTGGAACGTACTGGGGTGTACATAGACGGTGGTACGACACGTACAGGGGTGGGGGGTGTACATTGATGGTGGTACGACACGTACTGGGGTGGGGGTACGACTGGAACGTACTGGGGTGTAGGTACACGGGGGTATGACACGTCCAGGGGTGGGGGTACGACTGGAACGTACTGGGGTGTACATAGACGGTGGTACGACACGTACAGGGGTGGGGGGGTGTACATTGACGGTGGTACGACACGTCCAGGGGTGGGGGTAGGACTCGAACGTACTGGGGTGTAGGTACACGGGGGTATGACATGTACTGGGGTGGGGGTACGACTGGAACGTACTGGGGTGTAGGTACACGGGGGGTATGACACGTACTGGGGTGGGAGTACGACTGGAACGTACTGGGGTGTACATAGACGGTGGTACGACACGTACAGGGGTGGGGGGGTGTACATTGACGGTGGTACGACACGTACTGGGGTGGGGGTACGACTGGAACGTACTGGGGTGTAGGTACACGGGGGTATGACACGTACTGGGGTGGGGGTACGACTGGAACGTACTGGGGTGTAGGTACACGGGGGGTATGACACGTACTGGGGTGGGGGTACGACTGGAACGTACTGGGGTGTAGGTAGACGGGGCTATGACACGTACTGGGGTGGGGGTGGGGCTCGAACGTACTGGGGTGTAGGTACACGGGGGGTACAACACGTACTGGGGTGGGGGTATGACTGGAACGTACTGGGGTGTAGGTAGACGGGGCTATGACACGTACTGGGGTGGGGGTACGACTGGAACGTACTGTGGTGTAGGTACACGGGGGTATGACACGTACTGGGGTGGGGGTACGACTGGAATGTACTGGGGTGTACATAGACGGTGGTACGACACGTACAGGGGTGGGGGGGTGTACATTGACGGTGGTACGACACGTACTGGGGTGGGGGTACGACTGGAACGTACTGGGGTGTACCTAGACGGGTGGGGGTATACATATACGGGGGGTACGTGTCGGACGTACGGGGGCTGGGGGGAGTGTTGGGCGCGTATGCGGGCACATGTCTCCATGGTTGCTATAGGTGTTCGGTGCGGACGGTGTTTTTTCCATACGGTTGTACGCTCGGACGCACGGGATGGATCGTGATTCCTCGGTCGGACTTGGCTTTTCACGTTTGTAAGGTAAATCGTCCGAGGACGTGTCGGACACATTTTCAGACCCGAGGACGTGTGGGGAATGATTCCCAGTGCGGTTCGTATGGACTTTTTACCATGCGAATCGTGATTGCCAGTTCGTACGGCACTTGTACGATTCGTACGGTAAAAAGACCCGATACGAGTCGCACGGGGGAATTTTTTGCCGGATCGTGATCGGCACCTATGTATGTGTAAGTTTCCGTGGAAGTAAGTGTGGTGGTGTGTGTATAACTGTATATGCAAGTAAATGTATGTTTGATTCTTTATTAGCATGAGTGACTATGTGTGTGAGTAACTCTATGGATGAGTGGCATTGTGTAACAGGATGTATAGGTGTATGAGTACATATGATGAGTGAGTACATGTATGAGTGACTGAATAGGACTGTTGGTGAATGAGTGGATGTGTATGTGGATCTTGTTTTGAAAATTTTAGTCTCTATTTTTGAATGTGTGTATCAAAGGTTATATTAGGGTGAGAGGAGGTCTGCCACTCTATCACAAGGATGATGTCATCAGTGATGTCATCAGTGATGTCATTTGAGATGTCATCAGTGATGTCATGAGTGATGTCACTGACCATGTCATGAGTGATGTAATATGTGACGTCATCAGTAGTGCATTGCGGGCGCGCGAGTTATAGTTAGCTGAACTAACTATAACGGGGGAATTTCAATGGTTTTGTACAAGTGAAAAGTCCAGCTAACTATAACACCCCTGAAACCTATGGTTTTTTCAGTGAATTTCTGAGGTTTTTTAAATGCTAATTCCTAACTATAACGTGCCTGAAACCTATGTTTTTTTCTGTGAATTTCAAAGGTTTTTTAAATGCTAATTTCTAACTATGCCTACAGAGATAGGACATGTGAAGAAAGAAGACAAAATGCACAGAAAGAAAAAAACAGAAGTGCAGAAAGAAGCAACAGAAGTCCTCAAAGGCGAAGAAAAGTGCAGGAAGAAGGATAACGTGCAGAAAGAACAAAAAGAAGAGCAGAAAGAATCCTTGTTGCAAAATTATCCTGTACCCTCAACTTTTTCAGACGGATACTAGTGGTAACTGAGTCTGACTAACCAGTCCTAGAGCCAGTGCTATGTTAAAAGACACTTAGAATACAGTGAAAACACCTACATACACTAGGGAACATTATGCGTTGGGGTCCCCCTGTGATTAGCATGACCTCCTCTGTAAGCCCCTAGTATATAATAGGGCAGGAGGATTAAAACTACCTCTTAAAACAGGCCACAGGGCGTTTTTGCACACGTTAACTCACACGTTAACTCAGGCCCCGTCCCCTCCCTTCACCACTGTGTAAACACGCCCTGTGTCCGTTTTTAGTTGGGAGATTAAGTTCATTTGAATCCTGAGGGTCCCTAGGGTCCAACTAGCCCACTAGGTACCTCCAGTAAGTGCCACAGAGCTGCGTTGCAGAGAGGTGTAAAAAGTGGCACGGCCTGGACCACCTCTCTGCAATGCAGCTCAGTGGCGCTTACTGGAAGCACTTGGTGGGCTAGTTAGCCCCCAGGGGCCCTCAGTATTGAAGGGAAATGATATCCCCAATTTAAAACGTGCCATAGTGCGTGTTTGCACACGTCACCTCAGGCCCCGTCCCCTCCCTTCACCACTGTGTAAACGCGCCCTGTGGCTGTTCTAGGTTGAGAGATTTAGTCCCCTTGAATCCTAAGGGTCCCTATGGTCAAACTAGACCACTAGGTACCTCCAGTAAGCGCCACAGAGCTGCGTTGCAGAGAGGTGTATAAAGGTGCTTGGCCTCGGAACACCTGTCTGCAGCGCAGCTCCCTGGCGCATACTGGAGATGCCTGTTGGGCTAGTTGGCCCTCAGGGACCCTCAGTATTGAAGAGGAATTAATTCCCCAACTTACAACTCGCCAGGGGGCGCGTTTGCAGAGTGCTGCAAGGAGGGGGCTTGGCCTCCGGCACGATGCCAGTCTTTTATTTATTTTAATTTTTTAAGAAGGGGGGCTGTGTGGTTCCCCTTCTTATTCTAATTTATTGGCCCTGGTGACCCCATCCCCCAGGGCCTGTCTCCTAATTATATTTTTTTGACCCCAATCCCCAGGGCCGGCCACTGTTTTTTATTATTTTTAAAAAATATATATTTATAGACACACCTAGGACATGCTGGACAAACCGTACGTACCCAACACCATGACGATTTGTGTGATATTCATTAAAAGGCGACTATGCATACAATGAATCCACGTGGAATGTATTTACACCACTAGTGAAGCTCTGACATGTCTGATGCCCTACCGTGCCTAATCCCGGTAGACACCCTTGTTGTTTATTTATACAAACATGGGTAGCTATTGACGGGCACATTTAATACACATGCACACCAAGCCATTCAAAGGGGATTCGAGAAAAATTGGACCAAAACTATGCAAGAAACCCCCCCTCACGGTTAATAAAACACACATCCACTGCCGGATGTGTAATACTTTTTATTTTACTCTCTGGAAAGGGGACGAACATCACTTGAGAGTCACAGCGTGCTCCTGGCAGAGCCCAATGCTGTGTTACACCCACCATTGCATGCCGAGTGCCACACACCTCTGTGTTGTATTCCACCTGCTAGTGCATATGCTATGACACTCTCTAGCCCATGTGCACTGTAACACCACCCCGTGAATATGTCATGCCACACTTGTCTTCGCACGGTTATATTGCCCCATCTAACGTGCCTTCCTCGATGCCTATGTTATAACGCACAGTGCTATGCCATACATATACAATCTGGGATCCATATCTTTGTCACAGTGCATATGCAACGTTACACTCCCCAGCACATATTTTATATTACAACTTTAGAGACTAGTTAGGTTACACAACACTGCCCTGTGCATATTACACTCCAAGGCGCATATCGCATAGCACGCGCTAGTGCCTGTGCTATCTCGCGCTCTCCAATGAATCTGTCATTGCGCACAATGTATTGCATATTATATCTAGTTTTCATTTTCAATCGTGCTCTCAGGATTATGTTCTATATAACACTGTGTTCACCTACCCTTTTCACAGGCATTACATTTTACGATAGGGGGTGGAGGGTCAGGGGGTGTTTCTGCCAAGTGAGCCCGGAGTCACAGTCACAAACGTCCTCTTCTTCCTGAATAAAAGTGAGATTATGCTGCATACTTGTTCATATTTTCAGTAGTTCGCACAGACACACGTTTTAAAAACAATAAAGTTCCTAATACCCGCCTTCTCTGAACAGTTAGCTTGCTGCCCCCTCCCCTCCTCCCTATCCTCTGTTGTGTGAATCCATGGACTAGCCTCCTCCCTCCTGCCATGCATGATCTGATGTGCTGCCACTGCCCTCAATTTAGTATGATGTACCAGTCCACTCCTCCTGCCCTCCATTGCCCAATATCATGCCCCATCATTGACCTCCTGCTTAAACTCTGTGCTTAGCTTGCTGCCCCTATTCTCCTTCCCCCTGCCCTCCGATGTCTTTGTGCATGCCCCTGCTCCATCCTTTTTGCCCACCATGTTCCATGGACCTGCCACTCCTATCTACTCTGAGTGTTCTGTTGAGCTGCCACTCCCCTCCCACCTGCCTAGCATTGTCAGATGACTGTAACCTGTTCCTGCCACCTCCACCCTGCCTGTCCACATGTCATGCCCCTATCCTCTTCCTCCTGTCCTACATGGTCCATTGTACTGCCACACCCTTCTGCCCTCCCTGGTCTGTTGTGCTGCAACTGCTCCTCCTGCCTGCCCCGTGCGGTCTGTTGTGAGGCCCCTTCCCCTGAACTTTCTTGTCTGTGCACAGGTCCTGACCCTCCCTTCTATCCTCCATCGTCCTTTTTGCATGCCCCTGCACCCTCCTTCTTGCCCATCATAGCCATTGTGCTGCCACTAACCCTCCCACTTGCCATGCATGGTCTTCTGTGCTGCCATGGCCCCTCCCACCTTCCCTGTGTGGTCAGTTAGCTGCCCCTGACCCCCTCCCACCTTCCCTCCATGGTCTGTGTGTATGCCATCACAGTCTCACTGTTGCTCTTCATGGTGTGGCTTGCTTCTAGTGCCCATCCTGCCTGACCTCCATGGCTATCTTGCTGCTCCTGCCCTGCCCCCTTGCCCCCAGCCCTCTGTTTACATGTGCAGACCCCTACTCCCTCCCTCCTGGCTTGTCTGTTCCATTGTAACGCCCCTGATCCGTCCCTCCTGCCCTTTATGGTCTGTTATGCTGCAGCTTTCTCTCCTGTCTGTCCATTATGGTCAGCTAGCTACCATTGCCTCTTGCCCCTCTGTTCTCTGTTGTCCATGTGCATGGTCCTGTCCCCTCCCTCTTGCTTTCTATGGATTGTTGTGCTGCACTCCCGTCCCGCATGCCCTGTGTGGTGTATTGTGCTGCTGCAAACCCTGATGCCTGCCCTGCAGGGTCAGTTTGGTGCACCTCTCCATGTCCCTCCTGTCCTCTGTTATCCCAGTCCATGTCCCTACCCCATTTCCTTCCATGATCCAATGTACCATACTTGCGAACATTTTGAACTTGGTAAGAGGGAGATTTTGAAAAAAAACTGGGGGATTGATTTTCCCCTTTGAGTTACATTGAAAAAGAGGAGATTGTAGACAGAAGACGGATCAAATAAAGCCCATTTGAGCTTAAAAACATTGGACGTTTCCTGGCTGAATCGGGTCTGTTTGCATGTATGGTTGTACTACCATTGCCTCTTCCTTCTGCCCACAATGGTCTATTACATTGCCACAGCCTCTCTTGCAAGTCCTGTATTGTTGGTTTGTTGCCCCTGCCCCCCTTTCCACTGCCCTCCATAGTCTGTTGTTCTGCCACGGCCCTTCCTGCCTGCTCAGTGTGGTTAAATTGTTGCCTTTGCACCCTCCTACCTGCCTTCAATTTTCAGAGTCCGTGCCCCTGGCCTCTGCCTCTCAACAGTATCCTAATGAACAACTAGATTGCTAACATTCTATATTTATTACAAAAGTGTGGAACGCCTGACATCATCTTGATGTAATCAAAACTGTAATACCTAGAGCATTTCCTTTAGAAATTACAGGGTCTTATTGGCATCAAAATTATGGTTAGTGCTCTAAAAGACTAAAATAAGGACATATTTTCTGAGTTTTCAAATAGCGACAAAGCACTTTGAAATTATTTGTTATCTTTCTGTTTTTTTATTCAGTTGACCACTTGATTAAATGTTGCACTTAGGGGAGAGGATGTGGTGTTACTTCCAGAACTGCAGACTTTGCAACTGGGGAACCAGGTTGGAGTTTCTGCTTCATCTCGACATTCTGTGATTCTGGTCAAATCACTTAGTCTCCCCATGTCTACAACCAAAATTAATTTGTTCTTGTGTGATGTAACCAATGCTCATGTAAAGCACTCCAATACCTGACAAGTCTGCACTATATAACACTGCAAAAACACAAAATAATAAGTGTTTTGCACACTTCTGTCATTGGGCTATATTTGGGCTACATCTGGGTGATTTTGGGCTACATTTGGGCTGTTTTGTCTCCGGTGGCCATCGTGGGAGATTTATTTGTTATGAAGTTTCCTCATTTCCTCATGTACTGCAGTCTCCTCAGTAGGAAATGCTTTCAGTTTTTTACTTTGATTCCATCATGAAGGTATTCAGATATGTCACACATTTGCCATACATTCTGAAAGTTAGCACTCTAGTTGCTCATTAGATCACTGTAGTAAAACTACTGTTCACCATGGAAGTCTGCTCCTGGTATTAAAACTCCATGTTTCAGTCTGCATGTCAGAATTTTTTAATGAAATAGAAGAGGATTTGAGAAGTCACTCAAAATGTGCCCTCATTTTCTTTCTTCAGCATTAATCATAATTTCTATGGCAAAATGAACCCCCTCATTATGTTCCTTTTTAAATTAAATGTTTTAAGTGTTACCAGTTTATTCCAATCAAGATGGCTTCAGGTGTGCCATACTTTTGTCATAATGAAGACAGTAAGCGCTCTAGTTGTTTTTAAGAACACTCTGGGACATTCTGTCATTGGGCTATACTTGGGCTACATCTGGGTGATATTTGGGCTACATTTGGGCTCTTTTGTCTCTGGTGGCCATCTTGGGAGACTTATTTGTTATGAAGTTTCCTAATTTCCTCATTTACTGCAGTCTCCTCAGTAGGAAATACTTTCAGTTTTTTACTTTGATTCCATCAAGAAGGCATTCAGATGTGTCACACATTTGCCATAAATTCTGAATGTTAGTACTCTTTTTGCTCATTAGATCACTGTAGTAAAGCTACTGCTCACCAGGGAAAACTGCTGCTGGTATTGAAAGTGCATGTTTCAGTCTGCATGTCAGAATTTTTTAATGAAATAGAAGAGGATTTGAGAAGTCACTCAAAATGTGCCCTAATTTTTCTTTCTGCAGCACTAATCATACTTTTTATGGAAAAATGAACCCCCTCATTTTGTTCATTTTTAAATTAAATGTTTTAAGAGTTACCACTTTAATCCAAGCAAGATGGCTTCAGGTGTGCCATACGTTTATCATAAGTAGGACTGTTAGCGCTCTAGTTGTTCTTTGGAACACTCTGGGAAGCTGCAGTAGAACACAAAGGAATCAACTGACAGTCTCTGCCCTTGTTGGATGTACATGTTTTACTGAGAATGTCAGACTTCATTCTCACATGACTGAGAAAGATAATGTGAATTTACAGAAAATAAGCTCTCAGTTTAGCTTATAGATCACCTTCCAAACCTCTGTGGGAAAATCATGAGAAAATATTTTTCTCTCAATCATGATATCCCAGCAGAAGGCTTTTTCACATGGTGAAATCACCTTAGAACATACCACAGTTCCTAAAATGAGTATGGTACCATCAACAAATGATTTATAATGTAACTAAAGTCTTAAAACCTTCTATTAACTGCAATGCTTTTTAATGAGGTGCTATCATGTATATTGGTCCCAAGATGGCTGCCAACACTTCTTGGATGAAGTGCTGACAGCCAATCAGATCTCAGGATGAGATGTGTGGTTAGGCTCCGCCCACATATATATATGATTTTACTTTTGATTTTCTCAGGAACTACTGAACAGATTGACACCAGACCTGCAAAAGGCACATCCCTGAGCTGAGGACTACATCTCTGCCAAATTTCAAGTAATTCTGTTCAGCCGTTCGGGCTGTACCTTGGACTAAAGGTCCCTATGGAAAATTGCATGGGGAAAATACGTTTTGGGACCCCCCTTTTTTCTCAGCCCCCGCTTGACGAATCCCCCCGAGACTTTCAGGGTAGGAGCGGAGCGCCCCACCTATTTTGAAAATTTTGCGAGGATTCGTCAACCGGCGCCAAAGTTATTCCAAATAGAATGTTGCGGATTTCCTATGGAAACACGGTCCTAACTATAACTATCTACTGGCGACCGCCAGTAGATAATATATATATATATATTCACTGAAAAAACCATAGGTTTCACACACGTTATAGTTACGAATTAGCATTTAAAAAACCTTGCAAATTCACTTAAAAAACCATAGGTTTCACACATGTTATAGTTAGCTGGACATTTCACTCGTAAAAAACCAATGAAATTCCCCCGTTATAGTTAGTGCAGGCAACTATAACTCACGCGACCGTAATCCCCTGCTGATGACGTCAGATATTACATCACTGTATTTAGACACTTATTTACCCATGTCTTCTTCCATTAATCTTTAGCTATACATATATTACAAATATTTATTTTTCATCAAGACACATATGTCATCAGCAGAGGATTGTGGTCGCGTGAGTTATAGTTGCCTGCACTAACTATAACGGGGGAATTTCATTGGTTTTTTACGAGTGAAATGTCCAGCTAACTATAACATGTGTGAAATCTATGGTTTTTTAAGTGAATTTGCAAGGTTTTTTAAATGCTAATTCGTAACTATAACGTGTGTGAAACCTATGGTTTTTTCAGTGAATTTGTACGGTTTTTTAAATGCTAAGTTATGTATTTATTAATTATTTTTTTTCAGGTTTTTCACCATGCGCGCGCTGTGGGCGCTCGGTGCGCTATGCGCACCGAGCACCCAGGGTTCGCAGTGCGTGCTGTGCGCGCGTGGTGCGCGCAGCTCGCGATTTAAAAAAAAAAAAAAAATGTTTTTTTCTCCCTTGGGGGTCTTTCTGTGACCCCCTGACCAAGGCTAGGGGGTCAGGAACTGTCCACTCTGCCCCCTTTTCCCGTTCTCCACCTTTTTTTTTCACCCCCTCAGACTGCGAGAGACAAAATGGCGACCGACACTTCCTGGTTTCGACCGATTCGAATGTTTACTGACATCTAACAACCAATCAGAATTGCGCACGGCAGGGTGCGCGCACAGTGCGCGCACGGTGCGTGCGTATAGATATTGATATGCTTTTAAATGCTATTTTCTGAGGAAATACTGAACAGATTTACACCAGACCTGCAAAAGGCACTTCCTTGACCTTATGGCTACCTCTCTGCCAAATTTCACGTAATTCTGTTCAGCCGTTCGGGCTGTAGCTGCGACTAAAGCTCCTATGGAAAAATGCATGGGGAAAACGCGTTTTGGGACCCCCCCTTTTTCTCGGCCCCCGCTTGACGAATCACCCCGAGACTTTCAGGGTAGGAGCTGAACGGAGCGCCCCATTTGTTTTGAAAATTTTGCGAGGATTCGTCAACCGGCGCCAAAGTTATTCAAAATAGAATTTTGAGATTTCCTATGGAAACTAGGTTGTAACTATAACTATCTACTGGCGACCGCCAGTAGATTATATATATATATATATATATATATATATATATATATATATATATATATATATTACCTACTGGCGGTCGCCAGTAGGTAGTTATAGTTAGGACCACGTTTCCATAGGAAATCCGCAACATTCTATTTTGAATAACTTTGGCGCCGGTCGACGAATCCTCGCGAATTTTTCAAAATAGGTGGGGCGCTATGCTCCGCTCCTACCCTGAAAGTCTCGGGGGGATTCGTCAAGCGGGGGCTGAGATAAAAGGGGGGTCCCAAAACGCGTTTTTCCCATGCATTTTTCCATAGGACCTTTAGACACAGCTACAGCCCGAACGGCTGAACAGAATTACTTGAAATTTGGCAGAGAGGTAGCCATAAGGTCAAGGAAGTGCCTTTTGCAGGTCTGGTGTAAATCTGTTCAGTATTTCCGGAGAAAATACTATTTAAAAGCATATATATATCTATATGCGCGCAGGGTGCGCGCACCGTGCGAGCACCGTGCGAGCACCCTAACGTGCGCGAGCGTAATTCTGATTGGTGGTTACATGTTAGTCAACGTTCGAAATCAGGAAGTGTCGGCCGCCATTTTGTTTTTTTTCAGTGCGAGAGTGAAAAAGGAAGGTGGCGAACGTGAAAAGGGGGCAGGGTAGAGAGTTCCTGACCCCCTAGCCTTTGTCAGGGGGTCCCTGAAGGACCCCGAAGGCAAAAAAAATTTTTTTTTTTTTTAAAAATCGCGGGGGTGCGCGCACAGTGCGCGCACCCTGAAAAACACAAAAAAAAAAAAATTATTCGCAGGGTGAAATCCCCCCCAAAAAAAATAATAATTTTTAATACGTAGTTTATTGTAAAATAAATATATAAAAAAAATAATACATAAATAAATTAGCATTTAAAAAACCGTACAAATTCACTGAAAAAACCATAGGTTTCACACACGTTATAGTTAGCTGGACATTTCACTCATAAAAAACCAATGAAATTCCCCCGTTATAGTTACTGCAGGCAACTATAACTCACGCGACCGCAATCCTCTGCTGATGACGTCAGATATTACATCACTGATGACATATGTGTCTTTCTGAAAAATAAATATTTGTAATATATGTATAGCTAAAGATTAATGTAAGAAGACATGGGTAAATAAGTGTCTAAATACAGTATTAGCATCAGCAGAGGATTACGGTCGCGTGAGTTATAGTTGCCTGCAGTAACTATAACGGGGGAATTTCATTGGTTTTTTATGAGTGAAATGTCCAGCTAACTATAACATGTGTGAGACCTATGGTTTTTTAAGTGAATATATATATATATATATATATATATATATATATATATATATATATATATATATATATATATATATATATATACTGAAAAAACCATAGGTTTCAGGGTCGTTATAGTTAGCTGGACATTTCCCTCGTACAAAACTCTAGAAATTCCCCCGTTATAGTTAGTTCAGCTAACTATAACTCGCGCCCCTGCAATGCACTGCTGATGACGTCACATATTACATCACTCATGACATGGTTAGTGACATCACTGATGACATCTGAAATGACATCACTGATGACATATATATATGTTAAAAACCTTCTGCTTCTCCCTTTTCCTCCACTGTCTGACTCTTCCCAAACATTTCAGAGTACAATGAACCTGCATACATGCTTTCCAAACTCTTCCACCTACCTACTCCGCTAACGAGTGCAGACGTTCACCACTCCTCCAGTGACCCTTCCAGCTCCTGCGTTTTCCCACATTCCAGCTGTCCATTCCCCCAGCAGCACTACTTAATGGCGCTGCTGGTTCGCCAAAGGCAAGCCAGTCTTCGCCCATCCGTGCCTGGACCGTGCCCAGCATGAGGTACCCTGACTCTCGGACCTTCCACCCCTACAACGCAAGCACCCTCATCACCCTCAGCTCAGGATGCCACACCGCCTGCCACCTACTGTCGCCAAAGGAGACCCATGGACCTTTCGCATGCCAGAACCGCCGCCACACCTTCACCAACACGCCAGCTGCTCTCGCCGCCCAGCCGACCAACAGCTCACGCTACAGGCTCAACTGCATTTTCGTCAACGTGCATTCCCTCCACAAACGGCACAGAATTCTGGGACCTCCTCAACGCCGCCTCTCTGGACATCGCCTTCTTCATGGAAACCTGGACCAACCCCAGTTCTGGACCAGACATTGCCATCGCCCTCCCCGATGGCCTACAAAATCTCCCGCAAGGACCGTGCTGACCGACCAGCAGGAGGCATCACCATCGTTCACAAGAGCACCCTCTGAATGACCACACACTCAAACAACTCCACAACAACCCTTTAACACTTCCACTTCCAGATCCAGACCAACCCCAAAACCTCCCTCTGTGGCACTCTCGTCTACAGGCCCCACGGCCCCTGCCCACCCTTCACCGAAGCTATCGTAGATCTCATTGCACCCCAGGCTCCCACATCCACCGAGTACACCCTACTCAGAGAGCTTAATTCCACCTAGGCAACCCCAGTGACCAAAACACCGGCTCTGTACTGGAGAACCTTGCCAACATCGGCCTCAAGCAGCCAGTGACTGCCCCGCCCCACACAGCTGGACACACGCTTGACCCCGTTTTCTCAACCAGCGGGAACATCACCTCCAGCCACACCACAGAACTCCTCTGGACCGACCACCACTGTGTACATCTCACATTCGCCACTCCCACCGTACACCACCCTCATCATCCCCCCCCCCCCGTCGCAACTTGAACTAGGCCACCAAAGAAAATCTCGTCAACTTCCTCAGCATGACCACTCTGCCAACACCAACAAATGCCAACACCGCAACTCACACCCTTCACTCCTGCCTCCCACAAGTCCAGACGCACCTGGCAATGACTCAAGAAGAAATGGAGGAACAACAAAACTCCGGAAACCCACGCAACCTTCAAATCCGCCGTTGAACCCACACTACCTTATCCTCAAAACCACAAAGAAAATGGCCTTTCAAGACGGAATAAACACCAATGCACACAGCAGCAAAGAACTCTTCGTCATTGTCATGGAGTTTGCCAGATCCAACAGTGAGACCACATTCTGCAGCACTCATAGAACGAGGAAATCACCTCTGAATGTTTATGTGCAGGAAAGTGTACCTTCCTGCACATAAACAATCATTCCCTGTGACACAGGCACCCTTGCACCATGGTGCAAGGTTGGCTGCGTCGGCACATGGTAGCCAATTGTGCGCCAGCACAGGGGAAAGCACAGGGATGCAACATATTATTGTAAATCGGTCACATCCCTGTGCTTTGCAGTGCCGTGCTGTGGCACTTTCTTGTAAATGTGGCCCTCAGCACAAGATCAGACAAATCTATGACTGCTTCGATACCCAAGACCCGCCACTATGCCCACCACCGCCGCACGCAACCACCCTGCTCTCCAACAGATTGTTCTCAACTGGACTCCGCTCACCACAGATGTCACACTCAAGGCCATGAAGAGCATCCACATGGAATCCTTGCCTGTACCACATCTTCGTAGATCAGCCACATCCATCACCCCCCAGCTTCGCTGCACCATCAACTGCTTCATCGAAACCACCACCTTCCCTGATGACTGGAAACACGCCGAGATCAACCCCCTGCTGAAGAAACCATCCACTGACCCGACAGACTTCAAGAATTTCAGACCCATCCCCCTCCTCCCCTTCCCAGCCAAGGTCATCGAGAAGGCCATCAACGCCCAACTCTCCCGAGTTCATCTAACAGAACCATGTCCTGGACACCTCCCAATCCGGTTTCGGAAGCAACCAGCGCACTCCTCGCCGCCACCGTCAGCATTCGCTCCCTCCTTGATCGGGGAGAAACTGACACGCTCATCTTACGGACCTTTCAGCCACCTTCAGCACCGTCTCCCCCCGCACCCTAATCACGAGGCTCAACGACGCTGGCATCCGCGACAAGGCACTGGACTGGATCCACTCCTTCCTGACCGGTTGAACACAGCAAGTCAGACTACTCACGTTCCTCTCAGAACCTACAGAGATCAGTTGCAGAGTGCCCCAGGGTCCCTCCCTGAACCCCACCCTCTTCATTGTCTACATGGCTACCCTCGCAGCCATTGCTGGAAGCCATGGACTCAACATAGTCTCCTACGCCGACAACACCCAGCTGATCATCTCCCTCTCTAACAAACCCAAAGCCGCCAGAATCAACTTTCATAACGGAATGAAGGTAGTTGCTAGCTGGATGCAAGACAGCTGCCATCAGCCCAATTCGGACACAACTGAAGTACTCATCCTGGGACCCACCCCCTCAGCCTGGGACAGCTCCTGGTGGCCCACAGCACCAGGAACCCCTCCCACCCCTAGGGACCATGTACGCACATTTGGCATCATACTGGACTCTCGATGAACCGCCAAATCAACGCAGTATCCTCATCCCGTTTCTACATGCTCCGCCTGCTCCGAAAGACATTAAGATGGCTTCCCACAGAATCCAGAAAGACGGTCTGCCACAGATTCATTACCAGTAACCTTGACTACAGCAACCCACTCTATGCCGGTGTCACCCAGAAACAGCTCGGGAAACTACAGAACGTCCAAAACGCCACAGCCAGACTGGTCTTTGACATTCCCTGCCGCAGCCACATGACACAACACCTCCGACAACTCTACTGGCTTCCTATCAACAAGAGAATCACCTTCAAGCTCCTCACACATTCCTACAAGGCTCTCATCGACGCAGGATCAGTATATCTGAACCACTGCCTCTCTTTCCACACACCCACCAGACAACTGTGCTCCTCCCAACTTGCCCTGGCTTCCATCCCACGGATCCACAAGATCAGAACCAGAGGAAGATCCTTCTCCTACCTTGCCACCAAGACCTGGAACACCCTGCCGCTCCACCTCAGGCAATCTGCGTTATTGACCCAGTTCAGGAAGGACCTCAAGATCTGGCGTAATGTATACGATGAACCATTGGTGTTCAGAAACTAAAGCGTATGTGATAGGGAAATGCGCATAAATGAAACTCATATCAGGAGGTAAAAGTAGACATCATGCGTGCCCCAAGTCCATATAGACTCTCACCAGAAACACACTGCGGACTTCCGCGAGTAACAATAATCTGTGTGGAATTCCCTGTTGTAGCGGACAACCCGCTAGTATTACGACCTAAAAACACAGAGACAGGTATATACTCTCCATGGTTCACCAAAATGCAGGAACAGATTCTCCTGCAATATGACGTATCAACTCACCCTTTAGTTAAGTCTTATTTGACTTAATCACATCCTGTTCCGATATGAGGACCATAAGTATCATCCATTCAAATAAGCAACATCACCACAACAAATGATTGCTTCCTTCGGCGATCATTTGTTGTGGTGATGTTGTTTATTTGAATGGACAGATTATTGTTACTCGCGGAAGTCCGCAGTGTGTTTCTGGTGAGTGTCTCTATATGCACTTGGGGCACATATGATGTCTCTACTTTTACCTCCTGATAGGAGTTTCATTTATGCGCATTTCTCTATTACATACGCTCTAGTTTCTGAACACCAACGGTTCATCGTATCCATTACGCTGTTTTGTACCAACTGACGAGAGTTTTATCCTGATGATCATTACCCGTGTGTTTTGATTTGGTGGCGGTATGAGTGATATTTTACTGTTCACCTCTTTTTATACAAATTTTAATATGAAACTAGTATGTCTATTCGGACTCCTACCTTTTTATCTATACTTATACCTCTTTACGGGTGCTACCTATACATACATGGTATGTTTCTTGCATTTTTATTGTGGTTTCTTGTACTATTGATCGGACCTTTCCAGGAGTGTGCATTCATGCACTTAAACATTTGCCAATTAGTAACATGATCAACCTCTTCCTTGTGGTTTATTTATTTGTACCAAGTGAAGGATAATATAGCTTGCGAACTCGATTTCTATTTTTTCTAGCTAGACTGCCCGGTTCAATATATGATTTATTTGCTATTGAGCGCGCAAATGGATGTTGGCCTGTGAAGCATGTACACCAGACCACATCATGATATTATTCCCATATCGGTGGGCTCAGAAATTCTTTTTCTATTATAGTTAGGATTAATTTCACTTGGGCTTGCGGTATTTCTTTATACACCAGAGCTCCATGTATACTCACTTTTCAGGAAAATTGATTTGTGCCACATAGGACGTGAATCATCTAAGTATGGCTCTATTTCTACCATTACATGGTGCTTTTTCCTTCCTCTTCTTAATGATTTGGTTATTGGGGCATTTCTGATCTTCCTCTTCTTGATGACTTGGTGACTGGGGCATTTCTGATCTTCTTTCCTTTTCTAATTTCTAAATTTAGATAAACAATACATTTGATCAATGTATATGGTTACATTAGATTTACGGTAAGGTTTTATCATCCATTGTTATACTGTAATTGGTCGGATAAATCTAAATGACTTGTAGGATTTTATCCTTTTGTAATAGTCTTTTTAACTTTTGTATCACCATAGATTATTGAATATATGATGTTTGCTTTTTTCCAGCCTTGAAAAAGTTTAGGTTTAGTAGAAACACGTCGGCAAAAGCGTGCGCTGGGAATGTTTGAAAAAATAATAAAAGGTGAATGAAAACCAACGAATGACTTCTTTGGACTACTTGCATGTTCTGTATACCTGTTGTCTCATTAGACTGTCCTCATAAACTTTTGTTAAGGATTGCATTGGAATTCAGACCTTGTCCATTACTTATTGAAATACTGTATTTTGATTAAAATGGGTGTGCTGTAACAGCTTTGTTCTTTGGTTCATGGGTGTGCTGTAACAGCTTTGTTCTTTGGTTTAGTTAAATGAAAGATGTAATTGGAGCATGTTCTTTGATGAGCAGGGTCTTGAATGCCTCTGATTAATGACTACAGCAGTGTCAATAATTCAAATGTGCTTTAAAATAAATAATGGTGAATTGCTGTATCTATGTTATAAGCTGTAGGAAGGGGAACACAGATATGGTAAATCACATACAAAAATTACACATTAGAGTAACAGTGAAGAGCATCTGTACTTGCACCCTTACTAGAGCCTGCACTCAGATACACAGCAGTCAGTTCAGGTTCCCACATAGGAATCCTTGCAGATGCCAGTGTAGATGCCACATGAGGTGCTAATCAGGTTCTTGTAAAGGTGCCTTTGTGAAGACACTCCCGTAGAGCTAGCCTACCTGTGAGTGACGTTCCTCTTGTAAATGCAAGTGCTGGTGTCAATGCAGCTGGTGTACAACCTCAAGCTTCATTTGCCACCCTGCTACGGCTGATCGCCTGTCAGTTTTCTTAAGCTTAGTGACATGTTTAGTGGCCTTTCCTCCACCTGCACCGGTGAGGTTGTACGGACAACCATCAGTGGAAGTCCTATTATAGAAGCTCTTCATTGCTTGTTTGATTAGTCAAGTCTTCATATGGAGGTGGGCTTGAAACATCACTTATTGTTTTTCATGGAGAGGTAGCTCAGGTCAATTTCTGTGTTTTAGTAATATCAATAGTTTTTGTGGGAAAAATCATGTTGCTTCGATTTTCCAAGAGGTGAGGGGATTTGACTAGGAGTGTGCAAAAGCCAGATCATTTGCTTTCTTCTAATTACAATAAATTTTGCCAAAACTATGCAAACTACCGATCTGTCATTTTTTGTTTCATTTTAGCATGCAAGTGTGTCCTCATAGTAATTTTCGGTGCAAGGGTTTGTTGAAATTGATAAAAATTGATAAAAAGGCTCCTGTGACCTAGGCCTGAGGTAACTGATTGACAGGTGGGGTTTCACATAGCTGGCAGACAAACACACGAACAAGAAACCCAGGTCCATCACCCACATAAGCGCAACGACACCACAATGGTCCAGGGAAATTCGCCCCCAAAAAAGCATACATGGTCAGAGGGTTGCGCGCATTCCTAAAACACTAAAAGTCAGATGCCACATGAAGTTAGGAACACACAGCCAATCAGGACACAGTACACACAGTAAAAGCAGTGATCACTTGCCCCTCATGCCGGACACATTACCCACTGGCCTACATTGTGTCCATGCCAGGTCGAGGTCCAGCTGCGTTTTTTTTATCAGGGGCCATATTTATGACTCAACAGACAAGGCCCACATTCTTTTACCAATCAAGGATCACCAGAAGTACTTTATGATACCCAAAAAACTGTATTAAAACTTGCTGAAATTAACTCCTCATGTTTTTCAAGGTAAATTCATATTCGACCAACAGATGCATTAAAACAGAAGCACGAATAAGAACATTAGTTGTAAATTCTTATAAAATATAGTGCATAGATATGTAAAGTGGAGTGATGGAGTGGGGCGTGGCCAAGCCAACCAAGATGGTGGTCGTGCCTGTTTGAGGCTCCGCGACCCGGCCTGAATCAAGCCCTCAATTTGTGCCAGAGAGGTTGCTCACCAGCGCTATTGGGCCCGGGACTGCGGCGGAAGATCTGGCGAATCGGCTCCGGACCCCGAGGGTGCAGCGCTGTGGCAAATTCAGTCAGTGCCGGGCTTGGAGCAAATGCAACATGGCAGCACCCAGGAGGAGCGGCAGGGAGGCTCTCTAGACAGGCAAATATGGCAGCTGCTTGGTGATTGCAAGTAGCGCCTGTCCCGGCAGAAAGACTATGGAGTGCGCCGGCTCCTGTTAAATGAGCTGAGCGGCAGAGGCGGGCAAACTCTTGACAACTGTGATGGCATCTGCAGTGACTCCCCTGTTATGCAGGAGAACAACCTGCACTCGTGCTGCGCCCCCCGCTGGCGTTGTGGTGCTGACAGCTGATCAATGGTGGTTGCCGCCGAGACAGACACGGAACGGCGGTGGGAGAACGTCAACAGGGGCAGTCCCAAGCATTCCCCCTGGGGATGGAGTGACAAGAACACGCCAGGTGAAAGGTTCGGGGAGGGAGGCCCAGACAGTGCAAGTGGACACCAGCCAGTGGCAGGCGCTCAATGCAGAGCCAACACCCGGGCCCCTTCCTCCCTGCCAACCCCAACGCAAGCCAGAGGCCCTAGCTGAGAAACAGGCCAGTGTGATACCAGCATACAGAGCCATCAGCACTAGTGGACAGACAGTGGGAGCTACTCCTGATAGAAGCACATAGCTGCCCATCCCATATTCCAGGTCGGAGATCCTCACCGGTGGCCTTGAGTAGAGGACTCGTAATTCTGGAACCTAACGCCTCGAGACCTGGTAGGCCCCCTAGCTGAATCACACTTGGCGCAGCCAGAGGACCTAGTGACATTATTTGAGCGGTGTGCCCACGGGCACGTGCATGGCCAACTGCTGCCCAGAGCATGAGAGATTCCAGCGCACAGAGGAAGCTTGAGCAGGTGCATGCCACACGGCTCCACCTCAAGGTGTGACCCAGAACAGAGCAGTGAAGGAGGAGCTATCAATGCGAGCAGATACAATCAACCCCCCCAGCAGAAGGAACGACAGGGATATATCCGGTGGATAGAGCAGGGAGATCTACCTTACCAGTGCATGCGGTAACTGGCTCACAGCAGGCGTCAAGTGTGGAGCCGCTGCTCGGGCCCCACCCCCATCAAGTGCAGGGCCAAGGTGACATACAGAGCAATCCGCAACAGCGGGCAGACTGGAAGAGCTACCTCGGAAAGGAACGCATAACAACCAACCCTTGTATTCCCGACCGGAAATCCTTACCCGGGGCCTCGTAAAGAAGGTTTTCTCGAAGTGAATTTCCAGAAATCCCCGCACAGCGGATCTGCGCCCAACGCTATCGGAGGACCAAGAGGCAATATTAGAGTAGTGAGCCCGCGGAGGCTCGCACGGCCCGCTGCTGCCCTGGCGTAAGAGGATACAAAGTGTATAAGAAGCTTGAGTAAGCTCAAACACGCACCAACGCGCGGCATTCGGCACAATCATCGAGGAGCGGCCAAGCGCAATAGCACCAGTACGGACTTAACTGTGACTCTCGAGCGTGCCCACCCCGTCCTTACTAAGCTTTATCCAAAAGTTTTGTGGGGAGGAATATTCGAAGGTCCACGGACCACACCCACATGCTAGAACCGAAGCCTGGACAAGATACGAACAGGTCCCAGAGATAGTTACAGATTTAAACAATAAGAGACAGCCCGTGCTGCCTCAGTATGGGGAAGCTCCAGTTGCACAATGGCTTGCAGACGCCATCTATAACTCAGAACAACACAGCCAAGACTCCACACGAAGACGCAGAGGCTTCATCAGTCCTAACCATGTCACATAAAGTGGACAAGGAACTGGCTGCTATAGTACATTCACCGGATCACAATGGAAGAGCAGTCCAGCACGCTAGCCACAGAACTCAACATATTAAGGGAATGACCACCACAAATTGGCAGACACAGTAGCAACATGAAATATTAAGAACACTGCAAACGCGAGTGGCAGCCCTAGATGAAGGGCAGATAGTCTTGAAGACCCCTCGAGAAGGTGCAACATACGCATCCTGGGCCTGCCAGAAGGAGTGGAGGAAACAAACTCCATAGCCTACATAA
This sequence comes from Triturus cristatus, assembly GCF_964204655.1. Lineage (NCBI taxonomy): Eukaryota > Metazoa > Chordata > Amphibia > Caudata > Salamandridae > Triturus > Triturus cristatus. Next base: position 1,184,886,770 of record NC_140581.1, on the reverse strand, counting down.
AAACCTGGATCCGCACCTTTACATCGGTGGCGGATGTCACACCTTCCAATAGAGAGAGTGCACAGGGTGCCGGCGCGTCGCCCACACCCGGTATCTCAACCCCGCCCATTCTTACCAAAGTTTCTACACTACTGGGATAGAGACGCAGTGCTCCAAGCCACCAGACAACATGGACCCTCCCACATTTTAAGATAAGACGGTCATGATTTTCCCAGACTATTCTCGGGCAGTACAGTGCCAATGATCATCGTTCCTCGAGGTCAAGCGCAACTCCGCCAAGAGGGCATCCAGTAATCGCTGTTATTCCCAGCACGTCTCAAGATCATGCACTATGGATCCACAACGTTCTTCACAGATCCCACGGCAGCTTATCACTGGATGGCTAAAATGGCCAAAACCGCTCACATCCAACTCCAAAACATAATGACTAATCCCAATTGCCAAAAAACAGACGTTGCCGCCCCAAGTAACTCAGCAAGCACCTCAGCAAGTGCAGGAAAGCTCTACTGGGGCAGCAGAACTTGGGCCGCCATCTCCGGCAACAGATAAAGGAAGAGGCCTTCATATTTTCACCCTGGAAGAAGTAGACAGTTACACATCTGAATACCGACCGGGCTCAGTGACCACTCCACTGCCGCTAACTGTGGACACACTTATATGAACTGTGCCCGATACTGGTCATATGCCTACACCACATTTTTGCCAAATGAGCAATTAAGAGCTGAGCATAATTATATCACAAACAGAACTTGACAGATTGACACTAGACCCCTTCAAACAGACGAAATCATTTAGTTCGCAAGCGATACATCGCATGCCATTATAACGTGGTTGTTACAATGACTGTGTTGTTACATCACATACGATTACATCGCAAGTCGTTACAACTACTTGCTGTAGGGGGAAGAAGGTGTTGGATTTACAATCCAACACCTTCCCTGCTGTTGCAAAAACTTGAGTAGGAATAGTAAATTATACTATTCCTAAGTCCAGTGCGCTCCCTACAGCAAGTCGTAACAACTTGCGATGTAGCAAAGCGGTCGTTGTAACGACCGTGCTGTAATGGCATGCGATATATCGCATGTGTTCTAACAATATATGTTCCCTCCACACACATAGATCCTGCAAAAGCCACTCACTGGACAGATCTAGGCTTGCCCTCGGCCACACCCGCAGTACATTAGAGTTTAAGAGACATGCATAGTTTAGATGCACTGCCCATTGGGTTAGGTCCCACATTTTGGGAGGATCTCCTGTCCCTGTTTCTATCCCCACATTTGGCATTCATGCTTGGATTGATCATTGGGTGCTAGAAGATGCATGGCACAGCAAGTGCCCTGCAACCAAACTATACGATTCTTATGCACATCCCATATTATCCCCAAGGTCCAGGACACAGATTACTTAGGCTGATTCCGGTCCAACCATGACCCACACACGCTCACCCTCACTCGACAACCACCTCCATCCCCAGTCTGTACCTGACGACTACCCCAAGAATGCTTAGAGGATCAGGTATTCCAACATGAGCCGAAAATACACATTCAGAATTATTTCCTGGAAAATACTGAGCAGGTGGCCACAAGAACACTGGAGTGGGACGCTTTTAAGGACGTAATAAGGGGGACATGTATCCGACAAATCTCAGTAGTACGTAAGACTCTAGAGTGACGTGTAGAAGAGGAAGAGAGGAGGCTGGCAGCATTGTCACAGGCGGCAGACCAAAACAGGGCTACGCTAGCTCAGGTAGCCGATGTGAAAACAGCATACGCAGAGATGCTTGTGGACCTCAGGCGATACAACTTTAGAGCATACGCGACTAAGAGACACAGAGATGGGGACAGGACAGGTACATTGTTGTCATGGTTGGTGCGGCAGGACACTACCTTGCTGCCAATAAATGAAGTGACAAATGCTGTGGGCATGACAGTCCACTCTCAAACGGACATAATGCAAGCCCTCTACACATATTATGCGGGCTTGTACATGGCCCCTAGTCAGACAGATTCCGAAGCAGTGGACGAATTCCTAGCTTACCATCTGCTACCGTGCATAGCGGCAGCTAACAATGCCGCCCTTGATACAGCCATCATGTCCACAGATGAGACACTGGCTATACAAACACTAGCCAAAAACAAAGCCCCGGGTCTTGATGGCCCACCACTAGAATATTAAACATTCTCTGCACAGCTAGTGCCACATATGGTGGACCTGTTCGAAGCTGCGCTGGTGGAGGGAGAGCTCACGCAGTGCCTCCGAGAATCACTGATTATATGCTTCTTAAAGACAGACCGCGACCCGCAATGCTTGGAATCTTACTGCCCCATTGCCCTGCTTTCCACAGACTGCAAAATCTTTGGCAAGATATTGACAGAGCGGTATGTATCGGTTTATTTTTAGTTTATTTTGAACGTTTTGTATAGCGCGAACAAGACCCTTACGGGTATCGGAGCGCTTTACAGGACAGATATAGAGATAACATACAGTGCGCTTTACAGGTCGGATATAGGTAGAAAACACATGCATAGAAATAAAAATACTATAGGTTAAGTAAATAGATTGGTGGTAGCTATTACATATTGGCAGGTTTCTAAAGGAATGTATGAAACAGTTCAAGTGAATTTGAACTGTTGGTTATCCCAACACTAGTGCAGTTGGACCAATGTGGGTTTGTGTCCGGGAGATGCACCTCCCACAACACTCGGCAGCTGTTCCAGGTTCAGGACCCGGTCCAAGATAGGTATCCCGCGCTGCGTACATGATTCTGGACTTGGGAAAGACCTTTGGTACGTTGTCATGGCTGTATCTCTTCTCGGTGCTTCGGAGGATAGGAGTGGGCCCTCGGCTACGGGCATATCTCACGCTATTGTATACGAAACCCACCTCCAGAATCAGATTGGGCTGGCAGATATCAGCCCCCTTCGCAGTGCTTAGAGGTACACAGCAGGGCTGCCCACTCTTTTCTCTGCTCTTTGCTTTAGAAATGGAGCAACTGGCGATTCGTCTAAGGAAATAGGGCAGACAATGGGGTATACGGCTGGTTGGAACCATTCACAGCATAGCACTGTATGCAGATGATCTGCTTCTCTACGTTCAAGACATCATGTCTGACCTCACGCCCATCTCTATGACCCTGGCAGACTTCGAGGCAGTGGCTGGTCTCAGTCAACTGGGCGAAATCCGCAATCTACCCACTTTCCGACTAGGACAACCATCGTAAAGTGTTAGCAAATGCCCAGTCATCTGTAACTTTCCGGAGATCCCTGCCACTGTACCCCACAGGTAAATAGCGGTGGCTAAAACGGTGCTAGTCTAGTTTTTGCTCTATATCTTTGCCAATCTCCCGATAATCCCTCTTCCTCCTTTTCCAAGAGCTTGACGCTCTCCTGTGCACCCTAATTTGGAACAGCGGGCGCAGGTGCATAGCCTTGGCCAAAGCGCAGCTGGCGAGCGCCATATAGTGACGTCGATCTATAAGGCCATTCGCGACGTAGAACCCTGCGTGAAAAATGGGAAGAGGAATTCCAGCGTCTACATGATAAAGAGTGGGAACAAGCGCTGGAATACCCGAAGAAAGTGTCCCGTAATTCCCTGTTTAAAAACATACAATTCTTTGTCCTGCACCTTGCGTACTTGACACCCGGACCTTCAATGCTACTACCCGACCGCGCAACATGCCCCTGGTGCGAATTTCTTTCACATGTTTTGGGACTGCATAATAATACACACCTACTGGAACGTAATTCACACCATGTTGCATGAAGTGACCGGGCTCACAGACCTGGCCACTTAGGATGCCTGCACTGTAGGCATATTCAAGCGTCACAAACAACCCAAAGTCGAGACGCGCTTCACATCATAGCCCTCTTACTAGCAAAAAGGGAATCGCCATGCACTGGAGAACCCCGGCAGGACCCCCACTGGCAGCCTGAGTGGGAGCGGTAGGTAAATGGGGAGCATTGGAAGAGGATGCTCTAAGACATGAGGAAGCCCGGGGCATAGCCAGGCCCGGTCCTAGCGGGTGGGCCGGGTGGGCCGGGCCTACCCAAACATTAGCCTGGCCCACCCAAACTGAAGCCTTGGCCCTTGCAGTGAGGGCTTGAAGGGAGGCGCGCAACGCCATGGGGCTCAAAGTGCTTCAAAGCCCCACCCCCCACCTCCCCCGTCGTGTGTGCGCGCCCGCACACACAGACAGTTTTTGACATTTATCGCAGCCGTACCTGAGTACTTCACAGGCCTTTAAAAGACCATTTCCATGTTAACGAGGCTTTGTTTATTTTTTCACCCCTTCATCTCCAACAGGGGCATGGCGAAAGGCGACAAATCCTTTCTTTGGCCGCGGTAACCTTTGCCCACTGTTCTGCTGCATGGATATTTCTTTTTCTATGCAGCGCAGGAGAAAAGAAGTTTATTTTGATTCACCTTTCCCAACCCCTGCAGCTGCTTATCACATCAGGCTGCGACACTAAGTTTGACTAATGGAGTAGGTAAGAGAATGTGTTACTATTTGTTTTTCTTTTTAAAATCTGCACAGGCCCAGCAGGACATGTACTTCGTGTGTGCTTCATTTAATCAGTTTTTATCATTATCATGGCCGATGCAGGACAGCAATAAGACAATAAAAGATGCCCCAATAACGCTGGCTATTAATGATCCTGCTGGAGAGCAATCATTTCTCTGTTAGTAGGTGAGTGCAGATGTACTGTATTTCTTGTGGAAGCTCAGTGGGTTACTGTCATTGTGACAGAGATCCTTGTGTTACTTGCAGTTCAGAAGTTACAATCCTAACATAGGACAGTGACCAATGAACTGTCATCAAAGAGCTGCATGCAAACCTGAATGGTATAGTTAGAACTTCGCGTTTTTTGTTTTGTGATATAGTTAGAACTTCCCCAGTCTTTCATTATTCGAATGTTGCTAAAATTAGTATCTTTGGGCAGATATCAATTTTTATCAGTAAAGCCAACCCCTAACCACTGGAGTACTCTTTAAATCCTGAGTTTGTGCTTCTCCAGACCAAACCCTCTTAAAATAACTGCCCACCAGTATGGATGACATGTGATTCATACACCTTCTAATCCTCATTGGCTTATGTGACATTCCCTGTAGGCTGATTTACATACTTGTATGATTCGTTGTCTCTGTATAATGTGTGCGTGGTGTAAAGTACTGACACACACTACACTGATATGAGTAGCGCTACACAACAAATGAAATGCATATGAGAGAGTGGCTACGTAAAGCTGAGGGGTACTGTTGGAGGGTGGCAGTGAGGGAATCCGAGGAGGAGGTAGTGGGAGTGGCTATGGAGCGATGAGGGGCACTGTTGGAGGGTGGCAGTGAGGGAATCCGAGGAAGAGGTCATGGGGTGGAGGGGGGAGCTAGGGAGAGACGAGGGGCACTGGTGGAGGGTGGCAGTGAGGGAATCCGAGGAGGTGGTCACGAGGGGGAGGGGCTATGGGGAGATGAGGGGCACTTGTGGCGTGTGGCAGTGAGGGAATCCGAGGAAGAGGTCATGGGGGTGAGGGGGGAGCTAGGGAGAGATGAGGGGCACTGCTGGAGGATGGTAGTGAGGGATTCTCAGGAGAAGGTCATAAGGGGGAGGGGCTACAGAGAAATGAGGGGCACTGGTGGAGGGTGGCAGTAAGGGAATCCGAGGAGGAGGTCATGAGGGGGAGGGGCTATGGGGAGATGAGGGGCACTTGTGGCGTATGGCAGTGATTATTGGTGCAGCGCCAAAAAAGACTTTCGCATCAGCGCTAAAGCCGCCCCTGTCATGGCCTTTCTGTTTTTGTTTATTTAATTAGCAGTCGGGTCATAAGGGCTACTGTGGAACATACTTTAAAGTGTGTGCTAATTATATTTACTGCTATATTCAATGTTTTAAGTTTGAAGGAGATTTTACTAATGTTTTTACCGGGAAAAATGAAAGTGGAGCCCGATGGTGCCTGATATGGGGCTGGGGCCCAAGGTCGGCTGTGAGATAAGGTGCACCGGAGAGGAGTAGTGGATAATCAAGCCTGCAAGGGAGTGTGTTGCAGAGTCTGGGGTCAGGTGGAGGTAGTAATGAAGAGGGATCCTCCATGAAGGCTCAAACAGAGGGAGCCCAAGTAGTGTCACTTGCCTGATACTACCACCTCAGAAACCTCCTCTTTCCATCAAAGGAAAATTACATAGAAAAAACAGTTTTTGAGAGTGATAATATTTAGAAAGAGATTTGGAAAAGAGTGTGATTTACTGGGCCTTGTAAGACTAAGAAGAGATAAAGGAGGGCCCTGAAGCAGGCCTGCCTAGACATATATGCCACAAATCGAGCCCACAGTGGCCCACCCAAATGCACCCTTGGCCCACCCAAATAAAAATTCCTGGAGCCGGGCCTGGGCATAGCATACATAAGCACCATATCTCTATGCAATGGACGCTGCTATTACATACCTTTAAACACGCGCCTGCACACACAAGATCTTCCTTATCATTACCACATCCCAAACCGATCCCATCGGTTGTGCCCACCCCTGAGCCTGAGCACAGGGACCCGCAAAATAGTTGCAACACGCATGACACGAGCAAGTAAGCCAAGGCGCAGCCCCCCACCCCCGTTGACTTATAAAGCAAGGCATACTCTCTGCGCTAGAGTAAATGTATACTCGCAGTATCGTCCTTCCACATCCTTTATTGTACACCTTCATACATTCAGTGTGTCCCCATCTCAGTTTAATTCCCCTAGGTTAATAATGTTGCACTAATTTGACACAAACACTGTATAACTTACAGGAGATACACGTATTGCAGATACATGGCAATAGATCGCAACTAGGACATCTATGGACCAACAGAACATTGGCTAAACGCTAGTTAGAATGATAACTCTATCATACATTAATGGAAACAATGTAATCATAAGTCAAATGCATGTATCGCCACCAATGTATCTTGCTCAACAGAGATCTAACCTTGTGTTGTATATGATGAAAACCTAATAAAACAGTAAAAAAAAAAGTGGAGTAATGGAGTAATTTTATTAATTTCTCTTAACAAGCATATAGTGAAATTCCCCAAATAATACAAATGACACCAGCGTAATTTAAATTTTCCCAGGTTTAGATATGACCTCTTTCAGGAACTTCATAAAAGAGAGTTCCACTGGGTGAAATATGATATGTACAAAAACCTTCCTTTTGTTTTATTATATCTGGTAGGTATTTTGAGCAGTGAGGCTTCAGATGAAGTTCAAGTATTTTTTGTTGTATATTTGGGCCAGTTTATTTTGTATGTTTTGTGCACAATGCACAGAGTGTAAAACTGATTCTTTGTGTTAGCAGTAACCAGTGTAGGGTGCATGTAATCTTGCAGACATTTAACCTTTCACAAGTGTAGAGTTCATAGTAGTCTTGCTCATTGGCGGCTTGACTTCATGGGAATTGAAACTCCTATCTTCTTTTTCCACCAATTGTGAATAATAGTTGTTAGACTTGGCACCATTGGCGTGGGTCTCCCTTCCATTTTTTCACCCACAGTTCTAACAATAGGCTATTATTCACCTTTTGATATAAAAAAATTCTGATGCTTGGGTCGAGCAGCAACCTTAGGAATTGAAATCTGTCTGTCTGATGACTGGTGCAAGCACATGAAGTGAGATTGCCCAGGGTTTTTGGAGTTCCTACCCTGGCCTCAAGTGCCAGGTACTCTGTGGTGCCTCCACATCTGTGACGTAGTGAAGCATCACTACTGAAGGTATCCACAGGCACTGTAGGCTAAAGCCCTGCAGTGCCCAGGGCTAAATGTCAATCAGCCTGTCACCTCAGCGTTTCACAAAATTCACAGAGTGAAGAAAGGATAGGGATGAAATGGTATGGGACTGAAGCCAAGAACCTATAACTGTACTGATTCGAACTTTACGTTTCATGCGTCAGTGGTGTGTGAGGTGGAAAGGAGCTATGTGGCATAAGTATGTGTCTGTGCGTATATGAGAGCATGTGTGCGATGTACAGTGAGAGAGAGTGACCGTGACTATGAGTGAGTAGACTGAGTGAGGAAGAGTGAGTCAAAGTCATTGTGAATGCAAGTAAGTAAGAATTAATGACCAAGAGTAAGAGTGAATGAAAGTGAACAAGAGAGAGGGAGTCAGAGTGAGTAAGACTGAGAGGGCGATAGTAAGTGTGAGTGCAAGTGAGGCAGATTAAGTCAAAGTAAGAGTGAGTGTGAATAAGAGAGAATGAATGAGAATGAGCGAGTAAGAGTAATACTGAGTGGAAGGGAGTCACTGAGTGAATGAGTCAGTGAGATGAGTGCCAATGAGTAAGTGCAAGTGAATGAGAACAAAGTAGTGATAACTGAGAGTAAGAGTAAGTGTAAGTGTAAGTGCAAGTGAGTGGGAATGAGTGAGTAGGTGCAAGTGAGTGCGAATGAGCAAGAGTAAGATTGAGTAGCAGTTCGTCAGAGTGAAATAGAATTAGTGAGTGAGAGTAAAACTAGGCACAGCTGAGTGAGACTGAGCAAGTGTTAGTAACAGCGAGTGCATGTGAGTCATAATGAGAATGATTGAGAGTGAGAATGAGTGAGAGTGAGAATGAGTGCATGCAAGAGTGAGAGTGTGAGAGTAAGGGTGAGCGTGGGGCTGTTAGACCTGGCACCATTGGCATAGGTCTCCATTTTTTTCTGTTGCCTCCTGTGTTTTTTTTTTTTTTTGAAACCGTTTATTACAAAACTCAAAAAATATACAAAGATGGGCCTACAACCTTCCGGCCGGCCGCTAGTAAACAAAAGGAGCATATGATACACATTGTAGAGCGCGCGTTGCGGCTGAGGAAGATGCACAGGAGTTAGCAGCGTTGATAGCCACACCTTCCGGACCCCACTGTACGGTTTCATTTTAAACTGAAATAACAACCAGAAAAAACAAAATCCACAAGGCAATCTACAATCAGAAATAGCAGCATGTGCTCCCCTGAGAGGGGGACCCTACCAATCCATAGGAGTATCAAGAAGGGGAAGAGATCAGGATTAGGGCTGGGTAAAACTCAATGCCCGGAACAGGGAAGATGGGTCGGCTACGGGGATGGGGCAGGCGACGGATCGGGCAATAACGGTGGAGTACAGATTCCCCCGCGGTAGGCGTTCCAGGGGCCCCAGACTTTCACCCATGTCCCAGGCTTACCTCTCGCAACATACACCACCTTTTCCCGAAACATGCACCAATCCATATGCTCCTTCCAGGCCGAGACAGTCGGGGACCTCTGAGATCCCCACAGTTGAGCAATATCACGCTTGGCCACCATATATCCCATAGTCACCCACCACGTCTGTGGCGCCGAGTAGTCGGTAGGTTCCCACACATTCAACAGGCATCTCCTTGCTTCGGGTAGCAGCACCACATGCGTAACCACACGCAGGACCTCATGCACACCACGCCAGAATCGCTCCACCTCCGGGCATTCCCACAATATATGCAGAAAGGTCCCCAAAGCGCCACACCCACGCTTACACAACCCGTCCACAGCATAGCCCATACGCAGAAGCCTCGGCCCCGTCATGTAGACTCTGTGGAGTATCTTGAGCTGGACGAAGCGAAGGCGGGCCGGTATGGCCACCTCTTTCGGGGAGGCCACCGCAAGGGTCCAGTCCTCGTCGTCCAGCTCCAGTCCATCGGCAACCCAAGCCTCACGAAGGGCAGTCAGCAATCCCGTGCGGTCATTGATCAGTTTTTTGTAGATCAGTGAGATCGTGCTGTCCGGAACGTGTCCATCCAGCACTCTATCCTCAAGGGGGGAACACTCCGGGATGGCTGCAACGTCCGGGAAGACGGAGCCCAGTGCATGACGGATCTGCAAATACCGAAAGTACTCCCTGCCATGCAAGTGGAACTCCGTCTGCAACATCTCGAACGTTTTAAATCCTCCCCTCGTCCAGAGATCCCCCACCTTGCTAATGCCTATCATGTCCCACTTCTCGAAGCCCTTCGAGGTCCACAGGGAGCCCAACTGCTCGGACGCGTATAGTGGTGACGCCCGGGTCAGACGATCCTTCCACCCCATCGCCACATTAGCCGCGTGCCACACTCGCACCATGACACGCGTGGGGCCGGTCAGCCGAGCGTCGGGCGTGCTGGAGTAGAGCGCTCGATTATAGTCCCCACCCGGGAGTAGCATCTTATCCATTTCGAATGCCGGGTTTAAAGCTGGCCCATACAGGCCGTGATTAATCGCAGCCAGCTGGGAGGCCCAATAGTATTGTTTGATATCCGGGAGGGCAATCCCGCCGTCATACCATGGGAGCGTCAGCTTCGCCAGGGCGATACGCGGCCTCCCGTCCCAGAACAGGCGGCGCTGTAAACTCTCCACCTCACGGAAGTAGCGCGCTGGGACGGGGTCCATAGTATTCTGCAAAGCGTAGAGGAAGCACGACAGAGACATCATCTTAAACAATGCCGCCCGGCCGAGCGGCGAGAGCGGCAAGCGCCGCCAGCGCGTGACATCTTCCTTCAGGCGCTGGAGGGGGGGAAGCAAGTTCCGATCATACCGGGCCTCCGGGTCCAGAGTAATGAAGACACCCAGGTACCGAAATCCCTGCGGGGCGATCTGGATCGGACAGCCCCGCGGGAGAATGGGCGCCTCCCCAGAGAGAACATACACGCACGATTTAGCCCAGTTGATGACAAGGCCGGAGTTACGACCAAATGAATGCAAAACATCAACCAGTACTATAAGTGAGTTACGTGGGGAAGCTAGGTACAAGAGGATGTCATCAGCGTATAGGGATACGCGGTCCTCATGCTCGGGGGTCCAACGGAGACCACGGATGGAAGGCTCCCACCGCAGCCACTCTGCCAGGGGCTCCAAGGCAAGCGCAAACAGGAGCGGCGATAAGGGGCAGCCCTGCCGCGTGCCCCGGCCCAGCTCGAACGGAGCCGATACTCTGCCGTTCACCACCACCTGCTCCAATGGGCCCGAATACAGCAATTTGACCCAACTGATGAACCCTGCGCCAAAGCCAAACTTCGCAAGCATCGCCCAGATGTATGGCCATTCAAGCGTATCAAACGCCATGGTGGCGTCCAGGGATGCCAAAATGGCCGGCTCCCGTATGTACTGAACACGTGCAAGCACCCCATGCAAACGCCGCAAGTTAAGAGCTGTGTTACGATGGGGAATAAAGCCGGACTGATCCTGGTGAACCAGTTCGCCCACCACGCCGACCAGCCGATTGGCCAGGACCTTGGCGAGAATTTTAGGCTCCGCGTTCAGTAGCGAAATGGGCCGATAGGAGGTAACCCGGTCCCGAGGTCTCCCCTCCTTGTGGATAACCACGATTGTAGCCAGACGCTGGTCCAGCGGGAGGGAGCCCACCGAATGGGCCTCCAGGAACATCGATCGGAGATGTGGTGCCAGCGTATCCGGTCTCAATTTGTACAACTCGATGGGGAGACCATTAGGACCCATGGCCTTGCCGGAAGCGACCGAACGTATAGCGAGGGCAATTTCGTCGGAGGTTGGAGCGGCGTCCAACGACACTCTGTCCTCCTCCGAAAGGGAAGGCAGTGCGATATCCCTGAGCAGGGTACGGGAATCCTCTTCAGAGCAGGAAGACACCGGGGAATACACCCCACGGAAATAGTCCGCGAAGCAGGAGACAATTTCTTCCGGCTCAGTAACACACACACCGTCTGTTTTCTCAATCAGCGGGACTACACGACTCGCTCTCTCCTTTTTGTCCAGCCACGCAATCAATTTACCAGCCTTATCACCCACATCATACAATCTCCCCTGTTGCTCTCTACTGAGGCCCCTGGCTGCCTCCGTGACGAGGGCCCTATAGGCCGCTTGCTTGAGTTGGAGGACATGTAATACGGCATCCGTCACCCCACTTTCTAGATTACCCTCCAACTCGGCTATCTCAGCTTCCACCCGGGTCACCTCCTCCCGCTCGCGCCTCCGGGTGTGGGAAATGAGGGACAGGGCCTCTCCTCGTAGTGCTGTCTTGAATGCCTCCCACAGTGAGACAGCCGAAGGCACGGACCCCACATTCTCGTCAAAGTAGCGCTGGAGGGATTTAATCAATTCAGCGCGAATAGTGGGGTCGCGCAAGTACCAGGGATTGATCGGGACCACCCTACCCTCACCCCTCGGAAAAAGGTCCAGGTGTAACAGGAGCGGGGAATGGTCCGAGATACCCCGTGCCAAATGGCGCACCTCTCCCACCCTCCCAACATAGGCCGCCGGGACCAGGACATAATCTAGTCGTGAGAGACTACCATGGGCCCCCGAATGGAAGGTATACTGTAACTGCGTGGGATGTTTTAAACGCCAGCAATCCACCAATCCCAAAGTGTCCAATAGACCAGAGAGCCACGCTTGGGCCCGGGGGAGGTCCCTAGGGGGGTGACGATCCACAGTCCCGGAAACCACCGCATTGAAATCCCCCCCCCACCACCAGAATCCCCCCCGGAAGGCCAAGGAGGAGGCGCCCCAGGTCCGCAAAGGTAGTCGACTGCAGCCCCGGTGGGACGTATACTGACACAAAAACCACCACTTTGCCCTCCATCCTTCCCACCAAGACCGCATAACGTCCCCTGTCGTCATGGAGCACCTCATCAATCTCCAGCGGAAGCGAGTTCTTAACCATGATGCCCACACCCCTTGAGCCAGACGTAAAGCCCGAATGGGCCACTAGGCGATAGCCACGCCGATTCATGGCGCAGAAGGAGTTGCCAATGAGGTGTGTCTCCTGCAAAAAAACTACATCGGGCGAGATGCGCTTCAAGAACTGCAGGACCACCCCACTTTTAATCCTGTCCCCCAGTCCATTCACGTTCCAGGACAACAGAGTTAGTTCCCTACCCCCCATCATAGACAAGAGCCACCATTCGTCCCCCCGAGAGCACTATAGAGCTAGCACAATGACACTTTTGCCTTGTGGTGAAAACAAACAACACCCCCCCATCCCTACCCACCCACCCCAACAAAACTCCCCCCTCCCTGCACCCCTGCATGAGCCCGAACAGCCCCCCCAACGTGCAGTGTGCCTGTCGCCCCATATATATAATAAAAACTAGCTAAGCCCCCTAGAGGAGGAGGGAGAACACCCAAGAGACCCCATACAACCTCCATAGGAGGGGAAATTATACAGACAGATGCTTAATCGAGAGTGGCAACATTTTTGTCCAGAGTGAAGCCCAACATCACCCCCTCAGTCCCGATCCAGTGTGCCGTCCCCCCCCGCCGCCCCCCCCCCGCCCCCCAGATCACGATCCCCAGACAGAGTGTCCAGCCAGTCTCCGGCCGCTTCGGGGCGATCAAAAAAGTGCGTGCGACCCTCTACCTCCACTCGCAGCTTGGCTGGGAAGAGCATTGCGTATTTAAGGTTCAAGTCCCGAAGACGGCGCTTGACGCCTTGGAAGCTCAGTCTCTGCTTCTGGACCGCTGGGGTGAAATCCGGATAAAAGTTCACCTCCATGTTGTCAAGCTTAACCGGCCCCAAAAGTCTGGAGGCTTGCAGGATAGCGTCTCTGTCCCGAAAGTTGAAAATCCGGGCAATGAGGGGCCGCGGAGGGGCCCCGACCTTCGGCCTTCCCCCGGGAACCCTGTGGGCCCGCTCCACCGCGAAGAATTTACTCAGCCCCCGTGGCTGGAGATGGGTAGCGATCAGGTCCTCCACAAATAGGTCCGCCGCCGCTTCCTCCCGTCCCTCGGGTACTCCGATGATGCGGATGTTGTTTCTCCGGGCCCGACTCTCGGAGTCCTCCAGGCGCCGATCCATAAGCGCGCTCGCCTGACTAAGCCGGCGCACCTCTGTTTGTAGCGCCGCCACATCAGTAGTAAGGCCCGATGCGGTGTGGGCCAAAGAATCAACTCGGTCGTTGGTCTTGGAAAGATCGGCCCTCACCAGGCCAACATCCACGAGGACCGAGTCGATCTTCTGTGCCAGTGTGTCTAACCGCTGGCCTACCGAGGCCTTCATCTCGGCAATGGCGCCCATGACATCCCGCAGAGTCAGATCCGTGGGCAGGTCCGGGGCATCAGGAGGGTCCTCAGGGGATTTGTGCGGTCCGCCGGGAGATCCCTTCTGGAGGGTATAGCGGTCCATACTGTTGGCCTGATGGGTGGTGCCACGCCGGGTCGGCTTGGTCTTTGCCCGGTCTCCATCTTGTTTGGTGGCCATGGCCACTAGTCTCCCGGTCGCACCAGTCACGTCGTGAAGGGCAGGCAATCAGGGCCACAAGCTCCGGGGGGGGCCACCCCCGATCGGCGGGGTGGGTCACAGCCGGCGGGCAGGCCAAGTCTCCCAGCGAGACCACACCAACGCAAAGAGCCCCGCGACCCAGCCCTGCAGTGATTGCAAGGGGGTGCGAAAGCGCGGAGTGCGCGACTCGCCAGGCCCGGCCCGCCGCTGTTGTTCACTTTGTCACTGGGTCACCCCTCAGCGCAAATCCGGGGTCTGGCGAGGAGAAGGCCGCAGACTTCAATCGGTGCTCACTCCGGTGTCCGAGGTCCGATTTGACAACGGGAAACGGGTGCCACCTCAGCTCAGGCTCACCAACACATTCCCCTCATCCGAGACAGGATAAATTCAGGATAGTCGTGGGAGGTTGCGGAGGTCCTCGGGAGCCTCGCACCTACGCGGCCATCTTGGTTGCGCGCTAGGCTCCTCCCCGCCTCCTGTGTTTTTGCTATGTTTTTCCTGGTATAGATGCTTTGGGCAATTTGCCACTGCTATTCATTGCCAAAGTGCAAGAATGGTTTAGTGACTCAATGATTGGCTTATTTGATTTATTTGTCAGACCCTAGTACAGTGCACCATGTGTGCCCAGGGCCTGTAAATCAAATGCTGCTGGTGGGCCTGCAGCACTGGTTGTGCCACCCACAGAAGCAGCTTGTAAGATATGGCTCAGGCCTGCCATTGCAGAGCCTGTGTGCAGTCTGGGACTGCCATGTGGACTTGGCAAGAGCACCCACTTGCCAGTCCCTAAACCTTCCCCTTTATACATATTAGTCACCCCCTAAGGTAGGCCCAAGGGCAGGGTGCATTGTATGTGAAAGGTAGGACATGCCCTGATGTGTGTGGCATGTCCTGATAGTGAATTACAGCTAATTTCATTTTTCACTATTGCAAGGCTACCTGCTCTCATAGGCCAGAATGGGCAGTTTGATTATAACATCTTATAATTCCAACTGACCCAGGGAACAAGGTAGAAAAACGAGTTTAGAATGCCTGAACCCAGAAGGTTAAAATACATCTTTTAGTGTGGGTGATTTTTACATTCTGTGTTTGAATATACCACTTTTAGAAAGTAGGTATTTTCTTGCCTAACCATCCAGCATGCCTCTGCTAGGTTTGTGTATTCCATGACTGGTTTGTGAGTGACAGGGGGCTGGAGAGGGCCTTGGCTCCAGCAGTCTGATAGGTCAGAGCTGGGCTGAATAGGACCTGCTTGAATAGAGAGTAGGGGGAGGAGATTTCCTTTCACTGACCTGAGGGGGAGGAGTTTTCCTTTCAGCTACCTCGTCCAGGTCTGGTTTCAACAATGCTGTCTCCACCTCCAGCCAGGAAGCTGCACCAGGGAAGACAGAACTGGGTTTGGCTGGGAACAGACACCCTCTGCCTTCAGAGGACACAGGATTTTGCAGTATAAATATTGGGGCCCAGAACTTTAGATCACTTCTGGGAATCAAAACGAACCTTTGCTAAGGAGAGAACCAAGGAAGCTGAAGGAGGAGACTGCCCATGCGATAGAGACTGTTTGGGGTTGGCCTGCAGTGGTTACTTTATTGCCAAGGAAAGGAGAAAAGGAACTTTGTGTGTACTTTTACTATTTTGAGGAAGATCTCCAAGGGCTTGAAGTTGAGCTTGCCCTCCTGTTCTGAAGTCTCAGGGACACAAATACTTCACCACCAGCTCCCCCTGAATTCCCTTGCTGCAGTCAGGCACCTGCTGTTGTTTTGGGCCATCTGAAGACTGTGTGTCGCTGGGAGCTGGAAGCGTGACTCAACGAGGAATAAGCGTGTCGCTGCCGCAGCAGTTGCCGTCGCATCGCCGAAGAAGCATGTCGCCGCCCCACCTGTTCGCCGTCGCATCGCAGAGGAAGCGAGTCGCATCACTGGAGAAGTGTGCCGCCGCAGAGGTTGCCGTTGCATCACCGGAGAAGTGTGTCACAGGGCCTGTCGCGGCACCAAAGTTCATCTATTTCGCCGCAAGGCCGTAGGGCGTGCACACATTGCATCCACGTTGTTGGATCGCACCAAAGACACCATTTTGTAGCATCGCACCGGATCGTCGTATCTCATCGAGGCTCCATGTTGTTGCATCGTCACCTCTCCTGGGCTGCAGTAAGGAACCGACACATCACCTCCCCCGAAGCAAGGAACCGACGCATCACCATCCCTGCGACCCTTTCGTTTGTTTTGCGTGACGCATCCAAGGCACTTTGAGAGTAAAGTATCGCTTTTACCACCTACATTGAACTAAGCTAATTCCACTATCCTAAAGTCTTATGTTTTTACTGTATTGTGGATTTTTGTCGTTTGGTCTTTTGTTAAGTCTAGTAAAGATTACTCATTTTTCTAAACTGGTGTGGTGTCCATTTCTAGTGTTTTCACTGTATTACTGTATGTGTTCACAAATGCTTCACACACTGCCTCTGAGATAAGCCTATCTGCTTGTGCCAAGCTACCAAGGGGGTGAGCAGGGGTTATTTTAGGAGTGTAGCCCCTTACCCTGACTAGAAGCAAGGGTCCCTACTTGGACAAAGGTGCAAACCATTGGTAACTAGAGACCTCCATTTCTAACAGGGGCCTGAGTGGGAAAAGTGAGTGATAACAGTGGGTGTAATTAGGAATGGGTGAGTGAGAAAGTGTGAGTGAGTGGAAATATTAGTGAAGGTGAGCGTGAATGAATCAGTGAGACTGGGTGAGAGTGAGTTAATGTAAGAGTGAATGCAAGGCAGTGCCAGCAAATTGGTGAAAGTTAGTGAGAGAACAGTCAGTAGGAATGAGTGAGAATGTGACTGAGTCAGCGTAAGTGAGCATAACTGAGTGAGAATTTGATGTGCTTCCACGAAAGCCATTGCCATAAGCTCTTGCTGCTGCTCAGGAGGTAATTCTTAGTACAACAGCACAATTGACAAAATACTGGTACTTGCATACTACATCGAATACTTTTTACTGCCATACTCCAGTTAATACTTAGCATGTGGGATAACTAAGGCAATATACTGGCTCTGACATACTGAAGGTCATTGGGTTATGGGACACTCATTGAAAAATCTTGGCATTGACATACTGGACACAATTTTTATTGTATGGGGTAGCAGTGGCGAAAAATGCTGCTGCTGGCACATTAGAGGTGATTTTATGCAATGATTGTATACATAAAGGAGGGCGGCAACCATGACAAAATGCTGGCCCTAATGTCATAGGGATACTTTTTGATATAAAGGTCACAAATGTCATATGGAGAGCATCAATGGTAAAATTCAGGCATAGTATACAGGTTATTTGGCATAAGGGGTCTCTAATGGCATAAGGGCGCACCCGTTATAAATTTCTAGCCCTTGAAAACGGAAGACATTTTTAACATGTCCCTGTACCACGTCTTGAAAAAATCGGTTCAACTCATGGGAAGTATCAGGCTTCATTACTTGACACACCATGACCGACATGAATGTCTAATGACTGCTCTTTCAGAGCCTTTGGGGTTTGAGCAAATTTATTTGACATTGTGCTTTAAAATGCAGTATTGACCCAATTTTAAAACTTTTTCTTGGGATCGAACCCTTTGAATCCTTCTAGAAAGTCAGACTCTCTCAAATTCGGTCCACTGTTATGTCCCACCACGTTCAAAGGTCACCAGACAACTCTGGTCTAGCTGTCAGACTTTTGAGACACTTCTCAGTGCACAACGGGCACACTACTACTGATATCATTTTTCATACGAAACGAAGAGCGCAATGGAGGAAAGCCTTTCTTACCTTATTTACGATCTCCTCCACTAGGCAATCCGCACACGGCCTAGTTATTTACATCTCCCCCTCCCAGCTCTTTCACGCGACAGCAACCATCACCATTTACAATAACGGCACCATCCTCATGCAATCCACGGATCGTAATTTAAACCTCCTGGATAGCATCTTCCCCATTATTAAAGATCAAGTGTCGAAATCCCAAACTAACACCCAGGCCATCCTCACCATCACCACACAAATTACCCCAGCATCTCCCCCCGCTGTCATCCATGCCTCATCACCAGCCCCAACACTACCTCCATCTGAATTAGACGCTACTTCCACCCAGACGACCCAGGACTACAACACGCAACACATCATCCTATCAAACACTCCCCCCAACCTTGCTCCGTTATTACGCCGATCGGTAGGCTCACTGGATTCACAGGCAACAACCATAGCGCCTTACCCTCACGCAATATTCCAACCCAGCACTACCGGGGTAGCATACGCACAAATAACAGATAACCAATCCCCCTTATGCTCGAGCACAGCTGTCCCACTTGTCAACATCCTCCCCTCCATAACCAACACTCCAGCCACTCCATCGCCGTTACCCACTGAGACTACTTGCACAGATAGCCCTCAGTCCAGCCCAACACACCCAGTTCAATTGTCAGAACATAATAATAGTTTCCATCTCCACGCTGATGATATTCCACCACCTGAGCTCCTTTTGGCACCAAGTACACCTCCTACACCCTCATCCCAGCCTTCCACATCAACAGCTCAACCTTCCACATCCCCTCATCATCCATTCGCCCCCGCTACACCTCCTCCCACCCCACCCATACCTGCACTAGACCACAAACCCGACCAAACCTCAACGCATCCAGCCACATCCACATTACAGCCTACAACACTCCAGACCCCAGACTCGATGAGATCATGAGCGCACTACATCAAATCAAAGAAGAACTCCAAGCTTTTAATGTGTTAATTTCGAAACAACCATGGTTCTCTAGAACTACAAGACAGCCCAATGCTAGCGGGCCCCTGATGCACCTAACAAACACCTCTATTCCGTTCTTACCCAGCTGGAAATCAGTTCCCTCCATTAATAATTCAACCCGCCCACGCCGAAGCACCAATTCGCTTTCAGAGATGGATCTACTATCTTTACTTCACTCATATGCCCCTGCCGTCACGAACCCTATCACCCCCTCGCCTATGTCCATCCCAACTATCCCCCTCAACCCACACAGGTCCATCAAACATAACATTAGAGGCGTCATTGACAACAACCTAAAAAGAGTCCCCCTCATTCAAGAACCTACTTCATCCCTCATTACGCCCCGCCTCAAATGCATCCTCTTAAACTGTAGATCGGCCGCTAGGCACGCAGCAGATCTAGCCGACCTCATTCTCTCACAAGATCTGGACCTGATACTGCTTACCGAAACCTGGCTAAACGAATCCTCCTCACCTATCATTGACATACGAGTACCCCCTAATTATGACATCATCAGATTGGATAGAACTGATAAAACAGGGGGAGGCATCGCTTGTATACACAGGAGCAGCATCGCAGTAAACAGATCAATTGCACCGGTATTCCCTTCCTGCGAATATATATGCCTCAACAATGACAAACCACTATGCTCCTTACACACGATATATCATCCACCAGGTGACAACCTGGCCTTCATCGAACACGTCCTGGACATGGTATCAACTAACACCGGGTGCCAAAATACCCAAATATTCCTTGGCGACTTCAATCTCCACTGGAATGACCACAAGGATGTAGTGGTTAATAGCCTCAAAAATTTCCTAGAAGACCTAGACCTCACCCAAATATGCAACAGCCCCACACACGACAAAGGCTCAATACTGGATATAATAATCGCTAAAAGAGATTGCATTCAGCTTGACTCGATCCAACCTTGTGACTGGTCAGACCATCATATCGTTAACTTCTTTATCAAAGAAATAGTGAAACTGAACCTGGTACAATCCACAAGACCTAAAGTCTGGAAAAGAGACATGAAAAAAATCAACCCTAACACTTTTCCATCGTCCAGTTACAACCTACTCCTGCCCCCCACAGGATCGTCGGAAGTCCATGACCTTACCAATCACTACCTTAATTCCATGACCAGGATAATAAATGAGGTGGCCCCCCTGCAACTAAAGAGAGCCTCCATAAAGGACTCCAAGCCTTGGTACAATGGCATGCTCAACAAAGACAGACGCTCTCTCCGAGCTTCGGAACGCACCTGGAGGTCAACTCCTTCAGCCAATCACCTAAATACACTAAGGCTAAAGAGAAATGCTTACTTCAGAAAGATCAAGCACACTAAAGAAGAATTCTTCAGCCACCAACTAGACCAGGCAAGAAATCGTCCCAAAAAACTCTTTGAGCTAATCAAAATCCAATGTAAGGACACACCTCAACGTCCACAACACTTAGATTGTCGGCAACCCAACTGTGAAGAATTCTCTGCCTTCTTCACTCTGAAGACAGATAATATCAAGACTGACCTCCTCAATGATCTAAGCCTACACACGGGACCGCATACGAAGACCTCCCCAGAAATGCCAATTGCTCTGTACCATTTCCCATCACAGCCTAACCTTAAAAACGACGCCGACTGGTCATCCTTTTCGACATACTCCGAAGAAGCCATAGGTAAAATACTTGGTGACATGAACCCTGCCAATCACTTCGCCGATCCTCTACCCGCTAACGCCGTTAAAAACCTAACTCCTCTACTTCTGCCCCTCTGGACTAAGATCATAAACAGTTCACTTCAACAAGGCTGCATCCCGGACACCCTCAAAGTTGGGCCGGTCTCACCCATTCTAAAGAAACCCACGGCTGACCCTACGGACCTAAACAATTATCGCCCTATCTCCAACATCCCTACACTGGCCAAACTTTTGGAAAAACGTGTACACCTCCAACTGACAAGGCATATTGACCACTTTGACTTGCTTAACAAATACCAATCAGGCTTCCGAGCAGGTTACAGTACTGAATCAGCCATGACCCATATAATTGATGCCGCGCTACAAATCCTGGATCAAAATGGAGCCTGCCTACTCATCTTGCTAGACCTATCCTCAGCTTTTGATACGGTCAAGCACGAGAACCTGTTGGATCTTCTGAAGCATAGAATGGGTTTATCAGGTTCAGTATTAAACTGGTTCACCTCATTTCTCCAAAATCGAACACAACAATTCAGGGTCAACAACACCATGTCAAAACCCGTCCCAGTAACACTAGGAGTACCGCAGGGGTCCTCTTTATCCCCGACTTTGTTTAAACAGTTCATGGAACCCCTCACCGAACTTCTTCAAGCATCTAACGTGCACTACCACATGTACGCTGATGACACTCAATTATACCTCAAGATCAACACCTTAGAAGATATCAAACTGCTCAACAAAACGCTTGGGAATAGCCAGAAATGGCTGGCAAAAAACCATCTCAAATTAAATGCCCAAAAAACCGAATTCCTGCTTATAGCTCCACCCGCCCAAGTCCCGGTAATGCAAGAGTGGATAAAACACCTTACGGCTCTCAACGTTCAACCAATCATCGTTGACTCAGCCAAATCACTGGGAATAACTCTTGACAGTAACCTCAATATGCAAAAACACTTCAGCAATGCTACAAAGGGCGCTAACTACCAGATAAACACACTGAGGAAGTTGAAACCTTTTCTACCAAGCAAGGACTTCAAGCAAGCTGTACAAACACTAGTTATCCCCAGTGTGGAGTACGGAAGCGTCTCGCTTTGTGGCCTACCCAAAGCAACCACGGCACCTCTAAGAGCCTCAATCAATGCCACAGCGAGACTCATCACTGGTTCTAAAAGAAATGTACACATCTCACCGGACCTCAAATCACTGAATTGGCTTCCCCTGGAAGCCAGAATTCATTAGAAGATAGCGAGTATGACGCATAAAGCCTTGCACCACAAAGCACCCAGATATCTAACACAGAAGCTAACGATCTCTGGTGGGCTCAGATCTTCCAGAAGTGCGGAAAACTTATTACTAAAACCACAGCGATTCAACAAGAAAAAAACATATCACCGTACCTTCTCAGGGATGGCACCTAGAATTTGGAATGCTTTGCCACCCGAAACCAGACTTAACCCCTCTTTTGTCTCATTCAAAAAGGAAGTAAAATCAATTCTCATGGCCAAATTCACCTGAGGAAGGTCCTAAGTTTTGCGATGAACTACTATAGCCCTGCCATCACCCTGACTAGGACAAGGGACCATCTAAGCCATCTGGACATTCCATCTTCCTGTTTCCTGACGCAAGAGGATAGCGTCCTGATGTACCCGATCACTTTGCTTTTGTAACACGTTTTTGTATAGATGCGACAATTTGCCATTGGTTTATGTATAAAAACTTTATTTATTGTTAAGCGCTCTGATACCCGCAAGGGTCTTGTTCGCGCTCTATAAAACTTTCAAATAAATAAAGTGTGGGCAAAAGTTAGGATGGAGTTCCTAGATTGAGACAGCTTGCATGGCCCAGGAATAACCTTTTTAAGTGTAAATCACTATTACTTATGTGTTATAAACATGAGAAGCATGTTTTCACTTCAGTGAAGATCTCTGGTATTAAGGATAAGTCTGAGTCTATCCATGCTCCAAGGTTCTTTTTTTTTTTTTTTTTTTTTTTGCGAAAACCTTTATTGTACATAAAAATCAATACAAACATGGGCCTACAACCACCATGGCCGGCCGCTAATATGTACATGGTCAACAACATCGAGGCAGCAACAAGCCCCCTGGGGCCCAGCCGAATTAACAAATTACTGAGTGCACCTCAGAGGTTATCAGGATATTAATTTTAGAAAGACAAACAAAGAAAAATAAAATAACACCAAACAGCAAGGCGGAAACCATCAAAAAAGGGGGCGTCTAACCACATCCGGGGAACTACACAATACATACTCCACCCTCAGGTGGACAATGAGGATAAGCAAGAGGGAGGTGGGGGCGACGGGAGAACCACAACCGTCTACAGGTAAAATGTAAGAGTCCGGGAACCTCAGGTTCAGGGGGACAAGGCAGCATCAGATGTGTCCACGAGGGGGGGCGTGCAGATGTTCCCTCGGTACGCGTTCCATTGACCCCAGATTCTACCCCACGCCCCCGGCTTACCCCGAGACACATACACAGTCTTCTCTCTGCACATGCACCAATCCATGCTCTCCTTCCATACTGACACGGTGGGAGGCCGTCGGGAACCCCAACGCTGTGCGATGTCCCTCTTAGCAATCATGTTCCCAAGGGCCGCCCACCGAGTCTGAGCCGCATTATAGTCATTAGGCTCCCACACGTTCAACAAACATCGGCGAGCCTCGGGCAACAAAGCGACCCCAGTGACGCATTCCATGACAGCATGCACCCGGCGCCAATACTCCGCCACCTCACAGCACTCCCAGAGAACATGGAGAAAAGTGGCGCTGAGCCCACAGCCGCGCCTACAGAGCCCGTCTTCAGAAAAACCCATCAAAACTAAACGAGGGCCCGTCACGTAGACACGGTGGAGAATTTTAAGCTGGACAAGACGGAGACGTGCGGGAATGGCTACTTCCTTAGGGGAGGACAGCGCAGACTGCCAATCCTCATCGTCCAGTTCCACACCATCCCCGGTCCATGCCTCCCGAAGGCGCATGAGGAGATCCGCCCGAACGTTGATTAGTTTTTTATAGATAAGGGAAATAGTACTGTCGGGCAAGTGACCGTCGAGTATGCGGTCCTCGAGTGGCGAAGACACAGGGACTGCAGTCCCAGCCCCGAAGGCCGAGAGCAAGGCGTGCCGAACCTGGACGTACCGAAAGAACTCCCGCTCACTCAATTCGTACTCACTCTGCAGCGCAGCAAAGGATTTAACCGCACCCTTCACCCAAAGGTCACCTACTCTACTGATGCCAATCGTGTCCCAACGCTCAAAGCCCTTCGTCGTCCAGAGGCTTCCCAATCTTTCAGACGCAAACAAAGGGGTCGCACCCGTCAAACGCTCATTCCAGCCCATGGCTACATTCGCAGCCCTCCACACGCGCACAGCAATCTTAGTGGGACCGGTTAAGTTCTTCCCAGCCGATCGAGAGTAAAGCGCTCTGTTAAAGTTGCCACCCGGCAACAAAAATCTATCCATTTCGAAAGCCGGATTCGGACCAGGTGCGTACGTTGCATGGTTAATAGCAGATAGCTGGGAGGCCCAATAGTACCTCCTGATGTCCGGGAGCGCAATGCCCCCGTCATACCAGGGGAGAGTCAGTTTTGCAAGAGCAATACGTGCACGACCATCCCAAACAAGCCTCCTCTGTAAGCTCTCCACCTCCCGGAAGTAGGCCGCCGGAATAATATCAAAGGAGTTCTGAAGTGCGTAAAGGAATCGGGGAAGCGACATCATTTTAAAAAGCGCCGCACGACCGAGGGAAGACAAGGGAAGCTTACGCCAACGGGCCACGTCTAACCTCAATCTCCGAAGTGGAGAGAGGAGATTATGCTCGTAGCGGACCGCCGGGTCCAATGAGACGTACACCCCCAGGTACGTAAAGCCGGAGTGGGAAGCCTTAATAGGAAAACAAGAAGGCAAGAGAGGGAAGCCACCAGATATAGCATAGACACAAGATTTGGACCAGTTAATAATCAAACCAGAGTTCTTGCCGAAGGAAGTAAGGATGTCAAAGAGCACATTGAGTGACTGACGTGGTGAGGTGAGGTACAAAAGAATGTCATCCGCGTACAACGAAACTCGATCCTCGATGCCAGGGGCCCACTGGATCCCTCTTATCGACGGTTCCCAACGAAGCCAAGCAGCGAGCGGTTCCAAAGCCAGAGCGAAGAGCAAGGGAGACAACGGACATCCCTGCCTAGTGCCCCTCCCAAGAACGAAGGGCCGGGAAACCCTCCCATTAACGACAACCTGAGCCAACGGAGCAGCGTATAAGAGTTTAACCCAACTAATAAATCCCGCCCCAAGTCCAAACTTTGCCAGGGCGGCCCAAAGATACGGCCATTCTATCGTATCAAAGGCCATCGTGGCGTCCAAGGAAACCAAGATGGCCGGCTCTGAGAGATATTCCGCCCTTGCAAGTACGCCATGTAGGCGCCGCAAGTTAAGGGCCGTATTCCGGTGCGGGATAAAACCGGATTGGTCCGGATGCACCAGGTCACAGATAACAGTAAGCAGGCGATTAGCAAGAACCTTGGCAAGGATTTCCGGCTCGGCGTTCAGCAGAGAAATAGGCCTGTACGAGGTGCAACGGTCCCGAGGCTTACCGTCCTTGGGACTCACGACTATAGTGGCCAAACGTTGGTCAGCAGGGAGAGAACCAAGTTCAAGCGACTCCGAAAACATACGACGGAGAAATGGCGCAATTTTATCCGGTTGCAGTTTGTAAAGTTCAATAGGGAGTCCGTTGGGGCCCATAGCCTTGCCTGAGCGAAGGGAACGAATCGCGGTAGCAATCTCGTCGACCGACAACGGGGCATCTAACTGCTCACGCTCATCCACCGACAGGCAGGGCAAAGCAATATCCTTCAATAAGTGACGGGAGTCAGCCTCATCCCTATCAGACACCGGGGAGTACACAGCACGGAAGTAATCAGCGAAACACTTCACAATCTCAACAGGGTCAGTCACACTCACTCCCTCCGACGTCTGAAGCACGGGGACCACTCGATTCACTCTCTCCTTCTTATCAAGCCAAGCAATCAATTTACCCGCCTTATCCCCAGCATCATACAGCCTACCCTGCTGTTCCCTATACATTGTCCGAGCAGCCTCCTTAACAAGGGATTTATATTCGAATTGCTTCAGGCTGAGAGCGTGGAGCCCGTCCTGAGTGACAGCCATCTCCAAGGTAGCCTCCAACCCCGATATCTCAGCCTCCAACGCAACCACCTCCCCGTTCTTAGCTTTCTTGGCCTCCACGATCAGGGATAGGGCGTGTCCTCGGAGAACCGTTTTGAAAGCCTCCCACAAGGACACAGAGGACAAGACGGACCCCTCATTCTCAAGAAAATACTGGTCAAGCGACTTAATGAGACCCTTGCGGATCTTGGGGTGACGCAGGTACCAGGGATTAATGGGGGCGACCCGCCCGGCGGATCGCATCCCGGTATCGAAGAGGAGCCACAATGGGGAATGATCGGAAATGCCCCGGGCCAGGTGCTTAACCTCCCGGACCCGGGTGGTCTGGGCCGCTGGCATAAGAAAGTAATCTAGTCTGGAGAGACTTCCGTGAGCCCCGGAGTGAAATGTGTACTGACTCTGTGTCGGATGTATCAACCTCCAGCAGTCCACTAGGCCAAAAGTGTCCAAGAACCCGCCGAGCCACGCCTGGGCGGCAGAGAGGGCTCTGGGAGGGTAACGATCCAACTCACCAGAAATCACGGAATTAAAAACCCCACCCACAAGCAAGAGACTATCAGGAAGTTCAAGTAACATACGACCCACATCAGAGAAAGTGGAGGTCTGGAGGCCCGGGGGAACATAGACCGAGACCAATGAAAGAGTCTGACCCTCCCACCGTCCAGTCAAGGACGCATAGCGCCCTCTATCATCAAGAGTAACTTTGTCAATCTCAAGCGGGAGGGAAGATCGCAGCAAGATGCCCACCCCTCTGGATCCAGTGGTGAAGCCAGAATGTGCAACCAGTCGGTAGCCCCCCCCTGTTCATGGCATGACATACATTATCCACCAAGTGCGTCTCTTGAAGAAATACCACATCAGGGGCCAATCGGCGCAAATATTGCAACACCACCCCACGTTTGATACGGTCCCCCAATCCGTTGACGTTCCAAGACATAAGTTTCAACCCGTCCCCCCCCCCATCCCAACACAAGAAGCTGGAGTCCCCGGGCACGCAGCCAGACACCTAAAACTGAAAGGAAACAAATACACCGCCTTGAAAAGAAAAAGCACACAACCCAACAACCACTGCCCCCCTCCCACCCCCACGCCATTGCAACTCCCCCCACCCTGCACCCCTGCGGACTATACAGCCCCCCCAACTTGCAGTGTGCCTGTCGCCCTAACAATCCCATGCTACAAAAAGACCCTAGAGGAGGAAAGGGACCCGTCCCCGCCCACATCCAGACAGAACATTAATAGACAAAATATACAATTGAAGTAGAACCTGGCTGGGCGCAGAAGGAAATGTCAAAGTAGCGGACCAAGAATCATTCCTGCGGAGGCCCTCCGCCCTCAGCACCGCCAGTACGCCCAGATCGTTCGCCCCGGTCCGGCAGGGAGTCTAACCAGTCACTCACAATGTCAGGGCGTTCAAAAAAGATAGTCCGATCTTCATATTCCACACGAAGCCTGGCAGGGAAAAGCATAGAGTATTTAAGTTCCAAATCTCGAAGACGGCGCTTCACCCCCTGAAAGCCCATTCTCTGTCTCTGAACGAGTTGGGTGAAGTCCGGAAAGAAGTTAACGGAGGCATTCTCATAGTTAACTGGGCCGTGCACCCTCGAGGCCTGCAGGATCGCATCCCGGTCTCTGTAATGAAAAAGTTTTGCAATGATAGGCCTCGGGGGAGCTCCTGGGCGAGTCCTACCGCCCGGGACACGATGGGCACGCTCCACGGCGAAGAACTTGCTCAGGCCTGAAGGAGCAAGATGATTGAGGACGAGATCTTCGACCATGAGGTCCACCGGACGATTGTCGAGAGTCTCAGGCACACCTATGACGCGGATATTATTGCGTCGTGCCCGACCCTCGAAATCCTCCAGCCGGCGGGACATCGTGTCGTTCGTCGACTTTAGATCGCCAAGAGTTGCCTGGAGGTCTGATACATCCGTGACAAGAGTGGATGTCCTCAAGTCCAGCGATTGAACCCTCTCGTTAGTCTTAGAGAGATCCGCCCGAATTAACGTAACATCAATGGCAACCGTGTCAATTTTACGGGCCAGAGCCTCGTACTGCAGGGCGATGGTCTCCCTTATGCCGTTGATGGCGCCCATAACGTCCTGCAGCGACAATTCCGTGGGCACGGACGGGCAACCACCGGAGTCCTCCACGGCGGCACTTGCTGGCCCGGGGGATCCTTTGCCCTGGGTATAACGATCCATGATGTTACTCTGGACTGGTCCCCCACGGTGGGAAGTCTTGGTCCTCCGTTTCTCGGGATCCCCCTTGCCCGTCATGTTAAGCGATGCTCACCGGAGGGGTCCGCCAGGACCGATAGCAAAGGGGTGCCAGCAGATCAGACACAGACAGCCCGAGAGCCCGCACGGAAAAGTGGAGAAAAAGGCACAAATCAGTCCAGTACAAAGGCCGGAGGGCGCCCCAGCCGCGCGAAGTAGCTCCTCGATCAGGCCATGCAGAAGTGCAAAAGCGAAACTGAAAGTGGGGGCGCGGTCATTGGCAAGGCTCCGATGCCGTTGTTGTTCAACTACTCCCCGGCCCCACAGTTCACCAAAGCACCGAGCACAGCTTCCAGGTGGCCCTCCAAAATGCAAGACGCTATATTTCAGGTCTCCCAGGTCCGATTTACGTTCTGAAAAGAGTTATGGATTCAGCCAAGGTTCATCTTCCAGAATCCGTTCACAAATCCAGGATAATGTCAGGATAAGTTGCGAGGAGCGGCAAGGGTCCGGGGAGCCCTGTGCCTACACGTCCATCTTGGTTGCGCGCTAGGCTCCTCCTCATGCTCCAAGGTTCTTGACTACTTTAGCTGGACACGTAGGAGCCCTAACTTAGTTGTGGAAATTCCTGCATAGTATGTGTTTGTTTTATCAGAGCTCAATCTGTTGATTTTAATTCATTCATGTCTCTAGTCTAACCCAGCAAGACAGAGCAGTAGGCTGATGGGTGGAACTCTGGAAATGTTGGTTTTTATCATTACTTGCAAGTCTGCAAAAATGTAGAAGGTGAGAGTCAGAAATTAGTGCATGTATAGTGATTAGTATGGGTATTGGGGGATGGGGGGTCTTTGGCATAGGTTTTATATGAAAGGCTTGGAAGCAGCAGTATTGTTTTGAATAGATTTATATGTGTACTGAATTTCAGTGATTTTGCCGAAGAAGCGATTTCTGTGTTTGTTGATTATGTCCTATCAATACATGATGTAATTCTTTCTCTGCTGTATGCTGTGTTTAGGTTTTGTTGTAAGCCATGTTAGCATGGCAACTGACCTTAATAGTCTTATTGCCAGTTGGTTGTAGATGGTTCACCATTTCTTTTTCATCATGCAGTTTCATCATTCCTTTGATAATAAGGAGGAGGTGGAAGAATTTGGGGTTTTTAAAATTGTTTAAAGTATCCCAAGCTCATAGATTCACTGTGTCCATGACAGCGGACAGGTGATTTAATTTCAGGGCGGATGGGCTTTCTTGTAGGAGTGTGACATGTGCTAGTATGATGAAGTCCAATGGCGAGGTAAATGTTTTGCTATGCAGCTTTTGCTGTATATATTGAAAGGGCATTGAGGATAGAGAATGAGGCAGTGCGATGGTCGGTCCAAATTAGTGGTTTCAATTTTTCTACTTACAGAGTATTTTTAGTGCTGAATATGATTTTGATAGTAAATCCAGCGCTATGCTTTGCTACTTTCTCCATTTGTTTATGGTTGAAGGTCTCGACTTTTTCTTTCAGGGCACTCTTACAAATCTGATGTAGAGCTTAATTCATGTGTTGACATCCCCTGGTACAGGGAGGTGTGTGTGAAGTAACTTTAGGTTTTCTTTCTAGTCTCTCTGAGAGTCTGAAAATGTAAGATCAGAGCCCGGTGATCATAAGTTTAGGGAGAAATGGGTGCATTTGGGGTGTGTGTGTGTAAATTGCTGTGTGGGTGTTATAGTGGAGTCTGAGTGATAGTGACACATAGTATCACTATCAGAATCGAGCAAACCAATCTTGTTGGCTTTGATCTGCTGCTTGAGTTAATTTGTTATGTAACAGTAAACAGCGTAAACCTTATAAACTCTGAGAACCAGGGTAAAGACAGAACAACATATCATCATCATATCATCATCATAATAACTTTATTCGGTCATTTGTAAAAAAATAATCAAAGTATAAAAGGATTAAAACATAAATATATCTACAATTAAAATAGTATTAAACCATTGCAATTGCAAATACAAATGACATCTTGAATCATTTTAAGAACATAAATACATGTACCAACAATCTAATCATGCTAGGGGAGGGGCACAATGAAATGAAGCATATGGAAACTAAACCATGTAAATCAGCTAAGGATGTAAGATACATATATATCATGAAAGGATACGTAAAACAAGTTTTAAAATGGTGTCATGATTAATAAAGAATTTTTTTACGGATCAACTAAAAAGATAACAGAAAACGACAAAGAGAAAACACAATTGGTCCAGAAGTGTCTGTTTTTAAAATTCTAAATGCAAACTGGTACTTCCTAATACTCATGTTGAGGCATATAGGTCTAATCCATCTCCTGCGTACCTACCTATACTTGGGGCGGACGGACAGAATATGTTCTTGCGTTTCGGCAGCTGCGCAGCATGCCGGGCAGGTTTCTATAGTTAGGCCCTTCGCTTCTTTCCCCGAAAATTTCAACAACAGATTACCATACCTAAACCTGATGTACAAGCTTTTAGCAAGAGGGGGCTAGATCAGGTCAAGGAATGGTTCAAATAGGGAGCAAGATTTTATGATTAGGAAGTTTGTAGTTAACTGGCCGATGGTTGGGTTGTTCATATAGTGCTCGCCCACCACCTTCCAGTAGGTAGCTTTGAGAGACAAAATGTCACGACTGGTAGCCCGTTCTAGATAATCCCATAGATCCATTAGGTTCAATAACTTGCACCATTTGGCGATGTGCTTGAACCAGGGGAGTTGTTTAGCCCCAGTAAGCGCCAGTACCTCCCGTAAACAGTTACGATATTCAATTAGAACAACATATCAATTGTACACTAGTGGAAGGGGAAATTGTGATAGGACAACACAACAAGGTAAAAAGAACAATTGATGGACAGAATGCAGAACAATGCCAATTCATTCACCCCAGTACAGAGATCTGGCCCTAAATCCATCGTTTTGTTGCTCACCATGCAATTCCAGTTTGGACCCAGCCATATGCAAATCAGTATTGACCCTGTGCCCAATGGGAACAGTCAAGCCCAAACTGCCAGGCCAAGTCACACAAGGTAAGCACAGAACAATATAATGGTCAAAGTTAAATGAGATAATCACAAAGAATGAAAGTGAAGTATTTATCAATAGATGAAAAAAGCAAATTTGATAATCAACGTATCATAACAATGCTCTATATTTACATTGGCTTTGAAGAGGCAATACATTGAAAATAAACGAACAAAAGTGCCAAAGCTTTATACAAAACATATTACATACTACAGAGTTAGCAAGCAATCAAAAGTCTGAAACAGAACTAAACTCATGTAGTCATTGGATACAAAGCCTTGTTCTTCCAAAAATTGTAAAATATGGATTTTAGAAGGTAATGGAGTACATATTGCGTAAGGAAAAAAGTCAACGTTTCAAAACCAGTGGTTTTACTTGACCAGGGACACCTTTGAGACAGTTTTTGAAATACACTTAAAAGAAAGCAACTTCATAAAAAGAATAAGAAAATCTAAACAGCAATTGTGCCCATAAAATACTGTACAAGTGCGACATGTAAGACTTGACTAAAGCAGCTTACCTAAAAGTTAGCGGCAATCCCCCGCAATTTGCCCCGTAGTGCAAATTGCTTGAAAAGTTGAGAGCTGCTGCTCTGTCTCCCTCTCCCCGGTGAAGAGCAGAGTGGTGGAGGGATGCCGGGGAGCTTTGGGAGCACAGGAGCATCGGAGCTGTTGGAGCGCAGACAGAGGCGGAAAGTGTGAAAAGTGTGGCCTTTGGAAACAACCGTAGCCTCGAGCCGCCAAACAAACGAAAATCTTGAAAGCTGCTGCCTTGTCTGGCCCCTCCTTTCCCCTTTGTGCAGTGCTTTAAATGGGCCGGTACTCACTGGTACTGAGTACCGGCACTTCCGATTTTTTTTGCCGTCAGTACCGGCACTTCTCTGTAGCCAGGGAGAGTACCGGTACCCCGATCCATGGCACGGCAGTCTCGGTTTCTCTGCTCCAGTGCAGGGCAGAGGCCGCTCTGCCTCTGAGGAGCTTGTAATTAACTTGGCTGAAGTATACTTTTACAGAGTTGCTGGTGAAGATTCCAGCAGCGCCCATTTCATTGTCCCCAAACTGCAGGAGGGTGAGAGGGTTTGTGTCACGCTGTGATTAACAGGGCAGGGTCTCTAGACTGACCCTGCACTGTCAATCAGGTGCGCAGCGACCATTCGGGAGAAAGTGCTATCATGACTTTCATTTTGTGTTATGAGATAATTCGTGTTTTTTGACATAAACACATTTCTCATGTGTTTTAATATGTGCTGCAACTGGTACAGAAGTCTCTATGTATGATGTTATTTTCCCCTTAGCCCCGCCCCTAGCCCCGCCCACTTGACACACCTCTATTTTAATGAGTACCTGCACTTATTTTTCCCCATTTAAAGCACTGTGGCTAAACAACAAACTGGCACGGGCGCCATGGCTGAACCTGGCAGTAGGGAGCGTGAGCCCTGAGTCCCCCGCGGAAGTGGCACTGCTAGTGCTGGGTGAGGATTGCGGGGTTGCATTCAGTAGGTTAAGTCAAAAAGAAAATATGCTGTTCCTTATAGGTCGGAATTTAAAGAGTCACAAGAGACAAGGATCCCATGATTCCAATAGTATGGAAAAATATTGGGAATCCAAAATTTTGGATAATAATGCCCTCACACACCCTTGCAGGTGTCATACTTCATCTGGGCTGCTCCTCGTCGGGTCGGCGGTGCAATACCCGACGGGCTCCCTAAAATTAGGGGCTCTTTGGCGGAGATCTTTTTATCCAATAGCCGTATGATGATGTGCGGGTATGGGGCCAATATTGTGTAGATGAAGTGAGATAAAATAGGGTTGGGAGTGCCGAAGTAAGCAAGTGTTTTATTCTGGGGGTCTCCTACCCTAATTAAAAATAAAGAGCAAGGCACTAGTCTGAGTGTGATGTCTCATATAGTGTGTTTCCTTGTTCTATCAAGTGTGGGTCGACATGTTTCTCGCTAGTGGAAAAATATCCGAGCGATTCTTCAGGACCAAAGAATAGATAACTATCTACACATGATGTACATGGTAATTTTATTTACTCACAGTGAAAATGCTTCTAGGCTAATGTGTCTGGATATACCTATATAGGGAGACAAAAATAATAAAATATCTTTTCATTATGAAAACAGAACATGATCAACCTAGGTATGATCTCAGAGTGACTCTAATTCCTCATCATTAGCACACGTGTTGTGATTATTATGGTGCTAAAATCAATATTAAAAGTGAACAGGCGGTAAAAATCCACAGTGAACTAATGTGACTCTAAGCCCCTGTGGAAAAACCATGATGCAGCAGCAGAAATAATAAAGGGTACTGACCCTAATCAGTAAGCTCCAGGCATCATCAGTACCCGGTGGTTTATGCATAACGCAAAACTCCTATAACAATGAGGCTGAACAAGCAGATAGAACCACTGACTATCGCCTTAAACACTGATGTTGTCAACACAGTTGTTCATTGGAGATGTAAAGGAATTTTAAAGAAACAGTTGTCTCACTCGTAATATCAGTTATCTCACTCGTGAACACAAGCAGGAAATATCTGTTGTTTTGGCTATCTAATGGAATTATAGCGTGGTGGAGCAACAAAGGTTGGTGTCACCTTATTTACTAAAAGGGGGGGTAGTTGAGGGAAAGGCACTGAATAACGCCTTAAACACTGGTATTATCATCACAATAAGTCATTGGAGACGTAAAGGAGATTAAAAGAAAACGCTTGTCTCACACGTAATATCAGTGGTCTGACTCGTAAGATCAAGCAGAAGATGTGTGATATTAAAGCTATCTAGTGGAAGTATAGCGTTGTAGAAACATAGCGAGGGAGAAGGAGCGAGATTAACGTATGTGATGTTTAACCTCGGGTGCTCGAGTTTATCAATCTAAAAAGTCGGAGGTGTTCTGGGGCAGTAAAAACAAACTCAAGTCAGACTAGGCAAGATTGATTCAGTATACTCGGGAGGGTGCCGATATGGGCAAACAATACAAATAGTCAGTAGTTCAGGAATTACTCACAGAGGTTTCTCGTTATGCTGCTAGACGACCTTCCCTGTCCACCGGGTCCGGGAGGTGTATCAGTCAGTCCCTCCTTAGTTTTTCAATGCTTGATTCGCCACGTGTCACTGGGTGTGGTTTAGCATGGTTGGGTTGTTGTGAGTCTCAAGTAAAGAAATGACAGCGGCCATCTTGTAATGGTGACAAGTGCGTGGAGCGCAAGGGGTGACGTTTATTGTATGTTGGCAAAAAACTCGCATAGATTTGTTAAGATATTGGAGATGCCATAGGTCATTGAAAAGCGGTTTACAGGCGATAAAAAATATATATGATAAAAAATATATATATACGCCGATGAACCCAAAAAGGAATGTTAGATTAACAGGGATGAAACCAGCAGTTAAATTACGATAATTTCCGTCGTGCTCAAGAATGAAATCAACTAGGTTAGTTGACGTGGGTATGTAAAAAGAACCTTAATTGGAGTATATTCTATGGTTCAAAAAACGCAATGTTACTGAGATGGTGGACTAACAGCAAAGACCAATTCCTGAGGTCCAACAAAGTAATTTAAAGTAAGGCGAAGAGAAAGATTTAGAACAACTGGAGGCTTTAGATTTGAATTGAGCTCCAAGGGATATCATCATTCAACCCTCTAACCTGTGAGGAAAGATGGTGTATCCATCTTTGTTCCGTGGTAAATAACTGAGATTTGGATGAGTTCTGTGAAGCTTCCAGAACCACCCATTGTAGGGAGTCCGGAGAGTGGGCTTTTTCCAAAAAGTGGAGGCACATTTTGGTGTTATTTTTACGTCAGCGAAAATTGCTGCGATGTTCTGAAATACGGACTTTAATTGGGCGAGTGGTCATACCCACATAGTGAAGACCACAGGGACATGTCAATAAGTAAATACAATTCGCGGTGTTACAGTTTGTGTGTGTTCTCATTTCCCAATTGAACGTCTCGTTCAAGGTGATTGTTTTGTGTATTGAAGTGAAGGCACAGGCCGTACAAGTGCCACAGGGATAGTGCCCAACAACAGTTGGTAATTGCCAAAGTGTCCCCAGTCTGTTGGTGACCTTATGTTTGGGTCTGGTGTTAATCAGTATATCTTTAAGGTTCCTCGAGCGTTTAAACGCGAACCGAGGTTGTTTAGTTGTAGGGCCCCCGTGTTCAGTATGCTCCAGTGTTTCCTTAACACCTTGGTGAGTTTGTTAGAAATGGGTGTAAAGGTTGTAACGCAAGTGAGTGTCTCTTACCCGTCGGGTATTGCATCACCGACCCGACGAGGAGCAGCCCAGATGATGAAGCATGACACCTGCAAGGGTGTGTGAGGGCATTATTATCCAAAATTTTGGATTCCCAATATTTTTCCATACTATTGGAATCATGGGATCCTTGTCTCTTGTGACTCTTTAAATTCCGACCTATAAGGAACAGCATATTTTCTTTTTGACTTAACGTTTATGTGGGCATTCCTTTATGCTGGACCTTCTGCTCCTGGTTGAGCAGTAAAAGCCCCTCTTGTTCCCCCTCTATTGTTCTCAGTTGCATTCAGTAGGCCCAGTTTGTGCCAGTGTTAGGAGTGTCCCCCCACCGGCATCCACGCAAATCTGTCCACAAAATCAGCGATCATCAGATGATAGCAGTCTATGGGCTTGGAGTACTCTGAGGAGGCGGCACAAGTTGCAGCATCCCAAAGAGTTTCTGTGCCTGCTCCAGCGATGTTAATTCCTCAGAGTCAACCGACTAGTATTATGTAATAGGTAATCAGCTTGAGTGTTTCTGTTGGGTGTGTTGGAGGAAGTAGGCGACTTCAACTGCAGACCTCTGGTGCACTTAGCACCATAAGTAACTACTCTTTAGTTGGAATTTGATCCAAAAGGTGTCCCTAATGGCTTTTAAAAAGCTGTGAAATCGATCAGTGTACATGAAAAGAATAGGACTTGCTCAAAAAGTGCGAAAGAGTAAAATACGACAGGCGCATATAAGCGCCCTTGCAGGGACGCCTTCTATAACTGAGTTTTTTGCGGCAAAATCAGCTCCTGGAAAAATAAATCTAGGCTTCAAGTTGGACACCGCAGAGCAAAAAGAGAGGATGAATATAAACAGGAAGTCAGATGTCCCAAAACAAGATGGCAAAAATAAATCTAGGCTTCAAGTTGGACTACACTGCAGAACAAAAAGAGAGGATGAATGTAAACAGGAAGTCAGATGTCCTAAAACAAGATGGCAAGGATGAACTAAATCTTTCAACTGTAGCAGATCAGCAACATTCTTTATGAAAAAGCCCCTATAAAAGATATTGCAAATATGGACTTTACACTACTGGACATAAGTCTAAAGCAGCTGCCACATTTAGCTATGGCCTAGGACCTGACCCATTTCGTCACCACAGATCAGTAAAGAAGAACATAATGGAGGGTTGGGTGATAAACCCTAACCTAGAGAAATTCTGGAGGGAGACAGATTCCCACGGATTCAAAGTAGTACAGGAGCAACGCAAACTTGCATTATAAAAAGAAAGGAAGTAGGTAACATTAAAAGGAAATGGAAACCCCATCTATTCGCTCTGAAAACATTTTCATGATTCTGAAGGTGAGAGCGACTCAAATCCAACCATCCCAAACTATCCCAAAGAGAGATGCTACAGCAACCTATTTCTTCTGCCTCAACATCTACAAATAAAGGTTCCAAGTCAACAGTGAACATAACATCTAAAAAAAAACTCTGAAGTAAAAAAGAAAGTGCAAACAAAGCCACTATTAAAGGAAGGAATCAAAAAGAAACAAAGATTCCCAATTATTGAAATTCTAGAAAATAAAGTTTCCACAATTAGATCCTCTGGAAACCGATCAACAAGAAGGAAAAGAAACTTCGAAAACTGGAAATCCTCAAAACAAAACACTTTCCAGGAAAAAGGATTATCACAAAAATCTTCTGGGGACAATTCATCCCAACATCTGAATCCTTGCGCTGAAAACTTCATGAGCCAAAATTTCTCAAATACCAATTATCCAAGGGCCATATGTATGAAAGTTTGGTTTTGAGATTCTCAAATAGCGCTTTTTTGCAAATCGCTATTTGAGAATCGCAAAACGCTATGTATGTAGGATTTGCAAATAATTTTGCAAATCCTACATATTCCTTAATTGTGAATTGCAAATTGCGATTTGCAATCAAGGAATACCTCCTCATTCATTCCTATGGGCCTAGAGGCCCATAGGAATGAATGGGAAGACATTCTCAATTTGCGATTCTCAATTAGTGAATCGCAAATTGAGAATGCAATTTCAAGGGTGCCACGGTGTCCAAAGGACACCCTGTTGCACCCCATAAATGTTCATGTGTGCACATGTGCGCCTTACATGGAACTTTTAAAAATGCAAAAAAGTGCATTTTTCCGGAAAATCGCAAATTACCACCAAGTTGAAGTTGGTGGTAATTTGGATTCCTTAAGGCAAAATTTGACTTTTTCTGTGCTTCTTACATTGCATTTAAGGAATAGCTATTTGCGATTCCTTAAATGCAATCGCAAAATAAGGAATCACAAATTTTGCGATTCCTTATTTTGCGAGGCGTTTTTTCTTTAATACATACCACTGAGCCAAATTGCGATCGCAAACGCCGAAATACTGCGAATTTCGGCGTTTGCGATCACAATTTGGAATGATACATATGACCCCAAATATCCCCAAAAAACTTTGTTCCAAATACTGTAGACTTACTAGTAGAAAACAAAGCTCATCAGAGCATGTTTTGCACGCTAGAGATTTCAGACCTTTTTGCGACAGGCAATGATCCCTTAAATCGGTTACGGATCTTGAATGTTCTACAGACCCTTACCAGTCTTCATTCTTTTTCATCTCCAGAAATAAAACTAGTCTCCTTTCAAGATAAATCTAATGTTGCAATAGCAAGATTGGAATTTTGGTCTAATGTGGTACCATCAATAGTGTTAAAAGAAAGTGAAACGCTACATAAAAAAGGATTCAATGTTATCGGAGTTAACCTTAAAATAACCTCCTCAAGAACCACAGTCCCAACCTGAGAGAGGTTATCTCAGTCCAAAAGTAATCTCCTGATGACATCTTCACATGCCGTATCAGTAGAAAACTTGACCATTTTTATTTATTTTCATGTATTTATTTAAAGTTTTGTATAGCGCGAACATGACCCAAGCACGTATCAGAGCGCTTTACATACGGGTTCCGGAAGACATAGGTAAATAGCTGTGGGAGAAAATTGAGAAATATACATCAAGTACGTAATGACATATTAGCGGGCGAACACTGAGGCCGTATACCATATGCCAGGTAGTAGATTAATCGCCAAAACAAGAGTGGAGACCCAAAAGGAGAAAAGCTGCTTCTATTTCAGCGCAGTGTACATTAGAAGAGCTTTCACTTCCCTTTTGAAGGCAAATGTTGAGCGAATCAGTCTTGTTTCAACTGGTAGGGAGTTCCAGGTTCTCGGGGCAATACCAGAGAATGAACGATTGTAAGTTTTCATTTTTTTAAGTTTCTTAAGCATGAGCAGCAATGTGCTGGTGCTCCTTGAGGGCCGGGAGCCACCAGATAGTTCCAGCTTATTTGATAGGTACAGAGGAGTGTTGAAGTGTAATGCTCTGTGGGTCATACATGCAATGTTTAACTGGGTCCTTGACCCAAATGGAAGCCAGTTGAGCGATTTCAGGTCTGGAGAGATGTGGTTAGTTTTCCTTTGAGCCAGAGATGTGTCTGGTCGCAGCATTAAGAGATGCTCTGAGGGGGGCTAAACTGAGTTTAGGTAACCCGCATAGAGTAGAACTGCCGTATTCTAGTCTTGATAGAACTAGTGCTTGCAGTGCAGATTTGAAGTCATCTTGGGGAAGGTAGGGTTTGAGTTTACTTAGTATGCTCAGTTGGAAGTTCACTCCTTTGGTAAATGCTCTGATGTGGTCTTGCATGTTTAGGTTTTTATCTAGCACAATTCCCAGTGATTTCGTGGAATCAATGATATGTGGTGTGCAGTTGAGAGCGGTGAGGTTTCTTAGATATTTCTCAACAAGGGGGTTTGCTTAGTTGGTGAGATGAGGAGGAATTCCGTTTTAAAGGCGTTTAGTTTGAGGTGGTTGGTGGTTAGCCAATTTAGGATTTCGTGCAGTGTTCCGTAGAGTGACTTGATATCGTCAGGAGAAGAGATTTTCATGTGCAATTGGGTGTCATCCGCATACATGTGGTATTGAATGTTAGAAGCTTTGAGGATTACAGTAAGTGGTTCAATGAATAGGTTGAAGAGCGTGGGGAGAGCGAGGACCCTTGGGGGACACCCAGAGTGCAGGGGCTGGAATTGGAAAGAGTTTGATTGGATTTGACTCTCTGCGTTCTGTTGTTGAGAAAAGAGGTAAACCATTTTAGTACAGTGCCTGAAAACCCCATCCTGCATTCCAAAAGGTTAAGTAGATTGTCATATTTGACAGTGTCAAATTCAGATGAGAGATCGAGTAATATCAGTAGGCAAGATTCATTCTGGTCAAGCAATGTGAGAGCGTTGTCCACTATATGAGTGTTGGCCATTTCAGTGCCGTGGCCAGGATGGAAGCCCGATTGGAATTGGCCAAGAAGTTGGAAATGCTCAATGTGTTTGCGCAGTTGATCTTGTACACATTTCTCAAGGAGTTTTGCCAGGGTGGGGATATTAGTGATTGGTCTATAGTTATTTAGGTCTTCAGGGTCCGCTGTGGGTTTTTTGAGAATAGGGAGAACTAGGCCCGCCTTCAGGCAGTCGGGGATCTCACCTTGAAAAAGAGAAGCATTGATGATCTTGGACCAGAGCGGGACCAGTGAATGAATCATGTCTTCAAAGAAGTTGGGGGGAGGGGATCATTGAAGTGAATTGAAGGTTTAAAGTTCGATAGTATGTTGAAGATGGCAGTGTCATTGAGGGGTGTGAATTGACTCCAAGAGGCATTGTTTTAAGGGGAGAGACCGGGCAGCGTAAGAGGGGGCGAGGGTAAGGAGGAGTCAGTAGGGAGTGAGAGATTGATCAGGGCAGACTTTAAATCTGATTCAAATTCACTCGCCTTTTATAGGAAGAAGTCAGCAACTGCATCGCAGTTTGGCTGATGGCCGAAGATGAGAGGAGATTGAGTAGGAGTGTTATTGAATTGTAATATAATCAACTCAAACAGCCTTTTTGGGCGGTTTTTGACTTTGTCAAGTTGGGATTTGAGGAAGGTTGCTTTCGCCGTTCTGATAAGTTTGTTGTATCTACTCCTGTTTATTCTTAGAATTTTTAGTATACCAGTGGATGGAGCTGATCTTCAAGCGCGTTCTGCTAATCTCAGGCTGCGTCTGTCAGCATTTAGGCTGTCATTGAACCATGGTTTGGAGTCTTTGATGGGTTTTCTTTTGAGTTGGAGGGGGCAGTTGCATTCAGGGCAGACAACATGGTGTTGTTATAGTGCTCAGTGAGTTTGTGAACATCAACCATGTTTGCAGGCAGAGGTAGGTAGATATTGCAACAAGATATGAGCTCATTTACGTTTGTATTTTGGAGCGTTCTTTTCCAGTGTTTTTGTTTTAGTGGTTGAGATCTTTTGGAGATCGAGCTTTCTAGGATGCGGAAGGTGATATAGTGGTGGTCTGACCAGTCACAGGGTAGAATAGATTCGAGGTGAAT
Source organism: Triturus cristatus (assembly GCF_964204655.1). Classification (NCBI taxonomy): domain Eukaryota; kingdom Metazoa; phylum Chordata; class Amphibia; order Caudata; family Salamandridae; genus Triturus; species Triturus cristatus. The sequence goes on along the minus strand of NC_140581.1, from coordinate 1,184,846,009 downwards.
GGAGTTCGGCCTGGATATGATTCGATCGAGGGTCGAGCCTAAGTTGTGTGTGGGGCTGTCACATAATTGAGTCAGGCCGAAGTCAGTTAGGAAATGTTTGAGACTGTTAACCGCCTGACCGTGCGGGTCATTCCAATGGAGATTGAAGTCACCAAAGAAGATCTGGGGGCAGTGTCGACCCTGGTTGGAGGAGATGGTTTCCATAGTTTGTTCAATTATTGTTCAATTAAAGGGAGGTTGTCTCCTGGGGGTGGTAGAAGATGTGTTGGCTGCATAAGGGTCTAGGAGTGCTAGTGATGTCAATGCATAGATATTCGCAGGATGAGAGATTTGCTGAAGTGGACTGTTTTGCTGTTAGAGAGTTGTGGTAGATACAGGCTATGCCACCTTCCGTTTTCTTAACTCTGTCAAGTCTGAAAATGTTGTGGCTTGGAGGGACTAGAATGTCAAGGATGGGACCTGAGGAGTCGGTGAGCCACGTTTGGGTGAGGATAAGGAGGTCAAGTTCCTGAACAAGAATGAGGTCGGTAATGTCCATGGCATGTTTAACCGTTGATCTACAGTTGAGTAACATGCATTTCAGGTGTGGTTTGTGGTCAGTGAGAGAGGGCTGTGTAATGGGAATCTGCATGAGGTTATTAAAGTTTACGGTACTGGCGTTGTGTCTGGGAGCTCTACGCTGGTTAAAAGTGATGCTTTGTATAGCCTCAGTGGGGCCCTGCTTGGGATTAGATGCTCGGGCTGTATTTAACGTGGTGGATTGTGAAGTTCCAAAAGGGATAGGGATGACCGTAAGCGAGGAATTGTAATCTCGGAGGAGAGAGAGAATGTCTAGTTCTGATAAATGGTTTTTGGAGTTCTGGCCTGGGGGTTTCTGCCCGAGGTCACTCGGAGACATAGTGGATGTGGATGGCAGCTTAGGGTGATGTTTGATCGAGTGCAGGATTTCCTGCGAGATCTTGTTGGAGGAGAGGTCAAGGGCCAGATCCGTGGTGATGTTATTGAGATTTTGTATGTCAGATTTGAGTTTTAGAAGTTCCCTGTTTATTACCTTGAGCTTAGAAGCAGGATCCGATTGTGGGACGTGGCTCTTGTGGGGCGGAGGGGGAGGGGTGTTCATTAGGGTGAAGGTAGGCAAGTCCAAGAAAAGGCGACCATGAGGAGGAGGGACATCCCCCGAGGAGGATTTCCATCTCTGATGTACAGGACAGCAGGGTAAGTGGGTGCTTGAATTGGCATGAGGAAGGAGTTTGGGTGGGAGGGGGGACATTTTCGAGAGTTGGGTATTAGATGGGTAGGTTAGGGGAAACAGGTTTCTTGGTGGAGAGTGGGCAAGCCCCCTGTGGGGAAAGGGGAATATGTGGGAGAGAGCCAGGAGGAAAGTGAGTGGGGGGAAGTGTAGGAGAGGTGGTCGGAGCTGGTGCTAACTTTTGCTCCAGCCATATGGGAATGGAGTTGGTCACTACTGGATGGTTGGGAGATGATGGGTAAGTCTGTGGGACCCCGGTAGACAATATATCTTGAAGATGGAGACCGGACAATCCAGAATAATAGACAATCTCAGTCTGAGGATTCTTCTAGCAAAAATGTTGGGCCTGGATAGGGAGTTCCTTAACGGTAATAGTCAGGGAAGAAGATTTAAACTTCCTTTTTAGCAACACTATTAACATAGTTTCCTGGAATATGGTAGTGCTTGAACCTATCAAATTATCTAATTTATTAGAAACATCACCAGCAATTTCCTGCCTTCAAGAGACCTGGGCATTAAAAGAGTTTTATCAAACAGGCTATTTAGTCTTCGAGATACAAGCAGCGAGAGTGAGTCAATGTCATGCAAAGGGAGATCTAGCCATTTTGTTATCAGAGAAAATCAAGTGGGATTACAAAATTGTTCATTTACCCAGCAAAAACGTTCATTGCCTTAAGCTAAAAATACCGAAGGAGAGTTCCACCTCTGCAGCTACACTTCTCCTTTTTAATATTTATGTACACGATCGAATGCTGGTCCATATCTTTGATTTAATCGAATCTACCGTAGACTCAGAAATCATTCCGCAAAACCTTCTATTGGGAGACTTTAACATGTTCTTTTCCAACAGTCTGGTAACACCTTCTAGGAGTTATTACTTATATGATTATTGGTCTCTCCCAAACCCTGTTTTTCCTGAGTGTATATTAGGCAATAAGCGAGGGAAATTGATTTTACAACTGGTATGTGGAATTACTGGAGTAATCTTAAATGGTAGGATAGAAGTGGATGTTCCTGCGTCATTTACAAGAATGGGAGTCCTGGTCAGTCTATTCTCGATTACATTTGTAGGTTTGGTTTATTTCAAAAGTGTACACTTTACACAAAGCAGCGATCATGCAGTACTGACATTAAAAATTGAGCTGTACCTCCTTTCTCTCTCCTCCTGGCCACTTTCACAAATGAGTGGAGATACCCTTATAGCTCAAAGACAGGTAGAGTTATATGGATCACTGCCAGTCTGTATAAGCTGAATGTTTTGATCACTACTCAACAGCAGCTTCAATCCAAAAAGGAAATCAATCCAGCTTCAGACTTTGAACAGACTCTTTTGGCGGTAGTTCAAGCTATGCAGAATACGGCTGCTCTGGATATCAATCTAAAACCGCCAAGAAAATGAAGTAATCCTACAGATGATATATCAAGATGGTTAAATAGTTGAATCAGACAGCAATTCTTAAGTTTCTCTATTCTCAGGAAAAAATTAATTTCTAATTTACGTAAAAAAGAGAAACTATGGACAAAAACTGGGATTATTTGCAGTTGGCAATCTCTGAAAAAAATAAGGAACAGTTTTGGCGTCTAATAGCAAAGCGAGCGGAGCTCAAAAATCTCCTACGGCATCTCTGGTCTCCCAAAATGAATGAAAAAAGTATCTGCTAGAGCACTATAAAGCAAACCTAGACGAATCCTGCCAAAGAGCTCCTTGCAGGTCGATGATTGGTCGTGAAGCAGACAAAGGGATAAGTGCCCTGACGGAGGAGCAAATAAAATCTTACCTCAGGAGGTCTAGAACCTCAGCAGGGAACGGGTCCAGATAAGATCCCAGTTATAGTCCTCAAAAGTACCCCCGAAGGCTGGAGCAAGTTTGTGGAACCATTGTTCTGCCACATCTACAAATGTGGTGGAATCCCAAAATCGTGGATTGGGAGAATTGTTATTTCTCTATTGAAGAAGGTCTCAATACTTTCTCCCAGTAATTATAGACAGATAGCTCTGCTTTATGCAACTGGGAAGATCTTTGCGGCATGCATTCAGAACCATCTTAAGGACTGAGCTATTTCAAGGGGAGTGATGCCAATGGCCCAGGCTGGCTTCCGTACGAAGCATTCTGACATCGATAACCTCAAACTCTTGCAATAATTAATCGACAAATATGTTATAATGAAATCACAGATAATTTATAGTTTGTTCATATACTTTTCAACAGCTTTTGACAGGGTCGATAGACCCTGCCTATGGAGGAAATTGGTGAAAATGGGGATCCCTGATGCTATATTAAGATTAAATGTGGCGTTCTACTTTGAGTGGCCTTAAGCTAGGCTGTTTGTTAGCACCCTTACTCTTTTTCCAGTATGTAAGTGGTTTACCAGAGTGTCTACCAGTTATAGAGAATTGTCCACAAAAAATAGCTTCTCATGAATTCCACGCCTTAATATATGCCAACGATATTGTCATATTTGACTTAACATTGATTGAGCTACAATGCAATTTAGATGCTCTTTTCACTTAAACTGAAAAAAATATCTTGAAAGTAAATATTTCAAAGTCAAAAGTGGACCCTTTCAGGGGAAAGAAGCGTCACATCCACTTTATTTGGAAACTAGGAGGTACACTAGTAGAGATGGTAAACGAGTATGTATACCTAGGGAGACTATTTTCACAGATATGTGAAAATAACTCATCTACTGCACTTAGAATCCAAAGCCACAGCCCCCGTAAATGCTTTAAATAATTTTTATATTTACTCAGGAAAGAGGCATTTTCAAGCTTTTATGGAAATATACTGAATAAAGATCCTGACGTATGACGTATGCCTTAGAACTCCCCCCCCCCCCCCCCAAAAAAAAAAATAATGGCATTTCTAAACAAATGTGAAGGCAAACTTTTACGGAAAATAACTAACACTTGTCTGGCCACTCCAGTTCAGGGCCTTCGATTAGAATTGCAAAACACACAAGATGATGGACGGAATGTTGCACATTGGCAAAACATTCACCCCCAGTCACAGATCTGGGTTTAATCCATCGTTATTTTGCTCACCACGCCACCCCAGTTCAGACATGGCCATATGCAAATCAGTCTTGACCCTGTGCCTCATGGGAACAGTCCAGCCCGAACTGCCAAGCCATGTCTTCCCTGGACTGGAATCAAGCATCCTAGGACCGGTTTCGGGGTTTCACCCCTCTTCAGCCAGGATAGCTTGACTCCAGTGGCGTAGTAAGCACGGGACCCACGTCTGGGCATACCCTTCCCACATAGGGTGAACAGCAAAACACGCAAGATGATGGACGGAATGTTGCACATTGGCAAAACATTCACCCCCAGTCACAGATCTGGGTTTAATCCATCGTTATTTTGCTCACCACGCCACCCCAGTTCAGACATGGCCATATGCAAATCAGTCTTGACCCTGTGCCTCATGGGAACAGTCCAGCCCGAACTGCCAAGCCATGTCTTCCCTGGACCGGAATCAAGCATCCTAGGACCGGTTTCGGGGTTTCACCCCTCTTCAGCCAGGATAGCTTGACTCAAGTGGCGTAGTTAGCACGGGACCCACGTCTGGGCATACCCTTATCACATAGGGTGAACAGCAAAACACACAAGATGATGGACGGAATGTTGCACATTGGCAAAACATTCACCCCCAGTCACAGATCTGGGTTTAATACATTGTTATTTTGCTCACCCTATGACCCCTGCCCGGTGTCCATCGCAAAGTCAGTAGCCGAACCTTTCAGTAAAGCTCTGACCCCAGTGTTCAATTCTATGATTGAGACCGGATGTTTCCCTAGGCTCTGGAAAAAAGCATCAATCTTACCCCTCCTTAAAAAACCCAACTTAGACCCATTGGAACCCTCTAATTTCCGCCCTATTTCTAGGCTCCCATTACCAGCCAAAATGGTGGAAAAACCCCTCAATACACAACTAGCGGCCTTTCTTCTCAGATCTCAGACGTTAGATGAAACGCAGTATGGTTTCCGAAGTGGCCACAGTACAGAATCAGCACTTCTGAAAACCACGGATGAGATCAGAAGAGCGGTAGATTCGGGAGGAAGAGCAGCCTTGATACTATTAGATCTATCCGCTGCCTTTGACACAGTCCACCATCAACGCTGGTTGGATCGGCTCTGGGCATGCGGTATCCAGGGCAAAGCCTGGTATCTCATAAAATCCTTTCTGGCTGACAGATCCCAGGTGGTTTCCATGGGTGACTTCCGTTCAAGACCGTTTATCTTACCGTGCGGAGTCCCCCAGGGTTCGTCCCTGAGCCCGACCCTGTTTAATATCTACGTGTCCTCATTGGCCCTCATTATTAACCTTGGGTTTCGACTTAACATCCTACGCAGACGACACTCAAATAGTGGTATCCTTGCAGCCAGGACAGGAGGGCAGCTTGGTGAACAGATTTCATGACTGCATGATGGCAGTGAGCCACTGGATGGCGGAAAACTGCCTAAAGCTGAACTCCGATAAAACAGAGGTCATAGTGTTCGGAAATGCACCAAACGTTTGGAATGCTAAATGGTGGCCTGCTAGTATGGGGAACCTCCCGGTCCCAGTTCAAAAAGTAAAAAATTGGGAGTAATTGTAGATGACAAGTTGAATCTGGGGGCCCAAATTAATTCAGTCTCTTCTTCTACAACGCTTGTGCTGCGGACAGTGAAAACAATTCTGCCTTTCCTGCCGTCAGGAAGCCAGAAAACAGTGGTCTCTGCCTTGGTGATGTCCAGACTTGACTACTGTAACAGTCTCTATTTAAACATCCAGGAACGTTTTCTGAATAAGCTACAAAGGCTTCAAAACGCAGCGGCCAGACTACTGACCGGGATCCCCAAATTTGCACCGATCTCCAAAGAAATTCAGAAGCTACACTGGCTTCCAGTCAGGAAAAGGATGCTCTTCAAAACATTAAGCGCGGTTTTTAAGGCTCTCCATTCGACCGGGCCTGACTATTTGCAAAAGCATTTAAAGTGGTACATACCCACTAGAAATCTGCAGTCTTTGGGTGCGAAATTGGCTTCTATCCCCAAGATAAAAAAGCTCTCGTGGGGAGGCCGAAGATTTGTCGTGGGGGCAGCTAAGGCCTGGAATGATCTTCCGGTTCAGCTCAGAAATCTGCCTGATCTACTGTCCTTTAGAAAGGCATTAAAAACATGGCTATTCATCCTCTAAATCTGCGCACTCCACAGTAAGCTCCTTGGTAATTTAGCTACATAGGATTTGGTAACAGCGCCAGGACACCCCAGGGTAACCGTTGCGCTCTATAAATTAATTTAACATAACATAACAAGCACCACTGATCCCACCTCATAGACCCAGATCAAACCTCACCCACGAAAACTCACAGTACTTGTACACCTCATCTACTTCCCAAAGCAAGTACCAATCTTACCATGGCATAAAACATTTTTACCTAATCTTAACACACCCAAATATGAGCTAACCAGTTTTTCCCTAAGATTAATCTCAAGGGGCTTCGTCAATTATTGACTCTCAAAATTCAAAATTACTTGTTTTCTAATCACTGTAAAATTCCCTAAGGGTAAATATAAGGAAGGTGACACTGCACTAGGATGGCAGAAACTCGCCGCTTTATTTATTCATAAAACTATCTCCATCAACGCCCTCCAAAGATGCCTCAAAAGCCTCCTTCCAACGCAGCCCATCCAAAGGAGGTCTGCCAGGTTCTGTTATAAATGTGTCAGTGGCTGAAATTCCATTCATGTTAAATCCAAAAGATTATTGCAAACACAACTACCATAATGCAATAATGCTGATAAGACCAAAGAAACTTGTGCTAAAGATGGTGGGAGGCTAAACTGGTAACATGTGGACGCAGAGGTAGGAGTACACATTTTATATACATATCCAGATGTACAAGTTATATTTGATCATTTCCATGAGGAAGACTGCCCAATCCAAAATGGCACTAAAGGCGCCAGGCAATGTTTGATAGTATTGTAAAATGAGCCCAATTCAAAACTGGGCCCATTAAACTACCTTTAGAAGATAACTAAACCAATCCAAATTGTTGTAGGAAAATGAACCCAATTCAAAATGGTGCTCATACAAATGCCCATAGAGGATAACTAAGCCAATCCTAATTGGCGCTTGAAAACGTGCAAAAAGAAAAAGAGGAGGTTACCGTTTAGCTGCACGATATAGGAAGGAACCTTTGAGGAGGAAGGTCACATCCCTTGCACATTCTGTACTACCGACACAGTTAGGGCCCAACCTCCAACCAGGAATAAGTCCAACACCAGCTATGCTGATATGAGAAACAACAAGCTGGTGGTCAAGGACCCGCAGTCCGCTCATCACCAATAGAGTGGAAGACAACACCACGCCAGACTGGCAGAAACTCACTGCTTTCTTGGTATGTGTGCAACACATCTGACCACCAGTACCTCATTCACTAACTTCTGGTTAGAATCTGGAGAGCTGTGTGCCTAATTTGATTTTTGGAATGGTGTTGATATTGAAAAGTTACTGACTCCTCAAACAACATGATAATCCATTTGCAAAGTTGGTTCTGTCCCAATTCGTCAGTTTCTCCTTTGGGTATTGTGTTGGGTGACCTTGGGGAAGGACCACTGCTGCCTCCCCCAGGGCGCTTCCAAACAAGAATTTTTTAAAGGCGAACCAGTTTCTTTAAGGAGCACAGGCTGCTTTAAAGGAAAGAGGTAACTTCTTGATGATAGAAACCCGCTCATATTCACCTCTCTATGAATAACAGCGGAACAAACACTAGGAAATACATAAGAGAGCAGATTTGTCACAGCTACACACTTAGCCGAGAGCAATGCAAAGTTACACATCATACACTTCACTAAGATACCTATGAAAGATGAATTGCCCTTCAAGCACAGACCTGATTGCTTCAACATATGCACAGCATGGAAACCAGGCTTGCCAAATAATGTGATCAAATCATAGAGGTAATCAAACCACATCCAAATGCAAGCATCTTAAAAAAACAAATAAGTACACATCCTAATAAGTGAACTTCAGAACAGCAAGTCAATAGTTCACTCAGTGGAGGAGAAAATTGAGATAGGACAACACAACAAAATAGGCCAGTCCTATCTTTCTATGTGCGGAGTTCTGTGCCCCAACTGTGTAGTCTCTGCATTCGTAAACGTACTAAATGCATTTTTGTGAATGCTGAAAAAGCGTGAACTTACACACACATGTAAGTTTACCTTTGTGAATCAGGCCCTATGTTTCTTAAGTGTCCATGTGCCTGGTTTTGTGGTTTCGAAAGAAAAAAAGTTCCTTTTTAACTTTGTGTGTACATATTTGTTATTTGTTATTTCATGTTTTATCCTGTGCTTTTGACGTGAAATACTCATAGGTGCAAAGCTGCCTTTTCTGCATGATCACCCCCGATTTTTTGCCTTTTTTTCTGGGTCCTATTCTTTCTGGTTTTAAGCCACCGTGCATTTTACTACTGCTAAACATTAGTAAAGTCTGTGCTTCCCCTCTAAAAGATGAGTGTTTCGTTTGAACTGCCTGTTTGGCCTATTTAACGATGTTTGAAATCCTGTGTAAATGGTGCCTAAAGTGTACCTATGGCAAGGAAAGGTAATGTCATATATGCACAGCAGTGTATATTTACACCACCCACACAGGTCACAAAAATATATTTCTGTCTGGAGCACCATTTTGCCCTTGCCAGTCTACAGTTTAAATGCACTGACATGTGGCAGGTAAGTGCCTTTAACATGGCAAAAAAGCCTACTTTATATATTCATAAGTCTCCCCTAAAGTGGGCCTTAAAGTCTTCAGGGCAGGGTGTTAATGTAAAAACATAGGACACACTACGGTTTGGTTGCTGTGCTCTCACAGTGAACTAAACCCCAAGACCTATTTAAGTTTGTACACCTGTCTAGAGCTTTCCCTTAAATGCCTTGGTGGACTTAAAATCTTTATTGAAATTCTTCAAAGTTATTCCTTGCTTAGTTTTTAAAAATATTACTTAATGGTGAAATCAGAATTTTATAAATGAATCAAAAAAGTAACTTACCATTCTTTATACCTCCAGAGCTGAAATTCGCATTCTTGGCTGGGAGGGTTACCGACTGGCTCGGAGCACTGCGGCTTGCCTGTGGGCCCAGGGAATGCCAATAGGTGTTAACTGCTGACCACTTTGCAGGGATTAGCTATTTGGAAGGGGATAGTAATGTTTGGCAGAACAAAGACAGACTAGACAGCCAGGCTCCAGCCACAATAGGAGAGAAACTATATTGATCATGTCGGGGAGTAGAGTGGCTAAGAGGTTGAAGACTGGCCAGTCTATTGGTATCCTGGCCCTGCCATGTTGAAACAAAAATAATGTTACATTAGGTCAAAGAGGAAGTGCTGCAAAGGGAGTTAGGGAGCTGTGAGAAAACCACCTCATTCTCAGAATATTTCCAGACCTGAGACGACTTCATCTGAAGAAGAAGGCCCTGCTGGAGAAAGAAGAATCCTGACTTCTGATTCTTACTGGAAGGAGGGACACGTCCAATGTCTCATGGATTTCAAATTTTAGCTAGCACTCAGAGTCTGGAACTGCACTCCAAGGGCCAAGGTATTAGACTTCAGATTACCTGCTTCAGGGCCTCAAAAAGCAGAGGGCCCAGCTGCCTAAAGACGACTAGACCCTGCTGTAGGCCTGGTTGGAGAGAGACCTGGTACTCAGAAGCCTATCCTTAGGAGCTAGGGGCCGCCGAGCTGACCAGAAGAAGTTTTCCCAACAACTTGAGACTAAGAGCTTGATTTATATTGTGGCGAGCGGCCCGTTTCTCTGTTAGGGAGATGGAGTAAATTACTTTGTCGTCCTAACAGAGGTGCCGCCCTCCAAATTTAGAACTCACGCCAAGCAGGCAGTTATTTATTTGTTTTGTTTGTTTTTATTGATTTTGCAGTAAACAATGACAAGTACAACTTGAAGGCGTCACCTAATATCGTAGCAAGAGATGTCATAATAATTATCATGCAAGGTAATCATCCAGTACACACTCAGTTATCATTCTGCATGCAGTACACTGATCCCCACTAATTAAGCAGTCATTTCTTAAAGCAATGGCAGGAGCTGGCATCACAGCAGTTCCTGTCAAAGCTTTTTGAAGTTTGGTGCACAGCTCTGTCAACATTACAGAGCCATGCACTAAACTGTTATGTTTTTTCATTTTCAAAAAGAAAATCCGAAAGTGGAATTTTCTTTTTGAAAATAAAAAAAAAGAGAATGCTCCCATCACCATGGGAGTCCTCTCACATGGTGAGGATGTTTTTAGCAGTTTTTACTTCCCTTTACCCCTAGGGCTTTTCTGGTGGTGAGGGGCAGTGAAAATTGACCTCTATTTCTGCCTATCTAAGTAGGCAAACAAGGGGCACCCTACACTCAACACTGTCAATAAAAAAAGCCCTTGTTGCACACTACACGTGAACAACATGCGTTTCAAGGGTGCCCCACATTTTCTCTTCCAGCGGGGAAGACTTTATATCTATTCATAAACCCCCATGTGTATCTTTAAAAATGAAAACACAGGGCCACCCCCCCCCCCCCACCCCCCCTATGGTGATTCTGACAAGTTTTCGGATACAAATACAAATGTGATGTGTTTGGGAAGTACTTCACGCAAGCATCACCCAGGGAACAGTTGGCAGGTGCTCTGCATTTTGCTCACTTTCTCATCATCAGCACTTTCCCACAAAGGAGTGGAAACCAACTCCCAAAACATAAGTGAGATAATGCTGTGTGTGACCTAATTTGTTTTGTGCACATCTAAATAATACATTCCCTACAGACCCCCTTTAAAGAAAGAGACCTCTGGCCCTCCAAAAGTTAAATTTGAGTTACCGGAAAACACAATACATTTGTCTTTAATTCGTTGTGCCAATACTCATCCTAAAAACCATACCATTTTTGTAGACCATGATGAAAGAAAAATGTGGGGCACCCTTGAAACGCTTGCTGTTTATGTGTAATGTGCAACAAGGGATTATTTTGGTGAGAATCATCAAAAGTAAGACTGAGTACACAGTTATATATTTAAATGTGACAACAAAAAGTGATTGAGACTTTCCCGCAGATTAGGATAAGAAACAATTTACAGTTTTGCATCATATTATGGAGTACCGTAGACTGTTTTTTTTAAGTCCTGTTGACAACAGGCTGCGCTGCTGGAATGATTGTACAGGATACAGCTATTAATTCTCTTTTATTTTTGGTTCCAGTGCAGATGAACGCTTTGATTCAACTTTTCACACCAATGTCCTCGTGAATTCTTCTGGAGCTTGTCAATACATTCCGCCAGGTAAGAAGTGACCAGGACACGTTTTGTTTATCATTTGAAAAATCTTTATGCTTACTTACAACTTTATTGCAATCACACAGATCCTAAAAAGTATACAACAAATAAACTCCCAGGAAGGTATACACCGAAATATATAGATAAAATATGTATAGCATAAAAATTGATAAAAACATTTGTACAAATCCAAAGTGGCAGGGCCCCTAAATACAGTTTTAAGGTGCATGTGTGCAAAGCAGCAATATGTATGGCAGAGAATAAGGTGCTCGAAGTTCCCACAAGTACCACATGGATACCAATCTTCATATCTTTATGGCATTCTGCAATATATAGAAGTGCATGCTTTTTTCATGCAGTAAAGAAAATGCATTGACAATTTTAATACTCTGCGATGTATTTGGGCACTGGCTTCAAAGTTTTTCAGATGCAAACCTTCAAGAGCATTTATTCAGAACTAAGGGACAATTTTAATTTCAACAACTTTATCCAGTGGCAGCTGGCAACATATTTTTTTTTGTCCGACCAGCATCAAATCATGACAGACATATCATATTGTACTAATGATTAACATAGTATGCAGAGCATTTCCCACATTCTAGTGCATAACGTAAGTATGCAATCCCTCATGTTACAATGGTAATACAACTTCTGTGCAATTATCATGATTTATTATTTTTCCATGACATGTTAAATTACATTTATTGTATGCATATCTATTTACTGTCTTGGTCCCCCCTAGCAGTCTACCTGGGTCTGTGATGCATCAGTTTCCTCCTGTGTATGTTGTAAGTATTGTACTAACGGCTCCCAGAACTCCGTAGGCCGCGAAGCTTGTGGAAGTTCTTCTGCATAAACCTCCAAAGTTTATCTGCAGTAGGTCATGTCAGTGAGCCAGTTTTTGAGACTTGGGGGCCTCTTACTTCCCCAGCGTATAGCTATTCGCCTTTTCGCAAGTAATAATGCCACAGCCAGAACTTCAGTTTTTTGGATAACTTAAGTTTGCATGCACCTAAAATGCAAACCATAGGTGTGTTCGTTATCTGCTCAGCTAACATATTAGTGAGTGTGTCCGTGATGTCCTGCCAGTATTTATGGAGTTGTGGGCATGCCCATGACATATGTAGGAAGTCAGCATTCGGTGTGTTACATCTCTGACATTTATCGTCTTCTCTAAGACTGTATTTGTGTAATTTCACCGGGGTATAGTATATTTGGTGCAGAAACTTGAAGTGAATAATACGTAGATTGCAGTTTGGCGTAAGGAGCTGTAACTGTGTGCAACTATATTTCCAGTCTGACTCATCTATAGCCTCACCAATTGTGGTTGCCCAACTCTGCATTGCTATATCTGAGCCCCTTCTCTGTTCATCTTGTGCTGCGTTGTATAAGTTTAACCAGTTTCTGACGTGTAGGCGCCGTTAGCAGTATCTGCAGCGCGTTCAATTGTGTAGGTTCATCTGGGAACGACCTATACAACTCCCTAATTGCCATACGCAATCTCAGATATGCAAACTTCTTTAGTGGCGATTGGTGTGCACAGAGTGATGGGTCCTCTAGTTCAATAAACTTATTATGTGGGAACACTTTTTCCATGTTTGTTAGACCCATCTCTTCTAGTAGCATTAGCATTTTCCTTTCTTGAGTAACTGTAAGTTTGGGGTGATGAGCTAATGGAAGTGCCTTAGCATATATTGGGAGCTTGTTTGCCCTATATGCTAGTGTGTGCCATACTCTAGAGGTGCAGTGAACCGCATGTATCCTCCCAGGTGGCGTAAATCTGATCGGGTCCATGATAAATGTGGTCAGCGGTAACGGGTGCACACTTTCGTACTCCACCGCTATGTTTGGAATATATGCATGAGGTTGGACCCAATCATGAGCGTGTTGTGCTTGCGCACAATAAAAATATAATTGGAGATTTGGGGCTCCAAAGCCCCCATGGTGATATGGTTGTGTTAGGGTTTTCCAGCTTACACTGGCCTGTTTCCCGGCCCATGTTAAGCGTTGTAGGACAGATCTTATTCAACAAATATTGCTTGTGTTAGCCAAATCTGTATATTCCAGAATAAGCCAAGTCTGTGTATTCCAGAATAAATATAAAAATCTAAGAAGCACAATCATTTTTTGCAATGCTATTCGATCTGCTAGCGATCGCGGCATTTTGATCCACTTATTTACCTGTTCTTCAAGTTTTAACATTGCTCTGCTATAGTTTTCTCTGATTACCGTGTCTGGATCCCTATATATCCATATGCCCAGATATTTCACCGGATCTGTTTGCCATTTCAGAGGATAGTCCAGACTCAGTTGTGGTGTTGCAGTTGTGAGAGGGATAACTACAGATTTGTCCCAGTTGATTCGGAGACCTGAATAATGCTCAAATCTAATATATTCCCTAATAAGTGGGTTTAGATGAATGTCAGGGTGGCGCGCATATAGGACCATGTCATCCGCATATAATGATATGCCAATAGGATGAAGGTTAAATTGTAGCGCTGACTCTGGATGTTTTTGCCGAACCTTACATGCTAAAGGCTCTAAAGTTAGCACAAATAACAGTGGGGACAGCGGGCAGCCCTGTCTCCTACCTCTACTTATTTCAATTGGGTCTGAGGTGTTCCCGTTTATTCGGATTCGTGCCCTGGCTTTTGCATAGAGCAATGCGATCCATTTCAGGAATGGCTCAGGAAAGCCCATCCTTCTCAATGTTGTGAACATAAAGTCCCATTCCACTGAACTGAAAGCCTTCGCCGCGTCCAGTAAGGCTGTGGCAGCTGGTAAGTCTGTGTCTAAATGATGATACAGTGCAAAAATGGTACTTATGTTGTGTGCAGTAGACATTGTTGGTATGAAGCCCGCTTGGTCCGGCAACACCAGGTTACATAATAGTGGTTGTATTCTTGTTGCTATAATTTTGGCTAGTATTTTAGCGTCTATATTTATCAGGCACGACGGACGATAGGAGTCGCATTTAGTTAGATCTTTATCTGGCTTGGGAAGCGCTATCAGGAGTGCTTTACGGAATGAAGGCGGGAGCGTGCCTTCTTCGTATGCTTCTTCGTACATTTCCGCCAAATGAGGAATCAATACTTCCCGAAACTCTTTGTAAAATTCTCCTGGGAGACCATCCAGGCCAGGGGCCTTATTGTTTGGGAGGGAGTTTATCACGTCCCTAATCTCTTCTTTTGTGATATGGTGGCAGAAATACTCGCGGTGGGTGTCGGATAACCAAGCCAGTGCTATATCATCTAGATAATCGTTAGTTTCAGAGGTGGGTACTGTCGACTTGGTGGTGTATAGATGGGCATAGTATCTGGTAAAACAATCCAGTATAGCTGGGGTGTCATAAAGTAGTTGGTGTTCTTCATCAACAAGCTGTGTTATGTACAGTGTTGTATGTGCAGGGTTTATTTTGTACAACAATGCACTTCCCGGTCGCCCTCCCTCTCCGTAGTTTCTAGCCGTGTGTCTACATGATAAATATTTTTATCTCGTCATCTGCAAATTCATGGTATTTCTCTAACTTTTTCCTGATTTCCGCTAATATTTTGACATCTTCTGTCACTATGTATTCTGCCTCTAGTCTTGTGATATCCCGTTCTATCATCTGCAGTTGTTGTTGGATGTTTTTTAGTATCCCGTGTTTGCTGATACAGTGACCTCTCACCGTGACCTTAAAGGTCTCCCACAGTGTCTTTGCACTACTGATGCATCCAGTATTATGATCAAAATAGTCCACTATCGCCTGATGCAATTCGCATCTAAATACCTGGTCTAGAAGGGCAGTATGTTGCAGCCGCCATGTAAATTGACGTGGGGTGTGCGTCGGGATGGCTAATGAGAGGCATACCGGGGCGTGGTCTGACAATGTTTTGGGTAAATGTTTCACCTCCGTCCTGTGTTGTCAACCAGTAATCCAGTCTAGACCATGTATGATGTGTTAATGACATGCAAGTGCCTTCTTTGCGGCTAGGGTGTCTCATTCTCCATATATCAACCAAAGGCCACTCTTCCAACCCCTCCCTCAAGACCTTAGCTGATTGTTTGCCCTATCTATAATTTCCAGTTGATCTATCCAGGGTGGGGTCAAGGCATCTATTAAAATCACCGCCCCATATGATAGCTGCAGGTTGTAACTCCCTTAATGTCGACCACATTTTTGCATAGAAAGCCGGGTCATCAGTGTTTGGGCCATATACATTGACAATTGTTAGGACAGTGGCTCCTAAGTTACCCAGAACCATAACATATCTACCCTGATCGTCTTTAATAGCTTTAATCAGTGTAAATGGGGTATTGCGTTTGATCAGTATCATTACCCCCTGGCATATGAAGAGTGCAAGGATGCTAACCTATATGCCGCCCATCTCGCACCAATCTTGCCCTCTCTGAGATCTGTTAGATGTGTGTCCTGTATACAGGCTACATCTATCTTGTGCCTATCTAAATAGGCGAGGACTTTACATATTTTCCGTAAATTTTGAAGTCAACGAAAATTCCAAGTCATGAATTTCAATGTTCTAAGGTGTTTTGGATTGCCAGCCATGTGTCAACATGACACCTACAGCTTTCTGCTGGTGTGTAGTAAGCCATGCAGTACTATGCATATATGCCTCTGTCTTCTCAACACTGGTCAGTGTTTTCTTTTTCGTTCCTCCACCACCCCCCTCCCACTCCACCTTTCCCCTTTCAGCGGAGACAATCCCATAAAAGTGTAACATACCCTTAATCCCTGCCCCCCCCCCCCCCCCCAATAAAGAAAACTAACTGGTGTGGTTCACACAAAGAGGCGGGAGCTGCCAATCCAGGGAACCCTTGTGATGATGACAAGGGAGACACCATACCTTAATAGTTCTGAGGCACATCTGAGCTCACAGCAATTTAAACTTAAGGCAACCGATCACACCGCTTTACACAGTGGTTGTTCTCTTACATAGAGAAACCGTCAGGGGGAATCAATCGGTGTTCGTCCAATCTCCCTGTGTCCGCTTTAGTGTGTGCCTTCTACAATAAACTGTATATAGCTAATTACTATTTGAGTAATGCCACAACTAGTACATGACTTAATGACCCAGGCCTCCGTTATATTTAAATCTATCCTGTATCATAAGAGCAGTCGATACAACCAGTCTCTGAGCTAAAAATGTCTTGGAGTGCCCAGTGCTCACTGCAGGGCGTTGTGGGCTTTTGGGACATGTTAAAGACTGTGCAGTGGAAACAATCTAATTTCCTTGCTCGCTACTCCACATCTGATGTGCTTGCCTGGTCATCCCGTCTGTCCCTCGGAGATCTCCTTCTCACACTCTGTGCTCCTTTCTGTTGTAGATATTTCAGAATGTCTTTGGGATCGTTATATATTTTGGTTTTACCTTCAACAGTCACTCTGAGTCTTGCAGGGTACAGCATCGCGTATTTAATGTTGAGATCACGCAGCTTCCGTTTCACCAGGTCATATTTCTTCCGCGCCTCTTGGACTGATGGCGTAAAGTCGGGGTACAATGATATCTTCATACCTTCATGTCTTAGGGTGCCTAATTTGCGTGCCGTTCGACAAGCCGCGTCACAATCTCTATAATTTAACAATTTGGCGATAATAGGCCTCAGCCTGGCACCCGCTGGTGGTGGTGGGGGTAAGGATCTGTGTGCCCTTTCGACTATGAAGACATCAGAGAAGCTTTCTCTGCCCAGGAGAGTGATCAATAAGTTCTCCACGTATTTTTCCATAGTCGCTGTATTCGTTGTTTCCGCAATTCCCATCAGGCGTATGTTGCTTCTGCGAGATCTCGCGTACAAGTCCTCTGCTTTTGCTGTTAACACTGCCAATTGTTTATCCATTTTCGCCTGTTTGGTTTCCAATTGGTTGTGGATGTCCTCAGTTTCGGATATTCGACATTCCGCCATGTCGATTCTCTCTGTGTGCCGGTCCATGCGCTCAGACATGCCGTCCATTCTGTACGTTAGAGAATCAATCTTGCCATCAATATTAGCTAAGGCTGCTTGTATTGTTGTGAACATGGCTTGCACCGTGTCCTGTGCAAAACTGCTAGTTGATTCCGCCCCTTGTGCTGATGTTTGTTGTACGTCTGTGTTTTGTTCGGGTGCTTTCTTGGCATGGTCAAACTGCAGCTTAGTCTTGTTCTTGTCTGGGTTACCCATACTTCTGGCAATAGCGTTGACCGGGTATAACACCTCAAAAATAATCGTATATTATATTTACCACCCTAGTTTCCAGACGACTGTCCGGGCCGTTGCTGCAATAGTGGTTTGAGCACTTTTTTCTTTTTCCCCTTTTTATGAAGCATTGTTTTGTAGTGCTCTCAACCGCCAGTTACAGTGTGCCAGTGAATCCATGGATCTGCGTCACACAACGCCTGCGACTCCCAGGTCCGCAGTGGCCTGCTATGCTACCTGTGTGTTCCTATATCGTTTACGAGTGTGGGGGTAGCACAACAAGCCTATGCTTATCTGCTCCTAAGTGGCTATGTGGCCTGCTATAGTGCACTTGACTCACAGTCCCTGACTGATAACGATAAAGTACCCAGGACCGCTTCCGCCAACAGTGGTGGTTATAAGCCACTGCAGTATTACGTGCTAACGGAGCACTGCTTGCTGCTGATCTCCGCGCCCCCTCGGTCTTGCGTGCTCCTCCCAATGGGACCGCTATACTAGTTCTTGTTGCGCCAATGACATGCACTGAGGGATCGCTGCAACTGGACCTCCCAAGGGTGGCTCACTCACGTGTTCCATGCCCTCCGCATCAGTAGATCTAATCGGCTTAGGGAGTCTGGACACAATGGCATGTAGTCACAAATATGGCGTCTTAGCGCCCACGGGCATCTTCTTCGCCTCCCGCCTTTCCTCCGATATCGCCATCAGCGTGTCCTTTCCATCCCTTGGTCCTCAGAGCCCTTCTGTGCCGAATATGTAGCGTATATCTTGGTGTCTGAGAGATGCAGCCATCTGTCAGCTCTGCTAGCTCCGCCCTGGCAGCTGGCAACATTAATATATGGTGAGGCACTCACCATAAATGCTGCTGGCCGCCAGGCCCTCCTTCCAGTGCTCCTCTCCCTGCAACAATCTTGGGGGTGACGAGGAGCTTTCCTTCTAAGTGCAGCGCAAATCCAACCAATCCTTTATCTGCTCTCATGCTGTTTTCAGCTTGAGAACAGTTTCAGGATTAGTTGAATCAGGCTAACCCATCGCTTATTTTGAGGCTAGGGGCCTGTGCCAGCAATCCCTTGGCTGTTTCTCAGCTCTGGGATTCCTGGGGTCGAAGTGCGCATGTCTTATAGGCTTTCTATTAGATGGGGGTTCGCAGCTGAGAGAGTCCAGTAGGCAGATAGTAGTAGAAAAATAGCTTTTTTTATTTCTATTTTAATAAGCTCATCTGTTATAAAACTGTCCAGTCAACGCGTTTCATTCCCTTATCGGGAACTTCATCAGGGCTGAAACATGACAAGACACCATGCATATTACATTCAAATCTTAAGACACAGGACTTACAAAACAACCACATATATCACAAATTACATTCAGTGAACCAGACTGAGAAGAAAAAGCAACCAACAATTAACTGTTACATTTAAAATCACATGTATGACCAGAAACCAACACCCATTTTAAGTGTCAACAATTGTATGTACAAGAAAAGCAACCTACAGGTCTATTAATAAATCATATTTATAAAAAATCAATTGTATTTGAATTAGAAATGCACCTGATGTATAAAAGATCCAAACTATATGGATTCCATTCAGTACAATCAAAAATTATAATAAAATTCCAAGTGGCACCAAATGTTTTTTTCACGTTTAGCACCTGTAACATTTGTGATTTTAGGGGTGAATAAAATCATGAGCTTTGCTTACAATGGCTCGGCTTGTCATTTATGTTATCGGTTGCTCATGTGGGTTAATCTATGTAGGCAGTACCAAACAGAGCCTAAAAATAAGAATCCAGGAACACAGGAGGGCCATCCTCAAAAGGGATTTAAGGTACCCTCTCACAGAACATTTTATAAAAAATCCCAATGGCCAGGCAAACTTTTGGTTTCATGCCATCGAGCATGAAGAAATGATGGTAAGAGGTGGTGATAGAGAATTACAGTTAAAGCAGTGTGAATCGAAATGGATTTGTAAGCTACGGAGTATCACCAATGGTTTTAATACTGAACATGAAATGCACTATTTTCTTGAAAATGATTGATATATAGGCTGGGAGCAGTCGCTATGCCGTTTTTGTTTTGGGGACATTTTGCCATTGTACATTGGCATGGTGTATAAATATGTTAAATTATGTGCACCCAATCACGGGTTAAAACGTCACACTGTGGTTAGTCTGTTGATGTACCTACATTTGTCAAGAACTGTTTGTTTTACTTCCCCAAGCTGAAGTCCTTATTGGATGACCATGAATCAACGTGCTAATTGTGACAACCGTGTTAAATCCTTTTACTCTATACTCTTTGAATAATTTTGGAATACCACCTTGAATGATTATCTAACTATGAGTCAAATGAGGAGATTCCTTTAAAAATCTTTTTTCCCTATTCTTTGAATTTCACAGGTACAGATATGTACCATTTTTGGGGAACACACTGGTACTGTGGTCCCATTGGATCACTATGTCGTAATCATATGCTCCATAGTATGTGTTTCAGTCCCAATGAGAATATGATCTGTACTACACACGTTCACAAAACCTCAAAAAAACTGCATCTTTGCTTTTATTATTTTTTCTGAACGCCATAGATGGAGCTCGTTCTCATCCTTTTTTCTTGTAAACCTGGATTGAAACCATCCTCTAGATAAGGGCCTCATTGCCCCTTAATATGAATATCAGTCCCAAAGAGAATAGGATCTGCATTACACACATTCACAGTACCTCCATAGATCTGCTCACTGTTTAAGGTTCTGTTAACATGTGACCAATCACTTATGACGCCCATTTTCATCTTTTCCTTACAAACTTGGATAGAAGCCACTTTCTATGCTTCTTGACATTCAACTATGAATCGTGTAACTATTTGCTCGTCCACGGTGTTACCCTAACTGGCTCAATCTGTTCATTTGGCTGGTGAATGGGTCTGTTATTTTTATGCACCGCGGTATAATATTAGAAATTTCGGGGAGTGATTTATGCTCACTACCTCCGTTGCGATGTTATCATTGGACGCAGGGCGGGGGTTGTGATCGTTGGACCGTCTAATATTCAGGATAGTGACGGGTTTTTATGTGGTTAGGTGCAGACAAGGTTAATTTATTTACTAACCATTTGTCCCTGTTAAAAATTGTATTACATATTCCTTTGCCCCGGTACTTCCTTTATAACTCGGGAATGGGGAAACATACCATTTAAAAAGGTTGCCATTTAAAGAGTGTGGCGTGCTTTCCATTTCTCCAAATATAAGTAAATGTGGTAGACAGAGCGCCAAGCCATCCACATCTGGTATGCGAGCAGCCCACATTCGTCCCTGATATTTTTCTCCTTACCTCAACCGTGCATCAAGAGATTCCTTTCTTTTCTTCTCGTCGATACCAAAGCGGATACCGCCATCGGTACAAATATACAGGGCTCCACTCCCAACTCGTTAAGACAGCCAATCAACATATCGTGTGATTAAGCTGAGCCGCAACAAAAAAAACCCACCATTTTTCCCCATTCCTTTCTCCCCCGTTATTACGCGAGTCCGGCGTTCAATGTGATTTCTTTTTGGGGCAATGCACCTTTTTGCTACTCTCCTATAACAATACATCGGCACCGTTTACGTAAGGAAGGTGCGAATGTCCGCTATCACGACAACTTAGCGTTCAACGTGATTTATTTTGGGGTTATGCACATTTTGCTACTCTCTCATAACAATACAACTGCACCGTTCACGTTAAGAATGTGCGAGTGTCCTGATGCATGATAATGCATCACCAACTGCGGCTTAGTGATTGATGTGAGTTGTAGTCCTTTGTTGGTGTTGCAGTATAGAGCGTATATGGAATTGGGATGGGGTCATGCAATTTGAGTTTGTAAGTGGGTGATTTTTCAAATGCAACGCGGGCACAGCCCCCCACACCCTCTCCCATCACCCCGGGTAATTTTAGAATTGTACATTCCGTAATGTTTTGAATATTGGAAATACATCCATTTGATGATGCTTGAGATGTGATTACTCCTGTTGATTACCGGGTTGTAACATTGGATACCATATCTATCAACAGGATGTAAGGGTTCAAGTGCAATACACTTAACTCTTTGAATTTTTGGAAATCAGACAATGATATAAAGTGGAGACAAGGCAACACACACACACACAGCACTGCATGCACAACAAGCGGCGTGTGCACACCAAGCATACCAGACACACACAGACATCAGTGACAGAACAGAAACCCACACAACACCAATCAGCACAGCACAAAGACAACAGCACACCCAGGAAGTGAAGCAAAAACACAAACAACACACATACATACAACACAACACCCAATAGATGCACAAATCTGGGACACAAAGGTGGAAACAACTTGATCACAGGACTGGGCAGCACACACAGTTGAAATGCATAGGAGCAACCATGACTGACAAACAGCACCAGCACATCACACATGACCTATTGGGGGAAATGCCCTGAGTTGATGCTAATGAAATTTATAGAGCGCAACAAATACCCGGAGGTGTCCTGGCGCTTACTGATTCCCTAAGACTGGCAAAAGCTAGAAGTAGAAGGATGCCTACTCTTTAGAGAAGAGCCAGGTCTTTAGTTCTTTACGAAAAGGTAAGAGCTCTGTGATGGTTCTCAGATAGCGGGGCAATTCGTTCCAAGCCATTGCTGTGCCGTGAATAAAGCTTTTGTCCCCCCAACGGGCTTTCTTTATACGAGGCACCTTGGCCAAGAAGGCTTCTTTAGACAGCAGTAATCTGCCTGGAACATGCCAGTGCAGTCTCAGCTGTAAAACTCTGGACCCATACCGTGTAAGGCCTTAAAAGCTAAGCACAGTGCCTTGAATCGAATTTGGCTCTTAACTGGGAGCCAGTGTAGGGCTCTCCTTTCCTTGGAAACGGAGGAAAAACTTGAAGGGCCCATGAGTAGTCTAACTGCCGCATTCTGAAGTATCTGTAGTTTATTTAACCCTCTTTTTTGTATATTGAGGTAGAGTCCATTACAATAGTCCAGTCTGGCCATCACCAGCTCACCGACTACAATTTGTCTACTTTCCCTGGGCAGCGAGGGCAGGACTTTCCTCAACATTTTAATGATATAGCTGGTTTTAGAAGCTACCGCATTTACTTGAGGTCCTAAGGTCAAATTATCATCAAGTAATATTCCCAGGTTCTTTACCTTTCTAGTTGGCAGGGGGGGATTCCCCATTGAATCTCGCCACCAGGAGGGAGTCCAAAAACTAATGCTATTCCCAAACAGTATCACCTCAGTTTTTTCAGAATTCAGCTTAAGGCAGTTGTTGGCCATCCAACTGTCAACTGCTAGCATGCACTCTCGAAAGCGTCCTTCTGTATCAGCCTCTCCCTCCGGTGTCAGAGATACCACAATTTGAGTATCATCTGCATATGATGTGAGGCCAAAACCAAAGCCATCTATAACCGGGGCCAGTGCACTAACATAAATGTTAAAGAGAGTCGGACTAAGTGAGGATCCTTGCGGCACCCCACAAGGCAGTGAGAAGGGATTGGACTGAAAGTCCCCGAGGGCAACAATCTGTTTCCTGTCCGCAAGGAAGGATCTTAATAGATCCCAGGCCTTCCCCTGAATTCCACAGGTGTTTAAACGGCTCAACAGTATAGAGTGGTGAACCGTATTGAATGCTGCGGACAGGTCTAACAGAATCAATGCCACCCTCCCTCCCTGTTCCACCGCAACCCTAATCTCTTCCGTGGCTTTTATAAGGGCTGATTCCGTGCTATGACCTGGCCTACAGCCATACTGGGTCGGGTCGAGCACTTGAGTCTCATCCAAGAACTGGCTAAGTTGCCTATTCATAGTTTTCTCCACCAGTTTAGCCGGTAGGGGAAGTCTGGAAATCGGACGAAAACTATTAGGGTCGTTAACCGGGAGATTTGATTTTTTTAGGAGGGGCAAGACCGAGGCCAATTTCCACTGACTTGGAAAATGCCCAGTTTCAAACGTTAAATTAAAAATTGTGGTAAGAGATTCCGCTATTGGACCCAAGGCCAATTTTACTACCTTTACGGGGCAAGGATCAAGAGGGGATCCCGAATTGGCTTCCAATAGCAGTTTTTGAATCTCCCCGGGGAGTACTGGCCGGAGGTTATCGAACACCGGGCTGAGCACCCCCTGAGTGACACATTGACCCTGAACAAAGAACTGCACCACAAAGGACAGTGGCACAAATCAAGTCATGGGGAGGCAAACACACATACAAACCAAGGGGACAGCTCACACCAACGTGAAGTGTACTGCATGTCAGTAGGGGACATTGCAGGAGTGTACCATACCCAAAGAGAGGGAGTGCAGACCCACAATGGGTAGGCAGCTGAAGCACAGATAGGAGATGGCATGACAATACACATAACATGCCACACTGGAGGCAAGAAGGCACCATGTGACAGCAAGGCATGGGAGAACACAACCACAATGGCAGTGTGGGGCAGCAGGTCTGCACAGTCTCCGCAAACAGCCACCAGACACATGGATGTGCAACAAAACACAACACTGACTCGCCAGTCACACACTCTGCATACTCACAAGTGACAAAAACAACAAGTAGGAGTCAGACAGAACTGCAAGGACACACCAACACACAGCACAGTGCACTACATACAACTCACACATGTGCATACAACCACATCCACAGGGCTGAACAATCAAAACAACAGGCAGACAACTCCTGGGTGACACGTGTGTAGTTGACATTGCAGAGGCAACATCAACACTCCCCACAAACTCACCCCATGCTCACTGTACACTACCTGGCCATCCAAGAGCACAAATGGAAAGTAAGCCATGGGACTAGGATGACTGGCCAGCACAAGATGACCACACACATACACCACTCGGCACACAGAAAGGAAGAACACACATATATGATGACCCTGGACAGCCTGCCTGCAATACTGTGTGCGGAAACCCACTCTGTGCTGGCAGTGACCCCCCCCCCCCCCTGACATGTGTACAATAGAGCCAACATGAACAAATCAAGTAAATGACTACTGCTAACCAATTGAAATTTACACCATTGCCACCACAAGTATCTGGGTCAAGAAGACATGAAGACCCTGTAAGTCCTGAAAAAAGAGAGTAAGTGAGCCCAAACATTGACCATGTTGAAGTGCCACACAGACCATGTGGCACAGTAAACCATTTACACAGAGAAAATTAACTTTATTCAGTAAGGACACTGACAAAATAGACAACAGGAGAAACTGTCTTTATTCACATAGTGCACAGATAGGTACCATGAGAAGAGAAGAGCAAGGCACAAGATGGGGAGCATGTCCATGAGAAGATGCACAGGCAGGGGTCATACAGCCGTGAACAACAAGGCCAGTGGGCAGGACAAAGTGCAGACTGAGTCCATGAGATGCAGCACAGGCAGGGGGCAAAACACAAGGCCAGTGGCCAGTCCAAGGTGCTGACTGAGTCCATGAGAAGCTGCACAGGCAGGGGGCAAAACACAAGGCTAGTGGCCAGTCCAAGGTGCTGACTAAATCCATGAGAAGCTGCACAGGCAGGGGGCACACAGCAGTGAACGACAAGGCCAGTGGGCAGGAGAAAGTGCAGACTGAGTCCATGAGAAGCTGCACAGGCAGGGGGCAACAATGTGCAGTACAGGCAAACCTGTGTGAGTGACAGGTGTGTGAGGGTGGCTAACACTCAGACTTGGCTGTCAGGTGGACTGGGAGCTGGCTGTGTCTCGGGGACTGTCGGGGCACTTGACGGGGAAGGGAGCGGAACAGCTGAGGTAGAGCTATCAGTGACTTGGCAAGCCGGAGGGCTGCTTGGACCAGGTGGTGTAGTGGCACGTGGAGGCGGAGTCATGCAGACGGGAGTCACGGTGTAGCTAGGAGATTGTGGAGGGGTGCCCTTCCACTTCTTGGGGATCCTAAATGGCTTGCCTGACTTTGGATCAATGGAAAGTGGTGTGGGCACAACAGGCACACTCACCACCACTGCTGCAGCAGGTGCAGGCACTGGCAGCCCCTCTGGTGATGTCCTGAACCCAGCGGAATGCTTTGCCTTGCTTCGCCTCTGCCCCCCCTTCCCCGGTTTACTAGGTGTTACCCCTACAGTGCCCTCTGACCCCTGCTTCATTGGGCTTGGAATGGGAGTCAAGGTGGTTGGTCGTACTGCCTTGGAGCCCTTCCTATGTGTACCCTTGGCATGCACCACCTCCTTGGTGCACACAGACACTGTGCGATTATCTTTGCGCGATGCTTTAGGAGCAGGAGAGTCCTTGGATGGGGATGCCACTGATGCATGTGTGCCTGAGGTCTGCTGCTTTGCTATTTGTCCACTGGTGTTGCCTAACGGGCTTTTCTCCCTGTGCTCTGGTGTGCCTCTGGTCTTCTGTGGGGATGGTGTCTGTGCCCGGGACCACTTGGGTTGCTGCTGCTGTGTGCTCCGTGTGCTGTATGGTGACTTTGATGTATGTGTACCGTGGTCACTATCGTCAGACGTGGCCACTGCCTGGGGGGTGGACAAAGGGACTGGAGCTGGACTGTGAGTATGTGCCTGTTGCAGGGCAGTTGACACTGTTGATGACAAAGCCTGGACTGTCCGGTGCAGCCCACCCACGTCGGAATGTATGCCCTCCATGAAAGCAACCACCTGGGCCAATTTCTTGTCCTGGTCAATGAAGGCATTGAGGAGAGCTGTCTGACCTACACACAGCTGGCGCAAAAGGTGCACTGACTCAGCACTGATGGCAGCAGGGGGGACAGGGGCAGAGGCAGCAGTGCCAGGGGTGAAGGACACTCTCCCCCTCTTACTGAGGCGGACACAGGCAGTACCAGAGGAAGTGGCTGGGAGGGTGGGCAATGGCCGCTGTGTGGTGGAAGTCGATGCAGAGTCCCCGTTCCCTGTGCCCTCCAACATGGATGCATCCCCGCTGGCATCGGATGATGTGGTGCTTTGCGTCTCAGGCTGTGACTCCTCCAGCAGACTCCTGTCCCCCTCTGAGGCACTGGTGACATCAGTGTCACTGGGCTCCTGGGCAGCTGTGGTACCAGTTTCACCCCCACTGGTGTCCATCTCCTGTCCCTCCGTAACCACAGGTGATGCTGCATGGAAGAGAGAGATGTAGGGTCAGGTCAGTGGCAGCAACAGAACAAACATATGCAAGCAAGGCATGACAAAATTTGACCAAATCTACATGTTGCACTCCACCCTGTGCAATCACATCATGCAAATTCACTACATTGACTCAAGCAGTGCGTGGAAACAGGATACTCAGGCATGAGTGAGCCATGTGATGACCACACAGCCCAACACCCTGCTTGTGGCTCTGTTCAAACAGACACACAAGTAGTTCTGAGCACACCAAGTGACATGATGGGGTCACACTACTTGTTGCCAATGACAGAACTGGATGGAACAGGAGGGGACAACACAGACCCAGACTACAACATGACAGTCCACAATGGACATTAGCCCATGCCACCCACCATGTCGTACCTTTGGGACAATATAATGCTGCTCATTGCTGTAAGATGTGTAGGCCTCCCCAATATGGGTGCATGCAATGGACGCATTGATGTACGCACGGTCAGATCGGGCACACTGCCGTTTCCCCCCATGGGATTCCCAAGACTACCCCAATGCAGAAGAAACCTGAAGAGCACAACTCAGAATGTAATGTGAAGGCACAGCATCCAAATCACCTTTGTAAGTACAGGTCGAGCAAATACATGCCACAGGCAACCAGGCCAGCAGCCACTTACATGCCACAGCATCACACTACCAACATTACAGAGCCCAGCGCTGGCACAGGCTCTGTACACATGTAGCCACTCCCAGCCAAATTCAGACTCCCCAAATGCACACCCCTGGCTTGCTGCTGTTGCTCCTTCAAACGTGCATCCAGCTCAGGCTGTGTCACCGCCAAGATGCGCCCCAGTAGTGGTGTCATACTGCGCCGTGCCAGATGCCCAGTGTGAGGAAGCAGCCCCAAGGTCATCTCCGCCACACTCTTTGCCAGACGGCTGATGTCGTTCCATCTCTTGTGTCAGTGGGTGCGCCGTCGGTTTGAGACCCCCAGAACTCGCACCTTCGCTGCAATGGCCCTCCACATGGCCTTACGCTGGTGTACCTCGACCTGCAGGCATGGGAGACAAGAGTGGGAAATGATCAGTGACACAGTGCCATGTAACGACATCTATCAGTATAGCAGCAAGATACAAAATCATGACATCAAACAAAATTGGCAATCAGAGACTATAGTACAGCTCACATGGGACACCTGCATGGGAAAATCTGATATTAAAGCATGCAGGTGTGAGGGGGAACACAGTCCCTGCACATCTCACGCACATGCCGGATGCCAGCACTGAAACACCCATGTAGCCTGCCTACACTCCAGTCCATTTTTGGCTTGAGCAACACATACATCACATGTCAACCTGTGTTTGGGGGTGGACTCACTGTGTCCAAGACTGCGCAGCCAACAATGTCCCTGTCCTGTGAATAGTTGAATGTGTCCTGGTGGTCACATTGAGGGACATGATCACACAAATACAAAATGCCATTCAAAAGGGCAGTTGTGTGCAAAATACAGTGCTGAGATGGCCCATAGCTGGAGTGCAATGTGAAAAGACTGATGTCATACTCTGTAAGTTGAGTGAGGTGTCCTTGTCTTTGTAGGTGGGTACTGTGCAGGCCAGCTGGGCTCACACTGAGAAGGACTACAGGGGCACACACAGCCATCCAGCCAAGCAATCACTGTCCTGACTACAGCATGAACAACCTTCTGTGTCACTGTATGGCTGACAACACAACACAGGTCACTCATACATACATGTGCAGGGAGGGAAAGCTGTGGCATTGGGTACACACACCCTCCCACTGGAGACAGCATGTCAGGCAGTGCATGACACTACCCCACAGTCCCAGGCTCATACTGCATCAGTCCAACTACAGGTGTGGCCCCCCTGCCCTAGCCCACCACTGCTGGTAGACTTACCATGACATTTGGGGCACCATATAGCCTTGGGTACTGTGTGAGAACCTCGTCCACTAGGACCTCAAGCTCCGTGCTCGTGAAGGGACTGGCACAGATCTTCTCTGTCCTTGCCATCACTGTGGACGTGAGACAACAGCGGCAGAATTGGGTGGTGAGGGTTCTCAGGCAGCAGTCCCTGGAGGCAGCTGCAGGTGAGGGGTCTCAGGCAGCAGTCCCTGGGTGCAGCCGCAGGTGAGGGGTCTCAGGCAGCAGTCCCTGGAGGCAGCAGCAGGTGAGGGGTCTCAGGCAGCAGCAGGTGAGGGGTCTCAGGCACCAGGCTCTGGGAGCAGTGGAAATGTGAGGCTCACTCCCACACATATATAGCCCCCTGGGGTCGTTTCAAAGGTGCAAAGCTGCAGCAATTGGTGGTCCAGGTCTGCCTCTTTCAAATGCCTACCGCGATCTTCAAAATTGAATCATGCCACCGCAATCATGGCTCCCATTGGCTGTATGGGCATGCTCCATGGCGGTGATACAACACAGGGGCCTGGGGTGCACTACCGTGAAGGGGCATCTTTCAAATGCAGCCAATGACCGCCTCCGCGGTGGCGGAGCACGCCTACCGCGATCTTCAAAATTGCTCCATGCCACGGCAATCATGGCTCCCATTGGCTGTATGGGCATGCTCCATGGCAGTGACACAACGCAGGGGTCCGGGGTGTGCTACCGCGATGGTGCATCTTTGAAATGCAGCCAATGACCGCCTCAGCGGTGGCGGAGTACGCCTACCGCGATCTTCAAAATTGCATCATGCCACCACAATCATGGCTCCCATTGGCTGTATGGGCATGCTCCATGGCGGTGACACAACGCAGGGGCCCGGGGTGCGCTACCGCAATTTTGGCGGCGGAGCATGCCACCTGCCATTTCCCCATGTCTCCATGCCTCTCACTACCGCACTTGTGCGAATGGGGGTGCTGGTGACACACCGCCGGGGCCAGGTGGTAGCTACCGCAATTTTGGTGCCATACATTGACATGAGACTCCACCATTCAGGCAGCAGAGCATGCCAACCACCATTTCTCCATGTCTCCATGCCTCTCACTACCGCAATTGTGTGAATGGGGGTGCTGGCGACATCCCACCAGGGCCAGGCGGTAGCTACCGCGATTTGGGTGCCATACATTGACACGAGGCTCTGCCATTCAGGCGGCGGAGCATGCCAACCGCCATTTCCCCATGTCTCCATGCCTCTCACTACCGCACTTGTGTGAATGGGGGTGCTGGTGACACACCGCCGGGGCCAGGCGGTAGCTACCACGATTTGGGAGCCATACAATGGCGATGGCCATCTGTCTAACATCAACAGTGCACAGTGCCAACATGTTCAATGGCCCATCATTGTGCACACAATGCCAATGCTCAATTCAGTCCACTGATGGCTACACATGCCATGTTTGTGTGTGTGTAACGTAGATTTGCCTGTACCCACTCACATGTCACTTATGTATTTGATGTTGGTGTAGGCAGGAGAGTGTTGCTCTGGACTGTACAATATGTACACATGTCAATGTGTTGATGTCCAGTGGCAATCACAGTAATGCTCGTCTCAATGAATGATGATCTATTTAGCTTTGCCTTTCATGTCTGCTCATGAACACATTAGTCATTCCAGCACCGAATGTGGTCATTGTGTGGTGGGTGTGTGCAAGGTTGCAATGAAGCATCAAGGTGTGACAGGTACAGCTGCTAGGAATGAGACAGTGGTTTTGATTAGTTACACATATGCTGGATGCTATACTCCCAGGCGTGCCCATGTGAGCTGTGGCCATATCCCTATGTTCACTCACATTGACCAAGGTGGTGTTTGAGGTACTTGTCTTGTGTAAGTTGACACATGTGCCCTTTGTGTAGCTGAAGGTGTCACTCCATGTCAGCTGGTCTCTTAGTCACTGTAGATGTCAGTCATTGTTGTGGTTGTGTCATCCAGAACGTGATATGCTGTGCACATCTCATGAAGTATTGCATTAACATGTGTCCACTATCATCTCAAATAGAAGGAGGCCAAATTTGACTTGTCACTTGACGAGGATGTTGCGATCATACGGAAATGCCGCCTGGACAGAGCCACCCTGAAAACCCTTTGTGATCTGCTGGAGCCCCACCTGCAGCCCCGCAAGGCATATCCAACAGCTTTCACCCCCACTTATAAGGTGATGGCAGCCCTGCATTTTTTTGCCACTGGATCGTTCCAGGAGACTGTGGCCAGCGCTGGTGGGATGTCACAACCGATGTTCAGCATGGTGCTGTGTGATGTACTGTCCGCCATGATGCTATACAAGGACAGATACATCCATTTCCCAAGGGGTGCTGAATTGACAGCTGTGAAGGGAGAGTTCTATCCCCTTGGACACATCCCCAATGTTGTTGGGGCCATTGATTGCACCCATGTTGGTCTTGTGCCACCACAGGCAAGTGAGCACATATACCGTAATCGCAAGCATTACCACTTCATCAATGTACAGGTGGTGTGCCTGGCAGATATGACCATCTCACAGGTGTATGCCAAATTCCCAGGCTCCGCCCATGACTCCTACATCCTGCGGAACAGCATAGTGCCCCAGCTGATGGCTAATCTTCTTCCTGAGCGTGCATGGATTGTGGGTGACTATGCCTAGTCGTGTGGCGTGCTGTGTGTGTGACCTGCTGCCCTCCGCCTCAGCGAGGTTGCAATGTCTATTTGTATTTGTCATACCTAGGTGACTCTGCATATCCCAACCGTCCCTGGTTGCTGAGCCCACTGCGGAATCCAAGTTTCCTAGCTGAAGTCCGCTACAATGAGGCCCATGGGAGGACACGTCGTGTGGTGGAGCGTAATTTTGGTCTGCTCAAGTCATGTTTCCGCTGCCTGGACAACACCGGAGGTGCACTGGCATACTCACCCGGGTAGGTGTGTCAGATTGTTGTGGCATGCTGCAGGCTCCACAACCTAGCCATTAGCAAGGAGATTCCCCTGCTCCTGGATGATGGTGAGGACCCAAGGCCCCAGCCTGCAAACCAACCCGTGTCCAGTGATGAGGACAGTGAGAGGAGGAAGGTGTTGACCTGTGTGAACAGTTCATCACCCGCTACTTCATTTGACGGTGGGTGTCAATGTGGAACATACCCATTGTCCGATTATATTGCCGTTGTCATGAAGGGGCATGTGAGAATTGTAGCATCAGCCAGTTGTAGACTCAGTGGTGGTTGGAAATGTTTCTGGGACATGTCATTCGGGGACATCTACAGGACGTGTATGTTTGACACGTCTTGGCAATTGTGACATGTGCATGTTGGGTTATCCTAATGGTAGGTGTGGTGTGATGTCTGTGATGGCACACCCAGACCAGTGACAGTTGTTCTGTTGTGTTTCCCAAGGTGCCTTCGACTTATCCTTACCTACATACAGCCCATGCTCCTGGTACATTGTGATCATGTTGGAGACTGTACATCCTGCAATAAAGACGGAGCGGACACGCCAACATGTGTGTGAGGATATTTTATGTACAATGGTGAAATGCGAGGGGGTGTACATATCCATTGGGGGTGGGGTGGAGCAGTGAGTTGACAGCTGTGGCAGATGAGATAGTCGAGTAGTCACCACATTGCTGTAGTGACCCAGTCCAACAGACAGATGCAATTCACAAGGCAGTGTGGGGAAGGACAGTCCAAAAAGTCAATTCAGTGGTGGAGAGGGTTGCCATCATGGCTGGCTCCGTGACTGGCGTCTGGCAGGTGCTTGACCTCCAGATACTCCCAGGGGCTTCTTAGGACGGCCCCTTCGTCGTTTGGCAGGGGGGGGGGGTCCTGCTGCAGGGCCAGTGGGGTCTGAGAACTCACCCCTCTCTGTGGGTGCAGGGAAGGATGGTGAAGTGTCATTGTGCAGCCCACCAGAGGGAAGTGGAGGTGTTGTCTGTGGCGCACGCCTGTCCCTCAGTACCGCCACTTGCTGGCCCAAGAGGTCCACGATTTGTCCCATGCGGGTGTCAATGGACCTCATCAGCAGAATGAGCTCGTGCAACAGTTGGTTCGACCGGCCCGTTTGTCGCTGGGCCTGTTCGTATGCACCCAGGACTCTGGTGATGTGTTCCAGGGAGTGGGTCCCAGCCTCCTGGTGTCCCTGGGTGACCCTGCCCCTCGCACCTGCCCTGCTGCCACGGACCTGTTGCCTCACCACTGTGGGCACCCGCATCCTCTCCCTGCCCTCCTCCGTTGGTGGTTTGTGCTGGTCCTCCTCTGGGACAGGGAGGGTGTTGCAGGCAGCACTGGTGGTGGTGGTGGTGGTGGTGGCCACACAGACCGTGACAGCAGGGGTCTGCTGTGGAGTTGTTATTGGCGCAGATGTGGTGGGGGGGACGATGGGGTCCTGGGGCCTGTTGCTCCCTGGCACACCAGATGGGCCGGCCTCGAGCTCATCGACCATGGAATCCTGGGAGTCAACACCCGAGAGTCCTTGTACCGGGAGTGGAGACTGGCTCTGCAGGTTGCTGGTGTTGTCCTCTGCAGTGAGTTCTTGGTCACCTGTGGGTCAGATGTGAAATGGTCATTGCAGTGCACCCAGCAAGCTTTGTGTTAGCTGTGTGTCATTCACTTTTTGTACACTGCACAATTGACATATCATCACGTTGTTGACTATGTGCAGTACTGTGCTTCCTGACATGATGCAGTGGTACAGGCATTTCTTGTCCATGGTGTGAGGCGTCAAGGCATACCATGTGACCCGTGCACAATTGAGGTTTACTGGGACTTGTTGCCATCTAGGGCCTGGCACAACATGTGTTTAATTGAGAACTCATTGTTTATTTGTCTGACCTGGCAGACGTCACATCTGGCCATGGACTGGCCGTTGTCATCTCTTGCATCCCTTTGTCATGTCATGTGCATATCTTGATTTCTACCACCACACATGCAGTCTTATTTTTCGAATGATCCTTGTTGCTCTGGCCCCATGGCGATGCACCTGTCAATAGGTGCTGTGCATGATTGTGCCCTGACTTTCTTCTAGTTGTGCATTGGTGTGTCACACTTTGGTAGCTGTACCAGTTTCCTTAGCTTACCTGTGTGCACACTTTGCTTGGCAATGGGGTAGATATGCCTCTTTGTGCAATGAGAGGGCTGGTGTTGTCATATGGCACCATTTGATTATTTTAAAATGGGTGGGTGCACGTACTGGCTACCTACCTGTAAGTTTGTTTGGTGTACTGAAATGGCTTCCAAATGCTCCTGGGTGGGGGAGGGCTCCATCCTGCTCAGGTGTGGGACAGAGGGGATGTTGGGAGTAGTGGTGCAGGCCCCCCACCCCCAGACACCCTCATTGTGAAGATGGCTACCTACATGTACGTTTGTTTGGTGTACTGCAATGGCTTCCAAATGCTCCTGGGTGGGGGAGGGCTCCATCCTGCTCAGGTGTGGTACAGGGGGCATGGTGGGAGTAGTGGTGCAGGCCTCCACCCCACAAACAGCCTCAGTGTGAAGATGGCTACCTACCTGTAAGTTTGATGTGGGTTGTGTAATGGCTGACACATGCTTCTGGGTGGGGTGGGAGGAGGGATCCATCTTGCTGATGCTGTGTGCCAGGGGGCCTGGTGGAAGTTGTAGTGCTGTCTGTCTGTACACATGCCCCCAAAGTAATGTTGGTAGCTACGTTTGGGGTGAATGGGAGTGGGTGAATATTGGATCTGTGTGTCAAGGTCCCCCTTGATTTCTCTCCTCAGGATGACGCCGACGCTATGTGTGGGTCCCCCTCCCATCCGTCCCCGGTCCGGTGTATGCGTAATACTCTCGGACGCGGAGATAGGTGGATGAGGGAAAGAAAGGGAGGAACCGGTGGAATGACCTGGTACTCCTTCCTTCCGAGGTCTGTGTGTCTGCTATGGTTCAGGTAAGCGCGCGTAGGGCCCTGGTGTTCTCCACAAGTTCGAGCCCTCTTTGGGCACGGGGAGACGACCTGAGAGCTGACCCCACGCCACCTAAGGAGCCAGCCGGTGATAGAGCCGTTAGAGGGTTGTCGCCTGAGCACTCCCTTCCGCGCCTTCCTCGTTAATCCACGGGAAAACGGAAGCGGAAAGAGAACTCGGAGACACCAGCGAAGCCGGTGTTCTCGGGTGCAGGCGCTACCACTCAACGCCGGTAAATCCGGGGCGGAGGAGCGCCCGTGGGACCAAGGTATGCGCTGCTACTCAACGCCTGGAAATCCGGGGCGGAGGAGCGCCGATGATGCTGAAGGTCAGGCCGGCGCTGCTACTCGACGCCAGAACTCCAAGGGCGGAGGAGCGCCTGTTAAGCCGGTAAGGATACCGGTCCGGGTCGTCAGGATGGGGTTATACCACGAAGTAGGCACCGTCGTGATGCGCGGTCGATGTTTGGAAAAGCAACCGCCGTCTCTCACCTCCTTGCTGGTCCAGGGGGAAGCTCAGCGAACTCCGTCCGGTCTTTTCTCGTCGGGTCTACGGCGGGTACGAAGGGGCTGGAAACAAGGGTGGAGCAAAAGGATTCAAGGTTCTGCTCGATGGGGCCTTTGATAGGAACTGGATACAGGAATCATTGGCCCCGCCTTCCGGGTTGACGCGCCTTTTATTCGTGTCCCTGTTTACATAAGGTCTTCTCCTGGTGGGAATTCACGGAGGATTCTGGGATTTGGAGTTCGTCGCTCTCGGAGGTGCGTTGCCGCAACCCCGATCATGACAGCACACCCCTCTTCACCCCGGGCACCGGATCGCTGGAGCCTCCGGGTTTGGAAGGTGAGCGGCGGTGGAAGTCCGCCACCAGGCGGGCCGCGTGCACCGCCGAGGCAGGTTCCCACGAGTCCTCCTCAGGTCCGTACCCTTTCCAGGCCAAAAGGTACCAGAGTTTGCCCCTCACCAGCTTGGAGTCCAAGACCCTGCGGACGACATACTCCTGGTCGTGGTACACCCATACAGGGGCTGGGGCCTTCCGCACCGGGCACAGTGAGGGCTTGAGCAGCGACACGTGAAACACCGGATGGATGCGCAGCTGCGGTGGCAATCGCAGCTGCACCGCCACGGGGTTCACATGGCGGACAACAGGGTAGGGCCCGATGAATTTCGGGTGAAAGACACTGGGATTACGGAACTTGATGTTTTTCGTGGACAGCCACACCTTCTCCCCTTTCCGGTAGACCGGCGCGGGTCTCCGTCTCTTGTCCGCTTGCGCCTTGTAGTTCGCCTTCGCAGCCAGGAGATTAGTTCGGGCTTGCGTCAGAGCGGAACGTATGGATCGGAGTCGTGTCTGAATATCCGGGAGAGACACGGATTCCCGTGGGAGAAGAAAGGGAACAAAGCGTGGGTGGAGCCCCGAGGCTAGAAAGAAGGGAGTGTGGTGCGTGGAGGAGTGTTGCGAGTTGTTATAGGCCACCTCCGCTACCCAGAGCAAGTCAACCCAAGAGTTTGCAGCCTTATCTGCGTAACAACGCAGATATTGTTTAAGGGTCTGGTTGAGTCGCTCCGTCTGCCCATCCGTCTGAGGATGGAAGCTCGTGGAGAGGGAGGAGCGAATGCCAAGTTGTTCACACCACACTTTCCAGAATCGTGCGGTGAATTGCGACCCTCTGTCCGACACGATCCCCCTTGGGAGTCCATGAAGACGCACCACGTGTCGTAACAGAAGCGCCGCCAAGACCCCCGCCGTGGGGACCTGTTTACAGGCTATAAAGTGGCCCATTTTTGTGAGGTAGTCCACGACTACGATGATGGCAGTACATCCCTGGTCCTTCGGCAGCCCCACCACGAAGTCTATTGATATTCTTTCCCACGGATTCATCGGTGTGGGGAGCGGCATCAACAACCCTTGTTGCCGTCGATGGTCCGTCTTCATCTGAGCACACACCGCACATCTGTTTACCCACTGTAAGACGTCCGGTCGAACGGAGGGCCACCAGAACTGTCTCAGCACTGTTTCCAATGTTTTGGTTCCACCCATGTGGCCCGCACAGGGTAGGTCATGACACCATGAGAAGACCTGTTTCCGGAGCCGAAGGGTGGGGACCAACACCCGAGAGCCACACAGCGGAAGACCATGGTGCAGTCGCCATTCTTTGTGGCTTCGGAGCCAGGACGCCCAGGCGAAAGTTCGGATTCCTTTTTTCACCCCCTGTAGGAAGGATTCGGTTTCAAGGCCGCCGATGACGTGGTCCGGACTGATGATGGATTGTTCGGGAGACACCGCAGGGAGACACGAGGGATTTTGGCGTGACAAGGCGTCTGCTTTTCGGTTCAGTGTCCCGGGGCGATACGTCACCAGGAAGTGGTACTCCGCAAAAAAGAGCATCCACCTCTTTTGTCTGGGCGACAAATGGCGGGCCGACCGCAGAAATTGGAGATTTCGATGGTCCGTGAATACGGTCACTTGATGACGCGCCCCCATCAACCAATGTCGCCATTCCATGAATGCCTCTCGTATGGCCAGCAGCTCTTTCTCGGATATCGTGTAGTTGAGTTCGGCCGGGCTCAACTTTTTCGACATAAACGCCACCGGATGGAGCAGCCCGGTGTCTGGGTGCCGTTGGGAGAGTATGGCTCCCACTGCCTCGTCGGAAGCGTCGGCTTCTACGAGAAATGGGAGTTCAGGCTGGGCATGTCGCAATATCGGAGCAGACGTGAAAGCTCTTTTCAGCTGTTCGAAGGCGGTCTGGGCTTCCGGAGACCATAAGAAGGGGACCCCCTTGCGTGTTAACTTGGTGAGAGGCGTAACCATTTGGGAGAAGTGATGAATGAACCTTCTGTAAAAGTTCGAAAAGCCGAGGAAGCTCTGTATATCCTTTACCGAGGTTGGTTGGGGCCATTTGGCCACAGCTTGCACCTTTCTGTCGGTCATGATCTGTCCTTCCGGGGTGAGTAGAACGCCCAGGAACTCTACGGTGGTAACGTGAAACTCACATTTCGTGAGTTTGCAGAACAGGTGGTTTCGTTCAAGGGCCCTCAACACCGATTGTACGTGGCCGACATGTTCCTTGGGAGTAGACGAAAAGATCAATATATCGTCGATATATACCACGACGTATTTATCCAGGTAGTCCCTCAGTACTTCGTTGAGGAAGTATTGGAACGCCGCCGGGGCGTTGCAGAGCCCGAACGGCATCACCAAGTACTCGTATAAGCCGAATCGGGTCTTGAATGCCGTTTTCCACTCGTCCCCCTCGCGAATTCGAACCAAATGGTACGCCCCTCGGAGGTCCAGTTTTGTGTAGATCCGGGCTTCTCGGACTTGCTCTAATAAGACCGGGATGAGCGGCAAGGGATACTGATTCCTGACGGTCATGGCATTCAGGGCGCGGTAATCTATGCAGCAGCGCAGCTCCCCGCTGGTCTTTGGTATAAAAAAGAGGGGGGATGCTGCAGGAGAGCTGGAGGGGCGTATAAACCCTAAGTTTAAGTATTTCTCGAGGTATTCCTTCAGGTGGCAGGTTTCGGGGCCAGTGAGGGCATACACCCTGCAACTCGGGATGGTGGCTCCTGGGATCAGATCGATGCGGCAGTCAAACTCGCGATGAGGTGGCAGTTCTTCGGCCTGTTGCTGATCAAAGACATCCTTGAACGGTGCGTACCAGTCTGGAAGGACCACATCCTTCTCTGCAGCGGTCGCCACATGGTGTGACATCCCATCTTCCCTGTCTGGGGGAATCTCCCTGTGACAGCAATGGGTCTGGCAGAAGGGAGAGTTGAACGTGATCCTGTTCTTTGACCATTGTATACAAGGCTCATGTCTACGTAGCCACGGCAATCCAAGGATGAGCTTGCATCGAGGGGCTTGTATGATGTTCAGGGTGAGCCATTCTCCGTGATCCTTTCCGATGGTAACCCACAGCGACGGAGTGACTTGTCGAATAGGACCGGATTCCAATTCCTTACCGTCAACTGCATACACCAGTTCGGGGGTATCTTTGAGATGGAGGGGAATCCGCAACCTCTCCGCCTCTTTGATGTCCATAAAGCAGCCCGTGGCTCCTGAGTCAATCATGGCTCTGACGTCACGGGGGCCTTTGTCCAGCATTACCTGCGCGGTAACAAATAGGTGATCGGGTTCTTTGGTGACGTCGGCCTCCAGAGAAGGGATGAAATGACAGCTTGAAGGTTTCCCTTCCCCTTCCTTCAAGCGCGGGGGTTTTCCGATGGTCTCTCGCCGAGGCTGGCCGCCGTCTGACCCAACCGGGGTCGAGTGGTCTTTGGGCGTACCGGGCATTCGCGTAGGTAATGGCCCTTCTTCCCGCAATATAAACAGAGGCCCTGTTTTCGTCGGTGATCTCGTTCCGATAGGGTCAAGGATGCTCTCACCGTCCCGATCTCCATAGGGTCCGTCCGGG
Source organism: Triturus cristatus (assembly GCF_964204655.1). NCBI lineage: Eukaryota > Metazoa > Chordata > Amphibia > Caudata > Salamandridae > Triturus > Triturus cristatus. The sequence continues at coordinate 1,184,806,976 of NC_140581.1, read as the reverse complement.
CTGGTTCTGACAGGCGGGGAAGTTCGTACGGTGACGAAGTCTTGTCTTTCCGTTTATGGTCGCCTTTGCGCTCCCTGAGACGGTATTCAAGCCGGGAAGCCAATTCAATCATGGCCGTGCAAGTGTGAGGCTGCGGGTCTATCTGGGCAATGACGTCTTTTAGTTCATCAGTAAGCCCCCTGTAAAATATCGCGGCTTGCTTTGTCTCGGGCCAATCCGTTTCAGCTACCAATCTGCGAAAACTGTTAACGTATCCCAGAAAATCGGCTGGGTTGTGGCGGAGATCCAGAAGATCCCGATCAGCGGAGAAGGTATCTGCGCGACGGTCGAACGTCTTCTCAAATTCCTGTCGGAATGAGTCCCAGTCGTAGAGTAGGGCATCGTCTCTTCTCACTATGGGGACTGCCCATTGTGCGGCTTCCCCGGTCAAGTACGAAATCAAGAACGCCACTCTAGCTTGATTCGTGAGGAAGATCTTCGGTTTGCAGTGAAAGTGTAGTTGCACCTGTGTTAGGAACACTTGTACTTTCTGGATGTCCCCGTGAAACCTCTCAGGGGGGCCAGGGGGACATGGGCAGGCATTTCGACAACAACCTGTGATGTGGGTGACGAGGGAAGAATCCCAGCGTCGAAGGGATTACGTTGCAGTCGATCCAGGCGAGAGTGCAGTGCGGCGGAGTCTGCTCTGGACGCCGCCAATTCTATCTGAACTTGGGCCAATGCAGCCATTACATCGTCCAAGGAAGCCATGTTATTGCGTCAACGTGATCGGGAGGAGAAATATTCGTGGGCCAATGATTCTGTCAAGGTCCCCCTTGATTTCTCTCCTCAGGATGACGCCGACGCTATGTGTGGGTCCCCCTCCCATCCGTCCCCGGTCCGGTGTATGCGTAATACTCTCGGACGCGGAGATAGGTGGATGAGGGAAAGAAAGGGAGGAACCGGTGGAATGACCTGGTACTCCTTCCTTCCGAGGTCTGTGTGTCTGCTATGGTTCAGGTAAGCGCGCGTAGGGCCCTGGTGTTCTCCACAAGTTCGAGCCCTCTTTGGGCACGGGGAGACGACCTGAGAGCTGACCCCACGCCACCTAAGGAGCCAGCCGGTGATAGAGCCGTTAGAGGGTTGTCGCCTGAGCACTCCCTTCCGCGCCTTCCTCGTTAATCCACGGGAAAACGGAAGCGGAAAGAGAACTCGGAGACACCAGCGAAGCCGGTGTTCTCGGGTGCAGGCGCTACCACTCAACGCCGGTAAATCCGGGGCGGAGGAGCGCCCGTGGGACCAAGGTATGCGCTGCTACTCAACGCCTGGAAATCCGGGGCGGAGGAGCGCCGATGATGCTGAAGGTCAGGCCGGCGCTGCTACTCGACGCCAGAACTCCAAGGGCGGAGGAGCGCCTGTTAAGCCGGTAAGGATACCGGTCCGGGTCGTCAGGATGGGGTTATACCACGAAGTAGGCACCGTCGTGATGCGCGGTCGATGTTTGGAAAAGCAACCGCCGTCTCTCACCTCCTTGCTGGTCCAGGGGGAAGCTCAGCGAACTCCGTCCGGTCTTTTCTCGTCGGGTCTACGGCGGGTACGAAGGGGCTGGAAACAAGGGTGGAGCAAAAGGATTCAAGGTTCTGCTCGATGGGGCCTTTGATAGGAACTGGATACAGGAATCATTGGCCCCGCCTTCCGGGTTGACGCGCCTTTTATTCGCGTCCCTGTTTACGTAAGGTCTTCTCCTGGTGGGAATTCACGGAGGATTCTGGGATTTGGAGTTCGTCGCTCGCGGAGGTGCGTTGCCGCAACCCCGATCATGACACTGTGAGCCATGTTTTTTGTGAGTGTGTGGTGGAGATGGATGGTATGTGTCCTAGGTGGTGTAGCTTTGTAGTTTTGCAAGCAAGTACATAGCAGAGTGGCGGTAGTCATTTGTTTGTACTTACCAGCCTCCACTCCCCCGGCTACTCCTGTGAGACTTTCTGGATGCAGTATGGCAAGCACCTTCTCCTCCCATGGTGTGAATGGTTTTTGTGGAATGGGAGGGCCACCGCCAGTCCTCTGAGCCAGCTCACGGTTCTTGCTCCACCTCTCCTTGACCACCCTCTTCAGATCATGCCACCGCTTCATGATCTCCTTTTTTGATCTTGGGGTGGTCCCTACTGCATTGACCCTTTGGACTGTCCTTGCCCACATCTGTGTCCTTGTGGCTAATGGTGTCTGTTGGACCAGGCTACCAAAAAGCTGTGGTTCCACTCTGACTATCTCATCTACCATGACCTTCAACTCACTCTCAGTGAATTTTGGCATTTTCTGTGTGGCCATGGTGTGTGGTGTGCAAAGTGATTGTGGGTGCAGGAGTGTGAGTAGTGGTTGTGGTTGTGCTGTGTATGTTGTGTATTGTGCAGGGGGTTAGTTGTGCTGGTGTGGAGGTGTTGGTGGTGCTGTGTGTGGTGTGGCTAGTGATGTTGTGTCCTGTGCCTCTCCTCTCAGCTGTGGTATGTGTCCCTTCTCTTCTGGAGTTTTGCAAGGGATTGTGGTCAGGGAAGGGGCTGGTTTTATACCAACTATGTGGGTGTGTCCAATTGGGGTTTTGCTGACAGGTGTGTTGACCTGGGATTTGTATTTTTAGTTTTGCCATGTGGTTGTGTCATTGGTGTGTGTTTTGTGTATTTGGGGGGCATGGCTAGTTTTCTGTGTGCACTTTTTGGCCTTCTTGAGGGGTTTTGGCTTCGTCTGCCATATTTTTTACGGTTCGTCAGCCGCGGTGGCTGGACTTCAGCTCCTTCGCTGGCTCTTCCATTCATCCCATTGTGCAACCGCGGCCGTCAGAGATGGCGGTACGTACCGCGGGACCGTCGGAGATATCCTAATTTCCGGTGCGGTGTCTCCGCTATACTTGCGGCGTGTTGGTGTTTTTCCACCGCGATTCCGACTGCCGCGGACGTATTTTGGCCATCTCCGCCCTCAACGGGCGGTTTTTCTTGGCCTCGTTCCTCCGCAGTCGGATATTTTGGGCGGTTGATCCTAATTTGGCTGCCGGTTTTCCCACGGTGCCGGCGGGCGATTGTTTTCCGCTTCCATGGAGGTCGGGGTGTTTTTCTGCCCGCCATCCTAATGGACCTCTAATAGTGTGCTCACCACTCATCCCCCTGGCCCCTGCACTGGCCAGCCCAGCCCAGGCCGCACCTAAGCAGGAATGGAAAAATAAAATGATAATAACATTGCGTTATTATCATTTTATTTGTCCTCGTTATACTGCTCGCAGAGCAGTGGGTCGACGCTCCTCCACCTTAGTGGAGAAGACGCCGCTGCCATGGTGCCATTGTAACTGTGATTATATGCAAAAGAATGTGAATAAGATACAAAGCACCTTAAACAGGGCGAAAGTAAATGAAAATGCAGTCCTTACAAGTGAGCAGGTGACTGTGACACTCTACAGACCACTACACCCTCAACAAACCCCAGTAACAGTTACACTTCTTTTTGCTGTGCCCCTTTTAGAGACGCCCCACTTTTTCATTTCACTTAAAGCCATGGTGACAAGTATGATTTCTCCTTTCACCGGCAGCACACTTGACACATGAAACAGACTGAGGAGTGGACCCTCTGTGTCATAGAAGGAGATGGAGAACAAATGAACACTTGTCTGCAGTCCAATGCAGAGCAGGGAGTGTATAGAGGTTGGCAAGCCAACAAATTAACAAGGAGAGGTGAGCCAAGTTTTGGCTTTGGCTCTAAGAGTAGCTATATGAGCCGAGCCCAGAACATATTTGACATCTAAATCATGAAGCAGACATTACGTTAGACTATGATAGGTTGTGTTTAAGATTCAAATTCAAAATTCAAATTCAAATAATCTTTATTCGGATATTAAAAATAGCCATAAAAGATACAACTTATATTTGGGCCTTCTTCCATTCAATTTTTTTTAACACAATATACATATTACACATTAAAACAATGATAATAAAAAAGCCCAACAAAGTGAGCGTTAAAAACCAGGACAATTCTGTACAATACACTATTCATTTGCCATAAAAAAAAATTCCACTTCACAAGGCGAAAGTTTTCTATGCCGTTCTAAATGTTAATCTTTCGATCCTTCCCCCTTTAATTGACACAACATAGTTAATCTTCTCCTCTTGTCTTTCTTAATTTAACTGCCAGTCGTAAGAAATGTACTGTGCTGAATAAAGTAAAGGGATCAGAAGCGAGTTTGAGAAATAAAAGTGCCACTTTGGCCTGTCTTATATTGGAACGTCTTAAAATTGTTTTTAAAAACAGAGACCTTGGGTGGGCATAGAAAGGGCAAATTAGGACAAAATGAAGGGTGTCTTGCGGAGATCTAAGATCGCAGCCGCAACATCCTTTTAGGCTTACATCATGTACAAAACCCGCTGGGACTGACAGGATATGATGCAAAAGATTTAGTCTAAACCTAGACATTAAAAATCTATCCTGCCTATTGTACATATTGGAAAGATAAAATTCCATACCCGGGGTTGCTTTAGTAAGCTGATGTGCCCTTACAGTAATTTTCCCCCCTTCTCTGTCCTGTCTAACCCTAGCTAAATGCTGCATAAAATCTATCTTTATGACGCCCTTATCACTGCTAACTAATGTACGTGGCTCGTTAAACAAGTTTTCGTGACCCAAAATAGTCAAGACGTACCTTACATATTTAAGCCATGGTATTTGGTACCCCTTATCCCCTCTCATACAATCCTCTAAAATTAGTCTACTTAGGCTTGCCTCCGGGTTTGTCCAAATTTTTATCCAACACATTATTGGTTTGAGGCCGGCCTTATCACTAAGATAAGCAATACCCAACTCCTCGTGAGCGATAATAGAGGGTATACATTTTGGCACTTGCAGAAGGCTTTTTAAGAACTTATCATCTTCCACTTGAATTTCTCTCGCATCTGTGAAACCCCATACCTCACTCCCATACAGGGTCTTAGCACAGCATACCGAACTATATAATTGTGCTATTTCATTCGGTGACCAACGGCCTAGTCTGGTCGCATAATTCATAATCGAACCCACAGCGCTAGGATGTTGGCTACATTTATGCCTTACTTGTGGCTTGAAATTAAGATCTTTATCAAAGACAATCCCCAGATAATTTTTTTTTGTTGCTTTTTCTAGTTTGTGGGTGCCTATTGTAAAATTACAGTTCTTAGATGGTGTTTTGCCCACCTCCATGATATATGATTTTAAGAGATTGGGCACTAAATCTAAATCCGCCATAAAACTGACAAAGCCGCTAATGAGGGCCTGTAAACTCCTTCCTGTACGCGCCAGGAGGACCGCATCGTCTGCCTATAGGAGGACTGGTATACTTCTCCTCCCAATGCAGGGGCAATCTGCCTCCAGTAGTCCCAGCGCCTTATCTAGCCCATTTATATAAAGTGTAAACAGAAAGGGCGCTAGAATACAGCCTTGCCGGACCCCACCCCGGCACCGGAAATCTTCTGTGAGTTCACCATCATCAGTGAATCTTACCCGTGCCGTTGTATTGCAATGTAGCATTTGCAGGACTTGAATCAGTCCTGGGTTGACACCCATGGTTCCCAGGATTTCCCACAACTGTTTTCTATTAATGCAGTCAAAAGCTGCTGAGAGGTCCATAAATGCCATGTACACGGTGCCTTCCCCAGCCAGAGTGTATTTGGCGGCCAAATGATAAAGATTAAGGCACTGGTCTGTGATCGAGCGCCCATTTCGGAACCCATACTGGACATCCGTAATAATGTTATGTTCCTCGGCCCAGTCCAATAAACGATTTAAAATGACTCTCCCCATGACTTTCGCCGTAACATCTATAAGGGATATTGGGCGATAACATTGTGGGTCATTTCTATTTCCCTTTTTAAAAATTGGAACAATAACGGCCGTGGACCAAGATCTTGGCATACCCACCTCCCTGGCTGCGTTAAACACCCTGGTCAATATAGGGGCCCAGAGATCAGCTTGACTTTTGAATAAATCAGGGGGAATCCCATCGGGCCCTGGCGCCTTTCTCAATACCAGCCCATCAATTCCTAACTTTACTTCAGCCACCGTAAAAGGTATCCAGTCACCTACCGAGGGTCCTATATCTTGAGTATTCTGCATCTCTTGAGTGCCCCGGTTATAAAGGCTTGTGAAATGCGCAACCCATGCTTCTTGCAAAATATGAGACGCCACCTGTGGTTTGTTTGGAACTTGAAAACACGGGTCATTTATTACCCTCCAGAAGCTGTTCAAATCGTGGCGCTCCGCAGCCTCTCTTAGTGACTCCCAGGCCTGCGATTGTAGGGAAATTTTTCGCGACTTAACCGCCTTTTTATATCGGCTCCTACAATCAACAATCAAACCTCTATCCCTTGGGACTGTATTAAGTGCCTGCTTCAAGTTCCTATGCGCCCTGCAACATTCCTTATCGAACCATCTAGGGCCAAGTTTGACCTGCTTTTTGGTTTTATTCCTCAGAAGACTATCAATATGCTGGGCGGCACCCTCGAACGCTACAATCAGATCGCTCCCCTCTACCGTAATGTCCAGACACCTCCAAGTCTGGCTGTCACTATTTACGAGGAGCTCTCTGTGGAGTGCTACCCCATCGATCTTACTCCATTTAATTCTCCTGCCCTGGTCCTTTGCCTTATATTGTCCCACAGTGTCCCTTTTATCCCTTTAGTGGGAGGGTCAATAACACTTATAGTCAGTTCCAACGGGTTATGGTCACTAAAAACGCTAGGAACTATCATAAAATGGCTGACCCTGCCAATTAATACATTAGAGATAAAGATATAATCGATGATGGAATCACATCCCCGTCCCTTAAAGGAGGGAGTTATTACGTTAGGTGTCCCACCGTTGATCAAATCCATCGTATGGATCAAGGCAAACTTGCCCAGAATTGTGCCAAGTGCCATACCCTCTCTAGAGTGCTCTGTGTGCCATCCCTTAATAGAGGGACAAGCGTCCCAGATTCCTCCTTCCCATTTCAAATAGGGGCACTGGGGGCTATTAAAGTCCCCATGAGAATCAACTGGGTACCTAGATCCCCTGTTTCGTGTAACCCCATCAATCTCTCCTCCAACTCCGCCAAGTTTGACATGGATTGTCCTGCATTTTAAAAATGTATACAAATAACCTTTAGGCCCTTTGTAGTGTATCTTATGCCCTGAAGACAACCAGAGTCCCACCCCAAGTCTTGCCAGCTCCCTGGGAGCGTCAGTGCCACATACGTTACTAAGCCACCCTTGGCTCGGCCCATTGATGATTTACGGGCCGGGACGAAAAACAATTTGTATCCCTCCAAGAATGACATGCTGTTATCCGTCTCCCAAGTTTCCTGGAGACAAATAACTTTATACCTTTTTATAAGAATTTGCCATTCTTTGTTAGGAATTTAAGTTGCCAGTCCTGCAATATTCCAGGAAACCAGCCTCAATTCCGTGGTTGTAAGATCAAGTCCGCTGGTCCCCCCACGGAAACACCAACATTTAAGTCCTGCTCAACTATTTCTGAAGGGATTATGTCTCCCGACTTCTATTGGGTGTCTAGTACTCTCTCAACCTCCACACTCCCCGTTCTCACCTGTCAATTTTGTTCATCTAGGGCAGAAATACTAGAGAGAGGTGCAAATCTATTTGGTGCTAAGCGCACAGTGTCCTCCCTTCCTAACTTAGTAATCACTGGCCATTGCGACCTCTGCCCAAACTCAAGGGCGCTATCCTTGTAAAAAAAATACAATGGGAACATCCTTATACATGACCCTCTCTCACCCTCCCCATGCCGGTTATCAAGTAGGTCTTTGACTCACTCCGGGTGTCTAAAATTTACAATGACACAGTCACCTTCAAATTTTTTCTCACTGCCCCCAATCCAAGCCACCCTCCTAGCCATAAGAATATGTCCATGCTGGAATCTCCTTGCCGGTATGTTGTTCTGAATCCAGTGTGAAGCCTTATTTATCAATGTGCTAACCGATTCTTCACTGGCATTCCTTATTCCTGGAACTCCTACTAACACAATTGAGTATGGACAGGAGGCCGGGGGTAAATCTAATGTCTGGAGACCTGGCGTGCTTTATATACAGTCCATGGTGTTATTCTTCTTGGGGGCCTTCATGAGCTCCTTCTGTCCCGCGCAGCTAACCCTGGCAGCGTGTGGAGTTCGTAAGTTGCACGATGCCTTACAGCAAAGGTCCTTATTACTAGTCCTTTCTGCCTCCAGGGTAGTGTCTCTATTCTCGCTCTGAGCATTATCCACGTTAGGTACATCCTTTATCCTGCAATCAGCCTCTGTGGACCCCACGTCCCTCCACTGGGGGATATTCCCAATTGGTTGTCCCCTATTGTTATCTACTAGGCTACTTAAAACCCCTTCTAATTTGGAAATTTTGGTCATTATTGGCCCCAAGTGTTGAAGGAAAAGCTGTTCCATTTTTTTTTCCAACAGCAAAATGATTTCTTGGAGCCCATCCATCCCTCTAGCACTATGACAGGTTGGACATCCTATATTCTCAGGGTTCCTCCTAGTGCCTTTAGTGGGCTTTAACGGCCCTTTTCGGCAAGCTTTACTGGCACGAGTAGAACGTTGCAAGCCACCCGACTCTGAGGGCCCCACTAACGCTTGCGATCTTTTAGAGCGTGTAACTACTTCTCTACTGGGGCTCCGTAAGGGGTTGACATCCCTTGATACTAAATGGGCACTCGACCCCCCCCCCTTGGGTTGTCCCCTTGCGCTGTTCTCTGTTGGGTGATCAACTGAATGTCACCTGTGCTGTGCGGACCATTCACAGCATTTTGGTTACCAATGGGCATTCCAGCAAGACCCACTAATATGCAATCCCCCTGTCGACTTATATCGGCGGTAGTCAATGCGTCAGCGATGTCAGGCTGAGTCTCTAGGGCTGAAGTGGGTTGGGTTAAATGCACCTCACCACGGGGCGTTAAGCAAGCGGCTATATTTCCCAGGGAGGATCGCTTCTTGGCTATTAAGGAATCCAATGAGAGTCTATGTTCAGTCAATTGTATCTCATGTGCTAGAAGTGATTCAGCTCTTAGGATAAAGGCGTCAAGAGTCCCTTTTACCCCACCCTCCGCCCTCGAATGCGGAGTCTTGTTTTTAACCATGGTCGGGAAGGTCGAAGCTAAGTCTCCCTTTTGTGGCCCCCGCCCTTTGCGATACACAGCTAACAGGGAAATAGCAGTGCAAAAAAGATAAGACTTTACACAGATTCCACAATTTTTAGGCAATTTTGCCCCAGTGCAATGTACACTATACCGGGGTAAACATATATACTGCTAGTTTCAGAGTCACCTGTATTCTCGGCACGGGGTATGTGTCCGCTAATGTCCTGGGATAGACGTAGGAGTATTTATCAGACGACAGTAGGCCGTGAGCAGGTGAATGGGACGTGGCCCGGCCAGGCCTCCTATGGCCTCTGACGGCCACAGACGGCCCGCCCTTTACCTGGGCTTAGCCCGGCGCCGCCCACGCGCGTCCCGCGGTGCGGAGTTCCGGCATCCAAGTTATACACCTTGTGATTATTGGAAGTGGCCGCAGCTGTTGATTATGCCCCGCAGAGTTCTGGGGCCTGTAGTCCTCGCTCTCCTTCCAACCGGCAAACAGACAATTTGCTAGGTCCTCTGGTGTCTCTGGCGATGCGTGTTTAAGATTCAATAAAGTGTATTTCTTTAACCCCACAAAAAGCATTTTAGCTTAGCACATCAGTTTATTTGCAAAGAATTTCTGAAAAGTGGGATTTTTTAAACATAAATTGAAAAACCTTCCTACCTGGGCCCTGAAGACCATGCTATAGTACACAGAGAGGCAAGTCAGTTTTCATATATGCAGAATGTGTGGCCTAGATTCTTGTTTTAGATAGAGCAACTTTATAAGCTAATAAATCAAACACAATACATGTTTTTTTGTACAGCACACATCCTGAACTCAGTTATTTGAAGATGGTCTTATATCTGATAACAACCAAAAGAGTTGCTCATTGAAATAATGTATTTGCCTAGGTTCACACAATTTGGTCAAGCAGAAACTGTTCCCAGGTTTTCCAGCTTCACGCTGTGTGCGTCAGCCACTAGAACGGTATCTCCTGCTGCCATCAAAGGTTAATGCTTTGAGCTTAAGTCTTAAAGGATGTGATTAGATTTTGGTGACAGGCAGAATTCCCCTTTTATTTTTCAGTTTTACTCAGCTTTACAACAGATGCCATATATTACGTTTTATTAGCTCCACTGCCAAAAATACTTCCATACATTCCTGCATCAGGCTCCCAGAGGCCACTGTTGTTGCTGAATCCCCCACTCAACAATAATAATGAAAGCAGCATATTAGCAACTGCCTGCTCCGAGCTCTGCCATCCACTGTAGCAAAACCCATGTAGATAAGAGAAAGAATTTACAAGTCCTTCCACATGCGTTCTGCTCCTATACCCATCCTTGCAAGCTCTTTGTCACTACAATTCAGCTCCAAAAAAGTGTGCATTTTTTGTCGCTCCACTCACAAACCATTTCTTGGTCTTGCATGAAGCAGAGAAGTGAGCGCTTTGGGACAGTGTGTGCGCTGGGAAAAGGCAGTGTGCATGCTCACTCACGTGCGCATGCTACAGGGAACAATGCTCTGTGTACAACTCTTTACTCACCTATGTTAAGCTACCCCCTTCCCCTAAACCCCCCCCCCCCACAACTATTTAATACTGTAATAGTGTATCCGGTCGGGAGCTGCTGACCTGCAACTGTGACCTTTGAACTCCCCAACCACTTTACCACAACTATTATCCCCTACTCAACTATACTTCCTATGGAACTGCTAACTTCTGGCTCATCCACGGGGTGAACTTATCTACCCATTCCGTCTTAGCTTGAGTTGCCACTGGCAACAAGAATAAACTTTGTTAAACAATGGGAACTTCTCTGCCAACTGCCACCCAGAAAAAGGAAAGTACCCTGGACCTTTTTCTACCCCTCCTTACTCTTTGGGTCTAATGTATATTTACAATTTTAGCCATCACCAACTTCAACTGTAGCAAGTATAACTCCATGCCCATGAAGGACAAATGTACTCGGTCCCCCAGGAAAAATGTGACATCCTCATAACGCAAGACCTTATGTTCTACCATACCTACACCATTCTCCCTACAAAAGGACCTAATTTCCTTTTTTGCTTTCTCCTGGCTTTGTCTACCACTGCTGGGCGATGTTCCCTTCACCAAACTCTCCTAGGTATGAACTCTGTCCAAAGGACATGGCAACCTACTCAACATCTACAGATCTTCTTCAAGTTATCTTTCATGTCTTTCAACAAGGCTATCCCTTTCTGTACCACTAAGTCGTTCTCACTTAAATGTAGCAGCAAAATATCTGGTCACCTACCCCCTACCAACAATCTGTTCAAATATAATCCCCTTTTCCATGCAAAGAAAGTGTACATGCCGACATTGAATCCCAAGTTCAACTTGTGTATAGTGGACTTTGCCTGCTGCTCAGCCCACTTTACGAAGGAGTGTCCCACAATCCAAATATTCAAACCGTTCTCCCTTGAACAACTCAAGGTTTAAGAGCCAATTCCCATCGTACCGGGCAAAACTTGGTCCCATGGTACGCATGTAGCAGAACCCTCTTACGAGACCAATTTGATCAGTTTTAAACTTGTAAAAACAAACCCTTAACCCTTCCTTGCACCCACTAACCTCCTCCCATAGTATCTCTTGGCTACCCTTACCCCCTAAAAGCTTAGACACTCGGAACACGCAAAAAAACACCCACGACATAAGTGTGAAAAATAATACGGTCTTACTGTTTGTGCTGCAAATACCCGGCACCACTAAAAGCACATCACACAAAATGCTCAAATTCAAAGACCTCCTCTTAGGGCCCAATTGACCCCTTTCCCTTGACCACCCTTCCAGGATCCTCTTATCGAGCTCGCCTGCCGAAGGGTCATAACCCCACCGCAGCTTCCCTATGAATGCAATACCCACTAATTTCCCAGAAATTGTCACCCTATATTGGCCTTTATCAATCAATGTCAAGATGAATTGCATCATGTACTGCACCTTAGGCCATGCCTCTGTCCTCCGTTGTGGCCCCCATGCCAAGAACTCAGCCCAAACCTGGGAATTTGCCTCTCTTGTGGATACAGCTAGCGAAACCTGTACCAACTGAAACATCCTTTTTCCCTACTGTCCCTAGGTCTTGAGGCATTCTAATCTTGACTCTGTCCACCTCCATGGCCAGTTTATAGAATCTCTCCCAATGTGAGCGAAATAAAGCATCCACAATGTCATTGTCCGCACCTGGCACATGGCTGACTCTAAATACATTGACCAGTTGAAAGCATTTCCAAACAAAGACCCTCAACAACTTCAATGAGTGTTCATCCCTCGCTGACTGTTGGTTAATAATCAGTACTACTGACCTATTGTCTATCCTAAACAGAACCTTCTTATGCACTAACTGCTCACCCCACAGTGTCACTGCGACGACCAGGGGGAAGAATTCCAAAAACGCAAGGCTCCAGCAGCCATGTTTCCATTATTGTGGCCACTCCACAGCATACCAGTCACCCTGCCAGTATAGGCCAAATCCGAAGCCTCCAAAAGCATCTGAAAAAATCTGTGCATCCAAGTCCACTTCTGTCAAAGATGCAAATGGAATCCCGATAAGAGTGGAGAAAACTCGCCACATCCTCAGAACCTCCTAAACCCCCTCTGACAATCTCACATGATGGTGCGGCAATGGTAGACCTGAAAGAGCCAACCCCAATCTCCTTCAGAAGGACCTGCCTGCTCTCACCACTAGAAAAATCAAATGCCTCAACAAGACCTGCACCTCTTTGACTGTGACTTTAGTTTATGCCAGCATTGTAGCCAGCAGCCGCTGCATAGTCCTTTTCTTATCTTCAGGCAACCTGGCTTCCATTACTCTGGAATAAATTTCGGTTCAGATAAATGAGATCACTGCAGTGGGACGTTCTAGGAAGCTGGCTCTGTATATAAATAATATACCAAATTAAGGAATAGGGTGCACAGAGTACAGTCCTATTTGTGGTAGTGTGGTCGAGAAGTTAGGCTTATCAGAGGGCTGTGTTAAACATTTATTGTACGCACTCAGGCAAGAAATTATAGCACACACTCAAAGACTGAATCCAGACCAATTGTTTTGTATGAAAACGTATCACTTTTTTATTTTATTTTTAGAACCAAGAAGAACTAAGTTGCAGGTAAGTAACAGTTTGAAAAGGGGTAATACTTTTCAAATGCACAGTAGAACAGTAGAACTTTGCAATATAAAGAGATAGACTTTTGTATGCAATAAATAGAACAGAATGCGATTATATGGGAGGAAAACAGTGTTATGCATTAGCAGGTAAGTACTCGACCTACAGTCCCACTCTTCAGGGGTTTAGCTCAACATTGGGCAAGGTTCAGTTCCAGGTAGGCATTGCACCACCAGCGGCACTGGGGCAGCCGGGTGCAGAGGTCGCTGGGCCTGATGTAAATCAATGGAAACTTTGAACACCTCGAAGATGCGCTGTTTGCAGGTAAGTACCTACGATTTCAGGGCACAGGCCCCGAGGTTTAAGATCAGCACAGGGAGGGACACAAGGCAGCTCCAATGCTACACAACCAGCGGCACAGGGGGGCCGGGTACAACATCAGCGTCGGGCACCCAGTGTGTTTCAACGGGGCCTCTCAGTTGCTCAAAGAGGCTGCAGGCTCAGACCAGGAAACTGCTGAAGGTGACCACCATCTGAGCAGGTAAGTTGGAGGGCTGGGGGCGGTCAAGGCACCACCAGTTGGGCTCCCCAAGGCCGGATAGCTGAGGATGCAAAGGTACCTTTTGGTGTTGGGTTTTCTTGGTTGGAGCAGTTCGCGATCAGGGGGACCCTTCATGTAAAGGATGCAGGTAACTTCGTAGGGTCCAGGAGAGGTCAGTCACCAATGGAGACAAGGTCAGAATTGCAGGGGAGACTTCACAAGACAGGTGAGCCACTCAGACTTGTTCCGTGGGCATCGAGTGCAGAGTGGGAAGGGGTCATGGATCCACCTGGATCAAGAATCCTCGGTGTAGTTTGTTTTGGACAGGGCTGCTGTCCTCAAGAGATATGGCTGAAGAGTGGCATCTTCCTAGGGTTCTTGGAAGTCGCTTGCTACAGGACAGGCATCATCTTCTTGGCAGGGTCTTTGAGCAGTGGTTGCCTTCCAGGCTGGGCTCGGCTGCTCTGCTTCTTGTTCATCCTTTTCTTTTTTGGTCACAGGAATCGAAGGAGAAAGGTTCAGGGGTACCCCTACATATTGAATTTAGGGGTGTAACAGTTACTTGCAGATAATAGCCAATGACCCACTTGCCTTTAGGGTAACTACACCCTTAAAATGTACTCTCCCTTTGTGGTGGGGGTCATCCCCCTAACCTGATTGGGTTGAATCCTTCCATTCAAGGTGGAGGATTTCCTAAGGAGGGGATCACCTTGGTTCAGGGCACCTTAGAAGTGGTCTTTGCAGAGAGGGGACACACTCTCCCAACTTCTAATTTTCCCCCGACCTTGCCGCCAAAAGTGGGGCTCAGTCAAGGGGGTGGCATCTCCACTAGCTAGAGAGGCCCGGGCTAGCATATCAAAGGGAAGGAAGCCTTTGAGGCTCACTGCTCTGAATGCTGTACCTGCTCGGGGGTAGGTGTGAAGAACCTCCACCCCAAGCTCGAGAGCACAAGGGCTCCTGCCTCAGGGGGTCAGAAATATGTTTGTGTGTGACAGGCTGGTGCAGATCAATCAACTGGTCATGAGGGAGTTGGTCATTTTTTAGGGGGCATCTCTAAGATTCTGAGTGCATTTTGTAATAAATCTAACACTGGCATCAGTGTGGGTTTATTATGCTGAGTCGCTTGATACTCTGACATGCCGTAGGCCCAGTAACAACCCCACCCCTGCTGACGAAGCATGGGCTTCACAATGTGGCTGGACACAATCAAATGATCCATTGGCCAATCATCAATAGACCCCACCATCTTACCTTCTTCAGTTTGTGTGAGCAACTTGTCCCTTACTACCTGCTGGTGTTTACTAGCTGATTTCAAATTATCCACTCAGCGTCTCACCCTTGGGCCCTCATAACTGAATCTGATACCCCAAGTAAACCCTTGCAACAAAATCCTAGCATCGTCCTGCCTGTCATAGTTGGAAAGCTTGTCCTGTTTAATGAGTGTACAAGCTCTTCCCCACAGGTCCCTGTCTGCCCCTCCCTGACCTGTAAGCCCCTGACTGTCCCTGCTGTGCCCCGCTGTATCTCTGCTGCTGTCTCAGACCTATTGGTGCTGGACTCCCTCCCCGAAACAGTTGACCAAGGTATGCCTCCCTGTGCACTTGGAGCATTCATGACGGAACTTACAATATTCCTTCATTCAGCTCCCTTTGTTGTAATCCCAGCAAGCTCCCACTTGGTTAGCCTGGCCTCTGCCTGCTCCTCCCACCCCTCCCTGAGTAAGATTCCCTAAACGGGCCTATACACAATTGGTAATCCGCTAGCTGTAAAAATTGTCTTCCCAAACTTGACAGGCCTCATTGGTCCATATCAATTTTACCCCATTGTGCCTCTGGATCAAATGCCTTATGGGCCCTAAACTCCTCATCGTACTAGACCCATGTATAGCCACCATCATTTATTTGTGTCTTTCTGATGACATCCATGTATTGTAAAGTGGGACCAACCTCTCTGGGTCCTTCTCGCAGTAAATGCTAGCATATATAAGGAATCCTGCCATCCAGTTCTCAATATTAACCACCACCTTTGGTCACTTAGACAGCTCAAATTCTTCTTCCTCAGACCCTTCTTCTGACCTTAGCTTACTGTGCAGCAGCTTCATCATTTCTATATATTCCCCCTTCCATCCTTCCAGCTTTGATGACCCCATATAAGCAGTGTCTTAATTCTCGAACTCTTCACTCTCGCACTTATCTGACTTCCCCCCTTTCTCTAGCTTGGTGTCCAGTTTGGGGTCCTTATCTGCCCCCACAGACTTGTTGAGCCCATTCCCAGATGACCCCTGTTGCTCCTTATTTGACTCTATCAACCCAAAGCCACATTGGACCCATGGTTTCTTGTCCCCCACTACTGTACCAATTGTGCCCTCAGTGTGCTTGTCTGTATCAACACCTAGATCCTTGACATATCGACCTTTGCTGAAGCGGGCCTCCCCACTGGCTGGAGGTTCCTTAGCCTCCACACCCATCATATCATTACAGTAGTGTACGTCCCGCTCCACGTTGCCTTACCTGGACTCAAAGTCGGTGCCCACTCGTTGGTCCGCCATTTCGGCAATTCCTCTCCCCGCATGGTTCCACCACTTTAACATACTATAACCAGATTGATTATTAGCACCCCCCACCCCTCATGCTGTTTCCTCCCCTCTCATTCTACCCACTACACTTCATCCTTCTCAAGCAATTCACCGCTTTCCAAGCTCTTTTCCTTGTAATCAAGTGTGCTTACATCGTGGTGCACCACCACATTTCGAACCCACTTACGCTGAGGGGTGGTACCTTGCCCTCCCAGCCTGCCCGCTGAAGCTGAACGACTTCTTCCATGCATACGACGGTCTGGGGTTGCACTCCACCATCCTGCCTATTGCAAAGCCGAGGCCACAACAGACCTACTTGGGGAGATGATCATGTCGTCCATCGCTGCAGTCCAGCTAGCCGCACAGGGCCGCTCCTTCTCTCCTCCTCGGGACCAATGAGCCCTACTAAGCTCTCCCGAGTCTGCGACCGTTGTTACCGTGTCAACTTATGGGAGAAAAGGCAGGCCCGGTGTGGTACAATCCCAAGACTGATGACCTCCTATTTTACCTGAGACCCGCCTAATACCAGAAGCACTGTCCTGAACCTCAGTACCGGTGGCTCCCTGTACCCTGAAACTCGTGCCCTCCAACTCGCCTCTGCCTGACCCATGCCCAGTACCCCCTACCTGCTTTACAGTAAACCTTCACTGGGGGCTTTGCCTCATCCCCTCTGCATGGTAACATGTCCAAAACCCAAAGAAGCACCCTGTATCAGACCTCTTCTCCTATTGCTCATCCTCACTCCAACTTAATTCTGCTGCTGTCACTGCAGGCGGGACCTCCAAAGTAAAGGTCCTCTCCCAAACCCCAGAATCCACTAGCCCACCCTGTGATGAGGCATCCCCTCCCATTTACCCTGGGCCCATCAAGGTCCCCTGTTTCTGTTCCCTGTGGGACCACTGTGCTCTTACCCATGCAGGTGCCCTGCTCAGACAACTGTCCCTGTCCCAGTCTATGGGGTTCCAACTGCCCTGTAACTCACCACATGTGCCTTCCTCGTCCACCACCTCTGTGCCTTGTATTGGAGAGTACCCACACTCCCTCAGTAATTGTTTGGTAAACTTCCCTAAAATCAACCTGCTGTGCCCTCTTTTCTCCTGCCCCTACTTGATTACGGCTTAGTGCTGGTTTCCTGCTCCCCCCTGCCCCTCGCTCCCCCACCACTACTCAGCACGCCATAATGGCCTTTCAGGCCTGACCACGATGAACAGCCCTTCCCAACCCCCTCACTCAGGCTTCACTAAAGCTAGCAAGGCCTCCCCCACAGACGGGAAGGCCTCGTCCATTGCGGCACTTGCTTTCCATCTGGGGAGAGCCTCCATGTTCCCCTGCTGCTCTGTTTCTCAGCCCTCAAACCGCAACAGCCTTCTCTCCTCCTCACTTGATGTAATTGTGATCCAGCACTACACTTAATCAGGGATCGATTCTCATCAATATTTCATACAAATAGCCCATACACATTCACCCTACTGATAAAATCCCTGTTGCGCTGGGGGTCAAGTTTTAATGACGTGAAAAATTGTTTCCTTCACAGATTCATGTCTAATATTTCTAGATACATAACTAAACATATGTATCGACTCTCTTTCTTCTGGTCGATGGACCAATTAGTTGAGAAGTTAATTGTAATAATAGTACTATCTATCTATCTATCTATCTATCTATCTATCTATCTATCTATCTATCTATCTATCTATCTATCTATCTATCTATCTATCTATCTATCTATCGATCTATAATCACAGACTCTCGGTAAAATTAATAATGTTTATCTCAAATAAATGTGAATAATAATGCTCATCACATACAGGTTACAAATGCAAACAAAGAATCTCGCAAGAGGGAGAGAAAATCAATCCGCAAAATTCAAACAGTGTCATACTCATCATCAAATGAACGTTATGCATATGAAGCAGTGAATAGATAAAGAGACATAAGTTTCAGCAAAATTATGTGAAACGATATACATATGATGGAGTGGATAGATGAAGAGACATAAGTTTCAGAGACAAAAATACATTTGCAAATGAATATGCAAAGTACAAGTCAAAGATAATACGAACCAAAGATCAGTGAAATACCACCTCCCTGGCCAAGGAGATAGTGGGGGTCCCCTGAAATAGAGATTTGGAACAAAGATTTCAGGACTCAGGAAAGGAACAGGAACAGCTAGGCCTCTCTGCAAACCAACGGACAGCGATGAAATAACCCCTCTCTCCTCTCCATCCGACCTAAGCTAAAACCACACCCCTAAAGGCACCCCAGTTATACCATAAAACCTACATGTCCAACCCACATTAGTTGAAACAATTCATAAAATTCGACTGCTGCTTGGATGGTTTGGGAGGTGGTCTATTACACCACCATGTTCACATTCAAAATTCCTACAGTCTTTTGTTTATTCATCGTTCACATAACGTAATACACGTCTAGTGAATGCAAATACATCTAAATGTAACACTTTATCATTTCACGTGAGTCTTTCAGCTATGTCCACAGTCTTGGGTCACACGGCCAGTCTCATCTTTTGGCAAGCGAACAATGTTTTCTGAGCTGAACAACCTTGACTTTTTCCTCTTCTTCTGCAGCGCTCAGCATTTCTGTCTATTTTTCGGGTTATTCATGCTCTCTCTCCAGGCCCTCATTTATCATGTCAATTTTAGGAAAATGCAGGCCCATTCAGCTCACTATGACGTGTAAAACATAAGCATTCATTAATTACACGGAAATGCACTTTTCACTGTTTACCAACCACCTTTGCCCTATCCCCTGTTAAAACTTTTCTTTAAAAAACTTTAAGTAAAAGCGGCATTATACACTTTTTAATAGCAAGATGCGAAATGTGGCCTAGACATGCATTAACTGTGTTTCTTTTGAAACACAATGTAAAATGTGGCCTAGTTCTTTCATACATTAGTTCACATTAGTGCACGCATGCGCAAAGCAGTTTCCCGTGTGGTTGATGTGATTTGCACATTAGTTTTCACTGCACACTCTTAGTAAGTATTATGGGGGTGTCAATTCGAGCATGTTTCTTTTTGCAAAACCCTGCTCCATCAACCGCCTGAGAAGGGGCCGTTCTACGAGGGGTCCGGCGCAGCAAGGAACAGGCCAGCACCGTGGCTGCAACCCCCTCTGCAGCCTTTCTCATGGGGTGGCAGCTATGCAACAGCACCCCCTCTGTGACCAGATCCAGGTACCCAGGGGCTTCCAGGAGCTGCAAGGCCCGCACCACCATCTCGTCCATGGACATCAAAGACATTCTAGCCAGCCCTCATATAGACACAGTATAAAATACTGTACCCCTGAAACACTATTATGATGCCCTAAAACTGCTTGACACACTACAACCACAAACAAAAACTCCCAAGACGCTCACTTGCCTGGTACCAGCCACCGTATCACCAAGACAAAACGGTGGCTGGTAGCACAAAATGCCCGCTTATAAACTCCTGAGGCTACAAAAGTTGCACAAAGCTTGCATAAACTCCCGACAAGTCAACAGACTGCTCCACTTCCCCAAATTACCCACCAAATCCTCATTCCGTTTACTTGTCTTTCTTAACAGAAATGTAAGATTTGTTAAAGTACTGCAGCTCAGAACTCATTAAAATACAACCATTTATGGCTAAAACAAGTGTAGAGTGCAATGCAATCACTTATTTCACAACAAGGGTGAAGTGTTAGTTGAAAAGTGCTTTAGAAAAGAGAGTGATGAACACGTAATGAGCAAAAGATGAAAACTGGTAAACACCACAGTCTTCTAAATGTAACACCTATCATTCTACGTCACATATTAAATGGTAAAAACGTGAATATGGCAAAGGGGACTTTTAGTAATTTTTGGTCAGTGACACAACCACACTACTTTAATTGCAGAAAAGTATATGACTGTGCTGCTTTGTCTCTTAGTTGCTCTGTGATCAGGATCCATTTTATCCGGAAATCAAGTCTGCCAGTTGTAGGTTGCTAATTTATAGAAAGGGAGGCATGTTTGGCTTACAGTTATTGCTTTTATGACAGATCAGGGCCTCTCACTCCGAATCTTATTAGGCTGATTGTAGCAGGTCAACTACAGACTCTGCAGCAAGTGGGGCTTATCCGTAAACATTTTTTACACAGGGCACTGTCTAAAATATATCATGATCCTAGATATTTCACTTTTATATGTGGTGAAGGCCCCGTCCTCAAAGCGTGACTTTTTCTGAAGCCTACAATGCTCATGTTGCAAGAAGGCTCTCGGCTGTATGACTACACACGAGAGGTCATATACATACAGCCCAATATATGTCAGCTACAGCCGAATACTTAATCAAAACCTGCAGGTTTATAAAGCAGCCTACAGTAAAGCAGAGCTTCCTATAAAAGCCTATTGCAACTTGAAGTATATCCTTGAAGTATATTTTGAGGTCAAACCTACAGGCCTAATTAGTTTCTTTCCACTGATTGTGCTTCGATTGAGGAACTATTTCTTCTTTCTTTGCAAATTGTTTTATAACCCTAAAACTCAACCCACCTGAAGGTATTGGATCACTTTACATGAGCACAAGTTATGTTACACAAAGTCCCATTAATGTTTTTATCGAGTGTGCCTTTGGGGATAGAGTTCTGGGAGCTTTGTACTTGACATCCATCATGCTCGGATGACTCCTTGTGTATGCATTTGTTTTATCCTTCTCTCCAGCCACTCCACTCTAGTCACTCTACTCTATCCTGCTCCATTGTACTCCACTCGACGCAACTCCATGCCACTCTGCTCTTCGGCACTCCATCTACGCCACTCCACATCACTCCACTCTACAACACTCTACTCTATGACACTCACTATATGACACTCCATGAAACTCCACTCTATGCCACTCCAGTCTACTACATTTTTGTCGCTGTTGCTTCTCATTCCCAACCTCCCCATAGTACTACACCCCAGTCGCACCCTCCTTGTTTTTTTTTTTTTTTTTTAAACTTTATTGTGCAAAATAGCATCATTACAAATATGGGCCCACAACCACCAGGGCCGGCCGCTAGTACATGCATGTCAGTTGCTTGACGTCACGAAGCAGCGACTGATCCCCAGAGGTTCAGCAGGGTTACAGGAGATATTCTCGGCAACTCAGAAGCTAGGCAGGATACAAATATTTTAAATTTTAAAAGAAAAGAACAAACAAAAAAACAATGAAACAAAACTCAAGGCGAGAAACAGTCTAGACGGTGTCGAGTGCCGATGGGGGGATCCCACCATACCAGGTAGAGAATCAGGAGGACAATAGAGATGACCAGGGGGGGGGGAGGCAGCGGGGAAGTCAGAACAATCAGCCAAAAGGGTACAGTATTCCAGGAACCTCAGGATCAGGGGGACAGAGAAATGTCCGGAGTATCTACAAAAGGGGGCGTACAGATGTTACCTCGGTAGGTGTTCCACTGACCCCAAATTCTACCCCACGCCCCAGGCTTGCCCCGAACCAGATACACCGTCTTCTCTCTGAACATGCACCAGTCCATGTTTTCCTTCCACACTGACCCGGTGGGAGGCCGTCTGGAACGCCAAAGCTGCGCGATATCCCTCTTTGCAATCATGTTCCCAAGTGCCGCCCACCGGGCCTGGGCGACGTTGTAGTCATTCGGCTCCCATACATTCAACAAACATCGACGGGCCTCAGGCAACAGAGCGACCCCAGTGACACACTCCATTACAGCATGCACACGGTGCCAATATGCCGCAACCTCGCGGCACTCCCAAAGGATATGAAGGAAGGTGGCGCTCATTCCACAGCTGTGCTTACACAACCCATCCGAAGAAAAACCCATCACAACCAAACGAGGACCCGTCACATAAACACGGTGAAGAATTTTGAGCTGGACGAGACGGAGACGGGCAGGAATGGCAACCTCTTTCGGGGAGGACAGTGCGGACTGCCAGTCTTCATCATCCAACTCCAACCCGTCTCCGGTCCAGGCCTCCCTAAGACGCACAAGGAGGTCCGCCCGATTGTTGATTAATTTCTTATAAATCAAGGAAATCGTACTATCGGGCAGATGACCATCAAGTATACGGTCCTCGAGTGGTGAAGATGCAGGGACTGTGGTACCGGCCTCGAAGACCGACAGCAAAGCATGGCGAACCTGTGCATATGTGAAGAACTCCCTCTCACTCAACTCCTACTCACTCTGAAGCACCGCAAAGGATTTGACCGCACCTTTCACTCAGAGATCACCCACTCTGCTAATGCCAATCGTATCCCAGTTCTCAAAACCTTTCGTTGTCCAGAGGCATCCCAATCTGTCCGATGCAAACAAGGGGGTCGCTCGTGTCAGGCGATCATTCCATCCCACAGCCACATTGGCATCCTTCCAAACACGTACTGCAATCTTAGCGGGTCCCGTTAGGTTCCTCCCCGCCGTCCGAGAGTAGAGCGCTCTGTTGAAGTTGCCACCAGGCAACTGATATTTATCCATCTCGAAAGCCGGATTTGGACCGGGTGCATACGTAGCATGGTTGATGGCGGACAACTGGGAGGCCCAATAATACCTCCTGATGTCCGGGAGCGCGATGCCCCCGTCATACCAGGGGAGAGTCAGTTTTGCAAGAGCGATGCGTGCGCGACCATCCCAAACAAGTCTCCTCTGTAAACCCTCCACCTCCCGAAAGTAGGCCGCCGGAATATTATCAAAGGAGTTCTGGAGTGCGTAGAGAAATCGGGGCAGGGACATCATTTTAAAAAGTGCCGCTCGACCGAGTGGCGACAACGGCAATCTACGCCACCGAGCCACGTCCAACCTCAATCGCCGGAGAGGGGGAAGGAGATTATGCTCGTGGCGGACCGCCGGGTCCAACGATACGTAGACCCCCAAGTACTTGAAACCGGATTGCGAAATTTGAATGGGAAACCTATTCGGTAAGGGGGGAATGCCACCGGAGATAACATACACACACGATTTAGACCAATTAATGATCAAACCGGAGTTTTTACCGAAAGAAGTGAGGACGTCAAATAGGACGTTAAGGGATTCACGCGGGGAGGTGAGGTACAAAAGAATATCGTCGTCGTACAACGAAACCCGGTCTTCAAAGTCAGGGGACTACTGGATGCCCTTTATCGATGGTTCCCATCGGAGCCAGGCTGCAAGCGGTTCTAGAGCAAGAGCAAAGAGCAGGGGGGACAACTGACACCCCTGCCTAGTACCCCTCCAGAGAGCGAAGGGCTGGGACACCCTACCATTGACAACAACTTGAGCTAGTGGATCCGTATATAGAAGTCTCACCCATCTAATAAATCCCGCACCGAAACCGAACTTCGCCAGAGTGGCCCAAAGATATGGCCCTTCTATCGTATCAAAGGCCATCGTGGCGTCCAAGGAAGCCAAGATGGCCGGCTCGGAGAGAAACTCCGCCCTGGCGAGAACGCCATGTAAGCGCCGCAAGTTGAGAGCAGTGTTCCGGTGCGGAATGAAACCAGATTGATCCGGATGAATCAGGTCACAGATAACAGCGAGTAAGCGATTAGCAAGGACCTTGGCGAGAATCTTCGGTTCAGCATTCAATAGGGAAATAGGTCTGTATGAGGCACAACGATCACGAGGCTTGCCCTCCTTAGGAATCACAACTATAGTGGCCAGACGCTGGTCACAAGGGAGGGAACCAAGCTCACGCGACTCCAGAAACATATCACAGAGAAATGGTGCGACTTTATCCAGGCGCAATTTGTACAATTCAATAGGCAATCCGTTGGGGCCCATAGCTTTGCCAGAACGAAGGGAACGAATCGGGGTAGCAATCTCGTCGGCCGACAACGATGCCTCCATGCGCTCTCGATCCTCTTCAGACAGGCAGGGCAGCGCAATGTCCCTCAACAAGAAACGAGAGTCATCCTCATCTCTATCGGACCACACGAAAATAGTCAGCAAAACACTCCACAATCTCGCCAGGGTCAGTCACATGCACAACGTCAGAATTCTGAAGCACAGGGACCACACGGTTCGCTCTCTCCTTATTATCAAGCCATGCAATCAATTTAGCCGCCTTATCCCCGACATAATACAGTCTACCTTGCAGTTCCCTGTACATTGTCTTGGCAGCATCCGTAACAAGGGATTTATATTCAAACTGTTTCAAGCTAAGGGCGTGGAGCCTATCCTGGGTGACACCTAAGTCTAGATCAGCCTCCAACTCTAGAATTTCGGCCTCCAGCTTCACGACCTCCCCATTCCTAGCTTTCTTGGTCTCGACTATTAAAGATAGGGCCTGTCCACGAATAACAGTTTTGAAGGCTTCCCACAGGGACACTGAGGACAAAACAGACCCCTCGTTCTCCAGGAAGTAGTGCTCGAGCGACTTAATGAGGCTGTTGCGAGTCTTGGGGTTGCGCAGATGCCAAGAGTTAATAGGGGCTATCCGCCCCGCGGCTTGCGTCCCCGTGTCGAAAAGAAGCCACACAGGGGAGTGATCTGAAATGCCCCGGGCCAAATGCCTTACCTCCCCAACGTGGGGGGACTGGGCCGCGGGCATGAGGAAGTAATCAAGCCTGGAGAGACTCCCATGAGCCCCGGAGTGGAAGGTGTATTGACATTGCGTCGGATGCATTAACCTCCAGCAATCCACCAGACCAAAGGTGTCCAAAAACCCACCAAGCCATGATTGGGAAACGGGAAGGGCCCTGGGGGGGTGGCGATCCAGATCGCCGGATAGCACGGAGTTGAAGTCCCCACCCATGAGGTGAAGACTATCGGGGAGTTCCAGCAACATCCGATCAACATCAGAGAAAGTGGAGGTCTGGAGGCCTGGGGGAACATATATCGTGGCTAAAGAAAGAGTCTTACCCTCCCACCTACCGGTTAGGGCGGCATAACGCCCTCTGTCGTCAAGGATGACATTATCAATCTCTAGTGGGAGGGAAGACCGGACCAGAATACCAACCCCTCTGGAACCAGTGGTGAAACCGGAGTGTGCAACCAATCGGTACCCCCACCTATTCATAGCATGACACACATTGCCGACCAAATGCGTCTCCTGCAGGAATACCGCATCAGGAGTCAAACGACGCAAATATTGTAGTACAACACCCCGTTTAATACGATTCCCCAATCCATTGACGTTCCAAGAAATCAACCTCAACCCACTACCCCCCATCCCCACAAGAGTTGCATGAGTCCCCCCACAGAGAGCAGGACACCTGAAGCAGAGAAAGAACCAATATGCCGCCTTGAGAAAAGAAAACACGAACACAAACACGCCCTCCCACCCCCCAACCAAAACCCGTTACAACTCCCCCCTCCCTGCACCCCTGCAGACTAAAAAGCCACCCCAAAATGCAGTGTGCCTGTCGCCCTAACAATCCCACTCTACAAAAAGACCCCGGAGGAGGAGAGAGGCCCGTCTCCACCCGCTACCCGGACGCGAACTACTATAAGGCAAAATATTCAAAAGAAGTAGAACCCAACTGAGCAATGTCCGAATGTCAAGGTTAGGGACCAAATGGTCACTTCTGTGTAGGCTCACCACCCTCGGCACCGCCAGGGTTCCCCGTTCGATCGCCCCAACCAGGCAGGGAATCCAACCAGTCACTCACATTGTCCGGTCGCTCGAAAAAGAAGGTCCGTTCCTCGTATTCCACTCGAAGCCTGGTAGGGAAAAGCATAGCATACTTCAATCCCAGGTCCCGGAGACGTCGCTTAACCCCCTGAAAGCCCATCCTCTGTCTCTGGACAAGTTGAGTGAAGTCCGGGAAAAAATTGACAGAGGAGTTTTCAAATTTCACCGGGCCGTGCACTCTCGAAGCCTGCAAAATCGCATCACGGTCTCTGAAATGAAAAACTTTCGCGATGATAGGCCTCGGAGGAGCACCAGGCTTGGGCTTACCGCCCGGGACACGATGTGCACGCTCCACAGCGAAAAACTTGCTCAGTCCAGAAGGGGCAAGATGGGTGAGGATTAGATCTTCGACCAGGAGGTCAACCGAACGAGTCTCGGGATTCTCTGGAACACCTATGACGCGAATGTTGTTGCGTCTTGCCCTGTTCTCAAAATCCTCCAGCTGATGGGACATCAGTTCGTTGGCCTATTTCAGAGTGCCAAGGTCTGTTTGAAGTTCCGACACATCGGCCGTGAGGCTGGAAGTCTTCAAATCCAATGACTTCACCTTCTCGTTAGTCTTAGACAGGTCGGCCCTGATTAGAGTGACATCAATGGCGACCGTGTCAATTTTACGAGCCAGAGCCTCATACTGCTGGCCGATGGTCTCCTTCATGCCGGTGATGGTGCCCATAATGTCCTGCAGGGACAAGTCAACAGGGGCAGAAGGGTCGTCTCTGGCGTCCTCCGGGGTACTGCTGGAGAGCCCGGGGGATCCTTTGGCTTGAGTGTAACGGTCCATAACATTTGTCTGGAACGGTCCCCCATGAAGAGACGTCTTGGTCTTCCGCTTCTCGGGTTCACCCCTGCCCGTCATGTTGGAAGATGCACCCCGGAGGGGCCCGCAAGACCTGGTGAAAATGGCCGCCGGCAGGTCGGGCACCAACAGGCCAAGAAACTGGCTCGTACGGTCCGGAGAAAGTCACGACTTGAGCCAAGAGGCTATAATGAGGAGGCAGCGATGACACTAAATGGAGGCTGGATTGGTCCCCGGCCGAGCGAAACGGTCTCTCAATCAGACCATGTCAGGATCCGGAAACGAAACCGAAAGTGGGGGTACGGCCACCGATGAGGTCCCACTGCCGTTGTTGTTCATCTACGTCCCGGCTCCACAAATCACCAAATCGGCCTCCAGGTGGGCCTCAAAAGTTCAAAGTGCTGTAATTCTGGTCGCCCAAGTCCGATTCAAATTCTGGAAAGAGTTATGGACTCAGTCGAGGTTCACCTTCGAGAGTCCGTCCGAGAAATCAGGATATCATCAGAATAAATTGCGAGGAGTGGCGAGGGTCCGGGGAGCCCTGTGCTCACCCAACCATCTTGGATGTGCGCTAAGCTCCTCCTCCCTTGTTTTTTTTTAAAACATATTTTATTGTCTTTTATATATGTCATTATACACTTGGGTCCGGCATTACAACATATTGCTTTAGGCATGTGCCTTTGTCATAGCTTGCAGTCATTTTGGCTGCAAAACTTTACCATGAAATCAGTATCATTTAACGTACAATGCTACAAATTTTTCCACTCTAGTCATGTACTGTCGAATCCCCCCACTCCCAACTTTCCCCAACTACCCCTCACCCCCCTGCACTGCTGTCAACTAGGGTATTGCACTATATTCCTCTGAGTTTGGCTATGGGTAGACATCTGTGTAGGAGAGTAGGATCTGCTTCACATGGGTACCCCCACTTTTTGCTGGTGTTTCACTGTTTTTCGACCTTAGTCTGGCTGTGGCCCTGCTAATCAGGGCCACAGCCTAGCTGCTTCCTCTCTAAAATGGTTTGCATGTACATTAGGTAGATATCTAATTGGCTTCTGGAATACCTTATAAGCCCCTAGTATATGGTATACTATGTACCTTGGGCATAGGTACCTCAGAGGCCTACCAGGGGCTGAAGCATGTATTATGCCACCCCTGGGAAGCACTCCAAAATGGCACCACAGGTCTGCTACTGCAGCCTGGGTAAGGGTGTGCTTGCACCCCTTACAGTGGTATAGGCTACCTATATCCACATATATATATAGACACATGTAATCCTATAAGTCACTCCTATGGCAGGCCTTAACAATCCTGAAGTGCTTGGTTTTCTGTGAGAGGGTGCCCAAGCATGAGCCCCTCTGCAGCTTTCGGAAATCCTTCCTTATGGCTGTTCTGTGATACAGCCATACCATATACTCTTAAGTGCATTATAACCTCGCGGTAAATGCTAACTTTGGAATGGCTGCATCAAAACATGTTGTGTTTGGTGTCAAATGCTTTGGAAAACTACCCCCCCCCCCCACCAATTCTGATGGCGGGGGTAGCATACCACCCTTCTAGAGGTAGAGACATGTTCACACTGGTCAAACCCGGTAGGACTTTCCTGAGCCCTGGCATCACAAAATGGATGCCTCTGTCACAGACCTGGGTCTGGCCTCCTGCTGCTGATTGAAACTCCGGCAGGGGAGGCCTTGACAATAGGTTTCCTGTCGAAGGGAGGTGTAACCACCTCCCCAGACAGGCAGATGTGTATTGGGGCTGGGCGGG
This sequence comes from Triturus cristatus, assembly GCF_964204655.1. NCBI lineage: Eukaryota > Metazoa > Chordata > Amphibia > Caudata > Salamandridae > Triturus > Triturus cristatus. The sequence continues at coordinate 1,184,778,496 of NC_140581.1, read as the reverse complement.
AGCACTCTCTGGTGCTTTGAAGTCCTGCACTGGGAGCACACTTGGTGTCCCTGTGCATAGTCCAGTTCATACTGGTTGCAGGGTCTACCTGCCCCTGCTCTGGCACGAAACTGGACAAAGGAAATGGGTGTAACTACCCCTCTTTCCAAGCCCACCCATAGGTGGGGCCTTAGAGTTAGTCCATCCCCTAAACTTAGTATAGGTATAGGAATCCAGTCCCTAGGACTTAAGATTACCCTGGATGAAACTCTGCAACATATATCCTGGACCTTTGACTTTCTATCACGACTAGAAGACGGAAGAAATCTCCCTTGGGGTCAAGGAGTGACTCCCCTGCTTGGCAGGCACCAAAGAAGCAACTGACCGGTCTGCATCGCTGAAGCTCCTGCCGGACGCCGAAGTCTTTGCATCACCAGAGGTGGATTTCCAGACTTCCCCGAGGCTACCCTGAGTCCACAGCAAAGCTGAGGCCCGTGGCTATCGTGGGTGACATGGAACCGTGACCCCTGGACACCGTAATCTTTTGTAGAAACAGCATCTTCCAGGGCTTCCTCCAAGTTGTGCTTTGGGCTCCGAGTAGCCCCAGCCTTGAGCACCTCCTGCACCGAAGATTGCTGGCCTCCACTCCACGAGTGACCCGTGGGCCAGTTTCAAGTGCGACCGCTCGAGGCTCCTTCGCGATCACTATCCCGTTGGCTAGCAGGTCCCCACGAAGGCAACTCCTCTTCTGCTTGGGCTTTCCTGGTTGTTCTAGACGTGCCCTGACTTACCCTCGCTGGGTGAGACCCTCAGACTTTGCTGGTCTGCACCGCAGTGCTTTCTCTGAATTCCTGTGACTTGCTGTTGCCAAGGCTTGTTGGGTCCAATCTGGTCGCCGACACCGCAGCACTCGACAGACTTCGTAGGACAGCTCAAATCCGTCTCGTGGACTTCGTCGACACCTCCTGGACCTCGTGGCTGAAGAGTCAAGACACCCATCAACTCACCTGAAGCACCCGACATCTGTGGGCATTGGTCCATCCTGCCCTCGGTCACTGGCTAGTGACCCAGACTCTGTCCCCTCTGCTTTCAGGTTCCTGACATCCTAGATCCAGGCTTGGATATAGGATGTAAGACACTTCTCCTCTTCACGGCAGCAGCAGTTCTTTGCAGGCTTCCATTGCAATCGACGACGCAACCCGACACCAATAGACACCTATGCACCCGGCTTCCATGGGTGAGGTAACTCGAGTACTCCGGTGCTCCCGTGGGTGCTAGCCCTAGAACTTCTTAAGTCCAAAAGGGTTTGGTCCTGACTCGATCAGAAGTGTCCCTAATCTTTAAATTTCCAACTGCCCATAGAAGATAACGGGAACCCGCTGTTGTGTTTACACACTGCATACAGTCCCCGTGGGTCCCCTGTGTCACTACCTTGGGTGGTTCCTTGGGGTCCCAGCGATTCTCCAGATTCTAGGCCTTGTCTACTTCAGTCGTGGTTCTTATACCACTTTTTTGGTATATGGTTTGGTACGCCCCTAGGGCCCAAACGTGTATTTGTGCTATTTCTGATGATTGCTCACTTGTAACTTAAGTACTTCGAACTCCAGTCTCATAAAGAGACTAGAGGGGTGTGTTTTATCTTAAATACATATATTTTAAATATATACCTGGTGTGGTTGTCCTTTCATTTGATCATTCAAGAGATTATAGACTGGTAAAACAAGCTGCTTTACATTCCTTCAAGACTTAGCCAGAAGGCTGCTCTCCATAGCTACCACTAGGATAGCTTTCAAAAAGATTGTCTTTAACCTATCACCATAAGGGGTTGTTTGGACTGATACAAGGTGCCGACTAGAACTAGTGGACAGCATATATCAGGCCACCTTCTCACAATCTGGAGCATCGGTGGTGCTTACGACTGCCCAACCCTTCATGTGTATCTTAGTCATTGGGCACTTCTCTCTCTGGACGCTCGTTCAACCCCTCGTCCTGATCCCGGATCCCTGGTCTCCCGTGCCAAGATGGTCTTATGGGGTATTTGGTTCAGATCCCTGGCCCACATGTTTCATGTCCTCCACCAGCGCCTCCCAGGCTTGCGCCCTCTCAGCTCTACCTTTACCCCTTCTCGCATTCCTAAGCAGTATTCTATCTTCGCAGCTGGCCCATTTCTCCAGCTCTCGTTTCCATCTGGGACAAGCTGGTGCTTTCCATTTGGTTATTTCTCGCTTCGCCAATATGAAGGCTAGGTCTTGAAATCTAGCAGTAACCTTAGTCTTAGCTGAGTGAGAAAACCCATTTAGTAATACATGTTCTGGTATGCACGCCACTATCCGCCCTATTACTCTTGTCATTTCCCTTGTCACTTCATGCTAGTAATTCGCTAACAGGGGACAGCTCCATATCATGTGTATGAAATTAGCTCCCTTTTCTCTGCATCTCGGGCATTCCGCATCCTCCCTGTGGAAGAAGCGATTGATTCTATCCGGTGTGATGTATGCCCTATGTAATGTATAAAAGCTAATCAGCCTAAACCTCGCGTTGCGAGAGACTTTAGTGGCCCTTTGTAGTATGTTTTCCCAATCTTTGTCCTCTAGGGGTCTACCCAAGTCAGTTTCCCATTTGGTCCGGAGTCCCTCCAGTGGTTGTGTAGAGTCGCGTCTGATGGCCCTGTATAGGCAAGTGACAGCCTTTTTTGTACCCCCGCCAGGTCTATGTATTCACACATAGAGTGAGTTGGTGGTTCCGTCATCCCCGCCCCCCAATGTCTGCACATTGCCCCCGTGATTGCCCAGTAGAGCAGGAAGTGCCCCTGTTGGATATCCCATTCTGTGCGGAATGTGTCAAAGGTGAGTAATTCCCCATCTCTGTATCGGTCTCCAATTTTGGTAACCCCTGCTTGTGCCCATTCCTCTATCTGCCTCCACTGTCCCCCGTGTGAAAGTGCCTCGGGCAGTGCGCACGACAGCTCCGGTCAGTATGGGCGTTTTGTCTTCGTCTTTTGCAGACATCTACACCAGCAACGCCTTATCACCTTGTGCTCATTGGCACGGACATGCTGCAGTTTAATGGTGCCCATCAGGATGCCAAGCACTGCTGCTCTCTCCAGGGTGAAGGGAGGCCTCCTTTGTTCGGGGTCCAGGCTACTCGCCACCCACTGTGTGAACCTCTGCAGCTGCCCCGCTAGGTAGTATGTCTCCATCTCTGGAACCACCAGGCCCTCCTCTAGTTGCGCCCTCATTAATGTGGATAGGGCCACCCTCCGTCTGCTCGCACCCCATATAAAAGCTGAGAGGTACGAGTCCAACTCTCGGAACCATGCCGCCGGTATCCACACTGGTAGGGTGGTAAAGAAGTACAGCAGCCTGGGGAGAGCCACCATCTTCAGGAAGAACACTCTCCCTGCCACGGACAGAGGCAATGCCCCCCCAAAAGGCCATATTGCCCCTCAGGGATCTTAAAGCCCCCCCCCCCACATTCCCCTCCTGCACATCTGATATGGAGTGAAAAATCTTCACTCCCAGGTATCTGAAGCATCGAGGCTCCCACTGCAATTCTCCTAGCCCTTCAGGAGGCGGAATGTCCACCGTCACCAGGAACAGCCGGGAATTCTGCAAATTCACTTGGAGTCCTGATAGTGCGCCAACCACTCCCATTATGGTCTTAGCCCCCTCAAGTCCCCGTCCGTATCTTTTAGAAAGAGCAGGAGGTTGTCCGCGTACACTGCTATATGATGTGTTTGTCGGCCCAGCTGCAGCCCCCTGTATGCACTCCCGGACCACACCCTGCACACCAGGGGCTCTACGGCCAAGGCAAACAAGAAGGGGGATAGGGGGCACCCCTGACGCATTCCCCGCTCCACCCAGTACTGATCCGAGATCGTGCGGCCCGTGCGGACCCTAGCCACTGGGCCCTCATAGAGCAGTTTCACCTATCTTATGAATCCCTGTCCGATCCCCATTCTTGCCAGCACCGCATACAGAAACTCCCACTCTAGGCTGTTGAATGCTTTCTCTATGTCGATAGTGAAGACCGCTCCATCGGGTTCCTCCACTTTGCTCAGTTCAAGAATGGAAAGAAGGCGCCGTATATTGAGAGTTGTATTCCTGCTTGGTATAAACCCTGCCTGATCCTGATGGACCAGGGAGGTCATGTGTGGTAGTAGCCTGGTTGCCAGCAACTTACTTAGTATTTTAAAATCTAGATTTAACATGGGCAGGGGTTTGTATGCCGTGCACTCAAGAGGGGACTTATCCGGCTTGAGTAGCAGGATCACCACCGCTTCCCGCGTGGTCTGCTGTAGTACACCTCTATCCCTAACCTCCGCATAAAATTCTATCAATCTGGGGGCTAACTCCTTTACATAGGCAGCATAGAATTCCTGAGGAAGCCCATCTTTGCCCGGGGTCTTGCCTCTTGCCAACTCCTATAGAGGTGCTCATAATAGTCTCGGAATCTATTATTTATTTCTTCCTGTCTTTGTATTGGTCTTCCCCCCTGGTCCGAATTTTCTAGAATGTTGTTTCCCCGGCGGGTCGGGTTGGCAAGCCAAGCCAATAGACAACCTGCTTTATCTCGCTCCGCATGGGTCCTGTCAGTGTAAGCTTTGGAGTTAAAGCACCGCAGGTGCTCCTCCTGCACAGCTACCTCTGCCTTAGCTTCTAAGAGCTCTTGCCACAGCTCAGGGTGTTCGGGCCGTCTCAACTCTATATCCCTAAGCGCTCGGTCCGCCCTCTCCACGTCCGTAACCAATGTCCTTCGTACCCCGATTGATTTTGCCATACACCGTACTCTACTGATTGCTTTAAAGGCCTCCCACTCCATTCCCCTGGAATCAGTGGAAGAATCATTATCAGAAAAAAATGTTGTGATGTGGCCCTTAGTCTCCTGCAAGAATACCTGGTCCTCTAATGCCTCAGGTTTGAGGTACCAGATAGGAATAGGCTGGTGTTGTGCACCCCCACTATAATCTGACCAGTAGCGGGTTGTGATCCGAAACAGTTCTGGTCGGATATTCTGCCCCCTGGAGTAATGTATGTATGTCAAGTGAACATAGGAATGTATCTAGTCTGACATGTAAGTCATGAATATGTGAGAGTATTCTCTATCGGGTGGGTGGGTGCGTCACCGTGTGTCAACTAGTCCCCATCGGGTCTGCCACATCCTGAAGGTTCTGGCTATGTTATGAACTGGCAAGTCTCTGAGTGGAGGGTGCGACTGGTCCAGGTCAGGATCCGCGATACAGTTGAAGTCTCCCCCCATGACGACCGGGCCGGTCATGTAGGGCGCCAATCCTCCAGACAGGCGTTCCAGAAAATTAGTCTGGTCGACATTCGGACCATATATATTAATTAACGTGATGTCTTGCCCATCCAGCCCCCGTGACTATCACGTAGCGCCCCTCCGGGTCTACTTTGTGGGGGACCCCCGCTTGTACCCAGATCAGCACCCCCCTTGCAAACGCCGAGTACGATGAGTAATATGCTTGCTCTCTTCACCTTCGGTGCAGTGCAGCGCCCTCAGATGCCAGTGTGTGGGTGTCCTGGAGCATTGTTATATGAACTCCCTGCCTATTTAAGTGTGAGAATATTTTATATCTCTTGTGCATGGAATGCACACCCCTGACGTTCCAGGATAATATACTATATGTTGACCTTTTCGCCATTAATAGTGATCGTTCCCCCTGTCCCCAGCTCTCCGTGGAATCGGCCATCGATAACCGTCTCAGAGCCCTGCAGCGTTTGCTGCCATGTCTCATGCCCTTCTTGTGTTGACAGCAGCGCCCCCAGTTTCCAACTTAAATCTACTTTAACATCCCAACTCCCCCTCTCCTATTCAAACAACGCACTTGAGTGTCAGTGCAACGATTTTCCAAAGTTCGGGTAGAGGCTAGGCCGGTGTCCACCTGGAGGAGAACCGTGTCCCCCCCCCCCCCCCCCCCCGGTTCCCCCCACCCAGTGCATGTTGTGGTTCACAAACACCTTCCAGGGCCCCCTTTTGCCTCATATTACTGCATTGTCAGTGTGCAATGGGCCCCCCTCTTCAATATGCTATGGATACTTGCGTGTCCTGGTAGCCTTCAAACGATATCATCTGCCAGTCTGGGAGTCAGTTCAGGGATGGTCTGGCTGTCCTCCCCCACTGTGCCAGTGGTGGTGTTCGAGTCCGATTCCCTCGGGTCCTCCCCGGACAAAGAGGAAGTCTCCTGCGTCGCTGGCATGCTGAGTGAGGCCACTGCCTCCACTGCTCTCTCTCTGGCCTGTCGCATCTCTGCTGCCGTGGGTAGACTCCAGGAGTTCCCTTCGTTGTCCACAGGTCGTGCAGAGGCTCGTCCGGATTGTTCTTGCATCCTCTCTCTCCTTTCCTCTGGTGTTTGCTCGTCGATCCAGTCCCACACGTCCAGTGGGGTAGCGAAGAATTTGGTTCCCCTCTCCAACATCAGTCAAAGCTTGGCCGGGAATACCATGGAGTACTGAACTCCCATCTGCCGGAGCATCCGCTTGTCTGCAGTGTAAGATGCCCTTTGCTTCTGCACGTCTCTAGAGAAGTCTGGGAAAATTCACACAGTACTGTTTGCTATTTGGAGAGGTCCTTTCAACCAAGCACGACTCAACACTTGATCTCTATCCTTGTAGAATAGGAGCCGGGCCACTACTGGCCTTGGGGGCCTCCCAGGTGGAAGCGCTCTGGCAGGGACTCTATGTGCTCGCTCCAGAGCAAAGTAGGGGGATAGGCCTTCTTCCGCCACCTCAGTTCGGATCCAGTTTTCCAAGTAGGTGACCATATTATTCCCTTCAATTTGCTATGGCAGGCCTATGATTCGCAGGTTGTTGCGTCATGCTCGTTTTTCTATCTCAGTAAGTGTTTGAGAAGACGCGTTCGAATGAGGCTTTAAGTCGCGGAGCCCCCCCCCTCCGTTGCCGTAACTCGTTCCGCCAACTTCCTAAGGTCTGCTCTGAGCAAGCCCATGTCTTCTCTTAGCGTGTCAATTTTGGTTTCAACTGCAGTTCTCGAGAGCTCTATTGCCTGTATTATATTGTGGAGGGACGGGTCCGCTGGCATTTCCTTTTGATCCATGCGTGTTCCTGTTCTGGGGCGAGCGTCCGCCGAGCCCTCTTCTGCCGGCTCCTGTTGGTGCTCCACGTCCCGAAGTTTGGTCACTTTCCACATGGTGGCAGTCGTTCCTGGCTTGGAGTTCTCTTCTTCCCAGTATCTCCTGGTCGACCGTATCCTCGAGTCCCGCCTCGCGGTCCCACAGCCAGGTACGATTTTTGCACGTTTCCTGGCAATCCCCGGCCTGCACCCCAGCTCCGTACTACCCCCTGTGTTGCTGGCATTGAAGGGACGGCACCTGTGTCTGGGGCCCCTCTATTTCGGGCAGGATGTCACTGGATGGGGGATCACCGGTGGGCGCTCGGTCTCAGGCTCCTGTCTCCATCGGCGACCGGCCACGCCCCTGTCGCACCCTCCATGTTGTTCCCCACTGCACATTTTTGTTTAATTTGCTGCCTGCAAAATGATCCAACCGATTGCGCCAGAGGTTTTTTTTTTCTTATTTAGCCATGCTGGACTGGCAATACTGTATATATATATATATAAACACCATGACTAAAATCCGCTGACAAAGCCAATAGGTCTCAAAGGTGAGACCTATTGGCTTTGCCAATTCTTGTTGAAATAGTTTTTATGATAGCTTTGTACAAAGCTATTCTTGCACCCCAAGAGAGAACATGTTGGTTTTAGAAAAGCTTAAGCACACATAACACACCCTTACTGATTTACATTTGCGATTATCTAACATGACAATACAGCACACTGTCTTATTGTTTAGTTTTGCACATTTTGGCAGCACTTTTGAATACTTGGATTAGAGGAGGACTGTCAGCGTGACTTTAGGTTCATATTATGTACCTGTTTGCATTATACAAGAAAGACAATTTTGCATTAGGTTCAGGCCACAAATGTGTTTTTCTTCAATAAAGTAGCGCTATGTAACCTCCACGATGTCAACGTGAATTCAATCCAACAAACCTCCATGGGAAAAAGCTTTCACGTCCATAGTAAATTTGAGAACTTCAACATTTCATATCCCAAATTATATGGGCCAGCTGAACACATTAGGACAAGGTTTACAACAGCAGTGTTTAAAAGACGTCTCACCATTTTGTATTTGTGAAATGCTCTACTATTTGTTCAAGCATTGGCACACTGATGCGAGTAATTTCTTGGTTACTTACCGGTAACCTCCATTACACCTAGTCATAGTCTTCCTCAATACAGTCCTGACCATTGAGCATGCCGTATTCATGACACAGAATTCTCCTATAAAAGAAAAATACCCCACCCAATATGGAGTTTTAACAGGAAGTTCCTGTCACATGAACCATAAAGGTTGGGTGAACCCAAATCACATCCTGTAATATCTAGCAAACACTTAAAAAAATAACAATTGTATTCCCCCTCCAACTTCACTGGGTGGTAGGAAGGCATACAGGCCTGTGAGGAGGAAGACTATGACTTGGAGTAATGAAGATTACTGGTAAGTTACCAAGTTAATATCTTCCTCCTCCGTCTTCCTCACCACAATCCTGATCATTGTGCGCATACCAAAGTCACTAGGGGAAAAATGAAAACCAAACAAAGATGCAAAAAAGGATTTATTCCAGAAGCAAATAACAAATTAGTGCAAAGTAGCGGCAACTGCCAAGCTAAAATCTGCAGACAACACTTCTCCCATCCTTAATTTACAATGAGAGATAAATATATAGTGGGAAGAACACACAGCTGCTGCACAAATATCCTTCAAAGAAGCACCTTTAAAGGCTGCTCATGATGAAGCAGCCATCCTAGTGGAACTACCTTGAACCACAGAAGGAAGTGAAATCCCAGAGTATTTTTATGCAATGGAAATTTCAGACCGAACCTAATGGGACAGGATCGAAGTAGTAGGGCGATGACCTCTATTTGCCACCCCAAACATAACAAAAAGAACATCAACTTTCCGAAAAGGGACGGTCCTCTCAAAATGAATAACAAGGACGCTTGTTAAATCAAGAGAGGGTTGCAAAATCTCCTTTTCTGTAGAAGGGGAAGAAAAGAAAGCCGGAAGAACCGTATCCTAAGACAGATGAGAAGGGAATGTAATCTTAAGAAGAAAAAGGCGGAGAACTACCTTGTCCTGAAGCAAACTTAAATAAGGAGTGTGTGACAGCAATGCTCATATCTCCCCCCAGTCACCTGCCCAAAGTAATGAGCACATGAAGGCAAACCTTAAGGATCAGAAATTCAAGGGATACTTAGAGAGGGGTTCAAATGGAGACTTTTGCAAGCCATTAAGGGCCGGAGATAAATCCCATCGGGAAACAGGTGAACAACCCACTGTCCTCACTAGATAGAAACTCTGGAGGAGGACGGTAGCTAAAGAATCAAAAGGGAGACGGGAGGAACCCCTGACAGCCTTAATTGCCTCACACTGACTACGCAGGGTAGAAATTGAAAGACCTAGCAAGGACCCATCTTTTAGAAACTCCAGGACACTACCACCTTTACAAGATTCTGGTACAAGACCTCTTGAATAACACCAGGCAGAACAATTCTTGCAGTGCCTTTCATAAGTTCGAATAGTGCTCACCTGCCGAGAATTCTGTATCAAAAGGACAACCTCTGAGGAAGAGCCCTAAGTCTTTAACCTTTTACTTTCAATTTTCAAACTCCCTGTGCTACTTGCTTGCGAGAGCTGCAGGAAAGAAGAGTAAACCTGAGAGAGGATGGAGTTAATGGAAACTGCCACAGTGGAGCAATGGCCAAACTGTGAGATGAGGGTGGATGCCATGGTTGACAACACCAGAACAGGACCACCAACAGGATCGCCACCCTCTCCTTCCTAATCTTCACCAAAACCCTGCTGAAAAGGGATAAGGAGGGGAAAGGCAAAAAGTAAACCCTGAGTCCAGGAGAAACTTATTGAATCCACCCTCCATGCCTCAGGCATAGTAGGAGAGAGCAGAATTTTGGTAGAAGAGCTTCTTAAGGGTAGGCAAAGAGGTCTAGCCATGGACTCCCAAACCTTTCCATAATCTTCTGGAATACCTGAAGTGCCAAGCACATTGTCACCGAGTAAGGGAGTTGGCGACTCAGCTGATCCACACGCCCATTCTCCCTCCCCAGAAGATAAATCGCTGTCAGACTCAACAAGTTGTCTTCCCCCCCCCCCCAAGCCCCTATTTGACCTGCAGGAAGAGATAGCAGAGGGGACCGAGGACCACCCCAAATGATTCAGATAGGCCCGGGCCAACTGATTGTCCCCCTTGATCTGGACAAAGTTGTCTTTGAGAAAGGGAGCAAAGGTCAGAAGAGCTTTGAAGACTGCTGCCAGCTCTTTCCAGTTTGAAGACATCATACTTTCTGCAGTTGTCCAGAATGTCTGAGCAGAATCTTCCTACAGAGTTGCTTCCCATCCATAAGGACTTGCATTGGTCGTCAACGATAAAGCCAATGGAGGATCCAAAGGCATACCCTTTGCAAGGTTCACCGTTGCAGCCACCAGTGAAGTTGCTGAAAGATCTGACCTGAAACTGAAACTAAGGAGTCGTAATTCTGGGATTTTGGGCTCCAGTATCCCGGAACATGATATACAAGATGGAACAGATGCTTGCAAGCCCAAGCAAGGAATGAGATCCAAAGAGGCAGATATATTTCCCCGAACCCTCAACCAATCCCTTGCTGGCACCAACTAAATCTGTAGGAGATTCTGTAGACGGGACATGAGGCATAGTTGAAGTGCAGGAGGAAGGAAGGCTCTACCCAATCTTGTGTTGAAAAGTACCTCTATGAACTGGAGTTCCTTGGTAGTTAAGGAGATGAGACTTTTTGAGATTTATAATGAAGCCATGGTCCTCCAGGCAGCAGCAAACCATCTGTACAGCTTATTGGACCTTAAGGAAAGATGAGGAAGAAATTAATCAATCATCCAGGTAAGGGAACAATAAAACACCCAAAGAATGTAAGAGTCCCGAAAGAGGAGCAAAGTTTTTTAGTGAATACCCTAGGAGCTGAAGCAGGACCAAAGGGAAGCACACATCATTGGAAATGCTGCCCTAGAGCAAAGAACTGAGATTTCTACACAAGAAACATCAGAGATTAGCAGTCCAGACCGATCTCAGACACTGGATTGATGGCTCCCATCTTGAGAAGCTTGTAAATTCCTTTATGGAGCCCCTGGTACTTCTGGGGATTCCGAGCAGTTGGGGTTGGAACAAAAATATCTGGAGGACGGGAAGAAAAATCGATAGAATGAAGGGCGCCACCCCACCTAGGGGGCGTGGCGCCGTTAGTGGCAACAAAGGGCCGGACAGTCTAGTGTAGGGATCCCTTCCGGGTCGTGTGACCTGGAAGGGGATACCAACCCTTAGAAGAGGAAGTGCGTCGGGAAAAGGCAAGCTGACCCCGGAGGTAATTAACGCTGGCGCGAGGTTTGAAAAGGCAGTGGGGCAGTAGCCGCGACCTCTTTTGTCCACTCTCCTGCTCGGGGTCGTAAGTCGCATCGGAGGCAGCGGCGGACGTGGAGAACGTGCAGACGACTCTAGGGGCAGGTGAGCGGGCCTCACAGTGTGCATTTTGGGGGGGGGGAAAGACATTGTGGGCGATTGTCGGGCATATTGGTTTCCACATGGGGGACCGTCCGAGGGGGCGCCGCGTGCGAGTGCGTGGCAATCATGAGGGTGGTCACAGCGTTCAGGTTGTTGATCTTGAGCGGTGCAAGTCGTGGGCACTCTCGGGCTGAGTACGAGTCGTACTGGATCGCTGGCGGAGGTGCTGGCATCTGTGAGCAACGCATGGTGCGGAGAAGGGAAGTCGCGGTAAGCATGCGGTAGAATGATTGTTACATGAAAGTGCGGGCACTCTCGGGCTGAGTGCGAGTCGTACTGGATCGCTGGCGGTATGGAACAATATTTTTGTGCCGACCCCGTATTTTGAGCCTGAGGTTAGTTGCGGCGTACTCGCCATTAAGGACGTGGTCTAGGGGGCTGAGCATGCGCACGCGAATGATCGCAGTTGTTTGTGAGCGTTCCTTAGAGGGACGCGGCTAAGCTGGAGCATACTGTAAATACCGGTGATTGTTACACAGTTAGGAAGTAGGGTGTTAGATTGGCTTTTTAGCTTGCGAGTACCATCAGGCAGTTATTTAAGCAAATGTGAATGGGACAAAGTTTTAACTATAGAAGGAGGTGCGAGCGCTCAGATCTGGGACCAGGGGGGTATAATGAGTTAAAAACACATGGCACAATGGGCAAACAGGTTGCATGTTCAATATTACAATGGGCATTTAAAATGGGAAGGACTAACTTTTTACTGTTTTATTAAGTGCAGAATGCTGCCAAGACGGGCAAAGAAAGGCAAGGGGGCCCAGGCTATCTGGCTTTGACGGAGCTGCTGGAGTTCACGAAGAAGAAAGGAGTCGATTGGGCTCTAAAGATATTAAAGGAAGGGGCAGGAACGGATGCTCAGGAGGAAACAGGGCGGGGCAAGCGAGCTCGGCGCACACCGGAAAGATTTAGAGGCGTCAAGGGAAAAGCCTCCCAGAGCGGGGGATTCTCAGGCAGCATCCTCAGGTGAGAAAGGGGTGCTTGAGACAACAGACTTGGTTTCGAACACAGTGCAAGAAAGAAATGTCCCGCCGACAGGTGCGAGTGGGGGAACCAACGCACAAAATAAGGTTTTGCAGGTGGGGGTGGCACCAGTTTCAAATGCGGAAACGCCTGGGACACAGATAGCCGCACCTCCAGTGGTCGCACATCGAGGCAGCGGCATAGCGCAAGTGTGGGTTCAGTCTGGGGGGGTAGCACAATCCCCAGGTGTAGTGGCAGCAACATCACAAGGGCAGGCACTTAATAATTGTCCAGCTAGTGCAATGGTGCCCACAGCAGCTTACCCTGGGTTTTTAGGGCCAGTAGTTATGGGGCAATCCCCAAGCGTAGTAACGACTACGCCGCAAGGGCAAACGCTCAGCAATAGCGCAACAGCTGCAGGGACCTCAGGTAATTCTGTTCAGGGGTCTGTGGGGCCGGTGGTGATGGGGCAGCCCACATTAGCATACAGCCCATTGATTTACGGGGCCGCGTCCTTGGCGCTTTCGCCCTCAGCGGGGATCACATGGCATGTGCCCCTGGAAACCAAGGAGAAGATCTTGAAAGGAGAGTATATAGTATTTGATCTCATAAATGCCGGGGTGGTCCCGGGTAAAGCCAGGGTAGGTAAGGAGGGGGAGTACAAACAGAAGAAGGTATGGGTGGACTGGTCAATCAAAAACTGGATCACAGGATTCGCTATCTATGCGGCCATCATGGCAGAGAGGTATCCCGCGGTGGCACCCCAATTAATTAGTTATATATCCTTGATTCATGGGGCGGCGTCTGAGTTCCCAGGGACAGGATGGCTGCAATATGACACCAAGTTTAGACAAATGAAGGCAGTACATCCTGAGATAGCATGGGACCAACGCAAAATTAATGTATGGCATGCTGTATTTTATTCAACGGTGCCCGTGAATAAGACTAGTTACCCCGCTCCCAATCAGTCCTTTCGGGGTGACAGGGGGGCAGGAGATAAGAAACTGGCCTGCTGGCAGTATAATAAGAATGAGTGCACCAGGGGTTCAGCATGCAGATACAAGCACTGTTGCTCCTTTTGTGGGGGACCATCCCACCCAGAAATCAGATGTTTCAAAAAGTCGGGGAGGCCAAAAGAGCAGCCGGCCCATACCGCAGCCAAAGGACGGCCTCCTCAAGCACCCTAGAGACTTGCCAACACCCATTAAGATACACGTGCTGACATACCTCCTTAGCAACTATGACAAATTGCAAGATGCCCAGTTTTTACACAATGGCTTTATGTCCGGTTTCCGCATCCCATCCTCAGCTACCCCCTCCAATGCTCCCCGCATAACCAAAACTCAGTGCTTCAGAACATGGAGGTGGCAGAGCTAAAAATCATGAGAGAAGTTGCCTTGGGGAGGGTGGCGGGACCCTTCAAACAGTTGCCAAAGCCTGATCTGGTATGCTCACCACTAGGGTTAGTACCGAAAAAAGAGAAAGGGAAGTTCCGTTTGATTCACAATTTGTCAAGCTCTCCAGGTTTGTCTGTCAATGACAAGCTTAACCCAGATCTATGCACAGTGCGGTATACAACATTTGACACCGCAATCCAGAAGTTACAGGCGCTAGGTGAGGGAGCCTTAATGGCTAAGTCGGATATTGAAGCAGCCTTTTGACTCTTGCCAGTACACCCCGAGGATACCAAGTTCTTGGGTTTTACCTTCAAAGGAGAGTATTTCATTGACCTTTGCATGCCCATGGGCTGTTCAATCGTGTGCGCAGTATTTGAGACTTTCGCCAGGTTCCTGGAAGGGGCAGTGCAACAATTCCTAACAACAAACAGCTGCATCACATGAGGTGGTGCACTACCTAGATGATTTTTTGTTCTTGGCTCCCCAGGGATCACAGTCATGCAGGAAGGCCCTGCTGGGCTTCCAGCACCTGGCAAAAGCTCTGGGTGTGCCACTGTCCGCAGAGAAGACGGAGGGGCCAACTACTTGCTTAACATTCCTAGGCATCGATATAGATACTCCCTCAGTCGAAGGTGACTGCGTTCAAGGCAGCCATCGACACCTGTTTGGGGACCCGGAAGGTGACGCTGCACCAATTACAGGTTCTGGTGGGACAGTTGAACTTCGCCTTGAGAGTTATACCGATGGGCAGGACCTTCTCTAGGAGTATTGCAAGGGCAATGTCTGGGCTTCGCGCCAAACACCATCGCACTAGGTTGTCAGCAGAGGTAAGGAATGACTTGCCGATTTGGAGAGACTTCTTGGAAAACTTTAATGGGTCTGTGATATGGCAAATGCCGAGTAGCTCCAATGCCGAGTTGGAATTGTTCACAGATGCTGCAGACAGCGTAGGTTTCGGGGCAGTGTTAGGGCACAAGTGGTGCATACAGCACTGGCCGGAGGAATGGGCACGGCACGGACTGACACGGAATATCACCTTTTTAGAACTGTTTCCAATCATTGTGGCTCTGCATTTGTGGGGTGACATTCTGGCAAATAGGCATATTGTATTCTGGTCTGACAGCATGTCTGTAGTGATGGCAATCAATAATCAGAGAGCGAAATGCACCTGGGTACTGCGCCTTTTGAAGGAACTGGTGTTGCAATGTTTACGGCGCAATGTATTTTTGACTGCTAGGCATGTACCGGGGGTGGACAACTTGGCTGCTGACGCTTAGTCCCGTTTTAAGTTGGCAGAGTTCCGCACCCACTGGCCGCAAGCAGACAGGGAGATGACGAACTTCCCGGCGGGGCTATGGAAGCTTGGTGCCCCACAGCCCCTGAATTGATAACAGCGTCACTGGCCCCCAAGGCTAAGTGTATGTATGAGAGGTCATGGCAGTTATATCAGGATTGCTTAAAAGGGGCTGGGATAGTTGAGGTGTTCTCACCGACGAGTGTCTTGGAGTTTGTAGTACATCAGAAATCTGGCGGGAAGTCAGTAGCAATGATGAAAAGACAACTGTCGGCAATAGCACTCTATGCCGGGCTAGGGGGTGTGGCAGACCCAACAAAGGATCCGAGGGTGAGGAGAGCGATGAAGGGTTGGGAGCGATTAACACCAGGGGTAAAGGACAGTAGAAGACCCATAGATGTAATCAGGTTTATTCAGGATTTCAGAATTGCTTCCTGCCTCTAAGGCAGACAGGGAAGGGGGCATACGGTGCGAGGATTTAATTCTGTCAGGGGTAATCCTGCAAGTCAGGGTCCGGAGATCAAAGACTGACCCATTGGGTAAAGGGGTATGGTCCCAGTTAGGTGCAGTCGCGGGGGTGACATATTGCCCGGTAAGCCTGGCAAGGGAGTTTCTCCAAATCAGGCCACAGGGAGGTGACAGCAGAGTGCTACTGCATAGCGACGGCAAGCCCCTCACTAGATTTCAGTTTACCAGGGTGTGCAAGCTTGCTCTGATAAAGCTGAGGGTAGACTCAACTGATTTCATATCCCATTCATTCCGCATCGGGGCAGTCACGACAGCGGCGGGCTTAGGCCTCTCAGAGGAAACAATTAGGAGGTTAGGTCGTTGGAAGTCAACATGTTATGAGCGTTATGTTCGCCCGCAGTTAATTTAAATCTCGCAGTATGCTGCCCCTGTCTTCCACCGTCCCGCGTTGATTGTTCTTTCATCTTCAATTGCTCTAGGTACCACTTCTCAGAGGCCCCAAATATGCTGGTGTGCCACTCTTTTATTCGCAGGGTGGGGCTTGCCTTTAAGAACTCACGCGAGGAGAGAATGCAGGAGGCAAAGGGATTTGACCACCATTGGGTGGGAATAGGCGGACAACATTTAGCTGAGGTGCCTAGCGATTTGCGAGGGGCCATGTCCAGAGGCATGCCTACCCCTGATCTAATAGTGATTCATTCAGGAGGCAACAATATGATCCCGGCTGGAAGGAGGGGCGTAAAAGAGGCTTTGTTCTCGGTTCTGGCAGCGGTCAGGAATATGTTACCCCACACGATATTGCTATGGTCTGAAGTTATACCACGGCAAGTATGGGAGCGGGGAGCACCTCCGAAGGCAGTGAATAAGTCAGTGTGGAGATTAAATCAGTCAGTGGTGGAGATCCTAAGGAAATCAAGCATCCGGACCATAAGGCACGAGTTGATACAAGCATCAAGGCTAGAACTGTATGCTGCGGATGGGGTACATCTGTCCAAAGCGGGTAGTGAGTTGTTCATACAGACAGTGTTAAGAGCCATCACCGACGCGTTCGATTGCGGGGGGGGGGAGTCGAGGCCGCCAGTTAGCGTCTCGCCCTGTGGCGGGGTCCTGGGCAAGAGGAATGACAGGGACTCCTTTGGTCGGTGCCATTTTTGGTCCCAGAACAGGTCTTGAAATCTATCAGGGGCTCCGGGCTGGCGAGAGATGGGGCTGACCTGCTGGTGGCTCTGGATTCTCTAGCTCTACCCTGGAAGGCGTTGGTTGTCACAAGTGGTGGCAGATTATCTACCTGCGGCTCTGTTGACCGGAGGGCGGTCAGCCTAAGGAGAGCAGGCTATCTTGGTTGTGGACTGCTGGCACAGCCCGAAGGTCAAGCAAAAAGACCCTTGGAGAGCGGGTTGTATATACAATGACAATGTATTATTTTGAGATTTATTTGGAGTACTGTGGTGTTTCTAAGCAAAGTATTTTAAAAGATGTTCACAATAAATAAGAGAGGCCGAAGGAGTAATTGGCCAGAGATGTAATTTAATAAATGTTTACACTGTGAAGACCAAAGCTGACTCAGGTGTCTCTATGAGAGGGTGATGAATGGTGGTGGGGGACAAGTGCACTTTGTATGCCATCTATAATCGTCTTTTACCAAACGGAGAACACATGCATCGGAGACATGCTTTTCCCAGACAAATACAAGTTTTCTGATACAGCTTTCTACTCTCCAATAGTCATGCTTTTGGAGTGGAAGTTGTGGAAGCGATCTTTGCAGGCTGTTGCCTGGAATTGTCAATGGAGGAAGTTTCACGCTTTGTCCCCTCCCTTGAAAGGGCTGAACCTGCCCCTTCGAAGCCATGGGAGGATTCCCAAAAGCACGTCTCAACTGAAATCCTCGGCCTCTAGGTGAAGGTTTCCGGTTAATCAGAAGCTTAGGGTCCTCCACAGATGTTTTTAACAATTCCTCAAGTTAAAGCCCAAATATTTTCACTCTATTGAAAGGAAAATTAGATAAAAGCACCTTCTGAGAACTATCTGTTTTCCAGGACCTCATTCGTATGTGGTGTCTGGCTGAAATGAGGGACCCCGAAATAGCTGCAGCCGCCGACTCAGGATGAAAGGTAATGTCAGAAATGAAGTGCAATTGCTGTTCCATAATGGACAGTCTAGAGTTGATGTCTTGTTGAAGTTCCTCTGACAAGGCTGAAAGTCATGCCGGAGGGATTGAGCAACATTTGTGAATTATGCCACTGCCCTGATGGCAAAATTTGTAGCAAAACTGTTTGTTTTTTGCTGTCTGTGTTTAAGCAGCCCCCTCTGACTTATAAGCTGTGCCCCCCCCCCAGCCCCCATGGTAGGGGACTGCGGGGCTTCTGTTATGCCTCAGATCCTAAGTCTTTTTCACAACATTTCGTGAGGATTTTTTAGAAGTTCTTTATGGTGACCTATTTTAGTGTATATTTTCAGGTGTGATCCTAGGTTTTAAATGCATGCTAATTTGCAAATCCATCAACAGAATATGGCAAAATTTGGGGAAACTCACTGATTTCCAATCTCCTGTTTGAGAGACACAGTATGTTTGCATCAGTTCATCAAAGGTCAATCAGATACAGCTGGGAGAACAGCTGCATCAACACGTGCAATGCAAAAGACTTCAACCGCTCCACAGAGCTTCCATTACCCTATCCCAAAGGAGGCAGTGATTTTGGTAGCAGTGGAAGAGATAAAATGCACACATCTGTACTTAATTTGAGCTGGCGGTTGCCGGTAGAGGCTCATTTTTGGGGACCGGCACTCATTTTTCCTCTTCAGATATTTCTTGATTGCAAGAGAGAGAAAAGTACACACAGTGTAAAGAGCGGCGTAGCTTGGTCAGTGAGACTGGGCGGGGGAGCTTCAGATTTTCCAACAATCACGCTGGCATATCATGTTAATCGTTTGAGAATCATGAGGGGGGGCTTAAGGGCCAGTGGAAAGGAAAAGGAGTGCAGATTGTTAGGGGTACCTAAAACTCAGTATTTTGTAAATTAGTCATGTTTTACGACCTTCAAAACAGACAAGAGTGTATGTGTGTCTGTTTTTCTCTGAGTACGTTTTTAAAAATCCCAGTTGAAATCCGACAGACACCTTATCATACCCGACTGAAAGCTCCTGTACCAACTATTTATTAAATAATACATTTATTAGGGAGGGGTAACACCCCAAACACCCCCCCTGAAGCTACGCCCCTGAGTGTAAAGACAGAGGGAGAGAAAGACGGGAAAACTAATAAAGGGAGAAAGCAGAAACCTGCAAGAGTGAGAAAAAAGTGCAGGGAGTGTCTGGCAGTGGATTAAAGAGGCATGAAGTGTATTTAAGACTACGTGGAGATTTAATAGTGCTGTCGGTGGGCATCCGAGTACAGCTTTGGGTACCGGCACTCATTGCTCTAGAAATTAAGCACTGCCGCACACACAATCATGTTTCTGTTCAGAATAAATGGAAACTCCGTTTGAGTCAGCCTCAGGCTTGATTTGAGAAATCTTTGTTTCCATATTTGACATTTTAAAAGGTTTGCCTGAGGGTACTCAACATTTAAATCAAGTAGAATTTCCCTTAATTATTTATGATTTCGATTTTTAAAAACTGTGTTCTGTTGAAAAGGCAAGTATGCAAATGACCTTTTTAAAACAGAGTATTCTCTTACAATTAAGAAATGCAAGAGGAAGCATTACCGCCATACCAACTCAAGTTTAGGTTGGGCATTAGTTTTCAGTGTGTTTCTTAAGACAGTATGGACCCTATTACTAGATGTGCAGTGTAAAATTCCAGAGCGAATTCTGCTCCACACAATTAAAAGTGGGCTTGTGCTTCCCTACCTGTTATTTCATCCAGTATAGAACATCTAACGCATGGGTAAATTTGCAAGCCCCCTATCGCCACCACAGAGTCACTGTGGTGGCGATAGGGGCTTTGCTTTATTAAAAGGCAGCGTTAAGGCACTTAACGAGGCTTAGCGCTGCCTTCTAAATAAGGCACCCTTTCACGCTGTACTTAGCGTGAAAGGTGAGGGCAATGGGTGTTGCGGTGAGCGTTCCACCGCAACACCCATTGATTTTGACGCTACCCCCTATTTACAAGGGTGTCGTAAATAGGAGGCAATGCCAAAAATAAGACCAGGGAAAACCTGGTCTTAAACAGGTGAAACAAGGAGAAATACTTTATTTTTATTTTTTTTAAAAGCTTTATTTATGTCAGTCTGGAACACAGCTATTCAGCCGACATCCCGGAGGTTCGGCAGCCAAGTAAGGACAACACATGGAAGTGTCCATAGCTCTGGTACAGGAAAAGACAAAGGTTCCTTTTTTAGAACAACCTAAAATAAATAACACAAGCAAGGCAGTATACACAATAAACACGTGCAAGTTCCCGGTGGGGGTGCAGCCCCATTCTCAAACACAGAACAAACCCACCGGT
The DNA here is from genome assembly GCF_964204655.1 of Triturus cristatus. Taxonomy (NCBI): domain Eukaryota; kingdom Metazoa; phylum Chordata; class Amphibia; order Caudata; family Salamandridae; genus Triturus; species Triturus cristatus. The sequence continues at coordinate 1,184,758,307 of NC_140581.1, read as the reverse complement.
CGGGTGGATGAGGGAGAAGCAGAGGCACTAGCAATCTAACATATTATCATCATAGAAATCCCAAGTTGGAAGTGAGGCTAGGGGGAAAGGTGCTCCTCCAACGGTTCAGCGGCCGGGGGCAGACATATATCCCCCCTATACTGGTTCCATCGCCCCCATATCTTATGCCATTTCTTAGGCCGCCCCCGGGCACAGTACGCCGTCTTCTCCCTAAACATGCTCCAGTCCATATTTTCCATCCATGCTTCCACAGCGGGAGGTCTCTGAGAACCCCACAGTCGCGCAATATCACGCTTCGCCACCATATTTCCCAGGGTCACGCATTGAGTCTGCGCAGCATCATAGTCAGTAGGACCCCAGACATTCAAAAGACAGCGCCGTGCCTCTGGCAACAGTGCAAAGCCCGTGATCTCCTGCATCACTACATGAATTCGCTTCCAGAACTCCGCAATCACACCACATTCCCATATGATATGTAAGAATGTGCCCACCATCCCGCAGCCCCTCTTACACAAGCCATCCTCGGAGAAACCCATATGAATCAGTCGGGGGCCCGTGACATAGACTCTATGAAGTATCTTAAGCTGCACTAGCCTTAGCCGTGCCGGGATCGCGACCTCCTTAGGAGAGGAAATGGCATACTGCCAGTCCTCATCATCCAGTTCAAGACCGTCCCTAGTCCACTGATCACGCACCCCGAGGAGGAGGTCGGTCCGGACATTAACAAGCTTCTTATAGATTAAGGAGATTGTACTCTCCGGCATATGGCCATCCAGAATCCGATCCTCCAAAGGAGAGGACTCGGGCACAGCCTCCCCCTCGACGAGGACGGACCGCAGAGCGTGGCGCACCTGTGCATACCGGAAATATTCCGTAGCCTCCAGATCGTACTCCGTCCGTAGCTCATCAAACGATTTCACTCGTCCCTTAACCAGAAGATCCCCCACTCTGGAAATCCCAATCAGGTCCCATTTCTCGAACCCCTTCGTGTGCCAAAGTTTCCCCAACACATCGGAATCAAACAACGGAGTGGCGCGGGTAAGCCTATCCTTCCAACCCAACGAGTTCGTAACAGCCTTCCACACGTGCACCGCCGTCTTGGTCGGTCCCGTGAGGGACCCATCCATCGACCTGGAGTAGAGTGCTCTAAAGTAATTACCCCCGCGCAGCAACCATCGGTCCATAGCAAAGCCGGGGCTCAGCGCCGGTCCGTAGACGCCGTGGTTGATAGCACTTAACTGGGTGGCCCAATAGTATCGCCTGATGTCAGGAAGCGCGATACCCCCATCGTACCACGGAAGGGTCAGGTTTGCAATAGCTATACGCGGTCGGCCCTCCCACAGCAGCGAGCGCTGGAGGCTCTCAACCTCCCGAAAATAGCTGGCCGGGACCAGCTCCAGAGTATTCTGCAGGGCATAAAGAAAGCGGGGAAGAGACATCATTTTGAACAGCGCGGCCCGGCCCAGGAGGGAAAGCGGCAGCCGCCGCCAACCCGCCCCATCCCGCCGCAAGCGCGTCAATGGAGGGAGCAGGTTTCTCCCATACCGAACAATCGGATCGGTGGAGATATAGATCCCTAGATACAAAAAGCCATCCCGGGCGATCTGGATCGAGCAATTCCGCGGGAGAACAGGGACGTCTCCACACAGGGCGTACAGATACGACTTACCCCAGTTAATGGTGAGACCCGAGTTCCTACCAAAAGAGGCCAAAACGTCACAGACTACTATGAGAGACTTCCTAGGGGAGGTGAGGTATAGCAAAATGTCGTCGGCATAAAGAGAGATGCGGTCCTCATGATCTGGTGACCATCGGATCCCCCTTATGTCCGGGTGCCATCTTATCCATGCCGCCAGCGGTTCAAGGGCAAGAGCAAACAACAACGGCGACAGGGGACAACCCTGCCTGGTGCCCCTTCCCAGCTCGAACGGGCAGGACGCCCTACCATTGACCGCGACTTTGGCCAAGGGTCCTTCATATAGTAATCTCACCCAGCCAACAAAGCCAGGCCCAAAGCCGAATTTTGCAAGTGCAGCCCACAGATATGCCCACTCTACCGTGTCAAAGGCCATCGTGGCGTCAAGTGCGGCCACAACGGTCGACTCCTGCAGCGTCCCCGTCCGTGCAAGCACGCCGTGGATGCGCCTAAGGTTCAACGCAGTGTTACGATGCGGGATGAAACCGGATTGGTCCGGGTGAATCAGATCCCCAATCACCCTAATCAAGCGGTTGGCCAGTATTTTAGCAAGGATTTTCGGCTCTGCATTAAGTAGCGAAATTGGCCTATAGGAGCTGCATTTATTTCTGGGCTTGCCATCTTTGTGTATGACCACAATTGTCGCCAGACGTTGGTCAAAGGGAAGGCATCCCATTTCCCGCGCCTCCACGAACATAGCTCGCAGATGCGGAGCAATCTTGTCAGGACGGAGTTTATAGAACTCAATTGGCAGACCGTTCGGGCCCGAGGCCTTGCCCGGGCGCAGTGAACGGATAGCACCCGCGACTTCGTCAGCTGTGATGTCACCATCCAAGTCGTCCCTGTCTATATCAGAGAGGCAAGGCAGAGCCAGATCACGCAGAATTTCACACGAGTCCTCAACCGGCCTGTCCGACACCGAGGTGTAGACCGTACGGAAATAATCCGCGAAGCACTGGACTATGTCATCCGGCTCAGTAACACTAACGCCACCCTCTGTAACAAGTTCTGGCACAACACGATTAACCCGCTCTATTTTATCCAGCCACGCTATTAATTTCCCGGCCTTGTCCCCAACATCGTACAGTCGCCCCTGCTGCTCCCTACTCAGGGCTTTGGCCGCGTCCGTCACCAGGGCCTTATACTCCGACTGCTTAAGGCTCAATTTGTGCAGCGTTGTTGCCAGAACCTCCCCCTCCAAGGCCAACTCTAGAGCCGCTATCTCCGCCTCAAGCTGTGCGACCTCCGCATCCCTCCGACGCTTGGCCGCCGTTATCAAGGAAAGGGCCTCTCCCCTCAGCACAGTTTTAAACGCTTCCCACAAAGACACCGCAGACGTGACCGAGCCTAGGTTTTCCTGGAAGTAGCGATCGACCGCCTTCAGCACAGCGCTACGAGTCCTAGGGTCACGGAGATACCAGGAGTTAATCGGGGCCACCCTACCCCCCACCTCTCGACCAACATCCATACAGATCCACACCTGCGAATGGTCCGAAATACCCCTAGCCATGTGCCTAGCCTCAGACACAAAGGAGGCGTGTGCAGTCAAAGTAAGTACATAATCAATTCTGGAGAGACTGCCGTGCGCCCCTGAGTGAAAGGTGTATTGCCGCTGAGTGGGATTCAGCAGTCTCCAACAGTCAACCAGACCAAGGGTATCCACGCAATCCGTAAGCCATTTCTGCGCCCCCCCCAGTGCTCCTCGGCGGGTGTCTATCAAGCAATCCGGAACCAACCGCATTGAAATCGCCACCCACCACCAACATCCCTTCTGGGAGATCCAGCAGAGCCCTCCCCAGGTCCTCAAATGTGGAGGGCTGCAGCGCAGGAGGGACATACACAGAGACCAGGACCAGCGTCCTGCCCTCCCACCTCCCCGCCACAGCCGCAAATCGCCCCCTTTCATCAACAGTGGTGGAATCAACCTCAAACGGCAGTGAGGCCCTGACAAGTATTCCAGCCCCTCTGGAGCCCGAGGAGAACCCCGAGTGCGCGACAAATTTATAGCCGTTCCTGTTGAGTGCGTAGCACATGTTACCTATCAAGTGCGTCTCTTGCAGTAGAACTATATCAGGGGAACATCGCTTCAGAAATTGCAGAACGATCCCTCGCTTAATGCGATCCCCTAAGCCATTAGCATTCCAACTGAGTATCTTTAAGCACCTACCCCCCATCCCGAAATGTAAGGAGACCACCCCCCCCCCCCGAAGAACCGCACTCGAGCTACAGAAGCTTGCATCACTACGCCTTGCAAAACAAAAACCAACAACAACCATCCCAACAATCCCAGTCCACCCCCCACCCTGCACCCCTGCGTAAGCTTGAAAAGCCCCCCCCAACTTGCAGTGTGCCTGTCGCCCTATTCTAAAACTAATCTACAAAAAGAAACCCAGAGGAGGAGAAAGCTCCCTTCATACCCCCGCAACCCCTCTGGGTTACTACCCTCCCGGAGAAACCGAAAACTACGAGTCACTGTCCGGGGCAAAGTCAAAATAATCTTGCACCAGAGTCCTCATTCTTGATCCACACCGCCACCTTCTGCTCCACCAGCATGCTCCCCGCCAGCCCGTTGCTGGGGCAATGTGTCCAGCCATTCTCCAGCCATGTCCGGTGAATCAAAAAAGAAAGTCCGCTCTTCATACACCACACGCAGTCTGGCCGGGAAGAGCATGGCGTATTTCAGTTCCATCCCTCTAAGCCTTCTCTTAACCGCCAGGAAGCTCTGCCTCTGCTTCTGCACCGCCTGGGTAAAGTCGGGGTAAAAGTTCACTGTGGTGTTCTGGAAGGCCGTCGGGCTGGACACTCTTGACGCTTGTAGAATGGCGTCACGGTCCCTGAAATTAAAGATCCTTGCGACAATCGGTCTCGGAGGGGCCCCCACCTTGGGCCTCCCACCAGGGACTCTGTGGGCCCGTTCAACAGTAAAGAACTTACTGAGGCCTTTGGGCGCCAGATGGTTTACCACCAAGTCCTCCACGAACAGGTCCACCGACTGTTCCTCCGAGTTTTCCGGGACCCCAATAATGCGCACGTTATTGCGCCGTGCCCGGCCTTCAAAGTCCTCCAACCGTCGGGCAAAGAGGTCGTTCGCGGACCTCAAATTGCGGACTTCCAGCTGCAGGTCGGAGACATCACCCAGGAGGCCAGAAGTTTTAAGGTCCAAGGATTGAACCCGTTCATTGGTTTTCCCCAGGTCTGCCCGAATCAAGTTAACGTCGATCGAGATGGTGTCCACTTTGTGTGCCAAGGTCTCGAATTGCCGCCCGATAGAGGCCTGCATTCCCTCGATGGCACCCATAACATCCTAGAGGGTTAGTTCCGTAGCGGGGGGTAAACCGTCCTTCAGGGCTTCCAGTGGCCGACCCGAGCCGCCCGGTGACTCCTTCTGATGGGCATAACGGTCCATGTTGTTAGTTTGGGTGTACCCTCCCCGCCTGGTGCTCTTGGACTTCTGTTTTTCGGCTTCCGATTTGGTTGACATCGTGATCTGCAGCCGAGAACAGTACCCTTGCCCATCCAGAGAAGACAGTGCAACAAATGGCCGGCGCGGCGCACTCCCAAGCCAGGGCGCGATGAAATCAGGAAAGTGAAAGTGAAAGTGATGACACCGTCCATCCGATGGCTCGCCCCACACTCAGCCGCTATTGTTCAATTAGTGCTCGGGCACCGTGCCAGCGCAAGCCCCGGGCATCTTCCGGGGAGCAGGCCGCAACCTTCCATGTGGCACAACTTCGGCGTCCGGTGGGCGATTTCAGTCCGGACAGCGACAATCACCTCAGCAACGGTTCGCCTCCAATATTCCGGGTGTTAAAGACAGGATTCGTCACAGGATATTTGCCGGAGGGAGCGCGGGTCTCAGGAGCTCTGAGCTCACGCGGCCATCTTGGTCACGCGCTAGGCTCCTCCCCGAGAAATACTTTATTGCTCCTCGTTTTTGCTGCTTCTATGTGTTCTGTGTTGTGCAGCACAGATAGAAACAGCAAAATGCCATTGATTAAATATGTGCAGGAAAGTGTCCCTTCCTGCACATAAACAATCCAACAACTAAAAAAAGATGTTTTGCAACTTCTATGTGTGCTGCGTTAAGCAGCACACATAAAAGTCACAAAACGTCATTTAAAGATTGTTTATGTGCAGGAAGGGAGACCTTCCTGCACATAAATAATCTTCCCCTTAACGCAGTCACACTTGCACTATGGTGCAAGGGTGCCTGCGTTGGCGCTAGACTGCTAAATCTAGAGCCATTACTAAATAATGGGGTGACCCATACTAGTCCATGGACCTGGGTAATGCTTGGTATAGAAAACAATGGTCCTAGACTAATTGCCTTAGGAAGGTATTCATTAAGTCAAAAATCTGTGAACATGTTACACATAAATCTCAAGTTACATCATAAGTGTACCCCAGTAGTTTCTCAATTCAATTAAGTATATCATCAAAAATACACACAAGCACCATAAATAGCTTCAATGGTGACTGTTTAATCTCACAGTTATTATAACAGATCACTGTAGGGAACGTTTCAAAACAGAAAAGAGGGTGCTCCGGGGGGAGTGTGGAAAAAGGATTGTGCTTGTGAGGATAGAACAGATGTATAGGGAGGGAAATCAGAGAGTAGTTAAAACAATCAATTACACATAGTAATGTCCTTAGTAACCTGGTCGTGGTTTACAGTAGCACCAGTTTTACAATGGGGCCCGTCTTTCATGGATTTGAAAGTATTGGTGGTGGTGGTAGTGGTATTGGGGTTGTGTTGGTATTGGTGGTGGTATTGGTAGTGGTGGTATTGGAGGTGGTAGTGGTGGGTAGTGGTGGTAGTATTGATGGTGGTATTGTTGGTGGTATAGTTGGTGGTGGTATTGGTGGTGGTGGAATTGGTGGTGGTATTGGCATTGGCAGTGGTGGTATTGGTGGCAGTGCTGAGGTTGGTATTGGGGATGTTGGTATTGGTGGTGATGGTATTGGTGGTGATGGTAGTGGTGGTGATGGTAGTGGTGGTGGTATTGGTGGTGGTTGTATTGGTGGTGGTGGTGGTACTGGTGGTGGTGTTGGTGGTATTGGTGTCAATAATCAGTCCCAGGTCCAATACTCCTCAGGATTCGGGCGACGCTATATGGGGTCCACCTCTCGACGTCACCAACTTCCTGCACTAAAGGCACGGAAGACTGGAGCAGTCGAGCGAGGGAAGGGAAGGATGGGAACAGCGGGGAGTAGAACCTGTAAAGAAAAGTTAACATACAGACAAGAACAGAATACCATGCAAAACAAAATACCTACTCTCAGTAATTCTCGCTATGTGGTATAGTTATGATAATGAGCTTCCTTATTTCCTCATAAACACTCATACCATCACTCCAATTCGTAACCATACACAACTTGCATATGCTGACCAAGCAATAGATGACCCAGTAAGTCTGGGTTATCACCTTGTATAATCTTCGAGGTAAGAGAGAGGATTGGCGGTCTCCTTCTCTACTTTTGATTGTGGGAAAAGCTCTGATCTTAATCTGAGGAGTTTATCAGGACGCAAGGTCGGTGCACCCATACAGTAGTCAATACCTCAGAGATCGATGCCCCCCGTCTGTATACCTTTGGTGAGTTTTGTTCTATGATTTCTGGGATGGTTACTCCAATAAGTCTGCCGGAATGTCGCTCCAGCGATGATCCCAAATGAAATACTAATGACACCCCGCCTGCCTCTGCACCAGAACCATCTCCTCTGTGCTATATAGTCTGTTTCCTCACCGATTCTAACTACTACTAGACATAGGTCTTACTCCAGACCATTCCGGGGTTTTAAAGAACGAATGAATTGCAAGTGGCCCATCCGGCCATGGAAACCTTAAAGTTGCACCAATGCTCGTCCTCGTTGGGACTAGGACACACACCCCCCTTCAGTTACTTGCTGTTTTGCCGGCTTTTACAGGAACTCCGCCTGGAATTTCCCGTCGTAGCGTGTACCTCGGAACCCTCCTAAGATCAGTTCGGGAGTCAGCACTGAAAGCCGAGAAGGACTCCGGAACAGCTTTCAAAAAGTCTTGGTCTCAGTCCTTGAGACTCCGATGCCGATAATCTCGGCCAAAGTGTGCAACAATCCCCGCGTCTCTCCCTCACAACGCGGGAAGGAAAGTTTACGGGACGCAGCCCGTCCGGAAATTCGTCAATTACGCACAACGTTGTGCGTGCGTTCAGGGCGTTTTATGCCCGTGGCTCCTCCCACTCTTGCACATGGGATTCTGGGAATAGTAGTCTTGGCAGGCGCTCCGCATACAGATCCTGACAGTAGGTCCCCCGCCAGGCGCCTCCTAGAACCTGGTTTATCTGGATACTTCCGATAGAAAGCCCTGAGTTTGGCCGGCGCGTGTACATTGCCACTGGGCACCCACAAATCCTCCTCAGCTGAGTACCCCTTCCAGGAGATTAGGTACCACAAGTTCCCTCCCCGGTACTTGGAATCCACCACGCGTCGTACCTCATACTCCTGACCGACATCCGTGGAAACCGCAGGAGGAGGTTTGCGCACTCCTCCTTTTGCTGGTTTTAAAAGGCTACAGTGGAACACTGGGTGAATACGCAAGGAGCCTGGAAGCCACAGTTTATAAGCTACCGGATTCACCTGTTTAATCACTCGATAAGGGCCAATGTATCTGGGGTGGAAAACACTTCGCAGCTTAAAACGGAAATTCTTCATGGACAACCACACCCTGTCCCCTTTTTGTACTGCGGGCCCTCCGCCCTATGTTTATCCGCCCAGTGTTTATACCGTATCTTGGCCTCCACCAAGTGTTTCTGTACTCTGGAGTGACCTTGGCGCAACTCTCTCATGTGGTCTTGTATCGAAGGCTGATTCATGACCCGGCCCGGCATGACAATTGGCAATATTCTAGTGTCATACCCGAAGTTTGCCCTGAAGGGCGATACACCAATGGAGCTGTGGGAGGCGTTATTATATGCCAGCTCTGCCATCCATAACATGGCCACCCATGATTTGTGAGCACTTTCTGCATAACATCGCAGATATTTCTTTACCGTTTGGTTTAACCGTTCGGTTTGTCCATCAGTCTGTGGGTGGAAACTGGAGGACAACGCCGAGTCGATATGCAGAGCCTTACACCACCCTTGCCAGAAGCGTGCCACAAACTGAGGGCCTCTGTCGGACACAATAACTTGCGGAATTCCATGCAGCTTCACTATGTTTTGTAACAACAGTTGAGCTGTCTGTCCAGCGGTAGGCAGTGTCTTGCAAGGAATAAAGTGGCCCATCTTGGTGAGGCTGTCGATAACTACCAAGATGGCCGTATGCCCTTGATCCACCGGGAGGCCTGTGATAAAGTCCAGGCTGATGTTTTGCCATGGGGCCTGGGGTGTTGGTAAGGGAACGAGTTTGCCTCTGCGGGTGGATGTGTCTGTCTTCCCCCTTGCGCAATCCTCACACCTCGACACCCACTTCTTAACGTCCTGGACTAGGGATTTCCAACAAAAATATCTTTGTACCAAAAGCGTGGTCTTTAGAATGCCCGGATGCCCTGCCAAAGGAGAGTCGTGGCACCACTCAAAGGCTCGTCTTCTAAGGGCGTGTGTGGGTAGGAACAATTCCTTGTTCTGGAACGGCAGGCCGCCCTGGATCTTGCGTTCCGGGCATTTGTCCGCCCAGCTGCTCCAAGCCTCATGACTCCTGTTTGTTCGTTTGCTTTCCAGATATTCTTCTGCGCGGATGGCACATATTACCTTGGACGGCGGTTTAATAGCTTCTTTGAGATCTTCCTCGTTTCCTTCAACCGCCATCACTCGGGACAGAGAGTTGGCCTTTCGGTTGTCGACCCCGGGGCGAAAGGTGGTGATGAAATTATACTCTTCAAAGAAAAGCATCCACCTCATCTGTCTTGGTGACAGACGCCTGGCTGTTCTCAGATACTGTAGATTCCGATGATCGGAATATACTGTTACCGGGAACCTGGCCCCCCATAGATACGGGCGCCATTCCTGGAACGCCTTTTTAATAGAGAGGAGTTCTTTTTCCGCAATGTTATAATTCCTCTCGGCCGGTAACAACTTCTGTGAAAGATATGCCACAGGGTGAAGCTGCCCTGTGTGTTTGTCTTTGTGAAAGGATGGCCCCTATAGCTTCATTAGACGCATCCGCCTCAACTATGAAAGGAACATCCAATTGTGGGTGCCGCAAGACCGGTGCGGAGGTAAACGCCTTATTCAGATATTCAAAGGCTTGGTTAGCTTCGGTGGTCCATGCGAATGCCACTCCCTTTCTGAGCAGACGTGTAATAGGAATGGCCCGTTGGGAAAAACCTTGTATAAATCTCCGGTAGTAATTAGAAAACCCCAGGAAGCACTGTACGTCCCTCACGTTTTGGGGAACCGGCCACTCCTGTACCGCTTGAACCTTTCGCTCTGACATACTCATACCATCCGGATGGAGTATCACTCCCAAGAATTCCACTTCCGTCACCCCAAACTCGCACTTGCTTAGTTTGCAAAATAGCCTGTGTTTTCTTAACTCCTTTAATACCTGTGACACATGTTCCTGGTGACGGTTGACCGACTCAGAATAAATCAATATGTCGTCTATATGGACGACTACTGTTCCATCCACGAAGTCTTTAAGAACGTCATTCAAGAAGTACTGGAATGCCGCCGGGGCGTTACACAACCCGAATGGCATTACCAGATACTCAAACAGACCATAGCGGGTTTGAAGCGCGGTCTTCCACTCGTCCCCTCTATGAATGCATACCAAATGATACGCCCCGCGCAGATCCAACCGCGTGTAGATCTTGGCTTCCCGTACTTGATCCAAAAGGACCGGGATAAGGGGTAGCGGATACCGATTACGGACAGTGTTTTTGTTGAGCATGCGATAGTCACAGCAGGCTCTCAAATCCCCATTAGCCTTCGCAATAAAAAACAACGGCGGGTGAACGGGACGGGCGAATGAACCCTATCTCCAAAAAATTATCTAGATACTCTCGGAGATGTTTAGTTTCCAGTTCCGATAGAGCATAGACCCTACACGTAGGGATCACTGCTCCTTCCACCAAATCAATCTGGCAGTCATACGGACGATGGGGGGGAAGCGACTCGGCCTGTTCCTTGCTAAATAAGTCTGCAAAAAGCCAGTATTCCTTGGGTAGACTAATGTTCTTTTCGGCTGCTGTGGCTGCTACCCACGTGTGTGCCACTGCTGTGGCCCCCGAACTCCCTCCTACCACCATATGCTCCTGACATTCCTCAGACAGGAACTGAACAGTTCGGCCTCTCCAATCGATGGTGGGATTGTGAAGGCTGAACCATGGCATCCCCAATATTACCTCGTACTGTGGAGCATCTATAATATTCAATGCCAAGAAGTCGATATGGCACATCTCACCTGTTCTACATGTTAACCTTATTATTTCAGTTTGTTCTAGGAGTAGACCTGAGGTGAGAGGTTTGCCATCCACCGCTAACACTTCTTCGGGGATTTCCCTAGCGATCTTTCCTATCGCTAATCTTTCAACCAGGCAGCTATGGATGAAATTACCTGTTGCCCCTGAATCCAACATAGCGTTGATCTGATAAGTTTGTCGGCTGGTATCCAGCCACATGATCAGTTCGAAATGTTTTTCGACATCACCCTGTTGAGTGGTGGCCAGGGACGGAATCATCCACTTGTGTACCTCTGCTTCTTCGGATTCTTCACCCCCCTTTGGGGAACAGTTTCCTCCCGCCACTGTGGCAATAGCTTTTTTGTTCCGGTAATTGCCCCCGGGTCTTTTGGGACGGGCAGGACACTCCCGAACGTAGTGCCCCTTCTTACCGCAGTACATACACAAACCTTGTGTTCGTCTGCACTCCCTTTCAGTCTTTGACAATTGAGCACGGACCGCGCCCACTTCCATAGGCTCAGAGGACGCCCCACTTCCATAGGCTCAGAGGACGCCCCACTTCCCATGGCTTCCTTACTCAATCTTTCTCCCCTAAACCTATCGCCCCCCCGGTCTGTAATCCGACCGTCCAAACGTAAGGCTAGGCTTATTAGAGCCTCGCATGTTCTGGGCTGGGGGTCTATTCTAGCTATGACATCCTTCAATTCATTGCATAGACCCTGATAGAAAAGAGACATTCTCTTCTCTTCTGGCCACGCCGCTTCCGCTATCAAACGATTAAACGTGGTTAAGTAAGTTGCTAACTCGGTTCTTCCTTGTTTTAATTCCAAAAGCTCCCTATCAGCACTGAACGTGGTAGTTCTTCTGTCAAAAACCCCCTCCAAAGCTGTTCGGAACTCGTCCCAATCAGATAAGATCGGATCGTTATGGCGTACTAAGGGAACCGCCCAATTGGCTGCATCTCCCGCCAAGTAGGAGATAGCAAACGCCACCCTAGAATATTGGTAGGAAAGGAGGAAGGCCTACAAGAGAAGTGCATCAATATCTGAGTGAGGAACACCTGTATCTTATGGGGGTCTCCTGAATATCTCTCGGGGTTGGCTAACGGAATAGGGGGAGGTACCGTGACCTGTATCTGATGCATACCTGATCCTACATCAAAGGGATTCCTTGACAACCTCTCCACCTTGTCCCGTAAGTCCGCCGTTTCCGCCCTAGAGGCTGCCAACTCCCGCTGTACTGCGGCTAGTGCAGCTAAGACCTCTTCCATACTGCGTCTCTAACCACCCCCCGAACCGGGAGGAGTCTCAATACTTGGGTGCGTAATTCTGTCAAGAATCAGTCCCAGGTCCAATACTCCTCAGGATTCGGGCGACGCTATATGGGGTCCACCTCTCGACGTCACCAACTTCCTGCACTAAAGGAATGGAAGACTGGAGTAATCGAGCGCGGGAAGGGAAGGATGGGAACAGCGGGGAGTAGAACCTGTAAAGAAAAGTTAACATACAGACAATAACATAATACCATGCAAGACAAAATACCTACTCTCAGTAATTCTCGCTATGTGGTATAATTATGATAATGAGCTTCCTTATTTCCTCATAAACACTCATACCATCACTCCAATTCGTAACCATACACAACTTGCATATGCTGACCAAGCAATAGATGACCCAGTAAGTCTGGGTTATAACCTTGTATAATCTTCGAGGTAAGAGAGAGGATTGGCGGTCTCCTTCTCTACTTTTGATTGTGGGAAAAGCTCTGATCTTAATCTGAGGAGTTTATCAGGACGCAAGGTCGGTGCACCCATACAGTAGTCAATACCTCAGAAATCGGTGCCCCCCCATCTGTATACCTTTGGTGAGTTTTGTTCTATGATTTCTGGGATGGTTACTCCAATTAGTCTGCCGGATTGTTGCTCCAGCGATGATCCCAAATGAAATACTAATGACACCCCGCCTGCCTCTGCACCAGAACCATCTCCTCTGCGCTACATAGTCGGTTTCCTCACCGATTCTAACTACTACTAGACATAGGTCTTACTCCAGACCATTCCGGGGTTTTAAAGAACGAATGAATTGCAAGTGGCCCATCCGGCCATGGAAACCTTAAAGTTGCACCAATGCTCGTCCTCGTTGGGACTAGGACACCCCCCCCCCCCCCCCCCCTTCAGTTACTTGCTGTTTTGCCGGCTTTTACAGGAACTCCGCCTGGGATTTCCCGTCGTAGCGTGTACCTCGGAACCCTCCTAAGATCAGTTCGGGAGTCGGCACTGAAAGCCGAGAATGCCTCCAGCCTCTCAGTCCCGCCGCATGGGAACCCAGGACTCCGGAACAGCTTTCAAAAAGTCTTGGTCTCAGTCCTTGAGACTCCGATGCCGATAATCTCGGCCAAAGTGTGCAGCAATCCCCGCGTCTCTCCCTCACAACGCGGGAAGGAAAGTTTACGGGACGCAGCCCGTCCGGAAATTCGTTAATTACGCACAATGTCGTGCGTGCGTTCAGGGCGTAGTATTGGTGGTGGTGGAGGTAGTGGCATTGGTGTTGGTTGTATTAGTGGTGGTGCTGATATTGGTGGTGGTGGTATTGGTGGTGGTGGTGGTGTTTATAAAACAGGCTTTTGAAAACAACCCGTTAGGTGGCTTTAGTACAGATGACATGTAAGACAGATGTGCTGTTGTCAGCTTCAGCCCATTAGCACAGGATTATGTGCTACCTGGAATTCCCATGACTTAATTCGCTAATCGTTTAATCCATTTTGCTTCCGGGGGGTGGGGGGGGGAAGGGGGGGGGTGTTGAAACAGACACGAGATAATGCCGGGTTAAAGTGATTGAAAGCAGGCGTCTGTGTTAAGGGGCGGCCGTTCTGCTTAAAAAAACACAAGTGGTTTCAGCTGAAGCAGCGCATGTCCGGCCATCAGTAAGAGAAACTTAATAAAGTAAATAGTGCTTACAGACAAAATAACAGGTCCTGTGTAACAACTGAAGTAAAATGGCCAGTTGCCATGGGAGGCTACAAATGAAGACAAGGCCATACTAAGGAGGGACTAACAATTCTATTAACGAAGCCGAATGCAGCATTTATGAAAGACAATGACACAAGTCAATGAAAAATATGGGAGGAGAGTGGGCATGGCTTCTTTCCCATACTCTACTACAGCAGTCTCGCAGAGCGAGAAGCGCAGGCGCGCTGCTGCTAGGCTCGACCTAAAAAGGGGTAGCTGCACCAGTTGGGATCTATTACTTAAAAATGAATAGAATGACTGCAATGTAGCTTAGTACAAACCAATTTCATGCAACCTTTGGAGTAAACGTTGAAAGAAACTGTGTCAAAAGCTTCTGAGAGATTTCAAAGGATTAATGCTGCTGATTTACATTGGTCCACTAGTGATCTAATACTGTCCAACACTGCCAGCAAGGTGGTTTCTGTACTGTTTTTCGCCCTAAATCCTCTTTCTGAAGGGTCTAATAAATTGCTACTCTCCAAATAGTAGATTAATAGAATATTGACCAATCTTTCTAGTACTTTGGGCAATAGGTTGTCATTCACGGATCGGATTGTCAATAAATTTAGGTTGGAAAAGAGTAAATCTAAAGTGTGTCCGGCCTTATAGGTTTGACCAACTGCAGGACCTTCAACTCATTTTCCAGCAATCTGCTTAGACTATGCGATTGTGCTTCACATTCTATATTAAAATCTCCCATAAGGAGGAAATACCTAAATTGTAATATAAAAGGGGGACAACTTTCCGGCGTAATTCACTGCAAACTGAGGATTGTACCGAGGAGGTTCGTACACAATAGCCCCTCCTAGTTTTGTCATTTTATGAATTGAAATCTGAAAAATTTGAATTTTGCAATCACAGTCGCCTTTCAGGTCATCATTCACCTTCACATAGTCAAAAATGTATTTGTAAACAACTGCAACACCCCCCCTTTCTTCCCGACTCTGTCATATTTTAATACTTTATACCCATCTGGTATGGCCACGGACAGATCTGGTATGGTATTGCTGCTTAGATATATGTTGGTAATAAATACGAGATCTGGCTATGCACTATTAATGTTGTCCCAAACCTCCATACAATGTTTGGGAGATGATCTCGAGTCAAAATATAAATATTTCATCACGAACGCGTCCCTCTTGATCTCTTTCCATACATACGTTTCCAAAGACCCTCCTTCATTCATGACTCCTTGAGGTAAGGATCCTTTCTTGAGCTCTTCTCCCGGTATATCTAGTTTACATTTGGGCATACTAGTCTATCTACCGAGTATGCATTAGAAAGGTCCATATACTTTTCTGGCATACCCTCACAAGAGCTAGCGGTCAGATTGTTGTTTCTTCCCATTGCACACAGGGTCTCACGACAGTATGAGGACTGACCCCCCTTCCCGCTAGTAAAATGGGCAGGGGTCCTGGTGACTGGCGATGGTCGGCAAGGAGGGACACAGATGGGCTCGCCTTTGGTGCACTGGTGGCGTCCCCGCTATACGCGTCCCCTGTGTGGATGCGCACGCCTGAGTTTAAATCACTCATGGCGGTCAAAAGCTGAGCCGCGAACCCTCCTTTCTATGACTGGTGACAGCATGGCAAGCTAGCCTTTCAAAGTAATCACAGCTTATGTTGTCTAAAGTATAGACTGTCGGCATACCAAAAGGGGAGAGCTGTGATACAGTGGTTTCAGTTGTATAAAAAGGAGGAAGACATGCAGAGTAAACATTAAATGAGGGATCATATCATCTCAATATCCGAGGACGTAGCCATTCTGTGCAACACTGATTATTGCACACATACTTCAGGGTGGAATGCAGTGTTTTCTAAATTCTCAAAATAAAATATATAATCTCATTGGCTAAAATGTGGATAGATCAACATTGTGATTGGTAATTTATAAACGTTGATGGTAAAGGGGTCTCCCTAATTTCCTCTTTCTCTGTCCATTTAACTGGTGGTTCAAGCTCTGTGAGACAGCTAAAGCTGTCAGTAGCCAGACCTACAACTGCAATCCTAAACGGCTGGTATACTTGCTATCCATCGTTACATCTCCCTCATAGGAGTTCCCAAGCGTTGGCATATACCTCTGGCATGTTATAGTCAATAATAATGACCATATAAATAGTGATAATTGCACACTAAATTGGGTCCCACAGAGCAATACTGTGAGGGTTTATTTGAAGGAAGAGTGGGACTGGGGGCATTCCTTAAACATAAGTTTATATTTCAGAGGTACTCTTTTCAGTTTATATCACGTAAAGCAAACATGTCATATAAACTATAAAAATCAAACACAAGTGTTAAGTAAAACGTTTTTTGATTTTTGTTCAAGCCTTTCCTATACTGTAGGTGCTTTAGTTAACCCTCCTATCAATGGCTCAGATCACGTCGCCAGAGGCTGATTTAGACCACGTGGTATGGCATGCCTGATAATATCAAAGTGCTGAGGAAGAATAGGAGACATATTTGAAGGGATGGTGAGCAGGGACTGAACTCCTAAGCCCTGGCCAGAGAAGACGACACCAGGTAGCACAGCTAGTGCTAGTGGCATGAAGGCTGGGTGAGGGTCTGCCGGTTGTTCAGTGCGTGCAGAGGGTCAAATACTGGGTTGAGATTGAAGGGAGAGCACAGTGGGCAGAAAAGCTCAAAGGTAACAGGCCTGCTGCTGTGTTCCTCTTGGCATGGGAATTGTTCAAACCATCTCAGCTGCAATAGCTACAAACCGCCACAACCTCCCAACACTCATATTATGCTCAACTTACACTTCCGTCAACCACAAGGCATCCATATCACACCTTTGAGCACATTTTTTCTGCAGATACACAATGCACATACTCAAGGCACATCCCAGCTCCTAACGAGTCATAATGTCTCCCCCCCAGCATGTAATCAATCCACCACAAACCTTCTGACATGATATAGACCCACAGCCCCATGCTCAGAGATGACCAAGAGAACACCCACATGTAAACTAGATGCATCCAACCACTAGGCATGGCCCTGGCTGACTGAGAGGTGGGTGATGGGAAATATACGCTGCAATGAAGCTTTTCGGAGTTTACCTAGAGCCTGGACTCTCTGGATAGACCATGGAAATGTGATGTCATAAACCTGTAGTGTTTGTTAGATGTCAGTAAAAATATGTTTAATAATCAATAGCTCAGCTCATGCTTGAACACTGGACATGACGATCATCGACGAATTTGAAAACCGCTAGCACGTCCTTTTGAGGGGCCTCTTAACTCACAGGTTTGACAATGGTATGTTCATCTCAAAGGTGCTCATTTTTGGTGATAGAAAAGGAATGTCTATAGTCACAGAGTTTCAGGTTTCCCATTAAGGGTGACATCTGTATGAAAAAGACCATGGTGCAAACCTGTGAAGATTTAATCAACTGTGGACAGTCAAAACATTTTTTTAAAGTAACTTTGTGAAAGGGAGTTTCTTTGATTGCTGTTGAATTAGAGATAGATGCGGAAGGTCTACAGTTGTAGATTTGGTCTTTAGAGACAAAGATGTTGGATGATTTATGTTCATTCTGGGGAGAGGCAGTGGGGGAATGATGTTAGAATACGGTTTCTTGGGGCTGCATGCTGGGATTGCTGGTCTGGTGGAGGAATGCAGTTTGTTTCTAGTTGGGTATTACTTGGGTGTCAGTTGCTGCTTGACATGATCAACGAGACCTGACGACCAAAAAGCTACTTTTTGAGAGTAAGATGGGTGAGGGCTGTGACCCAGTGAGAGTTCATGTATGAGGGGCGAATTATGGAAGGGGTAAGTGCTTATGGTGTAACAACCAGGGAAAAGCTGCTGTGTATGTAGTAGTGGAGGAGAGCTGGTCTATCTGCGACACAGTATGGGAGTCACTATTCAGCATTATCTCTAGCGGCGGCCAGCATGGCTCGCGGGTGTGGGCGCATGAGTCGCAAGGGGGACGCAGGGGGGGTGTCACACGGGGACTCCGACTACAGGAACAGGAAGCAGGCATCCAGGCTCTCTCCCCTAAGCCAATCGCAATACAGCAACGCAGCGTTGTGATTGGTCTATGTGCCATGACATGGCAGTTACAGACAGGGGCTGGAGAAGTTGGCATATTCTCCATGCCGGCTGTAATGCAGCCGGCATGGAGATAGGGATGTGGATAAGGGAAGTGCGCATGACTGGTTTGGGCGGCCTGAGAGGGCCGACCAAACAGTTATTGCGTACTTAGGAGTGAGAACTCCACTCCTCCCCTGCCCTGTTCCGTGAACAGAGCAGCCCCTGCTACTTGCCCGCCCGCAAAGCAGCAGAACGTGTCACGAAGCATAAAATGATAATAACTTAAAGTTATTATCATTTATGTTTCTCTTCTTCACACTGCTTAAAAGCAGTGGAGCAGCGCTCCTCCGCCATAGCAGAGGAGCCGCCCCTGATTATCTCATCGAAGGACTCCTGGCTGCTGCAGCGCTGTGCTGCCCGCTCGGCAGAAGAGCTGCCAAAGTCTCAGAGAATTGGTTCTGCTTCAGTGCAGCTGGTACAGAAAAAAATCAGACGGGCCACCTTATCCAGACTCATAACAAGGATATTGTTATATCTTAGTAAAAACAAAGAGCACTTTATATCATTACTACCAGTTAATTCACCCAGTGGACGTACTATGGGCGGATCAACAATGTTAAACGCACCCACAACAATCAACCTACATATATATACCTGGCTTTGGCCAGTACAAAAAAACACATCATCTTTGTGGCAATTTAAATCATACATTGTACCCCCGAAGTTTGTCTTACTTAGAAATTATAAATAGTGGATGGTGTAACGGCAAATAAAGTGCATAGACACTGTTGCAGAAGTGGCTGTACAGCATCGCTTAAGAGAGTCCTGGTGGTACCAGGAAAACTTAATTCACTACTCCAGTACAATTGCACCAAAACGCTGTTATATTCCTATGCATGGATACTTAATAAGGGTCATATCTTACATATCACGCAATATGGCAACACCCTAACTCGTGGTTAAATAACTCTCACAGTAAAAAAAAAAAATTAAAACAACCAATAATTCACCACCAAAACTACTAATGTCATGTACAGCCACCAAAAATAAAATATGAACCTCATTTAAAGTGAATACTTCCAAACAATTCGATGAAAAACACTGCCCGGCCAAACCCTAATTTTGCCTAAAAACCGTATGTAAAATCTGAACCCCTAAGACAAAAACAAATGTTATTACACACTACACAACAAAACCCGAAATGCAACCCACAACCATATAAAATGAACATGAAACCGCAAATAAACAAGTTATGCCAAAAAAAATACACTAATTACCAAAATACCAAAAAGATTTGCCAAATTTCACTTTGTAGCTCAATACTATTAAACTAAAAAAAGTATATACTCCTATACCGTATTTTGACATTCAATATTTTTGTAAGAACAATATTGTGCTCATATTATTTGGAACTTTATATTGTTGTCATGCAGCCCGAGGAAGGAGCCATTTTGTGGCCCGCTGCAAATGGTTACAAGAGCATGTATAGAGGTCTGCATTTGTACTCCCTGATTGCCGAAATGTATTAACAACATTCCAAACTTCAAAGATACAGTGATTACCTAAAAAAATCAGAATTCAGGGAATGGCATAACGAGGAGCGTGCAACAGTCTAGGACTTGCTGTACGCTTCCCCCAATGCCAGCAGCCACTATTCACCATGGGCACGCTGTTCCTCTGGGAGTGCCTGCAATCCGGTTACCACCTCCTTTTAGGTATTGCTAACTAGTTAATGGTTTGTGACTGCAATGATGCATTACAAAATAGCTCACGAAGTAGAGGGGGTGCTGATCATATGCTGGCTTTTTCTTGATGTGGCCTACAAGTCAGACAGACCTTTCTGACTTGCAGTGGCTCTTTAGTTCACTTGCAGCAAGGCTGATTTTGGAAGGTCATATTTTCGACCACAAGCGACTTTCATACATCAGGCCCAAGTCACAGGTTTTGATTTTTAAGGCTTTTCTTTTGTGGCGAGATTCCAATATTGATTTAAAGCAACCAATCTTCACCTGTCTTCCAGGGACCCTTGGGGATCTGCGATGCCTACTCAGGGGGTCTATGACTGCTTAGAAAATGAAATAATATTAACAGATTAATAAAGTACATATAAATGAAAGAACAAAAATGTAAAAGTGAACAATTCAGAAACGTTCTGTAATTGTGAAGATATTGGAGGCTAAAAATTAAGTTGGTATCCAGAGATTGATTGGTTGAAGCAATACATGAACATCGAACAGAGTATGGTATGAGCGATGGGTGAGCTCAATTGAATTATAAAAGGTTCAACCTTCCCATGAAAATTTAAATGTATATTTATTTTATATTTGTTTGTAAATTAAATTAAATATTGGTTTGTGAATTAAATTAAAATATGCCATTAGTTGTGTATTTGTTTGATATAAGTTTGTTTCTGCATTTTTGTCCATTGTTTTGAGGTTCAAATCATTGAAATTGCTTAGGTCCATGTCTCAGGCTTCCTGTAATGACTCAGTGGGGTCCTCAGATTCCAAAATCGATTCAGTGTAGGTCTCTGAATTACAGTAAAATTAAATGTTAATAGCTATTACCTACAAGTACCGTGAAAATATTACTTGCAGCACCCATTAGATCAGCGCTGTCATGCTTACAGAAATAAAGACAATGAGACAATGTTGGTCATATTGTCCCACTCACTAATGTACACACTTCACTCGTATTTTTCCAGGTATTTTGAAGAGCACTTGTTACATTGATGTCCGCTGGTTTCCTTTCGATGTTCAAAAATGTAATTTAAAGTTTGGCTCATGGACCTACAATGGCTGGCATATAGATTTGCAGATGCTCGAAGCTGACATATCAAGTTACATATCTAATGGCGAATGGGATTTAGTGGGTAAGTACTTATGTCAGGTTTGTTTTTATTACAGTTCTCTTTCTCCCTGTGCAAGACATGTGAATGATATTAGCTAATAGGAAGATTTCATTAGGCATCTCAGGATTCGGACGGCTTGAGTGCCAGTGTGGGAAATATATGATAGTTCCGAAAAATATATAGTTATGTTTTACTCATGAGGTGGGATATAAACCTAACCCTAAATAAAATATGTGTGAGAAGTGAAATAACTTTTAGTCACATAGGTTTCAGATGTAGTGACCATAACTTATCTGGGCACACCAGGAGTGCATTCTCCTATCCTGCTGTCATGATTGACAATGTGGTAATAGGAGCCACATCTCATGACTCCCAAGTGGTCGCAATTACACAGCTAGGCAGTGATACTCACAGATATAGATTTCATAATAGTGTTTGCTTTCCTAGTTGTCCTGTACATTGACATTGCAAGAGTTTCTGAAACCTGGCTAACTCCAACATAGGGCCCAATTTCGATGACATCGATTAGGTACTGGGACCAACCGACGTCCTGTCGGCTGTCCCAACTCAGCAATTAGGATGCGACCGAACACTGTTTGGTCACACTCCTATTCTTTACAAGGGGAGCATGCATTATGACCGGAGTGCATGCTCTCATTATAAAGAGAAGAGGTGCAATTCATCCCTACACCCCGTGGCAGGCACCTCAAGTTACCTGCCACGGGGTGCAGAGACCAACAGGGGGGCATCATAGGTGGCCCCTCGGCCTCCAACCGGAGACTGTGCACCCATGTCGGAAAGGCCGGCACAGAAAGGCTGTCGGAGTCCAACTTTATAATCCCTCGGGCGGAAAGAGCTGCCCTTGGGATTACTGGAGGCTTTCCGAATGGCAGACGGGCTCTCGGAAGCCATTCGGAAATCCAGTTTGGATTCCTTTCCGGCCGACTCCATCTAAATGGGTCAGTCGGAAATCAATTCGAACAGCTGATTACGATGTCGTAGGAACTGCTCTGACCGAGGGTTGGAGCTGTTTACTGTGGAATCGTAATCGGCCCCTATGTCTGCAACCAATAATTTCCATGGTTCTCCAGGCAAACTTAGTCTCGGGTGGGAATATCAGTTTTATTTCTATTGCATTTACCCTGATTTCTAAAACTGGATTATTGCTATTTCATCAGCGGACTTGTCATAATTCACTTTTACTCCTGAACTAAATATGTGGGGACCGATTTAGAGTTTGGTGGACAGGGTACTTCCCACAAATGTACTAGGGACCGAATATATGATGTTACTTAGCATACCGTTACTCCGCAGGTATTTACTTCGAAGTTTTTACTTCGCAAATACCTTTACTAAGCATGATTTTAGTGCGCATGCTTTTACTTCGCAAATATACACAAATACATTAAAAATGCTTTTACTTCGCAGTTAATTATTACGCATACTGTTACTACGTGTTATTGGTACTTTAAAACAAATGTATCATAAAAGTAACCTATTCCTTGCCACGCTCCCTGAACCCTAAAAATACCCCCTACACCCCAAAACCCTATCTCACCCTGACCCCTAAAAATATCCCAGTACCCCAAAACATAACGCACCCTGAACCCTAAAATTACCCCCTACACCTCAAAACCGTAACCCACTCTGAAACCTAAAATTACCCCAGCACCCCAAAACCTAAATGCTCTCTGAACCCCAAAAATACCCCAGCACCCCAAAACCTTAAATGCACCCTGAACCCTAAAAATACCCCCTACTCACCAAAACCCTAACCCACCCTGACCCCTAAAAAAACCCCTGTCCCCCAAAACTTTAATTTGCACCGTAACTCCATTATGCATAGTAAGTGCATGCAAAGTAATGGCATCTGCGAACTAAAATATGCGTAGTAATGGTAATACGAAGTAATGACCGTGTAGTAAAGGTAGCATACCCTTGGGACCCTGTCTATCAAACAATCTGTCCACTCTCTCTATCTTGAGTCAGGCAGACCATCATCTTTCAGACCGGGAGGACCTCTGCTGGCTCTACTGAAGGAAAGCTTGCTCCGATGGATCAATGGAGTAGGGCCCTTTAGAGAAAGGACATCCGACCGTTCTCCCTATTTAGAGGGGACAGTCTGGTCTCATTTTTTCTGTTCATCACCACCAGGAAAGATCTGTTGGTACTAAACAGAAATAAATGAAAAGTTACCTTCACACCCTTGAACAAAGCTCCCAGCATGTGCAGATCATTAGTTTCGTATTTTTCATAAAAAATTCTCACTTTGGGAGTTGGCTTTCGAAAAACCAAAAGGTTTGGTGCACAGGATCTAAAAGACAGTAGTAGTGCATTAAACCTGCAGTCCCTTCAGAGGAACTGCCGGCATGGCGGCTCCTCTGAAGGCCCAGAGATCACTGCTATGCTGGCACTGAAATGTAAATATGTCAGGTGATAGTCCTCCTGAGTGGTGGATATAGTGACCTCTGCTAACCTGGGGGATGGGCAGGCTGCACGTCAAACACTAACTAGGGATTTGGCTGAAAACCCACAATTATCCTTTATCCTCCTTCATGTTTCCAGCACATCTACACATTTAACCTCTTTTTAACAACCCCACACACTGGAAGGACACTCCTTGGATGCCATATTCTTCAATGGAGTACACTAATTGCACAAGAATAATGCAATCTTTCTCTGGTCGAATTATTTGCTGGTGAACTTTTTATGGGAAACAAAACAAACTCCTGTTCTGCCACTAACACTATTTCTCTTGTGTGTTACATGATTTTTCTATGCATCACCTTTCACACAATATAAATAAGCCTCCACATAAGGAACATGTTACTCCACTAATTCCATATACTCCACTGTGATGTGTGATATCTTTGAAAAATGTGCTCTTGGTAGCCAAGAATCAAATCCATTCTGCCCCCTGTGCACCCAGAAATCGAAACAAAACTAAAGCATAATAGATAGGGTTTAGGTAACAATAATAAATAATTTGCCCTTTGACATTGCAGTTTATAATGTCAACTGAACCCTTTGATGGCAATTTAGGCCCATGATTTGTGAACCATTTCATGCAGGTTTGCGAAATAGACAAACTGTTACTGTGTAAACTCTGACCTTATATTCACTGAAACAAATACAGGCTAAAGGAACGGTATAACTAAGTGAATATGTCAGTGACAACATTAAAGTTTTGAACTAAAAAAAACACAGAAATTCTCCAGTTATAGAGAGCAGAGCTAACTATAACTTGTTCTACCGCTATGTGCCGCTTATGATCTCACATATCACATCATTCATGACATGTTCTATGACATCATTTATGACATCACTGATGGCATCTCAAATGACATCTCAGTCGTGCATGGTGGGTGATTGTCCCTGGGCTTGTCTGCACAAGCCCGGGGACTCAGACCAAGTAGATGCTGTTACGGTGCGGGACCCTTGACGAAAGTTTGACTACAGGGCTACCCTTGATATTCTGAAGTCCCCAGTGATGTGTACACTCTCCTGAAATGGGATGGAGTCAAAAATCATAATAGAAGCAAGATAATTAATCTAATGACCTTTAAAAAGGAGCAGTTATCTGCCCTTATAAAATAAAAGTGGATAAGGTTTACCCAGTCCGCAATAACCAGGGAGGATAACCCCCCCCCCCCCCCTTTTCTGTTCTGAAGAAAATCCTGGACCTTATTGGCCAATCAAGGACTGAAACATAGGACCATAAAACTCCAAATGACCCCCCTTGTTTTGCAATTTAATATCCCCGACAGTTCTACGAATAAAGGGATACTGGGACCTGTCTGAGGATTTTTAATCTTTAACACCCCTGGCTATATACAGTTTTCCAAGAGCTCCCTGGAATACGGTTGAGCCCACCCTGACCTTTAGGAGTCGGGGTGACCAGATGATGACGCATTACTCTGCTAGAGTGTGTGAGAGTAATATTCACAAAAGAAATTGCTTCCTTCCTCACAGTCTAGTGGGTAACAACTAGAGTGCTTCAAAAGAACCTTCCCATACTTAACTAACCAGGGTTAGCTTTAAAAACTTGTGACCATGTTTCAAGAGACCGTGGGGTACTTGTTGTGGAATAGAGGTTAACACGGGAGGATGTACTCCCATTAGAGATCCCCTTTCGGCCCTTACGGCACAGGAGAAGGTTACCTTCTCTGAGTGCCATAGTTTTCTTGGGGGATTGTAGCCCCATGCACTATTTATGACCACACATATTACATCACTCATGGCATGTTCTATGACATCACTAATGACATCGCAAATGACATCTCAGCTGTGCACAGCAGGGGTAGTCCTCAGGGCCTGGCCTGTCGCCAGGCCCCACGTCAAACGTCCCACAGCCAGCCAACCCCACATTGTGAAGGTCTTTGCCAGTGCATAGCAGGGGATTGGAAACAGGCCCTTGCAAACCCACCAGGAGGGAGCCAACACCACACTGCCCACGTCCTTTTGCCATGGGCAGCGTAGAGTTGGCAGCAGAGACTGGTCTGCAGCCAGGCCCTCTGTCCAACTCCCTCTTGGCAGCCCCTGGAGGCAGCCAACCCCACACCACTCATGGCCTTTAGTTGCGCGTGGCATGGGGTTATCTCAGGGCTATGTTGCAGCCTCTTTCTGCTTCCAATTCTCAGCAGGCTGCCAACCACATGCTGCACATAGCCTTTCGGCATGTGTATCTGGTGGTTGGTCACAGGGCTTGGCCTGCCGCGATGCCCTGTGGCCAAAATCCTAGCAGGCTGTCAACCTCACACTGTGCACACCTTTTGGCATGTGCAGCATTGGGTTGGCCTTCGGGACCCCATCCCCTGGTGCCAAAACATATATATTAAGAGGAGGGGGTGTGCTGTTGCCTCCCTGACCCTTAATCAGCCCAGTTACTCCATCCCCAGGCTCAATACAATTTAAACATGGGAGGAGGGTGTACAGCCCCCGTTTATGAGCCTTAATAGGACCACATCCCCTGTGGCCAAATAAAATAGAAATGGGATGGGGCCACGCTACCCCTCTCCCCAATCCTTGGGTCCCCAAAACCCGTTCCCCTCAGCTAAAATCGATGGGGAGGGGGCATGCAGCACCCTTCCCTGAGCCTTATTAGGCCTAGAGGATCCCATTCCCGGGGTCAAACCAATAAAAAATAGGAGGCGGGCCATGTGGCCCCCTCCCTGAACCTTCATAGACCACCAGGGACCGCATCCCCTGGGGCCATGTTTTGTTTGAAAGGGGATGGGGCTGCACAGCCCTACTCCCAGAGCCTTATCAAGCTCCAGAGACAATATCCTCTGGGGCCGTATTTTTTTTTTTTTTAAAGGGAATGGGGCCTTATGGCCCTGAGCCTCATTTGGTCCTGGGGACCCCATCCCCCAGAGTCGTAGTCATTTTAAAGGCGAGTGGGGCACGTGCCCCCCTGAGCCTCATAATGCCCTGGGGACCCCATTCCCAGAGCCTGCATTGCTTCCGTCTGGATGCTGCTCCTTCCTTTTGGGAGCAATCTGTTGATCTTTTTCACCGCCCACATCAGTGTGGGCAGAGAACCAGATCACAAGTGTGCTCCCAGCCAGTGGGAGCATTTTTAAAGCTCCTGGTCGCTAGGAGTGTTTGCTTCCATTTGGCAGGGGATTTAAAATTGCTCCTGCCAGTTGTCTAATTTAACACAAGGTTGTTTACCGGCCCAGGCGAGGCGTGTTAATAATGAGCGCAAACTATTAACAAAGGATCTAGGCAGACTAATAGGAATGTTTACGAAACGAAAAAGAAACCTAGGGAGCACCACCATCTTTATTAATGCGATACGGCCCACCAATGAAAGTGGGAGTTTAATCCACTTTTTAATGACTTCTGTTTTTGTATGGCGCATCCATAGTTTTCCGACAGTACAATCTCAGGGTCAGTATGTATCTTTATGCCCAGATATCTTATTGGGTCAGTGGTCCACTCTGTGGGATAATTGGTGTGAATGGGGGTAGTGATTGCCGTTCGGGGAGAAATTATTGACTTATGCCAATTAATGTATAGACGTGAGTGTTGCCCGAATCACTCCGCCTCCTGCAGCATAGGCGCAAGATTAAGCTCTGGTTTGCATATATAGAGTAATGTATCATCTGCATAGGCTGCAAAAGTTAAGTTACATTGCAGTGATCGTATGCCCCTATATCAGTGATATTTGCGCATTGAATATGCCAGAGGCTCTGCCACCAAGGCATACAGAAGGGGGCAGCCCTTTCTCGTGCCTTTGGCAATAACTATTGCACGTGACAGAGTGCCATTTACTCGTACATGCGCCAATGGCTGGGCATACAGGGCCCTCACTATTTTTTAAAAAATATCCCCCACACATACTCTTCTCAAGACAGCTTATAGGAACCTCCACTCTACCGAGTCAAACGCTTTCTTGATATCTATAAATAATGCTGCAGCTTTGACATTTGTGTTGATTCTAGCAATAGTACCAAAAAGAGTACGCCAATTGCTTGTTAGCGAGCAACCCGGGACAAACAATGTCTTTTCTGGCCCCACCAATCTTGGCAATAGGGGTGCCAACCTGTTTGCAAGCACTTTGGCAAACAGTTTGAAGTCTGTGTTAAGCAGGGATAGGGGTCTGTAGGAAGAACAATGTTTAGGGGGCTTTCCAGGTTTTAATAGGGTAATCAAGGTGGCCTCTCTTATAGTTTGTGGCATCACGACCTGCTTATCCATTTGGTTCGCGCCATCTCTTCAGTAAGGGCGCAGATGCAATTCTGGAAGACACTACCGCTTAATGTGATTAGTCGTATCACCTTAACCAAAATGATAGTACTGCCTAGGCTATTGTATTTCGCAAATCTTCCAGTATATGTCCCAGTGCAACTCTTTAGGGAATTGGAGGGATTAACCCGAGGCCTAATTTGGAATGTGCGGCCCAGGATAGCACTGCAGAAGCTGTTTGCGCCACCGGAGAGTGGAGGCATAGCAGTTCCGCATCTGGAACTATATTATTTAGCTTCACAGCTACAATGGGTTGCAAAGTGGCTGAGCGGCAAGAACCTGGCGGACACGGCGACCGAGACAACAACATGGACGCAGAATCAGATCTACGGATTGTTTCACCCGCTGGCGAAAATCCCCCACCCGACACAGATACATGTTGAGTTAGCTCATAGATGTTATAGGAGAAGCCTTCAACTCACAAAAGACACGACCCCCTATGCCCCGATACTGCCGCTTATCGGGACACCCAGAATTAGAGATCCTATATTGGACATAGCACTGATGCCTTGGACTGAAGCAGGAGTGGAGACGCTAGGAGACTTGTATGCAGATGGCACCCTGCTACCTTTTGCGACGCTAACGGCAGATAATGGATTACCGGCGGGCCAATTCCTTTTATATGCAGTCATCAAACGGACGTTGACGCTAGCGTGGAGAGATATGACTAATGAGCCGCCGACACATCAATTATTGCAGTACTTGCATGTAATGGGGGAGGGAACGCATGTGATACACTGGCTAGTACAAGCCCTGCTTATCCATGTATTGAAACCACTACAGAGACTCTGCACATGTTGGACTGAGGACAGAGGCTGTCCCTGGACTGATAAGGAGTGGTAACGTGGCCTGGCCAGTGCCACACACATACGCAATTCACGATTTAAACTTATACAAACGTACATATTGCACAGGGCGTATCTTTCACCAGATAAGATCAATAAATATTTTAACATCAACACTTCCGAATGCCCGAGATGCCGTCTCCTGGGTGCTGACCTGTTACATATGCTATGGTCTTGCTCCCTGCTTTTACCCTATTGGCGTACGATATCAGACACACTTGCAAATTGCACTAGTACTGAAGTACCTTCAACATGGGAGGTCTGTATCCTGGGATTTTACAAATGGACTAAGGCAAACAAAGTAAGCTCCAGATTTTGTGACCTAGGCCTCATAACAGCAAAACGACTGATAACTAAGAGGTGGAGACACAAGGACCCGCCAGAGGTACTGCTTGGGTGAAATCCCTAGAACTCTGGGCACAGGCAGAAAGCACCACCCTACACAGGGAAGAAACGGCAGGGTTGCGAAAGTATCCTATTGCACAAGCCTCGAATGATATGCTCAAAACCCTTACACGCTCTAATGCTACATTGAGGGTACCTCCTGTGCAACAGGCGGGAACCAATACCTAACATGTCACCTAGATGTAGAAGACACGCTTAGATCACATGCTACCTCAATCACGGCTGTTCGGCTAAACACAGGCCTCGCATTCCATAACGTTGATTCATGGCCGATTCCCTAGTGTCCATGCAACCGCATATAAAGCACAAGCATTGGCATAGCCAATAGGTCTCGCCTTTGGGACCTTATAAGTGTTTAGCCATGCAACAGTTGCATAACTAAATACTTATAAGGTCCCAAAAGCGAGACCTATTGGCTATGCCATGCGGCCGTGAAAGTGAAAGCGATCAAACATCAAAGCAGCCGTGCGGCCGCGAAAGTGAAAGTAATCGCGGCAAAGCGCGGCGCGCACGCCCGCGCACATGCACTGTAGCTCCGGGCTGGCCTGGTAGCACTTTTTGGAGCCCTCTCAAAAAGTCTCGCCAGACCAGCGCATGCGCTGGGTCAGGCGAGACCTAAAAAGTAGCAGCCCACATGCACTACTTACACACTAGCCTAGTCATGACTACACTCAAATGGCACGTTGGATACTGGTCACATATTCCTTCAAACATTTGATATATTTTTTCCTTTGATTCCCCCTTTTTTTTTGTCTTCATTAGATGTGGTTAAAAAGTTATAAAAGAAGATATCTAGTGAACGGCTAGGGCATTTAAATGTATATTTGCTTTTGTTTGCCCATGAAGCATTATATGTTGTAATTTCAAAGCTGAGTCAAATATGAATAGCATGCTTCTGTATACATCGATATACTCACGCATTAATGACCACTGTTGGGAAGATGCGTACTTAATAGACCCACTCTGCCCCTCGATCGGAGATGACAGCATGTGCTGTATAAATGCACGAGCAATTTTGTACTGTAGATGCAAACTATATCACAATTGTGATAAGGAAATGCTTTGATTTATATTCACAGTGGCATAGAACAGCTAAGGTTATTATCAATGCAATATGTCTTGATGCTCGAAATTTATGTAACAGAAAAGATAAAATGCAATAAAGATATTTTTTTAAAAAAATCACGTCCTGCTCAGCCATCTCTTCAAAGAGATTCACCAAATGCGGGATCAATTTGTCATGGTATGCCTTATAGAAGGCCACCGTTAAACCGGCTGCCCCAGGGGCCTTTTCATTAGGCATTTTCTTCAATGCTGCCAAAAGTTCCTTTGGTCTAAGAGGGGCAATGAGTCTCTCTCTATCTTTATTTTCCAACCATGCTATATGTGCAAGATATTCCATGACTGATTCTTAAGTGGAGGACCTCCTAGAGGTATATGAGCCTGCATAGTAACAGGCAAAGGCCTCCACTCTCTCTGGTGTGCTGTCTACCAGTATCCCACTTTCATTGTATATATTTGAGACATAGCAGTCCCCCCTGGCGGGCCTAACTACCGCTGCCAAAGTGGCGCTGGGTCTGTCTCCTTCTGTATTTCCCTAAATATTTGACTTCGGCCTCTGCAAATTCGTTATATTCGTCAATTTGTACTCTGATTTGTGCTAGAATCTGAGGATCCTCACCTTCCTGGAACCTACATTCTAGTGTTTTAAGCGTGTGCTCTACCTTTTGTAGTTGAGTTCAAATAGATTTTAGAACCACTGCATATTTAGAGATCACCATTCCCCTTATATAGATTTTAAAAGTCCCCCAACTGGAGCACATGGTGGATACACAGGTTTGTGACAAAGAATTCTGTATCCAATAACGAGTGTTGAGGGAAACGCCAAATGTGCGCAGTGTTGCAGAGGTTGGCTAGTGTAATCTGTAGAGTTACCGGTGAGTGGTCGGAAAGTGAGTTCGCCAAATGTGAGCAGTCGTCTATGAACAGGAGTAGAGCACATGAAGCAAACCAATAGTCTATTCTAGTGTGTGTATCGTGGACCGAGGAATAGTGTGTATATTCTTTACCCAAGGGCAAGCGATGACCCCAGACATCACAAAGACCTTCCGCCTCTGCGATGTTGGCTGTGGCGCAGGCTGTGCGTGATGGACGTCTGGGAGCGCCCTGTGGCCTATCCAATTCAAAGTTTTGTATGCAATTAAAGTCACCCCCCGCCCCCCCCCCGAGTATTGGCATATGGGAATGTCTCATGATCTTGTCCTGTAACACATGATAAAATGTAGGGTCATTGTGATTTGGCCCCTAAACCCCAACAAGCAACACACTAAAACTATTTTTGCGGCATCAGGCCAGCACATACCTGCCCCCGTGTGCACCTCTACTTCTTGTATTTGTAGGCCTGAATTTCTGCGCACCCAAATGAGCACCCCTCTGGTATGAGATGTAAACCCAGACGATATACACCTGCCTTTCATTCTTCTCAGGATCAGTAGCCCAGATTTAGGGCTAAGGTGTGTTTCTTGTAGTATAGCTAAGTCAGTGCTGTGTCTATGCAAATAGGCCACTACTCTACGAATTGTTCTCTGATCGTTAAGGCCCCTTACGTTCCAGGACATAAACCTAATGTGGGTTTTAACCTTAGTGGACTGCATCGTACTTTAATTTACGTATACATACTGACATATCATGTCAGGTACGTAATGCTAAGTATTTTGGTGAGAACAAGACCTGTAAGTACATTAAGCGCTGCATACTGACTGCTGAGTTAAAACAACACCCCACCCCCCTCCTACACCATATCCGAACAGTAAGACATAGCACTTTTACAACCCCACAACTAACTCCCTCCCCAACATGAAATAACCCCACCTCCCCCAAATCAATTATCCCACTAATAATACCCAGGTGTAATACACTTGAGGCGGTGATTACCAGATGTGAGGTGTTACTTGGTGGCCCGTAACCACTTACACACTGAGGTACTATCCAGGCGTATGACCAATATTCCTATATACATATGCAGTGCTTTTAGATTAAATTAATCTTGTCAGTATTATTACAGCAAAGAGTTTGTGTTCCAGGCAGTTCTATGCAGGAAAAGTCTATCTTTACTTTGTTTTTACTAGTGGTCTACATTACACTTCCGATGCTGATGTGCACGGCTCCAGCAGATTATTCTATTCCGTGTTTTCGAGTGTCTCGTCATGGTCTGATGTTGGCGACCTTGCAGATTTTTGCGACTTCTCAATGCTGTACTGTTTGAGGTCCTTTTGTAACTGGTTACGATCACTCTATATTTTGGATTTTCCGACAAAGTTTATCTTGAGTCTGGCCGGGTAAAGCATTGTGTAGTCCAGCTGGAGTTCTCTTAATTTGTGCTTTGCATGCCCGAACTTCTTGCATGCCACCTGCCCCACAGGGTAGAGTCTGGAAAGAGAGCTATCTCTTTTCCCTCATATTTGAGTACTTTAGGTCACTGGTGCACCGCAAAGCGGCATCCCTGTCTCTATAGTTCAATATTCTTGCAATCAGGGGGCGAGGCGGGGCACCAGGCGGAGGTCTGGGGCCCAGAGTGCGATGCGCACGTTCTACTATGAACACTTCTGAGAATGTTTCTCGGCCCAGCCTAGACACCAGTAACTGTTCGATGAATATTTCCATATTCCCGGTAGCTGTGGACTCAGGAAAGCCCAGTATGCACACATTAACGCGCTTCAAGATCTTCAGCTTTGTCACGCATCAATGTCAGTAATTTCACCATTTGTTTCTGCGCAGTCCCCATTTCAGTTTGTGCTTCTTCAGCTGCACATATTCTGCACTCCGCCATGTCTAGCCTCTCTGCGTGTTTGTCAACACGTTCGGACATGCGATCCATACGGTAAGCCAGTGAGTCTCTCTTGCGTTGATCAAACTGGATTTCCGTTTGCGTTTTATCTACTTTCCCCATGATCTACACTACTATATTGCGCCAGGCCACTCTATGTGGTGCGGCCAACTCTACTGGAGCTCGGGGTTGGAAGCCAATCCCCCAAACTAATGTTTATTGATGTACTCACAAATGGTGGTGTTTGCTGGACCCCTAGAGCCCACCTGTACAGCAAACAGGCCCAACCAGGGTCACAGCAGGGGTCGTGCACAGAGGCGGGTTGAGGCCCAGGCAGGTATCCGCACCAATGGGGTAAATGTCTCTGACCAATATTAGGTGGTGCCAATTTTATGCCTAGGCTCCGTAGGTCTGCGCCAGAGAGACAGAGGGCACAGTGCGTGGAAAGCAGCACCGACTTCCAGACCCAATCTGGTTGTCCTCTATCGCAGATTGGAAGAAGGGGGCACCTCACAGCATACACAGCGGTGGTCCAGTTCCAACTCCACACACTGTTTGTTGCAGGGTATTGTATTCCCCACCGTACGCCCAAGAGATGCAGTGCTTCAGTCAAGGCTTCACAGCATGCTCCTGGTGCCCGACACAACCCCACATTATATGGCGATGTCTTTTCGCCCACTTCCCCAGCAACAAGACACAACGGAGCCACTCAGTCGGTGCGTCCAGCTAGGCAGTATCAGGGGGATGGGTACCACTGCTACGTAAAAGCGCTTTCCACACGCACAGCCAATTTGAATATTAATGATCGCGCTGTGAATGGAGCACAGTCACTTGTTTGTGAGGGGAACACAAGGCAGTCTCCCCTCGCCGGCCTGACTGGGGGTTATGGCCACTATATTGGAGGCCCGGCGGCTGCCTTACCTCACGTCAGCCGCACCGCACACCTTGAGGATCCAGCACAGTCCATCTGCAGGTGCCGTACGGATGGCAGAAGCCGCCGTGCCCAAGCCAGCTGCTGTGATTCTGGCCGGGGGCAGACGATTACCACTCATCTCACGTTCCACGGGGCCGCATCACAGGAACCGGGCCTCCAGGCTGCAGGTAGGCCACAGATTTATCACGTGGCACTGCTCGGGATGGGAGCCAATTTGAATCCCCAAACACACAGGGACTGTAGATCACACCTTTCAGCACATATTACGCTGCATAGCATATCTCCATATGCCTGGATGCCGCTGGTTACTGTAGGATAGTGTTAGCGTGCTCAGGCTGCGGCCATCTTAGTGTCAGGCAAGCTCCGAACTCTATGCCTGAAAGGGTATTTTTTTTACTTATACTGGGTGCTCCCTTGTGTCTGGACAAAGCTATACCTCTCTGAAGAGCTCGAATTAGAGCGAAACACAGTGTCAGGGGTTGCTTTTACTCATTTCAGGTTGGCTTGGTTGGTATTTTACCAATTCAAAGCTGTAATATTGTGCCTGGAGTGGTAAATGGCTTTTGTCATGTTACAGCTCGGCAAGGACAGCACTGTGCTAGTCCTATGCTTCAAGACTTTGCTGTAGAAATGGCAAAAGACTTTGTCCATTTCTATCTCACCGTGGATAGCACTGTGCTAATCCTATGCTTAAATAATTTGACAGCAAAGCAGACATTTGAGGTGAGCAGATCTAGAGTGTCGCTGGTGTTGAGAGTGCTCTATACAGGAGCTGCTTTCCACCTAAATTTGAGAACTACCCAGAGTTCTCTGCTTCTATTTTGCATAATGTATTCTTCACTCTATGCCTGAAAGGGTATTTGTTTGAGATATATATATATATATATATATATATATCGAAAAGTATACTCAAGACAAAAATGTGTGATTTGTCAAAACTTATAAGCTGGTGTTTGGAGAAAAAAATGTTGAATTTCCAAAATATATTTAAAGCTCATATTTCAGTGGTAAATCATATGGTGTTGGGGATGTTTCTTACTGATATTATTCCCTTGGTGCCACTAGCATTGCAGCCATAGCTGCAATGTGTTACCCATGTAAAGGCATTCCATATTTTTTTTTTTTTTTTTTTTTTTTTTTTGAAACCGTTTATTGCAGTTTGAAAAAAGTTACAGGTATGGGCCTACAACCACTCGGCCGGCCGCTAGAGTGACAAAAGCATATTGCATACATACAGTAAGAGTCTCTTGGCAGTGCAGATTAGCAAAACAGGAGAAATCAAGGTTGCAGGCCGCATAGCTCCATGCCCACAGTACGGTTCCCTTTTATCAAAACAAAACAACACAAAAAACCACACCCGCAAGGCAACCCGCGATCCAAAGTGACAGCACGTGCTCCATAAGTGGGGGATCCCAACCAGCAGCATAACTCTGGAGAGGGGAATGGGAATAGATCAGGGACTGGGGGACCGCGTGCCCAAGGCCAAGGGAGGGGGGCCATCTAGGGAGACGGAGCAGGCGAGGCAGCCGGTAGCTGTGGCGGCTCACAAATACCCCCGCGGTAGGCGTTCCAGGGGCCCCAGATTTTCACCCACGCCCCAGGCTTACCCCTCGCCACATACACCACCTTTTCACGAAACATACACCAATCCATATGTTCTTTCCAGGCCAACACCGCAGGGGGCCTCCGGGATCCCCACAATTGAGCAATGTCACGCTTAGCTATCATGTATCCCAGAGTCACCCACCGCGTCTGCGGGACCGAATAGTCATTTGGTTCCCACACATTCAGCAAGCATCTCCTCGCTTCAGGCAACAGCGCAACACGCGTAACCACACGCAGGACCTCATGCACACCACGCCAGAATCGCTCCACCTTTGGGCACTCCCACAGTATATGCATGAAAGTTGCCAACGCGCCACAGCCACGCTTACACATTCCGTCACCAGCAAAGCCCATACGTAGAAGCCTTGGCCCCGTCACGTAAACCCGGTGAAGGATCTTAAGCTGGACGAAACGAAGGCGAGCCGGGATGGCCACTTCTTTTGGAGAGGCCACCGCGGAAATCTAATCCTCGTCGTCCAGCTCTAGCCCGTCGGCAACCCAGGCCTCGCGGAGACTAGTCAGCAGGCACGATCTGTCGTTGATCAGTTTTTTATATATGAGGGAGATCGTGCTGTCTGGGACATGGCCATCCAGCACTCTGTCCTCCAGGGGGGAAGACTCCGGAATGGACGCGACATCCGGGAAGACGGAGCCCAGCGCATGGCGGACTTGTAGGTACCGAAAGTACTCACTGCCCTGCAGCTGAAACTCCGTCTGCAGCGTCGCAAAAGTCTTGAATCCCCCCCTCGTCCAGAGATCTCCCACAGTGCTGATTCCGATCGTGTCCCACTTCTCAAAGCCCTTCGATGTCCACAGGGAGCCCAACCTCTCTGACGCATATAGCGGTGACGCCCGGGTCAAACGGTCCTTCCACCCCATAGCTGCATTAGCCGCGTGCCAGACACGCACCATGACACGCGTCGGTCCCGTCAGACGGGGGCTGGGCGCGGCAGAGTAAAGCGCTCGATTGTAGTCGCCACCGGGCAGGAGCATCTTGTCCATCTCAAACGCCGGGTTCAAGGCGGGCCCGTAAAGGCCATGATTAATTGCAGCCAGTTGGGTGGCCCAGTAATACCGTTTAATGTCCGGGAGGGCGACCCCCCCATCGTACCACGGGAGCGTCAATTTAGCCAGAGCAATGCGCGGCCTCCCGTCCCAGAACAGGCGCCGCTGGAGGCCCTCCACCTCACGGAAGTAGCGTGCCGGAACCAAGTCCATAGTATTCTGGAGGGCGTAGAGGAAGCGCGGCAAGGACATCATTTTAAACAAGGCCGCTCGGCCGAGCGGCGAAAGCAGCAGACGCCGCCAGCGCACCACGTCCTCCTTCAAGCGCTGGAGGGGGGGCAGCAAATTCCGCTCGTAACGGGCCTCCGGGTCAAGAGTGATATATATCCCCAGGTACCGAAACCCCTGGGAGGCAATCTGGATCGGACAGTCCCGTGGTAGGACCGGAGCCTCCCGGGAAAGCACATATACACAGGATTTCGCCCAGTTGATGACAAGGCCTGAGTTGCGACCGAATGAGCGCAAAACATCAACCAGGACGATCAGTGATTTACGCGGGGAGGCGAGATAGAGGAGGATATCATCAGCATAGAGGGACACACGGTCCTCATGCTCGGGGGTCCAGCGGAGACCACGGATGGAAGGGTGCCACCGCAGCCACTCCGCCAGGGGCTCCAGGGCCAGTGCAAACAGGAGAGGTGACAAGGGGCAACCCTGTCGCGTGCCCCGCCCCAGCGCGAACGGGGCCGAGACTCGCCCATTCACCACCACCTGCGCCAAGGGGCCCGAGTACAACAGTTTGACCCAGCTAATAAAGCCCGGTCCAAATCCAAATTTCGCCAGCATCGCCCAGATGTATGGCCACTCAAGCGTGTCAAACGCCATGGTGGCGTCCAAGGACGCCAAGATAGCCGGCTCCCGCACAAATGGGACACGCGCGAGCACACCGTGCAAGCGCCGTAGATTGAGCGCCGTGTTGCGGTGTGGTATAAAGCCAGATTGGTCTTGGTGGACCAAGTCGCCCACCACGCCAACCAACCGGTTGGCCAACACCTTGGCGAGGATTTTGGGCTCCGCGTTCAAGAGCGAGATCGGCCTATAGGATGCGACCCGTTCACGGGGCTTCCCCTCCTTGTGGATCACCACGATTGTAGCCAGACGCTGGTCCGGCGGGAGGGAACCCTGCGAGTGTGCCGCCAGGAACATCGCACGCAGGTGGGGCGCCAACACATCCGGGCGTAGCTTGTATAGTTCGATGGGGATACCATTGGGGCCCATGGCCTTGCCGGATGCAACCGAGCGAATAGCCAAGGCAATTTCGTCCGAGGTGGGAGGAGCGTCCAGCGAATCCCTGTCCTCCACCGTAAGGGAGGGCAGTGCGATGTCCCGAAGCAGGGCATGGGAATCTTCCTCCGAGCAGGGGGAAACCGGGGAGTAGACTTCGCGGAAATAATCCGCAAAGCAGGAGACAATGGCTTCCGGCTCGGTGACACACGCACCATCCGCACTCTCAATCAAAGGAACCACGCGACTCGCTCTCTCCCTCTTGTCCAACCACGCAATCAATTTGCCAGCCTTATCACCCACATCATACAATCGCCCCTGCTGCTCTCGACTGAGGCCCCTGGCCGCCTCCGTGACGAGGGCCCGATAGGCCGCCTGCTTTAGGTGTAGAACATGCAGCTTGGCATCTGTAACCCCGCTCCCCAGGTCACCCTCCAGTTCTGCAATCTCGGCCTCTACCCGGGTCACCTCCTCCCGCTCGCGCCGCCGGGCATGGGAGATAAAGGAGAGGGCCTCCCCTCTAAGAACTACCTTAAAAGCCTCCCACAGGGAGATGGCCGAAGGGACCGACCCCACATTCTCGTCGAAATAACGCTGTAAGGATTTGATCAAATCGGCACGAATGGTGGGGTCGCGCAAATACCATGCATTGATTGGAGCCACCCTGCCATCCCCCCTCGGGAAGACATCGAAATGTAACAGCAATGGGGAGTGGTCTGAGATACCCCGCGCCAGATGGTGCACCTCCCCCACCCTCCCTGCATGGGCCGCCGGGACAAGGATGTAATCAAGCCGCGAGAGGCTACCATGGGCACCCGAGTGGAAGGTGTATTGCCGCTGTGCGGGATGCTTTAGTCGCCAGCAATCCACCAGGCCCAACGTGTCTAAAAGGCCGGGCAGCCACGCCTGTGCCCGGGGGAGGTCCCTGGGGGGATGGCGATCCATAGACCCAGAAGCTACCGCATTAAAGTCCCCTCCAACCACCAGCAGGCCACTCGGAAGGTCCAGGAGGAGGTGCCCCAGGTCCGCAAATGTGGTGGCTTGTAACCCAGGCGGGACGTACACTGATATCAAAATAAACACTCTACCCTCCATTCTTCCCACCAGGACAGTGTAGCGTCCCCTCTCATCATGGCGCACCTCATCGATCTCCAACGGGAGCGAGTTCTTGATCATAATACCCACCCCCCGCGAGCCCGAAGTGAAGCCAGAATGGGCCGCCAAACGATAGCCCCGCCGATTCATTGCCTGAAAGGAGTTACCTATAAGGTGTGTCTCCTGCAGGAAGACAACATCTGGTGAAATACGTTTCAAGTACTGCAGGACCACACCACGCTTAATCCTATCCCCCAGGCCGTTAACATTCCATGACAACACAGTCAAATCCCTACCCCCCATCATACGTCGAAACAATCGGTCGTCCCCCACAGAGCATCTTAAAAACAACAATATAGTAGCGGGTTTGCCTTGCGGCGCAAACAAACAACACACCCCCCCACCCCCCCATCCCAACAGAACTCCCCCCTCCCTGCACCCCTGCATGAGCCCAGACAGCCCCCCCAAAGTGCAGTGTGCCTGTCGCCCCATAGCTAAAAACTAACTAGTCCCCCAGAGGAGGAGGGAAGCCCCCAACAGACCCCGCACGACCTCCATAGGAGGGGAACATATGCAATCAATAAATGGGGAAGGAACATCGTCCAGAGCAAGGCCTATTCAGTCACCCCTCAATTCTGATCCGGCGGGCCCTCCTCGCCAGCCGCGCCCCCCCCGCCCCCCCGGCCCCGATCTCCAGGCAGAGTGTCCAACCAGTCCCCAGCCGCCTCGGGCCGGTCAAAGAAGTGCGTGCGACCATCCACCTCCACCCTCAGCTTAGCTGGAAAAAGCATTGAGTACTTAAGGTTCAGGTCCCGTAGGCGACGTTTAACACCAAGAAAGCTCTGTCTCTGCTTCTGAACCGCCGGAGTAAAGTCTGGGTAGAAATGCACATCCATGTTGTCAAGCTTGACCGGTCCCTGTTGCCTGGAGGTCTGGAGAATAGCATCTCTGTCCCGAAAGTTAAAAATCCGGGCAATGAGAGGCCGCGGCGGGGCACCGGTCTTAGGTCTGCCCCCAGGGACCCGGTGAGCACGCTCCACCGCAAAAAGCTTACTCAGCCCCCGGGGCTGGAGATGGGTAAGGATCAATTCTTCCACAAAAAGATCCGCCGCCTCCGCCTCTCGTCCCTCCGGCACCCCCACAATACGGACATTATTCCTCCGGGCCCGACCCTCGGAATCCTCCAGTCGCCGGTCCATCAGGGCGCTCGCCTGGCCAAGCCGGCGCACCTCCTTTTGGAGGGCCACCACATCCGTCGTGAGGCTCGTTGCGGTGTGGGCCAGGGAATCAACCCGGTCATTCGTTTTGGACAAGTCTGCCCTCACAAGGCTCACATCCACCAGGACCGAGTCTATTTTTTGCGCTAGGGTGTCGAAACGCTGGTCCACCGAGGCCTTCATCTCTGCGATGGCGCCCATGACGTCCCGGAGGGTCAGATCCACAGGCTGAGCAGATGCCTCCGTCGGGCCCGCCGGGGATGTGCGCGATGTCTCCGGAGAACCCTTCTGGAGAGTGTAGCGGTCCATACTGTTAGCTTGGTGCGCCGTGCCACGGCGGGTCGTCTTCACCTTCGCCCGGTCGCCATCTTGTTTGGTGGACATGCTTGCTCTCCCACCGTCGTGCCAATCTCCTCGAGCGGGCCGCTATACCAATTCACGGGCGCCGGGGGGAGGCGGGGGCGACCACCGAACCGCAGGTCAACCCACAGCCGGCGGGTCAGCCGGGCACTTAGACAAGACCACACCACCGCACCCCGCTCCGCAACCCTACCTCGCTTGAGGGCAAGGAGGGCGCAAAAGCGAAAGTGAAAGTGCGGGGTACGCGAGTCGCCCAGCCTTGCCCGCCGCTGTTGTTCACTTTGTCCCCGGATCGCCCCACTACTCCAATCCGGGGGGCCGGCGAGGAGAAGGCCGCAACCGTCGATCGGTGCTCCCACCGGTGTCCGGGGTCCAATTCGAGCCCGAAAAACGGGTGGCGCCTCAGCTCGGGTTCCCCGACACAGTCCCCTCAACAAGGACAGGATATCGCCAGGATTAATTCAGGAGGTCGCGGAGGTCCTCGGGAGCCTCGCACCTACGCGGCCATCTTGGTTGCGCGCTAGGCTCCTCTCTAAGGCATTCCATATTGATGCAGTTTTTTATATTAGTGCTGGCAACTCTGTCTGGTGCCCTGAGGTGATTACTCGTGGTAATCTTGCATTGGGTTGGCTACTAACATAATCTTATTAATTGTGGTCACAAATGCACCACAAATAATCCTATAAGTGCTGGGTTATATTCAATTAACATAAGTAGCACTTAATAAAGAAGAGGTTGGAGACCGCTGCACTGGAGTAAGTGAATAACAACATTTTGTGTAAAATGTTGGAAAAAGTATTAATTTTTCGATCCAAGTAAGATCCATACCCAGGTATCAATGTTTAGCACCACTATTAGTTTTACAGACCATAAGGGATTTTTCAGGCTGAGAGTTTGGCCCACAAAATATGTTGAACAACTTTATCAAAAGTGCGTGTTAGGTCAATGAAAGATGTAAAGACCTTCTGGTTCTGTTCAGGGTTCTGGTTGACTAATGTCTTCAGGCAACTGCATCACCATTTGTACTGTTACTGGTCCTAAGACCATGTTCCACGTTGGTGTAGAGAAATTAATTGACATTTGTTTATGCACTGCTGTAAAAGTTGTAAAAGATGCTTTATAAAACTTCTTTCCTGAGCACCAAGAAATGCTATGTGACAATAATTAGAAGGTTGACTCCTTGGTTCCTTTTATAAATTGGAACAATGAAGGCTACTGTGAAAATTATTAGTTTGCGTGGGTGGTAGTCCACCACAAGTAATGAAGTCACTAACTTGTTAGGTCGAGTCAAAGGTTTCAGTAACTTAAACCTGAGCTCAACCCTTGTGGCTATGGCACAGAACATACAGACTTAACTTATGGAAAATGTGTAAAGCATTTAGAAGTACGAAAACAGTTAAAGAGTTGAAAGCATAACAAAATAATAATCCGACTATAAATTATGAAAATAGATTAAAAAACATGTAATAAGCAAAATGACCACAAATTACAAAAAATAGAATAAGGGGAACAAAGATATGAATTTTGAAAGATTTAAGTGAAAATAGCACCAAAAAGCACAAAACACCAGTGGTAGTCAATGGTAGTGGTATGCGGGGGCCTAGGTGAGATTTGAGGCTGACTGTGATGGAGCGTGGGTTGGCCAAAATCAGTAGATTGGCCCTGTTAAAGCCTGGAAGTAGAAGTGAGGTTTGAAAACACTTTCTAATTCCCAATTTGAAATGTGACGTTGTTCTTCTGAGGAAAAAGTCTTCTTCACATGGGATAAACCTGAAATTTTGTCCGATGCCTTGGAAATGCCAGTCAGATACTTTCATGGTTGGAGATTCTCAGGGTATCAGGCAAAGGGCGACAGCAAAGTCCAGTCAAGATCCAGTTGCCACTGGTGAGCTGGGATTCGTCACAGGAATGTCCAGCTTTTGTAGTTTGTTCAGTCTACCTAGTATTTTTTGCAAGTCCATCTGGGTTCTGATAAAAGTGCCTTGCAGTGCCACATTTATGCCTGACACCAGCTAGTAGGTGGGGGTGACTCATTTGCTTTCCTTAACCAATGGGGTAAAAGTTTTCGGGGGCAACCCTACCCACTTTTTCAAAAGTTCTGGCTAACCTTACTGCAAACTGGCCCAAAATGCCATGTGCCAGGGCATTTTCAGGATAATGATAATTTATTGCCATAAAAAACTTGGGGTCTGAGGGCTGGGGGTGT
The DNA here is from genome assembly GCF_964204655.1 of Triturus cristatus. NCBI lineage: Eukaryota > Metazoa > Chordata > Amphibia > Caudata > Salamandridae > Triturus > Triturus cristatus. The sequence continues at coordinate 1,184,715,810 of NC_140581.1, read as the reverse complement.
GTGTGGGAGGATCTTAGGGAAGTCACCAGTGTCATCCCATATTTAACACTGAGATCCAGTTTGAAGTAGGCACAGTGCAATCAACAAACCCAGAAACAGATGTTTAGTAAGACCAGAGCAGACTAGGAATACAGAAGAATTAGCATCCTGTTCTTTGCCTCCACTCTGATTGTCAAGATCGGAAAAGGGCTGATCTTGCTATCTGCAACCTAAGAAGAGCCCTGGAGGAGGAGAACTGGACCTGCTCTCTCTTGTACACAGGGCTTGATCAAATCTCGTTCTCCTAGTTTTTTTCTCAATCCTTCAATGTTCCAAGATAAGACCTTAACTGGCTCAATTGTGTTAACAGTTGTGTTGCAATCTGCTGACACATGTGTCTTCGTATCCCCCCCTACTATCTGGAGCATCCACTTCCAGTATAGCATTCAGTCAATCACACCCATCCAACCCATCCTAGGATGTATATCTTTTAATCAGCATCAACCCGGCTGAACCAGAAACGTAATTTTGCTCATTGTAATCCCTAAAGATTGTTCTTCTTGCACCAGGGATGGGTGTGAGGTCAGAGGGGATTATGAGATTTGTTAAAGAACCCTAGTGGGAAAACAGATATTTGGCAAACTCTTGAGAAAGGGGGAGGGAGTTACTGTAGGAGGGTTACAACAATTTTCGGATTGTCAAAATTGACCTTTACACATTTGCCAGGGATTGTTTTATGGGATGGCCCTACACAATCAACCATCCTTGCCATCAAAATATTTTCAAATAAAGAGTGATCATAGCCTCTAAATGCTGTTAGCCAGTGAGAGACTTTTAAAATCAATTGGCCTGCATTCTCAGTCTGAGTCTGTTTCGGCCTAGGAAAATTCACTAGGATCAAAACGCAGGGAAAAGCTGCTGGGAGAGAATCAAAACTTGAACTTACTGCCCAAGCTACCCTTGCGCATCTCCCTCACTTAGTACCCGTGCTAGAAGCAAGCTCCACCTTCCTCATGTCACCTAATTGTCCAGGAAGCGTCATTGGCACTGTCTTGGGGGGGTGGGGTGGAGCTATAGTCTTGTGTGCCTGAATAGATGATGTTTGTTTATTTTTGGTCTGCACTAGCGTAACCATCCCACTCCTCAAGTCACGACCAGTAGGGACAGTAGGTTGAATGGGATTAGTGCCATGGGCCGTACTACCCATATTACTATTCTCAGTAGGAGGGTCCGAGGACACCACAGGCAACTCAGGGGCAGAGCGAGTTTTAGGAAGACCTAATATTTGGGTCACATGTTCCTCTATGGAATCAAAGCGATCATGTATTGGCTTTATGTATAATTTAACCAAACATTCTATCCTAGTGCATAATTCATCCATGTTAGAGAAAGTCAACAGTGGAATGACATTGTCCTTCTTCAGTTTAGCCCCCTTGCAGTCTGATGTCCTCTTCTTGCACAGGGTCCCATCCTTCTTCTTTCTCACTAGGCGTTCTGTAGAATGCGAATTATCAACAAGGGGAAAACATACACCATCCATCCTTGGTGGAGAGACAAGTGGTCGGAGGCGACTGCTCCTTAGTTTGGCCCCACATGATTGACTGAACTATTAGAAACAAGCAAATTGCCCCTTACGTCCTCCAAGGAGAGGTGTCTTTCACTGAGTTCAATCTCCTTTGATAGGATACTTGCTATGCACACCAGGAACGAGGCAACAGTAGTTGTCATATTATCCCCTGTGGCACCAGATGCAATTTTCCTAAAACGGGGAAAAGCGTGACCCAAGATGGTCTAGGAATGGGCCGCAAGCCATGGGGCAGATACGGACCATTTGACCGTGAGAGGGGGCGCAGCGTCTTCTGGCCGCTGACAGCGCAGGCAGGCACGCTCTTTCCCCGGGCGCACGCTTATAGTGTTTCCTCCCGGGTCTCTCCTTGCACCCAAGCAGTCTGAGGGATGTAGCCCCACCCCAGACAGTCAAAATGGAGAGTCAATGGTGGGGGCAGGGAACCGTCAAACAAACCACTAATCAATTTCGAACCTTCCCCAAGTAAATTGGAAAATACAATACCAGTAGGGCCTGTTGTTTAAAATAGCTACATTCATTATGGAAGCACAACTATGAGGCTGTTGTGACTCAGGCATAACAATTCCCTAAAAAGCAAACATATCCTGTTTAAATGCTGGACTGACTTCATGGCATGGGCAAATAAACTAGAGTTCCTAATACCTGTTGTAATATATACATTTAAGATTGGTAAGTCAAGTTGTGTTTTGTACTTACAGCATACTACATTTCTTTGAGCCAGTATTTCATGATTTTCAAGAATTACGTTGGTTGTTTCACCATTTATATTGATTCCAATAAAACCACTAGACCTCCTCTGATGTGTACTTTCAAGATGGGTACTGCTGACTTAGAAAGTACCTGATAATTAGTCATTTTAAACTCTTTGGCCATCAAGATTTCTTGGGGGCATATTAATCCAAGAAAAGTGCGAACATTACTCCAACTAAAAAGCATGAACAGCTAGGAATATTATAGATTATGAATGCAAAATCGCATTATGCATTTTGGGAATTTGTTTCTATATTCGGGCCTAACCAAACCCAAGGCTTCACAAGGTGTAGGGTGCATTGTATTTAATATAGGACATGTCTACTTAGTTTTTACATGTCCTTGCAGTAAAACACTCCTAAAAACGTTTTTCACTATTGTTAGGCCAATCTCTCCCAATGATTAATACTGACTTACCTTATTACACTTAATAAGTGCTGCTTGGGAGCAGATAGAAATATACTTTTTACACTCACATGAATGTTAATATGAGATCCTCTTTAATGGTGAAGTCCGGTTTAAGTTACAATTCTGAAAATGCCACTTTTAGAAAGTTAAATAGATAAAGGTGCCTACAAGGGACTCAAATGGTATGAGTTTAAATAACTTTATCTTAAATGAAGTGACATTTACTGACACAGTATGGAATAACTCAAGTCAAATTTGACCAAATCAATCAATAAATCAATTACAGTAACTGGGTGTATCAAAATGTAATTGGATTCATATTTAAAAAAAAATTAAAATGGGGGTACAGAAACAACAACAGAAAACTTTTACATACTTTTACAACAGAAGACAAATAAATCCGACATACACAAATATTCTAGCTATCAATGTATAACTACCCCTCTCCAAACAGTAAGTCCGTTTTATACATAGGATTTGGGACTCAAAGTAAATAGATTAACAATAACTAGAAGGAATAATGGGTTAAGCGTCAAATGTCTGTTTCATCAAGTCAATGACACTTTCTTCAGGAAAAAGATGGATCTTGTGAGATTTCTTGACCCCTCTAAAATGACAACAACATTAAACATAATTTACTAATCTACACTAGAACAGTATTAGAACACCCTGAAGAGGTGGAATAAATCAATTTAAATAATTAATAATAGACTTGCACTTAGAAAATACCCAAATAGTTTTTAAAGAAGTATCAATTAATAAAAACAAATGTGTATATTTATGTATTGTCAAGCGGTATACACCACATAGTCCCAGTGTAAAAACTCGTTAGAGAACTCACTGTTCTAAAGATCAAAAAAAGGTTTCTTAAACTATAGAAAGAGGCCTATATCAGACAGATTTCAATTAGACACAAAGTGCAAAGATGCCGTAGAAGACGATAAGAGTTTACTTACACGAGTAGTGTCAGTGACACTTCCAATAGTTACTCATCAATTGGCCGCAAATGGAGAAAATTAATTTCCTGAGTGAAATATTTCTTTTTAATAATTTGAAATCTCTGAATAGAATAGCATATGAATCAAATTTCTTAACATTCATAAAAAGAGTGCCTCAATGATATAAAGTTATAAAGTTCAGAAACATTATTTACTCATTTCTGTCAAATTTATATTTTATATACCTATTTGACTCCATTACCCAAGCCCATAAAGGTTGATTGGTTTGCCCATTTCTTTGCTATACTTTTAGAAAGTTGGCATTTTCTTGTCCCAATCGACTATGCCTTTCTCCCGATGTCCTGGGTCTCATGACTGCGAATGGCTCTGCTGTTGGGTTTTGTGTATTGCTTCCAGACAGTAAGTCAAGCGGGACTTCGGTGTGGACAGGATAGACAATCCTGGCAGGATGTTTGGGGACCCAGCCTCACGTACAATTCAGAGGGCTTTGTCTACTGCACACACAAGAGAATCTGACACCAGGCCTGTGTGTACTTTAGAAATACCACATGCATGTATACATCCATACATACATACAGTAATATATAAAATGCCTGTTACAAAATACGTTGGGGAAATATGAATATCAAGGCCCTAGTAGCTTGCAGAGGCATGAAATGATTAGGACAGAAAAATGCCAACTTTCAAAAAGTATATAACAGGGAAGTATGCCAGGACCTGTATTGTTTTTTGCATCTTTGAATTAGCGCTAGACCAAACTATTTTCATTCATTTGATCTGGTACTTTATTTATATCTTTTTTTCCAACGTTTAAAAAAAATCTTTGTTATGAATTTGAAACAGAAAGAGACTATAACGTCTTTATACAGAAAATACTTGTGTACATATGATTAACAACACATTAAACAACAAAATTGTGTTTGAATCTACAATGTGAATAAACATTAATGTGCAAAATTATTAGAGAAAAAATCATAAACAAAACATCCTAATATCCTAATAATAACTGCAAGAAAGACATGCTGCATAACTAAAGAGCACATCATGAAAACGCAAGTTTTCACAATACACAAGTAATTTCTGTATATAGACTTTATAGTCTCTCTCTGTTTCGAATACATAACAAAGATTTTTTTAAAAAAGTTGGAAAAAAAGGTCGAAATAAAGTACCAGATCAAATGAATGGAAATAGTTTGGTCTAGCGCTAATTCAAAGACGCAAAAAACAATACAGGTCCTGGCATACTTCCCTGTTATATATTTATATACGGCCCAGCCAGAACCTGGTCCATTGGGCCTAACTCCCCTTGTTACCAACTTCCAAAAAGTGGCATTTTTAGAATTGAGACTTAAAATCCAACTTTACCAATAAATAGAGTTTAAAGTACAATACATTTGACATCTCTACCTGTTCCTAAATCAAACTTATAATTTATTACATGTAATAAGATAACCCAATGTTAGTCAATGGGAGAGATGGGCCTTTCAGTAGTGAAAAATGACTTAAAAGAGTTTTTCACTGTCAGAATATGTAAAAGTAAGTACACATGTCCTAATTTCTAAATACAATGCACCTTGCCCCTGGACCTTCAAGGCCTACCCTAGGGACTTTATATGTTCCAAAAAGGAATGTTTGAGGCAGGAAAAAAGGTTTAATTTGCCATTTTTACCAAGTTAAAGGGAGGGAGCACAAGCACTTTAAAGTGGTAAAGTGCACAGTCCTTAAGTCAACATAAAGGATTCAGCAAACAGGAGGAGTGAAGGTACAAATCTGGGGGAGACCCTGCAAAAAAGGCCAGTTCCAACAGTTTCCTATCTTGAAAACAGACTCAGCTCATGTACAATGGTGTCTACTTACCCCAAACTGCCATTGGCCCACTTCATTTGAAAGCTATAAATAATATACCCTAATTTATAAGGGTGAGGTCAACAATAGTTGTCATTCTTGTACCTCAACTATATAGCGGCAAACATTACGAATTTTAGAAGATACATTTGATGTTCTGTATCCTGAACCAGAAAATATCTCTGTTATTTTTCTCCAAAAGAGAATCTGGTTCTTGTATTCTTCTATGTCATAGCGCCCTCAACCCCAGAAGCATCCCTGCGTTATTTGTTGATTGCTGGGGAATGGCATTCTCCATTAATGCTCTACATAGTCTAAAGGATATACCCTTATGTTGTCTGGCTAAGTAGTGGATACCGGAAGAGGCATGCGTCCTGCTCCCCTAGGTGCTTGTTGGGTCTAGGTTGCGAGGCAACAGAACGCGGAGTGGGAGCTTATCTGAGTACCCCTGCATTTTGTGTCAAACGATGGCTAGGTGGATGACTGTAGCAATTGATTTCCCTGAACCCTCACATACATCTGGAGGTCGTGTAGGATCCCCTCATCAACACCGTCCTACACACAAACCATACACAGTAACTCCACAACGGTGGCACATGGCATACACTCTCATAAAAGGGAGACCCCAGGAGGGCTTCAAACTCTCTGCAATGTGGCAGGTTTAGGAAATGATCGATATGCTAACGAAATGCTGGCAACCCTCCGGGCAAGACATTCACTGGGTGTGGTGTAGGCCCTTGGGGCAAACTTCGACCAGATGGTATCGGACATTCAGTGGTGGTTAAAGTGCCTCTGATAATATTTTATGAAAGTTATGACCTAATTATACTATGCATTTTTTAACACTAGAGATCATAATACAAAAAAGGCACACTGCAAATGTTCATAAACATTGCTGCGTGGTATAGTTTGTATAGTATGTTGCAATTTTGCTCTGATATTTTCTCTGTCAGAGAAGTACTAAAATGACATTTGCACCAACTGACCAGTCACATTTTGCACTGGTCAGTCTCCACAAATGTGTGTGCCAAGTTTTACTACCACCAGTGCAAACTATGTATCCTGAATATGTCGCCTGACGTACAAAGGTTTTTACTGATTGCAAACACTTCAGTTCGATAAATCAGAGGGCTTGCAACCAGAAGAAAGCTTTTTCTAATGTACTAAATCGATTTAGCGATCAGAAAAATGTGACCTGGATCGCTAGAAATTGTTTCAGAATTGCTATTTGGAAGGGATGGAAAAATCACACTCCTTCCAAATAGCCATTCGAACTCTGGTGTATTAATTATTTGCTCCTGTAATTCTGGTCACAAGCCTTTAAACAGTTGATAAATTCCACGACGGGGTGGTAACTGATCCGCAAAGGGGAAAAGATTGACCTCTATCTCTTTGTGAACCAAGGTGGCAGTTTCAGGGGGAGTAGGCGGTCCCGAGATCCACACTGGTCTCACTGAAGTGTTCTAATATGTAACTTTTTTTGAGCAGCCCTGCTTAAAGAACTTGGGCTGCTTAAAAAAATGTTTTGGAAAGCAATAGCATGGATGGAGATCTGCTGTTCCTTGAAGGCCACCATCCATGTGACTGTAACCAGTCAGAGAGGTTCTCGATTTATGACATGCCCTAATGAATAGAATTAGGCAGTTCGTTCTGCGACTCACTTCGTTTCCGTGTTTTGTCAGCCTAATTATTCGTATATGGGTCAGTTGACAAAATGAGCCTGCATTGGCAAAAAGTAGGTGCACAACTTTGCAGCCACTTTACGTGAATGTAAACATTGTAGGTCTGGTCCATAAACCAAAAATTGCACCAGTGCCATCAATGAAATCTGTCACAAAGAGTACTCATTTAAGCTTCATAAAAAAGAATAGCAGACTCACACTGGTTTTTTTACAAACGTGTAAAACGGGTTATCATTGCTCATTTGACAGATTCACTGACAAACTATGCGTTTATTTCCAATTTGCAAAGCAATTGGTGGATTCATAGAGGCCGATTCACAGAACTGATCTGAGACAAAATCCTGAACTTACTACTTTTGGTATTCACAGAAGGCATTTAGTAGTAGTAAAGTTATGATTTTGTCTTAAATTATGATTTTTTTTAAAGTTAGGATTTTGTCTTAAGACCATAACTTAAGATAGACTGAAGTTTAACTTCAGTTTAACTTAAGTTTAACTTAAGACAAAATCCTAACTTTACTACTACTAAATGTCTTCTGTGAATACCAAAAGTAGTAAGTTTAGGATTTTGTCTCAGATTAGTTCTGTGAATCGGCCCCATAGTGTCACCCGTAGGAATCACATATGTTCCATGTTAACAAAATATTGCGTTTTCATCTATATTTTAATATGCAGTTTTTTGTTTCTTTGTGGAAAGTGTGGAATTTGTTTCTTAGGCAGTTGTGCATTGGTTGTGTGTGTCACTTACTAGTTACTTTCTTGGTAAACTGGAGCTTTTTGGAAAATACCATAAAGTATCATGATATGAAATGCCTTCTTAGATAATGTTCCCTGTTAAAGAAAAAACAGAAGAAAGGTCACAGCTGGCAAACAGAGTAGAAGTTAGTGTGAATAGTTACAATATGGATGTAACACTCCTTTGAAACACACTCGCTGTCCTCTTTCTTGTTTAATTGCAGGCGTGCCTGGAAAACGAAATGAGCAATATTATGAATGCTGTAAAGAACCGTATCCTGACGTGACGTACACAGTGACTATGCGCAGACGTACGCTCTACTATGGCCTGAATTTGCTCATCCCTTGTGTACTCATATCTGGGCTGGCCCTACTTGTTTTCCTCTTGCCTGCTGATTCCGGAGAAAAGATCTCACTGGGTAAGCCCCATGCTGCTTATTTCCACCATACACAGTCCTGAAGTCACCCTGTATAACTTAACAGTTAAATGAATGCAATATAGCTGAGGCCATTAGGAATATAATGCATGAAAAATGTTAATGTCACAACCCTCAATACTGTTAATACGAGGCAATTATGTTTCTCAATCTTCCTGAGACATTAACTTTTTTAATCACTTGTGTAATGGCATGAAACAACAAGCATTGGCATAGCCAATAGGTCTGGCCTTTCGGACTATAAGTAGATTGTAAGATTGTAGATCAGCAGAAAAACATGCTGCAGACATATTCGACCTCATCCAAAACAATGAAGTAGCTATCCTAATCCTCACAGAAACCTGGCTAAACCCTTCCTCCACCCCGATACTTGACCTCCTAGTACTGCCTAGTCACGACATATTCCGTCTTGACAGAACCACGAAACAGGGCGGGGGAACTAGCTTGTATATACCGGAACTCACTATCGGTCTCTCACATGGAGACTTCCACCTCATCTGTAGTTGAATACCTTTGCCTCAACATCTTCCGCACCCACCTCCCAATAAGCAAACTACATACTTTCTACCACCCTCCTGGAGACAACCTACTCTTCATCGAACAACTAATGGAAATTATCTCCTCCAATGACGACCACTCACTATCACAAATTTACCTTGGTGACTTCAACTTGCATTGGTCTAAACCGAATGACCAAGCGGTGATCTGTCTTAAAGCTTTCCTAGCGGAGATAGACCTTATCCAATTTTGTGACCGGCCAACTCACAACAAAGGAAAAATTCTGGACCTCATTATCTCAAAAGGCAATACCATCACATTGTTAGACATTACTCCTTGTGATTGGTCCGACCACTGCAGCATCTTCTTCCTTATCAATAGGGAGGTGATACAGAAAAAGAGCAAGCCCAAGAAAATAAACAGTGGAAAAGAGACCTCAGGAATATTAACACTAACTGTCTAGCTACCGATTGTAAAAACGCCTTGTGTCCCCAAGACGATTTGACAGATGTTCGTGATCTCACGGACTTTTACAACACTACTATCTCGGATATCCTGGACTCAATTGCACCCTTACAAGAACAAAAATGCCGCCTCCAAATTCTCCAAAACATTGTTCAAAGACAACCTAAACTCTGATCGCCGCAACCTAAGGGCAGCTGAACGTCTATGGAGATCAAAACCATCCGCGTACCATTTAAAAGCCCTTAGATCGGTTAAAAAAATCAAGATGACTAAAGCCGGCTACTTTAGATCCCAACTCAGACAAGCCTCTAATCGCCCAAAAAACTCTTTGAGATTGTCAAACAGCCATCAGTCATAGCCTCCAATCACATTGACTCAGCAGACCAGTCTCTTTCCTGCACTGATCTGGCTATCTTCTTTATGGAGAAAACTAACTCCATCAGCTTTGACCTTGAAGCTAAGAGGGCCCTTCTCACATCAATTGAGAGTACGGTTCAGCCCGTCCTCTTTGCGAGTCAAAAGCCTTTCAGTAGTAGCACTAAGAGCAGGGCTATCGCGCCTCTCAGTGAAGATGACATCTACAAAACCCTGCGTAGCATTAACCCCTGTAATCACTTTAGCGATCCACTGCCTCCAGTTGTCTTCAAAGAAATCAAGGAGGCGCTCATTCCCCTCTGGACTAAAATTGTCAACGCCTCTTTACCTCAAGGCAAGATCCCCAAATGTCTAAAAACAGCTCAGGTCTCACCGATTCTAAAAAAAAAACTGATGCAGACAGAGCTGATCTCAACAACTTCCACCCCATCTCCAACATCCCTACTCTGGCTAAGCTCTTAGAAAAATGCGTCCAATTGCAACTTTGCTCACACATCGAGAAGTTCAATCTCCTGGATCAATACCAATCTGGCTTTAGGAGTGGTCACAGTACTGAATCGGCTCTGATTCACATCATTGATGCTACCTTAAACATGCTAGACCATAATGAATCCTGCCTCCTTATCCTCCTTGATCTCTCTTCTGCTTTCGACACGGTTAGCCACGACAACCTTTTATCTATTCTGGAACACAGGATGGGCCTCTCTGGCCTTGTACTGGAGTGGTTCTCTTCCTTCCTTCACAATAGATCCCAAAGAGTGAACCATACCTTAACCCTTCCATCTCCAGTTTCCATGGGGTCCCGCAAGGTTCTGCCCTTTCTCCTATACTATTTAATATTTTCCTGGAACCATTGGCGCAAATTCTATCATCCATGAACATTATTTTTCATATGTATGCAGATGACATGCAACTTTATCTGAAAATCAACTCTTCTAAAGATTTCATCTCTCTCAACTCCTCCTTGACGACTATCCAAAACTGGTTAACTGAAAACCATCTCTTGCTGAACACCTCCAAAGCAGAATTCCTTCTCATTTCCCCTCCTAAGCACACCCTCAGATCAACCTCTGAATGAAACACCTCACTACCATCAACTGCTCCCCGGTTATCATTGACTCAGCAAAATCTCTTGTAATCACCCTTAACTCACACTTGAACATGAAGAAAATCATTAGTATGATGTGCAAGGGTGCGAATCACCAAATAAGGATTCTTAGAAACCTAAAACCATTCCTCCCCCAAGAGGACTTCAAGCAGGTGGTACAAGCACTTGTCCTACCGAGGCTAGACTATATAAGTGCAACGCTCTCTGGCCTCCCTAAATATACCTTAGCCCCGCTTAGGGCTTCACTGAATGCCGCAGCTAGACTGATCATTGGCACAAAAAGAAATGATTACATTTCCCCTGCCTTAAGATCTTTAAAGTGATTACCCTATGAAGCAAAAATACACTTAAAGATTGCTTGTTTGACGCAAAAAGCCCTCCACTTCAAAACACCTGGATACCTGGCTCTCAAACTGGAAATATCAGGTGGTGTTTGACCTTCCAGAAGTGCAAACTCATTGCTTCTCAAACCGCAGACTTTTCGCAAAAAGAAAACGAGACTTCGAGCCTTCTCGGGCGCGGCACCTAAGATCTGGAACTCTCTCCCACCGGAAATTTGCAGAATCCCCCACACGGCGGTGTTCAAACATGAAGTAAAAACAATCCTTATGAACAAGTTCCTGCTTTAATTGAGTATGGCTGGTCTGTTGTCGAAATGTCCCTTTTGGTTGTTTTCCTAACAATTGTATTGTCTGTGACTCTTGGCCTTAACTATTAAATAACATTTTGCCGTACCGTATTAAGGTATGTTCTGCTAGCATTTATGTACAATGTTATGAGCTCATCATGTTAGCCCTCTTACCTCAAAGTTCCCTTACTTTGTCCCCCATCCCACTACTGTGAACCGCTCTACAAAACTGTTTCTTCACATGGCACTGTGACGTGACTAGGCTATGTCCAATAAGGATGCACGCATACTGAATGATAGGTGCTATGAACGAAGGAAACGATTAACAACAATCTGTCTTAAATTAAATAAAGCGACTCCGAATGTTAAACCCTATTATCAACTTCCACCAAGGCTATACCGCTCCCTCCAGCTCTTGGGAAACATTTGAACACCAAAACTCCAACATTTAGGCCAGCCACGCCCTTCACGCACCATGACTCAGATCTTACAGTCCCACCATATTGACAACATTAGTCAGAGTCATATATGCAACTTTCAGGTAAAAAAAAAACTTGGGTGCTTAAGCAACCTCATGTATTTGTATTGCAGGAAAAGATATGAGAACATGCCCATTGGAAAGGACTGGGACTCAGTAATCTATTGTAAGGAGAAATAGCATGAGATTGTTCTGTACTCAGGATCCCAAGGCTTTTACTCACTGTGGTTGGGCAGGTGCAGATTTCTTTGCACCCTTGGATTACTTGTTTTGCTAGCACAGTGCTGAGTGTTTTTTAAACCTTCTCCAGCAGTTTCCACATTGTCCTTGTTGCTTGAGTTACACACAGGTTGTAAGCTCAAGTAGCAAACTACAGGTTTTAGGCAGGGCACAATTCCTAAAAAAAGAAGTGGGGGGACGCTCCAAGTTAGGTGGTGTCGCCGGAAGTGACGTCACAACAGGAAGTGTCGTCACGAAAGGTGAAGGGGCCAAGCTGCCACCAGCAAACCTCGGCGTTGTCATCACACTTCCTTCCTATTCCAAACCCGGGCCCCTAGTGAGCGTGCGCCGTTTCCTCTCTTGCTTTATTTGGTGGTGTGCTGGGATTATGTTTTCCTCGTGAAGCCCTCAATGCGGCCAGCTTTTGCGCAGGGGGGACGGCGTCCACCCGGTAAAATAAGTGGGGGGACGCCGTCCACCCGCGTGGTACCCCGACTCGAGCCCTGGTTTTAGGGATGTTGTGGGTTCAGGCACTAGAGCAGCTATTCAGGTTATAGTGTCTGTAAAGATCTTCATGTTTGAGCTCTTCAGATGAAAGCACTCTCTCTTAGGTTTCACAAATATTATAAGCCCATAGGACGGAACAGTTTAATCCATTTTTATATAAATCTCACAGGAACAGGGCTCTGACTGCAAAGCAATCCTTTATGGTGGGGCATCTCGCATTAGAAGGTTCTTTTGTGTTACGCTTATTGCTTGTGCTGCAAACATGGAATCACCCCCGGCAGAACTGCCAATGGAAAGTGGGCAGTGCATGCCTCTGACTCTCACAACACTGACAGCAGCACGACAGTGTTGTGACTCGTGTTTATTTCGCCCTCTGAGACAAGTCACCGCATGTAGCAATTCACCAAATGAAACATTTAGCTAATCTTTCTTACTTGTGCCTGCTGCAGTCAATGAAAGGATGTGGTCCGTCGGCTTAAACTGCCGACTTTGGTGCAGGAAACCAGGGTTCGAGCCTCGAGGTCGCGTCCACATCCTGTGATTCTGGGCAAATCACTTAATCTCCCCGTGCCTGAATGTGTAATGTAAATACGGTGCTCATGTAAAGCGCTCCAATACCTTCGGGTCGAGTTCGCGCTATATAAATATGCAAAAAAATAAAATCCCTGTCAGTACCTTAGTAACACATAGGAAAGATCAAACCAAGAGCTACGAAGCCGCCACAGTAAACTGAGCTGGACTGCTTTGCCCGGAGAATGTTTGCTTTTTAAAGTGTGCAATTGCACATGGAAGTTTTCAGTCAAGAGCCACTGCTCCTGGAGTGGCATGAAGACCTGAATATGACTCTATGAATCACATCAGTGAGCAGGCAGCCCAACTGGAACAGGTGGAGAGGGTGTGGCATAACTACCAGAGCCACCGACTTTGGAACCATGCAGGCTCGAGTGTAGGCGTCGGCTCAGCATCCTGTGATTCTGTGCAAATTGCATAATCTCCTCGTGCTGAAAAAACCCAAGCATTTGCAGTGCAATCAGTTTCGTATTTCTGTGAGTTAAAACTTTTGGCGATGCGAATTACAATGTTGTCTACTTTTCTTTTTTTGTTTGCAGTTGTGTTCATTTTTGCATAGCACAAAGATGAGTAAAATGTGCAGTAGAATATTTAATACAGAAACATATTAAACAAACTATCCCTTCATTTAAATTCAATATTATAAACATTTCGTTTTCTACTTTGTAGCAATTTCTTAACTCCTGCCCATTTGCAAGTTTATACAGCCGAAGCTATATGCATGACTGGATTAAATTTTTGTTTTTTAATCGGTTTTAACACTTACGACCCGGGTGGGGGGGGGGGGGGAGGCTGGTTTTTGGGAGAGCTTGGCAGGCGAAGCCTACCTGAGAAGGAGGGGAGCGAAGAGAGCTACATTTAAACAACTCCACAGCTTCAGAAGTGGGAGAGCGGAGAGAACAGGAGCAACCTATTGGGAATTTACCTCATGCTTTTATTTTCCCACTGTTGTTGCTTTGTGCGGCAATCGCTACTTAATTAAAAAAAAAAAACATTTCAATTAGGGAAATATAAATGCCCCTTTTGGTTGCAATGTTAGCATTGCAACATAAGTATAGTTTTTGGTCCAGATTTGCAAGCATTTACGCAGTGATCAAAAAGTTCCACATAAAGTAGGGCGGTATCTTGGAGGACAGGAGAGCTTGTCAGCATTTCCTGTTTAATCACAGCTGTTTTGGAGAATGCTGGTTCGAAATGTTAAAGAAAAAGAACAGCCTAACCTCGTTCTTCCTGGCTAACACAAGACAAATAGCAGTTGTACGCCTCTTGCCCCCCTCAAACGCATGTTCCACTATTAAGCCCCTGTAGTTAAATGTGCATTAGTGCGTGGGGGAAAGACATTTCAAACATACAGTCAATTGAATTAAATCCCCACCTTCAGCGAGGCCCGCCATGGGGTTGCGATCATCTGTTATAGAGCCTTTGTTACTGTTGCTTGCACGTGGAAAGTCGAAAGAGTAAGTAGGTAGTTTTATGCAACATTTGTGATGTTAAAACACAGTCGTAAACACAAAATCCCACAGAAATGTAGCAGCACTTATACGTCTCTTGCCCCCACCCAACACGTGTTTCAGTACTTACCTAGTGCCCGTAGTGTAAAGCAAGTGAGTGTGTATGTGTGTGGGGGGGCATCTTAAACATGAAGTCAACTGAATTAAGTCCCCAACCAAGTGCGGAGAGCGATTCCATAATTATTGCTGTAGCAAAAAGGAGAGATTATGGGGCTGTAGTATGGCATTTGGTCGTCCGCCGCAGCATACTGCAAAAACTCAGGCATGTTTATGTATAAGTCATCTCACCATCACCATGCCATGGGGTCGCAATCGGACACACAAACAGGTACACACAGAGAGCCTTTTTTAGGTCTCGCCTAGCGACGCAGCGCATGCGCCGCTCGCATTGGCGAGACCTATAGTCGGTTTCTCTGCTGAAGGGGGACAGGAGATGTGCACGCGTACTGACAGGAGATGTGCACTCCGTATGTGTGCACATATCCTGTCCCCATGTGAACACAGCGCGCGCCCTGCGCGCTTTCCATTTTCCCTCCCTCCCTCCCCCGTCTTCCTAGTTAGTTTCAGTGTTACGCTGAAGCCACGCCCCGCGCAGCCCCTCTCGTAGGAAAGCAGTGACCCTGGCGCTTCACGCTGCCAGAAAGCTGTCTCTTACGGTCAGCAGCGCAGCCCTGGGACCACAGGCTCCGAGTGTCATCTACTGTCTCTTCCCAGTTTTTTTCTTGCTCGATAAATTGACAGTCTGTTTCTCTGAGTTCGCAACTTTTTAGCGCAGTTTCAAACTACGTGGCTCCTTGTGAATTATTATTTTACTTTAAATTGAACCAGTCTAGTTAAAGTCCCAGTAAAAGGAAAGCAGAGGGGCTTATCATTTAGTCTTAATAAATTGTATCTAAAAAAACGTTGGGAAAGCCAAGGGGCTTGGAATTGCATG
The DNA here is from genome assembly GCF_964204655.1 of Triturus cristatus. NCBI lineage: Eukaryota > Metazoa > Chordata > Amphibia > Caudata > Salamandridae > Triturus > Triturus cristatus. Next base: position 1,184,700,134 of record NC_140581.1, on the reverse strand, counting down.
TTGGCTAAAACTTAGCTCAATATATGCATTCGAAAAGCGCATATTCACCCCTTAGGGCATCTTGGCTCTGAGTAACCCATGTTTATTGTTACCAATGTTCAGAACGATGAAAAGCTGAGAGAGCCCTCTGGGATTTGAACCAGTGACGATGATATCGAGCACAGACTCCTTGACCGGATGCATTAGCCCACTTAACCACTAGACCTGGCTGTTCAAGTGTGCTGCAAGAAAAACAACACTTTACTTTTTCTAATCACAAGGCATTGTAAAAGCAAGAATTTAATGTCTGACTCTGTGTACTTTTGAGATGTGAATTGTCCGTCTTCCATTTCAGTGCAACCAGTCTATGGGAAATGAAATAATACATCAAACAGCCCAATGCATGATATATATTTTTTGTCTTCAATAGAACTCCAAAGGTTCCATGGACGCTATAGTTAGGTTCAGATATTACAATTACAAAACCATAGAAATTCAGCAGTTCGTTACCTTGGGGCACGAGTTATAGTTCTCTCAAGTAACTATAACGTATGCACTAAGGTCACTATAAATATAAACGCTGAATTCCTAAGGTTTTGTGGTTGCATAATTTGACCCCATAACATCCCTGTAACCTTTGACTTCTTTAGTGAATTTCACCATTTTTTAAATATAAAGAGTACTACGATTTTCCCCATGAGTTCAGTTTACTTATATACATTTTCACAAGTTTATAAAAACATTTTATTCACACATTCATTATATTACATCCAATATATATCTCTCTCTCTCTCACCGGACTTCTCCACACAACATCCACTCCCGGATAGACGAAAGCAGACCCAATAAGGTGCAATGTGAATTTATTTTACAAGAACGCCCTGCACCACCACCATTACGCGTTTCGGCATCAACGATGCCTTGATCCCATTTGTATATAGTTTATTAAAACTTAAAAAATGATGGTAAGGTAACTTATGTAGTCATGAGGGCTTTGACAACAAAAAAACATTTGCAATGCAATAGGTTGCGCATACAATGGCAATAGCTCAAACAGACGTAAATGCGAGACCTATTGCATTGCAAATGCTTGTTTTAATGTTGCTTGCATCTCTGGATAGTTCTAGGCAGATGTAAACAAAATATCCCCGAGAAACGTGATGGAGAGAGAGAATGAAATTGCACCTTTGGCCATCTGCTCCCAAGCGGGGTTGTGCAGAGTGCCATCTCACCTCGCATGCCTCTGGCTCCGAGTACTCCTCCTTCCCGGCACAGATTAGTTGAATTGTGGGTAAGACTGAAACCCAAAGTTATGTACAGAACAATACTTGGTTGAACGTCTGCAAGTAATTTAAACAAGTAAAAAGTCAAGGTGATGTGAAACCAAAAGCCATGTGAGCCAGTTGTTTGCCCCCACTCAACACGTTTCAGTACTTACAGACTGCCTGTAATGTAAAGCAAGTGAGTGAATATGTGTGGGGGGAGGAGCATCTTAAACATGAAGTCAGCAAAATTAACTCCCCACCTCCAACAAGGAGAACGATTCCACAATTGTTGCTGCAACACAATGAAGACATTTTGGAGCTGTAATAGGGCATATGGTTGTCTGCCCCAGTGTGCAGCCCGGTGCAGTGTATTGCTAATACTCAGGCATGTTTATGTATCAGTCATCTCACCATGCCATAGGGTCGCGCTCTGGAACACACAAAGACCTACACACATGAAGAGCCTTTTTTAATGTTGCTTGTATCTTTGGATAGTTTTAGGTAGATATAAACAAAATATCCCCGAGAAACGTGATGGAGAGAGAGATTGAAAATGCACCTTTGGCCATCTGCTCGGAAGCAGGGTTGTGCACGGTGCCATCTCGCCTTGCATGCCTCCGGCTTCGAGTACTCCTCCTTCCCGGCACAATTTATTTGAATTATGGGTATGACTGAAACCTGAAGTGATGTGCAGAACAAAACTGCGTTGAACGTCTGCAAGTTATTTAAATAAACAAGCAAAAAGTCAAGGGGGGGATGTGAAACCAAAAGCCATGTGGAGCCAGTAACAACATGAAACCAGCTGAGGCTGTATCAAAAGAAAGTGTCACGGTCCTGATTAAAGGTAAAGCCCGGGATGGGAAAGCAAAGTAGTCCATAAACAAATAGATGAAACCTACAGTGTAAGGAAACTGTAGTTGGCCGGTGCTTCTAACTTACAAACGGAAGTGATGTATCGGGAGCACCGGCCAATAAGGAGCCAGGATTTAACAGCATTAGAGTTTTGGACCAATAGCATGCAGGACGTGTAATTATAATCTGTAGAGTGATTACAGCAGGTCTTGCATACAGCGCATGAGTTCTGATGCTCGACCTAAAAAAGGGCCATGAGCGGACGAGGATTACGATCAAATGTCAATTATGGCATTTCAAAACGTATTTGCATTTCAACTATGTACATGTTCATTCATAAGACTTTAAAAACAACACAATATAAGCATATCTGGATATGCCAAAATTAGGGAACTCTTGATTAATGTAATATAGCAACATACGTAAATCGCAAATCACATAGTTATGTCCACTGTATGTCACATTAGCTTTGCTACAGTGAAACATTCTTCTTGTGCTTCAGTTACACACAATAGATGCAGCACTTGGAGCAGTTGTGAAAGCCTCTATGCGCATATCAGGTATTGAACTGGCAGCAGAGGCAGTGCAAGCTTTTCATACATACAGAACAGGTTCTGCACAGGCAGAAGCAGAGCATGTTTCCACAAGCAGATAAGCAAGCATTGGCAGTGCCAATATGTCTTCATATGGCTTATGAATGAAATTGCCTTTTGTGTCACTGATAGCTTTAGGCACTCCATAAGTCATCATGTACGCACTCTATCACTAATCTTTGCACTCATGCAGCCTTTCATCCATCCACACTGACTCATTCTTGTATTCACCCCTTGAGACAACCACACTAGAACACACAAAAACTCAACAACATATGCAAGGTAAATTAAAAGGATACAAGTAGAAACAAGAAAACGTGGTGCTCTGTAAACACAGCAGGAATATGCTTGCCATAAAAAAACTAAACATAGCATCAGGGGTCTGTCTTGCACTACTATTGTATATAGTTTATTGTTGTTTTAAAGTTCCAGCATGGCCGCCACATTTAGAATCCGTGTTTTGGCATCTTAGAATGATAAAACAATGATGCTGTATGGACAGCAGCATTCCATAATAGACAATCGATTTAGATGAAGTCGCAGCATGGGGTGCAGTGCATTGCAAATGAAATGAGCAGCAAGCAATGGGCGCATTAACACTGTCTGGGGAGCTGTAGGAAAATAAAGATAAAAATGGAAGTAGCAAAGAAATGAAGGTAAACTATAAAACCAGGTAATTTAAAACTATAGGGCTAGTCAACTAGCCCTGACAATGTAGTACACTCATTTTCAGTTGGAAGTGCAGATTTGATCAGAAAATACATTCCCTTACAGAGCAAGAGAGACAGAGACTAATGTGGACTGAAGCATTACCCCATGCAGTGGGCTGTCATGAATGACAGCAGAGTGTAAAGGACGTTCAGACAGATTAGTGTCTGAAGAGGGCTGACTCAAAGGCCGTAAACGTATCCATATGGATATATATAGTTACATACTTGATGAATGCCTGTATTATTTAATGATTATTATCTTACAAGAACCTGGTAGAGAGCTAAGCCTGTCAAGCCTTCTGAAGATATTCTATCAATAATTATTACAGTGCAATTATTTTACCCCTGGGATTTGTCAAAGAGGTTACCAACATAAAATCCTTCCTTGCAAAGGTAATCTGTGAGATTTAATGTAACAAAATACCTCAATGGCTTTAACAGGGTGCAGATACAATCCATCTTTAAAGGTCTATTGGCTTTAGTATGTTTTACACAGTGAATAAATCAGGTCTACTGCCTTTGCCATAACTTTTCATAATAAACAGATCAGATCTATGACATCTGAAATACCTATTCCTAGTGAACCAATCTCACCTATAGCTGTTATCAGTGGCTTGTTACCATAACAAACTCAAGCCTGATGTAGTGAGCTAAGCTTTCCCATGAGGCAACCGGCAGCCATACCACCATGAATTACACAATTACAGTTGGAAAAGCAAAATACTATCTGTCTCTCCTAAGATGGTCAAACAAGGATTCCTACAGTGAAAATCATCATCTATACTATGGTTTGTCAGAGGGGATAACCAACACCAAAACCCTTACCTACTATGGTATTCTTTGAGATTACATCTAATAAACTGCCTATCTGTAGGCTTTAACTCAGGGAAATAATAATCCACCCTTAAATGCCTTTTGACCTTAACATATGGTTTTCACAGTCAATATGGCAGGCCTACTGCCTTTATCATAACTTTTCATAATAAACAATCCAGCCTATAACCTCTCTCAATGGTTTGTCACCTTGACCAACTCAGACCTACTGTGTTGTGAATAAGATTTCAAACAAAGCAGCCATCAGTATACTGTAATAGAATTACACATATGTGCAAATTACAATTGTCAAAACAATATAACATTTATTTTGAGAGATCCAAATGGGGATTATTGTAGTACACATGTACAATTCCTGTGGTTTGTTCGAGAGGGTCACCAACACCAACGCCCTTGCCTACTACTGTAATTTGTGAGATTCCATGTAACAAAATACCTGCTTACAGGTTTTAAGACAGTGTATTAACGATCTATCCTTCAAAGCAATTTGCCTTAAAACATATGCATTTCACAATATATGTCAAGACTACTGCCTATGTCATAATGTTGCATAATTAATAAATGTTACATATGAAATCTGGTTTAACGTTTCCCAACAAACCGATAAGGCACAAAGCCTTTGTCATTGGCTTGGTACCATAGTCAACACAGGTCTATTCAAATACACATAAACTGGCAACCATCACACATACAGTTATACTGTTAGACCTGGTACCATTGGCGTGAGTCTTCCTTCCACTTTTTACTGATTACCTCCTCTGTTTTTGTTATGTTCTGCTGGTTTAGATGCTTTGGGCACTGTGCCACTTCTATTCAGTGCCACAGTGCAAGTGCTCCCTATATTAAATTGGTGTATTGATGTGACGCTTGGAGACAAAATGACGGGGACAAGTAACGTTTCAAGGGTTTTATTAATGTCCTGATGTTCAGACAGACCCAAGGGGTGGGGGAAGCAAGGCGTCTGCTTCGGTTCTCGTCCGTACACGCACCGGGAGTCGTTGTGTCCTCTTCAGATCCTCACGCTCCATAGTGCAGACAGTCAGAAAGAAAATTTAAAAATAGAAGGGAAAGAACAGGTCCATAAGGCTGGGTCCCGTGGAGGGAATACTCTGAACAGGGAAGGGAGTGGGGGATGTAAAACCCGTGAGCCGCCACCAGTGAATTGTGCTTCAAGCCCTGACTAATTAGAACTACAACACAGCGCGTCTTCTATTTTGGCGTTAAGGTGTTGGGTGCCGTCCCACCTTCCCTACCCTTGACCCAAAAGGCCGAGACACGATCACGTACCTCTCGAAGCCACGCTCCTCCAGGAATGTGGCTGGCATGGTCGCAGCGCCGAATCAGGTCTGGCTCCCTCTTTCTGACAGGAGACTCCAGCAATGGGTCATCTAGGTTCTCAGGCAGGTTCCGGATCCGTGGCTTCAGGCAAGAGGCAACTATTTTCTGCAGACGCGCTCGCTGTTGAGATGCTGGTCTCTTTCACTTCCTTCTCTGACCCCCTCCGGTCGTTCATAGGTGCACGGGAGCAGGTCACATGTGTCGGGTCAGGAGTCTGGGGATCCAGATTCTTGAAGGCACAGTGCACGTCCCGGTAACCTACATCAGCAGCAGACTGAAAATAGAGGAGAGGGGAAACATGAGAGGGGAACAAGTCTGCATCGTCCCTTCTCAGCGGGTCATGGGCAGGCAAGTCGTCACAATTGATTAGTGACTCCATGATTGGCTTATTTGATTTACTTGTCAGACCTTAGTATAGTGCACCATGTGTGCCCAGGGCCTGTAAATCGAATGCTGCTGGTGGGCTTGCAGCACTGGTTATGCCACCCACAGAAGCAGCCTGTAAAGTATGTCTCAGGCCTACCATTGCCCAGATTCAACCGGACCCTTAAAGGCATGATTATGGGTCTTGAGGAACCTATGAGGCATAAGTGGGACGTCCTCTTGCCATGCCTTCTTTTTGCTTACCGTGAGGTGCCACAGAAGTTCCTAGGGTTCAGTCCCTTTGAACTGCTGTATGGACACCCGGTATGAGGACCTTTGAGTCTGGTCAAGGAAGGCTGGGAGCAATCGCCCAGGAAACCTCCCCAGGATGTATACAGTTACATACTAGCCTTCAGGAACCAGACTAGGCGATTCAGACAACTCCCTCAGGCGAATCTGGAAGCCAGCCAGGAGGAGATGAATCGGTAGTACGATCAGAATGCCAGCTTCAACCTGGACAGAAAGTTTGGGTCATGGCCCCTGTAGAGCCTTGTGCGCTCCAGGACAGATGGACCGGACCATTTGAGGTGGTGGAGCGCAACAGTGATGTCACCCACCTGGTGAACTTGCGATCTACTAGGAACCCTTTGCTGGTCCTGCATGTTAACCGCCTGAAGCCCCAGTTAGAAAGGTCCAAAGTGGGCATGCTCCTAGCGACCGATGATGGAATGGAGGAGGAGACTGAGCCTCTTCCTGAGTTCCTGTCTGCAACAGAGCAAGATTGGTCAGTGGATGGTGTCAACCTCTCTGCTACACTGTCCCCTGATCAGCAGCAGGATTTCCGCCAACTTTTGGGGCAATTTTGTTTTCCCTGGTTCCTGGTATCACTAAGTGGTGCGTACATGATGTGGACACTGGGGACAGTCCTCCTGTGAAGCACAAGGCTTACAGAGTGACTGACAGGGTCAGAGCTCACATCAAGGAGGAAGTCTCCAAGATGTTTGCCTTAGCGGTGATTGAGTCCTGTCACAGTCCTTGGGTCCCAAAGGCTGCAACGCCTGGTGCCACACCCGAACTCCAGTTCTGTGTGGACTACCGGGGGCTCAATTCAGTCACCAGGACTGACGCGCACCCCATCCCCAGACCTGATGAGCTCGTTGATCGGTTAGGGGCTGCACGGTACCTCAGCACGTTTGATTTTACGTCTGGGTACTATTGCCTTGACTGATGGGGCCAAAGAGAGGTCAGCATTCTCCACACCAGATGGGCACTACCAATTCTGGGTTATGCTCTTTGGGATGAAGAATGCCCCTGCCACCTTTCAGAGGTTGGTCAACCAGGTGTTGGCTGGACTGGAGATTTCAGTGCCGCCTACATGGATGACATTGCAGTGTTCAGCACCAGTTGGGAAGAACATCTGCCACCCACAGAAGCAGCTTGTAAAGTGTGTCTCAGGCCTGCCATTGCAGAGCCTGTGTGCAGTCTAGTACTGCCATGCTGACTTGGTAAGTGCACCCACTTGCCAGTCCCTAAACCTTCCCTTTTCTTCATACCAGACACCTCTAAGGTAGGCCAAAGAGCGGGGTGCATTGTAAGTATAAGGTAGGACATGCCCTGGTGGGTGTGGCATCTCCTAATAGTGAATTACAGCCATTTTTGTGTTTCACTATTGCAAGGATACCAGTCCCCATAGGCCAGAATGGGCAGTTAGATTATAACATCTTATAATCCTAACTGACCCAGGGAACATGGTAGAAATTCGAGTTTAGTATGCCTGAACTCAGAATGATAAAATACATCTTTTAGTAAAGTTGGTTTCAACATTCTGTGTTTGAAAATACCACTTTTAGAAAGTAGGTATTTTCTTACCTAACCATCCAGCGTGCCTCAGCTAGCTTGTGAATTGTGTGTCTGGTTTTGTGAGTGACAGGGGCTGGGGGATTCCCGGAGACAGGGTGAGTCAGCACAGGGCTGAATAGACCTATCTGCATGTAGAGTGGTGGGAGGAGTAGCAACTGGGTCTGAATAGGGCTGTGCCTGCCTTCCACAATGCTGGCTCCACCTCCTGTGGTGTGTCTGAGGACCCTGGCCCATCCTGACAAAGAAGAGAAGGAGTCCTGTAAACAAAGTGCTCCAGGACTGCACAGAACTGTTTTGGGCTAAGTACAGGCCCCTCTGCCTTTAGAGGACAAATGATTTAGTAGTATAAATATAGGGACCCAGACCCCAAGACTTTAGATCACTTCTGGAACAACAAGACAAACCTCTGCCAAGGAGAAGCACCAAGAAAGCTGTGGGAGTTGGACTGCCCCCCCTGCCAGTGTGCTGTGTTGCTGGGTTGTCCTACAGTGGTGTCTTCAGTGCCAAGGAGAGGAGAAGAAACTTTCAAAGAACTTTCGTCATCTTGCAGAATGTTACTCCAAGGGCTTGAACATGTGCTTTCCTCCTGCTGAAGTCTTAGGGACAAAAGACTTCACCACCAGCTCCCCTCTGAATTTCCTTGCTGGGAATTCTGTCTGCAGAAGCCTGCGTATCGCTGGGAGCTGGAAGCGCGACTCAACGAGAAGAAGCTTGTTGCAGTCGCAGCTATTTGGCGTTGCATCGTCGGAGAAGCGTGTCGCCACCGCAGAGGTCGCTGCCGCATCACCAGAGAAGCGTGTTTCGTCAAAGATGTTACCCGACGCATCACCGGAGAAGCGTGTCACCGCCGCAGAGGTCGCTGCGGCATCACCAGAGAAGCGGGCTTCGTCAAAGATGTTACCCGACGCATCACCGGAGAAGTGTCCCACCGCAGAGCTCGCCGTCGCATCACCAGATAAGCGTGTCACAGGCCTTTCACGGCTCCAAAGTTACAGAGTTCTCCGCACAGCTGCCGGGCGTGCACACGTTGTCTTCACGTCGTCGCATCAAGGGCGCCATCTTATCGCATCGCACTGGATGGTCGCATCGCAGCGAGGCACCATCTTGTTGCATCGTAACCGGAACGCAGTACGAGAATCAACGTATCACCTCCTCTCCGGTAAGGACCAAGACACATCCCCTACTCTGCGCAAGCATTGAGGCGCGACGCATCTTCTCCCCCGAAGCAAGGAACAGACGCAGCTCCATCTCTGCAAAACTTTTGTTTGTTTTGCGTTATGCATCCAGGTACTTTTGTGAGAACTGTGTCGCATTTATCATCAACTTGAACTAAGTGACTTCTACCATCTTTAAGTCTATTTTGAGTGCAGTATTGTGGATTTTTGTCGTTTGTGGTCTTGTGTTAAGTCTATATGAAGAATACTTATTTTTATAAAAACCTGTGTGGTGTCCATCTGTAGTATTTTCACTGCATTACTGTATGTGTTCACAAATGCTTAACACACTGCCTCTGAGATAAGCCTGTCTGCTTGTGCCAAGCTACCAAGGGGTTGAGCAGGGGCTATCCAGTAGTGTAATCCCCTTTCCCTGACTTAGAAGCAAGGGTTCCTATTTGGTCAAAGGTACCTACGTCTGCCAACTAGAGACCCTCAGTTCTAACATATACATTTACAAATATATAGGAAAATACAGTTTGCAAGGCAATATACAACTCCTTTCAATAGGACCTAACATGACTCATGACTGGAGAAATCTCCAGGGTTTGTGAGTGTGGGTGGCCAGCATCAGAACACTTGCCTACTGTGGTAATTTGTGAGATTACATGTCACAACATAGATATCTATAGCATTTAACATGTTATGAGAGCCTATTGTTAAAAATATACTGGCCTTAACAAATGCTTGTCATCATTACTAAGCTTGGCCTACAGCTTTTGTCATAAGTAGTCATAATAAGCAGATTTGACCTATGAAATTAGACATAACTCTTCTCAGCGTTCCAATCAGGTGTATTGCTTCACACCATAACCAACTCAGGACTATTTTTTTTTTTTTTGCGTAAACATTCACTCATGACAATCAACAGGCACACAGTCATAAAACTACAAAGGTCTACAAAATTACAGTTGGCAAAGCAAAATATGATCTCTCCTAAGAGGCCCTAACAAGGATTCTCACTGAGCAAAACTTCTATATCCATGGTTTGTCGGATGCTGTAACTAACACCAAAACACTTGCCTACCACAGTGAGCTGGGAGAGTCCATGCAACAGAATCCTTCTCTGAAGGATCTCATACAGAGTAATAAGAGTCCATCCTCAAATGGGCTGATATTAACATACACTTTTCAAATAAATACATCCGGCCTACTCCTTTATCGTGGCATTTCATAATAAACAGTTTAGGCCGTTCGCATTGATCTTAGGCTTGCCACCACATCCAACTTACTCCTGCTGTACTGAGTGTAAGCTTTGCCATAAGCCACAAAGTGCAAAACAAGTATTCGTTTGAGTGGAAGCACACAACTTCGGCCCTATCAAATCCCGTACTTTATGGGGGGCCATCATGTGGGTAGAGCCTAAGCACTTCTCTCATAGTACTCTGTAAGCTCTTTTGTTTATCACGCAAAGTCTGGAGCAGCTGTGCTGTCAAGTGTGACCTAAAAATGTATGTAGACTAGTGTAGTCCTGAGTATCTACTGTTTCCAAATACACAACTTTACTCTGAATTTTAAAGCTATTGATGGAAAAGGAAGGTATTGGGATTTGAACACAGCACTACATGCCTCATGACTTTCCTCCTCCCATCTGTGCTACTGCCAGGGAAAAACAAACACTGTTAATTATCTACTTACCTAAGACACTTTAACAGCATTAAAGTCCCATGTGTATACCCATGAAAGGAGATCAAGCTCCATCCTATTGTAGGCTCAATAAGTTATGTATTTTAGAGAGCAATCTCCAGACAGCTGTACTGCTGGCACAGTCAGCTGGATAAACAAAGAAAATAATCATAGTTGCTTGGAGGGGAAGCATGTTTATTTGGAAGCACCCAAGGTCTGCCCAATCTAACAATGTTCTCCTGTCCACCAAAATGGAGGCAGAGCCAAAGCCTCTCCTCACAGTACTCTTTAAGGCTCTTTTTAAGTTGATCATATAAACCAGACCTTCAATCAATCAATCAATCAAAATAGCTTTATTCGATTCTATGTCATAAAATCATAAAAGCACAATGATAAAAAAACTATTAAAAGAAGAAGAAACTGCAATTCTCCAAGTTCAAATACAATCAACGAAATAATATAAAATACAGTTAGTATAAAAACAGAAATACATAATATAATCCATATATATATATATATATATATATAAATATACAAAGAAAAAAAAAGAAAGTGCAGGGACACCGGTTATTCACGATTTCTTCACATGGTGTTCCGAGACATTATGACAGCTTTTAAAAAGGAAGAGGTAGCCACGATAATAAATTCATTTTCTAACATCTGTAACCTTAAAAAAGCTATTCTACATTGTTTTAACTTCCATCTTCTAAGAATGGGTAATAAAAAAATATTCCTCGGTGCAACATATTTACAGAATAAGGTGCAATGCATTGTGGTCAATCTAGAAATATCATCGCATGGGCATATAGGATGGTGTTTAGTCCAATCATTAATATCAGGAAATGTAACCATCCTAAAGAGAGACCCACTGCGGAAACGGGCCAAAAGCATACGAGAAAAACTGCTTTGTACCACTATTAAGTAGGGTTGTAAACCTATACAAGTGGACATCAAATGATTTGCCATGACCGATTTCTTTTCTCTCTCAATGAGCCAGCGTTTGTTCTCTAGGTAGTTCAAGCAGTGTGTTTTAAGGGATTTTCTGGAAACGGATTCCAAACTACTGGGATTATAAAAATATTCAGGGTGGCCTATGTCATGTGTCATTTATTTTTATATAGCTAGTCCAAGGCAAATTTGCCACCCCGTCCAACTTAAGACAGTCCATAATTACATCCCTATTGAAGCCCGTCTCAACCGATACCCATATCTTGTGCCATAAAAGGAGAGGGGTAATCTTTATAGTGTCAGAGATATGTGCTAGACCAAGTTCCCTGTGACAGCAATAAGTGGCGGTCGAGCTAGGGACCGCCAATAAATAACGCAAAAAAGTATTTTCACAGCGTTGTATTTGGTCCGAGCATTCAATACCCCATATGCCTGCCCCATATGTGCCTATTGAAATGCATTTAGATTTATAGATGGCCAACAACTCTGGGACAGGTCTTCCACCTAGTTTTTTTGCAAAGTTACTAACGGCTCCTATGGCTCTCGTCAGGGTCAACTTTCTGCTGTTCGTGGCTGCTGCCCAAGAACCCCTCTTATCCACAGTCAGGCCTAGGTATGAGAATTTATCCGTGCTTGCAATATTTTTATTATCAATAAAAATATCACATGTCTTTCTCAGTTTTGTCCCACAGCTCATAGTAAATGTCTTAGCGATATTTACCTTTAAATCCCGCTCTGACATATAGGCGACAAAATTTGAGACAGACCTTTGCAAGCCCAGCTGTGTTCGCGACATTATAACCGCATCGTCTGCGTTTAATAGAATAGGGGTACCCTTGATGGTTGGATAGTCATGATGGAACTCGCTCAAGTACTGCCCCAAGTTATTTATATAGAGGGAGAAAAGCAAAGGGGCAAGAATGCACCCCTGACTTACCCCTCTTTTTATGGGGAACCTGGTTGAACATTCTCCCTGTTTCCCATACTGTACCCTTGCACCTGCCCCCCTATATAATTCCTTTATGAACAACAGCAAAGAAGGATCCAATTCTAGGTCTTTAAGAGTGTCCCACAGCATGACATGTTTAACGCAATCAAAAGCAGAACTTAAGTCCACAAAAGTGAGGAAAAGTTTGCCCTTCTTCGCTTTTGGATATTTGTCAATTATCAGGGACAAATTGAGTCCCTGTTCAATAGTCCCTAGACCTGGTCGAAAACCATATTGAAAGACTGATAAAACACCTGTCTCTTGGACCCAGATCTCCAGCTTGTTTAAAATAACCCTTCCTGCTATTTTCATAAAAGCATCCAATAAAGATATCGGGCGGTAACACTTAGGCTCATTTCTATTCCCTTTCTTGAATATAGGTATCACAATGGCATCGGCATAGGTAGGGATTAACCTATAGCGGGTACAACTAATTAATACATTAGTTAAAAGAGGAGTCCATAGACCTATATTAGATTTATAGGCATCCACCGGGATGCCATCCGGTCCTGGCGCTTTCCTTGAGGCACTATCAGTTATAGCCTTAATGACTTCCTCAACGGTAATATTGATCTTTAGTGGGAACGGTCCACGGTCAATGTTTTCATCTACTCTCAGTGCAACTATATCTGTCACATTACCATCTATGGTCTCGTCCCTATGGAGCCCTGAGAAGAAATCTACCCACATATCACCACTAATAGCCATGTCTATAATATTTGTCTCTCTGTTATTAAAAAAAGGGGCATTAACCGCCTTCCAGAAGCCAGTGTTGTCTTTGTTTATGCAAGCCTCATGTAAGGCGTCCCATGCTTCCTTTTTTAATGTTGCCCTGCATTTTATTTTTGCGCCAACTGGTACAATGATCTTGCCTGCCTTATTTTATCCCTGCATCTCGGTACGTTATGCAGGGCCTTTTTTAAGTGGGGGTGGGCCTTCGTGCATTCTTTATCAAACCAGCCCTGGGGGGATTGCTGGCCATGTCGTTTTTGTCTTGTTAATAGCTTCCTGGCCTCAACTGAGATCTTAAGGAAAGCGTTAATGATATCTTTATCCTCCCTGTCCTGTGAAAGGCATGCCGCTATATCCTCTGTGCTATTATTAATCAGGCCTAGGAGGAATGCACCGGGATCCACTTTTTTCCAATTTAGCGTGTACCCGTTTATGCTGGCAAGATAAATATCGCTATTATATTGCGAATTCCTATCAAATTTTTTCTCCTGCCCTTTTAGAGCGAGATCAAGGCAAATAGGGTAATGATCACTCATAAAAAAGTCAAGAGTCTTGCAAGAGAGTACATTACGGGAGTACCTGGTGGATATTAGGACAAAATCAATGGTAGAATTACATCCCCTTCCATTGTAAGTTGGTTGAAACAAAGTGGGAGACAAACATAATTCATTCACATAGCCAAGATCAAATTTGAAGGCTATGTCGCTCAACAGATCTCCCAAAGAAGTATGTGAAATATGTGAGAGTATATCTTCATTTTCGTTACCCAGCCCACAAATACCTTGTTCGCTAAATTGGCACAACGAGCAGTTGAAATCACCCATCCAAATAGTAAACATGTCTCCCTTTAGTTTTCCTTCAAGATTTTTTAAGGTTATGCCCAAGTTCGATCAGACATTCGTTTGCTGGGCTTTAGGAATGTTATTATATAAGTTTATTAAAACTACATCCCTTTCCCCAAATAAATTCATTGACAGGATCTGATAGTAGATGCTGACCTCTCTAACTTTCGCATGAGAGACCCCTGCTGAGTTGGAGACATAAGTACATAGTCCTCCTTTGTTACGGCCCTGTTTACTAATGCACGCTGCGGTGTTAAATGTTTGAAAGCCAATTATATGCAACTCCTCTATTGCCCATGTTTCCTGTAAACAAACTATGACATAGTCATTAATGTAGGTTAGCCACTGAGGGTCTTTTACTTTGGTCGCTAGCCCATCAATATTCCAGGTTAGTATTCTACAAGTTTTACCAGGTTTTCGACTGATCACTTCTCCTTCATTTATCCGTTGGGTGACTGTTCTGGTAGGGTCGATTTGGCCATTTATGCTTGGGCATTTTGCAGGAACTATGCCTCTATCCTCCACGTTGCTTGTATTTTTGGGCGAAGTTTGCTCCAATGCATTCATGCATTTAGTTTTGAGTCCCTTATTAGATACATGTCTTCCCCTTTTCATAGTTGTATCCATTTTCCCTTGATTCTCCTCCCTCTCTGCCATGGCAAAGGGTCAATCTAATTCTTCCATTCCTGTTAAGGGCTCAAAGCGATTGTAGAGTGGAATGCTCGCGCCTCCAGGGTATCCCTTATGGGGATCCCCTATGGGTTTTCTAACATCAGGGCCCACAACAGGATGTTTACCATTTAGCCTATATGGGCCTGGGAATGGTGGGTAGAAAGCTCCTAATGGCAACACATTAATTACATTATTGATAAAGAAAGCATTTCCTAGCCTATTTAATATTGCATGCACTAATCTCGGATCAATAAACGTCAGGACGACACAGTCACCCTGTAGCTCTTTTCTTTCTTTGCCCACCCACGCAACCCGTCTTGCCATTTTGAAAAGCTTGAATGACACATCCGTGAGGCCAGTATGCTTTCCTAACCAGTGAAGGGACTCATTGCGGAGTTCTATCCATGTTTCTGGTTCAGGTAACCTTAGTACTGGAGCATTAGCCAAGATTACCACATATGGTGTAGCTTCCGGTGGCAAGTCAAGGCGAATATGTGTTTGGGGTTCCTGAAATGGCCTCAAATCCCTATCATTATGCCCTAGTCTATTTTTATATCTATACTCCTCCCCCGCCAATTTATTTGTCTCAATGATAACGTTTTGGTCACCCATGTCAGCGTAATTTCCAGGGATGGGGGGTCCAGAGATACTGCCCCTGGTCACTAGGTTAGGGATAGCCATATTGGTTGTGCTTGTTGGCCCACTTAGAGTCTTTTCCTGGACATGTATTTGATTCTCCTGGTTTTTTGTACAAAGCTTGCCCATTATATTCCCCTCCAGGTTTACCACTCTCTCAATTAATTTCCCCAGTGCGTTCTCTATGTACCTGTGCAAATCGTCTATGCTTTTTGATATTTTTTCTAATGCCAAAGATTGGTTCGCTAGCTGGGCGTGCGTTGTCGGTTTTCTTAGGCCCCCTATGTTATTACGTGCAGATGGTAGTTGAGATGGCACTTTGCTCTGGGTTGCCCTTTTCTTGCCTTGGGCGCTCTTTTTACACCTCCCTAGACCTTGCCCTTTAGATTTTTGTATAAGTATGCTCTCTGGGCTGCCAGGATTTTTACTACGCTTCAGTGGTGGTTGAATATCCTCTACCAAATCACTCGGGTCACTCTGAGCTATGTGGGCCGAGATGTTCAGTATGGAACCATTTTGGGGGCCCAGAGCAGAATTGTTTTCACATTGTACTAAGGGGTTATTGGAGTTAAGGCCTCCCTCCTCCCTTGCTGGGCCCCTCCTTCCCTTCGATAACGATTCCTCCACCGTACTAATTTGCTCCTCGATAGCGCCCATAGCCCCTGTGAGATATGACAATAATGATGTCTGGCCCACTGCCTTAGCCTCTACATTTGCAGTAATTACTGCATGATTCATTTTCCTTTTTAGCATAATTAAATATTAAACAATAGCAGGACAGCAGTACAAATAAAGCAAGTGCTTTCAACAAGCTTACTTCTGTGGATAAGAATCCTTAGTCCATTGTCCGATCACCACATCATCCACCAGGGCGCTCGTATTGTGGGGGTTTAGGGGGCTTTGCACGGCACGCACCCGCGAGCGTTCCGCGAAGCGGGAGCCGCGCTGGAATTTATGCGCCTTCGGGCGCGTTAGAATGGTGACAGCGTCAGCACAGGGCAGGGCAGTGTGGGAGCAGTAGTCCCCCTCCACGCGTCAGCACAGCACAACACCAGGTGGCAGCGGTTCCCGCGAAGCGGAAGCCGCGCTGGAATTTATGCACCTCCGGGCGAGTTAGGATGGCGTCAGCGTCAGCACAGAGCAGGGCAGTAGTCCCCCTCCACGCGTCAGCACAGCACAACACCAGGTGGCAGCGGTTCCCGCGAAGCGGGAGCCGCGCTGGAATTTATGCGCCTCCGGGCGCGTTAGAATGGCAGCAGCGTCAGCACAGGGCAGGGCAGTGTGGGAGCAGTAGTCCCCCTCCACGCGTCAGCACAGCACAACACCAGGTGGCAAGTTTCACTCCCACATTAGTGCACAAGAATCATACGCAGCAACAGCAAGAGCCACCCCACCTCACAGAATCGGTACATCCTGGCAGCAGCAAGTGCAAGTGTTGCATACGCACAAAGCTGGAAATTATGGGCAATAAATGGGCTACCATCGATTCAACATAGACAGTAAGCAGTGTTGCAAAAGCAACCCGACAAACAGTCTATCCAGGAAGAGGAAAAGCAGTGCATATGCACATCATGCTAATTAAAGGTCTCAAACAGCTTGCAGCAGTGAAACCCTGTCACAGACACAGGGTATTTACACCATATGTAACAGCACAAATTTCTTTAACACGGTGAATATGTACCAAAAAGGTGCCAAGGGTGCAACCTTCATTGTCCAGAGAACATGTACTTCATGGAAAACGGGATTGAGAGCTTCCTTCCCATGCAGACTCTCTTCTCAGAACTATTGTGAATTTGGTCATAAATATTTTTAACATGCTGTGGATGAAATAATGGAATAGGACTACCCATAACAGTTCCCATATCACACATTTCCCCAGCAGGACTCAGAATCGTTTTTTTCCTACTCAATTAGGAATTTGAAGCTGGCAATTAAATACAAGACAGAAGATCATGGAGATACAAATAGGACTTCCAAGGGACAAGTACTGTAAAGAGAAGGGAAACAACCTTTACAACACGGCCGATACCTTTAGCATCCGTCCATTAACACGCATGTGCCTTTACCAGGCATACCTTTACCACGCACGTTTACAAACAAAAATGTAAGTATATCATAGGAAAGTGAAACTGCTTCATTTTTATATCCTTATGGTTAGGATCTAATTTCCATAGAATAAGCGTTTTTTGACTTGCCCAAACCTTTGTGCCGTTTGACGAATCTTCACAAAAGTTTCCAAGAAAAGTGCCAAGTTGTGGCTTGTTGTGCATAGAAAGTTTCGGGGTGATCTGTTCAGTGGGGGTTGAGAAAAAGAGGGCGGTCAAAAATGTGCGTTTCTCACGTTAATTCCCATAGGAATTTTAGAAACGACTACATCCCGAACTGCTGAATGGAATTACACCAAATTTGACAGAAAGGTAGATTTTGGTTCAGAAAGCAACTTTTTTTTGATTTGGTGTAAATCTGTTCAGTAGTTGTTGAGATATTGAATGAAAAACACATTTCTATATCTAGGGACGCAGACCCTTTGTGAATCCAATATGGCACTTTGCAAACCCACGTGCCAGCAGCAGTGCTATGATTGGCTGGCTGTAACCTGTATGGAAAGTTGCAGCCACCATTTTACAAGTAAGGACAGGACCTTGGGGGAATAAAAATATATCTGGAAAATTGTAGAAGGGGTCAGGGTAGAGGTACGCTACCCCATGGTTGCATTGTAGGGGTCTCTGAGGGATCCCGTATGAGTATAAAAATACCTCAAACCATTTATTTTTCATGTGTGGGGAGTCATGGAGCCATTGCGATCCTCAGTATGGCTCACCATGTACTGTCCCGGCAGATTCGCGAACCTTGCAGCAATAAAAAAATAATAAGCATTCACACACTAACTCATACACTAAGACCCACTCAGACACTCATGCACCCACTCACAGACCCACTCAGACACTTATACAACCACTCAGACACTTACACACCCATAGAGAGACCCACTCAGACACTCATTCCACCACTCACAGACTCACTAAAACACTCAGTCAACCACAGACTCATGCACCCACTCACTAACTCACTCAGACACTCACACAACCAATCACAGACCCATCCAGACACTTATGCACCCACTCACAGGCCCAGTCTGACACTAACGCACCCAGTCACAGACCCATTCAGATAGTGTGAAAAACATTCACAAACCCACTAAGACACTGATGCACCCACTCACACATGCACTCATGCATCCACTAACAAACCCACTCAGACACTCATACAAACAAATCACAGATCCACTCAGAAACTGATGCACCCACTCACAGACCCACTCAGCCACTCATGTACCCAGTCACAAACCCACTCACAAACTGAACCACCCACTTACAGAGCCATTCACAGACTCACGCACCCACTCACTGACCCACTCAGATACTCATGCACCCAGTCACAGACTCACTCAGACACTGAGGCACCCACTCAGAGACACACTCAGAGGTACTCTCTCATACAGCCATTCATACACTCATGCACCCATTCACAGACCCACTCAGACACTTATGTGCCTAGTCACAGACACACACTGACACTCACACACCCAGTCACAGAGTCACTCAAACACTGATGCACCCACTCAGAGACCCACTGAGACTCACACCCACTCAAAGAGCCACTCAGACACTAATGCTCCTTCTCAGAGACTCACTCAGACACTCCTGTACCTAGTCACAGACCCACACAGACACGCACGCATGCACCCTGTCACAGAGCTACTCAGACTCTGATGTACGCACTCACAAACCGAGTCAACCCCTCATGTACTCACTCACAGGATCCTGGAACATTATAGTTAGACAATAACATTTAAAAAACAATCGAAATTCAATAAAAAACGAAAGGATAAGAATGTTACAGATAGGTAATAACATTAAAAAACGTTGGAAATTCATTGAAAAAAACCAAAGGTTACAGGTACAGTATAGTTAGAAAATTATATTTGAAAAACGTTTGGAATTCACAGAAAAAAACAAAGGTGACAGGGACGTTATAGTTAGGAAATAGAATTTAAAAACCCTTAAAAATTCACTGAAAAAAACTAAGGTTACAGGGATTTTATAGTTAAGAAATAACATTAAAAACTATAGAAATTCAGGGGGCGCTAGTGAGCCCGAAGCAAGAT
Organism: Triturus cristatus; assembly: GCF_964204655.1. Classification (NCBI taxonomy): domain Eukaryota; kingdom Metazoa; phylum Chordata; class Amphibia; order Caudata; family Salamandridae; genus Triturus; species Triturus cristatus. The sequence goes on along the minus strand of NC_140581.1, from coordinate 1,184,680,514 downwards.
GGCCGCACATTAGAGCAGCTCTGCTGGTTGGGGCAACATTCTGTTAAAAATCCTGCAATTCCCCATGCCATCTGAACACGAGAGTTGGCGATTCTGTCTCTACTGCGTCTACTGTACATTATAATGAGCTTACTGGTGAACATGCGGCAGACTACATATTGGTGAGCAGCGCTTCCAGGTCCGACAGCAACATGGCGGACATCGCGGACTGCTAACGGCTGAGGAGGCGGCTGACTCGCTGTGGTGGTGCCAGGAGTTATTAAGTGTTACGACGGCATATCGTGGAAGAGCAGCTGCCCGGCTGACTTTGGCTCGCTGTGCAGACCTGAAGGTGAGTGCGGTGCTCCCGTTCACTGTTGGACGCGGTGCACGCTGGATCTCCGGGGACGAGAGAAGCCACTGCTGATCCGAGGTGAGAGGGCCGGCGGGCGCTGCGGAGCCGTGCCACATTCCCCATAGCGTTTGCCCTGACTCCGTCGTACAGCGTTCAATTGGTGCAGGGGAGCCTTTGGCAGCATGATGTTCCCTACTGCCGGGGTGCGCAGGCCTATCAGCGAGTGAACTGTATTTGTAGGTCGCTCTGCCAAGTGTCATCCTCCGCGCGCCTGAACCTATTCGGCACCCATTGACTGGCACAACGATTTGCAGGACCAGTAATTTTATTGTTGATGGACACGCCCACCCTCCAGACTGATAAAAGGTACACTACATGTGGATTATAACTAAAGGCCCAAGCCGCGACTAGTTTGAACGGACTGTTGTTTTGTCGCACACATTGAGTAGTGCGGATACCCCCTCAAGAACGAGCTATTGGGACTCACGAGTCGGAGTAATACCAGTATGTTTCAACAGCCTCGCACGTAGTGGGACTACCGAGTGATTGTTGACAGTGCTGACTGCGTGGGAAGGTTGCGCTGCATAGACAGCCTGCAGGCTGGGGTACGAACGCAGGGCTTCAGGCGGGAGACGGTGGAGACTTTGTGCCCGTCGCATGCCAGCGTGACCCCTACATCGGTTTGCTAGTACACAATGACATAAGGCCCGGCCCCCACGGCGCGGTGGCACTGACTGTTGGCCCTCAAAGGAACCGCAATATACTGACCAGCTGGCTGTGTGGTGCTAGGGTGCACTTACCTGCCCTGCTGTGACGGGGCTGCACTGGAGGCAACCCGATTGGGACCGGATAGTGAGAGCGCACTGGCTTGTGTGCGGTGATCTGCTCCAGACGGTTGCAGCAGGCAGATCATTGCGAAGCACGACGGTGACCACTGGCACAACGATGGGAAAAATGGACAAACAGCTACAGTCCAAACTCTCGTTTGACTCTAAACGCCTCAAAACAACGCAGAGGCAGGCTGCCTCGGACACTGAGACGGGTCCAGAAGCAGGCAGTAGTAGCAAATTGGAAAGAATGATGCTGGCCATGCAACAAAGTCTGGGCACAATTAACAGTAAAATTGATTACCTGCGTATGGATACCATGACGGCAAAGCTGGACAAGCATGGAGTGCGGCTTACAGAGGCGGAGCAACGCATCTCCAACTCAGAAGACAAGGTGTAGAACATCACGGAGTCCTGTACCCAGATGGAGAAGCTACTGGAGGTAATACGGGCCAAAAATGAAGACTTGGAGGCGAGGTCCCGACGAAATAATCTACGCATCATGGGGGTGCCTGAATCTACCAACACGGGGAAAATGGAACTCTATGTTGAGGAAATGCTCAAAACTATGCTGGGCGCGGAAATATTTTCTAATGTGTTGATTGTGGAAAGGGCTCATCTCTCCCTTGCGCCGCGCCCTGTCCCGGGCGCGCCCCCGCGCCCGATAATTGCAAAACATCTTAATTATCGTGATAGAGATGCGGCCCTCCGTCTTGCAAGGGAAATGGGCCCTACTAAGTATCAGGTAATAGAGGTGGCGCTATTTCCAGATTTTACGACAGCAGTGCAGCAGGCCCAGCTGGAATTTCAGCAGGTGAAGAAGAGACTGCAGGATATGGAGATACAATATGCCATGCTGTACCCCGCACGTCTCAGAATACAACACGGTGGTAAACCTAGAATCTTCACTACCCCAAAGGACGCTATGCAGTATGTGCAACAGCTGGAGCGGCGCGAAACGACTAGAATGGACGGAGATGACGCAGATAATGAAGATTGAAAAGCTGCAGGTTGTAAACTGGTTCTGACTGGTATTGTTGTGCATACTATCTCTCTTTAATGTAGTAAGATCTCAGTATATCTCTATGGTTTTATGGCGCTGAGACTTTTTGCGTGGGGTATTGGCACAGGACTGACCTGTACACTATCCGCAAATGTAGGGGGGGTGCACCGGAGAAGACACTTGTTTGGGGGGTAGCGCCAAATGGACATTATTGCGGATGGGCCGATGCACCAGCAATTGTGGCAGATACATAAATGTAACTACGCCTGACGCCCTAGCTCTGTCATTGGATGTTGGACTGGATAACAGTACATGTTTGCAGGGCTGTTTCTATATGTTTGCTATAAATGTTCAATAACCGTTCTAACTTAAGATATGGGTCTGTTGCTCATGGAATATGTCTGGTTATGCGACTAAGAATTGTGTCATAACCCTATTCCCTTTTTTTTCAGCTGGGCGCTGGGTGGGCAGCGGAGCATGCTGTCTATTTTTGACATTGCAACATGGCAGTGGGACTCACTTTGTGAATGCTATCATAGGTCATATGATAGTGTGATGTGATGGGGTAGAAAATAGGTGTGGCCCTGACCCCCCCTTATTCCACCGAGGGGGTCGGCGGGCAACTGGTGTCCTCCATTAGGGTACAACCCAAGCAGTTCAGGGATGAGATGGTAGTCTGTGAGCGGATTAGCTGCTTACAGCGGGATGGGGGGTTAATTTTGTTTTTTGTGTTCCTTACCTTAGCGTTCCTTAGCATGATTGGAATGCTAAAGTCGGTGGGAGGATCAGTTGGGTGATTGTTCCAATATAACATTGTGCAATACAGAATGCAGACGTCCTGCTTCAAACTGAAAAGATACAATGTTCACAGTCACTACCTAGATAACACACAGTACTGATGGCAACTGAGGATGGTAAAATAACCTGGGTAACATGGAATGTCAGAGGTCTTAACAATCTGAAGAAGACAAGGCAGGTGCTCGCCTATCTAGATCGGCACAGCGTCCAAGTGGCGTTATTGCAGGAAACTCACCTAACCAAACATGCAGTTGATACCGTGGCCACTAGATGGGCTGGGGTGAAATTGGCCTCTTCCTACTCTTCGTTTTTGAGGGGAGTCATGATTTTAATTTGAAAAAATCTCCCGTTAGTAACCTCACACGTGGACATAGATGATAATGGTCGGTATATCATAGTACAGGGGAAATTGTGTGGTAGGTTGGTGGCCATTCTTAATATTTATGGCCCGAACATCGATGACCCTGGATTTTATGAGACGTTGTGGAGCAAGGTGCATAGGTTACAGCTGGCTGCCATCATTTGTGGGGGCGATTTTAATGTAGTCTTAAACCCAACGATGGAACCCCACTCCAATGCGGAACCCCCAGTTAAAAAAGCTGCACAGGCCGTTCAGAATGGTATGCAAGATTTGTCTCTCGTGGATGTTTGGAGGTTGAGGCACCCAGGGGTGCAGGAGGGTACATGTCACTCTTATGCACATCAGTCCTGGTCCCGACTGGACTATTTGTTGACTACCAGTGATGTAAACTCACTGATCACTAAGGTTACCCACCTACCCAGGACGGTCTCCGATCATTCCCCATCGCTACTCATAATGATAATGCCTATGTATACACCACCACAGTTACAATGGAGACTACATTCCACTGCCCTGCAGGACTAGGTATTCCGGAAGGGGGTGCGGGAAGCCATTACGCATTATTTTGATGAAAATGTTGGGTCAGTTCAAAGTTTGGGCATAGTGTGGGAAGCATTTAAAGTGACGATATGTGTCTAGAGGTGAAGCATATGTCCCGGCGCTGGGCAGCCAGATATTATGGAGAGGGGGGCAGACCGGGTCGGGCCTTAGCAGCCAAATTAACAGAGCCATGGGCAAAAAATCATATGGTGCAATCAATTGTAAAGGGGGACACTAGGCACTGCGACACTACAGGTATCCTTGCCTCGTTTATGAATTACTACACATCTATGTACAACAGTAGACATACTGCTGATGAAGATGACATAGCGCAATACTTTGAAGATATAGCCCTGGTTTGGTTGTCAAAAAGGCAACAAGACTTTTTAATGCACCCGCTGACAGTAGATGAAATTTGTGATGCTATACTTACTCTGCCTAATGGTAAAGCTACAGGCACAGACGGGCTTCCAGCTCAGTTTTATAAAGAGTACATCGACATACTGGTACCACATCTTCACGCTATGTTCGAAGACGCATACGAGCAGCAAAGACTGCCGGACACGCTTCGCGAAGCGCTAATTATAGCCTTGCTGAAACCAGGAAAAGAACCCGATAATTGCGAATAATATCAGCCGTTGTCACTAATGAACACAGATGTTAAGATATTAGTGAAAGTACTGGCAACCCGGTTGAGGTTACTATAGCCGGTAATGGTGTTGCCTGATCAATCGGGATTGATTCCTACCCGTTCCACAGCTCACAATCTGCGGACACTTTTTGCAGTTATGCATCTTCTGGAGCCTACATTGCCTGCAGCGGTGGTCCTACTGGACGCCGCGAAGGCGTTTGACTCCATCTCCTGGAGATGTATGTTGTCAGTGTTACATCGTATGGGGGTTCCGTTCATTTATACTAACTGGATCAAGTTGCTGTACACAAATCCAGTGGCTCGTGTGCGTAGCAATGAGAGGACATCTGACACATTCCCGATGCGGTGCGGGACGAGGCAGGGCTGCCCTCTATCACCTCTACTATTTGCGGTAGTGCTTGAACCACTAGCCTGTATATTGTGACAGCGTCATCCGTGGGCAGCGCTGCGCTTTAATCAACGGCGATTAGCGGTGTCCATGTACGCGGATGACATGGTCTTATATCTGCGCGAACCGGCTGTGTTTTTGGAACAAATCATTAGAGAGTACGTTAGATTTGAGTGGCACTCAGGACTGGGAATAAACTGGAATAAGTCGGTTGTGATCTCCTTGACAGCAGGCACCACGCAGATAGAACTGGGATACCCATTAGAATGGAGTGTGGATCCGATTAAATACCTGGGTATTTGGATTCATAGGGACCCACAGACCCTTATCCGCACAAACTATGGCACTGCGGTTACTCGACTTGAGGAGCAAGTCGCTAGGTGGATACGGCTACCGTTGACGTTTGCTGACAGGGTGGCTTTGCTTAAAATGGTGGTCCTGCCAAAAATTTTATATTTGTTCGTCAACGTACCCATTATACTGAGACAACACTTTTTCAATACACTGCATGCATTACTGATCACATTGGTTTGGGGAGGAAAAAAGCCACGAGTTAAGTGGGAGGTATTAACTCTATTTGTGTGCATAAGCGCAATATGCCTTTTACTGGCAAAACGCGCCGCCATATACACAGCATGTTGCGGTAGAGGCAGGGGGGGGGGGGTCCATCCCATACCACTGAAAGCAATGATTGTTAATGAAACCACATTTTTTTAAAGGGATGAAGTTGATACGGTGCAGTGTACCGCTCGTCCTTGGAGAGAACTGGGGAAGCATGCTCAGAGATTACCGCTTTATGACTCCGGCAATGCCACTGCTGCATCATGGAGAGATATCAGTGTCAAGTGAAACAGGCTCATTAAAAGCTTTACAGAAAGCGGGTGTGCACACTATGGGTGATATATATCCCAGTGGTAAATTTATTTATTGCTCCCGGCCTTTATAGGGGACGAGGACACGCCGGTCATGTTGACATTCATATACATTAGGCTACGTGCTGCGATTAGGGCGTTATATCCCGGTTTCCCGGATGAACCCTCAACTCTAGGGGCTTTACAAATATTATATACTACACAATCTCAGGCTAAATTGGTTACTTGATTATATAATATTTCACAGACTGAAGAGACGGCTATTAGTTTGGGCCCCATGAGCAAATGGAACGCTATCCTGCCCCAACTGCTAACAGAGGATGAGTGGGCCACATGTTGTAGGCTAACGAGTCAATTCACTGCAAATGGGAATCTTCGATTGATTCATTATAAATATGTTCATCAGATGTACTATACACCGGCACAACTCTATGAGTATGGTCTGCGGGACTCGCACTGTTGCAGGCAGTGTGGTGTAGATAATGCAGATTTTCACCATTTGGGATGGAGCTGTTTTAAAGTGGCTGACTTCTGGGAGAAAGTTACATTGGCTTTGACAGAAATGGTGGGTAAACCCATAGTATGTAATATGAACATATGACTTTTGGGAAATGTGTTGCAGCTTAAAGCTAACAATCTGAAATTAGTTGCTATATCGATCTGATTGGCAAAGCGCAGACTCTCAATTCATTGGGACGGTAGACCTACACCAAAATTGGCACATTGGTTAAAAGATATTACATATTGTCGTGATCAGCTTACTTGTTATGAGGAAGAGCTGCCAAAAGCCTCAAGACCATGTGACATTTGGGGTCCATTCACTGCCTATATATTGGCTAAATCCACGGACTAATGGCAATCTATGGGATGTTACTATGATTATTGTATAAGTTTATTGTCCACAGTGCTAGTCTATCATACTTAATCCAAATGAAACTGTGACAGCATGCTGCTATGTATTCTGTGATACAGTGAAAACAATGCTGATGTTATACTATAAAAACTTATAAATAAATAAATAATATATATATATATATATATATATATATATATATATATATATATATATATATATATATATATATATATATATATATTCACTGAAAAAATGCCATTTGAGATGTGATGTATGTGTAGAGAACAAGGGTTCCCCAGTAGTGAGACCAGGGGTAATATATGTAGTTGAAAAGACAGCGGTCTGGGGGAAGCCACTGAGGTCCTCAGGTTGCCAGGGCTATTATTATTTAATGTATAGCCTTCGTCTAGGTTTTAGTAGTGTAAAGGGATTCCCAGTAGGACAGGAGAAACAATGTATGAAGGGACACAAGGTTGTACGAATGACATCACATTTATTAACATCATAAACGGAGTATCATCCACTTTTTAGGAGCTAGTCCTGGTGCTCACACAGAAGGTGAAAGTGCGTGAAGTGATAGGTGCTGGTGACTTAAAATTTACATCGCATTGACAAGACTGTATAAAACTCCGAAAGTATTAAGTTATGTTAAAGGAGTTTCGGTTGTGAAAGTCAACTCGTTTCAATCTCCTTAGTTAGAGACCATCATCAGAACGAAAAAACGTGTGAGCTGATAGGATCTAGATGAGAAGAAAAACCATTGGTCCCAGAGACAAGAACATGTGTAATTTAAACATGAATCTACCAAGAGCACGAGAGCATTAATCGAAAAGGCGGTTTGATATACTAATAAATAGAGAACATTAGAGTAGGATGCAAGCACAGGATGTATAGATACAGGTAAAGAATAGGCTTGTCAATTAGGAGACGGAAAAGGGGGAACAGGCAAAACTAATGAGCATTAAACGAAGGAACTGCTTGATATGCTAATAATCATAACAGTAGGATGCAGGCACAGGATTAGAATGTACCAGTAAGTTGAAGGATCACGGTAGGGTGACATGCCTAGCTTTTCATTTACAAGAAGCAAGGTGGTGCAATTGAGTAGATACCCAGCAACCACAGCACTAATTCCCAGGATGCCTTAGCATGTAAATAGGAGTAGGTAGGAGGTACATAAAGCCAGCATGCCTTGGCGTGTGGTGGCTAGTTACCGCACAACGAAAAAGAATGAAAACTCTCTAGCCAGTAGGCCATGAGGAGCAGAGTTCTAGAATCGCCACTGGTGCGAGTGTGAGGATGCCTATGGTGTGGGGGCGTCTGAGCAGGCCTGGCCGCGTGATGCTAAATGCGGGGATCGTCGCTGGGTTGTAGAAGGTGTAGTTCCGGAGAATCTACAAGGGAAAAAAGGGTAAGAGTGGACTATGCACTAAGGGATAGGTGGGTGAGAGGGCTCGCGTGTGCTTACATGGAGGCGAGCGGTCCACAGTTCCTGCGGTGTTTGAATCGTGGGCTGGATTCCGTAGAGTCAATCTGGGGGAACCAGACTGCCCGAGGGGGCCAACTGTGAAAAGAGGGAAGGAGTGGGTAAGTCAGAGTGGTGGCCGGATATGTGGCCATGAAGGGGAGCGAGAGCCTGCAGGGGGAGTGGGAGCCCCTTACTTGTTGGAAGATAGGCAGGGAGTGGATCCGGGTTACTTTCGGTGCATGCAGCAACCAGCTACTGGTGCTGGAGTCGGCCGGCGCGGATGAGTCAGGGGGCTGTTGAATGCGCCGACACTCCGAATAGATAAAGGGAAGGCGTGCGTGCATGACGACGTGCTGCTGGACGTGGCAGTGGCGTCTACGGCTGGCGGCCATATTGGATGAGGCACATCTAGTGGGGAATTGCAGGGCTTAGAGACGGCTCAATGTGAATCAGTAGGAGCAGCCGCAGTTAAGGAGAATCTACCGCTTGAGTAGATTTGTACTCGAGCGGCAGCTTTCTCAACGCGGACTGGTAGTTCCTCATCGCGAGCGGTCATATTTAAATACAAAAAATACAATACAACAATATTGAAGATCAGAATATCATAAAAAATCTCGGATTTGTATTTCTCAAAAATAATCCTGACCACCTCAAGCTTTGATGATTGATATGTGGTCAATGACAAAGGTTCTAAATGGTAACAGATTGTTTTGTATGGGCCATAACCACATGGGACGTGGCAATCCTATGAACAATATTAAATGAGGGACATGAATATCATGGTCACATGATTTCTAACTCACATTACCTAAATGGACATTATATCAGATAGGAAGTATAAAGCTGTTCCACATACCTCCAATAGTGGTATACTTCACATGAGAAGTTAATCAATCCTCCGTTTTGTTAAAATAAGACAATAGCTTCCTTAAAATGTAACTCGCAGACTTCTTTAGGCATCAGGGTAATGTCCCACTGATATTGCACGTTTCTAAGGGAATATATTTTAGAGTTTTAATATCTTGAAAAACTGACTTTTCAGTTTGACATGAAACGAGGAGAAAAGGACATTATGTTTGTTTAAAACGCGACTAAACAAATTAAACATACATGGAGATCGGGAAGGAAAGAGAAAGTAAAGTCGCAGCGGAATCAACGAAAGTTGTGTTGAATTTCCGCTTAGCCCAAAATGTTTCCCCGTATTCCTTGCTCCTCACCTTTAAAAATGGAATGGAATTTCTCCACATAGTAAGCACATATGCGCGCCAAATGTTCCCCACTTGACGTATCACCTGACGTCATCAGGGTGCGTCAAGACGGCGCAGTTGTCGGCAATCCGTTTAAAGTGATAACGCCATGTGGAGGGCCGTATCATGGTGGACCCGTGTTTTTGGGTGATGACCTAGAAGATATTTTTAAAGGAAATGAAAAAAATACTAACAATATAAAAATATATAAATACAAAATATAAATATAAAGGATACCTTTTTTGGGAATAAGTGGAACACTATCCAAACATAATGCCCAATGAAAGGTATGGGATATATTGTTTTGTTTCATCTCAGATATTAATTTAGCGAGCTTGTCCAAAAGGAATAAATATTAAGACCTCATTTCCACTGGGGTTTTATTAATCCCCTCAGGATGGCCAAAAGGGATACATTGGTTATGTAGTTGGGACCTGTCCGGTACAAGACCCCACTACTCAACCCAGTGCATATCAAAAAGGTGAAGTTTAAGGATTAAGGTGGTTTCCTATGCTTTACAGAAAAGACTGATCTGTTGTCTTAAAAATCTTAATAATGCATCATCTATGTGTTCTTATTCAGGCTAATAACCTATAATTACAGTTAATATATATAACTACAAAGCAGTGGATTAGCTAATTAATCTCATCCAGTCTTCTTTTGAGTTGAGTCCTGTTCTAACTGTGTCTAAAATGGAAATATACCACTGCTCACAGTTTTTTGTTTTGTGGTAAGATTACCTCCTGCACTGTACAAGAGAAATCTCAACTTTTACATTTGCTGTACTTGGGACCCCGTCTCTTGGTTGTTGGGGCACTCCCTTCTGGTTTAAAAAAAAATTAGATCTTTGGTTTTCTGCTGCATCTCTACGTTTTGTTTACTTTTTAGTCTTAACTGTAGTCTATCACCTTTCAGAGTGATTGTGTGAGTGCCTGTGTGTTTCAGTAAGTGGGTCTGGGAGTGCCTGTGTGGGCCTGTGCGTGCTTGTGTGAGTGGATGTGTGAATGCCCATGTCGGTCTGTGAGTGGATCTGTGAGTGTCTGTGTTGGGCTGTGAGTGGGTGTGAATGCCTGTATATGTCTATGAGCTGGTGGATGAGCGGTGCAATGGATTAGGGGCATTTGCATACCTAGGGAATTTAAAAGGGAGAACCATGGACTCCCAAGGAGCCAACAAGAAAGAAACCACTCATCACAGTCACTACAAATCAGATTGTGCTCCAATAGACCAAAGATAAATTCACCCCCTAAGGATTGAACATAGTTTATCAACATGGAATACGAGAAGAAACACACTTGCTTTGCCTTTGTCAAGCCCAAGAAGTTAGTATTGTTTGTGCTTTACTGAATTGGAGCTTCAACTGGAGCACCTACTATGTTTACATTCGTAAGTGCTTCCCAGTGAGGCTTAATTTCTGTGAAATCAGCACCAGGCCCAGAATCGAACCTCATTTTTAGGTTGCGCATCCGAGACCTCTTGTATATACTTTAGTATATACTTATATGTGTATGTACTTTGTGGGCTCCGGAGATCAGCTCTAGGACTTTTCTGCTTCTGCTTAGGGACTTTTATTCTGTTCAACTGCCTCTATTTAACTGTCTTGATAGAAAACGACCAGTAGAGTTCAGTGAAATGCCACAATTGCCTTCTGCTTGTTCAACTGCCTCTATTTACCTGTCTTGATAGAAAACGACCAGTAGAGGTCAGTTAATACCAGAATTGCTTTCTGCTGAGGGACTTTCTTTTTTTAAATTTTTCTGGCAACTGCCTCTATTTCACTTTCTTGATAGTAAACGACCAGCAGAGGTCTGTAAAATACCACAATCACTTTAGCATTCTCTAGATTCCAGTCCATAGAAACTGTCTTCCATGAGCACCAGTAGATAATATGTTTTTTCAAATCTTGTATTGTCCACCGAAGGCCCTGATTTTATATTAAAAACAGAGCTTTGGTCTATACCATTTCCCGCTGAAAGGCAATATTTCTCTCCATGTGTTCTCTTACCTGGCGTGTCATGCAGTTTGGTGCTTACTTTCTCTCCATGTTAAAGAACAGTAGATGTTTCAGCACCCAGGCTAATGTGCTGCATAGCTAAATACGTATAAGGTACCAAAGGCAAGACCGATTGCATTGCAAATGCTTGTTTTTCATTACAGGGACAAAAACAGCAGAGCTCCCAAGTGGGGAGTTATAATTAGCGAGTGAATGCAGATTAAAAAAAACACTATAACAGAAATTCTACAGGGAATGAGAATTTTCCATGTCGTTTCTATATGTTCGGAATATTCTTCCATCTCAAATGTCTGGTGGGGGGATAGGGGTGCGGAAGTGCACTGAAGCTTGCTAGGTAGAGCGCTTGCTTCCAAGCTCCCTCGGTTTTTATACTAACCTTTCCATTCAGCAAAAATAGATGCATCTCTTGATACCTCACTGTAACTTGCGGTGTCCGATAATGTACCAAAACATTTTTCTGTGCCCACCTCTGGATTGCAGTCCTTTTTTAGTTTTGACGTGCATGGTGCTTGCACCATTCATGACAAATGCATTGTTTTCTAAAAATACTAAAAAGGATTTGAGTCACACGCCTTCACACATTGGCTTCTTTTGCTATTGAACGTTCAGTCATTCATGTGAGATACTATAAATCACATCTTGGAGCAGCCCACAGGAGTGTTTTGGTCTCACACTTTTGCTGTTGGTTATTTGGATTTTTGGGCTATTGCAGAGCTACCTAAGCAACACTATTTTTTGTTTTCCCAAAATGGCTACCCCATGCGCAGCAATTTAAATCCTTTAGCCAAAACCACCATGTTGTCATGAGATACAATCCTCAGCCTATAAGGGACTGTGCAATCCTAGCCCTTGTGGTGATTGTTGACAGTGGGCACAGCATTGCCCTGGTTTTAAAGACTTCTGAAGACCCCCAAACCACCAGAATCCAGGACTGTGGGGCTGATTACCCATCAACAAGCATGCAGCGGTCGAGCCTCTGCATTCCGATATGACTGCCGTGCTGGCAGTCGGAAAGTGCTCCATATTACAGCGGCTTGTGCTGCTGGCAAGGAAATGGGATGCACAAGCCGCCGTGGTACTGAGCACCTCCTGCACATCCATGGACCGCATGCCATGCACCATGTCATGCATGCCACATGGTGCATGAAGGTGAGTGGGGGCATTACATGTGCAACCAGTGCCACTTTACAGTGGCCTATTATGGACCGGGGCCCTGTTTGGGGGGCCCCCCATTGCCCTATCCAACAGTCATTTCATGGTGGTCTTCCCCCTATGAAAAGGCTGTCGGAAAGGGATAGTAATGCCTCGGCACCACCAACATTCATGGATACGACTCCGACCGCCACTCTGTCGAGATCACTGATCCTGGCGGAGATGGTGGTCTTCCCTCTGACCGCTGTGGGTCTGACTGCCGGAATTGTAATCCGGTGGTTGGACCGAAGGGCTGTCTGCGGTCGGAACGCCACCAATGACTTGTTGGTAAGCGGTCCGACTGCCATCATAATGAGGCCCATAGTGAACTGGCTTGCAGCGACCATGTCACTCTTGCTTTCTGCTTCTTGCGCAGCTGTCTTTTGGGGTGCCTTGAATAACTTTTCTTCTTGTCACAGTAATTCCTCCTGCCAGCTCCGGTTATAGGGCCCAGTGGGCCACATATGCTATCCTCTGCAGCTCACTTAAGAAGCTCTCCAGACTACCCTGCTCCTTTGCCATCACCGCAGATGAGCATCTCAGCCGCTGATCTTTTCATTTTTTGGCTCTGAGAAATACTCTTCCAGCTGCACCACTTCAGGGTTTCTATACAGACGCCCGAGGCTTCACCAGCTATCTTTCTGCTGCCTTATGTTGAACTCCCATCTTTGACTGAATGCCTACTGCTATACCCAGCATGGGCAGATTGGTTTGCTGCATTATGAGCTCAGCTGCCGTAATGAGTAAATTCAATTTACGGTCTCACCTTCCCTACTGGCTTAGGTCATAAACCCAACAGTGAGGACACCCAAGTCCCTGCCTCCAGGTAGCCCCTCCCAAGAAGCCTGACTGGGCACTCCAGGCCTGCATTCGTGGGCGCAGACAAAGACCGCTACCTAAACCCCAGCTACCCCTATCATCAATCAAGAGGTTTTATTTCCCCGTGCCAGAAAAGACATCATAAATAAGTCTTTGGGTTGTCAGAAATATAGATTTTCTCAACATCAGTAAAAGCCAATATGTGGGAAAAGGAATAATTAATCAAATGGTTATTTAAAATAAGCAAAGTTCCTTTGGGGTGACCCTAATATGGAACGCAGCATCGCAAGCGCTCATGCTACTTTCACATAGTGACCACCCTAGCTGCAGCGATTCAAAACTAAGGCTACACATTAATACTACTGTTAGTCTGGAAGGCCTTCTGAAGCAACCCAATATGGATACAATACTGATCATAGAGCAGCTTCGCCAATGGGGAGCTTGTGAGCTACTGGTAGCTGTCCAGCTGCCTTTGTGTAGCTCTCCTGTGTATGGCCATGCCTACACATTTAGAAGCTTTTGCCTTGCATAATTCATATATTTATACCAAAAATGAAAAGTATGTATTCAAGATGTAAATGTGTGTATTTTCTAAGCTCATAAGATAATGTCTGGAGAAAAATTGTCGAATTCCCCAAAAACTTTTAAAGCTGATATTGAAGTGATAAATGGCATTGAGGAGGCTTCTTACGAATATTCTCTTGGTACCACAAGCATTGCAGCTATGGCTGGTATGTTTACGTAGATAAACACATTTCAAATAAACAGTCCTTGTTATACATTACTGCTGGTGACCCTGCCTGACCCACTGAGGTGTTCACTGCTGATAATCTTCCAAAGGGTGGCCACTAATGTAATCTTATGTGATATAGTCACTATTACAGCACTATTGATATAAGTAACTCAGGATACATTTCATTGAATTAAGCAGCTCTTGTTACAGAAAGGTTGGAGACAGCTACCAATGTGCTCCTTTTGGTTTAGTCTTCACTAATCAGCCTCCTTTCTCCTTGAGCCTGCAATAACATACTTCCCAATAGATCCGACTCAGGCGGGAAACTCCTGCTTTTGGAACCAAAACCAAAAAATGTCTCCTACCTTAAATTGCCTCTGCTTCAATAGAAGTCAATGAGGGAAATACATTCTCCTGATTTCTTAGGTCGAGCCTGGGCAACTCGTGAGGCATGCTATATTGAGGTAGGGTTTGAAGCTCCGCCCACATTTTTCATTGGCTTGTGTGATTGTCCACTGTAAACTGTGGCTGTTCATTGTTCAAAAGGCTTAGTAGTCCCTCCTTAGTACGGTCTTGTTTCATTTTGTAACCTCCCATAGTGACATCCCATGTTACGTGTGTTGTTGCTCGGTAGGGTTTAATTACAGCCTCCGAGCACAATTTTCTCAAATAACTTTGTCCTGCCTGCTGTTGCAACAGCACATAAATAAAAGGCATTGTCATTTACAATGCCAATAGCTCAAATCTCATAAATGCGAGATCTATTGTATTGCAAACGCTTGTTTCCAAGAGTCCCCAGTTTTTCCGAAAATGTCTTCCCAACTAGAGTACTTTCATTCGGTTTAATAATAAGTGCTACCTCATTGGGTAAATGTCTTGTGCATATTCTACACTACAGCTGAGTAAAGGACCACAAGACGTGCATGTATTTTCGGAAATGGGATTGCTCCTTGAACGTCTTCATCCACAAATCTGTGATAAAGTGAATCCTCGTCAAGAGAAGATGACAAGCCTACAAAGAGGTTAATCTCCATCAAACAGGGGTACTTCCCCTTAACCAAATGAAGCAAGTGCTTCTTTGTTTGGTGGAGATGTACTTGTATTCCTCTGCATCAAAAACCCGGCACCAAAATCCTCTTGAAACGTGCTCCAGGGTCTTTTGTTAAGCTGACCAACAACGTGGCAAAAGGCAGGTAGGCCTTTGCATACTACTAAGGAAAATGAGTTGTGGCCAAATGGGCGGAGTTTGGAGATGATTTGGGGCATTTGCATGCTCAGAGTAATTAAAAGGGAGAATCATGGACTCTGCTCTGACCAGGAGACGACGAGAATGAAACCACTTAACACAGTCACCCAGATCAGATTGCTCTCCAATAGATCAATGATGCAGTCACCTCCATTAAGGATTTCAGATTGTTTTTCAACATGGAATACAAGAGGAAAGACATTTGCTTTGCCTTCGCCAAGCCCAAGAAGTTAAGAATTATTTGTGTCTTACAGAAGGGAAGGGAGTTGCCTGGCCCCTTCCCTGGGCTGATTTTGGCCCCGTGACCCCATCCCCATGGGCCCAGCCAAAATTCAATGAGGGAGGGGAGTTACGTGGCCCCCCTCCCTGGGCTGATTGCAGCCCTGGGGACCCCATCTCCTGAAGCTAGGCCAAAAGTCAGTGGGGGAGGGGGACCGCACGGCTCCACTCCCTGGTTCGATTTTGGCACTGGGGACTCTATCCGCTTACGCAAGCCTACATTTACCTGAGTGACCTGGCCCCACCTAGGGCGCCCAGTGTGAATCATAGGGCACCGCGGTGGGAGCCTTAAGGCCGCATCGGTCCCAGCCGGCTCACTGCCATCTGCAGAAGCCAGCATTGCTCCTTCACACCGGGAGCTACTAGAAATGCAGCTCCCTGTGTGCTGAAGCAATCACTTCATCTGTTTCCCTGCTAGGAAGGCAGCGGGCATGAAACAGATGAAAACTCTGCTCCCAGCAAGCGGTAGCAGTCTGACTGCTCCTGCTTGTAGCAAGTGGGAGCTGTCACAGCTCTCACAAAGCAAACTGCTATCTCCCAAAGGTGGGCACCTTGGGAGACGTCAGGAGCCGACCCTGGGGGTGGCGATCCCCAGGGCCATAATTGCTCCAGGCGGGAGGGCTTCACAGCCCCCCTCTTTACTTTGCACGGGCTGGCTCCGGGAAGCTGGTGGTCCATGAGGCCGTATATGAGCCGCTATAGGTAGGCATTGCCTCGGGGAGGTGGTGGCCCCCGGGGCCCTTTCAGGCAATGGAGTGGGGTCTGCAAAACCCCACTCCTTTTTTTCATAAAGCCCAAGGGAGGCGTTGGTCCCTAGGGCCCTTATAGCCTCAGGAGGAGGGCTGTGTGACCCTCCTCCATTTTGCCAAAGACTCGCCCAGCCCCATGGGAGGTGGCGTTCCCAGAGTCAACACCTTATATATTATAAAAACACGCCCCTGGGATCTGACCCATCAGGGGGCAAATCGTCAAAGATTTTTGCCTCAGATTTAAATTAATGCTTTTTTACCCCCGTGGTGTCCTAGGGGCACCCCAGGACCAGGGCAAAGGGGTAAGGGTATGCCTACCCTGCCCCTTTTCTTTTTCAGAATTGGCTGAAGCGGAGTACCAAGATGGCTGCCAACACTTCTGGTTGAAGTCTTGGCAGCCAATCAGATATCAGCACAGGGACTATCAGATGCTCAGAGGAACCAAGTCCCTAGATATACAAATTTGGATTTCTTTTAAAAAGCCTAAAACTACTGAACGGCATTTCACCAAATAACAAAAAGCACTCTTTCTGGACCAAGAGCTAGCTCCTCCAAATTTGATGTAATGCCGTCCAGCAGTTCGGGCTGTGGTCATGTTAAAAACTCCAATGGAAATTAATATGGGAAATGCCGTTTGTTTTACCCCCCTTTTTCTCAGTCCCACTTGATGGATCACCCCAAAACTTTCCATGCACAAGACCCAAATTGACACCTTTTTTGGAAAATTTTGTGAAGATCTTCAAACGAACGCCACAGTTATAAGCAAGTAAAAAATATGCTTTTCCCTCTGAAATTAGGTCCTACCTATAACTGCCTATAACTATATCAACTACAGGCAGTCACCAGAAGGCAGTTATAGTTAGAAACAAGTTTCCTTAGAAAAAGTGTTTTATATTTTACCAATAATCTTGGCGAATCTTCACAAAATTCTCAAAACTACTCCGCACCTGAGTTCAGATGCTGTGTTGAAAATGTCTGGGTGATTCATCAAGCAGGGGCCGAGAAAAAGGGGGCATCCCAAAACTCATTTTTCCCGTACAATTTCCCGTGGGGATTTTAGACACGACTAAAGCCCAAACCGCTGGACAGTATAACAGCAGATTTGGCGGAACGCTGGTTCTTGGTCCAGAAAGAGCCCTTTTTGTGAGTTCAACATCCCACTCTATGACACTCCTTTCTATGACACTATACTCCACGACACTCTCTTCCACTCTACCCTTACATTCCACTCAATGACACTCTAATCTACTCTACCCCATGCCACTCCACACCACTCTAAAACACTCTGCTTCACTATATGAACCTCTATGACCATATACTCTACGACATGACACTCTACGACATGGCACTCCACTCTCTGCCATTCAAATCTTCTCTGTGACCGCCATTCCACTGTATGCCACTCCACTCCACTGTGTGCCCCTACAGTCTACGCCACTCTACAACACTCTGACCCATCACTCCACTCCATGACAGGTCACTCCACTCTAAGACATACCACTCCACTCTATGACATACCACTCCACTCTACAGAGCTCCAGTTCACTCTGTGACACTCCACGCCACTCCACTCTACAGCACACCACTTCATTCTACGACATGCCACACCACTCTGCAATGTCACTCCACTCTGTGACACACCACTCTATGAAACGCAACTCCAGTCTACTCTACGACACACCACTCCACTCTGCATCACTACACTAGACCCCACAACACTGTACTCCACAACACTGTATGCTGCTCTACTCTAACCCACTGTATGGCACTTTACTCCACTCTACAACACTCTACTCCCCTCCACTCTATGACTGTTTACTCCACTCTATGCCACTCCACCCTACAACACTCTGCTCCACCTATATGCCACTGTACAACATACCACTCCACTCTATGGCTCTCTGACAATTTACTCCGCCCTACAGCACTCTATGCACCTCCCTCTAAGCCACTCGATGCATCATACTCCACTGTACTCTGTAACACACTGCTCCAGTTTACTCCACTCCACTGCACTACTCCATTATATGCCACTCTGCTTTATGCCACTCTATACCACTCCACCCTATGCCACTCAACACCACTCCACTCTACCACACTCTATGACACTCTTCTCCACTCAGCGATAATCCACTCTGCAACACTGTACTCCACTCTATGCCATGCCACACTACCACACTCTACATACTCCAGTCTATGACATTCTTTTCTATGACACTCCACTCTATAACACTGCACTGTACTACACTCTCCTCCACTCTACCTTGACACTTTACTCTATGACACTCCACTCTACAACACTATACTTCACTCTGTGTCATTGTATGACACGCTACTTGATGGCAATCAACTCTACGGCACTCCACTCTGTGCTACTCCACTTTACGCCACTCTGACACTCCACTCCTTCTATGCCACTCCACTGTACTCTGACATGCCACTGTACTCTACACCACTGTACTCTAGAACACTTTACTCCACTGCATAGCCCTCCACTCTATCCCACTTTCCTCCACTCTACAACACACCACTCTACACCACGCCACTATACGACATTACGCTCTCCTCCACTCCACTGTATGACACTTCACTCGATGACGCTCTACTCTACGACACTCTACTCCACTTTATTACTTTCTATGCTGCTCCACTCTACAACACTATGCTCCATTCTATGCCACTCTGACATTCTGCTCCAAGACATTCCACTTAATGACACTCCATGATACTCCATTCCATGACACTCCACTCCACCACATCACAGTCCACTCCACTGTACGACACTACACACTATGACACTCCACTCTACGACACTCCACTGTACTGTACAACATACTACTTCACTGTACTCCACACCACTCTGAAACACTCTTCTCTACTGTTTGCCTCTCCACTCTGACATGCTACTCTACAACACTCCACTCTGACACTCCACTCTACAATATTCTCCTCCACTTTACTCTACAACAGTCCACTCAACGACACTCCACTCTTAGACACTTCACTCCACTCTATGGGACTCCACTCTGCAACGTTCTCCTCTAATTTATGCCACTCTATGACACTCTGCTCGACAATATGTTCCAATCAATGACATTCCACATGATCACACTCAATTTAACAATAATCCACTTTACGACACTCCTCTCAAACACTGTGCTTTAGGATTTGAAACCAGAAACAACCTTTACAACGCAGCCATTACATCTCACTACCTTTACATAACAGTCATTACATCGCAACATCCTTTACATCGCATGTCATTACAACGCAGCCATTACATCGCATGTCCCTACTACGCATGTCATTACAACACGTCACTACAACGCAGGCATTACATCGCAAGTCATTACAATGCATACCATTACAATGCATAGTACCCTTACACTAAACAAACACTTACCCTATTGTTGCACTCAGTGGAGTTAGAATAGTATTTTTGACCCCTATACTATCCAACACTTACCCTACTGTTGCACTCACTGGAGTTAGAATAGTAATTATTACCCCTATACTATCCAACACGTACCTTAAATGCGATGTAATGGTATGCATTGTAATGGTATGCGTTGTAAACGTTTAATGCGATGTAATGGAATGAGTTGTAAAGGTAGTTTCTGAAAATGTGATGTAAAGGCATGCGATGTAAAATAATGCATTGTAAAGGATGTTGCGATGTAAAAACTGCGTTGTAAAGGCATGTGTTGTAAATGTATGCATTGTAACATCATACATTCATTTGAGACACATTTTTATTACAATAACATGGAAATTCAATGAAAAAGCCAAAGGGTAAAGCTAAGTTATAGTTAAGCAAACTTTATCACTTTTTTTGCATACAAAACCAACTTAAACTACACAAACATTAGACATTTTAAAGTTAAGAGCTGTAAAACTTAAAGCATTTCTTATACAAATTACGAAAACAAAGGGTTTGCTTTTTAAGGGCCCTCGCACACCCCGACGGGTTTCATGCTTCATCTTTGGGCAGCTCCTCATGGGGCTGGCACGGCAATGCCCAACGGGCCCCGGGGTGGCTCTTTGCCAGAGTTCTTCTCTTTTTGCAGATGATGAATATGGGCAGTGGTGAGTGTAGCAAGTGTAGATAGTGAGTAGAGAGTAGGAAAAGTGTAATACATACAACAAGAGCCAGTTGCCCCGACGTGAACAGACGCTCAATGGCATCACAGTAATTTTAGTCAGTGCACGTCAATAGCGGCCGACTTACCCTTTGATGATCGAAGGGTAGGTCGGCCGCTATTCGGGAGCATCAACTAAAATTGCCGTGGCACCATTGAGTGTCTGTTCACATCCGGGCAATTGGCTTCAGTTGTTCGTAATACCTGGGTTCTTACCCTGAAAGTACACCAGAGCTCTTGTGTGATTTTGTGACTGTATGGTTTCACACACTTGCATTAATCACCCCTCTGTGAGTAAATAAGGGTTTACTGGTCCTGAAGAAATGCTATGATCACTCAGACGTTAAGAGGCAAGAAACATGTAGACCCACATCCTTACTTAGCACATGCCAGAAAGGACCATTATATCCATTTCTTGCGACATTAAAGGTTTTTAATCATAACATAGGAACCCACAAATTAAATTAGGTTTAATTGACTCATAGTAATTATTAGATTACACTTTCCCTGCTTTCTACTCACTATCTAAACTCACCACACATCATATTCATCATTGGCAAAAAGAAATTAACTCCGGCAAAGAGCACGTTGGGCATTGCAGCACCGGCCCAATGAGGAGCTGTCCGATGATGAAGCATGACGCCCCTCGGGGTGTGTGAGGGCCCTTGCTCCTATAAGGAGTATTCTCCTCTAGTGCTTATTTGGTAAGAACACCACCCTCTCTTTTTCATAGAAACTGCATACCTCTCATTTCACAGTTAACCTCTTGGGGCACGTATACTGGACCTTTTTTTGCCCCTGATCCCCCCCTCGTTTTGTATGAAGATATTTAAGAACTCATGGAAAATATGTACTCATTTTAGATTTCTAGTGCACTCAGCATTATGCTTACTGCACTAGAAAGCTAAAATGAGGACATTAAATGAGTCCTAAAAAGAGAACCCTTTATTTTCTTAATTTGTATAGGAAATGCTTTATGTTTTACAGGTCTTAGTTCATCAAGATGGCTTCAGGTGTGGCACAGTTTTGTCATAAATACAAGATGTTACTGCTCTAGTTGTTATTTAGAACCCTGTCGGAAACTGCATTTGATTACTAGGGAGTTATTGATAAACTGATACTGATGTTGGTAGTACACGTTTTACTCAGAATATCAGACTTTGTTCTCACATGGCTTAGTAAGATATTGTGAATGTGTAGAAAATATGCTCTTGTTTTAACTTCTGGAGCACCTTTTTTTGAGAAAAACAGAAGACAAAACAATTTCCCCGCAAACATGGTTCATCAAATCCCAGCAGAGAATCAGCATTTTTTACAGAGTAAATCACAGTAGAACACATCGCAATTTCTAAAATGAGTATGGTGCCCTGCTCATATGATTTACATTGTAACTAGAATATATTACCATTTATATGTGATTCTTTTGTCACCCTGTAAAACAGGTTTTCACTACATGTATTTCAGTAGGGACCATTTCCATGAGTGTAATGTTTGCCACAGCTTGTTTTCCATGTTGTGGCAGCCAATCAAGGGGTTGTGCCTTTGACACCACCCACATGCCCCTTGGGGTCAGGGTGTGCTCATCCTGCCCCCTTATATTTTTTGAGTCACTTCCAGGACACGGGCCATGCCCTGAGTCCTGTAATGGCTGCTACCACATATTGTTCAGGTTGTGGCCAGCCAATCAGGATTGACTAATCCCCTTTAAAGTAACCACCAAAGCATATCTGGACATCACCAGTCCAGATATGCCTAACTTTTTAACCCCTTCATGATCACCCAAACACACATATTTCTCACAAAGGGCTGAACAGATTTACACCAACTAAAGAAAAGCTCACTTTCTGAATAGAGTTCAAACTTTCTGCCTAATCGGTGTAATTCCAGTCAGCTGTTTTCTCTGAATCACTTCCCAACATTAACATGGGAAATCAATATAATGGGACCCCCCTTTTCTTGGCCCCTGTTTGACAGATCACCCCAAAACTTTCCAGCAGAAAGCTAAGGTAGATAAACTTTTTGGGGGGAAAGTTTTGTGAAGATTCATTAAACAGCGCAAAAGTTAATAGTGAAGTAAAAAACGTTCTTCTTATGGAAACTCCGACCAATTTATTACTACTACACAGTGGTGACTGCCACTGCGTAATATTCAGATATATGGATAAACAGATAGTGTCCCTCTTTTTTCCCATTCCCCATCACTGTCCTTCCTGCTTCAGTGTGCCTTCTGTACCTGCAAGGAACTCTGTTATCACTTTTTCACTTACCCAGCAATGCAGCTGTGCTTAATTATTGCTAATTTGTAAAATCGGTTTATATATGTAAAAAACCGAATGGGAATAGTGTTTTTCAATAGGATGCTGATGCCCTTAAGATCAATGTTTGGGAGAGGAGTTGGCCTAACGGATAGGGCGGTACCTCGAATCTGGGGAACTGGGTTCGAGTCTCGGCAATGCCACTGAACATCCTGTGATTTAGGGCAAATCACTGAGTCTCCCAGTGCCTAACAAAAATGAATGTGTCCTCATGTAATGCAACGGGTGCTATGTAAAGCGCTCTGAGACCCGATTCGGGTCAAGTTCGCGCTATATAGAACTCCGTCAAAAAAAAGTATTCAAAGTGTGTTTTAATAAAAGCTTCAATTTGAAAAATGTCATTGTATTAGGAAATCCCTGTACTCTGGAGGATATCGTTCTATTGTAACGGAATACAGTTCCTCCCAAGCAATCCGTACCAAACTTGATAGCGTCTAAAAGCACCATCTTCATGCATATGAGCATTAGGTACATCGACATGTCAAAATACATTTGGTTTAAAGTGTGGACAACATGTCCTTATGATGTCTTAGAAGAGAGGTGTAAAACAGTGCACGCACTTTGGACGTTTTTAGGTGCTATTATGTGAGGCTGTTAGTGGTGGTCAGGGATGTTTCTAGATACATTGTTGATCTCAGGTTTCTACATTGCCATGCAAAGCAGAGCTTGCAACTTGACCGATCATAAACTAACAAAGTAGCAATAAAAGATACTATGATTCGCGTTGTCAAGCTAATAATACTAGTATAAAAAGTAAATAGAATAACAAGCAAATGTAATGATTCAGTGCGTGTTCTCTTTGTCCGGTAGGCATTACGGTGCTCCTGTCATTAACCGTGTTTATGCTGCTGGTGGCCGAGATCATGCCTGCCACCTCCGACTCTGTTCCACTCATAGGTAAGAGTGTGCCTGGTTATTTTGGCTGTTTCATTTTCTGGAAGAGTTGTTGGTGTTCCAGCGTCTCTCATGCGTTGTTAAGTAGCCCGACTATGATTACGATGATCTCACGTTGTTTCTTTGCAATGCATTGAATAGTAGAGGGTGTAGGACGACCTCAATGAGATGCATTACTCACTTTATTAGTAAATGAACGGTCCCTACAGTTACCAAGAACTATAGGATGGGTGCATTAGCTGCTGTGGATGGTATTTTCTTGGAACACTCCTGGTTGTGAAATGTATATCGTTCCTCGTCTTGTTGACCAGTCATCATCTGGTGCGATATCTAGACTTTAGTGCCTCAAGATTTATTAAAATGCATTGCTTTTGTGAGAGCGTGTTTTTTATCACTTCATTGAAACTATCCAATACGTACTTTGAAACCTTCACTTGTGCAACTAAGATTTCACAAAATATATGTTTTTTAATTCTCATGAAAAATAGCATACATATCGCAAAAGTCCTAACTGTATATACATATAAAGTTAATTTGTCATTAGTTCTTCAATAGGTGTAAAACTTATCATCCATTATTCATTGTGTTGGAAAGATACATTACCTGCCTAAAAATGTATCCTCATCGTACGTGTTCATTCACATCAATATGTGGTCCCTGAAATAAACAGAACTTATCACTATCAAAGGAGAGAGAGAGGACTAGGTAGCTAGTCCGTATCCCCGGGGTTTATATGTGAGATCAAAAAGGACTAGCCTATTTGTGAATTTACATAGACTCAAGACTGTAAGGCAGGGTACAAACCATTTTGTTTGTTCATGAAGCCCTCACCCACCAACCTAGTTGGTGGCATGCTTCATCATCGGGCCCACCCAGTGACACCGAGTGTGTCCCGGGTGTGCTTCGACGCCTGGATACAGCGGAGCAGGTATGTATCTGAGTGTGCAGTGTAGTGACGTGAAGGTGACGATTTAAAAGCTATGCAGGGATCCCAGTACCCGAGGGTAAATTATATTTTAATAACTGGGTCACTGCTAGCATTAAAAAAGGCTGTTGGATGTTATAGGAATGTTAATTAGGGTTTCCTACATCCAGGTGTGGTCTACATGTTTCAGCCAGGCCTTTATGATTAAAACTGGCTTTCCTCAGGACCAAAGTGTGTAGGTGCAAATTACTTAGATTTAAGTGATTGTGTAATTTTGAGAAATGTGTATCACTCGCTAAGGTGCTTTACATGTGAGAGGGGGATTCCCTCTTAGAAACATTACTGGACATACAACAAGTATGACAGGACACACATACAGGGGAGAGTCTCAGTATGGTTACATATTCACAAGACAGATTGATTGCCGATATCGATTGTGCTGTGTAGACGATAAATAAGCGGCAAATGGTGTAGCCATATTGGTGGTATGGCTAAGGTGAGAGTTATCATATGTACACAGAGTTTTGTGGTGGGCTAAGCATCGTAAGCGCATCAACACACAAAAAAACGGTGGAATGTGCATGAAAGGAAGTTTATCCTCACGTTGGCTTGTTGCCAAACATGCCCCATGGAGTAGTCCAGCTGAGGAATGGACCCTGGGAAGATAAAGGGTCCTTAGGGGGTTAGGGACCTGTGGAAAAAGAGCTTACCCGGCTTGTAGCTGAAGCGCTTGGTTTACTCACGATACTTTCGGTCAGTGTCTGCGTTGAGCCTCCAGTCGTCTCTGCGGCCTCCGTTGGGCTGTCCTTGGCCGTGTTTGTGCTTTAAATGCAGGCTGCATCATTCTGAACACCTGTGCGGGGAAGGACAGAGAAGACAGACTGTGCAAGGACAAGTTGAGTCATGGCTGTACTGCACATGGGCGGGAGAGCAGTGTATCCTGTTGTGAGCATGCCCAGAAGAGTATCCTGCTGCGAGCATGCCCATGTGTGGGGGAGTAGTGTGCTCTGCTGTGAGCATGTGCGGTGCCGAATATCGGCGCCTGCGCATTGGGATGGCTGGGTGAGCTGTACCCAATGTACACAGATTAGTGTACAGTGTAAAACAAAAGAGCGCTAACTGGGGAAAGAGAGAACTTTAAGAGCGCTGTGGGGTGCCAGGTGTGTTATAACTGGCCAATACAACAGGGGGACATTTAACACGGAGGGGAATCAAGAGTAAGAAATTCATGTTTTTAGTGAACTCCAGGGTATGGAGTCATTCAGGCCCAGGCCCGGTTGCCGTGTTTGGAGAGGCGATAGATCCATGTCTGTTCTTTGGTATGAAGGATCCTGTCATTGTCTGTTTGGTGAATGTCAAATTGTTCAATGACAGTCCAGGATGTGTCATTGGGGGTGTGGTGTGCACTGAGGTAGTGATCTGTCAGTCTGATTCCTTTGCGCGCGCTGCATCGCAAAATGCGATGAAGCGCGCGCAACGAAATTCGTTTTATTTATTTAAATGTGTACTTACCTCCGTTCATCCATATTCCGGTGTTTACATTTCCCCACCTTGCCCCTCCCCTGCCCCGCCTCACTGCCCCACCGAACTCCCTCCACGGACCGCTACTGCCTGGGAGGAAGTGTCTCCCTTCTAACCTGCCCTGATTTTCTTAACCTCTACACCCTTCTGTCTCCCTACTTTTACCTTTTTTCAATGTGTATACAGGCCCCTCTTGAATCTACCAGATTTTTCCAACCTCACAAGTCCCTCTTCCACTCAGCTCCTCTTGTGCTACTCCCCCTCATCCTTCTTTCATTGTGCTAAAACGGATCCTTTTTTGTTACTTCCCTCATAACCCCTGTATCCCCAGCTTCATTGTACGTACCTTTTGTTTTTCGTTTCATTGATATTACTAAGTTGATGGATCGATTGCCAATAGACAAAACACTGCTGTAACTCATGTTTTGCTTCTCTACCAATAACCCCTCTCTTCCATTTATTTTTCAACAACATTGTTTTCAAGCATTCATCACGTTTTCGTGAAAAAAAATATTTTTCACTTTTTAGAAATTCACTGACATATTCGTCAGCTTGAATCTGTAGCGGTCTAGTTGTTGTCACGTCACGTTGACGTGACGCAGGCGGCCATGTTGGCGCCGGGGTGCGCGCGCAGGCATTAGCGCGCCGAGCATCCCAGAGAGCAGAGTGCCGGCCGGCGCTCCTCGGTACAATTACAATTGTATGCTAAATAAATATAGCGGTAAATCTACAACGTGCCTCGAGTGATTACTGAGCAACATTACAGAATCGTCAGTTTGGTTCTCCTAATGATTTAATTTATTTATTTATTTTATTTTATTTATTTTATTTTGCACATTTGTAGAGCGCTCTGATACCCGGAGGTGTCCTGGCGCTAGAAAGATAGACTGGTGTGTTGAGGCGAGCTTACTGAGTGAAGAGCCATGTTTTTAGTGCTTTTCTAAAGGCCATCAGATTCTGGATTTGTCTAAGCGCAAGGGGAAGTTTATTCCAGGCCTCCGCGGCCCCAAGAGAGAAACTCCTGCCTCCCCAGCGAGCTCTTTTAATTCTGGGGACCGTGACCAGCGCCAGTTGTCCTGACCTCAGAGTTCTTGCTGGTTTGTGCCAGCGGAAAAGGGATTTCAAGTGCCGAGGTCCCGAATCGTGGAGGGCCTTAAAGACCATGCAGAGTGCCTTAAAAATGATTCTTTTACGGACCGGCAACCAATGAAGCTTATCCAGTTCCTGTGAAACCGAGGCAAATTTGGGTGTGTCAGTGATAAGACGAGCGGCTGCATTTTGCAGAAGCTGGAGTTTGCTTAGTACGCTCTGTTGGGCGTTTAACATCAGGCTGTTACAGTAGTCTAGGCGTGAAAGCACTAGACCCGTAACTATTGTTTTCCTGTGTTTCTTCTCAAGATAAGGTAGTATTTTTCTGATGGTTTTGAGTATGAAATGAAGGGAGGAGGAAAGAACATTCACCTGGGCTTTAAAAGTCAGGGAGGTATCCACCAGAATACCGAGATTTTTCACTTTGTCCACCGGATCTGGGAGAGGTCCCAGTTCGTCTGGCCACCATCTCGGGGACCAAAAGTTGTCTCTGTCACCAAAGAGCAGAACCTCGGTTTTTGAGGAGTTCAGTTTAAGGCAACTTTGTGCCATCCAGCGGCCAACTTCAAGCATGCAGTTTCTGAATCTGTCAGCGGTATTTTCTGTATTTCCGGGAAGGAGGGACACCACAATCTGTGTGTCATCGGCGTACGCCGTGAGTTGAAAGCCGAATGATCGAATCACCGGGGCGAGGGTGGACACATATACATTAAAAAGGGTTGGGCTCAACGAAGACCCCTGGGGAACTCCGCAAGGAAGCACAAAGGAGTGAGATTCATGGCCGCCCAGCGCCACTGTCTGAGATCTGTCAGACAGAAATGCTTGTAAAATTTTTAGAGCCTTCCCCTGAATTCCACAGGCCCTCAGCCGGTCCACCAAAAGCTTATGGTGGACCGTATCGAAGGCTGCCGAGAGGTCTAATAGAATCAGAGCTGCTCTGCCCCCTGTATCCATCACCTGCCTGATATCTTCCATAGATTTGATCAAGGCGGATTCCGTACTGTGCCCTTCTCGGAAGCCGTGTTGGGAAGAGTCCAGTACATCCGCCGATTTAAGGTAGGCACTAAGATGTGTGTTCAAGTAACCTTCTATTATTTTGGCCGGGAGTGGGAGTCTGGCAATCGGGCGATAATTATTCATCTCCGTGATGTCAAGATTGGGTTTTTTTAGCAGGGGTAAGATGGAAGCTTGCTTCCAACTAGAGGGATATTCCCCTGTCTCCAGCATCAGATTGAAGAGGGGAGTAAGGGCCCTAGCAATTGCGTCTGGTGCAAGTTTAGAAATTGTTGTGGGGCAGGGATCATGAGGAGAGCCTGATTTAATTTTTTGTAGGCGACTTATCACTTCTATTTCCGTGATGGGCGGGAAATATAGAAGCATGGGTTCGGGTCTGGCGGATTCAAGGGCCTCCCTCGGTGAGGAGGTCATCACTATACTATCTAAGGGGAGGAAGATGTTTTCCACCTTTTCACGAAAGAAGGTCGCCAAGCTTTCGCAAAGTGAGAGGCTAGCTGGAATTTCCATAGGTTTGGGGTTTGCTAAGGAAGCGACCGTAAGGAAGAGTTCTTTAGGGGTGTTGGTTGCATCTTCTATCTGTCTCGTGAGAAAGGCTTTTTTCGCTTGAAGGATAGATTCCTTGTAACGCCTTTGTTCCGAATTGAGTATTTTTTTGTCGGCTGCTCTATAGTGCGTGCGCCAGATTTTTTCAAGTTTTTTGCACCTTATTTTATGTTCCCTTATTTGATCTGTGAGCCATGGGGCGGCAGGCTTGGCCCGGGTGGTATGAATGATTTTAGGGGGGGCTAAGAGAAAACAAGCCCGGTCCAGCCAGGTAGTATAGATCTTAGCTGCTTCCTCCACATTGTTCGGAAGAGGGGGTAATGTGGTGTTTAGTGTATTACCTAGCGAGTCCCCAGTGATGTTTTTCCATTTTCTTGCTAGTTTCGGGGTGTTTCTCTTGTTAACTGGTTTTTCGTAAGTGGTGAGAGGAATAGAAAAGTGGATTGCTGAATGGTCAGACCAGAACACTGGTAGGACCGAGGAGACTTTCAAATTAGGCTGATTGGAAAAGATCCCATCCAGAGTGTGTCCGGCTCTGAGTGGGATCCATTACTAACTGTGGCATATCAATCCCAGTCAAAAGATCGATAAGTTCCTGGGTGTCGGGAGATATATTGCTTTCGAGATGGAAATTAAAATCACCCAAAAGAGTGAATCTTTGGGAGCAGGCTACAGCTTCTAGTAGTTTGCTCAAGGCTGCTAGAAATCTAGTTTTCTCGCCTGGGGGCCTATAAACAAGGCATCCTATGAAGGACTGGTGATTAGAGAGGGTAAAGTTAAATAGCAGAGATTCAACTAGGTCAGGGGGACCGGGTTGAAAGGAGCCTCTAATGTCTTTATGATATATGATGGCTAGGCCACCCCCTCTCCTTTTGTCCCTATTTTGGGTGTAACAGATGAAGTCCTGTGGGGTGGCTTTGACTATATCTGGACCTGATGCTGCGTCGGTCCAGGCTTCCGTAATGAAAGCAATTTTTATGCCTGCGTCCTGTATATAATCGGCGACTTCTAAGCTATGCTTGACTAGAGACCTTGTATTAAGGAGAAGGCATTTAGTCAAGGGGTGGTTGGTTATCGGACAAATGAACTGGTCTCTTAGTTGCGTGATTGGTAGCCAAAAAGGTTTGAACAAATGCGACGAGCACTTGGGGCAGTGGGAAAGTGTGGGAGGGTGATTGGTCCCAGGTTCCCAAATGTTGCAGTCCTTACCGGGAGATACGATGTTTAGTGCTAACAGGTCGTTTGTATTGTAAACGAGCCTAGGTAAGGAGTGAGGCGAGGAAGCAGCAGGGGGACTGGCCCTGGGCGCGGGTCCGGCGCGGACGGGCGCAGACGGGCTCGCCTTTGGCGAGCCTTCGGCGCGCCGTCGGCGCGCCCGCTGCGCTCGTCCGCTGCGCTTCCTCGTGAGGGGGGCCATATAAAGGAGGAAGGGCGGGAGGGGCGGAGCACTGCACTGCTCGGCCGGCTCCCAACTTCAGCTATTTAATGATAGCTGAAGTTATTCTGTATCAAAAAAGTTTAATTCGAACATCAACACATTGTTTGAAAAGGAAAATAAGGAGGAAATTAATCTATTTATTTGACTTGATTTAACTGAAACAGATTATTTGTGAAAATCATGTGTTTAAAAGAAGCAGTCCAATGGCTTTTTATCAAAAAGGTACTGCTCCTTAGCCGAAGAATGTGTCTTTTGCGGTGGGGTGCTAATACACAGCACTTTTGGGCTATTAATGTTTTTCTGAAACTCTCGCTTGCAGTATGGTGAGCTTAATTTCCTGCGAATACTATTTTTGGGTGATAGCAGATTATGTAAGTGCTTTTCGTGACCACCATCATCAACTTTCATGCCCCCTCAGTCACAAACTGCTCATTGAGCCCTGCAGTAGTAAAATCACTGCCCCGCCCCCTCATTGACTTCTAAACTGAAAGGATCATAGACTGTGAAATAAATTTCCACAAAATACGAGCAATTGTGAAAAATGGAAGAAGCCGATGGTAGTTGCTGTGCTCAGGGGGTTA
This sequence comes from Triturus cristatus, assembly GCF_964204655.1. Lineage (NCBI taxonomy): Eukaryota > Metazoa > Chordata > Amphibia > Caudata > Salamandridae > Triturus > Triturus cristatus. The sequence goes on along the minus strand of NC_140581.1, from coordinate 1,184,649,675 downwards.
TTACTGAGGGCTTTGTATAATTATAGAAATAAGATCAATCGCTTCTTGACAAGTTCTTATATGCACTTACAAACTTCACTAGATACATAACTTTCTTTTTTGCAGAATCTGGTAATTATAGTATTATATGAATGTGTTGCATTTTGTAAATCATCTAACAAATATGTAAAACATGGAGGAAACGTATCTTTTTAAAACAAAAGCAACTCAGGGTTACAAATGAGTTTAGTCTAAATGAATTACTAATGAAACCTTAACTGGTCCTTTTGAGCAAGGATTTAATCACCAAAATAGTAGAAACACAGATTTATGTTACAACACTCACCCCATTGCGTTGATGCCCATTCTGAAGCCTCTCTTCTGCTTCCTTGTTGCACCCCATGTTGTAGCATATCCCGTGGCTGCTTGCATTACCCATTCCAATGGGACTGATCCTTTATCCCTTCTGCCTGGAATCTTCAGACCACATATCACATGTAAAGCAATTCTTATTGGTTGTTCCCAGCGCTGCTTGGATGGACTCCTCAGAGCAAATACAATGGTTGGTTGTATTGACCATTCCTACGTTCTGCTCTTTGCTGCTTTTGTGTGGACTTCTCAAGTGCATACATGGCAGGTTGCGTTAGGCTGGTCCCTGCAGCTCTTGGGTAAGGTTCTCAGAACATATACTAGCTTCTTTTGCACACCAAACTTGTGCGTAGCCCCTCTGCCAACCAAGGGTGAGTGATCACAGTGTATATTATGGCTGGTTGTATAAAGCCCAGTCGTAGTGGCTTCTTCTTGATTTTTTCAGGGTAGAATCGTTAAAGTATATACTGTCTGTGTTTTCATAAACTAGGCCACTGTGGCAGACATGCTAAACGGTCTATAGGTCCATGAACCTGGCTACAGAGCTAGATTGTAGATTACTGTGCTACTATTACTATACATACTTTGTTAAGTCCAACTAGGTCAGCGCAAATCGGGCCACTGAAAAATTCTACCTTATTGTACTACTCTTACAATGGCTACCTTTATTCCTCAATTGCTATCTCAAATGGTAGTTGCAAGGGCGGCTCCTCCACAAGGCCGGAGGAGCGTCGCCCCACTGCTTTCTCACAGTAAGAAAAGCAGAAACATAAAATGGTAATAACTACCATTTTATGTTTTTGCTTCTCACGCTGCAAGAAAGCAGTCCAGAAGGGTTTGGTTGCTGCTGCTCTGCGAACAGAGGAGGAGTGGTGTACTCACTCCTGAGGGCGCAATGACTGTTTGGTCGGCCCTCTGGGGCCGCCCAAACCAGTCATGGGCACTCTGCCCTTTCTCCAGGCAGGCTGCAATGCAGCCTGCATGGAGAAAATGGCCTCCCTGTAAGCCCCTGGCAGGGCGGCGTCCCCACCAATCACAACGCTGCCATTGCAGCATTGTGAATGGCTTAGTGGAGGGGAGGGGGGCTGCCTGCTTCCTGGCAATTTGTAGGAAAGCTTGCATGGCAACTTGCATCTCCTATGCCTAAGCTTCTTATCCCACCCACTTTTTTTGCTTCAAGTTCATGAATATGCACAGCACCAAAAGAAAGATAATAGCATCATTATGTTCTCTATGCAGGACCACTAAACTATCCTTACAGGCTGTGTGACAGAGAAAATTTAAGCCATAGCAATCCCACAAAGTACTCTGCTAAGCATTCACAAAAGCACTTTGGCGCCTTATAGAGGTAATACGAGCTATATATAAAATTACAATATATCTTTTGGATTCAAAAGAATTGCAGCGTTTGATAATAATACACTCTAAACATTTTGAGGGGGCGTGTCCTGAGTCCATCATGACTGCTCGGAGCTGATGCTCCGTGGTAGCCCAACACCACAGCATCCAAGCGTGGCACTTCACCGCACCGAAACCAGCATAAAAAACTCACTGCTGACTTCGGAGCATTGGGAGCGTCTGCCGTTGTGGGCGCTGTTCCCCCAAACCATTTTGTTGCCATATAATCGGCTAAAACTCTCCAGACGATTATGCTTCAAAATGGCGCTTGGGGCGTAACTGACTCACCTCAACACATAACGAGAGCAGGGGACAAGTAATCAGGATCAGGCGACATCGGATGAGTGGTGAGACCCTGAGCTGCCCCCTCTGCATCCCCCGGTAAGCACAGAAGTGTGGCTGGAGGGAAGTGACTGCCTGCAAACGGCAATCGGAGTGCCGCAGCGACGGAACCCTGGGGACCGGGACGACGCAGCGATAGAAAGAATCCTTGGTCACCAGTATTTCCGGTGAGTCAGGGCGCAAACGAAATCACCCGCAACGGGTGGGAATGGTGTTATAGGACGGGGTCCCCCTCAGCGCCCAGACTCGCAACATACACGCCATCTTCCGGCGAGGGCTGGTGGAGTACCATGTCAGCAGCTCCGGAGTGTACATTACGGGGCGTGTAACATAATAGGGAGGTGCACCTGCAAATGCACAGCAGCACCGGAGTGCACTCGCAGCGCTCAGGACCAGCAAAGCGGGAAGTAATGCCAGGCAGGGAGCCACGGGAATGCCGACGGCCCACCTATTTCACGGGGCTAGCAGAGAGGGAGCGAAAAGCAGTCCCCGCTCCACCTGAAGAGAACAACAAGGTGCCAGGCTGGGCAGGTGGGGACTTAGAGATGGATGATGATTTGGAGGTGTTGCTGGAAAGAGCGCGCCGGCTGGTTTCGAGCCGAGGGCACGAATGGGCTCTTGATGTTTTTGGAACTTGCTTCCTTGACTTTCTGACTTGGACTCTTATGCTCCCCGCCATTTTGTGTCTTTCTTCTTTGACTCCCCTGTTCCTGTTTCCATCACTCATCACTCCCTCCACTACCTCTTCCCTCCCTCAATCTACTATATATGTAAATATGTAATATATAATTGTCGAAGCCTAATCGCTGTTAAAATGTAATCCTGAGTGAATTTACTATTTGTATATATAGAACTCTAACCACTAGTATATGTAGTAGACCTTTGTACTTACTACCATTCCTATGTGATTTTAGAGTTTATTTGTGTGTCCCTGAGTGACTTTACAATTTGTACATGTGCAATTTTTTCCTGTTTATATCTCTTCTTTGAGTGACTTTACACCTTGTACATTTGCAATTTTTTTCTGTTTGTATCTCTTCTGCAACTCATGTAATCGAAAGTCCTTATGTAACGCAACTGGTTCTTTTGTAAAACGCTCTGACACCTTCGGGTAATGTTCGCGCTATATAAAATCGCTTTAAATAAATAAATAAATGCATTTCCAAAAGGTGCATAGGAATGTTCAATGCAGAACAGGTGACAAGCCTTTCGCTCACTTGCAGTATTATAGATATTGCCAACCAGTGGCGACTCGCACAGGTAAGAGCAGTGAGGCAGTGGGTTGAGGCAGGGTGGGGGGGTGGTGGAATTCAAGATATGACGAGATAAGGAATATTAAATAAATAAAACCACTTACTTTGCAATCGCCGACGCCCAGCCCAGCAGCCTCCTCCAGGCTTCAATGTGTGTGGATGGGCCCACCCTTAGTCGGAGCTTTGTCTGGGTGTGTCCCATGCAGATGGGCAGTGTCAGCGCTTTATAGCATGTGGTAAATAGCAAGGGGTTGTGGGCTTGGTAGTCCCCAGTGGCTCCTTGTAGCAGCTCCCCCGTGGCAAGCAAAATGATGCAGCTAGCTCCCCCTACAGAAATGGATAGAAACTATGATTTAACCCCTTCGCTGCTAGGCCTTTTCTCCGCCCTGTGCTAAACCTTTATTTTGGCTATTTGGGGTAGCTTGTGCTTAGGCCCCTGTAACCTTTTGTCCACATAAATTGTTCACGCCAAATTTGTGTCCTTTTCTTCAACATCTTGAGGATTCTAAAGGTACCCAGGCTTTGTGGATTCCTCGGGAGAAACGTGCTGCAGAAGAAAGCGTCTGTTATTTTCCCTGCAAATGGAATCAACAAAGGGTTTGCGGTGTTGAAATCACCATCTTCTCAGCTTTGAGGGACAGGCAGACTTTTGTCAGAAAACAAAAATCTTCTGCACCGTTTTGGCATTTTACTAGGACATAGCTTATTTTTGCTTTTTTTGTGCTTTCAACCTCCTTCCAGTTAGTGGTAGAAAAGGGTGTAAAAGCAAGAATGGATCCTGGAAAGCTATACATTTCGAAAAGTAGACAACATTCTGAATTAAGCAAGGGGTCATTTGTGTAGATCCTTCAAGTTTTTTTTTTTTACAGTAACTAACAGTTGAAAAAAAATAATTTTGAAATTAAGTTAAAAATAACATTAATTTGTGCCAACGTTTTCATCTGCAACTTCTTTTAAGTATGAAAGATTTTTTAAAGCAATATACCGTTACATCTGCTGGGCCCTTCTAGTTGCAGGGATATATAGGACTTGTAGGTTCACCAAGAACCCAAGGAAGCCAGAGCCAATAACTGAGTTGCATCTTGCAATGGTTTTTCATTGTGTACTGGGTATCTAGCAATTCATTTGGTAAAATTTAAAGAGTGAAAAATAGGTACCAAAGACACCTATATATTTTGGAAATGGGAACAAAATATAAAGTTTAGAAGCAGTAGGTATTTGCACATCTCCAAAATTATGGGTACCCATACAATCATGTGAATTAGAGTTCATTTGTCAAAATGACTTCTTTTTTACAAATTGTCTTACATTTGGAACGCAGAAATGCAAGGAAAGTCAATTGGTAATAACACTTGTTCTACTGATCTGTTTCCCTAAGTCACCCGATAAAAATGCTACCTCACTTGTGTGGGTAGGCCTAGTGCCTGTGGCAAGAAACAGCCCAACACGCAACGTGGACACATCACATTTTTCCAGTGAAAATGGACCCTTTTTTCGCGATGTGCCTAGCTGTGGATCTGTAACGATCAATGGTTCTGTTCCGCAGGAGCGCCAGGAATCCTGAAGAGAAGTCCTCAGTCGTCCCCCACGCCCCTTCCGCTCTATCAAACTCTAGAGCCAGGAGGGATGCTAGGGAAAACAGGGAAACAAAACAAGGGTAGGCAGGGGAAAAAAGGCAGATCGTGTGGTGCACAACTTCTGAGTAACAGGCAGACCTTCACAGCTGTAATACAAAAAACGCTTCGTTAATGTGCATGAATTTCCCCCTTTGCAGTCTAACCTTGTGCGAGTGAAAAGACACCTACCACGCTATTTTGACTTTGGGAATTCTTAGCACGTATCTTATTGTAGATGTCAGGACCCCTATATGGATACACAAAGATTACCACCAACATTCAATCCTTTCCTAGACCATCAATCTTTAACTGTAATGGTGGCGCTTACCCCTATCTTCTAATGAGTGTGAGTAGGCGGAGTGCTAGTCTCCTTGTTTGTCCACTGATAGTCTGAGGTGAATATGACAACGAAGAGCTGCAGGGAATATGGGTGGAAAAGAATGTAAGGGATATACGTGAACAACCCTCTCCCAAATATACCCGTGCAATGACTAATGGTTACCGTGTTTACTGGTGAAGTACCACTGTAACCTACGATAAACCCCAAAGGTCCACGCCGATTTCTCCTGCCTAATGGGGGTAATGAAATATGACCGGAACCGAAGACTTTCAAGAAAACAATATTCCTCTGGCCAAAATAGTCAGAGAGGCTCCTTAACCGCAGGATGCGTATAAAACAAACACAAGAAGTCCACAACAGTGAGCTGAACAGAGAACAGCCCCGTGAGCAGCACCACGCTACTAACACCGAGGCCTTACTTGACACCAGAGGCTTCTGGACAGTAGACGACTTCCGCAGGGCAAATGGACCAGCGCGCGACTACCGTTGCTGTCCCCCAAAGAATACGGGAAATCCAACCACTGCCACACAAGGAACAGCCCGGAGCTCGTACTGTTCGCTACACAACGACCTCTGAACCGGAAACAGGAAACACTCCCAAACAGGAAGTCAGGCAATACAACGAAGGGACGGAAACGGGCTAACAGCTAGAACGCTAAGCAGCGTTAGAAACCCTCAATGCTCCTTAAATACCTTCCGCATCTCCAGGCATGACCGCGGGGCATGACAGGATCTTGTACCCTAGCTCTGTTGGCACCTAAGGAAACTTAGCAAACCTATACATCCAGGGAAATCCAGAATGGGCTGACTTGTGTGGCTCTCACTAGGTTATGTTGCCAAGAATCCCTTGCAAACCTCAAACTTTGTAAAAAAAAAAAAATGAAATTTTCCTCACATTTCTGTGATGAAAAGTTCTGGAATCTTTGGGAAGCCACAAACTTCCAGCTACTCAGTGTTCCCCAAAGTCTTCCGATAAAAATGGTGCCTCACTTGTGTGGGTAAGCCTAGTAGCTGTGACAGGAAATGGCCCAAAAGACAACGTAGACACATCACATGTTTGCAGTGAAAACTGACCCTTTTTTCGCAGTATGCCTAGTTGCGGATTTTGGACCCTAGCTCTGTCGACACCTAAGGAAACCTAGCAACCCAATACATTTAAAAAAAATAGACATCCAGCAGAATCCAGGATGAGGTGACTTGTGTGACTGTCTCCAGGTTCTGTTACCCAGAATCCCTTGAAAACCTTGTAAAAAAAAAATCCTCATTTCTGTGATGGAAAGTTCTGGAATCTGCGTTTATCCACAAAGTTCTACACAACCAGCATTCACCAAAGTCGCCTTATAAAAATTGTACCTCCCTTGTGTGGGTAGGCCTAGTTCACGTGACAGGGAATGGCCCAAAACATACTGTGGAGACTTCAAAATTATGGATTACAAAAAAACCTTGTTTATGAGCGAGTCACCTGCGTTTTTGATCCCGGGCTCGGCGGCTGTAAAAAACACACAGAACTGTGAGAAAAATTTGATTTTTTCAGCTACATTTGAGGGTTGCAGGGTATTCTGGGTAGGAAAACATTAGAGGATCCATGCAAGCCACACATCCCTTGACTCCCTCGGTTGTCTAATTTTCAGAAATGTCTGGGTTTGGTAGGTTTCCCTAGATGGCTGACGAGCCCAGGACCAAAAAGCCATGTGCCCCCCCTGCAAAACCAGGTGGTTTTCTGCGAGATAATTTTGATGTCTCCACAATACATTTTGGGCCCTTGCCTGTTGCAGGTGCTTGGTCAACCCACACAAGAGAGGTACCATTTTTATCGGGAGACCTGAGGGATTGCAGTGGGGTACAACATTTTTGTGTCAGCCTGGTGATCCCACAACTTTCCCACACAGAAATGTGGGATACATTTGATTGTTTCAGCTAAATTTGAGGTTTGCAGGGAATTCTGTGTAGGAAAACGTTGAGAGAACTACTTAAGCCACACATCCCTGGACTCCCCCGGGTGCCTAGTTTTCAGAAATGTCTGGGTTTGGTAGGTTTCCCTAGATGGCCGCTGAGCCCGAGATCAAAAACTCGCTCGCAAAACGAGGTCTTTTTGTAATCGATACTTTTGAAGTCTCCACAGTAGATGCAGATTGGGCGCTATTGCCCCTATATGCCCAAGGGGGGCAGAAATACTACGGCTATTTTTTTGGGAGGGTGGTGGGGGCATTGGTATGGCCATTCCGGGCAGCTCCTACGTATAAGGAAGCCAGCGTAATCCCTGGCGCCTAATGCGCTCTCTGCCCCCCTCCACGGTCAGATCAGGGGCTACTGCCCCATCTGCCTTCTGGGTGGGCAGAAAGACTGTGGCAATATTTTGGGGTGGGGGCATTGGTATGCCCATTCTGGGCAGCCCCCACCTGCCTCCTGGGGGGGCAGAAATACTTTTTCCTTTTTGGGGGGGGAGGGTGAGGGCATTTGCATGCCCAATCTGGGCAGCCTCCACCCCTGACCTAAAACAAAGAATCCCTGGCATCTAGGGTGCTTTCTGCCCCTTCTTGTGAGGCAGATTGGGGGCTACTGCCCCCATCTGCCCTCCGGGGGAGGGCAGAATGACTGATCATGCCACTTTTTCTGGGGGGAGAAAAGGCCCTTCCCAAGGGGCCACTCCCCTCTCCCTGGTGCCTAGTGGGTGGATCCTTCTTGGGGACCTACCTTTGCCTAGTGCATCCCCAAGCAGGGATGCACTAGGGAAAGGTACAATTGAAAAGGGGAGATTCTCCCCTTTCCAACTATACCTTTCCCATGTAATTCGGTGCTCAGGGCTAAGATAGCCCCTCGAGCACCGAAACAATGAAACTGAAACTAAGTTTAAGTTTCATTTTCAATGTAATGACTTCAGCGTGCCATGCGGGCGATCATCATCACATTGAAAGACAAACAAGCCTCTGGAGGTTAGGGAAGTTCTTCCCTACCTCACGAGGCAACAATTAAAAAAAAGAAAATCCCTCTGCTGTTTGCAGCAGAGGGGTTGTGTGCGCCTGTGCACATGACGGAATGGTTCTGTCATGAGCACAGGAGCAGCGGTGCTCATGACGTAGCCATTCCTTCATGAGCACTGAAGGGGTTAACTACCAAATTACAGAACTGAGACTTTACATTAAGTCTATTTATAGGGGAAAGTGCTTTTTTGCAGGGGCCTCAGTGGAAGATTTGAGTGAATGAATTCATCAGGAAAATAAAATTACAGGTGTTCTTCGAAAATAAAGAAGAAAGTGAGATCCAGAACGGAGACACTGGCCTACACCGGAAGTCAACATTTACACCTCCTGCAGCCAACCTGCCAGTTGAACTACTGGCTTTTGAGAAAGCGATCTTGAGGGAAGTGGGAGAAATGGACCCGACAACCATAAAAACATTCCATAATACAACAAAACAGGAACACAAAGCCATTAAAATATTGGCCAACAATAAGGACATTACCATAAAACCTGCAGACAAGGGTGGAGGTATTGTTTTACAAAGCACAGGAGCGTACCGCCAATGCCTCAGACTCTTGTCGGATTAAAGAAACTACAGACGCATCAGAGATGATCCCACTGAACAGATCAGGATTGGAATCACCAGCATGGTTGAAGAAGCACTCACCCATGACTGGGTAACCAAAAAAGAGGGGGAGTTTATGATGAACACCCTCCCGACAGTACCCTATTTCTACACAATCCCTAAGATACATAAATCAGTGGTGAATCCACAGGGACGACCTATTGTTTCCGGGATCGGATCCATCCTGGAACCACTTTCCAAGTTTGCAGACGCCTTCCTACGTCCACTGATACAAAACACTAACATCTACTTGATGGACACCAAAGCCGTACTTGGCATACTGAGGGACCTCCAGTTTGATCCTACATGCAACATCCAGATTGGCCTAGATGTGGAGAGTCTTTATAAAGGCTTGCCACACAAAGAAACTATGGATATTCTTGAGGAAATCATGTATGGGTCAACATGGCTCTACTATACACCACAGCATGTGGTCCTTGAATGCTGCAAATGGGCGCTGACAGAGAACTACTTCCGTTTTGAAGAATCCCTTTTTCAACAACAACACGGTACCAGCATGGTTAGTACTTTCGCGCCGAGTGTGGCTGGATTGTACGTCCATCATCTAGAGGAACAAAAGATCAGATCAGATCAAAACCCACATCGCCAGAAGATTGTGGAAAAGAAGAGATACATTGATGACATCCTGGTAATATGGAGGGGAGAGGAAACAGAGGCCAACATCTTCCTGGAGTGGCTCAACCTACAGGACCCCTTTCTAAAGTTCACCCACACAATGAGTAGGTCTGAGTTCGTTTTTCTTGACCTTAACATCTATGCAGTAGATGGTACACTCAAAATCAAAACACACTTTAAACCAACCGTGAAAAACTGCCACTTACTTTACGACAGCTTTCATCCACGACATCTGAAAGATAATCTCCCCTTTGGACAGTTCCTTAGATTTAGGAGAAACTGCACAGAAACATCGGATTATGATAAGCAGGCAAAAGACGTAGCAGACAAACTAAAAATAAATGAAAATACCCCTGCAAAATCATTGCAAAGGCAAGGAAAAGGGCACAAAATAATCATAGGCACGCCCTTCTGGAAACGTATGATAAACAAGAGAATGAAAAAGACAAAAGACCCATCTGTATTACTACCTTCAGTATAGCATCAGACAAAGTCTCCAAGCTGGTAAAAAAACATTGGCGGATTCTAAACAGTGGTAACTTGAACATACCAAAACCAATGTTCTCTCATAAGAGAGGCAAAAATCTGAAGGATATATTGGTACACACATGCCCGAAGCCACAAAACAAAAGTAACCAACTGGTAATCAGTACTTTACCAACAGGCCACCACCCATGTGGTAACTTTAGTGTATGCCATCTCACCACAACTACCAAGAGGGTCACTTTCAATACAAGGAAATCATGGGAGTTGCAAAAATTTACCACTTGCAACACTATAGGAGTTGTATATCTGATTACATGCTGCTGTGAGTATGACCACCAGGAAAGTGAACACAAGAATTTGCGAACATCGGAGCAACATCTGATACCATAGGGCAAGTACCAGAATGACGTCACATTTCAATGAGAAGCAACACACCCCAAATGACATGAGGTGGGTAGTGTTGGAACACATTAAACCCTGTGATAACTTGGTACAGATGCTCCTAGAGAAGGAGCAAGGATGGGTTTTCAAGTTATGCACTGACATCACTGGCTTGAACGAGAGTATACCATGGGGCCAAATGACTAGATAAATGAACCCCGACACCTCAGACAGATGTCAATCTCAAATTTAAGATGAAACCTCATCAATTAACAAAACTTTCACCCAGCAAGCGTACAGCCATAGGACAATTGCACAATATAACACCTATCGTAAGAATAACACACCTAAGTAACAGCCGTATTTTTGAAAGTAGTAAAAGGAGATAGGAGCACACTGCCATCACGTCTCAGCGTCATTACCTCCAGGCATCTTGGTCGATGTAGTTCAAAGTTTTTCGCTCTGTACAAAGTTCAGATAATAATTGGCTAATGCCATATTTGTTGTTGCGTATCCCTAGACACGTATTTCTGGATTCCTCCGTCATCAGTAGGGAAAGAATTCGTAGGTTGCTGGACATGCTGCCGCTTAATTTTCACAGGCATAATTCCACTCAGGGCAAGCAGGCGCTCCCAAGCTCGTCAGCTCAGGCGGCTCGAGGGAGCCTATTTAAATGGTAAAAGGGGATAGGAGCACACTGCCATCACGTCTCAGCGTCATTACCTCCAGGCATCTTGGTCGATGTAGTTCAAAGTTTTTCGCTCAGTACAAAGTTCAGATAATAATTGGCTAATGCCATATTTTTTGTTGCGTATCCCTAGACACTTGTTTCTGGATTCCTCCGTCATCAGTAGGGAAAGAATTTGTAGGTTGCTGGACATGCTGCCGCTTAATTTTCACAGGCATAATTCCACTCAGGGCAAGCAGGCGCTCCAAAGCTCGTCAGCTCAGGCGGCTCGAGGGAGACTATTTAAATGGTAAAAGGGGATAGGAGCACACTGCCATCACGTCTCAGCGTCATTACCTCAAGGCATCTTGGTCGATGTAGTTCAAAGTTTTTCACTCAGTACAAAGTTCAGATAATAATTGGCTAATGCCATATTTTTTGTTGCGGATCCCTAGACACGTATTTCTGGATTCCTCCGTCATCAGTAGGGAAAGAATTCGTAGGTTGCTGGACATGCTGCCGCTTAATTTTCACAAATGCAAAAACACGTGTCTAGGGATACGCAACAAAAAATATGGCATTAGCCAATTATTATCTGAACTTTGTACTGAGTGAAAAACTTTGAACTACATCGACCAAGATGCCTGGAGGTAATAACGCTGAGACGTGATGGCAATGTGCTCCTATCCCCTTTGACCATTTAAATAGGCTCCCTCGAGCCGCCTGAGCTGACGAGCTTGGGAGCGCCAGCTTGCCCTGAGTGGAATTATGCCTGTGAAAATTAAGCGGCAGCATGTCCAGCAACCTACGAACTCTTTCCCTACTGATGACGGAGGAATCCAGAAACAAGTGTCTAGGGATACGCAACAAAAAATATGGCATTAGCCAATTATTATCTGAACTTTGTACTGAGCGAAAAACTTTGAACTACATCGACCAAGATGCCTGGAGGTAATGACGCTGAGAAGTGATGGCAGTGTGCTCCTATCCCCTTTTAGTATTTTTGAAAGGAGGTCATTTTGTAATAACCAAAATTATGTGTGAGAAAACATCCCCAGGCTGTCTATTGATGTACAACCACCCTAAAACAGCCAGTGTTTTTGAGACCCAAATTCGTTTTCCTCTTGTTAAAAAAACCCTACCTGGCATGTTCCTATACTTCAGACATGTGTCTGTAAAACGGGGACCGCTCTACAATTATCAAAAAATAAGGAACTTTGATATTTACACCTCATTCTTTTAAACTGGAAGCTGTATGAGGAATAGCCTCTTGCTATTTATGACCACTCCAATATGGCTGCCATTGTAGAGCCTCACAGTGTCCCTAAGACCAGGGTTCAATACCACCCCCCCATTTTTTCATGTTACCTGGCGTCTCTCTGTAATTCGAAAGAAGGACTACTGTACATTAATAAATAATTTAGACATTCAGAGGCGACTCCGTTTTTGCAGTAAGACAAGAAGAGACACAAAAATACTAGCAACATGGCGGACCATTTCCATACGAAATGAGACGCGCACTAATCTTTAACAGCATGACGACATGAAAGACTATTTCTACCGGTACCGAGGCACAGACACGCTAAGATGCGGTCCACCCTGGGAACGAGTAGTTCGTATTGACGGAGAGTTGCTGAGCACAGTAAGACTTTTTCTTCCTAAAGGAAATCCAGAAATTCTTTTCCCCGTATTCTCACCGCATTTCTTACCATTTTTCAGTGCAAGGGATGCTTAAAAGAGAGGAATGGTTTGAAACAAATCCCTATAATTGCACTTCTTTGTGTATTCTTCTGATTACAATATAGGGTTCTACAGGCCCCTCCACCCAGACAGACCATGAGGCGCAATTTGGCCATAAAATAAGTACGTTCCAAAAAGAAATTGTTATTATGTTTCATGTTGTGTGCTTCCTGTTTTGTCCATGATCACAAGTGGTTGTTTTTTTAAACAAATTTTTATTTGTCAAGGAACACATATACTGCAGGGCTCTGCTCTCCAGAGAAGGCTGCATGATCAAACCATATAGATATCATAGCTTTGACAGTTTTTACATAAATGAAAAAGGAAAAAGAAATACCATACATGACAACATAACAATGTCCCCAACTTCCCATCCCCGTCGCACATAGTCCAGGATAGTCCTGAGCAAAACAGATAAAAACCCCCACCCAGCACCTCCGCCCTCCAAGTATATGTAAGTGAGTCAGCCCAGTGGGTGGGCGTCTGTCGCTGGCGGTGGATCTAACAGCAGGCCCTGATAGTCTGACCAACGCTTCCAGATCTTGTAATGTTTATGCAGGCACCACCTGGCAATAAAGATACGTTAATCCAGCCCCATACAAAAATCCAAGCCATTCTTCCACGCGGCTACCGAGGGGGCCCTCGGCGCCTTCCACACCCTTGCTATGTCCCTTTTCGCTAATGTAAAGCCCAGCTGCATCAGGTGCCTCTTGTAAATATTGCCTCCTATTCCTTCCATAACGTGAAGCAGAGACAACCGCGAGGTGCGGGGGAGGTCCCACCCCAGAACCTCTGAGAGGCAAGTAAACACTTGTCTCCAAAAACGGTCTAGGGAAGGACAGTGCCAGACCATGTGTATAAACGTGCCCTCCTCTTGACAGCATCTAAGACACATCAGGGAGGCTATCCGCCCCGCCCTCCATAGGCGCGCTTGTGTAAAATAAACTCTATGTAAGTATTTGAACTGAGTGAGGTGGAGTCGACTGGCCATGGCTGCCCCTCATGGAGCAGCCAGGGCCTCGGTCCAATCTTCCTCCTCCAACGAGCCCACATCTCCCTCCCAGTCCCCCCGGAGTTTCTGACGTGAGGGACAGCAGTGAATGACTAGGGACCTATATATCTGGGAGATTTTGTGATCCCTGTGGTCTCCCATAAACACTTTTGCCTCCAATGGACTGAATTCTGGCAGGAACTCCACGCCCTCCAAGCTGGGAGACAAGGCGTGTCTAAATTGAAAATAACGATAGAACTGGGACTGCGACATATGGAATTCCTTCTGAAGGTCCTGAAAAGATTTGAGCGTCCGCCCCCTCATCACATCCCCTACGACTGAGATACCTATGTTATCCCTCCCCCAGAATCCTTGAAGAGCCGCCAACTGCGGTGGTGCCCATTATACCAGAGGGGAGTTTCCCGGGTCAGTGTGTTCCACCACCCCATCTGTCGCAACGCCTGCCGCCATATTTGGATTACCACCCGTGTAACCAACGGAAATGAGCCCCGCAATGGGGCTGAATAGAGGAGGGTATGTAGCGAGTGTTGGCCCATAAGGTTCCACTCCACAGCGTAGGCTGGGTCATCCCTGTTGCCGTACCACCACTCATAAAGGACCAGTAGGTGTGAGGCCTGATAATACGACAGACGCAAGCCCCACGCAGTAAGTAGACAGACAGCAGGTACGCAAAGCCACCCGCACCCTTCCCCCCTCCCATAAGGATTGCCCAAGCGCTGCATTCACCTGCCGGAACCACCTGGGCGGGATCTGATAAGGGTGGTTCTGTAAGTGATGAGAGGAGCCGTGGGAGCATGATCACAAGTGTTTTTAACATATTTTTTAACCTTGCTTTCTCACAATAGTGATGTCAAGTGTTGTATATTAATACACACAGGATCTAAGCACTAATTACTGTTACTTTCAAGGGCACTTACACCATTTTATGAAGCACCTTCCTTTATTTGCAGCGGAATGCCAAAACCTGCCCACAGGAGTGGTGGGCAGGCAGTATATATGAACTTGCATTTTGCTTTTTCTTCTCCATGACAGATACTACGTGTTCAGAATCAACCGTATGCATTTTTTCAAAATGCTCACACAATAGGTGTGCATTCATTATCTTTATTTTCACTTAACTATAGATCCTGCATGGAGTGGTACACAAGGGGCTGGTCCCTTTGTTATCCTAAAGAAGCAGTTTAGGGGATACCTCGAAACATGTCGACACAATACTAGGGATTATAATTACATAACAGTTATTTTTCCCTTTTATTAACCCCTTTTTATCCTTGCCAACTGGGAGCAGGAATAAAACTTTGGCTCACTAGTTAGGTAATAATTTTAAATATCTCTTACATCACTCCCACTACACATATCCTCACAAAATAAATGCTCCTACATAACTCCGCAAGTCGCAGCACGCCCCAAGCAGTAGATGCTTGGGATGGCCCCAATGATGAAGCATAGCAAAACCAAAGCATGTCACCTAGGGGCAACCCTGGGTGAGTGAGGGGACTCAAGAAAATACATTTTTCTTTTCGGCAAACAGAGGTTGGTTTCCACACAATTGGTGAACCACCCATATGTCCTTGGCTAGGTTCTTTTGATCCGTCATCCACGGATCATTTTTGCTACACTTTGAACACATAGGAGGGTGAACCTAGCCCAATCCTCCTTCTCCCCCTGTTTTTGATTGAAGATTTGAGTGGGCCACGGAATGAACTATGTGTGCTTTAGATGATGTTATTATCCAGTATAGCAACACAAAATGTTAATGTATGAAATTCTGAACATTGTCAAACAATCACCCTCAGTCACAGATCTGGGCTAAATCCATTGTTTTTTTGCTCTCCATGCCACCCCAGTTTGGACCCAGCACTCTGCAAGTCAGTCTTGACCCTGCTTCCCATGGGGACAGTCCAGCCCAAACGCCAGGCCAGGTCCTCCTTGTACTGGAAAGCAAATATCCTGGGACTGGTTCCTAGGTATCACCCCTCATCAGCCAGGCTAGCATGAATCTAGTGGCATAGTGAACATGGGACCCATGTCTGGACATTCTCTTCCCACTTAGGGTGACTATAGCAACACAAAAAGATGATGGACGGAATGCTGAACATTGTCAAACATTCCCCCTCAGTCATGGATCTGGGTTAAATCCATTGTTGTTTTGCACCCTATGCAACCCCAGTTTGGACCCAGCCATATGCAAATCAGTCTTGACCCTGCGCCCCGTGGGAACAGTCCAGCCCGAACCCCCTGACCAGGTCCTTCCTGGACCAGAAAACAGGCATCCTGAGACCAATTTTGGTGTATCTCCCTTCATCAGCCAGGCTAGCTTGAATCCACTAGCATAGTGTGCAAGGGACCCAAGTCTGGGCATACCCGGTGCACTTAGGCAACTATAGCAACACAAAAAGATGATGTCAGGTTTTGAATAGCATGAACACACAAGAACGGAAGTAGCAGAGCAGATGATATGGAGAGGGAAGAACACGTGAGGAGAATAGAAAGTAGAAGACAGCACAAGACTGGGAAAAGAGTGGGAAGACAAATATGTAAGGTGCAGGGTTCATGAAGGATATCCGCAAAGGTGACAATTGGGGTAATGGAAATGGAAGGAGCATGGATCTGAAGAGCAGAATAAGGCAGAGGTGAGGATGAAAGTGGTCACTTGGGGCTCTACCGAATGAAAGGAAATTGACACAAGTATGCTCACTGTCATGCTTCGCCTTTCAGATAATACAGAATCTCCCACACGGTGGCTCAAACACAGTGAAGCAGGAGACATAAAACACAACACCACCTTTGGAAAAGGGTTTTATTTTACAAAATGCAAAGACTATCTTTTTAAAATAAGGCTTTGGGTTTTTATTTATGCAATGCTCTCTAACAGAAAGGCTTCCCAGATGCCAAAATGAATCACATTCAAATACACATAGAGATATATATATTTATATGCAAGCAATAATGACACACTTGATAGATGCAACAGGTAAATGCATGGATAATACTGATGAATAAACAAGCAGCAAATACTATGAGCTAAAACCCAAGCAAAAATATAGGATGTCCTGCAAGAGATATATACACTAGATACATCAAATTATTACTTTAGATGTGCACTCTGACTCATTAACACATCACAAAGAAAACACCTCAAATGATCAAAGCTACTGGCCACACATCACAATGGCAATAATCAAAACTCAAACACCTCAAATGACCACAGCCACTGGAACCATGCATCACAATGGCACTAGTCAGAAACAAGTCACCTCACCCGACATCCTTGCCAATTCACTCTGGGGGTGCCCGTTCACAGCTAGCTTGGACTCTCGACCGGGACTCAGGTTCCGTTTGTCTTACAGCAGTATGTCTACTCTGTAAGTGAGCTCCCGACTCAGCTCTCAACAAACCTCAGCTTTATAGTCTCAAAACACAAACTAGAAGATTCTAGAGTCTTCCTCCCCACACAAGGAAACCTACTGGGACTGGCCAGCTTCCAAAAAAGCATTCCATGGCAGGAAGGAGTTCCCATGTCTCCTCTACATTCTCGCATGTTTCAGCCTTTATCTTAACGAAGTTCACAAAAGCCTTCCAGGGTACATTAAACAATCTCTCACATAAACAATCCTCAAACGTGATTCACCCAAACGACTTGCGAGCCTGGCTGTGTGCACAGATAAAGCTCAAGCCAGGCAGAGTCATTATTCAGGATGACATGAGGCCATGTTAAAGCCAATAGTAAGAAATTAATAATTCTTTACAGGGTACAACACAGTGCACATTTGTGCACCACTGCTTATAGCATCACATACCTCATCTCTCAATGTATGACAGTGCGCATTTGTGCACCACTGCTCATAACACTGCACTTCGAGACCAAAAAGTACATTTCACACCTCTCTCTCTCTCTCTCCCTCATGTTTTCAAATGCACATCCCACACGTTCTGTTCTTGGCAAGGCTGTCCTACTCCGTGACAGCTCCCACTGAAAGACTGCAAGATTACAAGAAAGAAACCTTTAAGAGAAACAAGGCATAAGCAGGACGGCGTACATTCAGGCTAGGATAAAATAACACACCAAAGTCAATTAAAATAATGGTAGTCAAAGGTCATCATGCTTGATAACACTCTTATTGTCATGGTACCACATGCAGTGGATACCTTGCTAAATAGGACAAAAACGCAGCATCTTACAAGCGCTCGCTTGTCTGGGTATGAACTGACGCTCTTGGCTAGTCACGTGCACATCAAATGATGTAACACTTTAAATCCAGCCACATTGTTACCTCTTCCAGAAGAGAAAGGTATTCAGGAACAACATGATTGTTTTCTCCGTACTGAGGAGGAGACAAAAGGTAGGATTTATTTGAAAGATACACCACTAATGGACGCGGATGGGATCCTATGGGTGGATGGTTCTTGTTTTAAACTCCCTAATGGTGAAACAACTTCAGCTTACGCTGTTACCAGCTTGCATACAATTGTGGAGACAGCACGCATCAGACATAATTCAGCTCAGGCGGCTGAACTGATAGCTTTGACCAGAGCATGTGTGTTATCTAAAGGGAAGAGAGTGAATGTATATACCGACAGCCAGTATGCGTTTAGTGTGGCACTTAGCTTTGGTCGTTTGTGGAAGGAAAGAGGATTCTTTACCTCCCACGGTACTAAAATACAGCATGGTCAGTTGGTAACTTATCTTCTTGAGTCACTTGCTTTGCCTACCCAGATAGCAATCAGAAAGTGTAGTGCGCATAAAA
This sequence comes from Triturus cristatus, assembly GCF_964204655.1. Classification (NCBI taxonomy): domain Eukaryota; kingdom Metazoa; phylum Chordata; class Amphibia; order Caudata; family Salamandridae; genus Triturus; species Triturus cristatus. Next base: position 1,184,631,123 of record NC_140581.1, on the reverse strand, counting down.
GGATTACTGATGATGTTGGTCGTGGGAATGCTTTTGAGGATGAGGTAGCGAAAGAAACATTCAGAGATGCTATGAGTCGCTTGTATGTTGCGGGCCCTGCAAATTGGGTCAAGGAAAAAGGAATGTGTGAGGATACAATAGAAAGTGTGAGATCGATTCAAGGAGAGGGTACAGAGAAAGAGTTGAGTAAGTGGAAAGAGAGTACAGGAATGTTAGACGCGATGGGATGTTGGATAGAATTGTCAGAACATCAGCGATGGCTGTTACCAGATGCCTATGTACTGCCTGTAGTTGCTATGGCACATGGTCCAGCCCACATCAGTGCGAAAGGAATATGTAAGCTTCTGGCGCCAGTGTGACTGAACGAAGAGATTCCAAAATGTGCAGATAATTTAGTGAAGCATTGTATCGTTTGCTTGATGCATAATCCAGGAAAGGGAACCCCAACTCCAGCAGGTCATTTTGCTCCCCCAACTTATCCTTTTGAGGTGTTGCAAATTGATTATATTCACATGGAACGATGCAACAATCTCAAATATGTTTTGGTGGTGGTGTGTGCCTTCTCCAGATGGATAGAGGCCTACCCCCTGAAAGACAACACTGCTTTGTCCACTGCCAAAGTTCTTCTGAAAGAGTTCTTCCCTATGTTTGGTTTGCCACGCATTGTCTGGAGTGACAATGGAAGTGAATTTGTGGGCCAAATGATGAAAAAGGTGTGTGCCGGTCTTGGTATCATCCAAAAATTCCATGCGGCAAACCATCCCCAATCAGCGGGTTTGGTAGAGTGCTATAACGGCACTCTCAAACTTAAGCTTGCAAAGGTACAGGCTAGCACGGGACTTGCCTGGCTTTACCTTTGGCTCTCCTATCCACTAGAACAGCTGTACATTCTCGTTTGGGACTCAGCCCATACGAGGTTGTTTTTGGGCGCCCGGCTAATGTTTGGGGAGTTCCTCGCCCTAAAAAGTATTCTGACATACAGTAATCCAATGCTGATTGATTACTTGCATGACCTCACCACTAAATTACGTGTTCTCCACCAACAGGTTCGAGACGCTTTACCAGAGGCCTCCACAGACCCAGGTCATTCTATCCAACCGGGAGACTGGGTCTGTGTAAAAAATGTTCAGAGGACAAGGAATTTGGAACCTCGTTGGAGGGCGCCTCGACAGGTTCTTCTAGTAACACGTACAGCAGTGAAGGTCGAAGGGAAAAAGAACTGGATCCATGGCGTGCACTGCAAAAAGGTGCCCTTGCCATTGCCTTTTAACCAGTGGGTCCGTAAGGGTGTAGGTGATTTTGAAGGCGAAAGGGTCCCTCGGTTTGTACCTTTCAGTAGTGCACACCTAGATGGAGCTCGGTCTGAAAAAGAAGATGACGACGTTTTACAAGAAGCAGTACCGCCACATCTCCGATTGAACACTACAGATCCACAGACACTATTTCAGGACCAAACTGTACTGAACAGAACTCGATATAATTTAAGGCCTAGACTGGTCAAGGACACCTGAAATTTTCATCTCTTTCGTGACATGTATCATCTGTCCAGGTTGCAGGGTCACGGTAGGAGTCTTGGTTTGTGACCTGTATAGTGGCTAGGCCCCCAGGACTTGCAGTGTCATAGGACGGCTAATAATCACAGCCAAGTGAGTAAGGAAGATTACCGTGAGCAACAATTTTAGAGGATGGATGTCAAATTGCAGAAGAATAACAAGAAGGAAGAGATGAAAAAGAAATATTGTAAATTAGTGTACAGTCAATGTGGCATAACATTGTGTGTTCTTATGTTTTCTAGTATCATATTGGCTTGTATAGGTTGGATTGTTCATGTTATGCAGCACAAATCTGTTCCTACTTCTATTTCTTTGCCTTTTCATTCTACTATCTCCCCACACCAATTATATACGCTTCCCCAACATGAACTAATCAGGAGAACAGAATATTTTAACAATTCATTTGTCCAGTTATTGCACCAACACCAATTGGTAGTCAACACAACCGACTGTTGGGTGTGTGGACTTATGCCTCATACCACCGAAAAAGGGATGCCATATTTAGCCCTTCCATTTTCTTATGAAGGTTCCGCTTGGGCCTATTTTGTAATGTTTTCAAATGCATATCAGAACCGATTTAGACGTCCAGCTGGTTCATATGGTAGTGGACAAGATTTTAGTCATAGTTCTCTGATAAAAGGAATAGTGGCTATGGCTAGAATTGTGGAGAATAGTAAGATTCCTGTTGATGAGAAACGGGCATACAATGCTTGGAACGTGACTCGTTACGCCACTAGCCTTACAGATAGGATTAAACAGGGAAAATCTCCACCAATTTGGACTGTGCCTCATCGAGGTAACTTTTGTTTACAAATGAATGGCCAGACTACTGACACTGGACAAGGAAAGAGGGTTTGTTCCCATACATACATTCACACTTCTCAGAATTCACCACCATTAGTGCCATCCCAGGGCACGTATTTTGTCTGCCACGATAGAGCCTACACGTGGCTACCGACGGATTTTTCAGGAACGTGCTATATAGCCTTTCTTCTCCCCCCCTACATACACTGCTCCTTCGAGACATCACAGAAACAGATATGGCAGAGGGATTATTGATTCTAAAGACACGGCAAGACAAGAGGGAGGTGATTTCCTTAAAGGATTTCTTCCTTTTTGTGGCCCAATGGCCAACAGTAGAAACATGAGACAATTGGTTTGTGTTGTTGAGACTACCATAGATGTCACTGTGGGAGCCTTGGGCAATCTCACAGCTGAACTTCAGGCGGATCGTCTCATGTCAGTGCAGAACCGGATTGCTTTGGATGTTATTCTTGCAGATCGTGGTGGAGTTTGTAAATTGATCGGATCTAGCTGTTGCATTTATATACCTGCAGACGCCCTTACGGTATACCAAGCCATCTCCAAATTACATGTGATCTCCAAGTCGATTCATCAGGACGAAGGATATTGGTCTTTGTTGGAATGGTTTTGGGGATTACTGTCCAAATGGGGATGGAAGATATTAACATTCCTTGGAGTGGTTTTGGCCATAATTTTTTCCTGTTGTCTCTGTATGCAGTGTGGCCCCGCCATCTGTGGTCTTTGTGCCACTATGTGTGTCCCAAGGCCTGTGCCACGGAAGACGGAGAGCATTAAAATAATGTTGCAGCAACAGCTTGATTACCTCATGGCCATTGACGTCGACTCAGATTAAAATGAGTCTGTGTGTCTTGCCTGGCGAGACTGAGGGGACGAAGCAAACTCGAGCTCCAAGAGCTTTATCTACAACAACCAAACTGTAGCGAGTCCGTACGATTCATCTCCGTGACTCCGCCATCAAGAGTTCTACTTAAAGAATAACTCACTGAAATGAGTTCATCTGATTGACTCCCGAGACGTTACCCCTGAAGCATACAAAGAGACTCAGTTGTCCCACCGCCATCAGCCCCGACTACATATCTGTTACAGCTCATTAAAAGCAAGACGAAAGTTAACACCATGATCGGCTGATCTACTTCCCACTAACTAGAGCACAACAGGTCCTGATGAGAGCCCTAGTAATTATGGTGACTCGAAACGCATAGACCTTTCTTTTTGGCCACAAGAATTCCGATTTAATCTAAATCGACAGACAAAATTGTCAGACAAAAGTGTTTTCCCTTTCCTTTTCTGTGGTCTTCTTAAACAATGTTTTATCCACTTTTTGAATGTATTGCTTGCATGTTTTTGTATGGATGTATGTACGAATGAGAATAAATGAGTTGTATTGAATTGAATGACTGAATGTGATCGTTCGTGAAAATAACACAGTATTGTCCACTAAGCTCTTTCCAAAATTTGCGATTGATCTATAAATTAGAAGGTCAACAATATATAAAAAACATAATAAAGAATTGATTGATTCAATCGACAAAGTTTTTTGTCTAAGGTTTTTCTGTTCAGTTCAAAAAATCCTTTCTCATAATTGATTGAGAAAAAAAGCGTCTAGCAGTACTAGCACTCCGTCGTTACTTCTATAGCTTGGCTCAGCTTTACTGCTACCAGCCAAAACCCAGTTTTGTCATTGGTTGCCTGAGTAATGGCAAAAGGAGGGTCTGAGGTAATTCAGTTTCCGATCTCATTCGTATTTAGCCACCATTTTGTGTCTTTCTGCCATTTTGTGTTGCCCTCACTCAGGCGGCACGGTAAACGAAGAGTTGTTTTCCCTCATCCAACTGCAACGTGTCAAATAACCTCCTGCCTCTGTTTATAGCTGGTGTCAGGGTCCGGCCGACTCCACTAATCCTCGTCTGGTCTGACTGATCCCTGTTTCAACTATCTGCTGGTTCGCACCATTCTTTCCTGACTTTATCTTATCCTCTGGCCTTCGCTATTCTTTACTCGTATTCTCTCATTTCACAACTGTCCTCTGGGCCATACAAATGTGTCCTGCCACCTGCAAGTCGACTTAAAAACACTACCACTGATTGACTTGTGGGGAAGGGTGACAAACACAGTTGGGAGAGGGGATTATTTGAGTTACTTAATATCTTGTTTTCACATTCTTCTCATTGGTTGACCCTGTATGCATTCGGCGTGTTCTTTGTGAATATGTATGTTATAAAAGATTGTGCGCCACAAAGTAAAGTGGCAGTCTCCTAAGATCATACCGAGTGTACTTCTGGGACAACTGTTCTTAGCTGCAGCTAATAAACCCTATCTTCTATGCCTAACGGAGTGTCCCGTGTCTCTGTTCGACAAAGCAGGTGAACTCAGGAGATTAAGGCGTACACTGCGCCGCCAGGCCCCTAAGGTCTTGGTTCTTCAGTACTTATGGGCGCGGTGTTCCATAGGATAATCTCTGTGGTGGTTATGCTTTTGAAATAAATCCCAGACATACTATGATATCTTCTGCAGTCTCAAGTGGTGGAAAGATTATGTGGAATCGTATTTATACTACAATGATGTAGTAACCGTATATTTGCTGCTAGGATGTTGTAGTGACATATGTTCTCAGCTTTTAGTTCCAAGATATATTGTTTTTCCTATCTATGCATAAATTGTCCTTTCATCATTTTGTGATTCTTGACAGTTGCATATATATTATTTGGTAGTACTTGTGATTTTACTTTGTGTACTTTTTTGTATCCCAGGTTGCATTGTTATATATTTAATATTTGTATTAATGTACACAGCTTCCTATGTTATTGTGGGAAAGGATATGTGTTGTGTTGGACTTGGAATGCAGATACGTCATCTGTTCCATGCGGGTATGTGTAATCCTGGAATGATGGGTCGGGAGGATTCCAGGACAATAGTTGGAGTTGGGGCCTGAAGGATTGAGGCTGCTAACTGCAGGGATATCCAATAAAAGTTCTGTATGGTACTTACTTCATTATTCCCTGTTCCGTATGAACTTCGAAGCAGTTATTTATTGCTGGTTGTTGTGCCATTATCGCGAAACAAAAGCAGACAGTAAACTGTCCCTATCACACGTGCATTGCCGCAAATGTGGCTAGGTTTGTGTACAAAGGTTGGTTAATTCAGCGGTGGGCTGTTGCTGCCAATAGCAGGTGCTAACGAGGCACACACTTGTGTCAAGTGCATCCGGTAGAAAGTTGAAAGTACTCCAGCCTGCAAGGGCTGTACAGGGCGCTACTTCACATAGACAGAGTTGTCTTATGCGGCCTGTGTGTGTTGGGTAAATCTGCTACCTTACAGAGCTGCGTATCCATGGAGTAAAGGGGCTTTAATTGAATTGTCGTTGTAATAATGTTTATTATTTGAATTAGTAAGCTTCTCCCCTTGTACTCCCCTTTTTACGCTTGTCTTCTGTCCTCCTTGTTTCTCCTTCCCTCCTGTGCTACACCACTGCTCCTCATTTGGCCTCCTCAACCCCAAAAGTTGTATTTGTTTCTATTTTTCCCTTTATTTTGAAGGGCCTGGCAGCAGGCCTAAGGCACTTTTGCGCTACTTCATTTTCATTGTTTTTTTAATCATCAGTCCACTGATCCATCTGGGATCAGTAAAAAATGATGCATGCTCATGCTTACAAAATGATGCATCCATTTTATTGTGATTATTTTACCCCTTTCGTTCATGCTATATAGCATTAGCATTTTTACTAATGCAGTGGAGCCGAACAAAAGGCATTAGCTGATCCAATAGTTTTAAAGGCAATACCTATTGGCTTTGTCTGTGCTTGATCATGCAGTGCCTTTGCACATCAGGCTTTGTACAAAAAAGCTACAGGTGTTTGTGCTGATCATCCCAGGTAACACGCGTTTGATGCAAAGCACAAAATTACATTTTTCAGTCAGGAAAGGAATATTTCCAACGTAAAATAAATTTGGCACTGGAAAGTAGATACCATTGCATTTCTTTGCATCACTTTGCAATGAAGAAAAGCAAACCTACTCATTATTTTAGACTACACTTCATAAGGTAGCTCACACCTTTTTTTGTATTGATTATACACACTGCAAAGAACTTTAAAATGATAAGAAAAGCAAATGACTTGCTGTTGAACCTGGCCGTCTCTGCAGGATCAACCCCAAACCTTTGCCTTAAACCTCCTGTTTTCTGAACCTATTTTTCTTGGCTTTAAGGACTCTGCATTTTTGGGCTGCTAACTAGTGCTAAAGTGCTTGTGCTCTCTCCCTTAAACATACTGAAATTGGATTATACCCAATTTGCATATTTAATTTACTTATACGTCCCTAGTAAAGTGGTGCCACATGCGACCAAGGCCTGTAAGTTAAATGCTACTAGTGGGCCTGCAGCGTTCATAGTTTCTCTTAGTTAAGAAGACCTTTCAACACATCTGAGACCTGTCACTGCAGCCTGTGTGTGCAGTTTTAGACTGCCATTTCAACCTGGAAAAATAAACCATTTGCCAGGGCCTAAACCTTCCTTTTTAATGCATATATGTCACCCCGAGGGTAAGACCTAAACAACCCATTGGTCATGGAGTGCAGTATTTTTTAAAAGTTTGGCTTGCACCTTTAACTTTTAGATGACCTGGTAGTAAAAAACTCTTGCATTTGTTTTTCACTAATTAAAGGCCTACCTCTCCCATAGCATAATATGGGTTACCTTATTACATTTATTAAAGTGATAACTTCCAATTTGAGCAAAGCAAACACAAGGAGATGATAAACGGAGCGCTGAAACTTTTCAGACACTCACCCCCAGTCACATATCTGGGTTGAATCCATCATCGTCCTTAAGCTCACTTTGCCACCCCAGTTCAGACCCAGTGTTAGAAATGGGGGTCTCTAGTTGGCAATGGTTTGAACCTTTGTCCAAATAGGAACCCTTCTTCCGAGTCAGGGTAAGGGAGTTACACTCCTAAAATAACCCCTGCTCACCCCCTTGGTAGCTCGGCATGAGCAGTCAGGTTTATCTTACAGGCAGTGTGTAAAGCATTTGCATATAACAAACAGAAATCCAGTGAAAGTATTACAAAAGGATACCACACCAGTTTAGAAAAATATACAATATTTTTATATATCCAAAACAAGATCAAAATGATAAAAATCCAACATACAGTATTTAAACATATTGGGCCTGATTCACAGAACCAGTCTGAGACAAAATCCTAAACTTACTACTCATGGTATTCACAGAATGAACTTACGACTGTCCTATGTTTACGTCCGCACCCGGAGTGGAATTTCCACCATTGGGCCGGAATCTCCGCTTCCGGTCCAGAATACCCACAATGCAGCAGATAAAGTCAATTAACACCAGATTGTGGGTATTCCGGCCCGAAATTGGAGATTCCGGCCCGATGATGGGAATTCCGCTCCGGGTGTGGAGCTTCCACTACGGGGGCAGAAATTCCGTCCCGAGTGCGGATGTAAACTTAGGACAGTTGTAAGTGCATTCTGTGAATACCATGAGTAGTAAGTTTAGGATTTTGTCTCAGACTGGTTCTTTGAATCGGACTCCTATACATTGCAAGATATCCTTAAAATGGCAGAAATACCTCAAAAACACAGTTCGAACGAGTCGGTAGCTCCGTTCGGGGCTACCGCGATGCTGAAAACAACAGAGTCTAACAGCTCCAGCGGACCGCGTCGGTATGGGCCAGCGAAAGTGTGGACAGACTCAGTAACAGTACCTTTCTCTTTGCGGCTGGCACGTTTGTACCACTTTGCGAGCCGGTCATGGCAACCGTCTCAGTTGTGTTGCAAAATGGAAGCGGTGCAGGGTGTGGTGCACTCTCGATGCGGTGCAGACAGCGGCTCGGTGACGATCGTCCAGACGGCGTGGGTGAGACCAAGGCTTACGGTGCTGGGTGAGGCGGTGCTCGACACGATGCTGACAGGTTGCGGTGCAAGCGACAGAGCCAGTATTGGGAGCTGGTGTTGGTCGGCCCAGACAGCTGTGTGGGGTTAGGCGGTGTGTGGTGAAACGTATGAGCAGTGCCCACAGCCTCGATGCGGTCATGGGTGTTAATGTCAGCAGCAGTGACAGTGACGGTGAGACCTGGATGGCGAAGTGAAGCGAGACGTGCGGAGTGCGGTACCCACAGGTCACGGTGCAAGCAGCGGCTCGGTGGCTGCGGCATTGGCCGTTGTCATCAGTGAGACCAGGGTTGCGGTGCAAGATGCGGACAATGCCTTATGCGGTGCCGTCAGGACACAGAGCCAGCGACTGAGTCAGTTGCGTTTCCCTTCTCTGTGGCAACTGAAACAGCGGTTCCAGAAGCGGTCCCCAGAGGTTGGTGAAGTCTTTCCAGTCCCTGAGACTTCAAAACAGGAGGCAAACACTCAGCACAAGTAAAAAAAAAGTTCAGTCCAGTCCTTTCACTGCCCAAGGCAGAAGCAGCAACTGCAGGCCAACCCAACAAAGCAACAACACAGCAAAGGAGCAGTACCCCTCCTAGCAACTCTTCCAGCTCTTCTTCTTGATAGGTTCCTTGATTCCAGCGAGTTCCAAATTTCTGGGGTTTGGGCCCCCATATTTGTACTCGGTTTCTCTTTGTCCTCTCAGACAGAGAGTGTCTGTGCTTAGTCCAAACCAGTTCTGTCCTCTCTGGGCCAGCTTCCTGGCAGGAGGTGGAGACAGCATTGTTCAGACCAAGTCCATTCAGGTGCAAGAAATCTCCTCTCACTACTCTAATGTATCCCATGTCAATTCAGCCCAGCACTGACTCATCCAGGCTCTCTGGAGCCACTGCACATCCCCAGCCCCTGTCCCTCTTAAGCCAGACAGTCAATCCACAAACCCAACACAGGATGGCTAAGCAAGAAAACACCTACTTTCTAAAAGTGGTATTTTCAAACTCAGAACATAAAAATCATCCTTAAGGATGCATTTTTACACTCTGATTCCAGGCATAGTAAACTCAATTTTTCTATTGTGTCCCAATGGGAAGTTATACTTATAAGATATCATAAGTATAGCTCCCTGTGAGGAACCTTGCAAAAAACCCACCCCGGTACCCCTTTACTCACCTTCCGCTTCATGGTTTCCATGCGTCCTGCGGCTCGATGACAATAACGAGAGCCGAGAACAGCAGCAACCAATACTAAAGACGGACTCTCCCTCGCTCCCACAGGGCGGAGACACCGCGTTCCGATGACTTGACCAACCACGTGACCAGGAAGTGGTTTCTCTGGGCCAATCGGAAAGAAGAGCGGGAGGAGAAAAGGAGTCAGGAACAACAACAAGGGACGACGGCCAGAACCAGGTAAGAGGACACCTATGTCCAGAAGGGTGCTGAGAGGAAACCAACTGGGGAGAAAAGGAGGACACCGCAGTTGTGGCGAAAGGAGATGACCATCGAGAGTCCAAGAATGATGACAGCCCCATCAGGGACGCGGAAGACTAGGAACCTCCCAACAGCTGGTACAAGGAGTGGTGGTTTCCAGAGGAGGCGATCAGTCCGCCGCAACTCTGGAGAGTTGCGGCCTCAGGCGGTACGTGATACGGGCAAAAGGAAAAGTGAGAGGGAGGTTGATGCAAAAGGGAGAACGAATGCAATAATGGTCCGCTTCTAGGACATACTTTTTTTTTGTTTTAAAACCCATTCTTTTCTCTTACCCGCTGTGTCTTTTGTGCACACATTTGTCCTCACCATCCTGAGCCCCGCTCCGGTTTCTTTCCTCGTATTTTTATCAAAGAGGCTTCCAATATCAAGTGAAGAAGCCAGGTAAAAGAAAAGGGAAGAAAGGAAATGTGAGAGTGAGAGTCTGCCTATCCCATCTATAGGCATATGTCTGCCTTTGTATTTTTTTTTACTTACCCCACTATTCCACACATTCTACCACTCAGGTGTGGTGAAAGGATAGCTTGAGCCATAATAGCCATACTTACCGCTACTTTCCTTTTTTCTTGTTTAACTCCACTGCAAGCTACCTGGGTCCCCACCTTGATGACGCAGAGCACCTAGAAGAAGAAGAGAGAGAGGCACAGTGAAGCAACTGTTCATCCTGTGAACCCATACAACGAACAGTGCGCTTTAATGTGGAAATAACCTTTATTCTAATATCTTCTTTGGCTTAAACCTGTAACCCACCGTAATAAAAGATCCACTATTAACCCTATAAGGCCTCCTCGCTTCTGTTTCCTCCCAAGCCTCCCACACTCCCATTCTTTCCTATGGGACAGATAGCCTTACAGTGCTGTAAAACGAAATACACTGTAATTCACCACCAGGCCATGTCACACCCACCAGTACATGTCCTTCCTTTAACATGCACATTACCCTGCCAACACAGTTACCTTGGGCCTACCTTAGAGTGGTGACTTATATGTAAGAAAAGGAAAGGTTAGGGCCTGGCAAGTGGGTGCACTTGCCAAATTGACATGGCAGTTACAAACTGCTCGCAGACCTTGCAGTGGCAGGAGTGAGATACCTTTTCAGGGCTACTCATGTGGGTGGCACAATCAGTGCTGCTGGCCCACTAGCAGCATTTGATTTACAGACCCTGGCAAACTAAATGCACTTTACTAGGGTGGGAATTAAACACGAGAAGGCCAGAGAAGGAGAGGCAAGTTTACAATGTTTATTGATCCCAAAACAAATGTAGCAAGTAAAGATGTCTTTGCTCCTTAACGTCAGGGGCCCAGCAGAAGTTGAACATATGATTCTTCCTTCTCTTCCGTCAGTTGCTGGCGTTGTTGCGGTAACGGAAAGGGTCCGGTTCCCTCTCTCGTAGATGTTCCTGGTTCCCTCGGTCTGTGTCCGCCTCTTTCTCGCGGCGGTACATCCAATTCGTTGGAGGTCTCTCGTGGTCTGGCGCTTCGGTCTCGGGCGGTCCACGAGGCGTGGTGGTTGGACTCTCCAGATAGCTCTCAAGTTCTCCTCTGAAGTCCTCTTCAGTCCGTATGTCCGGCACAGCAGCGCGCTCTTCCTCATACGTCATTCTGGTGGGATCATGTGACAAGGTCACATGGGAGGGGACGTCATCGGAGAGATGACCGAAATTAAAGGGGCCGCTGGTTTCCAAGTAATGTGGTTCCCTCTGGGACTGTAAACAAACTACGTCTCACAAGAGAGCTTGTGAGCGTAGCCGGAGAAGCTAGACCCCTGTTCTTTTTTTAATTGACCCACACTTTATTCTGTTAGTTTAGCTCTCACGCATCCAGCACATGTGGCTACGCCCCCTACTCACCCTCCGATGCCGGCCTTTAAAACTGGACAAAAGCCCGTCTGTGCTCGGACTGCACTCAGCGCCAGCCACGCTGCCGGTTCAGGAACAGACACTTCTCCTTTTAAGCCTAAACCCTAGTACACCAGGGATACCATAATGGACTTGAAAGCGTCAGGTAAGACGTGTCTAGGCCCTTGTTTTGAGCCCTACCTAGCTCAGGGCAAAATGCACTTTTCCTATTGTGGCCTTATCTTTCAGTACCCTTCATTGCCCACTAATGCTCCTTCCATCCCCACCATCCCTTCTAAAGGGGGTCTGAGACTCTTAATCGTGTGTGCTCATCAACGCAAGGTCGTTAGTTAAAAATGCTATTGCTTTCCGTGAGTTCTTAGAAACCCATCAAATTGAAATAACCTTCGTCACTGGGCAGATGCTTTCTCTGGCCCTGACCTTCTTTTGGCTTTACTGGCAAGTTTTAAAATCCATAAGTGTTGACAGAATAGGAAGAAAAGGCGGTGGCATTGCTTTAATCCTTAACTCAAGCTTTAAATCATGTATCAAATCGTTACTGGACGACCTGGACTGTGAAGCAATGGACTTTAAAGTAGAACTAGATGGCCATTACTCTATCAATGGCATTCTATTTTATCGTCCGCCTTGTCTTAAATCCCCATTTATTGGCAACTTAGGTAATCTTCTATCTCATAAGGCTGACCTTCCCCGATTTTCTTATTTTAGGTGATTTTAATTTTCACTTGGAGAATGCCAATGACCAGGACATAGAAGTGCTTCTTGATCAGATGGCCAGCGTAGGATTATGTCAACTGGTTAAAGGTTCGACACATGTCGCTGAACACTGTTTAGATGGGATCTTTTCCCCTCATCTAAGATGGGGCAGATCTCTTCCTTTGACTTGGTCTGACCATAATGCAGTCCTTTTCTAAATCTCACTGCCACGAAAGTCAAGCTTCAAACACTCCGGTGAATGATTTATCAGTCCTCCCTGGAATAAAGTAGAAGTAAGCCAGCTAAAATCTCTGCTTTCAGAAACTCCTCCAAACATGTCCACCGACCATGGCTCAGCGGTTGCAAACTGCCACTCTCGGCTTGGCTCAGCAATGACAGAACAAGCCTCTCTAAAAAATAGTGGGCGCCGCAGGCGCTCACCTTTTGAACCCTGGTTTAATGAAACTCTTAGAGTCCAGAAACAACTCTGCCGTAAACTGGAGAGAAAATGGTGACTTGACGATAATTAATTTACTAAAACTGATTATAAATCGTCCCTTCAAGTGTATAAGAACCTTATCCTCAAGGATAAGGCTTCTTACTTTACTGAGAAAATTAGAGCGTCCAATAGTTGCCCTAAAGCCCTATTTACTACAGTAACAAATGTGTCCAAACTTCCAGTTTCGCAGGACATCACTGTCAGTCAGGAGTTTTGTCACTCCTTAGCTGATTCTTTTCAGCATAAGGTCAAGGCGGTTTTCGACACCTTTGTGCTCCAGGCTAACTAATTGGCACAGACCCCTGTCCAACTTAGCAAGATTCAATCCACAGCAGGATCAGTGTTCTTAATCTTTTCGTCTTTCACTGCTTTGACCATTGTACAGATGATCAAAATAATAGGCGCAGTTAAATCTTGTTCCCCCTCTGACCCCTGTCCTCCTAAAATTCTGCATTTGTCCCTGGATACAATGGCTATTCCCTTCACAGCTTTTTTTTTTCAAAGGTATTTTTATTGAATGTTCTCGAACATACAATCAAAGATAGTACCATCACAGTACCCCTCACAGGGGGACAGAATGACCCAACAGTAAATACAATTGCTGAAGAAAGTGCGTTGCCCAACATATATCCCGCTCCCAGCACAAGGGGGAGCTCAATTGTAAGGTACAGCTTCTAGTGGTATCGGAGCGTACAGCAAGAGCAAAGGGCACAAAGACGTGCACTGAATAGTATGACCGGTATATCTTTATCCTGTGATGGCCATTTTGTCTAAGCCTTCCTGCTGGAAGGTGCTAGATGCGGAAACAAATCATAAACAAATAATTCCCAATAGGGAAATAAAACGTAGAAAAATAACAAAGTAATTCCCCCCCCCCAAACCCACCCCCCACCCCTACCATGGTGGCGGCGACAAGTACGTAATGGATGTGTCGTGAGACATAAATCCCAACTCAAAATTGGAAAAGATGCAGGGTTCGAATGGAAGAAGGACAGACAGCCGATGGGAGGCCTCGTGAGAGAAAGGTGACTAAAGGGCCCCATTTGAATTGGAAGTTCTTATAATTATCCCTGAAGATTTCAGACATGCGTTCTAGGCTAAGTAACTTCCATAAACGTGAATGCCAAAGGGAGATAGCCGGGGCCTCCTTTGTCTTCCAGGCGGCTGCCAGAGTGATCTTGGCTGCGCCAAAACAGAGCCACATAATAGTTTTGTCCGCTCGGGACTGGTGTTCTAGGGAGGAATCACGGAGCCCCAGAAGGACACTCGCCATAGTTGAGGGGATGGGGTAGCCCAACATATCCTTTATATGCACCAGAATTTCCTCCCAAAAATGCCGGATCGCTGGGCAGTCCCACCATATGTGCTGGAAATCCCCAAGGAGCCCGCATCCCCTCCAGCATCTATCAGAGGCGGTAGGAAATATTTTTTTTAGTTTAGACGGATGTAGGTACTAATCCATCACAGTCTTCAGATGGGCTTCCCGGAGCTCCGAGGAGTAGTTGAATCTGGTAATGTCGGTACATAAATGAGACCATTCTTCATCAACGATGACTCACTGCAGTAAGTCCTCCCGCATAAACATATACCGTGGGCGTGGAGACAATGCAGACCTGAGAAGAAAATCGTAGATAAAGGATATCACCCCTTTCATAGCCGAAGTCTTAGTGAGGAAGGCCTCAAATTTGGTGATAGGTCGGGTAGCCGCCTCCCGTATCTGAGGAGTAATGGCCCAGTGCATAAGTGAACATAATGATACCGCTCCACATCACCTAATTTATAATTTCGCTTGCAATTGTCAAATGTGAGAGGGTCAGAGTTGTGGAATAAGTGTGTCAAGGCCAAGCAACCTCCCTCCTGCCAGGCATCAAAGGGTCCCTCATGTAAAGCTGGGGGGAATGCCGGGTTAAAATGAAGTGGTGTAAAGGGAGAGGGGAACGGAGTCCACCTATCATCACCCGAAACTGAGTCACATACTCTCAGGGTGGTGCGTGTAGGAGTGCTGATGTATGTGTTCTTGGGTCTGTCCTCTCTACGCCGCCACACTAGGTCCCAAACTGTCCGTTCGGTCCATATGTAACCAGTGTTTATCGGAAGATGGTTTCGACCATTCCACCAGGACTCTCAACTAGGCAGCTTTGTAATATAAATGAAGGTCTGTGAGTCCCACCCCTCCCTCCCTGCGAGAACTACACAGTAGGGAGAAAGAGAAGCGAGCTCTCCCCCCCGGCCAGATGAAGCGTAAGATCAGAGTCTTCACTTCATGAAAGAAATCACTATCTAATTCGATGGACAAGGCCTAAAATAGGTAAAGGAGTTTAGGAAGAAGTGTCATCTTCACGGCGTGTACACGACCCAGCCACGACAGAAAGAGGGGCTTCCATTTCGTGAGTTCTGCTTGCATTCATGCGAGGGGGGGGAAGTTGGCAGCGTAAAGCTTCTCCAACATGGGCGTCAGCTGGACTCTCAAGTATTGAATGGAGGAAGTGGCCCACGGGAGTGGCGTAGAGACTGAAGTCTAAGAACTTCCTCCGGCGGTAGAGTGAGGTTGAAGATATATGATTTATCTAGATTTATTTTACAGCCTGCTACCGCTTCGAACCGTTCTAGCTCGATTGCACATGCGGGAGTGACGTAGCCGGTTCAGACAGGACATCGTCTGCAAACAGGGACATTTTATGAGACTCCCCCGTGAATGGTAGCCCATCGATGTCAGGATTAGCCCTGATTGCTAGCGCCAGCGGTTCGATACTGAGGGCAAAAAGCAGGGGTTAAAGGGGACACCCCTGCCGGGTGCCTCTAGAGTGGACAAAGGGGGGTGAATGGATCCCATTCACCACCACTTTAGAGCGGGGAAGGAGATAGTTAGCACAAATCATACGAAGAAATTTTGGGGAGAAGCCAAACGCTGTAAGAGTGTGGAACATAAACCCCCAATCGACCATATCAAAGGCTTTCTCAGCATCCAGTCCCACGAGAACTGCAGGGATTCGGCGCCTATTGGCCTTCTCAATCAGATGGATAATGCGATGAGTGTTGTCGTGTGTTTGACGGCCCTTGATAAATCCGGACTGGTCAGGGTGAATGAGGTCGGGCATGAGGTCATTTAGTTGTTGGGCTATGATAGAGGAATACAATTTGGCATCAAGGTTAAGTAAGGCGATAGGCCTATAAGAGGCGCACCGGTGGGGGTCCTTCCCTGGCTTAGGTATCACTGAGATTACGGCTTCCGACATGGAGCCGAAAGTCGCACCTTCCTCTGCCATCCTATTAAAAAGTCGTGCAAGATGTGGGCTTATAAAAAATAGCGGTATAGCCGTCCGGTCCAGGGGCATTGTGAACTTTTAGGGCTTTAATGGCAGCGGTAACATCATCTGTGGTGATAGGGGCGGTGAGCAAATCGTTCCACGTTTCAGACACCCGGGGCAAGGATAGGTTCTGGAGATAGGCTTGTTGAGTAGCCGAGTCTAGTGGCTCTCCAGAATCTAAACGTTCATAAAAGGAGCCAAATATCTCGGCCTTGTCTTCGTCTTTATGTGTGATGACTCCAGAGAAACCCTGAATGCCTCCTATGTACTCCCTCTCCCTTTTATCTTTAAGCTGTCTGGCGAGGTGTTTACCAATTTTGTTGCCCTGAGTATATGAAAGGTGCCTAAGTTTAAGGAGCATAAATTCTGCTCTGTTATTATAGATAGCCCGGAGTTTACCACGGATCGCTGTTAGAATCCGAAGAGTTTGCCTGGTGGGGTTCGATTTATGGGCAAGTTCAAGAGAAGGAAGTTCTGTCTCAAGTGCCTCCCGCTCCCTATTGCGCTGTTTATTCAAAGCTGCATTAAGGTCAATACATTTCCCTCTAACGACCGCCTTGAGTGTGTCTCAAGTGGTATACTCCGACGTGTCTTCCGGCTTATTAATAGCAAAGAATTCAGCAATAGTTTCCCGGAGTTTAGTACAAGATTCCTTCTCCCTGATGAGCGACGCCGGGAAATACCATCTGGGAACAGCCGAAGCGTTCCCACCCCAATTAAGACTAACCGAGAGCAGACTATGGTCTCATACAGATAGGGGGAATATCTTGGCCTCCTGCAGGGCGCCTTGCAAGGATTGACTAATAAAAATGTAATCAAGCCGGGAGTATGTATGATGAACATGTGAGTAGAA
This sequence comes from Triturus cristatus, assembly GCF_964204655.1. Taxonomy (NCBI): domain Eukaryota; kingdom Metazoa; phylum Chordata; class Amphibia; order Caudata; family Salamandridae; genus Triturus; species Triturus cristatus. Next base: position 1,184,614,156 of record NC_140581.1, on the reverse strand, counting down.
TGTAAAGTCACGGGTCTGAGGGTAGAGAGTGCGCCAAGAGTCTATAAGCCCCATGTCGTGAAGACGCTGTTGTGCGTCCAGGGAGAAGGAGCCCATGTCCGAGCGGTGCACACATGTACTATCCAACTCCTTCTGCCAGATCAAATTAAAGTCCCCCAGGACTATTAGTGGGTCCTCTGCAAAAGCTGTCAATTTCCCCAAGAATGTGTGCAGGAAAACTGTCTGCCCAACATTAGGGGCATACACTGCTGCAAAGGTGCAAATCCTCCCTCGTAGGCGACCCTTGACCACAAGCCAGCGGCCCTCTTTATCATGTTGGACTCCCAGTGGCTGAAATTGAATAGTGGAGCGAAACATGAGCGCCACTCCCCTGTCTTTCGTCTGTGCGGAGGACCTATAAATCAATAGGAAATATTTATGCTTGAGGTGCGTGTCATCCGTTCTGGTTAAGTACGTCTCCTGCAGAGCAACTATGTCAAGATGGTGGTCAGTAATGTACTTCCATACCCTATGGCGTTTTTGGGGGGAGTTAAGACCTTTTACATTCCAAGTACCAACAACGATCGGCATCAGGAAGTAAGGGAAAGAGCACTGCGCACCGAAAGCTGCCGTGTTCCCAACAGATCTCTGACCTCAGTCCTTCCCCAGGATAATGTGGAATACCAAAACAAGCCCGCCATGTGAGGGGAGATATCCCAGAACCCCTTAGAAGTTACTGTTTAAAAAGCTGCCAGCGTGACCCTCCCAACCCCCCTCAACCCCCCAAAAAATAAGAACAGTCATGAAACAGATACAAAACGTACCCTGCGAAAACGTTCCCTGGAGGGGCTAAAAGCGACCCTGTAGGAACCAAGGGGGACAACAGGTCCGAGGACCCAGTCCACGCCCGTCCCGGGGAAAACATTGTATGGAAACAATACATTGCGGCTGAAAGAGAAGGCTCTATATTTATCTAAACCTAACGGGACCACAGCAGAAAGATATCCACAATGAGGAACATAGCGCATAACATTATCTCAGTGGACACAAGATACCCAAAGGCACCCACAGACTCAACCCTCAAATCGGCCTATCATAGAAGTAAGGAAGGAGCACCGGACCCAAGGAAGGATCCACCAAGGTCCGCAGCCACCCACCGACCGGACGCTTGACCAAAGTCCCTCAGAGGAGGTCAGTCGGGGGTCCGAAGGCAGGGCAGACCAGGTATAGACATGCGTTCATCGACTGCTAATGATTGCAACCGAAGACAGCGGTTCAGTATGACTCAGTTTGTAGCCTGTGAAGAACAGTTATGAGGAGTAGGCCAAGAGAGTTCATTGACGTCCCCTACGCGATCCCGCTGTCCAGGCCGATGATGAAGCTGATCGTCGAGCCGTCTCTCCATCGTTACCGTGGGAAGGCCCCTCCTCGCCAGTAGGAAGGCCCAGGAGGTCCAACCCCTCCTTAAGATCGGTGATGTGACGGCGTTTATTCTAGAAGTCAAAGCTGAGTCCGAAAGGGTAGGTCCACCGGTATCTGATATTATAGTCTCTCAGTTTAGTGGTGACGGGCCGGAGCTGCTGTCTCCTGGCCAAGGTAGATGGCGCTATGTCCTGACAGATGACGCAGGAGTGACCCTGAAATGAGATGAGCCCTTGGACCTAGCCGCCTGAAGCACCGCTTCCTTGACTTTGAACGAGTGGAACTTCGCCAAGATGTCACGCGGTCTCCTTTTCTCGCCTTGCTGTAGAGAACCGACCTGGTGGGCCCTATCGAGCTTTATTTTAAGTGACTGTGGGGCCAGCACCTCCGAGAAAAGGCCTACCAAGAAAGCCTCTAGATCGTGCCCCTCTGCGCCCTCCTCCAAATCCTGGACCCATATGTTCTCCCTTCGAGCTCTGTTTTCAAGATCTTTAGCCTTAAGGTGCGCTAAATGCAGCTGGTCTTTGAGGGTACGGACATCCTCCCTCAAAAAAATTGTTTCTGCTCCTGGTGTTGTGACTCGAGGTCCAGAACTCTTGTTCCAACAGAATCCACATCTTGTTGTAAGGAGGACAAACTCTCCGTCAAATCTGACCGCAGTTGGTCTATAGAGGATTTGATATCTTGGCTAATGTCTTTGCGCAGTTCATATTTAAAATCTTGGAACATGGTTAGGAGGTCTGCCATCGTGAGAGCCGTTGCGGGAGATCCCGTCGCTCTGCGTAGCGTCGTTCGGTTTTCCGCAGATGCGAAAAAATCCGATACTTTGTGTGGCGTCTTATCTGTTGTCTGCTTTGTCTTCTTTGGCGGCATATGGAGGGAGCTGGAAGAGCCGTGCCGAGGTGCCAACAAGGAGGCGAAGCTGCCAGTACCCAGAGGTTATATGGCCGACAGCGGTGCGCAGGGACAGACTTCAGAATAGCGAGGAGCACAGTGGGCAAGCTGTGGCGCAAGCAGCTGGAACTGTCGGCGGGACTTGGGAGCGGGATCACCAGATAGAGAGTGGATGGCCCAGCAGGCAACACACAGCACTCCCCAACTCCCGTAGGTAAGAGGGGTCAGTCCAAAGAAAGCCACAGGGGAAGGAGCAGGAGACAGGATCACCCACAAGCGCAGCTTTCAAACCAGCATAGCGATACTCAGTGTCCAGCGGAGGCCACAAACCCAGGGCCGACGGCCAGCAGATAGTGGGACTCCAACGTTGTCTATGGCAGAGCGGGGCACACCGGAACTGCACTAAAATAGCGATGAGGAGCAGCGCCCCAAGGGCCGTTGTGGGTGTGTGGCGCCCTCTCAAGGGCTGCAGAAAGGGTTCCACAACATGGAGTGGAGGTAGCAGCTCCCATAAACTGTGTGCAAACAAACCGAGGCCCCAAATCGCGGAAGGCGCCAGCAGCCGTTAGTGACAGGAACGCGGCCGCCATGTTTAGGTCAGGCACGCGTGGTGCAGGAGGTCCGGGTGGAGGTCGCACATTGTCGCTAGCAGGGAGAGCATTCCTGCTCCGCGTGGTACCTCAAAGTTGGTGGTGAGCCGCCCAGGTGTGATCCGGTGTCCCCGCGCACCCTCCGGCGGGCAGGACGTGCTCTTCCACTACGGCGGGACTCCGGCAGTCATTTCAGCAGCGGTCGGCCTCTCTCCACCAGAGGGTTCAGAGCGCAAACGGGCCAATCTCTCAGCACTAGAGGCAGGAAGGGGCCCCCTGTCGATGCCTCACATCTTCCGACACAGGTGGGTGCTAATCATGGCAGTCCTCGTTTCACCCAGCTGCCGTCTTCGAGTCCGGAACAGCGCGTGGACCAGGAGCCAAGCCGGTCTACGTCCGATCGGCCATCTTGCCCGGCCACGCCCCCCTCACAGCTATTTTCAACGACATGCTCACATCAGGGTGCTTTCCAGTGGAGTGAAAGAAAGCCTCCATACTCACCTTCACTATAAAAAAACTAATCTGGATGCTAAGGATACCCTTAACTATAGACCCATATCAAGACTTCCCTGTCCTTCAAAGGTGATTGAGAAAGCCATTAACACAGAAATGTTCTCCTTTGTTAATGAGAATGCAATTCTGGATCCCTCACAATTCGGCTTGCGTGCTCACTATAGCACTGAGTTGGCGCTTATCACAGCCACGAGGAGCTTTGACAGACTTTGGATGGTGGGGGGAGCGCTGCCCTGATCCTTTTGGACTTATCAGTAGCTTTTGATACGGTTAATCATGAGCTTTTGTTCGACTATTTAGCTTCCATTGGGATCAGTGACAAGGCGCTCTCCCTCCTAGGTTCTTTTCTGTCTGAACGCTCTCAGTTGGTTGAGTTGGGAAATTATGTGTCACCCTCGTTCTCATTACCGTGTGGTGTACCTCAGGGATCTTCACTGAGGTCAGCGCTTTTAATCTCTATGTTATCCCCCTGGCCAAACTAATAAAAATTTATTGCGTTGCCCTTGTATCGTACGCAGACGATACTCAGATAATTGTCTCGGTGAGTAGCTCATCCAGCTCCACAGCCACTAGATTTTAGGACTGCATGAGCCATATAGGTAACTGGATGACAGACAACTGTCTCTGAAATTAAACTCGTCCAAAACTGAGGTCCTGGTATTTGGCAACAACCCCTCCATTTGGACAGACAGTTGGGGGCCTGTCCAACTTGGTTCTTTACCCACAACAGTGCCTAAAGCTAAAAATCTAAGAGTGATTGTTGTTACCAAGCTTTCCTTTGGAGAGCAAATCAACATCATCACCTCTTCATGTTTCTTTATCCTTAAAATTCTGAGGAAGATACTTCCCTCAATTCCTTCGGATCTAAGGAAAAACGTGGTGTCCGTATTGATATCATCGAGGTTGGATCACTGCAATGCTCTTTTTTACCAGCGCCTCAAGACGCAGCATCAAAAAACTGCAGATTGGTCAAAATGCCGCAGCAAGAGTACTCCTAGAAATCTTCAAATTTAACTCTGCATTCAAAGCCCTATTCCATCTTCACTAGTTGCCGGTAGCTAAATAGATCCAGTTTAAATCACTTTGCATGGGTTTCAAATCTTTGAACAATTTGGGGCCAATGCAGCTGGCAAACCATATATCTCAACAAGGTTCCTCAGGTCAGCTGAGCTTGGGAATCTTGTGGTCTCTAGAGTAAAAAGAGCCAGGTGGGGTGGCAGGAGCTTCTCCACTACAACAGCTAAATTGTGGAACTCTCTGCCAACCCCACTCAAAAAAGAGACCAACCTGCTAAAATTTAGAAAGGGCTTAAAAACGTGTCTCTTTAAGGCATAACATCTAATCCACTCTAGTCTAATCCGTATGTTCTAAGGGTAGCGCCTAGACACTTTAGGGTATTTGTTTCGCTCTATAAATATATCATCATCACCTTGCATACTTGTACATCATGAGAACTCTACCTAAACACACTCACGAAGGGATTTAGGCTAGTGTTTTGTGGCCCCATACAAGCTAGGGCCAGGGCAGAGACGTAGGACATTCAAGACACTTCTGTAGGGTGGAGACTCTAGAAGCTTCTCCCACTTCAAAGTGGGCACCAGATATAAAAAGAGGACCCTCAGAACCACTCCTCAGTACGCTCCTGGACCTTTGGATACTACAGAAGAAGGACTCCCTGCTGCCTGTTCTTCTTGCTAAGAAGGAAGACTGGACCTCCACCCCTCATCGCAGGCTGAAGTGACTCCAAGGGTATGCAGACTGATCTCCTGTTCTGAGCTTCAAGGATGCAGCAAGCTCCAGAGGACTCTGCAACTGCCCAGCTGACTAGCTGCACAGGACTTATCTGGACCTGCAATTAGACCTATGTGAGCTTTGCTGGCCTCTGCTGGAGTGGGTTCCTGATCCCCAAGATGGGCCCTCAGGTCCTGGACCCTAGGTGTGGCATCAGTTGAATTCCCCTTTGAAGAAAAGGGGAAATCCTGAGTTTTGGGCTCCTCGCGACTGCAAAAGGGCCTACTCACACCAAGATTTTGACTTCTGCGTCGCCCACCAATGAGAAGCTCCAGTCTCTCCATGCTACAGTTACTACCAGTGACAAACGACAACACAATATCTGCATTTGTGCTACAGCATCAACAGCTCGCAGTGACCAGCAACGTGAATCTCCCGCAGCAACTGTCCTCAACGCCGACAGGATCTTTGCGTTGCAATGACGATAGTCCTCAATGCCCTGCCTGTTATTTGTGCTACAGTGACAACCATCCGCTACACTCTGCCTGCTCCTCGCTGCCTCCTCCACTGCGAACTGGACACTTTGTGCTAGACTTTAGATGGTAACTTTAACTTTTTCGGCAGGACTGACCTGGTTCCTGCATCCAACCCACACTCCATCACTGTCAACCTGAAGTTGTAACTTTTAACCCGTCTCACACAACGAGATAGCTGCAAGTGGTGATTTGTGCTTTTAGGTGCTGTCCTAACTGTAAATCTTTGAAATTACATATATTCATGTGAGGAAGTCCCGCAGTTAAACCCCCCTCCCCCCGAAGCCTTGAGGGACCAATGGACTACGCACCTTGGTTCCTGTGTTCCGCGGATGAGGAGAAAAATCCCGTAGTGCACCAAACGCTAACCAAGAACTATCCTTCCCCTTCCCAGGGCGGAGCTACCGTGGTTCTGGGATTGAAGCCAATCCAGACCAGGCACGTGAGCGAGGAAGGCGAATCTGGTGCCCTGAGGTGTGATGTAAAGGAGCCGGAGACAGAGAGAAAGGACGTCGTCGTCAAGAACCAGAAAGACACGAAGGAGGATTCCGGGGAGAGCAATTCCAGAAACGGGATCAGACGAGCAGACGACCCCCTACAGAACACGTGAACTAGAGCGTTAGCGGCGGAAGAAGACCCAGATGCCCAAGAAGACCCCGACGCTCAAGAAGACACAGACGTATGGTGGGAAGAGTGGTGCACGCCGGGAGACGCGCAGGAGCCGCCGCAACCCAGGAGGTCTGCGGCTTGAGGCGGTACGTGCTGCGGGCACAAGGGTGTGTTGGTGGGTGGAGGGTGGATTAAGGAATCTTCATGGCCGCATTAGAAAGGCTCAAGCACCGACTCTGGGTGTTAAACGGCCTTGGGGAATTGTTCACCCTCCTCCCTTACCTGTCTCACTTTCCTGCCTCACTATCCAGCACTACCCCACCCCTTTGCCGGGAATGATACTAGCAATTAAATCTGGGCAACAAAACAAAAGCCCTACAGATAAAGTGCACCCTATATTTTTTTGTTATTATTTTATTTTGACACTTCCGTAATTCACCTGGGTGTGGTGGAAGAATATTTCCCCTTCTAATTCAAACATACTCACCGCTTCCTTTTGTTGTGTTGTTCCTTCCCTCCAAGCCACCCGGGATCCCGTCCACCGGCAGGGGAATACCTAAAGAAGGAAGAAAGAGCGTGAAGAAATGTTCTAAAGACATCCAGAACAGCCTTATATATACATGCATATGTAAAGATTTTTCCTATAACGAACTTGTATGATTGAAGAATAAAACTACCACTATTAACACATTACGGCCTCCTCGCTTCTGTTTCCGCCCATCCCTCAGACAATTCACTTCTACTGATAGGATTTTGTGATTTTGGTCTCAATTAATTTATTAAATCTTACTTTATTTTTCTACATTGGTGTTAGATTTTTCTTGTGTTGTGGTTTCACTTTATTACTGTTTGAATTGCTGCATAAATACGTTACACATGGGGGGTGTGACTTGGCTGTGGAGTAAGATGGCTGCGCTTTGGGGGAGCTCCCGATCGAGCCCTGAAATCCGTCAGTAATTTGAGTCCCCACATGATGCCATACCTCAAAAGTGTTGAGCGGGTGGTGCGGGAGCATTCCCTATCCCCGGTCTTGAGCCGCGGACCACACAGGGCACACAGGAATTCAGAGGTGTGGCCATTGGTGCTGTGCCTGGGCCCGGCATGCACGGAACATCAGAACACTGCCACCTAGCGGAGGGTGGGCTGTCTAGCGGCGATCCACGGAGAGGCTGGACGGAGCGGGAAGTGCGCCGGCCGTGAGACCGTGACCACCTGGGCCGTGGGTAGGCCTGGGTAGAATCCGGACCAGGAGCTGTCAGTGGGCTGGGCTAGCATGGAGGCCGGGGCTGTACTCGGGAGGCGTGGAGTATGGACTGGGCCCTGTGGAAATTGCCCAGCGGTCAGCCGGGAGATGCGTTATGTGAGTCCTCCTCTCTCCCTCCCTCCCCTCAAGATGCAGAATCTGTAAACTGGCTGGGAGGCCAGGGTCCAGGGCGGGTGCCACAGCAGATGACGACAAGGGAAGGAGAGCGCTGCTCAGACCTGCTCCCCTTGAGATCTCGAGGGCTGTTTTGTTACCGTGGCAGAAGATCCCTCGGCTGGAGGTGAGAGGGGCTGAGGTCTGAGGAGGTATGAGGGTACGGACTGGGCGGGGGCCACGGACAGCAGAAATCTGATCTGGGATCTGATCACAGCAGGAGATTATCGGTCAAGACGCTGGGACTGGCCACCCCGGAGCTACTACTTTGATCTACGCTGGGGGCCCAGCTCATGAGTTAGTGGGGGATGTTCCTCCCCCACCGTCTTCAGGTTAGTCGCATTCTTTCCTTGAGTTGGCCCAGGCCGGGGTGCAAAGTGGAGTGGTGCCCGGTGAGGAAACTCCTTACACTTTTCCCTGGTTGCATGAAAGAGCGTCAGGGATTGGTTCATCTTGATCATTAACACCCCTAAACAGTTAGCAGATGCACTACTGATTAAAATACAGATAGTGAAAGGGGCCCTCAGGACAGGAATATTGATACCAGCTTACAAAATCAAACTAGCTGAAATCAATAAAGAAATTTCCGAAAATAATGACTACCTGATGAAACAAAAGGTTACCAAATTACAAAAGGACATAAAAAAGTTTAACAAGGAGAAAGATTATCCCTAATTTAAAGAGGACTACACCACCGTTGGAGTTCACAGTTCATCAGACAAAAGTCAAACTTCACGTAGGAGAAAATCTCATCCAATAGTAGTAACTCAAGCAATGATAGCAGGGGCAGCAATTGACCAATAACAGGTCCACGGCCATCTGCTTTTGGGTATGGGATGCCCCCATACAAGTACCTGCCTAAAAACAATACCTGATGTTCCCACAGGGCCCACAACAGTTCTTCTCTCATACTCCTAACCCATATTTTTTAGACAGAGGCTGGGGCAGAGGAAGTAGTCGCAGACGAGGAAATCAAAACAAACAATGCAGACCCGTAGTCAATCGGGGAAGAAAAATGTATAGTTAATCTATCTCCCAGGGCTCTGAAGTCCGTAAGAAGGGCTTAGGGTTTGTACCGACACCCAAAATAGACAAATTCTGGGATAACTGTGAGCTACAAAACTTCTTCCGAAAGATACGCCTGCAGGAGTTCTCTCAGGACAAACCGATTCAAGAACAGATGAACACAGGGCTACGGAATCCATCAAAGTTTACCCCCAATGCCAGTAAGATACCTAACAAAATCCTAACATTCGAGCAAGCAGTTTTGAAAGAAATTACTAGAAGTGATAAGAGAGTTGCTTTTCACAATCTCTCAGCTTTAGAAATTGCGGCTATGAATTCTTTGGGTAATGATCATAAGATCACTATCAAACAAGCAGACAAGGGAGGGGCTACTGTGATTATGTCCACTTTGGACTACGACGATGATTTTAACCACCAGTTTGCTAACCAACACTACTAAACCTCTATTCCTAACGACCCCAAGGGATGCCTTACCACACTGATTACTGCCATGGTTTCTTTGGCAGAAACCCAGTGTTGGATAGTAGGAATTAAGCTGACTTCCTCACCAGAGAACCAAGGATTCCCTATTTCTATATCCTGCCGATAATTCATAAGGGCCTTCTTCTGCATCCAGGACGACCCATTGTGCTGGGGATTAACTCCCTGCTAGAGCCCCTGTCCCACTTCTGCTACCACTTCCTTCAACCAGTGGTATGGTTAACGCCCCCATTCTTACAGGACACTAGGGATGTCCTACGGCTAATTGAGAACACCCACACTACCAATGAAATTGACCTGTTGGTCGCTTTGGACGTAGAGGTGCTTTACACTAACATTCCACATACAGCCACATTAGAGGTGGTAAGAGAGTGCCCTACTAGCACAGAACTGGAGTTCATCCACACCAGTCAGCTTAATCATCGAGTGTGCTACGCTAGCCCTCACAGAACATTACTTTCAATTCAATAAGCAACTATATCACCAGACACAGGGGACATCTATGGGGAGTATATTTGCCCCGAGTCTGGCCGGTCTGTATAAGGCAGCTTTTGAAAGAGAGATGATCTTCCATAAATCTAATCCCTACAATGTCAACATATCAGTATAGCGTAGATAAATTGATGACATTCTGATTTTTTGGAAGGGCGAAAGGGCGAGATGTGAAAGCTTTTGCAAGTGGATTAACACCCTTAATCCTTACCTCCGCTTGTCCAACACCATATCAAATGACAAAAGCCCAATTCTAGACCTCATGATTATACTAACAGAGGGTCATCTTACCACTATGGTATGTAGAAAGCCCACGGGCTGCAATAGTCTTCTCTTATACGGTAGCCATCACCCGAAAGCCCTCAGAACAACCTACCCTTTGGGCAGTTTCTACAGCTGCGCCGCAACGGCAGTACCCTGCAGGACTACAACACTGAAGCAAACCAACTACCACACAATCTCAGTACACATACAGCCAGAGACAAGAGACTGACGCATTGACATGTGTAACCACTTACACACTGGACTCCAACTGAATTCACAAGATCATCAAGAAACATTGGGGCATTTTACAAACTGACAAACTGATATTACCCCCATCCCGGTTCGCCTTCAAACGCAAAAGGAACATGAAACACATGCTTATACATACTAGACTGCCACCTTCAACTAATCATGACCAGAGATCCCTTTGGGACCTTTCCCCAGTGACAGTGCACTATCCATGCGGATCCTACACTGCATGTGCTTTCACTGAGATGACAAAGGAAATTAAATTGACCAATACGTTCAATTGGATTTAGAAAAAACACACCAACTGCAATACAGGCAATTGTATATACACTATCATGCTCTTGCGATTTGAGGTACATTGGTATGACCACAAGAGCGGTCAAAACACACATTATGGAACACCGCAGTTACATCCGGTGCCACAGACTTAAAACCAAGATGTGCACGCATTTCAAACAGAAGGGACACATACCTGACAATTTACGGTGGACCATTATTCAGGCACACCCACTTATGAGCAAAATCACCCTCTTCAGGAGAGAGCAAAATTGTATCTTTCGTCTGTCCACTGACAAACAGGGATTGAATGAGGACATTCCTTGGAGTGAATTGAATAAGTAGAGCTCCCACATACCACCTTTATTTGAGGTTTCCACTCGCACCCTTATCTCTGCTGGGGAATACTTTGCACACTGCTCCCTGGCATACAGTCCTTAAGCCTTCACACCTGTATGTACATTGACATATACCTCTCATATTCTTCAATTGATGGCCTCTTACTATCCTAGCCTTTTCACCACCCACGGGCCAGCACCCCGGCATTCTTGACACTAGCAATGTGTTACCATTCCTAGGCATCATCTTTCACTACTAAACTATCTGACTACTGCTCCCATGATTGCCAGGGAATGCTGTAGTCTCTTGCGGCCCAGCCCACACTTTTACGCCCCCCCTCCCCCCATGGGGTGACGATTGCCTGGCCCAGTCCCCCCAACCCCTACTTTTTTTCTGACTTGATTGTCTTTTATGCTGGTTCCTCCACTTCAATGACACCAATGATATTGTGGCTGTTTACCTCGGGGGGCACTTCTATTTGATTGTTGGAAGCCCCCGATTACGTCTCTGTGTATGTTCGACATGGCGCACACTTTTGCCGGTTTGGCCGATTCCTCAGCACCTTGACTACAGATAAGAGTATGCCTTCTTATGCCTCCTCTAACTGGTTTCCCTTAATCGAGTCTGTGCCCCTCTCCACATTGTTTTGCAACTAGCGATATTTTCAACCCACAGGAGTAAATTGATTTCCTTTTATAAAACCTCCCCGGGTTCTTCCAACATGGTGCTCCCGATGTGCCCACTTTTAATCGCTTTGCATTTCGCCTGTGCCGGCATGCCTACTGCAGTTGCGAGTATTTAACCTCTCATTCCTCAAGCCCTCCCACTCTTTCAAGTTGGTAGAGTGAGGGTAGGTCATCCGGGTATCCAGCCGCATCTTAACTGTGAGTAAATGCCACCTCGGTCATGGTGTGTGCTATACATTAGCATGCTGCTGCTGTTATACATACTTGGTATATTCATTCTCCCCACTCCAGGGCACTATCATTTAGCTATACCATTAAATGTGTGCTATACATTGACATGCTGCTATACATATTTGATTATTCTTTCTCCCCACTTGAGGACGCTAAATTTTAGCATTCCCTCTACCAAAACTTGATGCAATTGGTTACCCACCCCAGATTATTTTAAGTCATGGTGTATGATAGCCTCCCTGCCTGCTTATGCCTCTAGATGTGCCCCCTGTCTGCCACTCTCTTCTCCCTTTCCACTGTGCCTTATATGCACTGTTCAACTAACAGCATGGGGAGAACTCTACTGCGTATTGTATTGAGAGTTTTATTGATGTATGCAATTACTTTTTCAGGTCAGTATCTCCACATGGTACTCCACATTTAGGTTTTTCTAGGGCTTGGTCTACCCCTTACACTAACTAGGATGCCAACCACTGTGTAGATAAACATTTTATTTTTGGTCATGATGATTTGCTAAATGATCGCTTATGTAACATACGAAGCAAGAAACATGTTGACCTCTCTGTACTAGCAACCACTGAAACATTATGTCAGTGGTTTGTTAACTCTGGTTTTAACTAGACAAGTAGACTCACCGATTAAAACTTCTTTAGAGTACTACTTAGTCTTCTTTTGATTTTCTTTATACACTTTAACCACACCATTCACCTATCTACACTCCACGGCCCTACACTTGCACTTCACATTACGGCTTGGGAACAAAAGATCTCCGATAAAGAGCCCTTTGAAGGGCCGGCCTGACAAGGAGCAAGCCCTATGATGAAGCATGACACCCTTCTGGGTTTTTGAGGGCCCTAGTTCTAAAAGGAGTAGACTCCGGCTCCACCCTTTGAATATATATACTGACTGATCCATATAATGTTTTCTCTCTCTGTATCCTTAGGAACTGCATACCTTATTGATATAATAGTGAATAAGCTGCAACCCAAAAGACTGTCAAAATTCATTTCAATTGAAAGAGCACATAGAGCTCCAGTGCCCCCGTCTAAGCCTGGGGCCCGCCTGGCACGATTATCTTAAAATATTTAATTACAGTGACAGAGATGCAATCATTCAGGCAACCAGAATGAAACGGGAAGTAAACTTTGAGAACACCCTGGACCGCTTCTTTCCCGACTTTACTCTGCACGTGCAGCATCAAAGGAGAAGTTTTGAACCAGCGAATGGGAAGCTCAGAGAGAGAGATACATTAAATATATGATGATTTTCCCTGAAAAACTACGTGTTATAGCAGATGGCAAGACCTGGCACTTCGTGTCTCTGGAAGAAGCCTGAGAGTGGCTGGAGGGGTGGCGTACATTTGGTTGGAATAAAGGCAAGAGTCCAGGTCGCAATTGAGGAGCCACCAAAGGTGGTACTGAAGTGGGTGGTTCGCAGAACCAGCAGTCTACGAGGTCACTGGCGGCAAGTCCACAGACAGATGAGGGGGGCGAGGAGGCCTGAATAAAATAGGCTGCTTTGGAGGTGAGAGTATGTGGGGCCTGATATTAATTAGGAGAAAGGGTACATTGGGGGGCCCCGTTGGCTGGACACTTTAAACAGACTCCTTCGAAAGCCAGACTTTGCCGCAGTTGGTGGCTCACAATGGCATAAGGGGACTACAGTCCGAGGAAGGGCTTGTCTGTGGAGGCAGTCAGGGTTGGGAGAGCTTCTCCTTTGTCTTGGAGGGCCGAGTCCACCCTAGTTGAAGTTCAGGCATGTTATTTAATGGCACTCTGCAGGTTGGGAAGTTGGGGATTCAACAACCAGATTCGCAGGGTAGCAGGGAGGGGGGAGGTGGGACAATGATGGGGACAAGGGGGTTGTTATTCACTAGTTAATTGCAGTCATCTTGATGATACTGTAGTGGATGGGAAATGGGCTAGATTAGAGGACGACCTCCCAGGGAAGGAGAATAGCACGCTTGCCCGGGCTCTGCAGCCTTGGAGTGCAGTGGGTCTCAATGGTTTCCCACCCGAGCTGTTTATATGCATGCTCAATAAAACGGCACCACACCTCCTTACAATGTTTCAAGAAGCGAGCCAGGCTGGGGTTCTGCTGCGGGATCAACATTTGGCAGTGATAGTGGTGATACCTAAATAGGGTAAGCCTTCAACAAGCTGTGGATCGTATAGACCGATATCCCTCCTGGGAATTTGAGGTTAAGGTCCTGGCGAAGGTCCTTGCCATGCCTCTTGGCACGGGGATTTCCTCTCTTGTTCACCCAGATCAATCGGGCTTTATGCTGCACAGGCATATCAGACTTAATCTGCGTAGAATATTTGGGATCTGACTCCTTGCAGTTGTCGGCCCTCCTATCCCTGGATGCCAGATTGGCTGAAAGTGTGGAACTGAATTACTTGTGGGCGGTCGTGGCACGCATTGGGTTTGGGCCAAGGTTTATTGGTTGGATAAAGTTACTATATGAACAGCCACTGGCGAGGGTGTGGGTTAATGCAACTGTATTCTGCGAGTTTCCCCTACAGAAGGGGACAAACAGGGGTGCCCCTTATATCCGATTTTATTCGCCTTGGCTCTTGAACCTCTGGTGGTGTTGGATCCCCAGGACCCACTGATATGGGGTATCCCAATAGGTGACGAGTGGGAAGAGCGCATATCCTTATATGCAGATGATATTCTGTTATATGTCCAGCGTCCGAGGCAGTCCATCAACAGAATTCTGTAAATATTCTGTATATTCGGAGACTTCTCAGGGTACCACATTAACTGGGATGAATCCTTGCTGTTTTAATTGGGAGGAGGGACCCCTAAGTTGACGTTGAGGTGTGAGGTTCCCGTGGAGTTGGGGAGGTTTAAATACTTGGAGAGAAATATAACAAGGAACCAGCAAAGGTTTTATGAAAGAAACTTACTACCCCAACTGGATCGATTTAAGAGGGATGCCCAAAGCTGAAAGTTGTTGCCTTTTCGTTACCAGGCCGCGCTGCCTTATTTAAAATAATGACACTTCCACACCTTCTCAGTGTCTTACAGAATACCCATATCAAATTCCGACATTGTTCTTCCGATCGATATAAACTGAGTTGCGATCCCTGTTGTGGAGTGGAGTTGCGCACCCTGTTGTGGAGGCATAGCCTTACATAAATTGCAGAGGGGTATTTATGAGAGGGACTGGCAGTTGTATTATTGGGCTGCCCAGTTGGTCACAGTGAATGTTTGGGGCCCAGAAGGAAACAGCCGGCAGAGTGGACAGGTCATGTATGAGGACCAGGGGCTATACCTCTCTAACATACGACAGCAGGAAGAGCCAGGGGCTGCAAGCGCACACACAGACAGTAATTAAAACCTGGTAGGAGGCAATGAAATTCGTGGGTTGGGAGGGCAGGATGATAGCAATGACCCCCCTGTGGGATAGCGCCCAACTACGCAAAGTGGGCAGGCAGAAGGGCTTTGGTAAACAGGAACTTCTGGGCTTTGAAAGACTTGGTGATGTCTGGAGGAACCAAGCATACGTGAAGTTTGCGATCATCTCACAATATTATGAAATTGTCCCGGGGAATGGCTATGATACTTGCAACTGGGCCACACGCTCCTGGGTCACATCTGCAAGGGTGAAGACATGGCCGAGACCTCCCCCCTGTCGAACCCTTTAGAGGGGAAGACGCTATCATTACTATACAAAATAAATTGGTAAATAACGCTCCTGAGACTGCATGGGTGGGATATGTAGGCCCAATAGAGGATGAAGACTGGATAGAGGCCCTACAGGGCCCGGGAAAAGTGGCGATCAGTCCCAGTTTCTGTCTGATCCAGTTGAAGGTCTTTCACCAAAGTTATGGCTCCCGGACGCTGTTGCATCGCCTAGGTAAGGTGGAGTCATCTCTGTGCCACAGGGGGTGTTGTCAGGAAGGAACTTTCTAACATCTTCTATGGGAATGCCTGTAGACGCAGAAATACTTGGGCAAAATCAGGAGAATTATGGCATAAGTGGTGGGTTTGGAGGTCCCATTGGTGCCAAAATGGGTACTGTTAGTGATTTCCGGGGAAGAAGCATCACCCAAGATCTGGTTGGTGCTGACGGCAGTGGTGAAAAAATGCAATCTCGCTAGGTGCTGAGGAGTCCGGATTCTGCCGGTGGTGGTGGGCTGGAAGACTGATCTGGACTGGTGCTGGCTGGCCGGCCGAGCGCAAAATATACCAAAGTAGAGGCTGCCCAAAGAAATGGGAAAAGATTTGGGGGCAGTAGCAAGCTTACCGACGACTGTAGGGGGAGTGCTAGGCAGGCCATGAATGTCACCCATCACTGTTGTTGTACCTTCTCCGATCGCTAAAAGATAATTATAAACTCACTGGCTCAATGGTATCACTGATGTACTGCTGTTGTGTCGTTTGCAATAAAAAGATTTTTTTTTAAATATATGTTACATATTGCCTCTAAATTAAACCTCACTGCTTTTGTGCCAAACTACCAGGGGTTTAATCACAGGTTAATTTGGGGTTTACTTGTGACTTCACCCTGAGAGGATATGAGGTTGCTGCTTCAGTAGGGTTTCACTCTCTCAACCAGTAACATAAGTTCAGACACTCCTCAGTACACTAATGGTGATATTTTGATACCTGGGTCCATATTTTATTACTTTCTTATTTTTTGGAGCAATTTAACAACTAACAGTACTTCTGCTGCGTTGCACAAAGTGGAGAACATAGCGCAGGACCATTTTTATAAAAAAATGGCCTACTGTTGCCAGGGCTCTAACCTGATGCACTAAAATGGCTGCCGTGCATGACGCACAGCCTCACACCAATGTACAGTCTCGAGTGCGCATTGCGTAGCATAAGATTTGTACTGGAAGCACACGCTATTGTTTTTCTTTGCCCCAATTAGATATTGTTGCTATATGGGTGAGGGATCACTGAAATGGTCTACAACCTGTTCTGTACTCTTTCCTGCTTGCTCTTCATTGACTGAAACGTATGTGTGTTTATATGTTTGCGGATATTGTGGTATCAGGTGTCTAGCACAATTAAAGTATTGTACTTATTTGATATTATCATGTCCTCATTGCTTTCGATTACACTGGTTGTAATTTGCAGCTGAGGATAGATGTGTTGGTCTTGTGGGCATCTGCGTATGTCAGCATAGGTTTTTGTGTACACAACCGCTGCACTTTATTTTCTACTGATACTGTGATATTGTAGTGGGGAATTGCTCTTGTTGTTGGATTTGTATTGTCTCTGAGGTAGTACACTACACAATGCATTTTGCCCATTGCAGTACTTTGTTGTGGTTAGTTTTCTAGTGGATGGGGTCACCGATGCCTACTAGGGTAAGAGATATGGAAACTTGAAAGTGTTTTCGATGAGTGTTTGTCAGTATTTCATTGCACTGCCTTGTTTGTTATGTATTGTGCACTTTTGCTTTTACATAACATGGACGTTGTCCTCAGTTTGTTTGCTTGATTGTCATGAGCCTGCCTTTTTCACCTTTTTACCAAAGTTTATTTTCAGATTCCTTGTTTTCTATCATAAAGTGTGCTCCAGCGTTTTACTTACAGTGATACAAATCAAAAATCTGTGTTGGTAGGCGCTGTATAAAAAGCTATTACAAACAATTTCCCAAACTTCCAATCTGAAAACGTTTCTTTTCTGTTATTGTATGACATCTTCTCGTTAAGTGAGGTATTTTAGGCTTCAGTGAGCTGTAAGCATGTAGCAGGTGTCCCCATATACACACTGCTACATGTTACTAGACACTGTAGTGCTGTGCAAGCATACCCACTTAACAAAAAACAAATAAAAACACGTATGGGCTGCTCTTACTGGATTGCAGTGTTTTGATTTGTTTTGCATTGTAGTTTTTTGCTTAGACTAGCAATAGTCTTCAGCTAAAAAAGTGTCATCCTGCCATGGACCTTTTTCTTACAAATGTAATTTATGCTTCTTGTTAGGCATTACCTGCATTACTTTTTCAATCGCGCTACTGCGCATATTAGTGTATTTTGCTGCTGCGCAGTTATTTTTTATTTCCGCTAGGGCTGTGCTATGTAGTACCCAGTGATATGTACACTGACAGGAATGATGTGGCATTATGTAGTGTCACTCTTCATACCAATCCTGATGCCACCAGCTCCGCTTTTGCGCTTCCTGTTAAATTGAAATGTCACTTAAGAGATGCTGCGGGGAGAAGGCACGTGTGAGATGCATCATTGAGCTGATAAGCCCGGACATTAATGCAAATGGAATCCGGCAAAAAGTCGTTCATATTATGTATAGCGGGGGCGGGGGGAAAAAAACTTTGATTAATACAGATTATTTTCAATGTGAAAGGCTGGGAAGAATATTCCCTTTTTTACCAGAAATAACTCGAGTCTTTGCATTATCACGATCCTGTTGTGCTAACAGGGAGCAGTCGTTGGTGCGCCTCGCTTCTTAGCAATGCTATCTGTAATTCCTATACTGAGCCGGTGGGCCATATGGATCAGTGCAGAACTGAGCGCCTGTTTTTATGCGTTACGTTGTCTAAAGGGCATCATTTTTTTTTGTTTACATTTTTTTATTAGGGTTTTGCATACAAATTAACACAATGCATGGCAACCATATTACATGTGAATCCATTCTTGTTTTGCATCAGTATGACTTATCGTTGCTTCGTTTTCCTAGGGTAGTTATATTGATTGTCGTGTCTCTGGGACTAGTTGTTAGTACTAAGTCCACCCGCCTCCCATCAGTTCGTCCCAGTAGACCGTCACTGAAGTCATCCCGGGGGCGTGGACGTGTCCCTGATTCTCCGCCGTCGATATGGTTTTCCCGCCGACTATCTGTGTAGCTTCTCCCTGATAACGAGTGTATTAAATTGCGTCAGTAACTAGGGTATCGGTATTTGAACTGCCGATGGGTTCAACTGTTAACCGTGGGGTCTAAAGGGCATCATATACTCAGAATTTCATCGAGTAACAACATGATTTTTAGACAGCACAGCTGGGGAACAGAAAAAGGCAGCCCCTGCTCACCCTTTGTGAGTTGTGCTCTCTCATGCTATGGCACATAGAATAACTGAGTTCATCTTTTCAGTGTACAGCGAGCCAATTTATAACAAGCATTGACAATGCAATAGGTCTCGCCTTTGAATAAGTTAAAGCCATATTCTTTGGTAATGAAATTGTATGGCAAAGCACATGGCTTTAACTTAATGAAAGGCGAGACCTATTGCATTGGTAATGCTTGTTTTAAAAGCAGGGGCGGCGTATACCTGGAGATTAATTATAACATTGGCTGGAATTCCGTCGATCCTTCTGTGTGTGCAGAAATATTCAGCCTCTAACATACCTTTATTGTTCTTAGTGTTTATGAGGGGACAAAACCTGGAAAGCCATCATCCAATTATCTGAATTGCCAATGTCCCATCTTAAGGATGCCGCTTCCAGAATATTAACGCATACTTTTGGTGAAGCAAGGAGGGAAACTAAGGTGCATTTAATTTGGCTGTTTATTTAATTAAACTGAACAAAGAATGTGGTGTAATGCGTAACATATAAAACCTAAAAGTACATGTGTTGTCTAGCGTTGTCCCAATAACATGCTCCTGCTCCGTGGTGCTGGCGAACTTTTAAATGGGGAGGCATAAGTTGGTGGTCTAAATTGTATCCAGCAAGCCTCCATTATGCATGTTGCTGAAGGAGTGAGCTTCAGGCATATATAGCATCTTTCCTCGCAGCTCCATCCACGTCCCTTTAGTGCATCACAGGCCAACTTTGAAATAGTCTTTTTTTTGCGACTGACCTTCCCTTACTATGTAGCTCCTAAGAGAATATATGTAATCATTGAGTAAGACACACCTACTCTGAACAAGCAGTGGGAAAGCCAATACGGATGGTGTTGGCTACCAGCCTATTGTCTTTGTTAGTGCTTGTTTTACGTAGTTGCAATTTTGATTATTATTGGCGAATCTGCTGAGCCCCTCCAACAGCGGCAAAAAAGATGGCTAAAAGCACAAGCATTTGCAATGCAATAGGTCTCGCATTTACAGGAGTTTGAGCTATTGGCATTGTAATTGACAATGCGTTTTATTTATGTTTTACAAACAAAAACATAAATAAGAGGCATTGTCATTTACAGTGCCAATAGCTCAAACTTGCGTAATTGCGAGACCTATTGCATTGCAAATGCTTGTTAATTTGGAGTCTACCTTTCAGCTGAACATGCTTTCCGAGTATTTACATAAAAGACAGAGTGCTTCACAGTTAACCTCCCCCATGACCCTCCAGCTGGTCCGACATAATTGCCAGGCCTACTTTGGGGTTCCTGTTCGGCCCTGTTGTTGAGTATCCTACCCAGGGCTTTAAGTGGGATAAAAAAAAATGGGTGGGGGTGGGGGGCGGTGTTGCGCGGGGTCTATACGACTTGTATTTTGCTGTCTCTTTTGTCATTGCATCCAGGCATAATGATACAGCAAGTAACATGATACCTACAGCAAGTTAGGACTATTGGCTTTGTCAATCGTTGTTAGTTGCATAAGATAAATTAGCAGTAACTGTGGCTTGTATATAATATTGAAAAAGCATCCACTTGAAGCTCTAGTGACACCACGACAATGTTACTGCTCCTGAGTTTCAAAAAGAGACAACAATATAATCATGCAGTGGCTGAACTCGACAGATTAAGAAATATATCCCAAATTATATATAACAGTCGGTAGACGCATGCCTCTACAGTGTTCTCTTATATCTTGAAACCAGAATTGGTCAAGTTCGTATCCTTTCAAAGTTCCCTTTTCAAACAATCATTATCAACGCCAAGTCTGGCCCTGGCACGGTAGTGCGATTTGTGTTTAGTATTAATAAAATTTGACACTTCAGACAGCAGTTTCAGCAGAGAGGACAAAGAAGGAATGGGCATGGAATCCAAATACAGAAACTGAAACTTCTCTATCAAGGGGAAACATCACTGCCAAAGTTCAGAGCTTGTGAAAAAGCGACCAGCGAAATCACTTGATAGTTAATGTTCGGGGGGGGGGGGGTCTAAGCAAAAATTACGGGGGGGCGGCTGAATCTTTAAACAGTAGGCAGAGTGGCGCTGATTTCGGGGGTGGGGGGCTGAATCTAGGCAGAGTGGTTGCGGGGGTTCTTAGAAGGGGTGAACCAACAGCGAGGCCTCATTAACATGCAAATGGTCTTTTTAAAGACCTGTGAAGTGCTCAGGCGCGGCTTTGTGTCTGCCCAGGAAGCGGTCTCATCCCGGGCTGCCACACACGACGTGGGGGGGGGGGTGGGCTGAAGCCCTTTGAGTTCAATGGGTGATGCGCGCCTGATCACAGGTAAATGCGGGAGAGAACGGGGTTGTTGAGCAGGGCCGGGCTGGCTTGCCCGGGCATCGGGCGTTTCCTGTAGCAAAAGTGCTTCACAGTTAACCTCCCCCATGACCCTCCAGCTGGTCCGACATAATTGCCAGGCCTACTTTGGGGTTCCAGTTTGGCCCTGTTGTTGAGTATCCTACCCAGGGCTTTAAGTGGGATAAAAAAAAATGGGTGGGGGTGGGGGGCGGTGTTGCGCGGGGTCTATACGACTTGTATTTTGCTGTCTCTTTTGTCATTGCATCCAGGCATAATGATACAGCAAGTAACATGATACCTACAACAAGTTAGGACTATTGGCTTTGTCAATCGTTGTTAGTTGCATAAGATAAATTAGCAGTAACTGTGGCTTGTATATAATATTGAAAAAGCATCCACTATCACTAGGAGGCCGCTCAGAGGGACAACGTGGTCTCGGTCGCCTGTAGCTCAATGCAAAAGGCACGTTAAAATTACATATGATGGAGCCATCTCAAAACGAGGAGTGAAGGGCGAAACCATGCATTGTACATGATAAGCACGTGTGGAATTCAGACACCACAGCTTGAATGCAGACAGTGGGTGACCTTTCCTAACTGTGCCTCAATCCTAGTAAAAACTAGGCAAATAATTTTGCACATACACATTTCACAACTGTCCCAAGTAATACAGATTATTTTACAAAATAAAGTAGATGAACAGAAATAGAGCCTAATCAAACAAAACAAAAAAAACAGAGAATTTACATTCTTTGGCGGATGGCCCCGCCCCCAGGGCCTATCAGGAAGCTACAGCTTGGTTTAAATGGGTGGGTGAGAGCGCGTCACAATGGTAACGAGGACAGCCCCAGAAACAGGCTTTGCTGCTGGAACACAAGGACAAACATCTAAAGATAAGCATCGCGATCACGATAAAACATCAAAGCGGCCGAGCGGCCGCGAAAGTGAAAGACAACGAGTGCTTTCAGGCTGCCAAATGGTGCGCGCGCCCGGCACACATGCACAGTAGTTGGCGGCCTGAAAGCACTCGTTTGCACTTCCAAAAGTGCTTACTATAAGTCTCGCCAGAGCAGCGCTAAAGCGCTGTCTCAGGCGAGACCTAAAAACTATGTTTTGGTCTCTAAAAGCGCACATTGCCAAAGCCCTTGCTTTTGAGAAAACTACTTTGTGTGTGGATGCATTCCTTGTGAAAGGGCAGACTGAGCTCACTCGCAATATTATCAAAATTCTGAAATGGGCAGACCCACTGCTGCGTGTTGCATCCTATAGTTGGCTGAAATGCGGGCAGACCGACATAGTCACCGCAGGGGACCCTTATAAGAGGGCGGCCCCTTTAGTGCCACAAGATGGCACACTGGGCAGCCTAGTGTCCAGAGACCCCTTGGGGGTCCCGCGTGTCACTTCCTGCTGGGGTGGGGTCGGGGAGAGGTATAAATCCCTCCCCCGCCCACCTGGCAGCCTCTTTGTACCCTTACCCTGACGCCGATTCGGTCCTGTCCCCAGGAGCTGCCTACTATCGCGATGAGTGTTAATCCCCACCCACCCCCACCCCCAGGCTGGGTTGCTCAACCCGGCTTCGGGTGTGGCGGCGGCCCGCCAGTGAGGGGGGGAGGGACAGCTCCTGGAGGGCTATGGCAGCGGCACCCCTCCGTTCAGGGCCAGCACTGTGCTGACCGGGTAGGGGGCACAGAGGTGGAGGTATGCGGTGTGCTCCTCAGCTCGGGCGTGCAGTCCGATGTGGGCCCACAAGTCCTGTGGGCTGATTGTGTGTGGCCCCGGGGGTGTCTAGTTGTGGTGGGGGCTGCTGCAGCTCGGGAAGCAGTGTGAACAGGCTGTGCCTCTTGGGTGCCTTGTGGCTCGCTTTCCGCCCGCGCATGGCTCCCACCTTCCGGGGGTCTCCAATATGGAGTCCCTAGCGTTGCGAGTTTAGGGGGGGCTCGGCAGGCTACTGGGAGAGAAAGATGCCCCCCTCCCTGCTGATGGCTTCCCGCAGGACCGTCTCTGGGGGCTTCGCCGTGCGCAGTGCAGACTCATTAGTTCTGCCCGCAGAGGTCTGCTTTTGCTCCCACCTGCATAGGGCCGGGCGCAGGGGCCCTGCACATAGGAATCGCCAGGCGGGACTCATGGCACTAATGCCAGGGTGAGGTTGGGACAGGGACACAGTGCAGCCACGCGGGACAGGGCTAGCCCTAGACCCGTGCGGATGGGGGGGAGTGGAGGGGGAGGGCCTCGCGCCCCCCCCCCCCCGCCGTTGTCACCTCAGTTTTTCAGGACGTCCGATTCCTCCTTGCAAACGGTGGTCATTGAGGTGCAGATGCCGGCACGTCGCATGAAGTGGGTGAAGCGAGTGTTAAGTGAGCGTAGGGCAACATGGTGCGGGTGGCTTAAAGCTTCTGTCCTGCGCCCCAACATGGCCACACAGTATCTGACCCCTCGGGATAGAGGAGCCCTCGTAGCGCGGGTCAGAGTGGGAGCATTCGGACTCATGCTCAGTATGCCCGTCCTACCTTCAATACACCACCGGGGAGGAGCGAGTCTGTCTGCAGGCGGCCGGTTTTGGTGTGAAAGTCGAAGTCGGCCTTGCTTTTGGCGGTGCTAGTCCCGGTGTTCTGGCGAAATGCCTCAGGGCCGTGGTAGGGGCACCGTGGGTTAGTTCATGCAGACCAGGGCTCGTTTCCTCCCGCTCTTGGCCTGGCACTCCACTCCATGGGGGTGTGGCCGTCTACGATCCTGCACCGGTGTTCCGTCGTTCCCAGCACCATCTGGCTGTGCTCCCCAACACCAGCCCTGCATTGCCGCTAACCGCGGCCCCCGCAGGGGGCCACTCGGCGGTCGGCGCCTTAGTGGCCCCGGGGCCCCGGTCACCCCTCCCCACTCCCTCCTTCGGGGGGGGGGGCAGGGACACAGACTGGTGCCCCCCTCCGTGTCATGGCCGGAAGTGACGCGCAATGCGCGTCACTTCCGGGCCCAGGTGTGAGGGGGAGGCTATTTAGCCTTCCCCCACCCTCACTGGCGACCTCTTTTGTCGCCCACCTCGCCTCATCGGTCGTGTCTCGTCTCGTTGCTGTGTCCCCCGGATCCACGCCGCATCGGTCGTCGTCTCGTCCGGATCCACGGTGAGTCTTGCTGTTCCCACTCCGCCCCGGCCCTGTCCCTGGGCAGTACCAGGTGACGGGGCCTTGTGGCACGGATAGCCACGGGCGGAGGGGGTCCAAGATGGGGTCACGATTGGCGTCTTGAGTGGGCGGCTATGAGCAGTGCAGTGGCGGAATCGTAGCGGGATCACTGCCCGCACCCCCGTTCCTAATAGTTAACCGGGGGCGCAAGCTTCTGCAATCATTCACCCACCACGCGCTTCCTGGCAAGCCCGGGCTAATCGTCTTCCCCCTCGCGCATCAACCTAGGGTCCGAGGTGGGGGGGGGGAGTTTCGATTCTTCGCCCTCCCTGCGCCTCGAGATAGGCCCTGAGGGGGGGTTTCGCATACACCCGCACATCGCGCTAGGTCCTGAGGGGGGGTTCGGGGCAGCGCGGCTTGCACTCGCGAGTGGCCTACTATTAAAGCAGGAGGCTCTTATGCCCATGCCTGCATGCCCGCCCCCTACGGCTTTAATTGTTTTCACGGGCGCGAGCCCCTAAACATTTGAGAAGCCCGGTGGCTCCATGCTCTGCACCGTCGTATTATCAGGGAGTGTTCCTGCCCCCTCACTCGACCGGTTCACGCGCACATTGATTGCCGAACCGCAGTGGTGTTCGCGCCTGGTGTCCTACAGGGCTCTTTGTGGCATTATGCAGTAAAAGGTCTTGTGGGGGAGGGGTGGGACATGGATAGTCCGGTTTTCTCACCCCGCGCTGAAGTCGCACAGTTGTGCACTACACCCCCTCCCCCATTGCCAGATAATTAACGTTTGCCGCATCAAAGTTAACTCCTAGAGGGGACTGAGCCAAAGACGCGACGGAATCTACCTGGCCATCTAAAATGTGTGCATTACTGTGTATGTGTGTTTGTGTACATAACTATAGAGTATAGAATATACGTGTATAATCAGCTACAAGGCAGCAAAAACGTGTTGCTTCTGCCCTTGCACAGTGGGTTTGCCTCACATCCCAAAGGCTGGTTGGCGATGTCGCCTGACCTCTCAAGGCCCCGAAAGCAGTTGTACCCACGCAGGCGTCACCCCGTTCCTGAGAGAGGAATTCACTCACCTAATCAACAGCCATCAATCCCGGCTCGAGGAGGTGTGCCTTCCAAACACGCAGGGTTCCTCCTGCCTGGTGGCTTTGCCGCTTCACACCGAGGGCATGTGGTCATCCTAACTGAATAATAATTTCCCCAATCACCTTTTCAACGAAAGGGTGTTGTTCAGGGGTAGGTATCCAGGGGCCTAGCAAGTGATTTTAGATTTGCAGCGTGTTACCGGTTACGTCACCCAACCGTAACGTGGTGGGCCGGTTTCCCCTGCTGACCCCATCTGATGCATATGACCTTGAAGTCCGGTTGTGGACAATAGTAACGTCCTGGTGGCTCTATTCAAATCACTTTTGTAATCTCGTATTAGGCCACCTTGGTTCTGATAAGTACAACAAATGGTGTGATTCTGGGCAAATGATGTTGTCACTGTATGCCTCATCTTGTATAAGTATGTGTTACCTAACAGGTGTACAGTATGCGGATCTGTATTGTGTCAAAGACGTTTTCACCTGACAATCACACTGTGCTTTGTGCACTCTGTTCTCCACTTTACCCCAGTGTCGGCGTGGTTTGTACGGCACCTCCGGTCTAGGTGAACATGTCCCAGTAAGAGGTGATCATGTCCAATAAAAATGGTCTCTGAGCTCAGCTGCTCCTTGGGTGCAGGCTCGCAGTAATTCTTAAACAATTATTACCATATAGCTCTGGTCAGACACCTTGAGAATTTAGAAGGCAGGGGGCGCAGCACCAAACGGCGGTGCAGTGCTTAGCTCAGCGGGCGAGAGGTAGCGAGATCGATGCCCGCGCACTCAAAAAATAAAAAGAAAAAAAAAGAAAAAAAAAAGGCAATGACGCACCCGCCGCGATGAGGATGTCCCGCAGCCGCTATAGGTGCGGTTTGCAGGCTGCGAACCTCTTAGTCGCGTCCACACCCTGTGATCGTAGGCAAATCACTTATTCTCCCAGTGCCTTGACGGTTAAGGTAACTACGGGGCTGTTTAAGGCGTCCTTCAACCTCGGGCGAACTCGCACCGATTGAAAGTTGTAGGGATGGGGTGCCTAGGCTAGACTGCCGATTTTCGGGCTGGAACCCAGGGGTCAATCATCTCGGGTCGAGTCCACATCCTGTGATTCCGGCCAAATCATTTAAGGTTCCCATGGCTAAATGCGTATTGTAAATACGGCGCGCGTGCATAGCGCTCCAATACCTTCGGGTCGAGCTCGCATCTATAATTTGCAGCAGTTTTAGCAGCCTTTCGAAGGGGTGCACCTATCGTCCAATGGAGAGTTCATTGGTTTGGGAGTGCAGTTAGCATGGGAGTTGAACGAGCAGGTCAGGTAGAAGGCCGAAGGGATGGGCTTCGGCGGGACTGCCGATTTGGTGCTGGTAACCAGGGTTCGGTCATCTTGGGTCGCGTCCACATCCTGTGACTCTGGCCAAATCACTTCATTTCCCCGTGCGCTTTTTAAGCACGCACAATAAGAACCCTCCTGTCACCTTATCAAAGAAAAGGGCAGGATTTGTTGGCTGCAGGACTCTTTGTGATAGGGACCTGCGCCAGGGTTGATTCCAGGGTCGCGGTGGAGGCCCGCACCGCCGTTCTCCGCGGCTCGATTCCAGTGCTACGTGAGACAACCCTCTCCCTCGCAATATTTTCTACCTGGCTGGGCCTCTAGCGCGATGCAGGCATGATACCAATGCATGCATTGCTTGCAAGATTTTGCTCCCATATACTCGAGCACGTAATATTGTACTTTTGAATGCAGCGCCTAGTGCCTGGGTGTGTAATTTACATATGGCACTCATGTAAAGCACTCCAATACCTTCGGGTCGAGCTCGCGCTATATAATTATGCAACACGTAATTGCTGGCCGCCTATATAGGCAGATCCATGATACCAGTCCTTGCATTTGACGATTCCGGACATTAAGAAATGGGCATACATTTTAAATCACGTAATCTCCGCGATGAGGATGTGGTCCGGCTGCGGCATGGCCGCCTTGGGTGCGGTAAAGCAGGTTGCATGCCTCGTGGTCGCTTACACTTCTTCAATTAGCTCCGGTACCGGTATTAGCAAGCGCTCAAATACCTTCGGGTCGCACTTGCGCTAAATATTAGGTCATTTAAGAGCCCT
Source organism: Triturus cristatus (assembly GCF_964204655.1). Taxonomy (NCBI): domain Eukaryota; kingdom Metazoa; phylum Chordata; class Amphibia; order Caudata; family Salamandridae; genus Triturus; species Triturus cristatus. The sequence continues at coordinate 1,184,586,773 of NC_140581.1, read as the reverse complement.
CTCTTTAGCCTGGCTCGGAAGGGTCGGGATGCGCGCTCACCATCTCTGCCTAGGGCATGGCCCCCCCCAGCTCAGACCGCGCCGCGGAACACCGCATTATCTTGCTAGCAACTGGTTTGCCGCTGCAGGACAAGTTGCCGTGAGGTCGCACACGCATTTGCGGGGGCGGGGCTTTCGCCGGACCTCGGACCTGAGGATCTGGGTGCGAGTCTCGGTAATGACGCGGAACATCCTGGGTTTCTGGGCAAATCACTTAATCTCCCCGGGACCATCAAGAAGCAAGCATTTATGCGAGTGTTAACTATTGACGTGCCCCGATGTGTAATTTAGACGGGGATTAGGATCGGGGACATTCGAGCGGGAGATAGCGGACTTAGCCCCCAGCATCGGAAGGTGTGATTTGAATACGGCGCTCACGTAAAGCGCTCCAACACCTCCAGGTCGGTCTCGCGCTGTATAAACGGGCAGCATGTAGTGGCTGGCCGCCTAGAAGGCCGAGGCTTGAGGCGGGGACGGCATTGTGCACGAGAATGGTGCGCCCAGACCTCAGGGGCACCAAGGGATGTTGCCGGGCGAGGGGCGGGGATAGAAAGGGGAGGAGGCGCACGAGGCGGACAAATTTAAAAGTTAGATGTATGCCCGCCCGCATGTCGCGTCCGCAGGTGTATGTAAATAAGATGCTCATGTAAAGCGATCCATTACCTTCGGGTCGAGTTCGCGCTATATATTTATGCAACTTGTATTTTTGGCTTCCTATAAGGCGGATACATGATACAAGTGCATGCATGGTTCACATTACGCGATGGCGGGCATTACTAAAACCCCGCACCTCAATGGATAATCTGGCGCGGTGCTCGCTTGATCAGTGACGGGGAGCGTGTAATATGGTACGATTCTCTTAAGCACCCCTGTTCGAAGGTGTAATGTAATTACGGTGCTCATGTTAAGTCCTCCATTACATTGCGGTCGAGTTCGCGCTAGATAAATATGCAACATGTATTTGCTAGCCTCCTATAAGGCAGATACATAACACAAGTACATGCATTGTTCACATTACGCGATTGCAGGCATTACTAAAACCCCCGCTCCTCAAAGGTTAATCGGGTGCGGTGCTCGCGTGGTTCGGCACAGGGATTGTGTTATATGGTACGAATCGCTTTTGCTACCCGTGCCTGCTTGGTGTAATGTAGATACGGTGCTCATGTAAAGCGCTCCTAGACCTTTGGCGGCGATTTCGCGCTATACAAATAGGCAACTTGTATCTGCTGGCTTCCTATAAGGCAGATACTTGACACAAGTGCAGGCATTGTGCACAAGATTTTGCTCCAATACCTTCGGGTCGAGTTCACGCTAGATAAATATGCAACGTGTATGGGCTGGCTTCCTTTAATGCAGACCATGATGCAACAAGTGCAGGTATTAATTTGCTCGTGCCCTCATTCGCGCGCATCAGGTGATTCCGGGCATTACGACACCCCCTGCACCCGAATGGGTTATTTGGTCGGTGCTAGTGTCTGGCGCTCTAATAATTTCGCGCGCAGTACGGTGGGAGCTAATCACGAATCCACCGTGCCCGAATAGGTATGCTAATACGGGGCATCATGTACTGCAATCCAATGCCTTCGGGCGGGTCACGCTGTGACTCCGGGCAGATACCTTCGGATCGAGTTCGCGCTGGGTGGGTGACGCTGAGTAAATCAGTGAATATCGCCATATGATCCCACTCCCGTGCCCGAATATGGGTGTAAATATGGTGCTCTTGCACAGTGCTGCTATACCTTCGGGTCGAGTTCGCGCATAAAAAAGTGCTATGCAAGGGTCGCGCTGTCCGATCCTGACCGCACGTGGCCACGTGTCTCTCGTCTCCAACCTTTTTGCTGAAGGGGGGCTGGGTTCGTGTGTCGTTGTTGTTGTCAGCAACAGATAAAGTATCAGCGTGTGAGTAACAGGCATCTGCTCTCCAGCAACTCCGTGCCCCGGGAGCACGCGCGTTGCCCAACAGATGAAAGTATCAGCGTGTGGGTATCGGACATCTGCTTTCTGGGAGCACCGTGCCCTGGGAGCACGCGCGTTGCCCTAATTCTGAGGCCTACACATAAAGGGGCCGAGTAGCAAAACAAGTAATTAGGCTCCATAGGCGGGCCTCGGGCCTCACAGCTGGGCCCAGGGAAAATAGGGCTTTTCTTAATGTCTAGAGGACCATTGCGGTTGGGGGTACCCCCCACCGGTTTCACTGGTTGCGTACCGCAGATGCGGGAGACTGGGATCCGGGTACGGACACGTTACCGCGCTAGGGGCGCTGCCAGCAAACATAGGGTGCTGCTGGCACAGTAACTGGGGTGTCAGCGGGGCAATCGCAAGGGGACAGTATGTCAATAGTACATTTGACACACCCAGGGTGCACTAAATCTCCACTTCAACGGAGCAGGAATTTGGCACTGCTGGGGATGCTCTGGGTCCTTCTGAGGAGCATGATGGGAGGGGCGTAGTAGGACTTAGTCAATCCTCAATGCTTGAACTTTACTGACGGCGCGCAATGTTAAGCCAGACAGATTCCCGAAGCTGGTATACCTAGGGGGTTACATCACTGAGGGATCTGTAGGGGCATAATTCCCATAAGGAATAGGGGATGGTGGGCAGGGGCAGGAGTCGCCCCTTGCCCACGGTCACGTGCTGGCAGCTAGGAGCACTCCTGTGCTCCAGGTTTAGCAATCAGAGGGGGCTGGCCAAAGGTTAAGTGAACCCCCTCTCGCCTACATAGCCTAAGAGGGCAGGCCCAGAATTGTGAAGAGGGTAACCTGCCCGCATGGGGGGCGAATAGTTCTTGGCACATCTCCCCAGGCCCAACGGGTCCTTTATTTCAGCAGACCCTATTCCGATTAGGATAGCGTCTCGGGCCTTGGGGGCTTAGATGGGGCCATCTACAACACCAGGAGCTATAACTCAATGGTAAGTCTTGGGTTCGAGTCCCGCAAACGCTGTCAAAGTGTCAGGTGTTGGCAAAATTTCCAACTCTTCTTTAACCAGGAGCCATAGCTCAATACGTCTTGTGCTACGGTTGTAATGGTCTCATAGGACAAGGGTTCGAGTCCCGCGAGCACTGTCAAACTGTCATGAGGTGGCAGAATGTCAAACTCTTCTGTCTGCAGGGATGGTTCCCTTGCAGCTAGTTGCAGGAAGCCCTAGATGGGAGAGGTGCAGGTAAGACTATAGCGGGTTGGTGGGGGGCCCTGGCTGCGACGGTTAGCCGCCTCCAGGGCTGTGGCGGAGTTACAGGGCGATCTGGAAGCAGGCCGGTACAAAGGGTACCTCTGCGCGGCACCACGTGGTACCTGAGCCAAAGCGAGGAGCCTCCAGAGAGGTCCCGGAAGCCGGTCGGCGCCCCGCTAGGCCTGCGGGCGGTTGTGGGCCTGAACAACCGGGGGCTTGCTATGCGACGCTCCGCCCCGAGAGGGGGGGTGTGAGTAGAATTTCAACGGCACGTGATCGTAAAAAATAATCACTTGGGGGGCAGCACTTGCGGGTCGTTCCCGTGCTGCCCGGCTCATCAGGCGGGCAGGTGAAGTAGATGGCCACCTGCCCTTGGATCGCCCGTAAGATAACCCACCTATTACATATACTGGAATTATGTAATAAACCTGCAGCATTTGTTACCCACTTACAACTGTTTCTTGTGTTTTCATTGGGTAACCTAATTTGGGGGAGGGGGGAAAGCGGGGTGCCCCTGGGGGTACTATGCCGCTGACCGCGGCCCCCGCAGGGGGCCACTCGCCGGTCGGCGCCTTAGTGGCCCCGGGGCCCCGGTCACCCCTCCCCACTCCCTCCTTCGGGGGGGGGGCAGGGACACAGACTGGTGCCCCCCTCCGTGTCAGGGCCGGAAGTGACGCGCAATGCGCGTCACTTCCGGGCCCAGGTGTGAGGGGGAGGCTATTTAGCCTTCCCCCACCCTCACTGGCGACCTCTTTTGTCGCCCACCTCGCCTTTTCCCTCCCTACCGCTTACCCGGCGTAGGCGTGCTTGGGGGGGGTGTTTCTGAGCGTTGTAATGTTTTCCTTTTCGTTGCAGGCGGAGTTACAGGGCGATCTGGAAGCAGGCCGGTACAAAGGGTACCTCTGCGCGGCACCACGTGGTGCCTGAGCCAAAGCGAGGAGCCTCCAGAGAGGTCCCGGAAGCCGGTCGGCGCCCCGCTAGGCCTGCGGGCGGTTGTGGGCCTGAACAACCGGGGGCTTGCTATGCGACGCTCCGCCCCGAGAGGGGGGGTGTGAGTAGAATTTCAACGGCACGTGATCGTAAAAAATAATCACTTGGGGGGGCAGCACTTGCGGGTCGTTCCCGTGCTGCCCGGCTCATCAGGCGGGCAGGTGAAGTAGATGGCCACCTGCCCTTGGATCGCCCGTAAGATAACCCACCTATTACATATACTGGAATTATGTAATAAACCTGCAGCATTTGTTACCCACTTACAACTGTTTCTTGTGTTTTCATTGGGTAACCTAATTTGGGGGAGGGGGGAAAGCGGGGTGCCCCTGGGGGTACTATGCCCCATGCTACATCCCCTGCCCACATATATATTGCTGGGCCTCGGGCAGGGGAGGGGTCGTGGACGAGGGTTTGGGCCCACGGTTTTTGCTTTGGTTTGGGCTGAGCTCTGCCCCAGCAAAACACCCAATGCTGGGGCAGGCAGTTCACTTGGCTCATGCATGAGGGGCCCAGGGAACTCCTGCACGCACCCGCTAGTCTCAGTTTTCGGTGGCTCACTGCTCCAGCCAATTGGCAATTCCGGGGCAGCATCCAGGTCGAACCGGTGTTTTGGAAGAGATGGCTGGGCCGACCTGCCTGGCACCAGGTTGGGGCTGCGAATCGCACAGCAGCGCGGTAATGCTGGGGTGGCACACAGGCCCACTTCAGCTAGATTTTCCCCGCTCTCAAGTCTGAGTACAAACAGGCCCACCATTGGCATCAAAACATCGCAAGAGGAGTGCCCACGCTGAGCAGTGAACAGGCATGACCTCAGAGTGGTTTCCGTCCTCCTGGCCTCGCCGTCCTGTCATGTCGTGGTTGTCGTCGCGGTCCCTGGTTCTCCCTGTTATTTCCCCACTGTCGTGTTGAGTGGTGCCCTGAGCTGGTATGCAGCATCAGGCGACAGTGATCTCTTGTGGTGAGTTTGCCCCCCCCCTTTTTGGGGGGGGGGGTCAGTTTTCTTTTGCCTCCGTAGACAGGGGTGTATGGTGGATGCGTGAACTAGTATATATTTGGAACCTATTTTCAGCCGAGAGTAGGGTGCCAGGGGCAGAGGCATGCAGATGGCCAGGTAGATTCCGGCGCGTCAATAGTTTGGTCCAGTGCGAGCAGCTATCTTTGTTCCAGCAAGACTTGTTATCGGTATGTGGAGGGGGGAAACCACTGCCCAGAGGATAGGATTGCTCTGCAGTTCGTTACAGCTGATGTGGTTTCCAGGCTTTCAGTTTTATGGCAGGCTCAGTGTCTTGGGTGGGTCAACACAGCGGAGTTTGACAGAAAGGATACGATGACTGATGTTAAACAAATTTTACTGCGATTGTGCCATTATGTGTGTGTTTCTCCTTAGTCCCGGGCATCGCGCCGGCGTGCGTTCATATTGTTTTATTTGCAAGTTGAGACGCGGCATAGCATTTTAGAGAAATAAACAGGGTGAATGTTGAGTCTGAAGAGCAAACAGAGGATGGAAAGGCTGAGATCAGAGAGCGGAGTGCGGTAGCAAACAAGAAAGATGCCCGTTGACTCTCACCACCCCTTGGACCCGTGTGACAGCGTTAAAAATACTTTTAGCATAAAGTTTGCTGCATTCTGGGACTTGTAGTCTACTCTTAACACTGATGTGGGTTTATTCTATGCTGCGTGTTGGCTGTTCTCGAGCAGCTCTGTGGTTGAGTGATGTTTCCAACATGTTGAACGCACTGCCAAGTATTTTAGAGGTTGTAATCGGCTGCGTCTTCGCCAGGCAAAAAAGTGAAGGGGAAGGTTTGAAAGGGATGATAAGTTAAAAAGGGTAGTTTAGCAGAATGCTTGACAATTTAAAAAGTGGAAGTGTCAGTGGCTCGAGTTTGTATGTTTTTTCACTCAGATCCAAGGTGATTTCTGCTGGCAGTTCGGAGGTAAAGGGCAGAATTGCATTTGAGGTATTATGTGGCTACATTACCAGGCAGTGTGAACAAGGCCTCAGTGGGTGCCACGCCTCTGCAGCTTGTCAGGGGTATGAAGTAGCTCTAACAGCGGCATTGTTACGGCCTGAATCGATTTCCCAGGGTGACTTCTTCAGAGGCACAACACTATGGCCGGTCAGCAGGCACTAGTGCGCCATAGAATTCAGGGTTAGGTTGTCGTTTGGTTTGAGTTTATCCTGCGTCTGGAGTTGTAAAGGAAGTGGTTGTATTCCCCCCCTATGGCTTACAGTGTCAGCCCACAAGGTGGCACTGCTCGACTGGTTTCTCAACAGGCCCGATTATTACATTGTTTTTAAACTCTAGAATGTCCGGTGAATAAATGCTGGACAGGTTCTTCAGTACAGCCACTCCAAGGAGGAGGGTTGGAAGAGTAGCAGCAGAAGGCGTGGTGGCAGTTAGCTATGTGCGTCGAGGATGGCTCACGTTGAGGGGCACGAACTGGAGTAGCGCGTTGAGTAGGTGTAATTTGGTGACCGTTGTGCCAGTGATGTAACTTCTAGTGACTGATCATGAGCTTGCTCGGCCCCATCATTTCAGATCTAAAGCATGTTCACTATTCTTAGAACTGAACCATAGTTGTTGCTTACTTAGGCAATTGTCACCCCTTGAGTTGGGGTAACAGGTGTAGTGTTACTTTTGGTAGGCAACGCCGGTCAATAACATAAGCTGTAGATTACCGGTTGGCACCACGCTAAGCTAAGCACCAATTTTCAGCTTGCGGAGCCTTGGTTGTTTCTTATTCACTCATGCAACTACTGTTGTAGTTCGTATCTCGAGTCAATGACTGAAGCTGCAAATTGCAGGCGGTGGCACACGTTTCCCAGAAGACTTGTAAGGTGTGGTGCGAGGTTATGATTCTTCTACAATTAGATGTCGCCATCTATGTCATTTGGAACGGTGCATGCTAATCATGCAGTCTAATATTGCGGTATCTAATTTTCCCGCCCTTCACTACTCGCTATCCTCGAAGGGGGTCTGCAAGTAAACCATGTGCTAGATAAAGAGACTTGTACTTGGTTGGCGCCAATTTGATAAGGGACTGTGTTCTCCGCAAGCACTTGTGCCACCTGTCCAGAATCGTTGCATTTTCAGTATAATACTACACCAAAGCCATATTGGGGCTGTTCGCCTGGTTGGTGTCCTGTGCTCGAGAGGGGCAGATTCGGGCCTCCCGTCCCCGGGTAGGGGAGGGCAGTGCTCTCTCGAGATGCAGCTGCTGCTTGGGGGGCCTTTGGGGTGCAGCTTGATGATGGCACCATGGGTCAGTGCGTGGCGTGCTCAGTATGAGGCGAAGTCGGCACGAGCCGGTTCCCCCCTCAGCGCAAGGTGTGTACATCACGCAAGACTTGTAGTTTGCATGCGCCCATCTTCTGTACTTACTGTGCCAGGCTGTTCAGACTGACTGTGTATATTTGTGATACTCTGCTCCATCTGGGCTACGTCAGTCTCATACCATACCAGGCACTTTGACTCCCAAAGTATCGTATATATGTTACTGTCTGATATCGGTATCTCTACCTCATCTTCATGGTTTTATTGCTAGCAAGAAAGTGTCATTCATAGTCTTTTAAATGTCACTCTTAGTGGACTGAAATGATGGTAATGTCACACATAGCAGTTGAAACCTTGGCAGCCATGGGTGGGGGCGTCTAGCTCTCGGTTGGCTATGCAAGAAAGCTATAATTGTGGCTTATTTATCTTATGCAACTAAGAAGCATTGGCTAAGCCAACAGATGGGCTTGTTGTAGGTGTAGTGCTCCTTTTGTAGTAAATATAGGGAGGCAATGACATAGCGGCTAAATACCAGGCAATATGCAGCACATTGCCTGAGCGAGCTGGGTAGCCCTGCAGTATAGTTGGGCCTGCACAAGCCACACATATACCTCCTACATTCTGGCCCAGGCAGAGACATTTACATAAGTTGTATCACAGCATCGCCAGTTTCTTATACTCAGGCCCGTTGGCACTATGGTTATGCATTATCAATTTGCACAGATTTTGGGCCTGCATTAGCCACACATACCTCCTCCAGTCTGACCCCACGATGACCATTCAGCTCTGGCTCCACCTCAGGTCCGGCTGAGTCAATAAAGCCTCTAACTGGTTTTATCTCATTGGACACATGTTGGCATGTTACTGGCCAGATAGGCGATTGATGTGGCTGGTTTTACTGGAAGGGTCAGGATGTGGGCAGGCAAAATCAACAGTCGAAAACTCAACAACAGGGGTTGACACGCAGTGGAGGGCCCTTGGCTAGGTAATCTTTTTACCTTAGACAGTATGTATTTAGTGGTTATACAGGTACTAAGGTGGGGATACCTTTGGCAGTATATCCATGACTGAACGTACGTAGTGAGGAAGTAATAGTGTCCTAAGTTGCGCAACATGATATATACATTTGGATAGGGTGCTTGTTAAAAGCTGCCTTGGGTCCAACGAGGGCCAGGCAAATGGGGAGACTTGTCAAGAGACAAACATGAATAGTTACTCTACACGGTGTGTTGAAAGGGATGTTGTCTAAGCAGGTCTCAAACTAGCCTTAAACGCCTGATGGAGACAATTAGTGACATGCCTAAAGAGGTAAACCTTGTGTTAAAGGGATGGTATGCCCAGGGAGATATCTGACATATTTCACAGGATCCCCTCAATCCAACATGCTTAAAGTAAGCGGGGAATGCCCGTGTAATTTATTAGACCTCTTATTAGTTTTATTAAACACACCAAGTACTGCGAAGTAGTGACACTTGAGCTTGTATCAATGGTACTTCCAGGACACATCTCCTCCAGTACACACACCGCCAGACAGGGCTGCTCTCCCCTGGAGCAAAGGGAAGCCAAACACCATAGACGGCATAACGCCAATGTTGGCAACGTTATCTAAGCTTGCGACCAGGCACTGGACTTGTCCAACTAATGTGATAATGTTAAGGGTTGCAAGCATGCACCAGGAGATGGATCCTCGAGACCATCCAGGACAGACAAAAAGACCCGCCCTATAGCCAGGGAGCCAGGCAATTGCAGAAGCTGCCAACTAACTTGTGGGTTGCGGTGCAATAAGCTGAGGGGAACATGGGGTCAGAGCATATTTGGCTAAAATGTTTGAAGAAGGATTGTTTTGGCGTTCCCACTGCTCAAGAAGGGGCAAGTATTTGTTCATGTTGTTCCACCTCTTACACGGCAGGTACACAGGGATACCCGTGCTTATGTCACATATCCCATGGCAGGATAGTCATCAAAAGGGGGAATGGCCATTGACAGGCACTCACACTAACTGGCGCCTCTAAGGAAGATAAATGTTGGAAGCACAGACCTGGTGTGCTGGGCCCAAAAACCCTCACCAAAGCTGCGGGGGGCATCAGGCTGTCAGGTGTCTTTGAAGGACGGGCACGGGCATTAAAGGGCCATAGTGCGTGACACAGCAGTTGCAGGGATACAGAAGCAGATCCACCAAAGGGACTACAGCGAAACATTTGACACAAAATCTTGTAGCCCGAAACCATAACTGGTGTAAGTATCAAGGGTCACAAGTGGATAGCAGGCACCGGGCATCTGTGACTGGTCGAAGGTTCAGCAAGCAGGGTAGGCTGCATAAGTTGTCACTTCACGAAAGGGTGCAGTGTCTAATAACGGGCACCATACACGTATTTCCTCAAACCTGTTGTGACACCATTACTATGTTCACCAGGGATAAATCGAAAAGAACTATGAAATTGTCTGGTCAATGTGGTGAAGTAATGCACCCTAGAAGAAGACCACGAAGACCACACGGTGCAAATTAGCAACCAGTTGGGGACAGGTGAACTTCACTGGTCTGAAATCACCCCCCGGCTTCCGTGGCATGGAGCTCGGTAGGGGGAGGCGATGGAGCCTGCGCGCAGGAGGTTCATCTGCGCTATGCGTAAATTCACTGAGCAGAGGGGGTTTGGCTTTATTAGACATGGGTGCTACACCCCAAATTCACAGGGTGTTTTTAGGACGATGGGGTACATCTGTCCAGTATAAGCATGGACCTGTTCTTGCTGGATAGGGGAGAGGCCCTAGAATTAGCAGGATGTAAGTAGGAATGCCGGCCTTGGTGGGGGGCCCTGGCTGCGATGGTCGCCACACCCAGGGCTGTGGCGGAGTTACATGGCGATCCAGAGGCAGAAAGGTACTCAGGGATACCCTCTTCAGGAGCACAAAGGGTGCTGAGGCCGAATATCCCCAGGAAGTCTGTGCGGTGGACCCTGGGGTGCGACGGCGCCCCATCTTTCCTACGGGCGGTTGGACACCTGTACAACCGGGGGTCGCTTGAACGCTCCCCCCCCTCGTGGGGGGTGGGATGAGTTATATGGTGGACCAATGGTTCACCGGAAGTGGGAGGGGCTATCCCCTCACCACAACTGCTAAGCACCGATTGGCTAAGACCATGATGCAAGTTGGCCCATCAGGTGGTAGGCCACGAGGGGCAGCTTGCCTTTGGATCGCCTGTAAGATAACCCACCATGTTGGCATATTGGTATGCTAATAAACCTGCAGCAATTTTCTCCACCAAAAGTTGTCTTGTCTGCTTATCTATGCTACCTGTATGTTGCTGTAGGAGGGCTGGTGAGTGTGGCCGATATTGGTACTATATTACTGGACTGGTATCATTCCTAGGGTGGTGTGCTGAAATGTACTTGGTAGGAGGAGTGGTTACGTTTTGAGTGTGGTGAGTGCACTAGCTGATCGCTTTTGTTTTTCTTTCTTTTGCATATTTATATAGCGCAAACTCGACCCGAAGGTATTGGAGCGCTTTACATGAGCACCGTATTTACATTACACATTCAGGCACGGGGAGATTAAGTGATTTGCCCAGAATCACAGGATGTGGACGGAGGCTCGAAACCTGGTTTCCAGCACCAAAGTCGGCAGTCTAGCCGACGGACCACATCCGCTACCCTTCCTGTTAAGCATTTTCCTACTCCTTATTTATGTCCCAACTTGTCACTTGTGTGTTTGTCCATTCTATAGAACATGACCACTTTACCACTGCTTTTGATTGGCTAGCTTAAGCGCTTCCATTGTTTGCTTTTCTTTTGCGTTGAGCACTCCATGAAAGTGTATGTGTTTTCCAACTTTTGCGCTTCTGTACTTCTTTGCTCCCGCACTCAGTGTTGCTCTGTTGCCTGTGTGCTGCTTTCCCTCCATATTGAGTTCGCCCTTGTTGCTTTCTAGCCTGCTCAATTTGCACTCGCCTGATGTTACCCCTACCCTCCATGTTACTTACGTCTCTGTGTTGCACCCTCTTCACTCGTGCCCTCATTGTTCCTGCCCGTCTCCTCGGGGGCATCATTACTCCACTGTACTCTCCGCTGGGAGAGGTGATGGGACGATTAAAACAGAACGTACATTTGTATAGCACTGAGTCTGTTTATTAAATCTGGTGTCCCCTCCTCAGCATAGATCAGAGTGGAACCCCCCACCCATACGATATTAAAGTATTGCTTTTATCAAGAACTAAACATTAATTCAAGTTTGGTGCTGAAATGCGTAATAATGTTGAAAGGAGAGGTAAACACCGTTAAGTATCTGACTGTGTTCATGGAACAAAAACGTTTGCACATTTTTCGTATTGCGTTGCCGGTTGGACACAAACCCCGAGAACAGGTCGCAAGCAGTGACGCTGAAATGCATAGTAATGTTGAAAGGAGGGGCAAACACCGCTAAGTATCTGACTGTGTTCATGGAACAAAAACGTTTGCACATTTCTCGTAATGCATTGCTGGTTGAACACAAACCCCGAGAACAGGTCGCAAGCAGTGATGCAATATATGAGTAGTGTGATATGCACTAGCATACTTGGCGACGATGCATGGAGGCCTATCGAACAGCTATAGGGTATAGCGCCCAAGTGCATGCTTTGGATTGGATAGCGCTGAAATGTAACAGGGTCGGATGCTTTTGTAATACCTGCCTTGAGTTTTCCTTTCTAAACCATCTTTATGGCCTGCACAGTGAGTTTCTATTGCATGCATCGATTCACTAGTGGTGCATTATGGGATTTATAGTTAGTTTGCTTCAGTTGAAGCAGCTGCACCAACTCCTGACACACGAGAGCCCAGAACCGGATACCTGGTGTCCCCTCCTCGGCATAGATCAGAATGGAACCCCCCCCCCTATCCATACGATATGAAAGTATTGCTTTTATCAAGAACTAAACATGAATTCAAGTTTGGTGCTGAAATGCGTAGTAATGTTGAAAGGAGGGGTAAACACCGTTAGGTATCTGACTGTGTTCATGGAACAAAAACGTTTGCTCATCTTTCGTACTGCGTTGCTGGTTGGACACAAACCCCAAGAACAGGTGGCAAGCAGTGACGCTGAAATGCGTAGTAATGTTGAAAGGAGGGATAAACACCGTTAAGTATCTAACTGTGTTCATGGAACAAAAACGTTTGCATATTTTTCGTACTGCGTTGCTGGTTGGACACAAACCCCGAGAACAGGTCGCAAGCAGTGACACAATATATGAGTAGTGTGATATTCACTAGCATCAGGGCACAAGTCCTAAACAAGTGTGAAGAAGGCGCAGCTGAAGTCGTAAGGGGAGAGCTATACACCTCAGTGCCTTGAACCTTCATTGTGAAACGAGCGGCGATGGCGTCACCAGCTCCAATAACAGCAGAGCGGTTCTCGGTAGGACTTCTTGGTGCTGGCTGCAGAATATGGGGGCTTGGCTGGAGCTTTCTCTTCTGCCTCGCTGGTGGCGGTCATAAGGCTAGTGGTGGTCAGCCTCACCCTGTTTATGGGCAGCCATATTGGTCAGTGAGCAGCCGGCTCAGAAATGGTTCTGCGTGAACTACGTTAGGTTCTGTGGGGGGCGGTTGGCCATAGCTCGCTGTCACATGGCTTACATTTCAATCCATGTGTATGTGGGGGTTGCATGTTTAAGTTTACTTCTTCGTGACGGTAAATATGTGTACTGCTGAGAATATGTATGCCAGTACTGCTAAAAGCATGCATCTTTCAGGTGGCTGGTAAACGCTCACTAACTGTAGCGCCTGGAGTCTAACAAGGTGCGGGGTTATCGCGCCTCATGTAGAGACCTCCGTGTAATCTTAAAGCCACAGGCGCCAAAACTAATAAAGATAGCTTAGTGCCAATATGCCTGCTGCAGCGATGTGTGTGTGGATGTGGGTCGTTGGTTCCAATGCAGAAATAAAGCTCATGAGGCTGGCACGCCAGCTGCTGCGATGTGGCCGTGTAACTAATAATGGGTTTGAAGTCCTACAGGACAGACCCCTCCTTTAACCCGACCGTAAGATTGCTTTATCACCGATAATTTAATTGCGAAGAGACAATTTCTTCCGTGGGCTGCGCCGGGGCATTAGACATGTGTGTAATGGCTGCCACAGGGACAGTTCGCGCACGCTTGAAAAAGAACAATCGCATATTCCCACCGTCACTTGATTGTACAATGTATAGCGCCAAAAAGACGCGAACGCTTGAAAAAGAACAATCGCAAATTCCCACCGTCACTTGATTATACAATGTATAGCGCCAAAAAGATGCCTGGTGCGAGAGGAGCGCTAGATATCAATGATATACAAGCGCTCGCCATGACGTATTTTCTCGGCTTTTTCTGCCGTCCCACTTGGACGGCCTCGCCTGCTAAAAGGTTTCTTGTCTTTATGGGGCCATGTGTTTGGCCCCATAAAGATAAGAAACCTTTTGCGACGCAAGGAAGACAGACGAGACCGTCCAAATGGGACGGCTCAGAAAGCCAAGCAAATACGTCACCAACAGCTCTTTTCCAATGGCTGGCCACCGTTTAGCATAAACGGTGACGCCAGCCAATGGAAAAGAGGGGCGGGGCTTAATGCCCCTTACAGAAAATACCCCATATCGTTAAATCTCACCAGCGAGACTGTGCATGCGCGCAGCCTACGCCAGGCGAGACCTAAAAAAATGGTAGCACTTCTAAGAACATGCAAAGGTGCTGAATGGGATGATAATGCCTCTTCAGATAGAGCAATGGTAAATTCTCACTTTCATTGTTCTAACAGTCTTTATCTTAAAGCCCTTTTGAACATGATGTTTACATCCTCAGGATTTCCCCTCGAATGCTACGGACTTGAACTTCTCAGCCTCTGCATTCCAGGAGAAAATCATTCTGATGCTTGTTTCAGAAGGTCACGGTAAAGCTTCACTCAGAACCAGAAATATGTTTTTCAGTCATTGCGACTTACTGTGTAAGCAGTGTGCAGTGGTCACAATGAATGAAAGTGAATTTTGTTGGCGCATTAGTCACAGAAAGCCACTTTAATTGGTGCTCAGTGGCATCCAGGGCCGGTTCTAGGGCGGTGCGACCGGTGCGACCGTACCGGGTGCTGACTCTTCGAGGGGGTGCTGTGTTTGGGAGTATTTTATGGTGTTAAAAGCACCTGCTACTGCATTGCTGTTCTCCGGAAATTTTCATACAACAATAAACATGTCAAGATAACTCTGGTGATTCAGGTTCTTCCTGAAAAGAGAATGAGTTTTGTCTAGTCGAAGTTTTAACTCATTTTATGTTAGCACATAGGGTTAAGATGCCTGCTGCAAAGAACCATGCAGATCACAAAGTGCATATACCTTAAATAGGTTAGTGCTTTTGTCAGAGAGATCCCTTTGTTACTAGCAGTGTAGATGTTAAAATCCTAACATGGAACAGTGAGCTACTAACTGTAATCAAAGTGTTGCATGCAAACTGCAAGGTATAGATTAGAGAATAATGATTTTTTTTCCATGGTCTTTCATTATTCTAATGTTTCAAAAAGGGTTCATTTCGGTTAAAAAGAAAAAAACCTTATTATTAAATGTAACCCCTAACCATGGGGGTATGTTTTAAATTCTGAGTCTGTGCTTCTCTTCAGACCAAGTACTCTTAAACTTTACTGTCTACCAGTATGGATGACATGTGACTCACCTTGTAGTCTTCTGGCTTATGTAACATTTCCTGTACACTGATTTACACACATATGATTGATTGTCTGGTATAGGAGGTGTGATATAACAAATTAAATACATCTGAGAGAGAGTGGTTATGGAGACTTGAGGGGGCACTGTTAAAGGGTGGTAGTGAGGGAGTCTGTGGGGGGCACCAACAAATACTGTCGCACAGGGCACCACCAGTGCTAAAGCCGGCCCTGATGGCATTGATCAAGGTGAGAGAGGCAGCACTGGAAAGAGGGCCAAGACCCTTTTCAGCTTTGCTCTCCGTAGTGGATCCCTGCTTGGGCATCACACCAAGACCATTAGCCCCAAGCAGGGATCCACCAACTAGACACTAGGGAAGTTTTGATGGGGCCTGCTCTACTGGGAATGGGCCTGTGCTCCTAACCAGGGCACAGTGTCTATCAATTCCCCCCCCCCCTCCCCCAACCCCCCCGGGGATGGGTAGAGGTGTTAACCTGAAGTTTGACTCCTGGAGGGTAGAAAGCCCACTAGAAACTAGGCAAAATGGCTAAAGAAAAGGAGGGGTGAGGTGACCCTTCCAGACATCTAGCCAAGCCCCCAGACTAGAACAGGTGCAACAGTCTAACTACCTAGAAGCAAAGATCAATGTTCACAAGGAATTCATTTCAAGCCACATTGCTGAGATAGCTTGCTAAATCAGCAATGTGGCTTGAAATTAGTTCCTTGTGAACATTGTTCTTTGCTTTTATGCAATACCCAGTTCACAAGGACTTATGGGTTGCTCTTGTTTTTCTGAAATACAGTCTAACTACCTGTCACCCCTGGATGGGCAAAGAAAGCACACCAAACACCTGTGAAAATCACCCTAAAAAAGATGTTGGGCCATGCTGCCACCCTAGAAGAGGCCCAGCAGTCTTTCTACCTCCCGGGGGCACATTGGGGGGTTATCCCAATGTGGCACTGTGGTCCGGCACCGCGGACACACGAGAAACCCATAATGGACGCACCTTCCTCCTCATCGACTCCCGGATTGAGCAGTCTAGATGTCCGAACATGCGTCGCAATTAAGTCCGACTCCAGGCCAATCAGCTACGCAGCGGAGCTGACGCAAGCGGCCAACCAGGAAGAAAAGGACGCCGAGAGGAGCTTCAGCGGCGATGTAGAAGCGTTCCCGGCTGGGAGAGAGAGCGTCCAGGAGCAAAGGAAGACAACGGACCGGTTCCTGAGAGGCCAGGAGAGGCTGAGAAGGCCAAAACAACCCCCGCCACGGACCCAAAGGGTCGTGGCTTCAGGCAAGTGCCGATGTTCAGCTATTTCTTTGGGAAGTGGTGGGAGGAACGATCCCGGGGCGACCAAGACCCTCCTGATCCACAAGGGTGAGGTCACTCTGCGTCTAGACAGTGACACAACCCACCCCCTACCAAAGAACACGGGTGTGGTGACGGGAAGCATAACAAAGAAACAAACACTAACATAA
Source organism: Triturus cristatus (assembly GCF_964204655.1). Lineage (NCBI taxonomy): Eukaryota > Metazoa > Chordata > Amphibia > Caudata > Salamandridae > Triturus > Triturus cristatus. The sequence continues at coordinate 1,184,570,174 of NC_140581.1, read as the reverse complement.
CGCCCCTTTTTCGACCGAGGACCAAGACCACAGTGAGAAATTGACACACTCCCAGAGGGAGAAGAAGCCAACAACTGAAGGAGACCCGAGCCAGAAGATCTTGCGGGAACCCCAAGCTTCAACTGTTTAGTTTCCTTATCTTTACGATTTTCTTTATGAACCTGGCTTGAATAAAGAACTTCCTTCCGGCTTTGTTGGTCCGGGGTTATTCGTTGCGTGACCACAGGCATATTGAGGGGTTATGCCCAGTGTGCCACTGTGGTGGCAGAAAGCCTGCTGGACACCACAGAAATGTTTTGCCAAAAAAGAAGAGTTGAGCGCAGCCCACCCAGGCATTGGGCGAGCTCCCCACCCAGAAACAGGGAACAGTCTTTTTGTCTCCACTTAGGGGCAGATTGAGAGAATTTACCCTCGATCTGTCCCCCATTGGGACAGAAAAATCTCTAGATCGGTAAAAAAAAAATGGCACAAAAAAGGAAGAGGTGAGGGTGCCAAACCAGGCATCTGGCAGTGACCTCACCCCACAATGTCACCAACAGGATCTCTGACCTGCTTGTTGCACATTAGTAGTGTTTAACCCTAATGTGCACCGGGGATGGAAAATTCTATAGAGGGTTAAACAACCGAAAAACTAGAAAGTGTGTTAGCGGCCCACCCGGGCATTGAGTCCTCTGCCAGCTTTCCTAACATTTCCGCATTGCTGCGAGCGCTAGCCTGGTTGAAGCCTCGCTCTTTCAGCACACATGAATCATACCTTAGAGTAAGGAATCTTCCCAATTCTATGCATTTGTTTCACTTGTGCTACTCCAAATGGAGGACATTCATTTTATTCCTTCTCTTGTTAGGTCGAGCTAGGCAGCGCTTGCGCTGTCTCTTCAAGACCTGCTGTAATTGCTCAGTGGGCATCCAGCCAAGCCCTCTCTTTGGTATTGGCTGGCTGCATTTTCACTTGTTGATTCTTTATTTTGATTTGCTAAAGGCATGCATTTGTTATGCCTCTTTTACTGTTGCCCCTCTTCGAGACTAGTGACTGAGTACAATCTCACTCCACAAGCTAGGTTTACAGCATGTTTCCGGAACTTCTTGTTTCTTATTTTGGCATAAAAACGCATTCATAAATCCTTTGTGTTTGTTATCATTTTTTTTTTTTGCTGCTTGTGTTTTTTTCCGCTGCGCTCTAACTTTTAAACAATATCCATTACACGCCCCTCATCCCCCACTGCACAGATACCCGCGAAGCAGGTGCTGTTTTAATGAAAGAAATCTGCTTGGAAGCAGGCTTCCTCCTTTGTTCCCTCTCCTCCATCTATGCTCTTTGTGTGGCTTGTGTTTTTTTAACGGGCTGTTGAACATAGGGGGCGCTTCAGCTGGGACTGCACCCCAAAATACATGGATCTGGATAGCCTAGGCTGTCCGTGTGGTGTGCACCGAGGGCACAGTTTCCCAGGAGGTGAGCTCCTGTTTCTCCTCTCTTCTTTCGGTGAACAAAGTAAACAGATATGTGGACCAGACACTAGTCACACAAGCCAGAAGGGTGCCTTCATCCTCGGCGCACACACCTCCTGGCGCACCATTCCTTTGCCTAATGCTCAGTTTGCGTACAGGCCAAACTTTACCATGGCGCAGTTGCGAATCTCACATTTTTCATCATTTGGCTGTGCACATTTTAGGAAATTATTGGTGAGAAAGTAGCAAAATATCCCGAGCTAGGAACAACTTCATAGTTGTACAGAAAATGCTGCTACAGATGTGCAACTGGAAGTGTGCACACACATTAGTGCACATATAAAGGCTTCAGGGTGCCCAGGGGGGCTTCTTCAAATGTGGTGGCACGCCACAAGCATCTCCCATGGGGCACCCTTTCAACCCTCTCAGCTGCCTCTCACTCCATGAGTGTACAACGCGGTTACTTCTAAGGACATCAGGATGCAGGTGGGACCTCGGGGCATGGAGGGAACTTGTCATCTTCCACTTCCCGTGCTTCGGCCTCTGGGGGGCTCCCCAGTCACAAGAAGGCCCAGAAACAGCACAGGTCGACGTCGATGGCTACGATGTCGACGTCGAAAGGTATGACGACGATATGCTCCCCGTCGACCCAGGGCTCTGGGTCTAAACGACGTCGACGCCCGGCATCGAGGGGAAGGATGTCGAGACCTCGGAAGAGGTCGACGTCGAGGACATCACAGACGACATCGACACATCATCGGCGTCGATCTGAGTCCCGAAGGCATCGGCGCTCGCCGTCAAGGCGACACTGCCGCTCGCCGTCAACGTCGACGCGCAGGTCGCTGTTGAGAAGGAGATCTTCGCCGAAGGAAGTAATGGTCGAGAAGGGAGTCGACGTCGAGAAGGAAGTCGACGTCGCGAGGAAAAGTCGATGTCGAGGAGGAAGTCGACGTCGAGGAGCCTGTCACATTCGGTGGTTAGCATCTCCACATCTGACATCCCTAGGTCACGTCGGCACCGGCGTTCTCCATCAGGGTATCTGGCTTCCAGGGCGCCCTCTTCAAGACCTGCCCGTAAGAGAAGGAGAGTGATTCGTACCTCAGCCAACACTGCCACCACCGCCTCAGCCTCAGCAGCCTGTGCCGGTGATTCCGGCTGTGCCCAGAAGGCCGAGATGTCGATCCAGATCGGCTCCATCGTCCACCGTACCACCGGACAAAGAAAGCCGCAGACTGGACTCGGCAGGGAGGAAGGTCTGCAGTACAGCAGCAACCTCCATGAAGGCAGCAAGCTCAACTGCCCTCTTGGGCCGCTATGACCGCTCCTTTTGGGAGTCTCTCCAACAATTCATTGAGCCTCTCCCTAGGGACAAGCGTGAGGACTTCCAGGAGGTTCTAAATGAAGGCATGATGGTGTCAAACCAAATCATCAGTGCGGCTGCAGGCGCCTCTCTCCTGGCAGCCTATGAATACTGCCACGGTGTGACTTTGAGGCGACACGCCTGGTTGCGGCTTACCTCCCTGAAGCCTTAGGCACAGCAGCGAATTGCTAATCTGCCCTTTTCGGGTGCTACGCTCTTTGGTGCACATGCAGACGAGGAAATGGCTTGCATGAAGGTGGAAGTTGAGACTCTTAAGGCTGTTGACTTGGAGAAGCCCTAGGAACAGCGTAAGACTTTCAGTCCCTACCAACAACGCTATTCTTCCCAGCGCCAACGCGGGCAGGGTCGTCAGGCTGGACAGCAGCAGCAACAGCAGCAGCCATTTCAGAGGCAGCCTTTCCAGAGACATCAGAGGGGCACACGCAACCAACAGTCCACATCAGGAAACAAGGGCCCGACTGGGTCTAAGCCCTGAGGGATTACTTCCCCCTCTTCTGTTACCCACTCCGGTGGGGGGAAGCATTCAGAACTATTTGGCAGAGTGGAGAAAAATTACTGAAGACAAATGGGTGCTGAATATTGTTTGCAATGGATACAGTCTATGCTTCATCAGCCCTCCTTCAGCTATTCCACCAGTTCGCTCACAATACCTACTACGCTAACTCCAGGCGGAGGCAGATACCCTGTTAAGAAAAAGGGCGATAGAACCTGTTCCTACGTCTCAAAGAGGAAAGGGTCTATACTCAAGGTTCTTTCTTGTGCGGAAAAAGGACAAAAACGAGTTCAGGCCCATTCTGGATTTGCGGCAAGCAAACAAATGGATTCGCAGAGAAAAGTTCCGTATGCTGTCCCTGCACCAGATTTATCCTCAGTTGCATCGAGGAGACTGGCTCTGCGCCATAGATCTGCAGGACGCCTACTTCCATGTCCCCATTGCCCACAAACATCGGAAGTTCCTGCGTTTCCTGGTCGGCTCCAACCACTATCAGTATACAGTAAGTCTGCTCCCAGGACTTTTTCGAAGTGCATGGCCGTGGTGGCAGCACACCTAAGAAAGAACAAGATGTTTGTTTATCCGTACCTGGACGATTGGCTGATCAAAGAATCCGTGTTCCAGGAGGCACAGCTACATTTCAACAGGACAGTTGCTCTATTGAACCAATTGGGCCTACACATCAACATTTCCAAATTGGTCCCAACTCCTGTTCAGTGTCTGCAGTACTTGGAAGCCTCCAAAGATACTCTCAAGGCAAGCGTGTGTCCTTCGGAGGAGCGACGCTTATCGATCCTTCGGAAAGCTCAGACTCTCATGTCCATTCCATCGCCGGCAATCTTAATCCACATGCACGCCTTCACATGAGGCCGTTGCAGAATGTCTGGAAGATTGGTGGAACCAGAGACGAAGGAGCTGGGAGGACAGGATCCATCTGTCTCAACACGCGCTACAATCCCTGAAGTGGTGGTGTTCACTGGAGAATCTCCTCAAGGGGATTCCATTCCACAAGGAAATACCGACTCAGACCATAGAAACAGATGCATCTCTCCAGGGCTGCGGAGCGCATTCGGACCACCTTCAGATCCAAGGCACGTGGTCTCAGACAGAATCCACGTATCACATCAATTTTCTGGAACTCAGAGCTGTACATCTGGCGCTGAAAGCCTTCCACCCGTCCTTTTGGACCAATTTCCTGCTTGTACAGATGACAACACAACAACAATGTATTACCTCAACAAGAAGGGAGGCTCAAGATTGCGCACACTATCTCTGGAAGCGCAAGCGATCTGGAACTGGCTGTTGACCAGGGGACTGACGATAACAGCGACCCATCATCCAGGTGTGCAAAATGCTCAGGCAGACGCTCTCAGCAGGCTCGTCCAAGAGAACCAGGAGTGGGTCTTAAACAACGAGGTATTAGGAGACGTCTTCGCAAGGTGGGGCACTCCAGACATCGATCTGTTTGCCACCACGGAAAACAGCAAATGCCGAGACTTCGCCTCCAGGTTTACCAACAGGGGACGCTTGTGAATGCACTGTGGATCAACTGGCGAACAGTTTTCTTTACGCTTTTCCACCCATTCCCCTGATCCTGACAGTGTTGATCAAACTGTCCCGGTCACGGGACAAGATGATCCTCATTGCTCCGGAATAGCATCGGCAGTGGTGGTTCACCGACCTACTACATCGGTCTCTCCTGCCGCATCTTCGGCTTCCGTGTCGGCCGGACCTTCTCACGAAGTTCGGAGGGCAGATGGTGCACCCCAGCCTCTCGTCGTTGAGTTTGGCAGCATGATTCCTGAGCTAGTGCAGTATGGACATTTAAATCTTCCAGAAAGCTGCATGACGATACCGAAAGAGGCAAAGAGACCATCTACGAGGACTTCTTATGCATACAAATGGAAGAGATTCTGCATTTGGTGCGCCGCCAAAGAAGCTGATCCTACTTCCTGCAAGGAGGATGTCATCCTTCCGTACTTACTGCATTGTGGCTCAATCTGGCCTTAATTTTCATTCTATTAAGGTTCACCTCGCAGCGTTGACTGCGTATAGGAAATGCCCTTCACAAACTTCCTTTTTCCAAATCCATGTCATCAAAGATTTTCTGGAAGGTTTGAGGAAGGTGTTTCCTCCCATTAGGCGTCCTTCGCCTCCGTGGGAGCTTAATGTGGTGCTGTCTAGATTGATGAAGGAGCCTTTTGAACCTATTCATAAGGCTTCATTACAGCATCTATCCTGGAAGGCGGCTTTCCTGGTAGCTATAACATCAGCTCGCAGGGTGAGTGAGATCCAGGCCCTGTGTTGCCAAGAGCCCTATACTGTAATTCATGCATCTAAAGTTGTCATGAGGACTCACCCGAAGTTTCTCCCCAAGGTGATATCTGATTTCCATGTCAATCAAACGATCACCTTGCCAACGTTTTTTCCACAGCCTTCCTCTCTGGCGGAGAGGTCCCTGCATTCACTGGATGTGAGGCAGGTATTGAAATTCTACTTGGATAAAACCAAGGAGATTTGTAGATCGGATCAGTTATTTGTTAATTATGGGTCAGTCAGGACTGGTCTTGCCACCTCCAAACAGTCAATTTCTTGGTGGATTGTATCCTGTATCCTATTATGTTATCAGAAAGCTAATAAGACTTTAGGGGGTAAACCTAAGGCTCACTCTACCAGGGGCAAAGCGGCTACGACGGCTTTGCTACGTAATGTTCCCATTGCAGACATCTGTAGGGCTGCTACTTGGTAGTCCTTCCATACCTTTGCTAAGCATTACTGCTTGGACTCTGATGCCAGGGCAGATGCGCAGGTTGGGCAGGCTTTGCTGCGAAATTTATTTGCACAGTAGTGATTCTATACGTTTCTTCCACCGCTGGGTTTGGATTGTTTGGGATGGCTTGCCATTCTATTCACAGATTATGACTATACACAGAGATCCCCTACTACAGAAGGAGTAGTTTCTTACCTGTAACTCCAGTTCTGTAGTAGGGGTATCTCTGTGATAGTCATAAGAGACCCGCCCTCCTCCCCGGTGGATGAAACGTGGACATCCTGGATGCTACAAGCCTGGCTTTATACACCTTCAAAAAGAACTGAAAGTAACTTGCCTTTGGCTGTGCATCATGGGATACCGAGGGTCTCTGGAGGGTTCCTTAAAGGCACGGTATCCTTTTTCCAGACACATAATGGCAGCCTATGGGGCTTGTCTGTCAAACCCTTTCTCTCTATCATGACAAAGAAGTTTTGTGAAGGGTAGTTTCTCTTGGTGTGAAACTTAGCTAAATGTGTAAATGTAATTATTATTTGGTTATCCTTTTTGTCACTTCAGGATGAAGTGCTGGCCAGAGTAGCCTTGTAAATGTCAGGCTGCATTATTTGTCTTTGATTTTCTCTTAAGTGTCTATGCAGGTCTGCAGAAGAGGACACCTTAAGAGACTATTTTGATTGCTCCGGAGTCCTCGCACATGGGCGGGACTATTCACAGATTATGACTATCACAGAGATACCCCTACTACAGAACTGGAGTTACAGGTAAGAAACTACTCCTTCTTATTTAAACTTTATTGCTTGTTTGAGCTATTGAGTCTTTCTCCACCCTCATGGCATGCTACCCTAAGGGTAGAATTTAGCATGGTCCAAATGACCTCAGGGTGAGACAAGAACTCTTTTAAAAAAGTTTATCTCCGTGAAGTCACTTTGGCAAGGCTACAATGGGAGCCTTATCATACCATGTGTTGTGGCCCCTCTAACTGCCAGAAAGATATAGTACTGGATAATTATCATACATGAGTTGATCAAAACCTCATGTCTTGGGGATTTTCCTAGTTGCTGTGCAGACTGGCTTGAGGAGAAATTGATTGCGTGAAGTGGACGTATTTGGAGGAGGAGGTCTAGGTACAATTTCAGTTTTCAAACTTCCCTTTCTGTAGGTGAAGGTTTGGACTTGCCTGATGTAGTACACAGCCTTTTTCACTTGATGAAGTTTTAAGTTTGAGTATTTTGCTATTTTATACCGGTGTTGAATTAATCTAACTGAAGGGCGTACTCAGAAGAATCTTCACAGTGTAACAGGTCAATAAGGGGTTGTCTCCTACAAATTTATTGTTACATGTACTCTTTGAAAAAGAATTGAAAATGTCATGAATTTCACAAGATTTGTAGTGTACAACAAACATCACAAAGCTGTAAAATCTGTATATATTGACACCCTTATTTTCAGTAAAGTGCATGTTGACTGTGCACAAGGGTCTTTATATGTATGTTGCTGGCATATTTATTAGCTTATATATTTCTAGTATATATTAAGCAGAAAAGTTATAATGGATCGTGTGATTCTTTACGGAGCATTGTGTGTGGGAGAAATTAATAGGAGATATGTGTCAGGCCGTTATGGTATGTTGTGCTATTGTGGCAGCCTGAACCCCAATTATTTACTCAGAAGGAGGGTGGACACACATTTCCTCACTTCCCAGCACTCAATTTGCCCCAATGCATAATGGTAAATGCAGTGCATGATAATACTTACTTCAGTAGTAGTCTTTAATTTTTCATGCTTGTTGGTGCAGCCTGTGTTGTGTAACTCTAGACACGTGTTTCTGGATTCATTCCTTCATCCATGGAGAGCAACAAGTCATTTTGTGATTGCTGGAGATGCTGCCCAAGTCTTCTCAGCTCTCCGTACCACTCACTGGGTGCAGGTGCATCAACACAAGCTTGTCCGCTCAGTAGCTCAAGGGAGCCTTTTCAAACATAAGGAGGGTGTGAGCACACTGCCTCACATCCCAGCACTCAATTTGGCCCCATGCATCATGGTAAATGCAGTTCATGATAGGCACTTACTTCATTGGTAGTCTTTAATGTTTCACCCCAATAATTTACTGTACCCCAATATATTTATTACCCCAAAATTAGCTATGGCAATTCGGCTCCAGTACCCTTGATCTTGCTGTTAGTCGCCACTCTCCACAACATCAGGCCAACCAACTAGCAGAGTAAATCAAAAATAGTGGCTGTGACCACTCAGTAACTGAGTTCTATATCGATGAAAAGTTAAAGAGGTTTATTGCAAAATTTAGAACAGGCAATTCTCAGTAAATATACGTGCTTGCCATGAAGGCACAAATACGGAACTTCAAAACAGAAATCAGTATTAATAAATGTCAGCTCAATAAAGAATATTAACAGCTTTTCTTAAAAGTAGGGAAGTCTCACACAAATCGAACAGAGATAGTAGGAAAAATGAAAGTCTCGCTCAAATTGACAAAGTTCTGTGAGGAAAAATTTAAGTTGCCCCCATCTACGGAAAACCAAGGGGTTTTATGCACATTTCGAGGCTAAACAATGAGGAAAAACGGCAGATTTATGATAGCATGATTATCAACAGCACATTTTGGATGAATCAGAAAATGGATTGTCATCATAAACCTTCTAACACAACATGAAGCCTTCTCTGACAAAGACTGATGCACTAATGTGCTAGCAAGACAGCATCAGAACTTCCAACATGTGTAAAAAGTTACATCCAGAACACAATGGGAAGTTTCACTCACAATTGGGTGTGGCTTGCATGGGCAAAATGGTGGACGTGTTTAGGAACCACTCCGCTCCATTTCCACTTTATCCACCTAATTTATCCATTGCAGCAAAGCATCCACTAAGGTGCAGCAAGGCGACAGCTCCCTCAGTCCCCTGGGAGACTGTCCTGAGGCGGTGGGAGTTGAAAAACTGCGGCATGAGCTGTCCGGCTCTGCTACCGGGCTTGTGGTGGAGACTGGGTCCAGAGCAACATTCGCGGAGAAGGCGCCAGACGCGCGACCTGCACTACGGCAGGGGCGGCTGGTGACATTTTAAAGTGGTGGGGTGTAAAATGATTGGTATACTTCACCGTTGCGAGCGAGCGTAGCGAGCGAGCCCGAACCCCTATAAGGAGGGTTCGCGGGGGTTCTCCCTCCGAGAAAATTTTGAAAAAAGAGAAGAGAAATGGTGCATTTTCAAGCAAATTTGAGAAAGCAGGAAGGTTAATAAAGCAATTGTGAAAGTGCAGTTATAACATTAATAAAGAGATGTCATATAACATAGGTAGCTGCTTATTCAGTATAACCACAGAGCTTCATAACAGACTTCGAGATACAATGCATTTCTGAGTACCTCACTCACAGATGTTTTTTATTTAACAAACTAAACTGGTTGCAAAGTAGCAGCATTCAAAATTGTTTACTTTTTGTAAATGAAATCAGCACGTCTCTCTTTAAGAGCAGCAAACTTTTCAATAACTTTAGTGTTAAAGTCCGGGATTTTCTGAACTAGCTTGCTCTCTACAGAGAGCATTGCCAAAGCATTGAGTCTTTCCTCAAGCATGGTGTTTCTCAGGAATGTCTTAATCCTCTTTAAGGCTGAAAAACATCGTTCTGCCTCGACTGTTGTCATAGGAGTGGTTATAACAATTTTAACCTCTTCTATGCCCATGACGAGATAGTCTCGTCATGGAGCGCGGTTGCGCTGTGCCCATGACGAGACTATCTCGTCATGGACCCCGCCCGCTAATACAATGCCCGGCACAGGAGGGGGAAAGGGCGGGGCACTGAAGGGGTTAAGTAAAGCCACTGTCTCTCCAAGTGACTTTTCCATATTAAGTTTATGTATTAAAGCCAGCAAAGACAAGGCACTTGTGGCCTTCCGGTACACAGGCATTCCGTACAGTACAGTCAACTCAGTTCTCAGCTCTTCTTTATTGAGCATAGGATAAGCTCCCACAGCCTCATTCAGAGCACGCTCCGGGAAGGATTCATCATATTTGGCAAACTGTTGACTTTGCAATAATGTGGCACTCACCAAATGTTTTGTGAAAGAAAAACGCTCTTTTGCCTGCACAATTACAATGTCACAGATCTCCTTTGCAATTCGGACCATAGTGGTGATGTTTTTCCTGTGGTTTGAGAAAATAGATTTCTCTGGCAGTTTGCTGTCTAAATTGTCAACCCCATCTCTCACTTTGCTTATGCTTTGTACAAACATAGTAGTATATACTTGCACTTTGACAGTATCTATCTCTCGTGCTTGTAACTGATTGTATAACAGGTCGACAGCTACCATTATATCATGAAATAAAAACAGTAAGAACTGAAACTCTCTGTCTTGTAGTGTTCTACCAAAGCCATGGGCTTCAATCTGACTTTTGTAATCAAACTCATCATTGGCTTTTATGGCTTCAAAACATTTCAGAAGGTCCTCTCTATGTTCATAGATTAGGTTGACTGTACGGATGTTAAAGTTCCAACGAGTTGAGGATCCCCTTGGAACGCTTTTGTCTACAATGTCATGAAGTGCTTCTGTTCTTTTGGGGGAGCGCGAGAAGAATGCTGCTATGCCTCCTATATCCTGAAAGAAAATTCGTGTCTCGGTGATCTTTGATACTGCCTGTTGCATAATAAGATTAAGTTGGTGAGCGTAACAGTGCACATAATGAGCATTAGGGTACACATCTCGAATTCTCTTCTGAACTCCACTAAGGCTTCCACTCATTACGGACGCACCATCATAGCTTTGCGCAATACGTTTTTTTTTTTGAGGCAGCTCTGGAAAAATTAAGCTTAGTTGACGCAGTATAGCTGCAGTAATGGTTTCTGCACTAGAGTCTCTTAAATGTGTGAAACCATAGCACCTCTCCACAACTTGTCTGTCATTGTCAATGTATCGAAACACTAATACGGACTGTGTTTTAGTGGCCACATCAGTGGTGTCATCAGCCTGAATAGCCACAAAGTCTGTGTTTTGCAATTCTTGCACAATATGGCTTCTCATAATTTCGAGCATACACTCAAGAAGTTCATTTTGTATTGTTTTAGAGGTGCCCTTAAAGACTGTAGCATGTGCTAAATGTGCCTCCATATCCTTGTCTATGCTTGCTATTAAATCCACAACGCCTTTGAATATTCCAGGATTTGGGGAACCTTCCGATTCATCATGGCCTCGCAATGCCAGTTCAAAAGCACCACAGAAACAAATGCAATCAATTATTTTGGATAGAATCTGTCTGTTCCTATCAACTGCTTCATTGTGTTTCTGTATTGCTTTGCGGTATGCATCACTTATCTGCTGCTCAATCGGAGCATCTTCCCCCAACATTCCCAGTCTAGTCAGGTTTTCCATATGCTTTCTTGTGCGTGAATGCTTCTTTATTTTTTCAGACAAATGCTTCAAGTCTGTTACTCCTTGATTTGTCCAAGAAAAATCACCACCAAACAGCAAGCAGGGGAAGCAGAACAGAGAATTTCTTAAAGGGCACCCTGTAAGCCAATCAGCTTTTGTGTACCAGGCGTTTGAGAATGTACGTGTGGACATTTTTCCTCTGTCCTGGGAAGTTTGCTGTAGTTTTAGGTCAGGCCGATGAGGTCCCAATTGCTTTAAATGTATTTTCTCTTGAAGTGGCCGTGCCTGGAATGACCTTGTAATCAGCTCTTGTACTGTATTCATGATGCCGATGCTGGCCTTACCAATATATATTAAAGAAACCTGCCAATAATCAAAGTACAATATATAAGGTGAGGTGCAATAATATCAAATTTCAGTATAAATACATATATCTTGTGCAGTATCGCAATAAATCTCCAACAGCTCCCCTTTGCACAACATGACTGCTAAAAATACAGCCTTTCTGCCTGCTGCCTCTGTGTGCCATAGTGGTTGCTGAAGGCACTGAAACAGACACTGCTTGAGGGCCTTGAACAAGGCAAGGGATAGATAGTGCTGTTAACAACCGTTATTGCCCAAATCACAGGGCTAAGGCTGTTAGTAAATTCCATCCACTGAGGGTACAATGTTCAGAATGTGTGCCTACCCCAACCACCATGTACAGTGACCACACACATAGCTCTAACTCCAATCTAAAAAAAAATTAGCATCAGTTTCCTTACCTTTAACTCTGGTGTTTGCTGGGTCGTAGCCGGGGTGAAAGAGCAGCAAAGGAGGTCTTGTTCTAAGCCGGAAATATGACCAAAAATTTGGTAAGGGTTGTCAAGCTTTAGAAGGTGCTGAAAATAAAAATAACGTGCTGTAACTAGACAAGCATTGCTTTTAAAATACAAGTAATCCCAATGAATTTTACCAGCGTCAGTTCTTCAAGTTAACATAAAATAACTACAGTGTTCTTAAAATATTTATTTTGTTTGATGTTTGGGGAAACCAGACTTTTTTTAGTCTGCTACGTTAAAATTATCCATTGGAACCTGCTTACATTTAAATGTAATAATGATATGATTTTTAGCTTTCAGTATCTTTATGGAATACAATAGATCACAATTTTAAATTCAAATTATCCTTTAATCAATACATTGAGAAGTGCAGCAGAGAACCATAACTTGTGAAATAGTGTAAATATGTGCAAGAACCTATTCAAAATTACTTTAGCTTGTATTTTGTTAAACAAAACTCGAATGCATCGTTTATCCTTGCACAACAGAGTAATTCTGCAAAGTTACTGAGCTATAATTCAGTAACTTCGGCAATTACTTTACTGGACGCACTTGCAGAATTTTAAAGAACGTTTTCCCTGAAACAGGTTTTCAACTTTCGGATTTTAGTACGTTCCTGTGTGTCTTCGAACAGTTTTAACTGATGCAGAACAACCATATACAGAAAGCTACATGAACTTCAGTTTTAATTCAAGAATTCTGTTAAAGTCCCCCTGCATGCTAAGTTTGAGCATTTACAAATCAAATATTTTGTCAGTCATTCTTTCAGCGACAACTAAGCATTGCACACTGTTTTTTATTAATAAGATACAGTTTTCCAATAGCGAAAGATATTTGTCAACTATTGGTTAATTAATTCGTTTTAGCCCTGACCTGTGTTTATAATTTCATTGTTTTGTTTTCATTTCCAGCAAGAGAGTTTGCCAATAACCTGTTTCTTTTGCAAGCAAAAACCTGAGAGACAGCAAAGAATCGTTTTTTATGCTTTATTTAGTCTTATATTAGTTATGTTTTCTTTTTCTTGAGAGATAAAGCTACCACAGTTTATTCTTATGTGGTTGTAACCAAGGTAAAGCAAATAAAACAATAATTCACACAAAAAAACATGTCCATATGCACACAACCTGCACATATGCCGAGAGAGAAATACGCGCACACAAATGCAAACGCATAAACGAGCAGTCACATTCGGATACTTGGGCACTTGTCCATACACACAAAGGTGCACACGGACACATTAAAACACAGGCATGCTTTGAGGAGACAAGCAGATACACGCTCACATATGTTTACAGAGAAACATGCATACATACACAGTGACATGGAGACATTCACCTGGAGACATACAACATATACAGTGTCTCACTTACCGAGAAACACACACACACAGAAAAGCACAAGGATACACACACCATCACAGCCAAACAGATGTACATAAACACTGTGAAACACGTGCCACACAAAGACACGCATATACACATCAACACTTAGGCAAACACCCAGACACAAACACATACACACAGATATGCATGGGCACAGAAACATACATCGAGATACAGATAGATTCAAACAACACACACAGGCATGCCGAACATGGACACACATACATACACAACTGTGTGTACGCACATACATGAAAACAGATAAAGGTGCACACACACATACACAACATACACAGTCAGACACAGATATTCATAGAATTCCATTTTTTCCACATGTTCCCATGTGCATCCACACTGCTATCCCAGTGACTGCAGTGCATTTCACTTTCGGTCATTGACTTCTTTTTTCTACACATACATACATTTAGGAGAAGAACTGCGAGGATTCGTTCAGATCTACCTCAGCGCAGGTGCTGGCATTGCAAAGCAGTTGAATCAGTGAGTAGTCATAATCCTTGGGATCCCAAATGTTGTTGGTGCAGAAGATTAACAAATGTGCAAAAATAAGCTGTTTACCCGCTTTAAGATGACCCGATAGATTAGCTATTAGAATAGAAGCGAACACGCAGCTCTCTGTAGCATACTTCTTACCTCAGCCCTCTGGAAGCCATTCCCTGCACAATGCTGGGCTGCTCAAATGTGTCTGTGTGTGCAGTTGCTGATATGTGCCAAACAGATTTTCCTGCTTCCCTGTTTACCAACATGCGCGTGATAATCTTTAACTCGTAAATGAATGTATACCAACATCTTCCGTAAATTGCGCACTTGCAGTGAACTCGCCGTACGAATGCACGTACGTAAATTAGGAAAGAGGTAACGTGAATGAGGCCCCCTGCAGATGCTGGTTGAAGCTCTGCAGTAATCGCAACTTCCCTCCCACTCTTGCTGTCCAAGCAGCATCATATGGCAAACGATGTTAACATCTCTGACTGCTTGTTGGCTTGTTTCAGCGGAGGCATTGGTTCTGCTTCGGTGGTGAACTAATCGCCTGTTTGTAATCTCGTCCAATATGTGTCTGTTTTATGGCTTTACAGCGACGTTATGCATGGAAATGTCTGTCACAGCTTTCGGTTGCAGTAGAATATTTCCCATCAAGCCTTGTGCTGTAGAGTTCTGGCCGAAAACTGCTCGCAGGTAGAATTACCGACCTGCACAGCAAAAACTTTAACAAGCAATAGCTGCATATGTGAATATAATGCTTCCTCTTATTACAAATCAGAAATCAAACGGGATGGCACACAAGACATTGCCTTGAGTTCTCAGTTAAAGCCGTGTACACCGTAGGTTCTGTACTGTCTCACATTCAGTGTTCATTCTGTATTAATACACAGAATTTCCTTCAGAGTAGCACGACGATGGAGTGTCAAGTGAAGTTGCACACAATTTTATATCAAGACTGGAAAAAGACAACAATCAAGGCAGCTATCAGGTTGTGCAATACTTACTTCAGGTACTTTTATGCAGTGATATCACGACACACACGAGTCACTCAGTCACACGACGGGTCCTGACTCCTGACTCTGTATGCACCGCCGCCACGAGGTTATGCAGACAGTGTGGCACCACCGTGTGCGTGATGACGCGACCGACTGCTGGAGTGCGCACCTCATGGCCAATCACTGTCACTGTGTTCAGACATAAGCCACAGTGATTGGCCATAGTTGCGCGGCACCCAATTAGCAATTACTCGTAGCTGCCGCGGGTCTGAGAGACTGTATCAGGCTCTCAGCCAATCCAGAGACGCTGCATTAGCAGCGCCTGCCCTGGATTGGCGAAAGAGCACGGATAGGGCTCGCCCGGATACCGAGAGGGGGGCTGCTGCATGAGGCAACCCTCGGCCTCTCGGCCCCCTCCTCGAGTACAGTAGTCAGTGGCAGACAGTGCGGCAAATGCGCATGCTCGTGCTTGTCGTGAGACAAACTCGAGCATGCGCAATAAAATTGCGAGCCGCTGCCTGTCAACTGTGTCAGTGCTCGCCCCCGGCCCCACCCCCTTCATGTCCGACGCAACGCATCATTGCATTGCCATTGCTGCCGGTCTGGGGATTGATTTGCGTGCGTGTGTCGGTAAGTGGGGCTCCGCCCCTGCGCCCCAATGGACGCACCGCCGCTGCACTACGGTGGTGAATCGGGTGAAGGGATCGCATCGACTGGCCTGGGGCTTGTATGTTTGTGAATGGGCCGTGCAGATAGGCGAGATCCGAAACGCAATTCTACAGGAGCTGGGGCGTCCACGCTCTGCAGCTGCGACCCAAAGAGGGAGCCGGGCAGTGAGTCGCGGGCGGCTCCACTGCGGAAGGCTGAAGTGAAGTGCCGTAATACAGAGGACAGCAGCTGCTGTGCAGCTGCCCAGGCCCGGCACCGGTGTTCGCATCATGTACACTAAGGCAAATGCAATGCAATGCATGCCACTGGAGCTCGCGGGGTGTCCGAGGGTCGGGCCCCAGGCCCGGTTCTAGCGGGTGGGCAGGGTGGGCCAGGCCCACCCAAACAGGAGCCTTGGCCCTCCCTCGCAGGGAGGGCTTGAAGGCAGGCGCGCAACGGCATTTGGCTCAAAGGGCAGTCTGTGTGTGTGCGCGCCCGGACGGAGACAGCTTCCCGGGCTCACACACACAGACAGTTTTTGAGATTATCGCAGCCACACCTGAGTACTTCACAGGTCTTTAAAAGACCATTTACATGTTAACGTGGCTTTGTTTATTTTTCCACCCCTTCACCTCCACATGGTGAAAGGCACAAATCCTTTCTTTGGCACTGGTAACCTTTGCCTACTGTCCTGCTGCGTGGATATTTCTTTTTCCATGCTAAAATAAGTTTGTTTATTCATATTCACCTTTCCTGACCCCTGCAGCAGCTTATCACATCAGGCTGTGACACAAAGTTTGACTAATGGAGTAGGTAAAAGAATGTGTTACTAGTTGGTTTTCTTTTTAAAATCTGCGCAGGCCCAGCAGGACACATACTTCGTGTGTGCTTAATTTAAACAGTTTTTATCATTATCATGGCCGATGCAGGACAACAATTAGACAATACAAAATGCCCAGATAACGCTGGTGATTAATGATCCTGCTGGAGAGCAATAATTTGTCTGTTAGTAGTTTTTGAATGCAGATGAACTGTATTTTATGTGGATAGCTCAGTGGGTTACTGCCTTTGTCACAGAGATCCTTGTGTTACTTGCAGTTCAGAAGTTACAATCCTAACATAGGACAGTGACCAATGAACTGGCACCAAAGAGCTGCAAACAAACATGAATGGTATTGTTAGAACGTAGCTTTATTTGTTTTGTGATATAGTTAGAACTTCCTCAGTCTTTCATTATTCTAATGTTGCTAAAATGAGTATGTTTGGGCAGATATACATGTTTATCAGTAAAGCTGACCCCCATGGAATACTCTTTAAATCCTAAGGTTGTGTTTCCCCAGACCAAACCCTCTTAAAATATACTGCCCACCGGCATGGATGACATGTGATTCCTACACCTTGTAATCCTCATTGGTTTATGTGACATTCCCTGCAGACTGATGTACATACTTGTATGATTCATTGTCTCTGTATAATGTGTGCGTGGTGTAAAGTACTGACACACTACACTGATATGAGTAGCACTATACAACAAATGAAATGCATATTAGAGAGGGGCTACGTAAAGATGAGGGACACTGTTGGAGGGTGGCAGTGAGTGAATCTGAGGAGGGAGGTCATGGGGTGGAGGGGGGAGCTAGGGAGAGATGAGGGGCACTGGTGGAGGGTGGTAGTGAGGGAGTCTGAGGAGGAGGTCATGAGGGGGAGGGGCTACGTAAAGATGAGGGGCACTGTTGGAGGGTGGCAGTGAGTGAATCCGAAGAGGGGGGTCATGGGGTGGAGGGGGAGCTAGGGAGAGATGAGGGGCACTGGTGTAGGGCGGTAGTGAGGGAGTCTGATGAGGAGGTCATGGGAGGAGGGTCTACGTAAAGATGAGGGGCACTGTTGGAGGGTGGCAGTGAGTGAATCCGAGGAGGGAGGTCATGGGGTGGAGGGGGAGCTAGGGGGAGATGAGGGGCACTGGTGTAGGGTGGTAGTGAGGGAGTCTGAAGAGGAGGTCATGAGGGGGAGGGGCTACGTAAAGATGAGGAGCACTGTTGGAGGGTGGCAGTGAGTGAATCCGAGGAGGGAGGTCATGGGGTGGAGGGGGGAGCTAGGGAGAAATGAGGGGCACTGGTGGAGGGTGGTAGTGAGGGAGTCTGAGAAGGAGGTCATGAGGGGAGGGGCTACGTAAAGATGAGGGGCACTGTTGGAGGGTGGTAGTGAGTGAATCCGAGGAGGGAGGTCATGGGGTGGAGGGGGAGCTAGGGAGAGATGAGGGGCACTGGTGTAGGTTGGTATTGAGGGAGTCTGAGGAGGAGGGCATGAGGGGGAGGGGCTACGTAAAGATGAGGAGGGCTGTTGGAGGGTGGCAGTGAGTGAATCCGAGGAGGGAGGTAATGGGGTGGAGGGGGGGAGCTAGGGCGAGATGAGGGGCACTGGTGGAGGGTGGTAGTGAGGGAGTCTGAGGAGGAGGTCATGAGGGGGAGGGGCTACATAAAGATGAGGGGCACTGTTGGAGGGTGGCAGTGAGTAAATCCGAGGAAGGAGGTCATGAGTTGGAGGGGCTATGGGGAGAAGAGGGGCACTTGTGGCGTGTGGCAGTGAGGGAATCCGCGGAGGAGGTCAATAGGGGGGCCATGGAGGGATGAGGGGCACTGTTGGAAGGTGGTAGTAAAGATATTTACGGAGAAAGAGGTTATTGGTGTGGCGCCCCAAAAACTTTCGCATCAGCGCTAAAGCCGGCCCTGTCATGGCCTTTCTGTTTTTGTTTATTTAATTAGCAGTCGGGTCATAAGGGCTACGGTGGAACATACTTTAAAGTGCGTTCTAATTATGTTTACTGCTAAATTGATTGTTTTAAGTTTGAAGGTGATTTTACTAATGTTTTTAAGGGGAAAAATGAAAGTGGAGCCCAATGGTACCTGATATGGGGCTGAGACCCAAGATCAGCTGTGAGATAAGGTGCACTGGAGAGGAGCAGTGGATAATCAAGCCTGTAAGGGATTGCACTGCAGAATCAGGGGTCAGGTGGAGGTAGTAATGAAGAGGGATTCTCCCTGAAGGCTCGCACAGAGGGAGCCCGAGAAGTGTCACTTGCCCGATACTCCCACCTCAGAAACCTCCTCTTCCTATCAAAGGAACATTACATGGAAAAAACACTTTTTGAGAGTGATAACATTTAGAAAGAGATTTGGAAAAGAGTGCGTTTTACTGAGCCTTGTAAGACTAAGAAGAGATAAAGGAGGGCCCTGAAGCAGGCCTGCCCAGACATATATGCGACAAATCGAGCCCGCAGTGGCCCACCCAAATGCACCCTTGGCCCACCCAAATGAAAATTCCTGGAGCCGGGTTTGTCGGGCCCACTGATACAGCGGAGCGCTAGGGTCAAGTCCAGCGCCCCCGGTTCAGGAGAGGAGCAATGTTACCCAAAAAATAATGTGTGGACTTACATGGACCTTGTGGTATACCACCTGCTTCCCTGGGCATAACAGAGGCGTCTCCCTGAGGTGTAGCCAACAACGCCCTTCTGCTCCTGGGCACCGCCTGAGAGGAGGCCATTAATATGTCACCGAGACCACCAGCAAAGGGCATCAGTACTGCAAAGTAAATAGGCAGCCCATAAGTTATTCTAAGGACCACAGGGCTGCGCCATTAGTTGAACTTGGCACTCTCATCATTTGTATCTGCCTCCATTCCTATTGGACCCACTAAGGCTACGGAGATGCCAGGGGGCGCCATAGACGCAAAACAGTGAGATCACAGGGATGGGCCGCACAAAGGGTACTGGATCTCATGCCTCCTCACACGCCTCAGTTATAACAGATACAGTACAATCAACTCATACAGACCAGCCTCACCTTCTGGAGAATAGGCTGGATGCAATATTGAATGCCATTGAGAGATCCGTGCCTCCCTAGAATCCAAAATAGACAGTGTAGCAGCGGACCTTGCGCTGCGACATGCAGACTGCAGGAAGCTGTCAGATCAGGTGATGACTACGGAACGTACCCTATCAGATCTCAAGCCAGTAACAGCCTTAATTGAAAACAGCAGTGTACACAAGAGGCCAGAATACGCTACCTGGAGGACAGGGTGGAGGACGCGGAGTGCCACTCTAGGTGGAACAATGTCCGCTTGATTGGCTTGCCGGAGGGGATGAGGGCGCATTCGTGGAGCAATGGGTCAGAGACTTGAAACCTGCTAGGTATCCCCCTTCTTAAAGATGGAGTGGGTGCACCGCATCCCCTTTAGGAGACTAGCGCCTGGAATGGGGCCCGTCCGCTCATCTTCAATGTGTTGCTCTATAGGGATAGGGATGTGATAATATGTGAAATGAGGAAACTCCAGGAAATCAAAATAGAGAACACACGTGTGATGTTCTTCCGGATTACACGTTGAGGGTGCACCGCCAGAGGCGCTCCTTCTTACAGGTGAAGCAGATGCTCTGACAACTGGATATCCAGTATTCGCTGCTTTTTCCAGCAAGGCTCCGCGTGGTGGCTGGAGGAAAGGTACGATTCTTTGACACGCCACAGGACACGTGGGACTGGTTGGAGATAACCGGTCAGTTTTTGGGGCCCGACCTTCTGGTGAGTCAAAAGACCGGAACAACACAACAAATGGGCCCAGAACCCATGGTCGACGAAATAAGAAACGCCCACCCAGTCTGGTAACAGTGCCGGATCTGGAGCAAATCTTACAGGAGCGACAGACAGCTATACGCAAAATGGAGCGCATAGCTGCCACTCCGGAAGACTCTGGAAAAGATGTGTCCCTTCGATCCCTTCATTCGGGGATGAAAGCTCCTCAGTGGTGTGCCCATCAGACATCGCATCACTAAATCTGCCAGACATCACCCCACAGATGTCAGATACTATTATTTAACATACACCGAAGTTTGTGACACTTGTCTGGGAAAGTGGGAACGCCCCCCCCCCCCCCCTTGTTTCCCATGTAGACGTTACAGCCGGCAATGCTGGAAGACACTGTATTCTGCGAATCTCTTAGCAATGCTATTGGGGAATACTTTGAATACAACACAGGCACGGCTATGTCGGACTTAGTGGATGGGATGCTCTAAAGGTCACGCTGCAGGGAAAATTAATTTGTTTCTAATGCTTTCTAATGCAACATCATTAGTTCATAGATTACGACCATATTCATCATAAAAATTATTATTTTGCACGTTATTTATTACTCAAAATTGCACATAGTGAAAAAACTTTAACACTGTGCCTCACTCTAAAGGGGTCAAATGTCTGGTTACTAATTTTTTGATCAGATATTATCATAGTCAGATTTTGGTTAGTGAGCATTTATGGGCAATCTTTTTTGTGCGTACCATCTTGTGTTATGGTTATTATGGTAACACTCATGCCTCCTGTACTTTACGTCAACCCAGAATCTATCATAATGATGATTTCCTGAATCTCTATTGATACTGTTAATAAAAAGCTTATTACTTAACTAGTGTAGCATGTAAAGAAGGATGTGCTTGAAGGCCACCACAGACCACAGGTATGGATAATAAAATGACCACATTACACCCTCTATATGTTGCATAGATAAACACAACAAAGAGAATAGTAACATTATGGTACTGATGTTATATGTCCTGCTCAACTAGCCAATTGCTGACTAGCCAACTAGTCAACAGGAAAACACAGTTGGAACATATAGCCACACTATATTGGCACAAGGCAGGCAGTGGGGCATTAATAAACACATTTGACTATCAAAAGTTGAAAATTTGGCATGAATCAGGTGCGGCAAACTTAGCTTCCCACTACACAAACAAAACTATACAACAAAACACATTTGACCAGCCAAAGTTAAAATATGAGAGGCAACCACCCATGCTAGATAGTGTTAAATGACTTAAGCAGTAATAACGTGATGCCCTACATCACAAAGTAACCACCACAAAAACACAGTGTCAGAACCCTGTTCGCATATGGGGTCACCTACTCCACTCTGTAAACAGGCTAAAGTAGCTATTTTCGCAGTTGCCCCACTTAGCATACAGGGTCTCTGACTTAGTTCAGCATACAGACTATGGCCCGATGGGCACAGCATCACTCTTTATCGTGGCCACACCTGGCATACAAGGTCACAGACTTAACATACACATGGGCAATGACCCGATCGGTGCAGCACCAGTCACGGCTCACTTCATGGTGACCCTCAGCTGGCCAATGGGGGTCTCCGACCTTTCCCTCCACAGTGACCTGATAGGTGCAGCAGCTGTCTCCTCACTACAAGGTCCCAATCAACAAGATCCCCCACTGGAACTCACTCCCTCCAGTGCTCTCCTCTACCTCACAGGGCACACTGGTCTTGGCAAACAAGCAGGCACTGATGCTCCAGGGGCAGGTGGTCTTGAAATCCTTGGGTGATGTCCCCTCACCCAGCTGGAAGAGCGGCAGGCATTGGCCCCCCAGTCCTGGTCACAAACAGAAGTCTTGCAGAGCATCTTCTCCACATACAGCTGACTGCCTGCTTAGCTATTAACAGTTTTGGGTGCCTCAGCTCCCTTTCTTATAGTCCATTTCCAGACACCAAATACGATTTATAGTCTGAGTCTATGAATTTATGTTGGGTCTGCTTCCTTTTTAAGTGCCCCTCCTTAGTCCTGCCCTTTCTCCAGAAAGCAGTCTGTCATGGCAGAAACAACTCTAACAGCCCCACAACACAGGCCATGGGCGTGATTAGAGGTTCTCACCTGGATGTCAGCCACGGTCATAAGCGTATCGAAAGGTTACCCCATGGCCTCAGCCCCACACTTTATGATTCTCTTATCAGCGCTATCTCCTTCCTAGGAAGTGTCCTGGCCACTGCTTTGTGGCCTCTCTCTGTATCAAAAGGCACCCTTTGAAGTGTACTGACAAGCCTGGCTCTCCTTTTCTCCAATGTGTCCCGCCCAGCTCACAGGAACACAGCAATCAACAAATCTCTTTTTTTTATTTTTTATTAGGGTTATTGAGCGAAGTATAAACATAAAACATCAAAAAAATTCAGAGCAAGGCATACAGTAAGGACCACCAGACACAATTAACAATCTTCAATAGCTGACATCCTATTACATCCAGAGAATAAGATGAAAACCTGCGCAGGCCTCTCAACACTCAGCACAGTTAGTCAGAGAGATTTCGGCCAGCTACAGACATCCAGAACCCACCCACTGCCAAGTACCAAAAATTCCAATGCACTAAAGGTCACCCCAGATTCCCACTTATGGATCCCAGTATGGAAGTCAGCGCAGTCAGCAGGAACTTTTTTAAAGGTTCCCCAGTGTCCTTTGGCCTGAATGACGGGGGAAGCATTGAAGCATTGAAGCATACAGATTGAATTGTTCATTGCAACATATTAGTGCCTTGCTCCAGTGCTTATATTTTGGGGAACGGCCTCCACCCCAGCAGCAAGCCACCAATCTGCGCACCTGCGGGAGCGCCAGGGTAGTGTACCAATGGTGAGATGTCAGAATGTTCCATACCCATCCCAGCAACCCTCGGAATACTGGGCACCTTCAGGTTACCATAGATATCAAGGCAAGACCACGCCAAAGGCAGAAAATGAGCGTCCGGCTGGCCACACCTATGGCAGTTTATATCCTCCCGGACACCAAAAATATGGAGGGCCAAAGTAGTGCGATAGGTCAGTTGTAGAATTTTGTAATGTATAATACCAAGCCTGCTGCTTGGGGATATAATTCCAGTCTGGGCCCAGCAGAAAGTCCGCATTTTCCTTGGAATTTCAAGACCCATCTTGTCCTCCCACTTGATATGTGCAGAATACACATGCATCAGTGTGGCTTTGCATAATTTAGAAATCAATTTGGTTGATGAGGAGGCCGCCAAAAGTGTATCCAACACACCACAGGGCACTGGCTCTGAGGGAAACTCCGGCCCCAGCGCCCCCATCACACACTTCATTCGATAATAACGAAAAGTGTCTGGTG
Organism: Triturus cristatus; assembly: GCF_964204655.1. Classification (NCBI taxonomy): domain Eukaryota; kingdom Metazoa; phylum Chordata; class Amphibia; order Caudata; family Salamandridae; genus Triturus; species Triturus cristatus. The sequence continues at coordinate 1,184,546,420 of NC_140581.1, read as the reverse complement.
GGTGCTACACAGCTTTGGCAAATTCATTCAGACTCAAAAACGTCTCATTGACGTATAGGTCAGCCTATTTAAGCCTACCCCTGCTGTGCATCTGTGAAATTGCCTTTTGTTTGTGCATGGCTAGGATGCATGGATGACTGCGGAGCAAAAGAGAAGGGAAGTATAGTACCCCCAGCCCACACGTCAACCAAATTCAGTCCACAAATGCAGCATGCAATGCCCCGTAGACATGTTTAGTCAATATCTAGGGGATGTGCAGCCAATAAGTGCGATATGGATGCCATTGCATCTGCCTCAACCTCAGTGTGGGGGAGGAACAACCTCAGGCCATACTAGTAGTGTGTAAAATGAGCCTGGCACAAAGGTAGTACAATTCTGGGTCGGGAGCCTCAAATCCCCCCCACCGGTCAAAAGACTGTATAAGTGTATCCCACCCTATTTGGGGCTGCTTACTGGCTCAGGTAAGTTTTATGAACTGGGAGCAGATCTGGCGGAAAAGGCATTTGGTGAGAGGCCGAGGGATGCTAGTAAACGTATAGAGTAACTTAGGCATTAGCACCATTTTAATGAGACCAATCCTACCTGCCAGCGTCAGTGGAAGGGTGGTCCAGCAGTACACCTGGTCCACAATCCCACCCACCGTCTGCCCATAGTTTTTATGAAGCCCCCCGCACATTGGGACGCTGAATTGCCCGCACCTCTGTCGGACGCTGAATGGGACTACTGCTGTGCCCAAATGACTGAGCTTTCGCCCAACTATAAGCTCCGACTGATCCATTTTAAATTTTTGCTTCGCTACTACAGGACACCCATCAGCCTACAGAGAATGGGATTAAAAGACAATGACTTTTGCTGGCGCTGTGGAGCGCCCGCTGCCACTTTCCTACACATGGCATGGACATGCCCGGTTGTTGCCGGGTACTGGACGGAAATTTTTGACACCATAAATCAGATCCTGGGTGTGCAGGTACCTCCTTCCCCACTATTGGGCCTGTTGGGTTTTGTCAAACACAAGAAAACAACAAAAGAGTGTAATGAAAACAGAACGTCTGAGTAATACAAACTATAATAACACTGTGAATCAATCTTGAGTGTTTAGTGAACCCTCACTCATCAACATAGTTGATGACATGCTTCATCATGGGGTTCTGCTGGAGGTACCTTGTGTACCACCAGTGTGCTACGACGCTGTGTTTAAGGCGGAGCAACAGAGAAAGACTAAAAATGTTCGTCGGAATCAGTGTAAGTGAAAGTGAAAATAAATGGTTAAAATGTCAAGATCCATCCAACAATCAATTTAATTAGGATGGGGCTTAAACCGTTAAAAACAGTGGCGGATGTATACTCTTGACTATTAATGAGTCAGGAACATCCAATAGTGGTCAACGTGGTCGACATGTTTCAGCTTATTGTGTCTGATTTACCAAGCTTTCATCAGGACCTAACCAGGAATGCACCAGGGCGGTATAGGCTTACTAAAGCCCACCCTAACCTCAGGTGTTTTTGGGAACCGATACACTCACGGTTTCAGTTGCGTTCCTTCCGTATTCTCGAAAGGATACATGTAAAAAAGCAATGCTGTACTCCTTAGGCAGACAGTGGGTGGCGGGACTACAGGACAAATCTTCCAAGTCACCTGCCTGGCGCGTACACCTAAATGAAACCACCTCGCCTGGAGTCGAGGTGGTTTCATTTAGGTGTACGCGCCAGGCAGGTGACTTGGAAGATTTGTCCTGTAGTCCCGCCACCCACTGTCTGCCTAAGGAGTACAGCATTGCTTTTTTACATGTATCCTTTCGAGAATACGGAAGGAACGCAACTGAAACCGTGAGTGTATCGGTTCCCAAAAACACCTGAGGTTAGGGTGGGCTTTAGTAAGCCTATACCGCCCTGGTGCATTCCTGGTTAGGTCCTGATGAAAGCTTGGTAAATCAGACACAATAAGCTGAAACATGTCGACCACGTTGACCACTATTGGATGTTCCTGACTCATTAATAGTCAAGAGTATACATCCGCCACTGTTTTTAACGGTTTAAGCCCCATCCTAATTAAATTGATTGTTGGATGGATCTTGACATTTTAACCATTTATTTTCACTTTCACTTACACTGATTCCGACGAACATTTTTAGTCTTTCTCTGTTGCTCTGCCTTAAACACAGCGTCGTAGCACACTGGTGGTACACAAGGTACCTCCAGCAGAACCCCATGATGAAGCATGTCATCAACTATGTTGATGAGTGAGGGTTCACTAAACACTCAAGATTGATTCACAGTGTTATTATAGTTTGTATTACTCAGACTCATACGTTCTGTTTTCATTACACTCTTTTGTTGTTTTCTTATGATTGATTTAGGGGGACTAAGAGTGTGTCTTGACCCTCTCTCTCTTGTTGTTCGAAATTATTTTTGTCAAACACACTCACTTTAAAAAGCGTAGGCTACATGCGCTACTTTTACTATTTGCAAAGAGACAAATTGCTGTAGATTGGTGGAGGCGCAGGAGGCCAACAGTCAAAGTATGGCTGAGAGAGGTCACGTATGGCCAGGCCCAGTTGGCGCTGTTTTGGGAACTCATGCCTCAGGCATCTAGACCCCGGGATATCTGGGTGCCGTTTTTGGACTGGGCTCTGGATCAACTCACTGTTTCTGCTCAGACTGAGGGGGGCGAGGCTACTGTGATACCTGGGAATCCCAGAAACTGAGGTATTAAGCTGTGGACTATTTTGTGCTCTGTTGTGCTACACGGTTGAATGGGTGGGGGGGTGCTACCTTCTCGCGGGCTGGCCGGGATTAACTACGCCGGAATTAAAGCTAAGCACACTGGGTGTTGTCCGCCTGCCAGACTTGGGCACAAATGTGCATAATGTTGATCTTCTATTGTCCAAATGTTTATGTTTCGTATTTCAATCATTTGTATGGATTTCTCTCGCCAAAGTGACACTATGCTGTATACCCTTTTTAGGTCTCGCTGGCGTTGCAGCGCGAAGCGTTGCCGCCAACGAGAACTATTGTTGCCCAGATGCCTCTCAAGGGAGACAGACCGGGGCACGCGCAGCGATCGGGGTCTGTGGACGCGCTTCTGAGAAGCGCAGACGCACACGCCCCCAAGCGCGCGCGCCACTCTCCGCCGACCGCCGGGCTTGTTACTGTTTATTACCTTATCAGCTGCAGCTTTACGTGATGGATAAAGTGACTAGATACAAAATTAAATGCTACCAAAAACTGCATTGCACACAATCTCCTGCAGGTCTATAATTCTGTAGTGGATCAAAGGGCCGTATGCACTTTAAATACGAAGCAGCTTCCTTTCCGGCGGCGCTCTGAGTGCCATCAGGCTGGAATCGCAAGTGAAGTACTCCGAATGGTGTGACAGCCATCGCCTTCCAAACCCAACTCTGTGGGAATAGGAGCAGAAACACGCATTTCTTTTGGCCGGAAGAATGCATCAGACGGAGTGATTCCTTCGCCATCCATTTTGTAAAGCCCTTAAAATGCTGGGGAGAAATCCCAGAGGATGTACGTAGAGTTTACAAATCAGACGAGCTAAATACGAACAGGCGGGGGGCCAACATGCACGTAGCCAAGATGGCCAGCACACTATTACACCACACACTAAAGTCAGCAGCGCTCTTCCCAGCTGTTACTTAATTCCACACTGAAGCACCATGGACTCTTCTCGTTTGGCTTTTCAGTGTTTTACTTTTTGCGACCGTTTCCCTCACTGCGGTTCCATTAAAACCCATTATCGCCGAAAGGTTAGAGTAAAAAATGTATTTTGTTTTATGATTACAAATACCTTTGTTACAGTTATATTGCCGGCTTCAAAACCCCTATATTGCAAATGGAATACAATACCTCTAGGGATGCTTGTCTTTCAAACCGAAAATTACAAAAAGAACATGGCCCTTGAATTTCAACCTATCTCCCCCTTTCATCCAACTGCGTGCCCTCTACCAAGGGGAAGAAAGCAAATTTGCATCTTGGAAAGCCGACAACAGTAGCCTAGGAAATACTGAACTACTGGATGAACAGGGCAAACAAAATAACAGCCTACTATGGGCATTACAAGTGACCTAATATTCATGCTATTTCTGAAACATAAGTATGCAGCGTATACATTTCGAACAGTTGCCACTACCCACTGCTAACTTTCCAGATACACCCACTAGCCAAGCTTGACCAGCCAAGCATGCTATAGCAGCATGCCGCATACGTGACAGGAAATTAAATAACACGTGACGTAACAGGAAATGTAAACATTCAACTGTACAGTGGGCTAATAAAGTTCCTGTTGCATACTCCCCACGTCCATGGCAGCCTGGTGTCAATAATCCGATCTCTACTAGACCCCATATCATAATGTTAATCGCATGCTACAATAACAAATCTGCTTTGACTTGGGTCCAACTGCTGCAAATATATACAAAAATGGCAATGGCACATGCCGTAACACAACAGCAAACAATAGGTGGGTATGGCATTACATGCAGATTGTGAACCCGTGTTGGGGGGGACTTCTCACTATGTGCAATTGAGAGTGCACTCACATCATTGTTAAATGATTTAGTTAGAAAATAAAACATCATGCTCGATGGACGTCATTTAGGTATCACCAGTACGGCTCATCAATATGGATGTCAGCTGGGGATGCACTCTCTTTGTATTCTGACAATAATATAATTACACTAATTGCTCTCTACTACTCACTCTCTACTACTCTCTCTCTACTACTCTCTCTCTACTACTCACTCTCTCTCTACTCACTCTCTACTACTCTCTGCTACTCTCCACTACTCACTCTCTAATACTCTCTCTCTACTACTCACTACTACTCTCTAATTACTCTCTACTACTCTCTACTACTCTCTCTCTACTACTCTCTACTACTCACTCTACTACTCACTCTACTACTCACTCTACTACTCACTCTACTACTCACAATCTACTACTCACTGTCTACTACTCTCTCTCTACTACCCACTCTCTACTACCCACTCTCTACTACTCACTCTCTACTACTCACTCTCTACTACTCACTCTCTACTACACTCTCTCTCTCTATTACTCACTCTCTACTACTCTCTCTAGTACTCACTCTCTACTACTACTACTCTCTACTACTCTCTCTACTACTCACTCTCTAATACTCTCTCTACTACTCTCTACTACTCTAATTACTCCGTACTAACTCTGTACTACTCTCTACTACTCACTCTACTACTCTCTACTACTCACTCTACTACTCTCTGCTACTCACTCTCTACTACTCTCTCTACTAGTCTCTACTACTCACTCTCTACTACTCACAATCTACTACTCACAATCTACTACTCACTCTCTACGACTCACTCTATGACTTACTCTCTACTACTCACAATCTACTACTCACTCTACTACTCTCTACTACTCTCTACTACTTTCTCTCTACTACTCACTCTCTTCTACTCACTCTCTACTGCTCTCTCTCTACTGCTCTCTCTACTACTCTCTCGACTACTCTCTCTACTACTCTCTCTCTACTACTCTCTCTACTACTCTCTCTCTACTACTCACAATCTACTACTTACTCTCTACTACTCTCTTCTACTCACTCTACTCACAATCTACTACTCACTCTCTACTACTCTCTCTCTACTACTCTCTACTACTCACAATCTACTACTCACTCTCTACTACTCTCTCTACTACTCTCTCTCTACTACTCTCTCTCTACTACTCTCTCTAGTACTCACTCTCTACTACTACTACTCTCTACTACTCTCTCTACTACTCACTCTCTAATACTCTCTCTACTACTCTCTACTACTCTAATTACTCCGTACTAACTCTGTACTACTCTCTCTACTACTCTCTACTACTCACTCTACTACTCACTCTACTACTCTCTGCTACTCACTCTCTACTACTCTCTCTACTAGTCTCCACTACTCACTCTCTACTACTCACAATCTACTACTCACAATCTACTACTCACTCTCTACTACTCACTCTATGACCCACTCTCTACTACTCACAATCTACTACTCACTCTACTACTCTCTCTACTACTCTCTACTACTTTCTCTCTACTACTCACTCTCTTCTACTCACTCTCTACTGCTCTCTCTCTACTGCTCTCTCTCTACTACTCTCTCTACTACTCTCTCTACTACTCTCTCTACTACTACTCACAATCTACTACTCACTCTCTACTACTCTCTTCTACTCACTCTACTCACAATCTACTACTCACTCTCTACTACTCTCTCTCTCTACTACTCTCTACTACTCACAATCTACTACTCACAATCTACTACTCACTCTCTACTACTCTCTCTACTACTCTCTCTCTACTACTCTCTCTCTACTACTCTCTCTACTACTCTCTACTCCTCTCTCTACTACTCACTCTCTACTCACTCTCTACTCACTCTCTACTCACTCTCTACACTACTCTCTACACTACTCTCTCTACTACTCTCTCTACAACTCTCTCTACTACTCTACTACTCACAATCTACTACTCACTCTCTACTACTCTCTCTCTACTACTCAATCTAATACGCTCTACTACTCTCTCTCTACTACTCTCTACTACTCTCTACTACTCTCTACTACTCTCTACTACTCTCTCTATACTACTCTCTATACTACTCTCTACTATCTCTCTACTACTCACTCTCTACTACTCACTCTACTACTCACTCTACTACTCACTCTACTACTCTCTACTTCTCTCTACTACTCTCTACTACTCTCTACTCCTCACTCTCTACTACTCACTCTCTACTACTCTCTTCTACCCTCTCTCGCTCTACTACTCTCTCTACTACTACTCTCTCCTACTCTCTCTACTACTCTCTAATCACTCTCTACTACTCTCTAATCACTCTCTACTACTCTACTACTCTCTACTACTCTCTCTCTACTACTCACTCTCTACTACTCACTCTCTACTACCCACTCTCTACTACCCACTCTCTACTACTCACTCTCTACTACTCTCTCTCTACTACTCACTCTCTACTACTCACTCTCTACTACTCTCTACTACTCTCTACTACCCACTCTCCACTACTCTCTATTACCCACTCTCTATTACCCACTCTCTATTACCCACTCTCTATTACCCACTCTCTATTACCCACTCTCTATTACCCACTCTCTACTACCCACTCTCTACTACTCACTCTCTACTACTCACTCCTACTCACTCTCTACTACTCACTCTCTACTGCTCTCTACTACTATCTACTGCTCACTCTCTACTACTATGTACTACTCACTCTGCTACTCACTCTCTGCTACTCACTCTCTGCTACTCACTCTCTGCTACTCACTCTCTGCTACTCACTCTTGACTACTCACTCTCTGCTACTCACTCTTGACTACTCACTCTCGACTACTCACTCTCGACTACTCTCCCTCTACTCGCTCTCTACTACTCACTCTCTCTACTACTCTCTCTCTGCTACTCTCTACTACTCTCTCTCTACTGCTCACTCTCTACTCACTCTACTACTCACTCTCTACTACTCTCTACTACTCACTCTACTACTCTCTATTACTCTCTACTCACTCTCTACTACTCACTCTCTACTACTTACTCTCTACTACTCTCTACTACCCCCTCTCTACTCACTCTCTACTCACTCTCTACTACTCACTCTACTACTCTCTACTACTCTCTCTCTACTACTCACTCTCTACTACTCACTCTCTACTACTCACTCTCTACTACTCTCTACACTACTCTTTCTCTACTATCTACTAGTCAATCTCTACTACTATGTACTACTCACTCTCTACTACTCACTCTCATCCACTAATACTCACTCTCTACTACTCTCTCTACTACGCTGTACTACTCACTCTCTACTACTCACTCTCTACTCTCTACTACTCACTCTCTACCACTCCCTCTCTACCTCTCTGCCTCTCTCTCTACTACTCTCTACTACTCAACCTTTGCTGGCGGTAGCCCTTGTTATAGTTCAGCTGAGGGGGTATTTTTCAGGTCCCAGTGTCCCTCCAGTGCGCTGTGGCCCCCTGTTTTTTGACTGATTGTACTTCTGTTGTTTTATTATCGAAGGGCGGAGTCCAGACAGCGGTGCCAACAGGCTAGTCCTGGAGTGGCTGAGAGAGCGCTGCCGGAGAACGGAGCTGTGTGTTACTCCCAGTCTTCCGTTATGAAATTGCTCCTTCTACGATCATTTTTTTAAAAAAATTAAGGATTCCAATAGCCTTGTTTCCTTTACCTGCAGGCCAATAACTACTCTTAATGACCCCCCTGTTATACGTCCTTGCCCGCGGCCCGGGCCCCTAACTAAGAGTTATTAACAGCTATTATTGCAAGCATCGTTATCTGACAGTGCGGGCAGTAACGGTTAATTAGAAAACTGAGATGTTGGGACCTCCAACCAAGACATGGGCTCAGCAGCAGGTCACACACACCAGCATAACCACACTATCAACATGTCAATGCTGCATTTCACATCCTCTGACTCCCTCTCTCTTCTCTCCTGCCTCACTAAAAGGGTAGTTATGCAGAGGAGTGAGGGCCACAGAGGCTGTGGGGGAGAGAACACAGTAGAAGAATGAACAGCATAGAAGGCCCACTGATAAAAGCAGAGATGAAAGCTTCTGAGATGTGTGATTTAAAAAAATGTTTTTTTAAGGACAATATTCTAATAACTTTGTAGTCTGCCACAGTGGGCTGTGGAGGCCGTTATTGGCCCTCGCCTTCTGCTCGAGCCTTTAGCACTGGAGCAGGCATTTGTTGCTGAATATAGTCTACTTGGGAACACTGTCTCCCCCACTCGAATCTCTCACTCCCTCTCATCATCAGTGGTAACAGATGCAATTCCTGGTACAAATATGCACCAGACCAGGCAGTACCTCGGTTGGTCTTGGTCACCAGGCATGGTGCTTACAGAAGCACCTGGCTTCCAGTTGTATAAGTGGTGCAGATAAGTGGTGCACCAGCCTTGTGTTTTGCAGGACAGGTGTAAGGAGTGGGGCGCATATGGGAAGTAATTTAGCTTAGGAAAAGAGTTGTGAAAACAGTTTGCAGATACCTAATTTTCCTGATCCTAGAAGCGTGTTTTGCTTGAGTTTCTTACTAACCACAGCTATACAATATCTTATGATGGAATGTGCTTGTGGTTGTTTGATAATATTTCCTGAGCCCTGCGGAAAACTTGTATGTTTTTTCCTGTGCCTCTAGTGAGACAATTTTATCACTTGAAATTAGGGCCTTTCCAAGGTAAAGGATGTACTTTTATGTTGAAATGGAATCTCACCACAGTGAAGGGCATGACTGTTGCAGTTTACTGTATGCCTTTTGTAGACGTGGATCATACTTTGCCCAGTCACTTCTGTGCCATCCGCTGTTGAGAGGATGTCCAAAGTCACGTCAACACCTGCTGTGGTTGTTTGGAATCTACATTTTATTTGATTGAAGGCCTACGTGGATTACATATGTTGGTTAAAACCAAGTAACGCATCTACACCTGCAGATATCTTTTGGGACTCCACGTTTTAGGTGATGCGGGTGTCCATCCGGTATTCTATAAATGCTACTGGCTTCCTTGACCATTACTGCAATGTTTAAATAAGATGGTACCAGATTTTAAACAATACTAAAGCTCAAAAATCCTAATACGAGCTTTACATGAGTACCTAAGTCTTCCTGAGGAGGTTCAAATACACTGTCAAAATCTGGGATGTCCATTTTAGGTCTAGGAGGGCTGGATCCATGCCTTAACCCCAGTATGTCATTGTATATTGCCCTCTTACCTGCAATTAATGTAAATCTAACTTATTTAGTTAGCCAGTAGTTAGCCAGTAGTTATCAGTATACTGATAATGTGGACAAGGAACCAGCCTTCTGGACCTAACTTGGATAGCCATGGTTTAGATCCTTTAATATCTCATTGCAGGGAGCTACCTAATGCAAGCTTCACCCTCTTGCTGTGAGTTTGTACTCCATGGTGTTCTACATAAGATAAACCCAGCAGAACCAGGCCAATACTGGGACATAACCGCACCAACAACGAGTTTCGTTTTCATCTCTTTTAAGCGGTCGTTAGAAAAAAAAATCTTTAAAATGTAATATTAGGGCAGGCCCTGATCCGTCACCTCCACAGGTTCTCCATGGACCCAAGCGCGGTGAAGAAGTGGGAGCTGATGGTTCACCATCTCCCTCTCCTCCTGCATCTCTTGGTTACCCATTGAGCAGAGGTTGACAAGGGAATGTCAGTGGCACTCTGACACCATCTTCACTGTGATCCATGGGGCTCATCAGACACCATTACGATAGTAGCTTACACAGGCCAGTGCTTTTGTCGACTCCATGTTACGATGTTTAGTGGAGATTCCCAATACCTTGCATTACACTGAGATCTGTAGTGACTCCCTTCATGTGCACGGTTTGTTTCACGTTCTGCTGTGATTATTCTATGAATCACTTTGCTCCTAGTGACTTGTAAATCTTTTTTTTTTTTTAAAGAAGCTGCCCCGCTCAGTGCTCTAAAAAAACACAAACACTCCTTAAATACCCTTTATTTAATGATTTTTGGGATGGCTTTAAACACGTCGCACTTTGAGGTGTCTTTTTGTTTTGGGTGTTCAGTTGTTGAACAGCATTAAGAAAGCCAAAAGGTGAGCTCTATTGACTTTGCCAATGTTTGTTTATGCTTTTCTGATTAGGCTTCTTTGGGGAACGTTGCTGTTGGTTGCATGGTATTTTTGTAGGCTTTGGCTTTGCCAGACACGGTAGGTGCATCGAAGTATCAGAGTTTGTAGAAAGTCCTTCTATTTTCTTTGATTAATCATTTACTGTGAAATATAATACTCTGAGGTTGCCTTTATGTTTCCTCAAATACTTTTTCAAAATGTCATGATTAGTTGAATTTTACATCGTTTTATCAGATCGAAGTCCAGATTTCTCTATTTCTATGTTCTTTATTAATTCTTATATATTTACATACTTGGAATAATAAAGAGATTCCATTTACTCATCAGAAAAGCCCTGAAAAGATCAAATTCAACCTCTCCGTTTAAAAAAAAAAAAAAAAAAATGATACTTTTAAACTTGTGAACATATTTTTATAACGTGAGTATTTTCTATGCTTAGATATTCTGGTGCGTCAATATCTCTTTAGGTCTCGCGCCTAGCGTTGCACTGCGCAGCGAGAGTCCTTTTGTCCGGGGTTCAGAAATGGACCCTGGAATCGTACACGCTCGTGCGTGTGTTTTTTGTTTTGTCTTCTATTATTGGACTTTTAGTGGCTGTATTTTTTAGACAGAGCACGTAATAGGCCAAAGGCGGGCGCATCGCTCCGCCCTCGGCCTATTGGCGTCTGTTACGCGCACTAAAGCCTATCTGGTGTCAATTATCGTGCCCAGACACGGGCGCGATAATTGAAAGCAGATGGCTGTCTGTGGCGCGCGCACCATTGACGGCTGTCTCTGCTTCCAAAAGCGATTGCTTTCGGTTTCGCGATCGCTTTGCTTTCAGTTTTGCGATCACTTTACTTGTGGTTTTGCGGCTGCAATACATTTTCAGCCTCATGCATCAACCCAAAATCCAGTCGGTAAAATACCGATTCGGTAATAGCTCCCGGTATTAAGTAAAAAATACCCAATCCCAATGCATCAACCCAAAAGCAGAAATCGCTATTTAAGGAATCCTTAAATAGCGATTCTTTAAATAGGGATTCCTTAAATACCGATTCCTTAAATAGCGATTGCATTTAAGGAATCCCAAACTGAGATTCCTTAAATGCAATGCATCAAAGTTAAAAAATTAGCGATTTCGCTAATAGGGGGAGCAAATTACCATGAAGATGAACTACATGGTAATTTGCAAAAACTTTGAAAAATGCACTTTTGTGCATTTTTCAAAGTTTCATGTTGCGCACACACATGCCCTTAGAGCATGTGTGTGTGCAACATATGTGCACATATCATTTTCAGGGGTGCAACAGGGTGTCCTTTTGACACCCTGGCACCCTTGAAAGTGCTCCCGCTATTAGCGATTCGGTAATACCGAATCGCTAATACAGACTGGCTTTACATTCATTCCTATGGGCCTCCAAGCCCATAGGAATGAATGGGTAGGTATTCCTTATTACCGATTCGGTATTACCGATTCGGTAATAAGGAATATTAAGGAATCGCTATTTGAATAGCGATTCCTACATGCATAGCCTTTTGCTATTCCTTATTAGCGATTCCTTATTTTTCGCTAATAAGGAATCGCAAATGGCATTGTTGATGCATAGGCCCCATTGTTGCTTAATTGGGAGGAATGCGTGGCTAATCTTTACGCGGTTACATTGTAAAATAAATGTAGGCGGTTACAAGGCAAAGTAAATGAAAATGCGCGGCAAATATTTACTTCGTTACAAGGTAAAATAAATGAAGGCGGTTACAAGGTAAAAAAAATGAAAAATGCGCGGCAAATATTTACGCGGTTACAAGGTAAACAATGCGTGCCTAATAATTGCACTATACTTCTTTTTTTCTAATGTCTCGTCAGGCTTACTGAAATAATTGACTGTATCTGCTTAGCTACAAAACAAGGACTCGTTGGGGCTAAGTCATACTTTCTGACTGGACTTAAAACGTGTGATTTTGGATAGAGTTTTTTCTCTTTCCGTTACCCAATTCCCTTAATCTAAAATGGCGCTTGCTTGCAAATAGAGTTATAGACATATTGACAGAAATACATAGAGCTAGATCTAGGTACAGGAAAACAGATGTACACACATATAGTAAAGGAGATTAATAAGCAATGAGATATACAGAAACAGAGGCACATACACAAAGCTAGAAACTGAGACAGATGGACAAAGAAGAACAGAGGCAGAGATAAAGACAGAAACTTATAAACACTAAAAGGCACATATAGAGTTGGATACATACACGCAAATACAGTGTACACATAGGTAGACACCTATAGTGGAGCATGACAGGCACAGAGGAGCATATACAAAGACAGAGACACACAGATAGACTGAGAGAGAGATAGAAACGCACAAACTAAGAGAAAGATGAATACACTATGAGAGAAGAAACAGACAGTAAAACAAATACATCTTGTGGCTTTGCTTTCAGTTTTGCGTTCACTTTACTTGTGGCTTTGCGGCTGCAATACAGTTTGTTGCTTAATTGGGAGGAATGCGTGGCTAATCTTTTCGCGGTTACAAGGTAAAATAGCGTTACAAGGCAAAGTAAATGAAAATGCGCGGCAAATATTTACTTCGTTACAAGGTAAAATAAATGAAGGCGGTTACAAGGTAAAAAAAATGAAAATGTGTGGCAAATATTTACGCGGTTACAAGGTAAACAATGCGTGCCTAATAATTGCACTATACTTCTCTTTTTCTAATGTCGCGTCAGGCTTACTGAAATAATTGACTGTATCTGCTTAGCTACAAAACAAGGACTTGTTGGGGCTAAGTCATACTTTCTGACTGGACTGAAAACGTGTGATTTTGGATAGAGTTCTTTCTCTTTCTGTTACCCGATTCCCTTAAGTTGTGTGTGGTTGTGGTTGGGTGTGGTTGTGTGTGTTTGTGGTTGTGTGTGTGGGTGCATGGTTGTGTGTGTGGGTGCGTGGTTGTATGTGTTTGTGTGGTTGTGTGTGTGGTTGTGTGTGTTTGTGTAGTTGTGGGTGTGCGTGGTTGTGTGTGTGTGGTTGTGTGTGGTTGTGGTTGTGTGTGTGGTTGTGGTGGTTGTGTGTGTGGTTGTATGTGTGGTTGTGTGTGTGGTTGTGGTGGTTGTGTGTGTGGTTGTGGTGGTTGTGTATGTGTGTGTGTTGTGTGGGTGTGGCTGTGTGTGTGTGTGTGTGGTTGGGTGTGGTTGTGTGATTACACATCACATAATTACACTGTATTCAATACAACATAAATACACTCCACATACCACTCAGTACTACATAATTGCACGTCACATAATTACTCTCTACTTAATGCAAGGTAAATACACTCCACACAATACCACTCTGTGCCACATAATAACACAACATATAATTACACTGTACTCAATGCAACATAAATACACACCTTTCACTCAAGTTCGTGCAATATAAAAAAACCAAATAAAAAAACAATTGCAATGCAATAGGTCTCACATTACTGAATCTTTGAGCTGCTATTGGTGTTGCATTATTATTAGCAATGCCAACAGCTCAAACTTTAATAATGCGAGACCTATTGCATTGAAAATGCTTGTTTGTATTTGTTTTGGAAAATTTCAAATAAAACAATTAAAAAAAAAAAAAGCACCCCCCACATGACTTGACTAACCCACAATCCCAGATACCTCACCAGACCCTCGAACCACTTAAGGGAGAAATGTGGCGTAAAGTGCTTTGCCCCCTCCATTCGAGGAAAAGTTAAGAATTTGCCCTGTTAAAGTGAATACTGATAGCAGCCCACATCTAGTGTACTCTCTCAGGATTTCGTTGAGGCACCTGACTGAGTTCAGCAAGTATAAGGTCGTATCATCAGAAAACAGTGAAATTAGGATAGGGAGCAGCATTAGCGAGGAGTATAATCACCTTAGAGCTGACGTAATTTGGTGGCTAAGGGCTCCAAAGCCAAGATAAATAATGTTGGTGAGAGGGGACACCCCTGTCTAGTGCCTCTCGAGATCACACAGGGATCCAAGACACATTCAGTGATTCATATACATGTGGTGAGGGAGCTAAAAAGGAGCCAGACCCCGGCTAAAATGGTTTCGAAAATACCCATTTGCAAAAGGATAAGGAAAAAGTAATCCCAGTCCACTGAATCAAATGCCTTGGAGTCGTCCAAAAACACTAACACCGCAGCTAGCTCAGGTTAGAAGTCTTGAATCAGAGCAAAACATGTGCAGAAATTGTGGACTGTAGAGAGGCCCGGAATGAACCCCGATTGACCCGGACAGATCAAGTTGGGGAAGAGGAGGTTCCGCCTGGTTGCAATTAGCTTAGTCAGTATTTTAATATTTGTTAGAAATGGGGGTCTCTTGTTGGCAATGGTATACACCTTTGTCCGAATAGGGACCCTTGCTTCTAGTCAGGGAAAGGGGGATACAGACCTTAATAACCCCAGCTCACCGCCTTGGTAGCTTGGCACGAGCAGACAGGCTTATCTCAGAGGCAGTGTGTAAAGCAGTTGTGAACACAAACAGTAATACAGTGAAAACACTACAAATGGACACCACACCAGTTTAGAAAAATAAGTAATCTTTACTAGACTTAACACAAGACCAAACAACAAAAATCCACAATACTGTAATAAAAATATGACTTTAAAATGGTAGAAATAGCTTAGTTCAATGTAGATGGTAAAAGCGACACTTTATTCTCAAAGTACCTTGGATGCGTCATGCAAAACAAACAAAAGGGTTGCAGGATAGGTGATGCGTCGGGTCCTTGCTTCGGGGGAGGTGATGCGTCGGTTCCTTACTGCAGCGCAGTGGAGGTGATGCGTCGGTTCCTTACCGGAGAGGAGGTGATGCGTTGGTTTCATACTGTGATCCGGTGCTGTAGTGTAGTCCCAATAGTACCCTGTCATGCAGGACCTACACTGTTTACGGATAACATATACTGTGGGTCTGGTGGCAGACTGACTCCGTGCACCCCGCTGCATATGTTAGCCTATGGTAAAACCTGAACTGATCACTCCTGCGCCAGCGCTCTAGGTGATAGCACCTTTGCTGTTCTGTTGAATGTGTTTTTTTAAAAAGAGAAAATCGTTTTTTTTTTAAAAAGAGAAAATCGTTTTTTTAAAAGGAGAAAATTGTTTTCTTAAAAAGAGAAAATCGTTTTTACATGCAAACTGCTGTTGCTAATGTGATTCGAATTGTGCACTGACTCCCCGGTCCACCGCAGCTACTCGGGCTGATTGTTGTGGAGGGAGAACAGAGCGCTCCTACTTCCTGGTAGTGCCATTTCTTGGCGGCCATTTTAGTGGGTTGACGCTCCAGTGTTCCCTGAGCCCTGACTACTTAGGCTCCCAGCGCTGACACGCTCGAGTAAAACCTGAACTGATCACTCCTGCGCCAGCGCTCTAGGTGATAGCACCTTTGCTGTTCTGTTGAATGTGTTTTTTTAAAAAGATAAAATCGTTTTTTTAAAAAGAGAAAATCGTTTTTTTAAAAAGAGAAAATCGTTTTTTTAAAAGGAGAAAATTGTTTTCTTAAAAAGAGAAAATCGTTTTTACATGCAAACTGCTGTTGCTAATGTGATTCGAATTGTGCACTGACTCCCCGGTCCACCGCAGCTACTCGGGCTGATTGTTGTGGAGGGAGAACAGAGCGCTCCTACTTCCTGGTAGTGCCATTTCTTGGCGGCCATTTTAGTGGGTTGACGCTCCAGTGTTCCCTGAGCCCTGACTACTTAGGCTCCCAGCGCTGACACGCTCGAGTAAAACCTGAACTGATCACTCCTGCGCCAGCGCTCTAGGTGATAGCACCTTTGCTGTTCTGTTGAATGTGTTTTTTTAAAAAGATAAAATCGTTTTTTTAAAAAGAGAAAATCGTTTTTTTAAAAAGATAAAATCGTTTTTTTAAAAGGAGAAAATTGTTTTCTTAAAAAGAGAAAATCGTTTTTACATGCAAACTGCTGTTGCTAATGTGATTCGAATTGTGCACTGACTCCCCGGTCCACCGCAGCTACTCGGGCTGATTGTTGTGGAGGGAGAACAGAGCGCTCCTACTTCCTGGTAGTGCCATTTCTTGGCGGCCATTTTAGTGGGTTGACGCTCCAGTGTTCCCTGAGCCCTGACTACTTAGGCTCCCAGCGCTGACACGCTCGAGTAAAACCTGAACTGATCACTCCTGCGCCAGCGCTCTAGGTGATAGCACCTTTGCTGTTCTGTTGAATGTGTTTTTTTAAAAAGAGAAAATCGTTTTTTTTTTTAAAAAGAGAAAATCGTTTTTTTAAAAAGAGAAAATCGTTTTTTTAAAAGGAGAAAATTGTTTTCTTAAAAAGAGAAAATCGTTTTTACATGCAAACTGCTGTTGCTAATGTGATTCGAATTGTGCACTGACTCCCCGGTCCACCGCAGCTACTCGGGCTGATTGTTGTGGAGGGAGAACAGAGCGCTCCTACTTCCTGGTAGTGCCATTTCTTGGCGGCCATTTTAGTGGGTTGACGCTCCAGTGTTCCCTGAGCCCTGACTACTTAGGCTCCCAGCGCTGACACGCTCGAGTAAAACCTGAACTGATCACTCCTGCGCCAGCGCTCTAGGTGATAGCACCTTTGCTGTTCTGTTGAATGTGTTTTTTTAAAAAGAGAAAATCGTTTTTTTAAAAAGAGAAAATCGTTTTTTTAAAAAGAGAAAATCGTTTTTTTAAAAGGAGAAAATTGTTTTCTTAAAAAGAGAAAATCGTTTTTACATGCAAACTGCTGTTGCTAATGTGATTCGAATTGTGCACTGACTCCCCGGTCCACCGCAGCTACTCGGGCTGATTGTTGTGGAGGGAGAACAGAGCGAGCGCTCCTACTTCCTGGTAGTGCCATTTCTTGGCGGCCATTTTAGTGAGTTGACGCTCCAGTGTTCCCTGAGCCCAATCTATATTACCTTCCTTCGCCCCGCACAGCGGCATGCGCAGCGGTAGCACCATAGACGCGCCGAAGAGGCGCCAAAGAGAAGCCAGTCTGTGCCAGTCTGCGTCCAGACGCTTCCAGTCTCCGGACCCAGCTGTCATCATGGTAGGAAATCTCCTCACATACAGCACTTCCTCACTATATGCATTGCGTCCTTCGGTCAACCCACTATGTTTGCATTTAGTCCTTCCCTTACACCCGAAGGCCCACTGCAAAACTTGTGATTGGGGCATAACTACTCCAAATGTTGTGAAAAATCCCTCCAAGCAGAAATGGAGGATGTTCCTTCTTAACTGCCGTTCCCTGCCCAAACACCATACTGTACTGGCCATGCTGATAGAGGAGCTCAATCCAGACGCCCTCTTTCTAACAGAGACATGGCTTCAGCTAGAAACTGATCCTGCAATAGCATGGGCCACCCCCCAAGGCTATACTATTAAACATTTGGATCGCAAGACTGGCAGAGGTGGAGGGCTGGCTATTATCTATAGGGACAACTTTAGATGCCGCATCACTCCCTCCCCCATGCCAGCCTGTGAGAACCTACATTTCACTCTTGAGTTCTCCCCATCCACTACTTTCTCCGGTATCCTAGTCTATCGACCACCTGGCACCCTCAACAACTTTATCACTAACATGACGGATTTAGCTGCCAACCTAGTGCTCACCTCGGCAAATTTCACCCTGCTGGGCGATCTTAATTTACACCTAGATGAGCCACTTGATTCAACAGCCAATAGTCTTCGAACAAACTTTCAGTCCATTGACCTGGCTCAGAAAGGCTTTCAATCAACGCATGTTAAGGGACATCTCCTAGATTACATCTACAGCAATCTAGATAGCTTAACCGTCGAGGCTCCAGTACCACTATCCTGGACCGATCATTTTTTAGTTCCTTTTACATGGTCCACTTGCTCCCCCCCATCTCACAAAATCACAATAAGCAGCGGGGAAGAAAATGGGCCTCCCTCCCACTTTCTAAGTGGAAACTGGCTCTTATAGAACACCTACCCCCAAATGTGACCAATCCCAACACAGCCATTGTCAATTTTGATAACTGGATCTCCAGTTCCCTTGACCTAGTCCTACCAGAGGAATCTTTGCACTTAATAAACAGAGCCAAAGTGGCCCCCTGGTACTCCCCGACTCTCAGGACTATGAAGCAATCTTGCCGCAAACTAGAGAGAGCCTGGAGACAAGATTACTCACAATCAAAGCAAGTTGAGTATAGAGCCGCAATAAAGCTCTATAAAAATCAAATAAAATCTGCGCAAGCCCATTTTTATGAAGCCAAAATCAATCTAGCTGCAAACTCACCCAAAGAAATTTTTAAAATAGCCAAATCTTTAATTTCTCCCCCTCCCCCCGAGCGTCTGTCACCTGACTGCGCCCAAACCCGTTGCAATAATTTAGCCACTTTCTTCTCCCAGAAGATCCAGGCCATCTATTCTTCATTTTCTACTGGCAGTGGTGACATGGACCACACCACCACTACAGATTCTGACTTCTTAGCCCCCAGCTCACTGGATGAATTCCCCCTCCTAGATTCCGACACTTTAGACAGAATGCTTCTTAAAGTCATCTCGGGATCCCCCAATGACCCAGCACCCCCGCAAACTCTCAATAAGGTGATGGACATCATCCGCCCTGTCATCCTGGATGTCCTTAATGCTTCCATCTCCTCTAACTCCGTCCCAGCACCATGGAAATGTGCGATGGTTAGGGCCCTTTTGAAAAAACCCACCTTGGACCAGAACAACTTGGCCAATTTCCGCCCCATTTCCCTACTTCCCTGGATGAGCAAACTGCTTGAAAGACACATCAATAATATCTTAGTGGACTACTTAGAATCAAATAGTCTGCTATGCGCCTCTCAGACGGGTTTCCGCCCGCAGCATGGAACTGAAACTGCTCTCCTAGCAGTGACGGAAGAAACTAGATTGGTGCTGGACCGGGGAGGAAAAGCAGCCATCATACTACTCGACCTCAGTGCCGCGTTCGACACTGTCAACCATGCCACACTGCTACACCGTCTGAAAGGCATGGGCGTGTCAGGCGCGGCCCTGGAGTGGCTGACCTCCTTCCTGGACGAGCGCTTCTTCCAGGTGTTTGAGGGCAAAGCAGTCTCCCCTAAGCAACCACTTAGATGTGGGGTTCCTCAGGGCTCATCCCTGAGCCCCACACTTTTTAATGTCTATATGCGACCTCTAGCGGAGATAGTCCAGCCCTTTGGCGTGCGTATTGTCACCTACGCGGACGACACCCAGTTGGTGGTCTCTCTGGACCACACTGAGGACCCGTCCAACACCCTGGGCCTCTGTCTAGAGGCCGTTGCTAAGTGGATGCAATCGTCCTGTCTCAAACTTAACGGGGAGAAGACAGAGATTATGCTATTGGGTAACCCTTCTCCGACCATTTTGACATCAATTTGGCCCACCTGCCTTGGTGCTCCCCCCCCCCTCCCAAACCGCAGATAAAGAGTCTGGGAATCTGGCTCGATAAAGCGCTGGACTTCTCGGTCCAGGCTACCATAACTGCCTCCACGTGTGTCGGCCTAATGAAAATGCTCCGCAAAGTACTCCCTCTGCTTCCTTTCCAGGCGAGGAGAATCATGGTTCAGGCCCTGATACTCTCCCGCCTGGACTATGGAAACGCGCTATATCTGGGTGCCCCGGCTTCAGTGACCAACAGGCTCCAAGTCACGCAAAACTGCGCCGCCCGATTATTATTCAACATCTCCCGCTGGCAGTCAGCCAAGAAAGCTCTAAAAGAATTGCACTGGCTCCCGATGGCTGCTAGAGCACAGTTTAAGGCTATGTGCATTGTGCACAAATCTTTCCATCGAACAGGCCCTGCCATCCTGTCCCCCTTAGTTGTGCCCTACGCTCCATCCAGAGCCCTTCGCTCGGGATCATTGCACCTAGTTACCACTTCTAAAATCAACAAAGCACGTTGGGGCGGCCGTTCCTTCTCCCATACTGCTGCGAGACTTTGGAACTCCCTCCCCTTAGCCCTCAGAGAAAATAATAACCGGCTGGCTTTTAGGAAAGCTTTGAAAACCCACCTGTTTGCAAAAACGTGCTAGTCTCACCCTGCGGCCCGCCACAGTGATCAATTAAAGCGCTGCGAGGCCTCCGGGTAGTCTATGCGCTATATAAATATAATTTTTCATTTCATTTCATTAGCTAGTTCGCAGTGCCACTAGAATCTTCTGTTATCAGAGAGATTCATTTTTGGCAACCTTAGAACACAATAACCTCAGACTCGAGGAAACAATAATCTACTTTTCTCCCAGTCACTCGTGCTTGCTTGTTTTGCTCAGAGAGATGCATAGAAAAAACGGTCAAGCGTTTTTACAATAAGAATTTATTGTACCGTAGTTCTTCTCATGTAAAATATGTACGCTGTTACAACTGTAACAAAGTAGCAGAGATATAGAACCAGCAGTACAGTGAATAAAAAGGAATAGTATTGTTCTACCATTTTTCAATAGTCATGAACACATACATGAATATGAAATGCATTTATAAAATAAAGTGCGTACTCCTAAGATGCCTGACTAGATGTACCTAAGTGTACCTAGCATGTGAGTAGGTGCTACAGAGCCTAGCCTGAGAGCCTATGACCTAAGAGCCTATGATCTAAGAATCTAAGAGCCAAGAATCCCGCCAGGATTTAGTCGGAACCCCATACCTGAATAGTGAGAGTGTGGGATGTCGTCCTGGACTTGAGCTGGACACCCCATCAGGAATAGTTAGACCACTGTCAGCTGGAGCGATGGCATGCCTGAGCTGCAGCGTCTCTGGTCATTGTGTCGGTCTTGAAGTCTCGGTTTCCTCCTGCTTTCTGATAGCAAGAGGTGCTGTATTTATACAGTCTATGTACATGTGTTACCTATTGTTCAGTATGGGGATGACGTTGGGGATTAAATCTTGTGTGTCAATGGGAGAAGTGAAGTATATCTCCTGGAGAGTGTACTCATCAATTATTCTTATGTGCTAAGTATGATGTCTTAGCAATATCGATTGGGAAAAACCCACCCTCGGCATGGAACTCGGTGAAAGGTTTAGTCCATAAAGGGCAGCAGACCTTATAAGGCGTGATGTCCCTATAAGGCATTCTGTCCTTATTTGCAGTGATGTCCTTATAAGGATTGTTCATATGAAATAACGGGAGCTGATGTAGGGAAAGTGTATGATGTTCCCTGGACCTATATTAGGGTACCGATATGAAATATAACACCCACTCCACCTTATACTTAACAATATTAATACACATTTTTGAAATACATATTTATAACAGTGTCAGTGCATATAATTATCAAGTAGTCATTTAAAATGTTTCTAAAATCGGTAAAAAATCATTTAAATTCGATTACATAAGTTGAACTACTGTAAGCGTACTTAGAAGGCCATGATTTGAGATAGAAAGTGTCAATTTGAAAAGAGTCTCTTTTAAGTGAGAGATGAAAAAAATTGAATGGGAAGGAAAAAGTTCCATATTCGTTCCCAGCACACGGTGAGCCAGATTCAGATTAGAAGTCCTGGCAGGGAGACATAACATTATCGCTGCCTGTTACAGCAGGGGACAAACATTGCAATACCTTGCATAGCACGTCAAGTGTGCCTAGATGTGACTCCTCGTTGCCAACAGCTGGTGTGTAGGCTTCCCGTATCGGATTCGAAACCTCTCTGTCAATGCTGGAGCTGAAATTTAATTCAATTGTGAAAGGCACCTGTGGTTCCTCAAGGAAGGCATGTGTCAAGATGGGAATACGCTTGGGACAGAATCGTGCACGGGACCACAAAGGTTCCAGCCTGGAGTCTAAGTCCACTGGCGTCTCCGTCAGAGGCGTCAGACAGATGTCGAACTCGCATTTGCTTCCGCAGAACAGGCAGCGGAAGACAGGTACGATGCAGTCCTCAAAGACTGGTCTGAAGGATAAGAACCAAGAAGCACTTAGTTCTCGTAGGCGAGGTGCACCGAGATGCTGGATCATATGCTCACGGTAATGTCTTTCCAGGAGAGCCTTCGCAATCTTATTGGCGGATGGTCCGTCCATTGCGCAGCAGGTAGACAATAATCAGGATTCCAGCTACAGCGAGCAGTATCAGAGGTAGACCCCCGAAAATGCTTCTAAACACAGAATCTATGAAGTTAGGAATAACTCAGAGGATAGTCTGAAAAGTGCTAAGGAATCCGGACCCTATGGTCTTAAATAGGTGTATAATGCCACTCGTATCAGACATATTAATGATTAGTCCCACAATTTTTATGAAATGTAGGGGGCAGGTGGTGTGGATTAGTGCGTGTATCTGTCAATGTCCTTGCAAATTGAAGTTCAAAGGTTTCTTGAGCGGAGGTTAACCGCACGGTTTGTTGTAAAAGCATGGCTTTCATTCTGCTCAAAGCATCAAACTGTATCAACGAAGCATTCAGTGAAGGCCATACTAGCGCCTCCCTGACTGTATTTGTCGGAGGAAACAATACTTGCATACAGCAAGTAACCCTGGTGCTCACAGTGACCAGATTTGCAATGCCTGGAAGCATGCCACAACAACAACGATCATTCAGCATCAAGTATCTCCCATTCAAAAGTAACTTGAACACTGGCGATATTACGGCAGCTGGTGTTCCTTTCATGTGGCAAGACAGATTTGAAACTGAACCATTACAGGCTCCATGCAAAACGATATCTTGGCATATGAGAGAGCCTCTTAAAGCATTCTTGCAGTTGGTACCACTAAGAAACACTTCACGATCCCCACTCCGGCATAACAATTTATATGGTAAATCCTAGGATTTCTTAATGTATTCTTTACTGAATTTTTCATATCTGCCAGTATTGTCTTTGCTCAAGGCAATAGTGAAACCGAAATGTAGTGACCGGGAGAGTGATTTGGCCATGGGTTAGCCACTCAGTTAATGGTAATTCAGCTTCTGTAAATGGTAGTCTGTCCAGTTTTTCAATTTGCAGCATTGCATATTTAGCTCCCCTTTGTGCCATTTCAATCTGTGTATCAGTTAGATTGTATTCTGAAAACAGAGACATACTGGTTATAAAACGCCAAGGCACAAGGCCTGCACGCAAAGATTGTAGCGTACAGCTCAATAACATAATAGAACATAACTGTGATTGACATACTGGAACAGGATTAAGCCATATTACAACATATGGCTAAATCCTGTTCCAGTATGTCAATAGCAGAACATACAATGTTGCCCAATGAATATACTCTGGAGGTCAAAGTTTTTAACCCATTATCCACCACAGCAAAAGCTTTCTCTAAGTTAATATGGTCTATTTCCCGTATTCTCTCTACGGCATCTTGTTGGGAAATACTCCAAATTTCATTATATGCAGCATAAATGCCTGCATATATGAAACGTTTATGAAGTTGTTTCCTAGGTCCTAGTAGAAAGTCCCTAAGATCCATGTCCTGTGAGAGTAAAGATAAGTGTTGTTTCACTTCTGCATGAGTTGAGGTTTCTAGCCAACTTCCCAACACTATACAATGTCACTGCCCCTGGATGTTCTCTCTGTACATAACGTGGATCCGGCCTATGCATATTGAGTCCCTCAGGGATGTGTAGGAACATTTTATGACATGTGTTTGTGTTTAAGGGCCACACCGCCCACTCCTTCCAATTCGGGTCTGTTCTATTGTACTTTAGTATGCCATCAATTGTTGCCCCTTCCTTTGTAGAAGAATTCTGCCACCCATGGTTTGGTGTAGGAAACTTTAGAGAGTTCAGGTCCTTTGTCTTGACTATTCCAAGACAGGATGTCTGTTGCACAGTATCATTTAAAAGATCATCTCCTATGGAATAAGGCATGCTCTAAATAGTGCCTCTGTACCCTGGACTTGCCAGTCCCTTGACCCCCAAATCGATTTTGTGTCAATTTCTTCCTGCCATAGGTTGAAACTCTTTTCAGACAATTGGGCCAAAAAGGAAGCAGAGTAAATCTGTTTAGTGTTTGTCAACATAATTTTTCAGTGCTGATGTTTTGTGCAACCTTATAGTAAAATGAGGCTGGATCTGTGATGTTAAACCCTGAAAAGTATGCAAATTTGTGTGCAAACGCTTGTGAACTACTTTTTGGTGGTATTTGGCAATGTTCCCACTGATTGTATTCAAATACATTCCCAGGTGAAATGGATTTGTGCAGGAAATGATGACCAAACTGTTGGTAACAGTACAATTTGTCATAATCTGATGAACCTTCTAACATTTCATTATTAGAAAATGCAGCAGTGTTCTCTAAATCAGATAACATGTTATTACCTGTTTCACCGTCCCAATCATCAGAAAATGTACTGGAGGTAATGAAATCACTTAATGAGATTAAATACATGATTCATTTTTAAGCGTTCGGTCAGTCAGAATATGTTAAAATTAACCTTGTCCCATACTATACCATCCGGCATAGAAACAGCTGTGATGTTCACTGATGACAAGTCTCTTTGTTCTCGATGTGGCGATATGTGTGGCTTCAGGAGGACATTGACCTTTCAGGCTGTGGAATCTTGTTGAAGATAATGTCCATTAATAAGCATACTAAAAGTCAATACTAAACCTAGCCATAAAAGATAAAACATCCCAGAAATTACCCAGAGTTCAATCCAAGGTGATACCAGGTATGTTTTTTGAAGAAAGAGAAGAAAGTTCTTTAATTCTTGCTTGGATGGTGTTTTGGCTGGCGTTGTTTCCGATTCGCTTGGATCCAAAGAAAACTTATCAAAGTTAATAAAATAGCCAGAAGCAGTTCGATCAATTGTTGGAATTGCATCGGGATTGTTTGAAATGTCCTTTTCCTCTCAACGAGGCATGTTGATGTTGACATCTGTGTTACGTCTAATTGCAACTTGTGAATTATTCTGATTTTCATTTTGAATTTGAATGTTTGGTTCAAGTGGAACAAGTTCCATAGCATTGTTGCTTAGTCCTTCATTCCTTACAGGTGGCTCTTCAAACATGATGAGTCTTTCTGTTTGAACATTCTTGGCTTGTAGCTAGAGAAGGACATCTGCTACATCGAAGTCCACTAGGCCTACTGTTTAGTATCGGCCACATAGTGTGGTTTGATTAAGTCGATTGAGACAAATCTTTTCTCCTTTTTTCCGGCAAGAGGCAGGAGCAACACAGTTCTTATTCCGTGTACTGCAAGGATTGGTACAGGTTTTCTGTAAGAAGGTCCAAATTCCTTTTTGTCCACAATTTTCACTCTGACCAGATCCCCGACTCTTGGGATCCAGACAGGTTTTGCCGTGACTACCTTGACTTCTTCAGTGGCGGTCTGCTTTAGATGGACATTGCTTTGTTTTGTCCTGGATTCATTTAGATCCTGTAAAACAGCCAAACGATCATGGATATCACATGGTTTTTCATCCGCCACTGGGCCTTCACAACCAAGATCAGGTACCCACATTTGTGTCCCAAAGAGGACCTCGTATGGAGTGATACCCCCTAGAGAGTTTCTTGGCTGGTTATTTAATGCCCGCTGTACCCCATAAATGTGTGTGATCCAACTACCGCCCTTGTCTAAAACCCTAGCTGTCAAAGATTGCAGTAAGTCCCGTTTTTTTCTCTCCACAACAGAATTTCCCCAGGATGATATGGAGGTGAGAACCACAATGCTACGCCCATTCCTTCAATGGCCTCTTTGTAAGCCCAAGAGCTAAACGCAGGGCCGCCATCAGAGTGTAACGTGCTAACTGCGTATGTGCCGATAAAGACTCGATAATCTTTTATAACAGTTCGAGCATCAGTAGAACTCTGAGGCCAAACCCATAGGAATCTCAAGCATGAATCCACTGCCACCATGATATACCTGTAAGCCCTGTCTGTTTGTAAGGGGCCACAGTGGTCCAAGTACACACATGAGAGAGGTTTGTCTGACTTAAGTATTGGCGTCTGTGCTGGGCGTGTAACGGTGGAGCCTTTCATCTGCTGGCAGATGCCGCATTTCAAGACATAGCCTTTAGTTTGTTTAGATAACCCTGGCCACCAATAGCGCTGTTTCAGTAAAGAAATAGTCGCAGTAACGCCTGTGTGCGCAGAGCCCAAACCCTCGAGTGCAGTTAGTATTAAACCTTGCCTACGATCCATATTTGGTATTACTCTATCCCCCACTCCAGGAATCTGAGCATATGGAATGTTTTGTGCATCTAACTTGTAGGAGTATTTGAGTGGAAATGTTTTAGGTACTGCTGTGCTACCTTTGCGTGATGCATTGACAGCTACCATTATATCACCGTCTATTCTCGTTTTTGATCGAGTCAGCGCAGATAAGGAAGCTGTACGTACAGACCCCTTTGCGGCTTCATCAGCCAATGAATTCCCTGCAACGTGCACGCCATCACGTTGATGACTCAGTGTATGAATCACGTGCGTCCTTGGTAGCTCGGCTTTCAACTCTGCTACCTGGACCCATAGCATTTTGTGCTTGATTGTGCCACCTTTTGCATCCTCAAACCCGTTTTGTTCCCAATGTTGTAAGTACTCATTGTATGACTGTACACAGTAAAAAGAATCACACACGATTAGTGTGGGGAATTTGTGATCCGTATTTTTGATTGCAAGAATCAGTGCTTTTAATTCAGCCAACTGAGCCGTTCAGTCTCCTAGAGATTGCGTTTTTGTGCAACTAGGATGGAACTTGCCATCACACATGCTACCTTTATCGATCGCACATGCTGAAAAATATTGTTGCTTACTTCCTATGACCGATTGCGCAGATCAGTCAGTGTAGATAATATATTCATACTGTTCAAGAGGCAAGATTTCATTAGGTAGAGGATATTCTTGTTCATATTGCAGGAATGCCTGAGTTTTTAAACTGGGATCAAATCTGTACTCAACGTCTGTTGCAGTAAGAGAATTTGCCCATTGTATCCACCTAGGATGTAACGCTTTCACATTTGGGACGCTGGCCTTTGTAACAGCTTCTAAAGCTGGTACTGGAGTCACGACAATTATGCGTTTCCCCTGAGCCAGTGCTCTTTCTCTTGCTACAGCAGTCGGAACTGCTGTCAGGATTTTTTCTGTTGAAGTGAAACGCATTTCAGCATTTGTGTACAGGTGTGATTTGTAAGCGATTGGTACTGTTTCTCCATCATTAAAGGTCAAATAAATGTACCCGCATTGACCCGCTATTATTCGGATCACTAAGTGGCGTACGTTTACGCGTGTCTGTAAGTGTTTGGAAGCAATCATGTCTTCCTGGAGTAAACAAAGAATATTAGTATGGTCTTCTGTCCAATCTCTGGCTGAAAAGTCAGGTTTTATTAAGTCATAGAAAGGTTTTACCCTCTATGCATAATCTAAAATATATGTCCTGCCGAAATTTAGGAATCCTAGTATTGATTGTAAATTTTTCAATGATTTTGGAGGCTGGAGCAGTGCACATTTTTCCAAAAAGTTAGCTGCCAGACTTTTGCCTTCACTTGACAGCTCATATCCCAAAAATAGGACATTGAGTTGGGCTATTTTCGACTTTTTAAAGTTGAACTTGTAGCCTTCTGCGGCAAATCCCATAATAATGGTGCTTACCCTGGTCAAGTGCCTCTCTAAGTCGTCATCTGTCAGATAAATATCATCCACATAGGACAACGCTTCTTCATCAGAATTTTGAAGTAACTCTGTTACTCTTGCTCAAAATACACCTGGGCTGTTTTTATATCCTTGTGCCAAATGACAGAATTGTCGCTGGGACCCTAACGCATTGAAGGCTGTTGAATACCTGCTTTCAGGCGCTATATTTTGGCAGAAAAATCCATTTGAGATATCAAGTGTGGTTTTGTATTTTTTGCGCACAATGTTATTCATTAGTGCGGCACTGTGTGCATTTTGGACCGCAAATGTCTTTGTGCATGAGTTTAAATGTCTGTAATCTAAAACTAGACGATATGTTTTGTCAGGTTTAGAGAAAGGATTGTTCATTGGAGAGATACATTTTTCAATGACCCCCTGGTATTCAAATTGATCTAAGATCTCCCTGACCTGTTTTTTAGCTTCTTGCTTTATTGGATATTGCCTCTGAGCATTAAGTGAAACTTTTAACGGGATCACCTGGTAGGTTGAGTACTCATCCCACCCTGCGTGATTTTTGTACAATGCTGGAGCTTGGGCTACTGCCCACTCCTGTGCATATGCATGTTTTAGATGAACGGGAACGCAGTTGGAAAATGCAGAAAAAATTATACTTTCTCTCGTAGGGCACTCAATTACGAATGCAGGCGGCCATTCTTTTTTTTTGTTTTTTTGAAACCTTTATTACAGAATGCAAAAGATATACAAAGATGGCCCTACAACCTTCAGGCCGGCCACTAGCAAATAGTGAGAGCATAAAATACAGTCATTAAACACAAGCGGCAAGTGATAAAGGTCCCAGAAGTCGAGGGAAGCATTGGCGGCCACACCGGCCGGACCCCCCAAATGGCGGTTCCATTTTTTATAAAAAACCACAAACAAATCCACAAGGCAGCAAAAGTCAAAGCAGCATTATGAGCTCCCCTGGGGAGGACCCTACCGATCCACAGGAATAGGGGGGAGGGACAGGCCGGGACAAAAACAAAGTAGACACAATGCCCAGAACCAAGGTGACAAGCAGACTAGGGAGACTGGGCCACTGCCAAGTCAGGCATCAGCGGCGGGGTACAAATCCCGCCACGATAGGAGTTCCAGGGGCCCCACACCTTCACCCATTTCCCAGGCTTACCTCTCGCCACATACACTACCTTCTCCCGAAACATACACCAATCCATGTTGTCCTTCCACACCGAAACCGTTGGTGACCTCTGGGAGCCCCACAATTGTGCTATGTCACGCTTGGCCACCATATATCCCAGAGTCACCCACCACGTCTGCAGCACCGTATAATCAGTCGGCTCCCACACATTTAGCAGACATCTCCTAGCCTCGGGAAACAGCGCCACATGCGTGACCGCTTGCAACACCGCATGTACACCACGCCAGAATCGCGCCACCTCCGGGCATTCCCACAAAATATGGATAAAGGTCCCTAACAAACCACACCCACGCTTACACAGTCCATCCACGGCATATCCCATACGCATCAGACCCGGCCCCGAAACATAGACCCTGTGGAGTATTTTGAGCTGGACGAAGCAAAGGCGGGCCGGTATGGCCACCTCTTTCAGGGAGGCAACCGCAGACACCCAGTCCTCGTCATCCAGCTCCAATCCATCGGCGACCCATGCCTCACGAAGGCCAGTCAGCAGTCCGGAGCGATCGTTGATGAGCTTTTTATAAATCAGGCGGCCATTCTTGTTCTGCTAACAGGATGTCATAACCAGATGATAAGTTCTTCCAAAAAAGAGCTTTTACATTCCTGGGCTTGTCCCCCTCCAGCCGGAGTGTTACTTCATATAACTTATGTGGGACGCTCACCCTGGTGTCTGGTGTTTCCAACGTAATGTAATCATTCAACTCCGCTGTCACCAGAAATTCCTTCAAGTTCAGGCAAGGTATTGTTACTTCTGCTGCGCTGTCTAGCATCGTCAGAGCCCATTCCCTGTTCAGAAGTTGTGTCCTCAAATTCTGGGCATGTCTGGTTTTCAGACCAGCAACTTTCTTTTTCTTAAATTGAGGTTTTGTATTTTGCTTATCTTCTTTTTTGGAAGCAAAGTCTTGAGGCGCTGCTTGTCTCTGGACTGTGTACGCTCCTCTCTGTGTTCTGACCGTCCTTCTCTTTCAGAGCGTTTCTTTAAGCCCTGAAAGGAACGAGAGGAACTTGTATCAGTAGCCTGATACCTGTCAGGTTTTCTAATATTGTCCCTATTCCTAAGATTGTACCTCTTTCCAGAGTGCTCCTGTTGAGGAGACCTACCTCGGGACTGAGATCTCTTGTCTTTAGAGTTTTCTTTTTTATCCCACTTCTTTTTAGAAGAAGCAGGTGTCTGTTTAAAAGTGTCCTTTTCAGGACTGCCCTGTAGTTGAGGTTTCAAAGCTTTTCCCCCCAAGCTATCCCTGCCTAATTCTGCATACGCAGTTTCAATTATTTTAGGTAGTTCATTCTCCTGTTCTAATGGAGAGAACTCCCGTAGGCGTTGGTGGATTACCACTGACGCTGCTTCCCATTTAATGTTAGCTAGTATTATGGCTGATACCTGATCGTAGTTGTTTAACAACTTCATCTCTAAGTTTAGGGCAGGTTCTGCTCCATAGTCGTTTTGTATTTGTCTTAATACATCTGGTACTACTGCTAATGAAGGAAGCAAATACTGTACCCCATGAGGTGCAATCCTCTAACTGTGGTGTTATCCCCATGGGCAAACAGATTAACATTCTGTGTTTTTCAAATGGTGTTGTATTTGGGAATACTGCTTCTAACTGGGTTATTTTCTGAGCTACCAAGAAAGGAATTTGTTCACGTTTTGTGGGCACTTTGCCCATTACCGCGTGTAATGTTTGTGGAGTAATTTTAGTACCTGAGCTTTGTGTTGGAGCTGCAGTAGGTGTAATTACTGTTGGTTAGACCGCTAGTGTCCTAAAGACAAAGTGTGTCATGTTTCTATAGAGTTTTATCAACTCTTTGTGTTGAACAAGTAGTTCATCCTGTGGCATTGTGTCAATGTCCGGATGTGGTGCATAGGTCAGTAATATCGGCCATGTTGCTCCTGGAATCCCTAAAGGATCAAGCCTTGCTCTTGTTTTTATGTGGCATAGGGCGCCATTAAACCAGAAAATATGTTCCTGGAAAGTAAGCGGGATCTCAGTCTCCTCAAAAGGAGTGTAGACCGCTGGAATGTCATCATGTATGTAATAATGAAAAGTTTTTGTTACCGCATCGGCTGCAGGGCATATAACCCATGAGTAGAATACCTCTGTTTTTAAAACTTTGTGTGCCTGTATCACGAATATTACTACAGCTCCTCTGGGTTGTAACCCATGTTTGAGTAGTTTAACTGTTAAAGTTTGTCTTACTTTGGGAGCAATTTCTATTGCATCCGCATCGACCTCACCAGCCTGATTAGGTCCTTGGTTTAAAACTCCTTCCTTGTCCGCCATCGTGTATAAGACACAGAATTATTGTCCAAGGAAAGGGTGAAAAAGGTTTTATGCACAATTTTGGGAAGGTTTCCTTTCAAGCTTGATTAACCACCAGCCAATACATAGGATGTCTGGCCTACTCAGCTGTGGCGGAGTTTTTTCCACTTACTCCAGACGTCTCTGGGTTTTGTAAGTAGGATCTCTGAGAATAAGAACGACTGAGCTACTCAGTTTCTACTGTTGAATTAGTGCGCCATCAATATACCACGTTGGGTGCCATGTAGTGTAGTCCCAATAGTACCCTGTCATGCAGGACCTACACTGTTTGCGGATAACATATACTGTGGGTCTGGTGGCAGACTGACTCCGTGCACCCCCGCCGCATATGTTAGCCTATGGTTTGCATAAGCTAGCACGCAGTGCCACTAGAATCTTCTGTTATCAGAGAGATCAGTTTTTGGCAACCTTAGAACACAATAACCTCAGACTCGTGGAAACAATATAGTACTTTTCACCCAATCACTCGTGCTTGCTTGTTTTGCTCAGAGAGATACATAGAAGAAACGGTTGAGCGTTTTTACAATAAGAACTTATTGTACTGTATGTAGGAGAGTAGGATCTGCTTCACATGGATACCCCCACTTTTTGCTGGTGTTTCACTGTTTTTCGACCTTAGCCTGGCTGTGGCCCTGCTAATCAGGCCCACAACCTAGCTGCTTCCTCTCTAAAATGGTTTGCATGTACATTAGGTACATATCTATTTGGATTTTGGAGTGCCTTATAAGCCCCTAGTATATGGTATACTATGTACCTAGGGCATAGGTACCTCAGAAACCTACCAGGGGCCGCAGCATGTATTATGCCACCCCTGGGAAGCACTCCAAAATGGCACCATAGGCCTGCTACTGCAGCCTGGGTATGGGTGTGCTTGCACCCCTTACAGTGGTATAGGCTACCTATATCCACACATATATACTGACACATATAAACCTATAAGTCACTCCTATGGCAGGCCTTGACAATCCTGAAGGCAGAGTGCTTGGTTTTATGTGAGAGGGTGCCCAAGCATGAGCTGAGCCCCTCTGCAGCTTTCGGAAATACTTCCTTATGGCTGTTCTGTGATACAGCCCTACCATATACTCTTACGTGCATTATAACCTTGTGGTAAATGCTAACTTTGGAATGGCTTCATCAAAACATGTCGTGTTTGGTGTCAAATGCTTTGGAAAACTACCCCCCCCCCCCCGCCAGTTCTGGCGGCGGGGGTAGCATTCTACCCTTCTAGAGGGAAAGACATGTTCACACTGGTCAAAGGACTTTCCTGAACCCTGGCATCACAAAATGGATGCCTCTGCCACAGACACGGGTCTGGCCTCCTGCTGCTGACCGAAACTCCGGCTGGGGAGGCCTGGACAATAGGTTTCCTGTCGAAGGGAGGTGTCACCACCTCCCCAGACAGGCAGATGTGTATTGGGGCTGGGCGGGAGCACTCTCTGGTGCTTTGAAGTCGTGCACTGGGGGCACGTTTGCTGTCCCTGTGCATAGCCCAGTTCAAACCGGTTGCAGGGGCTACCTGCCCCTGCTCTGGCACGAAACTGGACAAAGGGAATGGGTGTAACCACCCCTCTTTCCAGGTCCACCCATTGGTGGGGCCTTAGAATTAGTCCAACCCCTAAACTTACTATAAGTATAGGAATCCAGTCCCTAGGACTTTAGATACCCTGGACGAAACTCTGCAACATATATCCTGGACCTTCGATGTTCTATCCTGACTAGAAGACTAAAGAAATCTCCCTTGGGGTAAAGGAGTGACTACCCTGCTTGGCAGGCACCAAAGAAGCAACTGACCAGTCTGCATCGCTGAAGCTCCCGCCGGACGCCGAAGTCTTTGCATCACCAGAGGTGGATTTTCAGACTTCCCTGAGGCTACCCTGAGTCCACAGCAAAGCTGAGGCCCGTGGCTATCGTGGGTGACGTGGAACCGTGACCCCTGGACACCGTGAACTTTTGCAGCAACACTATCTTCCTGGTCCTCCTCGAAGTTGTGCTTTGGGCTCCTAGTAGCTCCAGCCTTGAGCACCTCCTGCACCGAAGATTGTTGGCCTCCACTCCACGAGTGACCCGTGGGCCAGCTTCAAGTGCGACCGCTCGTGGCTCCTTCGCGATCACTAGCCCGTTGGCTAGCAGGTCCCCACGAAGACAACTCCTTTTCTGCTTGGGCTTTCCTGGTTGCTCCAGATGTGCACTGACTTAACCTTGCTGGGTGAGTCCCTCAGACCTCGCTGGTCTGCACGGCAGTCCTTTCTCTGAATTCCAGTGACTTGCCGTGGCCAAGGCTTGTTGGGTCCATTCTGGTCTCCGACACCGCAGCACTCAACAAACTTCGTGGGACAGCTCGAATCCGGCTCGTGGACATTGTCGACGCCTCCTGGACCTCGTGGCTGAAGAGTCAAGACACCCATCAACTCACCTGAAGCACCCGACATCTGTGGGCATTGGTCCATCCTGCCCTTGGTCACTGGCTAGTGACCCAGACTCTATCCCCTCTGCTTTCAGGTTCTTTCCATCCTAGATCCAGGCTTGGATCTCTTCGGACACTTCTCCTCTTCACGGAAGCAGTAGTTCTTTCCAGGCTTCCATTGAAATCGACGACGCGACCCGACACCAAAAGACACCTATGCACCCGGCTTCCCTGGGTGAGGTAACTCAAGTACTCCGGTGCTCTCGTTGGTGCTAGCCCTAGAACTTCTTAAGTCCAAAAGGGTTTGGTCCTGACTCGATTAGAAGTGTCCCTAATCTTTAAATTTCCAACCGCGGTATTGCCCATTGAAGATAACGGGAACCCGCGGTTGTGTTCTCACACTGCATACAGTCCCCGTAGGTCCCCTGTGTCACTACCTTGGGTGGTTCCTTGGGGACCCAGCAATTCTACAGGCTATAGGCCTAGTGTCTATTCCACTTGTGGTTCTTATACCACTGTTTTGGTATATGGTTTGGTACACCCCTAGGGCCCAAACGTGTATTTGTGCTATTACTGATAATTGCTGACTTGTAAACAAAGTACTTCAAACTCCAGTCTCATAAAGAGACTAGAGGGGTGTGTTTTATCTTAAATACATATATTTTGAATATATACCTGCTGTGGTTGTCTTTTCATTTGATCATTCAAGAGATTATAGACTGGTAAAACAAGCTGCTTTACATTCCTTCAAGACTTAGCCTGAAGGCTGCTCTCCATAGCTACCACTAGGATAGCTTTCAATAAAGATTGTCTTTAACCGATCACCATAAGGGGTAGTTTGGACTGATACAAGGTGCCCACTAGAACTAGTGGACAGCATATATCAGGCCACCTTCTCACACCGTAGTTCTTCTCATGTAAAATAAGTGTGCTGTTACAACTGTAACAAAGTAGCAGAGATATAGAACCAGCAGTACAGTGAATAAAAAGGAATAGTATTGTTCTACCATTTTTCAATAGTCATGAACACATACATGAATATGAAATGCATATATAAAATAAAGTGCGTACTCATAAGATGCCTGACTAGATGTACCTAAGTGTACCTAGGCTTTAGTTGGAACCCCATACCTGAATAGTGAGAGCGCGGGACTTTGTCCTTGACTTGAGCTGGACAGCTCATCAGGGATAGTTAGACCACTGTCAGCTGGAGCGATGGCATGCCGGAGCCACAGCATCTCTGGTCAGTGTGTCGGTCTTGAAGTCTCGGTTTCCTCCTACTTTCTGATAGCAAGAGGTGCTGTATTTATACAGTCTATGTACGTGTGTTACCCATTGTTCAGTATGAGGATGACGTTGGGGATTAAACCTTGTGTATCGATGGGAGAGGTGAAGTATACCTCCTGGAGAGTGTACTCATCAATTATTCATATGTGCTAAGAATGACGTCTTAGCAATATCGATTGGGAAAAACCCACCCTCGGTATGGAACTAGGTGAAAGGTTTAGTCCATAAAAGGCTGCAGTCCCTATAAGGCGTGATGTCCCTATAAGGCATTCTGTCCTTATTTGAAGTTATGTCCTTATAAGGATCGTTCATATGAAATAACGGGAGCTGATGTAGGGAAAGTGTACAATGTTCCCTGAACCTATATTAGGGTACCGATATGGAATATAACAGTGCGATGCGACAAGATGGCGCCTCGATGGGACGATCCGGTGCAATGCGACAAAATGGCTTCTTTGATGCAATGCGACGATCTTTGGAGCCGCGACAGGCCCTGCGACAATCTTCTCCGGTGATGCGACGGCGACCTCTGCGGCGGCGGCACGCGTTTCCAGTGATGCAACCCGCTTCGTTGGTGATGCGACGGAAAACAGCTGCAGCGGCGCGCGCTTCTTCGGCGATGCCACGGCAACTGCTGCGGCGGCGACGCGCTTCTCCTCGTTGCGTCGCGCTTCCAGCTCCTAGCAACACGCAGTCTCTCTGAGGGCCCAAACAACAGCAGGTAGAATTCCCAGCAAGGGAGTTCAGGGGGAGCTGGTGGTGAAGTCTTTGTGTCCCTGAGACTTCAGACAAGAGACCAGCTCAGTTCAAGCCCTTGGAGAGCGTCCTCAAGATGACAAAGCAAACAGCAATGTCCTTTTCTCCTTTCCTTGGCAACAAGTAACCACTGCAGGCCAACCCCAGACAACAAACATCACAGGGGCAGAAATCCTCCTTCAGCTTCTCCGGTTTCTTCTCCTTGGCAAAGGTTCCTTTTGATTTCCCAGAAGTGATCTAAAGTTCTGGGGTCTGGGTCCCCCTTTTTATACACATAAATACTTTGTCTGTGTAGGCAGAGAGTGTCTGTACCTAGTCCGAAACAGTTCTGGGTGCATTCGGCCAGTGCAAAACTTCTTCCGTTGTCAGTGTGGGCCAGGGTCATCAGACACACCCCAGAAGGTGGAGCCAGCATTGTGGAAGGCAGGCACAGCCCTATTCAGGCCCAGGTGCTACTCCTCCTACTACTCCCAATGCAGATAGGTCTATTCAGCCTAGTGCTTACACACCCTGCCTCCTGGAGCCAACCCAGCCCCTGTCACTCACAAACCAGACATGAAATACACGAACCTAGCAGAGGCAGGCTGGATGGTTAGGCAAGAAAATACCTACTTTCTAAAAGTGGTATTTTCAAACACAGGATGTTAAAACCAACTTCACTAAAAGATGTATTTTATCATTCTGAGTTCAGGCATACTAAATTCTTTTTCTACCATGTTCTCTGGGTCAGTTAGGATTATAAGATTTTATAATCAAACTGCCCATTCTGGCCTATGGGGACTGGTAGCTTTGCAATAGTGAAAAACGAAAATGGCTGTAATTCACTATTAGGACATGCCACACCCACCAGGGCATGTCCTACTTATACTTACAATGCACCCTGCCCTTTGGCCTACCTTAGGGGTGTCTGATATGAAGAAAAGGGAAGGTATGATAAATTCCCTTTCTTAATTCAAAACCTGCCGTGACTAAATCATTTTCATCTTTCCCAACACCCACACTTTGTGTTTACCTTTCACAGCCCTATTAACGCCAAAGACCGGCTATACCATGGATTTTAATAAACTACATGGGAGCCTCTTTTAAAATCAGGTACTTTATTCTGCTGTGCATGTTATGCATATATACATGTAACCACGCGCAGGGGGTCCCGCTAAACTTTAATGACACCACATTTTTCTTTTATATTATTTTCAGTTGAGACATCTCCAGTCCACGCCCTGAGGATAACCCGAGAACAGAACAGGGTTTGAAACGCGTTGGCATTGCGACATTGCGTCTGAAGCGAATTAGCCTTTTGGGGCATATATGGGAACTGATAAAAGAAATGAACCCCCATCAGTGATATGACCCTCGAGATTATATAGCTGCCTTCAGCCCAGTATACAGGCAGGACCCTTTGAACTGTGTAAAGTCCGCCTGCTTGTCTATGTTTTACACAAGGACTGGTGCCCTCTAAATTTCAGGAGGACAATGACAATATGAATGGTGTCCACGTTTTACATATCTTTATATTGAATTTGTTTCACTCTTTCTATGTTTTTTGGATTTGTATGTAATTTATGTTTTTGTATTTGTGTCACACTGAAAATTTGGTGCGTGTCTCTATGACATGATGAAATGTTTTTTCAAAAAATTGTGAAAAATGTTTTGAAATCAATGTGAAATAAATCAAATGTACTTATAATTATTGGTTTAGGTGCAGCTTAGTAATTGTTGAAAAACCTATCTGGTAATTTGTTTGTTTATGACATTCTGGCCTATGGGCACAGGTAGCCTTGCAATAGTGAAAAAGAAATTGGCTGCAATTCACTATCAGGACATGCCACACACATGAGTGCATGTCCTCCCTTTCACATACAATGCACCCTGCGCATGGGGGCACCTTGGGCCTACCTTAGGGGTGACTAACATGTAGAAAAGGGAAGGTTTAGGGACTGGCAAGTGTGTGCATTTGTCAAGTCGACATGGCAGTCCCAGACTTCACACAGGCTCTGCAATGGCAGGCCTGAGCCACATTTTACAAGCTGCTTCTGTGGGTGACACAACCAGTGCTGCAGGCTCACCAGTAGCATTTGATTTACAGGCCCTGGGCACACATGGTGCACTGTACTAGGGACTGACAAGTAAATCAAATAAGCCAATTATGGAGTCACTAATCCATTACAACAATTTACAATAGAGAGCATATGCACTTTAGCACTGATCAGCTGTAGTAAAGTACCCAGAGTCATGAAACCACCAACAACAGGTCAGTAAAAATACAGCAGGAAGGCAAAAAGTTCAAGGATGACCCTGCAAAAATGGCTGTGTCCAACAGTATTGCAATTGATCAAAGAGAGTTGGTGGTAGGAATCTCAGAATTGTGCTTGCACGCCCGGTTTCAAGAAGGTAACCAAGATGGCCTCCCGCAAGGAGGGAGGAAGCACCCGGTGAGTGCGGGCCTTCTCAAACATTTTCGGGATAAGGATGTCTCTATAACGTTTATAGAACTCTGCAGGGAGCCCATTAAATTCAGGAGCTTTACATGTGGGCAGCCCATCTATCACTTCCCGTACCTCATCAGAAGTGAAAGTTTGCGCCAGGAATTGGCTCTGGACATCACTAAGCCACGCCAGATCTCTGTCATCCAAGTAAGTACTGATTTGCTCAGGAGTTTGTGCCCCCCGAGAGGAATGGAGCCCCGGGAGAATAAGAGTGGAATACACGCAACATCTGGGGTGTAGAGACCTGTTCCACCCCATTCTCGTCTATACTAGACTTTATGATGTTGGCAGCTCACGGGTGTGTTATTATGTTTGCTAGTGATCTCTCTGGGCACACTACATCTCCAAGGCTTGGACCCGAGCATACTTTCCTGTTGGCTACTTCTATGTATTCTATAAGTTTATCTGTGATGCATGTCGGCAGCCGACAACTATGTTCCCCTTGTAACTCTCTCTCCAGGGCTTTCAGTTCTCGTTCCAGCCATGCCAAGTGCACTCTCAGATCCCTGTGAATGCCTTTTCATTTTGAAATGCAGACCCCTCTAATGGTGGCCTTTCAGGCCTCCAATATGTTACCCATCTCTTTCACGGATCCTAAGTTAAGTTCAAAATAGTCAACAATGACTGCCTGAATCTCGCCCATGACAACGTCAACTAGAAGGGCCTTAGCATTTATTTGCCAGTGTGCCCCTCCTGCCAACGACCCCAGGAACAGCAGGATAAGCAGCACAGAGGAGTGGTCCAAGTGCATGTATGTCAGGTGATGAATTGCCACCACCCATGTCTCAACATCTATTGTGGTCACCCAGTAGTACAACCGGGACCAGGAGCCAATTCAATTAAATTCAATCAGCTTTAGTCAGTTGAAATACAACCATAAAAGCATTCTAAAATATTTCAACCATGAATATACATAATACATCAGTTTATCAATACCACACAAAATATATTCAAACTTTACTACAATAATTGTACTAAAAACAGTAAAAAGGGATACAGTGCACATAAATACCAACATATGATTAATTTAATCCTGTCCAAAAGTAGGATCAAACATAGCAACCTAAAGGTCACCTTAACACTATATATCCTATGTAGTTTCATAGAATAAGGCCTCGAGATGTGAATTAGTCTTCCTTCTTTTAATTGCCAATTGTACATAGGAGACCAAGGTGTAGCATACTCTCTCGTTTTCCATACTACATATAAAACTAAATGCAGCTTTGTAAGAATATAATTTCCACGGTGAAAAAGAGGGCGTAATATACTGTTCCTGATGTCCTTGTAAAAATTGCAGAAAAGAATACAATGTAAAGTCGACTTTCCACCGCAAGGGCAATTTGGTAGTTTTTGATTCCATTTCCCCTTGTCGGGAAAAAAGCTATTAATAAAATGGAAAGTGCCCAATCTTAATCTGGTAAAATAGAATCTATGTGGTAAATTTGGTACCTGGAGTAGGTATTGTTGCGTACCTTTCTCGATAACCCTTCACTATATGCCTTGATCTTCGACTTTGAGCTTTCACCGATTTCCCTAAAGGATTCTCTAGCCCCTATGAGTCCCATTTTCAATTTCTTCTTGCTATAACATAGAACTTTCATAGGGGCACTAATGTCAATATTCTCATCAATCTCTTTTAAGAGTTTGTTGACATATGCCAGCCCTGGGATTTCTTTTTACTGCAATCAAGAGCCAGGCAATCGATTATAATATCCTGGGTAAATTTAGTTTCATTCCAGATCCCATGCCAGACAGTAAGTGGGGCTACACTGATGTAACCATTAATATAAGGAACTGATAGCTCCTTATGGAGTATATAAGAAGGGGTTAAATTAGGGACTGCTAGTAATCTCCTAAGAAAAATATTTTCTTGAATCCGAAGAAAAGCAATATTAGTCATTACCCATAGTGCGGCACCATAGCAAGTTCTAGATACACACTTGCTCTTATAAAGGGTCAGAATCTCTCTGATTTGCTTGTTCCTTATCTTAGCAGAAAATCTAAAGATGGCCTCTGTTGACCGTCAAAAATGTATTTGCATATTTCAATCTGTGGCCCCAGTGACCATTAGATGTAAAAAGTATACCCAGGTAAGTAAAAGTATGTGTTTCGGCTATCTGTACCTCCTTAGCATGATGTATTCTAGTTTTTTGGTTCCCTTTCTCACATACCACTGCAACTGTTTAAGATTAAGCTTTAAATCCTTTTCTTCCATGTATTCAGCAAAAATCTCAATTAAGGACTGGAGACCGTTTGCGGTTCTGGATAACAGAACTGCATCATTTGCGTACTATAATACAGGGGTTATACGTTTACCAACTTTGGAGGAATCAGCATTCAACGTTTGTAAGGATTTATCAACTCCATTAACATAGAGGGAAAACAATAACGGAGCAAGGACACAGTCTTGCCTAATCCCATGTGTTACCCTGATGCATGGAGTACACTCGCCTTTAGTCCCATATCATACTCTAGCAGATAGATGATTATATATTCGTCATAGATAGATAATCATCTCATTAGGGGCACCCGTCTTGTCCAATGTCTGCCATAATTTTGCAAGGTTGACCAGGTTGAACGCGCTTGTTAAATGTACAAAACGGGCCTCTCTTGGAGAGAGTGTATTTACTAATAATTAGATGCAGATTTATACACTGCTCTATGGTCCCTATCTCTCTTCTGAACCCATACTAGGTTTCTGTAAGGACTGAGTTGTCATTCGCCCAACCTTCTAGTTTTCTCAAAAGGGCTCTACCCATCAATTTTGAGGATGAATCAAGAAGGGATATGGCGCGATAACATTTTGCATCTCCCCGATCTCCTTTCTTGAAAATCGGTTCAATAACACTTTCTGTTCAGGTTACATGCAAGAAACCCCCTGCTGATACATTACAGACTCTTAATAATAAGATTTGGCCCAAAAATGAATATCCGATGTAAACATATCTATAGGTACCCCATTGGGACCAGGTGCCCTCTCATTGGCGCATCTCTCTAAAGCAGCCATTATCTGGTCCAAAGTAATGGGAGACAGATTTGGACAACCTGTTGTTTAATTTCTTTTTCCATGAACTATTAGACTGTCATTTTTTTAGATTAAATATCTCGCCAAAGTGACTTATCCAGTCTGAGGATTGCACTAAGGTTTCTATCTTAACTGTCTGATCTTTAAAAAAAGAATGATTTATTGTTTTCCAAAATAATGTTACATCCCGAGCATCTGCTGCCTGTACTAATTATCCCCAGGCTTGTTCCTGTATCGCTACTCTTCTTTTATTTAGGGCCTGTTTATAAGACTTCCTCATATTTTTAATTATTTCGCTATTTCATGGCCTATCTTTAAAGGCCTTTTTAGGTCCAGATTTCATTTTGTACATTGTCGGTCGTTCAAACTAGTGCTTTGCTTGGGGTTCTTTTTATTATTAATTTTTAAATCTCCTGCTATTGCGGATGTAATATTACAGAAGGCCATAATAATATGTGAGTCAGTGGAATTCTCTTCCATGCACATTTTAATAGGTCAATGGTTAACATGCAATATTTTATCAAGGAAAGAGGACAGGTTAACACCCGACCATTTAGTACCATTTTCTCCTTGGGTTTCAATGTCTGTAGATAGGCAAACCCTCTCTTGGTATGTAGTCATAAGTTTAAGGGTCAAGAATAATGGATAGTGATTGCTAAATGTACTTTCCACAACTTCAAATTTTTCTATCAATCCTAGGCCATTTTCTGAGATCAAAATATGATCAATAATTGAAGAGGAATATATGATGCTACAACGCATGCAATTACAACAAATGCTTTTACAACGCAGTCTTTACTACCATTACATTGCATGATTTTACAACGCATGCCATTACAACGCATTTTCAAAAGCTACCATTACAAAGCATTGTATTACGACGCATTCCATTACGACGCATTCCATTACGACGCATTCCATTACAACGCATTCCATTACAATGCATACCATTACAACGCATAATATTTTTAGGGCAACAGTAGGGTAAGTGTTGGATAGTGTAGGGGTAAAAATTACTATTCCCACTTCAGTCAGTGCAACAGTAGGGTAAGTGTTGGATAGTGTACTGTTAAAATTACTATTCCCACTCCAGTGAGTGCAGTGTTGGATAGAGTAGGGGTAAAAATTACTATTCCCATGTACCCCAACACCCACCCTAATTCTAAAGAAAAATCCATTACTTACCTTATATTGCGGAGTAATGACATGCTTTGTAAAGGTATGCATTGTAATGTCATGCGTTGTAGTGACATGCGTTGTAATGACATGCGTTGTAATGACATGCATTGTAATGGCATGCGATGTAAAGGCAGTTGCGTTGTAACATTTACGTTGTAAAGGTAGGTCATTGTAATGACTGCCTTGTAATGGATGTTTCGCATTGAAGAGTGTCTATGGCCTTCATAGGTTGGTGCCACAACTTTCCCTTCTACACTCGATTGCTCCAAAAGCTCCAAATTATACTTGTACATTATTCCATTAATTGTCTCACCATATGGATTATGAGGAAAGTAAGGGTGAACTTCACCATATTCATCCCTATATCCTCAGTTTTCCCCTGCTTAAATGTCCCAATTTCTACAATTAAAATCACCGGCCCAAAAATATACGCAATCACTTCTGATTCATTTTGTAAATCTATCTAACTCCTTTTTTAGGGCCATAACAACCTGGTTTCTAGTACTATCAAAAATATTGTTATAAAAATTAATTAACAATATGCACAGGTTTTTGGTAGTCTGAAACCATAAAAGTTGAAAAAAATGCAAATTGGTGTAAGTCAGCAGGGATGTAACTGAAATCAAGGTGGCAAATCCTCCTTTTGCCTTTCCATTTCGAGAAGGGGTTGCTGGTGTAATAACCGAATAAGTTTCTTGTAAAAGTTTTTTGTAAAATGAATAAATGGCAATGTGTAACTATTTAGAGCCACGCTTCATCCTTCATCTTATTTCTAATCCCAGCTATATTCCATGTTGTAATGACCAAATCTGTATGCAGTTGGATATTTTTTGTGGCA
Source organism: Triturus cristatus (assembly GCF_964204655.1). NCBI lineage: Eukaryota > Metazoa > Chordata > Amphibia > Caudata > Salamandridae > Triturus > Triturus cristatus. Next base: position 1,184,502,785 of record NC_140581.1, on the reverse strand, counting down.
ATCTCTGAGCTAGTTTGGATTACTGGGGGCTTTTATTATACTCCAGTTTATTTTAGTTTCTTGCATAGAATTCTTATGCAGTCAATCGAGTTCACTGCATTTTCTAAGTGGTGCAAATCTATTTGTAAGTGGTAGTGGTGTATACCGATCAGTGAAGGTGTGACAATTACTAATATGGGTAGATTGTACAGCATCTGATTCATAGAAGAACCTGTGTGGTGCTCCTACAATGTCACCTGCACGTTTCTCTATCATCATTTGCCTTTGGGAAAATTCTCTGAGTAGTACTTCAACCAATTCGGCGGAAAGAAAGTTTACAACAACACAATCCCTTTGGCAGAGTTTCCTCGAATAGCCAACCCAGTTCACTCTTTTTATCATAATAATTCCTTGATAAAGAAAATGTGGGCCACAATTGCTGTTCTTTGCAAATCGGTGATAACTGTTGTTCTTTAAATCCCTCTGTTTCTTTAACCTTGTCTGCCAGCTTTGGAACATCTTTCAATATAATTGTATATAGCGTTGCCTGGGGTTGTAGATACAAAGAGTCCTGGAGGTACCTCATAGATCTAGAGATTGTGTCTTCTATGGCATCATTAGTATTATTGGTGGTAATATTATTCATACCTATATGAGCAGATTCAGGTTTTCTTGTGCGTATAATTATGTTCTCCTTTGTTTGGTAGGGAGCAACTAGACCAGATGAAATATTGTTGGCCACTTCTTGCAAAGAATCTCCCATAAGTTCCCTGTTAGCCAGTTCAGTAGAGTAGATTGCACCAGGGGTCTTATCTAAGAATGTTAGGTCTTTGACCATTTTCCCAATCAGTTCAACGTCATTGTTGGCCATTTTTATCTCAGCCATTAATCTTCTTTCTATGGTATCTATTTTGGCATGTAACTTTTTAAATAGGCCCTCCAGATTTTTAGAATTGTTTGTCACCAAATCTTCATCCATCCCAAGTAAGTACTTTATCTTAGTTATTTTGGTTGGTATATTGGGCCTAGTTGATACCATTTCGGTTGGCTGTCTACTTTTTTGGCAAGAGGGGAAATCAATTCAGTGCTATGTGACAAAAGAGATATCGCTAATGGGGACTTCGATACGCAGGGTGCCTTTTTTGAATTAGGCAGGATAGATGTTTTTTCTCCTGGGCAGCTGATAATGTTTATTCCACTTTCTAGTGTCACTATTTCAGACATAGCTTCTTCTATAGCTGCATTCAAATCTGTTTTAGTTCCTCTGCGTTCACTATTTCATTATTAATTAATCCCTTTGCGTTGCTTAAATAATTTGTTCTAGGTGTGCTTACTCCTGCAGTTTTTTAAATTAAATTTTAATTTGTAACGCGCACTAATACCCGAAGGTGTCTAGGCGTGAATGCTCTGATTTCAAAAGAGAAAGAGAGGAGACTGAAAGTTACGGAAAATAGCAACACCTGGTTAAAGGACCATATATATATATATATATATATATATATATATCATTAGCTTCTTTCTTAAGTACCAGAGGCAGTGAGTTCCACAATCTGGCTGTGCCTGCCACGAAACTTCTACCCCCCTGTGAGAGGGATGGGCGGAAAATAAAGCGAGGAGGCCTTAGAGACGGTTGAATGATGGCTTCATTTATTGTACCAGGTCAATATAGAAACTTTGCCAGTATATGGTAAGGTAGGTGATGATGAGAAATGGCTGTTTGGGTACTTCCAGGGAGTTGGCGATAGGGACGTTGCTCATCTTCGGACGGTGATGGCACAACCCCGGCGAAAGGAACCAACAACAAAAGAGAGAAAAAAGGCGGTCACTGCATATGTCCTATATGCTTTTCTTTCTTATCACAGAGTGCAAAGGTGCCGTCACCGTTAGTGCGTCCGAAAAGAGATTAAAGGGTGTTTCCCTGCTTGTGCCCCAGACAGAGGCTTGTTAAAACTACAGAAAGAAAGAAATGATGGTACCAACCAAAAACAAAAACAAAAAACCACATTAGGCTTCTCCCTGCACTTTGTGCTGGTTCAGGTAGTCATGGTTATACAACTCATAGAATCAAGGAAACAGAAAGTAGTGAGGGATTGTGAGGGAAGTGATGGGAGATAAAGAATACAGAGCATGGGTTTCTTTCTCCCCCCCCCTTGTGACTGCTCCGTGAATCCCCCCCTCCCCCGAGTCCCTTGGACTCACCACCCGCTCCCCTCCTGTTTGGTTATGGCCCTTGCCCCGACCCACGTACCGCGAGGGCCGCAGCTCTCCAGAGCTACGGCGGCGTTGTGGCGTCTTCCGGGGGTGTCCACCAGTCTCCCGTCCACACCTCCCACTCGGTGGTTTCTTTCTCGTCCCGGTGATGGTGGGTCTCGTCTGCTACTTGTCCTCGATCCTGGGATACTCCGTCTGCTTCTCGTCCTCGATCCTGGGATACTCCGTCTCCTTCTCGTCCTCGATCCTTCTGGGTGCTCTGCTCTGTTCCTTCCACCTCCAGCCTCTTGAACACGCACACCCCGGCGTCTTCCGGGATTTCTCTTTCTGGGTTAGGCTCCGCCCCTGGTCCCTGCGTTGCGGACTCCCATTGGATATGGCGCCGAAGGGGCTGTTCCTCGTCCTGTAGAGGAGAAGGACCGAAGGGAGTTAACTCCTTCAGTGCCTCTACTTCACAAGCCCCGGTCTCTTTCTCACACCCCCCAAGATGCTATTTTAGCCCTTTGAATTACAAGATTAAAGATGAAGAAGATCGAAGCTGTCTTTCAGGAACATACCTCCTGAATCTGTGTTTAAAATAATCAGGGCCATGCCAATGTAGTGCTTTAAAAGCAATGCAGAGTGACTTAAATTCAATTTATCTTCTAACCGGCAGACAATGCAATATTGGCAGAGCATGGGCTACCGATTGATATTTTGGGATGTCATGTAAAAGGCGTGCTGCAGCATTTTGAAGAACCTGCAGTTTATTTAACCATCTTGATTAAATATTAGAGAAGAGTGCGCTGCAGTAGTCAATCTTTGATAAAATAAGTGCAGAAATTACAGCTTTCTGAAGGTCTAAAGGAATAAAAGGTAGAACTTTCCTGAGAGTTTTAATCATGGGAAATAAAAAGGAGGTGATGGCATTTATTTGGCCTTCAAAAGACAATTTATTGTAGAAGAAAACTCCTAATTTTTTACCTTAGTGACCGGGTTATCAAGATCTCCCAATTCCTGCGGCCACCAGCTACGTGTCCAGAATGAGGTGTCGCATCCGAATAAAAGAACCTCAGTCTTTGCTGAGTTCAGCTTCAGACAATTTCTTGACATCCACTTTCCAACTTCATAAATACAACCATGGAATTTAAGAGCAGTGTCCTGAGTATTACCCACCAGTAACGCCACCGTAAATCCCAATGACTTTATTAAAGTGGAAAGGGGGGTGACATTAAGGTTGAAAAGCGTCAGACTTAATGATGAGCCCTGCGGCATACCACAGGGAAAGGAGAAAGGGATGGACCTAAAACCATCAAGTTCCACCAATTGCTTCCTATCTGCAAGGAAATATTTAAGTTGTTTGAGTGCCCTGCCCCTTATGCCCAGGGTAATAAAGAGTCTATGCCACAACCAAGAGCGCGTCAGGAGGCGTGTTTGCACAGTGGTGGTGAAAGGGGGCGTGGCCTGCGACCACCTCTCAGCAATCCCACTGTGTGGGGCTTTATTGGAGGTAACAGGTAGCAGCGAAGGGGACTTCATCCCCCAACCAAGAGGGCACCAGGAGGTGCATTTTCAGACTGGTGGAGAAAGGGGGCATGGCCTGGTATCACAACTCAGCAATCCTGCTGTGTGGGACTTACTGGAGGTAACAGGAGGGGTAGATGGCCCACAAGGACGTACCTGGTGCCAACTACCTCTCTTGTTACCTCCAGTAAGTCCCACACAGTGGGATTGCTAAGAGGTCAATCAACAAAGGTAGGGGGGGCCAAAAAGGGCTTTTGGTAAGGTCCAGCTAAGTGTGCCCAAAGTATATAAACAACAAATGACAGAGCTGTTCCTAAAGGGAATGGGAAGGGATGTACCATGTAGGAAGGTAAATGTTGTGGATATTGGAGCCCTCACACAGCCATCGGGATATTGTGAATCACATACCCTTCAGGATGTAACGTAACATCATCGGGCTGCTCCTACGTCGAGTCGGCTGGTGCAATACCCGACGGGCTCTTGTTTAGAGAGCACTCTTGTGGAGATCTTCTATATCCACGATAGCCGGTTGTTCAACTTGAAGAGTGTGGGGCGTGGTGATAATGTAGATGAATGTTAAAAAGGGGAGGGAGTACTATCTCAATTGTTTATTACGATGTCTCCTCACCTGGTTAAAAAACATGAGGTAAAGTGATAGAAACTCAGGTCTATGTTCTGGGTTATCTACACTGCCTCTTCATGGTCAACATGTTTCTCACTGTAGTTGAATAGTATTCAAGTGATTCTTCAGGACCTTGAAATTCTATCTACAAGTCTATCCAGACAAATAAAGTGATAGACAACAAGCGTTAATGTGTATAGCTGGTTTCATTACCTGCGTCTCGGTCTACCCTATCTATTCCATAGGATAAACCACTGCAGTCCCTGGTAGGCTTACGCAAGGAGTTCCTTGCGTTTGACACGCCGAGTCCGTGTCGCTCGTAGACCTACCCCGCACTACCACGCCCCACACTCTTCAAGTTGAACAACCGGCTATCGTGGATATAGAAGATCTCCACAAGAGTGCTCTCTAAACAAGAGCCCGTCGGGTATTGCACCAGCCGACTCGACGTAGGAGCAGCCCGATGATGTTACGTTACATCCTGAAGGGTATGTGATTCACAATATCCCGATGGCTGTGTGAGGGCTCCAATATCCACAACATTTACCTTCCTACATGGTACATCCCTTCCCATTCCCTTTAGGAACAGCTCTGTCATTTGTTGTTTATATTGCTAAGAGGTCTTCATAGGCGATGCTCCCTTTATTCCACCACACTGCAAATGCGCCTCCTGGAGAACTACTGGTTGGGGGATGAAGTCCACTTTACTCCTGAGGGACCTTGAGGCCCTCCTGGTACCTCCTGTAAGGCCAACGCAGCGGAATTCCTGAGAGCTGGTTGGAGGCCCAGCCCCTTTTCTCCATCACTCTGCAAACGTGACTGCTAGTTAAGAAACCTTAGAAATTCACTGAAAAAAACATAGGTTTCAGGAACGATACAGTTAGGAATTAGCATTTAAAGAACCTTAACAAATTCACGGAAAAAAACACAGGTTATACAGGAATGTTATAGTTAGGCTGACATTTCACTTTTAGAAAACCTGTGAAATTCAGCTGTTATAGTTAGCTGAGCTAGCTATAACTCACACCCCCGCACTGCTGATGACATCTCATATTACATCACTTATGACGTGGTCAGTGACATCACTGATTTTTTTTTTAACACTTTATTGGCATTTTCAATATTGTTGTACAAATCATACAGGATATATGGTCACATTATCAATAATTTACATACAAATTATAGTATTTAGTTTCGTCATAACCCACTTTCCATTTGATTAAACATTTGGTATATACTTCGCATTAGCACAGTTTATGCTCTCAGGGAGTTATTCACAAACAATGGCAAATATTATTTTTCCCCACCTTGCGTTTCTTCTTCACGTCCATGCATGTGTTTCTGGTTTTTGTCAATGTCAATTATAACTTAACTGTTAACTTTGTGTCTTACAACTCATGTCCTTCCTTGTTCCGCATATAGTGTTATCTTTACTAATCTATATTATGCTATGGGGGTCTGGCTGCGTGCGCAATATCCGTACTGGGTGTATAATCCCTGTTATGGTACTCTCTATGGGATTCCCTCAGGTTCCCAGGGATTTCTCTTCTTTTGTTTTCGTGCAACTCTCTGTATGTTGACTCTCCCATTAAGGTTATCCACCTCTTTTACTGTCATTCTGTGTCAAATGGCCTACCTGGGTGTTCCTGGGTTCCCTCGTCTTCTGTCCCATCATGTTCAATGTCTAGGATCTCCCAGGCTCTCATCAGTTCCCTCCACTGGTCCGCTTTTGGTTTCTTACGCATCCCCCTCGCCTCTTCTCTAAGGAGGGCCCTCATTTCCACTTCGGTCCAATTGATGAGGTCCTTTTTCCAAGCCTCCATTTGTGTTCCCGTCCTAGATTTTCAGGCCAACTCAATTCGCCTCTTGGCAAGGGCCATAGCCAGATCTATAAACTTATTTCCAAATTCCCGCTTCGGCGGTCAATGGAAAAGGCCCAACAGACACACAGTATTGCTCAACAGTCTCCCCAATGTCGCTCCCGTCTTCCTGACCACCTCCGTCCAGAAGGTCGTCAGCCCTGGACAGCTCCAAACCTTATGTATGAAGTCTGCATCTTGTTGAGTACATCTTGGACACTCCCTCGCTTCACCCCTGTGTATCAGCTTGATCCTATGCAGCATCAGGTATGCCATATGTACATAATTAAACTGTATATACTTTAGTTGTGTATTACGTGATATGATCCTAGGGGCGGCCAAAACTCTCTCCCATTCTCGGTCCGTATATTGGTCGTTTAATGTTTGTCCCCAACGGTCCCTAATTCTGGGGAGTAGAATCAGTGTGGCCTCCACCAGTGTCCTATAGAACCACTGTACATAGGTGGCTTGCTCTTCCCAAAGTGATCAGTGCATGCAGAAGGGGATGTGTTTCCGGCTCTTCGCTCCCTCTCTCCCATATATCTCGAACGGTGCAGACTAGAGCCTCATATTGTAGGAACTGGCCCACTGGTAGGCCATATTGTTCCGCCAATTCCGCAAAGGGGATCAACGTCTTCTCCTGGTATATGTCGCCTACTGCCCGAAACCCCTCCATTTCCCATTTCGACAATTGTGTTGGCAGGAAAATTTGACATTGGATTCCATGTGGCTGGCCCACCAGGGGAAGCTGAGGTGAATACATGGGGGTCTCAGGTATTTTGGCCAGGCTCTTTTTCCAGCACTGTAGTGCCGTACGCTGCAGAATTGATTTGTAAGGGGTTCCAACTGCAGGGTCCAGCAGTTTGGCTAGCAGCTGGTTGGGGTAAGTGTCAGTCTCTCTCATATAGATCCCCTCCACATTGCTTCTCCCAGCCACTGGGCCAGCCACTGCAGCTGGGAAGCCAGGTAATAGAACTGAAAATTGGGCACTCCCAATCCTCCACAATAAATTAGGTGCCGCAGTGTCATTAATGAGACCCTCCTGCATCCCTCTCCCCACACTAGGTCACGTACCATTGTATCTAAGGAGGCAAACCATCTCCTGGGTACCACTAGAGGGAGGTTCACAAAATAATAAAGTACTCTAAGTAACATGACCATCTTGGTCAGTGATATCCGTGCCGTTATTGGGAGCTTCAGGAAGCTCCAGAATGCCACACTAGACCTTAGCGAGCGAAGTGCTCTATCGAGGTTACCCCGCGTATATCCACCAGTGAGTGATAGACATGAATGCCCAAGTATTTAAACGTGGTTGGGGCCCAGTTAAGATCCACTGGGAGTTCTGCTAACCTTGGCAGTGCCCCCGCTACCGAAAAGAGGTAAGTCTTGCCTTATTTACTCGTAGTCCTGTCAGGGTAGCAAACTTCTCCAATAGTTTCAGGGCCATGTCTGATCCAATCACCGCCTCCCGTAGGTATATTAGCAAATCATCGGCATACAGGGAGATAACATGCCGCCTACCGTCCAATGTCAGTCCCATTCCCGTCCCGCCCTGATGAAATTGTGCGCTAAGGGTTCCATTGCTAGCGTGAACAGCATCGGCGAGAGGGGGCAACCTTGTCTCGTGCCTCGGGAGATCTCATATTGGGCCAATACTGTTCCTCCCATTTGGACCCTGGCCTTTGGACAATCGTATAATAGTTTTAGCCATCAAATCCACTCTTCTCCCAACCGCTCCAGGCACACAGAGGTATTTCCAGCTAACGGTATTGAAAGCCTTTTCCAGGTCAATCGACAATATTGCAGCTTGTTCAAGTGTGTTTGCTTCTGGATGATACAATATGGAATATAGTCTTCTGAGGGTATATGAGGTGTTTCGGGATAGGATGAATCCATTTTGATCAGAGTGTATCAAGGTGGGCACGTGCAGAAGCAATCTCCCTGGCAACACCTTACTCAAGAGTATGAAGTCTAAGTTGAGCATAGACAGCGGCCTAAAATCTTCTACTCGAGTCTCTGAGGCAGTTGTCTTAGGTAGAGGAATCACAATAGCACTCTGTGTAGAGTCTGGGAACTGCCCCAATTTCATTGCCATAGCATATAGGGTTTCAAGGTGAGGCACTAATTTTGATGCAAAGGCCGAGTAGAACTCAGCTGGTAGGTTGTCTGGGCCTGGCGGCTTCCTTGAGACCATTGACTTCATGGCTTGTCTTATTTTCACCTGCGTCACTGGCCCTCCTATTGAGTCCCTGAGTTTTTCATCTAGTCTCAGCAGTTTCAGGGGTGCCAGAAAATCTCCTATCTCATCCAGTAAGGCCAGAGGTGGGGCGGAGTATAATGCCTCATAGTGTTCCCTGAATAAGGTGTTAATTTCCTCCGGGTTGTGTATGCTATCTCCTGCCCCACTGTTGATGTGTGTTATATGGAACCCTCTCGTTTCTGGTTGTATCAACCTAGCTAACAGTTGTCCTGTCTTGCCTTCTTCGTCATGCACCCTGGCCAGGTGGCCCCAATAGTCGCATTTTCGGAGTCACTCTAATGCCTCGCTATATTAGGATCTGGTGTGTGCAAGACCTATTGATGCCTGCGCATCCGCCCCCTGTTTGTTATCAAGCATACGAAGACGCTTCTCTAATTCGTCTAATTTGCGGCATAATGTTCTCTAATCTCGTATTGCTACTTTAAAAGCCTCCCATTCAGTTAACTCAGAGGAAGCAGAGTGCTTGTTTATAGCAAAGTAGGTATAAATATGGGAGCCTAGAGATTCTCTAAAGGGGACATCTTCCAACACTTCTGGTCGGAATCGCCACATCGGCATCCGGGGTCTGTTTCTTGGTGGGCGATGAAAAAAGAGTAACAGACTATGGTCTGAGCAGGTGCGTCCCAAATAGTTGGTGTGTGTGATCATCGTGGTGAACTCTGTGGTACTAAGAAACGCATCTATTCTGGCGTGTAGTTGGTGTAGAGGGGAAAAGTAAGAGTATTCTCTAACTGGTGTATGTTGAACACTCCAAACATCCACCAGCCCCCAATGCTCACTCAATTCTCTGAACTCTGCCGCCATGTGGTGCGGCTGCCTCCCCGGGAGGGGGGATGTGAGCGATCTAATGTTACTTCCTGCACGCAATTAAAGTCTCCCTCTATTATTGTGGTTCCCATTGTTATGTCTGCTAACTGGGTTGAGAGTTTCTTTAAGAAGGCCACTTGGTCGTAGTTTGGAACATAGATGTACAAGTTACTTACCTTTGGTAATGATATATCTGTAAGAAACATTAGTTAGTTATAGATTCCTTACCTTAGAAATACCCCCAGGCGTCAGACTAGATCTGGAAAGTTTTTTCATCAGCAGTACATCTGCGCGGCGGAAGGTGGCGTAGATCTGCTCTGCATCCGTCGTCAGCGTCGTGGTCACCGGGATGACGTCGCGGCAGCTACTTAGACGCTGCCCTCGAGCACTGACGTCAGTTCTGTACACGACTTTCCGCGCCAGTAACGCAGAGCCATGCAAGAAACTGACCATTGGTGCACAAAACTAGGGCCCTGAAAGGATGTCCTTAACCCTAGAAATCAGTTTGCAGAACAGGGAGGATGGGTGGGGAGGTAAGGAATCTATAACTAACTAATGTTTCTTATAGATATAAAACATGTCAGGTATAGCTTCCTTACCTTAGGATAGATACCCCAGCAATACCTACCCGGTTGGTTGGTCTGCAAACCAAGATCACACCAGAAAATCCTGGAGAACAGAACGGTCAAAGAAGCCGTCTCTCTGGACTTGGCTGTCCAGGCAGTAGTGTTTGGTGAACGGGTGCAGCGATGCCCATGTGGCTGCCTGACAGATGTCATTCAGAGGCACTCCCCTTCCCAAGGCAGTAGTGGCTGCCGTCGCCCTGGTGGAGTGAGCGCGTAGCCCGACTGGAGGCTCCTTATTTGCCAGAGAGTAACGAGCCTTAATACACAACACGACCCATCAAGAAATTGTGCGTTTGTGTACGGCCCAACCCTTCTTTGCACCCACGTAACCAAAAAAAAGTTGATCATCCACCCGGAACTGTTTTGTGCGATCCAGATAGAAGAAGTTATATAGAGGGAAACAATGGTTCCTGGGGACTCATAAAAAATGATTTAAGCAATATAATTTGCACAATTGCAATAAAAAGAGGGTAGAATAATGTCAGAGGGCAAGGAACCACCAACACATTTGTACAATTATGACTTGTTTTATAAACACAACAGAATCATTATATACATTGTTTAAATTTACAATAGAACAGGTATTTGTGCACTGTGTCCCAAAGTGAAAAATGGAACCTAATCATAAGTGACAGGGTGTATATTTATATACAAGGTTTCCATAAATCCTAAAAGGCGACCATTCTTGTATAATTTCTTTGTAAACAGCAACTGTATATAATAATACGCGCTGGGCAATAGTTCGCTCTTTCAGCTTGTCGACGGCGTTTCAAACCTCTATCAGTACGGGGTCTCCTCAGGACTAGTGATGCAGGAACATCTGGATTGCTTAATGTGCAGCCGTGTGAACTAGTGATGTGCCACAAGTGAGAAGTGAAAGGGTATTACTCACAAGAGGACCCGTCCGGGTACTCAGTGTGAGAAAAGGCTGGCAGTCAGGGGTACGGTTTGGCCCACCGGCTCTTTACATCAACTCGCTATAGCGATAGCGGTATGGTTAATCCCTGGTAAATTCTGGAAACGGTGACAATGCACTGTCGGTCTGGATGATATTCTGTGCGCGATGAATCACCGCATCTGTATTCCCAAGCTGCTTCAAGAACGGTACAATGACCCAGATAGAAGGAGAGCGCATGTTTTGGGTCCAGATGGTGGAGCCTCTCTTCCTCCTTTGAAGGAGGCGGAAAGAAGATGGGCAAAGTAATGGTCTGCCCGATGTGAAAGGCAGTGACCACCTTAGGAAGGAAGGATGGACGGGTACGGAGAACCCCCTTGTCCGGATGAACAGACAGGAAAGGAGGTTTAGAAGAAAGAGCCTGGAGCTCACTCACCCTTCTAGCAGAAGTGATGGCTACCATGAAAGCAGTTTTAAGAGTCAAAAGACGTAAAGGACAGTTATGCAGCGGCTCAAAAGGAGCACACATTAAATAGGTTAGCACAAGATTCAAGTCCCACTGAGGCATAACAAAGGGGATTGGAGGAAAAAGATGCATTAAGCCTTTTAGGATAAGGTTAACTACCAGGGACTTGAAAAGAGAAGGCTGATCTGGCAACCAAAGTAAGGCAGAGATGGCTGAAAGATAGCCTTTGATAGTGCCCAGAGCAGAGTCCTGCTGGGCTAAAGAGAGAAGAAACAAGAGTACTTGAGAAAGAGGGGCAGAAAGGGGATCCACAACCTTTGCTGTGCATCATGCCACAAATTTGTTCCACCTGCAGGAGTATACCATCTTAGTGGAGGGAAGTCTGGCTGCCAAGATTACGTCACAGACTTCGGGAGGCAGGTCAAAAGATGTCAACTATTGCCTCTCAATCTCCACACAAGGAGGTGGAGACTGGACAGGTTTGGGTGGAGGACCTTCCCCTGCTGCTGCGACAGAAGATCCTCTCGAAGAGGCGGTCTGATCGGAGGATCGATGGCCATGTTGAGCAGCTCGGGATACCAGACTCTTCCTGCCCAATCCGGATCCACAAGAATGACTTGGGCCCGGTCGCGCCTGATCTTCAGCACTCTGGGCAGAAGTAGTATAAGCCGAAAGGCGTCCAACAGACCACAACTCCACTCGTGCCGAAAAGCGTAACAGAGCTAGTGCCGCCTTGGAAATTGCAACGCGCAGAATTGCTGACATTGCGCGTTCTCTTCGGTGGCGAATAGATCTAACCAGGGCTCTCCCCACTGTTGAAAGAGACCTTGCACCACCTCTGAGTGAAGACGCCATTCGTAATCCTTCATGCACCTGCGGCTGAGTTCTTCCGCCCTTGCGTTCAGTGAACCTGCCAGGTGTTGAACCACCAAGGAAATGCCCTGATGTTCCAGCCATGGCCAGAGGCGGAGGGCCTCCTGACATAGGGTCCACGACCCCACCCTGCCCTGTTTGTTGCAGTACCACATGGCGGTGGTGTTGTCCGTGAACACCTGCACTAGTCTTCCCCGGACAGAGGGAAGGAATGCCTTCAGTGCAAGATGAATCGCCTGTAGCTCCAAAAGGTTGATGTGAAGCCCAGACTCCGCCGGAGACCAGAGACCTCTGATCTCCGCCTCTCCCATGTGGCCGCCCCATCCCAGAAGGGATGCATCCGTCACCACCGTGTGGTCGGGCTGGGGAAGGGAGAGGTATCTTCCATTGACCCAATTCTGGTTCGTGAGCCACCACTGCAGTTGTTAAGCAGTTCCCTCCGAGATCTGGACGCAATCGGACAGATTCCCCTGATGCTGCGCCCACTGGAACTTCAGGTCCCACTGCAGAGCCCGCATATGCCACCTGGTATGATCGACCAGCAGTATGCAGAAGGCCATGAGGCCCAGCAGCCTCAGGGTCATTCTGACCGAAACCCTGGATAGAGTCTAAAAGATGGGAATCATAGCCCAAATATCCCGGACTCGCTGTTAGGGAGGATAGGCTTGAAACCGCTTTGTGTCCAGAACCGCTCCGATGAAGAGGAGCTTCTGAGAGGGAATCAGGTGCAACTTCGCCACATTGATGGAGAACCCCAGCAAATGCAGGAGGTCGGCCATAGTCTGGAGGTGGGAGACGACTGCCTGGGGCGAGCCCGCCTTCAACAGCCAGTCGTCGAGATAGGGAAAGACTGAAACCCCTGATCTGTGCAGATGAGCTGCGACCACCGCCATCACTTTTGTGAACACCCGAGGGGCACTTGTAAGGCCAAAGGGGAGCACGGTAAACTGAAAGTGCTTGTGGCCTACCGTGAACCGTAGGTAACGCTGTTGAGCCGGCAGGACGGGGATGTGAAAATAAGCGTCCTGCAAGTCCAAAGCTACCATCCAGTCTTGTGGGTCGAGGGCAGACAAGACCTGAGCAAGCGTCAACATCTTGAACTTCTCCTTCTGGAGGAAGTGATTGATGTTCCTGAGGTCCACGATTGGACGCAGGCCATTGTCCTTCTTGGAAACCAGAAATTAGTGGGAGTAACAACCACAACCTACTTCTGGGACAAGAACGCGCTCGATGGCTCCCTTGACCAAGAGAGCCGTAACTTCCTGCTGGAGAAGGGCCAGATGATCCTCCGATATGCAATGGTATCGCCGGAGGGGTAGTCACAAAGGGGAGGGAGTAGCCCCTTCGGACTATTTGCAAAACCTACCTGTCCAAAATGATGGTGCGACAGTGGGGAAGGTGATGGAGAATACTGCCGCCCACTGGGCCTGAAAGGTCGGACTAGGAGGGTTTGGAGGCTGCTGCAGAGGGGGGGTTGGTGGACTGGCCTGCCTACTGGCCCCCGGAACCACACCGGTTGTTTCCACGTCCCCGGCCACTCTAAGGTTGGATAACTTGCTGCAGCCTGTGGCTCTGGGTGGGACATAGCGGGGCACCCCTTCCGTAGCCATGAAAGGGGCGAAAAGCAGACTGCGCCAGACAGGTGAAGAGGCCCAAGGACTTGGCCGTAGCCCTTGAGTCCTTGAAGCGCTCTAGGGCTATGTCTACTTTGTCGCCAAAAAGGCGACGGCCATCAAAGGGCATGTCCATCAAGGTGTTCTGGACATCCCCCGAAAAAGCCAGTGGACCTCATCAAGGCATAGCGGCGAAGCGCTACCGACAATGAAATGGTCCAGAGTTGATGGTGTCGAGCCCACAACTGATTGTAAACTTTGCTGCATCCCTCCCGGCGGCAACAGCCTGGGAGAGCACTGCCCGGGCCTCCTCCAGACACTGAGGCAGCTCTTGCGCCACCGTATCCCACACTGAGTGCGAATAATGCGACATGCGGTGTTTATGGACCGCAGTCCTAAGCTGGCGGAAGAGAAAATCTTCTTGCCAAGGTGGTACAGCTTCATGGATTCCCTTTCCGGTAGAGCAGTATGGAAGGCGCTCTTAGAGGTAGAAGCTTGAACTACCAAGCTAACCTGGGTGGGATGTTGGAAGAGGAAAGTGGGGTCGCCCGGACCCGGGCGGTGGCGTCGGGCAATCATCCGGCCTCGGGGAGCCCCCGTGTTGGGCCTGGACCACGTGCCCAAAAGGACGTCTGCGAAGGCCTCATTAAATGGCAGCAAGGGCTCCGGAGAGCTCGCAGCCGGTTGAAGCACCTCTGTCAGGAGGTTAGTCCTGACCGCCACCATAGGTAGCTCAATGTTGAGAGCCTAGGCCGCCCTACACAACACCACTGCGTATGACGCTCCCTCCTCCATAGCCACGGTAGGAAGAGACAACATGCCAAGGTCAGGAGAGGTGTCAAGACTACTGGCATCCCCCAGTTACTCTTTCCAGTCCTGCTCAGTGTCTAACTGGGCAGTTAAAGGGTCACCTGACCACTCTCAGTCCTCCTCATCATCCGCTGGGTGCCATTGCTGTTGAAAAGGGAACCCAGGAGTGAATAGGGGCATAAAAACCCTACCAGGTGCTGGATCCGGCATTAGACGACTCTGGTCCGGCTCCGTGTCCACATCGGGATGGAGGCTAGGGTCGAGGCCGGCCAGGTAGCCGACAGGCGCCGAACGCGGTAGTGGTGCCGTGAGGAGCGGCGCCGGTGGAGGCGTAGCAAGGTCAACCGGTGCCGATCCGGATCCAGGCCTGCGGGATGTATGCCTCGCATTTTTGTTTTCATACCGATTTAGCCATTACCTGTATCTGTAACTACTAGACTATACCACAGATTAATATAATGCTAAGACCCGTGAACTACAATAATAATGCTATATCTGTTCTTTTTTTCACCCCCACTCCCCCAACGTACCCCTAGGACATAGCTAGTTGCATACAAGAAGCTGCCCTCACCTGTTCAACTCCCTCTTTTTCATCTCTCTTCCTTTCCCAGATTGTGTCATCTAAAAAGAAATAGTAAATCATTACTTGTGATGCTAACTTAAACAAATTTGTGCCATATTGATGAGCAAAGGATGCATATATGCGTGTTCGTAAATTTTAAGGTAACAACAATATTATGACTAACATGAGTAGTTAAAATGGGAACTTAGTTGTCTCACACTAAAAGTCATATAATTTGCATGAATGCGAGATGTAACCAAAATGGAAAAACATCTAAACACTGTATGACAAGAATGTCTATACCTTAAACGGTTAACAATCCTCTTTAAAGCAGATTTCTTTCTGTGAACCCTTGGGGATCGCATGACTGACACAACTTCACCTTATGTACCTAGTAACTGCGTCAACTTTCTCCCCTTTCATCTTTTTCAGAATCTACGTTCCCCCCTTACAACGTCGCTTTTTCATCTCTTTGTCTTTCACCTCATTTTTCTGAGCTAACAACTAAGATTGTTATCTCTTACTTGCACTTTTAGCCAAACACTCTACGCCGCTACTTGTAGATCACTTCTTGAATGCACAAAACCCCACTTTGTCTTTTTATGCCTGCAATTTTCACACAGTGCACAAGGTGGATTGATCACAAGCAGCCCTGGTATTGACAATGAATAACACTTGCATAATTGCTATCTCTTACAGCCTTGAGAAAGCCCAGGTCCAAATGACCATGATGGGCGAAACACGTGTCGGCTGGTGAAGCATTAGTAATATATTGCTGAAGCTCCAAGAAAAACAAGGATGTTACTATTGCATTGAATCTTACAAAGGGCTACTGTTAACAAGGATCTAAAAATACAAATAAAAAACATCTTTTTTTATTAGGATTTGGGATTTCCTTGTGACTTTCAAAATAAATGAAGAGAAGGAGGGGTCGACACTCAAAATCATTCCTCACTGGTTTCAAGGGGGGCTTTTGGCACCGGGGCCAGAGCCGCCGGCAACGAAGACCTAGGTCCCCCAACTGAGTCCGCTGGGCCCGAAGACGCGCTCGCGGGGTCGGTCCACCCAAAGATGGCATGCATCGCCTCGTAGAATGTATGAAGCTGGGCGGCGGTCGCTCCGGGTCCCGGAAAGGGAGGTAAACTCGGAGTCAACCCTTCGGGCTCCACACGCGGAGCCGCCGGGAGGGGCACCACCCGCGTGCCTCATCGGATCGGCTGATCGACAAGGAGAAGTCGAAGAGCGATGATGCTTTTTCGACTTCTTCTTATGCCTCGACTTACCCGACCCGAGTGCGAAGACTTTGATGATTTTGACCCGGAATGGTGGTGGCTCCGCGACCATTTCCTCGACCTCGCTCTCGACCGGGACCTCGAACGGCGTGGAGCCGACTGCTGGCTTTTTCACAGCTTTCGGGACCGCTCCTGCAAAGCCTTCGGCGCCATCGACCGACATTCAGAGCACGACTTGGGGTCGTGGTCGCGCTCCAGGCAAAAGAGGCACACGCAGTGTGGATCTGTCAGCGACATCAGTCGGTTACAGGAACCGCAGGCCTTGAAACTGGGCATCCCTCGTGCACCTGCTCGGATTCGGACACTCGAAACAAGAAGTCGACAAAAGTTGAGAAAAAGTTCATCAAAAATTGACTGAGGTACCGCTCTTCAAAAAGAAAGAACTGATGTCAGTGTGCGAGGGTGGCGTCTAAGTAGCTGCCGCGACTTCATCCTGGAGACCACAACGCCGACGACGGACACGGAGCCGACCGATGCCACCTTCCGACGCGCAGAGGCACTGCTGACGAAAAAACTTTACGGGTCCAGTCTGATGCCTGGGGTAATTCTAAGGTAAGGAATCTATAACTAACGTGTTTCTTTCAGATGCTTCCAACGGTCATGGTCCTACCACCAAGTGTTCCATGCAGTAACACATATCTCCCCTCTTTATCTATTTTAATGGTAGTAGCCTCAAACAAGACCCCAGCCCTTATCCACCTCTAGCAAAGGCTGAGTAAGTTGTGGCATAAATCTGACCCTCCATCATTTGCGTGGCTTTTGGACCTCACTTCGTATCAGATGCGTATCTTGAAGTAGGGCAATCTGGACCCCTCTTCTCCTCAGGTAATTATGTACTGTACATCGTTTACGATGGAACCCATTCCCCTCACATTCTAGGTATCGTGCACCTATCTCGGTGGGTGTGCGGATGCAGCAGCTTATACAACAACAGACAGACTAATACAGACATTCACACAATTTAGTCACTAACCCATGCATTCAGTAAGACACATGTAATCACTCACTTAAACAGTCAGTCACGCACCTACTAAATCCTCCATTCAGACACTTATACACCCACTCATTCTTCGATACACCTTGCCATATATATAATACATATTTGAAACTTTAAAAGAAAAACACAGTCACTCTATGATGTCATCAGTGATGTCACTGACCATGTCATGAATGATGTAACACTTATTATGAGACTGCACAAGGATAATTACGCCAAAATTCGGTGGGGCTCCCAGGGCAAGGTTACTGGTAAATTTCCAATAGAGAGAGGGGTGCGCCAGGGTTGCGTAACGGCACCTACTCTATTTTCACTGTTTATTAATGGCATAGTTAACTGCATGGCAGCTGCGAGTATCGATGCTCCGATTTTAGCTGGTGAAAAGATTCCCATTTTAATGTTCACGGACAACACATTGATTATCTCAAAGACTCCGAGTGGGCTACAGCGAGCCCTGGTAATTTATGAAGAGTTTTGCTCTGCACATGGCCTAGAAGTCATTGTGTCGAAAACGAAATGTATGACTTTTAATCAACATAGAGGTAATGTTTTAATGAATAATCATCCATTGGAACAAGTTAAATCGCTTATTTACTTGGGAGTAAATATACCGAGTGACCTAAAATGGAACCAGCATATTGATTTGGCTACACTCAAGCACCGGCAATTGTCGGGAGCACTCCTATGGGAGCACAAAAAGTCTCTTACTAAACCAATTAGCCCAGTGCTCCAAGTTTATGATATGAAGGCAGTTAGCTCTGCCCTCTATGGTGTTGAACTGTGCGGGTTCGAGAATACGTCCAAACTCACTGTATTAGAAAATAGGTTGCGACGTAATATCACCAATCTCCCTCAAAGTACGCCTTGTGCCCTTTATTATATGATCTTGGTAGAAAATCTTTAACTGATGTTGTAATGTTACGTCCAGTGTTATACTGGAGAAGGCTGTGGACAACACCAGAACTGATGACATATGCCGCAGGCCTTCTGGATGTAATAAAATCTGATACTTTCCACAAGATTGGCTGGATCTGTGGAATTAGAGATGTTCCGGGTAAAATTGATATGCAAGTACTTTGGGAGGATCCAGCCACTGCTTGTTTTCCCTCAGAAAAGATCCTCAAAGAGAAATATTGGGATATGGTCTCTTATAATACCTTGAGATCTAGTGAATCATCTTCACTCACAGTGATCTTTCTGGAATTCAAACACATCCCCAGTCTAGAAGTATATTGGGACACAATATCTAAACCACTTGAGAGGAAATTGTATTTCCAGCTGAGGGTGGGTTCTTTGCCTATTAGATCCTTTACATCCAAGTGGTCCAAAACATGTGATAAAAAGTGTCCTAACTGTTTGGCCCACACAGAATCTATTGTGCACATGTTATTCGTTTGCCCAGCCTATGTGGATCCCCGCTGAGTATGGTTGAGGCCCATATGTAAGCTGTTGGGCACTAGAAAGAGCGCAGAAGCGGATAGAATCATACGCACCAGTACGTTATTTCCTATTCCCTTAGACGTTGCAAAATATTTAGGGTGGTTGTGGGCCATAAGATCGAAAGCCATACCCTCATGAAATGTGCATTAATTGTATTCAGTTAGTTATGGCTCTAGTGATGTAGACATAGAGATCCACATAAATAATTTCTGCTTTCATTCAGCTCTAGGTTGAATTATCCAAGGCATAACTTGTGTTCCTTTGCTCGAGAACTCAAAAAATTGTCATTTTAAATATTGAGCTTTTTTGTATGTATACGGACATACCAAACAGGTTTATTTCTAATTAGATTTTATTGGATGTTTTATGTATAGTGCTTTTATGACGGCTTGTCGAATAAAGCTTGTTTGGAATTGGAATTGAAATTATATAAAATGTCACGTCATCAGCAGTGCATTGCGGGTGCGCCGGTTATAGTTAGCTGAACTAACTATAATGGGGGAATTTCTATGGTTTTGTATGAGAGAAATGTCCAACTAACTATAACGTGCCTGAAACCTATGTTTTTTTCTATGAATTTCAAAGGTTTTTTTAAATGCTAATTTCGAATTATAATGTTCATTAAACCTATGGTTTTTTCAGTAATTTTGAATTTTGTTTAGTGATATTATGTAACTTTAAAATCCCAAAAATACTTTTTGTGATTTTTTTTTGTGGTTGTTATTAAAATAATATAATGTCTTCTGTTTTCTTAAATATTAATGTAGATATGTATATATATATTTTTGGGAGAAAAAAGTGGAGTCGCTCACCCATCGTGTACCTATCTCGGTGGGTGTGCGGATTCAAATCTCCATATTGGTAAAGTCGTGAACGATAAGTGTTTCAGCCAGCCCACTCCGCTTACGCTTACAGGGAGGGAACTACAACACTACATGTCCCAGGTCTTCCCTGTAGTGATCTCCTGATCGCAGGTCTAGTTGTCAGCATGCCACAGCCACTCCCTCATGGCTGCTTTACACCCACACCACACCCATGCAGCACAGACATCACAGGACATGTGACCCTGCCAATAAAAAGGGCCGGGCACACGTGCTCGACACCATTTCCACTCTCTATCTGGGTGTATCCTTGTGCTTATTATCTTGGTGGCAGCCGTGGCACTTTGACCGACACGGGCCTCCCGCAACGTCGCAATGACTTGAGGTGCACAGAGTTGGTGGCAGCCAAAGCACTTTGCCGGACACTGGCCTCCTGCCACGTGACGATAACTTGAGGTGCACAGAGTTGGTGGTAGCCGAGGCATTTTGGCTGACATAGGCCTCCCGCCACGCGGCGATGACATGAGCTGCACTGAGTTAGTGCCACCAGAGTGAGCGGGTGTACAGCCTGTGATGATGCGAGGCCTCGATACACTATCCTGACAATCAAGACCCGATTTGAATTGTGAGTTTGGCTGGACCGCGTGTACGCCAAAGGCAGCTGGCTGTAGACATGACTCCTCAGCGCGGTGCAGCAGGATGTGCTGGGGGCCTGTGTTGCAGAATCCAGTGACGGCTGAGGAGGTTGCTCCGGCACGTGTGGGCCCTCTTGAAGACACGTCGGTAGCAGCAGGTGAGCATTGAGGTCTGGGTGCGCAGGGTCGGGCAGTCATCGCTGGGCGGCGGACTGTTCTGGGGACCAGGGCTGGGATGCTTGCAAAAAATGTAGGAATCATGCACACTGCCTGAGAAGTTTGAGACTACATTAGTGTACAGGCCACGGTTGTCCAGTTTTGCCTGCACATTGTTGGAATGCGTGTGGTTTCTGTTGCAGTGATTGTGTGCAATGTCGGCAGGGGGAACAAGTAGTACATGTGTGCAGTCAGTTGCCCCCAACACGTGCAGGAAGGCTGCTATGGTGTGGTTCCCTTGCTTGGTCTCCAGCTGTTTCTGCTCAGTGTAGGTAAAGTGAACATGCAGGTGTATCATGCTGAAACGAACCCTGATGCTTACAGGTTTGATAAATCCTGCATAATGAGACCGTAACAGAAGTTTGTGTAGTTGTAACGTTCCTTTTCTTTCCTACGAAGGTTATGACCACACAAGCTTCTTTTACCGTCATTTTGTGCAGGATTGATCATACCTGTAAGACTTCCGGTTTATCCAAGTACAATACTTTGTACCATATTACATTTGTGACCATACTAACGCTTGACCATTGTCTTCATTTATCCAACAGGTTTCTGAATTTGGAGTTTTGGGATTTCCAGGACGATCTAAAGTTATTTCAATCCACAAGTTGATGTTCCCCGTTGGCAATTTCACTGGTTGTTTGATGTTTTTGTGTTGTTAATTTATGTTTTTCTAATAAAGTACTGTTTTCCACTACTGTTGACTACTAGTCTTCATGACCAGGCGCACCCCCATTTCAGTGACTACAATCCTGGATCGGGAACACAGAGGTGACAAACAATGACTGGGGTTGGGTTTGGTTGTGCAGGAAAAGTATGAATTGGGACGAGCGGGTGATGCGGATGCAGGGGCCCTACATTGCTTTTGTAGACATGCATCCAAGACGTGTGAGGAAGTTTAATAGGGCTGGCTGTGAGACTCCTCCGATTCTCGCAGTTGTTAGTTGGAAGATACCAGAGGGCACAGGTGCAGCACAGCCAGCAGCTTTGTCTGCGTAACGATGTTGATTGTCCGCTGTGTTGGTAACATCAGCCTGTGGGCAATGTGGCAGTGTGCACCAATTTGAGAAAGGGGTGATAATTCTTTCGCCACTTTTGCTGCGCTAAACTGCTGATAACTCGGCGATAAGTCTCAATTGATGGGTTATAGGGTGACTCTAAAACGAGCCCTTGTGTTTATTAGGACTTTTTTGTAGCTACATGCGAATCACAATAAAAAAGATGAAGAAAAGCATCTGGATGCAAGAATCCGGATTAAAAAATAAAAAAAAGTATGGGGTGTAGTCTCAAGAATTTATCGCTGAGTTATCAGCACTTTACCGCAGCAAAAGAATTATCATACCATTCTCAACCTGGTGAAAACTGCCGATATCGCCAGTTTTCCAACGATAGATTCCGCAAAAAAACATCGCCACCAATGAGAGCGACAACTAACGCTAATGATATGCAGAATAGTCGCTCCCATGCAAAACAAACATGAAAGAAACACTTCCCGATATTTTCAACGACCTGCAAAATCTGCGATGCAATCCAAAAATAGGCGATAAGCCACGTTAGCAGTAGGAATTTAACATCTACCTTTTACTGGTGTAAAGCAGGACAACTACCTACAGTATGAAACTGAGCCCAGCCCAGAACCACATCTGAAGACCAACACATGTCATAGAGCTACTGATCATGCAGCTCCGACACCCAAGAAGGCAACAAAACACCCACCGCCACCACCCCCAGGACCTCCCCTTCGGACCACCCCCCCCTACTACCACCAAGGCAGTGCAGAACAGAACAGCAGACCTTTCCAAAACGGCATGGCCACTCAGCCACACAATAGCTGAATGTTGGGAGATGTGGGTACCAAGTATGTGTGAAGGAGGCAAGTCACCCATCAATAACAATGCACACAATGCCAAGTGTAGCGGTAATGTGCTTGACAGACCTCATTATGCAGAGCACAGACCTCTCCATGGGTACATATACTGCTGGTGTTTGTACTGTTGTGGATGCAACCATGTTACCTCAGGCAGTGGGGAAGATCTCAGTCATGTAGCGGTGTTATCCCCCCCTGTAAGCGGAACCGGAAGCGGAGTGGGCTGGTCCAACATACGCCACTCCAGCGTAGGAGTGTGAATAAATGGGCCGGGGCTTTGGGCGTGGTTCACTTCTGTGAAGGCCAACGAGTCTGCCAGAGCAGCGGCTCTCACCCTGCCACGACGTGGTTGCGGTGACCGCGGGCCTCCTCGACACAGGCCCCCTGTGAACCCAGCAGCACAGTACCGCAGATATATGTCTGTACAGACTACTACCTTCAATGTACACTGGGGACAGCAGGGCTCACAATTCAGATCGTGTCACGATTGCAGATGACGTAGTCCAGTAGGCAAGAGACATTGCTTCCAGTGCAGCCCGCCCGGACCACGCATCATCGCAGGCTGCGCACACGCCTAGTGCTTCAGGTGCCACTAACTCAGTGCACCACAAGTCATCGCCACATAGCCTTATTGTCGGCGTGTGGGTATTGCGGGCCGGAAAGTCAGACGAGGAGGCCAGATATAGTGGGCTATAGTGTTGTTTTATTGAACAGAAGTTCTGTTTACACGGGTGGAGGGTTTAGAGGTAGCTGTGGAAGAATCTCTCGTCGCGGTCGTCGGGGTCGGGTCGTCGGGGTCGGTACTTCAGGGACGTCTCCGTTCTTGGTTGCAACCGGCGACAGTAGACAGGGCGGGTGCTCCTCGGAGGAGCGCTCCGCCGTAACTCTCCTCCGAGTTACGGCCGCTCTTCAGCTTCCTCCGTGGGACTCCACCAGTCTTCCGACCACTCCTCGAGTTCTCCGCTTCCGTCTTCGTTCTCCCCGTTATCGCCAGCCGAGAGTTCCTGCCACGATCTTTCGACGACCCCAGTCTCTTCGGATCCGCCTTTTCTGTGGGCGTCTGGTTGTAGGTCGGCGGGACTTCCGGGGCACCGGGCGACTCCTTCCGCTCCGTCGTCACTCCTGATTGGACCCTGAAAGAGAGAGAGGGGTGGGGACTCCGTTGTCACGGACGCTTTGGAGATCCTTCGGATTTGTGAGTCCTGGAAGGGATAGCTCTGGAAAGGAGGTAGTCCGGGTGGTGGGCGTGAGGGATTGGGGACCGGGGGAAAGGATCCGTCACATCCCCTTCCCCTAGGCGTCTTTCGTGTACCGGTTGAGGACACGGGATAACGGGACAGGTAGTCCGCGTTCCCTTGGTCTGCCCCTTTTCGGTGTACTGTGGTGAAGCGATAGGGTTGTAGGGCAAGGAACCAGCGAAGGACCCGGTCGTTATGTCCTTTGTTTCGGGCCATCCATTCCAGAGGGGCATGGTCGGTGTATATGGTGAATTCACGACCCTCTAAGTAGTAGCGGAGACTTTCCACTGCCCACTTAATAGCCAGGGCTTCTTTTTCCACCACAGCGTAATTGCGTTCTCGGGGAAATAACTTCCGGCTGAGGTAGAGAATGGGTTTCTCGTTACCAAACGGGTCCTTTTGGGATAATACTGCCCCCAACCCCTGTTCTGAGGCGTCAGTCTGCAAAAGGAAGGGTCGTGTGTAATCAGGGCTTACCAGTACAGGACCAGATGTCAAAGCACGTTTGAGGTCGGAAAAGGCCTCCCATAACAAGGGCGTTGGGTTTTGGAGCAATGTCTCCGTGGCTGCGGAGTTTTTTAACAGGTCTGTGAGAGGGGCTGCTCTTTGTGAAAAATTGGGTACAAACCTCCGATAATTCCCTAGGAGGCCTAGGAACGCACGGAGGTCTTTTTTCGTTTTCGGGAAGGGGAGGGAACGGATGGCTTCGGTTTTGGTAGATTGGGGTCGGATGAGGCCCTCCCCCAGGAGGTATCCCAGATATTGTACTGTTTGTGCAGCCAGGGTGGTTTTGGCGGGATTGATCGTGAAGCCATATGACCCCAGGGAGGTGATGACCTTGTGCAGGTGGTCCAAGTGTTGTTCCCAGCTATCACTATAGATGATTATGTCGTCTAGGTATGCCCCCGCATACTGGGTGTGGGGTCTTAAGACGTGGTTCATGGCCCGTTGAAAGGTGGCGGGGGCCCCGTGAAGGCCGAACGGGAGAACAAGGAACTGGTACAACCCCTCAGGGGTGGAAAACGCTGTTTTCTTCCTGTCCTCTTGCCTGAGGGGTATCTGCCAATACCCTTCACAGAGGTCTAGTGTGGAGATGAATTGTGCCTTCCCTATGCGTTCGATCATCTCGTCGACGCGCGGCAGGGGATACGTGTCAAAGGATGAAATTTTGTTGACTTCCCGGAAGTCAATGCAAAATCTGACTGATCCGTCGGGTTTGGGAACGAGGACGATTGGAGAGTTCCAGTCGCTTACTGAGGGTTCTATTATGCCCATCTGCAGCATTAGTTCGGTTTCTTCTTTTATAATGGCCCGACGGGCTTCAGGAACTCGGTATGGCCTTTGTCTGACCACCTTCCCGGGTATTGTGGGTATAGTGTGTTCGGTGATGGTCGTATGACCCGGTACCGAGGAGAACACGTGACGTAAGGGGTACAGGTGATTTTTGAGGTCGTGACAGTGTTGGGGGGGTAGCCCCGAGTCTATACAGGGGGCAAAGGAAAGGGGTACCTGTTCTATGATGGTAGAGAGGACGGGCCGGGGGCCTTCCCATTTTTTTAGCAGATTCACGTGAAAGATCTGTTTGGTGGCTCGTGTAGGATCCAGTTCTATCTCATAAGTGACAGGGGTTACCTGTCGAAGCACGGCATACGGGCCCTGCCACTGCCCTAGGAGTTTATGATCAGAGGATGGCATCATCAACAGTACCAAATCCCCGACGGAGAAGTTCCGGGTTTTTGTCCCCTTGTCATACTGTATTTTCTGTTTATTCTGGGCAGTTTCCAGGTTTTGGTGGACGATGTCTCTCATCATTGCCAAGTGGGTTTGCAGGTTGGATATGTACTCTGGGAGGGGGCGAGTGCGGTTGGGTTTGGCTTCCCAGGCTTCCTGGGCCATGTCTAACAGGGTACGTGGGGGCCGGCCATATAGCAACTCATAGGGTGAATAGCCAGTGCTACTCTGGGTTTTGCAACGTATAGCGAACAACGCTAAGGGCAACATATCTTCCCACCTTTTGGCTTCCAACCCCAATAACTTCTTCAGTGTTTGTTTCAAGGTGGCATTGTAACGCTCCACCAGCCCGTCGGTCTGTGGGTGGTAAGCCGAAGTCCGGATTTGTTTGATCCCCAGTTGTGAACAGACCTGTTTCATTAAGGCTGATACAAAGGGGGTGCCCTGATCGGTTAGGATCTCTCGGGGAAATCCTACTCGGGAAAATACGGAGATGAGGGCTTTCGCTATGTTCTGGGTAGTGGGTTGTCGTAGGGGCAAAGCTTCCGGGAAGCGTGTGGCGTAGTTTACGAGGACCAGGGCATATCGACAGCCGCTACGAGAGGGCAACAAGGGGCCTGTGATGTCCATTCCTACTCTACTAAACGGGATGTCAATGATAGGGAGAGGTTGTAGGGGTACCCGAGGGGGTCGATACCTGCTGTTTTTTTGACACACCGGGCACTCCCGGCAGTATGTTTTTACTTGTTGGTGGACCCCGGGCCAGTAGAATCTCTCTAGAATGGTTTGGCTGGTTTTTTCGTCACCAAAATGTCCGCCCAGAAGATGGCTATGAGCGAGAAACAGGACCTTCTCGCGGAAAGGGCCGGGGATCAACAGTTGGGCCTTTTGTTGCGCCCCTCCCTTTCGGTATAATAACCCCTGTTTTTTGTAGAAGTAGGGACCTACGATAAGAGGATCCTCGTTTTCCAACGCCTTAGCCCAGGCTTCCTGCAGAACGGGGTCTTCTTGTTGGGCTGCTCGGAATTCTTGGTCTGTCTGCCATGGATGTTCGTCCGGGATCGCTGGGAAGACGTCGACATAGTCCCTTTTCTCCTTCTTTTTCTGTGTTTTGGTTTTCAGGGGCTTGGGTTGAGTTGTTGGAGAGGATGGTCCCTGAGGAAAGGGTGCTTCTTCCCACCATTGGTTGAGGGAATCCGTTGAGTCCTGAAGAAGCCCGGTTAATCCGGGATAGTCACTCCCCAATATGGCTTCTTCGGGAAGTGAGGGAATAAGCCCTACGGTGAGGGTGGTTCCCGGATCCTTTGGATGTTGGACTTGGACTTGGGTGGTGGGATATCTCCTCGTATCGCCGTGCACACATTGAATGGCGACCGTTCCTGAGGGAGGTTCGACTGGGGTCTGCAGGGCCTGGGGCCGGAGAACACTCTGTCGACATCCAGAGTCTGCCAAAGCTGTGAGGGTTTGTCCGTTTATGGTCACGGGTCGGTGGAAGGAAGGCGGTTCAGAACCGGGTACGGAACAAACGTAGTTCCTGGCCAGGCCAATCTCCATGGGTTCTTCTTTGTGGGGGCACATGCGAGCGATGTGACCAAAGCCTCCGCACCCGTAAAATTGGGGCCCAGGGTTGGTAGGTCGCGTGGGCATCGGTGTGGGAAACAAATGGGTCATCACGGGTCTTTTAGGTAGAAGAGGGCGGAGAGGTCTGATGCCGGTGGTGAGAGGGGGTTTCTGGGGATGTTCCTCCTTGCCTCGTGGGGTCTCCTGTGCTCGGCTGTAGGCACTTGCTATTTCCACGGCGGTATCCAAGGTTAGACGGGCATGTTGACGTACCCACCGTTGGGTACCAGGGTGTAGAGAGGAGAGAAATTGTTCTAGGTGGATCTTTTCTAGGATCTCCTCCTTAGTGGACGTTTCGGGTTTCAGCCACCGAGAAGTCAGATCCTTGATTCGGAACGATAGGGCTCGGGGAGTCTCCTGTGGTCTTTCTTTGACCTGACGTAACCTCACCCAGTAGGCCTCTGCATCGATGCCCAATCGTTCCAATATGCACGTCTTGATATCCGCGTACGGAGTGGTGCCTTGCACGTTGGCTTGCTGGTAAGCGGCTTGTAAGTCACCAGTCAGTAATGGGCCCAGGTAATGGCCCCAACGGTCGACAGGCCATGACGCAGCCTGCGCTAACCTCTCAAAATTCGTAAAGAAGAAATCCGGATCTTCTCCCGGCACGAACTTCTGGAGGACCACCGAGGGTAATGAGGTTGTGGGTCTCTGTTGCTCGAGGGCCGTGGTCAATTTTCCCATGGCTTGTTCGTGGGTGTCTCCCTGGCCTTTCAGGACATCGTGGAGCTGTCCACGGTCGTTTTCGGCGGTTTTCAGGAAGCGTTCCATCAATGTCCCTAATTGTTCTTGGGAGGTAGCCATCCTTTGCAGTACGGCCTCCATGTCTCCAGCTGATCCCACTTCTGACACCACCTGTCGGCGTGTGGGTATTGCGGGCCGGAAAGTCAGACGAGGAGGCCAGATATAGTGGGCTATAGTGTTGTTTTATTGAACAGAAGTTCTGTTTACACGGGTGGAGGGTTTAGAGGTAGCTGTGGAAGAATCCCTCGTCGCGGTCGTCGGGGTCGGGTCGTCGGGGTCGGTACTTCAGGGACGTCTCCGTTCTTGGTTGCAACCGGCGACAGTAGACAGGGCGGGTGCTCCTCGGAGGAGCGCTCCGCCGTAACTCTCCTCCGAGTTACGGCCGCTCTTCAGCTTCCTCCGTGGGACTCCACCAGTCTTCCGACCACTCCTCGAGTTCTCCGCTTCCGTCTTCGTTCTCCCCGTTATCGCCAGCCGAGAGTTCCTGCCACGATCTTTCGACGACCCCAGTCTCTTCGGATCCGCCTTTTCTGTGGGCGTCTGGTTGTAGGTCGGCGGGACTTCCGGGGCACCGGGCGACTCCTTCCGCTCCGTCGTCACTCCTGATTGGACCCTGAAAGAGAGAGAGGGGTGGGGACTCCGTTGTCACGGACGCTTTGGAGATCCTTCGGATTTGTGAGTCCTGGAAGGGATAGCTCTGGAAAGGAGGTAGTCCGGGTGGTGGGCGTGAGGGATTGGGGACCGGGGGAAAGGATCCGTCACACTTATTAAGGCAGAATTCATTAGGCAAAAGACATTGCTACCAGTGCGGCCCGCCCGGACCACGCATCATCGCAGGCTGCGCAAATGCTGAATGCTTCTGGTGCCACTAACTGTGCAGCTGAATTGTGGTCCCTTGCTGACAGCTGCCTCCGGTCTACACTGCGGACATAGGGCTCACAATTCACATCGAGTCGCGAATACAGATGACACAGTCCAGTAGGCAGCAGACATTGCTCCCAGTGCGGCCCTTCCAGACCACGCATCATCGCTGGCTGTGCACACGCTGAGTGCTTCACGTAGCACTAACTCAGTGCACCACAAGTCACCGCCACGTGGCCTTATTGATGCAGAATTCTTTAGGCAAAAGACATTGCTACCAGTGCGGCCCGCCCGGACCATGCATCATCGCAGGCTGTGCACACGCTGAATGCTTGTGGTGCCACTAACTGTGCAGCTGAACTCAATACCACGAGGCTGTGGGTCCTTGCTGACTGCTGCCTCTGGTCTACGCTGTGGACAGCAGGGCTCACAATTCACATTGAGTCGCGATTACAGATGTCGCAGTCCAGTAAGCAACAGACATTGCTCCCAGTGCGGCCCTTCCAGACCATGCATCATCACTGGCTGTGCACACGCTAAGTGCATCAGGTGCCACTAACTCATTGCACCACAAGTCACTACCACGTGGCCTTATTGACGCAGAATTCATTAGGCAAAAGACATTGCACCCATTGCGGCCCGCCCGGACCACGCATCATCGCTGTCTGCGCACATGCTGAGTGCTTCAGGTGCCACTAACTCTGTGTAGCTCAAGTGAACACCACATGGCTGTTAACCCTTGCTGACCGCTGCCTCCAGCCTACACTGCGGTTAGCAGGGCTGAATATTCAGATAGGGCCGCAATTGCAGATGACGCAGTCCAGTAGGCAACAGACATTGCTAATAGTGTGGGCCGCCTGGACCATGCATCATCGCTGGCTGCGCACAAGCTGAGTGCTTCAGGTGCCACTAACTCAGTGCACCAAAAGTCATCGCCACGTAGCCTTATTAAGGCAGAATTCATTAGGCAAAAGACATTGCTACCAGTGCGGCCCACCCGGACCACGCATCAGCGCAGGCTGCGCAAATGCTGAATGCTTCTGGTGCCACTAACTATGCAGCTGAACTTAACGCCACGAGGCTGTGGTCCCTTGCTGACAGCTGCCTCCGGTCTACACTGCGGACAGCAGGGCGCACAATTCACATTGAGTCGCGATTACAGATGACACAATCCAGTAGGCAACAGACCTTGCTCCCTGTGCTGCCCTTCCAGACCACGCATCATCGCTGGCTGCGCACACGCTGAGTGCTTCAGGTGCCACTAACTCTGTGTAGCTCAAGTGAACACCATATGGCTGTTGGCCCTTGCTGACCGCTGCCTCAAGCCTACACTGTGGTTAGCAGGGCTGACAATTCAGATAGGGTCGTGATTGCAGATGATGCAGTCCAGTAGGCAACAGACATTGCTAATAGTGTGGGCCGCCTGGACCATGCATCATCGCTGGCTGCGCACAAGCTGAGTGCTTCAGGTACTAGTAACTCTGTGTAGCTCAAGTCAACGCCACGTGGCTGTGGGCCCTTGCTGACCACTACCTCCGGCCTACACTGCGGTCAGCAGGGTTCACAATTCAAGATTAGTGCCGATGCAAATTGTGTAAGAGAGTATAATCGGTTAGAAGACCAAATGCCCCCAATCTGTACACCTCAAGTCAACTCCACGTGGCTGTGGGCCCTTGCTGACCACTCACTCCAGCCTACACTGCGGTCAGCAGGACTCACAATTCAAATTGAGTCTTGATTCATTAATTGCAGAGTCCAGTAGGCATCAGACATTACTCCCAGTGCGGCCCGGGCGGACCACACATTATCGCTAGCTGTGCACATGCTGAGTGCTTCAGGTGCCACTAACTGTGTATCTCAACTCAATGCCACATGCCTGTGGGCCCTTGTTGACCGCTGCCTCCAGCCTACACTGTGGTCAGCAAGGCTGACAATTCAGATAGAGTCGCGATTGCAGATGACGCAGTCCAGTAGGCAACAGACATTGCTACCAGTGCAGCCAGACCGGACCACGCATCATCACTGGCTGCGCACACACTGAATGCTTCAGGTGCCACTAACTGTGCATCTCAACTCTATGCCACATGCCTGAGGGCCCTTGCGGACCGCTGCCTCTAGCCTACACTGCGGTCAGCAGGGCTCACAATTCATATTCAGTCTTGATTCATTAATTTCTGAGTCCAGTAGGCAACTAACTATAAAGTCCCTGAAATCTACACATTTCGACAATGTATTCCATACATATTTCATCTTTTGTTCCATACACCTACACTGCAGTCAGCAGGGCTCCCAATTTGAATTGAGTCTTGATTTAATAATTGCAGAGAGAATTGTACTCTATGTCCTCTGATTTTGTCAAGAGGAAGTGACAAAAAGCATTCCTCGATGTCTGAGCTGACTACTGCCTTCCATCTACACTGCGGACAGCAGGGCTCACAATTCAGATCGAGTCGCGACTGCAGATGATGCAGTCCAGTAGGCAACATTAATTGCTCCCAGTGCGGCCCGCACCACACATCATCGTTGGCTGCGCACACGCTGAATGCTTCTGATGCCACTATCTCAGTGCACCACAAGTCACCGCCACGTGGCCTTATTGACGCAGAATTCATTAGGCAAAAGACATTGCTCCCAGTGCCTCCCGCCCGAACCACATATCATCGCTGGCTACGCACACGCTGAGCGCTACTATTGCCATTAACTCAGTGCACCACAAGTCAACACCACGTGGTTGTAGGCCCTTGCTGGCCGCTGCCTCCGGCCTACACTACGGTCAGCAGGTCTCACACATATCCAATCCAATCCTGTCCTGCAAGGACACGCCATCATCGCTGGCTGCGCACACGCTTAGCTCTTCAGGTGCCACTAACTCTGTGCATCACAACTCATGGGCCCTTCATGATTGACTTTCATGCTGTAGACACCAGACGCAACAATGTCACCTCAGGCAGCAGGAATATCCCGTAGAGACATTAACAATTTCTTCACATCAGCACCACAAGTCATGGATCCTTTATGATTGAATCTCTGTGTGTGATCCGATGATCACTGTTGTAGTTGTTTCCAGCACCAACTATTCCCTAAGGGCTGACTTACATTCACCCCACACTCATCCAGCACAGACGTCACTGGACATGTGACCCTGGTAATAAAAAGGTGCCGTAGCCAGTTCCACTATCTATCTAACTGTGTCCGTGTGTTCACTATGTATGCATGATGGCCCTGGTCCCTACCACATTACATTGTGCTGTTGACTGCACATGCAACCATGTTAACTCTGGAAGTGGGGGGGCAGAGCTAGCCTCGGAACGCGATGGCAGCTTGCTAAGCGGGCTCCTCGCGCATGCCCGTTATATCCTTTAAACTGATCCTTTCCATACTGTTTTACTAAGACTGCACCCGAGGCGAAATGAAGTGGAGCCTAGCGGGAGTGTAGAGGAGCGTTCTCCAGCGCCGTAGACTGCAGAAACAGCCTCGAATGGCGAAGTGACGGACGAGGCCCTCATAGTGAAAGTGGAGCCCCGGACTGCGGCTGGACGACACTCCAGGACGTAACGCACGCAACGCGGACTCCGGGAACAGGAAGTCCCGCTGCGATCGGGACACCGGGCCGCTCCTGTCCAAATCCAGTGAAGTGCCGAGCAGCGGGATCGGTGGTGAGTCCAGTTCCCCAGGGACAGGGTCGGAATATATATGGCCCCCCCGGCTGAATACTAGTGGATCCGCGGGAGGCGAGGTGTGAAACCCACATTTCAGAGGAGGATGGGGGGCACGCTCTAAACCACCGATGCACGCTACTGAAGGCAGGAACGACACTGTGAGATACACCAGCGGCAGTGTGGATTGAAGGGCGGCGAGATGTTGCAGGCTGCATGCCCATGCTGATATACAATATATTATCCTGCAGTGAAGGGCACAGGCCTGGGTTGGCTGCAGGCTGTGCTGTCTTGCTGCGGAGGCCGGGGTGAGGCGGCTGTGAGGACACCGGCTGGCTGAGGTTGCCATTAAGGACTTTAAATACACATGCCCTTGGGGTGAGACCTGTGGAGGGGCTTCGCGCGAAGTGCTACATTGGCAGCTGTGTGTGGGGTGAGGGCGCCCTGGTCTGTCCCCGATCTACACAGCTGAGAGGACACATAAGTGGACGGCTCCGCTAATTCCGGAGGGCGATAGCTGCCCATCAAACAAATTGGGGACATACACAAGAGATTGGAAGGGTGTAGTTCAAGTGGGGGCAGAATGACGCTCGAGAGGGGAGTGGTGGTGAACATTCAGCGGCGCAGGCCTGATCCAGTGAGAAATGGCAATGCTTTTTTTTAGGGAAAACGACCATCTAAAGGCTCAGCGCAACCATAAACAACCCCTCTGGGGGAGCTGCACCTACCGCACTGCTGCTGGAACACAGGACTTTGTAACAGCATAGTACTGGAACCTCTCCCCATGCTTAAGGCCAGACCAGTGGGGCGCTGAGTCTGAACGCTATATCCGGGGTCAGACTGCAAGTCACAAAATACATCGCCTCAAATCCGGGGGCGCAGCTGCCAATCTCCCTGAGGGTAAGGTTAACTGCATAGTGCAAAATGGGGAAAACGGACCGCACCCAGTCAAAAATAAGCTTTGACCATACGAAGAAACATCAAGAGCAAAGTACAGAGGCACAAACAGCATCTCAATCAACAATAGGAGCACCAGGCAGGGTGATGAACGAAGATATTCAAACGATGTTAACGACAATTCAAGTGGCACTGTCGAATATAGATGGGAAGATTGACTCCTTAACATACAGAGTCGACAGGATCTCGGAACGACTTGATAAACACACGGAAAGACTGGACGAGGCGGAACGGAGAATATCTGAAGTTGAAGATGGCCATGTGCAGACGGAAGCGAAACAAGGGAAGATGGAGAAACAATTGGCGGCCATAATGGCAAAGTCGGAAGACTTGGAGGCCCGGTCTCGAAGGAACAATCTCCGCCTGATGGGAGTTTTGGAGACGACACATACGAGCCAAATGGAACGCTACGTGGAGCAGCTACTCATAGCCCTTCTGGGACGGGAGACGTTTTCCGAGGTATTTATCGTGGAGAGAGCACACAGGTCACTCGGACCCAGACCCCCGGTGGGCTCCAGACCGGGCCGATCATCGCCAAAATACTTAATTACAGAGACAGAGACGCTGCGCTCCGAAAGGCCAGAGAAATTGGCAAGTTATCTCATGAAGGTATGGATATATCCATCTACCCAGACTTCACGTCATCGGTGCAGGAAGCGTGAAACAAGTTCACCACAGCAAAACAAAAACTGAGAGAACTAAATATCCCGTACGCCATGCTTTACCTGGCCAGACTGAAGGTCACAGTCGATAGCAAAACTCGGATTTTTGCTGAACCATCGGAGGTAGTGAAGTTTGTGAAGCAACGGGGTCAGACAGGTACTCGGAGAAGATCACCGAGAGGGGAACATGGGGACCAGTCTACTACATCGGATGTGGAGTGACCGATATCAAAGAAAGAAAAAAAAAAGGGACCTACAAATGTGAACCGTCTGAAGGAGGTCTGAATTTTTCCCACGAGGGCAAAGTCTAAACATGGGCTGCAAATAGATGACCTACGGACTGCTGTTTCAGATAAGTTATTGTTGAACAGTCACACCTTATTTTTCTTCCCCTTGTCCCTCCTGGTTCAAACAAGGAAAGTTGCTATGAATACCACTGAGTTGAGGAGGGCAGTACTCAGTGAGATTTGCTGGTGGGGGCTATTTCGTAGATTTGTTTAGACATATTGTACAGTATAGTAATTTGAAATGTGCAAGTTAGGGCGGACACCCATG
Organism: Triturus cristatus; assembly: GCF_964204655.1. Lineage (NCBI taxonomy): Eukaryota > Metazoa > Chordata > Amphibia > Caudata > Salamandridae > Triturus > Triturus cristatus. The sequence continues at coordinate 1,184,468,407 of NC_140581.1, read as the reverse complement.
TGGCTCAGCCACAAGAAGCGGGTAGGCAACTCTGACCCCTACGTGTGCACCACACTAATCGTATGTTGTTTTCTTATTTTTGTTTCCTCCTTGAGGGGATGTTAATTGTTACTTTTGGGTATGGCTCCACTGGGAAAGGGGAGGTGGAGTGGGTGGGGGCAGGGGGCGGGGGACAGGGGAATGCAAAAAAATCTAGCCGGTGACACAGTAAAGGGAGGACACGTGACGGACACTTTCCAATACCATAGACACACATATCAGGAATCTGAGGCTGACACTTTGCAGCAGCAAAGACCTCTGGCATTCCTCACATGGAATGTTAGGGGACTGCACAACCCACGGAAAATTCGTAAGGTACTAGCATACCTGGACAGGCGGAAAGTAGACGTTGCATGCCTACAGGAGACACATTTGACGGAATTAAGAGTCCAGTAGGCATCAGACATTACTCCCAGTGCGGCCCGGGCGGACCACACATTATCGCTAGCTGTGCACATGCTGAGTGCTTCAGGTGCCACTAACTGTGTATCTCAACTCAATGCCACATGCCTGTGGGCCCTTGTTGACCGCTGCCTCCAGCCTACACTGTGGTCAGCAAGGCTGACAATTCAGATAGAGTCGCGATTGCAGATGACGCAGTCCAGTAGGCAACAGACATTGCTACCAGTGCAGCCAGACCGGACCACGCATCATCACTGGCTGCGCACACACTGAATGCTTCAGGTGCCACTAACTGTGCATCTCAACTCTATGCCACATGCCTGAGGGCCCTTGCGGACCGCTGCCTCTAGCCTACACTGCGGTCAGCAGGGCTCACAATTCATATTCAGTCTTGATTCATTAATTTCTGAGTCCAGTAGGCAACTAACTATAAAGTCCCTGAAATCTACACATTTCGACAATGTATTCCATACATATTTCATCTTTTGTTCCATACACCTACACTGCAGTCAGCAGGGCTCCCAATTTGAATTGAGTCTTGATTTAATAATTGCAGAGAGAATTGTACTCTATGTCCTCTGATTTTGTCAAGAGGAAGTGACAAAAAGCATTCCTCGATGTCTGAGCTGACTACTGCCTTCCATCTACACTGCGGACAGCAGGGCTCACAATTCAGATCGAGTCGCGACTGCAGATGATGCAGTCCAGTAGGCAACATTAATTGCTCCCAGTGCGGCCCGCACCACACATCATCGTTGGCTGCGCACACGCTGAATGCTTCTGATGCCACTATCTCAGTGCACCACAAGTCACCGCCACGTGGCCTTATTGACGCAGAATTCATTAGGCAAAAGACATTGCTCCCAGTGCCTCCCGCCCGAACCACATATCATCGCTGGCTACGCACACGCTGAGCGCTACTATTGCCATTAACTCAGTGCACCACAAGTCAACACCACGTGGTTGTAGGCCCTTGCTGGCCGCTGCCTCCGGCCTACACTACGGTCAGCAGGTCTCACACATATCCAATCCAATCCTGTCCTGCAAGGACACGCCATCATCGCTGGCTGCGCACACGCTTAGCTCTTCAGGTGCCACTAACTCTGTGCATCACAACTCATGGGCCCTTCATGATTGACTTTCATGCTGTAGACACCAGACGCAACAATGTCACCTCAGGCAGCAGGAATATCCCGTAGAGACATTAACAATTTCTTCACATCAGCACCACAAGTCATGGATCCTTTATGATTGAATCTCTGTGTGTGATCCGATGATCACTGTTGTAGTTGTTTCCAGCACCAACTATTCCCTAAGGGCTGACTTACATTCACCCCACACTCATCCAGCACAGACGTCACTGGACATGTGACCCTGGTAATAAAAAGGTGCCGTAGCCAGTTCCACTATCTATCTAACTGTGTCCGTGTGTTCACTATGTATGCATGATGGCCCTGGTCCCTACCACATTACATTGTGCTGTTGACTGCACATGCAACCATGTTAACTCTGGAAGTGGGGGGGCAGAGCTAGCCTCGGAACGCGATGGCAGCTTGCTAAGCGGGCTCCTCGCGCATGCCCGTTATATCCTTTAAACTGATCCTTTCCATACTGTTTTACTAAGACTGCACCCGAGGCGAAATGAAGTGGAGCCTAGCGGGAGTGTAGAGGAGCGTTCTCCAGCGCCGTAGACTGCAGAAACAGCCTCGAATGGCGAAGTGACGGACGAGGCCCTCATAGTGAAAGTGGAGCCCCGGACTGCGGCTGGACGACACTCCAGGACGTAACGCACGCAACGCGGACTCCGGGAACAGGAAGTCCCGCTGCGATCGGGACACCGGGCCGCTCCTGTCCAAATCCAGTGAAGTGCCGAGCAGCGGGATCGGTGGTGAGTCCAGTTCCCCAGGGACAGGGTCGGAATATATATGGCCCCCCCGGCTGAATACTAGTGGATCCGCGGGAGGCGAGGTGTGAAACCCACATTTCAGAGGAGGATGGGGGGCACGCTCTAAACCACCGATGCACGCTACTGAAGGCAGGAACGACACTGTGAGATACACCAGCGGCAGTGTGGATTGAAGGGCGGCGAGATGTTGCAGGCTGCATGCCCATGCTGATATACAATATATTATCCTGCAGTGAAGGGCACAGGCCTGGGTTGGCTGCAGGCTGTGCTGTCTTGCTGCGGAGGCCGGGGTGAGGCGGCTGTGAGGACACCGGCTGGCTGAGGTTGCCATTAAGGACTTTAAATACACATGCCCTTGGGGTGAGACCTGTGGAGGGGCTTCGCGCGAAGTGCTACATTGGCAGCTGTGTGTGGGGTGAGGGCGCCCTGGTCTGTCCCCGATCTACACAGCTGAGAGGACACATAAGTGGACGGCTCCGCTAATTCCGGAGGGCGATAGCTGCCCATCAAACAAATTGGGGACATACACAAGAGATTGGAAGGGTGTAGTTCAAGTGGGGGCAGAATGACGCTCGAGAGGGGAGTGGTGGTGAACATTCAGCGGCGCAGGCCTGATCCAGTGAGAAATGGCAATGCTTTTTTTTAGGGAAAACGACCATCTAAAGGCTCAGCGCAACCATAAACAACCCCTCTGGGGGAGCTGCACCTACCGCACTGCTGCTGGAACACAGGACTTTGTAACAGCATAGTACTGGAACCTCTCCCCATGCTTAAGGCCAGACCAGTGGGGCGCTGAGTCTGAACGCTATATCCGGGGTCAGACTGCAAGTCACAAAATACATCGCCTCAAATCCGGGGGCGCAGCTGCCAATCTCCCTGAGGGTAAGGTTAACTGCATAGTGCAAAATGGGGAAAACGGACCGCACCCAGTCAAAAATAAGCTTTGACCATACGAAGAAACATCAAGAGCAAAGTACAGAGGCACAAACAGCGTCTCAATCAACAATAGGAGCACCAGGCAGGGTGATGAACGAAGATATTCAAACGATGTTAACGACAATTCAAGTGGCACTGTCGAATATAGATGGGAAGATTGACTCCTTAACATACAGAGTCGACAGGATCTCGGAACGACTTGATAAACACACGGAAAGACTGGACGAGGCGGAACGGAGAATATCTGAAGTTGAAGATGGCCATGTGCAGACGGAAGCGAAACAAGGGAAGATGGAGAAACAATTGGCGGCCATAATGGCAAAGTCGGAAGACTTGGAGGCCCGGTCTCGAAGGAGCAATCTCCGCCTGATGGGAGTTTTGGAGACGACACATACGAGCCAAATGGAACGCTACGTGGAGCAGCTACTCATAGCCCTTCTGGGACGGGAGACGTTTTCCGAGGTATTTATCGTGGAGAGAGCACACAGGTCACTCGGACCCAGACCCCCGGTGGGCTCCAGACCGGGCCGATCATCGCCAAAATACTTAATTACAGAGACAGAGACGCTGCGCTCCGAAAGGCCAGAGAAATTGGCAAGTTATCTCATGAAGGTATGGATATATCCATCTACCCAGACTTCACGTCATCGGTGCAGGAAGCGTGAAACAAGTTCACCACAGCAAAACAAAAACTGAGAGAACTAAATATCCCGTACGCCATGCTTTACCTGGCCAGACTGAAGGTCACAGTCGATAGCAAAACTCGGATTTTTGCTGAACCATCGGAGGTAGTGAAGTTTGTGAAGCAACGGGGTCAGACAGGTACTCGGAGAAGATCACCGAGAGGGGAACATGGGGACCAGTCTACTACATCGGATGTGGAGTGACCGATATCAAAGAAAGAAAAAAAAAAGGGACCTACAAATGTGAACCGTCTGAAGGAGGTCTGAATTTTTCCCACGAGGGCAAAGTCTAAACATGGGCTGCAAATAGATGACCTACGGACTGCTGTTTCAGATAAGTTATTGTTGAACAGTCACACCTTATTTTTCTTCCCCTTGTCCCTCCTGGTTCAAACAAGGAAAGTTGCTATGAATACCACTGAGTTGAGGAGGGCAGTACTCAGTGAGATTTGCTGGTGGGGGCTATTTCGTAGATTTGTTTAGACATATTGTACAGTATAGTAATTTGAAATGTGCAAGTTAGGGCGGACACCCATGTGGCTCAGCCACAAGAAGCGGGTAGGCAACTCTGACCCCTACGTGTGCACCACACTAATCGTATGTTGTTTTCTTATTTTTGTTTCCTCCTTGAGGGGATGTTAATTGTTACTTTTGGGTATGGCTCCACTGGGAAAGGGGAGGTGGAGTGGGTGGGGGCAGGGGGCGGGGGACAGGGGAATGCAAAAAAATCTAGCCGGTGACACAGTAAAGGGAGGACACGTGACGGACACTTTCCAATACCATAGACACACATATCAGGAATCTGAGGCTGACACTTTGCAGCAGCAAAGACCTCTGGCATTCCTCACATGGAATGTTAGGGGACTGCACAACCCACGGAAAATTCGTAAGGTACTAGCATACCTGGACAGGCGGAAAGTAGACGTTGCATGCCTACAGGAGACACATTTGACGGAATTAAGAGAGTCACAAATAGGGGATAGATGGGCCACATATAAAATAGCGTCGTCCTACTCCTCATACGCGAGGGGGGGACTTTTATGGGTCAAACGAAACACACCCTTCACGCTCATCAAATCTAAAAAGGATGACCAAGGGTGGTATGTGATAGTACAAGGCTGCTTTGGGGGCACGGTGTTAACTATTGTCAATGTGTATGGACCAAATACGGATGACCCCTCCTTCTATGCACACATTTGGATGCAGTTACGAGATTTCCAACCCGGTGCTATCATCTGGGGAGGAGACTTTAATACATGCATAGACCCTATATTGGATAGATCCACTGGGCTAGATAGATATGGGAAACAATCAGCGAAAGTCTTAAGAGACGGAATGGGAGACTGGGACATGGTGGCTGTATGGAGACTTAGAAATACAGGTCGTAAAGAAGGGACGTGCTTCTCTTCAACATATCTCACATGGTCTAGACTTGACTATTGGCTTATATCCCGAGATGTATGTACATGGACAGCGGACATTCAACATGCACCCAAAACGCTCTCAGACCATGCCCCGGTCCTACTCACGCTGCAACTCCCAACACACACACCAAGACAGTTCATGTGGAGATTGCGGCCAGCGGCGCTACAGGACCAGGTATTCAGGGAAGAGTTACGACAAGCAATAATAGATTTTTTTTACCATAATTCCGGTTCCGTACAAAGCACGAAAACACTTTGGGAAGCTTTTAAAGTTACCATAAGAGGCCACTGCATAGGGAAACACGCAGGAATCTTGAAAGATATACAGGGACAATTAGAAAGGACAGAAGCTGAAATAGCCAGACTGGAACGAGAATATGAACAGACGCAAGACCAATCAATATTGGCCAATATTAGGACACAGATTGACATATATAACGGATTTGCAGAAGACGAGATAAAATATATCTCGCGCAAGTACCCCGCTAGAAGCTATGGGGAGGGGGGGGGAGACCTGGCAGAGCGCTGTCATACAAAATCATGCCCGCAAATACCACAGCAGACATCACTCAGATCCGAGATGCAAAGCATCAGCCTGTCTATGATACCCCCACTATATTAGATTGCTTCCCAAGGTTTTACACTAATCTATATACTGCCCAGAGCAAGGCTTCTACTTCAGAAATTGGGGACTACCTGGAATATGTGGCGTAGGCCTGGTTGGCAGATTCCCATCGAGAATACTTTTATCACCATATTACACGCGCCTAAAAAATAGACGCCATCAACTCACTGCCTAACAATAAAGCGCCGGGTCTGGATGGCCTCCCGGGTGAATTTTATAAAGAATACCATGATCTATTGATTCCCCATTTCGCTGACATGCTTGAAGAGGCTTATGAGGATGGCAAGCTCCCTCCCTCCTTAGATGAGGCGCTCATTATAGCACTCCCGAAGCCAGGGAAAGATCCCTATGAGTGCGAATCATATAGACCCTTATCCTTGATAAATATAGATGCTAAGATATTAGCAAAAATAATAGCAAACAGAATACAACCTCTCCTCTGTAATTTGGTGCTGCCTGACCAGGCTGGCTTTATGCCGACACGATCGACCACCCACAACTTTCGCACCATTTTTGCATTATACCATCAATTCGACCCGAATATGCCAGCGGCTGCGGCCTTGTTAGATGCTGCCAAGGCATTTGACTCAATAGAATGGAACTTTATGTTCGCCACTCTCCGCAAGATGGGGTTCCCAGAACCATTCCTAAAGTGGATATCGCTTTTATATGCGGCTCCTAAGGCGCGGGTCAGAATAAATGGATCCATATCCAAACCCATAGAGGGGCACCAGACAGGGCTGCCCGCTCTCCCCAATGCTATTTGCACTAATCTTAGAACCCCTGGCCTGCACGATTCAACTGAAACACTCGGAATCGGCCATGCAATTTGGACTTCGCCCCATTGGTATTGCGCTATATGCGGACTGGTCCTCTACACTACGAATCCAGATAGACATCTAAACCCGCTTATTAGGAATATGTTCGATATGAGAGATATGTGGGCCTCCACATAAACTGGGACAAATCAGTTGCGATACCGCTGACGGAGGAAATGAGGGAACCTCAACTGGAGTACCCTTTACAATGGCAGACGGATCCAGTTAAATACTTAGGGGTTTGGATACATCGTGACCCGGACCTGGTCCTGAGAGAAAATTTTGGGAAAGCACTGGTGAGGCTTGAAGATCAGGTAGAGAAATGGATAAAACTGCCGCTCTCAATGGCGGATAGAATAGCCTTGCAGAAGATGATCGTATTACCTAGGTTTCTGTATCTGTTCTGGAATGTTCCAATTTGGTTGAACACGGCCTTTTTTCTGAGATTGAGATCCATTATGCAGAGGCTCACATTAGCAGGCAAGCAGGCCAGAATGAGCTGGACGGTCCTAACATAGCCATTCCATTTGGGAAGCTTCAAGGCACCGAATTTCCATCTATATTACCTCTGTGCACAAGCACAACACGGGCACTACTGGACAAGACCACATGCATATATACCACATATTGCGGTGGAAAAAGATAGTGTAGATCCTTTGCCACTGACAGCACTCATAGCTGACCCGATAAGGCACATACCAAGGGACAAAATTCACACAGCACTATGCACCTCCAGGGTGTGGTATGCAATGGCACACAGGGCGGCAGGCAAGTTACCAGTGTATGCAAGAGCGTTGCCAATGGAAAGACATCCTAGGCTTACGGTGATGCAAGAAAAGAAAATGAATACACTACTGACAGAGATGGGGCTGACGTCTATGGGACACTTATACCCTCATAACACATTCATTAAATGGTCGGAGCCCTCACTGTGTGCTCATCAAATCCCACTGAAGCAATTTGCATACTTACGACTACTTACGGCAGTTAGATCGCTATACACCACGTTTCCGGAAGAACCTACACAACTGAACACACTACAAATACTATTAACCGCTCCCAACCGGAGAAACCTGGTGACACGCTTATATAACGCAGCCCAAGAGGAACAGGCAGAGAAATATACCGCAGCGTTGGGTAGATGGCAAAAGACACTAGGAGATGCAATTGATGAACAGGACTGGCGATATAGTTGCACGCAACTTACACTTCTCACGTTAAATTGCAACTTGCGGATTATTCGCTTTAAATTTCTCCATCAATTATATTATACACCGGCCAAACTACATAGGCTGGGCTTACGTGAGAACGATAACTGCCTGAGGTGTAGAGCGCCAGGCGCCGACTTTTTACATACATCATGGTAATGCCCACAACTGCAGACTTATTGGGAGGAAGTCACTGCCGCAATATCCGCAATGCTGACAGAGCAGATCCCCAATACCCCTCTGATATGCATATTGGGCGCTAGAAAATTTAAACATGCTAGATGTTGGAAATTATTGGCGGTGGCACTCTTGCTTGCAAAAAGGCGGATTGCGATGAAGTGGGGCAGTAGAAGACCCCCACGATTAAGGACTGGATCACAGACATGACTTATTGTAGGGCGACTCTGGAGACGTATGCGGAGGACATTCCTCAGGCCTCGCGGCCCAGGGACTTCTGGGAGCCACTGGTACAATACTTGCAGGCAGAACTGGAACAATAAACATGATCTGACACTGGATACAACTGGTCATTGGGATGATATACATGGTTATCATGCAGGGAGCAGAGGACACGAAATGCAGAGAGCTTGCGGAGATTTGGGAAGGCCAGAGACACATGTAGGGTGATGAAACACCTTCTGATGCACAAAGGGAATGTAATAATCGATATCTATGTGAGGTGGATTGTGTCCCCGTGGGTTATGTCCTACTGTAATATGAGGATTGATAAATACTGTAAGATTTGTGTCTAACTGGTTGGATAATAAAAAGAAATTAAAATGTAAGAAAATAAAACTCTGGAAGTGGGGAAGACCTCGGTTATGTAACTTTGTCTGGGTCATTCTATGAGTACATGGGTAGAGACTGGATGATTAGAGTACTGCAAGGAGAGTGTATAGTGAAATTATAGGTGCTTGGGGATTGGCGGAGTGATTGGATAAGTACATACGTTGGCGGAGCCTAACCCCCATGCATGATTTTGGCTCTAATTGGCTGCCAACCAGTGGCAACCCCGGCGGAGCATCAGGATTGCAAACCAAGCCTCGGGAAAGGCCCAGAATCCTGTTTGCAAGATATTCCCAGCCCCACAGCTGGATCATTGATATACGGCGGATAAAATCTACAGAATTCTGTAAGCGGCATATGCAGAGCCGGCACACGGCAGTGAGGGGCGCAACTAGAACCAAATTTCGGGGGAGACTGATAAAAATTTCGGGGGGGGGGGCTAATTCTTCCAGTCATAGGCAGAGTGAAGATGCGGGGGCTCTAAGAAGAGGTGAAATCACAACAAAGCCTCATTTACAGGTAAATGGTCTTTTAAAGACCTGTAAATTATTCGGGTGCCGCACTGAGAGCCACGCACCTAGCGCGTTCACACTAGGGGGCCGCGCTGAGACCCGCGCAACCAGTATGTTCACACTAGGGGGTCGCGCTGAGAGCCACGCACCCAGCCCATTCACACTAGGGGGCCGTGCTGAGCGCCGCATTAAGATCGCCACTCCAAACTTTTCTAAAACAAAAATGGTCCGCTTCCATTAATTTATATTCGCCCTGAGTACCCCATTCCCCGGGGCATGCCCAATTCTTGAATGTTTTTATTAATCATTAGGAAGAAGTGCCGCGTGGCCCCTCTTCCCTTGTCCACTACTGGCCCCGGGGACCCCTTCCCCCGGGGCCTGGCCTCTACGTTGGGGTCCATGGGGGGAGCCCCAATGCCCCCACGCTCCCGCCGGCTCGCCGCCTCCTGCGGGAACAGGCATTGTTTTTGGGCAAGGGGAGCTGCTAACATACAACTCCCCATGTCCAAAAGCAATCCTGCTTTGCTTCATTAAAGCGCGAGCAGGTTATCCTCCTCTCGCTTCAACAAAGCAAACCAGGGTTTGCTATGACAGTGTGCGAGACGTGCTTCCACCCTGTCATAGCAAACAACAATATCCCGGGGGTGGGCTCCCCTGGACATTACAGGAGCCGGCCCTGGGGGGCGGCGGTCCCCAGGGTCATCAAGGCCACTTTTCGTCAAATGACGCCTGTGTTATTAGAAAATCAAAAAATGCTTTTCCTATGGAAACTAGGTTCTAACTATAACTACCTACTGGCAACCGCCAGTAGGATGAATATATATATCTCCAACAACAGCAATTCTTCAAGACTCCATGGATCCAGAATCAGAAAATGAACGGACACCAGTTTTCTTCGTGCTGAGTATTTATTTAATAACATGCTATTCCGCCATGGCACGTTTCAGCCCCTTGAGGCCTTGATCACATGACGTACTAGTGTTTCCGTCACAATTTAAAGTGACAAGTGCAAATGTTAGAAATGAGGGGGCTCTGGTTGACGCAGGTGTGAACCCACAACAAGCAGGGACCCTTTACTTCTTGTCAGGGCGAAGGATGACTCCCCAGAATAACCCCTGCTCACCCTCTAGGTGCGTGGCGCGAGCAGTCTAGGCTAAGTCTCAGGCGTACACGGTTAAGCAAATGCAATTACACATACAGTAAACCCCTTGCATGCACCACAAACGGACACCAATCAGGAAGTATATAAAAATAAGCTTTTATGTAGATTCAGCAGCTTCAAATACAAGGCCCAGTAACGTTGACTGATGGGGCCACAATTCTTGAAAATACGGTCAAGTTCTCTTTGTTTTATGGAAAGTTCTTTAGGCGGGCACAAGGTAACTGTAGGCCTCAGCGCACTTCGTGCTGAGGCAGCGCCCAGGGAGCACACAGCAGATGACAGGGAAATAAGAACGTTGCGGACCCTGGATCCGATGCGAGCTCGCGGTCGAGTTCGTAAGTACAGTACCTTGTTTCTTGACGCAAAGGCGGGTGCGGGATTGCAGCGGCTCTTCGACAGAAGAGCGAGGCGGCGTCCGGGGCTCCCACACTTCACGAGGGTGTCTGATCTTCAGGCTCACGACAAGAGCGGTGTGTTGCAGGTGGCGGGTGAACAAAGCGGGGCAGCCGGGCACGCCGATGCGTCCGGGCTGTCCGAGGCTTGGAGATGCTCACAACGCCGATTCCGGCGGGAGGGTGAAGGTGCACAGCGAGCCTCCACGAGCGAGGTGACGGGGCAGCCCAGCACAGCGTAGGGGGAGCGGCTCCGATCGAGCGAGGCTCTTCCCAAGGCGGGGGCGGCTAAGCAGTCCTGGTCACGGCTCAGGGAGGGACTGGGCACGAGGGTCACAGCTCCGGCGAGGGAAAGGACACCACAGTCCAGCAGCAGGCGAGTGAAGATCAGGTAGAGCCCAATGGTCCTGGGGCTCAGTTCAGGGGGCAAGCTCAGTTCCAAGCCCTTGGAGATCGTTTTGGAAAAGCACAAGTCTTGAAAGTAAAAGTAAAGTAAAAGTCTTCAGCAACAGTTTCTCTTCTCTCCTTTGGCAGCAAGGTCACCACTGCAGGCCAATCCACCAGGATAGGGACAGTCTTCCTCCTACAGCTTTCCCGGTGCCTCCTCCTCAGGCAGAGATTCTTCTTGGTCAAAAGCGGATCTAGTTTCTTAGGAGCAGGGCTCCTCCATTTATACCACAAATCTTTTGTTCTCCCAGGCCAGGGGGGCCCTTGCCTAGTTCAGTCCGGTTTCTGAGCACTTTGTTTACGTGATGCAGGCTTCTCCTTTCAGAGTGCAGGGCAGAGTCATCAGACGCTCCACAGGGGGTGGAGCCGGCATCGAGGTAGCGGAGCACTGTCCTATTCAGAACCTAGGAGCACTCCTCCCACCCATCTACCTGTCGATCGTCCTATTCATACCAGGCTACCTAGCCCTGCCCATCTGGGTTCCCCCAGCCCTGTCACTCACACCAGCCAGACATCAGATACACAACACGCAGAGGCGGCTGAAAGGTTTAGGCAAGCAAAGGCCAACTTTCTAAAAGCGGCATTTGCAAACCCGGAATATTAAAATAAACCTTGAGAAAAGATGTACCTTATTATTCCGAGTTCAGGCATACTAAACTCGATCTCCTACCATGTTCCCTGGGTCGGTTAGGATCATAGGGTGTAATAATCCAGGCCGCCCATACTGGCCTATGAGAACAGGGTAGCCTTGCAGTAGTGAACAACAAGATGGCGGTAATTCACTACTAGGACATGCCACGCATCCAGGCTTGTCCTACCTTAGGCGTACAATGCACCCTGCCCGTGGGCCTACCAGAGGGGTGACTAACATGCAGCTAAGGGAAGGGTTTAGGGACTGGCAAGTGTGGGCACTTGCCGGTCAGCATGTCAGTACCAGACTGCACGCAGGTTCTGCGATGGCAGACCTCAGATATATTTTACCGGCCGCTTCTGTGGGTGGCACAACCCGTGCTGCAAGCCCACCAGCGGTGTTCGTATTTACATGCCCTGGCGCCCCTGGCGCACTGTACTGGGGTCTGATAGTAAACCAAACAATCCAATCATGGAATCCAACCAACATATACAATTTACATAGGGAGCACTCGCACCGTGACACTGGTTGGCAGTGGCACAGCGCGCTGAGCGGCCAACACCATAAAAACACATGAGGCACAGCGACAAAAAGAGGAAGGGAGACTCACGCCAAGGTGCCAGGTCTAACAGCAAACAATACTGAAAACAGACTATCTGTCGTCTTTCCATACAGCATTATCGGTGTAATTTTCTCTTTCGACCATTCAACTGTTGCTTCTCTGCAATTCAAAAGCCAGCACATACAAATTGATATATGATGTTGCATCCATCATAGTGCCCTTATCCTCATTAATTGTATCAATACATTTGCGGACACAGGGGAATAAAGAAATTGATTTAAATTTTCAAAATTTTTCTTCTTACAATGTAATCATACGATAATTTAATACCGGTTTTAAATGCCGTCTATAATGTGAAAAAACCGCAGTTGCCAATGCAAAATCATGCGATAATTTAATACCGGTTTTAAATACCCTTTATAATGTGCAAATAACGCAGTTATCAGTGCAAATCACGCAATTGAATAGTGCAACGACCGTAAACATGGGAATTATACCAAGAACACAATATTGTAATGTATATGCATATATACATAACATTTAATACTGCTTTGCAAATAATATTTATATATATTTTGTACGTGCTGCTTCTTCCGCCCCACTTGGCCTGTGGTAAATGGAGCGTGCTCTGGCGAAGGTCACCGGAAATTTGTTTTCTGTCAGAGACCAAGTAATTACGCTATTTCAGGGCAATCCAATGCAAAAGATTTTATTACCAGTAATAAAATCTTTTGCATTGGATTTCCCTGAGAGCGTAATTACTTGGACTCTGACAGAAAATATATATACATATATATATATCGCTGCAAGCTTGCACACCGCTTTGTTTTCCACTGGAAAGAAGGCAAGCGTAGACCCAAATTTTCTTTGATGATTTATTCAGCAATCACCATGTCGCCTTGACGCGTTTCGGCCGGAAACCGGCCTTGATCACATGTCAGCGCTTAGGGTGGAAATTCTCTTTTTAAAGTGCTAGTGCAGATTGGCTACGCCAATAGACATAGTAAACATATTGTCTAATTTCATTAATTAAAGCATAAATGCATTTAAATATAAACATAATGTTTAAAAGCATGTAAAAACTGGGATAAGTTACACAACAAAGCATGTTAAAATTGTTAAAAAACTTTGTTGAAAATTGCTGTGTAAAATCCATGATAGTAATCTTGAGTATGCAATACATGTGTAAATACTTTCAAGTCCCAATTTATCCCCAATGTACATATCCTGGCTATCAAACTATGTCATTACATGTCTCTATCCCTGCAGTGACTAAGTGCAAAATGTATACCCCTATTAATTATCCCTGAGTGCAAGTCCCCATTACAGAATTGTGCAAAATTGTGCTATAAAAGTGCAAAATCGTGATGCAAGTAGTTAGCAGCCAAAAGACAATAATAATAAAGGCTAATGCCACTTATTGATCAGGAGTGTCTATCCTTATCATGATCAGCTTGATTATGAAGAGTATAGGTTTGCAGATGACTTGTTGGGTTAACGGTTGATTCCCACAAATGAGGATATATAGTATACATTAAAATATTATATAAAATCATTTCAACCATAAAAAACCCCAATAAATGAGCTAAAATATTGCTATACTTAAATAATTCTAACTACTCTAAAATCCAAAGTGTAAAAATTGTAAAAATTATACATTAAGATGTAATACATCCTAGATTACTACTCAATTTTATAATCTAAAAAGGTGTGTGAAGTTCACGAATACATTTCTTGTGACATATATATATATATATATTTTCGCACACCAAGTTCTACCAATAAACGCCGCTCGCCTGCCTTTAAGCGCCGGTGCCTGCCGTGGCGGCAGGTATCCACGAAAGTCAGCAATTCAAATCCAATAGAGATGAGGCGGCACACCAACTCCAATTCGGGTAATTTTAATCACAGAACAACAACGCGTTTCAGCCGCAAAACGGCCTCTGTCAAGTTGTTTAAGTCTCTCCCGGTCACCATTTGGTAACAGTGACGTCACAATCAACATAGAAGAAATACTTAGAAACATGATTATTTTGGTATAATTTGATTCAAATATCATGTCTCTCAAATGTAAAACATTAATCAACATTAATTTACATGATTCCTTTTATATTCAATGTCATTTTGTGTTCTTGATAAAAACATTAAAAAAAACAATTTTGTTTGTGTATCCCTGCAATGGACATTATTCAATTCTAAATCATAGAAAATGAAGAAAGCACCCATAATTGAACTTATCATTTCTTTTAAGTATAACTTAAAAGATAGTACTAAAGAATTTCCTCATAATCATTTGGAAACAATATGCCTAAAAAATGTGGCATTTTTTGGGGGAGGAAGTACTCATTAATTTCATAGTACTAAGGCAAAAGTCATTATTGCGTTCAAGTGGCATCAAATCCATTATATTCAAGCCATCAATTTTGCACAGTAACATACATGTTATTCATTTTACCCAAGGTATCTTTCAACATCATCGTTCTAAAATACGTATTATCGTGGTACTATCACAATTTCCAAATGGTACAATTTCATTTTATATAGACCAACAATATTTGTTGAACGATGTCCCTTGTAGCACATATGAGAGATCTATTAAAAAAAACTATCTATTCAATTTCAAGCATTTATCTAATTCCTGTTTTTGAATGAAAATACCGGTGATTCAGGAAAGAATGTGTGGTGACAAATGCCCTTGGATTTACATGTGAAAGTTAAATTCAATTCAATCAGATTTATTCGATTAAATGTAATTATCATAAAAGCACAATATATACCTACATTAATTTTTTTAAAACGTATAATAACAGTACATTCCAGGTCCAATAAAATGTAATTTTTTTTTAATTACATCATGATTGAATTCCTGCATTTTAAAACATACTTTAAGAATATTCAAACTGAAACAGTCAACTGTTCTTCTCCTAATATTGGTATAAACAAAAAGGCGGGGCGGCATTGTCTTAAACCGTTTTTTTTTAAAATAGGCAAAATCCACCTTTTTCTATTACAAGAGTAAAATTTACAAAAGAACAGAACATGGATAGTCGATTGAGTAGACACATCGTCACATGGACACTTCCACAACTCCTTTGACCAATCATTCTGAGTAGGAAAAGTAACAAGCCTGTGAAAATACCCAGTCTCAAACGGGTCAACAAAAATCTATCCTAATCTCTTGTAAACATACCTAATCAATTGGGGATATTAACTGGTGTGCTTGTACCGAAGAATTTTCCAGTTCCATATTTCTTCTCTTGTTTTCCAAAAAGTTTAAACAGCTAGATTTAAGTTCTTTCCTGTTGACATCTTGTAGGCTAAGGGGCTCCAAGAAAAATCCAGGGTGGCCGACTTTACTAATTGACCACAGTCTATAAGTATCTGTCTATTAAGCTCCAGGGATTCTGAGGTCCAGATCCTGTGCCACAAGAGTACCGGTTGGATTTTGCACAAATCCACAATGTGAGAAATGCCTAATTCAGTGTGGCAGATAAAGGTAGAAGTGCTATCAGGAGCAATCAATAAAAATCTTAAAAACCTATTCTCAATATATTGAAATTACGTAGCATTCTCAAAGCCCCAGATACCTGCCCCATAAGTGGCTATAGAAATACATTTAGCCTTGTAGATCTATAAAAGGATCTCCAGGGCCCGTTTCCCCAGCTTCCTACTAAAATTCAAAAGTGCGACTACCGCTTTGGAGAACAGTAGTCTCCTAGTCCTGATTGCCTGGGTCCAAGACCCCCTCTTATCAAATAACATTCCCAAATAAGAGAAGGTGTTACAACATTCGATATGCTTCTTGCCTATTGAGATCGGTCTAAAATTCCTATTACCTGCCCCGCATTTCATCACAAAAGTTTTGGCAATATTAACTTTTAACTCTAGTTTGTCCATATAATTAGTAAAACAGCTAACTAACCTCTGCATACCTACTGGAGTCCGTGACATAAGAACCGCATCATCGGTGTACATTAATGCGGGTATGGGTCTCTTGCCAACTTGTGGGAGGTCCTGGCATTCTTTCTCCGGGGTACTACGCAAGTCATTAATATATAATAAAAACAGGAAGAGTGCCAAAGCAGATCCTTGTCTCACACCCCTCCTCACCCTAAAGTGCTTAGTGCATTCCCCTCCAACCCCGTAACGAATCCTAGCTTTTGCCCCGCATATAATTGTCTTAAAAATAAAACTATGGAACTTTTCACCCCCAAATTCGTTAAGATTCCCCACAATTCCTCATGGATTACACAATCGAACACTGCAGTTAAATCTACAAACGTTAGATATAACCTTCCCCTTTTTGCCTTTGTGTATTTACCAATCATCATGTTCAAGTTTAATCCCCGGTCGATTGTGCCCATGCCCTTGCGGAAGCCAAACTGTAAGTCACTAAGAATCGAATGGTCTTCCACCCAATCTTGTAGCCTTGATAACAAGACTCTGCCAATGATCTTGATTGTGGAGTCTAATAATGATATCGACCTGTAACAGGCTGGGCCCGACCTGTCCCCTTTTTTAAAAATGGGAACCACAATTGATTCGTACCAGGAAGGTAAAAGGCCGGTTGCACTGCATGAATTTAAAACTTGAGTTAAAAGAGGACCCCATAATAAAATATTATATTTAAAAAGATCGGCAGGGATGCTATCCGGTCTCGGTGCCTTTCTTACCTTGCTCGATTCAATAGCTAAAATGACTTCGCTCAACTCAAATCTCAAATTGTTACCCTCAGTGCCTTGTCTAGTGGCCAAGGTCACTTCAGTCACTGGCTCTACCTCTGATGTGGGAGCAGAGTTACTATATAATTTTTCAAAATGCTCCAGCCATTCTGCCTCACTAATAGCTAGCTCAATCATAGCCCTATCTTTCGCTATCAAAAAGGGCGCATTGACAGCCTTCCAGAAAGCAGAGGAGTCCTTTATGCAAACCCCGCCATGCTTCATTTTTGAGAGATGTTTTCCTTAACTTTAATGCTGCATTGTACTCTCTGCGCGCAAGCCTAACATCCTCCACGACCCTGGGCTCTATGTGTAATGCTTGCTTAAGCTTGGCATGGGCCTTCGAACATGTTTCGTCAAACCAACCTGACTTAGGTTTTTTGTTATTGCTAAGTTTCCTTAGCAAGTCCTGCTTAATGTACTTTGTAATTACCAGATTATCGCAAATGATGTCTTTATACAAGGTACTTTCATCTAAACACACGTAAACCGCCACTCTCTATGCAATTGGTAATGACCTTCCCTGTAAATATACCAGGGTCCAATTTGTCCCATTTTAGGGCATATACATTTTGCCTAGAAACGGTAAAATTCCCAATGGTTAAGGATGTTTGATCAGTAGTATTTCCATTTAACCAAAGGGATATGCTCAAAGGGAAATGATCACTTACTGAAATTTCGTTGGTATAAAAATCCTCCACTCTAGTAGCATACCTGCAAGACATCAAAATAAAATCTATAGTTGAAGGTTTTCCATGCCCATTATAAGTAGTGCTAAAAGGCACGGGTTTAGAGCATAACATATTAGCAAATCCCAGGTCTGCGTCAAACATAATTTCATTTAAGGTATACCCACATTTGTTGTGTAAAAAAAAGTGCTGGAAGGGGTGATCACATGAAATACCACAGCACCCACTGTCTGCATACTTACAAATATTACAATTAAAGTCTCCCCACCATACAATGCATACTTCTCTAGGGGATGCAGCCTGGGTATTATGTATAATGATATTAATAGATCTCACTACCTCTTCAAACCTATTGGATGGAATATTATTAAAAAAATTAACCACCAGCAGACATAATGACCTATCTATGTCAATCGTCAGGACCTGATAATAGATGTCAGTGCCGATCAAGACAGTTTTTTCCAGGTTCAAAAGGTTCGACACATAAATGCATAGATCCCCCTTAGCTCTCCCATGAGATGATGGGATAGCTGGGGTATTGAAGGATCTATAACCAAATATATGTATGGGTTCCTGAGTCCAAGTCTCCTGAATAGCAAGTACATCATATTCTTTCACAAAATCATTCCATGTATGGTCAATCACCTTTGTTTTCAACCCAGCCACATTCCAAAAACAAATATGACAACAATTCCTCCTATCAGTCCTCTTTGCCATTACTGGCGCACAGGCTTTAGCTATCAGGAGAGTAGGCTGTGGGTACTGTACATTCCATGGTGTATCAGAGATATCGGTGGTAGAGGAACTAGGTTTAAGGTTTCCAACTTCCACAATGGCACCCTCGTCTTGTCCCTGGTTCTGTCCCCTGCTGGGCCTATTTAGGGCCTCTGTGAGTTTTTCCTGTTCAGGTATCGAGATCCTTTCAAGATTGTGACTGGGAAGAATAGGTGGGGAGACCTGCTTCCCAGGATTGTATATATGCAGTCAATCTACTTCTTATAGGTTGTGAAGAGCTTCACACCTATTATGGACCTGGACATTATAGTATTGTTTCTGGTTTACTGGGTGAGGGGCTGTATGTACCATTGAGAAATGATAATACACTGGTTGACAGAAATATCCCAGGGGAAGAATGTGTATACCAACTTGAGAAATGGACTGAGCTCCACCCCTAGACAACATCATTTGTACCAACCGTGGGTCGGCAGATGATAATACCACACAGTCGCCACTTAACCTTTTTTGCCCCTGCCCTGCCCATCTTATCCGTCTCACCATCTTAAATTCAGCAAATAACTTTTCAGAATAGCCTATCCTAGTGCCTAGCCAGCCAAGGCTTTTATTTCTTAGTGAAACCCAGGATTCTTCAGCCCCCAGAGACAATGTTGGTACATTGGCTAGAATCACAGTATATGGCAAAGCCGCCGGAGGGAGGTCTAATACAGTAGCTTGGTGTGGGATTGTCTGGTTAGTCTGTTTGATATGCACCCCCAGATATCCCTTATCTACGGCTACCGTGGATTGTGTGCCGAGGGCTAGCCCTTCAGTTAACGTGTGTTTTTGATGGTGGTTTGTCGTGCCGAAACTGATAGTAAGGCAGGGGTGGGGGAGTAGACATGTGGGGTTTATGCAAGGCAACAGGCTGTACAGGGTTGTGACTTGGGATTCTATCTCCTGGATAAACCCTCGTAGAAGAAATCCCCCCCCCCCCCCCCCCAAGTGAAGAACTGTGGCGCCACGGCCAGGGTGACTGACTCCAGAATCTGGGGATCACGGTTCGATCCCCGGCGCTGGCTGCAGATTAGCCCAGCACCACGTGACTCTGGGCAATAGCTTGCTTAATCTTCCCGACGGCCCCCAGTGCCTAGAGACCCTTACGGGTGATTGTTCGTGCTTTACAAATGTGTATTATTATTATTATTAAGGCAACAGATCCATTAGGCAGACTAACGTCATTAATAGACTCCTCCCGCCTTGCCAACGATGACACTAAGACGTCCAATTTGGTGGAAATAGATGACGTAAAATCTGTAATAAAATTGGCTAAGGTTTCTAATGTGAGTTTCACAGATTCTAAATCTTTTTAATGCCATTTTCACTCTCTCTTACTGGAGTTTCTCTAATCTTTTGTTTGGCTTTGGGTTGAGTCTTACCTTTTATAACAATTTTGATACAAGCTTTGGGGCTAGGAACTGACACCTCGGAGGCAAGGTTTATAATGGGGGCATAGGAGGGTTTAACTTTCCTTTGACGTTTGCCTGGTGGCTGTAGTGCACTCTCCTGGTCGCTACCCGAGAAATGGTCAGAGATATGGTCGGATATATCAAGTATGCAACCATTTGTTATGACTTCTCTTCTTGGGCTTGTGTGGGTGAGTGGAGGAGTGGGAAAACATATAGACGGGTCTACTTCTAGTTCAGCCACATTGACCTCATCAGTACTTAGTTTCTCTGT
This sequence comes from Triturus cristatus, assembly GCF_964204655.1. Classification (NCBI taxonomy): domain Eukaryota; kingdom Metazoa; phylum Chordata; class Amphibia; order Caudata; family Salamandridae; genus Triturus; species Triturus cristatus. Next base: position 1,184,448,010 of record NC_140581.1, on the reverse strand, counting down.
GTTGATGATGTCCTCCACTGAGCTCATTTGTTTTTCTATAGCCATTCTATAGACATTACAAATACAACCACCAATGGCAAGCTTAAAACGATGTGTGCCATGGTGTAATTCCAAAATATTAAAACAAAACCTTCACATAATTAGTAAAAAGAAAACTCTGCCCTTCCATAAATCCAAAGTTTGCAGTATTTAGGTGTGGGGTGAAACAGAGGGGCCGAAGAGAAAACGGTAGTACAAATGCACACATTTTCTATGAATATCAGTAGATTGTAGAGGAGGCCACTCTCCTCTGGTAGGGAACACAGATTAATGGGATTAGGGTGTGCAAAATTGCATGATCTTTTCACAAAACATCATAGAAATTTTGCGAAATTACACTTTTTATATTTTTATTTGTTTATTGGCATTACAGTACAGTAGTGAAATAAGATTCGTAATTAAATACATGAAATAAAACCGAAACAGAGGCATCATATTTGACAAGTACACATGTGAGAAACATTATCGCAAGCTACGCACAAGGCATCCTTCAACAAGGACATGTTGGAAGAATTGAGTTCATAAAGATGGTAATGTAAGAGTGGCACAATTTACAGGCATATAGTGGCTCATGAGGTCAAGACGTGATCAGTGAGTGCCTTTTAATGGGATGCAGTGGAGACCTCGGAGACTTGTGTGATGTCTGTATTATGAGAGGGCAGCCAGGCTAAAAAAGGGCCCCAGATGTCTTTTGGTCGGGATGCCTGAGGCAAGAGTTCCCAGTATATATTTAACTGTTCCTGACAGAATGTGGTATCCAGTATCCATGTTTGAGTGGCAGGTGGTTGGCGTTTACCCCAGTGCATCGCAATCTGGCATTTAGCTAGGAGTAACAGCTTGGCCAGCAGTTTACAATGTACCGTTATGACCTCCTGGACGTATTTAAGAAGGCATAGCTTGGGAGAGGGGATTAGGTGGGTCCCCAGGATCTCATTTATTGGGTCAAGTATTTCAGTCCAGAAGCGCTCGACATCCGGACAGCGCCAAGCCATGTGTAAAAAGGAAGTATCTGGCGCTGCACATCTCCAGCATCCCGCCTCTGGGCGAAGACCCATTTGTTTAAGTTGTAAAGTTGTCCTGTAGATGCGGTGCAAGTATTTAAAATGTATGATGCAGAGTTTGTAATTAGGGGATGACCTCTCCAATTGTCCGCAGCAGATTTGCCATTGGGCTTCTGTTAATGTGCCGTCTAGGTCTTCGTTCCAGATGGCGAAGGCCTTCCAGTGTGTGATTGGAAAGATCGCTGCATACTGCTGTAAAGTCTAGTAATGAGCTTCTCCGACGAGAAGTTTGTTAGCATCGACTCTAGGGCTGGGAGAGATGGAGGCGGAGCCGGAAACATGTCATGTAATTTGTGACGGGCTCCTCTGACAGAGTAATATAACAATAAACTAAAAAAGTTGATGGGAAATTACACTTTTGATATGAAATGGTATATGCTGGTATATCATGTATCTTTTTTTCATGCAAAGACCTACCTCGTGCACATAAGTCAAATGAAAAACTTGCAGGATACTGGTTCGAGCAGAAAACCTTTCATGAAGAGACATTTTCTGCCTAAACCAATCCTCTGTGGGCAAATATCATGCAAAATTACGTAATGGGATTCATTGAGAATCTGTTTTTGTATTTCACCTGGGAAATTTAAATTTCGTCCAGGCCCATGGAGTTGCTGCCTGGGCATGTAGAAGAGGAAGGCGGAGGTGAAGGTCAGATTGTTATGGTGAGGGAGAACATCCCAGGGTTTTGTCAGAGGTGTCTCAGAAATACTTTCTCTGGAAGACAACTCTCCAACATAGGCTTACATTATCCACTTTTTAATTATGCAAAATTGTGCACTGCTACCTCTGTGTGCATTCACTCTCACCCTTCATTAGGAATCTAAAAGAGTAAGGTTCCAACTTATTATTAACTCATATCTGAGTGAATATCAAATACCAAACATTACCCAAACAAGCATTTGCAATGCAATAGCTATTGGCTTTGTAAATGACAATGCCTTTTATTTATGTTTGGGGTTTTAAAACAATACTAATAGCTTAAACTCTCGCAAATGCAAGACCTATTGCATTGCAATAAAGGGCCTTCTCGACCGCTTGTTAGATTGTAAATATCAGAGGAAGAGACCGGCCTGCGACGTCTTCAAAGTAGTGATAAATAGTGCAGTGAAGAAGATGTGTAAGTGTTGTAAATTACACAGACACAAAGTGTGAAGTGAGAGTTACATATGATCCAAGCTATAAACACTAACAAAGCGCTCCAACACCTTTCGCTCTGTGATTACACTGTTGCGGATCAGGAGGAAGAGCGGGAGGGGGGGCTATTTCCTGCCCTCTCTGTGATTTGAGTGTGCAGTGTGGCATTGCGTAATGTCATTGCTATCTTTGGCCTCATAAAAAACACTCCAGCTGTAGTAGGGCACTGGCTTCACCTTCTGGTACAGGGCGGGCTGTGCTTTATTGCAGGCATGGAGGGAGGGAGGGATGGTCTCAGCTGCAGCTCCATCCTCATACAGTGCCCCTGCTATTACTAGTGAGCGAGAGGTGATGAGGTGGTGGTATTGGTATTGGTGGTGGTATTGGTATTGGTGGTGGTGGAATTGGCAGTGCTGGTATTGGTGGTGGTGGTATTGATGGTGGTGGTATTGATGGTGGTATTGTTGGTGGTGCTGGTGCTGGTGGTGGTGGTGGTGATATTGGTGGTGTTGGTATTGTTGGTGGTGGTGGTTTTGGTGGTGGCGGTATTGGTGGTGGTTGGACTTGTATTGATGGTGGTGTTATTGGTAGTGGTGGTGGTATTGGTATCTGGTGGTGGTATTGATATTTGTGGTGGTATTGGTGGTGGTTGTACTGTTATTGTTGGTGGTAGTATTGGTGGTGGTGGTATTGGTAGTATTGGTGGTGATGGTATTGGTGGAGGTGGTGGTATTGGTGGTGGTGGTATTGGTGGTGGTGGTGGTCTTGGTGGTGGTATTGGTGGTGGTATTGGGGGCAGTATTGGTATGGGTGGTGTTATTGGTATTGGTGGTGGTGGTATTGGCGGTGGTGGTGGCATTGGTGGTGTTGGTGGTTTTGGTGGTGGCGGTATTGGTAATGGGGTTATTGTTGGTGGTGTTATTGGTATTGGTGGTACTGGTATTGGTGGTGGTGTATTTGATAGTGGTGAAGGCATTGGTGGTGGTATTGGTTGGAGTGGTATTGGTGGTGGGGGTATTTGTGGTGGTATTGGTGGTTTTATTGGTGGTGGTGGTATTGGTAGTGGTGGTAGTATTGGTGGTGGTGGTGGTATTGGTGCTATTGGTGGTGGTGGTAGTATTGGTGATGGTGGCATTTGTATTGGTAGGGATGGTATTGGTGGTGGTGGTATTGGTGGTGGTGGTATTGGTGGCTGTGGTGGTATTGGTGGCTGTGGTGGTATTGGTGGCTGTGGTATTGGTGGCTGTGGTATTGGTGGCAGTGGTATTGGTGGTGGTGGTATTGGTGCTATTGATAGTGGTGGGAGTATTGATGGTGGTATTGATATTGGTGGTATTGGTGGTGGTATTGGTAGTGGTGGTAGTATTGGTGGTGGTATTGGTGCTAGTGGTGGTGGTAGTATTGGTGGTGGTGGTTGCATTGGTATTGGTAGGGGTGGTATTGGTGGTGGTGGTGGTATTGGTGGTGGTGGTATTGGTAGGGATGGTATTGGTGGTGGTGGTATTGGGGGTTGTGGTAGTATTGGTGGTTCTGGTATTGGTGGCGGTGGTATTGGTGCTATTGGTAGTCGTGGTTGGATTGATGGTGATGGTGGTATTGGTGGTGCTGGTATTGGTATTGGTGGTGGTATTAGTGTTGGTGTTCTTAATGAAACAGGCTTTTTAAAACAGCCTGTCGGGTGGCTTTAGTACAGATGACATGTAATACAGATGTGCTGTTGTCAGCTTCAGCCCATTAGCACACTATTATGTGCTACCTGGAATTCACATTACTTAATTTGCTGATCATTTTTAAATCTATTTTACTTCAGTGTTGAAACTGACAGGAGATAATGCCGGGTTAAAGTGATTGAAAGCAGGCGCCCACTGTTACGGGGGCGGCCGTGCTACTTAATAAAACACAAGTGGTTTCAGCTGAAGCAGCGCATGTCCAGCCTGCAGTAAGAGAAACTCAATAAAGTAAATAGTACTTATAGATTAAATAACAGGTCCCGTGTAACAACTGAGGTAAAAGGGCCAGTCGCCATGGGAGGGTACAAATGAAGACAAGGCCGTACTAAGGAGGGACTAACAAGCCTATTAATGAATCCGAAGGCAGCATTTACGAAAGACAATGACACAAGCCAATGAAAAAGATGGGAGGAGAGTGGGTGCAGCTTCTCTCCCATACTCTACTACAGCAGTCTCGCAGAGCGCGCAGCGAATGCGCGCTGCCACTCGGCTTGACCTAAAAATCAACTTGATAGCCAATGCCATTGCACAATAAAACTGAATTTTTCACGTCAAACACACATATATGTCACAAGGTGAAAATGCTGGTACGTGGTTGTGCTAAAATCCGAGTTGAACAAACAAATGGCAGCCAGGGAACCTAAACCCCACAAACTGCAGTAATCACTTTTATCATTGGCCTTCTCGTCTCTGCACATTTAGAGGAACCACCGTAACAGCGGCTCCTTTCAATGTACAAAATATTTGTTAGACGACCGCCAATGGTTTTGATGGCTGTCTACCAAATGTTTAACATTTGTTTGGCTTTCAGAAGCAAACCCCCAAAGCAGGAACTTATTTCAGAAGAACAAAAAACATAATGACCCCCACACCTTGGGAGTTTTGCCCCAGGGTGTGGGGGTAATTATGCCCCCTCACTACTAGGTTTTTACTGGTTGTGACGGACAGGAAAAAAACACATTAAACCATCCAACCTAAATGGGGCCAGCAGTGTAATACCCTTCCTCCAGCAGCCCCTACTCCGGTGGGCCAATTGAGGAAGCTTTCTGTCAACAGAGCCTACATGGTCTCCGTCGACGGAAAACTTGTAGTCCACCCATCTCTAAATGCAGTGGGTAGACAGTGAGATTGGCGGAGAGGGTACTACGTCGCGTTTGTGATAGAGTGCCATCCCTGCCAAGCTCTAAATCATGCTTTTTGTACCTGGTTTAGATTAGAGTAGCAATAGAGAGTCTCCTCCAAACGGCAGAGGTCCTGTTCTTACCTTTTGTTGTCAAAGCACTCTATTTTGAGTTCTGTTAGTGATGCATGTCCCTTGGTGCAACCACCTCTGGCCACACCATCAGAATCACACAGGTGGAGTTTTGACTCCCTTAAGCATGGTGTCAGGTTAGCCATTTGAGAGTAGCTGATCCGCCAACAAGTTTACCACACGCAGCGCCATGAAAGGACCTAATGGAAAGCCTAGCAGACTTTCATACAAAAGAGCTTTATTAAGAGAAAGGATGTAAGGTGGAACATGTCAAAATACTTCTGATTTTCCATCCACTCCTCCAACTGTAACACCACTCAATATTGAACTCAGTCCATGGCTTTCATTCAGCCGACAGAACCACACCCCCCTCCACCACTGGGAAGGCTATGGTGCGATGCTAACTCCACCAAAGATGATAGCACATCTGCTATACAATGTGGAGTGGCAGGTCCAACACAAACGTTGTCAAGCTTAGCGCTGTGATGGACTGATATGGATAGCATAGAAAACTTAGACAAAAGCTGAAATCCTCCTATCATGGTAGAAAAAAAAACCTACTATATATGTCACAACTGATCATGTGCACCCACATTAAGATGCCCTGGTTATGTGTTATTTCACACATCGCATTTGTCATTCTGAGCACACAATTTCTTTTTATTGAATGTATTTCTCCTACTAAAAACTGCTTAAATATGACTGTTGGTCGTACTAAATCTTATTTAATATATTTCTGGTTTCTCACTACTCATATTTTACTTTAATTCCAAGATACATGCCTGAATTTGGGGAAGGAAGATTTATTCAGACATCTAGTTTTAGTCAGCCTCCAGCCTCCAGGGTTTACATATCTAGTCCATCAAAGCTTTATCCTCTTATTTCACTTGGGAAATTAATATCATGAACAGATGAGCAAAGCATGTTCTGACCTAAATGCCAACTTTTGAAAGGCTATATTTTTAATGCAATATTTCACATGCTCTATTTATTCAGTAAGTGTCAAAATAGGTACAAACCATTCTCGTTTGACAAGGCACATACTATGAGTGGACAGAATAAGAAATGATGCTCTGTCGTTCTGAGGGCTAATGAAATAAGAGTGTTTTATATGCCACTACCAGTATGTAAAAAGTGGGCACTAATGCAATTTGTGCACACCCTAACTTTATTGCGTATTTGAGTGACAAGTGTAAATAGCACTAGCTCTGATTTCAGTTTAATTCCTTGGCTTACTCCAAACACATCACAGTCATTAAAAGATTGTTAACCCACAAAAAAAGGGACAAATTTAAGACATATTATTAATTACCATACTAATCAACTATAGTAAGAAGCATGGCCAGCAAAACAAACAAAAAATATATATACATAAACATACATACAAGCTCAATTTAAAACCATATACAATAATCATTTTGATTCCATTAAAATTTTATTTTTAGGACAGATCCATAACATTTATAAGAAAATTATGTTAGAGAAAAAAATCCCTCCATTTTTTGGGAAGGCAGAGTGTACAGGTAGAAAACAAGAATGTAGATACTTGAGGTAGAGGAAAGAACCAAAGACAACCGTCAGCTTAGTAAAATGGTGCAAGAAATCTTTTTTGTGTAGACATATAAAAGTCACTTCCAACATAAAGAAAGAAAAACGGGAACAAAAAGTCTGTAAAACCACATTATTTTTTGCGTATCTAGTCCCCCTTAAATACCCCTATAGTGTAATGCAACCACAAATGCCAACTATGGGAGCCACCGGTTCTCCTAGATATGGAAGGACGTATAACTACCAAGGTCCACTGTTACTAGGCCTGGGCTAAAAATCCGTTCCGCTCGCGGAAATTGCGATAATTAGCTTTTTTCGTGTTCCGCGGAGAGCGCGAAAATGTCAAAATTTCCACAATCCGCATTTTACCGGAAATTTTTTGCTTGCTCACGCTGTAAAATAATACATTCTTGCGTGCACGCGATCGCCTTACCTGAATCCCCGCGTTCGCCGACAAGTTTTCCCGATCCGGTCGCTTTCTGCACGAGATGTTGGATTGTTGGTAGCCATTTGCGCTGTCTCGCGACAGTTCGCGCCCGCAGTAACATCATTCGTCGTGCGATCACGTCTTTCTTCTCGCGATCGTGCACCGTGAGACAAGTGAAAACAAGATGGCCGCGCCCGAGAGCAATCGCATGGGTAAGTTGGCGAGCCGCGACCACGCAGAACATACCGCGAACGGGCGGGAAAAAAACTTCTGCATCTTCGCGATATTTCCGCGTGTTTGGGGAGATTTTTAACATTTTCGCGATATTTTGCGAAAGTGAATTTCACAAATTACGCCCACCCCTAACTGTTACACAAGAATAATAATCTTACTTACACAATGTTCCCAAACTCTCTAGGACACACAAAGACAACACATATATAAATACCTTCATGCTACCAGAAAAAGCTGTGTATATTCTAAGGTTAGCAAAAAAACTGTATCACATTATCACCTTACATGAGCACGTCTGATGTTCACTTATCATAGTACATACGGAAACATGACGTTCAATTATCGTAGTCCTTTTACAAAGTGCACACAGTCAAAGATTGGTCTGACCCCCAGGTGAAAAATAAGTAACCAACAGCACATGGGTTGGTGAACATTACAGAAATGCCCTGCAAAAACTAAGGTACTCATCTAAGACTATATATGACAACCAGCAAAGTTGGCATTAATGTGTACACGCCATCCTGTACACAACATTGCTTTTTGAACTGAAACAGGGTGTGACCCATGCAGGCCTGCTGTAGTACAACCCAACTTGATGATCAACCAACTAAATGCATCACGTGGATTAGCAGACTAGAAATGACTGCCTGCGTTTTCTGGGGTTATCTCTCTAAAACAACACATGGCGGGGACTCCTGTGGTAGGTAGACTGATCTCCAGTAATCTTTCTACTATCTACGAAAGAAGCAGAACCATTGGGGAACTCCTGTGCCCAGGTTATACAATACCAAAGGTGCAGGAGTCCAGCTGTTGATTAAAACGACTGGTGGGCTCTTACAATGCTGAAATGAGCTATGGTATTTATCAGTTCACCAGTTGCCACTCTACCCATGTAGTAGATGTCATCTTATGTGTCTGTAAGAAGATTTATGTAGGCAGCAGCACATGCCAATTGAGATTTCACTTCCAAGAACACTGTAGAGTGTGCAATAATCTGGATGCCTCGTATCCCCTGGCCTCACATAAATGTATCAGTGGCACTAATAGAGCAAACTTTAGATTCCATGGCAGAGATATATATCCCATATAGATCAGAGCGGGGGTACTAGAGAACTAAGGGGCATATTTACAAGCCCTTATCGCCACAGAAGCTTCACTTTTAGTGACGTTCCGGTGCCGATATATGTTTCGCCATATTTACAAGGCAGTGTTAAGCCACTTAACGTGGCTTAATGCTGCCTTGTAAATAAGGCCCCCTCTCACGCTATACTTAGCGTGGAAGGGGTGGGCAATGGTTGTTACAGTGGGATTCCACTGCAACACCCATTGATTTTGATGCTGCTCCATATTTACAAGGGCGGCATCAAAATGGGGCAGCGCCAAAATTAAGACCAGGGAAAATCTGGTCTTAAACAGGCGCAACAAGAAGAAATGTGTAATATCGCCTCATTTTTGCTGTTTCCATTTTTGCTTTGTGCAGCATACATAGAAACAGCAAAAGGCCTATGATTGTTTATGTGCAGAAAGGTGTCCCTTCCTGCACATAAACAATCAATAAAAAACATGACGTTTTGCAACTTTTATGTGTGCTGCATTAAGCAGCACACGTAGAAGTTTAAAAATGGCATTTAAAAATTGTTTTTGTGGCGTAAGGGACACCTTCCTGCACATAAACCTTCTTCTGCTCAATGCAGACACCCTTGAACTCCTCCATTAGGGCTGAGGAGCATCAACCCACTGCTTTCTCGCAGTGCAAAAAGCAGAAATATAAAATGGTATTTTAAATACCATTTTATGTTTCTGTTTCGTGCACTGCGCGAAAGCAGAAGGTTATGCCTGATAGGCCGGGCGGGTCGACGAGGAGTGAGCAGAAGGGTATGCCTGGTTGGTTCAGGTCGGAGTGGCTTGTCCAATACTGTGGGCCCTGAGTGTTTGGTCGGCACTCTGGGGCCTACCAAACCAGTCATGCGCACTCTGACATTTCTCTATGTAGGCTGCATGCAGCCTACATAGAGAAAATGGCCTCTCCGTAGGCGCCCAGGCTATGAGAGGCTGCCTGTGGCTCCTTCCTGTTGGGAAAACGCTGGACCTGGCCAGGAGCTGAGGCGGCTGGGGACCCAGTAAAGTAAGTTTTTTTGCATTTTAATTGCCCCCCGACTCCTCCACGAACCCGCGTGACTCCCCCGCCCAGGAGTCATGCTTGCCGCAACTGCTGCTTTGGCGCTAGGGTGCTAAATTAGGCACCAGCACAGGGGGAAACTCAGGGCTGCACCATATTTTTGTAAATATGGTGCAGCCCTGCGTTTCAGAAGTGGTGAAGCTTGACGTTAAGCCAAGGAGGCTAACGCCATGTTCCGCCACTTCTCTAATAAATATGCCCCTAAGTCTGTGAAAACTGGAAGCTAAATTTATTTATTTAGGAGTTTTATATAGCGCTTACCAGACCCAAAGGTATCGTAGTGCTTTACAACATAGGTAGCGGGGAAGAACACACAGGTAAGAGTGACAGTAGTATACATATTGACTAGGTGTGAATCGAAAGTCTCATAGGAGATCACAGCTTGGGAGTAATATATACATTGGCTCGTGGGGAGGCCCTTTCCAGAAGGGATGCCACAGGAACGAGTCAGGAAGTGTGAGAGGTAGAAGTCTTGGTGTTAAGGTGCCCGAGTGCTGCAATGGGCAAGAGTCTGCGGCAGCTATCCATTCGGAAAGGATCGGGTAAGAAAAAGGTCTTTGAGCTGCCTTTTGAATTTTAAGAAGGAGGGGGTAGTCCTAATGTTGACTGGGATGGAGTTCCAGATTTTGGGTGCGTTTGGTTCGAGAAGAGAATTTTTGTTTGCGAGTTTTCGGCGGGATGTGGAGTAGAGTGTTGGTGCTCCTGAGGCTCCTTGCCTGACCGGCTTTCCTGAGTTTGCCGGCCAGGTAGGCGGGTTTCCCAGTGGTAGAGCTTTGTGGGTGAGACATGCAGTTCTGAAGTTGGCACTTTTTTCAATAGGGAACCATTATAGTTCTCTGAGTGCAGGCGAGATGTGTTCAAATTTCCTAACTCCTGTTACCATTCTGGCAGCTGCATTCAGAGTTGTTCTGAGGGGAGATAAGTGGGACTTTGCTGTTCCGTGAGGGTTGCATTCCTGTAGTCCAGTCTGGACAACACCAGGGATTGAGTGGCTTGTTTGTTGTCACTAAAGGGGATAGATGGGTTTTATTTTGTTGAGCAGTTTAAGGTGCTCTTGGCGATGTTTTTTATGTGTTTGGCCATGTTTAGTTTTGGGTCCAGAGTGATTCCCATTGATGTTACGGAGTCGGCCAAGGTGAGATTGTGGTTGAGAGCTTTTAGCCAGTCTGCGATTTGAGGGTTCTGTTCCTTGTTGTAAATGAGAAGGATTGCCGTCTTGCCTCGGTTGAGTTTCAGGTGGTTGAGTGATAGCCATTGTTGGGCTTCTCTTAGAGTGTCGTTTAGTCTTTGGATGTCGTTAATGGAGGAGGCTTCGAGATAGATCTGGGTGTCATCCGCATAAAGGTGGAAGGGGATATTGGTGTTTTTGAATATGGAGGTGAGGGGTTCCATGTAGATGTTGAAGAGTTGCGGGTAAAGAACTGATCCTTGGGTTACACCCCTGCTGACAGGGCGTAGGTCAGACAAGAAGTTGTTGATTTTTATTCTTTGGATGTGGTTCTGTAGAAAGGAAGTGAACCACTGTAAGACCACCTCGTCAGCTCCTACCCTTTCTTGCAGTACCTTAATGAGTAATTTGTGATTCACCACGTCGAAGGCTGCCGATAAGTACAAGAGTATGAGTAGACAGCATTGGTCCTTGTCTAGTGAATTGTGGATATCATCTATGACATTCAGCATCGCTGTCTCTGTGCTGCAACCTTTTCTGAAACCCGATTGGTGAGGGTCTAGAAGGTTGTTGCAGTCCATGTGTTTGCTTAGTAAGAGGAGAGCACATTTTTCCAGAATTTTAGCTAGGAGAGGGAGATTGGAGACAGGTCTGAAATTGTTAGGATCTTTTGTGTCAGAGCCCGTTTTTGTTGATAGTGGTGTGACTTGGCCGATTTTGAGACAGTCAGGCATGACTCCGGTACTCAGGGAGCTATTTATAATCTTGGTCCAGATCGGGGCTAGAGTGCGTTTGAGCTTTTTGGCTAGTTGGGCAGGAATGGGGTCCAAGATATGTGATGATGGAGTGGAGCTGGAAATCAATTCTGAGATCTCCGCTTCGGAGACAGGGTTGAAGGATTTCCAATTGTTTGGGTGATGCTTGAGAGAGGTAGCGTCTGTCTCAGTGAGAGAGCTGCTGTAGGGGGGATCGCGGGGAACGTCTAGGGAGAGCTCAATCTTTGTGATTTTTTCGTCAAAGAAGTTAGCAAAGTTATCACATAGGCATTTGGAGGCTTGAACTGAAGCTGAAGGGGGTTTGGAAGTTTGCTGTCTGATGAGATTGGAGAGTTCTTTCGGCCTATTTTTTGCTTTGTCGAGAGCACTGCAGAAGAAGGACTTTTTTTCATTCTTGATGTGTTTTTTGTATTTCCTGGGTAAAGATTTGAGTCGGTTAAGGAGGGTTGTGGACGGGTTATTCCGCCATAGTCTTTCTGCAGCTCTCAGCTGTCTTCTTTCGGCGTTTATGTCTGTGTTGAACCAGTATCTAGATGGGGTGTTCCTGACTCTATTCCGCTTCAAGGGGGCTACTTGGTCCATTATGGAAGTCATGGTTGTGTTGTAGAGGGAGGTGAGATCTGTTGTGGAGGTGTGGTGGGAAGGAGTGAGCTTGCCCTTTCCTCCAAGTCAGTGAGGGTAATTTGACTTCGATTTCTCGCCCAGTGTGGGGGTTCTTTCGTGCGTGGCAGGCATTGAGTATTTTGGTTGATGTGGAATAAAATGATCTGATGGTCGGACCAATCGACCGGTAGGATGTGGTCGATAGTGACTGTATCTGTTTGAGCAATAATGGCATCCAGGATAGCTCCTTTGTTATGAGTTTGTTCTGTGCAATGTTGAGTTGTTTATTGTTGTGTAGAAGTTCGTTAGGGATTGGATCAGTGAGTTGGTTTCCTCGTTCCAGTGAGGTCACCTAGGATTATGTTGTTGGAATCCCTGAGTGCACAGTGAGTTATCAGGTCTGAAAGGTGTTCTCCGAAAGGAGCGGTGTTGACAGGTGGGTGATAGAGGAGATGGCATAGTAGTGTTTTGTTAACACTAGTCTTTTTTTTTGATAAACAAGTTTTTATTGTTTTGAACAGTACAACAACAGAAACAGTCTGGTATTCCGAAGCAGTACCACACAGCAATACATTAGAAAGCACACCCCGTTCCCCCCCGCCCCCAGAAGCCCCCCCCCACCCTCCTAACCGCCCTACTAAAGTATGTTGCCTAGCCATTTCCCCAAACTTTCCGGTATTTCTTGGGGCAACCTCGTGCCCGATAGAGAGTCCGCTCCTGCGCCGCGCACCAGTCCACCCCAGCACCCCACTTAGCCACACTTGGCGGCAGCGGTTGTTTCCATGCCGCTGCAATGACGCGCTTGGCCACCATCAAGGCCGTCATGAGAAACAGCTGCTCTGAACGCGTGCCATCCAAGCCATCTGTGATGCCCAGCAGGGAGTGTCGGGGGTCATGCGGCACCTCCCACCCCAGGACCTCCGTAAGCTCGGTCTCAATGCCTCTCCAGAACCCCTCCAGGTCAGGACAGGACCACACCATATGCAGGAAGTCTGCCGGCTCGGAACCACATCGGGGGCAGGCCGCATCCCCGGAGAGGCCCGCACGGTGAAGGCGAGCCGGTGTGAGGTAAGCCGCGTGGAGATAATAAATTTGGATGAGTCGCAGCTTAGCGGAGGCCGTCACCAAGCGGGGGGCCATAAGGGCGTCCCGCCAATCGGCCTCATCCAGGGGGCCCACCCACCCCTCCCAGCGCTCCTTAAGGCCCGCAAGGGATGTAGGGGTGCAGTTGACGAGGGAGCGGTAAATCCTTGAAATGTCCCCCCTCCCCAGGTTGCCCAGCAGGACCTGAGCCTCCGGCGGGCTGTGATCTGGCAGCCGGACGTCCAGCGGGTGTAGGTGTGTATGGCGTGGCGCAGCTGGAGGTATCTATAAAATTGAGAGGAGTGGAGGGAAAAACGCTCCTGCAGCTCTGAAAAGGAACACATCCGCCCTCCCCGCCAGACGTCCCCCAGCTGGGAAATGCCAATGAGGTCCCATGATTTGAAGCCTTCCAGCTGTGTGACCTCCCGCAACCACGTCCCGTGCCACAGGGGAGTGACCCGGGTCAACCGTCCCGTCCATCGGGTGAGGCGGAGCGCCGCTCGCCAGGACAGGAATACAGCCCTGGTGATGTCCGGGCAAGAAGCAGGGATGGGGGCGCCGTACAGGCGATCTTGGATATCGGAGAAACCCAAGCCGTTAAGTTCCACCCTGTAGGCCGGGTCGGACCAACCCCCCCCAAACCAGTCGTGAATGACCAGAAGGCGGGTGGCCATATAGTAGAGGTAGAGATCAGACATGCCCAGGCCCCCGTCAAAGGTGGGTATGCGGCACGTCGACAGAGCCAGCCGCCGCCTCCCCTTGCCCCAGAGAAATCTCGTCGCCATCCCGTCCAGTTCGCGGAACCACGGTCGCGGAAAGGAGAGGGGGGTGTTTTGCAACACATATAAAAACCGGGGAAGGATCATCATTTTGTAGAGGGCGACCCTCCCTAGCGGATTGAGTGGCAGCTGTTGCCATCGCGCCAAGTCTACCTTGGCTCTCTTGACCAGGGGGGCGACGTTGAGCGCCCAGCTCAGCTCCGGGAGGAGGGAGACCCAGATGCCCAGATATTGAAATGATAAGCGGTGCAGAGGGATGGTCTCCTGCCAGTCAAAGCATTCCCTGGATGGGTGCAATGGAACCAGGACCGACTTCCGCGGGTTGAGGGAGAGACCCGACGCCCGGCCGAAATGGCTCAGAATGGATAGTGCACGTGGCCCGGAGCGCGCTGGGTCCCCAAGGTACAGTAGCACATCATCCGCATAGAGGGCGATTTTGTCGGCTTCCAGGCCAGGCCATTCCCAACCTCGAAGGAGGGGGTCAGATCTAATCAGGGCGGCCAGAGGTTCCATCGCCAGAGCGAAGAGAAGGGGCGACAGCGGGCAACCCTGCCTCGTCCCCCAAACGATCCAAAAGGGCCTTGACAACGCACCGTTAACCAAAACTCTGGCACGGGGCTGGGCATAGAGGACTCGCACCATCCCCACGAACCGAGGGCCAAAGCCCATGCGGGTCAGGACGTCGAAGAGGTAGATCCACCCCACCGAATCGAAAGCCTTTTCGAAGTCGACGAGGAGTATTGCGAGGTACGGGGTCAGACGATGGCGATGGGCCAAGGCCACGTGGAGACGGCGCAGACAGTGGCGCGTGCCCCGAGCGGGCATGAAGCCACATTGATCCGGGTGGACCAAGGTCGACAACATGGGCCTCAGCCGTTGGGCCAGGACCGCCGCATAGAGCTTCACATCGGTGTTGATGAGCGAAATTGGGCGGTAGGCAGCCCTATCGGTGGACGGCGGCGTGGATTTGGGCAAAACCACAATCGTGGCCAGGTCAGTCTCCGGGGGGAAGGAACCCCTCTCAAGCGCCTCCGCGTAGTGAGCTCTCAGCCGCGGGACCAGGGTGTCCTTATAGGCCGCAAAGAATTCCTGGGGAAAGCCGTCCGGTCCTGGTGTCTTCCCCGCTGACGTGCGCCCGATTGCCTCCCCGATTTCTTCGGCGGAGATGGGGGCTTCCAGGCTCTCCATTTCGTCCGGCCGAAGCCGGGCCAGGCAGGCGTTCCCGGACGCGAGCAGGGCGTCCAGAGAAAGGTCTGTCGCACGCGCTCGGTAGAGCTGAGAATAGAACTGGGCAAATGCCGCCGCCATCGCCACGGAGGAGGACTGGAGCACCCCGAAGAGTCGGTAATCGCCGGAATGATGCGCGACGCCCTGGGGTAAGTGGCCAGTCGGTGCAACAGTGCGCCGTTCTTGTCACCCCAGCCATACACCCTCGCTACCGAGGACTGCCAAAGAAGCTTGGCCGCCTCGAGGGACCGCTGACAAATCTCCTGACGAAGGAGCCGCAGCTGTCGGTCCACCGCCAGGTCTTCATGCTCGGAGAGTGACTGCTCCAGCCGCAACGCCCGGGCCTCGCAAGCAGTGAGCTGCCGCAGCTGTGTCTGGCGGTGCCGCACCACATGTGCCTTGGCCGCCCCCCTGATGGTTGCCTTGCAAGCCTCCCAGAGGGTGCCCGCCGACGAAACCGAGCCCTCGTTGGCACCATAATACTGAGTAAGCTCAGTGCTAACCGCCTCACGCAAGGTCTTGTCCTGGAGGAACCAGGCGCTGAACCTCCACACTGGCCTAGCCGCGTGAGGCGGGGGGCCCAGACCCAGGAGGACTGGCGAGTGGTCCGAAATGCCCCTGGGAAGGATGCGGACATCCTGGACGCTTCCGCACTCGGTGGGAGGGACAAAAATCACATCAATACGGGCGTGAGAGATTCCAACAATGAGGCGGCGTGGGATAAAGCCTGCGACAATCCTGAGGGAGGCACATAGAGCGAAAGGAAGCTGACCGGGCGACCCTCCAGCGTACCACAAATAACAATCCCGGTTCCATGGGGCGCACGGGCCACCCTCTGAAGGACAAAGGGGAAGGAACGACGCAGCAGGACCGCCAACCCGCGGGATCCACGGGAAAACCCCGAGTGCCACACCCGGTCGTACCCATAACGCGCCAAGAATGGGCATTTTTCCCCAAGGAGATGGGTCTCCTGAAGGAGGAGGACGTCGGCCCCGACGCGTTGAGCATACTTAAGGACCGCCGTGCGCTTAAGCCTATCCAGCAGGCCGTTCACATTCCAGGACAGGATCCGCAACTGCGCCCTGGGAGCTACGTCAGCCATGGATACAACGGGCGCATTGGGACGCCGCAGGATCGGAGCCACCCCGGGGGTGCCAGGAGGACGTCATGCTGCGCTGGAGCGCAGGGGGGAAAGGAGGAGCGCCCAGGTCCCATGGGGAGGGCAGGAGACAGGCAAAAGGGGGGGGACTAGGGGCGCCAGGCTGGGAGCGGGCAGCAGCAGACCGTGTGTGTGAGCCAGCGTGGAGCGCTGCAGTAACGCCCGCGGGAGGCAGCTAAGGGGTAACCAATAAACGAAGGGGGACCCCCAGTTGCACGATAACGAACCGGTAAAAAGGGGTAAAGGCAAAATACTTCAAAAAGAGAACAGAACCGGTTCAATAATTATAGACTGTGGCCTAATGAATAGGTCCTAGATAAGGCACAAGACACAACTGGAACAAGGATAGACACAACAAAAATCAAAAAGTACTCAGAGGATTGTAGGTATACAATAAATATACAATAATCAAAAATCAAGCGCTTGATTCGATGACCTTCCTTTTTCTGAAGTTCCATCTGGCTTCCTCTGGATGAGATACCATCAATTCATCCATTCGAATACCCAAGGATAACTTGTGTTTACCAACAATTTGTCTAGATGTTATGAATGTGGTTTTGACTGAATGTATGTATGGTTTAGCTTTCTAGCGGGGCACTCCTTCTGTTTTTTGATTATTGTATATTTATTGTATTGCAATTTCTTGCATTATATGTTTATATGTTTGTCCTATGATGAGATACATTTATATAAACTGAAAAATGAAATTTTCTATATATAAAAAAAAGTAAAATAAATATGTTAGGTTTATTTTTATACCTACAATCCTCTGAGTACTTTTTGATTTTTGTTGTGTCTATCCTTGTTCCAGTTGTGTCTTGTGCCTTATCTAGGACCTATTCATTAGGCCACAGTCTATAATTATTGAACCGGTTCTGTTCTCTTTTTGAGGCAGCTAAGGGGTGCCAAGACGGGAGCGGGCGGCAGCAGATCGTGTGTGTGAGCCAGCGCGGAGCTGTGCAGTAACGCTCGCAAGAAGCTGCGGTGCGGCGCACCCAGGAAGAACCAGATCCAAACTAAAAGAACCACCCTCCCTAGGAGGAACATCCAACAAAACCCACCCCTCAACCCCCAACCCCCCACCCTACACTTCGAGAACTGAAGCATCTGTCGCCCTAACTTCAACAACTATTACAAAAGCCCCAAGCGAAGCGCTCGGGTGTCAAGAGTGTGGTGGACCCTCCAGAAGTACGGATGCAAGTGTTCCGGCCTAGACTACTACACATGAGCGGAGATCCGCTGAGTCCAGGTCCGTGGTGGAGGCCCCAGCCGCGGGACCGGGCCGCCAGAGCTGCTGCCAATACAGATGACCACCCAAAGTCAAATGGCCGGGCTGCGGGAAAGATCAGAAAGGTCCACAGGTGCGATGAGGGGGGTCAGGGACGAGGATGTCCCGGATGAGGCAGACGAGTCCCTCGGCCTCCTGCCCGACATGCTCGTGGAGCGAGGCCCAGCTGCCAACCCCCCCGGGGCCGCCGGGACTGTGTGCGCCTCCTGCGGCGTGGGCGAGGGGGCCTGGTTGTATCCAGATCCGAAGGCCCCCGAGCTGGGGACGCCCGCCCAGATTGGCGCAGGGGTCGTTCCTCAGTGAGCCAAGTCCAGGCCGCCCGGGGAGTGTCGAAAAACAGGGTCTTATCCTGAAAGACCACGCGGAGGCGGGCCGGGAATTGAAGTTGGTAGCGAAGACCCAAGGAACGCATCTTGTGTTTCACCTCCAGGTATGAGCGGCGTTGCTCCTGAACTTCCCGAGTGTAGTCAGGGAAAACCATGATGTTGTGGTTATTGAAGGACAAAGGAGACTGCACCCGCGCCTCCTTCAGAATAGCGTCTCTGTCTCTGAAGTTGAGGATCCGCAGGATGAAGGGGCGCGGCGGGGCCCCCACCGGAGGCTTGGCGGCCAACGACCGGTGCGCTCTTTCCACTACGAACCAGGTGGACAAGCTGGCCGCTGGCATCCAGGGCTTAAACCACTTCTCCAGAAAGTCGTCGGTGCGGCCAGATTCGACCCCCTCCGGAAAGCCCACCAGGCGGAGGTTGTTGCGGCGGGCCCGGTTTTCAGCATCCTCCGCCCGCCGGTGCAGCTCCTTGGAATGGGTCGTGAGCTCCCGGACCTGACCTTGGAGCTGTCGGATGTCGTCCTCCGCAGTCGAAATTCGGGACTCCGTCTCGGTGATGCGGGCCGTGGCGTTGCGGAGATCCTGTCGTAGGAGCGCCACGTCCACCTTCACCTCCCCGACCATCCCCTCCAAGGATGTGCGGGAGGCGGTGATGGCCTGCAGAATGGTGGCAAGGTCCGTGCCGGGAGCCGGCGCCGCCTCCCCCCCAACACCCGGGGGATCGGAGGTCGTGAAACGATCAATCTTGGTCTGGTGGGGCGCGGCTGCCGACTTGGCACCCCTGTCCTTGCCCATGACTGCCCTCGGGGCGCGCGCGTCGGTACCCAGGCGCTGTGTGGCTTGCCGTCCCAATGTCCCAACAGCCAGCCGGTGCGGATTCGAGGGGCAGGAGTGATGCCCTCCCCCCGCTGCGAGAGGCCCAGAGACCACCGGGGGTGCCGCAGCCCCGCGTAAGGGTGATCCAGCGTGGTCCAGTCCCACCGTCGTCTCAAGCGCGGGGCCCGTGTCCAATCAAGCCCCCACAGCGGGCTCCCGGGCAAACTCCGGCGGCGCTCCCCGCCACGAGTGTCAACCAAACCCCCCCCAAGGAGGGGGAAGGAAATAGGGGGCCCTCTTTGCCCCGCAGAGGCCGACTCTCACAGGCGGTGACGGGGGAGGGGAGCGCAGGGACCCTCGTGTGGCGATGGGCCCCCGCCGCCAACCGCCTATGCCAGTACCTGTTGTGGGCCCTCCACAAGGTCTCCGCCTGGGCGCTGTCTGTGCCAGATCTCGGCCGCCACGAGGAAGGAATCCAGGCCTGGCCCCACGGGGCCGCTCACGCAGGTGCGCGCCTCTCTCCGCAGATCGGCAGTGTCTCGGGGTCCCCGCAGGTCTCAGGCGTCCCGTGGGCACAGCATGCACCCCTCCAAACCGGGATCAGGATTCGGCAGCTCCGGGCAGGACCGGGACCCTCCTCCGCGGGTCCCGCACTGTAGGACCGGCCGCAGCCAGCCGCACGGCCCGTGCCTCCCTTGGGCGCCGCGGCCTCGCGTAGCCCCCAGCGCCGGCCTCAGACACAGCCAGCCGCGTCCCCTGCGGCCGCTCAGCGACAGTCGGCAGAACTCGGGCCAGGGAGCAGGTAGACGGTCCAGAGTGTCACCGATTGTAGTGCCCCGGTCCCGCAGCAGATAGGGACCTCCGGGGCGCTGCTAGGTCAGCGGAACACGGATAAGTCCGGATGCGAGGGGTCGAGCATCGGGAGCCTCACATCAGTGCGGCCATCTTGTAGTGCGCCACCTAGCGCTCCCCAACACTAGTCTTAATGGTGGTCGTTTGACATTCAAATGAGTTATATAATTAAAGGAGTCAATTTCCGTTACGGAGATGTTGTTCTTGTGTATGATTGCAATACCCCCTCCTCTTTGGTTCCTTCTGTCTTTATTGATGATTAAGAAGCCCAGTGGGTACCAGATATGTCCATGGAAGGGGAATAGAACTTATTCAACCAAGTTTCGGTGATGAACGTAAGGCCTATGTCGTAGGTAAGGATTGTTTCTGTCAGTTCGGTTGCATGTTTCGTGGCCGATCTGCAGTTTATGAGCATGCTGTTTGTGGTGGTCCCCTCGATATTGAGTTTCTGCGTTAGGGGGCCCTAGGAATAGTAGAGAGGGAGGCATGGGGGTCTTAGCATTTTGGGTGGGGGCGGTCTCTTCCGAAACCAGTGATGACCTGAATCTTGGAGTTTCGGGTGACCATATGGGATAGGTCATAGGTGGTGGTGAATTTTATTGCATATCTCATGGACATTGCGTCTTTTGCTCTTTTGGGTCTCTGTGTTTGGTTTGGGAAGGGAGCTGTGTTCCAGTTGTGCCATTGAGCCTTGGGGGGTCTTGAGTGTTTGGTGTTCTTCCTTGTGGGTGTAGAGTGGGTAGGGTGTGAGCGTTGGCAAAATCTCCGGTGTGAGGTGAGGTTCAGTAGGATTCCCTTGAGGTCCACTATTACAGTTTCTAGCTGGTTTTCCAATAAAGCGGGTCTCTGAGTCCTCTCCCAGGAGGAGAGGGTGGGGGCGTCATTGGCTGTGGATTCAGTTTGCTAGTTGTTTGTGTGGAGTAGTGATAGGGGGAGGGAGAGAGGGTAGGTGTCGGTCGGCGGGTTGTAGGGTCTCATCTGAGACACGACTATGATTGGTTTTGGATATGCAAGCTTAGAACTGTACAAAAGGGACTGCATTCAGACAATGAACTGCAACGTTTTCTATAAGAATACGGTATTAACTAGAAATGTGAATCTGTACTGTATATTTGGTCATAATTTAAGGGAGATGAGGTTGATTTTACTTGCTTGAATACAATACAGCAGCTTACACATTATTGTATGTACTGGTTTGGCGCACATATGTATATTTTGGACCTTGTTTGAGGTAGCCTGCCCCTGGACTGTGGCAAAAGACACACAATTGATGGACGGAATGCAGAACAAATCAAAACATTCACCCCCAGCCAAGAGATCTGGGTTAAATCCATCATTCTTTTGCTCACTATGCCACCCGAGTTTAGACCTGGCCATATGCAAATCAGTCTTGATCCTGTGCCTCATGGGAACAGTCCAGCCCGAACTGCCAAGCCAGGACCTCCCTGGACCGGAAACAAGCATCTTAGGATCGGTTTCAAGGTTTCACCCTTCTTCAGCCAGGATAGCTTAGCTTGTTTCCAGTGGCACAGTGAGCCCAGGACCCACGTCTGGGCACACCTGCGCACTTAGGGCGAGAAAACAAAAGACACACAATTGATGGACAGAATGCAGAACAAATCAAAACATTCATCCCCCAGTCAAGAGATCTGGGTTAAATCCATCATTCTTTTTCTCACCATGCCACCCCAGGACCTGGCTTGGCAGTTCGGGCTGGACTGTTCCCATGAGGCACAGGGTCAAGACTGATTTGCACATGGCTGGGTTCAAACTGGAATGGCATGCTGAGCAACAAAAAGATGGATTTAGGCCCAGATCTCTGTACTGGGGTGAATGTATGACATTGTTCTGCATTCTGTCCATCAACTGTTGTTTTTGTATTTGTCACTCCGAGTGATACGGGTATGCCCAGATGTGGGTTCCGTGCTCTCCATGCCACTGGAATCAAGCTATCCTGGCTAAAGAGGGGTGACACCCCGAAACCGGTCCTAGGATGCTTGTTTCCAGTCCAGAGAGGACCTGGCTTGGCAGTTCGGGCTGGACTGTTCCCATGAGGCACAGGGTCAAGACTGATTTGCACATGGCTGGGTTCAAACTGGAATGGCATGGTGAGCAAAAAAACGATGGATTTAGGCCCAGATCTCTGTACTGGGGTGAATGTATGACATTGTTCTGCATTCTGTCCATCAACTGTTGTTTTTGCATTTGTCACCCTGGTCTGTGGCAGGCACACATAAATTTATACATGGTCCATTGACCATGCATACTTTGGACCACACATGAGGCAGGAGCGTATGAGTAAGAGGGAGTTTCCAATGTAGTATCAGGATGTAGTCTCCAAATCCTCTTCCGGTTACATTGCTGTAGTTTCTAACTTCCCATTGGTCCAATGACCGGGCATGCTTCGGGTTATGCTTGAGGTACTGTTTGTCTAAGGCCCATAAACAGATGAGTAAGAGGGAGTTTCCGATGTAGCATCAAGATTAAATCTCTGAATCCTCTTCCGGTTAGATCGTTTTAGTTTTTGTGATGGTCAGGGCCCTAGGGTTTTTAAGACGTTGAGTAGAGTGCAACGGTTTTGAATCAGACGCTGGAGGACGTGTGAATGACCGTACATGGGTGAGTCTTATTTTTAGTATGGTAATGTTGCGTTTGAATTTGAGAGAGGATTGTGAACCAAATGCTTGCCACTATGACATGATGAAATGGGGTACTTTATCCCTATTATGCGATACGTATGGTGTGGGATCCCGAGATGGTGCGGTGTCTTGTGGAGAGTATCATTGAGATTGGATGCTTGATTTCATTATTTGTAGTAGGAAAGGCACAATGTGGTTGGTGTGTGGTGAATTTAAAAGACACCTGCCAACTTTGCTGGTTGTTGTTCATAGTCTTAGACGACTACCTTCATTTCTACATGCCTGAATGGAGTGAGTTCCTTTTTAGGTCTAGCGCCTAGCGGTGCAGTGCGTAGCACAGCTCGCGCAGCAACAGTCCTTTTGTCCTGGGTTACGAAATGGACCCTGGAATTGTACATGCGCGTCCGTGTATTTTTAGTTACGTGTCGCGCTATTGGCTTTTGCATGTGTGTTTGTTTTTAAGATAGTACGCAATAGGCCAAAGGCGGTCGCGTTGCTCTGCCCATGGCCTATTGGTGTCTATTACGCGCAGTGATGCCATATGGTTTCAATTACCGTGCCCAGACACGGGCATGAGAATTGAAAACATATGTCTTGCTGAGGCATGCGCGCACCACTCACTGCTTTTTCTGTCTCTAAAAGGGATTGCTTTCGTTTTGCAATCGCTGTACTCACGGCTTTGCAATTGCGTGAGGCGCGCTGGCGTACACCACTCGCAGCTTTCTCTGTCTCTAAAAGGTATTGCTTTTTGATTCGATGGCTGGTGGTGCCTATAAATCGATAAACCTGTTATGTTTGCAGTTATGTACATTTTTATATGCTACCAAGCACTTCTACACCGGCAAACCGCACTTCAGAGGGCCCATACTGCCGCCCGCTTTCATATTTAAAACGCGGGCAACACGCTTTAATTTCTTGCTTCTCTTTGCCTTTACCTTACCTGGGGCTTCTTTTGGTAGGACGTGCACATTTTTGGGCTTCTTTCCAAGGCTAATCCTGCTTGTTTTTGATTTGATGGCTAGTGATGCATATACATCGATAAACTTGTTATGTTTGCAGTTATGTACAATTATATATGCTACCAAGCACTTCTACACCGGCAAACTGCACTTCAGAGGGTCCATACTGCCGCCCGCTTTCATATTTATAACACGGACAACATGCTTTATTTTTGATCACGGCACCCGCGTTCCTGTATTTGCTTTTTAAATGCCTGCACATAACTATTTTAATGCACGGGCGCTGTGCTTTGTTGGAGCACAGCACCCGCTTTTTCATATTTATAAAAGTGTGGGTTACACATTAAGCAATTGCTCTTAAGTTTCGTTTTGCTTGTCAGCAGGTTGGGGTGTGTGGGTGAGTACCATGCAGAGAGAGGGTTAATGCTCGCAGCTGTGGGTAGTCGGGAGCTCTCAGCCCACCTTAATCTTACAATTAAACTTCCTTCCATCGCCGCACAGCTAGCTTTCCTCAGGGACACGAGTTTATAGCCGGCATTTCTTTCCCATAGATCACAATCGCACTTGCTGTGATTTATTGGGATTCTACAAATGTATTTAATCCTTGTGAAAATATATGAGTGATACAAAAGGGCTGTGGTAATATAATGGTGCCGCTGATGTGATTCCTGAATGATTGGTGTGTGTATTTGCCTATCTGCCGTTTGGTATTCCAGTCATAAGTTTCCACTAATCTTTCACTGCATGCAGCAAATTCGAGCATGGAAGTTGCATTTCTTCGTTTTATATAAAACTAAAAGAATGTCAGATAAAACTCATTTGTTAAAAATAGATGAGAGGTGCCACGCACTGTTTTGATATTTGTAGACCTGCTTTCGGGTTCAACTTGGTGCCTTTTTCCATCAGAGCTCTGGGCTTGTTCTGAACATTGAAGGGGCCGTTTTTCATCTCTGATCCCTACTGTTATCTGCCTCTACCTTATTGTTTATTCAGAAGACATTCCTAAGCTGAGACCAAAGGACACTTAAACTAATGGGTGGAACGAATACTGACGTGTTGTCACAAAGTAACAAGCATTTACAATGCAATAGGTCTCGTTTTTTTTCTGCTCTGAGGTAAACCCCTAAACGTACATGAATTTTGTACTGAAAGAAGTCTCCCGAACGGGCTTTTATTAACATTTTCTGCCTCTTTAGTACCCAGGCAGCAGGTGTCAATGAAGCAGGGGGTGGTGGCGGAACAGCGGCGTTCCTCCTTTCATTGACACCTTTCACCCCTTCGTCGGTGGTGGTGAACTCGAAACCACTTAGCTGTCCTCCAAGAGACCAGCCACGCAGGGCATAGCAGTGGCCGCACAGTACTTAATTTGAGCTGGGGTTGCTGTTCAGGCCCACTAATACCCCGATTTTGGGACCGGCACTTACTGTTCCTCATTAGACCTTCACCCAAAGCAAGAAAGAAAGAACACAAAGGAGGAAAGAAAGGAAAAGAAAAAAGCAGAACAGTGAAGTAAACAGTGAAGCACGTATGAAAAAGTACAAGAGAGAGTTAGATAAAGGAGCAGGGAGTGGTAGATAAAAGAGGCATGAGCTGGAATCAAAAATATATCTGCCAAAAATAGAGCATTCTAATACTTAGCAACCTTACTCTACAAGATCATACACAGAAAGCCTCCAATGCACCTTAATTAATCCATTTCCTGCTTCACTCCAGCAAGAAACATTTCCAGCCAGCCACAACTTTCTGCTGCAAAACCTCCACAAGCACTGTAAGAGAGTAAGGTTCATCAATAGGATTTTTTGAGTGAAACTTTATAATGAACTGCAAGGTTTTGCTGCCTATCCCTCTGTACAAGGACACCCCGCAGTTCAACCTACCCATTTCAGAGCCCATCAGTGGCCACAGTTTAGAATTCCATCATTCCCAAATTGCCTTACGACTTAAATGCCATATCTTGTTTTCCAGATCCTGCACCCAACACAAGAAGCAGCACAACATTAACCAGCATTTGCAATGCAATAGGTCTCGCATTTACGCGAGTTTGAGCTAATGACATTGCAAATGACAATGCCTTTGATTTTTTTTTCGTTTTTAAAACATAAATAAAAGGCATTATCATTTACAATGGCAATAGCTTAAACTCGTGTAAATGCGAGATCTGTTGCTTTGCAAATGCTTGTTGTAATGTCAGGCCAATCGTTGACCAGATGTGCTTTGTATAAGGACTACGATAATTTTTACTTATGTACTAGGATAATTGAATGTCACGTGTGCTCATGTAAGGTGACAATGTGATACCATTTTTTGCTAACCTTAGAGTATACACAGCTTTTTTCTTATGTGATATTAGTCTGGGGAAATCGACCGCAGAACTGAGGTTGATTGCGTCATCTGACTGTACGACGTTCTCGTGCGATGGTTTGGAAACAGACTATATGACTGTGGTGAATGAGCCACTTTTGTGGTCTGACACCCTATGATGACCCTCAACCACCACCATTTTGTACTGACTTAAGTGTGTTATGTTACCTTAGCCTTAATGTAGGATGGGTTTGCATATGCCTGCTTTTCTTCTGTCTTTTAGTGGAATAGTCTTTCCAAGAATAGAAGGTATGGGATGTTGAGGTGCAGTCTTGTGGGTGGTGGTGCACACATGTGCTCAATGTTGTATACTGAGGGATTAAGTGTATAATGTTATTTGGGTTAGGTGAATTATGACTTTGACCTATTGGCTTTGACGTAGTCTAATGTCATTCTGCCTTCTGACTTTACCTTGCTTCAAACTTTTCTGTGTGCACAGTGGTGCTTGTAAGTTGTGTGGATGAGAATTATAGGTGCTGACTATTGCCTTTGACAGGGCCTCATGTCTGACTCTGCCTTGCTGCTGCATGCACAGCAGTGCTTGCAAGTTGTTTGGGTTATTCACATTCAAGGTCTTGGTGTTTTCCTGAGCGATTGTTTTTGTTTAGTGTACTGTGGAAGGCCTTGTGAGAGCTTCGTCAAGACAGAGGCTGGAAGAAGTGCGAATGGAGGAAGAGACTTGAGAGCTCCTTACTGCCATGGAGATGCTTGCTTGGAACTTGGCCAGTTCTGGTAAAATTCCTCTGGCGGTGGGAGGAGGTCTTTCACGAATCTTCTAGTGTGTTTATAGCTGAGGGTTGCAGGCTGAGAAACTGGGAGTTTGGATTCCGAGCGAGGGCAGACGTGTCTATCTCGGATTGAACCCTGGCTTGCTGAGCTCTGATCCCCGGCTGTAATTCCCCCAGTCAGAAGTGGGCAGTGTATGCACCAGGTGATGTATTGAGTTGTGTGGTTCTTTGATCATTGGAGGTGTTTTCTTTGTGGTGTGGGAGGTGCACATCCAGAGTACTCCTCTGCTCTCTATATATGTATATCTTTCTGATCTCTTGCAGGACGTCCAGTGTACCGTTATCTTATATCAGTTATTGCTTGTTTATTAATCAGTATTATAGTTTGCTCAGTTATTGATTCGTGCCTTTAGATTATAAGTTTGCTACATATATTTGAATATGTTCAATCATATTATTGATATGTTAGTCTGCTATGTTAGGTGCATTTGGCTTACTGTGTGATGCTATTTACTAATAAATACATCCCAGATATACCAATTTGTCTTTTCCTTGTAGCAGGAGGTGTGGACTCTTCTTGGCCAAGTATTCTGTTGTAGAAGGATGGGTGAATTCCCTTCTAGCAGGTAATTGTGTTATAGGAAGTTGGCGCTACTCCTCACAAGTGATGCGCAAATTATTGTTTTCTTGCCTTGCCTTGCCTTTGGGGGAGTGTTGAAAGTTTGCCCACCTTAGGAAGTGCAAAGGTGTAGTATATTTGCCTCCCAGGTGGGAGTGCAGGGATTGGGTGTGGCTTATTGGTGAGAAGCCACATTCAAAACAATGACCTGAGGAATTGAACTATTTAGAGCAGTTGTATCTCAATTAATGTGAGTTTTAAGTAGCTGTTCTGGGCAGTATGAAGGAATGTATATATCTGTGGCCTTTCCCTGTGTCATAGAGAGTTTGGGAACATTGTGTAAGTAGGATTATTATTCATTGTGCTGCAGTGGACCTTTGTAATTATACATCCTTCCATATCTAGGATAACTGGTGGATTGTTGATATTTGCAAGATATCACCATAGTTAGTATCAATAGTTGCACTGCACTATAGGGCCATATAAGGTGCACTAGATACACAACAATGTTGTTTTCTATTTGGCGTTATGGTCCATTTGTTCCTGTCTGTCTTTTTTATGTTGGAAGTGACTTTTATATGTCTACAAAAAAGATTTCTTGTACCATTTTACTAAGTTGATGGGTGTCTTTTGTGCTTTCCTCTCCTTCAAGTATCTACATTCTTGTTTTCTACCTGTTCACTTTGCCTTCCCTAAAAAATAGTAGGCTTTTTTTCTGCAACATAGTTTTCTTATAAATGTTATGGATCCGTTCTAATAATAACATTTTAATGGAATCAAAATTATTATTGTGTTTTTAAATTAAACTTGTCTATGGGATTTGTATGTATGTTTATGTATAGATATTTATTGTTTTTTTTGCTGGCCTTTCTTCTTTGTATAGTTGATCAGTATGGTAATAATTTTTTTTACACTTGTATTGTCATTTTCTTTTGTGTGTGAACAACTTTTTAATGACTATGATGTTTTTGGAATAAGCCAAGGAATCAAACTGAAACCATGGCTAGCGCTATTTACACTTGTCACCCAGAGTTAGGGTGTGCACAAATTTTATTTGTGCCTATTTTTTACATACTGATGCTTGCATATAAAACACACTTATTTGGTTAGCCCTCAGAACGACAGAGCACCCTTTCTTATTCTGTCCACTCATAATATGTGCCATTACAATCGATTATGGTTTGCACCTATTTTGACACTTCCTGGATAATGAAAGTTTGTAAAATATTGTATTAAAATATAGCCTTTCAAAAGCTGACATTTATGTCAGAACATGCTTTGCTCATCTGTTCATGATATTAGTTTCCCAAGTGAAATTAGAGGATAAAGCTTTGATGGACTAGATATGTAAACCCTGGAGGCTGACTAAAACTAGATGTCTGAATAATTCTTACTTCCCTGAATTCTGGCATGTACCTTGAAATTAAAGTAAAATATGAGTAGTGAGCAACCAGGAATATATTAAATACGATTTAGTATGACCAACAGTCATATTTAAGCAGTTTTTAGTAGGAGAAATTCATTCAGTAAAAAGAAATTGTGTGCTCAGAATGACAAATGCGATGTGTGAAATAACACATAACCAGGGCATCTTAATGTGGGTGCACACGGTCAGTGGTGACATATATAGTACTTTTTTTTTTACCATGATAGAAGGCTTTCAGCTTTTGTCTAAGTTTTCTACACTATCAATGTCAGTCCGTCACAGCGCTAAGTTTGACAAACTTGGTGTTGGACCCGCCTCTCCGCATTGTATACCAGATCTGCTATCATCTTTGGTGGAGTTAGCATCGCACCATAGCCTGCCCAGTGGTGGAGGGGGGTGTGGTTCTGCCAGTTGAATAGCAGCCATGGGGGGAATTTAAGAATAGGTGGTGGTACGTTTGGAGGAGTGGATGGAAAATCTGCAGTATTTTGACATATTTCCTCTTACCGTCTTTCTCTTAATAAATCTTTTTTGCATGAAAGTGTGCTACGCTTTCCGTTGGGTCCTGTCATGGCGCTGCCTGTAGTAAACCTGTTGACGGATCAGTTGCTCTCAAATGGCTGATCCGCCACCATGTTTAAGGGAGTTAGCACTCCACCTGTGTGATTCTGATGGTGTGGACCGAGGTGGTTCCACTAAAGGGACATGCATCACCAACAGAACTCAAAATAGAGTGCTTTGACAACAAAAGGTGAGAACAGGAAGTCTACCGTTTTGGTGAGATTTCTCCAGTTGCGGCCGGTGCAGGTAAGAGCGGTGTCAGGTTAGTTGACAGACGACGATGAGGGAAAATTGGAAAAAACACTTACCTAGCGCAAGGTAAGTGGTTTTCTTTTTTTTCCTTTTCCCTCGACATTGTCTGTTGACTCCCACCCACCCTGCCTCACCGCTCTTGCCTGCACTGGCCACTATTTGATTTCTTCATTGCTTTTCTTCTCTAAAGCAGGTACAAAGAGCATGATTTAGAGCGTGGCAGGCAGGGTACTCTATCACAAAAGTGATGTAGTACCCTCTCCACCAAACCCTGTGTCTGCCCACCTAATTTAGAGATGGGTGGTATCTGTTGACAGAAAACGTCCTCCATTTGCGTACCAGAATAGGGGCAGTTGGAGGAAGGGCCTGCCCTATTTAGGGTGAATGGTTTAATGTGTTTTTTTCCTGTCCATCACCACCAGGAAAAACCTGGTAGTGAGGGGCATAATTACACCCAGACCCTGGGAAAAAAATCCTAAAGTGTGGAGGTCGTTATTTTTTTTGTTCTTCTGAAACATGCTCCTTTTTTGGGAGTTTGTTTCTGAAAACCAATTTTTTTTTAAACGTTTAGTGAACACGCATCAAAACTAGTGACACTCGTCTAACAAATAGTTTGTACAGTGAAAGGAACCACTGGGATGATGGTTCCTTTAAATGTGCAGAGACGTGCTGCCAATGGCGTAGCCCAGGTCTACAAAATGTTGATAGCGAGTTACTAGTAGCTATCAGCCTGTGTTATAGTAGTTTGCATGTCTGTCAGACTGCTTACCAGCTAATAATGCATTATAAAACAGTGCATCTTCTACGAGGCTTGGAAATTTGACAGTACAGGGGCAGCATTAAGCCCATCCATTTGTTAAATAGTCAGTGTGGTGCTGCTGTCTGGAAACACACCTGACAATAAATAAATGTCTTAGATAAACAGATGTTTATTTCATAAAAGTTAATCACAGCAAAATGTTTGGAGCGTTGTTAGACTACACACAAAGATGCATTTTTGCTAGTCCAACTACCTTTACATTTTTTTCTTTCTATTTCTTACCTTCTTTCACGTTCATATTTCTTTCTTTCTCTTTTTTCTTATTCTCTTAATTTTTTCCATTGTTCCAATGATTTTCCTTGTCTTGCTGTCTTTCTTCTCTGCATTTTTCTTTTTTCTTTCTCTTCTTTTCTTGCTTTCAATTTTTGTTTCTCTTCAGTCATTTTCGTGGTTGCTTGTTGCTTTCTCTCCTTCTTCATTCCTTCTCTTATCTCCTGCATTCCTCCTCCCCTTCTCTCCTGCATTTCTTCTTTTATGTCTGTCTCACTTCCTTTATTTTTCTTTCAATCATTATTGCCTTTCCTTTTCTTCTCCTTCATTTCTTTAGTCCTGCCTCCTCTTTTCTTCTCTCTTGTCTTTCTCTTCTCTCTCATTCTCTTTCCGGCTCTTTCTTTCTCTCTCTATTGTTTCATTTTTATTTCCTTCTATTCTTTAATATTGCTCAACTTTCTAAATTATTATTTTCATTCATTCATTTGTGTAGCATTTTTCCCTCAGATGTGTGTGCAGAGGCATCATGATTTATGCAGACATATCTTTATTTGTAGGATTCTATTAGATCGGCATGTGATAATCCTTGTGCCATCCCTACCACTAGTAAACATTAATTTTGAATTCCAGATGTGATACATTAACTAAATCAAAGGGATAGAATGGGTCCTTTGGGTCCCCACTAGAAAGCCTCTTCTGATAAACCTCTTATGTCATTACTATGTGCTCAATAGCGCAGCATAGGGTACACTAGGGCCAATGATTAGGTTGTTTGGCCTTTAGGCACCCTTATTGAATCCACGTATTTAACAGCAGCTCAGGATGATTCTTCTACCTCTAAAGTACTTAATATTGCTGGTCTGAACTTCCAACTCACACAAAGATTTAACTCAGGCCCAGATGTAAAGTTTATGGGTTTTGAAGGGCTCTGGTTCTGTTCTAGTGAATGCACTAGTTGTCCTTTATGTGCAACCAGCAGCTTTTCCTTCTCTCTTTGGACCCAAGCGATTGTATACCAGTGTTAAGGACTATCGCTTGTCTAGGATCTAGGTACATCACTTTAAAAATAGAGAGTTCCAAAACTCCACCAATGAAGCAGGCCCCTTCTGCCTGGTGCGAAGTGCAGGGAATTTTGCCAAGCAAGACCGATGAACATGAGTGCAAAGGTATATACAGGCACATGCATCAACCTTTTTTGCAAGCACAAATGTTGCGATTCGCAAAAATCGTCCATTTGCGCCCACAAAAAGGGCTTCTGCAATGCATCAAGGTTTAAGGCACTCGCAACTTAAGAATTCGCAATTTATTGCGATTTCTTAAATTGCGATTGCATTTAAGGAATCGCAATTTGTGATTCCTTAAATGCAATGCAAGACCCACTTTAAAATAGCGATTTCGCTATTTGGGGCCGCAAATCACCGAGCAATTAAACTGGTCAGTAATTTTCAAAAACATTAAAAAATGCACTAAAGTGCATTTTACAAAGTTTCATGTTGCGCACACACATGCCCTTGGGCATGTGTGTGCTCAGCATGGATGCACATCACAATTTCAGCGGTGCTACAGGGTGTCCTTTTGACACCCTTGCACCCTTGAAATTGCATGCGCAATTTGCGGTACCTAGTGGTACTCTCAAATTGCGCATGCAATCTCCTATTCATTCCTATGGGCCTGTAGGCCCATAGGAATCAATAGGAAGTCATTCCTTAATTGCGACTCGCAAATTGAGAACGCAATTAAAGATTGTTTAAGAATCATTATTTTTATAGCGATTCCTACATGCATAGGCTTTTGCGAGTTCTTAATTGAGATTCCTTAATAATCGCAATTAAGGACTCGTAAAATCCTACCTTGATGCATGTGCCCCTTAGTCTTTAGTTCCGAAGTTTGGTACCAGTAAATCTAGAAGTACTACAAAGTACATCCAGCCCCATCAAGTGACACACATTGGGGCTTAGTGTAACACATTTTAGTGCATTACTGTGCTAAAATAGATTATCACTCATATTTAGCTTCTTTGCGGTGTTGCCAGAGGCACTTTTATATCTCTATTTAATGTGTGCTGACAGTGGTTAATTTCTTGATCTTTATATAGAGCCCCAGGAGGTGTGAGTTGGCCCAGAGAAGTGACTGTGGTTACCATGGAAACCTACTCTAGACCCAGCTTGTTACAATATTTATGTCTAGAACATTTTTACACTGTCCCCCGAGAGACACACAGTCCACACTCTGAGCAGTATGCACTCAGAGAATGCAAACTTTGAAGCTAGTGCTCAGCCAAGTACCTAGAGATACTAGGCCCAGCATGTTCAAGAACTCTACTCAGACCCCCAGGTCAAGCAAACACAAAGAGAAAACCTGTTATAACCTGAGCAGAACCTGGGCATAATGCAACATAACAATAGGGGTCTCTGCAGGGAATCAATTCATGTATTTCTTGGCTAACAATAGCATAATCTTATTGGACATATTCTTTGGCTTCAACTTTTATGGCTAATTGTTTTGTGTTGCACCCACACTTGCCCACACCCCTATTGCATATATAGAGTTGGCATGTGGGCATTGGGCCACAAACTTTGCACTGCGAGGGACTGCAAGTCCCAGGAGGCCTCAGTGGAGGAGGGGGTCAGCATCCTGACAATGCTATAAAGGGCCGATCTGTTACCCGCTGCATGAGCCTCAAACTTTCCACCGCGAGGGACTGCAAGTCTCAGGAGTCCTCGGTGGAGGTGGGGCCAGCATCCTGACAGTGATATAAAGCGAGGACCTGCTACCTGCAGCACTGCCTCAAACTTTGAACCGCAAGGGACTGCAAGTCCTAGGAGCCCTTGGTGGAGGTGGGGCGAGCATCTTGACAACCCTATAAGCACTGACCTGTTAGCTACTGCATGGGACATGCGCGGGCTGTGCCCAGCCAATGCCTGGGCGAAGGGAGGGACGGTCATCGACAAGAAGAGGCCGTGCAGGGCCACCACCATTGGTTCTGTTGACGAGTAGTACTTCACACATTTTAGGAAGGACTTTCTGTGTGGGTTTGCTGAAACTACAGTGAAGTTTTATTCTGTTTTTCCCCACGTGCGCCATAGGAAAAAGAAAAGCTACCTCATCCAAAGGAGGAAAAGAACCCTCAACCACGCTTGCACCATCTATTACTAATTATTTGTCCACTGTTATGGGTGTAAATGATTCTAAGATCGGTTTGGTGGAGGAAAGAATTGATGCAGCTCGGCGTCTTTCTTCACATTCCTCAACCAGTATTTTAGGACGTCCTGACTTCCTTACTAATCCTAGGATGGCTCCGCCCCCCCTTTGTTGTCGAGAGGAGTTGTGGGATACCCAATGTCTCTATCCCACGAAGAGTCACTGACCATGGAAATGGCCAAACTAGTAACCTGTGTGTGGCACTTAATACTTCTTTAGAGACTATTGAGATTATTACTGACTTCCCCCCTCAACTAAGTTCATATTCTTTAAAAAGAATTCAGAAAAACAAGTAGGATCCATCAAAATGGAAAAGTCTGCCTAAAAACGAATTTAACCGATGCCTGATTTCAAAGCGTATTGGTCTTGAACCCTGGAAAAATGTATGCATACGTCAGGTTTTTTAACATTCAATAAATGAAGAGAATAATATCAAAGACACGGGAATATTTTTTTTCAAGAAAGTACAACATTTTATGTAGATAAAATGCATAAGGGTACAATCACAAAACACCATGAAAGAGGATATATAAATCTACCTACAAATCATGAGTGTATACATCTATTCCAAAGTAATCCGGTAAGTAACAGATCAACAAGTACAGAAAACAGTTACTTAAATACAACAGATGTTTGGGAAATAGATGAGTAAGTCGACGTTTTGGTCTGTTGTGGCGTAATTATCCGTCATACCATCTTCAGGACGTACAGTCAGTTGTATAAAAAAGACCCTTTCCAAAAGGTCCAGGAATCGAATAGGACCGAGTCAAGTCTTGGCATAGATCAAGTTCACCAAGAATATTCACTGTTGAAATGGTACACTCTAGCGGTATATTGCTTAACGCTGAATGCTCTTAGAGCCGTCAATCAATACGTATTATATAACCAAACGAACGAGTTTAGTTAGCTACACTTGGAGTATGATTTTTGGATGATCTCGCTAACAAATCGAGTCTATCATCTGGCGCATTTACTGGCATAAGTGGAAGTAGGCTCTAGATAGTAGATATTCCTGTGTCTTTGATATTATTCTCTTCATTTATTGAATGTTAAAAAACCTGATGTATGCATAGAATGTTCCAGGGTTCAAGACCAATAGTGGTTGAACTTACAAGTAGCTACGTATATTTCACATCAGAGTAAGAATTTCCAAACAGGCACTTTTTACTTACTATTGATTTGATTTCCCAAGCCTCCAAGGGTATATTGGGTTTCCCCCACCTCCTTATCCTGATTACAAACTGAGCAGCTCCTCCACTTCAAATGTTCAGTCAGCTGGGAGTTCGGAATCTTTTCCCACGGATCTCCTAAATTCCATTGTCAAGAAGTACTGTGATGGTTTGTGTGTTAAAATGCAGTCTATGCTGAATGATTTTCGATCTGAAATATTGTTGCAGTTTGAGCAAGAGGTGGGGAAAATAATCACCATCAACCCCTCTTGCCGAAGACAGATATTCATCCCTGTCTGAAGCTCATTTGTTTTGCTTACATTTACCACCATAGTCTCACCTTTGCAACCAAATAAGAGTGAGTCCTGGTTGGATCTAAAGCAAGACAACCCAATGTATCAAGGTGAATTCAGGCTGGCCCGGCGACCTCTCCAATGTGATTCTTACAGTGAGGAGAGTGTTATGGGTGCACAGTGATAAACAGATTTCATTTGGTGACTGTGTCATCATTCATATAGAAGGCACCCTTTAATGGGAAAATTACTTGTCGCCTTGAATTACCTGGTTGTAGCTAAAAGAAGAATTTGAGCCCTACCTTTGGGGTTATTTTATAAATCTGCTCCTAGCATGCATCAGGAGGCCAATGGGAGCACACAACTTAGGGTGCCTAGTATGATTTTAAGCAGTGCCCCCATCATCCCTTTAGGCAACTGATTCTCCACAGTGGATAATCTCTAGGACATCGGTTGACATTCCTTGATGTCCAAGGCCCCAGTTCTCACCATTCCCTCTTCGATGTCTAAGTCTCTAGCCCCTTCGTCCCCTTCTTTGGCTTTGGATGATTGTTTCAGTCTGTGCAGGCGCCCCCTCAAAAGTAAATTCTAAACCAAGGTCCCTATGCACCTTATGGCCTCCAATTTGTTATCTTGGAACATTGCAGGACACACTCCAAACTGCCCAATGAAGACTGTGTATGATACATAAGAGACTTTGAAATAATCTGTCATCAAGAGGCTTGGGGTACACTCCGAGAGGGACTTGTGAGTGGGGAGAGACTTGGCCAGTCGACTTCACTGCATATTTAAATAGCTAAAGATCGTGGTATGGTGACTCATATAGCATGAAGAGACTGTTCATAAAAGACACGCTGAACATCAAGGGCGCAAGGGGTAATAAGGGAAGCAAACTCAAGGACATAGCCTGGTCGTCCCAAACAGGCTGGTAGATTGAGCTGCACCTTTAGCAACTATACAAAATACCTTCAGCATTTCCTGTCTTAATTTGAAGAGGAAATCAGTACTATCAGAAGATACCTTATACCCTGCCTTTGGGAAATGCAGTTATAAGACTCTACCCGCTAAATTGTTTTGTAACAAGTGGTGCTGTAATGCTTTTACTGATGATCTCTGTCCATCGTGCAAAGCCAGTCCAGAATCCATTGTGCATTTACTATTTTTGTTAATCAAATTACATAATCTTGCGGAAAAAGTGGATAATTCCATTATGTAGATTGGTTGGCCCTGGCCAATACCTCGAGGTGTTGAGAACTTTGTTTACTGACACACGCAGTATAATAGTATTTGACTTGGCCAAATACTGGCATGCACTATGGATTAAGCATTCTAGATGTATTGTATGAATTACCCTTTTCCCCTTTTTTACTATTTTAATTTATTTAAACTCTATTTATGGCGGCAGTCATGTGTTTTAAAAAAAAATGCTTTTTATGTATTGTTCTTAACTTGTCTTGTGATGTGTACTTTTTAAGTTCTTTGTGATTGAAATAAAGTTATATAATGATGATGATGATGTATACAATTTCATATATCTAGTTGGACAATCATCTCTTGTTTTTTTCACTGAGCACACTGGTGAGGGTTTCTCTTTTTTAAATGATTTATGTGAAAAAGTCATTGACCCAGTATTTTTGTTGTCGTGTTTCATTTCTACAAAATCTGAGCTTATTTTGACAGCTGATCCCTGTATGTGTCTAGAACTGATTGAATACGTACTTTGAAATCTAAATTATAAAATTGTACATAAACTTGTGATTTAAGTAGCCAGCTCGGAGTGCATTTCTTCAAACAGAATATTTTACTAGAGGTCCAGCCTCCTCAGCTTTATATTAACCCAATCCATTCTTTGATATAGACTTGGAAGACTCAGCACCCAAATGACATAGAAAGTTCGTATTTTCTGCCGTAGCACATGTATACACTTGTCTCAACCTTTCTAGTCTACACCAGCCTAGCACTATGCATCAGACATAGGTCAGGGAAGCAATCAGGATTTTCATGGCTGACAATCAAATAGGCAAAACATTGACAAGGATTAGTTTGCAATTTCCTAATCAAATTAAGATTGTTTGTCCCAGGGAAACAGGTAAGTAGGGCAAAAAAAATAGCAGAAAGGATATATGGGGTGAGAAATGATTTAGGGAGTCTTGCTATTAATGACATTGAAATAGCTCTGGCCTTCTATACCTTCTACCTGTAGGTAGATGTGTTTGATCATATTGGGGCACCACAAATTGGATCAGGGCAAGAGAGTAACACTGAAAATTGCATTGCAGCTGAGTTGGATGCCCCTATTGGTGTGGAGGAATGATAATCAGTATTTACAGACTGATGATAGGGAAAGCACTGCATGTTTTTATTTTACAAAGACTTTTTGTAACCAACTGCATCCAGTATTGGCAAGACTCTTTGATAGCTTTGGAGAAATAGGGAGATTAACTGACTTTATTCCTGAATATCACTGTGTCAGTACTCCTGAAGCCAGGCAAGGACCAAACACAATGTGGGTCCTATAAACCCCTCTCAATATTGAACATCTATGCAAAGTTATTAACTTGGCTCCCATAAAAGATATTGAATCTTGGTGATTGGTTTGATTGATCCAGATCAATACGGCATTATAAGTCACTAGCGAAACAAAAAACATATGAAAAACTGCTGTGTGTTGTAGAAAACAACCAATGAAGCTGCAACAATACTATTCCCATATCTTTGGAAGCTGAAAAAGAGTTTGATAGAATAAATTAGAAGTATATGAGACATTTAGTGCAACCACTGGGATTCCGCAACCCAAATTTTCAACACAGCGGATGGCAACCACCAAAAATATCAATTTTACCCAAGATTCTTTACTTTTTCCAGCTATGCAGCTATTGTTTCCACCTCCTCTTGTTCACCATTCCAAGTGACACTTAACAACTTTATCTCTGCAGGGAGAAGACCGAGGGTGGTGGCTAGGTTGCTCAACCTCCAAGTTTCAGAGTAGAGATGATCTCTTCCTTCACTTATGGGTTATTTTCAGGCATCTTCTGTAATCCGTGAGATTCAACCCCAGAAACAGCAATGATTGTAGAGCCTTCAATTCAATGATAGTCCTGTTTGGGATCTTTAATTGATTAAATATGCTTCAGCCTGGTACATTTGGTATTGTTCTGCAAGGCTCTTTTTCTTGCAGTAGCTACTCAAAGTTGCTAGAACGTGGTCATCATGCTTTATAAACTTGTAGGGATTTAGGGCGGTATCAACATTTGTACTGTTTGAGTGTCTAACATTTTCATTAAATGTAGATAATACATTCAGCAATTAAAGAATAGTAAAGGCTATCGGAAAAAGTTTTTAAAATGTATTTGTCGGCATTCCAGTGATTCAGTATTTGCTTTTTCTGCACAAAATAGTGGGCATGTCTGTTCACAAGAAACCAACCTATCTCCTTCTCATTGCCTTGAGGGGGACCCCCACTTTGATTTAACTGGAAACCTATAATCTTCAAAACCATTCTCAAGCGTCTTCTAATAAATTGGAATTAAATGATTTATCTATTAAATAACAACGTTTTGAAATTACTTTGTGACAAAAAAGCAGTCTGAAAAGGTTTTGACAAATTGTTAATTCCTATATCAAAATGTATGCGAAAAAAGTTACAGGAGGGATTTCCATGTCAATAAAAGTAACACTCTAACAAATGTACCTTATAGCCACCAATGGACGAAGAATTCAGTTTGTAATTTATGCTATTTCTCTATTTAAATGTTCATTTGTTTTAATATCTTCAGGATTGTTATTGAGAACTATCAGCAATTGAAGAGAAAAGGTTAAAAAAATAAAAATGAAAGAAGAAAGATTATGGGGATTGTCACAGGATAAAGCTATTAACTCTTTTGTCAGAGGAATTTTAGCTCCAAGCAGTAACATTGATGTCTCAAGTTTAAGTAGTGAGAACAAATAGTTATTTGAGTAAGCAAATCCCATCTTTTTCCAAAGCTTTAAGTTACAATCGTTTTTATTATTTTTAATATGCATTTAGTAACTACAAAATCAAAGTATAATAAGGCTTAGCCACCAAATTATTCCCCGAACTGATATCAAGGATAAAACTTCTCCCTTACTTTACTTCCTTCTACCCCTGACCACTTACTTATGGAATTGGAAATACCGCCATGTATCACTCATCCTGGCACCTTGCCATCCCAAACCAGGATATCATGGCGTAATCAATGAGTCTTGGGGCCTTTAGGGACTGCAGACAAGTAAGGACTAAGGACAGGCGATCTTTGTTTAAGCATAGCAAGGTTTCCATAATTTATTTAATTGACCGGTTTTCCCTGCTAAGTTGTATGCAATATATTTTTGTAACTCTGTACGACCCAATGTTTGTGCAGCCCATATTTGTAGAATGGGGCAGCAGACTGGCCCCACAGTGATTAGACAGTTTGGTTGGCTGCCAAAAGGAGATGGGATATATGTTTGCCCACCGGGGAATGGAGGAGGCCTAGCAGGGCAAACTCTGACAGTTTATCTTAAATTCTGAACTAAAAGACCCCCTGCTGTGGGCAGGTCCATAGAAAATGTAGCAGGGAACCCAACTCCCCACACTCTCTTTAACAGGGACTAACATATTTCTGTTGGTAGTGTAGAGCCGGACTGTTGTGAGGTGCCGTTTAAAGAGGATTTTATAAAGGATCTCTGTGCTTCAGGCATGATAGGAGAAATTACTGGTCCGGACAAATATCTCTCCCACTGTTTTTGATCAAGGGAGATGCTGAGGGCTTTTTCCCGTTGAATGTGAAAGGGTAACTTGCATGTGGCAGCTGAGGCATTGAAGGGAGGATATATTGTGGAAGCTAGGTGTTTAGTGAAGGAACGGTGTTGAAGTATGTTTTCAAAATCTGGTAGTTACCTAATTTCCCCTTCATTATTGCACTCTGGGATACCCAATTTCTAATTTGTAAATAGTGAAAAAATCTGCCTCCAGGATCTCATACCTTTGTTTAATTTCCTCAAATAATTGTAGGGTGCCATTACAGTAGGAATCCCTAGGTCTAGACCAGTTCCTTCATCTTCAGATATGGAACTCACACAGAACCATCCCTGGTGCGAAGTTGGGGTTGCCGACTATCTGTGTAAGTGGTGATGGGAACATGGTGAGGCCCTCCTGATGAGTATAGGCCCCAGCTAGGCCAGCAGGACACAAGGGTTCGCTCTCCTGCAAATGGAATCTACAAGGAAGTTGGCACGGAAACTGCAAAGTACAAAGACAAAGTTTATTAACCCTTAAGGGTGGTCCTACAACCCATACAACACTCTTCAGTATTGCATAGGGTAGCACAAAGAACTTGCGTACACGGTCCCCTTTTATACACAACAGAGGGGCTCATAAGTGGGTGGATACAACATGAAGCAAAGAGTATTACCTTTTATGGTCATTTTCGATACAGAATCAATATGTGGGCGGAGTAACTAATTTCCTGAGCCCGCAAAAACATGGTCAAGCAAGGACTGACTGATAACAGATGTGGTCAAGTCTGAGCATGCGCCAGACGGACAAAGGAGCTATTTATAGACTGTTACTAGGCAGATTACAAGAGCAACTAACACGAAGATAGGACTCTCCTCGTGCTACGCACGTGGAGGCATGACAAGACAAAATGGAGTCCAGACTTTAGTCAACATAACGGGAGAAACTCGGTCATATAAGGGGAATTCATGTCTTTAGTGAATGCTTACTCACATCATTATTTAAATTTTCAACAGACGACCCTTTCAGCATTTACTGAAGACATCCGGTTTATTAGAATAATCATCGTATATATCAATCTTCATCATTTCTTCTATTTCTTTAGTCAGATGTTTCTGGTAAGTGACATTGGCAATAGCTTTCTTATCAGGAATGCAGAGTGACACACATAGGGAACAGAGTAAAGGACCACATTGAATACAAATGCAACAAGAAAACAGAATTGCCACAATGATACAGAGACCAGTTAGGACCTTCCACCCCCATGTGGTGATCAACGCCCAAAACCATCCAGAAAAGGTCCAAGCACCATTTTCTGTATGGATTTCAGCTGCAATTTTATGCAATTTATTGATAGCATTATAAACTGATGGCGTGTGATCAGGAATAAACACTCAACAACTACTTCCGATAATTTTACAAGCTCCACCGCGGTCAGCTAACATAACATCTAACACCATACGATTCTGCAATGCAACAATTCTAGTAATTTGTAATTCTTCCGTAAGATTCCCAAGAGCAGCAGCGGTTTGATTTGTCACAGCCTCTACCACTCTTGTTAACCTTCGAACTTTCCTACTATTTAGGGCAGCTCCAACAAAGAAAAACAATCCTTAATTAAAATCAATATACTGCTGCAGACTGGTGTCAGTCTGGTCCACGTCATCAATTGATAGAGTACGTTTATACCTATTTACAGTCACATTATTCAACAACTTCAAATCTTTATGATAAGATGCAGGCACCAAGAATACAGGGGGTAATAGGAATGCTACATAACATACTCCAGACCAACCGGCTGGCAAACGGTAATAACCTTTATTTCCACACACGAAGTATGTATTATGGGATGCTAAGAAGGTACTATTATTCAACCCGTCGATATTTAAGATAGTGATGCAATCACTAACACCAACAGGAATATAACCCACACTCTGGACACACAGGTCCGCTTGAGCTTGTGCCACTTGAATCACAAATCGGTCTTTCCCCACAGTGTCTCTGGTGTTCGTGAAAATATAGGGAATCGATTCATTGTCCGGTCG
The DNA here is from genome assembly GCF_964204655.1 of Triturus cristatus. Lineage (NCBI taxonomy): Eukaryota > Metazoa > Chordata > Amphibia > Caudata > Salamandridae > Triturus > Triturus cristatus. Next base: position 1,184,406,306 of record NC_140581.1, on the reverse strand, counting down.
ATACTCTTCCCATTCCCAAATTGTCCCATTCGCTTGCGGATATCCATCTTTATCTTGATGACATTCCCTATTAAGTCTGAAGAGTAATTGTCCCACTGTAGGTTTCCGGGTGGCAAAAAGCAAAGTGTACCATGCTCTACAGGAGCCATTATGAGAGAAAGGAAGGGGTATAAACGGAGTTCCTCCTTTCTTCTGGTGAGCTGGCATCATGCCACATATCCAACAGTTCGTAGCATTGGTGGCAACATGGGTGTGATGCAACATCTGGATGAAAGTGTTATTCAAATAAGACTGACGATGCTTCAACTCCTGATACGGAAGTGTATAAAAGTAGTGGAGTAGTCAAGACAAGTAACTTTCGAGCAGGAGTCACATCCTCCACAAACCATGTGGTTATCCCAACAATAGCTACTGTAAACATAAAACCTGTTGCACAAAGGATTTTCTTTTTCTCCATGTCAGAATAAAAAATCAATATCTTCCTGAAACTAAAAGGTTGTCAGAACTCTTCCCCTTAGGCAGCGGTTGATTTCTTCACCAACGGGCCAAGACGGGTGTCGCTACACTAATGCAGGGCTGATCCCCCCCCCCCTTGCCTCATTGGCTCTCCGTTTCACTAACCCAAGGGCCGTTCTGACAACGTGTCCTGAAACTGAAGAATTCACTTCCTCGGTCTGAGATGATATCGCCTTCCTCCAGGAATCACGTGGTCCGGAAAGATCTCCTTAGTGTCGTTCGGTTCCACAGCACGACCTTTCTCTGCAGTCAGAATTTCTCGATGGTCGGTCAATACAGCAGGCTCCACCAATCCGGGCGGCACTTTGCGACAGTGCAGGGAATGGATCCAATTCTTTCGGTTGGAAACCCGCACAGCCGTCCTCGTTGCAAGTAGGACTTGCTCAGGACCAACCCATCTCGGCTCCAAGCTGTTCGTCCTTTCAAAAATCTTCACCATAACATAGTCTCCAGGTCGGAGACTGTGACCTTCGCCGGTGGACCGATCAGGGAGCGCCTCCTGGACCTGTTGATGAATAGAAACCAAGTTATCCGTTAACTGTGCCAGATAATCATTCATCATTACACAAGGTACATCATACACAGCCTTAGGTCGTGGTGGACCCCAAATATTCATTGGGCGTCCAAAAACAATCTCGTACGGTGTAAGACCAGTTCGAGAGTGCGGTATCGATCTAATTGACAATAATGCCAGCGGTAAAGCATCTGGCCAAGTCAAAGAAGTCGAAGCTTGGATCTTAGCGATCTTGAGCTTCAGTGTACCATTATACTTCTCGACCAGTCCTGCAGACTGAGGGTGAAACACTGCGTGGAACTTCTGAGTGATGCCCAGACCCTTCAGAACATACTTTATAACATCCGCTATAAAGTGGGGTCCGTTATCACTCCACAGCAGTCTACAAACACCATATCGGGGGAAGAACTCCTTCAATAGCATCTTGGCGGTAGTCATTGCAGTATTATCTTTCGTAGGGTATGCCTCGACCCATTTACTAAAGGCACATACCACTACTAGAACATACTTCAAATTGTTACAGCGCTCAAGCTGGATGTAATTCATCTGCAAAACCTCAAAGGGTGCAGTAGGTATCGCAAATCCTCCTGCTGGAGTTCGAGTACCCTTTCCTGGGTTGTACCTCAGGCAAATCATACAGGTCTGCACCACCCTCTTTGCCGTGCTAGCAATCTCTGGATGCTCCCAGACTTGGGTAAGCAATTTTACAATTGCGGAAGCTCCAACATGTGCTAGCCCATGTGCCATCTGAACCATAGGTTGTACAAAAGCTGTGGGTAACTTCCATCTATCCATCTGCTTATTTCTCCAACAACCCTCATCATCCAATTCTCCATCATTGGACCATTGCTCCCGTTCTTTGTCAGAAGCGGTCGTCTGTATTTCCAGCACCTCTCTTTTCGCATCGTGCCATCTTTCTACCTGCGACTTTACTACATACATGGCAGTAGCACCGGGCTGCATCGCAGTCTCCCGTGCCACCCGGTCTGCCAAAGCATTTCCTTCTCCGACTTTATCAACCACTTTCTTATGGGCACTACATTTAATGATAGCAATTTTCCTCGGATATGTCAATGCAGTCAAAAGGTTGTGAACTAACTCTCCATGCATTATTTGTACTCCATGCGACGTTAGAAACCCTCTCTCCTTCCAGAGTAGGCCGAAATCGTGCGCTACTCCGAAAGCATAGCGGCTGTCTGTATAAACATTCACACACAATCCTGTACTGAGCTCACATGCTCGTGTTAATGCTATCAGTTCCGCTGCTTGAGCTGATTTCTGTGGTATGCGTGCTGTCTCCACTATTGTTTGCAATGTGGTAATTGCATACGCTGCTGAAGTCGTACCATCTGGTAGCTTCAGGCATGATCCGTCCACCCACAGTTCTCCATCTACATCTGGAAAGGGCGTATCCTGGAGATCAATACGACCCTTTGTTTGTTCCTCAGTCACAAGAATACAATCATGTGCTTTCCGTGCCTCAGACTGAGCTTCCGGGAACGGCAACAATGTAGCCGGGTTTAACGTTACACACCTCTTTAACGTAATATGAGGAGCCAAAAGCGTCAGCTCATATCCCGTTAAACGGGCACTGGTCAAATGCTGCGTCTTTGTCTGATTAAGCAGGGCATCAACAGCATGGGGGACTAATACCAACAGCTTATGAGATAACACAATTCCCTCGCTTTGGCGTATTGACACAGCTGTCGCCGCCACCGAGCGAAAACAACCAGGCAATGTTCGGGGCAACAGGATCAAGTACAGCTGAAAAATACGCACAAGGGCGCTGCTTGTCGCCATGCATCTGCACTAAAACTGATAATGCACATCCATCTTTCTCATGCACATACAGCGAAAAGGGTTTTGTATAATCAGGGGTCCCTAACACTGGTGCTGAACAAAGGGCCTGTCGCAATTTCTGGAAGGCAGTGTCACACTCATTTGACCAAGGAAGCGGAATAGGTGTGTCTTTTGTCAAAAGGGCTAACAATGGCTTGGCTATGTGTGAAAACCCTAGTATCCATTGCCTACAAAAAGAAACAAGACCCAAAAATGCGCGCACGTCCTTCTGCGTGGAAGGCACTGGCGTGTCCAAAATTACTTGAATACGATCTGGTGTGAGTGCACGCCCCTCCTTAGACAAAAGGTGACCCAGATAAGTCACCTTTGGTCTACAGAACTGCAATTTTTTCCTCGACACTTTGTGATTGTGAGATGCCAAAAAGGAAAGCAAGGATAACGTGCTTTTCTCACACAGCTCCGGAGTGTCAGCCGCCAACAAGATGTCATCGACATATTGAATGAGGGCGACATCCTCGGGCAGAACAAAGGAGTCCAATTGTCTTTTCAAAGCTTGACTGTAAATGCTAGGGCTTTCTGTGTAGCCCTGAGGAACTCTACAAAATCGATAAGATCTATTATTCAGAGTGAAACCAAAAAGGTATCAGCTATCGGGATGAATAGGAATCGAAAAGAAAGCATTTTTCAAATCAATGACTGAAAACGTCGTCGCCGTAGGCGGGACCAAAGTAAGCAACGTCGTGATATCAGAAACCACTGGATACTGAGGTATCACGATCTTGTTTACTTCCCTCAAATCAATGATAAACCGATAAACTTTGGCATCCGAATCCTTTTTCAAAATGGGTAGAATCGGACTATTACAGACGTTGTAGGGAACTTCCTCCACTACTCTCACCTTAATCAAATCCTGCACAATCTGTATAAGGGCCTCCTCCCCCTCCTGGGAAATACGATACTGCGGGAGGCGTGGTAACACCGCCCCCTCCTTGACACTAATATGGACAGGCGGAATCACCATCTGTCCTACATCGGTATCCGAAATGGCCCACAAAGTACGGGGGAGAGTTGCTAACACGGTATCCTCTGCAACCACACACATCCGTTCAGACAGAGGGTGATTATCATTTAATATCACACGCACACCAGCGGGGGAGCAGCGGATCGTAGCTCTGAAGTGCTTGAGCATATCAAGACCCATAATGTTGTCCGGCGTGTTCGGGGCAAGCAAAAACGGACAGGGTGCAGAAAAAGAATCAACCTGAAATGTGAGGGGTCGAGAAAGAGGGCTTCGGGAGAGTGTACCGTCAAACCCTACCGATGTAACCATTAAGCCAGATGGGGGAGCCCTCGGAACCAATTGTTTAGACAGCGCACTGCGAGTCGCTCCTGTATCTACTAGGAACTGATCAGTAGAACCCAAAACCTCCGCTGATACATAAGGACCCTTCTGATCAACCGGCACCTCAACTGATTCTAACCCCCATCCAACGCATTCCTATGCATGCTGTGAATCATGGTACCCAGAGCGGTCAGTCCCTGACACTTGGTACTGGTTCTGTCGATCAAAGACATTAGGTCTATCTCGTTGCTGCCCGGTAGGTTCAAAACGAGCGTGATCATTAGAATTCCCTCTAAAATTCGAAAAAACCCCTCTACCTCTCGGTCCACCCTGATTATGCCCCTGACGCGATGCATACAACGCCGGGCAATCTCTGGCCCAGTGTCCCGATTGTTTACAATACGCACATTGATTCCTATTCAAATCAGATCGGCCCAAAGGAGGACCATAAGATCCTCCCCTACCTCTATTGATACCCCGACGAGGCGGACCATACACTTGCGCTAACATCACCTTCGTTTTTAAATCTTTCGACTTCTTCTCCTCCTGCCCCTTCGCTTCTTGCTCCTGACGCTCATAATACTGAGCTATAGTCAGGAGGGCTGTCGGAGACGCGGTGGACCAAGAACTTTCACTCGCTTTTAGGCGGGCTGCTATTGCCGGTAATAAATTCGCCACATATTTATCAGCAAAGAGGTGTCGACCCATATCATCCGTAAGTGACTGACCACTAAAATCATGAAATGTCTCCTCAAAGCGCGTAAAGAAATCTGCAACTGATTCATCAACTTTCTGTTTACACGAAGCTAACATATTCCAGTCAATCTTTTTTGGGGGAATGATTGTTTTTAACTTGGTCAAAATAGCAGCGGGGAGATCTAGGATAATCTGAGGTGGTTTCTGCGCGGGCTTCCTCTCCCTATCCTCATCCTCAAGTTCAGACCACCGAGCCTTAAAAGTGGCAGCATCGTCCACCTTCCGTACAGACCGCAACATATCCGGTGGTAAAATAAGCCCAAAGAACAGATCTATATCTGCTAAGGTCATAGTACAAGAATTCAAGGCCCCCTCGACTTCTTCGTAAAAGGCCGCTGGATTCTTGTGGGGATCAGGCAACGCATTCTTTAATGCCATAACATCAGCCCTATGCCAGGGAGTATAAACCCAATTGTACACAAAATATCCCTTAGCATCAGCGGAGGTAATATCCGCACTAGTTCCCGCTCCTTTAGGAGGAACATACAAAGGTGCCGCCTCTCGCATTGGTTTGCCGCCTCTCGCATTGGTTTAGCATGCACTAGGTCGCTCTTATCTGAGTGGGAGGTAGATGATTGGTCATCACCGACACGTGAATCCGACTGCTTTTCCTCCTCTGCTTTTTGGCGCGCCCTCTCTTTAAGGTCACTCGCCGCGTCCCGTAATGCAAACAGCCGTCGAGCCGCATCAGGCGCCTTAGAGGGAGAAAAAACACCGTTACGCAATGCTTTAGCATCTGATATTACATCATCAGGCTCAAAAACTGCCGAATATTTCCGAAAAACAGTAATCACTTCATCAGAAAAGTGGCCCAAAAAATACAACTTCTCTCTATCCTGCCACGTTTCCCAAGAGTCCAACAATTCAGCGAGGGATAACTTGCCCTTAAGTGCACGAAAGGAAACTTGCCGAAGCTCACCCATTCGGTCAACCGATAACATGGACCGCGTGTCTACCTTACCCGACGCCGATCCAGAATCCTGTGGCCTCGGGGCAGACGCGCCAACATAAGGGGGCGGAGAGCGATCTAGTAAATAGAAATCATCGTCAAGATTAGTAAGGACAGGATAAAGTGGCTGACGGACAGCATATTGACCCGAGACTTGCAGCCTACGCTCTTTCTCTTGTCTCTCCGTCTGTTCTCTTTCCTCCCGACGCTTCGCTTCCTGTGCTCGCACGTGATCATTCTTCCGTTGCTCTTTATCAAACAGCGCTTTCTCACGTTTCTCTCGCTCACGCACTTCCTTCACCCATAATCGCACACATTCAAACATGTCTTGCCGAGCACGCCGTTTACACATACACTGTTCCACATACTCAATCTTACGCATATCAAATGATCCATACAAAGGCCATCGTAACTCAGGATCCTTCTTGGTGTATTTCCTCCATACTGTGCTGTACATTATAGAGGAAAGACCATGCTTCACATACATATCCATATTAGGAGTCCCCTCTGGGGGAGCTGGAGCAGATTCCTCGAGGTTTAACCGGTTTCCAAAGCAGCAGCACCACTTACGGAGTGCGCTAAAAGCAGGCATGCTCAAGAATAATGCAAAATATGCAGTATTATCAAAAATGGCACTTAAACGTTGTGCCGTTCAAATTTACACAACTTCGGAGAAATATCTCCACATTACCTGCCTATATGTGTTGCAACGCATATATTCTCACAATAATCAATACAAGATATGACCGGTCATCACAAATCAAACTCAAATAGCCAAACCAGGCTTCAAAAACTCGGAGCAAGTACCGTACAGCGGTTCTTACCAATCAAGAGTGTCCAGATTCCAACTGCCAAGCTCCAAAATTCGCCCAAACGGCTGTCACGGCAGGACCGACAGAAGAGGTCTCAGTCGAGGACCGGCGCCACCCAGATGGTCAGCTCGGAAGGGGAGGAAGAAAACCTCGGGATGCCAGGACTAAAGTGCCTCTGGCAGTGATCACATCCCAGGCCAAATTCCTCACCTTCGTCACGACCAGTCCTTCGGGCATCCGAGTCGCCGATGAGCCCCACGTGACGGGCGCCAATTGATGAGTATAGGCCCCAGCTAGGCCAGCAGGACACAAGGGTTCGCTCTCCTGCAAATGGAATCTACAAGGAAGTTGGCACGGAAACTGCAAAGTACAAAGACAAAGTTTATTAACCCTTAAGGGTGGTCCTACAACCCATACAACACTCTTCAGTATTGCATAGGGTAGCACAAAGAACTTGCGTACACGGTCCCCTTTTATACACAACAGAGGGGCTCATAAGTGGGTGGATACAACATGAAGCAAAGAGTATTACCTTTTATGGTCATTTTCGATACAGAATCAATATGTGGGCGGAGTAACTAATTTCCTGAGCCCGCAAAAACATGGTCAAGCAAGGACTGACTGATAACAGATGTGGTCAAGTCTGGGCATGCGCCAGACGGACAAAGGAGCTATTTATAGACTGTTACTAGGCAGATTACAAGAGCAACTAACACGAAGATAGGACTCTCCTCGTGCTACGTACGTGGAGGCATGACAAGACAAAATGGAGTCCAGACTTTAGTCAACATAACGGGAGAAACTCGGTCTTATAAGGGGAATTCATGTCTTTAGTGAATGCTTACTCACATCATTATTTCAATTTTCAACACTCCCTGCAGGCCATAAAGTCTAATATCCCTTAGAGACGTTCTAGTTATTGGTAATACTTAGAGGAGGTGAACTTGTGTGCTCACAGGGACCAAAGGTACTTTGCCCGGTAGTCTAATGCAGGGTTCTGGTCAATAGAGCACCATTGGTTATACTTTTCCCCTTTCAGCCATTCAACCATGTTTCATAGTTAGGAAGCTTGGTAGGCAATAATGGAACAAGAGAGAGATGCCTCAGCCCCCATCTCTTGGGTGCCTCATGCAGGTCTTAGCAGATAGCCTTAGTCTCCCATCCACCTTAATATATGTCAACCAGGCTTTCTGTATCCATGCAATATCTTCCCTCCTCAGGGTGAGTGGCTGAGTCAAGAAAACATATAAGATATGTTGTAGCAGTGTCATTTTTATAGCAGCTATTCTACTCCCCTAGGAGAGTGCATGATTTTTACAGGTAGCCAAAGTGGTCCTCGATTTGCACATAGTAGCTCAAAATTCACTGTGGTGCAAGCCAGTAAGCTAAGCGTCAGTGGGATGTAATGCTACCTTGAGGCCCACAAAATGGTGTTTAAGGCACTGAACTATTTACAAGTTTCACCCCACCAACAAACACCAAACTTTCAGATTTAATTATATTGATTTGGGACCTGACACTGTTAAAAATTCCTCAAGTAAAAAGATGAAGGCTTGGAGCGATTGCGTAGGCTCAGTGAGGGTGAGAAGTATATGGTCTGCAAAGGCAGACAATTTTAACGTGTCTTGACAAAAGGAGATAGCTTTAATCTGAGGATGTTTTCTATTTTCTGCGTGCAATGTTCCAAAAACACATCAAAAAGAAGGGATAAAGGAGACCCCGTTCCCCTGCTTTGCTTATACATAAGAGCTCGAAAGTCTGTCCATTAACTTTCCCGATTGCACAGCCAAGCTCCCGAAAGGAGGTTCATCCATCAGCAGATGGATGATGGTTGAAGTTAAGTAATGTTTATTCAACACAATTGTTTGAGATCAAATTAAAAATTCTTTCAAAAGGATAGTATCATCATAGAAAGGAATAAATCAGGTTGTTCCAACCCAATGCATTTCGGGCGAACCTTTTGTCAGGGGAAATTAGATCTGAAAATAATGAAACGGAAATCTACGGATGTAAAACAAGCTCACAAGTACATCAGAGGGTTAGTGGTAATTGTGCAAAGTACCTCATCATTGTACATTTAATCGTGGGCGAAATAAATGAGTACGATAGGAATAGAGCAAACTGTGAGAAAACAAAGGCCCTGTCTCCCTGAATTATTAAAGTTTCTTTACAAGAGTAGCCCTAGGAAACATTAAGGCTGCTACTTCAAATCATCACCTGGCTGCCCTCGTTGATAGATCCATGTAGATGCTCTAGAAATTAGCCTCCGCTGGTTTCCATCTCAGTGATCTTCGATTGTCAACTTCTGGGGTATCTTTTTATTTGTCTGTCAGCTCGGTTTTTAGGTATCCGTGTTGTCTCTTGATCCTGTCCAGTCTGACCTTCGTCATCTTCTGGATTCAGGCCCACAATATGTCTGGCCTGTCTAAGTAAACTCAATCAATCACTTCAAACTTTATTTGGTTTAAAAGGTACAACCATAAAAGCATTCTAAGATAGGCTTATCATTATCTCTAAGTGAACTCATGGTCCAGGAGCGGCACCCTTGTCCCATTACAATGCGAAATAGGTGGCCCACTTATATTTCATGTCATGGTAGATTAGCTAGAAAGTCTGTTTGAAGGAGCACCTCTTATTCAACTTTGTTACTGAAAGATCAAGGAAGAGAAGAAGTTCTGTGTTATTCAAGAAAAGTGTGCCCCCTTCCCATGCCTTTGATTTGAAAAACATTAGTAAAGATACTGTTATATTAAATAATAATGTAAAATATTTTCATATATTTATTTAAATGTAGAAATAAATACAACATCTTAATGCACTATGAACTTAATTGTGAATTAACATTTTAATTAATATAAATATATTAAATTACAATTATATTTCAGAGGTATAAATTTAAAAATAAATCCCCACCTAAGCTAAAAAAAATGAACATTTTATTATGTATTAAAAATGATTTAAAGTGATGAATAGACTATATTACATGTAATTCAATAATATTTTAAATAAATATACTGTAACTTAACTTATAAATTCAAAACAGTTTTTAAAGTCTTTATTGGTAAGTAAAATATATGTATCATTGTTATATTTTTTAAAATTACGTTATATTTATTTATATTTGTAACTATTTTAAATAATTTAATTTAACACAATTACCTATGGGGTCTTATTTTATTTATTTATTCTATGGGAGGGTGTTGCTGTACCATTGGTTGGTCAGGTTTGATGTTGGACTTACTACTGGTTTGGGTTCCTTTTTTTGTATTAACTTTAGTTTGTGAATAGCAAAAGGCGTACTCTTTTGTGGGTAGATTAAAATCCCTCCTTGAATCCCTTCATGACACTCCATATGCCACCATTTACTCCTCCCAAGTACCCTCCTCTTTTGTTGTAAGTATTCCCCATTTTCCAACCACTCCCCTCTGTTCTTGTCACATTTACTACTAATACGTATACTTACCTGTATGGAGACTCCTTAATTGAGGCTTTCAAAGGGCCACAGGGCACACACTGGTTACTGTGGTGGTAGAGGCCTTTTACTCCTGATGTCCCGGGGCCCTGCTCAACTGGCCTAGTACCCCTTCTGCACTTGTCTCTCAGTGGTAGTACTGATTGAGTAGTCAATACACTAAGGGTATCTAGATATAGGTCAGTGAACACAACTCATAACTCAAAGTGCAAAGAATACAAACAATAAGCCAATGTCCAGCCAAATACTCACTTTCATTAGAAAAAGTAGTATTTTATTTCTAACTCTACAAATGCACAGAAATTCAACTTTCAAATGCAACAACACAATCCCCCTTGAGGCTGGGGCTCTAGTAGTTGTCAGACAAATCCCTCTCCCACCTTCCTTCATGTAGCATTTACGGGGTTATTCCCCATTCACTGGTGTGTGCATCCAGGACATGCACACAATTTTTTATTTTATTAAGTACATTTATGCATAGTACAATAACACAAACACAGATCAATGTATTCTTCCATATGATCCTATCAATGGAGGCGTTCTCTGCTTCCCCCTAGGTTTACATATCCAAACTATGGGGCCGATTAGCATGACGGGCGATCCGCCTGCCAAAACACCCCGCCGGACGGCATTTTACCGCCCGCCACATAAGCATGGCGGGGGTTACCGCGGCGGACGGAAAGACCGTTTGCTGCTTTTCCGCCAGTAGGCAATCGTCACAATTGCCTACTGGGCGGAAAAGGCCCATAATATGGTGGAGGTGCCTTACAGGCACCGCCATCCATATTATGATGTGTGCGGTTAAATGCCTTTCCATGGTGAAGACTCCACCATGGAAAGGCATGCGGTTTTCACTTTGGGGGCCCGTTGTGGGCACCGGGGGGGCTGAACTTGGTACCCCCCTACATTGGCGTGCACAAGGTGGCAGCAACCGCGCGTTGTGCATGCCAGTGCACAACATGCATTTTCAGCTTTGTGGCGGGTGCTGCTTACAGCACCGCCCGCTACAGTGTTGAATATGCAGAAGCGATTGCCACGGCGGTGGCATCCTAATCGTTGTGCGGGACCGCCGCACCACTGGCGGCCGGTCCCAGCACCGCTGGGGTGCCAGGTGGACTGTAGTCCGCCCGCCATCCTAATGGACCCCAAAATATCTGCCAATAGTCCCTCTTTTATTGCATTCACCCAGGCAGTGCCAACCCCCCTTTATCTGCAGCTTGCCATAGTCCCCATGGTTACAGTCCTCTGTTTTTTACTCTTGCTTCCCATATTTTGTCCCATTTTTGGGAGCATCCTTGGCTCTGGTAGATAATTTTTTCTGCTGCACAGCACCAATCAAGGTCTTGTTCCCATTCCATCACTGTTGGTGACTGTGACTTCCCCCTTGTTGTGGCAATATTTATTTTGGCTACTACATCTGCTAACATCAACCATAATTTAGCATGTTTTGGCCAATTTATTTCTCCCGTAACACATTGTAAGTGCCATCGGGCTTCTATTGGGACTTCTAGTCCCACCACCTTTGACATCAGAGCTGCAATTGTACTCCAGAATCTCTGCAACCCGGGGCAGTTCCATATTGTATGGAAGAAGTTGCCTTCCTCCCCGCATACCCTCGCACATGTTTGAGTTGCATTTACCGATTTTATAGTCTCGGTATAGTTGCATAGGATCTATGTATAACTCTGATTTGTATCAGTCTAAAACGTACCCTTATAGCTACCTCTTTGGGGTTCTGTGTGACTTCAGACCAGTCATACTCTTCTAGGATCCTGACATCTGTTTCCCAATGCTCCTTAAGGACTAGTAATGGATCTGGGGTGTTATTCATAATCTTTTTGTAAATAAGGGAGGATGCCTTATCTGGTATCAGATCTAACAATAGTCTGTCCTCAAGCTGAGCTGTCTCCAGTAGCTGTTCTCCCAGGCTAATGTGTGTCTTTAGAGCAGGTTTCAGTTGTATGTATGGGAATTTCTCAGAGTCAGGCATTTGGTATTCTAAATGCATTTCCTTGAAAGTCTACCATATTTTGTCCTTCCAAATGTCTCCCAGATATTCAATGCCCATGACTGCTCACGTGCGCAATCCTTTTAGTTCATGCATTTCCCTCAGAAGATCGCTATACCACAGGGGAGTACATTCCGTTCATTTACCTTCCCAGCCCAGGAATTTGGTTGCCTCCCTCCAAAGTCTCACTGTTGTTTGTGCATGTGCCGGTAGTCTATCTGATGCTTCCTTACAATATATTTAGCTTCCAGGTATCCCCTTCCTCCCATCGACCAGTGGTGTACTCTGTATGACGGTTCTTCTCTTCCCGCAAACACCCAATCATCGAGTGCAGCCAGTTGAGCCGGACATTAGTATTCGCGTATGTCAGGGACCGCCATCCCACCATCATATGGTCCTTTCTGTAGCTTATTAAGTGCTATCCGGGGGCTACCCCTGTCCCATAGCACTAGTCGTATCTCCGAATCTATCTTTTGAAAGTATCCCGTTGGTATCGTATATGGGGTATTTTGTAGGACATATAGTAGGCGTGGTAGTACCATCAGTTTAAAAATGGCAGCACATCTCATCAGTGAAAGTGGCAATTGTTGCCAGTATGCCACATCATTCCGCAATCTATGCAGCTAGGTGGCCAAATTATTGTCCCTGAATTCGTTTTCTGTTTGTGAGATATCCATTCCCAGATACTTGAATTTAGTTTTGATCAATATCGCCTTTCCTATGGTCGTCAGTGTAGGTATTTCTCCTGCTAGTACAAATATTAGCGATTTGCCCCAATATATTTGATACCCTGAGTAACTGCCAAATAGTTGGAATATATGGAGTGTCTGATGTATTGTGGAGCGGGGCCTAGTGGTGTATAGGAGAATGTCGTCCACGTATAGCAAAATTCTCTCTTCCCAGTCTCCCCCAACCGGTATGCCCCTTATCAGTGGGTCAGTCCTAACCCATGCTGCCAATGTCTCCAATGCAAGTAGGAACAGCATGGGTGAGAGCAGGAATCCCTGCCTCATACCTTTGTGCAACTTCACGTGCCTAGACACTATACCATTGACCCTTACTCTGGCCAGGAGGTCTGAATATAGCAAATTTATCCAGGCTCGGAAGTTAGGGCCAAAGCCGAAGCGTTCCAGCACCGCGAACAAATATTGCCATTCTATACTGTTGAATGCTATTCGGGCATCTAGTGACAACAGAACGGCATTTTCTTCTGGCTGAATCCTGGTTACATGTATGCCGTATAGGCGCCATAGGTTTAGTCTAGTGCTTCTCCTAGGTATAAAACCTGATTGATCTGGATGGATCAATCCCGTTATTACTTTGATGAGTCTAGTTGCTATGATTTTGGCCAAGACCTTCGCTTCAACAATTAACAAGGAGATAGGCCTGTATGAGGAGCAATCTTCTAAGGATTTACCATATTTTGGGATGACTGCAATCGTAGCCATTCTCTGGTCTTGTGGCAGGCTACCCTTTTGTAGCGATTCCTCAAACATATGCAGCATATGTGGGGCCACCAGAGTCATCACTCCCTTATATAACTCAATTGGTATGCCGTTCGGCCCTGCCGCCTTACCCGATTGTAGTGAGCCTATAGCCCCAAAAACTTCCTCTTCCGAGATATCCCTTTCCAGTTCTTCCTGGTTTACCCGTGTGAGAGTAGGGAGATGCATATCAGTTAGGAGTTCCATACAGACCGCCTTAGTATGGGTCGTCGAGAATTTATATAGCTGCTCATAGTAGGATACAAATGCCTCCGCTATAGTTTCTCTCGTAGTACAGGAATCTCCTTTCATGTTTTTCACCTTCAGTACCCAGTTTCTCTCCCTTTTTCTCTCTTTTAAACCATGCTAATAGTTTCGTGGCCTTGTCTCCTATTTCGTATATTTATCGCTGGGTTGCCCTAGCGTATTCCCTAGCTTTCCCTTCCGCTATGACTCATAACTCCTGTTGCTTTAGCCACATCAGGTGGGCAACCCGCGCATCTGGCTCTGTCGAGGTTGCAAGTTTCATCTCTTGTTGCACTAGTTCCTTCTCAAGTGTTTCATATTGGAGTTTCTTTTCTTTCTTTTCCCTCCCTGACAACGCCTGCACCTGTCCCCTTATTACCACTTTATTCGCCTCCCAGATCACCACTGGCGAGAATACCAACCCCAGATTGTCGTGGAAGTAGTGATCTGTGTGTTCGCATTTCTTATCTTGTATCTGCTTATTTTTAAAGAGCCAGGGGTCAATGCGGGGTGGTAGGATATTCTTTCTGGTGGGGCCTACTAGTCTCACCTCCACAGGCGAGTGGTCAGATAAACCTCGAGCCTTATGTCGTGCTCCACGAAAGCTGCCAGTCGCGGTGTAGTGCGTTAGGATGTAGTCTAGTTAAGAATATACTCAGTGTGGTGCCAGAAAGTACGTATATTGTCTGGATAAAGGGTTGTGTGTGCACCAAATATCTAGCAGTCCTAGTGCCTCTACAAATGTCTTTAAGGTGTCCGCCCCTCCTTCGCAGCTTGCGCTCGATATTCTGTCCATGGCGGGGGTCCATCACTGCATTCAGGTCCCCACCCACTACTAGCACCCCTTCTGGAAATTTAACAGGAATGAACTCAGCTCAGGCAGCATGTCCGAGTGCATCTTGGGCAGTACATACACCGAGCATAGATTAATGACCTGACCCTCCCATACCCCGGAAAGTGCAACACATCTGCCCAACTTATCTTGCCTTGTCTGTTGGGACACTAGGCACAGCGTCGTCCTGGCTAGTATTCCCACTTCCCTGGACCGAGACGTAAACCCAAAAAGATTTTTTCTTTTTTTTGACGGTTTTGTATAGCGCGAACAAGATCCTTGCAGGTATCAGAGCGCTTTACGGGGTACATACAGGTGAATGACATATACATACAATGAGTTAGGCGAATACATTACTGTTAACTAATAGAGACTAGCACATATCTACAAGAGTGTATAGATAGTTCAGGTGAATTTGGACAAGAGAATCGATTTCACTTCTTTTTTCAAGAAAGCAGTAGACGAATTAAGTCTCGTTTCTGGGGGCAAGGCATTCCAAATCCTGGGGGCCATTCCTGAGAAGGTCCGAATGTATGTTTTTTTCTTGGAGAAACATTGTGGTTTAAGTACAAGATTATCAGTACTCCTAGTAGATCTGTTACCTTCCGATAGTACTAGCTTCTCCGCAAGGTATCTCAGGGTTATGTGGTGCAATGCCTTATCTGTCATACAGGCGATTTTCTAATGGTTTCTGGCTTCAAAAGGTAACCAGTTGAGGGAACGAAGGTCAAGGGAAATGTGGCAATTTCTTTTGGAGCCTGTGATGAGTCTAGCGACTGTATTGATTTCGGCTCTTAGTGAAGCGGTTGTTGATCTGGGAAGGCTGATGGACAGAATGCAGAACAATGTCATACATTCAACCCAGTACAGAGACTGGGTCTAAATCCATCATTTTTTTTCTCCCCATGCCATTCCAGTTTGAACCCAGCCATATGTAAATCAGTCTTGACCCTGTGCCCAATGGGAACAGTCCAGCCAGAACTGACAGGCCAGGTCCTCCCTGGACTGGAAACAAGCATCCTAGGACCGGTTTTGGGGTTTCACCCCTCATCAGCCAGGATAGCTTGACTCCACTGGCATGGAGAGCACGGGACCCATGTCTGGGCATACCCGTCCTACTCGCGGTGACATATGCAAAAAGAACAATTGATGAACAGAATGCAGAAGAATGTCATACATTCTCCCCAGTACAGAGATCTGGGCCTAAATCCATCATTTTTTTTCTCCCCATGCCATTCCAGTTTGAACCCAGCCATATGCAAATCAGTCTTGACCCTGTGCCCAATGTGAACAGTCCAGCCCGAACTGCCAGCCCAGGTCCTCCCTGGACTGGAAACAAGCATTCTAGGGCCCCTTGAATTTCTGTATATCCCCCTTGCAGAGTGGGTATCTAGGACTCAGTCAATCACCTCGATGGTCACGGTGGCAGAGCCCCGGCACCGCGGGCCGCTCCCCGCCTCACAGGTGGCTCGGCTCAGATCCTCCCAGCACCTTGTGGTCAGTGCTTCTGACCCTGGGTGAATGCTCTAATGGCGAAGTCAGTATTACCAGGTCTCTACCTGGCTGCAGGATGGATCTGCTGTCTTTCGTCATGGCAGGATCTGCCCGTTGCTCACACCTCGTGACTCATGATGCTATAATTTAGGCCAATGCTTGGGGCCTGGTGTAATATCAGGCCCGGGCCACCTGCACTACGGGCCCTCAACCCAGCCACAGCTTATTCTTCGCAGGCTCCCCTTGCAGAGCAGATACGTGGGCCTTCCCTGGTTACCACTATGTTCTCAGTGGAGGAGTCTATGTCACAAGCCGCTCCCTGTGTTGCATGCCATTCCGCTCACCCTCTCTTAATGCTCTGTAGTCAGCACCTCTCATGTCGGGTGGGTCTGCTCTCATTGGCAGGTTGCGGGGACTTCCGCACCACTCCCAGGCCCCGCCGCCAACAGCTCTCTTCTCAGGCCGTCCGGATATTTCCGACTGCGCCAATTATAACTACGCTCTTGTGTCTTCTACGCTGGTCTAAATACTTCACCACCACTGCAGAGTCTTGGGTCTTTTAACAGCATCTGTTCCAAGGAGTCTTTCTATCACTTATCGAGTGAAAGCAGCTCAGCTACAAAGGATTATTTCAGGATATTTGGGGGTTTATTTGGATCGGTCCGGGGAAGCTCCTCTAGATTGTGGCCATTTTCGCTTGCGGCTCGCCACGGCCTCAGAAATGCACACTATTAGGCTGTTCTCAGGAGCTCCCATTGACTTTTCAGGATTTTATTGAAAGTGTCTATGGTGCTACAAACTAACTTCAGCAGCGAATCCCCCGGGGCCTAAAGGCCCTAGTTCAAGTTTTATCTGCTCCTGCAGCATAGAAGCATTCGGCATTACAGTGGATGCCCTGAGTGCGGGAACTCACAAAATAAGATCCTGCTCAGCGAAGTCGGGCTGCTTGTGGTACACGCTGCAGCATCAGGAGGGCACAGGCTCACTCTCCAGAGTGGCACAGCTGGCTCTTACCAGGGATCAGCTTCCAGCTTCACAGAGACGCTGTAAGTCAAGTTATACCCAGCAGTGGAAAATGAATCCTTCAGCTCTGGACTGGAGTCCCGCAAAGGTGCGTTGTCATCCCCAGCGTCCTGGTCCTCAGAGGTCCGTCAGTACACATTTCTTCGTGTGGCTAGTCCCACTGATCACAACATCACTTCAGTTCTGGGCGTCAGCCTCAAGTCTTTGATGGTTTTGTTCTGGCAGCCCCTCCTGGCATGCTGGATGTTGTGGTACCTTCCATATGCAATGTAGACTTCTCTGGTGCAATTGGCCACATCATGGTGGCCCCTCCTTGCATACGTGTTCGCCACTCAGGTGTTCAAGTGTCCTGGCACGCTGCTCACACAACTGCTTCAACAGTGGTCCCCTGTGTCATGTAGGGTCACCGCTACGAAGCCATGTGGGCATGGCGCCCAGTGCACAATGCTTGATACTTGACTCAGTCTATGGCTGGCTTCTCCTGGCATACGGGGGATGCACACTGACTATTGCCCGATTGGTGCACTGCCGAATCCCCATTCCTCGCACATGAAGTCCTCACGGTAGAGCTCCCCACTGGCCCTTTCTCCCTCCAATGCTCTGCTTTTCCTAATGGGACAAACTGGTCTTGGCAAGCAGGCAAGTCCTGATGATCCATTCTCCAGGATGGGTGGTTTGTTTTCCCTGGTTGATGTCTCCCTCACCTAGCAGGGAGGCTAGAAGGCCTTGACCCCCAGTCTTGGTCACAGGCAGAAGTCTTACAGAGCTTCCCCTTCTCACACAGCGGACTAGCTATTTGGCTGATGACAAATACTTGGGGACTCAACCTCTCTGTCTTCTAGACGTTTTCTAGACACCAAATGTGATTTAGGGTCCGAGTCTTTAAAGTTTTATGTTGGGGTGCTGCTTCTTTTCAAGTGGACACTTCTCAATGTTTTCTCTACTTACAAATTATGTCTGCCACAGCAGACGAGTCTCCGAAGCTGATTGTCCCCCAATACAACTCATGGGAGTGACCAGAGATCACACCTGGATGGTTCTCTGATAGAATATCAATGCCCAAAATATCCCCATACACAAATATTGAGTCATAAATATCGATTTCAAAAATATTGGCATCCTATATTTATAATGGTAAGTATGAAAATATCGAGAAAAAAATGGATGTGAAAAATATATTGATGTACAAAATATCGATTTTTTTTTTATATATGTAAAAAATAATGTTAAAAATAGTAAATAATAAAATGAACTTAAAACAATTATTTGGATTTAATATACATTTCAACAAATATAAGAAATAAATGTAATTTAAAAAAATTTAAACATGCATAAAATGTAATTTGTATATATTTACTTTAAAACAAATAAACTATTCATTTTACTTTATTTACATTTTTATAAATATATAACATTTTGCAAATATATATATATATATACATACATCCCACATATATAAAAAACAAATAATAATTGGATACAAGTATAATAGGATTTTCAACATTACTCGATAACAGATCAATATGATGTTTTATTGTGACTATGTAAAGGTGATATAACGATATTAGATCCATTATGAGGTTTCTTTCCCCAAAGCGAACCATATATTTACATGTCCCATGCAAGTACACACAGCACTATATCGTATATTTATATGTAAACTATTTATTTGAACAGTTTATTTAATGTTGACTGTGATTATATTTATTTATTTATATATTTATATATTTACGCATTGTATGTGTAGGATTTTAGAATTACTATTATCTACATGTTAGGAGGAAATGTCTGTGACATATTTTATCTTTCCCCTTTTTAAACAATGTACAAGGACATAGGACTAGGAAGAAAAATGTGTCTAATACCGAAACAATACACCATACATAGTTTACAACTGATTTTACATCCTGTTAGCCACAGAGTTTACATCCGGGTATTTTACCTTAATAAGGCCAACATATGTATTATGCCAATACACCAAAATCTTTCCCGACTAGAAACTGAATATCAAACTGTGAAGGCGCTAGCACTTTATTCACCACACCTATAATCACCCTTCACATTTTATACATATGATTCACAACCCATATTAGACAAGGCATTAGCCATTATTTGCCAATACAATGAGACATGCCATATACAAGATATTATGCATACAGTTACTTTGAACCAAGTAAAAGGAGAAAAGAATAGTGGGATTATGACCAAAATAACAATCATACACCGAAGATGTACATGAATTTATCTTGGTTTTAGTTTGTTTTAAATTATTTTAAATTATTTAAATTGGTTTAAAATGATTTATATAGTATTGTATTGCGTCTTTATAATGGACTTATTAACACATATTAATCACGAAATGTATCCAAACAATGAATATTTTGTTTATGTCTATGTTGTGAATATCACGTGGTATGCATCACTTAGCACTGTCACGTTAAATATGAAAAAAGTACTTCCTCCGTGTCATGTGATCCTGGCTCACCTTGGAGCCGAAACGCGTCAGGCCGAAGCAGCAATAAACACTTAATTTTAGCACAATACAAGGGTCCGTTTCCGTTTGTGCTAGTCAAGCCAGGAACGACGGAGTAGTCACCTACTGGCGGTCGCCAGTAGGTAGTTATAGTTAGGAGCCTGTTTCCATAGGAAAACCGCAACATTCTATTTTGAATAACTTTGGCGCCGGTCGACGAATCCTCGCGAAAGTTTCAAAATAGGTGGGGCGCTGCGCTCCGCTCCTACCCTGAAAGTCTCGGGGGGATTCGTCAAGCGGGGGCTGAGATAAAAGGGGGGTCCCAAAACGCGTTTTTCCCATACATTTTTCCATAGGACCTTTAGACACAGCTACAGCCCGAACGGCTGAACAGAGTTCCTTGAAATTTGGCAGAGAGGTAGTCTACAGGTCAAGGAAGTGCCTTTTGTAGGTTTGGTGTAAATCTGTTCAGTAGATTCTGAGAAAATAGCCTTTAAATCAATATAGATATCTGAGCCAGCTTACGGTGCGCTTACGGTGCGCGTACGGTGACGTGCGCGTGCGCGATTCTGATTGGCTGTTCGATCTAAGTAAACATTCGAATCGCTCGAAACCAGGAAGCGGCGGCCGCCATTTTCTCTCTCGCACTCTGAGGGGGGCAGCATAAACAAAGTCAAAAAACATCTAAAGGGGTAGTATATTTAGTTCTTAACCACCCAGCATCGATATAGGTGTCCCCCAACAACCCCCAAGGCCAAAAAAACAATTTTAATTTTTTCGAAAAATCGCCGATTACGCTTACCGTACGGTTAAAATTATTTTAAAAAAAAATTATCCACACTTTCCCCACCCCGTGTGCAAATGGTGCCCGAAGGGCACCAATTGTTCATGGCATATACAAAACAAGGAAACTAAAAATGAATACCTTTCACAACGAAGCACATAATATGTCCCCCATGTGCGCACGGTGCGCGAAGCGCATCGTGCGTACATGGCCCATCCCGCGTAACGTGGGCACGCGGTGCGCGCACGGAATGAACTGCGTTAACTGTGCGCGCATGCCACGAATGGCGTAAAGTAACTTAGCATTTAAAAAACCGTACAAATTCACTGAAAAAACCATAGGTTTCACACACGTTATAGTTAGGAATTAGCATTTAAAAAACCTTGCAAATTCACTGAAAAAACCATAGGTTTCACACAAGTTATAGTTAGGAATTAGCATTTAAAAAACCTTGCAAATTCACTGAAAAAACCATAGGTTTCACACAAGTTATAGTTAGCTGTACATTTCACTCGTAAAAAACCAATGAAATTCCCCCGTTATAGTTAGTGCAGGCAACTATAACTCACGCGACCGCAATCCTCTGCTGATGACATATGTGTCTTTATGAAAAAAAAATATTTGTAATATATGTATAGCTAAAATTTAATGGAAGAAGACATGGGCAAATAAGTGTCTAAATACAGTATTAGCATCAGCAGAGGATTGCGGTCGCGTGAGTTATAGTTGCCTGCACTAACTATAACGGGGGAATTTCATTGGTTTTTTACGAGTGAAATGTACAGCTAACTATAACTTGTGTGAAACCTATGGTTTTTTCAGTGAATTTGTGTATATATATATATATATATATATATATATATATATATATATATATATTCACAGAAAAAACCATAGGTTTCAGGGGTGTGTTATAGTTAGCTGGCCATTTCACTCGTACAAAACCATAGAAACTCCTCTGTTATAGTTAGTCCTGCTAACTATAACTCGTGCACCTGCAATGCACTACTGATGATGATGTCACATATTGCATCATTCATGACATGGATGCTTACCCCTAAAAAAATTTACAAAAAAATGGGGCAATAATCAGGGCCCAAACACGGATACCTCCTGTCACTGTTGCCCAGGATTTCCTTAGACTATTCCGCATGTGCTATTTGTTTGCCCAGCATATAGAGCTCCCCGCATGAAATGGATCAAGCCCCTGTGTAAACAGTTAGGCATAAGTTCAGCGCAAACAGCTCTGCGTATCTTTAAGTGTGATACCAAGGAGGTGATTGTGGTTGCTATGGCGAAGTTCTGGTCCACGTGCTGGGTTATAAGGAGGAATCATCTGCAAACTTAAAAGCTATTATTGGGTTTTATGAGAGTATACTGTTATTATTGATCTACTGTTATTACATTAGTCTTGGTGTATTTAATACCTTTTTATCTAATTTATTGATGTGGCTTATATATTTGTGACGCTGTGTCTTTTATGATTTTTAATCGAATAAAGACTAAATGAATTGACATGGTCAGTGACATCACTGATGACATCTCAAATAACATCACTGATGACATCACTGATGACATCATCCAGTGAATGTGGTTTAGTTTGAAATTTAAATATGTATTATATATATACCAATCTGTATTGATGATTGAGTGGATATATAACTGCATGGATGGAGGATTTAGTAGCTGTCTGACTGTCTCTTCAAGTGAGTAATCACAAGTGTCTCACTTAATACATGGATTGGTAACTAAACTATGTGAATGTGTGCATCTCTGTCTCTGTTGTTGTATAACACGCTGCATCAGTTGGTCACTAACTACATGAGTGTGTATATTAGTTATTGATTAGTTGGGTGAGTATTTGTATGGGACACTGAGTATGTGTGTGGTTGTGTGTGGTTGGATGGGGTGTGTGTAACTCTATGCATAGATGTGTGAATGGTTGATTGACTAGGTGTATAGGTTTAAGAGTGCATGTGGAAACAGTTGTTTGGGTGACTGAGTGTATTTATTTGTGTGTTGGTGAGCGAATATATGTTTTAGTTGTACATCTTCAACAAAGTAAAAAAATAAAAGGCATTGTATGTGAGAGTTGGTGTATATAAATAAGTATTTAGTGAGTGTGAGAGTAACTATATAAATGAGTGTATAATTGTAATGCTGATTTTTTAACATGTTACTATGTGTTTGAATAAATGAGGTGTTGTTTGATAATTGTGTAAGTGAGTAAATGTAAGTGTGATTAATTTTTTTCATGAGTGAGTAGGATGACTGCATAACCGACTAAGATGACTGCTGATGTGTCAATGTCTATATATGTGTATAAGTGCATTTGAAAGTGTTCTATTAATTAGTGACTGCATGTATAAGTGATTCTGTTGTTGAATGGGTAGTTGTGTGTGTAGACTTAGGAATCAGTGAGTGGGTACGTAGTAACTGGTATTGGTGTGTCAGTGGTTTCAAATATGGTACTCTGTATTTTACAGTGAGTGATGAAAGGTTATACTAGTGTATGATGAGGTGTATCAGATTGTCACGTGGATGATTTCATCAGTGATGTCATCAGTGATGTCATTTGAGATTTCATCAGTGATGTCATCAGTGATGTCACTGACCATGTCATGAATGGTGCAATATGTGACATCATCAGAGTGAAATGGCCAGCTAACTATAACACCCCTGAAACCTATGGTTTTTTCAGTGAATTTCAAAGCTTTATTAAATGCTAATTTCTAACTATAATGTCTCAGAAACCTATGGTTTTTTCCAGTGAATTTCAAAGGTTTTTTAAATGCTAATTTTTAAGTGTGATAGTAGTAATACCTATTTTTTTGTACTGATTTTCTACAGTTTTTTAACTGTTTATTTATAAATATGTTATTCATTAAATAACATTATATATTTTTCGGAAAATTGCAACACAATGTTTTTTTTTAAAATTCAAACTGAAATATTGATGAATTGTTTTGTTTTCATTTTTTATTTTAATATATTTATATTATTTTCTTTAAAAAAAAATCCCAATTTTTTTCGGAGTCGCACACTCAAAGCGTACACATCACGGTGGGTGCGCAGATTCTAGAAACCATTTTAGAAAAGTCATGAAGAATCCGCGTACGGTGTGCGACGGCTGCGTGTTTTTCAGTTGCATCATATACATTTAATATTACGTGATGTGCGCCATTGGTATGCGACCAGTCCGCGACTCCTGCTCCCGCGCATTCGCGACACATGCTCATTACGGTACGAGATGCTTGCGTGGTGGCGGATCCTGCGTGACGTCATATAGGTGCTGGGGCGCGCTGGGTGCGTGACTCCCGCAAACAAATTGTATGTTCCAAAATGATATTTATGTGTCTTTAATATACATATTAGGGCAAGAGATTATCTAAGATATTCATAAAAATAATATATTTGTATTTATAATAGACATATTATTTTCAAATATATTTTCGCGAAGTCGTTGCGTGCATCGTGAGCGCAGAGAACCAGGTCAGCAGAGCTGCTGTAGAGCCAGAGAAACCAGGTCAGCAGAGCCGTTGTAGAGCCAGAGAACCAGGTCAGCAGAGCTGCTCTAGAGCCTAAGAAGCAGGTCAGCAGAGCTTATCTAGAACCAGAGACCCAGGTCAGCAGAGCTGCTCTGGAGCCAGAGACCCAGGTCTGCAGAGCTGCTCTAGAGGCCGAGAACCAGGTCAGCAGAGCTACTGTAGAGCCAGAGAAACCAGGTGAGCAGAGCTGCTTTAGAGGGAGAGAACCAGGTCAGCAGAACTGCTTTAAAGCCAGAGAACCAGGTCAGCATAGCTGCTCTAGAGCCAGAGAACCAGGTCAGCAGAGCTGCTTTAGAGCCATAGAACCAGGTCAGCAGAGCTGCTCTAGAGGCAGAGAACCAGGTCAGCAGAGCTGCTCTAGAGGCAGAGAACCAGGTCAGTAGAGCTGATTTAGAGGGAGAGAACCAGGTCAGCAGAGCTGCTTTAGAGCCAGAGAACCAGGTCAGCAGAGCTGCTTTAGAGCAGGAGAACCAGGTCAGCAGAGCTGCTTTAGAGCCATAGAACCAGGTCAGCAGAGCTGCTTTAGAGCCATAGAACCAGGTCAGCAGAGCTGCTTTAGAGCCAGAGAACCAGGTCAGCAGAGCTGCTCTAGCTGACACTGACTGACTGACACTGATTCACTGACACTGACTGACACTAATTGACTGACACTGACTGACTGACACTGACTGACACTGACTGACTACACTTTACTACTCAATCTCTACTACTCTCTACTACTCAATCTCTACTACTCAATCTCTACTACTCACTCTCTACTACTCTCTACTACTTACTCTCTACTACTTTACTACTCTCTCTACTACTCTCTCTACTACTCACTCTCTACTACTGTACTACTCTCTCTACTACCCACTCTCTACTACTCTCTACTACTCACTTTACTACTCTCTACCACTCATTCTCTACTACTCACTCTCTAATACTCACTCTCTACTACTCATTCTCCACTACTCGCTCTCAACTACTCTCTACTACTCACTCTGCTACTCACTCTCTACTACTCTACTACTCTCTACTAGTCTCTCTACTACCCTCTACTACTCACTCTACTACATACTCTCTACTACTCGCTCTCTACTACTCGCTCTCTACTACTCGCTCTCTACTACTCACTCTCTACTACTCTCTCCTACTCTCTCTCTCTCTACTACTACTCTCTACTATTCATTCTCTACTACTCACTCTCTACTACTCACTCTCTACTACTCTCTACTACTCACTCTACTACTCTCTACTACTCTCTACCACTCACACTCTACTACTCACTCTCTACTACTCTCTCTCTACTCACTCTCTACTACTCACTCTCTACTACTCACTCTACTACTCTCTACTACTCTCTACTCCACTACTCTCTACTACTCACTCTACTACTCTCTCTCTACTACCCACTCTCTACTACTCACTCTCTACTACTCACTCTCTACTACTCGCTCTCTACTACTTACTCTCCACTACTCGCTCTCTACTACTCACTCTCCACTACTCGCTCTCAACTACTCACTATACTACTGACTCTCTACTACTTTACTACTCTCTACTACTCTCTCTACTTCTCACACTCTACTACCCTCTACTACTAACTCTACTACTTGCTCTCTACTACTCACTCTCTACTACTCGCTCTCTACTACTCACTCTACTACTCACTCTACTACTCACTCTTTACTACTCTCTACTACTCACTCTCTACTACTCCAATACTACTTTACTACTCTCTCTACTTCTCACTCTCTACTACTCCAATACTACTCTACTACTCTCTCTACTTCTCACTCTCTACTACTCCAATACTACTCTACTACTCTCTCTACTTCTCACTCTCTACTACCCTCTACTACTCACTCTACTACTTGCTCTCTACTACTCGCTCTCTACTACTCGCTCTCTACTACTCACTCTACTACTCACTCTACTACTCACTCTCTACTACTCTACTACTCTCTACTACTCATTCTACTACTCTCTCTCTACTACCCACTCTCTACTACCCACTCTCTACTACTCACTCTCTACTACTCACTCTCTACTACTCACTCTCTACTACTCGCTCTCTACTACTCACTCTCCACTACTCGCTCTCAACTACTCACTATACTACTGACTCTCTACTTCTTTACTACTCTCTATTACTCTCTCTACTTCTCACTCTCTACTACCCTCTACTACTCACTCTACTACTTGCTCTCTACTACTTGCTCTCTACTACTCGCTCTCTACTACTCGCTCTCTACTACTCACTCTCTACTACTCACTCTACTACTCACTCTCTACTACTCTCTACTACTCACTCTCTACTACTCCAATACTACTCTACTACTCTCTCTCTACTACTCACTCTCTACTACTCTCTACTACTCACTCTACTACTCACTCTCTACTACTCACGCTCTACTACTCTCTACTAACTCTCTACTACTCTCTACTACTCTCTCTGCTACTCTCTACTACTCACTCTGCTACTCTCTCTACTACTCTCTGCTACTCTCTCTACTACTCTCTACTACTCACTCTCTACTCTCTATTACTCACTCTCTACTCTCTACCTCTCTCTATACTACTCTCTACCTCTCTACCTCCCAACCTCTACCTCTACACATTTACCTCTCTATCTCTCTATACACGCACACATATGCACATATATATATGCATTTATATATCAATCCAATCGCTGAGACTCTCCTAAGGTATCCAAAGGAAAAACAGCAACCACGGACTCTTGAATGCTTCAAAAGCAGTATTTTTTATTTAGCAAATTATCGGCAGCTCGACGCGTTTCAGGACCTAATCCCTTGATCACGAGTGCCGTTAATGTATTTTCATTTGTATAAATAAACACGTGATTTTCCATTTCAAAACAAGTGAACACAGACTATAGAATATACCACCACATAATACACAGATTGTGATAATTATTGATAGAAACAATCCGAAAGGAACCTCCAAAATTAAATTCATTTTGGCAGTACGGGTTGTTTGTAAATCATTATCAATAACAAACCAGTTGTTGACATGAGCCGGACATGATAAAAATAAAAGACAGACTCGCTTCGTCCTAATTCATATTGTTACCCGCAATTGAATTACATTGGTCT
This sequence comes from Triturus cristatus, assembly GCF_964204655.1. Taxonomy (NCBI): domain Eukaryota; kingdom Metazoa; phylum Chordata; class Amphibia; order Caudata; family Salamandridae; genus Triturus; species Triturus cristatus. Next base: position 1,184,379,155 of record NC_140581.1, on the reverse strand, counting down.
CATGAGTAATTGGCATAATTACATAATTATGAATGTAAACGTACATTGCCACAGTGGGCGTTCAAAGAAAAAAATATTATTGGCATGGTTTCTTTTAAGTCCAAGGATACCGTTTCCTGATAGGCGGCAGATTCGTAAGTCACATTCATCATTGCCTCTGTGGGCCATTTGAATCTTGAAACTTTATTTACCACCTAAAAAACGGGTCCTAGCCAAATTCCACAAATAAACATTAAAATACATAGAGCCAACAAAATACAATACAATATATATAAAAAATACTGCTTTTGAAGCATTCAAGAGTCAGTGGTTGCTGTTTTTCCTTTGGATACCTTAGGAGAGTCTCAGCGATTGGATTGGTTTCTTGAGGCGCGCCCCCTCACCACGGACCGCCGTCGTAAGTGGCAAGGACAGGGCTTTCTCGGTGTTTACTGAGATTGTTTGTTGGAATGCATTTATATATATGTATGTGTATATATATATATTTATATATATATATACATACATTTATAAACATATATATATAATCTGCATTTCTATCTAAATACAAATATAAATGCATGCATACATATACATATATGCATACATATGCATGTTATGTACATGAAAGTTTGAAAAACACTAATACAAGCAAAGCTAAAAAAACACCTAATCACAAACAGAATGGCTTTAACTTACACAAGGGCGAGACCTATTGCATTTTCAATGCTTGTTTACTGTGGTTCCATCAAGAAGGCATTCAGATGTGTCACACATTTGCCATAAAGTCTGAATGTTAGCACCCTAGTTGCTCATTAGATCACTGTAGTAAAGCTACTGCCCACCAGGGAAGTCTGCTGCTGGTTTTCAAAGTGCATGTTTCAGTCTGTAAGTCAGATTTTTTTAATGGAATAGAAGAGGATTTGAGAAGTCAAAATGTGCCCTTATTTTTCTTTCTGCAGCACTAATCATTATTTCTATGGCAAAATGAACCCCCTCATTTTGTTCCTTTGCAAATTAAATGTTTTAAGTGTTACCACTTTATTCCTATCAAGATTGCTTCAGGTGTGCCATACTTTTGTCATAAGTAAGACTGTTAGCGCTCTAGCTGTTCTTTAGAACACTCTGGGACATTTTGTCATTGGGCTATACTTGGGCTACATCTGGGTGATATTTGTGCTACATTTGGGCTGTTTTGTCTCTGGTGGCCATCTTGGGAGGCTTATTTGTTATGAAGTTTCCTAATTTCCTCATTTACTACAGTCTCCTCAGTAGGAAATACTTTCAGTTTTTTACTTTAATTCCATCAAGAAGGCATTCAGATGTGTCACACATTTGCCATAAATTCTGAATGTTAGCACTCTAGTTACTTATTAGATCACTGTAGTAAAGCTACTGCTCACCAGGGAAGTCTGTTTCTGGTATTGAAAGTGCATGTTTCAGTCTGCATGTCAGAATTTTTTCATGAAATAGAAGAGGATTTGAGAAGTCACTAAAAATGTGCCCTAATTTTTCTTTTTTCAGCACTAATCATAATTTCTATGGCAAAATGAACCCCCTCATTTTGTTCCTTTTAAATTAAACTACTCACTCTCTACTACTCACTCGCTGCTACTCTCTACTACTCACTCTCTACTACTCACTCACCACTACTCTCTACTACTACTCTCTAATGCTCACTCTCTACTACCCACTCTCTACTACTCACTCTACTACTCTCTACTACTCTCTACCACTCACTCTCTACTACTCTCTCTCTACTACTCCCTCTCTACTACTCACTCTACTACTCTCTACTACTCACTCTCTACTATTCACTCTCTACTACTCACTCTCTACTACTCACTCTCTACTACTCTCTCTCTACTACTCTCTACTACTCTCCTGCTCACTCACTCTCTACTACTCACTCTCTACTGCTCACTCTCTACTACTCACTCACTACTACTCTCTCTACTACTCACTCTCTACTAACTCTCTACTGCTCTACTACTCTCTCTACTACTCACTCTCTACTACTCACTCTACTACTCTCTACTGCGCACTCTCTACTACTCTCTTCTACTCACTCTCTACTACACACTCTCCACTACTCACTCTCCACTACTCACTCTCTACTACTTGCTCTCTATCTCTCTCTACTACTTACTCTACTACTCACTCTCTACTACTCTACTCCTCACTCTCTACTACTCACTCTCTACTGCACACTATCTACTACTTGCTCTCTACTACTCGCTCTCTACTACTCACTCTCTATGACTCCCTACTACTCACTCTACTACTCACTCTCTACTACTCATTCTCTACTACTCCACTACTCTCTACTACTACTCACTCTCTATTACTCTACTACTCCCTACTACTCTCTCTCTACTACTCACTCTACTACTCACTCTACTACTCACTCTCTACTACTCTCTCTCTACTACTCACTTTCTACCACTCACTTTCTACTACTCTCGACTACTCACTCTCTACTACTCACTCTCTACTACTCTCTCTCTACTACTCACTCTCTACTACTCTCTCTACTACTCACTCTCTACTACTCACTCTACTACTCTCTACTACTCACTCTCTGCTACTCTTTCTACTACTCTCTACTACTCACTCCACTACTCTCTATTACTCATCCTCTACTTCTCTACCTCTCTACCTCTCTCTACCTCTCTCTACTACTCCCTCTCTCTCTACCTCTCTATCTCTACCTCTCTACCTCTCTTCCTCTACACCTCTACCTCTCTACCTCTCTCTACACGCACACATATGCACATATATATATATGCATATGCATTTATATATATGTATGTGTATATATATATACATACATATATAAACATATATATAATCTGCATATCTATTTAAATACAAATATAAATGCATGCATACATATACATATATGCATACATATGCATGTTATGTACATGAAAGTTTGAAAAACACTAATTAAAGCAAAGCTAAAAAGCCACCTAATTTCAAACAGGATTGCTTTAACTTAAACGAGGGTGAGACCTATTGCATTTTCAATGCTTGTTTACTTTGGCTCCATCAAGAAGGCATTCAGATGTGTCACATATTTGCCATACATTCTGAATGTTAGCACTCTAGTTGCTCATTAGATCACTGTAGTAAAGCTACTGCTCACCAGAGAATTCTGCTGCTGGTATTCAAAGTGCATGTTTCAGTCTGCATGTCAGAATTTTTTAATGGAATAGAAGAGGATTTGAGAAGTCAAAATGTGCCCTAATTTTTCTTTCTGCAGCTCTAATCATAATTTCTATGGCAAAATGAACCCCCTTGTTTTGTTTCTTTGCAAATTAAATGTATTACGTGTTACCACTTTATTCCTATCAAGATGGCTTCAGGTGTGCCATACTTTTGTCATAAGTAAGACTGTTAGCGCTCTAGTTGTTCTTTAGAACACTCTGGGACATTTTGTCATTGGGCTATACTTGGGCTACATCTGGGTGATATTGTCACGGGCTTCGGTGATCTTCTCCTCGGGATAACGCCGATGCTATTTTAGGGTCCACCTCCCATCCGCCCCCAGTCCGGAATACGTATAATACCCTCGGACTCAGAGGACAGGTGGGCGAGGGAAGGGAAGGATAGGGACTGCAGGGAGAGAGATCTGGAAAGAAATAAGGAGAGGTATTAGACACTGCGCCTGCATCCCCACGCTCCCCTCCCTTCGTCGGGCTCTCCCCCGTACCTGTAGCTCCTTCCTCCCCTGTGTGGTCTCTTAGAATTATTTTGGGTCGTAGCCTCGACCCAGTTATCCTCACTGGGCGAAAGCTCGATGATCCGGATTTGAGTAGGGCTTCCGTTTGTCTCAGGAAGATGCGTGCTGAAAGCCCCCACGAATGCCTGAAGTGAAGGCCAGTCAAGTGGCCGGCGCTTCTACTCTACGCCCGGAATCCTGGGGCGGAGGAGCGGCGCGGCTGTGCTGGTGCCCACCTCCGCACTGTCCCGTTGCTTCACGGGTACGTGAGGGGTGGAAGGCAAGATCAGGAGGAACCAGGGTCTGGAGCGGTACGCGCTACCACTCAACGCCCGGAAATCCTGGGGCGGAGGAGCGCTGTGGCGGTGCCGGTGCCCATCTTCGCACGGACCCGTTGCTTCACGGGTACGTGAGGAGAGGAAGGCGAGCTCGGGAGGAGCTAGGGGCTGGAGCAGTACGCGCTACTACTCGACGCCCGGCAATCCTGGGGCGGAGGAGCGCTGATCCACTGTCGCACCCCTCGTAGGCGGTCGAGGGTCGTTAGCGGAAAAGGAAGGCCAGGTCGGGGTCAGGGTGAACTCGGGACGAGGTGCTGCAAGGCTGCGCCTCTCTCACTCACCTCGACCGGGACCTGCAGGGACGCAGCTGCGCGCGGGTTGCTGTGACGGACGTTGTTCACCAACGGGATCCGGCGTCTCTCTTCTCGTCTGACCGGAGCGGAGGGACTCGGCGGGACGGGTCTTGGCTGGGCCGTTGATCTGCAGGTACGGGTCCGGAATCATTGGCAACGCCCCCAAGTAAGACGGGACCTTTATCCATTTCCCGGGCTCTTGCGCTGTCACGTGACTTGTGCTGCAGCGCCTTCTGGGAAATGGAGTTCCGTTCTCCGCCGTTTCGCGGCAAGCCCCGGAATCATGACAGAACATCCCGCTTCACCCCGGCTCCCGGAGCAGCGGGGCCCCCAGGCTTAGTGGGGGTGCGGCGATGGAAGGCCGCCACCAGGCGGGCAGCATGCACCGCAGCGGCAGGTTCCCAGGAATTCTCCTCAGGCCCATATCCCTTCCAAGCCAGAAGGTACCAGAGCTTGCCCCGAACCAGCTTGGAATCCAGGATGCGTTGAACGACAAACTCCTGGTCGTGGTGCACCCATACCGGAGCCGGGGCCTTCCGAACAGGACACCTCGAGGGCTTGAGCAGCGATACGTGAAACACCGGGTGTATGCGCATCTGTGGGGGCAGACGCAGCTGCACTGCCACGGGGTTCACGTGCCGGACAACAGGGTAAGGCCCGATGAACTTGGGAGTGAATGCGCTGGGTTTCCGGAACCGAATGTTCCGTGTGGACAGCCACACCCTCTCTCCCTTGTGGTACACCGGTGTAGGACGACGGTGTTTGTCGGCCTGGGCTTTATACCTGTCCTTCGCTCTCTGTAGGTTTGTCTGAGCCTGCCTTAAGGCTGAGTGAATGCTGCGGATTCTGTCCTGCACATCGGGGAGAGGCACTTTCTCTTGAGGGAGGAAAAAGGGAACAAAGCGAGGATGGAACCCTGAGGCTAGAAAGAAGGGTGTGTGGTGTGTGGAAGAGTGTTGGGAGTTGTTATATGCTACCTCAACCACCCACAGCAAGTCGACCCAGGTGTTTGCTGCTTGGTCCGTGTAGCAACGAAGATACTGCTTGAGAGTTTGGTTAAGTCTCTCGGTCTGGCCGTCGGTCTGTGGGTGGAAACTCGTGGAGAGGGATGATTGGATGCCGAGTTGTTCACACCAGACCTTCCAGAATCTCGCGGTGAATTGCGTCCCTCTGTCGGACACGATGTCTCGCGGAAGGCCGTGCAGGCGCACGACGTGTAGCAATAGGAGTTTCGCCAACGCCCCTGCCGAGGGGACCTGTTTACAGGCGATAAAGTGACCCATCTTGGTGAGATAGTCTATGACGACCACGATCGCCGTACATCCTTGGTCCTTCGGCAACCCCACCACAAAGTCGATCGAGATTCTTTCCCAAGGCTTCCGAGGGGTAGGAAGAGGCATAAGAAGACCTTGTTTTCTTTGATGGTCGGGCTTCATTTGGGCACAAATCCCACACTGTTTTACCCATAGCAAAACATCGGGACGTACCGACGGCCACCAGAACTGCCTTAGGACCTTTTCCAGGGTTTTGGTTCCCCCCATGTGCCCGGCACTGGGCACGCTATGACACCAGGAGAAAACGAGTTTCCGGAGTTGCAGTGTGGGGACTAGAATTCTGGAACCATACAAGGGAAGACCATGTTGGATACGCCATTCCTTATGGCTTTTTAGCCATGAAGTCCATGCGAACGTTTGGATCCCTTTCTTTACTCTTTGAAGGAAGGATTCGGTTTTGAGGCAGCCGATGACTTGCTCTGGTGATAGGATGGACTGGTCTGGTGTCTCCGCCGGGAGGTCCGAATCGCACTGTCGGGATAACGCATCGGCTTTCTTGTTCTGTATCCCGGGCCGATACGTGACTACGAAGTTATACTCCGCGAAAAAGAGCATCCACCGCTTCTGACGAGGTGAGAGGTGCCGGGCTGACCTCAGGAATTGGAGGTTCCGGTGGTCCGTGTATACTGTCACCTGGTGTCGTGCTCCCATCAGCCAATGCCGCCATTCCAGAAACGCTTCGCGGATGGCCAGCAGCTCTTTTTCGGAGATGGTGTAGTTCAGCTCTGCCGGGTTTAACTTTTTGGACATAAACGCGACCGGATGGAGTAGACCGGTGTCGGGGTGGCGCTGAGACAGTATAGCGCCCACTGCCTCGTCGGAAGCATCCGCTTCTACAATGTATGGTAGATCTGGTTTGGCATGTCGTAGGATGGGAGCAGACGTAAAGGCCCTCTTGAGTCGGTCAAAGGCCCCTTGGGCTTCGGAGGACCATAGGAAGGGAATCCCCTTCCGTGTTAACCTGGTAAGCGGGGTCACTGTCTGTGAGAAGTGACTGATGAACCGACGGTAAAAGTTCGAGAAGCCAAGAAAGCTCTGCACTTCTTTCACAGTTGTGGGTTGCGGCCACCGGGCTACCGCTTGCACCTTCCGGTCAGTCATGATTTGTCCTTCCGGGGTCAACAAGACGCCCAGGAATTCCACGGTGGTAACGTGGAATTCGCATTTTGTCAGCTTGCAAAACAAGTGGTTTTCTTCAAGGGCCTTCAACACTGTCTGGACGTGGCCGACATGTTCTTCAGGATCAGACGAAAAGATAAAAATATCGTCGATGTATACAACTACGTATTTGTCCAGAAATTCCCTCAGTACCTCGTTGAGGAAATATTGAAAGGCCGCCGGGGCATTGCAGAGCCCGAACGGCATCACCAGGTATTCGTACAGGCCGAAACGGGTTTTAAACGCAGTCTTCCACTCATCGCCCGCGCGTACCCTTACCAGATGGTACGCCCCCCGGAGGTCCAATTTAGTGTATATTTTTGCCTCTCGAACTTGCTCCAACAACACGGGAATGAGCGGTAAGGGATACTGGTTCTTGACCGTCATGGCATTGAGGGCTCTGTAGTCGATGCAACAGCGTAACTCGCCGTTGGCCTTGGGTATAAAGAAGAGCGGGGACGCTGCAGGGGACCTAGAGGGACGGATAAACCCTAGCTGTAAGTAGGTGTCCAGGTATTCTCGCAGATGCCGGGTTTCGGGCTCCGTGAGGGCATAAATCCGACTGCACGGAACGGTGGCTCCAGGAATTAGGTCGATGCGGCAATCATAGTCGCGATGCGGCGGTAGGTCTTCCGCTTTCTGTTTATCAAAGACTTCATGATAGGGTGCATACCAGTCGGGGAGGGTCACCTCCTTCTCTGCGGCCGTCGCCACGTACTGGGAGGTACTGGTGCTCTGTTGTGGATCGGTTTCTAGGTGACCGTAGTGGGTCCGGCAAAAGGGAGAGCAAAACCGGATTGTGTTGGTAGCCCAATGGATGACGGGCTCATGTTTTCGTAGCCAAGGTAACCCAAGGATGAGGTTGCATCGAGGAGCGTGGATGATGTTAAAAGTGAGCCACTCGCTGTGGTCCTCCCCTATGGCAACCCTCAGGGATGGCGTTGCGTGTCTGATTGGACCGGAGTCCAGCTCCTTTCCATCGACGGCGAACACGAGTTCGGGTGTTTCATTGAGGAGGAGGGGGATCCCCAACCTGTCCGCTTCCCTGCGGTCCAGAAAGCAGCCCGTGGCTCCGGAGTCGATCATGGCCCTGACCTCGCGGGGCCCATTGTCGAGCATGACTCGCACGGTGATATAGAAGTGGTCTGGTTCTTTGGAGGTGTCGGCTTCCAGAGAAGGGATGGAGTGATAGCCTGAGGGTATCCCTACTGGTACCTTCAAGCGCTTGCGTTTCCCGCCTGCCCTTCACTGGCGCAGGCCGCTGTTTGGTTGGCCCGTAAGCGACTGGTTTTCGGGCGCACCGGGCATTCTCGTAAGAAATGGCCTTTCTTGCCGCAATATAAACAGAGACCCTGTTTCCGACGGTGGTCTCGCTCGGTGAGGGTTAGGGAGGCCCTTACCGTCCCTATCTCCATGGGGTCCGTGCGGCTGGAAGATGGTTCCGGGGTGCGGGGATGTTCGGAGAAAAGAGGAGCCTTGTCTTTTCTTTTGTGTTCCCCTTTTCTTTCCCGGAGTCGATATTCCAGGCGGGAAGCGAGTTCTATCATGGCGGCACAGGTACCTGGTTGGGGGTCTATTTGGGCTATGACATCTTTTAAGTCTTCGGTCAGTCCTCGGTAAAAGATTGCGGCTTGCTTGGACTCGGGCCAGTCGGTTTCCGCCACCAACCTACGAAAGCTGTTGACATACCCCAGGAAGTCGCTGTTGGATTGGCGAAGGTCAAGGAGGTCGCGATCGGCGGAGAAGGTGTCCGCCCGTCGATCAAAGGTCTTTTCAAATTCATGACGGAATGAGTCCCAATCGTACAAGAGGGCGTCGTCTCTTCTCACGATGGGGACCGCCCATTGTGCGGCTTCTCCAGTTAAGTAGGAGATTAGGAAAGCCACCCTGGCTTGGTTCGTGAGAAACAGTTTTGGCTTGCAGTGGAAATGCAACTACACCTGGGTCAAGAAGACTTGCACTTTTTGAATGTCCCCGTGAAATCTTTCCGGGGGGGCCAAGGGTATGTGTGTCGGCATCTCCACTACTACCCGGTGTGTCTGTGGAAGGGGGATGGTCCCTGCATCAAAGGGATTGCGTTGGATGCGATCCAGGCGGGCATGTAGGGCTGCCGATTCAGCCCTAGACGCCTCTACATCTAGTTGTACTTGAGCCAATGCGGCCAGTACGTCGTCTAACGAGGCCATGCCTTGGCAATGGCGTGATCAGGAGGAGAGAATTCGTGGGCCAATGATTCTGTCACGGGCTTCGGTGATCTTCTCCTCGGGATAACGCCGATTCTATGTTAGGGTCCACCTCCCATCCGCCCCCAGTCCGGAATACGTATAATACCCTCGGACTCAGAGGACAGGTGGGCGAGGGAAGGGAAGGATAGGGACTGCAGGGAGAGAGATCTGGAAAGAAATAAGGAGAGGTATTAGACACTGCGCCTGCGTCCCCTTGTTCACCAACGGGATCCGGCGTCTCTCTTCTCGCCTGACCGGAGCGGAGGGACTCGGCGGGACGGGTCTTGGCTGGGCCGTTGATCTGCAGGTACGGGTCCGGAATCATTGGCAACGCCCCCAAGTAAGACGGGACCTTTATCCATTTCCCGGGCTCTTGCGCTGTCACGTGACTTGTGCCTTCTGGGAAATGGAGTTCCGTTCTCCGCCGTTTCGCGGCAAGCCCCGGAATCATGACAGATATTTGTGCTACATTTGGGTTCTTTTGTCTCTGGTGGCCATCTTGGGAGACTTATTTGTTATGAAGTTTCCTAATTTCCTCATTTACTACAGTCTCGTCAGTAGGAAATACTTTCAGTTTTTTACTTTGATTCCATCAAGAAGGCATTCAGATGTGTCACACATTTGCCATAAATTCAGAATGTTAGCACTCTAGTTGCTCATTAGATCACTGTAGTAAAGCTACTGCTCACCAGGGAAGTCTGCTGCTGGTATTGAAAGTGCATGTTTCAGTCTGTATGTCAGAATTTTTTAATGAAATAGAAGAGGATTTGAGAAGTCACTCAAAATGTGCCCTAATTTTTCTTTCTGCTGCACTAATCATACTTCCTATGGCAAAATGAACCCCCTCATTTTGTTCCTTTATAAATTAAATGTTTTAAAAGTTACCACTTTATTCCAATCAAGATGGCTTCAGATGTGCCATACGTTTGTCATAAGTAGGACTGTTAGCGCTCTAGTTGTTCTTTAGAACACTCTGGGAAGCTGCAGTAGAACGCAAAGGAATCAACTGACAGTCTCTGTCCTTGTTGGATGTACATGTTTTACTGAGAATGTCAGACTTCATTCTCACTTGACTGAGAAAGATAATGTGAATTTACAGAAAATATGCTCTCAGTTTAGCTTATAGATCACCTTCCAAACCTCTGTGGGAAAAGCATGAGAAAATAGTTTTCTCTCAAACATGATTCATGATGTCCCAGCAGAAGGCTTTTTAACATAGTAAAATCACCTTAGAACACACCACAATTCCTAAAATGAGTATGGTACCATCAACAAATGATTTATAATGTAACTAAAGTCTTAAAACCTTCTAATAACTGCAATGCTTTTTAATGAGGTGCTATCATGTATATTGGTCCCAAGATGGCTGCCAACACTTCTTGGATGAAGTGCTGACAGCCAATAAGATCTCACGATGAGATCTGTGGTTAGGCTCCGCCCAGATATATCGATAATTTTACTTTTGATTTTCTCAGCAACTACTGAACGGATTTACACCATTTAACCAAAAGGCACGCGTGTGAACCAAGGGCTACCTCTTTGCCAAATTTCGTGTAATTCCGTTCAGCAGTTCGGGCTGCAGCTGCGATTAACGGTTCCTATGGAAAATTGCATGGGGAAAACTTGTTTTGAGACCCCCATTTTTCTCGGCCCCCGCTTGACGAATCAACCCGACACTTTCAGGAGAGGTGCGGTCCGGAGCGCCCCACCAGTTTTGAAAATTTCACGAAGATTCGTCAACCGGCACCAAAGTTATTCCAAATAGAATGTTGCGGATTTCCTATGAATAATAGGTCCTAACTATAACTACCTACTGGCGACTGCCAGTAGGTAATATATATGTGTATATATATATATACAGGGAGGGAGCCAGTTCGAAGGCTCTGGTTGTCAGCCACAAAGCGGGGCAGGTCTCACCTCGGACATTTGCATTTATTTTAACCACGAGACTGTGACATTGCTCCCACGAGGGTAAAACTAAGAGCACTACATCACCCAGAAGGCCACGAGGAAGGTCACGCCCACTGAGGCAGGTGCTGGAATCAAAAGGTGCTCTCAGTTGCACTTCCAGTCGTCGTGCAACAAACGCCACTGAAGAAAGGTTTACCCCTGAAACGCGTCTGGCGTACATGTACTGAATTTTGTTGTCCTTGGATGTTTCCTGCTGGCAGGCTGTCTACCCATTAAAAGAGCGTTAATTTACCTCTGTGTGGCTTTGCTTCGAATGGGTTTCCTGTTGTTGTGGATTTAAAGGCGGCCCTTAACCGGTCGCGAAGAGGAGCCCACCGCTGTTAGCGGGTCTTTGGCGGCACCACGCTGGCGCTGCCATACTTGGAACGAAGGGAACTGGAGCCTTTACAGGGAGGGAGCCAGTTTGAAGGCTCTGGTTGTCAGCCACAAAGCGGGGCAGGTCCCACCTCGGACATTTGCATTTATTTTAACCACGAGACTGTGACATTGCACCCACGAGGGTAAAACTAAGAGCACTACATCACCCAGAAGGCCACGAGGAAGGTCACGCCCACTGAGGCAGGTGCTGGAATCAAAAGGTGCTCTCAGTTGCACTTCCAGTCGTCGTGCAACAAACGCCACTGAAGAAAGGTTTACCCCTGAAACGCGTCTGGCGTACATGTACTGAATTTTGTTGTCCTTGGATGTTTCCTGCTGGCAGGCTGTCTACCCATTAAAAGAGCGTTAATTTACCTCCGTGTGGCTTTGCTTCGAATGGGTTTCCTGTTGTTGTGGATATATATATATATGTGTATATATATATCTATATTCACTGAAAAAACCATAGGTTTCACACACGTTATAGTTAGGAATTAGCATTTAAAAAACCTTGCAAATTCACTGAAAAAACCATAGGTTTCAGACATGTTATAGTTAGCGGAAATTTTACTGATAAAAAACCAATGAAATTCCCCCGTTATAGTTAGTGCAGGCAACTATAACTCACGCGACTGCAATCTTCTGCTGATGCTAATACTGTATTTAGACACTTATTTGCCCATGTCTTCTTCCATAAATTTTTAGCTATACATATATTAGAAATATTTTTTTTTGATAAAGACACATATGTCATCAGCAGAAGATTGCGGTCGCGTGAGTTATAGTTGCCTGCACTAACTATAACGGGGGAATTTCATTGTTTTTTTATCAGTAAAATTTCCGCTAACTATAACATGTCTGAAACCTATGGTTTTTTCAGTGAATTTGCAAGGTTTTTTAAATGCTAATTCCTAACTATAACGTGTGTGAAACCTATGATTTTTTCAGTGAATTTGTACGGTTTTTTAAATGCTAAGTTACTTTACGCCATTCGTGGTGTGCACGCCCACTTAACGCAGTTCGTTCCGTGCGCGCACGGTGAGCACGCGGTGCGCTTCGCGCACCGCGCGCCCACTTTACGCAGTTAGTGCCATACACGCAAGGTGGGCACGCAGTGCGCTACGCGCACCGCGTGCCCACGTTACGCACCGTGCGCTCATGGAGGACATATTATGCACTTCCTTGTGATAGGTAATCTGTTAAATTTAATTTGTAAGTGATGACAATAATATGCCATGCACAGAGAGTGTTTTTTTTTTTATTAAAATTTTTAGCGTAAGCGCACCGTACGCGTACGGTAAGCGTAATCGGCGAAATTTTCCAAAAATAAAAATTTACCGTTTTTGGCCTTTGAGGACTCAACTAACATGGCTATGTGCATGGGCGCTGTCTAAACAGCCCCTTTAAATGTTTTTTGCCTTTGTTTACAGCCCCCCCTCAGAGTGCGAGAGAGAAAATGGCGGCCGCCGCTTCCTGGTTTCGACTGATTCGAATGTTTACTTAGATGTAACAGCCAATCAGAATCGCGCTCGCGCACGCCACCGTACGCGTACGGTAAGCTTACGGTAAGCGTACCGTAAGCTGGCTCAGATATATATATTGATTTAAAAGCTATTTTCTCAGAATCTACTGAACAGATTTACACCAAACCTACAAAAGGCACTTCCTTGACCTAGGGACTACCTCCCTGCCAAATTTCTAGTAATTCTGTTCAGCCGTTCGGGCTGTAGCCCTGTCTAAAGGTCCTATGGAAAAATGCATGGGAAAAACGCGTTTTGGGACCCCCCTTTTATCTCAGCCCCCGCTTGACGAATCCCCCCGAGACTTTCAGGGTAGGAGCGGAGCGTAGCGCCCCACCTATTTTGAAAAATTCGCGAGGATTCGTCAACCGGTGCCAAAGTTATTCAAAATAGAATGTTGCGGATTTCCTATGGAAAAGGGGTCCTAACTATAACTACCTACTGGCGACCGCCAGTAGGTAATATATATATATATATATATATTCACTGAAAAACCATAGGTTTCACACACGTTATAGTTAGGAATTAGCATTTAAAAAACCTTGCAAATTCACTGAAAAAACCATAGGTTTCACACACGTTATAGTTAGCTGGACATTTCTCTCGTAAAAAACCAATGAAATTCCCCCGGTATAGTTAGTACAGCTAACTATAACTTGCGCGACCGCAATCCACTGCTGATGACGTCACATATTACATCACTCATGACATGGTCAGTGACATCACTCATGACATCACTGATGACATCTCAAATGACATCACTGATGATGTCACTGATGATGTCATCCAGTGAACGTTTAATTTGCAAAAAAAATTATAAATATAGAGAAAGGCCTGTTAAAGAATGAGTGGGTGTACAAGTGTGTAAAGGGATGATTTTCTGTGTTGTGTAACTGACTCGACAAGTGAGTCCTTTAACTACATCTTACTTCAGACTAGTGCATAAAGTGTATAAATGTTTTGTATGTGTCTGTGTGTTGGTGTATAAGTCATGGTATGGTTTTGTGAATAGCTATATAAGTGTCTATATGGGTTATTGATTGCTTGTCTCAGTATCTGTATGAGTTCCTGCGTGTTTGTGTGGGTAAAGTGTGTGTGAGTGTGCATAGATGAGTGAGTGTGTGATTCTATGACTGGTTGTTATTAAAAGTGCATCTCTGAAGGACTGTATGGTTGAGTGAGTGTATGTATGGCTGTGTTATGGTTTGAATGTATATCTCAGTGGTACATTTGTGACTAACTAAATATGTAAAAGGCATTATATATGTGTGTAAGAGTATATAAGTGGTTAGATGTGAGAGTGTGTGATTGTGACAGTGACTGTATGGATGAATGTGTGCTTGTGTCAATGATTCTAATTGAGCATAAGAATATGATACTATTTTTGTGAGTGAACTTGAGTGTGTATAACTGCATTAATGAGTAAATGGCAGTGTGATTATTTGTATGAATGACTAGGTGTGAGAGTACCTCTATGGATGATTGTTAGTGTGTGAGTGTCTATAGATATATGTATAAATTCATATGATACTTTTTTATGGACTGAATGTAACTATGAGTGACTGTACAGGTGAGTGTGTGGAGGTGAATGAAGATCTAAAAGTTATTTTTTGGGTATGCAGTTATTAGTATTGCATTATTTATGGATTTGAGAATGGAACTGTGTAATTTTCAGTTGGTATATCAATGGTTTTATAAGGGTGTGAGAAGATGTGGTAATGTATCACATTGATGTCTTCAACAGTGACATCATCAGTGATGTCATTTGAGATGTCATCAGTGATGTCATGAGTGATGTCACTGACCATGTCATGAGTGATGTAATATGTGACGTCATCAGCAGTGGATTGCGGTCGCGCAAGTTATAGTTAGCTGTACTAACTATAACGGGGGAATTTCATTGGTTTTTTACGAGAGAAATGTTCAGCTAACTATAACGTGTGTGAAACCTATGGTTTTTTAAGTGAATTTGCAAGGTTTTTTAAATGCTAATTCCTAACTATAACGTGTGTGAAACCTATGGGTTTTTCAGTGAATTTGTATGGTTTTGTAAATGCTAATTTTTTAATTATTAAATTATATATATTTTTTTTTTATAAAAAAAAAAATCCTATGTATTCATTTATATATTATCTGTATCCTTTTATTTGTTTTTGCTCTTTTTTTTAACTTTCAATTAGGATAAAGTTGAACAGTTTATTTAATTTTTGCAATTAATTTTTCTCCACTTTTTTTTATATAAATTCTTGGGGTGCGCGCTCAGAGCGCACACCTAGTACGTTTTCGTAAGTTTTTTATGAATACCGTCGTACGTTATTTACGTACGCATACATACGTTTTAGTGCGCGCTGGGAGCGCGCACCCAGTACGCATGCGTACGTACGTATGCGTACATACGCATGCGTGCGTGCGTCGTACGCGCTCCACGCGGTTCACTTCCGCATACGCTTAAATTACGCGCGTTTACGTTCGCGTATACGCGTGTGCAATGTATGCGCGTTACGTACGCGCATATGACGTATGCACATGCGCTCCTACGCGTTCGCGCATGCGTAATCACAAGGTGCGCGCTCGGAGCTTGCTCAGTGCGCGCACCTCGGGTTATATGCATAATAAAACAACACTTCTAATTGGTTAACATTACTTTCAGTTTCTGATTGTTTCAACACCACACCCAATCCCCTCATGGCAAGTCATGTGATCAAGAATCATCACTTTTGATTGGTTTGAAGTACTTTCAGTTCCAGATTCTTCCCAAACCACACCTACTCCCCTCATTATTAGTTCTGATTCCTTTGGAGAAGGAGCTATTCTGTTGTTGAGAGACAATGGCTGAACAGCAACCATCTTCAGACACTGACCAGGACACTCTTGAGAGGCAGAGGAACAGGAAGCAGAAAGACAGCTTTATATGGCAGTTTTTTACTTTTCCAGAGGGACAAAAAAAGGTAAATGCACCGAAAGTTACTTGTACATTGTGTCAAAAAGTCTTATCACGTGGGAATGCTAACAAGAAGTATTCTTTTAGCATACACACAATGACGAGGCATGTTGAGGCAATGCATCCAGTATCTTTTCGTCGAGCTTCTGGAGCAAACCCTCCACCTGCTCAGCCGACGACATCTGCAGCAGCTCAGCCGAGCACATCTTCGGCAGCTCAGGCGAGCACTTCTTCTGCAGTGGTGCCTTTGCCTTCTTCCACACCTCTTATTGGACCACCTTGTTTGGTGAGGTTGTCCACACGCTGCACTGATTGCGGTCGACTTATTTCTGTGGGTGAGACCAGTCTTGATCTCATTCAGAGAAAATTTGATGCGCATGAGTGCAGTAGGCCATAGATGTTTTTTCATTTTTTTCGTTTTTCTCTTCCTGTTTCCCTACATTAACCCAAGGGCTCTTTTAAGAGCCACTTAAAAACTAAACCCCAAAAAATTTTGGGGGGATTTTTTTTTTTTTTTTTTTTTGGGGGGGTGCGCGCACCTTGCGCGCACCCTAGGATGTTTTTAAATTTTTTTTTTTTTTTTTTTTAATTTAATGTACAAAGAGAGGTGAAGAAATGGAAGCATGAAAAGGGAGGATTGAGAAATACAAATATTTTTCACTTATTTTTTAAAAAAAATTACTTATTTTGAAAAAATAAATTTTTAGTATTTTGCAAGGGAACAGAATTTCGTTTTTTAATTTTTCTTTCTAGTTCTGCAAAAAAAGTATTAATATTCAATCATACATTTCAAAAAGCATTACATGTCTTTACATATTTTACAAAGCAATTTTTTGCCCTTTTTTTGCTGTTTTCAGAATTTTTTAATTTTCACTTTAAATAGTGAAAACAATTGTATTCATCATTTAACAGCGGGCAAAAAAAAACAATCTGAAAGATTGTTTAAAAAAAGCCCAAAAACTATCCTCACTAAAATATACCTTGTTAGAAATATTACATATATATTACAAATACTTTTCTAGATGAATAAAAATTTTCTAGATAAACCGTCTTTAAACCTTGTCGCAAAAGCACACATGCCAAAATAATTTCTGTCAAAGGAGTCCACAATTGTTTTTATTACTTTTCCTTTAGGCCAAATAGTAATTTCAAAATCCTTTTTAAGTGATATCTTCAATTATAATCCTTTAAAATTACAAAAAATGCTTTCTTCAGATGCAGTTTTTAGTTTTCAAAATTTAGGTTTCAGAAAAATTAAGTAAGAATGGGGTAAATCATAAGGCAAACGTTGCTTGAAAATCAATTGGGAATCATTACACAGTGTCCAGCCTTTTTCACATTTAAGATAAACTGTGTAATGTCCAGAAGTTACAGTAGGTCCTTCATGAAAAATTATTGCAACTGTAACAAAAGTTTTTCCAGAAATTGATAATTGTTGTCCTATAAACTTCTTTATTAAAGTATCCAATTTTGAACCATCAGCTCTACATCGTTGCATCATTAAAATTACATACTGACCATATTTCTGGAAAAATAACGTGGAAAACATGTCAGATTTACATTCAGAACATTCCATGTTGTGATTGGCATCTTTAACTAATTTACTAAAAGTCACTGATTTACTTTGTGGTAATGGTAAAAATATGAACCTTTCTGAATCAACATTACTACTGCATGTGTTCATACAGTTTTCACAGCAATGTTCCCATTTGTAAGAGACACCAAATAAGTTTTCTACTTCTACTCCTTCATCTTCAAGTACGCTCAGTATATATATTAAGAATTCCTGTGCATTTTGCTGGACATTTTCTTTAAACTGTGTAGATCCAGAACATACATCTAAAAGATTTCTAACATCAGAAGCACTTTCTATTTTAGTTTTATCATTACTCAGCTTCTCATAAAGGAGACTCAGCAGAGAACACAATCTTTTTCCATGATTTACTATTATCTGTTCTTGCAACTTTTCAAGATAAAATACAACATTCAGCACTACATTTGCATAGCAGTTGACACCAGAGCTATTTTCAAAATGGCAAACAACAACCTCTTCAACACTGTCCTTTTTCTTTTTCCTTGCTATCACATCACTGTCCTTTTTTTTTGTTCTGTTCATCCACATTACAGATATTTTCAAATCTCCTTTTCCGAGAAACAACATGTTTTTCAATCATAGGATACTGACCTAAATGAGGAGCATAGGTTCTTCTTAATCTATTATACTCCTTTACACAGTTTGTATCAGCACTAACTTTTGAGTCATCAAAGTCTATCATAAATAAACCAGATAATGTTTTTACTCGTGACAGAGCAACATATGCCATACCTTCTTTGAACACAGTAGAACCGATGTTTACAAAAGCACTATCTACAGTCAATCATTGAGACTTGTGAATAGTTACAGCATATGCTAGAGAAAATGGAAACTGCTTTCTACGCACATATAAGTCTTTCACAAGCATGAAACGAACTGAACAACGACAAATGTCTTTAACTTCTTCTATCTGATCAAATTTTATTTTTAAACATTCAATTCCATCTTTTTTCTGGTAATTAATAAAACCCACAACTCTTCCCATAGCTCCATTCACTAAACCTTTTTCTACATCCAAATTTCTCCTTAAAATCATTCGACAATTCATGCAAATATATAGATTTTTTTCTAATCCAGCTGTTTTGGAAATGTTCTTCTCTAGTGAATCCAATTTATTTTTCAGTTTGCCTGTTAATGTAATAGTAATTCTTTCATGCTGAATTTTGTCCTCTGCTTCCATTTTCTTAATCTCTTCCTTTTCCAATTTCAAAAGTTCCTCATTGAATATTGAGCACTCATGTAGTGTTGGCATTAAGCAGATTACAGTATTTGTTTCAGCAATGTTCTTGTATATTTTCTCTGCAACTATTTCTTCATTTGGAAATAAATTATGTAGCATCCTACTCTGTAATGCTTTTTTGCCAACTTCTGTGAGTAGTCCAATTCTGATATCTTTCAGAATACTTGCATAATCTTCATCATTTGCTTGTCTCATATTGGTAGTGAGTTCTTTGTACTCAAAGAACGACCAAATATTCGCATTACCAATGCTTCCTAATGACTTCTTCGTATCTTCATGTGTGACAGTATTAAACACGGGTTGTCCTTTAACTGGAGTGAGCTGTAAAAGATCTCCAAAAACTATGACGTGTTTACCTCCAAATAACACGTCATAGTCTCTCTTAAGAATTTGTTGCATTCTTAAATGCACAAAGGCAAGCATTAAGTTTGATACCATGCTCACCTCATCAATAATGAGAACTTGCATCTTCTTCAACACTCTTGAAACTTCGAAGCATGCTTCTCCAGTTAGCTTGTGGTATTCTATTTTGTTCTCATGCTCCACTGGTAACATTAGCAAGCGATGTAAGGTAATTCCTTTTATGTTATAGGCTGCTAACCCAGTTGGAGCAGTTACCACACAAGACAAATTTGAAGCTGATTTTTGCTCTAGGTAGCTTCTGATGACTTTTATTAAGAAACTTTTACCAGTTCCAGCTTGTCCACTCACATACATCCTGATTGGTTCAAATGATGTGCATGAGCACTGTTTTTTTTTCATGTAGTAATCCATGATCAATTTTTTTGGTGACTTCTTCATAAATTTGTTTTTGTTCTTCATTCAGTTGTTGTTCCAGATTTAGTAAGTCTATTGAATCTTCCTGTGCTTGATTCATAGCCGTTTCTACTTCAGTCATGGCTACTGCAGCTTCATTTTCTACGATTGGTTGTCCTAGGGGATCTTGACTAAGTGTTCCTGAACTTTGGCTGTCTTGAGAACTGTCTCTAGCTACTTCAGCTGCAATTTTTGCTTCCTGTTCATTTTCTTCATTTGTCAACAAAATAAGGGACAGGAGGGTAAGTTTAAAGAGGTCCAGTGTAGATACCCTGACGACTAGTAATACAAAAAAGGGTACAAAGTTCCTCTAGTCGAAGAAAAACATAAGGGGGGGGGTGTGTTGTCAGTAGGACTGTCATGTGTCACGGAGGGGGGAAAAACCCTTGTTGGAACTAGGGCTCTCACACACCCATTAAGCTAGGTGGCATGCTTCATCATTTGAGCCTGCCCCTCGTCAGGTCGGCGCTGCAATTCCTGACGGGCTCCCAATAATGGGGCTCTTTAGCGGGGATCTTTTGTTCCTGCCGAAGGGTGCTGTGGGGGTGAGGAGCCCTAGAGTGTGTAGATGTAGTGGAAGTATTTAAAATAGGTACTGTTGGGCCACGGATGAATATTTATTAGAGTGGTGAACAGCCTAATTAAAATAAATGGAAATTGAGGTGGGTATAGCCACTAGTGGTTATGTCGCTAGTTATGTATGCCCTACGCTCAAGAAGATCAACATGTTTCATGCCTAGGTAGCCAAGAAATGGTCACGGCAATTCCTCAGGATCAAAGATACGAACTATCTACAGCAAAGGTGTGTGGATTCTACATACCTAATAGGTGCTCAGAAGTAACCTATGCTACTGACAAGGCAATCTTGCAGCAGTGACCGGCGGGTAAAAGGACTCCAACGTGGGTCCTGCGTCGGTTGACGCGTGTGCTCATAGACCTACCTCTGCCGCCGGACCTGCGGCAGGGGTAGGTCTATGAGCACACGCGTCAACCGACGCAGGACCCACGTTGGAGTCCTTTTACCCGCCGGTCACTGCTGCAAGATCGCCTTGTCAGTAGCATAGGTTACTTCTGAGCACCTATTAGGTATGTAGAATCCACACACCTTTGCTGTAGATAGTTTGTATCTTTGATCCTGAGGAATTGCCGTGACCATTTCTTGGCTACCTAGGCATGAAACATGTTGATCTTCTTGAGCGTAGGGCATACATAACTAGCGACATAACTACTAGTGGCTATACCCACCTCAATTTCCATTTATTTTAATTAGGCTGTTCACCACTCTAATAAATATTCATCCGTGGACCAACAGTACCTATTTTAAATACTTCCACTACATCTACACACTCTAGGGCCCCTCACCCCCACAGCACCCTTCGGCAGGAACAAAAGATCCCCGCTAAAGAGCCCCATTATTGGGAGCCCGTCAGGAATTGCAGCGCCGACCTGACGAGGGGCAGGCTCAAATGATGAAGCATGACACCTAGCTTGCTGGGTGTGTGAGAGCCCTAGTTCCAACAAGGGTTTCCCCCCTCCGTGACACATGACAGTCCTACTGACAACACCCCCCCCCTTATGTTTTTCTTCGACTAGAGGAACTTTGTACCCTTTTTTACATTTTCTTCATTTAACATTTGGACATAAGTTGTGAAAGTACTGCATTCTATGCTGTCTTTGCTAGCATTAAAAGAATCTTCATAGCTTTGAAATTCTCCCAGTAGTTCGTCCTCTGAACGCCATGGTTTAAACAGCTGTAAAAGAGCCAAGTAGTAAAATTCCTTTTTGTCAGTAGTGTCGCAACTCAGCTTCCTGTGATTTATCAAACTTCCTTTTGTTTGCTTCACCAAACATCCTTCCTCACCAATGACTTTATATTTTCCATTTTTGATATCTTCTGTGGCTTTCCGTGAAAAAATGTAGTTCTGCAGCACTTCATAGAGACACATGTTCTCAAGATGAGGACTTCTTTTTGGGTAATATGTGTCCAACATGTTTGTTTTCAAAATATCTGTACTTTCTGGGTCATTCTCGGCCAAATATTCAATTTCTCCAACAGATTTCAGTACCCGATTTCGCATTCCTGCAAGGCCTAAACTGACCCAAATTATTCTTCTGGATTTCGAGTAAAGACTTGCAGATGATAACCTATCTGAGCATTCGTAGGATCCAATTTCTCGATGCGATAACATCTTTAAACTGAAACTGTACAGCTTCTTACTGACAGTCTTCTCGTGAGAAATCTCTTCCCACATTTCCTTCAATTCGGTTTTCTCAGATTTAGTGATGTAAGATGTGACATACCGAGCAACAGCAATAGAATTGTCTGCCACATACTGAATATCCATGTTAGCATTCCACATGGTTAAAATGACTGGGTTGTAGTCATTTATACATTTTGATTCTTCTTTTCTTTTTAGGTTGTATGTATTTTTGGGAGATTTTCGGGTTATAGTATGTCGCACAGCTGACATAAAACTGTTGACTCTTCCTTTTGAAAGAACAGGTCTAGGAAATCCAAATCGACACTTTGTGTAGAATTTATATTTGGTCTTGTACTTCCGTCGACAGAATTTTCCACACCGATGACTTTGGAAACGTAAAACTTGCTCTTTTAACTTTTTCTCTTCTGTGCTTTTAGGTATAGCACATGTTGCATATTCTTCAATGAAAGATAACACTGCTTCATCAGCATCTGTTCCAAATTTTGGGGCATCCTTGATCCACAACAGCATATGAATATGAGGAGCACCTCTCGCTTGGTACTCTTTTCTCCAAAAGAAATCCACTACTTCTCCAAGAGGTGGATTTTTTTTATTGCAGATGAAGGACATCATAGCCTCAAATCTATGATTGAAATATCTGCAAACATTAACCGGATCCAATGAGCACAGTTCTCCTGCTGTCTTGTATTCAATGTTTTTAATGTTTGAATTTGCCTCTTGTAGAAAATCCAATAAATCATCCCAAGCGTACTCGGCACAGCTTAGGGTTACAAACCATGTAGGAGTTCCTAAATTCCGTAACATGCATTTTAATTCTCCATGGCGTCGGTACCAATATTCATTTGTCCCACGCTGACAAGCCATCAGATTGATCAGTTGTGTTTCCAAATGATCATCTCGGTGCTGCACTTTCTCCATAAAATCCTTAGCAGACACATTATGTAGATGTACTCCACTTTTTAAAATGTGATTTACTGCATAAGATAATGCAGACAAGTTGCTTTCAAATAAAAGATGAAACAAATAAGGAATACTTTGACGAAATCTTGAATCTTCAGCATATAGTCTTGTAGTCCGATACTCAGAAGCTGGAATCTGTTCTGGGCGTTCATCGTATCGTCCACCTTTTCCTGTAGGAAACAGCTGAGGAAAACATCGAGCTTCCAAGCTCTTCTCTCATACACTCACGGGAGTTCCTTTTGCTTTCTTCATCTGAAACAGATAAATAGTGTCTCCCATAACTTCTTTTGAATGAAGAGGATGTATGCTAAAATGTTCATAAATTTCTTCTTCTTTTGACTTGTCCACTTTTTCAATTTGTCCAGTTGGTGTTTCTGTGTCTTCTTGTAAATCTTCTTCTTCTTCATCTATATAAATTGATTCATACCATTTATTATTCCTTTTCAAATATAAATTTGCTCTTTGTACTTTCCGTACATCTACCAGCTCCTGCCAAATCTTCTTATTCTTTGTAGGTACACCATTAACCAGAATAACTAATGGTTCAGTTTCCAAAGTATCTGCATCAATAGTTTCCATATTTTTTTTCAAATCCAAGGGCAAATACACCACTCTTCCTTTTAAACCTCTCAGTAAATCTGAAGGAGGTAATTTACCAGTTTTGGGCTCCATACGTACTATGGTCTGGAACGGATGAACACATTGAATGAGTATAGACTCATATGTATTTAAATCAGAAAGTTCGGCAGGAATAGCATCCAATTCTAAATTATTATGTACAGCTCTGGTCGGCATTCTATTTTCTTCTAACTTATTATAAAAGTATTTACAAATACGCTGATCTTCACCCAATTCAAAACAATTTTCCAGAAATATATATGTTGCAAAATCCTTCCACTTATAATTATCTTCATTTTCACTTTTTTTATACAGATCAACATTCCTTGTTTGAATTTTATAATGGCTTCTGCGGCAACAAATACAAGTAATATTTGGTCTTTCATTAGAGATGATAGTAAATTTTATCATTTCATCCTCAAAATTTTTAGTAATAATGAGTTCTACATTCTGTTCCTCATTTTCCTCATTAACTGTGTCCTTTTCTGCACTCTCTTGTTCTGGACCGAAGTAACAAAACTGAATCTCATCGGTAACCTTCACTACATCTGATACAGATCCACGGAACAGAGCATTATTTAACTCATTTAACTTTACTGCTGGACTTTTAGCAAAATACAATGTTCTCACAAACTTTCTCATTTCAGTATGATGAACAGCCAGCATCCTAAAATGATGAAAAACACTTTTACACACTTTTCTAGATAGACAAGCCAGAGAATGTCCTTGCAAACCAGTATTCTCTCTCACTCTGCATGGATCTAGTGTTTGAAGCACCTTCATCTTCTGTTTTACACTCTTTTTACTATATTCTCTTAGAAAGTCACGTAATTTATCAATAGATTCCTGACGCACAGTACAAATACTACTACAGTTCCAAGTGTACACTGGGGCTTTTGGACGTCTCCCCATAGCCTCAGCAGCCATTACTTCTTCCTCATTTCTTGGGACCATTTCCTCTTTTTCCATCACACAACCATCCTTAACTTCATATGCTCTACCATTGGTGTCAACTGCATGCAACAAACTATTACTTTGAAGATAACTCTCTTCATTAAAAAATGGTTCAGTACTTGAACTGTGCTTCCATTCTCCCAAGAACACTTTACAAAAGTTACTTTTTTTCACTTCTCTTTTCCTTTTGCTTTGTGACTTCATTGCATTGACTAATTTATCTAATCTACGCATCCTATTCAAAATTAGAATAAAAAGTTTTCTTTTTATTTCCAAAGCCTTACTTACAATATTTTCTATAACAAAATTTTTCTTAATAAATTTAGATTTTTTCTTATATTTTTTCACATCCTTTAGCAAATTTAACATCACTCTTCTCTGAAACATTTTTCGACGAATGTTTTTTAAATCTAATTTTCGTGTTAAATCAGTTTTACTTACTTCTGATTGTACATTATCTTTTGTTTTTTGCTGTTGACTCTGTTGTTGCTTTGTACATAAAACACTGTTTGTTTTACATTTATTTTTGCCATTTTCTGTTTTTTTGAAGATATTTTTAAAGAAAACTTTAGTTTTCTTACCAGTAGAGTTTTTCTTTTTTCCATCACAAGCTTTTCCTCCTATTTTATTTTCCCCAGTTTTGTCCAGATATACTTGTTGTTGCTTTTCTTTCCTCTTTCTTGTCCTTAAAGGCATTTTTTTATTTTTTCACTGTTGCTCAGCAATACCTGCAAGAAACTTAAAAAAATTCTTTTTTGTAATTCTAATTCATTAAAATATTTTTTAAGCTTTTCATTAATTTCAAATGTTTTACCATTTGCCTCTCATTTGTGATTTACTGATTTGTGCAGAGTGCTAACCACCACAGTTGAAAAAAAACAAGCTGCCCCTTTCCTGCAAGTGCAAGTCTTTCAGAACAACTGCAACACACTTTAAATCTCTGCCCACAATTCCTCTGCGCACACAGCCTCGTGGTGTGATTCTAGGCAGAAAACAATATTTGATTGGCAATTTAAATGCACATTTACTACTGTGGTAGAGCAAGTGATAATTGCTGTTACAGCCTGACACATTTTCCTTATAGTTTACAGAGACAGAAAAGAGCACATTTCCTAACAGCTACTTCATACCATGAGCATCTGCAACCTGGGTGAGTGATTAGACTAGAGCAAAGAAAATGAGGCCTTGATGATGTTTTTATGTGTTTGCGTTATACACTGCTATCTGAAACATCACACAGAGCTGAGTACTACGCATGGGAGTGTTGGAGAAGCTGCTGCATGTGTGCCAAGAGTGTGTTTCTGGAGACTGTGTATTCTCTGGTGCAAGAGAGATGAGCAAGGAGACTTCCAGAACTGCATGAAGACTGCAGGGATGTATGTAACAGTGCATGTGTGCTAAGGGATAATTTGAGTTTAGAAAACAGGCTGCCCCTTTCCTGGGACTGCAATTCTTTCACAACAACAACTTCACAAATTAAATCTCTGCCCACAATTCCTGTGCGCAGACTCATGCCGTAATTGTAGGCACATAACACAGGCTGCCCCTTTCCTGGGACTGCAATTCTTTCAGAACAACAACTTCACAAATTAAATCTCTGCCCACAATTCCTGTATACACACAGACTCATGCTGTGATTTTAGGCACAAAACAGTGTTCCTGGATAGTACCAAATTACTGTTACAGCCTGACACATTTTCCTTATCATTTAGAGAGGCAGAAAAGAGCACATTTCCTAACAGCTACTTCATACCATGAGCATGTGCAACCTGGGTGAGTGATTAGACTAGAGCAAAGAAAATGAGGCCTTGATGATGTTTTTATGTGTTTGCATTACACACTGCTATCTGAAACATCACACAGAACTGAGTACTACGCATGGGAGTGTTGGAGAAGCTGCTGCGTGTGTGCCAAGAGTGTGTTTCTGGAGACTGTGTATTCTCTGGTGCAAGAGAGATGAGCAAGGAGACTTCCAGAACTGCATGAAGACTGCAGGGATGTATATAACAGTGCACACACAGACTCATGTCGTCATTTTAGGCACATAACACAGGCTGCCCCTTTCCTGGGACTGCAATTCTTTCAGAACAACAACTTCACAAATTAAATCTCTGCTCACAATTCCTTTATGCACAGAAACTCATGCTGTGTTTTTAGGCACAAAACAGTGTTCCTGGATAGTACCAAATTACTGTTACAGCCTGACACATTTTCCTTATCATTTACAGAGGCAGAAAATAGCACATGTCCTAACAGCTCCTTGAGACCATGACCATGTGTTACAGGGTGAGTGATTAGACTAGATCAAAGAAAATGAGGCCTTGGTGACGTTGAATGTGTTTGCGTTACACACTGCTATCTGAAACATCACACAGAGCTGAGTACTACGCATGGGAGTGTTGGAGAAGCTGCTGCGTGTGTGCCAAGAGTGTGTTTCTGGAGACTGTGTATTGTCTGGTGCAAGACAGATGAGCAAAGAGACTTCCAAAACTGCATGAAGACTGTTGGGATGTATGTAACAGTGCATGTGTGCTAAGGGTTATTTTCAGTTTTGAACATATGGCAACTACCTGTGCCTTTGCTATTTTGAAAGGAAAATCTACCCTGTTGGTTTCAAATGTTTTAGCTTTTGCCTCTCATTTGCGATTTAGTGATTTCTGCTGAGTGCTAACCACCACATTTGAAGAAAACAAGCTGTCCCTTTCCTGCAAGTGCATGTTTTACAGAACAACTACAACACAAATTACATCTCTGGCCACAATTCCTGTGCGCACACAGCCTCATGGTGTGCTTCTAAGCAGAAAACAGAATTTGATTGGCAATTTCAAAGCACATTTACTACTGTGGTAGAGCAAGTGATAATTACTGTTACAGCCTGACACATTTTCCTTGTAGATCACAGAGGCAGAAAAGAGCACATGTCCTAACAGCTACTTCATACCATGAGCATGTGCAATCTGGGTGAGTGACTACACTAGAGCAAAGGAAATGAGCCTTGGTGACGTTGAATGTGTTTGCGTTACACAGTGCTATCTGAAACACCACACAGACCTGAGTACTACACATGGGAGTGTTGGAGAAGCTGCTGCGTGTGTGCCAAGAGTGTGTTTCTGGAGACTGTGTATTGTCTGGTGCAAGACAGATGAGCAAAGAGACTTCCAAAACTGCATGAAGACTGTTGGGATGTATGTAACAGTGCATGTGTGCTAAGGGTTATTTTCAGTTTTGAACATATGGCAACTACCTGTGCCTTTGCTATTTTGAAAGGAAAATCTACCCTGTTGGTTTCAAATGTTTTAGCTTTTGCCTCTCATTTGCGATTTAGTGATTTCTGCTGAGTGCTAACCACCACATTTGAAGAAAACAAGCTGTCCCTTTCCTGCAAGTGCATGTTTTACAGAACAACTACAACACAAATTACATCTCTGGCCACAATTCCTGTGCGCACACAGCCTCATGGTGTGCTTCTAAGCAGAAAACAGAATTTGATTGGCAATTTCAAAGCACATTTACTACTGTGGTAGAGCAAGTGATAATTACTGTTACAGCCTGACACATTTTCCTTGTAGATCACAGAGGCAGAAAAGAGCACATGTCCTAACAGCTACTTCATACCATGAGCATGTGCAATCTGGGTGAGTGACTACACTAGAGCAAAGGAAATGTGCCTTGGTGACGTTGAATGTGTTTGCGTTACACAGTGCTATCTGAAACAGCACACAGAGACTGTTTTTTTGTCTGGTGCAAGAGAAATGCATGAACACTGCTGGGATGTATGGAACAGTGCATAGTTTCAGCACACCTTTGAAACATCTCTGTCAACAATTCTTCTCTGCACACAGACTCATGGTTTGATGGTAGGCACAAAACAGTATTCCTCATTGTTATCAGAACATATGGCAACTACCTGTGCCTTTGCTATTTTGAAAGGGAAATCTACCCTGTTGGTTTCAAATGTTTTAGCTTTTACCTCTCATTTGCGTTTTAGTGTTTTCTGCTGAGTGCTAACCACCACATTTGAAGAAAACAAGCTGTCCCTTTCCTGCAAGTGCATGTTTTACAGAACAACTGCAACACAAATTACATCTCAGACAACAATTCCTATATGCACACAGACTCATGCTGTGTTGGTAGGCACAAAACACAGGCTGCCCCTTTCCTGGGTCTGCAATCCTTACAGAACAACAACTTCACAAATTAAATCTCAGACAACAATTCCTATATGCACACAGACTCATGCTGTGTTGGTAGGCACAAAACACAGGCTGCCCCTTTCCTGGGACTGCAATTCTTACAGAACTAATGCTAATTTCAAATGTGTTGCCATTTTCCTCTCTTTTCTTTCAAAGTGATTTCTGCTAAATCCTAACCATCACAATTAAAAAGAAGCTGTCCTTTTCTTTCAACTGCAAGTCTTACTTTTCAACAGCAACACAAATTAAATCTCTGTCAACAATTCTTCTCTGCACACCGACTCATGGTTTGATGGTAGGCACAAAACAGTATTCCTCATTGTTACCAGTACACATTAACTTATGGTGAAAACATACTCCATAATATCTTACAAGTTCAAAACAGTTAAATATCTCCCAAACCTCAAAATGTAAAACATAACTTTTGAAGAAGATTCACAATTCTAATATTTATCTAAAAAATCACCACATACTTTCCCTCTCAAACTCATAACTCACCTTTAAAATTAGTTAGTTGTTTAAGAAATGTGGCACTCAAACAGCAGACTATCAGAGTCAGAATATCAGAGCTCTACACCTCTCTCCTCTCTCCAGAACCAGTAAATGGCAATGTTTCCCTCTCTTTTTTCACACATATACATGTTAATTTCAAATCTCAGTGCTTCCCACTTTTTTTCAAATGAAATCACACATTTCTATTGGTTGAAAACTTCAACCCCTTTCCAAATGTACCCTTCCCCCAACTTGACGTCTGCCTGCTTCCATAGCAACAGCTCATGGAACACTGCTGTGAGGAGAGAGGTCAGAAGTTCAGCAGACAATGTTTCATATCCAAAGAGCAAGAGTGCTTGACTTTTCAAACCTAACAGCAAATCCATAGTAATGTTCTGTGGTAACACATTTTTCTGAACCAATACAAAACATGCTTTTAAAAATTTAAACATACAGCCTAGTTTTAACTGTAAAATGGTTTGAATCTGCCAATGAGTTCTTTTTATAAAAAAAAGTATGTGTGCCTCCATATTTCAACTGTCTTTCATTTCATATTGCCTTTCTACTGAAAGACACCTCCTGAGTGCATCCAGATCTCCTTGGAAGATGTTCACAGTGTGGATTGTAGGTCACAGCTATGTCTTCTGGAGTGAAAAGTTTGCAGAAAAAAGAGGTATGGTGAGAGACCTTGCTTTGCCAAATGTAGACATTAAATGGATTGGTCAGAGAGGGTTAAAGTGGCACCAATTAATGCCTTTGGTGAAAACCTTTCTACATCTCCCACAGCCTAACCTTTTTATTGTGCACTGTGGTGGTAATGACCTAGGCACTTTAACTGGGGTAGGTCTGGAAATGCTTATTAAGGACACCTTTGTGCAATTGATGTCGCTTTTTCCACAAACTGCCTTTGTATATTCTAATATATGCCAAAGGCAAAAGTGGAACTGGTCCAACCAATTTTGTCCACAGATTGCCAAAGCAAGGAAGCACGTCAACAAATCTATTTCTGCTTTCCTCAGAGACTATGGTATGGGTTCTATATACCACAACAACTTGCGTTACAACATGCAAGACATTTATAGAGGAGATGGTGTACACTTCACTGATGAAGGCAACAGAGTCTTCCTCTTGAACTTTAGACTCTGCATCGGTACTTACTTGTAGGTACCAAAAAACACACAATAAACACAAGGGCTCTTTTTAGAGCCACCTTATATCTAATCACTTAAATGCGATTTTTTTATTCTTTTTTTAATTTTTTTTAATTTTTCGGGTGCGTGCTGGGTGCGCGCACTCGGCGATATTTTTTTTCAAAATATAAATCTTTTTTTTTGCCCTACAAGGTCCTACTGTGACCCCCTTACAATGCCTAGTGGGTCAATATCTCCCCACTCTGCCCCCTTTTCACGTTCTCCCCCTTTGTTCATCACCCCCTCTTTATGCGAGAGACCAAATGGCGGCCGCCGCTTCCTGATTTCCACCGATTCGAATGTTTACTGACATCTAACAACCAATCAGAAGTGCGCACGGCAGGGTGCGCGCACAGGACTTGCTCAGTGCGCGCACGCTGCGCGCTTACAGATATATATATTGATTTAAATGCTAATTTCTCAGGAAATACTGAACAGATTTACACCAAACCTGCAAAAGGCACTTCATGGACCTTATGGCTACCTCTCTGCCAAATTTCACATAATTCTGTTCAGCCGTTCGGGCTTTAGCTGCGACTAAAGTCCCTATGGAAAAATCCATGGGGAAAACGCGTTTTGGGACCCCCCCCTTTTTCTCTGCCCCCGCTTGACGAATCACCCCGAAACTTTCAGGGTAGGGGCTGAGCGGAGCGCCCCATTAGTTTTGAAAATTTCGGGAGGATTCGTCAACCGGCGCCAAAGTTATTCAAAATAGAATTTTGAGATTTCCTATGGAAACACGGTCCTAACTATAACTACCTACTGGCGACCGCCAGTAGGTAATATATATATATATATATATATATATATATATATATATATATATATATATATCCATCCACAGACTACCTCTCTGTCGAAGAAGCAAGAGGACACAGCGGGAAACTTAGCGGGAGTTCTTTATTCAGCATCTTTTGTGGCATAATGCATTTAGACTCCTATGAGCCTTGCTCAGATGCAGTGGCTGAAAACGAGGTTAGCATTATGAATTTAAACACCTAGGCAGTCTAAATACAAAACACTATAGTATTCAATAAAAAGACATTGATATTGTTGAAGGAGACACAACATACATAATATTATAAAAAATATATATGAAATTTATTGTATCCAAATAGCACAATGATGAAGATAAATTGATAATGAAAGAATATGCAATTTGAGATTATGATTCAGAAAAAAGTTACTAAAATAGACAGTACATTACACAGCATGAAACAAATCACATCTGTAATCAATCAAATAACAGAATATAAATACAAGAAAATATAAATAGGAGTGGCGAAGACCAAGATGTTCTCAACGCGCGTTTCGACGCTAGAAAAGCGTCTTCATCAGGAGAGCCACAGTATCTTTAATCCTATAAATATACAAAATATACAATGTAAAGCACACAAAGTTTTTTTAAAATTTTTTTATCCAAATAGTTTTTTCTTTTTGTTTATCTTCTAAATACTTCTATCTTAAAAACATAGTGCTCCTTCACACAAATATAATACCAATAACAAAAAAGTGCTGTCACAAACCAATCCAAAGTGAGACTACCAGATGAAAGGGAGAAATAAGTCCAAATGTAGATGTGTGAAAAGAGAAAAAGATAACAGAGAGGGACAGTGCTATGGTGAATATGGTTAGACCAGTGATAAAAAAAGTAGAGAATAGATGAACAGACGTCGAAGTGATATATAAAGAGAAATAAGACAAAAGATGTCAGGAATAGTGGTAAAGGGAGAAAAAAGAAAGAAAAAGACAAAGACAAAAGAAAAAGAGAAAAGAAAAAGAACAAGAAAAGAAGGGATCTTACTGTTTCGATAATTGTGCAAGACGTTAGGTAAATGCGTGAGGTCCAACCAGAGTTGGCAAGCATGAAGGATACTTCCTGTTTAAAATAAGAGCAGACAAAAACGAAACACAAATAAAATACTCAAACGTACAATGAATCATGAGATACAAAGGAATAAAATATGAACTGATGCAAAAACATAACAGAAAAAACATAAAAAGGGGGAACCTTCAAGACATACCTAATGATGAAAAGCGTCGCTTACAGCGAAGACTAAGCCAAAATGGTCAAAATGCATCAAGGAAGAGATACCAGAACGGTCCTTTTCAGGCTATGCAGTTCACAGAGGGTTCTATGAGTGATAGGAAAAATAAACCAAACACAAAAAATGGATAAATAACTAAAAACGATGACGAAAAAGGAACGTAACACATCGCCTTAAGAAGGATGCCAATAAATACCTGCAGCGCAAATCCAGTGGATATGTGTGCTCAGGTAAGCATTCAAAAGATTAGCGGAAGTACTATTTCCCAATGATAGAAGTCAAGCAGAGCTGACAGCTTCAAAACGAGTCAAGGATAATTGCGTATATTTAACTGGTGACTGCTAAGGAAAGGATAAATAAAGGAAGAAGAAAAAGGGACTGAGCATTACTTCAAAAAGCCCGATAATTCGTAAAAAAGAATGTTGTCTCGTTGAGGGACCGTGGAACGACTTACTTGATTGAGTCACGCATCAGAAGTATCCATGTAAATGGACCACAGGCAAGGGTGAACTGATCGACGGAGACGCCCGATTTATACAGATTACGTGTGAACACGTGGTAGAGCGAGCGAGGACGTAAACAATGAGCATGATCGAAAGAGTACAGCGAGAGAGTCGCTAGACTCACGTGATGCAGCGAGAGAGAATGTTAAACAGTGAACATAATAGAAAGGGGACAACAAGAAAAACGCAAAAATTAACAGTCTCAACTAAAAAAATAATAAAATAATTAAGGAATGGAATAATGAAAAATAAAGTAAAAGTGATGTGTGTGCACTAATAACTGTTACATTACCTTAAATGCGTAGGACAATAAAGACAAAATACAAATAAAGAGAGTGAAATAGGACACACATAGAGTTGTAGCATATATAGAATATAAACAATAAATAACGAACTGAAATATACAGTACAGGGAAGGCCTAATGGCTATGGGACATTAGGATCTGTTGAAAAGGATTGCATTTTCGGACAATAAAGACAAAATACAAATAAAGAAAGTGAAATAGGACACACATAGAGTTGTAGCATATATAGAATATAAACAATAAATCACGAACTGAAATATACAGTACAGGGAAGGCCTAATGGCTATGGGACATTAGGATCTGTTGAAAAGAATTGCATTTTCCCAGGGTAAATCACTGTTCAATCCTTTATGGAACGTGTTAAGGGTGAAGATCCAAAAAACTTCTAGTTTTTTACGGATTTCTTCGCTCTGTGTTTCACTTTCCAGATGGATTTTTTCAAGGATATGCCATTTAATTTCTTCAGCTGAATGTTGGAACTCTTTGTAGTGTTTAACCATAGGGGCCACTAGTTTGTTGGTACGGATAGCCGAACGATGCTCATTGAGACGGGTGGCAATGGGTCTGGAGGTTTCTCCAACATAGCCAGAATTGCACGGGCAGATAATCAGATAGATGACGTTATTCGTTCTGCAATTGGTCATGGATGTGGAATGAGTGGTATGTCCATTAAGAGTAACAGTACTGCCTTCTATGGCTCCATCACATGCTTTACAGTTGGAGCGTAGGCATTTGAAAGTACCTTTGATGGGAAGATTACCATCAATGGTTTTCTGAAGAAACGGGACATGGGTATTGAAACGTGATCTGACAATGAAATCTTTCAAATTTTTGTTGCGTCGATGCGCAAACAAAGGTTTCTTCAAGTGTGTAGAGAGATCTTGGTCAGAATTAAGAATATGCCAGTTGGCATTAATGATGCGGCGTACCTGTTCATTCATAGTGGAATGTTTCGTGATGCATACCAGTTGGTCATTCATTTTAGGGTCTTTAGCTCGTAGGAGAGCATCCCTATCGTAAAATCTCGCTCGTTTCAGAGATTCTCGAATCAGCCGATGCGGGTAACCTCTAGCGAGAAATTTGGTTTTCATAATCGTAGCTTGCGAGTCAAAATCGTGGATGTTAGTACAATTACGACGCAGTCGCAAGAATTGACTGAAAGGGATGCTTTGTTTCTGTGCCCTAGGATGGTAGCTATTGAAATGTAGCAAAGTATTTCTGGCTGTGGGCTTAGTGAAAAGGTCCACTTCTAGATGCCCAGAGTTGTGTGTAATCAAAATGTCTAAAAAATCGATTTTCTGTTTGTTGGTGTGTGCTGTAAATTTGAGGTTAGTGTCAGTGACATTAATCCATAGAAGGAATTCCTTCAGTTGTTCTTCAGTGTCTCCCCAAATGAAGAAGATGTCATCAATGTATCGTGCCCAACGATACACTGATTCAAAGAAGGGAGCAATTTCATTGTAAATGAAATTGGAT
The DNA here is from genome assembly GCF_964204655.1 of Triturus cristatus. NCBI lineage: Eukaryota > Metazoa > Chordata > Amphibia > Caudata > Salamandridae > Triturus > Triturus cristatus. The sequence continues at coordinate 1,184,344,704 of NC_140581.1, read as the reverse complement.
TCGAATTTAGACATATAGATATTTGCTACTGAAGGAGCCACAGTAGCTCCCATGCTTACGCCGCGAATTTGTTTGAACCAGATGTTGTTGAATTCGAACGTATTTTCAGTTAGTACAATACTGAGACATTCCAGGACAAAAATTTTTGGACATTCCAGGACAAACATTTTTGGACAAGGTATCTCATGTGTATCAATAAACCAAGAGACAGCTGCAATGGCTTCCTTTTGAGGGATGTTACTGTAAAGTGATTCTACGTCTAGAGTCACTAGGGTCTCTTGGTCAGGGTTGAAGGGAAGATATTCAACCTTCGAAATCATGTCACCAGTATCTTTCACATATGATGTAATTTTGGATATGAAAGGACGAAGCCAGTGATCCACGTATTTGGATAATGGTTCAGTAACCGATCCAATCGTGGATACAATGGGACGTAAAGGAGGTTGTGTAATATTCTTATGGACTTTAGGTACTCCATAGATACATGGCATGGTTTTATTAGAGTTGGTGAGAAATGCAAATTCTTTATTGTTTATTTCTCCTTTCAGAAGAGCAGCACTGGCTACCCGTTCAATGGTTTGACAGATTCTGTTGGTAGGATCTGATGTGACTTTAGTGTAAAAGAGTGGATCTCCAAGTAGAGCTAGCATTTGGTTTTTATAGCTGTTGGTATTTAACACTACTATGCCTCCCCCTTTGTCTGCACTTTTGATTGTAATAGATTTATTTTCTTTAAGGGTGGAAAGACAAAGAAATTCCTCTTTGTTAAGATTGAAACTAGGTTTTGGAATATGCCGGGTGGCTTGATCTAAACGTTTGAGAACAACTTTCTCAAAAACTCCTACTTCAGGTCCTATCTGTTCCAAAGAAGGTGTGAAAGTAGAGGGCAGAGCCAGAGTTGTATCACCAGAGGCTATCGGTGAATTGATGGTATCCTGAGAGAAGTATTTTTTCAATCTGATTTTACGAAAGAATGAAATGATATCAGTGTATAATTCAAATTTGTTGGTATACGAATGAGGCACAAAAGACAAACCCTTAGACAGAAGATTTAAACAATTTGAGTCTAGGGGGTAAGATGATAGATTGAAGATAGGAATGTTTTCTCCTATCTCCAATACTGTCGATTCCTGGTTTGTAGTACTTGTTGATTGTCTGGGGGTATGTAGGAATTCTGTTGTTGGTAATTCTGTGTTTGGTAATTCCCTCTCGTTTGAGGTTGGAATCGGACACGTTGTCGTCCTCTGCGTGTCCCTCGTTGGGCTAAAAAAGGCTGATATTGTGAATTATAGGGACGACTTGGCCTAGATGGATTCTGGAATTGGTCATCTTGATCTCCATCGGAGTCTGTAGTATCGGAAAAGGTTCTAACCTGCGTTGGTCTATGGTTATAATCCTGAGAGTATTGGTTTTGTTGGTAATAGTTTTCTTCAAGGTAAGGATAGGTTTTAGTGATAGAATAGTATCGTAAATCCTTTCTTAATTTTTCCGTTTTACGTTTGATTAAGTAATCAGAGAAAGATGCAAATTCTTTTTCTGCAGTTTCGAGTTTCTTTTTTGCCTCCTCAATACTGTTGGACTTCCTGATTTGTTCTTCTAGTTCTAGTAGTTCATTTTTGAGAGAGGACAGTAATTCTTTGGCTGTTTCAATGATGAGGATCATAAGATCTCTAGAACATCTGCTGGCTATCATGCTCCATTTCTCCAAAAACTTTTTAAACTCAACAAATAAACCTGGTATATTTCGTACTCTCAGGCCTTGCGGGATGACTCCTGATTTCAGGTATTCCAACATGAATTCGCCATGCGCCTCTATTCTTTTGATTTTCTTTTTTAAATTGAGAAGTTTAAAGGTGTCATCATTGGTAAGAGAGGTAGAAGAAGGGCCATTGCCAAAGGCATTACTGGTACCCACTAGTAGGGCAAAGTCTTCGTCTGAGAAGCCAAACGTTTTCAACTGTTCCATATTGCACAATAAAATGGTGCTTAACAGTAGAAAAAAAGAGACTAAAGCGAACTGGTGAGGATAAAATAGAAGAGTGAGAAAGATAAGTAGCTAGTGAAGAAAAAAATTAGAAAATGAAAAAATAGAAAAACTATTAAAGTAGATAAAGATAACAAAAACAGATTGGATAGTGACTAGCACGAACTACCAAAAAGATCCACAGTGATATTAAACAACAAACAAGCCCCACACAGACAAGCTGTGGGTAATTAATGCTCAAAAATAGGGACCCCCTGCAGGGACTAACAGTACTCCTAGGGCAGGGTGAATAACATTATGAATTTAAACACCTAGGCAGTCTAAATACAAAACACTATAGTATTCAATAAAAAGACATTGATATTGTTGAAGGAGACACAACATACATAATATTATAAAAAATATATATGAAATTTATTGTATCCAAATAGCACAATGATGAAGATAAATTGATAATGAAAGAATATGCAATTTGAGATTATGATTCAGAAAAAAGTTACTAAAATAGACAGTACATTACACAGCATGAAACAAATCACATCTGTAATCAATCAAATAACAGAATATAAATACAAGAAAATATAAATAGGAGTGGCGAAGACCAAGATGTTCTCAACGCGCGTTTCGACGCTAGAAAAGCGTCTTCATCAGGAGAGCCACAGTATCTTTAATCCTATAAATATACAAAATATACAATGTAAAGCACACAAAGTTTTTTTAACATTTTTTTATCCAAATAGTTTTTTCTTTTTGTTTATCTTCTAAATACTTCTATCTTAAAAACATAGTGCTCCTTCACACAAATATAATACCAATAACAAAAAAGTGCTGTCACAAACCAATCCAAAGTGAAACTACCAGATGAAAGGGAGAAATAAGTCCAAATGTAGATGTGCGAAAAGAGAAAAAGATAACAGAGAGGGACAGTGCTATGGTGAATATGGTTAGACCAGTGATAAGAAAAGTAGAGAATAGATGAACAGACGTCGAAGTGATATATAAAGAGAAATAGGACAAAAGATGTCAGGAATAGTTGTAAAGGGAGAAAAAAGAAAGAAAAAGACAAAGACAAAAGAAAAAGAGAAAAGAAAAAGAACAAGAAAGGAAGGGATCTTACTGTTTCGATAATTGTGCAAGACGTTAGGTAAATGCGTGAGGTCCAACCAGAGTTGGCAAGCATGAAGGATACTTCCTGTTTAAAATAAGAGCAGACAAAAACGAAACACAAATAAAATACTCAAACGTACAATGAATCATGAGATACAAAGAAATAAAATATGAACTGATGCAAAAACATAACAGAAAAAACATAAAAAGAGGGAACCTTCAAGACATACCTAATGATGAAAAGCGTCGCTTACAGCGAAGACTAAGCCAAAATGGTCGAAATGCATCAAGGAAGAGATACCAGAACGGTCCTTTTCAGGCTATGCAGTTCACAGAGGGTTCTATGAGTGATAGGAAAAATAAACCAAACACAAAAAATGGATAAATAACTAAAAACGATGACGAAAAAGGAACGTAACACATCGCCATAAGAAGGATGCCAATAAATACCTGCAGCGCAAATCCAGTGGATATGTGTGCTCAGGTAAGCATTCAAAAGATTAGCGGAAGTACTACTTCCCAATGATAGAAGTCAAGCAGAGCTGGCAGCTTCAAAACGAGTCAAGGATAATTGCGTAGATTTAACTGGTGACCGCTAAGGAAAGGATAAATAAAGGAAGAAGAAAAAGGGACTGAGTATTACTTCAAAAAACCTGATAATTCGTAAAAAAGAATGTTGTCTCGTTGAGGGACCGTGGAACGACTTACTTGATTGAGTCACGCATCAGAAGTATCCATGTAAATAGACCACAGGCAAGGGTGAACTGATCGACGGAGACGCCCGATTTAAACAGATTACGTGTGATCACGTGGTAGAGCGAGCGAGGACGTAAACAATGAGCAAGATCGAAAGAGGACAGCGAGAGAGTCGCTAGACTCACGTGATGCAGCGAGAGAGAATGTTAAACAGTGAACATAATAGAAAGGGGACAAAAAGAAAAACGCAAAAATTAACAGTCTCAACTAAAAAAATAATAAAATAATTAAGGAATGGAATAATGAAAAATAAAGTAAAAGTGATGTGTGTGCACTTATAACTGTTACATTACCTTAAATGCGTAGGACAATAAAGACAAAATACAAATAAAGAGAGTGAAATAGGACACACATAGAGTTGTAGCATATATAGAATATAAACAATAAATAACGAACTGAAATATACAGTACAGGGAAGGCCTAATGGCTATGGGACATTAGGATCTGTTGAAAAGGATTGCATTTTCGGACAATAAAGACAAAATACAAATAAAGAAAGTGAAATAGGACACACATAGAGTTGTAGCATATATAGAATATAAACAATAAATCACGAACTGAAATATACAGTACAGGGAAGGCCTAATGGCTATGGGACATTAGGATCTGTTGAAAAGAATTGCATTTTCCCAGGGTAAATCACTGTTCAATCCTTTATGGAACATGTTAAGGGTGAAGATCCAAAAAACTTCTCGTTTTTTACGGATTTCTTCGCTCTGTGTTTCACTTTCCAGATGGATTTTTTCAAGGATTTGCCATTTAATTTCTTCAGCTGAATGTTGGAACTCTTTGTAGTGTTTAACCATAGGGGCCACTAGTTTGTTGGTACGGATAGCCGAACGATGCTCATTGAGACGGGTGGCAATGGGTCTGGAGGTTTCTCCAACATAGCCAGAATTGCACGGGCAGATAATCAGATAGATGACGTTATTCGTTCTGCAATTGGTCATGGATGTGGAATGAGTGGTATGTCCATTAAGAGTAACAGTACTGCCTTCTATGGCTCCATCACATGCTTTACAGTTGGAGCGTAGGCATTTGAAAGTACCTTTGATGGGAAGATTACCATCAATGGTTTTCTGAAGAAACGGGACATGGGTATTGAAACGTGATCTGACAATGAAATCTTTCAAATTTTTGTTGCGTCGATGCGCAAACAAAGGTTTCTTCAAGTGTGTAGAGAGATCTTGGTCAGAATTGAGAATATGCCAGTTGGCATTAATGATGCGGCGTACCTGTTCATTCATAGTGGAATGTTTCGTGATGCATACCAGTTGGTCATTCATTTTAGGGTCTTTAGCTCGTAGGAGAGCATCCCTATCGTAAAATCTCGCTCGTTTCAGAGATTCTCGAATCAGCCGATGCGGGTAACCTCTAGCGAGAAATTTGGTTTTCATAATCGTAGCTTGCGAGTCAAAATCGTGGATGTTAGTACAATTACGATGCAGTCGCAAGAATTGACTGAAAGGGATGCTTTGTTTCTGTGCCCTAGGATGGTAGCTATTGAAATGTAGCAAAGTATTTCTGGCTGTGGGCTTAGTGAAAAGGTCCACTTCTAGATGCCCAGAGTTGTGTGTAATCAAAATGTCTAAAAAATCGATTTTCTGTTTGTTGGTGTGTGCTGTAAATTTGAGGTTAGTGTCAGTGACATTAATCCATAGAAGGAATTCCTTCAGTTGTTCTTCAGTGTCTCCCCAAATGAAGAAGATGTCATCAATGTATCGTGCCCAACGATACACTGATTCAAAGAAGGGAGCAATTTCATTTAAATTGAATACTATAGTGTTTTGTATTTAGACTGCCTAGGTGTTTAAATTCATAATGTTATTCACCCTGCCCTAGGAGTACTGTTAGTCCCTGCAGGGGGTCCCTATTTTTGAGCATGAAAACGAGGTTAGTCCAACTTCCTCCCTTATATTCCTAAGGCCCTCCCAATGCCGTGAGGTCAGCTAGCTCAGCTGAATTGGTTGCAGCTGCAGTCTGATGATACGAACTGCAGCTCCCAGAATCCAATTCTCCAGTAAACACCAGATGTGGAGCTATGATAATGTCTTGCAGTGGACGCTGAATTGCCAGGTAAGGGAGGAGGTTTAGTGTTGTGGCCAAACCCCAAAGCTAAAATCCTGAACTCCCTCGAGTCCCCAATGTTCTTGCCCCTGAATACACAGTCCAGCTGGGCCATGAATCGGTGATGCAGTGATCCCTATATATATATATACATATATACACCTATAACATGAAATCTAATTTTAAAAAAACTTATACATTTAAAATATTTAATAGTCTTTAAACTTAAATTTTACACTCCATTGAGCGTTGGATAGCGGAGAGGCAATACTTACTATTCCCACTCCAGTGAGTGCAACAGTAGGGAAAATGTTGGATAGCGGAGGGTAAAAATAACCTTTCCCACTCCAGTGAGTGCAACAGTAGCGAAAATGTTGGATAGTGGAGGGGTAGAAATTACTATTCTCACTCCAGTGAGTTCATCATTAGAGAAAGTGGTCGATAGAGGAGGGGTAAAAATTACTATTCCCAGTCCACTGAGTGTAACAGTAGGAAAAGTGTTGGCTAGCGGAGGGGTAAAATTTACTATTCCCACTCCAGTGAGTGCAACAGTAGGGAAAATGTTGGATAGCGGAGGGATAAAAATTACAATTCCCACTCCAGTAAGTGCAAGAGTAGGGAAAGTGTTGGATAGCGGAGGGGTAAAACTTACTACCACTCCAGTGAGTGCAACAGTAGGGAAAATGTTGGATAGTGGAGGGGTAAAAATAACTATTCCCACTCCAGTGAGTGCAACAGTAGAGAAAGTGTTGGAGCAGAGGTGTTAGAAATGGGATTTCTGGTTGGCTAGGGCTTGCGCCTAAGCCAGCCAGAAACCACCACTCTAGTCAGGGCAAGGGAGTTACACGCTGAAGATAAACCCTGCTCACCCCCTTGCTAGCTTGGCACAAGCAGTCAGGCTTATCCCAGAGGCAATGTGTAAAGCGTTTGCGCAACACACACAGCAGCAACACACTAGGCACATCACAAAAGGAACTCCACACAAGGTTAAATATAAAAATAGCCTCTGTATTATCATAAACACATTAGACTAGTAATCACACAATATACACTGTGCCAACTGGCACTAGGCAATATATACAGGGGATTATATACACATGACAGGGCCAATTGGGCCACTGTCAGAACCATCACAAAGTGAAAGTAGTAAATGTAGAACACAACCAGTAACTACTAGCAAACACTGTACTCAGCATTATATCCTGCAACATAAATCATGTTATGCAATCAGTATCAAATCAGGCGTACAATACATTATGCGCCAACCTCATAAGCCTAAACATATTAGACTATAACCTCCTAATCATAAATCACATTAGAGGCATAAATCACAGTAGAGAACAACCTCACAAGCATAAACCACAGTATGCAAATAACCTCATAAACATAAAGCACATTAGAGGCCTGATTCAGGGTGCATAAATCACATTTCCTGCGCACCACATAAATCACATTAGGGCCTGGTGCCCTATCAACCTAACACTGTCCCCCTAGCCAACTGGCCTTCTCAGAGGGCTCAAATGCGCTATGTCAAAAATGTCAGGGCTGGCTGCCAATGCAGCAGAATCCCAAAGTGCGCAATTGTGCACACCTAAATGTTGCAGCTGCCACTAATTGCTGTGCAGCTGTGAAGGAAATCAGGCACTGGCACTGCCCACAGAGCCTGACTGGGATTCTATAAAACAAATGTGACCAAATGGGCATGTGCACCTCAGGGCCCTCTGGAGCATCCAAGGTCTCCAGGCACCCACAATGTGCCTCGGGGGAGCCCCACTCTGGGACTCTCAACATATTTTGCCCCCATGGGAAAGGGCCCTGGCACCACCTGGCCGTGAGTCCCCCACTGGGACTCTTAAAAGAAATCAAATGGGCCCACCGTTGCAGCTGCCCACTGTCAGGCGGGACAGCTGAGGTAAATGCCTTGGCACTACTGTGCCCTGGGAACCCTCAATCAGTCCCAACCGTTCAATAGAGAAGACCCACTCTTCGGCGCTTGGCAGTCTCCCCTCCCACTGGGCTCTGCTGCTATCTGCACATGCGGGGCCCTTCTGAGGCTACTCGGTCACTGCAGCACGCCGGATTTCCTCCAGGCAACACTGCGGGATTTACCCATACTCACGGGAGCCTTGTCTCGACCGGCACCACACTCTGGGCTCACACCACGGTTGCGGGAGCCCTGCCTCCAAGACTCCTCCAAGCTTCCTGCACGGCGCGCGGTCCTGCCCATAATCAGGCAGCTCCGCCTGACTTCCGGGTCGCACTGACAGCGGCCCGGCGGTTCACTTTATCTTTGGCCAGGCCTCTGCAGTGATTCCTTTTTCAGCGCCACAGTGCAGGGTGGGCACCCACTACAGAATATTCACATAAGCGGGATGGGCACCTGCCGGAAAATGAAAATTAAAAGCGGGGTGGGCACCCGCTAAAAAGCATGAATGCGGGGGAATCCCCACATCGGGATTCCCTCTGTGGAGGATGCAGCTCAGTGCTGCTAGGCACCAGGATCCCCCCTGGAAACTGAAATATAGCTCTCACAGGGCGCAGGGAAAATAAAGATGCCTTCAAAGGTTCAAGGGGCATAGCTGGGCCCAGGGATGCCAGCACACAGGGTCCTCCAGCAGGGAGGCCAGCCCTTGTGGCAGTTCCTCCTGGGCCCCAGCAGCATCAAACCCCAGTAGCACAGGAACAGCACAAAAAACATGGGGTCACAGCCCCTATATTTATACTCCACAGTCCATTGTCTGCAGTACAGGGTTTGGGGGAACCAGATGCAACTGGTTCAGGGGGGAATTGGAGCACTTTGTTTACAAGGTTCCTCTTCCCCTTTGTCAGGTGGGGACTCGTCGATCAGACACACCACAGGGGGCGGAGCCAGCATTGTACAGGCTAGGCACAGACCTATTCAGGGTCAGGGGATTACTCCTCCCACTGCTCCCTATGCAGATGTCCCATTCAGCCTAGTGCTGACTCACCTTGCCCCTCCTGGAGCCAAACACACCTCCCAGCCCTGTCACTCAAAAGCCAGACATGCAATTACCATCAGGCAAGCAGACACATAGCACACAGCAATGCCAACTTCAAAAAGTGGCATTTCTAAAATAGTTATAATAAATCTGTGCACACCATTGTGCAGCATTCATCATGACAATTCCAAATATACTAAACTTAACGACGCTGCTCCTCTCATATCAGGAATTACCACTGAAACACTTATCAGGGAATCCCCAATGCATTCCTATGGGAGGGCAGCCCAACAGTAGTGAGAAACTAAAATGGCTGTTTGTCACTACCAGGACATGTCACACACTTAAGGTACATGTCCTATCTTTTACCTACAATGCACCCTGCCCATAGGGCTAGCTAGCGCCTACCTTAGGGGTGACTGACATGCAGTAAAAGGGGGGTCACGGACATGGCACACACTTTAGGTGGCACGTCACAGCGGCAGTAACACTGCGCGCACAGGCCCTGCAATAGCAGAGGCCTGAGATAGGTTTGCAAGGCTACTTTGGTGGGTGGTGCAATCAGCGCTGCAAGCCCACCAGTAGCATTTAATTTACCAGCCCTGGGTATATGAGATACCACTTTACAAGGGACTGACAGGTAAATAAAATATGCCTAACCGGTGTAGACCAATCTTACCAAATGTAACACAGAGAGCGCACGCACTTTACACTGGATAGCAGTGCTAAAGTGCCCAGAGGCCTAAAACCACCAACACTGTGCCAGAGAAAAGGCTAGGAGAAAGGCAAAAAGTTTAGGGATGACCCTGCAAAAAAGGCCAAGTCCAACATGAGGGGTAAAAATTTATATTTCTATTGGAGTCAGCTTAGAATTAAAAACAAACAAAATATCAACTACAACACAAAAGATTTAAGAAAACAAAGAAAAAACATATATAAAAATACAAAAAAAAATTAAAATATAAAAACATATTATAATGTTAAAAAGATCTAACAAATACCTAGAAAGATTTTTGAATTAAAATTTGTTTTTTACAAATAACTATTTTTAATAGAAATTATTTATATCAAAAACATTATTACATAAATGTTATCTTTTTTATTTCCTACCTCTATAACACCACACATTTCACAAAGCACATCTAAATTTTAAAAAAATGTACCTCCATAATTAACATAATTATCAATTGAAGAAATATACTGTATTAAAAAACAAATTAAATAGATGAAAATTAATTTACTCCCCAAAAGTTACCACTATAAAATCAGAACCCACACACAAAATAAAAATAAACAATTGCCATACATATTTATGAATTGATGAATTAATATTAATGATCAACAAATTATTTATTAATTAAACAAAAATTACATAACAACCTCTACCCCAATAAACACCACAACCCACACCTAAACATCATTACACAATTTCCATAACTAATTTTACATCAATAAATTAATATAAATTAACAACTTATTAATTAATTTAAAAGGTTTTACTTCCCACCCTTCACCACTATAAACCCCACAACTCACATCTAAAATTAATCACACAATTGCCATATTTAAATTGTAATTAATTAATAAGCATTCATTAACAAATATTTATTAATTAATTATAAATACATTACTTCCCACCCTATTCCCCTATAAACCTCACCACCTGCTCCTAAAAAGATAACACTATTAACATAATTACTTACCAGTTAATTAATAATAATTAGGCAATTATTAAATGATTAATATTAAATTAATTTCCACAATTAACACTATACAATATATATTAAATAAATATGAATAAATAAAACATATTTATAAATGTATTATAATTAAATTACTTCCCACCTTATTCCCCTATAAACCCACAACCCACTCATAAAAAATTACATAATTAATCTAATTACCAGTTAATTAATAATAATTAACAGCCAATTAATAATTAATTAATTCCCACTATAAAATCTAAACTAAATAAGTACTAATAAATTAAAATAATAATTAATATATTATAATTAAATTACTCTCCACCCTATTCCCCTATAACCCCACAACCCGCTACAGAACTACAAAATGTAACATTTTATTGAAATAAAATTAATGACTTCTAAAAATGTAACACATATATTAAAGAACAAAAGCAAAACTTATACAAAAAATAGTTCACATACTTTAAAAATACATACTAAAATAAATAACACTAAAACATCGATATTTTAAACAACTATATTTTTGCAAACGACTTTGATATTTTCAAAAACTATATTTCTTACCTCCAAGTCAATATTCTTGACCACGATATTCTTGCTGTCGATATTTCTGAATCACGATATTTCCAACTCGATATTTGTGTATGTCGACATTTAAAACTCGATATTCTGTCTGTGCACCCACCTGGATGTCAGCCACAGTGATATATGCATCAAAAGGTTAATCCAAGACCTCCAGCTTTTCTTTTTATGATTCCCTTATCAGCTCCATTTCTCATCCTGATATATGCCCAGGCCCCTTCCTTGTGATCTATCACTGAATCAAAGAGCAGTCTTTTGAAGTGTAGAGACTATTCCTTATCACTCCAGTGTGTGTCCCACCCAACTTGAAGGAATGCAGCAATTCTAACTGGGGGATTCCTTTCCTCCTCATGTCTTTCCCACACAGGCAGGCCTGGGCCTCCCGAAATAGAACACAGGATCCTCCATGTAATGTACCATTGCAGATACATTGGCACTCACAGCACACTTAGGTGCCGATTACGATCCGGTAAAAAATTTCCCCGTGCGACTCGTATCCGGTCTTTTTACCGTACGAATCGTACAAGTGCCGTACGAACTGGCAATCACGATTCGCATGGTAAAAAGTCCATACGAACCGCATTGGGAATCATTCCCCACACGTCCTCGGGTCGGAAAATGTGTCCGACACGTCCTCGTACGATTTACCGTACAAATGTGAAAGGTGAAGTCCGACCGAGGAATCACGATCCATCCCGTGCGTCCGAGGTTACAACCGGATGGAAAAAACACCGTCCGCACCGAACTCCCATAGCAACCATGGAGACGTTCCCGCATACGCGCCGCCCCCCCCAGCCCCCGTACGTACGCGCCGACCCCCCCCAGCCCCCGTACGTACGCGCCGACCCCCCCAGCCCCCGTACGTACGCGCCGAACCCCCCTGTATGTACACCCGTGTACGTGTCGAACCCCCCCCGTGTACGTTCGAGTCGAACCCCCCCGTGTACGTTCGAGTCGAACCCCCCCGTGTACGTTCGAGTCGAACCCCCCCCGTGTACGTTCGAGTCGAACCCCCCCGTGTACGTTCGAGTCGAACCCACCCGTGTACGTTCGAGTCGTACCCCCACCCGTGTATGTACGGTGCGTACCCCCCGTGTACGTTCGAGTCGAACCCACCCGTGTACGTTCGAGTTGTACCCCCACCCGTGTATGTACGGTGCGTACCCCCAGCGCGTAGCGCTGGGGGTACGCACCGTACATACACGGGTGGGGGTACGACTCGAACGTACACGGGGGGGTTCGACTCGAACGTACACGGGGGTTCGACTCGAACGTACACGGGGGGGTTCGACTCGAATGTACACGGGTGGGGGTACGACTCGAACGTACACGGGTGGGGGTACGACTCGAACGTACACGGGGGGGTTCGACTCGAACGTACACGGGGGTTCGGCGCGTACGTACGGGGGTTGGGGGGGGTCGGCGCGTACGTACGGGGGCTGGGGGGGGTCGGCGCGTACGTACGGGGGCTGGGGGGGGGGTACGGTGCGTACCGGGCCACCTACTCTGGTCGATTCGCGCCGTACTTCGCTTTTCCGGCACTTTTTGGGTGCCGTGAAAATATTGCCGTCCGGACTACTGTCGGTTCGAATCGTAATTCCTGGGTCGTGAAACGCTGCCTGAAAGCGTACCGACGTCACGTCGCAGCATTCCCGGATCACATTCGTATGTATATTTTCGTCGGTCGGTGTTTTTTACGATTCGTACGGAAATGGTGTTTCCGTGCGAATCGTAATTCCATGTTTGTACAGTTTTACGACCGGGTACGAGTCGGACGGGGAAAACGCTCCGACCGACGGTTCGTACCCGGTTTTTACCGGATCGTAATCGGCACCTTAGTGTACAGCATTGCTACTTCCATACATTATACGATTACAGGCACAAACACATTCAGCACACACTTCCAGTCTGCACACACTGTTCAGCACCGTATCCTTTCTGCATTGCATCGGTGTGTGCTATTTTAAAACACACACTCACTGCCACCACATACACTCACCATGTGCGCTGCACAACACTTCACCCTTCATGCATGGTTCTTCACGCAAGCACACATACACTCTGCATGTTTTCCTTGCACATGCACTGCACAGCACTACATCTCTCATGTACAGTATCCCAACAGACATACATACTTTTAAGTATATGCACTAACCATACATACACTGCACAATACTGCTCTATCCCTGTACTATACTCTTCACAAGCACACATACAACCACTGCAGAGTCACTACTCATACACTAAACACACTTCCACATCTACCTAATGTAGGTCGAGGGTGAAAGAAGCACACAGCAGCTGAACTTTAAAAAAAAAAAAGATGAGTGATCCAGTGACACAGGATAAAGGACCTCTTGACTGCTGCAGATCACTACACGAAATGCTACCACCACCGCGCTTGAGCTTCTTAGCTCCTGATGAAGGCAGTAGACTTCCACCACTATGAGGGTAGCACTTTGGGAGCTCTTCCCAGTCCAACAAGTCTGCAATCCTTGAGACATGCCTATGTTGTGGCGCACACGCATGATCTGTGTTCACCTATGACAAAAAATCAGCAACAAGGATCCAAACAGCAGTACAGTTGGGCACTCACAGCAGGGGTATACACACCTTTACCATGCAAAGTACATTTCCATCCCAACAGGGCTGAGATCTCTACACAGAAAAGATAGGACAGGCAGAAACTCTGTCTGTAGGTTTGTAAATAGCATTTTACATATTTCCAGTGCTGTTGTAGTACTAAAAATGTGCTACAAAACATAGTGTGTGAATAGCCCCCAAGCTGTTTTTTGCAAAAGAGTAACAGCATGACAAAAATATATTGTCCCTGTTGTTATTTTTACACGTGCAATACAAAACATTAAAGACAAGTATGATTTATTTTTGACAGAAAATGATGATGATTCAAAATTGATATCCCTCTACAAGCCAAACTTGACTTGACGTGACTGGAACATGATAGTTCAAGAATAAACGGTCTCAGGTACAAAATTAATTTTCTGTAGCAGAGCATGTGATTCACAAAATTACAGGATCTGAGACTGCAAAATAGGTTTTTATGAAGTACAAACCCATTTTACTAGTCAGATAAGACTTTACACCTCATACCTGGCCCAGGGTTCTGCAATTCATTTAGAATCACCATTAGGAGGTGTGTGAAAGGTGCTGCTCTACTGAAATTCACAATTAAAAGATTTATGACTCTTTGATCAGATACTAAAGTTGAGGTGGTATTTAATTCGCCTGAGCAGAATCTGTTCTCTTGAGACTGTTTTCGGTTTGTCTTTTTTGACAGACACTGCATTCGCCCAGTGTCGATGCCTCCCCAAAGAGGAAACACATTTTTAGTTGAAACTATCCTTTTATCCGGGCTTTTCAGAAAATATATTTTCAATTGGAGAAAATGCAAAAGCAGGGACAGCTGTCTGCTGTGCCTTGCAGGCCATAATCACCGAGTTTGTAGCCAATCTCAAGGGGAAATCTGCCCAACTAATATTCGTAGGTTGGTTGTTTTGAGACTCTTTCAGAATGGACATTTTCTGCTGGGATCCTATTATTACCTACGTCGCATCACAAAAAGGCAGCTGGTCACAAACAATTAGTGCACAACTTGCATACCCTTTATGTTCATCAGGCCCAAAAACTGGTTGAATCTAGCCAGATCCCTAGCAATATTATACATCTGTTTCACATTACAAAAATAGGGGGCATGGAAAAAAAGAGTCTAAACGAAGACAAGGCAATGATGACACCACCACTGTCGAGGAAGCCAATACAGTTTGTAATATTGTGATAAGTCAGGCTTTGATGGGTTATTATCGACAACAGCAAGGTGAATCCACATTTTGGGCACAGTTGTATAATCTTAAAGCTTTGGCCGCTTTGAGAAAGGCCTGGAATCATCGACGAAACACAAGCCAGCTGTATGTTTGTGATGGACCTCAACATCTAAAGAAGAAAATAAAAATAAATGAGAAACAACCACAGCTTCACAGTATGATTAAAAAATTATCGTTGCAATATATATCAGCACTATTACACTTGAAAGAGGGTACGGTTGAGTTTGAGGCATGAATAAAGGAATATGAATAACCAGAACGCATTATCAAAAAGTGCATTGTACCAATACTGAACGGTATCAATTTGAGGCGGCCCAGTTTTGTGGAAAGTTTGACCTCTACGTCCTGGCCATTGAGGTAAATGGGTTTTTAAACAATCGAGGCCTAAACTCTTCGAATGCTCTGTGAGGCACATTGTACTTGTTGTCTGAGACCTGTCAAGTTAACATTATTTTATCAGTAATTGTACAGACAAGGTTTTATTATGTTGAGTTTTCATAATTTACTCTATGTAATTGGTTTTCATGATTTTTTAACTCAGTTTCTAAAGTGGAATTTGAGTAAGATAGAACCCTCATTTCTGTGGTATGTTATTTTACTGGACTGGGGCAAACTATAGCACACAGAATACATCTTAGCATTGTGAGATCGACCGACCACGCCAGACTCCACCCCTCCTCCGAACACCAACAACGCCAACCGCCTCACCTCCTGGTCCAATGTCAGCGACGACGAGACACGCAAGGTCATGAACTCCATCCACTCAGGATCGCCGACAGACCTGTGCCCACACCACATATTCAACAAGGCAGACGCAGCCATCGCCCCCCAACTACGGAAGGTCATCAACATCTCCTTCGAAACAGCGACATTCCCGGAAAGCTGGAAGCACGCCGAAATCAACGCCCTCCTCAAGAAGCCCAAGGCGGACCCCAAGGACCTCAAGAACTTCCGGACCATCTCCCTACTCCCATTCCCGGCGAAGGTCATCGAGAAAATTGTCAACATGGAACTGACCCGCCACCTCGAAGACAACAACATACTGGACCCGTCCCAATCCGGATTCAGAAGAAACCACAGCACCGAGACTGCCCTCATCGCCGCCACAGACGACATCAGGCACCAATTAGACAACGGCGAAACATCAGGCCTCATCCTCCTAGACCTAGACCTCTCGGCAGCCTTCGACACGGTCTGCCATCGCACTCTAAAAACACGCCTCCAAGAAGCCGGTATCCAAGAGAAGGCCCTCAACTGGACCACATCCTTCCTCTCCGGCAGATCCCAGAGCGTCCGCCTCCCACCCTTCCGATCCAAAGCCACCGACATCATCTGCGGTGTCCCCCAGGGCTCCTCCCTCAGCCCTACGCTGTTCAACATCTACATGGCCCCCCTCGCACAAGTGGCCCGCCACCACAACCTCAACATCATCTCCTACGCCGACGACACTCAGCTCATCCTCTCCCTCACCAAGGACCCGCCGACCGCCAAAACCAACATCCACGACGGAATGAAGGCCATCGCCGACTGGATGAGGAGCAGCTGGCTGAAACTGAACTCAGACAAGACGGAGGTCCTTATCCTCGGACCCAACCCCTCGGCCTGGGACGACTCCTGGTGGCCGACCACTCTCGGGACAGCACCGACACCCACCGACCACGCATGCAATCTAGGATTCATCCTCGACTCCTCCCTCTCCATGTCCAAACAGGTCAACGCCGTCTCCTCCTCCTGCTTCAACACCCTCCACACGCTTCGCAGGATCTACAAGTGGATCCCGACCGAAACAAGAAGAACGGTGACACAGGCCCTCGTCAGCAGCAGGCTGGACTACAGCAACGCACTCTACGCCGGAATCCCAGCCAAACACCTACGACGACTACAGCGCATCCAAAATGCCTCCGCCCGACTGATCGTCAACGTCCCCCGCCGCAGCCACATCACCCCCCACCTGACAAACCTACACTGGTTCCCCGTCGACAAGAGGATCACCTTCAAACTCCTCACCCACGCACACAAAGCACTCCATGACACCGGACCAGCCTACCTGAACAGCAGACTCCGCTTCCACACCCCCACCCGCCAGCTCCGCTCCGGAATACCGTGATTGATTGATTGATTGATTGATTATACGTTGGCACCAGTGAATAGCAGTTTTGTAATAATATTTACACGAAACGACTAGCTCAAGATTGTTTTTTGTACATGAATTGGTCAGTACAAACACCAATTTTGCACTAGCCAGTCGCTGTAAACATCAGTGAACTGTTGCCCAACGCTGATGCAAATGTATGGATCACGGTCCCAATAGTTCTACACAAGGGATGGATTCTGAGTGTAGCTAGTAAATGCAGGCCACTTTATGAATGTACCTAAAGCATCATTTGGTAGCGCACTGTCACACAGACAGAACATTTTCCATTGATGTGGCTATTAAATACAAACATACAGTCCTACTCATACAAATATATAACACACAAATGATAATGTGTGGAAATCGGGTTTCTGTGAATATTTATCATTTGTGCATCACAAAGTAAGAGTCGTGATTGCTTTGATCCTATTAAAATATCTGTTTCCAGCGCACTTCAGATTTATCACAAATGCGCTTCATTTTTGCTTTTCTAACTGCTGGATGCATACAGTTCATTTACAGGTATTTACGTGCTGTATATTGCACAAAAAGACATCCTACATTATCACATAATTCCCTTTAAAAACTCCTCTCACTTAGCAGTCAGAGAAAGAAAAGCAAATACCAATCTTTGTTACCTAATGTAAAACAATAAAGCAGACTGATACTTTACCTCTGTCTTTGATTCACAACAAATGTGACAAGTTAAACACAGAATTTAAAGGCACCTTTATTTATTGTTCTGACTTTATCGAGCCAGCACAAATCAGCTGGTGAGATCCACAGTTTGGGAAACACTGGACTAGATAGTTTGGCTAACTACAATAAAGCACTCTAATGATTTATGTATAATAAAGCTTGCAAATTGTGTTATAGTGAAGATTGTCTGTATTGTTAGTGAAGGATAAATGTGCATTAACGAAATTAGGAATCTTTTTGATTCATGAAATTGTTTATTTTGCATAAAAACGTGCAAATAAATGTACATTTATTATTCCTTTACATGTATTATTTATGCAGCACCTGCCTCACTGCATTCGTAATGTCGCTCTTCACAAGAACCTATGTACAGGGACATCTTTGACAACCAAATGCAAAAGTCTTTGTATTTCGCCAACTGTTATTGTTTTTTCGAATAATACATTCATCTTATCGTATGCACCATTCATCCAATGCAGGCAATTCCTGTCAGTGTAATGATTTATTCTTTTGAAGCGGTTGTTCACATTTTATTGTAGCTACAAATTTTACGCTGTTTCGCAAAAGTGTATTTTGAGGATGTTCAAACCGGGTCAAATATGTCTTTAATAAAACTTTCAAGCAGGAATAGCAATAGCGGGGGGAGCAGCATGAAATTATAAGATTCATCAAATGTGGTTTTCTCTTCGTTGCTGCCACAGCAAATATTTTCTATAAAAAGAAGGGCTTGTTTTACACGCTTAGGGAGACCAGCTGTGAGCTACCCGCGAGCAGGTGCAGTCTCTCCCAGCAGAGAGATTCATCGGTCGCTGTTGACTAAGTCTGAGCAAGATTTTATTGCATTCATCATGCGCAGGTGGGACACCTTGTGTGAAGCCGCGCACGTTAAGATGTATTCAAGCTGTGATCTACCCGAGTCTGTTCTTTTCCATTCTTACTAATTATTCGTTGACACCTTAGGCATGTTTTATCTAGTGCAGAATCCGTCAAGAATATGTCACCTGCATGTGTGTAGCAAAAAATGATGGAGGTGCCCCTGCCGAGTGTGGCGAGGGGCCTCATAGACTCCCACATCTCAGCAATACTCATTACCTTGAGCTCGAAGGGGTCCCTGTAGGGCCTCACCACCTCAACTCCAGAGAGGGCACATTTTCAATGTTTTTTCTTCCACACTGATACATGTCATACCGATTTGATATTTGGAAGAGACGCCTACATCAGGTCTATTCCAAATAGAAAATTTGTCTGGGTTGCAATCCCTTTTTAGGTCTCGCCTGACCCAGCGCATACGCTGGTCAGGCGAGACTTTTTGTGAGGGCTCAAAAAAGTGCTACCACTGCCTAGAGCTACAGTGCATGTGCGCGGGCGTGCGCGCCTCACTTTCGCGGCCACTTTGATGTTTGATCGCGATCGTGATCACTTTCACTTTCTGTTCTCCGTGAGCCCGTTTTTTTTTCTCCTGTTTATTACTTCTATGTAGTAATGGTGGCACCCGTGCGCCACCATTACTACAGAGCAGTAATAAACAGAAACTAGCATTG
Source organism: Triturus cristatus (assembly GCF_964204655.1). Lineage (NCBI taxonomy): Eukaryota > Metazoa > Chordata > Amphibia > Caudata > Salamandridae > Triturus > Triturus cristatus. The sequence goes on along the minus strand of NC_140581.1, from coordinate 1,184,325,326 downwards.
GCATAGCCAATAGGTCTCGCTTTTGGGACCTTATAATTATTTAGTTATGCAACTGTAGCTTAGCTCAATGTAGATGGTAAATGCTACACTTTACTCTCAAAGTATCTTGGATGCGTCACGCAATACAAACAAAAGGGTTGCAGAGAAGGTGATGCATCGGTTCCTTGCTTCGGGGGAGGTGATGCGTCGGTTCCTTACTGCAGCGCAGGGAAGGTGATGCATTGGTTCCTTACCGGAGAGGAGGTGATGCGTCTGTTTCTTACTGCGTTCCGGTTACGATGCGACAAGATGGCGCCGTGATGCGACGATCCGGTGCGATGTGACAAAATGGTGTCTTGGTTGCGAGGTGACAACGTGGATGCGATGCGTGCACGCCCGACGGGCGTGAGGCGAAATCGATGAACTTGGGAGCCGCGACAGGCCCTGCCACATGCTTTTCCGGTGATGCGACGGCAAGCTCTGCGGCGGCGGCACACTTCTCCGGTGATACAACATGCTTCGTCTGCGATGCAATGGCGAACAGCTGCGGCAGCGTCACGCTTCTTCAGCGAAGCAACAGCAACTGCTGCGGAGGAGACACACTTCTCCTCATTGCGTCGCGCTTCCAGCTCCCAGCGACACGCAGTCTCACAGAGGACCCAAACAACAGCAGGCACCTCACTGCAGGTAAAATTCTCAGCAAGAGAATTCAGGGGGAGCTGGTGGTGAAACCTTTGTGTCCCTGAGACTTCAGAACAGGAGGCAAGCTCAGTCACAAGCCCTTTGAGATCTTCCTCAAGATGATAAAGTACACACAACAAAGTCCTTTTCTCCTTTCTTTGGCAATAAAGTAACCATTGCAGGCCAACCCCAACAGCAACAGCACAGGGGCAGTAATCTTCCTTCAGCTTCTCCCATTCTTCTCCTTGGCAAAAGGTTTGTCTTAATTCCCAGAAGTGATCTAAAGTTCTGGGGTCTCAGCCCCAATATTTATACTGCAAAATCCCTTGTTCTCTGAAGGCAGAGAGTGTCTGTACCTAGTCAAAACCAGTTCTGTCCTCCTGGGTGCAGCTTCCTGGCAGGAGGTGGAGACAGCATTGTTTGAGAGCAGACCTGGTTGAGGTAGCTGAAAGGAAATCTCCTCCCCCTACTCTCTATTCTATGAGGGTTCAGGTCAGGGAAAGGAAATCTCCTCCCCCTACTTTCTATTCAATGCAGGCCCTATTAAGCCCAGCCCTGACCCATCAGACTGCTGGAGCTAAGGCCCTCTCCAGCCCCCTTGTCACTCATAAACCAGACATGGAATACACAAACCCAGCAGAGACATGCTGCATGGTTAGGCAAGAAAATCCCTACTTTCGAAAAGTGGTATTTTCAAAAACAGAATGTAAAAATCACCCTCACTAAAAAATTAATTTTTACATTCGGAGTTCAGGCATACTAAACTCGAATTTCTGCCTTGTTCCCTGGGTCAGTTAGGATTATGAGATGTTATCAAACTGCCCATCCTGGCCTATGGGAACAGATAGCCTTGCAATAGTGAAAAAACGAAATTGGCTGTAATTCACTATCAGGAGATGCCACACACATCAGGGCATGTCCTACACTTTCACATACAATGCACCCCGCCCTTGGGCCTACCTTATGGGTGACTAACATGCAGAAAAGGGAAGGTTTAGGGACTGGCAAGTGGGTGCACTTGCCAAATCGACATGGCAGTCCCAGACTGCACACAGGCTCTGCAATGGCAGGCCTGAGCCATATTTCATAAGCTACTTCTGCGGGTGGCACAACCAGTGCTGCAAGCCCACCAGCAGCATTTGATTTACAGGCCCTGGGCACACATGGTGCACTGTATTAGGGTCTGACAAGTAAATCAAATAAGCCAATCATGGAGTCACTAATCCATCACAACAATTTACAATAGGGAGCACTTGCACTTTGGCACTGAACAGCAGTGGCAAAGTGCTCAAAGCATCTAGACCAGCAAAAACATATCAAAAACACAGGAGGGAACAGCAAAAAATGGAAGGGAGACCTCCGTGAGTGGTGCCAGGTCTAACACGTGTCCCCTCCACCCCTTGGGAGTTCTCTTCACTAAGGCAGAAAAATCTGGACAGACCATCAGCATTGGCGTTTTCTGTACCAGGGCGTTGTTCCACCGTGAAGTCCATCCCCTGTAGGGAAATGGACTACCTCAACAGCTTTGGATTCTCACCCCTCATCTACATCAACCATCTAAGGGGCCTATGGTCTGTCTGAACCCGGAAGTGAGTCCCAAACAAGTATGGTCTCAACTTCTTCAGTGCCCAGACCACAGCAAATGCCTCACACTCAATTGCACTCCACCTCTGTTCCCGTGGAAGTAACCTCCTACTGATGAAACCTACAGGTTGGTCTAGGTCCTCCTCATTCATCTGTGAAAGTACAGCCTCTACATCATGCTCTGAAGCGTCTGTCTGCACAATGAATTCTTTAGAGAAGTTGGGCTCCTGAAGCACGGGCGCCGTGCACATGGCAGTCTTCAGGACATCAAAAGCCTTCTGACAGGTGTCAGTCCAGTTCACCTTCTTAGGCTGCTTCGTGGAAGTCAGCTGTCAAGGGTGCAAGGATGCTGCCATACCCCTTGACAAACCTCCAGTAGTACCCTGTGAGTCCTAAAAAGGCTCTCACCTCTGTCTGGGTCTTGGGGGATTCTCAAGCCAGGATGGTATCAATCTTGGGCTGTATGGGTGCCACCTGGCCGCTCCCAACCTGGTGTCCCAAGTACTCCACGGAACCCTGCCCGATCTGGCAACTATTCGCCTTGATCGTGAGGCCTGCCCTCCGCAGTGCCATCAACACTTACCAGAGGTGGCGCAGATGTTCTTCCCAACTGGTGCTGAACACTGCGATGTCGTCCAGGTAGGCGGCACTGAAATCTTCCAGTCCAGCCAACACCTGGTTGTCCAACCTCTGAAAGGTGGCAGGGGCATTCTTCATCCCAAAGGGCATAACCCAGAATTGGTAGTGCCCATCTGGTGTGGAGAATGCTGACCTCTCTCTTGCCCCATCAGTTAAGGTGATCTGCCAGTACCAGACGTTAAATCAAACGTACTGAGGCACCGGGCAGCCCCGAAGCAATCAATGAACTCATCAGCTCTGGGGATGGGGTGCGCGTCTGTCCTGGTGACTGATTTGAGCCCTCAGTAGTCCACACAGAACCAGAGTTCTGGCGTGGCACCCAGTGCGGCAGCCTTTGGGACCAAGACCACTGGGCCTGCCCAAGGACTGGCTGAGGACTCAATCACCCCTAACACCAGCATCTTGGAGACCTCCTCCTTGATGCAAGCTCTGACCCTCTCAGTCACTCTGTAAGTTTTGTGCTTAACAGGAGGACTGTCCCCAGTGTCTACAACATGGACACACCAATCAGTGATACTGGGAGTCCGGGAGAACAGATCAGAAAACTGTCCCAACAGTTGGCAACAGTCACCCTGCTGCTCAGGGGTCAGGATGGAAGAGAGTTTTACACCATCCACTGACCCATCTTGCTCTTTTGTAGACAGGAGGTCAGGTAGAGGCTCAGTCTCCTCCACCATTCCATCATCTGTCGCTAGGAGCATGCCCACTTCGGACCTCTCCAAGTGGGGCTTCAGGCGGTTGACATGCAGGACCCGCAAAGGGTTCCTAGGAGACCTCAAGTCTACCAAGTAGGTGACATCACTCTTGCACTCCACCACCTCAAATGGTCCGGTCCACTTATCCTGGAGCGCACAAGGCTCCATGGGGGCCATGACCCACACTTTCTGACCAGGCTGAAATTCGATCAGAGTGGCATTCTGATGGTACCACCGTTTCATCTCCTCCTGGCTGGCTTCCAGATTCGCCTGAGCGAGTTGCCTGAAACGTCAAGTTTGGTTTCTTAAGGCCAGCATGTAGCTATATGCATCCTGGGGAGGTTTACTGGGAGCTTTCTCCCAGCCTTCTTTTACTAAACTCTGAGGTCCCCTTACAGGGTGACCATACAGCAGTTCAAAGGAGCTGAACCCTAAGGACTTCTGTGGTACCTCTCTGTAAGCAAACAGAAGGCATGGCAAGAGGTCATCCCACTTACGCCTCATAGGTTCCTCAAGACCCATAATCATGCCTTTGAGGGTCCAGTTGAATCTCTCAACCAGCCCATTACCGTACTCCTGCCACAGGGACTTCATATACTTAGATATGAAGTTGGTATCACGATCTGACACCACCTCTCTGGGGAGCCCCACATGGGAGAAAATCCCCATCAACGCACAACCCACCATGGGGGCTGTCACCGACCGTAGAAGGATGGCTTCCGGGTACCATGTGGCATGGTCCACCAAGACCAGGATGAACCTGTTGCCCATGGCTCTCTTGGGATCCAGACGCTTCACAATGTCAATGCCCACCCTTTCAAAGGAGTGCTGACCACAGGGAATGGCTGGCGAGGAGCCTTTTGCTTCCTCCCACTCTTGCCACTTGCCTGGCAAGTCTGACAGGTCCTGTAATGAGTATCTGAACTCTTGCGCATTTGGCGCCAATAAAAGTGGTTGACAAGCCTCTCAAAGGTCTTGTCCTGCCCCAAATGTCCTGCTAAAGGCACATCATGAGCCAGACCCAGTAGGAAGGATCTGAAACGCTGGGGTACCACCAGCACACGGGCTGACCAAGGCTCAGCAACCTTAGGCTCGCTATATAGGAGACCATTCTCCCAGTAGATCCAATGTGATCGAGACTGATCACCTGCTTCCTGGTTTGTGGCCTGTTGCCGCAAAACCACAAGAGAAGGGCTCTTCCTCTGCTCCTCGCAGAACTCTTCCCTGGAGGGTCCTCCTTCCTGCTGCCAATGGGTCAGCTCAGGCAGGTCCCCCAGTTCAGCTACCTGCTCCCCTGTAGGTTCCAGGGCATCCCCCTCAAGGTCTGCCTCCTCCTGAACCGTGGGAGCTTTGGGGGCTGGTTTCCTGCGCCCCCTGCCTCTTCTCTTTAAGGCAGGCACCGGGGCCACTCTTTCAGGCTCCAGGTCCTCTTGAACACCCTGACTGGCTGCCATGGACCGGGTGGTCAGACACACCCACTCTGGCAAAGCCAAAATCTCCAAATGAGCACTTCGCTCCACCTTAGCCTAAGGGGAGCTCTCCAAATCATTGCCCAACAGACAGTCAACAGGCATGGCTGGCCTCACAGCTACCTGAAGGGTACCTGAGACCCTCACACTCAAAGGGAACCTGAGCCACCTTGCAGTGGCTCTCTGTTTTGTCAGCGGCAACGACAGGGTAACATGCATTGGGGATCACCTGCTCTTCAGACACCAGCTGACAACTGTCACACTGGCTCCGGTGTCTCCCAGAGCCTCCACCCTATGGCTATTGATGGTTACCCACTGTCTGTATTTCTTAGTGTTATCAGGCAGTTGGGTCCTGGGGACCACCTCACAGTCTCCTAAAGAGACTAGGCACATCTCTGCAGGATCCAACCCACCCTGGGCACCCATCTCCTCACCCTGGGCTACACTAGCCATCTTCCGGGGCGGCACACCAGTGCGTGCTGTTTTACCTTTGTTGGGACACTGAGAATCCCAGAAGAAGTGGCCCACCTGACCACAACCAAAACATCTCTTGGGGCCCCTCTGAACAGGCTTATCTGTCGGGCCCCTGACTTCTTCTCAGTGGGAGGCTGGGAACCCTTCCCTTGGTTCCCTTGGGGATTACTGTGGGGTCCTTTCTGGAACTCCATCAGTTTAACCTTGTCCCCCCCTCTCTTCTGCTGGGGACCCTGCCCACCTTTGGCGGAGTCTCCCACATGACCATTGTGGACCCCGGTACTAACCCAGCGGTCCGCCTCCTCAGCAAGCTTCCTAGGGTTAGTCAGCTTACTATCAATAAGGTGCTGGCGTAGCTCTGAAAAACAATTAAGAGACAAGTACTCCCTTGCAATCAAGTCATAGAATGCTTCAAAATCATTAACTTTGCTACCCTTCACCCAACCATCCAATGCTCTGCAAAAGAAAGACACATATTCCAACCAAGTACTGAACTCCAGTTTCTTACAATTCCTAAACCTTTGTCTATAAAGCTCTGGGGTCAACCCATACCTGGTCATTAAGGCTTCCTTCATGTGGACATAGGAATTCTGATCCTCAGAGGGCAAATCTAACAAGGTATCCTGCCCATCACTGAGAAACTGCCCCACAACCCTGCTCCCCAATCCTTCTCAGGGACCTTGTGGGAGGTCATAGCTACCTCATAGGCCTTAAACCATTGCCCAATATATTCATTTTTGTGGAACTCCTTAATGACATCTTTGGAGATGAATACTCTTGTTTCTATAGGCACGGAGGGTGTGCTGCCACCAGAGGGAGTGTTAGATCTGGGGATCTCTAGTTGGCAGGGGTAGGCACCACTGTCCAAATAGGGAACCTTGCTTCTAGTCAGGGTAAGGGGGATACACTCTTTAGATAACCCCTGCTCACCCCCTTGGTAGCTTGGCACGAGCAGACAGGCTTATCAAAGGCAATGTGTAAAGTAACAAACCAGACAGTCAATTCGCAAACAGGCCAAGGCACACAGAAAGGGCAGAAAAGGAAACAGCCACTTTCTAAAAGTGCTGTTTTCACACATAGGATTTAAAAACCATCTTTCCTAAAAGATGTGTTATTAAATTCTGAGTTCAGGGATACCAGACTTTAATTTTCTATCTTGCTCTTATGGGAAGATATGCAGGTAAACATTATACTCAGCATTCCCCATTATAGCCTATGGGCAAGATAGCCTTTCAGTAGTGAAAAACGAAAATGGCTATAATTCACTACCAGAGCATGTCACCTACACCAGTACATGCTCTACCTTTCCCATACACTGCACCCTGCCCAGGGGGGTACCTAGGGCCTTCCATAGGGGTGTCCAATGTGTACCGAAAGGGAAGGGTTAGGCCTGGCCAGTGTGGACACGGGTCAGGTCAGCATGGCAGTTAGCAACTGCACCCAGGCACTGCGGTGGCAGGCCTGTGACACCATTTTAGGGCTACTCCTGTGGGTGGTACAATCAGTGCTGCAGGCCCACTAGTAGCATTTGAATCACCAGCCTTGGCACACTCAGTGCACTTTACTAGGGGCTAACAGGTGAAACAAATATACCAATCATGGATAACCAATCAATATAACAATTTACCTAGGGAGCACTTGCACTTTGACACTGATCAGCAGTGGCAAAGTGTCCAAAACATCTAAACCAGCACAGCGTCAAAAATACAGGAGGTAGAGGCAAAAAGTCAGGGGAAACCACGCCAAAGATTCCAGGTCTAGCACGTGTCCCCTCCAGCAGGAAATGGGGAGAACTACCCTCCCTCTTGGGAGTTCTCATCGCTAAGGCAGAAAAACCTGGACAGACCATCAGCGTTGGCGTGTTCTGTACCGGGACGGTGTTCCACCGTAAAGTCCATTCCCTGTAGGGAGATGGACAACCTCAACAGTTTTGGGGTCTCACCCCTCATCTGCATTAACCATCTGAGGGGCCTGTGGTCTGTCTGAACCCGGAAGTGAGTCCCAAACCAATAGGGCCTCAGCTTCTTCAGAGCCCAGACCACAGAAAAAGCTTCCCTTTCAATCGCACTCCACCTCTGTTCCCTGGGAAGTAGCCTCCTACTAATGAAAGCTACAGGTTGGTCCAAGCCCTCGTCGTTGATCTGTGAGAGTACCGCTCCCACACCATGCTCTGAAGCGTCTGTCTGCACTACAAACTCACTGGAGAAATCAGGCGCCTTGAGCACCGGTGCCGTGCACATGGCAGTCTTCAGGGCATCAAAAGCAGTTTGACAGGCATCGGTCCAATTCACTCTCCTGGGCTGCTTCCTTGAAGTCAGCTCTGTCAAGGGGGCAACAATGGTGCCATATCCCTTGAAAAATCGGCGATAATAACCGGTGAGTCCTAGGAAGGCTCTCACCTCTGTCTGGGTCTTGGGGGGCTCCCAAGCCAGAATGGTATCAATCTTCGCTTGGAGGGGGGCCACCTGGCCGCTCCCTACCTGGTGTCCCAAGTACACCACAGAACCCTGCCCTATCTGGAACTTACTGGCCTTGATAGTGAGGCCTGCCCTTTGCAGAGCCTTCAACACTTAACAGAGGTGCTGCAAGTGTTCCTCCCACGTGGAGCTGAACACAGCAATGTCATCCAGGTATGCAGCGCTGAATTCCTCCAGCCCGGACGGTACCTGGTTGACCAGTCTCTGGAATGTGGCAGGGGCGTTCTTCAACCCAAAGGGCATAACTCGGAACTGGAAGTGCCCCTCTGGCGTTGAAAACGCAGACCTCTCCTTGGCCCCCTCTGCCAGTACCCAGATGTTAAATCAAACGTACTGTGGTACTGGGCAGCTCCCAACCGATCCACGAGCTCATCAGCTCTGGGGATGGGGTGCCACATTGAGCCCACGGTAGTCCACACAAAACCGGAGTTCTGGGGTGGCACCGGGCGCAGCAGCTTTTGGAACTAAGACCACTGGGCTAGCCCAGGGGCTGCTGGGGGGCTCAATTACCCCTAGCGCCAACATCTTGGAAACCTCTTCCTTGATGCTGGCCCTGACCTTGTCAGCTGCCCTGTAGAATTTCTGCTTTATAGGTAGACTATCTCCAGTGTCCACATCATGGACGCACCAGTTGGTGACACCTGAGGTCAGGGAGAACAGGAAGGAAAACTGACCCAACACCTGGCGACAGTCCCTCTGCTGTTCTAGGGTCAGGGTGGGCGAGAGGACCACACCATCCACTGACCCATCTTGCTCCTTGGCTGCCAGGAGGTCAGGAAGAGGGTCACTGTCCTCTTCCATTCCAGCATTTGTCGCCAGGAGCATGGTTACATCAGACCTCTCGAAGTGGGGTTTGAGGCGGTTCACATGTAAGACCCTCAGGGGCTGCCTAGGAGTCTGCAAGTTAACCAGGTAGGTTAGTTCGCTCTTGCGCTCCACCACCTCATATGGCCCAGTCCACTTGTCCTTGAGCGCACAAGGCTCCACTTGCGCCATTACCCACACTTTCTGCCCAGGTTGAAATTCAACCAGGGTGGCATTCTGGTCGTACCATCTTTTCATTTCTTCCTGGCTGGCTTCTAGGTTCTCTTGGGCGAGCTTCCTGAAGCGCAGTGTCTGGTTGCGGAAGGCCAGCATATAGCTGAACACATCCTGGGAGGTTTTCCCGGGGGATTTCTCCCTCCTTCACCAGAGTGAGAGGACCCCTAACAGGGTGGCCATACAGAAGCTCAAAGGGACTGAACCCTAAGGACTTATGAGGCACCTCCTTGTAGGCAAACAACAGGCATGGTAAGAAGACGTCCCACTTCGGTCTCATGGGTTCCGCAAGGCCTATAATCATACCTTTCAGGGTACGGTTGAACTTTTCAACCAACTCATGTCCTTGAGGGTGGTAAGGAGTGCTGAACTTATAAGTTACCCCACACTCCTCCCAGAGAGACTTCATGTACCTAGAGATGAAGTTGGTACCCCGCTCGGAGACCACCTCTCTGGGAAACCCCACTCGAGAAAAAAACCCCATGAATGCACGGCCCACCACGGGTGCTGTGATTGTCCTGAGAGGGACTGCTTCCGGGTACCGGGTGGCGTGGTCCACCAAGACCAGGATGAACCTGTTGCGTAAGGCTGTCTTGGGGTCCAGTGGCCCCACAATATCGATGCCCACCCGCTCTAAAGGGGTGCTCACCACAGCAAAGGGTTGGAGGGGTGCCTTGCACTTCCCTCCACTCTTCCCACTTGCCTGACAAGTCTGGCAAGTCCTACAGAATGTCCCGACGTGCTTCTTCATCTGGGGCCAGAAGAAGTGGGTGACAAGCCTTTGGAAGGTCTTGTCTTGCCCCAGATGTCCTGCGAGAGGCACGTCATGAGCCAGATCCAATAGGAAGTTCCTGAAGCACTCGGGTACCACCAGCACACAGGCTGCACCGGGCTCAGCGAACTTAGGCTCACTATAAAGCAACCCATCCTCCCAGTAAATGAGATGATCCTTGGCCACTCCACCTGCTGCCTGGTCTGCAGCCTGCTGCCGCATACCAATGAGGGAAGGGCATTCCTTCTGCGCCCTGCAGAACTCCTCCCTGGAGGGGCCACCCTCTTGCTGCCAATGGGTCAGCTCAGGTAGGTCCCCCAGTTCGGCCACCTGTTCCCCTGTGGGTTCTAGGGCATCCACCTCAGGTTCTGCTCCTTCCTGGCCCGTGGGAACAGCGGGGGATGGTTTCCCACGCCCACTGCTCCTCCTCCTCTGGGCAGGTACCTGGGCCACTGTTTCAGGCTCCAGGTCTGCTGAATCACCCCTACTGGCTGCCATAGACCGAGTGGTCACACAGAGCCAATCAGGCAAACCCAAAATCTCCCTGTGAGCCTGGCATTCCACCTCCTTCCATGGGGAACTCTCCAGGTCATTACCTAGCAGACAGTCTACAGGCATGGATGGACTCACAACAACCTTCAAGAGACCTGAGACACCCCTCCACTCAAAGGGAACCTGCGCCACTTTACAGAGGCGCACTGAGTTGTCAACTGCAACTACTGGGTGAAGTACATTGGGAATGACCTTCTCTTCAGACACCCACTGACACCTCACAGATGTCACGCTGGCTCCTGTGTCTCTCAGAGCCTCCACCCACCTCCCATTGATGGTCACCCACTGCCCGTATTTCTTAGTGTTATCGGGCAGGTTTCCTGGACCATCTCTTGGTCTCCTAAAGAGACAAGGGGCATAACTGCTGGTCCCTCCCCTTCACTAGAAATTAAATCCTCCCCCAAAGCTACACTCACTAAACCCGGTTTAGGAGCACCAGTGGGTGCTGGAGTTTTCTTGGGGCAACTAGGGGCAATGTGCCCCACCTCTTTGCAGTGATAGCAGGTAGGTGGGCCCCTGGGGTCCCGCCTGCCCCTAGGGGGCCAGGTCGGTTTGGGCTTGTGGGATTGGGACTCCTTTTCCTGGTAACTGTTTTGGGGCCCTTGAGAGAACTCCTTTTGGTTACCCTTATACCCCCCACTCTTTTGCTGGGGACCCTGCCCACCTTTGGCTGTGGTACCCACAATTCCTCTGTGGACCCTGGTACTGGTCCAGCGGTCCGCCTCCTTAGCAAGCTCAATGGGGTCCGTCAGCTTGCTGTCTAAAAGATGCTGGCGCAGCGCTGGAACACATAGACTACTCAAGTGCTCCCAACTAATTAAATGCAACAACCCCTTGTAATCAGTTACCTTCCAGTGCACGCGAGTACAGATTCACACACTCCATCCAAGACTCAGACTCTTTCTTCTTGGAGTTCCTAAACTACAGTCTATACTGCTCTGGAGTAAGTCCATACCTGAGACATAGGGCCTCCTTCATATTGGGGTAGGTCATGGCACCTGCTAATTCTAAGGGCTCTAGAGCACTCCTCCCAGAAGCCTCAAAATGTTTCACAGGCCCGCCCCCCCCCCCCCAATGCTGATCAGGCACACCATTCATCCTCAATGCAATCTCATATGAGGTAAACCAGGCATAGATATCCTCACTCCTATTATAATTCTGCACCAAATCTTTGGGGATATATACTTTACCCCCTTCCACTGGCTGTGCGCTTCCACCATTGGAACTGGTCTCCACCTGCTTGGCTTTGATGTCCAGTTCCTTCATGCTCAACACATGAGCCAAAAGCAATCTTTTCTCTTCTTTCTCTACTTCCAATTGCTTCATTTTCATTCGCATAATTTCCAATTCATGCTCTCTCACCCTTTGGTTCTCCTGTAACTCTTCTGGGGTGAAGCCCCTACTGGAATGGTTGCTGCCAGCCCTTGAGACTGGTCTGCCCATGGGCAGATCTTGGGGACCAAAACCATTCTCTTCACCTGCATCATCCTCCTCTTGGGTCTCCCACCAGGCCTTCAAGACTCTCTGTAGCACATCCTTTCTAGATCCGCTTTTCACAGGGCAACCAAGGTCTTTGCAGAATTGCTTGAGCTCCTCAACTTTGTACGAATACAGATCCTCAATGGAAAACTCAAATTCTGCCCTCTCACTTGTTGCCATCTGAGACATGATGCTTTTGAAGAGTTACTCAAAAATAAAACCAAAAACACAGTATGTGGTTGCGTAGTGGTCTGCACTTAAACTAGTGATGTACACCAATTACTGTGGGTCAAGTACAAATACAAGTTCTAATCCTCACCGCTGCCACCAATGTTAGATTTGGGGGTCTCTAGTTGGCAGGGGTAGGTACCACTGTCCAAATAGGGACCCTTGCTTCTAGTCAGGGTAAGGGGGATACACTCTTTAGATAACCCCTGCTCGCCTGGCACGAGCAGACAGGCTAATCAAAGGCAATGGGTAAAGTATTTGTACCAACACTCACAGTAACACAGTGAAAACACCATAAATGGACTCCACACCAGTGTAGATAAATAAAGTGCTTTTTTATAAACTACACAAGACCAAAACGGCAAAAATCCAACATACACAGTTCAAGAATATGGTTTCAAAAGAGTTCTTAGCTTAGCGACAAAATAATCCACATTAGCGTCGATTTTAGCCAACAGTACCTGGTGATGCAATAAAATTTCCTAGCGGCGCTCTGGGGTCGAAAAACAAGCAACAGCGTCAGTCCTGAGACCCTGGGGAGGCGATGCGACAACCCCACTGCACGCAGCTGGCGTGTGCGACGAATCCGGTCTGTATGGGGAGTGAGGCGATACCTGTATGGATTCCAAGGCGTAGCTTCTCCGGTAGAATTTTACTCGCAAAGGCACGATGCGACGATCTTCGATGGCTCTGCGACGATGTTCGCAGCCATGAAATGCGATCAGCTAACGAGCGTTGCGACAATCTCACCAGCGACGGCAGGTTCTGCGACGATACTCGCAGCGACAGGAATCTTCCCGCTCTGGGGGCGATGCACTCCAAAGACGAACGCGGGATTGACGTTGCAGCGGCGACAGGCGCTGCGACGATCTTCGCGGCGACGGAAATGTTCTCGCTAAGCCGGCGGTGTGTGAAAAAGTTGCAGATCTTTTACTTCTTTTCTCTTGGTCAGACCCTTGGAGATTCCTTCAAGAAAGGGGACAAAGCACACAGCAAAGTCCTTCTCCTCTCCTTGGCAGCAAAGCAATTGCAGGTCAGCCTTACAACAGGTCAGTCCTTCCTCTTCAGTCTTCCAGCTTTCTCCTTGGCAGAGGTTCCTTCTTGATTCCAGGATGATCTAATTTTCTGTAGTCTGGGTCCCAATACTTATACCCCAAAATCCTTTGTCCTCTGAAGGCAGAGGGGCCTTGGCCTAGTCAGAACCAGTTCTGGTCAGTCCTAGAGCACTCTGTTTACTTGGTTTCTTCTTTCTTTTGAGAGAGAGGGGCAGGGTCGTCAGCTGCCCAGCAGGGGGTGGAGCCAGCATTGTGGAAGGCAGGCACAGCCCTATTCAGGCCCAGGTGCTACTCCTCCCACCCATCTACAGGGGAATTTCCCTATTCAGCCCTGGGCTGACTCATTCAGCCTCTGGAAGTCACCCCTGTCCCTGTCACTCACAAACCAGTCAGTCAATTCACAAACAGGCCAAGGCACACAGAAAGGGCAGAAAAGGAAACAGCCACTTTCTAAAAGTGCTGTTTTCACAAGCAGGATTTAAAAAACATCTTTCCTAAAAGATGTGTTATTAAATTCTGAGTTCCGGGATACCAGACTTTGATTTTCCTTCTTGCTCTTATGGGAAGATATGCAGGTAAACATTATACTCAGCATTCCCCATTATAGCCTTTGGGCAAGATAGCCTTTCAATAGTGAAAAACGAAAATGGCTGTAATTCACTACCGGAGCATGTCACCTACACCAGTACATGCTCTACCTTTCCCATACACTGCACCCTGCCCAGGGGGGTACCTAGGGCCTTCCATAGGGGTGTCCAATGTGTACCGAAAGGGAAGGGTTAGGCCTGGCTAGTGTGGACACTGGTCAGGTCAGCATGGCAGTTAGCAACTGTACCCAGGCACTGCGGTGGCCGGCCTGTGACACCATTTTAGGGCTACTCCTGTGGGTGGCACAATCAGTGCTGCAGGCCCACTAGTAGCATTTGAATCACCAGCCCTGACACACTCAGTGCACTTTACTAGGGGCTAACAGGTGAAACAAATATACCAATCATGGATAACCAATCAATATAACAATTTACCTAGGGAGCGCTTGCACTTTGACACCGATCAGCAGTGGCAAAGTGCCCAAAGCATCTAAACCAGCAAAAACGAAATCCAGCACAGCGTCAAAAATACAGGAGGTAGAAGCAAAAAGTCTGGGGAAACCACGCTAAAGATGCCAGGTCTAACAGGGAGTAATTTCTAAACTCTTGGCTTTCAATTCCAACTCCCTTAACATCCTTTCATGCTCTAAATGCATCCTCTTCTCTTCCAAAGCTAACTTCTTATTCTCTAACTCCATCTGACCACCCAGCTTGAGCTTGGCTAGCTCCAACGTATGCATTCTATCCCTCTCCCTGTCCTCCAGCTCCTCTGGGGACAGGCCCTTCGAAGAAAAACTTCTGCCTGGCCTGGAAGGCACTTTCTCCCTGGTCAGGCCCAATGGCCCATCCAGCTGCCCATCTGTATCCTCTGCTTCCTCCCTAGGCTCTTCAGGATGCTCAGTAGCATCCCTAGATTCCAAACAGGCCCTCAGGGCCTTTTTGAACTCTTCCTTCTTGGTGGCGTCTTTCACAGGGATTTTAAATGTTTTACAGAAGTTTTTAAGCTGTGGCACAGTGTAGGTATCAACCCTCTCTTCTTCAAATTGTAGATCCATAGAAAAAAATCTACCAAAATGTATGTGGTTGTGTTATGGTCTACACTCACTAGTAGTGTACACCAATCACTGTATATGAGTCACAAATGCAAGTCCAAATCCTCCCAGCTGACCACCAATGTTAGAAATGGGGGTCTCTAGTTGGCAATGGTTTGCACATTTGTCCAAATAGGGACCCTTGCTTCTAGTCAGGGTAAAGGGCTACACTTCTAAAATAACCCCTGCTCACCCCCTTGGTAGCTTGGCACGAGCAGTCAGGCTTATCTCAGAGGCAGTGTGTAAAGCATTTGTGAACACATACAGTAATACAAGTGAAAACACTACAAATGGACACCACAACAATTTAGAAAAATAAATAATCTTTACTAGACTCAACACAAGACCAAACGACAAAAATCCACAATACTGTAATAAAAATATGACTTTAAAATGGTAGAAATAGCTTTGTTCAATGTAGATGGTAAATGCAACTCTTCACTCTCAAAGTACCTTGGATGCGTCATGCAATACATACAAAAGGGTCTCAGGGAAGGTGATGCATCGGTTCCTTGCCTTGGGGGAGGTGATGTTTCGGTTCCTTACTGCAGCGCAGGGGAGGTGATGTGTCGGTTCCCTACTGGAGAGGAGGTGATGCTTCGGTTTCTTACTACGTTCCAGTTACGATGCGACAAGATGGCGCCTCGATGCGATGCGACGATCCAGTGCGATGCGACAAAATGGCGTCTTTGATGCGATGCGACAACATTGATGCGATGCTTGCACGACCAACGGCCGTGCGGCAAAATCGATGGACTTTGGAGCCGTGACAGGCCCTGCACACGCTTGTCCGGTGATGCGACACGCTTTATCAGCAATGCGATGGCGAACAGCTGCGGCAGCGGCACGCTTTGGTGATGCGACAGCAACTGCTGCGCCGGCGACACGCTTCTCCTCGTTGCGTCACGCTTCCAGCTCCCGGCGACACGCAGTCTCTCCGAGGGCCCAAACAACAGCAGACACCTCACTGCAGGTAGAATTCCCAGCAAGGGAGCTGGTGGTGAAGTCTTTGTGTCCCTGAGACTTCAGAACAGGAGGGAAGCTCAGTCACAAACCCTTGGAGATCTTCCTCAAGATGATAAAGTACACACAACAAAGTCCTTTTCTCCTTTCCTTGGCAATAAAGTAACCACTGCAGGCCAACCCCCAACAGCAACAGCACAGGGGCAGTAATCTTCCTTCAGCTTCTCCGGTTCTTCTCCTTAGCAAAAGGTTTGTCTTAATTCCCAGAAGTGATCTAAAGTTCTGGGGTCTCAGCTCCAATATTTGTACCGCAAAATATTTTGTTCTCTGAAGGCAGAGAGTGTATGTACCTAGTCAAAACCAGTTCTGTCCTCCTGGGTGCAGCTTCCTGGCAGGAGGTGGAGACAGCATTTTTTGAGAGCAGACCTGGTTGAGGTAGCTGAAAGGAAATCTCCTCCCCCTACTCTCTAGTCTATGAGGGCTCAGGTCAGTGAAAGGAAATCTCCGCCCCCTACTCTCTATTCTATGAGGGCTCTGGTCAGTGAAAGGAAATCTCCTCCCTCTACTCTCTATTCAATGCAGGTCCTATTCAGCCCAGCCCTGACCCATCAGACTGCTGGAGCCAAGGCCCTCTCCAGCCCACACTCACAAACCAGACATGGAATACACAAATCCAACAGAGATATGCCGGATCGTTAGGCAAGAAAATACCTTCTTTCTAAAAGTGGTATTTTCAAACACAGAATGTAAAAGTCACCCTCACTAAAGTATGTATTTTAACATTCTGAGTTCAGGCATACTAAACTCAAATATCTACCTTGTTCCCTGGGTCAGTTAGGATTATAAGATGTTATAATCAAACTTTCCATTCTGGCCTATGGGAACAGATAGCCTTCCAATAGTGAAAAAACGAAATTGGCTGTAATTCACTATCAGGACATGCCACACACATCAGGGCATGTCCTACCTTTCACATACAATGCACCATGCCCTCGGCCTACCTTAGGGGTGACTAACATGCAGAAAAGGGAAGGTTTAGGGACTGGCAAGTGGGTGCACTTGCCAAGTCGACATGGCAGTCTTAGACTGCACACAGGCTCTGCAGTGGCAGGCCTGAGCCATATTTTATAAGCTGCTTCTGTGGGTGGCACAACCAGTGCTGCAAGCCCACCAGCAGCATTTGATTTACAGGCCCTGGGCACACATGGTGCACAATACTAGGGTCTGACAAGTAAATCAAATAAGCCAATCATGGAGTCACTAATCCATTACAACAAAGTACAATAGGGAGCACTTGCACTCTGGCACTGAACAGCAGTGGCAAAGTGCCCAAAGCATCTAGACCAGCAAAAACATAGCAAAAACACAGGAGGCAACAGCAAAAAATGGAAGGGAGAGCCACACCATTGGTACCCGATCTAACAGTTACACATTGGAAATTCAAATTATATAATCAACAACAGTCATAACTATAACATTTGTGATATCTTTCCCATGTTTAAACCTACACCTGAATGTCACAAGCTAAAATGTTGAAAAAACATTGAGAAGATGTGAGAAGGTCCATAAAACGTCCCAATGTTTACACTGGGGAAGGAATAGAAGTCCTACCATGGTCACATTTTCCTTTTAAAAGGAAAGTATTTTTAAAAAACATATTTGTAAAACGTTATTTCTATAATCATGTGTACATAGATTCTCTGCAAGCATAGTAGTATGAAAAAATGCTCATGCCAAAGATACAATACAAATATCATAGAGTCCCAGATTATTAGGCTATAATGGCTGCAAAGATTTCAGCACATTCCTTCAGGGTTCCCTGGATATTAAGAACTGGCAGGTCTTTGGTGGCAAGCAGTGTAGGATCAAAAAGCCAACCTTCAGTGAATATAAAAAAAATGCCTACAAGTTTCAGTCCACGAAAATGTGTTTAATAAAATGGAGTTCTACTTTGAGTGCAAGCATAAAACTCCTCAGGAACTGACAGCAGCCTATAGAGTTATGTTATGTTAGTAACACTTATATAGTGCATAATTACCATTGGTCAGGCTGGTCAATTATGGAGGAATGCATGAAGCAGCTTTAGTGGCTGAACACTTGAAGCTGTCGGATGCCCAACATGTGACCAGTGCAGAAGCTAAAATAGATGTAGCCTATTCAGGCACAGACCTCTTGTGCGTCAACCACTTCTCCTTTCCTGCCCCCCTTGTACCATCCCTAGTCCCATTCTTAATCCCTCATTGGACCCTGACTCCATGTATAGCACAACACTTGAAATTAGAATGGAAGAGATGGTAATGGAGCTGCATAGAAATGGTAAATGTAAATGTCAAGGTACTTATAGAGCGCACTGTCACCAGACGGCCACCTTGCGGTGTTGCCTGTTGCGGTTTCCTGGCGCTGATACTCATACCGCTGTGGAACCCCTCCTGGCTTTCCCTTTGAAGTGTCCACTCCTGGGTACCCCCAGGGTGAAGCCAGGCATCCTTAGCGCTGTTGGGGCCGGTGTGGAGGCTAAGCAAGCTATTGCCCAGAGTTGCAGCGTGGGGCCCGTGATTCGAATAGGCACCGAGGCGAGAATAGACAGGTCTGAGGAAATTGAGCCCGAGCCCCGCCGAGGCAGGAATCGAACCCTGGTCCCTGGCCAGAACTCTGCTTCAGGGTCTGCCGCTCTAACCATTGAGCCACACTCCTCCTGCATAGAAATGGTGAGGGAAGAGAGTTTCAAGCTAGAAGAGTAAAGACTTGCTTGTAAGAGAGGAGTCAAAAAGCAAGAGATTAAATAGATGGAAGGGGCAAATAGAAAAAAATCAGAATATTGCAGGGAGTTTAGAGAAAATAAGCTATGTAAGTATCAATTTGAAGAAACTTAAAATGGAAAAGGTCATGGCAACACCTGCTGCAATAAGATATGCTTCCCCTCAGAATAGTACTTCCTTGTGCCCTCATGTTTTAGGGGAGTTTGCATTTGGATTCTTAGGGCAATCTCATTATGTGACTGAATGCTTTTGAACAGGCATGTGACAGGCAAACATTACGAGCAAAGGAGTTCTATGGACATAAGGAGATTATATCAAGAAGGTCAAAAAGTCCAGAACATGAAGCACTTTAGTTATCACTGATATTAGCAATTTGGATGACTTGGTCTCTAGCTCTGAACCTCACTTGGTATTATTAGAACAAGTCGAAGTCATACTTCTGCAGGGTGGAGAAGGCTAAGGTTCTCATGCCCACCATAAAAGGAGTAGGAGGTTAAGCACTCATCTTTGCACTTTCTATAAGTAGACCTCCACGTGCAGGAATAAGAGTAAAACAGTTGGCATTAACCTGGTTTCTATCAGGTCCCCACAACACTCACCGGTTGTTTGTGGAGTAATCCCGCAGGAACGACGTGGACAACCCCCTCCTGCTCCCTCCGTCTCCTAGACAGGGCTGAATACTAACTAGGCTGCAGAGGGGACTGGGGGAGGCAACCAAAGTAGGGTGTGAGCAGCGTAGAAGGATGCTGGGAGTGATCTGCCCTCGGATCCTCTTGGGGTTTCGTGGTGGACACCGCCTAAGCGATGGAACAGATGGGTAGCACACACGCCAGACACAGGTAACAAGGATAAATGGCACAAAATAGAAGAAAAAAGTGTAGTCACCTGAGACGTAGCGCTTATAGAGCGGAGAAGACCAGTTAGCAGTGTTCTGATCCCAAAAGAAGCAATGTCACGAACACCACTGCTCCGTGCATAGCTGAACGGCAATCACCTGCCCCTGTACGGGCTGCTGTGGCAAGGAAAGAGTCTGCGCTCCTGCACTGGTTGCCAAAGAATAATAGTCTGCGCTCCTGCGCTGGTTGTCACCGTATATAAATATGCGCCTATAAGGAAAACAAAGCAAAAACCAAAGGAAATGAAGGACGGAGTGTTGAACATTGCAAGCACTCACCCCCAGTCAACTGATCTGGGTTTAATTCATCACCGTTCTTTAGCCCACTCTGCCACCCCAGTTCAGACGTGGCCATATGCAAATCAGTCTGACCCTGTGCCTCATGGGAACAGTCCAGCCCGAACTGCCAAGCCATGTCTTCCCTGGACAGGAAACAAGCTTCCTAGGACCGGTTTCTGGCATTTCAGCCGTCTTCAGCCAGGCTTGCTTGAATCCAGTGGCAAAGTGAGCAAGGAACTCACGTCTGAGCATACCCTGCCAACTTATGGCGAACAAAGCAAAAACCAAAGGAAATGATGGACGGAGTGTTGAACATTGCAAGCACTCACCCCCAGTCAACAGATCTGGGTTTGATCCATCACCGTTCTTTAGCCCACTCTGCCACCCCAGTTCAGACATGGCCATATGCAAATCAGTCTGACCCTGTGCCTCATGGGAACAGTCCAGCCCGAACTGCCAAGCCATGCCTTCCCTGGACTGGAAACAAGCTTCCTAGGACCGGTTTCTGGCATTTCAGCCGTCTTCAGCCAGGCTTGCTTGAATCCAGTGGCAAAGTGAGCAAGGGACTCACGTCTGAGCATACCCTTTTGTACCGCTTTGTCCGCCATAAGTTGGCAGGGTATGCTCAGACGTGAGTCCCTTGCTCACTTTGCCACTGGATTCAAGCAAGCCTGGCTGAAGACGGCTGAAATGCCAGAAACCGGTCCTAGGAAGCTTGTTTCCAGTCCAGGGAAGGCATGGCTTGGCAGTTCGGGCTGGACTGTTCCCATGAGGCACAGGGTCAGACTGATTTGCATATGGCCATGTCTGAACTGGGGTGGCAGAGTGGGCTAAAGAACGGTGATGGATCAAACCCAGATCTTTTGACTGGGTATGAGTGTTTGATTGGTTCTGATGCTCCGTCCATCACCACCCCCTTTTGTACCGCTTTATAAGGAAAACAAAAGCACCTCTGCGCTTTCTGGCACTGTGGTGCAAGGAATGACTTCTTGCCTTGCACGAGTTGAGGAGAAGCGAAAGTAAAAGCGACCCCGTGTTACACACGGGTCACGTGAAACCAAGGAAAGCGCTCCTGCGCTTGTGGGGAAATAAATAACGGAGTGGGTGCGACTCCGTGCGTTTGCACGAGTCGCGAATGCCGCTGAAAGCACTCCTGCGCTTGAAGGAACTAAGGAACGTAGTGGGTGCGACTACGTGCGTTTGCACGAGTCACGTGTGCTGCTGAAAGCGCTCCTGCGCTTGAAGGAAAGCCGGGAGAAGCGCGGCTCCGTGCCCTTGCACGAGATGCGAGTCAAAGCTCTGTGGCGCCCTTGCACGGTCTGGAGGAAGTCCGGTTGCAGATACAGCATTCGCTCCTGCGAAGCTCAGTATGGCAATACGAAGCGCCGAATACGGCGGCTTCGCTTCGAATATAGGTCCTCCCCCGGAAGTGTCGGTCAGCTGTTGATTCGAGGCAAGCCCCGTCTAGGAAGACTAGACGGCCAACCTGCTTAGTCGAGTTCAGCAAGGAGAGCTGGCGCGCGCGCACACACACAACACCTCGCGCGCCAGCCATATCAGAACGGGGAACTTGACAGCTTCACTCTTTTTTCACATGGTCACATGACGTAGCCTGTCAGTTCTCAAGCCTCCTTTTACATTTTCTCTACAATACCTCTAATGAGGAGTTACCCAAGGATCTTCATGTGTGATAAGCAGACACCACCCAAATCATCTTGAGATTGGATGCTGCAGGATCTCTCAAGGCATCTGAGTTTTGCAATGACTTAAAATCTGGGGTTGAGGGTGTGTGGTTTTGGTACAAATGAAGTGAGACGTGTCTCTCTGGGTCTCCGCTCCGCCGTGTCCCGTGATCGCCGTGATTTACAATGGAGTAAATTATGGAGTGAGATCCCTAGGTTCATTGGAGCACTAGGACTATGAGAGGCCCATTATAAAGTTGTTCACAGTTGGTATCTTCACCCCGCAAAGCTCCATAAGATATATCTGGATACATCTGATCGGTATGGAGGGGTTGTGGGCTACTGAAATACTTCAGAAGCATATGTTGGGACTGCCCCACAATTAGACCCTATTGGAATGAGATTTTGGCCTAAATGAAGGATATTTTGGGATAACGCCTGCCCCAGACTCCTGATTTTGTACTGTTTGGATTTTGCACCCCTCTCTAAAGCATCAAACTGCGGGAGACAGATCCATAATGTGACTATGTTTGGGTGCAGCCAAAATGGCATTGCTTGGTGCATGAAAGAAACAGTTAGCCCCCTCCCTAACCCATCCCAGTGGCGTGCTCGTCTATGGCAAAGCCTTACCATGGAACGTCTAGCCAAGAAACTCACAAAATCACGAAAGGGGTTTTGATAGTATATGGGGCCCTCTTGTGAGTGGTCTCTCGGTGGGCTTACCACTGGTCTCTTGTCATCCACATACACGATCCCTGCATCTGTTCAAGGATTGCCCTCTCCCTCGAGTGACCCCCTCACCCCACAACAATTCCGATTACTGCTTTACGATTTTTTCCCATGTCTGACTAGTAGATATTAATGATGCCATTTGCATGCATGTTTCTTCATTTTTTCTTTATGGTTGCAAGTACTTCTCTGAGGGGAAGATGTTGAGAGGGAGGGGGATGGTTCCTATCTCCTCTTCCTTTATACTGAGTAGTGGGACGTTGTACTTTGATAGGTAATTGGTGTATGATTCTGGAAGTAACCATTATTTACGATGCTGTTTTACATTATGGCATGGTCTTTATATATGGTTTCTCAGATGCTATGCTGTCCTGCTTGAATATATGTTGATAAAAACAATAAACAATTTGAGAAAAAAATGAATACATTAATAATAATTCATTCATTAATAATTAACTTTCCACCTTATTCCTCTACAAATCCAGCAGCCTGCACCTTATTTATAACTTAAACATTTTATTATTACACAGTTTACATATTTGATGATCTTTTGAAATAATTATTAATTAATTAATAATTAAGTGTTCGTTAATTATTATTTAATGAACTTTCCACCCTATACCCCTAAAATTCAGCAGCCCGCGCATAATATATAACTTGACAAATACAATTTTATGTCAGGACTGGGGTCGAGGATTATGCCTTCTTTCTTCACTTTTATTCAATAGCAGCTCATTAACAGGTTAACAAACTAAATTTCCCATGAAACCCTAGGGAAAGGTAGTAAAGAAAAAACACGTTGGAACAGCCAATCAAGTCCAAGTAACATTGTCCACTCAGGGGCCTACTAGCCTAACATAGTCCTCTGTCAGTGTCCCTTCGCCCTCTCTCTTCGCTGCTACGCAGCCAGTTAAGTACCCTTCAGTCGATTTGCTTTTTGGTGTTACTTGGGATGAAAGGGAATCAATATGTTTATGTTCCGCTTTGTGTATTTAATTAACACTTGCTTTACATAGCTTTCACTGCTGTGTAAATCATTGTGATGTTTCAGCGCTCGCCCGGTTGCTCGCGCTCATTGCTTTTTATTTGAATGTTCATTTTTGCTTTGCGTCCGTTTTCTGTTCGCCTTTTGTTGTGTGACACCACAGGAGCGTTCTCGCTACTACGTGGTATGTGCTGGTGTTATCGCTCGGCGCTGGGGACCTCCCGCCGCTAGAGTGCGTGAGAAGAGGCGCGGAGTGCGACGCAATGCTTGCATTACTCACATTATTGGAAGGTCAAGCAGCGCGCGCATTCCTGAAGCGATCCGGTCTGAGGGAGACGCCCATCTGGGTCCATATGTGATCGGGCTGCTATTAATAGCCTAAAGCAGCGGATCGCTTGGTTTAAAATTTGACGCTCTGCTCCCTGTGAGTGTTGTTCACGTGGGGGAACAGAGTCGGTATTTGCTTTTCCCTAATGCCCTGTTGGGTCTGTATCTGGCCTGAAGGCCTTCTTTGGGACACTACCCAGACCGGCTCCCTTGCGATAGGGACGATTTCACCCACTTGATATATTTAATTCCACCACCCTGGGGCTAGAACCCCATTGAATTTGTGTAGAATCTGCTTAAATATTTTAGGCTGACACCCAGCCCCTTAAAGATTGTGGCCCTGTCATGAGGCCAGGTGTGCTGATTCCCAGACGCCTATAACTTAGGTCCCTGACCTCCAATTAATCAGATTATTGAATACCACAACGAGTATGAAGAGGAAGACCCTCTGGCTGACCTCTCCTGGGGTGATGCCTTCTATGAGGCTGTCGACACCTCTGTCTATCGGGCAGTGGAGGAAGCCATGACTCCTTTAGCGGAGAGGCTCTCCCGCCAGATTGCTCAGGCCTTTGATAGGCTTACACCTCAAGTCCATTCCATTCTTGCGGCCCCCGAGGGTCCAGGAACCCAGGACTCACCTCCTTCTAAACGATCCCAAGATTCGGGGGTGGATCTGGACTCTTTTGCCGGATTGAAACAAGCCCACCCTCCCACTAGGGAACCCCCACCCTCCTCCACAAGTTGACCCGCACACTGACCCTAAGGCGGCAGGAGATGCAGACGAGGAACCCTCGCCCGTCCCTGGAGAGGAAAGTGGCCCTTGCCCCAGAGATTGACTCCCGCATGGCCACCTTTTTACAGAAATTCTTTAGGGATCCTAAGAAAGGGATCAACAGGTCATGGAGGGCATGTCAGGACAAGCTATTGGATGCCCAGGGCCCCATGACAAAGATCCTGGACATGGCCGAAGAGGCCAAAGAATCCGGCTCTATGATTTCCCCAGAAACCCTCTCAGGATGGGCCCAGAGAGCCATTATATTTTAGGGTAATGCGAATTGCGTCCTTTCCACCGAGTGCCGCCGCTCCCTGCTAATTAAAGTTGAACCGAAATTGGGGAATCTGGCGGACTCTGAGGCGGGCGCCATTGCCCAGGGAGGTCTCTTTGGCGAGCCTTTTGTGAAAGAGCTCGGAAAGTTAAGCTAAAGCACAGACAACAATAAAAAGAGTGTTCCCTCGTGTTTTTCACAGGGGCCAGCTGATGAAGGGGCCGCTCGGCCGGTCGTCATCCCCACCAAGGTGCGCAAAGGGGACAAGTCCCGGTGAGTGTTCTCCTTTCTTCCCAACTAAAAATAGGGGGGCTGGCGAATTTTTTCCTGGCCTGGATTTCCATCACGCGGTACGCGTGAGCACTACAGACGGTACAAGGGTTCCGCATAGAGTATTTAGGGGAACCAGTTCAGCTTTCCAGACCCAGCCCCATTCAATTTTTGATGCAAGAGGCCGCCCTTGTGGACGAGGAAGTCACATCCCTCCTCCACAAGGGCACCATCTCCCTCTCCTCTCCTCACCCACAGGGTTTCTTAAGCAATATATATTTGGTCGACAAGACCGACGGTGGCCGGAGGCCGGTCAGAAATATAAGCAAATTCAACGAGTGGTTGGTTTACCGCCACTTCAAGATGGAGGGCATCCATCTCCTCCCGGATGTCTTGCGACCTCAAGATTGGATGGTTCGGTTAGATCTCAAGGATGCCTACTTGGTAATCCCAATCTTTCCACCACACAGGCGCTTCCTTCAGTTTGTGTGGCGCCAGCAAACTTACGAGTTCGCTGCTCTTCCATTTGGCCTTTCCTCGGCTCCCTGGTGTTTCACCAAGGTCCTCAAGCCAGTGGTGGAGTTCCTGAGAGCTCGTGGCATTCGGATGATCGTGTACCTGGACGATCTTCTTCTGATGGACTCTTGTCCCCGTCAGCTATTGGCTCATCTTCGGTTGGCGGTGGACTTGTTTCAGAGTTTAGGATTTGTGGTGAACGAGAAGAAATCTCACAAGGTCTCCCTGTCCAACGATGCCCGGGAGGAGATCCAGTGGTGGCTGGACCACATGGAGGCCTGGAAGGGCCATGTGATTTTTGGCTCTGCACCAGATCTGATTATTGAGTCTGATGCCAGCAGGCTAGGCTGGGGCGCCAGGTGCGGAAACCTCGCTACGGGAGGATTGTGGTCTCCCGACGAACAGAAGTTGCATATCAATTGTTTGGAACTTCTGGCAGGATCCTTTGCAGTCCGTTGTTGGAAGAGGGACTTGGTATAATCATGTGTCCTTCTTAAGATGGACAACATTTCGGTGGTCCGGTATATAAACCATCTAGGGGGGACGAGATCCAAAGCCCTCTTGGACTTAGCCGCAAGTTTCTGGCAATACTGCCTGGAAAGCCATGTTTCGGTCACTGGGGAGTACTTACCAGGGCGCAACAATCAGGTGGCGGATTTTCATTCACGAAATTTCAGAGATTCCAGTCTCTCGATGCTCGACTGGGGCATTTTTGCAATGTTGAACGACCTCTGGGGTCCCTTCTATGTGGACCTGTTCGCCTCGAGGTTGGACCACCAGCTGCCCCAGTTTTTCAGCTGGAGGCCAGATCCCTCGGCGGTAGCCACGGATGCATCCCTCCAGGACTGGAGCTTGGAGAAGGGGTACGCTTTTCCCCGCTTTGCAATGATCACGAGAACAACAGACCAGATCCGCAGACAGTCAGCGGACCTTGTTCTGATAACTTCCCTTTGGAGATCGCAGGTCTGGTTTCCAGTTTTTCTGGAACTTTCGTGTGATTCTTCAATCCTACTTCCCCGCTTTCCGACCCTCCTCCTGAGTCCAGACAAAGTTCCACATCCTCTGGTGTTGGCGAACTCACTGTGGCTCATGGCGTGGTGGATTTCAGGGGACGATGGGAAGTCCCGGGCCTTTCGCAGGAACCTGAATTCTTTATCTCCAAGGCTTGGGCAGATAGCACTGTCAAGCGGTACAGATCCGCTTTGGGCAGATGGTCCCGTTGGTGCTTGCGACTGAGTTTTGATCCCTTGGTCGCTGACGTTTTACACTTCGTGAATTTTGTGGCTCAATTGGCCACCAATGGCATGGCATACAGGTCAATAAACACCTTTTGTTCTGCCATTTCGTCTGGGCATGTGTCAATTAACGACATGGCTATAGGTGAATAGCTGATGGTTTGCAGATTGCTACGTGGCATTCGACTCTCTTTACCCCTGAAGCCCCGTTACTCGGCACTTTGGGATGTGAACCAAGTCCTCAACCTATTTCTGTCTTGGCAACTAAATCGTTATCTCTCCATAAAGGAGCTTTCCACAAAGTTAGCCATGCCCCTCTGCCTCATATCCTGCAGACGTGTTTCGGACATTAGGGCTTTGGACATCACTAGTAGGATGTTTACTCCTCGTGGAGTGACTTTCACCCTTCTCAGATGCTCAAAGTGTCATACCAGGGTGATTTCTTATCCAGAATTTCCGGATTCTCCCAAATTGTGTGTGGTCAGATGCCTCAAGACTTATGAAGAGATGACGGACGAGTTCCGCCCTCCGGGAGAACGGCAATTGTTCATTGCACTTAGAAAGCCCTTTAAGGTGGTGTCGTCGCCGACTATTGCTAGATGGGTCAGATGGGTGATGCATTCGGCGTGGGTGCCCGCTTAGAGGATATCCTCAATGCGGCAGACTGGTCTTCGGACTCCACGTTTAAGAGATTTTATTTCAAGCGGTGTTGAACATGGCTCACCTCGTTGTGAGCAAGCTTTGAACTAGCATAATCCTCTCCTCCAGTCCTGACATAGAATGAAAAATGTCCTAGCTAACGTAATGGAAAGTTTCAATTCTATTAAGGACTCAGAGGCTAGGATTATCCCACCCAAGGGTCCAAGAAGAGTCAACCCTCCCCGTACTGCCTTTAAGTAATCTTGTTTGCGTACACAGGGTTACATTGGTTATGTTGGCATGCTGTGCTATATCTGCATTGCCGTTTATCTTGCAGGCTGGTTCAGTCTTTGCATGCTAACAAACAGGATGCATGAAGGTGATCCGATGGCTGGCTTCGTGCAAAGAAAGAGGGCGAAGGGACACTGACAGAGGACTATGTTGGGCTCGGAGGCCCCTGATCGGACAATGTTAGTTGGACTTGATTGGCTGGCTGTTGCCATGTATTTTTTCTTTACTGCCTTTCCCTAGGGGTGCATGGGAAATGTAGTTTGTTGATCTGTTAATGAGCTGCTATTGAATAAAAGTGAAGAAAGAAGGCATAATCCTTGCCTCCGAGTCCTTAATAGAATTGAAACTTTCCATTACGTTAGCTAGGACATTTTTCATTATTCACAATTAGCATAATGAATAATCAGTTACATAATTAATAATAGGGACTCCATCATTGCTGCTTTTGCATTGGTGGGACTCGCTGTCCCAGGGCTCACCTGCCTTGCACTTCTTCTGGCCACACCTGCTGACAAGGGAGGGCGCCCGGCCACTGCGCTACAAGGCACTCCCTCGACCCCCGCAGCGAGGACTCCATCATTGCTGCTTTTGCCCTGGTGGGACTCGCTGTCCCAGGGCTCACCTGCCTTGCACTTCTGCTGGCCACACCTGCTAACGGGGGTAGGCGCCCGGCCACCACTCTACAAAGCGCTGCCTCTACTCCCGCAGCGCGGAACATGCCCCAGCAAAGACCGGGCCAAGAGCCAGCCCATCTGCGCCAGTCTGCGGCCGGACGAGGCTGGGCTGGGACCCCTCTCTTTGGTTTCATCTTTGGGACCTTAGCAAAGGGTAAGCAGACTTATTAATATTTCATACCCTGTAAGTAGTGACATTTACTGCAAACAATTCAAATCCAACTATGGGGAAACGGAAACTGGTGTCAAACTTAACAGGAAAGGGGAGGACAAATACCTGTACAAGTACATCGATAACGAATTATCCAACTAACGCAATGGGTTTAAACAACGAAATAGCAAATGCAGAGGAACGTATTGCTTTTACTAAACAGCTATGAACACTGTTATAGAAGAAGCTAGGTCATAAACAGTGGCCTTAGACAGTGGAATAAACAATGCCACACACTCAGGGGAAAATATATGCATCCTACCTAACTGAAAAAAGCACCATGTTTATCAACATCCCCGCTAGAGATATCTGTCCTGTTGGGTAGCACTGAAATGACCTCCCCCCTGCAAAAAAAGCAAACAGCCTAACAAAATTATGTCAACTCGGACCAATAAACAGACTAGAGCGACAAAGACAAGTAAAGTACATAGAATAGATGAGTATTTGGCGCCAAGCATCTCTAGATACCTGGAGAGCCCATTCAAAAAGCTATACACCATAGAAAGAAGGCTAGTGGCTGTGATAAAAACTGTCAAGCATGATGCTGAATTGATTGGAAAAATGGTCAAAGATTTAGCATCCCCAGATAAAACCTCTGATATAATCCATCACACTGGGATGGCAGACATGGAACCAAAGGGTCATCCATCGCAAAATGCCATTAATTATGTTCCACTTGTTCCCTCTTTAAACCGATCATGCAATGGATAATATAAATATACGCTCAAGAAAACTAGTCCCTGCCTATACATGTACGACAACTAGTACCATTAACAATAATGAGGATGTCACAGAAATTAGAACCTCTAGATCCATGAGAAATTCTCACGATCCTTTTCATTTACCACCCGAGGCAACATCATATACTATCATATTAAAAGATGTTGGCAGAGGAGGCTAACGAAAC
The DNA here is from genome assembly GCF_964204655.1 of Triturus cristatus. Lineage (NCBI taxonomy): Eukaryota > Metazoa > Chordata > Amphibia > Caudata > Salamandridae > Triturus > Triturus cristatus. Next base: position 1,184,296,118 of record NC_140581.1, on the reverse strand, counting down.
ATGGATGGAGCTAAAGAAGAAGGTCGTTCACAAGTTCACCAAAAGTAGTAACTGTAGTGTAAATCTTCCTTCACAAGGAATTATTATGATAAGAAGAGTGAACTTGGTGATTACTCAAGGAAACTTGGTCAAGGGGACTGTGTTGTAAGTTTTGTTCACCAGACTTGGCTAGACCACGTCTTAGAGAATCCTCCTATAGCCAAAGGATGACAGAGAAACGGTCAGGTGATGTCACAGCAGTACCACTTGGGTTTTTCTATAAATCGGAAGTAGATCAACTATCATTCCTTAATGATAGTTTTATACCCACAGACAGGCACATGCCACTTCAAGGAACAAACAAATTTGCGCCACTCAGAAGATGTAGCGACCTTGATTGACTACCCAAGAACTCGATGCAAAAAATGAACATAACTAGGAAACTCTACAAGTCTATAATAAATAAAACTACTCCAGAGACCGTATTAAATGAGACACAACCATATATTATCCTGGACCTTACAACATGAAACATTGTTGGGATCAGAAATAAAATGGAGGATGGGGCATGGCTAGACACAGTTAAAAAATGCCAATTAATCATTTTACAATAAACATGGGACACTACAGCTTTCCATATTGAAGGATCTTCCTCGGTAATTACACCAGCAACCCCTTCCTGCAATGGTAGGGCAAAAGGAGGTTTAGCCACTTTGATTTCAGTTACATCTTCATTAACCCTAAAAAAAAATCCCTTACCAACTCGCAATTTTTTCAACTACTATGGCTCCAGACTAATAAAGACCAGCGCATTCTGTTGATCAACCTCTATAATAACATTTTCAATAACAATAGAAATCTGGTTGTCGAAAAGGAGTTAGATAATTTTACAAAATGTTTTTGAAGTGATTATGTCTACATTTTGGCCGGTGATTTTAACTGCGTAAAATGTGATGTTCTAGTAGGGGGAAATTTTGGGTTTAGGGATGAATATGGTGAAGTTTATTCTCATTTCCCCAACAATTCCTATGGTGAGTCAATTAACAGAGTAATGCACAAGTATAATTTGGAGCTCCTGGAGCAATTGGGTATAGAAGGGAATACTGAGGTACCAACATATGAAAGCTATAATTATCTCTCAACTATTGACCATATTTTGATTTCAGAAAACAGCCTATGGCTGATTAAAATATTTGAGGTAATAGAAAGTATATTTAGCGATTACCACACACTTTTTCACACCCTGATATTGCCGTCCATACAACGGAAGAGGGTCCGCTTAGCTACAGACACTGAAACTCAAGGAGAAAACAGCATAAGCATTAAATTGTCAGGTGTTAACCCGTCCTCATTGCCTTGCAAAGATTGTTCATGATAACAACCATGACATACATATTTGTATGGAGGGGAAATATCCTGATTCACAGATTGTTATGGCGTTCTGTAATATTACGTCTGCAATAGCAAGAGATTTGAAAAATAACAGTAAAAAGAATATCAGGCAATGTACTGGTTGGTTTGATCGATCATGCTCAAAAGTAAATCAGGATCTTAAAAAGGCCTTAAAAGAAAGACCGAGAAATACCAATTGAATAAAAAATGTAAGGAAGTCTTATAAACAGGTTTTAAATAAAAGAAAAGCATAAATACAGGAACAAGCATGGGTAAAATTAGAACAGGCAGCAGATACTCGGGATGTAACATTGTTTTGGAAGACAATCAACCATCCCTTCTTTAAAGATCAGACCTCGCAAAGATTGAGACCCTGGTACAACTCTCAGACTGGACAAGCCATTTTGGACAGATATTCAATTCAATCCAAATGATGATAGCTAAACAACTTTTGAAAATAGTATTTAACAACGGCCTGCTCCAGTTTGACCCCAATGACATTGAAAGAGATTACAGTTGCGCCTGAGAGATGTGCTAATGGAAAGGTACCGTGCCCCGATGGGGTACCCATAGATATGTTCAAATCAGATATTAATTTTTGGGCCCAAATTTTATTAAGAGTATGTAACAATTCAGCAGGTGGCTTTTTGCCCGCAACCTGGACACAAAGTGTAATTGTTCTGATATTCAAGAAGGGAGATAGGGGAGATGTAAAACGTTGTCACCCCATAAACCTTCTTGATTTAACCTCAAAATTGATGGGCAGGGTTATTTTGGGAAGACTAGAAAGTTGGGTGAATGATAATTTAGTCCTTACAAAATCTCAATTTGGGTTTAGAAGAGAGATAGGGACAATAGAGCAATGTATAAATCTACATCTAATTATTAGTAAATATGTCTCTAAAAAGGCCATCTACATTTATGCATTGTAGATTTAGCAAGTGCATTCGACCTGGTTAACCACACAAAACCTTGGCGGACATTGAATAAGATGGCTCCCCTAGTGAGATTAATATTTATTTATATCAAAATAAGATAATTACTTATCTGCCAGAATATGATATGGATCTAATGGTGAGTGTACTCCCTGTTACAGAGTAACACGCGTAATTAGGCAAGGCTGTGTTCTTGCCCCACTATTGTTCTCGCTCAGCAAATAATAAGGTTGAACAATTTCTACAAAAACTGAAAGTCGATGCCCCCAAAGTCCGCAAACGCATAACCTCTGTATTATTGTATGTGGCCGATGAGGTCTTGTTATCTAGAACCGCAATTGGGCTCCAATGTCTGATTGAGAACTTCGCCCAATATATGGAAGAAAGGGTCCTAAAACTTAATCTTAAAAGGACTTTGACAATGTAATGCTGGAAGGGGAAGCCTAAAACCAGAACACACCATGTGAAGGGGGCACAGATAGTTGAAACACATACCTTTCTGTATCTTTGACATGTTATTTACATCTAATGGCCACTGGATGCCACAGATTGAACTATGTAAATCGAAATTCTTATGATCAATAGTGGCCATTTTAGGATTCTCTGCCAAGATAGGGAACAAACCAGTAAGAGAGATATTGACCCTATACAAGAGTAAATGCATAATGGAGTCCTACTATGGTGCTGCCTTATGGGGAATGGCCAAGTGGGCCCCACTTCAGACCCAGGAGAACATATTTCTAAGTAGAATACTGGTGGTTCCTAATTCTACCCCCTCCTATATAGTTCACAAGGAGCCTGCAGTTCCCCATATCAATGATTACATTAGTGTAGCCCCACTTATTGCCTGGCACTGGATATGGAGCAAAATTGGAACTAGATTCACTCAGGATATTATAACTGATTGCCTGGGCCTTAAATACAGTAATAAAATCCCATGGCTGATATATATTTACAAACTCCTAAAAGAGGGTGACAAGGATTTTGATATCAATGATCCTGCACAATTTTTATATTATAGTAGAAAGGAATTGAAAATGGGGCTTGTAGGGGCCAGGGAACTTTTGCGGGAAACTAGTGAGAGTATAAAATCGACAACCAAGGAATACAGCGAGGGACTACGAGAGATAGGCATCAAATTATATCTGCTCTGGGTACCAAATTTGCGACATAGATTTTATCTTACTAGGCTAAGATTGGGCACCCTTCAATCTTTAATAGCCTTTCCTGACATGGGAAAATTGAAACAAAAACTACTATGTTGCCCCTGTGATGGAAAGTCAAAACAGTCAACTTTAAATTTTATTCTCTTTTGTAACTTTTACAAGGACTTAAGAAAAAGTATTTTACATCCCTTTTTCTATAGTGGAAAAATATATTTTTATAAAGCAGCCTTTAATTTTATTCACAGCCTGGAAAATGAGAGTGTATGTTATGCTGTGGTTTCATATGTACAACTTGCGATCAAAAGAAGGAAGGCAATTTCACATCTTGAGGCCTTACAATATGAAACTATATAGGAAATACATTTACAGGGCGGTTGTAATATTGTATGCTCAATATTACCTCTGGATCGATTTAAAAATATCATACTCTACTATTCATACGCACTTTATTGTTTATTCCATTATGGAAACCATACAACTATAAAGCTACTATTTTCTATGCACTTTATCGTTTAGTTTGTGGTAGAAAACCATATTAGTATAAAGCTGCTTCTAATCATTTGAGGTCCGGAAAATGAGAGAATAAATTATGCTGTGGTCCCTCCTGTATAATTAGTGATTAAAAGAAGGAAGTCAAATCATACTCCGTGGCCTCACCACATGAAATTAAAATATTCTACATATTTAAAGGATGACCCAAATTTCACTGCACCCCATTTTATTCCTGGAATAACTTAAAAACACTATATGCTGCTACCTATATATACTTTTAAACTTAAAAAAAAAACTTTTGTACTTCTTTAATCTGGCTGTTAGTTTTAAATTGTGACATTGAAAACTGTTGTAGATTGCTTTTATGGTTGCGTTTTTAACCGAATAAAGCTAAATTGAATTGAATGATTAATTAATTATACTTAATTAACTTTCCACTCTACACCCCTACAAACTAGCAGCCCACTACAACAATATAAAAAAATATTAGTAATTACATTTAAAATTATAAATAATTTAAAATTACAAACTATATTTGAAACATATTTGAAAGAGTTATACAAATAATAACACACAAAATTAGTATCTGAACCAAAACACACAAAGATAATTAAAAAACAAAATGTTTTACAACTTAGTTATTGAAAACGATATTAACAACAATATTCTTGAAAACAATATTACTTACCTGAAAAACAGATATTCTTGACAACAATATTTCTGCATCACAATATTTTTGTATCACAATATGTTTCCGATATTTCTGCAACTCAATTTTTAGAACTAGATATTTTGTCCAAATATCATATTTGAACCTTCTAGCTTATTCCATACAGAGTCTTCAGATTATTGAGAATTGTGGTGGTCACCTGAAGATGATTCTACATAGATGTGTATGATTGCTCATTATCTGCAAAGACTTCATTGGCATAGGGGGGAAATTAATTTGCCATTTAAGAGCCTGTGTATTTTTTATAAGGCTCTTAATAATTTAAGTCCCTTCTTTATTCGTCAGCTTTTCAAATCTTGCTGTCCATCTAGGCTGTTTCTCTTTTCCTCATCATCTTTTCTTCAAGTCTCCAGAATACATAGTAGGCACCAAGGAAGTCATTCCTTGCTTATTTAACAGCTAGAGCTTGGGACAAGCTCCCATCTATCTCCGTTCTGAAACCAGTCTTCTGAATTCTAGGAAGCTATTGAAAGACCTGGCTTTTCCTGCAGATACTAACAGTTTTCCTTTTGACAATAGCTTCAGGTAGGAGTAGTCTGTTTAGCCCCAGGATACCTTGTGGCAATCCATGCTCTTTAAAACCATAAAGGAAGTAAATGCATAAAGTATGCTCAATTGTTAAAGTTAATCGTTCACTGGATTTGGCAATTGTGCTGCAGAAGAAGTATGTAGAAATGATGAGGCAGTGCTCAGGTTTTTCTCACAGACCCCAGGTCTGTGAGAAAAATCTCCATTGGGCCCTCTCCGACTATTACGAGCACAATAAAGAAGATAACAGATAAGGCCCACATCTGCCTCACCAGGAATGTATCAGTGACAAAGATGCTGAGCTTGGGTGTAATTGAGATATCATGGGGTCCATTGGCAGACAGTAGAATGGAGGTTTTGTCTGGATTACACGGTCTATATGAGATCACAAAGAGTAATGCCCGCCCTATTCATGAATCTGTGATCATGCTTGGTTCTGCAAGTGTCTTGAGCACATTTGACTTAAGCAAAGTATCATTTGAGACCCCAGTAGGACAGTCTATATTCTATGCGGGATATAATGTTCGGATGAGATGCCTCTGCCACCTTTCAATTGCTGCTGAATGTTGTTCTCTTTGGAAAGGATGATGTAACAATTTCATTCTAACTGAAAGAGGCACTGGAAGATTTATGAATGCCTTGTAGTGAACGCAGGTGATCTAAGCTAGTTATTGTCAAATCAAGCTGAGTTTGGTACTGTGCCTTGAATAGGGTGTGGGCGGATTACAATGTTTTACTTGTAGAGCACAAAAAGCATGTTGCACTGGACAGGGAGAGCCTCAAAACTCAGACCCAAGACAGGATGTTTTTGTTCCTCAGTTATCACTGCAGAACCTTTGTAAAGAACTATGGGACCATAGTTGTTAACAAGAGAACCTTGACACTCAAGAAGCAAGGTAGGTCAAAGACTACTGTATGTCAGAAGGACTTTCATTGCTTCAAACAGGATCAGAGGAAACACCGGATCTATTCTCTCCTGGTTGCAGTTAGCCTTTTAAACTACAGATTCATATATATATGTTCAACTTAAACACAATATACATATTTATTTTAAAATATTAAAATGACTTTATTTGACTTTATTTAACATTATTTCCTATGAGATGTTTTTTTAATTCCCTGCCTCTATTGTTTTCTAAGTAAGTTTCCTGCAGTACCTGTGAGTGGCCATGTGTCGTGCAGGACTTACTCCAAAGCAGAGCTGGAGCATATCTGCGACTGTTTTGGGATCGATCTTTTTGGCTTCAGTAACTTTTGAAGTACAGTTTGTGAATAGCAATTTGCATACTCTTGTGTGGGTAGGTGGTTTTGCATGTCCTTCCCTAAATCCCTCCTTTTATTATCCCCCCAAACATCTACCGTCTAGGCATAAATATTACCCATTTTAGAGCCACTCAGCACTGGCCCCCTGACAATTAATACTAAAAAGTAACCCAACATGTGCAGAGATTTCCCCATAGCAAAGATGAAAGAGGGAGAGGCAAAGATCACCACACATAGGTTTGTGAACTGCATTTTATAGTATGTTAGTAGTACTACTGTAGTACTACTAAACATACTAAAAATGCAGTTTGTGAATAGGGTTTAGTATGTCTTCCTGTGCGGGAGACTAGTGTCACTAGCCGGTTTGCTGAAATGTTAATTAAGCCAGTGAAATCTGCAAAATTCCCAAAACTTGAATTACACAAAAAAATGTAATGTTACATCAGATTGGTCGCACACTGCTACACCTACCAGTCGTGTTCCCCCAATGAAAATGGTCCCTGAAGGTCAGCGTCGGCGGATACACCTATGCTCAAGAGTGCGTGCAAGTATGCGTGGCGTGTGCCATCCCTGGACACGTGTTTCGAGGTAGTTGCCTCTCGTCAGCAGGGAGTAGGAAAATGAGAGTGGGGTTGCTGTGTAAGCTGCTAAAAACATAATCAGGTCTAGTACCTCTCTTAGCGCGCAGGTGCGTAACCATGAGTCCGTCGACTCCACCGGCTCAAGGGAGCCTGAATATAAAGTTACATCAGATTGGTCGCACACTGCTACACCTACCAGTCGTGTTCCCCCAATGAAAATGGTCCCTGAAGGTCAGCGTCGGCGGATACACCTATGCTCAAGAGTGCGTGCAAGTATGCGTGGCGTGTGCCATCCCTGGACACGTGTTTCGAGGTAGTTGCCTCTCGTCAGCAGGGAGTAGGAAAATGAGAGTGGGGTTGCTGTGTAAGCTGCTAAAAACATAATCAGGTCTAGTACCTCTCTTAGCGCGCAGGTGCGTAACCATGAGTCCGTCGACTCCACCGGCTCAAGGGAGCCTGAATATAAAGTTACATCAGATTGGTCGCACACTGCTACACCTACCAGTCGTGTTCCCCCAATGAAAATGGTCCCTGAAGGTCAGCGTCGGCGGATACACCTATGCTCAAGAGTGCGTGCAAGTATGCGTGGCGTGTGCCATCCCTGGACACGTGTTTCGAGGTAGTTGCCTCTCGTCAGCAGGGAGTAGGAAAATGAGAGTGGGGTTGCTGTGTAAGCTGCTAAAAACATAATCAGGTCTAGTACCTCTCTTAGCGCGCAGGTGCGTAACCATGAGTCCGTCGACTCCACCGGCTCAAGGGAGCCTGAATATAAAGTTACATCAGATTGGTCGCACACTGCTACACCTACCAGTCGTGTTCCCCCAATGAAAATGGTCCCTGAAGGTCAGCGTCGGCGGATACACCTATGCTCAAGAGTGCGTGCAAGTATGCGTGGCGTGTGCCATCCCTGGACACGTGTTTCGAGGTAGTTGCCTCTCGTCAGCAGGGAGTAGGAAAATGAGAGTGGGGTTGCTGTGTAAGCTGCTAAAAACATAATCAGGTCTAGTACCTCTCTTAGCGCGCAGGTGCGTAACCATGAGTCCGTCGACTCCACCGGCTCAAGGGAGCCTGAATATAAAGTTACATCAGATTGGTCGCACACTGCTACACCTACCAGTCGTGTTCCCCCAATGAAAATGGTCCCTGAAGGTCAGCGTCGGCGGATACACCTATGCTCAAGAGTGCGTGCAAGTATGCGTGGCGTGTGCCATCCCTGGACACGTGTTTCGAGGTAGTTGCCTCTCGTCAGCAGGGAGTAGGAAAATGAGAGTGGGGTTGCTGTGTAAGCTGCTAAAAACATAATCAGGTCTAGTACCTCTCTTAGCGCGCAGGTGCGTAACCATGAGTCCGTCGACTCCACCGGCTCAAGGGAGCCTGAATATAAAGTTACATCAGATTGGTCGCACACTGCTACACCTACCAGTCGTGTTCCCCCAATGAAAATGGTCCCTGAAGGTCAGCGTCGGCGGATACACCTATGCTCAAGAGTGCGTGCAAGTATGCGTGGCGTGTGCCATCCCTGGACACGTGTTTCGAGGTAGTTGCCTCTCGTCAGCAGGGAGTAGGAAAATGAGAGTGGGGTTGCTGTGTAAGCTGCTAAAAACATAATCAGGTCTAGTACCTCTCTTAGCGCGCAGGTGCGTAACCATGAGTCCGTCGACTCCACCGGCTCAAGGGAGCCTGAATATAAAGTTACATCAGATTGGTCGCACACTGCTACACCTACCAGTCTTGTTCCCCCAATGAAAATGGTCCCTGAAGGTCAGCGTCGGCGGATACACCTATGCTCAAGAGTGCGTGCAAGTATGCGTGGCGTGTGCCATCCCTGGACACGTGTTTCGAGGTAGTTGCCTCTCGTCAGCAGGGAGTAGGAAAATGAGAGTGGGGTTGCTGTGTAAGCTGCTAAAAACATAATCAGGTCTAGTACCTCTCTTAGCGCGCAGGTGCGTAACCATGAGTCCGTCGACTCCACCGGCTCAAGGGAGCCTGAATATAAAGTTACATCAGATTGGTCGCACACTGCTACACCTACCAGTCGTGTTCCCCCAATGAAAATGGTCCCTGAAGGTCAGCGTCGGCGGATACACCTATGCTCAAGAGTGCGTGCAAGTATGCGTGGCGTGTGCCATCCCTGGACACGTGTTTCGAGGTAGTTGCCTCTCGTCAGCAGGGAGTAGGAAAATGAGAGTGGGGTTGCTGTGTAAGCTGCTAAAAACATAATCAGGTCTAGTACCTCTCTTAGCGCGCAGGTGCGTAACCATGAGTCCGTCGACTCCACCGGCTCAAGGGAGCCTGAATATAAAGTTACATCAGATTGGTCGCACACTGCTACACCTACCAGTCGTGTTCCCCCAATGAAAATGGTCCCTGAAGGTCAGCGTCGGCGGATACACCTATGCTCAAGAGTGCGTGCAAGTATGCGTGGCGTGTGCCATCCCTGGACACGTGTTTCGAGGTAGTTGCCTCTCGTCAGCAGGGAGTAGGAAAATGAGAGTGGGGTTGCTGTGTAAGCTGCTAAAAACATAATCAGGTCTAGTACCTCTCTTAGCGCGCAGGTGCGTAACCATGAGTCCGTCGACTCCACCGGCTCAAGGGAGCCTGAATATAAAGTTACATCAGATTGGTCGCACACTGCTACACCTACCAGTCGTGTTCCCCCAATGAAAATGGTCCCTGAAGGTCAGCGTCGGCGGATACACCTATGCTCAAGAGTGCGTGCAAGTATGCGTGGCGTGTGCCATCCCTGGACACGTGTTTCGAGGTAGTTGCCTCTCGTCAGCAGGGAGTAGGAAAATGAGAGTGGGGTTGCTGTGTAAGCTGCTAAAAACATAATCAGGTCTAGTACCTCTCTTAGCGCGCAGGTGCGTAACCATGAGTCCGTCGACTCCACCGGCTCAAGGGAGCCTGAATATAAAGTTACATCAGATTGGTCGCACACTGCTACACCTACCAGTCGTGTTCCCCCAATGAAAATGGTCCCTGAAGGTCAGCGTCGGCGGATACACCTATGCTCAAGAGTGCGTGCAAGTATGCGTGGCGTGTGCCATCCCTGGACACGTGTTTCGAGGTAGTTGCCTCTCGTCAGCAGGGAGTAGGAAAATGAGAGTGGGGTTGCTGTGTAAGCTGCTAAAAACATAATCAGGTCTAGTACCTCTCTTAGCGCGCAGGTGCGTAACCATGAGTCCGTCGACTCCACCGGCTCAAGGGAGCCTGAATATAAAGTTACATCAGATTGGTCGCACACTGCTACACCTACCAGTCGTGTTCCCCCAATGAAAATGGTCCCTGAAGGTCAGCGTCGGCGGATACACCTATGCTCAAGAGTGCGTGCAAGTATGCGTGGCGTGTGCCATCCCTGGACACGTGTTTCGAGGTAGTTGCCTCTCGTCAGCAGGGAGTAGGAAAATGAGAGTGGGGTTGCTGTGTAAGCTGCTAAAAACATAATCAGGTCTAGTACCTCTCTTAGCGCGCAGGTGCGTAACCATGAGTCCGTCGACTCCACCGGCTCAAGGGAGCCTGAATATAAAGTTACATCAGATTGGTCGCACACTGCTACACCTACCAGTCGTGTTCCCCCAATGAAAATGGTCCCTGAAGGTCAGCGTCGGCGGATACACCTATGCTCAAGAGTGCGTGCAAGTATGCGTGGCGTGTGCCATCCCTGGACACGTGTTTCGAGGTAGTTGCCTCTCGTCAGCAGGGAGTAGGAAAATGAGAGTGGGGTTGCTGTGTAAGCTGCTAAAAACATAATCAGGTCTAGTACCTCTCTTAGCGCGCAGGTGCGTAACCATGAGTCCGTCGACTCCACCGGCTCAAGGGAGCCTGAATATAAAGTTACATCAGATTGGTCGCACACTGCTACACCTACCAGTCGTGTTCCCCCAATGAAAATGGTCCCTGAAGGTCAGCGTCGGCGGATACACCTATGCTCAAGAGTGCGTGCAAGTATGCGTGGCGTGTGCCATCCCTGGACACGTGTTTCGAGGTAGTTGCCTCTCGTCAGCAGGGAGTAGGAAAATGAGAGTGGGGTTGCTGTGTAAGCTGCTAAAAACATAATCAGGTCTAGTACCTCTCTTAGCGCGCAGGTGCGTAACCATGAGTCCGTCGACTCCACCGGCTCAAGGGAGCCTGAATATAAAGTTACATCAGATTGGTCGCACACTGCTACACCTGTCCAGGGATGGCATTATAGTGACATACTCGTGGCATAGGCGTACTCACCGTTGCTACTACATTATCCAGAGTTCTATGGGGCTATTTGCTGGTATGACGAGCAGTGTGCGACCTACTTTGTTTATGTATTTAAGCTCCCTCGAGCGATTTGGGCTGACGAGCCTGGGTTCCGCACCTGCGTGCCGTGAGAGGTATTTTACCTTTAATATTTTGGCAGTCTACTTGGCACCCCACATACCTACCTGCTCCCTGCTGACGAGAGGCAATTACCTCGAAACACGTGTCCAGGGATGGCATTATAGTGACATACTCGTGGCATAGGCGTACTCACCGTTGCTACTACATTATCCAGAGTTCTATGGGGCTATTTGCTGGTATGACGAGCAGTGTGCGACCTACTTTGTTTATGTATTTAAGCTCCCTCGAGCGATTTGGGCTGACGAGCCTGGGTTCCGCACCTGCGTGCCGTGAGAGGTATTTTACCTTTAATATTTTGGCAGTCTACTTGGCACCCCACATACCTACCTGCTCCCTGCTGACGAGAGGCAATTACCTCGAAACACGTGTCCAGGGATGGCATTATAGTGACATACTCGTGGCATAGGCGTACTCACCGTTGCTACTACATTATCCAGAGTTCTATGGGGCTATTTGCTGGTATGACGAGCAGTGTGCGACCTACTTTGTTTATGTATTTAAGCTCCCTCGAGCGATTTGGGCTGACGAGCCTGGGTTCCGCACCTGCGTGCCGTGAGAGGTATTTTACCTTTAATATTTTGGCAGTCTACTTGGCACCCCACATACCTACCTGCTCCCTGCTGACGAGAGGCAATTACCTCGAAACACGTGTCCAGGGATGGCATTATAGTGACATACTCGTGGCATAGGCGTACTCACCGTTGCTACTACATTATCCAGAGTTCTATGGGGCTATTTGCTGGTATGACGAGCAGTGTGCGACCTACTTTGTTTATGTATTTAAGCTCCCTCGAGCGATTTGGGCTGACGAGCCTGGGTTCCGCACCTGCGTGCCGTGAGAGGTATTTTACCTTTAATATTTTGGCAGTCTACTTGGCACCCCACATACCTACCTGCTCCCTGCTGACGAGAGGCAATTACCTCGAAACACGTGTCCAGGGATGGCATTATAGTGACATACTCGTGGCATAGGCGTACTCACCGTTGCTACTACATTATCCAGAGTTCTATGGGGCTATTTGCTGGTATGACGAGCAGTGTGCGACCTACTTTGTTTATGTATTTAAGCTCCCTCGAGCGATTTGGGCTGACGAGCCTGGGTTCCGCACCTGCGTGCCGTGAGAGGTATTTTACCTTTAATATTTTGGCAGTCTACTTGGCACCCCACATACCTACCTGCTCCCTGCTGACGAGAGGCAATTACCTCGAAACACGTGTCCAGGGATGGCATTATAGTGACATACTCGTGGCATAGGCGTACTCACCGTTGCTACTACATTATCCAGAGTTCTATGGGGCTATTTGCTGGTATGACGAGCAGTGTGCGACCTACTTTGTTTATGTATTTAAGCTCCCTCGAGCGATTTGGGCTGACGAGCCTGGGTTCCGCACCTGCGTGCCGTGAGAGGTATTTTACCTTTAATATTTTGGCAGTCTACTTGGCACCCCACATACCTACCTGCTCCCTGCTGACGAGAGGCAATTACCTCGAAACACGTGTCCAGGGATGGCATTATAGTGACATACTCGTGGCATAGGCGTACTCACCGTTGCTACTACATTATCCAGAGTTCTATGGGGCTATTTGCTGGTATGACGAGCAGTGTGCGACCTACTTTGTTTAAAAAAATGTAATGTGTTTTGTGTGTAATTTGTCCATTTGGGACTCCTGTTTTCCCAGAAACTATGTTGACCATGCACATTTTTCAACTCGAACCAATATCCTGGTATCACATGAGATTATTTAATGCAAAGTGTCTACTCATGTGAACAATTATTAGATATTGACGAATCATATTTTGCTCTGAATGCCTAATTTTTTCGAAATGTTCATGGAGTTCTGCAAATTTTCATTTAGCATACCCCTAGTCACTATCCCCTAGCAGGTATTCTACATTCATTAGTTAAGTTGCTCCTCAGTACAGAATGTGGCTGTGCTGGATGGAGATAGGTTTCACACAAAATGATCCTCCTTGCATCATAGATGATTAGTCCAAATGTATGCTTTCAGCCTCTTCACGAGTGCCACGAAGCAGGCTTGTTTAGTACTTCCCCACATACCATGGGCCCAATAAATTCCAAGTGTGAATAGTTAACAGGGATTTTAGGCTGCATCCTGAGAATTCCCTGAGAATTCAGGGGGAATTGGTAATTCCTTGTCTGTTGCCACTGATAATTCGTCTATCTCCCCCACAGTTTTCTCAGATTTCAGTTGTTTTCAGCAGCCAAACTCTTTAGGGGAATCATTTGTGTGTTGTGTATATATAACCCACACTAGGGGAACGAGACATGTCCTCATTTTTTATTTCAATTTGTTTATTGGATTTTAACATGTTAGATGCTTTTCGACAATGCTTATGCAGTTTACAGCCATGCACATATATATGGGTAGACTTACATCATCGTATATCTCCATTAATGAAAGTGTATGTGGCCTACATTGTCCGTTCATCCTGTAGTCTGTATCTGAACATGCAGAACTGAACAAAGGTAACAGGGGGGTATATATGAACTGGGGTGTTGGCGTGCCATACCGCTTCGCACGTGCGTGAGCCCTCTTTCCCAAATCAGTACCAGTCATTTACCCCGTGGTGTATTTTACTACCGACTATTTCTTATCTACTTGTTTAGTGTGCTGTTCTCTAGTCGCTATGTGTTGAGTTAGATTAGCATTCCCTGGGTCTAAGAGTGATGGAGACGCAGCACCGGTGAGATGGTGTGTGCCCTTGCCCCACGTGTCTCATCGGTAACAATCAATGCATGTTATGTGCACCACTCGATTTTTCCTCCTGGAAGCATCATGCGTGAGAGTCTGGTGTTATTGGGTCATTCTGCTCTACATTTCGGATATTCTGCAAAATTGCATCCCATGCCCCCGCCAGCGGGATCGTTCGTAGGCCCAGTGTGTCTTCTCGTCGCAATGCCACGCTCTCTGCTTGTACGAGACATGTCCTCATACTGTTGATGAATACTGACAAGGACAGACAAACAGCATTGCTGTCAGAGCTACAGCATTATGAGGGCTTGTTCAAAGTTCAAAAAATACTTTATTCGGATAAAAGCACATCAAACTCAACAATTCAAAAGCACAAATACATAATCGCAATGAAAATTCAATAACATGGGGCATAAATACACAATATTTTAAGGCATGTGTGGCAAATTTGAGTAGAAGCTCATACATAAAGAAAAAATGCAAGGCTTTTCAAGGGTTGCACATTATCTTGCCGGCCCGCACAGCAATTCTCAGAAAAGTGCCGACTCGAAAGACGAACTCTTCATCTACCAGTGTTAGTATATTCCTATCTGCATCTACCAGACTGATGGACATGTTGTTCTTAAAAAACTGGATTAAAAGCCATTTGGCATACTTGTATGAAACGTACAAAAACATAAAAAGTGTAAAATAGTTTGACCACTCTGTCCATCACATGGACAAGGTAGAGAGTTCCGATTTGCATTATACCAAAGAGGGAAACAAAGCAGAAATTTTACAGTACCTGCCCCTAAACGGAAGAGAAGATCCCTCTCCCAGTAACGTATTGGTAGGGTAGGGTAGCTAGCTAAAGGGTGCACATTATGCTCAAAGGTCATTAATTAAAACCAGACGATTTATTGGATTCCCTCTCCAACCTTTCCGTGCCAAGAGTGTATCAAGTGCCCTCCTGAGGGCATTTTTGTGTACTGTGTCAGCTATACTTGGTTTTAGAAAGAGCCCGGCAAAGTTAACACTGCATAAGCACTGCTTCACCCCGGCCAGCCCCGGGATATCCAGCCCTTTCTCACAACTAATGCAATCTCCTATAATCTCTCTTGTAAGGGACGCTGCCGGATTTTTCCATATGGCGAGCCAGAATAAGGCAGGGCGGGCAAACATGAAATTCTCAATAAAGTTTAGGTTGAGTTCTCTATGGCAAACATACTGAGCAGAGGAGATTGGTGCGCCTAGTAATTTCCTACAGAATCTTTCTTCTTCTTGTGGATACTGTGACTCCTAGCAATGCCCCAAACCTGTGCGACATAAGTGGCTGTGGGTATGCACTGGGATCTAAAAAAAATTAAAATGGCTAAAATTTCACCTATTCTCTTAGGCCAGGGAAGGTTAAGAATAGAATTGGAGGCCTTGAAGAACTTGTTCCTACAAAACCCCAGATGTTCGGGCCAGGAACTGTTCACAACAAAGACCAGCCCAAGGTATATAAAGGTGCTAGTGCTTTTTAGTTATCTTCAGATATAGAATTTGATGGGTGTTTCCTCGGCCCGCAGGACATTATAAAAGATTTTTTTAAATTAGTGCTTAGACCCAAAATGGCCATAAAGTCAACAAATTCCTTCAATAAAGTGCGTAAGGCGTTAGGTGTGCGGCCCATTAGAACCGCAACATCGGCATATATTAGCACATGGAGAGTTTTGCCATTTACTTCTGAACATCATTAGTCAAAGTGATCAGTGATTTATGCAGACTATTGATGTAAATGATAAAAAGGAGAGGGGCTAAGACACACCCCTCTCTGACTCCTCTGCTTACTTTAATATCATTAGAGACATCACCCCCACAGCTGAGCCTAACCCTGGCCTTCAGATCTTTGTGTAGGTACGCCCATAAATGCACCAATGCCTCGTCCAGGCCATAAGTTAAAAGGATGGACCATAGTCGCGATCTGTTGACAAAGTCAAAGGCAGAGGTCAGGTATATTGGCGAGTGCTGGGCTATGGTGTATTCACCAATTATTAAATTGAGGTTTAGGCGATGTTCAATTATGCCTACTTTGCTCCTAAAGCCCAATTGACATGGCTCTAAGATACCATTTTTATCGGCCCAGTCTGAGATCTTATTATATAGGACTCTGCCCAGGATTTTTAGTGTGTTGTCTATCAAAGAGATTGGTCTGTAAGAGTTGGGTTGAGAGGGGTCGGTCTTTTTAAAAATCGGGACAATGATACTTGTTGACCATGTACTTGGTAGCGGAGCATGCATTAAATTGTTAAAAACATTTAAAAGGAGAGGTGCCCAAATGTCTGGTGTATATTTAATGAGATCAATGGGTGGCCCATCTGGGCCTGGGGCTTTATTGCCCACACTCTGGTGGATGGCTTCCTCGACCTCAGGCAGCGTTATCAGGATCCTAGTTAAAGCCCTGTGCTTAAAGTGATCTACTTCTTGTGCAGCCAAACTCTTTAGGGGAATTATTTGTGTGTTGTGTATATATAACCCACACTATGGGAACGAGACATGTCCTCATTTTTTGTTTAAAATTCTTTATTTGATTTTAACATGTTAGATGCTTTTCGACAATGCTTATGCAGTTTACAGCCATGCACATATATGTATATGGGTAGATTTACATCATCATAAATCTCCATTAATGAAAGTATATGTGGCCTGCATTGTCCGTTCATTCTGTAGTCCATATCTGAGCATACACAACTGAACAAAGGTAACAGGGGGTATATATGAGCTGGGATGTTGGCGTGCCATACAGCTTCGCACGTGCATCAGCCCTCTTTCCCAAATCAGTACCATTCATTTACCCCGTGGTGTATTTTACTACCAAGAATATTTCTTGTCTACCTGTTTAGTTTTCTGCCCTTAAGCCGCTATGTGTTCAGTTCGATTAGCATTCCCTGGGTCTGAGAGTGATGGAGACGCAGCACCGGTGAGATGGTGTGTGCCCTTGCCCCACGTGTCTCATCGGTAACAATCAATGCATGTTATGTGCACTCCTTTGGCTGTCCTCCTGGAAGCGTCATGCGAGAGAGTCTGGTGTTATCGGGTCATTCTGCTCTACATTTTGGAAATCCTGCAAAACTGCATCCCATTCTTAGGCCCATTGTGTCTTCTCGTCGCAATGCCACGCTCTCTACTTGTACGAGACATGTCCTTATACTGTTGATAAATACTGACAAGGACAGACAAACTTTAGGCCCAGATCTCTGTACTGGGGTGAATATATGACATTGCTCTGCATTCTGTCCATCAACAGTTCTTTTTGCATTTGTCACCCCGAGTGGGACGGGTATTCTCAGACGTGAGTCCCTTGCTGTCCATGCCACTGGAATCAAGCTATCCTGGCTGAAGAGGGGTGAAACCCCAAAACCGGTCCTAGGATGCTTTGTTTCCAGTCCAGGGAGGACCTGGCCTGGCAGTTAAGGCTGGACTGTTCCCATAGGGCACAAGACTGATTTGCATATGGCTGGGTCCAAACTGGAATCGCATGGTGAGCAAAGAAACGATGGATTTAGGCCCAGATCTCTGTAATGGGTGAATGTATGACATTGTTCTGCATTCTGTCCATCAACAGTTCTTTTTGCAAGGACTGACAAACAGCATTGCTGTCCAGGCTACAGCATTATGAGTTCTAGTCTGTGTGTGTGTGTTGTGTGTGCACACTAGTGTGTATGTGTATGTATGAGGTTGAATGTGTGACGTGGCTACGCCTGGTATAATTTTGATTGTGGCATAAAGCAGTAGTCCATAGCATATTGTGGGCACATATGTCATGAAGATGTGCATTCTTGATATAATGCTGGCTCTAGCACAATAGTGGTCATTATTATCATACTGAGAGCATTCATGCACAATGGTGGGTGTTGTCATCCTGGTGTTAATGCTGTCCCTGCTATTATAATAATTCTTGGCATTTATGGCATTATGGATCCCAAGTAGTGTGCAAGAAGGGTATGGAGTTCCTCTGGAGACAAAGGTGAGAGCAGGAAGAAATAAGAAGTGGGGTTTAGGAAAAACGTGGCCCCACGTTAAAGGGGAGAAAAGGAGAATTCACCTTTCCGGAACTAGAGCGCAAACACACCTAGCGAGCTAGGTGTCATGCTTCATCATATGAGCCTGCCCCTCGTCAGGTCGGTGGGATTCGGCGGCAGGGTAGGTCATTGACGGAGCGTTCTTGAATGCTGGACCCAAATCGCTGTCCACCAAGGGGTGGTTGCGGACACCGTGCACCCTGTGGCGGGCACCCTATGGTGCCTGCCACACTGTGCATGGTTGCAAAGAGGGGTCCAATGGGTACCCCCACAGGCCCCAACCAGAGGCCTCTGCGTGAATGGGGGGGGGGGGTCCTGCTACGGGCCCCCAAAGTCGGTTTCTGACAACCGATCCATGTCAGACAAATCGAGTTTGAAAGGCTGTCCGAATCTGACATTGTAATACGTCGGTCGGAAAACCGTATAAGTCGGCTCCGACCGACTCGGTTTCTCCGAATGCCGCTCGGAACCGAGTCGAAAGTATAAAACGGTTACCTAACATCGTAATCGGTTAGTCAGAAATGTTTCCGAATGCCATTCGGAGCCTTTCCAACCGACATCGTAATGAGATCCTAAATGCAGATCGCTCTGTGATTCTGCTTGCACTGTATCAACTAAAGGTTTCTATTTATGTGTGCAGAATATTCCTGAAGGAAGGAAACTACATCTGTATTCAAATGAAGGTAATTTTCTTTGACTGAACAGAGGTCCTGTTTCCTACACAAAGGGCTGATTACCCCAAATGATAGTCTGGACCCAGAGCTGGGAAGAAAGGACATATGTACTCTTCAAAGACCCTTCTTTGAAATCACCCCCACTTTAAAGGCATATTTGCGTATATGAACTGGGTCTCTGACCCCAGCAAATCAGACACTTCTGGACATACAACTGGTCTCTGCTCTGCTGCATCAAGAATTGACACTCTGCTGGACTGCTGACCTGGAAGGCCTGCTTTTCTCTTGTGCTGCACTGCTGCCTGCTGCTCTCTCACCCTGCTGAGGAGATCTGGACTCTGTCATGCAACAAAGTGATCTCCAAGGGCTTGCTGGAATGCCTCCTGTCAGTGAGACTCAGGGCTATCAAAGTCTCTGCACCTGCTCTTGTGCCATATTCACTGGAAGTGGACCCAGACACTTGCACCAGAGAAATCAACGCATCTTTAGTCTGCATTTAGCAGAAGCACTGCATCGACACTGTTGCGGGAGTAGATTTGGTGCATCACACTCGGAACTGTTGCATCGCATCCAGAACCTCCGCTTCAGAACCAATGCATCACCACCACTGCACGGAGATGATCGATGCATTGTCCCTCTAGTATGGATTAACCCAGCACATAGCCTTCAGAACTGCCCCACTTGAAACAGGCTCTTCGCTTAGTGCACCTGATGCATCGCCGCCACTGTGTGAAGAAAATCAACGCATCACCTCAGCTGCAGGCTCGACATTGACGTATTGCTTGTATGCACCCAGCATCTCACTGTTGCACCCAGGATCAAGGTACTCTGTTCACCAGACCTGCATGGCTCTTGTCCTTGACCTGCGCTTCATTGTGCTCAGCTTGAACTGTTGGCTTTGCTCGGTCCAACACGACCAGATAACGCCTATATGGGCTTAATGCTTCTAAGCGCTATAACTCTTTATTCTTTAGAAATTCATAACTCAACTTCTACTTTTATTGGATTTTTTCGGTTTGGTCATGCTGTATTTATAAAATTGTAGAGAACAACGAGAGAGCTAGGGAAAAGGAGAGGTACGTCCGTATCCCCTGAATGTAAATTAGTTTTATCAATGGTGGACGAACCCAATGCTGTGTGGTACGATCACTGTGAGACAGTGTTTGGGAACCCACTAGGTAGGTTAAAAGACCCCTCACACACCAACCTGGTTGGTGTCATGCTTCATCATCGGGGTGCCAACCGGGTGGCCGAATGCCCCCCGGTTGTGCTACGACGCCTGGCTACAGCGGAGCTGGTGTGGTGCAAGAGTGTGATGTAGTGATTGTTAAAAATATCTCTGAGAGTCCTTACCATTAGGAAATGTATTACTGGCAGCTCAGGATATAAATAAAAACAGGGTATGTGATGGAACTACGAAAGAAATTATTATCTACTAGTTGTCGGTGTTGTAGGTCTACATGTTTCAGCTCTTGTGGGGAAATATGGAGCTTTCGTCAGGACCAGTGAAGTAAGTGAGTGGCAAAGTGCGAAGTGCCACGTGATAAGTGAAAAAGTAAAAAAGGTTGTTTACCTACACACTCGCTAAGGTGTGTGGACCCAGTGTCGGCACAATTGCGGACACTGCAGCGCAAAACCTGTGGAAGGAAACAAGACAGCACAAGAACACATATGAGACTACCACTTTGGTGCCGTGGATTATAGCAACTATAAAATGCAATCTTAAGTGCTGTGGTGTAGCAAACCTATCTTCAAGGAACGTACCTGTGGTGACACACGAACTATGGAGGTGTATCATGCTGCTGAGCGTATGAAAATCGGAGGCAAGTCAATTAGAGATGCTAGGTAAACGCAGAGCGCTCTGTGAACTATGTGTGCCAAGTGGTAGATAACACGGCACTTCAGCAGTGAAAACAGATGGTGGATAATACACATATGGTGCCTGGTGAGTTTGCAGGCATCGATCTGGTGTGAGGAAGAACCGTGAGACCTCGAGTGAGGTGTGTCACAGTGAATGACCCAGTGAGCGCTGGTACGACGAGGCTGACTGAAGCCATGAGGATAGCGCTTGACTAGTTCGGAGTGGGCGCTGGTTACTAAAAAAAGGGGGGGGATGCGCAATGCAGGGAAGAAAAAGTAAAGAAATTAAAATAATTACACTATGGCTGAGTGAGTACGCTGCTCAGGAAACGGGAGGAGAGCGCTCCTCGCGTCAATTCTGAAGAGAAAAGAAGTTACACGTCTCAGGGGTGTGGTAGGGAAGAATGTTGTAATCCCCAGGGAAAAAGGCAAACGCCACCTTACTTGGTTGAGGAGCTGTCAACGCCTGGCACCTACTGTGGTCTCCCGAAGTCCCGGATGATGTGGGACCCCAGGAAGGGAGATGTTAAATAGTGAAGTGCTCCATTAGGTACGTGCGGGCTGGCTGGTGAGCTCGTGCGGGGCCGCGAGGACTGCGCATGCTTGAAGGAGCAGTGTGAGCCTGGCACGCATGCATGAGTGCTGCGGGAACGCAAGGCGGAAGGCTAAGTAAAAGGCGCCGGCTCCAAGGAGAGAAGTGAGCCAGGCGCGCAAGTGTAGGTGCTCCGGGGGCGCGATGGGGAAAGTGAATGGCATTAGGGAGATGTCACTATACCTGCGCGTGCGCAGTAGGAATAAGGCCAGTGATGTTGAATTGCAGGGAATGGCCTGTGGGGGACCGGTAGAGAGCCGATACTGATGCTGATTTAGGGCTCAGAGGATTAAAAGTCTCGAAGGAGGTTAGGATGCTAAGTTAAGCAGAGATATGTTTAGGACAGAAACACCAGGGAGGGGCAGAATGATGGTTATCTAAGCCTATTCCAAGTAAAAAAATCAGGGGAAAAAATCAGGATTTTCTCAGGCTGTTCCAGGGGATATTATCGTTCAGGCCGGTGATGTGGCTGGACAGCCGATATATCCATCTCTGTACCTGTTCCAGGAGGCGGGTCTGGATGTTGGGGAGGTTGTGGTCTAAGGCTTCCAGTACGACCCATCTCATATCATTGGTCGTATGGCCTTTTTCCAGAAAGTGGTTGGTCATTTTTGTGGTATTTTTCTTACAGTTAGTATGTTTACGTAATTCCCATGTTTTTCCAGGTTCCAGGTTCAAGGTTGAGGTTTTTGGTCGTCTCAGTGATGTGACAGACGCTACAGTTTCCGCAGGGGACGTGCCCTTTGATGTTTGGGAGCCCCCAGGAATTGAGCACCGTGTTCAATGGTCTGACGGGGAGAACCGGTCTGGTAGATACAATAGTGTCCTTGATAGATTTTGCTCTTTTTGTTGAGAGAAGGGGAGGTTCCCATTTCAGGTTACCTGTATTCAAGATCTTCCAATTCTTTTTGATGATTTGGGAAGCTTTATTGGTCACCGTATTGTAGGTGGTTACGCATGTCAGTGGCGGAGGAGTGGGTTCCCTGGGATAGGTTTCCAGTAGGCCTTCGCGGTTTTGGTTTCTGGCCCTCTTATTAGCGATCTTGGTTATGTGAGTTGGATAGCCGCGTTGGTGCAGCTTGTGGCAAAGATCCTTGGCTTGCAATTTGTAATCCTTAGGGTCACTGCAGTTTCTGCGAAGTCGCAGAAATTGGCCATACGGGAGGTTTTCACGGAAGGCTCTGGGGTGAAAACTGGAAAAGTGCAGGAGGGAGTTGCGGGCAGTGGGTTTGAAGTGTGTCTTACTCATGAGTCCTCCTGATGCTGCTTTTATGTCCAGATCTAAGAAAGTGGTCTGGTGCCTGTCAGAGCTGTGTGTGAAACGCAGGTTGGGGTCACAAGTGTTTAGCCAGTCACAAAAGGTGGTAAGTGATTCGCTCGTGCCTTCCCAGATGAGAAGGATGTCATCAATGTAGCGTTTGTAGAATTTGATTTGTGGGATTTGTGGTTGGTTGTTAGTGAGCAGATGTTTGGTCTCAAAGTTAAATACATACAGACCCGCTATGCTGGGAGCGAAAACGCTCCCCATAGATGTACCGTACTTCTGGAGATAGAGTTTGCCTTCATATTCAAAGTAGTTTTCTTTGAGCGCAGGGGTAGCACACTTAAGTACAAACGAGGGAGGCGTGTGGTATTGCCAGTTGACCTCGTTGAGAGCTTCTTCTAGTACTCGTAGAGTGTCATCTTGGGGGAGGCTGGTGTACAGGCTTTCTACGTCTAATGATACCAAGAAAGAGGTGTTAGGGTCATAGTGTATGTTCGCTAGGAGTCCTAAGAGGTCTTTGGTATCTTTGAGGTAGTGCTGGTTGACTGGACCAGGGGTTGTAAAAAATGGTCGCAGAAGCGTGATAGGGGTTCCAGCAGGGACCCGATGCCTGAGACGATAGGGCGACCAGGGGGAGGGGTTTTGTTCTTGTGGATTTTGGGAACAGTGTAGAAATATGGTATTTTCCCTTGTGTAGTGGTAATGAATTTGGCCTCGCTTTTGGAGATCTGGCCTGTCTGTTCCGCTTCTTCCACTAAGATTTGGATGCGCGTTTTCAGGGAGGCGCTGGGGTCATGTGTAAGCCGTTCATAGTTCTTTGTATCATTGAGTAAACGCTGACATTCTTGGTGATAGTCCTCTTTGTTGAGAATTACCGTACCTCCCCCTTTGTTGGCTGGTTTGATTATGATCTCAGAGTTATTCTTCAGTGATTGTAAGGCCATGCGTTCTGATCTGCTAGTGTTTTGGAACGTGTGGGGTTCCTTGAGAGCTTCGATTTCCTTGAACACTGTTTGCTCATAGACCAAGATTTCTGGTGGAGTAGAGCTAGGAGGTGGCATGAAGGTAGACTTCACCCGTAAAGTGGTGTCCCCCTGGTCTCTAGGGTCAGTGGGAGTGGGGATGTTCTCAAAGAAGGCCTTGAGTTTGAGTTTGCGAAAAAATTCAGCTAATTCGCAATGCAGTTTAAATTTGTCAAGTTTGGTCGTGGGGGCATAGCCAAGGCCTTTCTCTAGGATGGCTTCTTCTGTAGGTGTTAGGACGTATTTAGAGAGGTTGGTGATGAAACTTAGCGTGTGCTCGGGCCTGGTTGTTGGTCTCTGGTTTGGCTCCTTGTCTGTGCTCCCTGTGGAGGGTTGTCTTGCCAGTGTACTGTGTTCCCTCTGCGTCTCTTTCCGCGACCTCTTCGGCCTCTTCCTAAAAAAGGCTACGGTTGGTTCTGGTTCATGTATGGTGGTGGTGCACCAAATGGTGGATTCCAACCGTACCCAAATTGTGGGTGTATAGGGGGATACATGGATGGGTATACTACGTTGGGTCCCCGGGGCCCCGGGGTCCATGGTTGTTGCCACCCTGTTTGGCCCCCTCTACTTTGCAGCGTATCGTGCTGCGGTGTTCGCAAATGCGGGTTTTGATTTTGCGAGTGGTCATACCAATGTAAATGAGTTTACATGGGCATATGATCCGGTACACAACATTTTCTGTGTTACAGTTAGTATGTTTACGTAATTCCCATGTTTTTCCAGGTTCAAGGTTGAGGTTTTTGGTCGTCTCAGTGATGTGACAGACGCTACAGTTTCCGCAGGGGACGTGCCCTTTGATGTTTGGGAGCCCCCAGGAATTGAGCACCGTGTTCAATGGTCTGACGGGGAGAACCGGTCTGGTAGATACAATAGTGTCCTTGATAGATTTTGCTCTTTTTGTTGAGAGAAGGGGAGGTTCCCATTTCAGGTTACCTGTATTCAAGATCTTCCAATTCTTTTTGATGATTTGGGAAGCTTTATTGGTCACCGTATTGTAGGTGGTTACGCATGTCAGTGGCGGAGGAGTGGGTTCCCTGGGATAGGTTTCCAGTAGGCCTTCGCGGTTTTGGTTTCTGGCCCTCTTATTAGCGATCTTGGTTATGTGAGTTGGATAGCCGCGTTGGTGCAGCTTGTGGCAAAGATCCTTGGCTTGCAATTTGTAATCCTTAGGGTCACTGCAGTTTCTGCGAAGTCGCAGAAATTGGCCATACGGGAGGTTTTCACGGAAGGCTCTGGGGTGAAAACTGGAAAAGTGCAGGAGGGAGTTGCGGGCAGTGGGTTTGAAGTGTGTCTTACTCATGAGTCCTCCTGATGCTGCTTTTATGTCCAGATCGAAGAAAGTGGTCTGGTGCCTGTCAGAGCTGTGTGTGAAACGCAGGTTGGGGGTCACAAGTGTTTAGCCAGTCACAAAAGGTGGTAAGTGATTCGCTCGTGCCTTCCCAGATGAGAAGGATGTCATCAATGTAGCGTTTGTAGAATTTGATTTGTGGGATTCGTGGTTGGTTGTTAGTGAGCAGATGTTTGGTCTCAAAGTTAAATACATACAGACCCGCTATGCTGGGAGCGAAAACGCTCCCCATAGATGTACCGTACTTCTGGAGATAGAGTTTGCCTTCATATTCAAAGTAGTTTTCTTTGAGCGCAAGGGTAGCACACTTAAGTACAAATGAGGGAGGCGTGTGGTATTGCCAGTCGACCTCGTTGAGAGCTTCTTCTAGTACTCGTAGAGTGTCATCTTGGGGGAGGCTGGTGTACAGGCTTTCTACGTCTAATGATACCAAGAAAGAGGTGTTAGGGTCATAGTGTATGTTCGCTAGGAGTCCTAAGAGGTCTTTGGTATCTTTGAGGTACGTGCTGGTTGACTGGACCAGGGGTTGTAAAAAATGGTCGCAGAAGCGTGATAGGGGTTCCAGCAGGGACCCGATGCCTGAGACGATAGGGCGACCAGGGGGAGGGGTTTTGTTCTTGTGGATTTTGGGAACAGTGTAGAAATATGGTATTTTCCCTTGTGTAGTGGTAAGGAATTTGGCCTCGCTTTTGGAGATCTGGCCTGTCTGTTCCGCTTCTTCCACTAAGATTTGGATGCGCGTTTTCAGGGAGGCGCTGGGGTCATGTGTAAGCCGTTCATAGTTCTTTGTATCATTGAGTAAACGCTGACATTCTTGGTGATAGTCCTCTTTGTTGAGAATTACTGTACCTCCCCCTTTGTTGGCTGGTTTGATTATGATCTCAGAGTTATTCTTCAGTGATTGTAAGGCCATGCGTTCTGATCTGCTAGTCTTTTGGAACGTGTGGGGTTCCTTGAGAGCTTCGATTTCCTTGAACACTGTTTGCTCATAGACCAAGATTTCTGGTGGAGTAGAGCTAGGAGGTGGCATGAAGGTAGACTTCACCCGTAAAGTGGTGTCCCCCTGGTCTCTAGGGTCAGTGGGAGTGGGGGTGTTCTCAAAGAAGGCCTTGAGTTTGCGAAAAAATTCAGCTAATTCGCAATGCAGTTTAAATTTGTCAAGTTTGGTCGTGGGGGCATAGCCAAGGCCTTTCTCTAGGATGGCTTCTTCTGTAGGTGTTAGGACGTATTTAGAGAGGTTGGTGATGAGACTTAGCGTGTGCTCGGGCCTGGTTGTTGGTCTCTGGTTTGGCTCCTTGTCTGTGCTCCCTGTGGAGGGTTGTCTTGCCAGTGTACTGTGTTCCCTCTGCGTCTCTTTCCGCGACCTCTTCGGCCTCTTCCTAAAAAAGGCTGCGGTTGGTTCTGGTTCATGTATGGTGGTGGTGCACCAAATGGTGGATTCCAACCGTACCCAAATTGTGGGTGTATAGGGGGATACATGGATGGGTATACTACGTTGGGGCCCCGGGGTCCATGGTTGTTGCCACCCTGTTTGGCCCCCTCTACCTTGCTGACGTCTGCGGTAGCTGCTGTTACTGGAGCCGCTGCTCCCGGATGAGTCTTCATCTGATGATGTGCCTGACATGTCAGCCCGGTGAGGTGGTTGGTAGTCAGCTTCGGCGTAAGGGTAGGTCTTCGCGTAGGAGAATCTTTTGAGATCCTTCTGGAATTTGGTAATTTTACTTTGGGTGAGGTCTTCTTTGTATTCGTTTATTTCTTTATTGGTTTCCTCTAGTTTCTTCTTGAATGAGGAAAGAGTAGCTTTGAAGTGGGTTTCCGTTGCTTGTATTTCAATGAGGAATGCGTCAGTGAGGCGTTTAGATGTTTGGATGATGAGGATCATCCAGTCACGTGTGCATCGCCATGCTATTTGTGCCCAATCTTTACGGAAGGTGGGATCTTCTAGAAAGATGCGTGGGGCATTAGTAACTATCAGGCCTCTTGGTGCAGTGTTGTTCCGTAAGTATTCGGTTAGAATTACTCCGTGGAGTATGGTTCTAATCCGGTTGCGTTTCTTTTCATTAAGGTTATCTCAGTCAGCTGTTTGAGCAATGGAGGTTGCCAAGTTGAAATCTGCCAGTAGTGGGGGGTTGTCAAGTATACTATTGACATCATCCAATGTGAACCCTAAGCCCGGGTTCTCAGCCATAGTGAAAAAAGGGGGTTGCGCAAAATGTAGAAAAATGCTCTCACAGCTGTGCGCTGTGAATGAATGTAGAGAACAACGAGAGAGCTAGGGAAAAGGAGAGGTACGTTCGTATCCCCTGAATGTAAATTAGTTTTATCAATGGTGGACGAACCCAATGCTGTGTGGTACGATCACTGTGAGACAGTGTTTGGGAACCCACTAGGTAGGTTAAAAGACCGCTCACACACCAACCTGGTTGGTGTCATGCTTCATCATCGGGGTCCCAACCGGGTGGCCGAATGCCCCCCGGTTTGCTACGACGCCTGGCTACAGCGGAGCTGGTGTGGTGCAAGAGTGTGATGTAGTGATTGTTAAAAATATCTCTGAGAGTCCTTACCATTAGGAAATGTATTACTGGCGGCTCAGGATATAAATAAAAACAGGGTATGTGATGCAACTACAAAAGAAATTATTATCTACTAGTTGTCGGTTTTGTAGGTCTACATGTTTCAGCTCTCGTGGGGAAATATGGAGCTTTCGTCAGGACCAGTGAAGTAAGTGAATGGCAAAGTGCGAAGTGCCACGTGATAAGTGAAAAAGTGAAAAAGTAAAAAAGGTTGTGTACCTACACACTCGCTAAGGTGTGTGGACCCAGTGTCTGCACAATTGCGGACACTGCAGCGCAAAACCTGTGGAAGGAAACAAGACAGCACAAGAACACATATGAGACTACCACTTTGGTGCCATGGATTATAGCAACTATAAAATGCAATCTTAAGTGCTGTGGTGTAGCAAACCTTTCTTTAAGGAACGTACCTGTGGTGACACACGAACTATGGAGGTGTATCATGCTGATGAGCGTATGAAAATCAGAGGCAAGTCAATTAGAGATGCTAGGTAAACGCAGAGCGCTCTGTGAACTATGTGTGCCAAGTGGTAGATAACACGGCACTACAGCAGTGAAAACAGATGGTGGATTATACACATATGGTGCCTGGTGAGTTTGCAGGCATCGATCTGGTGTGAGGAAGAACCGTGAGACCTCGAGTGAGGTGTGTCACAGTGAATGACCCAGTGAGCGCTGGTACGACGAGGCTGACTGAAGCCATGAGGATAGCGCTTGACTAGTTCGGAGTGGGCGCTGGTTACTAAAAAAAGGGGGGGGGATGCGCAATGCAGGGAAGAAAAAGTAAAGAAATTAAAATAATTACACTATGGCTGAGTGAGTACGCTGCTCAGGAAACGGGAGGAGAGCGCTCCTCGCGTCAATTCTGAAGAGAAAAGAAGTTACACGTCTCAGGGGTGTGGTAGGGAAGAATGTTGTAATCCCCAGGGAAAAAGGCAAACGCCACCTTACTTGGTTGAGGAGCTGTCAACGCCACACACGGTAAACTAGACATGATGATTGCACTATGCACTGGTGCTTGACGCAGCTACTGGATGACACTCTAACAAAATGTGATTGCCCTGTATAGTGCAACCCCAGGACACCAATTGCATCATTCACTGTAACACTGGAACAAATCATAGACCTGGCAAAACGGCCTCAAGACTGCTGAGCACAGTCAGTACAGAACTGTACGTCCATGTGTTACAGCACAGTTTTATATAAAACATCTGCTTCACTTACACACTAACAGTGTAAAACAGTAAAAAAAATATAAGAGCAACATTGAAAGATGGGGTGTGATGGAGAGAAGAGGATAAAGTGTGAGGGGTGGTTAGTAGGGAGGGAAGAGGAAGAAGAGTGAGTGACCCTGGGACAGAGGGAGAGGGCCGAGTGTCCCTCACAGCTCACTCACTTTCTCCTCCAGTTCTCGGCTCGGTATCTGGTGATGGCCGCAGAGGGCAGACCCTCAGAGGCCTGCACAGAGCATCCCTCATCTTTGAGACCCAGGAGGGTGAGAGTCCACTCTGGTGAATGCAGCTTACAGGGCACACTACTCCTCAGAACAGGACTCCTTGGGACACAAGGAACCTTAGATATCCCTTGCCTCCCGCCCCTTGCTTTCTGAAATCTGTACAGCTCTCCTGTGTATCAGTCCCGGCTCCTCTTTCGACGCACTATTTGTCTCTGGCTCTTGCGGGATTCTCTACCCAGCTTCAGGTGACTTCCTGGTATACAAACGTTTACCAGCCACACTCCCTAAAGCCCTGGCTCTCTAGCTCTGCACCAGACACCTTACTCTCCACCAGACACCTTACACTCTCCTTGCTTATGGACCTCAGGCCTCTTTCCCCGCCCCTGCGTCTCTCCCACCATGGCTCTCTATCCGGACCCTGACTCTCTCCCCAGTCCTTTACCCTCGCTTATACCCCTGATACTCTCTCTGGCACTTGACTCCCTCCTAGTTCTGGACTCTCTCCCCACCCCGACCCTCTGTCAGGCTCCTGACCCTCTCTCAGGCGCCCCGACTACAGTCTTACCTACCCTATGGACCTGCAGACTCTCTCCCCGCTCCTTGCTCTCTCCTACCCTGACTGTCTCTCACATCCTGACTCACTCCCCGGGCCTTGTCAGCAGGCAGTGGCTCAGTGTCTTACCCGCTTGCAGTTGCTCTCCCAAAAATTCTCATTGATGACAGAGAGAGTGATAAGGCAGCCCTGAGGGTCTGCACTGTAGCTGGAAGAGGCTAAGTATAAGGACACTGCATGGTGCTAGTGTTAGCGTAATGCTGGGCTCAGTACCTGGTCGGGCTCGTGGTTCCCCCTAGTGCACACAAAACGTCTGAACCCTCACTATGTCAGACCTTCACGGTGTCCGACAGACCAGACTCATGCTGCATTCATGAGGCTGAACTGCAGGCACCACCACTCATTTGTCGGCGGCCGAGGACTCTTGCAGCATGAGAGAGGACTCAATCAAGAGGCTTTACTATACACATTACCACCTCGTCAGCCCTCCCCGTCCCAGTCCTAACTACATGAGCATAGCTCCTCCCACCAGAAACTCCCAAGCAACTTAAAACCCATCCCTTCCCTTCAGGCCACACCCATACCCTGAGGCATATAACCCTGTGACCCGCCAATCCACATCCTGTTTGTTTTTTCTGCGGAATCACCTCCAGGCAGACTTCGTCGTGGGGGATGCTGGAACTGGCCTCCTTTCGGGTAAGTGTGAAACGGGATGCTAAGCGCCCGTTTAAACCCCTTATGTGCCTGTTTGTACTTATGTGCATATGCTTTGAGTCCCTGCTTTAGCAGGACCATGGGGTTGGGGGGGCCGGACTGCCTGGTGTGGGGTGGTGACTCCCTGCTGCGGCCTCCCCTCTTCCGGGTTCGTTCCTTGCTCTAGCGGGAACACACGGGGGGGAGGGGAGGTGTGTTGGACGCCACAGGCTTTTCTGCGTGCCGAGGGCGTGGCGGTTTGGCTTCTCCACGGATTACCTGTCACGGTGCTCGTTTTGTTTCGAGTCCGTATTTTCCCGTTTTGTGTTTCCTGCTATCCTTGGTGGAATCTTGGGTTTAGTTTGTTCAGTGGGGGCCCGATGTTTGTGGTTTCAATCCTGCTTCTACTGTTCTTATCTCCTGAATAAATCAAGCCGCTGCGCTTATTTTAAGAAGAGCTCCCTCTACTGGCAGACCAGTATAAGAATTGCCGTTTTGAGTTGCTGGTGGAGAGTTGCTGGGGCTTAATGGTTCGGGTCTTAGACTCTTGCTATCATGGTTAGGTGTTCGACTCCTGGTGATTAAATGAATCTGCTTTGAGGGCGCCCTGGTGGGGAGTTTTCCCTGTTCTCGAGTCTGTCTCTGCTGACTGTGAGGGTTGTGTGGTGTTTTTTTGGCTCTACTCCCCTGCAGATCTGCTGGAGCATTGGGGAATTTCTTACCTCTGTGTTCGCTGGTTCCTGGGGCGGGGACTTCTGGGTTCCTTCGTATCCTTACAGTTGGGCCCTGTTCAGTATTTTCCTTTTATAGGTTTGTAGTTGTCTCTGATTGGCCGGTTTAAAGGCCGGCCTTTGGTCCTGTTTGGGGATTGGCTGTGGGTCCGAGTGGCATTCCCCGATTGAGGCTGCTGTGACGGCGGCCTTTGTGGCTCGTGATCCCAAGGGGCCTAAGAAACAGAAATTGGATGCCTCGGCGGAGGTCGATCCAGACATTGACTCTGATGAGGAGGTGAAGAGTCGTTTTGTCCAGGGGACAGACCTTCGCTGTGTTCTGCAGCATGTTCGAGACAATTTGGGGTTCCCTGGTCCCGTGGAGAGTCTAAAGACTTCTTCGCAAATTACCTAAAGAAGGAACCTGAAAGCCTCCCCATTCATTCATCTGTGCGGAGGGTGCTGGAGGTGGAGTGGAAGGATGTTGACAAACATGCCTTTCCCCGGTTTCTGGCTAGGAGGTATCCCTTACAGGGATTCACTGAGGAATTTCCGGCCGTGGTGAAGGTGGATTCCCTGCTTGCTGGTATGGCGTCTCAGAGCCTGGTGGTGTCTGAGGATGCGGTTCCTTCTGATCTTGGGGACAAGCGAGTTGAGGGGGTCCTTTGCTGCCTTTAATCTTGCAGTTAGGTCTGCAGCTTACACCAGCTATCTTGTTCAGTCGCTTCTGAAAGACAGGTATTTCTGAGCAGCTCATGCAGGATGAGGATCCCTCAGAGTCTTTGTCCATGTTGGAACAACAGTTGCGTTTCATGGCAGATTTGTCCTTCGACTCCCTTAGCGCTGCGGCTGCTGGTGCCTCTGTTGCTGCTAGGAGGCAGTTGTGGCTTAAGTCTTGGAAGGCGGAGGCTGCTCAGAAGGCGGCTGTGATGAGGATTCCCTTCTCTAAGCTGTTTGGGGAGCCGTTGGAGGCTTTGATGAAGAAGACAGCTGAGGACAAGAAATTGTTGGCTCTGGTCCGCTCTTCTCAGAAGGGGAAGTTTGCGGGTTATAAGCGGGCTTTTGGGCAGGCGTTTCAGTCTAAGATGGCAGCCCAGCCCTTTTGTGGTAGGGGACGTGGCCGGGGGTGTCCCTTCCTTCCACAAGTCCCGGGGTCAACAGGGTGCTTCCTCTTCTGCAGGTCCATCCAAGTCATGACTATGTGGTGAGTTCCTTGGGGGTGCCGGTATGGGGGTCACCTCACTTCTTTTTTTCCAGTCTGGGAGGAGTTCGTTCGGGATCAGTGGGTCCTGCAGGTGGTCCGGCTGGGCTACAGAATAGAATTTGGAACTCCTCCGGCGGATGTGTTCAGGACTACCCCTGTTCCCAGGTCTCAGACGAGATGTCGTGCTCTGTTGGACGGAGTACGGGCTTGGTGTCAAAGTGGGCTGTGGTGAAGGTGCGTGTGAGTCAACAGGGTCAGGAGGTTTACTCAATCATATTTTTGATCCAGAAGCCAAATGGGGACTTCCGTCCTGTCCTGGATCTGAAGGCGGTGAACTTGTGTATCCCTCATCGGTCCTTCAAAATGGTGACTCTACAGTTGATTCTTCCCTTCCTGTTGGTGGTGGATTTCCTGGCTTCTCTCGATCTCCGGGACGCCTATTTTCATGTGCCGGTGCACGCGGATTCACAGAGGTTCTTGTGTTTCTGTGTAGGGGTGGATCATTACCAGTTCCAGGTATTACCGTTTGTCCTGTCTGCCTCTCCGAGGGTTTTTACTAAAGTGTTGGCCCCCTTGGTGGGTTTGTTGCATGCTCTGGGTATACAGGTGTTCCCTTACTTGGACGATTGGTTGATTTCTTCCTCTTCTTTCCTTCAGGCTCAGGCACATTCCCTGGAGGTTTGCAGTCTCCTTCAACGGTTCGAGTGAATTCTGAACTTGGAGAAGTCCCATCTTCACCCCACTAAGGAACTGCTGTTCATTGGGGGGGTGTTCAACACCAGGTTGGGAAAGTACTTCCTGTCGGAGCCCCGCAGAATGACTCTTATGCACAAACTGAAGAAGGTGTTGGGGGCTCAGTCTTCCACGGCTCGCCAGTGGTTGATTTTCAGGGGCTAATGTCAGCTACTGTGATGATTGTTCCTTGGGCCCGTTTACACTTGTACCCCCTGGTGAATCATCTTCTGGGGCATTGGGATCCGGCCTCTCTGAATTACGAGCTGTTGATACCGGGGGGGGGTGTCCATCGCACAGGAGTTGTCCTGGTGGCTGGTGGATCGGAACCACTTACAGAGCTTGTCCTTTGTGTCCCAGGAGAGGTTGGTCCTGACGACCGATGCCAGCGAACTGGGTTGGGGTGCGGTCTTGGGTCAGGAGTCGGTGCAGGGTCTTTGGTCTGTGCCAGAGGCGGAAATGTCCTCGAATTGGAGGGAGTTGAAGGCGGTTCAGTTGGCGTTGACTCATTTTCTGCCTTGGGTCCTCCAGAGGGATGTGATGGTGCGGTCAGACAACACGGTGGTGGTGTGTTATATCAACCGCCAGGGGAGCGCGACGGTGGCTTCCCTCAATTTGTTGGCACAACGTATCGGCCTGTGGGCGGAGTCTCACTTGTTGTCTCTGAGGGCTTTACATCTACCGGGGATCTTGAACACGGAGGCGGATCACCTGAGCAGGGTGTTTACCTCCCTGTCGGACATGTGCCTTTCGCAGGATGTGGTTGGTTGCCTAATGGCCCGGTGTGGGGTCCCGGTGGTGGACCTGTTTGCAGCCCCGGGGAATGCCTTGGGGGAGAGATTTTGTTCTCTGGTTCGGTCTGCCGCGGTTTGGTGGGTGGATGCCCTGTCCTTCCGGTGGGAGGGGGTCCTGGTGCATGCCTTTTCCCTCTATTGCTCTGCTTCCGCGTGTTCTGTGGAAGGTCAAGCTAGATCGGGTTTCGGTGATCCTGGTGGCTCCGGATTGGTCCAGGAGGCCTTGGTTCCCTCTGTTATTGAAATTGGCAGTGGAGCCTTGCTAGAGGTTGCCGGTGGTCCCTTGTCCCTTGTCGTTTCCCCCTCTGTCTCTGGAGTGTCTGGTCCGCCTGCGACTAGCGGGTTGGCTGTTGAGAGGATGAACCTTGTGGCTTTGGGGTGTTCTCCTTCAGTGGCGGAAATTATTCAGCGGTCCAGGCGCCCTTCGACTCTCAAGTCCTATGCCAGGCATTGGGTTTCTTTTCAGTCTTGGTGTACGGCGCGAGGGTGGTCTGCGTTGGAGGTGGATCCGTTGCATGTCTTGGAGTTTTTGAAGGACGGGTTTGACTTGGGTCTAGCTGTGTCCTCCCTGAGGGCTCAGTGGGCTGCTGTTAGGGCCTTTCGGGGTTCGGTCTGTGACCCGGTGGTTCCTCTGGTGTCCCGCTTGTTACGGAGTTGTTTCCTTCAGAAGCCTGTCATTCGGTCCTTTGCTCCCAGTTGGGATCTGCCTCTGGTTTTGAGGGCTTTGCAGGGGGCTCCCTTTGAGCCTCTGCATGAGGTGTCTTTGAGGTTTCTGACGATTAAAGGTGCTGTTCCTTGTGGCTATTACCTCGGCTCGGCAGATTGGGGAGTTGGGCTCCTTGCTTTGTTCGGTCCCTTTTTTACGTTTTTTTCCTGATCGGGTGGTTCTGCGACCTGATCCTTCCTTTGTTCCCAAGATCCCTTCCTCTTTTCACTGCTCTGCGGATCTCGTTTTGCCTGTTTTCTGTGCTGGTCCACTTTTGGAGGTTGAGGTGCAGCTGCACTGTTTGGACGTTCGGAGGGCTCTGGAGATCTATTTGATGCGTACTGAGCCGTTTCGTAAGGCGGAATCACTTTTTGTGACCTTTGGACTAGCTGGTCAAGGTCTGAAGCCTTCTGGGGCTACCCTCAGTCGTTGGCTGCGGTGGGCTGTGGGTGCTGCGTATGAGGCCTGTGGGGTGTTGGCTCCTGGATCTGTTCAGGGGAGATCGACTCGGGGTGGCGGCTTCCTGGGCTTGTTTGCAAGGGGCTTCCATGGCCGAGATCTGCAGGGCTGCTACCTGGAGTTCTCCTCACAACTTTATGTTCCATTATCATTTGGTGGTAGGGGGGGGGCTGATTCTGCTGGGTTTGGGGACGCTGTGTTACCTTCTGCTCCGGTGGTGTGACTTTTTCTGTGCTTTAATAAAGTCTGTTTTTGCCGACTTTTGCTTTGGTATCTGCTCATGTAGTTAGGACTGGGACAGGGAGGGCTGACGAGGAGGCAATTACCGGTTACTCGCCGGTAATATTCATTACTCCGAGTCGTAGCCTGTCCCAGTACAGGTTGCCATCCCTTCCTCCCTGTTCGGCTTCTTGTGTTTGGTAGGTACAGGATGTGGATTGGCGGGTCACAGGGTTATATGCCTCAAGGTAGTTAGGACTGGGACGGGTAGGGCTACGACTCAGAGTAATGAATATTACCGGTGAGTAACCGGTCATTACTGGCGGAGCTGCACACAACACTAGCAGTGCGAGCAGGACTTGCGGCTGCCAAACTAAACAAAACTGCCGCCTGATGCGCTGGAGCATTTCGGAGTGGTGCCTGTAGAAAAGGGCCTGAATGTTCCCCCTCCTCAAAATATTCACATGGATAGGCATATTGCTCCAGTTGTTTTAGTAAACAATGAGCGAGCGCGCAGGAAAACTCTGCTCCACCGGTGGGTGGCTGACCTTTGGTGAACCCCGAGCTCCAAGCGAAGCACGGAGCTGTATAACTCCACGCACTCCGTCTGTGGAGTGCCGTTTACCACACACCCCTTGAGGGTCTTCCACTGTTGCCGTGGTGGATGCGGGTAGTGTGGGCTAGGCAGAAGGAGTCTGGAGGGATGGTGCAAGTTCAGTCGGTGGTTGATGTACACTGGTCCCCAGTTGTGTAGAACTTGAAGGCATGGGTCAGCATCTTGAACTGGCATCTCTTTT
Organism: Triturus cristatus; assembly: GCF_964204655.1. Classification (NCBI taxonomy): domain Eukaryota; kingdom Metazoa; phylum Chordata; class Amphibia; order Caudata; family Salamandridae; genus Triturus; species Triturus cristatus. The sequence continues at coordinate 1,184,260,266 of NC_140581.1, read as the reverse complement.
GAATGGAGAGCTAGTGGATCTTCTTGAAGTGGGTGGTGATGTGGGTCCACTTAGGGAGGGCTCAGGCGAGTCTGGCTGCTGCGTTCTGTATCGTCTGCAGTTTCTTGAGGTGGTGCATGGTGATTCCTGCATAGTGTGTTGCCGTAGTCCAGTCGGCTGGTGATCACGGCTTGTGTGGTGGTGTATCTAGTGTCGATGGGGAGCCATTTGAAAATCTAGCAGAGCATCCGCAGGGTGAGGATCCATGTAGATGAGCCTGCGTTGAACAATTTTTTCATGGTGAGCTTAGGTTGCTGGCGTGGTCGGTCAGTGTGGGTGAGGGTCCTAGTTTGGGAGTCCACCAGGCGTCATTCCATGGGGAGCTGTTTCTGAAGATCAGCACTTCCGCTTTGTCTTTTTTGAATTGTAGGCAGTTGTTGCTCATCCAGTCGGCGATATTCTTCATGCACTTGCAGAAGATTTTCAGTGTAGTGGAGAGGTTCTCCGATAGGGAGGAGATGAGCTGGGTGTCGTCTGTGTAAGATATGATGTTGAGACCATGCAATCTTACAAAGTTGGCAAAGGGAGTCATGTAGGTGATGAACAGAGTTGGGCTGAGGGGTGACCCTTGAAGGACGCCGCAGATGATGTTCTTAGGTTCCGAGGTGAAGAGTGTAAGGCAGATTCTCTGGGTTCTGCCTGTGACAAGAGAGGCGATCCACTCGAGGGCGTCTCCTTGGATTTCGATCTTCAGAAGTCTTTTGATCAGGGTGTGGTGTGATACTGTGTCGAAGGCTGCTGAGAGGTCGAGGAGGATCAGGGCTGCCATTTTTCCTTGGTCGAGGATGAATCAGATGTAGTCTGTGGCTGCAATCAGGGCAATTTCGGTGCTGTGTTTCATGCGTAATCCTGATTGGGAAATTTCCAGAAGATGTTGGTTCTCCAGGTGTTCTGTGAGTTAGTGGTTGATGGCCTTCTCGAGGACTTTGGCGGGGAAGGGGAGCAAGGAGATGGGGTAGCAGTTCTTGAGATCGTTGTGGTCGGTGTATGGTTTCTTGAGTAGGGGCTTGATTTCTGCCCACTTCCTTTCTTTAGGGAAAGTGGTCATTATGATCGATTCGTTGAGGATGTCAATGAGCTCACTGCTGATCGTCTAACTCCCAAGGTTGAAGATGTGGAGGGGGCATAGGTCCGTGGGTGCTCCTGAATGGATGGAGATCATAATGGCAGTGGTGTCTTGCATGGTCCGCTGGTGGTGAGCAGTTGTTCGGGTTCTCGAGTCGTGGGGTTGAGATGCCTAAGGGGGTCTGCGTATTGAGGTTTGAAGTTTTTGTAGTTGGTGGAGATCTTGTTGTGGAAGAAATCTGCCAGGGAGTTTGCGAGTTCCTGTGAAAGGGTAATGATGTTTTCAGTGGCTGTGGGGCTGGAGAACTCTCTGACCATGGTGAAAAGTTCCTTGCTGAGGTGGAAGTTCACTCTGATGCTGTCGGCCAGGGCACTTCTTTTTGTCTTTTTTTGAGGAGTTGCTGGTATTGGTTCAGAGCTGATTTGAAAGTTGCTTGGTCCGTGGGCTCCATGCTAGTGCACCATTTCCTTTAGAGTGATTTGCAGGTGTGCTTCATGCTTCTTAGTTCCACCATGTACCAACTGGCTTGCTTTGAAGATCTTTGAGTTTGGTGGGTTTGCAGGGGGGAGACACTGTCAGCGCAGTCTGTGATCGAGGCGGAGAGGTTTTTTGACTGCCTGTTCAAGGTTGGTTGCGGTGTGAGTGCAGGAGGTGTTGAGGTCATTGGTCTATTGGCTCTCTGAGATTTTTTTCCAGCTGTGGTGTGTCGTGCTGGGTGGCTTGGGAGCAGTGCCGGTAAGGGTCCTGAGATGGTAAAGTGGAAAATGGCGTGGTCGGTCTAGGTGAGCTTGGTGATGTGGCTGTACTTGATTCTGTTGCTGGGCATGAAAATCGTGTTGAGTGTGTGTCCTGCGATTTGGGTGGGATTGGTGACTAGTTGTTTGGGTCAGATGTTGCTCATGCCTTCAAGGAGGTTGGAGGTGTTGGTGTAGTTGAGGGGAAAATCGAGGTCACAGAGGAAGATGCAGTTTTCGGAATCAAGAGAGAACGGGGCAGGGCCAGGGTCTTGGAGGTCTGTAGGCTGGGGTGTTCTGAAGGTAGTTTTGCTGTTGGTTCAGATGTGGAAGTTGAAGTGTTCTATGAACGGGGTGACCTCTTCTGTGGTTGTGGTGCAGTGGATAGTCTCCTTATGAATGATGGCTATTCCACCCCGTGCTTGTTGATGCAGCCTTGGTGCTCCATTTTGTAAATGAAAAATGGAAGAAGCGGCAAACAGGGTAAGAACAAACAGCAGGCAAAATTCAGATAAAGGAACAAGCAGGCAGTACAAAATCAAAATAAACATTGCAACTGAAGGGTTACTAGGTGCTGGGGACTACTGCAATCCCAGTTACCAGATATTCAAAAGGGTGATCGTAGCAGCATAGGAGCGGCACACTGATCACAGAAGATGTGCTGTGCCCTCGATTAGTAAACCTGAGAGTGGGAGGGGCTAGCAGGCAGCACAGAGTGGGAAAAACGGAAGGAGCGGCAAACAGGGTAGAAACAAACAGCAGACAAAATACAGAGAAATTAACAAGCAGGGAACACAAAATCAAACTAAACAGTGCAACAGAAGGGTTACTAGGTGCTGGGGACTATGGCAGTCCAAGTTAACAGGTTTTCAAAAGTGCAATCGGTAGCAGCAGGGGAGAGGCGCACTGACCAAAGGTCTGGGACTGCTCACTGTAGCCGCGCTACCATTTTCATTGTTTTACTGTGTGTGTGTGTGTTGCACAAATGCTTTTCACAGTGCCTCTATTGATAAGCCTGACTGCTCTGTGCCAAGCTACAAGAGTGTGAGCAGAGGTTATCTTTAAGTGTGTATCAAGCTTACCCTGACTAGAGTGGTGGTCCGTACTTGGACAGGTTGCATACCTCTGCCAACTAGAGACCCCATTTCTAACAGACACCATCCCAAAGCCTGAAAACATGTAGCCTGGACTCTGACAATATATACAAATCTTGTTTTTCATTTGATATGAGCTGGGCAGTACCACTCAGACTAACATCAACTCCAGTTGCTGGCAACAGTGCATTTCCTCTTACCTGGATCCTTTCAGGAAACTATGGGCTATATGTACGAGTTGGCAGTACCCATAAAACCAAGATTCTCAAAGTTGTAAACCAGAATATAATTAACTGACAGAGCAGGCAAAAACACAATTACAGGATATCCATTTGTGCTGGCGTCTACTTGATTACTGCCATAGCATGCAGTTCTGGATTGAATGACATTGCCTACTTTAAAAAAAAAAAAAAGTATTCAACTTTTCAGATATATAATGCTATAATAAAGCAATTCCAAAACATAGCATACGGTACAGTCACATTATCCCCCAAAAAGTAATAGCACGACCATAGGGTGTCGGTCACCCGCAGAGCACTTTATGCATACCCCGTTTAACCTGTAGGCCCCGCATACCGTACAACCCACCATGATACAATCAGTCGACAGGCGCGTTGTCTAATGAGTCATCCCTTTGGGTTTGTAATAAGTACACTGTGAACCGTGCCCATATATCCTTAGGCCTAGACGCTTCAGGTAACTCTTTGGCATAGCACAACATGTGGTCTTTACAATATGCAATATCTTTTACCCATTGTTAAACTCGTGGGGTTGTCCTCCCCCCCACACTCCCCCAGTTTTGACCGACTTTTCTCTTCGTAGGCAGGAGTGCGATCACCACTAATCTCCACCTCCACCTCCTCCATCACCATATCAGACAAAGCATCAGTCACCTGCACCCTTTACTCTTGTACCTTCTCACAGCACCACGCTAAATGCATGAAGTCTGCCTCGCCAGCATTACATCTTTTGCACGCCACGGACTCCCTCAGCCCACACCTGTGTAACTGCATTGGGGTGTAATAGAGCTGTTGTAAATACTTAAAATTAATAATTCTTAGTTTACAATTGGCTGTCAGGCACCCGGTTTAAGTGCAGCAGAATTCCCACCCTTTCTGTGTAACTGGGGTATCTAGGACTTTATTCCACCTTTCCATTGCTTTACTGTATGATGAAATTAACTCTGCCTGCGTTGCGCTATATAGACGCGTTATTAGCTTTGTGCGGGAGGAACTAGTAAGCATAATCTGTTGAGGCTTTAGTGTCAGTGGTGCTGCCGGCTGCAGTGGATTCAAGGCCCGGAGTGCCTCTTTTAACCTGTACTATGTGAATGGCAACATTGGGGTGCTTTTTTGGTGATCCATTATCGCATCCAGTGTGAGGAATGCGCCATCAGGCTATGCATCCCGCATGGTGGTCACCCCTAAGTCCGGAGGGTGATCGCTTTCTGCTCTTGTGCCACTGGTATCTCAGGATGGTATGCCAGTGGCATAGCGGGAGCAAACAGGGGCAACCTCCCCACATGGGTCACGATCGTTTGCCAGGCCTTCACCGTGCTGTCAGTTGTATTGAATTCCCCTCTAGGAGTAGGCTGGTGCTTTTTTGGTAATATATTTGTGAGTGGTGTGGGATATACGCCTTCCGCCTCCACAGCTCCGTGTGGCAGAAAGGGGGGGTGAAAACCAGTAGTGCGCAAAGTGCGCTTGCTTGCAGAGATGGTATAAATATAGGTCCGGAGCACCGAACCTCACCCTGTGCATAAGGCCCAGTAAGCGTCTCTCAGCCGCACCGTGACTGCTTCCCCGCCCTGACTAGTCTGACTAGTTTAGAGAGTATTTCAGTAAAGAATACTTTAGTCAGACTGAGTGGCATGTTTGTATATAGATAAAGAAAGCATGGGAGAACCACCATCTTTATAACTGCCACTCTATCTGCCAGCGTTATGGGTAACTTTATCCAACGGGACATTTGGTTCTCCAATATTGAGACTGCTCTGCCATAATTCTCCCTAAGTACTATTTCTGATTCTTCGTGGATCCACACCCCCAGGTATTTTACTGGGTCAGTGCTCCACTCCAGAGAGTGGTCCTACCCATGCTGCACCGTCCTATCCGTTAGAAGAAAGTCCTATCCGTTAGAAGAAATATAGTCAATTTATCCTAATCTATACTGAGGCCCGATAGTTTTTCATATCTAATATATTCCCTTATCAGTGAGTTCACTGCTCTTTTGGGTCACGGATGTATAGCCCCATATCAGCTGCATAAAGGGATATCGCTATCGGCCGTGGTCTAAATCCCAGTGCTGCCTCAGCATGCTTCTGCCTCAGCATGCTTCTGCCTCACTCTACATGCCAAGGGCTCCATGGTGAGCGTGAATAGCATGGGGGATAGTGGGCAACCCTGCCGCGTACCCTTACAGATTGGTATGGGAGGTGAGTGCGTATTATTAACTAATTCTATGAACCGGTTCATTGTATAACAGTCCTATCCATTGTGTAAAAGCCTATGGCATACCTATCTGGTGCAATACATCAAACATAAACTCTCATTTGATAGAGTCAAAAGCCTTAGCTGCGTCAAGCAGCACCGCAGCGGCTTTAACCTCCAGATGCGGATAGTGCAACATAGCGAATATTGTCTTGAGATTATGCGCAGTGTATCTTTCCAGGATAAACCCCGATTGGTCTGGCAAAACAAGCGCAGGTAGCAGACGTCGCCGCCTGGTCGCAATGATTTTAACTAGTATTTTTGTGTCAATGTTTAAAAGTGACAAGGGCCTATAGGATTTACAGCTCGCCGGGTTTTTCCCGGGCTTTAATAAGGTTATCACCAGGGCCTCCCGCAGGGTTGGGGGGAGCTGTTTTACATCATATGCTTCTGCATACATGGTACGAGCAGATCAGCGCATGCTTTGTAAAATTCGCTAGGTTGCCCATCACCCTCAATGCCTTTCCACTGTGTAGCGTTTTTATAGCTCTCGCGCTTCTTCTTCAGTTATCGGCTATCTCAAATATTCCCGCTGACCCGAAGACAACCAGGTTAGCATTAGCTCATGTAAGTATGCTTGTACCTCTTCCCCAGGTTCTGCCTCACGCAGGCCATACAGAGCAGCATAATATTCCAACAACCTGTTTAGTATCTCAGGGGAATGGAAGCACCTGGTCCCGTCTAGCCGGTCTACTACTGTAATGTAGTCTTATGTGCGTGGTGGCCTAATCTTGGACACCAGACAACGCCCAGGTCTCCCTCCCTCTCCATATGCTCTGGCCACCCAGCGCCTAGACATATGCTTTATTTCTTGCTCAGATGTATCATTGTAATCAGTAATCAGATCTCTGATCTCAGCCAGTGTGTTCATATTCTGATTCTCTTCATAGTCCCTCTCCAGCCCACCCTGTGTTTGTTCTATAGTGTGCATCCTATTTCACAGTGCTTTCAGCACCCCAGTCTGTAACCCTATACATGTTCTGCGTATTGTGGCTTTAAAAGCTTTCCAGAGCACCCCTGAACTGTCCATTGAGCCCTTATTCTCCAGAAAGGATTGTATAATGGCTTCCTGCACTCCCTCCCTGAACACTGGGTCCAGTAGTGATGTGGACTGTAGGTGCCAATGGAAGGGGCGGGGTGTGTATGTGTGGATATTCCTAACTCCAGCATCACTCGATAGTGATCCGATAGCGTTCTCGGAAGGTGAGTTACAGTATTCACCCACGGGGCGGCAGCCCTGGAGATCAACCAGTAATTTAAACTGGACCATGTTTTATGCACAGAGGAAACATGAGTACCCTTCCGGGCTGCCGGGTTCCCACCCTCCATATATCAACCAAGTTATGGGACTTCATAATCTCCTTAACCACACGTGCAGCTTTTTTCCGCTGCCATTCTGTTGTAGCGCAACCATCCAGGTCGGGGTCCACGTAAGTATTTAGGTAGCCCCCCCACAGGATTATTGCAGGCTGTACTTGGTAGAGGCTTCTCTCCAGTTGTCTATAAAAAGCGGGGTCATCTTTATTAGGCCCGTATGTGCATACAATAGTGATTGCTGAGCCCTCTAAATAACCCTGTATGAGCGTGTATCTACCCTTTTCGTCATCCCTAGTATGAGTGAGTATGAAAATAGTACCCTTTTTGATTAGTGTAATTACCCCCCTGGAATGGGAAGAGTAGGATGCTGCCGCTCTCACCATCGCGCATCTCACGCCCACACGAGCGTCCTTGAATTTGGTGAGATGTGTCTCTTGCATCAACACTATTTGGACATGATGCCCGTCTAGATATGCAAAGACCTGTCAAATCTTTTTGGGATTATTCAATACCCTAACATTCCAAGTTAATAACCTGATTACTTTCGACCTAGGGGATAATCTGAATGATAATAAATTTGTGCTGTACCCTTGCGTTCTGCCCTTCCCAGACGTGTCACCTTCCCACATTCATGTTTGCGATGCACTGTATTTCCAATAAACAACAAGTAACCCCGCCTCCCCCCTCCCACTTTAGCATCCCAATCTTGCCAAAGACATTCCCTCATTGAAAATACAACAATAAACAGTGTTACCATCCAAGACAGACTACGTCCCACTCTTGTTCCAAAATAACTTTAAGTTTGGGGGTACTCCCTTGGGGGAGCAGTTAGGTGCCGTAGCTCCCGCCCAGTGTACGGGGGGGGGGTCAGACACTGTATATTGGGTCAGCATCGATCTACTATATTATGGGAAGCGTGCCCATTCTATTTTGTGGCCCCGGTTTGGGCTGGCATATATCCTGTAGGATATTGACTCCCAACATGCGTTATCGCAGTATGCTGTCGAACCCCAGGTTCATAGACCTCGTTCACTTCGCATAGGAGTATCTAATATTGACATTATCCCACTTACTACGCCCTCAAACAGGCTGCCACAAATTACAGCAAGTCTGTCATCACTTTGCAGTCACCATTGCTGTCCACTTGTGTACACCAGACTTCTTTCCTCGTTGAGCACCGCTCGTCCCGCCTTCAATAGTACGGAAGATGGGGCACCAACCAACCGGACCGCTGCTATTCCGAGTGTTCAGAGGCAACAGAGTGTGGCGATTTAGATTGGTTTGGCTGCAACTGTTTCAAGAAATCTATGGCAGCACTCGGCGTCGTGAAGAAACTGGGTTTGTCCTCATGGGTAACTCGGAGGCGTGCTGGATACATCATCGCATAGGGGATTTTAGCCATGCGTAGCTTTTTTTCGCAGGTGCGCTTTCTGTACCGCCATAGTAAAATCTGGATAGAAAGCCACCTCATTCCCTTGATAGTTAATGTTCTGTTTGTCTATTGCCAGTCACAGGACCGTATCACGGTCCCTGTTATTCAATACTCTGGCTGTTATGGGTCTTGATGGTGCTCCTGGTGCCAGTCTGGGGTCCAGCGATCTGTGTGCCCTCTCAATGATTAGAACCTGCAATAGTAGTTCCGCCCGAAGATGTCTTTTAGCATGGTTTTGACGTAGTCCTCCAGGCTTCCTGTATTTGTACTTTCAGATATTCCCATGATACCAAAGTAATTTCGTGGGGATCGCGCCTCTAGGTCTTCATTCTTTGCCTTTATTAAGTCCAACACTTTCTCCATGCTCCTTCCTTTGCCAGTAGTTTGATTAGATTCATCCTCCACTAAGGAGATCACTTGCTCCCCCATGGTCAGTCAGGCCGCCTGCTTGTCCAACTTGGTTGCCACTGTCCATGCACTGCGTCAGCGTGTCAATCTTGCCATCAATGGCATGCAGGTTTTGTTGCATCAATATTGAAGTAGACTTAGTTAGTGACTTCACCGGTAGCCAAGCTTCCAGTTCAGTGTCTGAGAGTACGATCTGCTTTTCGTAGAGCCTCGGGCCTCAAAGTTTAAGCGTGCCTGCTGTTTCTCTGCCTTGCCCATATTTGCGAATTGAGATAACCCTGACTGCAATTTGCCACTCAAAAAAAATAGGAGGCAGATGACGGTACTAGAGCTCCTCTTATAAAGCTCCAATATATTCAGCATTTATCCAGTGTACTGCTGTTTCTAGCAGGGTCCAGACCATCGCATGCTTCTCTGATTTACCAGTGCTTATCCTGTATAGGTTGTTCCCACTGCTTTGCGGGCTTCCCCACTGTTAACTACTAATGTTCATGCAGCAGGAGCGTGAACAGAACCACCTTGTCACTGGTCACACGCAGCCAATGCGCCTGTCCTATAGGCTTCTATGACCGTGGCTCCTCTCACTGGTCTCACGGGGCATGAGGCCTTCCTCCGCTTCGTAGGCGCCAGTCTCCTGATTTACTTCTGATCAACATCCCAGCCTAGCCAATGATTATTCTTATGCAGACCCAAACAGCCATCCTCTCCATGGGGGGGGAGAGAGGGGCCGCACTGCCTCTCGTGCCTCCACTACCCTCTGCGCCTCTTTCCACTCCACTCACAACACAGGTGTATGTAGGCCCCCACGGTGTTCGTTACAGTTTGGCCACTTTCCTCCACACTTACAGGCCCACGCGGGCTGTTTTTCGATGGACAAGGAAGGCCCCTCAGACTCCCGGGGCTACACACATGCGTCCGCTACTCCCGCTGCCTCCCAGCTCGTTTCATTTATCCGAGCGCATCTGGGCACTTCGCTCTTTTCCGCATAGTGCACTTCCAGCCGCAAGGCACCCAGTCACTCAGCCTGCATCTCCGACTTCCTTGGGTTTGATCGTGTGCGGCCTCTTGCCCCGGGGGGACATCCCTGCCGAACCCCCGGCCACTGTTGCACAATCGATGACCGTCACTCCTACTTCATGCTGAGACTCCCCGGCGCTCTCCGGCACTCCTGCGTTCAATACAGCCTCACGAGAGCTCTGACGCAGCCCTCTTTATTCAGATGCGGGTGCTCTGAGTCACCATCTTGTTTCACCTCTCGTGAGTATCTCTCGTCGCTCTATTACAATTATCACCGTCTATGCCGCACTTCTACAACGAGCTGCGTTACTCTTCCACTACTGCACTCGGTTTAAAGCCTCCGATGCCTGCCCATAAAGCTGATATTAGCTGATTTGGTTGTCTGGCCTGCAGAGCTACACTAATGTGCGGCCATCTTGCCGTGGGCTCTCTAGCACCCCCAATCACATTGCCTACTTAAATATCTTGCAGCTAACCTAGTTCTCTTGGTAAGCCTGACCCCTGCACATCTTTGTTCTTTGTCTCTGTTTGGGTTGGCTCATGGATCATGGTACAAACCAATTAACTTCAGAATTTGGAGAACCTTGGCTCTAAGAAGTGAGGTGCCAGATATATTTCTCTTTGAGATGCAGAGGGATGCTGTGCATGAGTGACGCCAAGCTTTCCAATCTCCCATGATTGTGTTGTGATTCTCCAGCTATAAAACTCAAGCCTAGTAATACTCGTTCTCTTCATTTGCACAGCCAGGACATCAGTGACCTCCCCCTTTGCATTTGGCAGTTTGCAAACTCTATCAACTGTAGGCCCTGATGAAATGTACCCATGTCCAATAAAGGTTCCTTATGCTTCCAACCGTAACCCCAGTTCTTTTGGACTATTAATGACTAACACCGCTGCCAAACAGCATCATGAAGTCAGCCTTAAATGTCTGTAACCAAAGGCCAGGCCGCCCCAGACTAGAGGCTAATGTAGAAAGCACTTTTTTTTACATACGCACTGCTTTGAGATACCACCTTCATTTTAATCTGCGATGGATGCACGTTTTTGTCTACTATTTAAGGGAAACAGTACACCAGTCAAAACGTGGTGAGGTTATGCAATAAATAAATAATAATTGTACAAACTAGAAGTATACTCTGAAAAAAGCAATGAAGCATATCTGTTTTGAAGTGAGCAGACCAGACAAATAAATGTAGCCTCTTAAGCTGATAGTGAATCTGAAAGCACCCCCTTAATTCCTGGGACTAGGCCCCTCAAACCTCTCAAACCTGCTTCTATAGGGAAAGAGGAAAGCTGGAATTCTTGTCTAATAGCATTACAATTCCCTCCAGCAGCACCTTTAGTCTGATTGTTGATTAGAGCCAAGGAGTCATGAGAGGGTTGAAATCTGACGAAAACAAAACAATCAGTCTTGTGCCTTTGTCAAATGATCCCTAACACCCAGGAATCTGAAATTAGGATTTCATATCGATTGAACAATTTGGAAATCCTGTCTCCACTGAACATACAGCAAGAACAGATTAGGAATGATGAAACGGCTTTGGCGTTGGATCGGAAGTAAGCTTGAAACTTTGATTCTAGTTCTCACCCTGAATTGGTTTGTTTTCACCCCTTCCTTTTTTAATATAGTACAATAAGGACAATGGTGTCCTGCCAAGTGAGTCCTCCTGGAGGAATCAAGGTTGTTCCCTGTTTTAGATACCATAAAATTCAAAGCATTGTTTCTGGATCCTGGATGACTTACGGAGGAGATCATCCAAATGGGAACCAAATTGATCGCCACCTAAAAACGGAAGACTAAGTACTGCAGATTTCTGAAGAGCCTCAGTCTTCCCACTATGACACCGACATGCCAGCACCAGTTGTAATGGCAGTAGCACAAAGGTATCAAAAGAAGTGTACTGTAGGAACTGATATTGTTGTTCCATCTTGGCAAGATTCTCTAAATAGTCTTACCCTGCCAGGATAGCTGAGAAAAGAGACAGAGTCCAATGATAATATGCATGAACCATGTCACCAGACAGGAGACCAACGTATCAGATGACACAGTATCCCATTCCCTACACCCTCCTCCACATTCAGAGAAATAGGGCTACATAATACAATAGGTAACACAGACACACATAAGCTATCCATTCTTTGAAATGGGCACACATACTGTAACTATCTCTGTCCTGTGGGATTTGGAAACATAATGTATCCCCCTCCATTCCAGGAAATAGGAACACATGGCACAGCCATCAAGGGAAATAGCACATGAAAACTCTCCATTCTGGGTGAAATTAAAAGGGTGAGTCCATCATACTTCTCCAGCAGATCTTCCCCTTCACAGGTCTTCTCCCCACACCTAGCTCCTTCCCATCATGCTTTCTTTTACCCAGCACCGATCTCCGTCCACTGCCCAAAAGTCTTGCAGAATGATGATTGAAGGTCATCAGATGCGACAGGACTTAGTCATCCTGGTTATCAGTATGTATAAGTAAGTGCAGCTTTAAGCCAAAACCACCCAACAGGCTAAACACTTGTTTTTTTCTAGTTAGTATAATAATTACGCAATGCTGCGGTCCTTTTAACACTTTGATTGACTTTATTTGAAGCCAAGGCTATGAGAACCTGTGCAGATGTTTACAAGTCAGGAAAGCTGAAAGATCCACATCAGCACTCACAGACGTAGACAGTTACTACATGGCCTCAAATTTAATCCACATAGTGGTTGGGCATGTTGTGTATGCTGCCACCACCATGCTCTCTACCATTTACAACCTTAGTGCAGATGCGTAGAGGTTGCTATCCACCAAGTCAGGTCATTCCAACCATTGCAATAAAGAGTGTGAGAGTGACATTGGGGTTGACTCAGCGAGGCAATCCAGCGCTCCATTGGAAACGAAAGAGCTGTGTTTTCACCCCCACCAGCTTGCTAACACAGTTCAATTTGGCGGACCTAAAATTAGCATGATGGGCTTATTTTAATTCTAACTAAACAACACAAAGGGGCCGATTCTGATCCGGGTCGGAAGGGCACCGAACGCGATCCGGCCGGAAAAACTACGAGCCGTACGTGTGTTTTCCGCCCGACTCGTACAGCTGTGCGAGCGAGCAAGTACGATGCAAGCTACGTGAAATTCACCGACCGAGTCGTTTCCGGGTCCGAACCGCTCCGTACGTCTTGGTCGTAAGCTAACCGTGGCATGCAATAGATGCTATTTATGACCGAGCCAGTACGATGCACACATCGGACAGCCGGTGCGAGCCGGAGTGTCCGGCTCGCAAAACGTCCGGGTGGTTACATTTGGGGGTCCGCGTCGGACCCCCTGTCACCCGCAGCCCTACGACTTGGACACAGGGGGAGACCCAAGGGTCCCCCCAACACGGGCATGTACGGTGCGGATGGCACTAATGCGTACCCACTGTAGGGGGCGCCCTTGTGCGAGACGTACCCATTCAGTCAATGGGAGGCCATGTACGCGTTGTGCGACCGGCTCCCATTGACTTCTATAGGAGTCCGACCGAACGGAGTCCGGCAGCATACGGCCACATCGTACTCGCTCAGTCGGACTGCAGGACTCCGGCTAGGTCGGAAAACACTCCGAATCCGGCTCGGTCGGAGTGCTTTCCGATCGGAATCGGCATTAAAAAAGTGATGGATAGAATGCTTGAATTCATCTCAGCCACTGGTAGTAACGCTGCCTGGCTCCCAGTCCACAGTTCTTTTGCACATCATGCCGACACAGTTTTTACCCAGCTATATGCAAATCTGATTTAACCTTCCTCCAATGGGACAGTTGCAGCTGCACTGTCCCAACTGGAGGTTCACTGACAGAATATTGACCCTCAAAATACCGAGGTCAAAAATACCGTGACCAAAATATCGAGCTCAAATCATCTTGTATTTATAATGGCAAGTAAAAAATTTTGGGGAAAATCGGTCATTAATATAATTGTAATAAATATTGTTTTTTAAATGTATATAAAGTTAAATAATAAATATTAAATAGTAATCTTATGTTGAAAAAATTAAATAGATTTAATATATATTTGAACAAATATAACAAATAAACTTAAGTTAAAAAAGTTAAACACACATATATAATATATATATTTACATATATCTACTTAAAAACAATTTTGAAACTAATCATTTTAATTTATATTATAATTTAACCTTAATAAATGTCAAAATCCAACAAATATATATATATATATATATATATATATATATGGGAAACAGCATTTACAACGCTGCTATTACCACGCAGGTAGGTAACAACGCGGTCGTTACGACTGCGTTGTTACCACGCGTGGCTTTACATAGCAAGTCGTTTCTACGACTTGCGCTAGGTGGCGTGCAACACCAGGGAATGTGTTGGACTCTAAATCCAACACATTCCCTGCTGTTGCGCTAACTGGAGTAGGAATAGTAATTTATACTATTACTAAGTCCAGCATGCCACCTAGCACAAGTCGTAGAAATGACTTGCGATGTAAAGCCACACGTGGTAACAACGCAGTCGTTGTAACGACCACGTTGTAACCTACTGCGTGGTAATAGCACGCGTAGTAACATGCTATATTCTATATATACATATACCAATAACATAAAATCTTTAAAAAGCAAACCGTTCCAATTAAATAAAAAAACGTAAACAACTTAAAATTCTTAAAATGTAGTAAAAATTATTTTACACATTAAAAACATTAATAATTAAAAATATTGACAAATAAACAAAAACATAATAATGTTATTGATTATGTAATATTGTTATTATTTATATGTATGTAAATATTTTGTCTTTTATGAAGAATATTCGAAATAAAGACGTTAAAAACTGAACTGATAATAATATAACTTATAACAATATAAAATAATGTATAAAGTATCAAATTTAATACCTATACTATTCCCACAACAATTTATACAAAACTGCACAAACTATTATAGGAAATATGTCAAAAACGTACTACTCCCACTTCACGCAACACAAAAATATTACAACTGGGTCAAATTTACAAATCACCCTCCAGTAAATGCAACAGTAGTGAATGTGTTTGATTTCAGATAGGTAATATTTACTATAACCATTCCAGCCCGTATGTCAAGAATTCCTGTCATGCAAGGGGAGGAAAACGGTAACCAGCGTAAACGGACTACATCTCCCAGGATGCTTAGCGGTTGAGAGGTTATGTAAACAGGAGAGCTGTTACATAACTCAAGGAAAACACGCCCTTATGTAAACAGGAGAGCTGTTACATAACTCAAGGGAAAACACGCCCTTATGTAAACAGGAGAGCTGTTACATAACTCAAGGAAAACACGCCCTATAAAGGGAGGAACCGGGAGGTACAAGGCTGTCGGATATTGTGTTTACACCGACGTACCTGCTTCGTGAAGAGCAGTGTTCCGGAGTGGTGCTCCAGTAAGGCAAGAACGGAGGTAGGTCGAGTCGTTACTCCCTGGGCCGTGTCTTGCCCCATCGTCACCTGTGAAGGACCCGGAAGCTCTACCGGTCAACCATTGAGGTTCGCTTTTTGACTCGGCTGAGTCAAAGCGCCGTGGCGCTTTTGCTGGTTGGAGTCGTAACTCCCAGCCCGACCAGAGATACAGGGACTGCCAGCTGTAACGCACACCAGGAGGTGTTTGCCGCGTTACAGACTCGGAAGTCCACAGGATCGATCGAGCGGCTGCTCTCGGTTCAGTCTTCTTGCTTTTGATTGGGGTATCGGTGACGCATCACCAGGAGGTGACTCCGCGTCCCGGTGCAGTCGGAGGAAGAGGTTGAGCGGCTGCTCCCTTCAGGTAGAGACCCCGGCTGGGTGTTTCCCTGACTCCTCGATTCTCCCCAACACTCGTCGTGCCCCTCACAGCCTACCGATTGGCATTGTCGGCCATTTCATTTCTGCCCTCTGTTGGCATACGCCGGGATCGGCGTATATGCAGAGGACGGTTAGGACCATCCGTGCTGTGGGCTGGTAACGTACTTAGCCTGGAGGATTCCAGTGACTATAACTTTTGTTTATTCGTTGTATTGTTTTTGCCTTCATTAAAATAACTAACCCTTCACAAGTGGTTGCGTCCTCATTATCGTGTCTGTTAAACGATCCTGAGACGTTCAGGGCGTTACACCGTACAACAGTAGGGAAACTGAGTATGGAGGGGTAAAATGTAATATTCACACTCCAGTTAGAGCAACAGTGGAGAAAGTGTTGGATTGCGGAGGAGTAAGATTTACTTTTCCCTCTACAGTCAGGAAAACAGTAGAGTAATTGTTAGATTCTGGAGGGGTAACATGTACTATTCCCACTCCAGTTAGAGCAACAATATGGAAAGTGTTGGATTGCAGAGGGGTAAAATTACTATTCCCACTCCAGTCAGTACAACATTAGGGAAAGTGTTGGAAAGTCGAGGGGTAAAAATTACTATTCCCACTCTAGTCAATACAACAGTTGTGAAACTGTTGGATAGAGAAGGGTAAAATTTACTATTCTCACTCCAATAAGTGAAACAGTAGGAAAAGTGTTGGATAGCGGAGGGGTACCATTTACTCTTCCAAATCAAATCAGTACAACAGTAGGGAAAGTGTTGAAAAATGGAGGGGTAAAATTTACTATTCCAACTCCAGTCATAACAACAGTAGGGAAGGTATTGGGTTGTGTAGGGGTAAAATGTACTATTCCCACTCTCCTCAGTACAGCGGTAGTGAAAGTGTTGGATTGCCGAGGGGTAAAATGTACTAATCCTACTGTGCAACATTGAAAATACAAACAAAATATCTTGAAAGAAATACAATTATTTCAAAAACAAAGTAAATAAATGAAAATATAAATATGTTGGAAATAAAAAAACAAATATTTAATATTGAAAATGTAAAAAAATAAAACCATATTACAATGTTAAATTCATATCACAAATATTATTATAAACATTTTTATTTAGAAATTATTTATTAACAAAAAAATTACATACATTTAATTTACTAACTAATTTACTAACTTCCCACCCTATAACCCCACAAAACACACAGCCTGCACCTTGCAATTAACTTTAAAAAAATATATATATATACACTATTAATATTAATATTTATTAACAAACCAATTATCATTAACTATTAATTAATGAATTATAATTAATCTACTTCCCAAAATATACCCTTACAAAACACACAACACGCTGATAAAATTTAACAAAAAATCATTTACACAATTACCATAAATAATTATCCAATTAATAATTATTAATTTAAAACATAATTATCAATTACTTAAAACTAATTTACTTCCCACCTCATACCCCTACAACCCACATATAAAATCTAAAAACAAATGTAATTGCACAGTTAATAACATTAATTAACAATTAAACAAATATTATTTATTAAAAACTAAATATACATTCATTAAACATAATTAACCTCCCAACCTTTACCCCATAAACCCCACAACCCACAATTAAAAAAGTAATGAACCAATTAGCACAATTAATGATCAATTAATTAATGACTATTAAGAACAAATTAATAATTAATTACAAATAAATGACTTCCCACCCTTCACCCCTATAAACCCCACAACAAACACTTAAAAAAATAATTACACAATTGAAATAAATAAATAACAATTAATTACTTAATATTATATCAACAACTAATAATTATTTAAAAATGAATTTCTTCCCACCTTTTACACGTATAACCCCACAACCTGCTAAGGAACTAAAAAACACAAAATTGTATTCAATTAAATTTAATAACTAATGCAAATTTAACAAATATATAGAATTATATTTTTTTACATCATATACATTTAAAATACATACTAAAATACATAAAAATTGAAAACTATATTTTAAACAAGTATATTTTTGTAAGCGATATTAATAACTTCAATATTTTACAAATCAATATTACTTACCTTAAATCAATATTCTTTACATCAATATTGTTGCTGATGATATTTCCATGATGTTTAAAAATCTATATTTTGGTATGGCGATATTTTGTCTGAATACCTTGCCTGGAGCAAGATCAAGACTGATTTACATATGGCTGGGTCCAAACTAAAATTGCATAGTGGGCAAAAAAACAATGAGTTGGAATGTTACCCTAGGAGATTGTCTGTAGTTAAACTTATTAAATCATTCCTCCCATCACTTTTTAGGTCTCGCCTAGTGACGCAGCGCATGCGCCGCTCACCTTGTTGAGACCTATTGTCGTCGGTTTGGTGGCCGAAGGGGGACAGGACATGTCCACGCGTACGGCTTGCGGCGTTATCACAACTCCTGTTCGCACCATACGCGTGCACATCTCCTGTCCGGGCACGGCGTGTTTACGTCAGCTGCTTCCATTTACCAGCTTCTGATCGGACAGCATTCCACTCGTCGCTGCTTGTTGATGTTAGATGGCATCGTCCAGCACTGCGCGTGTAAGTACCGGACTAGTCTTTCAGGCTTACAACTTCCACTGCTGTGTTGTTCCAGAGATAGTGTTTCTGCATGAAAAGTGCAGAGATAATGCCATGCCTTCGTTCTTGTGCACATGAATGTATGTATGATATGTGCGGCGACATCAACATAAAACTAAAAGTAACTGTGCTGAACTGAAGAAAAAAAGTTGACTACCAGCACATAATGCAGATATGTGCGGCCACTTTTCTACGTTTTATATGCGCACACCTTTATTAATTAAGATGCCTCAACATGAAGGAACCCTCAGCATTGTGGTACTGAAAAACGATGCCACAGCGTGTTGTTGATTCCCACTCTCATCCATAGAGTCTGCACTCCCGCACTCTCACCCAAGCTCTGCAGCTTGTGCTACACCTGAGTACGTCTATCACCACGATCTGCATTCATGTGCCAGGCATGTGCCACGCTCAGCATGTCCTGAATCATGCTCGGCCAGGCTGTGCACTGCCGAAGCCATGGTCTGAAGGCCCTGTGAAACGCTCAACACATTCTAAACCTCGCAGTGCATCCCTGTGCTCGCTGTGCACCGCCTAAGCCTTCGTCAGCAGACTGCAGGCTCTGTGCCATACTCTGCATGGTGTTCCATGTTCAGCACATCCTAAACCGTTTTCTGAATCCCATGTCAGGCTACGCAACGCAAAATCCATGGTTTGCAGACCCTGTGCCATGCTCTGCACACTATGCCACACTCAGCCATCCTATACAATGCTCTGCATACCTGTGCCAGCCCATGCGCCACCTAAGCCTTGTTCTGCAGATTCTGTGCCAGGCTCTGCACGCTGTGCCATGCTAAGCACGTCCTTCTAAATTATGCTCTGCCCCACTGTGCACTGCCCAAGTCCTGCTCTGCACACCCTGTCTCATGCTCTTCAACCTTCAGCCACTGATAGTAAGTCTTAAACCACGCTCTGCATCTCTGTGCCAGCCTGTGCACTGTCAAAGCCTTGGTCTGCAAGACCTGTAGCAGCCTCTGCACTCTGAGACGCACTGAACACGTTTTACACTCTGCTCTGTATTCCTGCGCCAGACTATACATTGCCTAATCCATGGTCTGTAGGCCCAGTGCCACATTCTGCATCCCTGTGCCAGGCGGTGCACTGCCTAGGCCATGGTCTGCAGGCTCTGTATCATTCTCTTCACCCCTGTGCCAGCTGTGTAGCACATAAGAGACATGATCTGCCGGCCCTGTTCTATGCTCTGCATGTGGTGTCACTCTCCGCACACCCTAAACCACGCTCTTCATCTCTCTGGCAATTTTTGCAACCCCTGAGCCATGGTCTGCCACCCTCTGCTAAGCTCTGCGTGTACCACGTCAACTACGCACTACCTGATGTCATTCATATGCACCACATCATTAATTCTGATCTCCGCTCTGCGCACCTACTCTGCGCTCTTTTAGCTGCTCTCAGCACACTCACATGAATATATTGCGTGTTCCAATCATTCTTTACGGACCTCAGCTTTGCATGCTTCTACCAAAGCCCATCGTCTGCTTGCTGTAATCGGCACACACTAGCTTGTGCTGGGCACACCCTTGCCATGCGCTGCACAACCTGGCTAAAACTCAGCATGCCCTGTGTGCCATTACTACCACACTTTAGTATGAGCCCCGCAAGTGTCTGGTTTGGATCTGCAAAGCCTTTGCAGGCTCTGAACAACTACAGTTGCACTCTGCCAGAGGTGGTTGTTGGGGTGTAATGCAGGCCTCAGAAGCCCCTGCGGTCAGAGGGTACCTTAAACACTTCAGGGATCTCCATCCCTTCAGAGGGGGCCCCATTACGCCCCAGGCAATCAATTTCGTTGAGATATGGGAGATTCCGGGGCCTCTCTTATCCTTCGGCAGGGGGACCAATCCTTTTATGTTATGCCACTAGGTGATTAGACGTCTTTGAAAGTATTGGGACATCATTGCACTAAAAGAGCAAGGTCGATTGAATTCAAAGTGTTCTCGTCCAAGAAATTAAAAAAAATTACATTTTATAAGAACACTTTCACATACAATTGCACCCACGTAATATTCAAATACTTTCATGGTGTGCCAAGTAAAACTGACCCATCATAGATGTGCTTGGGTTTTACCTGCATCAAGATTTTTTGCCATAAAGCTGCAAAAGGATAACGTTTCTGCACAATTTATTTTAAAAAAAGGCTAGACTTGAATAAGTCAGGCACATAGTTCATTAAACAAATTTTCACATAGCATGTCATTAGTGCTGATGTTGGGCAAGAACTTTGGATATTGCCCCCCCCAAAAAATTATATATATAATATAGATACTTAAACGGACTGTCAGCCAGCCTTCTTCAACTATTGGTCTGTTGTGTCAATCACATTTTTCTTCCGCCGTCACTAAATTGGGCTATGGGTCATCCTACTTCAGCCATTGGCTGACTTCAAAATGAGTGACAGCATTCTGTTGTTTCACAAAAAAGCACATTCACACAAAGTAGTTCTCTTCACAACCAGGGTCGTTTCAGTACAGCGTGCTTCACAAGGCCCTAACAAAATATTAGTTTTAGCCAATGTTTATTTTTAGCTCCAGCGCACCCCACCTCAGTGCCAGCGCAGCCACACCTCAACAGCAACTCACAACCAATTCAGCACCATCTGACCATCAGCACATCACCACCAGCTCAGCATCACAACATAATTAGACTCCACATAATAACACTTAGTGCAACATAATTAAACTCCACATATTTTCACTCAACTAAATATAACATAAACACCCCACATAAATACACTATACCACATATCAGCAATCCACATAAAGGCACTCCACACCATTACACATATTTCCAGTAAGCATAATTTCACTCAATGCCACACAGTTACATGCCACACAATTAAACCCCACACATTTCAAATACACACCACATAATTCCATACCACACTACATATTTCAACTACACAATTCCACAACACACCACATACCTCCAATACACACCATAAATTCCCACATCATGTTACAAGCTTTCACAGCATACCACATAATTTAAGTCCACAACATGCCACTACACAACACAAAATACATTTCCACATAATTAACTCCATAACACAAAATCACACTCTACGTAATTCCACTATGGTTAATAACATTTAAATACTATCCACATAATTCCAAAGCACTCCGTACCACATATTTCCACTACACAACTCGACACCACACAATCCCATACCACATAATTCCAAAACAACAAATCTTTAACTCGCACTTCCTCCAACCCTATCCTCTCTCCCTCACACAATCACTGCCCCTCTCATCTCTCCCTCACACTGCCACTACCCCCTCTTATCTCGCAATTCCACTGCCCCCTCTCATCCCTCTTTCACACTCCCGGTATCCTCTCTATACTGCCTGCTCACACATGCTACATTCCTGTCCCTCCTCGCCCTGCGCATTGGTCGACCTCTCACCTCCCCTCACTCTTCTGGGTGCCCTTCCCGTTCATTCCTATCTCTCTCAATCGTACTGTCTCTCACTTTCTCACGCACTCTTCCCGTCTCTCTCATATTGGTTCACTTCAGGTCTTCAAGCACAATTTGCTTTCCATGCCTTCTCAACATTTCCGTCCCTCAATCCCAAGCTCTCCTCCTGTTCTTAGGGTTTCTTCTGCGTACCCAGGCGCTCCCCTATTTATGCATCTGTACCCTGCTGTACCCTTCTTTCTTTTTTTCTCACACACTCTTTCTGCTCCAATGTCTGGAGTTCATTCACCACTTCGTGCACAAACTACCTATACCTCTCTATCTTCCTCTCTATCTAATCTGTGCAGCTCTCACCCCTATCTATTCACCATGCCACATATTTCCATTACACAAATACTCTACACACCACACAAACCCACCCCACACAATTTCACAACTAATTCCAATTCAAGCCACGTAATTCAACTCCACAGCACATACATCCACTCCAATCCAAAACACATGGGTAAAAGACATTGTCATTTACAACGCTATTAGCTCTAACTCAAGCAAATGCGAGACCTATTGCATTGCAAATGCTTACTGTATGATTGATGTTATGCCCTAAGTGGCCAAGAGTATGCCCAGACTTGGGCTCTATACTCAATATTCCGCTAGAACCAAGCTACATCTCACTGAAGATCCCCAATCGGGCTAAGCCAGTCTTGGGTTGCTTGTGTTCTGGTTCATGGAGGACCTTCCCTGGCAGTTCATGCTGGACTGTTCCAATTGGAGCCGAGCCAAGACTGATTTGCCTATGGCTGGGTCCGATCTGAGATGACATGATGGGCAAAAGAATGATGAGTTGAAATGTTACCCCTAGCGACTTCCAGTGGTTAGGTGTATTGCAAGCATTCCTCTCATCACCTTTTATGTGTTTGATGCCATGCCCTAAGTGGCAGAGAGTATGCCCAGACATGAATATCATGCTCACTGTGCCACTGGAACCAAGCTACACATGGCTGAAGAGCCCCAGTAGGGTGAAAATGGATTTTGGGTTACATGTGTTGTGGTATGAGAAGGACTTTACCTGGCAGTTCGGGTGGACAGCTCTGATTGGAGCAGGGTCAAGACTGATTTGCACATGGCTGGGTCCAAATTGAGGTGGTGTGGTGGGCAAAAAGAGCGATGAGTTAAAATGCTACCCAGAGCAATTGCTAATAGTTGCTGCCAGGGGTATTGTTATAGTAAATGGGTTAGAGCTCACCCGTTTCTTAACATTTGTTGGCTTCATTGTCTCTGATGTGTGCTGTGAAAGCACTTGGAGAAAGACGTAATGCTTTTTAAGTAGTCTGCTTGCACAATAGACTGCTCAAAAAATCACTAGCATAATGCTCTTCTTTGAGCACTTTCACAGCACTCCATTATCAGGCAACCCTAAGGGTGTAATAGGAAAAGGCAAAAATAGCACAGCTGTAGCCAGGACCTACTCTGCTTCAGGTTGGTGGATGGGGAATGGTGGTGATGGGATGAGGTGAATGGTGCTTGGACAATGAGGTGAGAGCAACAGACAGAGGCCACTTGAAAACTTGGGGGCCGATTACGATGGCGATCATGGCGGGTATTGGGACCACCCACCTGTAAGGCGGCGGTCTCGCACCCCATAATACGATGCAACCGCCACCATGGCGGTCGCATCCAACTGTTTAACATTGCGACGGGTGCTGCTGGCTACAACACCCGCCGCACTGCTAAATAGCCAAGTGGTACACCCCCAGTGCACAACAACCTCCCCCCAACACAAGGGGGCCCGCTACGGGCCCCCAAATTTGTATCCGCCTGTCTTTTCGTGGCTGGATGACCGCCGCCAAAAGACACGCGGAAAGGGATATCGTAATCCCAATGTTTTGGTTCCGCAAGGTTGGCGGAAAAGGACTGCCTTGTGGAACCGTGGCGGGTGGTCTTTGCGACCACCAGACTTCCCTAATGATTCCCCCTGCCATCGTAATATGGTGGGGGAAAATTGCTGTCAGATGGCGGAGGGCCTGCCACCGCACGGCTGGCGGGCCCTCCGCCATTGTAATCACCCCCTTGGTTTGTTTTAAAGTCTCACCTAAGAGACAGTGCCAATGGTTGTTTTCCTATGTTTTAGCTATTCATCCTATCTACCTCATAAAGGGCCTCATGTAGGTCGCCAAATACCGGTCGGTAACGGCCGATTTTCGGTAATTATACCGTTACCGACCGGTATTTTTGCTTTTGGTATGTAGGGGGATCATTTTTGAATTCGGTAATTTACCGAATCGGTAAAATTACCGAATCGGTAATTTTACCGATTCGGTAAATTCCGAATACAAAAATGAGATGTAGGGGGAGTGTGTGGGTGATGTTTTGAGTCGGTATTTACCACCAACTAATAGTTGGTGGTAAATAATGTATGGTTGTGTCAACGCATGTGATAGCGCTTAGAAGTGTGCAATGTGGCAGACATACATGCCCTTAGGGCATGTATGTGTGCCACATGTGCACACATGGCCGAATCAGGGGTGCAACAGGGTGTCAATGTGACACCCTGCCACCCTTGCAAGTGTTCCCCCCATTACCGAATCGGTATTTACCGATTCGGTAATGAGGCATACCTTCCCATCAATGGGAAGGTATGCCTCATTACCGAATCGGTAAATACCGATTCGGTAATTACCGAATTTTACCGATTCGGTAATATTTTCCTAAGGATTACCTACATACAAGTTACCACTTCTTAAATACCGATTCGGTAACGTTCGGTATTTAAGAAGTGGTAACTTGTATGCTACCTACATGAGGCCCAAAATGTCCCTGTCGACTATGATTAGGCTATCCTGTTTTAGGTTTAAACCTATAATAAATGATAAAACCCCACCGAAATTAAAATAGCCCTCACTTGTGTAAACATATAAACACTGAAAAAACACCTTCGCAACCACAAACTAAATTACATTCAAAGAATGGAAAAGGTGAGTGAAAGTCATTTTTTTTCTTCCTGAAGGGGCCAATACAATGTAACTTTGTTATACAAGGCAGCAGCAAGAAAGACTGGGCTAACATTATTCTGCTGGAGATTTGTTGTTTAGGGATGTCACAAAAATATTGTTTCCTCTTCCTATTGCTTTTTTCAGTTCTGTGTTCTTTGGTCTAAAGAGGCAGGGTTTAGAAGCATGTTTTAGGTCTTATTTAATATTTTTATTAACTGTATAGAATCAGGAAATATCAAAATCATATTTGATATTTTGGCTACGTTTGATTCTCCTACTTATAGGTAAAATGGCGGGTTTCATAAGAATCTTTCCCAATATGTACCATCGCATTTACCCACAGACAGAGAATGGGTGAAACCCTTTGATACATCAGCCCCCCTTTCTAGCGAGTCAGTATTGATAGTTGATGAATTGCCAAACACCCCAGGCTGTAAACATTCAGTGTAGTGACCGATCTATGTCAAAAGCGTGCTGTCACAAAGCATCTGAGATAGCGGTGAAAACATGAGACCAAATGTTTGGAAAACATGTAACGCAATGTCACTTGGAATGCTGCTGCAAAAAGTTCTTACCAAGTTCAACAAAGATTGGATTTATATTGTTTGTATTT
Source organism: Triturus cristatus (assembly GCF_964204655.1). Taxonomy (NCBI): domain Eukaryota; kingdom Metazoa; phylum Chordata; class Amphibia; order Caudata; family Salamandridae; genus Triturus; species Triturus cristatus. The sequence continues at coordinate 1,184,235,174 of NC_140581.1, read as the reverse complement.
GCAGTAATTCTGCTACACATATTTTAATAAGTTGTGTTATGACCTGTCAAAATTAATACTTGAACTGAATTGCTTCCCTGTAAGACATATTTGCCACTTGCTAGATGGTATGCTGAAAGCATCTTTACAATCTTCAGAGTTGAATACTATTGACTTTGTAGTCCATTCTGGTGCACTGTTTCATTATGCGGGGTAACTAAAAGGCAAATATTTCTCATTTTGTGCTTTGTGGCATCAAAGAAAGAGTCATCCCAACTGTGTCATTTAGCCGGTGGTTCTCAGTACTAGAGGCAGAGAATGCTATATTATCCATGTGGCGACTGTTTACAGAATTTTTGCTTAGTGATGATGCCAAAGGCAAGAAATGTATGGATCTTTGGTCACATTCTTAGGTTTTTACAGGAAAACATGACTTGCTGTACTGGACTTAATCAAAAAGTTAGAGTCTGAAAAGACATTGTTGTGTTCAGCGTTAATTGGTATAGATGTGAAACATCAGCTTGAGAGTAGGCTAGGCGACACTTTTAGTGAATTTGGCACTGCAACATGTTCCATGTTAGAATTCTTGCCACTTGGTAAACAAAGAAATGTTGAGGAGCAATTCAGGAAATGTTATTTTTCAGTGCATGAGAAATGGCTTGCAATGATGCATAGAAATGTCCCTTCACCAACCATGCATTTGAAGTCAATGAAGCCTTGCTGAGGTACTCTGCACCAGTTCTTAATCCCTTCCATAAAGTGGAATTTTCTCTGTACTTTAAAAAGTACTGCTTCATTTTTACCACTTCAATAAGTGAGGGCATATGTGCCCAGTACAACGCATATGTTGCCGAACCTGTCCCAGAGAATCACAATCTTCAGGTGCACCAGTATTTTCATGGAAAGCTATGTCAGTGGCCAGAGTTAGCAAATTGTGTACTGGCAGTTTTGACGTTGCCCATCTCAAGTCAAATGTTGAGAGGGCCTTTTCACAGATAAACGTTTACATGTGAAGAAAACAGCGAGTGCAATGACTAAAAACTCACTAAAGAAGTATTGTATGGTGTACTACAAGTTTGATTTGTAAAAATGTATTTGGACCTCATATACCCTGTACACACACTGTCTATACACATGCACTATCAGTGTAGAAAGCAAGCACTAATAAAAGCAAAACATTCCATAAGCACCAGAAAAACACAGTTTCTGCTGTTTTTAATGGTGCGAAAATGCCTATCAACTGATAACCACTGTTTTTTAAGGTATTGAAAATACTGAAAAACCCCCACCAGAATTTACCAAAAATTGAAACTGAAAACAGGAAAGCCTAACTATGATATATTGGCATGGCCACCAAAATGGTAAAATGACATTCAGGGAATCATCCCAGTAATATTAGATGTAGATGACTGAAAAAAATGTACTCCCTTTCAACCCCTTCGCTGCTAGGCCTCACCCCCCCCCCCCCCCCGTGCTAAGCCTTTTTTGGCTATTTTGGGTCTCACATGTGTGGGTGTCGAATGCAGAATTGGCTAAAAACATATTTTTTTTAAAAATGCAACACTTAGAATTCTCTGTGCTATACCATGAATCCCTATGTTTTTGTCTCTTCCCAGCCACAGGCCCTAGCCCCACCCACACAAGTGAGGTATCATTTTACTCGAGAGAGTGAGGGGAATGCTGTGGTGGGAGAACATTTGTGCCGGCATGGTTATTCCACACATAAATATGTGGAAAATGTGTTTTTTTCAGGTAAATTTAAGGTTTGCAGGGGATTCTGGGTAGGAAGATGTTGGGTGATCCACACAAGCCATACCTCGTTGGACTGCCCCAGGTGTCTAGCTTTCAGAAATGTGTGGGTTTGGTAGGTTTCCCTAGATGGCCGCCAAGCCCGGGTCCAAAAACCCAGGTGACCCCCTTGCAAAACCAGGTTGTTTTGTGATAGGTAATTTTGATGTCTCCTCAATATGTTTTGGGCCCTTGCCTGTCGTGGGTACTTCACCCACCCACGTGAGTGAGGTACCATTTTTATCAGGAGACCTGGGAGAATGCTGGGTGGTAGGAAATGTGTGGATCTATGCAGATTCCAGAACTGTCCTATACTAAAATGTGATTTTTTCAGCTAAAATAGATGTTTGCAGGGGAATCTTGGTTGTTGAAACGTTGGGGGATCCACAAAAGCAATACCTCCCTAGACTTCCCCGGGTCTCTAGTTTTCAGAAATGTGTTGGTTTGGTAGTTTCCCAAGATGACTGCCAAGCCAGGGGCCAAAAACCCAGGTGACCCCTTGCAAAACCACGTTGTGTTGTGATAGGTAATTTTGATGTCTCCTTAATGCGTTTTGGGCCCTTGCCTGTCACGGGTACTTGACCAATCCACGTAAGTGAGGTACCTTTTTTTATTGGGAGACCTGGGGGAATGCTGGTTGGTAGGAAAGCTATGGATCCATACAGATTCCAGTGCTGTCCCACACTGAAATTTGAGAAAAGTTAAATTTTTTCAGCTAAATTTGAGGTTTGCAGGGGATTCTGAGTAGGAAACCCTTGGGGGATCCACAAAAGCCATACCTCCCTGGACTCCCCAGGGTCTCTAGTTTTCAGAAATGTGTTGGTTTGGTAGTTTCCCAAGATGGCCGCCGAGCCAGTGCCAAAAACCTAGGTGACCTCCTTGCAAAACCACGTGTTGTGATAGGGAATTTTGATATCCCCGCGTTTTGGGCCCTTGCCTGTCGCGGGAACTTGACCCACCGACGTTAGTGAGGTACCATTTTTATCAGGAGACCTGGGGGAACGCTGGGTGGTAGGAAATTTGGGATTCATGCAGATTCCAGAACTGTCCCATACAGAAAATTGAGAAAAATTTGCCTGGGGGCAGATTGGGGGCTACTGACCCCATCTGTCACCCGGGGGGGTAGAAAGACTGAATATGCCTGAAAAAATATGGAGGGAGCAGAGGCCTTTGCCCAAGGGGCCGCTTCCACCTCCCTGGTGCCTAGTGGGTGGATCCCTGCTTGGGGATTGCCCTCCTGGGGCAATCCCCAAGCAGGGATACACTAGGGAGGGGAGATTCTCTCCTTTCCAACGATACCTCTCCTGACTTTCTACATGCTCAGGGGGCTGGGATATTTCAGGGAAACAAGGCAGCCTCAGGAGCTGGGGAAGCTCTTCCCTAGCTCCCGAGGCTGTTGGGGGGTAAAGGGAATCCCTCTAGTGCCCGCACCAAAGGGATTCCCTGTGCCATGTGCGAGGACGACGGGGTCGTCCAATGCACATGGGCACTGGTGCGTCGGACCGCCGGGGGCCATCGGATGCACCGAAGGGGTTAATAGAAAAATGTCACAATAAGGATGATTTAATGTGGCTAGTTCTTTGAAAAATAACACATCCTATTGATCAAGAAACTGCGAGCAAATATACCTCCGGAAAGAACAGATGATTTTTTGGAATTATACACGGTTTGAATGATCCCATCCCTTTGTAGGCCCTGCAATGAAGGAGTATAGTTGTTTTTTCACAATCATACCTCTAACAAACCCTTTTTTGGAATTAAGAACCATCAAATGATTTACTACTGACAATAAAGAGTAATGTTAATTTGCCTTTATTAAGGCTCCATAAACCTTATACTTCAAAAATAAATATAAGAATGGCCATCTATAATAGTATAAGAATGGCCATCTATAATAGTCTAATGCAAACTCTACACTTGCTATGTCATTTATTTTACTAAATGATAGGCCAGCTTGATAATCCTCTCTCCTCTCTTACGTTGATAACCATGTTCAGTGCAGCAGAGTTTTTTTTATTGTGCTGCTAGAATTCAGTCAATAAGCCAGCTATGTTTATAATGGCACGTTAGTACTGGTTTGTAATTGCCTTTTTCTACAGTGGAATTACAGTGCATTTTTACAAGAAGCAGAACGGCACTTTTCCCAACTTTCTGGTGGGTTAAGTCCTTTGCCTTATTTACAACGCAGCGTTAAGCCACTTAACGTGGCTTTACGCTGCCTTGTAAATAATACTCCTATTCAAGCAGCACTTAGCGTGACAGGGGGCGTGCAATGGGTGTTGCAATGGGCGTTCCGCCGCACCCCCATTGCTTTTTGACGCTGCTCCATATTAACAAGTTATGGGGCAGTGCTAAAAATACTGCCAGGTTATACCTGGTCTTAAGCAGGCAATACAATGGGAAATGTTTCATTTCTGCCCATATTTTGCTCTTTCCTTGTGGGCTGCATTCTGCAGCACCAATAGAAACAGCAAATCGCCTGTAAAGATTGTTTATGTGCAGGAAGGTGTCCCTTCCTGCATGTAAACAATCCCCCTTGCAGCACAGGCACACTTGCAACCTGGCGTGAGGGTGCCTGCGCCAGCGCTAAGCAGCTTCTTTATCGCCAGTGCCAGGGGAAACGTAGGGGTGCCCCGCATTCTTGTAAATACGTCGCATCCCTGCGTTTTGAAAATTATGGAGTGCGGTGTTACCAATTTTGGCGTAACATTGTGCTCTATCAGTTTCTACTAAATATGCCCCTACATGTACTTGCACATGTGCAATCTCTTTATAGGCATTGTATCCACTTAGCCTAACCGCTTTGTGCAAAAGGGAGGAAAGTAACATTTCATGAGTTTTGTCCATGTATTCTCTTGAGGGGTGGCCCTTACAACATGTTGGGTAATAATTAAAAATGTTTCAGTTTGAAATGGTGCAGGAATACACACAATTGAGAGTTAAGGAAGTGAGAACCTGTGAGTAAAGATGAAGATGAAAAGGCATGACTTTATGGGTGTAGACTTGATGTTGGTGTGGAAAGAAAATTTATAGTGTTGACATGGGCAAATTCCTATGATTGGAAGGTAGTCCTATGGTACCAATGCACCAAGTTCTTTATTCAGTATAAATATTTGTTGGATAATTGAATCTAATTTTGCATCCTGTGAAAGATTAAAGTTGCCACAGATGATAAAAGGAGCATGCCAATTATTTAGTTCAGTCACATCTGTCCTCAAATGACTAGGGGCATATACACCTCACATTAATATATATTGGTAATTTTTGAGCGAGTAAGATGCCATCAGGCCATGGAAGATGTTCTGTAGATCACACAAGACAAGAGACTTGATCTAATCTGCCAAGTCTTACTTACTGGCACAACCACAACTGAAGGGCTTACAATATCTCTGTTAGGGTGTCTATTCTCACTGGTCCTGTGCCACTGCAACCCGTTGCCTTTATCTCTGAGGACAGGGAGTCAGACTCACTCCCCACACTCAGTCAACTCCTGGAGGGGCTCCCTAAATCATCCCACTTTTTTTTAAAACAAGTTGCATATAGTCCTAAGCATAAATACTAATTAGCAAAGAGACATGGTCTTGCTGTACTCCTTCTCATCCTCTTCTGAAAACTTGTGAGAGCTTTGGATGGCCGTTTTTGGCAAGGAATGGATGCCCTCAAACAGCAATAATAAATCACAGGCCTCATGCAAAAAGTCTTCTTGCAGTTGACAACTTCGCAATTCACTAGGATACAGAAAAGGGAATGAAAGAAGGCAAGAAAGAATAGGCGAAAGAAAGAAGGCCAAAGAGAGAGAAAGAGAAAGAAAAAGAGACAGGGAAAAGGAAAAGGAAGCAGAAAAGAAAAAAAATGAAAGAATGCAAGAAAGACAAAAAGACAGAAGGAAAGAGAAAAAAAAATATGAGAGAGAAGGTAACAATAGAAAGAGAGAAGGAAAGAGGGAAAGAAGAGAGAAGGAAAAAAGAGGAAAATAGTGAAGGAAAAAGAAAGAGAGAAGCAAATAAGAAATGAAAGAAAGCAATAAAAAAGAACGAAAGAAGAAACAAGAGAAGAAAAGAGAGAATGAAAGAAGGTAAGCGAGAAAGAAAATAGGAAGAAAGGAAAAAGAATGAATGAAAAAAAAGAATGAAAGAAGGCAAGGAAGAGAGACATAGAAAGATAAATGAAAGGAGAGAAAGAAAAAGAATGACAGAAAGCAAGAATGAAAGTAGAAAAGGAAAAAAGGCAAACAAAAAAGAATGAGAAAAGAAAGAAAAACAAGAGAAGCAAAAAAAGAGGGAAAGAAGAAAAAAAGAAGAAAAATGTAAGAAAGCGATGGAAAGAAGGAACGTGAAAGAATGATTAGGAGAGAGAAGGAAAGATAACAAAAGAGAAAGAAAGATAGAAGGAAAGAAAGAGGGAAACAGAGTGAGAGGGAAAGGATAAAGAAGAAAGGAAAGAGTAAGAAAGAAAGAGAATGAAAGAAAGAATGAAGAAACAAAAGAAAAAAGAGAAAAGGAAAGTGAAAGTGAAAGAAAGAAACTAAAAAAGAAGAAAAGAGAAGGAAGGAAAGAAAGAAAACAATTAATAAAGAAAGCAAGAACGAAAAGCAAACAGAGAGAAAAAAGAAAGTCAAAGCAAGAGAGAAGGAAAGAGTGAGAGTGAAGGAAAGTGAGGAGTAAGAATGAAAGATGGCAAAAATGACAGAAGGAAAGAAAGAAGGAAAAAAGAAAGGAGAGAGGAGAAGAAAGAAAGAAAAAAGAAAGGAAGAAAGAAAGAAAAAAATTAATGAAGGTAAGAAAGAAAGGCGAATAGAATAAAGTAATAAAAAGAAAGACAAAGAAGGAGAGAGACGGAACGTGAGAAAGGGAGAAGAAAGGAGAGAAAGAGAAAAGAATGAAAGAAGGCAAGAATGACATACAAAAGAAAGACAAAGAAAAATTAGGAAGGAAAGCTTGAAGGAGAGAAAGAAAAAAAAGTAAAAATAGGATAACAATATAGAATAGTTTAAAATGGACACAATCTGGTATGTTGTGAAATAGCAGCACTTCTGCCAACAATAAATTCCCTTTGGGTTTATTATAAGCATACAAGTCCACACTATCATGCATACAACTCAATACATCATCAACCTCAAATGGTAACAAAAAAGAATATGTTATGAGAAATACAATATATTTTATTGCTCTTATCAATAATCAATCAGTTAAAAACCTCTTTGTAGAAAAAGCACGTTTATAGAATACATGTATATTTTCTACACTTCAAATATCAACATTAGTTAAAACATGATCTAAAACCCAAATTATCAAAAGCACAAAGAGTGGAGAATCAAGAATGAGCACACCAAGTTAATAACGATACACTTGATAACCAAAGTTCTACACTTTTCCACATGTGTTTTCTTATAGTAGAACCAGTGAGTCTCTTGGGTGCATTTCTCAAAGCATGGCGACGCGTTTCGGTGGCATAAGCTGATAAACCACCTTCTTCAGGCTTACAATAATCATAAACTATTTCCAAACACAATCTATAAAAACATTATATAAAAATTATTGTTACAATGTTGTCCTTTTCCACAAACACAAAGTGCATTATACATAAATGTATAACATGACCAATGATCCGGCTAAACACAATACAACTATATCATTTCTCAACACATTAAAAAAAGTTAAAAACATACTGTATTGCAATTTTGATTCCATTTTGGTGACGCCAACCAAGCAAATCATCGACATTCATACACAAACATGCTTTACTTATTTGGCTCAAGGTTAATATCCACCCGAAAGTCAAAACATATGAGTTTAGGGGATGGGACTCCTCCTAAATAGGCGGTGGTTGAATCACCATGTATCCTGCAGAGTCTGTCAAACGTAGAGACGTGAACATCTGATTTACCGATAATACCTAAGGATAGCAATGAGAGGGGGTAAGTGTAAATGCGAGAACGCTCCCTCCTAATAATGATTTCCAAGGCCCACTGCAAAGGGGTATACAGAACTCTTACTTCTCTCTGGTGGTCTCCTATGTAAATGCCAGCAGTAATGATTATAAAATGTTAAAACCAGTTGGTCAACTCTTCCGTCCTGGAATATAGCAGCAGTGCTGTCAATGATCTTGCCCGCATCTATAATTTCAGGTTGTGGTGCCTCTACGTAAAGAAATATATATATTTAACCATAGTATTGGTTGACTAGTCTGTTTCTTTTAAAGTTTTAATAAATATAAAAACACCCATAAACAATGAATAAACCCTTTGTTAGCCAGAAAAATCAATGCCCGCTTTTACATTCAAAAACTGCCTATAACCACCTCTTTCAATCTCTAGACCTCACCCGATAGGGAAACAGCGCCCCTGCCCACTGCTCTACTGCAAATACATTCAAGGGCAGTCTATAAACACCCATCTCAGTGTATATTAAAACCCAATAGGGATTATACCTCTATAAAAGAGTATTCCCCATAAATGAACACTTTGTTCTATGAATGGCATATCCCACCTTCATCTAAAATCACTTGAAAAAACGGTAGGAAAAGATGCATTCTGTTTGAATGCCAGAGTATTAGTTAAATGCCGTAACTGCACACGTCTCTGCCCGTAAAATGCAGGTAAGAGAACTCTGTTGCATAAAAAGCACTACCATCCATCCAATATGTAAACCCATATTTTAATTGACTCCTTTGCCCCCTCCGTGCGGCACAAATTATTAACGAGACTAAGCAGCCTCCATACTAGTGCCCATCTATTACATAAACCCATACACTGAATTCATTCTTTTTCCCCGTTATATAATGTTTTTATAGATTGTGTTTGGACATCGTTTATGATTATTGTAAGCCTGAAGAAGGTGGTTTATCAGCTTATGCCACCGAAACGCGTCGCCATGCTTTGAGAGGTGCACCCAAGAGACTTACTGGTTCTACTATAAGAAAACATATGTGGAAAAGTGTAGAACTTTGGTTATCAAGTTCTTTGTTATGAACTTGGTGTGCCCATTCTTGATTCTCCACTATTTGTGCTTTTGATAATTTGGGTTTTAGATCATGTTTTAACTAATGTTGATATTTGAAGTGTAGAAAATATACTTGTATTCTATAAATGTGCTTTTTCTACAAAAAGGTTTTTAACTGATTATTGATAAGAGCAATAAAATATATTGTATTTCTCATAACATATTCTTTTTTGTTTCCATTAGAGGTTGATGATGTATTGTTATGTATGCATGATAGTGTGGACTTGATTGCTTATAATAAAGTCAAAGGGAATTTATTGTTGACAGAAGTGTCTGTTTGGTGTCCTGTCCCTTTGGTGAGGAGGACCCCTCTCTTATATTTGTGAAATAGCAGCAGCCAGAAATGCAAAACACTCCAAAAGGAATTTACAACAGCATCGGCAGGGGATGGCATCTGATAAAGATGAAATGTGCATCAGAAGCGTCCTGCCATCACATCAGGCTCAAAACACAAAGGCAACCTTAAAGTAATTATAAAGTAAAAACACACACACTGGCACTAAAGGAAACTCACGTGTGGATGCTCCTTTTGAAAGGGCCAAATGCAGTCACTCAAAGCAAATCTGAACCAGTTGCTTAAGTGGGCTGACTCCCTGCCCTAAACTATATACTGTAGTGGGAGGAAGAGAAAATGTAATAACACAACAGACGAATGGATGACGAGAGGTGGCTGAAAGCCCCTATATGTAAGCATATTATACATATTTTAGTAAAATCAAAAGGTCTTGGCTAAAGCCAGACCTAAAAACAAAGGAAAGCCACAGCCTTAAGGCACTGCGGTAGCTGGGTTCACTTTGAAGCTATTTCTGTTCCATAGATAAGGGTCCTAAATGTCCACACTTTGGGCCCGATTCACAGAACAAACTTAAGACTAAATCCTAAACTTAGTACCATTCTGGTATTCACAGAATGCACTTAGTACTTCTGGTATTCACAGAATGAACTTACTACTTTTGCTATTCACAGAATGAACTTAGTACTTTTGCTATTCACAGAATGGATTTACGACTCCTAAACTTACGTCCTCACTCGGGCCGGAGGTGGGGCTTCCGGGCCGGAGGCGGAGCTTCCGGCCCGGAGGTGGGGATTACGGCCGATTTAGCTATGGCTGAAATCTCCACCTCTGGGCCGGAAGCTCCGCCTCCGGGCCGGATGCTCCGCCTCCGGGCCGGAAGCTCCGCCTCCGGGCCGGAATTTCCGGCCCGAGTGCGGACGTAAGTTTAGGAGTCGTAAATCCATTCTGTGAATAGCAAAAGTAGTAAGTTCATTCTGTGAATAGCAAAAGTAGTAAGTTCATTCTGTGAATACCAGAAGTACTAGGTGCATTCTGTGAATACCAGAATGGTACTAAGTTTAGGATTTAGTCTTAAGTTTGTTCTGTGAATCGGGCCCCTGATCTTGAATAGTTTGCTGGCTTGGTCCAGGGTTAAATAAAAGTGTGCCTGACAATCATGTATAATGTTCCACGAATTCTGAAGCTGCACAGTAACCCCTGTCCATTGCTTTTTTGGATAATAAATTGGTCTTATCTCCAACAGGCACTCAGCAGTCTTCTATTTACTCTCTTAGACAGTAAATGAAGTCCGACTTCCCACCTCTAAGAACTTATTAGGATGGGTCAGAGTAATTAGTTCCTTCTTCCCTGAATTCGGTACATTTCTTCAAGAAGGTACACATCTCATGGTCAAAGTCGCAATGATGGGGCTTTTGGCCAAATAATGCAGAGATGCCTGTGTGGGTTGGCTGATCCCACTGACCAAAAGCTCCACATAACTTTAGGTTTGAGTATTGTTCTAGTCTCCATATCATTACCCTTGAGATTTTGAGCTTTTAGAGCTATATGATTGTTCTGATTCTCCTCATCATGCTGGATGCCAAGAACCTTCAGCCAACTTAACCCATTTCAATATTTCCTACACTCTGTAGCCCAGATTAAATAGTTGCAGTTCAATTCTGAATTACAAGGTGTTCACTTTCCAGAAATTCATCTTTCTGCTTCCTCAACCCATCAGTAGATCCCTCTGGAGAGATACCCTAGCATAATTGGCTTTTACACCTCAGTAAGAGTAAGCTGCTTGGTGCCTAAAGGTTTAGAGCGAGGAAGTCGAGAGAAAGTAGGTACCAACTGAAAATGCATAATAAGACCAAGGGTTAAGACTGCAGTATAGGATAGAGCAGATAAATTAGATGACATAGAATGGTAATCCAGTGCCCTATACTTTGCTGACAAAGTAACAGACCTAGGGTAACCATGTTGTGCATCCATAGTGTCAACTGAGGTAGGCCAATCTCAGAGAATGTCATTTTAAAATATGGAAATGTAACCTGCCCCTCATCCTCCTCTTGCATAACAGACTTTGCGCTTATCTTTCTAAGGGTCATTTCACAGCCACAACCAATACCTACTTTATCACCTAACATCTCAAATTTAGAGAGCCCCAATCCTGAATCAATGACTGACCTCCTATAAAATTTTAGATATGCATTTTGATTTAATGATAAATCAGGAAATACTCAGAGGAGGTAGGTTATCACCTATCTTGTGCTGACAAGGAACTGTTCAAGCTCCTTTGTGTATTCCCTTAAGTAGGCTTTCTAGTTCTTTAGCTTCTGGGTGGCAGTTGCACAAATGCAAAAAGAAATGGTTCAGGCAGAAACCATTTTAAATCTGCAGATGGCTCAGATATGGCTAACTTACCAGATGTTGTGGACTGATTAATTGTATATTATTAACACATTTATACAGCGCATAGCTGTCCCAGCAACGGGGCGTCCCAGCGCAACCCCACCAATACCCGTAAGTAGTGACAGCCCGGGAGAGGGAAGAGAGTTGCGCTGGGAAGAGCCAGGTCTTTATGGCTTTCCAGAAAGCTAGGTGATCTCGAAGCCCTCTAATAGCAGCCGGAAGGGAGTTCCAGGGTTTAGCCGCCAGAACTTTAAAAGAACGACCACCGGCTCTGGCTCTTCAAACTCTGGGGGTGCATGCCGTAGGCAGCGACTTGGAACATACGGTGTTAGCAGGTCTGATAAAACCGGGGGGGCTTGTTGAGTTAAGATTTTATGAACAACGCATAGGGTCTTGAACTGAATTCTTTTCTCTACCGGAAGCCAGTGTAGTTTTGGTAGGGACCTAGACACAGAACATGTTTTCGTCAGCGCCAATAAAGTGCGGGCTGCTGCGTTTTGTATTCTCTGAAGGCACTGAATACAGGATTTGTTGGCACCTAAATAAAGGGAATTGCCATAATCCAATCTAGATAGGATTATGGCCTGTTCTTTAGTCAGCTGAACTTTGGGCTCGAAAAAACCAAGTACGCGTTTTAACCCTCTCAGGAGCCCAAAACATGTTCCTGCGACTACTTTAGATTGTGCGTCAAAAGAGAGACCTCTATCAATCCAGAAGCCCAGGTTCTTGACCGCCTCCTTTGACGATGGTGCTGGTTTTAGTTGGTCAGGCCACCACTGTTCTGACCACATCTCACTATCTCTTCCGAACAGCAACATTTCTGACTTACTGGCATTTAGCTGCAAACAGTTAGATGTCAGCCAGTTAGTGACTGCCAGCAAGTCCTCCTTAAATTTAATAAGATTGTTTTTACAATTCTTGGACAAGGTGATGACAAATTGGGTGTCGTCGGCATAAGAGACCAACAACAGCTCTCTGCTTTTTGCCATCACAGCCAAGGGTTGTACATAGATGTTAAAGAGCACGGAGCTCAATGTAGATCCCTGTGGAACCCCGTGTCTGATCACCGAATCCTGGGAGTGATCGGGTGGGACAATGACCTGGAAAGTTCTACCCTCTTAAAAGGAGCGAAACCAGCCCAAGGCCAAACCCTCAATCCCTATCTCCTGTAGCTTGAACAGTAGTATTTCATGCGAGACCGTGTCGAAAGCAGCACTTAAATCTAACAGAATTAAGGCTGCAGACTTTCTGTTGTCTGAGCTACTACGGATTTCCTCCGTCATTGCCAACAGAGCCGACTCCGTACTGTGACGGGCTCTGAAGCCATTTTGCAAGGAGTCCAGGATGGCGTTTTCCTCTATGAACTTTGTCAGATGGGTGTTGACATGGGATTCAGTAACCTTGGCTAAAAAAGGGAGCTGAGAAATGTGTCGGTAGTTACCCGGTTCAGATGGATCTAAATTTGCCTTCTTCAAAAGAGGTGTCACTTTAGTGTGCTTCCAGGCTAATGGTAGGCACGCTGAGGACAGGGATAAGTTAATCAATTCCCTGACCACTGGTAGAATGTGGTTGCAAAATTGACAGAATTGAGCTGGTCTCAGGGAATCAGCTGGAGAACCTGATTTAAATTTCAGGCAGAGATGCTCAGTCTCAATAAGGGATATTTGGGGAAAGGAACATAGTGTATTAGTCATAGAGGGTCTCTTATCCTTGTGCCCTTCCCTCAGGTCGATGTTAATATTGACGGATGGAAAGCTCTTATAAATTTTTTCCACCTTGTCAACAAAATATCCGGCCAGTTCGTCACACTGCTTATTGGAAGTAACAGATGAGTCGGCTTTCGAGTTTGCACATTTCATGACTTTATAAAGAGAGAAGATAATTTTGAGAGAATTATTGCTCACCGCGATTTTACCAACGATGTACTCCGCTCTCGCTCTCTGGACCAGCTCATGATAAGCTTTAATGGATTCGCAGTATTTACTTTTTGCTTCAGTATCATACACACGCCTCCAGGCCCGCTCAAGTTGTTTACATTTTTTCTTAGCGTTAACCAGGGATTCATCGAACCAGGGGTTCGACTGTCCTCTTTTTTCTTTAAAACTAGTTTTGGCAGGGATACAGCTGTCCAGAGCTTGAGTCAGCCAATCCTGGAAACATGTATTCGCTAGCTCAACGTTTGACGACAGCTGAGGAGTGTGGTTTGACAATATATCTGAAATTTTATTGGCCTCTAATTTGTGTAAGGGTCGTGTCGATACCAATAAAGAGCGGTTGAAAATGGCTTACCTTGCCAGCGAAAGGAAAAAGGGACAAGAAAATGGTCCGTCCAGGCCATGGGGATCGGAGGCTCAGTTATTAGAGAGCCTAAGTTAGAAAATATAGGTTCTAGCAGATGGCCTGCTACATGTGTAGTATTTGAGACCCGTTGTGCTAACTGACATGCCTCTAGGTCGGCTAAGAAATTAGCAATGCCCATCTTGCCACTATCAACTAAATGCAAGTTGAGGTCTCCTAAGATAGTAAATTTAGCTGCCTTGCTAGCGAGCAAAACAGCTTTATTTACTAATTCTTCCCTGAAGACTTTAGATGGCCCTGGTGGTCGATAAATAAGGAGTCCAGAGATCGTAAGATTGTAGTTAAGGGTAATTTTAAAGAGTGCGCTTTCGCAATCTGGGATATTCATCCTAAGGAGGCTGCAGGGATATAGCTCCCTATGAATTAATGCAATTCCTCCACCTCTATTTCCAGTTCTGTTAAGTTGTTTCATAACGTAGCCTTGGGGGAGTGCAAGCCAAGATTCTGCAACGGAATCCTGCGTTAGCCAGGTCTCGGTCAGGAATAATCCGTCCAGGGACTCTATTCAGCACAATTAACAGGTGGGGGTGGGTTTACTATAGTTTAAGAGCTAATTCAGCTAATTTATCAGGAAGATACATACAGGAATTAGCTCAACTATATGCTGTGCCAAAGGATATGCTTTGATACAAAATCGTGGGTTGCAATTGACCAACCCTCAATGACTGCTTGTTTAGGACCTTCAGGTGTCAGTTATGTGGCATCAGAACATTAGAGGCCTATTCACAAAATGCTGTTCACACACCAAGGTGCTGAAGTTCTCCCTCCGCCTCTCTTATGTTTTTCTATGAGAAGATCGCCATCCAACTGCAGAGTCTCCACACATGTAAGTGTACATTTAAGTAGTAAATGTGGAAGGAACAGGGAACAGGAGCTGGAAAATGGGAATACTTACTGCTAAAGGGATGGGACGTAAGGGAGGAGTATGGAGGGGTTAGAGGAAGGTTCGGGAGGAGGTTTAGGAAGGTACTTAGATCCACCCAAAATCCAGTAAGCCCGTTCCTATTCACAAACTGCACTTCTAAGGTTACTGTAGCCAAAAAGGACTTAAAATAGTTGTAAGTGTATTCTAGCATCACACATGGACAACCATTAGCACTGCAACATCCTCCAGAGAAAATAATGGTGGTAGGGTGTGTAAATTATTTACAGTAGTTAAAAATACGAATAAGTTTAATTTAATGTCTAAAAAATATCTAAAACTAAAATATTTTCTTTTATTCTAACATATTTTAATAACTTTTTAATTACAAAATGAATGTAACAAATCCTTTTTATTAAAATAGAATTAAACTACTTTTAAATAATGCTATGCATCACTTTTAAACATATTTAATATATAGTAAAAGCTATTTCTTTTATATAGGAGTTATTTATTTTATAATTTCTACTCCAGAAAAATATTTTCAATTTAATATGTTCCAAATAATTACACCGCAAATGCAAATTAATTGAGTAATGCTAAAACTCTGTTATTCTACATTTAACATAAATATATCAAATGAATTTACATTAATATTTAACATCAAGATGTTTTTACAAAATTTTAATTTACAATTATATTTAACATAAAAAAATAGTTTTGCTATTTTTTTTTCAAGAATAATACAAAAAATTACTTTCCCTTATATCCATTCAAAATAACTTTTTTCGGTTCAAAGAAATGGACCATAAAAGTAGGTTACAAACAAATATCTTCCAATTTCATCTCCAATTTATACCATAACATTGCTCATACCCCGGCAACTTAAAATCTAGGAGATTAAAAGAGATTTAAAAGCAATTTGTTTTAAAACCAATAAAACACAATTTACATTTACAATCCATACTGTTTCCTTATAGCAAGTGCGGATCTAATGAAGTTTAATACAGCAGTGCAAATCGCCACAGTAGACAGAGAGCGTAGGATATAAAAACCCTCCTGATAGTTAATAGGGTGCATTTCTCTTAAAATTGGGACGAGGAACCTTGCCCTTGGCTCTTTGTAGAGTGTGCAAAATAGCATGAAGTGCAAGGTGCTTTGACGGGCCAGATTATTACAAGGGCAGCGAATGAGATTCTCACACCAGCCACCCGGTTTGGGAAAGACCACAAGAAAGTGCAACGTGCCAAGGTGAAACCTAGTCAAAAGAAATCGATACTGTGTGTCCTTAGTGAAAAACAGATAAAATTGTTGGTGCAAACGGTACTGACCAAGCAAACACGGTTGCTGTAGATATTTAGTTGACTCTGCAAAATATGTATCTTTTATAATCAGTTTCGAGTTTGCATGGATACTGGCAGGGTTGTCGTAATAATACCCTAGCCCTATTTCTTTCAATTTAAATTTAACAAATCTGAGCCATGGAATGGCCAAGGCATTATTCATAGCCGTGCAGTCCCTGATAATATCCCTTGAGAACTGTAGATCCTCTGACAACCAAATCTTGACCCAGAGGACCAGTGGAGCAATGTTAATTCAGTCCTCCATAAAACCCAACCCTACCTCAGAGTGGCAAAAGGCAGTGGGGGCACTTTTTGGGATCATCAGCAATCTTTTTATGAACTTATCTTCTAAGATTTGAAGCTGGGTGCTTTTTTGATTTCCCCACACACCTGCCCTGTAGGTTGCGACAGACAAGCATTTTGCCTTATATAGGGTAACTATTTCTGCAACCGGCTTATGACCCAACTTGCAGGCGAAACGAAATAAGCCTTCAGCTGCCCGGCTAGTGTGCTGTACCCTGGTCGTGATGAGGTGATCCCAATTCATTTAATTGTTAAAAAGATTCCCCAAATATGTAAAATTGGACACTTTGTCAATGGTCTTGCCCTTGACTATGAATTTTCTAGTTTTGGTTTGACTCGGGCCACACATCATTACATAGGGCTTGGTAAAATGTACTTTTAGGTCAAGTGCTGTCATATAATCATTAAAAACATTCAAACATTTCGGCAGGCTGTTGGCTGTTAAAGCCATTAGGACCGTATCATCAGACCATTAGTCTGGGCATGATACGGGGTGGTGAACTTGTAGGTAACACCACATTCCTCCCACATTGCCTTCAGATAGCTGGACATAATTTTTGTGCCTCTATCTGAGACCACCTCCTTTGGGAAACCTACTCTGATGACCACACTTAATAGGGACTTTGCCACTGAAGGAGCAGCTACTGTCCTGAGAGGTATTGCTTAAGGGTATCTTGTGGCATAGTCCACTGCCATCAAGATATACTTGTTCCCTGATGCAGTTGGTGGTTCTAAGGGACGGACAATGTCCACCTCCACCTGCTCAAAGTGAGTCCCCGCCAGTGGTATCAAGGGAGCCTTTGGCTTGCCCCCTGTCTTGCCACTGGCCTGACAGTTGACACGGGGAGCTACAGAACTCCTGTACCTTCTTAGCCATATGGGGCCAGTAGAAATGATTCACCGACATGCTCCAAGTTTTGGTCTGCCCTAAATGTCCTGCCAAGGGGATATCCTGGCTTAAGGTCAGGAGGAACTCTCTGTACTTATGGGGTACCAGTAGACACTGTGGAATCCATGGTCATATCCCTCCTCTTGCTTGAAGGTCTGCCTCACACTCTCAAAAGTTGGACAGTCTCCCTGTCCCTGACAAAACTCCTCCCTGGAGGGTCCAACGGCTTCTGTAAATTCTGCCAAGTCTGACAGACCTGACAGGGATAGAATCCCTATCTCAGAGGTCAGATCCTCCCCCTTAGGGTCAGATTGCTGCTGCACCTCCGGAGTTCCTGGGGATGGCTCACCAGACCCCATGCCCTTGTCCTTGGATGCGTGGCCCATTGTTCCAGGGTCCAAGTGTCCAGCATTTCCCTTCTGGATAGTTTGTGACCTGATCACAGCACATGCCCACTCAGGGATATCCAATATTCTCATATGGATCATTCTCCCCACCCCTGACCATTCAGATACTTCAAGATAATTTCCCACTAAACACTACTGGTTAGTGCAGGAGACACAACTACCTTCCTAGGTCCTGTCACACCTCCCCATTCCAAATCCACCATAACCATTGGATGGAATTTGGTTCTACTGTCTGCATAGGTCACCAGTGTGTCCATGATCATAGTCACACTGGCTCCTGTGTCTGTCAGAGTCTCAACCTCAGTTCCATTGATGGTAGGTCTCTGCCTGTACTTATCAATGCTTGAGGTAATGTGGCCAGTGTTACAATATCCACCCCACCCAAGGACATTAATGTTGCCTCTGTCAATCGTCTACCCATCTCTGGGACAATCTCCACCCCCATACCTACACTAGCAGTCCCCTGGGACTGCCCACCATTGGGCTTTCCCTAAAGCACCTTTCCTTTGAAGTTGGATTGCCTTGGGCCCCACTCCTTGTGCAGATTTTTGTGGGTCCTGTGAGGACTCTATCTGTTTTTACCTTATTTCGTTTGGACTTTCTCCTGGAGGGGGCCTGTCCTCCAATCCTCTGATCATCCCCCTGATGCTGATTGGAAACCTAGGTTCTCAACTACTCATCATCTAACACCCTCAGCTCTCTGGGGCTAGTCAACTTAGAGTCCACTAGCTACTGGCGTTACTTGTCCTGTACACAATGAATCAGGATGTGCTCCTTACGAATTAAGTTATACAACTCCACGTAAGTACTCACTTCGTTACTTTCAATCCAGCCCTCTAGTGCCTTCAGTGAGATGTCAACAAAGTCCACCCAGGACTGTGTGTTAACTTTCTGAGTGTCCCTGCACTTAACCCTGTATAGTTCTGGGGGCAGACCAAATTGTTTGAGTAAGCATCACCTCATGTTGGAGTAGGATATTGCCTCATCTCTCTGTAGGGTCAGAAGCCTATTCCTCCCAGCTACTGGGATCATTTCCCACAAGAATGAACCACAATACTTGGAGTGGACCTCTCTCATCTCAAGGGCCCTCTCAAATGAAGTCAGCCATTTCTCACTGTCATCTCCCTTGGTGTACTTGGGAATTATTCACTTGGAAAGTCTGGGAGCAGCCCCACCACCCTGGAAATCTCAGTACTCTCTTAATTTTCTCTGCCACCATTTCTTCTTTCTTCATTACTTGCCCACTTCCTCTAATCTAGGGCTAACTTCCTCTCTTCCAAAGCTATGTAACCTAACTGAGCCTCAAGCTCCCTCTCTCTAATGGACATCGGTGGGCCCGGTGCAGGGGAACCTGCCCTTCCCCCATTAGTTGGAAGTATGAACTTAGTGCTAGAAGAAATGGAAAGGTTATTATCATCCTCTTCCAAGAGCTTGTTAAAGGAGCCACCCTCCCCTTTAGTCTCTGGAGCTGTTCTTGCCCAGGCCTTAAGGGTCCTAACCAACTCTGCCTTCCTAATCTTGATAGAAGCAGGTAGCTCCCTAGCCCTACACTGAAACCTAAGCTCAGCCACTGTAAGTTTAGTCAGTTAGCCAGATCCAGCTCCACTATATCCCTAGTTTTGGGTCACAAACACTTCATACATCACAAATAGTATTTTTTTGAAAAATTAAAAATATGGATTGAAAATCAGTTTAGTACAAATTTCAAAATTCAAAAGTTTTGTCCTAAAGACAACTTAGAGTATTTTTAAAGTTTCTAACAATTTACTGTATGATGATATCCTCACCACAGAATACCAAGGGGCAGATTACAATGTCAGGCGGAAAGCCTCCTCCCAACAGTCGGGATCTCCTCACCGCGTCGGAACCCTTCTGACTGACTCAGTTTACATTCCGACCGACTGATTACGATATTTGAGGTTGGACTGTAAACCGTGCCGTCATTTTCAATATGTTCCGGGTGACTCGCGGAGTATTCCTGTCGGTCAGAACCTCATCAGATACCCCTATGGAAAGCGTTTCCACTCACTGGATTATGAAGTCAATTCCCAACAGCCTTTCTGCGTCGGCCTGTCCAACATGGAAAGGCTGTTGGAAAGTGACTTTGAGGGCACCTGGCAAGGTCCCCTAGGCTCGCTGCCCACGGTTGATGGCCGAAGGGGTACCTAAAGGACCCCACAGTAAAACCCTGCACTGTGTGGCAGGCACCGTGGGGTGCCTCTGACAGGGTGCAGAATTTTCCGCAAACACCCCATTTCCCCATATTAGGTTGTTTCAAGGCCCCTTGTCGGGCGGAACATAAGCTCCCATATGAAACAATGGGACTCCGACCGAACAGTGTTCGGTTGCATCGTAATCCAGCAAGTCAGTCAGCCCCAGTTCCGGTGTCGAGAGGAGGCTTTCCACCCGACATCGTAATGAGCCCCCATATGTTGGAAAGTGGATCAGTAGTACTGCTAAGTAGTGACTTACCACTAGTAATAAGGCCAAAAACATACTAAAAGGGTCAGTCAAGTTCTTAACAAAGTATTCCCTGCTCAACCATTAGAAGCTGGCAATAAGCAGGCAGGCGTAACTTAGGAAACAGGTGTGTAAAGCATTTAAAAACACCAATACATTAAATAAGTAAGAAACAACACACTGTAAAAATCCTACTTCAAGTTATAAAAACGCCGTGTCGGTCACCTAATGGAGCTTTTTCCAAAAGTTCTTCCAAACGTCTCCAAACTTCTGGAGCTTTTTCCTGAAGTTCCTCTCGAGGGTTTAAAGTGTCCAAAACACGAATCCTGGGGGCTGGAATCTTCTAACTGGTTCTTGGGATGTATGGACTACAATTCCCACAATGGAACTGGCCAGGTTCTTAAACGTCCACTGGACGCACTCCAGGATGGGGACTCTTGGTGGAGATTATGCAGGTGGGCTCAGTTAACCTGTAGCTTCTTGAAGCAAATAAAAGTCCTTAGGGCTGTAGTACCAGACTTTGCAGCAGGTGCAGTCCTTCAGAGAACAGTCCTTTGGGTGTAGAGCCAGATTCCAGCAGGGCAGTCCTTTTTCATCTTGTAGTTTTAGACGGCATATCTGAGGAGCTATGGAGTTCTCCAATTTTTATTCTGGGCTTCAAGTAGGGGCACCCCTGCCCAATAAGATGCAGGGTGCCACCCAGGCGTATGACCACTTCCTCCAAAGTGTGACATAGTCCTATGTGGGGATGGGCCTGTGCTGTCCTTATGTGACATTCTCTGTTTGAATACCTGTTTGGCTACCCCTCATCCCCTTCCTGCCATCTACTCTGCCGCTTGTACTTCCCTGACCAAAGGAAACCTTTTGTGTCCTCTGACAGGACACTTCACACCTCATCAGGCAGCACTGGCACAGCAGCCTGGGAGGAGGATGTCCAATCAGGAGAGAGCAGCAGGAAAGCTTGACTTTGGCTCACAGAAAAGAAAGTTTAAGAACTTATTTCCTCTAATAGTTATTACAAATTCAACAGTGGCAAGTTGTTGGATTTAACTCAGCTATTAATTTGATATACGGAAGTATATTTTTTCATAGCTCCTAACAATATTTATACTATAATAAGATAGTATAATGTTACCATTCACTACAATGGGGGGGAAACAAAATTGGCAGTTTCTCCCTCGCCAAGGCTTATAAAAACTCTTTTGCTTATAGTTACTATGCACCCTACCACTGTGGCACCCAGGGAGACCTTAGGGGTGGCATATGTAAAAATAATGTCGTTTGAGACTTTGGAAGTACCTTTAAATCCAAAATCAAATATAATTTAATTTTAAAGGCAATCTGGTTGAATCCTTTAGTCCTATGATCTACTTAGGACTTACAGGGTCTGTCAGCGCCAATTATAATTAGATCATATACCTTTACAGCAGAGCCCCGGGCACTGTAAGGGTCAGTTATCACCAGTACCAAGCGAAAAATGGGGCTGATCCGGGCAAAAAGGATGATTTTCTCACAATAGGTTTTAGAAAATTGTTAAAAGATCATGGCTACAAAATTTAAACCTACTTGAAATGAAAGCAACATTGATATTTTGGTCTGTGTGTTTTTTTTTTTAACTATTTTTCCATTTTAGAAGAAGAAGACAACGCCTGAAGATTTTTGGGTGTGTGTTCTGTTTTCTCTTTCAATTTTGTTTTGAGGAATGTATACTTTTTTACTTTTTTGTCTTGACATTTATTCAAGTATTTTCCTTTTTACATTACCTTATGTGTGGATCGCCTAAGAAGGGAATTTGAAAAATTGATTTTTTTCCCCAAAAGTTTTCAAAATGGTTTTTTGTGGATTTGTGTTTGTCTCTTTGGATGATTGGATTATTTGGGACTCTTGGTGAGAGGTTTCATAAAATATCACCAACAGTCGAAGAAAGAAGACAAATACAGATGGGGACCCAGATAATTTTTACATTGTTGAAAAAAGAACGTAAAAAATGGCAAATTACTTTGTTTACGCATACAAAACACGACAGCAATTTTAGAGGGTTTTAGCTGATGATAGTAGTCCACAATTTATGCAATATTGATAAAGTAATCTTAAACTCCCATATATGGAAATTGATAAATCTTTGCAGATAGTCTTTCAGACATCTCTTTACATTTTTTGAAAATGTGGGTATTCAGACTACTTAACAATGATTGTACCATCCTAATTTTCTGAAAACGTTGTTCTTTTTTCAAAATTTTCAGGAAACAATAGAGGTTGGGGTGAGTTTTTACTATTTTTTTTTTTTTTTTTTTTTTTTTGAAAAAGTTTTTATTGAGCAATAATTCGGTTACAAGTACGGGCCTACAACCACCCGGGCCGGCCGCTAGGTACAGAAGGAAATCTACACATATCAAGGCTACAATCAGTTCCCAGGGCACTGCCCCGCAGTGGCTCCAGATAGTTCTCGAGGAACAGGAAGCGTAAGTCCAACAATCACCAAAACAAAAAGACAAACAATAAAAAACAACAGGCGAGTTATGAGGGAAACCAGTGCTGGTCAGGCTCCCCCCGGGAGACTCCAGTCAGGACAATTGAGCAAACCGCTAAAGAGAGGAGTACCGGGAGGCCGGGGACGGAGGGGGGGGGGAGGGGGTTAAGGGAGATGAACGTCCAAATGTAGTTGTTCCGAAAGGCGCCAGGAGCCATCAAGGGTCAGGGGGACATGGCGATATCAGTGTCTACCAGGGGGGGCGTACAGATGCCTCCGCGATACGCGTTCCATTGCCCCCAAATTCTACCCCATGCCCCCGGCTTGCCACGGGCCACATACACAGTCTTCTCCCTAAACATACACCAGTCCATATTCTCCTTCCATACTGACACGGTGGGCGGCCGTTGAGCGCCCCAAAGTTGCGCTATGTCCCTCTTGGCAATCATGTTCCCTAGGTCCGCCCACCGAGTCTGAGCCGCGCTATAGTCATTGGGCTCCCACACATTCAGGACACAGCGACGCACCTCCGGCAGCAGCACAACCCCAGTGACCTGTCCCATAACCGTGTGGACCCGGCGCCAGTAGTCCGCCACCTCGCGGCACTCCCAAAGGATATGAAGAAAGGTGGCGCTGAGCCCACACCCTCGCCTACAGAGCCCGTCGCCAGAAAATCCCATCGAGACCAAGCGCGGACCCGTCACATACACCCGGTGGAGAATCTTGAGCTGTACCAACCGGAGACGAGCCGGAATGGCAACCTCCTTGGGGGACGACAGTGCAGACTGCCAATCTTCGTCGTCCAATTCCACCCCATCCCCAGTCCAAGCATCCCGAAGGCGCACAAAAAGGTCCGCCCGGTGATTAATTAGTTTTTTATAAATTAAAGAAATAGTACTATCAGGGACATGTCCGTCAAGTATGCGGTCCTCGAGGGGCGAGGAAACAGGGATCTTGGTCCCCTCCCCGAAGACCGAGAGCAGGGCGTGTCGAACCTGGGCGTAGCGGAAGAACTCCCTGTCGGTCAGCTCGTATTCGGCCTGGAGCACCGCGAAAGTCTTTACCGCGCCCTTATGCCACATGTCTCCCACTTTGCTGATACCAATCGTGTCCCACTGGTCAAACCCCTTCGTGGTCCACAAGCTGCCCAGGCGGTCGGAGGCAAACAAGGGAGTAGCACATGTTAATCGCTCACTCCAGCCCATGGCCGCAGTGGCAGCCCTCCAGGTCCGCACCGCAATCTTAGTAGGACCCGTAAGGGTCCGACCAGCCAGGCGGGAATAAAGTGCCCTGTTGTAGTTCCCGCCGGGAAGCAGGAACTTGTCCATCTCATACGCCGGATTCAAGCCGGGCGCATACGTGGCGTGGTTAATGGCAGATAGCTGCGAGGCCCAATAGTACCTGCGAATGTCAGGAAGCGCGATGCCCCCGTCATACCAGGGGAGAGTGAGCTTGGCAAGAGCAATACGCGCCCGCCCGTCCCACACCAGTCTCCTCTGCAGGCTCTCCACCTCCCGAAAGTAGGCCACTGGGATAACGTCGAAGGAGTTCTGGAGTGCATAGAGGAACCTGGGAAGGGACATCATTTTAAACAGCGCGGCCCGACCCAGCGGGGACAGGGGGAGCCTGCACCACCGGGCCGTGTCCTCCCGCAGTCGCCGAAGTGGACGCAGGAGATTCTGCTCATAGCGAGCCACCGGGTCCAGCGAAACGTATATCCCCAGGTACTTAAAGCCGCTCAGAGATATTTGAATCGGGAGCCGAGGCGGCAGGAGAGGAGGACCACCAGAGATGGGATAAACGCAGGATTTAGACCAGTTGATCGTGAGACCCGAATTGTTCCCAAAGGAGGTCAGAACGTCAAAGAGGACGTTGAGTGACTGCCGCGGTGAGGTGAGATACAGGAGAATGTCGTCCGCATACAGCGAGACCCGATCTTCGAAGCCCGGGCCCCACCGGATCCCTCTAAGCGAGGGCTCCCAACGGAGCCAGGCAGCGAGTGGCTCCAGGGCGAGAGCAAAAAGCAACGGGGACAACGGGCACCCCTGCCTCGTGCCCCTGCCGAGGGCAAAGGGCCGAGAGACCCGCCCATTCACCACCACTTGAGCCATGGGTCCCGTGTAAAGGAGCCTCACCCAGCCAATAAATCCCTCTCCAAAGCCGAATTTATCCAAGACGGCCCAGAGGAATGGCCACTCAATAGTGTCAAAGGCCATCGTGGCATCCAAAGAAACCAGCACGGCCGGTTCGGAGAGGAACTCCGCCCTGGCAAGGGCACCATGAAGACGCCGCAAGTTAAGAGCGGTGTTGCGGTGCGGGATAAAGCCGCATTGGTCCGGATGAATAAGGTCGCACACGACACTCAACAATCGATTGGCCAGGACTTTCGCCAGGATTTTAGGCTCCGCATTGAGCAGTGAAATAGGCCGGTAAGAAGTACAGCGGTCTCGCGGCTTGCCCTCCTTGGGGATAACGACTATAGTGGCCAAGCGCTGGTCGGCCGGAAGGGAACCCGCCGCAAGAGAGTCGCGGAACATGCGGCTGAGGAAGGGCGCAAGCTTATCAGGACGCAATTTGTATAGTTCAATGGGCAGACCGTTAGGACCCATAGCCTTGCCCGAGCGAAGGGAACGGATCGCGGTCGCTATTTCATCCGACGACAAGGGGGCGTCCAGCCGCTCCCGGTCCTCAACGGACAGGCCGGGCAGAGCAATATCTCTCAGTAGGAGGCGAGAGTCATCCTCATCCCTGTCAGTCACCGGGGAGTACACCGCCCGGAGGTGGTCAGCGAAACATTCCACAATTTCATCCGGCTCAGTCACACACACACCATCCGCAGCACGCAACTCGGGGACCACACGATTCACTCTCTCCTTTTTGTCCAGCCACGCAATCAACTTTCCCGCCTTGTCCCCCGCGTCATACAATCGGCCCTGCTGCTCCCTATACATAGTTTTGGCCGCGTCAGTGACCAGGGACCTATATTCGAACTGTTTCAGGCTAAGGGCATGTAGCCCGTCCGGAGTAACATTCGCCTCCAAGGCCGACTCCAACCCCGAGATGTCAGTCTCCAGCTTCACCACCGCCTCGCTCCTAACCTTCTTGGCCACCACTATCTGGGCGAGGGCGTGTCCGCGTATCACAGTTTTAAAGGCTTCCCAAAGGGACAATGCAGACGACACCGACCCCTCGTTTTCACTGAAGTATTGGTCCATGGCCTTAACCAGGCTGTCACGAGTCGCAGGGTCCCGCAGGTACCAGGGGTTAATAGGAGCTATCCGCCCTGCGGACCGCGACCCGGTGTCAAAGAGAAGCCACAGCGGAGAATGGTCGGAGATACCACGCGCCAGGTGTCTGACCTCTCGAATCCGACCAGTCTGCGCCGCGGGCATAAGGAAGTAGTCTAACCTGGAGAGACTCCCATGCGCCCCCGAATGAAAGGTGAACTGACACTGGGTCGGATGCATTAGTCTCCAACTATCCACCAAGCCGAAGGTCTCCAACATCCCACCCAGCCATGACTGGGCAGCGGGGAGGGTCCTTGGCGGGTGACGATCCAGTTCACCCGAAACCACAGAATTAAAGTCCCCGCCCATGAGCAGGAGGCCGTCCGGAAGGTCAAGCAGCATTCGACCCAAGTCAGTAAAGGTGGAGTTCTGGAGGCCCGGGGGGACGTAGACTGAAACCAGGGTAAGGGGCTGCCCCTCCCACCTCCCAATCAAACACACATAGCGCCCTCTGTCATCCGAGACTATCCTCGTGATCTCCACCGGAAGGGAGGTTCGCAGGAGAATGCCCACCCCCCTGGAGCCAGTTGTGAAACCAGAATGGGCTACGAGGCGGTATCCCCCCCTGTTCATCGCATGGCAGACATTGCCGACCAAGTGCGTCTCCTGGAGAAACACCACATCAGGAGTCACACAACGCAAATATTGCAGTACAACACCCCGCTTAATACGGTCCCCCAACCCATTGACGTTCCATGACATAAGCCTCAACCCGTCTCCCCCCATCCCCTCCAATAGATCAAGAGGCCCGCAGCACGGTTCCCAAATATGGACAAAAATCAATACCTCGCCCTGTCAACAAAAAACACACAACAAAACAACCCCTCTTCCCCCCCAACCCCACCCCAAGTCCAACTCCCCCCACCCTGCACCCCTGCGGGCCAATGACCCCCCCAACTTGCAGTGTGCCTGTCGCCCCCCTAACCCCATTCTACAAAAAGACCCCGGAGGAGGAAAGGGACCCGAACCCGCCCGCACCCCTCACGGGTCCTGGTAAGACACAGTATGCAAAAGAAGTAAGACCCAACTGCACAGTGCAAAACCGCAAAAGCAAGGACCAAATGTCAGTCTAAGGGGACCCGTCACCTGCGGTGCCCCCAGAGGGCCCGGGCCGGCCACCCCCGTCCGGCAGCGAGTCCAGCCAGTCACTTGCGGCCACAGGAGAGTCAAAAAAGGCTGTCCGCTCTCCATGCTCCACTCGGAGTTTCGCCGGGTAGATCATCGAATACTTCAGGCCTAGCTCGCGGAGACGGCGCTTCACCCCTTGGAATCCCATCCGCTGTTTCTGGACCAGTTGCGTGAAGTCCGGATAAAAATTGATGGTCGAGTTCTCGTAGCGGACCGGGCCACGGGTCCGTGAAGCCTGCAGAATAGCGTCGCGGTCCCTGTAGTGGAACAGTTTAGCCACGATAGGCCTCGGGGGGGCCCCCGGCCGCGGCCGGCCGCCCGGAACTCGATGGGCCCGCTCCACGGCGAAGAATTCGCTTAGGCCAACCGGGGACAGCTGTTGCAGGATAAGTTCCTCGACCACGAGGTCCACCGGGCGGCCGTCGGAGGACTCCGGTACACCAATGATGCGGATGTTGTTGCGTCGGGCCCGTCCCTCGAAGTCCTCAAGCCGCCGGGCCATATGGTCGTTGACCACTCTAATGTCCCCAAGCGCGGCCCGCAGATCCGACACCTCCGCACCCAGGGTGGAGGTCCGTGTATCAAGGGCCTGGACCTTCTCGTTGGTTTTGGAGAGGTCGGCCCGAATCAGGGTGACATCGATCGCGACAGTGTCGATCTTACGGGCCAGGGCCTCATATTGCGTCGCGATGGTTTCCCTGATGCCCTCGATGGCGCCCATAATGTCCTGCAGGGAAAGTTCCGCTGAGACGGTCGTGCCTCCCCCAGCAGCATCCGGGGAGAGGCCAGCAGCGCCAGGGGACCCCCTGCCCTGGGTGTAGCGGTCCATGTTGTTGCTCTGGACCGCTCCCCCGCGCAGAGAAGCCTTGGTCTTGCGCCCCTCCGGACCCCCTTTGCCCGCCATGCGAGCGCAGTCTCTCAATGGGACCTCCGATCAAGAGGTGTGCGGGCGCCAGCAAAAGGACCACAAACTGACGATGTAGGGGTCGGAGGCGTTAAGCCCACCAGTAGCAGCTGGAAGCAAGCCTCGGGCAGGGGCCCAGGAGGCACCTCGCCACCTTGAGCACGCACGCCAGCCGATCTCCTGAAGGCCAAAACCGAAACCGAAAGTGCTGAATCGGCAACTGGCACCGCGCTGAGGCCGCTGTTGTTCAATTGCAGCCCGGCCCCACGGGTCACCTTCACCCCGGCCACCTCCGTCGGGTAGGGTCCCAAAAGTTCCGACGACGACAACTCAGGATTCCCAGGTCCGATTAGAGTTTTAAAAAGAGATATATGATCAGCTGGTCTTCATCTCCCAGATTCCATAAACCAAATCAGGATAGTCTCAGGATATATTCCGAGGAGCAGAAAGGGTCCGGGGAGCCCTGTGCTCACGCGACCATCTTGGATGCGCGCTAGGCTCCTCCTCTCGAGTTTTTACTATTGAGTTGTTGAATAACTTATGCCAACCCTCTATTGCATTATTGGTTTTGCACCTCCTTCTAAGCAGCTCAAGTAACAGTTCCACCATTCTATAGGAAATCATGGTTTCCGTCTGTGACCCAATATGGTAAATGGCCAATCCATGCATATTTGAAGTAATTTAAAAGTGGAGCCAGTTTTTTCTCGTTTTGTGAAAAGTATTCAGATTGTGCAATAGAAGTGCAGAAGTCATCCACACACTCAGGAGGTACAAAACAGAAAGCTGTTAGTTTTTCTTAATTCACATTGAAGTTTACTATTTGACATATAATCCTCAGCTAAGGGTGCTTTGAAATGTTTTCGCCAATATGCCTGGGAAAAATGAAAAAAAATCCTTGAATTTGTGTTAGGATATATTTTAGTTATTGTATTAATCATGTGTGATTCAAAATCAATAATTATTTTCCTAGGACTTTAATTCATTGTTTTAGATTTTACAACTGATAAAAATTCAGTTAAAGTTGAGGATTGTTTGTCAGGAAGTAAACCGTAAAATAATGGGATGGTTGTGTTATTAATGTTTGCATGAATATTATACATTTGGGTGAATGGATGGGGAGTGGATTTAAAAGTTCCATCCATCATCTAAATTTCATTATTCTTTAGGGTTACTGTGTTATGTACTGTAGTAAAGATTAATATTTGTTTCAGAGGGTACGCATTATCATAGAGTAGAAAAGGTTCATTAGTAAAAGAAACCATAAATTGAGGGGGAATATTAATGTCAGAATAGGTTTGAAGAGTTACTCTTTGGAGATTATTCACCTGTTTTTGTCTTTGAACCATTCCCCTTAAATTTGGGTTTGTGGGATACTACTGGCAAGTGCATGAGAAAGTTCTGTGCTACCTCCCGCAAAACGATGCCACAGGGCTCACTGAAGGTGGCCGCATATGTGTTAATTTGTTGAATATTTTCCTTAATTTCAATCTCCATTGCAGAGGAAGAGTGGCTATGCTCTGTGATTCTCTCCTCTGTATCACCAAGAGTAACTGCTCTTCCTTTGCAATGGGATGAAATATACACTCAACACACTTCCAATGACTCCTGGGCTCAGTTAATTTCTCCTTACAATAAATGTGGTGATCATACTTTAAGTCTAATATATATATATATATATATATATATATATATATATATATATATATATATATATATATATATATATATATATATTGCACTTTCTCTTATCTTATATTTAGATTTCACGACATTGAAGGAGTAAAACAACATGAGAAGTTGAATATTTATGACACAGCAGGCAGCGTCACATAACAAATTGTGTTGATGTAAATTTCATTATTTACAATATTGAGTTCATTAATGTATTGGCATTTATCCATATACATTCCGCAATATGTTGACACATTTGTATGACCAGTGATTTGAATTGTCTTTTAATTAGAAATGCTGTAAGCTGCCGCAGTCTTTGTACAGTCTTTTTACTATGTTTATACATACCTTCATTGCATTGTCACTTTAAAAACGTAATGACGCTTTGTACCCCTGTCATGTGATCAAGGTTCTTTTCGAACCGAAACGCGTCAGGACCGAACAGGCTAATAAATTATACACTTTGGCACGTATTTGTGGTCCGTCTCCGTCTATGGCATGAAGCTGAGGATTGACGGTGTGATATGATATTTTGAAGTCGACGAACCTCCAACGACTACCGACGGACCCCCTCTCTGGATTTGGTCGACGCATGCAAGGAGGAGACTGGCTACGAGGCAACCCGGAACCAGAATCAGCGGTACTTCCTGGGAAGGAATTGAGCGTCTGACCCACCGCAGCCAAACTATCTCCGTAAAGCCTGAGAAATCTACGAAACACCACGAGTCGGAGGACCCGCGGTGCTGAGCAGTTCACCAGGTAGGACAGATTGTGGCAATATTGGGGTAGAGAGGTGTGCCATTAGAGGGGTAACATCAAGTTAATTTCGACAAACGAAGACTTATAAAAATCAGTCAAGTCTTCCCCTCTACATAATTACAAATCAACTAATAGCCATGACGGATGACACGGTACGGAGCAGAGAAGCAGCGGCAATAGACATTTTTAGCGAATCCACACCCGCCGCCGACAGTCAGGAAATCACTGTCAGATCAAAGATAAATCCTTCGAGCACCTTGAAAGATAAATTCTAAATCTTAGAAAAAAAGAGCAAGGCTGAACAAAGCAAATGGTGGGAATCCCGGTCACTTCAACGATACATAGACGTAGGGAGAGTTCCTCGAGGCTTAAGAATATTCCTTGCACCGAGCTATGAAAATCCGAATATAGAAATGATGCGCGAATGGGCAGAATGTAACCTAGATTCTTCCAAACGTTTAATTTTGATTTTAATAAAATATGCAGACATCGACAGAGCTACTCTATTGGAGGAAATCAACAAATTGAATGAGGAAATAGAGGAAATGAGCACAATGGAAGAACGAACCAAACTACGTAAAGAAATGATAACAAGATTGACTAAAGAGGAAGATTTGATAAAGGAACGTAAAAATGTTTAATTTAATCGTGACAAAAATGATTACGAACGCGGTCAAATTTTCACTTTTGCCAAAAAATATGAAGCAATGCGCTCATTAAAAGACAAAACAGTGATACCACCAAAAATAGGAACAACTTCAGGCGGCACTACTGGTTCTAATTCAACATTCTCTGACCTCAGTTCCCCAGCTGAAAGTAGCTCTGATAACGAAACTCAAGAAAACTTTGGAAGAAATCAAGCCAAACCCAATACCTTAGTACAAGAGCTATCTTTTTTTATACCGCGATTGAAGACAGACTTTACGCCCCCGTAAACCAAGGAACAACGAAGAAGAAACAAAAACTACAGGAGGCGACAAAGAAGACAAGCGAACAGGAAAAGGACCAAGAACCAGACAACAAAGAGGGCGACGCTGGTAGATAACAGCATAGTCAATGCAGACAAGACCATAATAAATCTGTCTAATGTCAAACTCAATGATGAAGAAAAAAGCATATTGGGTTTAGGTCTATCTTTCTGCCCCAAAAACAATTTCAACTATGTAAAAACTCGCACAGACATCTATAAAACGGTGCGAAAGCTCAAATTAAGGAAATTTCACAAAACAGCCATCAAAGCCAAAGAACCATCCAATGGAGATACAATGAAGAATTTAACACAGAGTGACAGTTCACTTGTGGAAATCTTGGAAGAACTCTGGATCCAACCTCAGAATGTATCAGAAGCAAAGGAAACACAAGAGCCTATAGGGATCAATAAGACTATCACCCCCCTCAATAAAATTGAAAAACACAGAACGAATTTCAAACCTAAATCTACCTTCAATCCCATCACATTAAGAGACTCCATTGACGTTTTCCACGAACTGGTAATTGATCAAATCAAAAAATTGAATTATAAAATTCAAGGACAAAAAAACAAATACCGATGGCAAGACCAAAGATACAATGAGCTCATTGTCAAACTGAAAGAAAACAAAGCCATAGTCATACGAAACTCAGACAAAGGAGGTAACATAGTGATTTGGAGTAAATTCGAATACAACAAAGAGGCTTATGTACAATTAAATGATAGGGAGTGCTATACAAAAATTAGCAGTACCAACTTAAAAACAATATATGCGCAATAACAACAGATGCTACATATATGGCTAAAACAGGACCTAATAACGTCTCAGGAATACAAATTTCTAAAAAATGAACATCCCGTAATACCATCGATTTACTTTATTCCTAAAACACATAAGGACCCTTTAAAGCCCCCTGGGCGACCTATCATATCGGCACGCAATAGTCTTCTTGAACATACATCAAAATATGTTGATCATTTTCTCCAGCCTCATGTAAAATCACTACCATCATATAAACGTGATACTAGCGACTTCCTCAAAATACTACAAGATATTGAATGGGAACAGACCTATGTTATGATGGCTTTGGACGTGTCTTCACTATACACCAGTATAAGACATGATGATGGCATTACAGCGATTGAACATTACCTGAACAAAGAGCAGGATCATTGTGAGAAACACCAAAAAATGCTACTTGATATGATACTTTTTTGTCTTAACAATAACATATTTATGTTTAATAATGTTCTTTACCACCAAATCAGAGGAGGGGCTATGGGGGCCAGCTTCTCTCCAAGCTACGCATGCCTCCATATGGGCAAGTGGGAGGAGCTGGTCCTCAATAAGCTACTGCAAAACAACAATGGGGTGATATCGTGGCTACGATATATTGATGATCTGTTTGTCATATGGAAAGGGACAAAAGAATCGGCTTTACAATGTGTAACAGACATCAATAATAACGACCTTAATCTACACTTCACCGCCACTATTAGCGAGAAGTCTGTAACTTTCCTTGACACTCAGATATACATTAACAATGAAAAAATAGAGACAAAACTTTTTAGGAAACCCACTTCAGGAAATTCAACTCTCCATGCAGGGAGCGCACATCCGCAGCACCTCATCAACAGTATTCCATATGGTGAGATGCTGCGGATGAGAAGACTCCACAGTAATGATACTGATTTGAGACAAGCCCAGGAAGAATGTAGATTAAGGTTTTTAGCGAGAGGCTATCCCCATAAAATCATTTAAGCTGCAATTAACAAATCCATGCTTCAACCGAGAGCTGAATTACTAAAAGAAAAGAAAAGAAACATACTGGAGAATCACACTATATTAGACACTGAGAATATAACAACAAAACAAAATACATTGAGGGTTGTTCTACAGTATAGTAATCAACACAACCAAATCAAATCAATTCTACAGAAGAATTGGCCATTGGTAGTAAATGATCCAGTCATTGGACCTGAACTACCGCCCAGGGTGTTGGTAACATACAGCAGAGGTCCGTCCATGAGAGACCAATTAGTTACAACAAATCCAGAAACAATCGAATCTTCTAGTTGGCTCTCTAAACATAAAGGATTTTTTCGTTGCAAAACTTGCAAGGCATGCCAACACGGCATTAATATGACAGAATATAAAACACCATTTAGCGATAAAAAACACATCATACACAAATTGCTGACTTGTAAAACTGATCATGCAATTTATGTACTTACATGCCCATGCAATCTGTCATATGTGGGCAGTACCAAACATCCAGCCCACAAGCGCATTTTGCAACATCTCAGGGCAATCAACAACCAAGATAATACTTATCCAGTTGCACGCCACTTTAAAGATCATCACTCATCCAATAACAAAGAACTTAAATACTTTGTTATCGATGCTATATCAACAAGTAGACGAGGCGGCAATAGAGAAAGTGCCCTGAGACGATTAGAAACTCAATATATTCTCGAACTTGATACCAAACAACCTAATGGTTTGAATATTACGGAGGACCTGTACACTTGCCTTTAAAAATCCAATCTATGTAACAACCCAAAGATATAGTATGTAATAATTATGAAGGTACTGTTAATCTAGGGGCCATTTTCAGCAAGTTCTTACATAATATAATGATAAAATATATATTTTCCAGTAGATGCGGTCACTACAGAGTTGTATACATATATCGAAGTGTCCAAGTCAGCAACAATATCTCTATTTTGATCAATAGTTGATATGAGAAGTACAGCATTGCGTACATTATTTATAATGATATTTATTAGAACTTTTTTATGGTATTAAATGTTATAACATTTGGATTTTAGGATATTTAATGGAATTAATGTATTAGATTTTAATTTGTTATCTATTATACCATGTTATTTAATACTAATATTGATGAACAATATTATGTACTTCTCTAATACAATAACACTGTGACTTCTCTAATATAATAACACTGTGACTCTATACACCGCACGTTTACAGCACTTGGTAATGTATTTATACAAATACAAAAGAATGGTACTAAAACCCCAACACTCAGACTAAGACTCAACAAATTGATGTATCTTGAGGTGAATCTTAGGAAATCAAAGAAGAATGTATCTGACTATGCACTATACAGCACTTGCACTTTATTCGCTATTGCACTTTCTCTTATCTTATATATAGATTTCACGACATTGAAGGAGTAAAACAACATGAGAAGTTGAATATTTATGACACAGCGGGCAGCGTCACATAACAAATTGTGTTGATGTAAATTTCATTATTTACAATATTGAGTTCATTAATGTATTGCCATTTATCCATATACATTCAGCAATATGTTGACACATTTGTATGACCAGTGATTTGAATTGTCTTTTAATTAGAAATGCTGTAAGCTGCCGCAGTGTTTGTACAGTCTTTTTACTATGTTTATACATACCTTCATTGCATTGTCACTTTAAAAACGTAATGACGCTTTGTACCCCTGTCATGTGATCAAGGTTCTTTTCGAACCGAAACGCGTCCGGACCGAACAGGCTAATAAATTATACACTTTGGCACGTATTTGTGGTCCGTCTATGGCGTGAAGCTGAGGATTGACGGTGTGATATGATAATTGTCCAGGTTACCCCTATGAGGCCGACACACCCAGGACTGCTCCTTACCACACATAGGTTAGCAGGTAAACTCCCCGTACTTCCAGCCAACGCGTTTCGGATTATGAAACCCTTTTTCCAGGCAATTCGGAAATGACGGCAAACAAAGCATACACTGGTGTAATCCCTCTTTTATTTCAATCCAGCATGTTAATCACCCCCAAAGCATTCTGGGACGAGCAGTGCGTAACCTGTATCACAAATGTTTGCCGTCCAAATTTTCTTTTTTCCTTGTTTGAACAATCACTGGGGGATATAGTCCTGCATGTCTTTAGGTATCAATCAAGAGGGCGTCTCCCGTTCCACTCAAACTGTCCTCATCATGACAGCAAGCGAACCCACAATGCTGCGGCGGGGGGATTCCCCGCAACATAAGCCGCGTAGAAATCACCATACCGTGTACCAATCCATCCAAAGGCGCACAGACCCACGCAGCCTCAGTGGTGGTGCCAGGCCGTGATCAAGGGCGGGTCACGTAGTATAATTGTCCAGGTTACCCCTATGAGGCTGATACACCCAGGACTGCTCCTCACCACACATAGGTTAGCAGGTAAACTCCCCGTACTTCCAGCCGACGTGTTTCGGATTATGAAACCCTTTTTCCCAGGCAATTCAGAAATGACGGCAAACAAAGCCTGGCACCACCACTGAGGCTGCGGTGGTCCGTGCGCCTTTGCATGGATTGGTACATGGTTTACCTCGAAGCTAACACAGCACTGCCCACGGTAGACTTGCCTGGAGGAGACACGATTGGGATCCTGGGTCTCCGGTGGCCAGAGGTGAAGCCATCCACTCTATCGGCGAAACAAGAACATTCGGGCCTGCTACGGCCTGGTGGACATGATGCCGAGACACACCTGGGACCAGCATAGCGGGAGCTCCTGCCGGCTCGGCGTCTCGGCTGTTCACTGGTGCTGGAGGCTGGCAGTCCTTGCCCCGTAGGGCTACCCTCTAGAGTTGCGGGTGCCCTGCTGGGGGCGGACCTGGCTGCCGGCTGGGTTGGAAGCGAAACGGTCCGGCTGGACCAGCCGCACTGGTGAGTCCTGCATAGCTGCCCCGACCTGCGTTGTGTGGCCGGGGCCCCGGCGGGAGAATGCGAGGCAGAAGGCCTGGAGGCTTCAGACACCGCTCTCTCTCCATCCTGAGACTGCCGCAACAACCAGTGGCCTGTCAGGTGGGAAATCTGGGACAGTGCAGGCCCAGGCACTGGGAAACCACTCTGAGATCCCCAGAGTGGCTGCTGTGGAAATCCATGCAGACGCCAATCTGCATGGAAAGGAGACAGCGGAAGATTCATGACATTTATACTACTAAATGCTCACTGCACCCAGAAACTGTCGGAGGAACTGCGGTGCGGCCCCGGCTGTAACGTAAGGGTGACCTAAACCACACTAAGCTATAATGTGTCAGCGAACTACGGGCTGTTTTGCATACAAACGCAGTCATCTATCTAGGGAGACACCGGGTAAGAAAAACATACAGCGGATACGTCAATTGGCCGGGGCTGGCGGAAGTACCCCGCGCCTACCAGTGCCACGCTGGGGGAAAACAAAATAAATAAAAACCAGCGCAAACCTGAGACCCTGCATGCCTACCTACTTGGCGCCCTGCCTGTAAGCCAACACAAACATGGGTAAAGCAGACCCTAAACAGCCGAAACTGGCATTCAACAAGAGACAACACGTCAGCCGGATACCTGGCCCATAGCTGACAGCGAGACGGGAGAAACTGAGATGGACGCCACACAAGAAGACGGTCTGAGATCCAAGTTAAAAGACAAGAAAGCAATTTGCAGGCAATCGACTCAAAGCTAGACACACTGGCGATCCGCATGGACCAAGTAACCCAACGAGTTGAGAAGCAGGAAAACTGTATTGTGGCCCTCGAAACCAGAGTATCTGACTCAGATGATCGTTTAACCAAAACACATGTACAGATGCTACAGATGGACAAGGTACTAAACCTAATAAAAGCCCAAAATGAGGATTTGGAAGCTAAATCCAGACGCAATAACTTCAGAATTACTGGAATCCCGGATACGACAAACATACCAAACATGGAGAAGTACGTGGAGACCATGTTGAATGACCTCTTTGGCAGCGATCTCTCTAGCATGTTCCTCGTTGAAAGGGCGCACTGCTCTGTCGGCCCCAAACCACCTATCGGGGCACAGCTACACCCAATCTTGGCTCATCCTCTCAACTATCGCGGCCGAGACATAGTTCTGAGGATGACCCGTGAGCACGGATCAGTGCAGTATCAGGGCAACACAATATCCTTGTATCAGGATTTCACTCAGCTGGTTCAGGCAGCGTGCCGGGAGTTCATTCCAGTCAAGAAAATGCTCCAACAATCCGCAACTAAATACGCTCTACTATAACCCGCAAAGATCAGAGTGCACGCTGAAGGCAAATCTCTCATTTTCATGGATGCAAAAGCTGCGCTGAAATTTGCCAAGCAGTTGGTGAAGACACGTACAGACCCAAAGCAAATGGGTGGCGCATCGCCATAAGGCCACCTGAGTGACAATGATTGGAAGCACCAGCTCTGTACCTCAGCACGGTTTGGTTTTCTACATAATACAAAACACTATTGTTAGGGGTTCTCTCCATCTATAAACTCGAGACTGGGCTAAATATCACTCGTGTCATGCGTGTCTGACTTCGTGTTAAACGCTGTGTAATTAATTCCTACTCATATGGTAAATGTAGAATCATAATTCGAGACTTCTCAGGGCTCGGCCAGCAGCCTTAACAGGCAGGGGTGAACGCCGGCGACTCTTCATTCCCCATGGGATAATTCCCTTGTAGCCTCTTCGACTATTCTGAAATCGCTGTTTTGTTTTGGGGTAATGGGGGGATACTTACTCAACCTAATTGAGGGGTTGGTGTGGGAGGGGGTGGGTGGGTTAGGTTCTGTTATTGTTGTTCCATATACTTACTCAACCTAATTGGGGGGTTGGTGAGGGAGAGAGTGGGTTAGGTTCTGTTATTGTTGTTCCATATACTTACCCAACCTAATTGGGGGGCTGGTGTGGGAGGGAGTGGGTTAGGTTCTGTTATTGTTGTTCCATACCGCAAAATGATGAGACATGATACAGTGACTTTAGGGCAATTATTGGGTGTCCTTTCAGCCAGAGTAACCCACGAAGTTCAGATTCGATTTCCCTGAAAATCAATCTGGGGAGGGAATGGTATGTGTTTTGTAGTGCATAGAGGAATTGGGGCAAGGAAATCATTCTAAACATGTCCGGCAGCCCCATTATGGTAAGCGGTAGGTCTCTCCATTTGTCTGCGTCCTGTTTGAAGTTAGATAGTGCCCTCTGTATATTGTGTGTGCGACAACTCATTGAGTTAGGGGTAAGAAAAATCCCTAGAAATTGGAAGCCCTCCATGGCAGTATGCAGATCTCCAGGTAGTGGTGGCCAGTCCATGTCTGGTTTTGGGCTGTATAGTGTGGATTTATGGTAGTTTACCTTATACCTCGAATAACAGCCATAATCCTCCAGAATGTGGGACACAGTGGGGATCATTGTGGCTATGTTTGTGATGAATAAATGAATATAATCTGCATATAGAGAGATTTTTTCCTTCTCTTGGTCGGCAGATGCGGTTCGAAAACCCTCTACCCCGGGATGTTGTCTGATTATGCATGTTAGGGGTTCTATTACCAAAGCGAACAGCAGTGGAGAGAAGGGACATCCCTGCCTGGTCCTGCAAAAGATTGGGAATGTGGGGAGAGAAGGCCATTGACCCGTACCACTACTCTGTGCTGTGTATAAAAGGGTAACCCATTTCCTACATTTCAGGCGAAGCTGAATTTAACCAGGACGGCATCCAGGAAAGGCCAGTGTACGGCATCAAAGGTCTTTTCCGCTTCTAAAGCCAGAAAAGTGTGCAGAATGGTACAATCCCTAACAGCCGTAACCCAGTTATGTGCTCTTCGGAGTTCCCATCTGTTTGCCCGACCTGGCATAAAACCAGATTGGTCGCTATGGATGAGAGCCGTTACAACTTTTGGGAGTCACGTAACAAGGATAGTTGCAAGGATTTTAACCTCCGTGTTCAACAGGGATATTGGGCGGTATGAGTCGCACCTATCCCTAGGTTTCCCCTTCTTGTGGATAACCACTATAGTGGCAGTGCGGGGATCTGTCGAGAGAATTCCCTGCATGTAAGCGTCTCAGTAAAGGCCCAGGAGGTGAGGGCCCAAGAGATCTTTGCATTTTTTTAAAAATTCAGTGGGGAGTCCTTTTGGGTCCGGGGTTCTGCCAGTTCTTAACTTATTCACTGCATCTCCCACCTCTTCCTATTTGAGGTCCTCCACCAATGTCTTCACGTCATCCTCATCTATTCTAGGGGTGGGGATACCTGCAAGATATTAGTTAATTTTGTCAGTGGTACTGTACGTTTTCTTGTCATAGAAGTCTGTGTAGTGTTGGGCGAACGTGTTGTGCCCTGCATAGAGACACTGGTAGCCTTGTGAGTAGTTTCAAGTCTTCTTTATTAGATCCACGTCAGGATATTAACACTATTAGTCCAGCCAACTCTAGATGGGTACAAGTCATGTACCAGCCATACACCAGCCCCACCAGGAGCAGCCTGCCTAGCTGCTCAGCCCATCTCCAACTGTCATCCACACATCACAACTCAGGCACCCAGGCATTCCACGCATCACAGTCACACCAACATTCCATTACCATCTTTCACTCTGGCTGAGCAGCTAGGAGGACCTAGGCTGATTACACATACATGCAATACTTAGGATATAACATTATCCCTTTCCTTTACAAACAAAACAACAATAGCAAATAAAGGAAAAACTATACACACGTAAGCAGTAAAATTCACAACTCCGTGATGCAACATAAAGCAACACATCTCAGAAAAATGAACAATACTAATTCAGAAAAGATGGGGAAAAATGCAACTTCAATATACATGTGCAACAGTATCCTAAAATGCAACTTCAATATACATGTGCAACAGTATCCTCCATCCTCCCCCATAAAAATTGTAAAATCATTAAGAAGCGTAGTGTTGAGAAACAAGTACAAGTAATAATATAATGACACAAGCTGTAAAACACTGTACTGTAAAATCAAAGGTAAAATACCCCGCAACACCTATCCCAAATACAAGGGAACCATAAAGACATGGGACAACGACCCATAACACTGTGTGAGGGGCTAGCTCCCAAAACACACACCCTAGTTGTACTATTGTACTGCGCGCAACTGTGAATAGGGTTTGTCCTAGTTGTAGATTAATACTGCGCACAACTGAAAAATGTGAATTAAACCCATACCCAACTCTGTGAAAGAGTTGTACATAACAATTTTATATGGGCACTACACCAAAACCCAAACCTGCTGAAGAGGTTACTAACTGGGACTCGAACCCATCCCCATCCCTGAAGTAAGGATGTACTATGGCCAAAAATAAACAAATGTAAAGGGACTATTACCCAGACCCATCCCTAGTTTAAGGGAACACTGTGAATACCACCCTCTAGAACAAATAGACGACCCAACCTATGAGCGAAATACTGTGGCATCACTACTGAACTGTGCCCCACACCGGTGAGCGATCTCTCGCCTGAGTTGTGATGGGTCATGACACCCCCCTAAGTAAGGGAATAAAAAGCACAACAAGGACCAAAACACTGGAGTTATTTATTGTCTAAAACACAAGAACTATAGCACGAACCTGCACTTTCCTTTAGACATTTATCAAAGTTCCTAAACGAATAATAACTACCCCAGAGCGACACTAATGTGCGATGTCACACAATTCATCGCTGCACTGTGAAAACACCAGTACAACGAACGCCACCTGAAACCAAAACTGGTATAGCACGAAGAACAAAATATAGAGATTGCACAAAATTGAATGCCATGTGTACAAACACATTACCGATCTATAACTACAGTTCTTGACAGCACTACATGTACAATCCATGGCACATAAGAGTCACTGGGAACCGCAGTACCCTTAGCTTGATAGCTTCAAAATGGAAACGTGAGCAAACGTGCAACTTCACCCAAATGAGCCAAATCAAAACATTACCCATTGTCCAGGGGAAATAGGTGGTCTCCAGAATACACACATCAGAGAAATCCCTCAGCGAAACATGAGGTGGAGAAAAGATGACAGAGTCCATAAGAAAATGAAGCAACTCCGACATACATGAAACGGAGTAAAAAGCCTAAAAGGGATAACTCGTGGAAGACTCCTGAACTCGTTCAGCCGTATATTCCAGCATAATCAAATCCATATTAGATTTGAGCAGACGAACTCCGTTTTCTCCCAGACTCCATATTCAACATAAATAAAACTTTATTTCTGAATCCAGAAACAACGTGGATGGCAAAGCGCAAAAAAAATCGACCGCAGCCACCAAACACAAAATGGCGCCACGTCTGCTCCGTCGCTGCAGAGTGGCTCACGGTGCGTACATGCACCACAGGATCCTTTAAGTCGAGAAGCAGCGCCTGATCCAAAGCAGCTCTGCACGTCAGAATGCAGATGACGCAGGACACATCGCAGCAGGAGAGACCACACGCAACCCAAGGTAGGCACGCGAGTTGCTTGGCTCGTGCCGGGTTTTCAAAGATACAAGTCAGTTAAACAGCTAATGCAAAACTGTTCTTGATCACGCCTGAACCATATATAAGTGTCCATGTATCCCACCACAGAGGAAACCAGATCCGTTACGCTCCTACACAGAGATGTAACATAACACCTCTCTTCTTGTGCGTAACATAACTCCTCTCTACTTGTGCCCACGTGTAGAAGTTGGAAAACAC
Source organism: Triturus cristatus (assembly GCF_964204655.1). Taxonomy (NCBI): domain Eukaryota; kingdom Metazoa; phylum Chordata; class Amphibia; order Caudata; family Salamandridae; genus Triturus; species Triturus cristatus. The sequence goes on along the minus strand of NC_140581.1, from coordinate 1,184,193,444 downwards.
TGCGTAGACTGCTAGATGATCACATCTGTCCCAACGCTGAGATTTCACAGAACCGTTTGTGTAACAGACCTGTAGTGAAGTTCATAACTTCCCAGGCAGACGACTTCCAAAGGACAAATAAAGACATAGGGCCAACTCTGTCACTGCGCTTGCTGATTTCATAAGTGCAAGTTATATTACTCAGATGTCAGATGTAGAGCTTTCCATGCGTAATGAAGACACCAAACTTGGCATAACCACATCGCTCCTGTGTGGTACATGTGAATACATTCACAGAGTTAGTCTTTAACTCGCCTTTGTATAGCCACAATCCTTTTACGCGATATCCAATCAGCACATACTTAAGGATGTGGTAGGGTGAAAGGTATTCCAGACACACCCTAACATTTAGACCATAACTGTTGTCATGTCCATGGAGTAAGTTCAGGCTGGACACACACGGTTGTTGGGGCCGTCCGATGACAGGACACTGGTGGGGCTGGCTTGCCTGTTGCTCCAACCAAGACGCTCTTTTCCTTTTTATGGTTAATTTCTTCCATCAAGGTTCTCATGTTTCATTTGATCTCGTGGTTACTGTAGTCTTGGTTTCTCCTTGTTTCTGTTACATCCTTGAAGACGCTTGAGTCCTGGTCCGCTCGTCGCCAAATAAATGTTGTGCCCTGCATAGAGACACTGGTAGCCTTGTGAGTAGTTTCAAGTCTTCTTTATTAGATCCACGTCAGGATATTAACACTATTAGTCCAGCCAACTCTAGATGGGTACAAGTCATGTACCAGCCATACACCAGCCCCACCAGGAGCAGCCTGCCTAGCTGCTCAGCCCATCTCCAACTGTCATCCACACATCACAACTCAGGCACCCAGGCATTCCACGCATCACAGTCACACCAACATTCCATTACCATCTTTCACTCTGGCTGAGCAGCTAGGAGGACCTAGGCTGATTACACATACATGCAATACTTAGGATATAACAGAACGCTGATAATATCTGTGTGTTCATATTGTGAGTCTCCCCCCGGCCGTCCACAATGGAAGTGATCCATCTGGTGTCGGTTTCTTTTTTGCTGCGCCAGGCCAGTAGTTTCCCGGCCTTATCCTCTACCTCTTATAAGCGATGCAGTCACCAGTCTCTGTTTCTTTGCCTCTTCCTGAGGAAATTCACGATACTCTAGCCTAAGGGCTTCTAGGCCTAGGGAGGTTACATGGGTCAGGACTATCTAAAGCTTTCGTCTCTAGTAATTTACTTTCCATTTGCTCTACTTTTTCCCACTCTTTATTCTTATCGCAAGATATCCGGTTCTGCACCCGGTCCCGCAATACGGTTTTATATGCTTCCCAAAGTGTGGCCCCCTGAGTCCACTGTACCCAGGTTTTCCTGAAAGAAAATTGTAGTATCAGTCCGAAGACCTTTTATTATTACATCTTTATGTAAACCCCACGCATTGAGTGTCCAGGTGGCACAGGAGTCTCAGGTCTTGGGTCCTAGTGAAACTGTTAGAACTGGGGGTCTCTAGTTGGCAATGGTTCGCACCTTGGTCCAAATAGGGACCCTTGTTTCTAGTCAGGACAAGGGAGTTACACTCCTGTATAACCCCTGCTCACCCTGTGGTAACGTAGCACAAGCAGACAGGCTTATCTCAGAGGCAGTGTGTAAAGCATTTGTGAACACACACATTAACACAGTGAAAACACTACAGAGGGATACCACACCGGTTGTATGAAAAATAAATATTTTTATATAAATTTATCACAAGACCAACGACAAAAATTGCACATACACAAATCTTCTTCTTTAGTAAAATCCTTATGGAAACAAACTTGCAGGTTTCTGTATTTCTTATGCACAATGAACAACTGTCCCAGACGTATGGGACCAGTAACATAAGCAAAAATGATCTCATCAGGAATACGGTACTCCGTGAATCAGGGTTATTCTTGGGAAGACTGTTTCAGAGCTGTGTAAACACAAACGCACGAGCCCAAGCCCTCAGATAAGGGCTATCGGTGTGCGGTGAATTCAGCCCCCAGGGATGAAAGAAACCAAATGCCAGCAAGAGGGACAGGCCGTGGTGCTTGCTTTAGCAGAATGCTGGCACGATCCTAGGCTGACCCACAGTTGAAATAAGTGTTCACCTCAATCCCTGGGCATGCGAGCTCCCCCTCAGCAGACGCACCAACTTCCAACCCGCTTAGGAAATGCGAAGCGGCAACGCGGGTGGAAGTTCTTTACCTGGGGAACTGTTCTGGTGCTGCAGCCCTCGCCGGGGCAATCAGCAGACGGGATTTCTCCTCCCTCGACGGCGCCTCACGGAGGGGTTGGGACAGCCTTTCAGACTTTCCATGCAGCTCCTCTTCGGTTGTCGACATCCTGCTAGGCGGGGTGTAACGCTGCTGGCGCTCCCTCGCAGAGGCGTCCTCGGTCACCAGGCAACGGCACAGCTTCCTTTGTGACGTGGTCTTCCTGAAACTTGGTCAGGAGCGGTGATCGGCAATCAGTACTCAGAGCCCACATGCTGCAGACCTCACAGCAGCCAACAGCTGTGCGCCGACACGCACACCGAACCAGATGGAGCAGTAATTAATCAGAGCCCACATGAAGCTGACCTCACGGCAGCCATCAGCTGTTCGCCGACACGACACGCGCACCGAACCGGAGGGGCAATGATTAATCAGAGCCCACTCTGCAGCGGGGACACACGCAGCGCGGTAACCCACAGGCCTGCGGTGGTGAAACTCAGTCAGCTGGCACTCCAGACCTCATGGCAGCCGTCAGCTGTGCGCCGACACGCGCACTGGACCGGAGGGTCAATAATTAATGGGAGCACACTCTCTGCAGTCGGGCTGGCTTCACAGCGGCTTAAAAGATGTTGCAAGGAAACTTTTGTAGCCCTGAGTTTCCAATAACAGGAGGCCAGCTCTCTTTAGGCCCTTGGAGATTCTTCTTCAAGCGGTATGAAAGTACACAAAAAGTTCAGTTCCCCTCTCCTTGGCAATCAGTAACCACTGCAGGCCCACCCCATAAAATAGCACACTGGCTCAGGGCAGTCAAGTTCCTTCAGCTTCTCTGGTTACAGAGGTTCCTCTTGAAATCCCAGAAGTGATCTAAATTCTTGGGATCAGGGTCCCAATACTTATACCCCAAAATCCTTTGTCCTCTGAAGGCAGAAGGGCCTGTGCTCCGTCCAAACCAGTTCTGTGCAGTCCTGGAGCACTTTGTTGACAAGGTTGCTCCTCTCCTTTGTCAGTGAGGGGGTGTGCCATCAGACACACCGCAGGGGCCGGAGCCAGCATTGTGGAGGGAAGGCACAGCCCTATTCAGGTCCCAGGTGCAACTCCTCCCACCCATCTAGATGCAGATCTCTCTATTCACCACTGGGCTGACTCACCCTGCCTCCTGGAATCCCCCAGCCCCTGTCACTTAAACACCAGACAGGGAATACACAACCTAGCAGAGGCAGGTTTGTATAGTTAGGCAAGAAAATACCTACAGGGCATGTCCTACCTTATACCTACAATGCACCCTGCCCTTGGGCCTACCATAGAGATGACTAATATGCAGAAAAGGGAAGGTTTAGGGACTTTCAAGTGGGTGCACTTGCCCAGTCAGCATGGCAGTACCAGACTGCACACAGGCTCTGCAGTGGCAGGCCTGAGACACACTTTACAGGCTGCTTTTGTGGGTGGCATAACCAGTGCTGCAAGCCCACCAGCAGCATTGGATATACAAGCCCTGGGCACACATTGTGCACTATACTAGGGTCTGACAAGTAAACCAATCAGCCAATCATGGAGTCACTAATTCATACATCAATGTACCATAGGGAGCACTTGCACTGTGGCACTGGATATCAGTGGCACAGTGCCCTAAGCATCTAAACCAGCAAAAACATATGAAAAACAGAGGAGGCAACAGAGAAAAAATGGAAGGGAGACCCACGCCAATGGTGCCAGGTCCAACAGAAACCAATAGCGGTGAGTGATCCGACAGAACCCTGGCAAGGTAGTCTGTCCTGCCGGTCACCCCTAGCTCTCCTATGGGGACGAAAACAGTCTGGCCTTGAGTATGCCCTGTGAGCCCCAGAAAAATAGGAGTATTGTCGGGTATTTGGATGCTGAGACCTCCATACGTCAGTAAGCCCAAAGATGTCTGCAAAACGGGCCAGGGTGTGGTGTCATTATTCCTATCTAACCCTCCTGATCGGTCAATCTCAGCGTTCATGACATCATTGAAATCTTCCCCCTATTACGTGGAAGGACATGGGGGTCCCCAGGAGGATATCTGCTACCGTGAGAAGCACAGGGAATTGCAGTCGGGGGGTGAGTATGCACATAAAATGGTGATATTACGTCTGCCCCATCTACCCATTACCCCCACAAACCTACCATCTGGGTCTAGCCATTTGCTGGTTACCTCAAAGGAGGGTGGTTTCTTAGCAACACCTCTTGACCAGGATCTAAAGCCGGCGTGTGCCAGAACTGTGTACCTTGCCCTCCAGAGGAAGTTGCATTGTGTGCCCAGCAAGTGTGTTTCCTGTGCAACCTCTGGGTGCTGACATTGCATGTATTGTGTAACTAGTCTGCGTTTAATCCTGTCCCTTAGGCCGTTTACATTCCAGGTCAGGACAGATAGGGTCCGGTAATCTAGATGTGATGGCATGAATAACGCAATATCAGGGGGGCAATCTTATCCATGTATTCCCAAGTCTGTATACAGGTCACCTTAGGTGTGTGTGTATCACGGTCAGGTGCAAGCAACATAAACAAGCGAAATAACATCCCCTTTCCCCCTCCCAAACCACCTCTGCTAACCCTTTCTTTTACACTCAAACCCATAATAGTACAACAACCTTGTGTAGGAAAAGACAGAGAGGTCTGTTGCGCACCCCAAAAGATCAGCAAAACAATACCCTACAAGCCCCCACTACATACAAGTTGTATAGGAGAAACTCTAGGAAAGAGTCTGAGGCGGAACCTGCTTCAATACTTTCTCAGTAGTGCTGCCAGGAGGGGCAGCCTCCTTATTACGTTGCTTTACTTTGGAGCTTACCAGTCCCTGGCCGCTTAAGTGATGCCAGGTTTTAGCGTTCAGGAGAAGGAAAACTGGACAATTACTTGTCTCCTGTAGGCAGAGGTCGGCCACCCTCCATGCCACCCTCCAAGGCTGTTATGTCCGCAACCAGGGGGTGTATACTCTCGTCCCTGGAGAAGTCTCCCAAATCTTCTGAGTCCAACTGTGTGTCCCGCTGACTAGACCAGTCTATCTCCTCGCCCTCCATAGTTTCATTGTGGGCAGACTCTTTAGCAGGTTCTTCTGATTTTTTGCTGGACCCCATGAGCACATATGGGGTCCCTTGTCCCGCTCTCCTGAGGCCGGTTTTACTGCTTCTCTATACTGTGCTGCCTTTCTGCTGGTCTAGTCCCCGGGATACCGAGACTGGCTGCCGTCTCCAGTCTGCCCCTCTGGGAAGCGGGGTACTGGTCTCTCCTCAATCCACGCCCACGCGCCCTCCGGAGTCTGAAATAAGTGTGCTTTCCCTTTGTATAGGACCTTTAGTTTTGATGGAAGTAGTAGCATATATTGTATTTAGTTTGGCTTTAACGGAGTCGAATGTCCTTCTTTGCATTTGTATATCTCAGCTGTAGTTCTCTTGTCTAATTTCCCCCATCCTGCGTGCCTCGCGTAGAATTATATCCCGATCTAGGGAATTAAGGATTTTAAATATGATCGGCCGGGGGGGGGGGGGGCACCAGGGGGAGGCCTTGTGATCAACGCTCTGTGTGCCTGTTCGAGCACGGAGCAGGTAGAGCAGTGTTCGGGTAGGATAATGCTTCTCAGCCAAGTGGCCAGGAATGCATGCAACTCAATCCCCTCCGGAAAACCCACGAAGCGGAGGTTGTTCCTTCGTGCCCTATTTTCGGCTGCGTCAATACACCATTGCAAGTCATTGTTTGAACTTGGGAGTTCCATCACTTCCTTCCGCAGGTCTTTGACAGAGTCCTGTACCACAGAGACTCGGTTCTCTGCATCTAAGACTCGATCTGAGATGTTCCGAAGGTCCTGCCGCAGTAGTGTAACCTCGGAGCCTACCTCTTCGATCTTGTTTTCCAGCGCCTCCCTGGATGACTGTATGGCATGGAGAATAATTGCAGCATCTGGCAAGGGTTGCGTGGTGTCCTGGGCACTAACTACTCAAGTGTATTTGTCCATTTACCGTGCACCCTGTGTTTTTTTAGTAGCCGGGTTCCGGAGAGCCCCCGACGGTCTGACTCAAGCCGGAGCAGTCATCCAGGCGCTGCATCCACAGCCGGCCCCTCCACAAGCAGCGTACACCCCCAGGGGAGCCAGGAGGCAATCAGGCCCCAGGGAGGATTACCGTGCGGGGTTCCACCCACTTGTCCAGCGGCACTCCGCCTGCGGAATCAATCTGTGTCCCAGGCAGTGGACAGCTGCCTCCACTGGACCCTTCGGCACAGGCGAGGGAGGGGGAGGGGGAGACAGCACCAGGCAGGGCCCAGTACGACCTCGACAGGGACCGCACACTCCCCACGTGGACACACAGCAGCCGCACCCGTCCCGCTCGGGAAGCAGGAGGGGGCCTCTGTCCTATGCGGAACCAGAAGAACTTGTTCCGTGGGGAGGCCCAGAGGCCTTGCAGTGAGGAGAGGGGGAAGGGAAAGGAGGAGAGGCAAGCAGGGACAGCGTACTGGAAAATGCCTCAGCCTGCTCCGATGCAATGGTCAGCACCAACACGACTTGAGAGGTCACAGTCACAACAGGCTCGAGGTCTGCACACTGCAGCGGATCGTCGCAGCCGTGCCCACCTCTCCCAGACACCCCACCCTGGGAGATCCACTCATTGTGGCGCTGGACACTGTACTCGGCTGGTAGGTCCGTCCCGGGATGCAAATCCAGGGTATACGCAGGTCTCCGAGCCCAGGCAGGCCGCTTCGGGTCCCCTCGTCTATCCAAATGAAGACTTTTTATTAGGAGATAGGAAGACGTGGATGAACCACATGCTTCTACACTGGTGACTACACATAAAACTGCGCATCCTGTAGTGCTTCTTGAATTTCACAGCAACAAAAGGAGACAAGCAGATCCTTAATAAACGTAGGCAAATATAATGATAGCGCTCAACATTAGAGGCTGTATATAAGGTATAATAAAAGGCGGATTGTCCGCTTCTTAAGATTGGGTCTACTGGATACCAATATAGGATTTCTTCTCGACTTTTAATATTAATTGAAGTTGACAAAAAAAAATTTGGTTACAAGGATCCCTAATCATGAGGACACAAGAGGTAGAGAAAACCTTATAATAATATATGTCTTGAAAAAGATGGGAGAATTTTGAGTAAAACCATCTAAACGCGTCGACGCTCTGTGGATGACATAATCTCTAAGGCACGGGTACTCATAGTACGGCCCGCGGGCCGTTGGCGGCCCGGCAAGCCTTCCTTGGCGGCCCGCGGACCTTGCAGACAGTGCCTGTGCCCTGTGCTTGTCAGCGAACACCGCCGGTTACAGCAGCGCGGAGCTGTGAGGCCGGGCGATTCTTTTAAAGGCCATTTACTTGTTAATGAGGCTTTGTTGTATTTCACCTCTTCTTAGCACCCCTGCATCTCCCCTCTCATTGAGAGGAGATGCAGGGGCGCTAAGAAGAGGTGAAATACAACAAAGTCTCATTAACAAGTGAATGGTCTTTAAAAGACCTGTGAAGTACTTGGGTGCGGCGGCCGTGTGCATTCCCTGGAAGCCGTCTCAGCGCGGGGTGAGGTGACAGAGGACAGCAGGGTGAGGTGATGGAGGGCAGCAGGGAGTGAGAGCAGGGGGTGAGGTGACAGCGGGAGGAAGACAGAGTGCAACAGAGGGAGGAAGAGGGAGAGAGAGAGAGGGAGAGGAGGAAGACAGGGAGAGGAGGAAGACAGGGAGAGGAGGAAGACAGGGAGAGGGGGAAGACAGGGAGACAGAGAGGGAGACAGAGGGAGGGAGAACGGAGGAGGGAGGGAGGGAGACAGAGTGAGAGATAGATAGATAGATAGAGAGGGCGGGAGACAGAGTGAGAGATAGATAGATAGATAGGGCGGGAGACAGAGTGATAGATAGATAGATAGATAGAGCGGGAGACAGAGTGATAGATAGATAGAGCGGGAGACAGAGTGATAGATAGATAGATAGGGCGGGAGACAGAGTGATCGATAGATAGATAGGGCGGGAGACAGAGTGATAGATAGATAGATAGATAGATAGATAGATAGATAGATAGATAGATAGATAGATAGATAGATAGATAGATAGATAGATAGGCGGGAGACAGAGTGATAGATAGATAGGGCGGGAGACAGAGAGATAGATAGATAGGGCGGGAGACAGAGAGATAGATAGGGCGGGAGACAGAGAGATAGATAGGGCGGGAGACAGAGAGATAGATAGATAGATGAGCGGGAGACAGAGTGATAGATAGATAGGGCGGGAGACAGAGAGATAGATAGATAGATAGATAGATAGATAGATAGATAGATAGATAGATAGATAGATAGGCGGGAGACAGAGAGATAGATAGATAGGGCGGGAGACAGAGAGATAGATAGATAGATAGATAGATAGATAGATAGATAGATAGATAGATAGATAGATAGATAGATAGATAGATAGATAGATAGATAGATAGATAGATAGATAGATAGTAGTGTGCATACCGGGTCTGGTGGCTCAGTAGATGAAGGCGTCTGCTGCAGTGGCCTGTGTTCAACCTCATGGTCATAGTTTTTTTTTTGCTCTAGCCCCGCCCCCTCCCCCACTGGCCCCGCCCCCACCGGTGCGGCCCTCAGCCAGAAACCACACTGTAAATGTGGCCCCCGAGAGAAAGTTTGTGAGTACCCATGCTCTAAGGGAATATGGTTGTGGTATTTTTCGAGTAAAAGTTGAACCAGACTATACCCTCACCGATTCAGATGATATGTCCATATAAAAGACTAATTTAGAAGTCTGGAACTGTGTTTTCTCTTGTACATGTGTTTTTCATGTCTGTATAATGATACGGTATATGTTGTAGAGATTGTATGGAATATATGGAATGTTTTTAATGTAAAAAAAATTATTTTGTTTTCTAATGGATCAATTGTATGGTCTTTTTATGTGACTTTATTAAAGAAACACTGTGTACTATTGAAGTAGACGTGTAGGATATTTTAAAACTTTGTTTGCGATATTTTGTTTTATGAATGTTACATTTGCTTTGTATGGGGCTATAGTGGATATACATTGTACAGGTGCATTCCAAAGGGAATTTACTTATAACCCCTCGTCTCTCTAGCCAGGGCCAGGCAGTGATGCAGGTAGGTCGAGACGGAGGAGGGAGCAGGAATGCACGTCGAGCAGTGCATGGATCTCCGTCCCCCCAGAGTATTTCCTCTTTAGCGATGGAAGGGCACGCTCACCTCAGAAACCCCGCCACAGGAGCGTGACGTTATGGCGCGCTGCTGGGTCACAATCTCTGGGCCTCCCGCATCCCGATTTCTTCACTCAAGGGAGGGGGGGGGGGGGTGCAAGCAGCACCCCACCGCTCGAAGGACACAGATATCCCAAAACTGGCCCCCGTTCCTCCAGGTCTGCCTAGCTCCGCCGATCACCAGGGCCGCCCTGCTGCCATTTTCTTCTGCAGCCCACTACGCAGGTCCGGACCTCGCCTGGAGTCATCAAATTCGATGGCTGCGCCGAGCGGGGGTCAGTCCATCCGTGACCCTTCAGGATAAGGGGTAGCAAGCATACGTGTTTTCAAGCTCGTACGCTGGCAGGATTAGGAAGGATTCCAGCTCCGGCCGGTAGCTCCGAGAAAGCTCGTTTTACTCGGCCATGTTTTAGGCCACACCCCCATCCCAAGTTCAATAATTGATCCCCATGTTCATTCATATGGACACTTGGGTTGCTCTTGTAATTCTTTACAGATGCAGAAAATTGGCAGTTCAAATATGCGAGGAGCGAGGTGTCTTCCAAGGCAACTGTGTAGCTGTCTAAATCACCAAAAGTGAAAGTAATTCACGCCAAAATCCTGATGAAGAGCATAGGAATTATTTAGCACCCCACACCATAGTGGGTATTTGAGAGGGTACATTCCTTTAGGGGCCCAATCTTTCCACACAAAGGCTGTCTGCTGAACAGCACGCCCTCATATCAGGGCAAAGATGTGCATAATAAATTTCTGTTTGAAGTGCCTTAGCGATCAGTTTCCAGGAGACATTTTAAAGTTGATCACAGAGTTCTCCAGAGAGGGTATAGGCATATTTCCCAAGTAGACGGTAATGTAGCCTTAGGACAGTGCAAGAGATAACGTTCCGGTGGGAAATTGCTGAAGGAAATATCCAAGTGAGAGAAGTGGTGGGCATGATAGTCCATTTCAGTAAGGGACAGTCGCAGTTCACCAGACATAATGAGGACCCACAATGTTTCTGTATTCAGGCTGGGCCTATCCTCCCCCTGATATTGCATTCAATGTGTGAATCAATGCATTTTAAAAAGCCTTTATGCCCTGTGATCAACAACGTGCCCATGACATAATTAAACCAAATTGCCAGCATTATCTTAACTGTTGGTACCCTCCACCGCATTGAAAGTTTGAGGTGGGAACAACACATGAAATCATCTGTGTCATCAAGTAGTTAAGTTGTCACATGCCATATTTATCACTTCCTAATTGACGTGAATTACTATATATTTTACCCACTAGGGACTCATTTTGTGTTTTAGCCATAAACCATTACTCTGGAAGTACATCTGGTCATTTGTAGAGCTTCATACTTCCTCCAATTGATTTTGTGACCTAAACAAATGAAAATGAAAGCATAAGGGACATCACCACTGGTATCCAGGTACCCAATTCGGCAAGCGTGAGCAACAAATCTTCAGTATATAGGAATGCCTTAATCGGTCAGGCTGACGTTGCAGTGCAACTGATATCCTCAGGATGTTGAATAGCAGCCAACGGGGTCTCTAACAGCAGACAAAAGAGAAGGGATTATAGGGAACAACCCTTGTGGTTACCACAATTAAGTAAGATTGAGCAAGAGAAGAAACCACAACTGTTAATGCTGATGATTGGTGACTCATAGAGCCAATGTATCTTTTTCCGTTTAAGTCCTTCATGAAAGAAATAAATGAATATTAGCCCTGTAACAGAAAGCAAGGAGACAGCTCTTATTTTCTGCTCTTGAATGTTTGTGCAAAGAGGAGAGACGAAATTACCTATTAGTCACATAATAACTTCCTCCTGTTAAGAAGAGACCCATTACAAGAACACCCCTCCACCCGTGTTGGAAACTGATGATAATATTCCAAAGACAGCGATTATACTATGGTTGAAAATTTTAGCAGCTGTGTTGAAAAGCCTAATCCATGGAACTATTGCTGCTCCTTTCAGATCAGTTGATATTTTCCATGAAAGGAATAGAAACTCTGCTGAGAAGTTGTGGGCTAGGCTGTCTTATGGAAGTTGGCAAGATAGGGTGGCAAAAATCCTGGCATCTGGTGAGGCCAGCAGGTCATAACTTCAAATCCTGGAAATGCCGCTTCATCCTTTTATACTTCTGAGGTCATAAAATTGTCTATGGTTAAATTGGGAAATGACAACATCTGTTAGTTACAACACTTGGAAACAATAGTCGCTCCGCTGTGGTATTAGGAGCCATGTAAAAAATATGTTATTATGGTACAATGTATGACAGCTATAAGTAATTAGGGTATTAGGTGGGGGGGAGGTTATGGTCCATTTTAAGCAATAAAAATAATCCTTGATAATATGAATCACTAACATTACTAAATTAACCTGAGTCACCATCCTGGTAGCTATGGCAGAGAGCAGGCAGACTATACTTAGAGGCAATGTGTAAAGTATTTAGGCAGTACCAAACCAGTAATAAAGTCAAAACACAAGAAAAATCCTACAACAATTTAGAAAAATAGAGTAAGGTGTAATAAATAAAATGACACCAAAATGGCAAAAATCGAACAAGTATGAATATAAGATATGAATTTTTAAAGATAATAAAAATAACACCAAAAAGGGTTCAGTGCTAACCATTGTCAACTGGTAGCAGTAGACTGCAACATTAGATGGAGTACCGAATGGAAACAGAAACTAGGTTTGACCTAGTCAGAAGTTTTATCTCAAGACTTTGTCTCAAAAATGGACATTCAGAATTTTCTGCAGGGCAAGGCAAGTAGGCTGTAGCCGAGAAGGGCTCCACGAGGTCAGATATCCCTTGGATGAGGTCCCAATGAAGCTGTTGGTTTTTGACAGGAATGAATGTCCCTGCTGCATACCTTTAGCACATTTGCCAGGTCAGGATTTATTTACCGGCACCTAGTCACTTTGGTAGAGCTCAAATTCCTCCAGCAGGGCAGGGTTGAAGGCTGTAGCCAAAGAGGGCTCCACACGGCCATGTACCTTCTTCACTAGGTCCCTCTGAATCAGATTTGGTGCCGCGCAAAAGCTCCAAGTGGGGCTACCCTGAATCTTTAGCTCAGCGACGATGCACCATGGTTGGATTGGCTTAGCAGCTTTTTGCGGTCCTTCAGACATCTTTTGAGCCAAAAAATTTCTAACTCCCAGGTTACTCAGGAACTCTAGCAGAGCCCAATGTCCCAGGCCCTCAGGAACAGCACTTGAGGGTCAAGACTCACTTCAGTTGAAGCCACCAGCAGGGTCCATGGTAGGTCCAGTTGGAAATGGTAAACTGGACAGTTGCAGGGAGGGCATCTTGTAGCTGGTTGTGTCCCTCTAGCTTGAACTGGAGGTCAGCCTTGTAGAAAAGCCAGCTTTGCTGTAGTGAAAATAGCTTTTAGGTGCTAGTCACTGAAAGGATGTTTAACATTATATTTTTACACGTCCTACTTATAAATACAATGCACCTAGCCTTTTTAGCCACAAGGCCTACTTAATATAATTTAAAACGAAAGTTTAGACCTGCTAAAAGGGTTTATTTTGACAAACCCTGGTCGAATTGCAGTATAAAAAACTGCTTTAGTCGGGCTACAACAGTATGCCTGAAGCAATATTTTCACTGCCAATGTAGTAGGTAGCACAATAGTTGTGCTGCAGTCCACTTGTGTATTTTACTTACATGCCCTGGGTACACTTTGCACTATTTAGCAAACAAATATGCCAATTTGGGTTAAGCCAATTCAAACATGTTTAGCAGGGGAGCACAGCCACTATAATGGTTAGCAAGGATAATCTGCACAAAGTTCTACAGCAAGCAAAACAGAAAGGGCAAAAATCTAGGGGTCCACCACTCAAAAGATGGCCATTTCCTCCAATAGCCCTGCTGACACATGTTAGTGGTGTGTCCTCCTGCAAATGCTGATACTCTGCCACTACCATTAAATGTAAGACAGCCTAGCTGAGAAGTGCTAATATTGTTGATGGGGGTATTGTATCGCTTCTTAGAACATTGGTACTGTGCAACAAAAGATTGGCAGTCCAGCAAACTAATCTGAATTTCTATAGAACTGATGGATCAGGGATTTATTTGCTGATGGAGGTAATGAGTAGGAGAGCAGGGGATGCCAGGAAGATTTGACTGTGAATTGAATAGACACAGGCTGTAGTATCTGTTCCAGTGATTAAATATTTCCTGCCCCATTGGCCCCTGCTCTTCTTCACGCTAGTCTCTTCCACTTAATGGGCTGGAAGGAAACATTGCCTCTATTTTGAATACTCAATCAGAGGAAGGGGGAGAAGCTATCGCAATGTTCATAACTAATTAAAAGCCTTACAGTTCAAATTACTCTCCACTCATTCTCTGCTTGTCGACACCACCACAGAACCATGAGGAGAGAGAAGAGCGGGAGAAGATGGAAACACGGAAAAGGAGAAAGTGAAAGCGCATGAGAAGGACAACGATGAAGAGGAGAGCAAAAAGCGAAACAAGGGCTATTTTGAAAACTCGCATGGCTATGGGATTTTACCTGCGGAAAGGGGGAGTGAGTGCATAGTAGCAATGTTTTATATACTGGGGTTAAGAAGTAACTTTTATATCAGTAGAGCTTTGCATACTTGGGTGAACTGATAAGGATTTAAAAACAAGGTCTAAGCGGACAAATATTGGACATTTGTGCAGTACATACAGGGAAAATGTGTAATAGACAATTGCTTTTTTTATATTGTACAGGAATGCTGATATGACAATGTATGTTTGTTGGGCTTGGCCCTCTTTGCAGGGTTACCTCCAAACATTCTCTGTGCATTTCACCACTGCTAACCAGTGCTAAAGTGTGTGTTCTCTATTCTGTAAACATGGTACAATTGGCTACTCCCAATTGGCACATTTGATTTAGTCTTAAGTCCCTAGTATAGTGGTACTACATGTACCCAGGGCCTGCAAATTATTGCTAATAATGGGTCTGCAGCAATAACTGTGCCACCCACTTAAGTAACCCTTTTAAAACCTGTCTCGGGCCTGCCATTGCAGCCTGTGTTCAGTTTTACACTGCCAGTTTGACTTGGCAAAATAACCCTTTCCCTTTTGCCAGGCCTCAGCCTTCCTTTTTAATACATATAAGTGACCCCTAGGGTATGCTCAAAACAGCCCCTAGGGAAAGGTACAGTGTATTTAAAAAGGTGGACAGGTACTTTCAAATTTACATGTCCTGGTAGTGCAACACTCCTACATTTGTTTTTCTCTACTGTGAGGCCTAACTCTCCCATAGGATAACATTGGGTTGCCTTATTAAATGTAATAACTGATAACGTTTGCTTGGGAACAGGTAGAAATGTCAGGTTTGGTCTCTAATTAATTGTAATTTAAAACCCTCTTTAAAGGTTAAGTTAGATTTTAAGTCACAATTCTGGAAATGCTACTTTTTGAAAGTTGGCATTGTATTGTGCAAATCATTTGCTGTCTGCATCCTGTATCCTGGGTCACACGACTAGGTGTAGTTGGCAGTTGATCTTTGTGTATTCCTGGCAGAAAGTGATACAAAGGGGGACTAGGTATTGCCAGGATGGGCCCTCTTGTCAGGATAGGAGGGGCAGAGCTGTCACCTACCACACTTGCGTTTCAAAGGGGGTGCCTCAGCCCACTTACAAAGAACTTCACACTAATCCTTTGTCACTCCAGACATCCTGGGGCAAGGGCAGGGAGGATGGAAATTTCAGAGCCATCTGTAGGGGGGGGGGGGCATCAGAAATCTCTTCCACTTAAAAGCTCGCACCTTGTATAAACATAGGACCCTTAGATCCACTCTTCAATACACTCTTGGACCTGTGGATACTACAGAAGGATCATCCTTCTGCCCCAGGCCTGTCCTGCTGCCTGAATAAGAAGATTGGACCTGCTTCCTTCGTCTCAGGCTACCTGAAGTGACTCCAACGCTCAGCAGCCAAACCTCTTGTTCAGAGCTTTAGGGACATAACAAGCTCCATTGGCCTCCCTTCAACTGCCCAGCTGACCTGCTGCAACTGGCCCTGCGTGAGCCCTCCTGGACTCTGCAAAAGTGAGTCCCTGATCCCCAAGAGGCACCTCCCCAGGTCCTGGGTCCTTGGTTTGTACCAGGGGAAAAATCATGACGTTTTGAACTCTTGGGGAACGGGCCCCTTTGTGCCAGATATAGCCTCCCACCAACACAAACTTGACTCTTTGCACTACAGCAACCTCCAATGAAAACTGACAATGTGAGATCTGCACTTCACGCAGCAAAGATGATAGCCCGTAGTGACCCCCAACACAAATCTCTAGCAACGACCGTCCACAACATCTGACAGGATGTTCACGCTACAGCTATGATCGTCCACGATGCACGGCCTGCTCTTCGTACTAAATTGATCACCATATGCGACACTTTCCTCGTTCTTTTATGCCTTCTCCATTGCAAACTGGATTATTCGAGACAGACTTTGGGAATATACATTTTTCAGTGGTACTAACCTGGTCTCTGTATCTGGCCGGCGCTATATTGTGGTTGGTCTGAGCTTGTGACTTTCCCCTGGTCTAGCACGACCAGATAACCACGAGTGGCGCTTTTTGCTTTTATTCACTATACTTACCTAAAATCTTTGAAATTTGCTTGTCTCCGTCTCTACTGATTGCATATTGGTTGTTCGGTGTCATATAATTTATTATAAAGTGAATTTACTTTCCTAAGTTGGTGAGGGGTTGTTAGAAATGGGGTTTCTTGTTGGCTAGGGCATACACCTAAGCCCAAGCAGAACCCACTGCTCTTGTCAGGGTAAGGGAGTTACACACCCAAGATAACCCCTGCTCACCCCTTTGGTAGCTTGGCAGAGCAGTCAGGCTCATCCCAGAGGCAATGTGTAAAGTGTTTGTGCATCACGTGCACACACCAGTGACACACCAAGCACACCACAGAATAGACTCCACATCCAAGGTATATAAAAAACATATCCTTTGTATTGTACACCAAAATACATAAATCAATCCTGGCTTTATACACACTTTACTTTGTAGAGAAATGAAGAATGAAATATGTCACCAGATTCCTAGTTATGCACACAATTCACTTTGAATAAATAATGAATTATGCCATCAGATTCCTAGATATTCACACAATTCACTTCAAATAAATAATGAAATATGCCATCAGATTACACCATTTACTTTGAATAAATAATGAACTATGCCATCAGATTACACAATTCACTTTGCTTTGAATGACAGTAAGTAGGCAATGTTGCTCGTATCACCGTGAACACATTCGTATGCTTCTATGGGTAGCTCACTACCCTGGCAACCTCCATGACGTTCCTACAGATGAAAAGGCACACATGGACAGGCTCCACTATCCTAGCAGCAGGTTACCATGTGGTGCCGTGGGCAAGAAGCCTGGTGGCCTCAGAAGGACCACGATGATGCTGCCCACTCTCAGCAGTGTGGGTCTTAAAGCACTGGCTGCTCCAGCGAGTGCTGCCCAGCAGCCCTGTGAGGCTGGTGCAACGGGGCTCCCGATCCGGGGACCTCGTTCACTTGAAAATGGGTCGCAGGCTGCAGGGGCCACACTGGTCTGAGCTCCCTTAGCGGTGGCTACAAAAAGCGCTGAGAACTACGGGCGGCACACCGGCTGTGCAGCTCTAGAGACTTCTGCTTCTGGAAATAGAGAGAGCCTCTTCGCTGCTTGACATTTGTGACAAAAATCAAACCTTGCTAATGTCATGGACCAACGGAGCTGGTAAGCTAGACGCGGCGATCCACAAATGACCTGATTCCTTAACTAGCATGCAACAAAGAGATAAAATAAATAAAGTGTGAACCGGACTGCAGAACCAAGTTCTCAGTCTGTTGTGACAAGAAATTCTCCCCGTGTACTAACCTTGCTCCTACAAATGCACAAGGCTTATGCAAGCATGGCACGTGCAGGTACCACGGTGACCCAAGTTTGGAACCGCCATTACGTGAAAGCTGCGTGAATCGCACTATAAAACGTACATACCCTGACGTAATTAGGTGAGAGAAACGAAAAGAAAAACAGACTGCTCAGAAAACAAAGTGTGATGTAAAAGTGACAATAACGTTACTGGGATATACATAAATCTCACTGAGAAAATGTACATCAACCAAATAAATTCTACAAAGTTATCCATGTTTTAAACAGTTGTGTACCACTAAAGACAACTCAGCATTTTAAAGAGCGACGCTAACCAGAATGAATTATAATATTTCAAACACATAAATCAAAATACGTGTCAATCCTGTGCCAGATCCCTTATTCTTACATGAAGTGAAAAAAAGATACAAAATTAAATCAGAACACTTCACAATGTGGATGAAACAAAAATAATAAGGCAAAAACAATAAGACAAAGATACTGATACAACCATATTGCAACAAATATAATCGTTGAGCGTGTGCTTAATATAAAAGTGTGATTGTGCCTGACCTGTATGGTTCGTGGACGACCTCCAGTGACAAAATAGAAAGACAACATGGCAGTATGTGATTCCAAATGTGTCAACAAAGTATGTGAGTTTTGCCAAAAAAAAGAAAAAACTTGAGGTGAGCAAAATCAAGGAAGTTTGAAAAAAGATATTCTCTAGTTGTGACTAAATCTTTAAAGAAAGCATGATAATTCCAATTTATCATATTCTCTAGTTGTGACTAAATCTTTAAAGAAAGCATGATAATTCCAATTTATCATTTGAACCTCAAGGGTTCAATCTGTCCATGTATCTGATCCAGTGAGATTCTCGTTGTGCTAGGATCTTTGCTTGATTCCTATCAGGATGGTGGGTGACTACGTCAAGAACAGAGAATCCTAGTTGAGCGCTTGACTGATGAATCTAATTCCAATGGATCGCCAGCAGTGAGGGTTATGCTTGAGTCCTGATACAGCTTTTATATTTGGTAATCCTGGTTCTCAACTTGCATTCCTTCTTCCCAACATAAAGATGCCCGCAAGGACATTTGATAATGTAGATTATTGTGAATTGCAGTCTGCCGAATGGTTGAGTTCAATGTCTTTACCTGTCCATGGGTGAGAGATGCTCTTTTCAACTAACACATTATTACAGTGGGTGCAATTATTGCATCTTCTCATGTGTCTGTGCTTCATCACTCACTGTCTTAGAATTCAACAGTAATTCCCTGAGATTGTTGGTTCTTTTATATGCAAATAATGGAGGGGTGGTAAACAATTCTCCAAAGTCAGACTCTTGTTTGTAATAATTCCCACCTTTTAAGGATTATATGTTTAATAGCCAGCGGCATGGTGGAAAATGTGGAGACAAACTTCTCGTTTATTTCTTTCTTTGATCGTCTTTGCCAAAAGTGTATTACGATCCAAGTGGTGTACTCATTGTATAGCTTGTTCCAAAATACCTTCCGGGTATCCTCTCTGTGCAAATTGGGTTTTGAAAGATTGTATTGTTGATAAGTTACTCTGGATCTGATGTGATACGTTTTATCCTCATGAATTATGAATATGGAAGATGTTGCTTGAGAGATGTTGGGTGAAAACCACTGTACAGTAATGCATTAGTCCTATCAGTGTCTTTTTTAAAGACCGTTGTACCAAAGCCTGTTTTGGTGATCGTGATTTCCACATCCAAGTAAGAGATGGTGGTCTTTCCAATTTTGTGTTTAAATTTGATCCTCGGATTCTTGGTATTAAGATCCTCCATCAAAGCTTCCAGCGCCCATTTGTGGCCTTTCCAAATAAGAAAAATGTCATCTATGCATTGTCGATACATGATTAGTTTTTGAGTCCAATCTTCCTTGCTCAGAATGTGTTCTGTTTCAAATTTAAACATGAAAAGATTAGCATAGATGGAAGCTCCTGAAAATCTCATTGATGAGCTTGTGATTTGTAAGTAATAATTTTGATCCCAATTGAAATAGCTGTGATACAAACAAACATGCAACAGTTCAAGTAAAAATATGTTGTTGTCTTTCATCTCTGGTGCTCCAAGCAGTGCCCACTCTGTGGCTTCCAAACCGTCTCCATGTGGAATTGAAGTATACAGGGCTACAACATCCACAGTACACAACCATATTTCTTCTGATTGAGGAATTGAAACATCATGCAATTGATTTAATAGGTGAGGCGTATCTTGTAAGTACGAAGAACTAGTTTCTACAAAGGGTTGCAACAAATAATCCAAGTACTGACCTAGAGGTTCATGAATTGACCCACACCCTGCGACAATAGGTCTGAAGGGAGGTTCATAAAGATTTTTATGAATCTTGGGGAGTATGTACAACCTAGGTCGTTTAGGATATTCAGTGACCAAAAAACATTTAGTTTTATCACTGATCCATTCTATCTCCAAAGCTCTTGTTAAGATAAAAGTCAAGGTTTCCATGAATTTTACTGTGGGATCTTGATGTAATGGCAAGTATGTCAAGTAACATGTTCCTCAACCTTTCGTACATAAAAGGAACGGTCCATTACTACTAGTGCCCCACCTTTGTCTGCCGGTGCAAATGAAAGACATTTCTCAATGACCTCAAGGCAGATTTCTCATGGATCGTCAGGTTATACATTTTTGACGAATGGTTCACCAATTTTTGCAAGTCTTTCTTAACCAGTGCCTCAAAAGAATCAATCGTCTTATGTGAAATTGGAGAAATGAACGTGCTTTTAGGTTTAAATTCCCAGATATCTCAGTTCTGTTTGATCAGTTGAAGTCTTCTCCAGGTGCTCCAAAAAATAGAGTAAACTTAATTTTTGGGTAAATTTGTATAATGCTATCGCATTGGCCAAAGCGTTAGTATGAAAAGATGGAACAAATGAGTTGCCGTTGTTTAAAACTGCTATCTGAGAATTGGTTAAATTCAATGATGAAATGTAAGTCACTAGTGATGTTGCTTCTTAGTTCTGCTTGTTGACACTGCACTTTTTGTTGAATCTGTGCCCTCTCCCAGTTTTCCTGTATCCAATGCATGAGATACTGTGGACGTGGGCGGGTTGTTTGCCGCCGGCCTTATTTCTGAAAAAGTCACCCTTGAAGTCGAAGGATCACTCGTGGTAATCGTTTGTAGATCTTTGGGAGGATGCTCAACTAGAGGTGGACGATTGGATTGGGTTTCACTTACAGAGGTTATGCTCTATTCAGAGTATGTGTTGTTTTGCCTCCTAAAACCCCTTCGATGTGCATAAACCTCCGCCCATGTATAGACTTCATCTAATTGTAATACACTGTAACCCTCTTGAATTTCCTGATTTTTCATTCATGAATTTG
The DNA here is from genome assembly GCF_964204655.1 of Triturus cristatus. Lineage (NCBI taxonomy): Eukaryota > Metazoa > Chordata > Amphibia > Caudata > Salamandridae > Triturus > Triturus cristatus. Next base: position 1,184,172,753 of record NC_140581.1, on the reverse strand, counting down.
TTTTGAGTGAACATCTAGTTTTTTGTTAATACCTGTTAGGGTGGAAGCCCAAATGTCCGTTTCCATGTGGTGTTCAAGGGCATCTTTTAATTCTGTGATTTCTTCCTTGAGGCCCCTTAAAACTTGAGTTAGTTCTTCTATGATGAGTAATATCAAATCTAGTGAGCACTTTATTTATTTTCCAGTCATTTGTAGGTCGTACCGTCTGGTATAAGGGTATAAGGGGTTTGATTAAGGGGGGAAAATCCTAGCTACAACTTTCATCCCTGGAAACACTTTTCAGTCCCTCAGCCTCTTAAAACATTGTGCCTGGGGCCTCAAAGCAGACTGCCATCAACTACTCCTGCTGTCTCTAAATCACTTACAACTTTGACAAATATCAGTTTTGGGGTCAAAGACCATTCTGCACCGATAATAACTCTGACTAAAACCTGCTTATGCCAAACGCCCTTTGAATTTGGGGCACGAATTTCAACTCGATAACGTTTATTCATTCAGAACAACATTATTGTGCACTGATATGAGATGGAGGGTCCGGTATTTAAAAAAACAGGGTATGGTTACTCGCCAAAGAACACTGGATCTGGCATGAATGATAGTGACCGGTACACTGCCCCAAATATTGCATGACGACATTGAGCAATTCTAGTAATGTGACTAACCAGACCCGGAGAGTAAAGGACACAAGACGATCAATGGAAAGCTTTGCTGCTGTTCTGTTCATGGTTGTGGATGCTAAGGAAGAAGATGGATGGATGAATAAATGAATGGCATAAGCGGATGGCAGATGTTTCTGATGAGGAGAATATAAATTCACTAGTTGAATGCGAGAAGCAGTGTACATCGATCTGGTGCCATGAGACCAGATGACAGGAATTGAGCGGTTTGCGGTTGAACTCAGACTGAAGTCCAAATGCGTCCCATAGTCTGTGGTTCTTTTTTTATGTTTTGTTTTTTGAGATAAAGGGGTGCAGGTGGGGGAAAACCTGCCCGAAGTTTAAAATCTTGACGGTTCACTGAAGCACTGGGTCTCTTTTGCAGCACGAGCAGACACAGTGGCACATGCCCTCAAGTTGTAGTGTAATTAGACCTTTCAATTCATCCAAAATATTGAAATCTATTATTCCAAGCGCTCTGATTTGAAGTCTAAAGTGTTACATTTGGAATAAAACTGGCACTACAGATGGCTAGAGGCAACCGCTGTGGCTGTTGGCAACCTCTCAAGTTCAATATTCCGGTAAAGGAGGACATTACCACAGTTCCATACGGTTGGAGGTAGCAGCGTTTGTGGAGAAACTTGGTTTGTCAAATGTTGGATGCGGTAATAACGTAAAAGATTATAATAGCCTGTCCTCTTGGCGGACCTGTTATTGGCCTTGTAAGGAGTAAGTTAACTGACTGGATTATGTGCACAGTCTTACTGATAGGTACTGACCTAAGTAGTGCACTCCTTTGATCACACCCCCTTGGTTACATTTCTAAAAGCATATTCCTTTTTTGCAAAAGTTTGAGTTTTGCCTCTATGTCCTGATGTGAGAGCCAAGAGGCCCAAAACATGGAAGGTTACAAATGCCACATACTTCGTACCTAAACTCACCTTAAAACACCTGCTGGGCACCAAGGGACACCCACACGCAAGAGAAGCAGGCTGCAGGATAGGCAAACTGGCCCAGCCTTGACACTCGTGACTCCTCCTCTCTCGAGCTTCAGTCAGACCACAGCAATCCGAGTACCTGCGCGCCAGCGCCAACAGAGGCAAATGGAAAAGTTTTTAAAAAATGATGACAGGCCTGCCCTTCGCAAGATGATTGGTCCATTCTCTCTGGGGGCAGGCCTGTCAACAAGAAGCAGGGCCGTCATAAGTAGCACGTTCGCGCTATGAATGATTGACGGCTCTGATTATAACAGCTGATGAAGGGTGTTACCCAGAAATCAGTCCCAGGATACTTGTTTCCGGTTCAGGGAAGACCTGGCTTGGCAGTTTGGGCTTGACTGTTCCCATGAGGCAGTGTCAAGACTGATTTGCATATAGCTGGGTCTGAACTGAGTTGGCGAAGTGAGCTAAAGAATGATGATGGATTCAACACAGATCTGAGACTGGGGGTGAGTGTCTGAAATTTTTCAGCGCTCCGTCATCATCACCTTGTGTTCGCCTTAAGTTGGCAGGGTATGCCCAGATGTGGGTCCCTTGCTCACTTTGCCACTGGATTCAAACTAGCCTGGCTAATGAAGGGTGTTACCCTGAACCCGGTCCCAGGATGCTTGTTTGCTGTTCAGGGAAAACCTGGCTTGGTAGTTCGAGCTAGACTGTTCCCATGAGGCACAGGGTCAAGACTGATTTGCATATAGCTGGGTCTGAACTGAGGTGGCGAAGTGAGCTAAAGCATGATGATGGCTTCAACCCAGATCTGTGACTGGGAGTGAGTGTCTGAAAAGTTTCATCGCTCCGTTCATCATCTCTCCTTGTGTTTGCTTTGTTGCCCCTAAGTTGGCAGGGTATGCACAGACGTGGGTCCCTTGTTCACATAGCCACTGGATTCAAGCTAGCCTGGCTGACTGAGGGTGTTACCCAGAAACCGGTCCCAGTATGCTTGTTTCCGGTTCAGGAAAGGCCTGGCTTGGTAGTTTGGGCTGGACTGTTCCCATGAGGCACAGGTTCAAGACTGACTTGCATATAGCTGGGTCTGAACTGAGGTGGTGAAGTGAGCTAAAGAATGATGATGGATTCAGCCCAGACCTGTGACTTGGGGTGAATGCCTGAAAAGTTTCAGCGCTCCGTCCATCATCTCCTTGTGTTTGCTTTGTTCCCCCTAAGTTGGCAGGGTATACCCTGACGTGGGTCCCTTGCTCACTTTGCCACTGGATTCAATCTAGCCTGGCTGATGAAGGGTGTTACCCAGAAACCGGTCCCAGGATGCTTGTTTCCGGTTCAGAGAAGACCTGGCCTGGCAGTTCGGGCTGAACTGTTCCCATGAGGCACAGGATCAAGACTGATTTGCATATAGCTGGGTCTGAACTGAGGTGGTGAAGTGAGCTAAAGAATGATGATGGATTCAACCCAGATCTGTGAACAGACAACTCCATGTATGTTAGTCTCTTCCTATTATCCATTCTGAATGGTGTCAGCAAGTGACAGTACCCGCCGATATAGCAAAAATGCTCACATCGGGATCTCTTCACAGAGCAATCTTAGAAACAGTCATCTTGGTTAAGGTCGAGTTCTGCAACCTTGAGTAGTTTTTTGTCTTTTTGAGGATGCTCAAAATCCCTGGAAGTGCTCATGGACATCTACACAAGTTATGTATTAATATAAGTCTTCCTCCAGGCTTTGCATACACATGCTAAATGTTTGCAAGGTGTACTTAATATTAGAAAAAATTAGAGTATCAATCCTTTGGTCTTTTTCTCTCCACCAAGAAAGTGCTTTCCCTGTACTAGTAATATTTTGCTCTACACCCACGTGAAATATGGTGGTGTTTTCAAGCACTCAAATTTCACACCACAGTCTTTTCTAGTTCAAACATGGGTGCACAACTTAGCAGCAAGGAGTATTTTCTTGCAATGTAGGTGAGCAAAAGGCATGCAAGGATAGTTTGAAGTCGGTCCCCGGGTGAGGAGGTGTGGCAAGAGAGGTTACGATGAGCTAGCTGGAATTTCAACGAGTCTGAGAATTCAACTCCGAGGACATGGGAAATGAAGTCGACCAGGAAACTCATTATGTCTTCTTTCTCTGCCTGGAACACCATAGAGTCTCACTCGAGCAATCTTCCAGGTTAGTAACTTTCTTCATCAGGAGCCATATGTCATGACCTCAATAGGCTCATCGATCTAGACATTCCTTTATAGAAACCAATCTTTTCTCTGCAACTTGTGTGTGAAAAATTACTGGAAAGATTTGTAGTAAACTACGAAGAAGCAACTTTGTTGTCAATACATTCCCAAAGACTACAATCTTCTCCTTGCTTGGGAGAACTTCACTTCAATCCCTAAGCTATGGAAACTCCCTGTGATACATTTCAAATGCTTGTGTAGGGATCTACAAATTTTGTGAATCAAAATGTGTAACTTATTTTGGCAAGGGAACAGTTTTGGATGCCTAAATTGAACTCTGCATAAAACACACAAACGGTAATAGGAGGAAGATTTTACTAAGTGTAACCACTGGCAATCGCTCAAGGTAGCATTCCAACCCATCATTCTTTTGCCCACCATGCCACCTCAGATTAGACCCAGCCATAAGCAAATAAGTCTTGACCCTGCTCCAATAGGAACAGTCCAGCCCGAACTGCCAAACCAGGTCCTCTCTGAATGGGAAAACAAGCACTTAAGACAGGTTTCACCTAGACTGGGACTCTTCAGTTGGGTGTAGCTTGGTTCTAGTGGCCAGTGAACAAGGGACCCACGTCAGGGCATACCCTTGGCCACTTAGGACGTTAAATCAAACACACAAAAGGTGATGGAAGGATGCTTGCAATAAATCTAACCACAGACAGTCGTTCAGGGTAGCATTCCAACCCATCTTTCTTTTGCCCACCATGCTACCTCAAATTAGACCTAGCCATATGCAAATCAGTCTTGACCCTGCTCCAATAGGAACAGTCCAGCCAAAACTACCAAGTCAGGTCCTCTCTGAACCATAACACAAGCATCCCAAGACAGGTTTCGCCCTCATTGGGACGCTTTAATCAGGTATAGTTTGGTTCCAGTGGCACACTGGGCAAGGGACCCACGTCTGGGCATGCGCTTGGCCACTTACGGCTTTACATCAACACAAGTTCAACTTGGCTGCAAAAAAAAATTTGATTTGGGTGCCTAGCGCTAAGCTTCACTTCAACAAGTGCTTATAAAATCATAAGCACAAGCAATAATGGCCATCGAATCGAGGGATTTTTCCTGCCCTTGAAAGCACGAAATTGACATATTAAAGCATACAACCTTTGAAATAGTTAAACTCTTTACAAGTCAGAGCAGAGAGATGCTGTGGCTTTTACATATGCATTGATCTGGAAACATGTTGTTTTTCCATTGGCCCGTCTACTGTTTACCTAGTGTAACTTGATGCGGAAAAAGAATGACCGAGGACAGTACTCTGAAGAAAATCCAGGCAGACGTTGTGCAGGGCTACTAAACATGCCCCCCTCACCACACACGCACAAGACAGCTCGTACACACAGCCGGAGTCCAACCTCCAAAGATTGATGGCTTCTCATCTAAAAGAGGATTATTGCATCTGCATATACTAATGCGATTGATTGAGATTGGTTATAAATCATTTTCATATTTGAGGAGCATTACTATAAGTATATCAAAGCTTTGGTAATTGTTACTGCACTGAACGGAATACAAATGTGTTTAATATCTTCTCTGCATCTGTACCATTAAGTTTGTAATTGCAATAATGTAAACACGTGTAGTTTAATGCATTTTAAATGGGATCCGTGATTATCTTTTTCATTATTTCTTTGAAAGTAATCACAACAAGATTAAAAAAACATGAAGATTACAGTATTGGAAAATGCACATGGCATTATATGATTACATGTTGTGGTTGCTATTTAGGTGGCATGGTGGTAGAAAATTGTTTTATCATACCCAGTTCATGAATTAAATGAAAGACCACTGTAAAACTTTCGTGGCTGTGTGGAATCGAAAAATTAAACGCGCCGTAGCGATTTTGCCTGGAAAGTGAAATCCTTTGAAGAAAGCTTTTTAGTAATGGATAATCGAAAAATTATTTATAACTCTACTGGTCCACTTTTATGAATTTGAGGTTAGGACTTAAAATGTGAGATGTCCCTGCCTCAACAGAATATTAACGTGTCAGATTAACCCGAGGGTTTAATTACAGAATGAGAGTAGTTTTTTCTTTAAGTAGGAAGTAAAAATAACCAACAGTTCTCGCCTTTGGGCAGTGGCGGCTCCTCGACGGAGTGATGCGGGGCGGTGAGTCAGGGGAGGGGCAGGGTCTGGGTGGGGGGTAGTAAACTGCGGCCTACGGCCGAACGGAGTTGAGTAAATAAATAAAACGAATTACATTGCGCGCTGCATCGCCGATTTGGCGTTGCAGCGCGCACAATGCAATTCATTTTTTATTTTTTTTATTTACTCAACTCTGGTAAACCGGAGTTTACTACCCCCCACACTGCCCCTCCCCCGCCCCACAGCCTGCAGCACTCCCTCGAGGAGCCACTACTGCCTTTGGGACCTTATAAGTGTTTAGCCAGAGCTACTGGATTTGCCAATGTCTTTAAGCTATGTTGTAGAGCAGTGTAGCGGCTGTGCAGCATGTTAAAAAATTATAATAAAAAAGTGTTACAAGAATTTTTGTTACCTTATATATAACTAAGAAGACATTATGTACAACTTAACGACCCTTTTAAAAAAAAGAATTAATATAAAAAATATCTGCTAGTTTTCTTGTCCGTGCAATGCTGGCAGCTTCTTCCTGCCTGTTCTAATGCTGGTTAGTTATATATATGTATATTTTTTTTATGCGGGGGACATAAACAACGGGAGGGTGGCAGTTGTGAAATAGTAACTGAATTACAACACTAGCAGTAGACTGAGACTAGGGGAGAATGAGAATCAACAGATGTCAGATTCTGAAGTCAGACTGAGGTGGTGCTGAGTGATGCTGAAGTGGTGGTGTGCTGGTCCGGAGGTGATGCTGAGTGATACTGAGGGGATGCTGAGGTGGTGCTGAGTTATGTGGTGGTGCTGAGTTATGCTGTGGCACTGGGTCAAGCTGAGGTGGTGTTGAGCTGGTATGCAGAAGGTGCTAAGGGATGCTGAGGTTGTGCTGCACTGAAACTGTAGTGTGCTGCATTGGTGCTGAACTGCTGCTTAAGTGGGGCTGCACTGGTGTTGATGTGGGGCTGCGGTGGTGATGGTGCACTAATGCGGAGGTTGTGCTGTGCTGATGCCGAAATGGTGATGTGCTGATGTTGAGGTAGTGCTGTGCTGGTGCTGAGGGGGTGCTGCACTGGTGCTGAGGGGTACTGCACTAGTGCTCAGGTGGTACTGAGTGATGCTGAGATGGTGCAGAGTGATACTGGGGGGTGCTGCTGCACTGGTGTTCAGGAGGTGCTGAGCTGGTGCTCAAGTGGTACTGTGCTGAGATGATGCTGTGCTGATGCTGAAGTAGTGCTGCGTTGTACTGAGTTGCTGATGAGGTGGAGCTGTGCCGGTGCTGATGGGGCTGTGCTGGTGGTGGTGCACTGATGCAGAGGTGGTGCTATGCTGATGCTGAGATGGTGCAATGCTGATGCTGAGATGGTGCTTTGCTGATGTTGAGGTGGTGCTGCACTGGTGCTGGGGTGGTGCTATGATGGTGCTGCGCTGGTGCTGAGGTGGTGCTGCGCTGGTGCTGAGGTGGTGCACTGATGAGGAGGTGGTGTTGTGCTGATGCTGAGATGGAGCTGTGGTGGTGCTGTGCTGTTGCTGACATGGTGCTGAGCGATGCTGAGGTGGTGGTGTTGTGCTGCTGTTCAGGTGGTGCTGAGTGATGCTGAGTTGGTGCTGTACTGAGGTGATTTGGTGATGCAGAGGTGGTGCTGCACTGATGCTGAGGTAGGGCTGCGCTGGTGGTGATGCAAGGATGTGAAGTTGGTATTGTGCTGATGCTGACCTAGTGCTGTGCTGATGTTGAGCTAATGCTGCTCTGGTGCTGAGGTGGTGCTGCACTAGTAGTTGGGCACTGATGAGGAGATGAAGCTGTGCTGATGCTGAGTTGGTGCTGTTCAGCTGATGCTAAGTGATACTGGGGTGATGCTGAGATAGTGCGGAGGTAGTGCTGAGTGGTGCTCAGGTGGTGCTCAGGTGGTGCTGTGTTGCGGTGGTGCAGCACTGATGCTGAAGAGGTGCTGCATTACTGCTAAATTGTTGCTGCGGTGGGGCTGTACTGATGCTGAGATGGTGCGTTGGTGTTGCTGCGGTGGTGCTGCGCTGGTGCTCTGGTGGTGCTGAATGATGCTGAGTTGGTGCTATGGTGAGGCGCTGATGCTGAGGTGGTATTGCAGTGGCGGTGGTGCACTGATGCAGAGGTGGTGCTGTGCTGATGTGGTTTTGTGTTTATGTTGAGATGGTGCTGCACTGGTTCTGAAGTGGTGCTGGTGCTGAGGTGGTGCTGCCATGGTAGTGGTGCACTGTTCAGGAGATGGTGCTATGCTAATGCGGAGGTGGTGCTGTGCTGATGCTAAGATGGTGCTTAGGGGGTGCGTGCTGGTGCTGGCACACTGGTGAGGAGGTGGTACACTTATTCTCAGATGGTGCTGTGCTGGTGCTGAATGATACTGAGGTGGTGGTGTATTTGTACTGAGCTGGTGCTCAGGTGATACTGAGTGATGAGGTGATGCTGAAGTCTTGCTGAGTGATGCTTTGGTGGTGCTCAGGTGGTGCTGAGTGATGTCGAAGTGCTGCTGCGCTGGTGCTTACGTCATGCTGTGCTAATGCTGAATTGGTGCTAAGTTGGTGCTGCACTGGTGGTGGTGCACTGATGCAGAGGTGGTGCTGTGCTGAGGTGGTGTTGTGGTGGTGTTAATGCTAAAGATATCCTGCGCTGGTGCTGAGGTACTGCTGAGTGATGCTGTGGTGGCACTGAGTGATGCTGTTGTGGTGCTGCACTGGTGCTCAGGTGGTTCTGAGCTGATGCTTAGGTGGTGCTGAGCGATGCTGAGTTGGTGCTGTGGTGATGCACTGATATTGAGGTGGTGTTGCACTGGTGTTGGTGCACTGTTGCGGAGGTGGTGCTGTGCTGATGTGGTTCTGTGTTGATGTTGAGGTGGTGCTGCACTGGTGCTGAAGTGGTGCTGGTGCTGCGCTGGTAGTGGTGCACTGATCATGAGATCGTACTGTGCTGATGCCAAGGTGGTGCTGAGTCGTGCTGTGGTGGTGCAGAGTCATGCTTTGGTGCTGCGCTGATGCCAGGTGGTGCTGTGTGATCCTGAGTTAGGGCTCTTCTGAACTGCGCTGATGCGGGGGAAGTGCTGAACTGATGCTGAAGTGGTGCTGCGTTGGTGCTGAATTACTACTGGGGTGGGGCTGCGCTGGTGGTGGTGCTGTACTGATATGGTGCTGTGCTGTTGTTGAAGTGGTGCTGCGTCGGTGCTGCACTGATGTTGTGGTGGTGCACTGATGATGATGAGGTAGTGCTGTTCTGATGCTCAGGTGGTGCTGTGCTGATGCTTGAGTGCACTAAAATAGTTCTAACATGCTCAGATAACTATAGCTTTACAAGTGTACTCACCTTTGTAGGTATTTACAAACATGTACAAGTAAGTGTGGAACAGCTAAGCATGTCTAAATAGCTATAAAATGTGCATTTTCACTTGCAAACTCTTTTCTCATTTTTTCCGAGGGAAAAAAGAAATCCATTCTCCGGACACCTCAAGTAATTTTGACAGTGTTCCCGCTCCATTTCCACCTTAAAAACGAATTTGCTCCAGACAACGATAAGGATAAATGTTAGGTCATATTCATGGTGGATATGCGCCTTGCAAAGTTTGTTATTGTCACAAACTTGCTTGCTTGTTGATGTTCACCAGCCTTCCAAGGTATGCAGTGCCTGGAAAGGCCACTCCAAGTTCTCGGGACGGATTTGGCAACATGTGATATTGCACTATTGAAACTGGTGGACACGATGTGGGATAAGCACTAGTGGGCAGCGTAATCTGTTGGCACTGATGCATAAGGATAATAGACCTCAGTGACTTTTTTTTTGCAGTTTTATATAGCGCGAACTTGGCCCAAAGGCATCCGAACACTTTATAGGGAGGCAACTTGCATTCAAATTGAAAACTCTAGCAAGGACTGGACATGAACATTTATGAATACATTAATTCGATTCAGAATGCCAATTTTGTATAACAATTTACACCCATCAACCCACACAAAAAAAAAGATGCGCATGACCTGTTTGGATCAAAAATCCATTTATTGCATCAATCCATCACTGCAAATGTTGGAGTAAAATTGTGTTTGATGGTGCCAAGTTATGTGCCAGTCCCTCGCTTGTTTTGAACTTAGAAGTATTTAGCCAATCAGCACATTATGCAACAGTCCAAGGCGAAGCCTGCAAAGGGAGACAGTGGGAACCATGGGGGAGAGAAAAGAGGGCGGGAGTGGACAGGGAGAGCAAACTAAGAGATAAATGGGTGAAAGAAAAATAGGAGGACAGAGGGGTGAGGTAGCATTAAGAAATAGATGCAAGGTGATGAAGGAAGAGAAGTGAGTTAGACAGAAGTAGAAATGAGTGAGGAAGAGTGATAGGCAAAGACTGAAAGAGAAAGAATACAAATATATAGGAAGCAGAATGAGGAGAGAAAGGGAAACAAACTGATATAATAAGTAGGGGTGGGCAAAATTTGCGAAGTCTCGTTACGCAAAGCTCCGCGAAACGGTAAAAAATCTCAGCGAGCACGCAAAAGTTCCGCGAACACGTGGAATTGCTTCTTCCACTCGTTGGCAATGCTTTTTTCCTGTTCGCGAAAGCTGTTTGTGTGCTCGAGGAGAAATATCTCGCAAACAAGCATTTTGAAAGCGCGAAAAGGCAAAAAATTCTGCGAATTTTTCGCAATTCCGCGGAATGCTAAGTTACCTAAATTCCGCGAGCGGAACGGAATATCCCCGCCCAGGCCTAATAATATGCAGGAATCAGAGTTCAAGAGAAATATAAATGGCAGAGTAATGGACAAACAAGAGTGTAAAAGAAAAATGTGAGGAAGAGAAATCAAAACAAGAGAGAAAAAGAAACGAGATGGAAAGAAAGTGAACCAATATGTAAATGAGAGGGACAGAAAGAGAAATGAGTGCCACAAGGAAAAAACAACAGCTAAAGAAAGAGAAAGGAAAGGGTGAGGAAAGATAAATTCAACAGGTCTAGTTTTTGAGAGACAGAGAGCTATTGGCATTGTAAATGACAATGTTTTTTACTAATGTCTTTTGGTTTGTAGTGGATGCACATGGTGTGGAATGGAATTGTGGGTTTGATTGGATGTTTTTAGTTGTGGAATTGTCTGTTGAGGAATTGTGTTGTGTAGTGTATTTGTGTAGTGGAATTATGTGGCATGGTGAATAGATAGAGGTGGGAGCTGCAGAGATGAGTTAGTAAGAAAGCTAGAGAGGGATAGGTAGTGTGTGCATGAAGGGGTGAATGAACCCCAGATAGAGGAGCAGAAAGACAGCGTTAGGGGAGAGCAGGCTACAAACGTGTAAAGAGGGAGTGCACACACCAGACACCCCAAGAAGAAGAGGAGAGGGTGGGTTTTCGGGAAGAAAAACTTGAAAAGGCACAGGAAAGAAACTGTGCCCCAATACCTGAGGTGAACCAAATGAGAGAGGCAGGAAGAGTATGTGAGAGATTGAGAGAGAGGGTTAGGAGATGGTAGAGAGGGAGGGATGAGTGGGAGGAACAACGGGGGGTAAAGTTGCATAGCACGAGGAAGTACAGAAAGGTAGCACTGGTCTTTAGTGCTTCCACCTTTGCTGCGTTCAACAGATCAGGGTAGGCTGTAGGCAGTAAATAAAGTGGAGAGCGTTTAGCACCTACGCAACCTATCTTGAACACGCTGTGTAAGTATCCCACTCATAAAATAACTTACTCATCAGCCATCTGGTTGCTGATCACCCCCAAGTTTAAGAGTCAGAAGCCTCTACAATCATGGTATCTTAAACCCTCCACCCATGCTTTTCCTAGACAACATACTCCTTCCTGTTCATGCTCCAGAATATATGTCATGTTATGTTACCTGTATTAGTATAGTATATCACTATCACCCTGCAGCATATCCTGGCGCTGAGCAGGTGTTCTGTCTAGTCTAACCTAGGGCAGAGGGTTATTTGAAAAGGCAGATCTTCAGCTTCTTGCGAAATTCAAGAACGAGCGTAGGCTCTGTACGTGAGCTACGGCCTTTGTTGTATAAAAAACACAAATACAAACCAGTATTTTTCAGAGCCAATAGGACTGGCTATGGCCAACTGGTGTGATGATTGCACTGATATTAGAAATTGAAAAAGATAAAGAAAGCATGTTGCCATCTAATGGTGGCAGTCTTGTCCTGGGAAACAATTGTTTCAATACATTAAAAAAATAAAGCATCACAAATACATTTAAGAGCACAATTTGGGTGTTTCCCGGTAGGTAGGTTGCTTAGGACCGATAAAGAGACCCTTTTTATTTTAAATGCACATTACATCAAAATATTAATTTTTTTGTGTCCATTTTTTTTTACTAGCGGCCTTGTATCCTGAAAACCGTCCAAACACACAAGGACGATAAAAAACAGGAATAGGGAGAAAAAAACATTGGCAAATAAAAGTATTGGCCCTCCTGCCTCATGCACCTGCGATGAGGAAGAGCAAATGCCATCACTAACAGAGCAAGAAAGCCAATGGCTGAAGTGGGCGCACCCATGGCCTCATGCCATGCTTTGGGGGGTGTAAATAAAATCTGAAAGACAGTTTTGTGTGAATAAGTGTAATTTTCCTTTGATGTGCATTGAAAGTTAAGAATGTATATACCTGCCTGCCAGGAAGCACACGTGCCGTTCTATTGAAAATATATAAACTTTTTTCGATAAAAACATGTGTTATTGCTTAAGACGGCCACACTTCGGAGTCAGTATTTTTTTGACATTTTTTTATTTTCTTCAGTTTTTTTTTTTTTTGTGGCATAAGCTTGCCACACAAAGTTAAAATTAAAAAACATTGCCTCAGCTTGTCATGGCTAAACCTATTGGCATTGCCAATAATGCTCTGTTATGTATAAAACATGTTGGGCCACAGCTGAAAGTGCTACAATATTTTTGGGGTAATTTTGAAGCGCCTCGTGTTGATTTAACACTGCAAGCTGTATCACAAATGTGCACTGTGACTTAGATCTTTAAGGAAGTTGAGCGCGCAAACACCAATGCCTGCTGCGCCGCACAGAAATTAAAATATTTTAAATCACGCAGTAGCATGCATTTACGGTTATAAAGTGAAACACACGTTATATTCCTTCCGTTGGCCATAGGAGGAATTTGGGGTAAAATATTGGGTATTTTAGCAATTTGATTCAACACATATATATCCTCTCGCCTCTTTGTAAGGTGTGTTTTTAATCCTCACGTAGGACGGGTTAAGCTCCACTGAGTTAATATGAATTGATTCGCACAGATGCATACACACGTGCTAAAGTCATTGATAAAATCACCAGTGCAAATGTCGTCCCTCCCATCTGAGCCACTGCTCGGGTTGGGGGAGAATCACAGACTATGATTTAAAGACGATTTTAGTAGCAAGAAAGTAACATCTCCTGAATTGTTGATTGTTTAGCTATTTATGATGAGTAATAAATGTAAAACTCCCCTTAAATGTACATTGAGAGTTTTTCGTGTAGAATGTTTAAAAGATAATTATGTACACACTCCCTTTGCGACCAACAAAAACAAATTAGCCTGCCTTTTTATGAATACACTTTCTAGTGATTGCATAGCCAAACCGTAGTCCGTTTGAAGTAAAAGGATAAACATTTGTTACATGTATTTGTAAAACACTATAGTGTGAGTGTAGCTTACCCTTAACCTTAAGCAAAGTAAAAGCTTGTCACCAACACACATCTTTTGTTTGAACAAGCACCAGGACCAGAGGCGCAACTAGAGCCAAATTTCGGGGGGGGCTGAGCAAACATTTCGGGGGGGGCTGAGCAAAATTTTCGGGGGGGGCTGAACTTTAAGCAATAGGCAGAGTGGAGCTGCAGGGGCTCTTAGAAGGGGTGAAACAGCAGCAAGGCCTAATTAACATGCAAATGGTCTTTTAAAGACCTGTGAAGTGCTCGGGTGCGGCTGCTTTTTTGCCCGGGAAGGTGTCTCATCCCGGGCTGCCACACACGACGGGGGGGGCTGAAGCCCTGTGAGTCCAATGGGTGTTGCGCGCCTGACCAGGACGGAGTTCGAGTCTAAGTGCCATTCAGGGCCGGGCTGGGAACCAATACCAGCCCTGGTACACTGCTCGGCCAGCCCCCCTGTGGGGAAGGAGTGGTGCGGCCGAGCTGTTTGCAACGACTAGTTTCGGCTGGTCTTGTTACAGGGGGCCGATATTGCCGCCCACCGGTAACAAAACCGGCCCTCACCCTAGCGGCCCACCAGAGAAATGCCCAGTGCCCGCTACGGCCAGTCCGGCCCTTATTAAATCCGTGAAGTGACACTGGAAGAACAGATGCCCACCACCATAATGGTGCCATAATATGTAACAACTCACCAATGCTATGTACAATAATTTATCTTAAGCCGCAGATCCAATTGCAAATGTTCTGTATTCAATTCCTCTAGTATCTGGTCATAGAGACAAATCATGTATAAATAACACATTAGGCACTAGACCAAATATTCTTATAGGAGTAACCAGTTAACTAAATCATACCTATGTCTCCAAGCCATTCCACAACAGGAGTTAGTATAGTTAGGAAATCTAAAAACAAAGTAAATCCGCAATATCAGTGTGTGACCTTTAAGTAAATAACTGTGACAAACCCACATAATACTTTAAAGTGCTCAGTATATACAAGTTAATCAAAGGTCACAAAAAAGCGTAAATATAAAGCTACTCTGAGCAACTTTGTATACCATTGCTCTAAAGGGGAATTATTAAAAACCACCCATATTCTATGGGGCCTCTATATTTGTGATCGTCTCGCTGCCAGACGTAGCACCAGAGATGCTCGCAAAGTATTCAAAGTAATCATACGTGCCACTCTGCGGAAAGTTCACCAGATAATTCCTCATTTAAGTAATCTTCAATTAGGCTTGCCCTTGCTAGGAATGCCTTAGCTATTGAAAATATCAAATTACAAACGGCAATGCCATTTCTTTAACTAAAGTTAAGACAATTATAGGTGTGAAGCGCGTTTTAAGCAGAAAACAAATAAACACAAAGTCATCAGATAACAGTGTCATCCCTATTTGCGTAACACAAACCAGGGCGACCAGAGTCCCACAGTATATTGCATGCATTAGAAGTACCCCACCTTACAAAGATGACGGAGAGTACTTCCATCAGCTTGTTGGCGTCTCGCTAAGGGCTACGAAAATGTTTGTCCTAAATACCGGAACTAGATCAATCCGTAACTGCCCATACCAGCAGGCAGTCAGATACATTGGTTAGAGCATTCTGTACTATTCAAAGGCTACAATATTCCGTAAACGACTGTGTGCCATCTCTCCAAGGGAGAGGGTGTTAGCTCATGATCGTTAATATGGCGGTCGCCATCTTGTAATGGAGATCCATGATGTCAGTATGTATGAATTAGATGGAACAGTCTGTGTTAATCAAGTGCTACATTATTCTGTCAGTGACCATGTGCCATTTCTCTATAATAAGGGGTATTAGCCCATCATCGATAAAAGACGGTCACCATCTTGTAATGGAGACCCGTGATACCAGTATATTGGTCCAATCTTATCTACGGAAGAGAAACCTGATCAGTAACCACAGAAACATAAACATAATCCTTTGGGTATAATCCGAAAACCTAATGCTTTGGGTATAGTAAAGTGTAGGGTGTAATTCGATGGTCTACATTCCATATCACAGATTTATAGGACCCCTTCATAGGCGAACTAGCAGAAGTACCATCTCCAATTAAGTCAGCTATCAATTAAATAGGAGTAACGGGACATTAGGAGTTGAGAGTCTTCTGTATAGGGCAGCATCTTACAGCAGCCAGGCTCTCTCAACTCCAGAGGGCACATTTATAAGGAAATGGCACAGAGCCGCGCTGCAGCAAACTTTGCAGTGCCCCACTGCATCATTTCCAAAATGTAGGCATGCGCCATATTTACAAGAATTTGGCGCACCCCTGTGTTTTCCCTTGCTCTGGCGCTAAAAATAGCTGCCTAATGCCAACACAGATACCCTTGGACCATAGTGCAAGGGTGCCTGTGTTGCAGGGATGATGGTTTGTGTGCAGGAAGGTATCCCTTCCTGCACAAAAACAAACATTAATGGAATATTGCTCTTTCTATGTGTGCTGCAGAATGCAGCACATAGAAAAAGCAAAAACAATGAGAAATAAAAGTATTTCTTCTCGTTGCGGCAATCTAACGTCTGCTTTTGCATGGTGTTAGTTTTTGGAGCTGCCTCAGATTCACAAATCCTTGTAAATCTGGGGCAGCATTAAAAAGCAATAGATTTTGCTGCGGAACGCCAACAACAACACGCATTGCACGCCCCTTCCACGCAAATACCTGCGTGAAAGGGTATCATATTAACAATGCAGCGTAAGCCATGCAAAGTGGCTTAACGCCGGTTTGTAAATATGGTGCAGGGCATTGCGCCACTGGAAAGTCAAAAAAAGTGACGTTCCGGTGGCGCAATGCCCTTGCACATATGCCCCCGAGTCTTCTTGGAGTACGTTGCTTCAGCATTCAACATTCAGGCCTTACTCAGTAGACAGGTCCAAATTATATACTATTTGTGGTTATCTAACTAACTAAACCTAATACAACTCCTTCCCTTCCCACTCCTACCTTTCTCACATAATGTTGCACTTTCTGTTCTAGGAATGTGCTTTGTGGCATCAAAATGTTCCTGAGTTCCGTGTACCTCAAAATCAAGTTATAGACCCCATGTTATTTGTGTACTGGGTCCTCTTCCACCTCTTAACTCCCCCTTTCCCGCACAGTCCATGTCTCTGAACTAGAGAGGGAAACCACTCCCATATCCAACAACTATCCTAGGTCTGCCACAGGGAAAGAGCACAGCAAGTCTCGTGGCCTTTTTCCCTGCAAGGACAAGAGTGTTGACGGAGCATATTATTATTCAGTAGCAAATGGACTCTTGACAGGCGCCTCACTCATTCTGTGCATTGTGTCAGAGCTCATTTGTAGTAGTTGCTCGAGAACTGAGCAGTGTTGATCTGTGAAATGTATGTGCTTTGAGTCAGAATCAGTGTTGCAAGTGAAAGTACTGTAGCCTAGTGCAGCCCGAATATTTCTATGTATTATGAACAGACAAGATATCTGGAATTTAACTGATCTTTTCACTCTGGGTTACTTCTACACTGTGAATCAGTTTCTGATCACATTTTCCAATCATTAAAGTTACAGATTTAATGCCACATTACATTTTACATAGCAGTGGTGTTTGTTAACTACGGCAACAGATGCCAGAAAAACACGCAGAATCAAACCACCAGTTTTTTTTTTAACAACAGATTTTATTAGTCCTTTGCACAATACACGCAGGGCTCTGTACCCCAGAGGCCGCTGCAGCATCAAATTACACCATAATAGAACCGCAAAAGTCATTTAATTTTTTTTAAAAACAAAACAAACGCAGTCTTTGAACTTGAGTGTCATCTCGGATATCTACCCCCCTCCCCCCAACTCCCCCCCCCCAAGTTGCGCAATTCCCACTGGTGACCGCTCACCCGCCCACGCTCAAGGACCAATGAGAGTAATTAATATGACGGCCAACTCGATCTAGTAGAGGACCATCCCACTCTGAGCACACACTCACCCCCGGCGGCCCTGCCCCCCCCCCCAAATAGCAGATCCAGCCACTCTAGCCCTGCCCCTATCCCACTCGGAGATCTTCCGTCGCCGTTGGAGGCTCCAGCCACAGGCCCCGGTAGTCCGCCCACCGTTTCCATATTTTGTAGTGCTTACGCGGACAGCCCCGGGCCACAAAAATGGGCTGTTCCAGCCCCATACAGAAGTCCAGGCCATTTTTCCAAGCAGCCACCGATGGAGCCCGCTCATCCTTCCACATCCTGGCTATGTCGCGTTTCGCCAACGTAAGGCCCAGCTGCATAAGGTGTCGTTTATAGGTATTACCCCCGATGCCATCCATGACATGCAACAATGCAAGCTGCGGCGTCCGCGGGAGCAACCACCCCAGGACCTCAGACAAACAAGAAAGGACCCCCCTCCAGAAACGGTCCAGCGACGAACAATGCCAGACTGTGTGTAGGAATGTGCCCTTCGCCCCACCACACCTAAGGCATTCCGGGGAGGCAATCAGGCCCGCCCGATACAGTCGCACCCAAGTATAGTACACCCGGTGAAGGTACTTGAATTGGATGAGGCGGAGGCGCATCGCAATGGCCGCTCCCCGAGGGGCGGCCAGGGCCTCCCTCCAGTCCTCCTCCTCCAGCGTACCCACATCCTCCTCCCACACCCTCCGTAGCCTGTCCAGCGGAGGCGCACTGTGGGTGACCAGGGACTGATATATCCGCAAGATCTTTTTGGTTGCGAGATCACCCATGAAGACTTTTGCCTCCAATGGACTAAACTCGGGAATGTCAGCGAGGCCCTCCAAACTAGGGGAGAGCGCATGACGGAGCTGGAGGTACCAGTAGAACTGTGTCCGGGGCATGCCAAATTCGTCCTGCAGATCCCGGAACAACTTAAGGGACCCATTCCTCATCACGTCGCCCAGAGTGGAGATGCCAATGTCATCCCATCTGCTAAACCCCTGCAGCGTCGCCAGCTCCGGCAGCCGTCCATTGTGCCACAAAGGGGTTTTCCCCGTCAGTGTATTCCACCACCCCATTCGCCTTAGGGGCTGCCGCCAAATCTGGAAAACCACCCTTGACACCGGCGGCAGCGCATTACGAAGCGTCGCTGAATATAGTATTGTGTGAAGAGTGTGATGCCCCATTAGATGCCTCTCCAGCGCATATGCCGGATCCCCTCGGTCTCCATACCACCACTCATTGAGGACCAGCAGGTGCGATGCTTGGTAGTACGAAAGTATATCTGAGGTCGCCAGCCCTCCACAATAAGTGGAGAGAAAGCACGTGCGCAGCGCCACCCGCACGCCCCCTGCCCCCATAGAAACCGGCCTAGCACCGAATTCACCAGTCGGAACCAGCGAGGCGCGATCCGATACGGGTGATTCTGTAGTTGGTAGAGCAAGCGGGGGAGCGCAACCATCTTAAAGATTGCTGATCTGCCATATATAGTCAGTGGCATACGGGACCATGCTGTAACGTCTGCACGGACGCGCTCCCACACCGGCGCCAAGTTCCGCTCCCACGATATTTCTGAAAAACTCTTAGGTATTTAAGTCCTCCGTCAGCTACCTGCAGCGCAGATGCCCACGCGCCCACCCCTGCCCGAGTACCCAAGACCCACAGTGTGGACTTGCGAGGGTTCATATACAGCCCGGACGCTTCCCCGAAAATTTACATTATCTCCAGTATGCGTGGTCCCGACCTATCCAGTGCTGTTAAAAAGAATAGAACATCTTTGGCATATAATGCTATCCTATCCGATAGGCCCGGGCCCACTCAAACCCCTTCAACTGTGCATCTATACGCACCCACGCCGCCAGTGGCTCCATGGCGAGGGCGAATAAATAGGGCGAGAGGGGGCACCCCTGTCTAGTACCCCGACAAATGGGGAAGCCGGACGAGACCGCTCCCGCCACGCGGACTGAGGCTGTCAGTTCGGTGTACAAGAGCATCACATACGACAGGAACCGAGGGCCGAGATTAATCCGGTGAAGGAGGGAGAACAGGTAAATCCAGCTTAGGGAATCAAATGCCATGTCCATGTCCGCCAGTAAGAGCGCCGCCGGCTCCCCCGTCCCTCGGACCGCCGCCAATGCAGCGTGAGCCCGCCTTATGTTATGTCGCTTTGCCCTATGAGGCATGAATCCTGCCTGGTCCGGGTGGACCAAAGTCGAGACATGAGGTAGGAGGCGATTAGCTAGGGCCTTGGCCAAAACCTTGGCCTCGACATTTAGGAGAGCAAACCACCTGTTTTGATAAAAAAAAAGTAGGTGAGATAAATTGTCCCTTCATTGCCCATTCTTACTCTTGGCACCTCTGAAAAAAGAGGGCTGTCAACAAGGCGAGCAGTTGTGCAATTTAGCTATAAAAGATAAGCCTCTCTTTTAAACGAACATTTGGCTCCGCTCAGCCAATCTGGTAAATTTCAGCCATGGTAGAGGTCAAATTACCAGATGATTGGCAAAAATAAGACTGAGTATGCTGAATACATGGAATTCAGCCGAACCTTCTGTACTGTAAGAGGCAAATCACCTCACGCCTGTTTCTTTAAAGATAATACTGCACTCCTGACAAGTTACAATCAAGAAACTGGTCCAATGCTACATCAGCTGTGCCAATGTATCGAGTTTCAGGATCGTTCTTTGCAGTATAGACTGTGTTTTTGTTAACGGTGATTGGTGTTAGGGCAAGGTGGTATTTGATCAACCTACATGTTTATTGTCTGCCCATGATTTCCACCTGCTGCTCTCAGTTTCCTAAATACTTAGCGGAGACACACACACAAATTTGCACACTAAAATGTGGGGAACTAAATACAATATCCCTTGAACTTCCCGGGCAGCTCTTTGCCTCCGCACACCTGCTTCCCTCCACTCTCAGTTTAATTTCTCTCCTAGCGCCGTGTGCAAGGTTTGCTTCACACTGTGCGTTATTTAATACCTACACGAAGTGCCTACACTGCCTTCTGGGCACACTGTGGCTAGGGTTACATACTTTGGCCGACGCACGGTTTCTCTGCTTCTGAACAAATAGCACTCACCTGTGGGCGGCAGACAGGGGAAATTAAATTATATGGGGTGCCGCTAAGCTGCTCTCTTTCCCAGTCTCTGTCTCTCTGGCCTCTGAGATGCCTCAGCCTGCCTCGACCTCGCCTGCCCTCTGAGGAGTCACGCACACTTTTTCCCAATGCGCAAGAGCATCACTACCAGGCAGCAGACCCAAACCTAAATAAAACAGAGGCGCGCGGAGGCGGTGACATCTGCTCGCTGCAAGCACGTCTACATCATCATGGTCAGGTGACAGGTCAGGTGGTATTTACAGTTTAATAAATTATAATGAGTAGGACGGCGGCCTGCCGCCTGATCATAGTAGCATAGCCTGCCTGTGCTTCCTTAAATGAAATTGATTTGATTGGCCGTCTGAAATTTTGAGTCGGTGTATCAAAGGTTATATTAGGGTGTTAGAAGATGCACTAATTTATCACATGGATGACGTCATCAGTGATGTCATCAGTGATGTCATTTGAGATGTCATCAGTGATGTCATCAGTGATGTCACTGACCATGTCATGAGTGATGTAATATGTGACGTCATCAGCAGTGCATTGCGGGGGCGCAAGTTATAGTTAGCTGAACTAACTATAACGGGGAAATTTCTAGGGTTTTGTACGAGGGAAATGTCCAGCTAACTATAACGCCCCTGAAACCTATGGTTTTTTCAGTGAATTTCTAAGGTTTTTTAAATGCCAATTCCTAACTATAACGCCCCTGAAACCTATGGTTTTTTCAGTGAATTTCAAAGGTTTTTTAAATGCTAATTCCTAACTATATCAGGCATTTTGTAAATGACAATTTTTAATGTATTAATTGTTATACTGATTTTTATGATACTGATTTACTACATTTTTAAAACTATTTAATTTTAGATATATTTTTTTTAATTACATTATAATTACATTATACATTACAATACAAAATATGCTTTCTCAGAATGAATTACTTTAGTTTAAATACTTGGCAAATAGGCAACAGACTTTTAAGTACAGTAGTTACAGTTGTTGCAATGGGCAACACAATTTCAAACACAAAGCAACATTGAGCTCAATGTGAATTTCTAATTAAATGCAATTAGTTACTTTATGGATTACTTTTCTAACCACAGGACTGGATCCTAGATTCAGTCCTTGGACATCTCCTGTAAACAGTTGAGTAAAAGTGCTTTGATTACAGTAGTAATTTTTAAGGAATATTATTGTATTTTAAAAGTTGACACTTAGAAACTTTTTCCCATAGAATCACCAATGTTATCCTACGGCAGAAAATTCACTTAGCAGGTAAGTAGTGTTATCGTTACTTTTTCTTACTCAGTGGTGGATCCTGGATCCAGCACTGGCCAGCCTCCTGTAAACAGTTGAAAGAATGTGTTTAAGTCATACAGACGATTTTTTAGGAATATTTTTAGTTTGTGAAAATAGACACTTAGAAACTTTTCTGCTGAAAACCACACATTGGATTCCTATGGAAGGAAATACAAGTTACTGGTAAGTACGCTTAGAATTACTTTTCAGGGTCAGTGCTGGTCTAAAAGATGCAGCCCTGGGTTCTCTCCTGATAACAGGTGAGTAAATCGGAATTCGTAGTTAGGCTGATTTTAGAAGAATATTTGTACAATGGTAAAGGAAGGGGGCGGGGCCTGAGGTGACGTGTGCAAACACGCCCTGTGGCGCGTTTTAAGTTGGGGAATTAATTCCTCTTAAATCCTGCAGTCCCCTTGGGGCCAACTAGCCCACCAGGTACCTCCAGTATGCGTCAGGGAGCTGCGTTCCAGAGAGGTGTTCAGAGGCCACGCCCCTTTTTACAACACTCTGCAATGCAGCTCCGTGGCGCTTTGGGGGATTAAGTCCCCTTGAATCCTGAGGTCCCCTAGCGGCCAACTAGGCCACCAGGTACCTCCAGTAAGCGCCACGGAGCTGCATTGCAGAGAGGTGTAAAAAGGGGCGTGACCTCATTACACCACTCTGCAACGCAGCCCCCTGGCTCATACTGGAGGTTCATGGTAGGCTAGTTGGCCCCCAGGAACCCCCAGTATTCAAGGGGAATTAGTTCCCCCTCTGCAAACGCGCCAGGGGGCGCTCTTGCAGAGTGGTGTAAGGAGGGGGCGTGGCCTCCGGCCCGATCCCGTTTTTTTTTGTTCCTTCTTGTTTTTTAGAAGGGGGGCTTTTTTTCTATTTTTTTGGCCCTTGGGACCCCATCCCCCAGGGCCCGACCCCAATTTTTTTTGGGGAAAAAAAAAATCAGGAAGGGGGCTGCGTGGCCCCCCCTCCCGAGGCCATAATTTGCCCCGGGGACACCATCCCCCGGGGCATGGGCCTTTTTTTAAAAATTTGTTATGGAGGGGGGCTGCAAAGCCCCCTCCTCTGGCCCCTTTAAGGACCCCGCGGTACAAAAGGTGGTGGTGATGGACGGAGCATCAGAACCAATCAAACACTCGCACCCAGTCAACAGATCTGGGTTTGATCCATCACCGTTCTTTAGCCCACTCTGCCACCCCATTTCAGACATGGCCATATGCAAATCAGTCTGACCCTGTGCCTCATGGGAACAGTCCAGCCCGAACTGCCAAGCCATGCCTTCCCTGGACCGGAAACAAGCTTCCTAGGACCGGTTTCTGGCATTTCAGCCGTCTTCAGCCAGGCTTGCTTGAATCCAGTGGCAAAGTGAGCAAGGGACTTACGTCTGAGCATACCCTGCCAACTTATGGCGAACAACGCGGTACAAAAGGGGGTGGTGATGGACGGAGCATCAGAACCAATCAAACACTCGCACCCAGTCAAGAGATCTGTTGTAACGCTTTTCGCCCTAAGTGGGATGGGTATTCCCAGACGTGGGACCCGTGCTCACTACGCCACTGGAGTCAAGCTATCCTGGCTGATGACGGCTGATAGCCAGAAACCGGTCCTAGGATGCTTGATTCCGGTCCAGGGAAGACATGGCTTGGCAGTTCGGGCTGGACTGTTCCCATGAGGCACAGGGTCAAGACTGATTTGCATATGGCCATGTCTAAACTGGGGTGGTGTAGTGGGCAAAAGAACGATGGATTTAACCCAGATCTCTTGACTGGGGGAGAATGTATGCATTGTCAGCATTCCGTCCATCATTTGTTTGTTGTAACGCTTTTCGCCCTAAGTGGGATGGGTATTCCCAGACGTGGGACCCGTGCTCACTACGCCACTGGAGTCAAGCTATCCTGGCTGATGACGGCTGATAGCCAGAAACCGGTCCTAGGATGCTTGATTCCGGTCCAGGGAAGACATGGCTTGGCAGTTCGGGCTGGACTGTTCCCATGAGGCACAGGGTCAAGACTGATTTGCATATGGCCATGTCTAAACTGGGGTGGTGTAGTGGGCAAAAGAACGATGGATTTAACCCAGATCTCTTGACTGGGGGAGAATGTATGCATTGTCAGCATTCCGTCCATCATTTGTTTGTTGTAACGCTTTTCGCCCTAAGTGGGATGGGTATTCCCAGACGTGGGACCCGTGCTCACTACGCCACTGGAGTCAAGCTATCCTGGCTGATGACGGCTGATAGCCAGAAACCGGTCCTAGGATGCTTGATTCCGGTCC
Source organism: Triturus cristatus (assembly GCF_964204655.1). Classification (NCBI taxonomy): domain Eukaryota; kingdom Metazoa; phylum Chordata; class Amphibia; order Caudata; family Salamandridae; genus Triturus; species Triturus cristatus. The sequence continues at coordinate 1,184,148,637 of NC_140581.1, read as the reverse complement.
AGGGAAGACATGGCTTGGCAGTTCGGGCTGGACTGTTCCCATGAGGCACAGGGTCAAGACGGATTTGCATATGGCCATGTCTAAACTGGGGTGGTGTAGTGGGCAAAAGAACGATGGATTTAACCCAGATCTCTTGACTGGGGGAGAATGTATGCATTGTCAGCATTCCGTCCATCATTTGTTTGTTGTAACGCTTTTCGCCCTAAGTGGGATGGGTATTCCCAGACGTGGGACCCGTGCTCACAACGCCACTGGAGTCAAGCTATCCTGGCTGATGACGGCTGATAGCCAGAAACCGGTCCTAGGATGCTTGATTCCGGTCCAGGGAAGACATGGCTTGGCAGTTCGGGCTGGACTGTTCCCATGAGGCACAGGGTCAAGACTGATTTGCATATGGCCATGTCTAAACTGGGGTGGTGTAGTGGGCAAAAGAACGATGGATTTAACCCAGATCTCTTGACTGGGGGAGAATGTATGCATTGTCAGCATTCCGTCCATCATTTGTTTGTTGTAACCCCTTTAAGGACCCGGCCATTGTTTTTTTTTTTAAATTATTTATTTTTTATGTTTAATTTGGGAGGGGGACCGCGTTTCCCCCCTCCCGGGCCACTTCTGGCCCCGGGGCCCCCATCCCCCGGGGCCTGGCCTCTCGTTGGAGACCGTGGGGGGGTCCCCAATCCCCCCACGGTCCCAGCCGGCTCCCCGCCTCCTGCGGGAGCCGGCATTGCTTTTCCACATGGGGAGCAGCTAACATGCTGCTCCCCATGTGGAAAAGCAATCTGCTTTGCTTCATTGAAGCGAGAGCAGGTTTCCCTAAACCTACCAGGGAACCTTTCCAGGTAACAAACAAACTAACAAAACAACCAGAGATTAACCCGTTGCGTGCTTCTGTCGGACAACGACTGTCGCGCGCACTACCTCCGTCCCCGGCCACTCATCAAAGGTGCCGCACCGTGTCGGAATTTCCGCCGCGGTAAAAGGGTTAAAGGAGGTTGTAACAGCCAACCCTTCTGTGACACCATTGCCCAACACTTCAAGAGTAAAGTCAACCACATTTATAACCTATTTAACCATTCCAACAATGCGATTTCACAAGTGGCTAACAGCACGGTAGACTGCATTAAGGATAATGATATCTCACTGACCTCGTTAACCAATTTTATCCCAGTCTCAAAATTGCAGATTGGGAATCTCATCCAGCCCACCAAACCTGGATCCCCAGATGATCCCTGCCCCTTCAGTGCTTAAGTCAATCCTGAAACCAATAGCCATGGTATTGACAAATATCTTCTATTCCATGTTTCATACAGGAATCCTTCCTACTCTCTGGAAGAGGGCTTCAATTATACCGCTTTAAAAAAAGCCAGTCAGGATCCGGAGACCCCTCTAATTACCAACCCATTCCTAGACTACCCTTTCCAGCCAAAATAATAGAAAAAAACATGAACAGTCAATTGAATGAATTCATCAAAGAGAATAATCTGTTGGATCCAACGCTCCCTAATTAAGGCCACTGACGAACTCAAGATCATTTTAGATGAAGGCGGAATGGCTGCTTTGATCCTGCTGGATCTGTTGGCAACTTTCAACACTGTGGACCACCCAACTCTGATTTCTTACCTGGAAGCCATGGGCATAAAAAATATGGCCTTGGAGTTACTCAAGTCCTTCCGAGACAACAGGGATAACACGGTTAAATTGGATACCTTCAGTTCTAACACCTTCTCCTTGCCCTGTGGAGAGCCGCAGGGATCTTCTCTCAGCACCCTTTTCAATTTATATGTAACAGAACTCACCCCTCTGATTCAATCCTTTGATTTTTCCCTCACATCATATGCGGATAATACGCAGATTGTGCTATCCTCCACCAATGTTACTAATTATACCAGCCTCCGAATTTATAACTGTATGGGAGAAATTAGTTCACTTGTTGAGCAAGCACTGTTTCTAATTAAACTCTGAAAAGACAGAGGTGATCCTCTTGAGAAATAATCCCAATTTCTGATCCACTGCTAGCTAGCCATCAGAAATGAGCATGCTTCCCTTGCCGACTCCCAAAGCCAAGAGTCATGGGGTAATTCTAGATGAAAACCCAAATCTTAGCAAGCAAATTAATGCAGTGTTATCGTCCTTTTATAATACTCTCAGAATCCTAAAGAAAATTCTAAACTTTCTCCCCATTAACTCTAGAAAGACAGTGATTTCCACATCAATTTTCTCTAAATTGGATTACTGTAATGGTTTATATTTCGGTCTTCAGGCACAATATATCAACAAACTTCAGATTCTGCAGAAATCTACTACTAGGCTGCTTCTTGGCCTTCCCAAACATCAATCAGTATCCCGAACCATCAAAGATCTTCACTGGTTGACTGTTAGGAATCGGGCCAGCATTTCTGAGACAAGCCATTTCTTGGTACGTTCCCAATAGAAATCTCAGATCAATGAGAGCCTACAAACCTAACACCTTCAGATACAAATAAACCAAATGGGGTGGAAGCAGCTTTCTTGCCGGAGCAATCAAACAGTGGAATATCCTGTCTGCATACATTAGATCGGGTGCCTCTCTTCAGATGTTCAGAAAGCTCCTTGAAACCTGGCTTTTCAACCAGTAATCTCCGCCTTTCTCACATATGCACTTTACCTAGGCTAGCGCCAAGACATCCTCAGGTATACGCTGCGCTCCATAAACATTTTAACATACCATAACAACATATGACTGCACCTTGATGCGACACACAACAGGCATAATCATGTGTCTCACCCCGACATAACACCACTGTGGCTGAGTACTTCTTTTGCTTCTACATATAGCAGCTGCCTCATGTAGCACCGCTGACGATGCAGGATTCTGGGGCAAGCAGGTGCATTTTACATACGTTTAAGTTGTTACTAACTGGGAGTGTAATCGGACTGGGGGGTTGGGTGTATCATGTTTCTGGAAGTCATCTACTCTTGAGGAGGATGTTCCTTCTTGTTATGCCGGAATTTTACAATGTGTAATAATGCTTCTATGGATGCCTACGATTTTGTCCATTCTCCTTCAACTGTTCACTATGCAAAAGATCCACTGCCGTTGTGTATTGTGTACCGAGCGACTGTTTAAAAAAAAGATTTATTTTAAAAAATGTATTAAAAAAAAGTTGTGTTACATGCCTAAGTTCTTAGATTGCAAATCTCTAGCTGGTTAGCCTGATCCTGTGAAAATCTTGGAAAATGAGCCCACACGTGATGCGGGTCCTGTTTTACCTTTCCAGCACAATATTTTGCAAGCATCATGGTGATCGTGGGACTGTCTGTTGTGGTCACAGTGCTGGTACTTCAGTTTCACCATCATGATCCTCAAGCAGGAAAAATGCCAAGATGGGTAAGTGGCCAAAATAAGCACTACTTCAGTTTATAACCTCTCTCAATTTTATGTTTTAATGATGGCTAAAAATATAAAATTCCTAAAAATACAGTCACAATTGTTGGGTGCTACTGTGTTGCAGCTTAAGTAATATTACACTGATTCTGACAAGAAAAAGTATTCATTGTAAGAGTGTGGTTCATGTAATTTCTTTTAATGTTGTATCAAATGTAAGATGATTTTCTTCAATACAGCAAACCACACTTGTTTCCTATTACCTGTGGAGAAGTTCCTACAAGAGGGTAGGTTATTTTATTTTATTTTTTGATAATCAATTTACTCTTTGTAACCTGTTAAATATTAAAAATCATTTTGTTACTATCCACTTGCTCTGAAGTACTGGGAATTTAAAGCCCAGCGGTGCAGGGGAACACACCCTAAGACTTCGGGTTCTTCCTGTTTCAGACCTACAGAAACACAGAGTCTTCTGGGTGAAGTCAAAGATCAGTTTATTGGCTGCAGACCAATTACATGTATCCGAGAAGTACAGCATGTATGTTCTCAGGAGACTGCTTAAAGTTACAGAAACGGGCTTCTCCTTAAATACAAAATATCATGCTTCAGGCACACATTCCTTGTTTTATGACATGGTCATCTACATGTATCCATTACAAACGAAAAGGCAGAGTCATGATGACCATCCCACATTCCAGTTCAGCCAGCCCACAATTATTTACCCAGCAAGGCTCAGATCCCACATCAGATATCAACAGGCCCCAATAAACACGAGCATCTCCTGTTTGGAAAACAAGCCATAGAGCAGGAAGAGTCAGGTGTGAAAGAGATTAGCCGGAGGCTCGTGTGGGATGAAAAGGCTTTATGGTGTGTCAAACCCTGATGCTAATCACAGGTGGCCGTAGGACGGGGAGCTCGTGGGACCGGACTGACCTGGGGCAGCGGAGCCAAGCTGCACAGGTCACAGAGAAGTCAAAGGAAGGCACATGTGTTCTAAAGGCCCGTATTTGCTCATAATGTGTAGCCTATGTGAGGGCAACCATAAGATGGCCACCGCTCTAAGATGGAACCCACGAAGTCAATGTATAATATCGTATACACAGTGCATTTATCGCTAAAACGTTATACAAAGCACTTGTACATACCGTATTGACCATTCGCGGTTCGCTAATACTGGAATAGACAGGGGTAGGGCCCTGTCTCCCACGCGGTCCCAAATTTCAAAGTACCACAGACCCTCCTTTTGCCCTTACATAGGCAATAACTATGCTTATATCAATCCGAGTCCAGGTCAATATTCACGAAGTCATGGAGATGTTGCTGTAGCATCATCCTATTACTTAGCTCGTCCCTCGATACAGGTTTCCTTACACATAATGTAGCACAGAGGCCACATATCGCAGGAGCACACTGTATGCACAGACAGAACAGGAAAAGGATGGCTAAGATCATTCCAATGACCATCAGAATTTTCCAACCCCAGGCAGATATCAGTTCCCAGAACCACCCCACCAGTGACCAATCTCCTTTATCCACGTGTATGGATTCAGATATTCTATGCAGTTTGGAGATGGTTTGATAAACTGTTGGAGCGTTATCTGGTATGAAAATGCAACAACTAGATTGGATAACCTTACATACCCCACCGCGGTCTACAAGTATGACGTCTAGAACCATGCGGTTCTGCAAAGTCATGAGGCAACATTAACAGTGGATTCAACCACACGAGTCAGTTGTCTCAGGTTCCTACTATTAACCATAGGTCCCCAAAACGGCAGGAAACGCAAAAAGAAGTCTCCCGCTTCCTGACCGGCAGTATCCTCCTTACTAATCACGCCTCTCACAACTCTGGTCTTGTGATAGTCAGAGGCAGCAGTAAATGTTGGCGGTAGCAGATTTGCAATATAACATGTGCCCGAGAAATCAGGGGGCAACCATGTATATGTTCGGTCACTGCAGACAAAATATGTACCCTTGGCAGCCAAAAACGCAGGGGAAAACTGCGATGGAAAAGTGTACGTTTCAGTACAGTCACTTCTCCCCAGTTGAGCTCTTGGATTCTGACCATTACCTTGTAAACAGAACCGACATATGTGGGGTACGACCCAAATTGGGGATGAGATTTTTCGCTGCCTTTCACCCAGACTAATACTATACCCCGTCGCGTTCCACCCTACATAAGCTCTCAATTCATCCTTGGGAATAGATGAGTATGCGTCGATATCTCTGCTCATATCGGCAACTCCTTTCATTAAAGCTTTATTATTGGTGCTAGGTCTGATGGAACGCGGTTGTCGCGGGGAGTAGGCATCTAATGCAAAAAGGAACATGGTCTGGAATGCCCATGACGATCCATTGTAACTAAACGGCAGCACTAGATAAGGAATACCCTTGTTAATGGTATGTGTCATTAAACCACACACCCAGCAATTGGTTGTATTCATGACTAGTTGGTGCTGGTGCAGGAGCTGAATAAACGAGTTGTTTACAAACTCTGATCGTCTAGCTTGTTCGTGTTCAGGCAGAGGGTGGAAAGAGTGTGAGGAGACAGTAGGAGGAGGTATAGGCTGTACAGTGGGTGCAATGGGCACTTGAGAGGAGAAGAATACATAACCTACAGTAAACACCATCATACTACATAGTATAAACAAACATAATAATACAAAACATTTGCTCTTCATTATTTTACATATTCTCGTTTTAAAGTTAATTTCCTCAGCGGGTCTCTCCATCTTGAAAAACTCCATCCTCTAATCGTGCCGCTCGCGGCGGGTGAGTATCTTCTGCTAAGGAGTACGCCTGTCAGTCCAGGGAACGCCCCAGACCAACCAGAGCTGTTGACCTAACGTCTTCGGCCTGTACCCCAAAGTCTTGGCACCGCGACCCTGCGGCTGAACCCGGATGGTGGTTCGAAAAACAAAAATCAAGAAAGTCCTTCAGATGGGAGAGCTATAATATAAAAAAATAGTAAGGGAAGGTAATTTTTATTTGTCCATAGGCCTTGGTCTCAAGTTGTAGTGGTTGCTGCCAGGTACTGTCTGGTCTTGAAACAAGAGTTCAGGCTCTGTGGTGTCCAATCGAATTGACGGTGGCACAGCTTCTTGCAAAATATCGTCACTTCCTTGTGCTGAGGTTGTGCCTCTCAGGCGTGCATCACTGAATGGTACAAAACGAGGTACAGTGTCTGTTTCAGAATCGGCGATACCCTCCTGGACCCACTGGTCATATGGTAGAGGCAAAGGGATCCTCTTACAGTGGGTGCCGTGAATCCAGTTCTTCTTCCCCTTTACTCGAACAGCTGATCTTGTAGACAGAAGTACGAGGTGAGGGCCAATCCAACGGGGCTCATCGTTGCTCTTTCGCTGGAAATTCTTGATGAGAACCCACGTGCCAGGGTCAATAGGGTGTCCGGGAGCTTCAGAGGCCTGGGGGAGAGTATCATGCACCTGTTGGTGTAAAACACGCAATTTAGCCGTCAATTCATACAAATAATCAAGCAGTACTGGATGTTCTATTTCGCAGAATTTCGTTGGTCTTGGCACACCCCATACATTGGCCGGGCGGCCAAAAACAACTTCGTATGGACTAAGTCTCACTCGTGAATGCACAGTCATTCTGGTGGATAGGAGTGCTAGAGGCAGAGCGTCAGGCCATTTAAGACCGGAGCTCGCCTGGATTTTGGCTAGTTTCAGCTTCAGAGTGCCATTGTAGCATTCTACTAATCCGGCTGATTGGGGGTGATTTGCAGCGTGAAACTTTTGCTTGATCCCTAACCCCTCACACACATTCTTCATCACTCGACCCACAAATTCACTCCCATTATCACTCCACACCATTCTTGGCATTCCAAACCTAGGAAAAAATTCCTTCACAAGGGCTTTGGCTGTGGATAAAGCAGTGTTGTCTTTTAAGGGATATGCTTCTATCCATTTTGAAAAAGCGCAAACAACAACCAATACATATTTCAAGTTGTTGCACCTTTCCATGTGGATAAAATCTAGCTGCAAAACTTCAAATGGATATGATGGAGGCGCAAAATGACCAGCTGGAGTTGGGGTTCCTCTACCAGGGTTATACTTCAAACATACCATACAATTCTTGACCACATTCTCTGCACACTTGGGAATTCCAGCATTCTGCCATACTGGAGCCAACAACTTACAGATTCCTTTCATACTGATATGTGCCATTCATACTGAGATGTTCTGACAAATCAATCCAACAACCATTTTCATCCAATTTACCCGTACTTTCTCTCCACTTGCTCAACTCTTTCTCTGTGGCTTCAGCTTGAAGGGACTTTACACTTTCTATTGTGTTTTCACACATTCCAACATCACCAACCCATCTTGCAGGGCCTGCAACATACATTCGAGTCTTCACATCTTTTGCTGTTTCTTTTGCGATTTCATCAGCAAACGCATTACCACGACCAACATCATCAGTGATTTTCTTGTGCGCACTGCATTTCATGATCGCAACTTGTAACGGTAGGGTCAGTGACTCAAGGAGATCATTCACCAATTTGCCATTCTGAATCTTAGCTCCATGCGAAGTCAGGAACCCACGTTCTTTCCACAATCGCCCAAAACTATGCGCCACGCCAAAGGCGTACTGACTATCCGTATATATGTTCACTTTCATTCCTTCAGACAACACGCATGCTCTTGTAAGGGCAATTAATTCTGCTGCTTGAGCTGAATTATGTGGCACTCGTGCAGTTTCAACAATCGTGTGCAAAGTCGTGATAGCATATGCAGCAGTTGTATCACCATTCGGAAGCTTGAAGCACGAACCATCCACCCATAAGGTACCATCACACTCAGTCAGGGGAGTATCTTTAAGATCTATTCTCCCTTTTGTCTCTTCTTCTGTTCTGAACACACAATCATGTTGCTCAATCTCATCTAGGTCTGCTGGTATTGGCAATAATGTAGCTGGATTCAACATGTTGCATCTCTTTATGTGTATATGATTTGCTAACAGTGTCAATTCATATCCTGACAATCGCGCACTAGTTAAGTGCTGTGTCTTGGTCCTGTTTAACAATGTGTCCACAGCATGTGGAACCATAACAATCAATGTATTATCCATTACTAGTCCGGCAGACTGTCGAATAGACATAGCTGCGGCGGCTGTAGCTCTCAAACAACTTGGCAATGCCCTCGCTACCGGGTCCAAGGTTGACGAAAAATATGCGCATGGACGCGGTCTGTCGCCAAAAGGCTGTGTTAACACTGATAATGCGCAACCATCTTTTTCATGAACATACAATGTAAAAGGCTTGCTGTAGTCAGGGGTACCCAACACAGGAGCTGAACATAATGCATTACGCAATTCCAAAAAACTTTTCTGACACTCCTCAGACCATGGGATAGGATTCGGTGTGTCTTTACATGTTAATGCTAACAAAGGTTTTACCAGCAAAGAAAAATTTGGTATCCAATGCCTACAGTATGAAGTAATGCCCAAGAAAGCACTCACTTCTCTCTGTGTTCTTGGCACGCTCAATTGTGAAATGGCTTGAATTCTTTCTGGGGTCAGTTTCCTTCCCTCCTTCGATAAGAGATGACCTAAGTAGGTCACTTCTTGTCGACAATATTGCAGTTTTGAGAGAGACACTTTGTGACGGAAGGCAGACAAATGACGCAACAATGACACTGTAGCTTGTTTGCAAATCCTTTCAGTATCCGCGGCGATTAGCAAATCGTCAACGTACTGAATAAGGATAGCGCCACTGGGTAAAACCAGTGCATCAAGCTGCGCTTTCAAAGCTTGACTGTATATTGATGGACTTTCACAGTAGCCCTGGGGAGCGCGTTTAAAGCGGAAGCTTCGACCTCCTAAACTGAAGCCAAAAATGTCCCTGCTCTCTTCTGCAATTGGGATGCTAAAGAAAGCATTCTTCAAATCTATCACTGAAAACCATGCAGCGGAGGCTGGAATCATGGTTAACAAGGCAGTTATATCAGGGACAACTGGAAACTGTGGCACAACAATCTTATTAACCTCTCTGAGATCAATCACAAATCTGTAAACAGGTGGCTGTGAAGGGTCCGTTCGTTTTAAGACAGGTAAAACAGGACTGTTGCAAACGTTGCCTCTTGTCTCTTCAATTACACTCTTTTTAATCAAATCCCTGACAATTGCTAACAACGCTTTCTGACCTTCATTGGAGATCTTGTACTGGGGAATACGTGGCAATCTGACATTGGCTTTTAAAGTGACCACATATGGCGGTATTTCCAAGAGACCCACATCATTGGGACCAGTAGCCCAAAGGACATCCGGAACGGATGACAACTCAGGTGGCATTGCATTCTTTGACAAATACATCGGGGAAATCACTTCCTTACCTAATGTAAGTTGTACTCCTGAGGGAGAACAATACAGCGTTGCATGCAATCTTTTTAGCAAATCTAATCCTAGCAGATTTTCACCACAACCTGTCGGTAGGATGAGGGGTGCTTTTAACTCGCAAGGTCCAACAGAAAGTGACATAGGACTAGAAATCGGGATCCTAACTGGGGCGCCAGAAAAACCTACTGAAACATTCATATCGCCAGACAAAGGCGCGCCAGGGAGTTTTGAATGCATGATTGAACTCTTTGCAGCACCAGTGTCTAGCAGAAAGGGCTCTGTTACACCCGCTGTAGTCACTTTAACATATGGTCCGCTCTGATCCACTGGCACTGAAACAACTCCCTCTCTCTGTCTACGGCTGTCCTAGTATTCATTACCTTCCACATTGTCGTCTTCTGCATAATAATCATTGTTATAGTACTGAGCTGTATTACCAGTTGCATTGGCTTGCTGATCGAAGCTATTTAGGTATTTTGAGGCGGAAGAGGACGTGCGTTCTGGGGAACATTTCCACGCCCTCTACCTCTAGGAGCTTGTTGACCACCTCTACCTCGTGCGCCATACGTGTTACTAGTACGCTGCATTAATTTAGGACAACTATACTTGGAATGACCTTCCTCTCTGCAATATGAACATTGATTGGGACCTACAGGGATACGTGGTTGATAATACCCATTCATTTGCTGATTATTCTGGAACTGTTGGGGCTGCTGATAGATACCTTGGGTTTGCCTATAATTATTCTGTCCTCCACGTGGCGGGTAAGCCTGCTGCAAGAGGACCTTTGTTTTCAGTTCTTTCGTTTTCTTATCTGTTCTATCCTTCTCGTCTTTATCTCTATTTTCATAATACTGTGCAGTAGCAAGTATTTGCGCTGAAGAGGAAACGGCCCAAGAACTTTCTGAATCTTTTAATTTCTTACACAACTCGGGAAGTAGATTCTGTACAAATTTATCCACAAATAACCGTTGGCCACCTTCAGTACTCATGTCTTGACCACTGTGGTCGATAAACGTTTCTTCAAACCTTGTAAAGAAATCGGACACTGTCTCATCTTTCTTCTGCTTACATGCGGACAGTTTATCCCAATTTACGCGCATCGCGGGCATTATAGTTTTCATGTAGGTAATAATTCTACCAGGGAGTTCTGCTACCAAAGGATCAGGCTTCGCGCCGCCAACTTGGCCAGCGTCTGCAGCAATAATATTAGCCCATGTGTTACCCAATTCTGCAGCGTGATCTACATTACGAATGGATCCCCATAAAGGCTGTGGAACCACATTCCCAAACAACATATCTATGTCAGCTAGATTCATGACACACGATTCTGCAGTTTGTGATAACTCCTTATAATATCCTGCAGGGTTTTTACGGGGGTCAGGCAATGTCTGCTTAAGCGCTAACACCTCAGAACGCTTCCAAGGGACATGCACCCAAACACGCTGAAAATGAGCTGGAGCAGCAGCAATACCTCGAGCGGCATCAGCCGCAACGGCTTCCTTCCATACCGGAGGAACTTCTCTCATAGGGTATTGTCGCACTTTTCCCTTTTTCCCCACAAGGAATTCCTGTTCGAACAATGATTGTTGACAATCGCCATTTCTGAAGGACAGTAAAGTCGCAACTGCTTTATCTACCTTGGGACCCACAATTTTACCTGTTCCAAAATCAAATCGCACTCGACACAATTCCTGTGGGTTTGGGTTTGAACCATTATCCTCCAATTCCTCACAGAGGAATTCACACATTTTGTCAAAGACATACCTCTGTGTTGGGGCATCCCATTGGTGGAAAACGTTAACAACTGATTCCACATTATAGAGTGAAGGGAAACCAATCCACCTACGCGCCAGATGATCTAACACCTCTTTCTCGTCGGGACCAGGCAGCTGACTACGCAATTGCTTACGTTGTAAACCAGGGGTCACACTAGATGACCCAAAGAGAGGCGACATTAAACTAGTAACTACATTAGCTAGTCGTTGTCGTGCTGAAGGAGAAGTTGAGGCGAAAACGGGGGGATAGACAGAGGGAAGAAAAACGGAGTCAGATACAGGTACCGGGGTAGTGCAAGAAGAAGCGCCAGGGGAGGCAGCTGATGTGCTAGGCAAAGTTGCAGGAAGCGCGGGGGCAACAGGTAACAAAACTGGCGGCCCTTGAGAGGGCTGCACTGCAGGGATAGGAGCCAGCTGAGGAGGAGCTGGCGGTTGTGGGAAGGCTTGCGGCACATTAACTGGAGGCTGCACATTTACAAGCTGTGGAGGCGCTGTGGCATTTTTCGCATACGGAGGTGGTGAACTTAGCAAATGAGACATTAGGGAATCTTTCTCTTTCTCTTTTGTCTCATCCTGCACAAGGGGTGACAAAACAGGGTAACATTTATCGATCCCTAGTTTATGCTGTCTATGTAACTGCTCATTCATTTGTTCCTCCTCATTATCTTTAAATTGCACAGCTGCTTGCATCATTGACATACCTCTTTCTCTCTTATTCCTTTTCGCTAGCTTAATTTCCTTCTGTTTGGCTTCCTTTCGCCATAGGCGGAAAGAATCAAACATCGCCGGCCGGGCTTTCTTTTTAAACAATTTAACTTCCAAATTATCTAAGATATCTGTATCGAAACTACCATTTTGGGGCCATTTTAAAACACCGTCCTTTCTGGTGTATCGGATCCATACTTCATTATATGCAATGGGGCCCACGCCATGTTTTACATAAAGCTCATAAGTTGGAGTTCCAATTGGAGGAACCGGACATGAATCCTCTAACTGGAAATCCCTTCCACAACCCAAACAAAACAATCTTCCAAATACACTAGAACCAGGCATCTTCGCTCACTAGTCTAGTTTCAAACTTCAAAGGATTATCGAATACGATAGTCTCGTGAATACACGAGTCCTCTGGCTTTGGGACTTGCAAGCTCCAAATCGAAATGATCCCGAAGGATACCAAAAATCCCGAAGGATACCAAACAAACTGGGAGACGCTCCACTTATACTTAACTGAATATCGATGATCGATGGCGTCACCAGAAGACTCTCTCGATTGTTTCGCTCTACCAAAATCGTCAAGGGTCCAAAACAGGGCGATTAATCAGGGCAGCAGTCCTTCGTAGCCGTTGGGACGCGGAGAACCTCGCAGAAAAGACTTTCGGACCACGTCAACATGCAGGGGTCGATGAAGTGGCGGCCTTCCTCCGGAATTTCCACACGAAGCTCCTCACGAACCTCTGGCTTGGACTGATACCGCTGAAATCGTCCCGAGTTGGGCGCCAACTGAAGTACTGGGAATTTAAAGCCCAGCGGTGCAGGGGAAAACACCCTAAGACTTCGGGTTCTTCCTGTTTCAGACCTACAGAAACACAGAGTCTTCTGGGTGAAGTCAAAGATCAGTTTATTGGCTGCAGACCAATTACAGGTATCCGAGAAGTACAACTGCATGTATGTTCTCAGGAGACTGCTTAAAGTTACAGAAACGGGCTTCTCCTTAAATACAAAATATCATGCTTCAGGCACACATTCCTTGTTTTATGACATGGTCATCTACATGTATCCATTACAAACGAAAAGGCAGAGTCATGATGATCATCCCACATTCCAGTTCAGCCAGCCCACAATTATTTACCCAGCAAGGCTCAGATCCCACATCAGATATCAACAGGCCCCAATAAACACGATCATCTCCTGTTTGGAAAACAAGCCATAAAGCAGGAAGAGTCAGGTGTGAAAGAGATTAGCCGGAGGCTCGTGTGGGATGAAAAGGCTTTATGGTGTGTCAAACCCTGATGCTAATCACAGGTGGCCGTAGGACGGGGAGCTCGTGGGACCGGACTGACCTGGGGCAGCGGAGCCAAGCTGCACAGGTCACAGAGAAGTCAAAGGAAGGCACATGTGTTCTAAAGGCCCGTATTTGCTCATAATGTGTAGCCTATGTGAGGGCAACCATAAGATGGCCACCGCTCTAAGATGGAACCCACGAAGTCAATGTATAATATCGTAGACACAGTGCATTTATCGCTAAAACGTTATACAAAGCACTTGTACATACCGTATTGACCATTTGCGGTTCGCTAATACTGGAATAGACAGGGGTAGGGCCCTGTCTCCCACGTGGTCCCAAATTTCAAAGTACCACAGCTCAAATGCATTAGCTGAGACGAGTAGGGCATGCTGCTTACTTTTTGCTCTAAGTGACTAGGACGGAAGACTGCCTTACCAGGTTGTGTTCTTCGCAGAGGAAAGGTCAGGAAGACGCCACTTCTGAGACAAGTTTCAGAGGGCCACATTCCTAATGAAGTGGGCACTGAGATGCTTCTTATGAGCCCTGCTTCAGTGGGCTGCGCTGCATTCAGTAACTGTTTGACCCATGAAGAGGCTTGAGCTTTGAGCTGCTTAGCACCTACTTGTAATCAGAAAATTCCACTATATTGGGTTGTTTGAACCCTACTATAGCCAATTCAGGAGTGAAAATGCTCTGACAAGACACACAAAGTCTCTGAAGAATCAGTGCCTCCTATTTAAAAAGAAGATAGGTTGTCCACTTCAAAAGCATAATTACAGGATCATATGTCTAAAGAAGTCACTGCTGCTTTAAAGTCATTTGAAGAAGGTCATCCTGCTAAAAGACCAGAAATGGATCCTATTCCTAAGGGAAATATGTTCAAGGGGTTCAGCATCAGGACATTATAGTCTATATTTGTGAAATGCTGGGATTTCGGGAACTACAACTGGAGGTTACAGATGATTTTTGCGCCCAGTATGAAATTTCAGTTATGGATGCTATTCCATCTTACAAAAGATTCAAATGCATAATTTTAAAGGAGTAGAGATATTAAACTTAATTCTCTCTGTTTTTTTCTATTTTTTCTCAACTTTCTTAACTTTACTAATTTTGAAAAATGTGTTCCCAGAGTCTCAAAATCCTCAAAAATTCTCACAACAAAAGGACTGAAACAGGGTTGTGTGCTCGCACCAATCTTGTTCAATCTATTCATGGCCGACCTTCCAAAGGTGCTTGATGCCTGCAATTCACAATCACTCAGGTTAGGAGGAAAATCATTGACCAATCTCATGTATGCAGACGACGTAGTTCTGCTTAGTCATTCTTACGTTGGTGTCCAACATATACTGACTGAAAAGCAGAACTACGCAACAGAAAACAACTTAAAAATAAATCTGAGTAAGACTCGGACAATGTCAATAAACAACAAAAAGAACCTACAGAGGAATTGGTTCCTGGGCGGCACCAAACTCGATCCAGCTCACGAGTAGTAGTACCTAGGTGTCACATTCGATAAGTTAGGGTCGTTTAAGCGCCAGAGAGAGGAAATAAGATGGAAAGGTCTGCTGATCGCTCTAACGATGACAAATCTGGCAAATAAATTGATGGGGCCGACTATGACCCCACTCCTGAAGGTAGACCAGGGTAAACTCCCCTCGATTGCTTATGGCAGCAAGGCAATGCGGGGAAGAGACGCTAAGGATCTGGACAATATGCAGGTCAAAGCTTATAGAACTATGTTCTGTCTTCCGTCCTACACATCACCTGCTCAAATAAGGTTGGAGTTTGATCTTCTACAACAAGTCTTAGCCAGGTATGGCGCTTACATCATCTGCTAGCATAAGATTAGAAGTGCACCTATAAATACGCTAACCTACTTGCTGTGGCACGACATACAGCACAGGGAGTCCTCCCAAGCTAGAAGCTACCTTCAGTTAGCCCTGGAATCTACCAAACTCACGGGGCTTTGGGACGCCCAACTCAGATATCTGAACTTCAAAAAACGAGTCTGGAAAACTATAAAACAAATTTCCTTGGTGGAGGACAAGGCAGGCTTCTCAAAATCTCACGCCTGGACGACCCTTAACTCCTACAAATCACTTGCCCCACAAACATACTTTAATCAGGGTTATCCCAAGGCCATAAAGATTAACGTTTTAAGGCATAGACTGAGGATCTTTCCATGTGTTCAGTATCTTCCACCATGGCTGAGGACAACAGCACAAGACACGTGAAGGCTTTGTAACATCAAGAACAGCGACATTCTACACCTAATTTGCTTATGCAAGGATATGCACCAAGCACGGCAACAGCTTCTAAAAAAACCTCTTAATCAGAAAAGCATCCGCACCAGGAGGCAAGCAGTGCTGGCCTGCTTAAACCCTGAAAATACCCAACTGAACTGCAGATTGGTCAAATTTCTTATGTTGGCTGAACAAAAAATGCCCAAAATACCAAAGAATGCTCCACAAAGCTTGTTGCGGCAGGCTGTCCAGCAGACGGGAAGAGGCCTTAGCCGGACCACACTAAGGATAGACTACCAGTAGCACAGGGATCATCCTTGCAACAAGTTGAGACAATTTGAACAACATACTTAATACAATTTGACAAATGGGCAAGCATGGCTGAAGCAAAAAATCTGAGTCTGCACCTTACAGTATCCAGCGAATTAATGACATTCATTTATAACTACAATTAATTCTGATTTTAAACTGTAAAGAATTTTGTACCTTGGGTTTTAACTGCTTTTATCTGAAGATCTTTCTTTTAAAATTACAAAAATCAAAAAAAAGGCAGCAAAGTTGGATGAAATCATACTGAATGTCTGTTTAAAAAAACAACATTTTTTTAAATTCTTTTAAGTGTTAATATTGCAATGTTTTTCGTTAACTCTGCAAAAATAAAGAAACTTGAAACTATTTTGTCTAGGAGGACATCCTCTTCATCTGTGCCCATGGAAGAGGCAGTACTGTCTGAACCTTTGTACAAAAAAGTGGAGTACACTGTAAGGTTTACTTATGCAGCCCCCAATTTTGCTGTGACAGTTAGAACCTATCCTGACAAAATAATATATAAAGATTTTCAACCACTCTATTATTGTATTCAAATCGAGAATGATCCTTCTCTGCTGGGTGTTTTGGAATTTCTGTCTCTGTTCCTAATAGGGCAAATCATTGACCTAATTTCCTCTTTAAAAAACTGCTTCTATGGCCTCTCTTGCTGCAAGATAATCATTGGATGAAATTATGGAAGTCTGAATTAGGCCAGAGGCACCTTATTAATCATTTGCTTTCCCTAAGTGACAAACTATTTGGTCCTGGCCAAATTGGCTTGATCCAGTAATCAGCTCATAAAGCTTAAAATCTTAAATCTATTTTGAACTACTCAAGGGTATCAGTATCTTTGGCAAAAAGTTAAGCTCCTGAAGGGATTTCTGGGATTCGGTGCCCATTTCATGTCATGGCCGGTGGCTGGGGCTGGGGCTCTGTGTTTCAAAAATAATTGAATCTTAAGGGTATAATATGAATTGAAGGTCACATTCCCTTCAAAATGTTCTCTCTTCAGTCAATCACTCCTCTGATATTCCCATTAGTTTTTCTGGTGAGCATTGGAATTAAAATGCTCTTTTTGTTCCGATTCTCAAGGATTCTCAGAGGTCTCTACAATTTACAGTAGGGACTCATTACCAGTTGAACTTAAGAATGGGCCGTCGCAATAGGAAATTACCCTCCTGAGGGTCTTATCATCTCTTTCAGGAAGGAAGTGTGTATGTATGTATGATATTATATGGCATGTATGTATTATATTGCATGTTTATAGCAAGAACCTAGCCAAAAGGCAGTGGAGAGCTGTACCTGGTGACAGACAAGTTTAAAATCAACAAGTAATAGCAGAGGAAGCTGGGTTGTAGACTGTAAATGTATTGTAATGGAGTGTTCTTTAAAGAGGTGAGTCTTCAACTCGTTCCTATATTGGAGCAGCATTGAGGTGGTCCTGATGTTGTTCAAGATCCTGTGTGCATATATGAAAAATGCCTGTTGGCTTTGTAGCTTGCAGTTTGATGTTTTCCTGGCTGCACTGTACTGAGGACCACCAGAGATGCTTGTCTGCACGATAAGAGGGGGTGCTGGTTGTGCTGACTTTGTAAATAATACAACAGGAAAAAGTGTACTAGCCGTAAAGTATTATTTGCTGTTAAAGTTATTTAACAGGCTAAAGGCCATTAAATGAATTATATGGTCTTAAGCATTTATTTACTATATCAATTTCATTGTTTAACGATATAGTCACATTATTACATAAATCTGACCATAGGTGATACTTGAAAATTGTCATTCATTTAAACAATAAATGTCAAACAAAAATCAGAAGTGAAACAAAATTAACATTGTGGTACACAAAGCAACAATAATTGCATACATTAATACACCAGTCATGTTTTTCGAAACAACAACAGCTGAGCAGTTTTTGCAACCAAATTATTTGAACAAATTGTGGTGCTGCTGAACACAGGGGAATAATTCTTAGGCCTAGTAGGTAGGTGAAAATGTATGCAACTTCCTACAAGAGGTAAAATTATTTAAATGCAAGTTCGCAGAGTAAGGTGCCGACGCGTTTCGAGTCCCAGAGTGGTATTGGGGATTCTCTTCAGGGTGTAGACTGGACGTTATCTGGTAAAGAGGTTCCTTATTCTCATTAGGGTGCAACCCCAGGGGTCCAAAGGAGTGTCAAATGACTCTGTATTAATTGTTTGATGCAAATTGCGTAAAAGCCTCTTAGCCGTTTTCACAGGTAATGTGATATTGTTTTTGGCGTAGCGGCATTCAATCTTTAACCAATCATATTAGATCGGGAGCTCATGGACACATGTAGCGGGGACTTCGTCTCGAGAGATTGTTTAAATGTATGACAATTTTCAAGTATCACCTTTGGTCTGATTTATGTACTAATGTGACTATAGCGTTAAAAAATGAAATTGATGTTGTAAATAAATGCTTAAGACCATATCATTCATTTAATGGCCTTTAGCCTGTTAAATAACGTTAACAGCAACTAAAATGTTGGAGCTAGTACACATTTTCCTGTTGTATTTTGTAAGGCCCTTTCTAGC
Source organism: Triturus cristatus (assembly GCF_964204655.1). Lineage (NCBI taxonomy): Eukaryota > Metazoa > Chordata > Amphibia > Caudata > Salamandridae > Triturus > Triturus cristatus. The sequence goes on along the minus strand of NC_140581.1, from coordinate 1,184,130,020 downwards.
CGTCCTGGGCCAAACTCTTTTTTGCTATTGACTTTGTAAATAATGCAGCTGGATTAGAAGATGGTATCGGCTGGGAAGGGGAGCCAATGGAATTCCATCAAGATGGAGGTGATGTGATCATATTTCTTCAGGCCCTCAATGAGATGTGCTGCTGAGTCTAGGACACCCCTTAGGGATGCCAGCGTGTAGTCTTGAAGGCCATGGATTACAGCATTCACACCATCCGAATGCAAGAGTACATGTGCTTGAACAGCAGTTAAGAAGTTGCTTTCTGGAAGAAACAGTCTGACTTTCTTTAGAAGAGAGAGCTGGTACCAGGTTGTCTCTGTTTTTTTGACAATGTATACCTTGAGAATGAGTTTGGTGTCTAGGGTTAATGTAAGAGACTTGGCATTTGGTGAGAGTTGGAGTTCGAAGCTGTCAATGTTCATGTCACTGAGCCAGGTTTGTATTGTATCTTGTTTGTTATTCTTTGCTGGGTTGAGCTTCAAGTAGGTGCTGGACATCGATGACTGATTAATGTACAAGCACTGTTTGAGGCATTGGATGTCTGAAGCGGAGGAGAATTTCAAGTAGAGTTGTGTATCATCAGCTTATTGGTGAATCTTGATACTGTTATCTGTGAGTAGGACGCCATGTGGAACCGTGCAAAGGTTTGAAGATGACAGGAGAAGGTATGGAGCCTTGGGGTGCTCGTTTGATGGGGAGCAAAAACCTCGTCTGACCTCTGTCAGGAGTGGTTGTAAATAGCCAGCGTGCAACCTGTTAACACCTCTTTTGTACCTCATGGTGCTCCACCTGAAGACTGCGCTCCTATGCAGAGCATCACTTGAAAAGGCTTGGGTCAGGAAGAAGGCCTGACCTGGACACATTTTGGAAAACAAACGATCCAACTGCTTCAGTGAAGACAACTTTGGAATCCACATCCACTGTCTGCAGAAACCATGTAAAATAGGAGCTGCTAACCCACTTTTTGTTCCCATTGCATGTTCTTTAAGACAGAGGTGGGGGTTCACTACAGAGGATTAAGTCCTCACAATTCATCCACCTGTCATCCACCAAATGGCAGTTCCAGGAAGACTAATTAATAACCCTTTGGTTCAGAAAGAAATTAACAACTTCTTAGGGAAAGCATGTCTCCTCTCTTTTTCAATTCAGTCTTTGATCCTTTCCCCCTTCTATTTCCGGAAGATCAGCAATACACTTCTGCTGTCCGGGGACAGCAACCTAACCTCCATCTTGTACTTATACCAAGGACATGGCCTTCCAAAATGGAGCCCACAGGCCTGTATCACTCTAGCCCATTCAGACTCACAAGTACTGCATTGTTTAAAACAACTTTTTATTGAATTGTGTCCTTATTATTAGTAAGCCCTTCTTCAAACTTCCCCCCACCCCCCAAACAGTTAACTAACTGGGCAAAAGCCTTTACAATTGTTTAAACATTAAGCCTAGGGCAATTCTTCCTATTTTAGAGCTTAATGTTCTTACTATGCACACTCCGGGTTAATGTGTGGCACTGCTACAAGAAGAGCTGGGCTTCATCCAAACCTTGTTCACATCGGCATCACATATCACCCTGCCAGTCTGCCCCAGTGTGCATAATTGGCGTGGCTTGATTAATTGTTTGATGGTGCCACAGGTGCATTGGTTCTATTTCCTTGCTGGACATCCTAGTCCCGGGCTTTGTAAGCCTTCATTAATACATCCCAGGACATGGCAATGGGTATTTTACCCAGACCTCATTTTTCTTCCCTACAGATCGCCCCGGTTTCGGCTAGGCCCCAGTGTTCTACTTCCTCCCTCCAGGTAGCGAGTGTTGGTGGGCTTACTGATTTCCAACGTCTGGTTATCAGACGCTTTGCAAGTATAACTGTCAGGTCTGCGAATCGCACCTGTACTTCATATCCCTCGGGGTGTGGGTAAAGTCCCAGTAGACAGCTCTTTGCTGTGTTCCATGTTTGCCCGCCTACCAATTCATCTAGTGCCTCGCTATTTGCATCCAATATGAGGACAGTGCGGGGCAGGCCCACATCACATGGATGAAGTCTGCATCTGCCTCTACACAACCGGGACAATTCGCTGCCGCTGTGACGAGCATCTTGTGTAAGCGATGTGGTGTAAGGTATGCTTGTGCGTGTACATATATTAAATTAATTTAAATCGTGAATTGGGTGAAACTGCTTTTGTGTAGGCAAGAAGGGATTCCCACTCTTTGTCTGTTAGGGCCTCACCCAGGTCTGTATCCCACTTTATACGCAGTGTGTTTAGGGGCGAGGGTACATTCGCCCTTACGCTTATGTAGAGCCATTTTGTTAGGTGTCTCCCTGTTCCCATCAAGTGTAACATGTGTACTAGTTCATGCGTTGGAGGTGCCCGTCCCTCCGGGGCCCAGGTCCTCCTAACGTATCGGGTCATGCTGGCATGCAGTAGAAATAGCGTGTTAGGCCGGCCCTGAGCGTGAATGAAGTCTGAGTTTGACATTAGGGTGCTGTCATTAAATAATGCTCCAACGGTGGTCACTCTCTCTATCTATTATACAAAAGAATTACTCTAACTGACCATCCAGTGGTCGGTATCAGTGCACGTAGATGGAAAGATGTGAAGGAACTGGTAAGGGGAAATCTAAACTTCACCAATAGGTGAGCAAGGAAGCACTTCCTTTTGGTTTAGGTACCCTCACACACCCTAGTGGTGTCATGCTTCATCATCGGGTCACCCCGACGCCTAAAAGTCGGGGTGGGCTCAACCACAATGTTGGGAGCTCTTTGAAGATACAACAGACCAGGGGGGCTGAAAGATAAAAAACCTCAGGCAGATCCCCAGTTTCCCTTTATTTTTGGGTCTGTCTGGGTTAATAAATTACTAAAATTGGGGTCTCCACAGGAGTATTATGGTCCTAGGACCCTCTCTCTATCTCCCATGCAGCCAGCTGGTGCCTTGATGTGACTCCCACTGGGATTGGGAGTCCCACTAATGGGATATTAGGTGCATAGGGTAACATTGGTGCGGTGTATTTTAGCGCTTGCTGCCAATAGTGTAGCGTTACTTGTAGTAATGGTGAGGATGTGCACACGTTCGACCGCCCGGTGTATAATAAGGAGTGCAGCGCCCCTCGTGCAATCAATCTGGGTTTGAATGCAATCTAGTGTAGGTTGTGCCCGGCAACCAGTACGAAAGCCATTGCAGTTGGCTTGCTATGCAGTAAGTCCTAAAGTCAGGGGCCCCCATTCCCCGGAACTGGTTGGTAGCTGAAGTTTCTTTAGGCTAACACTGCGCCTTCCTGTGCCCCATACTAGTTCCACCAGGATAGAATCCAATCGTTTGAAGACCCTCGTAGAGATTACTATTGGGAGCGTAGTAAAGTAATATAGCACCCGTGGCAGCATAACCATTTTCACTACTACCAATCGGCCGGCTACGTAGAGCGGGAGAGGGATCCAGAATGCTGCCTGGGACCGCAGTGAACAATCGTGCTCTGCACATTCCCATCCAGTGTGACTTGGTGGGGGACACAACCATTACAACGCAGCTATTACAACACACTACATTTACAACTTAGTCATTACAACGCAACTGCCTATACGTTGCATGCCATTACAACGCAGCCTTACAACACCTGTCACTATAACGCATGTCATTACAACACATGTCACTACAACGCATTTCATTACAACACATTATAAGGTAAGTAATGGGGAATAGTAATTTTTAACCCTACACTATCTAACACTTACCCTACTGTTACACTCACTGGAAATTGTAATTTTTACCCCTACACTATACAACACTTACCCAGGGTATGCAAGTCGGTGATCAGCTCGTTGTCACATTTTTCACATGAGCAACCTGTAGTGTCATGGACAAAATGTGGTTTGCTGTCTGTTGTCAATGATGAAACTTGGATATACACGACTGTGTCAATAAATTCCATCCTGAGACTACTTTGCAAGCCACACTAACTGCATGTAAATCACAGCTGTTGACAGTAGTCAAAAGGTTGGGCGTGCCTCATGTCATGTGCCCATGTCAGCGATTAGTGTAGTAGATGTCCCTAAATAATCTATTCACACAGTTGAAAAACGATACATGTTCTGAGAGATTTACCTGGACCTTATGAGGATGGGTCACTTAATCACAAAAGGGCATAACCATTGCATTCTCAGGCCTGTGCCCTCAACAGATTTGACTCCCCCACAAATGAAGGGCCCACAACGTGAGTGATGATGTCATGGGTGAATCAGGAACAATGTGTCTGTGAAATACAGCACTGCTCCACCCCAATTTTCCGTAACACAACACACAACTCTTGTAATGAGCACTCAATATGGACTACATGTACCATAATGCAAAGTAGGAGAAAACGAAACTGGGGTTTGATGTTGATTCTCACCTGCACTGTCATTTCAGGTTTTTCAGAACAGAACAGCAGGATGGCAGTGGATTTGATTAGTGATTGTGGATGATCAGGATGAATACAAAATGGCTGCCAACAATTTCCTGTGATGTATTTCCTGTCACCCACTTCCTGTATAACATTTCCTGTATGAAAAAATGTGTTCCGGGTCAATTTCGGAGGTTACGGACCGAAAGAACAAGTTACTTACCTTCGGTAACGATATATCTGAAAGAAACATTAGTTAGTTAGATTCCTCACCTTAGAATATCCCCAGGCGTCAGGCTGGATCCGGAAAGATTTTTCGTCAGCATTACCCTTGCGCGTCGCTAGGCGTCGTCTGCGATTCCGCGTCTGTCGTTGGCGTCGTGGGAGTACTTAGATGCTCAAAGGGAGCTCACATCAGATAGGTCAATACTAGAATCAAATCCCACTGAGACATTACAAAAGGGACAGGAGGAAACATGTGAGTAATGCCCTTAAAGAATCGAGAAACAACAGGGGATTTAAAAAGAGAAGGCTGATCAGGAAGCCCTAAGAAAGCAGAAACAGCCGAAAGGTATCCCTTGAAGGTGCCCAGAGCAGAGCCCTGCTGGGCCAGGGAAAGAAGAAAGAGGAGAACCTCAGAAAGAGGGGCGGAAAGGGGATCCACAGCCTTTGTTGTGCACCATACCACAAATTTGTTCCACCTGCAGGCATATACTGATTTTGTGGAGGGATGTCTGGCTGCCAGAATAACAATACAGACTTCAGGAGGCAAGTCAAATGGCATCAACTGCCGCCACTCAATCTCCACGCATGGAGGTGGAGGTTGGACAGGTTCGGGTGGAGAACCGTCCCCTGCTGCTGCGACAGAAGGTCCTCCCGAAGAGGCAGTCGAATCGGGGGATCGATCGATAGACTGAGGAGCTCGGGATACCAGTATCTTCGTGCCCAATCTGGAGCCACAAGGATGACTTGGGCCTGGTCGCGCCTGATCTTCTTCAGCACTCTGGGCAGAAGTGGTATAGGCGGAAAGGCGTACAACAGACCGCAACTCCACTTGCGACGAAAAGCGTCTCCGAGCGAGTGCGCATTCTCTTCGGTGGTGAATAGATCTAACCAAGGCTCTCCCCACTGCCGAAAGATGCCTTGCGCCACGTCTGAGTTCAGACGCCATTTGTGATCCATCATGCACCAGCGGCTGAGTTCGTCCGCCCTGGCGTTCAGAGAGCCCGCCAGGTGTTGAAACACCAGGGTGATGCCCTGATGTTCCAGCCATGTCCAGAGGCGCAGAGCCTCCTGACAAAGGGTCCACGACCCCACCCCACCCTGTTTGTTGCAATACCACATGGCGGTGGTGTTGTCCGTGAACACCTGCACTACACTTCCCCGATCAGGGGGAAGTAATGCCTTCAGTGCAAGCCGGATCACCCGCAGCTCCAATAGGTTGATATGGAGTCGGGACCAGAGGCCTCTGATCTCCGCCACTCCCATGTGGTCCCCCCATCCCAGGAGGGACGCATCCGTCACTACCGTGTGCTCTGGTTGGGGAAGGGAGAGGGATCTGCCACTGACCGAATCGCGGTCCGTGAGCCACCACTGCAACTGTCTCGCAGTGCCCTCCGAGATCAAGACATGGTCGGACAGGTTGCCCCGATGCTGGGCCCACTGAAACTTCAGGTCCCACTGCAGAGCCTGCATTCGCCACCTGGCGTGTGTACCAGCAGGATGCAGGAGGCCATCAGACCCAGAAGCCACAGCACCAACCTGACCGAAACCCAGGATAGAGGCCGAAAGATCGGAATCAGAGCCTGAATATCCCAAACCCGTTGCCCTGAGGATAGACCCGGAACTGCGCCGAGTCCAGAACCGCTCCGATGAAGAGGAGCTTCTGTGAGGGACTCAGATGCGACTACGGCACATTGATGGAAAACCCCAGCAAATGCAGGAGGTCGGCCATAGTCTGGAGGTGTGAGACGACTACCTGGGGCGAGCCCGCCTTCAACAGCCAGTCGTCGAGATAGGGGAAGACTGGAACCCTAATCTGCGCAGGTGAGTTGCGACCACCGCCATCACTTTCGTGAACACCCGAGGAGCACTGGTGAGGCCGAAGGGGAGCACGGTAAACTGAAAGTGCTCGTGGCCTACCGTGAACCGCAGGTAACTCTGGTGGGCCCCCTTTGCCCTTCTTGGGAACCAGAAAGTAGTGAGAGTAACAACCCCGACCTACTTCTGGGCCAGGAATGTGCTCGATGGCCAAGAGGGCCGTAACTTCCTCCTGCAGAAGTTGCAAGTGATCTCCTGACATGCGGTGGTACTGCGGTGGCATGGCTGGAGGGGTCGCCTCGAAGGAGAGGGAGTAACCCCTTCGGACGATTTGCAGCACCCACCTGTCTGATGTGATGGTACGCCAGTGGAGCAGGTGATGGCGAACTCTACCTCCCACTGGTGTGGATTGGGCCTGAAAGCTCGGACTAGGAGGGCTTTGAGGCAGATGCTGCTGGGGCAGATGTGGACAGACCGGCTTGTTGTCCCCCTGCTCTGCCTCGGCGGAATCCACGTCGGCAACCGCGTTGCGGCTGGTTCTGCGGCCTGTGGTGAGGTGGATGTGTGGGGGCACCCCTTCCTTGCCCACGAAAGGGGCAAAAAGCGGAAGTTTGTGGGTGCGGGGCCGAGAGGCCCAAGGACTTGGCTGTAGCCCTGGAGTCCTTAAAGCGCTCCAACGCACTATCCGCTTTGTCGCCAAAAAGGTGACGGCCATCGGAGGGCATGTCCATGAGGGTACTCTGGACATCCCCGGAGAAATTTGTGGATCTCAGCCAGGCGTGGCGACGAATCGCCACCGTGGTCGCAATTGCCCTGCCTAGCGAGTCCGTTGTGTTCAGTCCACATCGGATTGAATACCGTGCCGCATCCCGCCCCTCGGCAAGAGCCTGGGTGAGCCGTGTCCGGGCCTCCTCCGGACACTGCGGCAGCACGTCGCCACTGTATCCCACAAGGAGTGGGTGTAATGGTCCAAAAGGCATGCGGTGTTGATAGATCGCAACCAAGGAAGGAGAACAGCTTCTTCCAAAACTGTTCGAAACCTTTTGGATTCTCGATCCGGGGGAGCGGACGGGAAGGTGGTCTGGGATGTAGAGGCCTGTATAACCAGACTCTCTGGCGTGGGGTGCACCGACAGAAAACTGGGGTCACCCGGTGCAGGGCAGTGGCACCGGGCCACGTTCTGACCACAGGAGGGACTGTGGAGGGCTTGGACCAGGTGCCCAGCAGAACGTCGGTCAGTGCTTCATTGAACTGCAGCAGAGGCTCCGAGGAGCTTACTGGCGGATGAAGCACTTCAGTGAGGAGATTAGTCCTCATGGCGACAGCAGAACGCTCCAGCCCGAGGGCTTCAGCTGCCTTGCGCAGCACTACAGAATATGTAGCACCCTCCTCCATAGCCGCGAAGGGAGGAGAAATGAAGCCAGTGTCAGGAGAGGTGTCAAGACCACTGGCATCCCCCAGTTCTTCTGCCCAGTCCTGAGATAACTGTGCCAGAGGGTCCTCAGACCCCTCCCAGTCGTCCCCGTCATCCGACTCCTGGTATACAGGTGGAAGGGTTGGAGCCGGGCGGAAGATGAACCTGTCATCCATCGGCGCTGGATACGGAGCCGGGCGGCTCTGCTCCGATGCCGGGCCCGGACCGAGACCAAACCTGGGGACGGCGTCGTCCGAAGGTGGCGCTGGGGGCGGCACCGGAGGGGTCGGCACCGGCGGAGGGGTCGTAAGGTCACCTGGCGTCGACCGGAATCCAGCCCTGGATCCCGCGGGGGCCTGCGGTGTCGGGACCGAAGTCCGGAGCCGCCTGCTCGCTAGGCCTCCCAGTCGAGCCTGCGGGGCCCAAAGGCGCGCCGGCAGGCGTCGACGGCGGAGCCAGACTCCTCATGGCCACGAGGAAGTCTCTGATCTCTGCCGGAGTCGCGTCAGACCCAGGGACCGGAGGGTGTGGGGTCGGACGCGACTCCGGCGGCTCCGATGGAGCCGCACGGGTGGTGCCACCCGAACCCTCTGCCGAGTCGCTTGACCAGCGAGGGGAGTCAGAAGAGCGATGTCGCCTCTTCGACTTCTTCTTACTGTGTCTCGACTTACCGGAATGCGAGGACTTCGACCCCGACGAGCGGTGATGGCTGCGGCTCCGCGACCGGTCCCTCAACCTCCTCCTCATCCGGGACCGTGAGCAGCGCGGAGCCGACTGCCGGATCTCGAGCAGCTTGCGGGACCGCTCCCGCCTAGCCTTCGAGGTCAAGGCCCGGCATTCGAGGCACGACTCGGCATCATGGTCGGCCCCAAGGCAATAGAGGCACCGGCGGTGATGATCCGTGACCGACATCAGTCGGTGAAATGCGTCACAGGGTTTGAATCCAGGCATCCCTACTGGCACCAGAGTCGAGGTCGACTGGAAATGGAACCAAAAGAGTTCAAAAAGTTTAGTCAAAAAGTGACTAAAAGGGTATGCTCTTCCCGGATCGGCGCTTACTGGCGCGGATAAAAGAATAACTGAGATCAGCGCGCGAGGGCGGCGCCTAAGTACTCCGAAGACGGTATCCCGGCGATCACGACGACGGACGCGGAGCTGCAGACGACGCCTAGCGACGCGCAAGGGTATTGCTGACGAAAAATCTTTCCGGATCCAGCCTGACGCCTGGGGATATTCTAAGGTGAGGAATCTAACTAACGTGTTTCTTTCCGATATGTAATTTCCGATTTCGGACCATATTGCGCGGATGTGGACCCGCCACTCCGGAACCTGAAACTACTGAACTGGAGAATCAGTGGATTTTCCCCTCTGATTGCCCTTCGGCCCACACTGGTTGTAGGTCCGTCATCCTCATCATGCCCTGGAACACAGAGGTTTTAAACGTATTAGTAACCTGGTATTACATATGGTGCAAAGGGTTGGATTAACTGTACTTTGTATCAACAGATGAGGATCATGTGACCTGGTTAGAGTACCACCAGAAATGACAGTTCACACCATAGCAATGAGGTGTTACATGGAGATGTACATAATACAAACAAATTCACCAGCTTCAGCCACAACTTTCTGTCCCTTGGCGATCCCCCCTGATGTCAACTGCTGAACTTGTCTCCTCATAGATGTCGTTGACATAGCTGTCCCCGATCCAGCAGTTGTAAAGGGAAGTGACAACATTCTCAATGATTTGCATTACTAATTGACAAACAGGCACATGTGACACTCATAATGTGTATGTCACTTTGTGAGCTAACATGTCAGTCTCAATAACCATTGGCCGAATAATCCAGGACAATGTGCGGCATGTTTACCTCATGGACTTTACATGTGGGCCCCCTGCTCACATGCAGCAGTTGCCAGCTGTTACCTCCACGCAGCACTGACATCAATAAGATGACACATCAGCAGACAAACATTTATGAGAAGGTTACTGATATTTCAAGGAAGGGGATAAATGACCTGTACTCCTCCGCATTACACTGATTTCACCTTCACCATTAAGACTAACAAGATTCATGACTAACAGTGTAATGTTGTCTGTTGACAAGTCAAAAAGTGTTCATGTGTGATATGTGCAATAGTCAGGTACATAATGTTGGTCATTTGTGCTTCCCTACCCATGAAGTCACAAAGCTAATTTCTGAATGAGAGAACACAGATTTCTTATGTCCATCCTTTGAGTGTCCTCTGTTTGCATACGCTATTTCCAACATCATGGTAGTATTTAGCTGACAACGGAGGGTGTCTTGTACAGCAGACATCCTAACCTCATATGTCCACCACTCACCTATATATGTGAATACAGTAGAAGAGGAGGCAAGCAGAATGCAACATTTGGTAATGATCCCACATTGCGGCTAAATTGAGAGCTTTGATGCTTTCCGCCTGCACTGGATTAGCGTGTTGCTTTTCAGCCAAGTGATTTGAAAATGTAACTGCATGAAGATTTAACTTAGCAGCCCATACACCCATCTCAAAGGTACACAACTGGCATCATCCATACCAATTTCAATATGATTTTACCATAGATATTTTGCTAGGGAGTTTTCATATCATTGAATTGCAAGCCAGTTGTGTTTTGGACACTTCATATGACACATTGTACTATTTTATGTCCATTCTGCACTCACTTGGCGTACATTTTGTGTCATCCTTTCATTAGCCACCAAAGGCTCATTTGGTATGTGATTAAATGCCATATATGAGCATATTGTGATGCAGGACAACAGTGTTGTACAACACATACAACATACGGTGGAGATTAAAGGCACATTTAATGAGCATTCAGGTTCATTATTATTGGGTTTACTCACCATGGCCCAGCACTGGCCCAGTGTGTGGTCCCTGACCAGATGTCACAGCCAAACTTGTAGCAGAAGTCAGTGTGTGTCTTTGATTCTGGGAGGACCCATTGTACCTACAATGATAAGTGTGTTTGCAACTTTACATTTCTGCTGCCACATGTGATACACTCAATTTCAGGCCCAAAGGATAAGCACAAACAGTTGTGGGCACCACCGTTGCAGAAGTGTGTAGCACTTAATATCATGAGTGATCCCACATATAACTTATTATGGGCCCACTACCTAGAAGCAACGTATATCAAAATATACCATGACTACGAATCCAGAAGTAAGGTCCACTATCGTGTTTTGTTGATGGCCAACAAACAAGCCATCCAATGTAAGAAGTACATGACCATCTGGGTGGACTGGGCAATTTCATGTATAGTGAAAACATTCTAAGTTGGACAGTGGATGCATTGTCAATACTACTGACAATGGTATCTCACTTCTTGTTCATCATTGTCATATTTGTTAACATTGGAATTCTTGATTAGATCTACAGAAACTATTACAATATAGTGGTGACACCCTTTTGACTTGTTGTGGCACTCGATTCCCTGATTGAGTTCCCAGGTCTGGGACTGTTGGTGGAATACATGTTATGTTCCCCAATTACAAAGGTATGATGAGCCAAGACATAATATATTTTTTCTTTCGCTATTCACATATGTCATTTGCTAAAGGTGAATGTCCAATGACAAATCCAATAGTTATTAAGCTAGTTTTTCATCTCTGGTTACCTTTCATATTCGGGCACTGTATGTCCCTCTGTTGTCTCCTGACAATGTATGCATTTTGACCATCTCCTGACCAGTTTGACTTACCAGTTTGTGAGGGTGGTATGCCTTGCTCTGGACAATGTCGTTTCCTCCCAGAAGTTGCAGGGACCTCTGCTACTGTGGTTGTCTGTGCTCTGGCTGAATGTGTCAATAGGTGAGAAGAGAGAAAAGTAACCAAATGGGAAATGTACATGTGGAACTTGTCAGGCATTTCCTCATATCTTCTGCATGCTAAGAGTGTTGTGAAGTACTGCCGCAGACGGGCCGGTAGGAGCAGTTGGGCGTTGGGGATGTAATGGTGTGGCAGGGTGGGAAATGAACAACGGAATATGTGAATTACATATTTTGATCTGAGGATTCTCTCACCTCCTGCTTTGTGATTTTGGCTGGCACAGGGTGAGGTATTTCTTGGATAATGTGTGGCAGATTTACAGGCCCCTTGCAAAACATTTACGCCGCTGTTGCATCATTTCTGTGACACAGCAGCGGTGTAACCCATGCAACCACGTTGCGACTTATTTACAACGTGATGCATCTAGGGAGATGCGTCGCGTTGTAAAGCCCTGCGCAACATGAAACCTGCGTCAGGTTTAATGTAAGCAGGGTGGGCTTTCCTTTGGGAAATGCCTCGTAAAAGTAATGCAGTGAAATCTACAAGGTTTCACAGAGTCACTTTTCAGAGGCCGCTGCGACGAAACCTTACGCCTGCTTGAAGCAGACGTAAGGAGTGGCGTAGCACATTAGGTATGGGCGGTCCATGAACATTGTTGGAGTTGCGTCGCACTTGCGACATGACTCCAGCAAAGTGCTGCCCTTACCCCATCAGATGCAACACCCATCTGTCTATCCCTGTGCCACGATGCGCGGTATTGTAAATGCGATGCATCCGTGGTGGCACAAGGGTTGAATTGCATGTCACATCGTTACTGGCGCATCCCTGCTAATATGCAGTGATGCGCCAGTCCTTGTAAATCTGCCCCCTTGTATTTTCCCAATTCATTTGTCAGTTGATTTTCATATGCTCCGCAACCCCTTACGTTTTTGACTGACTCAGACGTATCTGGATGAGTGGAAAGGGCACTTTGTCAATTGCTACTTAGCAGGGTTAGGTATATACAGCAGCAGTACTGTGCCCATGTTTTCAATAGTGGGAGAGGGATTTGCCATTTCTAATACAAAGGATTCTGGGACTTGTGGTGCAACATAAAGAGGGTAACACATGAGTCTCTGACTGACTATACTTGTATATACATTTTGGACAACTTCCTTACTCACAATGGCAGTACAACACAGACAATCTTTTCATACACTTTTTCTTGTCATCCCATTTACCTGGTACCACGTTGCGGACATCACTCACAGGCAGCCCATGGACCATGTGGGGGTGGATTGTGGTGTAGATATCCTCTTCTAGTGCAGTGAGACGGAGGCGGGGTCCAGAGTGTGGGGCAGGGAGGATCCTGTTCAATTCGATCCTGGAGTACTTCTCCGTCACCCTCTGCTTTTCATTCGGCCACTTCTTTTTGATGTCCTGGACTGTGCGCCTCTCCTCCCTTAATGCTGTGACAGCAGTGGCTAATTGCTGCCATAGAGCTGCCTTCTGTGTGCCACTGGTGCAGTAAGGTGGGAGAACATATAGGTGTATGTGGTGCCTCACAATGTACTTCACAAGCATGGTGGTCTCCTCAGTGGTAAAGTTCTTCTTCCCCCTCATTTGTTCCATTTTCCTCTGGCGATGTACAGCGATTGTAAAGACGAACTCTCTGTGGCCAAACCTGTTCCTTCAGTGTGTGCTGCTTTTAAATGTTTTTGTGGTGCTGGTCTTGCTGTTAGTGTTAATTGACTTCAGCTGGAGCGTAGTGGGGGATGGTAGGCACTTGAAACGGCACAAAATCGGAAATTCCGGCCCGGATGCTGAGATTACAGCCCGGGAGCGGAGATTCCAGCTCGGGAGCGGAATTCCCGCTCCGGGTGCGGGAATTCCGGCCCGAGTGCGGACGTAAAGTTAGTAGTTGTAAATCCATCCTGTGAAAACCAAAAGTAGTCAGTGCATTCTGTGAATGTCAAAAGTAATAAGTGCATTCTGTGAATACCAAAAGTAGTAAGTTTAGGATTTTGTCTTAAGTTCTGAGAATCGGGCCCGACTGTCTGCTCCTCGTGCTGTTGACCTGCGGGCCGTGTTGTGCTCCCCGCTGCCGGAGAGGTTGCCGAAGCTGTACCCCTGCTGAGACGGGGCCCGTGGACTCTGCTTGTCGGTCCGGTGCTGAGGGAGGAACCGCGCTGAACCCTGTGCTCTTGGCGCCTGTGGTGCGGTCTAAACCAGGCCAGGAACTGTGGAGGCGGTGTGGGCCGGGGTTCGGGACGTGACCCGTGAGCTGCAGTTGGACGTTGGCACGCATGGTGGTGGCGCAGGCTGCTGGACTGTGTGGCGATTCTGGGAACTGACTGGCTGCCTGCACTATCACGAGGCGGAGTTGAAGGAGCTTAACTGCACTGATTTTGGGGCTGCTGCTGTATTCTTTGTTGCGGGATAGTCGCTTGTTCCCCTTGGGACATTTGATGATTGGTTGACCGCCGGGGAGGCTCTGCTGAGGATCGTGGCTCCCTTCTGGCCTGCTGACTAAGTGGGGGATTCCATTTTTGTTGGATTGAGCATCTCTATAAATCCCAGATCCACGCTGGCATTTCCCGTGCTGTGGTCTGCTCTGAGCCTGGGGGCCCTACTCATCTGGCACCACTGCGACCTGGTAGAATTGTGGCGTATTTCCATTGCTGTAGAGGAGTTTGCCCTCTTAACTGTGGCGTGGAGGGCTCAATTGCAGTTTGCTTACTGAGACGGGCAGCCTATATGTTTATTGTCGAGCAGGCACACCGCTCCCTTGCAGCGCGGCCTGTCCCAGGCGCTCCTCCATGTCCGATCGTAGCACGCCTGTTGAATTACAGAGACCATGATGTTATCCTGCGTATGGCCTGGGAAAAGGGTAATATTGTGCATCAGGGCAACTCGCTTTCATTCTTTCCCGATATTACTGTCGCTGTGCAGGCCGCAAGGATGGAGTTTGGCGCTGTAAAAAACTTCCTACACTCCGAAGGGGTTCCCTATGCTATGCTATACCCTGCTCGCCTGCGTATAGGTCCTGGGGGGGCCTCGAAATTTTTCACCAATCTCAAGGCTGCCCTGGAACATGCTAAACATCTGAATAGGGCGTGGCGAGAGTCCCAGGGGCCTTCGGACAATGAGGAACAGTAGGGGCCTGATTGCTCGTCCTTCGCAATGTAGCTCTGTTGAATGTCTCCGCATACTGCTGTGATATTGTTCCCAACAGTTCCTTCTTTTTTCAGGTTTTCATTCATAAGCCTCACTGTCTAAAATGAGTATTCCCCTTGCCAGAAATGGGCATACAGCGCTATAATGTGACAGGCACAGCTACCAAGTATGCTCAGCCACCTCCTACTTGCTAGGAGGGTAGAAGCGCTCTGACGCCCCCCACATGGGAGTACCCCATCTGTACATGTTTGTTTTCCTTTTTTGGTTGGGTTTGGTAGGAGATGGCTGGAATGGCTTTAGCGAGTTGGGGATGCTGAAGTGGGTGGGGGGGATGGGGGGTGGGTGTTGCGGTAGGGCTGACAGGCACTTCTTTTCCACAATGCTGTTGTATTTACTTTATTACCCATGTATTTGTGCACATGCTCCTGATTTATTCCTTTAGGGATCCTGTTAAGACTGTAGACTTAATGAGTGGTAATATGAAGTTCCTAACATGGAATGTCCGTGGCCTGAATACCCCCCCAAAAATTAGATCTGTACTGGCCTACTTGGATAGGATGGACGTGCAGATAGCTTTTCTGCAAGAGACGCACCTCGCAAAACATTCTGAGAAGACTGTGGGTGCACGTTAGGCCGGGGTGCGGATGGCGTCCTCCTTTTCTATCTATTCCCGTGGGGTGATGATTTTGGTAAAACGTGGGGTTCCCTTCACTGTTATACGGGCTGAAACAGATGGACATGGTCAAGTGGCGTTGGTGCATGGTCAACTGGGTGGAGTAAGTGTACTTTGGGTAAATGTGTACTGTCCAAACATCGATGACCCGGCTTTTTTTGTGGATGTATGGCGACGCATCACGGGGTTCCCTGCCGTAGAGATTCTCTGGGGCGACTTCAATGTGTGTTTGGATCTGGTGATGGATCGTAGGGGACAAGGACTGGCGCGGCCTACGAATGCTTCGGAGGTTCTGCTGGGACTGTTGGAAATGGGGGGATGCATCATGTATGGCTCTTGCGACATCCTGAAGCGCAAGAAAGTACGTTTGTTTCCTTTGTGCATGGGACGTGTACATGACTGGATTTGTGGCTCGCAACTGTGGTTGCTTATACTTGGGTAGTCAGCCATATGGCTTGAACGCTGTCGGATCATTCCCCGGTGCTTTTTGAGCTGCAGATACCTACCTGTGAGAGACCTCCATTTGTATGGTGGTTGGAGCCCACCTCGCTGACAGATTCTGTCTTTAAGCACACTGTTGGGGAGGCCATCCGGGATTATTTTCGCCAGAATGAGGGCTCGGTAGATAGCGCTGGCGTCCTGTGGGAGGCCTTCAAGGTGACTATCAAGGGGGTGTGCATGGGGGCATAGGTGGGTGTGCTGCGGGATCTCCGGCGTCAAATTCATAAATTGGCCGCGGAAATCTCTGCTCTCGAGCAGGCTTATGAGACGGACCAGTCTCCTGCGACGTTGTCTGCGATACGGAAGTTAGTGACTGAACACAATGATACCGTGGATCAAGAATTGGTTCACAGGCCCAGGCACTGCACAGCACGATATTATGGAGAGGGGGGTAGGCCTAGCCACTCGCTGGCACAGAAGCTGGCAGCTCCGCAAAGTCAAGAATACATCATAGAGAGGGGGTGGCCCATCACACCACACCTGAGATTAGCAAGGTCATCCTTGATTTCTCTTTCAGACTGTACGAGGGCAAGTCCCGAGTCCCCGAGGTGGACATACACTCCTACTTGGACGATGTTGCCCTCAGCTGGCTATCTCATCCATTTGACGTAGAGGATGTAAAACTTACTATTATGTCCCTCCCTACATGTAAGGCTGTTGGGCTGGATGGGCTGCCCAGCAAATTTTTTAAAGCTTTCATTGATGACCTAGCCCGAGGCTTCTAGAGGTTTATGCGGAGGCTTATGAAGCTGGACATCTACCCCCAACTTTGAAGGAGGCCCTGCTGGTTATTCTTTTAAAACCTGATAAGGCTGCTAATTGTTGTGATTCTTATCAGCCTCTTTCAATCATTAATATCGATTCCAAGAACCTAGCGAAGATGATTGCTATTCGGTTGCAGCTGCTGGTCTCCCTATCGGTACTCCCTTACCAATCGGTGTTTGTGCCCGCTAGGTCTACCACTCACAATCTGTGCACGGTTTTCACTACTTTGCATTACTTTGACCTCGACTTCAAGGCAGTGGCGGTGCTGCTGGATGCAGCAAAAGCATTCGATTCTCTCCATTGGGACTTAATGTTCACTATTTTAACCAGGATGGGCCTTCCACCATTCTTCCTTCACTGGATTAGGGTGCTGTACACCGAGCCCGTGGCCAGAGTACGTGTCAATGGCTGGGTGCCTTCGGCCTTCCCAATCAGCAGAGGCACGCGGCAGGGTTGCTTCCCATCGCCGATGCTTTTTGCGTTAGCATTGGAGCCCTTGGCGTGCAAATTGCAACAGTTGCATGCGTCTGCTGCTTTACGTTTCTGGCAGCGACCTCTTGTTGTCTCCTTATACGCTGACGACATGCTACTTTATGTGCGCGAGCCTGCGACTTTCCTTCCGGAATTACTCCGCGAGTACGTTAAATTCGAGGGCTACTGTGGGTAAGGATTTAACTTGGCTAAGTCGATGGTGTTTCCGCTGGCACGTGAGAGGTTGAACTAGATTTCCCTCTGACTTGGACCCGGGACCCAGTGACATACTTAGGGATATGGCGACATAGGGACCCCGACCATGTAACCTCCATGAACTATGGACGTGTTGTAACACAGATCACAGACAGGGCGGAGCGATGGGCTAGGCTGCCGCTATCGCTTGCTGATCGCATTGCCGTTACGAAAATGTCTATACTACCCAAATTGCTATACTTATTTGTGAATAGCCCCATTAGGCTGAATATCTCTATGTTTAAGACACTGCAATCGGCCCTACTGTCATTTGTTTGGGGGGTAAGAAGCCTTGGTGTAGTTGGAACATTCTGGTGCAGCCATTTGACCGGGGAGGGTTTGAGACACCCGATAAGCGCTTATATTATTTTTGCACGCAGGCGCAGTTTGCCCATTATTGGATCTTCCCACAGCGGTTCTTGCCTCACATGGCTATTGAGTCAGATGCATTTCTCCCGATGCTGCTAGTGGCTGCAGCGCTTTCTGGGGGGTAACGGCGGCCCTAGAATGGCAATTAATCCGATACAGTGCCTTGCTTGGGCCTGGCGGATGCTCGCCAAGAGGGCACAGCTAGATTATCTATATGCCCAGAGGCTCCCTATTGCGGCTCATCCGGACATTTTGGCGGCTCAGGAGCGACCCGCTCTTCGCGCATTAGAGACTGTGGGTGTTACGTAAACAGGGGGTGACCTATATGAATGGCGTCAGTTCCGCTCACTCCAGGATGTACAGGTGGGACGGGATTTCGGGTTGATGCTGGGATTCACCTACATGAGAGTGCGGCAGGTGTTCAGGGCTGTTTACCCTAACTATCCCAATGAACCACAAACACTGCGAGCACTGTATCGCAAGAGCCTGATTACTAGGCTATATGATGCGTCACAGCGGGAGAGGGAGCCAATGGGACCACCCTTCCTATCTCAAGTGGAACACTACGCTGGGGTTCGAGTTACCGCTAGATCACTGGAAATTTTGTTGTGAGTTCACTGGGCGCCTTTGGGCAAATTATAATTTACGCATCATTCATTTTAAATTTCTGCACCAGTTTTATTATACTCCAGTGCAATTACGTAGATTCGGCCTGCGGGACACAGCTAATTGTGTACGGTGCGGACGGGCTGACGCTGATTTTTTGCACCTGGCTTGGCAGTGCGATGGGATAGCTGCGTTCTGGGCCAAAGTTGCGAGTGTGCTTTCAGATGTTGTGATGGAGAGCGTGCGGTGTGAACCGACGGTATGCCGGCTGGGTAGCGTGAAGTATCTTAAGCCCTGCAACAGGTGGGTGGTCGCTGTCTTGACCCTGCTGGCTAAGTGGGCTGTGGCGCAACACTGGGGTGCAAAATCCACTCCCACTGGGAAGAAATGGATCCTTGACTTAATATATTGTAGGGAACAACTGGAGGCGTACGCGGAAGAGCTGCCTGAGGCCTCACGACCCAAAGACTTTTGGGCTCCACTGACTGTGTACTTATTGAGCCACCCTGATGTGTAATATGTCTTATTTATATACATGATCTCTTCCCTCATGTGTCTGGCCAGACCTTATTGGACTTGGAGCTATTGCCTTAGACTATCACCCATGTGTGGTTACATGGTTTTTGGATCCGACAATAGTACATTGCATAACTATATCAGTGCCGGGAGGGTTGGAGGGGGGGGGGGGGGGGGAACAGTTGTTTTTTTGTATCTTCTATGCTTAAAATGAAAATTGGCTTGTATCGATAAATGTCAGGATTATATTACTGCACCTATCCTCAGGGCTTTGTGTATCACTGTTGCAAGCATTTCAATAAACAAAGATTTAAAATAAAAAATAAAAATATCTTAGTGATCTCTGTTAGGCTTTGGCAAGGAGGTTACGAGTGCTTGGATCGTGGTTGGGGGTAAGGCACCCTTGTCCAGCGCCACTGTGTATAGTTTTTCTAGTTGTGGCATGTGAGAAGTTGGCCTGGTATATGCTGTCCACTAATTATAGATCAGTTGACTGGGGGTGAGTGCTTGCAATGTTCAACACTCCGTCCATCATTTCCTTTGGTCTTTGCTTTGTTCGCCATAAGTTGGCAGGGTATGCTCAGACGTGAGTCCCTTGCTCACTTTGCCACTGGATTTAAGCAAGCCTGGCTGAAGACGGCTGAAATGCCAGAAACTGGTCCTAGGAATCTTGTTTCCGGTCCAGGGAAGACATGGCTTGGCAGTTCGGGCTGGACTGTTCCCATGAGGCACAGGGTCAGACTGATTTGCATATGGCCATGTCTGAACTGGGGTGGCAGAGTGGGCTAAAGAACGGTGATGGATTAAACCCAGATCAGTTGACTGGGGGTGAGTGCTTGCAATGTTCAACACTCCGTCCATCATTTCCTTTGGTTATTGCTTTGTTCGCCATAAGTTGGCAGGGTTTGCTCAGACGTGCGTCCCTTGCTCACTTTGCCACTGGATTTAAGCAAGCCTGGCTGAAGACGGCTGAAATGCCAGAAACTGGTCCTAGGAAGCTTGTTTCCGGTCCAGGGAAGACATGGCTTGGCAGTTCGGGCTGGACTGTTCCCATGAGGCACAGGGTCAGACTGATTTGCATATGGCCATGTCTGAACTGGGGTGGCAGAGTGGGCTAAAGAACGGCGATGGATTAAAACCAGATCAGTTGACTGGGGGTGAGTGCTTGCAATGTTCAACACTCCGTCCATCATTTCCTCTGGTTTTTGCTTTGTTCGCCATAAGTTGGCAGGGTATGCTCAGACGTGAGTCCCTTGCTCACTTTGCCACTGGATTTAAGCAAGCCTGGCTGAAAACGGCTGAAATGCCAGAAACTGGTCCTAGGAAGCTTGTTTCCGGTCCAGGGAAGACATGGCTTGGCAGTTCGGGCTGGACTGTTCCCATGTGGCACAGGGTCAGACTGATTTGCATATGGCCATGTCTGAACTGGGGTGGCAGAGTGGGCTAAAGAACGGTGATGGATTAAACCCAGATCAGTTGACTGGGGGTGAGTGCTTGCAATGTTCAACACTCCGTCCATCATTTCCTTTGGTTTTTGCTTTGTTCGCCATAAGTTGGCAGGGTATGCTCAGACGTGAGTCCCTTGCTCACTTTCCCACTGGATTTAAGCAAGCCTGGCTGAAGACGGCTGAAATGCCAGAAACTGGTCCTAGGAAGCTTGTTTCCGGTCCAGGGAAGACATGGCTTGGCAGTTCGGGCTCGACTGTTCCCATTAGGCACAGGGTCAGACTGATTTGCATATGGCCATGTCTGAACTGGGGTGGCAGAGTGGGCTAAAGAACGGTGACGGATTAAACCCAGATCAGTTGACTGGGGGTGAGTGCTTGCAATGTTTAACACTCCGTCCATCATTTCCTTTGGTTTTTGCACTAATTATAGTGGCCAGCTTGCACCAGTCCAAACAACCCCTTATTGATGATAGGTTAAAGACAACCTTTATTGAAAGCTATCCTAGTGGTAGCTATGGAGAGCAGCCTTCAGGCTACTTCTTGAAGGAATGTAAAGCAGCTTGTTTTACCAGTCTATAATCTCTTGAATGACCAAATGAAAGGGAACCACACCAGGTATATATATAAAATATATGTACTTATTTCTAAACACACCCTACTAGTCTCTTTATGAGGCTAGAGGTCCAAACACATAAGTTACACTTCAAATAGTACAGTAAAATAGCATAAATACACGTCAGGCCCTAGGGGCGAGCCAAACCATATACTAAAATAGTGGTACAAGAACCACGACTTAACTAGACACAAGGCCTAGAGCCTGTAGAATCGCTAGGACCCCAAGGAACCACCCAAGGTAGTGACACAGGGGACCCATGGGGGCCGTGTGTAGTGTGAGAACACAGCCACAAGCTCCTGTTAGCTTCTATGAGCAAAGTCGCGGTTAGATTTTTAAAGATTAGGTACACTTAGAGATGAGCTAAGACCAAACCCTTTTGGACTTAGGAAGTTCTAGGGTCAACACCCACGGGAGCACCAGAGTACTTGAGTTACCTCACCCAGGGAAGCCGGGTGCATAGGTGTCAAATGGTGTCGGGTCGCGTTGTCGTTTTCAATGGAAGCTGGCAAAGAAGTGCCGCAGTCGGGAAGATGCGAAGTGCCCGAAGAGATCCAAGCCTGGATCGAAGTCGAGAAGAACCTGAAAGCAGAGGGGACAGAGTCTGGGTCACTAGCCAGTGACCAGGAGCACGATAGGCGAATGCCCACCGATGTCGGTTGATTTCCGGTGAAGAAGGTGAAGCTTGACTCTTCAGCCACGAGGACCAGGAGGCATCAAGGACAACCAGGAGCAGGATTCGAGCTGTCCCACAAAGGATGTCGAGTGCTGCAGCGTCAGTGCCCGGATTGGACACAACAAGCCTTGGCAACAGCAACCCATGCAGAAAGGAGGAAGATGCTTCGGTGCAGACCAGCAAGGTCTGATGGAGTCACCACTTGGTAGGGAGTCAGGGCACGTCTGGAGCATCCAGGGAAACCCAAGGAAAATCAAAGTTACCTTCTCAGAGACCCACCAGTAAACGGACCAGGGATTGTAAAGGAACCTCGAAAGGAATCACAAAATGGTGGTCCACAGGTCACTTGGGGTGACTAGGCCGACAATCTTTGGTGGATTCTCTGCTCGAGGTGGGGGCTACAAGTGACCCCAAGCACAACTTCAAGAGACGTCGAGAAGTCAATGCACTTGCAAAAGTGCACGTGACCAGTAGTTCTGGTTCCACGTTACTCACAAAGGCTGCGGGTCTCAGCTTTGCTGGGGACTCGGGTCGGCCACTGAGAAGTCTGGAAATCCTCTTCCTGTGTTGCAAAGTCTTCGGGTCCGGCGGGAGCTGCGGAGATGCAGACCGGCAATTGCTTCGTTGGTGCCTGCCAAGCAGGGGAGTCACTCCTTGACCCCAAGGGAGATTTCTTCTGTCCTCTAGTCTTGAGTAGAGAGTCAAAGTTCCAGGATTCAGTTGCAGAGTTTCGTCCAGGGATATCTAAAGTCCTGTTGCCAGGGGTTCCTTACTTATACCTAAGGAAGGGGTTGGACTAACTCTAGGGACCCACCTATGGGAGGGTTTGGAAAGAGGGGTGGCTACATCCATTTCCTTTGTCCAGTTTCGCGCCAGAGCAGGGGCTGGAAGCCCCTGAACCGGTTTGAGCTGGACTATGCACAGGGACACCAAATGTGCCCCCAGTGCAGCACTTCAAAGTACTCTGAGAGTGCTCCCACCTAGCCCCAATAAACATCAGCCTGTCTGGGAGGTGGTTACACCTCCCTGTGACAGGAAACCTATTGTCCAGGCCTCCTCTGCTGGAGTTTCGGTCAGCAGCAGGATGCCAGACCCGTGTCTGTGGCTGCAGCATCCATTTTGTGATGCCAGGGCTCTGTTAAGTTGGTACCGGGTATACCGGTGCTGTCATGTCTCTCCCTCTAGAAGGGTGCGATCATATTCTCACATCAGGAATGTGGGGGTATGTTTCCAAGGTGTTTGACACCAAACACAACATGTTTCCGTGCAGCCAGTCCAAAGTTAGCATTAACCGTTTTAGTTATAATGCACTTAAGAATATATGGTCAGGCTGCACCACTGACAACCCCGGAGAAGAGATTCCAAAGGCTGTGCCTGGGCACCCTCTCACATATAACCAAGCACCCTGCCTTCAGGATTGATAAGGCCTGCCATAGGGGTGACTGATAGGTTTCTATGTGCAGTGATAGGTGAGGTATAGTGAACCTATATCTCAGTTAGGGGTGCATGCACAACCTTACCTAGGCTGCAGTAGCAGACCTGTGGTGTCATTTTGGAGGGCTTTCCAGGGGTGGCATAATTCATGCTTCAGCCCTTGGTAGGCCTCTGGGGTCCCTATGCCCTAGGTACATAGTATATCATATACTAGGGACTTATAAGGGCACCTCAGAATCCAATCTGTGATGTACCTAAGGTACATGGAGTCAATTTAGAAAGGAAGCAGCTAGGCTGGGTTCCTGAATAGCAGGGCCCCAGCCAGACTAAAGTCGAAAAACAGTGAAACACCAGCAAAAAGTGGGGGTAACCATGTGAAGCAGATCCTACTCTCCTACAGGGCACTAACTCTTTTGCATATGTTGCGTAAAATTCTATAGGGAGGCCATCTAATCCCGGGGTTTTATTTTCACAGGAGATCCCTAATCGCCTCCTGAATTTCAGCTGCAGTGAATGGTAAGTTCAGCGCTTCTTGGTCTTCTGCAGTTAGATTAGGGAGCTGCGCCGCCTGGAGAAAGTCATGCATCGCTTGTGGAGACGCAGTTGGGGGGCCTGATACAGGTACTCATAATATTCCCGGAATGCCTAGTTTATTTCCACCTCGGTAGTTGCTATGGTCCGCAGCGGGTAGCGAATATTCGTTATTGTGGATGCTCGAGGGGGGTCCCTGATTATTCGTGCTAGCAATGTGCCTGCTTTATCTGCCTCTGTATGAACTCTCTGTGTATGGGCGCGGTAGTCTATCACCCCTAGTTTTTCTAGCAGCTCAGATTATTCTGTATGCGCCTTCTGCAGCTTCTCATCCCCAGATGGGGATGCTGCAGCATCTTTCTCTGGGACT
The DNA here is from genome assembly GCF_964204655.1 of Triturus cristatus. NCBI lineage: Eukaryota > Metazoa > Chordata > Amphibia > Caudata > Salamandridae > Triturus > Triturus cristatus. The sequence continues at coordinate 1,184,106,004 of NC_140581.1, read as the reverse complement.
CCAAGCTGGAATTCCACTTCAGCGATGTCTCGGGTAATCATGTGCCTCACTTCTACTATAGCACCAATTGTTGTTCCCCTCACCACCATTTTGAACGCTTCCCATTATGGGTGTAGAGGCAGTGTCGGCATTCTTGGAAGAGTGCTTATCAATTGCGCTGGTCAAATGTGCTCGGAAGGGACCATCATCAAGCAATTGGGGGCTAAATCTCCCTGTCGGAACTGGTGTGGTTATCCACCCCCACGTGAGAGTGTTTTCGAGAGGACTATGATCCAACAGTGTTTTACCAAAATGTGTTGTGTCTGTTATTTGCGGCAGTAGGGTGGGGGGACATAGGATCCGATCAAACCATGTGTGCAGTGTATGTACTGGGGAATAGAAAGAGTATTGTCGCGCTTCTTCATTTTTACTATGCCATGCGTCTACTAGTGCCCATCCTTGCATCCAAGCCTCCAACGCTTTCGCTTGCCGTATTGCCATCGCTCCTGGGAGCAGGGTATATGACCTGTCTAGCTGCGTGTTTGACTGCGTTGTAATCCCCACCCAGAATCCACAGGTAATTGGCCCATTCCGATAGAGCTGCACTAACTTTTATTAAGAAGGCTTCTTGGTCCGATTTAGGGGCATAAATGCTACCCAGTACCACTGGCATGCCATCCACTTTCATCTCACCAGCACATATCTGCCATCCCCATCTATGCGCTAATCATGTATCTCGAAAGAAACCCCTGCCCGATCCACACCGCTGCACCCCTTGCAAACGCCGAATAGGTGGTGTGGTATAATTGCCCTCTCCATTTTTTCCAGAGTTTACAGGCCTCAGAGGCATTTAGATGTGTTTCTTGCAGGAACACTATCTGGGATTTACGCCTGGCCAATTGTGCCTGAATACGATGCCGTTTGTGGATAGAGCCCATGCCCCTCACATTCCAGGTTGTAAACTTATATATGGACAGCACCGCCGTTTATGCTGAGTGTGTGCGTTAGCGACGCTCCTTTCTGTTTCTCTCCCTTCCTTAGCTAGGGTGGTATCTTGTGTGAGTGTGCCCTTCATAACTCATCCCAAAACAACAGTCCAACCTTGAATGTGTGACCAAACATACGCCATTAGTGGCAACATATTAAACATAATACAAGCATTTGCCAGGGGGGAATTTAGAACAGCCGCAGTCAACCTCGTTCCTGGGAAGCTATATTGTAGTGCTCCAGGGATGGATCTGAGCAAGATAGAGAGGGGATAGAGTGTGGGGGGGGGTGGGGGGTGGGGGGCGGGGGGGGGGGGGGTTGCCGCCCAGACCCGGGGCCGATCCCTCTACCCCACAACAAAATGTCTGTTAATGTTCCTTCAGTTAGTTCATCAGTTTATTTACCGGTTGCGGTTAGTTCTGCCTTTCTGTTTCTTGTTGGGACCTTGTGTGTTTTGATGTATGGGGATAGTCCGAGAGAGCCTGTGGTCCTCATTTAAGGGAGCTGTGATTTTCAGTATTTGGGGGTCACCTTTTTATTCAGTCTAGCATGTCCCGGGCTATTTGGGGAGTAACAGATGACACACAAATACTGCATAATAGCACATGCTCAGCACGCGGGATGTCAGTGCTAGGTTTCCGGTTTCGCTGTGTGTTTCAGACATTTCAGATGAATGTACCAGTAGGCTCACTTTCACTTAATGCAGGTAAAAAAGGCCTGCTGACTAAAATTATTTACAAAACACAGTATGCTGCAGTGCTTAATTTGTAAAATATGAAGTGCAGGTGCTCACATTTTTTTAAGAGGCCACACCCACTTCCCAGGTTCCACCCGGGGTCCACCCACTTCCTTCATTAACCCCTTCGCTGCCAGGCCTTTTCCCCCTCCTGTGCCAAGCCTTTTTTTGGCTATTTGGGGTAGTGCACGCTTAGGCCCCTGTAACTTTTTGACCACATAAGGTATCCACGCCAAATTTGCGTCCTTTTCTTCCAACATCATGGGGATTCTAAAGGTACTCAGGGTTTGTGGATTCTCCTAGAGGGGTCACAGAAATGAGCCAAAATACAGAAAAATTTTGTGTTTTTTCGGAAAAATTTGAAAAACGGGCTGCAAATGAAAGCATCTGGGATTTTCCCTGTAAATGTTATCAAAAAAGGGTTTGTGGGGTTGAAATCATAATTTTCCCAGCTTTTCGGGGATACCTGACTTTTGTCAGAAACCCAACATTTTTTACACAGTTTTGGCATTTTTCTGGGACATAGCCGATTTTTGCTATTTTTTGTGCTTTTGACCTCCTTCCAGTTAATGGCAGAAATGGGTACAAAAGCAATAATGGATCCTGGAAAGCTATACATTTTCGAGAAGAAGACAAAATTCTGAATTCAGCAAGGGGTCATTTGTGTAGATCCATCAAGGTTTTTTTATAGAAACAAACAGTTAAATATAGGATAAATTTGAAATTAGTTGAAAAAAACAGCCTTTTGTATCAACGTTTTCACCTGTAACTTCTTCTAATTATGACAGGTCTTTGAAAGCAATATACCGTTGCATCCGCTGGACATTACTGGTTATGGGGATATATAGGACTTGTAGGTTCACCAAGAACCCGACGAACCCAGAGCCAAAATCTGAGCAGCAACTTGCAATGGTTTTTTATTATGTACCGGGTATCTAGTAATTATTCTGTAAAAATGTGTACATGAAAAAATCGGTATGAAAGACACCTATGTATTTCTGAAATGGGAACAAAATATAGAGTTTAGAAGCAGTAGATATTTGCACATTTCTGAAATTGGGAATACTGAGAATTATCAGTCATTTTTTAGATAATAACAGCTCCTTTACAAATCTGAATTACCCCAAGTTTCCCGATAAAAATGGTACCTCACTTGTGTGGGTAGGCCTAGTGCCCACAACAGGAAACGGCGCAAAACGCAACGTGCTCACACCTCAATTTCGCAGTGAAAAATGACTCTTTTTTGGCAAAATGTCTAGCTGTAGTTTTTGAACCCTGGCTCTGCGGGCACCTTGGGAAACCTAGCAAACCTAAACATTTTTGAAAACTAGACACCCAGGGGAATCCAGGAAGGGGTGACTTGGCTGCCTCCCACCAGGGTCTGTTACCCAGAATCCCTTGCAAACCTAAAAAATTGTAAAAAAACCCCACATTTTCCCCACATTTCTGTCGTGGAAAGTTCCGGAATCTGCGTGGATCCACAAATTTCCACCCACCCCACGTTCCCCAAAGTCTTACGAGAAAAACGGTACCTCACTTGTGTGGGTCGGCCTAGTGCTTGCGACAGGAAACGGCGCAAAACGCAACCTGGTCACACCTCAATTTCGCAGTGAAAAATGACCCTTTTTTGGCAAAATGACTAGCTGTAGTTTTTGAACCCTAGCTCTGCGGGCACCTTGGGAAACCTAGCAAACCTATACATTTTTGAAAACTAGACACCCAGGGGAATCCAGGAAGGGGTGACTTGGCTGCCTCCCACCAGGGTCTGTTACCCAGAATCCCTTGCAAACCTAAAAAATTGTCAAAAAAAAACACATTTTCCCCACATTTCTGTCGTGGAAAGTTCCGGAATCTGCGTGGATCCACAAATTTCCACCCACCCCGCGTTCCCCAAAGTCTTACGAGAAAAACTGTACCTCACTTGTGTGGGTCGGCCTAGTGCCCGCGACAGGAAACGGCACAAAACGCAACGTGGTCACACCTCAATTTCGCAGTGAAAAATGACCCTTTTTTGGCAAAATGACTAGCTGTAGTTTTTGAACCCTAGCTCTGCGGGCACCTTGAGAAACCTAGCAAACCTATACATTTTTGAAAGCTAGACACCCAGGGGAATCCAGGATGGGGTGACTTGGCTGCCTCCCACCAGGGTCTGTTACCCAGAAACCCAAAACCACCTGGTGATTTTTTCAGCTAAAATTGAGATTTGCAGGGGATTCTGCATACCTCCCTGGAAGCCCCCGGGTATCTAGTTTTCAGAAATGTATGGGTTTGGTAGGTTTCCCTAGATGGCCGCCGTGCACCGGGCCAAAAACCCAAGTGACCCCCCTTGCAAAACCAGGTGGTTTTGAGATAGGCAATTTTGATGTCACCACACTACGTTTTGGGCCCTTGCCTGTCGCGGGTACTTGGGCCTCCCACACAAGTGAGGCATCATTTTTACCGGGAGACCCAGGGGAACGCTGGGAGGTGGGAAATTTGAGTGAGCCCGGTAATGCCACAACTTTCCCACACAAAAAAGTGTGAAAAAAGTGATTTTTTCAGCTAAAGTTGAGGTTTGCAGGGGATTCTGGGTAAGGAAACGTTGGGGGATCCATGCAAGCCATACCTCCCTGGAAGCCCCCGGGTGTCTAGTTTTCAGAAATGTATGGGTTTGGTAGGTTTCCCTAGATGGCCGCCGAGCACGGGCCAAAAAGACAGTTGACCCCCTTGCAAAACCAGATCGTTTTGACATTGTTTCTACAGCGTGAGAATTTCAGCACAATTTTGCATGGAAAATGTGACAGATATTTTGAGCTTTGCAGGACATTGAGGATAAAAAAACTTTTTGGAATTCACAAGAGAGACATCACCATGAACTCCCATGGGTTTACGACAATATCTACAGTTGGTGTGTTATTTTTACATGGAACATACACCTTGGCAGAGAAACTAAAAAGACAAAGATTCCTGCACAGCCATCTATTCCTCAAACGCACACACATACTGGTTGGATTTGGCTAGAGGGCGAGTGATGGTTCAGTATATTAAATTTTATTAACGAGATTTCACAAAAATGGAATGCACTGTCAATAATTAAATGGAGAAAAAACTGAACCAATGACTCGCAGCTCGTGAGCTGTAAAGCCACGGCAAGGCACCAACCGCTTTACAGGCCATTCACACACCTTTCATACGTGATACACACAAGACCATTCGCACCACCAGGCACAAAAACAACACATTTCAAAATTCACAAAAGGGACACGGTACACCCTGCTTCAGAAAGGCAAATATTACTGCACAGCCATCTAATCCTCAAGCACACACACATACTGGTTGGATTTGGCACGAGGGTGAGTGATGGTTCAGTATATACAATTGTATTAGCAAGTGATTTCACAAAAATGAAATGCACTGTTAATAATTGAAAGGGCGAGAAACTGAACCATTGACTCACAGCTCGTGAGCTGTAAAGCCACGACAAGGCACCAACCTCTTTACAGGCCATTCATACACCTTTCATATGTGTGAGACATACAAAACCATTCACACCGCCAGCCGCGGGCCCATCACATAACAAAACTCACACCAGCACACAGCGCCATTCAAGGGCCCATCACTTTCACACGCCCACATTCCTGACACAGCAACTACACAAGCTGATGGATTGCGTGGAGTGGCACTCAGCTAGCAGTGTGTGTAGTGACCAGCAGCAAGTCACTACTCACACACAGCCAGCCGAGCGCCAGTCCACGCACACCACTAGCCGAGCGCCAGTCCACGCACACCGCTAGCTAAACACCAGTCCACGCACACCGCTAGCTAAACACCAGTCCACGCACACCGCTAGCCAAGCGCCAGTCCAGGCACACCACCAGCCAAGCACCAGTCCACGCACACCGCCAGCCAAGCACCAGTCCACGCACACCACCAGCCAAGCACCAGTCCACGCACACCGCCAGCCAAGCATCATTTCACGCACACCGCCAAAGAAGTGCCAGTCCACACACACTGCCAACACAGTTAGGATTTTTTTAGACAAAAATAAAAACACAAACAAATCGCAAATAGATACAAATCTACGAACACAAAATCAGAAACTAAACACATTGCACTAACGCCAACCTTGAAACAGAATCAAATTTTTCAAAGAATACAAACCAATCAGTTAACTTTACCACTCATGAATGCTCCCAAAAATTATTTTGCGTATCGTACGCTCTAAAACAAGCAGGGACACACAGCCCAGGTTTAGATGGACAGTCGGGGCAGTACATACGAATCTCCTTCTGCGTACCTCTTCGCCAACAGACTCTGCATCTCCTAGTGGGAAAATCTTTTGCCGGTGTGGGAGGGATGAAATCAGGAAAGTGGCGATCTTTCAATCGAACCACATCCTCCACCACTCCAAATCTAGGAACACTTGCCTGTTCCACAACAACAAGGCTAGCTATCACAGAGTGCTGAAACTGAAGAAATGTCAACTTTGACGCAGGAGAACACTCCTTGAACACAATAAAAGCATTGAAAATTGCTAATTCGAAGAAATGCATGGCCAACTTCTTATACCAAACATAAGCCTTCCGAATAGCAGAGTAAGGTTCCAACCTCTGATCTACTCTGTCAACACCACCTATGTGCTTATTGTAGTCTAGAATGCACACAGGTTTGCGTACTTCAGTAACCTGACCCCAAACAGCCACAGGTGAAGTACTCTCATCATGGATGGTAGTCACCATGTACACATCCCTCCTGTCCACAAATTTTACAGCTAGTAGTTCATCACTACGCAAGGAACTGCACTGCCCCCTCTGAAGTTTTTTGCAAACAAGCTCTTTCGGATAACCTTTACGGTTAGAGCGGATTGTGCCACATACAAAAGTGTCCACTTTATACAATTCCTTAAATAATTGCACAGCAGTATAGAAGTTATCAAGGTACAAATGGTGGCCTCTGTGAAACAGTCTTCTAGCAAGATCCCACACAATTTTCTTTGCAACTCCAAAAGTGGACGGACAACCTGGGGGGTCAATAGTAGAATCTCTACCAGTGTACACACAAAAATAAAAAACATATCCTGTCCTACTCTCAGACAACATATACAGCTTAATTCCATAGCGTGCCCTCTTGCTAGGGATGTACTGCCTAAAAACCAAACGGCCCTTGAACAAGACCAAAGACTCATCAATAGATATTTCTTTCCCTGGAGTATAGATCTCAGGAAATCGATCTACAAAGTGATCAAAAACGGTCCGAATCTTAAAGACGGTCACAGTCAGGGTGATCTCGTGGCAACGCCATAGAATTATCAACAAAATGCAGCATACGTAGCAAAAGTAAATACCGATTACGAGTCATAACTGCAGGAAATATGGCAGTTGCCAACAAGGGGCTAGTAGACCAATATGAAGCCAAGGTTGGCTTCCTTACCACACCCATCAATAAAGTCAAACCCAAAAACTTCTTAATCTCTTCCAGATATGTGGGAGTCCACCGGGTAGCTTTAGACTGGGGCCTAAGTTTGTCACTGTTGTCCCTCAAAAACTGTTCAGCATACAAATTTGTCTGCTCAACAATCTCACCCAAAAATACATCATCCATAAACAACTGAAAAAACTGTATAGGCAAAAAGTTTTCACAATTCACTGTACACCCTGCATCACCGCTAAAGGCAGGCAACACCGGCTGCACCATGTTTGGATCAACCCAAAGTCCAGCACTTCCAGTAGGAAGCCTAGCAGCCTCAGACTGCAATCCAGATGCCTCTTGCACCATCGGCACAGCAGTTTCCTCCTCTAAGACAGGCACTTCATCCGCACTGAGAGTTGCTCCATCCACACCAAGAGTACCTTCATCTGCACTGAGAGTACCTTCATCATCCGATGATTCCATGTTGAGTGAAAACTCACTGCCAGAATCTTCCCCTCCCTCCTCTCCCTCAGACGCACTGTCAGTCTCATAATCATGCTCAGAGGAAGATTCAAGAAGCATACCGACCACCTGTTGAGCAGTCATTCTACGGATAGCCATATTGCTTACTAATAAAGGTAACTTGTCAAACAAGTCAACAACAACAAACACTTTGTAAAATAAGTAATAAACAAAAAGCACTTTTATCAAAAACTCAAATATACTCCAAAACAATACCACTCACTTGCCAGAGGCAGCTAAACTACTCACCACCACCAACTCTGTACAGACACAGTATGGATCAACAATATCCCACTAAAAAAGAAAGAGAAAAGCAATTACACATAAGACTATGCAAAACACATCGCAAAGAATTTCATGCTCAAACCACTAACTAAATATGCCGCCATTATGACATCACTTACAAAAAAATTCATTCAGACATTATATTATTACTCATTTGGTGCAAATACAACAACAACAAAATTCTTACCAAAACTGCAGAACAACCACTGTCGAAAAGCTTTAGACTAGAATAAAAAGGAGAAAAAAACTTTATTGTAACATATGCATATAATGCTCTAGACCATCACGTACTGCGCAAAATTTATTGCTTGAACCTCCCACTTTCAAGAAGGAAAGATCGATGGCCCAATCCTTTACAAGCAACGCGGCGAGAATCTGGAACTGAGCCTCAGCTCCGGACCACCCCCTCCCTCTTCCCAGTCCTTCAAAACTGACCTCAAAGTTCTCCTCCTGCAAAGACACTTCCAAACTTAATTCACACCCTCTCTATTGTCTGAAGGAAGTCTTTACATTATAGGAAATTCTGTTCTCCATGCCCGTAGAAGTGCCTTCCCAGTGTGTTCCTGTGTTTTGCGTGTCTGCCATTTATTGCACTTTTATACCTCTACCTGTACTTTGTACTCTTTTGTAAGTTGCACACATGTCACTTTTCCTCTTGTAACGTATTGTTTGCTACCTCTTGTATTTTGTTTGCTTTTGATACATGCACAATTACCACCATTGCCTCATGTAACATAACGTTTGCTCTTGTTTTCAGAGTGTCTGCCATTTATTGCAGTATTTTACCTCATGTGACATCCATCAGAGAGCTGCGTGAATAATTACCTGGTAATCCCCTCATCACAATGCAAACACCCACCCGAAATAGGTACCCAGTGAGGTCACACCGTTCGCATCGCCCTAACCTGCTCAAGGTTCATGTGACCTCAGTGACAGTCACAGCGACTGGATCACTGTTGCTCTAGGGTGTGCTGCTTCGTAGGCCTGTCAGCAACACTGGAGATGAACTTCAGTATGGATTGTGGTGGACAGGCCTTCAAGGATAACCCACAATTGACACCACTACAGTACACCTGCTTGTGCTAAGACATCAAGCCTTCTAAGGTCTAGTGGGGCCTTCTACGGTCTAGCATGGGAATGTGCTCCCTCAGTACAGTGGTGTGGTGGACTGGTCATGAATGCTGAACCCGGTTCCCCAGTTCCAAATTCAACAGCTCCGGCCATAGTGCCACATCCCCACTGAACGCCATACTTGCCCACTGAGAGAAACTCGCACTGCCTTCAGCTATAACGTAATTGTGCCCACTATAAACACTTGGATGTGGCTCAATTCAAATTATGCACTTGATAAGAGTAATACACTGCCTAAAAAAAAAAAAACACTCATAGGGAATGCAAAGCATGTGAAATGTAAGCAGAAATAACATGGTTACCTAAACGATCTCTCACTAACTATTCACAAATCAGCGAGTGGTTTCACCTGAAAAGTTATGGACATGACTAGAGGGCCCTGAAGGGAACCGTTTCACTGTCCATTGCTTACATCCTTACAAAACATAAGCAGTATGGTAGACCACATCCATAAACACAGAGCCATGGTGCACATTGTGTTTTCCAATTCACCCATCAACCAGGTATTGCAGTACCTCCAGGAATGGTACTCTCTCCCACCCTGGAAACAACAATGCTGTTCAAAGGAAGACGAGAAAACGAAAGTAGCACTTCACTGGCAAACTCTGTGATGCTGGTGTATTTGGATGTAAAAAAAACCAATCAAGCCACTTTGCAACCCCTCTGTCTTACTTTATTTTGCCCCCCCTGGAAACAACAATGCTGTTCAAAGAAAGAAGAGAAAACGAAAGTAGCGCATCACTGGCAAACTCTGTGATGCTGGTGTATTTGGATGTAAATAAAATCAATCTGGCCACTTTGCAACCCCTATGTCTTACTTTATTTTGCCCCCCCCTGGGAACAACAATGCTGTTCAAAGGAAGACGAGAAAACGAAAGTAGCACTTCACAGGCAAACTCAGTGAAGCTGGTGTATTTGGATGTAAAATAAAAAAAAAACAATCTGGCCACTTTGCAACCCCTCTGTCTTACTTTATTTTGCCCCCCCCCCCCCGCGAACAACAATGCTGTTCAAAGGAAGACGAGAAAACGAAAGTAGTGCTTCACTGGCAAACTCTGTGATGCTGGTGTGTTCCGATGCAAATAAAAACAATCTGGCCACTTTGCAACCCCTCGGTATTACTTTATTTGCCCCCTGCCTCCCACACACCCACTGATCCTAAAATCCCCCCTCCCCAGCCCCAAAACTCACCTTTACTCTCGACGCGCAGGAAGCAAATGGCTTCCTGCGCCTCGGAGAGCAAAGGGGACACCTCCAATGATGTCAGCGCGCCTCGCGCGCTGACGTCATTGATGACGCGGGGGAGGGGGGTGGGGGGAGGCAGGGGAAGGTCTTCCCCTGCCTTCCCAGTTAAAAAAACAAAGATCGACCACTCACGGGGGGAGCGCCAGCGCTTCCCCCGTGGGTGGGTGTCATGACGAGATGGTCTCGTCATGGGCACAGCGCGACTGTGCTCCATGACGAGACCATCTCGTCATGGGCACAGAACGGGTTAAAAGAGATCTCAGTTCCCCTTGAGACTAGTTGTACTATCAACCTTTTTATTATGCTTTGCACACCTCCCACGCTCTGGCCAGTGAGCCTGCGTTGCTTAAACAGGTGCCTCTCACAGGGACATGCTAAAAGTGTGAATACTCGCACGTGCTGCAAGCCTGCTGATCCTGTACAAGACACCAGTATGTTGTTATAATACATTAATAATATCCCATCCAATAACATTCCCATGACAAGAATGTCTCTCCATTACTCTGGAGTGCCACGCAAACTTCAATCCACAACACCAGCCACGTTCCTACCAATTCAAGAGGAAATAATTTATTTCATTAAACATGCTTTTTTGTCAAGCACAGTCCTCTCCTCTCTTTATCTGAAAATAAATTACATTTATTCCAAGCAGATTCTAACATAACAGTGCCCGTAACAATGCTAGCTACCGCAGGGCTGACTCACAGTATAAAAACGACAACAGGAAAATGCTGCTACCCAAAAAAATGTATACACTTGCACTTCTACACTGCTTTAAATTTCAAGTTAGAATGCCAGTAATAGAACTCAGTGGGTTAGTGCCCAGTAGCAAAGATTTGAAACATGAGATTCTTTCAGTCTATGCCTTAGTTTTAAGCACCGCTTGTTGCAGAAAAAATTACTGACGAGACACCAGAAACGCAAGATAAACATTACAGAGACTGCATTTTAATTTTAGTTTTAATTTACCTGAGGCCTGCTGTGCAACACGCTGCTTGCTGCTTGCTGTTTCTGTTTTCTGTGTCCGATTAGTGCTGAGGCTGCGCAGTATGCTGGGGCGGGCCGCGGGCGAAAACAGTGATCATTGGTCCAAGTCAGGACCCACACTTGAGGATTTGACAAGGAGACACAGGGCCGGACTAATGACATATTTTTAAAGCGGTCATTGGTAGCACTTCAGTGATTGATTGAAGTGACCGGAAAGCTGAGGCAGGGACCCATGCGGTTTCTGACAGTGTGTATGTAGTGTTCTAACCTCCAGTGATACACGATACACCCACCCACCACCGACGTTACTGTGTCAGGTGACGCGGTTAATAAAACTGCCGAGCGCACGTGCTCGTGGCCATTCCCACTACACTAACTATGTGTCCTGCGTGAGTCTTTGCAGCGCAGCATGAGGGCCAAGTGCCCATCATTACACTGGCGACGAGGGGGCTGTGCCCTGGCGTGCAGCAGCCCAGCTGTAGGAAAAGGGGGAGAGAGCTGCCTGCGTGAAGGCCCCCCAGCAGGCGGAAAGCGCCGAGGAAGTCGGGTGCCCACCCCGACCCCGTCAAACCCTGCCGCTGTGCCCCGTGGTGAAGGCAAGCCGAGCGGAGCCCACCCGCATCGGCCACGACCCCGCGGAGGGAGGAGGTCAGGTGCCCACCCCGACCCCGGTCGAGCCTGCCGCCGTGCCCGGTTTGAAGAGTGGTCCGAGCAGAGCCCACCCGCGTCGGCCACGACCCCCGCACGTGGAGTGAACCACGCGGGACGGAGGAGGCCCGCCGGCCCGGCGTGATCGGAGGACTACGGGTGCCCAACAGAAGGGAAGCTCCCGAGGAGGGTGGCATCAGCAGCACCCCCCACCCCGCCCCCCCGCGTGCCGCTGCGAAATGAGGAGGCCGGTTGCGGGAAGGGGACGAAAATCAACATAAAAGCAAGAGCGGAGCCCACCCGCAGCCACAGCACCGAGCAGCGACCCCTGTCTCCTCCGCCCACCGCCCGCGCAGCATGCGAGCCGAGTGAGGCTGCCGCGGGAGGAGCATGGGGAGAACAGCGCCAGCGAAAGAAAGAGGAGCTGCAGGAGTGCACGAGAAAGCAGCGAGGCGGTCCGCCTCATGATCCACAGCCCAGCGAAGCGGCAAGGAGTTCCGCGAGTGCCCCCCTCCCTGCCGCGCGAGGACTGCAGGAACCTGCCGCGGGCAGGGAGGGCGATCAGAAAAGCGAAGAACGGCCGCCGCCGGCCATTTGGGTGAGGACCCCCAGCGGTACGAAAGAACTGCAGGCAAGCGGCCAGCGCCGCCAAAAGTAAACCAAAACGTGTGCGCGATGGCACTGACAATGCCTGTGCCCCCCTGCCCCCAAACACACACATGTAAAAGATTTACCTGCTGTCTGGTGGTGTCCTGCTCCCAATGTTCTGCTGGCTCCAGCTCTTCTATATGGCCGGGTGAAGCCTGGAAGAGTGAAAGGAAACAAGACAGAAAGTTCTAGCAGCAAAGAAGGTTGCTGTGGAATGAAATAGGAAGCAACACTGCCATCTAGTGGCCGGTTCCAGCAACTGCACTGGAAGCAATGCAAACAGCATGTTTAAAGTCAGCAAACAAGGGGAAGCCATGGAGGCAGACGACAGTGTGCCAGAGGGACGCAGTGCCATCCCACAGTGACAAGGAGAAAGGAAAGGGTCTAGCCACACCCACCTTAGCGAGGATTGCGCTGTCGCCGCATCAAGTGGAGTGAACCCTCGAGAGAGCCAAAGGACTCAGCGCAGATGTACCCCAGTCGCGGAAAGTACACAGCAGCGCCTACAAAAGAGGAACTCACGGAAGAAGATGTGCGCAGCAAGTATCCAACGACACTGAAGGGTAAGGATGCAGAGGGCACACCCAGTGGCGCCAAGAAGCCACCACAACCAGAGATCACACGGTGCAATGAGCAATGCTACACTGAAGATGTACCACGACGGTACGAAGATGAGCGCGCACCAGCGCACGACAAAGCAGCGAACACAGGTAGTCACACGACATGACGTACCTCGTGAACACAGGTAGTCACACGACGTGACGCACCTCATGAAGCCGACCAGCCGGATGGTCGCACCACAAAAGCCAACCCACCAGGGGTTGCGAAAGGAGGTGACCGACGCAAGGGTCAAAGTGAATGTCACACCAACCAGTGACCAGCCAGGTGGTCAACACACAGAAGCCAACCCACCAGGGGTTGCGAAAGGAGGTGACCAACGCAAGGGTCAGTGAAACTACGGAACAAGAGGTCTGACGAAAATACCGAAGGTATCCTGCCAGAGATCGGCAGAGTGGACCGTCAAGTGGTCCAAGAAGTTCAAGAACGAAGAGGACCAAGAGCATTGTCCCACGAACTTCGACAACCAAAGTAGCCAGGGAAAGGAGAAGACGAAGAGAAGGTCACGATGCTAACTCTAGATGCTGAGGAAGATGGAGAGAGTGTCCTCGGACGAGGACAAGACCAGGGGGAACACGTGCAGAGTGCGCACGCTGCATGGAGAAGCCTGGCCAGACCAGAGGAGAACAGAAACGGTCCAGGTTACGTCGTGAAGCGAACGGATGAAGATATCGGAGTGGCACGACTGCCACTACAAGAAAAGAAGAAAGAAGAGATCGGAGTGGCACGTTTGCCACTGCAAGAAGAAGAAAAGAAAGAAAGAGATCTGAGTTGCACGGTTGCCACTGCAAGAAGGTGAGAAGAAGGAAATAGATCCGTGGCACGTTGGCCACTGTTAAGAGTGGGAGGAGAAGAAGTCAGAGTGACTCGACACCCTCACGGAGAAAAGAACCGAGGAAAGAGAGAGGAGTGTGGCAAGACTTCTCACACCTTGAAGATAAGGAAGGCGAAAAGTGCCAGAAAATGGAGCGCAAGTCCTGAGAACACCCGTGGCACTGAGAGAAGACCATCTGCTTCACGATGCTTCAGCACACCTGGGATCTGCAGAGGTGAGCACGCTGGATCATTCGGAACATCCACCTTTGGGGTCACACGGACACTGGACAATGCCAGCCGTGGTGACTCAGGGGCAGAGGCCTCAGGGATGCCAGTGAGAGAGCGTCCCCGCGATGAGAGATGGTCATCAGCTGCCCTCCAGCAAAGGTCCCAGGAGGATGAAGACATCGCGCGCGAAGACAGGAGCCAACAGCTACCCTCCAGGTACGACTGCGGAACCTGTGGTGAGACTTGTCGTCTCCTCTGCACCCACACTGATCGGCGTGCGAGTAACACGATACAGTACACCCAGCCCAGGACAAGTCTGATAAAGAGGGCCTCAGGGATATCCCGTGGCAGGGGAACACCCGCGAGAGGGGCATCATGGTGAGAGGGGTGTCTTGCAAACAACCCGTCTTGTGCCAAGCAGAACACACGCTACTGATGAAGAAAAGGACAGGACTGTAAGATGAACCGCAAGAACTCCAACTGCGTTTGTCGCCATGGAAGTAAAGTGAAGAAAAGACTGTGAGAACACTTCAAGGCAGAGCCGTCAACAGACAGGATCCATTGAGCACCCATGGCTGGTGCCACAGTGAACTGTTGGTCTCCGCGGCAGGAAGAACGTCATATGTGACTCCAAGCAGCTGAGGCGTAAGAGACTCTGCAGAAGTTTGGTCACTGTATCACATCTGTGTATATCTTTTTTTCTCCCACAGGTTGAATTTTGACTTTGGGTTTTCGTCATTAAAAATTGGGAGGGATGTAGTGTCCGTGCATGGACACGTTCTAGTGTTCTAACCTCCAGTGATACACGATACACCCACCCACCACCGACGTCACTGTGTCAGGTGACGCGGTTAATAAAAAGGCCGAGCGCACGTGCTCGTGGCCATTCCCACTACACTAACTATATGTCCTGCGTGAGTCTTTGTAGCGCAGCATGAGGGCCTAGTGCCCATCATTACAGTGTGTGTCTCATAATAGGGCAGGCATCTGCGACGTCAAATTTGATATATTTAAAGGAAAGTCCTGTGCAATATCAGCTCTTCGCCGCCACCGGTAAGACCCGTGCTAACTCAGTGAGCAGGCAGCACCTAATATCGTGTGTAGACCCGGCCCTGACTAATAAGTGCCGGTGCTTAGCACCGGAAAGCACCGGCACAAATTAAGCACTGGTATGCTGTAACCTCTGTGCTACCTGCATGAAACCTGCGACAAGGGCAGTAGTTCCTTAATGAGAAGGGCAAGCTTTGTGCTCCTCTCTAGGTTTAAAAAAGTCCCAAATCTATCATAGTCAAGGGCCGCATAAGCCTTCGCACACACACTTGATTAGTGTGCGGTAAGGCCAAAATCCAAAAACCAAGATCACAAATTCTTGCAATTCCTGTGCCAACATGCTTCAGCAACAGTGATTTTTTTAGATGTGTAGCGCTAGATCCACAAATTCTATTTTCCATCTACAAAGGCTTCTTATGCTACTAGAATGGTGAAAGAACTTAGTTATCAATCAAGACTGAAAAATCCACTTCTGGTTTGAGATTTTCTTTTAAATGGACTCCTAAAAGGACGTCTTTAGATTCTCTGTAGGCTGCTGTATGAAGTTTAGTGAATCTTGGGGTTCTGTAGCTCTGGTGGTCCGATTTCTGCTTGTTTAAAAAAATAACTTCTGTAACAAACATCTAGTGGTTCATTAGCTGGGTTTACAGAATGCCCCTTTTGAACCTTCAGCATCTGTTCTGCAGTTAAAGTGTTATTTTTAGTTCTCACAACATCTACATGTATACTGGGAGAGCTTGAGTCCCTGGTGAGTACTCTTTACTATCTCAGTTCTTTTACTGGCAAAGTGATATGTAAGCCAAATCCGGGTTTCATTCCGAAAGGAAATTCTCTGTTTCATATTTCACAAGCATTTGTTTGGCCAATTTTTGATCCTGAAGAATAAGGGACATGTTGATCTGTTCATTTATTAGATGTACATCACCCATTACTCATCTACGTGTATATATAGAGTGAAAGTCTTCAACCCTTTTAAGTATTTATTCATTTGATTTGGAGGCTTAAGGAAAGGAACAAAAGCAACCTCGAAACAAGGTACACTCGACTTGGATAGGCTAGGTAGGAAAGGACCCAAGAGTATTTACACTGCCCCATCCCCAGCTTAACTGTTCCCTCAACTCAAAACCACACCGTATTCCAGAACCTAGAACTGGAAACACCGCCACGCCCACAATAGGATACCCCACTTTATACTAACACCACACACCTTTCCCTTTTAAACAAATGTGAAAACATACATGATAATAATCTGTACCACTAATAGACTGTACGACTATGCATACTGGTTCACTTATAAATACAAGAATGTAAAGAAAACATCAGGAATAAACCACACTATTGAATATTTCACTAAAACAGTACAATAATTTTACAAACTGTACCTTCATGTTCTTTCATAGTCCTGGAGATATTGGGGTATTTTGAGGCACCTTTTTGATTTACCATTTTCAGACATTAAGGTTCTTCCACAAGAAGAACCATAATCCCTTCCATTAGATGACTTACAATTTTTTGGTGACTTTCCCAAATCCTTTGGAATTTGTGTCTGATCCCACATGATCTGCCTACTGGTCTTTTAAAAGAACCACTCTAAGATTCCAAATCTGCCACCCTCCATTTTGATAGCATTCCTGAAACGTTTAACAACTTTACTTTATGCTGTAAATTTTGAACTAGTTGAGCTCCCACTGGAGCTCTAATTTTTACCCAGTCACCCACCTTAACATTCAATTATCTCAGAACATGTTTACCATCAAATTCTAGTTTCTGATTTAACTATCTTCTGATGCTCTTTATTTCTCCACTCGTCATTAGTGGAAACATTCACTTAACCCTTATTCCAATCCATTTTTCTTGGCACTAATTTAGAATTAATTAATGTTTCTCCCTCTGCAAAGTTCATACGGGGGCTTGACTGTTGTCATATGAGGTGATAGGTGATACGAATCCAATCTATATTGTAGCTCTTTTTTCCAATCAAGCCCACTACTTTTAGCTAACAGATATCCCTCTTTCAGTGTCCTATTGAATCTTTCTACCATCCCATTCGATTCAGGATGGCATAACGCTGACTTCTTGTGTTTCACATCAACTGATATTAAGAACTCCTCCAATTCTCTGGAGCAGACTTGCACCCCATTGTCTGTCAGTATACTTCTTGGTACCCCTTTTTTCTGAAAAGACCTTCCAAAAAACAAAGGCCAGCACCAGAGCGGATATCAGATGAACAAGCTACTTCAGGCCATCTTGAGAATAGATTGACAACAACAAATAAATAGGATGTTGATCTCTCACCCTTCAAAGGCTTCATCAAATCAAGTGCTATTTCTTGCCACGTCCCCCTTGGAAGTTCTCTGCAAAACATGGACACACATCTAATCTTATGTATTTTGTCACTTTCTCTACACTCATAACATTCACAATTCTTTCGCTCTGTCTCAATATCTAATCCCAGCCTCCAGAAATCTGACCTAATTCTTTCTTTAAGTTTGTTACGTTTGATCATTCCCAGATGTCCCTCATGTGCCATATATTATCCTGATCCTCATGCCTCCAAGAATAACTAGATGATCACCTCTGAAAACCAATCCATCATAAACAGACAGTTTGTTCCTGATCATCTGTGTTATATGCTGTAATTGTACTTATTATTTACACATGTCTCTTTAAAGATTAGAATGTGTTGTGCTGGGTAATCTAGAGTTTGGAATGTAACTTGTACAATATCATTCTTACTGGGATCTTGAGTTGGAGAAGTCGTGGGTTCATATCTCTGGATTAAATCCTTTTCTTACAAAGAAGAAGAACCTGTTTTGCAGTATTATTTCTACGTTATTCCCATACAACATATATTGGCGACGATTGGGATTATTTTGAAGAACCCACCGACCGTGTTTGGACTATCTACAAAAGTTCATCTTCAACTTTATTGATTTTCAACTGATTCAAGACAAATGGCACCTACATGAGTGTTTTCTCATGTAAAACTTAAGAGACTATATTTACATCGCTGCTTTTCTGCTTAAGCTTAAGCATTTTATTTTTTACAATCTGTGGACATATTTGGAACTGCTTCAGTGCGAAAACTTTGTGGATTTGAATTCTTCAAAATTGCGCAGCCTGCGTTATCCACACGGAGATACTCGTGAGTGTTAGATTCGCTGTGGCTGATCAAATTTTATAGAAAGCACTCTACCTTGACGGCGGTTTCCGTTGCAGCTTGCTTATGTTTTAATTCTCGCCATTGTTCTACTGGAGTCGCGGGAGCAGTCGCGAGACCAGACGCGTATCTCAGCAACATCAGCACATCGTCTACGTCACGCCTCAACGTCGATTTCACTTCACGTATGCTCGTCACTGCGAGATTCTCGCACAAGCCGCCATCTTTGGTTGGGGAATACAACGTCATTAACATTACGGATTGAAAATATCCCGTTTTTGGCTTTTTGGATTCTCGGATTCTCTTTTTATTACGGACATCGAGCATATGGAACAATTGGTGGTATAGCTTGTTGAAGGAGAATTACTTCGCTTTTCAAGTGTCATGTACTTTTGTCTTAATCTGTTTCTTTTATTTTAATGATATTTACGTTCTAGACCATTAACATTGGTGATGTTATGGTTATTAATTAACCTAAAATATATTTGTTTTAGGTGTAATTAATAATTATTTGTCAAAATTCATACTTTGTTTACTGGACATATAATTATATTTTATATTTCAAGTATGTCATCATCTTCAGCAAACAATGTGATGCAGCCACCTCCATTTTTAACAAATCCTGGTAAACCGCTTATACCGTGGCATAGATGGTTTAGAATTTTTGACAATTATTTGGAAGCTATTGACGCAACAAAATACTCTGCAGGAAGGAAAAAAGCATTATTGTTTAACCATTTAGGTAATGCTGGTCAAGATGTTTTTGATAATTTACCTGTAGTAACTGCTCCACCCAGGGATGAAGGTTGGAATGTATACGCTGAGGCCTTGGCTAGATTAGGTAAACAATATGTAGATGAGCCTTCTGTTATGGTTGAACGTCACCTATTTTTTAAGCGTAAGCAAACACAAGAGGAATCCATTGAGGATTATTTAGCCGTGCTACGCGTTCTTGCTGCAAAGTGTCAATTTGCTTCCCAATTGGACACTTATTTGCGTGACCAGTTAGTGTTTAACTGTCATAATAAGAAAATACAAGAACGTATTTTAACATGTAAGAATCCTTCACTAGATGAGGTTATGGACATTGCAAGGAGTATAGAACGATCTGTTGTATCGTCGAAAATTTTGACACAGAATTCTTCCAGTAATGTTGATTCTAAAGTTTTGCAAGTTGATGTGTGTGCTAACAACAATGAAACAATTATTAGTGCAGTGTCTACGAAAATGAAAGTTAGCAGTTCTTCTGTAAAAAAAAGGTTCATGTTATAGATGTGGTTCTAAGTATCACATGGGGAATTCACCTAATTGCCCTGCACAAGGAAAAAGATGTAATACATGTAAGAAGATTGGTCACTTTTACACAGTATGCAGATTTTCCAAACATAAAAGTCAGATCAATAGCGTAGACATTGAACAGGAGGATATTTGCAGTGCTATGAACAACATGTTATCTACTATTGAAGTAAATAGTTTACGGGGTGATGTAAGAAGGTGTAAAGGACCGTTATGTAGCGTATCTATTGGGGTTATTGATGTAAATGTCATGGCGGATTCAGGATCCCCCATAACTATTTTAGATGAGATAACATTTTGTAAGTTTTGGTCAAAGGTTCTTTTGAAACCTACTGATGTAAATCCTAAAGCATTTGGGGGGTTTGATATTACCATGAAAGGATTTTTTTCTGATTCCATCAAGTTTATGGGCAGAGAGATTTACACAAAGATTTACGTTGCGGTGAATGGCAGGGACATCCTGGGGTGGCAAGATCAGGCAGATCTGGGAATTATTTTGAGACCTGGACATATTGAACCTGTTACGTTAGGTGATTTGCCTATATCAACTATTGTACATAAACATGATTTAGAAAAGCACAGTGTAGAAGATGTTGTAGCAAAGTATCCTAGCGTGTTTTCAGATAAGATAGGATTGGTTAAAAATTTCCATCATACTATCAAACTTAAAAAAAATGCTTTTCCTATTGTTCAAAAATGCAGACCTGTGCCTTTGTCTGCTAGAGAAGATTTACGGAAGACTTTGAATGATTTGTGTGCACAAGATATTATAATGCCTGTTGAGTCGTCGGAATGGGTTTCTGCGGCTGTAGTGGCTCGCAAGAGTTCTGGCGAGATCCGCTTATGTGCAGATTTGAAAGTCTTGAATAGAAATATTGTAGTGGTTTGCCATCCACTTCCTAAAATCCAAGAGATGTTAGCAAATTTAGGTGGTAGCAAATTCTTTAGCACAATTGATTTAAAATCAGCTTACCATCAAATTCCATTATCTAAGGAATCTCAATCTTTGACCACTTTTGTTACACCTTTTGGTGTCTTTATGTATAAACGTATGCCGTTCGGGTTAGCGTCGGCTGCTAGTGTATTCCAACGTCTCATGGACAAGTTGTTTACCGGAATTAAAGGCATTCAGGCTTTTCAAGATGATATTTTAATTCATACTCCCACTCTTGAGTCACACTATTCGCTACTGGATAAAGTTTTACATATATTAGAAGAGGCTGGTATGACTGTCAATAAAGGCAAATGTAAATTTATTACTCAGGATGTGGATTATCTGGGGCATAATATTTCTGTTGATGGTATCAAACCTAAATTGTCTCTTGTCAATGCCATTAAAGAAGCTCCGAGACCATTAGACAAGGATGCTTTGAGAGCCTTTTTAGGTTTAAGTGAGTATTATGCTCGGTTTGTGCAAAGTTATGCGATCATTGTACAACCTCTGAGGGACCTGTTAAAAAAGAATGCGAAATTTCTGTGGTCTGAGGAAACTCAAGTGTCCTTTGATAAGGTCAAAAAATTAATTTTGGAAGCACCGGCTATCAGAGCTTTTTCTCATGGTCATAGTTGTGTAGTTACTGTAGATGCTAGTTCAAAGGGTCTAGGCGCAGTTTTAAGTCAAATGGTGGAGGGAAAGGAATTCACTATAGCATTCGCGTCAAGGTCCTTGAGTAGTGCTGAATTAAATTACAGCACTATAGAACGAGAAGCTCTAGCATGCTTTTGGGCTGTAGAGAAGTTTAAAATGTATATCTGGGGTTCAAGATTTCAGTTGTTCACTGATCATAAACCATTGATATATATGTTAGGTGATAGTAATTCCAACAAAGCCTCCACTCGTTTAATCAGACTACTTGCTAGATTACAGGAATTTCATTTTGATATCAAGTACATTCCAGGTGGCAAAAATGTCAGGGCTGACTGTTTGTCTAGGATTCCCTTGGAGTGTGAAGTTTCGGATGGTGATAGCAATACTGATTCTGATGTGGTGTTTAGTATTAGTGATATCACACATATGACTAAGTTATCGGAAGAGGAATGGATGGAAGGTGCACAGAAAGATTCTTGCTTGGAAAGGGTGAAGAAGTTTTTGGTTCAGGGATGGCCGTGCGACAGGAGTTTATCTATGCAGGATAAATGTTTCTCGCAAGTGGCGCACGAGCTTTCAGTTGTCAATGATATTCTTCTTAGAGATGACAAAGTTGTACCACCCGAGTGTTTAAGGAGTAAAATTATAGTGCTTGCGCATGAGGGACATTTGGGAATTTCCAGTACAGTTAGGAAAATCAAAGATGTGTATTGGTGGCCAGGCATAGATAATCAAGTTAAGTTGTTTGTGGATAAATGTCCCGAATGTTTGTGTTCTGACAATCATTGGCGTAATTCTACTTTCCCTTTGTGTCCGGTGGAATGGCCCAGTGGACCATGGCAGAAGCTGGGGTTGGATTTTTCTGGTCCTTTTAACATACTTGGGAATGATTGCAGATTTTTGATTGTGGCTATTGACTATTTTTCTAAATGGTTGTATTTTTCTTTTGTCAGGAGCGCAGATTCCAAGGCAGCTATTTCTTTTTTGCAGCGTTTGTTTTTGATTGAAGGGCTGCCTTCCCAGATTGTTTCCGACAATGGTACTCACTTTGTTTCTAATGACTTTGAAAATTTTTTGAGTGAAGTTTCTGTAAAACATATTTTAGTGCCATTGTATAGTCCTGCCTCAAATGGGTTGGTTGAAAGAGCCAACAGAATGTTGAAGGAAGGGGTACAAACTGCCTTGAATAATGGGTTGGATGTGTATAAGTATATCTGTGATAAGATTTGGAGTTATAATGTGACTCCCCATTCTACTACAAACTTGTCCCCATATATGTTATTGAGAGGTAGGAAACCGGTCACAATGTTTAGTCCATCATGGCTGAAGGGTAAAGTTGATCTAGGTAATCAACATGAGATTGACTGGCAAAAAGTTAGGACATTTGTAAGGGAGAAACAGCTTTCTTATAAAGCTAACTATGATGCTAGGAAACATGTCAAGGATATGGATTTGGTTCCTGGAGATTGGGTACTCATTAAAAAACCTATTAGAGTTGGGAAAGGTCAATCTAAATTTTCGGAACCAGCTAGGGTCATAAAGGTGGCTAGAATGTCAATTATGTTGCAAGATCGTGGATGGTGGAATCGGAATGCTTTAATCAAACTTAAAAAGGGTCAAGCAAAAATTATTTGTGATAAGTTGAGGTCTCAAGGTAAATTGTTTGATCATTCAGATTGGTTCAATTTAGGTGATCTGAATGGCAAGAATGATAAAAATGAGTTGTCTTCGCATTTTTCTAATTCCTTGTTAAGAGAGGGGGATGGTGACAATGATTCTAGGAATAACGATTTAGTGATCTGTAATGACAATGGTGAAACTAGAAATGTAAGTGGTTCTGGTGACCACATGTGTGTAAGGCAAAGTTCTCGTATTAGAATTCCATCTTCTCGAAATAAGGATTTTGTTTATTATTAATGTGGTATTTTGTATGCCGTTTATTGTTTTCATTTTCTGTGTAAAAAGGGGGATGTGTTATATGCTGTAATTGTACTTATTATTTACACATGTCTCTTTAAAGATTAGAATGTGTTGTGCTGGGTAATCTAGAGTTTGGAATGTAACTTGTACAATATCATTCTTACTGGGATCTTGAGTTGGAGAAGTCGTGGGTTCATATCTCTGGATTAAATCCTTTTCTTACAAAGAAGAAGAACCTGTTTTGCAGTATTATTTCTACGTTATTCCCATACAACAATCTGCAATGCACACACGTTTTCTCTGAGTTTCTTTTTTGTGGGCCACCCCTTCAAATTGAATGGAATAATGGACATCCAAGTCTCATTCTTCTTCACTAAAAGCACCATCCGTCACAATACACACACTCTCATCAGCTCATATGGCATCATCCAGACTGTCACAATCGACATTTTGATCTGACACTAACCTGGATAAACAGTCCACAGTACTATTCAATACCCATATTCAACAGGAAACATGTACTCCTGCAGCTCTACAACCCATTAACGTATTCTGGCTGAAACACTATCCAATCCTTTTTTTCATGAACATTTCCTTCAAGGGTTTATGGTCGGTTCCCACAGTGAATGTTCTGTCTCAAAAAATACTTACATCCCTTGATCGCCCAGCAAACTACCAATGCTTCTTTTTAAATAACAGAGTAATTTTGTTCAGCCCCTCTCAGAGCACACGACCACACACAATTGTGTGTTCCTCACTTTCTTCAATGTGAAGCAGAACCGCACCCATCCCTTTGTTACTAGCATCATTAATTGCTTTTGTCAATCTGTATGCTTAGAAAGTATTAAGATTAGGAACATTACGTACCTCACCTTTCATCGCAGCAAACTCTTTCTGACAAATTTCAGTCCAATTAAACCCTGTGCCATTCCTGCAAAAACGCTGCATCTACCTCGACAGATTGCCTATGAATTTACTGTAAAATTCAACCAGGCCCAAGAAAGACACTAATTTCTCCTTGTTCTCTGGGGGACATAGTTTACATATCATTTCCACTAATTCAGATTACGGTTTTACCCCCTGAGAGGTAATAGTGTGTCCTAAATAAGAAACATCATGCTTACCAAACAAACACTTGCCAGCATCCAATGTCAGACCAATACTTTTTAACTTTTCAAAAACTGCAAAAACTCTTCTCTTGTGCTCTTCCAAATTGCTTCCATAAAGGAGCATATAGTCTTGAAAGCATTGTACCCCCTCCAACTTCCCAAGAATCTAAACCTTTAATCTCTGGAACACTGAAGCGGCTGATATGAGGCCAAAACGCATCCTCAAAAATGTAAATGCCCCTATAGATGTTATAAAAGCAGTTAGTTCCTGTGAGTTGGGATGCAACCTGATCTGATGATATGCAGATGGGAGATCAAGCGTTGCAAAGCATTTCCCATCACATATAGGAGACATAATTTCTGAAATGTTTGGTAATGGGAATTGATCCACTCCCACCTCTTTGTTCAACCCCCTAAGATATACAAATAAACATGTGGGTGCTAGCCATTCTGTAGCCTCCACTGAAGCTACACCCTCTGCCTCCAATCTTTCTAGTTCTGTTTGCACCTCCTACTGCACACCTGGAGGAATTTTCCTGAATTTGGCCAAGTCTGACATAGCCCCTGTTTAAGTTTTATGTAATGAAAATAATCCTTGACACAACCTAGCTTATTAGAAAATACAAATACATTTGCAAAATCAGCACATTCTTTCACAATTTGTCAGTCTCCGTCATGATCCCCAGTGGTGCAGTGTGTATGCGGGTAAGAAGAGAGTGAATGACTACAAGACCCAGCATGCCATGCGTGTTTTGCCTCGGAATTTGAGCCGCAATATAAGGCCTTACGCAAGGGGCATCCGGTGCTTGTTACCTGCTCCATTGATAAAGTTTGAGTGGAGCCACCAGACAGAGCCGTTGCTACGAGCGCGAGGAAGATGCCGCGGAAGTTTTGGTGGCTCGTGTCTGAGCCTGAGAGTCTTTAGCAGCACAGAAGCTGCATCCAGCCCATGTTGCCAAGCTCGCCTGCTTGGTTCTAATTCCTTCATGACTTTCCGTGGTCCCGTTGCTAACGGAGTAAGCCTCCTGCCAAGTCCCCCGTGACTGTTTTTTTTGTTCGCTCCTAGAGAGGAACATTTTGTTTCTAAATTCACTCGCCTCAGGAGTCGTTGGGAGTTTGCCCATCCTATTCCTTGGGGTTTATTCCTGGATTCATCTCCTGAAAGTGGAGCCCCACTTCGTTGATCATCGAGGCTCAGCTGTTGCCTGGACTTCTCTCCTGCCTTGTAAGTGGGTGTGAGACGTATCACACCTAGCTATTTGTTTTACTTATTTTCAGCATTTGCGCATGCTCTCAAGGAGAGAGTATTTTCTGTGCAGACAATTGGCACCTACATGTCTTTGTGGGTACTGCACCTACTAGACTACCTATTTCCTACCTGCCTGCACATGTGGGTCACATGTAAGTACACAATCACGGATGGGGAAATTTAGTGACCTATAATGTGCCTTGGGTGTGTGTGGTTACGGAATTAATGCCTGTACCTTTTCTTACATACAGCGTGCCGTGGTCTGTAGATGGGATTTCCCTAGAGAAAGCCTATTTCTTGGATACCAGGACTAGGAGATCCTGTAGGAAGAGTGCCGCTGTGTTTGGTTTTGTTAATCCTTTTTCCCCCTTTCACATGCACACAGTGGTACAGGGTGGAGCGTTTCCGTCCCCCTGTGGGGTAGTGCAAAGGGGATTTGGGATCTGCGCATCGCCCCCGCTGGATCAGTATCTGAAGTTTAGTGCACACTATTTCGATATTTGACAGAGTGACAAGCCCAAGATGCACCTCCAGCTTGGGCGAGGAATACCAATGTGGTTCTTGCCACACTCTTAGTGTAGTGAAGACAGGGTTTTATGTGCCCACATTGCTATGTTAGCATAAGCGCTTTAGGAGTTAAACGCCATCTTGCCACTTTGCTGCTTTTGCACACAACACTATAGGTAGTAGTTATTACAAGTAAAACTGCTTGCTTGCTTTTTATTCACATGAGAACGGTCTGTTGTTCACATCTCTAGACGTGCACCGCGACCTTAGTCTGAACACTGTGTGCAGAAACTGTCAAGGTCAAATAACAATGTTTGCTGTTGAATTCAGGTTGATCGGCACACGCTCTAGACACAACAAGCACACAGCTGCAAATATCTGAAACTCGGTGCCTTTAATATTGCATTTGCATGCATGATTCAGACACTTGGAGAAAACCTTTCCAGACACAGAGAGCAGATCTGATTCTGTGATGTGATTCACCTAAGCTGATCTTTGTGGTATGGGGTTCAGCATCCAAACCTAGAGACCTTCTATTAGTATATAAAACTAGCTTACTAGCCAGGGGAGGGTGGTTCACAAGGTATTATAGGACCTGTTTCCACTATCATTATATAATATGATTTCTCCCTTCATTTTCTTTGGAATTGTAACAATGCCGATGGTTCTATTTCTAATCATTTGTCTGCTTATGTTAGCCAAAGTACTGCACCTTAGAGCACGTAGTTAAAAATAAACATTTTAAACTTTTCCGTGACTCTGATTACTCATGTTGTGGACTGATATGAGAATAACAACAAAAAGGTGTTTCTGATTCCCACCATTCCTGAGAGTACTCTAAGTCGCTTGTTCTGGGTTGTCTAATCATTGGTAGCTTCGAAATGATATGGAGAACGTATGAGACACTGATGCTTGTGGGATAGGGGTTCTGGGTACTGAGGTGAGTTTATTGGTACACCACAATTCACTGAGGTCCTGGTTTCCTGTGCATAGTTCTATGCATGAGCAGAACCCTCGCAACATGGCGCACCTAACGTTTTAGTCTTATGATTGAGACGCCTTAGTAGTGCTTATATTTGTCCACAACACCCTCACTCTTGTTTCCGGTTAACGGGAGTGACGGTTTTAGCCTACCTATATAGTTGACTTATAGCTTCATTCAAGCTTGACAATTAAAAAGGTTTCTTTCTGAATTACTGACCATATTTTGTGGTACGGGTTTAGTATAGATTGCTTTTCGGTTGCCTACAGCTGGCTAGACGTACTTCCAATGACAAAGTGCAAGAGGCTGCCGGGGCGTGGGGGGCGCTAGTGGAGGAGCTTCGCCGCTTGGGGGACCGAGAGGAGGGGGGTGAGGGCCAGACGGGCGTGGCCCGGCCTGGGAGGAGTGTGGAGGGACCTGCTGGGACTCCCGGGGAGACTGTCCAGGAGGGGACTGCCTGAATATTCCACGGGGGCTATCGCTATTTGTGCAAATTTGTCAAGTTGTGCATGGTGGTCCGGCTTCGGGGTGGTATGCATGTGAGGGGTAGAGTACAGCCTTTGGTACTTTTGGAAACGTGGGTGGGGTTCGCCCTCTGATTCCGAGTTTAGCTCCCTAGTTGCGTGGGGCACCTTACACCCCATTGGTTGGAGAACCCGTGGCGGGCACACTGGCAAGGGGGGGTGGGGGTAGAGAGGGAGTGGGGTGGGGGGTTTGGACTGGTTCTGTTGCGAGCTCACTGTCTTTGATATTGTTCCCACTGGCCTGGTTATCCTTCACAGGACTACTGAATGTAATGTGGACTTCATGCTGTTATACGTTGGGAAAAACTAATAAAAATAGTTTAAAAAAAAAAAAATAGTATAGATTGCTTTTCTTCACTGCGTCCTTATGGCTGAAGTTGCTATTGCAGCGCATAATCGCGCACATCTCCGGCGTCATTTGACGCAGTTCGGGGTGCCAGACGATGGAATGTCTATTATCTTTGTAGTGAGTACCGATGTATTGTTCCCCTATGAGCTGTTTTACTCTTGGGTTACTTTTCCAGAGGTGAATGCGGACGATAAGACATTTCACGCATACACTCCTACGGCAGTTACAGCTAATTACACGCCGTATAGGATGCAGGAAATTCCTATTTCTGCTTGGCAGCATCGTATTTGATTCAATGGCGCCCTCCCCCACACTGTTACACTGGTTCGGTTAGGTCCCTTGTCTATTCCTGGGACCACTTGGCCAGTCTTGGCCGGGTTCACACCACATCCACGTAATTTGCAAGCCCCGGTGGATGACTTGCGTCAACTCCATACCTTCTTGATTGCGGTGCATAGGACTTTGGTGCAATACGTCTCTCGCAATGTCCAGGTGGGGGCACCTGGGGTTGCGGCGCAACCAGTTGGACCAGCCGGGATCACTATTAGTCCTGTCATGGTTAATTCGGTAATGGGCAAGCGCCTCCAGTATAAGGACGATATGCCTTATTGGCTTGCTGAGAAATTTGACCAGCTGAAAGTGGTATTTCCAAATTCTACTCCTGTGGAAAAACACAGGATCCTTACCATTAGTTTGCAGAAAGACTTAGTCCCAGAAGTGACAGATTGTGAAAACTGGGGTAAAGTATTTGTAGCAGTCTACGCGGAGTGCTTCGGCACTCCGTCTATGACTGTGTTGCCTTCCGTGATCAAGCGTGTTCAGGAAGAGCACGGTCCGGAGGCGGTGGTCGAGTTTGGGAATGAGGCTTGTCGGTGTGTTCGATGTAGTTGCTGATCTCATCCTTGCTAACGTCAAGGGAGATGCGGTTATCTTTCAGGTGTCGACTGCCCTGTGCCTCGTCGACGACGTCGATAAACCCCGGCAGTTACCAAAAATTATTGCGGAGGCTTATAAGACCATTGGCTGCAATAGTTTGGGTGTTAAGCCTTTTGCTAAAATAACAGCGCAACCGCAAACTCAGACGGTTAAGTCTACTAAAGACAACCTTCCAGCTTTTCCTAAACAAAATTGGAAAACTAAGAGACAGGGGAAGCAGCAACAGAAGCAAGGGTCTCGTCCCACGTCACCGATACCAGTGACTACTGAAAGCACTTATGAATTGCGCGATCGCACTTGAATTAGGTCTCCTGATAGATTTCAGGTTCCTGAACAACTTTCTCCTCATTCTTCACAGGAAACATCGGTCTCACAATCCGGTGGAGGAGAACGTGGCAAAGGTCGGGGTGCCCCTCAAGGACGAGAGTTAATGGTAAAGGCAAGCAGGATGAATTTGCACGTCAACGACCTCCGTTTCAGAAAAAGAAAGTTGCTGCACTAACCAATCAATCCTTATTTCGGTCATAGACCATAAAAGATAATCGATCCAAAAAACGTACATTATTAAAAAGGAGAATATTACAATTCATAAAAGGTATATACAATAAAGATTACATTAATTCATAAGCAATTCATTAAAACAGTGAGCAAAAGAGTAAAAGTTTAAAATGATTATAAAAACAGTGGTACTTAAAATCAGGGGCTGTTTGGTTGAGCCTAAGGGTTAGACATTAGAAGAGATCATCTCCTTCGCCACGCAGCATGCCAGAAACGTGATACCGAGAAGACTATGGGTAATGATGTATCAGTCTTCAAGATTCTGTAGGCAACCTTACAGTGTGTAGTCCCCATGTTCCTACAGAGTTGGAGAAGCCAGTGTTTTCTGATTGGTTTGTATGTGGGACAGAAGAAAAGAACATGTAAGTCAGTTTCACTGTTGGCTCCGCAAGTTGGGCAATCAGAAGGGTTGTCAGTCGACCAATTTCCTGTAAAAGCTCTCAAGGGCAATGTGCCATATCTAAATTGCATGTACAATTTTCTAGAGACATTAGGCTCAATCAGGTCTAAAACGGGTTCTATTTTGAACTCCACCTGAATGTTAAGGAAATCCATAGTCAGTGGGCCTAATTTGTTATTGGCTAACATCATATTTTTGTTGTTTAACCAAAATGCATTAGCCAATTCGGCTCTAGAGAGTTTAGGGGCAGTTATTTCAGGATGATGCCATAGAGCAGGAAACCCTAGTCTAATAAGCTCCCTTTTAATATATAGCAGCCACGGTATATTGGCTAGGCCAGAAAGGGTCATTAGTGATTTTAGGTCGTTTTGGTAGTTCACTAACTCCGGTGTTGCCCACAGCCTACGCCAGTACAGTAATGGCCTTAATGCAATTTCATCCTGGATAGGCCTAACTCCTAAGTCTAATCTAAGTGGTGTGAGGGGTGTACTAGGTGGTAGGGACAGTAATGACCTTAAGAACGAATTCTCAAATCTGCCGATATCTCCAGTTAGGCAGTGCCCCCAAAGTTCAACCCCATAAAGAGTTGCAGCCCGTGCTTGTGCTTTATATATCTCAATGGTGGGTGCTATGGGTTTGGAGGTGGTCGCTCTATACATTTTGAGGATCCCACCGCAGGTCTGCGTGAGTCGTAATTTAGCTTTTGCTAACTGGGGACCCCATTCCATCCTATCCGAAAGTGTGACTCCGAGATATTCAAACACTGTGACCCTGTCCAATGTAGCACCATTAAGAGAAGGATTAGGGCCATTTTATTTGGGCGGGTTGCACACCATAAATTTTGTTTTCGAGGAATTAACCTCGAGCCCTCTGTGGAAACAAAATTCAGAAAAGCTGTCTAGGGCCCGCTGTATCCCCATAGGGGATTTTGACACCCCTATTTTGACACCAGCAGAGTATCATCGGCAAACATTAGTGCCACCACCTGCTCGTTGTTGAGTTTGGGGGCATCGATGTCCTTAACTCCCCTCAGGTGGGGCACTAATGCGTTAGTGTAAAGGGAGAATAGGGTTGGGGCCAGGACACATCCCTGTCTAACTCCACGATTAACAGGGAACTTTGGAGTCAGTGCACTAACAGCGAGGTATGCCACAGATATTGAGAACGCAGCTTCAGAACCTGACATGGGCACTAACGATGCTAGACAGCGCAGCAGAGGTTATAATAGTGTGGCAAGCACTGCGTCCATATCTGAAGGCGACAGCAACTGACACATTTATTACTGTAGAAACTGCTGACACTAGAGTGGCTCCCCCTGACTATATGACATAGTCCTTTTAATTGAAGGTGACATGCAACGTACCATAAAAGGGATTTTTTGGGAGAATCTGACCTCTACATATGACATTTTGCTCGCAGAGGCGGACTGGCCCCCAGCTTTTGTTTTGGCCGTTTCCAGAGGGAAGGAGGTAATCCTCCCATCTTTCATGCACACTGTGCCGAAGGAGCAGGCTCAGAACTTTGCAGAAGAGTGGGCACAAGGGCTTGCTCCGGCATTGTATCGTACTCAGGTTGGGTGGGATAAATTATCACCAAGCCATGAGATTCCGTTACGGTCTATGCCACAGCCAAAACCCCAATATCCCATGTGCCGAGAATCCAGATCTCACGTCGCAGAAATCCTTAAACAATTGGAATATCAAGGTGTAATTGAAACATGTGTGTCACCCATGAATAATCCTCTTTTCACTGTAACCAAACCTGATGGGTCGTACCGCCTAGTTTTGGATTATCGACATTTGAACTCTCGTTGTCGGACATGCGCAGTACAAAATACCCACAGTTCTGCCCTCATTTGTAGTCTCGTGAGAAAAAGCTTTAAGACCACACTTGACATCTCCAATGGCTTTTACAGCCATAACCTGTTCTCTAGTAGTAGGCAGTGGACAGCCTTTACTTCTGGAGGCAAACAGAAACAGTTTAAAAGATTAGCCATGGGCTACAAAAACAGTCCTGGTGTCTTTGCTGCGTGTCTAGTCTCTCTGTTGGAGAGCATTGACTCTGATGCATACTCGTATGTTGATAATATCTATCTCACAGATGACAAATTATGGCCGCATCTGTGTCGCTTTGACCGCATCATTGTTATGTTTGCGGACTTCGGTTACAAATGTAACTTTGCAAAATCACACATTGCAGAGCATAGTGTTATTTTTGGGCTATGAACTCAGCAACGAAGGTCGAGGTTTAGCACCTCACTTCCTGAAGAAATGCGTGTGTTTGCACGCCCCGAAAACTCTGAAAAAACTACAATCTTTGCTGGGTTTTTAAAATTTCGGGCATACTTACATTCCCGATTATGCCCAGTATATCAAGCCGCTATATGCCTTGGTACAACCAACTTTTTCCAAATCGAGCTGGCTGCCAGAACATTCAGATATCCTTCAATCTTTGCAGGCTGATCTTCTTGCTTCTAAATACTTATTGACGCGTGATAACCACACTAACCTCGTAATAAGAATTGTGCCTGGCTCAGTGGGTTTCACGTACTTAACGTTTAATGAGGGAGACACAGTCCCTATTGCTTACAAATCACACTTGTACACTTCGGCTGAAATGCGCTTTTCAACAGTCGAAAAGGTTTTGACTGCAGTGCAGATGGCGAATCTGAAAGAGAGAGCGCTGTCGCAAGGGAAACGCATGTTGGTTTTCACACCGTATCCTGCCCTTGAGGCACTGACGAAAGCCAGTGTACCAAATTCAAAAGCTTTGCATCCATGTTGGATACAATGGGCCACTTCTTTGATGTCTCCGGATGTCACTTTCATCTTTGATGCCTCATTGCAGACTCAGGAGTATTTGCAGTATGAATTTGTTCATCCAGCTCCTCTGTCTTTGCGCCCTCTTGAGGATTACCATTGTATCATTTACACTGACGGTTCGGCGCAACCGGCGACAGGTTCTAAGCACGCATATTCAGGGGCCTGCGCAATAGTGGCCGGTACTTTTGTGAATGGAGAATTGAAGTCTGATGTCGTGCATACGCAGACATTGGGTGATTGTACCGCTCAGTTGGCAGAGCTACGTGCTCTGGTACTTGCACTGAAGTTTGCTCCCCCTCGAGTGACTGCTCTTATTGTGAGTGACTTTTTTACTGTGTTCAGTCTTTCAAAGACAATTTATTCTTTTGGTCTCAAAATAAATATTGTGATTTCAAAGTTAGCACAATCAAACATAAAATGCTTTGGGTTCGAGTCGCAGAACTTAAAGAACGTCTGCCCCTCGTGAATGTAATTCCATACTCTTGGCCACCAGCAAGTAGATATCCACGCTGTTCGCAACAGTTTAGCTGACGAAGCAGCGAAACCGGCAGTGGCAACATATCTGGTAGCAGCAGTTACAAGATTCAAAAGTAAGATTGATGATGACATCTTGGCAGCTATTGCTGCTACAGAGAAGGGCGATAATTACCCTAGAGGTTTCCCTTCCAAATACTCTTATCATTTAAGTCCTGATAAAGTTCCCTACGTGAGAATTAACAACGTTGGTGACAGATTGATTCCCAACGCGGACTGCAGGCTTTCCTTGATAACAGCTGCTCACGAAGGTATGGCTTCTGCCCATGCAGGCATCTCTCCGACTGTTTCAATTTTTGCTGTTTGGTTTAATAAACATTTTTATATTCCCCCATGGACTTACATTTGGCTGGTGCTCATATCTATGTTTTTGTTCATGTCCATTGGATTTGTGGTTGTCTTTTTTCATCTAGTGAATGGACATTATCTTAAAGAAGGATCTGCAATTAGATTAATTGATGGAACTTTGGCTCCCCACTCCTCATTACACATCATGATGAGGGACCAGACTTTTGTTAACATTACTGCCTGGCCTGTGTTAGATGGGATTGTATGGGATGCTGTTAAATTTCAAATTCATGGCCCCACGTAGGTGATTAATGTCCCCAATGTGCTTCGTGTTTCTATGGGGGATGTTGTGAAACAAAACATACACTCTGATGATTGGGATGTCCAAGCCATAGAGGCTCTTTTTTCTGATTTGAAATATTATGCTGCTTTTGATGCTGAAGATTTGTATTTAGACTCAGCAAATTATGGAGACTTGTTTTGCTACCAACACTATGACAATCATTTTACTCATAAAGCGAATACATTTAGAAATGTTTTTAATTATACACAATGGGAACATTGTCCAGCACCCATTGAAGGCAGCTCCAAAACTCTAGTGAAAAAATGTACATATTTTACTGATTTCAGTGCATCTAAACCTGAAGCCTTTTATTTTAAAATGGCTGCGGAGTAAGCTTCCAAAGTTAGACTGACCCATACTAAATTATTGTATTCGAAGTCCTTTATGGATGACTTAGCTATAGGGGGCTATTAGCTGTGGAAAGATATCATTAATCTTAAATCTGTTTGGGGTTCTAAAACCTGGCAGGTGCAAGGCTCCGAGGCTTTGCATCGTGCATGCCTTATTCCGACAGACCACCTGCTTTGGCTTGACTACTTCTAAAAAGATGAATTCCCCTAATATTCCTGATCTGGCTGCTTATCCGACCTGGGATAATCACACAGATATGTCCCTTGATGAATTGCTGTCCTTAATTACTAATACATCCTTTAATATTTCTACCCTGGATCCACAAGGATGGTTATTATGGCAATTGCATTTTTATTCATTATGATTTGGAATTCCGAAGAATTCCACATAAAAATACATCTTTAAAACACAATACATTCCATAAAATTGCCAATCTAAATTCATCTTGTCAGTTCATCTAAAAACACTAATGAGCAAATCAGTAGCAGCCATTCTAGAGATTCTCCAGTGCCAGAAGGAATAAACCATGAGTAGTCAGATTGCCATACATAAATTCTTACAAACTTATACGGGCCTGTAATCTAATACTATCATAAAACATTCCTAATTAAAACTTAATATAAAATAAATAAATTTAAAATTCGCTATGCAGTACTAGATATTGAATGAAATAACCATGTAATAAAAAAAAAATTGTCTATTCACTAAACTGTACTGTATAACCAGTAGCATAATGACTGTGCAAAGTAGTTCAACACTGTAAGCTCGCCTTTTTTTTTTTTAGCATGAAGTACACAATAGTTTAGCAGCAAATCAAGGATTTAGTAAGGTGCTTGAGTGCACATGCTTGATTACAAACATAGTAAATTGGCCTGAAGACCGAAGAATCAAGAAAGTGAAGGTGCTCAGTGAATACATATTAAGATGATCGTAAGGTACACGATAATTTAGCAGAAAAGAAGGATTTAGTAAGGTACTTAAGATCTTAGAAATAAGTAACTAGCAGCAGAAAAAGTTTATAATAGTGCACATACTTAATTGTAAATATAGTAAATTGGCCTTAGAGACCAAAGGATCAAGAAAGTGCAAGCGCTCAGTGCATACATATTAAAAGGATCGTTAAGTACACAATAGTTTAGCAGCAAAACAAGGATTTAGTAAGGTGCTTGAGATCCTTGAAAAGTAGCAGCAGAAAAAGTTTGTAAGAGTGCACATACTTAATTATAAACATAATAAATCAGCCTTAAAAATCTAAGGGTCAAGAGAGTGCAAGTGCTCAGCGCATACATATTAGGAGGATCCTTACGACATTAATATATATTTAAAAATTGTTTAAAAAACCTAATATTTTAAAACACATGAGTTCAGATGGGGGACAGCCGACAATTTCGAGCCTCTTCTGCTGTGGTAATATTATACTTTAAAAAACAATTCCAATACCAGGCTCCTGTTACGATTCTTAGGGGGAGTAAATTCAATCTCAGTAGCAGAATAACCCTACGCACTCCATGTTTAAGATTCCATAACACATAAGGTTGTTTTTTTTTGACAATACTGCTACCCACAATACAATCAGTATTTCTATTCTCTGAGCACATTTTAAATTCTCTTTCACAAGAAACCCCGTAGATTGTTTTTTAATTATATAATTTTCAAAGCCCAAATGCAGAGACCCGCCGTCCCATCCTTTTCTAAACCAAACATTGTTAATGCTTTTAAATTATTCCTAAAAATAGCGCTTTTTTCTTTCATATTTACAAATATTTCTCTGTACAGTGCTACCCGTAACAGGTTCGCAGAGCTACTTAACAATGCATTGCACCATCTTAAGCATGCGACCATTGATAGCACATAAGTGGAAAGTAGACCAAATTCGAGCCTAAGCGCTGCAATAGGTGCCGAGCGATTCAAATTGCATATTTGGCGCCAGATTTGTCCTTCCACTTTCTCAAATTTGTCCCACTCTTGTGCATCTATTGTTTCACTGGTGCAGCTCAGAGTTGCTGGGATCTTTATTTTATAGACCGATACAATGTGTAAGAAATGTCTTTTCCCACAGTGTGTGTACAGACGATTAATTGCAGAGGCTTATGAGATTGCTTTGCCTTTGCAATGGTCCATATGACTATTAGCTGAGCACCTATTTGTAAATATGTTTCCTAAATATGGGTAAAATTTTACTACTTCCAATTTCTCCTTTCCCAAGAACCAATTAAAGTTTTTTCTGACCTTACATCCTTGATAACTAAAAATCATGACTTTACTCTTTAAAATATTTATTTTTAGATAATACTCTTCTGTGTACCTAATTAGCTCAACAAGACGTCTTTGTAGTCCAATTGGGGTTAAATCCATTATTATGGCGTCATCTGCATATAGCAGACAACTCAGCTCTAAGTTTCCTAATTTAGGGGGATCCCCTTTACTAAGCCCCACTCTTCTTGGCAAATCATTAATATAAATGGAAAAAAGTAAAGGGGCCAAAAGGCACCCCTGCTTCAGTCCATTGTTGCTTACTATTTTCCTCAAGAGGACTTGTGTTCCCCCCAATAAAACCTGAGTCCAAGTGGAGGAGTGGAGAGCAATTATTAATCGTAAAAGATTCCCTGGTATCCCCATGGTGACCAATTTCCTCCACAGCTTCCCCCGGTCTACCCTGTCGAATGCTGTGGAGAAATCTATAAAAGCCGAATATAATGGCACACCCCTACCTACTGGATATTTTTCAGTTAAAGTTTGCAAAATGGTGATATTATATAGGGTGCCACTATTCTTACGAAATCCTTTTTGTTCCAAAGGGATACAATTATTTCCGTATGCCTACTCTTGAAGATGAGTGAGAATACTCTTTGCAAACAGTTTCCCGGTTGTATCCAGGAGAGAAATCTGTCTAAAACTGGCAGGGGAATTTTTTGGACCCTTTTTATATAGTGGAACTAGTATACTTCCCTTCCAGGATTGTGGAATATCACCATAAATATAACAATGGACGAACAACGGATGCAGAAATTTCGTCCACTCTTCACAATCCTGTTTTATTATGGCTATTGGTACATCATCTAGGCCCATTGCGCTGGAATATCTTGTCCCTTTAATATAACCCTCAAACTCCATACATGATGGTGCACCATAGTCACTCCCCGTAGTCGAGATAATGCTAACCTCTTGGTTCTGTCCAGCTGCGAGATTTAAAGCATAAAGCTGGGAAATATACATGGACCATTCTACTTCTGGGATTAAAATAGGTTTTGACTTTTCTCTCCCGTCACAAAATTTTACAATCAGTGCCCACTACTTCCTAGTGTCCCCTGAAAGAGCCACCTCTCGAAGTCTAACCCATTTTGCGTCTTTAGCCCTCCTACAATCCGATGTTATTTTCCTTTTTCGTACTTGTTTCAGTCTACTCATTTCTCTCTGCCTTTGTATTGTGGGCTTCCTAAATTGGTCTCTAATTAAACCATTAATTTCCCAATTCAGTTTTTTTATTTCCCATGAAATTATTACTAATGGAGTAGAACTAATGACTTGCTTCTTTCTTCCAAAAGTTCTAATTGTAGCCAGGACTCTTTCGAACCTCTGAACCGGCGTTTCTTGGCTGGAAATAAAGGCAATATTTTCAAAGACCCTCTTAAAATTTAGAAGCAAATTATTTGACCAGCAAGCACGCCCATTATTACGATTATATGACACCTTTTCATCCCTCTGATTCCAAAGTTCAGGCTTCTCAATTTTTATTTCCATTTTTACAGCTAAAATACTATGGTCCCTCATATTTGTGGCAGATACCTTAAATTGTGTACATGTATTAAATAGTTGAAGAGATGTAGTCAATTAAGAAGTGAACATATACACCCCAGAAGGTATAAGCTGCAGTGGAGTCCTCCGGGAATTTACCATTTAACGTTACAAGGTCTAAACTTCTAAAATATTGCAAGCCTCGTTTATCTGACCTTAGATGGACTGGCAGTACAGAATCTGGGACGGCCCATACCGCCTCCAGTTCCGGGTTAGAAAAGGACATAAATGCACTATTGGATAATTTAGCATTAAAGTCACCCACCATCATTATACGTGAGCATTCTTCATTGTTACTTAAGACCTCAACTTACATCTGAACAAATCCACCGACTCCAACACCAGCCTAACTTCTGGACAGCTCCTCAACGTTGGGCTCAAATAAGACGTGCCTGGCCCCAAGCATTCAGCAGGCCACATGTTGGACCCCATCTTCTCCACTTGCAACACAGCCAAAGTCAACCAAACCCTCCTGCACACCTGGATGTAATACTTCACCATCCATTTCAGCATCTTCACCCGACCCCACATAAGTCCCCCTCACAGTACAGCAACTGAAAAAACAGCACTTAACAAGCATGGATCAACACCCTCAACCAACACTATTCCATCTTTCCAATGACACTGACCGAAATGCCCAGTTACACAACAAATGGCTCACCACCTGCACCAGCAGCCTCGTTCCCCTCAGCTGGAAAGGAAATGGCAATCATCTCAAAAACCCACAGACAGAAGCACCTACAGGATGTGCTCAGATCCTACCTCCACAAGTGAATGGAGGCCAAGAAGAGGGCCTTGTCCCAGAGAATTGAAGCCAGCAACAACAAACCAAAAGAACTCTTCACAATCGTCAAAGAATTCATCCACCACACAGCCATATACAACTCGATCACCCCATCACAGGACCTCTGCAATCAACTCTTGGACTTATTCTATAACAAAATCTCCAACATATACAAGAACTTCAACCTGCCACCTCCTCTCACGACCCTCCCTCATGCACCTCAGGCTCTCTTTGCAAAAGCACCAAATCTCTTCAACTGGACCCCACTGATCACCGAAGAAACCATGACGATCATGACACCCACCCACTCGGGTGCCCCCACGGATCTAAGCCACTTCAACCTTGGCAGGCTCACATTTAGATCGGTATTACAGTCCATCATCAACACGTCCATCGCCTCAACCACATTCCTTATGCCTGGATACACACAGATATCACCCCTCTACTCAGTAAACCACCTGCGCACCCGATGTCCTCAGCAACTATCGACCCCTCTTTCTGCTTCCGTTCCCTGGAAAATCTTGGAAAAAGCCTTCAACAGCCATCTTTCCCCTATATTGAACAACCCAAACTCCCAAACTCCTTGACAACTCACAATCAGGATTTTGCCGCAACCATAGGAACGAGACTGCCCTCATCGCTACAACAGACGAAATTCACACGATCATGGACTGAGGACACTCTGCAGTCCTAATTCTGCTCGATCTTTCTGACACTTTCAACTTAGTCTCTCACCACACATTCTTCACCAGACTCCACAATGCAGGAATCCTTCCTGTCCATAAGAATTCAATGTATCAGACTGCCTCCTTTCACCTCCAGACCCAAAGACATCATCTGTGGAATCCCACAGGGATCATCCCTCAGCCTCACCCTCTTCAACATTTACCTTGTGCACCTTGCGAAGATCACCCCTTCCCACGGACTCAGCATCATCTCATATGCAGATGACATGCAGTTCATCCTTTCCCTCTCAGAAGACCCTATGTACACCAAAAACAACTTCAAATGTTGCATGACAGAAGTTGCCACCTGGATGCGTATCAACTGCCTGAAACTCAATGATGAGAAAACAGAAGTCCTGATTTTCAGACCCAACAATTCCCACTGGGACACAACCTGGTGACCCACCAAATTGGTACCCACCACGACTCCCACTGACCGGCCTTGAAACCAGGGCTTCATCCTAGACACTGTACACCTGCATGCAGGCTTCTATGTACTACTTCCAAGGCCACAGGGAGTCCGGTGCCCCAGTCGCCTCTGAGATCACAAAGAAAACATGAAGAAACCCTTGCTTTCCTACCAACTTATGGGTAAGCATTGTCCTCAATTAGTCTGATCATATGGTATAGAATTACTAATACAGCGACCTTTATAGCCCCCGGGTTATCAACGTCCTGATGAGACCCTCAAACCAGCACTAGGGTCAAAACGCAGTCGACACCAAGGGAAGACTGTCTTTAAGCAGAGGCCCCCCAAAAATACATTTGGGTAGCTTCTTTATTGTCTTAAATGAACATTAGACGTCCTTCAAAAATACCAATAACCTCTTTTAAAGAAAAATATTTTTTGTAATTATTTCTTCATGGTCACTTTATTGAAACACAAATGGTCACTTCCTTTGGGGTTACCTATCTATCACTTGCTTTCAGTTAAAACATTATGCACCGTTGTGTGTATATATGTGTATATATATATATATATACATACATTACCTACTGGCGGTAGGTAGTTATAGTTAGGACCTTGTTTCTATTCAAAAAGCGTTTTTTCTATTGCCACCATTTGACAAATCTTCTCGAAATTTTCAAAACTAAAGAGGCGCTCCGGTCAGCTGTTGTCTTGAAAGTTTCGGGGTGATATGTCAAGCGGGGGCCGCAAAAAAAGGGGGGGTCCCAAAATGCATTTTCTCTATGTTAATTTCCATAGGAAACTTTTGTCGCAGCCTCAGCCAGAACTGCTGAACCGAATTACACCAAATTGGTCCAGAGTGCAGTCTTTGATTTAAATGGTGTAGATCCGTTCAGTAGTTCCTGAGAAATTCAGATATAAAAAATATAGATATCTGGTGACCGTGGTGGACCCGCGAACCGTCCCGAGCATGAGCTTGACTCTAATTGGCTGCCAACACTTCAAACCAGAAAGTGATGGCAGCCACCTTGTGACTCGGTTGAACAAGGAAAGGGGGCAGGTTAGAAACACTCTGACCCCCGAGGCCAAATCAGGGGGTCGCACAGGGCCAAAAAAAAGCATTTAAAAAAGATTTTCAGTGGGATTCGTGTAGGGTCCGTGAATCGGGCAGAACATTTTTAAAAATGAAGTGCAGGCTCCCACACTTTGTTTGTTTTAAGCCCAAAGGTGGGCCAGGTCCCAGGGGCAATGTTTAATTATGTAGTGGGGTGGCACACCACCTCCCCGAGGCTTTCATATTTAAAGGGACCCCCGTAGCCCTGGGGACCTCCACCACCCGGGGCTTTTAAAATGTTTTATAAAGTGCGGGGGGCTACTGCCCCGGGGACCTCCACCTCCCCGTGGCTATAATATTTAAAAGCGGGGGCATTGCGCACCTCCGTAGCCCCAGGGACTGCCACCTCCCGGGGCTTTTAAAAAAATAAAAGGTGTGGGGACCTCCAGCCACCCCCCACACTGCCCCAGGGACCGCCACCTTCCTGGGGCATTGATAATGCCAATACGGGGTTCTGACAACCACCTCCAAACATGCTGGAAGGGCCTTCCAAGGCCCTGGGGACTGCCACCCCCAGGGCCAGCTCCAGCAATGTCTGTCATAGCAAACATCTGCTTCGCTTCATGGAAGCGAGAGCAGAAAAACTGCTCCTGCTTCCATAAAGTGAAGCAGAATTGCTTTTGAGCATAGGGCGTTCCATGTTTGCAGCTCCATTTGCCCAAAAGCAATGCTGGCTCCCGCAGGGGGCTGACAGGGACCATGGGGGCATTGGGACTCCCCCTGCGATCCCCAACGGAGGCCAAGACCCCGGGAGATGGGGTCCCCGGGACCAAAAATGGCCCAGCGAAGGGGGGCCACGTGACCCCCATCTATGAAAAAAAATTGCTGGGATGGGATAGTTAAACGAAGAAGGCAAAGTGACTTTGGACATGTAATTTCATAGAATTCGGTAGACAGCAAGGTCAGGAGAGTCTTCCAAACCTCTTTAAAGCCGGACACCGAATCTGTGAGAGAGGCCTGAATGCGCTCCATCCTCAAAATGTACCATAGCTTAACGATCTAAACTGCATGGGTGGGTACCGTTTGCGTGCCCCAGTGTGTTAAAATGTTGTGAACTACCACTCCCAGGGCTAGGCCCATCTGTTTACCTTTGCGGGACTTCAGTGGAAACGTTAGGGTGTTGGGAAAAACTAGTGCTATGTCGGCTGGGAACCTTGGAATCTGTGTTTCGAACTGTCCATCAATTTCATCAAAAATCTGAGGCCAATAATTAGATAGAGCCTGGCAGTCCCACAACAAGTGAAGCAAAGTCCCCTCCTCCCCACACCCCCTCCAGCAAGTAGGGTTACGGTCTGGATTCCCCTGGTTAAGACGTACCGGAGTCAGATACCAGTATGTAGCTATCTTGAAGGCTATTTCCTTACTGGTGGTGTTTCTCGCTGTATGTTTGGCTCTAGAAATAGATATCCCCCCATTCCTTCTTCGAGAGGTCCCAGCCTAGCTCCTTCATCCAACGCCTCTGGCTAGGGGTAGGCTCTGTGGGGGCCGGCATGCGTAGCATGTCGTATAGCTCGGAGATCAACTTTTTGTCTGATGTCTTGGTGACCAGCCATTTTTCATATTTCATCGGTTTTCTATGGACTTTGGAGAGTATGTCTGGGTAAAAGAACTTGTGTCGCACCTGCATGTAGTTATACCTCTCTGTTTCTGGGAGTGTACCATCTTGCCTCAGTTGCGAGAAGGGAACAATCCTGTCTAAATCAAACAGGTGGCCCGTTGCTCTACAAGGCTTGGCCTGCCAGGCTCGAAAGGCCATGACGTCCATTCCCGGGGGAAATTCCCTATTCTAAAGCAAGGGCGTCATCAGGGAGGGGAGTGACGTAAGCGTTAGTTTCGTAGCCACCTCTTCCCACACGTCTAGCATTGCCCTGGTGATTGGGGACCCCCGTAGACCCTGTGGCCTATCAGCTTTTTTCAAAAAGGGAACCTTTTACAAAGAGATCTGAGCTAGTGCCCTATCTTGGAACAGCCACAGTTTTTCAGAATCCTCCCTGTTCCATTCAATCAAGTATCTTAGTTGGGCTGCTCTATAGTATTCCTCGAGGTTCGGGATCCCCAACCCTCCGTCTTCTGCCCTCAGATAGCCCAGGTCCCGCCTCATGCGTGGTCTTGCACCAGCCCATATGAATTGCAACAGCTCTTTCTGCAATGCCTCTCGGACGCTTGACCGGTAGCGTCTGAAACAGGTACAGTGCCTTTGGTAGGGCCGATATCTTGATTGCGGCCACCCGACCTATCAGTGACAGATGGTGGCGCCTCCATGCCTGTAGATCTTTGATGATCTGTCTGTTGAGTGTGTCATAGTTCATGGTGATCGTTTGGCGGACCGACAGAGCCAGTTCAATCCCCAGATAAGGGATCAAATCTGTTACTTGGAACCCCAAGAACCGATCTCCACCCCTCAGTGAGCCTGGCTGTGCCACAGCTACATTTACTTTAAAACACAAGACATCGCCAAAGTCCTCCAATTCCCTCAAAAACGCCGGAACCGACCTCTTGGGGGTCTCTAATGAGGCCAAAATGTTGCCTGCATACAGGCTTATTGCATGTCTTTCCCCTCCAAATGGGAAGCCACTGATGTCCGGCTTGCCCCGTACCCTCTGTGCCAGCGCCTCAATGTATAAGGTGAACAGGAGGGGTGACCGCGGACACCCCTGCCTGGTGACCCGCTGAATAGTGAAGGGACAAGATGAGATCCCGTTAACCCTAATGGAGGCAGTGGGGGAGCTTTAACAGCTCGCTACTCATGCTCTGAAACGTTCCCCTACCCCAAAGTGGACCAGCGTGTGCTCTAGGAAGCCCAAGTCAACCCGATCGAATGCTTTTGCTGCGTCAACTGTCAAGCCGTTCATGTTTGTGCGGTGGGCCTTGTCTATCAAATGGAGGATCCGTTTCGTATTGTCACTCCCTTGATGATTTTGGATGAATCCCGCTTGGTCCGGCTCCATTATTTTGGGCATCATCTGACTTAGCCTCGCCGCGAGAATGCTCGTGAACAGTTTAAGATCCACATTTAGTAAGGACACCAAACGGTAAGAGCTACATTTCTTTTTGTCATTTCCTGGCTTAGGTAGGACCACTATAGATGCTGCCAACATATCAGTGGGAATGGAGCCTGGCCCCTCAAACGAGTTGAACAATCATGTCAGGAACGGTGCTAGCAAGTGGCAAAAGGACTTTTAGAAACCCCTTGAGAAGCCATAGGGCCCCGGCGACTTAAGGGGTTTGACACGCGATATTGCCCCGATCACCTTCTCGATCCGAATTGGGGCATCCAGCAACTC
Organism: Triturus cristatus; assembly: GCF_964204655.1. Classification (NCBI taxonomy): domain Eukaryota; kingdom Metazoa; phylum Chordata; class Amphibia; order Caudata; family Salamandridae; genus Triturus; species Triturus cristatus. Next base: position 1,184,061,709 of record NC_140581.1, on the reverse strand, counting down.
TGCCTGGTCCCGAACTAGCGCGGATGTATGTGTCCCTTGCATGTAGGATGCCATAAGTCGATCCAACTTATTCTCTCTAGTGTACAAGTCTGTGTAGAAGTCCCTAAATGCGTGTGCTATGTCTTCATCTTCCGTGAGACCCTCCCTCTTGTCATTCTCTATCGTCTGCCCCCTCATTTGTTGATGCCTTGCTCTAAGTTTACCTGCTAGCATGCGCCCCGTTTGATCCCATCCGCTGTAGTAGGAGTCTTTAAGTCTCAGTGCTGCATACTCGGCTCTGTCGAGATCCAGCTCCGCCAATTGCACTCGTGCCGCTTTGAGTGGCCGCCAGACCCTAGGTGCCCCTGTCCGGCTATGCACCCTTTCTAACTCCAGTACCTGTACTGGGAGGTCTGCCCTCTTTTCTTGGCGCTCTTTGGTCTCTGCTGCTGAGATCGCGATTAGTTCCCCTCTTACCACCGCTTTGAGGGCTCCCCATAATTTGGCTACTGATATGTCCGGGGAATCGTTTACTTCAAGATACCCCTTGATTTACTTGGTGAGCTGTATTTTCACCACTTCCTTGTGGAGTATATTTTCCCACAGCCTCCAGCCCTTTTGAGTTTTCCGTTGCGGTGGCAACTGAGAGAAACCACCACTGCATCGTGATCGGAAAGCGCCGCCGGAGAGATGACAACCTCCCCCACCATCTTGTTGATCTCTACCGTACCCAGCAAGTGGTCCAGACGTGCATATGTCTTATGTGCATGAGAATAATATGAAAATTGCGTTGTGTGAGGATGTGCCTCCCTCCACGTGTCCACCAGGCCCATGAATTGGAGCAACTCACTGCCTTCCCGTGACTTCACCCCCGCCTGTGGATATCACTTACCCAACCTGTCTTTTGCTTCGTCCATAACAATGTTCAGATCACCCCCTATGATCGTCTTACGCTCTTGACTGTGCATTACCGCCGTAAGGGCTAATTTCAGAAATGTCTCCTGTGGTAGGTGCCTAGGTGGAACCTATCAACAGGGTGTGTCCCCCAATCCTGAAGACAAGGGCCAAGAGTCATCCTTTGATTTCCGCCACCTTTTCCCCCACCATCCCCCTGAACCGTTAGCCACTAAGATTGCCACCCCACCTTTTTATCCGGTGTAGATGGGAAGCACTGGTGTGGGAAGACCTGTGACCTCATTCTATGCCAATCCTTGGAGAGGGGGTGCGTTTCCTAAAGAAGGCACACCTCCGCTTCTGTGCTTTCCAGATAGGAAAGAATGGGCCTCCTCTTAATTGGATTATTAAGGCCTCTCACGTTGAGAGTGAGAATTTTCATTGTGGTCTGGGACATGACTCCATGTGGGGAGTATACCTTCGCTGGTATGTCTCTAGGGCTGCGTGAGCCCTGCTCCCTCCCACTGCCTATCCCTTGTCCAAACTCCAGTACTTGCTATCCATCCCCTCCACATCAACCCCTTGCATGCCAGTGCCCCCCTCCCCACCCTTACCCCAACTGTGAACCCCTTTGAACCCCATAGCGTCCAGGGCCCACCAAACAAGTTTGCGTGTCCTTGGTGATCCTCATGCCCCCCGCTCCCGTCAGGTGACTCAGCCACCCACCCAGCCCTGCGTATGCCACTTATCTGTCCCTCGATTGTTTAGGATGTCTTCATGGGGGGGATGTCCCCCTGGACAGCATCTCCAGCACTGACTGTCTCTCTTGCGCAATGGTCGTGGGGTCCAGTCTCATCTCTTGCTCTGTGCCTCGCCTCCCAGTAACCTTTGGCCATCGATCTCTGGGGATCTTGAGCTGTCGGTTGTCCACTTCCTCTTGGTGTGGGTTCTCAATGCCCAGCACCCGGCAGGTGCCTTGCAGTGAGCGAAGTTGGTGCAGTTTGCCCTGCCTTTTAAAGATTAGCCGAAATGGGTGCCCTCACGAGTATAGTATTCCTTGGTTCTGAAGGTGTGTCGTTGCCACCCAAAACTCTGCTTTTGAAGAGTTATTAGGGCAAGATCCTGGTAAAGGGTGATGGGGTGGTCTCGGTATCGTATGAGTAGCCTATCCCATGCCGCTCGTAGTATGTGTTCTTTTAGTTGGAAGTCCGGGATGTAGGCCAGGATATCCAGTGGGGGCACCGGATTGGGTGGTCTTGGTATCGTATGGGTTGCTTATCCCTAGCTGCTCATAGTATGCCTTCATTTAGTTGGAAGTCCGTGATGTAGGCCAGGGCGCTGGTGCTCAACGCGGGAGACCCACTCTGTGTGCTCCGTTTATTTTAATGTCAAAGTCCGGTGGGGCATCCAACACACTCCTGAAGAGTCCTTGTAAGTATTGCGTAATGTCCGGACCTTCACCTTTGGATGGAACTCTCTTAACGCAAATGGTATTTCGGCACAAGCGATTCTCCAGGTCCTCTGTGTGTGCCTGAAGGTCGATCTTCTGAGCCTTGAGCTGGAGAATCTCTTGCTGTAGTTGTTCTACTTCCTTCTCTCAGGCTTGTTCTTGATCCTCGATGGATGCTACTCACTCTCCCACGGCATTGATGTCCCGTCACACCTCCTTCATCTCCCTCGCAAATTCCCTTTTCAGCATCTGGATGTCTTCCTGCAATGTATTGAAGAACGTCTGCAAAAAGAAACGTGTGACCAGGGCCACGTGGGGATCTATGTCCTACCCAGCTTGTGCTGTTGGGGAGATATGTCCCTCTCCACCACCTTTCTGCGGGAGCTTGGTCAGCATCTCCTTAAGAGACCGGTCTTTCTTACTTCGACCGGGGGTCATGGCCGCTACGTCCCCCGCCGCTTCTTCAGTCCATTCCGCCCCCCCCCCCCTGTGGTAAATATTTCATTACCGGTACTATTTTTTATGCGGTAAAGTTTAGTAAGAATAACTCAGTAAATATAAGAGGCAGAATCCGTGGTATTAGAGGTTTTAAAAGGCTTTATTCCTATACAAAGGAATACAATTCGAATTGTGGGCTTCTATTCCATCACCACGAAAGTTCAGGAAGGAAGGGCATACATTATTGACAGGTAATCACTTTTATAAGAATTACATTATAGTGTAACAGATGCAGGAGGCGTAACAGTTGATAAGAGAGATAAAATATGCATACGTAACCAAAAAAGGCGTAAACATGGGTGTAACTAAAATACGTCATTAAACATGATGTCACAAATGGGTGGATCCATAAGAGAATCCTGCAATGTCAGCAGAAATATTTGGCAGAGATGCGCGCGCAGCCGTATGACGTGTAATTGACGTGCAACTAGAGGGTGAAGGGGACTTGACATTTAGCTCTACATGTGGAGACAGAAGTCTGGGGGGTCATGTCAACCTAATTCCTAATCATATCTAATATCCTATGTTTAAAGAACTGCGTTATCCAAAAGGAAATTCTATACTGACTGTTAGTACGTGTACAAGCGTCTAAGTGTCTACATGAGATGCGAGGGGGTAGGAATATTCCATGGTAACAGGGCCATGAATTACTTGCATGAGGACAGCGAGGCCTGGCCCTTTGCACGGTAGCTGGAGGAATGTTTACCTAAACTACTAGACAGGAATGCATCGGATGAGGAGCGGAGTAGATAATCTTGAAGGTGAAATACAGTTTTTGGCAGGGAACAGGCTGGATCAGGCACCGTTAGCCGCGCAGGGAGTAGGACAAAGTTCATAGATACAGATGCAGGCTCAGACTGGAGCTTTCAGAGGCAGAAGGCAGGAAAAGGCTTGATGACAGAATTCAGGGCCTACTCGCCTGAATCTGTAAAATGTGGAAAGTGAACCACATAAAGTCGGTGGCCTTTCATACTTAGGAATGGAATATCTGACCCATTCATGGCGGATCTGAAAGAGGACATGTTGATGGTGGACGCACATGTATTTGCGTCTTCAAAACTGGAACTGGAGGGAACATACATGTACTTATAGCATGCACATGGAGCCGTTGGGGTCTACGATAGGGGACATAACTGATCACAAACTTCATATTTCCTCATTCCCTCCTTGTCCCCTACGGACCCTCAGGAGATATCGATCTTCATCAATCCATCGATCTGTTCATATAGCATCATTTGTTCTTCTTTCTTCTTCCGGGATTTTGAACGAAAACGTGGATGTGGGATACACGATGTGGCACACAGACCACAAATCGCTGGCCCACATTGTAGACATAAGCAGCAACTGAATAGTATTAGAAAGCCAATACCTAGGAAGGATAGAATTCTCCATCCCCAGGCTGACAACACGCCCCAGAACCAACCGGACCAAGTCCAGGTGCCTGGACTCTGTTGTATCTGGCTTATAATCTTATGAAGGCGGGTAATGGCTTTATATACTGACGGTGAATTTTCTGGTATGAAAATGCAGCAACTTGATCCGATGACCCTACAAGCTCCGCCCCTATCGGCCAGGATGACGTCAAGGACAAGACGATTTTGAAGCACAACAATCCGCATAGCAGACTGCTCTTCTGTTAAATTGCCTAAGGCGGAGATAGTCTCGTTCACTACTGCTTCAAGGGTTCTGGTTAATCTACGTATCAGCTTACTATTAGTGACTGTACCTATATAGGGAAAGAACCCTTTATTGAAATCTGTGTATTTTTCCCATGCTGTTTCAGTGTAATCGACAATTGGGAGATCTCTCTGTTGTCTATTGTGTACTAAATGGGTATTTCTGTGATAATCAGGAGGAGCTAGGAAAACAGGTGGCAGAAGGAATGCTATGTAACAGGTACCATCCCAATCTAAAGGTAGACATATATATGCGGTCTGGCCACATATGAAGTAGGAATGACGGGAAGCTCTAAATGTAGACTTGCCTTGATCACTGAATTTTATTACAGTGGTGCATTTACTATGGCCCATGTGTATGGAACCATTCTTTTTTACACATAATTCCCCTTTTACTGGGAATACTGACATGGCGGGCAAGATTGGTGTAGCTTCAGATTCAACGTTCAGGATCATGAGGTTAAGTGTAAAATTACCTAATCCATATACTTCATTTTCTAGATCAGTTCCTGTTCTTTTGGGAAGTCCCTCCTTGTTAGGGTAGCAGACTTTAAGCAAAACTAGGTTCAGGTTTCCCCACACCCAGTTGTCTTGGTAAACTGCGGAATTTGAATCTAGGGAATTAATCAAACTAAACCATGCTCCACAGGAGCCATTGTGTGTGAACGGATATGGAAAGAGGGGCAAAACTCCCTTATAGTTCTGATAGGGAGGGAGTCGGCCACATATCCAACAATTTGTGACATTGCTGGTCTGATGGGAATGATGTAACGTACTAATGAATGTGTTGTTGCGCAGCGCAAATCTATAGGACAACTCATGCGGAGGTAATTCGCTAAAAGAATGTTCTGCAGTTACATTGTAAGCACGTTTAAGAATAGGGTAATACATATGCAATAGTACGCTGAAAACGATAATCAGAAGACTTAGAAAAAACAAAATTAATAGTGTTACTGTGCAGTGACTACGAAGTGATTTACAATACGCATGCTTTTTAAGCTGTATCTGTTGATTTCTTTCTCTATTCCGGTCTAGAGGATACATGTCAGAGACAAATTCAACCGATTCACCTTGGAGAGGACTTAAACAATCAAATTGTCTGACTTGCTAGACCTCAATTTTAGTTTGTAAAGTTCTGGTTTTGACTGCTCAACCAAGGGGAGCTTTGAGTCTGTCGGTGAGGGAATACAAGGTTGAGTATTCACACTGGATGGTAGTCCATAAAATTTCTTGATATGACTTGAGTGCAACCACCCTTTGCGTCCCTCGATCTTCACGGCTGTCCTTGTAGTTAGTAGAACTAGCTTCGGCGACTTCCACCTAGGCTCCAGTTGGGTCTTCCGGTCGAAATTCCGGACCAGAACCAGGTCACCAGGAACCACGTCATGGGGCTTCCCCTCAGTATTATCGGGAAAAGCTGCGGCTACCTGTGAACGACAAGATTGTAGTGCAGACATCAAGGAAGCCAGGTAATCTGTCAGCATATTACAGTCAACATCAGTGATTTTGCGAGGTACAGGCGTCCCCCACATATTTGGTGGTCTACCGAAGATCACCTCGTACGGGGATAGCCCTGTTCGAGAATGTGCTACCATTCTCATATAAAAGAGCGCAACTGGTAAGGCTACTATCCAATCGACACCTTTTTCCCTACATATTTTGGACAATCTAATTTTCAGAGTTTGATTATGGCGTTCCACGAGACCTGCTACCTCGGGATGTCGGACACAGTGGAATTTCCATTGGTAGCCTAACAAAAGAGAAACGTGTTTCATTAGTTCGGATGAGAACGGCTGGCCGTTATCTGAGTAGACAACACGTGGTAAACCGTACCGTGGGAAGAATTCTCGAACTAACTGTTTGGCAGTAGTCGGGGCAGTGTAATCTGAAACCGGGTAGGCTTCTGTCCAACGGGAAAGAGCACAGACAACTACGAGAACATATTTGAATCCTCGACATCGTTCCATCTGGATATAATCCATCTGGAGGACTTCAAAAGCATGATCGGGAGGTTGAAATCCACCCTGCTCTACGGGGATGCTTTTACCTGGATTAAACTGACAACATATCATACAGGTACGAACTTTTTGTTTAGCTGCTGCTCGCAAGTGTTTGTTGAACCAAATGTGTTGAATGCTGTCTAGCATAGCTTTTTCTCCTAGGTGCGCTGGACTATGTATTGTATTAATGATGACTTGAACCATGGAGTCGGGAAGAAACCATATAGATTTTTCCTTCGTCATCCATCCTTGATCCGTTTGGATCCCTCCTAATTCAGTCCATTTCTTTATTTCTTCTGGTGTAGCATGTGTCTGTATGTCAATTACATCAAGGGCGGGATCCTTAACTGTCATGCAATGTGTTGGTGTCGGAACTATGGTCTTTGTCATGTCAGTTGTGTGAGTCTGTGTCTGAGCAGTCTGTTTAGCTGTTCTGTCAGCTAGGTCATTACCCTGAGAAATGATATCGGTAACTTTTGTGTGGGCTTTGCATTTCATAATCGATATTGCAGTAGGTAGATGAATCGCGTCTAATAGGGCTTGAATGAGGGGTCCGTGTTGGATGTGGGCACCGTGAGAAGTTAAATAACCTCTCTCTCGCCACAGTACGCCGAAGTCATGGACGACTCCGAATGCATAACGTGAATCTGTGTATATGTTGACTTTCTTATTCTTGGCTTGAATACAGGCTTGTGTCAGAGCGATGAGCTCTGCTGCTTGAGCTGACAAAGTGTTAATACAATTTGTTTCAATGACTTCAGTGTCTGTTGTGACTGCGTAAGCGGCCACTAACTCTCCTGTACTTGTTCTCATACATGACCCATCTACATACAATGTCAAGTCTGGATCTGACAAAGGGATATCTGTCAAGTCTTGTCTGGGTTTCGTCGTGATAGTAATGACTTCGACACAATCATGTGCCAATGGATCTGTTCCGCCCACTGGTAACAGTGTGGCAGGATTTAACGTATTACAACGTCTGATTTCTATGTGTGGCTGAAATAATGTCAACTCGTAACCGGTAAGTCTCGCTATAGTCAAGTGTTGTGTTTGTGTGCGGTTCAAGAGAACCTCTACTGCGTGTGGTACTTGTACTGTCAGTTGGTGTCCTAACACTATGGCATCGCTTTGTCTGATTGCTAAAGCTGTTGCTGCCACCGATTTCAGGCACGCAGGAAGAGCCTGAGCTACTGGATCTAATGTACTAGAAAAATAAGCACATGGTTTGTGTGATCCTGCTTGTTCCTGAGTGAGTACTGACAAGGCAGTACCTTCGCGTTCTGTAACAAAGAGTGTAAACCGTTTACTGTAACATGGTGTTGCTAAAACAGGTGCTTGGCATAAAGCTTTCTTTAAGCTTTCAAAGGCGTGTGTATGTTCTTGAGTCCAGGGGAGGACAGTCGATGTGGCTGCCTCCTGTGTTGTTAACTGGATGAGTGGTTTTGCTAGAAATGCATATTGAGGGATCCACTGCCTACAGTATGAAGTGAGGCCTATAAAAGCCCGCACCTCTTTTTGTGTCTTGGGTGGTGGCATGTTAGCGATTAACTGGATACGGTCGGGTGTAAGCTGCCTTCCCTCCTTGGACAGCGAGTGCCCAAGGTAAACAACTCGCTGGACACAGAATTGCAGCTTAGAAGGGGACACCTTGTGCCCCTTGTCGGCCAGAAATTTTAAAACCGTCAGTGACGCTTTTTCACATTCAGGTTCGCTTCGGGCGGTGATCAGCAGATCATCGACATATTGAAGCAAGGCAGTGTTAACTGGCATGTGGATACTGTCAAGTTCTCGTTTCAGTGCTTGGCTATAGATGCTAGGGCTTTCTGTAAATCCTTGAGGTGCGCGTGTGAATTTAAAGCTTCGTCCATTTAAACTGAATCCGAACAGATATTGACTTTCCGGATCTATTGGGACGCTAAAGAAGGCATTTTTGAGATCAATTACAGTGAAGAACGTTGCTTCTGAGTCAATAGCTGTTAATAATGAAGAGATATCTGGGACCACAGGGTATTGTGGTACAGTACATTTATTTAATTCGCGCAGATCAATAACTAATCGATATACTGGTGGTGCCTTTGGATCCGTTCTTTTAAGAATCGGAATTATCGGGGAATTACATACATTGGAGTCGGTTTCGACAACCACTCTTTGTGCAATGAGCTCGTCAATGATTTGCAGCAAAGCCACAACAGCATCGGGTGGTAACTTGTATTGTCGCATTCGTGGTAGTATTACTCCTGTTTTTAGTGTGACTCGATATGGTGTAATGTTCATGCAACCAACATCAGTGGGGCCTTGTGCCCATAAATGTGTAGGTAAATTCTGCAGTCGGTGATCCATGTCTCTGGACACGTAGTGACCTTTGAAGTCACGTAGAAATAGTCGTACTCCTTCCGGAGAACAACATATTATGGCTCCTAGAGCTTTCAATGTTTTTATACCTAACAAGTTTTCTGGACATGATTTAGTAAGCAATAAATCTGTAGTACGTGTCAATGGACCAATCGTAAGTGGAAGAGGTTGTGTTACGTCATTAATTATGGGTTTTCCTGAGAATCCAAGGGAAATATTCTGTGAGCCTGAGAGGGGTGCCCCTGGAACTTCACTGCGTCTTATAGTTGTTCTGCTTGCCCCTGTATCAAGTAAAAACTTTCTGTCTTCCCCTAATAGTTCACTATGTACATAAGGTCCCTCTTGATCTACAGGAACCTCAATAAGGGGTAAGCCAACTTCCCTCTCTAGGCTATTTCATGTGTATCGCTGATAATCAGGATAATCTGCTTGTGCATACTGATACATTTGTTGTGTGGTTGCTTGTGTTGCAGCAATAGGCTGCGCTTGTGGTGGTGCTACGGTCTGTTGTGGAGCTCCCTGTTGCGGAGCTAGTTGTTGCGGAGCTAACCTAGGTTGTGCATGCTGAGGGATTTGTTGTTGATTCTGATCCTGTCTAGGTGGACGTGGTCTCTCCTGGGTTCTACCTGTAGCAATATTATGTTTCAGGACTGGACAATCGTGTATATAATGACCTGGTTGTTTACAATAGTTGCATGTCCCTTTCGTAGGACCTGCGGAATCACCCTTTTGATGACCATTAGCTGGGACTGACTGAGCAACAAGCATTTTCATTTTTGTATCTTTCATACGTCTTTGTTCGTGTTCTTGTTCTTCTCTAATTCTATTGTGGTGATATTGTAACATCTGTAACATCTGTGATGGGGTATTACCTTGCCAGGTACTTTCGAATTTCAATACTCTATTCTTGACTTGCAGCAGAGAAATTTCAACTAATTTTGTCACAAACAGATGTGGATATGACTCACTACTGGCTTTTATGCCACTATTTATACCAAAACATTTTTCAAATCGGGAATAGAAATCACTAGTGTCTTCATCTGGTTTTTGTTTACAGGCTGATATTGCACCCCAGTCTTCCTTTTTCGTAGTTAATAAACGTGGCAGTACCTGCACTAGTAGTCCTGCTAGTGCTGTAGTCTTTTCCCCAAGTCCTGCTCCTGCAGCTCGGGTCCTTTCTTCGTTTTCTAATGCTGTCCAGTCTATCTTTTGGTCTCCCACCTCCCATTCCTTTTCTTTAAGTTTCTCATAAACACCAGCGGGTAATAGGACTTTTAATATTTTCATAATGTCGGGGTAGGTATACTCTCCCATGAGTAACATGTCCTTTATTTCACGGTGGAAACCTGCTGGATCCTTGTCATGGCTGGGTACTACTTTCTTCATTTCTAATAATTCCAGTTTAGTTATAGGCGTGTACACAAACACGCGTGTAAAGTTATTACCGTCACCTCTGATTGGGTGCACTTCGCGTAACGGGTTCTGTCTATCTATGTGATACATTTTTCTTCCTATGATGGGAACTGGAACGTGTTCTGGGCATACGAAAGTTAAATATTGGTTTCGGAATTCTAGAATCTCTTTAATCAAATCAGTACCTGACCCTCTCCATATATTGGTGAGTAGTTCTGTCAATATGTCAGGTAAGGGTCCTGGATCGGAGTGTTGGCTTTTATATAATATAAGGAGGTGTTGAATCATGTATATACTAGCTAAACGCTGTTCGTATGGGTCAAGATTCAGGAACGTGTGTGCAAGTACATCATCATTGTAGTCGCTGGGACTGTCAGCCCATTGTACTGCTGACTTAGCTAATTCTTGTTCGTCCATGGAATCGAGCATATGGTACCCCTTTCGATCTTGGAGTAATTTATCAGCGGCTTGGAATAGGTGTTCAGGGGATTTTGTATTTAACATAGGATTTGGAAAATGCCTATTATATTCTGGACGTATTGGACGTATCGGGTCATTAAAGCCTCTAGTATTATTATGGGGTCTTCCTCTACCTACATAAGCTATCGTCTCTAATTGTTCTGATTCTTGCTCCTCCTCCTCTTCTGATTCTGCTCTGTCTGTTTCTCGTCTTTCTTTATGTATTCGTTCTACTTCCTTGCGGATCTTTCGACACATGGCGATTATACACGCCTGTCTATCATGCTTCTCTTCTGATATGTTCTGACCCCATTTGACAAGTTTTTGCATGGTATCGTGATCTGCCCCGGGCCTGTCTTGATTCCTAATTACACAATTTATGAAAAAACGTAGTAGTTGTCTTTGTACATCCACTTTCTGGTATTCCATAGCTTCGTTAATACTTTCTGGACCTCGTCCTGTTTGGACAAAGCGATATATATTGTCTAGGTGTTCAACCATTCCTGGTATCGTCAGTAAATATAATGTAGCTCGTCGTATACGTAGTGATGATATGAGCAATTTGTCCTGTCTACCTGGCACTGGATCGTATCTACAATCCACAAGCTGTTCTTTAAACATGTCGGATGTCGCTAATTGGGGTGTACGTTGGAGTGCTAAATCTCTAAGGGTTTGTTTATTTCTCGGCGGGGTGGCAAACATGTCTGTCGTACCTCCTGTAGCACCATCTGAGGCGCTAGGCACGAAAGGATTCGTTGGACGTGGGATAGAGATTGTGGATGCGGGAAAGACTGTAGAAACGGACGGACCTGTGGGAACTTGTGTACGAGTTTGTAGTTGCGGGGATACAGGCGGATGCTCTTGGTGTTGAACACCATCGGCAAGCGGTGTGTGTAGTATGGCATTAGCATACTCGGGAGCTACGTCGTCTAAATAGGAGGAAAGGAAAACGTCCTTTGCTGTTTTGGGATGTGTTTTGGGATGTGCTTTTATCGGGAGCAATGGAGGAGTTAAGTCTTTTGGTATTTCCGGGGTAGCCTTAGGTAACCCTTCGGCCAGAAGAGGATACATACCATTCATAAGAGTGTTTCTTTGTCTATCTACTTGTTCTGATTTTACTCGGGTACCTTCCTCAATTAATAGATTTTCTCGGGTTTTATTTAAATTCTCTCTACCTTTCTCTTCCTGTCTGAGTGCTTTTTCTGTACGTCTATATGATTCTTTACGCCATAATTCAATGGCATCTTTCTGTGACTGTCTGGCTTTCTTTTTCCATAATTCTTCTTCTACTCTCATGATGCAATCTGCATCCCAGGTCCCAGCTGCGGGCCATCTCTGATTTTCTGGCAAATCCTTGGTGTAGTCCACCCATAAATCAAGAAATAATACGGCATCTAGGCCATGCTTATGATACATAAAGTATCCTGGAGTGTCCCTAGGTGGAATGGGAACAGCTTCTTCGAGTACCCCTTTTCTGGTTTTGATCTATCTTAATTTCAACAAGAGCGGCATTTTTAGATCTTATTATTAGAACACACTTAATACAGTAAACACAATAATGAACAGTCATTCACACCACAATGTATAGAACGTATTAAAACATTTTAACACTTAATAGTTTTAACTAACGATGATAACTAATAGAAAACTAGTTACTGACATAATACTGACACTAGATAATACTTATTTATATGCAAGACATACTATATATACTGCTAAACAGTACAGATACACTGCTGAAACAGTGCAGACCGGATTTGTGTACCCAAACCCGTCTTGACCGGCACAGACTATGTGCACGTTAAATGCCTCCCCGGTAATGGTACTCACCGGGTAGCTCGGAACGGAAGGCCTCGGAACTGAACTGAAACTGGACCGGACTGGACTCGACTCGACTGGACTCGGAACTTCGGAACCTGGTGGGCCTCTGTATACCTCGGATCTTGCTCTCTCAGCTAGGCTCTGGTCGGGATACTTCGCACTTCTCACCGCCTCGTCTGGGTGTTGATCGCAGCCTCAGTCACCCCCGCTTGGCCGGAGGGAGATACAGGAAATCCTGCGGGTACGCGTTTTTGTCCGTTCAGCTGTGGCAGGAGACCGGGCCTGCAACGCACCTCCGGCGCGTGAGATGAGAAAGTGTCCCTGTTCGGGCGCCAATTTATGTGGTAAATATTTCATTACCGGTACTATTTTTTATGCGGTAAAGTTTAGTAAGAATAACTCAGTAAATATAAGAGGCAGAATCCGTGGTATTAGAGGTTTTAAAAGGCTTTATTCCTATACAAAGGAATACAATTCGAATTGTGGGCTTCTATTCCATCACCACGAAAGTTCAGGAAGGAAGGGCATACATTATTGACAGGTAATCACTTTTATAAGAATTACATTATAGTGTAACAGATGCAGGAGGCGTAACAGTTGATAAGAGAGATAAAATATGCATACGTAACCAAAAAAGGCGTAAACATGGGTGTAACTAAAATACGTCATTAAACATGATGTCACAAATGGGTGGATCCATAAGAGAATCCTGCAATGTCAGCAGAAATATTTGGCAGAGATGCGCGCGCAGCCATATGACGTGTAATTGACGTGCAACTAGAGGGTGAAGGGGACTTGACATTTAGCTCTACATGTGGAGACAGAAGTCTGGGGGGTCATGTCAACCTAATCCCAAATCATATCTAATATCCTATGTTTAAAGAACTGCGTTATCCAAAAGGAAATTCTATACTGACTGTTAGTACGTGTACAAGCGTCTAAGTGTCTACATGAGATGCGAGGGGGTAGGAATATTCCATGGTAACAGGGCCATGAATTACTTGCATGAGGACAGCGAGGCCTGGCCCTTTGCACGGTAGCTGGAGGAATGTTTACCTAAACTACTAGACAGGAATGCATCGGATGAGGAGCGGAGTAGATAATCTTGAAGGTGAAATACAGTTTTTGGCAGGGAACAGGCTGGATCAGGCACCGTTAGCCGCGCAGGGAGTAGGACAAAGTTCATAGATACAGATGCAGGCTCAGACTGGAGCTTTCAGAGGCAGAAGGCAGGAAAAGGCTTGATGACAGAATTCAGGGCATACTCGCCTGAATCTGTAAAATGTGGAAAGTGAACCACATAAAGTCGGTGGCCTTTCATACTTAGGAATGGAATATCTGACCCATTCATGGCGGATCTGAAAGAGGACATGTTGATGGTGGACGCACATGTATTTGCGTCTTCAAAACTGGAACTGGAGGGAACATACATGTACTTATAGCATGCACATGGAGCCGTTGGGGTCTACGATAGGGGACATAACTGATCACAAAATTCATATTTCCTCACCCCTTGAACGGGTTGTTGACTTACCCCCGGTTAGTGACTGTCCACTGGGGCACCAGCACTCCTGTCTCTCTCCACGTTGTCCCTAGAGGCATGGGGCCCGTTGTCGGGCCTTCTTGCTTCTTACTGAGGACCTGGCTGCTATATCTCTTACCTCCACACCAGCATTGTCATGGGGATCCCAGCCCCCATGGGTGGCTGCCACCAGGGTGTCCTCATTCCGAGCTCCGCTACGCTGCTGCACTGATGGTGCAGGGTCCAAAGCCGGCCACCCCTTTTGTAACTGTCCTGTGGGTTCCCCAGGTGTCACCTCATCCGGGCCTTGCTGCCGTCATCTGTCTGCTATTGCCCTACTGGGCATCTGCACCACATGCGCAGGGCCTTCCAGCCGGTTGTCTGTGTGGGTGCTTGTCCCCCCAAGGCCTCCGGAGACACTCCTCTGTTTCTTCTCCCCACTGTTGGACCGCTTTCTCCCTTTAATGGCCTCACGGGGGGCCTGTCCCATGCTCCCACCGGCTGGCCCTGATGTAATGGTCCTCCCCCTTGGCCCCTCATGTGGCTGCAATCCTCACCGGTCTTGTGGCTGGCCGAGCAGCCCCATCACCCTCGTGCGCTCTCCAGTCCTGGGAGCCTCCTGGCTATGGCTCGCTGCTGCCTCCCTCCTTGCTGTGTGCCCCGAGGGGATCTCCAGGCTCGGACTCTGTGGGAATGGGCCGCAGCTTCCTCCCTGGTCTCAAGCCCTCCGCGCTCCCTCTCTTCCTACCTCCGCGCCGCCCTTACGATCCATCTGTGCCAGAGTCAGCGCCTGCGGTCTCGTTGATGGGCCTGAATCTGGGCACCCCTTCCTGCCTGCTGGCCCCCGCTCCCTGCAAGCCTCTGCTCCCTACGAGCTTCTCACCATCCTCCCCAGACGCTGATGGACTCCCGGCCGTCTCAGCTGGGCCGTTGCTTGCCGCAGGACTAATTCCGCACACGGAGCGGTCTCAGCAGGTCCAGTCGAATCTAGCACCATTTTCTGCGCTGGCCTCGCGGCAGTCCGGAGCTCGCTCTCCTCTGCAGACTGGCCCCCAGCCCCGGATTTCAAGGTTTCACTTGTGCCGTTAGGTCAGGGTGTTTGCCCCCCCCAGCTATGCGGTGCTGTGAGGGTATGCCGCTCCAATTTAGGCTGGATTGGGCGCCCAGGAGCGGGGGGACAAAGGGAAGCACGTCATAGCCGCTAGCCATCTTGGCCACGGCCGACATCTTTTTAAACAACATAGAACCCTGGTTTGAGTACATTTTAGCTCTGCTAATGCAATTGCAGCAGGGGCCTCTATTCCGGATTCATGGAAAGATGCAATAGTCCTTCCCATATTCAAAAAAGGCGACTGTTTCTTTACTATCTAGCCTGTCCAGGCTAGTCATCCACCCAGCACAAATAGATATGTAGATCATTAGGTGCACGGAATCATCAGGATGCCCTCCGTATTCTCAGATCATATTTCTCTATTCCACAAATCATTTCTGTTGAAAAAATGTTGGTGCCTACTTAATTGGAATGGCATGGTGAGCAAAAAAACGATGGATTTAGGCCCAGATCTCTGTACTGGGGTGAATGTATGACATTGTTCTGCATTCTGTCCATCAATTGTTGTTTTTGCATTTGTCACCCCGAGTGGGACGGGTATGCTCAGACGTGAGTCCCGTGCTCTCCATGCCACTGGAATCAAGCTATCCTGGCTGAAGAGGGGTGAAACCCCGAAACCGGTCCTAGGATGCTTGTTTCCAGTCCAGGGAGGACCTGGCTTGGCGGTTCGGGCTGGACTGTTCCCATGAGGCACAGGGTGAAGACTGATTTGCATATGGCTGGGTTCAAACTGGAATGGCATGGTGAGCAAAAAAACGATGGATTTAGGCCCAGATCTCTGTACTGGGGTGAATGTATGACATTGTTCTGCATTCTGTCTATCAATTGGTGTTTTTACATTTGTCACCCCGAGTGGGACGGGTATGCTCAGACGTGAGTCCCGTGCTCTCCATGCCACTGGAATCAAGCTATCCTGGTTGAAGAGGGGTGAAACCCCGAAACCGGTCCTAGGATGCTTGTTTCCAGTCCAGGGAGGACCTGGCTTGGCAGTTCGGGCTGGACTGTTCCCATGAGGCACAGGGTCAAGACTGATTTGCATATGGCTGGGTTCAAACTGGAATGGCATGGTGAGCAAAAAAACGATGGATTTAGGCCCAGATCTCTGTACTGGGGTGAATGTATGACATTGTTCTGCATTCTGTCCATCAATTGTTGTTTTTACTTAATAAGATACAACATTGGATAGATGAGAATATATTATTCTAAGCCCCTTTCAAGCTGGCTTCTGCACCAAGGTTTCAACTATTTACCAGGTTTTTTGATGTATGTTAATATGTTGGAGAATTGTACTGATCCATGTTGGAAGGCTGTACGTCACATTTGTCGACCTAAAATCGGCCTTTGATATGATTTCTAGACTGAAACTGTGGAGCACCCTGACTGATTTGCACATGCCCCCTAGGTTGTTATCTCGTTTTATCAGCTTACATGAAGGCAACTATGCATGTATAAAATGGGGAGGTGACCAGACTCAGTTGACAGGAAGAGTGCCGTTCTGCAAAGGCGTTCGACAGGGATGTGTGCTGGCACCCACCCTGTTTTTACTTTTTATCAATGACATTTCTTCCATCTTGGCTCAACTGGAGGTAGACGCCTCATCGTTGGCAGGTTTTAAAGCTCCAATCCTTTTATTTGTGGATCGTTTTAATTATGTGAGGCTTGGGTACTTGGAAATTAACACTTAAAAGACTAAGGTGATGTCCTTCAGGCAGCATACATCTTTTAAGAGCAAATTAATCATGGGAGGAACTTCTCTTGAATAAGTTGATTCCTTTACATACCTAGGGGTTACCTTGTTGGGGGGATGTCTTGTAGCAAGGCTAAAACCAGGCTAAAGCAGATCTCTGGTGCAATACTCAAGGAGTTTTCGACATGCTATTCCAAAACATTACTCCTGCACTTAGAGTTTATGATGCCAAAGGTCTGGGCTCAACCCTGTATGGGGCTAAGCTGTGGGGATTTGCAAACATGATGACCTCACAAAATCTGAGAACAAGTTTCTTAGTAATTTGCCTTCCCTCCCATCTAATACCCTGTTACTCACATTGTATAGTGACCATTGTTGTAATGGAGGCGCTTGTGGACCACTCCCGAGCTTGCACAATATACTGATAGCCTAAGGGATGTCATGAAGGCTGGCCAATTTACCTCAATTCCATGGCTTTCAAATATGAAGTCAGCCTTACATTCATTAGGCTTTCATGATTTGCAGAACCAACCCAACACATCTGTTTTTCCATCCAAAGATGATCTCAAAATGAAATACTGGTCGCACCTAGATGACGAGGTTGTTCAGAAGTCAGCTACTGCTAAGCTGACAAGCGACTAAATGGACATAAAGATACGGTGGAGGAGGGAAGTATTCTGGGATGTAATAATGGACCCACTACATAGGAAACTTTATTTCCAGTTTCGTATAGGTATCCTGCCCTGTGAGTAATTTCCTGTAGGTTGGAAGGGTAGCACTTGCCCTTTCGTGTGATCATCCGATGGAAAGTGTCTCCCACGCAATGTTCACCTGTCCAGGCTATTTATCCACCGAGCACAAATGGCTGGCACTGATATGTAGGTCACTAAGTGCACGGAATCATCAGGATGCCCCCCGTATTCTCAGATCATATTTCTCTATTTCACTAGTCATTTCTTTTGCAAAATGTTTGGGTGCAATGTGGGTGCTATGCAAGAAAGCCTTAGGTTGATCACCTGTCTAACTATCCAACTTTCAGTTTGCCTTATACTTGCCCTATCTGGGTTATTTCTTGCAATATTCAATTTTTTAACGATATGTTGTATTTATATATATATATCGGTTCATAACTGTATGTGAATATATATTGTGGGTAATTTCAGGAAAATTTATGTATTTATTTGTTTTACCTGATTTTACGGTCCTGGTGGCCGAAATAAAGAGTTTTTTAATTGAATTGAAATTCCAAAGGTATATTAATGATGAAGAATTTTACAAGTGATCTTGAAGAGCAAACAGTTGCAGTATAAATATGTACAAGGCATTAACAGTGGCTTGAGTACTTCTTCAGAGTTAATACAATCATCATAATGTATTTTTGAAATTTGAGCTATAGTAAAGGTTTTCAGAGACCATAACATGTCTCTTTGTACTACAAGATAGGAGAGAGAAACAAAAGCTCTATCTAGTCTATGATCTTCTGGTTTATTCTGATGTTTGATTATTGTTTATGTGCTTGATACGGCTGCTGGCATGCACTCTATGACTTGATCTGAACAGCTGAGAAGCCTGAACATGACTTTCCTTAGCAATCTATGGTTGAATGGCTGCACTCAATCGTTCAACAGTAATAGTGGTAAGCATTACGCCTTAAACTCGGATCCCTTTTCAACTAGAGAATTGTGGATTTTATACGAATATCCCCAGGTATATTTTAAATAAATCAAAATCTGACATCATGAAGCCCAATCCCACAGCACTATAGTTATGGTTGATCATCCGGGGATCACTCACTTATAATAGACCAAGGAAATAGAATCGAATAAAATAGAATAGTTGGAATTTGTAAAGTTTCTCAATATAAATATCTGTAAGCAGTGTTATCACCCACAGGAGTATATTAAAAGGTGTTGTAGGGTCACAGCCATTAGAATTATATTAGCCCTTTATCAACTATACACAGTCTTACTTTACAAATATATCTCAATTCCTATACTATAACTGGATGCCAAGAATTCCTTTAAAATAGATACTGATAACTGTAGAAAAGGATGAATGAGTCTTCTAAATGTTTTACTATATACTTTTTTGACAAGTGGAAGTGTGGGGCATGTCACACATCCTTTGATGCATGCGGAATCATGACATTTCAGTATTAAGTGCGCTTTGTTTATTTTTATTTCATGTATCGGTTTCATTGGTGCATCAATCAGACTCTTGCCTGATGCACCAATGTTATACTATTTAGCACAATCTCTCAGTCACTATAGCCCTGAATCACA
Organism: Triturus cristatus; assembly: GCF_964204655.1. NCBI lineage: Eukaryota > Metazoa > Chordata > Amphibia > Caudata > Salamandridae > Triturus > Triturus cristatus. Next base: position 1,184,042,565 of record NC_140581.1, on the reverse strand, counting down.
AAGACAACATACACTTTTGAGAGACTTTACACTTTAAAATAAGTTTACTACTTTTCGATATTCACAAACGTTGCATGTAAGGTAGTACTTAAAAAAAAAACTAATAGTAAGTCCAGGACTACACATGGCCAATGGTACTGCAACACCCATCTTATAGAAAATGATGACAGTAGAGACTTTAAATGAAACCCCTTCGGAAACAATAATAAATGTATTTATTTAAAATAGATGAATATAAATAAATATATATTAATGTTCGAAAAATATATAAAAAGTATGTTTAATATTTAATTGTAAATCGTTTTAATAATCTATTTTGATTTTTAAATATGTATGATAAATGTTATTGAAATAAAATTGATTTTAATTAATCGTATACATAATTTGTAAAAAACAAATGAAGGCACGTTATATTTTTCTTTAGGTGGGAATGTATGTTTTAATTTAACACTTAAGAAAAATAATTGACATTTACTTTATATACATTATTGTTTTTTCAAAATTTATTTAATAATGCTTTATCATTTGTTTTATTGATGTCCTTTTCTTAACGGAAACATGGCTTACCCAAGATTCCATTGCAGAATCTTGGCTGGCACTCCCTTCTGGATTTGTTATGAAGAGTCTAAACAGACTGGGGAAACGGTGAGGGGGGGGGGGGGGGGGGGGCGGAATTGCAATTATTATGAAAAACGTCTACTCTTGCAGTCTTATTAGGGAAAACGTGACGGACTGCAAAAGCGCCCTATTTAAAATTACGCTGAACCCTAACCTCACCATTTCAGGCATTCTTATCTATCGCCCGCCTGGGCTATCTGGAGCTTTCAGGGAAGACCTAGTGAACAAAGCCTTGCTGTTCGCTAGTCAAGCTGCGAACTTCAGCATTATAGGAGATTTGAATCTCCATTGCGTAAACATCGGGAAGACAGAGATTGCAAGCTTCCTGGCTGACCTAGAGGCTCTTCAATTGATCCAATGGGTACGCGAGTGCACGCATGCCGCCGGGAATTTACTAAATCCTTTATTCTCAAATCTTGCCCTGCTGAAGGTCTATCCTCCAGTCCCACAATGTTGGACAGATCATTGTCTGGTGATCTTTGCACTACGGTGGCGGGGTCAGCCGAGAGAGTATTGCTCAACCTCTGCTCTAAAACGACCGTGGCACAAGTTAGACAGTAGTGGTTTGTCTGCATATTGGTCTAGCCATAGGCCACAACTGCCACAGGATATAGAGGCAGCCGATACGCGAGTCCACGACTGGGTAATATCCGTCCTGGATAGTTGTATCCCGGCTAAGCTGACCAGGATAAATCGGGGTCAGTCTAAACCTTGGTTTAACGAGTCTCTATCTAAAGCCAAAAAACACTGCAAACAGCTTGAGCGAGTGTGGAGGTGCACGTATGATGTAGCAGAGAAAACCATTTATCGGATGGCTATTAAACACTATCATAAGTTAACTCGGAGAGCAAGGGCTGAGTATGTCGGTAATAAAATCTTAGTTAGTTCTAATCCATCCAAGACAATCTTCTCCCTGCTCAAGAATATGAAGAATGGTGGTGTGTCCGAGATCTCTCCTATTTCATCCAATAGTCAGTGCAATGACCTGGCCAAGTATTTTGTCAACAAGGTTGAAAAAATATATCAAAGTCTTCCCCCGGTGGCTAGTTCTAGCAGGAAGATCGGGCTTGATGTCCCGGTCTCCCAAAGAACAAAAAGCCTGCTATCGTTTCCTCTGTTATCTCTCACAGATCTGGAGATCCTTTGCAGGAAAATTAAATCAGGCTCACCAATTGACACCGAACCTTTTTTGTCAATTTCTTCCTACGATCATGTCAATATGCTTGGAACTGGTTAACCATTCCCTGGCCTCAGCTAAAGTACCAACATCGTGGAAACATGCGAAAGTTACTCCCCTGCTGAAGAAACCATCTCTGGATCCGGGTGAGCCAGGAAATTATCGCCCTATCTCACAACTTCCTTTTTTGGCAAAGTTGCTGGAATTGCATGTGCATATTACTCTTACTGAGTTTATTGAGCAGAATGCAATTCTTGACCCTTCACAGAATGGTTTTAGAGCCCGCCTCGGCACAGAGTCTGCTCTGTTGGCTGTGACGGAGGAAATCCAAGGATTCTGGATGTAGGTGACACTGCGGCCTTGGTTCTTTTAGATCTAAGTGCCGCTTTTGACACTGTCTCCCACGAAATACTGTTGAAGCATTTGCATGACATCGAAGTGAGGGATCGTGCTCTGGATTGGTGTTGAGCCTTTCTGACGGGAAGATCTTTCCAGATTTGGGTGCCACCATTTCAATCTCAGAGGTGTGCTCTGAAACGGGGTGCCTCAGGGTTCCATCCTGAGCCCCCTTCTGTTTAATATCTATATGCAACCTCTCGCGCAGGTGGCTAGGGGGAGAGGGTTGTCATTGGTGTCATACACCGATGACACCCAATTGGTGATCGCTTTTTCTAAGAAAAACACCAGCCTAGGAAGGTTTAAGGAGGACCTGGTAGAGGTTGCAGGCTGGATGGCAAATAATTGCCTACAGCTGAATGCCAGTAAATCCGAGGTGCTGTTATTTGGGAAAGACCGAGACCTGTGGTCCGAGGAGTGTTGGCCAGACAGCCTTAAACCGGCCCCTGTGCCTAAAGAGGCAGTTAAGAACTTGGGGGTCTGGATCGACAGCGGACTTACGTTTGATACACAAGCTAAAGCCGTGGCAGGAATATGTTTTGGCCTACTGCGCGGCCTGAAGCCTATACTCGTTTTTTTTCCCCCTAGGGTACGCCAGAGCATTATCCAGGTGACAATTTTGTCCAGACTGGATTATGGCAACTCATTGTATCTTGGAGCCAATAAGTCTTGTGTTCAGCGCTTGCAGAGGATCCAGAATGCTGCAGCACGCATTCTGGTGGCACTACCGAGATCTGCTTCTGTCTCCCATGTCCTGCCCAAATTACATTGGCTGCCTGTTGAGAAACTAATCCAATTTAAAACTCTTTGTGTTTCGCATAAGATCCTTACTCAACAGGCTCCCCTGGGTCTGTCTAAGTTGCTTCAGCTTTATGTGCCTCGCGGTCTCTTAGATCGGCCAATCAGGCGTTAGTAAGTGTCCCCCGTGTTGTGAGAGCAAGAGCTGGGGGACGCTCGTTCCGTTGTCTTGCGGCGCAACTCTGGAATCTGCTTCCTGTTTTGATCAGAGAGATCCAGAGTCATTTGGCTTTCCGAAAAGCTATCAAGACCTGGCTTTTCCCAACTCTCGCATAACTGCCTTCCTGCCAGCCACCCTCATTGTCTTTAGTCGCGCTGGGACGCCCAATCGCTGGGGCAACTATGCGCTATACAAATCCTACACATAAATAAATAAATATTGTGTTTTACATTTAAAATAAAGGTATAAAAAACCTTTGCATTATTATTTAACATAAAATGTATTTAATATTGATTTTGAAGTTGAATAATTTGATCCTAATTTTCCATATAATTTACCATAGGCAGACTCCACTGTTAGGGCGGAGATAACTACATGGTAAAGTATAGGCAAAAATATAAAAGTTTGTTTGACTTGTAAATAAATATTAAACATGATTTTATGTAAAATATTAATGTACATGAACTTTTCAAATCTCCCAATGCTTTGTATTACGGTGTAAAAGGATAGTTTGTTTGTAACTATATAGGCCAGCCCCCTCAATTAGGTGCATACAGGAGCCACACATAACAATATTAAGATAGAAGTAAAAACATAAATGCCTTGACTTGTTGCCTAGAACAGCAGGTGCTCAATACTCGGAAAGATAATGGTAATAACTATAGACTGTGTATTAGTGCAGTATTTAGGCCCTATGTGTGGAACTGACATAGACATATAATAGCAATTTTGAAGTAGATAATTATTTTTTTACCATTGTACCTATGCTTGTATCGGTAGCCCCAAATGTTTCTAATTCCTGACATATTAAAGAGTTCTGCTGCTCTGCAGGGTCAATCTGTGCTATATAAGTACTCTTAATAAAAGTAAATTAACCAAATGCTGTAGATTCAAGAACTATCTAATACGACATCCCAACCTTTGTATTTTTTCTTTTTTACTGCAGTAATGTTATTCTACTTTTGTTAAATGTCCTATTTCTCATTTTTCACGTCTTCCTTGTATATCAGTAAAAAAACTGCATTGTTTGATACAAAACATGATTTCAAATATGTCTGTGTTGTTGATATTTGAATTCAATCTCCGTCAACTCAACTCAAAAACAGTATAAAACGTATCTGTTCAATATGTAATCTGAAATTTGTAACATCTCCAAATCTCACTTATCGACTACGTGTAAACAGTTTAGAAAGGCAAGAATCCATGAGCCTTTGCAAGTCTATTTTACATAACATCGTATTCCAACTAAAATAGAGTGAACTTTGCAAAAGAAGATATTAAGGTGATACAATGTGTTTTTCTTCTCCTTTCAGGTACGTGTTATTTTACTGAACTGGTGTGCTTGGTTTTTGAGAATGAGAAAACCTGGTGAGATCAAAAGGCCGTCTCCGTGTAAATGCCAGTTTCACAAGCATCGCCCTAGCACGAGCAGCATTGAAATGAACACGCTGCCAGGACACACAACCACCAATGGGAATATCATCTATTGCAGTTATCACACCATGGAAAACCCGTGCTGTCGAGCGAACATTGATTTTGTGGCTCACTGTGGCAAAAAGATATGTTCTGCCGTTGAAGACGCCGACCCAGTTCAGAAGCAAACCCTGAAGGAAAGTATTCCAGAGATTGCAAAGATCCTCGAAGAAGTCCATTATATTGCTAGGCGCTTTAGAGAACAAGACGAAGGCGAAGAAATCTGCAGCGAGTGGAAATTTGCAGCAGCTGTAATTGACCGACTCTGTCTTGTTGCATTTTCCCTTTTTGCGATCATCTGCACGATCACAGTACTAATGTCAGCACCAAATTTTATAGAAGCTGTTTCAAAGGATTTCGCATAAAGGGGCAGATTTACAAGCCCCTTGCGCCACCAGTGCATCATATTTTGCGATGCACCGGCGGCGCATTTCACTGGCCCATATTTTACAAGGGCAGGAAAAGCCATTGTATGCCTTTTCCTGTCCTTGTAAATATGGCCCCTTTGCACGCAACACTTTGTGTGGAAGGGGTATTCCATGGGTGTTGCTGTGGATGTTCCCACGCAATGCCCATGGAAACCGACTCATTTCCAGATTTACGAGAAATCGTAAACCTGGAAATGCGTTAGAACGCTATGCCACCGTGGCGTGGCGCAACGAGGAGAAATGTTTTCATTTCTCCTTGCTTTTTCCTCTTTCAATGCGTGCTGCATTCTACAGCATGCATTGAAAGAGGAAAATGGCTGTAGTGATTGGGCACCTTCCTGCACAAAAACAATCTCCCCATGACGCAGGCATCCTTGCACCATGGTGCAAGGGTGCAGTGCATGGCAGCTGTTTGTGCACCAGCACAGGGGAGAGCACAGGAATGCAACATATTATTGTAAATATGTCGCATTTCTTTGCTTGAAAGTGCCGCAGCGTGGCGCTGGCACAGGGCTTGCGGTGCCGTGCTGCGGGCACTTTCTTGTAGATCTGCCCCAAAGAGTGGATTGTGAATTATTCTCTGATTTGACTCAGTGAAAATATTATAAGTTTTAAACAACCACTATTCATCTTAATTTAACTAAATAAGTGGTGACATATTTAGAACACGAGCAGATAAAATTATATTCAGCTCAAAATGTTCCCAAAATGCCAGTGAATTGTTAACTTACTAGGGCAAATATTGGGCTCCGTCCTTGTACAATCAGTGGCTTCAGTTAATAGCGATTGTCATGACCAAGGACTTTATTCAAACATTTTACTGTTTTCATGTAAATCTTGGTGTAAATGTGGCAAGTACGTGCTATTGACCATGTTTAGTAGATGCAAGGGACACGTTCCTATTCGTTGCGCTCGAGGATCATACTAAAGATATTCTGTCATAAATTGTGTCGATCCCCTGGACCGTTTTTAACATGTAAATTAAAAAAAATTCCAAGTGACAAATTATCAGCCCACTCTTTACTTTGTAGATGTGAAGGATCTTGTCCAGAAAAAAATAAACTACATTTGTGTTATATTTAATTTTGTTGTGGCATGCTTTATTATTGTAAACGTGGTTCTGTAATGTATGCGTACAGTAAGTCATTTTGCAAGGATGGAGTTCTCCAGAAGATCTGCTTTCCAGTTTCAGATTCTGAGACCCTTTGACAACTGACCATATTGAACCAACAAAGCTGTTCTCGAACAGATCTCGAATTTCATCACTACCTCTACCCGTATTAATCACAAAAATAGCTTTCTCTGAAATTTCAGCCTCAGAAGATATAACTATCAAACATATGAAAGCAGCACTGGTTAAATGTCTTAGGATGGTAAACTTCTGACCCACAACAAAGTCAATTCTCTTGACTGGGGGAGATTTACAAGCCTGTTGCGCCATGTGTGTGTCACTTTTTGTGCCGTACTAGTGGCGCATTTAACTGCTCCATATTTACAAGGACAGGAAAAGCCACCCTGCATGACTTTTCCTGTTCCTGTCCTTGTAAATACGGCCACTTTGCGTCAAAGGGGTGTTCCATGTGTGTTGCTGTGGTTGTTCCCACTCAACACCCATGGAATCAGACACATTTCCAGATTTACGAGGAATCATAAATATTGAAATGTGTGTGAATGCTAGGTAGTAAGGTGCAACGAGGAGATTTGTATTCATTTCTCCTTGTTTTTTTCCTCTTTCTGCATTCTGCTGCACACATAGAAAGAGGAAATCACCTCTAATTGTTTTTGTTCAGCAAGGGTCCCATTCCTAAACATAAACAATCATTGAAACAGTGACGTTTTTCAACTTCTATGAAAAACTGCATTTTTCAGATTAGTTTTGTTCAGGAAGGGTTCCCTTCCTGAACCAAACAAATCTCCCCACGACCATGGTGCACGGGTGCCTGCGCCGGCGCATGGCAGCAGTTTGCGCGCCAGCGCAGGGGGAAGCACATAGATGCCACATATTGTTGTAAATATGTCGCATCCCTGTGATTTGAAAGTGACTCAGTGCGGCGCAGCCAAATGGCTCACTTTTCTGTAAATCTGCCCCTAGATTTTTAGCTCCATGGTATTCCAGTTTAGGTGGATTTGGGATATTACAGTGTCATCCTTCACATTTCATTTATGCACCTTCATTGAGCACCCTATCATTATAACTTAGCATGACTTCACCATACTAGTAAATATCTCAGCACTGCAACCGGGGTCAACAAATCTATAAATTCATTCAATGCCAATTTTTCAAAATCCATGGTACACTTGTATGATCCATAAAACCGAAGCTCCTCCAACCCTTTTGCACCCAGTAACTATCAGACAACTAAAATACCTGTAATTCGATAAACAAGAAACAGATGGAATAAATCACTTCTGTCCAATACTTTGGCCACCAAGAAAGACTTTATTTTTATTATACTGTAAGATAGGTCTAAAGTTCAAGTTACAAACTACATATAATCATCATAGAAGCTGCAGCAGTGGCACAGCCTTATAGATGATGCAATACAGTGTGTACGAAGTAATGACAGGCAATATTAGTGCTCATGTTTCCATATTTATTTATTTATTGAATAGGCTGTGGTAGCATTTCAGCTCCTCATTAATTAGAGCCAGATCACAACTTGGGTGGTGCGAGAGCGGGCAGCCACACCGCTGCCCCGCTCCGCCAAAGCTCACTGCCAGCCGCCTGCCAGAGTACAAGTATTTTTGTAGTCTGGTGGGTGGTTCTTTGGCATTCCCACAATGGTAACATACACAAAAAGGGGGGCCTGAGGGAAGTTTAAGGACCAGCGTGGGTACAATCCCCACTCATAAATTGAAAACACAATAAAGAACCCACAGGTCCAAAAAGAGTCAGTAGAGCATAGGTGTGGACAGACAAGATGCACAAGGAACAATAGTGATGCAGGGAATATCCTTTTTTAAGGACGACTCCCCTCACACTGTCTTGCTTCATCATAGGGGTGCCTCCTCGCGTCAGACCCTAGTTCTGGCGCAGACTACAACCTCCTCTCTACGAGGAGGGAGCACAGGGATGTTTTTAAATGTGGGCACAAGGGTTGTCCTAAAAACCCTATGTGAGCCATGTGTGTGGAGAAATAAAGTGCAGTGCTGATAATGTGTGTGGGAGTTAAAACAGCAGACAGAGGTAGCGGCAAACTTTATTCAGTTCCCCTTTGGGAGGATTAAAATCAATAAGCTGTGTAATGAGCCTATCCAGATTCGAGATAGCTACATTAGTTGGATCAACATGTTTCAGCCCTATATAAGTGTCTAGGCTTTCTTCAGGATCTTCAGAAAAACAGCTACTGCTAGAGTGAATAAGTGCAATGGTGCAACAAATCAAAAGAAAATAAACAATGGTGTCTCAATACTGAACCGGATGCTCTCATGTTCAGTCACATCCACCGTTTAAACCTGTAGTGGAAACAGACAAGAAACAATGTATATCTTAAACTGTGCCACACCTTTACTGACAAATAAAATAAAATAGAAGCCCAAACATATTTTGACAGGCTTAGTCACTGACAAACAACTAGCAGTGAGTATTATTATGGCACTCACCTATTTAGGCAGTTAGAGTTACCACATCTGTCCGGTACTATTAGTAAAAGGTACAAACGCTGACCTATGTGAAGAAAAAAGTGGCGGCGTAAAAGAGAAATTGAAGAATAGAAAGACAGTCAACAACACACGATGTAATGTCGATGAATGCCAATGTAATTGTGTAATGGTACATGTTCAAACTAGGAAATTGACCTTGCCATTCAGGCACCGAAACAGCGCTGGAGTAGGACTAAGGGTAGAGAACCAATTTGGGACTCAAAAGCGCACCTCAATGACCATACTGGGGCAGAGTGGAAAGAGTCCAAATCTAGGACTCAAAATGAATGATGTCAATATGAAAGACAGCGCTAAACAACTCGCTGGTCGTGGTTGAGAAACGCAGTACTTATTAGTTCGCCCGTAGGGGCTTTTAAGAAAATCAGGCCAAAGCAGACGTACTAAATTCAATAAAAGTAGGAGACAAAGCTCCGGAAGCAGCATCGGGCTCAGTAATATAAGTTAAAAACAAGCCTCAGGCAATGCGTAATCGGGTAAAAACACGACACTTAATGGCTCGCTAGTGGGGGCTCCTAACAAAGACAAGGAATGCCTGTCAGTACAAATATCAGTCCTGGTCAGAGACAATGCTCCGACATCAGTATCGGGCTCAGCAATGTAAATTTTAGAAGGAGCCACAAGCAATGCGCAGTCGATTGCGCTGCGTGACTAGTGTATCTGGAGTCAAAGACAAGGCTGCATGCAGGACAGAGTCTAGAATCAAACTGAGGGTGTGACGGAAAACTCACCGCAATCCATATGCTGTGTGGGCCACGGCATCTGTCCATCCGACGGGAACTGTCGGGTGGCTGGAGGCCAAAGGTTCTTAAAAGTACATTTCCGGCCTGTGAAGGGTGACGGGAATTTTAGTTAAGCCGTGAAGGATCACTGGACTAGTAGTTTAGTGAAAGAAGCAATCATGTTAAAAGAGAAACAGATCGCAACAAATAACAGAAGTACTATTTCACAGAGGTTTAGTGTGAAAAATATGTAAATGCACACGGAAGGCTCTATATTCACTGGCATCTCGGAAAACTCACGAGTGGTGTCTGATTAGAACGGAATACGAAACAGAAAAGGACAGGGCTGGCATGTCTAAGTGGGAAAGGGGGGTGCCATGTCTTATGTATGCCAATGAACCATGAAGCGCATACAGTGCCACATGTCTGGCCAATAAGAGATGCGCTAATGGGGAGATTTTACGCAAACCACTGTGGTCTGAACCAAGTGAATATAGGAGGACTGTTGTAGAGTGAGACTCTCCCGGGTCTGAATAGGAACATCAGTGTGTAGAAGAAAGGCTATGGGGAGATGGTCATGTCAATGATAGCCACGGGATCTCATCGTTGAGTCCTACCCTGGACGTGCCCAACCTAAACACCCATCGCTGTTCAATGCGTAGAAGTTTGAGTGCAAGGTCGGGTGTGGTAGCAAAAAGGTTCGGTTTGTCAATTACCGTCCAGGTCAAAGAATCTGCCTGATGTTTTAGCTCTAAACAATGTTTAGTCAGTCTGGTGTTCTGTTTCTCACATCTAATGGTGCTCTTATGTTTTTGTATCCGTACCTTACGGGTGGTCATCCCCACATACCTAGGGCTGCAGGGACAGGTTATGAGGTAAATGACGTGTTCACTTGCAGTTGGTATGATGCATCAAAACCCATGGTTTGTCGGTCCCAATGTCTATGTGTTTGGTGGGGCGTGTTAGTACGCAAACTGAGCATGAGCCACAGGGAAAGTGGCCCTGAACAGATGGTATTTGCCCTAGTGTATTCAACTTCTGTCTGGATAGAGGCCTAGGTCTAGTGTGAACTAAGGTATCGCGCAAATTAGTGCCCCGTTTAAATGCAAACATTGGTTTCTGTAATGTAAGCTGGCCTTTATTGAGGATCTTCCAATTGTTCCAAATTGATTTTTTAACTGCCTTGAGAGTGTGCTAAAGGTGTTAACACAAACAAGTCTGGTTTGAGGTGGCTTACAAGAGGTGTTGTCTAACAAGGCATCACGATGATTGTTAAGTGCCCGTTTTGCTGATCTTCTCACCAATGATCTGGGATATTGTCGATCTAAAAGATGATTTCTGCGCGTGTAAGCATGCTCTTTGTATTTATCAACGTTGGAACAGTTACGTCGCAATCTTAGAAATTGTCCAAACTGAAGATTATCTCGGAGCGATTTCGAATGGTAGCTCCCATAGTGGAGAAGTGCATTCCTAGCCATTGGTTTGGTGTAATGTTCAGTGTCTAGTTTGCCCCTTGATGGAAAGATAGAAAGATCCAAAAAGGCGAGTTTGCTCTTGCTGTATTCACATGCAAATTTAAGAAATTTGCTGCATGTATTGAGCCAAGTGTGGAAGGCATTGATGGTTGTTTCTTCTCCTCTCCAAATAGCCAAAATATCATCAATATATCTCTTCCAAACCTAGATATGGATCTGGAAAGGGTTGATGGAAGAGAGTACCGTGTCCTGTTCGAACACATGCATAAACAGATTCGCCAGACTCGGTGCAAAAGTACTACCCATTGAAGTGCCCGACACTTGAAGATACAATTGTGTTTCAAACTGAAAGAAATTCTCCTTCATAGCTAGAGTTGCATACTTCATTATGAAGGGAATCAGTGTTATGGTGTCTGGGACATGCTGAGATAGCAGTTGATCAATAGTAGCCAAAGTCTGGTCTTGTGGAATACAGGTGTAGAGTGATTCTACATCAAAAGAGACAAGATAATTTGTGAGGGGATCAAATGAAATCTCTCTGAGAAGCCTTAACACATCTTTAGTATCTTGTAAGAATGTTGGCATTGTGCATACTAATGGGCGTAGAAAGAAATCAACAAACTGGGATAAAGGCTCTAAAACAGAACCAATGCCGGAGATGATGGGTCTTCCGGGCGGGGGTCTCTGTATTTTATGAATTTTTGGCAAGACATAAAAATAAGGTGTAACTGGCTCTTTGGTGCAAAGAAACTCAGCCTCCTTGTGCGTAATCCAACCATTGTCCAGTGCCTCTTTTGTCATAGTCGATATCGTTTTGGCAATCCTTTCAGTGGGGTCTTGAACCAATTTATGGCATGCAGTCTGTATGTTCAACTGACGCAGACATTCTGTTCTGTAAGCTGTCATGTCCATTATGACAGTGGCGTCCCCTTTGTCTTCGGGCTTATTCGTAATTGTGTCGTCCGTCTTCAGTTGGCATAAGGCTCTTTGTTCCCTCTTGGGAAGGTTTTGGAAACTGTGTGAAGGATTTGAGGTCATAAGTTCAAAATCTTTCAATACCCCCTTCTCGAAGGTAATGACTTCTGCCGGAATTAACACTGTCGGTGGATTGAAAGTTGATTTAACACAGAGATCAGTGTTAGTTGTTTTCACATTGTTCTCCGATGGTGTTTTGTCGGCAATGAAAAAATGGAGCCTCACTTTCTGAAAGAACTGGTGGATCTCTTGTTGTATTTTAAATTGGTCACCACGATTTGTGGGGACAAAACCCAGGCCTCTTTCCAAAAAAGTATTTTCATTTGTCGTCAAGGTCTGTTGGCTGAGATTCACTACAAGGTTCGGTCCCGACTGGGGCCTGCCTGCTGTCCTGTCCTGCTCCTCATATTTGGTGGAGAGTTCGGAGGGGTGGTCCAATGGACCTGTTGTTGAGCTCGTCTTTTGCCCCGGTACTGGCCACGGCCCTGCCCTAAAAAAGGCTGAATAAATCCTTGTTGTTGTGGATATGCCATCATCGAACCTTGTCCAAATGCTGGGAACGGTTGGTATCCCCAGCGAGCAGGCGGCCACCACTGATTGGGTTGAGCTCTGCCTTTTGATCTACGCCAGTTCCTGTTGCCTTGGTAATAAGTCCCTTGGCGTTTAGAGTCATTGCTGCTGTCCGAATCGCTGGAACCTTCTTCACCATCTGAAGTTGAGTAGTTCGATCCATACCGTCTCCCTCCTTTGTTGAAAACCGGGGGTTTATAAGATTCGCTGGTATAAGGATATACCTTTTCCAGTGCAAACATAGCCAGATCCTTCTTGAATTTGGTGATCTTTCTGGTAAGAAGGAATTCTCTATAGTCTTTAACTGTTCTGTTGGTGTTCTCTAAGTTTTTCTTAAACAGTGTTGCCCCAACTATGACTTTGATTTCTGATTCTAAAGTTTGGATGTCGATTAGGATGGTATCTGCTACTTGTTTCGCGGTATTTATGATGAGTATTAACCAGTCCCCCATGCATCTCCATGCAATGAGGGACCAGTCTTTAAGAAAGACTTTGTTGTCTAAAAAAGAGTCTGAAACATGTCGATCCAACTAATGTAGCTATCTCGAATTTGGATAGGCTCATTACACAGCTTATTGATTTTAATCCTGCCACAGGGGAGCTGAATAAAGTTTGCCGCTACCTCTGTTGGCTGTTTTAACTCATACACACATTATCAGCACTGCACTTTGTTTCTCTACACACAACGCTCACATAGGGTTTTTAGGGCAACCCTTGTGCCCACATTTAAAAACATCCCTGTGCTCCCTCCCCGTAGAAAGGAGGTTGCAGCCCGCGCCAGAACTAGTCCTTAAAAAAGGATATTCCCTGCATCACTATTGTTCATTGTGCATCTTGTCTGTCCACACCTATGCTCTACTGACTCTTTTTGGACCCGTGGGTTCTTCTTCATTCCCACGATGGTGCCTTTCAAAAAGGCACCGCAATGGGAATGTCAAAAGCGGTTCCTGAATGGCATGGACTTTTGAGTCCATGCCGTGAAGGAACAGGGAGGCATGCACACAGGGAGCATACCATGTGCCCACCCGCATGTATCACCAGGCCTAGAGGCACAAGGGGACCCTGTAGGCCCCCTTTGTTTCCTCACCTCCAAACTTTTCACTGCAGGCTCACCGCTGTGAAAAGTGAGGTGGGAAGGAAACTCTTAATACGCCAAGCCTATTGTGGCTTCAGGGCTGCCACGCCACTACCGGGTTTGTGGATCCCCGGCAGTTGCCGTGGTCCCTCACGGACCGACCACTGCACTTTTAATACGGCAGTAGGACCACTGGTGCAGTGGTCCATGACCACCAATGCACCTCCACCATGGGGACTGCCGAACTCGTAATCAGGCTCTTAGCACTGAGGCTACAACCAGGTATCAACTCACACACTCCCAAATTGGGGTCGACCCACATATCCAATCTACTATATGCAAACAACTTGCTGCTTCAAAGATGCTAGAGGAGTGATGAAAGAGGCAAGTGAAATGCAGAAAGAGGCAAGTGAAGTGCAGAAAGAGGCAAGAGAGGTGCAGACAGATGGAAGAGAAGTGCAGAAAGAAGTAAGAGAGGTGCAGAAAAAGGAAGACATCTGAAGAAAGAGACAAGAAAGGTACAGAAAGGGACAAGAGATGTGCAGAAAGAAGCAAGAGAGGAGCAGAAAGAAGCAAGAGAGATGCAGAAAGAGGAAGGAAGGTACAGAAAGAGGCATAGAGAAGTGAAGAAAGAGGAAGAAAGGTGGAGAAATAAGCAAGAGAAGTGCAGAAAGAGGAAGAAAGGTAGAGAAAGAAGAAAAAAACACAGAACGAGGCAAGAGAGGTTCGATAAAGAAGCAAGTGAGGTGCAGAAACAAGGAAAAGAAGTGATGAATGAGGCAAGAGAGGTGCAGAAAGAGGAAGAAAGGTACAGAAAGCGGCAAGAAAAGCACAGAAAGAGACAAGAGAAGTGAAGAAAGAGGAAGAAATGTAGAGAAATAAGCAAGAGAAGTGCAGAAAGAGGAAGAAAGGTGGATAAAAGAAGAAAAAAACACAGAAAGAGGCAAGAGAGGTACAGAAAGAAGCAAGTGAGGTGCAGAAAGAAGCAAGTGAGATGCAGAAACAAGGAAGAGAAGTGATGAAAGAGGCAAGAGAGGAGCAGAAAGAGGAAGAAAGGTACAGAAAGTGGCAAGAAAAACACAGAAAGAGGCAAGAGAGGTGCAGAAAGAAGAAGAAATGTGCAGAAAGAGGCAAGAGAAGTGCACAAAGAGGAAGCGAGGTGTAGAAATTAGCAAGAGAGGTGCAGAAAGAGGCAAGAGAGGCTCATAAAGAAGCAAGTGAGGTACAGAAAGAATGAAGAGAAGTGATGAAAGAGGAAAAGGAGGTGCAGAAAGAAGAAAAAGAGGTAGGAGAAAGAAGGAAGAGAGGTGCAGAAAGAAGCAAGAGAGATGCAGAAGGAGGCAAGAGAAGTGCAGAAAAAGGAAGAAAGGTGCAGAAAGAAGCAAAAGAAATGCAGAAAGAGGCAAGAGAGGTAGAGAAAGAAGCAAGTGAGGTCCCAAAACAAGGAAGCAAAGTGATGAAAGAGGCAAGTGCAGAAAGAGGAAGAAAGGTACAGAAAGCGGCAAGAAAAGCACAGAAAGAGGCAAGAGAGGAAGAAATGTACAGAAAGAGGCAAGAGAAGTGCACAAAGAGGAAGCGAGGTATAGAAAGTAGCAAGAGAGGTGCAGAAAGAGGCAAGAGATACTCAGAAAGAAGCAAGGGGGGTGCAGAAAGAAGGAAGATAAGTGATGAAAGTGGCAAAGGAGGTGCAGAAAGAAGCAAAAGAGGTGCAGAAGGAGGCAGTGAAAATGCAGAAAGGCAAAAGAGGTGCAGAAAGAGGAAAAAGGTGCAGAAAGAAGCAAGAGAAGTACAGAAAGAGGCAAGCGGAATGCAGAAATAGGAAGAAAGGTGCAGAAAGGAGCAGGATCGAAGCTGAAAGAGGCACCAGAGGTGCAGAAAGAAGCAAGCGAGGTGCAGAAAGAAGCAATGGAGGTGCAGAAAGAAGAAAGAGAAGTGATGAAAGAGGCAATAGAGGTGCAGAGAGAAGCAAGAGAAGTGCAGAAAGAAGCACAAGAGGTGCAGAAAAAGCAAGTGAGGGGCAGAAAGAAGCAAGTGAGGTGCAGAAAGAAGCAAGTGAGGTGCAGAAAGAAGCAAGAGAGGAGAGAAGGAAGAGAGGTGCAGAAGAAGGCAATAGAAATTCAGAAAGAGGCAAGAGAGGTGCTGAAAGAGGAAGAAAGGTGCAGTAATAAGCAAGAGAAGTACAGAAAAAGGCTACAGAGGTGCAGAAATAAGCAAGTGAGGTGCAGAAAGAAGCAAGAGGTACAGAAATAAGAAAGAGAAGAGATGAAAGAGGCAATAGAGGTGCCGAGAGAAGCAAGAGAGGTGCAGAAAAAAGCAAGAGAGGTGCGTAAAAAAGCAAGAGATGTGCAGAAAGAAGCAAGAGAAGCACAGAAATAGGCAAGAGAGGTGCATAAAGAGACAAGAGAGGTGTAGAAAAAGGCAAGTGAAGTGCAAAAAGAGGCAAGAGAAGTGCAGAAAGAAGCAAGAGAGGTACAGAAAGAAGACAGAACTACAGAAGCAGTAAGGTGCACAAAGAGGAAGAAAAGTGCAGAAAGAAGCAAGAGAAGTACAGAAAGAATCTAGAGAGGTGCAGAAAGAAGCAAGAGAAGTGCAGAAAGAGATAAGCAAAGCGCAGAAAGAAGAAAGGTGCAGAAAGAAGCAAGAGAAATGGAGAAAGAGGCAAGAGAGGTGCAGAAAGAAGCACGTGAGGTGCAGAAAGAAGGAAGGGAAGTGATGAAAGAGGCAAGAGAGGTGCAGAAAGAAGCAAGACAGGTGCAGAAAGAAGCAAGAGAGGTGCAGAAAGAAGCATGGGAGGTACAGAAAGAAGAGAGTGAGGTGCAGAAAGAAGAGAGTGAAGTGCAGAAAGAGGAGAGTGAGGTACAGATGTGGGGCAGAGCTTGCCCGGCTGGAAGATGGCCGCTCCGATCTAGAGCTCCGCCACACACCGCACAATCCGACAAGAATCCTGCTACTACCTGCCTTAAGCCGTCGCTGCTCCAACGGATTTGCCCTTCTGAGCACTCTCTCTGTCCAGTGCTGTGATCAGAACTTTCAACATTGGCTGCTCCGTTAAATAAATTGTGAGACACTGTGCAGCCTACGACCTGCGTGCTCACGGGAGATGCCTGCAGACTGTCCTGTTGCCTGTGCCGTGTTCGTGGTGTCGGAGACGGCGGCAGCTCCGGACTGGCCCATGAATGCTGGCGACCCCATCGCTCCTGCTGCTGATCTGCACTGGGCCCCCCGGTGATTTGAGATCTGCGGCGCTCCTATTTGGAGGTAGGCTGGGGCGGCCTGGTTGCCGAACGCGTCGGCGCCTGGAGGGCGGCGCGGCCTCTACTGCTCAGCTGTGCCCTGGGGAGCGCCTGTGGGTTTGATCTGATCTGTGCTCCCCTGCGACCATAATTACTGGGTCGCCATTGGTGGGGGCCGCTGCCGAGGTGGGGCATCCTATGCCGTACTGCGGGGGAACCGGGCTGGTGCCTGCTCCCTAGGGCACTGTGTGGCTCCTCCTGCGGCTCACCTCTCCTCCTGCAATTCCCTCCGGACTTGAGGATGGAGGCTGCCTGAGGCGCAAACTCTCTTCATTTTGGTGGCGTGGCCCGGCACTTCACCCGAGCCCACCCCTGTGCCTGGGGTGCACACCATTCTGCCTCACGAGCGCCCTTCCTCCTTCTCACTGGGACTGGTGGTGAGTGCTGCATTTTCTAGCTTTGGCGACTGCTGATCTCTGGTACTACTGCCCGAATTTTAATACCTCCATTTACCCCTGCATGGCTGCCGGCCTTACACAGCCCTCCCATCCTGGCTGGGTCACCGGATAGCTGGCTGCCGATCCTCCTCTTCTAGTTGTGGATTTCACATCGTCCTGCCTGGCCTGGCTCTCTGGCCTCCCCCCGCCCCCGATCGCTGTCTTGTGGCCTGACCCAGTGGACGCTTCCGGAGCGTGGATCTAGCGATGGGGAAGCCTGACAAATTCCAACCTAAGCTCACCTTTGAGCACCGTAAATCCCGGTGCCGGGAGGAGGCAGCAGACAATATGCTCCCTGACTCTGACACCCATGCCGACGACCCAGTGAGCGACATTAAGCAGATCATCGCGATCATGCAGCAAGGGCTCACGGCCATTGACTCTAAGATCGATACGCTGGCCCACAGAATGGACAGGATGTCCGAAAGGGTAGATAAACATTCAGAACGTATAAACATGGCGGAGCGCCGCATTGCAGAAGTAGAGGAGGCCCAGACAGACGGTGATAGCACACAGAAGCAGGTCGAGCGCACTTTGGCTGCACTACAGGATCGGGCTGAGGACTTAGAGGCCCGCTCGCGTTGCAGTAATCTTCGCATTACAGGCCTGGCGGAATCTACAGCGACCGGAAATATGGAAACATTTGTGGAAAGGCTATTGAGCACTCTTCTGCGTGCAGACACTTTTTCCCAACTCTTTGTCGTTGAGAGAGCACATCGCTCGCTTGGTCCTCGCCCCCGGCCTGGTGCCCCGCCTCGGCCTATAATAGCAAAACTTCTAAACTACCGGGACAGAGATCCTGCACAAGAACTGGGTACTTTGCACTATGAAGGCTCTTCCATCTCTCTGTTCCCGGATTTTACCCTCAAGGTGCAGGAGGCCAGGCGACAATTCATCCCCTTGAAACGGAAATTACGTGACCAACACATTGAGTATGCTATGTTATATCCAGCATGTCTCAAGGTCTTATTTGACGGTAAGCCCAAGGTGTATGACGACCCGCAGTTCCTGCAGAAAGCTTTTAGAGACTGAGAAAAAGCTGGCAAATGTCTGAGGAACAGCCTGTTTCTCCTGTATCGCATGAGGCAACTGGCACTCTTGACGACAATTACTGAAATACTGTTGACATTCTGAGTATGCAAGAATGCTTTATTTGTTCCTTTGACATAGTTCTGCACAGTCATAACGTTGTAAATGCATCCCCCTCATTTTCTATGAGTTGGCCAATATGTTTCGTTGTCAATGAGGTTGTGAGCTCACTCTAGATTGATTTACTCTTAATAATACCAATTCCTGCCTGTGGTCCAACCCCCAGATCGAAGGGTCATAGATTTCTATTATAGTTTTATTGAGGTTTATATTAGGTTGGGATAATGACGCCAACATGACACAGCTTTCTTTGTTATGTGTTATTGATTTGGTGTCCACTGTCTGGTAGCTGGGGAGTTTTTCTATAGTCTACGTGCGGTGTTATAGCGGAGGGTTGGTTCAGTTTGTGTTGCTGGGTAACATCTGCCCTAATGCGTTAACAGCTGTGTCACTCTTTGTGTTTTTTTGTCACATTTTTGTTGCGGGTGCATCATGGTTTATTATTTTCTTCTAGGTCCTTGGGTGGGAGGCTTGCCTTTGCAAAGTTAGGGAGTGCAGGGCATGGGTGGGGGGAGGATTGTTCAGTCATTTTTTTTTTTTCTTGTTTTTTTGGGTCACATGTAGCAACGGTGTCTGCATGATCGGAGGTTTGATTGGTGGGGCTGTAGGGGTGGAACACATTATGTGCACTCGTTGACATGATTGAACCTCGAACTGGGGCCCGCTTACCCCACAGGGTTACTCTTATGACGTGGAATGTTCGAGGTTTAAATGACCAGCGTAAGGTGAGGTAATTATAGCTTATCTGAAACGCAAGGAGGTTGATGTGGCCCTGCTTCAAGAGACGCACCTGCCCCCGGGCTCTGCGCTCCTCACGGGTAACAGGTTCGCAGGGATCTCACATGCGGCTTGTTTCACTTCCCATTCTAGGGGTGTTTTGACTTGGCTAAACCCTAAGGCAGGTTTCAAATTAGAACCTTTTCTGACGGACTCGACGGGCAGATATGTAATTTCCCAATGTTACTGCCCAAGGTGGGAATTTCTGGTTGTCAATTCCTATGGCCCGAACTATGATGATCCTGGGTTTTATCGCTCCCTATTTGCTTTATTAAAAGATCACTGTTCCCTACCGATATTCTGGGGTGGAGATTTCAATTGTGTAATGGACACAGCTCTCGATCGCTCCAAGGGCCCTGATCGTCCTCTATCTGCCTCGGCAAGGGCGGTACAAGACATTGCCTTACAACTTCAGTTGGCGGATGCTTGGCGGTCCCGTTCCAGTGCCCGCGAGGGACTTACCCACAGCGATGACAACATCACTAACTACCTGGAATATATACAGCTTCCCTGGTTACAGAACTGGCAGCGTGAGTTTTTGATGCATCCCGTTGAAGTGGCGGAGGTTCGTCTTGCGATGAGTTTGATGCATGAGGGTAGTCCCCCTGGGCTTGATTGGCTCACGGTCACATTTTATAAAGCCTTTAGTGATGTCCTCATTCCACATCTAATATCTCTCTTCCATGAGATGGCTGCGGATAGCATAATGCCCCATCTATGCAAAAGGCGTTGATCATTACTCTTTTTTTGAAGCCCAATAAAGATCCCCGTAGGTGCTCCTCCTATCGTCCACTCTCATTGATCAACGTGGACACTAAGATGTACGCGAAAATCGTAGCCAATCGTTTATCACCGCTTCTTCCTCAGCTAATTGGCCCTGAACACGCTGGGTTCATTCCGAGCCGCACGCTCTCACAGAATCACCACACGGGTTTTGGGGCTCTGCAGCATGTCCGCCTGGAGGTTAAAGCAGCCGTGTTTTTAGGTCTCGTCTGAGACAGCGCTTTAGCGCTGCTCTGGCGAGACTTATAGTAAGCGAGTTTTGGAAGTGCAAACGAGTGCTTTCAGGCCTCCAAATACAGTGCATGTGTGCCGGGCGCGCGCACCATTTGGAGGCCTGAAAGCACTCGTTTTCTTTCACTTTCGCCTGCCACACGGCCGCGCTTTGAAGTGTGATCGCGATTGCGATCACTTACATTTCGCGGGCGCTTTGATGTTCTCAGTGAGCCGCGCGGCCACTGAGGACATCAAAGCGCCCGTGAACACCATTTGCCACCCCCTTTTACTAGTGTCCTAAATTGGGTGCTTTCATTAGCAATCCCAAGAATTATTTACTTACAAGACGCCAGCTACAAAGGCAGCAGCCTTGGTTGGTAAGCCACATCCTCGGTTACAGGCATTAAGCTTTTTTACAAGGTTTATCTTGGTTTCCCGGCCTCACAGAGCCACCCTTCCATCATGCACCCACCCTTAACCCCTTCCTCCCTTTTGCTTCACTGGGCTCCCTTCATTACACAAACGTGTACAACAAGTGCTTTCACTGTAAATTGAAAGAGCCTCATGTCGAGTCTCTCTTCCAGAGCCCCTCCCGACTAGCCCTCACAACATCGACACACCACGCATTAGATGGGGTAAATTTTAGTTGCTTTCTGCCCAGCCCATCATGTGGGAATGATTGCTTTGGTTCTTTTAACTAGGACTCGTGTGCACACTTATTTGCTCTTGTTTTTCATTGCATGCATTTCTTTGTACCTGTACTTCATTGGCTCCGCTTCCGGTACTTTTACTTTACTGCCTTTTAAATGTGGTACGTTTGAGCAGATAGATGCCAACACAATTGTGTTCGTTAACACCCCGAAAATGTTACCTGTCAGAAAGCAGCAGGCGCTTTAAAAAAAAAAATTGCACCCAATTTTATTTCACCTTCTATAAAATACCAGCCATGACGAAACGATGAAGAGTTTACTCTTTTCCACTCCAACGGCTGTAGAAAGCCAGAGTGGCGCGCCATGTCCAGAGTACATTTGCTCCCTGGAAACACCCGAGTGCCGCTCCACTTCCCTGTGCTCTGGATTTTCGCCAAGATGGATCCCACCGGAGGGCCATTGGGGGTGGGAGGGGTGCACAGAACTTCACTGAACAAAAGGCTGGCCTTTGGAGCCAGGGTCTGTTGTGTCTGTGAAACGTGTTAATCAGAAATCACTGCTGTTTTCAGGCAATTGTGTTCTTTGTTTGTCGGCATTGGCACCTTTGAAGAGAGGGAGGAGTTGGTATGTTTAAGGAAGGGATTGCCCTACCAAACCCCCCCCCCCCCCAAACTTCTCGTGCATGTTCATGCAGGAATGTCTGCTGGGCACCAACCAGGTCTGTAGAAGAGTTTTCAGTACAGTGTTGCCGATGGCCCTCTGCTGCGCGAAGGGAATTCTTACTCTTTTGGGTACGTGGGTATTAACATACTGTGCCACTCAGCTTGTGTGATGCTGATGAGAAGTGATTCACAACCTTATTTTCTACTTTCCACAATAGTAAACCTTTGCTGCCATGTTTGACGAGTGTAGCTTTAAAGTGTACCTCCTTTAAAAGTGTGTCCATTTTATTCTCGTGATCCGAGACAGCAAACATTCAGTAATCTAAATTATAGTAAAAGAATCTAAAGTTATTGAAAGACGAAAGTATAATTATTCATTTTTTTGGCTAAACTACCTTGCATTACAATAGTACACATTAAGACCGAAATAGAAACGCAAACCCACGCAGTCTGAAAATGCAATAATAGGCTGTTAGGGCAACCAGCAGTGTACTTGCTACATCATATATTTACTGGGAAACTAACCGATGGAATGCGTTACTACTTTAACACAGCTCTGTCATCAGCCAGAAAAACCTAACCACTTATAACAAGCATTTGTAATGCAATAGGTCTCGCATTTAAGCAAGTTTGAGCTATTGTAATTGACAATTACTTTTATTAATGTTTTGGTTTTTAAAACGTAAATAAAAGGCAGTCATTAACAATGCCAATAGCTTAAACTTGCGAAAATGCGAGACCTATTGCATTGCAAATGCTTGTTTTTAAATGCCGAGAAGTCTTTCGATTCGATCAAATGGAAATTTATGTATGCTGTGCTTCGCCGCATAGGGGTGGGTGAGGAGTTTCTGCAATTGATTTCGGTGTTATATAACTCTCCAATGGCTAGGGTTCGCACAGGGCATGTGGTCTCTGTCCCTTTTTCAATCCAGCGGGGCACTCAGCAGGGGTGCCCGCAGTCCCTGTTGTTGTATGCGGTGGCTGCTGAGCCTCTGTTGCGGGCCCTGCGGGAATATCACAGTCATAGAGGACTTCGCTTTCCTCATTATAATCTCATCACCTCTGCTTACACAGATGACACACTGTTATACGTAAGAGACCCCGAGACCCATCTATCACCTGTGATACGCGAGGTGCTATACTTTGGAGACCTCTCCGGCCTCAAGATCAATTGGGACAAATCCATATTGTTCCCCCTAATGCCTTCCACAGTGCAGTTTCCGCTGGATTTCCCACTGCAATGGACCACCAAACCGGTGCGCTATCTGGGGATTCAGGTCCGCCCGATGCTGATGTGGTAATTAGAGCCAATTATGGTAAATTGATAGATAAGATTGGGGATGATATAGATAGGTAGATACAACTCCCATTGTCCCTGGCCGGCAGAGTTTCTTTGATGAAAATGGTTGTACTGCCCGCCTGCTTTTTTTAATCCTCAATATACCTATAGTGGTCCCTCAACAGCTGTTCTGTGAACTCCGTTCTCTGCTGATCAATTTAGCATGGGCTGGTAAATCCCCCAGGGTCGCCTTGGACACCCTCATGCTCCCATGTACCACCGGTGGACTTAATGCCCCGAATTTTGAATTGTACTACAGGGCCGCTCAGGCCTCTCATGCCTATAGCTGGGTCTATGGGCCCCATGATTTGCCTCATCTCCACATTGAAAGGGTTGCTGCTGCCCGCACTCTTTGCCTCGCTTCACAACACAGACCCCAACAAGACGTAGCAGTATATTGGACTCGATCAATTCAGTCATTCAAGCGTGGAATGCTTTACTGAGAATGTATGATGGGGCGCAATTATATTTGCCAAGAATGCATGTTGAGTGGTGCCAGTGGTTCGCGCTTAGCTCAGAGAAAGGGACCTTGGATTCCCTCAACAAATTAGGCATACAAAACATGGGTGACCTCTTCTGGCAGGGACGTTTGGGCACGTGGGAGGAGATTGCAGGTGCAGATAGTGCACATTCAGCCCTCACCAGATTCCACTTCTTTAGAACTTGGCACGCTTTACAGGCGATACTGGGAAAGGAATAACAGGAGCCTTTGGTTATTCCCCCTTTGAAAGCTCTGCTGAGCGCTAAGTCCCTGTGTAAGATTATCTCCAAGTTGTACGCATTAGCCCTGGATACGAAGACTTCCTCCCTCAACACAGTTAGGCAAGCCTGGCAATCAGATGTAGGCGTCCCCATTACTGATTACATATGGTTCTATTGCTGCGAGGTCACCCGTAAGATATCCATCAATGGCCGTCACCGCCTCACCTGTTTTAAATTTTTAAATAGAGTTTACTATTCCCCCTTACCAAGGTATGGCTTGCGGGACACTGATAACTTGTGAGAGATGTCATACACCACACGCTGGTTTTTTTCATCAGGCAGGGCAGTGTCCACAAGTACAACATTATTGGGATTCCATTTTCCAGAAGCTGTGAATGATTTCCTTGGGTTGTCCCTTGCTCCGGATCCCTTGCTGGCGCTCTTGGGATACACTAAACCCCTTAAGAAAGCTGTACGCAGATTGGTAGCAATGGGTCTCTTTCTTGCCAAGCGTCGGCTGGCAATGCGTTGGATGAGAGTCCTGTGCCCATGGTGGCAGAGTGGGAGCATGACATTGTTTACTGTAACACCCAATCTGAAGTGTATAACGAAATGCTCCCTCCTTGTATTCGCCCAAAGAGTTTTTGGGGTATGTTTTCTCAATATCATGCTGCTCATCAAACTGCGGTTGACACTTCAGTAGATCAGAATACGATTGTGTGAAGCCATTGTCCCACCAATGTCTTATGGTGTATCTTCCGGATGATTGTGCTCGCCTGTTACATACTCCAGCCCATCAGCATCCTCCATCATGGCCTTGTCCCCGTCTGATTATTTCATTCTGGTTTATTATTTCCTCACTTGTCGTTTTAGTTATAAGATATGTGTATACAGGAAAACACTTTTCAAAAAAGCTTTCTAAGCAGAAGACGTGTCTCTCATCAAACACTGTGGAGAGAATGAGTAAAATGGGTGGGGTCGTACAACTGTTACAATGAGAAATGTTATGAACCAATCAAATGCTTTTTTTAAGGTCACATGGCAATCGCGCACCGAGCGCGCAAGGAGGCCGCACCCGACGCGATTTTGACAAAATATATTTATCATAATATAAGTTTATTACAGTTAGAAATATATAAATATTTAAAATAATTTAGATTTTCGTGTGCTCTCATATACTGTTTAAAGTTATTTAGATATACTTTTGAGACAAAAAAAAGAGAGAATCGCGTACCCGGCGCGATACTATACGTCTGTGACGTAACACAGGGCCTGGCAGCGTGTAGTTGTTGAATACGCAACACGCAACACGCAGCAGGCGCAACCCCCTACGTACATGACGTAACGCGTGGCTTGGTACTGCGTACCCGTTGGATACCAAAGTAGTACCTGGGGTGACTTCATGCGTATATGAGGTTACGCGGGACGCGGTGCCACAAACTCGTCGGATACAAAATGTGCATCATTTACGAGTTTCGCAATATGGCGGATAGGATTTGTGTGATGATGGAGCTTGGTACGCTACCGGTATGGGAGTGCAGTTTTCTCCCCCCCCCCCCAAAAAAAAATATATACATATTTTTTGGGGAAGATATAAAACATTACATAATTTTTAAAGTTAAAAACAGGAAGTATAATAGAGTTCCAATTTTTTTGTAAAATATATTATAAAAAATATAGGTTTTATAAACATTAACATTTAAAAAACCTTCGAAATTCACTGAAAAAACCATAGGTTTTTCAGACGTTATAGTTACGAATAAGCATTTAAAAAACCTTACAAATTCACTAAAAAAAACATAGGTTTTCAGGGACGTTATAGTTAGTTGAACATTTGACTCATATAAAACCAGAGAAATTCGCATGCTACAGTTAGTTGCGCTAACTATAACTCGTGCACCCGCAATGCACTGCTGATGATGTCACATATTACATCACTCATGACATGGTCAGTGACATCACTGATGACATCACTCATGACATCTCAAATGACATCACTCATGACATCACTCATGACATCATCCATGTGACAATCTGATGCACATACTGATGCTCTAATATAAACTTTGATACACCCATTCTAAAATGCTGACTACTATTTTTGAAACCATACATAGAAGAATGCCATATACTACATAGCACTCACTATTTCCTAGGTCTACACACACATCCAGTCACTTATACATGTAGTTATTCATCAATAGAGGACTATAATATGCACTCATACATCTATACATGCAGTCACACGCTGCCACTCATCCATAAAGTTACTCACACTCCTAGTCAGTAATGCAAAGAATGAATCACATACCCATTTAATCATGTATGCAGTTATACACACCAACTTCGTTATTTTTAGACATACCACATCACTTATTTATACAGATACTAACACATATTTACTGTCTTATACAATCACTGATAGAAGCAGACACTTATTTATACACCCACTCTTGAAATAACTTAGTATCACGTATACTCATTTATATACTCCAACACTCACATATAGTGGCTAAAAACATATGTCGTTAGTCACAGATATGCCACTGAGACATTTATTCCCTCACCGACACACCCATAGACACACTAACTCACCCATACAGGCCTTTCCAGATGCACTTTTTAATCCATACAACCACTGAATCACCCACTCAGACATCTATGCACAGACACATACACCCACCCACCTACACAGACACTCAGGGACCCATACAGATACTTAGACAACAAATGTAGGTTTTCAGCAACCCATGCAGTTGCGTACACACCAATGGAGAGACTAATACAGACTTTTACATAGTTTAGTCACTAACCCATGCATTCAGTAAGACACGTTCAATCACTCACTTATACAGTCAGTCACACACATACAAAATAATTCCTTTAGGCACTTGTAAATGCATTCATTCTTCAATACACCTCGGCATATATATATAAAACATATTTGCATTTTATAGAAACACACATTCATTGGATGATGTCATGAGTGATGTCATTTGAGATGTCATGAGTGATGTCATCAGTGATGTCACTGACCATGTCATGAGTGATGTAATATGTGACATCATCAGCAGTGCATTGCGGGCGCGCGAGTTATAGTTAGCTCAACTAACTATAACAGGCGAATTTCTCTGGTTTTATACGAGTCAAAAGTTCAACTAACTATAACGTCCCTGAAACCTATGTTTTTTTGTGTGAATTTCTTAGGTTTTTTAAATGCTAATTCCTAACTATAACGTCTGTAAAACCTATGGTTTTTTCAGTGAATATATATATATATATATATATATATATATATATTCACTGAAAAAACCATAGGTTTCACACACGTTATAGTTAGGAATTAGCATTTAAAAAACCTTGCAAATTCACTGAAAAAACCATAGGTTTCACACATGTTATAGTTAGCTGGACATTTTATTGATAAAAAACCAATGAAATTCCCCCGTTATAGTTAGTGCAGGCAACTATAACTCACGCGACCGCAATCCTCTGCTGATGCTAATACTGTATTTAGACACTTATTTGCCCATGTCTTCTTCCATTAAATTTTAGCTATACATATATTACAAATATTTTTTTTTCATAAAGACACATATGTCATCAGCAGAAGATTGCGGTCGCGTGAGTTATAGTTGCCTGCACTAACTATAACGGGGGAATTTCATTGGTTTTTTATCAATAAAATGTCCAGCTAACTATAACATGTGTGAAACCTATGGTTTTTTCAGTGAATTTGCAAGGTTTTTTAAATGCTAATTCCTAACTATAACGTGTGTGAAACCTATGGTTTTTTCAGTGAATTTGTACGGTTTTTTAAATGCTAAGTTACTTTACGCCATTCGTGGCGTGCGCGCCCAGTTAACGCAGTTCGTTCCGTGCGCGCACCGTGCGCGCACAGTGAGCACGCGGTGCGCTTCGCGCACCGCGCGCCCACTTTACGCAGTTTGTGCCGTGCACGCATGGTGGACACACGGTGCGCTGCGTGCACCGCGTGCCCACGTTATGCGGGATGGGCCATGTACGCACGATGCGCTTCGCGCACCGTGCGCACATGGGGGACATATTATGCGCATCTTTGTGAAATTTATTCTTTGTTTATTTCTTACACCAAACCTACAAAAGGCACTTCCTTGACCTGAGGACTACCTCTCTGCCAAATTTCAAGTAATTCTGTTCAGCCGTTCGGGCTGTAGCTGTGTCTAAAGGTCCTATGGAAAAATGCATGGGAAAAACACGTTTTGGGACCCCCCTTTTATCTCAGCCCCCGCTTGACGAATCCCCCCGAGACTTTCAGGGTAGGAGCGGAGCGTAGCACCCCACCTATTTTGAAAAATTCGCGAGGATTCGTCGACCGGCGCCAAAGTTATTCAAAATAGAATGTTGCGGATTTCCTATGGAAACGTGGTCCTAACTATAACTACCTACTGGCGACCGCCAGTAGGTAATATATATATATATATATATATATATATATATATATATATATACAATTTTGTTTTGGATCACAAGTATGGTCGTACGTGCTTGTTGCTGAAAAGGATTTATTTTAGGAATTTTATGAGTGATTTATTTTTAATGTTTCAATTTTTCTTTATGATATATTTTGGTACTGCACTGATAGGTGAGTTTCTTTTTACAATAATATTATGAAGCGCTTTTGGGCTGATTTCTCTGTTTTAGTTAGCGATTAGGTATATAGAGTATACATGGCTGTGTGCATTTGTGTTACACATATTTGGTCTATGATTAAAAAAAAAAGAGAGAGTTTTTATTACAGATGTGGTTGCTCTCTTTTCTGTTTGCCTTGGTGCTTCAAGCGTGTTCACGGCTTGAAGACATGTTCAGACTGTTGGACCATGGCACTGAAGGCCGTGCGGGGGCAAGCTTTGTAGTTCCTTGCGGTCCGGCAATTCATATTGGCCAGTGATATTGTGTGAGTTGTCGGGCCACTCAGAGTTTCTGGTGAAACATTTATGAATTTATATATTTATATATATGTAAATATGTACATCTTTGTGGCAACATTTTATACAAGTGGCATAATTGCTGAATGTCTATCTGAGATTTACAACTTTTTGGTGTCATTTTAGCTTCGTTATAGTGCATTATGTAACCTTCGAGTGGTCATTTTGTTGAAGAAAAATTCTTTATACCATGGAGGAATTATTGTTCATCTTTCTTGCAGAAAGGAGAAAGATGCTTCGGTGCAGACCATCAAGGTCTGAGGGACTCACCACTTGGTAGGGAGTCGGGGCACGTCTGGACAACCAGGGAAGCCCAAGGAAAATCAAAGTTACCTTCTCAGGGACCCACCTTTCGATGGATCAGGGATCGCGAAGGAGCCTCGAGAGGAAACACAAAATGGTGGGCCACGGGTCACTTGGGGTGACTAGGCCGGCAATCTTTGGTGGATTCTCTGCTCGAGGTGGGGGCTACACGTAACCCCAAGCACAACTTCAAGAGACGTCGAGAAGTCAATGCACTTGCAGAAATGCACGGTGACCAGGAGTTCCGGTTCCACGCTACTCACGAGGGCTGCAGGTCTCAGCTTTGCTGGGGACTCGGGTCGGCCTCTGAGATGTCTGGAAATCCTCTTCCTAGGCTGCAAATACTTCAGAGTCCGGCGGGAGCTTAGGAAATGCAGATCGGCAAAATGCTTCGTTGGTGCCTGCAAAGCAGGGGAGTCACTCCTTGACCCCAAGATTTCTTCAGTCCTCTAGTCTTTAGTAGAGCGTCGAAGTTCCAGGATTCAGCTTCAGAGTTTCGTCCAGGGATATCTAAAGTTCTGGTTACAGAGGTTCCTTACTTATACCTAAGGAAGAGATTGGACTAGCTCTGGGGACCCACATATGGGAGGGTTTGGAAAGAGGGGTGGCTACACCCATTTTCTTTGTCCAGTTTTGCACCAGAGCAGGGTCTGGAAGCCCCTGAACCGGTTTGATCTGGACTATGCACAGGGACACCAAATGTGCCCCCAGTGCACGACTTCAAAGCACTGGGGCTTCCTTGTTCGCCAAGGAGTAGCAGATGTCTTTTTTTTTTACAACATAATATTATTGTTGACAGCCAAGCCAAACAGAATGCCCCATAGGGCACCCCAAGTACGCATAAAAGATGACAAATATGGATATCAACTTTTTCAACAATGACATGATATCGTTCATGCAAAGCATAAATTGCAAAGAATAAGACTAAAAGAAAAACAAAGAACTGCACCACATTACCTCTGCTTGACAAGTAGAGATGTATCATATATAGGGAGAGTCCTTGTCACCCATTGCCACATCTAGCATGTGTACTACGCATTTTCCAGTCCGCTAGATTCATAACAACAGTTCTTCAGCATCAGCCAGGGGAGGAGGAGGCTCCAGATATAATCCAGGAGTACCAGATTTTAATGCATAGGACAACCCATAGAGAGAGGTGTGTTTTTGCACAGCCCGACCTTTCTCAGCCCCTACATATCCTACAAAGAGTTGTTTGTCCACCCAGAATTCTTTTGTGTGGTTGAGAGAGAAAGACAATGCACGCTTTGGGTCCAGACGGTGGAGTCTCTCCTCCTCCTTGGAAGGGTGTGGAGGTGGGAAGAAGGTGGGCAAAGTGATGGTTTGTCCTATATGGAAAGAGGTAACCACTTAAGGACTACTTTGTCCAGATGAAGAGCAAGAAAAAGAGGCTTGGAAGATAAAGCTTGAAGCTCACTCACTCTGCGAGCAGAGGTGATGGCAACAAGGAAAGCTGTCTTCAGGAGAGGACAGTTGTGAAGAGGCTCGAAGGGAGTGCATATAAGATAGGTTAAGACCGGGTTCAAGTCTCATTGGGGCATTATGAATGGAGAAGGAGGAAAGAGGTTAGTAATGCCCTTTAGAAATCTATTTACAATAGGGGACTTGAAAAGAGAAGGCTGATCAGGAAGGCAAAGAAAAGCAGATATGGCTGAAAGGTAGCCTTTAAGAGTGCCCAGGGCAGAGCCCTGCTGGCCGAAGAAAGTAGATACGAGAGAACCTCGGAAAGATGGGCAGAAAGAGGATCCAAAGCCTTTGCTGTGCACCATGCCACAAACTTGTTCTATCTGCAGTCGTATACCGTCTTAGTGGAGGGACGCCTGGCTGCCAAGGTGACATTACAGACTTCAGGAGGAAGGTCAAAAGCTGTCAACTGTTGCCGCTCAATCGCCACGCAAGGAGGTGGAGGCTGGACAGATTCGGGTGGACAGAAGATCCTCCTGAAAAGGCAGTCTGAACGAGGGATTGATGGCCATGCTCAGGAGCTCAGGGTACCAGACTCTCCGTGCCCACTCCGGAGCCACAAGGATGACATGGGCCCGGTTGCGCTTGCTCTTCTTCAGCACTCTGGGCAGAAGTGGTACAGGTGGAAAGGCGTACAGGAGGCAGCAGTTCTACTCACGACAAAAAGTATCACCGAGCGGGAGCCACCTTGGAAATTCCAACGTGCAGAACTTCGTGTGCGTAATGCCTTTAAGGAAACGGTTAACAACCGGAGACTTAAAAAGAGAAGGCTGATCAGGAAGCCAGAGAAAGGCGGAGATGGCAGAAAGATAACCTTTTAGAGAGCCCTGAGCAGAGCCCTGCCGGGCCAAGGAAAGCAGGAACAGAAGAACTTCCGAAAGAGGGGCAGAAAGGGGATCCACAGCTTTCGATGTGCACCATGCCACAAATTTGTTCCACCGACAGGCGTATACCGTTTTAGTGGAGGGATGCCTGGCTGCCAAGATGAAATCACAGACTTTGGGAGGAAGATCAAAATCTGTCAACTGTCGCCGCTCAATCTCCACGCATGGAGGTGGAGGCTGGACAGGTTCGGGTGGAGGACCACCCCCTGATGCTGCGACAGAAGATCCTCCCGAAGAGGCAGACGGATCGGGGGATCGATCGCCATGCTGAGGAGCTCGGGATACCAGTATCTTCGTGCCCAATCCGGAGCCACAAAGATGACTTGGGCCCGGTCGCGCCGGATCTTCTTCAGCACTCTGAGCAGAAGTGGTATAGGTGGAAAGGCGTACAACAGACCGCAACTCCACTCGCGACGAAGAGTGTCGCTGAGCGAGTGCCGCATTGGAAATTCCAACCCGCAGAACTGATGACATTGCGCGTTCTCTTTGGTGGCAAATAGATCTAACTAAGGCTCTCCCCACTGCTGAAAGAGACCTTGGGCCACGTCCGAGTGCAGACGCCATTCGTGATCCATCAAGCACCAACGGCTGCGTTCGTCGGCACTGGCGTTCAGAGAACCTGCTAGGTGTTAAACCACCAAGGTAATGCCTTGATGTTCCAGCCATGTCCAGAGGCGCAGAGCCTCCTGATATAGGACCCCACCCCGCCCTGTTGCAATACCACATGGCGGTGGTGTTGTCTGTGAACACCTGCACCACACTTCCCCGGACAGAGGGAAGGAATGCCTTCAGTGCAAGTCGGATTGTCCGAAGCTCCAAAAGGTTGATATAGAGCCGGGACTCCGCCAGAGACCAGAGTCCTCTGATCTCTGCCTCTCTCTGTGACGTCGAGGCCTGAATGACCAGGCTCTCAGGCGTCGGGTGAGTAGTCAAAAAGGCAGGGACACCGGGCGCCTGCGCCTGATGACGTTTTTATCCACCGGGGCCCCCGTGGCTGGCCTCGACCAAATGCCCAAGAGGACGTCGGTAAGGGCGTCATTAAAGGGAAGCAACGGCTCCGATGAAGTAGACGCCATCTGGAGCTCCTCGGTGAGGAGGTTGGTCTTGAGGGCCACTGTGGGGAGGTCAAGATTAAGGGCCTCTCTGCCTGATGGAGGACCATCGTGTAAGAGGCACCTTCCTCCATCGTAGGCGGGGGAAGCGAACCCCGGGTCAGAGGAGACATCGAGGTCGCCTGCCTCCTCCAAGTTGTCCACCCAATCCTGCTTGGAGTCACATTGCTGGGCAAGGGGGTCCTCGGACCCTTCCCAGTCTTCATCCGCCTCTGGCGTAGGGGGGGGGGGGGGGGCGGCCGCGGTGGATAAACCGGAGCCGGAGAAGGGAAGAAAGGCGTTGGGAATGGCGCCAGCTCACAGTGCAGATCCCAGGCCGGAAACAAATGGTCCTGGAATCGGGGCAAGGGAGGAATAAACAGCACCCAGTGTGGCGCCGAGGGCGGCGCCAGAGCCGGTAACACCGCACCTCGTGGCACTGGGGCCAGATCCGCTGGCGCAGGATCCTGTGGCGCTGGGGCTGGCGCCGGTGGCGGAGCCGCCGGGCCAACAGGATCTGGACCCGGGACCACGGGGCCCGAAGGCGCGCCGGCGGGAGCCCGAGGCCTAAAAAAGCGGTCCATGGTAGCAAGGAATTCTTGCACCTGTTCGGGAGTCGCCGATAGACCTGGGTAAGGCGGGTAGGCCGCGGGACTCCCAGGCTCCAGGGGAGCCGCTGGGGCAAAGCCCCTGTCCCCCTTGTCTGCCTCCGGGGAGTGACCGGGGGACGTCGGAGAGTGAACACGCTTCTTCGACTTCTTTTTATGGCATCGCTTACCGGAATCCGGATCTGCGCTTGTTGGCGTGGAATAAGAAAGAACTGATGTCAGCGCGCATGGGTGGCGCCTAAGTACTCTCCGTGGCGTCATCTCGGCGCTTATGATGCCAGTGATGGATGCGGAGCTGCACGACGCCACCAACTGACGCGCAGAGGTACTGCTAAGCGAAACTTTCCGGATCCAGTCTGATGCCTGGGGATATTCTAAGGTAAGGAAGTTATCACTAACGTGTCTCTTTCAGAGACACGTTTTGATCACAAACAGATTTCCTGGGAAAAGGGGATTAATTGTGTCTCAGCCCTATTCCAACCGTGCCTGATTGATGCTTCTCAGAGGGGTGGGGGTTGAGCCTTCTGCTTCAAAACACGAGCAAAGGTGGAGTGGAGAAGGAATGGAGAATCAAGGAAGAGGAAAATGTAATGCGATGGCTTTGTAGTATTTTTAAAGCTTTGATTTAGTCCAGATGCGACGGGTGAGCCCAGCCCAGAGACCGCTTCCGAAGACAAAATGCAGTTTGTGATTAGAGGAAGAGGTTGCTGTGTACTGAACTGTATGCGCTTTTCTTTCGGTTCTTCCTCCGTGAGGGTGCTGAACACAGTTAGACCTGCACCGGCCCACAGCCGGTGCATTGACTCTAAACAGATCGTGGCACAGAGTCCACGCAGCTCTGGGACTGCCTGAGTTCACACGCGAAGAGGCAGACAAGTCCAAAACCAGCGGCAGCGCATCCATAGTGCTTGAGCGAGTGGAGAGAGTGAGTGTCTCTTTCATGCCATCAGTCATTCAAGTCCTTCATCCAACACTGCGCAGCAATAAAATGTCTCAGCTGCGTCTTTTTTCCTTTCCTCGCGGAGTGTGTTTTATTTCCCTTCCACATTGAAGAGATCCGTGTTAGGAAAACCAGTGGGACACAGTGTAACACACACTGACACACACATATACAAACACACAGGGACACACACACACACATACAAATGCACACACTTAGACACAAAAAAACACACTATACACCCTCACGCACTTCTGAGCAGCACAGAACAGCATCCACACAAAGTGCACAAGAGACACATCTCACAGGGGGTGTGGCACGGCACTCTGTCTCAACGGGGCACAGGACGCCCCCTCAGAAGTTCGAACGTAAAACTCCCCTTCGGATGGGCACTGTTGCAATTAGGATTAACTCCGGATTTACTTGATCACAGCCAACGAGAATGCCTAGGTGCCCCGTGATGGTCACGGGGTGTTAGAAAAAATGTACAATACAAAGCACTCACTAATCCACTACTGAAATAAGGAAAATCGACACGAGGAGGTGGCTCAAGGTATAACGCTGCCGACTTTGGAGCTGGAGAACAGGGTTCAAGCCTGGGGTGGGCTGTATCACGTAATCACATACAAACAAGTAGTCCCTAAATGAATACATAACAGCCAGCAGCGGAACTAAACTGTAGTTGATCGGTGCTGCTTCCTGCAAAACGGAAGTGAGGTATCGGACCACCAGCCAATCAATCAGTGAGATAAGAAGAGCAATGCCAGATGTAACCAATGCCAAGGGACAAAACAAATAGAAACGAAATGGGTGGAGTTTCACCGCTAATACTGATTACTTGTTGCCTCGTAGAGGCAGCGCATGCGCTGTCCTTTGCGAGACCTAAAAAAAAGCAGCAACCATGGCTTTGTTGAAGATAACATTGCAAATACGTCAGTTTTAAAATGAGGCATTGAAAGACCCATAAACCTTTTTTTAAACTTTTTTCACCAGCTTCTTTTCATGAACTGGATTCTCACCTAGCAGCATGGGCGTTTTTGTTAATTTCCTGCACCTGACTGAATGTCCTGCCCTACACCGAGGCCCACCACATGCAGTAAGAGCCCAGACTGACCCATTGTCATTCTGTCTGTGGCAATCAGCCGCAGACAGAATGACAATGGGTGGGGTGGGGTGGGCCTGCTTTTGTGCTCTGAGGAGTTCGAGATGACTCCATCAGGGAGCTGAGGCTTCTGACAGGGGAACAGTGATGTTCCCCAATGCCCAAAATTACAGACAAAAGGCGTCAGTAAAAGTGATCGTCATGGAACGCGCAATAACTATTATGAAGCGCTCACACTTCACACATTGTGAGAGAAACCACACTTTGCACATGCACGTGAAACCATTTGCAGCTGTTGCTTTTGTAATTTGAAATTTATGGACGGTTGGTAACCCTAGTCAGAACTGGAGTAGCAAGTGGTTCCCGCACATACCACTTGCTGCGTTATTTTTGTAGGCGGCGGTATACCTTTGAAGAACTATGTCTCATTCCCCAGCACTAATTGTCATTGTTCAGCACCCTGGTGATATTGTCTTTAAAGTCTGTGCCCTGGACATTGGAAGCTGATGCTCCTGCAAAGGGGGTGTTTGCTGTTTTTGGGCCACCCATTGCACTTGTGGAGGTGATAATAACAAGCATTTGCAATGCAATAAGTCTCGCATTTGCGAGAGTTTGAGCTATTGGAATTGTAAATAACAATGCCTTTTATTTATTTGTTGCTTTTTAAAACATATAAATTAAAGGCATTGTCATTTTCAAAGCCAATAGCTTAAACTCTTGCAAATGTTAGACCTATTGTATTACAAATACTTGTTTACATTCTAGCTTGTAGTGCTGAATTTAGACTTAGTTGAAAAAGGACTACACATGACAGAACGCAAAAGGAAAACCTGAACTGGATGAGCACATTTGACTAATGCTTTAGGAACACCAAATAATTTTTGCTTCTGCTTTATTTTGGCAAGTCCAATATTTAACTTAATTTGGGCAAAATGTTGTAGAAACGTATCAATATTCTAAGGCTTCTGTTTTAACATTTCACAAACAGCTTACTATTCTGTGGACCTTTCGTGGGGAAACGCTATAGGAGTTTCACATAATGCACTTCAGTCAGCCTGCCCGTCGCTACCCGACTCGAACGGCATATTCAGTGGAATTATTTATTTTATGTATATAGCGCCAGACTCGACTCCCAAAAGAGTATCTCTGCGCTTCAGATGATTCAACTTGCCCTTGTACCTCATATGCAACCACGAGTAAGTCGCTGTTCGCCGTTTCTAAGAAAGTAATGCTGACGAAAGCAGAGGAATACTTTGTACACATAAGTATGACGACTCCTTTTGATGGGTAGAGAGCTCCCTCTGAGAAATCCTGCTTAAACACTTTAGTATTTTGACAGCACTAAGAGTGCAGTGTCTCCCTGCTGCTCCATTTACACCACCCTGGTAATTCTGGGATAAGGAGGCTCACAGTTTGTGATTGCTACCGATTTATTTGTCCACAGCTGAAGTTCTGTTCTAAAGTATCCAGCTTTGTAGCTGTAGTTTCTTTTTTGAATTAGAGGTATAAAAACAGACTAGTCCGTGAAGCAGTTTTCACAAGCATTTTCGATTCAATAGGTCTAGCAATTGCGAGATTTTAAGCTATTGGTATTGTAAATGATAATGCCTTTTATGTATGTGTTTTTCAAAGCAACACATGTATAAAAGACATTGTCATTTCTAATGCTAATAGCTCAAACTCTTGCAAATGCGAGACAACTTTAATGGCATGTTTTCCGGGCTGAGCGCTGAAATGCAAACCATGTAAATCATGCAACGCACATCACCTAAATATGATAAAGCATCTTTAAATTTAAAAAAATCGTTTTCCGTACCATGCAGAATCTTTGATGTTAATACATGAAATTATATCGCTGCACCTACAGTCACACATTAGAAATTAGATTTTTTTTTCAAGCATGAACTTAGAACTATTCCTGCACTGGTCATGGCAAAAATGTTTGTGAACTAAGAGGCAAGTAAATTGTAATGTGCACACTGTATGTGGCCCACATTCTTATAGAGTGAGCAACATTGGGGAGAGGATTTGACCTAGCAGCTTGGGAAGTCGACCTCGAAGCTGAGGAACGAAGGCTCGAGTCTCGACAGGGACACTCAACATCCTGTGATTCTGGTCAAATCACTTAATCTCCCTCTGCCTAACAAAAACGAACGTGTCCTAATGTAACGCAACTGGTGCTCATGTAAAGTGCTCTTCTACCTTCCAGTCTAGTTCACGCTATGTAAAAAACAAAAAATACTCTAATAAATGAAACCCAATACGTTTGTATGCCTCATATTCTAAACTCACATATGTGAAGATACTTTCATAGGCAATAATAAAGAAAATGGAAGATTGCTGAAATAAAATATTTGCCTACGGTCACACAGTTTAGTTAAGTGTGGAAGCTGGGATCAGTCTCAGGTTTTCTGGTTTCACTTTGTGCAATGAGCTACTAAATGGACATCTATTGGTCTCCTCTGTTTAACCGCAAATGTTGGTGCTTTGTGTTGACCTACAGGAGAGACAGGCGTGCCATCTCCCTCCCTCAAGCCAACTCGTTTTTCCCCTGTTTGTATTGAGAGGCAACATTTACATTTCTCAGATGGTTAGCATTTAGCATTATTGTTAAAGTTTTTGCTATAATTATCTTTAAAAACCAGAGGAATTTACACTGATGCACAACACCAGTGACATAGCCGGTATGGCATGGGCGCTGGTGCAAGGAAGAAAATGGGCCCTTGGCCGCTATTTGAATGGTTAAAAACAGAAATAATCAGCTTTCAGTGGCCCCTCAGTCCTCTTTGCCCTGGTGTCACTGCACCTGCTGCTTTATCTTCTTATGTTGGATCTTCTAAAGCGTTGTATATGGCGCATTCCTCCCTAGGAATTTTGTAGCCCACCCAGCTCCACTCCTCGTGCAGTACGAATGCCAGGGAAAAGCCGAATCAAAAAAGGTGTAACTCACAATGAGTTTATAAACCCATTTAGCGTAATTAATGCTAATAAATAAACCCATGAGCGCTCTCCTGTTTGGCCTAAACTGGGACCTTAGGTAACTATTGCATGCATGGTCGTTTTTTTGGCGCACACAGTCTTGGCTGCAGTGCACAAAGACCTTACACTGCCGCACACAGAGAAATAAATTAGGGGGAACATTGGTCATCACGTATTGACGCGGGGTCCCTCGATATGTTATATGGCTGTCTCACTTACAACCCGGGAGAATGGACTCTGTAGGCTGTGGGGTGACCTGCTGATGCAGGGGAATCCTCACACTGAGAACCGAGCACCCTGCCTTCAGGATTGTAAGGCCTGCCTTAGGGGTGACTTATAGGTTTTAAGTGCAGTGTACTTAGATATAGGGACACCTATATCTTTGGTAAGTGGTGCTAGCACTAGCTTATACAGGCTGCAATGTCAGGCCTGTAGTTTACAAATTGAGTGGTCTCCCATGGGTGGCATAATACATGCTTCACCCCATGGGGGACCCCTGGTATACCTCAGCCCTGGGTACCTTAGTAACATAACCTAGGGACTGATAAGTGTACACCAGTGTCCAATATGGGATGTACCTAAGTACTTACCATTCCAATTTAGGGAAGAAAGCACAGAGACTAGGGTCCTGATTAGCAGGATCCCAATCAGACTAGTCAGAAACAGCATTACATCATGCAAAAAGTGGAGGTAACCATAAAAGCAGATCAAACTTTGATACTGTGACAACATGGTTCAGCACTTTAGAAATATACGAGGTGCAGACATATTATACTGTAGATAAAGATCTTGTGGAGCGCAAGGCAAAGTATATCGCCTAGACTGCAAAACATGTTTAAGTGCTGTGATGTTGTGACCTTACAATGCTTTCCAGGCCACCACATGCATGCACACCGAACTAATATGGAGAGACAACCAACTTACGTCCAAATCGGAGGTTGCTGAGCGAATTCACCCAAATCATCTTATTGGCTTAGGGCACATTAAAGGCGACAGGAGGGAAATGAAGTGCAAATAATAGTGTATTAATTTCATGATGGCAAAATAAATATATTTTACAAAGACGATATATTATTGAGCATTCAATACAAAGGTATACAGTATTATTTTCTTTGTAGTTCTCCTTGAGACTTCGAGGTTGGCCTTGTGGTCAGTCACTCAGTTGGCAAAGTAAAGCAGACCCCTTGGATATCCAATAGTCATTAGGCCTGTCCGAAGGTAACATAACTGTCACAACAAAGTTTGTAGAATGACCTGGCAAGACAAAAAAGTGGGGGAGGCTGTTATTTTTCTGTATGCCTTGTATATTGTCATGAGGTTCTAAAGAAAACGAGTTATCGTATAGTATTTTTTCTGTACAAGTTGAAATTTTTCAGAAAAATTTCACTCTATTGAGAAGTCAGTTCCATTTAATTTCGTATTTTTATTGCCCAACAAATTAGAAAATAAGCAAATTGATACTTTCAAGACATGCAGACTTTGGGCTTAATTTAGGAAGGCCTATCCCTTACCAAAATAACTTGCTGAAATTGAGTTTACATTTTGGTCAAGATTACATTCCAGCGCGACATGCACAAATCTGGATAAGGACAAATGAATTGAAGGGGCTGGATCAATGCAGCGCCATTTATTTCCTCAATGTGTTATAGCCACTTGGCTTATAGCAACACTAGAGCTACGCCTGGGACTAAGTGGTGGTATACAGTATCTGACAGGGTGTAAATATGCTTTGGGATCCAAGCCTAGCCATAGGGTGTTTAAAGAACAAGTTACTTACCTTCTGTAAAGCATTATCTGGTAGTGACTATCTAGCTACAGATTCCTTACCTTTGAATTTCCCAGGCGTCATGTTGGAACCGGAAACTTTTGCTGAGCACTACCATTTGCGCGCGATGTCGCGTGGCTCCATTCGGCTCCGCATGACGTCATCGGCAGCGTCGGTTATGATGTGAAGGTGCCTATATAGGCGCGCGGACGTCAGCACTTTTAGTTTTTTCCACACCAGAAGCACAGAGCCACAAAGTAACTGACGTAGTCGTGTGCAAAACTAGGGCCCTGAAAGGGAGAAAAAACCACCCAAGTCCTACTACATCAGTCCGCAAAGCGGGGAGGCATGGCTGGGGCTGTAAGGAATCTGCAGCTAGAAAGAGTCGCTACCAGATAATGCGTTACCGACGTTAAGTAACTTGTTCATCTGATAGAGACTTCTAGCTGCAGATATATTACCTTTGAATCAGATACCCGAGCCATACCATCCCGGCGGTGGGTTGCGGACTCGTGATCTAAAATGAGAAGTCTTGCAGGACTGAACGGGCAAAGTGCCCGTCTCTGCGCACTTGACCATGAATGCAATAATGTTTTGCGAACGTGTACAATGATGCCCACGTTGCTGCCTGACAGATGTCTTGGACTGGGACACCCCAAGTTTAACGCAGTAGTCACAGCCTTTTCTGGTGCAGGGGGCCATTAAACCCTCAGGGGGCTGCTTCTTCACCAAGGTGTAAGAGATTTTAATGCAGAGAACAGCCCAGCGAGAGATGGTCCTTTTCTGCACTGCCCTTCCCTTCTTTGCTCCCACATACCCCACAAATAGTTGGTCATCTACCCGGTCAAGGTAGAGCGACAACGCTCTTTTTGGGTCCAGTCGGTGGTAACACTCCTCATCCTTAGAAGGATGTGGGGGAGCAAAGAAGATGGGCAAAGTAATGGACTGACCCAGATGGAATGGGATCTGTGAGAAGTTGGCCTGGTATATGTTGTCCACTAGTTAAAGTGGGCACCTTGTACCAGTCCAAACAACCCTTATGGTGATTAGCTCAATGATAACCTTTATTGAAAGCTATCCTAGTGGTAGCTATGAAGAGCAGCCTTTAGGCTCAGTCTTAAAGGAATGTTAAGCACCTTGTTTTACCAGAATGTAACCGTATAGTATTGGTTAAATGAAAGGGAAACCACACAGTAGTTATAAAAATATGTATTTATTATCTATAAGACTCTCTAGTATCCTCTACACGAGGATAGAACTCAAATCAAATAATACAGTTGCAAAGAATCAAACGTAAGATGCACAATACACAGTGGGCTCCAGTGGGAGACCGAACCACATACTAAATAAGTGGTATTAGAACCACAACTCGGGACTAGACTTAGTCTAGGAGGTGCAGAATTGCTGGGACCCCAAGGAACCACCCAAGGTGAGTGAATCGGGACCCCACGGAGGTCGGGTGCAGAGTACGACCGGGTGCGCCGTACAATTCAATGGGAAAGTCACGGTTGGAAAATTAAAGATTAAGGACCCTTCCCAGCAGATTACGAAGGCAACCCTTGGAACTTAAGAGTCTGAAGAGCCACCCCTCCCGTAGATACCTTTGTACCAGAGTTACCTATCCCAGAGGAGCCGGGTGCATAGGTACGAAGTGGCATCGGAAACCCTCGTTGTTTTCTACAGATGTCCACAAAGTAATGCTACTGCTGGAAGTATGAAAAGTGTCCGGTGGAATCCAAATTTCGATTCTAATTGAGGAAAGCCTGAAAACAGAGGGGACAGAGTCTAGATCACTTTGGAGTGACCAGGGGCTCGGTGGACGAATGCTCACCGATGTCAGGTGCTTCAGGTGTGTTGACGGTGATCTTGACTCCTCAGCTGCGAGGACCTGGTGACCTCTAGGATGACCAGGAGCCGAATGCGGGCTGTCCACGAAGGATGTCAAGTGCTGAGGGGGTCTGTGTCCGGTGGGAGCACCAACAAGCCTTGGCAGCGGCAAACAATGTAGATGGTCAACTTCGGTGTCGATCTGGCCCAGCAAGGACCAGGCGACTCACCACAACAAGGGGAGTCAGGGCAGGCCTGGAGCAACCAGAGGAGACCAAATAAAGCAAAGTTGATCCTCAAGTGGACCCACAGCCTGAAGGCACAGGAGTCGCGAGGGGACCTCTGGTGGTCTCACAGGATACCAGCTAGCAGGGCACAGATTGAGAGGATGCCGGAGACCTTCTCTGAAAAGATGCGCTAGTGTCAGGGCTACAAATGGCCCAATGCACGGAAGTGTTACACGACAACAAGCATGTGAGGCTGCACATGAATGCGGTGCACAGGAGTACGGGTGTACGGTCCCCACGAGGGATATCCGCCTCAAACTCAGTGAGAGGGCAGCTCAACCTCAGAGACCTTCAGAAACCCCCCTCCTGTGTTGCAGAAGACTTCGGAGTCAGCAGGAGCTCTGGAGCAGCACACTGGTCAGATGTGTTACGGAGTTTGCAGCGGAGTGAATCCTTCGCCCCAAGGGAGATTCTTCTGTTGTCTTGGAGGTCCACAGGGTCCAGCACGGAGCCTGTATGGATCACAGACAGTAGCGAGACTGGGGATGGAAAGGGAAGACAAAGTCGAGCCCATGGGAGGTCCAGGGAAGTCCAGCGTGTCCAGATGGGCGAAGTGTAGTTGTATCTTCTTGCAGAATCTTGTCCATGTAAAATCTAATGTCCTGTAGCCAGGTATCCCATTTTATACCCACGGGAAAGGGTTGGACAGATTCTAGGAACCCTCCTAGGGGAGGGACAGGACAGAGGGGTGGCTACACCCATGTCCTTTGTCCAGTTTTGCACCAGAGCAGGAGCAAATGGCTCCCAGAACTGGTTTGAGCTGGATTATGCACAGGGACACCAAGCGTGCCCCTCATGCAGACACTCTGGCACGAAGACCGTGCACCCACCCAGTTCCAATACACTAAATCCTATCTGGGAGGTGGTCACACCTCCCTGTGATAGGACACCTATTTTCCGACCTTCCTCTGCGCGAGCTTGGCTCAGCAGCAGAAGGGCAGACTCGTGTCTGTGGCTGGCAGCATTCATTTTGTGCTGTAAAGCTCAAGAAAGCTGGTACCCGGAGACTTATGTGCCCCCAGAACCTCGGTCCTGAGGGGAGGAATCATACCTCCCAGACTAGTTACTGGTGTGGAGGTATGATTCCAATGTGTTTGACACCAAACACGACATACTTCGCTGCAGTCGTTTTCGAGATAGCATTTACTGCGAGTTTATAATGCACCTCTACCTATATGTCTGGCAGTATCATGTACAGCCTGAGAGAATGGTCTCCGAAGGCTGCAGACGGACACTGCTCATGCAGGAGCACCCTCGCACGTAAAACCCAGCACCCTGCCTTCAGGATTGTTAGGGCCTGCTATAGGGGTGACTATATCTCTCGTAAGTGGTGCAAGCACCAGCTTACACAGGCTGCAGTAGCAGACCTGAGGTTCCATTTTGCATGGCCTCTCATGGATGGCTTAATACATGCTTCAGCCCATGGGAGGCCGCTGGGGTACCTATGCCCTGGGTACA
The DNA here is from genome assembly GCF_964204655.1 of Triturus cristatus. Taxonomy (NCBI): domain Eukaryota; kingdom Metazoa; phylum Chordata; class Amphibia; order Caudata; family Salamandridae; genus Triturus; species Triturus cristatus. The sequence continues at coordinate 1,183,999,340 of NC_140581.1, read as the reverse complement.
TGTGTACCATATACTAGGGACTGATAAAGGTACCCCAGTATCCAATCTGGAGTTGGACCGGAGTACACATATGTCAATTTAAAGGAGAAAGCAGATAGGCTGGGGTCCTGAATAGCAGGATTCCAGTCAGACTAGTCAAAGCAAATAGCAAAAAGTAGGAGTAACCATAGGAAGCAGGATCCTAGCCAGACTAGTCAAAGCAAATAGCAAAAAGTAGGAGTAACCATAAGAAGCAGATCATACTTTCCTACAGGGTCACCACCTTTGGTAAAAATGATGCCCTGGTGCAAAGCACCACCTTATCCGGAAAGGACATAAGATAAGGAGGCGAGCTGGATAATGCCTGCAATTCACTCAACCTCCTGGCCGATGTAATTGCCACTAAGAAGGCTGTTTTGATAGTCAACAGCCGGAGGGGACAATTGTGCAAAGGCTCGAAAGGAGCGCACATCAGTTAAGTGAGGACCAAATTAAGGTCCCATTGTGGCATAATAAATAGAGTAGGTGGAAATAAATGACCCAGCCTTTTCAGAAATCTATTTACAAAAGGAGATTTAAAGAGGAAAGGCTGTTCTGGCAGCCGCAAAAAAGCAGACAGAGCAGAGAGGTAACCATTGATAGTTCCCAAAGCAGAGCCCTGCTGTGAAAAAGTTAGAATGAATAAAAGGACAGTAGAAAGAGAAGCAGAAAGTGGGTCAATGGAACTTTATCTACAGTATAATACAAATTTCTGCCAACGGCAGGCATATACCGTCTTAGTGGAGGGCCGCCTGGCGGCCAGAATAACGTTGCAGACTTCGGGAGGAATGTCAAAAGCCTTCAACTGTCGCCGCTCAATCGCCACGCATAGAGGTGCAGAGTTGACAGGTTCGGGTTGAGAACCCTCCTCTGCTGCTGCGACGGGAAGATCCTCCCGAAGGATCGACACTCATGCTCAGAAGCTCTGGATACCAGACTCTCCTTGCCCAGTCCGGTACCACAATAATGACTTAGGCCCGGTCGCACCGGATCTTCTTCAGAACCCTGGGCAGAAGTGGTATGGGCGGAAAGGCGTACAACAGGCCTGAGTTCCACTTGCGCTGAAACGCATCGCCAAGCGATAGCTGCCTTGGAAACTCCAGCAGGCAGTACTGCTCACATTGCACATTCTCTTGGGAGGCGAACTTGCACCACCTCCGACTTGAGATGCCATTCGTGATCCGTAAGGCATCCACGGCTGAGATTGTCCGCCCTGGCGTTCAGAGAACCTGCCAGGTGTTGAACCACCAGGGATATGCCCTGCTGTTCCAACCATGTCCAGAGACCCAGGGCCTCTCGACAAAGGGTCCACAACCCCACCCACCCTGCTTTTTGCAGTACCACATGGCAGTGGTGTTGTCTGTGAACACCTGCACTAGCTTCCCATTGACATAGAGAAGAAATGCCTTCAATGCCAACCAAATCGCTCAGAGCTCCAACAAGTTTCTGTGGAGCCTTGTCTCTGCCGGAGGGTAGTGAACCCTGATCTCCACCTCTCCCATGTGGCCGCCCCATCCCAGAAGTGACGCATCTGTCACGACTGTGAAATCTGGTTGGGGAAGGGAGAGAGGTCTGCCGTAGACCAAATCACGGTTCTTTAACCACCAATGTAGATCCTGTGCAGTTCCTTCCGAGATCAGAGCCACGTCGGTGAGATTTACCCGATGCTGTGTGCATTGGAACTTCACGTCCCACTGCAGAGCCCGCACACGCCACCTCGCGTGTCTTACCAACAGGATGCAGGAGGCAATGAGACCCAACAGCCTCAGAGTCAACCTCACCGAAATCCAGGATAGAGGCTGAAATATCGGAATTATAGCCTGAATATCGCTGCTTGGGATGATAAGCCCGAAACTGCACTATGTTCACTATGTCCAGAACAGCTCCGATGAAAGGGAGCATCTGAGAAGGAGTAAGGTGTGATTTTAGCACGATTAAAGAGAACCCCAGCGAATGCAGAAGGTTCAATGAAGTCTGAAGGTGGGAGACGACTGCCTGAGGCGAAGCTGCCTTCAACAGCCAGTCGTCGAGATAGGGGAAAACTGACACCCCTAACCTGCGCAGTTGAGCTGCAACCACTGCCATCACCTTGATGAACACCCGAGGGGCACTGGTAAGACCGAAGGTTAGCACAGTAAACTGAAAGTGCTTGCGGCTTACCTTGAACCGCAGGTAACGGTTGTGGCCCAGCAGGATGGGAATGTGAAAATACGCATCCTGCAGGTTCAACGCTATAATCCAGGTTCCTTGGTTTAGGGCAGACCTGAGCCAAAGTGAGCATTTTGAATTTCTCCTTTTTGAGGAAGAGATTGATGGTCCGAAGATCCAAAATGGGCCGTAGCCCCTTGTTCTTCTTTGGAATCAGAAAGTAGCGGAAATAACAGCCACTGCCTACTTCTGAAACTGGGACCCTCTCTATAGCCCCTTTAGCCAAAAGAGTTGTAACTTCCTCTTGGAGCATCTTTAAATGATCCTCCGCCAGATGTTCCTGACTTGGCAGAATAGTAGGAGGAAAAAAAAGGAAAGGAAGAGAATAGCCCTCCTGGATGATCTGCAAGACCCACTTGTCTGTTGGAGGAAGAAAACATCTTCCCAAATGAGTCCAGTCTCCTGGATTCCCTATCCCGACGGGCAGAAGGGAATGTGCCTTGGGATGTAGAGGCCTGCACCAAACTTTCTGGGGTGGGGTGTTGGCTGGGGAACTTTGGGTAGCCCAGAGCTGGGCGGTGGTGACGTATAATCGTCCTATTCACAGGGACCCCTGTGCTAGGTTTGGACCATGTTCCTAGAATGACATCAGTAAGTGCCTCATTAATGGGCCAAAGGGGTTCAGAAGTGGAAGCCCCAGGTTCAAGCACTTCAGTCAGGAGATTAGTCCTGACCTGAACTGAGGGCTGATCCAGTCCAAGGACCTCAGCTCCCCTCTTAATCCCCATGGCCTATGACGCCCCCTCTCCGTAGCCACTGTAGGTGGACAGAGCATGCCAGCGTCTGGGTAAGTATCCAGACCACTGGCTTCCCGAAGTTCCCGTGTCTTCTGGCTGATAAAATAACATTCACCACATCCGGTGGGAGAGAGAAAGAACTTAGGTTGCCCCGTTCAATCTCCAGGCATGAATGCAGGCTCTGGAGGTGGGGGTGTAGAACCTGCCCCTACGACTGCGAGAGGAGGTCTGCCCTGAGAGAGGGATGGAGCCGAGGGTGTGATGAGAGATGAAGAAGGTCTGTGTACCATACCCTTCTTGGCCAATCCAGGGAGATCAATATGACTTGGGCCCTATCTTGGCGAATGTTCTTCAGAACCAGAGGAAACGCATAAAGAAGCAGTGAGCCCCAGTCTAGCTGAAACGTGTCTTTCAATGCTCGCCGCATCGGATACTGGAGACTGCAAAACGACGGGCAGTGCGCGTTCTCGTGAGTGGCACACAGGTCCAACAGAGGAATCCCCCAAATCCTGATAAGGTGGCGGACCACCTACGGATGGAGACGCCACTCATGATCGGTCGAGGACTGCCGACTGAGACTGTCCGCACGCACATTCAGCACTCTGGCCAGATGATTCGCCATCACGCAAATCCGATGGTCTGGAGTCCAGGACCAGATCCTCCATGCAGAGGTGATACAACCCTTGTTTTGTTTGTTTATGTACCACATCACGGTAGTGTTGTCCGTCAGGACCAAAACTAACTGACCACGAAGGGAGGGAAGAAAGGCCTTGAGAGCCAAACAAATTGCCTGCAATTCCAGAATATTGATATGAAGCAATCTTTACTCTGGAGACCAAAGACCCTTGATCTCCAGATGAGCACCCCACCCCAGAGTGGAGGCATCCGTTTTCACTGTAGCCACCGGAGAGGGAGGTTGAAAAGGCTTCCCTTTGAGACAGGTTGCCTGGAACACTCCACTAAGACAGCTCTGCCGCAGTGTCTCTGGAGATTCTGACCACCTCCTTGAGATCTCAGTTATACTGAAATCACTGCCTGCGGAGGCACCTCTGGAGTGCCCTCATATGCTAGCATGCCGGGTTGACCAACAATATGCAGAATGCGAACTGACCGAGCAGGTTTAAGACCTTCAGGACGGGAACTTCCGCCTCTTCTTGTAACTACGGAGTAATAGCCTGGATGTCTAAGATCCTCTGAGGAGGCGGGAAGGTACAATTCACACTAGTGTCCAGTAATGCCTCTATGAATAGGTTGCGCTGAGTGGGCACCAGGGGAGATTTGGGTACATTTATCGAAAAACCCAAGTTGAACAGATGATACAGCACCAACTCTGGAGACTTCGCCTTCATCAGCCAGCCGTTCAGATAGGGGAATACTGGAATCCCCGACCTTCTGAGATGAGCTGCAACCACTGTCATCACATTCGTGAAGACTCACGGTGAAGAAGTAAGTCTGAACAGAAGGACCACACATTGGTAGTGTTGGGATCCCACCGTAAAATGTAGATACCTCCGATGCGACCTCAGGATGGGGATGTGAAAATACGCATCCTGCAAATCGATCAACACCGTTCAGTCTTCCTGCTGCAGCCAGAAGAATCTGAGCTAGGGTCAACATCTTGAACTTCTCCTGTTGAGGTAAAAATTCAAGACCCTGAGGTCCAGGATCGGTCTCAACCGGCCCGTCCTTTTTAGGGATCAGGAAATATCAGGAGTAACACTCCTGACCCCTTTCCTGCTTTGGAACCTGCTTAGGAGCCACCTCTATCACAACTTTCTGATGCAATGCCAGGACCTCTTGCTGAAGGAGCAGCAGATGGTCCTCCGAACATGAGCCCTGGTGAGGACGATGAGGAGGGGAAAACTTGAGGAAAGGAAGGTCGCACCCATTTTCTACAAGATTCAAAACCCAAAGATCTGATGTAACAGATTTCCAATTATGTAGAAAATGGGACACCCGACCTCCTACAGGACCAACATGCTCCAAGATGGGGGATCAAGAGCTGCTTTCCTGTGGAACCGGTGGAGGGAACAGAGAGGAGGACTGTTGCCGGGCGGCACCCCGCAGGCGGCCTCTTCCCTTCCCTCTGTACGACTTGTACAGGCGGTTCCGATGCTGCTGTTGTTGCTGACTGCCTCGAAAGGAAGCAGCCTTTCTAAATCCACGAAACCTCCTGTAACCATAGCCTCTAGGCTGGGACTGCAGGCCAAAGGATCTCGCAGTAGAACTGCTATCCTTGAAGTGTTGCAGAGCAAAATCCGCCTTTGTCCCAAAGAGACTGGATCCATCAAAAGGAAGATCAAGCAGAGTGGCCTGCACATCCAGAGAAAACCCCAAACTTCTCAACCAGGCGTGCCTCCTGGTGGCCACCGAGGAGCTCATCACCCTGGCGACTGAGTCCACCACATCCAGAACTCACCTGACGGGCAGCAGCCTGCATATCAGTCAATACTTCCAGAAAGTGCCCTTGTACATGATCAGGCAGTTTAGGAGCCACCTCTTTGGCTGAGTCCATCAAAGCGTGAATATATATCTTCCCAACAAACATGTGGCGTTTGCAGATTTTAAGGCCGTGCTTGCCAAGGAGAACACCTTTTTGGCTGACTGCTCCATCTTTTTGGAGTCCCTATCCTCTGGAGTGGTGGGGAAGGATCCTGCCGACTGTTTGGATGAACATGAAGCTTGAACCACCAAGCTCTCCGGAGAAGGGTGGAAGGTTAAAAAAGCTTATATCATCTTGCTACTGCTCTTGAAACTGCAGGGGCAGACAAAGACTTCTGCCACTCTTCCTGAATCTGCTCCGTTAAAGATTATTAGACCTGACCTCAGCTGTGGACAATTGCAGATCCAACAGGTCAGTAGCCTTCCTGATGACAGTATGATAAGGAGCCACGTCCTCAGAAGGTATTGCCTTTGGGGAAGAAATCTCCCACTCTGGGGAAGTGTCCAAACCACTGGCCCCCTGAAGACCTTCGAAGTCATCCACAGAGTCAAGCATTTCCCCCTCTTCAGCTTGTTCCTGTTGCCCCTGGTACTCCTCTTCTTCTAGCAGCCTCTGGGTCTCCCTCCTGGAGCGCATCTTCAGGATCAGCGTCGGCGGCACCAGGCGTGGCGTTGAAGGAGGACCCCCAGTAGTGGTCAGCGGCACCGCTCGAAGCCGGGGAGTCGTCGGCCCAAAACCAGATGGTGCTGGAGACTGCGGTATCGGTGTCCAGAATCTCGGGGCAAGGAGATGCCATGATGGTGTCATCCGCATATTATTGGCTGATGGCCAAATTGTAAGCAAGCGGACCCACGGAGCCAGCCGGCGCGCCGGATGGGTTAGTCGCTTTGGCAAACATGCAAAACAGTGCATTAAGAAAATGCGACGGATCCAAACCTGGGCCCAGATAGGGTGGGGTAAGGATCTGGAAATACCTGGTCAGGATCGGACCGAGGATGCGTGGCGGGCTGTGGCTGTGGCGCCGGGGACACCGGGGCTAGGGCTGGTGAAGCCAGAGGAGCAGGAGATGACTCCCTGGGCATCGATGAATCCCTTGATGTTGGATATTGGACCGGCGTCACATGCAGAGAAGGTGAGGGTGAAGGCGAGATGTCATCTTTACCATGACGCCGTTGGATCGGAGAAGCTGACCTCGAAGAATTCCCTTTCAAAGACCAACGCCGGGACCCATGTCGATGCCTCTTTTTGTGCTTCTTTGATGACCTCCAGGTGTGCGGGGTCATCGACTTCGACCTTTTGCGGACTCTCTTCTCCTTTCTCGCCCGGGCCATGAATAGCTTGGCCTCCCACATTGTTCTGCATTCTGTCCATATATAATTCTTTTTGCCTCACCTTCCACTCCTTAAGTGCCTTTGGGTTCATCCTTTGACAAGACTAACATCCTTCGACATTGTGATCCGACGACAGGCACCAAAGGCAATCTTTGTGGAGGTCCGTGATTGAACATATGACCCCTACATTTCCTACAAGGCTTGAACCCTGACTTCTTTTGTGTAGCCATCTCACTGATACACCACAGATAGAAACTGAAACAAAGAAATGGGGAGTCCCAGAAAAACCGTTACGCGTTGACGGCGTGGAAAAAAGCGAACTGACGTCAGCATGCAGATGAGGTCTTCTTATGGCTCCGGTGATGTTATACGGAGTTGAGAGCAGATCCGCCCTCGTCGAGGTGGGAGAGCTATGAAAAAGTTTCTGTGGAATACTGGCACAGGGGTAATTCAAAAGGTGAGGAATCCATAGGCTGATGTATCCATCAGAATTTAGCATTTAAGGGCAACCATGAACCTTGCCTCCTCAGATTTGAGCAGAAGAAAGTAGAAGGATCGAAGAGCCAAGCTGCACAAGGAGGAAGAGGATGACAACTGCTTTGGCCACAGCCCTACCAGCCTGTCCCAAATTCGACCTTCAACCAGTGGAACCCTGGCATGTCCAGCAGCCATCCAGAACCAGGAGGAACTATCCTGCTTTCCCCAAAAAGACTCTGTCTGCCGTGAGCACCGGATTTTCTCAATCAAAGACTCCAACACCAAAGACTCCAACACAGACCCCGGATCCAGCCAGATCATCGGTTCTGTACCACTCTGCACCCGACACTCACTGCCCGAGTTCGAGTGGCCCACCACCACAAGGAGGTATCCACAGCGATCCTGACCTGGAATCCTGTAATTCCCCAACCTGCCTCGATCGTTTACCCGACACCTGCAGCCTCAACCTGAGGGGTCCCCCCAACCAGAACTGGTAAGAAAATCTGACAACTAAAGACACCTCTGTACCCGACGCCCCACTGCCTTGGGTGGCCCAACTGACCATGTCCAGGCATCCCCCAATAATCCAACTTGCCTTTCTTGCCAGTGGTCGCCCTCAGGAAGCCTACTTGCCCAAGCCTGCAGCCTTTCTTATGAATCGGAGATCTCCATTGGAATCAACAGGGCTCACAAGGTTTTCTTGGCACCCTGCATCCGGACACCCATGTGCCGCTGGTGGTGCAGTTCCTGTGCTGATTGTTGGCCCCTGCAGTGCTGATCTTAACCCCAGGAGCTTTGCTCCCACAACCGAGTGGCCTGCTCTTGAGCAGCCCCTACATGAAGGCCCCCATAGGCCCATTGGCTAACATTGGGCCTCTGCACTCTGCATCCAGCTGCCCTAGTGCCACTGGTGGTGCAACTCGAGTGCCTCCTTGAACGCTGTGGTTTTTACTCTGAAATGTTCTAAAAGTGTCAACCTGCTCTATGTATGAAACAAAAGTAACAGTGCTTTGGAAACTAAATTGTCTTACTTACCTCTGTATTGTACAACTCACAGTGTTATATCGAGGCATATCACCCGAGTAGTAGTAGTAACTCAAAGTTAATGCAAAAGTAATACAAAGTATTTTCAAAGTATTCTGAACTGTTTTTAAAGCAAATACAAACCTGTAACAATACCAATTTCATTTACAATTGCCTTTCTGGGTACAGCTTTGCATTTGAAAGTATATTTTACCTACCTGTGGCAAGCTCCGATTGGTTCTAGAAATAAAACATAAGTATTCCTTTTTTTATACCTAATTGGTCTGGACTCTGTCTCTGAGTGTATGCCATCATTTCTTGCCAGAGTGAACACAATAAATGCTTAACACACCCTATGATAAGCCCAACTGCTCAACCACACTACCACAAATAGAGCTGTTAGCTATTATCTAATTTAGCCTCTACTATACCTCTGGGATACACTGGAATCTGTGCACACTATACCTTACTTTGTTAGAGTATATACAGAGCCAGCGTCCTACAGGTAACCACAAGCATAAGCTGAAACACACACATATTGAAGTGGGTGCCCTGCCCATTAATGTCTTGGATAGTGACTGTCTTCAGTCCCTGGCTACCAGTGGTTAGAAATGTGCCTTTTAAAAATGTGTGAACAGCCAAGCCTTCCCAAATTTCCACTGCACACCACCCTAGGAGGCCCACTCCACACATAATACTGCTTTAATTTTACATGTGAGTAAATCACCTCACAGTGCAAATTCACGTTTTTTGAATTATGTTATGTTAGAAAGATTTGTAAAACGCATGGCTGCCCCACTGACAGGGCATCCCAGCGCTACCCAGGTAACATGTAGCAAGATGGAAAAGCAGCGAGGAAGTGAGATTAGGTCGGAATTAACCAGGTTTTTATAGCCTTTCTAAAAGCTAAATGCTTCTGAATTCCTCTGAGGGACACCGGAAGAGAAATCCAGAGTCCGGATACCAATGCCTTAAAAGAGCGACCCCCGGCTCTAGCACGAAGGACTCGAGGGATGCAAGCTAAATACTGGTTGGCTGAGCGTAACATCCGTCACGGTAGATACGGCGCCAGCAGATTAGATAAGACAGGAGGCGCTTGGTTGGTCAGAATTTTGTGAGCAAAGCACAATGTCTTAAACTGGATTATTTTATCAACAGGCAGCCAGTGTAGCTTAGGCATAAGCTTTGACGCTGAGCAAAATTTTGGGAGAGCAAACAGAGTGCGTACTGCTGCATTTTTTACCCTTTGTAGGCGCTGGATCTCAGATTTATTAGCACCTAGATAAATGGAATTACAATAATTCAGCCAAGATAAAATTGTAGCTTGGATATTGGTCTGGCGAGTTTGCTAGTCAAAAAACCCTAAAAGAGGCTTGAGTCCGTGCAGAAGCCCAAAACAAACCCCCGCGACCGCTTTAGTTTGGGCTTCGAAAGACAGCCCACTGTCCACCCATACCCCCAAAGTTTTCACTGCATCCTTAGGCAGGGGTGCAGGCCTCAACACATCTGACCACCATTGCTCTGACCACAGATTACTGTCTCTCCCTAGCAGTAGAATTTCGGATTTACTGGTGTTTAACTGCAAACAGTTTGCTGTGATCCAGTCTGCAATAGCCAGTGTGTCTTCCTGAAACTTCGAGAGATTATTTTTGCAATTTCTAGGAAAGGAAATAACCAATTGGGTGTCATCCGCGTAAGACAATAATGACAGCCCTTTATTTTTTGCTACTACTGCAAGGGATTGCAGATAGATATTAAATAGCGTAGTGTTCAGAATTGATCCCTCGGGACTCCGTGGTGGACGGCGTACTGCAAACAGTAAGGTGATACAGTGACCTGGAATGTTCTACCATCCAAAAAGGATCTGAACCAGGCCAAGGCCGCACCACCGATACCTATCCCCTGCAGGCGGCGCAGTAAGATCTCGTGAGATACCGTATCAAAGGCGGCACTGAGGTCAAAGAGAATTAGAGCTGCAGAGTTGCCTGCATCCAAAGTGCTTCGAAGTTGCACTGTCAGTGCCAACAGGGCAGATTCGGTACTGTGGCGTGAGCTGAAACCGTTTTGCGAGAAGTCCAATATCTCATTGGACTCTACAAACTCTGTGACTACGAAGTTCACAAGGAATTCAGTGGCTTTGGCCAAGAAAGGGAGCAGAGATATGGGGTGATCGTTTTCAGGCTTGAATGGCTCCAAAGAAGGTTTTTTAAATAGTGAAATTGCAAAAGTTAATATGCCTCATACATCAGGTGTTTTGGACAGCACACTTAAATTTACGTACGCCAATGGTTTTGTGAACTGTTATTACCTTAAAATGTAAATGTGGCCAGGATGCACCTTGCAGGGTCTACTGTGTTGGAATACAAATTTACAAATGGGACTGTGGGGAAAAAGGAAACCTGTAGAAATCCCACAAAGCAGCTGTGTTTTACAACACATTGCTTGTAATAAAAAATACGTATAAATAACAAATAATTAGTCCTCAAACATTTTATTACATATTCAAAAAACATATTTACAATAACTAGGCCTTGTTCTTTCAAAGAAAGATTGTGTGGTTGGCTTTCATTCTTTTTTCAAACAATTATGCCAAGTTACTTATGCTTATTTACTGAGGGTACCTAGTTTAAGGACCAGATACCATTAAGAAATAAGACTCAAATTATAAGCACAACTAGCTTAGGCCATCTAAAGATAGAGTCACAATGATACAATTAACTTTGCAAGAAAAAAGACTATTTCTACGAGTTTGTTAAGTTGTTTTTATGGGGTTTCTTAAATCATAGATGTCCAAGTCAGGAAAGCCTGAGGCTTTCCTGACCTGGACAGACCTTTGCGCGTCCAGCTCTCTACAAGACATTCTTGAAATCATACGAGGAAGGACTTTCTCCTGTATATATTTTTGCTGTCAGAGATCTGGAAGAATATCTGTATCACCTAGAAACGCTCATTCCACGATTTAAAACGAGTATCGTGTGACATCTATGATTTATGAAGGGTCTTTCATATGCAATAATAACTGTCCTGAAGATGGTCTAACGGACTGATGCCATCCAAGACCGAAACGTCAACTCCATCATCTATTTTCACAATATCTGCTATATACAGCTGATTATTTTCTCATGAATGAGATATATCTCTGTCTAATTGTACTGAAATAGATGTTTTTTGATGAAATGTGGATTTAATGTAACCCCTTTTTTCATGATTTATTGCTCAAACCAATGGTTTACTTGTACTCCTTTTTACCTCGATTTATACATAAAAAGATTTGTGTTTATTTCACAAAAAACAATTCCCGTGTGTGTTCTCTTTATATTTGACGATTAGATCAGTAGATTGATAACTTCCTTGGTGTTAATTTTGAAATACACCTACCAATTAATTTTTTTCGAAATATACAACTAATCAGTTTGTTTCAAACAAAATCCCTTGTTGGCACTTTGACCTTTTCAGCTTCTAATTCCTTCATCGTCTTGATAGTCCCTTGTTATCTTCATTTGAACCCTCCCATGGCGACTGGCCCTTTTACTTCGGATGTTACACGGCACGTCTTATTTAGTCTGTATGCACTATTTTCTTTCATGAGTTTTGCCCTACTGCAGGCAGGACGTGCTTTCCTTACATTCAGTGCACCATGCGCGCTTTCACTTTCTTGACTTTGCATTGTTTGGTCCCCTGATCATGTGCTTGTGTTTAGTATTAATTGCTTTCCCTTCTCAGCGCAGTGCTGAGTGATTCTATGGTTGCCTTAAATAGCAGTTCCCCACAGAAATTGTGGATCGTGTTACATGTAAGCTGGTAAACTGGTTTGGAATTGCTCCTTGCCTGTGGAACTAGGGATCTCATACGTTGGTATTTGCCCAGGGAAAAATTCTCATAGCGTTCACAGTTTTTGTATTCACAATGGTGAATTACAATGAGAGCGGGTGTTTACACACTCAACTTGTTTTCTACTTTCACTTCTAACTTCGGCCGCAACAAGCCTCTCCACCACTTCTCTCCTAATCTCTCCCTAATATATTTACCGAGCAGCGGTGCTGGAAGAAGGCTCAGCCCCCGCCCCTCCCCCTCGCACTATATACTGAAACCTGGGGAGCAGCAGAGGAGAGAGTCAGGCGGCAGCCAGAAGCACAAAAAGCATTTGCAATGCAATAGGTCTCGCATTTGCGAAAGTTTGGGCTATTGGCATTGTTAAATGACTGCGGGCCATATGTAGGTAGAACGTGTTTTGCGATTCTCTAATTGCAATTTTTAGGGAATCGCAATTAGAGAATTGCAAAACGGAATGTAGGTAGGATTAGCAAATAATTTTGCGAATCCTACATATTCCCTAATTGCGAATTGCAAATTACAATTCGCAATTAAGGAATACCTCCCCATTCATTCCTATGGGCCTAGAGGCCCATAGGAATGAATGGGAAGACATTCTCAATTTGCGATTCTCAATTAGAGAATCTCAAATTGAGAATGCAATTTCAAGTGTGCCAGGGTGTCAAAAGGACACCCTGTTGCACCCCTGAAATGAGCATGGGTGCACATGTGGCACACATACATGCCCTAAGGACATGTGTGTGCACCACATGCCACTTTGAAAAATGCAAAAATATGCAATTTTGAAAGAAGTCGCAAATTACCACCAACCTGTAGTTGGTGGTAATTTGCGATTCCTTAAGGCCAAATTGCACTTTTTTGGTGCTTCTTACATTGCATTTAAGGAATCGCAAAATTTGCGATTCCTTAAATGCAATTGCAAAATAAGGAATCGCAAATTTAGCGAATCCTTATTTTGCACGCAGGTTTGCCTTCCTACATACCACCTAGCAAAATTGCGGTCGCAAACGCCGAAATTCGGCGAATTTCGGCGTTTGCGATCGCAATTTTGCTTTCTACATATGGCCCAATGCCTTTTATTTATGTATTGTTTTTTAAAACATAAATAAAAGGCATTGTCATTTACAATGTAAACAGCTTAAAACTCTCGCAAATGCGAGACCTAATGCATTGCAAATGCTTGTCTTCTTTTTGCACTTGAAAAATATGTATATTTTGGATGAAAATCCTTCTCTATACATCCCTGAAAATCAGGGAAGTTTTTGTGTTTTCTAATGTAAAGACTTATGGTAGCCTTCGCTAGTAGGAACTTAATATGCCTAAATTAGACTTGAAATTCTATTGGGAAGGAGTGCAAATACCTCTGTCCATCTCCTGGGAATACAGAGCTTAAGAAAGTATTGCCTGCGGCTGAACAAAAGCGAGTAAACAGAAAATTACAAATTGCAAGGCCTCAATATGTCTAAATTGAAGGTTTTCCGGCATTCCGAAAGGACAACCTTGGACTGTGAGCTTGTCTAATACGATATAGTCAATAGAAATGTGACTTTTGATGATACATGTATATGTATTATTAAAACTGAATAGCATACCTGTGGTAGAGAGTGTCCCCGCTCTAGTTGCTGTTTTGTAAAGTGGGGACCTATATAGTGATGGGTGTGGTATATAGTTCTGACGTGGCTCAAAGTGCACAACCGGCAGCTCAGGATTCATTTGTCCTGGCAAAGCATCTTCAACAACCATGTCTTCGTCATCCCAACGACAGGCATCCATGAACATCCCATGCACCAACACACCATCCGTGGGAGAAGGTAGCTGAACCAAAACATCAATATTGGTACACGTTAGTCTTGCAGTTTGGAAATACACAGGTTTAAAACTGGCTAAAATAAGGCAAAAGTTAATACTATCCTTTTTCCAACTCATTTTTCCTGTTGAAGAATTTGTTTTTAAAAACATTTGCAACTGGGTGCTTTCTACAGTGTTATCTTTATAATACGTGTCTTCCATCAAGTAACATTTTCACACTGATGCAACATTCACTGGCAGGATGCACAATGTTTATACCGTATGAGATCTTTTCTAAATATTGGGATTTTGCATTTATCAGAAGTGCATGAAGAGACTCGAGGAAGAGAGAAAGAGGTGAATTGACTGTCCAGTATTTTGGGGTTTCAGGCCCACAGCTTTACAACCATGCCTAGAAGACGACTGCCCCCCTCTGAATGCATTCTCTTCATACTAACCCTTTTTGACGAAGACAGCAAGTCTACGGTGGGCTGTCAAACAGGAGCAGGATGTATGAAGTACCCATTCTGTGGCAAGTAATGTCCTTTATGAACGTGTTAAATGAGTTTCCTGAATTACAATTATCAAGGGACTTCGATCTTTTGCCACAAGCTACTTTATGTGTCCATGTTTTATTCGGCTTCCTTTGGTGGGCTGCTGTTTTTAAAGGCCAGATGTACAACACTTAAAATTTGCGAGTCACATATTGCGTCATTTTACGACTCGCAATTTGTGAATTGCAAAATGCAATTTACAACAGTGTCTCAGACCCTGTTTGTGATTCCTAATGGGGTTGCAAATTGCCTGCCTCATTAATATCCATGAGGCAGGTGGAATTTGCAACCCCATTGGGAATGGCTAGCACTCCCAGGGATGGTGGCCTGCTGGGATCGGCAGACCACTATGTCTGTGACTGCTTTTTAAATAAATGCAAAATAAATAATTTATGGACGGAATGCTGGACAATGCAATCATTCACCCCCAGTCACAAGGATCTGGGTTTAATCCATCATTCTTTTGCTCACCACACCAACCCAGTTTGGACCGAGACATATGCAAATCAGTCTTGACCCTGTTTCTTATGAGAACAGTCCAGCCTGAACTACCAAGCCAGGTACTCTCTGGACCGGAAACAAGCATCCTGAGACTGGTTTCAGGGCATCACCCTTCATCAGCCATGTTTATAACATACAGCATCACAGAGAAGGATGATTTTGGTGGGACTATATTGTTACTTGTAATTACTATGAATGTTAGCTTCTTACAAGTTGAGTGCAGCTCTGCAGTCCAGAAGGAAAAAGGTTAAAATCTTAGGGACCTTCTAGTCACAAGCAAGCATGACTTCTAAATCTGAAGGAGTTATTATGATCAACCATGTTGAATGCACCAGCAGCCGTATTATGTATACAGCACACTTTCCCTGTTTAGTGCAATAGAGCATCTTTCAAAAGGTGCACAAATATAGAACATTCGCCGTATTACAACGAATGAGCTGGTCCCAGGGCAGCCAAGAACTTGTGCTGCCCTGGTGGCAGAACATTCAAATGAAATACAGAGCAGTTGTTTAAAGCTGCTCCATGTTTCACAGTGCAGGCAGCACTTTCAAGGGGGATTAGAGATCTCCTTGCAGGCGGGTGCAGTGAGTGACTGCACCCACCTGCAAATGGATGCCTGGCAGGGCCGTTTCTACCACTAGGCAAGACTAGGCGGCCACCTAGTGCGGCAAAAGGGCTAGGGCGATTCGCGCTCTATATGAAGCCCTTTGCCAAGCTCATATGCTCGAATCCGGATGTTGAGGGCATTAAAGTTGGCGCCGACGTGCACAAAATCAGTCTGTATGCGGATGATGTTATTCTTTCACTTACCCACCCTGCGGTACTTGGCGAGGGAGCTTCATGATTTTGGAACAGTGGCAGGGTTTAAAGTGAATTTTTCAAAATCACAGATTCCTAATTTCTTTACCCCTGAGGAAGAGGTTCGTGACCTGCAGCATGACTTTGCCTTCCATGGGTGCATTCTGATATTCCCTATCTGGGTATCCGGTTGACCTCTTCCATTGCTAAACCTGTCACCCTCAACTACAACCTGCTGGTGGATCAAACTACCAGGTCGCTATCCGACTGGTCTCGCCTTAATCTGGCCTGGTATGGGAGACTCGCGGCAATAAAAATGACTGTGCTCCCGCGTGTCCTTTATTTGTTTCAGATGCTCCCTGCACAGCCTCCTCCGGGTATTCTCCGGAAGCTGCAGGGGCTTCTTAATACGTTTTTGTGGAATAATAAGAGACCGCGGCTCGCCTTATCACTTGTTACCTCGCTGAAGGCCGCGGGGGGGCTGGGCTTTCCGCTCTTGAGTGCATATTATCAAGCATCTTGCCTGCGCTATATCACGGAGTGGAATCGGCCGCTGTCCAGCAAACACTGGAATTTAATGGATCAGACGGTCGCTGGGTGTAATATATGGCGTGAACTCTGGCTTCCACGGAAGCATAGGGCATGGGGCCTCTACTCGTCGCCAGTGACTTCCCCGACTCTCAAAGCGTGGGATCAGTTGGCTGGCCCTAGGGGTTGGACCACGTTTCCATCCCCTTTGACCCCTATAGTGGACTACCCTGACTTTCCGCCGGGATGTGCGTCTCCTGTCCTTCAGCGATGGAGGGAGGAGGGGTGTAAGAGAGTGGGCTCCCTCTTTGATTTGGATGGCATGATCCCCTTCGCCCAACTGCGCAAAGACTATTTTGACTTGCCGAAGTCTGACACCTTCCATTACTCGCAATTGGCACACTGGGTGACCCAACCTTCTAATTTCACCTTGATGTCGCGTCCCCTGACCACTTTTGAGCACTGGTTGGTTTGTAAGAAAGATGACCGGAAACTCATATCGGAATTGTACGCAATGATAATGGCACGTTCTAAGCAGCAGCGGTCGAAGGCGCAGGTTAGGTGGGAGACTGAGTTGGGGCGCCCTCTGGTGTGGTCATCCTGGCACCCTAGTCCATTTGCTGTGGCACTGCCCGAAGCTGGTGCGGTATTGGGCGGCGATTCTGGATGATCTTGATGAGGCGTTCCAGATCACGTTCCCCCGGGATCCTGTGTACGCGCTGTTGGGTCTTCCTCACCCCAGGTCCTTTCCCATGCGCTCGTGGAGGGGCAGACAACTTGCGTTAGCGTTGCTTGCGGCGTGGCAGGTTCTTCTAGCGCAGTGGGGCTCTTCGACTGCACCGGACCCGAGGGATTGGATACGGAGGCTCTGGCACCTTCTCGCGATGGAGCGCCTATTGCTCAGCGTTGATGGGAAGGTGTCAGAATATGCAAAGCTCCCGGGTCTTTTCTTGCAGCTTCTGTCAAAGGAATTGAGGGAAGTCACATGCCCAAAATATTTACAAATTCTTCAGCTTATCCCTTTGGAACCGGCAGGGGCCACTGGGGCAGTTTGACTCATCTCTGACTAGGACTGTTGACCTCGGGGAGATTAGGCTTAGAGGTTCGAGACTGATGCGGAGAGGGTGGGGATTTTGGGGGGGGTTGGGGGTTTGTCTATTTGTTTTGTTTTCAATTTTTATAAAAGTGATACATGAGCAGTTGCCTGCAGGTCTGTTTTACACTAAACCATCTTCTTGCGGGGTTGCCCTCCGGGCTGTAGACCTGTGCTCTGTGTACTGACCATCCCGTTTCGCTCTGCCGGCCGATGGTTGTAAGCAGTTGAGCTGTGTACTTTGGATGAGTATCACGTAATAAAAATGATTGATTCTAAAAAAGGGCTAGGGCGGCAAAAGGGGAAAAAATTTACCTAATAAATGTTTACTTTCTTTGCACGGAAGCTGCCCCTGTGCACGCGCTTGTGCTTAGCGCAGGCCCTCTGCCCACAGGCGCTTTAGCTTGTGTCCCCGACTTTTGTACCACATTATGCTTGTACAAACCCATTCCACTGGTCGGATCACCGTGTAACCCGACGGACTTGGATACGGCTTGTTTTGTTGCTGCCTCCGAGGGCCTGTGCATAGAAGTGTCCTGCCCAGCAGGGACACTCCTCTCCACAAATAACCAGAGAAAGCTCGAGAGAGAGGACATCATAGTCCACACACTGGGCTGGGAGAGGCCTCAAATGGCCGTGAGCGCTCCAGCGCCCCCCGGTGTCCGGGAGCCCTCGGCCTCCCTCTGCACTGGGTACTTCCCCAACCCAGCAGCTTCTCTCGGTGACAATGCTTCCTGTGTCATTTGCTTGGAGAACTTCACAGATCCGCTGACCATAGAGTGTGGGCACACCTTCTGCTTCTCATGCCTCACCCGTTACATGAAGCAGCAGGATTTACCCATCTCATGCCCAAGGTGCCGGCACAGGTTCGACCAGAGGAGCAGGCCTAACAAGGAGCTCTCAGCCATTGCGCAGGCCTTTCGGCAGATCAGAATGGAGGCCTCAGCAAGGCCGCAGATGAGTTTTTGTGAAGGCCACTGTCAAATAAAGAAGACAAGTGTGTGTCCGATGTGCTGGGAGCCCCAAAATCATAAACGTTACACTGGGGGATCTGAAGAGGAAGGTGGCAAAGAATACAAGGTACAGTAAGTATGTCATCACTTAGTCAACACATGTTGAAGTAGTCAATGCAAGCAAGATAATAGTACAAGTACACAGTCTTGGGTTCTTGAATTCTTTCCTATGTGCTTAGGTAATGAGGAGCCCTCTGCCACCAGGCCCCCGTAGAGCCCTCCGCATAGGCCATCCATGTGCCACAACCCACTAACTGTGCCCTGAAGCTGCCCCTGTGAGCGCGCTCGTGCCTAGCGCAGGCCCTCTGTCCACAGGCCCTTGAAGAGCCCTCTGCTACCAGGCCCCCGTAGAGCCCTCCGCATAGGCCATCCAAGTGCCACAACCCACTAACTGTGCCCTAAAGCTGCCCCTGTGGGCACGCTCGTGCCTAGTGAAGGCCCTCTGCCACCAGGCCCCTGGAGAGCCCTCGTCGAGCCGCGCGTCGTACTGCCTTCCAGATGGAGACTTCCATAAAGCACAAATTATTAAATGCCAGTCCCCGGTAGAAAGATTGTAATGAAAAATTTTGCACTTTCATCAAAGCGACGGATAATTCTGCTTTCTGTGATCTCGACCCTCCGGTGTTGGGGGCGGAGGAAGGGACTGCACTGCACAGCATTTTAAGTGCAGTGAAAAGGCTTGTTTACTTTTATGCACAAAGAAAATCAGTGCCGGAGGTCTTGAGGGAGAACATGGCGGCCAGCGCGTAGCCGGTCGTGGAGGCACCGCCAGAGCGCTTAGGGTTTTCTAGTAATAACCATGGGTATGTGAGCTTAATTCGGTTGGACTGAATAGGAGTAGATTCCCTTGTCTTTTTGCTTCCCCGTTCTTCAAATTACCTGCGCGGTTCGGGACCACTCGGCATTGAGAGTAGTGCGGGCGAAGAACAGGTAGAGCGGGCCCGAGCATAGCACTGCTCGGCGTCAGTGTGGAGGTGGAGTCGGGACGGCCGCGGGGAAGGGCGGCCCTGGAGCTCCGTAGAGGAAGAGGTGTGGCAGCCAGAATCCCCTTCTGGGGGAGAGGAGGTCGCGGAGCCAGCGGGCTGGAAGGTCTGCCCAAGAGCTGTGCACCGGGCGGGTGTTTCGAGCAGGTTGATCTCCATAAGGGAGAGTCATGCGAGGACCAGACTCCTGAGCCTCCTCCAAGGAATACAACGTTGGCCTCCAGTCCCAGTTTCATTGGGTCCTCAGCCTAGCGGTAAGGTGAAATCGCCCCCCTCGATATGCACTTAGAAATTTGAAAAGAGGCAAAGGTGTTAAAGGAGGCAAGGGAGGGATACGAAAGGCAGTAAAAATTCCCAGGAGGGAGGGGGAGGTGGAGGGCGCAGCAGTCGTAGCTAGCAAGATAAAGGGAAGAAAGCTTGCAGATCAGAAGCCCAGGAAATTAAGGTTATCCCCTCCCTTAAGACGTACTTTAAGGTTGTGCCCCAAACGCTTTTCTTAGCAGAGAGCAGGATGGAGGGGGGTAAATGGATCACAGAGAGAGTGATATCCACTGATAAAACAATTGAGGCTATTGATTGGAGCGTTAACACCTCTCCTAATAGGTTTAAAATTTTGTCCGGGCCTTCTGCCGAAGGAACTATAAGTACATCGGCTATCCAGGAAGGGTCACAGCAGCGTACAATTTTAGTAGCCCCGGGTCAGGAACTGGTCACCCCAGGGGGCTCGGGGTGTGAGGATCTACTGCTGAGTGGTCTGTTAAAAGCCCTTACAGTTGAGATTAGGTCAAGATTCGAGACATCAAAAGGGAATCAGAGGGAAATACGACATGCCTGCGATACCTTGGAGAGAAAGATGGATGACCTTAGTAGCAGAACTATTGGAGGGCGAAGTGAAGGAGCTCAGGGAGAAAGTCAGCATTAACTCAGCTGAGATCATAAAGTTAAAATCCTCAGAGTCTGAGTACTTAGATAGACTTGAAAGGTTGGAAAATTTCCAAAGGAGAAACATAAAAATCTTGCAAGTCCCCGAAGGTAGGAAGGGAGAAGCTATCACAACCTACGTAGTACGCATGATAAAGAAAGAACTGCAATTAGAAGAATCTGAAGAGGAGATAAGTAAGGACATTCAGCGTGTGCATAGAGATCCATTTAGGTTGAACACGAACAGGACAAAGCCTAGAAAAATTCTTAATTTCTTAACCTTCTCATTAAAGGAGAAGATACTCTCAAAAGCACTGAGCCTGAAATCTGTAGAAGTGGAGGGGGTGAAATACGAATTTCGATCGGCTGTTTCTGCTGCCACTTCAAACAGGCAATGGGAGGTTGGAAAAAGGATGGACCAACTGAAACGTCTGGGCGCAGTAGTCCAGCTGAGATTCCCTGTGTACTTAAAAGTGATGATAAATAATAAAATGCTGATCTTTCACTCCGGTGAGAAAGTAGATGAGTTCTTGAAAGACTTTCAAGCGAACTAAAAGTAATCTAATTTTCTAACGCTTCTTTTAAGCCCGCCTATTTCTGCTAATTTGTCCAAGTAGGTAAAAAAAATAAAATAAAGAGTAGTGTAGGGAAGCATGAAAAGATGTTTAGGGAGAACGGAAAGGAAAAAGAGAAAATGAAAAAAATGGTGATGAAATAATAATAATAATAATAAGTTGGAAAAAATTTAAGAAAAAGGTATAAAAATAACTGAGAATGCGAGCTGTAATACGCAAAAAGGTTTCTCTCTATCAAAAAAACATACTCTCTCTTTTTCCAGTTTTTTCCTTAGGTCCAACAGAGGGAGGGAAAGACATTTTTTTTAAAAAGGGGAAGCTCAAAGATTTTTTCTTTCTTTTTTTACATCAGTTGGTTATGCGCTCTGGGGGGAATCCATATGGCCCATTGGTCATGGGAAAGCTGGGGGGGGGGTGTTCTCTAGGGGGGGGAGGGTGCACAGGGTGGGGAGCAGAGGGAAAAAATCAAAAAAATGTTTCCTCTAAAGTCTCTTTTAATGTTTTCAGAATTAAGCTTTTAGCAGTATTCGACGATGGGTAGTAAGAAGGGAGGGACAATAAATGTACTGTCCTGGAACCTAAATGGCTTACGGGTCAGAAGTTCAAGGGCGAAAATACTTCAGTATTTGAAGGACTCTCCAGCCCATATTATTATAGCCCAGGAAACTCATTTAACTGAGAAGGAGGCAGTAGAGCTCTTCAAGACTACGAAATGGGTAGCACACTTCGAATGCACAGCCCAAGCAGCAGTGACTAAGGGGAGGTACTCAAGGGAGGACTACAAGTGAGCCTGGACTCCTTTACATCCAATAAAGCGGGCAGATGGGTAGTAGCCAAAGTCAAGATCTTGGCTAGGCCATTTACGTTAGCGGGTTACTATGGGCCAAATCACGATGAAGTGGTTCCCTTACAGGATCTGTTAGCCGAGCTTTTAAACTCATCGGATCCAAATATTCTGGCTGGTGATTTTAATGTTGTGTTGAATAACGCACTGGATAGGTCCACACACAGTAGAGCTCAGACTAATCCTAACATGCTTAGGTTAATTAAACAAATGATGGAACAAGAGGGTCTGCTGGACATATGGAGACGAAAAGCAGGGGATCAAAAAGCTTTACATTCTTTAATAAGAAGTATAGGCACCAGTCCATGATCGACTATTTTTTGGTAGACTATAAATTAAAGGAGAAAGTACAGCAGGTTGAACATATGGAAGTCCACTTGTCAGACCACTCAGCGATAATGCTCACACTGGAGATTAGTAAGGCTGGTGCTCAGTAAAGATGGACCCTTGACCTTACAATTTTGTTGGAAGAGGAAGTGGTACAAACCCTCAAAAAAGAAACAAAAGATTTCTTCAAACATAATTGGGGATCAGTAGCTCCTGGGGTCGCATGGGATGCCTATAAGGCGTTTCTTAGGGGTAGACTTGGAGCACTAGCAGCAGAGAAATGAAGGAGCTATTACAAAGAAGTGGCAGTACAGGAGGACAAGATTCTGGCATGGAAGATAAAGAAAGAACAACTAAGAAATAGAGTTGAGGAAATTATATACGATCAAATGGGCAGCTTAGTAGGTGACAGCAGAGGAATTAAGCAAGTTTTTCAAAGTAATTTCAGTAGAGTCTATCATGAAGATGTTATGCCATCTAAAGACATTCTTAGTAGGTGGGTAGGACAGGGCATGGGAAACCCATTGACAAAAGAAAAAGCAGATCTTCTAAATGGCGAAATAGACGTCCTGGAACTGGGTAATATAATGGCTCAGTTAAAAAAGGGGAAGGCCCCAGGGCCGGATGGCAATCCTCAAGAGGTCTACAAAGTCTTGACGGATACTTTAGCTCCTATTTTAGTCAAGCTTTTTAATGAGCTATTCGTGAAGCATATGGTCCTGCCAGCCTCCTGGAAGGAAGCCACAATTTCACTGATATTGAAGCCTGGAAAATGCCTGCTAAATAGCGACTATAAGATTTACACTAAGATCTTGGCGGATAGATTAAATGGGTTGATGGCTGATTTAATTAACGACGACCAAAAAGGTTTTACCTGGGAAAGGTCTTTGAAAGACCTGACCTTTTCATTGATAGCCACAATAGATCTAGCGTCCACCTATCATCTTCCTTTTGCCTTGGTAGTCTTGGATGCTACCAAGGCTTTTGACCGTGTGAATTGGGTCTATCTGAAAGAAGTCGCTACCTCCCTGAACCTGGGCACAAATTTCTGTAATGCTCATACTGGTCTTTAACAAACTCCTGAAGCCAGGATTCTAGTTGATGGCTCTTTGTCCCAACAAGTTATAATATCCAGAGGAACTAGGCAGGGTTGCCCTCTCGCGCCCTTGCTCTTTAACTTTTATATAGAGCCACTGGCAAGAAAGATCAAAGAGGACCCTGGAATTCTACCGTTCAGTTTCTCTGGCTGGGAAAAAAAACTGGGGCTCTACGCTGACGACATAGTGATCTTTACTACAAACACTCGGACAACTTGGCCTCGTTTGATGGCTCTAACGTCGGACTTTGGAGGAGGGGTCTCAAGTTATGAGGTCAACGGAGATAAGTCCGAAGTTATGTCTTGGAACATCGAGGGGGAATCCGGAAAGGATGAGATCAGGTATCTGGGTGTTATGATATCTCACGATATCAGCAAAATAGCGAAACTCAATTTTGATAAAATCCGAAAGGAGATTATGAAACTTCAGAAATCTTGGTCTCATCTTCAACTATCAATTTTTGGAAGAAGTAACTTAGTCAAAATGGTAATTCTCCCAAAGCTGACATTTCTGTTTGACGCTATCTCTCTGCCGTTCAATACAGATTGGATTAAAAAGCTACAAGGAGACCTGGGCTCGTTTATATGGTCGAGTAAAGGATCAAGGATAGCTTGGAAGAAGCTGCGGAGAAGGGTTGAGAAAGGAGGAATAGCCTTGCCAGATCTACTTTTTTATTCTTGGGCTTTTCTTTTAAAAATGGGAAGTATCTCTTTAACTCTCCAAATCCCTCTATGATAGGAGGCTTGTGGACCACAATTGTGAATCTGGAGCCGGGAGGTAAGGAGGGGTTTATCTTCAAATATGCTGACCCAATTTTTTTTAAAAAGGTCAGGCTGACGATTTTGAGGGGGCTTGCAGAGACATGGTACAAAGTGAGGAGAACCCTAAAAATTCCCTACCATAGTTTTTTAGCCCCCATCTGGGATAGTCCCGGCTCCCCTGAGTGGACAAAAGACAGTCTTGCCAAACCTCTATTAGAGGGGGGACTCATACAATGGGACCAGGTAATATGTGATGGTGAGCTTATCTCCCGGGAGAGTTGTAGTCAACTTACGAACTTTCGCCTATCCAGGTTTAAATATGCGCAAATGCAAAGTTAGTTTGCTGATCCATTAACAAAGATAGGGGAACAAAACAATCTGGAGTTAAAGCAGAAGCAGCAACCGAGTCAGAAGAAGGAATTAGCGACCATTTATTGGTTTCTGGTGGAAATCGAGGATGGAGATTTTACGCTTCCTGTGGAATTGTGGGGAAAATACTTGCCGGAATAATCGTTGGAAAAATACTGGCATGTATCTATGGCTGTGCTTTTTAAATCGGTTAAGCCTGCACATCTGAGGAGAAACCATCTCTTTTCCATCCATAGAGCCTATTGGTCACCTTTGAAGTTGTCCAAGTTTGGGAGAAGAGGTGAAGTCCCCTGTCCGAAATGTGGGAACACGAAGGCTGATGGCGTCCACATGTTTTTAGAATGTATAAAATTGCAAACTTACTCGAGTGAAGTGAGTAGGGCGCTGTCTCAAATGCTTAAGCTGCAGGTCAAGGTAAGCGTTTTGCTTGTTATCTTTAGTCAGTTGGAGCCTGAAGTAAAATCTACTAAGGGTCAGGCAAGGCTTATCTTTTACATTGCATTGCTGGTACGTAGGGAGATATGTAAGTTATGGGTGTCCCCACTCTCTCCAAGTTTGGACAATTTGTTGGTCTCGATTAAATATACAGCCTCCATAGATAGGATGAGTTCTAGAGATGTTAATTTTTGGCTTCCCTTTATTAAATGGTGCTATACTCTAAATGATAATAGTTAGACTTTCAGTGGTCCGATGATTATGCCTTATTAGCCTCATCAGGCATCCGGGTCTTGGTACGTGTGGTTTTGTTCTGCCAGTTGGATAGTGAGAGGGAGATAGCAGACAAATACACAGGAGGGTGGAGGGAGTTTGAGACCAAGGGCCATCAGAAATCTCGACCTCCCCCCCTACGCGCACCTACCCGTACTGCCAAACAGCATAAGAGAGCAGAGGCATCTAGGTGCCCATCCAGATATGCAAATGGAAGAACGTCATTGTTTTTTCTCTCCTCTATAGAGGCTTATGAGGACAAAAGAAAAAAAAAAAAGAAAATCAGCGCCTCTGTTTGAAGTACTTTGAAAATTGAACCATCAGTAGTACGTGTGCGCCCACAGGTGCATCACCTGCAGTGAAGCATAGCAATGATGATGTCATTATAAAGCGCCTACTGCCAAGGACCTGCAGCTTTGAAGCGCACTGGCTCGTTGGTTTTTATTTTGATTACCACAGTTACGTGTTACATAAGTTAGCTGTCCAGAACGGCTTATAGTCTGAATAGGACCTAAATGATCCATTGCTAGTACATTCTACTATGCGAGCACCCTAGCAGCAGGCGTTGAACCCACTGGACTATCCTTAGTTGGTGGGTTGGTAGAAGCCTACTCGAACTATCAAGGTTCTCTTATTTTGTCGCTTTTTATGCATAGCAAACGATTTGTATTTTGGCAAGCGTTACTTTGTGCTTGAGGCCACACTAATGGAACAATATGCATTATGTAAATGACTTCTAGCATAAATAATTGGGAGGCGGGGAATCCTTTTATATTTGCTCTCTCAACTAAAAAAGCATTTTCAAAGCCAATAGGTTTTACCTACGCGAGAGCTATTGGCTTTGCCAGTGTCTTTTAGCCATGTTGTGCAGCAGCGTGGAATGGAGAAGAGGGGCATATAGTGGTGTGGCGTGGCGTGGAGTTGAGTAGAGTGGATTGACGTGGAGTACAGTGGTGTATAATGGCGTGTCATAGAGAAGAGTCAAGTGGTGTGGCGTGGCATAAAGTTGAGTTGAGTGAAATGCGGTAGACTAGAGTGGCGTAGAGTGGAGCAGAATATAGTGAGTGGCGTGTCGTAGATTATAGTGGAGTGTCAGAGTGCAGTGGCGTAGAGTAGGGCGGTGCAGAGTAAACTAGAGTGGCACTGACGTAGAGTGCAGTGTTGTGGCATAGAGTGCAATGGCCTTAGAAAAGACTATTGAAGTTAGAAGAGAGAAATTTAAAAACGAAATAAAGTATCATGAACAGTGCTTATTTAGTTATTTAATGTTTAATGTGTTTTATTGTTTAATGTTGAATACAAGTTATTTTATATCTAATGCATTAATTCTTCTATCCTGGATGACAGGGAGAGAGAGTGATGGTGGTAAAAGGGAGCGGGCGGCATTTTTCAATTCTCTCCTAGGGCGGCAAAACACCTAGAAACGGCCCTGATGCCTGGGGGGTCCATGGGACCTCCTTTCTAAACCCCAGAGAGCTACCTTTAGAAGGCGCACTGAAAGGCATGTTTGCCTCTGCACTAACTTCCATAATACGAGCAGGTGAAGAGACAGAGTGACTCCCTCTTTTGCATAGGGCATCATGATAGCGCTGGCACTACATGTGCACCAGCGCTATAAGTATTACAGAAGGGGGCGCACAAGTATCTGTGACCCCTTCTGTAATACCAAAACATCCTGGGGCACAAAAATCAGGCACACATGCCCGCTGTACCACCCGGACATTTTCTGTAATGCAGTCCCAGATGGGCTATGGGTGATAAGCAGCCAAGCCACCTGACATTTCCCTAAAAAACTGTTAATGTTAATGAACTAGTTGGTAATATAGTTTTGATAGCTGTTGCCAGAAAGGAAAGGGTGGGAATATGTCTGTGGTCAGCGTGGTTTTTTAAGATGTTTTTAAAGAAGGAAAATTACTTTTACTAGGACAAGTAATTAATTTGGAATTGAATCCTCAATGCAGTACATGCTCAAGGTTTCAAAGGCTGATTTTATCACAACAGTAATGATTGTATTAGCTAGGTCCTGGGTAGCTGGACATTTGAGAGATGCAATGTTCTTTTTTAACAAGCCTAATTTTAGAGGGAGTGTAATTATTCCAACTTGATGTAAATTTGCAAGCTGAAGCCTGAGATATCAGTCATGAGTATGTAATTGATATTGTTTTGCCTGAATGGCATATGTCGCCAGCTTACAATTTTAACAAATCCTATGAATGCTTTAATCAATGGGATCACTATGAAATGAACTGGATTTAAGGTGTGTGTTTGGAATGTTACCCAAATGTATTACTTGGGTTTTTAAGCTGGTCACATATTATAACATTTACAATAATTTGGCACAATATTTACTGTATCAATATTTAAAAGAAAAATGACTGTTTGTTGATTCCAATATGTCTGCGTTAATATTCTGAGTCAAAACTAACGTAGGTATTTATGAAGTACCTCAATATCCATTGGCAATTCTTGTCCAAACATAACCGTCTTCAAAGCTTCCACCACTGTTGCCTGATCTCTGTATACAGGCACTACATTATAATGGAAGCTAAGTTCATCGATTGGCAAATTATATTTCCGAGCATGATTCTGAAGAGTGCCTGAAAAATATTAATATACAGTAGATATATTAAGTTTATAACATACAATGTATATGAGTAGATACTAATGACAAATGTTCACCATACATTCGGATTGTTTACTTATTCATTCTACCAATTCATTCAAATACAATTTAAATGGATTTGGTTTAAAAACTCAGTCACCTCATTTTTCCACCCTTAAATGGAAGGCTTGAAAATAACAAAGCAGAAATGGGGAGTTTCTCCCAGGTGATGACATGACCATCCATAAGCTACCTTTTATATTGCACCACTTGTCATCTTACAATAGCTTTGAAGCCCTGAATCATACAAAATGTGGACAAATATACAAACAGTACAATAGCGGTTTGGCCTCACTTCCAACATTCTTCCATCATGGATCATGTGACACGTTTTAGGCAAAAGCTTTCCTAAAAGTTTGGCTTTGAGAAGTTGTCTGCATTTTCTGAATCAGAGGTAGTTACTTGGTTATTTGTGAGATTAGTGTATACAATATTAAATAATATTGTGTCTCAAGTATCGTTTACAAAAATATCATCTCATTGGATGTAGATTTTTTATTATTAACATCAGTGAGGGATTATTTTTGGAATTAATATTAAGGTTGCAGTATTTATGTCAAGGGATATTTTGACTTTGATATTCTGGTACCACAATTAGGGTCAGCTTTAACCTGGAGAACCATGGGATTCCATAGTTTTTGACCCATCACATCCAAAGGTCGCCATCTATGTTTCTGGCATTTGATGAGGTGTTGCGGAATCAGGTATGAGAATGCTGACTACAAGTTCCCAACAGGATTATCATATAGGGGCACTTTTTTGAGTCTTAATTCTAGTAGGTCACATGAATGGTGCACAGTAACTTGAGTTTAAGCCTTGTACAGAATCGGATAAAATCGAGCACTTTCAGAGCCAATTTACTTGTTCAAATGTATGTACACTTAAACACATTTTGGCTAATTTGGGAGTCTCTGGGTTCTGTGTGTCAGATTCTTTTATAGGCTTGTTTATATCAGATTGCACTAGTGTTTCTGACCCAAATATGAGACATTTTGTGAGTTCAATCTGGTGAGCGGTTTGCAGGAGATTTTGAAAAGTAAGTAAAGATGCAGTTGGGGGCCTCCTTATATGGAGCTGAACTATGGGGAACTGCAGATGTTGAGTCTTTTGTGCAAGAAGAAAATCGGCATATGAGAAGCCTAAATATTCTTGCAACAAGCCCTCTACTGCACCGATTGCAGCTAGACTATGGGCGAAGGCGTATTAATGATATGGTAGCCTTGAAACCTCTATTGTATTGGCGGAGAATATGGACAGTCCCGAAACTCTCAGTAAGGCTAAAGGTAGTCAGGGATCGCCTGTGAAAGATTGGGCTGAGAAATCTTTGGTCGACACCAATTTCGAAGTAGGTCTTGAAAAAAATGCCTTTTATTAGCATGCTGAATTAAATACTCTAAGGTCCATTAAGGAGGGCTCTCCTACTGCCTACTTTGTAGAGTTTAAAGCCAAGCATCATTTTGAGCCATTTTATGATGAGATTGAGCCATTCCACGCTAGGACTTCATTAAATTTCGCACAGAGACGCTACTGACAAGTGCTTTTACTGCAACATGGAAGAGTGGAAACCCTATTACTGTTAAAACATATCCATTTTGTCCTGGAGGAGCAGAAATGGCTGAACATCTTGTTTTATTTTGCCAAATCTACTACGATTATAGGAGGAAGTGGATACTGCCACTCTTTCGGGGTGAGAGAACACAAGATTGTATACAGAATACTTGGAAGTGATTCTGGACAGTGTATTGTCTTCGCTTATTTGAGATATTTAATGTGCACTTGGAGGTTAAGACAGAGAAAGATGCTAACCTGGAGCCTGTTTTTTTACCTGCATATATTCTAATGTTTAAACTATTTATGTGCATTTGTCGTTGGCCTGTTTTTATTCTTTTAATTAAGATTCTTTTGTAATATTTTTATGTATTTTAAACATGTTCTTTTATGGCCTCCACCGAAATAAAGTTGTTTTGACTTTGTCTTTGAAGTTGATCCCCTTAACTATAGGATTGACTTGAAAGGTAAATTAGGTCTGAGCAGAAGATACTGCCCAGGATGATTGCTTTCTGAGTGGTTGGGATGCGTTCCTTATACTCGAAGTTGCACGAAAAGGTAGAGAGGCAGCATCTTGTTCTTTTAAGCATAGGAGTTCCCTTTTAGCTTAGTTTAGGCAAAGGAAGCTTACTCTTATCCAGTGTTGTATCGTCATTGGTGGTGTTACGGTGACTCTATGGATTGTCCTGATGGATGTCAGTTTGTGTAGAGTCTAAGTACATCTGCAAGTGAATCTTGTACCGATCACATAACCGAGACAAGTTCCATGAAGTAATTACAAAGAAGTAAGGAAATGAGGGAACCTTGGGAATGTATACACATGGATCCACAGAGATTCATGAGAGGAGGATTATGAAGGACACATTTGTACTGAGTAAGGCTACAGTAAATTAAATGTCTCATTAGAAAGTTAACATATTTCTCCAACCTCTCTTTCTAGACAGCAGCATGTCATGATCATCAACGTCATAGGGTGCCCAGTTGAAAAAGAATGAAAGCTGCTTGCAGACCTTCCCCAAGTGTGATGAGGTACCCTTCTCCTTTGCCAACAGAGCAGAATTCAATCCTCTTGCAGGTCGGAAACCTGACTGCTGGTCATGAAATAGTTGTTTTTATGATATTCTACTTTTACATCACTGGTAGTACATCAAGAGCAACTACATCACAGACCTCACAAGAGGAGATTTTTTATTGTAAGTAAGTTTTGATACACTTACATTAGGAATCTTTACATCACAGGTAAGTATTACTAAGTATTAAAAAAATCTTTCATTATACTCAGCCTTTAGCGAAAAATATATATAGATATGTACCACATAAAAACACACAATTAAATTGCAGTTAGTTACAAAACAAAACCTAAAAATTACAAACATTCACCAGCTATATTTCGGTATACACACCCTTGTCATGCACTGCTTATGACCTCGCACATGAAATCATTCATGACATTTAAATGATACCATTGATTACATCACTTATGACATTTTACATAATATGATTGATAATATCACTGATTGACACTGATTATTCACAGAACCATTTTGAGTTGTGACATTAGTGAAGATGTCATTTGTGATGTCATCAATGACATCATGTGTGATGCCATATATAGTGCAAGGGATAAGGCAAGTAATGGTTTTGTGCCACAAACAGGAACTTGCAAATTTCAGTGGTCTGACACGTCTGAACTATAATTCAGTTTCTAATTGTGCTTTTTCAGTGAATTTTCCAGAGGTTTTTTTCATCATACACTTAAATTCCAATCCCTGCAGCGTGTGGCCTTTATCTGAGCACAGGAGGGGACACCCACCCCCCCAGTATTCATGACCTATGGTCATGAAAAGTGGAGGGAGGGGGAGGCAAGGCCCTGAGTCTATACTGCAGCGTGGAGCCAATCCCTGCAGTGCACAGCCTCTAGTCGTGCACAGGGAGGGTTGGCCACACCGACCAACTGCGAGCCGGCAACCCAGAGTGCACATCAGTGTCAGTATTTCTTCAGTTTTATGTTTTTTGTTTTAACTTCCTCAAAAAAAACTCTTTAAATGGTTTTCTTTACAATATATAACTGGACCTTTTTAATTTTTAGTATCTTTAATTGCAACTTTTTCTTGCTTCGTTAATTTGTCACCAGATGTTTAGAACTTTGAGTAACTTTTTTTTTAATATAATGAAATTACTAAGTGAGGCTGTCAAATAACTTGTGATAGTTTTTGAGGTCACTGTCCAAAAGTGAGGACAATACTCTCTGCAACCAAATATATAACTTTTTTACACTTTTTGCAATAGGCCGCAAACATTTTGGGCCTTCGATCATTTTAGGAATGTGCCAAATTTGTGTAATTTGCTTTTATGTAATTACGTGAAATTACAGAAAATCAAATCTCTCATTTTGTGGCAAAATGAGTCCTTGCGTCAATGTTTAGAGCAAAGACACATTTAAACAAAAGCACCTCAAGCAGCTATTCTGTTTGTTCTCAGTGCTCATGGAAAACATTTACTGCAAATTGCACGTTTGTGGTAAATTTTTTCAGCAAATGGTACGTAATTACGCAACATGACATAAAGGTGTAATCTGGGGAATTTCACTTAAGAAGAATAAAGTGAAAATCCTGAAACCATCTGATCAGCACTTGTGTTATTTAAATTTCACCCAGGCCTAAATCAGCCTCTTCTTCCTGTGCTAGCAGGACTTCTGCAGGCACTCTTTCTTGCTCTCCCTCTTCTTGTCTCCAGGCTCTACTTCAGCACTGGGAAAACTCATTTGTATCAATCAATCAATCAATCAATAATTTGTAAAGCGCACTACATACCCGTGAGGGTTTCAAGGCGCTGGGGGGGGGGGGCGGGGGGGGGGGGAATGCTGCTGTTATTGGTCGAAGAGCCAGGTCTTGAGTTGTCTCCTGAAGGTCAGCAAGTCTTCGGTTTGTCGCAGGTAGAGGGGGTGGGTGTTCCAGGTTCTTGCGGCTCGATGGGAGAAGGATCTGCCTCCGGATGTGGCTCTCCGGATGTGTGGTACCGTGGCCAGGGCGTGGTCAGCGGAGCGGAGTTTCCTGTTGGGTACGTAGAAGGAGAGCCGACTGTTGAGATAGGCTGGGTCGGTTTTGTGGAGAGCTTTGTGTGCGTGGATCAGGAGCTTGAAGGAGATTCTTTTGTTGACTGGGAGCCAGTGCAGGTTCCACAGGTGGGGGGTGATGTGGTCGCGGCGCGGGACGTCGAGGATCAGGCGTGCAGAGGCGTTCTGGATTCTCTGTAGTCTGTTGATGAGCTTGGCCGAGGCTCCGGAGTAGAGGGCGTTTCCGTAGTCGAGTCTGCTGCTGACTAGGGCCTGGGTGACAGTCTTCCTCGTGTTTGTCGGGATCCATCTGTAGATCTTGCGAAGCATGCGGAGGGTGTTGAAGCAGGTGGAGGAGACTGCGTTGACTTGTTTGGCCATGGAGAGTTTCGAGTCGAGGATGACTCCCAGGTTGCGTGCGTAGTTGGTGGGTGCCGGGGGGGACCCCAGTGATGTGGGCCACCAGGAGTCGTCCCAGGCGGAGGGGTTGGACCCGAGGATGAGGATTTCCGTCTTCTCTGTGTTCAGTTTGAGGCAGCTGTCCTCCATCCAGTCTGCGACGGCCTTCATTCCCAGGTGGAGGTTGGATTTGGCGGTGAGGGGGTCCTTGGTGAGGGAGAGGATCAGCTGAGTGTCGTCGGCGTAGGAGATTATGTTGAAGTCGCGTTGTTGGGCGATGCGTGCCAGTGGAGCCATGTAGACGTTGAACAGCGTCGGGCTGAGGGAAGATCCAATGATTCCAAGATACTTGGCAATACTTGTGCTTTCAAATGAATAAAAACCACTATGACCTGATGAAAAACCTGGCTGCACATAGTGCAGGTGATTTTGCAAGTATTCACGTCCTTCTCTTCTTGTGGTTTAGTAAAGAATTTCCACACTACAAACTATGAGTGATTCCGATTGATGTGGTTGGTTTTTCAATGATATCCTCATTTGAAAACTAGACTGATGGAGTTTGCAAACCGGAGCATGCTGTTTCCTGGCTTTCTTGTTGGGACAGTTTATTTGCACAAGGTTGGAGTTTTTTTGTAATGTCAGTTTAGTTGTAAAGAATTAGGTTTCACAAACCCATGCAGCTCCACCAATAGTCATAATGCTACAGAGCTTCACATTTATTTTTTGGGGATTAGTGACTCTTGTGTTGTCACAGAAGTGCAATTTCTGTACCTTAAATCCAAAAACAAATTCAGTGAACCCAGTAACTTTTTAAGCAGTTGTATTTGGCATTACAACTTCTTGCAATATGTTTTTTGAAAGTAGGGGTTATCTAAGTACAGTCAGTTTAAAAGTCATAGAGGCAGTATTACATTTCAATTTTCCATGTTTAAGCCATTTTGGGATTTGTGGTATCTATAACAAGTACCACAAATCCAAGGCATGCCAGACCCATTAATGCCTTTCTTGAAGAACAGCAGAGTGTGAACTATCCTTATGGACCCGTATAGAGGCTTGATTGGTTCCTGAGAATGTGTTATTTCACATTCAAATAGTTATTTGCTTTCTTGCACGCATAACTGCACTCTTTGTCATAGGATAGCTCTGCAGCAAAAGGGACAGTATGTTTTTTTTGCTGCTCTCTTTCTTTTCAGGAAAGCACCACCTTTTGTTTCTTAGCAATGGCTTCTGAAGAAGATGAATAGAAAAAGAGAATCCACAGAAAGGATAAGAGGTTTCCAAGCCACCCCAGAAACCATTTTTGATTTTTTTTTTCACCATTCTGCCTGGAAAAAAAAAACTGACCTCTAAGTATGTGACTTGCACTGTGTGCCGAAAGAAGCTGAGTAGGAGTAACCTAGCAATATACAGCCTTGGCACATCATAAATTCACAAACATCTTAAATCTTGGCATAAACAGCAGTTCAGTGCTGAAAAGAAGAAAATTGATTCAGAAGAGGCGAGTAAGTCAATTCACATTCCTGTCATTGTTTGAACAAATCCTGCTGCTTGATGAAATTTACCCAGTGGACTTAAAAGTTTTGGATTAGATAAAAAAATTCTGCGGAAAGGAAGTTACAAAGGTAATGTTCTTCTTATCTCCACCAGACCATTGGTATTCAAGGCCTTGGATTCCTTGCAAGGTCTCAGATTTCCAATAATTCCAAGGGAGGGCGTCTTATTGCAAAAAAACTGAGAGGCATAGTCATCAAAATATCACATAGCGTATGCTGTGCTGTGTGATAGGAAAAGGACAGGAATGTGGTGTATTTATCATTATAAGGTGCATTCCTGTCTTTTCCCTTCGCTGGCACACAATATGCTGCTTAGCGCCAACGCAGGCACCCTGCAACATAGTGCAAAGCTGCCTGCGTTGTAAGCATAATTGTTTTTGTGAAATAAGGGACACTTTCCTGTATAAAAACAATTCCCTCAGGCATGTTCCTCTTACTATGTGTGCTGCAGAAATCAGCAAACAGAGATAGAGAACAAAAAGAAAAGAAATAAACATATTTCTCTTCGGTACACCTCCCTGGGAATGTGTAGCATTTTGATCCATTCCCAGGTCTACCAGTAATGGTAAATCTGCGAATACGCTAAAATCCATGGCTGGATGTGAGGGAACATCCGTGATCCACCCATGAAACGCCTCCCTGGGGCAGGGTAACATCACAGAGATTTGCGCTGCGTTGCATACCCTAGATTTATCAAGCAACTCAGGGACACACAAGGTGGCCTTGCGTAGCTTAAGAAATCTAATTTAAGGGTTTCGTTGCTCTTGTGCCCCTTTGCATGGCGTGAGGGTGATGCCACTGTTTGATATATTTGGCCCTAAGAATGTACATGATTAGTATGCCAACAGTTAAACTTTGATTTTGGATCTCTAATAACAGATTTAATGAGACGTATCCCAGAAAACATTTGTTAGAAATTGGGCCTCTAGTTGCACCCTGTCCAAGTAGGGACCACAATCCTAGTCAGATTAGGTTAGTAACACACTCTAGATTAACCTGTGCTCACTCTCTGATAGCTTGGCAGAGAGCATTCAGGCTTAATTACCTAAGAGGCAATGTGTAAAGTATTTGTGCACACAACACACAGAAATACAGTGAAGAGACCACAAAAGGAATCCACATCAGTTTAGAAAAATAACCAATATTTTTGTGAGTAAAACAAGGCCAAAACAAGAAAAATCCAATTAGTAGAAGTCAAGATATGAATGTATAAAGAATAAGCTGTTTTGAAGTGCTTACAATCAAATAGCGCCATCCGGGGCTATCTGGTCGCGCTCAGGCCAAATCCAAAAGCTCAGGCCGACTGCGATGGAGCAGAGATCGGATATAAGGACTAGCCTTGGCCTGATGAACAGCATCTTTGGTGCATCGACGTTGAGGGAGCCGCATTGCGAGGTGGAGAGGACGCTGTGAGCCTGCGAGGAGGACTGCAAGTCCCAGGAAGCCTGCCTGCAACCCTGACATGCTGCACCTGGGCATAGGAAAGCTCTTATCACAACTCGCGGCACCCGCTTCGCAGGGCACGCGCGTCGGGCAAAGCCCGGGCCAAGGGCGGGCTCGTCTGAGCCCGTCAGTGACCGGAGGAGGCCAGGCTGGGCCCCCCCTCTTAGACCCTCATCAACTATAGTCTTGGTACTGATGAGGACTCGAATTGGGGGATACCATCACTGACGTTGCCTCCAATTGCCAAATGGACAGAGGCGGCGCTGCAATTAAAAAGCTTATCCTTGAGGAGGGGCCTTAGGGCAGTAAACGGGAGGCCGTCCTCAGACACTGAAGGTACTCATACTTATAATAATGGGCTAAGAAGTAGCAGAATTGATTACTTTCTTATTAGTTTAGAATTATGGCCAAGACCTATTGATATGAAGGTCCTATGTAGAACAGAGTGGCCACGATCCGTTATTGTTAACCCTGGTAAAGAAGGGCCAGGAATCACCAAGGGCTAGTACCAAAATAGTGACAGCTGATGTAATTATGTCCCAAGATTGTTGGCAGTTAAAATGGGCAGTGGTTTCAGAAGACGAAAGTATTTTAGATCTGATAAAGCTAACCCTTGAAGATACACTAACAGTTCTTTCCTCTTTAGATACACAAGATGCTTCCTTTTCTGCCCATATGAAGGTACATGAGGACCTGTTTGCAAAACTGAAAGTTTTTTTTACCATAAATATAAGAGCATCCAATTCAAAAATCAGTTAAATGGTACGATGAGGCATGCAGGATTGCATTTAGGCACATCTCTCAAGCAATTAGGCTGGGAGTTTCACAGGAGGTCAAAAATGCAAGAATAGAATATAAAGAAGCCCAACGTAGGCGAAAAAAGAATTTTGATGAAAATAGATGGAAGGACCTGATTTACGCAAGTAACGGGAAGAACTGGCGAAAGTTTTGGCAAATAGTTAAATGGGGTAGCGGGGAAATAGGGCCCGTACCAGTTAATAATGTGCCACCTTGCACTATCAGGCCCAATTTGCCTCCGCAAAAGGCACCCCCATACACTATCCTGAGATAATTCCAGATGCTGTTTTAATCTTTGATATAGGGGAGATAGAAAGAGTCCTGGATGGTGTCCCTGCAGGTAGGGCCCCTGGTCCGGATTGTATCCCGGCTGACATATTCAAGCAAGACAGGAAGAACTGGCTGAAATACATACCTATTATTTCTAATGCCTTGGCCAGAGGTGCCCCCATACCAGAATCCTGGCGTGGGGCAGACATTATTCCAATATATAAAAAAGAGGACCGTGCCAGCCCAAGTAATTACAGGCCAATAAGCCTAATTGATGCCTTACAAAAGATTGTGGCCAGATTAGTGTTAGGTAGAGTAAACACATGTATAATTGACCAGGAAATTCTATCTACCTTCCAAGCAGGCTTCCATCCCCATGTCAGCACCATTGACCAAGTATTTAGATTCATGATGATTTATTGGAGCACTGTGATTTTAGCCGGGGGGGGACACTATATGCTGCATTTATAGATCTTAAATCAGCATTCGATCTGGTGCCCCGGCACAAACTATGGGACACTCTAAAGGAGGCAGGGATGCCCCCTGAGCTCCTACTTTTTATCATTAAAATGCATGAGTCCAATTATGCTCAGGTAAGGTGGGGGACAACAGGGCGAAGTAACGGATCGCTTCCCAGTTAATAAGGGTGTACGACAGGGGTGTGTCCTGGCTCCTACCCTATTCTCCCTGTTTATAAATAAGGTCATTTCATACTACACCGCTTACCCAACTGACGCCCCAACTCTTGCCGGTTTGAGGGTGCCACTTTTAATGTTTGCAGACAATACTTTAATTTTGCCTAAAACCCAATCTGTTCTGCAACATGCACTCAACAGATTTACTGTTTTTTGCAACGATCATGAACTAGTAGTCAACGTTGATAAGACCAAGTTCATGGTGCTGCATGAACATAAAATAGTAAAAGGCAGAGTTGTAATGAATAATGCGTCTTTGGAACAAACAGATACCTTTACTTATCTGGGAGTAACTATGGGTAAGAGGATGAACTGGAAACCCCAGATAGATCTGTTAGTTCTTAGGCATAATCAATTAGCAGGTGCCCTACTTAAAGAACACCGACTTTCCCAAACTAAACCGTTAGGACCAGCACTAACAATCTATCAAGGGAAAGTCAGGGCATCGATAATTTATGGTGCAGAGCTGTGGGGATTTGAAAATGTATCTCCCTTAGTCTCTGCTCAAAATAAGTTCCTTAGATCATTAACAGGTCTCCCTCAATCGACTCCTCTTAAACCCCTACAATTAGATCTGGGATATATCTCATTTGAGGAAGCTGCAGGTTTTAGACCTTTGGCCAATTGGAGACGGCTGTGGACAACACCAGAGCTAGCACCTTATGCTAATGCAGTAAAGCACATTAGAGAAGCTGACTTGTCTTCAAACATCAAATGGCTACAAAAGATCAAGGGCACATTACGTGATATGGGGCTCAGACACCTGTGGGAAGAACCAGAAGGGAACTTGTTCCCAAACAAAAATAATTATAAAGCACTCTACAGGGACATGATCAATAATAAGTTCATGTCACTGGTGAGCAGCAGTTCCCTAACAGGCACCTTCATAGAACATAAGCATGAATCGAGACTAGAAGCCTATTGGGAATTTATTACGAGACCCTGCGACAGGAAATTATATCATCTATTTAGAGTGGGCACCCTTCCAATAAAATCTTTTACGTCGAAGTGGCACGACGCTCTAGATACTAAATGTCCCATGTGCCCAACTATGGAAGAGTCTATAGCCCATGTACTGTTTGTAGGCCCAGCATACAAGGGTCCTCGACACAAGTGGCTTTAGCCGATTTGTTCTAATCTTGGCACAAGATCTTGTAACATAGCCCTGCGTATTCTGAACACTGATACTTGCAAAGACGTAGTCATAGCTATGGCAACATTTCTTAGCTGGACATGGGCTCTTAGAAGAACTAGCCTGGAGGCTAATATAGCAATCCCTCCTAATAATTAGCTGGCACAATTGATCAGGAGGTTTCCCCCACATGTATTGTATCCCTTTGGAATTTGCCTAATGTATGGTGTTTTAAACTAATTTTTATCGGATGATACTAAAATTTATTTTATAGATTTGTAAGATTTTAATGGGTAAAATTTCTTATTTGACATTTTATAGGAATTATAAAACTGAAAATGATTATAGTTTTAAATGTATCTTTATATGCTATTTTACAATATTGTATGTTTGTATTGTGTCTTTTATGATTGAAAATATCGAATAAAGACTATCTGATGATGATGATGATGATGAGGGTGATGCATGGAGAAAAGGAGACGATGCGTCGCTGTAAATCTGGAAAATTGGGCTAATGCGTTGATTCCAAGATGTGCAAAGTCGAAGATGCGTCGAAACTCAAGATAAGATGAACACTGGGGCGATGAGTTGTTGAACCACTGGGCTGTATGCGATGCGTGCAGTACAAAGTGATGAGTTGGTGCAGAGACACGCAAAGTCAGAAATGCATTGAAAAAAGGGGACGATGCGTCAGAAACAGGGGACAATGCGTTGCGCCATAGGCGATGCGATATCTGCAGTACATGCAGCACTGGAGATGCTTCAGTGTCGAAGGAAATGCGCCGGTTCTGATTGGCACATTGTCTTTGATGCATGGAAATTCTGGGTTGCAGCACAGAAAACTCAGTTCCAAGGGCCCAGGACTACATTGGAACCACATGGCAGAGCAGGACTCAGAGCAGGCAGAGTCCAGGTCCTAAGTGCAGGTTGCAGGGCAAAGTTTTTGATATTCCTGAGACTTCAGAAACAGGAGGCAAGCCAGCAAGCCCTTGGATATACTTTGATTCTGCGATGTAGAGATCCAGTCCTTCTCACTCCCAGGCAAGAGGCAGCAGGCCAACACAGCAAAGCAGTTCAGTAAAGTGGAAGTACTTCCTGGCAGCACAGCAGCCCTTCCTGGTAGAATGTCCTCAGTTCCAGAAGTGTCCTGATTTGGTGGTGACAGAGGTCCAGTACTTACACCCAGTTGGACCTTTGAAGTAGGGAGAAGTGCACAAGACCCTGCCCTGGCTCCAGACTCATTACAGGTGGGGTTTGAAACACTTTGTGTGGAGACAGGACACAGCCCTTGTAGGTGTGTCCGCTTCCTACTCCCATCCTGCTCATGATGAACCATCAGCATGCAGATGGCCACTCAGTCACACTTACCCTTCCTTTATGTGTGGCTGTCTAGAGGAAATGCAGGAAGCCACCTGTCACCCATCCCAGACGTGTATTCCAGAGACAGGCAGAAGGCACCAAATGGTTACAGTAAGAAAAATTGCTCCATTTCCAATCGCACAGCCAAAACCACTAGTTGCGAAACTCCTTTTGCTTTAATCAATGTTTATTCCATGTTATCCTTAGTTCAACAAATTCAACTTTTCAATTCACAGTAAGGATGATGTAAAGTCCCAATTTTTTCAAATGAAGCAATTATGCCCATCTGGGCCTTTTACTGCGTCACGTGGGTACATATAACTCATGATAGGCAACTCTGTTGGAAAATGTCCCAATGCATTTCGGGCCATTTTATGCCCTTCGTCAGGGGTTGCTGTCAAATTAAAATAACAAACCTCTGTTAATTTTACATATCTAGGCCTGTAATGTTTTTACAATAATGCACATGATAAACAAATTGTGTATTGATGCGTTGAATCATAATAAAATACACAAACTCCTACAAACTCATTGGTATTTTAACACCTCCTCAATGCAACTGCACACCACACCATTGCATCCCCCCAAAAAAAACATGACTTGTAAAATGAACCTCGTGAAGAATTCGCTTGATTCAGTGACCTCCCCCACATCCTTCCTCGATCTAATACCTACCAATTAAAACCGCGTTACAAAACGAAATCCTAACCACCCAACGTGCTAATTCTCCTACAACTATCGAACCTCCCCCATGTATTCCACCTCGTATTTAACCTCCCAGTACATAGCTTATACCCTGATCATTTGAACTAAACCACTGAGCTCTGAAAAACCTCATACCTGCTTTTTTCTCAACGCTGGGTCCCACGTCCCTGGCCACGCAGAGGCTGGGTAGCTTGCGCAGCCCCGTGGCTCTGGGTGGAACGTGGTGGGGCACCCCCTCCCGAAAGGGGTGAAAGGCAGACTGCAGACTACATGGGGAGAGAACTGGCCGTAGCCCTAGAGTCCATGAAATGCTGGAGCCCGTTGTCCACCCTGTCATCAAACAGACGTCGGCCATCAAAGGTCATGTCCAAAAGGGAAGATTGGACACCCCCAGAGAAGCCAGACGTTCTCAGCCAGACATAGTGCCACAGGGCCACCGACATGGAAACCGTTCTACCCAGCGAGTCGGCGGTATCCAGCCTACACCGGATGGTGAACTTTGCTGCGTCTTGAACCTCAGCAACAGTGCGGGTGAGCATGGCCCGGGCCTCCTCCAGGAACTGCTGCAGCACTTGCGCAACCGTATCCCACACCGTGTGTGTGTAACGGCCCAAGAGACATGCGGTATTCATCGACCGCAGTCCTAAGATGGAGGAAGAAAACATCTTCTTCCCAAGATGGTCCAGCTTCTTGGATTCCCTATCTGGGGGAGCAGTAGGGAATGCGCCCTTTGAGGATGAGGCTTGGACCACCAAGCTCTAAGGGGTAGAATGTTGGGAGAGGAAAAGTGGGTCGCCAGGTGGTGGCGTTGGGCAATCATGCTGTCCATTGGAGCCCCT
Source organism: Triturus cristatus (assembly GCF_964204655.1). Lineage (NCBI taxonomy): Eukaryota > Metazoa > Chordata > Amphibia > Caudata > Salamandridae > Triturus > Triturus cristatus. Next base: position 1,183,957,951 of record NC_140581.1, on the reverse strand, counting down.
GTGCTGGGCTTGGACCATGTGCCCAGAAGGATGTCAGTGAGGGCTTCATTAAAAGGCAGCAGGGGCTCCAAAGAGGCTACCGCTGGCTGAAGCACCTCAATCAGGAGGTTAGTCCCGACAGCCACCGTAGGACGCTCGAGGCCCAGGGCCTCAGCTGACCTACGCAACACCAGAGCATAAGAGCCTCCCTCCTCCATAGCCACGGTAGGGGGAGAAAGCATACCAAGGTCTGGGTAGGAATACAGACTACTGCCATCACACAACTCCTCTCGTCAGTCTGGCTCCTCAAGTTGGTCCGCTAGAGGGTCAATTGACCCCTCTCAGTCCTCCTCACCCTCCTCTGGCTGCCACTCAGGGCGGTAGGGAATGCCAGGGATGAGCAGCGGTACTAAAGTACCCTCTGGCACCAGTACCGACGTGGATCCGGCATCGCAAACACGTGAGGGGTGAGACTGGGGTCAACGCCAGTTGGGGGGCACAACCGGCGTTGGGGGCATCGTCACTGGAAGCGGCGCCGGGGAAGGTACCGTGAGGTTGACCGTCACCAATCCAGATCCAGGCCTGGATTCTTGGGGACCCTGCAGCGCTGGGGCTGGAGCCGCCGGCATCAAAGGCCCAGGGCCCAAAGCCGAGTTCGTGGGGCCCGAAGGCGCACCTGCGGAGTCAGGCTGCTCAAAGATGCTGTGCAGCACTTCGTAAAATTGACAAAGCTGGGCTGGGGACGCTCCGGGAAAGGGAGGAAAGCACGGAGACGTCCCATCTGGCTCAGAGAAATTTGCCGGAGAGCGATGACGCTCCGGGTCACGCATCGCGTTGCCCGACGGATGCGGAGAAATCCAAGAGCAACGATGCTTCTTCGCCTTCTTCTTGTGCTTCGACTTACCCGAGGAGTAAGCAGCAGACTTCGATGACAATTGGTGATGGCTTTGCGACCGGTCCCGCGACCTCCCCCTCGACCGGGTCCTTGAGCTGCGCAGAGCAGACTGCGGGCCTCCAAAAGCTTTCGGGACCACTCCCGCAAAGACTTTGGGGTCAGGGCCCGGCAGTCAGAGCACGACTTTGGGTCGGGGTCACGCTCCAGGCCCCGAAGGCACACAAGGTGCGGAACGGTAAGTGACATCAACTAGTGACAGGAGTCACAGGGCTTGAAACAGGGCCAACGGCTGGACATCCCTCGTGCACCAGGAGTCGAAGACTCAAAAGACATCGACAAAAAGTCAAAAAAAGTTAGTCAAAAAGCGACAACGGGCCAAGCTCTCTCTAGATCTGAGCTGGCTGGCGCGGAAAAAAAAAAGTGACGTCAGCACGCAGGGGCAGTGTCTAAGTAGACACCGCGACATTCCGGCGATCACGACGCCGACGAAAGAGTCGAACGATGCCACCTACTGACGCTCAGGGGTACTGCTGATAATTTCTCCGGATCCAGTCTGACGCCTGGGCGTCTTTTCGAAGGTAAGGAATCTATAACTAATAGTCTCTTTCAGATATTGTGATTCCAGAGACACCAAATTCAGGGGTCCCATTTTTCCCAATTGGAAATTACACTTACGAACTGTAATAATGCAATCCCAATGTTATCCTATGGGAGAAATAGGCCTTGCAGTAGTGTAAAAAGAATTTAGGAGTTTTTCACTACCAGGACATGTAAAACTTAAAAGTAAATGTCCTAGTTTTTAAATACACTGCACACTGCCTGTGGGCTGTCCAGAGCCTACCTTAGGGATGACAAATATATCATAAAAATGAAGATTTGGTTAACTTGCCAGTACGAATTGGCAGATTAATACTGCACACACAGGCTCTGCAGTGGCAGGCTTGAGACATGTTTAAAGGGCTACTTCAGTGGGTGAAACAATCAGTGCTGCGAGACCACTGGTAGCTTTTGATTACAGGTCCTGGGCACATTTAGTGCACTTTACTAGGGACTTAAGTAAATTTAATATGCCAGTTGTAGATAAACAGCACATGCATGTCAGCATTGATTAGCAGTGATATTTGCCCAGATTCCTAAAGCCAGAAAAAACTAAGTCAGCAAAACAGTCAATAACAGGAGGTCAGAAGGCAAAAAGGAGATACCACGCGAAGGATGCCAGGTCTAACAAAGTTCAACTCAATCTTCCCAATAAATTACAAAGTATGAGATGTTATAGTAAAAAAAGGATTCCAAATCTTTTATCAAATTCCAAAATTGATTTACATTAGAATCATTATCCTGTATTATCCAACAATTGTTCTGCTCAAACAGATATATATATATATATTTTACTTTATTTATAAATATAATCACAGGTAGACAATACAACAAAAACAAGTAGCGCCCAATAAATAGTATTTCATGAACCCATTGCATTATTATCTTAAAACCTTTTATCCCAAATGTATTTCATATTTCAAATTTATTAATCTAAAAATCTATAAAGCAGAACTATAGAAAATACGAAGATGACAAAAATGTTGAAGAAAAACCCTCCCTAAGCCCACTGATCTTCCAAAAGTGTTCCTGCTATTTCTCCATTATCTTTTATATCTATACATAATTTCTATTCTTCACAACAGATTTCAACAAACTTATTGACAGCCCCAACTCTTAGTGAATACAGTTTTTCCTTATTTTTAACTTGGCTCATCTTTGCTTCCCAATGACTAAATCTAGGATGCTCTGTCATTTTCCATCATTGTAAAATAAGAGATTTAGCCACTAGAGAAGCAATAAAAATAAACAGCTTTTGCCAAATTGGTGAATTGATCTTAACGATTTCAAACAAAGTCACCAATGGATCAGGAACTATATCTGTTAATTTCCTGTTATCCCACTCTAAGATCTGCTTCCAATACTCTGCTAAAATTGAACAAGTGAAGCAGACATGGATCCAGTCTTCTACTGGTTAATTACATCTAAAACATTGCCCTGATACTAATGGAAATATTCTTTGTAATCGCATCGGGGTGTAGTAGAGCTGCCACTTACAAAAGAACGCCATACGCATGAAGTTGGCCCCTCGTATGGCTTTATGAGATGAATCATTATACACTTTCCACAGTGTTGCTTCTATTCGACATCGTGTGGATGTCTGTATTTTCTGCAAGGTGCTCAGCACTATCTGCTCACAAAGTTGCAGCTGGAGGATTCAATACCAATTCCCTACCCCAAGTGTTTAGTGCACATAAAATGTATAACTAATCGTGTTTTGTAGCGGACTATCTGGTAGTTGTAGGTTCCTTACTAGACTACATAGTCGTATAAAGGAAAAGAGTAGTGAGTGGGAATTAAGATCTCCCTAGATTTAATTGATCTAAGGATTTCAAATTCCTCTCCATCAAAAGATTCTTTACTTGACTCTCCATCAATAGATCCTTTACTCGATAGACTTCAACACTTTCCCAGCTCTTTATAGTCTGCATACCCAACTGAAGCCCTAGGACATCACAAAATCGTATCCAAATATCCAGATGTACTGAGGTGAATTGATATTCTTCATTCATTTGCATAAATCTTTGAAGAATTATATGCGGGAGCTTATATCTATTATGTGTGGGTAGTCTGGGGATTTAAATAAATATTACTAGCTGAATGTTATTTTCTAGTAGCATTTGCTGAAGATAAAAGTTAGTTCCATGGCCTTGTGGCGTAATTGCAAGTCCATACCAATCCATAATTGCAACTTGGAAGTATTTTTTTAATATGCAGTAGCCCAAGACCACCGTCTTCCAAGCTCAACTGTAGAGTTTCTAGCCTGGTGCGAGGTTTCCTGCCTAAACATACAGATTTCCGAACATCTGGTCTATTTCCAAAAAATAGCTTTGAAGAAATTTAATAAAGACAATTGAAAAATTTAAAATGAATAGTGGAAGTATCATCATTTTTATCAGAGCGGTTCTCCCAATTATGGAGAGTGGTAATGACTGTCAATTGCTAAGAATATTCTTGGTTTTAATTAAATTGGATGTGAAAATAATTGTTGCCAACGTGCACTTGTGTATCAAACTTTAACTTAACATTATAATCCACAAAGTACTACAACCCCCTGCGCTGTGTTCTCAGGCGCTCAAAAGCAAAACTGGGTATACATGCAAGAAGAGAAATCTCTTCGTGCTGGTGGGAGTACTATTTACAATACCGTGGGGTATCAATCCAAATGTTTTATTACGTGATTCAAGCTTGTAGCCAGAACTTCATTCAGTTGTGCGTAATCTTTATTCATGAAGTGCATTAATCACCATGCACAAGCCAATGTAATATTTTCACCAGTAGTTAACATTCAGCAGAAACCCAATGCATTTCGGGTCATACATCGACCCTTCGTCAGGGGCCATATCTTTTTACTGCAAAAGAACGGAAACAGGAGGCCATTCAGTATGGGCTGTTTAATTATTTATGTGAGTTAGAATAGTGCCCAAAGCTTTAAAACCGAAAGTGAACGTGCACTAGTGCATGGATGAAATACTGGAAACTTCAACCCAAGGTTTAAGTGATGTCTCCGAATTAAAACAAAAGTGATATCACCGTGCTAAAACACAAATGTGAGAGGATTTGCAGTGACTCGAGTTCCTTCCATGAAGATTCAAGACGTGAAACTATTAATAATAGGGTCAAAATTCTATATTTGTGCTGTTCCAAAATTCAACGAGACTCAGTAGTTCTCGTGTGCGAGTGATTACGCATGCTTTAAATTGCTACACAATACATTAAAGTGGTTTTAAACTTACGAAAAAATGCTCTGGTGAGTTGTTTCTATCGCTTGCGGCTCCTGCGGAATGCCGCGAAGCAGTGTGAGTGCTTCGTCATTATGTTTGACGTCTAACGTAAGGCGTCTTAAAGGTGCCAGAGTTTAATAGTGATCGTGTAGCTGAGCCGTGTTAAAGGCGTATTAGAGACATACGGCACTTATTGTTAACTGAAGTTCAATAAAGTTAAAGAAGTTAAAGAAGTTAAAGATCACCCTAGAGATGTGCGTTTTTTAAAAAAATTGGGGGAATGTGATTATAATGTAAACATAATCTGAAATAATTTTCATTAAAGAACATAAAAGAAAGAACAATGATGAAAAATATAGAATAATAATATTTAGTAGTATCATCATGAATTATTCATTTGATAACTACATTACTATAATGTTTAGCATTCAACAGCAGAAAAGAGACCTAAAGCATTCTGTAAAAAATGTGATCAGTTATAAATCATCATTACTCTGTACTATAGAAAGCAATTGTATTCAATTCTATCGTTCATCCCTTGTGGTTGTAGGGCATGCAGATTTTTTGTCCAGAAAAATTCAGATCTCGCGAAGGCTTTAGACGGATCAATGTCATTTCTCAGTTTTAATGCTTCAAGAATAGTGAAGCGCAGTTGGGCTATATTACGTCTGGCCTCAAGCCAGTGTGACGCTACAGTAGATTTCATATTATGGTTTCTGATGTTGCTCTTGTGTTCTCCTATACGTATTTTGATTTTACGCTCTGTTTTTCCAACGTAACGCTTTCCACAAGGGCATTTCAATGCATACACAACGTTTAATGAATCACATGTACTAGCATGCTTTAACTCAATGATGTACCCTTGAGTAGGGTGAATGAACTTATTACCAACCATTACGTTGTTACAATGTCTGCAGTTCATGCATTTTTGCATGCCTTTGTATTCCTTTTGTGTGGATGCATGTTGTTTTTTAAGGAGCTCCTGTAAAATACGGGAGCGTTGCATGGCAAATGTAGGATGTACGGGAAACATGTCTTTAAAATCCGGTTCAGTATGAATAATAGACCAGTGTCTCATGATTATGGATTTACTCCGATTGGACTGTGTAGAAAATTTCAAAACACAAGCTATTTTATTGGATGATTTAGGGGTGATTTTACGTAATAGCTGTGTTCTGTCTAAAGCTTCCACCCTCTTGGTAGCTTTCTCCAATATGTCATCAGGATATTCCCTCTGTTTGAATTTCTCTCCAAATTTCTTTATGATTGTGTTTGATTCTACTGGGTCAGAGGTGATCCGTTTTAGTCTTATAAACTGAGAATATGGTAGATGGTGCTTTAGAGATTTCTGATGGAAGCTCCGAAAATGCAAAGAATTGTTTCTATCTGTTTTCTTCGTGTACACACTCGTTTTGATGTTGCCTGCCTCAATCTGAATCAGTACATCCATAAGGGCGATGCTGTTTTTCTCGATTTGATGTGTGAATTTAACACGGTCATGAATGTTGTTGAGTTCACGGATGTTATTTTCAAGAGTGGTAATGTCACCTTTCCAAATGACTAAAATATAATCTATGTACCGCTTAAATAAAACCAGATGTTCAGTCCATGTTTAGTTTTTGAGAATGTGATCTGATTCAAGTTTAGCCATAAAAATTGTGGCGTACGAAGGTGCACCGGCAAAACCCAAAGAAGTTCCATTGTTCTGGGCATAGAATGTGTCATTCCATTCAAAATAACTATGGAGCAGTGAGAAATGTAGAAGTTCCAGTAAAAAAACTTTTTCAACGCTTGGTGTTTGATGCTCAAGTAAGGCCCATTCCATGGCTTCTATACCATCTTTATAAGGTATTGAGGTATAGAGAGCAGTGACGTTGATAGTACATAATAGCCAATCTGTAGCTTGATCAGTATTTAGATCCAGTAATATGTTCAACAATGCAGTGGTGTCTTGGATGTAACTAGTTTGTTGTTGTACAATGGGTTGCAAAAAACTATCCAGATATCTCCCAATTGGCTCTGACAGTGATCCACATGCTGATACAATTGGACTAAAGGGTGGTTTTTCGGTGTCCTTGTGGATTTTTGGGAGCATATATAGTCTTGGGCGTCTTGGGTAGATGGAATATAAATATTTTTTAGTGTTTTCATCAATCCAGCCCATCTTCAGTTCCCTTGTCAAAATCTGTTGTAATAGTTTCTGGTAAGCCATTGTTGGATCTTGATCAAGTTTCGAGTATGTGCCACTGTCTTGAAGGTGATCTAACAGACTTTGTGTGTAAAAATCTGAATCAAGTACCACTAATGCGCCTCCTTTATCAGGTCTTTGGAAGATCAAACGGGGATCTTGTGACAATTGTTTCAAAGTGCTCCATTCTTTCTTGGTAAAATTAACCCGTTTCTCCTTCATAAAGTTGATTGACATGAACTCCGCTTTGACCAGTCTTTCAAATGCATCAACTGATTTGTGAGAAATCGGTGAACAAAAGGAGCTTTTAGGTTTAAATACTCTGACCGTTGATTCATCTGATGAAGTTATGGCTGGTTCAATGGTGTTGAAGAAATGTTTCAATCTCAAAATCCTAGTGAACTTAAAAAAAAAAAAAAATCTGTCTCTGCCAAGTTACTATGATAAGTAGGGACATATGAGGTTCCTTTGTTTAGAAACGCAATTTGAGCTCTTGATAACTTTACCTTAGAGATGTTGACTACTAAGTTGCTTTTGTCTTGCTGCGAGTCGCTTTTTTGTCTGGGATCTAGATCTTTTGCCCCTCCTGGTTTTAATCTGGATTTGTCTGGTTGGTGGTTGGATGCAGGGCTTGTTGACAAAAAAATAGCCTTAGAGGTGTTTTGTCTTCCTGTTGTTGCATCAGTTCGTGATGATGATCTGCCATCCACTCTGTCCTCTCTGCTTTCAAGTACCCCTCTTTAAGAATCCATGTTTGGATTCCCACTGACAATTTCTCCTCTTCCAGCATTGGCACTTTCCTGAAGTCCTCCATTGGGTTTGACGGCGGTTTCCGATGCCACTTCACACCTATGCACCCGGCTCCCCTGGGATAGGTAACTTGGGTACTATGGTATCCACAGATAGGGTGGCTCTCCAACCTTCTGTCTTCCAAAGGGTTTCTTCAGGGTCCACTGGGAAGGGTCCCTAATCATTAAAATTCAAACCGCATCTTGCACCCAGACTTGTACGGAGCACGTGGTAGTGTTCTCACACTGCACACGCTCTCCGTGGGGTCCCTATCTACTCACCTTGGGTGGTTCCTTGGGGTCCCACCAATTCTACGTCCTCGCGACATTGTCCTGACTCAAGTCGTGGTTCTCACACCATTTTTTTTAGTATATCGTTTGGTCCCCCTGTGGCCCACTGTGTATTAGTGTTATTTACTGTGATTTCTTTGCTATGGTATTATGTGCGTTGTGTCTTTCTCTGTGTATGAGATACTGTAACGTACTAGAGAGTGTTATATAATAAATACATATTTTTATACATACTTTGGTGGTTCCTTTTAATGTAATCTATACTATAAGATTACATTCTGGTCAAACAAGCTGCTTTACACTCCTTCAGGTCTAACCCTGAAGGCTGCTCTCCACATCTACCAATTGGATAGCTTTCTAAGGTTGTCTAAGACCTCTTAAATCACCATAAGGGTTGTCTGGACTGGCACAAGGTGCCCACTTACATTAGTGAACATCATATACCAGGCCAGTCTCTCACAAAGGGTACATAGAAACGTGCACAATAGTGGACATTGGCCGAGATGTGATAGCAGCGGGCTGGCAACAGCCATACGTTACAGTTTAAAAGAATAAGAGTACGTGAAAGATATCGCACACCCCAGAAAAAGCAAAGCAATCAGACATAAAATAACACTATCAACTGAATGACGACAATTAGATGCTGAGATATGACTGAAAGGGAAAACGCAAAAACAACAATTGATGGACAGAATGCAGAACAATGTCATACATTCACCCCAGTACAGAGATCTGGGCCTAAATCCATCGTTTTTTTGCTCACCATGCCATTCCAGTTTGAACCTAGCCATATGCAAATCAGTCTTGACCCTGTGCCCCATGGGAACAGTCCAGCCCGAACTGCCAAGCCAGGCCCTCCCTGGACTGGAAACAAGCATCCTAGGACCGGTTTCGGGCTTTCAGCCCTCGTCAGCCAGGATAGCTTGATTCCAGTGGCATGGAGAGCACGGGACTCACGTCTGAGCATACCCTTCCCACTCGGGGTGACAAATGCAAAAACAACAATTGATGGACAGAATGCAGAACAATGTCATACATTCACCCCAGTACAGAGATCTGGGCCTAAATCCATCGTTTTTTTGCTCACCATGCCATTCCAGTTTGAACCTAGCCAACCCAGATCTGTTGACTGGGTGTGAGTGTTTGATTGGTTCTGATGCTCCGTCCATCACCACCCCCTTTTGTACCGCTTTGTTCGCCATAAGTTGGCAGGGTATGCTCAGACGTGAGTCCCTTGCTCACTTTGCCACTGGATTCAAGCAAGCCTGGCTGAAGACGGCTGAAATGCCAGAAACCGGTCCTAGGAAGCTTGTTTCCGGTCCAGGGAAGGCATGGCTTGGCAGTTCGGGCTGGACTGATCCCATGAGGCACAGGGTCAGACTGATTTGCATATGGCCATATCTGAACTGGGGTGGCAGAGTGGGCTAAAGAACGGTGATGGATTCAACCCAGATCTGTTGACTGGGTGTGAGTGTTTGATTGGTTCTGATGCTCCGTCCATCACCACCCCCCTTTGTACCGCTTTGAAAGGGAAAACAGCAGGTGAAAAACAACCCGCTAAAATAGAGCAACAACGACCACTATCTGGGACTGTAAAAGAGCAAGTTGAAGCAAAGCCAACACAGGAGAGGCCTATTCAGACAACCAGTCTCTATTTTCTAACATCCAGGGTATGAAGTCTTCTTTCTGATGCGCTACAAAGATTTTTGAAGAAATTCTTAAGAAACACTGGTTCATTTAAATGAAAATCTGGAGTTAAAATGAGGGTTTGTCCTTAAGATGACTCTATAGTCACAAAATTGTAAGTAGGGTTTCTTAATTGAAAATGCTTGAATTTCACTTAGTTTTCTTTAAGACATTAAAACCAATAGAAGAGCCCCTTTCCAAGAGGGGAATTGTTACTCTGCTGTGTGTATTTGTAACTATGCTATGTGGATTGGCTCAAATAAACTTCTTGTACAATGAGAAAGTGCTGTATTAACTTGCCATGGATATGCTGGACATCACAGTGGAGGAAAGCCCTTAAAAGTTCTTTAAGGAATTATTTTATGATTATAGTGGACCAGACAGAAGGTTGAGCTAGTGTCGTTATTAAGTAAGAAATGGCTACTAAAAGAACATTGGCAGATGCATAGCTCAGGCATGAGCTTCCAAAATCCCGTAAATAAGGTAGGATTTGATGTGGCGCAGAAACAAATGGATGCAGGGTTTATTGATTGCACGAAATACAGAAGCGCTTCCATTTAGCTCTATAAGTTTTATTAGTCGACAGTGCTCTAGCCTAGGATAATATTTCTCTGCAGTCATCAGGAATGCCTAAGAGATCCATTGTATTCAAGAGTGAAGATGACAAACTCAACATCGCTGGAATCAGGTGCAAGATATAGCCTTCCTTGTGAGATAGAAGATTCAGCAGAGGAAGTAGCAGAATTTGATGACTTTCTCAGTGGAGAAGTAGCTCTATGAACCAATATTATCTTGGTCAACATGAGGCAGTCAGTATTAGGCAGCAAGGTTCCCTCTTCATTTTGTTCACCACTGTTGGTATTAAGGGAAGTGGGATAAAAGTGCAAGCAAAGGTCCCTGTCCATGCTATTGAAAATGTATTTCCAGCGACCCTGGTAGGCTGTGTCTGCTGACATAGTACAGACATTTCCTGTTTTGATAGGTCGCGAACAGTTCCAGATCAGTTTCAATCAATCGGGGGTTTATATAGTGTGCTACTCACCTGTGAGGGTCTCAAGGCGCGGGGTGAGGGGAGCAGCTCCGGATCAGTCGAAGAGCCAGGTCTTGAGGTCTTTCCTGAACGTGTACAGGGTCGGGGAGCGTCTTATGTTCACAGGGGGCTTGCTCCAGGTCCTGGCTGCGACGTAGGAGAAGGCTCTCCCGCCTGTTCTGTTTCTGCGGATGCGTGGGGCCTCTGCCAGCGCGAGGTCGGCAGAGTGGAGGTTCCTCTTGGGTATGTGGCAGGATACTCTCTCGTTAAGGTATTTGGGTCCAATGTTGTTGTGGGATTTGTAGGCGTGGATGAGGAGTTTGAAGGTGACCCTCTTCTCGACGGGGAGCCAGTGGAGGTCTCATAGTGTTGGGTCATGTGTTCGTGACGCGGTGTCCCGAGGATGAGTCTAGCTGCGGCGTTCTGGTTGGTTTGGAGTTTGTGTAGAAGGGTTCTGTTGATTCCGGCGTATAGGGCGTTTCTGCAGTCAGGGGGGATCCATTTGAAGGTGTTGCGGAGGATGCACAGGCAGTTGAAACTGATGGAGGCAATGGCGTTGAACTGGCGGTTCATGGAGAGGGAGGAGTCGTGGATGATGCTGAGGTTTTGTGCGTGGTCTGTAGGGGTGGGTGTGTTCCCAAGGGCGGAGGGCCACCAGGTGTTGTCCCAGGCGGAGGTGCAGGGTCCGAGTATGAGTCCCTCAGTCTTTTCTGAGTTGAGCTTCAAACAGCTGTCTTTCATCCAGGCCGCCACGTTCTTTATTCCTTCCTGGAAGCAGAGTCTGGTGTCTTCGGGATTTTTCGTGAATGAGAGAATGAGCTGGGTGTCGTCGGCATAGGATACAATGCTGAGCCCATGCTGTCTGACTATGGCGGCGAGGGGGGCCATGTAGATGTTGAAGAGCGTGGGGCTGAGCGATGATCCTTGGGGTACCCCGCAGTTGATATCGGTTGGTTCGGAGAGGAAGGGAGGGAGTCTGATCCTCTGTGTTCGGCCGGAGAGAAAGTATTGGATCCAGTCGAGGGTGGCTCCTTGTATCCCTGCGTCATAAAGTCTGGCTGCGAGCGTGCGATGTGAAACGGTGTCGAAGGCTGAAGAGAGGTCTAGAAGGATGAGGGCCACAGTGTGTCCCTTGTCGAGTAGCATGCGGATGCCGCCAGTGGCGGCGAGGAAGGCGGTCTTGGTGCTGTGGTAGCTGCGGAATCCAGACTGGGAGGCATCCAGGATGGAGTTCTCGTCGATGAAGGCGGTCAGTTGGGTGTTTACGAGTCTCGGTGACTTTGGCCGCGAAAGGGAGGAGAGAGATGGGCCGGTACTTTTTCAGGCCTGTTGGGTCGGTCGTTGGCTTCCTGAGGAGAGGTTTCACCTCAGCCCGCTTCCAGTCGTCTGGGAAGATGCGGGACATGAAGGAGGCATTGATGGTCCGTACAAGTTCGGGTGTGATGGCGGCGTCGGTCCTGTGGAATATGTGTGGTGGGAATGGGTCCATAGGGGCTCCTGAGTGGGTTTTCTTCATGGTCACAATGATGTATTCTATGGTGGCGGGATTCCAGGTCATAATTGTTGGTTAGTTTGCTCTAGTGAAAGATTCTGTTCAACTAAATTTAGTTTAACTCTCGTACTTCTGGTTTAACTCTCAATGATGAGTGTCAGCCCAAGCATTGTTCATGCCTGGAAGATGTTCAGGTGTTAACTGGATGCAGTGTTGAATTGCCTAAATTTATGCCTGTTGTGCTTCTTAGCATAGGGGACAAAAATGTATTCCTCCCTGTTTGTTTATATAATGCACAGATGCTGTACTGTACGTTCATACTAGTACTGAACACCTTATGATCCTTAGGAGGAAGACTGTAGATCTAATGTTATAGCCCTTAACTCCAGTACATTGATGTGAAGGTGTGTTTCGCCAAACCACCATGTGCCACTGGCCACCAAATCCAGCCGATGTGTTCCTCAAGCATCAAAAGAAACATCTGTTGTCATTACAAACTGGGATTGTATTGAAGGAACCGCAATCCAATCGCTGTATTCTTGTGCTGAGCCAGCCATGGCAGAGCAAATTTCATTTTTTCGTGTTACTGAAAGAAGATTGTCGAATGAACCTTGGCTTTGTACCCATTATTTGTTGAGCTCTTTCTGAAAAGGATGCATGTTCACATGGCAGTTTAGGATTAAATTAATGCAAGATTACACCATGGTAGAGGCTTTGATAGAGGCTTTTGTTGTTGTGAATGAATTTCCTTTGACTAATCTTTGAGAAAGGGGAAGACTAGGTGCCTGCCCCTGTTTCCTCAGATGTGTGCGCAACTAGGCCATGAATGTTGAAAATATTCTTTGGACTGATTTGTGGCCAAATAGGAGGAGTTGGAATTTTTGGTGGTGGTGACAAGCCACTTTGAATCTCAGGAATCTTCGATGCTTGGAGTGAATGGGAATATGACAATATGCATACTGTAGGTTTAGTGTGGACATGCAAACCCCTACTTGAAGGAGTTGGAGAACTGCCTGAATAGTTGCCATGTAAAATGTTTGCTTCTTAAAAAATGTGTTTAATTGATGTAGATCTAATGATGTAAAAAAAACACAACTAGAAACCTACATTTTGTAGTAATTTGGGAACAGGCTTAGTGACATTCTGAAGATCTCCTCTTGTAAAAGACAAATATATTTCTTGTATGGAAGAATAAGTGGAGGTGTCTGGATAAACTCCTGTGTATGCCCAAATTGTATCACATCTAGAACCCAGTGGATCAATGTTTTTTTTTACTATTGTTTAAATACGAAAAAATTGATTGGAGATCTTTTGACAATCACTAGACAGTTGTCACTGTTTCACCTTGATGGATTTGGTACTTTAGATTGACTGCCACTTCTTCGATGGTGCAGAACATGGTGATGATCGTCTCTAGGCAGATTGCATGTCTACAAGGATGTTCAATTAAGCAAGAAAGTGTATCTTCAAGTGCTTTGTTTTTTGTATGGAGCCTGGGACCAACTACAGCATCTAGGTTTTTCATTATTTTAAGCCCAAAAGACCAGATATGATCTATGATCAGAATCACTCTGACAGCCTTAAATGTTGGATGCTCAAAGTCATAAAGAAAAGGATCTGTCTCTGTCAAAGGAACTGGGTGAACAAATCTTTTTGATGCTCTCTCGAACAAATTATGGAAACCTCCTACAGCATCAGAAGAGGAGGCTGCTGCAAGAGAAGTAGTATTGCCCACTTTCATCACCACATAATCATCCCATTCTGCTCCAGTATTATGTGGAGTATCATCTGAACTCCTCCTTCCTTCCGTGCATCATAATCATCTGCCGGAGTCATATGCTGGAACACCACAAGAGAATGATATGGTTCAGATACTGATGGGTTGGGCTTGAACGATAGACACAAAATTATGTGTGGTGTTGTAGGGTGAGTTAGTAATCATGACTGAGGCGTGACAACGGTCTAGAAGGCTGTCTTCATTGATCAGCTGCTGTGAGTTCGGGGAAGAGGGTGTGATAGTCCGCCAGCATTAGTCTTAGATCTTTCACCAAATTCATTGACTCTTGCATCATAGGTTCAATTGAGATTCGAGTGCCTTCACCAAAAGCTTCTCAATATTGCCATTCCTCTTGATGTTCTGCAAAGGGTTGGTAAGGAACCTTGAAAGTAGCGTCTTCTTTCACTTCACTATATTCTTTTTTCTCTGGGACTTGATATTTAATTTTGAGGTGTGTAGGACTGCAAGCATGCCCAAAACTTCCCTACTATTTCTCTGTATTGAGCAGACTTTACTTAATGGAGCATGTTCAGGCATCAAGGGTGTTGGCTTACCTTTTTCTAGGATTAGAGTGATCTTTGGCATTTTTGAAATTTTAGGATGATGGTCTCATTGATGAAGCTCTTATTGATGGTATAGTCATCAAAGAAGAGGCTGTTGATGGTATCTTCACAATGGTATTCTAGACGAAGTTGTCTTCAAGGGTGTTGTCATAATTGATGTTGCTGTTGTAAAGGTCAAAGAAGTCATCTCCTTACAGGGTGGCCAAACAGACGTTCAAAGGGGAAAAGCCCTCTCTTCTGAGGCACCTCTCTATAGGCAAAAAGCAGGCAGGATAACAGAACATCCAGTCCCATCCTTCTGAGTTTTTCAGGGAGTATCATTATCATGTCTTTCAATGTTTTGTTAAATCTTTCAACTAGGCCATCGGTTTGTGAGTGGTAACGTGTTGGGAAAGTTTAGATTACTCCATACTCATCCCACATGTGCTTCAAGTATGCAGACAGGAAGCTGTTACCTTGGTCTAATACTACCTCCTTAGGAAACCATACCCTGGTGAAGACACCAATGAGGGCCTTGGTTACCACAGGGGCTGTAGTAGTCCTAAGGGTAATGGCTTCAGGGTACCTAGTAGCATGATCCACTACTACTAGTGTAAACTTGTTCCCTGAGGCAGTGGGATGTTCAGGTGAACCCACTAGATCCACTCCTACCCTCTTAAAGGGTACCCCGACCACTGGTAGTGGGATTAGGGGGTCCTTTGGGTGTCCTGTCTTGCCACTGACTTGACAGGTGACACAGGAGCTTACAAACTCCTTCACTTTTTGGGACATCTGGGGCCAATAGGAGTGGGTGACCAATCTTTCCCAAGTTTTGGTCTGGCTCAGATGCCCAGCTAGGGGGATGTCATGTGCTAAAGTGAGTAGGAACTCCCTATACAACTAAGGCACTACCGCTTTCCTAATGGTTCCAGGTTTGACTTTGTTGCTGTAGAGAAGTTGTTTCACTAGTCTTCCTACCTTTCCTCTTGGGAAGCTGGGCCATCATTTCAGGCTCCAATCCTGCTTGTTCACCCTGTGCTAGGCACTGTGCCCTGATTTTCACAAACACTATCTCTGGGATTTTCAACATGGTTGCATTTGTCTTTTTCTCAACCTCAGCCCATGCTGAAGTCTTCAGATCATTTCCAAGAAAACAGGCGGCTAGAGGTTTTGGAGAGACCACTACCAGTTTCAAGTTAGTGGTGACACTGTCAGCATTGGTAACTGGATAGATTTTTCCACTTATGTATTGCTGTGGGGAAAACAGTGTATCACTCACCATAGTGACACTGGCACCTGTATCCCTCAGGGCTTCTATCTTAGTCACATTCACTAAGGGGTACTGCAGGCATTTCTTTAAATTAGGGGGCCAGACAGCCAAAGTGGGTAACCCTCCCTCCCATTCGGAGACTAAAACAGCCTCAGTGGAAACCCTGATTTGCTCTGGGCCCACTATGGATCCCATCTGGAGATTTGCTATACCAGTAGGAACTGGTGGGGGTCTAGGAGCGGTTTGTTGGGACAGGCAGCATCTCCAATTTGAGGTCCCTTATTGTTACAGTGGAAACACCAGGCCTTTGCAGGATCAAAATGTTTCCCCCCTGTGGGCTGGGAAGAGTTCTTGGGCCCACCCACCTGACCAGGATTTTGGGGTTCTCACCCTCTTTCCCCTGGGGAGGCTTTTTAACCCCTTTCTTTTGGTCACCCCCGTGGTTGTCTTGGTTACCCTTCTCTTGACACAGTGGTCTGCCTTCTTGCCCAATTCTTGGGGAAAAATTGGACCAAGGTTTGCCAGATGCTGATGCAACTTTTTATTGATGCAATTACTTAAAATGTGTTCTTTCATAAACAAATGATAAAGACCATCCTAATCTTGCACTTTACCTCCAGTCAACCAGCCATCTAGTGTCTTTATTGGGTAGTCTAGAAAATCTACCCAGGACTGTCTCTGGGATTTCTGAAACCCCCTGAACCTAATTCTATACTCCTCAGTAGTAAGTCCAAATCCCTCAATGAGGCTGCTCTGCACGAGCTCTCATGATTCTGCTTCAGCCCCACTAAGGGTCAGAAGTCTGTCTGCACATACAAGAGAACAGTTCCCACAGGAGTGCCCCAAGTGAGATTTTCTCACTTTTCTGGCTTCACAAGCCCTCTCAAAGGCTGTGAACCACTTGGTTATGTCATCACCATCCTCAAATTTAGGGACAATCCCTTTGGGGATTTTAGGATAATAGGATGCTTCTTTCTCTAAACCTTTTAAATTGCTGCCACCATTGATGGGTCCTAGGCCCATCTCTACTCTCTCTTGTTCTAGAGCTAGGAGCCTAGTCTCTAGGTCTAGCCTTTTGGTCATCCTTACTAAAAGGAGATGTTCCTCAGTGAGGTTGTCCTCACTGTCTAGTATGGAGTTGGCCCTGCCTCCATTGGAGCCAGCCCCTGTGCCTCTTAGGTGTGGAGGGTAGGACAAAGTTTCCTTCCTCCCTAGGTAGTTGAGGTGGTTGGTCTAAGACTTCATCATTCTCACTACTTTCCCCATTTTCTTGAAAGTCTTCACCTTCTTCTGTGGGGTGTCCCTTGCATGCTCTACCAGGAACTGTTGGAGTTGTCTCCTGGTAAGGTTGGGCCCAGTTCTTATCTGTTTAGCTTTACAGAGAAGCCTTAACTCTCTAACCTCTATGTTGGAGTAGGGGGTGAGGTCGAACTCCTCAGCAATATTCCCTGGATTGCTCAATATTTTTCTAAAGTGGCGTTCATTTTAGATGACCTACGCTAACATTCTAGATACTTCCCTCCTAACTTCAGTGACGTTTATATTTCTTTAAAAAAATGCTACAGGGACTTAACACAAGGCCCTAACAAGACTTTTATAGTTTTGGAAAAAATAGTAAATTCAGAAAGTGATTTTGTACTTAAGACAATTTTTGGTTTCTTGTCATGTGATCAGAGGTTGACTAAGTTAGTCCAATAAATGCATGGCTTTACATTCCACCGTTAATCCACCAATGTAGGAAGCCGGCTCTGTATGTACTATACCAAAGTAAGGTACAGTGTGCACAGAGTCCAGGGACTCCCCAGAGGTATTGCAGATGCTAAATTAGGTAAGTACTAATAGCTCTCTTTGTGGTAGTGTGGGCGAGCAGTTAGGCTTCTCCAGAGGGTGTGTTATGCATTTATTGTATTCACTCAATCAAGGACTGTTTACACACACAGACATAATCTAGACCAATTAGGTAAGTAATACAAAAATATATCCTTCAGTTTTATTTTAGAATCAAGCAGGACTTGGCACAGGAGAGTAATATACTTTTAGATGAAAGACTTTAAGAAAATGCAGTTGTGCTTGAAATTACAATTCTTACAGGTTTGTATCATTTTTTTAAATGCAGTTGAAATCATACGGTAAGTACTTTCAAGTTACTTTAGAATTACTTCTGGATTACTTTGAGTATTGGGGTGGTATGCCTAGATACCACACCTTAGGATCACTACATACAAGGTAAGTACAGCTTTTTATACTTTGCAATAGAATCTTCTTTTCTTCATACAACACAGTCCAATACTCAGACATTTTTCAGGCCCAAAATCTCTTTTCATGGATTCCTATGGGGGAACAGTGTTAGCGGTTTTGAAGGTAAGAACACAAATTATGAGGGTGAGATTTGAGGATTAGGGCGAAGGTTCCCCAAGGTCTAGATGGGCACTTGAGTTGCACCACCGGCGGCACTGCGACGGCCGGGAGCAGAGTGCAGGGGCCCAATGTTATCCGCCAAAGGGGCTGAAGGGGCCTTTGGTTAGGGACTGCTGGTGAGCAGGCTGCTCGGTTGTGGGAGCCAAGCTGCTGGGGTTAAGGTAAGCACTGCAAGGGCCAACAACCAGCACAGGAGCTGCACCACCAGCGGCACTCGGGCGCCAGGTGCAAAATTATGTTGGGGAACCTGTGCTTTCCAATGGAGACTTTTCGTTTTGGAAAGATGCTGCAGGCTTGTGCAAGGAGACTTCCTGAAGGCAACCACCGGCTGGAGAGGTAAGTTGGGATCTGGGGGATGCTTGGACATCGTTGGTTGGGCCACCCAAGGCTGTAGGGCGTTGAGTGCAGGGGTGACTTTTGGCGTCTGTTTTTTTTTTTACCAGTTCCGGTCGTGGTCGGGGGACCCTTCAGGTTGAGGCTGCAGGCGTCATCAAGAGTCTTAAGGGAGATCGGGGATCACCAGATCCCAGGTTAGGATCCCTGGGCAGACTTCCTTGGCGTGTTGGGCCACTCGAACTCGGGTCGTGGGCGTCAGGTGCTGAATGGTGCAGAATGGCGGAGTCAACGGAACCCAGATTCTGGAGGTGAGTCCTTGTTTGAGCAAGTCAAATGCTCATGGGAGATCGAGTCTGTGGGATGGTCACAGGGCAGGTCCTCCAGGCTGTGGGGGTTGTTGGCAGCTGGACTTGCCAGGGTTCTTGCTGTAGGAAGGTCATAGAAGGGATAGGCTTGTAGGGCTGAGTCCAAGGCAATTGGTGTCCTCTTCTCCTCCCTGGGCTCTTCGGTACTTCTTTCTTCCTTGAATTGGAGGAGGCAAGGCTCATGGTCACCCCTAAATACTAGATATAGGGGCGTTAAAAGGGTGTGGAGGGGTGGGTACACCCCTATTATGCCACCCTCCAGTGGGAGGGGGCATGAGCCTCTTCCTAATTGGCCCATCATCTTTAAGATTGAAGGGGAGTGAGATGTGTGCTTCATCTCGCCTCCCCCACCTGAGGGGTGGGGTTGGCATAGGTGGGCACACCTCTCTTCCTAGCTTGGATTTCCCGCCCATTCTCCTGTCCAAAGTACGGGCCAGAACCAGTGGGTAACAGTTGCTGGGGGCAGCAAAAGGCAGGGACAGCGTCCAAATGCAGCAGGCCTTTGAAGCTTTCCTACTCATGGACCCAGCCCATCTTGCGGGAGGAGGCATGGCACCTCTGCCCAGGATGGCCTTTGTTTCTGGACCCAGAGAGCGGAGGCCCTCTACCCAGGGGTCCAGAAACTTGTCTGGTGGTGGGGGGCAGTCATTCCCAATCAAATCTAAACATTTTCTTTTTCTGTAAATTCTATAAGGCTCACCGCAATAGATTTACCCGGCCGCTTATGCGTAACCATCATTTTATCCAATGCCGCCCAGGTCTGTACTTCTTAAAATCATTGCCTGACCAATTAGTATGCTATTCTGTGGCTTTATTTCTACTCTGCTCATTGAAGACTAGGCGGCTGGCTAATCCAATCCCATGAACTGTGCACTCAAATTCTGTTTTTAAATGAATGTTTTTATATGCTTATCTTACATTATTGTTACTATTTGCACTATGAAAGCAGTATTCCTTTTTAATGTCTATTTTATAATGTGCACTCTGTACTTTTAGGATCTTATTAATTAAGTATTGAATAAAGTGATTCGACTAACTGACAATGAATACAAGACTAGCAGCCCCTTGCAGAAGACCTCTTCACTTCCCTCTTTATGATCCATACAGTGGGTTCTGTTGTTGCTGCTGCTGTCGGCCCCGAAATGGAGCAGCCTTCCCAAAGCCCCAAATCTCCAGCAACCAAAACCCCTAGGCTGGGACTGCAAGTCTAAGGATATAGCAGTAGCTCTGCTATCCTTAAATTATTGCAGAGCTGAGTCAGCCTTGGTCCCAAAGAGTCTTGAGCCATCAATGAGTTGATCCAACAGCGTGGCCTGGACGTCCAGAGAGAATCCTGACCCTATCAACCAGACATGCCTCCTAATTGCCACTGAAGATCCCATCACCCTGGTGACGGAGTCAGCCGTATCAACTCTGGACTGGATCACCTGAAGGGCTGCAGCCTGCATGTCCGACAGTACCTCAGTGAAGTGACCCTGGACATCTTCTGGCAGCTTTGGTGTCACCTCCTTAGCTGAGTCCATCAATACATGGATATAACGCCCCATCAAGCACGTGGCATGCTTTAAGGCCAAGTACCCCCATGAAAACACCTTTTTTGCGGATTGTTCCAACTTCTTGGAGTCTCTATCCCCCGCAGTGGAGGGGAAGGAACCAGCAGATTGCTTAGAGGAACAAGACGCTTGCACCACCAAGCTTTCAGAAGAAGGGAGTGTCGATAAAAATGCTGGATCTCGAGGTGCAACCTTATAACGCCTTACCACCGTTCGACACAGCAGGGGCAGACATTGGCTTCTGCCAAACTTTTGAGATTGGATCCGTCAAGGCTTCGTTGAATGGAAGCAAAGGTTCCACCACTGATAAAGGGGAGTGCAGTACCTCTGTTAAAATGTTAGACTTGACCTCCGCAGTTGGCAACTGCAAATCCAGAAGGTCAGCAGCCTTTCTTATTACTTAATGGAAAGAGGCCACATCCTGAGAAGTAAGAGCTTTGGGAGAAGAGAGCTCCCACTCTGGTGATGTGTCCAGCCCACTAGCTTCTTGCAGACCTTCAAAGTCATTCATAGGATCAAGTATCTCCCCCTCCTCAGCCTGCTCCTGGAATTCATCCTCTTCCAGAAGCCTCTGAGCCTCCCTCCTTGACCGCATCTTCTGAGTCGGCATTTGCGGTGCTAGACGCGGGCCAGTCACCTCGGAGCCGGTGTCGATGGAGGTTCTTCAGTAGCGGACAGGGACGCCGCCCTAAGTCGTGACTTGGCCAGACCGGGGCCCGACGGCCCTGGAGAAAAGTCCATCCTTACCTCCTGGGACAGGATCGGCATCGAATACCTTGGCGTCGGGAAAGGCCAAGACGTAGTCTCTGCATGAATGGTACCTGGACATAATGTTGGGGAACACACAAATTATAGGAAAACGGACCCACAGGACCAGCCGGCACGCTGGATGGGTTAACCGCCCTGGCAAACATGCCATACATCGCATTAAGAAAATGTGACGAATCCGCACCTGGAGCCGGAAAACTCGGGTACGGCTCCGGAACCTCCTGATCTGGAATAGATCGAGGTCTTAAGGCGGGTACTGGCTGCGATGCTGGAGACCCCGGATCCAGGATCAGAGAGGCCGCAGGCGCTGGAGACGCTTCCCTGTGTGCCAGAGAGTCCTTTGGTGTCGGAGAATGCACCGGAGTCACCTGTGGTGAAGTAGAAGGGGAGATGTCATCCTTCCAATGGACGCTTGGACCTGTGACACCGCTTCTTCTAATGCTTTATGAATGACTTCGAGGTGTGCGGAGTCGGCGACTTCGGCCTTGACTTAGTTCTCTTCCAACCTCTCTTCCCCTTCCCGCCTGGACCATAAACAACTTTGCATCTCTCTCTTTAAGGGCCTTTGGATTCATCAGAGGACAATACGAGCATCCCTCTACCTCATGGTCAGAAAATGAACGCACAAGTTACTACTTGTGTAACGATATATCTGTAAGAGACATTAGTTAGTGATAGATTCCTTACCTTAGAATATCCCCAGGTGTCAGACTGGATCCGAAAAGTTTTCTCGTCAGCAGTACTCCTGCGCGTCGGTCGGTGGCGTCGTGCAGCTCCGCGTCCATTGCTGGCATCGTATGCGCCGAGATGATGTCACAGAGACTACTTAGGCACCACCCATGTGCGCTGACGTCAGTTCTGTACACGACTTTCCGCGCCAGGAACGCAGAGCCATGCAAGAAACTGACCACTGGTGCCATGAAACTAGGGCCCTGAAAGGGATGACCTTAACCCTAGAATCAGTTCGCAGAACGGGGAGGATGGGTGGGGTGATAAGTAATCTATCACTAACTAATGTCTCTTACAGATATATCGTTACACAAGTAGTAACTTGTGCATCTGAAAGAAACACGTTAGTGATAGATTTCTTACCTTAGAATAGATACTCCAGCAATACCAACCCCGGTGGTGGGTCTGCCAACAGATTACACCAAAAGTCACGGAGAACAGAACAGCCAAAAAAGCCGTCTCTCCGGACTTGACTGTCAAGGCAGTAATGCTTGGTAAACGTGCGCAGCGAGGCCCACGTAGCTGCCTGACAAATGTCCTGCAAGGGAACGCCGCGCCCCAAGGCAGTTGTGGCTGCAGTTGCCCTGGTAGAATGGGCATGCAGCCCTACAGGAGGCTCTTTCTTAGCCAAGGAGTAACAGGCTTTGATGCACAGAACGACCCACCGAGAGACGGTTCGTTTGTGCATGGCCCGACCTTTTTTGGCACCCACGTAACCAACAAAGAGCTGGTCATCCACCCGAAACTGCTGTGTACGCGTCGGATAGAACGAGAGCACACGTTTTGGGTCCAGACGGTGGAGCCTCTCTTCCTCCCTTGAAGGATGCAGAGGCGGAAAGAAGGTGGGCAATGTGATCATCTGCCCGATGTGAAAGGGTGTGACAACCTTTGGCAAAAAAGAAGGACGGGTCCTTAACACCACCTTGTCCGGATGAACAGCAAGGAAAGGAGGTTTAGAAGAAAGAGCCAGGAGGTCACTCACTCTTCTGGCAGAGGTGATAGCTACCAGGAAAGCCGTCTTGAGAGTGAGAAGACGTAAAGGACAGTTATGAAGGGGCTCAAAAGGTGCGCACATCAGAAAGGTCAAGACAAGATTTAAGTCCCATTGAGGTATAATGAAAGGCACGGGAGGAAACATGTGTGTAATACCTTTTAGGAAATGGTTAACAACCGGGGACTTAAAAAGAGAAGGCTGATCTGGAAGCCGCAGAAAGGCGGAGATAGCCGAAAGATAACCTTTGATAGTGCCCAGAGCAGAGCCCTGCTGGGCCAAGGATAGTAGGAACAGAAGGACCTCAGAAAGAAGGGCAGAAAGGGAATCCACAGACTTAGCTGTGTACCATGCCACAAACTTGTTCCACCTGCAGGCGTATACCGTTTTAGTGGAGGGACGCCTGGCTGCCAGAATGATATCACAGACTTCGGGAGGAATATCGAAAGCAGTCAACTGTCGCCGCTCAATCTCCACGCATGGAGGCGAAGACTGGACAGGTTCGGGTGGAGGACCGTCCCCTGCTGCTGCGACAGAAGATCCTCTCGAAGGGGCAGACGGATCCGGGGATCGATCGCCATGCTGAGTAGCTCGGGATACCAGTATCT
Source organism: Triturus cristatus (assembly GCF_964204655.1). NCBI lineage: Eukaryota > Metazoa > Chordata > Amphibia > Caudata > Salamandridae > Triturus > Triturus cristatus. The sequence continues at coordinate 1,183,934,424 of NC_140581.1, read as the reverse complement.
TCGTGCCCAATCCGGCGCCACAAGGATGACTTGGGCCCGGTCGCGCCAAATCTTCTTCAGCACTCTGGGCAGAGGTGGTATAGACGGAAAGACGTACAACAGACCGCAACTGCACTCACGACGAAAAGCGTCGCTGAGCGAGTGCCGCCTTGGAAATTCCAACGCGCAGGACTGATGACATTGCGCTCTCTTCGGTGGCAATTAGATCTAACCAAGGCTCTCCCCACTGCAGAAAGAGACCTTGCACCACGTCCGAGTGCAGACGCCATTTGTGATCCATCAAGCACCGGCGGCTGAGTTCGTCCGCCCTGGCATTCAGAGAACCTGCCAGGTGTTGAGCCACCAAGGTAATGCCTCGATGTTCCAGCCATGTCCAGAGGCGCAGAGCCTCCTGACATAGGGTCCATGACCCCACCCCGCCCTGTTTGTTGCAATACCACATGGCAGTGGTGTTGACCGTGAACACCTGCACCACACTTCCCCGGACAACGGGAAGGAATGCCTTCAGTGCAAGTCGGATCGCCCAAAGCTCCAAAAGGTTGATATGGAGCCGGGACTCCGCCGGAGACCAGAGTCCTCTGATCTCCGTCTCTCCCAAGTGGCTTCCCCATCCCAGGAGGGACGCATCCGTCACCACTGTGTGCTCCGGTTGGGGAAGGGAGAGGGATCTGCCATTGACTCAATCGCGATTCGTGAGCCACCACTGCAATTGTCGTGCAGTGCCCTCCGAGATCTGGACATGATCGGACAGGTTGCCCTGATGCTGCGCCCACTGGAACTTCAGGTCCCACTGCAGAGCCCACATATGCCACATGGCATGTTGCACTAGCAGAATGCAGGAGGCCATCAGGCTCAGGAGCCGGAGGGTCATCCTGACTAAAACCCGGGATAGAGGCTGAAAGATCGGAATCATAACCTGAATATCCTGGACTCGCTGCTCGGGAGGATAAACCCGAAACCGCGTTGAATTCAGAACCGCTCCGATGAAGGGGAGCTTCTGAGAGGGACTCAGGTGCGACTTTGGCACGTTGATGGAGAACCCCAGCAAATGCAGGAGGTCGGCCGTAGTCTGAAGGTGGGAGACGACTACCTGGGGCGAGCCCACCTTCAACAACCAGTCGTCGAGGTAGGGGAAGACTGACACCCCTGACCGGCACAGATGAGCTGCGACCACCGCCATCACTTTCGTGAACACCCGAGGGGCGCTGGTAAGGCCGAAAGGGAGCACGGCAAGCTGAAAATGCCCCGGGCCTGCCGTGAACCGCAGGTAACGCCGGTGGGCCAGCAGGACGGGGATGTGAAAATATGCATCCTGCAAGTCCAACGCTACAATCCAGTCTCCAGGGTCGAGGGCAGCTAAGACCTGAGCCAGAGTCAGCCTTTTGAACTTCTCCTTCCGGAGGAAGCGGTTGACGTTCCGGAGGTCCAAGATGGGATGCAGACCCCCTTTGTCCTTCTTGGGGACCAGAATGTAGTGGGAATAACAACAACTCTCTACTTCTGGCCCAGGAACGCACTCAATGGCCCCCTTGGCCAAGAGGGTCATAACTTCCTGCTGGAGAGTTGCCAAGTGGTCCCCCGAAATGCGGTGGTACTGAGGTGGCATGGCTGTAGGGGTGGACTGAAAGGTAAGGGAGTAACCCCTGCAGATGATTTGCAACACCCACTTGTCCGATGTGATAGCGTGCCAGTGGGGGAGGTGAAGGCGGATCATGCCACACACCGGCATGGGGTGCTCCACAAAGCTCAGACTAGGAAGGTTTGGAGGTAGAAGCAGCGGGGGCGGAGGTGGACTGACCCCCACGCTGATTCCCAGACCCGCCCTTGAGTAAGCTGTGTCCGTGGCCGCGCTGAGGCTGGCTCTGCACAGGCTTGCTGAAGGAACGTGCCTGGGTGCCCCTGCCTTGGCCACGAAAGGAACGAAAACCAAGAGTGGCTGGTCTTTTCGTGGAAAGAGCTAAGGACTTGGCCGTAGCCCACGAGTCCTTAAAACGCTCCAGCGTACTGTCAGCCTTATCGCCAAACAGATGGGTGCCATCAAAGGGCATGTCCAAGAGTGAGCTTTGAACATCTGGCGAGAACCCGGTAGATCGGAACCAGGCGTGGCGTCGAAGCACCACAGTCGTAGAGATGGCTCTACCGAGTGAGTCAGCGGTGTCCAAACCACACCGAATGGCGAACTTAGCTGCATCCTTACCCTCGGCAACAGCCTGAGACAGCACAGCTTGGGCCTCTTCAGGACACTGAGGCAACACCTGTGCAACGTCATCCCAAACCGCGTGGGAATAGCGGCCCAAGAGGCAAGCGGTGTTCACCAACCGCAGCCCTAAGCTGGCCGAAGAGAACAATCGCTTGCCGAACTGCTCCAGCTTCTTAGAGTCCTTATCCGGCGGAGCCATAGGAAAGGCAATCTGGGACGTCGAACCTTGGATGACCTGACTCTCAGGCGTAGGATGAGTGGTCAGAAAGACAGGGTCACCTGGTGCCGGGCGATGACGCCTGGCGACATTCTTATCCACCGGGGCCCCTGTGGCAGGCCGCGACCAAGTGCCCAGTAAGACGTCAGTGAAGGCGTCGTTAAATGGCAGGAGGGGCTCCGACGAAGTGAACGCCGTCGGGAGCACCTCAGTGAGGAGATTAGTCTTTAGGGCCACCGTAGGGAGATCAAGGTGGAGGACCTCAGCAGCCCGACGAAACACCATCGTGTACGAAGCGCCCTCCTCCATGGTAGGCGGAGGAGAGGCAAACCCCGGGTCAGAGGAGAGATCAAGGCCGCCGGCCTCCTCCAACTCGTCCGCCCCGTCCTGCTCGGAGTCACACTGACGAGCAAGAGGGTCCTCAGACCCCTCTCAGTCATCCTCCACCTCCGCTGTATGTGGGACAGGCTGCGGTGGCAGGGCAGGGACCAGGAAAGGAACAAACGGTGCCGGGAACGGCGCAGGACGGGGCCGAACCGGCGCCGTGTTCCAATGCGGATCCCAGGCAGGGACAAAATTGTCCGAGAGCCTGGGCAGGGGTGGAACAAATGGTACCCACTGCGGCACCAGAAGCGGAGCCGAGAGCGGGGCTTCGGCCGGCAGCGCGGGACCTAGTGGTGCCATGGCCAGAGCCAGCGGCACAGGATCCTGCGGTGCCGGGACCGCGAGGCCCAAGGGTGCGCCGGCGGGAGCCCGAGGCCTAAACAGGCGGTCCAAGGTAGCAAGAAATTCTTGTACCTGAGCGGGAGTAGCCGACGGACCCGGGTAAGGTGGGTAGGCCGCGGGACTCCTGGGCTCTGAAGGAGCCGCAGGGGCAGAACCCCTGTCCCCCTCGTCCGCATCCAGGGACCGACAGGGGGACGTCGGAGAGCGTCAACGCTTCTTCGACTTCTTTTTGTGTCGTCTCTTACCTAAATCCGAGGGTGAAGACTTGGAGCACGAGGAGCGATGATGATGGCCCCGCGAGCGTTCTCTGGAGAGGCCCCTGGACCGTGAATGGCGGGGGGACGGGTGCCGGACCTCAAACAGCTTCCGGCGCCGCTCCCTCAAGGCCTTCGGGGCCATGGCCAAGCAGTCCATACAGGCCTGGGAGTCCTGGTCGCTCTCCAGGCAGTAGAGACAGATGTCGTGGGGGTCCGCCATCGACATATTGCGACGGCAGGCCCCACAAGACTTAAAACCAGGTATCCCTACGTGCACCAGGGAAGACTCAAACTTACAGGAGACAAAAAGTCTCAAAAAGATAGTCAAAAAGTGACTGAGGTACGTGCTCTAACCAGATCTGCGCTTACTGGCGCGGAAAAAGAAAGAACTGATGTCAGCGCGCATGGGTGGCGCCTAGGTAGTCTCCATTACGTCATCTCAGCACATACGACGCCAGCGACGGACGCGGAGCCGCACAACACCACCTACCGACGCGCAGGGGTACTGCTGACGAATAAACTTTCCGGATACAGTCTGACGCCTGGGGATATTCTAAGGTAAGGAATCTATCACTAACAAGTCTCTTTCAGATACTAAAGGCAGTCTTTGTGGGGTCTGTGACAGACATATGGCACCCAAAAAGGGAACTGACATCAGCACATCGACGAGGTCTTCTTATGGCTCCGATGATGTCACGGGGAGTCGCAAGCAGAGCCATGACATTGTGACATCCTCGTCAAAGGGGGAGAGCTATGAAAAAAGTTTCAGTAGAATGCTGCGCAAGGGGTAATTCAAAAGGTTATGATTCCACAGGCAGATGTATCCATCAGAAAGGTAATTTATTCATAGTTTGGTGCAGTTTCATGCCTCACAATCTAGGGGAGGGTGTGCAGGAGTTTGCTACGCCTGAGATTGCTTCCCAGTCTGGGCCTGGTTGCTCCTAAAACCTATTTTCTCCTAAAACGGTTTATTTGTATGTATAATTTACATCTATAAATGTTCGCTGGGCTGTGTTCCAAAATGGTAAACAGTTACTACTAAGCCAGGGGTAGTGTCCCCTTCCCCCCAGACACTGCGGAGTTATATTGAAAATAGTTACTTCAGAATAATACTCAGTAGAGAGAGGAACACAACTGAAGCCTAGTGGGTTAGTGCCCCAGAACCCTGGTCTCCGTCAGCTCCCACCCGTACTCCTACCTAGGGAGATGCTGCCTGAAACCTTCTTCTGCCTGAGTCAAGACACATTAATTCAGCCACCACTTCCTGTTTGTCTTGCACCTATTTAAAAGAGTTTCACATTCTTTGACTTCATTTTTAGGTCATGCCTGGGAGGTGCATGTGCTGCTCTGCAAGGCATGCTGTAATGTACGTTGTGGCTTGAAAGCCCTCCTCTTTTTTTCATTGTGCTCTTTAGAAATGCATGCTTCTGTTTCGCCGTGTCTAATTTCTCCCTCTGTTGTTCATTTAGATCCTCCCTGCTGACTGCCCCTGCTACATATATATTTCCATGTTCTTCAATTAACGTGGATTTGTGCTCACTCCTTTTTTTTCCCTTTGGGAGAGGGCTTGTAAAAGGAGGCATCGCTCTTCTGTGGCAGACGCCTTGCTTATATATTAAGGCTTACATACCTTGCGTTTACATTTTAACGAAACATTGCTTTCCTGTCTCGGACGCTGCTTTTACATTTTGGACCTCATATTGCTTAATAATGATGACTTCACTCCAGCGCACCTCACAGGTTAAATGCATTTATTTTCTGTGGCAGACGTCGAGTTTTCATTTGAGCAATGCATTGCTCTCTTGTCCTGGAAAGTTCCTAGAGGCTGCTCTGCTCCTCCGTTGTTGCCTCTCAGGCTCTGCGGGTGTGGCCATTAGAGAAGGAGGGGGCGGGGTAGAGTCGGGGCCTTTGCTCACGGAGATCCCATGCAGTAAAAGCAGCTCCTTTCTGCTAATCCCTTCCCTAACTTTCCAAAACCGTCAGAGGCAGACCGGCTCGCTATGTCATTCTTGGTTATTCAGCGAGTCTGATACATTTTTTCAACATTTCTTCCATCAGCCTGTTTATTCTTAAATGCATGGTGACAAGAGCCTCAGATAAGATTCTTCCTGTTTCCCATGCTAAGTCATAGCGCAGCCATTGGGAGAGGGGTAGAGCCGGGGTGCCCTTGAGGATGCTCATACCCTGCATAGATCAAGAAGCTCGCCAAATACAGCCATGGTTTAACATGAGAAACAGCAAGAATCTTATCTGAGCCTCTTGTTACCATTCATTTAAGAATGCACAGGCTGACAGAAGAAATGTTGCAAAAAAGTAACAGACATTTCAAAGGTACACTGAATCATCATACATTAAACGATTTAACTCATACATGCATTGCATGCAGAAAGCATGTCTTTTCTTTAGTGCATCAGATTTTCAGTATTTTTTTTGTCAGGAATGTGCATGTGTTTTCCCTTTCTTTCCTCCCCATTATTCTTTACCTTTGTGTCTTTCCTATTACATTTCCATCTATGTTAATTCTCTAATTTGAAACAGTTTGAAAAATTCCCCATATTTCTTTCTCCTTTTTTCACAGAAAATAGCTTTGCCAAATCCAATATGTCTTGCTTTAATAATCTAAAAAATGCAGGCATGCACAAATACTGTTACATGTGTATGCACATTAAACTTGGATCTGTTTTTAGGCAGATACATGGAGGTTCCTTGTGAAGTCACTCCCACCTCTTCCGCTGACCATGGACAAAGTTAGCTTGCTTTCTGACTCGGGATGTTGCGGTCTGTGCTATCCAGTGAGAGTGCATTTACCTACCACCCTATGTGTCACCCAGTCCATGGATCCTTTGTATTCCAATCAGGTGAGAACACATATTTGCCATTGTGGGTATGTAGTACTGTGCGTGATTCTTGTAGGTGTGTTTGCACTTTCACCAGCAGAATGACTCGGTGAGTAGAGCACACCTATTAACATTTCGTCTGACATTCAGAAAGCAAGTTCAAAATCTGGTGGGTCATCTTCACCCTTCATCTTTCTCAGATTGATAAATTGTGTACTGTTAAACAGGATACTAATCACACTTGCGATTTACATAGTTATGAATCTTCAATTTATAATATTTGTAACATTAAACAACAGCAATGTTTTTCTTGGTGAATAACGACCTTTCACATTTATTTTTGCAGTTCAGCTTCTTTCCATGGTCCTGACTTGAATGATGCAGTAAGTACAATGGCACCGGTCCAAAAAGTTGTCAGAACTCCTCTAAACACCTAATATTGCTATATTTTACTACTAAACAGGCAGAAAGGGGCTTGATATAAATGGTGAAGCAGGTGCAGTGACACCGGGGCACAAAGCTCCAGGAACCCCTCTAACCACAGAATATTGCAATATTTTACTACTAAACAGGCAGTCACAAGTGCAGTTACCTTACAGGCAATATGGACATGATTTGAATGGTGCAGCAGGAGCAGCAGCTCCGGGGCCAAAAGTTATAACTCATAAAGCCCAAATATTGCTATATTTTACTACTAAACAGGCAGTCACAAATGCATGTATTCTGCAGGCACTAGGGGCATGATTTCAATGGTGCAGCAGATGCAGTGGCACCGGACCCAAAAGTTGTCAGGACTAAACACATCATATTGCTATTATATCAATGAATTCTATTATTTCCCGCTTTCATTTTTCAAAATGTGCTATTACTTACCCACACTATACCACTAGTAACAGCACAATATACTGCCTTTTTGTACATAAACAAGTCATAACTTTCTGTAACTTATATTGTATAACTACTCAGCAAGCTACAACTTACAACAAAAAACAGCTTATTATTAATCACATAGGAGAAACCTAATGCATTTACCAATGCTTCTTAACTATACCGTCTGGAGGCCAGGTTGAAGCATTGCCCTCCTACAAGGCAGGTATTTTCTACCTTTCACTATACATAAAAACCCTCCTACTCCTATTCTATTAATCACTAACAGCATACCATTCAGTGCTCCTGCGTAACTCGCAGGTCGTAGCACGCCACGTTCTGCAGTGGAACGGGAGGAACCCTATGATGAAGCATACCACCAAGGGACAACCCAGGTGGGTGAGGGTTATTTAAGAAAGCCTAGCGTTTTTTTCTCAAACCTGCAGGGGGTTAGCACACACTAAACAGACGGGCTCTTGTTTTCTTGCGGTATACACAGCTAGGGCAACGAGCCCCTCTGAGATACTTCTCTTATTTCCCCCCTTCTTTGATATATGTTTAACATTGCACTGCTCACTATGATTACAGTGATACTCCTAGCTGGATGACTGGAGTGATTCAAGCAAGCGAACGTATTAAAGACCCAATACTTAATAATCCTGTGATTTTTGGTATCCAAAAACAAAAAACATACTGAGAGTATAGGAGACTTCTACCGCATGAAAATGTTTCTACCTCTGCAAAATATGCCTTTCTAAAACAATTGCTTTGGAATTTCTCAATATTCATGTTTGCATTAAACCAAAAAGTAATAGCAAAAACCTAAGAGTGCCACCTGGCCTATGACCTGCCGACCTGTCAGGTCAGCAAAGGCTAAAACCTCAACTCCCTTGATGAATGACCATCAGCCATGTTTACAATTCCCCTCCTGCCCGTGCAGCAGTTGCAGTGAAGGCTGTGCACATTGCAAAGCAGGTGCCATATTTGTTGTGCCTGGCCAGCAAAGTAGTTTGTATTCCATACACATACACAAAAAGCATGGATTTGCTGCTGGAAATCAAAGTAATAAAGGTACTGACTTACAGGAAGCTTCCCTTACTGATTTACCTGCACTGGGCCAGCCTAGCTTGCACAGCTGTCCCAGGCAGAGAATCTAGTGATGATCACCATGCCCTACATAGGGGAAGGTTAATGTCACTGTAACCTGGTAGTCCATTGGTCTATGGGCTACAGGGCCAACTGTTTGCACCAGCAGACAGCTGAAACTTCACTGATACAAACCTGTTGTTTTCTCCACCTCAAATGAGGTTTTAACAGGGTGAGAGAACTGCTGATTTGTGGCGGTTCATCCACTTCCCCAAACCCAAATTAACCCCTAGATTTCACATGTGCATGACAGCTCATGAGTATGAAATGCATTGATAATTAAGACAGTAAAGTAACTCAGTGATTTCAGTGTTCATATCAGATAGCTGTGCGACCTTGTTAATGTAGATGCAGCTAATTCAGTCATTATGATGAACATAAATTGGTTAACATTAAGAGGTTACTTATAGTACAATTAATAATTCTATAGTTTTGCCTAATGTGTTTACCACATCAATAAAATATATAAAATAGTCTACCTGTAAGAAATCCTTGTGGAAAGAAAAACCCAGAGATCCAGAAAGATTTAGGCTGTCCACGCTTGATCCAGGCCTAAGCAAAAAGCACATACACATAGTTAAACCTTTCATAGAAAGTATTGCTTTGTTTTTATTGTTTATTGTAGAGGGCACAGTTTTGTAAGTTCACCTGAATTTTCTGCAAAGTATGCATGCAATTTATTGAGAAGGAATAGCTACTTACCTGTAATCCTAGGTCTACTTCAGATGAATCTCCATTGAAATCATAAATAATGAATCGTCCCGCCCACATGCGTTATTGCTTTTTGTTAATTCAATGTGAAACATTTTATTGGTTTATTGCAAGACTAAATTGCTCAATTCCATTTATTTACTTTAGAATAAAAAAAACATTTAACAGTTAGAAAAGTTATTGGGGACGTGGCTTAACGCCAACATACCCTGTTTTTATTTATATCCTGAGCCGCCAGTAATAAATTTCCAAACGGCAAGGACTCTCAGAGATATTTTTAATATTCACGACATCACACTCTTGCACCACACCAGCTCCGCTGTAGCCAGGCATCGTAGCACAACCGGGGGGCATTCGGCCACCCGGTTGGGACCCCGATGATGAAGCATGACACCAACCAGGTTGGTGTGTGAGGGGTCTTTTAACCTACCTAGTGGGTTCCCAAACACTGTCTCACAGTGATCGTACCACACATAATTGGGTTCGTCCACCATTGACAAAACTGACTTATATTCAGGGGATACGGACGTACCTCTCCTTTTCCCTAGCTCTCTCGTTGTTCTCTACGTTTTCTGATTCTGGCCTCGACCCTTACCCGAGTCACAGTGACAGAATCAAACGCAGGAGCCACAGCCCAAAGGCTATGAGAGAAACAGTCAAGAAACGGGGGCCCGAAGGTCACAGCGTAGAACCACTGTCTAGCCAGAGTGATGGCGATGGGGGCACGGAGCTGGCCCAACAGGAAGAACCCAGAAATGACAGCATAGGGACTGAGCTAGATCTGCTGAAGGATGACCACAGACGGCTGACCGAAAGAGTCATCTCAAATGAACATACCCTGTCAGACATACCCCCAGGACTAACCTCGTTGCAGAAAGCAGTCTCCCTTATTGAAAGTAAGGTCAAGGTCCTGGAAAGGAGGGTGGAGGACAATGAAAATGATTCATGCAGGAATAACATCATAATTCTGGGAGTCTCTGAACAAGCGGAAGGTTCAAACACTCTGTCCTACATAGAGGAGTGGCTCCGCAAAGAGGAAGCTCCAGAGGGCCCCTCCCATTTCTATGCCTTAGAGAGGGCGCATAGGGTCCCTACATGACCCTCCAGATCAAGGGCGCCTCCATGCCCCATAATAGCTAAACTTCTTCATTACAGAGAAAGAGACTCTATTCTGGCCCAGGCTCGCGCACGGAGGGACCTTCAAATACACAACAGCAAAGTGATGTAGGAAGTACAGAAGCAATGTGCAACCTTCTTGGAACTGAAAAGCAGTCTCAGACAGATGAATGTCTCCTACGCAATGATATTCTCAGCACGGCTACGGGTGGTCACACCGTCTGGGACACAAATTTTCCTGAGCCCGCAGGATGCCTGGAACTGGATGGAAACGAGACCAGATGCAGGATCGGGAGGTGGACCTGGGTGAGCGGGGTCCTGCAGGTGCACACTGAGGTCCACAAAAAAGGGAGTACCCACCTTAGCAGAAAACCAGCGTAAACTAGGGAAAGTGATCAGAGTGCTCATGGAACTCAGCAACTCAGGCAGGAGGCCACATTCCTCGGTCAATGAGCAAGAAGACAGGAATTTCGATACGACCAAGGACACTAGTTCTGCAGAGGACACCAATATTAAACTGCCTAAGATTACCCTGAGAACGGCAGATGAGATTATTTAGGGAAAGTTGAAACAAGCTAGGGTAGAAAGCCCTCCAGCGGTGTGCACCCGAGGACTCTGAGATGGCAACGCACCAATGGAACCCATTGATGCTGCAACCAGAGGGTTGAGTTCATAGTAATGGGGGAAAACCGGGACAGGGAGTTCAACTCCGAGTCTGTATTACTAGCCCACCCTGATTGTTGTTATGCGGGTGATCTCGCAAATAGACACCTGTTGGTGTCTGGTTTGGATGAGGTTTGTTTTTACGCCAGTCCTGGGCTGTGGGAGTTAGCTTTTCTGTTGGGGGTTACCAAGGGGGGCTGGCATGCATGGTGGGCAGAGTGGGCTATGAAATGGACAGGGAAGGTGAGAATAAACAGGATATAAGAAACTCCTAGTGGGAAGGGGAGATACCTTCAGAAAGTCCTATGGCATCCACTGTAGAATATAAAGTACTCTCCCGGAATGTCAGGTGGATGAACTCCATGACCAAACGACATAAGGTGTATGCCTATTTAGCCAGAAGGGGAATACAGATTGCACTGATGCAGGAGACACAATTTCAAGGCAAAGGAGGGGGGAGCGCTCCAGCGTAGGTGGCGAGGGCAGGCCTATTATACGGACTACTCGGCGTTTGCCAGAGGAATACTGGTATGGATCAAGGCAGGTGTACCCTTTAAATACACTGGACACTTAGTAGAGTTGGAGGGAAGGTATGTGGTGGTGCATGGCACATTAGATGGGCGTGACATTACTATAGGGGGCAATATATGGCCCCAACACAGACCAAGTTTCCTTCTTTTTGGTTCTTTCCAACACATTGTTTCCGTACCTCATGGGCCCTGCCATAATGGGCGGGGATTACAACTGTATAGCGGACATAGAACTAGCCCACTCTCACCCACTATCAAGAGGCACTCCAATAATTAGATTAGCAAAAGCCCTGAATGAATGGCAGGCCCAGCGGGCAATAGTGGATTCCTGGAGGGTACACCATCCGGGTGAGAGAGACTATTCATTTTTTTCACACCTGCACGACTTACATGTACGCTTAGATATGCTACTATGTACTCCAGACATACGATACAAATAGTTTTATTCGACAGCATGTCATAAAAGCACAAACAATACATATAACACAAACAATTAAATAGGACCTAAGTTTACACATGTTAAGAAGTTATTAAATACAGTTCATTGTTGTCGAATAATTCATCATAAAATTCATATATAGCCACTAAAAAATTATTTTCCTAAAAACCAGCAATAATAAAACCATCCTAGATTATTTAACTAGCAGCTAGAATTGTGCAAAACGTGAACGTATAATCCAAGCCCCTCTTAAAAATTTTGCTACAGCAATAGCTATGCAAGGGGAGCAATCTGACTCCATATCCTCATGGCTTCGATATGCCGTCGTGTACCCATGTTTGAGCAGATGGGTTTCAACCACTTGCGTCTTGGACCAATGTATAGGGGACATACAAAAAACAAATGAACAATTGACTCAACCATATCAAGACACTTAATGCATTTGTCATCTGGAGGTGGCACCCATTTACAGGTAAAAGCTTTAACTGGCAGTGATCCTACCCTAAACTGAAAAAACAGTTTGCGATCTAGGGGACTTTCAATAATATCCCAGTAGGATTCACACCATGGTTTAGACTTAAATTTTAAAAAACGACCTGTGAGGTTGGTATTCATATTAGCAGTATGAAGTGTGGAAAGGACCGTTTCCCAATATGTGGCTTTTAGTTGCTTTTTTGATGGGAAGGATGTTGAATCCGGTGCTTCCCATAGGGAATTGAGGTCTAATTTTTTTATTAGCAACCTGATCTCGCTAAGCCAATGGATTTTGTGGAATCGATCAGCCCGAATTACATCCTTCAGAGCTTGAGCATAATGTAACAGTTCTGGTGTGGTCCAGATTCGCCTCCAATATAGGAGAGGACGCAACCTCACTATATCAACCACATTTTTCCAACCTAGATCAAGTAAAAGAGCAACAGTGGGAGTACTTTGGGGGACGCCAACTAAACTACGTAGGGTTTTGTTTTCTGCTTTAGACAGTTGGCTCAGATTATTAAACCCCCATAATTCTGACCCATACAAGGTGGCACTCAGCACTTTCATATTATATACCTCCAATGCAGGGGTGATTGGTTTAGTGAGAGAAGATTTGAATGTGGACAATAGAACACCCGCATGCTGATGGAATTTTAAAGTTGCCATATCCAGATGGCGATTCCAACACATATTGCTCTGGAGTAGGATTCCTAAATATGTGAAAGCCTCTACTTGCTCCAAAGGAGTATTATTTAGTATGATACTACCTCTAAAGGATTTATGTGGATTGATAGACATGAACTTTGTTTTCGATGTATTGATTACAAGTCCACGCTCCTGACAAAAATCACCAAAGGCATTAACTGCCTTCTGTAGCCCGTTCGGAGTCTTTGAAATAATCATCGTATCGTCCGCAAACATGAGGACAGGTACATGTTCACCAGCTATTACAGGGGCGTTAGTGGGGGAGCTACGAAGATGGTTAACTATTCCGTTTATATATAATGATAATAGGGTGGGGGGCAGGACACAACCCTGCCGAACACCGCGCTCGACAGGGAATGTGTCTGTGACCTCCCCCTGTGCCCCCCATCTGATTCTAGCAAAATTGCCCTCATGCAAGCGGACGAGAATAGTCAGTAACTCCGGGGCCATTCCTAGTTCAGCAAGGACTCTCCAAAGTTTGCAGCGGGGAACCAAGTCAAAGGCCGATTTTAAATCTACAAAGACCGCGTAGAGCGACCCTTTAGTTAAAACCACATTCCTCCAGTAAACCATAATAAAATAAAAAACCTGATCTACAGAACTGGTGCAGGGGCGAAAACCAGCTTGATAAGGGGATAAAATGGTATTTCCCTCAATCCAGGATTGCACTTTATTTAAAACTAAACGACACACCAATTTTTGCGCAGAGTCAATAAGACTGATGGGTCTATAGTTGCTTGGGAGGGATTTGTCACCTTTCTTAAAAACCGGAATGATTTCTGCTCCCTTCCAGGACATTGGGATTGGAGCACCCCTGGCCACAGCATTTGCTAGAATTACAAAGTATTGACACCAGGTTGGTCTGTCACTCAAAAAAACATCAGCCGGAATGCCATCCATACCTGGAGCTCTACCCCCTGTCACACAATCCAATGCCAAGCTGACATCGGTAATAGTAAATACCTGGGTTTGATAAAATATTTCTCGTGGTAATGGACACTCCTCCTCACCTAGGCTGCAAGCATATTGGGGTTTAAAAAAATCTAGCCATTGAGTCTGGGCAACATTATTATGGGGAGGTTCCGCATAACCTCCTCTATCCCATGATGGTGGGAAAGGCTAGATCACTGCTTTGGATCTTGAGTCGGGCCAGTTCACCCAAAACCTCCGCCTTAAGCGCATTCATTTTTCCAGGATCCTCTTTCAGTTTACTTCACTTTATCCGACGCAGATTGTTGGAAGCAACTATATCTAACGTGACTAACCCTTCTCCTGTGAGATCAACTCTGACCCCCTTTTGGATTAGAAATTTCGAACAGAGGGGGTTATGATCACTTTCCAACCGGGTTTCAATGACCATATCTATTAAACAATGCCATATCCTTAAGTCCACCAAGAGATAGTCAATTCTGCTACAATTCCTTCCATTGTCAAACGTATTGGCTCCCTGTGTGTCTGAGGGAGTTCTCCCGTTGGCTGCTCTAAGGCCTCTTTCTAGGCACAACGCTTTTAATTGAATAGCTATGGAGGACCATCTTTTTAATACGGGAATTTCCAATTTGGGTACTCCCCATCTAAGGTCCTGCTCCTCTGAGACGTCCTGGTCCTCAAGGCCTAGTGGCTCGTAGGTGGTGTTAAAATCCCCTCCTACTATAGTAAAAATCTCTTCTGAGAGGGCTCCCAGTCTGGTATCAAGGGCTGCAATAACCTCTGAGCTATGCCCCCCTATTATCCCCCTAGCGTATACATTAAAAATAGCCACCCTGTGGCCATTAGGCCATTCTAATTCGATCATCAAAGTATCCTTTTCCCTAAGCTCAGCCTGTACAACTTTACAGCACAGACTCTGCCGGACCCAAATCACCAATCCCCCTGCAGGCCGGCCCTTTGATGTTTTTGTGGCTGGAACATAAAAATTGAGGTATCCCAGGCGACATATAGGAGTAATAGACCAGGTCTCCTGAAAGATATTAATATCATATCGGTCTATAAAACTACACCACTCCGGGGACTCAATCTTGTTACCCAGGCCCGCAATATTCCACGAGAGCAGGGTTAAATCTACCAATTGTTGTAAAGGGGTATTCGAGATGGAGGAGCTATCCTTTCCTCCCTTTATGGCACCCTCCTTCGTTAGAATCTGATTAGATATGTTAGACCTGGGAGATTGGGAATTCAACATAGTGCTAGTCAGTGTAGTACAGCCCTCATTCATTCTGTGTTTATAATTTAAGCCTGGAGGGAACCTAACATCGTGGGTTAGCCCCAGGTTGGCAAGCTGACATACTTTGGGGTAGGGGGGTATAATGAGATCTTGGCATTTGACATCATGACCCAAGGACCAGTTGGTAACAACACCATTGCTCAGGGAATTATTACCTATAGGTATTGTTTGTTCACCCTGAAGTCAATCACAATCTTCCATGTTACTAAGAACCCCAAACCTGTTCCTTGTACTTATTCCATCCCACAAAGATACAATTCGCCTCCCGATTGGATTGTGGATATGCACATTTTTCCCCCAAAACCTATGAGCGGTTCTTGTGCGTCCAAGTTCTCCATAGAAGAAGTCCAATGTCAAGGGTTTTATCATTGACTCTCTGTGTTGTGGGGGGAATAAATTACCCAAAACTTCTGTCATCACATGGGGACTGGAAAAGTTTATAGCTATACAGTCACCATTAAAGCATTTCTTTTGATTACCAAGCCATGACACCCTTCTAGCCATTATAATTTCGCTAGCCAATTTTTGCCTACCCTCCCTGGAAATCCTCATGTTATTGGTTAACCAATGCGTTGCTTTATTAATGAGTGTGGATATTGTTTCCACCTGACCTGGACCCAATGGTGGAGCATTGGACAAAACAAGTACCAATGGGAAAGCCTCTGGGATAAACTGAAATGGTTCTCCCTCTGGTGTTGGCTCATAATTACCCACCAGGACATTCCCATCTGTCACAGCATTAGCTGGTGGGGCCTCTTTCTCTATTATTCTACTGTCACCAGTGGTTGTTTCTAGATCTTTTTCCATCAAAATTGAGCCTTCATTCTCAGGAAGGACGCATGGATTAGAGCGACTTAGAGGTGCTTTCTTTTTCTCCGCCTGTCTATTGTTAATAGTAGTTAATTGCCTATCAGCCTCCTGTGGACCAGACATGGGTCGTCTGAGGAGAGGCATAGCTTGAGATACTATCCCTATATTTCGCTCTAAAGCAGACATCTTATCTTCTATAGAGGTCAATCTAATCATAATAGGTGTTAAGGCGGTGTCTAGTTTCTCTTGAAAAATCACTGAAAGGGAACTAGATAGGTCCTCTAGAGAGGGATGGGTATTTGGAGATGGTTGGTCAGATACTTTAAGTATGGTTTTTAGTGCCCGGCCTCTCTTTTGTTGTGTAGCTTTACTAGAGCGTCCCAACCCACCAGCCCTAGTGCGTCGTTTCAACATAGGCGAAGGAGATAGACTAGACAATACATCTCTATTGCTATCACAAGATATTTCAACATGGGAATGATCACGATTTTCCTGGGGGACGCCAGATGAGTTGGCTTGACTAATGAGGGCCCGGGGAATACCTGGCGATATGATTGATACCAGGGGAGTTGTACTTTCTACACCTGTGGGATCAACAATACATATTGGGTCCAATGAAAGCCTTCGTTCTGTTCTTTCGATTTCATCATTTAACAAGGTCGAGACCTTCACGAGATATGAATCCAACGTTGCTACTCCCCCGCCATTAGATTTTGCCACATCAAGACGCTTTTTCCCCATTGTTTTATTAGTTTGCGGGACTTTACTGGGACAGTACCTTTTTTCTTGCAGATGTTAGATGGATGGCCCAGCCCAGCCTCGTCCTGCCCCGGACGGCCACAGACGGCCCGCCCTTTGCCCGGGCTTCGCCCGGCGCTACCCGCACGCGATCCCGCGACGCGGAGCCTGTCGCTGATTTATGGCGCCTCCGGGCGCGGGAACAGCGGTGCTGAGCAGGCTGGGAGGTGTAGTCTCTTCCCCTTCCTCCGCTCGGCGGCCGCTGTCTGGGCTACTACGGCGGCGGGAGTGAGGGCGATGAAGGCAGCAGCAGCTTGTGGGTAGGTTTCCCCCTGAAAACACAGCGCCCGCTCCACCGAGCCTGTCGCTGATTTATGGCGCCTCCGGGCGCGGGAACAGTGGTGCTGAGCAGGCTGGGAGGTGTAGTCTCTTCCCCTTCCTCCGCTCGGCGGCCGCTGTTTGGGCTACTACGGCAGCGGGAGTGAGGGCGATGAAGGCAGCAGCAGTTTGTGGGTAGGTTTCCCCCTGAAAACACAGCGCCCGCTCCACCGAGCCTGTCGCTGATTTATGGCGCCTCCGGGCGCGGGAACAGCGGTGCTGAGCAGGCTGGGAGGTGTAGTCTCTTCTCCTTCCTCCGCTCGGCGGCTGCTGTCTAGGCTACTACGGCGGCGGGAGTGAGGGTGATGAAGGCAGCAGCAGCTTGTGGGTAGGTTTCCTCCTGAAATCACAGTCAGACATACACAAACTAGTTGTAACCAGCAAATACCTGGCTAGGACGATTTTTGATCACAGTCCCCTGCTCCTGGGTTTGCATTGGGTGTGGAAGCGACCCTGATTCCCTACGTGGAGACTAAAACCAGAGTCCTTGGAGGACTCCGCCTTCCAAGCCACAATTAAAAATGCCATTACCCAATACTTTGAGGAAAATGCCGGAAGGGGTACTTTCCCCCAGGTAGTAAGGGATGTTTTTACGGCGGTCATCAGGGGTAGGTGTTTTTTGGAAATAGTGGGGATCAGAGGGACCCTTCTATGAGATGCTCGAAGCAAAACAACGACTAAGGGGAATAGAACAACTTACGCCAGAGCACAGGCAAGTCCAGGAACAGCTAATTGAAGCTCAGAAGAGCGGTTACGGTGTTTCGATTACAGAAACAAGATGATGCGAGCGCATGAGGAGAGGGATCATACCGGGACACTTTTGGCATGGATAGCTAACCCAGCAAAAAGAGGGTCAACAATCCTATAGCTTAGGGAGGAAGGCGTTCCCACCATCAATACCCAACTGGGCATAAAACGCACGTTTCTGGATTAATACACCGATTTGCATCTGAGCAAGATATTCTGCGCAGTGGATGAGATTGACGTGTTCTTAAACCCTATCAGGCTCCCAATGGTATCAACAGAAGTAGAAAATCTGGGAGGGGACATTGAGTCTACCAGTAGAATTCTACTCAACATATATTGAAGAGTTGGGCCCCAAAGTGGTGAGCCTCTACAACAGGGCATGAGATAAGGTTAGACTCCCCGATACGACACAAGAGGCCCTCATTGTGCCGCTCTTGAAAGCAGTCAAGTCCCCCGACGACAAAACAGCATACAGGCCTTTATTTATGCTCAATCTCGATTATAAGATTTTATGTAACATCCTTACCATGCGCCTCCTCCCACATACGAGTACCCTCATACACCAAGACCAGGCAGGGTTCACAATAGGGCGTAGCACATTCAATAATATCAGAAGGTTACTAAGAGTACTATAGGCCAACACCTACAATAAAGAGGAAGCTGCAATTTTTGCAGTAGACATCGAGAAGGCTTTTACTAGCCTTTGAATGGCCTTACCTTTTCCGTATAATGGAGAAGTTTGGCCTAGGCCGGGGGTTTGTGACCTGGACTAGACTGTTCTATGAGGAATCCTTCGCCCGGGTGAAGACAGGGAGAACGATCTTGGACAGGTATCAAGGTACTAGACAAGGCTGCCCCTTGTCTCCACTCCTGTTCGCTCTGGCCATGGAACCTTTGGCATGTCATGCCTGGTCTGGAAACCCATACAAGGGTCTGTTGGTGCTGGGGGAATAACATTACATAGCATTATACTCTGACAACCTTTTGCACTTCCTCCAGAATACTGGAGAAGACCTAATGGGAGCAAGAGAGCTGCTTCAGCATCTAGGCAGAGTCTCAGGCCTCTGTATTAACTGGGGAAATCATGCCTGTTTTGAGCCACCGCAGGTAGAGACAGACCCGATATAGAGCAGGATGTAACATGGGAACCTAGATGCCTTTCCTACTTAGGGACAAAAATATATCATGACGCCTCCGATAACATGGAGGATAATGTGGAGAAGGCAATTAGGGGGTTGAGATCTAACATGAAATTCTGGGCCTCCTTGCCCCTATTTGTGATGGGCAGAAGAGCCCGCCTAAAAATGGTGGCACTACCATGACTGTTGTATTTTTTCATGGTTCTTCCTGTGAGTATCTTTCGCGACCTCAGATCATTAATCATTGGGTTCCCAGCAGGCACAAGGTGGTGATAACCACACTACAACGATCCACAGTCGCGGGAGGATTTGCATCCCTCGACTTTGAAAGCTGCTACCTAGCAGCCCAGCTCCAACAGCTCACACAGTGGGTAGCTGGTAGGAAAGCGGAATGGAGCAACTGGGTCACTATGTTCCTGATATCCAACCGTTGTCCCGAGCGGTATTGTGACTGACCATTCCATAAACATTAGCTCAGTGTTCAAGGTGCTATGTAACTGCTGGGGACGCTGCCTACAGAAATCACACACTAAGAGACCTTATGCCCCAGATATCCCACTAGACTGGCTCATGGAACTTCCGCATGAAGGCGCATGGCACGGACTTAGGGAATGGGGAGTAGCTGGAGTCACCTTAATGGGGGCACTATATGAGGACTAAACACTACTGCCATTCAACAACTTCAGGGAATGTTACGAGCTCCCAAGGGGACATTTCCTTTTACACAGAGCACTAATAACAGCAATACAGAAATATTGGAACATGGGGATGGCTGAACCTCCGATAACAGCTGGGTGCCAATATATAGTGCTATCCTCAGGCACTTATAAAGCAGTCACATGACTGTACTGCCGACTCCAGGGTGAGGGGCAGACCCCCTAGATACCCAATGGGAGAGCTGGGAGGAAGACCTGTAGACACCCAGGACAAAGTGTGGGATGAACACGTAAGCCACATTCCTAGGGTCTCCAGAAATGCACGTTTTAAAGGTATTCACTTTTATGTGCTCCATAGGGCATACCTTACCCCATAACGGTTAAACTGTTAAACTGTTACTTTGCAATGACAGATGCACGTTTTAAAGGTATTCACTCTTATGTGCTCCATAGGGCATACCTTACCCCATAACGGTTAAACTGTTACTTTGCAATGACAGATGCTTAACGCCCTCGGTGTGCAGAGGTAGGGGCAGGGTTCCTCCACATGTTCTGGAGCTGCCTGAGTCTGTTTATTTTTGGGAAATTGGTCACCAACACATTAACATAAATACTAAACAGTGAGGTTCACTGTACATCACAACACTGCCTCCTACATTGGGTCCCACATACTCCCAAGGCTAGACTCACCATTGGATTTCAGGACTTGGCGCTTCTCCTGGCTAAAAGAGAGATAGCCAGGAATTGGAAGGGACAGAGAGACCCCAGTCCTGAAAATTGGAAAAAGAAGGTACTACGCTGGTCGGGCTATTAAGGAGCGGTCAGGATCAGAAAGGCAAGCAAGGTTAGGGCTCACTGGAGGCAGTCAGAGCATGGACGGCGACAGTGGAGGAGCTAAAGAGCGGGAACGACCTTCAGACTAATGACCCAAAGGCATTTACCTGATTATATATGACACATTTAGAAGGGGTGGGAATGTAACAAAACAACAGTGTCTCAACTGGAAATCATTAAGGAGAACAATTATATAGATAGTATAAAGTACTTGAAGGAGGGGGAGAATTAACAAAGGGAGACCGCAAAGCGATTTTGCAGGGTATAGAGTAATATTTGCAAGTAGTTGTAACAGCACTACAGTACAATTTTATATACAGTAACCATAACACACAAGTGTGCACTGAACGTGCTAGTGACGGTGAACGGCGCAGTGACACAGGGGTGAGATAACGTGAGCGGCGAACAAATAGTGAAAACAAGTAAATATGTGGTCAATGATACAACCCTCCCACAAACTGATTTCAAGCAGGTGGTCCAAGCGCTTGTCTTGCCGAGGCTTGATTATGGCAGCGCAACGCTCTGTGGCCTTCCCAAATACACCATGGCTCCACTAAGGGCATCATTGAATGCTGCGGCTAGATTGGTTACTGGTACCAAACGAAATGAGAACATATCCCCAGTCCTAAAATCTCTTAAATGGTTGCCCTATGAAGCTTGAATTCAGTTAAAGATTGCAGTTCTGGCGCACAAAGCCCTGCATTTCAAATCTCCCAGGTACCTAGCGCAAATGTTGAATTATCCTGTGGTGGTAGAGCCTCAAGAAGCGTTAACACAAAAAGAGAACTTGTCACCGAGCCTTCTCCGGCGCTGCCCCAAAGATATGGAACTCTCTTCAACTGGAAGTATGCAGAATCTCCTCAATGACTGCTTTCAAACCGGAAGCCAAAAGATTCCTATTGGATAAATTCTTACCGTAATGGGGCTAGGTTCACCTGCTAGAAGCCACTGATCCTACACCCATTGTGCTATCATTCGATGTTGCTCTTCCTAACAGCATACTGTGCCCCCCTGCGTAGCCTACTATATACTTGTTTACTGTATTACCCTCCTTGACTAATTTGTCTAATAATTTTGCGATTTTTCCTATTTTTTGTTTTGTTTTTTTGTCTTACTTGATGTCGACATTGCATTTATGTCCTTCCTTCTCTCCTTTTGTAAAGCGCTCTGATATCCTTTGGGATCTTGTTTGCGCTATATAAAACGTTATAAATAAATAAATTAAATAAACAGATATGTACAAAGTAAGTATTCCGGTTCAGACTGAATTGATTGACCATAATAACGCCACGGTTCGCGCTGGGTAGTCGGCGTTTCGACCTGTTCAATTCCAGGTCATCATCAGGACAATGATTACTAAATTCAGACTAGTGCTGTACAGAAAAACGGGGAAGGAAGTGTAGGAGAGTAGAATCTGCTTCACATGGGTACCCCCACTTTTTGCTGGTGTTTCACTGTTTTTCTACCTTAGTCTGGCTGTGGCCCTGCTAATCGGGACCACAGCCTAGCTGCTTCCTCTCTAAAATGGTTTGCATGTACATTAGGTACATATCTAATTGGATTCTGGAGTGCCTTATAAGCCCCTAGTATATGGTATACTATGTACCTAGGGCATAGGTACCTCAGAGGCCTACCAGGGGCTGAAGCATGTATTATGCCACCCCTGGGAAGCACTCCAAAATGGCACCACAGGTCTGCTACTGCAGCCTGGGTAAGGGTGTGCTTGCACCCCTTACAGTGGTATAGGCTACCTATATCCCTATCATTGCACACACATATAAAACCTATAAGTCACTCCTATGGCAGGCCTTAACAATCCTGAAGGCAGAGTGCTAAGTTTGTATGTGAGAGGGTGCCCCTGCATGAGCAGAGCCCCTCTGCAGCATTCGGAGTACCTCCTCTGATGCTGTTTGTGGTGCAGCCTGACCATATACTCTTAATTGCATTATAACCTCGCGGTAAATGCTAACTTCGGGATGGCTGCATGGAAACATGTTGTGTTTGGTGTCAAACGCTTTGGAATACTACCCCCCCCCCCCCCTGCCAGTTCTGGCGGCGGGGGTAGCATTCCACCCTTCTAGAGGGAGAGACATGTTCACACTGGTCTAACACGGTAGGACTTTCTACAGCCCTGGCATCACAAAATGGATGCCTCTGCCACAGACAGATTATATAGGACGAATGGTCACTATATCACCAATGCTGAAAAGAGGGTAGAATGATTACAAGAAATGCAAATTAATCTCGTTTATATTACAGAGTCAACAACTCTCCAAAGGAACTAACACAATTGTGATCACCTGATCACATAATAAAAGGCGGCAGAACGGGCCCCCTTTTCACTTTTTGGTCCTGACGAAAGCCTCAAGAATGCACGAGAAGGCTGAAACATGTTGACCTTATTCACAGACCTTATTCACTGATGTAATAGACTAGTAACTCTGTCTATCACAACATCACTTTTATTTTAATTTCCCACTTCACTCGTATTCTCATAAAAAATTATTGTAGTTTCTGGAGTTGAGTAGGGAATTTTAACCTCACCACTTATGAGCACTTTGCACATCCCTCTCCTTTTTTTGATACCTGGACGCTACTGTAATATCAGTTGGTCTACCTCCAGGTGGAGGACAGCATACTAACAAAAGAGACCCAATGAAGATGCTGTGATAGTACACGAAGGCGGAGAATCAAGATACACCGCCCCCGACCTGTGTACTCATATGAGGGTTTTCTTACATAGTTTCCTAAGATCTTAGACCCTGATACCACAGGACAAGTGATCCATTCTCCCAGTACTTGATTTTTTGTATTACCATTGGAAGCCGGATGGATCACTGCTTCTCATTCCCTCCCCATTGATATTTACGTATTAAGCAGCGCACAGCTGTGGGAATTTATCTTTCCTCTTGACTTACTCATCAGTGATAACTGGAGAAATCAGTCCATTCACTGAAGTAAGACAAACCACGAATTGTGGTCAATACAGATTCATACGGGAAGAAGAGTACTTCTAACAATCTGTGCAACAATGGCAGAGAACCCTGGATTAAGCTACACTGAGGAGGAAGTAAATGCAATACTTGCAGAATCATCGGTATTACAAGATAAAGATCTGGCACAAACCTTGACTCAAACTAATGAATGGGATGAACTCACTGAACTAAAGAAAGACCAAGTCAGAACTGCTATTCATGGCATCATCATGAAGGAATATCTAAGAGGCAATGCAGCCCCAAAAGGACTCTGGGTACAGAATGCCCCTCGCATATTTCTCAATGACATTGCTTTCCGGAAAGATTGGTCTCTAATCTCCTGGAAATGTACCAGAGATTACCTAGTATTGATCATCAAGACTGCTACAAGACTAGTTGAAGCTTTGACAATAAAAATACAAGTAATTGAAGCAAAACTGAAGACAACAGTCCAGATCTCGGTCTACAAGAAAAGACTAGTAGAAGAAATAAACAGAGAAATGAACGAGACAAAAGATTACATAACACAAAATAAGATCCAGAAATTAGGTAAAGATCTCAAACGCTTCTCAACAGAAAGAATGCACCCCTACACGAAGGAAGACTACACTGCTCCTGAACAAAATGAAGATGACTTCATGGGGGATTCTTCAAGCAACAATTCAGATTGGAGTAGCGATGACAGTAACTACCAAAGACGAGGTAGATCCAATTACAAACGGAACCAACGTCAACGTGGAAGCAGATGGCAGACCCCCAGATACTATGAACCGCCACAACCTAACTTCCAACCCTACATGTCTAATTTCAATGGCTGGATGAATCCATACTATGCAGGTCCCCCAACAATGGGCCCCATGATGAATATACCAACTCCCCCCCCTCCTTTTTTAGGGAGGCGCCCGAATTCAAGAAGGGGACGAAGAAGGGGAGTCACATGGGACGACCAAGAAAGACAGGTGCACACCCGCAGCATGTCGAAGGAACAACCGGGACCGAGCTCAGCGACTCGCTGGTAATAAATCTGACAGACCTAACGCTGACGACTGAAGAACTAAAAGTTCTCAACAAAGGTTTAGGTTTTGTTCCTACACCACCTTTGGACATCTTTAAGACACGCTGCGAAATTGCAGAATTCTGTAGAAAGATCAAATTGAAAGCATTCTTTATGAATAAAGAAGAACAAACCTCCGAGTATGATACCAACTTGAGACCTAAATCTACATTCTGTCCTCCAACACACACGGTTCCAGTGGAAATACAAGCCTTTGAACAGGCAGTAATGAAGGAAGTAGAAAACATCAAAACCAAAGACAATAAATTCTATGTAAACATGAGCAAGAAAGAACAAAAAGCCCTCGAAGATCTACGCAACAACAGTGACTTGGTAATAAAACCAGCCGATAAAGGAGGAGCGATAGTGCTATTGAGCAAAGAAGGGTACAACAAACAATGTTTAGAACTACTTGCTGATCAGAGATTCTATAAGAAACTCACCACTGATCCAACCACGAGATTGAAGAGAACTATAGATCTAATGGTAGAAGAGGCAGAAGTGAACAACTGGATCTCAAAAAATGAGGCTGATTTCTTAAGAACTGACAGCCTAATAGTACCCTACTTTTACTCCCTACCAAAAACGCACAAAGAGAGAGTACCCCCACCGGGACGTCCCATCGTTTCCGGTATTGGATCAGTGTTGGAACCATTGTCACAATTCGCCGACTATTTCCTCAAACCCCTGGTACAAAGCACTGCTACATACCTCAAAGACACACGAGACCTCCTTAACCAACTTGAGGGCCTAGTATATGATGAAACAACTATGTACCTAGTAGGACTTGACGTAGAGAGTCTTTATACTAGTCTACCGCAAAAGAAGACATTAGAGACTCTTGAAAATATCCTGTTCACAGGCACATGGGACCACCATACACCCAGACATTTCGTACTGGAATGCTGCCGGATGGCACTCACTGAGAACTACTTTGCATACGAAGGGATGCTGTTCGGTCAATGTCACGGTACATCTATGGGTAGTACCTTTGCCCCTAGTGTGGCCGGGCTGTACGTAAGCACCTTTGAGCAACAGTTCATTCAGAATGAGAGCAACCCTTATCACCCACATATACGGTTCTGGCGTCGTTACATCGACGACATAATCATGTTATGTTATGTTAAATGGGACTTTTATAGCGCAACGGCTACTCCAAAGGAGTGTCCCGGCGCTTTTGTGCTCCAGACCAAAGAAAGAGCTGGAAAACATAACAGTAAAAAGAGCAGGGGCCTAAAGAGGGGGCAGATTATCCAGTGAACAGCCAGGTTTTTAAGTCTTTTCTGAAGGCAAGCAGGTTAGCGGTGTTTCGCAAGGACACCGGTAAGGAATTCCATAGCTGCGGAGCAAGAAAGCTAAAGGACCGGCCGCCTAGCCGAGCCCTTTTGATGCGTGGCACCCGAGCCAAAGCCAAAGCTTCTGACCTGAGGGATCGTACAGGTCGATAGAAGTCCAGCCTCCTCTGAAGATATTTGGCACCATTGCCATGCAAGGCCTTATGGGCGAGAGTCATGGCCTTGAAAAGTATCCTCTTCCGCACCGGAAGCCAGTGAAGGGATACGAGGAGATTGGAGGCACTGGTGCGGCGGTGCAGGCCAAAAATTGCACGAGCAGCAGCGTTCTGAGTAACCTGCAAACGCTGGAGGAGGTATTCAGGCAGACCCAGATATAGGACATTTGCATAGTCCAATCTGGACCCTATGAGTGCCTGAACAGTGATCCTCCGATGTTCCTCCGAGAGAAGGGGAAAGAACTTGCGCAACATTCTGAGTATCCCAAAGCATGTTCCCGTAAGAGTGGAAACCTGGGATTTGAGCGAGAGCTCGTTGTCAATTTTAACCCCCAGGTTCTTAGCCCACTTAGAGGACTGAGTGGGAGGGATCATGATATGGGAAGACTCACAGGAGACTCTGAACTCCTTTCTAACATGGATGAATAGCAGGGATGATTGCTTGAAATTCACCTGCACGTCAAACCGGAAAAAAATGGATTTCCTTGACATAACCATTTACACGGAGAACAATACTTTACAGACTAAAACATATTACAAACCCACCTCACGGAACAGCATACTCTCGTACAACAGCTTCCACCCTTGAGGGAGAATTTACCTTACAGTCAATTTTTACGCCTGAGACGTAACTGCAGTACCATTGAAGACTACAAGGACCAAGCTAAAGATCTGGAAATGAAATTACATCAACGAGATTACCCTGACAGAATTATTAAAAAGTGCCAAAAGAGAGCACGCAATCAAGCAAGGGAGAGTCTTCTTGAAATAACACCTAAAATACCGCCTGCAGATCTTCTAACATGTGTCACAACTTACAACACGTCCACCAACACTGTGAAGAAAATAATAAATCGCAACTGGAGGATTCTAACCTCAAACACCCTACAATGGCCTAAACCTAGGTTCGCCAATAAAAGGACACGTAACCTGAAAGATCAATTGGTACATACCAGACCAGCCTCAATCAAGAAGAAAGAGAACATAACATCAATTTGGAACATGAGTCCCATCACGGGCCATTACCCATGTGGGTCATGTGTCGTATGCAAGCTTACAACAGCCACAAAAAAACTTGATCTGTTACCCAACTTCACATGGACCCTTCGACATCACACGAACTGCAATACCAGCCACGTGATATACATGATCACCTGTCCATGCAAAAGGAGGTACATAGGTATGACATGCCGTAAAGTCAAACTCCGCATAGGAGAACACAAGAGCAATGTGAACTGCAAGAAAGCAACGACAAAAATGAGCAAACATTACATAGAGCATAACCACAATTCAGAAGATCTCAGGTGGGTGGTACTGGAAACCCTGCTAGTAACAACAAACAATGCTGAACGCATTCTATTCGAAAAAGAACAGCGTTGGATACATCGTCTTAAAACAGATATTGAAGGGTTAAACGATTTTATCCCTTGGCATACACTGGCGTGACATCTGGTATGAGATGATACAATTAGATACGCCACTCTCAGAGAAGACGATAGAAACCATCCTTGCATCCAACATCACGGTATCACCTGCAATAAGAATAGCCTCTGTAAAAGAATAACTACTGAAAAACAACCATTGAAAATAAAATAATATTCCCCTATTTTTCATAATGACACTAAAAAGCCTTTAAAAAGAATATCCGCTGAAAATATCATCCCTTCTTTTACAATGACAGCGATCTTATTTACATAATTTCTTTAAACGCATCGCTAATTCTAAAACTACTGATTCACTCTTAAATTAATTTGCTCTCTACAACTACAAACATGATTATTGACAACTTATATTTTGCACCATAGTCTTTTTTCGTAACAATGATGACCTTTGCCAACCGACTTGCCAACCAGATGTAGGAATGAGAGTCTCTTCTTAGTTTCTAAAGTCAAACATGTAAAAACGATCGATACGCGGCCCCGCGTTAACCGGGACACCGCGATCAGAGTCAGCACAAGCAATGCGTGATGAAGAACCGGTAAGCCCTTGTTACTCGCTACCACGAGACAGAAGACTAATGCGGTAAGAGCACCCAACTAAACAACATTTAACCCCACAGGAACAGGTTTCTTGATCTCTGATGTCCCGAGGAAGCTAAAACAAGACATTGGGAAAGGTAATAGAGACTAAAAACTATTATACTCATATCAATTTGGGAATGATGACCCTTACGAATTAGCGGACAATCTGTATGTCTGTTTGTTTGGTTTAACGGTCAAATGTGCGCGCCTCTTTATTCACGGTAAACATACACTGCTGACTTGAAAATGATGACGCTTACGAATAAAGCGGACAATCTGTATGTTTGTTAGTTTTAGCAGTCAAATGTGCGCTCCTCTCTAATCACGGTAAACACACACTGCTCATTTCATCTTATTAAAGGCGGCTAAACACGAGCGCACGACACACATAGAATAAGAATCAGTGGAAGTATATCGTCTTACTCACTAAATTAGATATGCCCCCACAAGTGCATTCAAACCATCAGTGACGACCCACTACTCTTTTATGCTAAACGCGTGTGTACTCTCAAACAATGATACAATTAACTCCTATTTTGAAGTGAACATAGGATTATTGACATGCACCAGATACCCGAAGTCCTACATCTCAACAATACAAGTTAATGTCATACATGTGCTGTTTGTTCTTAGATTCCAACAAAAGTAATACCGAAATGTCTCATGTGATATCTAATGTTCACTTGATTTAATATGACCACATAAGTGCTACCGTAATTAAGACATCTAGTGAATCTTATGACTTTCCTCCACTAATAGCCCACATGCCAGTCTCTCCTTGACTGCTCAGTTGTTTTTAGCGCGTAAATTTCCTTTTGAATTGCTTAATTGGAAGCACGATAATTATTACATTATTACTGTCACAGCCCCATTAATTATATAGGACGAATGGTCACTATATCACCAATGCTGAAAAGAGGGTAGAATGATTACAAGAAATGCAAATTAATCTCGTTTATATGACAGAGTCAACAACTCTCCAAAGGAACTAACACAATTGTGATCACCTGATCACATAATAAAAGGCGGCAGAACGGGCCCCCTTTTCACTTTTTGGTCCTGACGAAAGCCTCAAGAATGCACGAGAAGGCTGAAACATGTTGACCTTATTCACAGACCTTATTCACTGATGTAATAGACTAGTAACTCTGTCTATCACAACATCACTTTTATTTTAATTTCCCACTTCACTCGTATTCTCATTAAAAATTATTGTAGTTTCTGGAGTTGAGTAGGGAATTTTAACCTCACCACTTATGAGCACTTTGCACATCCCTCTCCTTTTTTTGATATCTGGACGCTACTGTAATATCAGTTGGTCTACCTCCAGGTGGAGGACAGCATACTAACAAAAGAGACCCAATGAAGATGCTGTGATAGTACACGAAGGCGGAGAATCAAGATACACCGCCCCCGACCTGTGTACTCATATGAGGGTTTTCTTACATAGTTTCCTAAGATCTTAGACCCTGATTCCACAGGACAAGTGATCCATTCTCCCAGTACTTGATTTTTTGTACTTACATAAAAGAGAGATAGCCAGGAATTGGAAGGGACAGAGAGACCCCAGTCCTGAAAATTGGAAAAAGAAGGTACTACGCTGGTCGGGCTATTAAGGAGCGGTCAGGATCAGGAAGGCAAGCAGGGTTAGGGCTCACTGGAGGCAGTCAGAGCATGGACGGCGACAGTGGAGGAGCTAAAGAGCGGGAACGACCTTCAGACTAATGACCCAAAGGCATTTACCTGATTATATATGACACATTTAGAAGGGGTGGGAATGTAACAAAACAACAGTGTCTCAACTGGAAATCATTAAGGAGAACAATTATATAGATAGTATAAAGTACTTGAAGGAGGGGGAGAATTAACAAAGGGAGACCGCAAAGCGATTTTGCAGGGTATAGAGTAATATTTGCAAGTAGTTGTAACAGCACTACAGTACAATTTTATATACAGTAACCATAACACACAAGTGTGCACTGAACGTGCTAGTGACGGTGAACGGCGCAGTGACACAGGGGTGAGATAACGTGAGCGGCGAACAAATAGTGAAAACAAGTAAATATGTGGTCAATGATACAACCCTCCCACAAACTGATTTCAAGCAGGTGGTCCAAGCGCTTGTCTTGCCGAGGCTTGATTATGGCAGCGCAACGCTCTGTGGCCTTCCCAAATACACCATGGCTCCACTAAGGGCATCATTGAATGCTGTGGCTAGATTGGTTACTGGTACCAAACGAAATGAGAACATATCCCCAGTCCTAAAATCTCTTAAATGGTTGCCCTATGAAGCTTGAATTCAGTTAAAGATTGCAGTTCTGGCGCACAAAGCCCTGCATTTCAAATCTCCCAGGTACCTAGCGCAAATGTTGAATTATCCTGTGGTGGTAGAGCCTCAAGAAGCGTTAACACAAAAAGAGAACTTGTCACCGAGCCTTCTCCGGCGCTGCCCCAAAGATATGGAACTCTCTTCAACTGGAAGTATGCAGAATCTCCTCAATGACTGCTTTCAAACCGGAAGCCAAAAGATTCCTATTGGATAAATTCTTACCGTAATGGGGCTAGGTTCACCTGCTAGAAGCCACTGATCCTACACCCATTGTGCTATCATTCGATGTTGCTCTTCCTAACAGCATACTGTGCCCCCCTGCGTAGCCTACTCTATACTTGTTTACTGTATTACCCTCCTTGACTAATTTGTCTAATAATTTTGCGATTTTTCCTATTTTTTGTTTTGTTTTTTTGTCTTACTTGATGTCGACATTGCATTTATGTCCTTCCTTCTCTCCTTTTGTAAAGCGCTCTGATATCCTTTGGGATCTTGTTTGCGCTATATAAAACGTTATAAATAAATAAATTAAATAAACAGATATGTACAAAGTAAGTATTCCGGTTCAGACTGAATTGATTGACCATAATAACGCCACGGTTCGCGCTGGGTAGTCGGCGTTTCGACCTGTTCAATTCCAGGTCATCATCAGGACAATGATTACTAAATTCAGACTAGTGCTGTACAGAAAAACGGGGAAGGAAGTGTAGGAGAGTAGAATCTGCTTCACATGGGTACCCCCACTTTTTGCTGGTGTTTCACTGTTTTTCTACCTTAGTCTGGCTGTGGCCCTGCTAATCGGGACCACAGCCTAGCTGCTTCCTCTCTAAAATGGTTTGCATGTACATTAGGTACATATCTAATTGGATTCTGGAGTGCCTTATAAGCCCCTAGTATATGGTATACTATGTACCTAGGGCATAGGTACCTCAGAGGCCTACCAGGGGCTGAAGCATGTATTATGCCACCCCTGGGAAGCACTCCAAAATGGCACCACAGGTCTGCTACTGCAGCCTGGGTAAGGGTGTGCTTGCACCCCTTACAGTGGTATAGGCTACCTATATCCCTATCATTGCACACACATATAAAACCTATAAGTCACTCCTATGGCAGGCCTTAACAATCCTGAAGGCAGAGTGCTAAGTTTGTATGTGAGAGGGTGCCCCTGCATGAGCAGAGCCCCTCTGCAGCATTCGGAGTACCTCCTCTGATGCTGTTTGTGGTGCAGCCTGACCATATACTCTTAATTGCATTATAACCTCGCGGTAAATGCTAACTTCGGGATGGCTGCATGGAAACATGTTGTGTTTAGTGTCAAACGCTTTGGAATACTACCCCACCCCCCCCGCCAGTTCTGGCGGCGGGGGTAGCATTCCACCCTTCTAGAGGGAGAGACAGGTTCACACTGGTCTAACACGGTAGGACTTTCTACAGCCCTGGCATCACAAAATGGATGCCTCTGCCACGGACACAGGTCTAGCCTCCTGCTGCTGACCGAAACTCCGGCAGGGGAGGCCTGGACAATAGGTTTCCTGTCCCAGGGAGGTGTAACCACCTCCCCAGACAGGCAGATGTGTATTGGGGCTGGGCGGGAGCACTCTTTGGTGCTTGGAAGTCCTGATCTGGGGGCACACTTGGTGTCCCTGTGCCTAGTCCAGTTCAAACTGGTTGCAGGAGCTACCTGCCACCCATTATCGGCCATTTACAAATGTCAGTCATGCTCAGTGTGCGTTCTCACCCTTAACTCAAAGGAATTTGTCACCACTGATCACACATACTAACTGAAACAATTCTCTAACTGCCGCACATCCAACGTGATCTATTCCATACGTTGACACTGCAACTTGCTGTATATTGGTCAAACTGCCCAGATGGTAAAGCAGTGTATTTCCCAACATAAAAGCCGCATAAGATGCAACATCGAGACAGCACCACTTGGGATGCACTTCAAAGAAAAAAAACATTCTGAAACTGACCTAGCCTGGCAAATTATTGACCGCCCGGAACTCCAGATCTGAGGTGGAAACTTGCAACTACTCCTGAATAAATGCGAGTGCAGGTGGATCGCACGCTGTGATTCTGTTAACAATGGTCTTAACTCACTAGATGAATGGAACATGGTTATTGCTGTATCTTGACATCACTAACCAAACACAGTTTAGGCCATTTTCTACTTTGACACAGTTTCATTCTCTCCTGCTTGTACATTGAATATGATACTCTGTCAATATGCTCAAATTGTCTGCACTTTTATTACATATCTATGCCTCCGTTCACTTCCCAGACTTCCCTCCCCCCACTCCACCTCCCAGCCCATAACTCATTCCTTATCTCCTGGTACCTTGGCCACCTACCCCCCCTCACCGTCACTCTCCCCTTCCATCCACTCCTCCGTCACTCACCTCTCCTCCCCCCCTGCACCCCCTTTGGTTACTCTGCATATACACCTATGTATATTGTATCTATCCTTTGCTAACATTATTCTGAAACTACAGCTTTAAACTTGTTTGCATAACCAATGTATTATGTTTCCTAATTTGCCATTTTCTGTATATACACTGATTAGTGTCACATCGTTGATTCAAGGATCTGTAGTTATCCTATTTTTATGTTTCTTTATTCAATAATTTATAACTATCCATATAGTTCGTCACCAAGACTCTGTCTGGTACTCTAATTTAATTCACTGTTGAATACAATGCATACAGATGTCCGTATTCATCATTGCAGTTTAATTTTGAATTCCTGTCACGCTCTTATTCGGTGCCTTTAACCTTCCTCCCTCTAGTGTGTTCTCCCACGTTTCCCCCCGGGCCACCAGCCACGGCCATACAATGCCCAGTCTAGTTTTTTGTGTCCACGTGACCTACGCCGTCCCTTATCTCTTTCGGCCTACCTTGCCGGTTCACGAGCAACTCTCGCTAGGAACCAGGGTGCTTCACTTGTCCACCTGTATGTCAGCAGTAATCCTCCCGCTTGCCTCCAGATCAGATCCCTGCTGTCCTGGATACCTTTTCTCCCCGCATCTAGGTACGGCCCTGTTTGCCCTTCCAATCGCTGTCCACCTTTCTTCCCCACCACTGCCTGACACATCTTCCCTCTTTGCCCATACAGGTCGCGTTTACCTCCGGAACCATCGAACACCCGCCTGAACTACCTTAAACCAATTAGTCAGATATGTTCCCTACTACACCGTGCCCCTGCATCTTGCCCTGTATATGAGTCATGCAGCACCTATACCCCAGCTCCTGCTTGTCTCCACAGGTCCCGGTACCGTGCTACCATAAAGATTGCCGAACATTGATTGCCTTTACAGGAGTACACACATGTATCCTTTACCTCTGCCCCCGTCACCTTTATTCCCAGTCAACCTTCACTGGTCACTCAGGGCCCTTTCTTGACACCTTTCTCCCATTTTCCCGCCAATGGTCTCTCTGTGACTCCCCACCTTACTGGATCCTTAGGCCCTGCCTTGACGTCTGGATTGTAGCCGTACTACCAACTCAGGTAGTTTTTCATCCCTCCTGCTACCCTTCTACTATCAACTATTACCATTTATCTGTACCCGGGTCCTCATTTGTCCTTCCTTCCCCGTTTTTCTGTACAGCACTACTCTGAATTTAGAAACCATTGTCCGAATGATGACCTGGAATTGAACAGGTCAAAACGACGTCGACTACCCAGCACGAACCGTGGCAATTATTGTGGTCAATCAATTCAGTCTGAATCGGAATATTTTTTTTTTTTTAAAAGATTTTATTGTGCATAAAAAGGGTTACAAACACGGGCCTACAACCACCAGGGCCGGCCGCTAGTAGTCAAAGTGTTCCAACATATCAGTAAACAATGGCTAGCCCACAGGGGCTCCGCACTATCACAGTAAATCAGACTGCACATAAAAGAAATCAAAATACACACTTTTAGTATAAATAACAACAAAAAAAGAAAAATACAACAAACAAGGCGAAACGACTTATGAAGGGCGGCGAACACCAGCCGGGGGAGTCAACACCCAACCACCCGAGGGCGGTCAAGAAAAGAAGACGTGAGAGGGAGGGGGGGGCAACGAGAGAACCAAATCTGTACTCCGAAGTACGAGATGCACAAGGAACCCTCAAGGATCAGGGGGACGAGGCAACCCCGGACGTATCTACCAAAGGGGGAGCACAGATAGACCCACGATACGCGTTCCACTGCCCCCAAATTTTACCCCAAGCCCCCGGTTTACCACGGGCCACATACACCGTTTTTTCCCTGAACATGCACCAGTCCATGTTTTCCTTCCAGACGGACACGGTTGGAGGCCGCTGGGAACCCCAAAGCTCTGCGCAATATCTCTCTTTGCAATCATGTTCCCCAAGGCCGCCCACCGAGCCTGAGCCGCATTGCAGTCATTGGGCTCCCATACATTCAGCACACAACGACGCACCTCCGGCAGCAGAGCGACCCCGGTGACTCGTCTCATAATATCATGCACCCGGTGCCAGTATTCCGCCACCTCGCGGCATTCCCATAGGATATGGAGAAAAGTAGCACTGAGCCCGCAGCCACGCTTACAGAGACCGTCGTCTGAGAACCCCATCGAGACCAGGCGGGGGCCCGTCACATATACACGATGGAGAATCTTAAGCTGGACCAGGCGGAGACGGGCCGGGATAGCCACCTCCTTAGGGGGATGACAGTGCAATCTGCCAGTCCTCATCGTCCAGCTCCACCCCATCTCCCGTCCATGCCTCCCGAAGACGCACCAAGAGGTCAGCCCGATTGTTTATCAGTTTTTTGTAAATCAGGGAGATAGTACTGTCGGGGACGTGACCGTCGAGTATGCGGTCCTCGAGAGGCGAAGAGGAAGGGACCGTGGTCCCCTCCCCAAAGACCGAAAGCAGGGCGTGCCGAACCTGTGCATAACGGAAGAACTCTCTGTCACTAAGCTCATACTCGCGCTGAAGCGCCGCAAAAGATTTAACCGCACCTTTAACCCACAGGTCCCCCACTCTGCTGATGCCGATTGTATCCCAGCGCTCTAAGCCTTTTGTTGTCCAGAGGTTTCCCAAGCGGTCTGAGTCGAATAGAGGAGTGGCGCACGTTAAACGCTCACTCCAGCCCATCGCCACGTTAGCCGCCTTCCATACACGGACCGCAATCCTGGTAGGGCCCGTAAGGGCCCTACCAGCAGACCGCGAGTAAAGCGCTCTGTTATAGTTACCGCCGGGGAGCAGGAATTTATCCATCTCATATGCCGGGTTCGAACCAGGAGCGTACGTAGCATGGTTAATGGCAGACAGCTGGGAGGCCCAATAGTACCGTCTAATATCAGGAAGCGCGATGCCCCCGTCATACCAGGAAAGAGTCAGCTTGGCCAACGCGATACGCGATCGCCCGTCCCAAACCAGTCTCCTCTGCAAACTCTCCACCTCCCTAAAGTAGGCCGCAGGAATGACATCGAAGAAGTTCTGGAGTGCATAAAGGAATCTGGGAAGGGACATCATTTTAAACAGCGCCGCGCGACCAAGCGGAGACAAGGGCAGCTTACACCACCGAGCCGTATCTGCCCTCAAACGCCGAAGTGGAGACAGGAGATTTTGCTCATAGCGGACCGCCGGATCCAACGAAACGTACACCCCCAGGTATTTAAAGCCGGACTGAGATATTTGGAGCGGGAGCCGAGGCGGCAAGAGAGGAGACCCACCAGAGATAGGATACACACAAGATTTGGACCAGTTGATTATCAGACCCGAGTTTTTCCCGAAGGAAGTAAGGACATCAAAGAGAACATTGAGCGACTTCCGGGGTGAGGTGAGATACAAGAGAATATCATCCGCGTACAACGAAACCCGATCCTCGAAGCCCGGGGCCCACCGGAGCCCTCTAATCGAGGGCTCCCAACGGAGCCAGGCAGCGAGCGGCTCCAGGGCGAGAGCAAAGAGCAGCGGGGACAACGGGCACCCCTGCCTAGTTCCCCTCCCGAGAGCGAAAGGCCGAGAAACCCGCCCATTGACAACCACCTGAGCCATTGGTCCAGCATAAAGGAGCTTCACCCAGCCAAGGAACCCCTCCCCAAACCCAAACTTCGCCAAGACGGCCCAAAGAAATGGCCATTCAATGGTATCAAAGGCCATCGTGGCGTCTAGGAAAACCAATATGGCCGGTTTAGCCAAGTACTCAGCCCTAGCAAGGACGCCGTGCAGACGCCGTAAGTTAAGAGCGGTATTACGGTGTGGGATGAAGCCACATTGATCCGGATGTATCAAGTCACATATAACGCTCAGCAAGCGATTAGCGAGGACCTTAGCAAGGATTTTGGGTTCGGCATTCAGCAGGGAAATAGGCCTATAGGAGGCACAGCGGTCACGTGGCTTACCCTCCTTGGGAATCACTACTATAGTAGCCAGACGCTGGTCGTCAGGAAGGGAACCCCTCTCGAGCGATTCCTGAAACATATGACGGAGGAAAGGCGCGATTTTATCCGGGCGCAACTTATATAGTTCAATCGGCAGGCCGTTGGGGCCCATAGCCTTGCCCGAGCGGAGGGAGCGAATCGCAGTAGCAATCTCTTCGACAGACAAAGGGGCATCCATCAGCTCGCGGTCATCGACGGATAAGCCGGGCAGGGCAATATCCCGAAGCAGAAGACGAAAGTCGTCCTCATCTCTCTCGGACACCGGGGAGTACACTGCACGAAGGTGGTCAACAAAACACTCAACAATCTCACCAGGCTCAGTCACACACACTCCATCCGACACCCGAAGCTCCGGGACCACACGATTCACTCTCTCCTTCTTATCCAACCAGGCAATCAGCCTACCCGCCTTGTCTCCGGCGTCATACAACCTGCCCTGCTGCTCCCTATATATAGTCTTGGCAGCATCAGTGACGAGAGACTTATATTCAAACTGCTTCAGGCTGAGGGCATGCAGCCCATCCGGGGTGACACCCGCCTCCAAGGCCGCCTCCAGCCCCGATATTTCAGTCTCCAGCGTCACAACCGCCTCTCTCTTGACCCTCTTGGCCTCCACTATCTGGGACAGGGCATGCCCGCGGAGCACTGCTTTGAAAGCTTCCCACAGGGACACCGAGGACAATACCGACCCCTCATTCTCAGAAAAATATTGATCAATCGACTTAATCAGGCTATCACGGATCTTGGGGTCTCGCAGGTACCAAGGGTTAATAGGAGCGATCCGCCCAGCGGACCGCGACCCGGTGTCAAAAAGCAACCACAGTGGGGAATGATCAGAAATACCCCTGGCCAGGTGTTTGACCTCTCGAATCCGAGTAGCCTGGGCCGCGGGCATAAGGAAATAATCCAGTCTGGAGAGACTCCCATGGGCCCCAGAGTGAAAGGTGTACTGACACTGTGCCGGATGCATTAACCTCCAAAAGTCCACCAGACCGAAGGTCTCCAGGAGCCCGCCCAGCCACGCCTGGGCAGCAGGGAGGGCCCTGGGCGGATGACGGTCCAGGTCACCCGAGACAACAGAATTAAAGTCCCCACCCATAAGCAGAAGACTGTCAGGAAGCCCAAGCAACATACGACCCAAGTCTGAGAAGGTGGAGTTCTGGAGGCCCGGGGGGACATAGACTGAGATCAAGGAAAGGGACTGCCCCTCCCACCTCCCAGTCAGAGCCACATAGCGCCCTCTATCGTCTGGGACCACCCTGGTGATCTCCAACGGAAGTGAAGCTCGCAAGAGAATGCCCACCCCTCTCGAACCAGTGGTGAAACCAGAGTGGGCCACAAGTCGATATCCCCCCCCTGTTCATAGCCCGACAAACGTTGCCAACCAGATGCGTCTCCTGTAAGAACACCACATCAGGAGTCAAACGACGCAGATATTGCAGCACAACACCCCGTTTGATACGGTCCCCCAATCCATTGACGTTCCAAGACATCAGTCTCAACCCGTCCCCCCCCATCCCATCCAGTAGATCAAGGGCCCCCTAGCAAAGAGCTCAACACCCAAGGATGAACCATAGCCAATACTTCGCCTTGAAAACAAAAAACACAAATGCAAACAACCCCACCCACCCACCAACCCCCCCCCCAACTCCAACACCCCCCACCCTGCACCCCTGCGGTTCAAACCACCCCAACTTGCAGTGTGCCTGTCGCCCTACAAACCCCATTCTACGAAAAGACCCCGGAGGAGGGAGGGGACCCGTCCCCGCCCGCTCCCCACACACAACATAGTGAAACAAAATGCACAAAAGAAGTAGAACCCAGCCGAACAGTACAACCTGGCAGAGTCCGGGACCATAAGTCACTCCAAAGGAGACCCACCACCCTCGGTACCGGCAGAGGGCCTAGTCCGGTCACCCCGGTCTGGCAGCGAATCCAGCCAGTCACTCACAGTCACAGGAGAGTCAAAAAAGGTAGTCCGATCTTCATGTTCCACTCGGAGCCTTGCAGGATAAAGCATAGAGTACTTGAGACCGAGGTCCCGGAGACGCCGTTTCACCCCCTGGAAGCCCATCCGCTGTTTCTGGACAAGTTGGGTGAAGTCCGGGAAAAAGTTAATGGACGAGTTCTCATGTCGGACCGGGCCATGAACCCGTGAGGCCTGCAGAATCGCGTCTCGGTCTCTGTAGTGGAAAAGTCTCGCAACGATAGGCCTCGGGGGGGCACCCGGTCGCGGCCGGCCACCTGGGACTCGATGGGCCCGCTCCACAGCGAAAAACTTACTCAGGCCAGCGGGAGCAAGATGTTCGAGGATGAGCTCCTCGACCAGAAGATCAACCGGGCGGTTATCGGAGGTCTCCGGAACGCCTATGACGCGGATGTTATTGCGGCGGGCCCGTCCCTCGAAGTCTTCCAGCCGCCGGGCCATCAGATCATTGGCCGACTTGAGATCGCCGAGAGTGGCCTTCAGGTCCGACACGTCCGTCCCAAGGGAGGACGTCCGCACATCCAGCGACTGAACCCTCTCGTTGGTCTTAGAGAGATCCGCCCGGATTAGGGTAATGTCAATGGCCACCGTGTCGATTTTACGGGCCAAGGCCTCGTACTGTGTAGCGATGGTCGGGCACTGCCGTAGGGTGGGCCTCAAAAGTTCAAACCACCATAACTCCGGATTGCCAGGTCCGATTTGATTTCCGAAAGGAGTTTAGTGTTCAGCCAGCATTCGGCTCCCAGATTCCATCAACCGGGTCAGGATAGATTCAGGATAAATTCCGAGGAGCAGCGAGGGTCCGGGGAGCCCTGTGCTCACGCGACCATCTTGGATGCGCGCTAGGCTCCTCCTCTGAATCGGAATATTTACTTTGTACATATCTGTATTGTATCATTGACCACATAATTACTTGTTTTCACTTTTATTTTGCGGTCACGCTGTTCTCTCACCCCTGTTTCACTGCGCCGTTCACCATTACTAGCACGTTCAGTGCACATTTGTGTGTTATGGTTACTGTATATAAAATTGTACCGTAGTGCTGTTACAACTACTTACAAATATTACTCTATACCCTACAAAATCGCTTTGTGATCTCCCTTTCTTCATTCTCCCCCTCCTTCGAGTGATTTATACTATCTCTATAATGGTTTTCCTTATTGATTTCCAATTGAGACACTTTTGTTTTGTTACCTACTCCACCCGGTCTCATCTGGGTTAACACCTGGGTTAACAGGTTTACTTCTGTACTCTGTTTTTCTTTCAGAAGGGGTGGGAAGGCACAATTACTTAACCAACACATTAAGATGGATCACCTCCCCCCTCCCAATGAGAGTAAAACAGGTTATGAGTTTAGCTCACTGAAGTCAACTTATGTTTATTAAACAAACCACTTCCATTTTGACAAGTACATGAAACATGCAAAGACAACTGGAGGCCATATAGGGAAAGTACAGTTTGCTATATCCATAGATCATACGTTGGTCATAGACAGTATCCCCATCACGTGCGTACTATTCATCCGTTATACCAGTGTAAATGCAGTTTATATATTTATTTATTTTTGTTCATAGGCTCTAGCCTCTGCATAACAAATAAACAACACTACTAACCAGTACAACTAGGGAATAAGTCCCTGTGCCCCACCCCCCCAAAACCCAACCCCACCCCCCACCCATGTGACAGCGGCAGACAGGTGGCCCAACCTAGATAATCCAGTAGAAAAGTTGGTGGTGCACTCATAACTAGTATGTGAATCACACGTTCATGTAGTGAGAAGGAGTAGGGGGCAGAAACTCTTCAGGGTGCGTTAAGTCGAGTATGGAGCCCTGTGTGCCATGCTCGCCATCCGCAGTTAGAAAAGTTATGAGGGGAGCTGGGTGAAAAATAGCTCCTTCACAGACCACATTTTAAGGAAATTAAGGAGAATTATAAGGTAATGTGGCCATGTAGGCTGCAGCCATGTACAGGTGAAAAACTGGCTCAGCCGCATTAAAGAATGCCAATCCTCCAGTATCCCATCATGTTCTCCCAGTGACAGATGTTTCAGTTCTATCTTCCGGCTCCTGGTGATAGAGTCCTCAAGCACTGAGCACCATGTCCTTTTTTTCTACTGGAAAGCTTTCCAAACCTTCTTTAAAACACTTTATTTAATACCTCGCAGAACCTAGAGTAATATTCTGTCATTTCCTGATAAGAAATATTTTTCTTTCTTCACAAAAATGCCTCTCTGTTTCTGAAGTGCTCTTTATGTGGCAGAAAAAAGGCACAATCGGAGCCTCATAATCTGTGTAATGCTTGTATTCCAGATGCCCATTTTTCTGATAGAGTGAGAAGCTGGCTCAGTATATGATGTACAATTATGTAAGCGGACACTTTGCACTGATCCAGGTAACCCTTATGGTGATTTTAGTGGTCTAAGACAAACATAGAAAGCTAAGTGGAAGCTGTGGAGAGCAGTCTTTAGGCTTAGTCCAAAAGGAACGTGAAGCAGCTTGTTTCACCAGTATATAATCTTTTAGGTATAGATTAAATGAAAAAGAACCACACAGTGTATTTATAAAAGAGGAGGAGAGGAGTTGACCTAACGGCTACGGGGGTCGACCTCAAAGCTGGAGAACCGGGTTTGAGTCTCGGCAAGGACACTCAACATCCTGTTATTCTGGGCAAATCACTTATTCTCCCTGTGCCTAACCAAAATGAATGTGCCCTCTTGTAATGCAACTGGTGCTCATGTAAAGCGCTCTGATACCAGATACCCTCGGGTCAAGTTCGCTTAATGACGCGGTGCCCCTCTATATGTTATATGGCTGCCTCATTTACAACCCGGGAGAAAGGACTCTGAAGGCTGTAGGGTGTCCTGCTCATGCAGGGGCACCCTCACACTTAGAACCGAGCACCCTGCCTTCAGGATTGAAAAGGCCTGCTGTATGGGTGACATAGGTTTTAAGTGCAGTGACCTTAGATATAGGGAAACCTATATCTATGGTAAGTGGTGCTAGCAGCAGCTTACACAGGCTGCAAAGGCAGGCCTGTAGAGATAGTTTGAACCATTTTTATAAGCAATGTGGAGAGAAGTTGAGAACCTGGCTATATTTTTCAAAAGGATATCAGTCAGCTGGGCTAGTGCGATTGACTTTAGTGAAATTAAAATACCCTTGTGCTTGTCTCCCTATTTTTCAGCTAAACTGACTTGTTTCTTTTTCCACTGATTCACATAATTATTTAGCGAATAAAAAAAATTCTATGGGTTTTTCTGTAATAATCTGTCATTGACTGGGTTTAAAACCTTTGTTTCTTTTGCTATTCATCTTGGTCATGTCCTATATTTGATCACTCCACCCTATTCTTCAGCTAATTTTCAGAGAATTTAGAAAACTGCTGAAAAAACGTTCCTTCATTTTAGGAATTTCAACCAACACCCAATTTTTACCAGACTGCATTTGTTACACTGCCAACCATTCCCTTCTCAAGGGCACAGAAAGAATAATATATTAATCTGGACTACTGTTCCAACATGATCTTTTCCAGAACTAAATACTAAACACTAAACAAAGTTTGAAGGAAAACCTTTCTAGATCTCTGTAGATGATATTTGGAACTT
Source organism: Triturus cristatus (assembly GCF_964204655.1). NCBI lineage: Eukaryota > Metazoa > Chordata > Amphibia > Caudata > Salamandridae > Triturus > Triturus cristatus. Next base: position 1,183,892,127 of record NC_140581.1, on the reverse strand, counting down.
TGTGCCGGAGACCCGTATATTTTGATTTATCTGCTCTAAGTTAGCAAGGCCTTGAAGACCTAATTATATGGCCTTTACCATACCAGGCTCTCCAGTTTCATCTAGTCGTTAGCTCAAGGAGACTAAACAAAGGATGGTAGTGAACTTTACATCTGATAGAGACATCTAGTCGCAGATTCCTTAACTTTTGAAATCTCCCCAGGCATCAGACTGGATATGGAAATTTTCAGCAGTACCTCCGTGATGACCGTGACTGCGGTTGTGACATCAGTAGAGCCATATAAGTCCCCTCAGGTGCGCAGACCTCAGTTTCTTCTTTTCTGCCCTGTAACGCGGATCCGGAGAAGCGTATCTCAATTTTTCAGCCTGCTGTGACCATTTTTTTCGGCTGAAACATTGTGCCAGAGCTCTCTATGCCTTCTGGATTTAAATCCTGTGGGTCTTGTGCTCTGAAGATGTCGGTTACGATCCTCATGCTATAGGCATGTGGTGCTTGGACAAGCACCCCAACGCCGAAGACTACGACTCCTGCTAATGGCTGAAACCGAAGGTGCTGAGGGACCAACAAATGAAACTCCTAATGGCATAGCTGTCGCGGACTTTCAGTGCTCCTAATTGGCCAACTTTGTAGTCCTGCGGTTCGGCTACGGAGTCGACCCAGAGGGTTTTACCCGTGAGCGTCACTTTCCATCCTGTGAACAAGGTCAGCATTCCAAGTCCCTGTCCATGTGTCACCGTAAGCTTTGTCATAAGCAAACAAAGTTGCGGCTTTCTGGTGCTTCTTCAACTCACAATGAGGTTTTAGGAGGCTCTTCACGCCCTTGTGTTGAGGATTCCGCGCCTACCTTTCTTTCCTGGAGCCGGAGCAACTTGGACCCAGATGAAAGAGTATTATGATACTCTCCATGGCATCTTTGGACCCTCAACTTCCTCTGGAGCGCACCCGGGCCTCAAGGAGGTGATGGGTACAGTGACTGCAACATCGCTGACAGATTCCTCCACAGTTGTGGTCAGTCCCTTGGAGACACCAGTGCACAGTCCTTGGGGGATCACACCTGTGGTGCCTATTGACTCCAGAACGATGTCGGTGCATGACCCTGCAGAGTCTTGAGGCGTCAACATCCCCTCAACTAATTCTGTATACGATGCCGTCGACCGACGCCCTTCCATTTTCTGTTCTCGACATCAAGATGGCGCAGTTTCAGCGTCAATCAATGTCATTTGCAGAGCTGATAATGCAGGAGTTGATGGAAGGAAATGAGGAAGAGGTTTCTTTGGTGCAACCTGTAAATGCACTGCCTATGATGGATAGCTGGATTTCGGCGTTAGGCGAAGCAAGTGGTTAGAGTCTTCCCCTGCTTCAAGCCTTCTATCGCCTTGCTTCGGAGGCCATCTCTTCCTTGGCGGATGTGTTAAGGGTGGCGGATGATCTACAGACCCCTCATTGAGGTTCTCGATCTGGGTCAGTCAGGGGTTAAGCCAGTGCTACCCTTTTGTGAGGCATTATATGATATTTTACTAGGGGCATGGGCTAAGCCCAATACTGGTGCATCTGTGGACCGTACTATTGCCAACAAGCATCCCCAGATGATCCTGTTTGCCTTCTTCACCAACCTACACACCGTTTTATGGTTCAGGCCGCTACATCTTCCCACAATGTTGATAGCCTTCCTCGTACTCTATAAGATAAAGATTCCAGAAAGCAAGACTCTTGTGAAAAGCATATGTTTTTTTTCCACCAGTGCAGCATTACATTCCCTTAATACGACTTGCATCCTAGGACGTTTTTCTCATGCCTTATGGGATTCCTTGGCACAACTAGTGCCATTGTTTTAAGAGGCTAATAGGAATGATTTGAGTCAATTGATATCGGATGGGCGGCAGACGGCAATCATTTAGGTGTGAAGTTGACACTACTGATTGGATTGGTCGAGCCATGGCACCCTCTGTGACGTTGTGCCGGGGAGCATGGATTAGTACTACTGGATTTTCAGAGGCAGTCCAGTCAGTTTTAATTGACATGGCGTTTGATGGCGTTCATTTGTTTGGTGCCCCTGCAGATGCTGCTTTGCATTGGTTTAGGGACAGACGGGGTGGTACAAAACGGGGTGGTACTAGCCCTGTTTTTTCTTTCCTCTCGATGGATGAGATGTTTCTGTTCAAAAGGCTTCTCCTAGTTTGTGATTTGACTCACAATTGCAGTATGATATGTGTTTTTGCAGTGGGTTGAAATATAAAAAATTCAAGCCTTCCGATGCTGAATATTTATTATTCCATGCTCTTGATCAGGAGGGCCCCATAATGTCCTTTGTGGGCTAATTTGATATTTTTTCATGCTTTGTGGTGCCCCCATTTGACTAGGAGCTCTGACAATATGTTCCAAAATTGTTTTGGGAGCTGAAGAGAGACCAGCAATCATCAAAAGTAATTTATTAAAAGTAATCCTATGTTTCCTGGGGTGTATACAATGGTCAGGGAAGGTTGATGCTGCTTCTAGGCATTCCTGGAGTATGTGCTCTTCAGCTGAGGATTGCAGGACACCCTTGTGGTTGGTGTTGTGGCTCCATTATTTTTATTGACAACGCTACCATGCTTGCCTGTTTACATTGATATGGTGACCCCTTGACATGGCTAATAGGCTTACCCTGTATAGTGATTTGGTCACCCCTTGACAAAACCAATAGGCCTGTGTCCCTATAATGATGTAGTGACTCATTGACAAAGCCAGAAGGCTTACCTTGTCTATTGATGTGGTCACTCCGAGACAAAGCCAAAAGGTGTGCCTTTATATAAATAATGTGATGGCCCTTTGACAAAGCCAATTGGCTTGTTTTGTATAATAATATAGTCACCCTTGACAAAGTTAATAGGTTGCCTTATATTTTGATGTGGTCACCTCTTGACAAAGCCAATAGGTTTGCAGTTATACAATGATTTGGTGACCATTTCATAAAGTCAATAGACTGCCTTGTACATTAATGTGGTGACCCCTTAACAAAGCCAATAGGTCTGCCTTGTATATTGATGCGTCCACCTCTTGACAAAGCCAATAGGTCTGCCTTTTATACATTGATGTGGTGACCCTTTGAGAAAGCCAGTAGACAATTGTTTAAAATGACACTCTTTTCCATTGTGATGAACCCTTTCATTCGCTGGCTGTGCGGAGAGGGGTTAGGACGATGACCATCCCCCAGTGAGGTTGGGTGCAGGGATTGTCTGCCACAGGCTAGTAATGTTATAGGTAAGAATGGTAGTAAGATCATACTTTGGGATAAGTAAAATCCCTAGAAATTCACTGAAAAAAACAAGAGTTAAAGTCACATTATAGTTAGGTATTGCAATAAGAACTTATATTACATTTTTTTAAAACTCAAAAATCCACTGAAAAATCCAAAGGTTAAAGTGATGTTGCAGTTAGGTCTGATAATAATAGCTTACATTGCGCAAAAAAGAAACCCTCAGAAATGTATTGAAAAAAACAACTGTTAAAGTGGTGTTATAGCTGGATGAAAATGCCAGTTAGAAAATATCATTTTAAGCTCTAAAAGACACTGAAATTCACTAGTTATAGTTTACTAAGCTACATATAACTTGAGCCCCTTCCATGCATGACTTCTGACCTTACATATTACATCACTAGTGACATGTTCAATGTCATCAATAATGACATCACTAATTATAGTTAGGACCTAGTTTCCATAGGAAGAGCGTTTTTTTTGTTTTGCCAATAACTTCGGTGCCGTTTGATGAATCCTCACGAAATGTTCAAAACTTGAATGATGGTCACTTCAGCTGCTGTTTTGATAGTTTAAGGGTGATCCGTCAAGCAGGAGCCGAGAAAAAGGGGGGATCCCAAAATGTGTTTTCCTTATTTAATTCTCATAGGAACTTAAGACAAAAGGCTGAACGGAATTATACCAAATTTGGCAGAAAGATAGCCGTTGGTCAAGAGAAGTACCTTTTTCTGGTTTGGTAAAAATTCGTTCAGTAATTGCAGGGTAATTAAAAGACATTAACATTTGTGCATATAGGGACGAGAAGGCTCCGCGAACCCTCCTGGTCTCGTGCTGAGATCTGGTTATGTTATGTTAATTCTTTTTATATAGTGCGCAGCTGACTCAGCGAAGAGGCGTCCCAGCGCTATGGTTGACTGCCAACACTTTAAACTAGGAAGTGTTGGCAGCCACCTTGGGACTCGGCTTGATTCGAGACCCAAACAAATCATTAAAGAAAAAGAGAAGGGGGCAGGGTAGGAATACCCAGACCCCCTAGGCTTCTTGGAGGGTCCCAGAAATTCTTTTTTTTTTAAACATAGGTGGGAGCTATGCTGGAGCCGTGGCTCCCACCAAAAATGTAAAAAAAAAAAGACGCGCAGGATCCTGTGCCTCTTTATAATTTATCCCCCAGTTGGCCCAGGTCTCAGGGGAATGCAGCCATAAATAAATGTAAGGAGGGGGGCGCACGGGGCATCCTCCTTGTGCCCTGGGGACTGCCACCTACCTGGGACTAATTTAAAAGAAATGGGGGTCTTTGCGGACCCCCTGTGCTTAGTGCTTCAGTTACCACTACCTCCCCGGGGCTAATTTGGAGGGGCCTCATGAACCCCCCCTGGTGGCCCCCAGGACCACCACCTCCCCAGGGCCAAATGTTGTTTTAAAATAGGAGGGAGGCTGCGCGGCCCTCCTTCCAGGCCATTCTTGGCCCCGGGGACCGCCACCTCCCTGGGGCTGGCCCTACTGAATCAAAGGAGGGACACAGAGCCCTTGTCCTAGAGCCATAGATGGCTCTGGGGACCGCCACCCCCCAGGGCTGGCTCCTGATTTGTCCCAGATGCCAACCAGCAGGAAATAGCTGTTTGCTGTGGCTTAGCAGGAGCTTTACCCGCTCCCGCCACGCCACAGAAAACACTCTGCTTTCAGCAAGTGGGAGCAGTGAAGAACAAGTTATTTACGTTTGTTAACGCTGTATCTGTAAGAGACGTATATTAGTTATAGATTCCTTACATTAGGATTACCCTCAGGCGTCAGAGTGAATCAGAATTTTTCTCTAAGCAGTACCCCTGCGCGTCGGTAGGTGGCATCGGTCGATTCCGCGTCCGTTGTCAGCATTGTGGTCGCCGAGATGACATTGTGGTGTCTACTTAGACTGATGTCAGTTCTGATACGACTTTCCACGCCAGAAGCGCAGAGCCATTAAAGACACTGGCCACTGGTGCAACACACTAGAACCCTGCAAGGGAGTCCCTATCCCAGAAGTCAGTTCGCAGAGCGGGGAGGATGGTTGGGGCGGTAAGGAATCTATAACTAATATATGTCTCTTACAGATACATGGTTACCAAAGGTAAGTAACTTGTTCATCTGAAATAGACTATTAGTTATAGATTCCTTACCTTAGAATAGATTCAGCAATATCAACCCCGGAGGAGGGACTACGAACCAAGTTCAAACCAGAAAGTCCTGGGAAACAGAACGGGCAAAGCAGCTGTCCCTCCAGACTGTACTATCCAGGCAGTAATGTCTGGTGAACGTGTACACAGAAGCCCACGTGGCCGCCTGGCAGATGTCAATGATTGGGACTCCACAAGACAAAGCAGTGGTTGCTGCCGGAGCTCTAGTGGAATGGGCTTGCACTGTAGGTTCCCTTTTAGCTAAAGCATAACAAATCTTGATACACAACCGGAAATCCTTTGTGCGATCAAGGTAAAAAGACAGCCCACGTTACGGTTCCAGATGGTGTAGTCTCTCCTCCTCCTTGGAAGGATGCGGAGGCAATCAAAAGGTGGGCAGAGTAATAGTCTTTCTGATGTGAAAAGGAGTGACAACTTTAGGTAGGAACGAGAGCCTCGTTTGAAGCACCACTGTGTCCTGATGGACCGAGAAGAAAGGGGGCTTAGAAGAAAGAGCCTGAAGCTGACTTGCTCTGCGAGCAGAGGTGATGGAAACAAGAAAGGCAGTCTTCAGGGTGAGAAGCCTAAGAGGCCAGTTGTGAAGAGGCTAAAAGGGAGCACAGATTAGGTAAGTCAATACAAGGTTCAAGTCCCACTGAGGCATTATGAAAGGAGATGGAGGAAAGAGATGAATTATGCCTTTAAATAACCTACTTACAATTAGGGACTTGAACAAAGAGTGCTGATCTGGGAGCCAGAGAAAAGCATAAATGGCTGCCAGGTAACCCTTAAGAGTGCCCAGAGCAGAGCCCTGCTGGGCCAAAGAAAGAAGGAGCAAAAGAACCTCAGAAAGAGGGGCAGAGAGTGGATCAACAGTCTTTGCTGTGAACCATGCCACAAACTTGTTCCATCGACAGGCGTATACCGTCTTAGTGGAGGGACGCCTGGCTGCCAAGATAACATTAAAGACTTCGGGAGGAAGGTCAAAAGCTGTCAACTTTCACCGCTCAATCTCTAAGCAAGGAGGCGGAGGCTGGACAGGTTCGGGTGGAGGACCTTCCCCTGCTGCTGCAACAGAAGATCCTCCCGCAGGGGCAGTCTCATCGGAGGATCTATAGCCACGCTTCAGAGCTTGGGTACCAGACTCTTTGTGCCCAGTCCGGCGCCAAGAGAATGACTTGGGCCTTGTTGCGCTTGATCTTCTTCAGCACTCGGGGCAGAAGTGGTACAGGCGGAAAGGTGTACAGCAGGCCGCAACTTCAGTCGTGACAAAAAGCATCGCTGAGCGAGTGCCGCCTTGGAAACTCCAATGTGCTAAACTGATGACATTGCGCGTTCTCTTTGGTGGCAAACAGATATAACCAAGGCTTTCCCCACTGCTGAAAGAGACCTTACCCCACCTCTGAGTTAAGACACCATTCGTGATCCACCAGGCACCGATGGCTGTGTTTGTCCGCTCTGGCGTTCAGGGAACCTGCCAGGTGTTGAACCACCAGGGTCATGCCCGGATGTTCCAGCCATGTCTAAAGGCAAAGAGCCTCTTGACAAAGTGTCCACGACCCCACCCCACCCTGTTCGTTGCAGTACCACATGGCTGTGGTGTTGTACTTGAACACCTGCACTGCCTTCCCCTTGAGGGAGAAAGAAATGCCTTCAGTGCCAAGCGAATCGCCCGGAGCTTCAACAGGTTCATATGGAGCCCAGACTCTGCCGGAGACCAGACTCCTCTGATCTCCGCCTCTCCCAAATGGCCGCCCCATCCCAGGAGTGAGGCATCGGTCACCACTGTGAGTTCTGGTTGGGGAAAAGAGAGGGATCGCCTCTGACCCAATCATGGTTCGTTAACCACCACTACAGTTGTAGCGCAGTTCCCTCCGAGATCTGGACGTGGTCGGAAAGATTCCCCTGAGGCTGCACCCACTAGAACTTCAGGTCCCAATGCAGAGCCCTCATATGCCATCTGGCATGATTCATCAACAGGATTCAGGAGACCATGAGACCCAGCAGCCTCAGGGTATTCTCACCGAAATCCAGGATAGAGGCTGAAACACTGGTATCATAGCCCGAATATCCCAAACTCACTGCTTGGGAGGATAGCCCAAAACTGCACTGTGTCCAGAACAGCTCAGATGAAAGGGAGCATCTGAGAGGGAGTCAGGTGTGACTTTTGCACATTGATAGTGAACCCCAGTGAATGTAGGACATCTGCCATAATCTGGAGGTGGGAGACAACAGCCAGGGGAGAGCCTGCCTTCAAAGGCAATAGTCGAGATAGGGGATGACTGGGATCCCTGATCTGCGCAGATGAGCTGCGCTCACCCCCATCACTTTCATGAACACCCGAGGGCCACTGGTAAGACCGAAAGGGAACACAGTGAACTGAAAATGCTTGTGGCCTACCGTGAACCGTAGATAATGTCTGTGGGCTGGAAGTACGGCGATGTGGAAATAAGCGTCCTGCAGGACGCCACCATCTAGTCCTAGGGTTGAGGGCAGATAGTACTTGAGCCAAGGTTAGCATTTTTAACTTTTCCTTGTGGAGGAAGCGGTTGAGGGCTTTGAGGCCTAGGTTAGGACGCAAGCCTTTGTCCTTCTTGGGCACCAGAAAGTAGCGGGAATAGCAACCACAGCCTACTTCTGGCGCAGGAACCCTCTTGATTGCTCCCTTGGCCATAAAAGCTAAGACTTCCTGGCAGAGTAGCGTCAAATGATCTTATGACATGCGATCTAAGGATGGTGGCATTGAGGGATGGTTAGTCTTGAAGGGGAGGGAGTAGTCCCTTTGGACTATCTGCAAAACCCACCTGTCTGATGTGATGGATTGCCAGTGGGGGAGGTGATGGCAAATCCTGGCACCCACTGGCAGCGAATGGGCCTGAAAGGTCAGACTGGGAGGGTCTGGAGGCTGCTGCAGGGGAGGGTGGACTGGCCTGCACGCTGGTACCCTGACCTGCATCGCTGGATCCCTTGTCTGAGGCTACACAGAGGCTGGGCAGCTTCCGTGGGCCGGTGGTGGACCAGACGTGGTGGGGTGCACCTTCCATAGCCCGAAAAGGCAGACTGTGGTGGGCAGGAGGATGTAGCGAGGCCCAAGGATCTGGCCGTAGCCCGAGAGACCTTTTTAAGCGTTCCAGCGCCGAGTCTGCCTTGTAGCCAAAAAGGCAACGGCCATCGAAGGGAATGTCTAGCAGAGTCGACTAAACATCCCCCGAAAAAACTGACGTCCTCAACCAGGCATAGCATTGAATGGCTACCGACGTGGCAATCATTCTGCTCAGTGAGTCAGTGGTATCCAGTCCACAGCGGATTGTGAATTTTGCTGCGTCTCTCCCATCTGCCACGGCTTGGGAGAAAATGACCCGGGCCTTATCCAGGCACTGAGGCAGCACCTGCGCAACCATATCCCAGATGGTATGGGAGTATCAGCCCAAGCGGCACGCGGTATTCACAGACTGCAGTGCCAAGCTGGAGGAAGAGAATATGCGCCTCCCAAGATGATACAGCTTCTTGGATTCCCTGTCCGGGGGTGTGGAAGGGAATGCACCCTTGGAAGAAGCTTGGACCACCAAGCTCTCGTGGAAGGGTGTTGGGTGAGGAAAATGGGATGGCCCGGAGCCGTAGGGTGGTGGTGGGCAATTGTCCGTTCCACAGTAGCCCCTGTGCTGGGCTTGGACCACTTGCCCAGTAGGACGTCCGTGAGGGCCTCATTAAAGGGCAAAATTGGTTCAGAGGAAGTTTCCTCCGGTTAAATCATCTCCATCAGGAGATTAGACCTGACTGCTACTGTAGGGAGCTCCAGGCCCAAGGCCTCGGCTGCCCTACGCACCCCTACTGCATAGGATGATCCCTCCTCCGTAGCCACGGTAGGGGGAGAAAGCATGCCAAGGTCTGAGGAGGTATCCAGACCACTGGCGTCACCCAATTCCTCTCTCCTGTCCGGTTCTTCCAGCTGGTCTGTCAGATGGTTCAGCGACCTCTCCCAGTCCTCATCACCCCCTTCAGGGTGATAGGGAACACCTGGGATGAACAAGGGAACAAAAAACCCCTCCGGCATCGGATTCGATGTCGGACGATGTCAGTCCGGCTCTGGGTCTATCTTGGGGATGAGGATGGGGACGGTGTCTGCTGGGGGTACGGCCGTGCCGGGGGAATCGTTGCCAGAGAAGGTTGAGTAAGGTCAACCGGCATCGATCCGGGCCTGGATCCACTGTGGGCCTCAGGCGCCAGGGCCGGAGCTGCCAGCATTGAAGGCCCAGGGACCCCAACCGACTTTGCGGACCCGAAAGCATGCCAGTGAAGTTGGGCTGCCAAAACACACGGTGGAGGGCTTCATAGAACATACGAAGCTGGGCAGGGGACGCCCCGCCTCCCAGAAATGGGGGGAGGTGCGGAGTCGTTCCGGAGTCAGGCACTGGAGACGGAGCCTTAGTGCAATGATGCTCCAGGTCCCGCGTTGCGCCAGCCGACTGATGGAGAAAAGGCGAAGAGCGACGGTGCTTCTTCACCTTTTTCTTGTGCTTTGACTTACCCGAAGAGTGCGGGGACTTGGATGAGCTGTGATGGCTCCGCGACCAGTCTGGAGACCTTCCCTTTGAGCGAGACCGTGAGTGATGCAGAGCCGACTGCCGGGCCACGGGACCGCTCCCGAAAAGACTTCAGATTCATGGCCGGGGAGACGGAGCACAACTCCGCGTCGTGGTCACGCTCCAGGCACCAGTGGTGTGGATCTGCCACAGACATCAGCTTGTGACAAGAGTCGCACAGCTTGAAGCCGATCTGATGATGGACATCCCTCGCGCAGTCGAAGACTCAAAAAAAGATGTTGATAAAAGTGGAAAAAAGTTCTGTCAAAAAATGACGAAGCGGCAAGCTTTCTCCTTATCTGAGCTAGGCTGTGGCGGAAAAAGAAAGAACTGAAGTCAGCGCGCAGAGGCAACGTCTAAGTAGACACTGTGACCTCATCCCGGCGACCACGACGCCGACAATGGATGTGGGTCGACCAACGCCACCTACCAAAGCACTGGGGTACTACTAAGAGAAAATTCTCCAGATCCAGTCTGAAGCCTGGGGGTAATTCTAAGGTAAGAATTCTATAAATAATAGTTTCTTTCAGATAATGCTCTCTCTTGCTGGACGCGGAGCATATGTCTGTTTCCCTGCCTGCTGTCAAGCAAGGAGGGAAAGAGACAAATTGAATTCACACACAGGAAGCTGCATTTTTAGTAGCTCCCTAAGTGTGAAAGCAATGCTGGCTCCCTCAGGAGGCTGGGAGCAGACAGGGACCGCGGGGCCCTTCAGGCTCCCCCTACAATCCCAGTGCAGACTGGGTGCCCTGGGGCCGAAATTGGCCCGGGGAGGAGGGGCTGCGTGGCCCCCTCCCTCCCTCGTATACATTAGTGGTATGCAACGTCTTCCCGCCTTTTTCACAGAAAGATGGAAAACTTAATAAACGTCCCCCGCCAATTTTGGAGACAGGGTCTTGATTCATAGGAATGTGATCACTTCTGCACCAAACAAAGAAGCACTTACTTTTGTAAAGTATAGAGGAGTTGGCCTAACAGCTAGGGCGCTCGACCTCAGACCTGGGGAACTGGGTTTGAGTCTCGGTAATGACGCTGAACATCCTGTGATTCTGGGCAAATCACTTAATCTCCCCATGCCTAACAAAATATGAATGTGTGTCCTCATGTAACGTAACTGGTGCTATGTAAAGCGCTGTGATACCTGATTGGATTCGGGTCAAGTTCGCGCTATATAGAACTCTGCAAAAAAAAAGAAAAAAAAGTGTGTTTTCTCTGCAGTTGCCCAAAATCCCAAGCAGCACTCACAGACACACAGTCACTCTATACGCCAACTCATAAACCCATAGCGCCACTCACAGACCCAGTCACAGACCCACACAGGCACTCATACAACCATTCACAGACCCACACAGGCACTCACACACCTGATAGATATATATAGATAGATATATATATATATATATATATATATATTCACTGAAAAACCATAGGTTTCACACATGTTATAGTTAGCTGGACATTTCACTCGTAAAAAACCATTGAAATTCCCCCGTTATAGTTAGTTCAGCTAACTATAACTCGCGCGACCGCAATCCACTGCTGATGACGTCACATATTACATCACTGTATTCACTAAGATACTGTTAATAAGTCAGTTATACAATTAATTTTACAAAAAAAAACCATCCATTTAGACACTTATTTACCCATTTATTCTTCCATTAACCTTTAGATATACATATATAAAAAATATGTCATGAGTGATGTAATATGTGACGTCATCAGCAGTGGATTGCGGTCGCGCGAGTTATAGTTAGCTGAACTAACTAAACCGGGGGAATTTCAATGGTTTTTTACGAGTGAAATGTCCAGCTAACTATAACATGTGTGAAACCTATGTTTTTTTCAGTGAATTTGCAAGGTTTTTTAAATGCTAATTCCGAACTATAACGTGTGTGAAACCTATGGTTTTTTAAGTGAATTTGCAAGGTTTTTTAAATGCTAATTTCTAACTATAACATGTGTGAAACCTATGGTTTTTTAAGTGAATTTGTAAGGTTTTTTAAATGCTAATTTATGTATGTATTATTATATTTTTTATATATTTATTTTACAATAAACTACCTATGTATATAGTTATAGATTGACTGTATCCTGTAATATGGAATGGCTCAGCTCTTTTTTTTTTAATTTGGATAAAGTTGAACAGCATAGTTAATATCTCCTATAAACTTATAAACAGTTTTTTTTAAGGGTTTTTCACCATGCGCGCACCGTGCATGCACCCCGCGATTTTTTGAAAAAAAATAAAATGCTTTTTTCACCCTTCGGGGTCCTTCAGGGACCCCCTGACAAAGGCTAGGGGGTCAGGAACTCTCTACCCTGCCCCCTTTTCACGTTCTCCACCTTTCTTTTCACTGCCACACACAAAATGGCGTCCGACACTTCCTGATTTCGACCAATTCGAATGTTCACTGACATCTAACCACCAATCAGAATTACGCTCGCGGACATTTGGTGCGCGCACGGTGCGAGCATATAGATATTTATGTACTTTTAACTGCAATTTTCTCAGGAACTACTGAACAGATTGACACCATATATGCAAAAGGCACATGCCTGACCTGAGGACTACCTCTTTGCCGAATTTCAAGTAATTCTGTTCAGCCGTTCGGGCTGTACCTTCGACTAAAGGTCCTATGGGAAAATGCATGGGGAAAACGCGTTTTGGGACCCCCCTTTTTTCTCAGCACCCGCTTGACGAATCACCCCGAGACTTTCAGGGTAGGAGCTGAGCGGAGCGCCCCATTAGTTTTGAAAATTTCACGAAGATAAGTCAACCGGCGCCAAAGTTATTCAAAATATAATTTTCAGATTTCCCATGGGAACTCGGTCCTAACTATAACTATCTACTGGCGACCGCCAGTAGATTATATATATATATATATAGAGAGAGAGAGAGAGATATAGATATATACATATATATAATAAAAACGCATTATGGAAAATTATTTTTATTATATTTTAAAATGTAAAAATCTCAATATAAAACACTTCTACACTAAAAAATGAGAATTATTTAGATCAACTAAGCATTTCCCCTGATACAAATTTGGCATGGGCAAGCACCCTCCCAGGAGGAGTCAGACGCCCCTTCCAATAACAAGGACAGTCATGGACTGCGCAAATGTGTAGCCAGAGTTGCACTTGCACAATCCCAGTCAGTGTATACGGTTCTGAGCTAACTGTATTGGTGTATGGGCACTTCACAACCTGACGTTTGAGAAGGGTAGAGGGCAGTAACAATAATGGGACAAGCAGGTGAAATCATTGTTTCCAGAATATTAGACCAATCTGAACCTGATCTTCATTTGGAGCCTGGTTGAATGAGACTAAACACGATTTACGTGCTCTCACAGCCTTTGATACGGTGAGATCTGAAACTTGTTGCGGGTGAGGAGAGATGTCAAGTTCAAACATTCTCAAACACATCAACATTATAATTTTATTTGTGCATTATTTTATAGAGCAAGGTAACTTACTTCTATGAATGTGGTCCTGAGGGATAGGTCTTTCACCCAGGATCCCAGTGCTTTTAGTGACGGATACGCAGCATTGGACCACAAAGCAGGAACCTGACTGTTAAGAAAACTATTGTATATTTGCTCCATTTCCTCTGACATTACTACAAACCCGGCAATCGCTTTGTTGAGCGTTTCCAAAGAAATCTGCAGAACAAAGAAGAACAATTAACATAAAAATTAGTTTTAAACATCTGAGCATTAAACAATAAAACTAATTCGCCTACATGTAACAGAGCAAACTAAGCTCCATATTACTGCAGGTTGGCACCATCTTGACGAATGTTCTACTCAGGGTTTATGAGATGCTGACAAGAATCACAACGCATATAGCACTATTACATATCTTCATTGTGACTCATGAACAGGTGCATGGCCACACCAACAAGAAAGCAGAAATCTAAATACAGCTAGGAATTTACTATGTGAACCTACAGGTAGTTGGCTAAAGTCATGCCCCATTACAGCCACACAGTTTAGTAACCTTAGTGACCCCATCACTATTGTCCTTATTATCTTAACTTTATACTAAGATGGCTGAAAAGTAACACATTGTAGGACTGTTAAACAGATTAATCTCTTATTTACTGTATTGGCTATTGGGGCAACTTTCGGGCTGATGCTACCACACCAGCTTGTGCATAGAGCAAAACTATCTGTACACGCATACCCATGTGTAGAAATATATATTTAATGATGTCATGCTTGTAGCAAGTGACCCACCAGCAACCCCTCAACTGCTTCTTGTGGAACCCTTACAGGAGAAAATAAACAAACATTCTAAAACATATATTATCTTAGGTAGATGGGGTGTACCTTACATACCACTAATCTCTAATCAGTTATACCAAAACCCTTTAGTGGCATTGTAGCCTTTGTGGGGTACTCCCCTCTGCTTTCCACACCACATTGTGCTTTTCTGCTTCGATAGGCCTCTTTTCACTTGTTATACCTTAAAAACATATTTATAATTCTCATCGCAATGATGATGCAAGAAAGAGCTACCAGAAAAGGCAGATATTTAGATCTCTCTCAGCAGTGGGGCATTTCTTTTTAAGTGGGAATCCATGTTCTACTTGCTTTGTTTCCATTGAGAGTACAACAAATCTGGGAATATGCCATCCACGATCATTTCAAGGATGAAAATTGAAGCAGGAGCAGAATTAGTATGCACTGTCTCAGTACTGTCTTTGGCACCATACGAGAAGATTGCACTGCAGTCAAATATGGTGAGAAGACAAAGTCCTTGTCTGAAATGAATTGACAGGCTGACAGGTGTACGATCTAACACAAATAGCACATAAGCCCCATGCTGATCTGACAAAAACACACCCACCACAGAGGCAATCTGTGCCGTCTGACACTATAAGAGAAGATTGCACTGCAGGATAACACAGTGCAAAGACAAATTCTGTGTCTGAAATTAATTGACGAGCTGACAGACGTACAATCTCACATAAACACGAAACCCTGTGAAACAATGCATGAGCCCCATACTGTTCTGCTAAAAACATGATACCCACCACAGGGGCAGTCTGTGCTGTCTTTGATATCACAAGAGAAGACTGCACTGCAGACTAACGTGGTGAGAAGACAAACTCTGGGCATGGAATGAATTGGCAAGCTGACAGACGTACAGCCTCACACAAACGTGACTCAGTTTTAAACAGTGCATAAGCCCCATATTGCTCTGCCAAAAACATGGCACCCACCACAGGGGCAATCTGTGAGATCATAATATTAGTTCTTTATCAGAAGACATTCTGCTGAACATGTCACATAGAAGGCGCATACATTGCCTGGTACTTAAGTGGTGTGGCTTCCAAGAGATTACTACCCAGGAGGGCAAGTATCAAAACCTTAACAGTGTGTATGGGTGGCACCTCAGGCTGACACAATGAAAAATGGATACACTTTGTGCCAGAACTTAGTTTATAACTTGGAAAAATTAAGAAGGTCACACTGTCTTAGCGCAGTGTGTAGCAATGCATAGGCAGACGGCAGCACAGCTGACATTAAGTTCTTTCCAATACTGCCCCAAGCTGCTTTGCTTGAAAAAGAGAAGGAACAGACAGCTGTAACACACAAAGGTGTACCTTTCTTAGCGCTAAGCAGCGGTCTTGACCAGGTGTGTTGTTTCCTGTAGATTGTAGCACAGAGAAGCAAGGTCTTAAGAAGCTTGTATGTATGCTCACTGTCAGCCAGCAGAGGTTCAGTAAGTAGTACCACCTCTGAAAGCATCCCTCTGACATGGGCAAAAGCATGGGGCAATAACCAGGTTCCTTGCCCAGACTGTACTAACAGCCCTGTCATGTAGTGCTGTAATACATTTCACTGTAGTAACCACAATTCCAAAATGTAGCAAGCCCTGGAAAAGCCAACAAGTCTAGGCGTAATGTGCAAACACATGCAGCGTTAGTGTGATGGAGGGCGACACATGGGATGGAGGCTTCAGGAGCAGACAAATGTGTAATAGTTATAGGACTCTCTAGGGTCTCATGCAGTTCAACGTAAGAACTTGAGTGGAGGTAGAAGGACATACTCCACAGCATAAGGTATGAGACGAATGCTCCACTTGGCTGGGTCAAGGCCTGATTGATAAAGTCTCAAGCCAATGGCTAAAAGGCAATGCTAGAACAAAGTCAGTGGTTGATAGGGGCGGACCCGAAGCCTATAAGTATATTGTTAGCAACAGGTATGTTTGACTGCTTCACTCAAAATCCAGGCCAACAAATGAAGCACATGGCTTCTGACTAAATTTATATGTAAAACTGGAGCCACAAGGAGAAAATGGATAAATTCTGAATTTCCCGATAGGAGTCAAGTAAAACTGTAGTTGGGTAACAAGTGCTGCAAACATATAGGTACCAGGTTTCTAAGGTAAAAATAGACTTTTAAAGGAACTAGAATGGCCAGTAACATTTCCTGGTTTATATTATATGAACTGCCCACTTTAGCCTTACACAGTTTGCCTATTTTCCACTAAAGTACAACTCACAAAAAGTCAAGCAATAAGCAATCCCTTTTAGAAATATGTGCAAGGTGTGATATCACATAGTATAGCGTGCTTACCTTTAATACTTGAAGAAGGTTATTAAACCTGTCTACTTCTTGTCCGAGCACAGTTGTTAGGGAATTCAGACGTCCATTGGCGTCCTTGGCAAAAAGGGTGTCAGAAGCACCCTCCATTTCTAGTTTCCCTGTATAAAAAGTAAGAAATGGTTCGACAACATTAAAGTCATCACTCAAGAGAAATCACAATTGCAAAAATATTTTAATAGGTGTTGAGGTAAACGGATAGATGCAGAAATTCCAAACAATGCAATATTGATTAAAAGCGTATCACCTCGAAATAGGGAAAGTAGACTTAACTTTTCTATAAAAAAATCTATGCGATTGGGCTACCGTTTGTCATTACGTGAGATAAAAGCTAGTAAAAAGCCGATGAATGTTGGTTAATTTTTTGTGCTGATAAATAACCAACAAAGTACATCAGTGTTTTATCACAGTAGGATAAATGAATCCACTGTTGGGGATTGGTCTCGATTTGATGAAGATTAGACAAGTACTAATGTAGAACCGTAGGAAAGTCAGTATAACATAGAATTTCTGTGCTTAAAATAACACAAGGCGTACCATAGGAGTAAGGGTCAATGTGTTTTCAAAAAAAGATAATTTTTTTAATTGCTCTTTGATAGTTTTGTATATGTAGCACAAAAGTAACACAAATACAATTTTGGTCATTGTACATTAGGATATCTAGAGCGTGCCAGTGAGCATTGGAGGTGTGTCGATCAGACAACATTGTGGTCAGGGAGACCTCCCATTGGGGTGAGTACAGGTGATGTGCATATTGAAACCTCGGGGGGGGGGCATGCACACTGCCATTGTGTGGGGGGAGGTATCACTGTGCCACCCTGTAGAATCCCGAGGTATGATAGTACTCATGGGGGAACGGGGACAGAGGGGTTGGGGCGGGGTACACAGGGGTGATGGACATCAGGGAGACTTCGTCCTTTTTGAGTCAGGTTAGTGATGTATAGTGTCAGAAATTGGAGCTTGTTTCCAGTGCCACTAGCATGGTGTCCCGACCCTTGATCTGTGGGACTTGCACCGACTTGAATCGCAACCGTCTGGCTTCTTCATTTTCTGCTTATGCCCAACGCCAGAGTTCAAGCTTCCAGGTAGCGATGGAGGTAGCGGTGGCTGCAGTCCTTAATTTGTTAAAAAAGAAGTGCCTGGGCCCTTGTCAGGAGACCACTGCAGCTTGCACTACTTTTTGCTCCTGGCAGCACTGCCAATGATCGTACCAACACAACTAAATCATCACACTCCTACAAGTGTGAGAACTCACACTATTCCAGACCTCCAAAGCTAAAAAAATGGCTTGGTCGTTATTTTAAATATATTGAATAAATCAACTACTCTTTCCAGGAGGAGAGTGAGCCATCACTGGACCTCCACATAGATGAGGCCACGTGGATAAGTCATTTCCCAAAAATATTCCAGGAACAAACAGCCAAAACACTAGAGCTATCCGAGCCATATTCAAGGACTCCGCCAGCACTGGAGTTCTCCATGGCTGAAGTAGAACTAGCTTTAAACCAATCACCAGCGCTGAAGGCACCCGGGCCAGATGGGGTTCCACTAGATGTCTTTACAACTAATAAAACTCTCTAGGTCCCGGTCCTCACAACAGCATTTAATGCCATAGCTGAAGCCGGCCCTCTGCCGTCTTGGAGACAGTCGATCACAGTCCCAATCCATAAGAAGGGGAGTGGCGCAGATCTGGCTAACTATCGTCCAATCTTGTTATTGGACAGCACAGCAAAGTAATGGGCAGACTGCTGCTAAATAGGCTGGAGGAGTTGGAATTCGAGAACAGAATCCTTGCTGAAGCCCAATACGGCATCAGGAAGGGGAGGGGCACAATAGACCAGTGTCTCAACCTTGCCCTAATCGCCGCAAAATACTCCATCGCGAAACAGGGGCAGCTATTTTTGGCATTTATGGACCTGTCAGCGGCCTTTGACTGTGCGAGCCACAATAAATTGTGGCCGATCATGGAGGCATTGGCCGTGAACCCATCTATAATCTCATTTATCAGAGAATTATACGGAAATGCAGAGGCAGTAATCCGATACGGAAAACAAGGGGAGTGTACAAAATCTTTCAGGATTGATAAAGGGATAAGACAGGGTTGCGTACTTACCCCTTTCCTTTTCTCCCTGTACACAAACAAACTCTCTGAAGTCCTGACTGAAAAATGCAAGGATGTTCCAGTGGTAGGCACACACCCCTTACCCATTATGCTCTCTGCAGATGACGCCGTCCTATTGGCCAGAACTCCAATGGCCTTACAGTTCTTGATTGAGACGTACTCTACCTACATGGCAGATCTAGGCCTCCATGTTTACAAAACAAAATCATATGTGATGGCCATAGGTAGGGACAAGAAGCAGAAACTAATGTGCTTCCATATCAACAGAAGACTGGATAGAGTAGACAACTTTATGTATCTGGGTATCTTCTTCAATGAAAGACTAAGATGGTATACAATGGTGAGGAACAGGGCCCTTTTGATGACAAAAAGTATAGCCTGTATCTAGAAATTTGCAGCAAAAATAGGGAACAAACCAGTAAAAGAAATGTTAGAAATGTATCACGCACAAACAAGATCCATAGTGTCATACAGTGCAGCTGTGTGGGGAATAGCAAATATTGACTCCCTACAAGAAATAGAAGATAAATTCTTAAAGAGACTATTAGCTATCCCAACCTCTTGCCCAAGCATTTCAATCCATAAGGAACTAGATTTTCCATTCCTATCAGACACGCTAAAAATTGCCCCGCTCCTAGCCTGCCTCTCAGTCTGGAAAAGGGAATCAGTCCCCCTAAACCACTCAGTATTAAAGGATATCTTAACCTTGGATCGTGCTTCCTCCATCAGCTGGCTAACTTTTGTGAAACAGTCCCTCAGAGAACTAGATCTGGAGTTTTTGTTTAACTCACCGTCCGAGAAGAACTCTTTGTCACTAAATGCAACTCATACAGGTGGCAAAAAAACAAAATAAAGTCACAGTTTTCACATAACTAGCATCACCAACTGCGAGCACTGGCCATTCATCCTATATCTCATTTGTCACGGACATCAGACATCGCTTCGTACTCACCAGATTCAGACTGAAATATATACCATTAATAACAGCTTATTCGGCACAAGTATATTCAGTAAACCAGCTATCTTTGTGCCCCTGTGACGACCTCTCCCACCAATCTCACACCTCTTATTCTTTTGTCCATTCTATAAGGTAGCGAGGAAAAAATCCCTCATCCCATTGCAGAAAAAATTCTGGATCCGCTCGCATAAACAAGCCCTTGAAACTTTGCGATCATTGGAAACTCCGTATCTATGTTTCATGCTTGCAAACTTTTTACTTGCCATTCTTAAAAACAGAAAAATGCTATTTAATCCGCATGGGGCACATTTTTACAATTTGTACTGTCACCCATTAGCAGGTGCACTCTGTGTTCATGCATATGAATCTACCGATTTCTTAAACTTATCATTATAGCTGTTTTGCTGTTTTATATGATGCATATTACATTTCAATGATTTTATGTTATTTTTATGCATTAATCTAAATGCGAAATAAAGATGGATGATGATGATGATGAATATATACTGAGTAAATCAACTACTGTTGTGACTCATCTCTAAATTCGATGAACAGTTCCAGCATGTGGCATAAGTGGAGGTTTTGACAATTAAGTGCTGATGCCAAGCACCAGAAACCACTGGCTCAAATTAAGAACTTGGTGGCTACCTTCCAGTTCATCTCTTTCGCCCATCACGCAAGTGCGAGCGCCAAATCGATAGACTTGGGCCCATCCCATCCTTATCCTTCCAGGTGTGTGGCATCAGGCTAAAAAAGCAGGTCTTCGTTTTAAATCTTTTTTTTTATTTAGAACTTTTACAGTGTAAAACCAACACAGTACAATACGAATTACAATGGCGGCACAGAACAATCCCACAGCGGAAATATACAGTGCAAATGTATACAACAACCAAAGTAGTTATACATCATAAATGTTTGATAGTAGTCAGCAAGAACATATGCTCTTTATTATACCTACACTTGAATGCAGATGAGAATATTTAACCTCATCCCCCTTCGTGTAATATCTGCCAGGTTGTAGCTTAGCTTGTGACCGTTCAACCCTTAATTACTAAAGCATCCTTCCGGCTCTCCAGTTTCCTTTTACCCTTGGTATTGGTGATATAAATCCCAAAATCCTTTGGGTCGATTCTGAGGGGGTAATAACTCAATATAAATTTCTGATTGGGTATTGCAATAAAGAATATCTTTTGCCCAGTCGTCTAAGGGCGGAGCTGGACCCTTAGCCCAGGGCATAGCCAATCTGCGATTGGCAAGGAGTAAGCCCATTGCTACTCATTGTCTTCCCTCTTTGCTTATTCTTTTGTTATATTCCAGCAGTGCAAGTAGTGGATCTGGAGTAAGCAAGAGACCTGTGATCTCATTTAGTGTGTGAAAAACATTATCCCAGAATTCTGCGATCTTGGGGCAATACCAGGCTACATGTAAGCACCCAGTTTCGCTTTCCCTGCAGCAGGGGACAAGCAGCTGATTCCCATAGGCCATACCAACAGTCTCTCAGGTGTATAGTAAACCCTATTGAGGTATTTAAAGTGGATGAGGCAGTGCCTCCCATTAAGTGAAATATGTTTGGTCATCTCGCAGCAATAACACCAAATGCTGTCATCTATGACTATGACTAGATCTCTCTGCCAGTCCTATCGAGCGTTATATGGTCTCCTGGCTTCTTGAATCAGATTATAAATAGTGGTCACCAACTTAACGGGGGTGGTGGAGCGTAAGATGTAGAAAAGCGTTAGCATCTCCATGGGCTCCTGCATATCTTCCCCTAGATGATCGCGTAAAGCATGCCTGACTCTGTGGTACTGGAAATGTGTTAGGGGGAGGATTCATATCCTTCTGCCACAATGTCTGCCCACTTGCCTGCCACCCCCTTTTGAAAGAGGTCCCCCATCTTCGTGATGTCTTTCTTACCACTTCCTCATCTCGACCAGTCGGAAACCAGGAACACCATTCTAAAAGGATCAAAGGGGAGTACATGATTGCACCTGCCTGTCTATTTAGTAAATTATGCCATGTGTGCACTGTAGAGTTTATAGAGTCTAGTGTGAAAGGTCTCCTGGTAGGGGTCTGAAACAGCATTTGAGGGAGAGTGTTGGGATCGGCAGCTACCCTCTCAATGTGTAAGTGTGGTAAACTCTGTGGCCCGTAAATCCAGTAGTGCGCATGGGAGCTCAGTGCTGTTCTATAATATAGTGCAGGGTCTGGCGCTTGTAGACCTCCCATAGAGTTGGGCAATGTAAGAATGTGTATTTAACTCTAGGTTGCTGCCCGGCTGATGCAAGTTTTATTAATATTGTGCGAAGGACATCAAATATATGCTTTGGGAGAAGCATCAGAATGTTTTGAAACAGGAACAAATATCTAGGAAGCACTATCATTTTCTAAGAGAAATATAACCTATTAGCGAAAGTGGCAGATGAATTAAACGAGTGACATCTTCCAGTTTGGAGATTTCCTTCCAGTAGTTGTCAGAGAGAAGTAATTCAGGGTCAGTGTGCACTTGTACACCTAAATAGCGTACAGGATCAGTGGTCCATTGCAAAGGGAAGTTCAACTCCACTGGTGTCATGGATGGAGCCAGAGGAAAAATAATAGATTTGGCCCAGTTGACCTTTAGGCCTGATAGATCACCAGAGTGTGTGACCTCTGTGAGTACTGGAGTAAGAGGTCTACCCGGATCTCGGATATATAGAAGCATATTGTCACCATATGCAGAAATAATTAGACGAAAGCCAGGAAAACGCAGTCCTCTGTGCCCATGGTATTCTCTCTGTGTGCATGCCAATGGCTCTGCCACAATGGCATATAGCAGAGGTGACAGCGGACAACCCAACCCTGCTGAGTTCCTCTCAAAATTGTAATAGGAGGCATGACAGTGTTGCTTACCCTGATTCTGGCGTACAAAGTATTATTTAAAACAGCTATGAACCAGAGAAAAACTTCGCCCACTCCGATACGCCGAAGTACAGCTTTCATAAATGACCACTCCACTGAGTCAAATGCTTTCTCTGCATCTAGGAAGACGGCAGCAGCTTTGACCTAGGGGGTTAATATGCTGTATGGTGTCAAATACAGTTCTAATATGTGTTAAGCTAAACCCTGGGACAAAGCCAGCCTGCTCTGGACCCACCAGCAACGGGACCAACGGGGCTAGACAGTAAGCTAATATTTTGGCAAAAAGTTTTGTGCCCACATTCAGTATTGATAAGGGTCTGTAGGAAGAGCAATCATTTGGAGGCTTCCCTAGTTTCAGTATAGTAACTATCAGAGCTTCTCTCATAGTGGAGGACATCCCATCAGCTTCAACCATCTCTTTGTACAGGGTGACTAAATGCAGAATGGGCAACTCCTTAAATGCTTTGAAGAAGGTCACCGTAAGACCATCTGAGCCAGGGGCACCACCATCACGCATTGTTCTAAGTGCACTGAGAATCTAATTGGGATCGAGAGATGTCATAAGGTACTCTCTGTGTGAGTTGGTAAGCCATGACATTTGAATATGCTCCAAGTAGTCTTTCATGGCATCTTTTTTTTTAAAGAGTTTTATATTGCGCGAACTAGACTCCAAGATATCGGGTACTGAGGGCTTTACATCGCACTAGTTTCGTTACACAAGGACACCTTCATTTTTGTTAGGCATTTGGAGATTAGGTGATTTGCCCAGAATCACAGGATGTTGAGCGTCGTTGTCGACACTCAAACCCCATTCCCCAGCTTCGACGTAAGCCACTCTAGCGGTAAGGCTACATCCTCTCCCACACAGGAGCTATACAATTCTGTGTAATAGCTGCTAAATCTATCAGCAATGAGTGGATGTCTCATGTAACAAGCTGTCATCCTCCCCCCGTATCTCTACTATCGTGCTAGTCTCCCTTTTGTGATGTTGCAGTGCTGCCAGATCCGCGCCGGGGCGTTCACCCTCGCCATACATTCTCGCTATAGCGTACTTGCCTAAATGTTTCAATTCACTAACTGTGACCTCCCGATATTCCTCTAGAGCTTTTTTAATATCCTCAGGCAATTGTGCATCACCCCTTGTGGATGAGCCCGTTCCAGGTGATCCAGCCTTCTCTCCAGGGTCGAGGGTTCGTCTCTCAGGAAGAAGAGTACTCCCGTATGTTTAGAAACGGTGACCCCTCTAATAAACACCTTGAACGTCTCCCAAATTGTGGAAAAGTGGGTGACTGAACCAATATTATATCTGAAAAACACTTCAATTGAGGGGGCTAGCTCCGCCTTAAAAACTAGGTCTAGTATGGAGAATGGGGTAAACCTCCACGTAAAGGGTGCGCTCTTCTTGAGAGGTATTTCAATGTCAAAAAGTACAGGAGAATGATCTGAGTACATTCGGGTGAGCAGTTCACAAGTGACCACACGGGAAAAAGTGTATGTCGTAATGAGCCGAGTTGTGAGTGAACCCTGCAGTGTTAGGGGAACGCTTGCGCCATACATCAAGTAAACCTAGTTGCTCAATGATGTCTACTATAGCCCTAGCAGCAGCAGAAGGTTGTCAAGGAGGGCCCTTGGAGCGGTTGGGACAAGTTTAGGACACATTTGAAATCACCTCCCCAGATTTGTGGAAAGTCAGTCCCTTTAAGCAGATGGGAGGCTAGTGTCTGAGGAAAAACGGGGTCGTCATGGTTCGGGTCATAAACGTTGTCGAGATTGACATTCAGCTCTTCTTTATGGCATCTGGTGATAGCAAATCTACCATTTGGTCTGTACCTAATTCTTGCAGTGTAATGCAAGATTTTGAATTCACCCGCGTAAGGACCCCCTTGGCATGAAAAGTGAACCCTGCAGCACTGTAATGACCTTGCAATCGTCTGTGTGGAAGCATGCTACTATTGGGAATTAATTGGGAATTACTGCAGCATCCACTTGGTGCCATTTAAGATATACTACTACTTTGCGTAAATTTCCTAAAGTCGTTTAAAACCTGTATATTCCATGACAGGAATCTGACTCTGTTGTGCATATGATGTGCAGGGAGGCATGGGCGGGGCTGTAAGGAATCTGCAGTTAGATAGAGTCTCTACCAGGTAATGCATTACCGAAGGCAAGTAACTTGTTCATCTGATAGAGACTTCTAACTGCAGATTCCTTACCTTTGAATCAGATACCCAAGCCATACCATCCCAGCAGTGGGCTGTGGACTCATGGACTAGACTAAAAAGTCTTGCAGGACTAAGCGGGCAAAGTGCCCGTCCCTGCGCACTTGAACGTCAAGGCAATAATGTTTTGCGAGTGTGTGCAATGATGCCCACGTCGCTGCCTGACAGATGTCTTGGACTGGGACATGTTCCAGCCACGTCCAGAGGCGCAGATCCTCTCGACAAAGGGTCCATGCCCCCACCCGCCTTACTTGTTGCAGTACCATATGGCGGTGGTGTTGTCCGTGAACGCCTACACCAACTTTCCCTTGACAGCGGGAAGAAATGCTTTCAATGCCAAGCGAATCACTCAGATCTCCAACAACTTTATGTGGAGCCTCGTCTCCGCCGGAGACGAGTAACCCCTGATCTCCATCTCTCCCAAGTAGCCGGCCCATCGCAGAAGTGACACATTTGTCATGATTGTGAAATCTGGATGGGAAAGGGAGAGAGGTCTGCCTTTGTCCCAATCTCGGTTCGTTAACCACCACTGCAGATCCTTCGCAGCTCCTTCCGAGATCTGAAGCATGTCGGTGAGATATCCCTGATGCTGTGCCCATTGGAACTTCAAGTCCCACTGCAGAGCCCACATATGCCATATCGTGTGTCTTACCAACAGGTTGCAGGCGGCCATGAGGCCCAATAGCTTTAGAGTCAACCTCACCGAAATCCAGGATAGAGGCTGAAATATCGGAATCATAACCTGAATATCCTGGACTCGCTGCTTGTGAGGATAAGCCCGAAACTGCATTGTGTCCAGAACAGCTCCGATGAAAGGGAGCGTCTGAGAAGGAGTCAGGTGTGACTTCGGTATGTTTATACAGAACCCCAGCGAATGCAGGAGGTCCGCCATAGTCTGAAGGAAGGAGACGACTGACTGGGGCGAGGATGCCTTCAACAGCCAGTCGTCGAGGTAGGGGAAGACAGAAACCCCTAACCTGCGCAGATGAGCTGCAACCACCGCCATCACATTGGTGAACACCCAAGGGGCACTGGTA
Organism: Triturus cristatus; assembly: GCF_964204655.1. NCBI lineage: Eukaryota > Metazoa > Chordata > Amphibia > Caudata > Salamandridae > Triturus > Triturus cristatus. Next base: position 1,183,866,304 of record NC_140581.1, on the reverse strand, counting down.
AGGTCGAAGGGGAGCACAGTAAACTGAAAATGTTCGTGGCCTTCCTTGAACCGTAGGCTACGCCTGTGGCTCGGCAGGATGGCAAAGAGAAAATAGGCATCCTGCAGGTCCAGCGCTACCATCCAGTCTCCTTGGTCTACAGCAGACAAGAGTTGAGCCAATGTGAGCATTTTGAATTTCTCCTTTTTGAGGAAGAGATTGAAGGTCCGAAGGTCCAAAATAGGCCGAAGACCTAGAAAGTAGTGGGAATAACAGCCACTGCCTACTTCTGAAACTGGAACCCTTTTTATAGCTCTATTGGCCAAAAGCGCCGTAACTTGCTCTTGGAGTAGATTTAAGGATCCTCCGCCCACTGTTCCTGACTTGGCAGAATAGTTGGAGGAAAAGAAAGGTAAGGAAGAGAATAGCCCTCCTGGACTATCTGCAAGACCCACTTGTCTGTTACAGGTCTCCAGCGGGAGAGATGATGACGAATTCTCCCACCCATTGGAGTAGTGTGGTCCTGCAGAATCAGCCTAGGAAAGCTTGGAGACTGCGGCTGCTGGGGGCAGTGTGGCGGACGACTTCTGACCTCCATTCTGAGGATGAAATGTTCGGCGTCCACCCCCACGCACAGCTTGGGAAGTCTGTGCGGGACGGTGGCTAGGTTAGGGCCGACGAGTCTGGAAACTCCTTCCGTTGCCACGAAAGGGGCAAAAAGAAGACTAGCGACGAGGAGTGGAGGAGAGGCCCAAGGATCTGGCCGTAGCTCGAGAGTCCTTGAACCTGACCAGGGCTGAGTCAGCCTTTTGCCCAAAAAGGCGGGTTTCATCAAAGGGCATGTCCATCAAATTGGCTTGGACATCCCCGAGAAGCCAGATGTATGAAGCCAGGTATGGCACCTGAAGGCCACTGTTGATGAAATAGACCTGCTCAGCGAATCGGTTGCATCTAAACCACACCGAATGGTGAATATTGCCGCATCTCTCCCGTCCTCGACAGCCTGGGAGAGCACTGCCCGGGCCTCCTCAGGGATTTGTCGCAGCATTTGCGCAACCGTCTCCCAAAGAGAGTGGGAGAAACGGCCCAATAAGCATGTGGTATTCACCGACCGCAATGCCAGACTGGAGGAAGAAAACATCTTTTTCCCCAAAGAGTCCAGTCTCTTGGATTTCCTATCCGGAGGGGTGGAAGGGAATGCGCCCTGGGAAGTAGAGGCCTGCACAACCAAACTTTCTGGGGTGGTGTACTGCTCGATTTTCCCGGCCCTATTGTGTTGATGGGTGATTAGGGTGACTTCAGTCTCCCACCATTCAAGCTTAAGGGTTAGAGTAGTGAATGAAGTCTATTTACTAGGCACTTCGACATGATCCTGTGTTCTTCCCCATAGACTAGGGCTTGCACACATATCCTAGGGGATAGATTCGTTAGTATTAGGGATAACCTGCCCTGTAGTGAGGGTATTTCATGGAGCCGTGCTGAATTCAGGCCTGGTAGGCCTCAAACGGGAGAGACTCCATCTTTCTTTCTGCTCTGGCAGCTTGAGATGCTTCTAGGTTAAAGGGGATGTTTTAGTTATGAGGTGTTATTCGCTTGGAGAGAACCGGTTCAGACCGGCCCTTATCGAAGGATTGTATTTTTCTTCATGCCGAAGACACTACATCAGGCCGGCCGGCTGGGAAAGTGTCCTTGGTACGGGGAGGTACAAGAATTTGGTGGGCGGCAGGTTACGGGCCGGAATTTTCCATGAGGAAATGCACCTCTATATTAGTGAAAGTCTGAGGCAATTACGAGGCACTTACTTCAGTCCGTAGGCGGCATCTAGCCGTTAGCAGTAAAGCTACTACTTATTCCAGGGAAGACAGATGACAAACTTGAAGGCGGAGAAAAACCCAGAGACAGATACTCTTCTAGCAGAATTGCCAGAGAGGAGAGAGTAGCCGATGAGGAAGAGGTCCCAGTGACTCGGAGAAGGGAGCTGTGACTACGGAGGTGTGACCTCCAGGCGAGCCGAGGCACAGACGAGAAGGGAACCTAGATGACCATTGAGTGCAGGCTACACACGACTAAGGTGATGTCGACCCCTTTCTTATCAGAGTGTACAACCTAATCTTTTACTTTTCTTTGCAGGTTATGTGTTACACAGTAATGTTATGTGATTGCGTATATAATAAATAATAAAGTATCCAGTTTGTAGTGAATCAACATGTGCTGCGTGTTCTTGTATAAGAGGGTAGCCTATTCTTCTAGTCAGCTGTGACTTGACATGAACAGATGTTAACCCTGATCAGGTAAGTGGTAACTGAATAAGGGAGAGAGGAACCCCTCGAACCAGAGAACAGGTTGTGCTCAAACTGGCAGTTCTTGTGTGATCTGATAAATAGTAAAACTGATTCCCCTGTTGTATGTTATGGTAATCATAGGATGAACTTGTATTGAGGCTGCCGTCTGGGTAGGAAGTCCTGGGTCCGTCTGGGACCGCGAGGCTAAGGCTGCCGTCTGGGTAGGAAGTCCTGGGTCCGTCTGGGACCGCGAGGCTAAGGCTGCCATCTGGGTAGGAAGTCCTGGGTCCGTCTGGGACCGCGAGGCTAAGGCTGCCGTCTGGGTAGGAAGTCCTGGGTCCGTCTGGGACCGCGAGGCTAAGGCTGCCGTCTGGGTAGGAAGTCCTGGGTCCGTCTGGGACCGCGAGGCTAAGGCTGCCGCCTGGGTAGGAAGTCCTGGGTCCGTCTGGGACCGCGAGGCTAAGGCTGCCGTCTGGGTAGGAAGTCCTGGGTCCGTCTGGGACCGCGAGGCTAAGGCTGCCGTCTGGGTAGGAAGTCCTGGGTCCGTCTGGGACCGCGAGGCTAAGGCTGCCGTCTGGGTAGGAAGTCCTGGGTCCGTCTGGGACCGCGAGGCTAAGGCTGCCGTCTGGGTAGGAAGTCCTGGGTCCGTCTGGGACCGCGAGGCTAAGGCTGCCGTCTGGGTAGGAAGTCCTGGGTCCATCTGGGACCGCGAGGCTAAGGCTGCCGTCTGGGTAGGAAGTCCTGGGTCTGTCTGGGACCGCGAGGCCGCCACTTGTATTATAAGAGGTCGAGATATATACATATATATATATATATAACAAACTTCTCTCTCGCTTCACCCTTAGTCATAGGGTTCGTCGCAATGAAGGAAAGCACGGCACCACAGAGAACACTTGAAGTGTTTATTCAGCAAGATAACATCAGTAACACGCACAAAAGGACGGTCGACGCGTTTCGGCACTCAGCCTTCAACTGGACCATATATATATATAGAGTAGGAATTCCCTGTCCTTAGGTGGTATCTGTGGTTACTTGTTGTGAATAAGCCCTAGGGAGAGGGTAACGTTCTGGCTGGGTTAGAGAGGCTCTAATGAGCGGGTTCTATCTGATCCGAAAACCCAAGCAGAACATTTGGCGTCACGAACCGTTTTCGAAACCTGTGTGCGTCGTGTTGTCTCGTGTTTGCTTTCGGCGTGTGCGTGGTTTTGTTTGTATATTATTTGTGGTATTCTTGTGTGTATAGTTTTTTCTTCTTCTTTCTTTTCTTTTTCTTTCTTTTCTTCTTTCTTTTTCACGATGTTTTCTAGAAAGTCAAAATCTACTTTTAAGTTGCCCGTTGATATTCCCGGATGGGATTCAACGCCTTATGAAGCCTTAGCCCGTGAGTGGGCTGATTCTACTGGTTTGAGTGAGAATTGGAATTCTTCTTTGGAGCTGGCGGAGCCGGCTAATGTGATTACTTGTTTACAGAAGGCACCCATCTCGAAGGGTGAGGAGATTCCCGTTTTGGGGCGCAGAGGTTGGATTGTTCTGTCTGCGTACAGGATTCTGCATGAGAGGTTGTTAAAGCTACAGATATCTCTTAAGGATGTGGAAGCGCACTTTGTTGAGATTCAGAATTCTCATACTTTGTTGCGGTGTCAAAATAAGTTGCTTGCTGACAAACTTGAGACTTACCAGACTATTGCCGAGAGGGCGGCTGTGCGAATTGCTCGTTATAAATACAAGAATCGGCGCGGTCGGGTTTCGACGCGAAAGGTGCGTCTGGTCGTGGCGAAAGCCGGACTGGATTGGAATCCTGATAAATGGGATGGTAATATCTGGAATTCGAGTGATTCTTGTTCCTCGGGTGAGGACTCTGTCAAGCGCGGGTCCTCTCGCTCCCGCCATGATTGTAAGCCTGCTTCTCGCACCCCTGATGGTGCACCCCGTGATTGCGCTCGTCCTTCGAGCGGGGTTGATGCTTCTTCCACTGATTGTTCCTCTACGTGTACTGGTCGAGCTCCTTGTGATGCTCATCCCGCGGTCTCGGTGCATCCAGTTTTTCGTCGGAAGTTGCAGCAGTATCCCGCTGCTCCGCAGGGTGTTTCTTTAGACTCCTTAGAGGACTTTACTCAACAGGAAATTAGTGATATTTTGCAGCAATTTCGGCAGCGAGCTGGTGAGACCTTACTCACATGGATGGTGCGCCTTTATGAACTGGGCGCTGCTGGCATTATGTTGGATAATGGCGATTGTTTGAAGTTTTGTTCCTTGAGTTCGGATTCTACTGTACAGGATCATTTTCGTAACTATAATGGTGGTGGTCAAATTTCTTTACTTCAATTGGCGACTGAGGGTTGTAATATAAAGTATCCTACTGAGTCTGATTGGCCTGTGAATGACAAACCATGGTATACTTTGCGCGACGCTGCACAACGTCTCAAAGAGGAGGTGATGAAAACGGCAATTTTTCTGGGTACTGCTGACAGGTTGCTTGATGGTTCGTTGACATCTTCTGTGCGGAATCGTATTATTCGTTCTTCCCCTGTTGCTTATAAGCAGGTCATGATGACTTTATTGATTAATCAAACTGGTAACGTGTTATCTACGGTACTGGAATCGGTACGCCAACTCGGTGAGTTGGGTGAGTGGTTTAAACCTGAACGTCAGTCCCGGCCTGACACTCGTACTCCTGGTGACAATAAACTTACTAGACGTGATATCTTTTCTGGTCTTCTGGCCGATGGTGTGCGGAGGGAGGACATTGACGGTGAGACTACTGCTCGTTTGTGGGAGTTGTTTCGCAAACGTGGCTTGGATCGGAAGGAGGGTGCCCGGCGTGTTCGGACGACTGAGTGTGATCGTGGTGGTTCTAACGGTAGCGGTGATGACGACCGCCGTGGGCGCTCTGTTCGTCGTGATGATCGACGTTATGTACGTGATATGTCCCCCCGTCGAGAGAGAGATAGAGAGAGAGAAGAGGAAAGAGAGAGAGGAAAAAATGATTATGTTTACAGCAGACGTAGAGATGATAGGGATCAATCCCCTGAGTTGAGGAGGAGAGAGGATCGTCATAGTTTAGCCGATCGAAACCAGCAGTGTACTGCAGAAGACACGAATCCTTTTCGTACTGGGAATGGATATGAACAGGAGGTACCGATACCTAAGAAACGTGAGAGTCTTTATCCTGATTTATCCTGGTACACAGAATGCAGTAAGCATGACTAGGAAATAGGTCAAGCTCCAGTACACAGATGGGCTCACAGAGATAATAGACCCTATCTAGATATTGAAATTTATTGGAGACATCGTAATATCCAAAGGGCCCGAGCATTGGTAGATACAGGAGCGGAGGCCACTCTTATTCATGGAAAATCAAAGAAGTTTAAAGGTCAGCCTTTTACAATTACCGGATTAGGTGGAAAGGAAACTCCTGCCGTTCAAACTTTACTTGAAATGAGAATAGGTAGAATCCCTAGAAAAGCATACTCTGTACTAGTGGTGCCACTCTTGGAATTCATAATTGGAATTGATATTTTGAAAGGAATGACTTTGCATTTAGATGATGGATGTTACCAATTTGGAACTACGCATTATATATCGTCCAGGCCTATACGGGTTGGTCGTTTACGAATGCCCCCCATAAAAGTTCCTCAGGCAACAACAGTGGTTTGTCAGAAGCAGTATCGTATTCCAGGTGGTCATGAGGAGATTAGTACCACTATTCAGGAGTTGGTGGATGCAGGTGTTATAGCCCCAGTTACCTCTGCTTGGAATAATCCTGTTTGGCCTGTACGTAAGAGTGATAATTCTTGGCGTATGACTGTTGATTATCGAGAATTGAACAAACACACACCCTCTTTGACCGTTGCAGTACCGGATGTCATTACTCTACTTGAAAGAATCCAAAAACATCCGGGTACATGGTATGCGTCCATTGATATTGCTAATGCTTTCTTTTCGATTCCGATTGCCCCTGAGTGTCAGGAACAGTTCAGTTTTACATGGAATGGGCATCAGATGACGTTTAGAAGTCTTCCTCAGGGCTATGTGCATAGTCCTACGATATGTCACCGGCTGGTGGCAGAGCATTTGGCTGAGGTACCGGTTCCTCCACAAATTCAGATGTGTCATTATATTGATGATGTTTTGATCCAAGGCGAAACACAAGAGGAAGTTCAGACCCAATTGGACAGAGTCATTGGGTGCCTGCGTGAGAAAGGTTGGGAAATCAATCCGGATAAATTACAAGGCCCGTCCCAGGCTGTAAAATTTTTGGGTATTAATTGGCATGAAGGGCACCGTGAAGTGATCCCTCAGGTTAAACAGAAAATTCTTGATTTTGCAGTTCCAAGGAATAGGAAAGAAGCCCAAAGCTTCATTGGTTTATTTGGTTTTTGGCGTCAGCATATTCCTCATTTGAGTCAAATATTGGCCCCCTTGTACCGTGTCACTCGTAAAAAGAATGCATTTGATTGGGATAAACCACAGCAAAATGCGTTCAACCTAGCAAAAGAGGCAATTCAACATGCTTTGGATTTATGGCCCGTACGTGATGGTGAGGTAGATTTGAATGTGTCTGTACAGGGCCTTTATGCGAATTGGAGTTTGTGGCAGAAGCAAGGCAGGAGTAGAGTGCCGCTGGGTTTCTGGACCAAAAAGTTACCTGATGCTGGTGAGCGTTATACACCTTTTGAGAAACAGTTACTTGCATGTTATTGGGCTCTGGTGGATACCGAGCAACTGACTTTGGGTCATGATATAGTTTTGCGACCTGAAATTCCTATCATGCAGTGGGTTATGAGTTCGCCGAAAACTCACCGAATTGGACATGCTCAAGAGGCGAGTGTGATTAAATGGAAATGGTATATACAAGACAGGGCACGTGTGGGACAGAAAGGAGTTGCATCTTTACATGAGCAGGTGGCGCGAGCGCCATCGACTGAGACTGAGAGTGAATGTTCCGTACCTTTAGTACAGGAGTCTCCTGTCAAGTGGGGTAGACCTTTTGATGATTTGTCCGCAGAAGACAGGAACCATGTCTGGTTTACGGATGGTTCAGCAAGGTTCATAGGGACGAAACGGCACTGGAAAGCGGTATCCTATAATCCGATCACACAAAAACTGCTGAGCACAACTGGTGAAGGTAAGAGCAGTCAATTTGCTGAACTTTATGCTGTTTATCAAGTCCTGAAACAAGAATTACCTGGCACATGTCATATTTTCACCGATTCTTGGTCTACTGCCAATGGATTGGCAGTTTGGTTACCGACTTGGCATTCCCATAATTGGGAATTGCATTCAAAACAATTGTGGGGAAAAGAATTATGGCAAGAGATTTGGGAGATGCTCCCACAGAGTACTGTTACAATCTTCCATGTGGATGCTCACACCCCGATAGATTCTCTTGACAAATTTTTTCATAACATTGCAGATGAGGAATCTAAAATTGCTGAGGCAGTGGTGGACAGGCAAGATTCTGATATTGCGGGATTGGCGAAATGGGCCCACCAGAAGGCAGGACATTTTGGAGAGAAAGCCACTAGCAGGTGGGCTGCTGATCGGGGAATTTATATTCCCCTAGATTTGATCAAGAATGTTATTTTACATTGTCCCATTTGTCAGCATATCAGACAGCGCAAAGTGCCCCAAATTGTTAAAGGTCATTTACATCGCGGGAAACTGCCCGCTCAAATTTGGCAAATTGATTACATCGGTCCACTTCCCATGAGTAGGAATTGTCAATATGTTTGCACTATTGTTGATACATACAGTGGCCTGTTGGTAGCCCTTCCCTGTAAGCAAGCTACCCAATTGAATACCATTAAAACATTGGAATTGATTATGATGTATTATGGTGTGCCATTCCAAATTCAATCTGATAATGCATCCCATTTTCGTGGAAGATTGGTACAGGAATTCTGTGTGGAAAACAATATTGACTGGATATTTCATGTCCCATACTATCCACAGGCCTCGGGTCTTGTGGAGAGATTGAATGGTCTGCTGAAGGAGCAGCTACGTAAATTGACAGATGACAAATATAAGAATTGGCGAGACTTATTGCCCCAAGCGCTATTAATTTTAAATAATCGTCCTTTTCTAAATGCTGAATCTCCACTTATGCGTTTGTTCCCTCCGAATGTTAATGCTCAGCCAAATGAAATCAGAGAGACTGTGATGTACTGGGAAATTACTCCCGGAGCTTTGGCTCCATGTAGAGCGACCCCAGGGCCGGCAGGTTTAGACTTGCATGCCATGGATGACACTGTTATAAAAGGTAAAGATCGGGTCATCATCGCGACCGGTGTTGGTGTTCATATACCACCCGGGAATTTTGGATTAATCGCCCCTAGATCGGGGCTGGCTGTAAAAGGCATTCAGGTACTTGGAGGGGTCATTGACAGTGATTATCAGGGAGAGATTAAGGTGCTCCTGCTGAATAGCAGTGAGGCTGACTTGCTAATCCATCGAACTGACCGAGTGGCTCAATTACTCATAATGCCTGTCTTCAGTGGTGGGATGGTAAAAGGCACTGCCCCAACTTTGCTAACTGTACGGGGCCAGAAAGGTTTTGGCTCCACTGATAACCCTGGGGCCAGGGTTTGGGTGCAGTCGCCTATGACTCTCCCTGAACAGGCAGAGGTCATTGCCACCGGTCATGACAACACCATTTTAGTTATGAGACCAGGGAAAGATAGCTGGGAAGCGGTCCCGGCTGACAAATGTTACTTACGAGAATGATTAATGCCTGTATTTGATTCTCTTTCAGATCATTCTTTGGACTGTTGCTGCAGGATGTGTCGTCGTCGGACTATTTTCGGGTTGGTTCGACGAGAGAGGAGGAATCCCGTCGACCCGGGATGAGCTACGCACCCGAGTGTCGCGTTCCCTCGCTGCGTGGGATTCGTCATCGAACTTTTGGACCTTACTGGCGAAAAGGGTGACCGCTGCTCCTCACTTTTGTTTGACGCCGATGAGATCTGTACACGACATCTTAGCGACCTGTCTGGTTGCTGTCCCTGCTTCGCTGGAAACGTTAACTAATATTTTCAACATTTCAAAGGCTCGCCCCAATGTTCTTCTGGGCGATTTTGCCACCCATGCGTATTGCCCCTTATGTACTGAACTACCAGACCAGATACCCCCCGTCCAGTCCCAAATAGTTACCTATAATATCACACAAGGAGATATGTGTTTTTTCCTTACGTGTAATCCTAGTGCAATTTCTGAATGTCTGCGTCTAAAATTGAAAGGTGCTACTTCCTTCACCCTTCATGAGCGAACTTTGTGCCTTCAAAGGACACCGAAAACATGTGCTTCGGTCCAGAACAATATGACTTGCAAGAGTTTGGTCGTTACCCCTAGTCATTATCGCACGATGTTACTACCTGCCGGATGGCTTTTCTCATGTGGTAATACTTCCTGGCCATATGTCCCCGCAAATATTTCTGGTGGCCCTTGTGCCATTACGAGACTCAGTTTACTGATGTTCTCGTCACATCCGAATGCCAATTCTCGTGTGATTCGAGATACAGTGATGTTACAGGAGGATTGTGACTCATCTTTGCATTTATATTTCAAGTCTGAATACCTTAGCCTGGCTATTTCAATTCTTGGTGTTCCTGCTTTGGCGGTTTATAATGCTAAATCTATTGAGAAAATGGCCTGCTGGATGGTAAAATCCATTAATCATACTTCTACAGTCCTGTCTGACATGCTGTTAGACGCCCAGGGTGAACGGAGAGCCATCTTGCAAAATCGAGCGGCCATTGATTATCTTTTGCTTAAACATGGACACGACTGTTCCGATTTTGAGGGTCTCTGTTGTTTTAACTTGTCTGATCATACACAATCTATTCGCGCTCATATTGACAGGCTACATGACTTGACGGAGGAAGTTAAAAAACACATGGACCGGGGCTGGTTTGACTGGCTCTTTAATTGGTTACCTGATTTGTATCTGCTACGTCAAATATTAGGAGGTATTCTGATTACCATCGCTGTTTTGATTTCTATCTGTTGCTTTATTCAGTGTATTCCTTCACTACTTCAATTTTGCACATTTGGTACTAGACATAGATCTGTTAGCTTTGTTTCATATTATTCTTCCACAGATGTTAGTTCTGTTTAATGAATGTATAATAGACTGAAGTCAAGGGTGAAATGTACTGCTCGATTTTCCCGGCCCTATTGTGTTGATGGGTGATTAGGGTGACTTCAGTCTCCCACCATTCAAGCCTAAGGGTTAGAGTAGTGAATGAAGTCTATTTACTAGGCACTTCGACATGATCCTGTGTTCTTCCCCATAGACTAGGGCTTGCACACATATCCTAGGGGATAGATTCGTTAGTATTAGGGATAACGAACAAGTTACTTACCTTCGGTAACGCTTTTTCTGGTGGATACAGTATCTGCCTGTGGATTCCTCACCTTGTGAATATCCCCTGCGCCAGCATTCCACGGAACTTTTCTTCCCCAGCATTCCACGTCGACGTGGGCGACGTCACAATACATCGGCTCCGCACGCGACTCCGTGCGACGTCATCGGAGCCATAAGAAGCCCACGTCGGCGTGATGACGTCAGTTCCACCCATTTTTTCCGTGCCTTCGAGGCGAACAGGTGAACCAACGACAATCCCAAGTATACACAGTATATAGAAAAACCAATACATATACATAGCATACAAAACAAAGGAATGCTAATCAAACAAGCATTACCTACAAATGTACAAGAGAAAATATAAGCATTTCAAACAAGACCAATTTCATGGTATACAAAAGGTGGACAACGGGGAGGCGGGTGGGTTGGTGAGGAATCCACAGGCAGATACTGTATCCACCAGAAAAAGCGTTACCGAAGGTAAGTAACTTGTTCTTCTGATGGATACATCTGCCAGTGGATTCCTCACCTTGTGAATAGATTCCCACAGCAGTCCCCACTCCCGGAGGAGGGTGTCCACCTTCCTATACCAGAAAGTCTTGCAAGACAGAGCGCGCGAAGTGGCCCTCCCTCCTCATCTCAGAGTCCAAGCAATAATGCTTTGCGAAAGTATGGAGGGAGGCCCAAGTCGCGGCCTTACAAATATCTGCCACAGGAACACCCCGGGCCAGAGCAGATGTTGAAGACTTAGCTCTAGTAGAGTGAGCACGAATACCCTCAGGAGGAGTCTTACCAGCCAAGGCGTAGCAGATCTTGATGGTCAGTATAATCCACCTTGACAGCGTGCGCTTGTGCACCGCTCTACCTTTAGAACGACCAACGTAGCCAATAAAAAGCTGGTCATCAATACGAAAGTCCTTGGTCCTGTCCAAATAAAAACTCATAGCCCTCTTCGGGTCAAGGCGATGGAGTCTTTCTTCTTCTTTGGAAGGATGAGGGGGTGGATAAAAAACAGGGAGGGTAATAGACTGCCCCAAATGGAAAGGAGTAACAACTTTTGGCAGGAAAGCAGCCCTGGTCCTGAGAACCATCCTTTCAGCATGTAAGGTAAGAAAAGGAGGTTTGGAACTAAGAGCTTGAAGCTCACTTACCCTCCTTGCCGAGGTTATGGCTACAAGAAAGACCACCTTAAAGGACAACAGCCTCAAATGACAATTATGAAGAGGCTCAAATGGGGACCCCATTAAAAAGGTTAAGACAAGATTAAGGTCCCACTGAGGCATTACAAATGGAGTGGGAGGAAACATGTTTGTAAGGCCCTTGATGAACCTCAGAACAACCGGAGATTTAAACAACGAAGGTTGATCTGGAAGGCACAGAAATGCCGATAAGGCCGAAAGGTAGCCCTTGACCGTGGCCACAGCACAACCCTGCTGAGCCAAGGAAAGAGCAAACTGAAGCACATCAGAAAGATGAGCCTTTAAAGGGTCAATGGATCTCTCTCCACACCACTTTACAAACTTAGACCACCTGTAGGAATATATGGACTTGGTGGAGTGTCGCCTGGCCGATAAAATAACGTCCACCACATCAGGTGGGAGAGAGAAGGAACTCAGGTTGCCCCGTTCAATCTCCAGGCATGAAGGTGTAAGCTCTGGAGGTGGGGGTGTAGAACCTGCCCCTCCGACTGCGAGAGGAGGTCTGCCCTCAAAGGGAGACGGAGCGGAGGGCACGAGGAGAGGTGGAGAAGATCTGTGTACCACACCCTTCTTGGCCAGTCCGGGGCGACCAAAATAACTTGGGCCCGGTCTTGGCGAATCTTCCTCAGAACCCGAGGAATCAAGGGTATGGGAGGAAACGCGTAAAGGAGCCGTGAGCCCCAACTCAACTGAAACGCGTCCCCCAACGCCCCCTGCATCGGATACTGGAGACTGCAGAATGACGGGCAGTGCGCGTTCTCTCGGGTGGCAAACAGGTCCACCCGAGGTGTCCCCCACGTCCGAAAGACGCGACGAACCACCTCCGGATGGAGCCTCCACTCGTGGTCGGCGGAGAACTGCCGACTAAGACTGTCCGCACGCACGTTCAGCACCCCGGCCAGATGATTTGCCATCAGACAAATCTGATGGTCCTGAGCCCAGGACCATAGACGTAAGGCCTCTCTGCAGAGACAAAGAGACCCTACTCCTCCCTGTTTGTTTATATACCACATCGCGGTCGTGTTGTCCGTCAGGACTTGAACTGACTGACCGCGAAGGGAAGGGAGGAAGGCCTTGAGAGCCAAACGAATCGCCCGCAATTCCAGAAGGTTGATATGAAACAACCTCTCCTCTGGAGACCAAAGACCCTTGATCTCCAGATCCCCCAGATGAGCTCCCCACCCTAAGGTGGAGGCATCCGTTATCACTGTGGCCACCGATGGAGGTAGATGGAAAGGCTTTCCTTGGGACAGATTGCCCTCCACGCTCCACCAAGACAGATCCGCTGCAGCTTCTCCGGAGATCTTGATCGACTCCCCGAGATCCCCGTTGTGCTGATACCACTGCTTGCGGAGGCACCACTGGAGCGCCCTCATGTGCCAGCGTGCATGGTTGACCAACAGAATGCAGGAAGCGAACAGACCGAGCAGGCGAAGGACCTTCAGAACTGGAACAACCGCTCCACTGTGGAACAAAGGGACCATCTCCTGAATGTCGAGAATCCTTTGAGGAGGAGGGAATGCTCGACACACAGTAGTGTCCAGTACTGCCCCTATAAACAGGTTGCGTTGAGAGGGCACCAGGTGAGATTTGGGCACATTGATTGAAAAACCCAAGTCGAATAACAGCTGAGTTGTCACCTGCAGATGACGCTGCACCATCTCTGGGGACTCTGCCTTCAGAAGCCAGTCGTCCAGGTAGGGGAAAACCGGAATCCCCGACCTCCTGAGATGAGCAGCCACCACTGCCATCACCTTTGTGAAGACTCGAGGTGCAGTAGTAAGACCAAACGGGAGGACCGCAAACTGATAATGCTGCGACCCAACCGTAAAACGGAGATACTTCCTGTGCGACTTCAGGATTGGGACATGGAAGTACGCGTCCTGCAAGTCGAGCGACACCATCCAGTCTCCTTGCTGCAACGCTTGAAGAACCTGCGCAAGGGTCAGCATCTTGAACTTCTCCTGTTTCAGGTAAAAATTCAAGATTCTGAGGTCCAGAATCGGACGCAATCTGCCGTCCTTCTTGGGGATCAGGAAATACCGGGAGTAGCATCCCTGACCCCTTTCCTGCTTCGGAACCACCTCTATTGCGCCCTTCTGAAACAAAGCTTGAACTTCTTTCTGCAGGAGAAGCAGATGGTCCTCCGAGCAATAACCTTGGCAAGGAGGGTAAGGGGGAGGAAACTCCCGAAAGGGAAGGGCGTACCCAGTCTCTACGAGGTTCAAAACCCAAAGGTCGGTTGTAACAGATTTCCAACCCCGTAGAAAGTAGGACACCCGACCCCCCACAGGTCTTACATGATCCGGGATGGGGGATCTAGGGCTGCTTCCCTGAAGCCTCATTTGGAGCAGAGGAGGAGGAGGAAGAAGAGGGGTTACGACCAGAACCTCTCCGACCCCTTTGCTTCCCTCTATAGGAGCGATAGAGGGGATTTTGCTGCTGTTGTTGCTGCTGTTGTTGTGGCTGTCGGAAGGAGCGAAAGGATGACCTTCCGAATCCCCTAGCCTTACGGAAAGTTGAACCTCTCACAGGAACCTGCAGACCCAAGGACTTCGCCGTTAACCTACTGTCCTTAAAACGTTGAAGAGCAGAATCTGCCTTCTCCCCAAACAACTTTTGTCCATCAAAGGGCAGATCCACCAGCGCGGCCTGGACATCTGCAGAAAACCCTGAGGAACGGAGCCAAGCTTGTCTCCTTGCGGCAATGGACGACCCCATAATTCTCGCCACAGAGTCCGCCGTATCCAGCCCAGACTGGATCACCTGCCTGGCAGCTGCCTGAGTGTCCGCCACAACCTCCATGAAGGACGACTTATCCCCCTCAGGTAACTTAGGGGCCAGAGTTTTTATAGAGTCCATCAGGGCATGAACATAACGCCCCAGCAAGCACGTAGCATTTGATGACTTCAACGCCATACTTCCTGAGGAGAAAGTCTTTTTGGCCGCCTGATCAACTTTCTTTGACTCCCTATCAGCAGGAGATTGGGGGAAAGCACCCGAAGCATGTTTAGAACATGAAGCCTGCACCACTAGGCTCTCCGGAGAAGGATGCGTGGATAAAAAATCCGGGTCTCCTGGCGCAACCCTGTATCTCCTTGCCACCTGCCTGCAAACTGCTGGAGCTGACAGAGGCTTCTTCCACACCTCCAACACTGGTTCCAAGAGAGCCTCATTGAAAGGTAGCAAAGGCTCCGAAGCCGACGTCGGGGAGTGCAACACCTCTGTGAGCAGATTGGACTTGTACTCCACAGAGGGCAGCTGCAGATCTAACAACTCCGCGGCCTTCTTGATCACAACATGGTAGGGCGCCAATTCCTGTGGTGGAGAAGACCTTGAAGAAGCATGCTCCCACTCCGGGGTGGTATCCAAACCACTTGCTACCTCTATACCTCCAAACTCATCCGAAGAAGAGTCGACTTCACCTTCTACCACCTCAGCACGAAATCTTTCCTCCTCCAAAACCCTTTGGGCCTCACACCTCGATCGATTCCGGGGAACCGGCGTCGTCGACGTCGTACGCGGCGTCGGTGGAGCCAAAGGCATCGGCGTCGGAGGCGCTACAGGTGGAGTCGGCGGCGCCGGATGCGGCGTCGATGGAGCCGGCCTCGGCGTCAAAGAAGGCTCCGAAGATTGACCATCCATCCGAGGTCGAGCCGGATTCCCAACCGGCGCCGGAAACTGCCAAGAAGGCGCCATCGGCATAAAAGGCAGAAAAGGAGCCTGAGCGTATTGCTGCGGCACTCCCAGAGAAAACGCCATCGGACCCACGGGACCTGCTGGTGCTCCGGATGGGAAGGATGCTCTCTGAAAAATGCCATACATGGCATTCAGAAATCCCGAAGGATCCGTACCTGGAGCCGGGAATTGGGGATAAGGAACTGCCCCTGTATCCTCCTGTGGAGCCACCGGCGTCGGCTCCTCCGAATCCTCCACCGGAACAGCGGAGTCATCAGGCACCGGGACAGACTCTTCCTGCTCCTGCTCCACATCAGATTCCACCCGACCCGGAGTCGAAGCCTTGGACGGCGCCGGCGACGGCGTCGGGGAACGAGCCAGAGTCCGCTTCGGAGAGGGAGACTTCGAAGACTTATCCGGAGAAGGCGAAGGAGACAAGACCTTGCTCTGACGTCGACGAGGCGAAGCCAACCTCGACCTCTTAGACTTCGAGGACCGACGCCGAGAAGAATGCTTCCTCTTCTTATGGTGCTTCTTCGACTTCGACGACCTCGAAGTCGAAGACTCCCGCCTGGACTTCTCCTTTTTCCTCCCTCTCTTCTCCTCACCGATCTTCTTCATGAAGAGTTTGGTCTTCCTCTCCTTCAGTGCTTTAGGATTCATGCTCCTACAGCACCCGCACTCATCCACATCATGATCAGAGGAGAGACACCATAAACAATTCTGATGCGGATCCGTCATGGACATCAGGCCTCCGCACTCCCTACAGGGCTTAAAGCCCGACTTCCTCGTCGAAGACATACCGATTTCAACAAGAATACACCACTAGATTACAAAGTATCTAGAGAGCACTGGGAAAAAACCGTTGCGCGTCGACGGCGCGGAAAAAAGGGAACTGACGTCATCACGCCGACGTGGGCTTCTTATGGCTCCGATGACGTCGCACGGAGTCGCGTGCGGAGCCGATGTATTGTGACGTCGCCCACGTCGACGTGGAATGCTGGGGAAGAAAAGTTCCGTGGAATGCTGGCGCAGGGGATATTCACAAGGTGAGGAATCCACTGGCAGATGTATCCATCAGAACTGCCCTGTAGTGAGGGTATTTCATGGAGCCGTGCTGAATTCAGGCCTGGTAGGCCTCAAACGGGAGAGACTCCATCTTTCTTTCTGCTCTGGCAGCTTGAGATGCTTCTAGGTTAAAGGGGATGTTTTAGTTATGAGGTGTTATTCGCTTGGAGAGAACCGGTTCAGACCGGCCCTTATCGAAGGATTGTATTTTTCTTCATGCCGAAGACACTACATCAGGCCGGCCGGCTGGGAAAGTGTCCTTGGTACGGGGAGGTACAAGAATTTGGTGGGCGGCAGGTTACGGGCCGGAATTTTCCATGAGGAAATGCACCTCTATATTAGTGAAAGTCTGAGGCAATTACGAGGCACTTACTTCAGTCCGTAGGCGGCATCTAGCCGTTAGCAGTAAAGCTACTACTTATTCCAGGGAAGACAGATGACAAACTTGAAGGCGGAGAAAAACCCAGAGACAGATACTCTTCTAGCAGAATTGTCAGAGAGGAGAGAGTAGCCGATGAGGAAGAGGTCCCAGTGACTCGGAGAAGGGAGCTGTGACTACGGAGGTGTGACCTCCAGGCGAGCCGAGGCACAGACGAGAAGGGAACCTAGATGACCATTGAGTGCAGGCTACACACGACTAAGGTGATGTCGACCCCTTTCTTATCAGAGTGTACAACCTAATCTTTTACTTTTCTTTGCAGGTTATGTGTTACACAGTAATGTTATGTGATTGCGTATATAATAAATAATAAAGTATCCAGTTTGTAGTGAATCAACATGTGCTGCGTGTTCTTGTATAAGAGGGTAGCCTATTCTTCTAGTCAGCTGTGACTTGACATGAACAGATGTTAACCCTGATCAGGTAAGTGGTAACTGAATAAGGGAGAGAGGAACCCCTCGAACCAGAGAACAGGTTGTGCTCAAACTGGCAGTTCTTGTGTGATCTGATAAATAGTAAAACTGATTCCCCTGTTGTATGTTATGGTAATCATAGGATGAACTTGTATTGAGGCTGCCGTCTGGGTAGGAAGTCCTGGGTCCGTCTGGGACCGCGAGGCTAAGGCTGCCGTCTGGGTAGGAAGTCCTGGGTTCGTCTGGGACCGCGAGGCTAAGGCTGCCGTCTGGGTAGGAAGTCCTGGGTCCGTCTGGGACCGCGAGGCTAAGGCTGCCGTCTGGGTAGGAAGTCCTGGGTACGTCTGGGACCGCGAGGCTAAGGCTGCCGTCTGGGTAGGAAGTCCTGGGTCCGTCTGGGACCGCGAGGCTAAGGCTGCCGCCTGGGTAGGAAGTCCTGGGTCCGTCTGGGACCGCGAGGCTAAGGCTGCCGTCTGGGTAGGAAGTCCTGGGTCCGTCTGGGACCGCGAGGCTAAGGCTGCCGTCTGGGTAGGAAGTCCTGGGTCCGTCTGGGACCGCGAGGCTAAGGCTGCCGTCTGGGTAGGAAGTCCTGGGTCCGTCTGGGACCGCGAGGCTAAGGCTGCCGTCTGGGTAGGAAGTCCTGGGTCCGTCTGGGACCGCGAGGATAAGGCTGCCGTCTGGGTAGGAAGTCCTGGGTCCATCTGGGACCGCGAGGCTAAGGCTGCCGCCTGGGTAGGAAGTCCTGGGTCCGTCTGGGACCGCGAGGCTAAGGCTGCCGTCTGGGTAGGAAGTCCTGGGTCCGTCTGGGATCGCGAGGCCGCCACTTGTATTATAAGAGGTCTGGATATATACATATATATATATATATATATATATATATATATATATATATATATATATAGAGAGAGTAGGAATTCCCTGTCCTTAGGTGGTATCTGTGGTTACTTGTTGTGAATAAGCCCTAGGGAGAGGGTAACGTTCTGGCTGGGTTAGAGAGGCTGTAATGAGCGGGTTCTATCTGATCCGAAAACCCAAGCAGAACAGGTGGGTGTTGGCTGGGGAACTTTGGGTCGCCCGCTGCTGGGCGACGGCGGCGTGCAATCGTCCTATTCACAGGAGCCCCTGTGCTAGGTTTGGACCAAGTTCCTAGTAGGACATCCGTAAGGGGTTCAGAGGTGGAAGCTCCAGGTTGAAGCACTTCATTCAGGAGATTAGTCCTGACCTGCACTGAGGGCAGCTCCGAGCCAAGGACCTCAGCTGCCCTCTTAACAACCATAGCATAGGACGCGCCCTCCTCCGTAGCCACCGTAGGTGGAGAGAGCATGCCAGTGTCTGGGGAAGTATTCAGACCACTGGCTTCCCCAAGTTCCCCATACCAGTCCATAGTCTCCTCAGAGACATCCTGGTTTTCTAAGGGGTTTCCAGACTCCTCCCATTCCTCTCCTGAGCCTAGCATGTCCACAAAGTGCTCAGGCGACAACATAGAACGCCTGGGTTCTGTCGACGTCGGAATCGGCATTGCTTTATGCCGTTCCGGCTCCGTGTCATCAGGGATGAGGATGGCGCTTGTGCCACTGACAGCCGCCAATGACGCCGCTGGCACTGACTTCGGGTTCGACGTTGGGGAAGGTCGCGTTGTACGACCGGCTTCGAACCGGATCCAAGATCGGACCCCTGAGACTCCACCAGCTCTGTTGCCTGAAACAGACGACGTCGAACCCAATGGGCCCCATCCAACCCCGCAGGGCACAAGGGCTCACCAACGGGGTTGTTCCGCTCAAATGCGCGGTGCATGACTTCGTAAGAATCCTTAATTTTAGCGGGAGTCGCTCCGGCTCCCGGAAATGGAGGGAGGGGCGGAGTCGACTCTGGCTCCAGCTCCGCAGAACCATGCCTAAAGCGTTAGTGCTCCCGACCTCTCTCGACGACGGATGCCAGTTAAGGTGAAGTCGAAGTCCGCTTGGACTTCTTCTTCATCTTGTGCCTCTTCCCGAGTGTCCAGATGACCTTGAATGGGAGAAAGAGGACTTAGGGCTCCGAGAGCGATCCCGCGTCCTCCTCTTCTTCCAACGTGATTGTACCTCCTCGGAGTCTCGCTCAACGGTGTCGACTGCCGGGCCACGAGCAACTTCAATGCCCGCTCCCTCAAGGTCTTTGGAGCCATCGCCCGGCTGACTGAACACGACTTTGAATCGTAGTCGCGTACAAGACACCATAGACATACACGTTGGAGATCGGTAACCGACATCGTGCGGAAACAAGTCCTGCACGGTTTAAAGCCTGTCTTCCTACCCGACATCCCTCGCACATGAAGTCGTCAAAAATTCTGACAAAAGTTGAGAAAAAAGCCTGCCAAAAAGCGGCAGAGGGGTAGCTTTATCCGGATCGGCGCTTAACTGGCGCGGAAAGAAAAGAACTACCATCCACGCGCCTGGGTGGTGCCTATGTAGGCACCACGATGTAATAACCGACGCTACCGATGTCATCGAAGACACGGGGAGGCGAATGGAGCCACCCGATGTCGTGCGCAAGGGGTATTGCTCAGCAAAAGTTATCGGATCCAGCCTGACGCCTGGGAAATTCAAAGGTGAGGAATCTGCAGCTAGAAGTCTCTATCAGATATATTAATACCTGCA
This sequence comes from Triturus cristatus, assembly GCF_964204655.1. Lineage (NCBI taxonomy): Eukaryota > Metazoa > Chordata > Amphibia > Caudata > Salamandridae > Triturus > Triturus cristatus. The sequence continues at coordinate 1,183,846,245 of NC_140581.1, read as the reverse complement.
CATAGTATTAAAGAAAATCTTTCTGCATCACGCCCAGGAGTTAGAACAGGAAATGCAAATCACATGTAATAATGTGATTAGTGGGGGTCTAAATAAAGATTACTCCCTACGATTACAAAAAATAGCAGCACACAACTTTGCGGCAGTGTTTAAAAAAGTAAGCAATAATTACACACTTGTTGAAGTCACTTTTCTCACTATACCATAATTACAAACCCTCGCTACAGTCTTTACAAGTATACATAGGGCGAGTGGCTTAAGTTATTGCAGCTGGGTTAAAAGAACAATTTAAAAGAAACGAGGCTAAAGGCGACAAACGGTGTTGTGGTGACAGTACCTTTTAAAATAGGCGAGCACACCAAAAAAGTTGTTTATCATTGTATCAGATTAAAGTACAACTTTTGGCTTTTTACCAAACCATATCAGAGGTTTCAGCCGGGTACCGCAGCAGTGGTCACCTCTCTGGGCAATGTCACCCAGCACCGGCGTTGACCAGATCTGCATTTATCTAAGATGAGGTATTCCGATTAAAAGAAAGGCACGCGGCCGCTATAGTTTAAGTGTGCCGTGCTGCCAAAATTAAAATAAATATTGTAGATGAAAAGGTCAAGCTCGGTCGCCATTACTAATTAAAAAAAAAGAGGCGGCTTAAACGAAATAGTACACACCCGTGTAACAACCAAGTAAAGGGGCCAGTAGCCATGGGAGGATACAAATGACCAGTGTGGGGGAATATCCTGCACTCCTGTGTTATTTCTGATGCTGCTAATTCTATACACAAATGCGTGCATCTGCGGGTGTGTGTGTTGTCTGAACTACACAACCTCAACCAATGATAAAGCCAAAGAACACATACCTTGAACCCTGCGAGCACAAGTAAATGAATCTATCACTCAATAATGAACTGGGTTCATAAAATGATCAAATTAAAATCTTTGACATATTTCTTCATATGTATTTCACAATAACATCATACTGTATTGTACCAACCTAATACATGACATTTGACAGTGTAGTAATGTCACATATATATTCCTTTTCAAAAAATGTTACACAATAAATCACTCTTTTATACAATGATGTTGATAACAAAAATCAGTAGCTCATAGCCCAATGCATTTCGGGATGCACTCCCTTCTTCAGGGGCTGGAGAATCTTGACTAGAAAAATAAACGAATAAGACAGACGTAGGCATTTATAACAGATGGCAAATTGATTCTTTTTAGTGCAACATACAATTATCTCAGAATACTGACCCCGTGCTCAGGATAGAAGAGCAAGCCAAAGTTGCACAACATGAAATTCATAAAATAATCTAAAAGGTCTCAGTGTCCACCGAATAGTGATGAAGTGTCAATACGCCACTGTGTTAAATGTATTTACCCAGTTCAATATCTGAGTATCTACAAGAAACTCAATGACGAAAATAGTACACGTACCGTGTAACGAAGTAAAGGGGCCAGTAACCATCGAAGGATACAAATGACGACATGGCTGTACTAAGGAGGGATTAACAAGCCTCACACTGAATCAGAAGACAGCATTTACAAAGGACAAAAACATGAGCCAATGAAAAATAAAGGCAGGGGAGTGGGCGAAGCTTCTCTCCTTACTGAACTACCACAGCTCTTCACAGAGCAGCGTCTGCACGCTGGCTCACGCTCAACCTAAAATTGAAATCTGACCAAAGGCATTTTATTAACCAAAAGAACGCTGTATGCTTTCACATGTTAAAGCTAGCACATAGACTGACAAGTTAGGGCTTTTAACATAGCTGATGAATGATGCAAAGCGGAAATACTCAAAAATGTTAAAACTTTTGACAGGAGTAAATTAGACCCCCCTCCGTCATGAGTGCAGCTTCTTGGCAAATGATGATTAAAAACAGGGCTTTAAGCGGGCTCTACATTTTCAGTTTTATACAGTGCAAACTTGGACTGCTTTACATGAGCAACAGTTACAGTGCAGAAGGACAATCATTTCTTGAATGACAGGATGTAAGGCTCGAACCTGTTTTCTCAGCTCAAAGCAAATTGGTGGCGGTGGTAATATGTGACAGGAATATATGTGCTTATTTTTTGTTGTTGCATTTCGTGGTGGTAATGTGTTATGTTGCGTTTATGATTTTGACTTGCATAATTGCATTGTGGTATTGTTGTGCTGAACTGTGGCTGTTATGTGGCATTTGTTTTTCCTATTTTGTTGTGTCCTGTGTTGTTTTAGTTGTCTGTTCACTTTGCTGTTATGTTATTGTGCTGTGTTCTATTGTGATCTGTAATTACTTTAGAGATGTTAGCAAATGCTGCTACATTTCTAGCAAAATGCATATCATTCTTTTAAAAGTTCCAGGGACAAAAACCTGTTTATTGTGGTAAAAAAAACACTGCTCCTGATCACCAACTATTATTGACACTAGTCAGTTCAAAACTCACTTTATGTCACTTGGCCCCTCAATGTTTTCACCTGGATCCAGTTTCACCATATGGATTTATGGACAGGACCACTGACACAGCTTTTACGCATTGCTGCTTCAGATGTAAACCACCAATAGGGATTACAATTGTTAAGATTATTGCAAAAAGATATACTTTCTAAAATAAACTGTTATGCAAATGAGAATATCAATATTTTTGTACATTTCTGACATATCAAAAAAGAACAGTTGATTAAACTGATGGGTATGTTATAATAAAAATACTTTAATGTGTAGTAAACGTCAAGTGCACCAAGTAATCGAATGTGAGCCCCACAGAAACTGCGGACCATAACATGCAAATTAACTGTCAGACTATCTACAGCCTGCTTGGCAATGGAGCTGCTGTCACGCACTACCCTTATCACTGCACGGCTGCCACCGGTGTGACAGTGGCGTCTGCACAATGTGATTCCTACTGGAGGCAATGGGAGCAGAGCAATGCCATGAAAGTTTAGCAACTTGTTGATAGAAAATCTAATGATTTAGGAATTAAAAAACAATAGAATGAAAACATGGCGTTTGATATGAAAGCTCATAAGAGACACACCTGAGTGAGTGTGAAACCTGGAGAAACAGTGCAAAGGGGACCGTCAGTGCGGTTTTATACCTTTTGAATATGTATTCCTGATCCTAGTCTTCAGATTGTAAAGCTTCTGCTTCCTTATTTGCCAATTAAGGATTGCCAATAATCATAATAAACCGCAAGGAAAAAACAGGAAGTGAAGCCGCCAGTGACGGCTGGTGACATTTGAAAGTGGTGATGCTGTCCGGTGACGAGTGAGCGCAGCGAGCGAGCCTGACCGCCATAAGGGGGGTTCATAGGAGTCTCCTCCCGAGAAAATTTTGAAAAAAGAGCAGGAAAATTATGCATTTTCAAGCATATTTGTGAAAGCAAGAAGGTTAATACAGCAATTGTTAAATTCTAGTTTTGACATCAATAATGCTCACTAATATTACTGCAAATAATCTGTGACGCCTTCACATTTCTCATATGTGAGGTCCTGTTTTGATCTAAAAGAAACTTTTTATATGGATGCTGCATGAAACAAACACAGCATTTCTCTCAAAAATGTCTATAATAGCCTCTCACACCACCTACATTCAAAATAAAAATTGAAGGAAAATCGTATTTAAAAAGGTTTGTTTAAGAATTATTCAATGTCATCGGGGCAAGAATCTCTGCAGAACAGGGCTGGATCTATAAGGTGAACCATTAAATTCTGGGGCCCTGGGCCAGAGCTGAGCCCACTTTGCCAATGCCTTAATATGTCTCTGACCAGGCCTGGTGTTTTTGTTAATGACAAAGGTACCCAAGCACACGCAGAAATAAAGTTTACAACAATTAATACGTTAATTAGAACATGAAACACAATAAGTGAATCTCCGTTTCTTTCTTCAATTTAATATTCAAGTTCTCATAGTAAGTTTGCAGTCTTCACAGTGGTTCCCAAGCCAACACGTGTTTCGTCGCCTCTAGTATTATTGTACATGCGACTTGTTCACGGCTGAACACTGTATAGTTAACAGTCATTTATGTATGACGATAATTCCAGGTCATACAGTCAATCGACGGGGGGGGCCCAATCCTTGTTAGGAAGACGTATTCCATCAGTAGCTGTGCTCAATATTTGTGTGAGGTTCCCATCTCCGAGTAGAGGAGAGTGTGTCCGTTGTCTGCAACTGCCCCCAACCGCGTCTGGCTCCAATTCGAGTTCGGGAACCACTGTGAAGACTGCAAACTTACTATGAGAACTTGAATATTAAATTGAAGAAAGAAACGGAGATTCACTTATTGTGTTACATGTTCTAATTAACGCATTAATTGTTGTAAACTTTATTTCTGCGTGTGCTTGGGTACCTTTGTTGTTGACTTTTGTGGCTCTGATCACAATCCTTTTGGGAGGCTAGTGGTTCTCCCCTACCCTTGAGCACCGCCACTGATTCAGGACGTCACTAATATCAGCTGTACTCGCTACAAGCGCCTAGTCTCTATTGAAAATACCACTGCCTAGTCTGAAACTGTTTTTGTTAATGTCCTGACATATGGCTTGCATTTTCAGGCCATAAACACACTCAGCACACATGGATTTGTTGCCACTGGTGAGGCACAGGGTCGGGAAACACTGGAGAGCGAGGGTTAATGGAATAACCACCCCCACGAGGCATGAGTATGAGTCTGAGTATGTAATATAATAGATACCAGGCTGCATCAAACATTAAGTTTGCTTGTGACATGTTTCATGACAAGCTGCAGGGCTCTGTGGTCTCATCCTATGCGTTGTCACAGACATTCTCAGGCACTCTTTGCAAACAGACATGCATCTTACAGTTCCAGGAACAGTGTAGTCATCACACTCAAGGAGCTGAAGTGGGACAGCCACAGAAACCATTACCGTGCATGGGAGCTACAGCTTGTTTACAGAGTGTAATACAGTAATAGCATTACAGATAGCGTGTTTTCATTCTCAGGCATTAATGAATAATCCGCACATTGTTAGCATTGCATTAATGGCATCCATTTTGAGTTTATGTACTTGGAGGTGGCATAAAATCTTTACGGATGGGATTTATTTGCGCAGTGCACTTTACCGGCCTCAGTGACCTGCAATATCTGAAGCAAGGCAGGACTTCACCAGGCACCTGCATGCTGCATAGATTGACAGAAGGCTGTTGGACCGTATTACAGACAGTTGAGTTTACCAGTTTGTGACATGATTTTAGGCAGTGGTTACGGAGAAATTATCAAAATCAAATAACAATCACTAATTTGAAATTAAAGCAAAACCTATTTTTTCAATATTCTCAGTTTTTTGGGAGTTTTATCTAGCTCGAACTTGGCCGAAGGTATCAGGGCACTTTATATGAGCACCAGTTACGTTACACAAGGATATATTCATTTTTTTTTTTAGGTAAGCAAGGAGAGATTAAGTGATTTGCCCAGAATCGTCACTGTGGGAGGAAGGGGTGTACATTGTTTTGTTTTGATCAGCCAGACTGCTAGTGGGCTGGGAGTTGAAAAGACACACAGGGGCCTGGGGACTCGGGAGGGAGGGGTTTGAACATATTTAACACTACAGGAGGAGAGAGTAGGGCAATTGCTATTGTACAAGTTGAAACAATGCACAGACTCGAGGCAGCGTTTTGGCTTTCGTTTCAACCGGCGTTCCTTTCAACCAGGCACCATGCAGTTGGTATGTGTATGACAAGGACACAATATGCTTGTGTTGTGGTGGCATCTGGAAAAAAACACGAGTATCTAACCCTACCACCACGAAGAGGTCATGCCAGAAACTGATAGCTCTCTTCTCAACTCTCTCTCTATACTCCCTTGTGTGTAATTGTGTAAGCTATGCACAAAGAGAGGGGAGGGGTAGAGAGAGACTGAGAGATAGGGCAGATTGACCAATCACTGCATGGCTTCACAATAAAGCCATGCAGTGATTGGTGAATAAGCCTGGCTCTGCGTTCTCTGCCTAGAGACGCTAAAGCAACAAATCCAGGAAAGACAACTCGCTGCTCATCAGGAGACCGGGGAGCTGCGGCTTCGACCCCCCCCGCTCCTTCATTGTAGAGGCGAGAGTGCTGAAAACTGCGTATGTTGGGCTGGTCAGGGCAAGGTACCGACCCAACCTGACATGCGTAGTTGTACTGACTGCTCCTAACCCCACCCCACCCCCCTAAGCCAAGACAGACATAAGTAGTGACGTGTGACCTGATGATTGAAAGGAACCGGTCCGCGGCTAAGACTGCTGACTGCCGCGGGCTAAGTTATTAAGTGTAAGTAACACTACACTTGCACACATTTTTTGTTTACACATCTCACAGCTGCCTGGGGCAAAATAATAAGGGGGGGCCACGCCCAAATGCACTTACGGAGGAACCGCCCCTGGAAGCCGCTCTCTTCAACAAGCCTCCTAGAATCAAAAAAATCGAATTACTTTTACATGAACTATCTCTGCAACCAGGGCTTTAAGTGGGCCGGGTCATGCCGGTGCTCAGCACCGGCAGTTTTAAAAGCAGGTGTCAAGACGGGTCCTTTTCGGGCTCTCTATTTTATCCTCAGGGTGAAAAAAATGAAAGGCACAGCTTTTGATGTAGCTTGAAGAGACTCGTTTTTCAGTTTTATATAGCGCAATTTGGAGTGCTTTTATTTATTTGCAGAGTTTTATACAGCGCTGGCAAGACCTGGAGGTATCAGAGCGCTTTACAGGAGGATCAGTGAGTTACAAAATTGCATCAGTTACAGTTACAAGAGCCTGGTCAGACATAGGAAAAAATAACACAAGGGTAATACTAAAATATGTGATACTGTAGCATAAAATAGGATATACACGCGTCCAAAGGTAGGGGGGGAGAAGAAAATAAAAGGGTGGAAAGAAGATCGAGGTTAGGCAGAGCCGGAAGGATGGGGGGGAAGTACTTCAGGGGTACAAAAAGTCAATGAGAAAGTAACAGCGGTCTGGCTTGATATCCGCAATCAAAACAACCTGGGTGTCGTGGTGACTGGAACAGGAGAAAAGGGGGTGAAGGGGACCTAAGGGGTGGTCAACAAGGGGAAAAGGACAGTCAGGCGATAAAGGGCGTAGTCCAGCGGCACATGAATCAGTAGGGGCCACCAAGATGGAGGACCCGGGTCACGGGTAACGATAAAACATAGTCACAAAATGGCACAAACACGTAAAAAAGACCAATCACCAAAACCACAAGGGAGATGGCTCAGGGGGCAGCCACCGGATCAAGGAGGGAGGGGGACAAGAGCGGGTCGATAAAAACGGGTTGTTAACGAGTACAAACTCTGGGTTGCAGGGGAGGCAGAGTCATTGTTTAGAAAGCAGCAGAGTCAGCTCGAGTGCCCTGGAAAGAGTGGGGGCAGCAGCGGGGACCAAGTGGGCGCCTCTCTCACCGACTCGAGAAGTGGAAGAGAGCTCAGGGCCACTGGTAATCAATGCTGTGGAAATCTGTCCGCTGCACCTCTGCTGTGGGAAATGAAACTCACGCGTCCCAGTCATCACTCCAGAAAGGCGAAACCAGGGGACAAGCCACTGCGGACAGGGCAGGAGAATGGCCGGAAGGCTGATCCCCAACCCATCCCCTCAACAGCCACCAGTTATCTCCACTGGGCAGCATGGTGCGCAGAGTTGGAGTCCGCCATCGGACTAAACCTTGGTGACTTGGTGGAAAGGCGGGGGAGGCAGGAGATCCATATGGAGAGACAAAGGAAGGTGTGCCAATGTCCGGCTGGGTAGGTGACTGCCGCAGGGGGGACCCACAGACAATCTCCCCTATAGCTACATGGGTAGCTCCACCGGTCAACGGCCACGACGCTAGGTCTCAGCGGTCGGCAGAACACCTACGATTCTTCATGCTTTACATGAGCACCAGTTACATTGCACATGGACATAATACTTTCTTTTTTTTTTAAATATATTTTTATTATTTTCATACAGAAAATCAAAAACAAACATTGAGAGTCACAATTGTCAATCAGTTTACAGCATAGTTATCTACAGATCACGTTCCTCTTCCTACATATACCCAAAATTCTGTCGTTTTCTTCCAATGATTGCGCCAATCTCTGTTGCATTTCCATTTCGACAGTTGGGGAAATACACAAGTCCCCCCGATACCCATTCCACTTGCCCAATTTTAGGTCCCATTTCTTGGGGCACCCTCTTGATTTAAAAACCTCCTTCTCAGCAATCATACACTTGTCCAAAGCCTTTACCCATATTCTCGGAGACGGTCTGTCCGCCACTCCCCATTTTCTGGCAATTTCACATTTCACTTGTGTACCCCAATGTGGTCAGCTGTTGTTCCACTTCTGTGAGGTCAGTACTTTCCCAGATAATAAGTAAGCCAAGTTGTGGTGTAAGGGTGAGTGCCTTCCCTAGGGTGTCTTGAATGTGTTTTGTGGCCTTTTCCCATATGGATCGTATACACGGGTAGTCCCAAATGGTATGAAAAAAGGTTGCTTCTTGACAGAAGCCTCGAAGACAGAGCATGTCTGAACTTGAACCTATTTTCGCTAGCGTAACTCCAGTGAGATACGATCTATGCAGGATTTTTAGTTGGATCAAGCGGAACCGGAGAGTAATAGCCGCCTCCCTCAGGGACATCAGCGCCGCCTGCCAATCCTCGTTATCAATGGGCCCTAGGTCTGTCTGCCATTTTTCTTGAAGTGCATGGAACGGGTCTGGTAGGTTATTACACAATTTCTTATATGTTAGAGATATGGTTTTGGTTAAAATTGGTTCATCCAGCAGCCTATCCGCTAAATGGGATGACTCCGGTATCTTGCTCATGTTCTGTGCTGTATGGAGGGCATATCTGATCTGCAGGTATCTGAAAGTCTCCCCCTGAGATAATTTGTATTTCTCCCTTAGTTCCTGGAATTTAAGGATTTTACCCTTTTTTACCAGATCCCCTATCGTGGAGATTCCGATGGTGTCCCACTTATCAAATCCAGGCTGATTACATAGCAGTCCTTATTTTTGGGTGAACCATAGTGGCGTGGCTTGGGTTAGTACATTCGACCATCCGAGGTGATTAGTCGCCTGATGCCACATCGCCACCGTATCGGCCGTTGGGCCGATGCATCTTCCCTTTCGGGCCTTTGTATACAGCGCACCCATATATCCCTCTCTACCCATCTGATACCTGTTCAGCATATATGCCGGATCTATCGGGGAACGGTATATCCAGTGGTTTACCACGGCCAGCTGCGACTTTACGAATTTTCGCGATGTGAGGGAGCGTGAAATGAAAATCCGAATGGATGGCTGTCCGCCGAGTGCACTGCCAATGCTTACGGGCCATTGCTATAAAAATATTACGTGGCTGCCCTGCCACGGGCGATGCACCACCTCTGCAAATAAAGGAGGGGCTATGGCAAGAACTGCTCTGTAAGCCACGTAGCGCGGACAGCCTAAAGCAATAAAGATGCTCCTTAACTTTGTGAGTCCTACTTAAGGAAGTTAATGAAGCTATACAAAGGATTCGATGGCAGAAACCTACGAAGGGGAAACGACTAGGCTCCATGAGGGACTACATGTCCCATGACACCCTGTAATGGAGGATATTTCCAACCACGCCCACTAAGGGCAATGAACTAATCAAAGCATGTAAACTGAGGTGGAAATAAAAGAGAGCCTTATCTACTTGTCGAATTAGCAAGCCTATGAAGAAGATGGAAACATCGAAACGCGTCAGGCGACTTTACGAATTTTCGCGATGTGAGGGAGCGTGAAATGGAAATCCGAATGGATGGCTGTCCGCCAAGTGCACTGCCAATGCTTTCGGGCCTTTGCTATAAAAATATTACGTGGCTTCCCTGCCACGGGCGATGCACCACCTCTGCAAATAAAGGAGGGGTTGTGGCAAGAACTGCTCTGTAAGCCACGTAGCGCGGACAGCCTAAAGCAATAAAGATGCTCCTTAACTTTGTGAGTCCTACTTAAGGAAGTTAATGAAGCTATACAAAGGATTCGATGGCAGAAACCTACGAAGGGGAAATGACTAGGCTCCAAGAGGGACTACATGTCCCATGACACCCTGAAATGGAGGATATTTCCAACCACGCCCACTAAGGGCAATGAACTAATCAAAGCACGTAAACTGAGGTGGAAATAAAAGAGAGCCTTATCTGCTGATCAAATTAGCAAGCCTATGAAGAAGATGGAAACATTGAAACACGTCAGGCGACTTTACGAATTTTCGCGATGTGAGGAAGCGTGAAATGGAAATCCGAATGGATGGCTGTCCGCCGAGTGCACTGCCAATGCTTTCGGGCCATTGCTATAAAAAAATAAATATATATATATATATATATATAGATATATACACATATACACACATATATACATACACATATATACATACACATATACACACATATATACATACACATATATACTTACACATATATATATTTATAGTGAAATAGAGCGTAAAATAATTTAAAATAATGAAATGCTTATGTAACAACCAAAGAAGATTCATATTTAAAGATACAAAAATAAAGCCAAATAATCCAATGGCAATACTGACATAACTGTATGGAAGTAAAGTGGGATCAAACCACTTAGAAAAGCAACAGCATCGAAACTGTCAGAGTAAAGCAATGTGCTTAAGACACTAACATTTAGCAATGGTAGTATCAAGTTGAGAGAGATATTAAGTACGGAAAAAAAACCTTGACAGCCTAGCAAAAACCAAGGTTAATGCGTACCCTTATTTTTCGAATTAAGACCCACCTACAGATGATCTAGAAAAATGTCCCCATACTGAAATCGGAAGGTTTTGAAAAAATAATTTATAAAAAAATCCAACCAATCTATAAAATAAACATTAATTCGTATATGACATCCAGGGACCATACTTTGCAAAGTGTGAACCCAACTACCCACCAACAGAGACAGACAGATAAGAAAAGGGATTATCCCCAAGAGGAGCAATGATCCTTAATGATAGGAATAAAAGTCATCTACAAAAGGTAGAAGCTATGAGGCTAACGTCCCTTCCCTTCAAAGACCAAGCTATATGAACCCCTTCATAGACAAGAAAAGGTACACCATTACACCATTCAAGGGAAATGTCTCTCAGAAACGGCGGAAATCTCTAGCAATAATGCCCAGTGTTATACATTGAAAAATAAATCCAAAAACTTTAAATATCCATCTTGAATAGAATCATTTGAAAGACTACGGGCCTGATTCACAAAAGTAAACTTAGACCAAAAGTCTAAGTTTAGTAGTAGTAAAGTTAGACTTTAGGTCTAAACGTAGACTTTTGGTCTAAGTTTACTTTTGTGACTCAGGCCCATAGTCTGCCTGTAGACCTATAACAGTGATGGAGCGGGGTTTCAGAAAAAGAAACCCGCTTGGATTAAGTACCCCTGTAATACGAACTAATTTTAAGTAGTAAGTATATTAACGTGCAATCACACATCACACGCGGGAGATTTGCTTTGCAATATGCATGAAATTAATCCTAACAATAAGTAAATAACCGTAAAATGTAATATTATTGTGTATAGAAGGTGTTATGAATGTTTTGCATGGCAAATTGCCTGTATATGTAGTAAAAGCATGACGTGTGTTGCTTTGTCATAATAATTAATGCCGCTTTCCTGCTTATGCTATGCTAGGTTAACTGTTAACATGGATTAGAGATAAAGTGGGTGGTTAACAGTGAAAATGTAATTATCACATTATTAATATATGTCTGCTTTCTGTTCTTTTAGTAAATGGACAAGTCTCCATTTTGTGTTAAGTTAGCCGCACTGTAATGAGTGAAACGCGCACAAACCACGTGACTGAGTGGCTGGAATGCTGAACAAGCTGAAAGAGCGTGGCACAGTGAAGGACGTGGGGCTTGACGTGCAGCCAACTCCAGTGTCTGTGTGAAAAATTCACAAGATGTTAATTGTATAAACATTTGTCCTTAATTTTGTTACATTAACCACATGAGAAAACAGGAATGTATACTGAATATGTGGGAACGGAAATTAAACAATGGGGTAGTCAAAAAGTGTGATCTAATGGTAGGGTGACCATCTGCCCCTCGTTTTTTAACCAATCCTGTAGCTAGAATAGGTGACTTTAGCAACTTTAGTGGGATGGACATGTATGGTAAGGGTATAAAGAATAGGTGATTAGGGGTGGGGTCAAGATGTGAGGGCGGAAGATGCGGCTGCTGCTTTAGGCTTGAAGAGAGAGAGGGTGCACTGCTGATTATCGGGTTGCAAAGAGGCCTAGCTATTCCAGTCCTATCCTTGTCCTGATCTCAGAGTATTCGATCTCTGACTCTGTCTGGGGGTTCCCTGCCGCTAGCTAGGTCTGGGTGGAGGTTTTCCTCGTTCATATTCCTTGGGTTGGTATCTTTGACAACTCAAGTTTTTGTTTTTGTACTTCTGTCTTCATCTATCCCCTCCATGCAACATGTTTCTGGAAATTGATTATTTGCTAGCTGTTTTTAGAGTGTATTTTCTCTCAAAAGGTATTTTTAAGATTAATGCATTTGATTTAGATACATTTTAACAAATTGCAAACGAAGAGTCTGTGGTTATTTCAGTTTGTCCATGATTTGAATAACTGCTGCCTTCAATTTTTCAACTAATTGGTCCATCGACCATGGAGATTGAACATCTGAGTATGAATTGGTAAGAAATTTGCAAACTTGACACCAGCGCAACAGCAACTTTGGATGTATGTGTATGGGCCAAAGTAAATGAAGTAATTGAATGTTTGTCCCTGTCCAAATTATTATGTGGGCGCTGCATCAACAGTTTGACAGAATCCCAGAAAAACAAACAAACATGCTAAAAGACATGTCCAACCCAACAATGTGTTCATGAAGGGGTAAAAAAGCCAGTCAACAGCAAAGGCTAATAGACAGAATCTGAAGAGAAAAAACATACAGAGTCTAAAAGCTCAAAAGATAATAAGCCTCTAGCTAATAATGTTCTAAATCCAGCAAAAGTAGAAAACCTTTGCCATCAATCATAAGTAACCTCATAGATCCTATAAACATATGACAAGAACCAAAGGAAAAGCCAGAGCCACACAAACTAAAAAATGTAGGCTACTGGCTACTTTCTGTGAAAATACCAGAAGAGATTTTGGGATAGGCACCAGCAGTGTCGACTGTCCCCTCCTACTATTGACATATGGATATAGATGAAGCCTAAGGTCACATAAAAACCATATAAAAGTACAGAAAACACTATATAACATTACCATAGCCTAATATGAGGGTCATTGTACATATCAAAAGACAGATGATATACACCAAAACTCCCATGGGGAACAAAATCAAAAGTCTAGAAAAAGTGGTACCAACATACATCAGAGCCATGACCCAACACAGGGGGTAGAACTCTGCCCACTCAAATGTGGGATGTGATACTAATATAGCACAAGCTGATTAATCGCAGCTCAACACATAAATATATATATTGACATGGATACTCCACACGGAGCATGGAACATACCATGAAGGTATCAACTCTTGAGCTTGAGCTCTTTTCAGAGTAAATCAATCTGCAAGACCAGCATACCACGCCTCAAATAAAAACGCTACACAAATAAACAGCTGCAAAACTATCACCAGCAGAGCTTAAGGTCAAAGCCACCATCCCTGCACCCAGCATAATAATCAAGAAAGGGACTTAACGTCTTTAATCTCAACTGACCAAGAATAAGAGGGAAAACATAGGGAAAGAACTGCAAGGTTATCCAAACAACCATAACCCCTGCATTAAACAGGACACTACACTGCTCATAACCAGATGACGTACAACCCAGCTTTGCAGAAACATTTCTACACAGGTTCGAAAACAGACCAAAGTTCCAAAAACATCTCAGGTGGCCTTATCAGATAGACCAGCTCTGAATCGCCTTAAGGCTGAATTAGCCTGTTCACCAAATAAATGGACACCATCAAAAGGCATATCTTTGAGGCTCTCCTGCACAGGCTCTGAAACCCAGACTGATACAGCCACGCATGCCTGCGCAGTGCAACTGACTGAGCCATAGCACTACCCACAGACTAGTGTCCATAGCACATTCTATGGTGAATCTCACTGCCTCCCAACCATCTTGCACCATCTGAAGGAGCTAATTTCTGGCTTCTTTTGACAGAGAAGGTAGCCTCTGTGCCAGATGAAAGGATGAGAAAACCTCCCCAAAACACATGTAGTGTTTAATGACCTCAATTCCGAGTGGATGGAAGAGAATACATTCCTCCTCCAATGTTCTAGCCATCTGGACTCTTTACTAATTTATTTGGTGTTTTATATAACGCACACATGACCCGAATAGGGTATCAGAGCGCTTAGCTAGCTTTAATCTTAGAACAGCAGGTTTGACACAAACTTAAGCAAAAATAACAAGCGTACAACAATATGATAGAGACATTTGTGCTTACAAAATCATATATACATCGATTTGAGAGAGAAACATTTGTGCTTTCACATTCATAAATACAGGTCCTAACGACTACTAGAGATTGGTTTGTATTTACAGGGTGTGTGATAAAGGAAAGTAACCCAACAGTGTCTAGTTTACTGTTATTATGGGAGGAATTTGCTTATAAGAAAGGTCTTAGCTTCTTTTTTAAAGGTTGATGTGGACAAGATTCTTCTAATGCTCAGAGGGAGTGAGTTCCAAATTCTTGGTGCTGCACCAGAAAATGCGGTCATAAGTTCTCTTCTTTCGGAAGAAGGCAGGTTTCAGTAAGAGATCTCCATAGCTCTGAGAGACTCTGCTGCCTCCAAATAATGTGATTTTCTGGGCTAGGTATAGTGGTATTTTGTAGTGTATCGCTTTGTGTGTTATACATGCCATCTTTAGTTGGATTCTAGCTTCGTAAGGTAGCCAATTAAGTGATTTTAGGAGAGGGGTGATGTGGTGAATTTTTTTGGACCTGTTATAAGTCTTGTGGCCGCATTGAGACATGCTTTTAGTGGGTCTGTTGAAATCTTGGGTAATCCTGCCAGAGTCGCGTATCCGTACTCGATACTCGAGATGATTGATGCCAGGACTGCCATTTTGAGGTCTGAAGTAGCAATGAAAGGTTTCAGTTTTCTAAGATAGCTAAAATGGAAGCGGGTATTTTTTGCCATCGTGTTAATGTGGTTTTGCATGTTCAGATTCTTGTCTAGCACAATTTCAAGAGACTTGGTTGAGTCTGCTAGACTCGGAGTACAGTTTAGCACAGTGATCAGCTTCTTCCATTCCATTATACTCGTAGCACTTTTCTGTGGGGAAATCAGAAAGAATTCTGTTTTATGCGGGTTAAGCTTGAGATGATTATTAGTTAGCCAATGAATGGTCCTCTTTAAAACCTGGTTCATCATGATGATCTCTTCCACCGATGTAATCTTGATATACAGGTGTGTGTAATCTGCATGCATGTGGAAGGAGAGATTTGCGTGCTGTAAAATTTCTGTTAGTGGTTCTACATATAGGTTCAATAGAGCAGGGGATATTGTTCATCCCTGTGGGACTCCAATAAGATTTGGGGATGATGCTGATAGTGTTTGGTTCACCATGAATCTCTGCGATCTGTTCTCCAAGAAGGATCTAAACCACTCTAGGACTGTGCCCATTAAACCCATCCTTTCCTCCAGTCGTTCTAGTATTTTGGCATGGTTTACAGTGGCGAATGCAGACGAAACGTCGAGCAGAATTAGGAGACAGGTTTTGTTGCAGACTAGGGCACGTAGAGGGTCATCCACTATGTGAAGAATTGCTGTTTCAGTACTGTGATTTGGTCTGAACCTTGGTTAGCAGTCATTCAGAAATTTGAATTCAGAAATGTGTTGGCTCAGTTGTTGTTGAACACATTTTCCCATTACTTTGGTTAGCATGGGAATGTTTGTTACCGGTCGAAAGTTGTTGGGTCTGAGGGGTTCTCGGTAGGTTTTTTAAAGATTGAAATGACTTGCCCTGTTTTTAGGCAGACTGGTAATGAGCCTTGCGATAGTGAAGCATTATTGTAGAGCAGCATTTTGAAGAGAGAGAATCATTGAAATGATTGTTTTGTTTTATGGTCTAAAGTATTTTGGCAATATTTTTGTGCTCATATAACTTGAATTCTGACCATAGTGCATTATTTTTGGGCATTGCCTAAACTGGTTGATACTGAAGCTTAGCGGGAGTGCTCTTTTGGATCAAAGGGATCTCCACAACATTTTTGACCTCTACCTCCAGGGATTAGGCTTTGGCTGTAAAGAAGGAAGATAATTCTTCACAGCTGATGTTCGATTTTGGTGCTATTAAAGCGGATTTGGCTGTTTTGTTGATTGATCTTTTAGCAGTTCGAAGAGTTTCCTCCGTCTGTTTTTTGCATTATCCTGTTCTCTTCTTTTTTTTAATTTTATTTTTTATTTATTTTCAAGTTCAGGAAAACCAATAAATACAATTGTTTCGAGATTGACACAAATCAAATTCATCAATTAAGCAATGCAAATAATCAAGTATAATTAAATATATCCTACTCGTAAGGGTAGATACAAAGAAAAGTGAGAGGGTTTCTCCCTCTTTCCTTAAAATTATAAACTATATGCTTAATTCTCCTCTGCTTCCCACAGCGGACCCGACACTTGGCAGCCTCTTTTTTTAGCCCTTCTGCCTTTACATTTATACAATGCCTTCTCTAAATTAAAGACATGAAAGAGCCTGGCATACCATTCCTGAAATGAAGGTGGATCTGCATCTTTCCATCTAGTTGCGATAATTATACGCAAAATGGCTGTTACCATGAAACAAAAATACGTTTGGGAAGAGTCCATCTGTAAACTGTCATCAACACCAAATATAATCAGTGTAGAAGTTAATCGAGCTATACACCCTATAGTTTGATTCATAAAATGTTCTATTCTTTGTTTCAAGATACCCAGTTTGCTACATCCACAAAACATGTGGACCATATCAGCCGGGCCCTGGCCACATCTTGGGCACCTGTCAGTTTCCCTTTTCCCCCCCAAGTAAACAATTTTGCTGGGGTGTAATATAGCCTGAACAGAGTTTTAAAATGCTGAGCTTTAAGATTTGCAGCCAAAAAGATTTTTTTTGACAGATATAAAGATCTACACATATCGACATCCTGATCCCCCAACTTCCGTGCCCAAACACTTTCTGAGCTGACTATGTCGTCTTGATTGGCATTCAATAGAATTGAGTACAAATCTTTAACCCGGGGCTGCCTGTGTCCCAGCCAATCCAGCATAGGGATTCTGTCCGAGTTACTAAATTGAACCATTACTGGTTTAATTATCTCCCTAATTTGTAAATACTTTAAAAAAGTCTTAGAATCTACGCCATATTGTGTCTGAAGCTCTTTAAATGACATTACCTCTGATTGATAAAACATATCACCTACAGTATTAGCCTGCTCCCAGTTCCTGCCTAACCTATCATAAAGTAAAGAAGGGAACATTGACGAACGCCATAAAAATAGATATCTCTGAACCTTTGGAACTCTCACAAGTTTTCTTACCTTATTCCATACATTCCAAGCAGTTCTGACTAATTGAAACCACGTTTTTTTATAATAGCTCCCTTCGAGCTGCCTCAATAAGATACCTGATGCTACCTCCCCTAGGGCCAGCTCATAGATAGAGGGGGGGATCTCCCTACTTTGGTCTGCCTGGGTAGTTCCTGAACAGTTTTTAGGCCGAAAGAGACTGATCATTTGCTGCAGAGTTACAGCCCAGTAATAATATAGCATATGGGGGATTGCCAGACCCCCACGGCTTTGTGGTAAAGTCATCAGCTTCATTGACCTTCTAATCTTTTTATATCCCCAAATAAATTGTGAAAATATTCCTTCGATTTTTAAAAAAAGTCCCTTTGATGGTTCCAGCGGTATACATCTAAATAAATAAAAAAATTTGGGGAACATAGTCATTTTTATGACATTCGCACGTCCTATAATGGAAAGATGTAAATTATCCATTCGTTTTAAGTCGTTACTTATCTTTTTACAAAGCTGTGCCGAATTGATGTCCCAAACCGTCCCAACCTCAGCATTTATATTTATCCCTAAATATGTGGCCTCAGTAGACTCCGTGCGTCATGAAACTGGGTATTTTTGGAGCAAACAATCTTGGTTTTACCTGTATTCAGTCTATAGCCCGACTGAATCCCAAATTCTGATGCCAGAACCTCGATCCGATCCAGAGCTTCCTTTGGGTCAGGGGTTACTACTGCGATGTCATCAGGGTAAGCTAGTAATTTGGTGATGTATCCCCTGACCACTATAGGTTTGATAGCCTGATCGTTTAGCATTGTTCTAATTAATGGATCGATATAAAGAGGAAAAAGAATTGGGGAGCACGGGCATCCTTGTCTAGTTCCTCGTGAGATCTTAATTCTTCCCGACTCCATCCCCATCAGTTGAATTTTTGCATGGGGTTGTACGTACATAGCCTTTATGGCAGTCAGTATACGGGGGCAGAAGCCGTTAGTGCTTAAAATCTGCCAAAGGTATGCCCACTCAACCTGATCAAAAGCTTTTTGGGCATCCAATAATATAAGGGACATTTGCTTCCCTGTCTGTTCCATTATATCAAATAATGAGATTACACGTCGAACGTGGTCCGTCGTTCCTCGTCCAGGAATAAATCCGTGCTGCCACGGACTAACCAGGGAGGCAATCATTTTTGCGAGTCTGAGCGCTATGATTTTAGAATATAGTTTCTCATCCGCATTTATAAGGGAGATGGGCCTATACGAAGCGGGATCTTCAGATGGTTTTACCTTTTTCAGAAAAATAACCATATTGGTTTCCTTCCAGGACTGAGGCGGACTACCCCTATACTGTACTGCCAGAAACAGGTCCAGCAACAGGTGTGCAAGCTCAGTATATTTCCATCGGGATCCCATCTGGGCCGGCGGCCTTACCAGGTGCCATAGCCTGGAGTGCCTCTGTGACTTCAATTAACGAGATGTCTTCTTCTAGTTCCTGTATTATAGGGGGGAAGATAACGGTTCCCACCCCTGCTAATGTTTGCGGATCAACCTCAGAGCTGTACAAGTCGCCATAAATTTCAGCCTTCCTTCCTCTTTAGCTTCATAATATTGTTTGCCGCCACCCTCTGTTTCAGGCTGAGTGCAAGGTGTCTCCCTGTCATCTACCCATATTCATAATTGTCCCTGGCCCGGGTTTGATATATCTTAGCATTTCTTTTATTGTATATTCCGTTTATTTTTGCTTTAGTGCTGATTACTTTTAATTCTAATTGGCTCAGTAATTCCATGTTTTTATTCAATAGCTCCCAGGTGCTGTTCCTCATATTTGGAGAGCTCAGCCATGAGCTGTTGTATGACCTCTCTCTGTTCTTTCATAAGGTGCCCGGCATAACTAATAATCTCACCCCTAAGGCAGGCCTTAAATGTATCCCAGACGATTTCTCTTGATGCACTATACCTATTTGCCTCATAAAATTGTTTGGTCCACCCTCTGATGTGATCTATAAAGCCCTCAGTAGCCAAAAGGTTTCTGTCAAAGGACCATTTTGAGGTAAGATTCTCATTTTCCTGAACCTCAATTTCCAACATCAGAGGGTTATGACCTGATAAAACCTTTGGCAGTTTCCGTATGGTAGCTCCCTCTACAAGAGAGGCAGAAATAAAAAAATAATCGAGCCTAACATACTTCCGATGAGGGCAAGAGAAATATGTATACCCGGCATCCCCAGCTTTTTTCTGAGCCCAGACGTCCACTAAGCCATGACTTTCCACTAAAGCTTTAAGAGCCTTAAATAATTGTGGCTTCCTCCCCAGATGCTTTCCCCCGGGCGTATCCTGTGTTCCTAAGTGGATATTAAAATCTCCACAGATTATAAGTGGGGATGGCCAGGAAGCTAGTTCAAGCTCTAATTTTGCCCATAAATCTGGGTCGTCAAGGTTAGAGCCGTAAATGGTACATAGTGTTACCCTGCTAGGTAATAAGACTATTGCCCACCTTCCCCATTTATCCGCTAAAGTTTGCTCAGCCAGAGGCATCCGTTTGGAAATATGTATGGCAACACCTCTCGTAGTGGTTGTCTGCCGTGAGCTGATTGCCTGCGTATATCCAGGGATGATGTTAAGCCCTCTCTTTTGCCATGGGATGTGAGTCTCTCGTTGGCAGATACCATCTGCCCCCCATGACCGTACCACTTCTGCCGATCTATTTCTCTTGCCACCATCATTCAACCCCCCCAATATTTACCGAGCAGATTCTCAGTCTACCCATCCCTATAATTTTTTTGATACCTAAATCGTACCTTAAAACATTCCCTCACCTCCGTGTCAATCTGAACTCGATTCTCCTCAAATTTTCCTGAATTATTACACCCCCCTACCCTTCCCCCCTCCCTCCCTCCCCTACCTAACCACCCCCCCCATCCCTCCCTCCCTGTTCTAGAAGGCAACAGACCTGTCAGGTCTGTAGTGGATGAACGGTGTACTCTCCCAAAAATGATGCATGTGCTTATATGTACTTAAAACCCATATTAATCCATATTAACCCCCGTGAACCCGCCGACCCAGTTATCCCAATTATGGCCTCCCCTCGAGGCAAAGAAATATATCCACACAATTTAACTTATGGGAAAAGGATGGGCTATTTATATCAACAACTTGAATTATACTCTCCCCCAACCTCTAGGAACTCCTTTGCCTTTATTTCTGAAGTAAAGAATCTCGTAGTGTCCTTCCAGACTACTTTTAGTCGGGCGTGATTTAGAAGGAAAGCCTGCGCTCCCTTATCTTGGAAAGGCTTTATTATCTGGCGCAAGCACCACCGACGTTCAACCGTGACATGGCAGTAATCTGGTCTAGTGAAATACGAAAACCCATCTACGCTATGTTGTGCATCTGGTCTTGCCCTTTCAAAAACATTTTGTCTCAATAAATAATTTCTGAAATAGACCAGAAATGCCCTAGGTTTGGCATCGGGCGGGCTGGTTGTCGAATGGTGAAAGGGACATGGTGTGCCCTTTGTATCTCCTGTTGCCAGTTCCAGCCGACCAGTTCCGGGAAGGAGTCCTGCAACAGTTGAACCATGTAAGTGCGTGCATCGGGCCCCTCCTTTCCCTCCGGAATGCCCAGGAATCTCAAGTTGTTCCTTCGCTGGTAGTTCTCACTCTCCTCCAGCTTCCACTGAATATCTACAATTCGAGCCTCATGGGCTTCCGCTTGACCCTTTGAGCCAGCAACCTCTGACTCCAACAAATCCATCCGAGACTCGATATCGGTCATCCGGTCACTTATGTCTTTACAAGTTTTTGCTACTTTCCTAATTGCCCCTTGCAATTTATGAGAGGCATTCTGCGATCTTTTACTTTCCAACCGAGATTCCTCACGATGTGCAACCACGCACTGCAGGATTGATTCGAAAGTTGAAGGGTCCGGAGTGAGCCCGTCATCCGGGGTATTGTTGGTATCACTCTTCAGTTGGTCTCCGAGTGCATAATCCCATCTCAGGGCCCCCTGCTTTTGCCTCTCAGGTCTCCTTGTACTGAGATTCATCGATCGAACCGTTGCTGCCGAACCTGAGGCTGCCGTACCCTTATATTGTATGACCATCTCATCGCTTGACAACATATCCCCTCCTGAATCTGAGCCGAAACCTGACCATGTTGTATCAGATAGTGAGAAAAAATAATTTGCCTCCGAGTCTATATCTCTTTCCCTATGCCCCAGCGGGGTTCTAAGGGCCCTAAAGCTCCCCTTGTGTTTTGGATTCCCAGCGGGCACCTGGCTAGGTATGTTCTGATCCTCTTCTCCTATTAAATCATTCTGAGCCCCCTTAAGCCCTGCTTTGCCTTCATAAGATTTTATGTTAGGTTGGAGGAGCCATCAGATTTTCCTGCCCGTTTTCCTGTGCCTGGTCAAGTTCAAATTCCTGTTTATCTGTCACGACTCCAGCTTCTGATTCATGACTATTACCTGAGGTGATTGCCCTGCCCGGGGGACCATAAGCGGAGCTTTTTCCGTCATTCCACTCCCACCAGCCGCCTGCCGCAATAAATCACCGCCATGAAGATCATTCTCCTCAGCCAGCTGCTCCTGGATATTGCTGTGAATCACAAGCTCTTCAAGCCCCTCTCCGGCCCCACTCAGCTCCTTACCCAACAGTATTGGGGTATTAGCTCCTCCGGCTGTTCCAATCTGGTCTCCCTCCTGAGCACCGGCAGAGCCAGCCCCCAATCCTCTGAGCAACTCAATCACCGATACGGAAGACCGGTGTGGCTGGGGCTGGGCACCCACACCCCTCCCCTTCCTGTCAGCCGAGTTCTCAGTACGCCCACCAAGTTTCTGCTTGCGTCCACGAGCGGTTGCTGGGACCGGCTCGATCTCCAAGGGAGCCGTCGGAGGGCCACAACGTTCACCCGCACCTCTACCCCTCGAAACCGCTTTGGGACACATGCCTCCCCGAGCTGGAGCAGGAGATGCCGGAAGCCAGACCTGTTCAAAGCGCTCAAAGCTGAGAATAAGCTGCTCTGCAATCCGAACCAGCGCCGCGACCCAACTCCGTAAGTTACACAAGTCTCTATTGATTACTGTTGCCACGCTGCGGCTTCCCTTCAAATTCCTATCAGGGGGCTCCACATTCTTCGGTTCTGTTTTTATTTTACGGATATTCTCGTTACTGCATCACAGCGGGAGAGCACCTACGACTGACACTTCGTACTCAGCCGCCATCTTGCCTCCCTCATCAGTAATGGTATTTCTGGTGAGAATACACAATATCTTGATGCCGATTTCTGATCCTGTTCTCTTCTAAAGGAGTCTTTTTTTGTTTTTAGAATACTTTTATTGTAGGCATTTCTGGCCTCTCTTAGTTGATTTCGATGGGGTGAGGAAGGGTTTTTTCTCCATTTCTGTTCTGTTAGTCTGAGTGACTGTCTTTCTTCGTTGAGGGATCCGTTAAACCAAAGGTTTTTATCTTTGTCTGGTATTCTTTTGAGTTTTAAAGGGGCTATGTCCTCAATTATTTTTGTCATTGTGGTGTTGTATTCTGTGAGTTCACTGATGCCTGTCAGGTTATTAGGAGGTTGCATTTCTTCCTCACATCTTGCTACAAGATTCTCCATATTGAGCCCTTTGGTGTCACGAACCCATTTCTGGGTTTGATTGATTGTGAGGATGTTTTCCTTTTTATGTAGGGTATTTGAAAGGTAATGATGTGATCTGACCAGTCACAAGGGATGATCTCAATTGTATCAACAGCTTTTTCCTTAGAGATGATCCAATCTAATGTAGAGCCTTTTGGATGGGTTGGTAGCTGGCATTCTTGAACTAAAGATTGATCTTCAAGGAAGTCTTTAAATTGATCGGAGTATCATTGTGATCTTCCCAGTGAAGATTGAAGTCGCCTAAGAAAACATAGTTGGATTGAGGAGTAAAGTTTGCTGTGATGATGTCTATCTGCTGGTCTACGAACATAGTGTTTTTGCCTGAGGGGTGGTAAAACGCATGAAGTTTGCAAAGTTGGTTATCTAAGGATCTTAAGGACAAACGAGGTATTCACATGACTCAAGGGGGTCCGAGTGTACTTTGCAATGGCAATGTCAGATCTATGTATACAGGCGATCCCTCCACCCGTTTTGTTTAGCCTGTCTAGTCTCACAATGCGGTATTTAGAGGGACTGATTGATCAAGGCATGGGGAGGATGATTCCGATAGCCATGAATCTGTTAGGATAGTTATGTCGATTTCCTGGTTTAGGATGAGGTCAGCTATGTCTGGGGCATGTTTCTTTGCTGAGCGACAGTTAAGTAGTAGATAGGTTTCTGTGGGATGACCTTTATTGAATCTTGCTTTTCGGGAATTAAAGTCACTTTTTTCAGGTTGTTGAGGTTTGGTTTTCTGTGGTTAGTCGTTGAAGTTCTATTTGCGTTGATTAGGACTGATTGAATGCTATTTTCGTCTATCTTAGGGGGGAGATTGGGGGCTGATTCATATGATAGCAATAGGATCTGTATCTCAGTATCTGTCAGATATCTCAGTTGATTGCAAGGTTGGTATAGTTGGTTTGTCGATTACATTGGGATAGCATTTTGTTTGCTATGGGGTTTCATGTACTGATTTCTGAAAAGCTCAATTTTTTTTAGATATTTTTCTGAGCGGTCTAACATGTTCTTCATATCTCTGATAATGAGTTGCAAGGCCTTCTAAGTCTTGTTCGATTGAGAGCTCAGATTTTCTAACTACAGTCGGGAAAAAGGAGAGACGGGCGGTTGTTGGGGTGAACCTGATGGTAAAATGGGTAAATCCAACTCTGGGAGATTGAGGCTACTATTTGTCTTTTCTGTAGATATTTTCCTATTCATTAATGCTATCTCGAGATTCTTATAGTCGAGAATTTGATTACATCCCCAATTGTCCTGGGCATTGACTGCTGACTCCGTCCTACCGTGTCTTTCCAAAATAAGGTATGGTCTGGTGTTGGGGCTAAGTCTGGGGCTAGTCTGGGGCTAGGGGCCCAGGGGTTAGTGGGAGGTAAAGATATTTTAAAGTGTTGCGGACTGTTGATCCTAGCTTCTGGAATTCTGGATTCCTGTTTCGACTGCAGGAGCTCTTGAGCGATGACAGATTCTACCTTAGCAGATTGCCTCATGTGTGGGGTAACGGCTTTTGAGTTGTTGTTTTGCTGGGTTTTTGAGGGAGGGCTGCGAACGCATTCTTTTAAAATTGTGAAGTATTCATCAAACAGTTCTAGATCTTTGTTGGCGGCTTGTGTAAGTATCATGCCGTTTTTGTAGCATGTTATGTTCAGTGTAGATCTTAGATTCCGAGAGGGTGTTATCAGCATATTAGTGCCGTATGGAATGTTTCTCAGTTCCTGTACCTTTAGCCATTTTGTCAGGGTATTGCACCATTTTGCCATTTTAGTAGTGAAAAATATTAGGTTGTCAATAATGGTGCCTTTTTTATGTTAAAGGAGGGGTCTGAGATTGAAGTTTCTGGCTTTTGTCTAAGTATTTTGTGTTTAAATGTTTTGGTTGCATTTTTAGAGAGATTAGTGGGGTATGATATAGTATAGAAATTCCTTCCTGCTGGATTCAGATTGGTCCGTGTCATATTTGTGTGTTATGAATTAAATCCCTATCTATTCTATCCTCTCTATGTCTTTTTTTTATAGAGTTTTATATAGGGCGAACTTGACCCGAATCGGGTATCAGAGCGCTTTACATAGCACCAGTTGCGTTACATTGGGACACATTCATTTTTGTTAGGCCAACTCCTCATGTCTATCTTGTAGCAGGAGGAAGATTGGGAAACCTTATACTATGCGCTTCCTGGGCTGGTTGAATAAACTGTGATGGGGGATAATCATCGCCTTTTGTGGTGGGATGTCGCAGGAAAACCCTCCTTGTCAACTGGAGCTCCTGTCACAGGTTTTGCCCAAGCTCCTTACAAGAGGTTAACCAGAGACTCATTATAAGGGAGTTAAGGCTCCACTCACGTCACACCTTGAACATTCACCAAAGGATCTGTGGATAATTCCACTGTGAGAAACAGGCAATCCAAACCCACAGCTGCCCTCCTCAATAGCTCTGCCAAAGAAGAACTTTCCTCCGTTGCCATACCAGGTGGAGAAAGTAAATCTGAAACTTGGGAGGACTCTAGTCCACTAGCATCTCTGAGTTCAGTCAGCCAACTTCCCTCCAAAAGAGGTTTACAGTATTATCCAAAGGGATTTGACACCCTATATTCTCCCCTTCACCTACCAACCTGTGTATTCCAGTAGGAAAAACAGACAAGTGATGAATAAGGCCTGATGGGGAGTAATCCAAACGTCTCCATCTGGTTGCGGTGTTGTCTTGATATCAGAAATAGGAATGGGATCGGCGTCAATTGACGCCACCGATGTCAGTGGCTGACTCGACCCTGGCACCAAAGATGTGAACCCCAAAGGGCTGTGTAACGGCGCCGCCTCTAATCCAATAACTGATTCAGAGGGTCCAACTGTCACCGAAGGACAAACCCGCTGGCGTGGATCCAGTCAGGACACCTCCTAACTCCTTGGGGCCAGAAAGTGCACCAGAGGGAGACTGAGCCCTTAAAACAACCTGCAGGGAAAAATAATATTCCCGCATTTGGGCTAAAGACGCTCTGGCTCCTGGATATTTAGGGAGGTATCGGGTGGACCCTTGCAAATTCTCCACAACCGACGGTTAGGAGATGGTGTCAGGCTTACATTTCAACCATTGAAGCTTCAGAGCTTTCAGCAATGTTGGAGACCGCCCCTCACCTGAAAGGCTCCTCGACTGGTCTCTGGACTTTGGCGAACACGGATGCCGCCACAATTTCTCAGAAAAACGTGCCGCCAGAGGTTTCATACGACGCTCTTTCAATGCCTTCGACAGAAGACGGTAGTAGGAACTGCACTCTTTGGAGTCATGGTGTTCTCCAAGGCACCATTAAAAAGATGGTATGTGGATCTGTAATCAACAGCTGTTTGTCACAAGTTTAACAGGGTTTAAACCTGGACAACATAGCATAAAAAGCACACTGTTCTCTCGACAAGACATCGAGAAGGGCCTAAAAAAATGGCGCCTTAACTGCTCCAGATCTACGTTGCAAACACAGAAAAAGAAGGAACTGGCGTCAGCGAGGGAGTTATATAGACTCCATCGACATCACACCTGGTGGACAACGCCGATATACAGTTGTGCAATGCTCTCTACCAATGCAAGGACGTATTGTGGGACAACAATTCTAGAACCAGTCTCGCGCCTGGGGGAGTATTCTACAGTAAGGAATATGCGGCTAGATGTCTCTATCAGTGCCACTGAATTTACAGTATGTCAGGCAAAATTATATGGATTGATAACCCATTATGAATCCATATAGGATTGGTTTTCAATCATATCCTGGGTACTCGGTAAATAAAAGGGAAGCCTCTTGGGTACACCCCAAGATATTTTTAGGGAAAGCATTTGGATCCCTGCTGTTGATCAGAATAATTCTGATCAAGAAATCCTGACTAACGGTTTAGTCGGTTGAGGTAGTATTCACCTTCCTTGGCGTGGTTAGGTCACTGATGATGAAGTATGCCATAAATAGTGGGTGAGGAGAGCTATCCAATTCTTGTTGGATTGCTGCAAGCAAAGTAGGGTAATTAGAGCGCCACTCTTATGGTTGATAAGAGTTATGTAGTTGTTGTGTGCTATTTGGTTCTAGGGAGGCTGTGAAAAGATCTAAGTAAAAATCTCTCTAACACTCCCAGTGTGTGTAAGTGAATTTACCTCCCACTCACTCCAACACAGATCCTCTTTTAGATTTGATTATATTTTTTTTATCTACACAGCAAACATCGGCGCATTTGCCACTGCACATATACTCCCCCAGCACAGATCAAACCACTGATGCAAACAGACAGAAGATGGGGATAACCACTGGGGTTTGCGGAGGCTGGGTGCCTGGTGGCTCCTGGGCGCAAGCTTATCGGAACGCATGCGCCACGATATAGGTGATTCTTTTGAATTGAATAAGGGGTTGGTGGAGTTGGAGATCATGCTTTTTGAAGTCCTCAAAACAGTTATATGTGGGCAGGCCGCATCCTTTCAAACTTAAGAAATAGAATAGCAGAGAGTAAGATACTCTATACCATATAGCTGGAAAGGGAACAAACATAGTACACAGACCTACTAGTATTACGACAAGTTATTTTATTAAGGTTAACGCTCAAACAGAAATTATAGGGCTAGGCAGCACTGGCCTGTTCTGCAATGCAGTATACAATTTATGAGCTGGTCAATTGAGATCTAGAGTAGCATTTACAAACATTTCACACATTTGCAGCATAGTAAGTGAAGTTGCTGTTCTGCATTGCTTGATAGGGCCAGAGCAGAACTGTACTATGTATTTAAAGAAATTGCTCAGTTCGGCTCTCTCCCTGATCTAGTACCGTTTAGGCTGCATAGCGCCAAAGCAATCCCCCTTGCGTCATAGTAAAGGGGGTAAATTCCTGCTAAAAACTATCCTTGGAGGCTTTTGCCTCTTTGTGTGTGCTGCAAAATGCAGCCAACATAAAAAGAGGAAATAATGAGAGTAGATAAATATATTTCTCTCCTCCCCGTTATGCCAGCCTCAGGTATGCACACCATTGTGGCACAAACCTATGTCGATCACTCTAGGTTTGCATCAAAATCCATGGGTGGATGCACAGATATGTCCAAGCACCACCCATGGAACACCTCACTGACGCAAAGTAACCAAAGGCTGCGCAATATGCCTATTTGCTTTTACAAAGCAACACAAATCCACATTTAGGTTGCTTTGTAAATACCCCAAAAAGTCGGATCTGCATTAAAAAAACATGACACAAATCCAACGCAAAATCTTTAAGAATCTGGGGTCTAGACTTGAGAATAGAGGTTAGAAGCACCACACCCCTGGGACATACATTAACTGAACTGGACCACATAACACAGGAATTCGCTAATTACGACCACTATGATGGCTCAGGCTCCCCCATTGATAGAGAACGACAGCCCCATTTTATTGATTCAATAACACTGCAGATTTCCGAAACAAACAATAAGAACAAGATAAATCCATACAAATAGAGATACTGGAAGCAATTGATATCTTGCCCTCTGGAAAAAC
This sequence comes from Triturus cristatus, assembly GCF_964204655.1. NCBI lineage: Eukaryota > Metazoa > Chordata > Amphibia > Caudata > Salamandridae > Triturus > Triturus cristatus. The sequence goes on along the minus strand of NC_140581.1, from coordinate 1,183,817,658 downwards.
CTTGCGTCCAAACAGCTTCCTTATTGAATTCTTGTGAAATATGCATCATATGTGACCTGTTCACTCATACTCTATGAAGAGACTTACATGGTGAGGGTTCTCTTACATAACTTGCGCGTTGTTACTATTTCCACAGTTTTAAGGCCATGGTGTCCACTAACGCACTGAACATTCGGCCGCCCTATTTTTCCTAATCAACATAGAGGTAAAGACCTTGTTCAAAGTGTGCAGTGATTAGGGTCGATGGAATGTTTTCCTACCCTTTTGCTACACAGAGAGCAACAAGACAGGGGTGCCCCTTAGGCCTCTTTTATTAGCACTGATCATTGAGCTACTATTTAAATTGGTTTGGAGGCATGCACAGATCAGTAGATTTGGTTGGTACACTTCAAGGGAAGACAGAATACCACTATATGTGGATGATATCTGAATTTACATACGAGACCTGAGCTCTCCCTCTCTAGATTGATGCACATGTTACAGGTCTACGGTTCACTGTTAACTGGGACAAATCAATCTACTTGCAGGTAACAGTAATATATAGTAATATAGAGGATACAATCACTCAACAGAAAACGACAGACCACGTTTAATATGTTGGCATGAATGTTACCCTGACCCTGTTGTGAGCCTGGGAGCTAAATGTAGAACCCTTGCTACCCCAAACTAAACAAGACACGGATGCGTGGGGCTCTTTGGCTTCAGCATTGCTGGTAGAGGAGCACAATTTAAAATGATTATGCTTCTTCGTTTACTACAATTACTGCAGAAATATCCATTGAAACTTCTGCCACCATCTTTCGATGATTAAAGTCCAGTATTATGACATTCCTCTGAGCAGTTAGGCAGGGCTGTCAGGGCTGAAATGCATACTTTCCTCATATGAAGGAAGGGTTAGGACTGGCAATGTCAAATCATACTATTATGCTAGCCAACCTGTACCTGTAAATAATTGGCTCTTTGCAGATCGTGACAACCCAAGTGTCAATTCAGAGGTAGAATGTCTTGAAGAACATGGCATACTCAACTTACTTTACAGCCCATATAAAGGATTGGGACTCCGATAGGCTACCAACACTACACTATCTTGCTAGCATCGGGCACTTTGATGAGTTTGGTGGAACAAGGTCCTAACCACAGCAACCCCATTATGGTGCGGCACATGGCTCCGACACAGTGGCTCTCCGTGGCTTCCACCCTCTAGGGCCTAATAGGGATTTCCAAACTGGGCGACATTTGGGAGGAAGGTAACATCAGGTCATTTGCACAACTAAAGAAAAGCTATGAAATGCACAAATCCCAACTCTACCGATATCTTCAATTATGTCATGCTTTACATGTTCATTCCGGGAAACCTGATGCTCCCCCAGACTATAGCCCCCTGGAAGCTCACTTAATGGCATCAAAACTTGGGAGGAAGGTAATCTCTAAAATAAACTGAACACTAGTGGCTAATAGCCCTGATCCCTTAGTGAAACAGCAAGATAGGTGGATACAAGACATGGGTCCCTTAGATGAATTTGACTGAGCTGAGGCATGGATAGCCTCCCAGGCCATCTCTATGTCCATGCAACGTAGGCTAATTCAAATGAATTATCTGTCTCTGGTTTGTTATAGTCCTACAAGACTAAGCAGGGCGAGAGAGGGGATTAATCCATACTTTCTATGATTTAAAGATGAATTTAGAACCTTCTACCAAATGGTCTGGAATCGCCATGTCATACACAAATATTGTTATCATACTTACACAACACACTGTCCAGCTTTGTGAGTAGGACAATCCAACTTTACCCCAAAAGGGAACTCATGGGCTTAACAGACAAATTGGGAGGCCTCAGAAGTGCAAGAATATTTTTGCATCACCAGGACAACTAATTGAAATAAAGGACATTGACCACCACAATAAAAGCAAAAGCTGCGGAATGTGTGTATACATCCAGGGAATGCACTCAGAAGTATTACAAAGTATAAGGCACATACTGAGATTACTATCAGGAAGTAGACCTTATGTAAGCAGCTATCCAGCATGATAGGTGGAAACGCTAAGATTGTGTTGACTATACTCATCAAGACTGTGCTGGGTAAAGCAATATGTTGAAATTTACCATAAATAATAAAATGTAAAAAGTATGATTGCATATTGAGTGCTGTATCGGGCCGCTAAATGTCTTACTGACTTATGTGATTGTATGGTGCTCACATGCAATAAAGATCAATTTTTAAAAACATAGTGTTCTGAAAAACATGCAGAACATATCAATTTCAAAGAGGTTACACACAAGAGACCATCATTAAAACTGAAGCTAGAACGGGGTCTATTATCAGACACACATTACTAAAATAAGTTTTTAAAAAACAGTCTTTTGCTATTAAACACTGCAGGCAGAGCAATCACTTAATAGGATCATAATAAAGCACTGGAAACTGACTCAGACTTAAAGAAGCTTTTTCAGGGTCTTCTTTTGTTTGCATAAAACTAAGCAAAACATTAGAGAAATCATCACATCAATTAAAAAAATAAAAAAATAAAACACCTCCTTCAGATATAAACTATGAACGAAAAGAACAAGGTACTTACCTTTGGTAACGCTTTTTCTGGTGGATACAGTATCCGTCTGCGGTTTCCTCACCTTTTGAAGTATCCCAATGCACAGCACTCCATGGAAACCTTTCTCCTCAGCTCTCCCACGTCGACAAGGACGTCACAATGGAACTGCTCCACACATGACTCCGTTATAAGAAGACCTCGGCGGCGTGCTAATGTCAGTTCCACCCATTTTTTCTGTGCCTTCAAGGTGAACAGGGGAACTGACAACATTGTATACTACAAACACAACCAAATCTGGAAATTCTCCATCATAGACATTTCCCAAAACCAACTATCTCATGATTCCAACAATACATCACATAAAATACACATTTATTATTTTTTCGGTATAAGCAAATGGGCAACGATGAGGCGGGTGGGTCAGTGAGGAATCCACAGGCAGATACTGTACCCACTAGAAAAAGCATTACCAAAAATAAGTCAATTGTTCTTCTGATGGATACATATGCAGGTCGATTCCTCACCTTTTGAATTGAATCCCCAAGTAGCCCCGCTCCTGAAGGAGGGTACTGGCCTGCTTATACCAAAATATCCTGCAGAACAAGCAAAAAGGCAGTCCCTCCTCACTTCTGAATCCAAACAATAAGCAGTGTGCAGAGAGGCCAAAGTTGCAAGGGGAAGAAGAAGAAGAAGAAGAAGAAGAAAGAAAGAGAAGAAAGAAGAAGAAATAAGAAAGAAGAAGACGACTTAGCTCTGGCAGAATGACCCCGAATACCTTCAGGAGGCTCTTTCTTGGCCAAGGTGTAGCAGATGTTGATGCACAGGATAATCCACCTGGACAGCATTTTTTTGTGGACAACCTTGCCCTTCATCTTGCCCACATAACTAATGAAGAGTTGATCGTTCAGCCTGAAGTCCTTGGTTCTGTCCAAGTAGAAGCTGACTGCACCCTTGGGGTCCAGGCGATTAAGTCTCTCCTCCTTCTTAGAAGGGCGAGGGGGAGGATAGAATGTGAGTAAGGTGATGGACTGCCCCAAGTGGAAAGGAATGACCACCTTAGGCAGGGAAGCAGCTCTGGTCCTAAGAAAGACATAAAAGGAGGCTTGAAGCTAAGACACTGTAGTTCACTGACCCTCCGAGCAGAAGTAATTGCCACTAAAAATATCGTTTTAAATGCTAGAAACCTTATGGGACAACTATGCAAAGGTGCAAAGGCTGAACCCATCATAAATGTGAGAACCAAATTGAAATCCCACTGAGGCATGATAAAAAAGGAGTGGTAGGAAACCTATTAGTGAGACCCTTAATGAATCTCATAACTATGGGCGATTTAATCAACGAGGGTTGATCTGGTAAACAGAGAAAAGCAGACAAGACAGATAAGTAGCCCTTAACAGTAGCTACTGCACAAGCCTGTTGAGCCAGGGAAAGAGAGAAAGTCAGAATATCAGATAAATGGGTCTGTAAGGGATCAATCAATCTCTCTCCACACCGTTCAACAAATTTGGCCCACCTACCAGAATAGACAGATTTGGTGGAGTGTCTTCTGGCTGATAATATAACGTTTGCCACATCTGGTGGGAGAAAGAAAGAACCCCGGTAGCCCCCTTCAATCACAAGGCATGAAGGTGCAGCATTTGGAGTTGGGGGTGTAGAACTTGCTCATGTGATTGTGAGAGGAGGTCTGCCCTGAGGGATACGGAGCGGAGGGTGTAATGAGAGGTAAAGAAGGAATGTGTATCACACCGTTCACAGCCAATCCAGGGCGATCAATATGACATGGGCCCGGTCTTGGCGAATCTTCCTCAGAGCTCAAGGAATCAAGGGTATGGGGGAAAACCGTAAAGAAGCTGTGAGCCCCAGTCTAATTGAAATACATCCCCCAATACTCCCTGCATCGGATACTGGAGACTGCAGAATGACAGGCAGTGCGCGTTCTCGTCAGTGGCAAAATAGTCCAACTGAGGAAACCTCAACATCCTGAAAATGTAAAGAACTACCGCCGGATGGAGACGCAATTCGTGATCTTCTGAACACTGCCGACTGAGACTGTCCGCACGCACATTTAGTACTCCGGACAGATGATTTGCAATTACGCAAATCTGATGGTCCTGAGCCCAGGACCAGAGTTGCAGAGTATCTCTGCATGAAGAGATATGACCCTACTCCTCCCGGTTTGTTGATGTACCACATCGCGGTAGTGTTGTCCATTAAGAGCTGAACCACCTTACTGCAAAGAGAAGGAAAGAAGGCATTGGGAGACAAACATATCGCCCACAATTCTAGAGGATAGATTGATGTGAAACAATCATTCCTACGGAGATCTAAGACCTTTGACTTCCAGATCCCTCAGATGAGCTACGCACCCTAGAGTGGAGGCATCCGTTATCACTGTGACTACCGGAGAAGGAGGGTGAAATGGCTTCCCTTGAGACAGGTTGCCTTGAACACTCCACCTTAGCAGATCCACTGCAGTGGCTCTGGAGATCGTGACCACCTCCTCAGGATCTCTGTTGTGTTGAAACCACTGCTTGTGAAGGCACCACTAGAGGGCCCTCATATGCCAGTGTGCATGGTTGACCAACAGTATGCAGGAAGCAAACAGGCTGAGCAGATGCAAGACCTTCGGAACTGGACAGCTGCTCCATTCTTAAAAAGTGGAATCATAACCTGGATGTCTTGAACCCTCTGTGGAGGAGGGTAGGCATGACTTACAGTAATGTCCTGTAATGCCCCTATAAACAACTTGCGCCAAGAGGGCACCAGGTGAGATTTTGGTGAATTTATTGAAAAACTCAACTTGAACAACAGCTGTGTTGTTACCTGCAAATGATGCAGCACCATCTCTGGTGACTTTGCTTTGAGCAGCCAGTCATCCAGATAGGGAAAAACAGGAATCCCCTGTGAGAAGTTGGACTGATCTATGCTGTCCACTAGTTATAGTGGGCACCTTGTATCAGTCCAAACAACCCCTTATTGGTTATAGGTTAAAGACAACCTTTATTGAAAGCTATCCTAGTGGTAGCTATGGAGAGCAGCCTTCAGGCTAAGTCTTGAGGGAATGTAAAGCAGCTTGTTTTACCAGTCTATAATCTCTTGTGTCACTAAATGAAAGATATTCACATCAGGTATATATATATAAAATATATGTATTTATTACTAAACACACCCTCCTAGTCTCTTTATGAGACTAGAAGTCAAAACACATAAGTTACACTTCAATAATCACAGTAAAATAGCACAAATACACGTCAGGCCCTAGGGGCGAGCCAAACCATATACTAAAATAGTGGTATAAGAACCACGACTTAACTAGACACAAGACCTAGAGCCTGTAGAATCGCTGGGACCCCAAGGAACCACCCCAGGTAGTGACACAGGGAACCCACGTGGGCCATGTGCAGAGTGTGAATACAGCCGCGAGCTCCCGTTAGCTTCTATGGGGAAAGTCGCGGTTAGATTTTTAAAGATTAGGGACACTTAGAAATGAGTCAGGACCAAACCCTTTTGGACTTAGGAAGTTCTAGGGCTAGCACCCACGGGAGCACCCGAGTACTTGTGTTACCTCACCCAGAGAAGCCGGGTGCATAGGTGTCTTTTGGTGTCGGGTCGCGTCGTCGATTTCAATGGGAACTGGCGAAGAAGTGCTGCTGCCGTGAAGATGCGAAGTGACCAAAAAAATCCAAGCCTGGATCGAATGTGAGAAGAACCTGAAAGCATAGGGGACAGAGTCTGGGTCACTAGTCAGTGACCAGGAAGGCGATGAGCAGATGCCCACCGATGTTGGGTGATTTCAGGTGAAAGAGGTGAAGCTTGACTCTTCAGCCATGAGGACCAGAAGGTGTCAAGGACAACCAGGAGCTGGATTTGAGCTGTCCTATGTAGGATGTCGAGTGCTGCAGCGTCGGTGCCCGGATTGGACATAACAAGCCTTGGCAACAGCAACCCATGCAGAAACAAGAAAGATGCTTCAGTGCAGACCAGCAAGGTCTGTGGGACTCACCACTTGGTTGGGAGTCAGGGCACGTCTGGAGCAACTAGGGAAGCCCTAGGAAATACAAAGTTACCCCCTCAGGAACCCACCAGTCAACGGACCAGGGATCGCAAAAGGACCTCAAGACAAAACACAAAATGGCGGCCCACGAGTCACTCGGAATGACCAGGCCAACAATCTTCAGTGGATTCAGTGCTTGAGGTAGGGGCTACAAGTCAGCCCAAGCACGACTTCAAGAGATGTTGAGAAGTTAATGCACTTGCAGAAATGCATGGTGAGCAGGAGTTCCGGTTCCACACTACTCACGAGGGCTGCAGGTCTCAGCTTTGCTGGGGACTCGGGTCGGCCTCTGAGATGTCTGGAAATCCTCTTCCTGGGCTGCAAATACTTCGGAGTCCGGCAGGAGCTTCGATAATGCAGACTGGTAAATTGCTTCGTTGGTGCCTGCCACGCAGGGGAGTCACTCCTTGACCCCCAAGGGATATTTCTTCAGTCCTCTGGTCTTGAGCAGAGCGTCGAAGGTCCAGGATTCAGCTTCAGAGTTTCGTCCAGGGTAATCTAAAGTCCTAAGGACTGGGGTCCCATACTTATACTAAGGTAGGGGGTTGGACATACTCTGGGGACCCACCTATGAGAGGGTTTGGAAAGAGGGGTGGCTACACCCATTTCCTTTGTCCAGTTTCGCGCCAGAGCAGGGGCTGGAAGCCCTTGAACCAGTTTGAGCTGGACTATGCACAGGGACACCAAGTGTGCCCCCAGTGCTGGCCTTCAAAGCACTCAGAGCGTGCTCCCACCCAGCCCCAATACACAACAGCCTGTCTGGGAGGTGTTTATACCTCCCTGTGACAGGAAACCTATTGTCCAGGCCTCCCCTGCCGGAGTTTCGGTCAGCAGCTGGAGGCCAGACCTGTGTCTGTGGCTGCAGCATCCATTTTGTGATGCCAGGGCTGTATTAAGTTTCTACCGGGTATACCAGTGCTGTCATGTCTCTCCCTCTAGAAGGGTGGGATCATGCTCCTACACCAGTTACTGGTGTGGGGGTATGATTCCAAGGTGTTTGACACCAAACACAACATATTTCCGTGCAGCCAGTCCAAAGTTAGCATTTACTGTTTGGTTATAATGCACTTAAGAGTATATGGTCAGGCTGCACAACTGACAACCCCGGAGAAGAGATTCCGAAGGCTGCAGAGGGGCTCAGCTCATGCCTGGGCATCCCCTCACATATAACCAAGCACCCTGTCTTCAGGATTGATAAGCCCTGCCATAGGGGTGACTGATAGGTTTGTATGTGCAGTATATGGTGAGATATAGTGAACCTATATCTCTGTAAGGGGTGCATGCACCACCTTACCCAGGCTGCAGTATCAGACCTGTGGTGTCATTTTGGGTGGCTTTCAAGGGGTAGCATAATACATGATTCAGCCCCTGGTAGGCCTCTGGGGTACCTATGCCCTGGGTACATAGTATACCATATACTAGGGCACCTCAGATCCATTCTGAACTGTACCTAAAGTACATGGAATCATTTTAGAGAGGAAGCAGCTAGGCTGGGGCCCTGAATAGCAGGGTCCCAGCCAGACTAAAGTCGAAAAACAGTGAAACACCAGCAAAAAGTGGGGGTAAACATGTGAAGCAGATCCTACTCTCCTACATCCCCGAACTTCTGATATGAGCTGCCACCACCCCCAACACATCTGTGAAGACCCGAGGGGCGGAAGTAAGGCCAAACGGAAGGACTGCAAACTGGTACTGTTGAGACCCAAGCGTAATATGGAGATAATTCCGATGCAACTTCAGGATGGGAATGTGAAAATACGCATCCTGTAAATTGATTGATACCATCCAGTCTTCCTTCTCCAGCACATGAAGAACCTGATCCAGGGTCAACATTTTGAACTTCTCCTGTTTGAGGTAAAAGTTCAAAACCCTGAGGTCAAGAATCAGCCGCAAACTACCATCATTTTTTAAATAGGAAGTACTCAGAGTAACACCCCTGACCCATTTCCTGCTCGGGAACCACTTCGATCGCACTCTTTTTCAGCAATGACAGAACCTTCTGTTGGAGAAGCAGAAAATGTTCTTCCAAGCAAAAGCCCTGATGGGGAGGGAAAGAAGGGGGGAGCTCCTAGAAGGGTAGGACATATCCATTCTCTACGATGTTCAAAACCCAGAGTTCTGTAGTAACAGATCTCCAATGCTGTAGAAAATGGGACACCCGTCCTCCCACAGGACAAGCATGCTCTCGGATGGCGGAGCTATAGCTGCTTCCCTGCAACAATGGCTGAAGAGGCAGAAGAGGAGTAGGAGCTTTGTTGTTGTGCAGCACCCCGCAGAAGACCTCTGTTCTTTCCCCTGTATGATCTGTACAAGGGAATTGCCTGCTGCTGCGGTTGCTGCCTGGCACGAAACAACAATGTTCTTGCAAAATCATGAAATTTGTGGAACTGCCGAAAGTTCCTGGGTTGAGTCTGAAGTCCCAAAGACCTCACTGTAGCCTTGCTGTCCTTAAAGTGCTGCAGCACCGAATCCACCGCCTCACCGAACCCACTTTAGCCCTGATCAGGCGGGACCAATCAAAGGGCAAATCCAGCAATATAACCTGGATATCAGGCAAGAATCCTTAGCCACGCAACTAGGCTTGCCTCCTTGTTGCCACAGATGATCCCATTGCTCTGGCTACCGAGTCGGCCATGTCCAGTCCAGATTGGATCACTTGGCAGGCAGCAGCTTGGGTAACTGATAACAACTCCGAGAAATGCCCTTGTACCTCCTCAGGGAACTTCGGGACAACCTCCGTGGCTGAGTCTATGAGGGCTCAGATGTAACAACCCAAAAGACATGAACATTTGTGGACCTAAGGGCCATATTCCCAGACAAGAAAACCTACGCCGATTGCCCCATGCGCTTTGACTTCATATCAGCAGACGTAGATGGGAAGGAATCTGCCGACAGCCTTGAAGAGCATGAAGCTTGGACCAGCAAGCTTTCCGGCGAAGCATGGATGGACAGAAGTGCAGGATCCCCATGAGTTACCTTGTATCTCCTAGCCACGGTCCTGGAAACCTCTGTAGTGGACACTGGTTTCTGCCAGAATTCCAGAATGGGCTCTGTCAATGCCTCATTGAAAGGAAGCAGAGGTTCTGACACAGAGGAAGAGGAATGAAAAACCTCTGTAGGAATATTTGATTTTAACTCCGCTGTAGGAAGAAGCAACTCCAAGAATTCTGCAGCCTTTCTAATCACAGTGTGATATGTGGTTACCTCCGGTGTTGGCAGTCGCTTCGGTGATACAAGCTCCCACTCAGAAGAAGTGTCCAGGCCACTAGCCTCCTGCAAACCCTCAAAATCCAGGTCAGGATCCACAATCTCTCCTTCCTCAGCCCCTCCATGTTCTTATTGGTATTCTTCTTCCTCCAACAGCCTTTGAGCCTCTCTCCGGAATTTCATCCTCAGAATCGGAGATGCCAGACACGGAGCCAGTGACTTCAGGATCAGTGTTGAAGGGAGATCCAAGGGAACAGGAGCTGAAGCCAGCCGAGGTCGAGTTGGCGCGGAACTAGATGGCACCGGGGATGAACCACCTAAACGAGTTCGACCCTCCAATGACTTCAACAGGGTCGATAATCTCGGCGTCGGAAGAGACCAACTCCCTGGAGCCATAGGCATGAAAGGCATGAGCAGTGCCTGGGAAAAGTGAGGAGGAAAACGTCCCAGGGAAAATGCCAACAGGGAGACAAGTAGGGTTTGCAGCTCTGGCGAACAAGCCAAACATCACTCTTTTTCCGATGCCGGGAGCTGGGAAAGTGGGATAAGTCGGATCCGGTACCACAGGCTCTGGAGCCGTTCAAGGACGCATCAAGTTCCGCTCCAGTTGCGAAGCCAGATACCCCAGAGCCAGAGGTGGAGTAGTTGACTTTGGCAACGGTGGGGGCATTGCACCTCTTGGAGCCGGTGGAGTCACAGCCCTCTGAGACGGGGTCGGAGTCACCCCCGGTGAAGGAGTTGGAGAGCTCATCCCTGCAATGACCTCTGGGACTCGGGTACACCGACTTCAGAGTCGAATCCATCGAAGAGCAATACTGAGAACCATGGCACTGCTTCTTCTTGTGCTTCTTAGATGACCTCGAAGCATGAGGAGTCGGCGACTTCGATCAGGTCTGAGACCTCCTGCGACCCCTCTTCTGCTTTTTGGCCTTGGCCACGAATAACTTGGCCTCCCTCTCCTTGAGAGCCTTTGGATTCATGCGCATGTACTGCATGTCCCGATGTCATGATCTGATGAAAGGCACCACAAACATGGCGGACATGGCGGTCAGTGATGGACATCTGGCTCTCACATTTTCTGCATGGCTTGAAACCCAACTTCCTCGGAGTAGTCATCTTTGACGGCTACAAAGTCACAACAACAGCAACAAAGAAACTCCCAGAAAAGCCTGGGGAAAAGGTTACATGTCAACGGCATGCAAATTTGGGGAACTGACGTCAGCGCGCCAACGAAGACATCACACGATGTCTGGTGAGGAGCCGTTACATTGGGACGTCCTTGTTGATGTGGGAGTGCAGAGGAGAAAAGTTTCCATGGAATGCTGCGCATTGGGATAGTTCAAAAGTGAGGAATCCACAGACAGATTTATCCATCAGAATTACTATGCATCAAGGGGTGTATATTATGCCATCCCAGCAAGGAAGAGAAAATAAAAGTGAAGATCTGTTCTACTAGGGAATCAACTTTTTGTACCTGCCTGATAAAATAAAGGATACTTGGAGGACATCAGAATGTCATTTATGCTCTTGGACACAAGAAAAACAAAGGACTCATGCAACAACACAACAACACAAGCTTGACCACATACTACGAACTGCCCACAGTGAGGAACTCTGCCAACCAGATACATTTAAAGATGCCCACTTGAACAACTGCACCTAATCAAAGCTTCCTCATGAAGAGCTATCCAGCTCAAAATGCATTGGGGCCCAGATATGAATCCTTGAAATAAACAATACAGTTTAGGCTTACAAGACAATGAAGTGCAACATTTCAAAAGATTCAAATACATTTAAAATACATTTTAAAAAGCAAAGAATATTTGTTTAGAAATCTTTCTAAAGAATTATATGAGCAAAGTAACATGATTTAAGGAAGGTAACTTTGTGGTACTTCGACTGAAAATATACCAGCACCCACTACACTTTCTTACAACAATCATATAAATAACAGCATTTTGGGTATGATGAAGACATTGTATTTGATAGCAGGATTAGCCTTGCATTGGGACTGCTACAATGGTCTGTTTGTGAACTAACAGCTGCACCAAAACAATATGACCCTATTGCAAGGAGACAAGTGAGAGAGAATGGGTATCACAGCATTAAATCGATGTAGCACAACTGTTAACATGGCCAATGTGTATGGAGAGAGACATATATTAGAGTCTAGGTGTAATCCCAGGTTTATCACTTTAGTGGAAGGGGGAAAGTATTTCCCAAATAGTTTTTGAGTGGTGGGGGAGGATGCTAAAGAGTCCTGTTCTCAGTACCTAATGGTGAGAGGCTTTTTGAATTATTTAACGTAAGATAAATGGCATGCAACAATGCTTTTACTTTTAAAAGATGATGTTGCTCTGACACAGTGATTCCGACATTAGTTTTTGGCAGATATTTGAGTGCCATCAACATATGATTGAATCCCAACCTGCTTACCTTGAAAAATGTTGAATATAGAGACATGGTACAGGTTGAACAAAGAAGGAGAGAGAAAAGACCTCTGGGCGGGAGGGGGTGGGGTGGGGGGGGGGGAGGGGAGACTTGTGTAAGACTAACTTCATCATAAACAAATAGCCGCAAGAAGATGAGTTACATTCAACCCTCCAGAAATAAACAGAACCATTTCAGTATGGAAGGGCCAGTCTGGACGGCTGAAGGTAGTCTATTTAGCAACAGATGATGGTCTGCAATGTTCCAGGAGGGGGATACATCCTGCATGGTCAGTAAACAGCCTGAACCTTCTTCAACACATCTCAAAGCATTGACCTAGAATTCAACTCAAACTATTTCATTTGCATACCTCGGTCTAAAACCGGGCTGAAACTGCACCACAAATGTTTTGGTCATGGCACAGAGGAAAGGATAAATGTAATGAGTGTCAAATTAAACCTTCAAAATGTTTCATTACATTTAGCAGTAGAGTTTGAAGGAGAAGCTTAGAGAGGAGCACATTTTTGCTTTAACCAAGAGTAAGAGGGTGGGGGATTTACCAATTGTTGGAACCATAATTCAATAAAAAAAGAACAGGGCTGGGCAATCATTTTATGATTAGTAATCCTCATTCAAAGATTGAATTCTCCTAAGGTAATGATGGCAGTAAAATAGAGCACAAGATCAGTACAGAGGTCTAGAAAAGTTTGCAAGATGTTGGTGTTTTTGCTTGGAGGACGACTACAGGCACTGAATTCACTAAATTGCATGGCAGAGGTACTATCTACAGGGATGTTTTTCAGTTCAAAAACCTAAAATCGAAGTAGACTGCTGACTGACAACTTTGCTAAAACAAAATGCTGATCATTTTGTAAATGTGGCTTTCTTAGTCAGTGAGCATCAGTTCACAAGAAAACCTTCTCACTAATGGACTACATATAATTGAAAAACCTTCATAGGTTTTGAATTCCTTGATTGAAAAAGCATGCTATTTATATATAAATGTAAACTCCTTTCTTACCTTATTACAGGGTGAATGACAACACTTAGCAAACAAGGCAAACGAGAAAAGTAATTACCTTTCAAGAATCAAGTAGCTGAATCTGACCTTTGTGTTTTTTGCTTTGGTGAATTTAATGTAGAGATGAAATAGACAGATGGAAGAACTCATCCCTACCTCTCCCTGCTCATTCAAATGCACTGCCTCCTTTTTTACCTACCAGTCCATTCATAGGCATTTGAACCGCATGGGAGTGGAGGCAGTGCCTGTTTATGAATGGACAAGGAAGAGGCGATGTGCCATAGCCCAGCATGGTTGCCTACCATTCCTTTCGCAATAATGAAACGACCCATTCCCCTCCCGTTAGCTCCTCTGACAGACATTTTGGGCTATGAGTAAAAGGGATTTACAGTTTGCATGTTATTGGAGAATGACAAATCATTAGATAAAAATGTTCTTATTCTCTCAAACTTCCTACAGCATAACACACCATCATGCCTCTGACAATTATTAGTGCATGTCTTTCTGACTTAGATTAACATCTAAATTGTCTTTGCTTTTTTGTTTCCATGTTGGTACCTAGAAAATGATAATCATGGTCCTAACTCCAATGTTCATTTTTAAAACTGTCATTAGAGCCTAGGTAGTACTGTATTATTGTGAAACCAGTTTGTTAGTTAGCAGAAATGACAGCAGATGTAGAATGACTAAAGGGGCAGTATCAATCAATCATGCATACAGTGAAATACCTTTAAAAAAATTCCTTTTAATTAAATTCTGGAGAAAACATTTTTTTTATGCAACCCTCGATATTGCCATTTTAATAATTTCTCGGAGCAGTACTGAATTTTTTTGAAGGAAGAGAGGCTGAATCAGCCATTTCTGGATTCAATCACATGACCTGAAGATTACACAGAGATGGCAGCAATGTGACACTCACCAAGCTATCTAACCAGTTACTATGCAGGTTGTTTGATAAAGGTATGTGGTAAGCTAGAAAATGAAAAAATATCGAACATAAATAATTCCGTCCAATGATTACACCTAATGGTAATGTATTTGGAGGAGGTAACTAAGAGTACTGTTGCTGGGGAAATTTCCATGGAGACATGCAATCCATTTGGACAGTGATTCTTAACCTGTGGTCTGGAGACCCCTGGGGTTTGGCAAAGCCTGCGCACGGGTTCCGCGACTGCTTAGAGAATTGAATAATATTAACAGATTAATAAAGTGTACATAAATAAAGAAGCAAAATGTAAAGATGAAGATTTTACAATGTTCTATAAATGTGCAGGAATTAGAAATTCGGAGCTGAACATTTGGTTTGTATCCTCAGATTGATTTGTTGGAGAAGTGCAAGTGCATCAAACAGAATATGGTATGGATGTTGAGTGGCCTCAATGTAATTTAGAAAAAATTCCAACCTTCCATTAAAATAAAAAATGTGATTTATTGTCTTTACTTTCTTTGCAAATAAATAAAATATTTTATCATCATTTGTGTATTTGTTTGATGAATGCTTGGTTCTGTATTTTCTGAGTATTGTTTTGCAGTTCAAATCATCGAAAACGCTTAACATGTAGTTCATGGTTTCCAGTATTGACTCAGTGTGGAGGGGGGGTATTGGGGTCTCCAGATTCCCGTAATGATTCAGTGGGGTCTCCTGATTCCAGTAATGATTCAGTGGGGGTCTGCAGATTCCAATAATGATTCGGAGGGGGGGGGGGTCTCTCCTGATTCCAGTAATGATTTAGGGGGGTGGTCTCCGGATTCCAGTAATGATTCAGTGGGGGCCTCCAGATTCCAATAAATATGCAGTGGGGGTGGGGGTCTCCAGGTTCCAATAATGATTCAGTGGGGGTCTCCAAATTCCAATAATGATTCAGTGTTTGTGTAGGGGGGGGTCTCCTGATTCCAGTAATGATTCTGTGGGGGTATCCAGATTCCAATAATGATTAAGTGGGGGTCCTCCAGATTCTAGTAACGATTTAGTGGGGGTCTGTAGTTCCAATAATGATTCAGTGGGGGTCTCCAGATTCCTATGATTCAGTAGTGGGGGTCTCCTGATTCCGGTAATGATTAAGTGGGGGTCGACATAAGTCAAAAGTTTAAGAACCGCTGCATTAAGCGGTAAACTTGAAGCAGCCTGAACAATGCTAGCATGGAGAGAAGGTTGAGGGTGAAAGATAGAGTTGACCATCATTTGTTTATACGGCTAAATTAATTCTAAAATGAACTGAAATGAAAAAAATTTCCAGAAATAAATATTGACCGTGGTGAATTACCTGAAAGCTTTGTTAGGATTGTGGCAGCAAGCTCTTGGACAATTTCATCATTGCTTTTTCCCGCTCCTTGCGTTGTTGTTCTTGGCTGGACATCTAGAATGGTGGTGATTAAAGTGCTTGTCTCTTTTCGCTGTACAAAATATACAAATTGATGGATTTAATAAAATATTACCAGCTGCGCAGGCATATCTTTGACCAAAACAATATCTTTGACACCTTTTCTACAGTTGGATTTTATAATCTGTATTCTAGCAACATGTTGGAAACATATTGTCATATTACTGCAGATGACTCCATGCGGTAACCCATTCACTTGCATTTCACTAGCAGCCCATGCTGTCATAACTGTATGCAGGGCCGAACTGGCTGTGCCGGTCATCGGGCATTTATCCGGGAGGGGTGGAGGACAGTTTGCAGATGGGGGTCAGTTTTGTTACTGAGGGGCCAGTTTTGCAGCGGTGCTGCAATATTAATTCCCAGCAACAAAAGCAGCATTGCTGCATACTTGCACCTGCTCCCCCCCCCAAACACCCCTCCAGGGGCTGGTCCGACCAAATTGCCAAGGCTGCTTTGGGTTTCCAGTCCATGTATGCCACACCATTATCTTATCGGTAATAAGGCAGAGGGAGTTACCCTTGGAAGTTAACGAGTGTTCCTTAGCTATATGTCATGGTCAGCCCTATCAATCTAGTGCTGTAGACAATCCACAGGCATAGGTTTGGGGATTTCTGTCATGCCCAAGTTCTGCTTTAATTATGCCTCAGGTTTTCAGATTTAAAATAAATGCAGAAAGCAGAACCTTCCCTTTTACGGTCTCACTAAAGAGAGTTTCAGCTGTCTGTCGCAGGCACTGCATTGAGTATTACATAGTTTGATCTGGAACAGCCTCTTGCACATGTTGGATTGCTTTCCTGTCCTTTCTTCGGTTGGCCTTGCCCTTAGAGCATTTTCTTTTCACCCTTGATTGTGACTGGATAAGGTTTCTTCCTTACACTGCCGATGTCAAACTACTTTTCGTTTTTCTCATTTCATTTACTGTTTAGCAATCCATGGGAATGCATGCCCAGCTCCTTCTGCTCTGTGTGGACTTGGAGCATACTATCACTGTTTCCCTTGCTCCCTGAATCTCTCTCACACTGTTTTCCCCTCCCATCCTCCCTCCCGAGTATTGTAGGAAGTTGTACGCCATGCGAAGGCTCCAGGTCTGTGCGCCGAAATGGGGTTAAACACGTAGGCTGCTCGTGACATGACTTACATCCGTTGGAGCCCTGTCCAAAGATAAGGATTAAATATCACTTGAACAAAACCTAATACTCAGCTCTGTCCTACAATGCTCTATGGATTACGCTTCAATGGGTAGGGTTATTCCATTCTACAGGACAACTGAGCACCCTGCCTTCCCCCATTAACAAGTTCTGGCAACTCTGGGACATTCACCCCTTATCTTCCCCATATCCCTCCCGAGTACTGGCCTGAGACGTGCAGGACTACTTCGTGGCATGTGAGGCGCAAGATTTTGGGCTTGGTGATGTCCTAGGTGTTGCACCTAAGCACATTCCTGTGCCTCCGGTGCCTCTTTTCTCTAGTTGTCTCTGTATATCCTGCCCCTCTCCCATTCCATGCCGGCTACTGCTATTGGCTTTGCTAATGCAAATTGCTTTAAAATGTGCTGGCATTAGCAAAGCCAATAGCTGACCATCTTAAAAATCTATTTCATACACTTTCAAGAAGGATGTATGTGATGTAATATGGAATGGTGATTCAAAATAGCAACCATATTTCAAGATAGCCCCTACATTGTGTGATGCAATGTGAAATGACATTATCGTCATCTTGAAGTATTAAAAAGAATTCTGGAGGTTCACGATAGGGGCTGTTGCTTTTTGTTACTTTGGGTCACACAACATGACAGCCATTTTAATTGTATGAGTACGTTATTTTTTATATTCTAAAGATGGTTGCTATTTTGTGTCATGCTATGCTGCAACAGGCAACATGATGACAATTTAAAAGTATTGAACCATTATTTTCATTAAAGTTGGCCGTTGCTTTCTGCCATGTTGCATCATGCAATGTGGTGGCCATCTTGAAAGTATAACAAAGAGACTAAAGCTCTCCAATCACTGCTATTGTCTATGCCGATGCCCGTGAATTTCAAAAGCCTCCGACATTGCAAAAGCCAACAACGGTGACCACAAATCAATAGCAATGTAAGACAGATTGAGTTTGCCAATGCTTGTTATGCATATGCAGGCAATACACATTCAAATTCCACCCCACCCTCATGTCCCCCAAGGTTTACTGCCCATGTATTACAGCTCACAAAATGGAAAAGTAGACACAGGGGAATAAAATGTTTCTTCTGTACAGCTCTATACGGAACCGAGTAAGTGAGGACACGTTTGAAAGGCTGCTTTCCTTTTCACAACAAAATAACCAATGAGCATTCAGCTTTCCTGCCATGTTCTCTCTCACATATGTTCAAGTTTATTTTTATTTGCATAGTTAATTAAAACCGTTGCAGTACAAAAATAGCTTTATTTATAATCAGAATATACATATAAAACTCCATACTTCATATATCTTATGTTTATAATTCTTTTAAAAAGTGTGCTAAAATTAAACAAGTGAGGAGACAAAATTTCCTAGCCACATTATTTTTGACTTTGCACATATCATTTATAGGTTGAGGTACTTAATTCCAGTCTGTGCTTTTTCTTTTTTGACTAACAAAGTTCTGTAATGTGCAAAAGAGTGCTTTCGGCTTGAGTAGAGTACATTTGTGCCAAACAGGGAGCATTCTGTTCAGGACTTCATATTTAGGGTTGCAACTGTTTTTAACCAACTGAAATCATTGTCAGCTATTGTACTGGCAGTTCCTTTTGGTATAACCTCAGCAACTATACTGGCCAACAGCGCGGTTGTAGTTCATTAGAAGCACACAATACTTAATTCCACTCCTTACTTCCTTTCCCTAGTTATGCCCATGTTCAGTTAGAAGTACTTTCAACTTCGAAAAAGTGCTTTAGTGCCAGAAAATAAGGTATATGAAAAGGACCACTTCAAGCCTCCTCGTGGTCTTGCATTTGTTCCATACGACTAGGTTGTTTAGTAACTACGTTGCTTGCATTTTCTTTCCGCATAGCCTCAGAATCTTTACTCAGCAGCAATTCAATTGTGGGTCGTTAGATGCAAAACATGCCAGCACTGCTTCCCTCATGGTGTGTACCCCTCGCTGATTAAATTGACGTTTTAACAGTTGTTTCTGTTCTTGTAAAAGTTTTTCAGAAGAACATAGTAAATGCAGCAGATCTTCTGGCGCTGAACCGCATTAGTGACATGTAAAGCCCGCTTTCTCCTTTTGCCAGGGTGGAAGATGCTGTATGCAGGGTGACAGACCAAATCTATACTTCAAGAAACTGATTTTTATAGTTTTAGCATAGCCCAGGTTAAAGTAATTTTGAGCGGCTGGCTCCGTATAGGTATTCAGAGTCATCCATCCGTGAGCCCTTTCCGAGAGAGATGCCTTGTCCTCCAACCATGAGAGATGTTTGACTGTCTTCCAAACCAGTTTTTTGAATGTGGTGGTAGTTGTAGGTGTTTCCCAAAGCTGATTCAGCCCCACATTATGTAAGCAGATTTTAGGATAATTTGCAGCAGGTAAAGCTGTATGTTGTTGTAGCTCCTGCCAAAGCTGTTCATTTAGAGTTCCCTGAGGGGCTTTCCGCACTTTGTCCCAGGTAATGATGTATGCCCCTTGTCCCCTTGTTTCTGTATACCAAACTCAAGTCTGATTTGAGCAGGTGAGGTATATGTGGGTATCCCGAATAGGACCCTGTATGTAGTTGTTACTGTAGTGTCAAGTATTTTAGCATCTCTTCCTTTCTGCGCCTCACTGCCATAGGTAATTGTTGGCAGTAGCTTTGCATGAACCACCTGTACCAAGGGCACAATCAATGGCCCATTTAGTTTTGTGTTTAATGTTTTTAGAGAAGTTGCCAGGGCAAGGCCTTTATGCCTGATGCTGTTTTTCTGTGCCAAAAATCGGCCACCTTTGTCTAGCTTCACGCCAACATATTTGTATTCCAACGCGTCCTCAATTCGGGTCCCTCGCCAGACCCAAGCTGCTGTTTTTTTCCTTTGTTTGCTGACCATCATGGTTCTTGTTTTGTCCAGATTTATAGTTAAACCATTTGCTTTAGAAAAGTCCTGTGTAGCATTTGAAAAGGTGTTGTAAGCCTACTTTCGTTTGGCTGATTAGGACTATGTCAACCGCATATAGGAGACATGGCAGTAATATGTCTCCTAATTTTGGGTCGTGTGAATTACAAGTATTTAGTAGCAGGACAAGGTCAGCTATAAACAAGTTAAAAAGTGTAGGTGCTAAAACACATCCTTGTTTAAGCCCTTTTTCCATTGGTATACGTCTCGACAGGAGTTACCCATCGCCCAGCTTTATCTGAACCCATGTATCAGTGTGCAGATTTATCAGCAAGTTTAATAGGGACTGTGGCAGACCCCAACTGTGTAATTTGGACCATAATCTGTTACGATTGACATGGTAGAAGGATGCCTTATAATCTATAAAACATAGGTAAAGGGGCATCCTTGCAGATTCAGCCTTAGCCGTAAGCATTGCCATAGTTAGTATATTTGTGATTGTCCCAACTGATTTTGCAAATCCAGTCTGGTTTAATTAAATTGTGGATTTCTCTTTAGCCCATGCCTGAAGCTCCTCTGGTAACATTCCAGCAAATAATTTTGCCTCATTGTCCATTAGGGCCACTAGCCGATAGTTTTGTGGTGTTGACTTTTCACCTGACTTGTAAATTGGTGAGATAATTGATCCTCTCCAGGAGAGCAGAGTGTTCGACATCCTTATTTCTCCAAAGAGTGGTTCCAATGCTTCTACCAAAAAGTTGTCTCTTGCTTATAAAGTACCAGTGGTATTCCAGCCCCTTCTCTCCTTCCCTGACCTATTTGCTGTTTGATGGTACTAATTTGGCTCATTGACAGGTCCTCTGTTAATAAATCTCCTTCTAATTTCCCAAGTACGGTATGGTTACTTGCAGCCCAGGCCTTGGTCGTTATTTGGCCTTCTGATACATTCTGAGATTCTTGACCCCACACCCTGAGCTCAGTGTCTTGGTGGAAATGGGACCTATGGAAATTTACCCATGCTTCCTCTGAAATGTTTGAAGGGATTTCATAGTGGTCTGGGCAGATGAATTTATTTATGGTGCTCCAGAAGCTGGCGCTGTTATTTTGTTTAATGTCAGCTTGTAATTTTGCCCAGAGGTCATTCTCCACATCTCTATTTGTGTCCCTTTTTTGTTTTTTCAACAGTGCCTTTTGCTGTCCTAATAATTGTAGTTGTGTTTTATCATTTGGCTTGCGGCGCAGTTGTCTCCGCAAGCAACAGATGGAATTTTTGGTGAGCTTAATATCTTGCTTGGCAGTTTATGGTATGGGCTTCACGCCGCTAAATCTCTGCAGGTTTGGTGGTTTGATTTTAGTTGCATATGCGGTCATAGTTGTGGTAAAGTGTTCCCATTTTCCAACTTCACCTTGTCCAGCCCTCAATTCAAAGTGATGTTTTGCAATTTCCAACATCCTGCTGTCTGCGGCTATCATGAACTTGATTCTTTTAAGGTTAATGGTGAATTCTGATCCTTGAGGAGCCCGGCACAGTTCAAACATAGGGACAATTGTTCTGAGCTCAATTTCTTGAGGTCGGTGATCACTATCAGCTGAAACTAAGAAATTTGATTAAACAAATCTAGGGAGACAAAGGTGTAGTCTCATATTGTATTTGTTCTTGTTGAGCTATGTGTTGTTACAGGAGGAGCTGATCTGCCATTTATTGCTTAAATTAAGATGTTCCAGTTCCTCCAGGCCCAACTGTCCTGCCTTAGTTTGTTTCCATAATTGTGGTTTCCCTCGTGGTGGGATGTTCCAGATTGTGTTTTGGAGTAAGACTTCTTCATTTGAGGAGGAACCCATTAGATTGAAATTTAGGTCCCCAGTAAGAATGAGGTCAGTTGTGGGCCCTTCTCTTATACATGTTTCAATAAAGTTGCACATTTCCTTTGCTACCTTGGTTTTTCGTTTCAATTGAATATAAGCATTTATTATCATAATGTTGGTATCCCTTGCGTTTGTTGATGATGAAGGGGAAAATAAGTTTACTGCTAAGGTTGCTGGTTATGCAGGACCAAATTCACGGGCAGTGAAAGTGATTGTGTTCGCAACGTAGTGACCAGTCCTCCTTGCAGGTGTCCATATTTTTCCCATTTGAGTGCACATGTAAACAAGCATTGGCATAGCCAATAGGTCTCGCTTTTGGCACCTTATAAGTATTAAGTTATGCAGCACAATATCCTTGGTGGACCAACATTAACTGTTGCATGGTTAAACACTTATAAGGTCCCAAAGGCGAGACCTATTGGCAATGCCAATGCTTGTTTATTAAGGCTGGACCTTTGTTATTCATTGCTCTATGGACAATACAAAGTGTGTTGAACTTAACTCTTGCCTGAACCGGGAGCCAGTGAAACTTCTTCAGGGCTGTGTAGGCTTTACAGAGCCCAAGTTCCAGGTCCAGCTTGCTAGCAAGCAATCATCCACCCCATCCCAGGAGTCACTGTTTGGGATAGACTCCGGGAACACTGCTGGCATCCCCATTCTGCGCGGAGTGAGAAAGGGTGGGTTTAAGCAGAAGTCATGGTCTAGGGCAGTTCTAGCACCACCATGCGCCTTCTACTTTGAGAGGAGATACAGGGAAAAGACTGGCCAGCATGTGACTGACGTATATTATTTAACACTATTAACCAACGGACGTAAAACCATATTCCAAATATTTTAATTGAGAAAAGATAATACAGAAAAGAAATACTTGCAGCAACATGGGTTCAGTTGATGACAGCTTGAGGATCCCTTCAGAGCAATACATTTTAGGAAAAATAATTATAAAGTATTAAGGTGATTACAGATTGCGACGGGGTACCCAAAGAGCAACATAAGTGCATTGTTAAAAAATTAAGGAATAGAAAATGTATTTTGCTTTTACAAAAGCATTGCCCAATACATGTATTGCTAAAACTTTGAATAGTAGGGACTGAATCATCACAGAACCAAAGCCAGGCCCAGATAGCACTGGGGTGGCTCAAGCCACTGTTAGACAATAGTCTTTTGATACTGTATACTGCTGAAAGTCTAATCACCCAAAGTCGATGCTGGAGATGGAGTGGTGTCACGTAAACTTGAACCATCACAGTGGTAAGCAGGTGACCCAAGGTAGGTCACCACTGTAGGGCTTCTCATCAAAGTGGTTGGGAAAAGGCATAGGAGAGACCTTACTTTCCAAGTCTAGATGGGCGAGTCTGCCTTAGAAATCTTATTCATCCACAATTCTGATCTATCAAAGATGGTATGGTCACCCAATTATTGGCGGACCCCATGACAAGCACAGGAGTGTCCTCGGGAATCGGCTGATGCAACCACTCATTTACATATTTTAGTGTGGCAACCGGGAAAGGTTAACTATCCCCCCATATGCCACAATTGGGAACGTAAGTGAACCCCCAATGACCCTAGTAGTTTTGCTACTTCAATTGCATGGAATGCAATTGTGCACACCCCGCATCAGGCATCTTATCCCACTCTTCGAAATATTGGTGAATGACAATTGCATTTTGCGCTCCCTTAACTTCATGAGATGGTGTCTATCAGACTGCTTCCTGTGGCTTTGTCGGTGTAGTGTTGCCGGGAGTTTGTACGCACAACAAGCCTAACTGCTCTTTTTGGAGTGACTGCAGACTCAGCAACCTATGGGAGTTCCTCTCCATCGTAATGGGCAGCTGGGTGATAAAAAAAAGTGATGTAACATAGCACAACTTTTGGATTTTGGTGTAACGCTAAGCAGGGTGGAGGCGTGGAGGCTTTGGAGTTACCATTCAGATGAAATATTTAGTTGTGGAATTCTGAGCTTGATGCCCTTTGGAAATAAAGATATACAAAGGCCAAAGTGGCAGAAATGCATTTGGGGTTGTTTGTTCGAGGTAGAGGATGAGAATCGAATTGCTCCTTTACAACAGGGCCAGTCTTCTTTCCGTTGGGTTGGTTTTCTAACATTAAAGCTCTGCAATATGGCCAATATCTTACATTTCACAGATTTACATCTTGTAGATATTGTTCTATTGGCCACATGATGGCAAGGATCTCGAATAGGATGCCAGATATTTTTACTCTGCGGCTATGTTCAATGACACTGGATATGTATTGTCATGGCACAGGATTTAAAAGTGGTTTGAGGTTTCCTGGTACAGGATATATACAGGCTATTTTTCTTCTGGGCACAGTGGAACGGATAATTTCAGTTGTAGCAAAAAATATGTTTCTCCTTGCTACCAATACTGCAGGCAATACCTTTTTCTAGAAGCTTATAAACTCCTCAGAACGGTTTCTAAACACCATTTTTGGAAAATGTATGTTACTTTGTGACTTGGGGGGCTGCACACATATCCGGGGATTTCCCTAAAATGACTTTGAACTTATTTAAAGGCCTACTCCAACACTAGCAGATCTCTGGCTAACAAGGAGCTGTTGTGATGTTTCTTGTTGGTAAAATGTGTTAACCATTTGGGAATGAAGTCTGATAACAGCATGAACACTTGAAGACCAACACCTGATGAGATACTGTATCAAACATTACAAGCTCAGGTACCTGTGTGTTCCTGTGCTGGTTGCTGTCTATCCTAATACTGAAGAAGAACAAGAACAGAAGGCCCAACATGAAAAGTATAGCACAAAAAATATTTTCTGGAGGAAGTGCTTTGCAAAATGTTTCTGATGGAGATGATAGTAGGTGCCTCTACTTCGTCTCTTTATTAAATGATAATTGTTCTAATCTGATAAATCACAGGTTAGGCAAAAAAAGGGGCAGGGTGATCACCCACGATCCATCAGAGCTATTCCCAGAAAGGCTTTTGGAAAATGAATAAAGGTGTAACTCAAAACCAGGCACAATGAGCTTTTTTTTTGGGGGGGGGGGGTACCCTTTCTGTTAAAAGGCCGTTGCTGACTCAGGCTGAAAATCCCGGATCAGCCGCATGTTGTCAGCCCGGAGCACGAAGCACACTGAGCTGCCTTGGGGAGGCACATGCTTTTACCGAGCTGTCAAGCTGAGCCCCCCCCCACCCTTCCTTGTATGGAATGCACCCCCCTTTTCACCACAGGTGGCTTCCGGGGTGTCTGTAAGGCCCCTGTCCAGCGTGCGAGGAAAGAACTGCAGGGCCAATGCTCCTCTACTGTCAACGCCTGGATTTGTGTTCAATAGACCATAATAACCAAAAACATCAAAGCTTTGAGTGTGCTCTCACAAAGCCACGTCATCAACACTTGTCGAGTGGATGGACACAGGCCAAAGGCACACCGGCCTCCTGGGAACGCACACAGTGCACTCCAACCACTCCAGCACGGCTATCCTTCTCCACACCCTCCGAATGGGTCAAATCGGATGTAGAAATATAGGTTATCAGCTAAAGCTGAAGAGAGCATGTAAACACTCAAGGCAAAGAGCAACAAGCATTGGCCGTGTGCGCGCGAGGGGCCGCGAGAGGCGATCTATGGTGGGGGAGGGGGAGAAGCGGGAGTTGTGTGCGCGCGAAAGTGAAACTGATCGCGATCGGGTGCTGAAAGCTGGCGGCTGCGCGCGTGTGCGTAACCGCAAGCTGGTGGCCAGCAAAAGCCTCTGGTGGCACTTTTAAAAGCCACTCACTAAATGTCTCGCCAGACCAGCGCATGCGCTGGCTCTAGAAAGACCTAAAATATGCAGAAACGCCTGCAAATGAGGAGGGTCAATTAGCCAAGTCTCTTGTAACGCCACAATGTCGAACGCCTTGATATAGGTGACAAAATCTAGATCTTTTTAACTTTGAGTTTATTGAAGGAAAAAGAAATAGGGGGTGGGGGGGAAGGGGATATAATCAACATGGTAAGCATTACACATAATAAGCAATACAATAGAAGCTCTCAATAAAAGCAAATATGACAAGCATGAAAAATACAAACAAACCTATGTATAAGAAAGAAAAAATATCATATAATACAATAGAACTTGATATCATAACAAAAGGCAATAATGTAGCAGGAAAATCAAATCATGGTGGCTTACGCACCTCAACTGTGTCAGGGTCTGGAGAAGCGTGTGTTGGAGCAGAGGAGGAGAGATAGGATACCAAAGGGGACCAAATAAAGTCACGTTTAACTGCTAGGGAAACGGGAGATACGTAATTAGTATCTAGGCGATGATGGAAGCAAACTGCATTCCACCAAGAGTGGTAGGAGACATTTGCAGCCTGTTTCCAATTAGAAGTAATGGTATGAAAAGCCACAGCAATTAAAAAGTCAAGTAATAGATAATGGGGGGGCGATCGTGGAAGGCTTGGTGATAGGGAACCTAGAAAAACTTGCAAAGGGGAGAAGGGAATCTGAAATTGGAATAACAAAATCTAGATCTGATAGTTCATTTACAAGTCCATTCGCATTCCATGAGCATGTCCGTACAGACCCTTTTGTGTTGGTCCTTTGCAACGGGCACACATATGTTAATGCATTTTAATCATAATCAGAGATGTCCAGGTGTGTTCCATATTAAAGCATTGGTTTTACACATATCAGCCTATCCATGAGAATAAAAATACAAGTATTCACAGGTTTCCCATTCAAATGGGAGAAATGCTGCTGCCCTAGTCAGTCATTAGTGGCAATTATCACGGGAGAGCTAAAATGTCAGTATTGTGATTAGACTTACAGACCTAGTTAGCACAAATTAAAGGTACTGGGAGGCAACATTCATGTGTGTGCGAAAGAGTTCATAAACCTTCACTCACTCTTTTTCATTTGGTGCGTTTTCAGCTTATTAATAAAATTGAATAAACCTATGCAATATTTGCAACAAACTGAGATAAATCTAGACACTTCACATTTAGTGTAGCTCAATTATAGTGGCCACAATAAGCACAAGCTATATTTCCTACCAATATAAATTCTACTACACACCGGGGTCAAAACATAATTTGAATGTCATAAAATTTAATTTCATGGTTGACATTCAGATGCAATATAATTACATTCATCAGTATTTCAAATCTTCCAATTTAATCATTTTCAGAATGATCCCACACTTACTTTACAGTGTGTTCCAGGTGTTTACTCGCGTGTAACAGCGAAATCGAAAGTGCTTTCTAGAATCTGGCTCTAATTTGTAAAGCAGCAAATCATATGATAGTTCATGATCCTTAGCTACGCTCACTCAATATCCGTAGCAGGTAAATGTGCAAAGCTGCATTTTAAGTATCATATGACTGTATGCGCTGATATGCCGCTGGTTACTTTTGGATGATGTTTCAACCAATGAAATTCATAAAATTTGGTGTCTTAAAAAAAACTACAAAGCCGCAGAAGCATCAAGCTCCTTGTATCCTCGTTAGGAAATTGAATATTGACATGTGCTTGTACAATTGATATTAGAAATGTTGACATTCCAGACTTAGGCCCTCGTTGAATTTGGCAATTAAATACAGTCATTAACTCCTGTTACAGCACATATTGAAATGATGAGTATTGCCATAAAAATCTAATCTACCAGACACATTATGGCATGTTAAACATGACAAAATTTATCAGGGACAAAAATGCCCTGTAAATACTGGGACATGTGGGTTTTGTTTAGGTAAGAATATGATGTCCCATTATTGGGAAAAACTCGTAAAGAGGCGGTATTTATCGCATCCAATAAATCTCGACCCACTGGACTCACATTTTATCATCTGCGATAAATACCCTAAAAAATTACCAGCCCACTCGTAATAAGGGCCTTAGACAAGAAGAGCAGAACAGTCATAAGAGAACATTTTTCAACTGTGGAAATATTTCGGGAAACTGATAAGAGAAATAGACGAGGAACAAGCTTTGGTAAATTCAGGAAAATATGCTCATGCCAATAGAAAAGGAGGAAAGGTAAGTAGCACGCTCAGGAACCAATGAGAAGCTAGGAAAGAGAGGAGGGGGTATGTAAGTCCCACTTAAGTTTATACTGAAAACAATAGATTCAGGCAAAACCTAAAAATGCCCATCTTGCTACATGCTTACCGAATCCCGAAGACTTAGTTACTAAAACCACTTTTTATGCATCTTCGGCAGTCCAAATAATACAAATTTACCTAGCCTTTCCTCTTCTTCCTATAAGGATACCGACCCTAACTTGATCTTCTCGCGAGATTGCCAACAGGCACAACCTGCAGCAGCACCACTGCATGCATTTAATGTATCAAAAGCCAGTTTATATCTGCCCTCTTTCAATCACTTCACTTCCGTAGGGGTAACATTTTTTCTAATAAAGCACCCCTTTCGTGAAAACATAGCAGGACACTGGGAGCCGCAAATGCATTTGCAACTCATATGTTCTGTTTTCTACATTGTGACTGAGGGTTTCGGACTCACAAAGCCTGGATTTTTGTGCACTGCATGCACGCTTTGTAGAGGCAAAATTATTCAGTACTTCAGGCCGGTAGTCATTAAGTTAAATTGAGTGTAAAGGAGTCGATTTATGATCACGTTTACATAGCAACAGCTCAGTCTGTATTCTAAATTGCTCAATACATAGGACATGATGTAAACTTACAAAATAACTGCAGATTACCTGCAGTAGCTTAAGACTTCACTTTACATAGAAAACCTGGATACATAATATTCTATCTTTCTGTGCTTTTCTGTGCATTTTCCAGTTTTTTTTAACTTGGACTTATAGACATGATAAAACATTTAATTGCAATGGCTGTGCGGAGAAACTAGAATCTGTGTAATAATAAAGGGCAAATGTATACAATATAAAAAAACTTCCTAAACTACTGCCTACTAACATAAAAATCATGCATATAATATGTGCTTCTTTAAGATTTTCAATTTCGGTCACTTTGAAATTG
Organism: Triturus cristatus; assembly: GCF_964204655.1. Lineage (NCBI taxonomy): Eukaryota > Metazoa > Chordata > Amphibia > Caudata > Salamandridae > Triturus > Triturus cristatus. The sequence continues at coordinate 1,183,789,148 of NC_140581.1, read as the reverse complement.
GTACTATACAACCTTCTACCTCATGTATCTACTACCAAATATTTACAATTGTTTTTGCTTCCATAAAATATTGTACTCTATGTTCTCAATATGTTAGTGTAACGCCTTTCAAATATATGTGACAAAAAACACAAGTAAATTTTTATATATATATATATACATATATATATACATACACACACACGCACTTCAACAAATCATCCTAAAAAATAATCAGACCTCAGAATTTCAGAAAGCCATGTTAATATCGCAGTAAAGAAACTTAATATAAAAACACATCAATAAAATATGCGTTAGAATTTGACACTCACTATTTCTGCTTAGCAGACTATTAATATGGAATCAGATTTTTGCTTCAAGGTAAACATGATTAATTAATTTCAAACAATTAAAATTAAGTCAGTTCACCAAAGCTCACAAACCTGGAAAGCTAAATTGGCGTTTTCATGCATTCCAAATATTTCTGGGTCATCGGTCAATGGAAGCTGTTCAATGTACTCTTTATAGACGTGCAAATTGTCGGCCTCGGGGGCAAAATATATACCTGCGAAAGGAGCACAGAAATACATCGGATCAGGGGACTTCATTTAACTTTGAATTGAAGGAGTCTATATAAGATTATCCAAATATCGTTTTTTATTTACACAGCCGAAGTTCAAGTAGTCGTTAAAATGTGAGTTTATCCTCCTCAAGCTAGAGGAGACAACAAACAAACCCAGCAGGGTTCGGTACTTCCATAAAATATTTCGAATCCACGCTATCCTGCTAATTCACAAAAACGGTACTGTACGTGTTGTGTTGAGCTTAGGTCTTTTGCACTTTGATGCGAGTGACACTAAATATGGTCTAAACGGCTGTCATCTAAAAAACACAGAACGCTGATAGGTGACGAAAACGGCTGCCCAAGACTAATAATCAAAACTTCACAAAGTACACATTCGCACGTAATTCCGGATGCAACATACAACATTCAGTTGATCACTGGGCACAAAGGACATTCTCCAGACACCATCACCACTTTTTAAAATCCTGCTCTCCTGGAAGGTGCGTTAGAATGCAAAACAAAGCGCGGGCGTCGACATACACTAATCCGTAGCAGACATTTAAAAGCCAGATACTGAAGCAGTGGTTATGGTCAACCCCTAGTTATACTATGAGGAAGCCACTGTACCTCAGCATCCTCAGCATAACCTAGAATGTTATTTTTGGAGATCGGTGTGATTCGGAACACTGCTTTCAGAAAGGCCACTCTGTCCAGGATTTTGTGCCAGTAGATAAACCAAAAAAAAAAAAACTGCTGAGAAGATGTTGTGCTATCCTGCAAGCAGCAAGATCAGACCCCACTTGATTTACCTCTGTAAACAGGTGTTCAGAGCTTTGTAGGCCACACCTGCCGTCTTGGACTAAATCGGAAACTAAATTCGGAAAACAGAAAGTGCTATCGCAAAGAGCAGAGTGGTATTCCAGAAGGAAGAGAGATGGTCCATCATTTGAGCAAACAGTGCGCCTGTCAATGCTTCAGTGGCACTGCAGCCCAAAAGTGGAAAGGGGCAGTAGCGGTCCGTGGAGGGAGTTCCGTGGGGCGGTGAGGCTGGGTGGGGAAATGTAAGCACCGGAAGGGCCTGCTACACCCCAGGTATGGCAATCTGGGTTAAGGCGGGCCATTTAACTTTCACATATTAAGGCCCAAAGCATACTGGATAACCACTGTGAGTAGCTGTGTTTTTATTAGCTGAAGGATTCTTACAACAACCAGCAGTATCTAGGCCGATAATCTAACTACCCTCCGACACCTAGGCCAGAAGGCATCCTGTGAAACAACATTTATCAACCACCAGTTTCAATAAACGGAAACTAACCGCAGGAGTTGACAAAGGTATTTTAACATTTCATTTTTCAAAAACACGATGTATATTTGTGATCTACAATTGAGCCAGACCACTGTTGAATGCAGTTCATTCATTCATCCTTTGTTCAGAAACAAGGCTTCAATGGCTGTTAGAAAGCGCTATGAATCACATTAGTTAAATAGGAATAAAAACATTTTTTTAATGTCTAATTTTAATCATTATAAAATGTTATGGATAAAGATGCTTCTGATTTTATATAATTTTTATTATCATGAATATATGAATTTTAATATGAAGTGTGTCTGTCAAACTTTTATGATATCGCTACAGAATAAAGTTATTCTTGACTTGTGAAGTTCTGTTGTCGGGTACTGTGTCACCACAAAATTGCTGGCTGTGTCGTGGTGTGCTTTTATTTTTAAATCTGCAAAACACAGAAAGCTGAGGAGGCTGGTATGGAGAACCTTCTAGAGAGACAGTCTCTACAGCAGCAGCACGCATCGGTGGCAGCCTGTAAGAGCCCTCTTCATCCGCACAAGGAGTGTGAGGCAAAGGCAAGCAACAAGGAAATTTGTCATGGAGAAATTCTTCTCTATTCACATTTCAGCTTCGCCTCAGATGCATACGAATGGGCCCTCTGTTAAGTCTTCATTGTAGGAAGTTCTGCTCAGTACCCTGTCTGGTATTTATTTGATTTTGGGCTGAATTTGAAATGTGTATGAAATGGGCTCTCATTTCTGCGTTCCGATATTTCAAGTATTAACAAATGCAATTTGGTTAGAAAATGTGTCTGTCTACAATGCATTTCGTCTGCTCTTATACTATCAGATTTGACATTAAATATTTAAAGATAGATACCATTTGTGTGTGTTAGGTCATTTCAACTGTAACAAGCATTGGCATAGCCAATAGGTCTCGCTTTTGGGACCTTATAAGTATTTAGTTATGCAGCACAATATCCTTGGTGCAACAACATCAACTGTTGCATGGCTAAACACTTATAAAGTCCCAAAGGCGAGAACTATTGGCTATGCCAATGCTTGTTGTGTGCTTGTGTGCGCTCGTGTTTTAGGCTCGACCTAAAAAGCAGCAAGTTGTCAGAAGACTAGACTGACATTTGACCTCTGCCTTAACACACAGCAAATGTGACAAGAAGGAGCTCAAGAGGTAGTTGGGCCCCATCCCACCTCTGGGTCCCTGTCCACTGCACCGCTGATAGCTATGCCACTGCATAGGTACCTAAACATTTGCAGCCTTTCTTGATTCAAATGTAACCCCCCCCATACCTCGGGCAATCTTACCTCCTCCCTTAGAGAGTTATTACAATGATCAACATGGGCTAATTAGTTACCATAACCTGGGATATTTTGCTTTTTGTTACGCGTGATAGTGTCACTCAAAGAAATGAAATGTCACACATAAGTAAACTGAAAACTTGGCAGCTATACAAAATTCTACTGGCCGCATGCGACACAAAGCTTGTTGAGTGAGTGTCATTCAGAATGATGACAGAGACTTTATGATGTCTCTATAGCTCTTTTGTTACACCCACTGCTCCCAACTCGCTTTCCGTAATCGCATTTTTTAAACTCCGTTTACAGTCCATGCCCAGATCACCATTAAACATAACACATTTCTTACCTTTGTTCTCCCGCTCCAAGCTTCTCTTCCTGTGGTGCTTCCCTGCCTTGTGTTACTTGTTCAGTTGCTTCAGAGCACCGGGTCGGTGCGGTTGCTGCTCCCCAGACACCATTTTCAGTCAAAATAACTAACTTAGTTCCAAGGCAGAATGCGCAGGAAAACACGTGCACAGAAAGCAGTTTCCGGGTCACAGTCGATCAAACCCAGAGCTGAGCCAGAGTGTCCAACCTGTTTGGTCATAGAGTTGGCATTCACAGCGTGGAGCGGCTAAGTGGTCGAGGCTCGTTAATGTTAAAAACTTCAGTTCAATGTGTGTGTGTATTTAGAATATTTAGGACGTTACATACAAACGCTGCTTTGGAATTCTTTCTTCGACGTAGCCACAGAAAATTAATGGTTAATTGTGAAAATATTTATTGTGTGCAGAACTATGACTGTTGTGAAAGTCTAACAGCAAACGTTTACGAGCGTTTTCAAACAATAAAATAGATATTTCTTCTGAATAGTGTTTTTCAGATTTCAAATAACTGCACCAATGTTTTTCGGATGTTCTCTGGTATGTCCTGTTACAAGATGCTTTGAACAAGCGATTACTAGACGATACATGCGGAGCTCTTAGCCATGGTGAGTGAATTCTCTCTCCATGAGATATGGGGGGAGTGCGCCCGAGAGCAGGGATGCGCAGCGTTTCCCTTGCGGGAGCGAGCACGATAATTGCTACCAGATGGCGCCACTCGCTCCCGCAAGGGAATCGCCAGACGTGCACGCGTTGCTATTCAAAGCAATGCAACATGTGCACGTTTTTAGGGCAAAAACGGAATCGATTACATGAGGTTCCCTCCTATGCAGCGCATGCGCGCTACGTAGGCGAGACCTAAAAATAAGGGTCAGTCACAATAATTATGTAAAGCATTTCTGCTTTTAACAGAATTGCTGGCTGTATTCTGTTAGACCTGTTAGTCTTAGGGTGGTCTTCCCCCAAACATTTTTCTCTCCTCCTCAAATTTGCTGAATCTTTATTTTGGCCTAAGACTCTGGGCACTTCACCACTGCTAACCAGTGCTAAAGTGCTTGTTCTCTCTCACTAAAACATGTTAGATTGGCTTATACCCAACTGGCATTTTTAATTTACTAATAAATCCCGAGTGAAGTCATATTACATGTACCCAGGACTGTAAATTAAATACTAATTGTGGGTCTGAAGCACTGATTGCACCACCCACTCAAGTAGCCCTTTAAACATGTCCCAGGCCTACCATTGCAGCCTGTGTGTTTCCTGTTTTAAACTACCATGTTGACCTGGCAAAGTAAACCTTTTGCCAGACCCAAACCATGCTTTTTAAAACATATAACTCACCCCTAAGTTATGTCCTGGACAACCCCAAAGGCATACCTTAGGGTGCAGTGTATTTAAAAAGTTGGGCATGTACTTTCAAGTTTTACATGTCCTGGTAGTGAAAACGTCTTACATTTGTTGTTCACTACTGCAAGACCTATCTCTCCCATAGGATAACATTGGAGTTTCCTACTTACATTTTATAAGTGTAATTTCCAAAAGGGAAGAGATGAGCAGAATATGTTTGGAGTCTTTTGGGGTGAAAGCCCTAGTAGTGAAGTGGGGTTTTTGTTTACAATTAAAAAACAAATGCCACTTTCAGATAGTTGGCATTTTTTAACCCTTTGTGCCTATAGCCTGGCCTGAGTCACATGACCGGGTGTAACTGACAGTTACACTTTGTGAATTCCTCCCAGACAGTCACACAATAGAGGGATTAGGTGTGCTTGAGTGGGCCATGTGCTGACAGGATGGAGGCGCAGCTGAGCACAGCCCCACGTACACATGAATAGCCTGTGCTCTGCCTTCACACAAAGAGCATAACAACCCTGCATTGTCACTTCAGCCAGCTTGGAGCCAGGGCAGGGGAGGCAGGGAATGCCATGCACTTCAAAGCCATTTTCTAGAAGCTTCTCCCACCTTCCTCAACCAGGGCACCAAGGTATAAATGTAGGACCTCAGATACCACCACTTCAGTACACTTCTGGATCTGTGGATGCTCTGCCAGGAAGAAGGACTGCAGTGCTGCTACAAGAACTGTTGCCCTGGTATGCTCATCTGCTGCCTGCTAACCTCTTGCCTGGGGAAGAAGAACTCAAACTGCAACTTCATCTTGAACCCAGGACCCCAGAATGACTCCAAGGGCTAGTCTGCTGGCCTCTTCATCTGAGCCTCAGAGACATAAAAGGTTCTCCAACAACTCCTTGGCCCGTCTTCAACACATTCCTGTCTGCCAAGTGGCGCCTCTCAGGTCCTGGACTCTTCGTGTGGCTCACGGACTCTTGAAATCAAGCTTTTGGGCTCTTTGCTACCACAAATGGGCCCGTTTGCCCTGGAACCACGCCGTTTGAACCAAAATTCAGTGCAAGCCGCTGCCAGCCTGTCTCTTCACAGAGCAAGCATCAATGGCCCATGAAGGACTGCTAACATGAAGCATCAGCCTGGCTGCGACATCCGACCTGCTCTTTGTGCCATGCCGAACGCCACCCGCAACGCTCTCCTTGCTCTCAGCGACCCTCTACAAGGCAGTCAGGACTCTTGGCACAAAACTTGAGAAGGTGAAACTTCAACTGGACTAATCTGGGACTGTATCCGATCCGCGCTCCATTGCGGTCGGCTGAACTTTTGACTTTGACCCAGTTTAGTGTGCGACCAGATAGACTTCAGTTTGAGCTTTTTGTTTTTAGGCACTATTTTACATCTTATTCTTTAAAAATTCATAATTCTGATTTCACTGATTGGAGGTTTGTTATTTTGGTCTTGATTTATTTATTAAATTAAGCTCTTTTTTCCTAACTTGACGAAGGTTCTTTTTGTGTGGTGTTTTCACTGAATTACTGTTTGAAGTGCTGCACAAATACTTTACATATTGCCTCTAAGATAAACCTGACTGCTTTGTGCCACGCTACCAGGGGGTTCAGCACAGGTTAATTTGGGGTTTGCTTGTGCCTTCCAAAGACAAGGATTGTGGTTGCTACTTGCCCAGGGCTTCACACCCCAGTCAACCAGTAACCCAATTTCTAACATATCCCAGCTAAAGTATGTCAGGGCAGCATAAAAGGGCTGTAAGTGTTCTATTTAAAGTATGGAATTGCTACCGAGAAATGTGACCAAAGTTTGGAAGATGACTTGAGAAGTGACATTTTTAATGTGGTGTTGACATGATGGCTTTCTGAAGTATTTTTCACGTAGACATCCTATTAGCTGCCTGTCACCATGCCCATCCAATAGTTTTGCCAGTCCTACTGCCCCTTGCTACTCCTTTGTCCACAGGAAGGTGAAATGGTAGTGAAATATTACTGGAAGAAATTGTGTGTGTTTTGGAAATATTGGGGAGGGGGTTGAAGGTTTGAGTTTTATGGCAATGATTTATTGATTGATGAAATAAAATATTTTAAATATACATTAGCAAACAAAAACTGGCAAGTAAAAAGGATGAAACTTATTTAAGACGTTAAAAACTGGAGCAAGCCCAGTACAGCTATATCCATCGCATAAATAATTCAAATAAAATAGACAATCAGTAATAAAAATAAGCCTCTTTTTTATTTTTTTATTTTATTAGCCAGAAGGTACAAAAATATAAAGAGAAATATCACAATTTCATATTTTAACATCCATCAAATCATTAATACCAGATATTAATTTATCTTACAGCACGTAAGCAATATTATCCAGTTAAGTACAATATACAATGATATAGCAAGAGTAGCACCCAACAAATCATTCTCAAATCGATTGCTCCTCATGTCTTTTGCTAATCCATTTGATCATAGGTGCCCAAATCTTACAGACCTTCTCCCTCGCTCGCCAACCCTTACTTGTGTACAAAGTCATTTCCTGCACATGAATACTCAGCAAGCAGTGGAGCCATGCAATGTGTGTAGGGGGTTCCGAGTCCTTCCATACTGTTGCTATCAATAACCTAGCTACGGCCATTGTAATAAATACAAAATCTCTATGTAGTGTTGATAGTTGAGCTCGATTGTCATACCCAAATATCATCCGCGGTGGGGTGATAGTAATTAGAAAATTCATTCTTTCTTGCCTAAAAATGTCAATACCTCTTTTTAATGGAGTCAGTGTGTTACATTCATAAAACATATGGATACTATCCGCAGGGCAGTATTGACATCTTGGGCATTTACCGTTCTCATGCTTCCCCCATTCAAAAAGCTTTGCGGGGGTATAATACAAATTAAACACAGTTTTATAGTGTTGAGCCTTAAGGTTTGCCACTAAGAAAGTTTTTTCCCCCAATTCCAGTGACATATATAGATCTATCTCGTCATCTCCCATTTTATCTGCTCATTTCCACTCAACTTTGGCCAAATCGTCAGGGAGGGTTTCCATCAGTATGCTATAAAACTCCCCAATCCGCCCGTGCCCCAGGTATACCATATCCAATAGCGGTATCGCCGCAAGACTGATAGAGCCTTTAGCCAAAAATTTTAAGCAGCCCCTTACTTGAATATATTTAAAGCATGGCCTATTATCGAGTCCAAATTTTTTAACCAATTCCCAGAAAGATTTAATCTCTAAATTATCGTTAAGTAGAGTCGCAACCCTTTGTATACCTGCTTGTTCCCACCCCCGAGCCATGCCATCGTATACCTCAGCTGGAAGGAGTGAAGAGCCCCATAGAGGAGTATATCTATTATATTTTAAGATTTTAAATGTTCTGCTAACTTTATTCCATACCTTCCAAGCTGCTTTTAAACATTTAAATCTGGTCTGTTTTATAGTAGGTGGGCTCCACTTGCCTAAGGAAGAGTACCGTTGTTTCTTCGCCGATAGCTATTTGATAGATAGAAGGTAAGCCATCCTCCCTTCTAGACCCATTTGTTATCAACAGATCGCCTATCTGCTGCAGCATAACTGTCCAATAAAAAAATAATAGATTCGGAGCAGCCCAGCCGCCTCTCTCGCGTGGATGAGTTAGCGTCCTTAATGCGCGTCTTGTCTTTTGGTATTGCCAAATTAAGTTCGAGAACATGGAGTTCATTTTCTGTATTGCGGTGGAGGGCAGTTCTAAGGGGCAAGAGTGAAATAAATATAATATTCTGGGGAAGATTTTCATTTTCATTATGTTAACCCTACCAACTATTGTTAAGTACAGTTTATCCAGCCGCTTTAGCTCTATACTGATATCATCTAGCACTGGGTCAAGGTTATTTGACCAGAATGCATCCATATCAGATCCTATCCTGACCTCCAAATACATAGCGCATTCAGTCAGGCGCTGGTCCAGTATGTTGCAATGCCTAGTGCAGATTATTTGTGTCTTCCCTTTGTTCAGTTGGTATCCTGACCTGCTCCCAAATTCCTCCGCCATACTCAGTCAGGCGCTGGTCCAGTATGTTGCAATGCCTAGTACAGATTATTTGTGTCTTCCCTTTGTTCAGTTGGTATCACAACCTGCTCCCAAATTACTCCGCCATACTCTCAATCTTTATAATTGCCGTTTCTGGTTTCGATGTAATAACGGCAATATCATCCGCATAGGCCAGCACCTTGGTCTCATAGCTACTAGTTATTATCAGTTCTATTGCTGAATTCAGAATTATCTGATTAATAAAGGGATCCAAGTAATGTGGCGAAGAGAATTCAGGAGCATGGGCATCCCTGCCTAGTTCCCCTGGCCACTTCAATTGGTCTGGAAGTGTTTCCCATGACCTGCAACCGTGCATATGGTCTATGGTATATCGCCTGGATAGCTGTAATCAATCGAGTACCAAACCCCCTCTCTGACAAGGATTCCCAAAGAAATTGCCATACCAAGCGATCAAAGGCTTTCTCAGCGTCTAAGAGGATCACAACCATTCCATCACCTGTAGCCTCAGCTATATCAAATAGCGAAATTACCCGTCTTACATGATCAGTGGTACCCCTGCCGGTTACAAAGCCATGCTGCCATGGCGAGACTAGTTTGGCTATGGCCCTCTGAAGCTGGTTGGCTAAAACTTTGGAATAGATTTTAGCATCAGAATTTTTCAAAGAGATAGGGCGGTACGAGCCGGGCTGCTCTGATGGTTTCCCCTTCTTGGGGAATATTATTGTATCTGTTTCCTGCCAGGACGTGGGTGGAATTCCTTTATACTACACGTCTAAAAACAAATCATGTAGAAATAGTGCCAAATCGTGCTTAAGTATTTCATATAGCTCTATCGGTATTTTATCTGGCCCTGACGCCTTCCCTGAAGATAAGGAGTTTAGAGCGGTCACTATTTCTTCTAGTGTAAATTCTGTTTCCAACTCCAAATGTGTATCTTCATCAATTTGGCTCAGCGGTGGGTAGCTCTTTCCCATAGCCTTTTGTGCAGTATCAGTGGAGTCCAGTTGATCTAGTTTTTGATAGAACTGTTCAAAAATTCCCATAATCTTCACAGAATTAGTTTCGTAGTGCCCTTTGGTATTCTTGATTTTAGTAATATTATTCCTTGATACCTTCTGTCTGGTCCTAAGGGCCAATAGTCTGCCGGTCGTTTCCCCATATTCATACATCTCTTTGATGCTGTTGATACGACTGAGCCACTTGTATCTGAAAGAAGCTATTTATTGTTGATTTAGCAATAGCTATTTGTATCATAGTTTGATTTAAACTCTCCTTACCCCCTAGAGAGATCAGGTTAGTATATTCTGCCTCTAGTTGTGCCAAGCATGCCACTTGGGATCTCAGTTCTGCACTGCTTGCGCTGTTTCCCGACATAGCTTATCACTTCCTCCCTTAACCCAGCTTTGAATGTATCCCACACTGATACTGGAAGCACTAAAGCGATTCATATCAAAGAACCCTCTTGTCCATTTTATGATATGCCTCGTAAATTCCTCATCGGCTAGTAGCTTTTCATCAAAGGACCAACAGTGTTGTTTCCTTTCCATTCCCTGGCGTGTTATTTCCAGCAGGAGTGGATTGTGCTCCGAACAAATATGAGGTAGTTTGGTTATCTCCACCTCATCTAGGATCCCAGCAGGGACCATAAAGTAGTCTAGGCGAACATATTTTTGATGAGGGTGTGAAAAATGTTTAACTAGGGTCCTTGATTTTTTTTGCAACCAAAATATCTACCAACCCATGACTATCCTTGAGGATATTTAATGCCCGATTGACCTGCGGATTCCTCCCGTTATTGTGCGGCCCAGCATTGCAAGAGATCTCGAGGTTAATGTTAAAATCTCCACATAATATCAGTGGAGTCAGCCAGGAGGCGAGCTCGATCTCAAGTTCCTCCCATATTTTGGGGTCGTCCTGATTCGAGGCATAAATATTCGCTATAGTCATTCCTGTATTTAATGCCACAATTGCCCATATCCCCCCTTTATCCACCAGTGTACATTTACTAATACCAATATGATGTTTAATGACTATTGCAACTCCCCTTATCATGGAGGTCTGTGAGGAACAGGCAACCAAATCATAGCTTCTACTTTGGAGAACGTCCTTATTGCTCCATGGGATATGGGTCTCCTGAAGACAAATAACCTCTGGGCTCATAAACCGCAAAATCTCATATATTTTGGCTCTTTTCGCTCTATCATTTAGTCCCGCCACATTCACCGAGCAAATCCGCATTTTAGCCATACCAGGCTAAATGGAGTAGCCACCTATTCTGCGTATTTTTCAGATTTCTATCTATTCCTTCAGTTTGAATGTTTTCCTCGGTTTCAGTGTACCTTGTCTGGCTTTCCCCCCCGTGATACCGCCCCTAGCTCTCGCTAGAGCCATATCCACCCTCCCCATCAATCTTTCCCCTCCCCCAATCCCACCCCCCCGCCCTCACCCTTCCCTTGGAAGCTTCCAGACCAATGGTCTGGTTGGAGATGGACCAGCGCGTTGCCGTGATCCGTGAGCCCCCCTTCCCCTTATATCCGTTTAATCTTCCAATCTTTAAGTAAACTATCCCTAATCTGAAATCTAATGCAGTGACTATCGAATACCCCCAGTGAAAAGAGAGGGAAAAAAACCGGAGATACCCACCCAACAAAACAACAAACCAAAAAAAATCTAATCCTAATCTTTTGCCATATGAGCAAGGGAGGTAGAATTTGGAGAGGTAAAGAGGAAGTATAGAACAGATGTTTAAAGAAGGCCATATACACACCCACTATTAGACTTTTCCTCCTCCTCGGCTCTCCTTTCAAACCCTGGTCTATTCCTAAAGCATCATTACCTCCTTCCCCCCACTGCGTATATGCCTTAAATTTTTAGCTTCCTTAGCTCTTTTTATTTAAATCACCCAAAAATTCTTTAGCTTTTATTTCAGATGTAAAGTAGTGTGATCTATCCCCTATTTCGACTTTTAGCTTAGCTGGATTCATAAGGTATGCCTGTGCCCCTTTTGACTGAAATGGGTTAATCATCTGTCCTAACCTCCAGCGCCTTTCAACAGTTACGTGACAGAAATCGGACGTGTAAAAAACTCTATACCATCTAGTTTCCTTTTACAATCTGGTCTGGCTTTTTCAAAAATAATCTGACGAAGAAGGTCGTTTCCAAAATAAATTAGCATGGTTCTAGGCCTAGCATCTGCTCCTACAGGATGTTTTAACGTCATGGGAACACAATGAACATGTTGGATTTCCTACGCCCAGTTAGGCGGTCCGAGATCTCATTACATACTTTGGCAATCTTCCGAACGGAGCCCTGTATTTTAGGGATAGCCACCTGAGAGCGCCTGTTTTCCTGTCTAGTCTCTTCCTGATGAGCCATAACCGACTGCAGAATAGCATCCAAAGTAGCAGCGGATGTGGTGTCAGAGTCAGGTAGTACAACTCTTTTATCCCCCAAAAGCTGATTCGTTGGTGAATAGTCCTAATTCAAATCTTGTCGCCTTGTCCCTCTTACTTGATCAGAGAGTCCTGCTGCCCGCTGGTTTTCCGCATAGTTGTAGCAGAATCTCTGCCACTAGTATCTGGTAAGCAATCTGATCAGCCTTCGCTCTCAGCCTCGCTAACACTCGTCAGGGTCAGGGAATCACCTATTGAGCCTGTATCTGACAGAGAGTAGAAATAGTCAGTTGCCTCTGCATCTACTTCTTTTATAGGGTGGGTCTTTTGTACTTTTAATTTGGACCCCGGTTGGATTCCACCCACTGTCTTAATGACTGTACCTAGTTTTTTCTTTCCTTTTTGGACAGAGTTTTCAAGGTCAAGGCTTCTTGTTGAGTGTTCCTCTTTTTTGCTCCAGAAGTGTGGACTGTCTGCAAAGGTGATCTGGTTCCCTAGTGGCAGTTTGATGGGCAAGAGCAAGATGTTGTAATTGTGCTTTGGGACTTAAGAGAGGGAAATGCTGAACTGATCTGACAGTAGTTTCGGTGACTGGTTGAACAGGCTTAAAAGCATCTCCTGCAAGTTAACATGTGTAGTTGTAAAGCACCATCTTGGGCCTCCTCCAGCAACACGATGGTTAGCCCATTTTGGGAATGAGTTGTACAGCACATCTGGGGGTGCAGCTGTAATGTGACCTTCAGAGAGGTTCCTTCTGGTTTATTTTCATAAGCTCCCTGTGCAGGTTGTTTGAGTGATCCATTGGAGGGCTTTGGTTTGGTTGGTGTACTGGTGCCTTATGACGTGCACTTGGGCCTCAACAAAGAGCTGAGCCTTGGCGCGAGTATACTGGTTTAACTTTATTAGAGGTTTGGGGGAATGCTGAAGTAGTAGCTCAAAGTTGTGATCCAGCTTCTTCTCACTCCCTGCCAAGTTTGGCTGGCTAGTGAATGCTTTAGCTAAATGGGTATGCGCTTTCGACGATAAAGGTGAAAAATGTTCTAGCCCTGGCACTAATCCTTGCTGGGCAAGACAGTTGGGCACTTCGGGGGCGCATTTTTAATAGTCCATAATTTTGCCTTTCTTCGACCCAAAGTATTCAAACTTGCAGTCGTTATCAGCTTGATGTGCCCCCTGATTGTCACCTCTGCTGTTTCTGGATCGAAATCTGGTGCAAAGGGTAGGAGGCAGCTATGAGCTTTGCCTTCCCAGTCCCAAATGTTTTTTTGCTGTCTTCGTTGTATTGCAGACTTTTCCTGATCCCATGATGTCCTGCTTGTGAGTGTGATGAAAACAGGTGAGTGCTGGTGCTGCTCTGGGAGCACAAAATGGTGTTGATAAGGGCGGTGACAGGGATGAGAGCGCTGAGCAGGGCATGGTGGCGGGAGCTTATCAGGAGGAAGCAATCCACACCTCGACCAATCCTAGCTCAACCCTCGATGGCAATCCCTAATGCTGCGTCACGCCCGTGGGCTCAGGTCACCACAGTCTGTCACTGGTTGTGGCCTGGTCATGGCTTTGCTGGTTACCCTCATCTTCTGCACTCTGGCCTTGTCCTGCTCAGCACCCTCAGGGCCTCTGCTATTTGGGTGTATGGGGTGTTGATGCTGCTTGGTGCTGGCTAGGGCGTGCTGGGGCTGGCTGCTGGCCCGATGGCCCAGAGCCCACGGCGCACAGTGTCTTTTCCAAACTGTTCCTAACTGTGCCTCCTGGTTACTCAATGCGCTGATCAGCCCATGCTGACCCCCAAAATACAGAGGTTGTGCCTGTAATTGGAGTTTGGAGCACAGTGAGGGGTGTATTGGGTGGTTTGCCGGCTGTGGGGAGGGGTCAGTCTGCAGCCACCAGTGGATGTGGGTAGTGCTGAAGACGCTACGCAGAGGGGCCTGGCTGCTGAACTGCGGCTAAGTTACAACTGGGGGTTGGTGGCCAAGGGATGACAGCTGTGGGGGTGAACCACAGTGGAGAAGCAGTCATGTGGTTGAGTGGCTGGGCGGCTATGCAAGTGGAGCCCGTGAGATGTGCAGGGCTGAAGGGCAACTGGCCTGGGTAATCGGTACGCACCACGATTGCTCACCACAACTTACCCAGCTGCCCCACTCCTCGGTCTCTGCTATGGCTGCCTGGGCTGGCTACTACCTGCGCTTCTTCTTTTCCCTCATTGCACAGCAGCTCAGTGGCTTCCTCAGGGCTCCCTCACAGCTCACCTTTGCCATGCATACAAAGCTGCTGCATTCTAAACATGCGAGTGCAGTATCTACAAGTCTCTGGTGTCCAAGTTTTGAGTCAAAAAGAATGGTTACTTAAAGAGGATGAGGATTAGCTTTTTTGCAATTATGTAAAACATAATTTGAATTTATATATGATAGAAAGAGTACACTGAACTGAAACTAGTCATTAAGGAATTTAGGTCGTCTTGTTGACATATTTATAAGCAGGTAAATATGGATAGAATGTAGAAAGGATTTTTAAGGCGTTAAAAAAACAAAAAACATAAAAGTCTGAGTCAGAACCTATAATGGCATTAACATGTCCCTAATAAATAATAAGGTTGCCTATAAAAAATTGAATTCTCCAGCCAAATTCCATCCTAACTCTGCTGTGGCCTCTTTGAATTCAGAGATCGTGACAGAGGTAGCAAATGAACCAGCACTCTTTAAACTACAAATACACAATAATACATCTACACAATGATTATTCAAACGGCTTTTCAAAGAATGCAAGATCTTCAGAATATCGAGGGCTTACAGTGCAAACCCCCCCCAAAAATAAAATCTCGAAGCTGTGACAAAAACATTAAATGTAAAAAATAGGTAATTGAAATTAAAGCAAGATTCACCAGATCTGAAATAAACTTAATGTAAAAACAATAATAAACTTTTTACGCTTGTCATAAAACTAACAAATGCACCAGCCGCCTTGGATTTTTTCAACACCATGCATTCCTTCCCAAATTCTCCCTATTCGTTGACACTAAAAACCCAAATTGAGCTTTCCCTTGACTTTACAACCATAGATTGATCTATCAAAAATGTAACTTGCAAAATTTCAGAAAAATTGTCATCCTTCAGGGAGACAGCGTAATCTGATTTGGTGTACTCAGCCTGCTCAAGCCATCAAATAATTTCTCTGATACCATTTGAGCAAAAATAGATACAGACCTCTAGACTGTAACGCCAGCCGTTTTTGAAACCACAAAATCAATGGACTGCACTCCGCCTTAGCAAGAAGTTCCCAACACTAAATCAATCTTCTGATGTATATTAAGCCCCTTATTTGAACTGAGGAATTCAAAACTGCAGTACAATCACATTGTCCTAACACAGTAAGAATCATCTTAGCCCTGTTACCAGTCACCCACTAATAAGAAGGATTATTGAGGGTAACCTGTTAATTTTGGTGATTCTGAGTCGGAACCTATGTTTCTGAGACTGCATAAGTATTTAGGTTAGCTTAAGAGGATTCTATCCAGCAGAGGCCACCAGCAGAGTCCAGTCCAGGACCAGTTACTACTGGATACCTGATAACTTCAGGAGGAAGGCCTCTTGTGGCTTCATGTGCCCCTGTACCCACACTGTAGGTTAGACAACTGACCCATGGAATCCAATTCTCAGTCCAGGGTGCACATTAGAGCAGGGCCAGCTCTTTAGGTCTCCACACAGGTCATCCCGATGTGTTCTGATGAGCTGTGGGGGAGTTTCATTTTTGTACAATTCATGAATTAGTGGGGGAGGTGACTCCGGGACACTCCCTAAACAATGGAAAAAAGTTATGGGGCAAACTCTCTCACTTTCAAAACACACAAGATGATGGACGGAATGTTGCACATTGGCGAAACATTCACCCCCAGTCACAGATCTGGGTTTAATCCATCGCAAACTCTCTCACTTGTGCAGGCAGCACATCCTGTTTGCCTTACAGCAAACTATCCCACAGTTCACTCTTCTGAGGCAAATCCAACATTGCAGAATCTTTCTGCCGCTGAAGGGAGCTTGCAAGCTAGTGAGGGGTGTGTTTAGGGAAATGAGCGGTCTCAGCCTCTTTAGCTACGCCAAACTGGTTATGGGACCAGCTCTAGCCTGGTGACAAGCTGGTGAGAGGTATTACAGGAAACAGTGGTCCCTGAAAGCGAAAGAATAGTTGGACATACAATGAATATAGTCAAAATTGGTACTATATTTTAGCCAATGTCCAGCCGGGCATGGCAACTTTAAAAAGTAGAAATAATTAGCAGTGATCCAAAGAATGTAAGTAGAGTCTTAGTGGGACACAAGCCTGTATCCTGAGACTTACATATCATGAGGACAACAAATTGTGAAACACATTCAGGCAATTACAGTGATGTTTCTGTTTTAGATGTAGTGAGTAGTGAAACATCTAGTACAAATATTGCCACCTTCACAATGTGATATATACAGAAATTTTAAATGTGTAAGGTGGACACCAAAGTCGACGACGTTTCGATCCTTATCAGAGGGATTTAGGATCATCATCAGGACTAATCAGTTAAATTGCCCATATTTAAATGCCTGAGTTTACATAAACTAATAAGGCAAACAACGAAAACATACATCGGTAGGGGAAAAAATTCAGGGAAAAAGGAAAGGAAAATGGCAACAAAATGGTTATTATTACGTTTAGAAGGATGAAACAAATTACGTCAGAAAAACATTAGTGTCAGATCAAGGGCTAATCCACATTTGAAGTCTTATGCAGTAGTAATGTTGCGGGCATAAAACATCCGGAAAGGTAAAACTGAAGGATACGAGAGAAGAGGTGCGATTATAGAAAAATTGAGTAAAAGGGTTGGTGATTTGCACACACTCGAAGGCTAAGAATTTACCCAGAGATTTGCACTAAGTGCGGAGTACGGAGATAAATTAGGCAGGACCCTGATTTGTGAGCCGGAGGTGAATGGTGAAGCGGAAGAATGCTGCATGGGTAGCCAACCGGTGCCGCGAAGAGAAGGCGGGAGGTGACAGGGTTAGAAACCGGCGCAAAAGCTTGGTGAGCGAAGGGAATGAGGGTTGTACCTCGTGTTACCACTTAAGGCAACAGAGCGGGCGCCGCGTCTGGGTCGGATAACTGGTACGTAAAATATGGATGGACGCGTTTCGAAGGTACAATGCCTATGGAGAGAAATGTCAAAATGAGGAGAAGGGAGTGAAGTGGCGTGTAAGTAGGAAGTGGGGTGGGTTGAGAGCTTACCTAGGAACTTCAATTTCCGCAGTTGGAGACACGGTAATAGGAAATCTAATGGGAAAAAGTTTGTTGATGTTAGGGGAATAGAAACTGGAACCGAGGAGTGATCAAGAAATGAGGACGATGGGACCGCAGTGGCGAAGCTTACCTCAATATGATTAGAGAGACGAATTCCGTGGCCATGCAAAGGACAGCACGTTCGGACGATGCCGGATCGACTGTGAAGTGGGTGTGCACCAGCGTCATGTTGTAGGTGTACGCGGTCATGTGGGCGGTCACATGGGCGGTCATGTGGTCTCGAGCAGTGCCGTGTGGGTGAAAGGGCGAAAAGTAGATGTATTTGGGCGCCATATTGGAAGGGTAGAGAAGCAAGGATTGCTCAATGAAGGACAGGGCGGCCAAGGAATTGAAGAATAGAAAAAGAAGGAAAAGTGAGATGGCCTACCTTGGCAGAATAATGAAAGTGTTATAAAAATACATTTGATATTAAAAGAAAATAAACGAAAATAAACGTGTCACCGCAATATACATACGAGAGGTAAGAACACCCGATTATGTACAGCATTGCCACTAGGGCATCTGAATAATGGCGAATGGGGACCGTGATGTACTGGTCAGTGTACATAAAATTGGGAATGAACAAGTCCAGCATGTTCTTAGCAAGGAGGTCTAGTCCTCAAGGGGGTAGACCCTTTGTGTATACTTTCAGAGTTCCGGTCGGTGTACATGAGATTGGAGATGAATGAGTCCAACAAGTTCAAAGCAAGGAGGTCCAGTCCTCAAGGCGATTCAATCCTCTGTGTATGCTTCCAGTCTTTAGAATCTACTTCAATTCCTCCTTGTTCAGCAATTGGGAGAGATCTGCGCCTCTCGGTGGAATCTTGACAACAGAAATTACTGTCCAGCATATATCGTCCTCAGAGTGGCATATGGCCTCAAAATGTTCGACCAATGGTGCATTTGGGGTTTTACATCTTAATCTGCTTCTGTGCTGGCAGATTCTTATCCGGATTTTTTGCGTGGTCTGACCTATGTAAATCATATCAGAGGGACACAAGGTTGCATAGATAACATTACAAGTATTACAGTTACTGAAGTGATTGTGAGGTTTACGTATATTCCCATATACAAACTCCTTACAGTCAGTCGTCGACTTTGGTGTCCACCTTACACATTTAAAATTTCTGTATATATCACATTGTGAAGGTGGCAATATTTGTACTAGATGTTTCACTACTCACTATCTCTAAAACAGAAACATCACTGTAATTGCCTGAATGTGTTTCACAATTTGTTGTCCTCATGATATGTAAGTCTCAGGATACAGGCTTGTGTCCCACTACGACTCTACTTACATTCTCTGGATCACTGCTAATTATTTCTACTTATTAAAGTTGCCATGCCCGGCTGGACATTGGCTAAAATATAGTATCAATTTTGACTATATTCATTGTATGTCCAACTATTCTTTCGCTTTCAGGGACCACTGTTTCCTGTAATACTTAACTTCCCAAGGTCCCTGTCTAATTCCTTTGGGTGCCCTTGTCCCCTTTTTACAAGCTGGTGAGAGGTGGCCTAAGGAGCAGAAGGATTTCTTTCTTCAGGTTTCCCTTTACACTCAACTGCGAATGGTCAGGCTTCACCCTGGTCACTCTCAAGTTAATGAAGTTCATGGACGCTTCCCAGCTCTCTGTCCTCGGCTGAGAGGAGTCACATTCCTCACCACCAGACATTCCTAAGTCTATATTCCTGCTCAGTTTTCTAACTTTAAGGGAAAGCATTGAAAAGGTCCAGCTCTAGACTAATGATAGTCTGCTAGAGGTTCAGGTAGGTAAAGTATAACTTTTTAAAAGTCACTTTTCCTAAATATGTAATAAAAATCAGACTTCCCCAATTAATTCAGTTTTTAATTAATATTAAAAATAGTGGTTTATTCACCTCTGGACCTTATCCCAATCCAAAGTTAGCAGACATATTATTTTATCTGAACTTTAGAGTTTCTCATATGACAGCTACAGTCCTAACGAACAAGTTACTTACCTTCGGTAACGCTTTTTCTGGTGGATACAGTATCTGCCTGTGGATTCCTCACATTGTGAATGAATATCCCCTGCGCCAGCAACATTCGGAAACTTTTGTAGCAGTCCACGCCGATGAGGTCGAAGACGACGTCACAGAGGAACGGCTCCGCTCGCGACTCCGCTGACGTCACCGGCTCCATAAGAAGACCTTGTCGGCGTGATGACGTCAGTTCCGCCCCTTTTTTCCGTGCCTTCGAGGCACACGGACCGACCGACAGCAATATATATATACACAGTATACACAGTACATGATATGCAAAGCAACACACACAGTGTGGAGAATAAATAGAAAGGCAAAAGAATAACACAATGCCTTTGACAGTAACAAATACATTTTGAAACACCATCAATAGAATTGTAGGTATAGAAGGATGGACAACGGGGAGGCGGGTGGGTCAGTGAGGAATCCACAGGCAGATACTGTATCCACCAGAAAAAGCGTTACTGAAGGTAAGTAACTTGTTCTTCTGATGGATACATCTGCCAGTGGATTCCACACCTTGTGAATAGATTCCCACAGCAGTGCCCACTCCCGGAGGAGGGTGTCCACCCTTCTATACCAGAAAGTCCTGAAGGACGGAACGAGCAAAGTGTCCGTCCCTCCTCACCTCGGTGTCTAAGCAATAATGTTTTGCGAAGGTGTGGAGGGAGGCCCAAGTTGCCGCCCTACAAATGTCCTCCACAGGAACCCCCTAGACAAAGCAGAGGTGGAAGACTTTGCTCTAGTGGAATGAGCTCTTAAACCCTCTGGAGGTTCCTTACCAGCCAAAGAGTAGCATATCTTGATGCACAAGACAATCCATCTGGAAAGGGTGCGCTTGTGCACCGCTCGGCCTTTTCTGCAGCCAACAAAGCCCACGAAGAGCTGGTCATCAACCCTGAAGTCCTTTGTCCTGTCAAGATAGCAGCTCACTGCCCTCCTAGGGTCCAAGCGGTGAAGTCTCTCCTCCTCCTTGGAAGGGTGAGGGGGAGGATAGAAGGTAGGGAGGGTAATGGATTGCCCCAGATGGAAAGGAGTTACCACCTTAGGCAAAAATGCAGCCCTGGTCCTGAGTACCATTCGTTCAGCATGAATGGTCAAAAACGGGGGTTTTGAACTAAGAGCTTGAAGCTCACTTACCCTCCTTGCCGAGGTAATTGCAATGAGGAAAACCGTCTTAAAAGACAACAGTCTCAAGGGACACTTGTGCAAGGGCTCGAAGGGAGAACCCATCAGATAAGTTAAGACAAGGTTTAAGTCCCATTGAGGCACAATAAAGGGAGTAGGAGGAAACCTGTTTGTGAGGCCCTTAAGAAATCGAAGAACAATAGGTGATTTGTATAATGACGGCTGATCCGGCAAGCAAAGGAAAGCCGACAAAGCCGATAAGTATCCCTTCACAGTGGCCACAGCAAAGCCTTGCTGAGCAAGAGAAAGGGCAAACTGTAGAATGTCAGACAGACGAGCCTTCAAAGGATCAATTGACTTCTCTCGACACCAAAGTACAAATTTGGACCACCTATAGGAATATATAGATTTGGTGGAATGACGTCTGGCAAACAAAATTACATCCACCACGTCAGGCGGGAGAGAAAAAGAATTCAGGTTGCCCCGTTCAATCTCCAAGCATGAAGGTGTAAGCTCTGGAGGTGGGGGTGTAGAACCTGCCCCTCCGACTGCGAGAGGAGGTCTACCCTCAGAGGGAGACGGAGCAGAGGGCACGAGGAGAGGTGGAGAAGATCTGTATACCACACCCTTCTTGGCCAATCCGGGGCGATCAAAATGACTTGGGCCCGGTCTTGGCGAATCTTCCTCAGAACCCGAGGAATCAAGGGTATGGGAGGAAACGCGTAAAGGAGTCGTGAGCCCCAACTCAACTGAAACGCGTCCCCCAACGCTCCCTGCATCGGATACTGGAGACTGCAGAATGACGGGCAGTGAGCATTCTCGTGAGTGGCGAACAGGTCCACCCGAGGAGTTCCCCACATCCGAAAGACGTGATGAACTACCTCCGGATGAAGCCCCCACTCGTGGTCGGCGGAGAACTGCCGACTGAGACTGCCCGCACGTACGTTCAGCACCCCGGCCAGATGATTTGACATCAGACAAATCTGATGGTCCTGAGCCCAGGACCATAGACGCAGGGCCTCTCTGCAGAGACAAAGAGACCCCACTCCTCCCTGTTTGTTTATATACCACATCGCGGTAGTGTTGTCCGTCAGGACTTGAACAGACTGACCGCGAAGGGAAGGGAGGAAGGCCTTGAGTGCTAAACGAATTGCCCTCAATTCCAAAAGGTTGATGTGAAGCAACCTTTCCTCTGGAGACCAAAGACCCTTGATCTCCAGATCCCCCAGATGAGCACCCCACCCTAAGGTGGATGCATCCGTTATCACCATGACCACCGATGGAGGTAGATGAAAGAGCTTCCCTTGAAACAGGTTGCCCCCCACGCTCCACCAGGACAGATCCGCTGCAGCTTCTCTGGAGATCCTCACAGACTCCCTGAGATCTCCTTTGTGCTGATACCACTGCATGCGGAGGCACCACTGGAGCGCCCTCATGTGCCAGCGTCCATGGTTGACCAACAGGATGCAGGAAGCGAACAGACCGAGCAGGCGAAGGACCTTCAGAACTGGAACGACCGCTCCGTTGTAAAATAAAGGAATAATTTCCTGTATGTCGAGAATCCTTCGAGGAGGAGGGAATGCTCGACAAACAGTAGTGTCCAGTACCGCACCTATGAACAGGTTGCGCTGAGAGGGCAGCAGGTGAGATTTGGGCACGTTTATCGAAAAACCCAATTTGAACAACAGCTGAATTGTATCCTGCAGATGACGTAGCACCTTCTCTGGCGACTCCGCCTTGATCAGCCAGTCGCCCAAATAAGGGAAAACTGAGATCCCCGACCTTCTGAGATGGGCTGCCACCACGGCCATCACCTTCGTGAAGACTCGAGGTGCCGAAGTAAGACCAAACGGGAGGACCGCAAACTGATAATGTTGCGACCCTACCGTAAACCGGAGATACTTCCTGTGCGACTTCAGGATGGGGATGTGAAAATACGCATCCTGCAAGTCGAGCGACACCATCCAGTCCTCCTGATTCAGCGCTTGAAGAACCTGAGCAAGGGTGAGCATCTTGAACTTCTCTTGCTTTAGAAAAAGATTCAAGATTCTGAGGTCCAATATCGGACGCAATCTGCCGTCCTTTTTCGGAATCAGAAAATACTGGGAGTAGCATCCCTGACCCCTCTCCTGCTCTGGAACCACCTCTATCGCACCTTTTTGAAACAGTTTCAGGACTTCCTCCTGCAGAAGAAGACGGTGGTCCTCCGAGCAAGCCCCTTGACAAGGAGGGTAATTTGGAGGGAATTCTCGAAAGGGAAGGGCGTGCCCATTTTCTACAAGATCCAGAACCCAGAGATCTGTAGTTACAGACTCCCAATCTTGTAGAAAATGGGTAAGCCGCCCCCCCCACAGGATTAGCATGATCCGGAATGGCGGATCTAGGGCTGCTTTGCGGTGGTGGGAGGGGCTGAGGAGGAGGAAGAGGAGGAGGAGAGTTGACGGCCACGTGTGCGACCCCTGATTCTACCTCTGAAACCTCTAGACGAGGAACCTTGCTGCTGCTGTTGCTGCTGCTGGGTCTGTCTAAAGGATCGAAAGGATGTCCTTCCGAACCCTCTGTACCTTTTAAAAGACCCCCTCGACTGAGATTGCAGGCCCAGAGATTTAGCCGTCGCCTTGCTCTCTTTGAAACGCACCAGAGCAGCATCTGCCGTTTTTACCAAACAGGCCAGATCCATCAAATGGCAGGTCCAAAAGAGTCGATTGCACATCCTGTGAAAACTCTGAAGATCTTAACCATGCACTCCTTCTGGTGGCGACAGAAGATCCCATAATCCTCGCCACTGAATCCGCCGTGTCCAGTCCACTTTGAATCACCTGGCGTGCAGCCGCCTGGGCATCAGTCAAGATCTCATTGAATCCAGCCCTATCCTCCTCAGACAGTTTTGGCACCAGCTTCTTAGCAGAATCCATAAGCGCATGCACATAGCGTCCTAGAAGACAAGTGGCATTCGTTGACTTCAAGGCCATGCTGGCTGATGAAAATACCTTTTTTGCTGATTGGTCCAGCCTTTTAGCCTCTCTGTCCCCCGGAATCTGAGGAAAAGCACCCTTGGACTTTCCTGAACAAGCTGCCTGAATCACCAGGCTCTCAGGCGAAGGATGTGACGTCAAAAACTCAGGGTCCCCTGGGGCTGCCCTATATCTCCTAGCAACCGTCTTAGAGACCGCAGGAGCAGAAAAGGGCTTACGCCACACCTCTAACACAGGGTCAATAATGGCCTCATTAAAAGGAAGCAATGGCTCTGAAGCTGCCGTAGGAGAATGTAATACCTCAGTTAAAATGTTCGATTTAAACTCCGTGGTTGGCAACTGGAGATCAAGCAGTTCTGCAGCCTTCCTGATAACTGCATGATAAGGAGCAACGTCCTTAGAGGGTTCGTCCGACGGTGGAGTAATCTCCCACTCAGGAGAGAAATCCAACCCACTAGCTTCCTTAAGCTCCTCAAATACTTCATCTGATTCTACCAATTCTCCTTCCTCTGCTTCCTCCAGAAGGTACCTCCGCTCATCAATAACCCTCTGAGCCTCCCTTCTGGACCGAATCCGTATCCTCGGCGGCGCCGTGTTCGAATCCGGCGCCGGCGTCGAGCGTGGATCTGCAGGAGCCGCCGGCGTCGAACGAGGTCGAGCCGGAGCCGGTGAGGATGGAAGCGGCATCGACGTCCTCGGTGCCGGCAGATTCCAAGACGGCGTCGCTGGAAAGAACGGCATGAAAGGGGCCTGTGGATATACTTGCGGCACCCCTAAATTAAACGCCATTGGACCCATCGGACCCGCAGGTGCACCAGTGGTGTACATGGCTCTAGCGAACACCCCGTACATAGCATTTAAATAATGCGAGGGGTCCTGACCTGGTCCAGGGAAAGCAGGGTACTGGTCAGGCATCACCGGACTCGGGCCAACCGGCGCAGACGGTGGAATCAACGGCGTCGCAGGCTCACCCGGGACTTGAAATTCTTCAACCGGGGCCGGAGATGGAGCCGGAGATGATACCGGCGCCGGAGATGGAACCGGCGTCGGAGCCTGAGCCGGAACCGGTGAAGCCGGAGTCAAGGAAGCCACTGGCGATGAAGGACCAGGAGGTGAATCAGGCACAGGAGAAGGAGAAACAGAGTCCTTCCGGAGTCAAGTTGGTGACTTCGACTTCGGAGCCGAGCTCTTGTCCGAATGATGTCGAGACGAGTGTCTTCTCTTCTTCTTATGCTTCTTGGCTCGAGAAGCATGCCCCGAAGTCGACTTCGACGCCGACCTCGACTTCGATCGAGACCTCGACCTCGTCCTCGACCTCCTTCTCCCTCTCTTCTCCATCTTCATTTTTGCAATGAACAGATTCGCTTCCCGTTCCTTAAGAGCCTTCGTGCTCATCTTGCGGCAGCTGGAACAGCCATCCACGTCGTGGTCAGATGACAAACACCACACACAGTCCTCATGTGGATCTGTGATCGACATGTGCTTGCCACACTCACGGCAAGGCATGAATCCAGACTTCCTTGTCGACATTCTCGAGAAAGAACAGAGAAAATCTAGATAATACACAAAGTAACAACGATGCTAACAACAGCGATTCCCGAAATCCGTTGGCTTCGACGGTGCGGAAAAAAGGGAACTGACGTCATCATGCCGACGAGGTCTTCTTATGGAGCCGGTGACGTCAGCGGAGTCGCGAGCGGAGCCGTTCCTCTGTGACGTCGTCTTCGACCTCATCGGCGTGGACTGCTACAAAAGTTTCTGAATGTTGCTGGCGCAGGGGATATTCACAAGGTGAGTAATCCACTGGCAGATGTATCCATCAGAAAGTGAAAATAACGTTTGAGGGCTAGTCACTGTAGGTACATGCTAACATTAAATTCTTGCATGTACCTTACCTCATTAAAATACTAGCCACCCTACCTAGTGGCTAAAAGACCTACTTAGGGATAACCTATTTAATATTTAACAGTGGTGGTTCTTTCCTGATATGAAGGTTTTTTTTCATAGATACATTTGAAGAAATAAAAGCTGCAGAGTAGGCAACAGGCTACACAGGTATGCCTGAAGCTATGATTTCTTTTTCACTCTAGTGGATAGAAGAATAAATGCTGTAGTCTAGAGGCCACGTTTACCTTTCCATGGCGCTGATTATTTCCCTGCACCATATATTATGGCCTTATTGTAGAGTTAAATATGTAAATGGAGGATTATCTAATTGTACCATATTTTGGGGTCAAAGCACATACTCTGGTGCCTGGACAGCAATGCCTTAGTGTACAGAGTTCAAAAACCAGCAATACCAGACAACAAAAAATTGTACTTTCTCATAGGGAAGAAATACCAACTGGAAAACTCTATTTCTATTTGTAAATAATCTGTTGTATAATAATAATACCATTGTTATGTTATGTGATTTGTAAAGTGCATGGCTGCCTCAACAACGGGGTGTCCCAGCTCTAGTGTCTTCAGAAAGCCACAACTGTGAGAGAGAGACCCGGGAAAAAAGAAGATGAACAGCAGGACACTTAGATGGTGAACAACCAGGTCTTCAGCGATTTCCTAAAGGACAGATGGTTCTGCAGGCGCCTTTTTTATTTTTATATTTGTTTTTTTTTACCGAGTTTTATATAGCACGAACTAGACCCGAATCGGGTATTGGAGCGCTTTACATAGCACCAGTTGCATTACATGAAGACACATTATTTTTTTTTTGTTAGGCACAGGAAGATTAAGTGATTTGCCCAGTATCACAGGATGTTCAGCGTCATTGCAGAGACTCGAACCCAGTTCCCCATATCCGAGGTCGACCGCCCTAGCCGTTAGGCCAACTCCTCTCCCAAAAGGAAGAGGGAGGACATTCCAGAGGGCAGGGGCTTTGGCGTGAAAACACCGACCGTCCCCCATTGCTCTTCTAACACGTGGTACACAGGCTAAATTATGATCAGCATAGTGCAAGGACCGTGAGAGGAGGTATGGAATCAACAAATTAGATAAGATAGGGGGCCCCTGAAAAAAGAAGATCTTATGATGCATGCACAGTGCCTTAAACTGAATACGCTTATCCATCTGGAGCCCGTGTAATCTGTGAATGGCATCCGCAGCTGTGCAGTATTAAGGATAGGAAAACAGCAAACGTTTAGCTGCATTTTGAGCCAACTTGAGCCTTTTAATCACAGGCTTATTTTCTCTAAGGAAAAGGATGTTGCAGTTGCCCAATCGGGAGACAACAACAGCGTGAACGATGACTTGATGAGTGTGGGGATAACAAAAACCCAGAATGGGTTTAAGACCATGTAGCAGCCCAAAACAGGTGCCTGCCAGAGCTTTCGCCTGTGCTTCAAATGTTAGCGCATTATCGAACCAAACACCTAAATTCTTAACCACCGACTTGGGACAGGGAAAAGTCCCAAGGGAAAAGCGCAACAAGTGGTCCCCCCAGGCGTAAACGTCCCTGACTACGAGAAGAATTTCCAACTTGTTGGTATTCAGCTGCAAACAATTATCCACCATCCATTCTGCAACAGCCTTCATACCTTTTTGGAAGTTAACCCGATCTGATGAAGGAGTGTCGGGAAAAGAGAACCAAGCCGGTTGTCGTCAGCATAAGACACCAGCACGAACCCCAGAGCTTTCACCACCTGAGCCAGTGGCGGAATGTAGATATTAAACAACGTGGGGCTCAGGGAGTAACCCTTTCGGACAACGTAGTGTAAAGTGTGCGAGTTGGAACTAAAAGGCAGAGACACCACCGAAAAAGAGCAGTCGGCAAGGAAAGATGAAAACCAGGTAAAAGGAGAGACAACAACCCCAATCTCTCGCAGTCGCTGGATGTTGTGACAAACCGTGTCAAAAGCGGCACTTAGGTCAAGTAGAATCAGTACAGTGGAACTACCTTCATCTAAGACACTGTGGAGTTGCTCGGTGACTGCGAGAAGAGTTGACTCAGTACTCTGCTGTGACCTAAAACCATTCTGGGAAATTACCAGAATGTTTTTTTCATCTAAGAAGATGGTTAGAATGGCATTAACGAACAAGTTACTTACCTTCGGTAATGATATAGCTGTAAGGAACATAGGTTAGTTATAGATGCCTTACCTTAGAATTACCCCCAGGCGTCAGACTGGATCTGGGAAGTTTTTCGTCAGCAGTACGCATGCGCGTTGAAAGGTGGTGTCCGTCGTCTCCGCGTTTGTCGTTGGCGTCGTGGTCGCCGGAATGACGTCGCGGTAGCTACATAAAGGCCACCCTTGCGCGTTGACGTCAGTTCTGTACACAACTTTCCACGCAAGAAGCGCAGAGCCATGCATGACACTGACCACTGGTGCACAGAAGTAGGGCCCTGAAAGGTAGTCCTTAACCTTATAAGTCAGTTCGCAGAACAGGGAGGATGGGTGGGGCGGTAAGGAATCTATAACTAACCTATGTTTTTTACAGTTATATCATTACCAAAGGTAAGTAACTTGTTCATATGAAAGAAACATTTAGTTATAGATTCCTTACCTTAGAATAAATACCCCAGCAATACCAACCCCGTAGGATAGGTCTGCAAACTAAGTCCTGGAGAACAGAACAGCCAAAGAAGCCGTCTCTCCGGACTTGGCTGTCCAGGCAGCAGTGTCTTGTGAACGTGTGCAGCGATGCCCACGTAGCTGCGTGACAGATGTCATTAAGTGGGTCTCTACATCCCAAAACAGTGGTAGCTGCCGTCGCCTTGGTGGAATGGGCTCGCAACTCCACTGGAGGCTCCTTCTTTGCCATGGAATAACAAGCTTTGATGCACAAACGACCCATCTGGAAATGGTCAGTTTGTGCACGGCCCAACCTTTTTTGGCGCCCACTTAGCCAACAAAGAGCTGGTCATCCATCCGCAATTGTTTTGTGCGATCCAAGTAAAAGAAAAGCGCACGTTTTGGATCCAGGTGGTGGAGCCTCTCTTCTACTTTGGAAGGATGTGGAGGTGGAAAGAAGGTAGGCAAAGTGATGGTCTGTCCTATATGGAAAGGAGTAACCACTTTGGGAAGGAAGGACGGTCGATTTCGGAGGACAACCTTGTCTGGTTGAACAGTCAGAAAAGGAGGCTTAGAAGAAAGTGCTTGGAGCTCACTCACACTGTGCGCAGATGTGATGGACACCAAAAAAGCAGTTTTTAAGGTCAGAAGCCTGAGAGGACAGTTATGTAGCGGCTCAAAGGGAGAGCACATTAGATATGCAAGAACCAGGTTCAAGTGCCACTGGGGAATTACGAGGGGCACAGGAGGAGTAATGCCCTTAAGGAAGCGATTTACAACAGGGGACTTGAAAAGAGAAAACTGATAAGGAAGCCTAAGGAAGGCTGAAATGGCTGAGAGGTGGCCCTTTAGAGTGCCCAGAGCAGAGTCCTGCTGGGTCATAGAAAGGAGGAACAAGAAAACCTCAGAAAAAGGTGTGGAAAGGGGGTCCACAGCCTTTACTGTGCACCATGCTACAAATTTGTTCCATCTGCAGGCGTATACTGTCTTTGTGGAGTGATGCCTGGCTGCCAAGATAACATCACAGACTTCGGGAGGCAGGTCAAACAACGTCAACTGCCGCCATTCAATCTCCACGCAAGGAGGTGGAGGCTGGACAGGTTCGGGTGGAGAACCGTCACATGCTGCTGCAACTGTAGATCCTCCCGAAGAGGCAGTCTGATCGGAGGATGGATGGCCATGTGAAGCAGCTCGGGATACCAGACTCTTCTTGCCCAATCTGGAGCCACAAGAATGACTTGGGCCGGGTTGCGCTTGATCTTCTTCAGCACTCTGGGCAGAAGTGGTATAGGCGGAAAGGCGTATAGAAGACCGCAACTCCACTCGCGACAAAAAGCGTCACATAGCGTGTGCCGCCTTGGACATTCCAACGTGCAGAATTGCTGACATTGTTCGGTATCTTCCGTGGCGAATAGATCTAACCAAGTCTCTCCCAATTGTCACAAGAGACCTTGCACCACCTCTGAGTGAAGATGACAATTATGATCCATCATGCACCTGCGTCTGAGTTTGTCTGCCCTGGCGTTCAGGGAACCTGCCAGGTGTTGAACCACCAGGGATATGCCCTGATGTTCCAGCCATGTCCAGAGGAGGAGGGCCTCCTGACATAGGGTCCACGGCACCACCCCACCCTGTTTGTTGCAGTACCACATGGCCGTAGTGTTGTCCGTGAACACCTGCACTACTCTTTCCCAGACAGGGGTAAGGAATGCTTTGAGTGCAAGACGGATCGCCCAAAGCTCCAGAAGGTTGATGTGGCGCCCGGATTCCGCCGGAGACCAGAGGTCTCTGATCTCTGCCTTCCCCATGTGGCCACCCCATTCCAGAAGTGATGCATCAATCACCACTGTGAACTCTGGTTGGGGAAGGGAGAGGGATCTGCCGCCGACCCAATCCTGGTTCGTTAGCCACCACTGCAATTGGTGTGCAGTGCCCTCCGGGATCTGGATGCAATCAGACAGGTTCCCCTAATGTTGTGCCCACTGGAACTTCAGGTCCCACTGCAGAGCCCGCATATTCCATCTGGCATGGTCCACCAGAAGGATGCAGGAGGCCATCAGGCCCAGTAGCCTGATGGTCATCCTGACTGAAACCCGGGACAGAGGATGAAAGATCGGAATCATAGCTCAAATATCCCGGACTCGCTGTTGGGAGGATGGACCCGAAACTGCGTCATGTCCAGAACCGCTCCGATGAAGAGGAGCTTCTGAGAGGGAGTCAGGTAAAACTTCAGCACGTTGATGGAGAACCCAGCGAATGCAGGAGGTAGGCCATAGTCTGGCGGTGGGAGACAACAGCCTGGGGCGAGCCCGCCTTCAACAGCCAGTCGTCGAGATAGGGGAAGACTGGAACCCCTGATCTGCACAGATGAGCTGCGACCACCGCCATCACTTTCGTGAACACCTGAGGGGTGCTGGTAAGGCCAAAGGGGAGCACAGTAAACTGAAAATGCTCATGGCCTACCGTGAACCACAGGTAACGCCGGTGGGCCGGCAGGACGGGGATGTAAAAATAAGCGTCCTGCAAATCCAACGCTACCATCCAGTCTCCAGGGTTGAGGGCAGACAAGATCTGAGCGAGCGTCAACATTTTGAACTTCTCCTTTCGGAGGAAGGGGTTGACGTTCCTGAGATCCAAGAAAGGGCGCTGGCCTCTATCCTTCTTGGGCACCAGAAAGTAGTGGGAATAGCAACCACGACCTACTTCTAGGACAGGAACGCGCTTGATGGCTCACTTGGTCAAGAGTGCCGAAACTTCCTGTTGGAGATGGACTAGATGATCCCCCGACATGCGATGGTACTGAGGTGACATGGCTGGAGGGGTAGTCTCGAAGGTGAAGGAGTAGCCCCTTCGGACTATTTGCAAAACCCACCTGTCCGACGTGATAGTTCGACAGTGGGGGAAGTGATGGTGAATCCTGCCGCCCACTGGCGTTTGGTGGCCCTGAAAGGTTGGACTAGGAGGGTTTGGAGGCTGCTGCAGAGGGGGCTGTGGTGGACTGGCCCGCCTGTTGGCCCCCAGAACCACAGCGATGGTTCCCACGTACCCGGCCGCGCAGGGGCTAAACAGCTTGTGCTGGACTGTAGCTCTGGACGGAATGTGGTGGGGCGCCCCTTCTGTAACCACGAAAGGGGCGAAAGGCAGACTGCGCAGGGCGGGAGATGGAGAGGCCCAAGGACCTGGCCGTAGCCCAAGAGTCCTTAAAGAGCTCCAGCGCATTGTCTGCCTTGTCACTGAATAGGCAGCGGCCATCAAAGGGCATGTCCATAAGAGTGGATTGGACATCCACTGAAAAACCAGTCGACCTCAACCAGGCGTAGAGTCGAAGGGCTACCGACGTGGAAATCGTCCTGTATAGTGAGTCGGCGGTATCCAGCCCACAGCGGATGATAAACTTCACTGCGTCTCTCCGTTTAGCAACTGCAAGGGAGAGTACGGCCCGGGCCTCCTCCTGGCACTGAGGCAGCACTTGTGCCACCGTATCCCACATGGAGTGGGTGTAACGACCCAACAGACATGCAGTGTTTACCGACAGCTGGAGGAAGAAAACATCATCTTGCCAAGATGGTCCAGCTTTTTGGATTCCCTATCAGGTGGGTGGTGCGTCAGTGAATGGGCCTTTGGAGGTGGAGGCTTGGACCACCAAGCTCTCAGGGGTGGGGTGTTGGGAGAGGAAAGTGGGGTCGCCCAGAGCCGGGCGGTGGCGTTGTGCAATCATCCTATCTACAGGAGCCCCTGGGTTGGGCCTAGACCAGGTGCCCAAAAAGATGTTGGTCCGTGCTTCATTAAACGGCACCAGGAGCTCCGAGGAGCTCGCTGCCGGTTGAAGCGCCTCTATCAGGAGGTTAGTCCTGACTGCCACCGTAGGTAGCTCGAGGTTATGAGCCTCGGCCGCCCTACGCAATACCACGGCCTAAGACACTCCCTCCTCGGTAGCCACGTTAGAAGGAGACAACATGCCAAGGTCTGGTGATGTATCCAGACCACTGGCTTCCCCCAGTTCCTCTCTCCAGTCCGGTTCATAGCCCAACTGGTCAGTTAGAGGGTCTCCAGATCCCTCCCAGTCCTACTTACTCTCCTCTGGCTGCCAATCTGGTCTCAAAGAGCCAGGGTAGAACAGGGGCACAAAAGTACCCGTCGGCGCCAGGTCCGGTGTCAGTCGACACCGGTACGGCTCCGTGTCTACCTCAAGGTGGAGGTCAGGTCGACACCGGCTGGGGACACAACCGGCAATGGCTGTGGACATGGTGAAGGTGGAAATGGCGCCGGGGGAGGTGTAAGTAGGTCGATCTGCGCCGAAGCATATCCAGGCCTGGAACCAAGGGGACCCTGCAGTGCCGAGGACAGAGCCGCCGGCGCCGAAGGCCCAGGACCCCCAGCCGAGTCTGCGGGGCCTGAAGGTGCGCTTGTGGAGTTGGGCTGCCCAAAGATGGCATGCATTGCTTCGTAAAATTGACAAAGCTGGGCAGGGGTCGCTCCAGGTCCCGGAAAGTGAGGGAAACTCGGAGTCGACCCTTCGGGCTCCACATGCGGAGCCGCGGGAGGGGCACCACCGGCATCCCTCATCGCGTCGGCCGACGGACAGGGAGAAGTCAAAGAGCGACGATGCTTCTTCGACTTCTTCTTGTGTTTCAACTTACCTAACTCCGAGTGCGAAGACTTGGAAGAATGATGGAGGCTCCGCGACCAGTCCCTCAACCTCCTACGCGACCGGGGCCTCGAGGTGTGCGGAGTCGACTGCCGGGCATCGAGAAGCTTTCGAAACCACCTCCACAAAGACTTCGGATCCATGGTCCGGCAGTCGGAGTGCGACTTGGGGTCGTGGTAGCGCTCCCGGCAGAATAGGCACACACTGTGCAGATCCGTCAACGACATCAGTCAGCTACTGGAACCACAAGCCTTGAAGCCGGGCATCCCTGACGTGCACCAGGAGTCGAAGACTCAAAAACAGTGTTGACAAAAGTCACCAAAAAGTCAGTCAAAAAATGACTGGAGGCCCCACTCTCTCCGGACCTGCACTGGCTGGCGCAGAAAAAGAAAGAACTGACGTCAGCGCTTGAGTGCGGCGTCTATGTAGCTACTGCAACGTCATCCCGGCGACCATGACGCCAACGTCGAACGTGGAGCCGACCGACGCCACCTTTCGATGCGCAGGGGTACTGCTGACGAAAAACTTTCCGGATCCAATCTGACACCTGGGGGGTAATTCTAAGGTATACCTAACTGTTTCTTTCAGATATGAGTCTCTTACTTTTGCAAGGAATGGAAAATGAGAAATAGGACAGACATTTGTACCTATAATATTGTATTATATATATATATATATATATATAAATATTGCCATTAAAATATTAAAAAAGAAATCCTATTACCTGAGTCAGAATACTTATAGCTATCTTCAAGTGTAACAGGAGAAAAGAACCGTTTTAGCACTGTCCGTAAGCATCTTTGGTCCCAAGCATCAGTGACTCGTCCTCCGTATGTAATTTCACCTGGAAATGATCAGTATTACATTTACATTATATATATTGATGTAATTTATTTTTATTTAGTCTCACAGCATCTCTGATGTTTACATCATGTGGTGCCCACTCTTCTATTTTCTATGTCTTACTTCTATACCCCTTTACCACTTCACGGGACTAACTAATAAACCCATATTCATTTACTCCATTACTGCAAAGTGTGCTTCTGCATCGTGGCTATCTTGTTGCTATTTAAATAGCCATGCTCCCTGTATGATAAGGGCTTCTATTTCAGGTTTTGTTAGAGCTTGGGTCTATAGTTTACATAATGTACATCCTGAATTCACATTGTTGATACTTTTCAGATAGAAACTGTAGACTCTGTACAACATGACCACTTATAAATGGATTGGCTTTAACAATAGTTATTATAACTCATCACATTTTCCCATCGCATTCCTATTTCACTGGCCAAAAGACCCTCTGTGTCTAATCTTCAAGGCCACACCAAGACTGAGCGTAAACTTAGGATACTACATGACCACAGAATTTAGGATCACCATCCGAACCTGTCCTAATTCTCCCACTTCCTCCTCGTTCTTTGATAGTTGTAAATTTCTATAAGCAAAAACCATATTGCAGCAGCTTAGTCCACTTTGGGTACTACACAGAAGCCTATGGCTAGCCATCTTAAACACACATTTTTGGATCACGGTAGTGATCAAACTAAAGGAAGCGATTCAAAGTCAGATTTGATACAGAATTGTCACCTTGGTATGTGGAGACATTAAACAAGAGGGCTGACCCAGAGAACTAAGTATATGTTTACATATTAAAATTAGGTTCTGCCTTGACAAATACATGTTTCAATACAGTGTAACTATGCTTCTTGCAGTAACATAATATTTCATTAGGTTATGGGACACTTGTCATTTCTAAGCAACCAATGGGATAACAAAAAGTGATAAATCAAAGTTCATCTACCTGTGATGTAGATAAGTGCTGGCCAAGGTAACTTTCCTTCTTGACAATAAAGGTTTAGATTCAGTAAAGCACACTCCCTGTCACTGTCGCTGAATTCATAGCATATGTTCCAGCCAAGAGGTCCAAACTTCTTCCTCTCCTGAATAAAATAAATATGTATAATTAAATATTCGAAATGCTCTTTTTGTTCGGATTTGCCTATTTTCAATCATTATGAAGGAACACTGAAGCACCCAATAGTGGTGACCTAGTCGAGTCATAAAGCAGTGCTTTTTAGACTTTTGAGTCGGCAACCTCACAAGCATTTAAAATGACAATATCAGGTAATAATTAAGAATATTTTTAGGAGACAATTATGATGAGAGCAGGGTCAAAACTAATTAATCACGGTTTTGCAAATAATTGTCATCTTCACGCCTTTAAACTGATTCTTTGCTGGAACAATATATAGTGAAACTGTAAGCCCTATTCTAAAAAGTTGCCAAAATCGTCAATCTTTTCTAAGCCATAGGTAAGTAATTAACAAAAGCAAACCTACCAACGTGAGTGTAACGCCCTGAACGTCTCAGGATCGTTTAACAGACACGACAATGAGGACGCAACCACTTGTGAAGGGTTAGTTCTTTTAATGAAGGCAAATAAAATACAAAGAACAAACAAAAGTTATAGTCACTGGAATCCTCCAGGCTAAGTACGTTACCAGCCCACAGCACGGATGGTCCTAACCGTCCTCTGCATATACGCCGATCCCGGCGTATGCCAACAGAGGGCAGAAATGAAATGGCCGACAATGCCAATCGGTAGGCTGTGAGGGGCACGAAGAGTGTTGGGGAGAATCGAGGAGTCAGGGAAACACCCAGCCGGGGTCTCTACCTGAAGGGAGCAGCCGCTCAACCTCTTCCTCAGACTGCACCGGGACGCGGAGTCACCTCCTGGTGATGCGTCACCGATACCCCAATCACAAGCAAGAAGACTGAACCGAGAGCAGCCGCTCGATCGATCCTGTGGACTTCCGAGTCTGTAACGCGGCAAACACCTCCTGGTGTGCGTTACAGCTGGCAGTCCCTGTGTCTCTGGTCGGGCTGGGAGTTACGACTCCAACCAGCAAAAGCGCCACTGCGCTTGGACTCAGCCGAGTCAAAAAGCGAAGCTCAATGGTTGACCGGTAGAGCTTCCGGGTCCTTCACAGGTGACGATGGGGCAAGACACGGCCCAGGGAGTAACGACTCGACCTACCTCCGTTCTTGCCTTACTGGAGCACCACTCCGGAACACTGCTCTTCACGAAGCAGGTACGTCGGTGTAAACACAATATCCGACAGCCTTGTACCTCCCGGTTCCTCCCTTTATAGGGCGTGTTTTCCTTGAGTTATGTAACAGCTCTCCTGTTTACATAAGGGCGTGTTTCCCTTGAGTTATGTAACAGCTCTCCTGTTTACATAAGGGCGTGTTTCCCTTGAGTTATGTAACAGCTCTCCTGTTTACATAAGGGCGTGTTTCCCTTGAGTTATGTAACAGCTCTCCTGTTTACATAAGGGCGTGTTTCCCTTGTATGACAGGAATTCTTGACAGTACATCCTCCCTCTCAGCGGCTCCCCACGGGTCCAGCGCTGGCAGGAAAACGCCGATGGAACAAGGAGACCAAGCGCGGAGCATGAACCCCTTCAGCCGGTTCCTATGAATGCTCCTCCGGGCCATAGCCTTTCCACGCAACCAGGTACCACAGCTTCCCCCTGCGCCATTTGGACGCCCGTATGCCCGACACTTCATACTCCACCTCCGACTCCACGCATACCGGCCTAGGTGTCCCAGACGGCTTGGAGGGTGCTGGTTTGAGCAATGATACATGAAAGACAGGGTGTATCCGCAATGACTGGGGCAAGCACACCTTCACGTTCACGGGACCCATACACTTGGTAATTCGATAGGGGCCCATGTACTTGGGATGGAACACACTGTTCTTTCGAAACCTCATGTTTCTTGTGGATATCCAGACGTAGTCTCCAGTGCGGTACAGTGGCCCGGGCCTTCTCTTCCTATCTGCCGCAGCCTTGTATCTTCTCTTGGCCTCTATTAGGACAGCCCTTGAGCGCATCAACGTGTCTTTTATGTGTGCCACCCTGTCCGCTGTGGCGGGAATCCTGTCCTCTCTGAACGGATGTAGAAATGGCAAGAACCTGGGATGTTGGCCATAGTTGCTATAGAACGGAGATGACTGTGTGGAGCTGTGAGTGGCGTTGTTATAGGCTATCTCTGCAGCCCATAGCAAGTCGACCCATTCTTCCCTGCCCTGGTCCACAAAACATCGCAGATACTGTTTGAGCGTTTGGTTCAGGCGCTCGGTTTGGCCGTCCGTTTGAGGGTGGTAGCTGGTGGACAGGGCGGTCTTAACATGCAGCGCAGTGCACCAAGTCTTCCAGAATTGCGCAGTAAACTGCGACCCCCGGTCCGACACGATCACCCCAGGTAATCCATGCAGTCGTACCACATTCTTTAGGAGTAGTGACGCCAATTCCCCGGCCGTAGGGACTCTCTTGCAGGGGATGAAGTGCCCCATTTTCGTCAAGTAATCCACCACCACCAGTATTGCCGTCATCCCCTGGTCTACCGGTAGGCCCACCACGAAGTCCAGTGATATGCTATCCCATGGTCTATCCGGGGTCGGAAGTGGATGTAAGAGCCCTTGGGTTCGGCCATGGTCGGCCTTCATGGTAGCACACGTAGGACACTCCTGTCCCCACCTCCTGACATCCACTCTCATGGTTGGCCACCAGAAATGCCGTCCCATGCTAGCCACCGTTTTTTCAAAGCCCAAATGACCTGCGCATGGAGAGTCATGGCACCAGATGAATGCTTGTTTCCTTAGCCTAGGCGTGGGTATCAATAGGCACCTGCCCTTCAGGGGTATCCCGTCCTTCAGCTGCCATTCTCTGTGACTGAGGAGCCACCTCCGCCATGCGAATGACCTGATCCCTCTCTTTATTCCCCTCAGGAAAGTATCCGGTTGGATAACCCCCAATACCATCCTCGGGGAAATGATGGAACGCTCGGTTGCAGGCAATGGTTCCTTAACTGCAGATTGACGGGACAGGGCGTCCGCCTTCCGGTTTTCCGTCCCCGGCCGATATGTGATGCGGAAGTTGAACCCCGCAAAGAAGATCATCCACCGCAGCTGCCTGGGAGAAAGGTGTCTAGTGGCCGTCATGAACTGTAGGTTCCGATGGTCCGTGTACACCGATACCACATGTCTTGCCCCCATCAACCAATGCCTCCATTCGGTGAAGGCGTCCTTGATTGCGAGAAGCTCCTTCTCCGCAATATGGTAGTTGCGTTCGGCGTCGTTGAGTTTGCGGGACATGTACGCAACGGGATGAAGCACCCCTGTGTCGTGGTTGCGTTGGGACAAGATAGCCCCCAGCGCCACATCCGACGCGTCCGCTTCCACCACGTAGGGGAGATCCGGATCGGGGTGAGCCAACACCGGCGCCTTACCAAAGGCGCTTTTCAGGGCCTCAAACGCTTTGTTCGCTTCAGGGGACCAGACAAACTCCTTGGACTTCCTCAGTAGCTGTGTGATTGGGGCCACCACTCCTGAAAATCCATCTATAAACCGCCTGTAAAAGTTGGCGAAGCCAATGAAACTTTGGACGTCCTTCACGCTTTGGGGCACCGGCCATTCTTTCACCGCCTTGATCTTTCGTTCTGCCATCTCCTGTCCCTCTGGACTCAGCATCACTCCGAGGAATTCCACGGATGTGACGTGGAAGTCACACTTTCTGAGTTTACAAAACAGCATGTTTTCCCTCAGCTTTTGGAGCACAGCTTTGACGTGGTGTACGTGCTCCTCCACACTGGACGAATAGATGAGGATGTCGTCGATATATACGACCACGTAGATATCCAACTCCTCTCTGAATACCTCATTCAGAAAGTACTGAAAGGCTGCCGGGGCGTTGCACAGACCGAACGGCATGACGAGGTACTCAAAAAGGCCGAACCTGGTCTTAAAGGCGGTCTTCCACTCGTCTCCGTCCCTCATGCGTACCAGATGGTATGCCCCTTTCAAATCCAACTTGGTGTAGATACGAGCTTTCTTGACCTGTTCCAGAAGTACACTGATGAGAGGCAAGGGGTACCGATTTTTTATG
Organism: Triturus cristatus; assembly: GCF_964204655.1. Classification (NCBI taxonomy): domain Eukaryota; kingdom Metazoa; phylum Chordata; class Amphibia; order Caudata; family Salamandridae; genus Triturus; species Triturus cristatus. The sequence continues at coordinate 1,183,750,366 of NC_140581.1, read as the reverse complement.
GTTATCGCATTCAATGCCCTAAAGTCCACACAGTCTCTCAGCTCCCCATTAGCCTTCGGGATGAAGAAGAGTGGCGAGGCGGCCGGAGACTTGGACGGGCGGATGAATCCTAGCTTGAGGAGTTTATCCAGGTACCCCCGGAGATGCACGTTTTCAGGCTCTGTCAGGGCATACAGCCTGCCGCTGGGAACGCTGGCCCCTGGCACCAGGTCGATCTGGCAGTCAAACTGTCTATGTGGTGGTAGCACTTCCGCCTTCACCTCATCAAATACATCCTCAAAACTGTGATAAGCCTGGGGGAGAGCCACATCTTTTTCTGCCGCTGTAGCCACCGTCTGACTCCCGCTCTCATCTGCGTCAAGGGATTCCGTTCTTATTCCACAATGCAGGATGCAATACGGTGACGTCATTTCGATGCGATGTGTTGGCCAATCCACAAAGGGGTTGTGTTTCTGTAGCCACGGCAATCCCAATATGACGCCATATTGGGGCGCTCGGATGATGTTAAAATCGATTTGTTCCAAATGGTTCCTCCCATATCTCATCGGAAGGACCCCCGTGTGCTGTCCGATGGGCCCCGTCACCAATCGCCTTCCGTCTACCGCATAGACGTCTTCGGGTACTGCTTTGGGAAGAAGCACTAGCCCTAGCCTGCATGCCTCGTTGTGGTCCATAAACATGCCAGTGGCCCCTGAATCCACCATGGCCACAAGGGGTATCCACTGGTCATGCACTCCCACGTGCACCGTGATAAACAGGTGTCGTTGTCCCTTAGTGACCGAGTTGGAAAGTGAAGGGATGGATGAGTGACTCCGAGATGCCCCTTCTCTGGTCTTGGAGTCCTCTAGTTTTCCGCCGGTATGTCCACCACGGCTGTTACCGACCGGTTGGCCCGATAACGTGACGTCTTCGGTTTGGCAGGGCATTCACGTACGTAGTGGCCTTTTTTGCCACAATATAGGCACAATCCTTGTTTACGGCGTGACTCTTTCTCCGTGGCTGTGAGGCTCGCTCGTATTGCGCTGATGTCCATGGGTTCTCCCTTGGATGCGGTGGAAGTTTCAGGACTTCCCACCGTCACATAGGATGGAAGGGATTTTCCTTTTCTCCCATGATCCCCCTTTCTTTCACTTAGCCTATGTTCCAGCCGTAATACCAGCTTGATAAGGCCCTCACATGTCTTGGGTTGAGGGTCAATATGAGCCACGGCGTCCTTGAGCTCATCGCACAGCCCTTGATGGAAGAGCGCCGTCTGTTTAGCAACAGGCCACTTGGTTTCCGCAACCAGCCTTCGGAACACGTTGAGATACTGCACCAGGTCGTTGGATCCCTGTCTCAACTCAAGCATTTCACGGTCCGCCGTGTACGAGTCAGCCCTTCTGTCGAATACCTTCAGGAATTCCTCGCGAAAAGCACCCCAATCACATAAGAGGGGGTCGTCCCTGCTCACCAGAGGTACGGCCCATTGTGCCGCGTTTCCAGCCAAATAGGATATAAGGAAAGCCACACGAGCCTGACTCGTGGGGAACGCCTTTGGTTTGCACGATAAATGTAGCGCCACTTGTGTGAGGAATACCTGCACTGTGTTAGGATCCCCACTGTACCTCTCTGGTGTTGCCAAGGGGATGGCTACCGGCATTTCCACTACTACCTCAGGGGTCTGGTTCGTGAGGGAGGTGCTGGGCGTGAGCGGGTCCATTTGGATAGCATCCAGTCTGGCTTTTACATCGGCTGTTTCTTGCCTAGAGGCAGCCACTTCAACTTGCATGGCCGCTAAAGCAGCCAGCACATCATCAAGTGTTGCCATGTCTGTTATCGACCGGGAGACAGTTAGTGTTATTAAGGTCGGATATTTTGTAACGCCCTGAACGTCTCAGGATCGTTTAACAGACACGACAATGAGGACGCAACCACTTGTGAAGGGTTAGTTCTTTTAATGAAGGCAAATAAAATACAAAGAACAAACAAAAGTTATAGTCACTGGAATCCTCCAGGCTAAGTACGTTACCAGCCCACAGCACGGATGGTCCTAACCGTCCTCTGCATATACGCCGATCCCGGCGTATGCCAACAGAGGGCAGAAATGAAATGGCCGACAATGCCAATCGGTAGGCTGTGAGGGGCACGAAGAGTGTTGGGGAGAATCGAGGAGTCAGGGAAACACCCAGCCGGGGTCTCTACCTGAAGGGAGCAGCCGCTCAACCTCTTCCTCAGACTGCACCGGGACGCGGAGTCACCTCCTGGTGATGCGTCACCGATACCCCAATCACAAGCAAGAAGACTGAACCGAGAGCAGCCGCTCGATCGATCCTGTGGACTTCCGAGTCTGTAACGCGGCAAACACCTCCTGGTGTGCGTTACAGCTGGCAGTCCCTGTGTCTCTGGTCGGGCTGGGAGTTACGACTCCAACCAGCAAAAGCGCCACTGCGCTTGGACTCAGCCGAGTCAAAAAGCGAAGCTCAATGGTTGACCGGTAGAGCTTCCGGGTCCTTCACAGGTGACGATGGGGCAAGACACGGCCCAGGGAGTAACGACTCGACCTACCTCCGTTCTTGCCTTACTGGAGCACCACTCCGGAACACTGCTCTTCACGAAGCAGGTACGTCGGTGTAAACACAATATCCGACAGCCTTGTACCTCCCGGTTCCTCCCTTTATAGGGCGTGCTTTCCTTGAGTTATGTAACAGCTCTCCTGTTTACATAAGGGCGTGTTTCCCTTGAGTTATGTAACAGCTCTCCTGTTTACATAAGGGCGTGTTTCCCTTGAGTTATGTAACAGCTCTCCTGTTTACATAAGGGCGTGTTCCCCTTGAGTTAGGTAACAGCTCTCCTGTTTACATAAGGGCGTGTTTCCCTTGTATGACAGGAATTCTTGACAGTGAGCTTACTATCACAGAATCTGCAGGACTGAATATCACCCATTATCTAAATCTCAACTCTGGATTATAGGAATTTTGCCACAATTCATTACTGGCCAGAGATCATTCATAAAATGTATAGATCTTCGTGTAAATTTAAAACTGTATTCTTTTTCTTCATGATAATTTCCACCATCAGAAATGAGTACCAAATTTCAAACGATTGCAGCAGTGCAATACAACAACCTATTGAAAGATGACTAGAACTGGTTAACTGAGTAACTGCTTCAAGTCCTTGCCGCTAGTTAAAACACTTAGGGCCATATGTAGGTAGCTAAATACCGGTCGGTAACGGCCGAAATTCGGTAAATATCACGTTACCGACCGGTATTTAGGCGATTGAGATGTAGGAGGCCAAAAAGCAGGATTCGGTAATTATGAATCGGTAAATACCGATTCATCTTTACCGAATTCTAAATTACCGAATCGGAATTACCGAATTCTTATTTACCGAATCGGTAAATAGGAAATGGTAAAACGAGAAAAGAGATGTAGGTAAATTCGGTATTACCGAATTGCATGAAATTCGGTATTTAAGAGTCGGTATTTAACACTGAGTGAAAGCAGGTGGTAATCAGCTACAGTGCATATAAGCAATCCCAAAATGCAACAGCGTGATCACCATGGCAGCTCTCTATGTGATTGCAAGGCGCCTACGTCTACAGGCAGCAGGTATGAGGATTTGGAGACGGGAGGAGCGCATTTACAGACAGCGCATCACACTCTTCTAACAGACTGAGGCTGAGATACATGAAAGGTACAGGCTACACCCCCAAATCATCATGGACCTGATGAGGGACTTGCACCCACTCCTGGACCATCCAACAACAAGGGCGCACGCCATACCACCACATGTGCAGGTGCTGTGTAGCCTCCATCTACTCGCATCTGGCAGTTACCAGGGGGTGATAGCTGCGGTAGGCGGGGTATCCCAGAGTTGCCTGTCCCGTTTCTTCAGGAAGTTCCTGGATGCCATGATGCAGAGAATGCAACACTACATTAGCTTCCCAAACACACAGGCTGAACTGCTGAAAACCAAGACAGACTTCTACCAGATGGCACAGTTCCCGCATGTCATAGGCTGCATCAATGGCACACACATTCCAATCTGCCCACCAGCAGCCACTGAGTATATCTACAGGAACAGTAAGTCCACCCACTCCATAAATGTGCAGGTAATCTGCGATGCTGCCAACATAATTACTGACATCGTAGCCAAATTTCCTGGGAGCACCCACGACTCCTACATCTTCCAGAACAGTGGGATCTACACACGCCTGGTTGCAGGAGAATTTGGAGAAGGATACCTGCTAGGTAAATCACTGTGACACTCCCTTATACTTACCGCAGATGAATGTGTATTGGTGTATGTGACTAATGGCACCCTCTTTCTCACCTAGGCGATAGTGCATATGCCGTGCGGTTATTTATCCTCACTCCCTACCTACACCCATCAACCCTGAGTGAGAGACGATACAATGTGGCACACAAATCAACACGCAACGTGGTGGAGCGCACGTTTGGACTATTAAAAAGCAGGTTCCGCTGCCTCCACAAGAGCGGAGGCGCACGCCAGTACACACCCATCATCTGCTGCAAGATCATTGCTACTTGTGCAATGCTGCACAACCTTGCCACAAAGAAAGGTACAGAAGTGGAAATAACAGATTTTGAGGAGGATGATGATGATTTTGCACAGCCAGAGCCCAACGCAGCAGGAGTGCCAGCAGCAACAGATGGGAGAGAGAGACGGGCAGAGATCACATGCAACTATTTCTATGTAAATAAGGAGACACAGCCAGTTGTTGGATGCAATGACAGTTTTAATTTGTGGGCACTACGCCACAACACAAACGGCCAAACTGGGCTTTCAAATTGGTGACATCCATTGTAGGAAGTCATGGGTTACTTCACCCAACTATGTCCTGGCAGTGTGGACTGCATCGGCGTCTGCGGCCACGCACTACAGTGTGGGATGCCAGTGACTGACTGTCCTCACTGGCTGTGGGACCAGTGGCAGCCCCATGCCGTCTGCTGCTCCTCCATGTGTCTGTGACACGGGGGGGTAATGCTGCTCCGACTAGTCGTGTCCTCGCTGTCCACAACATCCACAGCACCAGTATTGGCAGAATGGCTCGTCAGCAGCACCTCAAGAGCAGTGGTCACCTTAACCAGCCCCCTAGAAACATCAGTGCTGCAGTGTGCAAGCCCCTCCTGCATGGCCACGGAGCGCCTGCAGAGCAGAGAAGTGGCAGTAGCTAGTCGGTTCACTGCTCTCGTATGGTGCTCCATTTTCTGCCTCTCCCTTCGCCGTGTTGCTCTGTCCTCCTCCATTTTACTGCACAGCAGCATCACAGACTGGAACATGTCCCGCATGCCCGCAGCCATCTCCCTCATGCCCTCAGCCATTGAGGAAATGCCCCTGTCAATGTTGCTCATTTTATCATTGAGGCACTTCATTTGTCGTTGTACCGACTGTATTGCCTTGCCTTGTAGGCGCTGCACCTTCACCATGGTTGCCTCCAGCCCTCCGAAGACACCATGCTCTCACCCTGTGGAGGTGGACTGCTCACACGAGCCCTGCGGCGGCGTCTGGCACCTGTGTGTGCTCCCTCAACGGTGGACAGCACACCAGCATTGCTTTCATCCAGTGGCACAGTGGTTGATTCATCCCCCTCGAGTCTTCTGAGGAGGACTCGGACACATGCAGTCTGGGAACAGCACGCCTCCTAGGTCTCACCACTGCAGGTGGTGTTGATGCTGGTGAGACTAGCAGTAGTGGCGATGCTGGCTGTGGTGGTGAGGCTGGCTGTGGTGGTGAGGCTGGCATTGGTGGTGTTGTGTGCCCTGCACTCGTGGTGGCCTTCTCGGTGATGTGCTTCCGGGGTGCCCTCTCTCCCTTCTCCTGAGCAGTCCTGCGCGATGTGTCGCCTGTGGACAGAAACTTTACATTAGCTCAGTGTACCTGCAGCCCTGCATTGCTCACATCATAATACATTTCTGTAACACTAGCTCATTGTCCTGTGCCAGGTTATCGCAGATGTGTGTCACATGCCTTGTTGTTCGGTGCGATTCCTGTCATGATAGGGGTTTCCCTGACTACATCACCCATAATGCATTGCTGGTCTGAACAAAAACCTGTACTGGAGTGGGAATCACATTGCCCAATTGGGAATTGGGGATTTGGGATAGGGGAAGGGGGGGGGCACAATGCTGTGCATGCTTCTTACCTTTTTTGGTAGCAGCTCTGGCTGAGCTGTCTGCATCCCCAATCCCAACGACACTTTCAGGCTCGTGGACTCCACGAGCTGCTCAAGTTCTGTCAGGGCAGGTGCCCTGTTCCTTCCTCCTCCTGTCTGGCTGGCCTGTTTTTTCAGATCAGCCATCCTCCTCTTGGTGATGATCCGGATGTCATACCACCGCTTCTTCAGCACATCAATGTCCCGGGGGGTCACTCCAATGTAATTTACCTGCGACTGGATTCCTTGCCAGATCCTTCTTTTTTCCGAATCTGCAACTTGCAGGGACTGCTTTCCAAAAAGCTTATTGTGCTGCTTCACCACCTCCTCCACAAGTACCTGCAGTTCCTTCAGGCTGAATTTCATTTTCCTCTTCCTTTCACCTCCATCTGTGTCCTGGCTGGCCATTGTGCAGGATCAGTTGACAATGTTCAGACACTGGCTGTGGTGCACTCCTCAGCACTCCCAGCCTCTTCAGAGGGTTCTGATTGTGCACCTGCCTGGGTGTGGCCACTTCCTGGTTGGGAGGGGTGTTGGTTGCACATGATTGGCTGATTCCTCAATTGATGTGTTTTTGAAAATCCGATTCGGTAAATTCCGAATCGGTAAATACCGATTCGGTAAATACCGATTCTGGAATACCGGTCGGTATTGTGGAATCGGTAACCATTTTCCGAATTTTACCGAATTGGTAATATTTACCGAAAAATTAGGTACATACAAAATACCGATTTCTAAATACCGATTCGGAAAAATTCGGTATTTATGAATCGGTAAATTTAACTTACCTACATATGGCCCTTAGACCTGTTCCTCTTCCAGCTGGTTAAAAACCAGTGCTCCACACGCTACACTATTCTCCTCAGTCAAAACCTTAAACCCAGCCATGACACTGCCCACTTATTGCTCTGGACTCCCACTCCCAATTCAGAGTAATGTCATGCACCTTAATCTTAAGCTTTTTTCTTTCATTTTAACAAATAGTAATACAACTCACTAATAGATGTTTTTAATTTAAAGGTAAATAGGCAATTTGTATACCAATGACATTGTTTAAAAAATGTAGATATACTTTTTTAACAAAGAACTGCCCACCAGGATCTTATCTACATAAGCACTGCAGCCCCACTGAATAATACAGCATAGGCCAAAACAAATTTCATATTTATATGACACCAATATGTCCTAGATATGCAATTACTCAAATATAATTTCAAATTAAATCTGTGCAGTCTTCTACCTTACAAGTATTTACACAGAAGACAGACAAGTAGAGGTTAACTAGATTGATTTGAAAAAACAGTGCAGGGAATGGTGAACACTGAAACCCTGATCATAAAATGATCCAACATGCTCTACTTCACACTTAATCAACAGCCACCACACAAGAAGCATGGTTTCTACTATACAACCTCCATTGTTTTATAGAAAACGATATCTGACAAGTCATAACCTGAAAACACCAACATTCACACCAACCAAGCATTAAGCAAAGAGGATGTTTAGATCCACATACAGCATCCTAAATCTCCTAAAACAACATGAGGATCTGATTCACAAAGGTAAATTTACATGTGTAGATATGCTTCTGACCAAGCATTAAGCAAAGAGGATATTTAGATCCACGTACAGCATCCTAAATCTCCTAAAACATGAGGGTCTGATTCACAAAGGTAACTTTACATGTGCAGATGTGCTGCTGAACATAAGTGTAGCCCTCCATGTAGGAAACTAGGTTTTTGTTGCAGTACCCCCTCTTTTTCACTTAGTATCTGGTACAATTTTGACTGAAAGTGTGCTGGGTTCCTGCCAACCAGGTCCCGAGCACCAATGTTCTTTCACTAAACTGTAGGATTGTTTCACAATTGGCAAATCCTTTGGGATCCCCTGTAAGTCCTTAGTAAGTGGTACCCCTGGTACGAATTGTGCCACCCTAGGGACCCCTCACCAAGATCATGAAAACTGCAGTTGCCAGCTGCGTGTCTTGGTGCAGGCAAAGCCAAATAGTCTACATGGCACACAGCGCTGTGTGCCAGGCACACAGCCCTGTGTGCCATGCCTGCAGACACTGCATGAGATACTGCTAAGTGACCCCTACAGCAGGCCTTACAGTCTGAAGGCAGGTGCACCATACCCAATATGTGGACATATCTGCCGGAGCAGGTATGGCCCTGCAACATCTAAGTAAATTCTTAGACATTGTATGTGAACAGGGAAGCTATAACGAGTACATGGGCTCGACACTTATCATTCCGAGTTACTCAGATCCATGATGGCTTCACTGTACCCCAAGGTGTATGGTATCAAACGTCTCATCTTAATAAACCCACACTAATGCCAGTGTCGGATATATTAATAAATGCACACAGAGGGCACCTTAGAGGTGCCCCCAGGAAACCTACCGACTACTAGTGCGTTGACTGACTGGTTTCAACCGGCTTGCCACTACTAGACATTTTTCTGGTCTCCTTGGGTGAGAGCCTTCACTCTCAGATCAGAGGCTGGGACAAAGCCTGCTCTGAGCGGAGGTGTTCACACCTTACCCAAGCAGCAACTGCCTTCCAGGGTGAGAAATCTCAAAGGCCATGCCGCCTTTGAAATTCGACCCAGGCCTCTCCAGCTAGTGGAAGATGCCAACCTCCCTGTCCTGTCCCCACGTTTCAGCGGGAGGACAGTCAGGAAGATTAGTTGGATTGGGAGGTGTGCCAACACCTAGCCAGCACCACCCCTAAGGTGGGCCAGCTGATGTGGACCCCACCTTTTAGACTTTTCCATCTTGTGATGGAGAGAAGTAGCCTATTAATGCCAGGGTTATGTCCACTTCCAACAGAAAGTGGTCCTATAGAGGGTGTAGTCACCCCAATGGAGGGAGCCCATTGGCTACTACCTGGTATTTACATTAACACCCCTAAATTGAGTATTTAGGTGGTAGCCCTCAACCCAAAACTTCATAATGGATGGACCTGAAAATGAAGAGGACAAAGAAGAGCTGCGGAACCCGAGAACTGAGTGCCTGTCGCTGAGTTTTGGCGTGAACTCTTGCCTGCCACTTCAAGACATGGCAATCAAGGTGAAATGTCTCGTCTTGCTGCTGTGTGGCCTCTAAGAACCCCAGAGGACTACCAGCCATCTCAAACTGCCCAAGAACTCCTGTGGAGTAGAGGAGCTACTCCCCTGGAGAACTCAGGCACCGAAACTGCAGAGTCTGATCCATGGACTTGTAGCTCCTCGGCCCGAATGGCATGGTAACCAACCAGGAAGAGGTACTCGTACTCTGGAAGGTTAAATCCATCTCCCTACTGAGAGTGGAGGCACCAGGACCGACCGGAGCCATGTAGTACCAATCCCCGGGGTACTGGATGCCCTGCAACCAAGACCAACATCGAAGAGTCCAATCGGAACTCCAATTGTAGCAGAGCCCAGCAGCGGTCAAGGGACATCAACAGGGCCGGCTCTAGGGCGGTGCGACCGGTGCCACCGCACCGGGTGCTGACTTCGCATGGGGGCACCTCTTTGCTAGTTTTTATTGTGCTTAAAAGCACTTGCTGCTTCCTTCCTGGCCTCCAGCAATTTTCAGGCAACAATTAAAATGTCAAGAAAACGCCGGTGATTAATGTTCTTCTGGGAGAGATCTGAGTTTTGTTAGGTGGAAGTTTTGACTTGTGGAAGTTTTGACTCATAGAAAGGAAGCGCAGAGAGTTCATGTGCCTGTTGCAAAGAACATACACCATGCAGATCACAAAGTGAATGTATTGTAAACAGGTCAGTGGGTTACTGCTTTTGTCAAAGATTCCTTTTGTTAGTTGCAGTTTACAGTAAGCTATAAACTGCCATCAAAGAACTGTGTGCAGACTTCAATGTATAGATTAGAGCGTTTGGATTTTTTCCCCACACTTTCATTATTCTAATGTTAAAAAAAGGGTTCCTTTGGGTGCAAATCAGTTCTTCCTATTGAAGAGAGCCCCAATCCATTGTGTTACATTTTAAATTCAGAGTTTGTCCGTCTCCAGACCAAGCACTCTTCAACTATACTGCCTACTTGTATGGATGACGTGAATCCACCCCTTGTTGTCCTCTGTCTTATGTAACATTTCCTATACACTGATTTACACACCTATGATCGATTGTCTCTGTGTAATGTGTGTATTATGTAAAGTGCTCTGACACCCTTTACTTTTATGAGTGACGCTATAAAATGAATTAAATGCATCTGAGAGAGAGGTTATGGAGACTGTTGAAGGGTGGTAGGGAGGGAATCCGTGGCAGAAGTGGTCATTGGGGGGGGGTGCCAAAAAACACTGTCGCACTGGGCGCCACCATTGCTAAAGCCGGCGCTGGACATCAAGACCCACGAGACCCAATTTGTGAGTGGCCCAGCAGTTCAGGATTTGCCTCTGACAGCTGTTGGCTCCTGACTGAGAGGAGCACCTTTATGCATCAGGCCGGCCAACCTACCTGCTCTGCACCCAGCCCACCCAGCCTGGGTAACGACAAACCAGCTGTGCTTCCTTGTCCCTAGGGCTCTTGTGGCCCTAGCCTCTGTTTGGGAGCTCTCGAACTTGCCTTCAAGTCTCCCTGTGCCCCCTGTTTTTAGAAGGCGCCTCTGTCTGAGCTGCGCACTTTACCTACCTGCTTTTTCCTCCCACAGAATTGTATGATGCTTAATTGCGCACAACTTTTAACTATTTGCTTAACTATGAAAATTCATAAGAAATACAGTACTTACCTTTGAACGTAGTTCTTGGTTCGAAAATATATATAAATAGAATTTTTATTTTTGTAAATTGGTCATATTTATTCTTTGAGTGTGTCCGCTTTATTGCCTCTGTGAGTACAACAAATGCTTAGCAATACCCTCTGATAAGCCTAACTGCTCAGGGGATATCCATCTAAACTGGTCAAGACTTCATTTAAGAGGGCTAGGTATTATAACCGTGAGTCTATGTTCCTGCAGAAGGAGGAAAAACATCTGGATCGTCTAGTTTGTGTGACCAAACACTCCAACATTAATCACAAATTACGGCAAACCATAAACTCACTTTGGTACCTATTGAACATGGATGATGATAATAAATTGTCCAAACCCCTCTTTGCCTTTAGGAGGAATAAAAATCTCAAAAACCATCTGGTTAGAGGAAAAACTGTGGATAACCCTTCCCCCCGGCAAATTTCCATCACTGGACTCCCACCTATTACAGGTAACCACCGCTGTGGTTCCTGTCAAGCCTGCCCCAATGCTATTGTAGGGCATACCATTAACATCAATAAATGAGCCATTAATCTGACTGAAATGACTAACTGCCGTACCTCCAATATCATCTATGCCATCCTCTGCCCTTGTGATCTGGTCTATATTGGTGAAACTGGCAGAGAATGTAGACTTAGAGTGGGAGAGCATAAGTCCAATATCCGTATCAATAAACTCTCTGCCCCCCTGGTTTCCCATTGGACTGAATGTGGCCACACAGAGTATGATCTTAAATGCTTCATTTTGGAAAAAATACGTACTCCTGCTGGCAAGGATCCCACCGTCATTACAAAAAAGAGGTAGGTCTTTTGGATCTTTTTTCTAAATGCAGTAACCCAAGGTCTTAATGAAATTTGCCCCTGGGAAAACGCTATTACCTGAATCCATTACCCACTCTACAATGACTTCAGTCTCTCTCCTGACTAGACTGATATTGGCCATTTTTTGGTTAATAAATCCCAGTTTTTATCTATGGTTTTTGATGTTATTCCTTTACCATAGGTTAACTTCCTCCCTATTCCCTATGACCAGCCCTTCCGTGTTCTCCGTTCCAATATGGCCGCCGCCCTTGTTTCTATCAGGCGTACGGTGGGGATGCCTTATCTTTATTTCTGTCTCGCGTTACCAATGAGGTCTCGCTAGACTCTCTATCTTCCTGTTTAAGAACGCCAAGTAACAATTAACTGTTGGCGTCCGAAGTTGTACATGCGGCAATCACTCGCTCCGGACTCGGCTACCCGGCCGCTCTTATCCTGCGTCCCGAGTCTAGACGACTAACGGTAAGAATCCTCTGTCCTCACGATCTGGCTGCTTGTATTGAATTCCTGGGCTGGCCCCGTTCCCCCCCGCTACCCATTTAATAATTTTTTATATGTGCCTTTTTGTAAATCTACTGCCAGGGAGGCCGACCTAATTATCTTAGTACATGCTATCGGCTCCTGTGGTATTTGTTTTGTATGTCCCTCAGTTTATCCTAAACCTACATTTTTTCTTCGTGCCACTCGTGCTTTAGATCTGTTGATCTTAGCAGATTGTCAGTGCTATAAACATGTATCTATGAAACTATGCACCTCTTTTTTCCTCACCCTCCGCTATTTTCTTATTGTGTTATTTCGTTTTGTGTAGGAATCAGCTAAATATTTACTGATCGGCGGACTTGACGCGCCTGTTGAAATGTTTTACTGGAGTTACATCTTGGTGCTCCTCTTTTAATCTTTACATACGGCCTGGCCATTTATATGGTGAATGAGTTATGAGCCTGTTGTACTATTAATTTCTTGGGTAAGCGCTACTTAACAAAATATCTATCGTGACATATACTGTATGTATTTTATGATTTCCATCCTGATTCCCCTTTCCTCGTATTCTCATTACTGTTATAGAATTTATCTCCACAAGTCTTCTGAGGCCCTGACTCCCTCTACCTATAGAGGTTGATAGCAAGGCCATATACCCCAACAAGGTATTGAGTCTTTCTTCCATTGGGAATAGTTGGAATTCCTCTTTATCACTCTATGTTCTTACCTGGTATTTTCTGCATCCTTTTATTTATTTTTTCCATGTATCACGGGTGTTACGCTGGACTCTACTTTCTTTCCTTTCATCTTGGCCTTCTATCTATGTGTAGGTCGCCCCTGGTGCACTTCGTTTTATTTAATATGGGTAATTTTTCCTTCTATCATTCCTATGCATTTGGACCTTACCTCTACTGACATTGATTCAAGACAAGTATAATAAAGCTTTTTGGATCTCTAGCTCACCAATGCAATTATTGTTTAATATGTTAGACTATGACTAGTGATTCATCAAAGTATATATATAAAATCAATGTGCTATCTAAGCCTTTTTCTCTTTTATACCTTTATTGTGTTTTAGGTGCTATTTGTGTGTCTCACACGATTGTAACAACTACTGCCCTGACGAAGGTGTAGCCCCTTGTGGGCCCAACACCGAAAGGTGCGTTGGCTCTTTTTGTCTCGTGTTTACCTGGATACCCCGTCTCCCTATATGACTGGGAGAACATGAGTATTGGAACTGTTACTCCTTGGAATCGTTATTCCCTGAAGTCCGATTGTTTTAATTTATCTATGAACTAATGTGTTTTGATCATGTGTCTGTTGAATATATCAGTATGCTGTGGGAATGAATGCTAGTATGACTGTTTTATTTAGTGTGGGACCTATATATTTCTAGTTTGTGAAATAATTGTTTTCTATTGATCATTATCCTGACTTTCTGTATTAAAATTAATTGATACTGTGTATTTCACTCCTTCTTGTGTAATCATCTCATTGTCAGTCTTGGTGTGTGGTTGCATATTCAATCCTGACCCAATTTTGGGCTTACTTATATCCCTACGTTGTAGGCAGCTGGTATCTCTTGTTGATAGTGAAGCCTAACTGCTCATTCACACTACCACAAAGAGAGTGTTAATAGTACCTACTTTTGCCTCTATCAACCAATTGGGGGACTCACTGGACTCTCTGCACAGTGTACTTCTGTTTAGTACACTATAGAGAGAACCAGCTTTCTACACTCCACTTTTTAGCTATTCACCCTATCCGAGTGGAGTTCTAAACCTAGATGTAGTCTTACATGTCTCTACATACCTGAGGGGGTGGAGCCTACTATAAATAAATGTACAAGTAAATCGTTACTTGCAGTAACTTTTCACCTGTTAGAGATCTCCACTACTGCAGTGGAGATCATCAAATTATAGGGAAATTTAATATAGTTAATTTATATTAGAAAATGAACTAAATGCACTTTAACGTAAACTATAAATGTAAAAAGAATTTAAAGGAATTAATCGTATTCTTGAAACCAATCGAATAAAAAAGAGACAGCATACTTACAGCTCAAATTAAATCGGAATTAAAAATGAATTTAAAGTATTAATTTCATTTATAAATAAATTTTTTTTTTTAAACGTACCCACCCTTACTAACATATTTATTTGTATTTAATTTGTAGTTAACTTATTACAAGGGAGACCCAGTCAATAATCAAATTTTCAATGAATCTGTTTATGTAGGGTGTAACGCGGTGTCTCCCGTGGCCGAGAAATCCAACAAGGTGCCCGCGATCGGACGCCAGGAAAAGGAGGTCGGCAGTCTAGCCCCGGGCTACACAGGAATGACGGCTCAGGAAGAGGAGGGGCGAGAGGAGGGAGAAAAGGACGCAACGGAGACGATCGGGGCGCGACGCCAGGAGGAGGAGGAGAATTCCGAGGAGCTGCGGAGGGAAAGAGAAGCACTGGAAGGAGTCCAGGAGAAGGAGAACCCCGAGGAGCTGTGGAGGGAGAGAGAAGCACTGGGAGAAGGAGCCCAGGAGGAGGAGGAGGACACGACGCCTGAAGAACCGCCTAGAGCAGGGGTACTCACAAACTTTCTCTCGGGGGCCAAATTTACAGTGTGGTTTGTGGCCGAGGGCCGCACCGGTGGGGGCGGGGTCAGTGGGGGAGGGGGCGGGGCTAGAGCAAAAAAAAACTGTGACCATGAGGTTGAACACGGCCCCTGCGGCAGACGCCTTCGTCCACTGAGCCACCAGACCCGGCATTCACACATCTCTATCTATCTATCTATCTAGCTCTGTCTCCCTCCCTCCCTCTATCACTCTCCCTCTCCCTGTTTCCCTCCCTCTCCCTCTCTCTCTTCCTCTATCTCTCTCTCTCTCCCTCTGCCTCACTCACTGCGTTTGTCTACCTCCCTCTCTGTCTCCCTCCCTGTCTCCCTCCCTCCCCCTGTCTCCCTCCTTCCCTCTCTCTCCCTCCCTCTCTCTCTCTCCCTCCCTCTCGCTCCCTCCCTCTCTCTCCTTCCCTCTCTATCTCCCTGTGTCCCTCCTCTCTCTCTCTCCTTCCCTCTCTCTCTCCCTGTCTCCCTCCCTCTCTCTATCTCTCTCCCTATCTCTCAATCAGTTCCTCATTCCTATCTGTGGCTCTCCCCTGTGCTCTGCAGCTCACTCATTCTCTGCAGCTCACTCATTCTCTGCAGCTCACTCCTCCTTCCTTCCATAGCCCCAGAGCAGGCCGTTGGAGGGAGCTGTGGGCTCGGTGTGTGCCAGGCTGTAGGATTGGTTCGCCGCATTGTGGCGACATTTTTACAGGCTTTGCACTCTATTTGCTTTATTTAATATTTTCGAAGATGTTTAATTTATTGGGCCGACGATTTTCTTTCTTTTATCTTTCATCCTCTTTTTTGACAATGACAATTGTCACCAGAAAGCTGTGGAAACGAAGTGACATGGAGGACATATTTAAACATAAAACTTAGGAGGCATCGTTTTTTTATTAATTTGGAAGCTCTCCTTCCCGTATTACCAGACACTAAAGATTCCCCGCCCCGAGTAAACGGCATTAGTCACTTGACTCGAGAACTGGTAACATTTTGTATGTTAATACACCATGTCGAATGAATATGGATTTTAATAGTGCACGCTTGTGCTGCAAGTGTGGTTGTCTGATTTAATGATGCTTGCTATCAACTTCAGAGGAGTGAAAGGCTGAGGTGGCTTGTATTCAGATTGAGGATGGCCACTACTGGAACTCTCCTGGTCCGAAGCTTTCACGTGATGTTCAGATACTGAGTGCACTGACATTTTGTATTAAATATTTGGTATTCTAACTGAAGGGATTCGTGTTCTTATTATACACGACACAGACTGGATGTATGTTCTAAGAGCTGGAAAGTTCTCTTGCCACTGTGTGCCGTTTCAGTTGTACACCCCCCCCCCCCGCCCCATGTCCGTCACCTCACCCCGCGCTTAGTCAGCTTCCCTGGAACGCACACAGCCGCCCCACCCAAGTACTTCACAGGTCTTTTAAAGACCATTCACTTGTTAATGAGGCTTTGTTGTATTTCATCTCTTCTTAGCGCCCCTGCATCTCCACTCATTCAGAGGGGAGATGCAGGGGCGCTAAGAAGAGGTGAAATACAACAAAGACTTATTAACAAGTGAATGGCTTTTAAAAGAATCACCCGGCCCGGTGAAGGACTGGGCAATTTTTAAGACCCAGCGGTGCCAGGGGACAACACCTGAGACCTTCGGGGTTCACCTGTTTTGGCGTACTAAACAAACAGAGACACGGGAATCATCCTCTGGCGTCGAAAGATCTTTTTAATGACTGCAGTCAGGAACAGAAGTCACAGAAGTATCATACGAGATAGATTCTACGGAGACTGCTCGATTTGTACAAAGCAGGTCGCGCCTTAAATACTGAATATTATGCCTCGGGCAAACATTCCTACAAGTTTACAATTATTCCCGTTTCTGTATTCCAAACAATAAGATCACACAACATCACATTCCCATCTCCAGGTGTCCGGCCTTCAATCACACAATTCTGACATCCCTCTGTTGAAAGGCCGGACCGCCCCATAATAAAATTGGTCACCTCCTCATCATAAAAGGCTAGAGGGAAATACAGGGACAGATGCAGAAAATAGGAGAGTCAGATAAGACATATTCGTAGGCAAATAAAAGAAGTGTGGTCTATTGTATCAGGGTCAGTAATCTTGCTCAAGCAGTACAAGACAGAAAACCGGTGTGGCAGGGTCAGCTTCGGGCGGCAGAGTCAGCTTTCGCCAAGCCATGCGGAATTCAGCGGAACGTGCACTAAGGAATACGTGTCCTCATGAGGTTACACAAACAGGGTCATCGCTCGGACATCGCCCATTCACTGACTATGTGAGGGCAATGATACAAAATGGACGTCGCGCACAAAATGAAACCCGTAGGTTTGAACGCGAAAACCAGCAATATATGACAAATCCTTCAGTGCAACTTTGCGAAAACACTCGCCCATACTAAACTCATCATTTGTGATTCACTAATACCAAAATCGTCAAACACGGGTTCAGTTTTCACGGAACCTCACCGGCCCCCATAGCTCCACGCTGCTGCAACCGGCGGTGCTTGCACAGGTACGATATCTGCAAGGTCAACGGGCCGCCAAGGAAGGCTTGCCGGGCCGCTGGTGGCCCGCGGGCCGTACTATGAGTATCCCTGGCCTAGAGGCAAGGTCCCAGAGTCAAGCCGGTCTGAGGAGAAGGACAGCGAGGCTCCCCCTGCCACGGCCCTGGAGGGTCGTGGCCACAGGCAAGCACCTTTCTTTTCTTACTTTTCCATGGGCTGGTGGAGGTCGGGGTGGTGAAGGACACCTGTGTGTGCATGTGCACCCAGCCACCTATTCCCTCCATGTGTTTTCCCTGACAACCTACACAACACAGCCCTTCCCAACACAACCAACCTCAGGTGACGGCACACTGACTACCCCCACCCTTACATAGTTGATCACTATCTGTCTTTTTCCTCCGAGGGCCCTACCTACTGACCCCTCTCCCTACATTCAGTGGGGGCCGGAAGAAGAGAACGCAAGTACATCTCCTAGCAAGACAGAGGGAGGGAGAGACTGGCCCAGGAATCTAGAGACTAAGGACAAGGAGTCCTCCAGTTCATTTGAATCACTGACTTTCATGGACCTTTTGTTTCACTTCCACATTTGTTTCTTTAACCATTAAACACCCTTATATAACCATCCCTGACTCTCTGGTCTATGTGACCACGCGACCACATAGGGGTTACAATTTGCTGTGCCGGTGAGTGTTTCTTTGATGTAAACTATATGGAGCTCCTCAAAGTGTATAGTTTTGTTACACAACTGGCATCGACTACTTATCTCATTGGTTGGATGGCGCGGATATTGTTAAAATGCAAATTCTTCTAAAATTCTCATACCTGTTTTGCTCAACATCACTTTTGATTCTCAAATCTTTTTTCTTCAAACTCAAATCTGTTATATGGGGACATCAGAAACCCCAGCTGGCAACACAATTAATGAAACTGCAGTACAAAAGACCAGCTGGACTCTTCATAGTTTAAATGCTATTATTGGACAAACAGGGCGCTAAGAATGTTTTGTTTAACTACAAATGCACCTAGTGATCACCTTCTGCCAATGTTTCCAATGACTCTTCGAGAGGCTGCAAATGGGTATTTATTGAAATACTTCAACCCTAATAACTTTAAAAGTTTTTGGTTCAAGGTGACACATTTGAATGAAGCGGTGCACCTGGTTGAGATCTTACCCATCAATAAGTACACTACACTTTGGGGTCAATCTTCTTTTGCCAATACACCTAACGATTGTATATCCAATACATGAGCATCACTTAAACCAAGAAGTGTAGGCCAGATCTTTACAGAGAATGTTTTCAGATGATTTGGCAACCTACAAAAGGAATTCAGTATTTTGGGCAATGTTCCCTCTGTGTGCAGCAGTGTACGGTCAACATGCGCTGCAGCCAAGGATATGTGCGCCAGAAACCAAATCGCACATGTGGGTGCAGCACCAAATATCAGTGCAAATATCACTCCAAACTTTTGCTTAAAAAAGTGAAAAGATGGTGCATTTCCACACTTACAGCGCAACGTAAAGGGTCTTAAGGCAGGTTTGCAATTTTGAAACACACCATGACATGAATTGGTTACACAGACAAGTACACTTCAGGTTTAGAAAAGCACGGGACTCCAACAGTGGTACCATTATAACTGTCTACTAAAAATTCTCAACTGGAGTGCTGTTCATAAGGTGGGGAACTGTTAGGAGCCCACACACGATCACATATACATAATATCATACCATATTTACAATTTGATGTGCAAACTCCTGAATAATGGCTGGATATCCCGCCTGAGAGATAGTTTGTGAAATGTGTGACATCCAGGCAAACATGGACTGTGGGAGAGGGCCATCACTAGATGGATGACATGGATGCTTCTCACATCAATCCTTGCCATTTTTCCAGTGCTGATAAACTCTATCGAGGTCAAGTTTCGCATTCAGGAGGTAGGCGTTTGTCCTCATCATATCCAAATGGTTCTGCTCTAGTCACTTTCTCAATTTACTCTTAATAGTATTCATGAGGCTAAATACTCATTCACAATCTACACTAGATGCTTAAAATGTTGCCCAGACATCAACAAGCTCACTATACTGAGCAACATTGTGTACAGTGAAATTCACCATGTCTCGAAAGGTGATAAATAATCCACCCTTTACATGTTCTGCCACCAAATATTTATATTCTCTGTATTGCTGAAGAGCATCTTTTGGTGTTTCGCAATCACCCTGGACCAGGACATTTTTATACTTTTCAACAAGTCTTTGTACATTCCCAATCCCAAAATCAAAATGTGATTGTCTTGCTATTGCTTGGAATTCAAAATCTGCCCATTCTTTCAGTTCATCTTCTGAAACCATTTTTGAATGTACTCACAAAGAAAGGAAACAAAAGACAAAATAGCCCCACTGTCAAACTCAATACCATCAGATCTCTTACTGTGCTGCTCCAAAAGACTGTGTCCCTCAAGTACTGTTCCTTAATTTGGCCAGTCTTTGCTCTTGTATACTGTACAGCTTCAACAGTAGTCAAGGAACTTTTTGGGAACAAGGTGGACAACAAAGCAAATTCGCCAAAAATGGAATTTAGTACTGCAAGGGAAATATTGTACTTTGAGTCAGATAGATTTTTGTAACAATATTTAGCAACTGGATCATTCTCCTCAACTTTCTGATGCTCAAAGTAATTAAGAACAGCCTCATAATTACGAATTAGTGCACCAACTGCAAAATGCCTTGAAAGCCATCGAACTTCATTCAATGGTCGAAAGGAGACCCCCTCATATTCAATGACTAATGTGATTTCATCCAGTGTGGACTTCTTTACAGGAGATCTGGAGAACACAGTGTAGACAGTCCTCAATAATGTCTCCCTTTCTTTAATCATCGGAACCCTCTTCCTGGCATCATCAACTCCCAAATCTTCTTGAGGAATGACACAATGCTGCTCAACTAGATGAGGAATGGATTGTTTAAGGTGAGTAGCAACACCATTATTCTTACCCAGCATCACAGACGCACCATTGAATGTAAACATGACCATTTTCATAAGGCCCAGTTCATTAGCAGCATAGAATTCTTTCACAGCAGTAGCGATAGTCTCAGCAAAATAACTAGTTAGCTTCACTATGCCCCCAAACAGTGTTTTGTGCTCTGTTGATGTTACAGATCAGAACTTAAAGTACAGGATGAGCATTTTTGTAACAGAAATATCTGTGCTCTCATCAATTATCAATGTATGATACAAAGCATTGCGAAGTTCTGCCATAGCTTCACAGTGTATAACGCTATTGATGGCCTCAAGGAACTCAAAGGTATAGTTTTTGCACCTCCAGCTGTCTGGTATCTTCACATACAAAGCTAGGTGGTTATGGATGTCTTGGACAGACAACATTGAAATATTCATCTTGACTGCCAGAATCTTTATCTCCACAGGCAGGGATCTTTGTCATTCACCCACTTCCATTCTTTTTGCTTTGTCGGTGGCAGTTGCTGTCAGTACTGCCCACACTCCATAACCAAATATTTACCGATGTCGGAGCTGCAGGTGAGTTGACGGTGCCCTTGGAGTTGCAGCTGTGCGGACCAAGCAATGCTGTGGGAGACCAGGAGCTGTTTGCAAGCTGTCCCACGTTGGATGTCAAGAACCAGGGAGTCAGTGTTCAGCAGGGGCACCAACAAGCCTTGGAAACGGCAATCAACATAGTAGTCGAAAAAGGTGCAGTGTCGGGACCAGCAATGTCCAAGTGGCTCACCACGAGCAGGTAAGTCAGAGCAGGCCCGAGCAAGCAGCAAAACCCGCTGGAACCAAAGAAGATCCTCAAGAGAACCCACGGGCCAAAGGCACAGGAGTCGTAAAAGGACCTCGAGCAGCTCACCAAAGGATGAAGGCCCATGGTGCAGAGGATGCGGTGCAGGAGAAGATCTTGGCTGTAAGAGAAGCTTGAGGCTGGAGCTTCTTGGAGCTCGAAGATCTCTGGAGGAGAGGAGTCATCAAGCCTTGGCAATGGCAAGTTGACCCGGTGCACAGGGGTACTGCTCCAGCCGTTCAGACGAGGGATACTGGCTTCAAACTTGCTGTGAATACAGTGCAGGCCGCTAAGGGAGTTGCAGAACCACCACCTGTGTTGCTGAACCTTTCAGAGTCCGTAGGAGCTCAGGAACAGCAGACCAGTCAGCTTCATTTCGGTGCCTGCAGATGCAGGGAAGTAACTCCTTCACTTCAAGGGAGATTCATTTGGGTGTCTTGGATGTCCACAGGCCTGTAGAAGAACCTGTATGGTGCAGAGGCACAGATGACACAGAACACTGGCAGGACGACGAGACCATGAGCAGCAGGAGTCTTCCCAGTTGAAGTCCTGGTTCCCAGAGCGAAGTCCAAAGTGCCCAGATGGTTGAAGATGAAGTGGTTTGTGATCTGAATCTTGTCTCATGACGAATCTAAGGAACCACCCACAGGTAAGCCCTTAAGTACCCTAAGGAAAGGGTTGGGATGATTCAGGGGTCCCTCCCATGTCCTTTGTCCAGTTTCACACCAGAGCTGTAGATAATGGCTCCCAGAACTGGTTCTAACTGGAGTATGCAAGGAGGGCACAAAATGTGCCCTTCAAAACAGTCTAGTGGAGTGGGCAAGCGCCCTCACTCTGGCCCAATACACTAAGTCCCGGCTGGGAGGTGGTCACACTTCCCTGTGAGAGGAAACCTATTGTCCTGCCTTCCCCTGCTAAAGCTTGGATCAGCAGGAGGAGGGCATAATCATGTCTCTGGTCGTCAGTAGCCATAGTTTGCTGTCCAGGTCTAGAAGACTGGTACCAGGAGCACTGAGGGCCTACCGGAGGAGCTTTACAGTGCATGGAATCATACCTCCAACACTGTTTACAGTGCTGGGGTATGGTTCTAACATGCTTGATACCAAACACAACAGGGTTCGTTACAGCCAATTTAGAGTTAGCCATTGCGTAATGACGCATGGCCACTCTATATATAGTAATGGCTGATGCACTTTACAAGGGAGAATGGACTCCATAGATTGTACGGGAGTCCTGCTCATGCAAGGGCACCCTCACACTTATAACCAATCCCCCTGCCATTCAGGACTTTAGGGGTGACTTATAGGTGCTAAGTGCAATGACATCAGATATAAGGGAACTTATATCTGTCGTAGGTGGTGCTAGCACCAGCTTACATAGGCTGCAATGGCAGGGCTATAGTCACAATTTGGGTGGTCTCCCATGGGTGGCGTAATACATGCTTCAGCACATGGGGACCCCTGGTGTACCTAAGCCCTGACTATCTTAGTATCATATACTAGAGACTTAGAAGGGTACATCAGTAGCCAATCTGGGGTGTACCTAAGTACTCACTATGTCCAATTTAGGGAAGAAGCACAGAGACTGGGGTCCTGATTAGCAGGATCCCAGTCAGACTAGTCAGAAAAACATAATGACACCAGCAAAAAGTGGGGGTGACCAAGAAAGCAGATCCTACTTCCTACATACAGGATATTTTTGGACACTCTCAATGACGATATGACCCACTTGGTTAATAAACGACTGAAAAACTAGGTACTAATATACAGTTACAAGACATACAAGATGCCATAGATATCGGTATGGTGGCATTCACAGCAGTTAAGCTACGTCTGCACCAATTTAAAGTGTTAACTAGGTTATATTTAGGCTATCTGGTTTTAGGTTTAAACCTATAATAACTGATAAAACCCCACCGAAAGGAAAATAGCATTCACCAGTGTAAACATATAAGCACTAAAAAGCACCTTTGCAACAACAAACTAAGTGCCATTCAAAGAAAGGAAAAGATGAGTGAACGAGTCATTTTTATTTCTTCCTGAAGGGGCAAATACAATGTAACTTTGTTATACAAGCCAGCAGCAAGGAAAACTAGGCTAACATTATTCTGCTTGAGTTTTGTTGTTTAGGGATGTCACTAAAATATTGTCTCTTCTTCCTTTTGCTTTTTTCAGTTTTGTGATCTTTGGTCTAAAGATGCAGTGTTAAGAAGCATGTTTTAGGTCTTATTAATTTATTTTATAAACTGTAGAGAATCAGGAAATATGAAAATCATATTTGATATGTTGTCTACATTCGATTTCACTGATAGGTAAAATTGCTGGTTTCTTAAGAATCTTCCCAATATGTACCATCACATTCACCCACAGACAGAAAATTGGTGAAATCCTTTGATAAATTAGACCCCTTTTCTAGTGAGTCAGTATTGATTGCCAAACACCCTCGGCTTTAAACCTTTAATGCAAGGTGTAGTGACAGGTATATATGAAAAGAATGCTGTCACCAAGCATCTGAGATCGTGGTGAAAACAGGACACCAGATTGGTAAACATGGAACGTAGTGTCACTTGCAATGCTGCTTAATAAAGTTTCTACCAAGTTCAATTAAGATTTGAGTGACATTATTTGTATTTGCAGTAATTCAGCTACATATATGAAAAAGTTGTACAATAACCTGTCAAAGTCGATACCTGAGCTGAAGTGCTTCCCTGCAGGAGATCCTTGTCACTTGCTAGATGGTATGCTGAAAGCATCTTTACAATCTTCAGAGTTAATAAAGAATGCTATTGACTTTGTAGTCCATTCTTTTGCACTGCTTTGTTATGCCTAGGAACTAAAATGCAAATATTTCTCATTTTGTGCTTTGTGTGGCATCAAAGAAAGAGTCATCCTAACTGTGTCATTTGCTGGTGGATTCTCAGTCCTAGAGGCTGGGAATGCCAAATTATCCATGTGGTGACCGTTTACAGAATTTGTGCTTGGTGATGATGCCAAAGGTAAGAAATATGATGATCTTTGGTTACATATAGACAGTGATGTGAAAAAGGTACAGTCTACTGCATTCTTAGGTTTTTACAGGAAATCATGACTGGTGTAGTGGACATATTCAAAATACTAGAGTCTGAAAACACCCTTGTCAACCAAGTGTTTAGCGTACTTGGTGTAGATGTGAAATATCTCCTTGAGAGTAGGCTAGGTGACACTTTTATTGACTTTGGCACTGCAACATGCTCCATGCTAGAATTCTTGCCACTTGGTAAGCAATGAAATGTTGAGGAGCAATTCAGGACATTTTCGTTTACAGTCTATGGGAAATGGCTTGCAATGATGCATAGAAATGCCCCTTTTACCAACCATGGCATTTGAAGTTAATGAAGCCTCACTGAGGTACTCTGCACAAGTTCTAGATCCAATCTTATTTTTCTCCAGACTTTACAAAGTACTGCTTCATTTTTGACTGCTTCAATAACTGAGGGCATATGTGCCCAATTCAACGCATATTTTGAAGAACATGTCCTTGAGAATCACAATCTTAAGGTACCTCAGTTTCGGTATGGAAAGCTTTGTCATTGGCCAGAGTTAGCTAATTGTGTATTGGCTGTTTTGGCATTGCCCGTCTCAAGTGCAAATGTTGAGAGAGCCTTTTTTCACAGATAAACGTTTACATAGGAAGGAAAGAACGAGTGCGCATGACCAAAGACTCACTAAAGAAGTATTGTATGGTGTATTACAAAACGTTTGATTTGTAAAAATGTATTTGAACCTCATATACCCTGTACAAACGCTATCTATACCCATGCACTGTCAGTGCAGGAAGCAAGCAATAATTGAAAGCAAAATAATCCATAAAAACCGGAAAAACACTGTTTCTGTTGTTTTTAATGGCGCAAAAATGTGTAACCATTGATAACCACTGTTTTTTAAGGTATTGAAAAAACCCCACCAGAATGTACTAAAAATAGAAACTGAAAACAGGAAAGCCTAGTTATATTATACCCCTTAGAAGTTGTAAACATGGGGATGAACAGCCAATTCAAATGACCCTAAGTGTTGATTGGGCAGTGTGGATGACATACCTATGTTCGTTACCTATACTAAACTGGTTTAGTTCTGTCCCGATGTGATAAGGATGGTTTCTACTCTCACTCAGCAGGATGAAGTAATCACTGCTAGGAACATCATGTTGGGATCTGATGAAAATATATCTTATTAAAATCACTATTTGGAGGGGCATGGCCGCTTACTTGATGTGCTAGATGGGCTTGAGCAGAGGTCCGGACAAGCCCATATAAATACTGCCCGGATCCTGACTCCTGTTCTCCATCCGTCCCACTATTCTGCCCATTCCGCCTACAGGACTTAATTTAGCCCACGGAGTGATGAGCCTGGGGCCATGAAGGATGCCCAGGGCTGACTGGTGAGAATCGGCCGATGCAAGGCAGCCTGTATAAGATGGTGCCTATACGACCTGAGGCCTGAGGACGGAACCCTGCCCAGTCCCTAATTAGCTAAATGTGCCCGAAACAGTGATCCTGGGATCCTCCGGCGACATCCCATGGGTACCCCAAGGCAGATACACACCTAAGGCTGTGGGGGGAGACTGGAACTCAGTGGCGTGGATCGACCTGGTGCTAGCGCACTCTGCCCAGGATGGCGCCTGCCCGGGCTGCTCTCTGGCAGTGACCTTGCTCAGCTCTGGGCATACCTGGGGTACCTGCTTGTGATGTGGAAGCAGGATCCATGAGCTGGGGACCCCCTGCAGCCCTCCCCGAGGCCCATCTGTAATGTGGGCACTGTCGGTGCGTGAATTACAAAACAGCTAATTGGACGGCATCAAGGCAGGTCTACATGTAGTGCAGTGACGACCGCGATCTCGGGGCAAGATCACTGAAGAGAAGTGCTGCTGATGAGACCCTAGGAACGAACAGTTGAGAAGTCTGACAATGTACACTGTGTGGTGTGGTGAGTGATGGACCATGCTGGGTATTAGCTGCGTCTTGAGAGGCCCGGGGGGTTGTAATATTAGTGTTCAACCTCGGCTGTTACAAAAGGAACTCTGTGGCCTGGCTGATGGGAGTACATGGGGGAGAACATTCTTTTACAATTCATCTTCCTCCTGCCAGTAACTGAAGTAACGACAGGGAAGGCTGGGAATATTTGTGTCTTCCTTCTTGGGACCCTGAGAGGTTCTTGGCCATCAACTCTGTAGATCGGCCCCAGAGGAGACCATGGAGAGACAGCAGCCTATGTTACACAGAGGCTGAAGCACCTAAAGAAGTTCTTGGTCGGTTCCCCCTCCTCTTTTGTATGAGGCCAATGATCTCCCCAAACTCCTGTGGGAAAGGGGCCTGAGCTGTGGAATAAACAGACACTGGAATCCACTGCTGCTGGCAGATGGCCCATGGGCACAGGGGTCCACTGTGGCAAGGCCGATGATCGATGTGCTGCGTTGTAGCCCAGAGAGGGAAGACGCACTTGCTGACAGGGGGACCATATCCTTCCATGGCAAAACCTGCGGAATAACGCAATTGATATCTGAATTGGAGCATAGATTTAGCTCAGGAGAGGCGTGTCCGACGGCTGAGGCATGATTGAATGAACAATCTGATTTGTGTGGAGAGCCGGGACGGTTCTGGAGCCGATGTTTGAGGCTAGCTACATGGGCCGACCATCTTCTTCCTGGGTGCTTTGACTTGACCATTGGTTGCGTGCTATGTCCCTCTCCAGTAGTACCATTCTGTGGTCTCCTGTTCCTACTTGTGCCCCTAGTGAGCTCTGAGCCCCGAACCTTGGTGCCACGTTGGAGTCATAATGGAGCATACTCAGTGTGCTGGGGATGATGCTGCTGCCGGCGGCCCCCTGCTGCGGATCAAGCAGGGTGCTGGCGGAGATGACACTTCCTATATAGATGACAAGTATGAAAAACTGCTAGATGCCTTTGATGTAGCAAGTGAGTCCCTGGGGAGGAAAATTGACTCACTGTTTGTGGAGTTGGGCCTGATCCAGGAGGATTCGCGGAGGGTATCGGAGGGAGTTTCGGCTCTGGAGACCATGGTGCGCTCATCGTCACCGGCGGTCCAGTTGGCAGACCAACGTATTACCACTCTGGAGGCCCAAACAAAGCGATTGGCTACCTGCTTCGATGACCAAGAGGGTTGAGCCAGACATAATGTCTGCGTTGTGGGGTTGCCTGAGCGTACTGAGGGGGACTCTCCCCTGGCCTTCCTTGAGTCCTGGTTGCTGGAAACTGTGGCACGTGAAGGGCTCTCCAGCTTCTACGCCCTGGAACGGGCGCATAGAGTCCTGACACGGGAGCCCTGGCCTTGGGCTCCGCCGTGCCCAGTGGTGGCTGGCCTTCTGCACTTCGGGACCATGATGATCTCTGCAGCAGGCCCGGGCTCATGGTTCGTTTGTAATGGATGATGTTCAAGTGTCATTGTATCCAAATTTTACCCTCAAAGTCCAAATGCAAAGGACATCTTTCGTGACAGTAAAGAAACTGCACTCTTGGTCGCATGTCTCGGTCCTTGAGTGGTGGTGGGTAGTACGTTGCCATGGGATTTCATGGTTTGTTGTGTGTGTTCTAGTTTGTCAGCGACTACATTCTCAGGGCAGTGGTGTTCCGGGATTGGCACAGTGAGTTCGGCTGAGCCCATTGCACTTGATGTATTGGTTGGCCTTTTGCAGGGGCCCTACCCTCCCCAATTATATCTTTCATGGCTTTGCATATTAAGATATTAACATGGAATGTTCAGGGCCTTTCCTCTCCATCCAAGCGATCTAATGTGCTGTCCTATTTGAAACGGCGGGGAGCCCATATTGTTTTTCTTCAGGAGACTCATCTTACGGAGTCGGAGCGTCGGGCCCTTTGGGGCTGCTGGCATGGTCATCTATACGATACCTCTTACTCTGCCTTCTCTCATAGCACTCTCATATGGATGCGGCCTGGAGTTCTTTCCACTTGCATAGGGCGGTCATGGACCTGGAAGTTCATTTTTTTTTCTAGTGTTGGCGCGACTGGATGGCAGGGATATTGCTCTTTTGAATATGTACGCACCTAATGTAGCTCAAGCCACATTTCCTGTTAGCTTGGGGCCCCTCCTGTCAAGATGGTCCCCTACTGGAGGGTGACTTCAATTGCATGGAAGGTTTGAAGTTAGACCGCTAGCACCCACCATTTGGGGGGTGCGCCTGCTGGTAGATTAGCTGTGGCCTCCAGTTTGTGGTTGAATAGGTGGGATTTGATAGATTGCTGGACGGTTCGTTACCCTGAGTCCCATGCATATTCCAATCACTCTGGACTACACAATCTTGACGTGCATCTTGATCGGCTTTATACTTGTCGGTCTCTATGATCAGGCGATGGGATTGGAAATCTAGCAAAAATGTATTCCTACCATGGCCCTATGTTGGATACTTTTCGTTGGTCCCTAACTAGGCCCATAGTTTCCACTTGGTGCCTGGAACCGGCACTGTTGGAAGACCAGACTTTCTGTGGACTGTTGGGGGATCACATTAGTCAGTATTGGGCGAATAATGCTGAGTCAACCTCTACGATTGGGGTGAAATGGGAAGTGATGGAGGTGGTACTTCGGGGGTACTGTATTTCTAGTAAGGTCAGGGTTCGTACCCAACTCCTTTCTGAGATCCGTTATCAGGAAGGGGTGCTGGATGGGCTGTTGGGTGAGTTGAAAGGAACTTCAGAGGCTAAGTGTCAAAAGCTTGAGGAGTGGGAGAAACATTTTGTTGGTTGAGCGCCTTTGTAGCTTTGACTATAAGGATTATACGGCTAGGGATCATGAGCAACATGATAAATCAGGCAGAATGTTGGCCTGGCTCACTTGTGAAGCTTACGGACTATAGTGGCAAATGCACCCGCTTTACACCCTACTGAATAAACCTTAGCTGCTCTCCACAGCTACCCCTCGAGAGATCTGCTTCTCAGGGACCTAAACACTATCACTAAGGGTTGCCTGGACTCAGTGCACAGTGCCTAACCATAGGTAGCCACTATATACTGAGCCAGCCTCCAACAAGTAGTACTACTGGAAGACTACTTTATGTAGAACATGCAGTTTCTGAATCAGGTCCAGAATGTCTCACTATGTGATCTCTCTTTACAGAGCAAATGCAGATGTGAGCACTAGATACACATTTTCTAGAACAACCTTCAGGGTTATTCTGAGCTTTCCCAAGCTTATTAACATTACCATCATGACTTTAGTTCGAAACATCCCATCTATTTGATTGAACCAACAGTGCATTCCATTTTGTGAAACCTTCTCAAACAAGACTGGTTGCATTTGTTGTTACAACTGTGGAAAACAGACCATTGAATAGAAATCCCACTTGAAGAAGATGATGATCATGACCTCCTGTGGAAAACTCCCTCTTAAGAAGTCAAGATTGTCAGCTTATGCAGTGCTCTCTTCAATGAGCAGCCTGGGTTGTGCTTTTCAGAGGGTTGAGAGAAAACCACTGTGTGATTTCCTGATTTCATAACCTGATTAGTATTAAATTCATCATAATCGTTTATGACTATATGATGTGCCCCAAATTGTAGGTTAACCGCATACAAAATATCAAAAATATTGCATGTGGTTTTCCCATGGGATATCCCTCTCAGTGATATGTTGCTGAACAAAGACATTTGGAGGATTATTCTCTGCCCTCCACCACACACACACACACACACACACACACACCCACACAAACATATATATATCACTGGGAAAAAACGCTTAAAGTGACATTATAGTTAGATGTTGAATTGAGATAAAAACCTAACATTTAAAAAACAAAACACAATGAAATTCACAAGTTATAGTTTACTGAGCTAACAATAACTTGTACCCACACCATACACTGCTTATGACCTCACATATTACAACACTCATGACATGTTAAATAGCATCACTGATTACATCATCCAGTCATTGGGATAGCATCCTACAGAGTTTGGGGACTTGAAGTAATTCATCACATTACACTTATAGCAAATTTTCTATCATCAATCAAGTGATAATGGACATAACCATAGACCACATACTGGACACACACTATCTCTGTCAAGTTACTCACAGTTGGTGTATGCTACCCTCTTTTAACTGGTATTCACCAAACTAACAAGATGCTCCAATAGACTTTATTGGGGTCACCACCTTTATAAACCCTGAGCACCTCCAAAAAAGAGTTTGTACTCTATTAACCTTAACTGGATCACCCTCTTAAAGACTTCACAAGGCCTGCAATTTTGAGTCATGCAATTGTATTTGCTACTGTTAAAACAACTTCTGCCAGGCTCTATGGGCAACCCACTCTGGTTTGGTAAAATACACTACATTCTTGAGATGAGCACAATGGCATACAACTTTAAAATGAGCAATGCCAGTGTAAATTAAATCACCTCCAAGTGGGTCACCCCAACATTCTACATTATTCAACAATCTGGAGTGCCTCAAAATGTTCAGCGAAGTTTAACAAATAAACATCCACACCTTACAAATGTCTTTGTTACACAGAATTTGTCGATAGCACTGTAAACAGAAAATGTTTCTTTCCTCACAGATATTTTGCAACAGACTTTGGCTTTTCTTCTACTTTGAAGTTTGCAACCCAAAACAGGCACGCTCAGCCTTTACCTTGTATAACATGGAGTTCTACTTGCACTCCAAACTTTACTGGTTTGTAAACGGTGCACCATATAAACTTTCAACATGCACAACCAGACTTGCCTCCAGGACTTACTCTGTTTCAATTCTATGCACCGACCCGTCAACACACAATAACTTTACACTACAATATGGCTATAGGCTCACACTAACATTTCTTTTTTTAAATGATGTAAGGGTTTATGGAGTAATGTGAATAGGAGTATCTTGGTTTAAGCTATTTGAGATGTCATCTGTGATGTCATTAATATGTTATTTGAGATGTCATCAGTGATGCAATCCATCTTTTTATTATCATGTCATGGGTGATGCAATATGTGAGGTTATAAGTAGTACATAACGAGGCATAAGTCCTAGTTAGTTCGTTTTTTTGAACAGTAGTTATGAACTCATTTCAAACTTCACTAAACCATCACTTTAACCCTTGTTTTTTCAGTGAATATCTGTGATTTTTTTTAGCACATTCAAACATAGGCATACCTCCAACCTGCTCTGGCAACCTATGCCCAAACCCCCTGCTGCACACGGCTGAGTTGACTGCATGGCTTGGCCTACGATCAGGCCGTGTGCCCAAGGGCATGCGGCGCCCATCCCCAACTGCACATGGCCTTCAGCAGGGTGTAATGTTGGTCTGACCTGGCGCCCAACCCACTGCAAGCAGCCAATGTAGGAAGCCGGTTCTGTACATACTAAAACAAAGTAAGGTATAGTGTGCAGAGAGTCCGTGGGATCTCCAGAGGTATAGCAAAGGTTAAATCAGATAATCACTAATAGCTCTCTTTGTGGTAGTTTGGGCGAGCAGTTAGGCTTATCAGGAGGGAGTGTTGAGCATTTAATGTACTCACTCAATCAAGACAGAAGGAAAACACTCCAGACCAATAAGGTAGGTAAAAAAAAGGTATTCTAATGTTTTATTTCTAGAACCAAGCAGGACTTGGCACAGGTAGATAAACTATACTTTCAAGTGCAAGACTTTACAAGAGAATGGAATTGAAATCATTTGAGGTTTGTATTTGCTTTTAAAACAGTTACAAATACATAGAAATTACTTTTGATTACTTTTCAGTTACTTAGAGTATTTGAGGTGATATGCCAAGATATCACACACTGCAGTTTGCAACATACAGGTAAGTATGACAATTGTTAGGTTAAAGCACAGTTCCTTTTCTTTCACACAAAACCAGTTCAACACTTAAAACATTTTTAGGAACAAAACTTGTAACATTGGGGGCGTGGCTTCGGTGCCGACAAAGATGGCCGCCTGAGCCCGGGATTCTGCTGCACCGGGACGGACTTTCGAATGCTGGTACCTATTTCCGCGCATTTCTGATCACTTTGCCGTCAGTTCCTGGCATCGGAACACAGCACGCACCTGGTGAGCGTTGCCATTAGCATCATTGAGCCCAGAATGACCTTTTTACCGTCACGCTCATAATTACCTCAGAGTGTCCGCCATTTTGTGTGCAGCGTGACGCTAGCGCTCGTTAAGGTTTCTTCATCTCCAAACTTGCCCAAATGAGAAATCTTCAAATCCTGGGGGCCTCTTTCTAAGACACAACGCACCCCTGCTTGCTCTAACTGATGCCTTATTACTATTTTCTTTTCTCATGAACAATAAGTTACAGTAAGACACCTGCTTCTATGTGGAGTCTCATTTACCCGGCTTTAATATTATTAACATGCTTGAGTAACTGTTCCTTCTGCATTGCATAATGCACTAGTCTTGAGGAGTTTTCTGGATGCCTCTACATCATATATGCCACAATTTCCTTATTCTTATCATAAAGCCTGCTATATCAATTTTTTGTCATCCACACAGCGTCAAGACTTTTTTGTGTCACTGCTACTACAGGCTCACTTTTCCATTGTGGTAAGGTCTTTGGCTGTCTCCAGTGCTGCGCTTCAACGCTTCTGTTACGCATTTGCTCGCTCTATTGTGGATATTTGTCACTGTCTCAGAGTGGGAAATTTCTTACACCATCAGTCTCCATCATAACGATCCCTCACTCACTCTACTAACTGAAAGAAAATCAGGTTTCTATGGGCAAATTACGTAATACGAAGTTTGTTTTTGTACCTTCGAAGAGTGCTCCTGCGGCAACATCTTCATTTTCCTCAGCACCAGGCTCTCCTTCTACCACAGACCAAATGGCAGGAGTTGCTCCCAATCGCTCTTCCTCATCGCAGCCAATTTTGAACAAGTCTTCTCCTCCTACTACATCAACTAAACATTTGAAGCATGATTCTCCTCCTCCAGACAAATCGTTATCTCCTATCTCCATGGATATACTTTTAGAGGAGATACGTGCTTTGCGTCAGTTTGTAGAGGAAACCAATAACAAAATGCAATTTCTTGAGGAGAAATAGTCAACTATGGAAAACAGAGTGACATCCATGGAGCAGCAGGTTTCAGAGGTACAAGTTAACTCTCAACGCATCTCCTCTTTGGGAAAGTCAGTTCTTGCTCTCCAACAACATACTGAGGACTTAGAATAGGAGGAATAACCTACGCATTTATGGTTTGCCGGAGTCTCTGGAGGGTGATGACCCTGTTTCGTTCTTTTCCTCCTTCCTTCCGAAACTTCTGGATATGACTACTACCACCTCTCTTAGTATCCAAAGGGCTCAGAGGCTTGGTCGTTTATCTGCCTCAACTAAACCACAAGGAGTCATCATTCTCTTCTTGAAATTCACAGATCTTCTTTCAGTCCTCTCTGCAGCTAGATCTAAGCGTCAAGTTTCCTGGTTGGATCAGAGAGTGCTTCTCTCTCAAGATGTTTCTAATGCTACTGGGTCAAGAAAAAAAGAGTTTCTGAACCTTCGTGCTCCTCTATGAACTCTCGTGCCAGATATGGTTTATTTCATCCATGTATCTTCAAAGTTACTCACCAAAATCGAACTTGGACTTTTCAAGACCCTGCTGAACTTAAAAACTGTATTCATATTCAAACCAACAGTGGCATGGATACTTCCACTTCTTCTTGTGGTTGACTGTTTATCTCTCTATTTCCTTACAGGTTTTCTGATAATGTTTCGGCACTTATCTTTATCTGTTATATTGTAGGTTTGCCTTTTGATGATCTTCAAATAGTTTAAGTATGGTTCCTTCCAATGTTTATTTCTTTTTCTGATTGTTCTCCTTAGACGTCTCCTTTGCTCCAGTTTTCTTATTTCTTCCAGTTGCTTGTTGGACTGTTGTATACACCCTTATGTATTTCCCTAATGCTAACCGCCTTTTATATTTATTCATTTAGATTGATTGGTGTGTTTCCCTTCAACCCATATGGCTCTCCTCCTACGTCTCCCATCCTGGTGCGGTCTGGACTCCCGATTTCCGGAGGTTTGTCTTGTTGAGTGTCACCATAGCCCCGTTGTCCTCTCTTATGTCCCCATCAGGTATGTAACTCTCAGTCATCCTTTTTGGATATGTACTGTCTCTTCTTGTACTTTTTCCCTTCCCCTCTCTTCCTTTTCTTTCGCACTTACTTATTGATTACACTCATTTTTCCTCTGTTTGTGCTATTTCCCTAACATTTTATATGTATAGTCTTAATTGTTTCTTCTTTGTATCTCTCTGGCTCCTCCTCTGACTCCACCCTCTTTTTTCACTCTTTCTTTCTCTCCCTTTTTGGCATTTCCTTTTCTCTATTTATTGCTGTAGCTTTTGCTTCTATTAAAATTTTGCTGTTTTTAAATTCAGAGTAATTTCCTGGAATGTAAAAGGTTTTATTAGCCCTATTAAACGACAGAGAGTCCTTTCCCACCTAGCTTCATACAACCCTGACATAGTTCTTTTACAAGAGACTCACCTTACTAAGGCCGAGTCTCTTAAGTTAAAAAGAGGCTGGGTGGGTACGGTCTTATTCTCACCATCTACCAATAAAAAGAATGGTGTTGCCATCTTATGTCACAAGAAATTAAAATGTAAAGTTTTGTTACAAGAAACTGATACTGAAGGTAGCTGAATACTAACTAAGTTACTAATTAATTCTATACCCTTAACTGTTTTTAATGTTTATGGCCCTACACAACTTGATTGTTCATTCTGGCCTTCAATTACGAACAAATGTATTCAATATAGCACCTCTTCATTCTAGGTGGTGATTGTAACCAGATTGTAGACCCGTTTCTTGATCGCAAGTCAACTGTTCGTTTTATACCTTACAAGCCTCACAAACAATTTCTGGACACTATCTCTCAATCGCATCTCATCGATTCTTGGAGACTTTCTCACCCTGATACCCTAGACTATTCTTTTTCCTCTCCTCCTCATGCATCTTTGTTTCGTCTTGATTACATTTTGCTCTCTCAATCTTTATCTCAAAACTTACTATCTTATTCTATTGAATCCATAGTCATCTCGGACCACGCCCCTATTGTAACGGACCTTGATTTACTCCCCCCGCATCCCAAGTCTTCCCGTTGGCGCTTTAATAACTCTCTTCTTATTGATCCTCATTTCTCCTTTTCTTTTCGTTCTTTTGTTAACGATTTCTTTTTGTTCAATAGTGACCCCAGTACTCCACCCCATCTTCTCTGGGATTCCTTTAAAGCTACAGCATGGGGGTTCGTTATTGATTTTGTTTCTAAGAAGAAGAAACATTTTCTCCAGAAACGGAAAACTATATTGGCTCACATTAAATCTCTGGAACACGAATTCTATACTTCTTCGACTAACTCCATCTCACCGGACCTCATACGTGCTAAATTGGAATTCAATAAATCCGCTATTGATAATGCTTCATCGATACTTCTTCGCAGTAGTGCTCGTTATTATGGTGGACGCAATAAAGCAGGGAAGCTTTTAGCTAACTACCTCAAATCACATAAAGAACGTTCCTTTATAGACTCTATTTCTTCTTCTGATAGCACTCTACTACACAAAGATCAGAACATACTTATCCAATTTCAGCTATTTTATCATACTCTTTATACGTCAGAATCTCCTCCTACTTCTTCTCTTATTCAAGCCTATTTTGAGAAACTTCCTAACCCCTCTACTTCTCATCTTAACTTTCCAGATCTTGAAATTGACCTTTCATTACATGAACTCTCCACGGCTTTGAATACCCTCACTAAAGGTAAATCACCAGGTCCAGATGGCTTTTCAGTTGAATTTTATCTGCATTTTTCTGATCTTTTACTCCCCAGACTCTTAACTCTTTTCCAATTGTTCCACTTATCTGGTAAAGCAGAGGGTACTTTTCAAGAAGCTACCATTTGCCTCATCCCTAAAGATGGCCGTGATCCCAAATTTTGTAAGAATTGTCACCCGATTTCTTTAGTTAATGTGGACTATAAATTATTTGCTAAATTGCTTGCTTTACGATTAGATCCCTTTATGCCCCATCTCATTGGTAAAGAGCAATGTGGATTTGTTAAAGGCAGACTTACCTCTGATAACTCTCGTCTTTTCCTCAATGTTTTAAATAAGGTTTCATCCCTTTCTATTCCTTTAGCTGCTATCTCTGTTGACGCAGAGAAAGCCTTTGACAGAGTTGATTGGTCTTTCTTGTTTGCTTCATTACGTTGGCATGGTTTTGGTCCTCAATTCATATCTCTTATTTCTCTGTTGTACTCTGCTCCTAAAGTGAATGGCCAGGTTTCCTCATATTTTCCTCTCCAACAAGGCGTTCGTAAAGGTTGCCCCTTATCTCCACTTCTTTTGTTCTAGCTCTTGAACCCTTTTTGTCCTCTATCCGTAACAACGCCGCCATTTCAGGTTTTCCTTATGGTAATAATCAATTGAAACTCTCTGCGTATGCAGATGACATTCTCTTATTCATTTCCGCTCCAGAAACATCTATTCCTCCTTTATTATCTGAATTCAACTCATTTTCACAGGTCTCGGGATACAAAATTAATTCAGATAAGACTGAAATTCTTCCTCTCACTAAATTTTGCCTCCCCCATTTCTTCTCATCTACTGGGTTTGCTTCGAACAGTTCGAAGATTAAATATTTAAGTATTTGGTTCTCTAATTCTATTGCATCTTCAATCAAACTGAATATATCCGCAGTCTTGTGTCGAATTGAAAAAACATTCTCCACTTGGAACCCTCTTTTTCTCTCTTGGTGGGGGTGGTTGGACTCGATCAAGATGATGATAGCCCCAATCCTAATATATATATTCTCCATGTTACCCGTTCATGTCCCCGCAGTCTACTTTAAACGTATCGATTCATGTCTGTCAAAAATTTCTTTGGAATAACAAGAAGTCTAGAATTTCTTTAGCATTTCTTCGAAAACCCAAATCTAATGGTGGAGTCAATTTCCCAGACTTTCATCTCTACCATAAATCCTTCTCTTTACGTCAGGCTTCAAGATGGATCACATCAGATTCTCCCCCTTCACTCCCCTTTGGCTTCTCATCGAACAAACACTGCTGTTACCTTTCTCCTTCAGTGAAATTATACGCTTCTCTGCCAAAGCTCCTTATACTTCATTTCCCTTATTTAAATATACCTCTTCTCTTTTAAAACGCCTGGTCCACCCTACTTCTATTACCCGTGAGTCTTTTTTGAATACCCCTATCTGGTATAACTTGCTTATTCTTCGAAACAATAGGCCCATCTTTTGGAACACTTGGAGATTAAAGGGTATCATATGGGTTAACCAGCTCTTTGATGGAATGTCACCTTGCTCCTTTCCTCAATTTCAACTATCCTTTCATTGCCCTCGATCCTTTTTGCAGATATTCGTTACTCTTATGGCAGTTATTCTTGACCTTTTTTTATTCTCTCCCTTCCTCATCTTCTCCTGTTTCCCAAAATCCTCTTCTCAAAATCCTTCTTACCATTCCTAAAGCCTCTCTCATTTATAAATTCTTTTCTTCTCCCAATCCAGATCATGTTAAATCTAAATTAGAACTCTCTTGGGAGGCGGATTTGGGATGTGTCTGGTCTGTTGCTCTATGGGATAAACTTTGGTCCAGATCTTTGAAAGTCTCTCGTTCTGCTTCTCTTACTCAATCTTTATTCTACCTGTATCACAGGCTTTATCTTCCTCCGCTTTCTCTAGCACGTTTCTCTGCTTCTCCTGGTCCTAATTGTTGGACATGTGGTTCTCCTAATGCTGATCTTCTTCATCTCTTTTTTCTATGTCCTATAGTTTCTCAATTCTGGGGAAAAATGTGGCTGTATATTTCTCATATATTTACACTCTCACTTCCTTATTCTGTACCTCTTCTTTTTCTCAGCAGCCTTTCTGACTCCTTAGACCTTCCTTTACACTCTCATGGTCTTTTTGACCTCATGCTTGCTCTTGCATTTCAACACATCTCCTCTAACTGGAAATCTCTTACAAATGTCTCCATACGATGTTGGTGGAACACTGTCATTTTCACAGACTTGATGTTGCCTTTGCCTCCTCCTGTAATCCAATTCATAAAAGGGAACTCTTCTGGTTACCTCTTACTTCATACTTGGACCGGTTGGCCCTGAAGAATCTTCCACATATCAATTCAGAAAATATTAAACCTCCTTGAAGGATATTACCTCTCTTCTTCTCTTTTCCCTTTACAGGGTTTTTTAATGTTTCTATAGTTTTTCTTTTATGCTGAACATTATGCATTGCTTTATCTACAGCACTTGTTTGTATGCCATATTTTGTACTTTTGTATTGCATTGTTAACTTCTCCCCTCCTCCCCCCTTATTCCTTTATCTGCCTCCCCTCCCTTCTTTCCCCTTTACCCCTCTCCTATAAAATTTTACAAAATGCTTTTATCCTTCTGTATATGATATTAGCCTAGTCAACGTTCTCGTAATTTTGATTATATCTTCTGTTTTCTGCTGATATCTTTTTGTATTAACAATGTATTTAATAAAGCTTTTCAAACACAAAAAAACTTGTAACATTGGTTCCTATGGGAAAAAGAGGCTCAACGGTTAACGGTTTACAGGCATGTAAACGACCTGCAAGTATGGCTCAGGGGTTGGGTACTCGCATTGCACCACCAGCGGCAGTAGTGCGGCCGGGTGCAGAGTGCAGGGGCCCAATGTTTACCAACGGGGCTAAGAGGGCCTTCGGTCAGGGGCTGCTTATGAGCAGGCCACTTGGATTTGGAAGCAAAGCTCCTGGGGTTAAGATCAGCACTGCAGGGTCCAACAATGAGCACAGGAGCTGCACTACCAGTGGCATGGAGGCGGCCAGATGCAGAGTGCCAAGACAACGTCAGGAGCCCTGCAGTTTCCAATGGAAATGTCTGGCTTGAAGAAAAGGCAGCAGGCTCGGGCAGGGAGGCTTCCTGAAGGTGACCACTGGCATGAGAGGTAGGTTGGGTTCTTGGGGGATGCCTGGACACCGTCGGTTGGGCCACCCAAGGCCGTGGGGCGTCAGTTACAGTGGTGTCTTTTGGCATAGGATCTTCTTACCAGCTCCGGTTGCGGTCTGGGGGACCCTTCAGGTTGAGGTTGCAGGCGTCGTCGGGAGTCTTGAGAGAAATAGGGGATCACCAGATCCCAAGTCAGGATCACTGGGGAGACCTCATTGAGGTATTGGGCCACTCAAACTCCGACGTGGGCGTCAGGTGCACAGTAGTGCAGAATCACGAAGTTGACGCAATCCAGATTCTGGAGCTGAGTCTTTATTTAGATGGGCTTTGTTTCTGGACACAGAGAGAGAAGGCCCTCAGTCTGGTGGTGGCAAATAGCAGTCAGCCATTCAGGAACGCCACCAGGGCTGGTCGTTTTTCAGGGGGTATCTCTAAAATGCCCTCTGAGTGCATTTTACATTGAATCCCACACTAGCATCAGTGTGGGTTTAATTTGCTGAGACGTTTGCTACCAAACTTCCCAGGTTTCAGGTCAGCCATTATGAAGCTGTGGAGTTCGTAATGACCAACTCCCAGACCATATACTCTTAATGGCTTTACTGCATTTACAATGTCTTAAGAATGAGCTTAGGCATTGTAGGCGTACAGTGCTCATGCAACTGTGGTCTAGTCCACCCTGCTAGAGGGGTGGCTTACATAGGCCACATGCAGTAGATTGCAAGCACGGCACACAGGGATGTGTGCCATGTCGACTCTTCACTTTTATCTGCACCAAAACACAGCCTGCAATGGTAGTGTGTGGGTGTTAGGGTACAGGGCCTCTAAGGGTAGAGCAATAGGTGCTGCAGCCCTTAGAGGCCTTCCTTGGTCACAGTGCCCTTGGTACCCATGGTACCCTTTACAAGGGGCGTACTTGTGGCCAGAGATGTGCCAATTGTAGGTACAAAGGTACAGCTTTGGGAAAGAATACAGGTCCTGGGATCCTGATTGGCATGGACCCAGGGCACACCAAGTCAAAGTGCATCATGTGTCAGACAAAAAGCGTGGGGCGGGGGGAGGGTAACCATGCAAAAAGGGGCACTTCCCTATAGCCAACCCCACTGCGCACAAACTATGTCCAACAAAATGATGGCTAGCCACGGTGTCTGGTCTATGACCAGACCCTTCCTATTGTTTTAGAAAACATAGCAGTACCATGGTACCTCACTCTGGGCCTAGCTGGCCATCATGGTACTAAGTGCTGGCAACTAAACGTGGGTGTTTCGCAACAGGGTGTGGAATCCAGGAGAAGACCTGGACCCAACTTCCTGTGGCCACCAAACTAGCCACAGGTGTCCATCCTCTAGCTGGGCCCTGGTCAGGTCCTGCACCCACAGGCACCTGAGCCCTCGCTGCGCACTACCTACAGGAGTACACAACAGATCCTGCCTGCGGGTGCACATTCAACCTCCTGCTGTATGAAGGGGAGTGCTGGCGCAGAGCCTGCATCCAACTGCACAGGGGTTCCTAACTCCCTACGCTCGTTCCTCCTTGCACCGGGGCGACACTCCAGGAAAGGACTACAGCGCCCACAAGGCAGTGGGGACCTCTGCCACGCCCAGCACACCCGGACCAGGTGCATAAAATCACCATCGGACCGGTGGAAAGCGGCAGAGTCTTTGAAATTTGTTTGGCTGTGTCACGGATCGGGGCAGCTTGGAAAAAGCCCTTTAAAAGACCTGAGGCAACTTCTCGTGTTTCCCGCTTCGCGGGAAACGCTCGTTCATCCTTGCACCGGGGCGACACTCCAGGAAAGGACTACAGCGCCCACAAGGCAGTGGGGACCTCTGCCACGCACAGCACACCCGGACCAGGTGCATAAAATCACCATCGGACCCGCGCATAGCGGGACGCGCGCGGGACGAAGCCCGGACAAAGGGCGGACAGTCTGAGACTGAAGGAAACTTGACTGGGCCACTCCCTTTGATTGCCGGACACGGACATAGCGTTGGTGTAGGGAAGAAGAGACCCACGTAAAGTACTGTATCATTATTCCCAACTGCAGAGTGGTTTTTCTGTATTTGATAAGCATAACGCGTAGCCTGTGCGGGAGGAAGTATGGCATCAAAATCACTGAAAGGCCAGAAACGGAGTAGTAAGGGAGGGACAGGGGGGATTATAGGTCCTATCGATGCTTTTATTACAATGGCGGCCTCGGCTCTGGAAAAGGAGATCGACCAAACGGTGCGGCGTCTATCTCTTGATCCCACTCTTCAAAAAAGATCGTCTATTGGGAATATTACCCTCGCTGTGTCACCAACGTCTGCTCAGACTCAGAGTGCTCCCTCAAATTACATCAACATGGAGCAGTCTGTTATTTCTGACATAAGTGGGGTGGATGCTAGCCTGGTTTCTTTTATGGCTTATCCGAGTATTGTTAATGATGCTAGCAAAAGTATTGATCCAGTACTAGAACATCAAGCATCACACAAATCCCTAGAAAGTACGCCACTGCCGGCCTTGAAGCGCAAACGCGTTGATATAGCACTGAAGGGGGGGAGCCGCAAGAGGACCAAAGTTACACCATCCGGCCATAAGGGGGGCACTCAGAGAGGTAATAAAAATACCTCTTTTCAGGAGGTGACTCATGTGCCCTCCCAAGTTAATTCTTTCCCTGACAAAATGGATGTTGCCCCCAGTAGAACTGGAGACACTGTTTATTTATTAGAAAAGTTTGAATGTTTGTTAAAATCACTAATCTCCCCAATAGTCGAACGACTTAGAAGGATAGGTTCGCAGTTAGATGCCCTTCAAAGCGTTACCCCCGCAAACTCAATTATGCCCAAAAACGTGGGTGAAGTACAACAGCCACAAAACAGTGTGTCTACTCCAGTCATTTCTCCAAAAACCAGTCAGAAGCCCTGTTCTAAGGGAAAATTGGCTAAAGGGAGCAGTACACACTTTAATTCTGGGGGGGGGGGGGGAAACTGAAGGTAGGCCTCCTCAGGTAGCAAGTGACACACAGACAGGCAATATAGCTGTAAATCATTGCCAGATAACCCCGAAAGGCACACAGACAATTGATAACACTCAAGTTAAAGTGGTGCCCACGGTAACAAATGGTCTGAGCAACTATAAGGGAATTGACCTCCCTGAGGAGTCTTATCCATTTGTGATTGTTTTGGCGGGGGTTCCAGAGTGGGTGAACAACAGGGCAGAGTCTTACCATGAACTAAAAAACAAGGTAATGTTTTGGTTAGGGAAAAACCGGCCATTAAGTCGAGATTTATATGGGGAAATAATAAATGTGAGACGGGTCTGCTGGGTAGGCCAAAAGGCAAAGGACATTGAGGGAGACTGCATTATAGTGAACTTTAGAAATCCACGTGTGGTTCAGTTCATTAGCGGTTTCCTGAATTACAATAATGGGGGTGGAATCATGACCTTTGATCTGAGTCATTTTTACTCATGGCCCCCCCAAATGGCTGGTATGGAGAATTTTCCTATGCAATTTCCTGGGAGAAATTGCGCTCAAAGGAGGCACTTTACTAGGACACTGCCCACCCCCCTATTGCACAAAGGTTATTCCCAATATAACTCTCGTCATACCTTGGGATTAGACAATCTTTTTAACGTCCCGGTTTGCAATCAGTATGATGCTCTGTCCAATTTAGACTGTATAGATTGACTCTGGCACGGCTTAGGGAGTCGAGTTACATCCGGTTCCCTGGAGGATGGTGAGACCCAGGCCCCAAATGTTATGATGTATAATGATGACGTAAATACCCCAGTGGGGACGTTGGTAGCCTCAGACGGGTTAGTTCATCCCTTGACTACTACCGCTATGAAATTCGTAACCTGGAACATTGCGGGTTTGCGGAACAAATTGGACGATCCCATTTGGAGAGAGTTCATGGGGACAGCGGATATCATTGGGTTACAAGAAACCTGGGACTTAGAAAATAATTTAAGTATAGATGGCTATTCTACCTACTTTCTGCCGGCAATAGCATCGGTTATGGGGAGGGCAAAGGGGGGGTTATTGACGTTAATTGTGGCTACTATTCCAGGGACACACACACAGATAGAAACTGGTCTCCCTTATTGCTTAGCAGTACAAATTGCTTGTGACGGGGCATGTAATATTTTAATTGTGAATTTTTACAATTCTTATGCTAGATCAGGCCTGACTGACCAACTGGCCTCTCTCGATTGTTTCCTGGACAAATATAGGGAGGCAAATCAGCATCATTGTTCAATTATTCTCCTGGGCGATTTTAACATTCATGGGTGCCCAGAAAATTGCTCTTCTTTGGACCAATTGGGACCCATAGAGCAAGAGGAAGTTCATTTTGAACATTCAGCACAGGGGGTATTTCTCGAAAAACTTTTGGCTGACCATGGTTTGATGCTACCACAAAGGGAAGATGAGAATATACCTACCTTTAAAGGAAGAGGAAGGGGTTCAAATATAGATTACATCTTTATCAGTCTTATATTAGGGAATTATATTAAGAGTTACAGTGCGGAGTGGTCCCATTTTAGTGATCACAACCCAGTAACTCTTAGAGTTGCAGATTTTATTAGTGTCCCTGAGAAAGGTCAGAATAGGGTTGGTAAGAAAGACATTGTCCCAACGGATCAGGGCAGAAGATTAAGATGGGCTAAGGTTGTCCCTGAGGAATTTTTAATTAATCTCAGGGCTAATGTAGGTAGGGAGTTGGATACATGCAGGGATTTGGAAGCAGGGGATCAGGAGGTTTTAGATGCGTACCAAACAGTCTGCACTCAAATAGGGGCTGATCTTAATTGTCCAGGTCAAGCAAAAGACCCGGAGGGGGTCGGTTGGTTTGACCATAAATGTACGCATGCTAATCAAAAACTACGAATGGCCCTGAGGGGTAACCCAGTAGATAGGATACTCGTGGCATCCCTAAGAAAATCATATAAAAGGGCCATAGAGATTAGAAAGCGCGAGATTAGGGAAACAGCCTGGGACGATCTGACCTCCATTGATGTCTTGAAGAATAGTAATAAATTCTGGTCCGTTGTTAATAAACCGTTTTTTAATGATGTTGGCAATCATGTGTTAGATTGCAACATACAGGAACAGTCATGGCTCTTGCATTTTAAATCAGTCTATGAAGTGACAAACTTGGGTGAGGAGGGCTCACTCGCCATCACTTCGTATCCGTACATTCTTTCGGTCACGGTGGAAGAGGTGGCAGACGCCATAGGGAAAATGACTAGCAATAAGGCCCCGGGCCCAGATGGCGTTCCCGCTGACCTCTTCAAATCAGATGTCAAGCTATGGTCCGTAGTTTTAGCTAATGTTTTTAACAGAGTCTGTAAATCTGGTATCCCAACCTCTTGGTCAGAATCAGTTATTGTGCCGATATTCAAAAAAGGTAATAGAGGGGATCCTAGTAACTATCGCCCGA
The DNA here is from genome assembly GCF_964204655.1 of Triturus cristatus. Classification (NCBI taxonomy): domain Eukaryota; kingdom Metazoa; phylum Chordata; class Amphibia; order Caudata; family Salamandridae; genus Triturus; species Triturus cristatus. The sequence goes on along the minus strand of NC_140581.1, from coordinate 1,183,705,891 downwards.
TCTCGCTCATTGATTCTGCAGTAAAGGTCCTAGGACGGGTGGTCCTGAGTAAACTTTGTGATAAATAGGAAGAGACTAATACCCTTTCGGTTCTTCAATTTGGCTTCAGGAAGGGTCGCGGTACGATAGACCAATGCCTCAATCTCCAACTTTTAATTGGGAAGTACACAATTGCTAAAAAGGGTTCATTACACATAGCATTTATGGACCTCTCATCGGCCTTTGATCGAGTAAACAGATCAAAGTTGTGGGACATACTTTTAAAATTAGGCATTGATGAAAATATTGTGTACTTCCTGGCAGATCTTCACAGGGACCTTACCGCTACAGTTAGGTATGATCGTAAGGGCAACTGTACGGGTAAGATCGGGATTTTGAGTGGGGTTAGGCAAGGCTGTATTTTAGCCCCCCTTCTTTTTACCCTTTACATTAATGACCTTGGTGTGGCTCTAGGGAAAGTATGTAAGGACATACCGAGGGCGGGCAAGTTTACCATACCAGCATTACTTTATGCAGATGATGCCGCCCTTTTGGCACGTACCATGGTAGGTTTACAGCTGCTTTTAAACTCATTCTATGATTTTATGAAAGTTTTAGATTTAAGTGTTAACTATTCCAAATCCCATGTAATGACAGTGGGACCAAAGGGCAAACAAATGAAGAATTTGTATTGTAATGGAAATGTCCTGTCTAAAGTCTCTAGATTTCCATATTTAGGGGTTATTTTTGATGATAGCTCCTCATGGCTCCCTCAAATGGCAGCCAAGCGTAATGAGGCGTGAAACCACTGCAGGCAGTTTTAAAGGTGTATGACGCTAAATGTGTCTCTTTGGCCCTGTATGGAGCAGACTTATGGGGTTTTAAAGATGCAAAGTTGTGGCAGGGTGTGGAGGACAAGTTCCTAAAAAGTATCTTATCAGTACCCCAATCCACCCCGGGGTTTATCGCCCACCAAGAATGTGGGCTGGAATACCTGGTGGATCGAATTGCAGTTGCACCACTATTAAAATGGATTACAGTGTGGTTGAATGCAGACCTAGAATTAAATCACGAGGTTTTAAGGGACTGCATAGCACTTGAGCGATGTAACTCCATCCGTGGCTGAACTACATTAAAAAGATGGCGGGATATTTAGGTCGTCCTGAATTGTATACCCAGCCATCTAAAATAGTTAAGGGGGATGTGAAATGGGTAAGACATACATATAGGCTCATTATGGGACTAGAAAGAGAAGGAAAAGAATTGTCCAAACCCACTGTAAGAGCGCATCAGTTGTTAATAAATTCTGGGGAGATGGAATTGTATTTGAGAGTGGTCAACAATTCCAATCATAGATTCTTGCTGACCAGATTTAGATTAAACAAAATGCATCTTCTTATCACAGGTCGTCCAGGGTGGACAAACGCGAAAGATTTAGAGATTTGTCCTTGTAACGGATTCTCCATCATGGACACCACGCACTTTTTGTTCTTTTGTACACACTTTATCCCAATAAGGAAAAAGTTTATATTACCCCTAATCAAGGATAAAGGCTTTAGACAGGTTAAACCGGCCCTTCTGTACCTGCAATTGTTGTCAAATATTTGGGAAATTTTTAATATTGCGAATTTTCTGACCATAGCTATGAGATTGAGCAAGAAGATAAATTGGAAGAGAGTAGCGTAGTGGGTTTTCTGGGTCGTTTTGCTGATCTGGTCAGATACATTTTTTAGAATGGTTTTTATAATGTTTGTATTTATATCCTTTTTAAAAAAAGAAAAATTATTGTAGTTTTAGGGGACCTGTTCTTGTTGTCTGTATACTTTTATGGTTTTTGTAAAATGAACCGAATAAAGTACTTCTTGACTTGAAAAAAAACTCCCTAGTGGCTCCTAGTCCTCTATGCTTTGCACATCTTTTAGTCGTGCACAGCTGTGGGTTGGTTCTGCATCTAACTCACTGCCCGCAGCCAAGGATTAGTGGCAGAGTATGGTCCATGATCAGACCCTTCTTTTTCTTTTTAAATTGTTTTTGGTATTGCAGCACCTCATTATCGGCATGCTAGTACTGCAGAAGCACAGAGCAGTACCAAAGCGTACCATAACACCAGGCACTGGCATGCCAGTATCTGCGACCCATAATGTCTTTTTTGAGTGAAGGAGTATCCTTTTAGGACCCCCACATGGCTGTGGGGATCAGGATGTGACCAATTTGTTGTCAGCAGTATCGTTTTTGTGCAGGAAGGGGGACAGAAAGAATCCTAAGATGTGTTTCCTTCTTTCTATGTGTGATGCAGAATGCATCACACATAGTGCTGACTGTGTGACACTACGCCACTGGAGTCAAGCTATCCTGGCTGATGACGGCTGATAGCCAGAAACCGGTCCTAGGATGCTTGATTCCGGTCCAGGGAAGACATGGCTTGGCAGTTCGGGCTGGACTGTTCCCATGAGGCACAGGGTCAAGACTGATTTGCATATGGCCATGTCTGAACTGGGGTGGCGTAGTGGGCAAAAGAACGATGGATTCAACCCAGATCTCTTGACTGGGGGAGAATGTCTGCATTGTCAGCATTCCGTCCATCATTTGTTTGTTGTAACGTTTTTCGCCCTAAGTGGGATGGGTATTCCCAGACGTGGGACCCGTACTCACTACGCCACTGGAGTCAAGCTATCCTGGCTGATGACGGCTGATAGCCAGAAACCGGTCCTAGGATGCTTGATTCCGGTCCAGGGAAGACATGGCTTGGCAGTTCGGGCTGGACTGTTCCCATGAGGCACAGGGTCAAGACTGATTTGCATATGGCCATGTCTGAACTGGGGTGGCGTAGTGGGCAAAAGAACGATGGATTCAACCCAGATCTCTTGACTGGGGGAGAATGTCTGCATTGTCAGCATTCCGTCCATCATTTGTTTGTTGTAACGTTTTTCGCCCTAAGTGGGATGGGTATTCCCAGACGTGGGACCCGTACTCACTACGCCACTGGAGTCAAGCTATCCTGGCTGATGACGGCTGATAGCCAGAAACCGGTCCTAGGATGCTTGATTCCGGTCCAGGGAAGACATGGCTTGGCAGTTCGGGCTGGACTGTTCCCATGAGGCACAGGGTCAAGACTGATTTGCATATGGCCATGTCTGAACTGGGGTGGCGTAGTGGGCAAAAGAACGATGGATTCAACCCAGATCTCTTGACTGGGGGAGAATGTCTGCATTGTCAGCATTCCGTCCATCATTTGTTTGTTGTAACGTTTTTCGCCCTAAGTGGGATGGGTATTCCCAGACGTGGGACCCGTACTCACTACGCCACTGGAGTCAAGCTATCCTGGCTGATGACGGCTGATAGCCAGAAACCGGTCCTAGGATGCTTGATTCCGGTCCAGGGAAGACATGGCTTGGCAGTTCGGGCTGGACTGTTCCCATGAGGCACAGGGTCAAGACTGATTTGCATATGGCCATGTCTGAACTGGGGTGGCGTAGTGGGCAAAAGAACGATGGATTCAACCCAGATCTCTTGACTGGGGGAGAATGTCTGCATTGTCAGCATTCCGTCCATCATTTGTTTGTTGTAACGTTTTTCGCCCTAAGTGGGATGGGTATTCCCAGACGTGGGACCCGTACTCACTACGCCACTGGAGTCAAGCTATCCTGGCTGATGACGGCTGATAGCCAGAAACCGGTCCTAGGATGCTTGATTCCGGTCCAGGGAAGACATGGCTTGGCAGTTCGGGCTGGACTGTTCCCATGAGGCACAGGGTCAAGACTGATTTGCATATGGCCATGTCTGAACTGGGGTGGCGTAGTGGGCAAAAGAACGATGGATTCAACCCAGATCTCTTGACTGGGGGAGAATGTCTGCATTGTCAGCATTCCGTCCATCATTTGTTTGTTGTAACGTTTTTCGCCCTAAGTGGGATGGGTATTCCCAGACGTGGGACCCGTACTCACTACGCCACTGGAGTCAAGCCATCCTGGCTGATGACGGCTGATAGCCAGAAACCGGTCCTAGGATGCTTGATTCCGGTCCAGGGAAGACATGGCTTGGCAGTTCGGGCTGGACTGTTCCCATGAGGCACAGGGTCAAGACTGATTTGCATATGGCCATGTCTGAACTGGGGTGGCGTAGTGGGCAAAAGAACGATGGATTCAACCCAGATCTCTTGACTGGGGGAGAATGTCTGCATTGTCAGCATTCTGTCCATCATTTGTTTGTTGTAACGTTTTTCGCCCTAAGTGGGATGGGTATTCCCAGACGTGGGACCCGTACTCACTACGCCACTGGAGTCAAGCTATCCTGGCTGATGACGGCTGATAGCCAGAAACCGGTCCTAGGATGCTTGATTCCGGTCCAGGGAAGACATGGCTTGGCAGTTCGGGCTGGACTGTTCCCATGAGGCACAGGGTCAAGACTGATTTGCATATGGCCATGTCTGAACTGGGGTGGCGTAGTGGGCAAAAGAACGATGGATTCAACCCAGATCTCTTGACTGGGGGAGAATGTCTGCATTGTCAGCATTCCGTCCATCATTTGTTTGTTGTAACGTTTTTCGCCCTAAGTGGGATGGGTATTCCCAGACGTGGGACCCGTACTCACTACGCCACTGGAGTCAAGCTATCCTGGCTGATGACGGCTGATAGCCAGAAACCGGTCCTAGGATGCTTGATTCCGGTCCAGGGAAGACATGGCTTGGCAGTTCGGGCTGGACTGTTCCCATGAGGCACAGGGTCAAGACTGATTTGCATATGGCCATGTCTGAACTGGGGTGGCGTAGTGGGCAAAAGAACGATGGATTCAACCCAGATCTCTTGACTGGGGGAGAATGTCTGCATTGTCAGCATTCCGTCCATCATTTGTTTGTTGTAACGTTTTTCGCCCTAAGTGGGATGGGTATTCCCAGACGTGGGACCCGTACTCACTACGCCACTGGAGTCAAGCTATCCTGGCTGATGACGGCTGATAGCCAGAAACTGGTCCTAGGATGCTTGATTCCGGTCCAGGGAAGACATGGCTTGGCAGTTCGGGCTGGACTGTTCCCATGAGGCACAGGGTCAAGACTGATTTGCATATGGCCATGTCTGAACTGGGGTGGCGTAGTGGGCAAAAGAACGATGGATTCAACCCAGATCTCTTGACTGGGGGAGAATGTCTGCATTGTCAGCATTCCGTCCATCATTTGTTTGTTGTAACGTTTTTCGCCCTAAGTGGGATGGGTATTCCCAGACGTGGGACCCGTACTCACTACGCCACTGGAGTCAAGCTATCCTGGCTGATGACGGCTGATAGCCAGAAACCGGTCCTAGGATGCTTGATTCCGGTCCAGGGAAGACATGGCTTGGCAGTTCGGGCTGGACTGTTCCCATGAGGCACAGGGTCAAGACTGATTTGCATATGGCCATGTCTGAACTGGGGTGGCGTAGTGGGCAAAAGAACGATGGATTCAACCCAGATCTCTTGACTGGGGGAGAATGTCTGCATTGTCAGCATTCCGTCCATCATTTGTTTGTTGTAACGTTTTTCGCCCTAAGTGGGATGGGTATTCCCAGACGTGGGACCCGTACTCACTACGCCACTGGAGTCAAGCTATCCTGGCTGATGACGGCTGATAGCCAGAAACCGGTCCTAGGATGCTTGATTCCGGTCCAGGGAAGACATGGCTTGGCAGTTCGGGCTGGACTGTTCCCATGAGGCACAGGGTCAAGACTGATTTGCATATGGCCATGTCTGAACTGGGGTGGCGTAGTGGGCAAAAGAACGATGGATTCAACCCAGATCTCTTGACTGGGGGAGAATGTCTGCATTGTCAGCATTCCGTCCATCATTTGTTTGTTGTGACTGTGTGACACAGGCAGTGATAGGCTGGTAGGGCTGGGGCCAAAGCAGGTGATGTCCTCTTCTGCCTGGGTCAGCACAGCTCTTCAGTCCTTGTTTCCTCGAATCTGAGGAGGCAAGGTTCCAGGTCGCCCTCATAAACTAAATTTAGGGGTGTTAAAGGGGTGTGCGGATCGAGACCAATGGGTGCCCTCCTTGGGGTGAGTACACCCCCTATTTTGCCAAACTCAAGTGGGAGAGGGGCCTCTCTCTAATTGGCTGGGTTACCTCATATTCAAGATGGAGGGTATTGAGATGTGTGCTTCACCTCACCCCCCCCCCCAGCTGAGGGGTGGGTTGGCGAAGGTGGGCACATCTCTCCTCCTAAATTGGCTTTCCTGCTGATTCTCCTGCCCAAAGTGGGCGCCAGAACTGGTGGGAGCCAGTTGCTGGGGGCAGTAAAAGGCAGGGACAGTGTCCAAACACGGCAGGCCTTTGAACCTTGCCCTTTTGTGGACCCAGGCCATCGTGGGGGTGGAGGTCTGACACCTCTGCCCAGGATGGGCTTTGTTTCTGGACCCAGAGAGTGGAGGCTCTTCTCCCAGGTGTCCAGAAACTTGTCTGATGATGGCAAATGGCAGGTAGCCATTCAGGAACAGCACCAGGGCTGGTCAATTTTCAGGGGGCATCTCGAAGGTGCCCTCTGGGTGCATTTTACATTAAATCCCACACTGGCATCAGTGTGGGTCTAATGTGCTGAGACTTTAATACCAAACTTCCCAGTTTTTAATAAAGTCATTATGGAGCTGTGGAGTTCCTAATGACCAACTCCCAGGCCATATACTCTCTATGGCTTTACCACACTTGCAATGTCTAAGAATGGACTTAGACACTGTAGAGTTTAGGGCTCATCGTGTCAGGTTGCGTCAGATGTGGGGGGTAACCATGCAAAAAGGGGCACTTTCCTACAATTGGCCTACACAAAAAAGGGTGTCCACTTTCAGTAGAAAGGCAGCCCTAGTGCGAAGCACCAGTTTGTCAGGATAGATTGAGAGGTAAGGCGGCTCAGATGAAAAGGCCTGCAACTCACTCTATGGGCAGATGTAATCATCACAAGAAAGGGTGTTTTGATTGTCAGAAGCCTGAGGGGACAATTATGGAGTGGCTTGAAAGGAGCACACATTAAAACCAGATTAAGGTCCCACTGAGGCATAATAAATGGTGAAGGAGGGAAGAGATGGACAAGACCTTTTAAGAACCTATGTACGATGGGGGACTTGAACAATGAGGGATGGTCAGTCTGCAGCAAAAAGGCAGGAAGAGTAGATAGATAGCCTTTAAGAGTGTCCAGAGCAGCGCCCTTCTGGGCAAGGGAAAAAATAAAGAGTAAGACTTCGGATATGGAGGGCAGAAAGGGGATCAATGTCTGTTCCTGCAGAACATGTCACATTTAATTTTTAATGGCAGGCGTATACTGTTTTGGTGGAGGGATGACTAGCTGACAAGATGGCATTACAGGCGTTGGGAGGAAGGTCGAAGGCTGTCAATTGTTGCTTCTCAGTATCAATGCAAGAAGATGGAGAGTGGACAGTTTCATGTGAAGAACCTGCCCCATCTGCTGTAACAGAAGAACCTCTCGGAGTGGCAGCCTGATCGGAGGATCGATGGCCATGGTCAGTAGCTCGGCATACCAGACTTTCCGTGCCCAGTTCAGAGCCACAAGGATGACTTAGGCCTCGTCGTTCCTGATCTTCTTGAGAACTCTGGGCAGGAGTGGTGTGGGCAGGAAGGCGTACAAGAGCCCTGAGCTCCACTTTAGACAAAAAGCATCTGCAAGCGAGAGTCGCCTTGGAAACTCTAGCACGCAAAACTGCTGAAATTACGTGTTCTCTATGGAAGCAAACAGATCGATCAGATAGGACTAGGACACACACAGAAAAGCTGCTCGAAAGGAGCCCAGACATTTAAACGGGGAATGAATGAAAAAGAAGAATTTTGAGAAGGAGGATGAATCAAATTACCCTGATGAAGTCGCTATAAGGGATAAAATGTGTTAGCTGGGTCTGTTTTAAGTGTGATGGAATTTGATACTTAATAAAAAGAACTTTATGGAAAAAGACACCAACATCTGGAACAAAAGGGTGATTACAGATACATTCAATTCAAATTGGAAAGTTCAATATAAACAAGGAAATTAGGTTACCCTCCTAATATTGTGCGTCTACCGTCTTGGTGGAGGGATGCCTAGCTGCCAAGATGGGATTACAGACTTCAGGAGGAATGTTGAAGGCTGTCAACTGTTGCTGCTCAACCTCCATGCAAGAAAACAGAGAGTGGACAGGTTTGGGTAAAGAAACCTCCCCTGCTGCTGTGACAGAGGAAGCCCCTGAAGGGGCAGCCTGATCGGAGGATATATGGCCTGATCGAAGGATATATGGCCATGCTCAGTGGCTCGGCATACCAGACTTTCCATGCAAAGTCTGGTGTCACAAGGATGACTTGGGCCCGGTCATTCCTGATCTTCTTGAGAACCTTGGGCAGAAGTGGTATGGGCAGGAAGACGTACGAGAGGCATAAGCTCCACTTGAGACAAAAGGCGTCTTGAAGTGAGAGCCGCCTTGGAAACTCTGACATGCAAAGCTGCTGAAATTGCTTATGTTTGACTGAAGCAAACAGATCTAACCAAGGCTCTCCCCACTGTTGAAAGAGACCTTGCGCCATGTCTGCGTGGTGACGCCATTTGTGATCCATTAGGCATCGACTGCTGAGTCTGTCTGCTCTGGCATTCAGAGAGACCGCCAGGTGTTGAACCACTAGGGATATGCCCTGCTGTTCCAGCCATGTCCAGAGGCGCACAGCTTCTTGACAAAGGGTCCACGACCACACCCCACACTCTTTGATGCAGTACCACAAGGCGGTGGTTTTGTTCGTGAACACTTGTACCAGCCTTCCCTTGATGGAGGGTAGAAAGGCTTTCAATGCTAGTCGGATCACACGGAGCTCCAGCAGGCTGATGTTGAATCTGGATTCCGCTGGAGTCCTTTGAACTGTGTGTCTTTGGTATGGTGATGGTGAACCACAGCGAGTGCAGGAGGTTCACTGTAGTCTGGAGGAGGCAACCGGACACCATCAACAGCCAGTCATCGAGATAGGAGGAAGACTGGCACCCCTGGCCTCCACAGATGAGCAGCAACCACGGTCATCACCTTGGTAAACACCCGAGGGGTGCTCGTAAGCTCAAAATGGAGCATGGTGCACTGGAAATGCGTGTGGCCTACTGCAAACTGCAGACAGGGCTAGTGGGCAGGCAGGAAGGGAATGTGGAAGTAGGCTTCCTGTGCTGCCATCCAATCTCATGAGTCCAGGGCAGCCAAGACCTGAGTCAACATGAGCATTTTGAATTTCTTCTTCATGAGGAAGATGTTGAGGGACCGCAGATCTAGAATAGAACGAAGGCCTTCGTCATTTTTTGGAACCAGAAAGTTGTGGGAATTTCAACCACAGCCTACTTCTGGCACCAGAACCCTCTCTACAGCTCCCTTGGCAAAGAGACATGAATTCCTTGTGTAGAAGGGAAAGTTGATCCTCCGTCAGCCGGTCGTGAGAAGGTGGCATGGAGGGAGGGGTTGTCATGAAGGGGAAGGAGTAGCCCCTTCGGAAACCCACCTGTCTGATACAATGGACTGCCAGTGGGGCAGGGGATGGAGAATCTTGCCACCAACTGGATGCCCATGTTGGTAAAGGAGCAGATTAGAAGGGTTTTGAAGCTGCAGCTGCCAGGGGAGAGGATGACTGACCAGACCGCTGGCTATCGGACCCTCGATGTCTGTGGGTATCGAGCCCTCGGCCACGCAGTGGCTGAGGAGCATGTGCATCTCTGTAGCTGGGAGGAAATTGGCACAGTTGGAAGCTCCTACCATAGCCACGAAAGGAGCAAAAGCCGGATTGGGATGGTGCGGGCCATAGAAAGGCCCAAGGACTTGGCTGTATCCAGACTATCCTTGAAGTGCTCCAGCGCTGAATCGGCCTTGTCTTTGAAGAGGCGAGTGCCATCAAAGGGCATGTCCATAAGGAATGTCTGGACATCCTCCGAAAAGTGAGTCGTCCTCAACCAGCTGTGACGCCTCAGGGCCATTGTTGATGAAACCGCTCTGCCAGTGAGTCGGCGGTGCCAAGTCCACAGCGGAACTTTGCTGCATCTCTCCCATCTGCAATAGCTTGAGAGAGTACTGCCTGGGCGTCCTCCGGGATCTGTGGCATCACTTGTGCCACCGTGTCCCACAGAGTGTGGGAATAATGGCCCAAAAGGCATGTGGTGTTCACAGACCACAATGCCAAGTTAGCGGAACAAAAAATGTTCTTAACTAAGGAGTCCAGCCTATTGGACTCCCTATTTGGGGGAGCGGTAGGGAATGCGCCAAGGGATGTGGAGGCTTGGACCACCAAGATCTCCGGATTAGGGTGTTGGTTGAGGAAGTTTTGATCCCCTGGAGTAGGGCAGTAGTGGCAGGCAATTGTCCTATTCACAGGAGTCCCTGTGTTGGTTTTGGAGCAAGTCTCCAAAAGGACATCAGTGAGGGTGTCACTGAACTGGAGCAGCTATTCGGATGTGGAGACTGCCGGTTGCACTCCTCTGTCAAGATGTTAGTTTTGACTGCCACAAGGGCAACTGAAGGTCAAGGATCTCTGCTGCCTTCTGTACCAACATTGCATACCAGGCTCCCTCCTCTGTAGCCACAGTAGGAGAAGAAAGCATACCAGTATCTGGAGAGGTATCCAGTCCACTGTCTTCACCCAGTTCCTCACACCAGTCCATGCTAGGGTCTTCCTCATATGTCTGGTATTCTCCAGGGTCCATTCTTCCCAGAGTCCTAACCCAAGGGACTAGTGCTCAGGCTCCATATCGGAGTTGGGGATCAGAATCGGGATGGCATAGCCAGTGGGTGTCGGGAAGGGTGAGTTGGTATGACTTGCACCAGTCCGGATCTTGGAATGGATCCAAAGGGCTTGACTGGATCTGGGGCCAGAGCTGCCAACACAGAACTAGAGGGGGCCCCCTCTGAACCCACAGGGCCCGAAGATGCGCCTGCAGGGTTGGGCCACTCAAAGATGAGGCAAAATGCCTCGTAAGATTCCTTTAGTTTGGTGCGAGTCACTTTAGCTCCCAGAAAAACGAGGAGGTGCAGAATCGGCCCAGGCGCAAACTCTACCGCGGCCTAAAATGTTGAGGCTCTCTCGTCCTGTTGACCTTCTTATGAGAAGAAGTTGAAGACCTCTTTGATGTCTTCTTCTTCTTGTGCCTCAACTTACCAGAATGTCCAGAGGACTTGAAGTGGGACTAAGACCTCAAACTCTGCGCTGCTCCTGGTACCTTTCTCTCAATCGGGAACTCAAATGATGTGAAGCTGCACACCGGGTGACTAGGAGGACAAACCTCAAAAGTACTCGACAAACCATAAAAAAATCCAGCCAAAAAGTGACTGAGGGGTAGCTCTTCTCCAGATCAGTACTGGTTGGTGCGGAAAGAAAAGAAGTGACATTCGGGCGTCTAGGTGGTGGCTATATAGGTGCCGCAGACGTAATTTCCAGCCCAGCTGATGCCGATGACGCATATGGAGCCGAACAATGCTGTCGCGCAGGGGTACTTCACACTAAAAAATCTTCAGGATCCAGTCTGATGCCTCAAAAATTCAAAGGTAAGGAATCTGCGGCTAGAAATCTCTATCAGATAAGCTATAACTAACATGCTTTATGACTAAGCTTTCCTGTTTTAGGTTTAAACCTATAATAACTGATAAAACCCACCGAAAACGGAAATAGCCCTCATCAGTTTAAGCATATGAACACTGAAAAAACACCTGCACAACCACAAACTAAATGCCATTCAAAGAAAGGAAATGGAGAGTAAAAGTCATTTTTATTTCTTCCAGAAGGAGCCAGTACATTGTGACACAAGGTAGCAGCAAGAAAGACTGAGCTAACACTATTCTGCTTGAGTTTTATTGCTAATGGATGTCACTAAAATATTGTTTCTTGTTCCTTTTGCTTTTCTCAGTTTTATGGTCTTTGGTCTAAGGATGCAGGGTTTAAAAGTATGTTTTAGGTCTTATTTAATTAGTTTATAAACTGTAGAGAATCAGAAAATCTCAAAATAATTTTTGACATTTTGGCTATGTTTAGTTCTTTCACTGATAGGTAAAATGACTGGTTTCATAAGAATCTTTCCCAATATGTACCATTACATTTACCCACAGACAGACAATGGATGAAACCCTTTGATACATCAGCCCTATTTTCCAGTGAGTCAGTATTGATAGTAGGTGAATTGACAAACACCCCAGACTTTAAGCACTCAATGCTAGGTGTAGTGACAGACATATGTGAAAAGAATGTGATCACCTAGGGGCATATGTATCAAGCCCTTTTACCGTTCGCAAAGGGGACGATTCTCAGAATCGGCCCGTTTGCGAATGGGAAAAGGCCTTTTGGGATGTATCATCCCAAAAGGGCATCGCAAATTAGAGAATCGCAAATTTGCGATTCTCTATTTTGCGATTGCATTTAAGGAATTGCAAATTGAGATTCCTTAAATGCGATGTAACAAGCACCCAAGTTGTGCGATTAATCCTTAAGAAATCGCAAATTGCCACCAATTTCAAGTTGGTGGTAATTTGCGATTTCTTTGAAAGATGCACTTTTTGGCATTTTTCAAAGTGCCATGTGGCGCACATACATGCCCTTAGGGCATCTGTGTGCGCCACATGCGCGCACATGCTCATTTCAGGTGTGGATCAGGATGTGCTTATGACACCCTTGCACCCTTGAAATTTTTCTCAATTTGCGATTCTCTAATTGCGAATCGCTAATTGAGAATATCTTCCCATTCATTCCTACGGGCCTCCTGGCCCATAGGAATGTATGGGAAAGTATACCTTAATTGCGATTCGCAATTTTCTAATCGCAATTAAGGATGGCAAGGAATCGCTAACAATTTGCAAATTTTTACTTACATCTCGTTTGCGATTCCCAAATAGCGATTCTCAAAAAATCACTATTTGAGAATCGCAAATAGAGAATTTGATACATATGCCCCCTAGTATCTGGGAAAGAGGTGAAAACATGACACCAGACCTTTGGAAAACATGGAATGCAGTGTCACTTGGAATGCTTCTGCAAAACGTTCTTACCAAGTCAAAAAAAGATTGGAGTGAGATTGTTTGTATTTGCAGTTATTCGGTGACATATTTGAAAAAGTTGTGTGATGACCTGTCAAAATCAAAACTTGAGCCGAAGTGCTACCCTGCAAGAGATCCTTGCCACATGCTACATGGCATACTAAAAGCATCCTCACAATCTTCAGAGTTAAGAAAGAATGCTATTGACTTTGTAGTCCATTCTGGTGCACTGTTCCGTTATCCACAGGAACAGAAAATGGAAATATTTCTCATTTTGTGCATTGTGCAGCATAAAGAAAGAGTCATTCCAACTGTGTCATTTAGCCAGTTGCTCTCCTTGAGGCCATGAATGCTTATTATTCATGTGGCAACCGTTAACAGAATGTTTGCTTAGTGATGATGCCAAAGGCAAGAAATGTGAGGATCTTTGGTCACATATTGATAGTGATGTGAAAAAAAAGTACTCTACTGCATTCTTGGATTTTTACAGGAAAATATGACTGCTGAAGTCGACATATTCAGAAAACTAGAATTGAAAATACCCTTGTCTACCAAGAGTTCAACATAATTGGTGTAGATGTTAAACATCTCCTTTAGAGTAGGCTGGGCGACACTTTTGGTGACTTTAGCACTGCAGCATGTTCCATGTTAAAATGCTTGCCACTTGGTAAGCAAAGAAATTTGAGGAGCAATTCAGGAAATTGTATTTTACAATGCATGAGAAAGGGCTTGCAATGATGCATAGATATGTCCCTTCACCAACCATTGCATCTGAAGTCAATAAATCCTCACTGTGGTTCTCTGTAAGGACTTTGAAAAGTACCGCTTCATTTTGACCGCTTCAAGAACTCTGAGGGCATATGCGCCCAGTTCAAAGCATATGTTGCAGAACCTGTCCCAGAGAATCACAATCTTCAGGTGCACCAGTATTGGCATGGACAGCTATGTCAGTGGCCAGAGTTAGTAAATTTGTGTACTGTCTGTTTTGGCGTTGCCCGTCTCAAGTGCCAATGTTGAGAGGGCCTTTTCACAGTAAAAAGTTTACATGGGAAGGAAAGAGAAAGCGACCATGACCAAAGACTCACTGAAGAAGTACTGTATAGTGTACTATAATGAGTTTGACTGATAAAAATGTATTTGGACCTCATATACACTCTATGTACACACTGTAGGAAGGTGGAATCTGATTTTATGATTTCCCCCACTTTTTTCCTGGTGTTTTGATGGTTTATGACTTATTTGGACTGGGATCCTGCTATCCAGGGCCCCAGTCTATCTGCTTTCTCTGTAAAATGGTTTCCCTGTACATTAGGTACATATCTAATTGGATTCTAAAGTGCCTTATAAGCCCCTGGTATATGGTATACTATGTACCTAGAGCATAGGTACCTCAGAGGCCTACCAGGTGCTGCAGCATATATTATGCCACCCCTGGGAAGCACTCGAAAATGGCACCACAGGTCTGCTACTACAGCCTGGGTAAGGGTGTGCTTGCACCCCTTACTGTGGTATAGGTTACCTATATCACTACCCCATACAGACACATATAAACCTATAAGCCACTCCTATGGCAGGCCTTGACAATCCTGAAGGCAGAGTCCTTGGTTTTATGTGAGAGGGAGCTGAGCCCCTCTGCAGCTTTCGGAAATACTTCCTTATGGCTGTTCTGTGATACAGCCATACCATATACTCTTAAGTGCATTATAACCTTGCGGTAAATTCTAACTTTGGCATGGCTGCATCAAATAATGTTGTGTTTGGTGTCAAACGCTTTGCAATACTACCCCCCCCCCCGCCAATTCTGGCGGCGGGGGTAGCATTCTACCCTGCTAGAGGGAGAGACATGCTCAAACCGGCTAAACCCGGTAGGACTTTCCTGAGCCCTGGCATCACAAAATGGATGCCTCTGCCACAGACACAGGTCTGACCTCCTGCTGCTGACCGAAACTCCGGGAGGGGAGGCCTGGACAATAGGTTTCCTGCCGAAGGGAGGTGTTACCACCTCCCCAGACAGGCTGATGTGTATTGGGGCTGGGCGGGAGCACTCTCTGGTGCTTTGAAGTCCTGCGCTGGGGGCACACTTGGTGTCCCTGTGCATAGTCCAGTTCAAACCGGTTGCAGGGGCTACCTGCCCCTGCTCTGGCACGAAACTGGACAAAGGAAATGGGTGTAACCACCCCTCTTTCCAAGCCCACCCATAGGTGGGGCCTAGAGTTAGTCCATCCCCTAAACTATAGGAATCCAGTCCCTAGGTCTTTAGATTACCCTAGACGAAACTCTGCTACATATATCCTGGACCTTTGACGTTCTATCCTGACTAGAAGACTGGAGAATCTCCCTTGGGGGTCGAGGCTCCTTCGCGATCACTAGCCCGTTGGCTAGCAGATCCCCACGAAGGCAACTCCTTTTCTGCTTTGGCTTTTCTGGTTGCTCCAGACGTGCCCTTACTTACCCTCACTGGGTGAGTCCATCAGACCTTGCTGGCCTGCACCGCAGTCCTTTCTCTGATTTCCAGTGACTTGCCGTTTCCAAGGCTTGTTGGCTCCATTCTGGTGGCCGACACTGCAGCACTCGACAGACTTCGTGAGACAGCTCGAATCTGGCTCGTGGACTTCATCGATGCCTCCTGGACCTCGTGGCTGAAGAGTCAAGACACACATCAACTCACCTGAAGCACCCGACATCTGTAGGTATTGGTCCGTCCTGCCCTCGGTCACTGGCTAGTGACCCAGACTCTGTCCCCTCTGCTTTCATGTTCCTTACATCCTAGATCCAGGCTTGGATCTCTCCGGACACTTGTCCTCTTCACGGCAGCAGCAGTTCTTTGCAGGCTCCCATTGAAATCGACGACGCGACCCGACACCAAAAGACATCTATGCACCCGGCTTCCCTGGGTGAGGTAACTCGAGTACTCCGGTGCTCTCGTGGAAGTTCCTAAGTCCAAAAGGGTTTGGTCCTGACTCGATTAGAAGTATCCCTAATCTTTAAATTTCTAACCGCGACATTGCCCATAGAAGATAACGGGAACCCGCGGTTGTGTTTACACACTACATACAGTCCCTGTGGGTCCCCTGTATCACTACCTTGGGTGGTTCCTTGGGGTCCCAGCGATTCTAGAGGCTATAGGCCTAGTGTCTATTCCAGTCGTGGTTCTTATACCACTTTTTTGGTATATGGTTTGGTACGCCCCTAGGGCCCAAACGTGTATTTGTGCTATTACTGATGATTTCTATCTGGTAAACTAAGTACTTCGAACTCCAGTCTCATAAAGAGACTAGAGGGGTGTGTTTTATCTTAAATACATATATTTTGAATATATACCTGGTGTGTGTGTCTTTTCATTTGATCATTAAAGAGATTATAGACTGGTAAAACAAGCTGCTTTACATTCCTTCAAGACTTGGCCTGAAGGCTGCTCTCCATAGCTACCACTAGGATAGCTTTCAATGAAGGTTGTCTTTAACCTATCACCATAGGGGTTGTTTGGACTGATACAAGGTGCCCACTAGAACTAGTGGACAGCAGATATCAGGCTACCTTCTCACACACACTCTCTATATACCATGCACTATCAGAGCAGTAAGCAAGTAATAATAAAAGCAAACTGTTCCATAAAAACAGGAAAAACACTGTTTCTGTTGTTGTAATGGTGCGAAAATGTGTAACCACTGATAACCAGTTTTTTTAAGGTACTGAAAAAACCCCACCAGAATGTACCAAAAATAGAAACTGAAAACAGGAAAGCCTATTTATGACTAATCCTGTGGTTCCCGAACGGAAGCTTGTAATCATGTTGTGAGAATGTGAGCAATTGAAAAATGATGTGTCTTTTGACGCCCTACCTGTCAGCTTGAAGGCAGCAAGTGAAGCTTATTTAAATTACACCCAGCCGCAGCACAACACACAACACACAGGGGAGTTACAAATTCCACCTGTATGATCCGAAATAATATTTGTGCCCAAGAGCACACGCTGTCATAAGCGCTTACATGCTTTCAAGTAGCCTACGCATGTATACGAAGCAATGACTGTCGAGAGTTATCGCTGCCCGTGTTCTGCAGCACCTCTGGGGACATTCTTCACAAGTAGGTTGGTTTAAGACTATAATACTCATTGCTTTAAGTTTGTCAGTAAAGAAGGGGAACATTACAAACTCGTGACCCCCAAGCAGCCCGTGTATATATGCTGGCTGCTGTTCCCGTACTTTGTTTGTGTGAAGAAACACCGCGGCGGATTTTACAAGCCAGAATTTCAGTGGGCTAACTCGCTGTGAAAACAGGCCGCATTGCAGCCAGGATGTGTTTGCCGGTCCCAGTCTGACCCTCAGCCAAGGCCAGGCAGAAAGCATGTAATAACCCCACCATTGTAATAACCTGTTTCGTTCTCAGCCTCAGTGAAAGTTCCTCGTTCTTCCCTCCGTACGTTTCTCCATGTTAGTAACAAGAGTAAAGCCTGTCAAATTAAATGAGTAAGTATTATAAAACCTTAATAAGGGCTTTCTAATTGTATTGAAAAATTGCATGGATAAACCGATTACTACCTCAGACGAGACATCACAGCGCTGATATGCAAGTTAAGCGCAGACTGCAGCAACCTTGGCATTGGAGAGGCTGTTAAATCACCCCAGACTGGTCCGGCCACGTGTCTTTTATTTCTGGGATGAGTGAAATAAAAGTGACACCAAGACTTTCAGTCTGAGAAAACAAGGACAAGCAGCAGGTGGAAAAAGGAATACACGGTGGTAAAACAAAGTGTGAATGAATCAAAGAGGAAGAGAAGAAAAGCAGGACATAAAGGCAGATAGAGGGGAGAAAAACAATGTCTGAAGAAGAAAAGCAGCAACAAGAGGTGGAGAAACTAAAAGGATGAGGGAATAAAAGACGCTTTAGCTTATTCATAATTGAAAGTTTCACAAAGCGTCATTAACTGACCATAAACAGATACAGCAGGGGTTGCAACAATGCAAGCTTCCTTTAATGCACACAACAGACATGGCTATAACTGCTCTTTGGCTCTTTTTTAGCGTTTAAGTGCATTCTGGGGCTTGTAGTTTGTCTTTTTCACAGTATGAGGCGTATTATCTCAACTCATAGCAAGCAAGAGCTTTTAGCTAAAATACCAGGACTGCTCGGAGGTGTCAAACTCACAGAAGGTGATGGCAGGAATGCTTCAATGTGTCTAACCATGGTACACTTTTTGTGTAACTGCACAGGCAGACCGATAAAGCATATTTCACTGAATCCAGGCCCATAGCCGAAGTTGTCATTCTCCCCCCTCAAGAAGAGGGAAAGGATTGTTTCCTCACTAACAGGCACTGTGGCTTGTAATGTACTGTGTTGTGTGAGCTGTCCACGCGTTCCCAGGCTCTGCAGCTGCTTTGCTCGCTAGTCTGAGAATAGTCCACAAGCCTACTATTGTAAATCGGCTGCTATAGGACTGAATAGTGAAGTCATTTAAATGACCAGCCTGTGACCCAGAATTGAAGGACACAAGCATCTTGGATTAAAGACAGGGATATATCAGTGCCCTCTGTACCCAATTCAAACGAATATGGAGCAATCCAGAGATGTGGATTGTGGAGTGTAATAAATATTCTTTAATAAGGGCTCTTGGACTGCAGGATCTAATACCCAATTAGACTGGTTCTGCTACCGGATGCAACTGGCAGACGCCCAGGCCTACATCCACTACTAGGCTCTCATGCCACTTGTTTATCCTCTGCCCTGCTGTCTTGCCATGTGACTTTTTCTGGTGAGATGTACTGCCTGGTGTGCAAAGTGATTTTCTCTCCCACTGTCCAGCAGACTTGACATGTGACATGCTTGCCACATAAGCTTGCTGCATGCCTGGCTGTAACCCAGACCTACTTATCTGCCCTGCAAACAGAATTTGCTCAATCCCCCTTCTGACTGACTTTGGCCGAGACCTGCTTGCTTATAATGCAATCTGTCTCATTCCAACTGGCATGCCATGCATGTATCTTAACCTGGTCACTAATGACCTGGGATGTGACTGGCTCTACCACTTCCACCGTATGTGACTGGCTCTACATTATCTATACCAGCCTGCTACAAAACTGCCTCTTGCCCCTCCATTCTTCCTGCCATGAGACTGGCTTTACCTCAGCCCTACTGAGCAGCCCTGTCTTCTGCCATCCATCTTGCTCTGCCCCCAACCTTGCTGTCCTGCCCTGCCTCAGCCCCTGTGACCTGGAGTGTGCCTACTAGCTCTGCCAATGCTCGCTGACCTTGCCCCCTGACAATGTATGTTACTTGCTGTTCACCAGCTTTCCCAGTCTGCCATCCAACTGACTGCCCCATCCCTACTGTGCTAGGCGACTGACTCTGCCTGTGCACAGTGACTTGGCATGCGAATGGCTATTAATGACAATGCCCGCTGGCCTTACATGCAACTGACCCCAGCCTCGCCTGCCTATCACGTGATTGTATCTGTCTCAGCCCTGCCGTTCAAATATCTTTCTGGTAATTTGACCTGATGTGTTTTGGCTTGCCAGGGAACCTTTAATCAAAATTGCTCTAAAACAATGAGTTCCTCTGCTAGTCAGCAATTGGAAAATAAAAAAGTGTACTTACAGAAATATTCAGAGTTGCCAACTTAACAAAAAAGTTAGTACTCTATTTCCCAGTCTTCCATTGAAAAAATTATGATTCTGTTACCGATTTTAAACGTACCCTGTTTGCGAATTAAGAAAGTCAATATTAGACAACAATTTGAAAAATGAAATAAAGTCAATAGGTGACTCTGAGTCTAAGAGGATTCAGGCAGGCAGCGGGGCTGTGCCTGTGCAAGAAGGCTAGCAAGTGCCAAAAAGCCAAGTGTTGCAGCCCGCATATTATTTTCACATACCAATTTTAGAGGAAGCTGCAGTGTTTAATAGGCGGCTGCTCGGCTCTGACAGCTCTGAGTATCAGAGCTTTAAAAAAGGGGCTGCAAAACTTGGCTTTGGCTCTTGCTGGCCTTGCTGCATATGCCCTTGCTTCTTCACTGGAAGTAGTACTTTGCATGACAGTGCTTACTTCAGTTATTACAGAGGTTTCATTGGTAGGGAAAAAAACACAATGGATTGGGATGCGGCCCGAGTGATTGCCAGTGGTTGAGATTAATTCAAGCATTCCAATCATCACCATGTTCTCAGGCCTTCACTTATTAGGAACAGATAATTAATGAGGCTACAAATACATTTAAAGGTAATCTCAAGTTATATTTGCCATTTGAAGCATGTACAGATCATTATTTATTTAGATGGCACGCTGGTGGGTAAAAGAAAACTAGAGTAATAGTTTGTCTCACTGCTTTTAAATCCAGGTTGTAGGGAAGAAGCACACTACGGAGGAAAAGCCAATCCCAGCAGCTGAACGCAGTGAACCAGTTCCTCCAGGCAGTACAGCCATCTGTGGCGTATAGCTTGTTGTTGCTATAACTGCATCCATCATTAAAAGGAACACCTTTTGTACATGCACATCATTTTGCTTAAGTAAGAGCAGGTAAGTGAAGTGGTTTCTATCCAGCTTTTATAAGAACTAAGTCAGAGTCGCTCATGTTTTCTATTGTTGGTTGCAACCACTGCGCTAAAATGCAGCAAACTTTCCATTTGCCATTTTAATGTTCTGTATTTTTATTCTTAGTCTTGTGGGCCAAGTATTTGTAAAATGGATATGCTCATTTTTTTTGTACATTTTGTGCCGCATTTCATTGCTGTCACGTTTATGCCAGAAAATTGACCCAAAACCATCCCAATGAACACAAACAGCAAACGGCACGCATTTGTACATTTTTTGTGTGGCTTTTTTTAAAATACAAAACACATATTGGTTGGTTATGTCGGAGAATGGGACCAATAGCCAAAACTACTGCCATGACAATAGTTGAATTTGATGAAAAAAGATATGTCCGTAGCCGCGTAGCGAACTATGATATGTCCTTGGATGGATCAAGGAATCGTTGAAGTGTGATATTTGCCATTACAAATGACAGTCTGATGCACACATTAGCTCCAATTTGGCTTCATTTATTGTTTGAATACATTTGCTGATCTTAGATTTCATTAAAAACGGAATGCTCTTTATGTCTGTGCGGGGTACCAATAAATTCACAAAGGTTGCCATCATCATGTGCTACCATTGCAAAATGACAGAAGAATAGATAGATCATTAGAAAGAGAATAACTTAAGTTCTTATACTTACCTGGATACTTTGTTCTTAAGGCTTATTATTCCGTGGGGACTGTGGATGGGACCCAGAAGAAACCTGGAGACACTCTGAGCGAAGGAAAATAAAAGAAGACAAGGAACTTTACAGAAAGAAAGACCTTTCTTATATATTTTTGTTGCTTAATTTCCTCCCTTTCTTCTCAGTCTGAATAATTAAGAAGAGTGGAACTGATTGGCATCTTTCTGGTTGACAATGAAGAGATTTCTAATACCGAGTTCAAGTTCGTCTGAGCAAAGTGAAGTCGCAGGTTCTTCTGACAAAAAAGAGGATTGGAAACAAAAAAACAAGTACAAAAAGAATGACGACAGATATCTGGATTATGGTTTTACATGTGTACAGGTTAATAATGAGGAGGGTCCTGAATGTGTAATCTGTTTAAAAGTTTTGGCTGTGGAATCCATGCTTCCAAGTAAACTTAAGCGGCATCTTGAAAGTCTTCACCCAAATGTGGTCAGAAAGCCAAGGGAATTTTTTTAATGATGACAAATATTTTAAAGGGACATATGTGGGTCACCGGTCTACCCAGTACCAGCTTTCTCGACCTGGGCGGCACAAAATGGACACTGCCAGCCACAGACATGATTCTGCTCTCCTGCTGCTGAGTCGAGCTCGAGCAGAGGTAGGCATGACAATAGGCATCCTGTCACAGGAAGGTGTAACCACCTCCCAGACAGGGTTTAGTGTACTGGAGCTGGGTGGGTGCAGTCAGAGTTCCAGAAACTCTGCACTGGGGGCACAGTTGGTGTCCCTGTGCATAGTCCAGCTCAAACCAGTTCTGGGAGCCACTGGCTCCTGCTCTGGCACGTAACTGGACAAAGGACATAGGCGTAGCCAATCCTCTGTCCTGCCCCTCCCCGAGGAGGGTCCACAGAATCGTTCCAACCCCTTCCCATGGGTATAAAGTACGTTACCTGACTACAGGACTTTAGATTTTTACCTGGACAAGATTCTGCTAAGAAGAAACCAAGTACTTCGACTGCCTGCACGACGCTGAACGACTGAAGAATCTCCCTTGGAGTAAGGGAGTTACCCCCAAGCAAAAGCAGGCACCTAAACGCATCTGACTGGTTTGCTTCTCCCGAGCTCCTGTGGACTTTGAAGATTTCGGCAATACAGGAGGTGGTTGCCGAAGGTCCCTAAGGTTGATCTGCCCTCTCAGCGATTCTGAGAACAGTATCCCTCGTGGGGACCGTGCAACTCGAACCCCTGTGCTCCGCGTACTTTTGCAATTGCATATGCTTGTTGACGATTCCAGAGATTGTGTATTGGACTCCGTGTAGTCTTGACCCCAAGCAGTATTTGCACTGAATATTTCCGGCCTCCACTCCTCGAGTGTCCAGTGGGCTGGTACTTTGCAAACTTGCTTGAGGTCTCCTCGCGATCCCTTGCCTGTGGGTCCTGGCAAGGGTCAGCTTGTTTGCTCTTGAGATTGCTGGTCCACACCGTAACCTGTTTCCTCTGACCGCATGGGTTGCATTTGCAAAGGCTTGTTGGTGCTCCAGCCGGACATCGACCCTTCAGGACTCGACATCCTTCGTGGGACAGCTCACCTCCGGATCCTGGTCATCCTCGACGTCTCCTGGTCCCCGTGACTGCGGAGTTAAGCAACCCTTCTTCACTCCTGAAGAACTTGACATCGGTGGGCATTCAACTACTGAGTCCCTGGTCACCTGAAGTGACCCAGACTCTGTCCCCTCTGCTGTCAGGTTCTTCTCACCTCGAATCCATGCTTGGATTCCACCGGACATTCTTCGCCCTCCTGGCAGCAGTACTTCTTTGCAATTCTCCATTGGAAACGACAAACGTTTCCGACACCACTTGACCCCTATGCACCCTGGTCCTCCGGGATAGGTAACACGGGTACTTCGGTACTCACTGGTGGGTTGGCCTTAGAACCTTCTATGTTCCAAAGGGTTTGCTCGAAGTCCTCTTAGAAATGTCTGTAACTTGTAAATTTGCAACTGTGACTTTCCCATTGAGTTGTATAGAGCACGTGTTTCCTCACTGCACCCGTCCACCGTGGGCTCCCTGTGTCACTCCTCTGGGTGGTTCCTTGGGGTACCAGTGATTCTACGTGCTCTAGCCACTGTATCTAGTCAAGTCGTTGTTATACCATTTTTTAGTATATGTTTCGGTCTCCCCCTGGAGCCCGCTGTGTATTTTGCTATTTACGAATGTTCTATTGATTTAATATTGTGTACTTTGTGCCCTATTCTCATATAGAGACTAGTAGAGAGTGTTATATTGATAAATACATATTTGTATATAAACACTGTGTGGTTCTCCTTTCACTTAGTCATTTAGGAGGTGATATTCTGGTAAAACAAGCTGCTTTACAATCCTTCTTGATTAAGCCTGAAGGCTGCTCTCTATAGCTACCACTAGGATAGCTTTCAATAAAGGTTATGTTTGACCTCATACATCATAAGGGTCGTGTGGACTGGTACAGGGTGCCCACTTTAATTAGTGGAAAGCCTATACCAGGCCACCTTCTTACACTATATAAGGAAAAACAAGCACATCCATCTCACTAGGATTTTTAAGATAAAGTCAGACTCTGTGGTTTTTCCTGTTCATTAAAAAACAGATTTTCTACAGAAGTTGTTTTAACTACTGTGTGGTTAAAAAAGGCTGTTAAATCATGGAAACATATTTGGCAATTAATATTGTATCGTTTCTCACTTAACCAATTAAAGTTTTATTAAAAGACTCTTATATGTTTATTTTGTTACAAAAATTATTATAATACCTTAATCAGCTTCATCCTTATTAGTTTCAGGGAGAAAACTGGAAGTACTTCCAAGGTCGGGCTTACATCCATCCCACCCACCCGTAAAAAGTGACATGATGGGGAGCCACGGCAAACTGCCAATTAGGTCAAAGGAGCCACAGGTCGAAAAAGTTTGGGAACCACTGGACCAATCTAATGCATACAAACATTACTAACGCAACCAAAATACGTATTGTCCCTGTAGGTGACATTGATATATTCTTCATTTTGATGTTAAAAGTCCTTTCACAAGGGAAGGACGGCATCTGTTTGTAGGCACTGTAGTTTCGGCCACTTCAAACGTGGAATTAACTAACTTCATCAAAAACTGTTTTTGGGAAAACAAACTTGATGCACATCTGTTCAGTGAAATGAAGTGTATAACAACAAAATAAACTTCTACATTACCAATATAAATAATAGAGCCAGCGGAAAATAGTTCATTACTAAAAGTTCAATACTAAACTACATCTAAAGTTCCAACATGTTTACCGGAACAACATTTAGTGTTCGAGATTATGAGTGAAACTCTTATTGCTAACATTGATGTGCTTGTACTGACAATGCAATGCCACGCACTTGTTCTGTTTACTCCCGGAATAATATTTACAGCATCACAATATTTACGAAATAAATATATACAGAACGAAAGTGAAAAAGGTACCTGAATAATGGCGTGGAAAAAGCAAACACCAAAGATGACTTTGCGCCACAGGTTTCCGAGAACATGCTCTTCAAAAAACGTCGGGGTGATTTCTGTGAATGCCCGTCTGATATTTGCACGAAGTCCTTTTGGCGGCTCATTAGTGACCTGAATACCAAGGAGAAGATTTGGTTGAGTAATGATATGTCTTAGTCTGCAAAAAGTGTGCTACTATTGTTTTTAGGAGATCCCATGAGTTACCGCACTTGCTGTAGGAGCACAACAGTCGTTGCTGTTGCATGGTTCTACGGCATGCTGGCTGAGGCGTAGAATTAATGTGACACCTCATTTGTGTAAAACTGCGATTTCTTTCAAAATGGCTGCACAAATCAATCTCTCTCTCTCTCTCTCTCTCTCTCTCTCTCTCTCGCTCTCTTATTCCCTATCCCTCTCCTTCCCCACTTCTTATTGTGTCTTTGTCACAATAAGCAATTTAGAGGTTCAGGATGGTGGATCTTTTAGGGTCTGAGATCTGACACCGTCATTCAATGATTAAGGAAACTGCTATGAAGCCTCTCTATTAGTCAACCTCAAAACATGTGTTCCACTTATGGCACTTCATGCCCATTTGAGAAATGAAGGTGAAGGGGCATTTAAACAGCCAGTACAGAAAAATTGATAAGCCCAGACAGTTTTGCAAATTCCACAACTGCAGGAAAAACACCAGGGCAAATCTACTTGTACAATTCGGCTGTTTGGGTAATCGGGAAAGGAGACAAAAGTATTTTCTCAAAAGCTTAGTACTGGGGCACAAGAAGAAGCAAATTATTGTCAGGATATTTGTGCTTTATTTACCCCATGAATAATAGAGAAAACCTATGTTCTTCACTTTTAAAAGGGGAAAGACGGGGCTACATTTAAGGCAAATCATTATGTTCCTTTTTATTAGGTACTAAACATGATTATTGATTGATAATTAAAATGATTACAGCGACTAATCGCTCTAAATCACCATTCTCCATTTTTGGATATTAGATTGAAAACACTTAAGCATCTCCCTTAGCTGTACCTCCTCTTGGAAAAGAGTGCACATTTTGTCATTATTCCATTCTTTAACCAAGTCAAGATCCTTGACCAAAACCTCCAGATAGTGGGGTGTGAGTGGGGGGGATTCTAAGTGTGGCTAGCCCCGTGCGATGATGTATGTGTGTGCATGTGTCCCCACGCATGCTCTCATAGGTGTCGGGACGGGAGGCAGGTATATGTCATTTTAATTTCCCCTGGATAGATGGCAGACTCCTCTTGGGGAGCTTAAGTAAACTAAAAATGAAAAGTGCGCAAAGGCACATTTAGAGACAGTAGCAGCCAGTTAATAAATTGCAACTGCCAGAGCCTCCTAAAAAGGAAAAGACAAAATGACATAAAAAAAGACTGAAGAAGGGAATGGGAGCAACTGATGAGTAGAGGGGGGTGAGCAATGACGGGCAGGGGGACACAGGGAGAGAATAAAAACCAGAATGGAAAAGGGTGGGTGAAGCAATGGACGAGCTGATGAGTGGGGGGGGGGCTGCACAGAGAGCTGAGGCAGGTATGTGAAGGGGTAAGCAGGACACAGACAGCAAGAAAACATAAGCATGGAGTGCTGACAGAAAAAGAAAACAATTGTTCCGTGAATGGAAGCAGTGCAAAGATGCAAGTCATTCAATCAAAAGAATGGTCAGTTATCGCTGGGGCTTTTTCCAAGAGCCTTGCGCCACCACTTTTAATATGGGAAAAAGTGACATACCAGCTGCGCAAGGGGCTTGTAAATTAGCCCCTCTGTTCCAGAGAAGGGCCAAACACAAGAACAGGATGGAAAGGCATTGAATGAGCTGCAAGAAAGTGAGATTTAGAAGAAAGCCAACCAATAATAATCAATGGGTGCTTCCAAAGCCCACTTTAAATATTGGTAGTGTAAACAATCAGTCATCCAATAATAGACAGCTAAAGTGGTCTGGAAGCAAGACTTAAAAATTAAGATTTGAATGGCAGTTTGGTTTCTTTAGGCTAAAATCCAGGCAGACATTGGCTTGAACTGTTGTCAACGATCGAAAATGATCTAAAAGTAGTTCTTTAAACCAGGTCACCACAACTAGAGAATTTCCTCAGAGAAGCCTCTAGACAATATACTAATGACAGCAAGAATTCATATTTTGGAAAATATGGGAGTGCGTTAAGGTGTAACAAATTTGATAAACTATCTTCAACATGTAAATCAGGCTAGAGACTTTACTTTTTGTGGTCTATGGTGGGCATCGATGGACAAAGGCAATGCTATTTGCAAATGCTACCTCAGATCTATTCTACTCTTCTACGGACCTCACATATGTGATGGGAAATGTTTTACTACGTTAATGTTTAATCAGTGCTTACATCCTGATGAATGGTTGCGTGACAGTGGTAAACTATTTTAATGGCACAGGATGTGGTAGTTTGTCTTTTGGTGGGTTCTGGTGGGGGATCTGCTGGTGAAATTACACCTGTCATTGAATCTCAATGGCAGAGAATCATTTCAGCAATAGATTCCAGGAAAAATCCTTTCTCTGCCCACTGAACTGTGGCATTGTCACACTGTGTCAAAACCTCATAGCTATAGTAACTTATCTGAGAATAAAAACTATACACATTGAACGGCATTGATGTTTTTGTACTATTATAACTAGGCAACATGACCAAATCACAAACTGATACTTAGTAAGCTGTATTGCAAAATAAAAAACAAATGTGTATATCTTTCCTCCATCGTTTGATGCCCAGAGCTAATTCTTGACTTCTGGGGCAACAGACAGCTACTAGCATAGAGCACCGAGCTGTGGTCGTTGAAATCAGGAGGTTGATAGGGCTAAAAAGTAAGTAAAGTAATCATTTGGCTTTTCCCAGTTTTACCTCATTTTGTGATTGGTAATATGGCAGAAGCCTGTATGAGTAGCGGGCAGAAACGTCAATGATAATGTAGGATTGAGGCTGGCACAGCAGAGTGAATGGACCTACAAAAGACTAAGAATGGAGGCGCGGAAAGTCTAAACAGAAACAAGGGGGTATTCAATGCTGTCTATGAGCAAGCTTCCTAGTCTTCACTAGCAATGTCCAGACCAGAACATGCAATCATGCTAATGGGTAATGGCATGATTAGACAAGGCCGGGGTACTAAAAGAATGAAACATCCATATTACCAATAGGGTTCGAACAATGTGCTCACTTGCAATTAAGTATTGCGTTATTTGCCTTATGACGTCAGGAAACACAGAGGTTTAAATAGTCCACAATGTACACACGTTACTATGGAGTTAGCTATGTCCTATTTTCCACTTCATACTTTGTTTTCACTCTTATATAATCATTCCCGGGCTTGCATACCTTACAGATCTTAAGAATGCCACTGTACCTTAACTGAATTCTGCAACACTGTGACAGGAAATGCGTCACTCGGCATAGAACTTAAAAACAGTCTGAAGTTTTCATGAATTGCAGTGTCTGTAAAGAGAATAAATGAATAATAAGCCCTTTACAATAAGAAAACATTTTCGACAGTGCACTTCCTAAGCATGCGCGGCATTTACTGCAATTTCTTAATTAGAAATACAACGATTGAATTTCAATAAATCGGGGATTGTTTATCAATGTAATTATATCTACTGAGTACTAAGCAGGAGGTAGGGCTAATGACTCTTGAAATTCATAATGGTTAAACTTAGTGCTCTAGCTGGAGGCCACAGTTATGAATAATCTGCAGCACACACAGTAGGAGCCACAGCAAACTGGAAAGGTGAGCCTAGTCTAGCTTCAGTATTCCCCTATTAGAAAAACATAAACATACCCCAAAGTGGCTCCTCTGAACAGTCTTTATATGTGAGAAAAGTCAGGAACCAGCCAGGGCCCCAGTAATATTTTTCATGCTGTCACTTAGCGGGAGCATCACATCTGCGAGAGGGAGTTTAGTGGTAGTGTACAGTGCGCGTGCTGGCATCCTATGTCATATATGGAGTTTATAGGTGAGCAATAGCGAATATGCCTATAAAATGCAGCAGATCCACCATCAAGGGAGACAATGTGCATTTTACGACACTTAACATGGCAAGTAAAAGATTCCCTTCAACATGAGCTTACCTTGTCCCTAGAGACAAAGGAAGTCTTAGACACGGCGGAGTAGAGAGTGGGAGTCATTCTTTAGAGTACTGCGCGGATTTGTTATATAACCCAGGCAAAACAAGGTCTAACTGTTTGTACAAACCACCTACAGCTTGCATTATTTGTGGCAGCTTTGTCTATGGGTCTGATCTAACTGAAAGGGAACTAAATGTAACTACTCCTGGTACCATTATCATGTCAAAAAGCATTCAAACACGTTTAATTTGAGCTTTATCAAAGAAATGGCAAATGGCAAATTAACAGCAGGTGAGGTAAAAATAATGACAAAAATAATACCCTGGGCAGATAAAATAGGAGCTACTGGACAATCACTCAAAAGCTCATAAAATAGTTCTCTTTATTGATTTACGAACTATAGGCCCACATGCATCAAAGGAAAAAACGGTCGCAAACGGGCAGATTCGTTGCGACCGGTATTTTTGCATTTGGGATGCATCATCCCAAATGCAAAAATCGCAATTTAAGTAATCTCTAAATTGCGATTACTTAAATTGCGATTGCATTTAAGGAATCGCAAATTGAGATTCCTTAAATGCAATGCATCAGAGTAAAAAAATTAGCGATTTCACTAATAGGAGTAGCAAATTACCATCAATTTGTGCTTGATGGTAATTTGCAAAAACTTTGAAAAATGCACCAAAGTGCATTTTTCAAAGCACATGCCCTTGGGGTATGTGTATGTGCAACATGTACTCATATGCATATTTCAGGGGTGCAACAGGGTATCCTTTTGGAACCCTTGCACCCATGAAATTGCATTCGCAATTTGCGAGTACCTATTGGGTACTCGCAAATTGTGAACGCAATTCCCATTCTTTCCTACGGGCCTCTAGGCCCATAGGAATGAATTGGAAGACATTCCTTGATTGCGAGTCGCAATTTGCGAGTCGCAATTACGGAATGTTTAGAAATCGCTATTTTTTTTTGCGTAGGCTTTTGCGATCCCTTAATTGCGATTCCTTAATAATCGCAATTAAGGAATCGCAAGAGCCTACCTTTATGCATGTGCCCCATAGTCCCTTCATATTACATAATTAATTTAAGAAAGCATGAGCCACGTCCCTGATCAGGCAGGCTTCTTCGGCTTTAATGGCTCCGCACCATGAGTTCCCAGTAAAAGAACATATGAGAATAGCAATTTAAAATGGTAGGCCACCGTAGCGATATGGGTTCTATTCGTGCAAACCATTTATTTTTCATTGTGGACCTCTGGTACTGACTTCTGCTGTGTAAGGCTCCGGAATGGGATTACCCTGGAAAACTGGCTATGAGCTGCAAACTTCAGTGCCCATTTTTAGTGTAGGTCTGCTGCCTGCGGACAGCTACGGTAAGGGACTTTGAGAACACTTGTAAAGATGCTTGAAAACTTTTAGGCTGAAACAAGTATATTGTTGTCTGTCTCAGCCTGTCATCTGCACAGAGGTAGGCGTGGTAGAATATAAAACCCAATCTAAATTGTATGTGGCCTGACCCAGAGAAATGCTAAGGCCTTATAGTTTGGCTTAAGTTGATCATTTGTATTGTTTTTCAGATTGTGCACTTTATGCCTCAAATGTGTTAAACTATAACTTCTGAATATTACCCTTATACAAGCTCTAGAAGCAGCTTCTTATGTACGTTTTCTTCGGTCTAGATCTAAGGTCTGTTTTACACGGGCTGGATTCTTTCTTACATTTAGGTATTAAGTTTGCTTTTCTGAGTTTCCCCCTAATTAAATTTGCTCTTCATCTTCTTAGCTAAGTAGAATAAACTGCTGGGCTTCTCACATTACACATTAAAAGTTTCCAGAACAACAGGCACATTCCAGGGAGGGTTAGATCTCCAGCTGAAGGAAGAAGTAGGGGTTATGAATACGAGAGGCTGATGGCAGTATTCACCTGTGATTTAGATTAGACATTAGAGGGTGTTCCCATCATGAACAATAAAGGTAAGGCATGCTCATGTCTCCAGTGCCGATCAGGAGACCCCTCTGAAGCGTGAGAATGAATGGGATGGACTGAAGGGGTGGGCAAAATACATCAGTGATGACGCGACCATTGGTTGGTAAGATTTCCAATTTGGAAACTTTCCCAGGATACTGGGCGAGGGTAGGATAATCAGTGGGCTGACCCCTGTTAGTTTAAATTAAAGGTGAATGGGAAATAGTCAACCTTAGATTGAGAGGGCACTCCACGAAAGACAAAATATTCCTTCTCTCTTTATGACCATCCGTGCAGGTAGGATGATCTGAAAGGTGCCTTGGAAGAAGTAAGACGACCCAGTTCTGCTGTTTAACTCGTCAGGAGACCTGGTGCTGCACTCTCCCTTGACATGTCTGTCGAACCATGTTGGACTCTCTCTAGGGCTAGTGGTTCAAGCTTCCTAATCACCTCCTTAGACCATTGGGGAGAGGACAAGATGTGACACTGAGGTGACCCTGTTGGCCTGCCACATGAAAGAGTGGGCACAATAAACTCATGCCACTGTACTTTAGCACCCAAGCACAAGAGTCTGTGAGGCTGTCTTGCCAGAGACATCTGGCACAGAGTGGTCGGCTGCCGGGGATCTTTGGGTCACTTCCATGTAGCTGGAGCTGCTCAATGTCAAGGAGACCAATAAAGAATGCACAGTAGGGTAGGCCCAGAACCCTTACAAAGAAGCTGCTGTTGCCACGAAGTGGAGGCAGTAAACTAGAGGGTTGAAGATATTCTCTAGAAATGTGACCCTGATAAGAGGAGTGCCTACCCTGGATTGTAATTGTATTTATATAGCGCTTACTACCTCTGACAAGATGTTGAAGTGCTTTTTTGGCGAGTAGCACCCTACTCCGGAACCCATAAATAGATGTGGCAAGCCCAGTTGACTAAGCCCAGGCTATTAACCCTGATGGATAGGAGAGGTTCTTGCAGCAAAACTCTGGAAACACCAAGCAGCTCCATGCAGCTATGATCAGGTTCTAGCACTTTGAAGGTGTCACTGGGTGCAGCTTTGTGATCACCCACTTCTAAAATCTAAATCTTCAAGCCGGCCGAGTGAAGAAAATGTACTTGCTGCTGCATGTTTTCTGAATATGGGCAATTGAAAGTTAGTTTTTGGGAAACCCTCGAACTGTACAGAGCAGTTTCTCAAATATTCCCTTTTGGGGATCTTCTGTAGAAGGCTGTTGGGCTTTTGGTGGTCAAGGGAGGTTGGATACAGGATACAGAGTACTCCCATCAGAGAAAGAGACCTAATGTTATTGTAGAAGCTTGTAGGCCTATATTGATCATTGCAAAAGCCTGTGTGAAAGCTTGTAGGACTATCTTTTTAATGGTGAAAAGCATAGTTCAAACACAAAAGGCCAGTATTATTGGATTGTTAAGACCGTAGGCTAAAGCTTGTAGTAAGGTATATTGTTTCAAGGAATCTCATAGATTACAATAGTAGGCAATGTATTTTGGTGTTAGTTACCCTCTATGACAACTCCTTGGAGTAGAAGATTTTCTATGTTGAAATTCTTGTGGGATCTCTTAGGATGCATTGTGTATCGTTTTTACAGATATCATTTTGAGTATATTTGTAATTTTTTATATATGAAATTAGATGCTTCTAATTAGATACATTATCATCATTTGAGGTTTACCATCTGTAAAGTATCAGCCTCTCTTTTTTTTAAAGCCAGTGGCGTTTTTGAGAAAAAAGTAGGGATATTTACTGCTATTGCCAAACCACCAGTTGTTCTGACTTTGTCATCATGGATGTATAAGCTCCTAGGTCAAAAACACGCTACAGGGGTTAGGTTTTTGGTTTTATGCATGTTAATGCATCTCTAAACTGTTCATGGCAGAACAGGCTGATTAAAAATGCAAGTAAACCACACAAAACTGGTAATAAATAAAGTAACATTTGGAAATGTACATTTGAGCTGTCTAAGGAGTCAGGTAAACGTTTAAAAGAAAAAACAAATAACCCCCAAAAAACTACAAGGTTATGCTGTGTTAATGATTATATTTCCCATTCAACACCCCGAAAACAAACATGAAATGGTTGATGAACAATCTGCCATTTGTGAAAAATAATAAATGCTGAAAGCGCGTACAGTGAAGTGGCTCCAACACCACTGAAAACCTGCGGCCAAAGTCAATAGAAATCCCATAGTAACTCACAAAGATTATTGACAAAAACGTAACGTACCTCTCAACATGTAAAAGTGAACTTTGTTGTTTCTAGGAT
The DNA here is from genome assembly GCF_964204655.1 of Triturus cristatus. Lineage (NCBI taxonomy): Eukaryota > Metazoa > Chordata > Amphibia > Caudata > Salamandridae > Triturus > Triturus cristatus. The sequence goes on along the minus strand of NC_140581.1, from coordinate 1,183,672,908 downwards.
GGTGATTTGGCGTAAGTTAATAGAGCTGAACATGTTTGCAGGTAAACGATGTAAAAGAGCCCCATAGGACGCATCTGACTTTTAAGAGTCTAAATAGGATCCCAAATTAGATGGTACCCTATGAACGAGGATGAGGTTAGCAATACATGCAAGCTAACTCGCAAGCAGCTATGCCAGTCATGCAACATTTTGAAAATATGCACATAGAATGGAAAAAATAGTATTAACAGGTGACTCAGTTCACAATCAGACACACCTTTGACTTGAAAAGGCAGCTGGTAAGTACTTTATAAAGAGAGTAGAAAAGAAGAGTCTTATTGGAACGGGGTGTCATTTAGGCGTAGAATCTGTTTTGTTAATTTTTAGGTCTCGCCTAGCATTGCAGTGCAAATGCGCTGCCATCGCTTTGCGAGGCATGCAGTATACACTATAGTGTGCAAGCTTTGTGGAAACTCAGCCCACTCTCCGACCCATCTTCTTCATTGGGTTAGGTTCTAAATGCTGCCTTCCGATTGGTTTTAAGCTTGTTAGTCCCTCCTCATAACAGCCATGTCAGTCATTTGTGGCCTTCCACGGCTACTGGCCCCTTCACAGCACAGACTACTTTCTTTTATTTGAGGTCTCGCCTAGCATTGCAGCGCGAATGCACTGCCATCGCTTTGTGAGGCGTGCAGTATACACTAAAGTGTGGAAGCTTTGTTGAAGCTCCACCTACTCTCCAGTCCATCTTCTTCATTGGCTTAGGTTCTAAATGCTGCCTTCCGATTGGTTTTAAGCTTGTTAGTCCCTCCCCATACCAGCCATGTCAGTCATTTGTGTTCTTCCACGGCTACTGGCCCCTTCACAGCACAGACTACTGTCTTTCTGTGCCCCCCCTTCCACAGGCCGATGCCTTCTTGCCACCGCCCCGCTCGTCGCCGCGCACGCATTGCTATTTGCAATGCAACAGGTCTTATGTAAATGTGAGTCCTATTGCATTGCCAATGCTTGTTGGTATTACTCTAATCTGTTTCACGCAGTGCTTTAGGGTCACAACATTATATAACCTACCCTGTAGATGAGACAATAGCCGCGGTTCAGTAATTAGACGAAAAAAAATGTATGCTCTCCGGTTTTCGCTTATTCGCCGCGCCAATGTCAGTGCCGACAGAGCCCACAAGAGGGCAACAGAGCTACAAACAAAATGACTTTGAAGCAATTTATTTTCAAGACAATCAAACTGTCCATATCCGAACCATCATTTCAATGTATGCTGCAGAATATGAAAATTCTCTATTTCCATACATGTGGGCTAAGTAAAATTCAGCAATCCAACACACTTAAGAACTGATTTCAGACATTTTCAATTGTGTGCCCCAGGGAGTATTGTCCTCATGTTCCGATCACAATATTGCTTCAAGAGGAAAGGTTTATCCATTCGTTAAAAAGAGCTGCTTTTTTTACACTGGAAAATAAACATCCGGGATTTAATTTTAAAAAATCTGAGATTTAAGTACTCGAACATTCCTTGCTGAGTACAAACGTGTCCCCTACCTCTCCTGGCCCGACCAGTCTCCTGTATGTGACAATCTCTTGGGGCTCCCAGACATTTCCCAGGTCACAGCACGGGCAAGAAGATGTACTCTGCAGGAGGAAGAGAGGCTCTGCTGCAGGGTGAACCGTGCGCAGCTTGTTCTAAAATCCACGGCAAGGCAAATATGCTGTCAGTATGTTTTTAAAATGACTTAAAAGGTTTCTCTTTGCTACAGAGTACATGCAGTTCTCTTTGTTTATTGACTCGTTCAAGTAAGTGAATTGTGTAGCTGTGGTGCGCCAGACTCCCGGACTGCTCATTTCACTGGTGTTACATTTTGAAATAATATAGCCTGCTGTGACCGCTGTGTGTATCTCCCAGCCTCTCCTGAGGCTTGCCCAGCACCATGCTGTCATGAAACTGCCAACTGCGCCAGCCGGAGTCCGCGAGTCAGCTGACTCTAATTAATGTACGCTATAGGCCCCGAGGCAGCTGGGCTCTATGTTAGGGCCTCTCACACCCTGTTAGGTGGTTCTGCAGTATAAACGCAAGTCCTTGCTCCTTTTAGTGTTAATTCTTAGCAGAGCCATGTGACCTACTTTCTAGTTGCCCGCTTTTTTTTTCCTAGTGGTGACATCTGAGGCTAATATTAGTAGTTACTTCACAAGTTTTACTTTCCTGCTTACAGCATTCGCTTATGAATAATGTGGCCTCTGCAGTGACAGCTTTACCGTCTTAGTTCACCCCACTCCAAGTGAAAAACCTTATCCCAACACATTAATTTTTTGCATGGCCTCGTCTTGGACAACAAACACCACCTGGTAAAAGTGATTTGTTTTATTCTCCTTGTCTTACCATGCTCCTTTTCTTTTCTTTTTGTCTGATTGGCATGGCTTCTGCCTTTTTATTCTTATTAGTCAACACATTATGCCAACCAAAATTCACAAGTTTATTATATGATCAGCATTGTACAAGAGAAGCAATAAAATAGCAATAGAATAAAACACATAATTCCTATCACTTTTATGAAATATTTAAGTAAACAAGACTCGGTGTCAAGAACAAAAGTATGGGCATGGTCTTCAATGCTATGTCATATGAAGTGATGCTCGCCCTCTTTCATATCTGCCAAGGTTTCAGATTGGTATGTATGATATTTTGATAATTTTGTTGTAATTATAACTCAGCCACCTCATGAATTTGCATCAGTTTTAAGATCTTAGAGTTTCTCGTTACTCAAATGGGTCAGATATTTATGTTTCCCTCATCTTTTATTGGTTGATTTTGCTGGCGAGAAAAGTGTCACTCATGGTGGTTCTAAAGACACTCATAATTACACAGAAATTATGAAAATGTCACACATAGCAATCTAAAACTTTGGCAGCTATGCTCTCGGGTAATTTCCGCTTTTCCTACCTCGTGCTTCAGCTGCTCGGTGTTTTTCCCACCAGAGCAGCAAACCCCAAGCCCTGCAGCGCACAAGGAACTTCCCTTCCATTACAGTCCATTAAAGTAGCAAGTTGATCAGAGCACGAGCTCGAAGCACTTCTACACGCGGGGTGCGGGAGCCTGCGAGTCGAATGTGAGTAGGAAAGCACTGTGCCACAGTGGGATGAGTGCTGTGTTCATCGTCAAAGGAAAAGTATTTTTCAGATGCGTCAGTGCTTAATTTATCAAATAATGAGTACCGGTGCCCAAAGCTCTGATCGGAAGCCCTATTAAATAAATGTTGGCGGGCCGAATACCAGGGCTCTCTAGAATTGAAACCACCCCAGGCCTCTTTAATCCAGTACCTGACACCCTTGGCTCGTTTATTCCTCTTGCTGGTTCCTGCTGTCTCACTTTGTGACGGTACTTAAGTCTTTCTCATCCTCCTTCTGTCCCCTTTGTGTGTTTAGGTCGAGCATTCGAGACCTCGTGTATATACTTTAGTATATACTTATATGTGTATGTACTATGTGGGCTCTGGAGATCAGCCCTAGGACTTGTCTGCTTCCGTTCAACTGCCTCTATTTGTCTTGATAGAAAACGACCAGCAGAGGTCAGTAAAACACCAGAATCACTTTAGCATGATCTAGATTCCAGTCCATAGAAACTGTCTTCCACAAGCACCTGTAGAATTTTTTTTTTCTCAAATCTTGTATTTTCAGTGATATGACCACCGAAGGACCTGATTTTATATTAAAAACAGAGCTTTGGAATATACCATTTCCAGCTGAAAGGCAATATTTCTCTCCATGTGTTCCCATACCTGACGTGTCAAGAGTTTGGTGCTTACTCTCCCTCCATTTTAAAGAACAGTAGAAGTTCAGCACCCAGGCTAATGTGCTGCATAGCTAAGTACATATAGGTTCCCAAAGGTGAGACCGATTGCATTGCAAATGCTTGTTGTAGGTGGTTATCCGTATTTTTTTAATCAACCTAGATGCAATACCAGGTAGAACCCCTGGGATTGCAATAAAGATTATTTTTAGAAACTGTGCAGTCCATATCATTGCACTAAAAGGGCAGCGGTATCCCTTCCTGTGATGGCACAAGCGTTAAAAAGCATGCGATCTCACTTCCGCCAATTGTGCCTTCACGAATGCACATAATATTGCCCTAATGCGTCGACTGCAGAGACAGTGCGAATGTTTATTGTAGAAGGACGTGATTGCGTTCTTCTATGCAATTATGTGTATGCCATATTTCCTCATGGAACTTCTACTAATTCACGCTTCATTGTTGAAAATGGCAAGCTATGCATGAATGACTTTTAGCCCAGAATATCACGTAACCCCACGTATATGCAGATCTGTTAATTTGAAACATTTAAACTATGAAATCTGTAGTTTCCGTCCCCAACATTACAAAATCCAGTGCCTTTTTAACAAGCCCATTATTTTTGCATCTCATAATTCGGATGTGAAATCTAAAGCACTGGATTCCTCACAAGCAGACCATGAAATTAACAAAAAAAACAAGCATGGGAAGATCCTTCACATTCCGTTAACGGTTAACCGCATCTCCACTCCGACAGAACTCTTTCCAGCTAACTCTTATGCATTTCAATGGAAAGGAAGCCAAACATTGCGCGTGCGCTCTCTCGACTACATGTAGCTTTATCGATCTTCAACCATATTCTTCCAGCATGCGGACTATTATCACATCGGCCCACTGGCACAGCGGAACCTGAGCCCCCTCCCCCTGCAAGGTCGTGGAGGGGCCCCCTCCGGACCAATTAAGGAACTCTCCGGACAAAGTACTGTGCTGAGTGTAGCGGTCTAGTTGTTAGCGCGTCACGTGACGTGACGCGGGTACGCAGGTTGACGCTAGGATGCGCGCGCAGGAGTAAGCGCGGAGCGTGAGGAGAGGGGTGCAGGGCAGCGAGCGGAGAGAAAGAGGTGGCCGGCGCTCCTAGGTGTAACTGCTCACTGTTGTGCCAATAAACATAGCGGAAAGATAACACTTGTTCCGAGTGCTCATTTACCAACATTACAGTGGCGACGAGGTCGGGACGGAAACCGGACCGACGGGGGGAAGCGCAGTAGAAGGCTACACTCCACGTGGCCCCACGAGTCGAAGGAAGACACGCTACCAGGCCATCAAGCCCAAACAAAACACCGCACGGGCCGCCTGGAAGGGGGAAGTCACGAGATACGACCCAGCCAACTGCGGAGATCGACCCCAGGCACAGAGCACCCGAGGAGCGTGGCAGTGCCACGGTACAGTAACCAAACCACAAACAGGCCACAGAGACGACGCCGTTCTCAACCAATAAAAGCACACGAGCTGCCCTCGCACGTAATCAAGCACAGAAAGCGCTGCACTGGCTACCAAAGAGGAGGAAGTGGGGCCCAGTGACAAGAGCCCCCAGAGGATCGAGCACACAAGAAACAACGACAACACCCCAGGCAGCCCCCCGAGTAAAGTCACCGTCGAAACAAGCGCCAAGGAAGCAAAGATGAGTACCCCGGCAGGGTATGCGATTGCACCGGTGCAATTCCTAACGAAACCCGGTGAACCAATGATGAAATGGGAGGACTGGAAGGAATACATAGACAATTTCATAGGGGTTTTGGAGGACGAGAACGAAGAGAAATTCACACCCCAGAGGAAAAAACGCATCCTGCTACTAAATCTAGGGCCTGAAGGTCTGAGAATATACAAGAGCCTAGTGCCCACGAAGAGAGAAGACACAGACGATGACGTGTATGCGCACGCGGTGGAGGACCTGGATGAGCGATACCGCCCCACCGTCTGTGTTTCGGTAGACAGATATAATTTCCAGCAAAGGAAACAAAAGGTGGGAGAATCCATCGAAGAATTCGTAGCAGCACTGAGGAAGCTAGCAGCCCCGTGCAGGTACGCACTGTGGGAAGACGAATTTATAAAGGATCAAGTGATCATGCACACCACCAGTACAAACGTGCAGGACAAGCTGTGGGCGAGTGGGGACACCACACTCAAGGAAGTAATGGTCATTGTGAAGAGGGCGGAACTCTCGAAGAGGTGCGCCGAAGCTACCAGAAAAGACACAGGCGCCCCAACCATGGTGAACAGGATACAGGAGGGTGATCACCGCAGGGACCAGAAACCCAAGCCTCCCACAACCAAAGGGACCAGCAGATGGCAAGGGAAACAAGCGGACGGTGAGAGCAAGAAAACGTGCTACAGGTGTGGAAGCTGGTCCCACGAAGCCCACGACAGACGTTGCCCGGCCTTCAGAGCCAAATGCATGCACTGCGGTATCATGGGCCACTACGAGAAGGTGTGTCGGAAGAAACAACAGAAAGGAGTGGTGAAATACATGGACCAAAGCGCGGAAGACCCGGAAGACGCCACGGAGGAGGAGGTGGTCACCGTACTGTGCATATATGATCAGGTACTGAGCGTGGATGCCAAGAGATCAACCAAACCGGTCCTGGAAATGTCCGTGGGCGGCATAACCATCTCGGTTGTGGCAGACACCGGATCCCCATTCACCATCGTACAGCGTGCAGTGTGGGTAGAACAATTCCAACCCAAGTTGGGCCCTAGGCTGGAGAAACTAGACATACGACCGGTAACATACAATGGTGATCGCATCCCCATGCTAGGGTACCGACGCCTGTTGTTCGAATTCAGAGGCCGTACGGCGTGGTGCAAGCTGTACGTGGCCGAGAAAGGACCCTCCGTCCTGGGATGGTTGGACCAGGGCGACCTGGGCATAAAACTCGACCCAGGGGGGAAGGAACAGATCCTGCTCACAGACCAGGTGGAATGGCTGGACACAGACAGATGGAAGGAAAACTACCCGAGAGTGTTTGGGGGTGCAGTAGGAAAAATGGAGAAATTTCAACACAAAATAGTGCTGAAGGAAGGAGCCACACCAGTAGCACACAAAGTAAGGAATGTGCCCATTGCAGTAAGGGAAGCTGTCCAGACGGAACTCCAAGACCTGGAGAAGAAGGGCATCATAGAACCCATAACCTGTGCCGAATGGTTGGCGCCTTTGGTGGTCGTGATGAAACCCAACGGGAAGGTCAGGCTTTGCGTAGACTTGAGAGAACTCAATAAGAACATAGTGGTGGAGAAATTTCCCCTTCCCAAGATAGAGGAGATGCTGGCACGAACCAGAGGAGTCCAGTGGTACTCCACCATCGACCTTACATCGGCTTACCACCAGGTAGCCCTACACCCGGACAGCAAAAGTCTCACATCGTTCATTACCCCGTTTGGGTGCTACAGATTCTGTCGCATGCCGTTCGGGTTGGCCTCGGCGGCGGCCGTTTTCCAGAAGATGATGCACCAGCTGTTCAGAGACTGCAAGGACGTGCAGTACTTCCAGGACGATATACTGGTGATGGGCAGAGATAGGAGGGACCATGACCGGACTCTGGAAAAGGTGTTACGGACGCTGGAAGCTAAAGGTCTCACGGCGGAATGGTCGAAATGCCGGTTGGGAATGCAATCGGTGACCTATTTAGGCCACGAAATAGGGCAACAAGGGGTCACCCCCAAGATGGAAAACGTGAAGGCCATCGTTGAAGCTCCGGCCCCCAAGAACAAGGAGGAGGTCAGGTCCTTCCTGGGGATGGCGGAGTACTACAGTAAATTCGTGGTACAATTCGCATCCAAGACCTATAACTTGAGGAGGCTAACCAGAGAAAGCACGGTGTTCCAATGGACACCGGAAGCCCAGGCGGAATTTGAAGTCATCAAAAAAGGGATCCTAGAAGCGATGCCTCTCAAGGGTTACGACCCGCAAGGCGCCACCATACTCATCACGGACGCCAGCGACAAGGGGTTGGGCGCTGTACTCATGCAAGACCGAGGAAGTGGAGAAGTGGAGACGATAAGCTTCGCCTCCAGAGCACTGACGGAGACAGAAGGCAAGTACAGCGTCATTGAGAAGGAGATGTTAGCGGTAGTGTGGGCCATGACGAGATTCCGGCAATTCCTATGGGGTACCCGATTCCTGCTCAAAACGGACCACAAGCCGTTAGTGAAGGTTCTGACGTCGTGTGGTCACGCCAGCGCCACACCCAGGATATCGAAAATGTCCCTAAAATTGTTGGACTACAGATATGATGTAGAGTACATCCCGGGAAACAAGAACCGAGTGGCAGACTACCTGAGCCGAGCGGCGGCCATGGAGCCGGGAGAAGAAGACCCCGCGGACAGAGGAGAGATGGTGGCTCTCATTGAGGATCAAGAGAAGATCATCAGCAGACAGGAGTGGACAGCCGCGTATGACGAAGATGCGGACCTGATGGAGATAAAAGCCCACATCACCCAAGGGTGGCCTGACAAGAAAAAGGTGAAACCCAACCTCAAACCTTTTTATGAAGTAAGAGAAGAATTGACCGGGGGAGATGAGGGCATATTCATATACCGGGGAGACAGAGTAATCCCCCCCACGAATCTCATCAACAAACTACTGGACCTATTGCATGAAGGCCACCTGGGTATTGGGAAACTCAAAGCTAGATCGAAACAGAATTACTGGTGGCCAGGCATGGACATGAGAGCAGAGAGACATGTCAGGGAGTGCCCCCAATGCCAAGGGGCGGACAAAACGTTGAGGCCATTACGCCCGGCTCTGGGGAAATTCGACACGCCCGCCAACCCATGGGAAGAGTTGTCCATAGACATTTTAGGGCCGGTGCTGGATGACCAGAGCGTACAAAAATATGTGTGTGTCCTCATCGACCGTTATTCCAAGTGGCCAGAGATAAAAGTGAGCGAAACGATGGACACGGAGAACATCCTGGAGTTCCTATCGGAAACATTCACCCGAGAGGGAATTCCCAAGTCCATCTTAAGCGACAACGGGCCACAATTCACATCAGAAAAATGGAAACAGTTCATGGGGAGGAACGGCATCGAGGTAAAGCACACGGCCATATACCATCCGGCAGGTAACGGTCTGGTGGAACGATTTAACAGAGTGGTGATGGGGGCCATTCAAGCAGCCATCACCTGCAACAAAGACTGGAAGAAGGCGGTGGAGAATATGGTATGGGCCTACAGGATAACGCCCACAAGCACAGGGTACAGCCCGTTCCAAATATTGAGAGGACGTGAACCTTTCACGCACGACAACAGAATCTGGAAGGAGAAGGTAGTGACCAGTGAATGGTCTCCGGCAGTCGTGAGAGCAAATATGGAGAGGGCTCAAGCCATCTACACCAACAACTACAACAAGAGGAGGAGTGTGAAGGACACTCGGTTAGTGAGAGGAGAATGGGTGAGAGTAAAGTTGGCTACCCTACAAAGGAAAGGAGACAGCAAGTACAGCAAGCCCATGCAGGTCAAGGAAGTGTATGACAGAGCGGCTCTGCTCAGCGACGGGAACGTGTGGTCGCAGGACCGCATGGCCCGGTGCAACAAAATATTGAGATGGGAACAGTGGGAGACGGAAGGCGAAGGCACGGGAGACGCGGATGGAGAGAATAAGGCGAGCGGAAGTGAAGAAAGGGAAGAAGCAGGCACAGGAGAGGAGCAAGGAGGAGAGCAAGGGGGTGAGACCCCAGTGGCAGAGATGGACAGGCTGGGAGGTAATCGGAACAGTGGGGGAGCGATGGCCGAAGGGACAGAACGTGAGGAAACACAGAGCCAAGGGGCTCGAGGGTCAAGCGGTAAGGTGACCAGGAGCGGAAGACAAGTAGTAAGGCCTTCCAGGTTCCAAGACTTTGAACTGGACTGCGAACTGTAAGTGACTTATTGTTGGGTCGGTAAAAGGGGGAGATATGTAGCGGTCTAGTTGTTAGCGCGTCACGTGACGTGACGCGGGTACGCAGGTTGACGCTAGGATGCGCGCGCAGGAGTAAGCGCGGAGCGTGAGGAGAGGGGTGCAGGGCAGCGAGCGGAGAGAAAGAGGTGGCCGGCGCTCCTAGGTGTAACTGCTCACTGTTGTGCCAATAAACATAGCGGAAAGATAACACTTGTTCCGAGTGCTCATTTACCAACATTACACTGAGGGGGCCCCCTGGACCTTGGGGGCTGCGGGGGCCTGTGTTATGCCACTGCATAAGAGCTCATTAAGGACTGCTACAAAAACTCCAGGAGGCGCAGCAAACACAGACAGCTTGACTGACATACCTTGCGATTGTAAACTCTTTCTTTTTGAATATTTTGATCATGCAAGCAAAAGAAAGCAATTGGATTTGGACAGCCACGTGTAAAGGTGCCTAACAGCGTCTCAATACAATACCGGCTTGCTTCAGAGAGCTGCAGGTTAATCTACTTAAACTGCCTTCTCGTCCATCCCGCACGAGATGTCATTTCTGCTAGATGCCAACAGCGGCTGCCGGAACCTCACGGCATCGTCTGAAGATCATACCTGTTGACAGAGTCGCTCTATCAGCACTAACAATCGTTTCCCTGTGGTGGGACAGGCTCGCAATAGGAGAAGAATATGATTCCAGGCCCGCTATTTCCTCACACCATCACATGTATTCGTACCCCAAGGACAGGCAAGCACAGCGTTCCTAAAACTGAAAATGTTTAAACTCCTCTCCCTCCTGGTATGTTTATAAAGGAGGGTCTCGACCCGGAAACCTTTTGAGTTGAGTTACAAGCAGCTCAGTGCTGAACGTCAGTGTACCCGTTCAGCAAATGGCAGTTCATATAGAGCAGGTTTTTCAGTGTTTTTTCCTACTTATACTTTATTTGAATATATTTAGTGTTTTAAACAAGGTGCCTTAAATCATACAAATTGTACCACAAAACTTAGAGGTATATTCCAAACTACAAATCATATAAACAACTGACCAAACCCTGATAAAGCACCACACAATCACACAGCATATAATGAGGATAAGTCAAACATACCCTGGAATTCTGTCTTATTACACAACATTACATTTTAGTGTTTTATTACAGCCTGTGGTGGTATGTTTGTGACATAATGCTTCAGTTTAAAATGAATACAGCAATACATACTTGGCTCCGTAAATGTCTTTATGAGTTCCTCCATAGGCAACATCCACGATACTGCTAAGTGACAGTTTTGCAGAAACACCCAATTTCCAGATTTCAGGGCATCTTTAATCAACTTTTCTGCAATAGGGCCTTGACCCTGCCCCAGTGAAATTGATTGTACTCTGAAAAACACAAACAATAGTGTTGGTTGCATTTCAAGTTACTGATGATCATATTACTTACCTTTGGTAAAACTCTTTCTGGTGGATACTTTAACTGCAGATTCCTTACTTTCACAATACTCCTCAGGTGCAGTGCTCCTGTGCTTAACTAGGTGGCGCTGTGCATCTCCATGTAGGCTTTGTTCCATCCCAGAAGTGACAGAGCAGAGCCGCATCCATAAGCAGCACCCCTATGTGCTGATATCACTTTCTTGCATGACTGTTTCTGTGCCTACAGACACAGAATACAAAATAACTGTCAGTACCAGAATGAAGATCTCTAATTTGAGTATTTTTTAGATGGTAAAAAGACACCACTCTACAGAATGCATATGTGGGGGGGCAGTGAGGGAGTCTGCGGTTAGAGTATCTACCAAAACAAGAGTTATCTAAGGTAAGTAACCTGGTCTTCTGATGGATAATTCTAACTGCAGATTCCTCACCTTTCAGAATAGATCTAACTATACAGCCATCCTGGACCTCACTAATTAACATATAAAAAGAACTGCCATTCTGAGAATCTTTATCCTGAAATAAAACAAAGGACTACATCACTAGCTCTTCGCTAGCCATTGATCATTATAGCCATCCTGATCTAATTTACATCTATTCCACATCTACCTAAACCCTATTCCTTCCCCTCGCCTAGCGCAGCTTCTCTCTCAGCCTCGTTACCCGCCCCCCGTAAAGGCAGCATCCCTCACTTCCCTGTCCCCCTAAGATCAACCTCTCGCCTAACCCTGAGTAACTATCCCCTTAAGGGCAACATCTTGCTTAGACTTCTACCCATTGGTTTACCCCTCAATAATCTAGTGACACCCACACTATGGAGCGCACCGGGAAATGCACCTACTCCATCACATACCCTCCTAACCTCACTAAAAAAGCAGCCAAAGGCTTCAAATACAACCTATTAAAATCTCACCCGGAAACCCCTATCTCTGACCCCTACTTCTCAATGAACAAGGGGCTCATTAAGAACGATATCATATTCTACACTAAAAGAAGAGCTCAATGGAGAAAAGCCTTTATCGCTCTCTTTAAGGTCTCTAACTTAAAGAAAACAGCGCACGGTTTCACCCTATCTATCCTTCCCTCCTTATTCTTTAATGCTGCTGCCACCGTCACTATCTATCATAATGGTATCATCCTAATCCAATCCTCCAACCACAACCTTAATCTGATCGATCATATTTTTCTGCTCATTAAGGATAGAGTCACCCTTACTCTCCCCTCCTCCCCTTCCACTCACCGGGACTCCTACAATTCCCATCCCACAACTGTAGTAAATCAGAACTCCCGGATGACCCTACCCACCACAATTTATCTTTAGACCCCAACGATAACCCACCCAACAACACTTTCCACCTTACAACCACCTCACTTCATAACATCGCCAATTCACTCCCCATCCCCCCACACTCTGCACTTTCTCACCCCCTCCCCCAACTACGCCTAACACCTCACTTCAACGCAACAACCCCAACTATACCCCCTCAGACCACAGCACTGACACCCCACAAACCACTCCTCCCGCTTTCCATAGATCACCCTACCCCTCACCTCTACTCCCTGCGCCTCTCATCAGCTTATCAGCCCCATTCTCACTCACTTGGATCCCAGTACGGACTCCCCGCACACCCCCTGAACCACTAACCTGGCTCTCCATATCTCACCCCCCCGCTCCACTTCTTCTTACAGCTCCTCCCATGGACCCATCAACCCTACACTTACCCTCATGGCTCTTGACACAGCCATTTCTAACGAAACTACTTCACAGTACACTCCCTCTGTCCACCCATCCAATAACGAATCTATCTCGCCTGAAAACAGACTTGACCTGATATTATCAACCCTTCAACAAGTCAAATCAGACATCCGAGCCCTTCAAGACCTTATCTTACAACAAACCAAGTCCACTTGTACTAAACAAAAATACAGTCCGTCCCCACACCCTAAGATATTTAACCGCATCCAACATCGTCCTGCAAACTCCTTAACACATGGATCTCCACGTTGGAGCACAGTCCCACACCCTAATGCCACATCCCGCCCTATCAGAGGGTTAAACCCTCTATCTGACTTAGACCTAATGGCCCTCCTCCAATCCTACGAACTACCTTACCCTCTTCTCGTCACGAGACTTCCAGTTAGCCCGCAATCTGACTCCCGAATTCATTCCATTCCGATCAACACACACAGAGCCCCTAGACTCAATTCCAGAGGCATTGTTAAAAATAACCTCACTAGAATCCCCAACACAGTTGAACCTACCACTGTAATCACCCAGCCACGTCTAAGATGTATTCTCCTCAACGGCAGGTCCGCCTCCAGACATGCAGCTGATATTGCCAACTTACTTATCACGAACGAACCAGATATTATGATCCTGACAGAAACATGGCTAAATGAAACTTCTACTCCCATCCTGGACATCTTGTTACCTCCTAACTATGACATCACCAGACTTGACAGAACTGACAGGCCAGGTGGTGGGATAGCCTGCATACACCAGATCAGCCTAACTGTGACCAATTCCAATGCCCCTGCTATATCATCTTGCGAATACCTATGCTTAAACATCGCCAACAACAACAAACAAATCTGCTCTCTCCACACCTTCTACCATCCTCCGGGAGATAACCTCACTTTCATAGAACACTTCATGGACATATTAGCTTCAAATGACAATCAACATATTAAGCACATTTTTTAGGGGACTTTAACCTTCACTGGGACGACCAGAACGACCCTGGGGATAACAGCCTCAAAGCCTTCCTCACAGACCTCAATTACATTCAAATTTGCAACAGCCCTACACACGACAAGGGTGCAACGCTCGACCTAATTATCTCCAAAGCGGACTCCACACAGCTAGACTCGATACTCCCATGCGACTGGTCTGACCATCATATCATTACTTTCCAAATCCTTGAATCCTTTAAACGACTCCCGACACAACCCCTGAGAACTAAGATCTGGAAGAGAAACCTGAAAAACTTTGGATCTGACCTCTCATCCTTAGCTAACGCAAACCCTCTCCGTCCCCCGGAAGACATGACTGATGTACAGGGGCTGACAAATAACTACTTTCACTCCATGAACAACCTGCTTGACAAAATGGCCCCATTGCAACTGAAAAGAACTTCCTCAAAAGACTCTAAACCATGGTACGATGGGAGACTAAATAATGACAGACGCTCGCTTAGAATAATTGAACGCCGCTGGAGAGATACACCCTCAACTGACCTCCTCCAAACTCCAAGAACATCCAGAAATGCCTATTTTAGAAAGATCAGAAAATCCAAAACAGATTTCTTCAGGTCTCAACTAGACCTTGCCAAGAACCGCCCTAAAAAGCTTTTCGACCTTATCAAAACCCAAACTAAAAGCCTACCTATTGCCCCCAACGCCAGCCCACTCTCTCTACCCAACTGTGAGGAGTTTGCTTCCTTCTTCGCCTCTAAGACAGAATCCATTAAATCCGACCTACTCAAGGACCATAAATCCATATTAAATTTGACTAAGAGCCCCTCACTCCCCCTGGATGGTGCCCTTGCTAATATCCGCCCATTATTTAAACTAAAAAACAATGCAACTTGGTCCCATTTTGACATTTACTCTGAAGACACCATATTAAAAACACTTAACACACTGAAGCCTTCCAATCACTTCACTGACCCGCTCCCTGCGAACTACCTAAAAGACTTCATTCCTCTCCTACTACCCAGCTGGACCAAGATCATTAACACTTCCCTCTTCAAGGCACCATCCCTGACATCCTGAAAACTGGGCAGGTCTCACCTATCCTTAAGAAAACCACGGCGGACCCCTCGGACCCCAACAACTATCGTCCGATATCTAATATCCCTATGTTAGCCAAACTCCTGGAAAAATGTGTTAACATACAGCTGAACAGTCTCATTGATCGATACAACTTGTTGAACCAATTTCAATCAGGCTTCAGAGCAGGTCACAGCACCGAATCAGCCATGACACATGTAGTAGACGACGTGCTCAAAATCCTAGACCAAAATGAAGCTTGTCTACTAATCCTACTCGACCTGTCATCAGCTTTTGACACCGTCAAACACGACAACCTACTTGATCTCTTGAAACACAGAATGGGAATATCTGGAAAAGTATTTAACTGGTACGCCTCCTTCCTCCAAAATAGATCCCAAAGATTCACGGTCAACCAATCCCTGTCCAACCCCATGCCAGTCACATTAGGAGTCCCACAAGGCTCCTCCCTCTCACCCACCTTGTTCAACCTTTTCATGGAACCTCTTACTGATCTTCTCAGCCTCACCAAGGTACACTTCCACATGTATGCAGACGACACCCAAATATACATCAAGATACACTCACTAGAGGACATCAAATCGCTCAACACCACACTACAAAAAATCCAAACGTGGTTGGCAGAAAACCATCTGAAACTTAATTCCCTCAAAACGGAATTCCTTTTAATCGCTCCCCCAAACAAAACTCACACTATCCTGGACTGGATGAAGCACCTAACAGCTCTCAATGGACAACTGCTCATCGTCGACTCAGCGAAATCTCTTGGGATAACTCTAGACAGTAACTTAAAGATGCAGAAACACATTAGCGCCTCAACTAAAGGAGCTAACTTCCAACTAAAGACCCTGCGAAAATTGAAACCCTTTCTGCCTGCACACGATTTCAAACAAGCAGTGCAAGCCCTAGTAATCCCCCGAGTGGAATATGGAGCAGTAACCCTATGCAGCCTCCCAAGATCATCAACAGCACCGCTAAGAGCCACGATCAATTCAGCCGCGAGACTCATCACAGAATCTAAGAGAAATGCTCACATTTCCCCTGACATGAGAGCCATCAACTGGCTTCCGTTTGAAGTCGGAATTCACCTAAATATCGGCTGCTTGACGCACAAGGCCCTCTACTACAAGACCCCACAGTACCTAGCACAGAAACTGGTTCTCTCTGCGGGCAACAGAGCCTCTAGGGGCGCCCAGACCCTTCTCCTACAACCTCAACGATTTGCCAAGAAAAAAACTTATAACCGTTCCTTCTCTGGTATGGCTCCGAAGATATGGAACGCTTTGCCCAGTGAAACAAGAATGAACCCCTCCACCTCCTCCTTCAAAAGAGAAGTGAAAGCTATCCTCATGGCTAAATACACTTGAACTCTATGTCTACTCATTGTATTTGTTTTTTATTGATTGTGTTTTTGTATACTATATTTTGCCTTCTTATAACCTGTAAAGCGCTCTGATACTCGCAAGAGTCTTGTTCGCGCTATATTAAACCTTCAAAATAAATAGATACCGAAGCAGTACCTCCTGAAGGTGGAGGGTCAGTAGCTTGGGCTCAGACCAGAAAATCTTGCGTCACCGAATGAACAAAAGGCCTTTTCCGTCAGACCTGTCTGTAAAGGTGATAGTGTGTTGTGAATGCATGCACAACGCCCACATCACAGCCTAACAGATGACAAGGACAGACACTCTGAGTGCAACCACAGTTATGCTAGGTTAAAAAAAATTTTAAGCACACAAATACCCGGAGGTGTCAAGGTGCTAGCTCTGAAAGTATAGGCAAGGATCAACATAAAGATTAGACAAAGAGCCATTTTTTGAGAACCTTTCTAAAAGCTAATAAGCTAGGCATGGTTCTGATATTTAGGAGGTCCTTCTCCTTGTATAGCTTTATAGGTAGTGCACAAGGCTTTGAATTTAGTGAGGTGTCTAATGGGGAGCCAGTGTAGACTTTGACGAGCTTGTCTGGCTGAGTAAAATTTAAGGATTTTGGTAAGCAGTCACTGAAGGACGTTCTGAAGGACTTGCAGTTTATTCAAATATTGCTTCTGCATGTAAAGATAAAGACCATTGCAGAAGTCTAATTTCTATAGCGGAAGAGCAGAAACTACTGTCTTCTTAAAGGGGTGGCAACCTAGGCCCTGGTAGAATGGGCTCAGACCACCTGAATGCTGTTCTTTGGCCAATACTAAGCAGCTCTTTCTGCACATAATTTTCTTTCCATGCTCCAGAGAACCCCATAAAAAACTGATTGTCCACCAGATGGTTCTTGGACCGACCATTGTAAAAGCTTAAAGCTCTTTGGGGTCCAACCAATGGAGATGTTTCTCCCCCTTCGACGGGGTGAGGCGGGCAAAGTACGCTTGAAGCTTGATAAATTGCCTACATAGAAAGGAATCACAACTTTCAGCAAAAAGGCCAACTCTGTTCTCAGCACCAGTCTGTCCAGAAAAAAAGGCAGTCTAAGCTGGTGGTAATGGAAGAGGCTGGCTTATAGACATCATGATATGGTGTTCAGAATAATAAGGTAATAAAAGTAATACAATTTATTTTTTCTCTCGTCTTTTCCATTTTCTTCTTTGCTCCATTCTATGTTTTTTGTTTCTTGGCTCCTATGTACAATATGAATTTACAGTCTTTAAAAAGCGGTATAGCAGCAACCACAAAACAAGTGTTGGCTTTTTCTTCACTGCATTAATGCCAGCAGATATTCTTTTCACCATTTGCATTTTTGTGGGAACTGAGTTCAATGAATTATGAACTTATTGATCAACATCAAATTAGAACTTTTGAAGTGAACAACACACTTGTTAGAAGTGAAAACTGAATGCTAGGGATCTGGTATCAATGTTTATATAGAGATGTGTTCATTTATCAGGGGCAGTATCAAGCCCACTGGCCTCCTGTAAGTCCATGTAAAAATTGGGATCATAATGCAGGGGGGAAGAGGGGCTGAAATCATCTCATCCCCATCCCCACTATTGTCATCTCGGAGTGGTGGCAACTTTTGGTGAGATTTGGAACCAAAAAGAAAATAGCCACCCTGTAGGTACCTCTGAAGTAGTGGAAGCATAAGATCAGACTCAGATATTGTGGAGACAGGCTGCGGTGTAGAGGAATCCAAGTGTAACTTTGGTTGGCTTGAGTCAAAACTGGTTTGGGGTCAGACATTAACGTCAATACCAGAATCTCATCCAACATCGGCGGTGGTACCAGCATCGACGAAGGAGTGACCAACGTGGATCTAAGAGCTGGTGTAGAAGTCTGTCACAGACTTGGTCCTGAACCCGCTGAGGATAAATCTTCTTGTAGTAATCCGACTGATGGCCCCTGCGGATCCTTGAGACCCAAAGGCATGACAGAGGGAGCACAAAAAGTGTCAAAGATAAACAGCATTGCTTCCTTAAATGCCCCCGACCTGCTCCGGCATTGCTGATGGCCCGGTTAACTCCGGTGCATCAAGATCAACTTAGACACACGAAGAGGGCAAGAGGAGATTTAAAGACCAGCGAGGGTACACTCCCCAATTACAGTAACACAAAACACCTTCGGGTCTATCCAAATTGGCTGGGAGATGCCAAATTCTGGCCATAAAGAAGGCATACCTTTAAAGGACGGTTTCCATCACCCACCAGAGGTGACATGCTTCATCATTGGGAATCCTCCTCACATCATGAAGCCTAGTCATGATGCAGGCTACAACCCTCTCTCTGCAAGGGAGGAGCTCAGGGATGTTTTTATCAGAAGGGTTATTACTAAAACCCAATGTGAGTTCGCCTGGTGTAGTGAGGGGTGCAGTGCAAAAAGTGATGTGATGTTAAAACTAGCTACAGGGTTTACACAATTATTTTATTCTGGCTACCATGTGCTAGGATTAAAAGCAAGAGCATACGACAAAAAACCTTAAATCCTGTCCCCCGGCAAGCACGCATTGATGGTCAATCATAACACAGAGGTTGGACATGCGCTTGTAACTTAAGCTTTCATGCTAAGGACAGGTGGGGCACGATACCTGACGCCTGCAGGTACTACCGGTGAATCCACCTCGCGTCTCTATATGGATCACTGGTGCTGTAATAGAATTTTCTTTTTACTTGAATCATTTTAACAGCAGTAGCTAACTAAGACCCTGAAGAAAGCCACAATACTCCATAGGTCATTGGCTGAAACATGTCAATCGACAAATACAACATGATCTAATGGTTTTTTGTCGTATGCTCTTTTAAAAAAAATTCTAGCACATAGTAGCCAGAATAAAATAATGCGGTACACCCTGTAGCTAGTTTTAACATCACATCACTTTTTGGACTGCACCCCTCACTACACCAGGTTAGCTCACATTGTGTTTTAGTAATAACCCTTCTGACGAAAACATCCCTGAGCTCCTCCCTCGCAGCGAGGGGGTTGTAGCACGCATCAAGACTAAGCTTCATGAATCGAGGAGGATTCCCAATGATGAAGCATGCCACCGCTGGTGGGTGGGGGAAACTGTCCTTTAAAGGGATGCCTTCTTTATAGCCTGTATTTGCAGTCTCCCTTCAGCCATTTGTATAGACCCGTGGGGGGATGGGTTGTGTTTTGTGCATCAGGATCAACTCCAGAATTGGCTCCTCAATCTGAGATTGGGAGCGAGATCAATTGGTACCCTTACATCCTCATGACTTTTCTTTTGATAGAGTGGCAGACTGGGGTTGAGTTCTGCTTCACTTTTTTATGTTTTCACTTGAACTCTGAATTGCTGAAGGATTTCGACCGCAAAGCAGACTTCTCGCAGGAGTGGGAGCAAGTCCAAGCACTCAACTTGAAGTGAAAGCAAGCCTTACAAGACAGCTGTGACTTCTTCCTGTGTTCGCCAACTTACAACTTCTATTCGAGGTCCCGGTTATCCTTGAGGTGCGTGAGTGCACACTCACTGCATGACACCAAAGAGATACCTTGTATGAGTTCATTGGCAAAATCTCCTTTTCTGTAGTTATGGCATAGTTTTCAGCCTGCAGTTTTAGTAGGGGACAATGTTCCCTTGAACACTGAATTTTGTTTTGGAAGACCTGAAAAGACCGACAACAGTGGGAGGGAAGCTCCGGATCTGGGCTTAAAAAAGTGGACAGAAAGGAATTGACATAATCATGCAGGGGAGGCAATTATATGCATCTCCTTCTGCATCACTTCTGGGGTGGAATGAACCCTATGAGAAGTCGCAAACCTCGACCTAGCGGCGCGTGGGAGCACTGTTATGAAAAGTTTCAGGATCCATGCTGACACCTAGGAAATATTCTAAAGGCAAATAATCTGTGGTTAGAAGTATCTATCAGACCATAAACTATACTTACTTTGTTATACTTCCCTTCCCTGAATTACTGAGAAATAATAACAAAAAATCGGTTTACTCTCTGAAATAGCCTTTTGCTTTAATGAGTGAATTATAGCTGAAGAGGAGAGATTCATGGTTCAAGTAGGAATAATGCTACTGAATAAAGTTGGGTGATTACAAAGATTTTGGATATATGATGGAAAGGACAAACTACTGATAAAAGCAAATACAGATCTCCTTACTTTCACTTAACTCTCTGCCCACTAAACAGCAAACACAGAGCAACGCCGGTTAGATTGTTCACTATTGCTAAATCTCACCCTCTGCGCTGTTGGAGGATATCTTGCCCATTTTCATTGCATCAAGGTTCACTGCAGTGAAGCCAAAGTGAGTACATACAGGCTGGTTCCTGAGGAACTATGTACTGAAGTTGAGCAGTTGTGGAGAGTGGTAGAGCATCCTCACATCTGAGGACTTGCAGGAAAGGAATGTAGGAAAATACGTGCATGCTTTTTGCCACGCCATCACCAGTGATCCAGGATCCTTGTCCATCTGGGAATGGAATGGTTACATCTGGAAATCAAGTTGGTGGTAAAGTCATCTATAGATCAGGTGACACCATGCATCAGAAATAGAGTTGAAGGGCTTAATGGTGGACAATCCACTCACACGTAGACTTTAGACGCTGGCTGTACAGATGAACAGAAACATAAAGCCTAATATGGAAGAATTCTCGAACACTTCTGGAGCACTCGTGTTTTTACCAATATGATTTTCAGAATAGTGTCAACTAATTTGATTGTCTTTAAATTAAAAAATTGGTTTATTTCTGTATTAATTTTTCTACTTTTCCTGATACGTATAATGAAACAAATAATTCACTTTTTGTAAATATTCAAATCTGAATTTTTCTCAAAGTGCTACCTGTATATTCCTTTGCATTTCAGAAAGTAATGAGTCTTTCCAATGGCAAAGTCTGCACTCAGGATTGAGGAGAGGTGGGAGTGGTTTAGAAACTTCTGGTCAGACGTCTCTGGTCTGATGGATAAGGTGAGTCTGACATTACTACCATAGAGACCGCAACTTCTGAGGGGAGAATGCCAGGAGCGAGTCCAAACAGAATGTGTATAGAGATATGTTACATATGCTGGAAGAAATTCCGGAGGACTCTGCATATGCACCAATGAGAGAGGTGCTGCCGTCTGTTCATCCAAGAGCTGGATGAGCAGAGAACCTGGTAGGGTCATCTCCGCCTCGATGTCATGTGGCTCCCATGAAATATGCTGCAGTGGGGGGTGCAAAGGCACAATTTTGATATGGGCCTGTCTGTCTTCTCTCTCTCCCCGTCTTTCTCTCATTGGTTGAATTTATTTTTGCATGTCTTGTGTTTTGAGAGGATTGATTGTGAGCCTGAACACTGGTGGATGCTGACATCTTGTACTTTTTCTTGTGGCAGGACTTTTCACTTACTGGATGGTGCTTTCCCTCTCAACTGCCACTGGCACAGCATGGAAGCGGAGATCAACCACAGGGAAGAATGAAAAGTCAAGAGATGGGCTTGCTTTGACAGGCTGTGACTGGGACAGAGACTGCACAAAAGAGGAGCTGACCTCCACTCCCTACAGCGTGCCTCCAAAATCATCAGAGAGAACTAATATCTGGTCCCCTCACCCAATCCCAAAGAGAGAGACTTGCTTTACTTCATTGAGCCTTCAACACTGCACCAACATGGAGAGATTGGCTTGCTCCTACAGTGCAATGTTCACTTGGAGCCTTTGCACTCAGGTGAAGAGCTGGGTTTGACTCGATGGTGCAACAGATATACCTTAGTGAGACTAGGTTTGATGCCTGACAAACCCTCAATCCGAGTTTTTTTGCCACCGCTTCCCTTAGAGTGTGATAACAACTCTATATGAAAGATCACGGCTATAAAAGAAAACTACCTTTGTGACCAGGTACTTTCACCTCAGCCAAAAAACACTAGCACTCTTGCGTAGGGCCAGTGAACATAACTTTCACACGGAAAAGAACGATTCCTGCATTAAAAAGCCTACCTCCCTCAGAGGTACTCAAATTGGCGGTAGAAACCTCGTACTCATCTTCTGGTTCTTCTTACTGGTGATGGTATCCAATATCTTTTGCATTCCAGCTCGACAGTTCCACCTTGCCACAGGGTCTAGGTTCTGACAGTATCACACAGAATACATGCATGCGCCAGGTGACTATTCCTCAAACATGAAACTCAGAGTTTGCGCAGGTGATCTGCAGCCAATGGTTGACCGCACAACATGCACATGTTAAATCTTGAGCATTATAGCATAAGCTACCTAATCGGAAGAAGAAGCAAATGTAAGAGCTGTAGAATGGGGAAAGGCGAGTGCTATGACCTGTGATAAGGGACATTACTGAGGATAATAGTAGTGGGGTTATATGGCATGTCTGCTTCAGCTGCTAAGCTACGAGAGTGTTGGGTGACTACAGGGGGAAACAGATCGATACCTGCATATTTTCTTTTTTTTAAACAGATGTTTTTATTGTTTGGTTTTCTTCCTTCACATCTTAAATATTGCGAGAAGTACAGTAGCAACATTTACAACAGTAACAAGTTGCGCATAAGGTACATTTCAGAAGGACCATACGGTTATTATACCAATTGTAACTATTAAGTCAGAGCACTTATCTTTTATTACAGCCCTAGCGTATGGTCTTATCCACATATACAGTGGATTTTTACCACGTGTTTAGCTTGTCCTTCAAGATATATTTTGTTCCATGGCATCAGTGTAATTGGCTATATGATGTGTATTGTCTGAAAAGTTGTCTAATAAGTCTAGCCTGTAGTAGAGTCTCAAAAGACCCCATCTTTTGTGGAATTTACTTGTGCATACCCTGGCAGTATAGGTCACGTGTGCGGTGGCCATATAGAGGTCCATAATCTTCCTCCATATTTTAATAGTGGTATTTTCTGCCACCCCCCACCAACTCGCTACGTTTCTCTTGGCAACAATGATTTGATTGATTTCATTTATGAATTTATAGAGCGCGCGTTTGCCCATGGGCGTCTTGGCGCTGGGTAGATGCAGAGAATACCAGGGATCTGTCAAGACTAGGGTCTAACTGGAAGAAAACAGCCAGGTTATTACCTCTTTCCTGAATGAAAGCATAGATAAGGCCTAGTGTCACCAGTGTCAGCTGATGCCAATTTATATCCACTTTGTTGGGTATACCCAGGAGGAGACCTGGATATTTTCATTCGTACAAGTCTGGCCTAGTCATCTTCATTCAGTAACCATCTATCACAGCCTGATTTCAGTCAAATGACCCACTGAAAAAATTGTTTTATATCAACATTCCAAAAGGAGATATTGTGGACAACATTCTTTGTACCTTATCTTTCTGCTTTTTTGGAAGCCTGCATACAGCAAGTTGCAATAGCCCTTTGAGTTCAATAATCATTATGGATCTGGTTAATTGCACCGGTGGGTTTGACTCCAGAATTGTTTGCAGGACGGACAGCTAGAAATCAGTCCTTTGACCACTGAGGAGCATTTATTGACCTGAGGACACATTTTCTACACTGGGCCCAGGGATGTTCCCAGGAGTCCTGCCACATCAATGAGGCTCTTGTGCTAACTTCAGGGCCATGTCGTATTAAGATCTCTATTTTTGCCTCACTGAAGTGAAGTTAGTTCTGAAAGATCTAAATATGGTGGACAATCCTCTACCAAGGGAGTAAATGAAGGGTCTACTGCTATCCTCGTGGGCCATAGGCCACCTATTAATGAGGCCAAAAGAAGTGCAAAATAACTCAGAAGCCTCCCCAAAAAATGGTATGAAAATGATAATTTAACAATTGTCCTACAAATACTTTGGTTTTACCTGTCGGAAAATCCCTTTTCTTTTGCAAACCTCTGGAATGCACCCATTGGATCAGAACCAGTACTTAAGACAAAGACGAGAGGAGTGGAAGGTGACATGTCATGGTATAGAGTAGCAAGATCAACAGGTGGGTTCTCGATAAACTGCTTCCCAAGGTTCTCAATAACGAAGTCAGTAAGAGCAAAAACAACCTGAAATACAAATGAAAATAGTAATCATTAATTGATTTCCCCATGCTATATATAGAAAACTGGCAACCTAACATGGTTATAGTATGCCCCTCAATGTATCTCAAACCTTCTGTTTCCCTTTGTCTTTCATTCTTCCTCCGTCATTTCAATCATATTCCCCTGTATCATATTTTCCTTTGTCTTTCACAGTCAATTCTTCACAATCTACCATTTGTGACTCTCACCATCATATTGATCAATTTCACATATTTTCTCCCACTCTCTATCAGATTCTATTTACATTGCACAATCTGTTAACTAACTTCACATTCTTCAGTCTAACTTACCATCACAAATAAAATATTCTTAGATAAAATTAAGGTATATACCTTTTGTAACATTGTTTCTAAATGAAACTATGCTCCCTTTCCAAATAATGCATATATCAAATAGTCTGCCCATATACTGAAAACCTACAGGCTTTTTTCATGCTATCAAGTTGCAGCGAAGTGCCACATATTTTCCGGGATGTCACATTGATAACACACTAGCGTATAAATGATGCCATCTCATCCAACTCCTACATTTCCCACATTGTTCCAGCAACAAACAGCCTAAGAAGCTCTCTGAGACGAAATAAGCGAGCAATAACAAATCTCTGGAGGGAACACAGTATCCATCCGAAGGAATCTTTTCTTACCTGTAAATCTAGTTCTCTCGTAGGAAAATTTCCACTGAAGAACAAGTTACTTACCTTCGGTAACGCTTTTTCTGGTGGATACAGTATCTGCCTGTGGATTCCTCACCTTGTGAATATCCCCTGCGCCAGCATTCCACTGAACTTTTTTCCCCAGCTCTCTACGCCGACGTGGACGTCATAATACTTCGGCTCCGCTCGCGACTCCGTATGACGTCACCGGAGCCATAAGAGAGCCACGTCGGCGTGATGACGTCAGTTCCACTCATTTTTTCCGTGCCTCCGAGGCAAACAGGTGGACCAACGACAGATGCCAAGTATACACAGTAAACAACATTTGATCAAATATACATAGTACATATACAAAAGGAAAGCTAAAGAACATAAGCATTTCCTATAAGTGCATCAGACTGAAAGAAGATACAATGTAAAACAACATGTCAAACAAGACATCCTTTAAGGTATACAAAGGTGGACAACGGGGAGGCGGGTGGGCCAGTGAGGAATCCACAGGCAGATACTGTATCCACCAGAAAAAGTGTTACCGAAGTTGGTGGTAATTAGCGATTCCTTAAGGCTAAATTGCACTTTCATTTCTGCTACTTAAATTGCATTTAAGGAATAGCAATTTGCGATTCCTTAAATGCAATCGCGAAATAGGGAATCGCAAATTATGCGATTCCTTATTTTGCGATGGGCTCATTGTGTGCTACATTGCACACTGCTAATTTGCGATCGCAAATGCTGAAATTCCGCGAATTTCAGCGTTTGCGGGTGCAAATTGACTTCCTATATCTGGCCCCAAGTTACTTACATTCAGTAACGTATTATCTGGTCTAGCCGCAGATTCCTTCATTTTATTTAATTCTCCCCATGTGTCAGACTAGATCGAGAAGTCTTTCAGCAGTAACTCTGCATGCCAGGAGACGGCATCATACTGCTTCGTGATGACGTTGACTCCGGGTGTGGCATCAGTGGAGCCATATAACACCCCTTCGGAGCACGGACGTCAGTTTCTTCTGTGAATACATCCCCGCCACAATGCGGAGCCACTATAGAAACTGGCTGTGGAAACAGGGTGCCAGAAAAGATCAAAATATCTTTAAAGACACTAAAAAAAAAAAAATGGTATGACAATAACCAGGCAAGGTCCATAAGGAAAGACCCAATAGTGTGATGAAGCAACTGGAAATGAAAGGTATGGCAATGCCAAGTCAAGACTTAAGAAGTAAGACCAAATGGTCCATTGAATCAGACAATTACGTGAAACAGTGATCACTGGTATATAAAACAAGTACTGAAAAGGGTATGGCCCTTACACTATTGGTCGTTCACAGAGCAGGGAGGATGGGCAGGGTGTTAAAGAATCTGCGGCTAGACTGTGTCTCTCCCAGATAATACGTTAACGAAGGTAAGTAACTTGACATCTGATAGAGACATCTAGCTGCAGATTCCTTAACTTTTGAATTAAATTCTATGGCTACACCCACTCGGAGGGTTCCCGAAGAGAACTAGCTGGTCGAAAGTAACCACAGACCAGACATACGAAGGAATTAGATGAAAAAGAGCATGGCTCCTTATAAAAACCATGGCAATGAGGACAAACAATGTGAATCGGAAATAATCCAGCAGGCACGGAAAACCAAAACCTCAATTAAAACAGGACAATACCCTGTCAGAAGACATCTGAGAACAGTCAGACAATCGTATTTATTCCCTAAAGACAAGTGAGCCAAAATCTAATATGACCATAAGGCAGACATAGACCCCTATAGGCATATTTCAGTTATCCAAGAACAATAAAGCACCAGATCATAACCTCACACTATGATCCCTTAAAAAGGCTGAAAGGTACAGAAAATAACACGTCTAAGAGAAATGGAATTGTCCTCAGGGAGAAGCAAACATTCAACCTCCAGACATGAAACTTATGACTATTAATGGCACCAATGCCAAAAAATATGAAAAAGTCCAGGATGTTCCTAATGTGAAAAAGAATCAGAAAGCAAGCCTACTCTTCCGATAAAATCTTTCCAACCATGTAAAGCATGGCCGTAAACAACTTAAGGTAACTATTCAAACATTGCATCTCAGGTAATCTCAAAAGCAGAGCTCACGTGACAACCACGTTCCAAACGTGAACATAATAATAAACACCACCTTCAGAAATGAAGGAAATAAAGATTGTAAGTATTCAGAACAATAAATATCAGACACCCTGAGCTTGCCAGATGTAACGCCTCCAGCAAAGAGGAACACACTGCCAAGGAACAAATTCCTATGTGCAGGTAAGTGAAATCAACATATATCAAAGCTGGCATAACCTCCCCACAGGGAATCATAACCTAAATATCATCCAATGCAAAAACCTATCCATGGACCACCTAATTTCAATGAAAAGTGTACTCGGCTAATGTAGCAAACAAGACTGCGTTAGATAAACCAGACACCAAAATACCCTGATTTAGAAAATCAGAGCATTCACAAACAACAAGTATACGCTCTGTATACAAGCTCTCACAATTGGTGCAAGTAATATTTCTCTATAAGAAATACTACTAGGAACAGTAATGCATAACAGCATCACCAAACTGCTTAAAAAGAAGCATGTGAAAAAGTAACCTTCCTAACCGGAAGGCGCATCACATATAAATGACCTCTTGGGCATTCAGCCCATTATCATAGGAGAAGAGAGAAAAGTGAAATTATATCTCAGGTATTCTCAGACCACTTAAACTGTTAAAGACAGTATTAAAACAAGGACATCTGCACTCCACAGAAGCACCAACCAGATGTAATTAAAAAAAAAGGGACATGTGAATGCCCAAACCGAGTCAGGCTGTTTGAGAAAGAAAGAATCCAGTATCATCTATACAACTCAAATCAATAGTCAAAATCAATGTACATATAACAGAAAAAGAGTAAATAAGACTCTGCATCACTTCCTATCTCAGAAGCATCTCAAAGCTGCTTGAGCCCCCCAAAAAATGGGCGTCATCAAAAGGCATATCGACTAAAGTCGCCTGTACAGCCTCTGAAAAAACAGAATCTCTTAAACATGCTCGAAACCGGAGAGCCACTGAGGATGCCATTACCTTACCTACTGAATCAGTAGTATCCATGCCACATCTGATTATCAGCTTAGCTGCCTGTTGTCCATCTCCAATAAGGATTCCAACAGCAGAACGAAGGTTATCGGGAAGCGATGGCAACATGGCCTGCAAGGTATCCCACGAAGTGCAGGAAAACCATCCAAGAACACAAGACGTGTTGATGGATCCTAATGGGGAACTAGCAGAAGCGGAAAGGTGTCTACGACATGCATCTTGACTCCTATATTCTCATTTAATGGAGTTTTGGGTGCAAAATCCACATCCTGTGAGGCTGCAGCAGCCTGAACCACCAGGCTACGAGTGGTAGGATGCCTGAGGAGACAAACTGGATCTTCTGGAACAGGTAGGTGCCTTCAAAATAAAGCGTGGTCCACCGAGACCCCTGATTGAGGCTTGGCTTATGTTCCTAATAATATGTCAAACAGGGCCTCACTGTTTGGAAAAACAGGCTTTTCTCCTGGCTGTCCTTGGTAAAGGACATCAATCAGCAGGCGATTTACTTCTCCACTGTAGGCAGAGACAAATCTAAAACTGCTGCTACTCTCCTCAACACATCTGTGAAGGAGGCACTTGTCTCGGTGGTGAGACTTGGAGGAATAAGTAACCCCAAGGTTGGAGAGGACTTCAGCCCACTAGCCTCATCAAGAGCAGATATCCAACTCTCCTCTATTTGCGATGGAATAACGTCAGAAATGGTCAGTAAGAGCCCAGAACTCCCAACATGAAGTGTTAAAATGTGACTCTCCGAAGTCTCACCCTGAAAAGGAAGTGGCAATGCCACATTCTCCTCAGTTTGCTCTACTGACTCCGCACCAGACTACGGTCGACATCGAAAAGGCGACGATTCGACTTCGATAGTGGGAGGAGGGGAGACTTCGATTATCGCCGTCAATGTCAAACTAGGCTGATTGAGAACAACGCCGAAGGTGGAGCCCCCGAAGGGCTGTGCACCAGTGCCGTAGTGGAGTCGGCCGACCAGTGCCGAACTAAAGACTCCAATGGCCCCATCGCCATGAAGAACCGGCGTGGTTCCACTCACCGCCATGGAGCATGGGGGCACTCCAGGTGGAGGGCCAAAGATATGGTGTAGAGAGTTATAATACTCCCTCATCTGGGTCATCAATGCCCCGGATACCGGAAAGATGGGGAGATACCTGGGAGTCGTGAACGGTCCTCTCAACCAGAAAGCGGGAGGAGCCGTGGGAGACAGACTCCATGCGACAAAGTCAGGGGTGCCGCAACTTCAAACACCTGCGCTTACCCTTGGACGTTTCTGATGTACGACGAACTGGAGAACGCCTCCAGCTCCTAGAACAAACTCACAAACTGACCTCTGCAGGAGAAGTAGAAGAACAAGGCCGCAATGTCTCAGTGGACCGCGACAGACATGCCGCCAGCAACTTCATATGATGTTCCTTGAGCGCCTTTGGCTTTAGTCTCCGGCAGGAGCCACAATCCTTGGAGCCGTGGTGTTCCCCCAAACACCACATACAAACGGTATGTGGGTGTGTAACTGACATCTGTCGAGTACAGGTTCCTCAAGGCTTAAAGCCCAAAGACACTGAGAAAAAGCACACTCCTTTCCACTGACAAAAGCTGTCGAAACTGATGTCCGTGCGCCGGAGAGGACTTATATGGCTCCACTAGCGGAGGTACTGCTGAAAAATTTCCAGATCCAGTCTGACGCATGGGGAGAATTCAAAAGTTAAAGAATCTGCGGCTAGATTTCTTTATCAGATAGTAATATTACTTAAGGAAACAGACCTTTTATCAATTGTTTCTGTCTTTTCCACAGGGTAGGATGGTGGGTTGCTTAGGATTTCAACGGAGATTCCCCTCAGAGAGAACTAGGATTACAGGTAAGATACCATTTCTTCTCTCTCAGGGGATCTCAATTGATAATCATAAGCACTGAAAAGAATAGTAAGCCCATCCCTACAAAGTGCGTTGGAAGCGATCCATAGAGAAAGCTAAGCAAAGGGATTCCTCAGGGAATCCTGTTCTACTTGAGCATCTCTTCTAGCATCTGAGTCCAAACAATAGTGTCTGGTAAAAGTGTGAACCGATTTCCATGTAGATACTTTTCAGATTTCAACAATAGGAATATTCCTCATCATAGCAGCTGTATCTGCTTTTGCTCTCATGGAATGAGCTTTTGACCTACCAGACAAAACTTTATTTGATTTCTGGTAGCATACCAGGCTACAAGAAACTATCCACCCGGATATAGATTTTTTAGGACATGGCTAAACCTGTACCCATAGGGCCATAGTTCAAAAACAATTGATTAGACTTGCATATGTCTTTTGTTTTATCTAGATGCACTTTTAGGACCTATCTAACATCTAAAGTGTGGAGAATTCTATCTGCTGGAGTGGAAGGGTGCTGAAAGAAAGTAGGCAAAGTAATGGACTGATTAATGTGAAAATCCAAAACAAATTTGGGTAAGAATTTGGATGAGTCCTCATTACCACCTTACTGCTATACAATACTGTTTATGGTTCATGAGAACATAAAGCTTGAATCTTACTAACCCTACATGTTGACGTGATAGCAACTATGAAAGCAGCCTTCCAAGAAAGGTATTATAATGAGGCTTTGTGAATGGGTTCAAAACGAGATGCCATGAGACGTGAGAGTACTATGTTCAATTCCCAAAGAGGTGAAGGACGAAGTATTGGAGGAAAAGAAAAAGTTACTTACCTTCGGTAATGATATATCTGTAAGAAACATTAGTAGTGATAGATTTCTTACCTTAGATTTACACCCAGGCGTCAGCCTGGATCTGGAAGGTTTTCATCAGCAGTACCCCTGCGCGTCGTGCGGCTCCGCATCCGTCGTTGGCGTCGTGGTCGCTGAGATGATATCGCGGGCGCTACTTAGACGCCACCCACGTGCGTTGACGTCAGTTCTGTACACGACTTTCCGCGTCAGGAACGCAGAGCCATGCAAGATACTGACCACTGGTGCATTGAAACTAGGGCCCTGAAAGGGATGACCTTAACCCTAGAAATCAGTTCGCAGAATGGAGAGGATGTTGGGGCGGTAAGGAATCTATCACTACAAATTTTTCCTACAGATATATCGTTACCGTAGGTAAGTTACTTGTTCATCTGAAAGAAACACATAGTGATAGATTCCTTACATTAGAATAGATACCCCAGCAATATCAACCCCAGTGGTGGGTTTGCGAGCCAAGATAACACCAGGAAGTCCCAGAGAACAGAACGGACAAAGAAGCCGCCTCTCTGGACTTGGCTGTCCAGGCAATAATGCTTAGTAAACGTGTGCAGTGAGGCCCACGTGGCTGCTTGACAGATGTCTTGCAGGGGGACACCACGTCCCAATGCAGTAGTGGCTGCAGTAGCTCTAGTGGAATGAGCATGCAGTCCCACCTGAGGTTCTTTTTTAGCCAACGAGTAACAGGCTTTGATACTCAAGACGACCCAGCGGTAGATAGTCCCCTTGTGTACCGCCCGACCTTTCTTGGAGCAAAAGTAGCCAACATAGAGTTGGTCATCCACCCGGAACTGGTGTGTGCGGTTGTGATAAAAGGAGAGCTCATGTTTTGGGTCCAGACGGTGGAGCCTCTCTTCCTCTCTGGAAGGATGCGGAGGCCGAAAGAAGGTGGGCAAGGTAATAGTCTGCCCAATGTGAAAGGCCGTAACAACTTTTGGCAAAAAGGAAGGACGGGGCCCGAGCACAACCTTGTCTGGATGGAGGCTTACAAGAAAGAGCCTGGAGCTCACTCACTCTCCTAGCAGAGGTGATGGCCACCAGAAAAGCAGTCTTCAAGGTCAAGAGACGAAGAGGACAGTTGTGAAGGGGCTCAAAGGGAGCACACATCAAGTACGTAAGAACCAGATTCAAGTTCCACTGCGGCATCACGAAAGGAATAGGATGAAAAAGGTGTGTAATGCCTTTAAGAAATCTATTTACAATAGGGGATTTGAAAAGAGAGGGCTGATCAGGGAGCCTGAGAAAGGCCGAAATAGCCGAAAGGTAGCCCATGACAGTGCCCAGAGCAGAGCCCTGCCAGCCAAAGAAAGAAGGAACAAAAGGACTTCTGAAAGAGGGGCAGAAAGGGGATCCACAGCCTTTGCTGTGCACAATGCCACAAATTTGTTCCACCTGCAGGCGTATACCACATTAGTGGAGTCAAAAGGAATCAACTGCCGCCGCTCAATCTCCACGCAAAGAGGTGGAGGCTGGACAGGTTCGGGTGGAGGACCGTACCCTGCTGCTGCGACAGAAGATCCTCCCAAAGAGGCAGTCTGATCGGAGGATCAATGCTCATACTGAGTAGCTCGGGTGTTAGACCTCAAGCCTCCTGTCTGCTTCCCTGTAGCGTGAGATCAGTGTAGGTGTTTTGCTCTTTAGAAATGTCGCCTACTTTTGAGACGATCCCTGGCCTCTTATCAGGGGGGAGGAGTTCATTGACGCTCCCTCAGCTTCAAAACCACCTCAGCTGGAAAGGCCATTGCTTGGCTTTTGTTTCCTTTCGAGTTCCCGTGCTTCCCTGCCTCTCTGACTTCTTCTGCTCCCGATTACATTTCCTTGTGAATTCCTTTCCAGTCTACCTGCTTCCCGCATCCTGCTGCTGGTTTGTGCTGTTGTTCTGGTTTGTGTCAACGCTATCCGAATTCGTAAGCAGTTGCTTTTTGGAAGGTACGAGTTCGTGTGTCACACCCCCCCCCCCCCCGGTGTCTAGCTACTGTTAGTACTATTGCCTTCTAAAGACCCGGGCTTTCCTTCCCCGTGAGATATTTTGAAACCCAGCCCGTGACACGTTGGAATTCCCCCATTCAGCGGTATCGGAGGTAAGGGTTTCTGGTATGCGAAGTCCTGATGGATGAGATTTTCATTTCCAGTAACCGCTGTTCTTGAAGGCGGTGTTTATGGTACACCGCATTTGTGTTTTGAAAGTATCGCGCTCTGATTATTAAGACGCGGTAGAGCTTTGGTTGAGTTTTATTCTCGAGTGGGTTGTACGAGTCTCCTTGGAGATACATTGTAGCATTATTTGGTAATGAGCTGATGAGCTTTTAGCTTGATTCCTGTGTTCTTTGTGGTGCAGGTATTTAGCATATTCCCTGCAGCCTCCAAGTAGTATTGAGGGGTTGAAACAGCCTCATATCACTTTCTTATCTACCCTTCCTGTTCTTTTATTTGTGCACGCATTTTTTGGAGCCTGCTGCCCTTCAAGCTTATCTACAGTGGAGAAACGCCCACCGTATTTTGTCTTCTTCAAATTGGTTTCCAGAGATGTCCAGCCGGTGAGCATGGTTTAGTTTTTAAAGAGCAAACACATTGAATTATT
Source organism: Triturus cristatus (assembly GCF_964204655.1). Taxonomy (NCBI): domain Eukaryota; kingdom Metazoa; phylum Chordata; class Amphibia; order Caudata; family Salamandridae; genus Triturus; species Triturus cristatus. The sequence continues at coordinate 1,183,639,497 of NC_140581.1, read as the reverse complement.
GTGAATAGCTGTATTGTTAGATCATATCACGGATAGAACGCCTTTGCTCAAGGATATGTTCTTTTCTTTATAGGTTGTCGTTGTTTCCTGATTCACAAGCCTTACTGATAAAACCGGCTGGGGGATTTAGAAAGGATATCACCAGAGTTCTAAGTCCCCACATCTCTCAGAATCAATGTATGTGTGTTGAGGCTGGTTTGGTGCTCACTAACGTGCTTTGATTTGGGGAGAGTGGGGAACTTATCGTCGCTCCCGTGGATTGAGCCTCGCTGGACTTCAGGTTAGTGGCATCGGCAACATCGGGACACCATACTCTTCGATCCCAGTCTGGAGCCACAAGGATGACTTGGGCCCAGTTGCGCCTGATCTTCTTAAGCACTCTGGGCAGAAGTGGTATAGGCGAAAAGGCCTACAACAGACAGCAACTCTACTTGCGACGAAAAGCGTCGCCAAGCGAGTGCCGCCTTGGAAATTTTATCACATAGATCTAACCAAGGCTCTCCCCACTGCTGAGACCTTGCACCACCTCCAAGTGAAGACGCTATTTGTGATCCATCATGCACCTGCGGCTGAGTTTGTCCGCCCTGGAGTTTAGAGAACCTGCCAGGTGTTGAACCACCAGGAAAACGCCCTGATGTTCTAGCCATGTCCACAGATGTTGAGCCTCCTGACAGAGAGTCCACAATCCCACCTGCCTTGTTTGTTGCAGTTCCACATGGCGGTGGTGTTGTCTGTGAACACCTGCACTACTCTCCCCTTGACAGAGGGAAGGAATGCCTTCAGTGCAAGTCGTATCGCCCGAAGCTCCAGAAGGTTGATATGGAGCTTGGACTCCGCCAGAGGCCTCTGATCTCCACCTCTCCCAGGAGGGACGCATCTGTCACCACTGTAAACTCGGGTTGGGGAAGGTATAGGGCTCTGCTGTCGACCCAATGCCAGTTCGTGAGCCACCACTGCAACTGTCATGCAGTGCCCTTCGAGATCAAGACGTGATCGGACAGGTTCCCCCGATGCTGCGCCCACTGGAACTTTAGGTCCCACTGCAGAGCCCGCATGTCCATCTGGCATGATCGATCAGTAGGATGCAGGAGGCCATGAGGCCCAGCAGCCTCAAGGTCACCCTGACCGAAACCCTGGACAAGGGCTGAAAGATAAGAATCAGAGCCCGAATAACCCGGACTCGCTGTTCGGGAGGATAGACCCGAAACCGCGCCATGTCCAGACAGCTCAGATGAAGGGGAGCTTCTGAGAGGGAATCAGCAGGTGCGACTTCGGCACTTGATGGAGAACCCCAGCAAATACAGGAGGTCAGCCGTTGTCTGGAGGTGGGAGACGACTGTCTGGGGCAAGCCCGCCTTCAACAAACAGTCGTCGAGATATGGGGAAGACTGACACCCCTGATCTGCGCAGATGAGCTGCGACCACTGCCATCACTTTTGTGAACACCCGAGGGGCGCTGGTAAGGCCAAAAGAGAGCATGGTGAACTGAAAGTGCTCGGCCTACCGTGAACCGCAGGTAATGCCGGTGGGCCCGCAGGACTGGGATGTGGAAGTAAGCATCCTGCAAGTCCAGCGCTACCATCCAGTCTTGTGGATCGAGAGCAGACAAGACCTGAGCCAAAGTGAGCATCTTGAACTTCTCTTTACGGAGGAAGCGATTGACATTCCGGAGGTCCAAGATAGGACGCAGGCCCTTGTCCTTCTTTGGCACCAGAAACTAGTGGTAATAACAACCACGGCCTAATTCTGGCGTCGGAACGCGCTCTATGGCCCCCTTGGCCAAGAGGGCTGCAACTTCCTGCTGAAGAAGCACCAAGTGATACCCCGACATGCGGTGCTACTGAGGTGGCACGGCTGGAGGGGTAGTCTCGAAGGGGAGGGAGTAGCCCTTTCAGACTATCTCTAAAACCCACCTGTCCAAAGTGATGGTGCGCCAGTGGGGGAGGTGATGTCAAAGCCTGCCGCCCACTGGCATTTGAGGGGCCTGAAAGATCGGACTAGGAAGGTTTGGAGGCAGAGGTGGCCGGGGTGGAGGTGGATTGACCCGCCCGCTGGCCCCTTGGTCCGCCACGGCAGAACCCGTGTACGCACTGTGATTGCTGCTGCGCAGGCTTGAGGCTCTGTTGCAAATGCTGCGGGGCACCCCTTCCGGTGCCACGAAAGAAGTGAAAAGCAGAAGGCGGAGGAGGGTTGACTGCAGAGATTCCCAAGGACTTGGCCGTAGCCCATGACTCCTTAAACCGCTCCAACACGCTGTCTGCTTTGTCGCTGAAGAGGCGACGGCCATCAGAAGGCATGTCCATAAGTGTGCTTTGGACATTCCCTGAAAATCCAGTTGTCCTCAACCATGCGTGACGTCGGCTCGCCACCGTCGTTGCAATCGATCTGCCCAGTAAGTCGGCGGTGTCTAGGCCACAACGAATCATGAACTTATATGCGTCTCTCCCCCTGCAACAGACTGGGAGAGAGCTGTCCGGGCCTCCTCCAGACACGGAGGCAGCACTTGTGCCACTGTATCCCACAGAGAGTGGCATGCGGTGTTCACGGACCGCAGCAGAGAACTGGTAGAGGAAAAATCTTCTTTCCGAACTGTTCCAGTTTCTTGGATTCCCTATCTGATGGTGCGGAAGGGAAGGCGGTTGGGGAAGCGGAGGCTTTGACAACCAAGCTCTCGGGGTGGGGTATTGGGAGAGGAAAGTGGGGTCATCCGGAGCCGGGCTATGGAGTCGCGCCACGTTCCTATCCACAGACGCCCCTGAGTGGGCCTGGACCAGGAGCCCAAAAGAATGTCAGAAAGTGCCTCATTGAAGGGGAACAGCGGCTCCGCAGAAGTAGCTGCTGGCTGAAGCACTTCAGTCAGGAGGTTAGTCCTGACAGCCACAGTAGTGAGCACGAGGTGTAGGGCCTTGGTCGCCCTACGCAACACCACAGCATAACTAGCAACGGTAGGAGGAGACAGCATGCCAAGGTCTGATGAGGAATCAAGACAACTGGTTTCCCCCAACTCCTCTGCCCAGTCCTGTTCATACTCGCAATCAGCCACGAGAGGGTCCACAGACCCCTCCCAGTCCTCTCCTTCGTGAGGATAGAAATCCCCGAGCAACGTTAAGAACGGCAATGATCAACACTGGCCCGACGCTGCGTCCACTTCGGAGATGAAACCGGGGTCGACGTCGTAACGAGGAGCAGGCGACATGGGAAGTGGTGCCGGTGGGGTTGACGTCAGTGGAGGTGTTATAAGGTCAACCAGCGTCGACCGGGATCCAGGCCTGGATCTAGGGGTGTCCTGCGGCGCTGAGGCCAGAGCCAACAGTGACATCGGGCCGGAGCCACCGGCGATGAAAGGCGAGGACCCCCAGTCGGGACTGCGGGGCCCGAAGGCGCACCAGCGGGACCCGACGGCCCAAAGAGGCATGCCATCGCCGACAGGAATTCCTGTATTTGGGCCAGAGCCGCAGACGTATCCGGGAAGGGCGTGTAGGCTGGGGACGACACCATAAGCTCCGCTGGAGCCACGGGGAGGCACCACCTACACCCTCAGCCGCGTCGCGCGACCGACGTGGGGAAGTCTGAGAACAATGACGTTTTTTCAACTTCTTGTGCTTCGCCTTACCTGACCCCGAGTGCGAAGTCTTTGATCCCAAAGACCGATGGTGATGACACTGCGCACGGTTCCTCGACCTCCCTCAGGATCGGGACCTCGAACAGCGCGGAGTTGACTGCTGGACCTCCAGCAGCTTTCGGGACTTCTCCCGCAAAGACTTCGACGCCATGGCCCGGTAGTCGGGGCACGACTTGGGGTTGTGGTCGCGCCCCAGGCAGAAAAGACACACTCGGTGTGGGTCCGTCACCGACATCATATGGTGACAGTCCTCGCAGGACTTAAAACCGGGCATCCTAACTGCACCAGGAGTCGAAGACTCGATGAAAAATAGAGACAAAAAGGCCTAAAAAAGTCAGTTAAAAATTGACTGGGGGTTCCTGCTCGTCCCGGATCTGCGCTTGCTGGCGTGGAAAAAGAAAGAACTGACGACAGAGCATGTGGGCAGCGTCTAAGTAGTGCCCGCGACGTCATCTCGGTAACCACGATGCCAACGACGGACACAGAGCCAAACAACGCCACCTACCGACGCGCCGGGGTACTGCTGACGAAAACTTTCCAGATCCAGTCTGACGCCTGGAGGTAATTTTAAGGTAAGGAATCTATCACTATGTGTTTCTTTCAGATACTGTTTTTATACCCGCGACATCATCTCGGTGACCACGACGCCAACAACGGACGCGGAGCCACAGGACGCCACCTACCGACGAGCAGGGGTACTGCTGACGAAAATGTTCCAGATCCAGTCTGACGCCTGGAGGTAATTTTAAGGTAAGGAATCTATCACTATGTGTTTCTTTCAGATACTGTTTTTATGCCCTCTAGAAAGTCTTTAATAACTGGGGCTTTGAAAAAATAGGTTTGTGAAGGTCTTTTTCTATAGGCAAATGGACTTTAGTAGAAGCAAATTGAAAGCTGGATTTGGCCAAAAAACTAAGTATTGAAGTATAGCTTCTTCTTGCCACATAGTTGGATCAAAGTTCTTGTTAGAACAATAGAATCTCTTCCATTTAAAAGAGTAAGCTGAATGCTTTGATGGTTGCGCTTAGAGCATGTCCATGCATTCCTGTAGCAAATTTAAATGTCCATATTGTAGGAGCTCAGGAGCCATACTGCTAAACTCAAAGAGGAGAGATTGGAATGAACCATCTGGCCTCCAAATTTCATGAGAAGGTCTGGTCTGTATGGCAGCTTCATGTGTGGATGTTCCAACATGTGGAGAAGGTCTGCGAACCACCATTGTCACAGCCACTCCCGGAGGTATCAAAATCATTCTGGCCTTCGAGTAAGACTGCTTGATGATTACTGATGGAATCATTCTAATCGGAGTAAAATCAAAGCAAAATTTGCCGGACCAGTCGATCTATAGGGCATTCCCCAATGTCTCTAGTTGGTAATACATTAAGGCGAAATGTGGGCATTTTTTGTTTACTGCAGTTGTGAATAAATCTATGTGAGGAAAACCCCACATGCAGAAGATGTTTTGAACGTCGTCGTCGTGTAAAACCCACTCGTGATTTTCTTGAAGAATCTTGCTTAGGTAGTTTGCGTGAATATTTCGGTACCCTCAATAGATAAGTTGCAATGATTCTCAGGTCCCTGGCTAGCAACCAATTTCATATTGGTTGGGCTTAGAGTGGCAAGGCTCTGGACCTTGCCCCTCCTTGCTTGTTAAGAAAGAACATCGTTGGTGTGTTGGCTATCTGAAAAAGAAGGGATTTCATTTTGAAGGATGGTAGCAAAGACTATAACGCCAATTGAACAGCTCGTATTTCCAGGCGGTTGATATGCTAAGTTATTTCCTTCATGGAACATGTTTCCTGAAATTGGAGGTGATCCATGTTTACTCCCCAACCTAACAGAGAGACATCGGTCACTATTGTTTAAGAAGGAACATCCTGATGAAAAGGCCACCATTGAAGGAGATTTTTTAGCTTGCACCACCATTTAAGGGACTGCCTCGTTTTGAGGGAAAGTGTGATCTTGTCTTCCCAGTTGCCGGAGTATTGAATCCTCTGGCCTTCCAGACACTCTAGAGATGGGCATTTGGCTTCAGAAATATGCAAGTAGTCTCCTTCTCAAAATCGACCCAGATTTTGACAGTGAGCAAGTAGGAACCGTACTTCATCTCGACTTGGAACAACGTTGTTTTTGAGGAATTTTTCTCTTATTGGATTTCCGTCTCCTGGAATCCTCAGCAGAACGTGGAAGAGCCCTTGTAGAGGACTGACCCTCACTTCACTCACATGATGTCCCACCTTCAGACTGCGTCTCCTGTTGTCTGCGTCACACTTCAGCTTCATGAAGGCTAATCTTCTCTCTGTCTCTCAGGGTACACCTGGCAAAGGTCTTGCAGTGCTGACATCTACCAAGGATGTGACTGTCAGAAAGGCAGATAATATACACATCATGAGGATCTGAGTTGGCCTTCTTTCTGCCAGTGGCAGGGCATTTATTAAATCAATTTTAATGAGAAAAATAATTTTCCTGTTAGAAAATGACAGAAAAACGCTGGAAATGTTGAAAATGGTCAAATGAAGATGCTGACAAAAAGTTCTGAGTGGAATGTTTAAGAAAAAAAGCCACAAAAAGGCAGAGCTCAGTGCTCCGAGATCCTCTCACCAGGAGCGGGAAAAAAGAATTGAGATAACTGCCATCTACTGGGTATGATGGGATATTGCTATTTTGCGAGCCCTTAACGGCACAGAGTCACTTTTCATATCTGCAGAACTGCAGCCTATAGGCTAACATTGGACTCTTCCTTCTTCTTCAATTTTCCTTCATAAAAAGTTTATGAATGAGATTTTATTTTAGATTGTTTGTTAAGTTTTCGATAAGCATGGTAAAGTGCATGGAGATACAATCGAGAAAAAAAACAGTAACCCAGATTGACCAGACCCCCCTCCCCCCGGTACTCTCAAATAACGTTAAATTGGTCAGTTGGTGGATCCTGAGCATCACAGACACATTTGAGTAGTACATTATAAACAAAAGCAAAGGATGGAGTTCTAATGTCAGGCTATCAAAGTCCAAGCACAGAGCAGTGTGTAATCAATCAAATTATCACAGGTCAGGATGGCGGAGCAAATATACAGTAAGCGGGGCCCAAAAATCTTTGGAGCTCGAAGCCTCGGGTAGCTCCTCCGCATAGGCTCCCAGTCTCTGCAATACAGCAAATCACATATCCATTTTTTTACAGTGAGAGTAGTTTTTGCCCCCCAATTCTGTGCTACAGCCCTTTTAGCCAGCAAGGTCGAGAGCGCAACAACGCGCCGGTTGCAGGGCTTTAGACTCTTCACGCTACCTAGGAGGCAAACTTCCGGATCACAGCGCACAGGTTCCAGCACAACATGAGTAAGCACGCTCACCAGCCTGGACCAAAATCCAAATATACCGGCACACTTCCATGCCAGATGCAGAAAATCAGCATCTGCCTGCCCACACCTCATGCAATTAGCAGTTTCCCTTCAGCCCAAACCTACAAAGTTGCAGTGGAGAATAGTATAGTTTGTGCAAAACCTTAAAGTGGATCATGCAAAGGTTACAGTTCGATGTGAGGCGCCCAGTTAGCGCACAGCAGAACTGACATTGTTCAAGCGTTAGTGTGGACCCAGTACCGCACTCCATCTAAGATAAGAGGGGTGTTCCCCTGGCTCCCTCTCCGGCAGCAAGGCATCATAGAGCCTGGTGATTAGGCCCTTTCTCTCTGCTCCAGCCAGCACTGCCTGCAGTGCCAGCAAAGTCTTAGGTTCAGCCGGATAATTCAGGTAGATCGCCCTAACTGCTTGCCGTACTCTAACATATATAAACCCTAACAAAGTCATGACTCTGACCCCCCTGCACGTCCTGCAGCAACCGAAACTGGCCCTGTTTATAGAGGTCCCCCATCTGAGTGATTCCGACAGCTGCCAGCTCCCATAGTGCAGATCTCTCCCGAGCCACCAAGATATCGGGGTGTGCAGCCAGTGGCAGCGACGGGGCATATAGATAGGCAAGCTGAGACCTTTTGGCTAGAGCCCTCCAGGCCCATGCAGTGCACTGGACAGGGATGATTTCGGTTCTGGGGCCACCCGTCTCCCCCGAAAGGGTTGCTGCATGCAGCGGTAATGGGAGAACAGCATCGGACTCTATTGCAGTACAAGGCTGAAACCGCTGCGGAAAGTGCCAATAGTGCGCAAACTATGCCTGCGCACAAAGGTAATACAACCGCAAGTCAGGAGCCTCAAAACCGCCACACTTGAATGGCTGCACCAAGACATCCCAACTGCATCTGGGCTTCTTACCACCCAATACGAATGTGAGCAATGCCGACTGAAGTGTCTTGAACAGAACAATGTTCAGCTTAATCGGGATGTTTACAAAGAGATAAAGCAGTTTGGGCAGAATAGCCATTTAAATAACAGCAATTCGATCGGCAAGCGAAAGAGGCAAGCGGGCCCATCGCTCCATCTGCTCAGTGATCCGCGTGATAACTCTGCCATAGTTCTTTGTAACTATATCCCCAAGTAATTCACCGTATTCTGAATCCACTTCAGCGGGAAGTCCATCTCTACCTCCAGTGTACCAGCCGTTAGCGGGAACACCTTTGACTTTGCACAGTTAATCCCCAGGCTAGAATATCTCTCAAACTTGACATACTCCTGGAGCAGTTCCGGTAGGAAAGTGGCAGGCTCCCACACATACAATAACATGTCATCGGCGTAGAGTGAAACCACAAGTGGTCGCTGCCGGAAGTGCAATGCAGCTGCTGCATGCCGCTGACGAAGTTTACAGGCCAAGGGCTCCAGTGCATAAAGCATCGGCTACAAGGGGCATCCCTGGCGCTTGCCTCTTTCAATGGGAAAAGCCGATGACACCCACCCATCTATGAGTACCGGAGCTAGAGGCTCTGTATACAGAACCTTAATCCATTGAGGAAGGCCCATCCTAGTTAAGAGATTGAACATATAGTCCCACTGAAGGGAATCAAATGCCTTTGCTGCATCTAGTGGCACAGCCACTGCCTGGAAGTCAGGGTCAAAGTAAGGCAGTGTGGAGAACACCGTACGCAAGTTGTGTGTGGTAGATCTGGCTGTCACGAAGCCCGATTGGTCTGGGAGGACCAAGAGTGGAACCAGCGGCTGAAGCCTATTGGCTATCATCTTTGCCAATATTTTGGCATCTATATTGATAATTGAGAGCCGCCTATAGAAATCGCACCGATTAGCAGCCTTGTAGGGCTTTAAGAGTGTCACCAGAAGGGCTTCTTTAAGGGTGGGTGAGAGTCTCCCCTCTAAATACGCCTCTGCATAAACCTCCAGAAGCCTAGGGGCCACGACGTCCACATAAGCCTTATAAAACCCGCTGGGGAGCCTATCCAGCCCCGCAGCCTTACATGTAGGAAGTGACATTATGGCCAATTTAACGTCATCAATATCAAATGGCTGTGTAATGTATTCCCTTTGCTCCCGGAAAGCCACCCCAGTGCCACGTCATCAAGATAGGAGGGTATATCCGTGGTCAGCACCGTAGCCCCATTCCCATAGAGTTTGGTGTAATAGCGGAGGACAATCTCACTGATCTCTGGAGTTGTGTAGTGTGCGACCCCATCGTCATCCAAAAGCTCAGTGATGCATTCCTGACAGCGTGGTGCTGCTAACTTCTGGCCAGAGATCGGCCTGGACGTCCCCCCTCCCCATAGTAGCGGACTGTGCTGCGCCTGGATCTGTGTAATAGCTCCTGGTCGACTGTGTTATTATGCTCGGTAACGAAGTTCTGCATTGCAGCTAACGTTGCTGGAGAGGGATTCTTATCATACTCATGCTCTATTGTCGAGATGTCAGCTGCTTGTTTATGTATTCTGCGTCTAAGGTCCCGCAACACTCCTGCCTGTGCACCTATGCAAGTTCCTCTAAGAGTTACTTTAAATGCTTCCCACAGCACTCCTGCACTTTCAACCGAGCCTTTGTTTTCACTACAAAAATTATGATTTGCCTCCCCAATAGACTGTCTAACAATAGGGTCGGTCAATGAAGACGGCTGCCGACGCCATGTAAAGAGCGACCTCGAACAGGCAGGTACCTGTCGTTCAAGGACCACCGGGGAGTGATCCAAGAGTGTTCTAGCCATGTGACTACCTTTCAATGCCCAAGTACAAATGACCTCGGTAACAAGCCAGAAATCTATGTGGGACCACGTCCCATGAACAGAGGATGTAAAAGTGTTTTCCTTCACCCCAGGGTGTTGAATACGCCAGACATCCTGCAGATTCCCCGCATCCATTATTCCCAGCAGCGCCTCCAATGCTTGCCTAAGCCTCACTGCACCATTGCTGACCCGGTCCGGGGCCACATCCAAACAAACATTGAAGTCGCCCCCCCAGAGTATCTCAACAGGTGGAAACCCAGAGGTATGGTGCCATACATCTGCAAAAAAGGACGGATCGTCAATATTCGGCCCGTATACATTAACCAATAATGCACTCATACCACCAAACTGACCATAAACCATCGCCAACTACTCATGCTTGACTGTTTCAGAGCGAAGGACAGTAAATGTGACTCCCTTTTTAAGAAGGATCATCACCTCCTGTGAATAAGTAGAGTAAGAGGATGCAATTCGCGTACCTGCCCAGCGTGCACCCACATTTTGCTCCGAGGTCTTAGTAAGGTGCGTCTCTTGAAGAAAGGCAACTTGCACATCCATCTTATCCAAATATGCCAGTACTGATTGGATTTTTTGGGGGGTATTAAGCCCTCGCACATTCCAGGTCAGCAACTTCAATCTACCACTCATTGAGGTTGTACCATGGTGAGCTGATACTAATACAATATAACCTAACACATGTGTCTCTTATTCGGGGATGCAACTCAGAGTCATAGTCTCGATAAGAAGATACTGACGGCCCGCCCCCCCATTACCACAACTCCCCCACCCACTTCAGCTTCCCCAACTCGCCAAAGCCATCCCATTTTAGTGCAACTTTCCCCAAACAAAGACAAAAATGAGAAACCTGCATGCGGGGTACACCCATTTGGGGGGCGTTGGAGCACTACTAGCCTCCCAACAAGTAGGAGGTAGCTGAGCAGGTCTATTGACTGTGCCAACATTACTAACCCCAGCAACCCCAGAGCATATTCTGATATGAGCCAATGTCACTAGGGAACACACAAGTAAGCATATGGATAACATTTTAATAAGGAGTGAACAGAATAAGAATGAATAATAGGACAAAGGTTAGGTACACCAGATAGCCAACACATTCCACTACTGCTCTTCATCATCTCGCGCCGTGCTAGACTCTCGCCGTCTCCGTTTCAGCTGCTTACCGTGCTCAAGGGCTGCCTTGGGATCGGAGAAAATTCTGGAGTCTCCTTCGAGGCCAATTCGCAAACGAGCGGGACACAACATTGATTAAGGGACCCTCTCGGATTGCAAGAATTTTTTAACAGCGCCAAATTCCCGTCTGGCGGTCTGCACCGCAACAGTGAAGTCAGGGCATAAGGCAAGTGCGTTATCTTGATGTTCAATGTTACCCTTGTCTCTGGGCATCCAGAGAATGGCGTCGCGGTCCCTGTAATTTAACAGTCTCACTATTATGGGACGAGGAGGGGCTCCCGGTACTGGCCTCGCCACGAGAGAGCGGTGAGCACGCTCTATGATAAAAATATTGGACAGCTGCTCAGTGCCAAAAATGTCTTTGAATAGATTTTCTACGAAAGTCTCCATCTTTCCCACATTGGTGAATTCCGGCAGTCTCGTGATTCTGATGTTGTTGCGCCGGGACCGCGCTTCTAAATCCTCATTCTTGGCCTGAATGAGGGCCAGGACCTTTTCCATGTTAAGTGCCTTTCCAGTGACGTCGTTCAGGCCATCTTCTGTCGCAGATACCTGTTGTTCAACCTCCCCCATGTGAGTGTTTTGTTTTTCCAACAGTGCAGATATGTGATCCAGACGGTGGTTCACCGCCTCCATTGTGCCCTCAATGGATTGGAGGCTGTGCTGCATCGTTTTGAGTGTAGGAGGGGCATCACTAAGAGCATCCGCTTCTGAGTCCGAGGCCACTTTCTGTGCTTTTTTCGCAGGTTGGCATTTATCCGTTCTCCCCATATCGGCCACTATTGTATGCGCAACTTAGCACGTTGATAAACACGGTATAAAAGCACTGAAAAAAAGCACACAATGCAGTCCTGTGTTAGATATGGAGCAGATAGAGAGAAAAATCCAGACAACTGGCTCCCCGGACCTCCGGGCCCAGAGGAGCCACGACCACAGGTGGTGCCAGAAGGGGAAAAGAGCAGCGTAGGCCAGAGATCCTCAACCCCAGGGACCCCGCAGAGCCCTCCTCACAGTGCACTGCCGTATACGTGAAGGCCAACTGGGAGACACTGGGCATTCAACCCCACAATCCACAAGCCAGGCCCAAAGAGCGGCCCAGCTCCTTAGGAGTATGCAGAATAGTACCATGTGCACAGGGCACAGCCGCCAGAAACGGCCATGCATAACGTATTCCCCTTCAGTGAGTGTGTATGGCCAGTCACGAAGTTAGTTAGAGTCGGCCAGTCAATGCAGCTATCCCTATCTGTATCCGCATCATCTCCATCAGCAGGTAGGGTCCCAGGCTTTGCGGCGTTTCTGCAGCCCCCAACATTCGTGCAATCCCACAGACAGCATCAGCGGGGTATTTGGCGGCCGATCCCACATGCAGCATCCAGTGGCAGCAGCCCCACTACCTGCGCAGTCCCCCAGCACCAGCCGCAGCTCGCAGTGCACAACGACCGCCAAAGGCCCACACCTGTCTCCGCAGTCACGGGCCCAGACAGGGCCGGCACCAGGATCGGCACAATCAACAGCCGGCCTCCACCAATTCAGCCAATGACTCGGAAAACTCAGTCGGGGCACCACTCCTCTCCTCGTGTATTTCAGGGATGCTCCCCTCACAGCCGACGCCCGGTGCTCTCGCGGCCGCGACCTCTGCAGAGAGTGAGCACCGGCTCCGGAGGCGATGTGGCAGACTGGCTATACTCGCCGAACTGCGACCCGCAGCTTATCCTGCCTCCTCTCCGCTCACTTGTGAAAGGATCCGGAGGGTGAGTCGCGCCTTAGGGCTGTGCGACGGTCGCCATGTTTGCGAGCGCTTGCCAGCGCTCGCCATGTTTGCGAGCGCTTGCCAGTGCAGCAGCGGCAGGATTTCAAGCATCATGCTGATCCAATGTACCCCTCAGTGCTCCCAAACCAGGCAGAAGGGCAACACAACGCAGCCCACACCAGGGAGGGGTGCAGATGCAACGTTTTGCAGGCAGATTCTAGGCGGATGTTGGCTCAGCCGGGCAGAGCAACACTAGGGTGCGGCCATCTTGCCGTGTGCCCTCTAGCGCCCCCCATTAATGAGATTTATAAGGACAAATTACACAGCTCCTAATTTTCCTGGTATTTTAACTATATGTTACCCATTGCAAATTAAAGCAAATGGTCAGTGTAGACTCATTTATAGGCTGTAAAACATTTTAATAAATAAAGAATGTATATTGTGAAGAAGTGCTCTGGGAACCCCACATGTGGGGGGTACTATACAGTGCTTATGATTATCAATAGAGATCCCCTGAGAGAGAACCAACAATACTTTAGGTATGGTTGCAAGTTTGGGTAGCCAGAGCACACATCAATTACCAAGTGTAAATAAATTCCACAACCTATTATTAAATCATATGAGTATAATCAGTAGTGAATGAGAGCAGCTACACCTATGATCTCAAAGTTGGAACAACCATTCCAATGAACAAGTTACTTACCTTTGGTAACGCATTATCTGGTAGATAATCTATCTAGCTGCAGATTCCTTACCTTTGAATTTCTCAGGCGTCAGGCTGAATCTGGAAACTTTTGCTGAGCAATGCCCCTTGCACGCGACATCAGGTGGCTCCATTCGGCTCAGCGTGATGTCGTTGGCGTCGGTTATTACGTCGCGGTGCCTATATAGGCGCAAACCAGGCACGCGGACGTCACTACTCTACGGTTTTTCCACGCCAGAAGCGCAGAGCCACAAATTGACTGAGGTAATCATGTGTAAAACTAGGGCCCGGAAAGGGGAAACAACCCTATTCCTACTACATCAGTCAACAAAGCGGGGAGGCGTGGGTGTGGCTGTAAGGAATCTGCAGCTAGAAAGAGTCTCTACTAGATAATGCGTTACTGAAGGTAAGTAACTTGTTGATCTGATAAAGATTTCCAGCTGCAGATTCCTTACCTTTGAATCAGATAGTCGAGCCATACCATCCCGGCGGTGGGTTGTGGACTCATGACCTAGACTAAGAAGTTTGCAGGACTGAACGGGCAATGTGCCCATCAAGGCAATAATGTTTTGCAAACGTATGCAATAATGCCCACGTCGCTGCCTGACAGACATCTTGGACTGGGACGCCAAGGCCATAGTCACAGCCTTTCCCCAAGTGGAGTGGGCCCTTAATTCCTCAGGGGGCTGCCTGTTTGCCAAGGCGTAACAGATTTCAATACAGAGAACAACCCAGCGAGAGAGGGTTCTTTTCTGCACTGCCTTTCCCTTCTTTGCTCCAACATACCCAACAAAGAGTTGGTCATCCACCCGGAAGTCTTTTGTGCGGTCATGGTAGAACAACAATGCTCTTTTTGGGTCCAGTCGGTGGAGACGCTCCTCTTCCTTAAAGGGATGTGGGAGAGCAAAGAAGGTGGGTAAAGTAATGGATTGGCCCAGATGAAATGGGGTCACAACCTTTGGTAAATATGATGCCCTGGTGCAAAGCAACACTTTGTCGGGAAAGGACATAAGATAAGGAAGCAAGCTGGATAACGCCTGCAATTCACTCACCCTCCAGGCCGATGTAATCGCCACTAAGAAGGCTGTTTTGATGGTCAACAGCCGGAGGGGACAATTGTGCAAAGGATCGAAAGGTGCCCATCAGGTAAGTGAGGACCAAATTAAGTTCCCATTGTGGCATAATAAAGGGCGTGGGAGGAAATAAGTGGGCCAGCCCTTTTAGAAATCTGTTTACAATAGGAGATTTAAAGAGAAAAGGCTGGTCTGGCAGCCACAAAAAGCAGACAGAGCAGAAAGGTAACCCTTGAGAGTTCCCAAGGCAGAGCCCTGCTGGGCCAGGATTATAATGAATAAATGAACAGTAGAAAGAGGGTCAGTGGACCTTTCTGTACAGTACAACACACATTTTTGCCGACAGCAGGCGTATACTGACTTAGTGGAGAATACCATTACTGACTTCCGGAGGAAGGTCAAAAGTTATCAACAGCCGCCGCTCAATCTCCACGCATGGAGGCACAGTTGAGAGGTCCAGGTGGAGAACCCTCTCCTGCTGCTGCGACAGAAGATCCCCCCAAAGGGGCAGCCTGATAGGAGAATCGACACTCATGCGCAAAAGCTCTGGATCCCAGACTCTCCTTGCCCAGTCTGGCGCTACGAGGATGACATGGGCCGGTCCCTCCTGATCTTCTTCAGAACCTTGGGCAGGAGTGGTATGGGAGGAATGGCGTACAACATGCCGGAGCTCCACTCATGACGAAACGCGTCGCCGAGCGATAGCCGCCTTGGAAACTCCAGCACGCAGTACCGCTGACATTGAGCGTTCTCTTCGGAGGCAAACAAATCTAACCCGGTTCTCCCTACTGCTGAAAGAGACCTTGCGCCACCTCCGACTGGAGACGCCATTCGTGATCCTGAAGGCATCGATGGCTGAGATTGTCTGCCCTGGCGTTCAGAGACCCTGCCAGGTGTTGAACCACCAGGGTTATGCCCTGCCGTTCCAGCCATGCCCAGAGATGAAGGGCCTCTCGACAAAGGGTCCATGACCCCACCCTGCCCTACTTGTTGCAGTACCACATGGCGGTGGTGTTGTCCGTGAACACCTGCACCAACTTCCCCTTGACAAAGGGAAGAAATGGTTTCAATGCCAACCGAATCGCTCGGAGCTCCAACAAGTTTATGTGGAGCCTCTTCTCCGCAGGAGACCATTGACCCCTGATCTCCGCCACTCCCATGTGGCCGTCCCATCCCAGAAGTGACGCATCCGTCACAACTGTGAAATCTGGTTGGGAAAGGGAGAGAGGTCTGCCGTTGACCCAATCACGGTTCGTTAACCACCACTGCAAATCCTTTGCAGTTCCTTCTGAGATCTGAACCATGTTGGTGAGATTTCCCAGATGCTGTGCCCATTGGAACTTCAAGTCCCACTGCAGAGCCTGCATACGCCACCTGACTTGTCTTACCAACAGGATGCAGGAGGCCATGAGACCCAACAGCCTCAGAGTCAACCTCACCAAAATCCAGGATAGAAGCTGAAATATCAGAATTATAACCTGAATATCCTGGACTCGCTGCTCTGGAGGATAAGCCCAAAACTGCACTGTGTCCAGAACAGCTCTGATGAAATGGAGCGTCTGAGAAGGAGTCAGGTGTGACTTTGGCACGTTTATAGAGAACCCCAGCGAATGCAGGAGGTCTGCCTTAGTCTGAAGGTGAAAGATGACTGCCTGGGGCGAGGACACCTTCAACAGCTAGTTGTCTAGGGAGGGGAAGACTGAGACTCCTAACATGCGCAGACGAGCTGCAACCACCGCCGTCACCTTGGTGAACACTGGAGGGCCACTGGTAAGACCAAAGGGGAGCACGGTAAACAAAGTGCTCGTTGCCTACCTTGAACCGCAGTGAATGCCTTTGGCCCGGCAGGATGGGAATGTGAAAATATGCATCCTGCAGGTCCAACGTCACCATCCAGTCTCCTTGGTTTAGGGCAGACAAGACCTGAGCCAATGTGAGCATTTTGAATTTCTCCTTTTTGAGGAAGAGATTGACGGTCCGAAGATCTAAAATAGGCCGAAGCCCCTTGTTCTTTGGAATCAGAAAGTAGCTGGAATAACAGCCACCGCCTACACCTGAAGCTGGGACCCTTGCTATAGCTCCTTTGGCCAAAAGAGCTATAACTTCCTCTTGGAGCAACTTCAAATGATCCTCCGTCAGCCGTTCCTGAGTTGGTGGAACAGGAGGAGGAAAAGAAAGGAAAGGAAGAGAATAGCCCTCTTGGACGATCTGCAAGACCCACTTGTCTGTTGTTATAAATCTCTAGCGTGGGAGAAGATGACGAATTCTCCCGCCCACTGGAGTAGTGTGGTCCTGCAGAATCAGCCTAGGAGTGCTTGGAGGCTACGGCCTCCTGGGGGCAGTGTGGCGGACGACTCTGGCCTCCATTCCGAGGACCGAATGTACTGCGTCCACATCTACGCATGGCTTAGATATTGTGAGTGGGACAGTGGCTAGGATAGGGCTGACACGGCTGGAAACCCCTTCTGTTTCCACGAAAGGGGCGAAAGGAAGACTGGCCATGAAAGCAGAGGAGAGGCCCAAGGATCTGGCCGTAGCTCGAGAGTCCTTGAACCTGACATGGGCTGAGTCTGCCTTTTCCCCAAAAAGGCGGGTGCCATCAAAGGGCATGCCCATCAAATTGGCTTGAACATACACCGACAAGCCAGGTGTGGTGACTCAAGGCCACTGTCATTGGAATTTACCTGCCCAGCAAATCGGTCGTATCCAAACCACACCATATGGTGAATTTTGCTGCATCTCTCCCGCCGTTGACAGCTTGGGAGAGCACAGCCCGGGCGTCCTCCGGGACTTGTGGCAGCACCTGTGCAACCGTCTCCCAAACAGAGTTAGAGAAACGAGCTAACAATCATGCAGTATTCACTGACCGCAATGCCAGACTAGAGGAAGAAAACATCTTCTTCCCAAATGAGTCTAGTCTCTTTGATTCCCTATCCGGAGGGGCGGAAGGGAATGAGCCCTGGGACGTAGAGGCCAGCACCACCAACCTTTTTGGTGTGGGGGTTGGCTGAGGAACTTTGGGTCGCCCAGAGCTAGGCGATGGCAGCATGCAATCGTCCTATGCACAGGAGCCCCTGTGCTAGGCTTGGACCATGTTCCTAGAAGGACATCCATAAGTGCCTTTTTAAAGGGCAATAGTGTTTCAGAGGTGGAAGATCCAGGTTGAAACACTTAAGTCAGGAGATTAGTCCTGACCTGCACTGAGGGCAGCTCCAGTCCAAGGAGCTCATCTGCCCTCTTAACCACCATAGCATAGGACGCCCCCTCCTCCGTAGCCACTGTAGGCGGAGAGAGCATGCCAGAGTCTGGGAAAGTATCCAGACCACTGGCTTCCCCAAGTTTCCCAAACCAGTCCATAGTCTCCTCAGAGACATCCTGGTTCTCTAATGGGTCTCCAGACTCCTCCCATTCCTCTCCTGAGCCCAGCACGTCCACAAAGTGCTCAGGCTACAACATAGAACCCCTGGGTTCTGTCCGAGTTGCTTGATGCCGTTCAGGCTCCGTGTAGTAGGAGATGAGGATGGGGCTTGCGCCACCGATGGGCACCGGCGGTGCCACCGATGGGCACCGGCGATGTCGCAGGCACCGAGTTCGGGTTTGACGCCGGTGGAGATTGTGTTGGCACGTACCGGCGCCAACCCAGAATCGGATCCCTGAGGCCCCACCGGTGCCATGGCCGAAGCCGAAGCCGACTGCGTTGAATCCGATGGGGCCCCATCTGACTGCGCTGGGCCCGAGGGCTCACCAACTGGGTCATTCCGCTCAAATAAACGGTGCATGGCCTCGTAAAAATCTTTAATTTGAGCGGGAGTCGCTCTGGCTCCCGGAAAGGGTGGGAGGTGCGAAGTCGACTCAGGCTCCGGCTCCGCAAAACCGTGCCTAGAGCATCAGTGCTCTTTACCTCTCTTGACGACGGACACCAGTTGAGGTCAAGTCAAAGTTTGGACTTCTTGTGTCTCTTCCCCGAGTGTCCAGATGACCTCGAATGGGAGGAAGAGGACTTAGGGCTCTGTGAGTGGTCAGGCGGCCTCCTCTTCTTCGAACAGGTGTGTGACCTCCTCGGAGTCTCGCTTAACGGTGTCGACTGCCGGGCTGCGAGCAACTTCATCACCCGCTCCCTCAAGGTCTTCGGGGCCATCGCCCGACAGTCTAAACACGACTTCGAATCGTGGTTGCATTCAAGACACCACAGACATACACGGTGGGGATTGGTAACAGACATCATGTCGGAACAAGTCCCGCATGGTTTAAAACCTGTATTTCTACCAGACATCCCTCGCACACAAAGTCATACAAAAATATCGACAAAAGTCAAGAAAAAAGCCTGCCAAAAAGCGGCAGAGGGGTAGCTCTTCCCGGATCGGCACTTAACTGCCGCGGAAAGAAACAAACTGTTGTATGAGCACCTGGGTGGTGCCTATATAGGGACCACAACATCATAACCAATGCTACTGACGCCAGCGACGTCACACGGAGCCGAATGGAGCCACCGACGTCAGGAGCAAGGGGTACTGCTCAGCAAAAGTTCCGGATCCAGCCTGACGCCTGGGAAATTCAAAGGTAAAGAATCTACAGCTAGAAGTCTCTATCAAATAAGTAATAACAAACTAGCGCTTGCACACTACTGTAAGTGTTAAAGCAATTAAATAAACATAGTTTCAAGAGTCCATTGCCGTAAATTATGTCCCGTTCCAGCCAATATCTGTTTCGTCATACGTGTGAAACCCTGTTACTTCATCAGGACTTCTGACTCATTCAGAATTAAATTTCAATGTGGTTGGTTGTGTCACGTACAGTGGCCGTTTCTAGTGCAGAGAGAAGGGACTGCGCCCTTATAACTTCACATGGTTAGGGATTGTAATTGCAAAAAGCAATTACCAGTAATTACCATCAATTCCCATTGTTTTGAACATACATACTATGCACTGCCTTGACCTGCCTTTCCGAAACGGTAGTCAGGCATGTTTCATTAGGCAAATGCGCTAGTGCGCATGTGCCAGTCATGTAATGGTGTTGGTGGTGATTAAACTGTATTTTGAGCAGCCTACTGGCTGACATGCTGCCAGCCCGAATCTGCAATACTAGGGGATCCCATGGACCACCCAGTAAGGGCGCGAAGCAGTGCCATACTTTCAAAACAGCCCTGGGCGTGTACAGTATAGCCCTGTACTCCCAGAGCTGTAGGTCAGTTATTTAGAGCTGCCTAGAGCCAGTCTCTCCCTTTCCAAAGCCACCCCTTGGTAAAAGGGGGGGGGGGGGGGGGGTTGCAGCCTTTGCAGAGGGCCTGACGTCACAGAGTCATGAGCCTCAAATCATGGCTCTGAGAGGCCTGATCACGTCAACACTACCACCTAAAAGAAGGGTATAAGGGAAAAATTTTAAAGACCTGCCCAAATTCTAATCCCCATAACTAGACTATACACACATAAGAGAATAGGGGGTCTAATGGCAGACCTCTGCAAGGTGTGTGGAGTGAATTGAATAATATCGCACTCTTCACACAACCTTTTTTAGAATTCACAGTCCCTTTTTTTGCACTGCACTTCTACTTTGTTTGGTGGTCACAGTTTTTCACGTGTCTTCTTGACGCATTTCCATCAGCCCAAGGGAGCAATAGAGCCTTTAACTAGTGAGGCAGTCTCTACGATCGAGAGGCATACCTCTGTTCTAGTTGGATACCATATGATATAAACGATCATGAGAGGTGTCTTTGCTCTCACTATTTATCTCATTGGATGAGTAAGGTTGATGGTAATCCATGCTCTGCTCTGATAACGCATGGGCTTGATTGATTCTACACACCCTACTCCTTTCATATTCTTTGTGCTGTCTGCCTTAGGCCTGATCACGTGCCATAAACAGAATACACTGCATAGGTTCCTGCAACTTGTGTACCTGCTCAGGCAATATTTCAGTCAGAGAACATTTCAGCAGCAGCCTTGTGGAAAAGAATCCGACTGCTTGTGTGCAGTACATCCATGAACACCAACCAGACGGAGCTGGGGACAGTACTGTTGTGTAGGTTTGTGTAACCTTGTCCCTTTAGCTTTCTTAATGCTTTTCTTTTATTCTTTGCTGTCTTGTTGTTGTTGGTTTAAATACCCACAGCACACCACGGTTCGCTTTCATTATTCCTTTCTCTCCATGCTCCCACCCGAATACCCCTACTCCTTCCTTTTCAGCTCTCGACTGTCTTCTATTCTTTCTTCCTATTTCGCAATGGCATGCATGTGTCATGCCTCTTCCTGTGGTTAGTCCTCCGCAAGAGCAGTTACCAATTACTACTATCCATCCTCTACTCCCACTGAATGACTGTTTCTGGGACTCCTTTTATCTTTGTTAAAGAGCCCTCCTTATGAGTGCTTGTGTTTTAAATCGCTTCAAGTGCAGTCTCATTAAATAGGGCTGTACATAATGTGCTCAGAGGGCGCCTGTTCCGTGCCTCACCCCCTTCACTACCTGCCCGGCCCTTTCCAGACAGGTTTGTATTTATTTTTTCTTCAGCCTCACACTTCTGAGACGCGTGCAGTGCAGCATGGGAGAGCCTCTTCGCAAGTATACTGTATATATAAAACACATATCGCGGTACAAAGTTCCTCACAACATTGCTATAAGACACTGTGTAGTACAGTCGCATTTCTGCCAAGCACGGACACACTCTTGTCTCTGACACTGCAGACTTGTGAAACCATCATTGAAGACGCGGAAGTCAGTTCAATCTCATTCAGCGCGCTGACATTTACATTTTGAGGCTTTCTTTTTTCAGAAATGACACTCAATTAAAAAAAAAAACCTGGCTTCGGATATATCAAGGTTACAATCACATGACATAATATATGTGCTATTAATAAAAACATGTATCTTGCACAGAAAAAAAATCAAAGTTCCAAAGAAGGTAAGATTACGATGGTAAAGCAAGAAAAGGGGAGTCCTGTGTTAAGTCACTGAGTCACTACTGAGTTATTCTTGTCAACTAATTGAGACCCCACGTGCACACTAACATAACGTCCGAATATGAGTATATCCATACTCACAGACGACCTTTTCCTCTACCTGTGGCGCTGTATATACTTGAGAAGGCACCATTAGTTATGACTTAATTTTCCTCATAAGTTACGTCACAAATCAAATTAAAATCATGATCAGGATCTCAAAAGTGCAATTTGTCATGGATCACATGTTCATCAACTGTGTTAGCAGATATGAATATTAAACAAAGCTATTTTAAGTTTACATGCGTTTTTTCGATTGTGTAACATATAGTATAGGCCCTAACAGCAATGGCCACATCCCGCCGCAGTCATAGAAAAAAACATCACAGGAAAAAGACGCCCTAGGCACGGTGAAGCGGTTACAGTGCCACTTTCTCTCGAATGTATGACGTTACAACGCATACATTTACAACGCATGCCTTTACAACTCAGTTTTTACATCGCAACATCCTTTACAACGCATCATTTTATATCGCATGCCATTACAACGCATTTTTTAAAACTACACTTACAACACATACCATTACATCGCATCATCCCATTACAACGCATACCATTACAACGCATACCATTACATTGCATTTAAGGTAAGTGTTGGATAGTGTAGGGGTAAAAATTACTATTCTAACTCGAGTGGGTGCAACAGTAGGGTAAGTGTTGGATAGTGTAGGGGTAAAAATTACTATTCTAACTCCAGTGGGTGCAACAGTAGGGTAAGTGTTGGATAGTGTAGGGGTACTATACGTTGTAATAGTATGCATTGTAATGACATGCGATGTAATGCCTGCGTTGTAGTGACATGCGTTGTAATGACATGCATTGTAGTGACATGCAATGTAATGGCTGCGTTGTAGTGACATGCGTTGTAAAGGATGTTGCGATGTAATGACTGCGTTGTAAATGTAGTGCGATGTAATGACTGCGTTGTAAAGGTTGTTTCCCCTTTTCTTCTGTGATAAATTGCATATTAAGGGAGGGCGGGAGCATGGCTAGGATCATGGAGCTGACAGCAAGGAGGACAGCAAGAGGCGGCCGCCATTGCCGAAGCCGGCATCCCGTAAGCGCTGGGGGATGGAGGGCAGCTCTTCTTAAAGATAAAGCGGAATGGCGTGCTGCATATATAACAAGAAGTGGGTGCCATTGCCAAAGCTGGCGTCCCGCAAGTGCTGACCAAAGAAAACAGTGTTGCATTCCAATGCAAGGCAAGACAAAACAGAAATTAACACACAGCAAAGAAAAAATATTGCGAAGAAAAAAATATTGCATTCATATACAAGGGAAAAGGATTACAAAATAAAATACATTTACCTTTGCAGCGTGTTAATACAATTTAAACTGAAAGAAATCCGAACGAAAGAACAAAACAAAAAAAAACAATGCATGACCTGCAATAGCCAGATGGGAGGGGGAAGAGAGGCCATCATACGCTGTACTATGTTATAGCCAACCAAAATGCTCTGAGTGAAATCGCCGGAAAGAGATCGAAACACACAAAGGAGGGACTTTCACAGAAATGCACCAATAAGAAGCCAGCATTTCTGAATGCCGCAGATAGTAACCAATGGCAATCAGTGATTTTGCCAAAACCCACAGAAGAGATCTAACAGGTCGATCAAAGCTCAACCTAAAAAGGCTATTTAAGAGGGTGTCACAGTAAGTGCTGCAGGTCCACTAGTAGCATGTATTTTACAGGCCTTGGGTACACCTAGTAATAATTTAGTATTGACTTAAAAGTAAATTACATGAGCCAATTGGGTGTAAGCTAATGTCACTATGTTTAGAGAGAGCACAAGCACTTTAGCACTGGTTAGCAGTGGTAAAGTGCACAGATTCCTAAGGCCAACAAAAATGTTAGAAACATAGGAGGGGTGAAGGCAAAGCGTTTGGGGGAAGACCACCTTGACACTGACAGGTCTAACAGAGAGGTAGGCCTTGCAGTAATGAAAAACGAATTTAAGAGTTTAGCACTACCAGGACATGCAAAACGTAAAAGTACATGTCCAACTTATTGAATACTCAGGTCTGTTTATTATTAAAAAGGGGTCCTTCCCTAATGCAGAAATTGTGCCTGAGCAAACCCACAAAAAAGGGATTACATCAAGTTTTGTGAGCAACTTTGGAGCTGGGGAACCAGGTTCGAGTCTCTGCATCTGCTCAACATCCTGTGATTCTGGACAAATCAGTCTCCCCATGCCTACCAAAAATTAATGTGTCTTTGTGTAATGTGCTCATGCATAGCGCTTCAATACCTTCGGGTTGAGTTTACGCTATATAAAACTGCAAAAAAAATAGACTTAGATTTTTTACTAAATCATTATAGTCGGTCATCAAAACTGTCAAAAATGTAAATGGAAGAGCTAACAATATCCAGTCAGGCCTATGTTTCATCTCTGAATTCTCCAAAATCAAAGGCAACGAAACTGGCAACAAGAAGTGCACATTTGAAAAAATTGGCCCACAAAGGCCACCTAGGGAAATAAAAATGTAAATCTGCCTTGGAAAAGTTTAAGAAGAATGGGCAAGCCTCCTCTATTACTGCACATGAAAGTCAAAGAGAAAAAGTTGCTGGTATTTATTAATATGTTGACAAAAAAGAAAAATTTATGAATTTTGGGTGAAAGAATTATGGGCAAAATGATCGAGTTAGGCTTAAAGACAAAACAACGTGAACACTTTTGGGAATGATTTAGATCGAGGTAGTAATGGAAAATCCTCAAATTTCTGCCAGAATTGCTAAATCCAGAGGAAGCACCAAAGGTGGAGCTTCCGTGACAGAGTACCCATGTATTTTGTCGGGAAAATTTCACATGTGGATTTTCCTCCGGATGCAGTACAAGCTCCATAAAATTGGGAAAAAATCAATTACCAAAGAACTCAAAATCCTGGTTGGTGTTCAGAGGTATGACGCTATGTGTAGCCATCAAAGATCATGGCCTTACATTAATCTCATATGAAGACGATACCCAGATAGTGGTATCAGTCATGCAGAGGGTGGACATTACAGCTGTCAGCTTTCGTAACTGTCTTAATTCAGTTATGGCCTGGATGTACTCAAATTTTCTCAAGCTTAACACTGAAAAGACTGAGGTCATTGAGTTTGGGTTGGGTCCTTCTGTATGGAGCCAATTATGGTGGCCTTCCGAGGCGGGGAACTGCCCTGTTCCTGTAACTAAGGCTAGAAACCTCGGTTTTATGTTTGATAATGAACTAAAGTTTGCAAAACAAATCAATCAGCTAACCTCCTCCTGCTTCTTTACTTTGAAAATTCTGTGTAAAATTCTGCCGTTCATTCCACTAACCCTTAGGAAAACGGTAATAGGAGCTCTTGTTCTCTCAAAACTCGACTATGGTAACCAATGTTCCCTCTAATTTTTTTCCTCTGTGTGCGGTAGTGGAGGGTCTCTGTGCGCTGCAACCTTGGCTATGTGTGCCAGGAACCAGACCGCGCGCGTGTGCAGCGCCAAATATCACTGCAAACGTTTACTTTAAAAAGTGAAAAGATGATGCATTTTTACACATACAGCGCCACGTTAAGGGTCTTAAGGTCGGTTTGCAAATTGGATAAACACTCCATGACATTAATTGGTTACACAGGCAAGTACACTTCAGGTTTAGAAAAGCACAAGACTCCAAGGGGCATATTATCAAGAACAACGTTAAAATTATCGCCACTTTAGCGGCAGGAATTTGCCGCTAAAGTGGCGATTATGGGCTTGATAATATACCCTTGAGAATTCCAATAGAAGCCCATGTTCTGGTGTGAACCTGGGCTTCTATTGGAATGCTCAAGGGCATAATATCAAGCCCATTATCGCCGCTTTAGTGGCAGTTTCCTGCTGCTAAAACAGCAATAATTTTAACGCCATTCTTGATAATATGCCCCCAACGGTGGTACCATCATAAGATTTTACTAAAGATTCTTAACTGGAGCACTGTTCATTGGGTGGGGAAATGTTGCCCCTTTTGTTACTTGCAGTTTAGAAGTTTGAATCCTAATATAGAACAGTAAGCTATTAACTATCAAAGAGCTGCATTTCCATTCATTGCAATGGCAGAAAACCTGCGACAGACCAACCGAGCGGAAGAGTAATATAGCTTTTGATTGTAAGAACGTAAGGGTGTTTTTGAACAGTAAATAGAAAAATTCAGCCTGAAATTTAAAAATCAGCATCAAGAGGAATAACCTTCAATCATGTTTTATTTGAAGATGTTTAAACAAAACACAGAACAAGGCACAGTAGGGCAGCCGATTCAAGGGAGTTCCTCAAATACTAAAATAGATGCCTAAATAACAGCCAACCTCTGTACGTCTCAAACCACAAAGTGACTAGCTAGAATTCAAGCTCTGCATTTTCGATCCCATACCTCCTGCTATGCTGTAGCTACCACAAGGGAGAGGGGCTGCAGCTTGCAAAGAGAAGAGCAACTTTAACCCCTTCCATGCTGAGCAAATTCCGCCGCTGTGCTGACGGTTTCTTGCGCGGGCGTGGTCATGACGGAACGGTTCCGTCATGAGCACAGCTCAACCGTGGCTCATGACGGAACCGTTCCGTCATGAGCACCGAAGGGGTTAAAAACACAGCGTGTACTTTCTGAAAGTACACGCTGGGTTTTAAAACTTGCTCTACTCTTTTGTTTGTAAAGCGCCATGTGGGGAACAGGCACCAGGAATTTTTATTTGGGTGGGCCAAGGGTGCATTTGGGTGGGCCACTGCGGGCTTGATTTGTCGCATATATGTCTAGGCAGGCCTGCTTCCGGCTCCTCCTTAGTCTTACAATGCCCAGTAAAACGCACTTTTTGCCAAATCTCTTTCTAAATATTATCACTCTCAAAAAGTGCTTTTTCCATGTAATGTTCCTTTATTGGGAAGAGGAGGTTTCTGAGGTGGGAGTATCAGGCAAGTGACACTTCTCGGGCTCCCTCTATGCGAGCCTTCAGGGAGAATCCCTCTTCATTACTACCTACGCCTGACCCCGGACTCTGCAACGCACTCTCTTACAGGCTTGATTATCCACTACTCCTCTCCAGTGCACCTTATCTCACAGCTGACCTTGGACCCCAGCCCCATATCAGGCACCATAGGACTCCACTTTCATTTTTCAAACATTAGTCAAATCGCCTACAAACTAATTAGAACGCACTTTAAAGTATGTTCCACAGTAGCCCTTATGACCGACTGCTAATTAAATAAACAAAAACAGAAAGGCCATGACAGGGCCGGCTTCAGCGCTGATACAAAAGTATTTTTTGGTGCCACACCAATAACCTCTTTCTCCGTAAATATCTTTACTACCACCTTCCAACAGTGCCCCTCATCCCTCCATGGCCCCCTCTATTGACCTCCTCCTCGGATTCCCTCACTGCCACATGCCACAAGTGCCCCTCAGCTCCCCATAGCCCCTCCCCCTTATGACCTCCTCCTTGGATTCCCTCACTGCCACCCTCCAACAGTGCCCCTCATCTTTACTTAGACCCTCTCTCATATGCATTTCATTTGCTGTATAGCGCTACTCATATCAGTGTAGTGTGTGTCAATAGTTTACACCGCGCACACATTATACAGAGACAATGAATCATACAAGTATGTAAATCAGTCTACAGGGAATGTCACATAAGTCAATGAGGATTACAAGGTGTAGGAATCACATGTCATCCATACTGGTGGGCAGTATATTTTAAGAGGGTTTGGTCTGGGGAAACACAACCTCAGGATTTAAAAAGTATTCCATGGGGGTCAGCTTTACTGATAAAAATGTATATCTGCCCGAACATACTAATTTTAGCAACATTAGAATAATGAAAGACTGCGGAAGTTCTAACTATATCACAAAACAAAAAAAGCCAAGTTCTAACTATACTATTCATGTTTGTCTGCAGCTCTTTGATGACAGTTCATTGGTCACTGTCCTATGTTAGGATTGTAACTTCTGAACTGCAAGTAACACAAGGGTCTCTGTGACAAAGGCAGTAACCCACTGAGCTATCCACATAAAATACAGTTCATCTGACAGACAAATGATTGCTCTCCAGCAGGATCACCAGTGTTATCTGGGCATTGTGTACTGTCTTATTGTTGACCTGCATCAGCCATGATAATGATAAAAACTGTTTAAATGAAGCACACACTGTGCAGATTTTAAAAAGAAAACAAATGTAGTAACACATTCTCGTACATACTCCATTAGTCAAACTTTGTGTCACGGCCTGATGTAAATAGGTATAAATAAACTTCTTCTCTCCTGCGCTGCATAGAAAAAGAAAAATCCACGCAGCAGAACAGTAGGCAATGGTTACCATTGTCAAAGAAAGGATTTGTCGCCTTTCGCCATGTGGAGATGAAGGGGTGAAACAATAAATAAAGCCAGGTTAACATGTAAATGGTCTTTTAAAGACCTGTTAGGTACTCGGGTGCGGCTGCGATAATCTCTAAAGCTGTCTGTGTGCGCCCGTGAAACTGTCTCGTCCTGGGCTGACACACACGAGGGGGGGTTTCAGCACTTTGAGCCCCATGGGGTTGCGCGCATGCCTTCAAGCCCTCACTGCGAGGGCCAAGGCTCCTGTTTGGCTGGAACCGGGCCTGGTGGGGAAGAGTGTGGGCTTTTGTTTAAGTATTTATGTTAATCACAGCTCGTGAAGGGGCTGTGATTAACATGAATACTTAAAATCCCACAATCTGCCCCGCAGGTGCCGACAGCCGCAAGCCCCCAACCCCCGCCTTACCTTCACTCCCGACACCGCATCCAGGAAGTGAGTGATTTTCGCGCCGCGATTGACTCGCGGGATGTCGTGGGTGTGTGCGCGCTGCACATACGGCAGTGCGCGCTCACCTTAACGGGCACAGTGATGGTAACGCTTTATACCTGGGAATTGACAAAGGCCAGACTGCCAAACTGCAGTCCTTGCAGAATGCGGCAGCACGAGTGCTGCTTGATCTTCCTAAACACCACCCTACGTCTGCTAGTATCAGACAGCTTCACTGGCTCCCAGTTCTACAGCAAGTAGAATTCAAAGCCCTCTGTCTTGTGCATAAGGTTCTATATGGAGGGGGAGCCACGGATATTCAAAAACTATTTTCATGGTACACGCCACAACGGAATCTTAGGTCAGCCAACACAGGGCTGGTACTGGTTCCTAAGATAATAAAAGCCAGATGGGGTGGCAAGAGCCTCTCCCACCGATCAGCCAAACTGTGTAACACCTTCCCGACTGCTATCAGACTACCATCCAATAGGTCTATTTTTAGGAAATTGGTCAAGACCTGGCTTTTCCTTAGCACTTAGATCGGTGAGCCTGTGCAATGATATCAACTCACTTTAGCGCCAAGACGCCTCGGCAATCGAGCACTTTAGAAGTATGTCAGTCAGTCAGTGTAACTGTTTTGCTATTGTAGTCCTGGAGTCATCATGAACCCACTGTTTAATATTTAGGTTTGGCCCTTCTCCTGTGGATTGAAAAATGACAGCTGGAACTTCTGCATGACAGTGATAGCACGTTTATCTGAATATACATATAGAGTTTTATATATACGTATGTATGTGTATATACTAAGAGAGGATGGTTCCTCGCCTACAGCGGAGTGCGGCCTTAAAATATATATATATATATATATTCACTGAAAAAACCATAGGTTTCACACACGTTATAGTTACGAATTAGCATTTGAAAAACCTTGCAAATTCACTTAAAAAACCATAGGTTTCACACATGTTATAGTTAGCTGGACATTTCACTCGTAAAAAACCAATGAAATTCCCCCGTTATAGTTAGTGCAGGCAACTATAACTCACGCGACCGCAATCCTCTGCTGATGACGTCAGATATTACATCACTGTATTTAGACACTTATTTACCCATGTCTTCTTCCATTAATCTTTAGCTATACATATATTACAAATATTTATTTTTCATAAAGACACATATGTCATCAGTGATGTAATATCTGACGTCATCAGCAGAGGATTGCGGTCGCGTGAGTTATAGTTGCCTACACTAACTATAACGGGGGAATTTCATTGGTTTTTTACGAGTGAAATGTCCAGCTAACTATAACATGTGTGAAACCTATGGTTTTTTAAGTGAATTTGCAAGGTTTTTTAAATGCTAATTCGTAACTATAACGTGTGTGAAACCTATGGTTTTTTCAGTGAATTTGTACGGTTTTTTAAATGCTAAGTTATGTATTTATAAATG
This sequence comes from Triturus cristatus, assembly GCF_964204655.1. Classification (NCBI taxonomy): domain Eukaryota; kingdom Metazoa; phylum Chordata; class Amphibia; order Caudata; family Salamandridae; genus Triturus; species Triturus cristatus. The sequence goes on along the minus strand of NC_140581.1, from coordinate 1,183,609,870 downwards.
TTTATTTTTTCAGGTTTTTCACCGTGCGCGCACCGTGCGCGCGCTGTGGGCGCTCGGTGAGCTTCGCGCACCGAGCACCCACGGTTCGCAGTGCATAGCGTGCGCGCGCGGTGCGCGCACCTCGCGATATTTTAAAAGAAACAAATTGTTTTTTTCTCCCTTGGGGGTCCTTCTGTGACCCCCTGACCAAGGCTAGGGGGTCAGGAACTGTCCACTCTGCCCCCTTTTCACATTCTCCGCCTTTTTTTTCACCCCCTCAGACTGCGAGAGACAAAATGGCGGCCGTCACTTCCTGGTTTCGACCGATTCGAATGTTTACCTACATCTAACAACCAATCAGAATTGCGCTCGCGCACGGCAGGGTGAGCGCACAGTGCGCGCACGGTGCGCGCGTATAGATATTGATATGCTTTTAAATGCTATTTTCTCAGGAAATACTGAACAGATTTACACCAGACCTGCAAAAGGCACTTCCTTGACCTTATGGCTACCTCTCTGACAAATTTCACGTAATTCTGTTCAGCCGTTCGGGCTGTAGCTGCGACTAAAGGTCCTATGGAAAAATGCATGGGGAAAACGCGTTTTGGGACCCCCCTTTTTCTCGGCCCCCGCTTGACGAATCACCCCGAGACTTTCAGGGTAGGAGCTGAACGGAGCGCCCCATTTGTTTTGAAAATTTCGCGAGGATTCGTCAACCGGCGCCAAAGTTATTCAAAATATAATTTTGAGATTTCCTATGGAAACTAGATTGTAACTATAACTATCTACTGGCGACCGCCAGTAGATAATATATATATATATATATATATATATATATATATCCAAACACCAACCCCTCCAATATAGAGAAGCAAGAGGCCACTCGGGGAATTCAAATTAGAAGCCTTTAATGGGACAGATGGGCATAATGCATTTTGGCGTTTACTGCCTTCATCAGATGCCACTGCATGCACGGTGCTGCTCTACCCACACCTTTGGAAGTCCTGCCACGCTCCCAATGGTTGGAGAGCTCAGCCCCACGATCACAGGTTAGCACGCCCTCTGTAGCTTGCGATATTGGCCACAGGTCCCAGAGTTCACTGTTTCGGGATAGGCTGTGCATGGGGAAGACAACGTCCATGTCCATATCACCATGGCAAGGGTGCGAATTGTAAAAGGTGGATGGCCCTGAATTTGGAGTGATGTCCTCAGGCTTCCTGGGTCCCCTTGACATTCAAGCCCATCGTGCAGATTTCCAGCGGGCCACAAATCGGGATACAGTGATTCCCGGCTCCTCGTGCAATCACGAGCTGCTCCTGGCAGCAGCCCTTCCCTTCCTCTGCACTTTGAGGCGGGCCGAAGCAACCAATCCCTTGGTTAGAGCAAAAAACAGCAAAGCTGAGCCAGTGATGCTCCGGCCACTTAGTAGAATGGGGCCTCTCCAACACGCCACTGGCTAGCGTGTAAAACATCCAAACACCAACCCCTCCGATATAGAGAAGCAAGAGGCCACTCGGGGAATTCAAATTAGAAGCCTTTAATGGGACAGATGGGCATAATGCATTTCGGCATTTACTGCCTTCGTCAGATGCCACTGCATACACGGCGCTGCTCCACCCACACCTTTGGAAGTCCTGCCACGCTCCCATTGGTTGGAGAGCTCAGCCCCACGATCACAGGTTAGCATGCCCTCTGTAGTTTGCAATATTAACCACAGGTCCCAGAGTTCACTGTTTCGGGATAGGCTGTGCATGGGGAAGACAACGTCCATGTCCATATCACCAGGGCAAAGGTGCGAATTGTAAAAAGTGGATGGCCCTGACTTTGGAGTGATGTCCTCAGGCTTCCTGGGTCCCCTTGACATTCAAGCCCATCGCGCAGATTTCCGGCAGGCCGCGAGTCGGGATACAGTGATTCCCGGCTCCTCGTGTAATCACGAGCTGCTCCAGGAAGCTGCCCTTCCCTTCCTCTGCACTTTGAGGCAGGCCGAAGCAACCAATCCCTTGGTTAGAGCAAAAAACAGCAAAGCTGAGCCAGTGATGCTCTGGCCACTTAGTAGAATGGGGCCTCTCCAACACGCTGCTGGCTAGCGTGTAAAACATCCAAACACCAACCCCTCCTATATATATATCTCTGCTCTTTCCTTACACCATATCCTTCTGTTGAAAGCAGGTGCGGACCACAAGTTAGTGCAAATAATCCTTGTTTACTTGTCAGCCATAACACGTTTCGGTCCAGCCGGACCTTGATCACATGACAATGCCGCCTTGTTTTTCACACCTTTTAAAGTAACATGTGCATATTGTGAACGGTGCTAAGTCATGGACATAGAAAAACATCACAAAGAAATTTAATTTAACCCAAATTGGCAGTGTTAGTTGACCCTTCACTCAAACGGTTGGACGTCAACCTTCGTTTGTCATCTGTTTTTGTAAGATACATACCGTCTCCAAAATATACGAGTTACTTACCTTCGGTAACAATGTATCTGGTAGAGACGATTCTAGCCGCAGGTTCCTTCACGTAGAATTATCCCCAGGCATGAGACTGGATCCAGAAACTTTTTTGCCACAGCCTCCCTGCGCGCCGGGGGCGGGCTGACATCACGCGACTCCGCCCAGGCGTCGTCCGCGTACTTGACGTCAGCGAGGTCACATAAGACGCGCCCTGGCACGCCTACGTCAGTTTTCTTCAGAGAACTTTTCCGCACCACACCACGGAACCACCAGATAAAAAACTGTGGAAGCATGGGAACAGTGTGCGAAGAGCAGAAAAAAATTGGAAAGAAACGGTGACTAACAACCCCACCAGAGTAGTGCCAACACCGTAGAACCCAAGGGCAGGGAAAGAAGAACAAGCAGAAACCTGCGCAGTTACCCTGCCAGCACATAGACAACCTACCATCCCTGTGCCCCGGAGGCAAAGAACATGCGTAAAAGTTATGGCACACGTAGTAAACCCACCCCCCCATCCTGAGCAAGGAATGGGACCAGTCCCAAGACAGACAGGGCCAACAAACCTCCAAGTCACCCCAACCTAGAGGGCAACCACCCACAAGGGACAAGGGCAAGACAAGGCCAGATGACCCTTAATCAGAGGATAGCAATGGAAGGAAGGGAGGGGAGGGAGGGAGGACAGGGATAGAAAGCAATCCCCCCGAACCTGGAGTAGCCAGAGCAGAAGGGCACCGGAGCACCGGAACCACATCCTCCAAAGGACCAAAGGAGGAATGAACCGCCCCCAGACGGAGCCACCTGTTAAGAACAAGGAAGGCGCTCACAGGAGACACAGCCCCCCACTGGGAGGCGAGTACCGAAGACCAACCCAGGGGTCCTTGCAGAATAGGGGAGGAAGGGCAAGCCGTGAAGGAATCTGCAGCTAGAATAGTCTCTACCAGATACATAGTTACCGAAGGTAAGTAACTCGTACATCTGATAGAGACTACTAGCCGCAGATTCCTTCACGGAGAATAGATACCCTAGCCATACCCCCTGGGAAGGAGGGTCTGCCATAGGACCCCACCAGACAATGCAGAACAGAGGGCCCTACAGGAGACCAGATCTGTGAACCAGGTAGAACCTCACCCCTTCTAGGCCACGGGAACCCCCACAAGCAGAACCCCACCAACGCCAAGGGGATGTAGGAGGGAAAGAAGGCTGAAGAGGCTCGTACACTCACAGCAGAGGAACCAAGGGCAAGGACGGAGATGCCGAAGCACCCCACTTCCCCACAAGGCAACATAGCTTCCGCCCAATGCCAAGACAGGAAAAGCAGAAGAGGAAGAAGAAGCCTAGAGGGCCCAAGGAAACAACGGAAATGAAGGCGAACCCACTCCAGATGGAGAGAAGCCTGCCAGCCAGAACAGAGCCGGCAGTCAAAGCCGCCAGAAGCAAGAAGAACAGCCCTAGGCCCTAGGAAGGCCGAGTAGGCCACGCCTGGCAAGGGAGAACACAGGATCATTCCAGACCTCAGGACAGGAGCAGGGAGAGGAGGAGATTCCCGGGCACACCACTACGAGTGGCCGCGCACAGGACCTCAGGAAGCAAAAGCAACCTACCTAAACGCCATGGAAAACAGGCACCCGAAGGCGACCAGAACCCTCTAGCAGAGCGCAAGCTATATGACAGCTACCACTACCCCACATAGGGTACGTTAAGTCCCAAGATATGGGAACCCCCTTTGGAAGAACTTCCGCAGCAGAGGAAAAACAAAAGAGCCACGGTGAAAAAAACACCCCCGCTGAAGGCGTGATAAGCAGACCAAGCAAAGCAGAAGGCCCAATCTCAGGGCCAAGTCCATGCAACAACTCCTGCAGAACCAACACACAATCAACACAAGGGCCGTCCAGCAGCCAACAATGCCAAACTCCCAAGAAAGGACGTAAACGGCCAGAAAACACACTCCACAGCCAAAAAACACACTCCACAGCCAGAACAATCAGCCTAAGAAGGCCCAGAATCAACCCAACTTAGAAGTCACTGAGGAGGGGACAGAGGAGGAGGAGGGTAAGGCGGAGGAGGACAGAGCCCCGCCAAGAGCCTTTGGATGGCGGAGTCGGCCGGGGCATGCAACAACAGGCTGCCATCAAACGGAAGGTGGATGAATCGCTCCCGAATATTCTCAGGGAATACTCCGTCCCGAAGCCAAGCATGGCGATGGTGAGCGACTGAGGAAGCCATGGCCCGGCCCAGCACCTCTGAGATGTCCAGAGCGGAGTGGAGAATAAACACCGCAAGCTCCCGGCCATCCAATGCACGATGCCGTAAGTCCACCTGACCAGACTCCTGGGATGCTGCAAATCCCAGAGGCTCAGCCGAGTCCCACAAACAGGAGGAGGCCCTAGCCAGCACACACAAGGTGTTAAGGGCCCGCAGGGCCGTGCTGGTCGAGGCGAACATGTTGCGTCCCCAAGAGTCCAGCCAGCGGGCCTCTCGGGGCGGCGGAGTCAACAGTGGCGGCAAGTCACCCCGCACCGGAGACCGGAGCGGAGACCGGAGTAGAGCTGGAGCCGCACCGGCTCCGGGGCGGCGCCGGAATGACGTCGACCCGACCCCCGCCGAGGCAGCCCCTTACGTGGGGGAACGAGATGGGCCTGGGGAGTGGCACGAAGCCCTCGGCCAGCCGCGGCCCAGAATGAGGCGAAGATCGCTCAGCAACCCATGTGGCGGTGCTAGGGACGAGGCAACCTCCGACTCGCCCTACGACGAGGCAGCCGCCTATGGGGAGGGACGAGAGGGGTCCGGAGAGGGACGAGGGGTCCTGCCTCAGCCTCGACCCGGAGCGGGACGAGGAGGGTCCACCGACCCCTGTGGCTCTGCACGGTCCAGCTGCTGCCGGCACCGTAGCGGCGTCACCTTGGCCTTAGACAGGACTACCTTGTTAAAGGACCGAGAGGGGCTTGGGGATGCGACCCGAGCCCCGACGACCTCCCGCGACATCACAGGGACCCCTGCGGGAGTTTGCAACGAGGCAGAGACGCCATGGCCTGAAGGAGGTGCCCGAGAGGAGCCGCACCCCAACAGCACCACATCCTCCAAGCCTGGATCCGAACCAGTCGGCGCCTGGGCGGGAGCCTCCGGTGGCGCCGGCGGAGGGCCCTGCGCAGGGCAAGGGATCTGCTGACGCCCCTGGAGGGGAAGGAGGACACGCCAGCGAGGCCTGCAAAGCCACCGGGTATGTCTCCATTTGGACTCTCGACGCCTCAACACTGGGAAACGGTGGATAGGACAACACGCGGGCCGCATCACCCGCGGAGAGTCCACGCCCCCAGAAGGCCAGAAACCAGCCCCCGGGTGCAAACGGTGACACTTACCCACCGGGGAGCGACGCTTACGTGACATCGGAGAAGGGCGAGGACGACGACCACGGCCGTATCTGAAGCCGTCCGCTGAAGCAGACCGAGGGGAGGACGTCGACCTGGAGAGACGCGCAGAGAGAAGTTTCATTGGACACTCCCGCCGCGACTTCGGCTTCAACTGTTGGCACGCCGCACAATCTGTGGTGCCGTGATCCTCCCCCAAACACCACATACAAACATTCGCATACTGTTCCACCAAAAGGAAATGGAAGAAAAAGGGACCCTAACAGGCCCGTAGCAAGGATCGGATCCGCGTTGCACGCGGAAAAGGAAAAAACTGACGTAGGCGCGCCGGGGTGGGTCTTATGTGACCTCGCTGACGTCACGTACGCTGACGACGCCTGGGCGGAGTCGCGTGATGTCGCCCCGCCCCCGGCGCGCAGGGATGCTGTGGCAAAAAAGTTTCCGGATCCAGTCTCACGCCTGGGGATAATTCTACGTGAAGGAATCTGCGGCTAGTAGTCTCTATCAGATATATAAATATATGAATATATTTATATGCAAATATATACAAATATGTAAATATATAAAAATTCATACATAGCTAGACAATCATATGTTTAAACACTTATGACTAAATAAATAAATAAATATTCAACGAGTAAAATCTGTAAGAACGATAAATATTGTAAAAAGAGTTGCCCGTATTTTCATAGACAGTGTGATCTTTAAACACATCATTGCGTAATGCATTGTTATTGCTATGTGCTAAGTGCCACTAGTATCCGCTCTAAATCAGATTTAGGTGCTGGCCATTTCATATCTCTCTAATAATATTGGATTGCTCCTATCTATCGTCCTTAACTCAAAAGTAAAGTGCTTGTGCAAATATGATCATTGCTGCACAGATAGTTCCCTGGTGGTGACCCTTGTGTTTTTAAAGTGCTAATGCGCTGACATTCATTAAAAAACACTATTTTCGTGGTTAAGGTCGGATTGGCAGCCTCCTTCGATATCTGTAAAATACATCTATAATCATAGTAGTGTTTAACAATTAAAATATGTTTCTCTCAAATGGAATGAACATCTCTAGCGTATCAGATTGCTTTTCGGGGGGACAGCACTCCTAATTTTACTGGAGGCAGGTGAATAAATCCTCCATTGTGTTGCAGCACCCAGGGGTTTTGCAGTCGATGGTTCAAGATGTATCTGGTCTGTAAATTTCTACGGGTGGATATATATATATATATATATATATATATATATATATATATATATATATATATATATATATATTTATACACACACACATATATATACACACAGACACACATTAATGCATTTAACAGTGAACTAGTACAGCATAAGTCATTGTAAAAAAATGTACCTTTTCTTCAATTACACATTTTACAAAAATTAACTTCTGAAACATGTTTAGTTTTTCATTCCAATTTTCCTTCAGAGATGCATTAACTTTTTCATCTTGTTTTCCTTCAGAAAATTGAACAGTATAGCCTTCCCAGGACTTTGGGTTAACTTGCATTTCAATGCGTCCTACAAAGATAAATTTACAAAAATAGAGTTGTGAAATATCTACTACCAACAATAATCAATTTAAACTGCAGGAAACAAACACATATAAAAAACCTTTGATTATATGCATGTACAACATAAGGGTTGTTGGAAAAAAATGTGAGTTATTTAAAAATACGGCCTTTCACTTACACGTTCCACTTTCTGAAACAAAATTATTGAAAGAGGGCATGCACAGCGTATAGAGAGGTGTGACATCGTACAAACTCGCGTTAGCAGACGAATCAGTCAACAACTATGCATACCTACAATGCATTATGATTTTCCAAGTTCTGTGACAATTATGATTTCATGAGAAATTAGGAAACTTGAAGGTTGCTTTGACAGAACTTGTGTAACATGCAATATAACCTTAAAATTAATAGTTGAAGGAGTGGCTTAACTCAAAATGATGGAGAACCACTGCTAAATGTTGTGAGGGGAGCTTGAGACTCCTACATCTCCCAAATGTACAAGTTACTTACCTTCGATAACGATGTATCTGGTAGAGACGATTCTAGCTGCAGATTCCTTAACGTAGAATTATCCCCAGGCGTCAAACTGGACCCGGAAAACGTTCTTTGCCCCAGCATCTCTGCGCGCCGGGGGGGCAGTACAACGCGACTCTGCCCTGACGTCATCCGCTGGAGTGACATCAGCTAGTTCACATAAGCCCCACCCCGGCGCGCTGACATCAGTTTTCTTCGGAGAACTTTTCCGCGCCACAACGCGGAGCCATCACAAAGAAAACTGTGAAGAGTACGGGAACAGTGTGCGAAAAATTTGTGAAATAGAAAAGAGAGAACCGAAAGGTGAGAAACAGCACCAGTTGGAAAAGTGCCAAGCACGAAGATACAAAAAGCCATAGCGGTGAAAGCCATAGCAGCGAAAGAGCAGAGCACTGCTCTGAGGAACACCCTCGCCAGCCAAGGCAACAGCCTCCCAGGAGGCAGAAAGCATGTGGAAAAAATGCCATAGCAGAAGAGAGAGAAAGAGTGCAAGCACAATACACAACAGTGAAGGGCAACAAGCCCAGAACAGAAGAATAACAGAAATCCACCCCTAGACAACACCATCAAGGAGGGCCGTATTCCCGGAAAGGGGCGAAAAGGCTGAGGTACAGGCAAAACAACCCCCAACGTAGTGGACTGCAAGGGAATCAGAAACCCTATGCAAGCAAAAGGGAGAAGAGTAAAAGGAGGCCCCTACACTGGAGAAAAAACCAGGGTGGAGGGATGCAGAAGCACACATGAACTAACTGACCATGTATCATAAAGGAAGGGATGGAACAATCAAGCAGAACGAAGCATCCTGCCCGGGAGGAAGCGAGGCGAACACCCACAGAAAACAAGCCACCCGGAGGGAGGCGAGTGCAGAAAACCAACTGAAGGTCCTCGCAGAACGGGGAGGAAGGACGGGCCGTGAAGGAATCTGCGGCTAGAATCGTCTCTACCAGATACATCGTTACCGAAGGTAAGTAACTTGTACATCTGATAGAGACTACTAGCGGCAGATTCCTTAACGTAGAATAGATACCCTAGCCATACCCAGAGGGGAGGAGGGCCTGCGAGAGAACCTCCCCAGTAGGAGGAAACACAGGGCCCCAGCAGGGGACGTGTCACGGGAACAAGAAGGGCGGCCCAGCCCCTACCAAGCAGAAGCAAGGAAGAACAAGGCAAAGGGAAGACTAGGAGACCCCAAGTCCATTCAAGGTATAACGGCCACAAACCCTCGTAGGGACAGACAGCTGCAGAGGAGCACCCAGGAGGAAAGAACGACCCCAACCCCAGGGAGAAGGGGCAGAACTGGAGGCAGAGCCTGCCGCAGGAAAACACACACAGTGACAGAGGACAGCGGAAAAGGCATCAGCCGCAAGGAAGCAGGCAAGGCAGAAACGGCTCCGCAGCTAAGGATCGCAGGCATAGGAAGAAAGGCGCAGGTGAGCAAAGCTCCAGCAGAACAAGAGGCAGGGGCACAAGGTAGCACAACAAGGGCCACGGCAGTGGGCCAGCACAAGCAGGCGTGCACAGCCAGCAGCGGACAGCACCATAGAGCAGCACACCCAGAACAAGCAAGGCGCAGGCCGAGGGCAGAGGCCAGGAAAAAGCAGAACAAGCCCCAAAGGAGGTTCGTGCAATAGACACACACCGACCCATGAAGAGAAATTGAACCAGCCATAAGAGAAAAAGGGGAAGACACGGAGGACAGACCAAGCCGCCAACCAGAACACAGGAAAGCCAGGAGAAACCCAGCCCCCCTGGAACACCAGACAGAGGACCAGGCCGAAACGCCGGACAGGAAGGTGAAAACGCCACAACACGACACCATAGACAGCATGGCAAACTGTCAAGTGGGGTAGTGAACACCGAGACTGACGGAACCCGGAGCAGCGCAAGCTGCGCCCGGACAAGACACAAGAGACCGCACCAGCGGAATACAGTGAAGCCAAGAAAGGTAGGGAACCCGAAAAAGGGGCAACCATACCTCCCCATGTGCAGGACAGAGCTATGCAATAGCTATAAGTACCCCACATAGGGTATGATACGTCCCACTAAAACATGGGAACACCTCTTAGGGAAAAACCCGCAGCAGAGGACCTGAACATAAGGTTAGGGTATGATACGTCCCAAGAAAACATGGGAACACCTCTTAGGGAAAGATCCCGCAGCAGAGGACAGAACATAAAGGACCTGCAGATAGAACCACTGACGGCTTGTCAATCAGCCAATCAAAAAACACACAGAAGGCCCAACCTGAGGACACAGATGGGTGGACCACAACCAAAAAAAACAAAATCCGAAGGGACTGTACCAGCAGCCAACAGCACAAAAGGGGTGAACCTAAGGACCTGAAGGCACGCCAACCCACCAGAACAGACAGACGGTCCAACCAAACAACGCCGACAATAAAGCTGTAGAGGACCGAGGGGGAGGAGGAGGAGGAGGAGGAGGACGGAGCCCCGCAAGGAGCTGCTGAATGGCAGCATCCGCATGGGTGTTAAACAAGAGCACCCCATCAAAGGGCAGGTCAACGAGACGCTCCCTTACATTCTCAGGAAAAACGCTATCCCTCAGCCAAGCATGGTGATGGTGAGCCACTGAACTGGCCATTGTGCGGCCAAGAGCATCAGAAACATCCAGGGCCGAACGAAGAATTAACGCAGCCAGCTCCCGGCCATCTAGCACATGGCGGTGCAGGTCGGCGGAGACATCATCCGTAAAGGCAGAAGACAGAAGGGACTCCACAGAATCCCACAATCTGGAAGTAGCCCTGGCCAACACACAAAGCGTGTTGAGTGCACGCAAAGCAGCACTAGAGGAAGCAAAGAGATTCCGCCCCCATGAATCCAACCACCGGGCCTCCCGAGACGGAGGAAACAACACCAAAGGCAAGGAAGGAAAAGCAGTCTGCAGAAGAGGGCCCTGGGTAGAAGGGTGGAAAGATAGGCAGACTGGGTCGTGTGGAGCAGGACGGTGATGGTGGAGGAGCGACTGGGGGACCGGATCCCCCGTGGCAGGTTGCCCCCAGGCCCCCAGAAGAGAATTATGGAGTAAAGCTTCGAAGGGAAGAAGCAGCTCACGTCCACCAGAGCCCTGATGGAGAACCTCCAGCAAATGGTATGAAGGGAACGGAGTGGCAGGGTCGCCCATGTGCAAAATGCCAGCAGCCGTGGAAATGGCCCGGGCAAAGGCGGCACTCGCCTCCATAGGGCGTCGTGGGGGTGAAAGCAATTCCTCTGTGGGCGATGGCTGTAAACTAAGCCTGCCATCCCCGAATCCAGCTGGAGGAAGAAATGGCCAGCTCCGGAATGGTGGAAAATTGACAGACAAGTGGGGTACCTGAGGCGCCTCTGGTGAAGGCTGAGGCCACGGGGACGGCGAAGAGCCCTCCCTGGAAGACGCCGGGGAAAAAGCCACGACACAGCGTCCCGTCTCCGGGGAAGAAGAAACAAAAAGTTGACAAACCTCCGCAGAGAAGGGGGCTTCCGGAGATGAGTCGACGACTCAACGCCAGCCCGACACTGTGGAGTCCGCCACAGGGGTCGGCGTGATGTTGAGCGGCGCCGGAGGGGACACCGAGATGACCTCCTTCACCACTTGCGCCCAGAAGAATGGGGCGGGGCCGGCTCCGGTGTGGCGAAAGAACGGCGTCGAAAAGGCACCGACTCGACCTCCGACGAAGCAGCCGCCTGCGTGGAGAAATGAGAAGGACCCGGGGACGCGCCCCGGCCCCTAGCCAGCACCCGTGGCACCGCCAGGGCCGACAGCCGTCGGCACCTGAGCGGCGTCGGCTCAGCTTCAGGCAAGGCCGCCGCATGTGCAGAAGACCGAGGGGAACCCGGGGACGAGCCCCGAGTTCCGGCGACCTCCTGCAACATCACAGGGACTCCCTCGGGGGTTTGCGGCAAGGCAGAGGCGCCGTGGGCCGAAGAGGGGAACCCCGCAGGGCCGCACCCTGACGACACCACAAGGAAGCCTGCAGAGCCGCATCATAGGCCTCCATTTGGGCCCTAGTCGCCCCGGTGCCGGGAAACGGCGGGTAGGGTGGTGACGAATGAGGCCGCATGTCCTACGGAGAACCCACACCCTCCGCAGAGCGGGGACCAGGCCTCAGGGACAAGCTGTATGACTTACCGACAGGCGAGCAACTCCCTAGGGGTCTCGGTGACGGGCGATGTCGGAAGCGAAAGTGGCGATTCATGGACCCTTCCACGGGGGACGGATACGGAGATGACACCGACCTGGACAACCAGGCTGAAAGGAGCTTCTTCCGGCGCCCCCGCCGGGACTTCGGCTTCAGATGCTGGCAAGCGTCGCAGTGCGTTGAATCATGGTGCTCGCCCAAACACCACATGCAAATCAGATGAGGGTCCGTCACCGACATCTGAAGTGCGCAAGACTTGCACGCCTTAAAGCTCGAATGCATTTGCACACTGTCCCACCATGCGAAGCGTGAAAAAGAAGGCCTGAAAACAGGTAGGGACACGATCCGGATCCGCGTTGCACGCGGAAAAGAAGGAAACTGATGTCAGCCCGCCGGGGTGGGGCTTATGTGACCTCGCTGACGTCACGCCCGTGGACGCCATTAGGGCGGAGTCGCGTGGTACCGCCCCCCCGGCACGCAGAGGTCTGGGGCAAAAAAAAAATTTCGGGTCCAGTCTCACGCCTGGGGATAATTCTACGTTAAGGAATCTGTGGCTAGTAGTCTCTATCAGATATTCATAGACCTTAGGATGAATGCTCCTCAACCCTCCTGAAGAATGCGGGTGCCCCTGCGTAGAAATAGCAGCAGGGGCCTGTACTGGGCCCCTGAGATCGAGTGTAAAGGATGCATGGTATATACGCGAATCTCTACAGGTAAGACTGCTATTTACGTGCATTTGAAATGCCACTTTTAACGCGTGATGAGGATGAGGATGTTTATGGTTGCTTATCATATAAACTAGAGAGAGGACCTTTGCAGAATAACTATTTCTTGAGTTAAGAAACGTTTTCCTCAAGGATAAGATCCTGACCAAGTTAGCATGGATTAGAATAAACTAGCAACTGCTAAATAGGCTTGAGAGAATTGGCTTACAGAGATATTTCTTATCCAAAAATGTTTTTCAAAGCAGTGTACCCCTCTGTACACCAGAACCTGTGTCCCAATCAATGTTATTATTCCTGCAGATTGAGGGCCTTATTCATGAAGACTATTGAATTGCTGTGTCAAAACAGCGATGTGGCAGTTTTCACTGCGCCCTCCTTGCGACACGATGGATGCGCCGTATTTAATGTACGTCGCTTCATGTCACAAGGAAAGACAGATACTTCAGGAATCCTGATTGGCGTAAAAGTCACACATTGCTGGAGTTGTGTCGCAAGCATGATGCAACTCCAGCAATGTGTGGGGGAGGCCTATCCTTAATGCACTGTGTCACCCTTACACCTGCCATGAGGCAGGCGTAAGGTTTTGACTCAATGACGTCCTAGAAGTAGCGCACTGAAATCTTATAGATATTAATGCACCACTTCTACAAGGCTTTCGTGCGGGGGAACACCCACCCTGCATATATTATACCTGGCGCAGGTATATTGTGGCGCAGGGGTTTACAAAGTGAGGCATCTGCCTAGATGCGTCACTTTGTAAATAAGGTGCAACAGGTTGTGTTTTTTTACGCTGCCGGTGCATCACAAAAAGTGACGCACCGGCGGCGTAGAAGTGTCGCAAGGGCTCATAAATAAGCCCCAGAATATATTGCATCCAATGGAGTGGTTTAACATACCAAAGTGTTTTGCAATTAAGCTGTACCGAAGGTAAATAATTGTTGTTGAATGAACCAATCCCACAGCAAGAACACAAGAGGAGGGATCGCTCCATAATGTCAATACAAGAGTTAAAAATGTAACACTACCCTTCCAAATCAAGACTGCTCTCTCCTCAGAAATAGGGCAACTGTGCCGTTTAAACAAATACACCGTTACCAAGACGTCACTTTACAAATTGTCAGGATCAGAATGCCTCTCAAAGGGGCCGAAGTAGCCACTGTGCCTTAAACAGAATGAACACAAAATAACCTGGAGTTTGATTCGCAGCCAACTCATAACAGTGACATGCTGTCAAAGACAGCAATATTGCAATTCCTTGTTTCTCATAGTTTTACAAAGCTGATTGCCTTCAAAACCAACGAAGGGCGAATTGCCATGCCTTTCTAGAATCCAAACTATGCCACTTTTCACCTTTCCTCTACCTTGGACGGATGAGGAGGTGGATAGAATGAAGGAAAGGAAATAGCTTTCCAGATATGAAATTCTTTAGCAATCTTATCTAAGAGAAAGGGTTTTACTCTAAGATCCACTTTATCTTTTGAAAAGGTAGTAACTGGAGCAGAGGCCAATAAAGCTTACAACTCACTAATCCTTTTGGTCGAAGTAACTGTAATCTAAAAAATTGGACATGAATGAACGTTAAATAACGTGGAGAGAATGAGGAGGAAGCACCGGCGCTCATTCGTTTCCCCTGGCCATGGAGAGAGAGAGAGATATATATATATATATATATATATATATAATAAAAAATATGAAAAGGGGGCAGGGTAGAGAGTTCCTGACCCCCTAGCCTTTGTCAGGGGGTCCCTGAAGGACTCCGAAGGATGAAAAAAACATTTTTTTTTTCAAAAAATCGCGGGATGTGCGCACCGTGCGCGCACGGTGAAAAACCTTAAAAAATATATATATATATTTTAAACAAGCCATTCCATATTACATACATAGGTAGTTTATTGTAAAATAAATATATAAAAAATATACTAATACATACATAACTTAGCATTTAAAAAACCTTACAAATTCACTTAAAAAACCATAGGTTTCACACACGTTATAGTTAGAAATTAGCATTTAAAAAACCTTGCAAATTCACTTAAAAAACCATAGGTTTCACACATGTTATAGTTAGCTGGACATTTCACTCGTAAAAAACCATTGAAATTCCCCCGTTATAGTTAGTTCAGATAACTATATCTCGCGCGACCGCCACTCTATCACAAGGATGATGTCATCAGTGATGTCATGAGTGATGCCACTGACCATGTCATGAGTGATGTAATATGTGACGTCATGAGCAGTGGATTGCGGGCGCGCGAGTTATAGTTATCTGAACTAACTATAACGGGGGAATTTCAATGGTTTTTTACGAGTGAGATGTCCAGCTAACTATAACATGTGTGAAACCTATGGTTTTTTAAGTGAATTTGCAAGGTTTTTTAAATGGCAAATCCTAACTATAACGTGTGTGAAACCTATGGTTTTTTAAGTGAATATATATATATATATATATCTTAGAGCCATGCTCTAGGAAACCCAATCATCGGGTTTATTGAGAACAAGCCTTCTTGGCTGGGAACCCAGTTGGCTTTTTAGAAGAACCCTCACCCACCAACGGAGTTGGTGGCATGCTTCATCACCAGGATCCCACCCAGGAAGCTTGCCACTGACTAGGTTGATTGATGAGGGTTCTTCTAAAAAACCAACTGGTTTTCCAGCCAAGGAGGCTTATTCTCAATAACCCTGATGATTGGGTTTCCCATCAAAAAATTCAACACCTAATTCAGTTCTCTTTCAGGCACATAGAAACAAATCACACAAAGGTATTCAGTTAACCTGTTGAAAACTGAAAAATGATTGACATTTGAAACAATGAAACCCAAATCCCAAATAAATAAGCCAAAATAACTGCTAAGCAACCTTTCACTGTATCCACATGCTTATATTTCTCAGGAGAAGAAGTCACTAAAAGTAAAATATAACCTAACACTGTAGCAATTCGATCAAAAGATTTCCCCTAACACCAAGAACAAGATAGCCCACCTGCTAGAGTACAAGCTAAAATATGTCTACCACGCAAGAAAACATTCAGCATCTTCTCAATAAAATCATAGAATCTTGAATATCTCTTCAAGGTCTAAGTAAGAAAGTATTGGTTCCTAAGAATGAAGTGTACAATCTAATATTGCCCTCCAAAAGAGGAATGCCATCTGGAGGGCACATACTGAGTTGAAGGGGGTTTGGATGTCAGGCTTTCGGCCTAATAAGGTGCAATCAAAACCACATAACCCCAACAAAACCTAATGTTTGGAATGACTATTCAGAAATGGCACTGGTGGGAAAGCATAATGTAGAAGAAATTCTCAGTATATCATTAGAATATGCTACAACAAAGGTTGGAGGGGAAATTGCATGAAAAGCACAAAAGAGATTCCGTTTTGGGTGAGCTAGCAAACAGGTCCACAATTTGAAATCCCATCTCTGAAACACTGGAAGCAATGCATACCAATGAATCTGTCACTTGTAATTGACAAATTCCTCCTCAGGAAATCATCTGCTAAAATATTCTTTCTCACTAGATGAATTGAGGACAGGCCAATGCATTCTCTGCAGCACACACCCAGATGTCCAGCACTATGCGATACAGGGCACAAGACTCTTCTTCTCTCTGCTTGTTCAAATAATGTATGAAAGAAGTATTGTCCACTAAGACATGTACCTGCTTCTCTACCACAGAAGTAATACAAAAAGGGCCTGATGGCTACCTACACGGGTCTCAATGTCAGGAGACTTATAATCACCCTCGTTTGTTGAACACTCCACCAAGCATTGAATGATAGGAATCCAAAACGAGCACCTTGCCCTTGAAGGGAGGCATTCGATACCAGAGTCAACTGAAGCCCAGGTCTCTAAAAAGGTTGCTCTTGAACAAATGCTCAAAACAGGGTGATCACTGAAGATCTTGCAACAACGTATTGTCTTGTAGAATTCTGTCATTCAACCAACCATAAAACATACTCTCCTGCAAGCAGAGACTCCACAACAGAGATCTTCTCCCCGGCTCTTTCCAAAATAACAAAATGATTCAGACCAAGAAACCTCAGTAAAGCTCTTGCTACCACACACCTTACTTCTTTGAACTCCAACGCCATTGCCATAATATCAGAAAGTATATTTGACAGGAGAAAAGCCTTCATCACCGTTGTATCCCACATTGCCCTAAAAATTCAGTGTGTTGAGTAAGAACCAAATGGGATGTTCTGTTATTGACATAAGGATGATGGTGTTTGCTAGGCTCTTCAACAGAATATCCTGTGAACTCACTTTCAGTGACCAATCATCTAGATGAGGATAATTGTGAATCACTTTCTTATTTAATAGGGCTAATACTTTTGTAACTACCAAGGGGATGAACCCAGCTCAAACGGTAGAGCCCCAAACTGACAATGATGATTCCCTACAGTAAATAACAGATATCTGCAGTGCCACTGAACAACGGGAATATGGAAATAGGCACCCTGTAGATCCATTGAGACTAACCAATCCTGACCCTGAAGAGTTAAACTAAGATATTTTGCGATGTAACCATGCAAAATTTCTCTTTTCAAAAATAATTGGAAAATCTCAAATGCAAAAACAGCCTTAAACCACATTCCTTTCTTCGGGGTCAAAAAATACCAAGAGTAAAACCCTGCTATTTCTGTGAAGAAGGGACCATCTAATGGTACCCTTCACCAATTTCTTCCACTTTCTTCATCAATATCTTTGTGTGGGGCAAAAAGAAGAGGAATGAGGGGGAATTGGGCAGAAGCATTAACCATCAGACTTTCCTGTAAAACATGTGACAGCAAAGTTGCAGGGTCCAAAGGAGCAGCCTTTTCTTTCCTTTCAATGTTTGGAACATTCAGAAAAGCTTGAGATTCATCCCAAGATTGTGAGACCGGAATCACCAAATCCTCATCAAATATCAAAATAACTTCATGAGGCGGTTCACCATCCATAATGTCAAAAAAGTGATATAACTTTGGCTCTAAGAAGTACACTGTACTTACTCTAACGAAATAAGCCTTTCCAAACAGGACATTCTACAACTTCCATTGTGCTGTCTACAGACTTGCAAAGAAGATAGTGTCTCAGTCAAGAGGAGATAGTAAATTATCACCCTCACTGTCATCATCATCATTTTTTTTCCAGTGAGAAAAGGCCATTTGAATCGAATCAAAATCGGACTCAAAAGGTCATACAGCCATTATATGGATTCCTTAGTTATAACGTTTGAAGTGCCTTGCTAAAAAGTCTCTTTAAATTGCTAGAATAGGCTCTCATTTAGATTGTAGACCTGACACTCTCGACACCGGCACCAAAAAGACTTTGACAACACAGGAACAGGCATTGACCAAACACCTTACATCAAAACAGTCAATGTTCAGCTCAAAATTGAGGGAAGCTCCAGCAGAAAAGAATTTGATGTTGAGACAGACCATGGCCAAAGCTGAAAATGTCAAAACAGTCACTGGATCAATCCACAGCACCGTAAATGCCTGAACAGAATAGCCAGAGGAGTCTTTAACAACAACCGCCACATTCAAAAATGGCTTATTTAAAAGCCAAAAATATCTCAACTACTTTAGAATTTTTTTTTTATTTATTCACGCAATGGGAAGAAGATCTATGATGCTCCTTGTGTTTCCTGTACTTCCGAAAACGCGGACAAATACTCAAGTTGAAATGTTTATAGATCTGAATTTGCACCTCATGGAGCCTACCAACAGCTTTGCCTCCCTTTCACAAATTGCCTTTGAGTGCATCAGAATTTACAATGAGCAAGAGGCTGTGTACTTGGGATTATCCAGACATAACAATTAATATGAGTGCAGATTTGTGAGCCACGCCAGTCAAGAGCATTTCGAGCAGAGCTTAGACTGCAGATTTCATTGAAACCAACCTCCAAACGCTCAAAAATCTTACAAAATCCTGAAATAAACACCAAGAAAACTCAGCAGCTCCAGATTCTTTAATTGGCAAAGGTGCAGAAGAAAGGGAACTGGTGTCATCAACTGCAGGCATTCCAAGAGGTAGGGTATACATAACGGCACACCCAATGGCAGGATTTACATAATTTTTGGGCAGAGTTGCAAGGCTCCATCTAGGATATTATATATTTCTATCTAACATTGGCGCTTTATAAACAGTAGAACCGTTTCTGGGTCCAGCCTAGCTAGCACCCGGGAACGGGTTCATGCAGGGAAGCTGTGGGAGCATATATCCATTTTTCATTCAAAAGTGTAGTTTTTGCTGCCTGAAAAGTAGACTGGAATTCGTTCTTTTTAACAAGCTGCTACCAAACCAGTCAATGTAATGAGCATTCCAGATTAGGTTTGAACATTTGGCTTCTTAGAGGGCAATGCAGCTACTTGTTGGGACAGGAAGACTTAAGTGGTGTAAAAACGTAGCAGTGATGATTCACCAGGTGTGTACAGAAACAGGTCACAGCAGAAAAGACTGCCACAGCCGCTCACCTTTTAAGTAGAAATCCCAAAAGGGAGATCCAGGTGGCAGTCAATCTGAGAGCCTTTTCATCCATTTGTTTGTGTTAACAGCAGGAGATAAAACTGATTTCAGCAAAGGGGTATGTGGTAATCCAAAATATCCCGAGTGGTGAACCTGAAAGTAAATATCAGACTCTGACAAGGATATGAATGGTAGGGTGCCCCTGAATGAGGGACTAGATAAAGGTTTGCAGTAAGTGGAGAAAGGAAGTCCTGGAAAATAATATTGGTTTTCCATAGGATAGTCATCAGGATTAGGTGTGGGGAATTCTCCAAACACCGATTAATGCACAGAAAAAGATTGGCATCTTTCTCTGGAGAATTTCCTTCTGCCTGTGACTAATCTAACCAAGGTTGAGCAGGGATTCAGATAACACTGTCTAATGCCCTAAACTAATTGTGTGTAATTAGGTTGATAGGGGTATTCCTTTCCTAAATGAATAACCCAATTTATGACACTTGGCAAATATAAATGTTTGTGAAAGGGTGAAGATACTTTTCAATCATCGTCCTTAGCTGAGTACATTGTTATGTTTTTACAGATTTATGATTCCATCTTTGAGTTTTCTGAGGGTAATTAGGAATAATAGGAGTTTTTTGTCTGTATTCAAACATTCTTCCCAGAGAGACTGGACGAGGAACTGCATGGAGAAACAGCGTGGAACTTTTAGTACTCTCTTTTGTAATAAAGAATTTGTGTAAAGAGATAGGTGCTCAATTGAGCTTAAAATGGTCATTTGAATGAATAGTTTTCTCTAGATGTTGATCACTAGTGAAAGGATGCACCTTTGTGAGTTATTTGATGATTGTCAGGGTAATACACCATGTGAGCAGATTCTAGGCCCCCCTTGTATAGATAACACTGAACTGGATGGCATACAAATTTCACCTTCTCTTCTAGAATTCACCAATTCTCTTTCCTTTTGATTTAAATCTTTTCATAAATCCAGTAGGGTTTATCACAGTCTATAGAAACAAGACATTTTGCAACCAACTGCTTGGAGGATTTCAGGATGTCCATTATTCAAGGTTTCTAAAAGCAAGCTCAGGATATTGTCCTGATGTTTGAGCCACAAAAATAGGAAAGGGATATGTCAATCTGGCATTTCTGTAGTGGATGGATGCGTGGAATGGGCAAGGGATGTAGCACTCTAATACTTTCAGTCTCAAAATCTATTTTGTGGAGATTGTCCATGCAACGTGTCTGATCTTCATTACAACTGAATCAGATGTTAGAGCATTGAATACTGTAGAACTGGAAAGTATAATTTGTAACGTTACAAAAAGAGCATATCGTTTTTCTTCTGTTATTTTCTATCCAATATATGAAGACATGCTGAAATTATGTTTGGTTAGATGCCTACAAGAATACAAATCTAAGACTGCAGAATTCAGGGGAGAGAGCTTCTTACACAAGTAAAATGCTAAAATACTTTCCAGGTTGGAAAAAAGAAAAAAAGTTGCATGTTCATAAACACATTTCCTTCATAAGTAGTCCTACATTTTCTCTGTTCTGGAGAAAATCTTTAGGAAGAAGTATGGGGGAGAGGAGCAGGAATGGGAAAAGGCCATTTGTGTTGATTAGAATGTATGTTACTGCATCCTCTGAAAAGAATAAACCTATGCAAATTGTATGAGGATTCTTATGATGGATATATTTCTGATTTTCAGATTGCTTGTGCATTGGGTATTCTGTTATGGGAGGCTATGACAACAAATTATTTTCACTATTAACGCTCACTGAGTTCTACAAGCTACAGAAAACGCACCTTTTGCAACTTGACTAAATTTAGCCTCCTATTTCCCACAAAGGGAAGAGTCTCTGCATCTAGTTATTTCAACCAGAAGCAACTCATTAGTCTTGTGATGTGTCATAAATGCAACTGAATATTACATAACTAATTAACTTGTTTTAGGTTTACACAGTTTGAGCTTTATTTTGGTACAGGGCACGAGGATATCATAATTGATGTGCTACTTAAGAAATGTATTTTGGAATATTCTTAACTATGGTTTGTTATCTTGCTCATATAACCATATTAATTATAAATGTAGGAAGCTAGCTAGTAAACAAGCTATTGTAGTGCATGTTCTCTTTGAATTTGTATGTAAGTGTTTAACATGTACTAAGGAGACAAGAAAGCAAAAAATATCACTGCTAAAAAAAGAGAGGCTTTCTGGTTAGTAACGTTAAGTCAGTACTAGATGTGCTCTACAAGGTGAACTCATTCACAGCTGAATATTGTTTTGTGAATTTTTTTGGGTGCAGCATACATCTGTTGCTATGATATGCACCACTGTGGAAATTTAGTTCGTATCTGAACATTATCTGCGCCATCTTGTCTCTCCCCAAGCACCACACGCAGAAAACGCGCGACGGCCATTTTAGGCACCATGGTCTCATTGCCGATCCCCAGCGCATCCCTCAGGCGCTGCAAACATCCCCCGCGCGCCGGCCACCCCCGCTCTCTCACACATGGGCCATAAACCCTCTCCTTCTGCGCGACCCTGCCATGGAAACACATCCCGCGCCTGACCAACATCTCCTTTCATCCCATACATGGTCATACATCCTTTTGATAACCCCCTTCCTCTGCGCCCAATTGTCCGAACCGATCCCAAGCCATCACCTAGCCCTGCGGATGCAGTTTATTGCCCCTACTGTAAGGGAAACACCTCACATCAAAGAGATTACAGTAGATCAAGGCCCCCACCCCCTGAGACCCGACCAGTCGCACACACCCCCGGGAATTGGCGGAATGTCCAGCTGTGTGATAGCCATCTCCTACTGTGGGTGGGGTGGGGACTTCTACTGTAGATATGTGTGGGAACAAGCTTGAAGTGGGGATTCCAAGGATGTCTTTCCGTACATCAAAGTCTCAACAAGAATGTATCACATGTAATAAAGCAATAAACCTGTGTATAAGAGGCCAGGCCTCAGAGATGTGGTTAGAGCACCTCGAGACGATACCTTGCTGTCCGATCTGACGTGTTCTGCTCTGACGGAATAAAACTTTGTTTCCTGCCTTCCAGTCTCCGGCGCCTGCCTCTTTTGTTGGTTCATCATGGAATGATATAAGAGGCGATTACCGCCGGGCAATACTTGAAAGGTTATCGACTGAAACTGCCGCTACCATTTAACAATTGGCGTCCCAAACGTGGGGCCCATCAGCGACACGTGGATCCAACGGGAGAGGTCCCAACGACAGAGTGAACGACTGCAACGATCGGGGAGAGCTCCTGCCCGATAGACCCTCGTCTGGCAGCCGATCATCCGAACTTCACTGGTTCCGAGCAGACCTCTCTCGAGTGATCTACGGTCCTGACTGGGAACCATCAGGAGTGCCGCGGCAAATACGGAGAGTAGAGGACGATCGGGCGCTGGAGGTGGAAGACGAGGAACTGTCCATGCGGTCCGGGTAAGGTCGTGTAACACGACAAATTGCGAAACGATTGATGGATTGATTGAAAATACTAGTATTGCTTATTTGATTGTTCTTTTTGAGATATTCACTGCCTACAAACGGGGAAGAGTAGAAATACTCTCTCTCCCTTTGCAGATAGTGAAGGGTAGGTAACGCGGACTTTTGTCCCCCTTTGTAATCTGTCGTGCCTATTTTTCTCCCCACTGATTGATTGTCCGAACATTGATTGTTTTTGAAGAATAGTGCTTTTTGAGATATTCTCTGTTTGCAAATAACGTAGAATAGAAATATTCTGTCTAGTCTTTGCAGATAGTGAAGGGTAGGTAACGCGGACTTTTGTCCCCCTTTGTAATCTGTCGTGCCTATTTTTCTCCCCATTGATTGATTGTCCGAACACTGGTTTTTCGATATTGGTTCTTTGGAGGTATTCTCTGCTTACAAATAACGTGGAATAGAGATATTCTGTCTAGTCTTTGCAAGCAGTGAAAAGATAGGTAGTGCAGACTTTTGTCCCCGTTGTAACCCGTCATGCCTATCTTCTCCCCACTGATTGGTAGTTGGTTCTGCCCGGACCGCTTATTAGAGATGAACCATCCGGCTCCACTGGAAGGCACCCCTAATAAGGACATGTTTACTAAATATGGACTAGTCGCTGTAGTTTATAGCAAACTATGGCATAAATATACAAAGAAGGACTCCGAAAGTCAGTGGTCACTGATGGGATCCTTTGATGACCATAAAATAAAAACGCTAGAAATAGCTCTACGTAGCAATAAAACGACGCCCACTATGCTCGACAGTATCGGCATGTGGCGCAAAGAAACAACGCAACGGAAAAAGAGAGAAGTAAGGGCAGAAAAAGAACCACGAAAGGCAGCTCACCTTGTCGCTAGAAAGTTAGAGGAAGAAATAAAGGAGAGAAAGGAAGCTAATCAAAAACAAGAACAGAACACTCCAACAAAGTAGTATGATTAAAACGCTTTAAAAACTTGTAGGTATATGCAACACTCCAACAGGGTAAACACGTTAAAACACTCTTTTAAACAACTATTTACATGGCAGCCTGCCGCAACATCCATCCCAAAGCATTCACCGTCCGCTTGACACAGTCCATGCCCCTCCTTCCTCGGAGTAGCAACAGTGGGATGCTTTGGTCTGTCTTTTAGTCGGCTTTGGGCTATAAACACGCCCACAAAATCCATCGGCCTGTGAGGCGGCATCAGTGGCGGACTGTTGTGCGAGTAGGCCGGAGGCAACACGGTGCGCCGAGATCCGGACGGCACTGAGGTGGTGTCCAGCAAGTTGTTGCACTGGTCTGGCCATCCTACAAATGCAGCATAGAAAGACGGCGTGGGGTGCCCTGGGGGGAGGCGACGCGAACGGGCCTCCCCCGCCTCCCCAGGTGGAGGCTCCTCAGTTGCAGTAGGGCAGCCCTTAACGCTTCACTCGCCGACCAGCTGAAGAGAGCACCCCTTAGCGTTTCACTCGCCGGCCAGCTGCAGCAGGGTAGCTATTAACGTTTCACCTACCGGACGACCACCCAGGCGGAGGTTCCTTTCTGCACCAAGTTTCCATTAGCGTTCCACCCAATAAGTGGGCCCCCACAGTTGGTTGGTCGGGGGACCCACTCCGGTGGCGGTGGTGGAGAACTGCTGCTGCCACAGGACTCTCAAAATGGCGGCAGGCTCTCCGGATTCGGGCCTGGTCCACTAAGATGGCTCTGGGCTACCTTGGAACTCGAAAGCTTGCCTGCTCGGGCATGGGCCCCACCCTTGAAGACGTCCTCTCAGCCTTGCAGATTCTACGGGAGTCATCGGCTCTCGACTCCCGCGGACCTCCGGTGAGGGCAATCGCCACTATTGCTCGATCATTCCACATTAACTTGTCTTTGCCCCGGGCAGCAGCCACCTTGTCCCCATTTGGTGCCGTGAGAGAGACTGATTCAGGGCGTCGGCAGAGAGACACGCCTGCTGTCCCGCTCTCCAAAAGGACCACGGCGTTGCTGCGAGATTGTGGTGCCCTCATGCTGACGCCAGCTTCTGTTTGAATTACCAGGAGACACTGTAGACTACCAACTCGAATCAGTTCCGGTGGAACCTCAGCATGACCCGGTAGGAAAAAGAAAAGCTTTGCTTTCCCCACCTTCGAGTCACGGTTCATGCTGTCTGTTCTTTCCGTTGGCGTTACCCAGAATTTTTGAACTGCCGAAAGGGATTCTGGTCCGGCCGCTAGTTAATGGAAACATTTAGACTGTACCCTGGACCCACCCGACCTCGCCCCAAAATGGCGCCGATGTAGGAGGGACCTACAACTCCTTATGGCGTCCCGGTTACTTGGCATTGATGCTAAGGGATATGTATACGATCTTTTTGCACATGGCGGGCGGGGGACGGGGAGGGTACTGACTGGGCACGCGAACAACCTTATTGATGCTGGTCTCCTCATTATTGATTATTTTTATTTTTCGCGTTAAGGTAGTGTTGCTCATGATACTCGACGCCTCTTGCACCGTGGCCGGCCTATACGGTTGTAGGCCCGTATTTGTATACTGACATTTTCACAATAAAGGGTTTTCGAAGGAATTATGGAATCAGCGTCATAACAATCGCCTAGGTTGATAAGGTTTTGAAAAATGGCTATCATTCCCAAACAATAGAAGACAGATAATGCAGACCCTTTGCCTGAATTTTGGATTGGTGAAAATTTGTATCCATCACACCTGTCTTTTTCCAGAGTTGTTAGAAAATGGTTGACTGTAGCTTAAGGTATCTGCCGAATGTAAGGTATGGTATTTTGTCCCATAATATACGACTAATTGAGAAACAAATGCACGAAGAGGGAACTCGAATTTAGGGACAAATAAAATAAAGCATTTTTGGTATGGTGGAAAGGAAGGATATAGTACAATGCGAAAAGGATAGTCAAGATCTGTGGTATTATACGTTCCTGCAGCTAGTCTGGTACGTGGTAAGTAGAACTTTTTCGTGTTTATGCGCGCTGATGTGCTTTGAATGCTGCCCCCCCCCTTCTTTTCTTCTCTGTAGGTTACATCGGAGTTCCGACTGAAGAATGGAGTGGACATAGACCGCACCGTGCTCCATGTAGGGAAAGACATAGACATGCGCTGTGAGATGGTGCGTGGAGTGCAGACCATCACTGGGAACGTGAAAAACTGTATGGTATGACTGTGCGTACGCGCCCTGATTGTACGGTGTGAATGTGTATGTATTGCATATGCCTGGGTCGCTGGAGAGAACGTCTTTGTATGACTGAAATGCTTGTCTATCGATCAAGGGGATGGGAAAATAAGCCCGAATATGGTAACTCCTCGTTTGAAGAAACGACTCTCCCTCTCCCGGAAGCTAGTAAATTGGAGGGTGACTTACACCAGAAACTCGAAGGATCATTTCAGTACGGCGAACCCGACTCCAACTGATGACCCAAATGTACCACCAGTGAGTCGATTTTTGTGCTGACTAAATAAGAGAAGTTAAGAATACCGCAGGTCGGGGTTCTTCCAAAACCCCCCCATCAGCCCAGAAGTTAGGGATACTGGCATGTGTTAGATTCACCACTTCTTCTTCCATCCACTTAGAAAATAAGAGTTGTACCATTGAACGTCCGACCGATACTCCTCCTCTGCCTCAGTTTGGATCACCGCCTGCCCAGGGGTCGGAAGGCTCCACCGTGAGTATAAACACGACTGGACTAATGTCCGACCGGAAAAAGAGGAGTAAGTATTTTTCAAAAATGAGGCCTCCAACAAAATTGCCCAGAAAGGGAGGGGAGTAAAAAGTCCGACCACCCCCCCAAAATGAATTACGGAAAATACTGAAAATACGCAGCACGCATAGAAAAAGGATAGGAAAGGAAAGGTCCCCTTACCCAATATAGCTCTGTGTCTTCGTCTTAGGTTTCTGTGCTTGATGTATGTACTGTTACACCCTATCCAGTATTTGTGTGTACGTGAACGTTGAATTTATGTTTTCCCCCAGCTTGTGTTTTTATACGTAAAAGTGACCCGTGCTGCTCTATGTCGTACGTGTACCAAATAGCCTACTTGATGCGTCTCTCTCTCTCTCTCTCTCTCTCTCTCTCTCTCTCTCTCTCTCTCTCTCTCTCTCTCGCTCTCGCTCTCTCTCTCTCTCTCTCGCTCTCTCTCTCCCTCCCTCCCTCCCTCCCTCTCTCCCTCCCTCGCTGAAGGCTCCCTTGCCCTCTTTTTGAATAGATGACGACACTGTACCTCGTCAGTATATGTATAATTGGCCTAAACACGACAGTGTTCGAACAAATTGACAGAAGCAAAACGACCGTATTTTTGCCACACTACTACCTCTCCTTTCTGTAAAATGATGGAACTTAATTGGCTGAGAAAGAAAGGACAGGTAAGACGACTGATGTCTCCCAATCTGGCCCTTATAACGGGAACTATATGTCAGTGGTTTTTGTTGTTTTAGGGCTCTAACGACTCCACCTCCATCGCTCAGAATCCCCCCGCCCATTGCACAGAAATAGAGCGTCTAAGCACCCCGTCCTTCCAGAATAGTCCCAGTTCTGTACTAGCCGTCCCTGGATATTTTAAGCAATACAGCTGATGACCTTGTTTTTAAAGATACATCGCCTAAGACTGATAAGGGTTAACTATTGTCTCCAGCAAGAAAAATGTTTAGCTTGTGTTCCTCCCCGAAACAGATATTTGTGAGCCCATGACAGTAGCACCTCGCACTTTTTCATAAACTTAGCAGTCCCTGGAGAAATATATGAATCAACAGGGCTTGTGTTAGAAAGAGAAGTCTCTGCCGGAGAAGCCGGTTCGAATTTTGCTACGTTTATAAGGTACAGGAATCAACACCTAGCAGACCTGATGATGGAAATTTGCAGGAACACTCGCAAACCTGCACCACAGCAATGATTAATGAGTTAGTAGCATACACCGACATAAGAGTTAATAGACATCCGCCATAGAGTGACCGATAAACGTTTCCCCGACTACTTGGGGTTGGGAGAGAGAATGAAGTGTGTAAACGTCTTCCCTGCCAGTTCTCTAAGATTCTGTTTCTTGTACTCATTCAAAGATAACATGCGGTCATCGGAGGAGAGGGGTCGGACATGACGCACAGCCTGGCTGCGGATCATGGAACATCTATGGCCTCGACCAAGGGGGAGCCACGGAGCAAAAAGATGCGGGACGAGGCACCATTCTCAGCATGGAAAGCGATAGAAAGAAGGGCTATCCCGAAGCCCCCGCTCACTGATCAGCTCGTGCCTGAAGTCCCAGCCCGTCGAGCCCGATTGATGGGCTCAGTGCTAAAAGATTCTGCTCTCCTTGGTCCGCTTTTTGATCCGATCCCACTCCACCCCCTCTTCCCTCGGCCTCCCAAAAGCACGCCCCTATCCCCCCCCTCTTTTTTATATGGGATTTTGAACTTGACTTGACAATAGAAGAACGAAATGCGGGTACCCCGTCTCAAGGTACCTATGATAAGATCAGTTAGGGAACAGGACAAAACAGGACTGTGATCCGAGAGCAAAGAATGGTCACACCCTGCAACGTGAAAACATGGATTTGAGCTGGACCTTAGCTCCACCGCCGGTGCTCAACAGTGCCAACGAAATAAGAAGAACAACGAGAGCTTACCAGTGATGGCTCGCTGTAATAGGACACTGGAAAGAAGAACTCCCTTTTGGACATTGCCCCCTCCCCCTCTGACTGTAACTCATGTTGAGTTGAATTCCTCTCCCAACCACTTTCGTATTGACTATCTTCCAATCAAGTTTTCAAGATATTACAGCGGTCACTCCCAACTGTACACTGATAGTTAAGAAACATTAACTTTGTATAATGACAATTGTATAACATCAGCCGTGCACATGACTATGCTGTCTAGTTTGATCCACACGAAGTCTAGGCCTTAAGTAATGTACGTAATATTCCTTGTTTTGACAGAACATTTTTTACGGTATCCTGTTTGTGTTCAAGCGAGCTTCCCTCCTCCTATCTCCGGGTCTGACATATGACGCAGCTGATGTAATTTTGTATGCACTACCTCCTCGCCTATCACATCAACCACATGAAATTATGTACAATTGTGCCAGATCATTCCTGTCTGTCCTAAAGACTCTGAACTTTGAAGCAGAACGAATGAAAGCCCTGTACGAAGTAGAAGTACGTGGTATTATGGGGATAGATCCGAACCAAACAAGCTGGCGAGATATGTTAAAAGGGAGGACTGTGGAAATTTAGTTCGTATCTGAACATTATCTGCGCCATCTTGTCTCTCCCCAAGCGCCACACGCAGAAAACGCGCGACGGCCATTTTAGGCACCATGGTCTCATTGCCGATTGCCAGCGTGTCCCTCAGGCGATGCAAACATCCCCCGCTCGCCGGCCACCCCCGCTCTCTCACACATGGGCCATAAACCCTCTCCTTCTGCGCGACCCTGCCATGGAACCACATCCCGCGCCTGACCAACATCTCCTCTCATCCCATACATGGTCATACATCCTTTTGATAACCCCCTTCCTCTGCGCCCAATTGTCCGAACCGATCCCAGGCCATCACCTAGCCCTGCGGATGCAGTTTATTGCCCCTACTGTAAGGGAAACACCTCACATCAAAGAGATTACAGTAGATCAAGGCCCCCACCCCCTGAGACCCGACCAGTCGCACACACCCCCGGGAATTGGCGGAATGTCCAGCTGTGTGATAGCCATCTCCTACTGTGGGTGGGGTGGGGACTTCTACTGTAGATATGTGTGGGAACAAGCTTGAAGTGGGGATTCCAAGGATGTCTTTCCGTACATCAAAGTCTCAACAAGAATGTATCACATGTAATAAAGCAATAAACCTGTGTATAAGAGGCCAGGCCTCAGAGATGTGGTTAGAGCACCTCGAGACGATACCTTGCTGTCCGATCTGACGTGTTCTGCTCCGACGGAATAAAACTTTGTTTCCTGCCTTCCAGTCTCCGGCGCCTGCCTCTTTTGTTGGTTAATCATCGAATGGTATAAGAGGCGATTACCGCCGGGCAATACTTGAAAGGTTATCGACTGAAACTGCCGCTACCATTTAACACCACTAGTTTGCCAAAGAGTGGTTTAGGGGGAATGAAACATCTCAGTGATGATGTTGCATGAACACCTTGTGTGCACATCATTGGTCTAGGAAAGTAGGATCTGCTTTCATGGTTAACCCCACTTTTTGCCTGGTGTCAGTGTGTTTTGACTGTAGTTTGCTGGTATCCTGCTAATCAGGACCCCAGCAACTGTGCCCTCTCTCCCAAAATGGCTTTGGTAAGTAATTTTGTTCCTCCACAATTGGCTACTGGTGCGCCCTCAAAAGTCCCCAGTATATGGTACTAAGGTACCCAGGACATAGGTACACCAGGGGCCTCCCATGGGCTGCAGCATGGATTGTGCCACCCATTGGAGTCAACTTCAACTCTGACTACAGAACTGCCATTGCAGCCTGTGTGAGTTGGTGCTTGCACCTCTCACAATAGATATAAGATCTTTATATCTGAGGTCACTACACTGAAAAGCTATAAGTCACTCATATGGAAGGCCCTTCAATCCTGAGGGCAGGGTACTTGGTTATGAGTGTGAGGGTGCCCCTGCATGAGCAGGACACACCTTCAAATCCCGGAGTTGATTCTCCAGGATTTGCAAGTGTGGTCAGCCATTTTAAGCTATATAGTCATCAGCCATTACAAGATGTCCAACTATACAAGGGCTGAGCCAAACCCGGTCATGTTTGGTATTAAACATGTTGGAATCATACCCCAACACTGATTCCGGTGTTGGAGGTATCATCCCATGTACTGGGGGGCCACTCAGGGTGGCCCCCTTTACTCCTGGTTACATCCTTTTAGGGTCTGCCAGCAAGCTAGTACTTCTGCAGACCACAGAAACAATTCTGCCCTCCTGCTGCTGAGTTGAGCTAGAGCAGGGGATAGGTTTCCTGTCACAGGGAGGTGTGACCACCTCTCGGACAGGACTTAGTGTATTAGGCTGGGGTGGGGGTGCCTTGGAGCACCAGACTGCATTGAAGGGCACATTTGGTGCCCTACTTGTATACTCCGGTTTGAGCCAGCTCAGGAACCCTTGGTTCCCGCTCTGGCACAAACTGGACAAAGGACAGGGGAGTATCCTACCCTCTGTCCAGGCCATCCTCTGGGAGGGACACCCAAGCCTTTTCCTGTGGTATTTAAGGGCTCCCCCGTAGGTGGGTCCTCAGATTCGTCGTGGAACAAGACTCACCTCTTCAGCCATCTCGACACTTTGACTTCGACTGGAACTGGGACTGCATCAAGGAAGACTCCTGCTGCTCCTGGTCTTGTTGTTCTTCATGTCTTCTGCCTTGTCTGTGTCTGTGCTTCGCTTAGGTTCTCCAGATGACCAGTGGGCATCAAAGACGTCCAACAACAGTCACTCTCCTGCATCTGCAGGCACCGCAACGAAGCTGACTGGTCTGCTGCTCCTGTCGTCCTACGGGCATCCAGAGGCCCAGCAACACAGGTGATGGTTCTGCAGCTCTCCAGAAGCCTGACCTGTCTTCCCTGCAATTTGGAGGACACTATCCCTCGTCGGAGCCGCTGGGACCAAACCCCTGTGTACAGCATCGACTTGCCGTTGTCAAGGCTTTTTGTCTCTGCACTCCAGAGATCTTCGGGCTACAAGAAGCTCAAACCTCCAGCATCTCAACCCTCGAAGATCTGCATCCTCACTGCATCCCTTGCACTATGGAGGTACATCTTTGGAGAGCTGCCTGAGGTCCTCTAGCGACTCCAGTGCCTTCATACTGTGGGTCCTCTGGAGGGTCTTCTCCGGCTTTGGTGGGCTCCCCTGCTTGCTCGGGCCTACTTTCACTCTCCTGAACTTGGTGAGTCCCTTGGACCTTGCTGGTCCCAACAATTGCATCTTGTTGTTTTCCGAGCCAGTTGCGTCTACGAAGGCTTGTTGGGGCTCCTGCCAAACCCCGACCACCTGGACACCGACATCCATCGTGGAACAGCCTGTGCAAGGCTCCTGTTATTCCTCAGCATCGTCTGGTCCCCACAGCTGCAGCGACAAG
Source organism: Triturus cristatus (assembly GCF_964204655.1). Classification (NCBI taxonomy): domain Eukaryota; kingdom Metazoa; phylum Chordata; class Amphibia; order Caudata; family Salamandridae; genus Triturus; species Triturus cristatus. Next base: position 1,183,578,169 of record NC_140581.1, on the reverse strand, counting down.
GTCCTCGTCAACTCTCCTGAGTTACCTACCAAGGGTGGGCGTTGTGCTACCGTGCTTCCTGGTCACCTCCTAGTGGCATAGACTCTGTCACCTCTGCTTGCAGGTCCTACTCTTCCACATTCCGCACTTGGATTCCACTGAATATCTCACTGGATATCTTCATAAACTTCTCCAGAGGCCTCTTCTACAAAGTCTTCCATTGTTGTCTACGGGAGGTTCCGATGTCACTTCACCCCTACGCAAACGACTTCCCTTGTGCAGGCAACCTGGTTCCTGGGGCATCATCAGGTGGGGTTGCTCTCCAGACTTCCGTCCTCCAAAGGGTTTTTTCGGGGTCGTCTGGGAAGGGTACTTCCTCTTTAAAACAGCAACCGCGATATCTCCATGGACGTCCATTGGGCACGCAGCTTTGTTTCCACTCTGCACACAGCCTCCGTGGGGTTCTTGGGTACTTACCTTGGGTACTTCGTTGTGCTTCCAGCTCCTCTGAGTCTTCTAGTCTAAGTCCCGTTCTCCCTTGCAGTTCACATTGCACTTTCTTAGTGTTGGACAGGCCACATGAAGGGCTTGCTCCCTCCCCGCATGACAGGGCCCGAGCCCCGGCCCTCCAGGTGTTACCCACAGAAACAACCCGCACCCCGTCTCCAGACGGGACTCCTGCCCCCGGACATCTCTGTATCATGGGGCCGAACCACTACCGGCTCCCTCGCCCGGCCCGGCCGCCATCTTGGACACTGCACCACGAGGCCGCGTGGCCTCAGCTCGACCCTAACCCTGGGCCTGGCCAGGCCCCGACATCCCGGCACCACCATCCACCCAGGAGGTGAACGGACCACTTGGCAGGTCGATGGGAGAAAGAAGTGTCGATGGCTCTCCCCCGCCAGGTGCCGATCGCCCCCCAGCTCCCCCGGGCGCTGGCTCCACCCCCCTGCTGGGTGTCTGGACTCCCTCATCCCGGACCTCCCGACCTCCAAGTGCGAGGGTCCGGACATCAAAGGGCGCCAGACCTATAACTGGGGCAGCTCCAGAGCAGGAAGGCAGTTGGATCCTGGAGTCGAGAGACACCGAGAAGAACTCATCCTTGACGGACTACCGGCGCTGCCGTAGCCCTGCCTTGTGAACTATCATCCTGCCTGCTGGCGCTGCCGCGGCCTTCTGCATCCTCCATCCTCGTCGGGACCTGCTGGCGCTGCCGCGGACCGTTGTAACTACCACCTTCATTGGGACCTGCTGGCGCTGCCGCGGACCGTTGTAACTACCACCTTCGTTGGGACCTGCTGGCGCTGCCGCGGACCGTTGTAACCACCACCTTCATCGGGACCTGCTGGCGCTGCCGCGGACCGTGTAACGACCACCTTCACCGGGACCTGCTGCCGCGGCCCGTCCAGCTAGAACACCGAGCTCGAGGATTGTGAGCTATCCATCATATCATCGCATCTACCAGATTGGTAACAAGACTGTCCCGCTACCCCCTTTCCCAACCAAGAGACTAGAATCGAGGGGACCCCTGAGTCCTGACCTCCTTGTACCATTCTATCGTATCTAAAGATTGCTTATAAAGAACGTTAAAACTTATCTTCGTGTGGTGTACATCTGTGGGGGGAAGTTACTCGTCTGTACGATCGCTGGAGACGGCTCTTCCCGGAGACCTCTCCCCTTGTCCTCGGCCGACCCTCCCGGTCCGTCTAACATTGGTGGCCAGCGGCGCGATCCGAATCAACGCGTAATCGTACAGAGAGTAGCTCACCCCACGACGAAACCACAATGTCAACCAAAGAGAGCGGATCCACCGAGAAATTCCAGATGGAGAAATTGGAAGAGTACAGCCATCATGAATTGAAACAATTCTGCATTGAACTAGGCATTGCTACCACCGGCCTGAGTACCAAAGACGATTTCAAGCACGCCATTGAGTCGTGGGCAGAAACCGGGGCCGCGAGATCCCCGGACCAAAACCTTGCAGCATCAGAGAGGAACACCACGGCTCCCGAGGAGCGAAGAACGGGTCTCTCGCAGGAAGAGATCCAAGAGAGAGAAAAAAGCAGACTACATGAGCTAGAAATGGCACGGCTCAAAATGGACAGTGAACTGAAATTAGCCGAACAAAAACTGAACCTAGAACATCTGCGGCTCCGAGAAGAACGGGAAGAAAAACAGAGGCAGAGAGAGCTCGAAGAAAAGAGATTAGCGTACGAACACGAGCGCAAACTGGCAGAAATAGACCTACGGAAGCAGAACAAAGAACTGGAGGTGCCCGAGCGACCGCGCACCCCGGGAGCGACAGAAAAGAAAGTCCACATCCCCAAGGATGTCGTTCGAGAGTATGTCCGAGAGGACGACATACAACAGTGGTTCAAGGCCTACGAGATCGCCATGACCTCCCACCGGATCGATCGAAGTGACTGGGGAGCCGGTCTATGGGGGAGGTTCGTCAATGAAGGCCGCGATGCCCTGTTACAGCTCCCAGACCATCTGATGTCATACTATGACCACAAGAAGGCTGCCCTCCTCACCCGATATGGGCTCACACCCGAAATGTACCGCCAGAGGATCCGAGACTGCACCCGGATCCCGGGTACAACTTGGGTGGAATATGTCAACTATTTCAGCCGAGCCTTCGAGGGTTGGGTCAAGGGAAGCCACGTAACGACCTGCGAGCAACTTTTTAATCTCATGGTGTGGGAGCACCTCTCTAACAACTGCTTCGTCGAGCTCAGGCAGCACCTCCTCGACAGTAAATTGACTGACCCACGGCAACTCGCCGCCGAAGCTGACCGGTGGGAAAGCACCCGAGTGGGCCGGAGAGGGCCGCACGAACAGAACCGGAACAACCAAGGTCAGCACCGTCCCCGAGGAGGAGGAGGAGGCCAGGGATGAGGAAGAGACACCGTCCCGGCCGCTCCCGCTGCCAGCACCCCGCCCCCGGCCAGCCGGGGCAACCCCCCGATGCGCCCGGGGTTCCGAGCCAATGTCACGTGTCACCGATGCCAGCGAGTCGGCCACTACGCCAATGACCCGAACTGTCCACAGAACCAAACGCCGAGACCCCGCCAGGTAGCTGCCACCGCCCTGGGGGGAGAACAAATCTATGAAGAACAGGAAGAATACGAGCAGGAACAACAAGAGAGGGAATCGGCCGTCATGGTTCTAGCGTGCCTAGGGGGAAGAGACATGGTCCCGCGGGCTCCCCTACCCGCCAACACCAGAAAATATAGTCAGTGGGTGAACATTAATGGACGCCGGGCCGAAGCACTACGTGACACGGGGGCCAGTGTGACGGCCGTCCGCTGTCACCTGGTAAAACCAGAGCAGATCCTGCCGAACATTCTCTGCCCCGTCCGTTCAGCCGACAATTCGGAGAGTCTATGTCGGATGGCCTGCGTCCCCTTCGAATGGGGAGGAGTCTCCGGCATGTTGAAGGTGACGGTCCGAGATGATGCCCCCGTGGACTGTCTCCTGGGGAATGATCTTGAGAGGTCCCTGTGGGCCGCCGTAGAAAGAAGAGAGCACCTGGGGATGTTGGGCCTCCCGGACTGGGCGTGCGTAACCACCCGGTCCATGGCCGCCCGTGCCATCCCCCGACCAGAAGAACCAGAATGGCCAGCACCTCCTCCCCCGGTCGCTCCAGTAGAGGACACCGACCATACCGACCCCCCAGAGCAAACCCCCGAAGGGCTCGCTCAGCCCCAGGACCTTCCCAACCTGGCTCAGTGGCGTCAAGAAGGGGGGCCCACCCAGGAACAGTTCCGTCAAGAACAGAAGACCTGTCCCTCCCTCGAGGGACTCCGCCAGCAAGCCCTCGCCCAGAGCGCAGGGGACACCACCGGAGCCCATTGGATCTATTGGGACAACGACCTATTGTACAGTGAACAGAGAATCGTGGAGTTAGGGGCCAGTCGAGTGCTGGTGGTGCCCCTCCGTTTTAGAGACTTCCTGTTAAATTTGGCCCACGATGTCCCTCTGGCTGGACACCTGGGCCAGGACAAAACCTACAGTCGCCTGGTGACCCACTTTTTCTGGCCGAAGATGAGAAACGACGTCCTCAACCACTGCCGGTCCTGCCCCACGTGCCAGGCCAGCGGGAAGAGCGGCCGCAAACTCAAAGCACCTCTGCAACCCTTCCCAGTTGTCACCACTCCGTTCGAGAGGGTGGGAATAGACATTGTGGGGCCCCTGGACCCCCGTACAGCACAAGGACATCGGTTCATCCTGGTACTGGTGGACCACGCCACCCGCTACCCCGAGGCTGTGCCCCTGCGAACTGTAACAGCCCCGGTGGTCGGCCGGGCCTTAATGGGGATCTTCTCCCGGGTGGGCTTCCCCTGAGAAGTCATCAGCGACAGTGGCACAAACTTTATTTCGAAGTATATGAAGTCCCTCTGGCAACAGTGCGGGGTCACCTACCGATTCACGACACCCTATCACCCTCAAGGAAACGGACTAGTCGAGCGGTTCAACCGCACACTCAAGGGAATGATTGGGGGGTTGGAAGAGCCCCTCCGTCGCCAGTGGGATGTACTACTTCCGTGCCTCCTCTTCGCCTATCGAGAAGTTCCCCAGAAGTCCCTCGGTTTTAGCCCTTTCGAACTCTTGTACGGGCACCCTGTGCGAGGGCCCCTCAGCCTAGTCAAAGAAGGTTGGGAGATGGCCCCCCTAAAGACCCATCCAGACGTCTTCAAGTACCTCCTAACCCTACGCAATCAGACCAGGCGATTCAGAGAAATGGCGAAAGCGAACCTTGAGGCCAGTCAGGAGGACATGAAAAAATGGTACGATCAAAATGCCTCCTCCATCGAATTCGAACCTGGCCAACAAGTGTGGGTGATGTCCCCCACCGAACCATGTGCCTTGCAGGACAAGTGGACGGGGCCCTTCAAAGTGGTCGAACGCAAGAGCCCCGTCACCCATCTCATCGATATGGAATCTCCACGGAACCCCTTCCGGGTCCTCCACACCAACAGACTCAAACCCCACTTTGTGCGCTCGGAGCTCAGCCTCCTGATGGCTACAGACAGTGGAGCGGAAGAAGACTCCGAGCCTCTCCCTGATCTCCTGAAGACTCGGGAGAAAGATGGTTCCGTGGACGGGGTCCGGCTCTCCGATGCCCTCACCCCGGAACAGCGCCAAGGCTGCCGGGACCTCCTGCTGCAGTTTGCTACCTTGTTTTCCCTCACCCCAGGGGTCACCCCCTGGTGCTTGCACGACGTGGACACTGGGGACAGTCCCCCTATCAGACACCGGGCGTACCGCGTACCAGATCGGGTACGGGCCTGCATCCAAGAGGAGGTATCAAAGATGCTCACGCTCGGGGTCATCGAGCCCTCGGACAGCCCCTGGGCCAGCCCGGTCGTGCTGGTCCCCAAAGCTGCTGCCCCCGGCACCACTCCTGAGCTCCGATTCTGCGTCGACTATCGGGGCTTGAATGCTGTCACCAGAACCGACGCTCATCCCATCCCCCGAGCGGATGAGCTGATCGACCGCATGGGGGCTGCCCGCTACCTCAGCATCTTCGACCTGACAGCGGGCTACTGGCAGATCAGTCTCACACCCCGGGCCCAAGAACGATCTGCCTTTTCTACCCCCGATGGCCACTACCACTTCAAAGTCATGCCCTTCGGCATGAAGAATGCCCCAGCTACCTTTCAGCGACTGGTGAACCAGGTCTTGGCGGGGCTCGAGGAGTTCAGCGCTGCCTACCTGGACGATATCGCTGTGTACAGCCGCCACTGGTCCGACCACCTCCACCACCTCCGAGAGGTCCTGCAGGCCCTCCAACGGGCCGGCCTCACAATCAAGGCCAGCAAGTGCCAAATTGGTCAGGGGTCCGTGACCTATCTCGGACACCAGGTGGGAAGCGGTCTGGTGGCCCCTCTGCAACTCAAAATCGCTGCCATCCATCGTGAGGGACTATGGCAGCATTGTGGGGCCCCTCACGGGACTCACATCCAAAAACCACCCGAAGAAGGTCAACTGGACCCCAGATTGTCAAGCGGCCTTCGAGAAGCTGAAAGCCGCCATGTGCACTGCCCCTGTGCTCCAGGCCCCCGACTACAGTCAGGAATTCATCGTACAAACGGATGCCTCCGACCATGGCATCGGGGCGGTCCTCTCCCAGCTGAACTCCGAGGGACTTGACCAACCGGTGGCCTTCATCAGCAGACGCCTCCTGGCCCGAGAACAGCGCTGGAGCACCATCGAGAGGGAGGCCTTCGCAGTGGTGTGGGCCCTCAAAAAGCTCCGGCCCTATCTCTTCGGTACCCACTTCCGGGTGCAAACAGATCATCGACCCCTGCAGTGGCTAATGCAGATGCGGGGGGAAAACCCCAAACTATTGCGTTGGTCCATCTCCCTGCAGGGGATGGACTTCACTGTGGAACATCGACCGGGCCAAGACCACGCCAACGCAGATGGCCTGTCACGCTTTTTCCGCCTCGACGAGGAGAGTCCCCAAGAGGATGGGTGACTCTCCCCGCCTTCAGCTGGGGGGGACGCATGTTGGACAGGCCACATGAAGGGCTTGCTCCCTCCCCGCATGACAGGGCCCGAGCCCCGGCCCTCCAGGTGTTACCCACAGAAACAACCCGCAGCCCTGCCTTGTGAACTATCATCCTGCCTGCTGGCGCTGCCGCGGCCTTCTGCATCCTCCATCCTCGTCGGGACCTGCTGGCGCTGCCGCGGACCGTTGTAACTACCACCTTCATTGGGACCTGCTGGCGCTGCCGCGGACCGTTGTAACTACCACCTTCGTTGGGACCTGCTGGCGCTGCCGCGGACCGTTGTAACCACCACCTTCATCGGGACCTGCTGGCGCTGCCGCGGACCGTGTAACGACCACCTTCACCGGGACCTGCTGGCGCTGCCGCGGCCCGTCCAGCTAGAACACCGAGCTCGAGGATTGTGAGCTATCCATCATATCATCGCATCTACCAGATTGGTAACAAGACTGTCCCGCTACCCCCTTTCCCAACCAAGAGACTAGAATCGAGGGGACCCCTGAGTCCTGACCTCCTTGTACCATTCTATCGTACCTAAAGATTGCTTATAAAGAACGTTAAAACTTATCTTCGTGTGGTGTACATCTGTGGGGGGGAAGTTACTCGTCTGTACGATCGCTGGAGACGGCTCTCCCCGGAGACCTCTCCCCTTGTCCTCGGCCGACCCTCCCGGTCCGTCTAACACTTAGTATATGGTTTGGTATCCCCCTGGAGACCAGCGTATATCTTTGCTACTTACCTGATTTCTTTTGAGTATTTCCATGAGTATTGTTGATATCTCCGAGTAGGAGCTATACCAATGTGTTAGTGACTGTATTGTGTAATAAATAGACTTATATTTATAAACACTGTGTGGTTCTTTTTCATCTAATGTACATTGTTAATTAAATGTGGTAAAACAAGCTGCTTTACAGACCTTCAAGATAAGTCTGAAGGCTGCTCTCCACAGCTACCAGTTTGAGAGCTTTCTATGGTTATCAAAGACCACTAAAATAATCGTAATGGTAGCTTGGATTAGTGCAAGGTGCATCACTCCTGTCGGTGAGCACCATATACTAAGTCAACCTCCTACGTTGGTGTGCAGCAATTGGAATTAAAGCCTGCACTGTTTTACCACTTAATCAAGTGGAGGTTAAATGAAAAACCATCACTAGCTAGGCACATATAAAATTCTTTATCTCTTTCTCCTTCCCTTCGCAGCCATAGTCACCGAGAGATTAATCAACCCCCAGCTGACCACCTTCAGGGAAGAGAACGCCATCCTCGACTCCTCCAAGTCCGGATTTCGCAGCAACCACAGCACCGAGACCACCCTCCACACCGCCACCGATGACATCCGCATGCTACTCGACTAGGGCCACACTGCGATCCTCGTCCTACTAGACCTCTCCGCAGCCTTCGACACCGTCTCACACTGCACTCTTGCAGCCAGACTTTATGACGCCAGTATACGAGGAACTGCCCTCGACTGGATCCGCTCCTTTCTTTCCGGCAGAACCCAAAGGATCAGACTCCTCTCCCTTCCTCTCCAAACCTACAGAGATCAACTGTGGAGTACCCCAAGGATCCTCGCTTAGCCCCACGCTTTTCAATATCTACATGGCCCCCCTCGCCGCCATCGTCAGACATCATGTGCTCAGTATAGTATCTAATGCCGACAACACCTAGCTCATCCTCTCACGAAGAACCCCGAAGACAGCAGACTCCACTTCCAAGAAGGAATGAAAGACATTGCAGCCTGGATGAGTGGCAGTTGCCTAAAACTGAACTCAGAGAAGACAGAGGTCCTCGTCCTTGGACCCTCTCCCACTGCGTGGGACAGCTCCTGGTGGCCCCCTGCCCTTGGAAACCCACCCATCCCAACAGACCAGGCCTGGAACCTTGGCATCATTCTAGACTCCTCCCTCACTATGACCCGCCAGACCAACGCCGTCAACTGCCTCTGCATTCTCTGCAAAACCTTCATGTGGATCCCCCCCCAAATGCAGAAAGACCATCACCCACGTCCTTATAACCAGCAGGCTGGACTACTGTAACGCCCTCTAAGCTGAAATCAACAAAACCCTGCTACAAAATTTCCAAACCATCCAGAACACTGCAGCCAAACTCGTCCTCGGAACGACACGAGCACATGACCCAGAACCTACGAGACCTCCACTGGCTCCCCATCGAGAACAGAGTAACATGCAAGCTACTCACCCACGCCTACAAATCCCTCCACAACATCGGACCCAAATACCTCAACGAAAGAGTCTCCGTCCACGTTCCCAAAAGGAACCTCCGCTCTGCCGACCTCGCCCTGGCAGAGACCCCAAGCATCCGCAGAACCAGAGCAGGCGGTAGAGCTTTCTCCTACGTCGCAGCAAAGACCTGGAACGAGCTCCCAGTCAACATCAGCTGCTCCCCCACTCTGCACACCTTCAGGAATAACCTCAACACCTGGCTCTTCGACTGATCCAGAGCTGCATCCCCCACCCCAGCGCCTTGAGACCCTCACAGGTTAGTAGCACGCTTTATAAACCCCTGATTGATTGATTGAAGTAAGTTCTACTGAATGTTTTGTATTGGTTATCAAGGATCTTAGCAAAACCCTTTCTCCAGTCTTTGGAATTTTAGGATCACTAGGGTAGGTAAGTGCACTACACCTAACTACACCCAGTACCATATCTCAAGTTGGCGAGTCCAGTGGGACTCAACCCTCTAGATATAGTGGTCTTAAGTACCAGGAACCTAGGACCTGAGGTGTGGCTAGAAAACTTAAGACTGGCAGCAACCCTATCAAAGAGCAGCTCTTAGAGATGCGCCAGCAGGATGACCTCCAAAATCTTGATAGGTCAGATAGGCAGGACAACTTGGGTAGGGGCGGTCATGTTCCAGAAGAGGAACCAGGGGTGTCCAACACCCATGACTCTGCTTCTGAGCATGTCCAGGAGGAGTCTGAAGACCCCTTACTGGAGAACTCTAGTCCCCAAGGGAATAGTTCTAGTGACACAGAGGGTAGTCCTGGAGGTAGGACCCCCTTTATTCCTCTTTGGATGGTACAAAGAGTTCAGGGGAGGCCCAGGTCTTCCTCAGTTACTTCAACCGCAACTGCCACTTCAATAGGGACCTCCATCTCTAGCAAGAGGGAGGACTCCTTAGAAAGGGAATACCACCTACTCAAACACGAGAGAGCCAAACTCATGATCAAGAAAGAGAAGTTGGCCTTAAATAAGGAGAACCTGGAAGTCCAGGGAGCTAGGAAAAATTTGGGATAAGAATCTCATGGTGGCAGCACTAGTGAACCTAGGGTTATAGAACACTCCTTTGACTCTAGGAACTTGAGCACAATAGTTCCTCCTTACCAGGGCATGTAAAGGGCAAAAGGTTCCTCAGGGACAGTCGGAAGCAATCCTGTGGCTCTCCTTTGCTACTAAAGGTAGAGACAAACTCTTGACAGTAAGGGAAGGCGATGCAGATAATTACAAAGTATTGAAGAATGCGTTCATAGACGGGCTTGGGTTAACCACTGAGCAATACATAGTTAAGCTGAGACACACCCAGAAAGCATACACTTGAGACTGGGTAGATTTTACTGATAGTGCTATTAAGGCTCTGGAACGCTGGCTTCATGGGAGTATATGTATGTATGTAAAAATAAATGCCCATTTGAAGATGCTCACAACAGCATACAAACAATACCCCACATAGGGTATAGTAAATACCTTAATCATATAACTCTTGAGCCTAAAATACCTTTTCCAAGGTAATTTAAACTGCATGACCTGTATAACAGGGCTTAGATAAACAATTTAGCATAAATTAAACACTGGAACACTGTCAACAGAGTCCAGCACCTCTGCACCCAGCAGAATAACCTAGAAAACCACTTATTGTGGAATATAAATTCTGTAATCCCAACAACCTGGAATTAAAAAACACTAGGTATCAATAACCTTTGAATGAAGCAAAACACTACCCTGGATGTACCAGTTGACATACAACATAACTCAGTCATGTAGATACCTCTCTACACAAGATCAACACAAAACTCAAGTGGACTTGTCAGATCAGCCAGCTCTGAATTCCCTTTAGGCCAAGTCAGCCTGTTTACCAAATAAATATTCACCATCAAAGGGCATATCGTTGAGGCTCCCCTGCACAGGCTCTGAAAATCCAGACTGACGCAGCCATGCATGCCTGTGCAAAGCAGCCGACTGAGCCATAGCTCTACCCACAGACTCTGTGGTGTCCATACTACATTTGATAGTGAATCTTGCTGCCGCCCGGCCATCTTGCGTTACAACAAACAAATGATGGACGGAATGCTGACAATGCAGACATTCTCCCCCAGTCAAGAGATATGGGTTAAATCCATCGTTCTTTTGCCCACTACACCACCCCAGTTTAGACATGGCCATATGCAAATCAGTCTTGACCCTGTGCCTCATGGGAACAGTCCAGCCCGAACTGCCAAGCCATGTCTTCCCTGGACCGGAATCAAGCATCCTGGGACCGGTTTCTGGCTATCAGCCGTCATCAGCCAGGATAGCTTGACTCCAGTGGCGTAGTGCATTCAAGGACCGGCTGGACAACAACGCACACAACTGCAAGGAACTCTTCAACATCGTGAAAGAGCTCTCCAACCCCAACGCCGGAAACAACGACATCACCCCATCGCAAGACCTCTGCAACTCCCTCGCCTCCTACTTCCACAACAAGATCGCGGACATACACAACAGCTTCAGCATTCAACCGACGCACGCCACGACCACAGCAACGCCGCCCACCACCACCCCCGCGCCTGGACTCCGACCACCACCGAAGACACCATCCGCATGATGAACTCCGTCCACTCCGGATCTCCGACCGACCCCTGCCCTCACCACGTCTTCAACAAGGCCGACGCTGTCATCGCACCCCACCTGCGGGACATTATCAACACCTCCTTCAACACCGCCACCTTCCCTGAGAGCTGGAAGCACGCCGAACTCAGCGCTCTACTCAAGAAACCTACAGCGGACCCCACCGAACTCAAGAACTACTGCCCCATCTCACTCCTCCCGTTTCCTGCAAAAGTCATCGAGAAGACCGTCAACAGACAGCTTGCCGCCTTCCTCGAGACTAATGGATCCCTCGACCCCTCACAGTCTGGCTTCCGAGCCAACCACAGCACCGAGACCGCCCTCATCGCCGCCACCGACGACATCCGGGCCCTGATGGAGAACGGAGAAACAGCGGCCCTCATCCTCCTAGACCTCTCCGCGGCATTCGACACTGTCTGCCACCGCACCCTAGTGCAGCGCCTCAGCAATGTCGGAATCCAGGAGAAGGCACTGGAATGGATTGTCTCCTTCCTCGACGGAAGAACACAGAGAGTCCGCCTACCACCGTACAAGTCAGAGGCCACCGAAGTCATCTGCGGCGTCCCTCAAGGATCCTCGCTGAGCCCCACCCTCTTCAACGTCTACATGAACCCCCTCGCGGCCATCGCACGCCAGCACACCTTAAACATCATCTCCTACGCTGACGACACCCAGCTGATCCTCTCCCTGACCAACGACCCCGCCGCCGCCAGAGCCAACCTACACGGAGGGATGAAAGATGTAGCCGAGTGGATGACGACCAGCCGCCTGAAACTGAACTCAGACAAGACGGAGGTCCTCATCTTGGGCCCCTCGCCCTCCGCCTGGGACGACTCCTGGTGGCCCCCCGCCCTGGGCACCGCACCCAAACCGACGGACCATGCACGCAACCTGGGCTTCATCCTGGACTCCTCCCTCTCCATGACCAGACAAGTCAATGCCGTCTCCTCGTCATGCTTCAACATCCTGCGCATGCTACGGAAGATCTTCTGGTGGATCCCCACGGAGACCAGGAAGACAGTCACCCAGGCCCTCGTCACCAGCCGACTGGACTACGGCAACGCCCTCTACGCCGGAACCACCGCCAAGCTCCAGAAGAGACTCCAGCGGATCCAGAACGCCTCAGCCAGACTCATCCTCAACATCCCACGAAACAGCCACATCTCTGGACACCTGAGGAACCTGCACTGGCTCCCCGTCAACAAAAGAATCACCTTCCGTCTCCTCACCCACGCACACAAAGCCCTACACCATCAAGGCCCGAGCTACCTCAACAACCGAATCAACTTCTACGCTCCCAAACGCCACCTCCGATCAGCCAGCCACGCCCTCGCCGCCGTCCCCCGCATCCGAAGAGCGACTACAGGAGGAAGGTCCTTCTCCTACCTGGCCGCCAAGACCTGGAACTCCCTCCCGACTGACCTGCGCTTGACCCAAGACCATCTCTCCTTCAGGAAGAAGCTCAAGACCTGGCTGTTCGAGCAGTAGCGGCACCCCCCCCCCAAGCACCTTGAGACCCTACGGGTGAGTAGTGCGCTATATAAATGTCATTGATTGATTGATTGATTGATTGAGCATGGGTCCCACGTCTGGGAATACCCATCCCACTTAGGGCGAAAAGCGTTACAACAAACAAATGATGGACGGAATGCTGACAATGCAGACATTCTCCCCCAGTCAAGAGATCTGGGTTAAATCCATCGTTCTTTTGCCCACTACACCACCCCAGTTTAGACATGGCCATATGCAAATCAGTCTTGACCCTGTGCCTCATGGGAACAGTCCAGCCCGAACTGCCAAGCCATGTCTTCCCTGGACCGGAATCAAGCATCCTAGGACCGGTTTCTGGCTATCAGCTGTCATCAGCCAGGATAGCTTGACTCCAGTGGCGTAGTGAGCACGGGTCCCACGTCTGGGAATACCCATCCCACTTAGGGCGAAAAGCGTTACAACAAACAAATGATGGACGGAATGCTGACAATGCAGACATTCTCCCCCAGTCAAGAGATCTGGGTTAAATCCATCGTTCTTTTGCCCACTACACCACCCCAGTTTAGACATGGCCATATGCAAATCAGTCTTGACCCTGTGCCAGTCATGGGAACAGTCCAGCCCGAACTGCCAAGCCATCTTGCATCACCTGCAATAACTCATTCCTGCCTTCCTCTGATAGAGAAGGCAGCCTCTGCACCACGGGATCCCATAAGGCATGCCAAAACCTACCTATAACACAAGTAGTGTCAAGAGATCTCAAAGCCGAACTTACAGAAGAAAATACATTTCTACCACAACTCTCTAACCATCTGGATTCATTGCCTGATGGAACTAAAGGAAGGGCATTAGGGGCCGAAGAAGCTGTAGCAGCTTGAAACACCAGTCATTTTGTAGAAGGATGACACAGGATACAATGAGGGAGGGTCTCCCGGGGCAGGAAGATACCTATGACCTATAGCTCGGTCAACTGGAGCACTTGACACATGCTTTGCCGAAGCATCCAAAAGAAGATCAAACAGAGACTCATTAAAAGGGAATACGGGTTCCACCCCATTTTCGCCTTGAAGAATATTCACCAAGAGATCTGCTGATAACTCCACTAAGGTAAATTGAAAATCCAACACCACAGCTGCCCATTTCAATACTTCAGCCAACAAGGAACTTTCCCCCATTGCCAAACCAGGTGGGGAAAGTAAATCTGAAACTGGGGAGGCCTCTAATGCACTAACTTCCCCCTGTTCAGTCAGCCAATTCCCAATCACAGGAGGATAAAGAACATTATGCAAAGGGTTTCCACCCTCAACAATCTCCCATTCAGTTTCTAAATTGGGCATTCCCATAGACGAGGGCTGAAAAACACCAGAGGGAGAACCAAAAGAACCCGGCCATGCCGGCACCACGCCCTACACCCGCCGATGCTACTGCGCCATCATGTCGATGTCGGAAATAGGAATAGGATCGATGTCTACTGCCGACATCGCCAGCTGACTGGGCACCGAAGCGTCGGAGTTGGCGACTTCAATGGCTGAATGGATGCCGAAGGGGTGAAGCCCAAAGGCTTGTGCACCGGCACCATCTCAAATCCGACAAATAATTCAGAGACCCCAACTGTCATCTGAGGCGAACCCGTCTGTGAATACCCAGCCAAGGTATCGACTGCCTCCTTGGGGCCAGAGGGAGATGAAAGCCCAAAAACCTTTTGCAGGGAAAAATAATATTCCTGCATTTGGGCTAGGGTCGCCGCGGCTCCAGGATACTTAGGAAGGTGAGGGAAAGACACTTGTAAGTAATTCTCAACCAACAGTTGGGGGACGGCATCAGACATACGTTTTGATCGCTGGGTTCTCAGAGCCTTCTCGGACGTTGACGGAGGCAACCCCTCAACCGAACAACTCCTGGACTGGTCTCTGGACTTCAGTGAAGGGTGCCAATGCCGCGATTTCTCAGAAATGTGCGCCACCAGGAGTTTCATACAGCACTCTTTTAATGCCTTCGGACAAAGGCGCTGGCAAGAACCACACTCCTCAGAGTTATGGTGTTCTCCGAAGCACCATAAACATACAGTAGTGATCCTTGATCGACGTCTGTCTATCATAAATTCCGCAGGGTTTAAACCCAGAACAACGTCTGTAAATAGCACACTGTTCTCTCAACGAGACGTTGAGATGGGCCTGAAAAAACAGTCCTTAACCGCTCCGGGTCTGTGCTGCAAGTGCAGAAAAGAAGGACCTGATGTCAGCACATCGACGAGGGAGTTATATGGACTTCGTCGACGTCACACCCGGCGGATGACGTTGATACATAGTTATGTGGCGCCAACTGCCAGCGCACGGACGTGCTGTGGTAAAAACATTCCAGATCAAGTCTCGCACCTAGGGGAGGATTCTAAAGTAAGGAATCTGTGGCTAGATGTAGCTATCAAATGTGTTTTTGTTTTCAGAAAATCAAATCCTGTTCTGGGAGTTTGTTTTCAGAAAACAGGATATCACGTAACTAATGTGTGTCTATGTTTTACAAAGTGGAACATCCCTAAAAGCATCAACGACCAAAATATGCAACTTTCATGTGTACATTTACCAAAAAGAATTAAGGGCATGATTTAAGGTTTGGTGGGTGGCCTGTGGTTCATCAGGGTGGAGGGAACATGACGTCCATTACCTTGACCAACTACTACCAGCCAAATTTAGAGATCATTGTCGGCCCAGCGGTGATCTATATACATTAAGAGGAGTTACCTGTCAGCAATAAGGGGGCTATATGGAGACAGGGATTTGTTTCTAGGAAAGGCCAACAAATATTCTGTATTCGAAATCCAGTAAGGTTATGGAAGACTGGTCTCTGGTGGCTGGGGCGTCAGGATCACCACTAGGGAATGTCAAGGGGGGAGACTTTCAGGTCATGAGTGGAGCTTAGCTTTATACAGATTCAACATTCCTTAGGATGGTCCCTAGCAACTTTCTGTGGGGAAACAGCATTTACAACGCTGTCTCCACAATGCATTGCCATTACAACGCGGTAGTTACAATGACAGCGTTGTTAGTATGCAATACCATTACATTGCAAGTCATTACAACGACTTGCAGTAGGGGGCGCGCTGTTACTGGATTTAAAATCCAACACCTTCCCTGCTGTTGCGCAAACTGGAGTAGGAATAGTAAATAATACTACTCCTAAGTCCAGCGCGCCCCCTACTGCAAGTCGTTGTAATGACTTGCGATGTAATGGTATTGCGTACTAACTACGCGGTCGTTGGTAACAACCGCGTTGTAATGGCATGCAATCAAATCACATGCGTTGTAAGGAGCTATATTCCTTTCTGTGTTTCACTGTTTTTTTTTTTGCTATTGCTTTAGTTTGTTCACCCTTGGTGAGTCTCTCACCTTTGTTGTCATGTTTTCCTTCTCGGTTCACTGACCTTCTTGCCTGAAAGCTGAATTCTCTCAGGATTACAATTTGATTTTGTCTGATTTGCCTCTGAATTTTAATTTGGTAATGCTTGTTGTGTTTGTTCTCCTGCGTTCTCTTTGAATTCCAAATTCACTTTTGGTCTTGAATTCCACTGTTAATGTTACCAGATTCTTTTGATTGTGGCTTAGGTTCCCTATGGTCCGGTTTTACAAATCTGGTAAAAATTACCACCAACACCTTATTTTCTAAGATAATTCCAAAGTTTATGAATCAAAGCAAAACCATCCTTGTTTTTCATATCTTCAATATAAGTCTTTGCTTCACCTTTAAAAATACTATAGTGAATCCCCTGAAGTACAAGACATGTGTGCATGGTAAGATGGCAACATTCCAGCTGTCTTTTTTCTCTTTGACTCCCAGGTTCCCTCCCCCCTAGGGTTTAATTCTGAAATTCGTGCTCACTCACGCACAGGTGGATCTACATTCTAGGGCCTGGGGTGGATTGTCTTCAAGACTTCTGCAGTTCCTCTAAAGGTACCAAAGGTTTAGTGGGCGGCCACCCAAAGTGAACTTTGTTTTGAAAAACAAATAACTTATTACCTTCACCTGAGTATGTGGGTCATTATTTGTCTTTATAGTGGTCAGCTCTGCCAAGTTTGAGAGTACTTAGTGAGGCAGCTGGAGCAAGATTTCTCCAGTACTCCATCACATCTGTCTCTAAACCCGTAACTCTTCTAAACGTACTACAGCGGAACTATTTTACTGTGATGTGTGTCTTTTGTACAGTAGCATTTTGTTCTGTACATTGAGGTTCCCAAGGATTACATAAGTATTAAGGTGGTGAAATCACAATCGCACATTTTCTAAGCTTATAATAACTTTTTTGCTGTGTAGCCTCTATGGGGTGATTAAAAAAGTCCTCTACAACAAAACATGATTGTACCTTCAAACTACACCATCACAATTAGAAAAATATGTGTTGATTGCTGGGCTGAGTGCTGACTTGTAGCTATAGAGAAAGGGGATAGGAAAATATGCCACTGCATTGGTATTATCACAATATATGTAATTAACAGTTTACCTAATTGGATAAAAATAGGTGTGGATAGTATGCTGTTCTTAATTCCTTTGAAACTCAAAAGGCTATCTTCCAAATCACAACAAATGTGCCATAAGTTCACTGAAAGCCATGGAACATCAGGTTTGGCTGGACGTGCCTAAAAAAGAAAAATTAATTATTCGTATAATCTTGACAATTCACATTTTTACAATTTTAGTTTGAATGTTGAACAAAACCTGAAAACACAAACAATAAATAATTACTCACCATAGTACCTCTGATATTGTTAGGAGGTAGACTCCATCAATTTACCAACTTGAGGGGACCTCAGGGTAGGAGGTTGGCTCAGTTTATGGTGTACACCTATTGGTGGGGCACTGTGAACTGAGTCCAGGCACATCTTAGTGATACTTGGTCCCTGATTAACCAAAGCTCTCAAGGGTTAGCTGGGGTGAGCAGCTAAGGCTTATTCAGGAGGGTGTAAAGCAGGTACATTACCACATAGTCGGTCAGTGAAGCTTACAAAAAAGAAAGAACCACACCAGTGTTGGAAAAAGACTTCTGTATTTATTAAACACAACACTAATAGCTAGACCCCCTGATGCCAGGTTGCAAAGGTGTTACACCGGGTCAAACATCCAAAGGACCCCGAGGAAACCAGTTGGATCTAGGAAGGTTGGACAGTTTCCCCACCCATGGATAACTATGGAACCAGGATACCTACACCAGGGAGCCCATGTGCATAGGTAAAATTTGGTGTCGGAACCGCCCATTGACATCTATGGAGCATCTTGGAAGTCCGGCGACTACAGCGTCTCGTGGACCAGGTCGGTGGAGACCAAAAATTTATTCTGGTCGAGAAGTGCCTGAAAGCAGAGGGGACAGAGTCCAAACCACCCAGAGTTGTCCAGGAGGAGCAGGAACACAATGTCACCCCTTATTAGAGGTATTTGCTGTAGTATGCAGTTCTTGATGTGGCAGCTGTGGAGCCCAGGTGACTATGCAGGTGCACAAGAGCCATCCAAGAGCTGTCCCACGAAGGTTGAAAAATGCAGGATGGTCAATGGCCGGCAGGACCACCGACAAGACTTGGTAAACACAACAGTCGAGTTGCAGGAAATAATGCTTTGTTGTGGACCAGCAAGGTCTGTGGGACTAACCCAGCAAGGTTAAGTCAGGGCCGGCCCTCAGCACGCAAGAGAGCCAGCAGGAATCGATGGAGACCCCAGGATGACCCTCTGGTAGCAGGCACAGGGAGTTGCAAGGAGGCCTCAGCAGCACATAGAAGGTGGATATTGACGTTGGAGGAGACAGGGAGAACGACACCCTTGGAGCAGCTTGAAGATATTCAGTCAGGTGACTTGACAAGCCTTGGCAACGACAAACAGAGGGATGTGGTTCAGGTCGGCTGGAGAGAGATAGCAGTCTCCCAAGTTGCACGGAAGACTAGTCAGACCTCTGGGGAACCAACAAACCACCACCTCTGTTGCAGAGCTGGGAGTTGTCCATGGGACAGCAGAATCAGCAGACCAGTCGTCAGCAACGTTGAGGTGCCTGCGGGTGCAGAGGAGTGACTACACTACAGAGAGATTCCTTCTTGCTTGGATGAATGGAGAGTCATGGTAGTCTCAGGAGGAGGCACGGCTTAGAGTTGCAGAAAAATGGAAGAGCATGGAAACAAAGTTGCAGTAGGAATCTTCTACCAGTAGCACTCTAGTCTTGGTTCCTGGCTCGATCCAGCAGCAGAGTCCAGTATCCAACAGCAAAAGTGTCTTCAGACATGTATTAACGAACAAGTTACTTACCTTGGGTAATTATATAACGAAGGTAAGTGTGAGAAGTTGGCCTGGTATATGCTGGTCACTAGTTAAAGTGACCACCTTGCACCAGTACAATTCGACTCTTATGGTAGATAGGTTTAAGACAACCTTTTAAAGAAAGCTATCCTAGTGGTAGCTGTGGAGAGCATCCATCAGGCTAAGTCTCAGAGGAATGTAAAGCAGCTTGTTTTACCTTATAATCTCCTGAATTACTAAATGAAAGGACACCACACAGGTATATATATAAAATATATATGTATTTATTACTAGACACACTACTAATCTCTTTATGAGATTAGAAGTCAGGAACATATGCACAAATCAACGTTTCACAACAAGTTAAGCACAAATATGGCTGGGGCCCTAGGGGCGTACCAGACCATATACTAAAAAAGAGGTTTAAGAATATCGACTTGAGAAGGGACAAGGCCTAGGGCCTTCAGAAGTGCTGGGGCCTCACTAATCCACCCAAGGCAGGTAAGTAAAGGATCCACGGGAGACGCATGCAGTGTGAGAACACAGCCACGGATCCCAATAGACGTCAATGGAGCAAGTCGCGGTTGGAATTTTAAAGTTTTAGGATACTTCGGGAGAGTTTACAAGCAAGTCACTTACAGGGTAAGTAGTTCTAGAGCCAACACACACAGGAGCACCGTAGTGCTGGAGTTACCTCACCCAGGGAAGCCGGGTGCATAGGTGTCTTTTGGTGTCAGGTCGCGGCGTTGTTTTCAATGGGAGCCAAAGAAGACTTGCTGCTTGTGAAGACAGAAGAAGTGTCCGGTGGAATCCAAGGCTGGATTCAGAAGAAAGAAGACCTGAAAGCAGAGGAGACAGTGTTCAAAGTCACTTGCCAGTGACCCGGGGCCAGGAAGCTGGATGCCCACAGTAGTCGGGTGATTTCAGGTGATCACGGGTGTCTTGACTCTTCAGCTGCGAAGTCCAGGAGGTGTCAACGACGACCAGGAGCTGGATTCGGCGTGTCCCACGAAGTCTACAGCTTACTGTGGTGTCGGCGGCCCGGTCGGAGCCAACAAGCCTTGGTAACACCAAGTCTCCTGGAAAGTGTAAAAAGTCAGCGGTGCAGACCAGCAAGGTCTGAGGGACTCACCCAGCGAGGGTAAGTCAGGGCAGGCCTAGGGCAACCAGGGGAGCCCTTTGGTTCTGTAGAAAAGTCTTCAGGGGACCCACAAGCCAACCGGCAACGGATCGCGAAGCCGCCTCGTGAGGATTCACTTCACAGGAGCCCACGGTCACTCGGGACGAGGTAGGCTCTGATCTTCAGTGGAAATCCTGCTGGAGGCTTGGACCCCACGAGGTCCAATGCACAAGTTCGTAGAACGTCGTGAAGGGATTGCACTCGACAATTGTGCACGGTACCCGGGTATTGCTGTTCCTCGTCACTCGTGGGGTCCACTTGCCTCAGCTTTGCTGGGGACTCACGATGGCCTTGGAGAAGTCAGGAAATCCACTTCCGGGGCTGCAGGGACTTCGGACTCCGGCGGGAGTGGGAAAGTTTGCGACCGTTGTTTCAAAGTTTTGGTGCCTGCCAAGCAGGGGAGTCACTCCTTGACTCCAAGGGAGATTCTTCAGTCTTCCAGAGGTAGTGGAACGTCGAAGGTCCAGGATTCTTCTTCAGAGCATCGTCCTGGGATATCTAGTTTGCAATGGAAACGATTCCCTAACTTATACTAAAAGAAAGGGAGGGACTAGCTCTATGACCCCACCTATGGGAGGGTCATGGGAGTGGGTGGCTACACCCACTTCCCTTTGTCCAGTTTCATGCCAGAGCAGGGGCAGGTAGCCCCTGAACCGGTTTGAGCTGGCATATGCATAGAGGAGCCTACTGCTCCCCCAGTGCAGGACTTCAAAGCACTCTAGGAGTGCACCCACCCAGCCCCAATACACTAAATCCTGTCTGGGTGGTGGTTACACCTCCCTTTGACAGGATGCCTACTGCGAGTTTCGGTCAGCAGCAGGAGGGCAGCCCAGTGTCTGTGCTGGTGGCATCCATTTTGTGATGCCAGGGCTCTTTCAGGATTCTACCGTGTTTCCACAGTAGGTACATGTCTATCCCTCTAGAAGGGTGGGATCATACTCCCACACCAGTTGCAAGTATGGGAGGCAAGTGAAGGGAGGAAAACTTAGAGGACCCGCCTCCACGCTAAACACGGAAGTCACTGCGGCTGGGAAACCAGAATGGTCATTATGGACCGTGATGTCTAAAATGCGCGGCCATCTTGTAAGGACCGGGGCATGCTACGGTATTGACTATGGAGGGCTCCAAAATATTTATTTTATACTCATCACCTTAATGGTGGCAAGCGGGAAAGTAATGAGAGCTGACTGCGTAGAATGGGTGGGTTGGAACTTGACAAAGTTAAAATAGTTTCGGGTCAGGTACGGTGGAGCCTTGAATAAACTATGGCGGCCATTATTAAAATGTGGTAGCAGTGGCCAGAAGCTAGCTTCAGATGTAGGTATTCAGTAAAGAGGGCCCCAACATTTAATAGTTTTAGACAACATCCACTAAATTGGCGCACGGGGAAAATAATAAGAGTTGATGGGGTGTGATGGGAGTCATGAACCAAAAATAGGTGGGAATAATTACTTGGTCAAGTGTTACTGCCGGTACGGCTTAGGATGACAGCAGCGGCCATCATTGAAAGGTTGTCACAGTGGCCAGGATTTAGGGCTGAGGATGTGGGGTAATGCCTCATGTGTGTACTGGGCTCGATGTACTGGTGCCCGATACCAAAGTGAGAGATCCCATTCTAAACACCAATGTAGTCTTTCGCTGATTTCAAGGGTGTATGGACTCTTTTGTAGATGTTAAATAAGCTTTGTTGGTCTTTCATGCCTGATTTATACATCCGATTCTGAAGAAATAAGTGATTGTCATAAGTATTGCAAGAATATAAGAAATATACCTGTCACTGAACTTTATTAGAGGCAAGAATTAATCACATTTGAACAATATCCAAAACCAGAAGGCTGTTCTAATTTTTAGGTCGAGCGTAGACAGAGCTTGTGCAGTCGCTTAGCGACCTGTTGCGTAAGCTTTAGCAGTTGAACTCCTCCCATTGCTGCCAGATGGTTTTTTATTTGGCTCTGTTAATGTCCTTCACAAAAACTTGTCTGCCAATGGGTAATTCTCCCTTCATGTCCCTAAATTTCGTTTCCGTTTTGGCCGGATGCAGCACAGCTTAAGTACTATATTGTTTCACCTTAGGTGTTTATGTCTTCATTTGGGGACTTCTTTTCTTCTTACTGTGTTTCCGTGGCTCAGCCCCATACATGCTTTACGTCAGATGCGCTTTCCATTTTTACAAATGATTTAAAAAACAAGCAAACCTCTTTCTTACTAGACTTGTACAAAGTTGATAAATGACAAGGAATTCAGTGGATTGATTTTGAGGACAACAGGGCAGCACACGCTTATGGATGCTAATTACAAAGTTCACTCTAGTGGCGATCACTTTAATTTTGTGGGTGTAGCCTGTGTGACATTCAGGTGACGTCACTATCAAAGACGGTTGGCTGGCTAATGGCACGGAGGAGAGACGCCATTGATTCTCTCCTTCCCCAACCCTTGTGTTCTCTTGTTGGCCAGTCAATAAATTAAGAGGGTGTCTGACACCCTTGGGTAAAGTTCGCACTATATAAAAAAACGGGGATTAGCTGAGGCGGCGACCTCGCACTCACTACAGGCTGCAGAGGCTTTTGATGCACCCCTGTAGATGCTCGTAACACAGATTAGCAACAAGTTGTCTTGCTTTGTGTTAGAAATGGGATCTCTGGTTGGCTAAGGCTTGCGCCAAAGCCAGGCAGAGACCACCACTCTGGTCAGGGCCAGGGAGTTACACGCCAACGATAACCCCTGCTCACCCCCTTGGTAGCTTGGCACGAGCAGTCAGGCTTATCCCGGTGGCGATGTATAAAGCATTTGCACAACACACACAACAACATACTAGGCACACCACAAAATGAACTCCAAACAAGGTTATATCAAAAATAGCCTTTGTATTATCATAAAACACATTAGATGGTAATCACACAATATACACTGTGCCAACTGGCACTGGGCAATATTTACAGGGATTATATACATGACAGGGCCACGTGGGCCACTGTCAGAATCATCACTTAGTAAAGATAATAAATGTAGACATATAATCAACGTAGCACACAACCAGTAATTACTGGCACACTATACTCAGCATCATCCTGTAACATAAAGCATATCATGTAAAGTATCATATCAGGCGAGAATTACATTCTGCACCCACCTCACCAGCATAAACACATTATGCAATCATCTCACAAGTCTAAACACATTAAACCCTAACCTCCTAAGTATAACTCACCTTAGGGGCGTAAATCACACAGTGAAACATAATCTCCCTAGCATAAACCATGATATGCAAAAACAACTTCATAATCATAAACCACATTTAGAGGTATAACACAGGGTGCGTAATCATACCACATACATCACATTTCCTAGCACCACATCACATTAGGGCCTGGTGCCCTAGAAATCTAACAATCCCCCTGGCCAACTGGCCATCTCCAAAGGGGCTCAAATGCCCTCTGTCCAAAAGTCAGGGCGCGCTGCCTGTGCAGCAAGAGCCAAGGGTGTGCCACGGCGCAAACCTAAACGTAGCAGCTGCCCACTACTTGCTGGGCAGCTGGGTAAGTATGGGGCAAAGGAGTGCATCTCGCTCCTAACTTCACAAGACATGCCCCCAAAGAACTGTGTGCCTAAATGGTGCAGCTGCCCCCTACTTGCTGGGCAGCTGGGAAATAATGGTGAAGGCTTGGCACCTCTGTGCCACTTCGGTGCCTCTCAGGGACTCTCTCGAATAACTGTGCAACAAGTTGCAGCTGGGGATAGAAAAAATGGGCCCTGGCACAACTGTGACCTCTGGGCCTTGCTGGGGCTCTTAAAACCATATTGCCCCTGTTGGAGCCACGCACGGGCTCTGAGAATAATCATGTCCCCAACGTTGGAGCCACCTAGGCTCTGGAAATTAATATGCCCCCAAATGTTGGAGCCATCTAGGCTCTAAGAACAAACTTGCCCACGTGTTGGAGCCACTCAGGGCTCTGAAATAATTATGCCAATCGCTAGAGCCACACGGGGCTCTGTAAACCACTCTACCCCCTCTATAGGGATAGATGTGCCTTGTTGGAGCGTCCCGCTGTCAATTGGGGCCGCTCGGAAATTAACACAAAAAGGGACCACCCCGAGCCCTCTCCTTACCGGACTCCTGGCGTGTGGTGTCTTCCATGAGGCGGGGGCTGGTACCAACAATGTGCCTAGGGCCCCGGTGCCACAACCTCCACACTGCGGGGCTCTCTATTTCACTGCTGACGCCTGCGGGGCTCTCCCTCCTTACGGGAGCCCCGCCTCACTTCTGCACCATGCTCCTCCTCGGGACCGGGACTTGTAGATGGAGCCTGCGAGGCTCCGGGCGGATCTCGGGCGGCGACCGGGACTTCCTTTCCTCAAGCAGAAGTCCTGCCCCACTCCAGGCGTCTGGCCGCCTGACTTCAGGTTTTGCCGCGGGCTGCGGCGGTGAGTTTTCCTCGGCGGCAAGAGGGGTAGGCTCGCAATCAAAAATATAAAGCGGGGTGGGCACCCGCTAAAAGGTAAATACCGCGGGGTGGGCACCCGCTAGTAAAATAAAATATGAAGGCCGCAATTGCGGGGTGGGCATCCGCTACTCCCAGCAATATCGGGGGAATCCCTATGCTGGGGAGTCCCTCAGGGCAAGATGCAGCTCAGCGCTGCCAAGCTCCAGGGCTCCTCCTCAGCTGGGCAATTAAAGGATAGCGCTTCCAGGCGCTAGATGAAGCCAAAGTCCTGGGGCAAGGAGAATAAAGCAAATGGTCCCAAAAGTCCTGGAGGCATCAAGGGGGCAATGTAGGGCCCAGGGGCCAGCACACAGGGTCCTCCAGCAGGGAGGCAGCCCCCATGGCGGTCCCTCCTGGGCCCGACCAGCAGCAAGCCCCCCTCTGTCAGGATCCAAGAGCAGAACATTTTCATGGGGTCAGAGCCCCTTCTTTTATACAGCATTTTCCTTTGTCTCAAAGTGTAGGGCATGGGGGAACCAGATACAACTGGTTCAGGGGAGCTGTTGAACACTTTGTTTTGCTCAGCTCCTCTCTCCCTTTCACAGGACAGGCCAGGGATATCAGACTCACCACAGGAGGTGGAGCCAGCATTGTGGAGAGAAGGCACAGCCCTATTCAGGTCCCAGGTGCAACTCCTCTCTCCCATCTACATGCAGATCTCCCTATTCACCACTGGGCTGACTCACCCTGGCTCCCGGAATTCCCCAGCCCTCTCAGCTCCTGTCAATCACAAGCCAGACATGCAATTCACATCAGGCAGGCAGACACACAGCACACAGAAATGCCAGCTTCTAAAAGTGGTATTTCTCATATAGTCATAACGGATCTGTGCATACCTTGCGCAGCATTCATTCTCACGATTTCATACATACTAAACTCGACCCTGCACTACCCTCATACCAAGAATTACCATGGACACACATATCCTCCATGCATTCCTATGGGAGGGCAGGCCAATCTCACCACACGCACTCAGAAAGCACACACACTTTACACTGGGCCACAGTTCTAAAGTGCCCAGAGGCCTGAAACCACTACCACCATGTCAGAGCTTAAGGCACCAAGTTCAGGGGTGAACCTGCCAAAAAGGGCCAAGTCAAACACTTTGCTATTACATTTACATCACAGGGTGCTTGCATGATAAATCTTGCAAATCGAGGTTGCCACCCTCTATGAGATTAAGAGCTATATAAATGCACGCCATAACATCATAGGGACTTAAGCATCGTATCCCTACCAGAAAAAGCCAGAAGAATAGGCTGGCATCCGGTCCCATTGATTGATGACGCTGACCAAGAAGCAAAAAAGTAATCTCCTTTTCACCCTGGTAGACGTGAATTACATAATCGGAGGGAAAAAGCCACCACAGGAAAACATGCCGCTTGAGAGGCATGCAGACCCGAGTGCGAACCAGGCTGCAGTGCTGATTTCCTCCACAGAATCTCGGGCTTGCGTTATTTATATGTAAACATTTAGTATACACAACTGCGCTACACAGTGCTTGACTTTCTTGACTTCCCTGCAATAGCGCTCATGGCCCGGGCTTTGGCTGTCCAAGGGAGGAATCACCCATGGCCGATTGGCCCTCCCACTAGCCTGCTACTATGCTCAGCATGAGAGTCATAGTGGGCCCCGCAATTTGTAGAGGACACTAATAATAATAACAGTGACATAAGGTCAATTTTCTTGTGCTGTTTCTATATCTATATCTATGTGTTGCCTAGGCACATTCATCATAAAGCAGCTTAGAGTTAATCAAAGCACTCCTTGTAACATGCAGATTTCAGATTTGCATTGTGTGTAGATCACTCAGTGGGTTGCATGTTTTGTCACAGAGATCCCTTTGTTACTTTCAGTTAGTAAGTCACAATCCTTCTGGCATGCTGCAGTGAGCTATGAGCCGGAATCAAGAAGCTACATGCAAACTATAAGGCACCCGTTTAGAACTTTGTGTTTTTGTATAATCTCTTTTTATTCCAAGGTTGCTAAAAATTAATAATAGGAATAGGCAGAAAACAACT
Organism: Triturus cristatus; assembly: GCF_964204655.1. NCBI lineage: Eukaryota > Metazoa > Chordata > Amphibia > Caudata > Salamandridae > Triturus > Triturus cristatus. The sequence continues at coordinate 1,183,551,391 of NC_140581.1, read as the reverse complement.
ACATAACATTCTAAATCCTGACTTTGTTTTTTCTAGACCCAGTGCCTTTAACACAAAATCTACCAGTAGGGTGATATGTGACTGCTACACCTTGTAACCCTCATTGGTTGAAGAACAAGTTACTTACCTTTGGTAACGATGAGAGACATAGATTAGTTATGGATTTCTCACCTTAGAATTACCCCCAAGTGTCAGACTGGATCCAGAGAATTTTCCTTCAGCAGTACCCATGCGCGTCAGTAGGTGGCGTCGTTCGACTCCTCATTCGTCGTTGGTGTCGTGGTCGCCGGAATGACGTTGCAGTATCTACTTAGACGCCGCATCTGTCTGCTGATGTCAGTTCTTTACACAACATTCCATACCAGAAGTGCAGAGCCATGCAAGACGCTGACAACTGGTGCACAAAACTAGGGCCCTGAAGGGAAGTACCTTACTCTAGAAGTCAGTTCGCAGAATGGGGAGGATGGGTGGGGTGGTCAGGAATCCATAATTAATCTATGTCTCTTAAAGATATATCATTACCTAAGGTAAGTAACTTGTTCATCTGAAAGAGACAATTAGTTATGGATTCCTCACCTTAAAATAGATACCCCAGCAATACCAACCCTGGAGGTGGGTCTGCGAACCAAGTTCACACCAGGATGTCCTGGAGAACTGAACAGCCAAAGAAGCTGTCTCTCCGGACTTGGCTGTCCAGTTAGTAGTGTTTAGTAAACGTGTGCAAGGAAGCTCACGTAGCTGCCTGGCAGATGTCATGAAGGAGGACCCCACGTCCTAAAGCAGTAGTGGCTATCGTCACCCCGCCGGAATGGGCGCGCAACCCTAATGGTGGTTCCTTTTTCGTTAAGGACTAGCAGATTTTGATGCAAAGAACGAAACATCGGGAGATGGTTCATTTTTGCAAGGTCCGACCTTTCTTGGTGCCCACATAGCCAACAAAGAGCTGGTCATCCAACCGGAATTGTTTTGTGCGATCCAGATAGAAAGAAAGTGCACGTTTTGGAACCAGACGGTGGAGCCTCTCTGCCTCCTTGGAAGGATACGGTGCGGAAAGAAGGTGGGCAAAGTGATGGTCTGTCCTATGTAGAAAGAGGTAACCACTTTGGGAAGGAAAGAAGGCCTAGTGCGAAGGACAACCTTGTCCGGATGAACAGCCAGGAAAGGAGGTTTAGAAGAAAGAGCCTGAATCTCACGCGAATGACTTGGGCCCAGTCGCGCTTGATCTTCTTCAGCAGTCTGGGTAGAAGTGGTATAGACGGAAAGGTGCATAGAAGACCGCAACTCCACTTGCGAAGAAAAGCGTCGCCAAGCAAGTGCCGCATTGGAAATTCCAATGCGCAGGACTGCTGAAATTGCGCGTTCTCTTCGGTGGTGAATATATCTAACCAAGGCTCTTCCCACCGCTCAAAGAGACCTTGCACCACCACCGAGTAAAGACGTCATTCGTGATCCATCATGCAGCGGCTTTAATTCAAACAAGGGAACCCATAAGGTGGGAAGGACCTTGGGTATCAGTTAGTTATAGAGAACAAAAGGTCCTACAGCAAAACAATAGAATGCCGATAAATAAAGACTAGAATCAGCGCTATATTAATGATGTCCAGCCGGACAACTGATTTAATGAATCAAAACAATTTCTAAAAGTTAAACGCACAGTAATAGAGTGGGACACAGTCCTGTGTCCTAAGCAAACACAAAACAATTACAATTGGACACACAGATTTCAGGCACAAAAGAAGTAGCTTATAGCCAATACAGATGATAAGGGCAAGCTTTCAAAAGAAACAGTAATTGCACTTGTTTTAACACATTGGTTTAACGTGCACACTGTTTAAACAAGTTGACGACGTTTCAATCCGTTACTTAATGCTAGGATCCATCATGCACTGGTGGCTGAGTTTGTCCGCCCTGGCGTTCAGAGAACCTGCCAGGTGTTGAACCACCAGGGACATGCCCTGATGTTCTAGCCACTTACAGAGACGAAATGCCTCCTGACATGGGGTCCACGAACTTACCCGCCCTGTTTGTTGCAGTACCACATGGCAGTGGTGTTGTCTGTGAACACCTGCACTACTGTCCCCTTGACAGAAGGAAAGAATGCCTTCAGTGCAAGACGGATCCCCTGCAGCTCCAGAAGGTTGATGTGGAGCCCGGACTCTACCGGAGACCTGAGCCATCTGATCTCTGCCTCTCCTATATGGCCACCCCACCCTAGAAGTGATGCATCTGTCACCACTGTGAACTCTGGTTGGGGAAGGGAGAGGGACCTGCTGTTGACCCAATCCTGGTCTGTTAGCCACCACTGCAATTGATGTGCAGTGCCCTTCGAAATTTGGATGCAATCGGAAAGATTCCCCTGATGCTGTGCCCACTGGAACTTCAGGTCCCACTGAAGAGCCGACATATGCCAAATGCCATAGTCCACCAACAGGATACCAGAGGCCATGAGACCCAGTAGACTCAGGGTCATTTTGATCGTAAGCAGGGATAGAGGCTGAAGGATCGGAATCATAGCCCGAATATCCCGGAGTCGCAGCTTGGGAGGATAAGCCCGAAACTGTGCTGTGTCCAGAACCGCTCCGATGAAAACGAGCTTCTGAGTGTGACTTCGGCATGTTGATGGTGAACCCCAGCAAATGCAGGAGGTCGGCCATAGTCTGGAGGTGGGAGACGACAGCCAGGGGCTAACCCGCCTCCAACAGCCAGTCGTCAAGATAGGGTGAGACTGAAACCACAGATGAGTTGCGACCACCGCCATCACTTTCGTGAACACCCGAGGCGCAGTGGTATGGCCAAATGGGAGCACAGTAAACTGAAAATGCTCCTGGCCTACTGTGAACCGTAGGTAACGCCTAAGGGCCGACAGGAGGGGAATGTGAAAATAAACATCCTGCAAGTCCAACGCTACCACCCAGTCTCCAGGGTCGAGGGCAAAAAGGACCTGAGCCAGTGTCAACATTTTAAACTTCTCCTTCCGGAGGAAGCGGTTGACGTTCCTGAGATCCAAGATAGGACGCAGGCCTTTGTCCTTTTTGGGCACCAGAAAGTAGGGGGAATAACAACCACGACCTGCTTCTGGGGCAGGAACTCCCTCAATGGCTCCCTTGGCCAGGAGAGACATAACTTCCTGTTGGAGAAGGGCCAAGTTATCCTCCGACATGCGATGGAATTGAGGAGGCATGTATGGAGGGGAAGTCTCGAAGGGGAGGGTGTTGAGCCAGTGGGGGAGGTGATGGCGTATCCTGCCGCCCACTGACGAATGGTGGCCCTGAAAGGCCGCAGTAGACTGCTACAGAGGGGGCGCTTGTGGACTGGCCCGTCTGCTGGCCCCCAGACCCACGACGGTGGGATCCACGTCCCCGTCCGTGCAGAGGTTGGACAGGCCTGTGGCTCTGGGCGGAACGTGGGGGAGCACCCCTTCCGTAGCCACAAAAGGGGCAAAAAGCAGACTGCATTGGGCGTGAGGTGGAAGCGAGGCCGAAGGACCTGGCCATAGCCCTGGAGTCCTTAAAGAGCTCAAGCACATTGTCTGCCTTGTCGCCAAACAAGCGACGGACATCAAAGGGCATGTCCAAAAGTATAGCTTGGACATCACCCGAAAAGCCAGTGGACCTCAACCAGGCATAGCGTCTCAGTGCTACTTACGTTGAAGTCGTCCTGCCTAGTGAGTCGGCGGTGTCCAGCCCACATCTTATGGTGAACTTCACTGCGTCTCTCTCTTCGACAACTGCACAAGAGAGCACGGCCTGGGCCTCCTCCGGGCACTGTGGCAGCACCTGCACGATTGAATCCCACACCGAGTGGGAGTAACGGCCCAAGAGACATGCAGTGTTCACCAACTGCAGTCCTAAGCTGGAGGAAGAAAACATCTTCTTCCCAAGGTGGTCCAGCTTCTTGGATTCCCTATCAGGTGGTGCGGTAGGGAATCTGCCCTTGGAAGTCGAGGCTTGGATTACAAAGCTCTCAGGTGTTGGGTGTTGGGAGAGGAAAACGGGTTCGCCCGGGGACAGGCGGTGGCATCGGGCAATCATCCTATCTACAGGAGCCCCTGTGTTAGGCTTGTACCAAATGTCCAAAAGAATGTCCATGAGGGCCTCATTAAATGGCAGCAGGGGCTCCGAGGAGGCTGCTGCTGGCTGAAGCACCTCGGTCAGGAGGTTAGTCCTGACCGCCACCGTAGGAAGCTCAAGGTTTAAGGCCTCAGCCGCCCTACGCAACACCACTGCGTATGAAGTACCCTCCTCCGTACCCACGGTAGGGGGAGAATGCATGCCAAGGTCTGGGGAGCTGTCAAGACCACTGGCCTCACCCAACTCCTCTTTCCAGTCCAGTTTTTCTAACTGGTCTGCTGGAGGGTTCACAGACCCCTCCCAGTCCTCCTCACCCTCCTCTGGTAGCCACTCAGGCCGATAGGGAACACCAGGGGAGAACAGTGGTACAAAAGTACCGGTGGCTCCGGTTCCGACGTCGGTCCGGCTCCATGTCCACATCAAGGGGGAGGCTGGGGTCAACATTGACTGAGGACACAACCAATGTCGGAGGAGGTGTCGCCACTGGATTAAGCACCGGAGGAGGTGTCACAAGGTCGACCGGCCTCAATCTGGATCCAGGTCGGGATCCCAGGGTGCCCTGCGGCGCCAGAAATGAAGCTGCTGGCAGCAAAAGCCTGGAGCCCCCAGCTGAGTCCGCGGGGCCTGAAGGCGCGCCGGCAGAGTCGGGCTGCCCTAAGATCGAATGGAAGGCTTTGTAAAAACTACGAAGTTGGGCAAGGGTCACCCCGGCTCCTGGGAAGGAAGGGAGGGAGGCTAGGAGTCGGCCCAACAGGCTCCGCGGGCAGAGCTGGACGATTAACTTCCTCAACCCACGCCGCGTCAGCCAACGGACAAGAAGAACGCACAGAGCAACGGTACTTCTTTGCCTTCTGTTTGTGCTTCAACTTACCTGAAGACAAAGACTTCGGTGAGGAATGGTGGCGATGACTCCGCGACCGGTCCCGCGACCTCCCTCTCGACCGGGACCTCGAGCTGCACGAGTCTTGGTCGCGCTCCAAACACAAAAGGGACACAAGGTGCGGGCCGTTAACGACACCAATTTGCGACAGGAGTCGCAAGCCTTGAATCCGGTTCGAGGACAGGACATCCCTGCATGCACCAGGAGTCGAACGACTCATAAAGATGTCGACAAAAAGTCTCAAAAAGAGAGCCAAAAAGTGACTTGAGGTATTGCTCTCTCCAGATCTGCGCTGGCTGGGGGTGAAAAAGAAAGAACTGACGTGAGCGCACAGGGGCAGCGTCTAAGTAGATACTGCAATGTCATTTTGGCGACCACAACGCAACCACGAACGCCGAGTCGACCAACACCACCTACCGATGCACAGGGGTACTGCTGAAGAAAAATTCTCCGGAACCAGTCTGACGCCTTGGGGTAATTCTAAGGTGAGGAATCCATAACTAATTGTCTCTTTCAGATGTATCATTTACAGTACATTGATTTAATGATGCATTGTCTCTTGATAATGTGTCTGTGATGTAAAGTGATCTGACACCCTACATTAGGAACAAAAAGACTATAAAAGAAATTAAATAAAAAATAAATGCATTCAATTCAATAAACTTTATTCACAAGCGATGAGCATCCATAAAAGCAAAACATGTTACAAAACAGGCATAAAATATATACAATTCATAAAAATTAGAAATAAAATATATACATGAAACAGATTAAACAGCTAGAACATCTTATGACAACATGGACCTACGTGAAAGTACAGCAGATATAAACAAGCATTTGCAATGCAATAGGTCCCGCATTTATGCAAGTTTAAGCTATCAGCATTGTAAATGATGCCTTTTATTTATGTTTTAAAAACAAACACATAAATAAAAGGCATTATTTACAATGCCAATAGCTCAAAATCACGTAAATGCAAGACCTATTGCATTGCAAATGCTTGTTTGATATGCAACCATTATGAATTCAAATTAGAAATACGTATGTTTCCTCCTAGGAAGTTATTATCGAGGTTGCTAAGATGATGACTTGTATGTAGCCAACTTGGTTGTAACGCCCTTCTGCGCCGCTTGAACTTCATGCAGCGCCTTTAGTCTGTATGCCACACCAGTAACATGGAAAGGAAACTTCCATCTTGGCAAACAGGAACTTTTTAGAAAATAAAGAAACTACAGAAGCGTAGTAACCTTTAAAAGTAAGCATTGGTCAAGCCAAAAACTCCAAGCTGTAAGAAGCCAAGTTATTGTATCAGTCAATATTTTTGACTGCTATTAGCATGTATCAAGATCTATGTTAACCAGATCATGGAAGAGCAAAACACTAAGGTTTAAGCACTAACAAGCTTCTGAGCCTGGTTCTTTAAATAAAAAGAAACTTCTTCTGAGGTCGCCGTTGCTGGCTTTTTTTCTTTTATATTTTTTAAATGCCTGCCTAGTGGCAACAATGTACTTGAGCAGCAATGCCCCAGGTTTCTGTGAGTGGGTTTAGGCCTGCAACCCTGTAAGTGCTGGGGTTGCAGAGCCTCTCAGCAAGACTCGGGAGCTCCTCAAGGAACCCCAGGAGTCAGTTTACTCCCACCTCTGATGGGGAATCTGAAGAGTGAGAAGCTGGATGGGGCTTCTAAGGGAGTCACAAGTGGAATGGGGAGCATCGGATGGCAATGGAGGGGAGAAAAAACAGAGTAGAGTGGGTTCCCTGCAATATGATGTAGAAATAAAACCCATCCAATCAGAACACAGTGAAACCAAAATCCTAAGCAGGACAAAGACAAGAATAGGTAGAAAAACCACTGATCAAGAGAAAACACCGGAGATAGAAAGCAAAGCCATCGAGTCATGAGGAAAGGGCTTACCCCAAGCCTAATATGGGCCTGATTCGCAAAGGTAAACTTACACTTCTGTGTAAGTTTATGGTTGTTTGCTATGCAAAAAGGTATTTTACTAGTAGTATCTAAACGACTGCAGAGCCTCCGCACATGAAAAGATAGGTCTGTCCTATCTTTTCATGTGCAGAGGTTCCACGGTTGTAAAGATACTATCATCCAAATAGCTTTGTGAATAGCAAACAATTGTAAACTTACACAAAAGTGTAAGTTTACCTTTGTGAATCAGGCCCTATAAGTATATGCTGTTTATCAGAAACCATAGGTCTTGCCAGAGAAAGTGGTCTGTGGCTGAGACCCAATAAAAGGAGAAAACATAGTAATCAATGCAAGTCAAAAGGGAAAATCTGGCAAATAAAATCCAGCTTGTAAAACAGACACATTTTAGCACATACTCTGGAAATCAAGGCAAACCAAGCATAAATGATGACTAAATAAGTACCAAGGAAAAATAGTCATTGTGTCGTAGTGGACATTGTTGTTCTTAATTGCTGACGTAATTGTTGATCCATTGTGATCTAATTTAGTCATGGAGTGGCCGAAATGTGTCCCAGCAATAATAAAGTAAAGTATGGGAATGTAGAGGGGTATTCAGAAAGGGAGAGTAGGCCGAATGTACAGAGCAACCGAATGAATACTTCTATCCTTTTTCAAACAGTGAAGTGCACGGTCTCCGTTTCTGTTCGTGTATTACAAAAACATGACCGATGTAAACAACATGCATTGAGAGCGAAACTCTTAAACTGTAGTGATAAACTTGTAACCAATTTCTGCAAATCGGACTGACGAAAGATACAATCACATAACATATGCTTTACTTGCCATAAGATCATTCAATACAGACCTTATCCATACCGGCGGCACCCCGGAGAAAAAAATTCCATTCTGGTTCTGAGATTTCTTGTTTTTGCCGCATGATGTCCACACAGAGCATAAAGCTGTAGATTAGTTTGTGTTTTTCGAAAAGGCCCCTTGAAACATTGGTATAGGCGGTCAGTAGAGTTTGGCTCAACAGTGTTGCCAGCCGAACTTCTAAGACATCACTTTTTTCAGAAGTATCAATAGTTGTGTTGAATAGCTGTGAAGAAAAAGAGCAAGTGTCAAAGCGTTTTGGCATGCGTATCTCTTTCACTACTGCTGCATTCGCTCCGTGTGATTTGTCAAGCCATAGATGAGAACATGTATTACAGTAAATTGTATAAAGAAACACACTACCATTTACTACGGCACGGGATTGCAATTACCGAACCTAACAACAGGCTTTTTATAGAATGGCCGCACTCAAGAGAATATTTAGTTTTAACTTTTTTTTCTATCACCGTCATATATTCCTATTACCTATGTTCGCCATATCTGCTCATTATAGGTGAACGTCATGCTTAATCATCAGTTATGAACCTTCCACACAAATTCGTCTAAAATGGTCCCCACACGTGTTGGTCACGTATGTTCTTCACACATGCTAAGCGCAATCGCCCATCACACATTTCTTTCCGGTATGCTCGCCAGAGTTCCATACCACACTCATCCGGAAGTTTCAGTTTCTGCAGCTATCAAGCTCGCTCCTCATGTTTGATCATCGACGTTCTCCTCACATACACTTATCACAATAACTGTTCCCCTACACTGAACCCAAAGGAAAGGAGGACCACAGATGTAGAACAATGGTTAAGACCAAGTTACGCAGTGTGTGACGTCAGAATACGTCATGTGCAATGACATTTGTGCAATAGTGTCATGCCCTAGTAATGCATGCCTAAATGCACTTATAGCTTTAGTTCTACAACCAACACGAAGAAGAGACCAATGAACTTTGATAAATCGTTTCAGGTGATGAATCCAATCAATAAGATAGACGGATAAGATATTTAAACACCACATTCTTTTTATGAATATGCAGATTGAATGTGAAGGGATTTTTATCCAAAATAGAACTTAGTAAAATCGATCACATTATAAAAGTATATTTCATAAAATAATGTTGATCAGCAAAAATATTAGAAAAATGAAAAATGATCTGCCAGCAACATACAAAATTGTGGATTCATTAAAAGTAGAGGTTAGCAAGAACTATATTTTGATTAATAAGATTTTACTTTATTACACAAACGAAAAGGGACAACTAGCCTCAATTTATGAAAATATGCGACTTAATATATAGAGTCTAATTGAGTATTTTAAAACAAGAATCGTGCGAGTGAGTTGTAGCATGTACAGTGTTATCCTACTGCACTTGGAGAGAAACATTGCCATCACAAATCAGACAACACACAACACATCAAATACAGACACAAACACGCACACATACAGCTATGGTATAAAGACAGAGGCTTTTGGATAACCCACTCCAGCCACTGGTTTAGCCCATTTAAACCATTGGAACAGCTGCATTTAGGGATTGGCTAAAAGGGCAGTCCACCAGTGTTGGTATTAGCCAATGGCAATTCGCAGATATAAACATCCTAAAAATGGAGTTTCACATACTTTCACTAGCATGACATTATTTTTCTGTTCCAAAGTCTCCTGTCCATGACACTTTCTCTCTCCGCTTACCTCACCTGTTGATCCCTCGTCCCCCCCTCCCCGCACATCATAGTCTCGCTCCACTGTTTTTAAATGATGTTTTTTTTTTTCAAGGGAATAGCTGCTTCTAAGTGTTTCTAGGCTGTTCGCCATTATTTTTCACACTCCAGCATACTTTATTTTTATTTATGGTTTATTTCATCCAAATGTTGGAATACGTGAGTCTAGAATTGCAGGAATGTGGTATTGAGAAAGCATGAATGATGTGGTAATCCTATCAAGACTGGAAAAAATGCAGATTAAGGGGTGAGGAAACTCTGCCATGCTAACTCAGCCAAATCTGCAATTGTTTACACCAGTAGGCAGAGGTAAATTCACCGAGAAGGGTGGAGGTGAACCAGTCATATCTAGAATGAAGTATCCCACAAAACCTCCACAGATTAACCTCTGAAAATCTCTACCTAGAAAAGAGGATGAAGCAATATGGTGAACTTTGCTGCATCTCTTCCGTCTGAAATGGTTTGGGGGGCTAGAATCCGGTCCTTCTCGGAGACTTTGGACAGCACCTGCGCAACTGTATCCCTTATCGAATGGGAATAATGGCCCAAAAGGCATGCAGTGTTCACCGACCGTAATTCTAGACTGGCGGAGGAAACATTTTTCTTCCTAAAGGTTTCCAGTCTCTTGGATTCCCTATCCGGAGGAGTGAAAGGGAAATTGCCACGGTAAGTGGAAGCTTGAACAACCAAACTATGTGGGGTGGGCGGTGAGGAAAACTGGGTCACCCTGTGCAGGGCGATGGCGGCAGGCAATCGTTCTATTCAGAGGAGTCCCTGTGCTGAGCTTAGACGAGGTGCCCAGAAGAACGTCAGGCAAGGCCTCACTGAAAGGCAGCAAGGGTTCTGAGTTGGAGACACCAGGCTGCAGGACTTCTGTCAATATGTTAGTCTCAACTGTCACCGCAGGGAGCTGCAGGTCCAAAACCTCCACAACCTGTATTATTATTATTATTATTATGTGTTCTTATATAGCGCTCAACTTACCCTTGGGCATCTTGGCGCTTGCATTGGGAACCCGTCCTGGTTTTTCCCTGTGAGATAACCCGTACTGGGCATCCCCAAGGTGAAAGCCAGGCATCCCGCCGCGGGGGGGCCGTTGTGGAGATTAAGCAAGCTTGTTGCCCAGAGCTGCATAGTGTGAACTCGTGCTTAGAGTGGGCACCGAAGCGAGAATTATCGAGTCCGTGGACAATTGGGCTCCGGACCCTGCCGCGTCGGGAATTGAACCCTGGTCCAGGGTCTGACCTCTGCTTCAGGGTATGCCTCCTCTAACCAGTGAGCTACACCACCATAGCGATTGACGCCCCCTCCTTCAAAAGCAAATTAGGTGGAGAAACCATGCCAGAATCTGGGGAGGTGTCCAGACCACTGACATCACCCAGTTCCTCATACCAGTCCATGCCTTGAGGTTGCAAGAATTCTAAGGGATCCTGCTCCCCCTCCCAATCCTTGTCATCCATTCCTAACCCTTCAGAATAGGGCAGGTTGAACGGCATGGAGCCGTATGGCTCAGTAGGTGCCGGTCTCGCGTCGGAGGACACCCGATCAGTTCCGTGTTGTCCGGAATGAGGATTTGGAAGGCACCGTAGGTGGGTGCCAGCAACACCGAGGGCCGGTGGGTGCCGGACACGGCTCCAGGGAAGGTCACTGTGGAGGTCTGACCGGCGCCGGACCCGGGAACTAATCTGGTGGGAGGCCGTGGTGCCGGAGCCGAAGCTGCGAAATCCACGGGGACTTCTCTATCATCTGGGCCTGCGGGGCCTGAGGGCATGCCAGCAATGTCAGACCACCCAAATATAGCACACATGGGGGCATAAAACTGTTTAATTTGGACGGGGGTGCTCCCGGCCCTGGAAATGGAGGTAGACGCAGTGCCAACACAGGCACACACTCTGCGGAGCGGGGCTTCGAACGCCGAGGTTCCTCTGTCTCGTTGGGCTTCAGACCGGGCAAAGTCGAAGCACACTTTGACTTCTTGTGCAATTTATGGTGCCTCTTACCTTACTTCGTGGATTTCAGTCCACCGGAGAGGTGCTCGGACCTTCCTCTCGACCAAGACCGGGAACGGGAGTGAGATTAGCGAGGCGACGTCCATGGTGCCAGATGCTGGGCCCGAGCAGCTTTAGGGACCACTCCCTTGAAGCCTTCGGGGCCATGGCCTGGCAATCGGAGCACTTTTTTTGTTGTGGTCGAGCTCCAGGCACCAGAGGCACACTAAGTGGGGGCCTATGACAGACACGGCGCAGTGACAGGCGCCGCATGGCTTAAACCCCAAGGTCTTTTTGCTAGACATCTCAAGCACACGAAAATTCGAAAAAAGTCTGTCAAAAAATGACAAGGGGTAAGCTCTCTTCGAGGGATCAGCGCTGGCTGCCACGGAAAGAAAAGAACTGATGTCAGCGCGCCAGAGTGGCAGTTATATTGACAAGGCGGACGTCACAACAATGACGAACATGACACCGATGACATCACATGGAGTCGATCAACGCTACATACCAGTGCACAGGGCTACTGCTAAGAAAAATCTTCTGGATCCAGTCTGCTACCTGGGACTTCAAAGGTAAGGAATCTGTGGCTAGATGTCTCTATCAGATAGCTTGTCTTACCAGACCTGCACGGATTCCAGTGTCAGGTTTATCAATAATTGCCCCCAGATGACCCTTTATAAGGGTACCCTGAAACCTACCGACTTCTAGTGTATTCCTGACTGGTCTTCACCAGCCTGCCACTACTAGACATGTTTCTGGACCCATCGGGTGAGAGCCTTCACTCACAAGGACCAGAAACAATGCCTGCCTTGGGCTGAGGTGCTTCACGCCTCCTCCAGGCAGGAACAGATTTCCAGGGAGGGAAGCTTAAAAGGCCATGCTGCCTTTGAACTCTGATTCACACCTCTCCTGCTAGCAGCAGGTGGGAACCCCCCTGTCCTGACCCCACTTTCGGTGGGAAGACAGGCTGAAAATGAGTTCGATGAGGAGGAGTGTCCCCAGTCAACCTGACCACCCCTAAGGCGAGGCAGGTGATGTGGACCTGCCAGCTCACTTTCCAGCATCTTCAAGATGGGAAAAATAGCCTATCAGGGTCAGTGTCTTAACAACCCCCCACATGAGGTTGGCATTTAGGGGGTGTAGCTACCCTAAAGGTAGGTAGCCTATTGGCTACTAACTGGCACTCACTTTAATGCCCCTAAATTTAGTATTTAGGTGGCACCCCTGAGCCTTGAATTTCTGATTCGACAGACATAGGAAGACCAAAGACAAAGAAGAGCGGCTGACCTTAAGAACAGAGAGCCTGGACAGGATTGTGGGGCGAAACCCTGCCTGCAGCCCAAAGACTCGACAATCGCAGAACACTGCCCGATCCTGCCAAAGAGAGACCTCTACAAACCCAGGGTGCCCCTCCAGCACTTCGCCAAATTGCCTAAGAACTCCCTTGAAGTAGAGGAACTACCCCCCTACATCGTAGGCATCGAAACAGCAGAGTCCAAACTTTCAACTTGCAGCTCCGGCCCTGCAAATGACGCAACTGCCCAGGAGAAGGTATAGCAGCTCTGAAGGATCAACTCTGCCTCCTCATCAAGTTTGGAGGCATCAGAATCTTCCAGTGCTGAGCATCACCAACCCCGTGGTACTGGATGCCCTGAAACCTAAGACCGACTACAAGAATCCAAGCCGGACTCCAACTATCTGAGGACCAAACACCCATTGAGGGACCTCCACAGCCCTGAAATTCATTCACTGAGCAGCCCAGCAGTCCAGCAGTCCCTCTGAGGTGTTTGCCCATGACCGCGAGGTGCACTTTGCGCACCAGAGCTTGGATCATCTGTTTGCTCTGCACCCAGGCCCACCAGCCGAGGTATCTCTGACATTTTTGCGTGGTCCCAAAGCCCTTGTGATCTCTTCAATCTTTTAAGTGCCCTCGGATTTGCCTACAAGTCCCCCCATGCAGACTATTTTTAGGTGCTCCCCCCTTCTTCCTAGCGTGCCAGCTACTTACTCTCCTAGCACCCTGCTCCTGGTCGAACCCAGAACGCTCCCAAGAAACTGCTGCTACAGCTGTGGACCCTGGCTCCCTAACATTCGAATTCTAGGAGGTGAACCCCTAAGTCCTACTGCACTGTAGAACAAGTTACTTACCTTCGGTAATGATGTATCTGTAAGAAACATTAGTTAGTTAGATTCCTCACCTTAGAATATCCCAAGGCGTCAGGCTGGATCCGGAAAGATTTTTGTAGCAATACCCCTTGTGCGTCGCTAGGCGTCGTCTGCGGCTCCGCGTCCGTCGTTGGCGTCGTGCGCCGGAATGACGTCGTCGGAGTACTTAGACGCCGCCCTCGCGCACTGACGTCAGTTCTTGTACATAGCTTTTCGCGCCAGGAACGCAGAGCCAAGCAAGAGACCGACACTGGTGCCAAAAAATCTAGGGCCCTGAAACGGATAGCCTTAACCCTAGATGTCAGTTCGCAGAACGGGGAGGATGGGTGGGTCGGTGAGGAATCTAACTAACTAATGTTTCTTACAGATACATCGTTACCGAAGGTAAGTAACTTGTTCATCTGAAAGAAACACGTTAGTTAGATTCCTCACCTTAGAATAGATACCCCAGCAATACCAACCCCAGTGGTGGGTCTGCGAACCAAGATCACACCAGAAACTCCTGGAGAACAGAACGGCCAAAGTAGCCATCTCTCCAGACCTGGCTGTCCAGGCAATAGTGCTTGGCAAACGTGTGCAGTGAAGCCCGCGTCGCCGCCTGACAGATGTCCTGCAAGGGAACTCCCCGGCCCAGGGCAGTAGTAGTCGCTGTGGCCCGGGTGGAATGGGCCCTCAACCCAACAGGAGGGTCCTTTTTTGCCAAGGAGTAACAAAGTTTAATACACAACACGACCCACCGTGAGATGGTCCGTTTGTGTACCGCTTTCCCCTTCTTAGCTCCTACGTATCCAACAAAAAGTTGGTCGTCCACCCGGAACTGTTTGGTGCGGTCCAAATAAAAGGGCAGCGCCCGTTTTGGGTCCAGACGGTGGAGCCTCTCTTCCTCTTTTGAAGGATGCGGAGGCAGAAAGAAGGTGGGCAACGTGACAGATTGCCCGATGTGAAAGGGGGTCACCACTTTTTGTAGAAAAGAAGGACGAGTCCGGAGGACAACCTTGTCTGGATGAACAGAAAGAAAGGGAGACTTAGATGACAGAGCCTGGAGCTCACTCACCCGTCTAGCCGAGGTGATAGCTACCAGGAAAGCAGTTTTCAGGGTCAGAAGACGAATGGGACAATTGTGCGCACATCAGAAAGGTCAGAACAAGATTCAAGTCCCACTGAGGCATTACGAAGGGTACAGGAGGGAACATGTGAGTAATGCCTTTGAGAAAACGTGAAACAACAGGGGACTTGAAAAGAGAAGGCTGATCAGGAAGCCGTAAGAAGGCAGAGATTGCAGCAAGATAATCTTTCAAGGTGCCCAAAGCAGAGCCCTGCTGGGCCAAAGAAAGAAGAAAGAGGCGAACCTCAGAAAGAGGGGCGGAAAGGGGATCCACAGCCTTTGCTGTGCACCATGCCACAAATTTGTTCCACCGGCAGGCGTATACCGTCTTTGTGGAGGGACGCCTGGCTGCCAGAATGACATCACAGACTTCAGGAGGCAAGTCAAATGACATCAACTGCCGCAGCTCAATCTCCACGCATTGAGGTGGAGGCTGGACAGGCTCGGGTGGAGGACCGTCCCCTGCTGCTGCGACAGAAGGTCCTCCTGAAGAGGCAGTCGTATCGGGGGATCGATTGACATAGCTCGGGATACCAGAACCTTCGTGCCCAATCCGGAGCCACTAAGATAACTTGGGCCCGGTCGCGCCTGATCTTCTTCAGCACTCTGGGCAGAAGTGGTATAGGCGGAAAGGCGAACAACAGACCGCAACTCCACTCGCGACGAAAAGCGTCTCCAAGCGAGTGCTGCCTTGGAAACCCCAACGCGCAGAACTGCTGACATTGCGCGTTCTCTTCGGTGGCGAATAGATCTAACCAAGGCTCTCCCCACTGCAGAAAGAGACCTTGCGCCACGTCCGAGTTCAGACGCCATTCGTGATCAAACATGCACCAGCGGCTGAGTTTGTCTGCTCTGGCGTTCAGAGAGCCCGCCAGATGTTGAACCACCAGGGTGATGCCCTGGTGTTCCAGCCATGTCCAGAGGCGCAGAGCCTCCTCACAAAGGGTCCACGACCCCACCCCGCCCTGTTTTTTGCGATACCACATGGCGGTGGTGTTGTCCGTGAACACCTGCACGACACTTCCCAGGACAGAGGGAAGGAAGGCTTTCAGTGCAAGCCGGATCACTCTCAGCTCCAAAAGGTTGATATGGAGTTGAGCCTCCGCCGGAGACCAGAGTCCTCTGATCTCCGCCTCTCCCATATGGCCCCCCAATCCCAGGAGGGACGCGTCCGTCACTACTACGTGCTCCGGTTGGGGTAGGGAGAGGCATCTGCCGCTGACCCAATCACGGTCCATGAGCCACCACTGCAACTGGTTCGCAGTGCCCTCCGAGATCAAGACATGGTCGGACAGGTTGCCTCGATGCTGGGCCCACTGAAACTTCAGGTCCCACTGCAGAGCCCGCATTTGCCACCTGGCGTAATGCACCAACAGGATGCAGGAGGCCATCAGCCCCAGAAGCCGCAGCACCAACCTGACCGAAACCCAGGATAGAGGCCGAAAGATGGGAATCAGAGCCTGAATATCCCGGACCCGCTGTTCCGGAGGATAAGCCCGGAACTGCGTCGAATCGAGAACCGCTCCGATGAAGAGGAGCTTCTGGGAGGGTCTCAGGTGTGACTTCGGCACGTTGATGGAGAACCCCAGCAAATGCAGGAGGTCGGCCGTAGTCTGGAGGTGGGAGATGACTTGCAGGGGCGAGCCTGCCTTCAACAGCCAGTCGTCGAGATAGGGGAAGACTGGAACCCCCGATCTGCGCAGATGAGCTGCGACCACCGCCATCACTTTCGTGAACACCCGAGGGGCACTGGTGAGGCCGAAGGGGAGCACGGTGAACTGAAAGTGCTCCTGACCCACCGTGAACCGCAGGTAACGCCGGTGGGCTGGCAGGACGGGGATGTGAAAATAGGCGTCCTGCAAGTCCAACACTACCATCCAGTCTCCAGGGTCGAGGGCAGCCAGAACCTGAGCTAAAGTTAGCATCTTGAACCGTTCCTTCCGGAGGAAGGTGTTGACGCTCCTGAGGTCCAAGATAGGCCGTAGGTCCCCTTTGCCGTTCTTGGGAACCAGAAAGTAGTGGGAATAGCAACCACAGCCTACTTCTGGACAAGGAACGCGCTCAACGGCCTCTTTGGTCAAGAGGGCCGTAACTTCCTCCCGCAGAAGATTCAAGTGATCCTCCGATATACGGTGGCACTGTGGTGGCATGGCTGGAGGGGTCGTCTCGAAGGGGAGGGAGTAGCCTCTTCGGACGATTTGCAGCACCCACCTGTCCGAAGTGATGGAGCGCCAATGGAGCAGGTGATGGCGAACTCTGCTGCCCACTGGCGTGGAATGGGCCTGAAAGCTCGGAATAGGAGGGCTTTGAGGCGGATGCTGCCGGGGTGGATGTGGACTGACCGGCATGTTGTCCTCTAGTACCGCCACGGCGGAACCCACGTCCGCGACCGCGTGCAGGTTGGTTCTGCGGCCGGTGGCTAGGCGGACGTGAAGAGGCGCCCCTTCCTTGGCCACGAAAGGGGCGAAAGGCGGAAGTTTGCGGCCGTGGGGCCGAGAGAGCAAAGGACGTGGCTGTAGCCCGGGAGTCCTTAAAATGAGCCAGAGCACTATCCGCCTTTTCACCAAAAAGGCGAGCGCCATCAAAGGGCATATCCATGAGGGTACTCTGGACATCCCCCAAAAAAGACGTGGACCGCAGCCAGGCGTGGCGCCGGAGCGCCACCGTGGTGGAAATCGCCCTACCCAGCGAGTCCGTGGTGTCAAGTCCACACCGTATGGCATGTCGCGCTGCATCTCACCCGTCAACAAGTGCCTGGGAGAGACGTGTCTGGGCCTCCTCCGGACACAGGGGCAGCACGTCCTCCACCGCATCCCACAGAGAGTGGGAGAAACGGTCCAAAAGGCAAGCGGTGTTCAAAGACCGCAGGCCCAAACTCAGGGAAGAGAACAGTTTCTTTCCGAACTGTTCCAGCCTCTTGGATTCCCGATCCGGAGGAGCGGACGGGAAGGAGGATTGGGAAGTGGAGGCCTGGATAACCAGGCTCTCGGGGGTGGGGTGTTGGGACAGGAAACTGGGGTCGCCCGGAGCAGGGCGGTGGCGCCGGGCCACGTTCCGATCCACAGGAGGAACTGTGGAGGGCTTGGACCAAGTGCCCTGCAGAACGTCGATGAGGGCCTCATTGAACTGCAGCAGAGGCTCTGTGGAGCTTGCTGACGGTTGAAGCACCTCTGTGAGGATATTAGTCCTCACGGCCACAGCAGGCAACTCGAGCCCCAGGGCTTCGGCGTCCTTGCGCAGCACCACTGAAAAAGCTGCACCTTCCTCCGAGGCCACAGTTGGAGGAGAGATGAAACCAGCATCCGGTGAAGTGTCCAGACCACTGGCATCCCCCAGTTCGTCTGCCCAGTCCTGTGAAAGTTGGCCCTGGATGGCCATAGGGTCCTCAGACCCCTCCCAGTCGCCCCCGTCATCCGATTCCTGATAAACAGGAGGAATAATCGGAGCCGGACGGTAGACGAAACGCTCATCCATCGGCGTCGGATGCGGCGCCGGGAAGCGGCGCGCCGGCTCCGGACAGGGGCTAAACCGGGGAACGGCGCCGGAGGTGGAACCGGTGTCGGCGCCGGGGCCGGAGCCGCCAGCACGCGAGGTCGCCCAGTCGAGCCCGCGGAGCCCGAAGACGGGCCGGCAGGCGTAGACCGCGGAGCCAGGCCCCTCATGACCGAGAGGAAGGCACTGACCTCCGCCGGAGTCGCGTCAGTCCCAGGGACCGGCGGAGCCGCGGGGGTGGGACCACCCTGACCCTCGGCCGAGTCGCGCGACCGGCGAGAGGAGTCCGAAGAGCAGTGTCGCCTCTTGGACTTCTTTGATCGCTTCGACTTACCCGAAGACTTCGAGCCCGACGAGCGATGATGGTGACTGCGGCTCCGCGACCGGTCCTTGGACCGCCTCCTGGACCGGGACCGTGAGCGGCGCGGAGCCGAGTGCTGAGCTCGAGAAGCTTACGGGACCGCTCCCGCCTAGCCTTCGAGGTCAAGGCCTGACAATCGGGGCACGAATCCGCGTCGTGGTCGGCCCCCAGAAAATAAAGGCACCGGCGATGGTGGTCCGTCACCGACATCAGTCGAGGACAGGAGTCACAGGCTTTAAACCCAGGCATCCTACTGGCACCAGAGTCGAGTCGACAGAAGACCAAAAATAATCAAAATGTTTTGTCAAAAATTGACTAAGGGGTAAGCTCTTCCCGGATCGGCGATGTCTGGCGTGGAAAAAAGAACTGACGTCAGCGTGCGAGGGCGGGGTCTAAGTACTCCGACGACGTCATTTCAGCGCACGACGCCAACGACGGATGCGGAGCCGCAGACGACGCCTAGCGACGCGCAAGGGGTATTGCTACAAAAATCTTTCCGGATCCAGCCTGACGCCTGGGGATATTCTAAGGTGAGGAATCTAATTAACGTATTTCTTTCAGTTATTTATTACATTCTATATTTTTCTCCCTAGGATAAGATTGTGCGTAATTGTGCACAACTGTATATCACTTGTATTTATCTTTCTTATTGCTAAAATGTATTATATGCTTACCTGTAATTGAAGATCATAGTTCAAAATATAAATAAAACCTGCTGTTTTTCTATAAATCAATCTTGACTGTGTATTCCATTTACTGCCCTGGTGAGTACAACAAATGCTGAACACTACTCTCTGATAAACCTAACTGTTCGCCCACACTACCACAAAATAGAGCGCGAGTATTATCCTCTTTTGCCTCTGTAAACCAATAAGCATCTCTCTGACCTCTCTGCAAAGTGTACCCCATTGCGGTACACTATATAGAGAGGTGGTTTTCCTACAGCGGGCTTACAGCGCGACCCTGCTTTTCATTTGTCAGTGTTTGTTAAAAGCCCTTGCTTCTAAGTGGTTATTTTTCTTATTTGTCCCTTCTTTTTCGATGTTTGTTTCCGCACATGGAGGAGGCCCCCATTTCTTGCAGGCTTCCACTTGTTGGATCCTAGTTACTGGCTCAGTGCCTTTTTAGATCGAGCCTAAACAGCGCTCATGCGCTGTCTGCAAGTCCTGTAGTAATCCCTATACGGAGAGTTAACCCACCTGCTGCTTGCCATTTGTTCAGTCCTCCGTCGCTCTTGTTTAATGGAGCCCTATTGGTTCAAACTCTGATTCATCACTTCCATTTTCAGTCCGACAGCAAGGACCAATTACAGTTTTCTTACACTGTAGGTGTTCATGTGTTTGTCTGGGGACTACTTATTTACAACCATGGCAGCCGCTTCAGGGGCCGCCATGCACATAGGTTTTATAAACACGGGCACTTGTTGTAATCCGCTTCACGTGCAGTACAATCAGGTGGTGAATACTTAATGCGCGTAACTTTTTTCGCGCTCGAAGCGCAGATTATAGCTGCTGCCTGTTACAGGCACAATACAGTCTCACCTGCTTCCACAAAGCAGAGTCCATGTGTTTTCCTAGCTCAGCGTGGCGCCCTAGTAAGCACGCCACGCTTTGTTTTAAAGACGCTCCCGCTCTGCTCTTTTGTCTCGACTTCATCTTTAACAGGAGCGGCCACGCCCCTTTTTTGGAAAGCGCGGCTCCCCAAACTCCTTTAAAAAAAAATATTATATGTGTTTTTTAAGGCAGCGGCTGGGCCACACTTTACTTTGCACAGCTCAACAAACTCTTTAGTTTTTTATATATATTTTTTATTAGCCAGCGCGGCATGTCATTTTGCAAACCAGCTGTTTCCGGCAAGGCTACAGGAAGAGGGCGGGCAGAGGGACCACCACCACAGGTAACAACAATATATCGGAGCTCTTCAGTTCAACGCAGCTGCCCGCAGATACTCTGAACCAGGTGAGAGCGTGCTACTAGACACCATGATGTGTCCACAGCATTTTAAAACATGTTGAGGGCTTGGCAGCTCCTTATTCACTTCTACAGAGTGCTCGTCGCCACCTGCACCGTGCTGCATCACGCACATGCACTGCCTTCAGCCACGATCTCTGTGAATGCATTCCATACCACAATGCATGCTCATGCGCGCATATACACAGGCAGAAGTCTTTGAATGGATTTCCATCCCATTTAAAGGTGTTAGTCTGTCCATGTGTCCATAGGCAAGGCATGCGTGGGTACATGCTGCTCCAGAATTATGCGACCCTGCACCTTTAACCGTGCAAAATCAGCGCCCGCACAAAGTAAAAGGCCTGCAGCATCAGGAAAGCTGCTGGGGCCTCAGTGAATTACCATACAAGTTGTAGCATGGTGCCCACGTAGGCATGGGTTTCAGCGTCCAACACAGCGATAGATAAAATAAGCGCTATATAAATGTTGGCGCACAGTCCATACAGCAAAGCTTCACTTCCTGCCCATACATATATCTGTCTTACCTCTCGAAAAATGTACAAAACTCCCTGCTTCTCCTCCAAACATACATACCCCAATTACCCGTCTCTCCCTATACATATAACTCTCCCCCACATCCAGCCATCACACCGCCTCGACATAAACACAATACTCCCCTCTTCATTCCATACATACCCCCATTAAACCCCCAAAACTAAGATCTTGCAGCTGCCGCTCTGCACTATACATACACTGGTATACTACTTCTCTCCATCAGTAAACCCGTAGCCTCTTTGAAGGCTTCCCAGACTCCCGCCTAGTACTGCTGGCTTCACTTCCCCTTTTTTCTAATGGAGCATTTGCAATGCAGTAGGTCTCACATTAGTTAAATGCAGAGCTATTGGCTTTGCAAAAGGTAAAGGAATATGGCGAGCAAAGTATTTTTTCCTTTATTTATTTTCTATTATTTGACTTTTGTAGTAACAGTTACAAAAATAAATAAATAGAAGAAAAAATTGTCAGCCACATCACTTTTACATTTGCGAAACCAGTAGCTCTGCTTTTAACTAATGCGAGACCTATTGCATTGCAAATGTTTTTTTTTTTTACATCTGAAAGAGCATTTCTCCGAGTGGTCATGTTTGAGCTTTTCTGTAAACAGGGCTTAAAACTGTAGTCTTTTCTCGGACTTTAAAGTGAGAGGATTTCCCCATCCCTCAGCCCCCCCCACTTCGCTGGTTCCCGTGTGCATCCAGTGAGGCAGCGAGAGGCCCAGCACCCATTCAGCCCTGGGTGACTTTCAGTTTCCATTCACAGCTCTCCTCTCAACTTCCTCTCTCAACTTGTATACAGGGAGGAGTCACAGTGACGACATGAGGTTTTCATGGGGCAGAAAGAAAAAGTTACTTACCTTCGGTAACGATATATATCTGTAAGAGACATAAATTAGTTATGGATTCCTCACCTTAGAATTACCCCCAGGTGTGAGACTGGATCCGGAGATTTTCTCTTTAGTAGTACCCCTGTGCGTCGGTAGGTGGCGACAGTCGACTCAGCTTTTGGTGTTGTTGTCGTGGTCGGCGGAATGACGTTGCGGTATCTACTTAGACGCCGCCCCTGCGCGCTGACGTCAGTTCTTTACATGACATTCAATGCCAGAAGTGCAGAGCCATGCAAGACACTGACCACTGGTGCACAAACACTAGGGCCCTGAAGGAAAGTCCCTTATACTAGAACTTAGTTCACAGAACCGGGAGGATGGGTGGGGCGGTGAGGAATCCATAACTAATATATGTCTCTCACAGATAGATCGTTAACGAAGGTAAGTAACTTGTTAATCTGAAAGAGGCTATTAGTTATGGATTCCTCACCTTAGAATAGATAACCGAGCAATACCAACCCCGGATGTGGGTCTGTGAACTAAGTTCACACCAGAAAGTCCTGGAGAACTGAACGGCCAAAGAAGCCGTCTCTCCGGACTTGGCTGTCCAGGCAGTAATGCTTGGTAAACGTGTGCAAAGAAGCCCACATGGCTGCCTGGCAGAAGTCATGAAGAGGGACTCCATGTCCAAAAGCAGTAGTGGCTGCAGTCGCCCTGGTGGAATGGGCGCGCAACCCCACTGGAGGAATAACACATTTTGATGCAAAGAATGACCCATCGATAGATTGTCCGCTTTTGCGCGGCCCAACCTTTCTTGGCGCCCATATAGCCCAAAAAGAGCTGGTCATCCACCCGTAATTGCTTTGTGCGATACAGATAGAATGAAAGCACATGTTTTGGATCCAGACGGTGGAGCCTCTCCTCCTCTTTAGAAGGATGCGGGCGGAAATAAGGTGGGCAAAATGATGGTCTGTCCTATGTGGAAAGAGGTAAGCACTTTGGGAAGGAAGGAAGGCCTAGTGAGAAGAACAACCTTTTCCGGATGAACAGCCAGGAAAGGAGGTGTGGAAGAAAGAGCCTGAAGTTCACTCACTTTGAGAGCAGAGATGATGGCAACCAAAAATGCAGTTTTGAGTGTCAAACGTCTGAGAGGACAGTTATGTAGCGACGCGAAAGGAGCGCACATAAGGTAGGTCAGAACTAGGTTCAAGTCCCACTGGGACATTACGAAAGGAATGGGAGGAAACAAGTGAGTAATGCCCTTAAGGAAACGATTTACAATAGGGGACTTTAAAAGAAAAGGCTGATCAGGAAGCTGAAGAAAAGCCGAAATGGCTGAAAAATAGCCTTCTAGAGTGCCCAGAGCAGAGCCCTGCTGGGCCAAAGAAAGAAGGAAGAGGAGAACCTCTGAAAGGGGGGTATAAAGGGGATCCACAGTCTTTGCTGTACACCATGCCACAAATCTGTTCCATCTACAGACGTATACCGTTTTGGTGGAGGGATGCCTGGCTACCAAGATAACATTACAGACTTTGGGAGAAGGTCAAAAGCTGTCAACTGTCACTGCTCAATCTCCATGCAAGGAGGTGGAGGACGGACTGGTTCGGGTGGAGGCCGGTCCCCTGCTGCTGCAACAGAAGATCCTCCCGAAGGGGCAGTCTGATCGGAGGATCGATGGCCATGTTCAAGAGCTCTGGATACCAGACTCTTTGTGCCCTGTCCAGGGCCACAAGAATGACTTGGCCCGGTCGCGCTTGATCTTCCTCAGCACTCTGGGCAGAAGTGGTATAGGCTGAAAGGCGTATAGAAGACCGCAGCACCACTCCCGACGAAATGCGTCGCCTAGCGAGTGCCGCCTTGGAAATTCCAATGCACAGAACTGCTGACATTGCGCGTTCTCTTCAGTGGCAAATAGATCTAACCAAGGCTCTCCGCACTGCTGAAAAACAACCAATGAAAAATATTTTAAATTAATAAAGCCTAGCCTGGACCCTAAGGACCCAAATATCTTTTGCCCTATTTCCCGTCTTCCACTCCAAGCAAAAGTGATTGAAAAAATCATGAACACACAACTAAGTTCCTTCTTATGGTTTAAATCTTTTTATTGAAGTAAATGCCATACCTTGCAAGCCCGCAAAGCAGCAATGCGACCAATTGGGCCTCGCAGGGATTAGTGCAAACAATGACATATGAGATTACCAAAGAAAGCAAACTATGAGAATGAGACCAGAAAAACGACCCCCCCACCCTAACCCAGAGATGAGAAAGAGAATAGGGTAGCCTTCTCCCCCCTCCTCCCTCGCTGCCCCCACCCCAGCCCATCTATAAATAGGTGGTGTTAGACTTGGCATCTTTTGGTGTGTTTCCCCTGACTTTTTGCTTTCTGACCTCCCGCTTTTGACTCTGTTTTTGCTGGTGTCTTGATTTTGCGCACTTTCCTCACTGCTGCGCTTTCAGTAAAGTGCAAGTGCTCCTGTATAAACTGTGCTATGGATTGGTGTTTCCACGATTGGCCTATTTGATTTATGTGTCAGTCCCTAGTAAAGTGCACTGCGAGTGCCAGGGCCTATAAATCAAATGCTGTTGGTTGGCTGCAGCACTGGATTGTGCAACCCACGCAAACAGCCCGTAAAGTGTAACTCTGGCATGCCATTGCAGAGCCTGTGCGCAGCCTCGGGCTGCCATGTCGACTTGGCACGTGCACACACTTGCAAGTCCCTAAACCTTTCCTTTTCTACATGTGAGTCGGCCCTCTGGTAGGTCCAATGTACCCCCATGGGCAGGGTGCATTGTATGTGAAAGGTAGGACATGCCCTGGTATGTGTGGCATGTCCTGATAGGAAATTACAGCCTATTTCGTTTTTCACTATTGCAAGTCTACCTGTTCCCCATAGGTCAGAATGGGCAGTTTGATTATTACATCCTATAATCCTAACTGACCCAGGGAACACGGTAGAAATTCGAGTTTAGTATGTCTGAACTCAGAATGATAAAATGCATCTTTTAGTGAAGTTGGTTTTAACATTCTGTGTTTGAAAATACCACTTTTAGAAAGTAGGTATTTTCTTGTCTAACCATCCAAGCCTGCCTCTGCTAGGTTGTGTATTTCTTGTCTGGAGTTTGAGTGACAAGGGCTGGGGGATTCCAGGAGACAGGGGGAGTCAGCACAGGGCTGAATGGCAAGATCTACATGTAGATGGGAGGGAGGAGTTGCACCTGGGACCTGAATAGGGCTGTGCCTTCCCTCCACAATGCTGGCTCCACCTCCTGTGGTGTGTCTGATGTCCCTGGCCTACACTGTGAAAGGAAAGAAGGATTATTTTCAACAAAGTGCTCCAGGACTGACCAGAACTGGTTTGGACTAGGCAAAGGCCTCTCTGCCTTAAGAGAACAAAGAGAAAGTGAGGATAAAAAGGGAGACCCAGACCCAAGAACTTTAGAACTCTTTTGGGATCAAGAAGACTGCCAAGAAGAAGAGCTGGAGAAGCTGTGACGAGGAACTACCACTTTGCTGTGTGCTTTGCTGTGTTGGCCTGCAGTGGCTGCTTCTGCCTTGGGCAGTGAAAGGACTAGACTGAACTTTCTGCAGTCTCCAAGTGCGTGAGGTAGAGTTTTCCCGCTGTTCAAGAAGTCTTAGGAACAGGAAAGACTTCAAGCCTGACGCCGTCTACGATGCCGCTGCCGACGCCGTGTCCTGAAGGCACCGCAGAGGGCACCGCCGCACCGCAACCCTGGTCTCACCGATGACGCCTGTTGAGGCCGCCACCGAGCCGCTGCTTGCACCGCGACCTGTGGGCACCGGACTCCACACCGCATCGCTCCACGACAACGCCCTGGTATCCCAGACGACGCAGCTCCACGCCGGACTGGACGCCGCTGCTTGCACCGTGGCACGAGGGCACCGCTCGTAAAGTTACACGACGCACCGCCCTCATCCGCACCGCAGCCTTGGCCTACCGACGCCAGTGCCATCAACTCCAGTTTGTCAACAGACGACAGCACTTCAGCAACGACGATGCCGCTGCTGCACCGCTGCTAGCACCGTGATGAGCACTGCCTTCATCTCACACCATGACCCTGGTCTCACCGACGACGCCATCTGACGCCACCACCGAGCCGATGCTTGCAGCACGAACTGAGGGCACGGCACACCGCACCGCTGTACTTCTCACCGCAGCACCCGACGCCCGTACTCCTGATTCCATTAGAAAGGAGATTGACCAGCAACGCGTGGGACAACGAGAGGTCATCGACAACCTGCATTTCTGAAAGGTACTGTTTGCGGGTCTTTCCGACACCGTAGCTGACCTGCGACGCCGCGGTCAGCCAGAACTGTTTGGATTTGGTTGTTCACGACGCCGTGATAGCCCCGGGCGGAGCTATCGACATCAAGGAACTGTTTTTCAAGTATACTGTGATAACTGAAGATTTTGAAAGTACTGTACTGTGGATTTTTATCGTTTTGGTCTTGTCTTAAGTATATAAAAATATTGGATATTTTTCTAAACTGGTGTGGTGTCTGTTTGTAGTGCTTACACTGTATTACTGTTGGTTATGTACAAATGCTTTACACACTGCCTCTAAGATAAGCCTGCCTGCTCGTGCCAAGATACCAAGGGGGTGAACAGGGGTTATTTTAGTAGTGTAACTCCCTTATCCTGACAAGGAAAAAGGGTCCCTATTTGGACAAAGTGCAAGCCTTTGCCAACTAGAGACCCCCATTTCTAACAGGTGGCAACTATCCGGAGTGGTTCACCCCGACGTGGGAGTATCCGGTGTGCAGGTAACTCGGGCATGTTAACTCCCCAAAGTCCTGTGCCAGGAGAGCCAGGAAGGGTTGCCATAAGTCGCTAAATCCCCAGCCTTTGCCAGCCGTGGTGAGCGAAATCTTTTCCATGCCTAATATATGCCATAGGCGGTGTAGCCACCCAGTGAGTGTTGGAGTACGTGTAGATTTCCAATGTGTGAGGATATTATGTGTGGCAGAGCCCAACGTAAGCGCTATTTGTTTCCCCTTCATGGATATCAGAGGATAGGTGAGCGGGTTGGGAACCCCTAGCAGCACGTACTCTGGAAGCCGAGGGATCTGTGTGTCTAAATACTTGCAGTATGTCGCGCCCTATAGCAAATCCCTTCCCATTCCTTGCTAGTGAGATCACGACCCAAGTTTCTTTCCCATTGGGCCCGCCCTGCATGCAAGGCATGAGTGTAGCGGGATAGAAGCATTCTATACAGGTCCGAGATCAGCTTTTTGTCTGAGGAACGTCTGATCAGCCATCTCTCATACTGGGTGAGGTGTCTATGGGCCTGTGATCTATTGTCTGGGTGTGAGGCCCAGTGTTGTAGCTGTAAATAGTGCAAGTACTCAGATTCCGGGAGACCATAGTCAGCGCGTAGCTGTGCGAAGGGCGCAACCCCTTCAGCGTCGTAAAGGGTACGTAGAACGCGGCAACCGGTGGTTCTCCAAAGACGGAAGGAGGTCTCACCCATTCCGGGTCCAAAGTCAGAATTGCCAAAAACAGGAGTGTGTGGGGAAGGGAAGGTCATCAGTCCATGTCGCCTGTTTGGGTTACATGAGAAGTGTAGAGATTGGGGGGACGCTGGGCCTTCCGAAGGAAAGGGATCTTCATCAAGGAAGTGCCCGCTATTGCCCGGTCATGGAAAAGCCAGTGCTTTTCCGACTTCGCCTGGCTCCACTCCACCAAGTATCAGAGCTGTGCGGCTATATAGTACAGCGCGAGATCGGGTATCCTAGACCCCCTTCATCTGGAGGGAGGAAACTGACCAGCCGCTTCATTCTTGGTTTGCGACCCTGCCAGATGGATTGAGAAAGTTCTGCCTGCACCCGCTGGAGCCAGCCGGTGGGAGGCTGCAGAGGGAGCATTTGAAGAACATAAAGGAGTTTGGGAAAGATCGTCATCTTAACTGCGGTGATGCGGCCCAGCCAAGAGATAGGGTAATGTTTCCAAAGCCGCAGGTCCGCACGGATGTGAGATTGCAAGATGCTATAGTTGACCGCCCTCGTCGCCTGTAGTCTGGGGGCTAGCCAAATTCCCAGATAAGGGACCGTTTAGGTAGACCACTGTATAGAGTGTCGTGCCTGTAGGTCTGCCAGCGTTTGGGGCAGCAAGGAGAGGTTTAGAGCCGTGGACTTGATAATTTTAACTTTGAACCCGGATGCCCCCGAAGGAGACCAGCTCCTCCAAGAAGGTGCCCAGGGCCGTTACAGGTTTCATCAGGGTGACCAGCACGTCGTCTGCGTACAAGCTAATGGTGTGGGTATCGCTGCCCAAGCGTATTCCCGGGATCCTCGGGTGCTCATGGACTCTTTGCGCCAGGGGCTCCATGTGTAAGCCAAAGAGCAGGGGCGACAGAGGGCACCCCTGTCAAGTGCCTCTATGGATATGAAAGGGAGTTGAAGCATGTCCATTCACTCGCACTACAGCCGCGGGCCACGGTAACAGTTGAGGATACGGGTCCTCATCTTTTACCCCAGGCTAAAGCGGATCAGCACCTGCTCCAAGTAGGGCCAGTGCACACGATCGAATGCCTTTTCAGCATTGATGGCCAAGAGCATTTAGTCTTCCGGGATACAAGAAGCCTTTTTGATGAGATGGAGCACTCGCTTCGTATTGTCGCTGGTCTGCCTGTGAGGTATAACCCCGCCTGGTCAGGGTCGATTAACCCAGGCATATAGGGAGCGCTAGGTCAATGTTTAAAAGAGAGATAGGCCGGTACGCCACGCAGAGCGTCTTGTCCTTGCCGGTCTTGTGAATGACCACTATATCCGCCTCAAGCATAGAAGGAGGGATCGCCCCTGAAGAAGCGAAGGAATTAAAGAGGCGCGTGAGAATAGGGGTAAGCGCGGGGCAGAACTGCTTATTGAAGGCTGCTGTGTAGCGATCTGGGCCAGCCACTTTTAGGCGCGAGATGGCGAAGATTACTTCTTCCGGGTGAATCTCCCTCTCCATGTGGTCGGCTTGCGCTTGGGACAAGCTGGGGAGAGTAACCTGATTCAGATATGCATCTATGTCCATCGATTCTAGATGCTGTGTGTCAGAATCTTCTGTGTGTGTGCGGCCTGCCTGATCTGTGATCTCCTGTACCACGTCACGCCGCTGGGACTCCCTCAGTTTGTGTGCTAGTAGCCGGCCGCACTTGTCACCGCCGACATAAAAAGAGTGGCGCAGATACAGTGCCATGTATTCGGCTTTGTCGCGATCTATGGCAGCTAACTGCGACCTAGCTGTCTTCAATTGACGTCAGATACGCGGCGCTCCAGTTTGTTGATGGATCTGTTCTAACTCGCGCACTTTCTGCGTGAGGTCCTCCCTCTTGTGTTTACGTTCCGCATTGTCCTCTGAGGAGAGAGCGCTAATTGCACCCCTAACCACCGCCTTCAGGGCTTCCCATCTAGTCGAGATAGGTGTGTTAGCGTTGTCGTTGTAAGGTAGATAGTCATTGAGCGCGCGCTGAATCTGGGCAGCGGTGTCCGCGCGGTGTAAGAGGGTATCACAGAAGCGCCACCGTCGGGTAGGAAGCCGGATGGGGGGGCAAAGTCAAGGTGGTTACTACTGGAGCATGGTCCAATAGGGCAGCCACGAGAATGTCGGAGGAGGTTGTGATGTCCCTAATCGTCTTGGTGCCTATAAAGTAGTCCAACCTAGCGTAGGTCTTGTGAGTGCCAGAGTAGTAAGGGTATTCTCTGGAGTTTGGATGGAGGTCCCTCTACAGATCTATAAAGCCCAAGTATTCCAGCCTAGCAAGTCCGGTGCGGAAATGGTCACCCACTTGGCCAAAGCGTTGTACCGACCTATCTAGCTCATTGTTAAGGACCAGATTGAGGTCTCCCCCCAAGAGTATCCTGCGCTCGGGAATTGCAGTAGCCTCGGTCAGCGCTTCATGGAGAAACCGCTCCTGTACTTCGTTTGGGGCATAGATGGACCCTAAGATCAGCGTGTGACTCCAAATTAAGAGTTGGTAGGTGAGAAGTCTACCCTTGATTTCAGCCTCCTTCTGCACCACTCTCCCCTTAAAAGGCCTAGATATCAGGATCACCACCCCTGCAGATTTAGAGGATCCCGATGGGAAGAATTGGGTCGGGAAAACCCGTGACCGGAGTCTGTGACAATCGTTAGCCAGCAAATGCGTTTCTTGTAATAGACATACGTCGGCCTCGGAGCTCTCCAGGTAAGCCAGAATTGCTCGGCGTTTGATGGGGTTATTAAGCCCCCTCACTTTGAGTCTGAGGACTTTAAGACTATGGGGAGGCATCTACAGCGGGGGATATTGTGCGCTGGAAAGCATACACGGTGTAGGGCACGATTGAGTGCTCAGCTACCACAGCATAGGGAAGTCAAAGGGCGCATGCCGCCAGCTCAGAGGGCTGTTCCCAGCAGTACTGGGAGATCAAGGGGAAGCGCAGAAAGAAAGAGCAGAAAGATAGCCCCAGAGAGAAATAGAAAAAGCCCTACCACAACAGGTGCCAACATGAATCAAGAGTCTTAGTGAGAGTCCTTCTTCCATGGAAGATCAGGTAAAACATTGATACGGGAATTACATGGCCAATTGCACCCCATCTCCCCCTCCCAGGCCACCCAAGAAACAGAGAAGCTAAGAAAGAGACATGGCCTAGGCTCGTTAGGAGGGCAGTGTCTTTGCAAGGGTTCCCAGTAGGGTCTCCAAGGCGTCCTGCTGACCCTTTGTGATCACCTCGGGATCGGGGCGCCGTGGGCGGTTAGGGCAGCGTCTGTGCCGCTGCTGCCTCCACCGCGGCTGTGTCTCGCTGGGCCCTCTATCTTGTGTGTCACTGCCATCATCCTCATCCGGTATTTCAATCCCGAACACTCTGCTGGCCTCTGTGAGAGAGGGGAGTTGGTAGAGTTTGCCATTGTGGTGGATTACAAGACGAAATGAGTGACCCCAGGAGTACGCAATGTTGCGTTGGCGTAAAGCAGCAGTGATGGGGTGAAATGCCTTACATTTTTGGAGAGTGAGGGCGGCGAGGTCTTGGTATAGAACCGGAGACTGATCCCTAAACATGAGAGGGTGTTGTGTCCTGGCTTTCTGGAGAATCTCCTCTTTGGTGCAGAAATCCTGGACACAGACCAGGATGTCCGCTGGCAGATCGTTGTCGGCTCGAGGGGGCCCCACGCGATGTATCCTGTCAAGCCGGAGTCCAGTGGTCTGCCCAGGATGAGGTTGAACAGTTCACGCACGAAGGTAAATATATCGCCAGCCTCTGCGTTGGACATCACTCCACGGATCCGTATGTTATGCCGCCTGGAGCGGTTCTCCAAGTCCTCTAAGTGGGTCTGGAGGTCCACCTGTTGGTCGTGTACGTGGAGAAGTTCCTGTTGCAAGAAGGCGACCTCATTGTCCCGCATGTCGCTTTTGTCCTCCAGAGCTACTACACGGTCTCCAACGCAGTTGAGGTCTTTTCGGACATCTTTGAGCTCCGTGGTGAGATCCCTTTTCATGGCGTGTAGGTCATCACAGAGGGCCGAGAAGAGAGACTCCAGGAAGGCCCGAGTGACCGGTTCCTCCGCGGGGCCACCCACAAGCGGCGAGGCAACATCGCGCTGTTTGGCCGGGTCTGATGTCGTGCCCCCCGGAGGGCGCGCAAAGAGCTCTTGGAGGGACTTACTCTTCTTCCCCCGTGTGGAAGACATAGTTCTGCCCGCCCTGTGAAAAGACATGGAATGTGGCAGGAGCTGAACACCACTGTGGCGCCCCACACCAGCACCAGGAGCAAGCATTGAGGTCTCACTGAAATGTCGACGTGTAGGGCTACACAAAGCAGGAAAGTCGCAGGGCTGATAGTGACTGTGCAGCCCCAGCAGACTGTCCACCACCCTGCGCAGCACGGAGTGGGAGGAGGCTCTCCCAGGGCCAGGCCCTCTCAGTGTCTTAAACAGTGGGCCCGCTACTCCAACCTCGGTGTATCGATGACCTTACTATGGGGCAATGGACAGTCAGCCCAAAGGGTAGGTCTCAAAATCTCACCTCCTGCTCAGCTCCGCTGTCTCAGGCCACGGCAGGCCTCTGCTCCGCGATCCGGGCCCAGGAGCCAAAATCCGCCACCAAAACTCCCCGGGTAAAGTCACCTGCAATGGTGTCGCTTGCCCCCACGTGGAATATCGCCATACGTGCCTGAAGGGGTGAGTAGAGGGCCCCCAGTCCACCTCAAGTCCCACATGGGTCCAGTCGGGCCGAATTCGTCGTGTTGGTGGAACTGTACCCAATGGCGAAATGACAGGAGCTGACAAACCGGAAGTAGCCACCAAGGGCCCCCACTCTGCCCCAAACAGCGCAGTCAGTGAAAGCGGGGCCACTAGCAGACCAGGGGATGCCCACAGCAAGCAGAAGCAGGGGACCACTCCAGCCCCGATGTGGTGAAAACACCAGGATGGACCAACGGGCAATCTATCACAATGCGCAGTCTGTTAAATGTGGGGATGACAAGCCCCCACCTCCTGCCCAAAGCAGCTGTCATGGATCCCTTCTGGCTCCCGTTGCGCAAGATCACTCCATCGCCGGCGAGGCCCGGAGACCAACACACTCACGTCGCTGTCCCAAAGACAGAGGCACGTGTGCACGGGCACCAATCGCCCCTGTGCGGTATGCTGCAGTGTCCGATCGGCAGGGGTCTAGCGGAGGGCCACCAGTCCACCCCAAGCCGCCTCCGGACCCGGACAGGCCGCCTCCGCAGTGCGCCTCACCTCACCTCCGGCGGCCACCTCCACTAGCGATCGCGCCCAAGTCACCCCAATCCGACTGTGGTAAGGCCCACTCTGGGAACACAGGGCCACCGGCCAAAAGCCCACCACAGGGTGTTGCGGGCTGACGGCAAAGCCCAGGGCACGGAGGAGGGCTCCACAAGGTCCACACCACTGAGTCATCGCAGGCGTTCTCACTCACCATCGAGGGGCACCCAGGTCTCGGCACGGGCCCACACGGTGCTCCTGGCTAAGGAGGCCCCGAGCCAGACCTCCACGGCCGCCGGTGGGTGCACAGACTGAAGTGGTGACCGGCTGTCGGCCGCAATTTGTCAGGTGGGGCTGCCGGGTAGTGGGAAGTAGCAGTGGTGTGCCCGTGCGCCCTCAATCATGGGCGCCGCCGATCCCGATCTCCGCACCAGTCTTGTAGCGAAGATGCAGCGATGCAATTGCGCTTCGGCAAGGATGCGTAGCAAGGCACGTGACCCGGCCCTGTCTGCCTTCGGGCCCCACCTCAGCTGCGCAGGTCCGGCATCGCCCTTGACTCTAGGCCACGGCTTCCCCACTGGCCGCAGGCCCTGTGGGTCTCTGTACGCGGCGTCCTCCGCTCCTCGCCGCTGCCCGGGAAGCTTTCACTGGCAGGATGGGGGCCGCCCGTAATCAGCATGCAGCCCCGGTCAGGATTCAAGCTTGATGCAGGCTAAAGAAGGCCCAGGCCTTGCGCTTTCTCGGATCTGTCAGAGGGAGAGACGAGGAGATGTGTCTCACCTTGCCGCCATCTTGTCCACGCCCCCTAAGTTCCTTCTTAGCTGAGACACAAGCCTTGGATCCCTCGCAATATGGCTTTAGGGAGGCACATAGTTACGAGTCCGCTCTCATTAAGGCCACAGCGGAGATCAGGGAAGCTGTTGATTGGGGTGGCAGAGCAGCTCTGATCCTATTGTATCTGTCTGCCGCCTTTGATATGGTCCATCATGACATCCTGATGGACCGTCTAAAGGCTTGTGGGATTCAATCAAAAACTTGGGATCTTCTAAGATCCTTTCTTTTGGACAGAGGACAAACAGTTGCCTTGGGTGAATATCAGTCTAAACCTTTTGAATTGCCATGTGGGGTCCCACAGGGGTTCTCCCTGAGTACTACGCTTTTTAATGAGTATGTCTCTTCATTGGCCCAAATTATCAGTGCATTTGGATTCGGTCTCACCTCGTATGCTGATGACACCCAAATTGTAGTGTCACTGCTACCTGGCCAGGAGGTGGGCTTGGATAAACGCTTTCAAGATTGCATGGTATCAGTGGGGAGTTGGA
The DNA here is from genome assembly GCF_964204655.1 of Triturus cristatus. Taxonomy (NCBI): domain Eukaryota; kingdom Metazoa; phylum Chordata; class Amphibia; order Caudata; family Salamandridae; genus Triturus; species Triturus cristatus. The sequence goes on along the minus strand of NC_140581.1, from coordinate 1,183,517,447 downwards.
TGGCAGAGAATTGCCTACAACTTAATACAGGAAAAACCGAAGTGATACTGTTTGGCAATGATAACAACTTCTGGACACCTAACTGGTGGCCGGACTCGATGGGCACTCTCCCTATGCCTTCAAAAAAGGTTAAAAACTTGGAATTAATAGTGGATGAGAGACTTACCTTGATACTGCCGTTCTTGCCGCAGGGTAGCCGGCAAACTGTGGTCACGGCTCTTGTAATGTCGAGGGTGGACTACTGTAACAGTCTTTACTTAAATATTCAACAAAGATTCCTGAATAAGCTTCAATTGCTGCAGAATGAAGCCAGACTACTTACTGGCACGTCCAGGTTCTCTCCCATATCCAAAGAAATTAAAAAACTGCACTGGCTCCCGGTAAAAAATCCAGTTCTTTTTAAATCCCTCTGTTTGGCTTTTAAAGCGCGTCAAGGGATAGGGCCAGACTATCTCAAACGACAGTTCACTTGGTACATACCGAAAAGAACACTTCGCTCACTGAGAGACAAACTAATCTCAGTTCCACACACATAAAAAGCTCTGTGGGGTGGTAGATAGGGGTTTTGGCCTCTGTGCAGCAAAAGCCTGGAACAACTTGCCGTTTCACCTGAGAAATGCCACTGATCTCCTAACTCTCTGCTAAATAAATTTTGTTCCTTCAGTTTAATGCCCTAAGGAGTTGTAACTAGCGCCAGGACACCCCCAGGTAACCGCTGTGCTTTAAAAATATTGTTAACATGACACCTATTTCTAAAAGAGTGGTGGCTACCTGTCTCCTCTACAGGAAATCCTTTGTTCTGCCTAACCCTGACTGGGCTAGGCTCATTAGCAGGAGGGCAGAACAGTGTCTGGGATCAGTGGCAGCACTGGTTTGCACGCAAATGCTGCAGGGCTACACTGGTAGACATTGGGAGGGCTCCTTGAAGCCCCCCCCAGTACATGGTATCATGCAACTAACACTAGAATCGGTGTAGTTGCATGAGTCCAACATGTTTGATACCAAACATGACTAGGTTTAGATAAGCCATTATGTAGCTGGACATCACGTGTTGACCAGTGTCCACTACATACCTTACGATGGCTTCCACGCACTTACAAAGCCAGAAAATGGAGTCCGTGATTTGTAGGGGCGCCTCTGCTCATGCAGGTGCACCCTCACACTTGGGATCATGCCATACACCCTGCCCTTGGACAGAAGGGCCAACCTTAGGTGTGGCTTATAGGTTTTAAGTGCAGTGACCGAGATATATGGGAAACCTTATATCTGTGGTGAAAGGTGCATGCACCATTTCACACAGGCTGCAATGACATGAGTGGCATAATGAACAAGTTACTTACCTTCGGTAACGCATTATCTGGTAGAGACTATCTAGCTGCAGATTTCTTACCTTTCAATTTCCCAGGTGTTAGTTTGGATCCGGAAACTTTTGCTGAGCAATACCAATTGCGCGTGATGTCGGGTGGCTCCATTCGGCTCTGCGTGACGTCAGCGGTATCAGTAGCGTCGGTTATGATGTTGCGGTGCCTATATAGGCGCCCCCCCCAGGCGCGGGAACGTCAGTACTTTTTGTATTTTCCACGCCAGTAGTGCAGAGCCACGAAGTAACTGACTTAGTCGCGAGTATAACTAGGGCCCTGAAAGGGGCAACAAACCTAGTCCTACTACATCAATTCGCAAAGCGTGGAGGCATGGGTGGGGCTGTAAGGAATTATTTGCAGCTAGATTGAGTCTCTACCAGATAATGCGTTACCGAAGGTAAGTAACTTGTTCATCTGATAGAGACTTCTAGCTGCAGATTCCTTCCCTTTGAATCAGATACCCAAGCCACACCATCCCGGCGGTGGATTGCGGACTCATGATCTAAACTAAGAAGTATTGCTGGACTGAACGGGCAAAGTGCCCGTCCCTGCGCACTTGACCATCAAGGCAATAATGTTTTACGAAAGTGTGCAATGATGCCCACATTGCTGCCTGACATGTCTTGGACCGGAACACCCTGAGCCAAGGCCGTAGTCGCAGCCTTTCCCTTGGTGGAGTGGGCCCTTGATCCCTCAGGGGGCTACTTCTTTGCCAAGGCGTAATTTTTATTGCAGAGAGCAACCCAGCGAGAAATGGTCGTTTTCTGCACTGCCGTTCATGACTTGGTGGCATAGGAGGAGGAAAAGAAAGGAAAGGAAGAGAATAGGCCTTCTGGATGATCTGTAAGACCCACTTGTCTGTTGTTATAGATCTCCAGCGGGGGAGATGATGACGACTTCTCCCACCCACTGGAGTAGTGTGGTCCTGCAGAATCAGCCTAGGAGTGCTTGGAGGCTGAGGCTGCTGGGGGCAGTGTGGTAGACGACTTCTGGCCTCCATTCTGAGGACGGAATGTACTGCGTCGACGTCCACGCACGGCTTGGCTAGTCTGAGCAGGACGGTGGCTAGGATAGGGCTGATGCAGCTGGAAACCCCTTCTGTTGCCACAAAAGGGGCGAAAGGGAGACTGGCCACGAGGAGTGAAGGAGAGGCCCAAGGATTTGGCCGTAGCTCGAGAGTCCTTGAACCTGACGAGGGCCAAGCCTGCCTTTTCTCCAAAAAGGCAGGTTCAATCAAAGGGCATGCCCATCAAATTGGCTTGGTCATCCCCGAGAAGCCAGTTGTACTAAGCCAGACATGGCATCTCAGGGCCACCGTCGTTGAAATCGATCTACCTAGCAAATTGGTTGTGTCTAAACCACAGCATATAGTGAATTTTGCTTCATCGCTCCCGTCCTTGACAACTTGGGAGAGCACAGCCCATGCCTCCTCCGGCACTTGTGGCAGCAACTGCGTAACCATCTCCCAAAGAGAGTGGGAGAAACAGCCCAATAAGCATGTGGTATTCACCAACCGCATGCCAGACTGGAGGAAGAAAACATCTTCTTTCTTCCCAAATGAGTCCAGTCTCTTGGATTCCCTATCCGGAGGGGCAGAAGGGAATGTGCCTTGGGATGTAGAGGCCTGCACCACCAAACTTTCTGGGGTGGGGTGTTGGCTAAGAAACTTTCCGTCGTCTGGAGCTGGGCGATGGCAGAGTGCAGTCGTCCTATTCACAGGAGCCCCTGTTCTAGGATTGGACCATGTTCCTAGAAGGACGTCTGTAAGTGCCTCATTAAAGGGCAATAGGGGTTCAGAAGTGGAAGCCCCAGGCTGAAGCACTTGGTCAAGAGATTAGTCCTGGCCTGAACTGAGGGCAGCTCCAGTCCTAGGACCTCAGCTGCCCTCTTACCACCATGGCATAGGACGCCCGCTCCTCCGTAGCCACTGTAGGCGGAGAGAGCAGGCCAGTGTCTGGGGAAGTATCCAGACCACTGGCTTCCCCCAGTTCCCCATACCAGTCCATTGTCGCCTCAGAGACATCCTGTTTTTCAAGAGGGTCTCCAGACTCCTCCCATTCCTCTTGTGAGCCTAGCACATCCACAGAATGCTCTGGTGACAACATAGAACCCCTGGGTTCTGTTGAGGTTGGAATCGGCGTTGCTCGACGCCGTTCTAGCTCCGTGCCGTTGGGGATGAGGATGGGGTTTGTGCCACTGACAGGCATCAGCGACGTCGCAGGCAATGACTTCGGATTCGAACCCGGGAAAGGTCGCGTTGGCACGACCGGCGTCGACTCGGTTCCGGGATCAGATCCCTGAGGGCCCCACTGGCACCGTGGCCGGAGCCAACAGCATCGAACCCGATGGGACCCCATCCGACCCTGCGGGGACCGAGGGCTCACCAACAGGGTCCTTCCACTCAAATACGCGGTGCATGCCCTCTTAAAACTCTTAAATTTGAGCGGGAGTCGCTCCACTCCCGGAAAGGGTGGAAGGCGCGAAGTCAACTGGCTCCGGCTCCACAGAACCATGCCTAGAGCGTCAGTGCTCCTTTCCTTTCTCAACAACAGACGCCAGTTAAGGTGAAGTCGAAGTCCGCTTGTTCTTCTTCTTCTTGTGCCTCTTCCCAGAGGACCGCGAATGGGAGGAAGAGGACTTAGGGCTCCGTGAGCGGTCCCGCGACCTCGTCTTCTACGAACGGGACCATGACCTCCTCGGTGTTTCTCTTGATGGTGTAGACTGCCGGACCGCAAGCAACTTCATCGCTCGCTCCCTCAAGGTCTTTGGGGCATCGCCCGACAGTCTGAACATAACCTCATATTGTGGTCGCATTCAAGACACCACAGACATACGCGGTGAGGATCGGTGACCGACATCATGCAGGAACAAGTCCAGCATGGTTTGAAATCTGTCTTTCTCGAAGACATCCCTCACACATGAAGTCGAATCCATAAATATCAACAAAAGTCGAGTAAAGACCTGCTAAAAAGCAGCAGAGGGGTAGCTCTTCCCGGATCGGCACTTAACTGGTGCGGAAAGAAAAGAACTGACGGCTGCGCGCCTGGGTGGAGCCTATATAGGAACTGCAACGTCATAACCGTCATAACCGACGCAACCGACACCGACGATGTCACGCAGAGCCGAATGGAGCCACCCGACGTCGCGCGCAAGTGGTATTGCTCAGCAAACCTTTCCGGATCCAGACTGACACCTGGGAAATTCAAAGGTAAGGAATATGCAGCTAGAAGTCTATCAGATACATGCTGCAGCCCATGGGAGAACCCTGGTGTACAAATGCCTGGGTACCTTAGTACACTATACTGAGGACTAACAGGGGTACACCAGTATGCAAATTGTGGGGTGTACGAAGTACCTACCAAACCAATTTAGGGGAGAGAGCACCAACATTGGTGTCCTGGTTAGCAGGATCCCAGTTTATTAGAGTCTAAATACAAGGCAAAAACTGAGGGCAACCATGTCAGAATGATCCTACTTTCCTACATAACCTCCCAAACGAAAGACGATAATACTAACTTTGCCCAGTTGAGTATTCATTTTTTAAGTGGACATATCTGGAAAGTCTATCTGCATTGGCATGGTTACTCCCAGGTCTATATTCCACTGAGAAGTGCATACCCTATAGGGAAATGGACCACCTCAAAAGTTTTGGAGTTTCACCTTTTATCTGTTAAAGCCACAAGAGGGGCTTGTGGACTGTCTGAACAATTAAGTGAATGCTAAACATGATTAAGGAGTTTAAAACATCACTGACCAAGCCCCTCACCCCTGTGCTGCAGATCTACAGCTCTAAGATACTGAGCTCAGCTCTGTACGGTGCAGAGTTATGGGGCTTTGAAAATGTGCATCCTCTAGCTGTATCTGAGAACAAGTTCTTACGAGGGATCACAGGCTTTCCCCACAGCTCTCCCATGCTTCCCCTGCGCTATGATTTGGGCAGAAAAGCCATTGCTGATCTAGCAAGACTAGGCCCCATCCTTTACTGGGGCAGGATCTGGTCCACACCAGAACTGGCCATCTTCGCAAAAGGTCTTAAAGACATAATGGAGGCCGATCACTTCCATACAATCATGTTGGTTGCGCAACATCAGAACTACCCTAACTAGTATGGGCATGCCATTACTGTGGGCCAACCCTAGCAGAACTGAGATTCCATCAAAAAACCTATTCAAGCAAAGGTACTGGGAACTGATCATGCAGGAAGCCAATAGAACAAGTGATGCTGCTAAATTGACAGGAAAGTTCTTACAAATAAAACCAAGGCCACATGTCGAGGACTATTGGGACGTAATTACCAAGCCATTAGACCGCAAACTGTATATCCAGTTTAGAGCAGGTTGTTTACCCTTGAAGTCTTTTACAGCCACATGGTCTGCTGCAGCCGATGATAAATTTGCAAACTGCACCAACATGGAAGAAACATACACACATGTGTTATTTTAATGCCCTGCATATGTTGCACCATGTAAAGCTTGGCTGGCACCAATTTGCAGGAACATGGGCACACACCTGTCGAGTGTAGCAATGTGAATATTGTGTACTGATCCCTCTGTATTGTATGCAGTGTCAATGGCAAAGTTCTTAGGATGAATGTGGACACTTAGAACTAAGCTCCTTGCTTAAGCTCCTTGCAGTAAATGACGATTGTAGGCTCTTGCCATTAATACAAATGTGGTATGCCTATTCCAGCTTGAACATTTTGAATTGTTTATTACTTATCAGCATCAATTCTTATTAACTATACTGTGTATATGCTTTTTAACGTTCTTAATTGATTTTTATAGCACATACTTTTATTGTGTTAATAATTTTTAAACTTGTGATATATGGTTTTATTGTGATATGCTTTTATTACATTTACTGGCGAATAAAGCTTAAGTTGATGATGAATGCCAAACGAACAAGTTACTTAGCTTCGGTAAGGCTTTTTCTGGTGGATACAGTATCTGCCTGTGGATTCCTCACCTTGTGAATATCCCCTGCGCCAGCATTCCACTGAACTTTTTTCCCCAGCTCTCTACGCCGACGTGGACGACGTCATAATGCATCGGCTCCGCTCGCGACTCCGTATGACATCACCGGAGCCATAAGAGAGCCACGTCAGAGTGATGACGTCAGTTCCACCCATTTTTTCCGTGCCTCCGAGGCGCACAGGTGGACCAACGACAGATTCAAAGTATACACAGTATACAATATGCAACCAAATATACACAGTACATAAACAAAAGGAAAGCTAAACAAAATAAGCATTTCCTACAAATGTACCAGAAAGCATAACAACATCTCAAACAAGACAACTTTTAAGGTATACAAAGGTGGACAACGGGGAGGCGGGTGGGCCAGTGAGGAATCCACAGGCAGATACTGTATCCACCAGAAAAAGCGTTACCGAAGGTTAGTAACTTGTTCTTCTGATGGATACATCTGCCAGTGGATTCCTCACCTTGTGAATAGATTCCCACAGCAGTCCCCACTCCCAGAGGAGGGTGTCCACCTTCCTATACCAAAAAGTCTTGCAAGACAGAGCGCGCGAAGTGGCCCTCCCTTCTCATCTCAGAGTCCAAGCAAAAATGCTTTGCGAAAATATGGAGGGAGGCCCAAGTCGCGGCTTTACAAATATCTGCCACAGGAACGCCCCGGGCCAAAGCAGATGTAGATGATTTAGCTCTAGTTGAATGAGCCCTAATACCCTCAGGAGGAACCTTACCAGCCAGGCCATAGCAGATCTTGATGGCAAATCTTGATGGCAAGGATGATCCATCTTGATAGAGTGCGCTTGTGCACCGCTCTTCCTTTGGAATGTCCTACATAACCCACGAAGAGCTGATCGTCCAGACGATAGTCCTTCGTTCTGTCCAAGTAAAAGCTAACAGCTCTTTTTGGGTCCAGGCGATGAAGCCTTTCCTCCTCCTTGGAGGGATGAGGAGGTGGATAAAAAACAGGGAGAGTAATAGACTGTCCCAAATGAAACGGAGTAACAACTTTGGGCAGGAAAGCAGCCCTGGTCCTGAGTACCATCCTTTCAGCATGTAATGTTAGAAAAGGGGGTTTAGAACTAAGAGCTTGAAGCTCACTCACCCTCCTTGCTGAGGTAATGGCTACAAGAAAGACCGTCTTAAAGGACAACAGCCTCATAGGACAACTATGAAGAGGCTCAAACGGGGACCCCATCAGAAAAGTTAAGACAAGATTAAGGTCCCACTGTAGCATTACAAAAGGAGTAGGTGTAAACTTGTTTGTAAGGCCTTTGATAAACCTCAATACAACCAGAGATTTAAATAATGACGGTTGATCAGGTAGACATAGAAAAGCCGATAAGGCCGATAGATAGCCCTTGACCGTGGCCACAGCACAGCCCTGCTGAGCCAAGGAAAGAGCAAACTGGAGCACCTCAGAAAGATGGGCTTTTAAAGGGTCAATGGATCTCTCTCCACACCATTTTACAAACTTGGACCTGGACTTGGTGGAGTGTCGCCTGGCCGATAAAATAACATCCACCACATCAGGTGGGAGAGAGAAAGAACTCAGGTTTCCCCGTTCAATCTCCAGGCATGAAGGTGTAAGCTCTGGAGGTGGGGGTGTAGAACCTGCCCCTCCGACTGCGAGAGGAGGTCTGCCCTCAGAGGGAGATGGAGCGGAGGGCATGAGGAGAGGAGAGGTGGAGAAGATCTGTGTACCACACCCTTCTTGGCCAATCCGGGGCGATCAATATAACTTGGGCCCGGTCTTGGCGAATCTTCCTCAGAACCCGAGGAATCAAGGGTATGGGAGGAAACGCGTAAAGGAGTTGTGAGCCCACTCAACTGAAATGTGTCCCCCAACGCCCCCTGCATCGGAAACTGGAGACTGCAGAATGAGGGGCAGTGCGCGTTCTCGCGGGTGGCGAACAGGTCCACCCGAGGGGTTCCCCACGTCCGAAAGACGTAACGAACCACCTCCGGATGGAGCCTCCACTCGTGGTCGGCGGAGAACTGCCGACTGAGACTGTCCGCACGCACGTTCAGCACCCCGGCCAGATGATTTGCCATCAGACAAATCCGATGGTCCTGAGCCCAGGACCAAAGATGCAGGGCCTCTCTGCAGAGACAATGCGACCCCACTCCTCCCTGCTTGTTGACATACCACATCGCGGTAGTGTTGTCCGTCAGGACTTGAACAGACTGACCGCGAAGGGAAGGGAGGAAGGCCTTGAGTGCCAAACGAATCGCCCGCAATTCCAAAAGGTTGATGTGAAGCAACCTTTCCTCTGGAGACCAAAGACCCTTGATCTCCAGATCCCCCAGATGAGCACCCCACCCTAAGGTGGAGGCATCCGTTATCACTGTGGCCACCGATGGAGGTAGATGGAAGGGCTTTCCTTGAGACAGATTGCCCTCCACGCTCCACCAAGATAGATCCGCTGCAGCTTCTCTGGAGATCCTGATCAACTCCCTGAGATCTCCGTTGTGCTGATACCACTGCCTGCGGAGGCACCACTGGAGCGCCCTCATGTGCCAGCGTGCATGGTTGACCAACAGAATGCAGGAGGCGAACAGACCGAGCAGGCGAAGGACCTTCAGAACTGGAACAACCGCTCCATTGTGGAATAAAGGGACCATCTCCTGTATGTCGAGAATTCTTTGAGGAGGAGGAAATGCCCGACACACAGTAGTGTCCAGTACCGCCCCTATGAACAGGTTGCATTGAGAGGGCACCAGGTGAGATTTGGGCACGTTTATCGAAAACCCAATTCGAACAACAGCTGAGATGTTACTTGCAGATGATGCTGCACCATCTCTGGGGACTCTGCCTTCAGAAGCCAGTCGTCCAGGTAGGGGAAAACCGGAATCCCCGACCTCCTGAGATGGGCCGCTACCACTGCCATCACCTTCGTGAATACTCGAGGTGCGGTAGTAAGACCAAATGGGAGGACCGCAAACTGGTAATGTTGCGACCCAACCGTAAAACGGAGATACTTCCTGTGCGACTTCAGGATTGGGACATGGAAGTACACGTCCTGCAAGTCGATCAACACCATACAGTCTCCTTGCTGCAACGCTTGAAGAACCTGCGCAAGGGTCAGCATCTTGAATTTCTCCTGTTTCAGGTAAAAGTTCAAGACTCTGAGGTCCAGTATCGGACGCAATCTGCCGTCCTTCTTGGGAATCAGGAAATACCGGGAGTAGCATCCCTGACCCCTTTCCTGCTCCGGAACCACTTCTATTGCACCCTTTTGAATCAAAGCTAGTCCCTCCTTCTGCAGAAGAAGCAGATGGTCTTCCGAGCAGTAACCTTGGCAAGGAGGGTAAGGGGGAGGAAACTCCCAAAAGGGAAGGGCGTACCCAGTCTCCACGAGGTTTAAAACCCAAAGGTCGGTTGTAACAGATTTCCAACCCCGCAGAAAGTGGGACACCTGACCCCCCACAGGTCTTACATGATCGAGGATGGGGGATCTAGGGCTGCTTCCCTGAAGCTTCATTGGGAGCAGAGGAGGCAGAAGATGAAGAGGGGTTGCGGCCAGAACCTCTCCGACCTCTTTGTCTCCCTCTATAGGACCTATAGAGGGGATTCCGCTGTTGCTGCTGCTGCTGCTGAGGCTGCTGGTAGGAGCGAAATGAAGACCTCCCGAAACCCCTGAACTTCTTAAGTCCAAATCCTTTAGCAGGAGCCTGCAGACCTAAAGATTTAGCTGTTACCCTACTCTCCTTAAGTCTCTGTAGGGCAGAGTCAGCCTTTTCACCAAAAAGTTTTTGTCCGTCAAAGGGCAAATCCACCAAGGTGGCCTGAATGTCCGTAGAGAAGCCAGACGAACGAAGCCACGCCTGCCTCCTAGTGGCTATAGACGACCCCATTATTCTCTCCACCGAATCAGCCGTATCAAGGCCCGACTGAATCACCTGTCTCGCAGCGGCCTGAGTATCTGCGACCACCTCCATAAAGGACGCCTTATCACCGTCTGGCAGCTTAGGGGCTAAAGATTTCAACGAGTCCATCAAAGCATGAACATAGCGCCCTAGCAAGCACGTGGCATTAGTGGACTTAAGCGCCATGCTCCCAGATGAAAAGGTTTTCTTAGCCGCTTGATCAACCTTTTTGGACTCCCTGTCCGCAGGAGTCTGAGGGAATGCTCCTGAAGCATACTTCGAGCATGACGCCTGCACCACTAGACTTTCTGGCGAAGGGTGCGAAGATAGAAAATCTGGATCCCCGGGAGCCACCCTATATCTTCTCGCCACCTGCCTGGAGACCGCTGGTGAAGATAGCGGCTTACGCCAGACTTCCACAATTGGCTCCAAAATAGCCTCATTGAAAGGCAGCAAAGGCTCACTGGTCGAGGAAGGCGTATGTAGCACCTCCGTAAGAAGGTTAGGCTTATATACCGCAGAGGGCAACTGCAAATCCAACAGCTCTGCAGCCTTTTTTATCACCATATGATAGGGAGCCAGTTCCTGCGCCGGAGAGGACCTAGTAGAAGAATGCTCCCACTCCGGAGTCGTGTCCAGGCCACAAGCCTCCTGAATCCCCTCACACTCATCAGAGGACGTGTCAACCTCACCTTCCTCCACCTCCACTCTATATCGTTTTCATCCAAGACCCTTTGGGCCTCTCTTCTTGAGTGAGCGGATCCGTGGAACTGGCGTCGCCGGCGCCGTACACGGAATCGGTGGCGCCAGAGGTGTCGAGGTCGGCGGCGCCGGAATCGGGGTCGGCGGCGCCGGACGCGGTGCCGAGGTAGACGGCAACGGCGTCGAGGAAGGCTCCGAAGAAGGTCGATCCATTCGAAGCCGAGATGGATCCCCAGACGGCGCCGGAAACTGCCACGAAGGCGCCATCGGCAGGAAAGGCATAAACGGGGCCTGAGTGTAATGCTGCGGCACTCCCAGAGTATAGGCCAAAGAACATACGGGACCAGTAGGTGCACCGGATGGGAAGGCAGCCCGTTGGAAGATTCCATACATTGTATTAAAAAAATGTGACGAATCCGTACCCGGAGCCGGGAACTGTGGATAATGGCCTGGTCCCGGATCCGTCTGCGGAGTACCTGGTACCGGCGCCGCAGTGTCCTCCACAGGCGCCGCAGGCTCATCAGGCTCTAGAGAAGGCTCTTCTCCTTGCTCTTGCTCAGCCTCAGAAGCCGAAGACTCCACTGGAACCGGTGACGGCGCCGGTGACTGCGCCGGGACTGCGCCAGGGACTGCGCTGGAGCCCACTTCGGCTAAGGAGATCCCCCAGGAGACTTAGAAGGAGAAAGAGAAGGAGATATATCCTTACTTCGGCGTCGAGGCGAAGTCGATCTCGACGCCTTGCTCTTCGAAGACCGGCGCCGAGAGGAATGCTTCCTTTTCTTATGGTGTTTCTTCGACTTCGAAGAATGCGAAGTCGACGACTCCGGCCTCGACCTCTCCTTCTTCCTACCTCTCTTCTCCTTTTTGGCCTTGGCCATGAAGAGCTTCGCCTCCCTTTCTTTCAACGCCTTGGGATTCATCCTCCTGCAGCTGGAACAATCTTCCACGTCGTGGTCGGATGAAAGGCACCACAAACAATCATCATGGGGGTCTGTCATAGACATGTGGCCCCCACATTCCCTACAGGGTTTAAAACCCAACTTCCTTGTCGAAGACATGACAAATTTTTTCCAATAGTAACACCAAACGACTACAAAGTAGCAGGAGAGTGCTGGAAAAACCGTTGCGCGTCGACGGCGCGGAAAAAAGGGAACTGACGTCATCACGCCGACGTGGCTCTCTTATGGCTCCGGTGACGTCATACGGAGTCGCGAGCGGAGCCGATGCATTATGACGTCATCCACGTCGGCGTAGAGAGCTGGGGAAAAAAGTTCAGTGGAATGCTGGCGCAGGGGATATTCACAAGGTGAGGAATCCACTGGCAGATGTATCCATCAGAAAGGTACGGCTTCAACTTCTTCAAGGCCCAAACCACACCAAAGGCCTCCCTCCCTCTCTATGGCAGAAGTAAGCCGAGCGAGCAGCTGATAGCTGGTAAATGCCAGAGGAGAACGGAACTTGGTGTGTTTTATTGTCTGTCTACTCGAAACTGCAAATTAAAAAAAATTATTCTACACATGGGCTGTGGAGGTCAGCTTCAGCTATCAGCATGCTAGGCTACCCAGCACATTCTGGCCTTCCATGGTGGTTTATGACCTGAAAATGTTTAGAAACCCTATTAAATGAGCACCCATACTTTGCCGTTTAATGCCAAGGGTAAAAGAAACTTAAAGGTCCAATTGCTTGCCATCCCAAAGGTGGCGCACAACTAACTGCTTGGCCTTTTACCCACTTTGAAGACTGAAACTGGCTGCAAAACTAAACTCTGGTGGGACTTATTTACAAGCCTTTTGTGCCACCTGTGTGTCACTTTTAATATGAGAAAAAGTGACGTGATGGTGCAAGGGGGTTGCAAATAAGCCCCTGGGAGTTTAAAGGTACGCTAGATATGAAGCACTAAACTTCAAAGTATTTATATTGCTGGACACATTAAGGTGTCCCTTCCGGCGTTAATGAACTGGCTGTTTGAGGCTGCCACAGAATATATGGTGTACACCTATTGGTGATATACACTGCACTGAGTCCAGGCAACCCTTAGTAATAGTGTTAGAGGTCTCTGATAACCAAAGCTCTCAAGAGACAGCTCTGGAGAGCAGCTAAGGCTGGTGTAAAACAGGTTTATTTACCACGCAGGTCAGCCAGTGAGAGAACCACAGAAAAGAATCACACCAGTGTTAGAAAAAGAAGTACTATTTATAATTACACCAAATACTAACTATTTTGGTATATATCACCTACCCGGAGATATGTATATAATAAAAACCTCAGTAAAACAGTTGGTAACACATAAAAGCACATGGGCCCCTCTGAGATGTGGGGGTAAACCATATACTAAGTAATTGGAATTCAAAAGGGGTACCTAACCAAGACAACCACCCAAGAATCGGTTGGCCAGGGGAAGCACGGCACAACCAAAGTTAAGTAACTAGGAGACCCTAAGCGGTCTGGTTCAGAGGTGATACCCCTAGTCAGTGTCCATACGATAACATGGGAAAATTGCGGTTAGGTTTTTCAGGATTCAGGACCCTTCCCAGAGGACCCCGAGGAAACCCTTTGGAACCAGGAAGGTTAGAGAGCACCCCACCCATGGATACCCAGAGAAGCAGGTTACCTACACCAAGGAGCATGGGTGCATAGGTGTGAATTGGTGTCGGAACCGCATGTTGAAGTCGATGGGGATCTTCGGATATCCAGAGTTGTCCAGGAGGTGCAGGAGCATAATGCCTACCTTTCTTGGTGGTACTTCACGGTAGGAGGGAGGTCTTGGAATTGCAGCTGTGGAGACCATCAAGGATGTCGGATCACAGGAGCAGTCCAAGAGCTGTCTCATGAATGTTGATGAATTACAGGAGGGTCAGTGGCCTGCAGGACCACCAATAAGCCTAGACAAATGCAGCAGACACATTGCAGGAAGAGTTGCAGAAAGGAGGTCCAGCAAGGTCCAGGGAACTTACCAACCACAGGTAAGATAGGGCTGGTCCTCAGCAAGCAGGAGAACCAGCAGGAATTGATGGAAGACCCCGAAGGGACCCTCTTGAAGCAGGCACATGGGGTAACAGGGAGGCCTCAGCAGCACAACAAAGATGGAGGCCGACATCACAGGAGATGCAGTGAGGGCATGGCTTTTCCAGCACAGTGATGCTTGAGGTTGGGGCTTCTTGGAGTTCACAGACTTGCAGATGAGAGAGCCAACAAGACTTAGTAGCGGCAAACAGAAGCGGAGCACAGAGGTTCGGTTAAAGCAGCTCCACAAGAGAATACGGTCTTTCAAATTGTACAGAAGACAGGTCAGGCCTCGGAGTGTCACCAAACCACCACCTGTATTGTAGAGCCTTGAAGAGTCCGTGGGACAGCAGGATCCACAAGCCGGTCATCATCGTTGAGGTGCCGGCTCCTGCAGGGAAGTGACTCCTTCACTCCAAGGAAGATTCCTTCTTGCTGTCATTGAGACGTACAGAGTCCTTGTGACCCTGGAGGATGCATGGCCACAAAGATTTGAGAGTCTTTGAAGAAAGGGACGAATGTGCAGTAGGAGCCTTCCTATCAGAAGCAGACTTGTCTTCGTTTCCGGTGAAGTCCAGCAGCAGAGTCCATTGTCCAGCAGCAGAAGAGTCTTTGGAAGAGTCTTGCAGAGGAATCTTGGTCCATAGGAATCTGGGGTCTACCCTCAGGGGAGCCCTTAAGTAACCAAGGAAGGAGGTTGGACATCTTCTGCAGTGGCCCACCTATCAGGGGGGTCAGGGACGCTACACTGGTGGACTGACCAGTCGGATGCTCCCAAGGGCCTCTGCTTATCTTCCTTTGGAGATGGCAGAAAAGTGTCCACCTGGCAGAGCTCTGGGCACCTCCCTGGGGAAGGAGCTGGACAGGGAGAGGTCACTCCCATGTCCTTTGTGTGGTTTCGCGCAGGAGCGGGAGCCAAGTACATGGTATCATGCAACGAACACTGGAATCTGTGTAGTTGGATGATTCCAACATGATTGATACCAAACATGACTGCGTTCGGAGAAGCCATTATGTAGTTGGACATCTTGTGTTGACCAGTGTGCACTACATACGTTTAGATGGTTATCCCTCAATTACAAAGGCCAGAAAATGGAGTTCGGGATTTGTAGGACTGCCTCTGCTTGTGCAGGACGACCCTCACTCTTAGGACCATGCACACTGCCCTTGGGCTGAAGGACCTACCTGAGGGGTGACTTATAGGTTTTAAGTGCAGTGACCGGGATAAAAGGTAGTACAGAAAAAGTGATCACAGTGTAAGAAAATATTTCATCAAAACACATCACACTAAATAACCAAATTAATCAATCAGAATACAAATTCAAAAAGAATATTTTATCAGCATTTAGCATGAAGCGAGTAATCAATGTAATTTGCATAAAAGGTGCTCCGAAAAAAAGTGATAGTAATGGGCAGGGAAATGTGCTCAAGTGAGGGTTTTGCAGGTAAAGAACAGAGAATAGTGCAATATGTACAATCTATTTACAAAAACCTGTCTGGCCCTTACAATAATCGGAATCGAGATACACAGCATTAAGAAGATACAGCCAATCAATCACTGTTATCTAACTGTGGGTACAAAGACAGTACAGGTATGTGGGGAACAGTCAATGTTTCGACCCCAAAATTATAGGGGCATTCAATCTTTAGACCGGGGTCTTCATCAGGACAGGGGGAGCCACCTACGAGTGAACTGAGGTGAAAAATCGCAGAGTTAATACGGGTGACATGGATCATGTAATATGTATACTAAATGAGAAGTCAATTAATGTTCACCTTGTTTCCACAGCAAGTATGACCGTGGAATAAATCAAATAGATAGGCTTTCCATTATTTTAAGCACGCTCCATTAATACTCAACAACACTGAGACAACTCGTTCCTCTGCCACAGGAGCCTGTGGACCCATCTATTGGATTTATTCCACGGACATACTTGCTGTGAAAACAAGGTGAACATTAATTGACTTCTCATGTATTATACATATTAAATGACCCATGTCACCCTTGTTAACTCCGTGATTTTTCACCTCAATTCACTCGTATGTGGCTCCCCCTGCCTGATGAAGACCCCGGTCTAAGGATTGAATGCTCCTCTAATTTGGGGGTCGAAATGTCTACTGTTCCCTACATACCTGTACTGTCTTTGTACCCACAGTAAGATAACAGCGATTGACTGGTTGTATCTTCTTAATACTGTGTATCTTGATTCCGATTATTGTAACAGTCAGACAGGTTTTTTAAATAGATTGTACATGTTGATTAATTCTCTATTCTTTACCTGCGAAACTCTCACCTGAGCACATTTCCCTGCAGATTACTGTCACTTTTCTTCAGCGCACCTTTTATGCAAATTACATTGACTACTTGCTTCATGCTAAATGCTTATAAAATATTATTTTTGAATTTGTATTCTGATTGATTAATGTGGTTATTTAGGGTGATGTATTTTGATGAAATATTTTCTTCCACTGTGACCACTTTTTCTGTACTATAATGAACCTAGGTCCAGTGATGTTTGGGTTTCCCCCGTTATTGCGCAACGCTTCATGAGCAGGTTCCTACCTGCGAGTGTTCCTTTTTGTAAATTAATATTCCACAATGTCAGAGAGCAAGACTATCTTATACAGATGATTACATAAACAGGCTGATTGAGGGACAAGCAAGTAGCAACGTCCTATCCTCCACCACTTCCAATATTGACTTTACATTGAATGACAAGGTTAGCAGGTTAGAGAGATTAGAAAAGAAACTCATGCGTACAAGACTTCATGGCCATCTACTAACTAAATACCTGCAGGCCAACATTATACCAGTGGGCTTACAGGTTAGGAACGAGTCGGCCATTTTTATCGACATTCCTAAATTTAAAGAGAACTTCAGCTTCCTAACGAACAATTTTTCACGTCATTGGATGGTCCTGGGAGTGGAAACAGCCATAGAACAAGTGGATAAGTTACTGAAGGAAATTACAGACCTTAAACGTGAAATTGCTAAAGACACAGCTCTGACCACTGCTAAGGAGGCCCTGGAACGCCTGGAAAAGAAGATCCAGGAATTCGACACCAATACCCAGGCATGGAAATTGGAAAAACTATCCAAAGACATTAGATTCTATGATAAAAAAACACATACTCTTATCTTCAGGTAGATTATTACAAACAGTGTACTCAGGGACGTTTTTCCCATCTAGGTAGAGGTGGCTTCAGGGGGTGTAGAAGATTGACTACATTATCGGACTCCTCAGGCTCCAACAGCACAGGGTGCGACAGCGAGCAGCCATGCACAAGTTCAGGCTATTACAACCAAGACAACAAATATCCAGCACCACCTCAGGGCCAAACTTTTTTAAATGAGGGTCAGTGGCGACCTCCCCGGGGAAGAAGCAACAGTTCGAACTAAGGCACGCAGAGAGGCCAAGAACAGAGAGGCCAGGATTGGGGTGGAGGAAGAACACGGGGACAGAAACAAGTTCCCCCCTGGAGAGCCACAGAGAAATCCAGACAAGATGTCAGTACTACCTTTGGTAGCTATGGATGCAAGCTCCGTCATCAATCTGTCCAACCATGAGCTTTCAATGAATGAACAGAAAGTGCTCAGCAAAGGACTAATTTGTCCCAACGGCCTTGCCCAACTTCTTCAACATTAAGATGAAATAACACTGTTTTTTCCGCAAAATCAGACTTAAGTACTTTTTTAACAAATCACCACCTACTCCATCCATCTCCAATACAGGCCTAAGGGTATCCTCTACTTTCACACCAGACACATTCGATGCCTCACAAAATATTGGCATATGAAAGTGTTGTCCTTAGAGATGTACTCAAGATTTGCTCCACTAGACGATACTTTGCCCACAATATCTCTAAAACGGAACGTGAGGCACTTAATTCGTTAAAGGCCAACAGAGACATTGTAATCAAGTCAGCCGACAAAGGTGGAGCAGTTGTTATTCAGAACACCGCGGACTACAAGTCTGAAATCTACACACAACTAACGGATGGCGTCAGCTACACCAAACTAAACTCGCACCCTACTAGAGAAGTAAGCAAGCTGATTTTGAAAGTCACTGAAGCAGGACACAAACAAGGCTTCCTGTCCAATCATGAATATGACTACCTCAAAAAAAAGCAACCCTGTTTACCTACTATCTACACCCTCCTAAAAGTTCACAAGAATCAACAACATCCACCTGGTCGCCCCATAGTTTCAGGCTGTGGATCATTATTGGAACCACTCTGTAAATATCTGGATTATTTCCTGAAACCTTGTGCTGAGGCCTCAACATCTTATTTGAGACACACTATGGAGACCATAAGATTGGTGGACAATCGGTCTTTTGATCCCACATGTCAACTTTTAGTAACATTGGACATTGAATCTCTATATATGAGTATCTCACAGTTGCCAGCATTGGAAGTCATCAGGAGAGTACACAACAAAAGATCAAAACCGGCTCAGACCCCAACCGATTTTATCATCAAGTTACTGGGAGATAGCCGTGATGAAAAAAAAAATTTTTTCCAGGGGGAATACTACCTGCAAACCAAGGGTGTCGCTATGTGAGCTAGCTTTGCACTGGATTTAGCCATCCTGTATATTGATGATTATGGAAAATCTTTCATTTATAATGAGGCAAACCCTCATATTCGTTATATAACACTCTGGAAACATTATATAGATGATTTCCTACTGATTTGGACAGACAGTGACATGGGACAGAGGACCTTTCAGACATGGCTTAATGATAAGTCAACTGAAATACAGTTTACCATACACTCAAATTCCAAATCAGTGGACTTCTAGGACATCACTATCAAGACGGAAAATAGTCTCCTCTATACCACCCTATTCAGAAAAAGCACAGAAAGAAACACCTTATTAAGATATAACCGTCATCACCCAAGAGGCCTGAGAGACAATCTGCCATTTGGGCAATTTCTAAGAATTCGGAGGAATTGTTCACATAAGGACAACTATTTTAAAAGAATCTGAGGGCCTGCTTTGCTGCCTACTAGAGAGGGGTTACCCTAAAAGACTTCTCAAACGCGCACAGAAAAGAGCACGGTTTAATCAAAGGGAAACCTTGCAGACACCAAAACCAAAAACTGATGACACCATGAACAACATGATAAGTGTCACAACTTACTTCACCCGCAGCAACAACATTAGGCGGATTGTGAATACCCATTGGAAGTTGATCTCAGATGACCTGGATCTCAATGACCTGCCCATACATTCTTTCAAGAAAGGCAAGAGTATCAGAGAGCACGTAGTCCGTTCCCTTCTGGACACCCCTACACAACCTTCCATTTGTACATTGTGGAATCTACCAGAGTTTGTAGGTCACCATAAATGCAGCCGTTGTAAGGCCTGTAACATCACCATTGAGACCAAACAATTCTGATACAAACACCATACCCTTGAATTAAAGACTCACACGAACTGTAATACCACGGATGTGATTTATGCCATCATCTGTCCGTGTGATCCAATGTACATTGGGCAGACTTGTCAAAAAGTTAAGACACGCATATTGCAACACTGTAGTAGGATGAGATGTAATGTTCCAGGTGCCCCATTAGTTGAATATTTTCAAGCCCTTAAGCACCCTCCATAGAGGCTCAAATTGGATAGTTCTCGAGAAGGTTACGTTAGGCCCCAGGGGAGGAGATATGAATTCAATCCTGAATGTGAAGGAGTGCAAGTGGATGCACTCTTTGGACACTATCCACAATGGGTTAAACGAGCTAGACGAGACAGTCAGGCCGATGTCCTGCCTTCAAACCGATTGAGTCCTAGTATGGTCAGTCATAATCTGCTTGACGTCAGTATGTTTGCATGATACAGTTCCTCCTTATTGATTTGTCAAACGCATTGTGACTGCAGCATAACGTGGTCCGCAACCCACAGGGCATACAAATGTTACAATTTGAATGTTTGGTACACTCAACTTGAAAAGCGTCTTTTTCACTATGATCATCTGCCATCTACCAGTCATGTTCCAATTGAAAGTTTCTTCACGACTCTCTGCATGATTTACGTAAATATGCCAATATTTATGTCTCTATATTTGCCATTCAAAAGCTACGTCTTTAATGCATGCGATTGTACAACTGTGGCTCTCTGTATGAGTTATGTAAATAATTGATGTTCCTACTTCTGCCATCCATTATTCACGTATTCATTAGTCACGTCTCCCAGAAATTGTGGTTTATACACATATGGCCAATGCCACAACACTCTCTGTATCACTTACGTAATTGCTATGTGCTAAATGTTAAACAAAAGGTCTATTTCAAACAGTTGATCAGACATTTTTCCCTCGGGCTCCCCGGGTAACCAGACATCCTTGATTAGGATGTTTTCACTAGCTCAATCGAATGACGGCATTCGCCGTGCTGGACCGTCAGGGCAAGCACTTAGCGACTGTGCTCCCGACGTATTCCCAGCCGCGGGCACATTGACCTCCCCGATGTCTACATTTAGACGCGAGGAGATCGGCGTTTCATACACACGGCTAGCCTCCTCCACGACGGATGAAGGTAATTGTTTCTTCCGCCTCAGACGTTTTCCCCCCACTCGATACTGTGCGTGATCTTCAATCTGAGCCAGAGTGGCCTCTGATTGTATCCTTGTCTCCTCATTTGAGATTAACTCATTCTTGCATACGGATGTATTCTTAATAATAAGAACTCTTTCCCTGCCGATGCTGGCTGAATCATTCATTCAATGCTTGACCATTATGATGAGTGAGAGTATTTTGGTATATTCTATTTAAATTCTAAAAACATTCTTCCTCTTTTTTTGAAAGGTTGAGGTGCTTTCCATTATTTTCAGCACGCTCCATTAATATTTAAAAGCACTGAGAGAACTCGTTCCTCTGCCACAGGAGCCTGTGGGCCTATCTATTTGATCTATTCCACGGACATACTTGCTGTGGAAACAAGGTGAACATGAATTGACTTCTCATGTATTATACCTAGTACATGATCCATGTCACCCTTATTAACATCACGATTTTTCACCTCAATTCACATGTAGGTGGCTCCCCCTGCCCTGATGAAGACCCCGGTCAAAGGTTTGAATACTCCTCTAATTTTGGGGTCGAAACGTCGACTGCTCCCTACATACCTGTACTGTCTTAGTACACATTGTTCACACAGTTAGATAACAGTGATTGATTGGCTGTATCTGCTTACTAATGTGTATCTTGATTAGGATTATTGTAACGGCCAGACAGGTTTTTGTAAATAGATTGTACATATTGCACAATTCTCTATTCTTTCCCTGCCAAACCCTCACATGAGCACATTTCCCTGCACATTACTATCACTTTTCTTCTAAGCACCTTTTATGCACATTACATTGATTACTCACTTCAGGCTAAATGCTGACAAAATATAATTTTTTTATTTGTATTCTGATTGATTAATGTGGTTATTTAGGGTGATGTGTTTTGATGAAATATTTTCATCCACTGTGAACACTTTTTCTGTACTATAATTGACCCACGTCCAGTGATTTTGGGGTTTCCCCCGTTATTGCGCAACGCAGGATAAAAGGTAAACCTTCTATCTGTGGTGAAAAGTGCATGAACCATTTCACACAGGCTGCAATGGCAGGCCTGTAGACACAGTTTGCATGGGCTCCCAGGGGTGGTATAATATATTCTGCAGCCCATAGGAGACCCCTGTTGTACCAACGCCCTGGGTACCTTCGTACCATATACTACTAACTTACCGGGGTACACCAGTATGCCAATTGTGGGGTGTACAAAGTACTTACCAAACAAATTTAGGGGAGAGAGCACCAGCACTGGGGTCCTGATTAGCAAGATCCCAGTGTAATAAAGTCTAAACACATTGACACCAGGCAAATAGTGGGGGCATCTATGTCAGAAAGATACTACTTACCTACACTAGCATCGGCATCAAAGCCTCTTGAAGCGCACTCATTCTCTTGCCTCCCTGGCGGTAGTTTATGAAGATAAAGTATTCTGATAAGTCCGACTCCAGAAGGGCATATTCAAGGGCGAGTACCCATTTAAGTCTAACTGAGTACTCACAACGGAGATTCGGCCGTCAATTACAAGGGGACTTGTAATTTAGTATTTTATCAGTCTCATAACAAGTGGGAGAGCCAACAAATTGACAGGGAGAGTCGAGCCAGAGCCGAGCTAACGGTCAGCACAAGCCGAGCCCTGAAAAGGTCTGCCATGTAAATCAGATAACAAACATCAAAATTCATTTCTTTAACAGGTCGAAGCTTTGACATTAATATGTCACATTATAACACTGCACTTAGAAGTACTTACGCTTTTAAACAGGAACCGTTAGTGAAACTAGAGGCAAGACAGTTGTCATATAAACCCTGAACTTGGCCCTGATTATTACAGAGCAACACTATAGCGTATTAAATCAAACACAATAGGTTTTTGTACAAATGACATTCTGAGTGCACATATTCCAAAGTACTTTAATGAAGGAAAAAAGAGTTTTAGTAAAATAAAATATTCATCTAAGATCACACAATTTAACAGGTGAAGCAGCGATTTATCCACATTTTCTGTTTTCACTTTGTACCGAGCAGCCAGGGTTATCTATTTCTCTACCCTTATGCTAAAGCTCTGTTTTTACCTCTGTGCATTTGTTTGCAGTTTTTATTTGGCAAGAACTCGACCTACAGATATTCGAGCACTTTCCATTAGCAATACTTTTATTACACAGGGCCACCATTCATTGCTTATAGGGAGGGGGAGGTTGGGTGAATTTCCCAGAATAACAGGATGTTAAGCCGATGCGAGACTTGAACCTGGCTCCCCAGTTCCACAGACCGCAGCTCTGGCCATAACGCAATACCCAGGGACAAGGAGGGAGGGAGGCACAAGGCATATAAAAGCTCAGCTCTCATGGGCTTGAGGTTCTAACAGGACATTGACTCGAGCCAAAACCAGGCTTCAGGCTCGAGCTTACAGTAGCTCGCTCACCTCCAAGTCTCATGATGAGGTATTCTTGGAGTTGTATGGCGTAGAGTATGGTATCCATTACTCCTTTTGTGGAAAGCCTCTCAACAGCCGGCATTAAACACACCCGGTGTGATTATCACTGGCAGACTGAGAACACAATGACAAAAATATGTTCTATCTCATCTCCCACCAATTTCCACCTTGCAATGAAGACAGTGTTCTTTTGCCGCAGCATGAGGGTATATGTTTGTAGCTCACCTTATACTGAGGTAAGCTGCAGTTACTTTGACCTCCCCACCCCCAGCCCAGAAACCCTTTACCCGAGGAGTATTTTTCTCTCAGCTCTAGTTGTTTGGAGTATCATTCTGCCTTCTACGAAGTGCTTTCACTGTAATGCATGAGGTACTGTATTACATCTCAAAAGTACACTGAAACGTCATGTATTAAATCATTTATGTCATAACTGCGTGTATACAGTAGGCTTTTTAAGGTTTAGTCAGGGCTAAAAATGCACACAAAATCTATTATAGTTTCCAATGTTTCATTTATAACCTAGATTTAAGTAGTTACGAATTGGCCAGCTCTTGACGGCAACCACCATGATTTAAATTCAGCATTTCCTGCAGCAGAGAATATCCTAAGAGAGGAGAACATGTTTGTTTCCTGAAAAAGAGAGGAGTCATTGTGGGATGCTGTATGTCAGGATACCCTTCAGGCTTCAAAATCTACTAGCCGTCGCAATAGGAGAAGTAACTTTTTATTAGGGCGAGCTACTTTTGGGCCTATTGGTTTGTTCTGGCACGAGTTTTCGAGCTGGCAAAGAACAGACGTTGCTTGTTCTCATTCAGAAAGTGGATGAGCTTTAAAGATGCCTTAAAATTGTGTTTTTATTCTGTATCTATTTGCTGTCTGTTCAAAGACAGAGATCAAATGTCAGGTTATATCTTCTTACAAATTGCTGCTTATTTTATCATGGAGACGGGTGTTTCAAGTGGCATCATGGCAGACAATAACACTCAGTTAATCACTGCATTGTATGCAAACCGGAAGTGCTCAGATTCCTGTCTGGAAAGATTTGTTGCATGGTCATCTCTTCATTGTCCAGACAGTCAAAGCAGAAAAAGCGAGAACGAGGCAATATACAATTATATCACTGGCAATGCTTATTGGAGGCTATTGACTCTCTAATTAATATCACAATGCACAGGCCTAGTGGGTAGTGGAGTGAGCGAGCACGTCACTTCCAGCCCACTAATGACCTTTTTGACATTAAAAGTGATCAGAAGCACAAAACCCCACGTCGCACATTATATCACTAGATTAAAAAATGCACTGATGTATTATGAAATCAGAAGCAAAATCAAGGGTCTTCCTCCTGGGAAGGATGTCATAAATCATTCTGTTATCTCGCAGGAGTTCAGATGGGGTTGTCAGAGGCTGCTGTCATGTACGCCCAGAAGGGTGCCAGATTCAAGGATTTCTAAAGCAGCTACCAGAATGGCTGCAGGTAACAACAAGCATTTGCAATGCAATAGGTCTCGCATTTACGCAAGTTTAACCTCTTCAGTGCCCATGATGAGATAGTCTCGTCATGGAGCACGGTTGCGCTGTGCCCATGACGAGACTATCTCGTCATGAACCCCACCCACTAGTGCAACGCCCGGCACAGGAGGGGGAAAGGGCGTGGCACTGAAGGGGTTAAGCTATTAGTATTGTAAATGACATGTTTTAAAAACAAAAACAAAAATAAAAGGCATTGTCATTTGCAAGGTCAATAGCTCCAACTCGCGTAAATGCGAGACCTATTGCATTAGAAATGCTTGTTTATTTTGAGAGGGAGAGTACCTGCACTTCTTAAGAAAAACGTAATACTTTTAATTGGGGCGTACCGGCACTCATCAGAAACAAGCAGGTACTCTGGTACAGAGTACCTGCACTTCTATTTTTCCATTTCAAGCACTGTAGCAGGGGGGTACTTTATCCCTTAAATTATGTTTTCCTTTCAACTTCTGTAATAACGCCACCCCGTTCAAGTCAAATTGCAAACGTCAATCCCCCTTCTTGTGATGCAAAATTGCCTCTTGCTGGCGTGTACTGGAGCCTCACACATGTAAATAGATGCTGTGTTGCTATTTTTTAATCAAACACGTTGCCTGTGGTCAGACATGCCACCTTGTTCTCTTGTTAATAGTCAATGTAGGACTGGGAGTTAAAAAGCATCCCTACAACCTGCTGTCTTCTTGACGCCTCTGCTCCGTGCCTCCCCGGCTGTAACATGCCGGTGCAGGGACTTCCCCGAACAGGGCTCCGCCTCCCACCCTACCTGCTTCACGCCAGTCGGGAGCACCGCAGCGTCTGCCAGAAAGGCCTGTGTGCCCGGCCCTGCCTCCTGTTCGGCTCTCAGGCTATGTTGCAGCTGCAGTATCCGGTAGCGGAGCTTCTCGTTCTCGGCTCACAGCAGCTCTAGTCTGGAGCTGCTGGCCACTTCTTCCTGCTGTGTCAGGTGGCCGATCTCCCCGGTTAGCAGGCGGATCGCCTCCTCCTGAGCGGCCAGACGGGAGGCCATGTGGGCTGCCATGCTGTACAGGGAGACAAATGCAAAAAGAACTACTGATGGACAGAATGAAGAAAAATGTCATACATTCACCCCAGTACAGAGATCTGGGTCTAAATCCATCGTTTTTTTGCTCACCATGCCATTCCAGTTTGGACCCAGCCATGCGCAAATCAGTCTTCATCCTGTGCCCAATGGAAATACTCCAGCCCGAACTGACAGGCCAGGTCCTCCCTGGACTGGAAACAAGCATCCTAGGACCGGTTTCGGGGTTTCACCCCTCTTCAGCCAGGATAGCTTGATTCCAGTGGCATGGAGAGCACAAGACTCACGTCTGAGCATACCCGTCCCACTCGGGGTGACAAATGCAAAAAGAACTATTGATGGACAGAATGCAGAACAATGTCATACATTCACCCCAGTACAGAGGTCTGGGCCTAAATCCATAGTTTTTTTGCTCACCATGCCATTCCAGTTTGGACCCAGCCATGTGCAAATCAGTCTTGACCCTGTGCCCAATGGGAACAGTCCAGCCCGAACTGCCAGGCCAGGTCCTCCCTGGACTGGAAACAAGCATCCTAGGACCAGTTTCGGGGTTTCACCCCTCTTCAGCCAGGATAGCTTGATTCCAGTGGCATGGAGAGCACGGGACTCACGTCTGAGCGTACCCGTCCCACTCAGGGTGACAAATGCAAAAAGAACTATTGATGGACAGAATGCAGAACAATGTCATACATTCACCACAGTACAGAGATCTGGGCCTAAATCCATCGTTTTTTTGCTCAGACTGATTTGCATATGGCCATGTCTGAACTGGGGTGGCGGGGTGAGCTAAAGAATGATGATGGATTAAACCCAGATCAGTTGACTGGGGGTGAGTGTTGCAATGTTCAACACTCAGTCCATCATCCCCTTTGGTTTTGCTTTGTTCGCCCTAAGTTGGCAGGGTATGCCCAGACGTGGGTCCCTTGCTCACTTTGCCACTGGATTCAAGATAGCCTGGCTGATGAGGGTTATGAACTCGAAACAGGTCCCAGAATGCTTGTTTCCGGTCCAGGGAAGACATGGCTTGGCAGTTCGGGCTGGACTGATCCCATGAGGCACAGGGTCAGACTGATTTGCATATGGCCATGTCTGAACTGGGGTGGCGGAGTGAGCTAAAGAATGATGATGGATTAAACTCAGATCAGTTGACTGGGGGTGAGTGTTTGCAATGTTCAACACTCCGTCCATCATCCCCTTTGGTTTTGCCATGGTGTCCAGGGAGGCCTCCAGAGCAGCAGCCGGGAGCCTGGCCGGAGATGAGCGAGGCGGGGTTCTGTTGTGGGAGGGGAGAGGGAGAGCAAAGGCTGTGGTATAACGGGACCGGCTGCGGCTCTCACGGGACGAGTAGAGTCGACAGCTGCAGGCGCCGCGCGCTGAGTGTGAGTGCTCAAGTGGCACTAGAGCTCACACGTGATATCCATGTCCAGATCTTCATTTTACCCTGCAGTAAAAAATGTTTTTATTTTACAACTGACTACTACAATTTGTATCCAGTCCTGTGCAATAAATTTGTGAGGGTCAAACTAGAAGAACTATTTAAACAAGCCGACGGGGGGAGGGGGGGAAAGTGAAAGCGCGCCATGCATGCGTTACTGCTGATGCCGCGCAGGGTCCCCGGGAGCTTCCGAGATGATCTGGAGCCGACAGGGAGAGGAAGGGAGGTAAAGTAAAAGCACGCCAAAGCCCGCACTATGTTGAAACACCAGCCCTACGTGCATATCTCCTGTCCGTACGCATGCACATCTCCTGTCTCCCTTCCGAACAGAAACTAACAACAACAGATCTCACCAAGGCGAGCAGCGCATGCGCTGCATCGCTAGGCGAGACCTAAAAATATAATCAACATAGCCTCTCCTTATAGCAGTATAGAATGCTTCATTCCTCCTCAGCTAGGTTGGCGCTATACCAGTTCCAACACACATATCTTTGAGAGATTTTCTCATAAAGGGTCAATGTTTCTTAAAACAAGCTAATTCCATAGTCACTCTCGTAATCTTGCATTTGTGTTTATTGCATGCATTTGGCACGCCTCGTTTACTGTTTACCCTCCATGTCGCTCCTCGAGAGCAGCAACCTAGTACAATTTCCTTGCGCTGGTTAGCATTCTACCATGTCTTACTGGAACTTCTTTTTTGGTTTTTGGTATTTGCAAAACATTAATAAGATCGCTCGTGTTTCTTCGCTTGCGTTTCTTCTTTTGAGGTTGTGTTTTTTTAATTTTAATTTTCTTTTGAGTTTGCCTTACTGCCTTTTATAAATCTATTTTTAGAAGCAGCCTTTTCTGTGTGTTTATATTGGAATCGCATCAAAAAATCAAAGGAGAGGGGGGACCGGGAGCCTGTTTATTGGTCCAGTGCCCGTGCTCCACAAGGGTAATATGTAAATCAAAAAGAGGGCCCTGTTCCAAGATTTGTGTATACAGTTAGTAAACACGTGGTCCTCGCAATTATGGGGACAAAAAAGGAAAAAAACAAGAAAAACGAGAAGAGGGGGGGGAAAGAAGTGTCATGTCATGGGTATGAAAGAAACAAAACTTGTCTCTTATAGCCCTCACACATCCCAGGGGATGTCATGCTTCATCATCAGGTTGTTGCTCCTCGTCGGGCCGGCGGTGCAATGCCCTACGGGTCCCCCGAAGGGTCTCTTTGACGGAGATCTTTCAGAGAGCTGCCGATGGGTGCATGTGGGTGTGTGGGTAACAGGTAGGGTGTGAAGGGCAGTGCGTGCGTGCCGTGCGAGTAAAAATGCCTAAAGGTATCCAAAAAAAAAGGTTTTTAATGCGGAGGTACCCTTGGCAGAGTAAAATAACCCGTAGGTTAGGGGTTACCATCGTGGGCGCAATGTGCCATTGGTAACTGTATTGAAGGTCGACATGTTTCACGCCTGAAAGTGGTCAAACGATCCTTGGCGTTTTTTCAGGACCAGTAGTGTGGGTGGGGTGTAGTGAGTCCACGAAAATCTGTGTACAAGGTGGGAGATTGTGGCCCACTCGGTGTCTAATAAGAAGGGGAAAAGAAGAAGGAGGGAAACGGGAGCCTACAGCTGCTAGTCAGTGGCTCACATATATCCTAATAGGATTGATGCCCCCTTCGAAAATGACCTGTGGAAACATAAAAAACAAATATGGCACACATGGGTCAGAGTGCAGGGTGTTCTGTCCTCTGGTGTGTGAGCCCTGCCAAAGAAGGTGCAGGGGAGACAATAGAAAGAATAGGGGTAAGACAATAGACACAAGAGATCTAAACGAGATCTGAAAGAGTGTTGAGGAACACCCAAGGGATGGTAGTGTCACAAACCATGACCGGGCGCAGAGAAGGGGGAGGCAATACAAACCCCGGGCCACCAGGCACAGGGTAAGTGCCCGGGCTCCGAGGATGAGAAAAACCTCCTCACAACATAAAGAGCGCCCGAGTCAGGTCGCGACAGCAAATCAATAGCCCTTATAGTCAAAGGACAAGTGGAGACACACACCCGCTGTACATAGCGCCTCGTTGCCACACTTGAAAGAGCCCCGAGATCGTAGTGCGGTATCAGAAGCACGGGGTACAACTGGTCAAGTCTCTCAACTAGTTGTCATGATCAGGAGAAAAGACACAAGCAACACGAAGGTTGAGCGCGGAGGAGATCTGCTTACCTAAATGTAAAGAAAAAGTGTCTTCATGAGCTAGTGGCGTAGGATGCCCGCACCTTCTGGGGCTGAGGTAATCAGGAAAAACGCCAAGAGCACGAGGGAGAGAGACACAAGGCAGAAGAAGTGTGATAAATCGTAATTAGAAAAATGTGGCTGTTTCGTGCAGGCGTATGCTGTAAAGGCGCTCAAGGCAATGCATTTGCAGTTTACTCACGATTAAACTAGAGTGTCGGCACGATTCGCCTAGCCTGTCCAGACGCCTGCTCGTAGGTGGAGAACTGGGGGCGTCTGCCGTTTCTTAAAGCTGCGCTTCGTAGAATGGGTAGCCGCCCATTTCCGGGTTAATTACGTGGTGTTCTAAATGCAGAAGATGTCGACTACGCCTGCGTGTGTTATGAGCCATAGAGGCGTGTGTTAAGGCCTATTACCACCACCCCCCATGCTTTCGCTATACGGATACCCAATCCAACCATATCAACAACCAGGACCTATGTGGTATCCTCCATTTAATGCACCACATCCGGGGTTCCAACAGCCTTACTTCCATAACCCTCCTCCTCCTTTTCAGAACAGAGGCAGAGGCAGAGGAAGACGAAGAGGAAACAAACAGGTGCAATGGCAGGATACAGACAACCAACAGAGAACAACAACGAGGAGCATGACGCATCAAAAAAATTAATCGTGAACCTCTCATCCAGGTCATTGAATCCGGATGAGACTGCAGCACTTGAAATGGGTCTGGGATTCGTCCCAACTCCAAAAGAAGATAACTTCAGGCTTAATGAAGAGTTACACCAACTCGTCCGGAAGGTCAGACTCAGGGCATTTTTCTACGACAACACCAGACCTGAACCAGAAGACACCGGACTGAGGCCACCCTCTAAATTTACTCCTACTGCGGCAATGGTCCCGGTGGAAGTCCTTGCCTTTGAAAAGGCGGTACTTAAGGAGGCCAATCTTCTCAGCCCACCCACCACCTTCAACAATATGCCTAGGAGACTACGAAACGCCATCAATTCCCTTAAAAATGATCCGCACATTGTGATCAGTCCTGAGGACAAAGGGGGAGCCACAGTGATCCTCGATACCAAGGATTACGAGCTGGAATGTGTACGACAACTTGGCAATACAGAATACCACAAAATCCTTGATACTGATCCCACTACACGTCTACTTGGACAGATTCGCATCATGGTAAATGAGGCATCGACCGAGGGCTGGATTACAGCCAAAGAAGCGGCATTCCTTGTCAATACCACACCAAGAATGCCTTACTTCTACCTTCTGCCCAAACTTCACAAGGGTGTTACACCCTGTCCCGGATGCCCTATAGTATCTGGCATCAACTCACTGTTGGAACCTCTCAGTCAATTCAGTGACTTTTTTCTACGCCCCCTGGTTCAATCAACCCCAGCGTACCTCAAAGATACCCGTGATGTTTTAAACCTCATCCAGGTGATCAACGAAGAGAACACAGAGGACATTAACCTCTAGATCACCCTCGATGTAGAGGCACTATACACAAACATCCCCAAGATGCCACAATCGAGGTCACCTACAACCTTTTGAGAGATTCTGAACTCGCCACCAACACACCGGCGGAGTTCATAACAGCCCTTATCTCAATGGCCCTGACAAACAATTTTTTCAGGTACAAGTCCTCCATATACCATCAGGTCCAAGGTACCAGTATGGGGAGTACCTTCGCTCCTAGTCTGGCAGGCCTGTACATGGCTCATTTTGAGGCGACCTACATTTTCACTGACCCAAACCCCTTCAATGTGAACCTTGTCACGTGGAAACGCTACATCGACGACATTTTGATCCTCTGGAGGGGCCCAAAGATTCTAGCTAAGTCCTTCCATGAATGGATCAATAATCAGGACACTCATCTACGCTTTACCATGACGGCCAAAACTAAGGAAATTCCATTCCTGGACCTCAATATCAGCATTGAGAATGGAGTGTTGCATACCACTACCTACAAAAAGGACACAGATTGCAACAGCCTCCTCAGCTACAAGAGTTTCCATCCGAAAGCGCTGAGAGAAAACTTACCCTTCGGCCAATTCTTGAGGATCAGACGTAATTGCAGCAGTATCCACGAATTTGATTCACAAGCAAACCATCTGACTAAGAACCTTATGGATAGACACTATCCGGGTGAGGTCATTCGTAAAGCCAGAAAACGAGCCAGAAACAACACCAGAGAAGGCCTTCTGGAAATAAGGACGCCGAAGACCAACAACCTCATCACCTGTGTCACTACCTACACTCCTCTCTCTAATCAAATCAAGAAAATTGTCAATCGGAACTGGAGAATTCTCAACAGCGACACCCTGGCCATCGAACCACCCCGTTTTGCTTTCAAAAGAACAAGCAACCTCCGAGACCAACTTGTACACACACGTCCCCTGACATCACTAGTAACCAGGAAAACAACCTTGTGGAACACCCCGGCTGTAACAGGACATTATCCTTGCGGGAACTGTGGCGCATGCTCTTCCACACGACACACCAAGTCACTCCAACTAGGGAACTTCCGATGGGAACAGCGCAGACATACAAACTGCAACACTGCAAACTGCGTGTATCTTATCACATGCCCCTGTTCTCTACAAAACATTGGCATGACCACCAGAGCAATTAAAACCAGAATTAGTGAGCATAAAAGTACAGTACGACGAGCACGCTCAGCCACCAAACTGACTAATCATTTCTTGGAAAAGAACCACCCGTGTGAGGCTATCTAGTGGACAATCTTAGAGGCTAACCCTGGCTGGAACAGTGAATCCTTATTCAGGCGTGAACAACGTTGGGTCCACCGTCTCCAGACCAATACCCAGGGCCTCAACGACGATATCCCCTGGACAGAATTATGATTTACTCATGTTATGAACATTAGATCAGCGTCTTTCTGAAAAAAGTTGCCCTCCTCTGTGCATACACGGGCTCCTTTTACCTGACCCCCACACTGGGATCGCATCTCTCTCGCCTCCAGTTAGGCGTGTATGTGAGTCTGTATCTTGTGCACGCTGACACACATCACTTTTTATAATCACATCTTTCTGTGATTTTACATTTTTTTTTTTCTGCCACTATGGATCGAGAAATCTCTCATCCTTATAGCTGTTTACTGTTATGACTTTCTGGCACTTCCAGAGTTGGGCATTTGTCACTGCCTTGATACTCACACCACTCCCTGTTTACCTCGTCCTAATACAGCCCTTCTATTTACCCGAACTCTTCAGATTCAGCCTAGACGCATGCGCACCTTTGTGTCAGGACCAGGCGGAGATAGGCACATGGGGTAGGTAGGGGTTAAGTAACGCGGAAGAGGGAACAAAGACTACAACTTCCATAATCCCTGGGTGTAACCCCTGACTCACAGTGATAAGCCCTGCCCAGGTGAAGATCGGGGCTTGTCACTCGCAGAACGACCCAGCCGCGGCAGGCGCTCACCTGTTGGAATCTTGCTGCTCGCAGAATACCAAGGTCTGCAGAACACTAGTGACGGGGAAGGCGAAGCTTGACCTCCTCGCTACAGTGAAATTCCCTTCGGTGTACGGGAAGGACGAGCCAGGAGAACTCGGCAATTGTAGCCGTCCGTAGTGGTGCCTGATCCAAGGTAGCACGGAGCTTTCTCACTGGGGTCCTGACAAATAGGAGCCCCGTACTATGCCTGAGGAAACACTGCACGGAGCAGTAGCTTTCGCTTGGTACATATCACGGAGGTGAAAGAAACCTCCTGCCTCACTCGAAGTACCGCACTTCCAGTTCTTCAAGCCCAGGGCGGCTCACGCTGCCAAACTAAGCCCCCGCTGGGGTAACAACATCACAATACAGGGAGATTAGGATATTGGGATCCGGGACACTACCGCTCTGCCCTGCCTCGAGCAAGTATCCTGCTAATCGCCCTGGTGCATGGTATCTCCAGGACAACGCGTGTAGAAGGTTGTAGAGCGTGAGGACAACGTCTCTACCCTTGGTTGAACCTCTCGTCTAGGGAAAGAGAGAAACCAGACTGCGCAGAAAACCCTATGGAATTGCTCCCTAAGTAGTGGGAGAAGAAGAGCTCAGCCGGACGGCGAACTCTAACTGCAGAGAGGGTTATCTCCAGTCAGATAAGTACCTCTGGTGATATGAGTTAATTCCACGCCTTGTCTTGTTTTCCTTCATGTCTTTTGAATCCTTGTTTCACCTCTTGGCATTTGCAGAGCCTTGTCACTACGACTAAGTAAGTCCATACACATAGGGTTGTGGGGTGGACACGGTGGCTGTGACAACAGAAGTGTTAATACTTGTTCTGTGTTTGCTTACAGGGCACATGGGGTGGCAGATAGGGATGTGAGGTCCACAGCGTCAGAAGAGATCCATTCCTGAGCCTAACAGCGCCACCTTGCTTCTTTTCTTTTATCCTTTTTCCCCTTTCCCCGGGGGAGAGATTACTCTTGTATGGTTCTCTGTCCTTACACTCGAGAGTATCTCTCCGAAGGGGAAGAGGATTACTAGCATCACCATCGTTCCTGCTGTATCCGGCTGTCAGGTGCGTGAGCAGCCTATCTCTGTGTGACAGAGTGACAAGCCCACGGATAATTACGGCCCGAACGATGGACACCAATACAGTACTCACGTCAGTGTTAGAAACCTTGACAGCTCTACGATTGGAGGTAGATGCCTTCCGGGGGGAAAACTTAGAACTCCGTAATGAGATGAGCACGATGAGACGTGAAGTCGCAGGGTTGTCCCGCACTAGCGCCCCTGAGGGACGAGGTGGACAGTACATTCGGAACTGGACCCTACCTCCCCCTACGTCCCATACAGCAGGGGATAGTCAATGGTCGGGAATGCGGGTGGGGGTACAGTTCCTTCCACCATTCAGATTATACAACCTGCGCAGTTACCCCTAGCTCCCCCAGAAAGGTTTTTTGGGGACCCAAAGAAATTTGGAATCTTTTTAGGACAGTGCAAGTTGCACTTTATGTGTAAACCTGCGGTCTTTCCTACGGACCAAGCAAAAACTGCTTTCGTAATGTCATATTTAGGGGGTAATGCGGCTAGCTGGTCTTTCCCTCTTATAGAAAGAAATGACCCGGCCCTGCGCGATTTCGACACTTTCTGTGACGAAATGCGTAAACTGTTTGATAGAAAGGCCCATTCCCTCTCTTTAGACAGGGAGTTGCTGACGCTTAAACAAGGCACTCAAGATTTATTGGCCTACATAACCAACTTCAACATACTAGTGGCTGAAACTGATTGGCCGATGGACAAACGCACCTCACTGTATTATCAGGGGCTTCGGGGCGAATTGAAAGACGTCCTCGCACAAGTTGTGCAAATGCCCTCCTCCTGTGACGAGCTTATAGACCTTACCGTGCAGCTGGACCATCGGCTGCAGGAAAGAAAGGGGGATAAGCAGCGATCTGAAACCCGATACATCCCCCCACGACCAAAACAGGGAACTGAGGGACCCTCCACCGTTACAGACGGGACAGAGCCCATGCAAGTTGGTGGTATACGAGGACCACTTAATCCAGAAGAACGAGAGCGTCGAAGAAAAATGAAGTTATGCATGTACTGCGGGAAGTCTGGACACTTTATCAAGGAGTGTAAGGCAAAGGCCAGATACCCCCTGAAGGAAGCCCAAAGGGTACCCGTGGTTGAGTACATACGTGAGGCTCCGGAAAACTAATATGCCCAAACGAGTTACAAACCCCTTGTTTGTGGCATTTGAAGGAAGAGGTTTGTCCGGCATTAGCTAACACAATTCAAAACGCAGTGGCACATATGAACGTTTGTGTTACTCTAGATGTACCAGGAACCGGGTTGGTGTTGGTCCATGCTCTTTTGGACTCTGGAGCAACTGGCAACTTCATTGATAGGAAATACGCTCAAGACATAGGCATGCCGTGTATTAAAAAGGAGACCCCTGAACTGATCAAGGCCGTGGATGGCACCGCACTGACGTCAGGACCCGTGCGATATCATTCTCATGTGATACAGATGTGGGTGGGCGCAGACCATAGTGAATACATCCAATTTGACCTGATAGACGCCCCTCATTTCACTCTGATATTGGGAATGCCCTGGCTCACTCTACATGATCCTCTAGTGCAATGGGCGGCCAGAACCGTAACAATGAGCTCTTCTTACTGCAAGGAACATTGCACGCCTGCTCGTCTCCAAGGCGCACCAAAAAGAACGAGGCCTACAGAGTACCTGGCTAGCAGCTGTCCTGACAATATCGTAGGCTGCGTCGCCACGCTGCCCAAAGAATACCAGATGTATAGTGCTGTATTCAACGAGCAAGAGGCCAGCCAGCTTCCACCGCACCAACCCTATGATTGCGTGATAGAGCTGGAACCAGGAGCCAGCATCCCCTGTAGTAGGATTTACGCCCTTACCGAGGCAGAGACCACCTATTTACAAGAATACCTGGAGAAACTATTGAGTAGTGGTTTTATTCGGCCATCATCGCCACCAGCCTCTTCACCCCTTTTCTTCATACCCAAGCGGGAAGGAGGTCTCAGGGCATGCATAGATTACAGGGCGCTCAATCGAATAACGAAGAAGAACCGCTACCCCCTACCCTTGATACCCGTCTTGTTAGACCAATTGAAGGGCGCGGCAGTCTTTACCAAACTAGACTTGAGGGGGGCATACCACTTGGTGAGAGTGCGGCATGGGGACGAGTGGAAGACGGCGTTTAAAACCAAGTTCGGTCTCTATGAATATCAAGTTATGCCGTTTGGACTCTGCAACGCCCCCGCCGCATTCCAGTTCTTCATGGATGACGTATTAAGAGGGTTACTGGACGCATCGTGCATTGTCTATATAGACGACATTCTGGTGTATTCGCGTCCATGGAAGAACATATTCCGCATGTCAAGGCTGTACTGGAACGATTGCAACAGCACGCATTGTATGCGAAGCTCGAAAAATGCTTCTTCCACACCACCCAGGTGGAGTTCCTGGGGTACATTATAGGCCCCCATGGAATATGTATGGACCAGAAGAAAACGCAAGCCATCACGGAGTGGGAATCCCCTACCTGTGTAAAATCCCTACAGAAGTTCTTGGGATTTGCGAACTTCTATCGGAGGTTCATAAAGGACTTCTCGCGTATTATCCAACCCTTGACCCTTCTGCTGCGAAAGAATAAGATCTTCCAGTGGGACGCAGCAACTGAAGAGGCCTTCCAAACGCTAAAGAACCGCTTTACCAGTGCCCCCATTTTGAGGCATCCGGATGCGACGTAGCCCTTTGTCCTTGAAACTGATGCTTCACATTATGCCTTGGGAGGCATCCTTTCTCAAAGACATCCGGACACGGGCCAGTTGCATCCCGTTGCTTTCTTCTCCAAAAAGCTATCCGGGTGTGAAACCAACTACAGTATCATGGACAAAGAACTCTTAGCCATTAAACGAGTTTGTGAAGAGTGGAGACACCATCTTCTGGGCGCCAGACACACCGTGGAGATTTATACCGATCACCGGAATCTGCTATTTCTTAAGAGTGCCCGAGCCCTAACCCCTAGACAGCTGAGATGGTCGCTGTTCTTCGCGGATTTCGACTTCGTCATCAAATACAGACCAGGCCCGCAGAATGGCAAGGCAGACGCGTTGTCCAGACCCCTTCCTGCCCCTGAGGGAGAAGTCATCAGAACTGATGAACCACCTAGCATCCTGCAGACGGCAGCTTTTCCTGAGGAAAAGGTAGCAGCCGCTACCACCAGTGACTTTCTGGATGAAGTACGAAGGCAAACCATAGATGTTGATAAATATACCTGGATCCAAGAAGAAGTCTTACAACGCTCTGCAAAAGGTTACTACTTATTTCATGATGACAAATTGTTTGTACCTAAAGGACCCCTGCAACAACAAGCCCTGCACTGGGTTCATGATACGACTTTGGGAGGACACATGGGAATCCACAAAACTATACAGACACTAACCCGCTACTTCTGGTGGGCATCACTCCGCAAAGACACAGCCAAATACATCTCCGAATGCGCGGTGTGTGCCCAAGCCAAGGTACAGCATCAGCGACCCAGTGGCCTTCTCAGGCCTATTCCCACACCACCTAGCCCTTGGCACACAGTATCTATGGACTTTGTAGTGGAAATGCCAACAAGTGCAGGACATGACACCATACTGGTAGTTGTTGATCACCTTACAAAAATGGGGCATTTTATCGCTCTCACTAAATTGCCAACGTCAGTGGAGCTAGCCGCCATTTTCTTGCAACACATAGTTCGGTTACACGGAATACCCTCGGTTCTCATCACGGACAGAGGGACTCAATTCACCTCCAAATTCTGGAAAGCATTATGCGAAGCCCTGAGGATTGATGCACGTTTATCCACCAGCTACCATCCCCAAACGGATGGAAAAACCGAAAGGTTAAATCAAACACTGGAGCAGTACTTGAGGTGTTTCACGTTGTCACTGGACGAAGAGTGGAGTCAACTCTTATGGACAGCAGAGTTCGCCTACAACAACACCAACCACTCTTCCTTGGGCTGTTCCCCCTTCTACTGTCTCTTAGGGTTTCACCCCAATCTATTACCTTTTGCACATCCTGTCTCTTCAGCTCTCCCGTCGATACAGGAGCATCATACTCATCTCAAAGATGTGGTAGATAGAGCCAAAACCCACTTAGAGGAAGCACAAAGGAGGGATAAGGTACAAGCAGACAGAAAAAGAACACCGGAACCCTCTTATGGGATAGGGGATAAAGTGTGGCTTAGCACCAGACATCTGAACTTTAAGGGAAACACTAGAATGCAGCCCAAATACGTCGGTCCCTACCCCATAGAGAAAATCGTAAATCCCGTCGCCATGAAACTAACTCTCCCTACCTCCTTGCGAATCCACCCTGTCTTCCATGTCTCCCTCCTGAAGCCATGTCTCCCAGATACCCGTTTACCACTAAAACCCCAACCAGTCGAGGTCGATGGGGAAGAGGAATACGAGGTGCGGGGTATACTAGATTCCAAACACATCAGGGAGCGAGTCCATTATTTAATCGATTGGAAAGGTTATGGCCCTGAGGACCGGTCCTGGGAACCTAAGGCTAATTTGCATTGCCCCGAGTTATTGAGGCGTTACCATCACCGTTTCCCCAACAAGCCCGGAAGTCCGCCGAGACGGCGGCCATTGAGAGGGGGTACTGTCAGGACCAGGCGGAGATAGGCACATGGGGTAGGTAGGGGTTAAGTAACGCGGAAGAGGGAACAAAGACTACAACTCTCATAATCCCTGGGTGTAACCCCTGACCCCTGACTCACAGTGATAAGCCCTGCCCAGGTGAAGATCGGGGCTTGTCACTCGCAGAACGACCCAGCCGCGGCAGGAGCTCACCTGTTGGAATCTTGCTGCTCGCAGAATACCAAGGTCTGCAAAACACTCGTGACGGGGAAGGCGAAGCTTGACCTCCTCGCTACAGTGAAATTCCCTTCGGTGTATGGGAAGGACGAGCCGGGAGAACTCGGCAATTGTAGCCGTCCGTAGTGGTGCCTGATCCAAGGTAGCACGGAGCTTTCTCACTGGGGTCCTGACAAATAGGAGCCCCGTACTATGCCTGAGGAAACACTGCACGGAGCAGTAGCTTTCGCTTGGTACATATCACGGAGGTGAAAGAAACCTTCTGCCTCACTCGAAGTACCGCACTTCCAGTTCTTCAAGCCCAGGGCGGCTGACGCTGCCAAACTAAGCCCCCGCTGGGGTAACAACATCACAATACAGGGAGATTAGGATATTGGGATCCGGGACACTACTGCTCTGCCCTGCCTCGAGCAAGTATCCTGCTAATCGCCCTGGTGCATGGTATCTCCAGGACAACGTGTGTAGAAGGTTGTAGAGCGTGAGGACAACGTCTCTACCCTTGGTTGAACGTCTCGTCTAGGGAAAGAGAGAAACCAGACTGCGCAGAAAACCCTATGGAATTGCTCCCTAAGTAGTGGGAGAAGAAGAGCTCAGCCGGACGGCGAACTCTAACTGCAGAGAGGGTTATCTCCAGTCAGATAAGTACCTCTGGTGGAATGAGTTAATTCCACGCCTTGTCTTGTTTTCCTTCATGTCTTTTGAATCCTTGTTTCACCTCTTGGCATTTGCAGAGCCTTGTCACTACGACTAAATAAGTCCATACACATAGGGTTGTGGGGTGGACACGGTGGCTGTGACAACAGAAGGGTTAATACTTGTTCTGCGTTTGCTTACAGGGCACATGGGGTGGCAGATAGGGATGTGAGGTCCACAGCGTCAGAAGAGATCCATTCCTGAGCCTAATAGCGCCACCTTGCTTCTTTTCTTTTATCCTTTTTCCCCTTTCCCCGGGGGAGAGATTACTCTTGTATGGTTCTCTGTCCCAGAGTATCTCTCCGAAGGGGAAGAGGATTACTAGCATCACCATCGTTCCTGCTGTATCCGGCTGTCAGGTGCGTGAGCAGCCTATCTCTGTGTGACACTCTGCACCTCTATGGCTCATAACACATGCAGGCGTAGTCGACATCTTCTGCATTTAGAACACCACGTGATTAACCCGGAAATGGGCGGCTACCCATTCTACGAAGCACAGCTTTAAGAAACGGCAGACGCCCCCAGCTCTCCACCTACGAGCAGGCGTCCGGACAGGGTAGGAGAATCGTGCCGACACCCGGGTTTAATCGTGAGTAAACTGCAAATGCATTGCCTTGAGCGGCTTTACAGCATACGCCTGCACGAAACAGCCACGTTTTTCTAATTACGATTTGTCACACTTCTTCTGCCTTGTGTCTCTCTACCTCGTGCTCTTGGCGTTTTTCCTGATTACCTCAGCCCCAGAAGGTGCGGGCATCCCACGCCACTAGCTCATGAAGACACTTTTTCTTTACATTTAGGTAAGCAGATCTCCTCCGCACTCAACCTTCGTGTTGCTTGTGTCTTTTCTCCTGGTCATGACAACTAGTTGAGAGACTTGACCAGTTGTACCCCGTGCTTCTGATACCGCACTACGATCTCGGGGCTCGTTCAAGTGTGACAACGAGGCGCTATGTACAGCGGGTATGTGTCTCCACTTGTCCTTTGACTATAAGGGCTATTGATTTGCTGTCGCGACCTGACTCGGGCGCTCTTTATGTTGTGAGGAGGTTTTTCTCATCCTCGGAGCCCGGGCACTTACCCTGTGCCTGGTGGCTTGGGTTTGTATTGCCTCCCCCTTCTCTGCGCCCGGTCATGGTTTGTGACACTACCATCCCTTGGGTGTTCCTCAACACTCTTTCAGATCTCATTTAGATCTCTTGTGTCTATTGTCTTACCCCTATTCTTTCTATTGTCTCCCCTGCACCTTCTTTGGCAGGGCTCACACACCAGAGGACAGAACACCCTGCACTCTGACCCATGTGTGCCATATTTGTTTTTTATGTTTCCACAGGTCATTTTCGAAGGGGGCATCAATCGTATTAGGATATATGTGAGCCACTGACTAGCAGCTGTAGGCTCCCGTTTCCCTCCTTCTTCTTTTCCCCTTCTTATTAGACCCCGAGTGGGCCACAATCTCCCCACCTTGTACACAGATTTTCGTGCACTCACTACACCCCACCCACACTACTGGTCCTGAAAAAACGCCAAGGATCGTTTGACCACTTTCAGGCGTGAAACATGTCGACCTTCAATACAGTTACCAATGGCACATTGCGCCCACGATGGTAACCCCTAACCTACGGGTTATTTTACTCTGCCAAGGGTACCTCCGCATTAAAAACCTTTTTTTTTGGATACCTTTAGGCATTTTTACTCGCACGGCACGCACGCACTGCCCTTCACACCCTACCTGTTACCCACACACCCACATGCACCCATCGGCAGCTCTCTAAAAGATCTCCGTCAAAGAGACCCTTCGGGGGACCCGTAGGGCATTGCACCGCCGGCCCGACGAGGAGCAACAACCCGATGATGAAGCATGACATCCCCTGGGATGTGTGAGGGCTATAAGAGACAAGTTTTGTTTCTTTCATACCCATGACCTGACACTTCTTTTTCCCCCCTCTTCTCGTTTTTCTTGTTTTTTTCCTTTTTTGTCCCCATAATTGCGAGGACCACGTGTTTACTAACTGTATACACAAATCTTGGAACAGTGCCCTCGTTTTGATTTATATATTGGAATCGCAGCATATTGTTTTGTTAGTTTTATTACGTTTGCTGGAAGGTAAAATAATTTTTTTGTTCGAGTTCGCGGATGTGCGCAAATCAACGTTAACAAATGTCTGCTTTCTTTGCACACACGCAGCTCCAAGGTCCAAACTAAACTCCTCTCACCAGTACAATTTCCACATCTGCTCTCACCCTTCGTAGGTTCCCCTGATCTGCTTCGCAAATAGAGTCCCTAACATTGTCCCACACATGCTTCGGGTGCAATATAAATGCACAAAAAGGTAATTTTTTATTGAATTAATTATGTGCGTTTCAATGGGATGAAAGGCAGACCTCCTTCTTATTTACATTTTCGCATTTTTACAACTGCTTTGCTGGTATTTGAAAAGCAACGTAGCTTTTAAGTTCATTTGATGCCACATAGCAACAATCCACATAAATAAAATCCACATCATGCCATATAATTCCAATTAACACATAATTGATGGCCGGAATGCAGAACAAATCAAAACATTCACCCCCAGTCAAGAGATCTGGGTTAAATCTATCATTCTTTTGCTCACCATGCCACCCCAGTTCAGACCTGGCAATATGCAATCTTGTCTTGACCCTGTGCCTCATGGGAACTCCACAACATGCCACTACACAACACAAAATACAATTTCACATATTAGCACTCCATGACACACAGACCACATAATTACTATCCACTTGATTCCCCTGCACACCATGCTACATAATTCCACTACACACATCCACTTCACACCACACAATTATACGCCACACAATTCCACAACTAACAATTCTAATCCAACCCACATAATCCACTCCACATCACATAAATCTACTCCACTCCATAACACGAGTAAAAGATATTGGGCCAGATGTACAACTGTTTTTGCATGCGCAAACGGGTTTGTGAACCCATTTGCGCATGCAAAAACAGCATGGGCCATGTACAAAGCCTGTTTAGCGAGTCTCAATTTATTTGCGACTCTCTAAATAGGTTTGGCGACTTGCTAATAGGAAGGGGCTTTCCCTTCCTAATAGCGTGCGCAAGCCCATGTCTGAATCCTTTGGGGGCCCAAAACATTTGCAAAATACCACCCTCTTGGGAGGTAATGCACTCGCAAAAGGGGACCCTTTTGCAAATGCATGGAAAAATATTTTTTAAGAGCAGGCAGTGGTCCCAGGGACCACTACATGCCCTTAGAAAATGAAACGAAAACGTTTCATTTTTTTCATTTTTTGAAAGCATCCCGTTTTCCTTTAAGGCCCAGCAGGCCACCATACCTGGGAGGGCCTACCATTCCCAATGGGGTCACAAATTGCGAGAGGCTAATATTCATGAGCCTCTCTATTTGTGACCCCATTGGGAATCACTCAAAGTGTGTTACACACTGTTGTACCTCCAAAATAGTGCCTCGCAAATTGCAAGTCGCAAAAACTCACAATTTGCGAGGCGCTATTTTGGGTGTCGTACATCTGGCCCACTGTAATTTCCAATGCCAATAGATCTCGCTCTAACTCTCGCCAATACGGGACCTATCGGCATTGCCAATGCTTTTTTCCTGTGCTGTGAAAACATTTTCCCTGCGTAGAAAGCCCTTCCCCTACAACACGAGTACATCTGGGTGATCTATGTTTTCTGTTCTGAAAAGGGAGATGATCTCCAACCATTTCAGCCAGAAAGGGTTCAGAGAGAATTTCGAGAATGTCCAGAAATGTACACATTTCCAAGAATACCACTCCTCGGAACACCCTCTTCCAGCCCCTTAATTGGGTTTATTACATGCAGATTTCTCGCTGTTCGCAGTGGATAAATCACAACTATGCTATAGTAGCCCCAATACAATGAATGTTCATGTCCACAATCATTAATAGGAAATAAAC
Source organism: Triturus cristatus (assembly GCF_964204655.1). NCBI lineage: Eukaryota > Metazoa > Chordata > Amphibia > Caudata > Salamandridae > Triturus > Triturus cristatus. The sequence continues at coordinate 1,183,474,318 of NC_140581.1, read as the reverse complement.
CAGTACAAATGTTGAAATGTGATGTTCACGAAATGAAAAGCTCTTTTGTATATATGAATGACTTACCCTTCCGTGTTTCAGTCCTTTATTAGTCAAAAACTCTTCCTAAAGAAATTATGTTTATTTTGCCCGAGTTAATCTAAACGATGTGGATAGATTTCATATATGCATACAAACGAAAGTAGCGGCACAACAAGTAAAATAAAAAAACACAAACCTGTTTAAAGTACTTCAGGGAGTATTGGTACATAGGATCTATTTCTGAAAGACTGGCGATGACATAGTATATGACAGATCCTTGAGTAGCCACCAGGCGATACTTCTCTCGGGCAGCGTTTATTTTCTCTTCAGTGGCTTCGGCCTCTTGCAACCTTGTTTTTATTGCACCTGAGGTGATCTGTAGGAGACATATTGTAAGAGACAGAAGTTGGTCAAGCGAACTCTGGCTGTTTGGCTGCTTGTGAGATGAGTGTCGACCTATCTCTTACCATTTTCAGCACATTTAATCCACGGATAATCTGCGCGCATTACCACAATTGTTTCATTCCTTCTTCAGAAAAGGCACATTAGAAAAAGCGTACATGACCTGATACATTTCGAAGTTTGCAAACTACGTATATTTGCTTCTTGCAGAGAACCACAAGAAACATTTCACTTTTAAGACTTGGGAAGCTATACATTTACAAAAAACCCTATTTAATGTCAACTTCTTTCGCTGACATTTCAGTTCACCCGAGTGTTGTGTTATCAACAATGCTAAAGTAGCCGTTAAGTTGCTAGAGATGTGTAATCGACGCAGCACACACCTGTGCAGCTGGATGTTCTTTAACTTTTTTGGCCAATTATACTATTTTACTGTATAAATTGACACTAAAACTCACAATCGTTAATGCCTTGGAAGTTACAAACATTTAAATAAGTGCAAAGGACACATTACATTAACTGTTATATAAAAATAAATTATCTTTTTGCATTTAAAATATTCACAATATCTAAAATTAATCATCACTTTTGTATCCCGGATAATTAGAAAAAAGAATCTTTCCCCGTCTGAGTGGGTTTCAATTAGCACTGAAAATCCTTCTATACAGTTAAAAAAAACAAGACAATATAATGCAATGACCATGTTATAGTAATCATGATCTAGGTCATGAAAATGTTTGATTTAATGAACAAGTTACTTATCTTCAGTAACGTATTATTTGGTTGAGACAATATCTAGCTGCAGATTCCTTATCTTTGAATTTCCCAGACATCAGACTGGATCCGCAGACGTTTGTGAGAGCAGTACCCCTCCGTGACGCTGGGTGGCTCCGTTCGGTTCTGTGTGGCGTCATCAGCATCGTTGGCACCGGATGTGAAGTCGCAGTCATCTATATAGGCGCCACCCAGGAGGAAGGACTTTTGTTACTTTTCACGACTTTCCACGCCAGAAGCACTGAGCCATGACGTGAACTGACTAGTGTTAGTCCTGAAAAGGGAGCAACCTTAGCACTATAAATGTGTCCACAGAGCGGGAAGGCATTGGTGGGTCTGTAAGGAATCTGCAACTAGATATGTTCTCTATTAGAAAATGCATTACCAAAGGTAAGTAACTTGTTCATCTGATCGAGACTTCGACCTGCAGAATCCTTACCCTTGAATAGATACCCAAGCCATACCATCCCAGTGATGAACAAATTAATACACAAAAAAATTCTGCTGAACTGAACAGGGGAAATGCCCATGCCCGACCTTACTGTCTAGGCGTTAGTATTTAGCAAATCTATGCAGGGAAGTCCACATTGCTGCCTGACAGATGTTGAGGTCTGGCACCCATGGCTGTCAGCCTTCCCTCTGGTAGCCTGTGCCAATAAGCCCTCAGGAGGCTGCTTTTTAGCAATGACATAGCAGATCTATATACAGAGAATTACCCAGCATGAAATGGACTGCTTTTGTACTGCCCAACGTTTTTTAGCTCCCACATAGCCCACGAAGAGTTGGTGGTCCCACCAAACTCTTTTGCATGGTCAAGGTAGAACAACAAAGCTTTTTTGGGGACCAGACGTTGTCCTCTTTAGAGGGATGTGGAGGAGCATAAAAGGTGGGGAGTTGGACCTATTGACCGAAATGGAATGGGGTCACCACTTTAGGTAGGAAAGAGGTCCGGGTGCAAAGCACCACCTTATCCAGAAATATCTTAAGGTAGGGAGGCTTGGATGATAAAGCCGGTAGCTCACCTACCCTCCGGGCAGATGATATTGCCACTAAAAATGCTGTCTTGATGGTATGCAACTGGAAGGGACAATTATTTAGTAGCTCAAAGGGAGCACACATGAAGTGAGTGAGAACCAGGTTCTGATCCCACTGAGGCATAATGAAGGACGTAGGGGAAAACATATGCACAAGTCCTCTCAGGAACCTATTCAAAATAGGGGACTTTGATAAATAGGGTTGGTCAGGCAGTTGCAGGAAAGGGGACAGAGCAGAAAGATAACCATTGAAAGTGCCCAGACCAGAGCCCTGCTGGGCAGGGTTAAGAAAAAAAGAGAAGAATATCAGAAGGAGGGTCTATAGACTATTCTGTACAATATTTTAGAAATGTTTTCCAATGGCAGGAGTATACCATTTTGGTGGGGGGCCGCCTGGCCGCAAGAATAAATATACAAACTTCTGGAGGAAGGTCAAAAGCTATCAACTGTCACCGCTCAATCTCCATGAAGGGATGCGGAAAGTTGACCGGTTTGGATGGAAAACCCTCCCCTGCTGCGACAGAATATCCTCCTGAAGGAGCAGCTTGATTGGAGGATCGATGCTCATTGTGAGAAGCTCAGGCTACCAAATTCTCTGCGCCTAGTCCGGAGCCACAAGAGTGACTTGGACACTGTCACTCCTGATCTTCTTGAGAACTCTGGGTAGTAGTAGAATGGGAAGGAAGGCGAACATCATAAAATAAAATGATGGACGGAGTGTTGAGACCTTTCCAACACTCACCCAGTCCATCACTTTATTTTGTGATGTTACGATGGGAGGGAAGGCGTATATGAATCCTGAATTCTACTTGCGGCGAAAAGTATCGCAAAGAGATAGCTGCCTTGGAACCTCAATCAAGAAATACTTCTGACATTGCGCATTTTCTTTGGAGGTGAACAGATCTAACCAAGGCTTTTCCCATGGCTAAAAGAGACCTTGCGCCACATCCAGCTAGAGATGCCATTTGTGATCCGCTAGGCATCGACAGCTGAGTTAGTCTGCCCTGGCATTCAGAGAATTTGCCACGTGTTATGCCCTGTTGTTCCAGCCATGTCCAGAGACACAAGGCCTCTTTATAAAGGGTCATTGACCCCGCCCTGCTTGTTGCAGTACCACAAGGTGGTGGTGTTGTCCGTGAACACCTGCATTAACTTCCCCTTGACAGAGGGAAGTAATGCTTTCAATACTAGTCGGATCACCCAGAGCACCAACAAGTTGATGTGGAGCCCTGCTCAGCCAGAGACCAGAGTCCTCTGATCTGTCCCTCTCCCAAATGGCTGCCCCATCCCAGGAGTGGCGCATCTGTCACTACTGTGAGATGTGGTTGAGCAAGGAGAGGGTCTGCCTCTGACCCAATCACAGTTCATAAGCCACTACTGCAAGTCCTTTGCAGTTACTTTTGAGATCTGGAACACAACAGAGAGGTTCCCCTGATGCTGTGCCCACTGGAACTTCAGGTCCCACTGCAGAGCCTGCATACGCCATCTGGTATGATTTACCAATAGGATGCAGGAGGCCATGAGGCCCAGCAGCTTCAGAGTCATTCTCACCAAAATCCAGTATAGAGGCTGAAACATTGGTATCATAACCTGAATATCCTGGACTCGCTTCTTGGGAGGATAAACCCAAAACTGCACTGTGTCCAGACAGCTCTGATGAAAGGGAGCGTCTGAGAAGGAGTCAGGTGTGACTTTGGCACATTTATAGTGAACCTCAGCGAATGCAGGAGATCCACCGTAGTCTGTAGGTGGGAAACAACAGTCTGGGGTGAAGACACATTCAACAGCCAGTCATCGAAGTAGGGGAAGACTGAAACCCCTAATCTGTGCAGTTGAGCTGCAACCACCGCCATCACCTTGGTAAACACTTGAGGGGCGCTGGTAAGGCCAAAGCGTAGCACAATGAACCGAAAGTATGCATGGCCTACCTTGTACAGCAGGTAATGCCTGTGGGAAGGCAGTATGGGAATGTGAAAATACGCATCCTGCAAGTCCAAAGCTACCACAGAGCCTCCTTGGTCTAGGGGAGACAGGACCTGAGCCACCATGAACATCTTGAATTTCTCCTTTTTGAGGAAGAGATTGACGGTTCAGAGTTCTAGAATAGAACGAAGACCTTTGTTCTTTTTGAGTATTAGAAAGAAGTGAGACTAATAACCAGTGCCTACTTACAATATCGGAACCCTTTCAATATCCCCCTTTGCTAGGAGAGCTGTAACTTCCTCTTGGAGCAAGATAAGATGATCCCCCGCCAGGGGTTCTTGAGATGGCGGTAAAGGGGAGGGAAGGACTGGAAAGGGAGGGAGTAACACCACCGAATGATCTTCATGACCCACTCGCCCGATGTTATTGACTGACAGTGGAGATGATGTTGGATTCTCCCTCTAACTGGACACCCATGGTCTTGTAGAACCAAAATAGGAGAACTTAGAGTCTGTAGCCGCCGGAGTATCGGTGGCGGACGAATTCTGGCTACCATTACCACAAGGTCAGAATGCACTGTGTCCACGTCTTCACACAATTTGGGAAGTCAGTGCAGGATTGTGGCTGGTAATGGCTGCCGCAGTTGAAATCCACTTCCATTGCCACGAATGGGGTGAAAGGTAGACTGGGGGCAAGGTGTAACTGAGAGGCTCAAGGACCTGGCTGTAGCCTGCGAGTCCTTGAAGCACTTTAACGCTGAGTCTGCCTTCTCTCTGAAGCGATGAGTCCCATCGGAGGGCATGTCCATGAGGTTGGCCTGAACATCCACTGAGAAACCAGTTGTTCTCAGCCAGGTGTGGTGCTGCAAGGCCATTGTCAACGAAACCACTCTGCCCAGCGAGTCAGTCGTATCCAGACCACACCTAAGGGTGAACTTTGCTGCCTCCCTTCTATCTCTCACTGCTTGCGAGAGCCCAGCCCTGGCCTCCTCTGGGACCTGTGGCAGCACTTGCGCAACTGTTTTCCATAAGGAATGCGAGAAATGGCCCAAAAGGCATGTGGTGATCACTGACCACAATGCTAGGATGGTGGAAGAAAAAATCTTCTTCCCAAGTGCTTCCAGCCTCTTGGATTCCCTCTCCAGGGAGGCAGAAGGGAACATGCCATGGGATGTTGAGGCTTGATCTACCAAGCTCTCAGGGGTAGGTGCTAGCTGCGGAAACTTGAATCACCTGGGGCAGGGCACTGGCGGCATGCTATTGTCCTGTTCACAGGAGCCCCTGAGCTAGGCTTGGACCAAGTGCCTAGAAGGACACCCTTCAGTGCTTCATTGAAGGGAAAAAGGGGTTCAGATGAGGAAGCCCCAGGCTGAAGAAGCACTTCAGTCAAGAGGTTAGTCTTGACCTGCACCGAGGGCAGCTTCCAAGTCAAAGACCTCCGCTGCCCTCTTCACGACCATAGCATAAGACGCTTCCTCCTCCATAGCCACAGGAGGTGGGGAGAGCATACTAGCATCTGGAGGAGTATCCAGTCCACTGAGCTTCACCAGCTCCTCATATCAGCCCAATTCCTCACCAAGAGTGTCTAGCAGGTGTTCTGTTCTATAGGGTCCAGTGACTCCTCCCACTCTTCTCCCATTCCTGTAATCTCCTCAAAATGTTCAGGCAATGACCTAGAGCCCCTTGGCTCTGTCGGTGCCGTAATCGATCGGCGTTGATCCTGATCCAGAATCAGATCCATGAGTCCCCACCAGAGCAGAGGCTGGAGCTGTTGGCGCGGAACCTGATGGGGCCTCTTCCGACCCTGCGGGGCCTGGAGCCACACCGGATGGGTCCGTCCTCTCAAATACTCAGCGCGTGGCCAGGTAAATCTCTATTATTTGAGAGGAGATCGCACAAGCTCCTGGAAACTGAGGGAGGTGCGGAGTCGGATCTGGCAATTGCTTCACAGAACCGTGCATGAAATGTCAAAGGTCCGCACGCGTCTTCTCAATACTCAACGGATGAGGTAAAATCTGTCTAGATTTATTCTTCTTATGCTTCTTCCCCGAGTGTCACAAGGATGTTGAGAGCGATAAAGATGACTTGGGGCTGCTGGAGTGATCTATTGACCATCTCTTCTTTGATCGGGACTAAGATCTCCCAGTAGTTGTGCTAGACAGTGTCCACTTCTAGGCCACTAGCAGCTTTAGGGACCACTCCCTCAAAGCCTTCGGCACAAACGCCCAGCAGTCCAAGCATGATTTTGAGCGCTGTTCGCGGTCCAGACATAAGCACAGAAGTTGCGGGTCGTTAACTGACATGGCACAGTGACAGGCGCCACACGGTTTAAACCCTACTTTTCTAGAGGTCATCCCTCGACACACAAGAAAAAACACTTTAACAAAACGTCGAAAAAGTCTGTCAAAAAAAGACAGAGGGGTAGCTCTTCTCCAGATCAGGACTAACTGGTGGGGAAAGAAAAGAACTGACATCTGCGCACCTGGGTAGCGCCTATATAGCAGAGCAACCCGACGGCGTGCAGGGGTATGTTATGTTATGTTATGTTATTTATGTTATGTTATTTATTCTTTTGTATAGCGCAACGGTTACTCAAAAAGAGTATCCCGGCGCTTTTTAGGTAAGGGAAACAGATTTCAGAATAACACAACACAACTAAAAACAGGTTAAAAGATAAACAAAAAGAAAACAAACAACTGGGAGACCTATTGAGAAAACAGCCAGGTTTTGAGACCTCTTCTAAAATCAAGGAGAGTAAACGCCCCCCTCAAAGGGAGCGGTAGTGCGTTCCACATCTGTGGGGCCAACAGACTGAAAGAGCGGCCCCCCAGGCGAGCCCTCTTCACACGCGGAACAGCCGCCAAAAGTAGAGATTCTGACCGCAACGAGCGAGTCGGATGGTAGAAGGTCAGTCTCTTTTGAAGATGTTTAGCTCCCACCGCATGGAGCGCCTTGTAGGCCAGGGTCAAAGCCTTAAAGGCGATCCGTTTGCGGATGGGTAGCCAGTGCAACGCCACCAACAACCCAGAGGCGCTGGCCCGTCTACTTAGGCCAAAAATGGCCCTGGCCGCCGCGTTCTGTACAACTTGAAGCCTTTGTAGCAGATACTCTGGCAGGCCCAGGTAAAGAATGTTGGCATAATCCAACCTGGAGCCTATCAGAGCCTGCACCGTCAGCCTCCTGTGCTCCTCGGATAAGAGAGGCAGGAACCTCCGCAGCATTTTTAACAGGCCGAAGCAAGTGCCGGTTACCCCCAAGATCTGGGCTTTCATCGTCAGCCCCTTGTCCATCTTAACCCCCAAGTTTTTAGCCATGGGAGAAGAGCCGGACGGAGGGAACATGTCGATGGGCCACCAGGCCTGCCAGCTAGGCTCCGTCTCGCACCCAAAGAAGAGTACCTCCGATTTGTCGGAATTGCACTTGAGGCTGTTCCGTTGAAACCATGCGAACACAGCCCCAAGGCAATTCTGGATACTCTCCCCGTCAAAGTCGGCCCCTCTCTCGCAAGAGAAGAGGAGCTGGGTGTCGTCGGCATACGACACGATCCGGGCACCAAATGACTCCGCCACCGCCGCCAAAGGGGTCATAAAGATGTTAAAAAGGGTCGGGCTCAATATAGAGCCCTGAGGGACCCCGACTCCCAGAGGCGGCATTACGGCGGTGTCAGATGATGTCCAGATCGTTTGCCGGCGGCCGGCCAAAAAGGAAGAAAACCATTTGAGCACCGTCCCCCGCAGACCAATCTCAAAGAGTCTTGCGAGCAGGCCCTCATGGGGGACGGTGTCAAAAGCCGCCGACAAGTCCAACAACACCAGCATGACTTTGCCCCCGGAATCCAACACCCCTTTAATGGTTTCAGACACCTCAAGGAGCGCGGTCTCGGTGCTGCGATGAGAACGGAAGCCCGACTGGGAGTCATGTAATAACTCATGAGACTCCAGAAAATGGAGAGCACCGACTGAACGTGCTTCTCCAAAATTTTTACAAGGGCCGGCAGCAACGAGATTGGCCTATAATTGGCTGGGGCTTTCGGGTCAAGTCCCGGCTTTTTAAGCAGCGGGATGACCATTGCCTGCTTCCATACTGGCGGCACCTCTCCCAGACTCAACGACAGGTTGAGAAGAGGGTGCGCCAGCGGATTAACCACCTCCGCCAGTTTACCCAGGAGCTTAGCAGGGCAGGGGTCAAGCGGAGACCCAGATTTTAAGTTGCCCATAAGCGCTAAAGAAGCTGAGGCTGGCAGAGAAGGAAACTCAGCCAATAAGGCACCCTGCGCAACTGAAGGAGGCGAGCCCGCCTCGGGTAGCGGTAATATAACCAGTTCACTCGATAGAAAGGAGTCCTGGATAAGTTTGATCTTGCCAGTAAAAAAACATGCAAGATCCGCCGCCCAAGATTCTGCGGGCCCCTCTTCCGAAGCAGTAGTCCGAGGGGAGATGAATTCTCGAACGATGGTAAAGATCTCCTTACTGGAGTTCGAAGCTGCTTCGATTCTCCCCGCAAGATAGGCTTTCTTTTCGAGGCGGATGTCTCGGTGGTAAGCTTTCACCACCGCCATGTAGGCAGCCCTGTCCTTGCTGTCATAATGTGCCCGCCAGGCCCTTTCGGCTACCTTGCACTGCTGCCGCGTAGCCTTAAGAGCAGGGGTGAACCAAGGGGCCGAGACCCGCTTAGATGTCGAGCGGGGGGGCGGGACTGGGGCCAGGTCATTCAGCCTCTCCGTCAGCCATTCTTGCAGGGACTCCAAATCTCTCTCTAACTCGCCAGACAGAGAACAAGGGTGCTTCACAGCAGCCTGAGCCAGCATCTCAGGGGTCACCCTGCTAAATGCTCTAAAGGCTCGTCCCCGCTGCTGTGCGACAGGGTAAGGCGCCCTGGCGTTGCCGCTGATTACAAATTTGGCCAGCCAGTGATCCGACCACAAGACCGGGAGAATCTCTTTCACCACTAGAGGCGAGGTCGAGAAGACCTGGTCTAGAGTGTGCCCCTTGTCATGGGTCGGGCCCTGCAAATGCGGGGTAAGACCCAGCAGAGTCATAGCCTCCGCTCCCTCAAAAGTTCCAGATCTAGTCTGACGCCCAGGAAATTCAAAGGTAAGGAATTTGCAGCTAGAAATCTCTATCAGATACAAATCATGAACATATAATTCAATAATGGAAACAATGTAAATACATTAAAAGGAAGGCATCTTCATAATCAGCAAACGATACTTCTAAACAAACCAACAATGAAGCAAACCTAATATAATTGAAGCAGCAGCTAACTCAATTTCCTGCAGATTGTGACCATAAAGGTAACTCTTTTGCATGTAACTGAGGGACCTCACTCCACAAACTACAACTGACCTAATTCCAAGCTGTAAATGTATAGGGTGCAGCCAAAACCTGTTCTCGTCAGGTAAATTCGGCCAAGAACATGAAAAGCAAAATTTCTCTTAGAGCACTTTTCCCCACTTCTGTTAGGTGGGGGTGTGGGGAAACTGTGTTGCTTATCCTTACGGTTAGACCTGGTACCATTGGTGTGAGTCTCCCTTCCATTTTTCACTGATTGCCTCCTCTGTTTTTTATATGTTTTACTGGTTTAGATGCTTTGGGCACTATGCCACTGCTATTAAGTGCCACAGTGCAAGTGCTCCCTATTGTAAATTAATGTATTGATTAGTGACTCCATGATTGGAATATTTGATTTACCTGTCAGACCTTCGTATAGTGCACCATGTGTGCCCAGGGCCTGTAAATCAAATGTTACTGGTGGGCTTGCAGCACTGGTTGTGCCACCCACAGAAGCAGCTTGTAAAGTGTGTCTCAGGCCTGCCAGTGCCGAGCCTGTGTGCAGTCTGTGACTGCCATGTCGACTTGGCAAGTGCACCCACTTGCCAGTCCACCCACTTGCCAGTCGCTAAACCTTCCCTTTTCTACATATAAGACACCCCTAAGGTAGGCCCTAGGGCTGGGTGCATTGTATGTAAAAGGTAGGTCATGCCCGGATGTGTGTGGCATGACCTGATAGTGAATTACAGCCTATTTCGTTTTTCACTATTGCAAGGCTACCTGTCTCGATAGGCTAGAATAAGCAGTTTGATGATAACATTTTATAATCCTAACTGACGCGGGGAACATAGTAGAAATTTGTGGTTAGTATGCCTGAACTCAGAATGATAAAATACATCTTTTAGTGAAGTTGGTTTTAACATTCTGTGTTTGAAAATACCACTTTTAGAAAGTAGGTATTTTCTTGCCTAAACTATCCAGCCTGCCTCTGCTAGCTTGAGTATTGTATGTCTGGTTTTGTGAGTGACAGGGGCTGGGGGGTCCAGGAGACAGGGTGAGTCAGCACAAGGCTGAATAGACCTATCTGCATTGGGAGTGGTGGGCAGAGTAGCACCTGGGCCTGAATAGGGCTGTGCCTGCCTTCCACAATTCTGGCTCCACCTCCTGTGGTGTGTCTGATGTACCTGGTCCACACTGACAAAGGAAGAAGGTGTGCACTGGCAGAATGCACCAATAACTGGTTTGGACTAGGTACAGGACCCTCTGCTTTCAAAGAACAAAGAGAATAGTAGTATAAATATGGGGGCCCAGACCCCAAGACTTTAGATAATTTCTGGGAAAACAAGACAAACCTTTGCCAAGGAGAAGAACCAAGGAAGCTGCAGGAGTTTTGACTGCCCCTCTGCCAGTGTGCTGTTTGCTGGATTGGCCTGCAGTGGTTTCTTTATTGCCAAGGAAAGGAGAAGGAACTTTTAAGGAACTTTCATCATCTTGCAGAATATTTCTCTAAGGGCTTGAACTTGTGTTTGCCTCCTGCTGAAGTCTCAGGGCTACAAGACTTCACCACCAGCTCCCCTCTGAATTTCCTTGCTGGGAATTCTGTCTGCAGAAGCCTGCGTGTCGCTGGAAGCGCTGTGCCGTCGCATCGCCGGAGAAGCGTGTCGTGGCCGCAGAGGCCACCGCATCACCAGAGAAGCGTGTCTTCGCCGCAGTTGCTTGCCATTGCATCACCGGAGAAGCGCGTCACCACCGCAAGGGTCGCCATCGCATCACTGGAGAAGTGTGTCGCAGGGCCTGTCGCGGCTCAGAAGTTGTCGAGTCACCGCACGGCCGTCGGGTGTGCACGCATCGTCTTCACGTCGTCGCATCGTATCAAGGGCACCATCTTATCGCATCGCACCAGATTGTCGCATCGCATCGAGGCGCCATCTTGCCGCATCGTAACCGGAACGCAGTACGAGAATCAACACATCCCCCTCTCGCCGGTAAGGAACAAGACGCATCCCGTACTCTGCGCAAGCATTGAGGAGCGACGCATCGTCTTCCCCGAAGCAAGGAACGGGCGCATCACCCTCCCTGCGAACCTTTTGTTTGTTTTGCGTTACGCATCCAAGGTACTTTTGTGAGAAAAGTGTCGCATTTATCATCAACTTGAACTAAGTTACTTCTACCATCTTTAAGTCTATTTTGAGTACAGTATACTGGATTTTTGTCGTTTGTGGTATTGTGTTAAATCTATATAAATAATACTTATTTTTATACAACCTGTATGGTGTCAATTTGTAGTGTTTTCACTGTGTTACTGTATGTGTTCACAAATGCGCAAAACACTGCCTCTGAGATAAGCCTGTCTGCTGGTGCCAAGCTACCAAGGGGGTGAGCAGGGGTTATCCAGGAGTGTAATCCCCTTTCCCTGACTTAAAAGCAAGGGTCCTTATGTGGACAAAGCGGTACACCATTGCCAACTAGAGACCCCCAGTTCTAACACTTACTGCCAGGCAATTTTAAATGTGAACACTTGTCAGCATACAACTGCCCATTGGCCAGTTACCCAGTCGCTTCTAGCTTTTAACAAAGATCTTAATTTTCATTAGCCTCATAACACAATGTTTCGTACTAAGATATATGTAATTTCCTATCCATTTATGACTGTAAAGTTTTGTACAAAAATATGTAATAAAATATTGTAATTGGATAAATGTTCATTTTTGTCAGTCACATTACATGGTTTTCATACACTCCTTTATGTATGTTAAAAAAGAAAAAAGGCTCAGCTTGCACAAACCTTTGATTCTTGTAGCGTGTTGATTAACTCTTCGTTGTCCAAAATATTCCCCTCTGAAGCAAAAAGGAGCTTTAGAATTCTGTCCTCTATTGCTTTCAGTTGATTTTTATCAGAATTTATTCTTATAATCAGCTGGTTTCGTTGTTCCTCTAGATCAGGTCTTTCTAAGCGAACCACATCACTAGAAATGAAATTAAAATAATTGATACAAAAATAAATATATAAATGAATGCCTTCTTACCACAGACTTGATGTTGATTACTTGCAATATGATCAAAGATGCAATAAAAACAAGGCAACATTAGTGAAACAGAAGCTAAAATACTAATAGGGAAATGTAAATGCTCACAAAGGTGTTCTTTATGTAGTTGTGTCATGCTCCCTGTTGAGACGTGAGTTACACTGAGATCTATAAACCTGATTGACAAAGCATTTTCTTTGAGTAGTTTTCATAAGCCAGTATGTCTTGCTCGGGGTTACTCACAAGTAATTCACTCCTAAACCTGGAACAAGACACACTTACTCATAGAAACAGCTGTGTCAATCAGGGCTAAATATTCAGGTGTAACTCACACCTACACCTGGAGTAAACCTAAAGTAAATAAGGGCCTGGGCTTCGTCCCCACCTATCTAAGTGATGATTTTGTTACACATATTGAACTAGCCCAGTTCTTTCAGAAGATACGATTGGCCTTTTTCTTTACAGACGACACAGAAGCTGGTGACCATATAAGAGAAACCAACTCGGGCCTGAGGAACAAATCGACCTTCAACCCACCTCATATATTTGGTCCCACCAGAAGTGTCTACTTTTGAGAAAGCTTTGATCAAAGAATTCAAAAGACTGTCGGTGAAGATGCCCTACTTCAATCTGTCCAAAGTCAAGCTGCACTGTCTCCAACAACTGGGTATAGATAGTGAGGTAGTGATAAAGCCGGCAGACAAAGGAGGTGCCACAGTCATTATGGACAGCCAGAGGTACCAAGAAGAGTGCCAATGGCAACTTATTGACGCTAGAGTCTACCGCTGCCTACGGCTGGATCATACCCCTAGACTCCTGTCTACCATAAGAACATTGGTGGAGAAAGGGAAAATGCAGGTTGGATCACCAAGTCTGAATCAGAATTTCTGGTTACAGAAACAGCCAAGAACACTGTATCTTTATATCTTACCCAAAATACACAAATCTACCAGACCCCCACCAGGATAACCCATTGTCTCTAGCATCGTATCACTGCTTGAACCACTTTCCCAATTCGTGGACTGGTTCTTGCATTCTATTGTGGCGGAAATGCCATCCTACCTACAAAATACCAATCATGTACTGAATTTACTGACTCAGATTGCCTTTGACCCAGAGAAATACCTGTTGGTATTTTTTGATGTGGAATCCCTCTACATCAACATCCCACAAGATGAGTCCCTATAAGCAGTCAGAGAGCTTCTGGGCCAAAGAACGCGGGATAACCTGACTCCTACATCCTTTTAGATATATTGCATCACAGTCACCATGAATGAAAATTCCTTCCAATTCCAAGAACAATTGTACTGGCAGGTCAAGTGTACTTCGATGGGCAGTACCGTTGCCCCGAGCATGGCTAACCTCTACATGCACAGCTTTGAGTCCCTCCATATTTACCCACCTGAAAACCCCTACTCTACCAATCTCATAGTCTGGAAGAGATACATCAATGACATCCTGGTGATATGGGAAGGTTCAGATCACTTATTAAAAACCTTTGCCGTTTGGCTAACTCCAGGAACCCCCATCTGAGGTTCACGTGTGAATTCAGTAAGACTTACCTTCCCTTTCTCGATCTACGGCTATATCCTAAGGACGGTGGCATTTGTTCAGAGCTATATAGAAAACTGATGGCTCACAACTCCCTCTTGAGCTACACTAGCTTCCACCTACATGCTCTCAGGAACAACCTCCCTGTTGGACAGTTTCTAAGGATATACAAAAACTGCACTGAAGTCACGAAATACAGAGAACATGCTGACACACTCAGCACCCATTTATCAGAACGATCTTACCCAACTAAACTCATACAGAAAGCATCCATAAGGGATAGACATAACCATTGTAAAGTCCTGCTTGAAACATACACCAAAAGCCCCATGGACCGCATTACCTGCGTCAGCACTTATAGTCACCTGACCAATATTGTCAAGCGATCAATAAACAGGAACTGGTCCATTCTCAATACCGTGGCAAATTAACTACCAAAACCCATCTTTGCCCTTAAACGCAGCAAGAATATTGGGGATATTCTGGTACACACACGACCAAGAGCACCATCTCCCACAATGAGAGAGTCTTGGCAAAACACTTTACGGTCTACCTTGCCTGCAAAAGGACATCAACCTTGTGGATCATGCTCCATCTGCCCCTACACCACCTCTATGTCACAGATAGATCTAGGTCTGTCCACTCCCTGGGAGTTACGCACCCTCACCAATTGCAATAAAGAACAGGTTATTTACATTATACGCTGCCCCTGCATTTTAATCTATGTGGAGAGGACCACATACAAGGTGAGACAGAGAATATTGGAACATCAGAGTTCAATACGGTGTACGAAAGACAACACCAAACTTACAAGACAATATCTAAATACAGGACACACTGTGCAAGACATCCTCTTGGTTATTATAGACAACCCCAACTACTTTCACACAATGGGTACTCACGAAAAAGTATTATTCAGCAGGGAGCAAAGATGGATTTTCAGGCTCAGCTGCGACAGACAAGGACTAAATGATGACATCCTGTGGATGAGTCTAGGATGATGGATATCCCACTCACAGAGTACATATTAACTAGGCGATATGACGATCCACCACACGTAAATCATTAGGTCCTAGTATTTGACCATTCCTGAAGTTTACTTACTGCTTGACCTACTTGCAGTCATCCTACACTGACTGTGCTAGCTACATTGCTACTCCATACCATGTGACCCAGTTTATCCTATAAAATATTTTCAGGGTCCCCTGATCCCTCCCAACACTATCTTTATATCTATTTTTATTTTTATTGTTGGCTTCTCCCATTTCCAGTTCTATATGTTTATATGTGTTCTCTCCAGGACATGCATATCGCTCTGTAATTGCTGCAACACTTTACAGTCCCTTTTAAAAAAAAAACATAGTCTATGATCTATCCCTCTCTTTAAAACGGGTTTCTTGCCTAATACGCATGCCCATGGACCTAGGAACTACACTTGCCACGGTCCTTTGAGCCATGCCACGCTAGGTGCCCTCACCGCGTCATTTTGGGCGCACTCCTCTTGATCTGCAACGTCCTGGCGGTGCATCTCTGTCAGGAACTCGATAGCTAGTGCCCTCATCTGCCTACCAAGATGGAAAAGCCTAAATTTGCCTGTTATTCAAGGTTGTGGAGACCGCGCCCCCACCTGTGGCTGCTCTTGCGAAACTGCAGCTTTTGATTGCTCAGACTGGTTTCAAGACTATCCAAGATGGCGGCCGCCATTTAATCAAACAAATGCACTCTAGTCTTTCTGCAGGGCACTTGAGCCGTAGTGGACCTTTTGCGCGAGGTCCCTGTGAGGCGCGCACTTCAACTGTCAACCTGGATGGAGAGCAGTGTTTTGCCCTTCGCACCTGCTCTGAGGAGAAAGTTTAGCTACAGAAACACTCTGGTTTTAATCACGCCTTTCGCGGAAGGGTGTGCACACCAGAGGAGCTCTGTTACAGCACGCGTGTGAGAGCGCGTTAGTACGGTTAGGATTAACGCGACCGCATGAAACTACACATCCCAGCATTCCTGCACGCGCGTTACGTCCCGGCGTCTTCCACAAAAGCGGAAGCACTGCGAGGTCGCGCATCGGAAATTCTTCCTGGCGACCGGAGTTGGAGTTGTATGCAGGAGGTCCTGACGCCGGTGAAAGTCTATACCTGCAGGGCCCTTGGATTATATCACAAATTCATCCGTCCGTGTGGGGGCGGACACGGAAGTACTGTCTACCGGCATACGGTCGGGTAAGGGTGTGGTGCACCAGTCCCTTCCGCGGTGCAATCCTCTCTGTTTCTACCTTCCCTTACCCGTTGGAGAGCTCTGCACCAGCTCGTGCGGAGGAAGGGAGGATTGGTATTCTAGACTGGAATAGTTTATGACACCAAGAGGGTTCCAGGCCCCTGATATATGTTTAATGTTGGTTTCTGTTCAGGAGCATTTCGAAAAGGCTCCGTGGCCATGACTTTTGCCTAAAAGAAAATAGACTTGTTTACATAGGGGTGAGAATGATCACCGTGTCCTCTGTGGGCCAAACCTGGGGGAGCTAGGCTAAGTGAGAACGGCCATTGATGGTTCAATTGGTGGCAAGAACCTTATATTGTTTTGGCTGCAAAATATTGCTATACTACGCATTCAACCACACGTTGCCACTCCATGATGCAATAACCTGGATCATGCAAACGTACCAGGTTCATTCTAAAACGACCTCTGGCATTTATGATGTTTGGTATTGCTGTCTGTTATTATGCTTGTGACTCTCTTTTAACAGGGGCTCTCTGAGTGGTAGCTGTATACGCTCGATCCCTGTGAGGTCCAGTAGAGTCTCTATCAGGGTAGGTTCTGGTGTAACCATATGTGTTCCGGATTAGCGAGATTACTGTGCAGGCGCTAAACTTCATTGTGGAATAATACTCTGATGTATTTCTTGTTTATTGCATGTATCCCCCTTGCAGCTAAAACAAGTCGCAAAGAAAGACTAAACATCCCTGCCCGAGGTAGAGGGTCTGGTTCTAGTGGGGCCGGTCTTTTTATTTTACAGGTACCACAATAGAATCTGTGTTCCTTCTCCCTACTGCAAGGAGGCGTGGAGTCCAGGGGTTAGGATAGGTGCAAGGTGCTAATCTTTTTTCTTTGTGTTTTACAGATCTCCCTCCCTGCTGTCCCCTTCCTTTCCTTCCCTTGCTTGATCCTCCCGCTGACCTGTGTCATAACGACTTTCAGGCTTGGGTAGATCAAGAGGTGGACCATATATAGCAACAATCCGCTCTCGAGGACTGAACCAACGTGACAAGCTCCCCCTAGTGGTATTTTGTTGAATTATTCCTTTCTATCCTGAGAAAACATAACTGGTCAAGACTCGAGTTGAACCTCGTCCAGGACAGCGAGATAAAGTAAGGCAGAAGCTTCTAAGTTTTGTAGAACTGACTAAGGCAACTCAGAGACAGAAACACCTTTAGTCAGTCCTTTGTGAATAAACCTTTGTTAAAACTAATTCAGTCTTCAACAGAGAATTTCAATAGCATCTAAGGACAATTCTTGGTTCAGTGCTTTAAGTATCATTTTACACATTTAAGAGAGAGGCAAGCCTATCTCAACAACCTACCATACAGGACCCAGTCCAGCTGCCCTCGTTGATGTCAACTCAACCCCCAAATGCTCCCGGTCCATCTACCTGTCTTAACCTGCCCCGAGTTGCTACTGGTCCGGCCCCCTGCGAACAACCTTCTAACCCAAAGGCTCTCGGTACACGGGGTCTGGGGGCGGGTAGGCTTCAACCTAACCCGCTTGTGAATTTTGGTAAAAATGGCCTGACTAAATCTCCTTCCTATCCGCAGTTACCCCCGAAGCTTCGTCTTACGTGGTGGTGCTTACGGGAGTACCTCCATTGCCCAGTGATAGGGGGGAATCCTACAATGAATTAAAAAATAAAGTTATCTATTGGCTAAGTAACCATAGACCTCTGAATGGAGTAGGTTTGGGGGAGATTTTGTTTGTGCGGAGAGTTTGTTGGTTGGGGACCAGACCTAAAGATATTCGCGGGGATTGTGTTATAATTAACTTCAGGGATCCGAGAGTAGTTGGTCATATATTGGATCATGGAGGGTCGACTAAAGTAGGCTCTATCAATACCTGTCATCTGGGGTATTTTTATATGCATCCCCGTATTCCAAGGCCCTTGGATCTATCCTATTTCCATCAAGACAGCCAGGAATATGACTATAATATTCCGGTCGCCAATTCATTTAATGCACTTAGTTCTGTGGATTGACCACCACCATTGAGGCACGTTGAAGGAAGGGCTATGAATGTGAAAGGGGGTCAGGTAATGGATGGCTGTAGTACGGAGGCGGCACCTCACAATTTGGTATATGGAACTGGGTTAGGAGCAATAGTTATTCCCCTATCCTCCCAAAGTAACAGCCCAGCACGAGGGATAATAGAGTCAGGTATTCTAGACCCAGTAGCATCTCCCTCCTCTGTTGCCTATGCACTTTTTGAGGACTGTTCCTCTCAAGCAGCGACATGTAGATCCTTAGTAGGGTCTTGGAACGTGGCTGGACTGGGGTCCAAACTCCCCAATCCAGAGTGGGGAGAGCTTATGGATAGTTATGACATATGTTTGTTTCAGGAAACATAGCTACGGTCTATCCCAGTGAGGGTAGGTTATGCGTCTTTCCATACACCAGTGGTCCAAGGAGTCAGGGGAAGACCTTCAGGGGGGTTAGCCATCTGGGTTGCTTCTCATCTTGGTTGTTCAGTTAAGACCATTGATACTCAGTGCCCAGATATTTTATGCTTAGTGCTTAACTTCTCTGCTGGCTATTCGTTGGTAGTACTTAATGTCTACTTACGTCCTTATCCCCTCCAGTTGGGCTTATTGATTGTGGGTGCCTTAGATGCTCTTTTACATTCTCTTCCCCTAACGTCTCACAAAATTATAGGAGCAGATCTTAATTGTCATTTTGAACCCCTTCTTGGGATACCTTCAGTGACCTCGGATGAGGACGCAAATTGTACAATCCCAGACTGTATTATGTACCCGCAAAAACGTTTATTGCCTTTGGCCCTTGAGATTAATAAGTTAGTTATTTTACATTCTCTTAGGGCCTGTAATGGCAGACTCCTTCCCGATGTCCCGGGTTCACATACTTTTAATAGACCTGGGAATTTTTTCAACAATTGATTATATTCTATTATATTCTAGTGAATGTGGATTTTTGGGGCTATCTGGGAGCTTTCTCTGTCATCCCTAGGGTTGACAGTGATCACAATTTACTGACACTAGAACTAGTAGATAATATCGGTGGTCGTAGTGTTTCTAGGGGTTTAGTAACAACGAGCAGTGTGAATTTGGTTCTAGCAGCAGGTGGCAGACGCATTAGGTGGACAAAAATTGAGACTGAAGAGGCTAAATTGGCGGAATTATACCACCATGTTGCCTGTTCTCTAGCAGAGGTCTCCCACCTCTTGAGTCTTAATGGAGATTCATCCCAGCATTATCTCCTGGGTCTGCAGTCCATTCACAATAAACTCCTTAGCTCCATGGCCGGTTATTTTTATAGTACTACCACACAGAGGCCTAGGATAATCAAGAACGATCACTGGTATAACAAAAGTTGTAGGTTGGCTAAGAGTGCTTTGATTAAGGAAGTAAAGTTGGGCACTCAGTCAAGCATTAGATTGGCGAGGGATAACTATAAAAACCTGATGAAGGAGGCAAAATCCGAGTGGGAGGACTCGAGGTGGTCAAGTATTAAGCTAGCCCTTGAAGCCCGAGATTTCAGGGTATTCTGGAATCTTGTTCGAGCTGGTTCGGCAGGAAGTCCATCTGCAATTATTCCCAACCTTAGCAAAGAGGTGTGGCTAGAGCACTTTAAGCCCCTCTATTCGCTTAGTAATTTTGACTGTGGAATAGACCTAGCAACCCAAACAAATGCTATTGCTATGGCTTATCTGGAACATGTGGACTCGGAGAGCCGAACCTGTACCCTTTTGGCAATCGAGCTGGCTCTCAGTAGTTTATCGTTGGGGAAAGCTCCGGGCCTTGATAGGATCCCAGGTGACTTATATCGAAGTGAACAAAAAATCTGGGCTCCTTACATTTGGGTTTACTTTAATGCTATTTTGCAGGGCCTCGAGATTCCCCAAACTTGGTTAGGAGCTGATATTATACCTATCCATAAAAAATCTTCCCCCCTGGACCCGGCTAACTATCGCCCTATAAGTTTGATAGATGTTCTACAGAAACTGTTTGCCCGCATGCTCTTAACAAGATTACAGAGTTGGATGGAACATCAGATCCTAACTTCTCTTCAAGCGGGCTTTCGAGCAAAAGTTTCCACTATCGACCAACTGTTCAGATTACAGTTGGTCTATTGGAAGACGGTTTCTATTGGAGCTGGAAATTTATTTTTGATTTTCGTGGACCTTCGGTCTGCGTTTGACATGGTTCAAAGGGAGAAGCTCTGGGCGTTACTATTGGAGATGGGCGCCCCCCCTTATTTGTGCCATCTATTTAAGCGTATGCATGATGGAACATATGCAAGGGTGAGATACGGGAGAAGCGGGGAAAGTTTGGGTCCATTCCCGGTTGAAAAGGGTGTAAGGCAGGGGTGTGTTTTGGCTCCAACTTTATTTTCTCTTTTCATCAATGGGTTGATAGATCATTTATTGTGTGCTAGTAATCTGGACTCCCCAAGGTTAGCGGGGCGAAAGATACCTGCCCTAATGTTCACGGAAGACACGCTTTGTCAAAATCTTTTATGGGCATCCAGCGTACATTAGAGGCATTCTGCTCCTTTTGTAAACTAAGGAATCTGGAACTGAACCTATCCAAAACTAAATTTATGGTCTTCAGCTCTAGCCCAGCCAACTGTCCTCATCCTCAGATGGAAGGAATAGTGCTAGACCGAGTATCTACATTTGATTACCTGGGGGTAACTCTTAATGATGAAATGACATGGGGGTCTCATTTGGCGAAGGCCAATTTGAAGTTGACACAATCTGTGGGGGGTATTTTGAAGGTTTTTAATCCTTGGGCCCCCCTATGGAAATCTATAAATCCCAAGCAAGAGGGGGTGTGCTGTATGGTGCAGAGCTCTGGGGCCATTGTAGCATTGCCCCACTAACTTTAACTGAGAACAGTTTTATTAGGCGGCTTTTGAAATTACCCATGAGTACCCCCTTAACCCCCCTGAGATGGGATTTAGGTCTGGTTCCTATTGATGAGACTGCCCCAAATCGTCCACTCCTGTACTGGAGACGTCTTTGGTCAACACCTGAGCTTGTGAGCTATAGGCAGAACCTTGGTGATCTCTTGTCAAGAGGGAATACGGGGAAAATCCCATGGCTAATGCACATTAAGAACCTGTGTTATGCCTTAGGTAAGGGGGACCTGTGGACGTCACCAGAGGAGTCCTGTGTTTTACAGACCAAGAAATCATTGAGTGCGGCTCTTCAGCACTATCGAATGGAAATATTACTAAATTCTTCCTTGGGTAGGCTTACTATCACCTTTTTGGATATCAAGATCAGTCCCCATTTTGAACATTTTTGGGATGTTATTCAGCCTCCATTGGCCAAGAAATTAGTTCAGACATGGTTCTCTTCCTCTGAGGGCTTTAACCCATAGGTGGTCCAGCTCGCCCTGTCCAACGAGTTTTTGTCCAGAGTGTGTTGATACTTGCGAGACAGAGTTGCATGTTGTGCTCTTTGCCCTCTCTACATCAAGGCAAGAGCAAAATGGATTATCCAACTCTGCAAGTCTAGGGGTCTCAGGGATTATCAGGAGGTATTTAGAATCCTCAAATATGATACTACCCCCATGATAGTGTTTGCAATGGCTAGATTCCTCCTTTCCATGTGGTATTCAAGGTGTATAAAATTGAAAATCGATAGACCATAATCTGCTCTTACTGAGGTGAATTTAGCATTGTAGCGAAAGTGCCTTTAGGTATGAGATTTGTCTAAGGATGGGATGTTGTTCTAAGTGTCTACATCTTCATTGATATCACTTTGTCTTTTCAATAATGGATTCAATTGTGTTTTAAATGTTCATCTAATTTTTAAAACATGTTCTTAATTCTTGATGGCTTATATTACATGCAAATGTTCATCTTCTATTAATTTTATTGTAAATATGTATTTATGTCTTTTTATGGTATTATACCGAAATAAAAGTTTTTGACTGACTAAAGATTCAGGTAGGTAATCTATATTCTGTGAGAGTTATCTAGGTTTAGGGAGGTGTTTTAGAGATATAGGTCTGTTCTTTTCATCCTTCTGCCGGTTTTGCCAGAACACTTTCATGGGGTTAAGAAGACAGACGTACACTTCATACAGCATAGAAGATACCCAGAAAAGAGAAGGTCTGACGGATTCTGAACACGCAGGCAGTCTCTCTTTCTATTCCCATTCATTTTTACCCCCCGCAGGTGTTAGTTCAACTTCTAAGTTTGTACTGGCACCGTGGCGGGGACTTGGGAGCTAGTCATCGGCTTCTGTGGAAAGTCTGCCACTTAGGTAAGAGTTCTGACATTCCCCTGCTAGCCTGGACCTCCACATCCTGCAGGACACAGACTGCTGTGCAGGTAAGCTGGACAGCACTCTTAGTACTCCCCTTGCATGGCCATACGACTGGTAGATCACCTGTCTCCCGGTCAGCTATGTTTAATATCCAGTTACCCACCGGCCCTTTAATGTATATGACATGTTGCACAAAGGCTGGCCTGGTCTCCTTCATTTTTCTTCATTTTTGCCATGTGCTAAGCTCCCGGTTCAAAACCATTCCAAGAGATTGTATCACTGCTATTCCGATGTTAGGGACACGTGCCCCTGTAGATAAGCTCTGTACCATAGATGACACACTTTGCTTTCTAACTGTATGAGCAAGCTCCCCAGGTTTATTATGGACTTGGTGGATTACTTAAATGCCCTTTTTTTTAATAACATTGTGTGCTTCCCCTGTCTATCAACACACTATTTCTAAAGGGATTGCATGTTTTTGTGTCACCTCCTCTGAATGTTTAGCCCTAAGGTTATGTCCCTGTTTAGCCCCAAGGTTACGTCCCTGTTGATTAATATTCTAGATTTTGTATTGCCCCTTTTACTCCTAGCAGCATTAAACAACCACGTCACCTCTGTAGGATTCCGACCTTCTGTTTTTTTGGCTGCTTACTCCCATTTCGCAACATGCGCCCTAACATTGAGAAGTAGAATTTTAGGAACAAACAGACGCCTTGTCCCTTTTGCACTGCTCTATGACACTAAACTGTCTTTTCCTAGTGTATTATATTAAAACACCAACCCCCAACCCCCTCTTGTTTTTACATCTGACAACTACCCGTGTTTTTGTTTATCATGTCACACCATAACATGCCAGACCTACCACAAAAGTTGATGTGTGCTTTTCCTCCTTGCTTCTCCATTCTTTTATTTCTTTATTGTTCTCTAGCCGTGCACACAGTGGGGTAACCTTCAAGACTGGAGAGAGGTATCTAATTCTCACTCATTTGGTAAGAATACCCATTTTACTATGTTTATTCCGTTATTATTGTTTAATTTGGCGAGTCTTTTCACTGTATGAAACACATGATTGATGGCTCCTCTTTTTGGCCTCTGTTCTTTTGTTGTGTTTGTTTTTCAGATGATACGGTGGGCCCATTCCTCTATTACTCCAGGGCAATTGCTCATTTATACAGGCTCCTGAACTGTGGTAGCCCAAAACAAAAAATATATATATTTTTTCATTTTCACCTTTTTGTATTGGATGTAGAGTGACATATCATTTGGTCCTGAAGAATGACACTGAACCCCTTGTGGGGTCTTTAAAAGCCAGAAACATGTTGACCTATCACAGGGGTACATTTGCTGATAACCCCTAGTCCACTCTTTCTTTTTAATTCTGTCCTAGGAGTCTGCGGAATAAAACACTTTGGCCTCCCAGATACTGTTTTAACCCCCACACATTTTCTTTTTTGCACTCTGCCCCTCACCACCCATACCCTTGGTCCCTTCCCTAAATCACCTCAGCTCCTCTTCTAGCCCAGAAGAGTGGTAGCCCACACCAGTGACCTTGCGGGCCTGGTGTGAGGAGGAAACCCTATGATGAAGCATGTCACCCTCGGGTGAGTGAGGATTATTGTCCTGACAGAGGTCTCCTCCCATGCAACAGAGCACCTTTGTGGCCCAGTACCATCATGATATAATAAGCGGGGAGCTTTTCTTTTTCTTTCCTTGCCCCAATTCATGACCTGCGAAACGTACTTTTAGTGATTTCACATTTAGACAGGGAGTAGCACGGTCTCCCACATTGGGCCTCTCCCTTTGATTCCACGTGTGTATTACCAAACCTGAAGTAAGCCATACCTCTTCACAGAAAAAGCTTTGAGAACCGCCCCTGTGTGTGATTCCTTGCAAACCTACTAATACTGCAGGTGTGAACCTCTGAACTGCGCTCAGCTGCTTTAATTTCTGATCAGAAGGTCTACTGAATTCAAGCAGGTCTAAAAGGACAAACCCTAATACGTTTTTGCCTTTACAGCTTCACCAACTTTGCTTACTAGAGACTTGCTGGCGGTGGTCCTAAAAAGGGCCGACCTCCATCGCTGGAACTTTGAAGGCGGGTCAGTGTAGGAAAGTAGGATCTGCTTTCATGGTTACCCCCACTTTTGGCTTGGTGGCAGTGTTTTTGAACAAGTCTGACTGAGATCAGGACCCCAGTTACTGTGCTTTCTCCCCTACATTGATTTGGTAAGTACTTTTGGTACCTCCACAATTGGCTACTGGTGTACCCATGTAAGTCTCTAGTATGTGATACTAAGGTACCCAGGGCATGGGTACACCAGAGGTCTCCCATGCGATGCAACATGTATTGTACCGCCCATGGGAGTCCACCTAAACATTGACTACAGGCGTGTCATTGCAGCCTGTGTGAGTTGGTGCTTGCACCTCTCAAAACCCATATAGGTTTTCTTATATATGAGGTCACTGCACTTAAAACGCATAAGTTACCCCTATGGCAGGCTCTTCAGTCCAGAGGGCAGCATGCATGGTTATAAGTGTGAGGGTGACCCTGCATGAGCAGGACACCACTACGACCCCCGGAGTCTATTCTCCAGGCTTTGTAAGTGTAGTCAACCATTTTAATACATATAGTGGAATTCAGTCATTATGAGATATCTACCTATATAATGGCTGCACCGAACCTGGCCATGGTTGGTATCAAACATGTTGGAATCATACCCCAACACTGATTCCAGTGTTGGAAGTATGATCTCTTGTACTGGGGGGCTCTCTTGGGGTACCACCCTGGAATACCTGTAACAGCCTTTCAGGGTCTGCCAGAAAGCTAGTGCTGATGCCGACCACAGACACTATTTTGGCCTCCTACTGCTGAGACAAGATCGATCAGGGGAAGGTAGAGCAACAGTTTCCTGTTACCGGAAGGTGTGACCACCTCCCAGACAGTACGTAGTGTATTGGGCTGTGGTGGGGGCGCTTGCCAGCGCCTTCAGACTGCTTTGAATGGCACATTTGGTGCCCTCCTTGCATACTCCAGTGTGAGCCAGTTCAGGGAGCCCTTAGCTCCTGCTCTGGTGCGAAATTGGACAAGGGACATAGGAGTATCCTCCCCTCTGTCCAGACCCCTCTGGGAGGGAACCCCGAGTTGTTCTAACCCTTTCCTTTGGGTACTTAAGGGCTTACCTGTGGCTGGGTCCATAGATTTGTCGTGGGACAAAACTCAAGCCTGAAACTATGTCGCTCTTCGACTCCCTGGACACTAGGACTTCGTTGGGTTTCGACTGGAACCAAGACTACACCAAGGAAGACTTCTCCTGCTCCTGGTCTTGCAGTTCTTCAAGTCTTCTTTGTAGTCTGTGTCTGTGTTTCTTCCAGGTTCTTCAACAGACCTGTGGGCATCAAGGACACCCAAGGAAATCTCCCTTCAAGTGAAGGAGTCACTCCCCTGCATCTGCAGGCATCCGCAACGAAGCTGACCGGTCTGCTACTCCTGTCGTCCTACGGACTTCCCAAGGTTCAGCAAGACAGTGGTGGTTCTGCAACTCCCTCAAGGCTTTACCTTTCCTCACTGCAATTTTGAGGCAATTATCACTTGTTTGAACCGCTGGGACCAAACCCTTGTGCACCGTGTCGACTTGCTAGGCTACAAGAAGCTCCAGACTCCAGCATCTCTTCCTTCAACTTTGGTGAGCTGCTCAAGGTCCTCTTGCGACTCCTATGCCTTTGGCCTGTGGATCCTCCTAGGGACCCTTTACTGCTTCAGTGGGCTACCGTGCTTACTTTGGGCCTGCTCTGACTCTCCTGCTGTTGGTGAGTTCCTTGAACCTTGCTGGTCCCAACATTGCTCCTTCTTTGCTCTCCACGCCAGTTGCGGCTACCAAGGCTTGTTGGTGCTCCCGCCGGACACAGACCACCTAGTCACTGACATCCGACGTGGTAAAGCTCGTGTACAGCTCCTGGTCATCCTCCGTATTGCCTGGTCCTCACAGCTGCAGCAACAAGGTGGGCATTGCTCTGAGGGAAGTGACCTGCTTAGGGTCACCGGGTCACTTGCGACCACCTCTCAGCCTTCCATAGAAATGAAGAGTTGGTAAGACATTAGAGAATACAAACAAAGTAAGCTTTATTCAGGATACACTAGAGTGGATCCGGTCTGACCAGCCTCCTTGGATTGCTGCAGAGGGACTGACTTCAGCAAGCATGGTGTTACAATAAGTATAACTCAAAACCAATAAAGACCCGCCCATTTCTGGAAATTCCCAGTTGGTAGCTGGTGAACAAAAGAGATACAGAAGGATGGGTTTCGATCCTGAGACCGGGCACATGCTATCTCAGCGCCAAGGTCACTCTGCCTGCACCCGCCGCTCTAAGAGTTGGAGCAGGCCTATCTAGAGGGAAAGGTATGCACAGAAAAAGACAGTGTGTTCTTTAGTACAGCGAAGCTCAACCTTGGAGAAATGAAAACAATTGCAGCTGCTTTCAGCTGGGGTAGAACATGAGAGAGACAGAAGTTAATTTCGATCATGACTCAAAGTGGCGGCTGGAAATAAAATGGTGCTGCAAATGCTAACTTAAGACATACACTGCATGGATAACTCAGCTAACACATTTTTATTCCAACAGACCCTCCTTTTAGCATTCTCTAAGCCATTGTAGGGCTACCTGGAAACAGATAACATATTGCAAAAAGTAAACGTTACCCCTATAGGCTGATGTGTGCATGCATGATCAATATTCGAAGATACCTTCATCAATTATCATAATATCATTAATATCCTGCAACATCATGACCGTCGCATTAGTGGCAGGAGCTACTATCCTTTGTTTAGGCTTCAGAGTACTCATGCAATAAGCGCAATAAGCAGGGAGACAGTGTATGTATAGACAACATGTAAAGATAATACCAGCCACTACAACCAGGAAGATAAGGATCTTCCAACCCCAGGATGTGAACAAACCCCAGAACTATCTAGAGAGGGTCCAAGTACCATTTTCTTGGTGTATGTCAGATGAAAGCCTATGCAATTTCTGTATGGCAGCATACACATTGGGGGCATGGTTAGGTATGTGCACACAGCAGCTACTGCCAATAACGCGACAGGCCCCTCCCCGATCAGCAAGGATGACATCTAACTCCATCCTGTTTTGTAAGGGGACGTGCCTTGTTACCTGAAGCTCAGCAGTAATATTGGTCAGTATCCCTGCAGTTGTATTAATAACCCCTTCCACAACTCTTGTGAACTGACAAAGTTGAAGGCTATTATCCATGGGGCCCCAGAAAGGTACGATACCCTTCATAGCATCCTCAAACTGTTGTAAGGTGGTATCTGATCTATATCCTTCTTGTCAACACCCCTTCTAGCTCATGGCAAGTGTACACTCCGACGTTGCAGTCGAGGGTCTTTGTGGTAATTCGATGGAGCTATATACACGGGGGAAGGAGAAAAGAGAGATAACACCTGCCCGACCACCCCTCCGGAGCCAGACATAAGTTTGGGATCCGCAGACAAAATAGACATTAGGGGTAGTATTAAGGGTGGACTATCAGTCGTTCTTAATTCATATGCGGAATTACCTACTTCTATCCTCCCAGCCCCCGGAACACAGAAACTAGCTGGTGTGTAGACCACTGGCACTGGTTTTGGCATGTCCTCAGTGACATTACGAGCCTGGAAAGACTCGAAGTACTCGGGAGTGTTGAACGCCACAAAGGCAGCTATTTCCATTCGAGACCAGGTCCCGTTCTTTACACCTTTTTATGCTTTCATGCAGGTCCTTAGAAACAATTTACCAAATGCTTCTTGTCAGACCACCAGCGGGAACCCTATGCTGGAAATGCAAGTCGGCATGTGTCCTATCCAGAGTGTCGAATTGGGGATTGGGACGCACCATACTGAGCAATGCAAACCAACATTTGCAACTACTGACATATGACAGTGGCATGGACAGAAAGTTATCACTTTCATGAGTAACTGAGGGAAGTAATCCACAAACCCAACATTTAGTCGTGTTTGACACCTTATGAGCCTGATGTAGCAATTGTATGAATACATTATCCTTATAAGACTATCAATGCTCTCCTTTATGAGGGGCCAAAGTAACAAAAATGGGCTCAGGAGGGACCGGTGTTGTACCAACCAAACAATGTACAGGATACTTCTCATCCAGGAACCAGGATATCCCCAGTACAATTATTTTTTATTTTTTATTGTTAACGGTACAATCAATTAAGCACATTCCGTTCCGACAATATAAAGTAAAAGTACATTCTATTAAAAAATATTATTTTGACATTTCGTCTGGTATCAGCATGTAAACCCCATCCTTCAGTAACATTACACACATTAATCTTGTACGTCCACATCAATCTCTTCTTCAGATGTCTCCAC
Organism: Triturus cristatus; assembly: GCF_964204655.1. Lineage (NCBI taxonomy): Eukaryota > Metazoa > Chordata > Amphibia > Caudata > Salamandridae > Triturus > Triturus cristatus. The sequence continues at coordinate 1,183,445,439 of NC_140581.1, read as the reverse complement.
AGACTGCACCCTAGGAGGTTCACAGATGTATCCCCGAAATTTATTACATGCCCCCCACACTTTATTCCATTTACGCGGACACCCTCGGTTAATGTACACTGTTTTTTCAGTTAACATGGCTGTGTCCATGTCTTTACACCAAGCTGTGATCGTCGGTATCTCCTCCGAACCCCATCTTTGCGCGATGTTCCGCTTTGCAACCATTATTCCTAATGTAACCCATTCCTGTGTTTGAAGCGTAAGATCATTTGGTCCCCAAACAGTTAACAGGCAACTCTTGGGCTCCGGCATAAGTGACACCTCCTCCACCTGTGAAATTGTCCTCATAACCCTGACCCAGTATTCCGTAATTCTCGGACATTGCCATAGTGTATGAAAAAAGGTCCCCTCATTCCCACAGCGCTTCAAGCAATACGGATGGGAAGCTTTCCCTATTCTACAGAGGGTGACTCTGGTATAATAAGTACGGTGCAATATTTTAAGCTGTACCAACCTAAGCCTTGAGGATATGCCCACCTCCCGCGGGGATGCCGTTGCGTCTTGCCAGTCGGTGTCATCAAGTTCTCCGACATCTCGGGACCACTTTCCGCCGAGTGCCGTAGTGGGGTCCGGTAAGTTGTTGACTAGCTTTCGGTAGGTGAAAGAAGTGGCTCGCCTTTGCATATGGTCTGTAAGTAATCTATCTTCTAAGGGGGTGGCTTCTGGGACTCCGGTACCTGCTGGCAAGGCGGCTTGTAGCGCGTGTTTTACCTGTAGATAGCGAAACATTTCTGAGGGCGCCAGCTCATAGTGTTACCGAAGACATTCGAACAGGATTGTTTCCCCTTTGCCCCACATGTCGCCTACTGTGGAGATGCCAATTGCATCCCATTGAGCAAATCCCTTACTGTTCTTGAGTTGCCCCAACCGTTTGGTATCCCATAATGGAGTAAGTTGGGTTATGACTCACCACCAGCCTAATTTAGCGTGCGCCTTGTGCCATAGAGTGATTGTGTGTTTTGTGGGTCCAAGCAAAGAGGGGGGTCGTTTCTCGTTGTACAGCGCCGACATCATACCTTCTGCCCCTAGTGCATATCTATCAGCTTTAAAGGCGGGGTCTGTTTGCAGGGCATGTATCCACTGATTGATAATCTTTAATTGTGCTGCCCAATAGTATAACTGTATATTTGGAAGCGCTATTCCCCCGTCATACCATCCCTTAATCAATTTGCCCTGCGCAATGCATGCTGGTTTGTTCCCTCATAGAAAACTGGAAACCTGTGCCTCTATCGCTTTGAAGTGGCATGGGGGTACCAGGAATGGTGCATTCTCCAGTGAGTACAGGAATAGAGGGAGCGCCATCATTTTGAAAAGCGCCGCCTTTCCTAGGAGTGTCAACGGCAATGTGCCCCAATGTATCACATCTCGTTTGAGACGCTCCAGAGGAGGCATGAGATTCCACTTATAGAAGTCATCCGAGCTTGCAGTTATGTAGATTCCCAAATATTTAAATGCGCCATCTGCGACTTGTAGTGGGCAATCCTTGGGGAGCTGAGGTGGCGGGCCACACAATATAAATAAGACAGACTTGGACCAATTTATGGTGTACCCAGATGCCCAACCAAAAAGTTCACATATGTTGAGGAGCGCCTCAATAGAGCGACTGGGGGAGGCCATATATAATAACACATCCGCGTACAGGGAGACGCGATCCTTCCACTCCGCCGTCCATCTGAGTCCCCGAATCATCGGTTCCCATCTGATCCATGCCGCCAGCGGCTCCAGTACAAGAGCAAACAGAAGTGGTGACAGTGGGCAGCCTTGGCGTGTGCCACGGGAGAGTGGAAAGTCCCTTGAAATGTGACCATTAGCCGTCACATGTGCCACCGGTTTAGTGTACAGCAAGCGTATCCATGCACAAAATTTAGGACCAAAGCCCAAATGAGTAAGCACAGCAAAGAGGAAGGGCCACTCCACCATATCGAACGCCATTCGAGCGTCCAGGGAGAGGATAACTGCTGGCTCTTGCATATATGGTATGCGGGCCATCACTCCATGTAGGCATCTTAAGTTTAATGCTGTACTTCTGCCCGGCATGAAGCCTGACTGGTCTGGATGTATCAGCATCCCTAGGTGTGGCGCACGTTGCAGCGCGAGGAGTTTTGCTAGAATTTTTGCCTCCACATTAAGGATATGAGACGGTACGAGGGACACTCCTCGGGGGGCTTTCCAGGTTTTGGGATCGCCACTATAGTGACCAATCGTTGATCTAATGGGAGCTTACCGCTTTGTAGACTATCATGATACATATTTAGCAGGTGTGGGGCAATTGTTCCTGCAGTTTTTTTGTAAAATTCTACAGGTATACCATTAGGCCCCATTGCCTTCCCAGATTGCAGCGAAGCGATCGCCAATTGCAGCTCTGCAATCGTAAGATCAGCCTCAAGTTGAAGGGCCACCTCTGGCGTGAGTTTGGGCATAGCAATATCTCTAATATATGACTCCGCCTCTTCCATGGTCATAATGGATGGCGATGTGTAAACTTGTTGGAAATGTTGCGCTAACGTGTGCACTATTGTACGTGGGTCTGTTACTACTCGTCCATCAAGCGTACGAAGCCGAACCATACATTTCTTCCCTACCTCTCGCTTATTAAGCCATGCCAGGGGTTTCCCGGCCTTATCGCCGGTTTCATAAATCTTGTGCTGTGTTGCTGTTTTGCATGACCTAACCACGTCTCTGAGGTATTCCCTGTGTTCTTGCTGTTTGAGGTACAGTGATGGCTGCAATGGATTGACCTCTGAGCACGGCCTTGTAGACCTCCCAAAGAATGGTAGGAGAGTTGACCGATGATACATTTTCCTGAAAGTAAGTATGGGTGGTAGTGGTGATAGCCTTCTTGATTTTAGGGACTTGCAGATACCCAGGATATATAGGGTAGATTTGCTGCCGTATCTTGTGGCTGCTTGTATATGTTAAAAGCACTGGGGAGTGATCCGAAATGCCTCTCAGTCTAATTTCTACGGTTGCCACGTTTCTTAAACACTCATCTGAGGCAATAAAATAATCTATCCTAGAGAGACTATTGTGGACCCCAGAATGAAAAGTGAATTGACGTGTGTCAGGGTGTCGGTATCTCCATGTGTCAGTGAGTCCCAGTGCCTCTATAAAGTTCCCGATATGGGAGACACCACGTGTGCGTGGCCTGGCAGGGTACCGATCTAGGGTCCCATCAGGGCCGGACTGACCGTAGCGGGCACTGGGCAATACCCCGGTGTGCTGCATGGGTGGGGGCCAGTTTTGGGCCCCTGGGGGCCGTTTTGGTTACAGGGCCGTTTCTGCAGCATTGCTGCTAAATCGGCCCTGTAACAAAATCGGCCGAAAACCGGGCCTGGCAAAGATCTCGGCGGCAACATCGCCCCTGGCAAAGTGCTCGGCTGCCCAATGTGGGGGTTGGGGGTGCCGCCGAGCTCTTTGCCAGGGCCGGTTTTCGTCCGATTTAGTTACAGGGCTGATTTTGCAGCCCTGTAAAAAAAACGCCCCCAGGTCCCAAAACCAGCCCCCACCCATGCGGCCCACCGGGGGATTGCTCAGTGCCCGCTATGGCCAGACCGGCCCTGGTCCCTATGTCTACATCCAACCCCTACTCATCTATCCTAAGCCCTCATATTGACACCACCCCTAACTTCACCAGTGCTCGCCGTGCAAAAGGAATGCAAAGTTTCACGTGTAAAAGTAACCTCGCTCTGTTTCAGACCCTGTCCTGGCCTACCGCCTCACCCCCATCCGCCCAGCAAGCAAAGGAAGCGGGCGATAATATCAAACAGCCAAACTGACTCGGACAACTAGGACTGACTGCTGGACCCCCAAGAAGCCTCTTCTAAGGAGCCTGCCCGATCCAGGCACCCACACCACAAGGGAAACACAAAATCTTTAATACTGGGACAACATGCCCCCTTTCTCGAGTTTCATTGGTCCATGTGACCCCCGCCACCAAACATATCATACGCACACAGACGGTCATTCTAGGCACACACTGAAGTCTCGTGGAAGTGGATCATCATTCCTTCCATCAAACCACTTAACAGCAAAAATCCTACATTTCAGGAACGTCCGGACCGCCCCACTCCAAATATATCCCCCCTAAGCATGCAGAAGAGGAAGTCCAGACAACAAACGTGCCAATAACCTAGCTGTAAATTAGTGAAAAGTCCTTACACACGTTTCTGTGTGTGTACCCCCTCCTCTAAACACACTCTCAGAGCCCTAAATGCGCCCCAAGCGCTCTGTGCCTAGACGTTGGCGTGCACTTTGGAACGGCTCTCCCGTGAACTTCTGTGGCTCTCTAAGCTTGTGTCTAACACCAAGCACATGATGGGCAGCACTTCTAGTGAAAAAACAAACAGAGTGCAACATAAATGTAAATTATAAATAAATAAAGTAAGCGTGGTGTCCCTAGTGGGCGCCGCACTCATTAAAGTAATAAATAAAAAACACACAATTTAGAGCACATAGTGCTGCAGCCGCCATTCGAACAAAAGAGACACTGTGGGCGTGCACATCTCCTGTCCGGGCAGGCACGGCAAACAGGAGACAGGGAGGGAAGAAACATACCCCCTTCCAATCAAAAGTGCGCATTTTTGAAGCACGCCAATGCAAAGCATGGGTGGAGCTTCCACTCTGCTTCGGAGGCAAAACCCACGACAATAGATCTTGTAAGCGAGCAGCGCATGCGCTGCGTCGCTAGGCAGACCTAAAAAGGATATTTAACAACTGTATTTTTGCAAACGATATTAAACACTTCCATATTTTTTAAATTGATATTACTTACCATAAGTCTATATTTTTTACCACGATATTCTTGCTGTCAATGTTTCTGAACCACGATATTAATGACTCGATATTTGTGCAACTTGATATTTTTTACTCAATATTCTGTCCCTGCACAATAAGGAAGGGGTCAACAGACCAGAACAGTATATTCACAAAATTTGTTCCATCAGCAGGCATATACCGATTTTGTGGAGGGACGCCTGGCTGCCAGAATAACTTCACAGAGTTCGGGAGGAAGGTCAAAAGCTCTCAACTGTTGCAACTCAATCTCGACGCAAGGAGGCGGCAAGTGGACAGGTTAAGGTGGAGGGCCCTCCCCTGCTGCTGCGACAGAAGAACTTCCCGAATAGGCAGCCTGAACGGAGGATCGATGCTCATATCCAGAAGCTCGGGATGCCAAACTCTCTGTAGGAGGCAGGCTTAGTATATGGTGCTCACTTATTTAAGTGTAGCCCCCTGCACTCATTCAGAAAACACTCATGGTGATTTTAGTGGTCTTAGGTAACCTTAGAAAGCTCTCTAAGTGGTAGATGTGGAGAGCAGACTTCAGGCTTAGTCTAGAATGAGTGTAAAGCAGCTTGTTTTACCAGGACTAATCATATAGTGTACGTTAAGAGAAAAAGAACCACAGTGTAGTTGTAAAAATATGCATTTATTAAAAGTCACTAACACCACTGCAATATCTCCTACCTGGAGACATAACCACAATACAAACAATACTTTAGTTATAGAACACATAAGTAGCACAAATACACAGTGGTCTCCAGAGGGAGACCAAACCATATACTAATAAAGTGGAATGCGAACCACAAACTAAGTCGAAACTGTACCCAGAAGATGTAGAAGAGCAGGGGACTCAAAGAATCACCCAAGGTAAGTATCCAGGAACCCCACGGAGGCTGTGTGCAGAGTGGGAAAACGACCGCGTGCTCAATACAAATCAATGTGTAAGTCGTGGTTCCAGTTTTCAAGAAGGGCCCTTCCCAGAGGACCCTGAAGAAACTCAGTGGAAGATTGAAGGATGGAGAGTCAACCCCCCTGTGGTTATCCCGGGAACCAGGATGCCTACACCAGGGAAGTCAGATGCATTGGTGCAAAGTGTCGTTCGAAACCGCAGTAGACCACAGTGGAGAACTTCAGTGAAGATGCAGCTAGTGAAGAAGGTGAAAGAGTCTGGTGGAACCCAAAGGTGGATTTAGGATGAGAGGTACCTGTAAGCAGCGGGGACAGAGTCTATGTCACTCAGGACTGGTCATGCAGCATGGAAGACAAATGCACACCAATATCGGAGATGCAGGAGAGTTGACGGTGACCTTGGTGCTACATCTGTGCAGACCAGGCGACACTGTGGAAGACCGGGAGCTATTCAAGAGCTGTCCCACGTTGGATGTCAAGAGCCAGGGGGTCAGTGTCCGTCGGGAGCACCAACAAACCTTGGCAATGGCAACAAACGTAGGAGATGAAAAAGGTGCCGTGTCGGCACCAGCAAGGTCCAAATGACTCACCACAAGCAGGTAAGTCAGAGCAGGCCATGAGAAAGCAGGGGAGCCCACTGAAGCCAAATGAGACCCTCAAGAGGACCCCCAGGCCGGAGGCACAGGAGTCGCAAGAGGACCTTGAGCAGCTCATTAATGATGAAGTCCCACGGTGCAGAGGATACGGTGAGGACGAAGATCTTGGTTGCAAGAGATGCTTGAGGCTGGAGCTTCTTGGAGCCCGAAGAGCTCTGGACAAGAGAGCTAACAAGCCTTGGCAACGGCAAGTCGACGAGGTGCACTGAGGTGCTGTTCCAGTGGTTCCGACGAAGGATGCTGGCTGCAAACTTTCTGTGAAGACAGTGCAGGCGTCGAGGGAGTTGCAGAACCACCACCTCTGTTGCTGAACCTTTCGAAGTCCGTGGGAGCTCAGTAACAGCAGACTGGTCAGCTGCGCTACAGTGCCTGCAGATGCAAGGAAGTAACTCCTTCACTCCAAGGGAGATTCTTTCAGGTGTCTTGGATGTACACAGGCCTGGAGAAGAAGCTGTATTGTGCACAGGCACAGATGACGGAGGAGACTGGCAGGACGACAAGACCAGGAGAAGCAGGAGTCTTCCCAGTTTCAGTCTCTGGTCCCAAAGCTAAGTCAAACGCAGTCCAAAGTCCCCTGACGGTTAAAGATGAAGTGGTTTCGGATCTGAATCTTGTCCCATAACAAATCTAAGATACCACCCACAGGTAAGCCATTAAGCCCTATCTAAGGAAATGGTTGGGACGATTAAGTGGTCCTTCCCACAGGAGGGGCTCCACATTAGGGAGGATACTCCCAAATCCTTTGTCCAGTTTCGTGCCAGAGCAGATGCCAATGGCTCCTTGAACTGGTTCCAACTGGAGGATGCAAGGAGGGCACCAAATGTGCCCTTCAAAGCAGACCAGTGGAGCTGGCAAGTGCCCCCACCCTGGCCCAATACACATAGGGGCTCATTAGGATGGCGGACGAACTGGAGTCCGTTCGCCATGCTGGTGTAAACTGGGACCGTCCGCCATACATGTGGCGGTCCCACACACCGGATCAGGATGCGACCGCCACCGTGCGGTCGGATCCTGCATCTTACCATTGCGGTGGTTGTTGCGGACAGCAGCACCCGCCGCGATGCGAAAATTCCATGTTGTGCATTTCACAGCACTACATGGCAGGCACCACACGGAGCCTGCCACGTAGTGCTGTGAAATGTTGGGGGGTACCATTGGTACCCACAAGTGCACCCTGGCCTCCCCCAACACAAGGGGGCCCCACAACGGGCCCTCAAACCCAATCCTCGCCAGCATTTCCATGGCGGTTCCACCATCATGGAAAGGCTGTCTTCATCGTAATTTGGCGGACGGTACCTGCAAGGAACCGCTGCCATTTTACCGGTGAAGACCGCTCCACCAGGCAATCCAGAGGATTGCCTGTGGCGAATCCGTGGCGGACAGTCTTTGAGACAGCCACTGTCGCGGTGAGATTCCTCCCACCATCCTAATTTGGTGGGGGGAAACTCGCGGTTGGTGTACGGAAGGACCGCCATCGCATGGCTGGCGGTGGCAGCCCTTCCGCCATCATAATCGACCCCTAACTCCTGTCTGGGAGATGGTCACACCATCCTGCCTTCCCCTGCTCGAGCTTGGCTCAGCAACAGAAGGGCGGAATCGCGCCTATGGTCAGCAGCAGCCATAGTTTGCTATCCGGGTCTAGAAGACTGGTACCGAGAGCACTGAGAGCTTCCCGAAGGGGCCATACAGGATTCCAACATGTTTGATACCAAAAACGCCAGGGTTCGTTACAGCCAGTTTTGAGATGGCCTTCGCATAATGACCCATGGCCACTCTGTATCGTAATGGCTGACACACTTACAACCCAGGAGAATGGACTCCGTGGATTGTAGGGATATCCTGCTCATGCAGGGGCACCCTCATACTTATAACCGAGCACCCTGACTTCAGGAATGAAAGGCCCGCCTTAGGGGTGACTTATAGGTTTTAAGTGCAGTGACCTCAGATATAAGGAAACTTATATCTGCCATAAGTGGTGCTAGCAACAACTTACACAGGCTGCAATGGCAGGCCTGTAATCACAATTTGAGTGGTCACCCATGGGTGGCATAATACATGCTTCAGCCCATGGTGGACCCCTTGGTGTACCTATGCCCTGGGTACCTTAGTACCACATACTAGAGACTTACAAGGGTAAACCAGTAGCCTATCTGTGGTGTACCTAAGTACTCACCATGATCCAATTTAGGGAAAAAGCACATAGACTGGGGTCTTAATTAGCAGGATCCCAGTCAGACTAGTCGAAAAACATAATGACACCAGCAAAAAGTGTAACCACGAAAGCAGATCCCACTTACCTACACTCTCAGTGCCCAATCCGGGGCCACAAGAATAACTTGTGCCCGGTCGCTCCTGATCTTCTTGAGCACTCTGGGAAGGAGTGGTATGGGCGAAAAGACAAACAGGAGGTCTGAGCTCCACTTACGACGAAAAGCAGTGCTAAGCGAGAGCTGCCTTGGAAACTCCAACGTGCAAAACAGCGGACAGATCTAGCAAAGGCTCACCCCACCACTGAAAGAGACCGTGTACACCCTCCAGATGGAGACGTCGCTCGTGATCCGCATGGCACCTTCGGCTAAGTTTGTTTGCTCTGACGTTCAGAGAACCGGCCAGATGTTTATCTACTAGGGAAAAGTCTTGTTGTTCCAGCCAAGTCCAGAGGTACAGGGCCTCTTGACAGAGAGTCCACAACCCCACTCTGACCTGTTTGTTACATACCGCATGGTGATATTGTTGCCCATGAACACATGAACTAGCCTTCCTTTGACGGATGGTAAAAAGGCTTTCAGTGCCAATCGGATGACGCAAAGCTCCAATAGGTTGATATGGAGCTTGGCTTCCGCCAGAGAACTCTGATCTCCACCTCCCCCACATGGCCGTCCCATCCCAAAAGAGACAAATCCATCACTACTGTGAGATCTAGGTGGGGAAGTGAGAGGAGTCAACCTCTGACCCAATAGCGATTTGTAAGCCACCACCGCAAGTGTTTCGCTATGCCTTCTGATATCTGATATCTTAACCAGGTCCGTGAGATTTCCACGATGCTGTGCCCTGTGGAACTTCAGGTCCCACAGCAGAGCCCACATGCGCCACTGTGCTTGATCCACCAGCAGGATGCAGTAGGCCATGATGCCCAACAGCCTGAGAGTCACTCTCATTGAAATCCAGGATAGAGGCTGAATTATCGGCATCATAGGCTGAATATCCTGAATTCGTCCTTCAGGAGAATAGGCCCGAAACTGCACAGTGTCCAGAACTGCTCCAATGAAAAGGAGCGTCTGAGAGGGAGTCAGGTGTGACTTTGACATGTTGATAGTGAACCCCAGCAAATGCAGGAGGTTCACCATAGTCTGGAGGTGGGAGACGACTGATTGGGACGAGTTCTCTTTCAACAACCAGTCATTGAGACAGAGGAAGACTGGAACCCCTGATCCCCACAGATGGGCTGCGTCCACCGCCATCACCTTCATGAACACCCGTGGGGCACTGGTGAGGCCAAAGGAGAGCACAGTAATTTAAAGTGCTTGTGGCCCACTGTAAACCGCAAGTTGCGACGATAGGCAGGTAGGACAGGGATATGAAATTAGGCATCCTGCAAGTCCAGCAATACCATCCAGTCTCCCAGGTCCAGGGCAGACAGAACTGAGCATCTTGAACATCTCCTTTTTGAGTAAGTAGGGGAGGGCTTTGAGGTCGAGGATAGGACGAAGGCCTCCATCCTGCTTTGGGACAAGAAAATATTCGGAATAACAATCAGAGCCTATTTCTGGCCTGGGAACCCTGGGTCGGCCTGGTGCATGGTGATGGCGTACTATTAACAGGAGCCCCTGTACTGGGCTTGGATAAGGTGCCCAGAAGAGCTTCCGTGAAGGCCTCATTGAAAGGCAGCAAGGGTTCTGAGCTGGAGACACCAGAATGCAGGTACAAGACCTCCGCAGCCCTACGCACCACCATACCAAATGATGCCCCCTCCTCCGTAGCCAGGTTAGGGGGAGACAGCATACCAGAATCTAGGGATGTGTCCAGGCCACTGGTGTAGGAAGGTGGAATCTGACTGCATGGTTACCCCCACTTTTTTCCTGGTGTTTTTCTGGTTTTCGACTAGTCTGACTGGGATCCTGCTAATCAGGACCCCAGTTAATCTTCTTTCTCCCTAAATTGATTGCATGTACTTTAGGTGCAATCCAGATGGGATACTGGGGTACCCATATCAGTCCCTAGTATATGGTACACCATGTAGCCAGGGCATAGGTACCCCAGAGGCCTCCCAGGGGCTGCAGCATATATTATGCCACCCCTGAGAGACCATTCAAACTGACACCACAGGTCTGCTACTGCAGCCTGCGTACGGTGCTGCAGGCACCCCTCACTTAGATATAGGTTCACTATATCTATTCTAAATCACTGCACATATAAACCTATCAGTCCCCCCTATGGCAGGCCTTATCAATCCTGGCAGGGTGCAGGGTTTTATGTGAGAGGGTGCCGCTGCATGAGCAGAGCCCCTCTGCAGCCTGCGGAACCTATTTTCCGGGGTTGTTTGTGATGCAGCAAACCATATATATTTAAGTGCTTTGTAAACTCGCGGTAAATGCTAACTTTAAAACAGCTGCTTAGAAACATGTTGTGTTTGGTGTCAAACACCTTGGAATCATACCTCCCCGCCACTAACTGGCCAGTGAGGTATGATTCCACCCTTCTGGAGCGACTTATTTGAAACACCGGTACACCCGGTACCAGCTTTCTCAACCTGGGCATCACAAAATGGATGCTGCCAGCCACAGACACGAGTCTGCCCTCCTGCTGCTGAGGTGAGGTCAAGCAGGGGAAAGCTTGACAATAGGTTTACTGTCACAGGGAGGTGTGATCACCTCCCAGACAGGATTTAGTGTATTGGCTGGGTAGGTGCACTCTGAGAGTGTTTGAAAGTCTGCACTGGGGGCACATTTGGTGTCCCTGTGCATAGTCCAGCTCAAACCGGTTGCAGGAGCCATTTGCTCCTGCTCTGGCGTGAAACTGAACAAAGGACATGGGTGTAGCCACTCCTCTGTCCTGACCCTCCCATAGTGGGTCCCCAGAGTTTGTCCAACGCCTTCCTTGGGTATAAAGTAGGAACCCTGACTACAGCACTTTTAGATTTTACCTGGACTAAACTCTGCAAGCAGAAACCAAGTACTTTGATGAACTACACTTCGCTGGACGACTGAAGAATCTCCCTTGGAGTAAAGGAGTTACTCCCCTGCAGCAGCAGGCACCTAAACGCATTTGACCGGTTTGCATCTCCCGAGCTCCTGAGGACTCCAAAGATTTCTGCAACCCAGGAGGTAGGTTTCCGAGCGTCCCTGAGATTGATCTGACCTCTCAGCAATTCGGAGACCAGTATCCCTCGTGGGGACCATGCAACCCAAACCCCTGTGCGCTGTGTACTTTTGCAGCAGCATATGCTTTTTGTCGATCCCTGAGGCTGTGCTTTGGGCTACGTGTAGTTCTGACCCCGAGCAGTATTTCCACCGAAGATTTCTGGCCTACACTCCTCGAGTGTTCTGTGGGCTGGTATTTCGTGATTCAGCCCGAGGTCCCTTCGCGATCCCTGGTCCGTTGGCTTGTGGGTCCCTGTGAAGGCAACTTTGACTTTCCTTGGGCTTCCCTGGTTCCTCCAGACGTGCCCTGACTCTATTGCTTGGAGAGTCCCCAGGACCTTGCTGGTCCTCACCGTAACCTGTTTCCTCTGCCCGCGTGGGTTGCAGTTGCCAAGGCTTGTTGGTATTCGATCCGGATACTGACCCCCCCAGTACTCGACATCCTTCGTGAGACAGCTCACCTCCGGACCTTGGTCTACGTCGACGTCTCCTGGTCCCCGTGGCTGCAGAGTCAAGCATCCTATATTCTCATCTGAAGCACCCGACATCGGTGGGCATTAGTCTACTGAGCCCCAGGTCACCTTGAAGTGACCCAGACTCTGTCCCCTCTGCTTTCAGGTTCTTCTCACCTCGGCTCCAGGCTTGGATTCCACTGGACACTTTTCATCTTACCAGCAGCAGCACTTCTTCGCATCCCGCCATTGAAAACGACAAGGGTTTCTCCGACACCACTTAACCCCTATGCACCCGGCTCCTCTGGGATAGGTAACACGGGTACCTCGGTACTCACAAGGGTGCTGGCCTTAGAACCTTCTATGTTCCAAAGGGTTTGCTTGAAGTCCTCTCCAAAGTGTCCTTAAACTGCTGTAATTTTCCAACCGTGACTTTCCCATAGAGTTGTACGGAGCTCGCGTCTGTGTTCTCACACTGCACCAGTCCTCCGTGGGTCCCCTGTTTCACTTCTTTGGGTGGTTCCTTGGGGTCACAGCGATTCCACATGCTCTAGGCACTGTGTCTAGTAAAGTCGTTGCTGTTATACCATTTTTTTAGTATATGGCTCGGTCTCCCCCGGAGCCCGCTGTGTATTGTGCTATTTACTATCGTTCTATTGATTCAGTATTGTGTATCTTGTGCTCTAATCTCATAAGAGGTTAGTAGAGAGTGTTCAGTGATAAATACATATATTTTATATATCTCTTGTGTGGTTCTCCTTTCATTTGGTCATTCGGAGGTTCTTATCTGGTAAAACAAGCTGCTTTACATTCCTTCGAGACTTAGCCTGAAGGCTGCTCTCTACACAGCTACCACTAGGGTAGCTTTCTATAATGGTGGTCTTTAACCTAATCATCAATAAGGGTTGTTTGGACTGGTACAAGATGCTCACTTTAATTAGTGGACATCATATACCAGGCCAACTTCTAACTACTGGCATCACCCAGTTCCTCATACCAGTCCATGTCCTGGGTGTAGGAAAGTAGGATCCGCTGTTATGGTCACCCCCCACTTTTTGCTGGTGTCATAATGTTTTTCTGCCTAGTCTGACAGGGATCCTGCTAATCAGGACCCCAGTCTCTGTGCTTCTTTCCTAAATTGGACATGGTGACTACTTAGGTACAATCCAGATTGTCTACTGAGGTACCCTTGTAAGTCCCTAGTATATGGTACTAAGGAACCCAAGCCATAAGTACCCCAGGGGTCTCCCATGGGCTGACGCATGTATTATGCCACCCATGAGAGACCACTCCAATTGTGACTACAAGCCTACCATTGCAGTCTGTGTAAGCTTGTTCAAGCAACACTTATGACAGATATAGGGTTCCCTGTATCTGAGGTCACTACACTTAAAACCTATAGGTCACCCCTAAGGCAGTCCTTTCAATCCTGAAGGCAGGGTGCTCAGTTCTAAGTGTGAGGGTGCCCCTGAATAAGCAGGACACCCCTACAACCTTCAGAGTCCATTCTACCGGGTTGTATGTGCATCAGCAATTATGACATATAGAGTGGCCATATGTCATTACGCGATGACCATCTCTAAACTGGCTGTAACGAACCCTGGTATGTTTGGTATCAAACATGTTGGAATCAAACCCCATATACCATAAATGGTGTGCGAGGTATGATTCCATTCACTGTAAAGCTTCTCCGGGAGTCCCTCAGTGCTCCTCGTACCAGTCTTCAAGAACTGGACAGCAAGCTAGGGCTGCTGCCAACCAAAGACACATTTCTTCCCTCCTGCTGCTGAGCCGAGCTCGAGCAGGGGAAGGCAGAACAATAGATATCCTGCCACAGGGAGGTGTGACCACCTCCCCAGACAGTGTTCAGTGTATTGGGGCAGGGTGGGGAGCTTGCCAGGGCCACTGTGACTGCTTGAAGAGCACATTTGGTGCCCTCCTTGCATACTCCAGTTCAAACCAGTTAATTGAGCCATAGGCTCCCGCTCTAGTGCGATACTGGACAAAGGACAATGGAGTATCCTGCCCACGGTCCAGCCCCTCCTCTGGGAGGAACCCATGAATTGTCTCAACACTTTCCTAAGGGTACTTAAGGTCATACTTATGGGTGGGTCCCTAGATTCGTCATGGGAAAAAACTCAGATCATATACCACTTCAACTTTGACCATCTGGACACTTTGAACTTTGCTTTGGGAACCGAGACTGCAGCAGGGAAGTTTCCTGCTGCTCCTGGTCTTGTCGTCCTGCTGGTCTTCTGCTATGTCTGTGTCTATGCTCCATACAGGTTCTTCACCAGGCCTGTGGACATTCAAGACACCTGAAGGAATGCCCCTTGGGGTTGAAGGAGTCATTCCCCTGCATCTGCAGGCACCATAACACAGCTGACCGGTCTGCTGATCCTGGGCTCCCCCGGACACCAAAAGGCTCAGCAACATGGGTGGTGGTTCTGCAACTCCCTTGAGGCCTGCACTGTCTTCATACCGAGTTTGAGGCCACTATCCCTCGTCGGAACCGCCAGAACAGCATCCCCTGTGCACTGTGTCGACTTGCCGTTGCCAAGGCTTGTTGACTCAATCCTCCAGAGATATTAGGACTCCGAACAGCTCCAACCTCAAGCAACTCCTGCAGCCAAGATCTTTGCACTCACAGCTTCCTCTGCACCGTGAGCCTTCTTCATTGGTGAGCTGCTCGAGGTCCTCTTGCTACTCCTGTGCCTTCGGCCCGTGGGTCCTCTTGATGGTTTTCTTTGGCTTCAATGGGCTCCTCTGCTTGCTCAAGGCGTGTTCTGACTTACCTGCTTGTGGGGAGTCACTTGGACCTTGCTGGTCCTGACACTGCACCTTTTTGGTCGACCACGTTGTTTGCCCATGCCAAGGCTTGTTGGTGTCCCTGCCAGACTCTAACCCCTGGGCTCTCGACATCCGACGTGGGGCAGCTCATGAACGGATCCTGGTCTTCTACAGTGTCGCCTGGTCCTCACACATGCAGCTTCAAGGTCACCGACAACCTCTCCAGCATGTCTGACATCGTTGGGCATTCGTCTTCAGCGCCTCCTGGTCACTCCTGAGTGGCATAGACTCTGTTCACTCTGCTTGCAGGTCCCCCTCATCCTGAATCCACCTTTGGCTTCCACCAAACTCCTTTGTCTTCTTCTCCAGTGGCATCTTTCCTGAAGTCCTACATTGTGGCCTACGGCGGTTTCCGACGTCACTTGACACCTATGCACCTATGCATTCAGGATGAGATGTCCTTCATTCCTTCCTGGAAGCTGAGTCGGTTGTGACGGATACTTGGTGAGGGAGAGGAAGAGCTGGGTGTCGTCGGCGTAGGAGAATATGTTGAGTCCGTGCTGTCCGACGATGGCAGCTAGGGGTGCCATGTAGATTTTGAAAAGCATTGGGCTGAGAGATAATCCTTGAGGAACTTCGCAGCTGATCTCTGTGTGTTCGGAGAGGAAGGGTGGCAGTCTGATTCTTTGTGTTCTGCCAGTGAGGAAGGACCAGAGCCATTCGAGGGGGGTTACTTGTATGCCAGAATCGTGGAGTCTGGCGGCGAGAGTGCGGTGGGAGATGGAGTTGTAAGCTGCGGAGAGGTTGAGTACGTTCAGGGCCGTGGTGTGGCCTTCGTCGAGGAGGTTGCGGATGTCGTTTGTGGCGGAGAGTAGGGCGGTCTCGGTGCTGTGGTTGCTGCGGAATCCGGATTGGGAGGGGTCGAAGATGGAGTTCTCTTTGATGAATTTCATTAGTTGGGCGTTGACGGTCTTCTCGTGACTTTGGCAGCGAAGTGGAGGAGGGACATGGGTCGGTAGTTCTTGAGGTCCGAAGGTTCTGCTGAGGGTTTCTTGAGAAGGGGCTTGACATCTGCGCATTTCCAGTCGTCAGTAAAAGTGTCGGTTTTGAAGATGGTGTTGACGGTGCGTCTTAGTTCCCTTGCAATGGCGGTGGCGGCTCTGTGGAAGATGTGTGGAGGGCAGAGGTCCGTGGGTGCTCCTGAGTGGATGCCTTTCATGGTTGATTCGGTGTCTTCTGTGGTGGCTGGTGTGAGAAGTTGGCCTGGTATATGCTGTCCACTAATTCTAGTGGGCACCTTGCACCAGTCCAAACAACCCTTATTGATGAATAGGTTTAAGACAACCTTTATTGAAAGCTATCCTAGTGGTAGCTATGGAGACCAGCCTTCAGGCTAAGTCTCGAAGGAATGTAAAGCAGCTTGGTTTACCAGATTATAACCTCCTGAATGACCAAATGAAAGGAGAACCACACAAGGTATATATATAAAATATATGTATTTATTACTAAACACACTCTACTAACCTCTTTATGAGATTAGAGAGCAAGGCACACAATACTACAGTTCTAAATCGACAGTAGATAGCACAATAGACAATGGGACCCAGGGACAGACCAAACCATATATTAAGAAAGTGGTATAAGAACCACGGCTTGACTAGACAGTGCCTAGAGCGCGTAGAATCGCTGGGACCCCAAGGAACCACCCAAGGTAGTGACACAGGGAACCCACGGGGGACAGGTGCAGTGTGAGAACACAGCCGCGAGCTCTGTACAATTCTATGGGTAAGTCGCATTGGAATTTTAACGTTTAAGGACACTTAGGAGAGGACTTTCAGCAAACTCTTTCAGACTTAGAGGGTTCTAGGGCCAGCACCCACGGGAGCACCGGAGTAACCGTGTTACCTCACCCAGGGAAGCTGGGTGCATAGGTGTCAAATGGTGTCTGGAATCGTTGTTGTTTTCAATGGCGATGTGCTGTAAAGTGCTGCCGCCGTGAAAAGGAGAAGTGTCCAGTGTGATCCAAGCCTGGATCAAAGATGTGAAGAACCTGAAAGCAGAGGGGACAGAGTCTGGGTCACTTGCCAGTGACCAGGGGCACAATAGACGAATGCCCACCGATATCGGGTGTTTCAGGTGCGAAGAGGTGAAGCTTGACTCTGCAGCCACGGGACCAGGAGACGTCGACGACGACCAGGATCTGGATGCGAGCTGTCAAAGGATGTCAGGTGCTGGGGTGTCAGTATTCAGAGGGAACACCAACAAGCCTTGGCAACTGCAACCCACGCGGTCAGAGAAAAGATGCTTCGGTGTCGACCAGCAAGGTCCTGGAGACTCCCCAAGTGATGGAGAGTCAGGGCACGTCTGGAGCAACCAGGAAAGCCCAATTAAAGTATCAGTACCCTTCTCAGGGACCCACAAGTCGACGGACAAGGGATCCCGAAGGGACATCGAGAGAAAACAGAAAAGGCCAGCTCACAGAACACTTGTGGAGTGTAGGCCAGCAATCTTCGGTGGAATTGCTGCTCGGGGTCAGGGCTACAAGTAACCCAAAGCTCAGCCACAGAGGTTGCCTCAAAGCTGATGTTTCTGCAAATGGTCGCGGTGTCCAGGGGTTCGGGTTGCACGGTCTCCACGAGGGATACAGGCCTCAGACTTGCTGAGCGCACAGATCGACCTCAGAGACCACGGGAACCCACCTCCTGTGTTCCAATATTCCTCGGAGTCCTCAGGAGCTTCGGAGATGCAAACCGGACAGATGTGTCTTTGGTGCCTGCCAAGCATTGTAGTAACTCCTTTACTCCTTGGGGGATTCTTCGGTCACCCAACGTCGTGTAGATAGTAGAAGTTCTGGGATTCTGTAGCAGAGTTTTGTCCAGGTAAGTCCTGTAGTCAGGGGTTCCTACTTTATACCCAAGGAAGGGGTGGGACAAACTCTGGGGACCCACCTATGGGAGGGTCAGGACAGAGGGGTGGCTACACCCATATCCTTTCTCCGGTTTCACGCTGGCAGCCCCTGCAACCGGTTTGAGCTGGACTATGCACAGGGACACCAAATGTGCCACCAGTGCAGACTTCAAAGCACTCTTGGAGTGCACCCACCCAGCCCCAATACACTAAAGCCTGTCTGGGAGGTGGTCACACCTCCCTGTGACAGGAAACCTATTTTCCAGCCTCCCCTGCCAGAGTTTCATCCAGCAGCAGGAGGGAAGACTCGCGTCTGTGGCTGGCAGCATCCATTTTATGATGCCAGGGTTCTGTTAAGCTGGTACCGGGTATACCGGTGGTGATATGTTTCTCCCTCTAGTAGGGTGGAATCATACCTCTCACACCAGGTACTAGTGTGGAGTAATGATTCCAAGGTGTTTGACACCAAACATGGCATATTTCCATGCAGCCGTTCCAAAGTTAGCATTTACCGCGAGGTTATAATGCATTTAAGAGTATATGGTTTGGCTGCACCACAAGCAACACCGGACTAAAGGTTCCGAAGGCTGCAGAGAGGCTCTGCTCATGCATGGGCACCCTCTCACATAAAACTCAGCTCCCTGCCTTCAGGATTGATACGGCCTGCCATAGGGGTGACTGATAGGTTTATATGTGCAGTGATATGGAGAGATATAGGGAACCTATATCTCAGTAAGGGGTGCATACACCACCTTACACAGGCTGCTGTAGCAGACCTGTTGTGTCATCATTTTAAATAGTTTCCCAGGGGTGGTACAATACATGCTGCAGCCCCTGGTAGGTCTCTGGGGTACCTATGCCCTGGGTACATAGTATACCATATACTAGGGACTCATAAGGGTACCCCAGAATCCAATCTGGAGTGCACTGAAAGTACATGCAATCAATTTAGAGAGGAAGCAGCTAGGCTGGGGCCGTAGATAGCAGGGTCCCAGCCAGACTAAAGTCGAAAAACAGTGAAACATCAGCAAAAAGTGGGGGTAACTTTAAGAAGCAGATCCTACTCTCCTACAGCTGGGGTCCAGGCGGAGATGGTGGGTTGACTGGCATAGCTGGGGGAGTGCGTGGTTTCGCCGTCCAGTGTTAGTTCGTTGACGTTGTCGTAGAGGGACTTGATTTTCTGATGGAAGTAGGCACTGAGCTTGTTACATAGGTCCTGGGAAGGGGTGATGTCTGTGACTTCGCTGAGGGGTTTAGTGAATTCTTGGATGATGCTGAAGAGTTCCTTCGAGTTTCTGGAGCTGGTGGTGATCTTGTTCTGGATGAAGGTCCTTTTGGTTGATCTGATAAGTTGGTGATGTTCTGTCATGGCGTTCTTCTATGTGGTGCGGTCTTCTGAAGATTTTCTGTTCCTCCAATTCTTCTCTAAACGTCTGCAGGTGGGTCTGGATTCCTGGAGGTCAGCGGTGAACCGGGTGGCATTCCTTGGGCGCTGTCTGTCGGGTTTGCGAAAGTGTGTAAGTTTGTTTGTGCAGTTGGTGAACCATCTGTGTAGTTCCTGGGTGGCGAGGTTGGCGTTGGTCGGGGTTGAGGGGGCATCGCAGTTGAGGTTGGAGTAGAGGTGCTCCTCGGTGACCTTGCTCCAGTTCCTTCGTGGTGGGCCGGGTGTAGGTTTGGGGGCGATGGGTTTGTTGACATGGAAGGGGACGCAGTGGTGGTCCTTCCAGAGGGTCTGTGAGGTGTGGCTGAAGTGGACGTTGTTACCTCCTGCGAAGACAGGGTCGAGGGTGTGTCGAGGGTGTGTCCTGCCTTGTGGGTGACGAGCTGTCGTCGTCTGAGGTTGGCAAGGTTGTCCAGGAGGGTGGAGGAGTTGGGGTCGTTGAGGTTGTCAAGGTGAAAGTTGAGGTCTCTGATGAGTATGTAGTCCGTGGAGGTGATGATGTGGGGTGCGACGATGCCGGCAATGGTAGTGGTGAATGCTGTTCAAGGTCCGGGGGCCTGTAGGCAAGGCTGCCGCATAGGGTGGTTCTAGGGCTGATGCGGGTCTGGAAGTGAAGGTGTTCGGTGGTGGTGGAGGTGTCGTTCGTGGTGGAGGTGGAGAATCAGAGGGAGTTCTTGTGTGCGATGGAGATTCCTCCTCCTGGGTGGTTGGGGCAGTCCTTCCTCTGGATCTTGTATCCGTCGGAGATGGCGGTGGTGATGTCAGAGGCAGAGGAGGCGTTGGTCCAGGTTTTCATGAAGAAGGCGACGTCTGGCGAGAGGGTGTCGAGGAGGTCCCAGATCTAAACGGCATGTCTGTGCAGGGAGCGCACGTTGAGGAGGATGCACGTCAGGGCTTCAGTGGTGTTGGCGTCCGGCGTGGGGGCAGTGGCCGTGGTGGTGATGATTTGGTGGCAGAGACGGCAGGAGAATTGGCCGTGGGTGGTGTTCGGCGTGGACAGCTTGCAGTTGTTGTTTCGTCTGGGGTTGAGTGCGAGGAGGGCAGCTGAGTCGTAGCGGTGGGAGGTCGGAGATCCAGGGTCTCTGATGCTGGTCGCGGTCGGGTCACAGACGGGCTTGCCTTTGGAACGCATTTGGCGCGTGGCTGCCATTAAATAGGGGAGGTGGGAGGGGGGCAGCAGCGACAGGAAAAGGGTGGTGAAAACGAGCATGGCGGACCAAGACAAAGGGCACAGGCACAACAACAAGGAGGAGTGGCAGCACAAAAAGGGACAAAACAGAGTCACATAAAAAAAAATACACCATGATTACAGCAAATAGACAGAAAATAGACCAACACCAGGCTGGAACACCTACCGGCGAGGAGTAGGCGGCAGTAGCACAGCAGCGGTGCTGCAAGGGCAGAAAACAGGGACCGCTCCCTCTAATCTTTCGGCGCCATGGCCCAGCAATTGGAGCGCGACTTTGAGTCATAGTCGCGCTCCAGGCACCAGAGACACACTAAGTGGGGATCTGTGATGGACATGGCGCGGTAACAGGCACCACACGGCTTGATCCCCAAGATCTTCTTGCTAGACATCCCTAGCATACCAAGGAGTTGACAAAAAGTAGAAAATAAAAAATCTGTCAAAATATGACGGGGCTAAGCTCTCTTCGACGGATCTGCGCAGGCTGGCGCGGAAAGAAAAGAACTGATGTCAGCGTGCCGGTGTAGCGGTTATATTTATATTAGATTTAGATACTGGAAACTTGCTTGATTGGGAGGCTGTAGCGCAGAACGTCTATTTTACTTGCGAATTTGCACATTAGTAGGATGTACCGGCACCTTCATTCTTTTTATTAAATTTAGGGGGAAACTGCCTATTTTTTAAACTAAAGATTCGAAATTAATGATATATGTTTTAACTGTACGAATCAAACAAAAGCGCATTTAAACCCCGGCGGTGCCCACCTGTTAGAGTGGACCCGTCGTGCCGTGGGGGTTGCTCAGTGTCGCCTTTATAGCGTCATACTGGAGCAACCGCACTGATTTAGATACTGGAAACTTGCTTGATTGGGGGGCAACAGCACAAAACGTCTAATTTACTTGAGAATGTGCACATTAGTACGCTGTACCGGCACCTCCATTGTTTTTATTAAATTTAGGGTGAAACTGCCTATTTTTTAAACTAAAGATTCGAAATTAATGAAACATGCTTTAACTGTACAAATCAAACAAAAGCGTATTTAAACGCTGGCGGTGCCCACCTGTTAGAGTGGACCCGTCGTGCCGTGGGGGTCTGCGCTCTAGTTGTTGCTCAGTGTCGCATATATAGCATCATACTGGAGCGACCACGCAGCAGACGCGCCGATGGCACGGCGAAGGCGCACCAAAGGCAAGCCCGCATGCGCCCGTCCGCGCACAGCGCCAGCCATGCTGCCGGTTCGTGCAATTAGATTGTGGACGCTCCCAGTTATAGCTATACAGGGGAGCAACTACGTGACATAGGTAAGCAGGATAATGGATTTAGCGAACCTATATTGGAAAATTTAGTGGGGGCAGACCTTGATTTCCTAAAAATGGACATGCTGAAATGTGGCCTTCTTAATGTGAGGTCACTTCCCAAACACTCTACGAAGAGCCAACTCCTGTTAGAAATGAACAATCTGGACGCTCTGTTTATGACAGAGACATGGACGGAGGCAGGGCTGGACCTTGGGCTGGGGCGAGCATGCCCAGTGGGGTATAAAGCATTTAAAAAACCCAGGCCTAGTGGTAGAAGTGGCGGGACGGGGATCATTTTTAGGGATTCTTGGGACATTGTCCCTTTCGATATAGACGAGGTCGCATGCATGGAAATATTATGCTTTTCTGTATAAGACCGGACATGTCCTGACTGGCATGGTTTGCTATAGACCTCCGGGGGCAGCTAACGTACAACAACAGCAGAAGCTGGTTGATGCGATCAGTGATATGGCTCTCACCCATCATAGACTGTTAATACTGGGAGATTATAGTTTATGGTCCAACAGGTAAATGGATAAAGATTACAACAATCTTATTCAGTCCTGTGCAAATATGAATCTGCTGCAATGGGTCTCAGAATCGACTCATAAAGAAGGACATGTATTAGATCTGGTCTTCTCGGGGGCAAACTCGATTGTAATGGACAAAATCTTACCAGTGGGATGATCTGATCATTATTTGGTCAAATTTAGAGTGACTCATGTTAGGAGGACTAGACTCATGCCCAAGGAGGAAAGGTTTTTTTTAGGTAGGGATATGAAGGGTCTACTGAAGAGGGCAAAAACGTCTCCAGTCTTTCATCTAGAGACCCTTTTCGACCCTAGGAAGCAGGTAGCGGAGAATTATACAGCTTTTTGTGGACAATTAACTAGTAAAATCGATCAGTTTGCCCCTCTTAAGAACATCAGGAAACGGGGAAGACTCTCTGCTCCGTGGTATACTGATGATTTAAGTAATTATAAGCTGGAATGCAAGCAGGCAGAAAGGCAATGGAGAATGCATTATGTCGTGAATGAAAAACCTATCTGGAAGGATAAATTAGCTAAGTATAAAAAAGAAATAGCTACTGCCAAGGCTGAATATTTTGCAGATCTTATCTTGAAGTCACCCAACAGTACCAAATGTATCTGTGGGAGGGCAGGTCGTATAAACAGACGCGGAGGCTGTATGTAGGAGGATAATGGTCGAGTTTTATTCAAAGCTTTGTTCAAAGGGGTTGGTGATACGAAATAATGTTCAGTGTCCTCGGGTAGTTCTTCTTTTCCTTCCACGGAGTCCCTGTCAGTGGTTTCCCTTCGGGAGGGTACTTCTTCTTGGGTTGTGGGGTTCCCCCGGAGGCTCATGAGCATGTAAAGAAAAAGGAGCTCGTCAGTGTTCCAGTTTTATATCATAAGGTCAGGATAGGTCCTTCACCATCACCCAAGAGTGCCACTACGTTTTCCAATTCGGGACGTGCAAAAACCAATATACATATATACTCATGCATTCATCGATAAAGGCAAGGGATTGTACGAGGCTGGGGTTTTATCGTGATCCTGCCTAGTTCTCGGCTACCGCTATCACGTTAGGGCAAAGAAAGGGGTTCTGTGCACAGGAAGTGAGAGATTAGAATGTGCCCGCAGTTTCCCTGGTTCTCCCGACACCTCCCTGGTTTGTAATCACCCACTCCCGTCCCCCTGACCCAATCCCGTGTCACTCACCGGCTCCGCCGCAACTCTTCTCCCGAGTTGCGGCCGCTCTCCAGCCTCCTCCTGAGGTATCCACCACTCCTCACACCACGTCTCACCGTCTTCCTCCTCCTCGTCTCGGAGTTCTCCGGTTCCTCCGTCTTCGTCGTGTTCTGCACCTCTTCTCCTCAACGCCTCGTCCTCTGTGTACTTCCTCTCTCCGGCTTCTTCGCCCCTTCTCCCCAGTGATTGGTTCTTTTTCTTCACGGTCTCCTCAGTACTTCCGGGGTCACTCCCGCCTTCTCTCGGTAGCTGAGGGAGTGCTTCCTGTAAGGGTGGTAGACGTATGGGATTGGTTATCGGCTTCGATACAGTTCGCCTGTTCTCCGGCCCCGGGGTCCTAATGCCGATATGTGGATGGTGAGGATCGCTGCACACGGGCCATGGCGGAGATTCGGTACGTCCTTCCTGACAGTATCTCAAAAATAGTGAGAGACATGACCATCCCGAATGCACAAGTAATAAGATTGTGCCATCACAAGAGCTATGCGCTGGCCTGGCATTCTTCTTTCACGAGAAGATAAGCAAGATTGTGGAAGGACTGAAATTAGATGTCTTACCGGGAACTAGTGAAAGGAATGAAAGAGTAACATCAAATACAAATGGAGCCAGGGTTAATAGGTTTGGACCATTGAAGCAAGGGACCCCCCTGGACCACTTTGAGCTGCCCTCGGAAGAAGAGTTCATCAGGGTGGCGTTGGGAGTCTCCTCAGGCTCACCGCTAGATCCTATTCCCCAAAGATTTTGGAAAGAGCTAGGCTCTGAGTACTTTCTAGTGCATTTTTGGCTGGAAGACAGCAGGCCGTAGCCTTCCCTCCTTTTCAATCGGAATTTGTCAATAATGAGCATGGGGTACCTCAGGGGTCTTCAATCAGCCCCATTTTATTCAATGTCTATATGGGGCCGCTTCTGGACGTTATCAAAGCCATAATATTAGTGTGGTCAACTATGCTGATGACACCCAATTGATAGTGTCCTTGGAAGACGACCATGCTGACTCCCAAGAATCATTTCACAAATGTATGCGGGAAATGGTGAATTGGCTGAGAAACAATTCATTGCAATTTAATAACGACAAAACTGAGATTCTGCACTGTGGGGTGAGCAGAGTGCCTTCAGTTTTACCATCTGACTTCTGGCCTATCCACACAGATGTCCCTTTGGTACCCGTAAGTATGGTACGTAATCTGGGGGTCAGCTTCAATGATAAGCTGAACCTGGAGTCTCACGTTAACAAGCTGGTCGGAAACTGTTACACTCTTATTAGAGGACTCCGGAAGGTGTTGCCATTACTACCTTTTCAGGCCAGAGGTAGAGTGGTTAGGAGTGTCATCCTGAGCCACCTGGATTACTGTAATGCCATGCTACTGGAGTCCCCGATGTACTTGTTCACAAGGCTCAAGGGAATTCAGGTGGCAGCAGCAAAGTTTGCACTGTCAAGAACACGTCGGTCATCAACATCTCAGGCGTTAGCAGAGCTGCACTGGCTGCCGATGACTCAAAGGATACTGTTCAAGTCTCTGTGTACTGTGTTTAAAGCACTGCATGGACTTGGGCCCAAACCGCTTCGGGGTAGGTTCAGATGGTATGCACCGGTACGCAGCCTACGTTCCTCGTCAGCCAATCTTGCAATTATCCTGAAGATAAAGAGATCTACAATGGGGGGAAGAGCGTTCGGCGTGGCAGCTGCCCGCCTTTGGAATAGTCTTCCCTTGGAACTGAGACAAACACAGGACTTATTGCTGTTTCGAAAGAAATTCAAGACCTGGCTCTTCCCTAGAGTATAATCAGGCGGTTAGTTCCCGCAGCCTATCCGCTATCATCTTACTTGTATCTCAGCGCTAGAATGCCCGTAGGGTTACAGCGCGCTTTATAAATGTTGATACAAATACAAATATTGACGACGCGGACGTGACAATGAACAAGACACCAACAATGTCACGCGGAGTCGACCGACGCCACCTACCGGCACGCATGGATACTGCGAAGAAAAATCTTTCAGATCCAGCCGAACGCCTGGTAGCTCAAAGATAATGAATCTGCGGCTAGATGTCCCTATCAGATCTTTAGATTTGACGGACACAAAGAAGACACAGACAAAGAGCTGCTAACCTGAGAACAGAAGAGCTGCAGCAGAATTTTAACATGAAACCCTGCCTGCTGCTTCCAGGACTTGACAATCATGGTGTGCTGTCTCGCCCTGCTGCTGTGAGGACTCCAAGAAACCCGGAGCAACACCAGCCCTCAGCCAATCACCAGAGAACTCCCTCGGGGTAGAGAAACTACTCCCCTGCAACAAACCCGCAGAGTCTGGTTTACTGACTTGCTACACCCCGGCGACTCTGACGTAGCATCCAGGCAAAAAGAAGTATATCAGCTCCGAAGTTTGGTGCCACTCCAGTACCCAAGGTACAGGACCCCCTGCAACGTACACCGAGACGAAGAGTCCATTCCATACTCCAACTGCCCAAGAAACAAACACCCATCGAGGGACATCGAGACCCCTGAGACCCACTTCGTGAGTGACCAAGTTGTCCTTGAATCGCCTCTACAACCTGTCTGCCCCTTAACGCAAGGACATCTTGAAGCACACCGCCCAGCTAACATATCCGTTCTGCACCCAGACCCCCCTGGCCTGGGTTCCGTAGAACCAGCTGTGGTTCCGTGGTCCTGTGGCCCTTGCAACATGCTCCCTTGAGTGGGACCCCTCAGACTTACCTTTAAGTCCTCTTGTGCAGTGTCTTTTTAGGTGGCCCCCTTCTTCATAGAGCACCAGCTACCAACGACCTCAGCACCCTGCTCCCGGCCAAATCCAGGACACTCCAGAGAATCCGCTGGGGAAACATTGGACCTGGCCTTGCTACTTACCTAAATCCCAAAGGTAACCCCAGAAATCCAAATGTATGATTGTATATGCATTTTTCTATTTTCGCCCATTGACTTCAATGGTGCATAATTGGGCACAAGAATGAAGTTCCTCGTCTAAACAATTATATAAAAATCGGTGTTATTTTTGTAAATTGGTCTCAGATTTATTCTTGAGTGTGTGTATCATTTATTACCTCTGTGAGTATAAGTGCTTAGCACTACTCTCTGATAAGCCTAACTGCTCGCCCACACTAACACAAATAGAGCGTTAGTATTGTCTACTTTTGCCTCTGTACACCAATCTGGGTCTCACTGGACTCTCTGCATACTGTACTTTATTTTAGTGCACTATATAGAGAGACAGCTTCCTACAGTGACGAGGAGAGGAATAATTCTAGAATGCATTTGATAGAACTGAGGTTTCTGGTTGGCAGATGTATGCACCCTGTCCACTCAGGAACCACAACTCCAGTCAGAGTGCTGGAGATACACACTAAAAGATTGCCTGTGCACACCCTCTGGTAGCTTGGTGCAGAGCAGGCAGGCTTATCTAAAGAGGCAATGTGTAAAGTATTTGTGCAACAAACACACACAGTAACACAATTAGTACACCACAAAAATACTCCACATAGGTTCAGAAAAATATATTATATTTTTATGAGTAAAACAAGAAGAAAAATGACAAAAATACGCTGAGTAACACCGGAGTTATAAATTTGTAAAGAAATAAATCAAACAGTAGTGCTTAGAAGCAAATAGTGCTTAGGAATCACTTGAGGTCACGCTGGACTGGGGTAAATCCAAAGTTCCGGCGGACCGCGATGCAGGGCAAGGCGGCTGCAGGATTCACACAGGTCCCGCTGAAAAAGTGCCTTGAATGGAGCAGTCGTCGAATACCAGTTGCGTCAGTTCTGATCTGCGCAGGCAAATGATGATTTAGTCGACAAACCCTTTTTTTCGATACAGGCGTTGTGCTGTCGCCAAGCGCCGCTGTCCATCGTCATCGAGCCGCGCAGTCCATCCAAGTGATGTCATCGATCTGCTCCGGCATCCATCGGCATCAAAGGGACATCCGTTGGTTCTAATCAGTGCAAAGTCGTCACATCGTAGATTTTGATAATTCTGGACAGCAGAAATCACCCTTCAAGGGCCCAGGACTCGATTGGCATAACTTGGCAGGGCAGGACTCACAGATGGCAGAGTCCAAGTGCTGTTGCAGGGATGAAGGAAGTCTTTTTGGCCCGAGGCTTAAAAACAGGGGGCACACCAGCAAGCTCTTGAGTCACTCTGGGTTCAAGTGAGATGGGTCCAGTCCTTGTCCTCAGCGGGGCAGAGATCAACAGGCAGCAGGGCAGCACAGCAAAGCAGAAAAGTAGTTCTTTCAGAGCAGCAGTCAAGCAGAGTGGCAATCCTTGTAGCACAGCAGTCTTTACTCCTGAGTTCTTCATAGGTTCAGTAGTGTACTGTCTTGGAAGGGTCAGAGCCCCAGTACGTTTACCTAGTTGTGCTTTTGAAGTGGGGGTGACGTCAAAGTAGGCCCTTGAAGTGCAAAGATTCCCCTTTCAACCTAGCTCTGCCTCCAGACTATCAGTAGGGGGTAATCACCCCTTTGTGTTCGAAACAGGGCATTGCCAATTCAGATGTGTCTGCTCCCCCGTTCTTCCTGCCCAGGCACAGCTATAAGAATGCAGATGATTGCAGTTGAGTTCTCTGTCACACCTACCCTTCCTGTGTGTGTGGCTGCCTAGACAGAATGCACAAAGTGTAGCTGTTATCCAACCCAGATGTTTATTGCAGGCACACAGAGAAGTAAGAGAAGAGAAATGTAGAAATGTCCACTTTCTAAAAGTGGCATTACTAAAACAGTAATGTTAAATCCAACCTTCCATTGAAGAGGATTTAGCATTATCATTCCAAGGACATATAAAATGATGCAGCTACTCATTTCTAGTCAGGAATTACATCTTAAAAGTGTATTAAGGAATTCCCAATTCTAACCTATGAGAGTAGAAGGCCTCACAGTAGTGAAAAACAAACTTTGGTGTTTGTAACTACTCGGACATGCAAAACCTACCAGTGCATGTCCAACTTGCACAGCACCCTGCCCTATGGGCTACTTAGTGCCTACATTAGGGGTGGCCTATGTGTAATAAAAGAGGTGTTTAAGGCTTTGCCAAGGTTTCTAAATGCCATGTCAAAGTGGCAGCAAACTGCACAGACAGGCCCTGCAATGGCAGGCCTGAGACAGGTTTGAAAGACTACTTGTGTGGGTGGCACAATCGGTGCTGCAGGCCCACCAGTAGCATTTAATTTACAGGCCCTAGGCATTTTGCATACCACTTTAAAAGGAACTTACAAGTAAACTAAATATGTCAATTGTGTATACACCAATGTTACCATGTTTTGGTGGAGAAGCGCATGCACTTTAGCTTTGGTCGGCAGTGATAAAGTGCTCAGAGTCCTAAGGTCAACAAAAAGAATCAGAAAAAGAGGAGGTAAGCAGGCAAAAACTTTGGAGGAAGACCACACTAAGGATGACACGTTTAACAGCTATATTATTAGTTTCGCACTGCAATCTTTGCATGAGTAGCATAGTTTAATTTGATGTTAAGGAGCATCAAAAAACATATTCATATAAACCCCTTCATAACAACCCCAATCTAACAAGTGTCTACACAGGTAAAAAAATAGAGATCGAGTATTAAGAGGTAGCGGTTCAATTAGATGGGCCCGCTGTGTGCCAGTGTTCTGAGAAGTATAGCACCAGAGGGTCAAAAGGTGGTAAGAAGCAGTGGAGATAAAAATCATTACTGAGGTAGTCTTGGGGTTAACTGATGCCTTTACGAACTAACCATATCAACTCATATGAGATATAATATAAAAATAAGGGAGTGGAGTCCTGAAAGACTAGCAACCGGAAAGCAAAGATTTGGGCTGTACAGAGCATGAACTTTTATGGTAGCCACGAAGGACAATATGCTCTAAAGGGATAAGACTCAAAGTGTGACCTTGTACATACTACAACAAAATGATTTCAGAGTGAGCCATACAGATATGTGTCATACACTGAATGACAACAATGACATCCCAAAAAGAAGGGATTTTATGGCGAGAACCATTTACAGGGAATGAAACAAATGATCAGAACTGCAAATCATGTTTAGAATAGTTGTTAAATGGATGGAAAATGCCATTTCTCCACCGTCCTTAAGACCTGTGGCTATATTTTCAGAATAGGTTACTAATAAGGCTGGGCGTAATTGGGGGAGTACTACTACGTGGAATTCCACGAAGTTGAACAAAAACTCTGTGCGTTCCGCAAATTCGCTCTGTTCCGTCAGACTCCCAATTAATAGAACAGAAACCTCATATACTTTTGATAAAATAACAAGTAACTCTGTCTTTACATGCTTTAATGCATTTTGGGGCATATGCATCAACCAAACTAATACCAATTCCTTAATAGCGAAAAATAAGGAATCGCCATTAAGGAATCGGTAATTGGCATGCATCAACAGATTCGGTTAAATTTAGCGATTCCTTAAAAATCGCTAAATTTACCGATTCCTTAATAGCGGGGCACGCAAACGGCCCCACTAGCAAATAGCGAGTTCGGTAATACCGATTTGGCTAATAGCGAGTTCGGTAATACCGAATTAGCAATTACCGAATCGGTAATAGCGAAATCGCAAATTGCCGCGTCGCTCCGGGAACAGGCTGATGACATCACCAACCAGGAAATACTGCTGCCCCACCCACATAGCCTCGACAGAGGAGCAGACAGGAGCTGGAAAGAAGGACAGGCTGTGCAGAGTGAGGCCACACAGATTCTGCCATTCACAGCACACATCCATCATGTCGCAGGAAGTGCCATCCAGCGCTGAATCTGCACGCAAGCGCAAGAAGAAGTTTTCAGACAGGGAGCTGGAGTACCTCATCGAGGGAGTGTCCAGCAAACACGACCGCCTCTTTGGCAAGCTGTCCCTCAAGGTGCCTGAGACCGAGAAGCGGCGCATCTGGCAGCGCATCCGTGAGAGGGTCAATGCGGTTGGCGTCACTAGCCGCAGCATCGACGACCTTAAAAAACGGTGGTATGACCTCCGGAAGCGCGCAAAAGAGAGGATTGCTGAGAGGCTCCGGGAGGCAAGAAGGACTGGAGGCGGAACAAGCACTGCACCATCCAACACAGCCCTGGAGGACCTTGTGGAAGGGACGATAGAGCGGGAAGCCGTCGTGGGGGTGATCCAGATGGACACGTCCGGCGCAGCCACAAGTGCCCAAGGTAAGATGCATGCCTGTGCCACACCCAGCATAGCGTAAATCCATACCCATGCCCCCAGCCCAATCTCACTGTGTCTGCAGCTCTGGCACAGACAGTTCCACACATGACACTACTGCATCTTGAGAGTTGTAGTCTAGTCAGCCCAGAGTGCAGGTACAGGCGTAAATCCTCACACAACACATATTTTGTACATGGCAGTAGACTGTTCATTTGTTGGACCACAGAGGGACATTGATGGGTACAACACTATGTAGGTGTAATCATCCCACTAATCATGCACTGTTTCACACACAGATGCATCACCTGGGGACTCTGACGACAGCGACCAGCTGATCATATCTGAGACACCCGTGGAGTCAGACCAGGAGACTGCGCAGGATGCGCACGCACCGCCAACACCTGCCACCCCACCAGCACCACCTCCACCAGCGCCACAATCAACGGCACCAGCACCAGTGCCACAAGCCAAGGCACCTGCGCCACAAGCCAAGGCACCACCACCTGCGCCACAAGCAACGGCACCAGCAAGCCAGCCTGCAGCCAGTACAGCCACAATACCGCAGAGGCACAGGCACCAAGTTGCGCCCTTGCAGGAGATGGCAACCCCCCCCCGCAATTGGCACCCACGCAGCGCACATCCACACCACCTGCTGCACCACATGGAGGCTCAAGACACGCACGGCGTCACAGGGCCCGTCGCAGTTCCGTCTCCTCAGCTGACCAGGATGTCCCAACAACCTCTGCAATTGAGGAGAGGATGCTGCGCGCACAGAACCTGCAGGGAAGACATGTGGCTAGCATCAGCTGCAACATCGTGCGCCTAGCGAGGGAGATGCGCGCCATGACTGCAGCAGTCACCGACATGGGCTCCGCGGTCAGGGACATGGGCACGGCGGTCAGGGACCAGACCACTGCGGTTGCTGATGGCAATGCTCAGCTCAGGGAGGAGGTACGTGAGCTCACCCGTGCCATCAGGGAGGGCCATGAGTCCCTGAGGAGGAGTAACCGGCAGCTAATGTTGCGTTCTGCCGCCGCTACCAAGGCCATACAACGGCACAGCAACTGCACCGCTGTGTTGGCACGCCGCACAGTCTCCCTGCAGGTGGACCTTGGGCACTTCTGCGGTGATGTTGCCAAGTCACTGGGACACATCACCACTGCTGTGGAACAACTTCAGAGCAGCACATGCAGTGCTGCAGCATTGGGAGGGGATGACACCAGTGAGGCTGCCTCCAGTGTCAGCAGCGTGTCACTGGCAGAGGCCAGCACCAGGCGCCGAAGTTCGCGTGCCTCCACGGGGACAGGCCGTGGTGAGGGTTTGGATGCACCTGAGCGGAGGCTTGGTGTACGTGGCAAGCGCCACTAGAAATTTGGACATGCTGCAGGTCCATGGTGGAGCAACCATGGCCATCCAATTATTCTGTTTGCACAGGCCTGACTTTAAGGAACCTTTTATTTACATTTATGCAATCGGAGCATGATTCACAATGCTAGTTCTGTTGCACAATCCTCAGTGCTACTGTGCATTAAACAGTTGCACCCAACACCAGCTTGTAATGTCTCATTTTACCCAGGGTCAAAAATGATTTTGCGTTATGTCTGTCCGCCTCCTATGGCCCTCTGCTGTGTTTGGGATGTGTGCCGGTCGTCGTTGGGCGGGTGGTTGGTCAGCCTGGGGGTCGTCATCCCTGTCCACCTCCATGGGTATCCCCCTTCTGGTGGCAATGTTGTGCAGCATTGCACATACAGCAATTATTCGACAGCATGTGTCTGGTTGGTATAGCATTGCGCCGCCAGTCTTGTGGAGGATACGGAAGCGGCTCTTGAGAATCCCAAAAGTCCGCTCTATCACATTCCTCGTGCTGATGTGTGCAGCGTTGTAGCGATGTTCCTGCGGGGTTGCTGGATTTAGGTATGGGGTTAGTATGTATTCCCGCAGGGCGTAAGCACTGTCACCTAGAAGATAGAAGCATAGACTTAGCATTGGTGATGTACATACATGTGTGGTGTTGGTGTGGGGAAGCGTAGTTCTACTTACCTAACAGGAGTCCCTCTCCAAATTCGCCATTGAGTAGTCGCCTGTGCATTCCACTGTTGCGGAAGATGTATGAGTCGTGTGTGCTCCCTGGGAATTGTGCCACTAGGTCCGTTATGATGTTGTTGGCATCGCACACAACCTGCACGTTGATCGAGTGGTATGACTTGCGGTTCCTGAAAAGGTACTCATTTGCTGACGGAGGGCATATGGGGATATGCGTGCAGTCGATGCATCCAATCACATGTGGAAAGTGTGCCACCTGGTAGAATGCCTGTTTGGTGCGGTCCAACTGCTGTGGGGTTGTGGGGAAGCTGATGTGTCTGTGGAGCATTGTCAGCATGGCATCTAGGAATTTTTGGAAGAAGCGTGACAGTGCGCTTTGCGAAACACCTCCGGCAACCGCAATTACCCCCTGGAAACTCCCTGAGGCCAGTAGGTGCAGGCTGCATAGTACCTGAACGTGCGCAGGGATTGCATTTGTCCGGTGGGTCTGGTGCTGCAGTAATGGTTCCAGGTCTGCAATCAGGCGCATGATCATAGCGCGATTTAGGCGATATTTCTGGTACACCTCGTCCTCATTCTGGCCGAGCAGGGTTATGCGCAGTCTGAACACTCGCTCCTGGACCCTTCTCCTGCGCTGTCCTGCTGCATTGATCCGCATCCTCCTTGCAAGCACGTAGAGGGCAGCCATTTTGTGGGAGCCAACAGGGTCTCCTGGGCCAAATTTAAGGGTTTAGTGATTGCCTCAATCATTTGCACATGTAGGGGTTTTTTTTTTTTTTTTTTTTTTTTTTTGTGACTTTACCTCCAGGTTTTGATTCCCCTTATTTAGCTCTGGCAAAATAGCGATTTTTGGGATTTTCGTTATTAGCGAGTTTTGTTGCATTGGGGTGCGAATCGTTATTTGCTATTGGCAATTTCCGGGAGCTAATAGTGATTTCGGTAATTGCGAATTCGGTATTTAGCGATTCGGTAAATTAGCATTTTGGGTATTAGCGATTCGGTATGTTCGAGGTTATTTATTTAGCGATTCGTTATTTGCTCGGGTTTTGGGTTGATGCATTGGGATTGGGTATTTTTCACACAATACCGGGAGCTATTACCGATTCGGTATTTTACCGACTGGATTTTGGCTTGATGCATAAGGGTGATAGTCAGTTCAAAAAAGTGAAAATGGAAATTTAGCAAGCAGTGAGAGAGGTGATGATTTTGGGATCCTCCCTAACCTAGGGGGAGAACCAAGCAGATGCCTTTCAAACAAAGAGCACATCTTGCTGAGTCAGTTGAACTGCAGCTTGATGTAAGCTTGATGTATTAATTTCAATGCTTTTGTATTTGAACTGTAGCTCTTTGTAGAATTATTTTGATATTGGATACTAAAATATTCACTGTCCCCGGTAATCTCGTCCCATAATGCTTTGCAGGGCCTTTGGTTGTATATTTTTTGATGTTGTTGTAAATCTTTTTATTAAAACTGATTCGACAACATGGCATAGTATCACAGAGTCACAGCAAAATTGGCAGCAAAACAAAGGTTCGTCAGAATACATTAGCTTCATACAGTAGGAATTATTCGGCGAGGGGGACATCTGCTTCTAACCAGTGTTGGTTGTATTTTTGCCCATAACTATGCTTGGGGTGGTCCTGAGAGGATGGGTCCACCACTGAATCGATCAGCATGATTTGCTTTTTGTGTTCAAAGCATCTGCTTGGTCCTCCCCCTAGGTTAGGGGGGACCCCAATTTCATCACCTCTCTCATAGCCTGATATTTTTCATTTTCAAAGTTCACTTTTGTGAGTTGGTTAAATGCTTTTTCGCATGTAAAGTTGCTTTATCAATGCATCTGTGGGTACAGTTTAGTAGCTGACTCCGCTACGTGGAGGAACTGAGTTTTTGCCTGAATTCCGTGGTTTTAATGGAATGCGTAGTTAACAAATCCCCGCAAACTCCGGCAGCGGAGCGGAGTTCATTGCCCAGGCCTAGTTACTATGTCTCAAAATTTATTTCAGGTAAATAAAAGTAAAAATAATTTTACCTTAGAAGCTGATCTTCCAGTCCAGATTTTGTTACAGTGAAGTTGATGACTGTAACTTTAATACAGACCTGAAAATAAAAAGAAATACAGGAATTTGTTTTGGATAACACATGATCTAATAATACCTCTTAAAATACACATGTGAACACTGTGTTGAAGCTATTACACTACTCTGTGCTGTTGCACCTAACTGCCCAAGTAAGCTGTTTGAGAGATTACCCTTTTTGGAGATAAGACGGATGGGAGAGAAAAGCTTCTGTTTCAAGCAGGTAATGTACTACACTGATGGTAATAATTTTGAGAACCCCCTTGCTGCTACCATCTATCTGGCCAACAGTGGCCTGTCCTGTAACTCCCACTGGACCCATAAATATGCATGTTGGTGTAAAACATCAGAGGCACATCAACTTACAAAGAGCGCTATTCACATCACCAATTGGTTGACAGACCGACGGTGGATGGACACAGGATAAGACTTCTCGATTTGAACAAAAATCAAGCAAGGTCTGATCAGGAATAAAAGGAGCAACACTTGTTGGGTGTAGCACATGCAATATACTTTATATGTGTGCACAGGAAGTACCTTTCAAATGTAGCTCTTTTGATCTATTTGGAATGAAATGTGCATTGGTGGTGGCATTAATGAACAAAGGGGGCGTTGCTCAACCAGTATCAGGGAAGAAACAAAAGCGAGAGAATGAACACCATGGAGCAGCTTTAAAAAGAAGTGCTCACTGCTTGGTGCTCCCCGTGAAACAAATTAAAATCTTTTTTCATGCTCAAAGTCTTCTTGTGCATGTGCTAGCTGGAAAAGGACTTTTCCTCGCCCTCGAGACACAAGCGAGGAGGGTGACATCAGCCTTGTGGGAGTGGCCGCATAAAGCAGCATGTCATAGATTTTAAATGGGGCACTTAGGAAGTGGCCCAGGGCGTGGTCAGTAGAGCATCATTCACAATTATGGGAAGGGGAAGGGCTGGCGCACATTGCAGGGGGTGGTAACAATTGCAGCACTCCTTTTGCCTCCGTGAATGAGGCTTTCTAATTGGATAAGGCAAGATTAGGGGAGGGGGCAATGCATGAGTTTGGAAGCTTCTATTTTCAGGACACTACACATACCAGTTGTTGGAAAAAGAAAGGCTCCTGCAGCTGTGGTATCAAACGAGCGCACAGCAGGTTTGTTTAGTTAGCAAGAGCTGAATTGGGGCTCGGGCTGCCAATAACTATTACAAACGTGCTGAGTCTTCCTGCTTGCCATATTCTATATGTACTTATAAACCAACCATGGCCCATTCAGGCGACAGAGCGTTATACAGGCACACAAAATTCACCCTGTGATGAGGCCTGGTGCAGAAGAACAAGTTACTTACCTTCGGTAACGCATTATCTGGTAGAGACTCTATGTAGCTGCAGATTCCTTACCTTTGAATTCCCCAGGCATCAGGCGGCATCCGGAAACTTTTGCTGAGCAATACCCATTGCGCCCGACTTTGGGTGGCTCCATTTGGCTCCACGTGACGGCGTTGGCATCGGTAGCGTCGGTTATGACTTTGCGGTGCCTACATAGGCACCACCCAGGTGCGCGGACGTCAGTACTTTTCGTTTTTTTACACGCCAGAAGCGCAGAGCCACGAAGTGACTGACGAAAACGTGTGCAAAACTAGGGCCCTGAAAGGGGAGAAACCTAGACCTACAGTATCATTCCGCAAAGCGGGGAGGCATGGGTGGGGCTGTAAGGAATTTGCAGCTAGATAGTGTCTCTACCAGATAATGCGTCACCGAAGGCAAGTCATTTGTTCATCTGATAGGGACTTCAGATGAGTTTCTATTTAGATGTGTTTCTATTTAGATATGTTTCGATTTAGATGCCCGTACATAGGTTTCCCTGAATCATGTCTGTACAAGAAGAGAGGGGGGACCAGGAGCTTGTTGTGGTCCAGTGTCTGTGCTCCGTGTGTCATCTGTAATACTCAAAAGGAGACACTGTT
The DNA here is from genome assembly GCF_964204655.1 of Triturus cristatus. Taxonomy (NCBI): domain Eukaryota; kingdom Metazoa; phylum Chordata; class Amphibia; order Caudata; family Salamandridae; genus Triturus; species Triturus cristatus. The sequence goes on along the minus strand of NC_140581.1, from coordinate 1,183,408,664 downwards.
CCAAAATAAGGAGAAGAAAACAAGAGAAGCTCAGAAAGATTAGGAGAAACTAAAGTCCTAGGCTATTATTGGACCCAAAGACTCGAGGGGGAAGCACAACTTAATTTCTCTTATTGCCCTCACACACCCCGAGGGATGTCATGCTTCATCATTGGGCGTTTTGCTCCTCGTCGGGCCGGCGCTGCAATGCCCTACGGGTCCCCTGGAGGGTCACTTTAGCGGAGATCTTTTCAGAGAAAACGCCGTTGGGTGCATGCGGGTGTGTGGTTTGGGTCCTTATAAAAGGCAAGTGGTGATGTGAGTGTGTCAGTGACGTGATAAATTAAAAATGTCTAAGGGTTGCTAATGAAATAGGATTTAATATAGGTGGCACCCTTGACACGCTAAAAAACCCGTAGGTTAGGTGTTACCTTAATGGTAATAATGTTCCATCAGGTGACTAAAATGTGGTCGACATGTTTCGCGCCCCACTGGTCCAAAACGGATCCGTGGCGCTTCCTCAGGACCAAATAAAGGTTGTGAACTGTGAATGTGAACTGGGGGGTACTACCCACAGTCTATATCCGGGCGTGCAGGTAAAGGTGGCCCTGCTCTCTGTGTAAGAGTAAAGGTCGCTCCTGGATAAAGGCCTAGGTAAACACAAAGGGAAGAGAGAGAAGAACATCCTACATGTTAACGAATGTTCATCTGTCCAACAACTGGACATGAAATTCGAGAAGAGTACATAATTACAAGTAAACCAAGGGTATCACCTCCACTTGCGGGTGGTGGCGTTATGAGGTCTCAACGATAAGCAAACGGGCGCTTAGACCAGGGTGAGAAGCCTGGAATGAAGACCTCCCATCGCCGATCGGAGTCACCCATTAGTCCAAACACTGGCCGTGGAAGGAATAGTGGCAGATGCACAGGTCATCACAAGGCGTAGGGTATATTAGCCAGTCATATTTGAGCCAGTTCAACAAACACTCCACAACACTCACCTAAAAATGGGGAGAATGATGCTCCATAGATTAGGGGACGAGCGTACACACCTTCATGTGCTATGAAAACAAAAATCTACTAGTAAGTCCTGGCTAGTAAAGAGGAAAACCAGGTCTGAGTCATCGTGTAGTACACGACCAGTCTCCTCGGCGCCCCTTAATTCATCTACTTACAGTTTAGCTCCGGCGTGGCCTCTTATACACCTACCCCAGCCGTCCTCCTATCTGGAAAGGAACCGAAGACTGCTCAGGGTTCCATTTGTAGTCCCGGAGTGGGCGTATCGGGGATTCCCTGAATCATGTCCTTATATAGGCACAATTCGTATTGCCCTTATTTAGGCATAGAATCCCAGTCCTTATTTAGGCATTAGCCATGCTATCCAAATACAGGCATGGTCACCTACATCTGTCTATCCCACCGTCACAACAAGTTCTTAGACACCAGACCCTTAAGTCATTGGGACTTTCCCTAGCTAGGATTATTGATTTCTCCAAGAACTCATCTATTATGCACAAACTACTATTCCTTAGGGGTTTATTCATGACGTCTTCCTCTGCCCGACTTTACGTCAATGCTAGCATTCCTAAGCACCTTCCAGGTATAAATATACCTTCACTTGACATGGCAGGCACGGCACGGCACGGCACAGCTTAGCTCGACTAGCCTACACAGCTCGATACGGTTCGCCACGGCAAGTTCGGAAGGAATTTGAGTTCCCGCCTGACGCACTGACCAGACGCTGTCATCCCTGCTCGCAGAGAATCCAGCTTCCAGTGTTCTGACTCCCTTCGCGGGGTGTTGGAGTTTGAGATTCGGAAAAAAGATTCCCACCTCTCTCATTCTAAAGGTATGGAGCTGACAAGAACCTAGAGGGACTCTTGGTATATAAACTTAGAATATACCATACTATTGAAAACAGCACCTACTTCTTTCCTGGTACTACACTTAGGTTAGGTACACTGGGGTAGAACTAGTTAGAAACATCAGACGAGTATTCACTTTTTAGCCTGTGTTATTTATGTATGTATATATGAATATATGTCATAGCGAAAAGACAATGCTATTGCAGTATTATTGCTTCTTACTGCTTACGCTGTGCGTATTATATCTTGCTTATTCTCTAATGATTGTAACAGCTCATATCTCTTACACGAGAAACAAGACTGTTCAATAAATCCTTTTATTGAAACGCCCGTCTATCTATTTCTGTGTAACTCTGGAGAAACTAAGCATGCAGGATTGACTGAGTGAAACTGGTATCTATTGTTTCCATGATTCTGAGGTACGTTCCAATTATAAGGGAAACAAAATTGTCATGTTTATGCGGTTGTCAGAAACTACTCCCTTCTTGTTTATTCAAGAAGTTTCTAGTGACCTCTGAGTAAGCTGGCACACAAGTAATTAAGTTTAATGTACTCGATAGAGGCATACTGACCTTAGTCCTATGCAAAAACTATAGTGTATATTATTCCAATGCGCAGAGCCTATAAGGGAAATAATGCTTTGCGAAAGTATGGAGGGAGGCCCAAGTGGCGGCTTTACAAATATCTGCCACAGGAACACCCCGGGCAAAAGCAGATGTAGATGATTTAGCTCTAGTTGAATGAGCTTCACACTGCAAAGCAGGCGCGAGCCCTAAAAAACGTCTGAGAAAGGTTACGGTGGTTGCAGGCAGTCTGGTCCCAGTTGGACTGGATAGCAAGAGCGGGCAGCAGCCTCAAACCTCCCAAGGAGGAGGTGGAGATCTGGAGGCAAGAGACAGCACAGCAGAGTCTAGCCATCTTTGAATGGCCCAGGAAGAGTATTCTCTAGTAGATAAAAAAGTGCCAGCACTTGGATCTTGTGCCATGCACGTGATGAGTTCCAAGATGGACTGGCTAAGGGACCATTTGCTGTTTGCCTGAGCTTAATGTAAAAAAGAATAGCCCTATGATTTAACGAGACAAGGGGAAGTGTTCTTATGTTCCCCAAGAATTAATTATTTGAAAAAACGGCATCTAAAGTATGGCCAGCTTGGTGTGTGGAACTATCCACCAGCTGGTCCAGACCGAGCAAGGAAATAGTCATAAGTAGGGCGTCAGTGTCATTATCATAGCGAGCATCAAGATGGAAATTAAAATTACCAAGGACCGTATGGTCATTCAGCAAGATGAACAAGTTATTTACCTTCAGTAACGCTTTTTCTGGTGGATATAGTATCTGCCTGTGGATTCCTCACCTTGTGAATATCCCCTGCACCAGCAACATTCGGAATTTTTTCGTAGCTCTCCATGCCGACGAGAACGACGTCACAGAAGCACAGCTCCGCACACGCGGCTCCGCTGACGTCACTGGATCCATAAGAGTACCTCGTCGGCGTGATGACTTCAGTTCCGCCCTTTTTTTCCGTGCCTTCGAGGCACACGGATGGACCGACAACAATATATATATATATATACAGTATACACAGTACATAATATCCAAACCAACACACACAGTGTGAAGTCAATGCAAGAAAGCAAAAGAAATAATACACTTCCTTTGACAGCAACAGATGAATTTGGTCACATTATCACTATTGTAGGTATACAAGGGTGGACAACGGGGAGGCGGGTGGATCAGTGAGGAATCCACATGCAGATACTGTATCCACCAGAAAAAGCGTTACCGAAGGTAAGTAACTTGTTCTTCTGATGGATACATCTGCCAGTGGATTCCTCACCTTGTGAAAAGATTCCCACAGCAGTCCCACTCCCGGAGGAGGGTGTCCACCCTTCTATACCAGGAAGTCCTGAAGGACGGAACAAGCAAAGTGTCCGTCCCTGCCTTTCCTGCAGCCAACAGAGCCCACGAAGAGCTGGTCGTCCGCTCGAAAGTCTTTAGTCCTATCGAGGTAAAAGCTCACTGCCCTCTTAGGGTCCAAGCAGTGAAGCCGCTCCTCCTCCTTGGAAGGGTGAGGGGGAGGATAGAAGGTAGGAAGGGTAATGGACTGCCCCAGATGGAAAGAAGATACCACCTTAGGCAGAAAAGCAGCCCTGGTCCTGAGTACCATTCTTTCAACATGAATGGCCAAGAACGGGGGTTTTCAACTCAGAGCTTGAAGCTCACTTACCCTCCTTGCCGAGGTAATGGCAATGAGAAAAACCCTTTTGAAAGACAATAGCCTCAAGGGACACTTGTGCAAGCGCTCAAAAGGTGAACCCTTCAAGTAAGTTAAGACAAGATTTAAGTCCCATTGAGGCACAATAAATGGAGTGGGCGGAAATTTGTTGGTAAGGCCCTTAAGGAACCATAACACAATAGGTGACTTAAACAAGGACGGCTGATCCAGCAAACAAAGGAATGCAGATAAAGCCGATAAATATCCCTTTACAGTAGCTACAGCAAAGCCCTGCTGAGCAAGAGAAAGAGCAAACTGAAGGATGTTGGATAAACGAGCCCTCAAAGAGTCAATAGATTTCTCTCCACACCACAGAACAAATTTAGACCACCTATAAGAATAGATAGATTTAGTGGAATGACGTCTGGCAGACAATATTACATCTACCACATCAGGCGGGAGAGAAAAAGAATTCAGGTTGCCCCGTTCAATCTCCAGGCATGAAGGTGTAAGCTCTGGAGGTGGGGGTGTAGAACCTGCCCCTCCGACTGTGAGAGGAGGACTGCCCTGAGAGGGAGACTGAGCGGAGGGCACGAGGAGAAGTGGAGAAGATCTGTATGCCACACCCTTCTTGGCCAATCCGGGGCGATCAATATGACTTGGGCCTGGTCTTGGCGAATCTTCCTCAGAACCCGAGGAATCAAGGGTATGGGAGGACACGCGTAAAAGAGATGTGAGTCCCAACTCAACTGAAACGCTTCCCCCAAAGCCCCCTGCATCGGATACTGGATACTGCAGAATGACGGGCAGTGAGCGTTCTCGTGAGTGGCAAACAGGTCCACCCGAGGAGTTCCCCACATCCGAAAAACGAGACAAACCACCTTCGGATGGAGCCTCTACTCGTGGTCAGCAGAGAACTGACGACTGAGACTGTCTGCACGCACGTTCAGAACTCCGGTCAGATGATTTGCCATCAGATAAATCTGGTGATCCTGAACCCAGGACCAGAGACGCAGAGCCTCTCTGCAGAGACAACGCAACCCCACTCCTCCCTGCTTGTTGACATACCACATCGCAGTAGTGTTGTTTGTCAGGACTTGAACCGACTGACCGCGAAGGGAAGGGAGAAAGGCCTTTAGTGCCTAACGTATCGCCTGCAATACTAAAAGGTTGATGTGAAGCAACCTTTCCTCTGGAGACCAAAGACCCTTGATCTCCAGATCCCCCAGATGCGCACCCCACCCTTAAGTGGATGCACCCATTATCACTGTGGCCACCGATGAAGGTACATGGAAGAGCTTTCCTTGAGACAGATTGCCCTCCATGCTCCACTAAGACAGATCCGCTGCAGCTTCTCTGGAGATCCTCACAGACTCACTGAGATCTCCGTTGCGCTGATACCACTGCCTGCGGAGGTAACCCGGAGCGCCCTCATGTGCCAGCGTGCATGGTTGACCAACAGAATGCAGGAAGCAAACAGACCGAGCAGACGAAGGACCTTCAGGACTGGAATGACCGCTCCATTGTAAAACAAGGGAATCATTTCCTGTATGTCGAGAATCCTTTGTGGAGGTGGGAATGCTCGACACACAGTGGTGTCCAGTACCGCCCCTATGAACAGGTTGCGCTGAGAGGGCACCAGGTGAGATTTGGGCACGTTTATCGAGAAACCCAATTTGTACAACAGCTGGGTTGTAACTTGCAGATAATGAGGCACCTTCCCTGGCGACACCGCTTTGATCAACCAGTCGTCCAGATAGGGAAAAACTGGAATTCCCGATCTTCTGAGATGGGCTGCCACCACTGCCATCACCTTGGTGAAGACTCGAGGTGCAGTAGTAAGACCAAACGGAAGGACCGCAAACTGATAATGTTGCGACCCTACCGTAAAACAGAGATACTTCCTGTGCGACTTCAGGATGGGGATGTGGGAATAAGCATCCTGCAAGTCGATCGACACCATCCAGTCCTCCTGTTGCAGCGCTTGAAGAACCTGCGCAGGGGTGAGCATCTTGAACTTCTCTTGCTTCAGAAAAAGGTTCAAGATCCTGAGGTCCAGAATTGGACGTAGCCTGCCATCCTTTTTCGGACTCAGGAAATACCGGGAGTAGCATCCCTGACCCCTCTCCTGCTCTGGAACCACCTCTATCGCACCTTTTTTTAGTAACGTAAGGAATTCCTCCTGCAGGAGAAGAAGGTGGTCCTCCGAGCAAGCACCTTGGCAAGGAGGGTAATTCGGACGGAATTCCCGAAAGGGATGAGCGTACCCATTTTCTACAAGATCTAGAACCCAAAGGCCTGTAGTGACCAATTCCCAATCTTGTAGAAAATGGGTAAGCCGGCCCCCCACAGGACCAACATGATCCAGAATGGTGGATCTAGGTCTGCTTTGCAGTGGTGGGAGGGAGGGAGGAAGAGGAAGAGGAGGAGAGCTGCCGACCGCGAGCACGACCTCTGATTCTGTCCCTGTAACTCTTATACAGAGTACTCCGTTGGTGCTGTTGCTGCTGCTGCCTGTAGGTCCGAAAGGACGACCTCCCAAAGCCTCTGTATCTCCTATAAGAACCCCTAGGCTGAGTCTGCAGACCCAGAGATTTGGCCGTGGCTTTGCTTTCCTTGAATCTTTCCAATGCCGCATCAGCCTTTTTACCAAACAGCCCAGAACCGTCAAAAGGCAGGTCCAGAAGCGTTGCCTGCACATCAGGGGAGAACTCAGATGATTTCAGCCACGCACTCCTCCTTGTGGCGACTGAGGAGCCCATAATTCTTGCGACAGAGTCCGCAGTGTCCAGGCCACTCTGGATAACCTGACGCGCAGCCGCCTGAGTGTCTGACAGCACTTCATTAAAGTTCTGCCTGTGCTCCTCAGATAATTTAGGAGCCAGCTGTTTAGCGGACTCCATGAGAGCGTGGATATAACGGCCCAAGAGACAGGTGGCATTTGTTGACTTTAAGGCCATACTCGCCGAGGAGAAAACTTTCTTGGCGGACTGGTCGAGCTTTTTAGCGTCCCTGTCACTGGGAACCTGTGGAAAGGCCCTGGAAGACCTCTTTGAGCAGGCTGCCTGAACCACCAGACTTTAGGGAGAAGGATGGGAGGTAAGAAAGTCTGGATCACCTGGAGCAGCCCTGTACCTTCTAGCTACAGTTTTAGAAACCGCAGGAGCTGAAAAGGGATTTCGCCATACCTCCATGACTGGCTCAGTGATGGCCTCATTAAATGGAAGTAAAGGCTCTGTCACGTTGGAGGAAGAATGCAAAACCTCAATGAGGATGTTAGGTTTGAATTCACCAGTTGGCAGCTGTAAATCCAAAAGCTCCGCTGCTTTCCTAATGACGGTGTGGTAAGGAGCCACATCTTTAGAGGGAATGTCAGCTGGAGGAGTAATCTCCCATTCAGGTGACAAATCTAGGTCACTAGCCTCCTTCATTCCTCAAATAAGTCATCAGACTCCATGAGCTCACCTTCTTCCATCTCTTCAACTTGGTACCTTTGTTCCTCCAGGACCATTTGTGCTTCTCACCTGGACCTAATCCTCAGGACCGGTGTCGACGGCGCCGCAACCGACTCCGACGGAGCCGGCGTCGAACGCGGATCCGGAGGAGCAGCCGGAGTCGAACGAGGTCGAGCCGGAGAAGATGGGAGCGGCATCGATGTCCTCGGCGCCGGGAAATGCCAAGACGGCGTCGCTGGGAAAAAAGGCATGAATGGAGCTTGAGGGTAGGCTTGAGGAACCCCCAGATTAAAAGCCATTGGACCCATGGGACCCGAAGGTGCTCCAGAGGGGTACATCGCTATTGCGAAGAGGCCATACATTGCATTTAAATAATGCAATGGGTCTTGACCCGGGCCTGGAAAGGGGAGATAAGGCTCAGATTGAGGCATAACCGGACTCGGGCCAAACGGCGCGGACGGTAGAGCCAGCGGAGTCGAAGACTCATCAGGAGCCGGAGCTTCTTCAACCGGAGCTGGAGAATGCGTCGGCGTCGGTGATGGAGCCGGAGCCGGAGAGTGTTCCGGTGAAGCCGCAGGCGAGGTCAGACAAACAGGAGAAGCAGGATTAGAGACAGGAGAGGGAGAAACATAGTCCTTACGACGTCGAGTAGGCGAAGTCGATCTCGGAGCCGCCTCTTTATCCTAACTGCATCGAGAGCAATGCCTCTTCTTCTTTTTATGCTTCTTGGACTTAGAAGCATGTCCCGACGTCGACTTCAACCCCGACCTCGATCTGGAGCGTCTTCGACCTCTCATCTCCTTTTTCATCCTTGCTATAAACAACTTAGCTTTTCTTTCAGGGCCTTAGGATTCATTTTGCGGCAGCAAGAGCATCCCTCAACGTCGTGATCCGACGACAGGCACCAGACACAGTCCTCGTGTGGATCTGTGATGGACATGTGCTTACCGTGCTCTCTACACGGCTTGAATCCAGACTTCTTCGTCAACATCTTTAAACAAGAAGCAAGAAGAAAGAGAATCACCAGCAGAAACACAAAGTAACTAGCCAAAGCTACGGAGACTCCCAGAAAACCGTTACCGTCGACGACGTGGAAAAAATGGAAGTGACGTCATCATGCCGATGAGGTCCTCTTATGGATCCAGTGACGTCAGCGGAGCCGCGAGCGGAGCCGTGCTTCTGTGACATCGTCCTCGTCGGCGTGGAGATCTACAAAAGTTTCCGAATGTTGCTGGCGCAGGGGATATTCACAAGGTGGGGAATCCACTGGCAGATGTATCCATCAGAAAGTAAAAATGTGAACTTACTTTTGAAACCACACAAATCATCCCATCGTGAAGCAAGAGACTTGTCAGCTGTGAACATCACAGCCATTCCTATACAAGATGGTATAGTTTGGGACAAAACTGATTATGATATATTCGGCCCGTCTGAACTTTTGAAGATTCCACACTTATTTAAGATTTCATTAAGTGACTTTATTACCTCCAGTACCTTTTCTGATGATGGGGACTTTGAGACTGTTAATAACATGATGTCTGATCTAGAAAGGTCTGCTGCATTCTCTAACCATGAATACTTAGAGGGTTCAACAGACTATGAACAGCTTTATTGTTACAACCACTATGGTCATCATTTCTTGCATAAATCTGCAACACCTAGAAATGAATTTATGAATAACCAATGGGAACATTGTTCTACACCACCAAGGGGTAGCTCAAAAACATTTGCAATGAAGTTCCCATATTTTTCAGGGTACTTTACATCCAATCCAGAAACGTTTTACTTTAAGAATGTGAACAAACAGGAACGAAAAATATGTTACTAATACAAAACAGATTTATTCTGCAGCCTTTATTGCCCAACTGTCTAGACAGGGTTTTGAGTTTCGGAAAAAGTGCAGGGGACAGAAGCTTTGTTTAGAGCCTGTATCATCCCACAGGAAATAATGTTTTTGAATGACACTGTCCAACAAACGTCTTGCCTTGGGTTAGCCAAGATCAAAGACATGAACACACCGTCCATACCTACACCTGCAAGTAATAGCACTACACAGGGGGAGGTTGACATACATACTATTTTACAAAACAACAGATTGGATCCTGAATGGGAAAAATGGTTGCTCTGGCCCACAGACACAAACATCTGTCAAGAAAGATTCCTGAACAAAATACTGAGTTTTACTATCAATAGGCCAGACCCACGCTATGTTCAAAGACAGCATCCAGGGGTAATAACAACATACAGTGTAGGAAAATTATGCCTTGATTGGCTACAGACATCTAAACTAGAGGATGTGAAACAACATTTCTCTTTACTTAAGGAAGACGCAAACCTAAGGGATTTCTTGCTAGGTCCGAGAAAACTGTGTCGAAAACGTTTCATATATGCCGGCTTCTATGCTGCTTATAATGAAATATGGAAGGTTACCCAAGCAGACGCCGCAGAAAGAATACGAGAAATTGATCGTATTAATTTAGAGAAATCTCTCGCTGTGGTCGACAATGGGTTAACGACTCTGTCATCTAGGATATATTCATTTGGCAACATTGTATCCTCTGCTATAGACATTGTGGAAAAAGATTTGGTCCTGCTGCAACAAGGCAAGTCTTAATTACGTTCTATTCTGTTATTTGGCTGGGTGCTACAAACTTGCGTGCAGGCTATGTGCCTTGGCGTTTCATCAACACATCGTCTCTGTTTTCAGAATACAATCTCACTGATAAACAGATCGAACTGGCACAAAGGGGAGCTAAGTATACAGTGCTGGCAAAATAACTCTGCCTGTTATAACTTTCCATCTTCAGTATTGCCTCAAACACATGCCAGAAGGCAAATATGAAAGGTTGGGTAAAGAATACATCAGGACATCCTGGGATTTACCTTACACACACAGATGTTGAAGTGGGAACCGTGAAGTGATTCTTAGCGGTACACACTATGAAAATACACTGAGCGGTTCACTCTTATGTTGGGATATTAGTTTACACGGGGCCTGTAGCGGTTCCACTGCAAATGTATCCTGCCACCTGCAAGGATCACCTGCCGCTGTGATTAATCCACCTTTTGGACAACTTACAAGTGGGAGTTACCTCATGTTGAATGATCAGAGCTGTTGTGGTATGTTGCCAGGTATCCCATATCTAGTAATGGTTAGTTCCAGGGTCACTTGCTGTATGCAAGTCTTGTTCCCCCAAATAGACACAGTCAGGGAGTCGCCTTTATGGCCTTCACTGAACATCTCTTCTATACGAATTGGTACTATAAGCAGAATAAATTACAACAAACCGTGCCTTTGACCTCGGCCAAAGAAACCTATGATCTACAAATTGCAAGGACTTGGGGTGACATACAGGCTCTCTTACGTACAAACTGCCCTACACATTTCACAGAAATGTTGGGACGTATCTTAAACATGTCTGATACGAGCGGTATTGTGCATGTATTTAAGACCATATGTTCAGGACTATTAACACCTTTTCAAGCAGTCCTCGGAATAATTCCAAACTTCATGCACTCGGTGTTTGGTGGTTTCACGGCCGGGCGGCCATGAAAGTGAAACTGATCAACATCGCGATCGCGCGCTGTTGCCGTCCGCATGTTCTTCTGACAGCACTGAGAGGTTTGAGCAAATGGGGCACGGCCATGGCGCCACTTTTCTTTTTCTTATGTCACGCAGATCCAGCCACGCCGGCTGGGCATTGCGGTGGTCTCATGGGCTTGCTTACATTTGTGCACTGGAAATACGGGGTACGAAGCAGAGTAGTCATGTCGGTGGGGCAGTTGTCATTTGCTGGTTTCTGCACACCGTTGCAGCTTCTGCCGCACTCTGAGCCCTCTATCTTTGAAGAAGTTTAAATCCTTTTTCCCCGTTTGTGTGTCTTTTCTTTGCCGCAGTCTGTGTGCAGAATTACGCTGCCAGCTGATGCCCTAAAGAAAGCGGAAAGAAAACTGCAGCGCATCGCTGCTCTCAGGGTGAGAGGCATATATTATATAGAACACCCAGGAGTTGCTGTTTCTCTTTATTTTATGCATGTGCTTGACTTACGATTGAAGAAAGTAGATCATCATGTAATCATTTTGATTTCATAATCAAACTCCAGGGCTTTCCACACGCTATGCCTCTGGAATTGCATTATTTCGATTTATTTTTTTATAGGAAAATATGTTATTGGACCTTTCTACATGTGGAAATCTATAGAGCTGGCATTTGAAGGTGAGTGAAGTGATGGTAAGTATTTGCGCCAGCCAGCATCTGGACACTTACTGGATTGTTCACTGTTGTTCACTGCTCAACAAGCACTTTTCACACACCCTCAATAAAAAACATGTTAAGACGGAAGCTATGTTACTAAGACCCTTTGATAGTCGATGTCAGTGCTTACCAATAAAGTAACTAATGGAATCCCTTCTTGATCGGACCTGTGTGTGCCACATTCTGCAAATCAACACTTTTTGGGTGACAAGCTTTGCAACATGGTTTCCATATTAGATTGTTCTAGTCCGTGGACACATGGCCTCGTCAATGTAACTTCATGGCGGATGTCTGTTCATGAGTGTCCTGGCTTTATTATTATTTTTGTTTTAATTTGGATCGAGCTCATATAAGACCATGTATCAGTCACAAACTTTACTTTTAAAAAGATTAATGGGAACTTTCGCTGAACATAAATTCCAAGCCTTTCTATGGGTAATTTGTGGCATGCTCCTCTTGCTGGGAATGTCTGAAATTCATGTTACATTGGAAGATTTTTCCTGTTTCGAGAGTGAGGCGAGGTTGCTCGGAGACGAGGTTGCTTCTGAAGAATTTGGTACCCAGTGAAAGGCCAGGATTGTTGTTTGAAAAGAATGCAAGAGGACCGAGGTCAACACACTACTGAGCCTGATCAGTATCAGTGTCCGCTTGCCTGGAACACCCATGTGCAAATAAATAAATACACAGAAGCAGCATGCCAAGAGTGCCGCACTCAAACAGCAATACCCGCCCTGCAATGTTTAACAATGCAACCACATGGGTTTAATCCCAAAATGCTTCTGCCTAGGCTGCCAGGCAAGGTGGGGCTTCACCCAATGTGGAGGTTAGCTGCTGCTGATCTCAAACTCTATCATCAATTGTGAGCCAATTTATTCATGGAAACCCGCTCTGTGCTCCAGGCGTAGCCAAGAATGATTACATGAGTTCTCGCAGAGAGTCTTTTGTTATTTCAGGGATGCCCCCGCTGATCAAAAATTGGGGCAGGCTCTTCTGAGCCAAGTAATTCATAGAAACCTGTTGTGATATCCCTACTGGCCAAGAATCATTCAATGGCTTCCCGTTGACATAGTCTTCATGTATACCAGCGGAGCCCAACGTGCATCCAGAAGTGTTGCACATTGGACAAACGAAAGAAACCAAATTCCCACAGGAAGAGGGTCTTCCTCACTGTACCTGAATTTAAAAAAAAGTTTAGCTGAAGTCCAGTGCTTGTCTCCGGTGTTTTCCTCAAAGCCTTCAATGTAAACCTAATGTCATCAAAGAAAAAACAGTATTTTTTTAATTTATTTTGTCTATCATTATCAAAGCTGTGTTATTTCACACTGTGCACCTAAAGCATGTGGATACCAATTGATTTATGCAGTGTACATGCTGTATACTTGTAGAGGGTTTTAATATTTCAAATCTCTTGCTTATATGATGATCCCTGTGAACATTATCTCTTGTCAACAGTTACCTGGTTATGATTTCTTACAAAGTGGGGTGACCAATTTGGGTCCAGGGAAGCCACGTCCATGCCAGATTTTAGAACGTAAAATTAACATAACTGCACATGCCTTGAATATTAATGGCCATCATTTATGTCTTTAGTAGGTATCCTGAAAGTCTGGCATGAATCTAGCCGACCGTGGCCCACTTTTGATTCTTTTTGCACGCCGGGACTCCTGTAAATATTTTCTTATGTACACAGCTCTATGCATGCACTTATGATGGGTTGTTTTTCGGAGTTGACTTGCTTCATATTTCGTGTCTGTCTTGTCAGACTAGATATTTGATCTGTTCACAGGTTGTGAGTATCTCTGCAAGATGTTATAAATGTTTCCTGTCCATCATTGGAGGACGCACCTATGGTCTGCCAATGTATTCAAGACTTGAGCACGTGACACTCTTATGGAATGCTGACGTGATCAGGAGTCTTCAGCCTGGGCGGTGCGCTGCAATCTGATTGACAGCGTCTCGTGGCACGCCTGCACCAGGCCATGTGTCCATTCCAACAAAGAGAGATTTGAAATTGGTATTTAAAAAAAAAACCACGAAAATCACCTTCTTATTGGTTGAAAACAACCCAAGCCTTACTTTTAGCCAAATGTAAGTTATGTTATGTAACGTTTACTGAGGATTCTATGCTGTCAGTGCGGCTCCTGCCAGTTACGTGTATTCAATAGATGGAGTATCTCATAGAGGGTAGATTACAGTGTGAGCTAGGGTCAGTCATTGAAATACCGGTGGTCACTAAAGGATGCTTGGTGACCTCATAGGCTTCATGGCCGTGAGTTAGGGTCCATCACTGAAATTTCAGTGCTCACTAAAGAATACCTGGTGATGCACATGAGGCTTCAGTGCGGTTACTTTCTGGATGATTAAGTAACAGTTAATCCGGGTGCACTGGCTTCCATTTTCTGCCTTTGGGCCTAAACTCGCCGCAAATACTCCCTAATAGTGATTCTCAGACCTGCACTATAGCAACGTAAACATATAGTTGGATTGCGAATGAACCCCCTTTTATGTTTATTAAATTACACTACATAAGATCCAGACTCTCTTGCTCGCAGTTGATGCTTCACTAATCCTGTGCTTTTTTTTAAAATCCGGAATTAATAAAGGAATACGGCTGCCTGTGCCTCCGTCTTGTCTCTCGCCTTCTGTTCTCTCTCTCTCCCTTCACCTTCTCTCTCTCTTTTTCGCCTCTCTCTCACTCCCTCTCTCTAGTGAGAAGAGACACCTGGTCATTCACAGGTTCATTATCGTCCATTAATGGCCTCGGAGCCTGGTCTTTTGTGACATAACAAACCACAATGCCAAACATCAACAGAACATGGCAATGCCTTTATTGGACCATAAGACATGCGTTACTCGTGTTTTTTTTTTCTTTATATTTCATGGTTTATTTGGAACGGCATGAAACATCTTTTTTTCTGCAAAATAAGAAATATTTATTGACATAGCAAATTGAATACTGCAATGAACTGTTTGTATCATTACCCCAAAAAACCTATGGCGTTTTAATGGTTTTTTTTTTTTTAAAGAGAGTTGCTTGCAGGAGTGAGGGCTTTTACTCTTTCTATGGCCAGCTAACAAGACTTGCTGATTGAACAATGAAAACGGAACAAAGACTTTGTCAAATGACTGAGAAGCATATCACACTGAGACCCTCATAGGCAGGGCCCCTGGAATTATGTGGCAGGAGAGGGCCAAATTATGCAGTAGGGTTGAGTAAATTATGTGGCAAGAAAAGGCAAATTATTTGGCACAATGCAGCACATTCTGTGATGGTATTACTTTATTATTTTGCCATTTGCCATGGGAAAAACACTAGAACAGATTCTTTGTGTTAATTCTGTTTTTATTAGGCTAGTTAAGTTGTATATATTTTATTGGTTATATATAGGGTGACAAATAAGGTTATAACACTTTTTTTATTATAACTTTTCAACATGCTGCACAACATTTACAATGCTCTACAACACAGCTTAAAGAAATTAACAAAGGCAATAGCTCTGCCTAAACACTTATAAGGTCCCAAAGGCGAGACCTATTGGCTATGCAAATGCTTGTTTTTAAGTATGCTTTTACAAAAGTTTTTAGTGAACATGTGATATTCAATTTTATGTGTTTAGCATGCTTAGCATTTAGTAATATTGATCATTCGTCAATGGAGTGGGTGTTGTGTTTCGATTTAGATGCCCGTACATAGGTTTCCCTGAATCATGTCCTTATATAGGCATAATTTGTATTGCCCTTATTTAGGCATAGAATCCCAGTCCTTATTTAGGCATTAGCCATGCTATCCAAATACAGGCATGGTCACCTACATCCATCCATCCCACCGTCACAACGAGTTCTTAGAAACCAGACCCTTACGCCATCTGGACTTTCCCTAGCTAGGATTATTGATTTCTCCAAGAACTCATCTATTATGCATGAACTACTATTCCTTAGGGGTTCATTCATGACGTCTTCCTCTGCCCGCCTTTACGTCAATGCTAGCATTCCTAAGCACCTTCCAGGTATAAATATACCTTCACTTGACATGGCAGGCACGGGACGGCACGGATTAGCTCGTCTAGCCTACACAGCTCGATATGGCAAGTTCGGAAGGAATTTGAGTCCCCGCCTGAAGCACTGACCAGACACGGTCATCCCTGCTCGCAGTGTTCTGATTCCCTTCGCGGGGTGTTGGAGTTTGAGATTCCGAAAGAGATTTCCACCTGTCTCATTCTAAAGGTATGGAGCTGACAAGAACCTAGAGGGACTCTTGGCATATAAACTTAGTATATACCATACTATAGAAAACTGCACCTACTTCTTTCCTGGTACTACACTTAGGTTAGGTACACTGCGGTAGAACTATTTAGAAGCATCAGATTAGTATTCACTTTTTTAGCCTGTGTTATTTATGTATGTATATATGAATATATGTCATAGCTGAAAAACAATGCTATTGCAGTATTATTTCTTCTTTCTGCTTACGCTGTGCGTATTATAGCTTGCTTACTGTCTAATGATTGTAATAGCTCATACCTCTTACATGAGAAACAAGACTGTTCAATAAATCCTTTTATTGAAATGCCCGTCTTTCTATTTCTGTGTAACTCTGGAGAAACAAAGCATGCACGATTGACTGAGTGAAACTGTTATCTATTGTTTCCACAATTCTGAGACACGTTTCGATTCTAAGGGAAACAAAGTTGTCATGTTTATGCGGTTGTCAGAATCTACTCCCTTCTTGTTTATTCAAGAAGTTTCTAATGACCTCTGAGTTAGCTGGCACACAAGTAATTAAGTTTAATGTACTCGATAGAGGCATACTGACCTTAGTCCTATGCAAAAACTATAGTGTATATTATTCCAATGCGCAAAGCCTATAAGGGAAATAGGAACTACACTACAGCTGCAGATTACTTACCTTTGAATCAGATGCCCAAGCCATACTGTCCTGGTGGTGGGTTGCGGACTCATGAGCTAGAGTAAAAAGTCTTGCAGAACTGAGTGGGCAAAGTGGCCCTCCCTGCGCACTTGACCATCAAGGCAATAAGCAATGATGCCCACGTCGCTGCATGACAGATGTCTTGAACTGGGCCACCCCATGCCAAGGCCGTAGTGCGCAGCCTTTTAACTGGTGGAATTGGCCCTCAATCCCTATGGGGGCTGCTTCCTCGCCAAGGCATAGCAGATTTTAATGCAGAAAACAACCCAGCGAGAGATGGTTCTTTTCTGCACTGCCTTTCCCTTCTTTGCTCCCACATACCCCACGAAGAGTTGGTCATCCACCTGGAACTTTTTTGTGCGGTAAAAGTAGAACGACAACACTCTTTTTGGGTCCAGTCGGTGGAGACGCTCCTCCTCCTTAGAGGGTTTTGGTGGAGTAAAGAAGGTGGGCAAAGTAATGGACTGACTCAGATGGAATGGGGTGACAACCTTTGGTAAGAATGATGCCCTGGTGCGAAGCACCACCTTGTCAGGAAAAGACATGAGATAAGCGGGCGAGCTGGATAACACCTGCAATTCACTCACCCCCGAGCTGAAGTAATCGCTACTGAGAAGGCTGTTTTGATGGTCAAAAGCTGGAGGGGACAATTGTGCAAAGCCTGGAAAGGAGCACACAACAGATAAGTGAGGACCAACTTAAGGGCCCATTGTGGTATAAAAAAGGATAAAGGTGGAAATAAATTAACCAACCCTTTCAGAAATCTATTAACAATAGGAGATTTAAAGAGAGAGTGCTGATCTAGCAGCCGCAAAAAAGCAGACAGAGCAGAAAGGTAACCCTTGAGAGTTCCCAAAGCAGAGACCTGCTGGGCAAGGGTTAGAATGGACAAAAGGACAGTTGAAAGAGGAGCAGAAAGAGGGTCAATATACCTTTCTGTACAGTATAATACAAATTTCCGCCAACTGCAGGCGTATACTAACTTATTGGAGGGCAGCCTGGCCGCCAGAATAACATTACAGACTTCGGGAGGGAGGTAAAAGGCCATCAACTGCCGCCGCTCAATCTCCACACATGGAGGCGCAGAGTTGACAGGTTCGGGTGGAGAACCCTCCTATGCTGCTGCAACAGAAGATCCTCCCGAAAGGGCAGCCTGATTGGAGGATCGACACTCATGCTCAGAAGCTCTGGATACCAGACTCTCCTTGCCCAGTCCGGCGCCACAAGGATGACTTGGGCCCGATCACTCCTGATCTTCTTCAGAACCCTCGGCAGGAGTGGTATGGGCGGGAAGGCGTACAACAGGCCTGAGCTCCACTCGCGACAAAACGCGTCATCAAGCGAAAGCCGCCTTGGAAACTCCAGCATGCAGTACAGCTGACATTGCGCGTTCTCTTCGGAGGCGACCAAATCTAACCAAGGTTACGCGATGACCATGTCTAAACTGGCTGTAACGAACCCTGTCATGTTTGGTTTCAAACATTTTGGAATCATACCTCCCACACCCTTTTGATTCCATGCATTGTAAAGCTCCTCTGGGAGGCCCTCAGTGCTCCCTTTATCAGTTTTGCAGAACCAGACAGAAAGCTAGGGCTGCTGCTGACCAGAGTCCTGTTTCTGTCCTGCTGATGCTGAGCCAAGCTCGAGCAGGGAAAGGCAGAACAATAGATATCCTGTCCCAGGGAGGTGGGACCACCTCCTAGACAGGGTTTAGTGTAAGGGCAGGATGGGGGCGCTTGCCAGCGCCATTGAGACTGTTTGAAGGGCACTCTTCGAGCCCTACTTGCATACTCCAGTTCAAACCAGTTCAGGGAGCCATTGGCTCCTGCTCTGGTGCGAAACTAGAGAGAGGACGTGGGAGTATCCTCCCCACTGTCCGGCCACTCCTCTAGTTGGGACCCCTGAATTGTCCCAACCCTTTATTTAGGGTACTTACCTGTGGGTGGGTCCCTAGATTCAACGTGGGACAAGATTTAGATCAGACACCACTTCGCTGGACTTTGCGCTAGGCACCGAGACTGCAACTGGGAAGACTCCAGCTGATCCTGGTCTTGTCGTCCTGCTTGTCTACTGAAACGTCTGTGTCTGTGCTCCATACAGGATCCTTCCAAGACCTGTGGACATCCAAGACACCTGAAGGAATCTCCCTTGAAGTAAAGGAGTCACTTCCCTGTATATGTAGGCACCGCAAGAAAGCTGGGCTCCCACAGACTCCGTAAGGCTCAGCAACACAGGTGGTGGTTCAACTGCGTCTTCTCACCGAGTTTGATGCCAGTATCCCTCGTCGGAACCGCAGGAACCGAACCCCTGTGCATCGCGTCGACTTGCCGTTGCCAAGGCTTGTTGGCTCTCTTCACCAGAGATCTTCGGGCTCCAAAAAGTTCCAGCCACGAGCACCTCCCTCGACCAAGAACTTCATGCTTACTGCAGCTCTTGCACCATGGGCCTGCATCTTTGGTGAGCTGATCAAGGTACTCTTCCGTCTCCTGTGCCTCTGGCCTGTGGGTTCTCTTGAGGGTCTTCCATGACTCCAGTGGGCTCCCCTGACTGCTCGGACCTACTCTGACTCCCCTGCTTGTGGTGAGGCACTCGGACCTTACTGGTATCGACACTGCACCTTTTTTGCTTGCCACGTTGTTTGCAGTTGCCAAAGCAAGGGAGCCCCCCAGTACATGAGATCATACTTCCAACACTGGAATCGATTTGTTGGGGTATGATTACAACATGTCGGCTTTCTTGGTGTCGGTATCCTGGTTCTTGGGGTATCCACGGGTGGGGTGTCTCTCCAACTTTCTGTCTTCCACAGGGTTTCTTCAAGGTCCGCTGGGAGGGTCCTTTTTCTTAAAAACTGCCACCACGACTTCCCCGTTGGCTTCTAGTGGACACGCAGCTGTATTTCCACTCTGCACACAGCCTCCATGGGGTTCCTGGGTACTTACCTTTGGTGGTTTCTTGTGTTCCCAGCTCCTCTGAGTCTCTTGGTCCAAGTCACGACTTTTGTTGCAGTTCACCTTCCATTTTTTCAGGATATGATTTGGTCTCTTCCTGGAGACCACTGTATTTTGTGCTTACTTACCTATTGGAATTGTATTATTGTGTATATGTGTTTATATCTCCAAGTAGGAGATATACCAATGTGCTAGTGAGTGTTGTGTAATAAATACAGTATATATATATGAAAATATGTCTGTTTATTTTACGTTTAACCTACACTACATGATTAGAACAGGTAAAACACGGTGCTTAACACTCCTTCAAGATAAGCCTGAAGTCTGCTCTACACATCTACCACTCTGAGAGCTTTCAAAGGATATCAAAGACCACTAAAATCACATTGAGGGTTGCATGAATTAGTTCAAGGTGCTTCACTTAGGTAAGTTTGCACCATATACTAAGCCAGCTTCCTTATGGCGTGCAGCAGTTGGGATTTAAGCCTGCACTGTTTTTCCAGCTAATCTAGGTGTGGTTAGATTAAAAAAAAACTACCACTAGCGTAGGCACATATAAAATACTTTTAGTAACTATTTCTACTGAACTTGTTGGAATGACATTCAAGGATCTAGCACAACTCTTTCTCTACTCTTTGGAAGCTTAGTCTCAGTAGGGTAGGTAGGTGCAACACCACCGACACCTTGTTTACCATGTCTTTAGTTGGAGTAGCCATTGGGTCCCACCCTTCTAGAAACAGTGTTCTTAAGTTCCAGGAACTTAGGACCCTGGCTGCAGCTAGAAAGATAAAGACAGGTAGAAACCCTAACACAGAGCAACTCCTAGAGATGCTCTTGCAGTATGACCTGCAGAATCCTGGAAGGCCAGAACAGTAGGATAACTCTTGTTTGGGAAAGGCTACAGAAGAGGGGTCAGGAGTGACTCACCCCAGTGACCACAATTCTGAGCATCACCCAGGGGAGTCTGAAGACCCCACACTGGTAACCTCTAGTCCCCCAAGGAATGGGTCAGATGACCCAAAGGAGGCACCTAGTGGTAGGTCCCCATTTGTTCTTCCCGGGAGGGTGAAAAGAGTTCAGGGGAGGTCTAGGTCCTCTTCTGTCAATTCCAATGCCTCTAGAACTTACATAGGGACTTCCATCTCTAGCAAGAGGGGGGCTCCTTAGAAAGGGAATACCACCTGCTCAAACTTGTGAGAGCTAAGCTCAGGATCAAGAAGTAGCAGTTGGCTCTTGATAAAGAGACCCTGGAAGTACAAAAGGTTGGGAAGAATTTGGGACTAGGGCCCCATGGTGACAGCACTAGCGAGCCAAGGGTCAGGGAGCAATCTTTTGACACTAGGAACCTGAGCAGGATAGTTCCTCCTTACCAAGAGGGAGATGATATCCATAAATGGATCACTGCCTTGGAGAGGGTCTGTAAAGTACAAAAGGTCCCTCAAGGGCAGTGGGCAGCTATCCTGTGACGTTCCTTTGCTAGTAAAGGTAGAGACAAGCTTCTTACTGTCAAGGAAGATTCTGACAACTACACTGTCTTGAAGAGTGCCCTCATAGATGGTTTTGGTTTAACTACTGAGCAATACAGGTTTATGTTTATGGACACACAGAAGGCACACACACCCAAGACTGGATTGGCTTTATGGACAGTGCTCTTAAGGCTCTGGAAGACTGACTTCATGGAAGTAATGTACATGACTATGAGTGACTATACAATTTATTGATGAAGGAGTACATCCTTAATAACTGTCTAAATCAGCTGCTACACTAGTACCTGGTGGACTCTGATCTGACCTCTCCCTCAGAATTGGGAATGAAGGCAGACAAATGGGTCTACACCTGTGTCAAGCAGAAAAACAAGCCTTTGGGACCTTATAAGCTTTTAGCCATGCAGCACACTATCCTGGGTGCTGTGCCTTCAGGGTTTGAATAGCATACAATTACTATACACTGGGTCATATAGTCTGATTTAGGACTACAAATAGAGCCAGCAAATATAAAGCCCAAAAATGTGATTGAGGTTGCAGGAATACCCTTGGGCTATTCTTTCCATAATAGTGAGAATGCCTTCACTCATTACCTGTAGCAATTCTGCAGCCAGGTGGTGTTGCCGCGCAATTATAGATTTGCGGTATTTGCCACATAAACCATCATCTGCAGATTTTGACAAGAAATGTTTTGTTTCTAGTGCAAACTTAGTGTTTCCGCACAGTGGAAGGCCCTTCACAAAGGTTTATTGCTCACCTTTCCGTAGCTTTTTAATGTACTTGGGTGTTAAACTTGTACTAATTAGGTGAAAGCCTGACTCAGAAAGTGTTAACTTGTGCAAAAATAATAAAATAACTAAGTAATACTAATGAAATATGAGGAATGGTTTGCTTTTCTTGCTGCATAATATAGTCCACCCCACACATAATGTGGTCATCTCCTGCTGCATAATTCCAACACTCCTGCCTGTAGCCTAGGATATCCCACTGGAACTTACACCTGAACAATAAAAGAGTGATGGAGAATCATACTTCCCTGAAATCATGCTCGCTTTTGCCACCATCTAGCTTTATTTGTAACAGGACAGAGAACAGAAGGCCTTGCCACAGTGCACGATTGGTAAAACAATGGTAGTTATATTACAATACCAAGGAAATAAAGGTTTCACTACACTATTTTAGAAATGGTATTGCGTTTAAATTGTACGCACATTTGCTGCTGGGATGTCATCAATGGCGTCCAGACACCTTCAGAAATTAAACTGAAAACGAAGAGAGAAAAATAACAGAAAGGCATGAACAAGTCGAGGTGCTTGAGAAAACAACGCTCTGGTCGCTGCGCCTCAGGAGATTTGGTGTTCAGAACCTCAAAAATATTCAAGGATCAAAAGAAAGTAATAGGAACGATTATTGTTACTAGATAAAAGCTTTCTGTAGACACTTTTAGAAAAAAAAAATTATCAATAGCATAATGAGTGGCAGCTTAACTCGGCAGGCGACCAACCCATGCAGAGACTGAGCCTGCCAGGACAGTAAAATGGTTGTGGATTCCTATGCCCATACATACAGAGTATTTTTGTTAAAAGAGTAAAATAAGTAGAAGCTTGGTTTATTTATATTTGCCCGCGAAATGGTACAATGCACTTCTCAGGACAAATAGCGTGCATCAAAATACCAAAAGGATAAAAAATAATCAAAAAGTATCCCCAGTTCGAAAGATCGATGAAGCACATCATTTCTGTGACCTGTGGCTCTCCCCCGCTCACAAGTGTTGGTAAATAAATGGGGAGCCCAGGGGCCTGGCCATGTCACTTGGACCCTGAAACTAAAATGCTTGCCTGCAAGACAGTAAAGACTAGAGAACATAACGGTAGCGGGGATGGTTCTTGCTAACTTTATTATACATCAATATGTGCAGGAGAACAGGAAAATGGTTGCTCAGGCAATGATTTTGCATCTTTGGTGGATTGTCACTCGTTTCTTTAGGTCATGACGTCCCTTACCTGATGAAGTGCGCTGATGCCATAAATATGGTGTTGTTTAGTAGGTAGCCCTCGCTTTTGCCCTGCAGCATGGCCTCAGTGTCTTCCGGGTAGCCAGCTGCGCAAGCTGGCAGGAATTTGGCAGCCCCATTGAAGCGAACGGCCCAGGACTCAATATGGAGAACAGGAGGGGTGTGGGAACAAAGTTAACACAGACTACGGGAGGGGGGGGCGTGGAAAAAGTTAACACGGACAACGGGATGGGGTGGTGACAAAGTTAACACGGACAACAGGAGGGGTGGGAAAAAAGTTAACACGAACAATGGGAGGGGGTTGGGAACAAAGTTTACATGGACAATGGGAGGGGGCGGAACAAAGTTAACACAGACAACGGGAGGGGGCGGGAACAAAGTTAACACGGACAACGAAGAAAGTTAACACTGACAACGGGTGTGGGACTAAAGGCAACACAATCTACGTTGGGAGAGGGGCAGCAACAAAGTCTACACAGATGGCCTCCATCATAGCAGCAGGTGCTCGGAACAGGAAAGCCGAGTCAAAAGAAAACAAGCATTTGCAATGCAATAGGACTCGCATTTACGCGAGACCTATTGCATTGGAAATGGGAGTGCGGGCTGGCGAGAAGGCATGAACGGCAGTACGGGGGGTGCGGGGGTCGAGAAGTCAAAGACTGTGGGGGGGGGGGAGGCACGGGAAGAAAATAGTTTTTGAAGTAAAGGGGCCAGTAGCCATGGAAGGATACAAATGACTACATGACCGTTATGAGGAGGGATTAACAAGCCTAAAACCAATCGTAAGGCAGCATTTAGGACCTAAGCCAATGAAAAAGATGGGCAGAGAGTGGGCGGAGCTTCCACACCCTATTGAATATTGCATGCCTCGCAAAGCGAGTAGCGCATGCGCGCTGCCGCTTTATGCTTGACCTAACAATGGTGGTGGTGATGACCAGAAGAAGCAAGATTCTTGTAAGGCCCAAGAGAAGGTTGGGGAGAAAGGTAAAGACAAACAATAGTCTTCACAAGGTCCCCAAAATTTTCCTCTAGGGGTGGGTCCAAAAACTTCTCTTCCTCTCACAAGAGACCTTGGTGTTACCTTTCTAAGGAGAAAGGCCACAGAGCATGGGATGCCAATTGCTCTAAAGCTAGCACCAATGAAACTACTACTACTGCCCCTAAGGCAACTAGTGGCCCTAGCACCAGTACAAGTGGGAGTATGAACACAATGCACACAATATTTTGGAAATAGAACAGGTAAGTAGCCCAAATACACAGTGGTTGCCAGGGGGGAGACCAAATCATATACTAAAACAGTGGAATGCGAACCACGACTCAAGTCAAAACTCTACCCAGAAGATATAGAAGTTCTGGGGACCCAAGGAGCCACCCGAGGTAAGTACCCAGGAACCCCACGAAGGCCGTGTAAAAAGTAGAAACATAACCGCGTGCTCAATTCAAGTAAATGGGTAAGCTACAGTTGCAACTTTAAAGAAGAAGGACCCTTCCCTTTGGCCACTGAAGAGACCCTGTGGAAGACAGAAGGTGGGAGAGCCACCCCACCCGTGGATATCCTAGAAACTAGGATACCAACACCGGGAAGCCGGGTGCATAGGTGTGAAGTGTTGTCAGAAACCGCCGTCAAACTCAATGGAGAACTTCAGAAAGATGCCTCGAATGAAGAAGGTAAAAGTGTCCGGTGGAACCCAAATGTGGACTCAAGATGAAAAGTACCTGCAAGCAGAGTGGACAGAGTCTATGCCACTCAGGAGTGACCAGGAGGCATGGAAGATGAAGGCCCATGTTGTCGGGTGACCTTGAAGCTGCAGCTGTGTGGACCAGGCGACGCTGTGGAAGACCTGGAGCCATTCACGAGCTGTCCCACGTTGAATGCCGACAGTTGAGGGGTCGGTGTCCGCCATTTTAATACATAGAGTGGGCATCAGTCATTATGAGATGTCTAACTATATAGTGGCTACACTGAACTTGGTCATGTTTGGTATCAAACATGTTAGAATCGTACCCCAACACGGATTCCAGTATGTGAAATATGATCCCATGTACTGGGGGGCTCCCTTGGGGCACCCCCTCATACTCCTGGTACCAGCCTTTAAGGGTCTGACAGCAAGCTAGTGCCGCTACTGCCTGCCACACCAGACTGCTTTGAGGGCACATTTGGTGCCCTCCTTGCATATTCCAGTTTGAGCCAGTTCAGGGAGCCCTTGGCTCCTGCTCTGGTGCAAAACTGGACAAAGGACATGGGAGTATCCTCCCTTCTGTACAAACCCTCCTCTGGGAGGGACCCATGCGTTGGTCCAACCCTTCCCTTAGGGTACCGAAGGACTTTCCTGTAGGTGGGTCCTCAGATTCGTTGTGGGACAAGACTAAACCCACATCATTCTTCGACCGTCTGGACGTTTGGACTTCGATAGACTTTGCACAGAACCAAGACTGCATCAAGGAAGGTTCCTGCTGCTCTTTGTCTCGCTCTTCTGCAATTCTTCTGCGTCACCTGTGTGTGTGCTTCATCCAGGTTCTACGACAGACCGGTGGGCATCAAGGACACCAGAAGTAATCTCCCTCAGAGTGAAGGATTCACTCCCCTACATCTGCAGGCACCACAACCAAGCTAACCGGTCTGCTGCTCCTGAGGCCCCACGGACTTCCCGAGAGGCCCAGCAACACAGTTGGTGGTTCTGCAACTACATCAAGGCCTGACTTGTCCTCTCTGCAATAATGAGGCCAGTATCCCTTGTCAGAACTGAACCCCTTGCATCGTATGGACTTGCCGTTGCCAAGGCTTGCTGGCTCTGCACTCCAGAGATCTTTGGGCTACTAGAAGCTCCAGCATCTCTACCTTCGAGCTCAGCGTCCTCACGGCATCCTCTGCACCGTGGGCCAGCCTTCTTTGTGAGCTGCTTGAGGTCATCTTGTGACTCCTGTGCCTTTGGCCTGTGGGTCCTCTAGAGGATCTTCTCCTGATCCAGTGGAATCCTCTGCTTGCTCGGGCCTGCTCTGGCTCTCCTGCTGTTGGTGAGTCCCCTGGACCTTGCTTGTCCTAACATTGTTCCTTCTTCGTTGTCCACGCCAGTTGCGGCTACCAAGGCTTGATGGTGCTCTGGCCGGTCACCGACCACCTGGTCACCAACATCCGACGTGGGACAGCTCATGCACAGCTCCTTGTCTTCCTCAGCAATGCCTGGTCCTCACAGCTGCAGCAACAAGGACACCTTCAACTCTTTTGAACCATTCGACATTAGTAGGCATTGTTCTCCCGTGCCTCCTGGTCTCTCCTGAGTGGCATAGACTCTGTCCCCTTTGCTTGCAGGTTCTTCACTTCCAGAATACACCCTTGGGTTCCACCGGACTTCTTCTCCGGAGTCTTCCTTCTCCAAGTCTTCCACTGTCATCTATGGAGGTTTGCGACGTCTCTTCACCCCTATACACCTGGCTTCCCTGGTGTAGATAACCTGGTCTCCTGGGTATCCATGGATGGAGTGGCTCTCCAACCTTCCGTCCTCCAAGGGAATCTTTCAGGGTCCTCTGGGAAGGGTCCTTCTTCTACAAAGCTGCAACGGCGACTTCTCCAGTGACTTAGATTAGTCACACAGCTGTATTCCCACTCTGCACACAGCCTCCTTGGGGTATTTACCTTGGGTGGTTCTTTGTGTCCCCAGTTCCTCTTCTGTAGTTTGCATTCCACTTTCTTAGTATATGGTTTGGCCTCCCCGGGCGACCACTGTATTTTGTACTACTTACCTTATTGCATTTGAAGCATTAGTGTGTATTTGTGTTGAGATCTCTGGGTAGGAAATATACCAATGTGTTAGTGAGTGTTGTGTAATAAATAGAAGTATTTTTATATATACACTGTGTGGTTCTCTTTCAATTACCATACATCCTAAGGTTAAACTGATATAAATCAAGCTGCCTAACACTCCTTCAAGATTAGCCTGAATGCTGCTCTCCACAGTTACCACTTTGAGAGGTTTCTATGGTTATCAACGACCACTAAAATCATCATAAGGGTTGCCTGGATTAGTGCAAGGTGTAACACTTAAAAATTGTGGACCATATACTAAGCCAGCCTCCTACAACTTCCATCAATGCCACCGACTTCAATGCCAGAGTCGGCTGATCAAAGACAGACACCAAAGGGAGAGACCCCAAAAGGGTGTGCAACGGCGACGAAACGATGTAGGCCAACACCGACCGGCGCCAACCCAATGACTCTGACAGCCCAACTTACACTGAGGGTGAACCCAGCGGTGTGGCTCCTCTCACCTCCATGGGGCCACACCGCGGTGTAAGAGGAAGGTGGGGGCCCAAAGATAAGATGCAGAGAAGAGTAGCATTCTCTCATTTGGGCCATCAACACCCCATCTCCCGGAAAGACGGGGAGGCGTAGGGCGGTGTCATGTACGGCCTCCTCAACCGGCAAGCATAAAAGTTATGAAAGACGGAGTCTTCTATGCGACGAAGTTGAGGGTGCCGTAAATTCAAATGCCGGCGCTTACCTTGGGACGTCGATGGACAGCAACATCCCTGTGAACGGCTCCGACTCCTAGAATGGCCCTGTGAACAACCCTCTGGACTAGAAGAAGGAGACCTAGGCCAATATAAAGTTTCTGTAGACCGTGACATCTGCGCTGCTCGAAGTTTCATACGGCTTTCCTAGAATACCTTTGGCTTCAGCTTCTGGCAGTAGCCGCAGTCTTCGTAGTCTTGGTGTTCTAAACACCACAAGCAAACGGAATGTGGGTCTCTAACCGCCATTTTTCGAGTACAAGACCCACAAGGCTTAAAGCCTGAAGGCATAGGAAATGTACACAGTTTCCACTCGACAACAACAGTCGAGGTAGGTCTAAAAAACAGCCTGAGGAACCGCTTCTCTGGATCCGCGTCACAGCGTGGAAAAGTAGAAACTTACGTCCGCGCACCAGAGGGAACTTCTGTGACTCCACTAATGTCACAACCGGAGTCGACATCATCATGGAGTCGTACGACACTGTCCCCCGACGTGCAGAGGTACTGCTGAAAGATTTCCGGATCCAGTGTGATGCCTGGGGAGAATTGAAAAGTTGAGGAATCTGCAGCTAGATGTCTCTATCAGATGGTAACAAACTACTGCAAAGATCAGAAATTGGGGTTGGGAGCCCCCTGCCTCACATCCCAACACAGTTCGCCACTCAAACAGAGCAGTACAAGGTCTTTAATGGGATGCCATTTGGGTCCGCCGACCCACTTACATCAGGGAAGCTTGTGTTACCTGTGTTAAGTATGTCCACAATGCCTTTAATTTTGCTATAAAAACAATCTGATAGCTGTGAATACAACTTAGGGGATGCATCCAGCAGCTGTTGGAGAGCTTCAGGGTGGGTGAATCTTCTGACAATCTTAAAGTTGTTACTCGATTTGTTGCTAAATTCAGAAGTTTGAATGGCAAAAAAGTCTGCTTGTGCTTTCTTGATCGATTGATGGTAATTATTTAATGCTTTTTTGCATAGTTCCATATCCTGAGGCAGGTAATTATTTTTCCAGCCTCTTTCCAATTTTTTTCAACACTTATGCAGCTTCTTCAACTCTTCGTTAAACCAAGAAGCAGAATATAGCCTGCTTTTGGGAAAAAACAGCTCTTTCCTTGATAGGGGCAAAAATATTAGCCATCTGCAACCAACAAGCATTTACCGCCAGAGAATCAGACTCAATATCACTGTTCATGGGCGAGACATACACCTCAAGAGTGGAAGTAAATTCCAAGCTAGAGACTTTGGGCCAATTCCTATAGGGCAGGGGAGGACTAATCATTCGACCTTGAGGGCCATGTTCGACGCACCATTCAAAATGAATTATAGCATGATCTGTCCACTTACTCTTTTTGATATCCGATACAACAACCTGGCAATTTGAAAAGATAGGATCAATGACATAGGTGGGCTGGTTGACAAATTGCCTCATATTTCATAATGCCATATTTACAAGTAATATTAGGCCATGTTGGTCTGAGACCTGACCCAGGTGTAGATTTTAGTTCCCTGGGACTGTACTATTTGGATATTTCAACAAGTATTTGTATAGGCATACATCCAAAGAAGATATAAACTCTCCTGCATAGCCAGAGGGTCGATATACTAATACCCCAGTCAAGGATTTATTGGCTGATAGTGTTAGGCAAAAAGTGAAGGATTCTGCCACCTGGAGCTCCGTTAGATCAAATGAGACACAGTTAGAAGATTTTTTTAAAACAATTGCTGCGCCTCTTTTTCCAATTCTGTCACAGTGTAGCATAGAGCATTCTTCAAGGATTGCTAACGCTACGTCAAGGACAAAGTTATTAGACATCCAAGTTTCAGTAAGAAAAAGAATATCTAGTTGGTCATCACTGAATAAGTCATGGACGTGCAAGGCATTTTTGTGAAAAAAAAGCGCACATTACCAAGCGCTGTCCGAATCCCTAAAAGTATTCCCAGGTTTCGTAGTAAGTAGTAAAGGCATGTCAGTGCAGCTGTGTGGCCTATCTGGACCTGGCAGGGAGCATGAACAGAAACTACAAGCAAGGGGTAAAATCAGGGCTTTAAGTGGGAAAAAACTGGGGGTGCTCTAAAAGGGGCGGGGCAAACCTCAAATGGGTGTGGTCTATCTAAGTAGGGGCGTGGTGTAAATAAAGATAACTAGTGTAGCCGTCAGCACTAGGACTCCTCAGCGTGTCATCAGATTTGGAATTCCCCGCTCAGGCTCACTCTCTCCCCTCCATATTTCGGCAAGGCTATGTATGGATAACGCCATACACCCTCCCCAGTACCCCAAGACCGGTGTTGTCATCCTGGGAAATGCCCAGGCAGATACCTCCCGTATAGGGTGGCTTCACATGAGGCTGAGTGTACTAGAAGCACTGTCAAAACATGCCACAGTGTCCTCCTACAACGCTGCTCACCTGGCATGACGTCATGGCTGTGGGGACCAGTGTCCCGCACAGGAACAAGCCGGCCTGGCAGGGTGCAGAGAAGAACAGTGCGGGCCTCCATCTGGGTGGGAGAGAGGAGAAGAGACCACTGTCCCCAGCGAGGCCGTTCAGGCCCCCTTCGGGCCGCGTAGGACAGCCAAATGATACAGAAAGACACCAAAAGGGCCAACATAGCATCTAAAAGACCAGCTCACAACTGGCCCTCAGTCACCAGCCCGTCCCTCCCTGCCTGAGTGCCTGTCTTATCAATCCGACCTTGGCTGACAGCCATTCCATACTCAATAAGCAGCTGGAAGCCGATCAGTTCTAATCGTACTGTTTCCAGTTAGTCCACCTGCAGCGTGCACAGTACACTGAGGGATAGGGTCTATTTAAGCCTCTATATTAGCTGACACCACCCCTGCTTACACATTGATGCAGACAGTATATCCCCACTTCCACACCCCTGGTGACTGGACCAGTCAGATAGATTCCAGGCCCTCCAGAACAAGCGAGAAGAACCCCAAGAAGCCGGCCCCTCCGTACTAAACAGACTGTAGACATCCGGAGAGGATCGGGCGGGTGACTGGAAGAAACAGATATTTATTCATTCATTTATTAAATAGGAAAGCGCATTAGATGGCAAAAGTTGTAATCCCTTTTATTCTGCTTTATAATGTAAGTGCAGGACGCAATCAGCACCTTAGGGGTTATGGCCGAGAATAATGTTCAGTGGATTTTATGCTCTGGTTGAAAGCCGTGAATTGTGAGCGCAGCAGCTGAAGGTGATGTAGCTCAGAATCAAAGGGAAAACTCTCTCCCCCCAAGCCCCCCACCCACCCCCCCACCCCCGCCCGCAGTCGTGTGTGTCGGACCAGCTTCACAGCTTCACAGCTTCCTGGGCACACACCAGCCACACTCGAGTACTTCACAGGTCTTTAAAAAGACCATTTACTTATTAACGAGGCTGTGTTGCCCCTGCAGCTCCACTCTGCATATTGCTGGAAGAGTCAGCCCCCCCCCCCCCGAAATTTGGCTCTAGTTGCACCTCTGAATGGCGGTCCTTGTGCTCTTAAAGAATACATTCCACTTGTCATCTTCACACGACACCTGAGCATGCACATATCAATGTGCATGCTCTCACTGCTGTCCAAATAAAAAATTAAACGAACTACCTCTGCGAGGCCCGAAAATAGAGCCCGATAGAGACCCGTTTCGAGGCCCCCTGAAAATAACTGCCGGTCTCAGACCCGGACAGACCCAGCCCACTTAAAGCCCTGGGTAAAATAGTACCATAAATAGAACACATACTTTTACAGAGCGTCCCAGACCTCAATGAGCGGAGTTCCGAAGAGGAGTAGACTGAGGTCTGGCCCAGAAGAATGTATGACTTTACAACGCATTCCGTTGTAACACATGCCTTTACCACGCATGCGTTACAACGCGAATGCCATCACCACGAATTTCCTTTACCACGAAAGTGCATTTAACGCATACTTTCACAACGATTTTCGTTGTTAAATTATGCATGTTAATGGCATTTGTTTGTTAAAGGACATCACACTTATTATCTACTCTTCAAATTTTTCCCTTGCGCGACACCACCCCCTCATTCCCCCTTACCTCTCCTCGATCTTCCTTGGTGACGTTCCACGTCGTTAAGAGGAAGTAGAAGTGTCCTTCCGTTTCCTCTAACGACGTGGATTGCCTCCATATCTCTCTTTTATTGACAGAATCAGGTCCGTTTAAAAAAAAAAAAATTGGGGGGGTGCCCTCCCCCCAAGCCCTCTTTTTTAATCCCACGTTTTTTTTGGGGGGGGAAGCCCCCCCAACCCCCCCTTTTATTTTTTTTTCACTTTAGCACACATGCCTTTACTACGAATTTCATAGTAAAGGCGTGATAAAGGCTTTTCGTTGTAACCACGCATGCGTTGTAATGCATGCGTGGTTATGGTTATGCGTGGAAACGGCCGTGTTGTAGTGGCCGTTTCCCACCCAGAGCAGTGTGAAATCGGGCTGCATGGCTGGCGCTGATCACGGGCCGAACGGATGGGCACAGACTTAAGCGCGTTCGCACACTGGCTAAATTGAAATAATGTGCGAAATCCCCTGGCCCCAACCTACTAGACCGCTGACTGGTTTAAAGATGGCGGCCGGAGTGGCAACAGGGAAAGTCACTAATCCTCTCCTCTCGCCCTCACTGCAAGTGCAATACAAACGGCGGCACCCCACAATAAGAGCAGAAGCCCCACCACACACCAAATAGAAAATTAAAAACCAACAAACACCTTGGGCATAAAAATCAGAAAGAACCTACATATGTGTAACTCAACTGGGGGAGGTGCAGCACTACTGCAGTTAGCTTATAATATGTTGCTTATTATAGTTCTAACCAGGAACAAGGCTGTCCCTTACAAAACCACTCCGAACCATAGCCAAACAGACACGTATATAACGGAGGTTCCGTGCGGTAGAGAAGTCAATATCAAAAAGCAACAAGCACTCTATGAAGCAGGAAATGTTTTGCACTTGCAAAGTTTGTCTGTTTTCTTTTTCTCTGATGTATAATTGATGCTAATTAATGGGTGCTTCAATTGATTTCTCTACCACACGGAACCTCTATTCTATATGTGCTTATTAATAGTTGACATCTAGGCTACTTCCGTTGTGACATCAGTTGGTGCCATTTTATACATACTGGAGGGTTGATATCAAGAGCATAACTTGGGGATAATACAACAGGGGGAATTTCTCATACACATGCTTAAAATGTCTGCCGGTCAGGCTGGTTGTCTCACACAGGGAACTACCTTTTGGAAAAATCTTCCATTTATTTAAACACTTGACCCTGATTATGCAATTTTAAGGAACTCTCTAGCATTTTTGTCAGTTGGTGTACTCCATTACGTTGTTTTCCGACTTTTTAAACATTTTTCTGATGACCCAAAGTCAATCTCCCTCTCTAACACATCAACATTGTCTTCCTCTCTTACATATTCTTACTCTCACTCTTTCTCTCGCCAACCCTCTGGCTCTCTTTTATTTCCAATTCAACTATTTCACTCTCACATGTTACAGCATTATATCTTACCTCGGGAAGATAGTGTGGATTTGGTAATTTTGTTGTCATGTAGAACTTAAAGTTTTTGTCATAATCAATGTCAGAGTCTCCAAGACGAATGAGCATCCTTCCTCCAGTTACAAATGTCTGTTTTAATAGAACAGGCTCTAAAGAAGGGTCCAATGTTTCTTTGAGCTTTGGAAAAAAGAGAAAATGTAAATGGCATTTAATGTGGTGCTTGACGGAACAACAATACAGAAATGGGCAATGGATTGTTGGATTTCAATATCGAGATTTGAAGCTCGCCTAGCTATAACTGTCCCATGTCCCTTAGAAGTCAAGAGCCCCAGTAAACTGAACTAACTATGTTACATTGAATGAAGTTCACCACACAGCTTCTAAACAATTGTTACAACTCGGAAGCAAGGTGATGGAATTGTCAAACCTAATAGGATGCCTCTCCATTCAAGCAGCTACTGTACGGGCAAAATTGGATTTACCTGGTATTGTGGAGGGGGGGGGGGGGGGTTGGGGGGGTGCAACCTCATCATGCCACAAGTCGGGGGTACACGGGGGTGGACGGCGTAGACCCACTTTTTTCACAGGGTGGACGCTGTCCACCCTGCCAAGAAGTTGGGCCCCACTGAAAACTAGGCTGAATTCGTCCCGGTGTAATTTGCAAACACCGGGACACATTCAGCAGCGCCTGCGCGTTGTTGTCTGTTTTCCAGCACAACAACGTGCAGCCTGGGAGGGGGCTTTCTTAGTTCGGACTACTGCTGGGCCCATAACAAAGGGCCAATTTGAGAGGTCATCAGGCCTCCGTTTGTTCGAGTCTCTTGGCTGGGAGTAGTCAGTAGCCACAACCCTAGATGCCAATGAAGAGGAGGGGAAACAAAGGCTCACACATTGTTAGCACTTCACACACACACTTAAGAGAGGCAGCGTTTTACTTTGTTCAGTCCCTGTTTAGGAGATATGCATGCACTGTAAGAATGTCAGATGCATTGGTCTTTGTCCTGTATTTTCACAAAATATATGTAATTTATATGGTGCTTACTACCCCTGAGGAGGCATTGAAATAATTTATTTTTCTTGTAAAGCACTATGGGTAGAAGAAGTTTACGCTGACAAAAGGCAACATGTGGGAATCATCTGCCTAAATCAGGAGGGTTTCCCTTTGTACTCGAAATTTGCTCCAATGTACTCATGATAGACCTTCTAAATATACATGTGAGGTCTTAAGAATTGATGTCACTTTGATGCCACTTCCTGTGATGTCACGTGCTGTGATGTCACGCGCCACGATTTCACACGCCACGATGTCACGTGCCGCGATGTCACGCGCTGTGATGACACTTACATTCTGATTAACTAGGTTAGTCCCCCCACTTCTTTTTTAGGACTTGTGCCCTGAACCTCATAGATCCTGGTGTCTTGAGATTTGTAATGGAATGTTATGTGTGTACCTTAAAACATACTCTACAGGCCATTGTTCTCTAGCATGAAATAATGCTGAAAGTTAAATAAACTGATCTTAGTTTAAATAAGTGTTCTCCTAAATTTATATCAATAACAAGCGAAAAATGTTAACAAATTGGTCTCTAATATTGAGGTCATCAATTATCAGTAGTTTTTATAAAAGTAAAAGTGAAAAAATTTAAATTATTTATAATTAGTTAGAAAACTACTGCATACCCATTTGCACCTTAGTCTTTTTCAGCTCTCCAATAATCCCCGAAACATTATCAGTGTTCCTGCGCCTCACTTCTGTTTCCCTGGGACCATTCCTTCTTTCAAGCCAGATCACTTTATGTTGTCCTGTGTACCTGGCAAAAATGATTTACCTCCTCACTTCGTTGACTGGAGCCCTTCCCATTCTCACTCCATGATCTCCTCTGGCACCAACGCCTCAGACATTCCCATTAGTTTTCACATATTCTAGCAGCTGGCCGACTCTCAGGGCCTGATTCACAAAGGGCCTCTTCACTTGTGACAGAGGCCCGCAGGCATGGGGGAGCCTCCGCACTCAGGGCGGAATCTCCGCAGTGAGAATCCTCATTATCAAGATTCTGCCCCAAGTGTGGGAACTACCCCATGACTACGGGGCCTCGCTACAAGTGGGGAGGCCCTTTGTGAATCAGGCCCTCTATTGCCTACCTCTTAGGTGAATAGGCCAAATGAGTGCTTTATACATTTTGTAGATTATCTTTAAAAAAGTGGCTATTTAATTTGCCTGCACTTCGTGTTCCCAGTTAGATAGCGATTTATTTCCTGTGTCATTTTTAAAGTTGTTTTTATAAAATGATTAAGTGACAACGTACGTAGTAGGAGCGTACAATTTTAGTGTTTGGTCGGATGATTTCTTCTAGCTGCCTTCACAAAACATTATTACATACATGGCACCACTGAAAGCATTTTTTTTGTTGTTGTAAAAAACAACTTCAGTAGCGAAGAACAAGTTACTTACCTTCGGTAACACTTTTTCTGGTGGATACAGTATCTGCCTGAGGATTCCTCACCTTTTGAATTACCCCATGCACAGCATTCAATAGAAACTTTTTTCATATCTCCCATGTCAAAGAGGAATCACAATGGCACGGCTCCGCTCGCGACTCTGTGTGATGTCATCTGAGCCATAAGAAGACCTAATCGGCGAGCTGACATCAGTTCCACCAATTTTGTCCATGCCTTTGAGGCAAACGGGTGAACCAACAACATAAATAGAATACAAAATATCTACATACCCTTCAAGAAGAAAGGAAACTGAAATTCTAAAACAAAGACATTTCCTAGTGACAAGCATCAACGACAATGAATACAAGACTGTCAAAGCCCAAATTATTTTCAGCATAAGTAGGTAGACGACGGGGAGGCGGGTGGGTCAGTGAGGAATCCACAGGCAGATAACGTATCAACCAGAAAAAGCATTACCGAATTTAAGTAACTTGTTCTTCTGATGGATACACCTTAGGCAGGAAAGCAGCTATGGTCCTGAGAACCATCTTATCTGCATGGATAGTGGTGAAAGGAGGCTCAGAACTAAGAGCCTGTAGCTCACTAACCCTCCTGGCAGAGGTAATCGCAATCATAAAAATTGTTTTGAATGATTGAAGCCTCAACGGACAACTATGAAGAGGCTCGAAAGGAGACCCCATTAGGAAAGTGAGAACTAAATTTAAATCCCACTGAGGCATAATAAAAGAAGTGGGAGGAAATCTATTAGCGAGACACTTAATGAATCTCATGACTATGAGAGACTTAAACAATGATGGTTGGTCTGGCAAACAAAGAAAGGCTGACAAGGCCGACAAGTAGCCCTTAACAGTTGCTACAGCGCAATCCTGATGAGCCAAAGAAAGAGAAAAACTAAGAACATTAGTCAAGTGGGCCTTCAAAGGATCAATTGAACTCTCTCTACACCATTTAACAAATATGGCTCACCTCCTTGAATAGACAGATTTGGTGGAGTGTCTTCTGGCCGATAATATAAGATTCACCACATCCGGTGGGAGAGAGAAAGAACTTAGGTTGCCCCGTTCAATCTCCAGGCAAGAAGGTGCACGCTCTGGCGGTGGGGGTGTAGAACCTGCCCCTGCCATTGCGTGAGAAGGTCTCCCCTGAGAGGGAGACGGAGCGGAGGCTGCAAAGAGATGTGAAGATGGTCTGTGTACCACACCCTTCTTGGCCAATCCAGGGCAATGAAAATGACTTGGGCGCTGTCTTGGCAAATCTTCCTCAGAACCCGAGTACATCTGTAAGTCTACTGCCATCGCATGTTTTTCCTTTCAATTGCAGAATATGTATTCCCCGTTTTTAAGTGGTTTTATATACGCTGTCATTTGCTTTATAGTGAAGTAGTTTTTAGCTGAAGGGGGCTCTTTGGAAGCTGATTTAGTCATTTTTAATCTCCTCTTTTTATGTGTTTATGTGGGTTTCACTTACTTTATATCTGTGAGGCGCTGCACTTTCTCAGTGGTTCTCCAATCAGCCGAAGGTGCTCCCGCCCTGTTCCGCTGCAGCTTTAGCCATTTGAGCAGAGGGTGTGTAGCGACATCTTCTCAGGCCCTGTTTCACTTCTGGTTGGAGTGCGTGCAGTGCTGGTGAAAGCGGTCTGGTTCTCCCAGCCTACATACTACTTAAAAACATGCAAAAGCGGGCGGTCAGTGGACGAGCGCGGCTGGCGTGCCAAAGGCGCGCCAAAGGCAAGCCCGTCTGCACTTCTCGCGCCTGGACGGCGCCAGGGGCCAGGACCCCTGGCTGTTCCTCAGGGGATACAGTGTGCTATTCCTCAGAAGAGATTGTGGCTCTGAGGAAAACAGCCGACAAAGACTGCCTCCACTCCATCGTAGTAGGTACAGGAATGAATGGAAGTGGGAAATGCAATTTTTTGTTTAAGCCAGCTACAGAGGGAAGGAAGAGGGAGGGGGTCTTGGAGACCACCAACAACTCCCTACTTTGCCTGTCATTAAATTGCAGGTCATTAGGTAAACACAGCCATAAAATTTGTGATTTATTAACGGATCAAAAGCCAGTAGGGATGTTTTTAGTTGAAACCTGGCTACATGAACAATCAGCATCGGACATTTTGGAAGCACCCCAGCATGAACCCCGGAATATACATTTTAAATGTATCCAGTTCTCGCTATTGCATAGGGCATATTTAACATCGTCAAAACGCCATCAAATATTCCCCATAGCTTCGGCTTCCTGCCTTAGATGCCAGGCCGATGACACAGAATTACTACATATGCTAAGGTCGTGCCCTACGTTCTTATCTCATTGACAGGACATCAGAGAATCATCCACATCACTCAAGGGGACCACACACTGGGATACGGCTGAATACTACCTTCTGGGGACAATACCCTAGGCCTAAGACCTTTAACACTGAGGCCCGCTTTGATGATCTTGCTCTTCTCCTAGCCAAACGGCAGATCACACACCGCTTGAAATCCCCAACCGCACCTCTGGTGGTGGGTTGGCGAGAATAGGTTTGGTCCTGGGGTTCAGCTGAAAGTCATGCACCACCTAGGTAGGCATATCGTGGGTTGCGCAACAACTCATAGTAATGGTGTGGGATGCCCTACTGGAACAATTTAAAACCCAGGATGAGGATACCACCTGACCTTGTTACACACGATGGGCCTATCACTCTCATGTCCCTACCGCTGGTCATTTTACCACTACTAATTTCACTTGATGTATGTTAACCCTTCTGATTCCTTACAGGGATGGTTAGCTCTAACTCATTATGATTTGTGCTGCAACTTGAACAGATATGAACTTTGTTCGGTGGTCAACGTTGGGGGGTGGGAGGGTGGTTGATTCACAGTTAAACTTTTTTGGTCCTTTCCTTTTTCCTCCTGGAGCTGGGTGTATTATTATGATTTCATGTATTTCATATTGCCTGTTATAGGGTATACATCCAGTATGTTTATTGATATATATGTCTGGTTGTTGCCACTCTGTTGGATCATAACAGTGTACAACAATGATTATTGCAATGCTGTTTTGTTTATGGTTCTCAAAAAGCAATAAACTATGTTAAAATAACAATTCAAGTCCCTTATCATCCACTCTCCTGATCTCCTTGTAGCTAAAAGGCCAAAGTGGGAAGCATAGGCTGGCCCTCTGGAGGACAGGGAATGGAGAGAGGCGAGAATGGCCACTTGCGAGCTAGTCATATCCTCTGGACTTCAGTTCATTCAACTTAAATATTTACATATCACTTACCTCACTCCATCCCAACTATGGTGGGCGGGAAAGATCCCCTCACCTACATGCTTCCATTGCTTGGAGCTGGGAGGGAACTTCTTTCTTATGGTGTGGGGCTGACCGTCCATAGAGGCATGTTGGATGACCATCTTTAACACCCTATCGTGCATAATTGAGAAATGGGTGGAGCTTTAGCTTTCACTCCGTATTGCACTACCAGGTATCATGGAGGATATGAGAAGTACCGGGGCAGAAGGGGAGGCAGTGTTCAATGCATGCTGGTGGCCGCTGGTTGCATGATCGCCAAGAGAGACATTGTAAGACACTGGAAGTATACACCTCCACCCCCTTTTGCAGCATAGCGCACAGCCGTGGACTGGTGTTCAGAACTAGAAGAACCCATATATGTTGCAAAAGGATGCCCACATAAACACTATAGAATAAGGGGGAAATGGCGGCAATATTATGAACTGATGAGTTGAGGTGATGCCAGGAGAATAAACCAATGCATGACATATGTGACCAGGATGTATTTCTATTTTTAAAATTCAAGGTATTTATTAATATGTTTTACAAAAAGTCAATACAATCTGATTATATTAAAAAAAGATTTAGACAAGTGGTTGGCTGAACTGTCTGAAGGTATCTATGCACCCTACGGGCACACTTATGAAGCCCCTTATTTAAATTAGATTTGAATTTACATTTCCTTCAACGGAAATTGCTTTATAGTTGATACTGGAGGTGATCCCAGTCTACAAGAAGGGTGACTGATCATCAACTTCCAACTACAGGCCTATCAGTCTCATTGACTGTGTCCAAAAGGTGTTTCCCCGCGCACTTCTTATGAAATACAGGCTGGATAAGCGATTTTTAACATCCTGTCCTCTTTCCAAGCTGGGTTAAGTAAAAAAACTAGCTCTATCAATCAGGCCTTTCGCTTCCTTCTATTAACATGGAAAACGGTGGTAATCGGCCATGGAAGCCTTTATGTAGCTTGTATTGGCCTAAGGACTGCCTTTGATCTGATCCCAAGGCCCAAGCTTTGGTGCGTTCTATAAGAGATGGGCCTCCCTTCCGAAGTCTTAGCTTTAGCTATTCGCCTCCACAAGGATAATTTTGCAATGGTTCACTGGGGCAGCCAAGGCCAGCTGACAGACCCGATCAAAGTCAATAAGGGGGTCCGACAGGGTTTTGTACTGGCTCCCACACTCTTTTCGCTTTTTGTAAATGGAGTCCTCCAGTACTTTTTAGACATTCCCCCTGATGCACCCACTTTGGGGGGGCACCAAAGTGGTAACACTGTTCTTAACTGACAATACACTGTTAGTGTCCAAAATTCCTAGAGGGCTACAGCTGCTCCTGGATCGCTTCCAGGCATTCTGTACCATGCGAGGTCTAGAGATCTATACCTCGAAAACAAAACATTTAATGTTGAACCCCCACAAATCATACAATGGCAAGCTTACACTGGGTGGGGTTCCCTTGGAGAGAGTGAATACCTTTGATTATCTGGGGTTCACTCTCTCCGAGGATATGTCATGGGAGCCCCATGTATCGAAGCAGAGTCTTCAACACAGACAGATTACCCGGGCTTTGATCAAAGATCATAGGACCTCTATTAGCAGACCAGTAGCAGCCCCACTCCATATATATGAATGCAAGCAAGGCAGTGGGCTCAGCACTGTAGGGTGCGGAACTGTGAGGAATTAAAACATTGGATGGCCTTTTGATTAAAGAGAACAGAATTCTGATAGCCCTGGTCTCAGTTCCACAGATCACCCATCTCCATCCACTTAGGCTGGACATGGACAGAACCACAATTACCGAGAACGCCAAGTTACGCCCCCTTCTGTTCTGGTTGCGTTTAAGAACAACCCCTGAGTTGATCCTATACGCTGTTACCGTCTCTGAAGTAATTGCACTTGGTTGTTTTAAGAAAATTGAATGGCTCTACAAAGGGAAATCCCTGCTTTCTGCAATAGCGTTAGAAGGATTGTGGGACGCTAAGAACCCAGCATCGCTGCCCAGCAAGGACCTAGTCAAGAAACAATACTGGAACTGGGTGGCTCAGTCTCATTGAACTTATCCTTCCTGGGGCTGCCTTAAAATGGACTTTATGGAGTTCAAACTGTCACGTATATCTGGAGGCTGCACCGGTCCCACAGGACAGGAAGCTCTATATGCAATTTAGACTTGGCTCCCTCCCAGTGTACTCTTTCACAGCTTCCTGGGGAAAGTCTGTTACTCCACTACAGTCCTGCCCAGGATGTCTCTTAGCTGTTGAGTCAATAGGTCATATGCTTTTTGCTTGTCCGATGTACCGGTCCCCAATAACCAAATGGCTTACCTCTGTTTGCAGGCGTTATGGAACCCATTGCCATCATGAAGCGCTGCACTTTTGAAAAATCTAACACCAATCTGTTGATAGTCTGTGCAGTTGCTAAGTTCCTTGGTAAAAAGTGGGCCAATCGAAGATCTGTGATGAAAATTTTATTTGACTGCACATCTTATTGAGTTAGCATTTTTAAGGTGTTTTTATAAATGCTACATAGTTCACGTGCAGCAGATGATGTATATTTAAGTCCCGATCATAGCGCCAACCTTAACACTGAGCCAGCATGGTGGGCCATGCTGCTGATTCCTAGTTCCGCATAGGCTTTTGTTGACTTAGTTTGTAGCCGTTTTAATTGATCATTTTTAATCTTCCTAAATCATTTTTTAGACTAACTTCTAGAGTTTATGTTGTAATTAAATGTAATTGAATTTGAACTTATCACTGTATGTACCTTAACTCCTGTTCGTACTGTATGCATCTGCACTTTTATGGTCTGAGGACCGAAATAAAGTTTATGAACTGAACCTTGGTGCAGTGGCATTTTGAGGACAATGCTTCCGGACATGGAGTTATTCTTGACCACACAGTTGCAACAGAGTTTTTGGAGCTTGTTTAAGTCACAAAAAATCCTCTGCTTCCAGGTGATTTGTGCGTTTTCCTTGGACCATGTCCAGATGGAACAAATCACCAGTGTAGACTGTATTTTGAACAAATACTGTTGCAGTCAATATCTTATTCATAACACATACCCAACAACCGTGACTGTTGAACTTTAGACCACAGTATACATGCTATGACAAGAAGAGGGTTGAGTAAAATTATACTTCAGCCAGGGTGTCAAATATCTTTCAACAGCCTTTGCCCTTATTATTGTCAAAATTATTGGCTCTAATTGCATTGGACAAACCTATCACACCCATTTTACATTTATGTACAAATGACAAATAGAAACAAGTGAGAGAGAAAAAGAGCACATGTGCTAGCTTGTCAGGTCAAAGATAGTTTCCTGCAAAATAAGTACCCACCTCTTCCAATAAAACAGGCATTCCAAGTCGAATTGCATTTTCAAGTGTTCTCAGGAAACCAGAATCTGTTAACTTGATCACCTTCAAACCATTTTTACTTTCTTTGTTTCTTATCCATCGATTTGCCTATGCAAGAAAGAGCACATTCAGCTTGGTTAATCAAGTAATCTAATTAATTATAATATCGATGGGGACTCATTCAGAGTGAAAAGCTTCAACAGATCACAATTTCAATTCTCCTTGGAGGAAAGGTTTTTTAAATTCCAAGATCAACGAAGTCCAGAACAGGCGGCTATTTCCTCACTTAGCTGAGATAACAATTATGGATATCTCTCCAGCAACTATTTGTTTGTGCATATGTTTATTAGGATTTTAAAACTGTAAAAAAGTTTTCTCCATTACAAATACAGTCAAGAAACATGTCAAGGGTGAATTCCAAGCTACCTTTTCATCTAAATGAGGTTGCAATCCATAAAGTAATATCACAGTACTTTCTACACATTTTACATTTGCAATGTATTGCAGTTTTATTCACCGGCACCCTGCTACCCATACTTGTTGTGAACACTTCACTACTGTTCCCAAGGGCTAACCGTATGCCATGTTCAAGTCTCATACTGCTGCACAGAGTAAGATTAGGTGACTGAAATGGTTCTCAATTTGAAGATGCAATGTATATGTCCCAACTGTTTCATCAATATCATTCCAGTGAGGGCATTAGTAGTAATCTGCAAGGAGCCAGTATCACTCACCTGTTTACCAAGCAGTACATGGACCATGCTATCATCAGGGGGCCTACTGTTCTAATCTTTAGCAAGTCCTTTAAGGAATGCTTCACATGCTTAGGCTAGGTTCGGCCGATCACCATCTTCCCTTAAGGCCCGTGTTCTGGGACCAAAGGCCTACTTCCAGGACTTTGCACTTGGCTAGCATAGGGGTCAGGTCTACAGAACAATATTTTTGCTTAGCTCACTCAGGGCAATCGCATAGATTAAGTAGGCATAATCAGGGTTCGAGCATTGTCTCCCTGTGATGTCAGTGAGCCATTCACTGCCAGAAATCCTGAACAGGACATCCCCATGGGGAAAATCCATCTTCGCTGTTAAGCATCTGGGACAGCATAGTGGGCGAAGAATGTAAATTCTATGGCGATAGAATGGTGTAAGTACCTGAATTCTACCATAGGATTTCGTTTTTAGGGACACTTTGCACCTTGACTCATTAGTGTCACCCACTCATCATTAATGAAGTCCCTCCCTACATATCTTTACTAAAACTGCCTTAA
Organism: Triturus cristatus; assembly: GCF_964204655.1. Classification (NCBI taxonomy): domain Eukaryota; kingdom Metazoa; phylum Chordata; class Amphibia; order Caudata; family Salamandridae; genus Triturus; species Triturus cristatus. The sequence goes on along the minus strand of NC_140581.1, from coordinate 1,183,365,169 downwards.
TACCGATTAGTGAGGGTTTACACAATTCACGCATGCCTGTGTCTTTCTCCCTGTCCCATGGGTCAGAAGGCTCTGCATCACCTTATCCACCCCTGGTTACTGTGCCCCACTGCCCAGGTCCATTGAGCTTAAAGAGTGCGCTTCCATAAGCCAATAATTTACCACTTGGAATGCCATAACTCCTCCTGGTCTCTGTACAGAGTGGCATGGTAGGGAAAAATGAATGTGAGAGGCTGGCCTGGTATATGATGTACACTTATGGAAGTGGACACCGTGCACCAGTCCAGGCAACCCTCATGGTGATTTAGGAGATCTTAGACAACCATAGACGTTCTCTAAGTGGTAGCTGTGGAGAGCAGCCTTCAGGCTTAGTCCAGAAGGAGTGTAAAGCAGCTTTTTTTCCATAATGCAATCTTAGAGGTATAGATTAAATGAAAAAGAACCACACAAGTTACTATAAAAATATGTATTTATTACATAGTACTCACTAACACGTTAATATATCTCCTACCCGGAGATATGCACAATACACACAACACTTTGCATAGAAATCACGTAAATAGCACAGAATACACAGTGAACCCCAGGGGGGACCAAACCATATATTAAGAAAGAGGTACAAGAACCACTACTCGTGTCAAGACAATGGCCAGAGGACGTAGAAGTGCCGGGGACAAAAGGAACCACCAGAGGTAAGTGACTAGGAACCCCACGGAGTTTGTGTGCATTGTGGGAACACGTCCGCGTTCTCCATACAAATCAATGTGTAAGTCACAGTTGCAATTTTAAAGAAAAAGGACCCTTCCCAGTGGACCCTGAGGAAACCCCATGGAAGACAGAAGGTTGGAGAGCCAAAGCAAACACCACATCGCTTTTCATTACTTGTTCTTATTTGTTAAAATGTGTTCAGAAAGGCTGTTGACATTATAAAGTCAAAAAAACTCGTCGTTTACTGTCTAAGTGACCTGTTATATGTCGGTACGACACGATCCACACAAGTGATGAACGGAGAGAAGCTATCTACCTACAGTGCGATAGTGTTTTTAGTCTTAATACGAACACATAGACTCATACCGACATATAACAGGTCACTTAGACAGTAAACGACGAGTTTTTTTGACTATATAATGTCAACAGCCTTTCTGAACACATTTTAACAAATAAGAACAAGTAATGAAAAGCGATGTGGTGTTTGCTTTAACTCCGTTTTAACTCGACTCTAAACCTTTTTTCAGTCCGTTCTGTGTACTAAAGGCGCCAGGAAAGCGCAATTAATCCAGTATACTAAGAATGTTTGTTAAAATTAAATATTCGTTCTAGCATTATTAAGAGAGAAAACACTAGCAATTAATGTGTTGTTAGAATGTGATAATACACACTATTTCTTTTCACAGGAACAGGTACTAAGAGATCTGACTCCTTACACCGAGGGTGGTGAGTACACAATAACCACCCCCAGAATTCACTAGGTGAGCCCAGTAATGCTCCCCTAAACAACTTTGGTCCTGACGAAAGCCTCTAGACTCTGCACGAGGCTGAAACATGTAGACCAGACCTTATTTGATTATTGTCAGTGCATTAGACCAATAACTAGGTTTTCATATGCACGTTCACGATTTTAATTTCCCAAAGTCATATATCTCAAGAATAAAGGAAACGAGTTTTGACAACCGGGTATTTTATCACCACTTTTCACTGAGCACGAGCACACCCTCTTTTTTATCTCTCTGACCACTACTGTAGAACCAGTTGGTCTTCCTCCATGGGGAGGCAAGCATATGGACCAAAAAAAGCCCAATGATCATGCTATTACGATACACGAAGGCGGAGAACCAACATATACCGCCCAATACTTGTGTACGTATATGAGGGTTTTTTAACGACGAGCATCTACGTTAAATGAGACCCTGGTACACAGGACAAGTGGTCTATTCCCCCCCTCATTGTTGATTTTTGTAGGGTTAGTTACAGCCAGGTAAGAGATGGTCATTGCTAATTATGCGGTGCCCCTTTATATGGTATATGGGTATCCTGCTCATGCACAGGCACCCTCAAACTGCCTTCAGGATTGTAAAGGCCTACTATAGGGGTGACTTATAGGTTTTAAGTGCAGTGACCCTAGATATAGGAAACCTATATCTTTCGTAAGTGGTGCTAGCACCAGCTTACACAGGCTGAGTGGTCTCCCATGTGTGGCATAATACATGCTTCAGCCCATGGGGGACCTCTGGGGTACCTATGCCCTGGGTACCTTAGGGCCATGTACTAGGGACTGATAAGGGTACCTCAGTACCCAATCTGGGATGTACCTAACCATTTAGGGGAGAAAGCAGAGAGACTGGGGTACTGATTCGCAGGATCACAGTCAGACTAGTCAAAAGGAGGTTAGTACCAGGGAAAACATGGGGGTAATCATGCAGAAGGATACTACCTTCCTAAAATGATGCAGTGGAACTTGGGCCCATGCAGTCACCAGTGGCTGAGATAAAGTCACCATTCATTCCACCACAGCCTCTGAGAGTCTCTTTGGCCACCGTTCACATTCTAGGAACACCTCTTCATACATACACTTCTGAGCCATCCATTGTGTTATGTACTGTAACTGTGTAGCTAAATAATACAGCTTAAAATATGAGATACCCATTCTGCCCTAAACCAGCTTACCCAGAGTTGACTTCCTGCTTCCATCTTTCCCAGTACTAGGCAATTGAGTTCCTCATGGTCCTTAATAAAGACAACCTACATGAAAATGAACCCTTGCCAGCAGCAAGCACTTATGACCACACATGGCCTAGAAAGTCAAAATAAATAAACTGAAACAAGCCCCTGGAAATTACCAAAAAAAGGAATGCAGCTGGAACGATTGTTCACAATGCATAAGAGCCAAGATCTAATCTGACCCTAAGGTAAACAAGGGCTCAATATACTTAGTTCTCAGGAAGCCCCAAATCATACCATTATGAACCTTTAAAGGGCTGTAAGGTACAGCAAATAACAAATGCACAACAGAAAAACAGAAAAGTCCCCAAGGAGACAGAGCTCCAAAGATTCCACAGACACTATTGTAATAGCAATCTCGGAAGAAGGCTGGCTGTCCTTCTTCCGAGAACTCTACACTAAGGACTCTCAGGTCGAGTCAGAAGGGGATTTTAATTCAGGCAATGAGGACACAGTATTCCACCCAATAAATATCGACTTCACTATGGAGGAAGTTATGATAGCCATCAATAAGAGCCCAGCAGGTAAGGCCCCGGGGCCGGATGGTGTTCCCGTAGATGTCTTTAAGGCTAACAGTAAGTTATGGGCCCCCCTGCTAACCAACGTTCTTAATAGCTTTAACAAAACGGGGTTCCCAAAGACCTGGCAGGAAGCCATTGTAGTGCCTATCTTCAAGAAAGGAGATCGCAGTTCACCTAAATGCTATAGACCGATCTCTTTACTTGATTCACTTATGAAGATAGCGGGGAGAGTCATACTGGACAAATTACAAGTATGGGTGAACGACACAGGCACTCTCTCCCAATTCCAATATGGCTTTAGGGAAGGTCTAGGCACAATTGAGCAAGGCCTGAACTTAGCACTCCTTGTAGCCAAGTACGTCGAAGCAAAACAAGAGAACTTATTTCTTACATTTGTAGATTTGAGTTCGGCCTTTGACTGCATCAACCATAACAAACTCTGGCTAACTATGCAGGAAATGGGAGTGGACTCAAACCTCCTCATTTTCATCAGAGAACTATATCGGGAGGCGGGCGCGAGGGTTCGTTATGGGGAAAAGGGGGATTGTACATCCAAATTCTCCATAGAAAAGGGCGTGAGACAAGGCTGTATTTTAGCACCTTTTTTATTCAACTTATATATTAACTCGGTCGCGTCTCACCTCCTGGCAGACAAACAGGATTACCCAAAAATTGGCAACTCCTTTATCCCCATTCTCTTATATGCAGACGATGCGGTAATTATGTCCCGGACCCAAATAGGTCTCCAGAGATCGACCACTAGCTTCTCCGAATATATGGGTAGTAGAGGCCTAAAGATCAACATAACCAAAACATTTAATATGTGTTGCACAAAAAAGAAGAGCCTTAGCTGTAATACATTTTTATCTAACACAAAAATCATGACTGTTAATACTTTTTCGTACTTAGGTATCACTTTTGACAGTAAGGGAACTTGGATTGCGGCAGGTGATTCCCGTAAGCTAGCCTTCTCACGAACAATTGGGGCGGTCAAACATTTTTCAAATAAGGTCGGAGGCCGCCCGGTACCAGTCTTGCTCGATATTTATAGAGCTAAGTGTGTATCTACTGCAATATATGGTGCAGGAATTTGGGGGATTGTTAACACCTCAAGCACCCAAATCCAGACCTGTCAAAACTTTTTCCTGCGATACTTACTGGCTGTCCCAGGGTCAACTTCTGTTTATGCCTGTCATCAAGAGCTGGGTGTGCCCTACATTGCTGACCTTATTAAACTGGAGCCCATCTTGCTGTGGCATAAAGTCTGGTCTGGAACTGAGACAGCCCTAAACAGGGAAATAATAAAGGACTGCCTAGTCTTACATGGAGCATTGAAAATTCCCTGGCTTAACTATGTTAGGAAATTTTTTATCGAGCTAGGCCATCCGGAGTTCTTTAACTCTCCAGCAAGCATGACGAATTTCTCTAGAAGGAAATTCAAGCAAATTTGTTTGCACTTCCTTTCAGAGGCACGCTGGATGTTAGAGAAACACAAGAGCTCTGTCATGGCCAATCAGCTACTCATCACTCACCAGGGCATACAACCATATTTGAAAGTAGTTCCCAGCTGCTATACCCGTATGCTGCTATCCCGTTTTAGGGCTGATATCTTCCATAGAATGGTTACATTCCCCGAGAAGAATTGCTGGCTCAAGGAACTTACTCCATGTCCCTGCGACCATATTTCTGTCCAAACTTCCCTTCATTGTATTCTCTTTTGTAAATTTTACTCGGAACCTAGAAAAAGTATTTTACGACCAGTCTTGAAAAAGTTAGGGCTGAGACAATGTAGAGCGGCTCTGGTCAGACTACAAATGTTAGATGATGAATTTCTTATCTTTTCGGTCTCTACTTTTTTAAAAACTGTTATTAGATTCAGGATTTCTATGAATTAGCTCATCTTTATCATGCTGCTATTTTTAACTCTGAAAATTTGTATTTTATGTATGAAATCTGATGTATATATGCTTTTATGGTTTTGAAACTTAAAAATCGAATAAAGCTGTTTCTGATTCTGATTCTGATTCTGACAGAGCTCATCCAATCACCTGACAGGAAATGTAGGACTATAAATAACCAAAAATACGGAATATCCAGGATGTCCCTACAATGAAAAGGGAGCAACAAATGGACCCTTTCTGCTACCAAACATAAATCTTTTCAACCATGTAAGACACAGCCATAAACAACCCTTAGGTAAATGTTCAAACCCTGCTACTCAAATAACCTCACAAGCAGAGCCCACTAGCAACCATGTTCCAAACTGAAAGAATAAATATCACCTCCATAAAATAGAGGAAACCAAGTTTTTAAGTATTTAGAAGAATACAAATCAGACACCTTAAACATAATCTATCCCGCCAAAAGGTAACAAAATTCCATGGAACAAATTCCTATGTGCAGGAAAAGAACACATCACATAATAAAGCTGGCTTGATCCCCGTTACTGGGAAGTCCACATAAAAGTAATCCAAGGCAAAAGCTATCTATGCACCACTTGAACTCAATGACAAGTGCACTCTGCTGAAGTAGCGAATAGGACTACGTTGGACAGACCTGGCAGGCAAATTTGCCTGAAACAGAAATTCAAAGTAATCATGAAGAACAAGTATACTCTCTGCATACAAGGTTACATCTCTCTAAAAGACATATTGTAAGTTAACAGAAATGCATACCAGCATACCAACCTGCTTCAAAGAAGAATGCCAAAATGTAAACTTCCTAACCGGAAGACACCCCAGCAAATAAATTTGAAGCCCATTTCCAGAGGAAAAAGAAAAAGGAAAAAATATACCTCAAGTATCCTTGTACCACATAAACTGTTCAAGACAGTATTAAAACTATAACATCTGCTCTTCGCAGGAACACCAATGTGGTGTAACCAAAAGCCGAAAATTTTAATGTCCTGACAAGGCTAGTTCTTTGAAAAACCAAAATCCTGTATCACCTAAACAATACAAGTATAGAGACAAAACTTAAGAACATTTGTAGGAGTCTGGGTTAGTATATGGTGCACACATATTTAAGTGAAGCACCTTGGACTAATCCAGACAACCCTTACGGTGATTTTAGTGGTCTTAGACAACCATAGAAAGCTCTCTAAGTGGTAGCTGTGGAGAGCAGCCTTCAGGAGTGTTAAGCAGCTTGTTTTACCAGAACTAATCAAATAGTGTAGGTTAAACGAAAAAGAACCACACAGTGTAGTTATAAAAATAGTTATATTTATACACATTCACTAACACATTGGTATATCTCGTGCCTGGAGATATCAACACAATATTTCAAATGGAAACAGGTAAGTAAGCACAAATACACAGTGGTTTCCATGGGGAGACTGAACCATATACTAAAGAAGTGGAATGCGAACTGCAACTAAAGTCGAGATTTGAGTCAGAAGACTCAGAAGAACAGGGGATACAAGAAACCACCGAGGTAAATACCCAGGAACCCCACGGAGGCTGTGTGCAGAGTGTAAACACAGCCGCGTACTCAATGCAAGCCAATGGGAAAGTCGCAGTTTTTAAGAAGGACCCTTTCTAGTTGACCCTGAAGAAACCCCATGGAAGATGTAAGGTTGGAGAGTCACCCCACCCGTGGATACCCTAGGAACAAGGATACCTACACCAGGGAAGCTGGGTGCATAGGTGCGAAGTGATGTCAGAAACCACAATAGAGGACTTCAGTAAAGATGCTGCTGGTGAAGAAGGTGAAAGAGTCCAGTAGAATTCAAGGATGGATTCTTGAAGAGATGTACCTGCAAGCAGAGGGGACAGAGTCTGTGCCACTTCGAAGTGACCAGGAGGCACGGAAGACCAATGACCGCCGATGACGGAAGATGCAGGAGTGATGACGGAGACCTTGTCTCTGCAGCTGTGAGGACCAGGTGATGCTGAGGAAGACCAGGAGCAGTCCAGGAGCTGCCGGAAGTCAAGAATCAAGGGGTCTGTATCCTGCGGGACCACCAACATGCCTTAGCAGCCGCAACAGACGTGAAAATCGGAAAAGGTGCATTGTTGGGACCAGCAAGGTCCAAGGGACTCGCCAAGTGCAGGTGAGTCAGAGCAGGCCCAGGGCAAGCGGAGGAGCCCACTGAAGCCAAAGAAGTCCCTCCAGAGGACCAACAGGCCGAAAGCACAGGGGTCGCAAGAGGACCTTGAGCAGCTCACCAAAGATGCAGGCCCACGGTGCAGTGGATGTGGTGAGGACAAAGATCTTGGCGGGAAGAGATGCTGGAGGTTCTTGTAGCCCGGAGATTTCTGGAGGACAGAGTCATCAAGCCTTGGCAATGGCAAGTCGACAGGGTGCAATAGGGTTCTGTTCCAGCAGTCCCGCTGAGGAATACTGGCCTCAAACTTGCTGAGATGACAGTGCAGGCCTCGAGAGAGTTGCAGAACCAACATTGTGCTGCTTTGCCTTTTGGAGTCCGTAGGACGTCAAGAGTAGCAGACCGGTCAGCTTGGTTAGGGTGCCTGTATATGCTGTGGAGTGACTCCTTCACTCCAAGAGAGATTACTTCCGGTGTCATTGATGCGCACAGGCCTGGAGAAGAACCTGGATGAACCACAGGCACAGACAACACAGAAGACTGGCAGAACGACAAGGCCAGGCGCAACAGGAGTCTTCCTGGATGCAGTCTCGGTTCCAGGCGAAGTCCAAGGTTCCCAGATGATTGAAGTTGAATTGATTTCAGATTTTAATCTTGTCCCACGATGAATCTGAAGAGCCACCCACAGGTAAGCCCTTAAGTACCCAAGGGAAAGGGTTGGGACGATTCAAGGTACCCTCCCTGAGGAGGGGCCGGACAGAGGGGAGGATACTCCCAAGTCCTTTGTCCAGTTTCGCGCCAGAGAGGGGGCCAATGGCTCCATGAACTGGCTCAAACTGGAATTGTCAAGTAAGGCACCAAATGTGCCCTTCAAAGCAGTCTGGTGGCGCTGGCAAGCACCAGAACCCCAGCTGAATACACTAAGTCATGTCTGGGAGGTGGTCACACCTCCCTGTGACAGGAAACCTATTGTTCTACCTTCCCCTGCTCAAGCTCATCTCAGCTCAGTTAGTTTGCGGTTAGACCGTAAAAGGCTGGTACGGGTAATATAGGGGGGTACCTTAGGGCAGCCACCCAGTACATGGGATCCTACATCCAACACTGGAATCGGTGTAGGATTCCAACAAGTTTGATACCGAACATGACTGGTTACGGTGTAGCCAATATAAAGTTAGACATCTCGTATTTGACTTGATGTTTTCTATATGTATTAAATGGCTGACCGCACTTACAAAGCCTGAAGAATCGCCTCCAGGGTTTGTAAAGGGGCGCTGCTCTTGCACAGACACCCTCACACTTGCAACCAAGCACCCTGCCCTCAGGACTGAAGAGCCTGCCATAGGGGTGACTTATAGGTTTTCGGTACAGTGACCTTAGATATAAGGAAACTTGTATCTGTTGTAAGTGGTGCTAGCACCAACTTACACAGGCTGCAATGGCAGGCCTATAGTCACAGTTTGAGTGACCTCTCATGGGTGGCATAATACATGCTGCAGCCCAGGGGAGACCCCTGGTGTACCTATGCCCTGGGTACCTTAGTACTATATACTAGGAACTTACAAGGGTACACCAGTAGCCAATTGGGAAGGTACCAAAGTACTTACAACTGGCAGATTTAGGGAGGAAGCACAGTGACTGGTGTCCTGATTAGCAGGAACCCAGTCAGACTGGTCTGAAAACAGAATAACACTAGTAAAAAGTGGGGGTAACCATCAAAGCATTTACTACTTACCTACAATATAAATAAAGAAGAGTAATTAAGACTCTGTATCACTTCGCATATCTCGAAAGCTCTTTAATGCCGAATCGGCCTGAGCACCAAAAAGATGGGTGCCATCAAAGGGCATATCGGCCAAAGTTACCTGGACCTCTGAAAAACCTTACATTCTTTACCATGCACTACGCTGAAGTGCCACAGAAGAAGCCATGCGCCGACCTACTGAATCAGTTGTATCCATGCTACATCTAATTATCAGCTTAGCTGCCTGCTGACCATTTCTAATTAGCTTGTCAATATCAAAACAGAGGTTATCTGGAAGTGATGACAACATAGTCTGTAAAGAAACCCACAAAGTGTGGGAAAAAAAGCCCAAGAACACAAGACGTGTTGGTGGACCTTAAAGCAGAACTAGTAGAAGCAAAGATGTGTTTGCCACAAGCATCTTGACTCCTAGTCTCTATTCAATTGAGTCTTTAGTGAAGAATTAATATCCTGTGAAGTTGTAGCAACCTGAACTACCAAGCTACGAGCAGTAGGATGCCTGAGGAGACAAACTGGGTCTCCAGGAGCAAGCAGATGTCTGCAAGATATAGCACGGTCCACTGAGACCCGTGTATCAGCCTTTGCCCAAGTACCCATCAATATGTCAAACAGGGCCTCACTGTATTTAAGAACAGGCTCTTCTCCCACCTGACCTTGATGAAGGACATCAATCAGAGGGTTGGTGGGCCTCACCACTGTAGGCAGTTACAAGTCCAAAACTGCAGCAACTCTCCTCAACATATCTGCGAAGGAGGAACCTGCCTCAGTAGGGAGACTAGGAGGGGAAAGCCCCGAGGCTGGGAAAGACTCACCAAGTGCAGATATCCAACTCTTCTCCACCTGAGATGGAATAATCTTGGATATGGGCTGAAAAAAGCCAGATTCCCTTACATCACACGTCACAAGGTGACCTCCTGAAGTCTCACTCTGAGAAGGAAGTGGAAATGCCACACTCCCCCCAGTTTGTTCTATCGACTTCAGACCTGACGCCGACCGATGCTCAGAAAGCGACAATTCAATGTCAGTAGGAGGAGAAGTGCCTTTGATTGGCTCTGCCGACATAAATGCAGACTGACCAGGAATGGAAGCTGAAGGTGGAGTCCCCGAAGGGCTGTGCACTGACACCTTAGCGGAGTAAGCTGACGCTGACCGGCGCCAACCCACCGACTCAGATGGCCCAACTGACACCGAGGGCGAACCCATTGGTTTGGCTCCACTCACCTCCTTGGGGCCCAGAGGCTCTCCAGAGGAAGGTGAGGGTCTGAAAATGAGAGGTATAATACTTGCTCATCTGGACCATTGATGCCCAGGCTCCCGGATATGAGGGGAAGAGGTGGGGTGGAGTCACGTACTGTCTGCTCAACCTGCGAGCAGGATAAGCCGTGGGAGACAGAGTCTCCATGCGGCAAAGTTGGGGGGGGTGCCTGACTTCAAATGCCTGCATTTACCTTTGGACGTTTCAGGAAAGCGTCATCCTTGAGAACAGCTCCGGCTCCTGGAATGCTTCCGTTAACGGACCTCTGCACGGAAAGAAGAAGACCGAGGCCGCGAAGTCTCTGAGGACCGCGACAGACGTCCCACCAGTAACTTCATAAGGCGTTCCTTGAGCGCCTTCGACTTCAGCCTCTGGCAGGAGCTGCAATCTTCGGAGTCGTGGTGTTCTCCCAAACACCACATACAAACAGAATGCGGGTCTGTAACCAACATTTGTTGAGCACAGGACCCAAAAGGCTTAAAACCTGATGACATGGAAAAGGCACACTGTTCTCAACCGACAAAAACTGTCCAGGTAGGCCAACAAAAACAGCCGGAGGAACAACTTCTCTGGATCAGCGTTGCACCATGAAAAAAAAAAATCTCACGTCCGCGTGCCAGAGGAGGCTAATATGACTCCACTGACGTCACGACCGGAGGCAACATCATCACTGAGTCGGAAGGTGCACAGAGGTACTGCTGAAAAACATCCGGATCCCGTCTGACTCCTGGGGAGAATTCAAAAGTTAAGGAATCTGCGGCTAGATGTCTCTATCAGATTTGTGCTGTCACTGTTGTATACTATAGGCCGAGTGAAAATATTTATAATGTAATAGCCTGAGTCTATCATTCAAAGAGCTTACACCAGTTGATGTACAGCAATATGTCCATTGAGCTACAGTCAGGAGCTCGCCCAACTCTGCTTCCCTGGCTGCATCTGACTAACCCTGTCTGCATTGTGATACATATCCCGAAGCCTAGAGACACATTCGGTGGCATCTGCTGAGGTTATGACCTGCGTTAATGTGAGGAAGTCAGTAGATTCATCTGGAAAACCTACCAGAGAGTCCTTTATAGTGTTACATATCCTGGCATAAATAAAAATGTCACATGTGGTGTCACATTCCAGGGAGAAGAACTGCTCCAACGACCGTAACTTACCATTTATATATAGATAGCCATAGTTTTCAGCTTAATGGTCGATGAATACAAGCATGTCGCTCCGGTTTTGTGACAAAGAGATTTCCAGGCCCAGGGGGTCGAAGCCACTTTTTTAATTAACTTCTGCATTTGGAAAAAACTTAAAAGTAAAAGCGAGTTCCATTAGTCTGATCTCATTCGGGAATGAGATAGGTGATGCAGGCATCAGGGCTGTACCTAAACTTGGTGAAGTGACAATGAGCCACCAAATACTATATTTGTGGATCGGGAACTTCAACCCCCCCCCTCTTCGCATATGGGAGGACCAACAAGTTCCATGAGATCCTTGCTGGCCTATTTGCTTAAATCAACTTGATCAGGAGAGCCCGGAGTGTGGTAAAAGAAAAAGTGCTTTCTGAGGGGTATAGGGATATTTATGAATAGGTATAATAGTTTAGGGAGAACTATTGAACAAGTTACTTACCTTTGTTAACTCCTTATCTGGTAGAGACTCTATCTAGCTGCAGATTTCTTACCTTATACCTATCTCCAGGCGTAAGACTGGATACGGAAATGTTTCGTGAGAAGAATCCCTGAGCACCGGTACGTGGCATCGTTCGACTCTGCTCCGAAAATGACATTCGTAGTGCCTATATATGCGCCACCCAGGCACATTTATGTCAGTTACTTTTTTTTGACTTTCCACACCAGTAGTGCAGAGCCACAAAGTACATTGACCACTGGTGTGGATAACTAGGGCCCTAAAAGAGGAAAGCCCTGTCCCTAGAAATCCATTCACAAAGAGAGGAGGATGGGTGAGTCGGTAAGGAATCTGCTGATAGATAGAGTCTCTACCAGATAAGGCATTACCGAAGGTAAATAACTTCTTCATCTGATAGAGCTTCTAGCTGCAGACTCCTTACCTTAGAATAGATACCCAAGCAATACCTCAACCCAGAGGTGATTCTGGAGACCAATTTAATACAAGGAAAATCTGCAGGACAGAGCAAGCAAAGTTCCCATCCCTACTTCCTCACTGTCCAGACAGTAGCATTTGGTAAACGTGTGCAGGGAAACCCATGTTGCTGCCTGGAAGATGTCCAGGGCCCGAACTCTGCTAGCTAACGCAGTCGTTGCAACTTTAGCTCTGGTGGTATAACCACACAAATCCTTAGGGGGTTGCTCTTTAGCCAATGCATAGCAGATGTTGATGCAGACTATGATCCATTGCGAGATGGTCCTCTTCTGCACCACCTTTCCTTTCTTCACTTGACATACCCCACAAAGAGTTGGTGAGCCACCCAGAACTATTTCATACAGTGATGGTAGAGTGACAACACTCTTTTGTAGGAAGCTGGCTCTGTATATACTATACCAAAATGAGGTATGGTGTGCACAGAGTCCAGTGGATCCCCAAAGGTAGGCAGAGGTAAAAGTATATAGCACCTTACTCTCTCTATTTGTGGTAGTGTGGGCGAGCACTAAGGTTTTACCAGAGGGTAGTGTTAAGCATTTGTTTTACGCACTCAGGCAGCAAATGATGTCACACACCGAAAGACTGAACTCAAACCAATTTGTTTGTATCAAAAATATTCGTTATTTTATTACGAGAACCAAGCCACGTCTGGTGCAGGTAAGCAAAATAAATGCTTTGCAAAATCCTATGCAATGTTTAACAGTTGAATGCAGGTTCAAATGCAGTTGGTTGAATAACAGGTAAGTCAATATTTCAAAATTACTTTTCAGTAACTTTACAGATTACTTTGTACGTTACTTTTCAGATTACTTTTCAAGTTACGTTTTCAACTCAGTGTGGTATGCCTAGATAGCACACTGGGACATTTCCTAGAGAAAAGGTAAGTAAATCAGTTTTTGTACATTTGCAGTTTTTCAGTGTTTCGTACAAACCAACTCCACACTTAGAAGAAGAAGGAAAACAGTCAATGCAATACTATGGGAGGAAATGAAGTTATCAGTCTACAGGTAAGTAGTTATTTGTGGGAGTTGGTATTCTGGAGTTAGAGCCAGGGTTCCCTCAGGTTCAAGGATGCACTCTTGAAACACCCTCAGCGGCACTAGTGTGGCTGGGTGCAGAGTGCTGAGGCCCAATATTATTCAATGGGGATAGGGGGCCTCCTGTTGGTGGCTGCTCATGAGCAGGCCACAACGTTGTGGGAGCAAAGCTCCTAGTGTCAGGCTCAGGGCAAAGGGGCACAGAGGCGGTGGGTGCACGGTGCTGTTTTGGTGTCGGGTGCCCTGCTGATTTCAAAGGGGATTCTCCGATTGCAACAAAGACTGCAGGCTCGGGGACAAAGGTCTTCTGGCGGTGACCACCAGTTGGAGAGGTAATTTGGGATGCCTGGGGATTCTGGGACACTGTTGGTTAGGCAACCCAAGGCCATGGGATGTCGGATGCAGGGGTGTCTTTAGGTGCCAGATTTTCTTACCAGCACCGGTCGGGGGATCCTCCAGAAAGAGACTGCAGGCATCATTTGGAGATTTGAGGCAGGTCAGAGATCACCAGCTCTCAGGTCAAGATCGCCAGGGAGACTTCCTCGTGGTGTTCGGCCACTTGAACTCAGACCATGGGCTTCGGATGCAGAGTGGTGCAGACTAGCGTCTTTGACCAGAGCCAGAGATTGTGGGTGAGAAAATTTGGTTCTCACGGGAGACAAAGTCTTGGGTTTGGAAGGCAGTGCAGGCACTTCAGGTTCTTCAGGGCTGCAGGACACACCGGGATTTTGCTGGAGCAGGTTTGCAGTGCGGACAGGATGGTAGGGCTGGGACCAAGTCAGTGGGCGTCCTCCTCTTCTTAGTTCAGAACAGCTTCTTCGGTCCTTCTTCTCTTCTGTTCTTGTCTGAGGAGGAAAGGTTCAGGGTTGCCCCTAAATACTAGATTTAGGGGCGTTACAGGTAAGTAAAGGTTAGGATCAATGGGTCCATTATTTGGGGTGGGTACACCCCCTATTGAATAAGTTACTTATCTTCGGTAACAAATATCTGTGAGAAACATAGGTTAGTTATAGATTCCTTATCTTAGAATCACCCCCAGGCGTCAGACTGGATCCGGAAAGTTTTTTCGTCAGCAGTACTTCTGCGCCTTGGAAGGTGGCGTCGGTCGGCTACATGTCTGTCGTTGGTGTCGTGGTCACCGGAATGATGTCGCGGTAGCTACTTAGACGCCGCCCTCGCGCACTGACATCAGTTCTGTACACGACTTTCTGCGCCAGAAACGCAGAGCCATGGAGGACACTGACCATTGGTGCACAAAACTAGGGCCCTGAAAGGATGTCCTTAACCCTAGATGTCAGTGCACAGAACGGGGAGGATGGATGGGGCGGTAAGGAATCTATAACTAACTTATGTTTCTTACAGATATATCGTTACCAAAGGTAAGTAACTTGTTCATCTGAAAGAAACAGTTAGTTATTGATTCCTTAGAATAGACACTCCAGCAATACCAACCCCGGAGGTGGGTCTGCAAACTAAATTCACACCAGAAAGTCCTGGAGAACAGAACGGCCAAAGGAGTGACTGCCACCTTGGAAATTCCAATGCGCAGAATTGCTGACATTGTGCGTTCTCTTTGGTGGCAAATACATCTAACCAAGGCTCTCCCCACTGTTGAGAGAGACCTTGCACCACCTCCGAGTGAAGACGCCATTCATGATTCATCATGCACCTGCGGCTGAGTTGTCTGCTCTGGCGTTCAGAGAACCTGCCAGGTGTTGAACCACCAGAGATATGCCCTGATGTTCCAGCCATGTCCAGAGGCGGAGGGCCTCTTGAAATAGGGTCCACAACCCTACCCCGCCTTGTTTGTTGCAGTACCACATGGCAGTGGTTTTGTCTGTGAACACCTGCACTACTCTTTCCCGGACAGAGGGAAGGAATGCTTTCAGTGCAAGGCGGATCACCCTTAGCTCCAGAAGGTTGATGTGGAGCCCGTACTCTGCCGGAGACCAGAGGCCTCTGATCTCTGCCCCCCCATGTGGCTGCCCCCAACCTAGCAGTGATGAATACGTCACCACTGTGAACTCTGGTTGAGTAAGGAAGAGGATTCTGCCGTTGACCCAATGCTGGTTTGTGAGCCACCACTGCAGTTGGTGTACAGTGCCCTCTGAGATCTGGACGCAGTCAGACAGATTTCCCTGATGTTGCACCACTGGAACTTCAGGTCCCACTGCATGATCCAACAGCAGGATGCAGGAGGCCATCAGGCCCAGTAGCTGGAGGGTCATCCTGACCGAAACCCTGGATAAGGGCTGAAAGATTGGAATCAAAGCCCAAATATCCCCAACTTGCTGCTTGGGAGCATAGACCCGAAACTCCGTTGTGTCCAGAACCGCTCCAATAAAGAGGAGCTTCTGAGAGGGAATCAGGTGTGACTTCGGCACATTGATGGAGAAACCCAGTGAATGCAGGAGGTCAGCCATAGTCTGGAGGTGGAAGACAACTGTCTGGGTTGAGCCCGCCTTCAACAACCAGTCGTCGAGATAGAGGAAGACTGGAACCCCTGATCTGCACAGATTAGCTGTGACCACCGCCATCACTTTCTTGAACACCTGAGGGGCGCAGGTAAGGCCAAAGGGGAGCCCGGTAAACTGAAAATGCTCATGGCCTACCGTGAACCGCAAGTAGTGCCATGGGCCGGCAGGATGGGAATGTGAAAATAGGCCTCCTGCAAGTCAACACTACCATCCAGTCTCCAGGGTCGAGGGCAGACAAGACCTGAGCTAACGTCAACATTTTTAACTTCTCCTTCCAGAGGAAGCGGTTGAAGTTCCTGAGGTCTAAGATAGGACGTAGGCCCTTGTCCTGGGTACCAGAAAGGACCGTAAACTCTTGAAGCATACTGTAAAATTCTAGGTTTTGATCAAAACACAGGAATCCATGAATCCATGTTTAAATAATGTTCAAAATACCTGGAACCATTCCCATTTAATATATTTTAGAATGGGCTTTGAGGATGATTTGCTTGCATTACCAAAGGGTAGATAAGCGACTGACATTTTAAACAACAATCCTTGGCATATGAGTTCTTCACAAACTGCCATGCACTTTACATTTGTTTGCAAATTTTATGTTTCATATAATTGTATTTCTTATTGCAGTACCTAAAGTTCCAAATGTTGCCCAGTGTAGACCTGCTTTTCTTTTTCTGCAATTATTGGATATTCTTTTGGTGTGCATGTGTGTCAACAGCTTTCTGTTGGCCCTATTAGGATCAGGAATAGGATCGATTCACGAATTCCATGATCTCAAATACTCATTTTTGTACGTCGGCTTGTTACACTATTATTTATTTTTTACTTATTTTATGTCTTTGCTGATGTATTTTATTATATCTAATATGTTACCTGCTTGCATGTTTTTTCATACCAATAGTAAGTTGAAAGTATGAATTACTGACTGATTCACAATATGCCTTTCAGTGGATTCCTACCCCTCATTCATACCAGCTCTGAATATCTACGTTTTCATATGTATCCCAGCATCTCTGTCAAGGAGCATGTAATAAATAAAATCCCACTGGTGTGGCATCAGATCGGTCTCCTGGGCAAAACTGAACACTTTCTCTTCTAATATACATTCCACTCAATCATCCAGTCCCATGCACTTGTTCACATATTCTTAAATCAAGTTCTGCTCCTGACTTAATAATCCCACTATCACACCCTTCAAAGGCATTGTCCACTGTGTTGCATACCTAAAGAATGGCAGCACAAATATCATCACATTCTTCGCACTACATACAGACTCTTCTACCTCCTTCTGCTCAGGAAAGTACTTCAGGCCCTTCACCAGTCACCTTACTCTCCCATTACTTCTCTCACCCTATATGCCAACTTCTGATCAACATATGTCTACTCCTCTTGTCCAAAGTCTGTAACCTGTAGGGATTGGGCTGTATACTCGCTCTCGGTAAAGTACCCCTCTGCCTAACTGCCTAGGTTCATTCCCTACAAATAACACAATTAAAAAAAGCGCAGAAGAAAATATGAACCATGAACAGCACAAATGTCAGCTGCAAAAGTTTCTGTATTTTCAGGAAGAAGAGTGCATGCTGCACATGGTTTCTGAGACGACACAAACTAATATGGTTACCCAGTGATGGGGTAAAAATAAAAACTGTGGCCTGTCGCTCAGATAGGAGATAGAAGCTGCTCCCCAATGGGACAAATAAAAATTGTTGCTGGGCATTGACTGGAAATGTAAAAAAAATGCACACCTTTGAGAAGCAGTATCTGCACAATCCCTTCTAATGGTGATAAAAGGATTCTAAAAAGTTCAGTGGACATTAGCATTTTATAATACACACGGGAACCACCTTGGAGTACTGACCTAACCAAATGATGCCAAAAAGCTGCCAAACCTCTTTATGTATAATTACCCTATATTGTGAAAGCTTCTTAGTATGAGAATCTACTGAAGACCTAAATGTACAATAGGAAAATGTGCTCATATATGGCTATAGGATCACTGTTTCCTGTAATAACATAAGTAACAAGGGCATAAAAGAACTTTGGTTGATATTTTACTTTCCCATTTTTTGGCAAAGTAAATTCGGAGAACACTCCTTTGGCTGTAGGTTGGATATGAATTATTTAAAATTCAATTAAATGAACTGTTCCTGCAGTCGAGACAGTCTCCTGGGTCCTTGATTCAGTGGCGTAGCTAAGGGGGGTGTCCGGGGCGGCGACCTCCTCCCGCCACTACCTGCCGTCTCGGGGCCAGCAATACCCCTGAACGCCCCCCCCCCCCTCTACATCTCAGCCATCGCGGGGCGACATTTCCCCCCGCTCTACATTTTGGCCATCGCGGGGTGGCATTTGCACCCCCGCTCTACATTTCGGCCATCGCGAGGCGGCAATTGCCCCCGAATCTCGCCAGCACCCCCCGTCTTCAATGGGGTCGACGCAGGGCAGCAAAAGGAGGGACCGCCACGGGCGGTCATAAGGCTAGGTACGCCACTGCCTTGATTGTATCAGGCATCCGCATGTATGAACCGATGGTCATATATAATTACACAGCAAGAACAAGTGCATCAAAAGCCGCTGCCATTCCAGATAATGACAATGCGAACTGCTTTTAGCTGATTAATTCTTCTGAAGGGTAACACTACATAACTGGCAGCACCGTAACAGTTTTATACTATTATAATGGAAGCTCCTCCTCCCCACAGCATAGAGACATAAAAATCAATTTGCCAAAAAGTACAACGTTTAATTACAGATCTGGTTATAAACGGTTCTCACCTGATCTTGTGGATCTATCATCAGGGGCCAGCGCCGACCTCGAGTCACAAGGATACCATTTTCTGTTGACACAAGATCACGCGGCAAGCCATCGGTATTCCATTGACGGATTTCATAGGCGTCTCCTAAAATGTTTATGAGACTGAATTTGGGGCTGATAGGAATCTCGAGCTTCTGACATTCCTTAATCCAACACTCGATCAACTGAGAATAGGAAAAGGAGACCAGTGAGTGCTACAGTGTCATACCAATTTAGAAAGCTCTATTCAAATGCCCATTAAATTAACTTCTCCCATTTGAAAAATATGTTTATTATAAGTACAAATATGTTATTTTTATGACTATCTTAGATAATCTCTTGCCCTAATATGTATATTAAAGACACATACATATCATTTTGGAACATAACATTTTTCTGCGGGAGTTGCGCACCCAGCGCGCCCCAGCACGTATAGGACATCACGCGGGACCCGTCACCACGCAAGCATCTCGTACCGTAATGCGCATGTGTCGCGAATGCACGGTAGCAAGAGTCGCGGACTGGTCGCATACCAATCGCGCACATCACGTAATATTAAATGTATATGATGTAACTGAAAAACACGCAGCCGTCGCACACCGTACGCGGATCCTTCACAACTTTTCTAAAATAGCGGCTAGAATCCGCGCACCCACCATGAGGTGTACGCTTTGAGTGCGCGACTCTGACATTTTTGGGGAAAAAACATTTTTTTAAAGAAAATAATATAAATATATTAAAATCAAGAATGAAAACAACAAAATTAATCAATATTTCAGTTTGAATTTTTTTGTAATTTTTTTTTGCAATTTTCAGAAAAATAATGTTATTTAAGGAATAAAATATTTATAAATGAACAGTTAAAAAACTGTAGAAAATCAGTACAATAAAATAGGTATAACTACTATCACACTTAAAAATTAGCATTTAAAAAAGCTTTGAAATTCACTGAAAAAACCATAGGTTTCAGAAACGTTATAGTTAGAAATTAGCATTTAAAAAACCTTAGAAATTCACAGAAAAAAACAGGTTTCAGGGGTGTTATAGTTAGCTGGCCATTTCACTTGTACAAAACCATAGAAATTCCTCCGTTATAGTTAGTTCTGCTAACTATAACTCGCGCGCCCGCAATGCACTGCTGATGATGTCACATATTGCATCATTCATGACATGGTCAGTGACATCACTGATGACATCACTGATGACATCTCAAATGACATCACTGATGACATCACTGATGGCATCATCCACGTGACATTCTATACACCTCATCATACACTAGTATAACCTTTCATCACTCACTGTAAAATACAGAGTACCATATTTGAAACCATTGACACACCAATACCAGTTACTACATACCCACTCACTGATTCCTAAGTCTACACACACAACTAACCATTCAACAACAGAATCATTTATACATGCAGTCACTAATTAATAGAATACTATCAAATGCACTTACACACATATATAGACAATGACACATCAGCAGTCATCTTAGTCGGTTATGCAGTCATCCTACTCACTCATGAAAAAAATTAATCACACTTACATTTACTCACAATTATTCAACAACACCTCATTTATTCAAACACATAGTAACTCATAGTTGATCTGCTAAAAAATCATAATTAGAATTATACACTCATTCATATAGTTACTCTCACAATCACTGACTCTTACACATACTTATTTATATACACCAACTCTCACATACAATGCCTTTTATTTTCTTACTTTGTTGAAGATGTACAACTAAAACATATATTTGCTCACCAACACACAAATAAATACACTCAGTCACCCAAACAACTGTTTCCACATGCACTCTTAAACCTATACACCTAGTCACTCAACCATTCACACATCTATGCATAGAGTTACACACACCCCATCCAACCACACACAAACTCAGTGTCCCATACAAATACTCACCCAACTAATCAATAACTAATATACACACTCATGTAGTTAGTTACCAACTGATACAGCATGTTATACAACAGAGACAGTGATGCACACATTCACATAGTTTAGTTACTAATCCATGTATTAAGTGAGACACTTTTAATTACTCACTTAGAAGGTCAGACAGCTACTAAATCCTTCATCCAGACAGTTATATATCCACTCAATCTTCAATACAGATTGGTATATATATATATAATACATATTTAAATTTCAGACTAAACTACATTCACTGGATGATGTCATCAGTGATGTCATCAGTGATGTCATCAGTGATGTCACTTACCATGTCATGAATGATGCAATATGTGACATCAACAGCAGTGCATTGCGGGCGCACGAGTTATAGTTAGCAGAACTAACTATAACAGAGGAATTTCTATGGTTTTGTACGAGTGAAATGGCCAGCTAACTATAACACCCCTGAAACCTATGTTTCTTTCTGTGAATATATATATATATATATATATATATATATATATATATATATATATATATATATATTATCTACTGGCAGTCGCCAGTAGATAGTTATAGTTAGGACCGAGTTCCCATAGGAAATCTGAAAATTCTATTTTGAATAACTTTGGCACCGTTTGACTTATCTTCGTGAAATTCTCAAAACTAATGGGGCGCTCCGCTCAGCTCCTACCCTGAAAGTCTCGGGGTAATTCGTCAAGCGGGGGCTGAGAAAAAGGGGGGTCCCAAAACGCGTTTTCCGCATGCATTTTCCCATAGGACCTTTAGTCGAAGGTACAGCTCAAATGGCTGAACAGAATTACTTGAAATTTGGCAAAGAGGTAGTCCTTAGGTCAGGCATGTGCCTTTTGCGTATATGGTGTCAATCTGTTCAGTAGTTCCTGAGAAAATTGCAGTTAAAAGTACATAAATATCTATATGTGCGCACGGCGCGCGCACCAAATGTCCGCGAGCGTAATTCTGATTGGTGGTTAGATGTCAGTCAACATTCCAATCGGTCGAAATCAGGAAGTGTCAGATGCCATTTTGTGTGTGACAGTGAAAAAGAAAGGTGGAGAACGTGAAAAGGGGGCAGGGTATAGAGTTCCTGACCCCTCGCCTTTGTCAGGGGGTCCCTGAAGGACCCCGAAGGGTGAAAAAAACATTTTATTTTTTTTCAAAAAATCGCGGGGTGCGCGCACCGTGAAAAACCCTTAAAAAAAAAAAACATTTTAAACTGTTTATAAGTTTATAGAAGATATTAACTATGCTGTTCAACTTTATCCAAATTCAAAAAAAAAGAGCTGAGCCATTCCATATTATAGGATGCAGTCAATCTATAACTATATACATAGGTAGTTTATTGTAAAATAAATATATACAAAATATAATAATACATACATAAATTAGCATTTAAAAAAGCTTACAAATTCACTTAAAAAACCATAGGTTTCACACACGTTATAGTTAGGAATTAGCATTTAAAAAACCTTGCAAATTCACTGAAAAAACCATAGGTTTCACACACGTTATAGTTAGGAATTAGCATTTCAAAAACCTTGCAAATCCACTGCGGTTGCGCGAGTTATAGTTAGCTGAACTAACTATAACGGGGGAATTTCAATGGTTTTGTACGAGTGAAATGTCCAGCTAACTATAACATGTGTGAAACCTATGATTTTTTCAGTGAATTTGCAAGGTTTTTGAAATGCTAATTCCTAACTATAACGTGTGTGAAACCTATGTTTTTTTCAGTGAATATATATATAGCCACAAATCCAGTATATATATATATATATATATTAAGCTGTCATGAAAAAAGAAATATGTGAATGAAACAACAACAGACCAATGGATGAAGAGGGCTAGCTAAAAGCCCCTATAAATAAGTATATTATGCATATGAATTATTTTAGTGACATGATAAAGGCTAACACCAGACCTAAATGATAGGGACTTCCAATCAAAAGGATACATATTCTCAACAAACAAAATTTTCTAGAAACTTCAAATTAAAGAAACACTTCCTAAAACACCCCTCTTCATAGACGGAAAATATAAGAACAAGAAAAGAAAAAACTTCAACAATAGTGCAAGAACTACCCTGCCTTAGAACACTGGCAGCTTTGGAATATGAATCCGAAGGAATCAGTGAAATAATAACATTTTGTCCAAGACATGAGGATAGAAACTTGGAAAGGAGTAGAGAGTGGCCTTAAACCACATCATTGTTCTGTCCACAACTGCCTCCTGGCAATAAAATCGATCTCTTTCAAGAGATGGTGATTGTAGATCTTAACTGTATAGCCTATAGAAATCATGAAAAGCAAAGACAAAACATAACCCTTGGAGAACGAAAGACCATCAAACAACTCAGGAGGACAAACAAATTGTCATTAAAACTTCCTACATGGGTGGAAATATTGTGGATCAAGGTTGTCAACAATACCTAGCTGAGGCTGAGAAACAACTAAAAAATAAACAACATTTTGAAAAATTGAGAAAGAATCCATTGAAGGTCATAACCCAGGATAATCATAAAAAATTACTGGAATGGCATGATTTAGAATTCCTGAATGATAAAGTACATAAATATCTTTAGACAGAACATTCAACTAACTCCACAATTTACTTTCTACAGAAAGTCCCAAAAAATCAGCAAAACCGTCCCGGTCGTTCAATTGTCAGTTCTATTGGATCCTTACTTGAAAGTACATCAAGATTCATAGACATCTTTCTTTCCCCTTATGTAACAGTTCTTCCATCTTACCGGCGTGATTCTATGGATTTTGTAAATAAAAATTCAGGGGATTCCTTGGAAAGAAACCTACTTAATAGCTACAATAGATTGACCTCACTTTGCACATCGATCAGGCATAGCGATGGCATACAAGCCATAAAGAACAAGTTACTTACCTTCGGTAATGGATTATCTGGTAGAGATAATATCCAGCTGCAGAATCCTTACCTTAGATTTTCCCAGGCATCAGGCTGGATCCAGAAACATCTGCTCGCGCAATACACATTGCGTGTGCTGTTGGGTGGCTCAAATCAGCTCTGCGTAACGTCGTCGGCATCATTAGCGTTGGGTATGGCGTCGCAGTCACTTATATAGGCACCACCCAAGCGCACGGACGTCGGAACTTTTCACTTTCAACTGACGTAGGAGTGTGCCAAAACTAAAGCCCTGAAAAAGGGGGTAAACCTAGTCCAAATGAACAAGTCCACAGAGCGGGGAAGCATGGGTGGAACTGTAAGGAATCTGCAGTTAGATATTGTCTCTACCAGATAATGTGTTACCGAAGGTAAGTAACTTGTTCATCTGATAGAGACTTTTAGCTGCAGAATACTTACCTTAGAATAGATACCCAAGCCATATCCTCCTGGCGATGGGCTGTAGACAAATTCCTCACACTAGAAAGTCCTGCAGGACTGAGTGGCCAAAACGCCCATCCCTGCCGACCTCACTGTTCAGGCAGTAGTGTTTGGCAAATGTGCGCAAAGACGCCCACGTTGCTGCCTGACTAATGTCCAGGACTGGGACACCCCAAGCCAAGCCCGTAGTCGCAGTCTTTCCCCTGGTGGATTGGGCTCTTAATCCTTCACATGGCTGCTTCTTATCCAAAGCACAGCAGATCTTTATAAAGAGAAATACCCAGCAAGAAATGGTCAATTTCTGCATAGCATTTTTTAGCCCCCATGTACCCAACAAAGTTTGGCTTCCACCCGGAACTCTTTTGTGAGGTCAAGGTAGAATGACTACACTCTTTTTGGGTCTAGGTGGTGGAGATGCTCTCTTGTTTAGAGGGATGCGGAGGAGCAAAAAAGGTGGGCAGCGTGATATAGAGTGACCCAGATGGAATGGGGTCACCCACCTTTGGAAGAACTGAAGCACTGGTGCGAAGCACCACTTTAACTGCAAAAGTCATCATGTAGGGGAGCTTACATGATAGCGCCTGTAACTGACTGACCCTCCGGGCAGTTGGTATTGCCACCAGAAAGGCTGTCTTGATGGTAAGCAGCCAGAGTGGACATTTGTGCAAAGTATCAAAGGGAGAACACAAAAGAAAAGTGAGGACCAAATTAAGGTCCCATTGTGGAATGTCAAAGGGTGTGGATGGAAACAAGTAACCCAGCCCTTTCAAGAACCTATGAACAATTGAAAACTTAAAGAGAGAAGGATGATCTGGCAGCCACAAAAAAGCAGATAGAGGAGAAAGGTAGCCCTTTAGAGTCCTCAAAGCAGAGCCCTGCTGGGCATGGGTAAGAATTAAAAGAAGAACAGTAGACAGAGAAGCAGAAAGAGCATCAATAGACCTTTCTGAACAAAATGATACAAAGGTTTGCCAACTGCAGACGTATACCATCTTAGTGGAGGGTCGCCTGGCTGCCAACATAACATAGAATACTTCAGGAGGAAGGTCAAAAGCCATCAACTGCCACTGCTCAATCTCCACACATGGAGACAGAGAGTTGACAGGTTCGAGTGGAGGACCCTTTCCTGCTGCTGCGACAGAAGATCCTCCCAAAGGGGCAGCCTGATTGAAGGACCAAGGCTCATTCTCAGAAGCTCTGGATACCAGACTCTCCTTGTCCAGTACGTAGCCACAAGAATGACTTGGGTCCGGTCATTCTTCATCTTGTCCAGAACTCTGGGCAGAAGTAGAATGGGTGGAAAGGCGTACAACAGGCCTGAGCTCCACTCCCGATGAAAAGCGTCGCAGAGTGATAGCCACCGTGGAAATTCCAGCGCGCAAAACTGCTGACATTGCGCGTTCTCTTCGGAGGCAAACAAATCTAACCAAGAATATCCCCACTGCTGAAAGAGACCTTGTGCCACCTCCGGCTGGAGATGCCATTCGTGATCTGCTAGGCATCGAAGGCTGAGTTTGTCCGCTCTGGCATTCAGAGAACCTGCTAGGTGTTGAACCACCAGGGTTATGCCCTGTTGTTCCAGCTATGTCCAGAGATGCAGAGCCTCTTAACTAAGGGTCCAAGACCCCACCCCACCCTGTTTGTTGCAGTACCACATGGCGGTTGTGTTTTCTGTGAACACTTCCACTAACTCCCCCTTGATAGAGGGAAGAAATGCATTCAATGTCAACCGAATCGCTTGAAGCTCCAACAAATTGAAATGGAGCCCCAACTCCACTGGAGACCAGTATCCCTTGATCTCCACCTCTCCCAGATGGCCACCCCATTCCAGGAGTGACAGATCTGTCACCAGTGAGTGATCTTGTTGGGGAAGGGAGAGGTGTCTTCCTTCGACCCAATCACAGTTCATCAACCACCACTGCACATCTCATGACATTCTCTACAAGATCTGCACCGTGTCAGTGAGGTTTCCTCGATGCTGTGCCCACTGGAACTTCAGGTCCCACTGCAGAGCCTGCATACACCACCTGGCATGCTTTACCAACAGGATACACAAGGCCATGAGGCCCTACAGCCTCTTAGTCAGTCTCACTGAAATCCAGGATAGAGGCTGGAACATCGGAATCATAATGTGAATACCCTGGGCACACTGCTCTGAAGAATAGGCTCGAAACTGCACTGTGTCCGGAATAGCTCCTATGTAAGGGAGCATCTGAGAAGGAGTCAGGTGTGACTTCGGAACGTTTATAGAGACCCCACCAAATTCAGGAAGACCGCCGCAGTCTGAAGGTGGGAGACGACAGGCTGGGGCGAGGACGCCTTCAACAACCAATTGTCGAGGTAGGGGAAGTCTGAAACCCCTAACCTGCACAGATGAGCTGCAACCACCACCATCACTTTGGTGAATACCAGAGAGACACTGGTAAGGTCAAAGGGGAGCACAGTAACCTGAAAGTGCTCATGGCCTACCTTAAACAGCAGGTAACGCTGGTGGCCCGGTAGGATGGGGATGTGAACATAAGCATCCTGCAGGCCCACTGCTACCATTCAGTCTTCTTGGTCTAGGGCAGACAAGATCTAAGCTAAAGTAAGCATCTTGAACTTCTTCTTCTTGAGGAAGCGATTGACTGTCTGAAGATCAAAAATGGGCCATAAGCCTTTGTTCTTCAGAATCAGAAAGTAGTGGGAATAACAGCCACTGCCTGCTTCTGAAGCTGAGACCCTCTCTATAGCTTTTTTGGCCAGGAGAGCTGGAACTTCTTCTTGGAGCAATTTTAAATGATCCTCCTCCAGCCGGTCTTGATTTGGCGGAATAGAAGGAGGAAAAGAAAGGAAAGGCCGAAAATAGCCCTCCTGAATAATCTTCAAGACCCAGTGGTCCGATGTTATGGACATCCAGTGGGGGAGATGATGATGGATTCTCACTCCCACTGGAGTGGCGTGGTCTTGCAGAGTCAGACTAGATGTGCTTGGAGGCTGTTGCTGCGGCTGCCGGGGGCAGGGTAGCTGACGGCTTCTGGCTTCCATTACTAGGTTGGAATGAGCCACGTCCACGTCCCCACACAACTTGGGAAGTCTGCGTAAGGCTTGGTAAGTCTGCGCAGGATGGTGGCTGGAATGGCCGGAACTCCCTTCCGCAGCCACAAAAGGGGGAAAAGCTAGACTGGCCAAGAAGTGTTGTAGAAATGCCCAAGGATCTGGCCATAGCACGAGAATCCTTGAACCGTTCTTGGGCCAAGTCTGCCTTCCCACCAAACAGATGAGAACCATCAAAAGGCATATCCATCAAATTAGCCTGAACATTGCACAGGAAGCCAGATGTTCTAAGCCAGGCGTTGGGCTCCAAGGCCACCGTCGATGAAATAGCTCTACCCAGCGAATCAGTCATGTCAAGCCCACACCAGATGGTGAATTTTGCTGCATGTCTCCTGTCCTTAACTGCCTGGGAGAGCACAGACCGGGCCTGCTCTGGGACCTGTGGCAGCAATTGCGCAACCATCTCCCAAGGGCAATGGGAGAAACGGCCCAGTAAGCATGCGGTATTAAAAAACCGCAATGCCAGGCTGGAGGAAGAAAACATCTTCTTCCCAGGTGATTCCAACCTCTTGGATTCCCTATCTGGAGAGGAGGAAGGGAACATGCCCTGGGAGGTGGAAGCCTGCACCACCAAGCTTTCAGGGGTGGGGTGTTGGCTGAGGAACTTTGGGTCACCTGGAGCCGGGCGACTGCAGTGTGCAATTGTCCTATTCACAGAACCCCTTGTGCTAGGCTTGGACCACGTGCCTGGTAGGACATCAGTAAGTGCCACATTGAAGGGCAAGAGGGGTTCAGAGGTGCAAGCCCCAGTCTGAAGCACTTCGGTCAGGAGATGAATTCTGACCTGCACAGAGGGCAACTCCAGTCCAAGGACCACAACTGCCTTCCTTACCACCATGGCATAAGAAGCCCCCTCCCCCATAGCCACAGTTGGCAGAGAGAGCATGCCAGCATCTGGGGATGTGTCCAGTCCACTAGCCTCAACAAGTTTCTCATACCAGTCTATCTGCTCTGTACCCTGGTGTTCTAAAGGGTCCATAGACCCCCCAGTTCTCTCCTGTGCCTAAAACGTCAAGAAAATGCTCAGGCGACAAAATAGAACCCCTGGGCTCTATCGGCACCAGAATCGGCATCAAGGGATTAAGGATAGGGATGGAACCGTCAGTGGGCACTGGTTGATCCGTAAGCACAGATTTCAGATCTGACGCCAGGTAAGGTTGTGTTGGTACGACCGGCGCCATCCTGGATCCAGAATAGAGGACCTCGAATGAGAGGATGTGGACTTGGGGATCTGGGAGCTGTCCCGCAACGTCCTCTTCTTTGATCGGGACAGGGATCTCCTCGGAGCATCGCTGGATGGTGTTGACGGCTGGGCCACAAGGAGCTTCACAGCCTGCTCCCGCAAAGCCTTTGGAGCCATAGTCCGAGCACAACTTCAAGTCATGGTCGCGCTCGAGACACCATAGGCAGACGAGGTCGGGATTGGTAACCAACATGGCGCGGTGACAGGCGCCACGCGATTTAAAACCTGTCTTCCTCAAAGACATCCTTTGACACATGGTGAAACAGGTATTGAAGCTGACAAAAAAGTGAAAAAACATGTAAAAAAGTGACGGGGAAAGCTCTTCCCATATCGGCACTTAACTGGCACCAAAAGTAGAGAACTGATGTCTACACACCTGGGTGGCGCCCATATAGGTGACCGCAAAATCATAACTGCCGCTAACGATGCCGACAACATCACGTAGATCCGATTGGAGCCACCCAATGGCCCGCGCAAGGGGTATTGCTCAAGCAAAAGTTTCCAGACCCAGCCTGACCAGCCTGATGCCCGGAAAATTCTAAGGTAAGGAATATGAAGCTAGAAGTCTCTAGCAGATGCATTTTTAACAGCAACATTCTAATATGCTTATTGAGATGCTGAACTTTTGCTTAACCCACAATGTTTCGTTTTGTTATGGTGATTATTGTAGGAGGCTGGCTCAGGATAGGGTGTACACCTATTGGTAAGGCACAGTGTACTGAGCCCAGGCAACACTTAGTGATAGTAGGAGTGGTCCCTGATAACCAAAGCTCTCAAGGGATAGCTGTGGAGAGCAGCTAACGCATATTCAGGAGGGTGTAATGTGGGTATATTACCACATAGTCAGTCAGTGAAGCTTACACACATGAAAGAACCACACCAGTGCTAGAAAAATACCTTGTATGTATTATACACCAACACCAAAACTACTCAGGTATATCTCCTAACCAGATATATCAATACACAATAAAATATACTTCAAAACAGGTAGGAGGGGGTAAACCGTATACTAAGAAAATGGACTGTGAGGCGGGTACCAAACAAGGACTTACACCAAGGAACTAGAACTAGGGACCCGGAGGAGCACTGAACCACCACAGGTAAGTAAGAGTTGCTCGGCGTCCATGTGCAGAGGTGATATCCCGGGTCAGTGTCTATAGGACAACATCGGGAAGTCGCGGTTGGAGTTTTACTGTTTCAGGACCCTCCCCAGAGGACCCTGAGGAGACCCTTTGGAACCAGGGAGGTTGGAGGACACCCCCACCTGTGGATACCCAACGAACCAGGATATCTACACCAGGGAGCCCAGGGTGCATAGGTGCCAACTGGTGTCAGAACTGCCCGTTGACGTCAATGGGGAACCTCGGATGTCCAACTGCTACAGAGTCTCGTGGACCAGGTCAGTGGAACCTAGATGTGGATTCCGGATGAGGAGTACCTGCAAAGAGATGGCACGGAGGTCTTGGAGATGCAGCTGTGGAACCCAGGTGATGCTGCAGAGGCACAGGAGATGTCTACAAGCTATCCCACATTGATTGGCGAGATGTAGAAAGGAGAATGGCCAGCCGGACCACCAACAAGCGTTGGCAAATGCAACCAATGGGTTGCATGAGGAAATGCTTAGTTGCAGACCAGCAAGGTCTGAGAGACTCACCCAGCAAGGTAAAGCCATAACCAGCCCTCAGCAAGTAGGAGAGCCAGCAGTAATCAATGGAGACCACAGGAGGACCCTCTGACAGCAGGCACAGGGAGTCGCAGAGAGGCTTCAGCATTGTACAACAGATGGGGGGCCCACGTCGCAGGAGATGCCGTGGGGATGTCATTCTTGGAGCTGTGTGATGCTTAAGGCTGGGGCTTCTTGGAGCTCAAAGATCTTTGGTCAGGAGAGACAACAAGCCTGGGCAATGGCAAACAGATGCAGTGCACAGGCATGCAGTTCCAGTAGGCTGGAGAGTGATTGCAGTCTCCCAAGTTGCAGGGAAGACAGGCCAGGCCTCTGGAGAGCCAACAAACCACTACTTGTGGTGTCTATGGGACGGCAGGATCCACACACTAGTCGTCGTTGAGGTGCCTGCGGATGTAGGGGAGTGACTCCTCTACTCCAAGGGTGATACCTTCTTAGTATCTTAATGCATGCATAGTCCAAGCGACTCAGGAGGATGCACAGCGATGGACGTTGCAGCACTTGGAGGAGCACGGAGAGGAAGTTGCAGTAGGAGTCTTCATCCCAGAGGCAGTCTTGTCTGGTTCCTGGCTTGGTTCCAGTAGCAGAATTCAGTGTCCAACAGCAGAAGGGTCTTTAGACAATCTTCACAGGAAGCCAGTCAGTTCTTTAAGAAGAAGTTCAGGCTAATCTAAGGATCCACCCTCAGGGGAGCCCTTTAGTAACCCAGAAAGGGGGTATGACCACTTCTGCGGCGACCCGCCTATCAGGGAGGGTCAGGGACACTACTCTGGTGGACTGACTGAGTCAGATGCTCCCAGGGGTCTCTTTACATCTACGATTCAAGATGAAAGAATCAAGTGGCCACCTGGCAGAGCTCTGGGCACTTCCCAGAGGAGGATCTGGACAGGGGGGTGGTCACTCCCCTGTCCTTTGTTTAGTTTCATGCCAGAGTGGGAACCAAGGGCTCCTGCACTGGGGCAAAGCAGTTTATGCAGGAGGGCACCAAATGTGCCCTACAAAGCCTTCTAGAGGAGCTCTGAAGCACCCCCACCCATCTAATTCTAAAGGAGGGGTGGTAATACCTCTCCTTTGCAGGTAATCCTTTGTTCTGCCTTCCCTTGCGGGAGTAAAGCTCAGCAGCAGGAGGGCAGAACAGTGTCCTGGGTCAGCAGAAGAACTGGCTTGCATGCAGACCCTCCAAGGCTACACAGGTAGACATGGGGGGTCCTTTAAGGAGCCCCCCAGTACATGGCATCATGCAACTAACACTGGAATTGGTGTAGTTGCATGATTCCAACATGTATATTACCAAACATGACTGGGTTCGGTGAAGCCATTATGTAGCTGGACATCGCGACTTTGCCAGTGTCCACTACATACCTTAAAATGGTTTCCCCGCACTTACAAAGCCTGAGAATGAACTCCTAGGCTTGTAGGAGTGTCTCTGCTCAGGCAGGGCCACCCTCACACTTAGAAGCTTGCACTCTGGCTGAGGGCTGTAAGGCCTACCTTAGGGGTGACTTATAGGTTTTAAGTGCAGTGACCAGGATATAAGGCACCATTTCACGCAGGCTACGTTGACAGATCTGCAGACACAGTTTGCATGGGTGGCACAATACATGCTGCGACTCATGGGGGACCCCTGGTATACCAATGCCCTAGGTATCTTAGTACCATATACTAAAGACTTACAGGGGTACACCAGTATACCAATTGTGGGGTGTGCAAAGTACTTGCCAATGAATGGAGGAGAGAGCAGATACATTGTTGCCCTGATTATCAGGATCCCAGTGTACTACAGTCAAAACACACTGACACCAGGCAAAAAGTGGGGGTAGCTATGCCAGGAAGATCCTACTTTCCTACAATTATTACTTACAAAAGGAAGGAGCTGGCATAGGGACTCATTTGACCCAATAAATGCAAACCTCCTCATGGATTCTGGGAAGCTGAAGTTATGTGGACAGAAGAAAATCAGAATGCATTGGAACATGTAGGACTATTGACCAGGATCATTGATGATCTATTTTTGCTATGGGAAGTAGACTCTAAGAGCCTGGAGATGTTCATACTGTCCCTCAATAAAAATACCTTCAACTTAACTTTCACATACACCATCAGCACTGATCGACTACCATTTTTGGATATTGAGGTCTACATAAAAAACATGTGCA
This sequence comes from Triturus cristatus, assembly GCF_964204655.1. NCBI lineage: Eukaryota > Metazoa > Chordata > Amphibia > Caudata > Salamandridae > Triturus > Triturus cristatus. The sequence goes on along the minus strand of NC_140581.1, from coordinate 1,183,332,968 downwards.
TCTGTACAAAACTACATTGCAATATTCTCCATGGAAACAGTTGACACCCTAAGAGTCTCAGGTGGAGCATCCCATTTGGGGAAATGCTCAGAGCGAAAATAAATTGCTCGGAAGTAGTGGATTTTGAAGAGCAAATTTGATTCCTTTCGAGAGGCTATGCATCTAAGGTACTGGAGAATGCTATAGACAGGGAAAGGAAATGACCCAGAGATGAATTAATGATATCTCATAGATGAGATGCGCAAGGGGATAAAGTCTGCCTCAATATTGATTACATCAGACAAAGAAATTAAACAAATATTCCAAAGGGGCTGAAAAATACTGAAGCTGGACAAAGATCTTAAAAATGAACTCAAAGACTATGCAAGTATCACATACAGAAAAGTGGCCTCATTAGGAAATCTCTTGACAAACAGCCAGTTCTCAGTTGAGACAAAAAAAACACCAAGTGGCTGAGTCAACCTAGGTTCAGGAAATGTGCAAGATGTAAGGCATATGAGCATGGAATAAACAAAACAGCTTACAGATTGCACAATGGAAAATGTGAAAAAACTCAGAGAACGTGTAACTTGTAATAATCTGTGATCTATGCTCTGGAGTTCCCATGTGGCAAATACTATGTGAGAAGTACTGTGAACAAAGTGCGATTGAGAATTCTCCAATATCTCTACGCTATAAGAAATTGAGATTTTTCTTATCCCATCGCAAAGCATTTCTGGGAAAAACATGGCAGAGATGCAAAGAAATTATGGTATTTTGGCATCAAACATATCATACCATTTGAAAGGGGAAGTGATTGAAAGCCAATGCTAAGAAGGATGGAGTCAAGATTAATCATTTTAATGAGGACAGAAGCACACATTGGAAACAATTCAGAGGCCGAACTATCTGTACATTTGTGAATTTCTCCTCCATCCCACAATCTATGTAGAATCACTGGGAACATTAGGTCTTCTAGTCAAGTCAAAATTTTTGGCCAGATGAAGATTGATTGCTTGGTTTATCATGAAATTTATGTTAACATTTAGATATTGATGTACAGATCCAGTCTCCGCTGTGGTATTATTAATGTATAGCACTTTGCTCTCATTAATCGATTTCTGACAGAGTTTCTCCATAGATACATATAAAGATATATCAGATATATTTATGATTCAGATGGATATAAAATGGAGATATACATTTTAGGGATATAGAAAATCCAAAATTAGCATTGGGATATTTGTGAATATGTTAGATTATAAAAAGCCGAAGACATTTGAGACAGCAACAGTGAATATATTATGCCAGATTATTCTAGGATAAAGTGAAAGATAAATGGATTATACCATTATCATACGCACTTTACTGGCATTATGCAATTTGTATTTTATAATATTGAGAGTAGTATATTTATTTATTAATTGTTGTTTAGATTTAATATCTCTGGCCCACTTAAAATAAAATCAAGGAAATCATACTGGTAAATATGCCTCTTAGACCTGGTCCATGTTCATTTAATGGCTTCATAGGCATTATTGTGGATATATGATCCAACCAGAAAACTACAACTTAGAAAGAAGAAGTGTCTAACAATAGCCCACACATTTGATCTCCAAGGAATTTTATGTATATTTCTTATGTTTCTGATATATCTTAGATGACATATGCATTCGCACTTTAGACATGATTCCGTGCATATGATGGTTTGTATGTGATTTTTGGGACATATATATTCTTTGAAAAGCCTCTACATTGAACATCTAACACATTTGCACCTAAGTGGCAACCCTGTATACCCGGAGGCTTAAATGATTAATGAGGTTAGAAGTAAGTTTTCTTCTGAGTCCTTCTGTGTTTACTTTTAGTGTCTTCAATTAATTTTTCTAGTAATTCAATAAAATTGGATCAAACAATATTTTAATGTCTATTGTCCCTGCGATACTTTATTGAAAAATAATTGCAGACATGTTAGGTTAAATTTATTGTTTAAATGTTATAATAAGGAATTGCACTCCAAACATGTTTTTTTGCACAACCTTTATATTAAAGACTGGATGCATTTCCACTTTATGTATTCGTATATATATATATACATATATATATATATATATATATATATATATATATATATAAAAAACCATAGGTTTCACACATGTTATAGTTAGGTGGATATTTTTCTCGTAAAAAACCAATGAAATTCCCCCGTTATAGTTAGTTCAGATAACTATAACTCGCGCGACCGCAATCCACTGCTGATGACGTCACATATTACATCACTCATGACATGCTCAGTGGCATCACTCATGACATCACTGATGACATCATCCTTGTGATAGAGTGGCGGCCGCGCGAGTTATAGTTATCTGAACTAACTATAACGGGGGAATTTCATTGGTTTTTTACGAGAGAAATATCCACCTAACTATAACATGTGTGAAACCTATGGTTTTTTAAGTGAATTTGCATGGTTTTCTAAATGCTAATTCCTAACTATAACGTGTGTGAAACCTATGTTTTTTTCAGTGAATTTGTACGGTTTGGTTTTTTAAATGCTAAGTTATGTATGTATTATTTTTTTATATATTTATTTTACAATAAACTACGTATTTAAATTATTATTATTATTTTTTTTTTTTTTGGTTTTTCACCGTGCGCGCACGGTGCGCGCACCCCCGCGATTTAAAAAAAAAAAAACTAAAATGTTTTTTCTGCCTTCGGGGTCCTTCAGAGACCCCCTGACAACGGCTAGGGGGTCAGGAACTCTCTACCCTGCCCCCTTTTCACGTTCGCCACCTTCCTTTTTCACTCTCGCACTGAAAACAAACCAAATGGCGGCCGACACTTCCTGATTTCGACCGATTCGAACGTTGACTAACATGTAACCACCAATCAGAATTACGCTCGCACAAAACATGACTTTTTAGATCACAATTAGAGTAGGCTGCTTGCACCATTTCTGTTTGAATTCCTGTTGGAGGTTTCCTGCTGATAGCTCTAAGACAACTTGGTATTTGCACGTTTTATACATTTTTTACTTACTTATTTACTATTCACCGGATCGGAACAAGAAGTAATAACTAATTACATCGGCCAATGTTTAAATTGCTGTCATATAGTCATTTGTTGACCTATGCCCTGAGCACGTACGCAAACAGTGTCCCAAAAGAATTAAAGGAATAGTCGTCAGATCATTGTCCTCTTTTCATCAAGTCTTCACTTTATTCTGAGATATAGATCAGCCTCACATCAGCCAACACGTGTTTCGTCTTCAGGTTCAGTCACCCTACGACTTCTTCATGGCTGTATATCTAGGCGTGATCTCGTGTGGCATTCTATCTCGTCTGCCAATTCCAATCTTTATGTTCAGTCAAAAATTAACAAGAAAGCGTATTTGTTTTTGTGTCCCCTCACAAGTACGGTCAAGCAATATTCATCCCCTATGTTCCAATATCGTTGTGGCGTTATAGTCAGTTCACTGAGGTTGAAAAAATGAAAAAACAAATGTACTTTATGTAATCCATGGTTTTATATATCTATATCTATCTATATAACACTGCCAGTTCTATCACAGCTACAAGGTAAAGGATTACCAGCACTCACGGGAGCAGTGTGCCCAATTAACGTTTAAACACGTTTCGGCTGTCCCCTTTGTCAATAACGAGGAGCGGCGAGAAACAGTTCATTTAAATATACAAATAATCATAAACAGTAAGCCATCTTTTTCCCGCTGCAGTGGATAGCCATCGGGAAGCGGAAGGATCAGTGTGAGATACCCACACTTACCTGCAGCCTATAAATTGCAGTAAAGGCACCAAAATAGGCAACACATGCTGCTGCTATGAAAACATTTCCGATGACATTTGAAATTTCATCTTCGAAGTTTGCAATGCTCTCCTGCCACCGAACCTGTTCATCTCCCAATGAAGATGTTAGCTTTCCTGCACGGTTGAGGCGTGCTTGTGTAAGTGCCATTGTCTTTGCTGTAGAATTAGAAAAAAATAATCATTATTGCTTTAAAAACATACATTTGACAAGTTTTGAAACTATCACATTGCACTATGTTTATCATGATCTTATTTAGTAGATAACTGAGCTTTAAAAATATCTCAGTAAACTGGGATTCCTCTTAAGACGATGAAGCCCTCTTACGTTGTTTTTATATCACCACAATTGCATTGCATTTTTTTTCATGATTATTAAAGCATTAGCTCACTTTTATCTCACTGTATAGCTGCATTAGAAGCTCTAAAAAAACAAGCAAAACCAAAGGGGATGATGGACGGAGTGTTGAACAATGCAAGCACTCACCCCCAGTCAACTGATCTGGGTTTAATCCACCCCAGTTCAGACATGGCCATATGCAAATAAGTCTGACCCTGTGCCTCATGGGAACAGTCCAGCCCGAACTGCCAAGCCATGTCTTCCCTGAACCGGAAACAAGCATCCTGGGACCGTTTTCTGGCTAATCAGCTGTCATCAGCCAGGCTTGCTTGAATCCAGTGGCAAAGTGAGCAAGGGACCCACGTCTGGGCATACCCTGCCAACTTAGGGCGGACAAAGCAAAACCAAAGGGGATGATGGACGGAGTGTTGAAAAATGCAAGCACTCACCCCCAGTCAACTGATCTGGGTTCAATCCATCATCATTCTTTAGCTCACTCCGCCACCCCAGTTCAGACATGGCCATATGCAAATCAGTCTGACCCTGCCTCATGGGAACAGTCCAGCCCTAACTGCCAAGTCATGTCTTCCCTGGACCGGAAACAAAAAAAACAATATGACTTCCATGCAGCACAGAAAGATCCTCAGATTTCCTCAATAAAATGGAAACTGCAGTCAGTGAACTCATAACATTATTTACCTGAAAACCTTCCCTGGTAGGTTGCAAAGAAAAAAATCTATGCTTCTATCAAGTTGTGATTGAGTGGAAAAGGTTTCTGATCGCCTTACCCAGAGAACGTCTGCACTTACACTTATAGAGATGACTGAAGCTCATTGATTTAATTTCCACCATAAATTAGAATATGTTATCAAGACCAACAAATGTCATTCTTTCAGGAGCCAAATGTGCAATTTTAGTCTCTGCAAGTTTCATCACCTCTACCCTCCTGGGACACAAAGCCAAACTTTGCCCTTACTGATAAACCAGATCATATGGTCCTGCGAAGTTCTGGAGCCACCATGATCACTGTCATCAGAATTTCCCTTGATCTGTTCATGACCACTTAAATAATTGAGTAATGCATACAACACATCATAATTGTATGTGTTTATCAGTGTGTTTCACAAAGAACTGCTCCAGGGTAACTCCTAAGAGCAGAACAGTGGGCATGCTCCATTTTAATGAGTTACAAAGATTAAAATTAAAAGTTAAAATGAGTTACACCTGCAAATACTAAAAACAAAACTCACTGCGTTTTCATGAAGACTCCCCTTGTGTAAAAAAATAAAAAGAGTAAAATTGAGAGCAACGGTGTTGACATTGCTTCCCCTTTCAAATGAGGAGATAGAACATTTTGTCCCTAGGGACTGCCTAAGACTACGCAGTTTTATTTCCCTGCACAACCCCAGGGCGTAGCCCTCAGCTAGTGGCATTGATAAGGTCTATTACAAGTCAAACATACATAACTTGCACATGGAGGTGAAAAATGTCAGAGCCAATCTGATTCCCAAAGCACCCTCAAATTATGTTGCCTTTGGGTTTCCTACCGCAGACCATTCACATTTAGTACCTCCTGATCCACCTAATACTCTAACAGGGAGCATTTGTCACTAATGGATGCTGGGTCAGCAATGTCAAGACCCTATCATCTGTGTCCATCACACAGCCTCAGAAATTCTGTTTCATCATCAATCTGCAATCCACTCTTGATGTTGCAACAACCATTGAAGACCCCGCCTTCAGCCTTGCCAAGAATATCTTTAGGCTCATCAACATCAGAAACTTAACTACTTGAATAGTTATCTCTAGTCTCAAGAAGGCAAATATATTATTTGTATGTCCTCTATAGGATCTGGAACACCTTCATGAAAGAAGTGTCTATTATCTTTAAAATACACTGAATCCTTTGGGTTGGGCTGGCTTTTTATTTGATTAGCAAAACCAAATATTTGTGCAGCTATTGCATAATTGTCTGTTCTGTAAACCTAACTACATCAAGAAAGATATCCTATAGGAGCCCCTCATACAAGTTAAGAAACACCTGAACTCCATGTAATTGCATAATAGCAGCGACCACTGCCAACACCTTTGTGAATAAAGAAGGTGCAAGCATGAGTCCGAAAGTCAGGACCCTAAATAGAATTTTTCTTGATTATTGTCTGACTACAAAACTGAACAGATCATGTTTATGCAACTTATTTCATTTTCTATCTTCAATCTTACAGCCTTGAGAAAGCTTTGGGTGTACAGGCGGCAAGAAGGTGAAACACGTGTTGACTGAAAGAAAATACCTGCACCATACTGAACTTTGGCTGCTGATTCTTGTAAACGAATGATGAGTGAAAAAGTCCATGTACAAGGTAATAAATGGATGCCAAACTGAAAGAAATGGTGTACTTCTTCATAGATCACATTTTATGTATCATAGCTTGTGCTGGAAAAATATTATTTGCAGGAAATATATTTTGGCTAGGTTATCTTGATAGACTATAATTCATTATTAAACCTTTACCGGTATGCACTCCAAACTGTAAAGTAAAACTGTCTTCTGGTCAACCAGTAAAGGATGCCACCCATTTACATTTGCAGTGCCTTACTGAGACATTTTACCTCTTGATAATATATTACAAAGGTTAATAAGAGGCATAGCAGAATATGGGTAGCAAAGATGCCATAACCCAGATTCCTGCAATACATGAGCTGTGCTCATCTCACAGTCAGATGAACACAGCCACGTTCAACATGATCCGGCGAAGTCTCTAGGCCTCTTTAATTTTAAAGCTCTTGAACTGTGTCAAAAGTGCCGTAATTATCATCACTATACTTAGTACAGGGAAGCTTTGACTCATTGGAACTCTACCCCAATAGAAGAAGTTACTTACTTTCAGTAACGCATTATTTGGTAGAGACACAGTCTAGTCGTAGATTACTTTGCTTGTGAATTCTCCCCAGGTGTCAGACTGGATCCAGAAATGTTTCAACAGCACCTCTGAACCCCGGGGGACGGAGCCTCATGAGTCTATCATGATGTTGACTCCAGTTGTGACGTCAGTGGAGTCATATATGTCCCCTCCAGCGCTCGGAAGTAAGTTTCTTCTGTGAAACCTTCCATGCTAAAAGTCGGAACCACTATAGAAACTGTCTGTGGAAACAGTGGGCCAAAAATATTCAATATATCTTTAAAACCATAATTAGAAATCTGAAATAAATGGTATGATAATACCCAGAGAAGGCCCATAAGGAAAGACCCAATGGTGAGATGAAGCAATGGGAGGTGAAGGCATGACAATACTAAGTCAAGATTTAAGAAGACCAAATGGTTTGTCATATCACTGTAGGAAAGTAGGATCTGCCTTCATGGTTACCCCCACTGTTTTCTGGTGTCAGTATGTTTCTTTTGACTAGTCTGGCTGGGACCCTGCTAATCAGGACCTCAGCCACTGTGCTTCCTCCCTAAATTTGACATGGTAAGTACTTTGGTACCTCCACAATTGGCTACTGGTGTACCCTTGTAAGTGCCTAGTATATGGTACTAAGGTACCCAGGGGTGTCCAATGGGCTGCAGCATGTATTATGCCACCCATGAGAGACCACTCAAACTGTGACTACAGGTCTGCCATTGCAGCCTGTGTATGCTGATGCTAGCACCACTTACGACAGAGTTTCCTTATATCTGAGGTTACTACACTTAAAACCTAACAGTCACGCCATAGGCATGACTTTCAATCCTGAAGGCAGGGTGCTGGGTTATAAGTGTGAGGGTGACCCTGCATGAGCAGGACACCCCCTACAAACCCCAGAGTCGATTCTATAGGCTTTATAAGTGTGGGCAGCCATTTTGACACATATAGTGGCCAGCCTCCATTACGCGATGGCTAAGTATATAGTGGCTGTGCCGAACCTGGGCATGTTTGGTATAAAACATTTCAAATCATATCCCAAAGCATTACAGGTGTTGTAGGTATGATTCAATGCACTGGGGGGCTCCTTCGGGAAGCCTTAAGTACTACCGGTAAAAGCCTTCCTGGGTCTGCTAGCAAGCTAGTGCTGTTGCTGACCCTAGACACGATTCTACCCTCCTGCTGCCGTGCTGAGCTTGAGCAGGGAAAGGTATAACAATAGGTTTCCTTTCACAGGGAGATGTGAACATCTCCCAGACGAGACTTAGTGTATTAGACTGGGTTGGGGGTGCTTGCCAGAGCCACCAGACTGCTTTGAAGGGCATATTTGGTGCCCTCCTTGCATACTCCAGTTGTAACCAGTTCTGGGAGCTTTTGGCTCTGGCTCTGGTGTGAGACTGGTCAAAGGACATGGGAGTATCCTGCCCTCTGTGCCACCCCTACTCTGGGAGGGACCCCTAAGTTGTCCAACCCCCTTTCTTAGGTTATAAAAGGGTTTACCTGTGGCTGGGTCCTCAGATTCATAGTGGGATAAGACTAAAGCCTGAAACCATGCCACTCTTCAAACGTCTGGACAACTGGACTTCGCTGGACATTGCCTGTAACCAAGACTGCATCACGGAAGACTCCAGCTGCTAATGGTCTCACTGTTCTGCAGGACTTGTTCGTCGTCTGTGTCTGTGCTTCACCCAGGATCTTTAACGTCCCTGTGGGCATCAAGGACATCTGAAATAATCTCCCTTGGAGTAAAGGAGTCATTCTCATGCATCTGCAGGAAGCGCAATGAAGCTGGCCGGTCTGCTGCTCGGAGCATCCACAAAATATAAGTATACACTCTGAATACAATATCTCATAATTGACAAAGTACATGTCTCTTATAAGAAAACTTCTAAACCAGAAAACACAACACCTGCAAAAGACCTCTTGCACATGAAGCCCATTTTCAGAGCAAACTCCATTTCTCAGGCACCCTTGTATCATATAAACTGTTAAAGACAGTATGGAATCCATAACATCGGCTCCTTGAAGAAACACCAATCTGGTGTAACCAAAAGGCAAACATGTCAATGCTCCAACAAGGCTAGTCCCTTGAAAAAATAAAAATCCTGTATCTCTATACAACACAAGTATAGGGACAAAACTAAAGAATATATAAACAGAGAAAGAGTAATTAAGACTCTGTATTACCTCTCATATCACGGAACCATCTCAACGCTGAATCAGCCTGAGCCCCAAGAATATGGGCACCGTCAAAAGGCATATCAACTAAAGTGGCCTGCACATCCTCTGAAAAGTTTGAAGATTTAACCATGCACAACCGAGTGCCACCCAAGATGGCATGGACCGTCCTACTGATTCAGTAGTATCCATGCCACATTTGATTATCAGCTTAGCTGCCTGTTGGCCGTCTCATGTTCTCAACATCAGGACGGAGGCTATCCGGAAGCGATGGCAACATAGTCTGCAAGGTATCCTACAGAGCATGGGAAAAAAGTCCCAGAACACAAGACATGTTGGTAGACCTCAACACAGAACTAGAAGAAGCAAAGATGTGCTTGCCACATGTATCTTGACTACTAGAGTCCCATGTTAATCGAGTCTTAGGTGAAGAATCCATATCTTGAGAGGCTGTAACCGCCACCAGGCTACGAGAGGTAGGGTGTCTGAGGAGACAAACTGGATCACCTGGAGCAGGCAGATGCCTGCAAGATATAGCGTGATCCACCAAGACCCCCCCTCGGCTTGGCCCAAGTTCCTAGCAATATGTCGAACAGGGCTTCACTGTATGGAAGAACAGGCTCTTCCCCCAACTGACCTTGGTAAAAGACATTAATTAGAGGGTCTGTGGACTTTTCACCCGTAGGTAATGTCACCTTCAACACTGCTGCCACTCTCAACAACATATCTGCAAAGGAGGAATTTGCCTCCAGAGCAAGAGGAGGGGAAAGAAGTCCCATGGCTAAAGAGGACTCCAGCCCACTAGCCTCACCAAGAGCAGTTCTCCAACTCTCCTCCATCTAAGATGGAACAATGTCAGAAAAGGGCTGAAAGGCCCCAGGGCCCCCTTGCATCACCTGTTACAAGGAGACTCTCTGAACTCTCACTCTGAGAAGGCAGTGAAAATGCCACATTTCCCCCTAATTGCTCTACAGACTTCTCACCCGATGTCGAGAATCCACCGCATTGACGTCGATAGGAGGAGGAGAGACTTCGATCAGCTCCGGCAAAGTAAATGCTGATTGAGAACGGACGCCGAAGGTAGAGTCCCTGAAGGGTTGTGCACCGATGCAGTAGTGGAATTGTCCAGTGCCAACTGGCGCCGACCTAAAGACTCAATGGCTCAACCGAGTACGAACCCATCGGCGTGGCTCCACTCACCTCCTTGGGGCCCGTGGGCGCTCTAGTGGGCAGTGAGAGCCCAAAGCTGAGATGTATAGAGTTATAATACTCCTCCATCTGGGCCAACAATGCCCCAGCTCCTGGAAAAATGGGGAGACGTGAGGCAGAGTTACAACGGTCTCCTCAACCAGTGAGTTAGTTATTAGTGGTATGTAAATAAATACTACAGTATTGTTATAGGCACTGGTGTGGTTCTTTCTTGTGTAAAAGCTTTCTCACTGACTATGTGGTAAATGTACCTGAATAAGCCTTAGCTACTCTCTAAAGATACCCCTTGAGAGCTTTGGTTATCAGGGACCTAAACACTATGGATAAGGGTTGCCTGTACTCAGTGCACAGTGCCTCACCATAGGTAGACACTAAATACTGACCCAGCCTGGATATTTCAAAGATAAATCTGCAAAGGGAATACTTTCAATAAAAAATATATTTTCAAATTAGACTAATTAACAATATTTTTCTACTAGTATAATACATTTTTTAAACAAGTAAATCTATGATTTTCTATGCATAAACGACTGTAAATTCCATTGATGATGCTCTACGTGTCAATGAATTAAGGTGTACAGTTCCATTACACATCATAGTTCATAGCAATTGTTAATTAGCAAATGTTACAAATCTTACCAAGACTTTCTTTTTCCCCATAACTTGTATCATATTTGTCTTGTAATTCTTGTATTTGTGATTCCACATCTTTCAATTTCCTTTGTTTTTGCCGCAGAGTAGCCATCGTAGCATCAAGTTCAGCCTGTAATTAAAATCATAATTTCTATATTCCTTTTTTTTACGTTACATAAACTTCATTGTGTTTCTTATTGAATGGGTCAAATAAATTACATAGTAATATCAGCACACTGCAACAGATTTCAAAGTCTCTTTCAGGGGATACCTTACCCGCTAATTGCAGAAAAGCAAAGAATAAAGAGTATTTGACCCCATTTGAGGAGCCACAGATCAGACAGGTTTATTGTGCCACAATAAAGGTAATTAAGGTCATCTTCCACTGGTGCCCTTGTGTCAGTAAAACTATGGCTCTACAAACTCGGCCAAGTACATCCCTTTGCACACTTGATTCTCAGGGTAGGGAAGGGGAGCAGTTAAGGGCTTCTCGAGGAGTTAGTTTGGAGGGGAGAGCTCAGAACTCAACAGTCAACCAACAGACACAATAAAGTAATGTCTAGGCCAGTGCATATTTTTACTTAAAGAACAAGTTACTTACCTTCGGTAACGCTTTTTCTGGTGGATACAATATCTGCCTGTGGATTCCTCACCTTCTGATTACCCCCTGCGCCAGCATTCCACGGAAATTCTTTCCTAGCTCTCCCACGTCGACGAGGACATCACAATGCCACGGCTCCACTCGCGACTCCGCATGACGTCAATGGAGCCATAAGAGGACCTCGTCGGCATGCTGATGTCTGGTCCACCCATTTTTTCCGTGCCACAGAGGCAAACGTTCGGAATGACACATTTTCACATGTATACATAGTATACTAAATATATATATATATATATATATATATACATATTATCTACTGGCGGTCGCCAGTAGATAGTTATAGTTAGGACCCTGTTTCCATATAGGAAATCCGCAACATTCTATTTGGAATAACTTTGGCGCCGGTCGATGAATCCTCGCGAAAGTATCAAAATAGGTGGGGCGCTATGCTCCGCTCCTACCCTGAAAGTCTCAGGGGGATTCGTCAAGCAGGGGCTGAGAAAAAAGGGGGGTCCCAAAACGCGTTTTTCCCATGCATTTTTCCATAGGACCTTTAGACACAGCTACAGCCCGAACGGCTGAACAGAGTTACTTGAAATTTGGCAGAGAGGTAGTCCTCAGGTCAAGGAAGTGCCTTTTGTAGGTCTGGTGTAAATCTGTTCAGTAGTTCCTGAGAAAATAGCATTTAAATCAATATATATATGTGGGCGGAGCCTAACCACACATCTCATCCTGAGATCTGATTGGCTGTCAGCACTTCATCCAAGAAGTGTTGGCAGCCATCTTGGGACCAATATACATGATAGCACCTCATTAAAAAGCATTGCAGTTAATAGAAGGTTTTAAGACTTTAGTTACATTATAAATCATTTGTTGATGGTACCATACTCATTTTAGGAATTGTGGTATGTTCTAAGGTGATTTCACCATGTGAAAAAGCCTTCTGCTGGGATATCATGATTGAGAGAAAAATATTTTCTCATGCTTTTACCACAGAGGTTTGGAAGGTGATCTATAAGCTAAACTGAGAGCTTATTTTCTGTAAATTCACATTATCTTTCTCAGTCATGTGAGAATGAAGTCTGACATTCTCAGTAAAACATGTACATCCAACAAGGGCAGAGACTGTCAGTTGATTCCTTTGTGTTCTACTGCAGCTTTCCAGAGTGTTCCAAAGAACTACTAGAGCGCTAACCGTCCTACTTATGATAAATGTAAGGCACACCTGAAGCCATCTTGCTTGGATTAAAGTGGTAACTCTTAAAACATTTAATTTAAAAAGGAACAAAATGAGGGGGTTCATTTTTCCATAAAAAGTATGATTAGTGCTGCAGAAAGAAAAATGAGGGCACATTTTGAGTGACTTCTCAAATCCTCTTCTATTTCATTAAAAAATTCTGACATGCAGACTGAAACATGCACTTTCAATACCAGCAGCAGTTTTCCCTGGTGAGCAGTAGCTTTACTAAAGTGATCTAATGAGCAAAAAGAGTGCTAACATTCTGATTTTATGGCAAATGTGTGACACATTTGAATGCCTTCTTGATGGAATCAAAGTAAAAAACTGAAAGTATTTCCTACTGAGGAGACTGCAGTAAATGAGGAAATTAGGAAACTTCATAACAAATAAGTCTCCCAAGATGGCCACCAGAGACAAAAGAGCCCAAATGTAGCCCAAATATCACCCAGATGTAGCCCAAGTATAGCCCAATGACAGAATGTCCAAGAATGTTCTTAAAAACAACTAGAGCACTTACTGTCTTCATTATGACAAAAGTATGGCACACCTGAAGCCATCTTGATTGGAATAAACTGGTAACACTTAAAACATTTAATTTAAAAAGGAACACAATGAGGGGGTTCATTTTGCCATAGAAATTATGATTAATGCTGAAGAAAGAAAATGAGGGCACATTTTGAGTGACTTCTCAAATCCTCTTCTATTTCATTAAAAAATTCTGACATGCAGACTGAAACATGCACTTTTAATACCAGGAGCAGACTTCCATGGTGAACAGTAGTTTTACTACAGTGATCTAATGAGCAACTAGAGTGCTAACATTCAGAATTTATGGCAAATGTGTGACATATCTGAATACCTTCATGATGGAATCAAAGTAAAAAACTGAAAGCATTTCCGACTGAGGAGACTGCAGTACATGAGGAAATTAGGAAACTTCATAACAAATGAATCTCCCAAGATGGCCACCGGAGACAAAAGAGCCCAAATGTAGCCCAAAATCACCCAGATATAGCCCAAATATAGCCCAATGACAGAAGTGTGCAAAACACTTATTATTTTGTGTTTTTGCAGTGTTATATAGTGCAGACTTGTCAGGTATTGGAGTGCTTTACATGAGCATTGGTTACATCACACAAGAACAAATTCATTTTGGTTGTAGACATGGGGAGACTAAGTGATTTGACCAGAATCACAGAATGTCGAGCTGAAGCAGAAACTTCAACCTGGTTCCCCAGTTGCAAAGTCTGCAGTTCTGGAAGTAACACCACATCCTCTCCCCTAAGTGCAACATTTAATCAAGTTGTCAACTAGATAAAAAAACATAAAGATAACAAATAATTTAAAAGTGCTTTGTCGCTATTTGAAAACTCAGAAAATATGTCCTTATTTTAGTCTTTTAGAGCACTAACCATAATTTTGATGCCAATAAGACCCTCTCATATATGTAATTTCTAAAGGAATGCTCTAGGTATTACAGTTTTGATTACATCAAGATGATGTCAGGCGTTCCACACTTTTGTAATAAATATAGAATGTTAGCAATCTAGTTGTTCATTAGGATACTGTTGAGAGGCAGAGGCCAGGGGCACGGACTCTGAAAATTGAAGGCAGGTAGGAGGGTGCAAAGGCAACAATTTAACCACACTGAGCAGGCAGGAAGGGCCGTGGAAGCACAACAGACTATGGAGGGCAGTGGAAAGGGGGGCAGGGGCAACAAACCAACAATACAGGACTTGCAAGAGAGGCTGTTGGAGGGAAGATCTATTACGGGTCAAGGAAGCTAGGGGCGGTCCCCAGAGCCCCGGGAGCCACCACAGAACTGAGCAGGAGAGTGAGTCAGGGACAAAAGGGGCACCTTAATTTGAGCCGGGGTGCCTAGGAACGCTTGCTCCAAAAATGAAGAAAACAGACATATGAGACATGGAATTGGAGGCAGAATACAATGGCAGTTTAATGAGAAGATGCAACTTCAAAGAAACCGCAGAATAGAGACATAAAGTACAAAATACAGAATCCAGATAATCATACAGCTGTCATGATATACTCTGTATCTCAATTAATGGACTGACAGAGAGAGAGAGAAAACACATCTATAAATGCATCATGAGAAACAAGTTACACCAAGGAAAATGTTACCTAGGGACACTCACATTTACTCTTAGAGCAAGCATTCCTGCAATTACAATACAACATCTTTTAAATGCAAAAGTAAAGAGAACAATGGTTAAACATAACATGACATTTCATATAGGTAAAATAGAATAAGATACTTCAAGCAAAGCAGAGCAAGACATTTTAAGCAAAGGAAGACAAGAGCTCCCAGTTCTTGGGGAAAACCTGCACAGCCTGTTAACCTACATACAGACGGCGAGGTTGTCCGTCGATATCTGTGGGTGCTCCCTTTTTATATCATTTTGTGGGCTCCTTTGCACGCTACATCTACCTACGTATGCTACCCAAAAGCTTCGTCTGCAGATTTTACCAGACATTTCGTCATTTACCCACTTAATGCTGACAATGGACTGGGTGAAAAGATCAGTCTCTCAGGCCAATCGCTTATCGTAAGTTCCATAGAGCAAGCAGAAAATAATGGGTATTGTACAGGAATTCAATATATTCATGTATAAAATCTCCTCAGTTCTCCTAACTTGACGCTCTGCGGTTGCCACTTCCTTAAAAGCGGGAAACCTGCCCAGGAAGCAAGTACCAGTCCAGGATGCAGCCTACTGTATGTCGACAGCTTCAGGGGGATGTTGAACTTTGATACCGAGCACGGAGCACTCGGGTAGGGTGGGGGCTACTAGTTTGGAGCAGAAGGCCTCGCAGACCTGCCTTCAGACTGCTATACACTAAAATTGCAGAGCTATGGTCAATTTAACAAAGAGGCCTACATATTGAACAGAAGGGCCTACACAGGGGTTTTATGCTGGCTGAGTGGTAAGGATGTCTCAGGATAATTATATAGCAACACAGGACCCGCTGGTCAATTTAATACGGCCTACAAATGCGGCTGGCAGGGCAAGGACAAGGGTCTCATACTTCAGGTGTGGACAGAACGGGCCAGGGGCCCCCTGTGATACAAAATCTACCCTCCTTCAAGGCTGTGGCAATGTAATAGACCATTGTGGGCAGAAGGAAGAGGCAATGGTAGTACAACCATACATGCCAACAGACCCGATTCAGCCAGGAAACGTCCAATGTTTTTAAGCTCAAATGGGCTTTATTTGATCTGTCTCCTGTCTACAATATCCTCTTTTTCAATGTAACTCAAAGGGGAAAATCAATACCCCAGTTTTTTTTCAAAATCTCCCTCTTACTAAGTTCAAAATGTTCGCAAGTATGGTACATTGGATCATGGAAGGAAATGGGATAGGGACATGGACTTGGATAACAGAGGACAGGAGAGACATGGAGAGGTGCACCAAACTGACCCTGCAGGGCAGGCATCAGGGTTTGCAGCAGCACAATACACCACACAGGGCATGCAGGACGGGAGTGCAGCACAACAATCCATAGAAAGCAAGAGGGAGGGGACAGGACCATGCACATGGACAACAGAGAACAGAGGGGCAAGAGGCAATGGTAGCTAGCTGACCATAATGGACAGACAGGAGAGAAGGCTGCAGCATAACAGACCATAAAGGGCAGGAGGGACGGATCAGGGGCATTACAATGGAATAGACAAGCCAGGAGGGAGGGAGTAGGGGTCTGCACATGTAAACAGAGGGCTGGGGGCAAGGGGGCAGGGCAGGAGCAGCAAGATAGCCATGGAGGTCAGGCAGGATGGGCACTAGAAGCAAGACACAACATGAAGAGCAACAGTGAGACTGTGATGGCATACATACAGACCATGGAGGGAAGGTGGGAGGGGGTCAGGGGCAGCTAACTGACCACACAGGGAAGGTGGGAGGGGCCATGGCAGCACAGAAGACCATGCATGGCAAGTGGGAGGGTTAGTGGCAGCACAATGGCTATGATGGGCAAGAAGGAGGGTGCAGGGGCATGCACAAAGGACGATGGAGGATAGAAGGGAGGGTCAGGACCTGTGCACAGACAAGAAAGTTCAGGGGAAGGGGCCTCACAACAGACCACACGGGGCAGGCAGGAGGAGCAGTTGCAGCACAACAGACCAGGGAGGGCAGAAGGGTGTGGCAGTACAATGGACCATGTAGGACAGGAGGAAGAGGATAGAGGCATGGCATGTGGACAGGCAGGGTGGAGGTGGCAGGGACAGGTTACAGTCATCTGACAATGCTAGGCAGGTGGGAGGGGAGTGGCAGCTCAACAGAACACTCAGAGTAGATAGGAGTGGCAGGTCCATGGGACATGGTGGGCAAAAAGGATGGAGCAGGGGCATGCACAAAGACATCGGAGGGCAGGGGGAAGGAGAGTAGGGGCAGCAAGCTAAGCACAGAGTTTAAGCAGGAGGTCAATGATGGGGCATAGAATTGGGCAATGGAGGGCAGGAGGAGTGGACTGGTACATCATACTAAATTGAGGGCAGTGGCAGCACATCAGACCATGCATGGCAGGAGGGAGGAGGCTAGTCCATGGATTCACACAACAGAGGATAGGGAGGAGGGGGATGGGGCAGCAAGCTAACTGTTCAGAGAAGGCGGGTATTAGAAACTTTATTGTTTTTAAAACATTTTGTCTGTGCAAACTACTTAAAATATGAACAAGTATGCAGCATAATCTCACTTTTATTCAGGAAGAAGAAGACGTTAGTGACTGTGACTCCGGGCTCACTTGGCAAAAACACCCCCTGACCCTCCACCCCCTATCGCAAAATGTAATGCCCGTGAAAAGGGTAGGTGAACACAGTGTTATATAGAACATAGTCCTGAGAGCACGATTGAAAATGAAAACTAGATATAGTGTATGGTATAAACTATGCACCAAAAAGTGTGATATAAGATGAACCAGGCGTGAAATATAATATGCAATACATTGTGCGCAATGACAGATTCATTGGAGAGCGCGAGATAGCACAGGCACTAGCGCGTGCTATGCGATATGCGCCTTGGAGTGTAATATGCACAGGGCAGTGTTGTGTAACCTAACTAGTCTCTAAAGTTGTAATATAAAATATGTGCTGGGGAGTGTAACGTTGCATATGCACTGTGACAAAGATATGGATCCCAAATTGTAATATGTATGGCATAGCACTGTGCGTTATAACATAGGCATCGAGGAAGGCACGTTAGATGGGGCAATATAACCCGTGCGAAGACAAGTGTGGCATGACATTTTCACGGGGTGGTGTTACAGTGCACATGGGCTAGAGAGTGTCATAGCATATGCACTAGCTAGTGGAATACAATACAGAGGTGTGTGGCACTCGGCAGGCAATGGTGGGTGTAACACAGCATTGGGCTCTGTCAGGAGCGCGCTGTGACTCGCAAGTGATGTTCGTCCCCTTTCCAGAGAGTAAAATAAAAAGTATTACACATCCGGCAGTGGATGTGTGTTTTATTAACTGTGAGGGGGGTTTCTTGCATAGTTTTTGTCGAATTTTTGTCGAATCCCCTTTGAATGGCTTGGTGTGCATGTGTATTAAATGTGCCCGTCAATAGCTACCCATGTTTGTATAAATAAACGACAAGGGTGTCTACCGGGATTAGGCACGGTAGAGCATCAGACATGTCAGAGCTTCACTAGTGGTGTAAATACATTCCACGTGGATTAATTGCATGCATAGTCGCCTTTTAATGAATATCACGCAAATCGTCATGGTGATAGGTACGTACGGTTTGTCCAGCATGTCCTAGGTGTGTCTATAAATATATATTTTTTAAAAATAATAAAAAACAGTGGCCGGCCCTGGGGATTGGGGTCAAAAAAATATAATTAGGAGACAGGCCCTGGGGGATGGGGTCATCAGGGCCAATAAATTAGAATAAGAAGGGGAACCACACAGCCCCCCTTCTTAAAAAAATAAAATAAATAAAAGACTGGCATCGTGCCGGAGGCCATGCCCCCTCCATGCAGCACTCTGCAAACGCGCCCCCAACAGGCATCTCCAGTATGCGCCAGGGAGCTGCGCTGCAGACAGGTGTTCTGAGGCCAAGCCCCTTTTTACACCTCTCTGCAACGCAGCTCTGTGGCGCTTACTGGAGGTACCTAGTGGTCTAGTGTGACCCTAGGGACCCTTAGGATTCAAGGGGACTTAATCTCTCAACTTAGAACAGCCACAGGGCGCGTTTACACAGTGGTGAAGGGAGGGGACGGGGCCTGAGGTGACGTGTGCAAACACGCACCATGGCACGTTTTAAATTGGGGATATAATTTCCCTTCAATACTGAGGGCCCCTGGGGGCTAACTAGCCCACCAAGTGCTTCCAGTAAGCGCCACTGAGCTGCATTGCAGAGAGGTGGTCCAGGCCGTGCCACTTTTTACACCTCTCTGCAACGCAGCTCTGTGGCACTTACTGGAGGTACCTAGTGGGCTAGTTGGACCCTAGGGACCCTCAGGACTCAAATGAACGTAATCTCCCAACTAAAAACGGACACAGGGCGTGTTTACACAATGGTGAAAGGAGGGGACGGGGCCTGAGTTAACGTGTGCAAAAACGCCCCGTGGCCTGTTTTAAGAGGTAGTTTTAATCCCCATGCCCTATTATATACTAGGGGCTTATAAAGGAGGTAAGGCTAATCACAGGGGGACCCCAACGCATAATGTTCCTTAGTGTATGTAGGTGTTTTCACTGTATTCTAAGTGTCTTTTAACATAGCACTGGCTCTAGGACTGGTTAGTCAGACTCAGTTACCACCAGTATCCGTCTGAAAAAGTTGAGGGTACAGGATGATTTTGCAACAAGGCTTCTTTCTGATCTTCTTTTTGTTCTTTCTGCACGTTATCCTTCTTCCTGCACTTATCTTCGTATTTGAGGACTTCTGTTGCTTCTTTCTGCACTTCTTTTGTTTCTTTCTGTGCATTTTTTCTTCTTTCTTCACATGTCCTATCTCTGTAGGCATAGTTAGAAATTAGCATTTAAAAAACCTTTGAAATTAACAGAAAAAACCATAGGTTTCAGGCACGTTATAGTTAGGAATTAGCATTTAAAAAACCTCAGAAATTCACTGAAAAAACCATAGGTTTCAGGGGTGTTATAGTTAGCTGGACTTTTCACTTGTACAAAACCATTGAAATTCCCCCGTTATAGTTAGTTCAGCTAACTATAACTCGCGCGCCCGCAATGCACTGCTGATGACGTCACATATTACATCACTCATGACATGGTCAGTGACATCACTCATGACATCACTGATGACATCTCAAATGACATCACTGATGACATCACTGATGACATCATCCTTGTGATAGAGTGGCAGACCTCCTCTCACCCTAATATAACCTTTGATACACACATTCAAAAATAGAGACTAACATTTTCAAAACAATGGACATACCAATACCAGTTACAACAACCTCTTCAGTAATTCTAAGATCCACATACACATCCACTCATTCACCAACAGTCCAATACAGTCACTCATACATGTACTCACTCATCATATGTACTCATACACCTATACATCCTGTTACACAATGCCACTCATCCATAGAGTTACTCACACACATAGTCACTCATGCTAATAAAGAATCAAACATACATTTACTTGCATATACAGTTATACACACACCACCACACTTACTTCTACGGAAACTTACACATACTTAGTCTTTTAAACAATCACTTATAGAAACACATACTTATTCATACAGGAACTCTTTCAATCTCTCACTCTCACATATACTCACATATATACACCAATAGTCACATATACTAGTTTAAAACATATGTAGTTACTCATAAAGACACTATTGAGACAGTCATTCACTCACTAACACACCCATACACACACTCATCCACCCATACAGTCCTGCACACATACTGTGTTCAACACATACAAACAGTGAGTCACTCATTCATGCACCTATGCACTACGTAATACCCCCCACCGAACCATGCAGACACTCAGACTGATACTCAAAAAACCAACTAATAACCTATATAGACACCCATGTAGCTACTGACCAACCCATGCAGCCAATTATACACAAAGTGAGAGACTGATACAGATATTTACATATTTAAACATTACTCACTAAGCCATGTATTCACTATGATACACTTAATCAGTCAGTTACACAATCAATTTTTCAAAAACAAATCATCCATTTAGACACTTATATACCCATTTATTCTTCCATCGACCTTGAGATATACATATATAAAACATATTTAATTTTCAGAATAACACACATTCACTGGATGATGTCATCAGTGATGTCATCAGTGATGTCATTTGAGATGTCATCAGTGATGTCATGAGTGATGTCACTGACCATGTCATGAATGATGTAATATGTGACGTCATCAGCAGTGCATTGCGGGCGCGCGAGTTATAGTTAGCTGAACTAACTATAACGGGGGAATTTCAATGGTTTTGTACAAGTGAAAAGTCCAGCTAACTATAACACCCCTGAAACCTATGGTTTTTTCAGTGAATATATATATATACACATACATATACAAATGCATAACCAATAAAGGCATGGAGAAACAGCAACAGACCAAGCATTTCCCCCTATTAAAACATAAGCATGATAAAGTCATTGTCACGGGGGCACCACTGGGGGCACGACTTCTGACACCCAACCTGAACGGATGGCTGATTGTTCCTTTACGCCTTGGCCACAGGACTGGTACGGGCCCTTTAATTCCACCAGAGAACCCCGTGGGGAGGAGCCGACTGTCTACACGACAGACCACGTCATCCAATCAGAGAGCTCGGGACCTGCTAAAACGAACCCGGAAGAGGAGAAGTGTGCGAAAGCCGGAGGACGAGTGAAGAGCCGAGAGAAGGAGACGGAGCAGGATCGAGTGAGCAGTGGAGAAGGAGAGACGACTGAAAGAGAGTGCGGAATCCGAGAGACGGCGCCGACGGAGCCAGGAGGCCAACGGATACGCTACTCGCCCCGCCACGTTCCTGGAGGAGCGTGGCTGGGAAAGGTACGTGATCGTATCTTGAGTCTGTCACAGTTACGGGGAGGGTCGAAGTGAATGAGACGAGGGAGGTCACGGGAGTACGGGGAGTGTTGAGGATTCCTTTTCTGTGGGTTAACCACGCTCAACCCTTCCAGCCTTCTCTGCCTACGTTCACCTCCTTACCTCACCTGAGTTGCACGAGTCGCACGAGTTGGTGGTAGTCCCCGGTGATCCCTCACAACCCTTTTCCCCCTCAAAGCGCCATTGGTCCCTACAACCCTACTCACCTTTGTGTCCCTCTGTATCTCTTCCCTGGGTCACGGACGGAGGAGGCGGAGACGGTCCCTACGGCAGAACCGGAAGGAGAGACGATCCCTGCAGAGGAACCCAAACCGGACAGTGGCCCCTGGAGCAACAGACCGCATACAGAAGCTTAACAGAAGGACGCTTATTGAGCTAATAAAAACCCGATTCATTATCTCATCCGTGGGTCCCTGTCTTGATATACTAGGCGATCCACCCCCCCCCCAGCACACCGATCCTCACAAGTGGCGAGCCAGATAGGAGTCGTGGAGAATCAGCATCCGAAACAGGATGGAGGCCATCGTGCATCAGATGAAGGAAGGACAGGCCAAGCTCGAATGGGCGGTAGAGAAGTCGTCCAGTCAGGCGGAAGCGGATCGTGCCGTCTTTACCTCTGCGATACAAAACCAAGCAAACAGCCTGATAAAACTAGCAGAGGGACATGCACAACTCCTGATTACACTGGGACAGGGAAGAGCGAGTAACCCCCCTGGAACCGTGGTGCCTCTTCAGAAATACGTGCCTGGAGACGATCCTTTGGCGTTCTTCCTGAATTTTGAACGTGCCGCGAGGGCCAGCGCCTGGCCGGCTGAACGCTGGCCCTTTTACCTCGCGCCCCTCCTCACTGGAGAAGCTCAAGCAGCTTATCAGACAGTCAACCCAGATGGGACAACCGCCTATGCTGACGTGAAACAATATGTGCTAGATCGGTTAGGCGTGGACGACGAGACACATCGCCTGAAGTTCAGACAAGAGAGGGGAGCCACGGGTGATCTGCCAAAGACCTTGTTCTTTAAATTAAAGGGAGCTGCTGACCTCTGGCTCAAACCGCATGAAGGGAACATGAACGAGGTCATGAACAAAATCTATTTGGAACAATTCTTGGAGGCGCTCCCTTATGCCACTCAACGGTGGTTAAAACAACACGCCGGTCTGACCCTAGAACAGGCCATAGAAATGGCGACGGCTTATTCTAGGGCCCAGGGTCGACCACCCCTTAAAGAATCCGAGAAACCCAGCCGTCCCCCAATACCAGCGAGACTTGAGAGGAAAACACCACGACCCCCTCCAGAGGGAAACCGACCCCGACTTCCCTGTCCCGAGAATCCCCCTTACACCTCCCCCCAATGTTATGACTGTGGAGAGTGGGGCCATATAGCACGGTTCTGTCGTAAGAAAAGGGAGAAAGACGACGAACCCATGGACGTCAGCTATGCACCCCGCTCTGTTCTATTCGCCCAGGAGTCAGGCCCCATATTTTATGTAAGTGTGACTCTTAATGGCAGGAGGGTAAGGGCTCTTCTTGACTCGGGGTGCAGACACTCTGTCATAAAACGGGAATTAGTAACCCCTTCTTGGCTCATACCTGGTAAGACAGTACACATACGCTGTATACATGGGGATGTGAGGGAGTACCCATTGGCTAGGATCACCCTAGAGATCAACAACCATGTACAGTCGGATGTAGTGGTGGGGGTGGTGGATGAACTCCCTGAATTACTTATAATAGGGATCGACTCCCCGTCGTTTACACCCCTCTTGCAAGCTGCGATCAATCCCAGGAAATATAATGTGTGTCTCACCCCTGAGCCTTGGGCGAGAGATAATCACTTTCGACTGGCCCAGTTAAACGATGCCAGTCTCACCCACGCTTGGCAGAAAGCGCGAGATCTAACGAATGGTGAAAGTCCTGTCTATCCCACCTTCACAGAAAAAAAACGGGCTGTTATACCGTCTAGCCAAACCTGACGCTGTTCCTCAACTGTTGGTTCCGGCTGGATTCAGGGACCAAATCCTCTTTTTTGCACACGCTCATCTTTTAGCAGGGCATTCCGGAGCAGAAAAAACGGGGCAGGCCATCCTACAACATTTCTTTTGGCCGGGGGTCTATGCTCAGATCCAAAAATATTGCCAAGAGTGCCAAATCTGCCAGAGGCGAAACCCCTATGTTCCCCCTCCAGTTCCGTTAAATCCTTTACCCATCATTGGGACACCCTTCGACCGTCTAGGCATGGACCTCATAGGACCTCTCCCCAAGTCCGCGAAGGGTCACCAGTATGCCCTGGTGTTGATAGACTATGCTACTAGGTACCCAGAGGCGTTCCCACTGCGGGCCGCAACGACTACTGCCATCGCACAGAGACTCGTGGAAGTCTTCTCCCGTATGGGCTTCCCACGAGAGATCATTACAGATCAAGGTACTCCTTTTGTGTCCCGGTTAATGAGGCAGGTCTGTGACCAGTTGCACATTAAACATATCACCACCTCTGTTTATCACCCCCAGACAGACGGACTAGTCGAACGGTACAACGGGAGTCTTAAACTTACCTTGAAGAAGCTTCTGTCTGGGGATGGTCGGCACTGGGACCAATTACTCCCATTGGCCCTATTCGTGCTTCGCAGCCAGAAACAATCCAGCTTAGGGACCTCATCTTTTGAGCTATTGTTCGGGCGTAAACCACGAACCTTACTCGAGATTACCAAGGACAGTTGGGAACGAGAGGGGCTACAAGAGGCCGAGTCCCTGCTAGATTACACACAACAGTTACAAAACCGCCTCCATAAGTTGCGAGCATTGGCCCATACAGAATTGTCGGCGGCACAGGTCAAACAAAAAACCTTCTATGATCGAGGTACGAAGTGGCGGGAGTTAGATATAGGGGATTGGGCCCTGATACTTTTACCCTCCTCCACCCACAAATTAAAAAAGGAGTGGCAAGGTCCGTTTAAAATCCTAAGAAAGATAGGGAAAACTACCTATATTCTACAGCTGAGGGGAAAGAGGACCCAGATGTTCCACATCAACTTACTAAAAAAATGGTTGGGACCCCCTCCTTCAGGAGTTCATACGGTCTCTGTAGTCACCCCTCCATCTCATACCACTCTAGAGACACCTGTCAGTCCGGATCTCACATGCGCCCAATCACGAGAAATACGGTCTCTGCTGATGGACTTTTCAGACGTATTCTCTGATCAACCAGGCAGGACCCGACTAGCCGAACATTGTATCCCTACTCCTCCGGGGGTGGTGGTGAAACAAAAGCCTTACCGGATCCCTGAGGCTCGACGAGCCGCCTTTCAGGAGGAAGTATCCAGGATGTTGGGATCAGGGGTTATAGTACCTTCCCATAGTAACTGGTGTTCCCCCGTGGTACTGGTACCCAAGCCGGATGGCAGCATCCGGTTTTGTATTGACTTCCGCGCGGTGAACAAGGTGTCCAAGCAGGATGCCTATCCTCTTCCCCGGGTGGATGAACTCATAGAACGCCTTGGTGAGGCCCGATATATCACCACTATCGACCTCACCAAGGGTTACTGGCAGATCCCTTTGGCCCCCGCGGATCAAGAAAAAACCGCGTTCTCCACCCCTTCCGGCCACTATCATTTTACTGTTCTTCCCTTTGGGTTGCATGGGGCCCCAGCGACCTTTCAGCGGGCCATGGATGTGCTTCTGGCGCCACACTTATCCTATTCAGGGGCTTATTTAGATGACATCGTAGTTTTTAGCAAGACCTGGGAGGAGCACCTAGAGCACTTAGGGAACGTACTGAACAGTCTTCGTCAATCCGGGTTACATATCAACGCCAAGAAAACCCGAGTAGCCTTTCATAAAGTGAAGTACTTAGGGTATCTCTTGGGGGAGGGTCATATAGCACCCCAAACTGAAAAAGTGGCCGCAATCCAGTCCGTTCCCTATCCAAAGACCAAAAGGGACTTAAGGGCCTTCTTAGGGTTGGTGGGGTATTACAGACGGTTCATAGCCCAGTTTGCTACCATAGCGGGCCCCCTCACAGACTTATTGCGCAAAACCCACACCTCACCCAGGTTGCACGCCCCTTCAGTTCAAGAAGCGTCTGCATTCCAAGCACTAAAAGATGCTATTACCACCTCCCCTATATTAGTGACCCCGGATTTCGACAAACCCTTTATCCTGCAAACTGACGCCTCTGGTGTTGGGATCGGGGCGGTTCTCTCTCAGAAAGATCCCGACGGTCACGAACGCCCCATTCTTTTTCTCAGTAGGAAATTGTTTCCTAGGGAGCAGGCTTATTCCACTGTAGAAAAAGAGTGCCTTGCGGTCAAGTGGGGGGTTGAGAAACTCCGGTACTACTTAGAAGGCAGACCCTTTGTCCTATACACGGACCATGCTCCCCTCACCTGGTTGCAACGGAATCGCGGTCACAATGACAGGATCCTCCGCTGGTTCCTTGCCCTCCAACCCTATCAGATAGACGTCCAACATCGGAAAGGGGTGAATCAGGGTAATGCTGACTTTCTTTCTCGGTTCCCTTGTTCCCCCGATCGGGTCACACCAGGGGGAGGGAATTGTCACGGGGGCACCACTGGGGGCACGACTTCTGACACCCAACCTGAACGGATGGCTGATTGTTCCTTTACGCCTTGGCCACAGGACTGGTACGGGCCCTTTAATTCCACCAGAGAACCCCGTGGGGAGGAGCCGACTGTCTACACGACAGACCACGTCATCCAATCAGAGAGCTCGGGACCTGCTAAAACGAACCCGGAAGAGGAGAAGTGCGCGAAAGCCGGAGGACGAGTGAAGAGCCGAGAGAAGGAGACGGAGCAGGATCGAGTGAGCAGTGGAGAAGGAGAGACGACTGAAAGAGAGTGCGGAATCCGAGAGACGGCGCCGACGGAGCCAGGAGGCCAACGGATACGCTACTCGCCCCGCCACGTTCCTGGAGGAGCGTGGCTGGGAAAGGTACGTGATCGTATCTTGAGTCTGTCACAGTTACGGGGAGGGTCGAAGTGAATGAGACGAGGGAGGTCACGGGAGTACGGGGAGTGTTGAGGATTCCTTTTCTGTGGGTTAACCACGCTCAACCCTTCCAGCCTTCTCTGCCTACGTTCACCTCCTTACCTCACCTGAGTTGCACGAGTCGCACGAGTTGGTGGTAGTCCCCGGTGATCCCTCACAACCCTTTTCCCCCTCAAAGCGCCATTGGTCCCTACAACCCTACTCACCTTTGTGTCCCTCTGTATCTCTTCCCTGGGTCACGGACGGAGGAGGCGGAGACGGTCCCTACGGCAGAACCGGAAGGAGAGACGATCCCTGCAGAGGAACCCAAACCGGACAGTGGCCCCTGGAGCAACAGACCGCATACAGAAGCTTAACAGAAGGACGCTTATTGAGCTAATAAAAACCCGATTCATTATCTCATCCGTGGGTCCCTGTCTTGATATACTAGGCGATCCACCCCCCCCCAGCACACCGATCCTCACAGTCATATTTAAAAAACACTCATGTTAAACTGTTAAAGCATCTTTTTGGTAGAAACAGGTGGACAATGGGGAGGCGGGTGGCACAGTGAGGAATCCACAGGCAGATATTGTATCCACCAGAAAAAGCATTACCGAAGGTAAGTAACTTGTTTTTCTGACGGATACTTCTACCTGTGGATTCCTCACCTTCTGAATAGAATCCCAAAGCCGTACCCCTCCCGGAGGAGGGGGTCTACCTGACTGGACCAAAAAATCTTGCAAAACAGAACAAGCAAAATGGCCATCCCTCCTAACCTCCGAATCCAAGCAGTAATGCTTTGCAAAAGTATAGAGGGAGGCCCAAGTTGCTGCTTTACAAATATCAATTACAGCTCTAGCCAAAGCAGAAGAAGATTTAGCTCTAGTGGAATGAGCTCTGATACCTTCAGGAGGGTCCTTCTTGGCCAAGGTGTCGCAAATCTTAATGCACAAGATAATCCACCTGGAGAGAGTCCGCTTGTGCACAGCCTTGCCTTTCATCTTCCCAACATAGCCCACAAAGAGCTGATCATTCAGTCTCAGATCACTTGTTCTGTCCAAATAAAAGCTGATAGCTCTCTTGGGGTCCAAACGATGAAGTCTCTCCTCCTCCTTGGAAGGGTGAGCGGGGAGGATAAAAGGTGGGTAAAGTAATGGACTGTCCCATATGGAAAGGAGTAACCACCTTGGGAAGGAAAGCAGCCCTGGTCCTTAGAACCAACATATATGCATGAATGGTCAAGAATGGAGGCTTTGAACTGAAGCTCACTTACCCTCCTTGCTGAGGTAATGGCAATCAAGAAAAACGTTTTAAAAGAAAGAAGCCTCAAAGGACAAGTATGAAGCGGCTCAAATGGAGAACCCATTAAAAAAGTAAGAATGAGATTCAAATCCCACTGAGGCATAATGAAAGGAGTGGGAGGAAACCTATTTGTAAGGCCCTTAATGAACCTCATTGACAATGGGGGACTTAAATAAAGATGGCTGGTCTGGCAAACATAGAAAAGCTGACAAAGCCGACTAATAGCCCTTAACAGTGGCCACAGCACAACCATGCGGGGCCAAGAACAGCGAAAACTGAAGAACATCCGACAAGTGGGCCTTTAAAGGATCAATTGATCTCTCTCCACACCATTTAACGGAACTAGACCATCTGGAAGAGTAAACAGACTTTGTGGATTGTCGCTTGGACGATAAAATAACATCCGCCACATCCGGTGGGAGAGAGAAGGAACTCAGGTTGCCCCGTTCAATCTCCAGGCATGAAGGTGCAGGCTCTGGAGGTGGGGGTGTAGAACCTGCTCTTGCGACTGCGAAAGGAGGTCTGCCCTGAGAAGGAGACTGAGCGGAGGGTGCGATGAGAGGTGAAGAAGATCTGTGTACCACACCCTTCTTGGCCAATCCGGGGCGATCAATATGACTTGGGCCCGGTCTTAGCGAATCTTCCTCAGAACCCGAGGGATCAAGGGTATGGGAGGAAATGCGTAAAAGGAGTTGTGAGCTCCCGTCCAATTGAAACGCGTCCCCCAGAGCTCCCTGCATCGGAAACTGGAGACTGCAGAACAACGGGCAGTGCGTGTTCTCGTGGGTGGCAAACAGGTCCAACCGAGGAGACCTAGTGGATGGCGAGCCGAGACGTGAAGAGAGCGCAACTTTTATGAAAGATTATATAGACTGACAATGTGCTAGCGTCTATAACACAAAAAAAGAAGGTGCAAGTATAAGGACAGAGGATAATTCATTGCATTCTAATAATAAAGAAATATACTAAATCATAGAAAGGTCCGCATGAGAGGATCCCCCAAGCCAAGAACTGATAGATCCAACTACATAACGTCATCACTAGAGATAGCAAAGGGTAACAAAACTTATTACACCAACCACTGTGACAGCACAAGGATATGGTGTTGGCCCGAGTGCATTTTGCTGCTAGATGCAGATATTAGTACACTTCCAGAGCACACCAAGAACATCATAAATACACTATTCTTCCCCTCCTTCCACCCGTTTTAAAGCAATTATAAAAAACAGGTCCTGAAGAAGATGATTACAAAGCAATAGTACCATTGAAATGTGTGTCGGCCCAGAGATAGAGTG
This sequence comes from Triturus cristatus, assembly GCF_964204655.1. Classification (NCBI taxonomy): domain Eukaryota; kingdom Metazoa; phylum Chordata; class Amphibia; order Caudata; family Salamandridae; genus Triturus; species Triturus cristatus. The sequence continues at coordinate 1,183,303,404 of NC_140581.1, read as the reverse complement.
TGGCACCCCAGCTTACAGCACAGCTACTCAGGGCTGATTGTATCACCCGGTTCCCATCTGTGCATGCAGTGTTGTTCTGGTGGTGCAGAGAATGAATGTAGTGAGTGTTAGAGATATGATTGGTAGGTGAAAGAGGTGTGATTGAGTGTAGGGGATTTGCTGAATGAATTTGTTATAATCTCATTATGTGATTTCCAAATTGTAGATATGAATATGACTGTGTTTTAATTAAAGAAGCCATATATGTTTTTGTATCTGAGAAGACTTCTTGCTATGCACTAAATGTAAAGTATAACAAATACAAAGTATAACGAATATAAAAAAGCATAAAATTAAAAAAATGAACTAAAATTTGTAATGAGAAATAACCTTTTTTCTGTGTAATTCAATGTTCATGATGCCCTATCTCTGAGCTATTCTTAGCCAGTATTTAAAGGAATTTAGGTCTAGAAGGAATTCTACTGTTGTAGTTCATAGCCAACTGAGACCCCCTCCCCACATCTGGAAGATGTAATGGACCACCTCCGGATAAAGCCGCCACTCGTGATCGGCCGAGTAATGCCGACTGAGACTGTCCGCACGAACATTCAGCACACCGGCTAGATGATTTGCAAACACACAAATCTGATGGTTCTGAGCCTAGGACCAGAGTCGCAGAGCCTATTGACATAGACGATACGACCCTACACCTCCCTGTTTGTTGATGTACCACATCGCAGTAGTGTTGTCCGTCAGGACCTATCCTGACTGACCGAGAAGGAAGAAAAGCCTTTAGTGCCAAATGTATTGCCCACAATTCCAAAAGGTTGATGTGAAGCAACCTTTCCTCTGGAGACCAAAGACCTTTGACCTCCAGATCCCCCAGATGAGCACCCCACCCTAGAGTGGAGGCATCCGTGATCACTGTGGCCACGGGTGGAGGAAGCTGAAAGGGCTTTCCTTGAGACAGGTTGCCCTGCACACCCCACCAAGTCAACTCCGCTGCAGCTTCTCTGGAGATTCTGACCTTCGCCCTGAGATCTCCATTGTGTTGATACCACTGCCTGTGGAGGCACCACTGGAGTGCCCTCATGTGCCAGCATGCATGACTGACCAACAGTATGCAGGAAGCGAACAGACCGAGAAGACGTAGAACCCTCAGGACTGGAACAACCACTCAATCGTGAAATAAAGGAATTATTTCCTCAATGTCGAGAATCCTCTGCGGAGGCGGGTATGCTTGACGCACAGAAGTGTTCAGTATTGCCCCTATGAACAGGCTGCGCTGCGAAGGCACCAAGTGAGATTTGGGTATATTTATCGAGAAACCCAAGTTAAACAACAGTTGTGTTGTTGCTTGCAAGTGGCGCAACACCAACTCCGAGACTCTGCTTTCAACAGCCAGTCGTCCAGGTAGGGGAAAATAGGAACCCCTGACCTTCTGAGATGCGCCGCTACCACCACCATCAACTTCGTAAAGACTCGAGGCGCGGAAGTGACACCGAACGGAAGAACCGCAAACTGATAGTGTTGCGATCCTACTGTGAACCGGAGATACTTCCGATGTAACTTAAGGATGGGAAGATGAAAATCCGCATCCTGCAGATCGATAGACACCATCCAGTCTTCCTGTTGCAACGCAAGAAGAACCTCAGCCAAGGTCAACATTTTGAACTTTTCCTGTCTGAGGTAAAAGTTCAAAATCCTGAGGTCCAAGATCGGCCTTAATCGATCATCCTTTTTGTGGATCAGGAAATACTGGGAGTAGCATCCCTGACCCCTCTTCTGCTCCGGAACCACCTCTATCGCACCTTTCTGTAACAAGGTAAGAACTTTCTGCTGCAAAAGCAGTAAGTGGTCCTCTGAGCACCAACCCTGGTGAGGAGTGTAAGGAGGAGGAAACTAACAAAGGGAGGGTGTACCCATTCTCTATAAGATTTAAAACCCAACGATCTGAAGGGATCAGTTTCCAATCTTGTAGAAAGTGGGACACCCGACCCCCTACCGGACCAACATGTTCTAAGATGGGGGATCTAGAACTGCTTTCCTGAAGTACCAACGGTGGCGGGAGGAGACATGGAGAAGGAGGAGGATTGCTGCTGAGAGGCTCCTCTAAGACGCCCTTTATTCTTCCCTCTGAACGATTTGTACAAAGGATTCTACTGCTGCTGGCCTTGTTGAGACTGCTGGTGGCCACAAAAGGAAGCAGCTCTTCCAAAACCACGATACCGCTCGTAGCCGTATCCCCTGGACTGCCCCTGGCGGCCCAGATACCTTGCAGTAGCCCTGCTATCCTTAAAACGCTGCAAGGCAGAGTCAGCCTTTGAACCAAATAGTCTTGACCCATCAAAGGGCAAATCCAGCAGAGTCGCTTGAACATCAGGTGAAAATCCAGACGATCTAAGCCAAGCCTGTCTTCTTGTCGCCACAGAAGACCCCACCACACGAGCCAGAGTCAGCAGTGTCCAGACCCGATTGTATGACCTGACAGGCAGCAGCCTGAGAATCGGAAAGGGCCTCCAAGAAATTATTTCGATCCTCTTCAGTCAACTTTGGAGCTAGCTGCTTGACTGAGTCATCAGAGCATGGATATACCTCCCAAGAAGACAGGTTGCATTAGTGGACTTCAGAGCCATACTAGCAGAAGAGAACACCTTTTTTGCTGCCTGCTCCATCTTTTTAGAATCCCTATCACCAGGTATGGTAGGGAAAGAACCAGAAGACTGCATCGAACAAGAAGCCTGGAACACCAAGCTTTCTGGTGATGGATGTGAAGACACAAAAGCTGGATCCCCAGGAGCAGGCCTGTACCTTCATGAGATGGAACGAGAAACTGCAGGAGCAGACAAAGGTTTCTGCCAAGCTTCCATTATAGGCTCCGTTAAGGCCTCATTAAAAGGTAGCAGCGGTTCAGAGGCCAAAGAAGAAGTATTAAGAACCTCCGTAAGGATATTAGATTTCACCTCCGCTGAGGGAAGTTGCAGATCAAGCAATTCAGCTGCCTTCCTTATCACCACGTGGTAAGGAGCAATGTCTTGTAACACTCCAGCCTTCGGGGAAGAAAGATCATATTCAAGAGAAGTATCCAACCCACTGGCCTCCTGTAAGCCCTCAAACTCGTCCACAGACTCAATCATTTCTCCTTCTTCCTGATCCTGTGCATATTCCTCCTCCTCAAGGAGTCTCTGCGCCTCTCTTCTAAAGCGCTGTTTAAGAATCGGCGTCTGTGGCGCCAAGCGCAGCGCCGGTAAGGACATCAACGGCGTTGATGGAGGAGCCTCCGCTTCAAACCTCAGCGTCGATCGAGTTCGAGGCGGACCAGATGGAGTAGAGACCCTGGCAAGCATGCCAAACATTGCATTAAGAAAATGCGTTGGGTCTGATCTAGGAACAGGAAAAGGAGGATATGGATCCGTACCTTCCTGCAGAGGAACCACCTGAGGCTGAACTGGAGCCTGCGGAGCCGGGGACGGAGCCCGCACAGGTGAAGTCACACGGCTTGGAGGCGGCTCCCTGGGCGTCGGAGACATAGCAGGAACCAGAGAACCTTCATGCGAAAAACAGCCCTTCGCCAGCGGCCTCGTAGCCGGAGATGAAACCGGCGGCACCCGTGGAGATGGAGTCAGAGAAGGAGAAACAAAGTCCTTTCTTAGAAGTCGCTTAGCTGGAGAAGCCGACCTCGACCTCGAAGCTCTGACTTTCGACGAACAGCGCCGAGAGCCATGTCTCCTCTTAGACTTATGTTTTTTTGATTTTAAAGTATGAGAAGACAACGACTTCGCTCTTTTACGACCCCTCTTCTCCTTTTTGGCTCTGGCCATAAACAGCTTAGCCTTGCGCTCCTTAATGGCCTTTGGATTCAGTCAGTCAAATAAGCTTTATTCGACGGTTAGTCATGAAAGCATAATACAAAAATATTACTATATGTATGAACAATAATTAGATGTCTAAAAAATGCATTGCAAGATTAAAAAAGCTTTTTTGAGAAAAACGGTAGGATCGACATGGCGTACTTAACATTCCATAAAATATGTTACAAAACGTCAATGGATACCGCTAAACACACACGCTATCAAAACTCCACTGTCGCACATGTCTGCGCTGTTTTTACAGGCTGGTTAGGGCCTGGACAGAAGGACTAACTGACTTTGAGCTAAGGTATGGCTATAGGTCTTCCTTATGATGATGCAAGGAAACACACATGTCAGATAGATATAATACGTGACCTTACGGCCCAGGACCAACCTAGAAATTTTGCTACTGCTGTGACAATAGGAGTTGAAGTACAAGTACGTAAAATTCTTCCTGCTACTTCACTTCTTCTGGTGCCTAACATTTTACAAATTAGCTCCAGCCAGACACCACGAGGAGCCTCATAGGCTGGGCAAGCGGACAGCATATGTTCCACAGTTTCAACATGGATCTGGCATATAGGGCACATATTATCACTTGATTTGGCCCATCTAGCTGTAAAAGCCCTAGTGGGCAATTAGCTCACCCTGAACTGGAAAAATAAATTTCTGTCGTCAGGTTTAGTTATTATATCCCAATACGGATCTAGGCTTGGCATCAGCTTAGCTTCCAAAAAGATTCCTGTGAGTGATGAAGGGTCACTGGTTCTCAGTGTTTTTTGCATGACCATCTCCCAATATTTTTCTTTCAGAATCTCTTTTGAAGGAAAGCAAGCTTTGTATGGTTCTTCCCATAGTGATTTCATGCCAATACTTGTTAAGGCATCTCTTAATTCTCTTGCCCATTTGATTTTGTGAAAGGAATCTGCTCATATTATATCCATGAAGCCTGCGGCGTAGTGTTTCAATTCTGGTGTAGTCCAGAGTCTGCGCCAACATAATAGAGGGCGTAGTTTTGCAACCTCAGCCAGGGGCTTTCTACCTAGATCATAAAGTAGGGGGCAGACTGGAGTGCTTTGGGGGAGATTAGTAATATTACGCAAGAACCTGTTTTCAGCAATTGTAAGTTTAGACAGGTTCTCATACCCCCATAGCTCTGCTCTGTAAAGTGCTGAATTAACCACCTTCATGTTATATACCTGGAGCACTGGGCTAATTGGCTTGGTCAGTGAGGTGTTAAACTCCCGGTGTAGTACTCCCGACAATTGCCGATGTTTTAGTCTAGCCAGGTCAATTTGTTGCTTCCATTTTAGATCGCTTTGGACATTGACCCCCAGGTAGGTGAACGCTTTTACTTGTTCCAATGGGCGATTGTTCATTAATATGCTACTTTTAAAAGCTCTGAGTGGGTTAAAACTGACATGAATTTCATTTTTGACACATTGACTTCCAGACCGTGAGCGGAACAAAACTCTTCAAAGATTATGAGAGCCCTCTGGAGGCCGCTCGGGGTCTTGGAAATAATCAATGTGTCATCTGCGAACATTAAAATGGGTATTTTTTCTCCTGCAAGTGACAGGGCATCGGTGATCAATTTTCCTGCAACTTCGGCATTCATCGACGTCGTGATCCGACGATAAGCACCAAAGGCAATCTTCATGTGGGTCAGTAATTGACATGTGACCGCCGCAGTCTCTGCAGGGCTGAAACCCAGTCTTTCTAGAAGTAGCCATTGAAAATCCTCGAGTGATACAAAGATTTCCCTATAGAAAATGGAGAGCCCCTAGAAAAACAGTTACGTGTCGGAACTGACGTCAGCATGCCGACGAGGTCCTCTTATGGCTCCGGTGACGTCATGCGGAGTCACGAGCAGAGCCATGGCATTGTGACGTCCTCGTCGACGTGAGAGAGCTAGGAAAGAATTTCCGTGGAATGCTGGCGCAGGGGGTATTCAGAAGGTGAGGAATCCACAGGCAGAAGTATCCATCAGAAAATAAAGTACTTTAATCTCACAGCAAAAAGTAATACCACATAGTTCTATGGGGGAACATTTATAGGATTGCAATCTCATCTATGATCTCCAGTAAGGCGCTACATCCCATTCTTTTACTTGTCCCCTCTGTAGAAGTGCCTAATGTCTTTGATCCCTGGTATTGCCATAGTAGTATAGACGTTAATCAAGTGCTTTTCACTTCGGATTACTCCACTGACTTATGAATAGATCAGTTCAATGGCTACTTCTATTAGGAGCTCACATGGGCAAAAAGTCAATTGTTCATACTGTAGATTTCTCTCTGCCCTAAGTCTGTTAGTCTGTCGCAGCAAGGCCTTTTCTTGTACCGATCCGGTGGTGAATAGGTATAGACCTTTGGTTGTGATGGTGGATGATTTTGTTGAACTGGTACCTGTAGCAGTGACATCAGTGGTGAGAAGTTGCCACAACAGCTTCAATAAGATCAAGGTTTGCCGGGCAGGAACAGGCACAACAGGCCTGCATGGCAGCGCTCATCTATGGCAGTTGCTGCCTCCAGTTAGGTCATTAGCAGGTGGTTCTTTTTGACAGCTGCGGCCTCTGCCCCGGATCAGGGTTTTCCCCATTGGTGGTGTCAGCAGCTGTTCAGCTCACAATGGGAACTGCTTGGGGAGACCAGGAGACCCCATTCTTGGCTCCTAGCTCCCACTGACATTTAGCTTCTTCTGGGTAATCCTCACTCTGGGAGAATGCTGGGCTTCTCCTGGATAGTGTCTGATCTTACAGGGTCAGATACCCTCCTTCGCTCTCTTTTAAGGCAGACTTCTAGATACTAGGCAGACCCTTAGCTTCTCCAGCAAGAAATGCAGACTTCAGCTAATGTTCCATCACCTCTGGGACACATGGTGTCATGCAGGCACCGGCCACAGTCATATAGCACTCCTTTGAGTACTATGTGGAGCACTACATTCTTTAGTGAACAACAATATGGGACTGGAACACGACGGAGTGGTTTGGCTCCCACTTTTGAACTCAATTGAAAGACAGGAGATGTGGATCCACTATTGCACTTTTTACCTTTTCAGAACCGGTTTGGGTTGGTTCTCTCTCAAATGTAATTTTCTGGCTGTTTTTCAGACACTGCCTTCATACAAGGTGATGCTGGCGCTCACAGCAGAAACCAATGATACTAGCTTAAAGGAAGAGAACCCAAAAGGAAAAGTTACTGACCTTCGGTAATGCCTCATCTGGTAGAAACATGATTTAGCTGCAGATTCTTTACCTTGGAATTTCCCAGGCTTCAAACTGGATCTGGAAGATTTTTCTTCAAGCAATACCCTGGTGAACCGCTAGGTGGCATCAGTCGGCTCCGCGTGACATGGTCAGTATCATCTGCACCAGAAATGATGTCTACGCCACCTATATAGGCCCTATCTTGGCACACTGACATCAGTTAATTTTCACGACTTTCCAGGCCAGAAACGCCGACCCATGAAGAGTACAATCATCGGTGTGTTTTTAAGAAACTAGGTCCATGCAAGGGAATAACCCTGACCTTAGAAACATGGCTGCAGTGAAGGGAGGGTGGGTGGGTCAGTAAGGAATCTGCGGCTAGATCATTTCTCTACCAGATAAGGCATTACCAAAGGTAAGTATCTTGTCTATCTGATAGAGACATCTAGCCATAGATTCTTTACCTTTGAATAGATGCCCAAGCATGGCCATCCCCGGAGAAGGGATTGCAGACAAATTTTCAATATTGAAAATTCTGCAGGACTGAGCGGTCAAAATGGCTGCCCCTGTGGACTTGATGAACAAGTTACTTACCTTTGGTAATGCATTACCTGGTAGAAACAGGATCTAGCTACAGATTCCTTACATTAGAATCCTCCCCAGGTGCGAGACTGGATCAGGGAATGCTCCCATAGCACGTCCGTGTGCTGGCAGAGGGCATCACGCGACTCTGTATCGACGTCATCCACCGAGGCGCCGACGTCATTTTTTCCGGTGACTATTTTCTGCAATTGTAATGCGATGCCGCAAACTGAAACTGCCTATTGAACAGTGTGCTTAAACAAAACACATTCATGAGTCAAATAAATACTGAATTTCTAATAAAAATTCAGTATAGGAATATCGCAATAAAAAATCTTGCTATGCAAGAGAATTCCTACATCTAATATCACTGGATTCTCCTTATATTCTTTTCTCTTTTTAACATTTTTTTTTTTTTACTAAAGATGAAGACAGAACAATTGAGACCAAAGAGGAACGAGTTTGCAGAGAGGGAAGGATAGTAGGGTTGTTAAGAAATCTGCAGCTAGAACCTGTCTCTACCAGATACATAATGCATTACTGAATTTAAGTAACCTGTTCATCTGATAAAGACATCTAAATGCAGATTCCTTACTTTAGAATCAAATGCCAAAGCCATACCATCCCCGCAGGAGGGTCTGCGAACTGTAACCATAAAAGGTCTCTTATGACTAACCAGGTCCAGAAGAAGAGAATGGACTGGATATTTTTGATAATGGTGGTGAGCAGAAACATATGAAGTACCCAGAAGGGTTCAAAGGTAAATTGAGTCGCAAGACATGTAAACCATGGGAATAATCTACCCATTTCAGTAAGACCAAACAGCTTTAAAAGCTTCCCCCTCACAATAATTGTGGACAAAACCACAGTAACAAAAATGATAAGAAAATAAAATCATGGCAAAGGTACTACCGGTGGCAATAAGACTTTAACCCTTTGGTAAAATACTCAAGTCCGAACAGTATGTCCAAACTTGTGAACCCAGAACAGCTGGCCAAGCCACTGAACAACACCTGTAAACCATAGAAGGTCAGAACTGCTCTGCAAACTACACAGAGAAAATCCATCCTCCATGGAGAAAACAAATGTTTATATAAAAAGTCAAAGGTAACATTAGTCCCTGTTGACAAAGAAGCAGTCCTTCCATAGAAAAAAGAAACATATCTGTATAAGGACCTTCAGAACATTGAAAAAAGAACTAGAGAAGTGCAAGGACCTTTAGAATATACCATATACACAAAAGTACATATACATATAGGAAGGCATAGGTGTAACATGATCAACTTCCATGCATTCACCAAGAATATTTCTATATTACAAGGAGGTAAATAGAGACAATAATCCACAGGTAACAGTGACATAACAGTATGTGACTATAGAGGAATTATATCCATAGAAAAGCAAAGGCATCTAACCCATCAGGGTAATGCAATTTGCCTAAATGTCCACCATTAAACAATTATAGCATAAGATCGGATAAGATATCTATATCTATAGCTATCTTAGATAGCTAAAGACCCACAAAGCATTCACTGCTGCAGTGTGTCAAAGATATTGTATTGTATTGTAAGTGCATTTATGTAGCACTTAATACCCGTGACAAGGGGTCGATATGCTTTTTCGGCAAGTAGCACGCTACTCTGGAACACATAAATGATTAGTGGTGAGTTAGTATAGTGAAAAACAAAAGTAATTTGATGGTAGATATGTTAGTCAGTTATTTGTATTGAGAAGGATAGGGGAGGGATGTTTTGGAGCTCACAGCAGTAGGAGGAGGCCTGGAATGGGTTTAGGAAGGCTTGTTTTGGGGAATTAGAATAGTAAAAGAGGTATGAAATAGATAAGAATGAACTAAATGGACAATCTTACAGTTAGAGCTTGGCCACATTTGCCGACTAATGCTATGATTTTACTCATGAGAAGATACTTATGCATTGAAACTGTAGTTGTATCTACATAGTTAACTAAATGTTCTGGCATATTCTTATGTTTTGCTGTATTACCACAAATAGTGCTTCCATTGCTTGTCATTTATATAAACTTTCTTAATACATTTGAACAACACAATTTAAAATACTCCATGTTTTGGAATCTTGTTTCTTTGCAAAACACGGGAATAAAACATAATTTCGTAATTACAAATGTCGTCATTTTTCTAATGTGTCTCGCACTAATATCTTTAAAATAATTTTTTTTGCAGGACATAACTATCTGTTTCTAGCCATAGCTGAAATTCAGAAGGCTATTTAGGTTTTCATGAGCCCATATTCACCAATCTAGTGATTAGCTAGTTATAAACCCCCATCAATGCCCTCCTTTAGGTGGAATTTCTAAGTGGGTGGACCAGCCTCTGAATATTGAGACTGCATCAGGTGTTAGATCGAAACCTAGACAGTTGGTCCTGTATATATAAGAACCTGCTGCTAATAGAGTAGAACTGGGAAAGTACATAGAATGTGGATCAGTCTACATTGCCTTGACATCAGAGACATGAATTTGTGATCTCATATTTACATTTATGAAGATATGCAAGGATATTATAGATCAGCCATTGTGATAAGGATGCAGGTTTCTGCGATTTGCATCACGCACTGTTTTAAGAATGTGATCACAAGCTTCATTCCAAATTGTGGAGTTAATTTCAAGGACTGCTTCCATTTCAAGTGCCTTTAGAATTCTCTCTAGAAAAGGGGCAAATGTATTTTATCCTTTCGCATATATTTGCCTGAACTTACCAATCCCCTTATACCTGGGCCATATAATGGGGAGTCTTCGCAGAGATGGTATTGAATAACGCCCAGAAACTGTTGGTGTGCTATAGTTACAATTGCTGGTTCTGCCTAAAGTATGTGAAAATTTTTGTTTTAACTGTATGCATTGGATTTGTTGGTTTTGCAAATATTTCACCAGTCACTGCAACATCTGCACTAATATTTCATTGCACCTCCTAGTGATTTTGCTTTATATTATACGTTATTTTGCTTAGTTGAAAAATACTGCTAGGGGGGCGTGGCCAAGATGGCGGGCGGATAAGACGTGTCTTTGTGTCTCTCCGGTTTCGCCAAGACATAGCACAAACCTAGCCTACTCCCATGAGTTGTCGCCGGTGGAGGGACATGCTGGTCTGTTCCTGCAGTCCCAGCAGCGCTGTGGGAGCTCTCCGGAGGATAGAAGCGCGGATTGTGGATTGTGGAGATGCTGGCTGGAGGCCGAATCGTTGTGCAAGGAGCAGAGCGCTGCAGTGTCGGGCCCTGCTGGGAGGTGAGGCGAGTCTCAGCCTTTCGCTCTGGGATGAGCGAACCACTGCCGCAGCAGAGTGCCCTGTGGTTGCCGAGCGGCACCAGGAGGACCAGTGCAGTGCACCGGCTCTTGCATGCGGCAGATAAAGGGGACAGGCGCTGGCCGCAGGTGGGTGGGTCCTGGTGTAGGCCTGCACCCTGACTGAGTGGAAAGAAGCATGGGCGAAGAGACTGCGAGAGCAAACCACTCATACCATCCCAGAGCAGACGTCGGTGGGTCCGTGTGCCCTCTGTGAACTTCCCCTGGGACGTGAGGTACTGCCGCTTATGGCGCAGAAGGTGCACAGCACCAGTGGGAGGGGCACCGGATTTTGGCAGATGACGGGGACCGGCGACGCAAGGCTAAGAGGACCCTCTTCAAATAAAGAGAGCAGAGGGAGGGCCCCGGCCCCGATGGCTCACCTCGGGCCTCCTGTATCTGGCCCGGGGAGTGTTTTGGTGCTGGGAACCACAGCTAACATCTACTTCGGTGGCTGACCCCGTGAGGGGGCCCTGGATGGGAGTAGCACTCAAAAGGCCTCACAAGGCCCAGGGCTTGAAGGAGATCCTTTTGTCGACGGGGAGCCAGTGCAGGTTCCTCAGGTGGGGGGTGATGTGGTGGCAGCGCAGCACTTCGAGGATCAGGCGTGCAGAGGCTTTCTGGATTCTTTGCAGTCTGTTGATGAGCTTGGTCAGGGCTCCGGCGTAGAGGGCGTTTCCGTAGTTGAGTCTGCTGCTGATTAGGGCCTGGGTGACTGTTTTCCTTGTGTCTGTTGGGATCCATCTGTAGATCTTGCGGAGCATACGGAGGGTGTTGAAGCAGGTGGAGGAGACCGCGTTGACTTGTTTGCTCATGGTGAGTTTCGAGTTGAGGATGACTCCCAGGTTGCGTGCTTGGTTGGTAGGTGCGGGGGGTGTCCCTAGCGATGCGGGCCACCAGAAGTCGTCCCATGCTGAGGGGTTGGGCCCGAGGATGAGGATGAGGATCTCCATCTTGTCTGTGTTCAGCTTAAGGCGGCTATCCTCCATCCAGCCAGCGACCGCCTTCATTCCCTGGTGGAGGTTAGATTTGGTGGTGAGGGAGAGGATCAGTTGTGTGTCGTCGGCTTATGTGACTCATCCTACACACGATAAGGGTCACATATTAGACCAAGTCTTCTCTAACAAACCCATTGAAATGGATTCCTCGTCTCCTGTAGTTTGGTCTGATCATTTTCTACTAACTTTTAGCATCAAGGATTTGACTGCTGTAACACCTAAAACTTATACATCTCGCACAAATAGTTTCAGATCTTTTAATTCTATGACCCCTGCGGCCGTAGAAACTTTTCTGGAAATGTATCCCCTTGCACCTACGGACAATCTGGCTGATGGTCTTTCCTCTTTTGATAACTGGCTCGAATCCTGTGTTAATCACCTGGCCCCTCTTCAAAGCCGTGTTGCCATTAGGGGAAGACCTACTGCACCGTGGTTCACGGCTGACCTTAGGAAAACCAAATCCCACTGTAAACAACTTGAAAGGTCATGGCGTCAGGGTTATGATGTTTGTGCTAAGCTCACCTACAAAAACGCTTTAAAAACCTATCACCACAACATTCGCTTAGCTAAAACCTGCTATTTGAACCATAAAATTGAGCTTGCTGGTAACAAGTGTGCTGAACTTTTTCAAGTAGTGAAAGATTTTACCTCTCCAAATGTTATAAAAAAACCTTTTTCCCCTACCAAGGCTTGGACCGATACCATTGCCGATTTTGTTTTTTACCAAAATCTCAACTATACAAGCTTCTTTTGATTCATCTAGCCTTAATCATGTCTCAGAGCTTGATGGGCAGCTTGAAAAATCCCCTCCTACTCTTAATCACCTTACTCACTTTCCCGTCATCCCTCTGGAGAAATCTCTACTTCTTCTCCGTGCCCTGAAATCTGGCTCCCCGATCGATCCCTGTCCTGCGAAAATTCTGGCATCTATTGCTGAGATAATTAACCCTGCTGTCAACAAATTACTAAATCTCTCACTGTCTACAGGGACTGTTCCGGAGCAATGGAAGCTGGGAAAAATTCCCCCTCTGCTGAAAAAATCTTCCGCTGACCCCTTGATAGCGAGTAATTACAGACCCATCTCACTGCTCCCCGCCTTATCCAAAACCTTGGAGAAGTACGTTAACAACATCCTCGGAGATTTCCTGGAATCAAATAACATCTTACACTCTAGCCAATCTGGTTTTCGGGCTAACTTTAGCACTGAAACAGCTCTCCTTGAGGTCTCTGAACTAATCAAAGTCACCTTGGACGGGGGCGGCCGAGCAGTGCTGGTCCTTCTTGATTTATCAGCGGCTTTCGATACCGTCCCCCATGACCTTCTCTTAGATCGTCTATGGAGGTGCGGTATCGGGCACCTCGCCCTGCAGTGGTTCCGATCTTATCTCACGAATAGACAACAAACCGTCTGGTCCCCCCCTTTTGAAGCTCACATTGCAGCCATGAATGTAGGAGTCCATCAGGGCTCCATTCTGAGCCCTACCCTTTTTAATGTGTTTGTGGCACCCCTGGCAACACTGGCTGAATCATTCGACGCCAAAATCGTCTCGTATGCAGACGATACCCAATTACTTTTTACGTGTGCCAGGGATGAAGTCCTGGACGGTAATAAGATCAAGCTCTGCCTTTCAGCAGTTTTCAGCTGACTTAACATCAACCACCTGAAATGCAATTCAGATAAATCTGAAATGATCTTTTTTGGCGGTCCACCTGATGAAAATTGGCGTGCCTGGTGGCCATCAAATATGCTTCCGCCCACACAATTGGCCACTACTGTAAAGAATCTTGGGGTCAAACTAGACAGTAAACTTTCTATGAACACTCAGGTACAGTCTTTGGTGGGTACCTGTTTTGCTCTGCTCAGGATGTTACGGAATTTTCTTCCCCTGCTCTCGCAATCCCACAGAAGGACAGTGGTGCAGGCTTTGATCCTGTCCCGCCTTGACTATGTCAATGTCCTTTATCTGGGCATTCTGGAATTCCTTCTTAACCGCCTTCAAGTGGCCCAAAATGCTGCTGCACGAGCAATCTTTCTTGCTGATCGACGCACCCACACCTCCCCTCTTCTCAAAAGACTTCATTGGCTGCCGATCCGAAAAACAAATTCACTTCAAGGCTTTGGTTCTTGCTTTTAAGGCCTCTCATAATATCGGTGCTCCCTATTTGAGAGCCCGTTGTCTCCACTACGTTCCTACACGTTCGCTACGGTCTTCCTCTGCACATTTGCTCCGTACGCCCAGGTTTCACCTTTCACGACAGGGCGGCCGCTCTTTTCAGGTCTTGGTATCGTCCTTATGGAACAAACTCCCTGTTAAGATGCGCCAGGAAAAAGATCTTTTCTGCTTCCGTCGCGAACTTAAAACATTGCTGTTCTAATCCCTCCTAAGGTTGTCTTTTCCTCTCAGCCAGCACTTTAGGCTTGCGTTACAGGTCCTGTGGTCAGCGCCGGGACACTCCTGGGAGTAGCCGTGCGCTTAACAAATACCTTGTAACATAACATTATGTTGAGGTCGTGATGTCGAGCGATGCGTGCGAGAGGCGCCATGTAGACGTTGAACAGCGTTGGGCTGAGGGAGGATCCTTGCGGAACGCCGCAGATTATCTCGGAGGCTTCGGATCGGAACGTGGGGAGGCGGACTCTCTGGGTTCTGCCGGAGAGGAAGGAGTAGGCCCAGTCCAGGGCCTTGTCTTAGATCCCTGCGTCGTGGAGTCGTTTGCGTAGTGTGCGGTGGCAGACGGTGCCGAAGGCGGCGGAGAGGTCCAGAAGGATGAGGGCCGCCGTCTCGCTGTTGTCCAGTAGGATCCTGATGTCATCTGTGGCGGCGATGAGGGCGGTCTCAGTGCTGTAGTTGCTGCGGAATCCTGACTGGGAGGGGTCCAAGATGCTGTTGTCTTTGAGGTAGCGGGTGAGCTGGATATTGACTATCTTCTCGATGACCTTACCTGGGAACGGAAGCATGGAGATAAGCCGGAAGTTTTTGATTTTCCTCGGGTCCGCCTTGGGTTTCTTCAGTGGGGCGTTGATCTCGGCGTGTTTCCAGCTCTCAGGGAAGGTCGCGGTCTCGAAGGAGAGGTTGATGATGTTGCGCAGGTGGGGTGCGATGGAGCTGCCGGCTTTGTTGAAGATGTGGTGTGGAAAAGGGTCAGACGGCGAGCCGGAGTGGATTGTCCCCATGGTCTTGATTGTGTCTTCGATGTTCACGTTGGCCCAGGTTGTCAGGGGGTCGTGGTCTGTGGGGTGAGGTGGGTCCGGCGTGTTGGGGCCTGTTAGGGTCGTCCGGGGGTAGAGGCTGTCGTGGATGTCAGCGATCTTGCGGTGAAAGAAGGTGGCGAGGGAGTCACACAGGGCTTGCGACGGCGGGATGTTGTTGGCATTGGAGCTGGGGTTCCTTCATGACGTTGAAGAGCTCCTTGCTGTTGTGTGCGTTGTTGTCGAGGCGGTCTTTGAAGGAGGTCCTCTTGGCGGTCCTGATGAGGTGGTGGTTGCGGATGGCATCTTTGTGGGCTGCGCGGCTGCCCGGCGACTTCTCGCTGTGCCATATGTTCTCCAACTTCCGGCAGGTGCGCTTTGACGCTAGGAGTTCCGGGGTGAACCAGTTGTCTCTCTTGCTGGTGTCTCTGGGGGTTTGTTTATTCAGCGGGGCTAAGGTGTTGGCGCAGTCGTCCATCCATCGTCTAAGGGTGCGCGCACCATCGTCGGGGTTGGAGGGATTGGTCGGTGGGTTGAGTGCGAGGTTTGTCTGTAGTTGTACTTCGGTGATTTTGCCACAGCAGCGAAGGGGGATCTGTAGGGTGCGGTGATGTGCGATGGGTTTCCGGAAGGTGAAGTGGATGCAGTGGTAGTCGGTCCAGGTGGGTTCGGAGACGTGGCTGAAGGAGACGTGGGGGCTTGAGGAGAAGATGGCGTCGAGCGTGTGTCCGGCGATGTGGGTCGACGTCGTGACGAGCTGTTCCAGTCCGAGGTTGGCGAGGTTGTCTATCAGGGTGGAGGAGTTGCTGTCGTTGTTGTTCTCCAGATGGAAGTTCAGGTCTCCGAGGAGGATGTAGTCGGTGGAGGTCAGTGCGTGCGTGCTGATGAAGTCGGCAATGGCGTAGCAGAATTGTGGTCGGGGTCCGGGTGGTCTGTAGACGAGGGTGCCTCTTAGGGTGGTCTTGGGGTCCGTGTGGATTTGGAAGTGCATGTGTTCGGCGGTGCTGAGAGTGTCGTCGGTGTTTGTTGAGACCCGGATGGTCTTCTTGTGGACGATGGCGATTCCTCCTCCGACTCCGTTGGTGCGGTCTCTGTGGGCGATCTTGTATCTGTGGGGGATGGCTATGTCGATGACTGGAGAGGAGGCTTCGTTCATCCAGGTCTCGGTCAGGAAGGCGACGTCTGGTCATGCAGTGTCAAGTTTGTCCCAGAGCTCGATGGCGTGTTTGAGTGCGGAGCGGGTGTTGATCAGGATGCATCGGAGCTGGTTGTGTTCTGTCGTGGCGGGTGTCCCTGCATCTTCGATGCAGGAGAAGCTGCAGTTCTGGCAGACGAAGGGACCGTGGGTGGGCTTCGGGGCGGCCCTGCAGCAGGTAAGGGTCCGTCCTGGGTTGAGAGCGATGAGGGTGCTGGCGACGTATTGGAGGCGGTCTTCATGGCTGGTGCGGGGGACAGGGGTTCTGGCGCTGGGCGCGGGCCGATCGCGGACGGGCGCAGATGGGCTTGCCTTAGGCGGCACGCCAGCAGTGCGCACGGCCCCAATTTAAGGGGAGGATCCTTTGAAAGGAAAGGTGAGGTCATCTACTTAGTGGACCTAGGCACCCTAACAAGTCCCCACAGGGTACTTCATGTGAACAACCTAAACTCTTTTGTGGACAGGGTTGACATGAGCTAGCTCATGGCAACTGATGAGGGACAGGAGGATGAGAGTGACCCTCACCCTGATCTTCTTTCTCAGAACCCTGCTGATGGGTCAGTTGCTGGAGTAGCCTTGGCAAGCATCCTGAGTGACCAGCAGCAATCTGATTGCAGGATGGTTCTCAATCAGTACAAGCATATGTTTTCTCTGACACCCAGTCAAACCACCTGGTGTACCCATGAAGTGGACACAGGTGACAGTCTGACAGTAAAGAACAACATTTACAGACAGCCTGACCATGTCAGAGACTGCATCCGGACAGAGGTTCAAAAGATGCTGGAATTGGGGGTCATTGAGCCTTCAGATAGCCCAAGGCTAGTCCAGTAGTCCTTGTACCAAACTTCACACCCAAGGGTGTAAAAAGAGAGATTATGTTTTGTGTGGACTACAGAGGCCCCAATGCAGACACTAGCACTGATGCCCATCCTATTCCAAGGGCAGATGAGCTCATAGATACTTTGGGCTCAGCCAAGTTTCTGAGTACATTTGACCTGACTGCTGGCTACTGGCAAATCAGACTAGCTGAGGATGCCAAGCCAAAAACAGCATTTTTAACCCCCAGTGGGCATTATCAATTTATTGAGATGCCCTTTGGCCTGGAGAATGCACCTGCCACATTTCAGAGGTTGGCGAACAAAAATTTCACATGTCTGGAAGCCTATAGTGCAACAGATCTAGATGATATTGCTGTATTTAGCTCCACCTCGGAGGAACACCTGGCCCACTCAGGAAGTTTCTGGAGGTCCTGCAAAAGGCAGACCTCACTATCAAGGACACCAAGTGCCAGATAGGGCAGAGCAAGGTTGCATACTTGAGTCACCCGGTAGGTGGAGGCCAAGTTCAACCAATCGAAAGCAAAATCCAGACCATCATGGACTGGGTTGCTCCCACTACCCAGACTCAGGTCAGAGCTTTCTTGGGCCTGACTGGATACTACAGGAGGTTTGTCTAGGAATATGGGTCCATAGTGACTCCCCTTAATGATCTTACCTCCAAGAGACTGCCAAATAAAGTTCAGTGGACAGTTAGCTGTCAAAAGGCATTTGATGGCCTGAAGCAGGCCATAAGAGGGAGGCCTTTACTGTGGTCCGGGCCCTGAAGAAGTTAAGACCATACCTGTTTGGTACTCAGACAGACCATAAGCCCCTCTTATGGCTTAAACAAATGAAGGGTGAAAATCCCAAACCTTCGAGGTGGTCTGTTTCCCTACAGGGGATGGACTATTGAGTGGCACATAGGCCTGGGAGTAACCATGCCAATGCAGGTGGACTCTCCAGATATTTCCACTTAGAAAATGAAGACTCAAATGGGCAAGGTTAGTCTCCTCTCCTTACATTGGGGGGGGGGGGGGTGTAGGAAAGTAGGATAAACTTTCATGGTCACCCTGACTTTTTGCTGGTGTCATTATGTTTTTCTGACTAGTCTGACTGGGATCCTGCTAATCAGGACCCCAGTCTCTGTGGTTCTTCCCTAAATTGGACATGGTGAGTACCCAGGTATCCTCCAGAATGGCTACTGGTGTACCCTTGTATGTCCCTAGTATATGGTACTAAGCTACCTAGGGCATTGGTACATCAGGGCTCTTCCATGGGCTGCAGCATGTATTATGCCACGTCTGAAAGACCACTCAAATTGTGACTCAAGGCCTGCCATTGCAGCCTGTGTAAGCTGGTGCTAGCACCACTTACGAGAGATATAGGTTTCCCTATATCTGACGTCACTACACTTAAAATCTATAAGTCACCCCTAAGGCAGGCATTTCAATCCTGAAGGCAGGGTGCTGGGTCGTAAGTGTGAGGGTGCCCCTGCATGAGGGGGGCACCCCTACAACCTTCGGAGTCCATTCTCCTGGGTTGTAAGTGCATCAGCCATTATGACACAGAGTAGCCATGGGTCATTACGCGATGTCCATCTCTAAACTGGCTGTAACAAACCCTGTCATGTTTGGTATCAAACATGGGGCAAACAAGCGTTGCTTGATATTCGCGACCACTGCTAGGTGCTAGGTGCTATATATATATGCTATATCTTTCCGGTCAGTCCAGCTGCGGAAAGCTTTCTTTTTAAAACTGTTGTTCCTGCTTATGACTTTTAAAACTTTGCCTGATGTACTCTTTTAAAATCGCTGGTCTTGCTCATGCTCATGACTTTTAATTTTGCCTGCTTGCACATGTCTTACAAACACTGTATTTGCACATCATCTTAAATTGTTTTAAATACCTCGTACTGCTTGTACCTTTGTTCATTGCTGCCTCGCCTGTGAGCTGCCCCTGACCCCGTTCCGTCACGGCTGGTGCCGATTGAGCAGAGGGTCGTCGGGGCTAGTACTCACTTCCGGCTGTACCGGATATTGTAGGTTAGCGTTTCAGCGGCGCACGTCCCACACGCCCCCCTCCCTACTTAACCTGACTGAGGGCGCGGACGCGCGCAGCGTTGCTTGATATTCGCGACCACTGCTAGGTGCTAGGTGCTATATCTATATGCTATATCTTTCCGGTCAGTCCAGCTGCGGAAAGCTTTCTTTTTAAAACTGTTGTTCCTGCTTATGACTTTTAAAACTTTGCCTGATGTACTCTTTTAAAATCGCTGGTCTTGCTCATGCTCATGACTTTTAATTTTGCCTGCTTGCACATGTCTTACAAACACTGTATTTGCACATCATCTTAAATTGTTTTAAATACCTCGTACTGCTTGTACCTTTGTTCATTGCTGCCTCGCCTGTGAGCTGCCCCTGACCCCGTTCCGTCACGGCTAGTGCCGATTGAGCGGAGGGTCGTCGGGGCTAGTACTCACTTCCGGCTGTACCGGATATTGTAGGTTAGCGTTTCAGCGGCGCACGACCCACACGCCCCCCTCACTACTTAACCTGACTGAGGGCGCGGACGCGCGCAGCGTTGCTTGATATTCGCGACCACTGCTAGGTGCTAGGTGCTATATCTATATGCTATATCTTTCCGGTCAGTCCAGCTGCGGAAAGCTTTCTTTTTAAAACTGTTGTTCCTGCTTATGACTTTTAAAACTTTGCCTGATGTACTCTTTTAAAATCGCTGGTCTTGCTCATGCTCATGACTTTTAATTTTGCCTGCTTGCACATGTCTTACAAACACTGTATTTGCACATCATCTTAAATTGTTTTAAATACCTCGTACTGCTTGTACCTTTGTTCATTGCTGCCTCGCCTGTGAGCTGCCCCTGACCCCGTTCCGTCACGGCTGGTGCCGATTGAGCGGAGGGTCGTCGGGGCTAGTACTCACTTCCGGCTGTACCGGATATTGTAGGTTAGCGTTTCAGCGGCGCACGTCCCACACGCCCCCCTCACTACTTAACCTGACTGAGGGCGCGGACGCGCGCAGCGTTGCTTGATATTCGCGACCACTGCTAGGTGCTAGGTGCTATATCTATATGCTATATCTTTCCGGTCAGTCCAGCTGCGGAAAGCTTTCTTTTTAAAACTGTTGTTCCTGCTTATGACTTTTAAAACTTTGCCTGATGTACTCTTTTAAAATCGCTGGTCTTGCTCATGCTCATGACTTTTAATTTTGCCTGCTTGCACATGTCTTACAAACACTGTATTTGCACATCATCTTAAATTGTTTTAAATACCTCGTACTGCTTGTACCTTTGTTCATTGCTGCCTCGCCTGTGAGCTGCCCCTGACCCCGTTCCGTCACGGCTGGTGCCGATTGAGCGGAGGGTCGTCGGGGCTAGTACTCACTTCCGGCTGTACCGGATATTGTAGGATAGCGTTTCAGCAGCGCACGTCCCACACGCCCCCCTCGCTACTTAACCTGACTGAGGGCGCGGACGCGCGCAGCGTTGCTTGATATTCGCGACCACTGCTAGGTGCTAGGTGCTATATCTATATGCTATATCTTTCCGGTCAGTCCAGCTGCGGAAAGCTTTCTTTTTAAAACTGTTGTTCCTGCTTATGACTTTTAAAACTTTGCCTGATGTACTCTTTTAAAATCGCTGGTCTTGCTCATGCTCATGACTTTTAATTTTGCCTGCTTGCACATGTCTTACAAACACTGTATTTGCACATCATCTTAAATTGTTTTAAATACCTCGTACTGCTTGTACCTTTGTTCATTGCTGCCTCGCCTGTGAGCTGCCCCTGACCCCGTTCCGTCACGGCTGGTGCCGATTGAGCGGAGGGTCGTCGGGGCTAGTACTCACTTCCGGCTGTACCGGATATTGTAGGTTAGCGTTTCAGCGGCGCACGTCCCACACGCCCCCCTCGCTACTTAACCTGACTGAGGGCGCGGACGCGCGTAGCGGCGCGCCAGCGGCGCGCCGGCAGCGCGCCAAAGGCAAGCCCGTCTGCGCCCGTCCGCGCCAAGTCCGCTGTACGCTGCCAGTCCCCTTGTGTCTTTACTTGTACTATGTTTACATATACACGGGAGGGGCTTCTCTCATATCGGGCTCAATCAGCCTGTATGCCTCACCTTTTCTACCCTGGTTTTCCTATGGTGCAATGCCCCCATTGTGGCTTTGTGACTACCGAGACCTCCTCACCCCCGGACAAGTTAACACACCTCAAGGTGTTTAGCCTGAACTGTAGGTCCCTGGTTAGCCACTATGAGGATATTTACGATGTCCTAGCTGACCAGACCCCTGACATATTGTTTCTTACGGAGACATGGCTAACTAAAGATACTTTAGCCATTCCGACCTTGTCCCTCCCCTCAGGATACTTAATACAGGTCCAGAACAGACCGGTAAAGAGAGGGGGGGGCCTAGCAGTGATTTTTAAATCCTTTTTCTCCTGCTCGCTCTCCCCGGCCAATATTGCGGACTGTGAGAGCTCTCTTTTCAAGATCAAGATCATGGATACTTTTACTCTAACAGGGCTACTAATTTATCGCCCTCCCGGCCCTGTAAGTTCCTTTCGGGAATCTTTGGTCGCTGCTGTCTCCACTATGGCTCTGAATTCCGCGAACTTTAGCCTATTAGGAGACTTAAACCTTCATTTTGAATGTAGTGATGTCCCCATGGTGAGAGGTCTCCTAGATGATTTAGAAGCTTGCCAACTCACACAGCTTGTTAAAGGGCCCTCCCATGTAGCAGGACATTTATTGGACCCAGTGTTTTCAAACATTTCGGCCATTATTGCCTTCCTCCCAAGTCCTCTCAGTTGGACAGACCATTATTTGGTTCATTTTTCTATCAAGGTAGCTGATAATTTTAAAAGACAGTTTCCCCCTCCTATTCCAAGGCGCCCATGGCACAAACTAGACAGTAGTCTGTTTATAGATGACCTGAAAATCACGCGCCCTGTCTGGTCGGCGAATCTGGAGGAAGCAGATGCCGCATATAGAGACTGGATTAATAAATCTCTCGACCAACTGATTCCCGTGACACTGTCCAAGTCCAAGCGTGGACAATCTCACCTCTGGTACTCAGAGACACTTGCTGAACAAAAAAAGCAATGCAAGCTGCTTGAACGCGCTTGGAGAAAATCCTATGACTCCCAAGCCAAAATTAAATTCAGGGCTGCAACCAAAACGTATCATAAACTAATAAAAAAAGCCAAGGCTAGATATTACACTGACATGATTCTATCAAGTGTAAATCAATCTAAAACCATATTCTCCATGGTGAAAGACATGACTAAGCTACCAGAAGGCCCCAGTAACATGATTACCTCTAATGCTCATTGTAATGAGATTGCCACTTTTTTTATAAATAAAGTTAAGGATATTTATAAGTCCTTTTCTTCAACTGACGCAAGCCCTGATTCTTTCATACCCGAGATCCCACAGGATCTCCCACATTCTCTCTGTATCCTCCCCCCTATTTCAGCGGACCAGATGGCTAGGCTGACCGTAAAAATTAAATCTGGCTCCCCGGAGGATCCTGTAAAACCCGAAATGGCGCGACTTCATAAGGATCCCATTTTGTTAGAGGGTCAAAATCTGATCAATAAAACTCTGGACTCATCTTCAATACCTAGATCCTGGAAGCACGCTAAGGTCGTCCCTCTATTAAAAAAACCCACTTTGGATCCCTCTAAACCGGAAAATTTCCGACCGATATCTCTGCTACCTTATCTATCCAAGATAGCGGAATCTCATGTAAATTCCATTATGATGAACTATCTTGAGGTCAATGGAATCTTAGACGACTCCCAAAACGGTTTTCGGGCAAATCATAGTACAGAATCAGCCCTACTTGCCGTTACAGAATAACTGAGGGAGGTACAGGACCAAGGTGTTACAGCTGCACTGGTCCTATTGGACTTAAGCGCAGCTTTCGATACGGTCTCCCATGAGATCCTCTTAAGAAGACTGTGGGAGATCGGGGTCCGAGATGGAGCCCTAGAGTGGTTCGTCTCTTTTTTGACGGACCGCTCCTTCCAGGTCCATGCTCCTCCATATAAATCAGGAAGGTTTCCGCTGCGGTGTGGTGTTCCCCAGGGGTCCGCACTTAGCCCCACTTTATTCAATGTGTACGTACGCCCCCTGGCCATATTGGCCAGAGCTCATAACATCAAATTAACATCTTATGCGGATGATACACAGTTTATTTTCTCCTTCTCCAGTGATACCAATGCTGACAAAATTAAGTTCCAGGAAGATCTGTCAGACATTGCTAAGTGGATGACTGATAATCGTCTCCAGCTTAATTCATCCAAGATGGAGGTACTACTGGTTGGAAAAGAGATTAAAAAATGGGATGATCAGTGGTGGCCGCCTGCATTGGGCCCGGCACCCACCCCTAAGAAGGAAGTTAAAAACTTGGGTATTATGGTCGATAACCGACTAGATCTTGATTCCCATGCCAAAAAGGTGGCAGGCATGTGCTACGGCCGTCTACGGTCTTTGAGACCCATTTTGGGTTTTTTCGAACCCCAAGTCCGCCAGATGATTATCCAGGCCATGGTGCTGTTGAACATTGACTACTGCAATGCCCTTATGCTGGGCTCCAATCAATCTACGATTTACAGACTGCAAAGAGCTCAGAATGCGGCCGCACGTAGTCTGTTTGGTTTGCCAAAAAACTGTCACATCTCCCCTATCCTTCATCGTCTGCATTGGCTGCCTGTAAAGCAGCGTATTCAATTCAAGGCACTTTGCCTTATTCATAAAATTCTTTATTCCTCAGGCCCCAAAATTCTACAAAACCTAAGTGCCCCTTACATCCCCATTCGGGCGCTTCGCTCTGCAGATCTGTTTCTGGCTCACATTCCTAAGATTCGGAAGAGCAGAGCAGGAGGCCGATCCTTCAGATACTTGGCCCCGAAATTGTGAAACACAATCCCGCAAGAAGCCCGTGTTATCATGAATCATTTGTCTTTTAGAAAGAGAATTAAGACTTGGCTATTTACCACTCTATAGGCCAGGTTTTTCTGTGGTTCCTTCCCTGGCCTGGTTGTTGTGTTTCTGGCTCGTCTGCAAGCGCTGGGACGCCCCGTTGCTGGGGTAGCCATGCGCTATATAAGCTACCTTAACATAACATAACATAACATAAAGCTCCACCCTGAGGCCCTCAGTGCTCCCAGTCTTCCAGAACTCGACAGCAAGCTAGGGTTGAAGCCAAACATTGACATTTCTGCCCTCCTGCTGCTGAGCCAAGATCAAGAAGGGGAAGGCAGAACAATAGATATCCTGTCACAGGGAGGTGTGACCACCTCCCAGACAGTGTTTAGTGTATTGGGGCAGGGTGGGGACGCTTGCCAGCTTCACTGAGAATGCTTGAAGGGCACATTTGGTGCCCTCCTTGCATACTCTAGTTCAAACCAGTTCAGGGAACCGTTGGCTCCAACTCTGGCGCAAAACTGGTAAAAGGACATGGGAGTATCCTCCTCACTGTCCAGCCCCTCCTCTGGGAGAGACTCCTGAATTGTCCCAACCCTTTCCTAAGGGTACTTAAGGACTTACCTGTGGGTGGGTCGCTGGACTTCGCTCTGTGAACCGAGACTGCACTGGGGAAGATTCCTGCTGCTCCTGGTCTCATCATCCTGCTGGCCTTCAGCAACGTCTGTGCCCATGCTCCATACAGGTTCTTCACCAGGCCTGTGGACATCCAAGACACCTGAGGGAATCTCCACTGGAGTGAAGGAGTCACTCCCGTGCATCTGCAGGCACTGCAACACAGCTGACCGGTATGCTGATCCTGGGCTCCCACAGACTCCTAAAGGCTCAGCAACATAGGTGGTGATTCTGCAACTCTCTCGAGGCCTGCACTGTCTTCATACCGAGTTTGAGGGCAGTATCCTTCGTCCAAACCGGTGGAAAAGGACTTCTGTGCATCGCATCAACTTGCCATTGTCAAGGCTTGTTGACTCTCTCCTCCAGAGATCTCCGGGCATCAAGAACCTCCAACCTCAAGTACTCCTGCAGCCAAGATCTTTGCAAACACCGCTTCCTTTTCACCGTGGGTCTTCTTCATTGGTGAGCTCCTCGAAGTCCTCTTGTGACTCCTGTGTCTCCCTGCTTGCTCGGGCCTGTCCTGACTTACCTGCTTGTGGTGAGTCACTTGGACCTTGCTGGTCCCGACGTTGCACCTTTTTCTCCGAGTACGTTGGTTGCTACTGCCAAGGCGTGGTAGTGCCCCTACCGAACACTGACCCCCTGGCTCTTGACATCTGACGTGGGACAGCTTGTGAATGGCTCCTGGTCTTCCACAGCATCGTCTGGTCCGCACAGCTGCAACTTCAAGGGCACTGTCAACTCCCTTACATCTACCAACATCAATGGGCATTCGTCTTCCGAGCCTCCTGGTCACTCCTAAGAGGCATAGACTCTGTCCCCTCTTCTTGCAGGTTCTCCTCACCTTGAATCCACCTTTGGGTTCCACCGGACTCCTTCGTCATCTTCTCCAGCTGCATCTTTCCTGAAGTCCTCCATTGTGGTCTACCGCGGTTTCCGACGTCACTTGACAACTATGTAACCGGCTTCCCTGGTGTAGATATCCTGGTTCCAGGGGTATCCACAGGTAGGGTGACTCTTTAAGCTTCAATTTTCCACGGGGTTTCTTCGGGGTCTACTGGGAAGGGTCCTTTTTCTTTAAAAATTGCAATGCGACTTACCTATTGACTAACATTGAGCACACGGTCATGTTCCCACTTAGCACATACCCTCCGTGGGGTTCCTAGATAATCACCTAGGGTGGTTCCTTGGGTCTACGGCCCTTGTATGTCTTCTGGGTCCCTTCTTGACTTGAATCATGGTTTGCATTCCACTATTTTAGTATATTAATTGGTGTAGTCCCCCCTGGAGACCACTGTGTATTTATTCTACTTATGTGTTCTACTTCCTAAGCATTGTGTGTATTGTGTTTGTATCTCCGGATAGGAGATAATACAATGTGTTAGTGAGTGTTTGTAATAAATTCATATTTTTATAACTACACTGTGTGATTCTTTTTCACTCAACCTATACCATAAGGTTAAGTACTTGTAAAACAAGTTGCTTTACACTCCTTCTGGACTAAGCTTGAAGGCTGCTCTCCACAGCTACCACTTAGAGAGCTTTCTAAGGTTGTCTAAGACCATTAAAATCACCATGAGGGTTGTCTGGATTAGTGCAGGGTGCCACACTTACATAAGTGCACCCATATACTAAGCCAGCCTCTCACAGTGCCTATGCAAGCAAACTGGGTCCCAAGGTGGAGGCAAATGTCTACGTCCAACATCATGGTCCACTGAGACCCATGACTCCAGCTTGGTCCAGGCACATAACAAAATGTAGAATCCAGTCCACAAGCCTCCCCAAGAGCTGTAAGCCAGCTCTCCTCCACCTGAAACACATTGGTGTCTGAAATGGGCTGAAAAAGTCTAGCCCCCGATGACACAGGTGGACCACCTGATGCCTCTTCCTGAAAACTGTATGATCCCCTCAGGCTGACTACCTGCCTCTGCCGCCTTACGATGCCGAATCGGCACCATCACTACGTAGACAGGGGAAGGAGAGGCGTCTTCGACCAGTGCCCCGACGTCAATGTCGGAATCGGATGGTCAAAGAGCGGCGTCGACGGCAAAGATCCCGAAGGGCTGTAAGCCTGCGGCAAAGCAACGTCAGCTTGTCCTCGGTGAAGTCTGATGGCCCAACCGTCACCGAGGGCAATTCCTCTGATGGCGTTCCACTCGCCTCCTTAGGACCTAGAGGCGCTTCAGAGGGAGATGTGGTGCCAAAGATGAGGTGTAAGGATTTATAATATTTCCTCATCCGGGCCACTGACGCCCCTGGCTGCCAGAAATAAGGGGCGATGCGGTGCATATGGCTTCCTTAACCGAATGGGAGGAGCCATGGGAGAGAAAGTTTCCACGTGGTGAAGTCCAAGACTCCAGCGGCTTCAACCGCCCCTTACCTTTTAACTTCCCTGGAGAACGACGTCCTCTAGACTGGCTCTGGCTCCTAGATCGACCCGCACATGCTCTTCCCGGGACGGCAAAGACAGAGGCTGGGAAGCCTCAGAGGATCGCAATACACGCGCTGCCATCAATTTTAAATGCTGCTCTTTCAACAACTTCGGTTTTAACTTCTGGCAGGAACCACAATCCACGGCGTCGTGTGTGTTCACCTAAACACCACACACAATTTGCATGCGGGTCCGTCACCAACATATGTTGGTTACAAGACCCACAAGGTTGGAAACCTTTTTACATCAGACAAGGGCACACTGTTCCATTGACACCAGGCGTCAAAGTAGGTCTGGAAAAAACAACCTGAGGAATCAATTCTCAAGATTACAGCGCGGAAAATAAGAAAACTGATGTCCGCATGCCGGATGGGACTTATATGGCTCCACTGATGTCATATCGTAGATAACATCACTGCGGAGCAGTACCACGTCGTCCGCCGGTGCGCGGAGGTTTTGCTGAAAAAAATTCCGGATCCAGACTAGTGCCAGGAGAGAATTCAAAGTTAAGGATTCTGTGGCTAAATGTCTCTATCAGATATGGCTCTTAAAGAGGCTCTCTGCACCATTGACAGCAATGAGTGCAGTTTTGGAAAGGAAGGTGAGGGAAGGATTTAATGGTGGTAGATATACATTACAGATGCTTCTATAAAGATAAGGTAGTGTGGATCAGATGATAGAACACTATTTTTTGGGGAGCGGAGAGCAAATTCTCATGGTGGTCAATGTGGGGTAGGACAGCAAATACGACTTTTTCAACATTTGAGAAGGGCAAGGATGGGTAATCCTGAGGGTGTTTGGGAAGGTGACAGGATAGCAGGTATGCTATTCCAATCTTTGGGTTAGGGAAGCCTGCCATGAAAAAAGGGTGGTTAGGTTGGTGTCCGGGCACCAGAATTAAGAAGGGACAGGAGGCTGAAAGAGGTGAAACCATGATTTGTACAGCTGCCCCATGCCTCTTCTACCATGCACAGCTGATGAGAGAAGGGGGAAATGAAAAGGAAGGCATCCGTTAAATATAACTTGAGTTTTACGATCATTCCCTTGGAAACCTTGATGAAAAACATCCTTGTTATTCATAGTTACCCATCAATAATTAAATTCAAGATGATATCCTACAGACTGAGACCTAAATAACCCGAAATATTGGGTAAAAGAACCTAGCCTAACAAAAGGGGGTGTCGGAACTCGGTCTGGGTTCGAAAAAAACCAAGAAAGAAAAGCTTTTCTTTCTTGAGTCCCCTCACTCACCAGAGTTTCCCCACGGTGACATGCTTTTAGGCTAGGTTCTTTTACCCGATATTTCGGGTTATTTAGGTCTACGTACATTTGGAGGGTGGCCCTAGCCTTTTACCTCTACCTCCCCCCTATTTATTGAAAACTATCCTACAGACTGAAACATTTCAGTCCTCACCCACACTACCACATGCTAAAGGAAACCATCTTGAAGAGCAAATTTATGCACTCTAAAGTGTTATTTCCTATGCACAAAGAGTACAGGTTCATAGAACAAAGAAAGGGAAAGTTAGAAGCACCTGAAATGGAGATCTGCATACACAAATTACAGGCAGGGGACCTGATCTAAACTTTGGCCAACAGGTTACTCCATCACAAATGTGACAGATATTGTGTGCACCTTATTAGAAGTGCATTATATCCTAAAACGCTTGTAATAAAGCATATGGGATATCTTTGATGCTTGTGATGAAGTGCCCGTCCACCAAACTCCAGATCATGCCCAGAAAGTCTAATGGGTCTGTTAGGGATGTAAGTACCCAATTTACGAAAGTGAGATTTTGCCAAAAACCTGCAGATATTCCATCTATGCTCCCCTGTGTTCTGACACCCCATTTTAATACTGTATTTTGAGGGCAGCATAGCACGGATTGCCAAAGGTGGGGCATCCTAGAGCATTTATAGCAGTTCTATCACACACCATTGTTAATGGCACCCGGAATTATGTCATACTACTGCTTGGCTATGGTGACTTTTCCGGATCCATTTTCTGAAGCATCAGCACATTTGTAGACCACCATGTGAACATAGTAGTATTTCATGAAAAAAAATCAAATCATGAAATGCAAATTCATATATTCTTAATGACCTGAGCAAAAACTCTTAGCATGTCTGTGGCCCTAAAAGTTTTGCAGTGGCAATGTACTCCCTATTTGGGGAGACACTGCAGACACCTGAATGGATTGGGCCGGAATTCCATTAAAGAGTTTGTGTTTTTTATCTTGAAGTGGTTCTCCCAACGTTTGCATGAGTAGCCTTTGCAGGGAAAAAAGTCTGCAATTACTTCAAACTATAGATTCTAGAGAACTTTTATAATATGTGGTCTGCCATGCCCCATTACATCAACCACTAAGTCTACTGATTCAGAGCTATATGGAGAATAGGCTCAGAGCTATGCTAAAAGTTGGCATCTGGGATTGAATATCACATGTACAAGCATTGCAGCTATTCTATGCAATCCCATATTACAGTTTACCTCCATCGTGATGAATATATACTGTTACTTATAATACAGGTCAAGAGTGCTGACCTATGAGCTGATTTGCCAAAATAGACATCCATCCTTGTGTCAACTATTCCAGAGAGGTTAGAAAGTATCAGACTCAGATAACAATATTGGCATAATGTACCTCCTCTAATTAAAGGTATATGACACCTGTGATAAATTAACATACCTGTGCAGCAGCAAGCTTTTGTCTCTTTGGCTCGACTTCTTTTACAACTCTGGAATACAAATCCATGGCTCTCACCCACATGCACATAGATTTACATGCTTTTGACACTTTTTCAACTTTTTCTGGAACAAAATCTGGATTATTAATATATTTTTGTAGCTTCTGCAATATCTGAGGTTTTATATTTTCTTTGTCATACTCAAAAAGTCTTTTGAGGAAACCACCATCTCCCAGAAGCTGCTTTGCTGTTGCCCAGTCAGGTCTATGAAATAAACAAAAAGGAGATTCACAGATCGATAAGTTAAAGCAGATGACATGAAATGCATATTTGTAGAGCACATGTTTACCCTGAGGAGTTGCCTAGCACTTTTGACAGGTGTTTACTGCTACCCAATGCAATGGGACTCATTGTATCGGCCTCAGAAGGCTAAAGGGTGAGTTAACCATCCAGTATTTGAATGTGTGACCATGAGGTCAACCCATAGGTTCCTGAGGTAGATGCAGTAGTACTCTAAGCCACCAGACCTGGCCTCCACTAAGCACCATGCCTGGCAGATAATAAAGTTGCTTTATTTTACCTGCTTCATTAAGAGGTAGTTTCTTTGGGGACTTGGACATTTTGAGAAATATCAGTTTTAACAATAAATAAATGAATTGCATATTTAAATAGAAAAACCTCAAACAAAATGCTAGTGACATTAACTCAAGCTATTTTGGAAACAATTGTACAAGAGCTTTATTAGGCCACCACCTTTCATGACACCATCTGCATCTTTGTTGGTGTCTTCTACTAATGTACTCTTTCTCTGTCTGCATATTTCTGGGGTTCTATCCCAATAATTAAATTTTAATATTGACTTGTACCTATATTGACACCACAATATCAATTACCAACATATGAGTAAGGTAAGTAGATTTAGAGTTAAGAATAGTAAATAGATACATCCATTTATACAACTGACCTTTCCATTTTGGCCAAACCCATACCCACACTAAAATATCCTCACACTATTGCACATATATATTGCCCCACAGGGTCACTCAGGAGGCTCTTATTGTAGACTCCTCTAAGTCTACCGTAAAGGAGGTGCCAAACCATTAATCCTGTCCAAGCGGATCTGCTTGTTGTGGAAGTAGTAGAGTGAACAAGTAAGTGAATTAGCACGGTTGTTTGGATTCATTTTACGTTTTGAGGTTAGTGATGATTTATACAAACACCTGCTTTTTCGTTTTTCTTTGTTTGAGTTAGATTACGGCATTTTTTCAAGTGTTTCAAATGCCTTTCCTTATATGATTCAATGGGAGAAGACACCAGATAAAAGTAACCTGGATTGTGCACATAATGAGAGAAAGAAATGTGAGATGGTTTGACTGTTATTTTTACTCATATAGTGTATTTTGTTAAATTTCAGCTCTTTCAGCATTCTGTGTCCTGAGGAAAACCCATAAAGAGACTGTTCAGGGTTCGAAACACATCAACAGCCTTTCTTTTTGGCCAAATAGGTGTTCTATATATGCACTACCACTGTAGCTCGTAATTAATAAAAAAACAAAAAAAGATTTCTAAGAAGTTTCTATGAGCTCAGTAGGGTCAATGTTTGGCTAGTGCCCTAGTGAGAACATTTTAAATTCCCTTAGGTAGGCAGGTGCCAGGGGCATTTATGGGAATATTGCAGTTTGAACTGCACAGAATTTGAACTAAAAATTGTCTATGTTGTGTTTTGTATTTGTATTGTATATATCTCATGTAATATGTATGGTGGGTAGACATTGTTGAAATGAACAAGTTACTTACCTTCGGTAACAATATATCTGTAAGAGACATATATTAGTTATGGATTCCTTACCTTAGAATTACCCCCAGGCGTCAAACTGGATCCAGATAATTTTTCTTCAACAGTACCCCTGCATGTCGGTATGTGGTGTCAGTCAACTCCGCGTTCGTCGTTGGCTTCGTGGTCACTGGGATGACGTTGCGGTATCTACTTAGAAGCCGCCCTCGCGCGCTGATGTCAGTTCTTTACACGACATTTCACGCAAGAAGCGCAGAGCCATGCAAGACATTGACCACTGGTGCACAAAACTAGGGCCCTGAAAAGGGAGTCCCTTAACTTAGAAGTCAGCTCCCAGAACGGGGAGGATGGGTGGGGCGGTGAGGAATCCATAACTAATATATGTCTCTTCCTGAAAGTTAGTAACTTGCTCATCTGAAAGACAATTCTTTATGGATTCCTCATCTTAGAATAGATACCACAGCAATACCAACCCCAGAGGTGGGTCTGTGAGCTAAGTTCACACCAGAAAGTCATGGAAAACTGAACGGCTAAAGAAGCCGCCCCTCTAGACTTGGCTGTCCAGGCAGTAATGTTTAGTAAACGTGTGCAATGAAGCCCACGTAGCTGCCTAGCAGATGTCATGAAGGGGGACTCCTCGTCCCAAAGCAGTGGTGACTGCATTCGCCTTGGCGGAATGGGGGCGCAACCCCACTGGAGGTTCTTTTTTTGCTAAGGAATAGCAGATTTTGATGCAAAGAACAACCATTGAGAGATGGGCCATTTTCAAATGGCCCGACCTTTCTTGGCGCCCACATAGCCACCAAAGAGCTGGTCATCACCCCAGAATTACTTTGTGTGATCCAGATAGAATGAAAGCGCATGTTTTGGATTCATACGGTGGAGCCTCTCTTCCTCTTTAGAAGGATGGGCGGGGAGAAGGTGGGCAAAGTGACGGTCTGTCCTATGTGGAAAGAGGTAACAACTTTGGGAAGGAAAGAAGGCCTAGTGCGAAGGATAACTTTGTCCGGAGGAACAGCCAGGAAAGGAGGTTTGGAAGAAAGAGCCTGAAGCTCACTCACCCTGTGAGTAGAGGTGATGGCAACCAAAAAGGCAGTTTTAAGTGCCAGGAGCCTGAGAGGACAGTTATGTAGAGGCTCGAAAGGAGCGCATATAAGATAGGTCAGAACCAGGTTCAAGTCCCACTGGGGCATTACGAAAGGAATGGGAGGAAACAAGTGAGTAATGCCCTTAAGGAAGAGATTTACAATAGGGGACTTGAAAATAGAAGGCTGGTCACAAGGCTGAAGAAAGGCCGAAATGGCCAAAAGATAGCATTTGAGAGTGCCCAGAGCAGAGCCCTGCTGGGCCAAAGATAGAATGAAGAGGAGAACCTCTGAAAGGGGTGCAGAAAGGGTATCGACAGCCTTTGCTGCGCACCATGCCACAAATTTGTTCCATCTACAGGCATATACCGTTTTGGTGAAGGGATGCCTGGCTGCCAAGATCACTGTACAGACTTCCGGAGGAAGGTCAAAAGCTGTCAACTGTCACCGCTCAATCTGCACGCAAGGAGGTGGAGGCTGGACAGGTTCGGGTGGAGGACCGTCCCCTGCTACTGCAACAGAAGATCCTCCTTACGAGGCAGTCTAATCGGAGGATCGATGGCCATGTGCAGAAGCTCAGGATACCATACTCTTCGTGCCCAGTTTGGGGTCACAAGAATGACTTGGGCCTGGTCGCCCTAGATCTTCTTCAGCACTTTGGGCAGAAGTGGTATAGGCGGAAAGGCGTATAGAAGACTGCAACTCGAGTCGCGATGAAAAGCGTTGATTAGCGAATGCCCTTTGGAAATTCCAACCCGCAGAACTGCCGACATTGCGAGTTCTCTTTGGTGGCAAATACATCTAACCAAGGCTCTCCCCACTGCTAAAAGAGACCTTGCACCACCTCCGAGTGAAGACGCCATTCGTGATCCATCATGCACCGGCAGCGGAGTTCATCCGCAGAGAACCAGCCAGGTGTTGAACCACCAGGGACATGCCCTGATGTTCCCCATGTGGCCGCCCCACTCCAGGAGTGATGCATCTGTCACCACTGTGCACTCTGGTTGGGGGAGGGAGATGGACCTGCCGTTGACCCAATCCAGGTCCATTAGCCACAACTGCAATTGGCGTGCAGTGCTCGCCGAGATCTGGATGCAATGGGAAAGATTCCCCAGATTCTGTGCCCACTGGAACTTCAGGTCCCACTGCAGAGCCTGCATATGCCACCTGGCATAGTCCACTAGCAGGATGCAGGAGGCCATGAGGCCCAATAGCATCAGGGTCAGTCTGGCCGAAACCTGGGATAGAGGCTAAAAGATCGGAATCATAGCCCGAATATCCTGACTCGCTGATCGGGAGTATAAGCCCAAAACTGCGCTGTGTCTAGGAACTGCTCCAATAAATAGGAGCTTCTGAGAGGGAATCAGGTGGGACTTTGGCACATTGATGGTGAACCCCAGCGAATGAAGGAGGTCGGCTGTAGTCTGGAGGTGGGAGACGACAACCTGGGGCGAGCCCGCCTTCAACAGCCAGTCTTTGAGATAGGGGAAGACTGGAACCCCTGATCTGCGCATATGAGCTGCAACCACTGCCATCACCTCTTGAACATCCGAGGGGCGCTGGTAAGGCCAAAGGAGATCGCAGTACATTGGAAGCGCTGGTGGCCTACCGTGAATCGCAGGTAACGCAAATGTGCCGGCAGGACGGGGATGTGAAAATAAGCGTCCTGCAAGTCCAACGCTACCATACAGTCTCCAGGGTCGAGGGCAGACAGGACCTGAGACAGTGTCAACATTTTGAACTTCTCCTTCCAGAGGAAGTGGTTGACTTTCCTGAGATCCAAGATAGGACGCAGGCCCTTGTCCTTCTTGAGGACCAGAAAGTAGTGGGAATAACAACCATGGCCTACTTCTGGGGCAGGAACCCGCTTAATGACTCCCTTGGCCAAGACAGTCATAACTTCATGTTGGAGAAGGGCCAAGTGATCCTCCGATATGCAATGGAATTGAGGCGGCATAGATGGAGGGGTAGTCTCAAAGGGGAGGGATTAGCCCCTTCAGACTATCTGCAAAACCCACCTGTCCGACGTGATATTGAGCCAGTGGGGGAGGTGATGGCAGATCCTGCCGTCCACTGGCGAATGGTGGCCCTGAAAGGTCAGACTAGGAGGGCTTGGAGGCTGCTGCAGGAGGGGCGTGGGTGGACTGGCCTGCCCGCTGGACTCCAGACCCACGACGGTGGGTTCCACGTCCCTGGCTATGCAGAGGCTGGACCGCTTGTGCAGGCCTGTGGCTCTGAACGGAACATGGCGTTGCACCTCTTCCGTAGCCACGAAAGGGGTGAAACGCAGACTGCGCGGGGCGAGAGGTAGAAGCGAGGCCCAAGGACCTGGCCGTAGCCCTGAAGTTCTTCGAGCGCTCGAGCGTGTTGTCTGCTTTGTAACCAAACAAGCGACGGTCATCAAAGGGCACGTCCAAAAGTGTAGCTTGGAATAACCCAAAAACCCAGTGGACCTCAGCCAGGCGTAGCGTCTCAGGGATACTGACGTTGAATTCGTCCTGCCCAGCGAGTTGGCGGTGTCCAGCCCACAACGTATGGCGAACTTCGCTGTGTCTCTCCCTTCGGCAACTGCAAAAGAGAGCATGGCCCTGGCCTCCTCCGGGCACTGAGGCTGCACCTACGGGACCGTGTCCCACACAGAGTGAAAGTAACGGCCCAAGAGACATGCGGTGTTCACTGACCGCAGTCCTAAGCTGGAGGAAGAAAACATTTTCTTACCAAGGTGGTCCAGCTTCTTGCATTCCTTCTAAGGTGGAGCAGGTAATGCGCTCTTGGATGTTGATGCTAGGACCACCAAGCTCTCGGGGGGGGGGGGGTGGGAGAGGAAAATGGGGTCGCCCGTGGCCGGGCAGTGGTGTCGGGCAATCATCATATCCACAGGAGCCCCTGTGTTGGGCTTGGACCAAGTGCCCAAAAGGATGTCCGTCAGGGCCTCATTGAACGGCTGCAGGGGCTCCGAAGAGGCCGCTGCAGGTTGAAGCACCTGGGTCAGGAGGTTAGTCCTGACCGCCACGGTAGGAAGCACAAGGTTTAAGGTCTCAGCCGCCCTACGCAACACCACTGCATATTAGCACCATCCTCCGTAGCCACGGTAGGGGGAGAAAGCATGCCAAGGTCAGGAGAGGTGTCCAGACCACTGACCTCACCCAACTCCTCTCTCCAGTCCGGTTCTTCTAACCGGTCTGCCAGAGGGTCCACAGACCCCTCCCAGTCCTCCTCACCCTCCTCTAGTAGCCACTCAGGGTGATAGGGAACACCAGGGGAGAACAGTGGTACAAAAGTACCGGTTGGTGCCAGTCCCGACGCCGGTCCGGCTCTGTGTCCACATCGAGGGGGAGGCTGGGGTCGATGTCGGCTGGGGACTCAATCGGTGTCTGAGGGGCGGAGGTGTCGCCATTGGATTCGGCACCAGAGAAGGTGTCACAAGGTCAACTGGTGCCTATCCAAATCCAGGCCTGGATCCCTGGGGGCCCTGCAGCACCGAAGCCGCCGGCATCGAAGGCCTAGAGCCCCCAGCCGAGTCCACGGGGCCCGAAGGCACGCAGGCGGAGTCAGGTTGCCCGAAGATCGAGTAGAGGGCTTCGTAAAATCTACGAAGTTGGGCAGGAGTCGTTTCGGCTCCCGGAAAGGGAGGGAGGCTCGGGGTTGACCCAACAGGCTCCACGGGCAAACCGGACAACTACTTTCCACAACCAATGTAGGCCAACGGATAGGTAGAACGCAAAGAGCGAAGATGCTTTTTCGCCTTCTTTTTGTGCTTCAACTTACTCGAAGATGAAGACTTCGGTGGTGAGTGGTGGTGATGGCTCCGCGACCGGTCCCGCCACCTCCCTCTTGACCGGGACCTCGAGAAGCATGGAAGGGACTGCTGGGCCATGAGAAGCTGGCGGGACTGCTTCTGCAAAGATTTCGGGTTCATGGCCCGGCAGTTGGAGCATGAGTTCGGGTTGTGGTCGCGCTCCAAACACCAAAGGCACACGAGCTCCGTAACCAACATCAATTTGCGACAAGAGTCGCAAGCTTTGAAGCCGGTTTGAGGATGGGACATCCGTATGTGCACCAGGAGTCGAACGACTTGAAAAGATGTAATAAAAAAAAGTCACAAAAAGAGAGTCAAACAGTGACTTGAGGTACCGCTCTCTCCAGATCTGCACTGGCTGGCACACAAAAAGAAAGAACTGACTTCACCGCGCGAGCGCAGTGTCTAAGTAAATACTGCGACGCCATCCTGGCTACCACGACGCCAATGGCAGAGTCGACAGACGCCACCTACCGATGTGCAGGGGTACTGCTGAAGAAAACATATCCGGATCCAGTCTGACGCCTGGGGGTAATTCTAAGGTGAGGATCCCATAACTAATAATTTCTTTCAGATTTATTATTTCTTGATCCCCTGTGTATATCAAATATTCAATGAATTCAAAAACTTCAATCAAAAAATCTCTTAAAAACAAAGAAAATATTTTTATGAGAATTGATTCTTGAAATAAATTAATTTTGATCATTGCATTCGATTTGTGTGATTATGTTTGTGAATGAGTGAACGAATGATGATCAGTACTGGCATTGTCTTTGGTGTTTACTTTTAGAAATTTGGCATTTACTTATTTTAGCCATTTGGTGCCTTCTGCCTGTCTCTGGAATACATGCCTGGGGTGGGTGACAGCTGGCTTCCTACATTCCCTCTAGACAGTCACACATAAGTGAAGGACAGGTGTGCCTGAGTGGACATTTGAATGCAGATGGGCCATCCTGAGCAGGATCGGAGGGAGGAGTTGGTACCTACACCTGAAAGGGCTTTGTCCTGTCCCCACACAAAGGATTTATTACCCCCCTGTAGAGTGTCTGGAGCCAGGGCAGGAAGGGAGAATCTCTGTGCACTTCAAAGCTTTCTATGAAGTCTCACCCACTTCAAAATAATCACTGGGTATAAGTAATGGGCCTCTGACACCACCAAATCAGTACACTTCTGGACCTGTGACTATTCTGGCAGGAAGAAGAGCTGTTGTGCTGCTGAAAGGACTGCCCTGGCTGGCTGTGCTCTTGCCTTGCTGAGCTGCCCTTTTGCCTACTGTTTTCCTGACTGAGTGAGAAGGCCTGGGTGTGCATCACTTGAGCCCAGAGTGACTCCAAAGGCTTGCCTCCTGTTTCCAAGTCTCAAGGCTATCAGAGACTTGAACCACCTGCAACTGGAATCTACAATATGTGGATCTGGCCTGCTGTAGGAAAGTAGGATCTGCTTCTTATGGTTACCCCCACCTTTTGCTTATGTAATGCTGTTTTGACCAGTCTGACTAGGATCCTGCCAATCAGGACCCCAGTCTATCTGCGTTCTCCCTAAACTGTTATGCATGCTCTTAAGTACACCCCAGATTGGATACTGGGGTACCCTTGTCAGTCCATAGTATATGGTACACATGTACCCAGGTCATAGGTACCCCAGAGGTCTCCCATGGTCTGCAGCATGTATTATGCCACCCATAAGAGACCATTCAAAATGAACTACAGCCATGCCATTGCAGCCTGTGTAAGTCAGTGCATGCACCACTTACTTAAGATATAGGTTTACTATATCGAAGGGTTACTGCACTTAAAACCTATAAGTCACCCCTATAGCAGGCCTTTACAATCCTGAGGGCAGGGTGCTTGGTTATAAGTGAGAGGGTGCCCCTGCATGGACAGGACACCCCTGCCGCCTACGGAGTCCATTCTCTCGGATTGTCAGTGAAGCAGCCATATACTATATACAGAGGGGCATAACTCGACCGCGTGATGATCATCTCGAAAACAGCTGCAACCAACCCTATTGTGTTTGGTGTCAAACATGTTGGAATTATACCTCCACACCGGATACCGGTGTAGGAGGTATGATTCCACGTACCAGGAAGGCCCTTTGTGGGGCCCTCGGTGTTCCCGGTACTAGCCTTCTAGCTCCGGACAGCACCAAATGGTTGCTGCCGACCAGGGACACATTTCTGTCCTCCTGATGCTAAGCCAAGCTTGAGCGGGAGAAGACAGAACAATAGGCATCCTGTCACAGGGAGGTGTAACGACCTCCCAGACAGGATGTAGTGTATTATGGCTGGGTGGGTGCGCTTGCCAGCACCTGAAAACCTGCAGGAGGGGCACATATGGTGTCCCTGTGCATAGTCCAGTTCAAACCAGTCCTAGGAGTCGTTGGCTCCCGCTCCGGCACAAAACTGGACAAAAGACCTGGGAGTAACCTCCCCCCTGTCCAGACTCTCCCCTGGGAGGGTCTTCTGAATTTTTCCAACCCCCTCCCGTGGGTACTTAAGGGATTACCTGGTTGTAGGACCTTAGACTTGTCATGGACAAGATTCAGAACTGAAACCACTCTGAACTTTGCAGGACTTCATTTGGGCCGGACATCGTCTCCCTCTTAGACTGCTGCATCGTCTGTGTCCATGCACTGTACACACTCCATGTAGGACCTGTGGAGCATCCAAGACACATAAAGATAATCTCCCTTGGAGTGAAGGAGTCACTCCCCTGCATTTGCAGACACCGCAACACTGCTGACCAGTCTGCTGATCCCAAGCTCCTATGGACTCCGAAGAGTTCAGCAACACAAGAGGTGGGTTTCTATGTCCCTCGAGGCCCAAGCTGCCCTTTCACCAAGTTTGAGGTCAGAATCCCTTGTGGGGGCTGCAATACCTGAACCCCTGTGCAACGCGTACTTTTGCAAGTGCATGTGCTTGTTGGCAATCCTGTGATAGGTGCATTGGGCTCCAGGTAGCCCCAACCTCTGGGAACTTTTCCTACAAAGATCTTCAAACACTTCGCACCCTGTGGTCCTTGGCCTGTTTTGTGAAGCTGCCCGAGGTCCTCTCACAACTCCTGTGCCTCCAGCCTATGGGTCCAATTGAGGGTCATCTTTGTTTTTCTTGGGCTCCCCTGATTGCTCTGGGCTTGCCCTGAATCCCCTGCTTCTGGCGAGTCCCCTGGACCGTGTTGGTCCGAACCGTACACTTCCTTGACTTCCTGCGTGGCTTGCTTTTCCCAAGGCTTCTTGGTGCTCCCGCCGGACACCGACCCCCTCAGAACTCGACATTCTTCGTGGGACAGCTCACATCTGGCACCAGGTTGTACTCAACGATGCCTGGTCCCCGCAGCTGCAGAGTCAAGGTCACTGTCAACTATCCTGTAGGACCAGACATCGGTGGGCATTTGTCTACCGAGCCCCTGGTCACTCTCAAGTGACCTAGAGTCTGTCCCCTCTACTTTCAGGTACTCCTGGACAAGAATCCATGTTTGGATTCCAACGGACACTTTCTCTTCTTCCAGCAGCAGCTCTTCTTTGAAGTCCTCCATTGGGTTTGAAGGCGGTTTCTGACAGCAATTCACACCTATGCCCCGGCTTCCCTGGGTTAGGTAACTTGGGCACTTCGGTATTCACAGGTGGGGCGGCTCTCCAACCTTCTATCTTCCACGGGTTTTCCTCAAAGTCCACTGGGAAGGGACCCTAATCTTTAAAATGCCAACAGCGGCTGAGCACGCGGTCGTGTTCACACCAGCAGTGCATACTTCATGTTGGTTGAGACAACTGGCGTTTATGTGGCACAGCACAGAACAAGTTTCAGGTATTTTACAGCAGCATAAGGCAGTTTCATTTGTGTACTTTATTACACTTAGACATCACTTGATCACCAGTTTTAGAGTGGTTGTCACGCTAAGCGTTGTCTACGAGTCCATCACTACGGTCGCTATCCAGCCGTTAGTTATCTTGTGCAGGCTTTTTCTTTTTACTATTTCACATGGTTTTCTCCCTGGCAGTATATTCACTTAGCGAACATACTCTCTTTATAACTTCAGGGCTTTCGCCAGTTGATACGTTCATCCATTGCCTCGAGTGTTAATAGTCAGCTGTAGTTTCAAGCTTCAATCTTCAAGTAAGCACTTAAGCGTAGCACACGGAGGCTTGATACAGGTGTGCACCATATTTTGATTGGCCCACCAATCACGCGTACACATTGTTTGATTTAGTGAGCATGTTCACAGTGTCTCTCTAATACACACATCTTGGAATGGTGCACAAATTTTTCTTTTCATTTTTCTTTTCTTCGGCAATTGCTCTGGGTTGATTGCGTACAGGAATTATGACTTTTCTTCTGGACATGTAAAATGATGTACCATTATCATTAACATCATCAACTACATCTATGTTTAATACGTGGAAATCTTCAAAAATGTTTTTATCTTTATCTTTACAGTGGCCCCTGAAGAAGGGATTTACTCCAATCCCGAAATGCATTGGGCATGATTATGTAACTTTAGAATATTGCTGACAGCCGTATTACTTGTTTATGTTTTTGATGTAGTTTAGTAAACAGCAATATGCAACAGACTTTATATTGCATATGTTTGATATTTTTGATTTCAATTGATGACAAAAACAATATCTATATATAAAATTCTTTTGATGCTGCAATAATTAATTTCAGATAAAATTGAGACTCAAAACTGTTTTGATT
This sequence comes from Triturus cristatus, assembly GCF_964204655.1. Classification (NCBI taxonomy): domain Eukaryota; kingdom Metazoa; phylum Chordata; class Amphibia; order Caudata; family Salamandridae; genus Triturus; species Triturus cristatus. The sequence continues at coordinate 1,183,262,160 of NC_140581.1, read as the reverse complement.
ACTATTGGTTCTTTTTGATTCATGTGTTGAAGTGTTAACATACTGTATCGTGCTGTGCATCCAGTATACTGGTGGTTGTCCACCAGATCTTCATATTTTAGCACAGGTTGGCTAACTTTTTTCTGGGTTGCACGCAATCTTTTGTTTAAGTTGATGATGATGATTATTTAGGTTAATCAAAAGGTGTGCGCTGACTCCTTTTCAAATTGCTCTGTGGTCATCCCTTAAACGAGATAGTGATTCACGCTTACTGAGGATCCAAATCATGGCAGAATGAGGATAATAAGGCGTTAGATTTGGCCCAGGGCACAGTTAAATACTGAAAAATGCAGGTAACTTAGAGGGGAACACCCTGGATGAAATTGACCACCAAATAGAAGAGGTGGAACATCTAATTGGCAAGGATTGTGCTGCTCCCAGAGTAACAAAGAGCACTACTGCTCAATGCCCTGATCTTAACTCAAATCCCTCCAAGAGAGCAATTCCAAATAGGAAGGTTTGCAAGAAATCACGAGGGAAAACAAGGGTGACATCTAAACTAGAAGACAAGGCAAACACAATAGCAAAATATGTACTTGCCCAAACATCAATCAAATCCACCCATAATCCTTCCCCTTCTAGTATTGAGGATTTTCCAACTGATCTAACCTCCTTACGTGACTCCGATCCAATTCTATGCTCAAATCGATTCTCCCGTTTAGCTGATTTGCCATTGGCCATGGATAATATAGAACCTGCCAAGAGGGCAACTCATTCTTGTGATTCAGATGAGGGAGTCATTTTTCAGTTTTGCCAACATATAAAGGACCTCAGAGATGAGGTAGGGGGCCTAAAAGGGTTGGTCCTCCGCCTAACTATCACCCTGAATCATGTCCTGAATAACGTGCCTCCCTCCAAACACTCAACCTGAAGCGATTTCAAAATAGAAAGCACGGACTTCCAAAGAAAGAGCTTCACATATAAGGGACAAGATCAAAGGTTATGATAAGCACAAACCAGGGGAGACAGGGATAGTTTCTTTAAATCCCAGGGTTGTGAGATCATCTGGTGAGCAAATGCTGTCCTCCGAAAACCAGAAAACAAATAATGTAGGTGGGAATTTGGCAAGATTCACACCTATATTCAATACAAATCATTTTGGCCATTCCAATAGACTGCTTTCACCTAGTGGTTGTTGTGTATTTTTGACTAATGTTTCTAAACTCCCGCCATTGGCTCCTAAAGAAAATGAGAGTACGTTGATGAACCATTGTATTCACTGGATTCATCAAGTGAGGGGTTGTCGATCCCTGATCAGAGATGATGTAAGGGTGGCTATTAGGCAGGACCAGCAGGGATCTGGGTTTGATTGCATAGAACACACAGTGACTCGTACAGACCTAGTAGAAAATCAGGTGGTGTTTGATATTCGAACCCTACACTTGGTTAAATCAACTAGTCGTTACATCGGTCTGGCCATGATTCCAACTGAATTGTAGCTTCCAGACGGTGACCCACGGGTGAGATAGACTGATGTAAAATTATGCCTGATGCTATTAAGTCATTTTCATTTCTAGCGAATTTAATAAGTACAAAAACATTTTCTCACTTCAATCTATTTGGTGGTGGTGTGACTCCAAATGTCGATGGCCAAATGGGATTATTGGCAGCTATATGAATATGAATGTCTCCCTTTAATTGTCGTGGGTGATTTCTACTCCACTTTCGAGCCCTTAGAGGCAGAAGACTGCGTTATCGCCTTGGAGGAAGAAGAACTTTGGCGGATTCCTAGACTGGAGATCTCTGCCATTAAAAGTGGACAGAAGCTGCATTCCAACTTAAAGCCTTTACCTTACAGCTTGGCCTCAGGGAGGTCAATGGGTGATCAAGATCAGATAGGGGAGGAGCTAACACTTTTAATAAAGGTCACCATGCTAGTCGTATTGATTACTTTCTGCTCGACTTAAGGTTATGGCCCCAGCTAGAAGATGTGATTATTGTAGAACGATTAGAGAGTGACCATAATCCTTTATACCTTACTTTGAAGATATCAGACAAAAGAGTGGTAACTAACCCTATATCCTTGAAAATAAAGAGGGATCTTGCCCCAGCTAATGGCATGCGATTGGTTAAGTGGACCAGAATAGTGGGGTATGTAGATACATTAACCGCCATCAAAAAAGATATTTCAGATACTATGGAATATATTAATGCAAAATCCTCAAACAGGAAAACTGATGAATCATTAATAGTTTTACAGAATAAGCTGTTTGCTCAAATTAAATCCTGTTTTTCTGTCCCTTGCTCTGCCAACAATAGGTGGCCCCTATCTAAGAATAGATAGGGGCCATCAACAATTGGCAGTAGCTAGTAAATCAAAAGTTCGATTGGGGATTCATGCAGCCAGGAATATTTTTGAAATCCTATCAAACCCTAGCTAAATGGAATTGTGATGAAGCAAGGTGGCAGGACCTTAAAAGTGCCTACCTTGCAAAAGATACAACTACATTTTTATCTTTAGTCAAATGGGGCAGAGGTGGTCAACAGCCCACTCCTACTAACTTCATTGTCCCAGAGTTATGGGTTGAGCACTTTACACCCTTATACACTGGACCAAATGATTGAAGTACCCAGACTATTTCACAGCTTCTAGCTCCAACTAATGGGCTATTTGTGTTAACTGATGTGCTGGCAGCATTAGACGCTGTCCCAAGTGGCAGAACCCCAGGACCAGATAGCATTCCTGCCGATATGTACTTGCAGGATAAGGAAAATTGGTTCTGTTACATTTTAATCCTTGCAAATGCTATAGCCAATGGTGTTTCGATTCCGGACTCTTGGCAGGGAGCAGAACTGGTTCCCCTATATAAAAGAGGGGATAAGTCTTCACCAGCTAACTATAGGCCGATCAGCCTTATTGATTCGATATAGAAAATATTTGCACGCCTCATTTTATATAAGGTCCAGGTGTGCATGAAAGATAATTCCTTACCTTAGAATTACCCCCAGGAGTCAGAACGGATCTGGAAAGTTTTTTCGTCAGCAGTACCCCTGCGCATCGGAAGGTGGCGTTGGTAGACTCCATGTTTGTCGTTGGCGTCGTGGTCGCCGGGATAACATTGCGGTAGCTACACAGACGCCACCCTCACGCGCTTACGTCAGTTCTGTACATGACTTTCCACGCCAGAAGCGCAGAGCCATATAAGACACGGACCACTGGTGCACAAAACTAGGGCCCTAGAAGTCAGTTTGCAGAACGGGGAGGATGGGATGGGTGGGACGGTAAGGAATCTATAACTAACCTATGTTTCTTATAGATATATTGTTACCGAAGGTAAGTAACTTGTTTATCTGAAAGAAACAGTTAGTTGTAGATTCCTTACCTTAGAATAGATACCCCAGCAATACCAACCCTGGAGGTGGGTCTGTGAACTAAGCTCACACCAGGAAGTCCTGGAGAACAGAGCGGCCAAAGAAGCCGTCTCTCAGAACTTGGCTGTCCGGGCAGTAGTCTCTAGTAAACCTGAGCAGCGATGCCCACGTAGCTGCCTGACAGATGTCATTAAGGGGGACTCCACGTCCCAAAGCAGTGGTAGCTGCCATCGCCCTAGTGGAATGGGCGCGCAACCCCACTGGAGGATCCTTTTTTGCCAAGGAATAACAAGCTTTAATGCACAAAACGACCCATCTAGAAATGGTCAGTTTGTGCATGGCCCAACCTTTTTTGGCGCCCACTTAGCCATCAAAGAGCTGGTCATCCACCAGGAATTAATTTGTGCGATCCAAGTAAAAGTAAAAGGAAAGCGCATGCTTTGGATCAAGATGGTGAAGCCTCTCTCCTTCTTTGGAAGGATGTGGAGGCGGAAAGAAGGTAGGCAAAGTGATGGTCTGTCCAATAAGGAAAGGAGTAACCACTTTGGGAAGGAAGGAGAGACCAGTTCGAAGGACAACCAGAAAGGTAGTTTTTAATGTTAGAAGCCTGAGAGGACAGTTATGTAGCGGTTCAAAAGGAGCACACATCAGATATGTAAGAACCAAGTTCAAGTCCCACTGAGGCATTACAAAGGGAACAGGAGGAAAAAGATGAGTAAGGCTGATCAGGAAGCCTAAGAAAGGCTGAAATGGCCGAGAGGTAGGCCTTTAGAGTGCCCAGAGAAGAGCCCTGCTGGGCCAAAGAAAGGAGGAACAAGAGGAGAAAGAGGGGCGGAAAGGCGCTCCACAGCCTTTGCTGTGCACCATGCCACAAATTTGTTCCATCTGCAGGCGTATACCGTCTTAGTGGAGGGACGCCTGGCTGCCAAGATAACATCACAGACTGCAGGAGGCAGGCCAAACAACGTCAACTGCCACCGCTCAATCTCCACGCAAGGAGGTGGATGCTGGACACGTTCGGGTGGAGGACCGTCCCCTGCTGCTGCGACAGAAGATGCTCCCAAAGAGGCAGTCGGATCGGAGGATCGATGGCCATGTGTAGCAGCTCGGGATACCAGACTCTTCGTGCCCAATCCGGAGCCACAACAATGACTTGGGCCCGGTCGCACTTGATCTGTTTTAGCACTCTGGGCAGAAGGCGTATAGAAAAGTGCAACTCCACTCGCGATGAAAAGCGTCACCTAGCAAGTGCCGCCTTGGAAATTCCAACACGTAGAATTGCTGACATTGCGCATTCTCTTCGGTGGCGGACAGATCTGACCAAGGCTCTCCCCACTGTTGAAAAAGACCTTGTATCACCTCCAAGTGAAGACGCCATTCGTGATCCATCATGCACCTGCGACTGAGTTCGACTGCCCTGGCGTTCAGCGAACCTGCCAGGTGTTGAACCACCAGGGATATGACCTGATGTTTCAGCCATGTCCAGAGGTGGAGGGCCTCTGGACATAGGGTCCACGACCCCACCCTGCCTTGTTTGTTGGAGTACCACATGGCAGTGGTGTTGTCCATGAACACCTACACTACTCTTCCCCGGACAGAGGGAAGGAATGCTTTGAGTGCAAGACAAATCGCTCCAGAAGGTTGATGTGGAGCCCGGACTCCGCCGGAGACCGGATGCCTCTGATCTCCGCATCCCCATGTAGCCACCCCATCCCAGAAGTGAAGCATCGGTTACCACTGTGAATTCTCGTTGGGGAAGGGAGAGGGATCTGCCATCAACTCAATCCTGGTTCGTCAGCCACCACTGCAATTGGTGTCTAGTGCCCTCCGAGATCTGGACGCAATCGGACAGGCTCCCCTGATGCTTTGCCCCCTGGAACTTCAGGTGCCACTGCAGAGCCCGCATATGCCATCTGGCATGATCCACCAGTAGGATGCAGGAGGCCATCAGGCGCAGTAGCTTGAGGGTCATCCTCACCAATACCCAAGATAGAGGCTTAAAGATCGTAATCATGACCCGAATCTCCTGGACTCATTGCTCGGGAGGAGAGACACGAAACTGCGTTGTGTCCAGAACCGCTCCGATGAAGTGGAGCTTCTGAGAGGGAGTCAGGTGTGACTTCGGAATGTTGATGGAGAACCCCAGTAAATACAGGAGGTCGGCCGTAGTCTGAGATGGGAGACGACAGTCTGGGGCACTCACGCCTTCAACAGCCAGTCATCGAGATAGGGGAAGACTGGAACCCCTGATCTGCGCAGATGAGCTGCGACCACTGCCATCACTTTCGTGAACATCCAAGGGGCGCTTGTAAGGCCAAAGGGGAGCACGGTAAACTGAAAGTGCTCGTGACCTACAGTGAACCTCAGGTAACACCGGTGGGCCTGCAGGACGGGGATGTGAAAATAAGCATCCTGCAAGTCCAATGCTACCATCCAGTCTCCAGGGTCGAGAGCAGACAGGACCTGAGCTAGCGTCAACATCTTGAACTTCTCCTTCCGGAGGAAGCGGTTGACGTTCCTGAGATCCAAGATAGGAGTTAGGCCTTTGTCCCTCTTGGGCACCATAAAATAGTGGTAATAGCAACCACAACCTAGTTCTGGGACAGGAACTCGCTCTATGGCTCGCTTGGCCAAGAGTGCCAAAACCTCCTGTGGAGAAGGGCCAGATGATCTTCCGACATGCAATGGTACTGAGGTGGCATGGCGGGAGGGGTAGGCTTGAATGGGAGGGAGTAGCCCCTTCGGACTATTTGCAAATCCCACTTGTCCAACGTGATGGTGCGCCAGTGGGGGAGGTGATGGCGAATCCTGCTGCCCACTGGCGTTTGGTGGCCCTGCAAGGTAAGACTAGGAAGGTTTGGAGGCTGCTGCAGAGGGGGCTGTGGTGGACTGGCCTGCCCGCTGGCCCCCAGAACCACGGCGATGGCTCCCACGTTCCCAGCCGTGCAGGGGCTGAACAGCTTGCACTGGCCGGTGGCTCTGGGCGGGACGTGGCGGTGGCACCCCTTCCATAGCCACGAAAGGGGTGAAAGGCAGACGGTGCAGGACGGGTGGTGGAGAGGCCCAAGGACCTGGCTGTAGCCTGAGAATCCTTAAAGCACTCCTGCGCGTTGTCTGCCTTGTCGCCGAATAGGCGAAGGCCATCAAAGGGCATGCCAATAAGAGTAGATTGGACATCCCCCGAAAAAACAGTCGACCTCAACCAGGCGCAGCGTCGAAGGGCTACCGGCGTGGAAATCGGCCTGCCTAGTGAGTCAGCGGTATCCAGCCCACAGCGGATGGTAAACTTCGCTGCGTCTCTCCCTTCGGCAACCACACAGGAGAGTATGGCCCGGGCCTCCTCCGAGCACTGGGGCAGCACTTGCGCTACCGTATCCCACACGGAGTGAGTATAACAGCCTAACAGCCATACAGTGTTTATCGACCACAGTCCCAAACTGGAGGAAGAAAACATCTTCTTTCCAAGATGGTGCAGCTTTTTGAATTCCCTATCAGGTGGTCCGTTAGGGAATGCGCCTTTGGAGGTGGAGGCTTGGACCACCAAGCTCTCAGGGGTGGGGTGTTGCGATAGGAAAGTGGGGTTGCCCAGGGCTGAGCGGTGGCATCGGGCAATCATCCTATCCACAGGAGCCCCTGTGTTGGGCCTGGACCAGGTGCCCAAAAGGATGTCGGTGAGGGTTTCATTAAACGGGAGAAGGGGCTCCACAGAGCTCGCTTCAGGTTAAAGCACCTCTGTCAGGAGGTTAGTCCTGACTGCCACCGTAGGTAGCTCGAGGCTGAGGGCCTCGGCCGCCCTACGCAACACCACGGCGTAAGACGCTCCCTCCTCTGTAGCCAAGGTAGGAGGAGACAACATGCCAAGGTCTGATGAGGTATCCAAACCATTGGCTTCCCCCAGTTCCTCTCTCCAGTCCGGTTCATAGCCCACCTGGTCAGTCAGAGGGTCTCCAGACCCCTCCCAGTACTCCTCACTTTCCTCTGGTTGCCAATCTGGTATAAAAGAGCCAGGGTAGAACAAGGGCACTAAAGTACCCGTGAGCGCCGGATCCGGCGTTGGTCGATGCCGGGTCGGTTCAGTGTCTACATCTGGATGGAGGCCGGGATCGACGCCGGCTGGGAACGCAACCGGCTTCGGCTGTGGACATGGTGCCGGTGGAGTCTGCGCCGGGGACGTGTAACAAGGTCGACCGGCGTCGATCTGGATCCTGGCCTGCATCCAAGGGGACTCTGCGGTGCCGGAGCCGCTGGCTTCGAAGGCCCGGGGCCCTCTGCTGAGTCTGTGAGGCCTGAAGGCGTGCAGGCGGAGTCGGCCTGCCCAAAGATGGCATGCATCGCTTCGTAAAATTGGCGAAGCTGGGAAGGGGTCGCTCCGGGTCCCAGGGAAGGGAGGGAGGCCAGAAGTCAACTGTGTAAGGAGCACCACTCGCATCCCTCGTCACGTCGGCCGACAGTCGGGGAGAAGTTGAAGAAGGAAGATGCTTCTGCGGCTTCTTCTTGTACTTTGACTTACCTGACCCTGAGTGCGAAGACTTGGATGAAGAGTGATGATGGCTCCGCGGCCGGTCCCTCGACCTCCTACGAGACTGGGACCTTGAACGGCGCAGAGCCAACTGCTGGGCTTCGAGAAGCTTTCGGGACCGCTCCCACAAAGACTTCGGATTCATGGTCCAGCAGTCGGAGCACGACTTGGGGTCGTGGTAGCGCTCCAGGAAAAACAGGCACACGTGGTGCGGATTCGTTACCGACATCAGTCGGCTACAGGAACGGCAAGCCGGGCATCCCTGACGTGCATGGGGAGTCAAAGACTCAAAAACGGTGTCGACAAAAGTCGGCAAAAAGTCAGTCAAAAAGTGACTGGAGGTACCGCTTTCTCCGCATCTGCGCTGGCTGGCACGGAAACAGAAAGAACTGACGTCAGCGCGCGAGGGTGGCGTCTATGTAGCTACCGCGACACCATCCCAGCAACCACAATGCCAACGATGAACGGGATGTCGACCGACACAACCTTCCGATGCGCAGGGGTTCTGCTGACGAAAAAACGTTCCCGATCCAGTCTGACACCTGGGCGTAATTCTAAGGTAAGGAATCTATAACTAACTGTTTCTTTCCGATACAGACAAAGTGTAGAAAATTAGGATCTGCTTTCATGGTTACCCCCACTTTTTGCTTGGTGTCAGTGTATTTTTGACCTAGCCTGACTGGGATCCTGCTAATCAGGACCCTAGTTACTGTGCTTTCTCCCCTAAATTGACCATGGTAAGTACTTTGGTACCTCCACAATTGACTACTGGTGTATCCTTATAAGTCCCTAGTATATGGTACGTAGACACCAAGGGTGTAGGAGGCTGTCTTAGTATGGTGCACACTTATTTAAGTGAAGCACCCTGAACTAATCCAGACAATTCTTAGGGTGATTTTAGTGGTCTTAAGCAACCTTAGAAAGCTCTCTAAGTGATAGATGTGGAGAGCAGCCTTCAGGTTTAGTCCAGTAAGCAGCTTGTTTTACCAGTACTAATCCTATAGTGTAGGTTAAGTGAAAAGGAACCACACAGTGTAGTTATAAAAATAGTTATTTATTATAAGCACTCGCTAACACATTGCTATGTCTCCTACACGGAGATATAATCACAATACTTTAATTGTAGAACAGGTAAGTAGCACAAATACATAGTGGTCTCCAGTGGGAGACCAAACCATATACTAATAAAGTGGAATGCGAACTGCGACCAAAGTCAAGACTGGACCCAGAAGACTTTGAAGAGCTGGGGACCAAAGGAACCACCCACAGTAAGCCCCAGGAACCCACAAAGACCATGTGCAGAGTGAAAACACAGTTGCGTACTCAATGCAATCAACAGGGAAGTCGCGGTTGCAGTTCTCAAGATGAAGGACCCTTCCCAGAGGACCCTAAAGACACCTTGTGGAAGACGGAAGGTTGGAGAGTCACCCCACCTGTGGATACCACAGGAACCAGGATACCTACACCAGGGAAGCTGGGCGCATAGGTGTGAAGTGACATTGGAAACTGCCTAGACCACAAAGAAGGACTTCAGTGAAGATGCCGCTGGCGAAGAAGGTGAAAGAGTCCGGTGGAATCCAAGGGTGGATTCTTGAAGAGGAGTACCTGCAAGCAGAGGGAACAGAATCTATGCCACTCAGGAGATACCAGGAGGCACGGAAGAACAATGACCACCGACGACGGAAGATGCAGGAGGGTTCACGGTGACCTTGTCTCTGCAGCTGTGAATACCAGGCAATGCTGTGGAACACCAGGACTGTTCATGAGATGTCCCAAGTTGGAATTCGGGAACAAGAAGGTTGGTGCCCGGCGGGAGCACCAACAAGCCTTGGCAGCAGCAACAGACAAGGAAAGTGAAGAAGGTGCAGTGTCGGTGCCAGCAAGGTCCAAGGGACTCACCAAGTGCAGGAGAGTCAGAGTAGGCCCCAAGCAGGCAGAAAAGCCCACTGGAGCTAAACAAGACCCTCAAGAGCACCCACAGGCCGAAGGCACAGGAGTTGCAAGGGGACCTCGAGCATCTCACCAATGATGTAGGCCTATGGTGCAGAGGATATGGTGAGGACGAAGATCTTGGTAGCAAGAGATGCTGTAGGCTGTAGCTTCTTAGAGCCCGAAGAGCTCTGGAGAAGGGAGTCAACAAGCCTAAGGAGCCTCTTCAGGTAGGTGTAGCTTAGTTCCAGTGGAACAATAAGCAAAGGATCCACATCTAGACATACCCATGGCCACTCAGGGCATTTTGCTAAACACACAAAAGGTGATGGAAGGAATGCTTGCAATAAGTTTACCAGTGGTTATCGCTCGGGTAACATTTCTATCCATCATTCATTTGCTGCCATGCCACCTCAAATTAGATCCAGCCATATGCAATGTCATTTTGGTCCTACCTCAATAATAACAGTCCAGCCAGCAGGTCCTCTCTGAACTGAAATACAAGAAACAACAAACTAAAAAGCCCCAGCCAGGGTGAAACCAGTCTTGGTTGCTTGTGTTCCAGTTAAGAGAGGAGCAGGCTTGGCAATTCCGGCGGAACTGCTCATATTGGAACAGTATCAAGGTTGATTTGTATATTGCTGTGTCTAATCTGAGGTAGCATGATGGGCAAAAAAAATGATGAACTGGGCTGAGGCCCGGAGTAATTACCAGTGGCTTAGATTAATTCAAGCATCCCACCCAGGGAGTGGAGGAACGGCAAACCTGTCCAGAGTTTCCCACAAGAATGCCCACACTACACAGTCGAAAAGTTTCTCCGCATCGAGGGGATCAGAGCAACCTCTTGTTTTGATGTTTCTGCACAGTCAATTATAGGGACTGTGAAACAGCGTGAGCGGTATTGTCTCTACCAGTTACACTCTCATGTTGTCCAGTAGATAATAGATAAGTGCTATATTTTGCAAGTCTCTTTGATAATACACTAGTATAAACATTAGAATTCGCCTCTATCAAATATATAAGGTGATTTGATGATGCTTTATGTTCTAATATCCCATTTTTGGATATTTTTCAAAGTTTGAGCTTATTAACATGAACGATTTTTCGACTCTGACAAGTAGAATAATTAACTCCCGCAATATTGCGGCAAATGTGTGTGGAAACGTTTTATATAGTAGCCTCCCAATATGTCACCAGGGTCGGGTGCTTTACCACTGGGAATGTTGCAGATGGTTTCAAGTATTTCTGTAGAGGTGACTAGCTCAGCCAAAGGGGCTGTCCCCAGAGAACTGAGGTGGAATTCTAGACTTTCTAGGAATCAGTAAAGTTAGGAGCCAGTTATGATTTTTATAGTCCTGATTAAATACCTTAAAGATCAAAACAATTTTCGGTGGTTCCCTAGTCAGCTGTCCCCATTCATCCTATATGACCCTTGTATTTACTGCTGTAGCCATACCTATTGTATTACACTGAAAAGCTTAATACTGAAATTCTGTTTTACTCAATGCTTCATTTTATGTGTTCCACAGAAGTTCTAGATCTTCTCTTTTGTGCAGTATTTTTCTATAGCCGCAGCTACTTTCCCACACTCTCTTAACATGTGCTACTTCTAATTCTGTTAATTGTGATCTCTACTGCATTGCATTAGTCGCAGAGAATATGATTTGCCTTGCATCTTTAATGGCCAGCTCTGTTATAAATGCTTTTATAATGTCTGAGATCACAGTGAGTGGGGCTATTTCTTCTTAAATACACACAATTGCTTTACTTCTAGCTCGAATCCAAAGAAATACAATACATTACTCAATAGCTCTCTATTAAAGATCCAGGAGCTGAACGTAGCTAGCATGGACATTTCAGTATGTCTTAAGATTAATGCATTGTGGTCTGAAAGCAACATAAACCAATACTGGAGTATGTGGAAGCTGATCTTTGGTGACCAAGAAAAAAAAATCTATGAAACATGATTGGGGGATTGAGAGCAGTATACACACGCCTGCTCCCCATGGTGTTTAATTTTACAAACATGAGCCTGCTGTATAACTTTGAGGAATTTTATTGCATCTCATACCTTTCACATTCAAATATTATATTTTAAAGGATTTAAAAGCCCAAATTTTTGAACTGCACTCAAACAAGGGCCTACTAATGACCTAGTCAATCAAATTATTTCTCTTATTATTAATTGCTCAATTTATCATTTTTGCACCATAGGTTAGTCCAAGCTTTTATCTGTATCCGTTCAAATTCTCTAGCTACTAACTGTCTCTCTTTAAAGATTCCCTTCTCTACTTTTATTATGCTTTTAATAGATCATAACAGATTCTCTTCATAGTAGGTAGAAAAGGTACCAAGAGCACAAAATACATTTTTTTAGAAGAATTTTGGAAATTCAGGTTTCATTCTAAGTTAGAGTGCATTAAGCAGTAATCTCAAATTTCTCTGCCATAGAGGGTCATTTTAGAAGACTGAGGGGGTGGGACAGATGCAACAAAAATTAGGCCAGCAGAATAAGGATTGTGGTGCATTAGGGGAGGTATAGCTAGGCATTTGTTATGTAGCCTAAGGTTATGTATAAGAACCACATAGCAAGCCTTCAATAGACTGTGTCAAATAGAAATCTAAAGTTCTATTGCGAAAAATAACATATTTTACATTTGTTTTGTCCCAATGTGGGAGAGGGCAAATGTGTACAATATCCCACAGGGTAAAAGGAGGCGAGTAGGGCTTGCTTTTATGCGAATTAAAATTGCTACTCCTTTGTAGTGCAAAGTAAATGGAAACTTCTATTTTGTCAGCGAGCTTACAAGAAAAAACATAAAAGCAATCAAATGATAACAACTAGTTTTGTATTACTTACTTTGCATTTAGTAGAATGCAGATTGCTTCCATAACAGTCATGACAAGATCTGGTGGTTTTGTAAAAACCCGGATTTCAGATATATCTGCCTTGTCCAAAGAGTCCAATGCTTTATTTGCAGCTTGTAAAGCTGGAAGAGCCTCATCTAGATCTCGCTGGGCATCATCAGCTATCGCTTGTGTATCTTCGGCCTTTACTTTTGCAGTGGCTTCATCTTCTTTAACTATGCGGCGAACCTGATAGTCAAGAGAACAAGACAAGTCAAAATATTGATTGATATTAACATTCATTATACAATGTTCTATTTTCACAACCAATGTTTTATTTTTACAACCAAAATTGTAAATACCCCAGCTCCATTGAAGTGCTTTTTGTAGAATAATATGTATTAGAAAACAATCAGAGATATGGAATACCGGGATCAAGTCCCTAGTAAGCCATCAGATGCATTGGCAATAATATCAAAAGAAGTAGGACACTAAAAAGATATTGACTGGAGGTAGAGTCAGATGGCCCTGGCAATAATAACATGTACGTGGTCTCCCCATTGCACAAAGTTGCAATTAAAGATCAGTCCTTTCAAGATCTGAGTGTAATGAACAAGTTACTTACCTTTGGTAACGCATTACCTGGTAGAGACTATATCTAGCTGCAGATTCCTTACCTTTGAATTTCCCAGACGTCAGGCTGGATCCGGAAACGTTTGCTGAACAATACTCCTTGCCCGCGCCGTCAGGTGGCTCCATTCGGCTCGGCGTGGCGTCGTCGGTAGTGTCGGTTATAATGTCGCAGTATAAGCACCACCCAGGCGTGCGGACAACAGTACTTTTCGTTTTTTCCATGCCTCAAGTGCAGAGCCACGAAGTAACTGGTGCAGTTGTGAGCAGAAATAGGGCCCTGAAAAGGGGAGTAACCCTAGTCCTACAACATTAGTCTGCAAAGCGGGGAGGCATGGGTGGGGCTGTAAGGAATCTACAGCTAGATATAGTCTTTACCAGATAATGCATTACCGAAGGTAAGTAACTTGTTCATCTGATAGAGACTTCTAGCAGCGGATTCCTTACCTTTGAATTAGATACCCAAGCCATACCATCCCGGGGGCGGGTTGCAGGCTTATAACTTACACTAGGAAGTCCTGCAGGACCGAACGGGCAAAATGCCCGTCCCTGCAGACCCGACTGTCCAGGCAGTAGAGCTTGGCAAACGTGTGCAAGGATACCCATGTTGCCGCCTGACAGATGTCAAGGACTGGGACACCTGAGCCAAGGCCATAGTCACAGCCTTTCCTCTGGTGGAATGGGCCCTTAATCTCTCAGGGGTCTGCTTCTTAGACAGGGCGAAGCGGATCTTAATACAGAGAATGACCCAGCGAGAGATGGTCCTTTTCTGCACTGACCGCCCCTTCTTAGCAAAAAGTTGGTCGTCCACATGGAACTCTTTAGTGCGGCCAAGGTAGATCGACAGTGCTCTTTTGGGTCCTGGCAGTGGAGACGCTCCCCTTCTTCCTTAGAGGGATGCGGGAGAGCAAAGAAGGTGGGTAGCATGATGGATTGACCCAGGTAGAATGGGGTCACATCCTTTGGCAAAAATGAAGCACAGATGTGAAGCACCACTTTGTCTGGAAAAAACATCATGTAGGAAGGCATGCAAGATAACACCTGCAACTCACTCACCATCTGGGCAGATGTAATCGCCACTAAAAAGGCTATCTTGATGGTAAGGAGGGCACAGTTGTGTAAAGGCTCGAAGGGAGCACATATAAGATAAGTGAGGACCAAATTAAGGTCCCACTACGGCATAACAAAGGGCGTGAGAGAAAACAAGTGAGCCAGCCCTTTCAGAAAACTATTTACAACTGGAGACCTAAAGAGAGAGGATTGGTCTGCCAGCCTGCAAAAAAGCAGTGAGCAGAAATAGAACCCTTGAGAGTTCCCAAAGCAGAGCCCTGCTGGGCAAGGGTTGGAATGAATAGAAGAACAGTGGGAAAAGAAGCAGAAAGTGGGTCAAAAGGCCTTTTTGTACAGTATAATACACATTTCTGCCAACAGCAGGCGTATACTGTCTTAGTGGAGAGCCGTCTGGCTGCTAAAATAATATTACATACTTCGGGAGGAAGGTTAAAAGCCATCAACTGCCGCTGCTCAATCTCCACGCATGGAGGCACAGAGTTGACAGGTTTGGGTGGAGAACCCTCCTCTACTGCTGCGACAGACGATCTTACCGAAGGGGCAACCTGATCGGAGGATCAATGCTCATTTTCAGAAGCTCTGGATACCAGACTCTCCTCGCCCAGTCCGGAGCCACAAGGATGACTTGGGTCCAGTCACTCCTGATCTTCTTCAGAACTCTGGGCAGGAGTGGTATGAGCAGAAAGGAGTACAGCAGGCCTAAGCGCCACTAGCGACGAAAGGTGGCACCGAGCAATAGCAGCCTTGGAAACTCCAGCACTCAGTATTGCTGACACTGTGCGTTCTCTTCAGAGGCGAACAAATCTAACCAAGGTTCTTCCTACTGCTGAAAGAGACATTGCGCCACCTCCGACTGGAGACGCCATTCGTGATCCGCTAGGTATTGATGGCTGAGTTGATCCGCCCTGGCATTCAAAGAACCTGCCAGGTGTTGAAAAACCAGAGTTATACCCTGCTGTTCCAGCCATGTCCAGAGATGCAGGGCCTCTCGACAAAGGGTCCACAACCCCACCCCACCTTGCTTGTTGCAGTTCCACATGGCGGTGGTGTTTTCTGTGAATACCTGCACTAACTTCCCCTTGACAGAGGGAAGAAATGCTTTCAATGCCAATCAAATTGCTCGAAGCGTCAACAAATTTATGTGGCGCCCGACCCCGCTAGAGACCAGTGTCACCTGATCTCCACCTCTCCCAGATGGTCGCCCGTCCCAGAAGTGATGCATCTGTTACGACTGTGAGATCTGGTTGGGGAAGGGAAAGGGGTCTGCCATTGACCCAATCGTGGTTTATCAACCACCACTGCAGATCTATCTCAGTTCCTTCCGAGATCTGGACCACGTCTGAGATTTCCCCGATGCTGTGTCCCACTGCCCAGCCCGCATATGCCACCTGGCATGCTTTACCAATAGGATGCAGGAGGTCATGAGGCCTGATAGCCTAAGAGTCAATCTCACCAAAATCCAGGATAGAGGCTAATAAATCGTAATCATAATCTGAATATCCTGGATTCGCTGCTTGGGAGGATAGGCCCGAAACTGCACTGTGTCCAGAACATCTCTGATGAAAGGGAGCATCTGAGAAGGAGTCATGTGTGACTTTGGCACGTTTATAGAGAACCCCAGCGAATGCAGGAGGTCCGCTGCAGTCTGAAGGTGGGAGACGACAGCCTGGGGCAAGGACGCTTTCAACAGCCAGTCGTCAAGGTAGTGGAAGACTAACAACCCTAACCTGTGCAGATGAGCTGCGACCACCACCATCACCTTGGTGGACACCCAAGGGACAATTGTAAGGCCAAAGGGGTGCATGGTAAACTGAAAGTGCTCGCGGCCTACCTTGAACTGCAGGTAACGCCTGTGGCTCGGCAGGATGGGGATGTGAAAATACGCATCCTGCAGCTCCAACGCTACCCTCCAGTCTTCTTGGTCTAGGGCAGAAAAGACCTGAGCTCGAATAAGCATCCACTACCTACTTCTGAAACCGGGACCCCCTCTATAGCTTTCTTGGCCAAGAGAGCTGTAGTTTCCTCCTGAAGCAATTTCAAATTATACTCTGTCAGCTGTTCCTGATTTAGCAGAATGGGAAGAGGAAAAGAAAGGAAAGACAGAGAATAGCACTCCTGAATGATCTGCAAGACCCAGTTGTCCGATGTTATGGACCTCCAGTGGGGGAGATGATGGATTTTCCACCAACTAGAGTGGTGTGGTCCTGCAGAGGCAGACTAGGAGTGCTTAGAGTCTGCGGCTGCCGAGGGCAGGATGGCCGATGACTTGTGGCTTCCATTCCTAGGTCGGAATGAACAATGACCACGTACCCGCACGGCTCCGGAAGCCTGTACAAAGCGATGGTTGGGATAGAGCAGACGTGGCTGGGAGCCCCTTCCGTTGCCACGAGGCGTAGAAGAGAGGCCCAAGGGTTTGCCCGTAGCTTGAAAGGACTTGAACCTCACTAGAGCTGAATCTGCCGTTTCTGCAAAAAGGTATGTCCATCAAATTTTCCTGGACATCACCCAAGAAGTCAGTTGTTTTGAGCCAGGTGTGGTGCTTCAAGCCGTCTGTCGTGGAATTCAATCTGACCAGCTAATCTGTTGTATGAAGGCCACACCTTACGCTGAATTTTGCTGCATCTCTCCCGTCCTTAACTGCTTGAGAGAGCACAGCCCGGGCCTCCTCCGGGACTTGTGGCAGCACTTGCGCAACAGTCTCCCAAAGGGAGTGGGAGAAACAGCCCAGTAAGCATGCAGTATTCACCGACCTCAATGCCAGACTGGAGGAAGAAAACATCTTCTTAACAAATTAATCCAGCCTCTTGGATTCCCTATCCGGAGGGGCAGAAGGGAACAGGTCTTGGGATGTGGAGGCCTGCACCACCAAACCTTCAGGGGTGGGGTGTTGGCTGAGGAAGCTGGGCGATGGCAGTGTGCAATTGTCCTATTCACAGGAGCCCCTATGCTAGGCTTGGACCACAATCCTGGAAGGACATCAGTTCGTGTTTTATTGAAGGGCAAAAGGGGTTCGGAAGTGGAAGCCCCAGGTTGAAGCACTTCAGTCAGGAGATTAGTCCTGACCTGCATCAAAAAAAGGCAGCTCTAATCCGAGGACCTCAGCTGCCCTTTTAACCACCATGACATAGGATGCCCACTCCTCCGTAGCCACAGTTGGTAGAGAGAGCATGCCAGTATCTGGAGATGTGTTCAGTCCACTGGCTTCCCCAAGTTCCCCATACCAGCCCAACTACTCTGCAGAGTCATCCTGGTGTTCCAAAGGGTCCATAGACCCCTCCCATTCCTCTCCCAAGCCTAACACATCCTCAAAGTGTTCAGGCAACAACATAGAACCCCTGGGTTCAATTGGCGCCGGACACGGCGTCGAGCAACGTCATTCTGACTCCGTGTCGTCGAGGCTAAGGATGGGGCTGGCACTGCCGGTGGGCACCGGTGACACCGAAGGCATCAACTTCGGGTCCGATACCGGAGGTCACGGTGGCACGACTGTTGTCGACCCACTTCAGATCTCTGAGGCCCCACCGGCATCGTGGCCGGAGCCGATGGTGTTGAATCCGATTGGGCCCCTTCCGACCCCGTGGGGCTCAAGGGCTCACCAGAGGGGTGGGCCCACTCAAATGCAAGGCACATGTCTTCGTAAAATGCTTTAGTTTGAGCGGGGTTGATCGGCTCCTGGAAAGGGAGGAAGACGCAAAGTCGACCCTGGCTCTGGCTCCACAGAACTGTGCCTAGAGCATCGGTGCTCCTTACCTCTTTCTTCAACGGGCAACAGTCGAGGCAAAGATTTAGTCTGCTTGGACTCCTTCTTCTTCTTCTTGTGCCTCTTCTCCAAGTGTCCTGAAGACCTCAAGTATGACAAAGAGGACTTTGGGCTCCGGAAGCGCTCCTGCGACCTCCTGGTCTTCGATTGGGACCGGGACCTCCACGGAGTCTCGTTGGACGGTGTCAACTGGAAAGGAGCTTCATAGCCCCCACTCCCACAAGGCCTTCGGAGCCATAGCCCAACAGTCCAAACATGACTTTGAATCGTGGTTGCGCTTGAGACACTAGGGACAGACAAGGTGGGGGTTGGTAACCGACATTGTGCGGTGCTGAACCCTTTCTTCCTCAAAGACATCCTCAGACACGAAGTTAGAAAAAATTCCGAATTCGACAAAAAGTCGAGAAAAGGCCTGTCAAAAAGTGACAGAGGGACAGCTCTTCCTGGACCGGCCCTTAACTGGCGTGGAAAGAAAAGAACTGACGTCCACATGCCTAGGTGGCGCCTATATAGGTACCGCAACGTCATTACCGGCGCTACTGAGGATGTCACGTGGAGCAGAAGAGAACCACCTGACAGTGCGCCCAAGCAGTATTGATCAGAAAAAGTTTGCGGGTCCAGCCGGGTGCCTAGGAAGTTCAAAGGTAAGGAATCTGCAGCTAGAAGTCTCTAACAGATTCGCAACATCATTTGTATGAAGATGTAGTGCTTGTCTTTGTTGAGAACTACCTTCTCCTTGGAAGTACTTAGCTTTAAGTGTATGAGTGACATGCAGAATGGAATACAGCAGTCTAGTCTCTGTGTGTCATTTGTTGGTAGCACTTTGAGGTGTGTGGTGTCACTGGTGCATTCAGATTTCTTAAATGTAACAAAGACCCAACCTGCCATTCTCTATAGGGGGGTCAAAAATACTTGGAGAGAGGCTGGAACTCTGCACACAGTCAAAGCCCACATGGAGAAAAGAGAGTGGAGAGGAGACCTTGAAGATCAACAGTGTTGTAAGCTGGTGATAGATACAGCAGTACTAGGATCATCATTGTTTCTGATTGGAGAGTACTGTAAACCACCTAGCCATTTCTGCAATGGGGTAGGGTGGAATCTCGAATGTTAGGACTGTAGTAACTAGGGATGGAGGACATTTACTTGGACTTCTTTGGCTACCGCTCTATCCATACTGTTTTTGCAGGATGAGCAATGACTTATCTTGATGTTAGTTTATCAGGTAACGTGTCTGTCGTGAC
Organism: Triturus cristatus; assembly: GCF_964204655.1. Classification (NCBI taxonomy): domain Eukaryota; kingdom Metazoa; phylum Chordata; class Amphibia; order Caudata; family Salamandridae; genus Triturus; species Triturus cristatus. The sequence goes on along the minus strand of NC_140581.1, from coordinate 1,183,242,812 downwards.
AGACTTGCCCATACTGTTACGAAGGGATATGAAGAATTTTGGGAAGAGAGATTTGAATCCAGATGAAGCGGTGATACGTTTTCCTTTAGCAGTGTATTTGAAAGACTGACTCAATGATTCTTATGAGTTCTTTTAGAAAGATGCAACTGAAAAAGCTCCATTTATGTGCATTCCAGGATTGATTATGTGCTTTTTTGTTGGGTAAAGAGGATATCAATATTGTACTGGTTTAATCAAAGCTGGCAGGCAGGTATCGGTGTTCACCCCTTTTTCTGCCCCCTAATCCCTCAGCCACCAGGCATTTCAGACATTCTTCCATGTCTTTATAGCACGGGAGAAAGGCACATGACTAAGCCTGAACTTCACAGGACCAGGGGCGTATCTCTCATTGATGCAGCAGGTGCAGTGCGCCCGGGCCCTGAGGCCTCAGGGTGCCACTGAACCATGATTATAGATGTATTTTATGATTTAAACAGCAGCCAGATAGGCCCATTTTCTTCCCTTTCCTAGCACCCATGACACACTGGCTACACCACTGTACAGCACACAAGAAAATAGATAACAAAGTGAAAGCTGTGCAGAGGCCCAAAGTCCATGCTGATTTGTGCTGATGTACTTCTTGGAGCTACATAATTGTTAGACCTGGCACCATTGGTGTGGGTCTCCCTTCCATTTTTTGCTGCTGCCTCCTATGTTTTTGCTATGTTTTTGCTGGTCTAGATGCTTTGGACACTTTGCCACGGCTATTCAGTGCTAAAGTGCAAGAGCTCCCTATTGTAAATCGTAATGGATTAGTGACGCCATGATTGGCTTATTTGATTTACTTGTCTGAACCTAGTACAGTGCACCATGAGTGCCCAGGGCCTGTAAATCAAATGCTGCTGGTGGGCTTGCAGCACTGATTGTGCCACCCACAGAAGCAGCTTGTAAAATGTGGCTCAGGCCTGCCATTGCAGAGCCTGTGTGCAGTCTGGGACTGTTGTGTGCAGATTTAGATTCCGTATATAGGTTTCCCGATTTATGCCCTTATATAGGTACAATTCACATTGCCTTTATTTGGACATGGAAATCCGGCCCTTATTTAGACATTGTCCATACAAACCAAATACAGGCATGGCCACCTACATCCGTCCATCCACGTCACAACAAATTCTTGGATAACTAGACCCTTAAGCCTTTAGGAATTTCCCTCAGCTTGAATATTGATTTCTCCAAGAATTCATTAAGTATGCATGAACATCTATTCCTTAGGGGTTCATTCATGACGTTCCTCTGCCCAACTTTTACGTCAATACTGGCATCCCTAGACACCTTCAAGGTATAAATATACCAGCACTTGCCCTGGCAAATTGCGGTTCCCGGAGGATTCGATCCAACCCAGACTACGCGGTTCGCCACGGCAAGTTCGGAAGGAGATTGAGTTCCAGCCTGATGCACTGACCTGACGCTGCCATCTTCCTCGCAGAGAATCCAGCTCCAGTGCTCTCTGACTTCTCTTGCGGGGGTTAGACTATCTAGTCCAGAAAAGAGATTCCAACCCCTCTCATTCTCAGGTATGGAGCTGACTAGAACTTAGAGAAACTTTTGGCAACTCTTGGCTAAACTAAAATATATCTAGCTATACTTTAGAAATGGCACCTACTTCAAACCTCGTACTGCACTTAGGTTAGGTACACTGGGGTAGAACAATTTAGAAGCATCAGATGAGTATCACATTTTAGCTTATGTTATTTATGTAAGTATTTTAATTAATATATGTCATAGCTACAAACCATGCTATTGCAGTATTATTTTATCTTACTGCTAACCTCGTACATACTGTACTTAGCAGTCTGTCTTACGATTGTAGCAATTCATATCTCTGGCATGAGAAATAAGACTGTTCAATAAACCCTTTTATTGAAACGCCCGTCTTTCTATTTCTGTGCAACTCTGTAGAAACGAAGCATGCACGATTGACTGAGTGAAACTGTTATCTATTGTTTCCACGATTCTGAGACTGTTCCGATTCTAAAGGGAAACAACGTTGTCATGTTTATGCGGTTGTCAGAGACTAATCCCTTCTTGTATATTCGAGAAGTTTCACGTGACCTCTGAGTTAGCTGGCACACACAAGTAATTAAGTTTAATATACTCGATAGAGACATACTAACCTTAGTCCTATGCAAATCTATAGTGTATGTTATTCCAATGCGCAGAGCCTATCAGGGATATCGGAACGACACTACAGGACTGCCATGTTGACTTGGCAAGTGTCCCCACTTGCCAGTCCCTAAACCTTCCCTTTTCCACATGTTAGTCACCCCTAAGGTAGGCCCAAGGTACCCCTATGGGCAGGGTGCATTGTATGTGAAAGGTAGGACATGCCCTGATGTGACTGGCATGTCCAAATAGTGAATTACAGCCAATTTCGTTTTTCACTATTGCAAGGCTATCTGTTCCCAAAGGCCAGAATAGGCAGTTTGATTAGAACATCTTATAATCCTAATTGACCCTAGGAACAAGATAGGAAAATAATGTTTAGTATGCCTGGACTCAGTATGTTAAAATACCTCTTTTAGTGAGGGTGATTTTTACATTCTGTGTTTGAAAATACCACTTTTAGAAAGTAGGTATTTTCTTGCCTAACCATCCAGTATGCCTCTGCTAGGTTTGTGTATTCCATTTCTGGTATGTGAGTGACAGGGGGCTGGAGACGGCCTTGGCTCCAGCAGTCTGATGGGTCAGGTCTGAGATGAATAGGACCTGCATTGAATAGAGAGTAGGGGGAGGAGATTTCCTTTCACTGGCCTGAGTCTTCATAGAATAGAGAGTAGGGGGAGTAGATTTCCTTTCAGCTACCTGGGCCAGGTCTGCTTTCAACAATGCTGTCTCCACCTCCTGCCAGGAAGCTGCACCAGGGAGGACAGAACTGGTTTTGGCTGGGTACAGAGACTCTCTGCCCTCAGAGAACAAAGGATTTTGTAGTATAAATATTGGGGCCCAGACCCCAGAACTTTAGATCACTTCTGGGAATCAAGACAAACCTTTGCCAAGGAGAGAAACCAAGGAAGCTGAAGGAGGAGACTGCCCCTGTGCTGTTTGCTGTTTGGGGTTGGCCTGCAGTGGTGACTTATTGCCAAGTAAAGGAGAAAAGGAACTTTGTGTGTACTTTAACTATCTTGAGGAAGATCTCCAAGGGCTTGAAGTTGGGCTTGCCACCTGTTCTGAAGTCTCATGGACAAAAAGACTTCATCACCAGCTCCCCCTGAATTTCCGTGCTGGGAATTCTACCTGCAGAGAGGTGCCTGCTGTTGTTTTGGGCCCTCTGGAGACTGCGTGTCACTGGGAGCTGGCAGCGCGACGCAAGAAGGAAGAAGCGTGTTGCCGCCGCAGCAGTTGCCGTCGCATCGTCGAAGAAGCGTGTCGCCGCCACAGCTGTTCGCCGTCTCATCACTGAAGAAGCATGTCGCATCACAGGAGAAGTGAGCTGCCACCGCACGGTCGTCTGGCATGCACGCATCGCATCCACGTTGTCGCATCGCATCAAAGACGCCATTTTGTCACATCACACCGGATTGTCGCATCGCATCGAGGTGCCATCTTGTCGCATCGTAACCGGAACGCAGTAAGAAACCGACGCATCACCTCCTCTCCGGTAAGGAACCGACGCATCACCTCCCCCGAAGCAAGGAACCGATGGATCACCTTCCCTGCAACCCTTTTGTTTGTTTTACATGTGACACATCCAAGGTACTTTGAGAGTAAAGTGTCACATTTACCATCTACATTGAACTAAGCTATTTCTACCATCTGAAAGTAATATTTTTTAATACTGTATTGTGGATTTTTGTCGTTTGGTCTTGTCTAGATAAAGATTAGTTATTTTTAGGTCTCGCCTTGCTATCGCGTAAGCGATTGCAAAGCGAGACTATAGAATACGGGTTCTCCCAAAAAGCGGATTGCATGGCTAGCACGCGCACAATCACGCGCATCGTGCCGCCATGCAATCCGCCTTTTGGGAGCACTTCAAAGGGTCCGCTCCCACGCCCCCAAGCGCGCGCCACGCTCCGCCGGGCTTGTTTTTTTTTTTTTTTTCATTTGCAGCGCCGTCCACACGCTTGTAATGGCCGCTCTGAGAGCCTCTCCTGCTTCAGCCCCCCAGCCTCGAAAACTGTGAAATTCTGCTGCATCATCAACTCACCATATCTCTCAAAGCTGGTTTCCCCACACAGCCGTTTCTGGACTTTTAAGTTTGCCCTAACCTTCGAAGCCAGGTTTGTCACAATCTCTTCCTTGTTTAGCTCGTGATGGTTTAGGCTGCTGTCTGTCGAGTCCCAAGTTTCTAACCCCTGACATCCACTTTTCTTTAATTTGCTTGTTTTCTTAGTCTTGAGAAAGTACCCACTTCCCTTTGTCACCTTGGCTTGCCATACAGAGCGCAAGATATTATCTTGCTAAATCCTCTTCCCTTTCCCCTTCTGTTATCAGGACCCCCACCCCTCTCAATATTCTCACTGATCTGTGTTTGTCCCGAGCACTCATGGTTAAGAGTTAGTTAAAAAGGATCACTGAAAGTCTTACGCCCACTTGCTCTGTTCTGATGGCTATTTCAAAGTCGTGTGCGATTTATTTTTAAGGCCAACCCACTCACTTCCTCCAAGGGGCCCTCTAAAATGTGTTCGCTGCTCTGGCAGTAGCATTTGCTGGTGTCAGAATAGACTACTGGAGCCTTTAAGCATGTGAACAGGCAGCCGAATTACTTTCGCTTTAAGGGGCCTTTAATGTCCACTGACTCATCTTGTTCCGGTGTTCAGGAGGGAGTAATTTCAGCTCCAACCGAAAAGTTCCTTAGCACTAGTCAATAGTCGGACTGGTATGAGACATAGGGTTACTGGGCTTTAAAATATGCACATGACAAATCTTTCATCGGAGCATGGAGACTTCCAATGGGTATACCACGCTCCTCACACCAACTGATGAGGATGCCTCATCCTTGCTGTAAGGCTTTTCTTGTTTACAGTTGCAGACCTAAATACTGTTGAGTTTAAATATCGACGATATGGCTCTCCCTCTAACTTTGCTTACCTCCAGATGTAGCGCCTCCGGGCGACCCTGCGCTCGATTTCATCTCCCCAGGCTGTGGGGTGGGGGAGGGGCAGGGGCTGAAGCTAAAACGATAAATCTGCCGCATACTGCCATGGCTTGTAACTCCTTCGGCCTAATCTAGCTGGCACCTCGTGATTCTGTTTGTGCACAATCCCGCCACCCCACTGGCTGCCCCTTCCTGCTGGAGGGAAATTGTGTTTTGCTGCTCGTTACTCGGTGCCTGCGCTCGTCACACGCCCACGTGGCCGGATTTTATGCTTGACGGGGAAGTTAAATAAAAATATGTTGATTTTAGGGCACAGCTCATTATAGCCCGCTGTAAGTAATTCTTGGTACGAATTCCGGCATGGGAACCTGAGGGTGCACGTTACTGTTCTCTATAGGTTCAGTATCTATAGTATCATGAATCAAGATGGTGTCTTAACATCCATCAGAGAGAGCAGTTCAACCACCTGTGCCGCTGCTCTCTCCTCCCCCGCCAAGAGCTAAAGTCCATCTGTCTAGCATGGTGTTTACAGCCCTACTCTCTCTCCCCTCTGTGCACCCCTCTCTCCCCTCTGTGTGCCCCTCTTTCACTCACCTCTGTGTGCCCCTCTCTTTCACTCACCACTGTGTGCCCCCCACTGTGCGCCCCTCCCTTTCACTCACCACTGTGCGCCCCTCCCTTTCACTCACCTCTGTGTGCCCCTCCCTTTCACTCACCACTGTGTGCCCCTCCCTTTCACTCACCAATGTGCTCCCCTCTCTTTCAATCACCACTGTGAGCCCCTCCCTTTCACTCACCACTGTGCGCTCCTCCCTTTCACTCACCACTGTGCCTTTCACTCACCACTGTGCGCCCCTCCCTTTCACTCACCACTGTGCGCCCCTCTCTTTCACTCACCAGTGTGCGCCCCTCTCTTTCACTCACCACTGTGCGCACCTCCCTTTCAATCACCACTGTGCGCCCCTCCCTTTCAATCACCACTGTGCGCCCCTCCCTTTCAATCACCACTGTGCGCCCCTCCCTTTCACTCACCACTGTGCGCCCCTCCCTTTCAATCACCACTGTGCGCCCCTCCCTTTCACTCACCACTGTGCGCTCCTCCCTTTCACTCACCACTGTGCCTTTCACTCACCACTGTGCGCCCCTCCCTTTCAATCACCACTGTGCACCCCTCTCTTTCACTCACCACTGTGCGCCCCTCCCTTTCACTCACCACTGTGAGCCCCTCCCTTTCACTCACCACTGTGCGCCCCTCCCTTTCACTCACCACTGTGCGCCCCTCTCTTTCACTCATCATTATGCTGCTATAAAAACTATTTTTGCTGAGACGCTCCCTCTTGGTTTCTAATGGTATTACCCACAGCAGCTGCACCTACACACGGCTCAACAGATTAATAAAGTCTTTAAACTGTCACTTAACCTTTAAATATTTTCAGATCCATTACTTAAGCAGTGCTATGTGTAATTACAAATTCACTCTACTGTGAAATCATCACCTTCCTCACCATTATTGGGCCAAACTCATTAACTCCTCTGTTTCACTAGGTGATGTTTTTACTGCCTAAATGAACCAGCGCCCATCAAAACAAGCATTTACAAGGCAATAGGTCTCACATTTGCGAGAGTTTAAGCTATTAGTATTGTAAATGACAATGCCTTTTATTTATGGTTTAAAAACCAAAACATAAAGAAAAGGCATTGTTATTTACAGTGCCAATAGCTCAAACTCGCGTAAATGCGAGACCTATTGCATTGCAAATGCTTGTTCTAAACTGGTGTGGTGTCCATCTGTAGTGTTTTCACTGTATTACTGTATGTGTTCACAAATGCTTTACATACTACCTCTGAGATAAGCCTGCCTGCTCGTGCCAAGCTACCAAGGGGGTGAACTGGGGTTATTTTAGGAGTGTAGCTCCCTTACCCTGACTATAAGCAAGGGCCCCTACTTGGTCAAAGGTACCTACCTCTCTCAACTAGAGACCCCCATTTCTAACATTGGTGGTCAGCAGTGAGGATTCTGGACTTGCATTTGTGACTCATATACAGTGATTGGTGTACACTACTAGCGAGTGCAGACCATAATGCAACCACATACATTTTGGTAGAATTATTTCCTTGGGACTTCTATTTTTGCTAAAAACTGCCAATCCTTCTTACCATGAGCAAAGCAGCATCCAACACATCTATGGGTCTACAATTTGAAGAAGAGAGGATTGATACATACACTGTGCCACAGCCGAAAACCCTCTGTAAAAGATTTAAAGTCTCTGTGAAAGGCATCACCAAGAAGGAAGAGTTCCAAATGGCTCAGCGCCTTGGGCCTGGTTGGAAGCTAGAAATGCTCCTGAGCATCCTAAAGAGCCTAGGGAGCTGGGCGTGGTTGCGTCCTGGGCTGGACAAGGAAGTAACTTATGCATGTTTCTCCGTTGTAGTGTCCGCGCCACCCGGACCGCAATCGGCAATGTATCACCCATGACCCAAGTCCCACAACATGAGCAACATGGATGTAAGGGGGAATCACTGACCCTACATTCATCCATACTTCCACACTTAAAAGATCATAGACATGACACGTCTGTGTGAACATGAATGTTTATTGCAGATTCATTGGGGTTTTGAAGCTGGAGCAGTACAGGGCCATGTAAACCCCACTTTACATTGTTGGCCCATGGAGGGCCAGCCAGAGTCCTTCAGGGAATGACAGGTAGATCAGAAGAGGAGGAGTTCAGTCTGCAGTCTGATAGCTGTGTCATTGGTGACCAAACAGAATATGGCAGTCCATGTCGAGGTCCAAGGTGAGTGTCGCAGAGTGCATCGGGTGACAGTGGAAGGTGATGATGCAGAGGGAAGACCCAAGCAGAAACAGGCCTTATGGCGGAGATGGATGCTACTGCGCCCTTCTGACCACGGAGGCAGATTCATTTGCATCTTCGTCCACTGCTGTTGCATGTGCCTCATATGTGGGTAGTGGTCTACTGTCTCCAGCACTGTGTGGCAGTGACACCTCAGGGGCCGTAGGTGGAATGTTTGCTGCACTGTGTGGCACTGACACATCAGGGGCCGGAGATGTGAATGGAGTGATAGCAGCAGCATGCATCAGCGCCAGGCCTTGTGGCAGCAATGCCATGAGGATGGTCTTTAGGGCATTGAGGGACTCAGCTACCTCTCGCTGGTGTGCAGCCGTGGCAGCCACTCTTTCTGCCCATGTCCGCTCCATGTTCTCCATGAACCTCCGCATGTGTCCCAACTCCTGGGCGAGATTTGCTGGAGCCACTCTGACCAGACAGTCATTCTTGTCTCAGAGTCAGGACTCTGGCGACGTCAGCCATTTTTCATTGGAGAGCATGGAGCGGACTGTGGGTGTCCATTAGGGACTGAGTGGTCCCTGATGGGACATAGACACCCACGTATGGCGTCCAGTTTGGCTACCATGCGGTCGAACCCCACCTGCATCTGTTCAGCCAGCTTCTCCTGGCACCCCAACACACGGCGTTGGAAGGCCATGTGTTTGTCGTGGGGGTCCTGGGAGGCAACCGTGGTGGTGGGTGCTGCCTGCTGCCTGCTGCCTGCTGTTCTGTGCAGGGTGTGGGTTCTCCTCGTAGCAGCTGGGCTGCCCTGCTCCTGGAAGTGGGCTATGGAGGCTTTCCACGAGCTGTTGGAGGGCGTCGGATTCGAAGGTGTGGTGGTCCTCTTCGTCATCAGAGAAGAGAGGTTCGGCCTGCTCTGCAGGAGGTGTTGGATTTCCCCCTGCAATATGAAGGGGAGATGCAGTTTAACATTGTGTTCACATGTATGTTGATGCATTGTACATGTGTACATTCAGACTGCATAACAGTGTACATTGTGACTGTTTGGGGGGAGCTGCCTATTTGATGCGGGACAGTGGGCGTTTTGACAACATCACGGATGTGTGTTTGTACTTGTACATTGTCAACTCACATTTCCCTGCAATGCCATATGTGATTGCCCAGTTTCTACACACAAGCGGCACCAGTTGTGTACTCTGTTCTGTTGTGGACGTGTTGCGGTTTGTGCCACATCGTTGTCAATGTTGATGTGCTCTGCCTGTAATGTGTGTGTGCCGCATTTTTGAGGAGTCGCCACTGCAGCTCGGATTTAACTTCCCCTTCTCCCTTACATGCGGTGTGCCTCTGACTTCTATGCTTACACAGTGCTGAGATGTTGCATACTTGGGTGCATTGGTCTCTTAGTGGGAGTTGGGGGTCTGGGGCATGGTTTGTCCGCAGATGTTCTATGCTTAGTTGTGCATGTGTGCCATTGTGCCCATCTCCCCCTGTTCCCCAGTCCCTGGGTGTTACTCACCCTGTTGCGTCGGTCATGTTGAGCAGTGTCTGTGCCACCAACTCCTGCCACCGTCTCCCCACTGATGACTGTGGACACCATTTCCTCCATCTCGTCAAGCTCCTTCTGTAGCGCTGGACTCCCACCTCCAGTCTGCATCGCTGCCTTCCGGTTGTTTGCGAGTTTCTGCTAGGTTTTGCGCTTCACATCATTCCAGCGTCTCTTAACCTCTTCCATTGTCCTCTTCAGCACTCCGACTGCATTCACCTTGCAACAATGGTCTACCATATTCAATTTTTAGTTGCCAGTGACACAGTGGAGGTGACGAACAGTAGTTGATGGTGTTCTACCACCTCCTTTATCAGGATCCTGTTTTCCTGCGGACTGAACCGCTTCTTCCTACTCTTCTTGTCCGTGCCCTTCCCAGGCTGGTCCTCCGGGGGGCTTGTGAAGTTCGAGTTGTCCTCTGCACTCGTCCGGGTGCATCCATGGTGCTACGCAGTTTAATTTGGTTTTGTTGTGTTTTTTTTGTTCTGCTCTTATAGTGCATTTTCCCGCATGACGCGTGGGAATTGCAGGCCTGTGGCTGGTTTTCGCTGATTTTTGTATTGCAATTGGCGTCATCGCTACTATTTTCGCATTCGTGTTTCGCGTTTTTGCAGCGTATTGTTGATTTTAACGCGTTCATTTGACGTGTTATCGTGGGTCTATCGCATGGTACCGCCGTGTTGAGAATACCATGTTAACGCAGAGTTATTTTCCCGCGATAGACTGCGATGTGAAGAGTTGCATTAAGCTAATTTTGTGATGGTTATCACACGTTCTTGAGAATATGCCCCAAAAAGGTTTAGAAATTGTAAGAAACTGGAGTCAAGTACTTGGGTGGAAAATGTATTTTTTTTTTGCAGAGCATTGGATGGTTGGGTGAAGGGTAGCAAAGTGAATGATTTTGAAGCGCTCTATGATTTGATTGCATGGGAGCACTTGTCCAGTAATTGTTTTCCAGAGCTACGCCAGCACCTGATCGATAGTAAGCTGAGTAACCCTATGAAGCTTGCTGAGGAGGCGGACCGCTGGGTTAGTACCCGGGTCCACAAGGGTCATGTGGGAGACTTCGCCAAAGGTGGACAGGGTGCCCAGCAGAAGAGTGGGGGGGACAAGGGTAAACAGGGAGTTCCAGAAAGGGCCCCAAAGTAATCTCCAAGGAAACCAAGGGAAGGGTTCCCAGCCTCCCCCGGAGAAGAAGTCAGGGGCCCCGACAGATAAGTCTGTTCAAAAGGGGCCCAGGAAATGTTATAATTGTGGTCAGGTGGGCCACTGCTTCTGGGATCCTAAGTGTCCAATGAAAGCGAATGCAGCACCCACTGGTGCACCGCCCCGGCTGATGGGTAGTGTAGTGCTGGGGGAGGAGATGGGTGCCCAAGGTGGATAGGGTCCCACAGAGATGTCCCTAGTCTCTTTAGGAGACAGTGAGATGGTCTCCAGGACCCAGCTGCCTTATACCATTAAGAAATACAGGCAGTGGGTGACCATCAAAGGCCAAAGGGTGGAGGCTCTGAGAGACACTGGAACCAGTGTGACAGCTGTCAGTTGTCGGCTGGTGTCTGAAGAGCAGGTGATCCCCCATGCATTTTACCCTGTAGTTGCCGCTGACAACTCAGAGAGCCACTGCAAGGTGGCCCAAGTTCCCTTTGAGTGGGGGGGGGTCTCAGGTACCTTTCAAGTAGCTGTGAGGCCAGCCATGCCTGTTGACTGTCTGCTAGGCAATTATTTGGAAAGCTCCCCTTGGGCTAAGGTGGAGCGAAGGGCTCATTAGGAGATGTTGGGTCTGCCTGAGTGGGCGTGTGTGACTACTCAGTCCATGTCAGCCAGTAAGGATATTCAAGAGGACCTGGAGCCTGAAAGAGTGGCCTAGGTGCCTGCCTTAAAGAGAAGAGGCAGAGGGCACGGGAAACCAGCCCCCACAGTTCCCACGGTCCAGGAGGAGGCAGACCTTGAGGGGGATGTCCTGGAACCTACAGGGGAGCAAGTAGCTGAACTGGGGGACCTGCCTGAGCTGACCCATTAGCAGCAGAAAGGAGGCCCCACCAGGGAAAAGTTCTGCGAGGAGCAGAAAAAGTGCCCTTCTCTTGTGGGTTTGCGGTAACAGGCCACAAACCAGGCAGCAGGTGATCAGTCTGGATCACATTGGATCTACTGGGAGAACGGTCTCATGTATAGTAAGCCTAAGGTTGCTGAGCCTGGATCAGCCCATGTGCTGGTGGTACCCCAGCGCGTTAGAGCCTTCCTATTGGGTCTGGCTCATGATGTGCCTTTAGTAAGCATCGGATGAGAAACTGAAGCGATTGAATTAAGAGCATGTTTGGGGAATTGAACTTGGGGGCAAGCTTTTAACTTGTTTTAAACTGTTTTTAAATTTGATCTAACGCTGAGCAAATTCGGGGCACTAGTGCACTTTACCTTTAAGGCTCCACCTCGCGCCAAATCCCCGGTCCAATGTGGAAGTACGTTTGTGTGGAGGGAGGAAGCTAGAGGAGGCGGGGCTCAGGCTGGAAGGATGTGTGAAGGGCAGCTATTTAGAACCCATGCAAGCACGGACGCGCCAAATGCAAGCCCGCCTGCGCCCGGCCGGGACCAGGGGCCAGAAACCTTGGCCCACCGGTCACAGAGATTATAAGGTACTCAGCCTCTCGATTACACAGATTACGAATCCCATTGAGAGATGAGTGTACTCATGCCATGAGCATGTTGAATGGCCCGGCATCGTGTGGTCATTGTTCATTCGACCCTGCAAATATGAAATTAATATCTTATTGAGGGAAGAACAGCTGGAAGTTCTGTTTCTAACAGAAACATGGCTCCATAAGTATTCAGAACCCGATGTGATTCAAACGCAAATCCCAGGGTATCACATCTTAAGGCAAGATAGGGAATTGAAAAAAGGAGGAGGTATCGCCATTATTTTAAAAGACCATTTGAGAAGACGCGCAGAGACGGGGATCATAGCAGACTGTCGAAAGTATGGCATTTGCAATCTCATTTTTCGCTACCCTTACACTTACAGGAATCTTGGTCTACTGACCCCCGGGTCCCTATGGACAGTTTATTAAATCATTAACAGACGCCACTGCCATATTGGCAAGTATATCCCCCAATCTGACCGTACTAGGAGATCTGAACTTACATTTAGAAAATCCTCTCAAAGCGGAGGCAGCAGACCTTATACATAACTTATTGGCCATGCAATTGCTACAAAAAGTGTCTAGCCCCACACATGAAAAGGGCCACATCCTTGACCCAGTCTTTTTGAATGACATACAGCTCTGCACAAGAAGCCCCGATCCACTCCCATGGTCAGATCACTTTCTAATACCAATAATCTGGAATACCCCATATCAGACAGCAGGGAAACAAACCTGCAAGAGATGGGCACGACCCTGGGCAAAACACTCGCCAGAGGTCTGGGCAGAGGCTTTGGTAAACACCAAACCAGGGAAAGAGGATAATACCATGATAGCATCAGAGATTAACAATCAAAGGATCAGTGCCTCGTTGGATGCTACGGTTCCAAATAAATGGATTCAGGATAGGCAGCAGGAAAAACAGACGCCATGGTACTCACCTAATTTGAGAGAACTTAAACAAAAATGCAAGAAATTAGAGCGAGGCCTGGAGGAAGGATTATAATGACGAAAAGATACAAAAATATCGAGAGGCTATCAAAATGTATCAATCAGAAATAAAAAAAACTCAAGCCTGTTTTTTGGAGGAGAAAATAACAGCGGCAGCGAATACACCTAGGGAAATATTCCAAATTACAAAAAACACTCACTAGGTGCACGGGGCCAGACGTGCCGTCAGTCTCTGCACAGACCAGATGTGAAGAACTAGTGGAATTTTTAAATAAAAAAAATCTAGATATCTATAGCTCATTTCCCCAAAGCACAAGCACAAATAAGTGGGATCAGGAAATAGATTTCCCAAGTGATACGCCCCACGTCTAGAAGATTTTCCTACCCTGGATCTGGCCACACTTTCACAACTCTTTGCGCAGGTCAAATCGGGTTCCCCTTTAGACCCGGCTCTTCTTCAGAAACTTCGCAAAGTAGAAGAAATCATTCTTCCAGCCCTGCTAGAGGTATTAAACTCTTCGCTATCTAGCAGACAGGTACCTCTGGCATGGAAACATGCCATGCTAGGGACCTTTTAAAAAAGCCCAATCTTGACCCAGAGATATGGAGTAACTATCGTTCTGTCTCCCTGCTCCTTGGGAACAGCAAAATTCTTGAGAAATATGTAAATAAACTTCTCTCAGAGCACCTAGAGAATCATTCCCTTCTGCATACTACTCAGACAGGATTTAGACCCAACCGTTGGACAGAGACAGCCTTGTAGGCAGCTGTCAGGAGAAAGGGAAATAATTCAGAATTGTGTGCGAGATGAGTATATGCATATTTTGTTGAGCCATTTTTACCTGGGTCTGGGTGTGTGGAGCCTGGGAGCAGACTGGCTGTGATAAGGTGACCCTACACGTGTTCTATCCAAGGCCAACATCTGTTTAATGATAAGGCTGTTCTGAGTCATCATTTAGCCTGGGGATGCCTGGACATATATTAGATTTGTCTTGGCATGTGGGCATTCTGTCTTTGATTTTGAGGCTGTATTTAGGATTCTGAAGCTATTGTTTCGGAATATGATGACTGTAGTTGACCTGTGATGTCTTTTCCCCTGGCGCATGATGACTGTGGTCCTCACTTTTTGTGGTTGCGCCACTGGCCTTTCATGACAGTCTGTATATGGATGATATCTAAAATGCATTTTAGCTAATTTTCTTATTTCGATTATCAGTTATTGTGCATTTTTTTAAACTTTAGTGATATACTTTCCTGCAGCACCAACAGGTTCAAAGATCACTACATCTCTTACTTTGATGTCTCTAGGGTCAAAGGTTATGTGACGTCACTTCCTGCGATGTCATTGGGGGAGGGTCAAATGACATGTGATGGCACTTCCACTACCTGAAGCATTTTGGTGAATCGACGTCAATAACTTCAAATAATTTTCGTAACAGATGCAATGTCGTTCAGAGCCAGCACTATACATTTTGTAAAATAGGCTTTCTTTTAAGAGCTCCTCCCACTAAACCATGACAATTTGGCCTTAGTTCATAAGTGGATGCCCTTCTCATTGGAAGCTTCTCAGCTGGGAGTGACCCATTATATAACTGTATAAAACAAAAATCACCCAGTCCTGGGTTTTAGAGTATATTTTAACAAGAAACCTTGCTTCTGATTTAAAATCATTCACAGATAATGATGAATTTTACATGCAAATCCTAATGCGACTCATAGGATACAAATTACATTATTAGTTTAAGGTTATAAATATCAGTAATACTTTGGTTAATTACAAATTAATATATACTTTTGGATTCTTTTTGCCTTGTTTGTACATATTAATTACAAGCTCATATTAATAGTTTTACCTTTTTTAGTGAGACAAAGGTCCCTTGAAAAATTGAAAGGTGCCTATATGGTTTGAGAGACCATTATATTGTGAGAAGTAGGTCTGTTATGCACAGCGTGCTGCCTCAGGCAGGGAAAGCTATTTTTAGGACTGGCATGTCTGTTACCATCTCTTTTCAATAGACAAACAGTGAGCTCTTGCTTTGTGTTAATCTTTGGGCATTTTTGCTTTCTTTAGCTTTCTTTTTCATCAGTCTGTCTTCATTGTGCCATTTCCATTTTCACCTTTATTTTATTTTCACTCCAGTTGTTCTCTTTCCACATATTCGTTCTAAATCCATTTGATTTTCCTCCTTTCTCTACCATCCTTTCTGTTGCCATATTCTTCCCTCTTTCATTTATTTGGTACATAAAAGACATTGGCATTTACAACGCCAATACCTCTAACTCTCACAAATGCGAGACCAATTTGCATTGCAAATGCTTGTTAATATTTACCTCAAACCCCTGGCCGAATTAGTACTACCTTACGGGATTCAAATCAACACATACCCAGATGATACACAATTGGTTGTAGCACTAAAACAGCCAAAGAAGACATCAGTTAATCTTGAAGCCTATATGGAAGCGGTAGCCACCTGAACGAACCAGTCTTATCGCAAACTCAACGGAGACAAGACGGAGTTAATGATTTTAGATAACCATCCAGGAATCCCAAAGGAACCAATGGGATTAAACTGGCCAAAAGGTCTAGGTCCAGCACCAACCCCCAAAGGTCAGATAAAAAGTTTAGGTCTCTGGCTAGACAAATCCTTCAACTTCAAGAGCCTGGCAGTCAAGTTAGCAGCATCCTGCTTTGGCATCATTAGAATGCTGCGGAAAATCCTCCCATTACTCCCGATACCAGCACGTAGAGTCATTGTACAGGCACTGGTGCTCTCACGATTAGATTATGGGAACTCCCTATACTTAAGTACCGCAAAGGCCATGATAGGGAAACTTCAGGTGGTGCAGAATTGTGCAGCTAGTTTGCTGCATCAAACCCCCTACCGGCACTCCGTCAAGCCGGTCCTGAAAAAACTCCATTGGCTGCCAATTGAAGAACGGATTAAATTCAAAGCCTTGTGCATAGCACAGAAAACCCTTTGGGGGACAGGTCCCAAGATAAATCACTCCCTTATGACTTTCTACCACCCAACAAGATGTCTCAGGTCAGCTAACCAGTTTCTGGTAGCAATACCAAAAATCAAGAGAGCACGATCAGGGGGTCGTATGTTTTCTTATAACGTGGCTAAATTATGAAACACTTGTCCTGCTCAGCTGCGTGCAACTACCCACCATCTTTCTTTCCGGAATCAGCTGAAGACGTGGCTCTTCCAGAGACTGCCTTAACGTTACCCCCTCTTGTGTCTGTGCCTTACTTATCTCAGATAGCGCGGGATGCCTAAGGGTAGCCAGGCGCTCTATAAATATTAATTAATAATAATACTAATTTGGGGCAAGACAAGACCTTTGAACAGCTTGTCACATGCTTTTATTGGCCCCAAATGCGCAAGAGTTCAGATACTCATTGCATGACCTGTCAGACTTGCCAGGCAAGTGTTTGGAGTGGGAGGAAGCAAATGGCTCCTCTCCAACCATTCCCTGTGGTCAGCACCTCCTTTGAAAGGGTGGGCATTGACATTATGGAGCCTCTGGATCCCAAGACAGCCATGGGCAACACGTTCATCCTGGTCTTGGTGGACCATGCTGCTCGGTATCTGGAAGCCATCCCTCTCCGGACAGTGACGGCCCCCGTGGTGGGACGTGCATTGATGGGGATTTTCTCCCGTGTTGGGTTCCCCAGAGAGGTGGTGTCAGACCATGGTTCCAACTTCATATTCAAGTATATGAAGTCCCTGTGGCAGGAGTGCGGTGTCTCCTACAAGTTCACCACTCCTTACCACCCCCAAGGTAATGGGCTGGTTGAGAGATTCAACCGGACCCTAAAAAGCATGATTATGGGTCTTGAGAAACGTATGAGGTGTAAGTGGGACATCCTCTTGCCATGCCTTCTGTTTGCTTACAGAGAGGTGCTACAGAAGTTCTTAGCGTTCAGTCCCTTTGAACTGCTGTATGGTCACCCTGTAAGAGGACCTCTGAGTTTGGTAAAAGAAGGCTGGGGAAAGCTCCCAGTAAACCTCCCCAGGATATATATAGCTACATGCTGGCCTTCAGAAACCAAACTAGGCGTTTCAGACAACTCGCTCAGGCGAATCTGGAAGCCAGCCAGGAGGAGATGAAACTGTGGTATGATCAGAATGCCACTCTGATCGAGTTTCACCCTGGACAGAAAGTGTGGGTCATGGCCCCATGGAGCCTTGTGCGCTCCAGGATAAGTGGACCGGACCATTTGAGGGGTTAGAGCACAAGAGTGATGTCACCTACTTGGTGGACCTGCGGTCTCCTAGGATCCCTTTGCGGGTCCTACATGTATACCGTCTGAAGCCCCACTTGGAGAGGTCCGAAGTGGACATGCTCCTAGCAACATGATGGAATGGAGGAGGAGACTGAGCCTCTTCCTGACCTCCTGTCTGCAAAAGAGCAAGATGGGTCAGTGGACGGTGTAAACCTCTCTTCTACCCTGACCCCTGAGCAACAAGTTGACTGTCGCCAACTGCTGGGACAGTTTCCTGATCAGTTCTCCCTGACTCCCAGTGTCACTGATTGGTGTGTCCCTGATGTTGACACTGGGGACAGTCCTCCTGTAAAGCACAAAACTTACAGAGTGACTGACAGGGTGAGAGCTTGCATCAAGGAGGAGGTCTCCAAGATGTTGGCATTAGGGGTGATTGAGTCCTCCAGCAGCTCTTGGGCCAGACCAGTGGTCTTGGTCCCAAAGGCTGCCGCACCTGGTGCCATACCCAAACTCCCATTCTGTGTGGACTACTGAGGACTCAATTCAGTCCCCTCACTCACCAGGGTTTCCCCACAGTGACATGCTTCATCAACACAAGATCCTCCATATGAATAATCCATACATCAACCAGATCAAATTATGGAAAAGATACATTGACGATGTGTTTTTGATCTGGGAAGGTGATGAGCCGGTTTTTGATTTATTCCTGGTTTGGCTCAATCAACAAGACCCATTCCTAAAATTTACCTACACTATGAGTAGGTCGAATTTGGTTTTTCTTGATCTCAATATAACAGCGCACGAGGGTGGTCTGATCACTACAACACATTTCAAGCCTACGGCAAGAAACTGCCTATTAGCATATGACAGTTTCCACCCAAGAAGTCTGAAAGACAATCTCCCTTTTGGACAATTTTTGCGCCTAAGACGCAACTGTGCCACACGGCATGACTACAACATCCAAGCAAAAGACCTTTCACAGAAACTGGTGCAAAGACGATATCCACAACATCTGGTGTTCAAAGCACAAAAAAGAGCATCCAATAACAACCGGGAAGCCTTACTTGAACATAAATCCGAGGATACAGAAAAGAATCATAAAAGACAAATCTGTATCACCACGTACAACATCGCTTCAGATCAAGTAACAAAAATAATAAAGAAACACTGGCGCATCCTTAACAGTGGAGGTCTAGATTTACAGAAACCCATGTTCAGTCACAGAAAAGCAAAAAACCTGAGAAACTATTTGGTACATACCAGACCTAACCCCACGAAGACTGTCGGATCTGTACGCCTGCTCCACCCATTGCCCGAGGGCCATCACCCTTGCGGTAACTGTAGCGTGTGTCACCTGACTAGTGCAACCCAAACTGTTATTTGCAACAATGGTACAACATGGAACCTGCGATCATTTACCAACTGTAACACAACAGGTGTAATATACCTTATCACCTGTGTGTGCAATTTGCATTATGTGGGGATGACCACGAGAAAGGCAAACACAAGGATGATAGAACACCGAAGTAACTTTAGGTGCAAACACAACAATACGAAAATGACCACGCATTTCCTTGAAAAACAGCACACACCTAATGACTTTAGGTGGGTCATCGTTGAACATGTGAACAACCATCCCAACTTAGAAAGAAAGCTACACGAAAAAGAGCAACGTTGGGTTTTCAAGCTACGGTCTGACATCAATGGTCTCAATGACGACATACCATGGGGACATTTCACTACTAAATAGGATTATAACATACATAT
Source organism: Triturus cristatus (assembly GCF_964204655.1). Lineage (NCBI taxonomy): Eukaryota > Metazoa > Chordata > Amphibia > Caudata > Salamandridae > Triturus > Triturus cristatus. The sequence goes on along the minus strand of NC_140581.1, from coordinate 1,183,223,806 downwards.
TTCCCTATGAATATCATCCTGACCATTTTAAAAAAAGAAATTCCTGAGTCAAATAACTTTATTGAAAAGCTTTGGAGTATAGTTTGATAACGCATCCTTGAGATCTCATGATCTACAACGTAAAAATACGATGGGCACTTACTTTAACCCAGGTTTCTTCCACCTCTATACTGGAGTGTTTTGATAAGTAACATTTTCCCATGTAATGTGTTTAATCATGTTCGGCAGTAGAAAAGGGCCTTGTTTACCCTGATCCATCATGGCCGCATTGTTCGTCACACTACAGTCTTTCAATGCGCTCGTTTATCGACTAAGAAGTCTTCCTTTATTAGCAGCCCACCTATTTCCCGTTTATATCTTAAACATTGTTGTGAAATTATTAACAAGGTTCAACTACGATGGCCTTTGTCTCGACTCACGTATTCTTAACTCATCCTGTTCTAAAATGGCCACTACAGAAAGGACATCCAAACGGCAAGTCCTTTTTCCCTTTCAATACGGAAATGACCATAGAAAACAAGCACCCCGCCCGTGACCATGCAGTATGCGGTCCGTGAGGCTTGGGCTCTAGTAGGTGTGCCAGAGTGTGGTCTTCAAAGTACAAGTAAGTCTACATCCCGGTGGGGAAATCCCACAAGCCCTCCTGAGCCACGGAGATCGATTTTCTCTACCTATTTTCCTTCCGTTTTCTCCATAGTTGTGCAACAGATACGGAGCCAAATCCTATTAACTACCTCATGTACCATCTCTCTAGGTGTACGAGATTTCCACACCCCCTCTGTTGACCATGAGGCATATTGGTGCTTCAATACATGTATGTAATGTCATGCCTAATGTCAGTCTTGTATGTATGTTGTGTGTTGTGTGTTGTGTCAGACGCATGATCGTTTTTTGAGCATAACGTGCATTTATTTGACTTCTTTACTCACCTTGATGCACAGCGCTTGCATGGAGAATTGATTTAACGCCTCTTTTATCACATAGCGGCACATTAGTAGATACAGTGTATTTACACTGGTGCAGAGTGCGATCACCATGAGTTTTATTTACCTTGCATATTGATTGCCTTGTTCCTTTAATATATGTTTTTATACCCTACAGATATTTCCAGACGTATATTTACGTATGTATTAATTTAAACGCATGCCTATTAGCTGCGGCGTCTCACTTTCTTCACCATATTTAGGTCTACTAGGAGTGGTTTCTTGCACTGGGCTGGTCCCGGTGTAGTCCTGAAGAAGAGCTGGGGAAGCTCGAAACTAGTTGACCATATGCTAGGTACACCTATTCATTATATTTAGGGCCTTTAGCATATTACCCCGTTTTTAACCAATTAGCTAGGAGCAAGAATAAAATATATTTGGCCCACTAGTTGATTATTTTAAATGATTTTTGTCCCACTCCTTTCACTGCACCACACCTGCACTACACATAATCGGTTTTAAGTGCTCCTACGTAATCCGCAAGTTGCAGCACGCCTCAGCCCGTAGAGGACTGAGAGGACCCCAATGATGAATCATGTCACCGTGGGGAAACCCTGGTGAGTGAGGGGACTCAAGAAAGGAAAAGTATTGCCCTTTTTCTTTGTTCTGGTGACTTTCGGAATCCAATTGCTTTTCCGACGCCTCAGGGTTAGATTCTTTTTACCTGTTCATTCAGGTTGTTATCTAATTTATGTACTAAATGGAGGGTGAACCTAACCTCGAAAACCTCTAATTCCCCCTTTTTTGTATTTACCATTGACTCAATTTAGTCACCAGGACTGACGTGCACCCCATTCCCAGAGCTGAGGAGCTCATTGATCGGTTAGGGGCTGCCCGGTACCTCAGTACGTTTGACTTAACGTCTGGGTACTGGCAGATCGCCTTAACTGATGGGGCCAAAGACAGGTCAGCATTCTCCACACCAGATGGGCACTACCTATTCCGGGTTATGCCCTTCGGGATGAAGAATGCCCCTGCCACCTTCCAGAGGTTGGTCAACCAGGTGTTGGCTGGACTGGAAGATTTCAGTGCCGCCTACATGGATGACATCGCAGTGTTCAGCGCCAGTTGGGAAGAACATCTGCGCCACCTCTGGGAAGTGTTGATGGCGCTGCAGAGGGCAGGCCTTACGATCAAGGCGAGTAAGTGCCAGATCCAGTAGGGTTCTGTGGTGTATTTGGGACACCAGGTTGGGAGCGGCCAGGTGGCGCCCCTACAGCCCAAGATTGATACCATCCTGGCTTGGGAACCCCCCAAGACCCATACAGAGGTGAGAGCCTTTTTAGGACTCACAGGGTACTACAGGAGGTTTGTCAAGGGGTATGGCAGCATTGTTGCACCCTTGACGGAGCGGACTTCCAGGAAGCAGCCCAAGAAAGTGAACTGGACTGACACCTGTCAGAAGGCTTATGATGCCCTGAAGACTGCCATGTGCATGGCGCCCGTGCTTCAGGCACCCAACTTCTCTAAAGGATTCATTGTACAGATAGATGCTTCAGAGCATGGTGTAGGAGCTGTACTTTCACAGATAAATGAGGAGGGCCTAGACCAACCTGTAGCCTTTATGAATCGGAGGTTACTTCCCCGGGAACAGAGGTTGAGTGCAATTGAGCGTGAGGCATTTGCTGTGGTCTGGGCACTGAAGAAGTGGAGACCATACTTGTTTGGGACTCACTTCCTGGTTCAGAAAGACCACAGGCCCCTCAGATGGTTGATGCAGATGAGGGGTGAGAATCCAAAGCTGTTGAGGTGGTCCATTTCTCTACAGGGGATGGACTTCACGGTGGAACACTGCCCAGGTACAGAACACGCCAATGCTGATGGTCTGTCCAGATTTTTCCGCCTTAGTGAAGAGAACTCCCAGTAGGGTGGGTAGTTCTCCCCACATTTCAGCTGGAGGGGATACGTGTTAGACCTGGCACGATTGGCGTGGGTCTCCCTTTCATTTGTTCCTGTTGCCTCCTATGTTTTTGCTGGTCTATATGCTTTGGGAACTTTGCCACTGCTATTCAGTCCCAAAGTGCATGTGCTTCCTATTGTAAATTGTTGTCATGGATTAGTGACTCCATGATTAGCTTATTTGATGTACTTGTCAGACCCTAGTACAGTGCACCATGAGTGCCCAGGGCCTGTAAATCAAATGCTGCTGGTGGGATTGCAGCACTGATTGTGCCACCCACAGAAGCAGCTTGTAAAATGTGGCTCAGGCCTGCCATTGCAGAACCTGTGTGCAGTCTGGGACTGCCATGTCGACTTGGCAAGTGTACCCACTTGACAGTTCCTAAACCTTCCCTTTTCTACATGTTAGTCACCCCTAAGGTAGGCCCAAGGAACCCCTATGGGCAGGGTGCATTGTATGTAAAAGGTAGGACATGCCCTGATGAGTGTGGTATGTCCTAATAGTGAATTACAGCCAATTTCGTTTTTCACTAATGTAAGGCTATCTGTTCCCATAGGCCAGAATGGGAAGTTTGATTATAACGTCTTATAATCCTAACTGACCCTAGGAACAAGATAGGAAAATAAAGTTTAGTATGCCTGAACTCAGAATGTAAAAATACCTTTTAGTAAGGGTAATTTTTACATTCTGTGTTTGAAAATAACACTTTTAGAAAGTAGGCATTTTCTTGCCTAACCATCCAGTATGCCTCTGCTAGGTTTGTGTATTCCATGTCTGGTTTGTGAGTGACAGGGGGCTGGAGAGGGCCTTGGTTCCAGCAGGGTGATGGGTCAGGGTTGGGCTGAATAGGACCTGCATTGAATAGGGAGTAGGGGGAGGAGATTTCCTTTCACTTGCCTGAGAATTCATAGAATAGAGAGTAGGGGGAGTAGATTTCCTTTCAGCTACCTGGGCCAGGTCTGCTTTCAACAATGCTGTCTCCACCTCCTGCCAGGAAGCTGCACCAGAGAGGACAGAACTGGTTTTGGCTGGGTACAGACACTCTCTGCTCTCAGAGAACAAAGGATTTTGTAGTATAAATATTGGGGCTCAGATCCCAGAACTTTAGATCACTTCTGGGAATCAAGACGAACCTTTGCCAAGGAAAGAAACAAAGCAAGCTGAAGAAGGAGATTGCCCCTGTGCTGTTTGGGGTTGGCCTGCAGTGGTTACTTATTGCCAAGGAAAAGAGAAAAGGAACTTTGTGTGTACTTTAACTATCTTGAGGAAGATCTCCAAGGGCTTGAAGTTGAGCTTGCCTCCCGTTCTGAAGTCTCAGGGACACAAATACTTCATCACCTGCTCCTCCTGAATTTCCTTGCTGTGAATTCTACCTGCAGAGAGGTGTCTGCTGTTGTTTTGGGCCCTCTGAAGACTGCATGTCGCTGGGAGCTGGAAGCACGACGCAACAAGGAAGAAGTGGGTCGCCGCCACAGCAGTTGCCGTCGCATCGCTGAAGAAGCGTGTCTCCGCCAGAGCTGTTCGCTATTGCATCACAGGAGAAGCGAGCCGATGCCGCAGCGGTCGCCATTGCATCACCGGAGAAGTGTGTCGCAGGGCCTGTCGTGGCTCAAGAAACCATCAATTTTGCCACATGGCCATCGGGTGTGCACGCATCCACGTTGTTGCATCGCACCAAAGACGCCATTTTGTCGCATCGCACCGGATCATTGTATCGAATTGAGGCGCCATCTTGTCGCATTGTAACTGGAACACAGTAAGAAACCGATGCATCACCTCCTCTCTGGTAAGGAACAGACGCATCACCTCCCCTGCGCTGCAGTAAGGAACCGATGTATCACCTCCCCCAAAGCAAGGAACCAACGCATCACCTTCCCTGTGACCCTTTTGTTTGTTTTGCGTGAAGCATCCAAGGTACTTTGAGAGTAAAGTGTTGCATTTACCATCTACATTGAACTAAGCTATTTCTGCCAACTGAAAGTCATATTTTTTAATACTGTATTGTGGATTTTTGTCGTTTGGTCTTGTGTTAAGTATAGATAAAAATTATTTATTTTTCTAAACCAGTGTGGTGTCCATCTGTAGTGTTTTCACTGTATTACTGTATGTGTTCACAAATGCTTTACACACTGCCTCTGAGAAAAGCATGCCTGCTCATGCCAAGCTACCAAGGGGGTGAGCAGGGGTTATTTTAGGAGTGTAGCTCCCTTACCCTGGCTAGAAGCAAGGGCCCCTACTTGGTAAAAGGTACCTACCTCTGCCAACTAGAGACCCCCATTTCTAACAATAACGAACAAGACTGCTGTGGCACGGTCAAGCTAAGGACCTGGGTTTTGCACATAAATACAGGGATTAACAACTTGCCATTTCCATTTCCTGGGGAGCCTGCTGTGAAGGGTAAAGCATCTGGCAGCTTGCCCCAACGTGTAAGGAACTGCTCCTTGGACTGTGAAGCACGGGGGAGCCGTCACGGGTGATCCTGACACCGCTGGGGACTTCATGTCCCACAATGCTCTGCAGCCAGTTTAGGTGGAGCTGATCAGTCACGCCTCTTAGGGCACATCGCACTCCCGCAGTGCAATATTAACATCTTGTCATTTCCATTTCCTGGGGGGCCTGCTGTGAAGGGTAAAGCATCTGACAGCTTGCCCCAACATGTAAGGAACTGCTCCTTGGACTGTGCAAGCACGGAGGCGCCGTCGCGGGTGATCCCGCAACCGCTGGGGACTACATGTCCCACAACGCCCTGCAGCCAGCTCAGGTGGTGCTGATCAGTCACACCTCTTAAGGCGCCTCGCATTCCCGCAGCGTGAGACGGGCGGTGGCCTGGCGAAGCCTGGGCCAAGGGCGGGCCCTTCCTGCGCCCGTCAGTGCGAGGAAGAGGCAGGGCAGGGCCATCCCCCTTGATTTAAATTTTTGATATCCATGTTGAATCGTCTGTGAGTCTGTAAGCCTCACCCATCTTATCTATACTTTCCGTTGACTATTGACTTTGAATAGAGGTGACCACCGATTTTTCCTCTTAGAATTTACAATTTTTTTATTGTTGCAATCTGTAACTATCGAGGAAAATCGATTTTCTTGTGTTTGTTCTTTGTGAAGAGCCTGGAATTGAACGACTAACACTTTCTTCTGTCCAAAAATTGTTTTAAGCAGACAAAGTGTTTTAAAAAACAGGGAACACATTTGACATTTTAAGACTTTGGCTATAGACCTATTAATAATAATATGGGAAAGCGAAAAGCTACAGAGGGTTTAGATAAGGGGAAATTGAGAAAAATAAGAAAAAGTGCCCGGGAGAACTGTACTCTAGAATAAATTCATGACTTGATAGAAGAAGTTGAGACACTATTGAACAGCAAATGTAAGGCACCCAGCAAGCAAAAGTCTAAAATGTCAGCCCTCTATAAGAAAGCGAGGCTAACCCCCAAACAAACAACACTCTTGAACCAGGCAAAACATGTGCAACAATTGAAATTCCTCCATCTAAAACAACCATTCCCCAGCTAGATTCCACACAGCTCATTGACACAGACATACAAGCAATGCAGGACATAAATCTATAGATTACAGAGGGCTCATACTGTAATCCGGGGGGTAAGAAGGGAATATAGCATGTTACATCGCATGCTATTACAACGCATACTTTTACAACGCGTACTTTTACAACGCGCTCGTCACAAAGTATTATTTACTATTCCTACTCCAGTTTGCGTAACAGCAGGGAAGGTGTTGGATTTCATATCCAATACCTTAGCGCCCCCTACAGCAAGTGATTCTAATGACTTGCGATGTACAGGTATTGCGGACTAACAACGTGGTTGTTGTAATGACTGCATTGTAATGGTACTTTGTTGTAAAAACAGTGTTGTAAATGATGTTTCCCGTAAGGAGGGCACACCGACAATAGCATGCTCAAACAGGTATCTGCCACTAACACTGTTAGATAATGATGCTACCCCAATCATATCCCAAAATACTAAGCAACCATTGTGCCCACAGTATGTTGTTCAGCAAGCACCTACAAAAACAAATTCCATTACCTTAAATGAGAAGGGAATACTGGCTGATGGGATACAAGATAATAACAACACACAGTTGCTGGCAGTACTAACGCAGAGGTCAGATGCTGTAACTGAAGAAGTTGTGAATTTAAGAATAATAATCGGCAACATTATCTCTAATGGAAATACAGGGAGGCAAGATACCATGGAGGAGGCTCAAGTCTACAACAGGATGCTAAACGTCAATTACCAAGCTCCTAAAACTGTAAAACAAGGGCCATATCCCCGTAGACAAGATGGGGATCTGGCGGGGAATGCCAAAGAGGCACAATACGAGAGGGGAACTATTGCAAACAATAGCCGGAAGAGGAGGAAAGTAGGCATAGAGAAAGTGAATGTAGAATGAGAGCAGATATACGGAGCAAGCGATACGAGTGGACATAATCATGCCTATAGAAACAGAAAGAATCTTAACCATAATAGGGGGGACCCCAATCTATGATCAGGGACCATAATAAACAGAAAGAGAAGATGCATCACAGGCAACGCAAATGACGCAATACCCAAACATCGGACACACTGATTTCAGGCAGATTAACGTTAGTACTGAACCCAGCGATAGACCGAGACCAGCGGACCACAACATTTTTATAGTTAATGTACCGGAGTTAACTCTCTCTTCCGATAGGGAAGATATGGATACACTGAAGAATAAGGTCATACACTGGATTAGACACAAACGTGCCTGCCTCTCAGTGATACGTTTTTACATAATAAATGTGGTAAGATTATCAAGTAAAAGTGATCCCTTCGATACAATATTACTCGTCCTTCAATCTAAAAAACTGATTAATTTCTCTGTAACTAAGAGCACCCCTAAATTAGAGGTCCGTGTGAGATTTAAGCTAAATAGACCTACCTCAATGGGGGGCAATAGACAGTTAACATATGTAGGTTCCAAAGAAACATATAAACTCACCGACACAAGAAATGACTGAGAGGCAGTTGATTGACTAATAATGCGGCAGACTACTTATGCTGAGAATGACTGGCTCTCTCAGACCCATATATATGTATCTGGGAATGCGAAAAGAAGCTTACAAATAGAAAATGATTGCATAAAATCCCAAGAGCTGCCCCAAACAAGCCCTGTAGCTATAGAACCTGATGCTATGCTTCCAAGTCTGTTACATATTATAGAAGCACCTCAGGCCATAACAAAATGTCTAATATCATGGAATGTAGCAGGATTAAAACAAAAGCTATTAGACCCCGACTGGCAAGAGTTCATGAATCAATATGATCTATGCTTGCTACAAGAAACTTGGGCTTTGGATCGACCATATAAGATGGGTTATAGAACGTTTAGTACTAATGCAGTTCCATCAGCTCCAGCCCGGCCATCAGGGGGGCTAGTGATATGGGTTAGGATCTCGCTAAAGATTGAAATCGAGGAACTAAAAATACCATCACGAGATATCATTGGCATAAAAATAAAGAAAACTGCTAGAGCAGATGTCTACCTGCTCAATGTTTATAATAGACCAAGAGTATCCAGTATTGAATCACCAGACATAGAGCAATTGGATAATTTCCTGGGCTCTATTGATTTTAGTATATCTATAATTATAGGAGGGGATTTCAATTGTAAGTTTGAGCCAATAGTGGGCCTTGAGAATATTCTAGAAGAAGTGAACAAAGCATGTGGGATCCCGTTGCTGGAGGCTGGTGCTTCTGTGCCCTGTACAACTGCAGAAATTCAGCTAGCTCAATTTGTGAGGGGGCAAGGATTAAGGACCTGTAATGGTAGGCTACCGTCAGATAGTCCAAGTGCGTATACCTTTAAAAGAGGAACTGCCAGGAGTCTAATTGATTATATTTTAGCTAGCATTAACATGTGGAATAGCTTAATAGATTTAAAAGTTGAGCTAAGAGAAGATAGTGACCACAATCCACAATGTTCAATGTTAAGGGGTTCGTTTTTCGAAGACTTTGAATTGGGGACGGATCCCAATATTGGGAACCAACAACAGCCAACTGTTAGTAACAACCGCAGAGCATTAAAAAATTATGACTAAGATCTATAACACCTTTTCTGACACTCTCCTACCATATACAACAAGCATTGGCATAGCCAATAGGTCTCGCTTTTGGGACCTTATAAGTATTTAGTTATGCAACTGTTGCATGGCTAAACACTTATAAGGTCCCAAAGGAGAGACCTATTGGCTATGCCAATGCTTGTGGTATAAATGTATGGCAGACAACCCTTCTGGAAATTGAATCATGGTCACACTGCCAGCTGTTGGTGATTAGTGAAGAGTGCCCCCCCATACACAGGCCCACACCAAGGTGGATTCCACCTACTACCTGCAGTTAGTGCAGGCTGGGTGTCACAGAACTCCACACCGTCTACTGAAACATAACTGGTTATCACAGTCCCGGCCACGGCAATACCGAAGGTCATACAGTGAGTCTGCAATAGAGAGAACATGGACGAGCAATTCATGGACGCCGTGCAGCTATAGCGTGGTCTGCGCTGTTTATTGGACACTCTGACCTCGACACTCGCTGAAGCTAGTAGGTCGCAAGGACAAACACGAACATAAGTGAAAAACAAAAAGGTTGGTAATTAATCAAATATGAGCGAACAATATTGGGGGTCAAACTTGAATCCACTTGAAGTGAGTATTGATTATGAGTAGCATTGGTAACTAAAGGGGGCTAGCAGTAAGAGAATAAAAAGAGTGAAATTGGCCTTTTGGAATTAAACGCGATCTCTTCCTTATTTTCCAACACACTGGGCTTCCCCTCAAATTATCATCAAGAGGTCATTTTAGGAGACAGATGTCAACTACAAACTCCCCACTGCCCAACGCCCTACATGCTTACAAGTGCTCGTGCATTGCTGTACGGTATGTAGCGCTAAACCAATTCATTACCTGTATCAAGGCGTCCGTGCGCGACGGACATCCCCTGCAGAGAAGGCTTCAGAAACTGCGCTCTAAACTATAAAAACATATGGGTTCTAAAACACTAGTAACTGGTGACGGAGGGCAAAGAGGCGGTGAAGGTGAAAATTAACTCCACTGCCTCCTCCTCCAGCTATAAGCAAGCTAAAAAAAAATAAGTAGGACCAATTCACAAAAGAAAGTTGAGAATCTGAGCTCGTAAAAACACTCCTACGAATAGGTGCAGCTTTTCGACTTTTCACTGATCACAAAGATTGCTTGCACCACACCGGTGAGGCTGTGCCAATCACAGGCTGCCAGACAATCGATTAGCAATGTTATGTGACATTTCAAGAGTCACTACTTTCAAATGCACATGTAGACCATGAGTACAATTACACAACGAAACAAGCGTTGGCCGCTTTCGCATCGATCGCCCGGGAGTGGTGCATGCGTGTGTGTAGCAGGAAGTGGGATAAGGGAGGGGGGTAGGGCACATCGCGCGATGCAAAGGAAGCTCGCTTAACCCTTTATGGTCCAGTGACTAAGGCCAAATGGTGTGCACTTTCGCGGCCGCTTTGATGTTCTCAGTGGCCGCGCGGCTCACTGAGAACATCAAAGCGGCCGCAAAAGTGATCACACATGCTGACAAATGGTGCGCGCGCCCGGCGCACATGCACTGTAGCTGGAGGCCTGAAAAAAGCACTAGTTTACACTTCCAAATCCCGCTTACTAAAACTCTCGCCCGAGCAGCGCTAAAGTACTGGCTCAGACGAGACCTAAAAACCACTGCAGGCAAGATTCCAATTGCGCAGGTTCATCAATACCATGGAAGAAAAATTTAAACTGCTTTTGAGTAACAACTGCAAAAAGCAAGAGCGGTCAAACCATATAAAAAATAATCCTTATAACCCCTGGTTTAGTAAGACTTGCCGAGAAGCAAAACTTCAATTGCTAGAGGCAATAAAATTGAGCAATACACAGAAAATAAGAGACAACAGGGCAACATATAAGAAAATAATAGCACAGCAAAGAAAGATTAGGAAGACTGTGATTTAATTATAGCAGCAAAAAATAAGGATCATGCTGGCTTCTGAAATACGTTAGCACTTGGAAACAGAACTGGCAACCAAGGTCTAGATCACTATCTGGATCCAGGCACATGGAGTAATCACTTTTCAACTCTGTACTCTGAAGTTGTAGACCCAGTAATTAATGATTCCCCTACTATGGAAACAGAACTTTAGGAGATTGGACGGCAGGGTTCAAATAGCATCCTCTTTTTTTTTACACTAGAAGATACAGAGGGAGCAATAGAAATTATTAAGCCAGGTAAAGTAACCAGGCCTGATAAAATCACAGGGAACCTCTTAAGACATCATACATTAGTTTGGGCACCATATGTGAATTTACTTTGTAACGCTTTGGCTACAGGGGCAACAACACCTGACTCTTGGAAGTGGGCGGAAATGAACAAGTTACTTACCTTCAGTAATGATATATCTGTAAGAAACATTAGTTAGTTATAGATTCCTTACCATAGAAATTACCCCCAGGCATCAGACTAGATTCAGAAAGTTTTTTCGTCAGCAGTACCTCTGCGTGTCGGAAGGTGGCGTCGGTCGGCTCAGTGTCCGTCGTCGGTGTCGTGGTCGCTGGGATGACGTCGCGGCAGCTACTTAGACGCCGCCCTCGCGCGCTGACATCAGTTCTGTACATGACTTTACGCGCCAGAAACGCAGAGCATGCAAAACACTGACCATAGGTGCACAAAACTAGTTCCCTGAAAGAATGACCTTAACCCTAGAAATCAGTTCGCAGAACGGGTAGGATGGGTGGGGCTGTAAAAATCTATAACTTACTAATGCTTCTTACAGATATATCATTACCGAAGGTAAGTAACTTGTTCATCTGAAAGAAACACGTTAGTTATAGATTCCTTACCTTAGAATAGAAACCCCAGCAATACCAACCCCGGTGGTGGGTCTGCGAACCAAGATCACACCAGAAAGTTCTGGAGAACAGAACGGCAAAAGAAGCCGTCTCTCCGTCTTGGCTGTCCAGGCAGTAGTGTTTCGTAAACGTGTGCAGCGATGCCCACATTTTTTTTTTAACGTTCTTTTTATTGGCATTTATGAAGATAAGCATACATACACCACATTCCGTGGAAATGAGCATGTTACATAAGTAACGAATTACACCGTTTGCGATATAGAAAGCATGTATGTGTCTTGTTCTGTGTAGATGCGGTCTGTACTGTAGTAGTTCCTTGCCAGTAAAGTAAAAACTGGGGAGGAGAGCCAAACTGGGGAGTGCCATGAAGTTCTGAATGATGTGTCCAAGGCTATGTCCGGAGCCCGCCCTTGACCATCCTACAGTATTGCTGCCTCCCACCGAGGGGGGGATGAGCGTGCGCGCAATCCGGTGTGAGGAGCCGATGGGTACGTCAGGGGAGCAGGGAGGGACCCAACTGGCTTAAGGGTGGTGTGGGGGGACAATGGGGGATATCCCCCGTTGTGGGGACCTGCGTCGTGTGGGGCGACACGGGGTCGGAGGTATGCATGTCGGTGACCGGGGCATCCGGGGCCTGGGACTGTCTGAATTGATGTAGTAGGAGCGCCCATTCTAGAGAGATTGGGGTTTTTCGGGTACCTTTGGCCTCCTCCTCCCGTATTGCGTCCTCCTCGGCTGCAGCCCATTTAAGAACCGCCCCTACCCAAGCCGAGAGCGGGGGACCGGTAGGGGATCGCCAGTGCATGGCTATACAGCGTTTGGCCAGTAGGTGGGCTAGGAAGACGAAACGCATCGGCACCTTGTGTCGCTTCCTCCGCCCCAGTATACCCAGCGCGCATCCCTCCCAGGTAGTCAAGTGGGTCAGCCCAGTAAGATCCCCGAGTGTCGAGTGGATAGATGACCAATAGTTCTGTATGTCCGGGCAGGTCCAGAACATGTGGAAAAAGGCAGCATCCCCCGCTTGACAACGAGGGCAAAGGAAGGTAGTGTCGGGATAGAAGCGTTGAAGGCGCGCTGGCGTCAGGTAAGCCCTATGTAGGATGTGAAACTGGATATTCTTAAAGCGGGTGTAGGAGAGTAGGGTCTGCAATCCTATGATCACCCAGATTTTTTGCTTTTGCTTCATTGGTTTACGACTTTCTCCGGCTGTGGGCCTGCCAATCAGACCCACAGCCTAGCTGTTCTCTCTCGAAATTAACACACATGTACATTAGGTGCATCCACTAATTGGAACTGGGCCGCCTTGTCAGTCCCTGTCTCAGCATACCACAGGTATCCAGGGCATCGGTGTACCCAGGGCCTACCAGGGGCTGAAGCATGTATTATGCCACCCCTGGAATGGCCGCCCAAATCTGACACAACTGGCTGCACGACAGCTGGGGCCACGTGGTGTAATCACCCGTTGCTGTAGGTGTAGTATTCCTACACCTAAACCCTAAAATGGACACATGGATTCCTATCAGTCACTCCTATAGCAGGCCTTATCAATCCTGAAGGCAGAGTGCAGGGAATCATGTGGGACGGTGCTCTGGCGCGAGCTGAGCCCGTCGACGGCTTGCGGAACCAAGTCCTAATAGCCGTTCCATGGTGACGCGGGCCAACTACTTTTAATGCAATTGCTAACTTTGGCCTCACCTCACCTATACATGTCGAGTAAGGTGTCATACGAATGGGAATACGAACCCCTCGCCAGTCCTGGTGACGGGGTTAGCATTCCCCCCTTTTAGAGGGAAACGACATGGAAGTAACCTTGAACCCCGGTTAAAGTTGACTCAAGCCTCAGCATCACAAAATGGATGCTGCCACCAGACACAAGTCTGACCTCCCGCTGCTGGGGGACCTTCCAGCAAGGGGAGCTTGGACAAAGGGTTTCCTGTCGAGGGCGGTGTTAGCACCATCCCAGACAGGGTTTGTGTATCCCAGGTAGGCAGGGCTGAAAGGAAGGTGATTGCAAGTGGCACCCCGGTGCTCACTGTGCATAGCCCGGCTCAAACCAGTTTCGGGGGCACACCAGCCCCTGAGCTGGCGCGAAGCCGGACAAAGGATAGGGGTGTAACCACCCCCCTCCTGGCTCCACCCATAGGTAGAACCTAGTCACGGGCCAGCCCCTTTTCTTAGAATAAAGGTAGGAGCGCGTCCTCTTCCCAAATTGGATAATCAGATAATCGGATAACTCCGAATCACGAACCACTTTCCACGAAAGGAACTCTTGACCATTTCTGAAGACTCTCCCTTGTGGCTAAGGAGTAGCCACCCTGCACCAGCAGGCACCACCTAAGCGCTTGCGGGTTGCTGTAAGTCTCTCCTACGGATCAAGACTGCCCAGCTCGACGAGACCCGAGTTCCCTGCCATCTCTGACCTTTTACCTACCTCATCAGCCCAGCTGAGAGTCGTAGGTGTGACGAGACCTGCGGGACCGGCTATCCTCAGAACCTGCCCGACGCTTATCTAGCACGCCCACCGAGGGACCCTCGAGTGAGTGCACCTAGGGTTTGAGAAGCCCTAACCCTGAGCAGCTCCAGCATCGAAGTCTGCCTCCCCAGCATCCCCGAGATCTGCGTGGGGGCCCTTCCGCTCCTTGCTGTTCACCGCGTTGTCCGACCACTTGCCGACCGGCTTGTGGCCCTCTTCACGACGCACCACGTTTTGTTTCATCACTAGTCTGGTTGCTCCAGACTGGCTCTTGCTCCCCTTCAACAGAGGAGTACCACGGACCCTCCTGGTCCACTCCCGACGCCATCTTGACTCCCCCGCTTGGGTTGCCACTGCCAAGATCCGCTGCCCCTTCCTGGGCCCAGCATCATCGACAGCAGACACCTTCGTGGGACAGCTCGCCCTCCATCCTGGTCGCCGCCGCGCCTCCTGGTCCGAGGAACAGCCGAGTCCGACGTCACCCACTCACCTGGTCGAGGTGACTTCAGCCGGTACCCTCCTGGTACCCACACGATCGCTGGCTAGCGGTTGAGAACTGAGTCCCCTCTGCTTTCAGGTTTCCTTCATCACCGATCCAGGCTTGGATCGCTCTGAACATCGTCACTGGTCGCCTGCCAGCAACTTCTTCTTTCAGGCTCCTGAGACTACACGAGGACTCCCGACATCTTGCCGAACTTCACGCAGCCGCAGCCTCCGGGCTAGGTAACTCGAGCATCTCGGTGCTCCATCGCAGGTTCGCTCTACAAGTGTCCAGTTCCTTTTTCGTTTAGTCCCACTGATCGGAACACTCCGGAATCAGTACCTCCAGACTCTAACCATTCGCATTTCACTGTTAGTGTAGATGGTTTCTCGTGCCCCTCGGGCATTTGTGTAAATTGTGCAACTGAAGTATTTTCCTAAGAGTTTTGTAGTGTGCTTAGCTCTCTGACTCATAAAGAGCCAGGGTAGTCTTGTTATAAATAAATATCCTTTTATTTTCATAACAACTTGTGTGGTGTCCTTTCACTTGGTGTTCAAGGGGTATATGTGATGGTAAACAGCTGGCTTAACACGCCCTCTAGAGTTTAGCCTAAGACTGCTCGTATCCACGCTACTAGGATAGCTGGTCTAAAAGGTTGACTTACAACCAATCATCAATAAGGGTCGTTTGGAATGATACACAGTGATCACTAGAATAGTGAGCACTACATATCAGGCCAACTTCTCACAGCGGGCATTCCTGGATACTTTTTTGGGGAATTCTAACGCCCTGTCCCATTCTCTGTCATGAAAGGGTCGTCCCGCTTCCTCCTCCCATAGGGCTCGGAGAGGCATCAGCAGTGGGGGTGTTAGGTCTCGGATTGATTTGTATAACCATGTAATGAGGTGTCGACCCTGTCCCATTCGTAAAATTGTGTGGAGGACTGGATGTGTGGGAGGCTCCCCCCGTGTAAGATCTGCATATGGTCGAAAATGGCTGAGGAGTTGACGGTGAAGCAGGAATTGGCCTGGGGGTAGATCGTATACTTCCATGAGTTGCCGGTACGGCCGGAGCTGTCCCTCGTCAAACAGCAATTCTGCTTCGACGATGTCCCTAGACGTCCACTCCCGGAGCATGGTGGATGTGAAAAATCCGTCGTTGCAGGGCCAACCGACTAGTGGTAATGATGGTGTGTATGGAGGGCAGCGCGGTGCCATGCGGTGTATGCGTTGAATACATGTCCGGGCGATGTTTACCTGCAGGGGGTAGGTTCGTGTGGGGCGGGAGCCCGGTAGAAGCAGACGGCGCAGTTCGGGTGTGGGCATATATCCTGTGGCCGTGCATGTCTCGAGTGTATATCGCTCCGCCGTCCAGTATGAGAGCCACTGGAGCTGCGACGCCAGGAAGTAGGCTTCGAATGAGGGCGCCCCGAGCCCCCCTTGCGTCGTGGGCAGCTTTAGCTTGGCCAGTGCGATTCTGTGCCGTCCCTGTCCCCATATTAGGGAGCTGAGAAGCGTGTCTAACTCTTTGAAGAAGGAGCGGGGTGGGATCACTGGGAGATTGGTAAAGTAATACAAAAGCCTCGGGACCAGTATCATCTTCGCCAGGGCTACCCGGCCGATCGGGGCCAACGGCAGGCTCCGCCAGAACCCGATGGAGGATCGTATCCCTGCTAGTGCCCTACGATGGTTACCCTCGAACATGTCAACTGGGGAATGATATAATCGAATCCCGAGGTATCGGGGACCCTCTGTCGCCCAATGTAGTTTCCGGTCGCCAATCCAGACCTCCCGGGAAGGGGTATCCGGGTGGAGGGGGTAAATCATCGACTTGTCCCAATTCACTCTCAGTCCCGAGGCCTCCGCAAACTCCGCTAGAGCGATCTCAAGCATGGTGAGATCCGCTGTCACATCTCGTATGTATATGAGGAGATCGTTCGCATACATGGATACGCAGTGTGTAACGTCCGCTAGTGGGATACCCCAGGTTTGCCCATCTCTACGAAGCCGGATGGCTAAGGGTTCAACCGCCAGCGCGAATAATAAGGGCGAAAGGGGGCACCCTTGTCGCGTGCCTCTGTGTATTGCGAAGTCCGGGGAGATATAGTGGCCGAGGCGGACCCGGGACGTTAGGTTGGTGTGCAGCGATGCCCACATGGCTGCCTGACAGATGTCATTTAGAGGAACTCCTGTGCCCAAGGCAGTAGTGGCTGCCATCGCCCTGGTGGAAGGGACGTGTAACCCGACCGGAGGCTCCTTTTTAGCCAGAGAATAGCATGCATTAATACTGAAAAACGACCCATCAAGAAATGGTGCATTTGAGTACGGCCCGACCTTTCTTGGTGCCCACGTAGCCAACAATGAGTTGGTCATCCACCCGGAACTGTTTTGTGCGATCCAGATAGAAAGAGAGCACACGTTTTGGGACCAGACGGTGGAGCCTCACTTCCTCCTTCGAAGGATGCGGAAGCGGAAGCGGAAAGAAGGTGGGCAAAGTAAACGTCTGCCCGATGTGGAAGACGGTGACCACCTTAGGAAGGAAGGATGGACGGGTCCTGAAAACCACTTTGTTCGGATGGACAGACAGTAAAGGAGGTTTGGAAGAAAGGGCCTGGAGATCACTAACCCTTCTAGAAGAAGTGATGGCTACCAGGAAAGCAGTCTTAAGAGTCAAGAGTCTTAAAGGACAGTTATGAAGCGGCTCAAAGGGACCACACATTAAATAGGTAAGAACAAGATTCAAGTCCCACTGAGGCATAACAAAGGGGATTGAAGGAAAGAGATGCATTAAGCCTTTTAAGAAACGGTTAACTACCGGGGACTTGAAACGAGAAGGTTGATCTGGCAGCCGAAGGAAGGCAGAGACGGCTGAAAGATAGCCCTTGATAGTGCCCAGAGCAGAGCCTTGCTGAGTTAAAGAAAGAAGGAAGAAGAGAACTTCAGAAAGAGTGGCAGAGAGGGGATCCACAGCCTTTCTTGTGCACCATGCCACAAATTTGTTCCACCGACAGGCATATACCGTCTTAGTGCTGCCAAGATTACGTCACAGACTTCGGGAGGCAGGTCGAAAGACGTCAACTGCCGCCGCTCAATCTCCACACAAGGAGGTGGAGACTGGACAGGTTTGGGTGGAGGACCGTCCCCTGCTGCTGCACAGAAGATCCTTCCGAAGAGGCAGTGTGATCGGAAGATCGATGGCCATGTTGAGCAGCTCGGGATACCAGACTCTTCGTGCCCAATCCGGAGCCACAAGAATGACTTTGACACGGTCACACCTGATCTTGTTCAGCATCCTGGGCAGGTGGTATAGGCAGAAAGGCGTACAACAGACCGCAGCTCCTCTCGCATGAAAAGCATTGCCTAGCTAGTGCCACCTTAGAAATTTCAATGCGCATAATTGCTGACATTGCGCGTTCTCTTCGGTGGCGAATAGATCTAACCAAGGCTCTTCCCACTGTCGAAAAAGACCATGCACCACCTCCGAGTGAAGAAGTCATTTGTGATCCATCATGAACCTGCGGCTGAGTTTGTTCGCCCTGGTGTACCGGGAACCTGCATGACCCCACCCTACCCTGTTTCTTGCAGTACCACATGGCGGTGGTGTTGTCTGTGAACACGTGCACTACTTAACCCGGACAGAGGGAAATAATGCTTTCAGTGCAAGCCGAATCGCCTGGAGCTCCAGAAGGTTGATCTGAACCCCGGACTCCACCGGGGACCAGAGGCCTCTGATCTCCGCCTCTCCCATGTGGCCGCCCCATCCCAGAAGGGACGCATCGGTCACCACTGTGTGTTCTGGTGACGAAAGGGAGAGGGATCTGCCATTGACCCAATCCTGGTTCGTGAGCCACCACTGCAGTTGTTGAGCAGTGTCCTCAGAGATGTGGATGCAATCGGACAGATTCGCCTGATGCTGTGCCCACTGGAACTTCAGGTCCCACTGCAGAGCCCACATATGCCACCTGGCATGATAAACCAACAGGATGCAGGAAGCCATGAGGCCCAGAAGCCTCAGAGTCATTCTGACCGAAACCCAGAATAGAGACTGAAAGATCCGAATAGCCAACTCGCTGTTCTGGAGGATGAACCTAAAACCGCGTCATGTCCAGAACCGCTCCGATGAAGAGGAGCTTCTGAGACGGGGTCAGTTGTGACTTCGGCACATTGATGGTGAACCCCAGTGAATGTAGGAGGTTGGCCGTAGTCTGGAGGTGGGAGACAACTGCCTGGGGCGAGCCCGCCTTCAACAGCCAGTCATCGAGATAGGGGAAGACTGAAACCCCTGACCTGCGCAGATGAGCTGCGACCACCACCATCACTTTCGTGAACACCCGAGGGCAACTGGTAGGGCCAAAGGGGGGCACGGTGAACTGAAAATGCTTGTGGCCTACCGTGAACTGTAGGTAATGCTGGTGGGGCGGCAGGACGGGGATGTGAAAATAAGCATCCTGCAAGTCCAACGCTACCATCCAGTCTTCCGGGTGGAGGGCAGACAAGACCTGAGCCAGCGTCAACATCTTGAACTTCTCCTTCCGGAGGAAAGCGGTTGACGTCCCTGAGATCCAAGATAGGACGAAGGCCCTTGTCCTTCTTGGGATCCAGAAAAGCAATGGGAGTAACAACCACGACCCATTTCTGGGGCAGGAACGCGCTCGATGGCTCCCTTGGCTAAGAGAGCCGAAACTTCCTGCTCGAGAAGGGCCAGGTGATTCTCCGACATGTGGTGGTATGGTGGGGGCATTGCTAGAGGGGTAGTCTCAAAGGGGAGGGAGTAGCCCCTTCGGACTATTTGCAAAACCCATCTGTCCGACGTGATGGTGCACCAGTGGGGGAGGTGATGGCGAATCCTGCCGCCCACTGGCGTTTTTATGGCCTGAAAGGTCAGACTAGGGGGGTTTGGAGGCTGCTGCAGAGGGGGGGGGGGTCTGTGGACTTTCCTACCCGCTGGCCCCCTGAACCACAGCGTTGGTTCCCACGTCCCCGGCCATGCGAAGGTTGGGTAACTTGCTGAGGCCTGTGGCTCCGGGCGGGGCGTAGCGGGGCACCCCTTCCGTAGCCACAAAAGGGGCAAAAAGCAGACTGCGCAGGGCAGGTGGAGATGCCCAAGGACTTGGCCGTATCCCGCGAGTCCTTGATGCGCTCTAGGGTGTCGTCTGCTTTGACGCCAAAAAGGCGATGGCCATCAAAGGGCATGTCCATCAAGGTGTTCTGGACATCCCCTGAAAAACCAGCCGACCTCATCCAGGCATAGCGACAAAGTGCTACTGACATTGAAATGGTCCTGCCCACAGAGTCGGCGGTGTCCAGCCCACAACCTATAGTAAACTTTGCTGCATCCCTTCCGGCAGTGACAGCCTGGGAGAGAACTGCCCGGGCCTCCTCTGGACACTGAGGCAGCACTTGCACCACCGTATCCCACACCGAGTGGAAATAACAGCCCAAGAGACATGCGGTGTTTACGGACCGCAGTCTTAAGCTGGCGGAAGAGAACATTTTCTTTCTAAGATGGTCAGCTTCTTGGATTCCCTTTCCAGTGGAGCGGTAGGGAAGGCGGTTTTGGAAGTGGAGGCTTGGACCACCAAGCTCTCCGGGGTGGGGTGTTGGGAAAGGAAAGTGGGGTCGCCCGGAGCCGGGCGGTGGCGTCGGCAATCATCCTGTCCACGGGAGCCCCTGTGTTGTGCCTGGACCAAGTGCCCAAAAGGATGTCGGTGAGGGCCTCATTAAACAGTAGCAAGGGCTCCGAAGAGCTCCCAGCTGCTTGAAGCACCTCTGTAAGGAGGTTAGTCCTGACTGCCACCGTAGGAACCTCGAGGTTGAGAGCCTCGGCCGCCCTACGCAACACCATTGCGTACAACGCTTCCTCCTCGATAGCCACAGTAGGAGGAGACAACATGCCAAGGTCAGGCGAGGTGTCCAAACCACTGGCATCCCCCAGTTCCTCTCTCCAGTCCTGCTCACTCTCCTGGTCAGCTAGAGGGTCACCTGACCCCTCCGAGTCCTCCTCCTCAGTATCTGGGTGCCATTCTGGTTGAAAAGGGGCCCTGCGAGTGAGCAGAGGCATAAAAACCCCTCTCGGTGCCGGATCCGGACGATGCCTGTCCAGCGCCTTGTCCATGTTGGGATGGAGGTCGGGGTCGACGTCGGCCGGGGAGCTGACCGGCATCGAACGCGGCAGTGGTGCCGGTGGAAGCAGCGCCGGTGGAGGCGTAATCAGGCCAACCGGATCCAGGCCTAGGACCCCCAACCGAGTCCGCAGGGCCCGAAGGCGTGCTGGAGGGTTCGGGCCGCCCAAAGATGGCGTGCATTGCTTCGTAGAACGTACATAGCTGGGTGGGAGTCGCTCCGGGACCCGGAAAGGGAGGGAAACGCAGAGTCGACTCTTTGGACTCCGCGCGCGGAGCCGCAGGAGGGACACCACCCGCGTGCCTCATCGGGTCGGCCGACGGATGAGGAGAAGTCGAAGAGTGATGATGCTTCTTCAACTTTTTATGCTTCGGCTTACCCAACCCGAGTGCAAAGACTTGTAACCGGAATGATGGTGGCTCCGCTACCAGTCCCTCGAAACCGGGACCTTGAACAGCGCAGAGCCGACTGCCGGTGCTCAAGCAGCTTTCTGGACTGCTCCTGCAAAGCTTTCGGCGCCATGGACCGGCAGTCGGAGCACGACTTGGGGTCGTGGTGGCACCCCAGGCAAAAAGACACACGCGATGCGGATCCGTCACCGACACCATCCGATGACCGGAACTGCATGGCTCGAAGCCGGGCATCCCCCGTACACCTTAGGAGTCGAAGACTCGAAAATAGAAGTCGACATAAGTCAAGAAAAAGTTAGTCAAAAAATGACTGAGGTACCGCTCTTCCCGGATCTGCCCTGGCTGGCGCGGAAAAAAAACCAGAACTGACATCAGCGCGCGAGGGCGGCGTCTAAGTAGCTGCCGCGACGTCATCCCGGCGACCACGATGCCGACAACAGACGTGGAGCTGACCGACGCCACCTTCCGACGCGCAGAGGTACTGCTGATGAAAAAACTTTCCAGATCCAGTCTGATGCCTGGGGTAATTTCTAAGATAAAGAATCTATAACTAACGGGTTTCTTTTAGATAGTGCCTATTTTCAAGGAAAGGGAATCGTCAAGACCCTGCAAACTACAGGCCAATTAGCCTAATAGACACTCTACAAAAAATCTATGCAAAACAGATCTTGGCAAAGCTTAACAACTGGCTGGAGGAAAATAACAAAAACAACAATTGATGGACAGAATGTAGAACAATGTCATACATTCACCCCAGTACAGAGATCTGGGCCTAAATCCATCGTTTTTTTGCTCACCATGCCCTTCCAGTTTGAACCCAGCCATATGCAAATCAGTCTGGACCCTGTGCCTCATGGGAACAGTCCAGCCCGAACTGACAAGCCAGGTCCTCCCTGGACTGGAATCAAGCATCCTAGGACCGGTTTCGGGGTTTGACCCCTCTTCAGCCAGGATAGCTTGATTCCAGTGGCATGGAGAGCACGGGACTCACGTCTGAGCATACCCGTCCCACTCAGGGTGACAAATGCAAAAACAACAATTGATGGACAGAATGTAGAACAATGTCATACATTCACCCCAGTACAGAGATCTGGGCCTAAATCCATCGTTTTTTTGCTCACCATGCCCTTCCAGTTTGAACCCAGCCATATGCAAATCAGTCTTGACCCTGTGCCTCATGGGAACAGTCCAGCCCGAACTGACAAGCCAGGTCCTCCCTGGACTGGAATCAAGTATCCTAGGACCGGTTTCGGGGTTTGACCCCTCTTCAGCCAGGATAGCTTGATTCCAGTGGCATGGAGAGCACGGGACTCACGTCTGAGCATACCCGTCCCACTCGGGGTGACAAATGCAAAAACAACAATTGATGGACAGAATGTAGAACAATGTCATACATTCACCCCAGTACAGAGATCTGGGCCTAAATCCATCGTTTTTTTGCTCACCATGCCCTTCCAGTTTGAACCCAGCCATATGCAAATCAGTCTTGACCCTGTGCCTCATGGGAACAGTCCAGCCCGAACTGACAAGCCAGGTCCTCCCTGGACTGGAATCAAGTATCCTAGGACCGGTTTCGGGGTTTCACCCCTCTTCAGCCAGGATAGCTTGATTCCAGTGGCATGGAGAGCATGGGACTCACGTCTGAGCATACCCGTCCCACTCGGGGTGAGAAATGCAAAAACAACCATTGATGGACAGAATGTAGAACAATGTCATACATTCAACCCAGTACAGAGATCTGGGCCTAAATCCATAGTTTTTTTGCTCACCATGCCCTTCCAGTTTGAACCCAGCCATATGCAAATCAGTCTTGACCCTGTGCCTCATGGGGACAGTCCAGCCCGAACTGACAAGCCAGGTCCTCCCTGGACTGGAATCAAGCATCCTAGGACCAGTTTCGGGGTTTCACCCCTCTTCAGCCAGGATAGCTTGATTCCAGTGGCTTTGTTCGCCATAAGTTGGCAGGGTATGCTCAGACGTGAGTCCCTTGCTCACTTTGCCACTGGATTCAAGCAAGCCTGGCTGAAGACGGCTGAAATGCCAGAAACCGGTCCTAGGAAGCTTGTTTCCGGTCCAGGGAAGGCATGGCTTGGCAGTTCGGACTGGACTGTTCCCATGAGGCACAGGGTCAGACTGATTTGCATATGGCCATGTCTGAACTGGGGTGGCAGAGTGGGCTAAAGAATGGTGATGGATCAAACCCAGATATGTTGACTGGGTGTGAGTGTTTGATTGGTTCAGATGCTCCGTCCATCACCACCCCCTTTTGTACCGCTTTGTTCGCCATAAGTTGGCAGGGTATGCTCAGACGTGAGTCCCTTGCTCACTTTGCCACTGGATTCAAGCAAGCCTGGCTGAAGACGGCTGAAATGCCAGAAACCGGTCCTAGGAAGCTTGTTTCTGGTCCAGGGAAGGCATGGCTTGGCAGTTCGGACTGGACTGTTCCCATGAGGCACAGGGTCAGACTGATTTGCATATGGCCATGTCTGATCTGGGTTGGCAGAGTGGGCTAAAGAACGGTGATGGATCAAACCCAGATCTGTTGACTGGGTGTGAGTGTTTGATTGGTTCTGATGCTCCGTCCATCACCACCCCCTTTTGTACTACTGGAGGAAAATAACATCTTATCCCAATATCAAGCCGGATTTCGAATAAAAACCAGTACAATAGATCAGGTTTTTAGATTGCTGTGTATAGCCTGGAAATATACGATTTTAAAGGGAGGGCACTTGTACATCGCTTTTATAGATGTGAAAGCTGCTTTTGACCTTATTCACAGAAAACCCTAATTGAACTGCTTAAAAAGCCAGGGAGTCTCTGAGCATCTTTTGACACAGATCGTGAGGCTACATAAGGATAACTAGGCAAAAGTCAAATGGGGACCTCGGGGGGGAACTGACGGATGCAATACCGATAAAAAGAGGAGTAAGGCAGGGATGCGTGCTGGCCTCAACCTTGTTCTCTTTATGCATGAACAACGTTGTGCAATATCTTCAGGGCAGTAATCATGACTCTCCAAAGTTAGGAGGGGTCCCAGTTCCAGCATTACTTTTTGCCGATGATACAATTTTAATATCGCAAACACCTAAGGGCTTACAAAACCTTTCAGACACTTTTAATGAATTTTGTTTGTTAAAGGGTTTTGAAATAAACTCAAGCAAAACCAAATACATGGCTGTTAATCCACACAAATCTTTTACGAAAAAGATTATTGTACAGAGCCAATAACTGGAATACGTAACAATTTTTAATTATTTGGGTATTACACTTGACACGAAGTTGTCATGGAAAGCTCACATTCAGAAATCTAAGCTGGTCCTGTTACAGTCTACCATGGCAATAGTGAAAAAGCAGCAGAGCAGTGTATCAAAGGCAGTGTCACCTGCACTTGAAATATATAAGTATAGGGCACAATCGGCATCTCTTTATGGTGCAGAGCTTTTGGGGGGGGGTCAATAACCAGAATGTGCTTGCCAGGGAGGGAAACTGATTTCTAAGTACGCTACTAAAACTGCCAAAACGCACATCAATGATTCCCATTATAGTTGACACAAATATTAGGCGCATTGAACACCAAGCTCTTAGACCTGGCACCATTGGCGTGGGTCTCCCTTCCATTTTTTCACTATTACCTCCTGTGTTTTGCTATGCTTTTTCTGGTCTAGATGCTTTGGGCACTTTGCCACTGCTATTCAGTGCCAAAGTGCAAGTGTTTCCAATTGTAAAGTGTTGTATTGGGTTAGTTACTTCATGATTGGTTTATTTGATTTACTTGTCAAACCCTTGTACATTGCACCATGTGTGCCCAGGGCCTGTAACTCAAATGCTGCTGGTGGGCTTGCAGCACTGATTGTGCCACCAACAGAAGCAGCTTGTAAAGGGTGGCTCAGGCCTGCCATTGCAGAGCCGGTGTGCAGTCTGGGACTGCCATGTCGACTTGGCAAGTGCACCCACTTGACAGTCCCTAAACAGCCCCTTTTCTACATATTAGTCACCCATAAGGTAAGCCCAAGGGCAGGGTGCATTGTATGTAAAAGGTAGGACATGCCCTGATGTGTGTGGCATGTCCTAATAGTGAATTACAGCCAATTTAGTTTTTCACTATTGCAAGGCTACCTGTTCCCATAGGCCAGAATGGGCAGTTTGATTATAACATCTTTTAATCCTGACTGACCCTGGGAGCAAGGTGGAAATTCGAGTTTAGTATGCCTGAACTCAGAATAGTAAAATACATCTTTTAGTATGGGTCATTTTTACATTCTGTGTTTGAAAATACCACTTTTAGAAAGTAGGCATTTTCTTGCATAACCATCTAGCATGTCTCTGCTAGGGTTATGTATTCCATGTCTGGTTTGTGAGTTACAGGGGGCTGGGAGAGGGCCTTGGCTACAGCAGTCTGATGGGTCATGGCTGGGCTGAATAGGCCCTGCATAGAATAGAGAGTAGGGGGCGGAGATTTCCTTTCACTGACCTGAGCCCTCATAGAATAGAGAGCAAGGGGAAGAGTTTTCCTTTCAGCTACCTGGGCCAGGTCTGCTTTCAACAATGCTGTCTCTACCTCCTGGCAGGAAGCTGCACCAGGGAGGACAGAACTGGTTTTGGCTGGGCACAGACACCCTCTGCCTTCAGAGGATAACTAATTTTGCAGTATAAATATTGGGGCCCTGACCCCAGAACTTTAGATCACTTCTGGGAATCAAGAAGAACCCTTTGCCAAGGGGAAGAACCAAAGAAGCTGAAGGAGGAGACTGCCCCTGTGCTGTGCTATTTCTGGGGTTGACTTGCAGTGGTTACTTATTTGCCAAGGAAAGGAGAAAAGGAATTTTGTGAACTTACATCATCTTGAAGTAGAATCTCCAAGGGCTTGAAGTGTGCTTGCCTCCTGCGAGAAGTCTCAGGGATACACGAATTCACAACAGCTCCCCTGAATTCCCTTCCTGGGAATTCTACCTGCAGAGAGGTGCCTACTATTGTTTGGGCCCTCTGAGAAGACTGCGTGTCGGTGGGAGCTGGAAGCGCGACACAACGAGGAAGAAGCGTGTCGCTGCCGCAGCAGTTGCTGTCGATCCCTGAAGAAGCGTGTCGCCGCTGCCGCTGTACGCCATCACATCACCGACGAAGCGTGTTGCATCCCCAGAGAAGCATGTTGCCGCCACAGAGGTCGCCATCGCATCACAGGAGAAGCGTGTCTCAGGGCCTGTCGTGGCTCAAGAGTTCACCGAATCGCCGCACGGCCGTCTGGCGTGCACGCATCGCATCCACGTTGTCGCATCGCATCAAAGACGCCATTTTGTCGCATCGCACTGGATGAAACCTCTGCCTCTCCTATTTCTTCTATGCAGAGATTTCTGCCACAGTGACAAACATCTCTGAATATATAACCATACATTTGAATAGTACATGTGGGAAGAAAACGTGGGAGTGGAGGACTATGGGGAATACTGACACCTAAATGGGAGAAGTTTAGTTAGGAGTTTGGGGGCAGAGTCAGGGAGGGTTAAGGAGTCTAGGGAGGGAGAAACACTCACCCCAAAAATATGGCGATTGATATTCCACAAAGTACACCTTTAAAGTGGCAAAATCCAAAAATGACCAAAGCAGTAGTAAATGCACTCCAATTCACCCTTGAAGAAGGCCCAGCACCAAACCTGGCCACTCATAGTTACCGCACC
The DNA here is from genome assembly GCF_964204655.1 of Triturus cristatus. NCBI lineage: Eukaryota > Metazoa > Chordata > Amphibia > Caudata > Salamandridae > Triturus > Triturus cristatus. The sequence continues at coordinate 1,183,196,857 of NC_140581.1, read as the reverse complement.
ACATTTCAATGAATAGTAGTAGAGGTAAAGACTTAAAATAAAACCCAAAGAAAATAATAGGAACAAATAAATAAATAAATAAATAAATAATTTTCAATTACACTTTTAAACTTTTGTAAAAAAAAACTAAAACAATATAAATGACATCTACACATATTCTGTAGCAATTTTTATTGAATAAAAATTAAAAGGTACTTTAGGTGTGACTTTAAAAAAATATATATTTTTAAAAAATATGAATTAAATAGATTTTAATAAATTAATTCATATTCTGTGGTGTAAAGTTGTATTTTATTTGTTCCAGGTTTTAAATAATATTTTAAATTACTGTAAATTATTATTTTAGAACAAAGGACCATCTTTAAGACAGGCTGCATCATTTTCAAATCCCTCTATGGAGGAAACCCGGCATTCATAGCATCCCATATTCATAAATACATCCCAACTGAACAATCCAATCTATCCACATGAACCTCTTCTCCATCCCCAAATTGAATAAGAAGAAAATGGGTGGCAGCAGAATCTGTATTGCCCCCCCCCAATGTGGAACGACCTACCACTTGCAATAAGAACCACCTCCAGTTACATGAGCTTCAGGCAATTGCTAAAAATATTTATTTTTAAACAAGCATATGAAAAAGACCTATTAGCAGCTGAAAATGTTATCCAAGCGACAAGAAACTGTTCTGGTGTATGTGAGCTCAAACAATGGCAGTAACATAACATTTAACATTCAAATAGTTTTTTTGAAAGTTTAACAAACTTTATCATCATCATCATAAAAAGCTTTATTCCGGCACATTTGCCCATAAAAGCACAGTTTAAAATAGCCTTTTAAAATACAATAAAATACGAATAAAAAGGAAGGAATAATAAAAACAAATCTACATTTCACGCTCAAGAACAGCAAGCCCAGAAATCAGATATCTTAAAAGACAGAGCATAAAGTGCATGTGCAATATTCATTTTAAGGTTATCTCCAAACGAAAAATATTTTTTGATACATTATAAAATATGATTAAAATTGCAGTGCATATCGGGGATAACAACAAGAACCAGAATAGGAATGCTTTTGCTCGACCTGCATGTTAGCCCCCATTTATCAACATGGTGATTTAAATAAAACCAAAACATTGAGAGGCAATGATCTATACACATTCAGTGTCAGCGAGTAACGGTCAATAAAAATAATTCAATCATCTCTACACCGACCACATAAGTACAGTGTGTAAGAAAATCATCAATTGAGACATGTATCATAAGCAATTGTCATTCCTGATTGCTGACTTTTTTAATATGGCTCTGCGTATGCACCACATGGTAAATAAAAAGAGTGAAATTGAAAAAACGATGGGCATATGCGTGTCAGTTTTTAGAATCCTGTACACGTCGCGACAATGTATGGACCCCAGGTTCCTACAGAGTTGAAGTAGCCATTGCGACCTTGCCTTCCTGTACCCCTGGCAGAAACATACCACATGGAGTTCAGACTCATCTGTGTTGTTACACGCAGGGCACTCAGCGTTTGTGTGACTCTCTCAATTTTTTGTAAATGAACGCAGTGGGAGGACTTCATGCCTGAATTGCAAATAAAGCTTTTTGGCCAAAAGCGGGTGTATGTCGTCCAGCACTGGTTCTAAAATATATACGTTCTTTACTTCCAGAAACTCAGCTGTCAGTCGTCCCACTGAGGGCCTCCTCTCAAACTGGGTGAGTTTATAGGCTCTATAACTCTCTTCTGGAAGTCGTTTGGGACTACCCCGGCCCAATTCCTCGCAAATTTTCTTAATATGCACCAGCCATGGCAACTTCCCTGCACCTTGCAGCCCCATGACATCAGACAATTCTTCTCTGTAGGGGGCTAATTCAGGGGTGCACCACAGGTGACGCCAGTATAATATAGGTCTAAGGGCAGCTTGTTCCTCAATGGGTCTAATCCCTAGATCCATGCGGAGAGGTGTTAATGGTATACTAGGAGGCAGTCCCATAAGTTGTCTAGCAAATGAATTCTCACTGCGGGCTAACTGGCCAGATGGACAATGCCCCCATAATTCTGCTCCAGAGAGTGCAGCAGTCCTAGCCTGTGCCTTGTAAATTTCCACCATTGGGCTCACCAATTTATCAGAGGAGGTCCTATTTATAATTTCCAAATACCCCCCGTAGTCTGGGATAGTTTCAAGCTTGTTTTACTGATTTGGGCTCCCCAATCCATTCTCTCTGTCAGTGTAATTCCCAGGTACTCAAAGATGGCTACCCTCTCTCGAGGACTTCCATCCAGGGAAGGGTTTGGGCGAGTGGTGTTATCTACATTAAAAGCCATGTACTTTGTTTTTTGTAGGTTAATTTCTAGTCCCCGCTGTTTGCAGAAGACGCTAAAGTGTTTGAGGGTCCTCTGAATACCCATTGGGGATTTAGCAAGCAGGAGCGTGTTATCTGCAAACATGAGAAAAGGAATTTTGCATTTCGCCAGCATGGGAGCATCGATATTATCCCCCACATTCAATGATTCTATTAGGCCATTAATAAAAAGGCAAAAGAGAGTTGGGGCCAGGACACAACCTTGCCGGACCCCTCTCTCCACAGTCAGAGGGGATGACAGTTCACCATTTTTACCAAATCTGATTCGAGCAAAGTTGCCCTCTTGTAAACGTTTTAATAGATGGCAAAGATACTCTGGGACTCCTATGTCTAACAGAGTTACCCAGAGTTTGTCCCTGGTACCAGGTCGAAGGCAGATTTAAGGTCTATGAATACAAGGTAGAGGCTCCCACCCTCTATACAAACAGTTTTCCAATGTAACATCTGTAGCCTTTGTATCTGATCAGTTGTTGATGTCCTTGCTCGAACCCCGGCTTGGAGGGGAGTAAGGATGTTTTGTTCCTCCATCTAGTTTTGGAGATGCCCTAGTAGGACACGTGCAAATATTTTTTGGCTTACATCTATCAAACCAATCGTATGATAGTTGACAAGTGAAAGCGGGAGCCCTTTTTGTAGATTGGTATTATTTCGGCCCCTGCCCAGGTGTTAGGAATCGCCATGCCTTGGAGAATAGCATTGAACAGGGAAGACAGATAGGGGGCCCATACAGTCGTCTCAGAGCGAAAAAAATCGCTAGAGATCTTATCCAGCCCTGCAGCTTTGGCAGGTTTAATCATGCCCAGGGCACTGGTGACCTCTCTGCGAAATTGGGGGGGTATCTGCAGATATCGGGCCCAGCGACAGTAGACATCTGTTCTCTAGCCCTTCCCTGTCATTGGCCCTTGTATAAAGTGATCCAAAGTGGGCCTTCCAGACTACCTCACTGATATTCGGCTCAATTGCTGGTTTGCCATCCTGAGACCCTGAATTGATGATATTCCAATAGGTTCTCAGGTCACGATTTTTTACAGCACATCTGAGCTCATCCCATTTTTGCAATTCCCATCTTTTTTTGGCCATGGCAACAGTGTTCTTGCAGTGTACCCTAGCTTCTTTAATCGCTGGCCTAACGTTGCTTTTGATGGCGGAGACGAGGCCAGATTTAGCCTCTCAGCAATTTGAGTTAAACCATGGGTTTTGGGATTTATTAGTCCTCCTAGGCTTTTTAGTTTGGTAGAAAAAAACAGCAATTGAATTAAACATCTCTTAGTGATTTTTAGAAATTATTGAATTGTACTTCGGAGTGCCCTTTGTCCCTGCGGCTTGAATTACAACCATGAGGTAAGGAAGAATTTGTTGATAGAGTATGGCCAATTTATCTTCTGGGTATGGCCAATGTATTATTTTTCCTATAATTAAAATGTTTTAAATTTAAATTACTAGTCCCAACTTTACAGTTATAGATTCTGTCTCAAATATTTCCACTCTCAGAGCTTGGAGTAACTTTACACTTGGAAATGCTGAACAGTAAAAAAAAAAAGCCTATAATTACTAGAAAATGTCTTAATAAATGTGCTCATGACTAAATGTACATGTGAAAATTTACATCTGTGATTAGGGCCATTAGTCTCTTCTCACTAAAAACATAAACAATTATTATAACCTACATATTGGACTAGGCTTCTTTAATCTATTGTCAGAATGTGACTGTTAAGTTAAATATTATGTAAATCTTTCACTTTGGGGAAAGGTTGGTGTCACATAAAAGCTCATACCACATACAAAATCTGGCACTAGAACCCCATAAAAAAAGAAAGAGAGAGAGAGAGAGAGAAAAAGAGAGAAAGAGAGAGAGAGAGAGAGAGAGAGAGAGAGAGAGAGAGAGAGAGAGAGAGAGAGCGTGTGTGTGTGTCTGTCTGTCTGTCTGTCTGTCTGTCTTTGAATACCATTGTAATCTACATCAAGCAATGGTCAACTAGAATATAATTTATACATTAAAAACTAAACCGGAGTAAGGTACTGAATTCCAGACACTGAAGACAAGAACTGGGTAATCCTCTTTGAAGACACTACTACTACTCTGTACAATTAGTATTCAAGTTCATATATTTGCCTACACCTGTATTTCAATGTTCCTAGTACAATATGTCTTCAACATGCTCTGAAAGGTAAGAGGAAGTGAGGTGTCTTTGAAATACTGACACCTCAGGGATTGCCACTTTTTGTCAGGCATTTCCTCTAAAACAAGTGGCCATTATATTAGAAGAGAAAAGTGGAGAGTGGGTATAATTGTCACAAAGGCGAGGCCAACAGAATTAACTTTAAAGAGTGTATGAATTTGAGAATGCTGGTGAGGGTTGGCAATCTAACCACAATTTTTGCGGTTATCAGTGAAAGACAGGCTTCTATTTTTACCAATAACCATTATAACCCTCCAAATATACTGAGTAAAATACTGGTACAAAATTTTACCGCTCTGTCTTTTCTGATTTAACCTCAGCCTTTACTGACTATACATACAGAAAACATTCAAGGAATTTGTTCTCCTTATTTCCCTCTTGTGTCGCCCAAAACCCTTCTCCACAAAACTTTAATTTCCTTTGAAGATGTACTCACAGAGTGTGAGGAAGATACAAGATACAAAGGTATTAATAACACCATTGTTACAAAAGAAATGATGTACCTGGTCAGCATTTTCTTGATCCACAGACAATTTTTCCATCAGGGCATCCACATCAACAGATTTTTGTTGCAGGACTGGCTCGAGAGCTGAAAGTTCTAATTTCATCTTGTCAACTAGAACATTTGTCTCCAAGAGCTTGTTCAGGCCATTCTTCACACGATCTCGGGACTGTGAAAGATCAGACACTCAATGATTAAACAATGCTTTTCACTGTTAAAAAAAGTAGCGCCTGACAGTACTTTGTCAAATAAATCAGAGATTCACAGTTAGGGATTTCGTTTTTCCTGTGTATGAGAATAATATACATTCGACACAGATAAAGAAAATGTTATTTATTCTGTAAGCATCTGTTTGTGGCATGAAGTGCTGTAGATTCACACACTGGGCATACTCCTGCCATCTAGTGTTGGGTCTGGATAAGTGCAAGTTGTTTTTCTTCGAAGAAGTCTTCTTGAGTCATGAAGCAGTGTGCACCTGGGCATTGGCTCAATTGTTAACCCGGGCGCGGGGAGGATGGAGTGGAGCGAGAGAGCGAGAAAGCGAGAGAACGAGAGAGAGAGAGAGAGAGAGAGAGAGAGAGAGAGAGAGAGAGAGAGAGAGAGAAAGAGAGATTAGATAAGCGCTAGGAGGGGCAGAAGAAAAGAGTAACTCCTCCGTGATAAAATGCAATCACGGTCTTCACTTCTCACTTCACGCCCTGAGCAGATTTGAACTGAGCCAACTGGATACTGGCCACAGATCCCCACCTCCCCAGACAGAATACTCTGCATTATCACACAAGAAATCTTACTTCCAAAGTACAAGATGTCCAAAAGGAAACCTGTTACCCGGTTAAAGTCTGCCTCGGATAGAAATGAGAGCGCAGGCCCACTATGTCAAGATCCAACCACAACTACTACAATGATACTGGCCGCTGGCCTGACCCCCAGCTCTTTACAAACAAAGAACAACCCTAAGATACCTGCCGCCGACCTGATCACTAAATAATTGCTTCCTACGCCTTCAAGATGCGTTCCATCTCCAGTCGGAGCAGATATGTCTGTAATCAACTTACGCAACTCAAGCACCAAAGAGGAGGGCCTTCTTATCAGCAACCTTTGAGTAAGCCCGTGCCTGCCCCCATACGATCAGGGCCCCTCTGCCAGGAAGTGCCAATCATACTCCTGCCCAAGCATGGGTGGTGCCACAAGACTCAGCCCATCCCTTTCCTAGCCAGACAAAGAGCCCAAAAACTCCAAGACCCTCGCCTCATTGGATCAGAAGCTATCTTCCATGTCAGATCTAAGCACTCAACGAGCCCGCCAGGAAAGACCATATCAATCGTTGCTTAAATACATCAACCGCAATCATCTCCCTCTGGGAACTCTGCACAGGCTACTGCTCTAGATCTGCCAGAAGCGCTCTATAAAGAAGAATTGGGGGACCTATTAACATCGTTTCTACAAAATATAGAAACCATAATCAAGCAAACATTGTAGCACACCCCGCAGCTGTTTAGACCACTTAGCAGATCCAACCAGCTACTTTCTGGCTCCCAAAATACAGATTACTCCTACACAATGGCAACCCCTGAATCTCCAAAACGTAGCAACCCACAATACATAACGGATAAAGCTCTATAATGGCAATCTTCCTAAATTGAACTCCAAATAGACTTGCTGAAATCGATAGCCCGGCGCCTGGTGGATCTGAACCAAAAAACAAAATCGACCACATTGAGAATGCGTATCTTACCACGCACACCCAGTGCTCCTGCTCATGCTCAACAATCATTGCCAGTAGGGCAACTCTACCGAAAGTTCTAACAGCTCTGGCTCATTCAATCCGAGGTACTAGTGGATCTCTACCAGCAAGACCTTATCCAACCTTAAACTGTTCAGAACCAGCCATTGAACCCCCTGACCACCGAACTAACCTACCAGAAGCCCCCTATTTCTGCCATCCCTTGTTCCCCAGATGTCAGGCCACTGGCAGAGGACGGGTCCGAAGGCCCATTGAGCCCTAAGAGGCAGGAAGGGACACTCTCCAGGAAGGCAAAGAAAATACAGAGAAAACTTCAAAAAAGTGCCAAAGCAAAAAACAGAGCAGGGTCCCTCCTCAGCCATAAACACACAACAGGAAAAGTCTTGGGTCTCATTCAGTTATACCAAATTTTCACAACAGAGACTCTCGGCAACAAGGCCAAATATACACCAGCTAAAGATTCATACTCCATCACACCAATTTCAGGCAAGAGACAATCTGAGCAAACAGTGGGGAGGACAAGCCTCGACTCCACTCCTGTGCCACTCCCCGATATGGAGAAGGTGGTCGCCTGCTTTCAGGCTATCCAGACTGCCCCCATTGACAATGCAGATGCAAGGATAAGACCCGACACTGGGGACACAACTACTTCACCAAATAGAAGGGGTAAGATGGATGCCTGCATGCAAGCTTTCCCGAATGCAGAACACAGTACCCACAATGACGAGAGACTCAGCTGGGGTCTCCAAAATCCAAACGTACCCTCTAGCACTGTAGCACATGGACCGCTTTCAAACCTCTGAGGCCCAGTGGTCCCCAATGGCCTTATCCATGTTATAAACTCACAGAGCAGTAGCCCTCTGAAGTCAGAGCATGGAACCATCGAGGTGGCCTTCAGACCATGATACAATATCAAAGGTCACCATGACATTTTGAACAGGAACAACCTAAACAACGTGGTCTTAACAACGACCATGTCTTAACCACGCATGCCTTTACAACGAATTTAGTTGTAATGGCATAATTGGAAAAGGCATATGCATGATTAAGGTTCTCTCCTAGCCCCTGCCCTGAGTCCTAATACCGAGACACCTGCCCCGAGTTCTACCCTGAACCCTAAAAACAGACCAGCCCCCTGCCCTGACTCCTAAAAAGGGACCCCAGACCTAAAAACAAACTCCACCCCAGCCCTAAAACACCCCAGCCCCCCGTGCCATGAGCCATAAAACCTTGACCACAGACCTAAAAAACACCTTAGCCCCCCAACCTGATTCCTAAAACCGTCCCCCCAGCCTTGAAATTGACCCTGACACTCCCTGCCCTGAGCCCTAAAACCTTGACACCAGACTTTAAAAAAAACAGCCCCCTGCCCCCTGCACTAAGCCCTAAAACCATCCCCCCGCCGTAAAAAATATCCTGTCCCTAGTCATGAAACCCTAAAACCGTCCCCCTAGCCATTAAAAGTTCCCTGACCACTCGCCCTAAGCTCTAAAACCCTAAAAGGTTCCCTGATCCCAATACTCCCAAATAGAAAATTGTACTTACCAAGCCAATCCTCATCTAGGCAGGAAGTCATCTCCGATCCTCAGCCCAGTCTGCAACACCACTGACCCTCTGTTCAGAGTTTAGACCGCTAACAACCACTGACATCTAAACAAGGCATATGCGTGTTAAAGGCATATGCATGGTTTAGATATGCGTGGTACAACCTGCGTGGTTTAACCACTCGTACTTTAGGCTGCGTGGTTAAAGCGGCTTCCCCCAGGGACTACCCATGGCAAGTCTACCCTGGTTCAGCTGTTTCAGCAGTCACACCAGACCGCAATGCTACAAGAAGCCAATCAACTGGGGCACTGCGACCAAGCACCGGCCACAAGACAGATACTCCCATGTCCTAACTACCGAAGCCCAAAAGCCGGCGACTTACTCCATCCTAAAAGGCGCTGACGGCATCTGCACAGGCAACCACCTCTCCGATAAGCTCCACCAACACGCCTTGAGAATCACATGTTCTTCGGACCAAAGGACAGTTCTCGCTGGCAAAACCGGAATTCGCAAGCATCTCGGATACCTGGCCCTGCCAGGCAACCATCTTTTCCAATGGCACACCCAAATGCTCTAGACTCAACTTTGGCTGCTCCCAGAATGGCCCAAATACATATCTAACCATAATTTCCTGGAATCTCGCAGGCAATTCAGAAACTCACTAAAGCAAACTCAGTACTTGAGTAACTCCATAATAGCGACATAATTTGCCTGCACGAGACCTGGGCAAGGGATGCTACAATACTATCAGGGTACTTTGAAATACACACCCCGGCCAACAGGTGTAACATATTTGGGCGACCGACCGGGAGTCTCTCCATTTTCATCAAACATGCATGAAGTAATCCCAATTTCTTCACCTGGAATACAAACTCTACTTACCAATGGAATTAACAACAAAAATCAGTTGCTTCAACTGCTTCTAGTTAACTGCTACGTCAATCCTGTATTGCACCAGAAACACCAGGCCCTAGATGACCTGGCAGAGCTCATCAAAGGCCTTGTCAAAATCCATATCACAATCCAATTATAGCTGGGGACTTCAACAACAGATCGATGGGCAAGTCATCAAATAATCATAAATTATCAAAAGAGGTCTCCAAACTGCAAGCTCTTTTAGACAATCACAGTCTACATTCCGCTCACAAGCTTAAACAGATCCAAGACCCAACATGACTCCCGCTCCCCACTTTCAGGAACAACTCAACAATTGATTACATTTTTATTAATGACCTTCTAGCACCTGACCTCTGCGATTTTGATATTGACGACCAAGAAGAGAGCGACCACAGACCCCTCACAGCGACCCCCAGACTCACCACAAAAGCTGCACTCCAGCTCACATTAATTGGAGAACCAACGGGGAGGAATGTGACAAAGCACTCCATAGAATGAAATGGTATGCAAACCTAGGCCCCTAACTAAACACTTGGAAAGCAACTAACGAAGAACTAGTTTCAACACAAAGGCCCCAGAGGCCCTTCCAGAACACTAGGCTGACCTTCTAGCCAACCTGCAACTGGCACTGAAGGGATACCCGGCTGCCCATACATGTTGGGGGCAAACTCAATCAACCCACCCTCAGTACCATAAAGCTAAGGAGATTTTGGCAAGAAAGCGGAAGCTCCGAAAGGCCTTAAAGGCAAGACGGAGAGGTAACAATACACCCCAGGACCAAAATCTCGCAGCCCTCCGAGCTCAGTACAAAAAAAAGTCTGGAAGCAATGAACTAAACAGATAGAAGCAGATTAGCTAAACACAAAATTTCTCCTTGAAGAGTTTTCTCTTGTTTAGGATTTTTAACTTGCCCTATTCTGGAAGCACATCAATCAACTCAGCAACTATGACCAGTCCAAGGAGAAAGGAGTAGCAGATGCTGTATGGGTTAACTATGTCACACAACTCTATAGTGGAGAGCTGGGCGAAACACAAGCAAAGTGTCTCACGCTGACACCAAATCTCCCGGCTATGCAAGACCTCAAAATCTCAGAAGCTGCAGTAATCAAAATCATTAAACAAATGAGAAATGATGGAATGCCGAGACCGGACGGAATACAAGCAGGAGTGTTCAAATCAGCCCATACCTTTTGGGCAGGGCTTCTTTGTGGTTCAATTTTTTATTGAAATTTACAAAAGAATACATATAGTATAATAACTGTTTGCATTATCATACAATAAATATATAAGAAAATTTTTATATATAAGCATATAATAAAACTTTCTGAATAATTAATCATATTATATAATTTAATAAATACATAAACAGATCCATGCAAAAACAAATATTTGACTTTATATTGAGGCCATAAAAGATGGAATTACGGGAAGGGGGGGAGGAGAGAGAAAGGGAAGGCAAAGAAGGGAACACAAAAGAAAACGATAAATGAAAATGTACACAAATATAAGACATAATGCTATATAAAGCTATATAAATATGTTCCTGAGAAAAGAAGACACTCTAGAAAACCAATAAGAATAGAGAAAAGATGAATATAAGGGATAATAATTTCACTTGATGTATAAATATATTAAAAGATACAGAATTATATGTAAGTGTTCTGGTGAGTAGCTATTAAAAACAACAACAAATAGGTAGACACAATATGTATTAAGATTTATTAACCACCAATAATGAATGATGAATGAGAATGAAAAGGGATAAGAATTAAATTACTGTGTAGATGGGTCATTAATATTAGCATCGGTATTTAAAGCTAGAAAAGGTGACCATACTCGAAGAAAGAGATCAGATTGATCCTGTATGTTGTATATAATACGTTCGTAGGAAGCTGTTTGAATCATGGCCACCATCCATATTTCTTGTGATGGTGGTTGAGGTGACTTCCATTGCCGTAGTATACAAATTTTGGCTGTAGCTAAGGCTGTGTGTAAGAGTCGGGCTTGTGGTTTAGAGAGTGATTGTGATTGACGTGTATCATGCAGAAGAATGGTAGCATGCGAAAGTGGAGTTTGTAGAGGCATCGTGGAATGTAAGGTTTTACCTATATAATTCCAAAAGGGTTGGATCACTGGACATCCGCAAATGATATGAGAAATGTTACAAGACGTATTATCACATCTCCAGCAGTTTGAATGGGGAAGCAAGCCAGCTTTATGCAGTTTTGTTGGTGACCAATGCCAATCATGTAAGATCTTGAATAAGCAAAATTTCAATCGTGCTTCACGTGCACCCTTGTTGAGATTGTTAAGAATGTCAGACCATTCATTATCAGTATAAGAGACTGACAATAAGGTTTGCCATTTAGTACGTAAAGTTTGCGATAAGGGTTGAGAAAAAAGATGCGAAGTGAGAGTTTGGTAAAAGCCAGATGTAGCTCCTTTCATCTTACCCCAAGTGTGGAGATATGTTACAATTGGTGAGTCAGGCAAGAGCCATGGTGGAGGTCCTAGACTCCGCCGTAAGGATTGTCGTAACTGGTTGTATTTTGAGACTTGTATATCAGGCAAATGGAATTCTTCCTGCAGTTGGGCAAATGATTTAATATCTCCGTTTGAAAAAAGTTGATCTAAGGTGGAAACACCTGCTGTTTCCCAAATAGGCCAAGATATTGATTGTCTATTAATACGAATTGCAGAATTATTCCATAATGGGGCTTTTCTATGAAGACGAGGATGTGAGCCCAGTAAGCGGTGTGCCCTTTGCCAAGCAGCACGCATAGTCGACAAAATAGGATTAGTGGTGGAGTCTCTGGGACGAAATTCCGAACCGTATAAGACAGAAAGACCTGCGTTTGTTAATGAAAGGTGGCGTTCAAGATGTACCCACTGTGGTGTATCCGATGAATGTGAAAGCATATATGACATTTGAGAAAGCTGTAATGCCAAAGCATAATGCTCCACTGAGGGTAGACCTATTCCTCCATAGGAGCGATGAGCCTTTAGTTTTGAAGCTGAGACACGGGGTTTGGCAGAGTTCCATATAAAGGATTTTATCTTAGAATCAATTGAACGTAGCGTGGTTAAAGGGATTTGAATAGGAAGCATCCCGAGGACATAAAGAAAACGGGAAAGAGTAACCATTTTCACGGCTTGAACCCTTCCCCACATTGAGAGACCCAGTGCCTTCCATTTTTCAAAATCACGTTGCATTTGAGCGATGAGGGGATTGAGATTATCCGTAACCATACTCTCTAGGCCTTTGTTCACTAGTATGCCCAAATACTTGAGATGAGAAGATTTCCATTGAAAAGGAAAACCTTGAATGGCCGCTATTGTGGTCCCATTCGAGATGGGCAGTGCTTCGCTTTTGTTCCAATTAATTTTGTACCCAGAAATGGAGGAGAAGTCATCTATTATTTTTAACACAGATGGTAAAGAGATGGAGAGATCTGTGAGTGTAAAGAGAATATCATCTGCGTAGAGATACATTTTGGATTCTCCTGTCGGAAGAGAAATGCCCTTAATATAAGTACATTGTCTTAAGGAGGCAGCCAACGGTTCCATGGCTAGAAGAAAGAGTAACGGGGAGAGGGGGCAACCCTGACGAGTACCTCGATTGATAGAAAATGGATCTGAGATAAAGCCCCCACAATTTACCTGTGCCGAAGGATTTTTGTACAACAAGCGTATTTTGTTTATGAATTGATCTCCCAGGCCGAATTTTTGTAACACCCTAAAAAGATAATCCCATTCAATTCGATCAAACGCCTTTTCCGCGTCAAGCGACAAGGCCAAAGCGTCATCCGGAAGATTCTTGGCATACCATAGTGTGTGGGCAAGAGTGCGAAGATGGTTCCTAGAGGAACGCCCCGGAACAAATCCTACTTGGGTATGATGTATGAGAGATGGGATAACCTTACGCAAGCGAGAGGCCAGAATGCTAGCTAGAATTTTGATGTCACAATTCAATAACGATATGGGTCGATAGCTGCTACATAATAAAGGGTCTTTGCCAGGTTTAGGTAACACAGCAATAATAGCTTTATTAGATATAAGACCCAAGGAGGCCTCACCCTCTGCCTCTTGGAACGCGAGTAAAAGAGAGTCAAGCACATGCACTCCTGCCCAACGATAAAACTCTGCAGGAAAGCCATCCTCTCCTGGGGCCTTATGAGATGGCAAGCCAGCAACTGCATGCGATATTTCTTCCCTGGTAATTTCACCTTCCAATAAGATTCTACCTTCATCTGACAAACAGGGTAAGTTTACATTTGTAAGAAAAGAATCCAATTTGTCAGTATCAAGTTGAGTTTCAGCAGTGTAAAGAGACTGATAATACTGGGCAAATTCGTTAACAATATCTTGGGGTTTAGTTAGAGTAACACCGTTCATTGACTTAATGGCCGGTATGGCCATAGCTGCTTGCTGCTGACGTAGCTGGGCTGCTAATAATCTTCCCGCTTTTTCCCCCTGCTCATAATGTCTCCCTTTCATTCTATGCAAGGCGTATTCTGCCTTAGAGGTAAAAAGGTTATTTAAAGCCATACGAGCTTTTTCCAGTGATTTACGATGTGGTATCGTTGGATTAAGTGTATATAATCGAGTGTAAGACACAATATCTTGCTCCAATTCTTTTTGCCTCTTAGCATTTTGTTTATTAAACTGCGCTGCATCTCTCATAAGCTGCCCGCGGATAGTAACTTTTGCCGCCGCCCAAAGAGTTCTGTTGGAGTCAACGGACCCTTGATTGACTGACATAAATTCTTGAAAATGGGATTGTAATAACATTTTGTTTTTGGGTATCCTATAACGTTGAATGTTTAGACGCCAGGGTTTGCGACCTGGCTTAGATAAACCAGTTTGTAAGGAAAGTAGAACTGGAGAATGATCAGAGATCGCTGCCTCCAGTATCTGAGAGTCCTGTGTTATTTGAACTACATTCTGGGAGATTAAAAAGTAGTCCAAACGAGAGAGCGTGCCATGCGTAGGGGAAGTGAAGGTATAGTCCTTATCCATCGGGTGAGAAAGTCGCCAATGGTCTACCAAACCATTATCTGCCACCACATCGTTCATTAGAGCTCTATCTGCCGCATTTGTCTTATCTAGAGGGCCTGTCTTGTCAAGGACTGGATCACGTACTAGGTTCCAATCTCCACCGATGAGAAACTGGGAAGCACCTATTTCAGTTAAAAGGCGGTTTAGTTGAAGGAGAAATGATCGTTTTGCCCCCGTGGGAGCGTAAATTGAGCCAACACATATATGTGTTTCACCAATGCGAAGTTTGGCAAATACATATCGTCCATCTGGATCTATCCAGGATTTCAAGACTATCACTGGTAAGGATTTACGGATAAGAATCGCAACTCCACATTTGCGGGTAGGTGTCGCATCTGGATCTGTTCTCTTCTGTATGCTGCTGTGTATAACCTTTCCCACCCAGTCTCTTCTTAATTTTTCAGACTCTTTAGCGTCAAGGTGGGTTTCTTGAAGGAGAGCTATATCCACATGTTTGGACTGTAAATAAGAGAGTGTCTTTTTTCTTTTAATATAATGTGTCAATCCATGAACATTCCATGTTATTACTCGGAGATCGTGTGAAGTGGCCATGTCAGATAAGAATAGGAAAGATTAGCGATACGAATTTAATAAAAATGCCAGAATGTGATATAGTAAATTAAGAAATTGATATAATGGTGCTGTATAAGTGAAAGGAGTGAAGTAAGATATGAAGAAAGGAAAAAACAAGAAAAAGGAGGGAAAGGAAAATAGAAGAGGGGTAAGGGGATAAAAAGAGGGATAAAGACAAAGAAGAAAAAGAAAAAAAAAAAAGGAGAAAGGACCTTGGACCGTAACAAAGATCAGGTAAATAATAAATGAACCAAATGGGTAATGCTGTTTGATGATGAGAGAATATATGTGTGGAGATAACTAGAGGTGTGTTCAACAGAAAGAATAGTATGTAGTATAAATGACAAAGGGAGAGGTAGGGAGGAAAGAGTGCCAAATATGAAAAATGGCACAAGGGACCTCAGGACTTTTAACCACGGGTCCAAACACTAATGGACTGCTGCCACGAGGAGGGGCCCCATCAGGAGAGTGAAACAGTGGTTGACAAATATAGATCCAAATATGTCCTTAAAACGTATATAATAACAGATATTCTTATTATGAATAAGAAATATAACAATATATTGTAATATTGTAACATTAAAAGCTATGGATGATCTCTTGAATTAAGGAGGATTACTATGCTTATAAATAAATAAATAATACATAGAGATAAAAAAGTAACACTACTAACGATTAAAATTAATTATTTGATTGAAAAGTATAATAATAACAATCTTAAAAAGCATTAATAAATTCAGAGAATATATACTATATGTATGGGAAAAGGTATAACAGTAAATTTGGATTTAAAAACAGTATTACTAACATTACGGAATCAATAAAAGAGAAGAACCAAACAATATAGACCTATCATTAATCATAAGGCTCGCGTATCGAATGTAAAATGTAAAAGCAGGAAAATTATTATAATTCATTTGAAGACATATCAAAGTATTATTAAAGAACATAACTTCATAGTATAATTGTGAGACATATTATTGAACCATTAGAATATTGAATTGAAAATAAAAAATAAAATAAAGATGAAATAAGGGAAGAGGGTGTTGTAACCTTGTAGATAAATAGGTAATATGTGAGGAATTAAAAGATTGAGATAGTCAGCATGAAGAGTTGTAACAGTCACAATCCTAAAGTAAATTAATAAGTACCAAGAATGTCAATCAAATATGTGTAAAACAGTGAGAGGGATAGACCAAATGTTTAAAGGCAATATAATTAATATAATAAATGTGATGAAAAAAATGGAGAAAAAAAGAAAGGAAGAGCAATAACAATAAAGAACAGTACAATAACTGTATTATTAAACAAACTGATGACGATATACCTTCTGTTCCCCATTTGTATCATGAGTTCTTTAAATTTGATCTAACACCTAAAAGAAAATGGGTGTGCAGACAAAGCAAAATCTGAACAAAAGTATATTTAAACATTAAATCATCCACATTCTGCGTCTTAAGTAGATTTTAATACTCATCTGTCCACAGGCGAGGTATCATCTTCGTTTCTTGTATGTTATGAGTTCATTAAGGATGATTAATCATCTAAAAGGATGCAAGTATGAGCATAGATTAATGGTGATCAAAATTGTAGAGAGGTACTGAATCACCCACATTCTGCATCCAAAGTAGATTTTAATGGCGATCGGGATTTATCTCTATGTTGTGCCTTAGTCAAGGTGGATACATTTTGAAGAGCAGCATTCTTGTCCTCATGACTACGAATAGTCCTTTCAAAATCCCTGCCTCTCTGTCGAGGACTGCTGACATTATGTCGTGGATTGCTTGATGCTTGAGGAAAAGAACTGTGATGTGATAGTTCTGGAGTGGTCTGCTGAGTTTCCATTTGTTGCGGTTTCCAATTGTCTAAAAATAGACGGAGATCCTCAGGGTTATAAAAGTCTTTGGATATTCCATCCTTAGAAATTCGGAAACGAGCAGGATCGAACAGACCATATTTAATGTCTAGTTGACGTAATTGAGGTCTAAATGAAAGGAAGGCCTTGCGTCTCTCGTTAGTTTCTCTGGAAAAATCAGCTGCAATACGGATTTCATACCCATTGTATGAGAACGGACCATGAGTACGTGCTGATAGTAATATTTGCCTTGTCTGCTCATGCCTTAAAAAACAAGCAATGAGGGGACGTGAGTTTGTTGCAGATTCCTTGCGTAATGGACCAATTCGATGTGCGCGCTGTATCTCCAATGGAGGGTCAAAAGCGATGTTCATAATTTTTGAAAGGATATTTTGTAGGAATGTTCTAGCATTTGAACCTTCAATCCTTTCTGGAAAACCGAAAAAGCGAACATTATCCCTCCTGCTTCGATCTTCCAAATCTATCGTCTTACTTCGTAGAAATAACAGCTCTTGATCTCTGTTTTGTATTGAGTCTAGGCGAGTTTCTACATTTATTAGTCTGTGATCAAGCTCCTCTGTCTTGGCGTGAAATCCTGCAATGTCTGCTCGTATTGTTTTAGTTTCTTCTGTTAATGAGGAAATATGGGAATCCATGCATTCAAGTCTATGACTGACTGCTGATATCTCTTGTAGAATGCGGTCCATAGTTTGCCCTTGCATTTTAATGTTAGTTTGTAGAGAATTGTCTGTTGTAGAGGAAGAGCTGTTGGCATCTGAATTTTGTGACTGCTTAACTACATCCGCAAAAAGAGGCTGTTTAGAGTGTTTATCTCCATACTTGGCAGTAGACATTTTGATTTCTGCTTTATAGAAAGATGGCAAAGCAATGTGTTGAGTCAGTATAGCAGTGTAGAAACACAAAGCAGAAAAGTTGTTATATGCGTCTTATTTCCTTGAATTATCAGACTCTCAATGTCCAGGATTTACTAGAGTATTTTCTTTATAACACACTGGAGAGAGTTCAAATTAAAGGTCCAAGCTGTGTCAAGATAATGTAGAGAAGAACTCCAATATCCCTCAGTCACATAAAATAAAGTAGACGATCAAGGATTGGTTCCTCTCCATCCGGTAAAACAAGCTCCACTTTTAATTTGCTAATCTGCAAGATTTAGACTATACTGGGCCAACAAAACATGACACAATTGCCAGTGTCAGAATTATGTGGCGCACAGCCCAGGTATATTACAGAGAGATCGGGAAGTTAAATTGTAAAAAATTGAGCACTGCACGCAGGATACCTTCAAACTCTGAGCTTGGTGTTGCAGGTAGGCTCACAAGCTTGAAGTCTCTCAGAGTTTCTTAGAAGTGGTGCTTCACAGTTGTTATAAAAAAAACTAAGCAGAATATCAGAGCTAGCAGCAAATAAAGCACTTATCTGCTACATGGCTGCCATGTTTTTAAATTCAGACCACACCGGGCCAAGAAAACATATCTCAAGTGCCAATGAGCAAATGTGTGTGACGCGCAGGCCCTAATGCGCCCAAAAACAAAATTCCCTCTGAAACAGCGCTTCGCAATAGCCAGAGTGAATTAGCAGGGTGCTGAAGTTAATATCAAACAAAGCACTCACCCACTGTAAAGCTGTTGTTTTTTGAAAATTTCGGTTTAATTTGTGTCCTCAAATCACTTCACAGCTGTCAGCTAATAAGCGTGTGTGGTGGACAGACCAAGGCGCATGAGGAAAAGCCAGGAAGCTCAGGTGTGACCAGTGGAACGTTGCGATCGGGAAGCTGTGCCACTCCAGGCTCAAGTTTGTAGGCAGGCTGACAGGACTAGAGTCTTTCAGCACATAAGTTAAAAAAGCAAGGCTTATTATACAAAGTTGCGTCCTGCACATATATCCAGAGAATTACCTTAAAGACAGTTGGTGCATTTAAACAGTTTAACTGTGTGCTGAACAGCACTACAGCTCAGTCTCATAGGGCAGACTTCCCAACACCACATAAACTTCACAAATCCTTATTGTAAATTAGTGAAAGCTGGAGAGGACACTTTTCCAAAACAGCGCATAAACTTCTTCAATGTCAATTATATTTCAGCTGGGATTGTTCACTTTGATAAAAGACACCACCATCTCTCTCATCAAGGAACTCCTGTCGACATATCAGACCCTTCACAGCAAAAAAGGACAAGCCCTGGTGTACAATGTTTCAGCCTGTGCGGATATTATTCACATTTTCCTCATGAAAGGGTAGAGCCTTTGTTCAATTACAAATCCTTATTGTAATTTAGTTAAAGATGAAGAGGACACTTTTCCAAAACAGCGCATAAACTTCTCCAATGTCAATTATATTTCAGCTGGGATTGTTCATTTTGATAAAAGACACCACCATCTCTCTCATCAAGGAACTCCTGTCGACATATCAGACCCTTCACAGCAAAAAAGGACAAGCCCTGGTGTACAATGTTTCAGCCCGTGCACAGATTATACACATTTTCTTCATGAAAGGGTAAAGCCTTTGTTCAATTTAATTACGTAACTCAGCACCACAAAACAGCCACATGTAATTCCTCAGAAGAATGCAAACTTCACATGCATAACTACAGCTGGAGCCCCTCTCAGCTTCTTGAGGTAATTATTTTAGAGAGCGAGTATATGAACTCCCAGTGAACTTTACCTTCATTGAAGTCAGCTGGAGTCCGTGTTTCTCTTTCAAAACTCTGTATTTCAAATCCAGTCAGCTTATTTCTTCCTCCAGAATTAGCAAAACTCTGTTTTCAAAATCCAGTCAGCTTTTTTCTCTTCCTTCAGAATTGCATTGCACATTCCACAGGTCATGAGCAGGGGCAGCTGGCTTCTGTCAGAGGCTGAAATGTTGGTGCCTTTCCACAGATCACGAGCAGGTGCAGCTGGCTTCTGTCAGAGGCTGAAGTGTTCCCGCCAAAATAAAAGCATCCACATATCCTCTGAAAAGATTCATGTAGTTTCCTTTAAGTTTCACATCAGTGAGCACAGTTATTTAGGCAGTGTTTGGCAGAAATAAGCTTCAGTTTAGAAATAGTGTTGTCCGGGGTTCCTCTCAGCACGGAGCTCCGGTGTCAGTTTACATTCCTCAGGAACCGAGTCACTCATACTGAAGAAAACCGGCTCATCTGCTCCTCGTTGACTTTATGACCTCCAGAATGCTGAAATAATGTCAAAGGTCTTGCATTTACTGGGTGCCAACTCCTTTTGAAGCCCCACTCGCAGCAGAGCTCACAGGTTAGGCGGCCATCTTCAGTCGTGGCCAGACCACGCCCCCCCTTGGGCAGGGCTTCTCACACTGCTCTTTAACTATGGCTTCCTTACAGCAGTAATTCCTCCAACATGGCATGGATCAATCCTACACCCAATTCATAACAAGCATTTGCAATGCAATAGGTCATTTACGCGAGTTTGAGCTGGTGGCATTGTAAATGATAATGCCTTTTATTTTTGTTCTGGTTTTAAAAACATAAATAAAAGGCTTTGTCATTTACAACGCCAATAGCTTAAATGCGAGACCTATTGCATTGCAAATGCTTGTTCTACTTTATTCCCCAGTCTTAATTAACCCAAAAGGTGGGGCTTTAATGTACCAAACATTTGTTCTTGCAATGCGTGCAAACTAAAGTTTTGCATGCCTATATTTGCATACATTAGCACATTAAAAGCAGAATGCTGTCGCCAATGCTTCTTTTTATCTCGCAGCACTCTGTATGTTTTGATTTTAGAACACGTACTTAAAATATTGAAAAAGAAACTAAAACTCCAGAAATACACTATGCAATTGTCTAAACATCCAGAACTGGCACAAGTTATCATCGAGCCACTCGGCAGTTCAGTGCACATGCTCCCCACACACAAAAACGTTGTTCCTATGCATAGCACAAGCTCTCGCCTCACAAACGCTATACACTCCTCGTCAACACATCAAATAGATTCACGCCTCTGGTTGCCCCTCCTGCAGCACGCAGTCCTTCGCATGCTATCACCACAGGCCCATTGCTCCCAGAGAGACACCACATGGTACCGCCCCCCCTCCTCGCGCACACATCCTCTCTCTCTCGCATGAAAACACACAGCTCACGGGTGGCCGGCCCATTGTCGTGTGAGACACCTCCAAGTTCTGATGTTATAATCCACTTAACATGCTGACGGCTCTTTTATGTCTGTCCTAAATATAAAACTGCAAGTCCCGGCATGCAACCCACCGTTAGCGGCAAATGCTATAAAGGGAAAGATGGAGCATGTGACAAGATGTCACATGGTGGAAGATATGCACACAAAAATAATGTCTCTCAAAAACAGACTCATGCCCCAATCCTCCCACCCCCTACACACAAAGGACACAACTACATTGCATAAAGTAAACAACATCTTTTCGCAGCTTCCGATGCAATATGTCTGCACATAATTCTTGTAACTGTAACTTGCTGTGCCCTTGTATTATGCTACTGTTGTAAAGCGCTCTGAAGCCTTCGGGCCATGTCCGCGCTATAAAAAAATTGCAATAAAAAAATAAAATGCCCAATACACATTACAACACAGCACAGGGGACACTCACCCAGAAGATGATGTTGAAGGGGAAGATGGAGTACTTGACGCAGCAGCTCACTTCGTGCCCCCTGTATGGCTTCTGCTTGCTTGACATGGTGCAGGGTGAGATGTGGGGGGCAGGGGGAGGTGAGCGGACACAGTGGGCAATTGGAGGGCACATACAATGACCAATAAATAGATTGGGGGCACAAGGAAATGTGGGCAGCAGCAAAGCTTGACGGAGACTGCTGGGCCGTGGGTAGAGCGTCGGGCGCTGAGAAGGAGGGAAATGGAGAGCTTGGCTACAGGAGGAATGAGTGTTGGGCGTTATGAGTGTGTCACGTCCTGAGAGACAGTGTCAAGCTATACCCAAAGGGGTGAGGGTTCAAGTACAGAGGAACAAGTTACTTACCTTCGGTAACGCTTTTTCTGGTGGATACAGTATCTGCCTGTGGATTCCTCACCTTGTGAATATCCCCTGCGCCAGCATTCCACTGAACTTTTCTTTCCCAGCACTCCACGTCGACGTGGGCGACGTCACAATGCATCGGCTCCGCACGCGACTCCGTACGACGTCACTGGAGCCATAAGAAGCCCACGTCGGCGTGATGACGTCAGTTCCACCCATTTTTTCCGTGCCTTCGAGGCGAACAGGTGAACCAACGACAACTCCAAGTATACACAGTATACAGTATACCAACATATATACACAGCATACAAATAAAAGGAATGCTAAACAAACCAGCATTGCCTACAAATGCACAAGAAAATATCAAAACATTCCTACAAGACCTCTTTCATGGTATACAAAGGTGGACAACGGGGAGGCGGGTGGGTCAGTGAGGAATCCACAGGCAGATACTGTATCCACCAGAAAAAGCGTTACCGAAGGTAAGCAACTTGTTCTTCTGATGGATACATCTGCCAGTGGATTCCTCACCTTGTAAATAGATTCCCACAGCAGTCCCCACTCCCGGAGGAGGGTGTCCACCTTCCTAAACCAGAAAGTCTTGCAAGACAGAGCGCGCAAAGTGGCCCTCCCTCCTCATCTCTGAGTCCAAGCTATAATGCTTTGCGAAGGTATGGAGGGAGGCCCAAGTCGTGGCTTTACAAATGTCTGCCACAGGAACACCCCGGGCCAAAGCAGATGTAGATGACTTAGCTCTAGTTGAATGAGCTCTAATGCCCTCAGGAGGTGTCTTACCAGCCAGGGCGTAGCAGATCTTGATGGCAAGGATAATCCATCTCGACAACGTGCGCTTGTGCACCGCTCTTCCTTTGGAACGTCCAACATAACCCACGAAGAGCTGATCGTCCAGACGAAAGTCCTTCGTTCTGTCCAAGTAAAAGCTTACAGCTCTCTTTGGGTCCAGGCGATGATGAAGCCTTTCCTCCTCTTTGGAAGGATGAGGATGGAAAACAGGGAGAGTAATGGACTGCCCCAAATGAAACGGAGTGACAACTTTTGGCAGGAAAGCAGCCCTGGTCCTGAGAACCATCCTTTCAGCATGCAAGGTTAAAAACGGGGGTTTAGAACTAAGAGCTTGAAGCCCACTCACCCTCCTTGCCGAGGTTATGGCTACAAGAAAAACCACCTTAAAGGACAACAGCCTCAAAGGACAGCTATGTAGAGGCTCAAATGGGGACCACATCAGAAAGGTTAAAACAAGATTAAGGTCCCACTGAGGCATTACAAATGGAGTGGGAGGAAACATGTTTGTAAGGCCCTTGATAAACCTCAGAACAACCGGAGATTTAAAAAGTGACAGTTGATCTGGAAGGCATAGAAAAGACGATAAGGCCGAAAGATAGCCCTTGACCGTGGCCACAGCACAGCCCTGCTGAGCCAGGGAAAGAGCAAACTGAAGCACATCAGAAAGATGGGCTTTTAAAGGGTCAATGGATCTCTCTCCACACCATTTAACAAACTTAGACCACCTGTAGGAGTAAACGGACTTGGTGGAGTGTCGCCTGGCCAATAAAAAAACGTCCACCACATCAGGCAGGAGAGAGAATGAACTCAGGTTGCCCCGTTCAATCTCCAGGCATGAAGGTGTAAGCTCTGGAGGTGGGGGTGTAGAACCTGCCCCTCCGACTGCGAGAAGAGGTCTGCCCTCAGAGGGAGACGGAGCGGAGGACACGAGGAGAGGTGGAGAAGATCTGTGTACCACACCCTTCTTGGCCAATCCGGGGCAATCAATATAACTTGGGCCCGGTCTTGGCGAATCTTCCTCAGAACCCGAGGAATCAAGGGTATGGAAGGAAACGCGTAAAGGAGCTGCGAACCCCAACTCAACTGAAACGCGTCCCTCAACGCCCCCTGCATCGGATACTGGAGACTGCAGAATGACGGGCAGTGCGCGTTCTCGAAAGTGGCAAACAGGTCCACCCGAGGAGACCCGCACGTCCGAAAGACATGAAGAACCACCTCCAGATGGAGCCTCCACTCGTGGTCGGCGGAGAACTGCCAACTGAGACTGTCCGCACGCACGTTCAACACCCCGGCCAGATGATTTGCCATCAGACAAATCCGATGGTCCTGAACCCAGGACCATAGATGTAAGGCCTCTCTGCATAGACAAAGAGACCCCACTCCTCCCTGCTTGTTGACATACCACATCGCGGTCGTGTTGTCTGTCAGGACTTGAATCGACTGACCGCGAAGGGAAGGGAGGAAGGCCCTGAGCGCCAAACGAATCGCCCGCAATTCCAGAAGGTTGATGTGAAGCAACCTTTTCCTCTGGACACCAACGTCCTTTGATCTCCAGATCCCCCAGATGCACACCCCACCCTAAAGTGGATGCATCCGTTATCACTGTGGCCACCGATGGAGGTAGATGGAAGGGCTTTCCTTGTGACAGATTGCCCTTTACGCTCCACCAAGACAGATCCGCTGCAGCTTCTCTGGAGATCTTGATTGACTCCCTGAGATCCCCTTTGTGCTGATACCACTGCTTGCGGAGACACCACTGGAGCGCCCTCATGTGCCAGCGTGCGTGTTTGACCAACAGAATGCGGAGGCAAACAGACCGAGCAGGCGAAGGACCTTCAAAACTGGAACAACCGCTCCACTGTGGAATAAAGGGACCATCTCCTGTATGTCGAGAATTCTTTGAGGAGGAGGAAATGCCCGACACACAGTAGTGTCCAGTACTGCCCCTATAAACAGGTTGCGTTGAGAGGGCACTAGGTGAGATTTGGGCACATTGATCGAAAAACCCAAGTCGAATAACAGCTGAGATGTCACCTGCAGATGACGCTGCACTATGTCTGGGGAATCTGCCTTCAGAAGCCAGTCGTCCAGGTAAGGGAAAACCGGGATCCCCGACCTCCTGAGATGAGCAGCCGCCACTGCCATCACCTTTGTGAAGACTCGAGGTGCGGTAGTAAGACCGAACGGGAGGACCGCAAATTGGTAGTGTTGCGACCCAACCGTAAAACGGAGATACTTCCTGTGCGACTTCAGGACATGGAAGTACGCGTCCTGTAAGTCAAGCGACACCATCCAGTCTCCTTGCTGCAACGCTTGAAGAACCTGCGCAAGGGTCAGCATCTTGAATTTCTCCTGTCTCAGGTAAAAATTCAAGATTCTGAGGTCCAGAATCGGACGCAATCTGCCGTCCTTTTTGGGAATCAGAAAATACCGGGAGTAGCTTTCCTGACCCCTTTCCTGCTCCGGAACCACCTCTATTGCACCCTTCTGAAGCAAGGCTAGAACTTATTTCTGCAGGAGAAGCAGATGGTCTTCCGAGCAATAACCTTGGCAAGGAGGGTAAGGGGGAGGAAACTCCCGAAAGGGAAGGGCGTACCCAGTCTCTACGAGGTTCAAAACCCAAAGGTCAGTTGTAACAGATTTCCAACCCCGTAGAAAGTAGGACACCCGACCCCCCAACGGTCTTACATGATCCGGGATGGGGGATCTAGGGCTGCTTCCCTGAAGCCTCATTTGGAGCAGAGGAGGAGGAGGAAGAAGAAGGGTTGCGTCCAGAACCTCTCCGACCCCTTTGCTTCCCTCTATAGGACCTATAGAGGGGATTCTGCTGCTGTAGTTGCTGCTGCTGTTGGGGCTGTCGGAAGGAGCGAAAGGATGTTCTTCCGAATCCCCTAGACTTTCGAAAAGCTGTACCCCTAGCAGGAGCCTGCAGACCCAAGGACTTTGCCGTCAATCTGCTGTCCTTAAATCGTTGAAGGGCAGAGTCTGCCTTTTCCCCAAACAGATTCTGTCCTTCGAATGGCAGATCAACCAACGTGGCCTGAACATCTGCTGAGAATCCAGAGGAACGGAGCCAAGCCTGCCTCCTTGCGGCTATAGACGACCCCATAATTCTCGCCACCGAGTCCGCCGTATCCAGCCCAGACTGGATCACCTGCCTGGCAGCCGCCTGAGTGTCCGCAACAACCTCCAAGGAGGACGACTTATCCCCCTCAGGCAACTTAGGGGCCAAAGATTTAATAGAGTCCATCAAGGCATGAACATAGCGCCCCAGCAAGCATGTGGCATTAGATGATTTCAGCGCCATACTTCCTGAGGAGAAGGACTTCTTGGCCGCCTGATCAATTTTCTTTGATTCCCTATTAGCCGGAGACTGAGGGAAAGCACCCGAAGCATGTTTTGAACATGAAGCCTGCACAACTAGGCTCTCCGGAGATGGATGCGTAGACAAAAAATCCGGATCTCCTGGTGCAACTCTGTACCTTCTTGCCACCTGTCTGCAAACCGCCGGAGATGAAAGAGGTTTCCTCCACACCTCCAACACCGGTTCCAAGATGGCCTCATTGAAAGGCAACAAAGGCTCCGAAGCTGACGTCGGAGAGTGCAACACCTCCGTAAGCAGGTTAGACTTGAACTCCACAGAGGGTAGCTGCAGATCTAACAATTCTGCGGCATTCTTAATCACCACATGGTAGGGTGCCAATTCCTGTGGAGGAGAAGATCTTGCAGAAGTATGCTCCCACTCTGGGGTGGTATCCAAACCACTTGCTTCTTCTATCCCTTCAAACTCATCCGAAGAAGAGTCGACTTCACCTTCTTCCACCTCTGCTCGATATCTCCCTTCCTCCAATACCCTTTGGGCCTCCCGTCTCGACCGGATCCGGGGAGCCGGCGTCGTCAACGTCGTACGCGGCGTCGGTGGAGCCAGAGGTACCGGAGTCGGAGGCGCCATAGGTGGAGTCGGCGGCGCCGGACGCGGCGCCGATGGAGTCGGCCTCGGCGTCGAGGAAGGCTCCGAAGACTGATGGTCCATCCGAGGTCGAGTCGGATCCTCAGCCGGCCCCGGAAACTGCCAAGAAGGCGCCATCGGCATAAAGGGCAGAAAGGGGGCCTGAGCATAATGCTGCGGCACCCCTAGCGTATACGCCATCGGACCCACGGGACCAGTTGGTGCTTCGGATGGGAAGGCCGCCCTATTAAAAATACCATACATGGCATTCAGAAAGCTTGTCACCGGCGTTGGCTCCGCAGTATCATCCAACCGAGCCGCAGAGTCATCCGGCACCGGAACAGCCTCTTCCTGTTCTTGCTCATCCAAAGGAACATCAGACTCCACTTGACCCGGAGTCGAAGCCTTAGACGGAGCCGGTGACGGCGTCGGGGAACGAGCTGGAGCCCACTTCGGCGAGGGAGACTTCGGAGACTTAGAAGGAGAAGGAGAAGGTGACAAGTCCTTGCTCCGACGTCGACGGGGCGAAGCCGACCTCGACTTCCTGGACTTCGAGGACCGACGCCGAGAAGAATGCTTCCTCTTCTTGTGGTGTTTCTTCGACTTCGACGACCTCGAAGTCGATGACTCCCGCCTCGACTTCTCTTTTTTTCTCCCTCTCTTCTCCTCACCGATCTTCTTCATGAAGAGCTTAGTCTTCCTCTCCTTCAGCGCTTTAGGATTCATGCTCCTACAGCACCCGCATTCTTCCATATCGTGGTCTGAAGAAAGGCACCATAAGCAGTCCTGATGCGGATCTGCTGTGCCACTTCTACGAGGCTTTTTTCAGGGGAACACCCACTCTACATACATTATACCTGATGCATCACTTTGTAAATATGGTGCAATATGGAGCATTATTTATGCTTCTGGAGCCACACAAAAAGTGACGCAACGGCATGGCAAAAGTGTAACAACGGGTTCATCATTGTTTTAAAAAAAATATTTTTATATATTATATCGCCAAAAAACAGGTACAGCCATGGGAACCTGCTTTGCCCCCAGCCTAGCAAATTTATTCCTGGGCTGGTGGGAGGAGCAGGTGGTATGGACTGATGACAATGAATTGTTCACGAGTCATGTGCCATTATGGCTGCGTTATATTGATGACCTTTTCATTATCTGGGACGGGAGCAAGGAAGAAGCTATAAGATTTATACAGAGTTTATCCAACAATGATTTAAATCTTACATTCACACACACCATCAGTGAATTAGAATGTGACTTTCTTGACATACATGTAACAGTCCAAGATGATGAATTGGTAACCAATCTTTTCAGAAAGGAAACAGCTGGCAATAGTACAGTGCATGCACATAGCCATCATCCCAAAACTCTGCTTAATAGCATACCATATGGCGAACTATTGCGTGCCCGTAGAAATTGTAGTACCAATCCAGGTTTTATTAAGGAACAAGATCATATGCTGGATAGATTCAAACTTAGAGGTTATCCTAAGAAAGCTTTGATAGAAGCAGCGGCAAAACTAAAAGATACTGATCAGAAAGATGTTCTATTCAAAACTAATGTGATTGACAAAATTGAACAATCGTCTACTACTCCAAGAATGATCACTATGTACAATGCCAGAGACAACAAAATGAGATACATAATGAGAAAACATTGGGGTCTGATTCAATCAGATTCTGTGATTGGCAAGGTATTGGGTAACTCCCCTACAGTAACATAAAAGAGAGCACCTTCCTTTAGGGATAAATTGGTTAACAGTTATTATCAAACTGAAGTCCCCACCACCTGGCTGAATAGGAGTAAGGGTTTTTTCAAATCTAATGCCTGCAAGGCATGCTCCAATAGCCATAGCTGCAAAACTTTCACCACATCAAATGGAAAAGAGAGACTGATATCTAAATTTATCACATGTATGACTGATTTTGTAATTTACTGCCTACAATGGCCGTGTGGCTCTCGCTACATAGGCAGCACAAAACTGCCAGTGAAAAAACGCATTGTGGAGCATTTAAGAGCAATAAAAAAATCAAGACTTTAACTATCCTGTTGCGAGACATTTTTATAATCTCTACAACAGCAATAATCAGCTCCTAAGCTACATGGGACGTGAACGTATCATGAAAAACATCAGAGGAGGTGACCGGGAAAAACAATTACGTATTCTTGAGTCACGATACATCATTGACCTTAATACAAGGTCCCCCTTTGGCATGAATAAGGAGGAGGAACTAGCAACACATATAGGGGTATAGTAGGCTTTTGCCCCTCTGGTATCCTCCTATGTATCCTCAGCGCTCTATCTCTTTCCGTAGTTGCATTCTGTAGATACATAAGTTAGTGTTAAGACATTTATAGTTTTTTTTAGGGTACACAGGTTTTGTCACTTTACATCTCCCAGTTTTTCCATATTTAAAGTTATTGGTGCATCTTGGGTAGTGACTCATGATTAATGATTGGATAGACCCCATTTGGGGCAGATATCTATTTATAGCACCTTTTTAATAATCTTTTCTAGGTGGTCGGGATCATTCGGTTCCTTCGCCTTTTGGTATAAACAGGGATTATTTCAATAGAATTTTTCAATAGAATTTGAACTATAATTCACAATGCACTTTACCCTGCTCCCCTTTTCCTTTTAATTGTTCACTTATCACTTTGTATCTATGGCACATTTGGTCTGCCCTGCTGCTGTTATTTCAATTACATGACCATTCCTATTATCATTGGGTAGATTTATGGACTACTATGCATCTATTTACTGTTTACACACTAATAGGCATTGGAAGTAGGCCACTTGGCCATGATCATACTATATGTGTCTGTCCATAGAGTTTGTACATAAATAGGTTTTGGAGGTAGGCCGCGTGGCCATTATCATATGTTTTGTCCATAAGGGATTTTTTGTCGTTCCTTGCAGTATTTTACTGTTCAGATTTATTTATTTATATATTATAAACAACAAGGATTGGACTGCTGATGCGCTATTTTGAATGGCGTTTGCAATCTAATTTTGTTCATTATTTGCATAGTTCTAGCTCTGTTTATGTTTGTTTTATCTCTATGGACATTATTCTATTAATGTGTTTACGATGTGGCCTTTATTAATTTTGCAATTATTTTTGCATCTATTTGATTAAGGTCCCGTATTTATTCACCATCAATATGATCATGCTGCTTTATCATTAATTTTGATCCTGTTATGATAAGTTTATTTTATTTTATCAAATAACTTTATCAATACCTGGATGTGCTGACAATTTTTTAGAAACGAGGATTTCTTCAGTTTCTATTGTAAATCATTTCATTGTCCGACACTACATAATTAATTTATTTATCATGTAGAGAATTATGCTACCATCAAATTTGTGGTCGTTTTATGAAATGTAATTTAAACAATTATGATTATCATTATGTTTCACGATTGCGGAGCAAGCAGCATTCAAAGCCAGTATGTTTTCTGTTTCCATGGTTGATACGGCGTGTATTTAACAGCATCTTTACGTTGTGACCTTTGAATCTGACGAAAACCGACAGGCTGAAACCAGTCGTTCTTTTTGCACAATAAACCTTCCCGGTTGGAAACTCTGGTGTGCCGCCTTCTTTCGTAATTGAAAGACTGTTTTCAAAAGTTTGGGGTTTGTCCGCCACGGAAGGCACCGACAGCAAGAGTCAGGCGTATGGCGTTTGGCTGAATTCCTATAACGATATATATATATCTTATAATATTAGTAAAATTGACTTTTTTTTTTTTTTTTTTTTAAACCTTTATTGACATTTCAACCAAAGACAAGTATGGGCCTACAACCCCCGGGGCCGGCCGCTAAGCAGTTAGATTAACAGAAAGCAAATTTTAATCACAGGCAGCACCTCGGGGAGCAGAATCTCCATGCTAGTATACTCTTGGCCACTTAGCAGCCCAAGTAGGAAACCAGGATATAAAAGGTTTTCATTTTATAATAGAGAATGGAAGGATCAGGTGCCAAACAATTTCCCAGCAGCGAAAAATGGCAGGCAGAATAGTAAACGTCAACAATAAACAGCAATCTATCAAGTCAATGGCGCTGAAACAGGAGGTTCAGGATGTGGAAGAATATCACGAGCCATTTGCGCCTACGGTCCCCTGCCCTAAGACCCAGAAAGCACCACGGAAATTGAGGCACAAATGAAAAAGCAGTGATTGACAGCGAAGGAAACCTACCGTACTGACCCCAGAAAAGAAAGACAAAGAAAGATAAGAGAAGAAAAAGGAGGCCATAGAAACAAAGTAAAAAACTAAAAAATCTCCTCCCCCAGCCCCCCACCCTGCACCTCTGCAGATGACTACGGCCCCCCCCCCCCAGCAGTGTGCCTGTCGCCCCAGAACCAGACCCGAAATATAGAAGAAACAGAGAAAAAGGAGAAAGAAAAGAAACCCCACCTAACGGGGGAGTGGAGAGAGTATTAATAAACTGGAGGAGGGCCTTCAAACATGCCCCCGGCTTCTCCCTCCCGCACAATGTGTTCCTCCCCAAAGCAAACAGTAATCAACAAAAAATCGACCATGTCAAAGAAAAATGGGGAGCGTTATGCACCTATTACACTATTAGTTATGCCGTGAGAGCACGCAACCCCTGTGCCCGCCCGCCTATTAGATGACAACCTCTGAAGGATCAGTCTTATCCTTGGCCTCTCTTTGCGAATCCACCGATGCATACCCATCGACCCAGTGCCATGTCCAATGTTACGAGGAAAAGGAGCGTCCAAAAAAGACCAGGAAGCGACACACACATGTAGGGTGGACGTCTCTGAATACCAACACAGTCATCATTATGGAGGATCATCTTTCCCAGTACTGCCCCAGGACATGCACTGCACACAAGGTCCAGGATGTAGGAATCAGCCAGAGCAGGCGACCATTGCTTGATTATTGCCTGGGTCGCCGGAGGCTGTGCGTGGGACAAAGCCACCACCTTCTGCTCAAATCTAAAACCTCCGGAACAGACCCGACCTACAGCCAGCCGACCACACGTTGGCACATTGTCCGGAATTTCCAGCTTTCCCCTATTCACAGGGGCGGCCACGACACTGTCCTCCTGTGTGAAGTAAAACAAGTCCCTGGGTACCTGGGGACAGGCAGATCGCAACTGTTCCGACGCTGACGCAATACCATCAAGCTTTCTCCCCAGTACCCAGGCGCCGTGAACCAGGGTGGAGCGAAGGGCACGGAGAGCTTCGAGAAGGTCACCGTACCCCAGCACAGCTCCTCGCGCCCGCTGTGCTACGCTCCTCTTAGCCACACACTCCCAATCTTGCTGAGACCCAGTGTACAGGATGATAGAATCCATCCTATCAAGATGGCCGCAGGGTAGTTCCACCCTAGCTTGGGACCGGGACTCAGGCACAAGCGCATCAAGTTCCATGTTACTGCAAACAGGGTTCCGGGGGCAGGCAAAATATGTATCCGGTGTGTGGTCACAGGTAACAGTCATCCTCACCCTGGACGAGCGCCCGCGAAAATCCGGGAGCAGCCCGCGAAAATCGGGACGAGTTACAGGCAGCGTCCGAGCAGCTCACTGGCGAGGGCTCAGGCAATTACCGAAGAATCTTGGAATTGCCACCTCGGGCATGCACTCGTTCCGCTACGCCCAGTGGTAGGAATGACCACGGCGAAATTCAGGCCAATATCCGCACCGCTCCGGTATTCCGACTCCACCCAGTCACCAATGGCCGCTGTTGTTGAACTGCCGCCCGGCCATGTTGTCCACCCGAGGTCCCGGTTCCAGGGTTGCACAGGCCGCAAACTTCAGGTGAACATTTCTCCGGCGGTACCGCCGCCAGAAACTTCAGAATCACGCGATCGGTTGCCGCTCTCAATCACCAACACGGGCATATAGCGCAGGCTAAGGATCTCATGCAGGATATCTGTGCGGGATGCGGAGGTTCACGGAGCCGGGAGCCTACGCTGCCGTCCCGATCGCCATCTTGGCTCCTCCTCCAAAAAAATTTACTTTTTTTAAATATAGTTTGCAATTTTAAATGTGTAATTGAATTTTTAAGAGGCAATTAGATGGGTCTGGTGGCTCTGTGGACTAATGTGTCCACTGCAGGGCCCTGTGTTCAATCTCATGGTCATAGGCTCAAATCCCGGCCGGTCCACTCAGGCTTTCAAACATCAGAGGTCGATAAAATGAATACTGTTGGGTAACAATAAACATCTGTTAGTGCCAAGATGCCTAAGAGTTAATGTGCTATCTACAAATACCTATGTTAAGTAGTTTGTAATTTAATAGCGGGATATTGGGTTTTTGGTTGAATATGGTGGGAGGTTAATTACATTTTAACTAATTATTTTATAATGTTAAGTAATGTAAGGTAAAATCAATATATAAATGGTTAGTATGTAATGTTTTAATTTTTTAATTGTTCTTTCATTTATTTGGGTTTAATTTCAGATTTTTAATTTATATTTTGTATAGTATAATTAGTTATAGCTAATTTAGCAGCATGTCAGTTTGTAGGGGAATAGGATGAGAAAATATTTCAATGTAAATAGTTCTTTATTATTTGTTATTTAAATTTTTAATTCATAAATCATAATTTTTTCATTGAAAATTTAAAATGAAAAAATAGTTTTATTTAGACTGTCAAGAAATAAGTAGTAATATATATCAGCAAGTGTATAATATATTATTTTTATATGTTTCATTTATTTTAATTTTATTATTGTTTGATTTATTTTTTAATTGATCTTCTTGGTGTTTGTGGTTTTTTCAGTAGTAGCTAGAGAAGTGAATTCTACGTAGGGTTATTTAAATATTTCATTTAACTATACATTTGTTTTGTATATTTATAATAAATTGTGCATTTTATTTAAATGTATAAAATATATAATTTCTAGTTTAACTATGGTTAATTATTTTATGTTTTAGGTATTTAAATATTTTATTTAAATTACTGTA
Organism: Triturus cristatus; assembly: GCF_964204655.1. NCBI lineage: Eukaryota > Metazoa > Chordata > Amphibia > Caudata > Salamandridae > Triturus > Triturus cristatus. The sequence goes on along the minus strand of NC_140581.1, from coordinate 1,183,163,476 downwards.
TTGGAATGATATATGTAACCTTTCTGAAGTCAAACACTTTCCCTACTGTTGCTTTTATTGAAGTGGGAACAATAAATTTAGTCCGTCCAATTCCTATGCTTTCCTTAATATTGAATTTGACATTGTGTGCAAACTAAGAGCATTCTGTTTACCGGGAGACTGCGGGGGGGGGGGGGTGGATCTTGCCCTTGAATAAGGCTTGTGGCTCTCTTTCCAGACTCACACTGTAATTTTCGGTCCTCTGGACACCCGTAGGGTGGAGCAGCGACGCCATCTTGGCCTGGAGCGCTCTAGTCACGCAGGCTATAAAAAGAGAAGCCACTTCAATGAGTGCAACAGTAGGAAAAGTGTTGGATAGCTGAGGGATACAATTTACTAGTCCCACTCCAGTCAATGCAACAGTAGGGAAAGTGTTGGAATGCGGTGGGGTAAAAATTAATATTCCCACTCCATTGAGTGCAGCAGTAGGAAAAGTTTTGGATAGGGGAGGGGAAAAAATTACTATTCCCACTCCAGTGAGTGGACTAAAATGACCCTCCAGGGGCCCAAAACTGGCACCCGACCTGGAGTCCCACTCGGGAAACGTCCTGTGCCTGGTACGACCAGTTGTGCCCTGCTCTAACCCCTCCAAAAACCAATGCTTTCCCTACTGTTGCTGAGACTGAAGTGGGAATAGTAAATCTAAACACCCAGAAGTTCAACACTTCCCTTACTGTTGCTTAGAGGTTTTTCAAATATTTGTAATACTTTAGTTTGTTTTTAATATTTTGAGTTTAGCAATGTTTACATTAAAAATGTTTTTTTATAACTGTTTTTCTATATGCACTATATTAGTTCGAAATTTATGCACACAGTTTTTAAAATTACTTTTGGACATTTGTTAAATTATTAAAATTCTATAACTATAAGTTAAAAGGGTTTTATTTCCAAATTTACTGTACAGTATAACTAAATAAAACGTGTTTTTATATGGGTATTTTAATATCTAAATTGGGTTAAATGCCCCTCCGTTATCCCAAAATTTCCCCACTGTTGCACCCACTGGAGTGGGAACAGTAATTTTTATCCCTCCGCTATCCAACACTTTCCCTACTGTTGCATTGACCGTAGTGGGAATAGTACATTTACCCCTCTGCTATCCAACACTTTCCCTACTGGTGCACTCACTGGAGTGGAAATAGTAATTTTTACCCCTCCGCTATCCAACACTTTTCCTACTGTGGCGAGTTCTTTCCCAGAAGGGACACATTGTCTTGAGGCCAATCCTTACCTGCATCTTCTCCTGGGCACAGTTCTACGGTCGCTGCTTGTCTCCCTCCCGCCGCCGCTAGTCAAACGCGGCCGCTGTGTGGAGGCGGACTACGTTTCCCAGCACCCTCAGTGGCGGAACAGGAAGCCGCCTCCCGCAATCTCGCGCCTGGAGGCGCTCAAATTCCAGCAGAGCCACTGGCAGAGCGGGCGAGTTCTTTCCCAGAAGGCACACATTGTCTTGAGGCCAATCCTTACCTGCATCTTCTCCTGGGCACAGTTCTACGGTCGCTGCTTGTCTCCCTCCCGCCGCCGCTAGTCAAACGCGGCCGCTGTGTGGAGGCGGACTACGTTTCCCAGCACCCTCAGCGGCGGAACCGGAAGCCGCCTCCCGCAATCTCGCGCCTGGGGGCGCTCAAATTCCAGCAGAGCCACCGCCTCGCGGGACAGCGCCGGGCTAAGCCCAGGCAAAGGGCGGGCCCTCTGAGGCCCTCAGAGGTCAACATTGGTCGGGCGGGCCACCCCTCTAAGTTGCCAGCAAGGTGAGCCCTGAAATATTTATTATGGGGAAACGAAATACAAGTTCTACCACACAGGCATCTGAGGGACTTTCTGTGCTCCCGCCGACATTCGAAAGTATACTGGAAAACGCCTTCAATATGGTTACAAACGAAATTGCCAATACTGAGAGGAGAATGTCGATGGACCTTATAAGTCTACACTCAGAGCCCCAGCAAACAAGCTCAAATAAAGTTTTGTCTCTTTCCCCTGTGGTCACAGTTATGAAATCTAATTCATTGGCTAATCCGTTGGCAATGCTACCTGGGGGTAGCAGTCCTATTATTATTACTGATTCACAGCCTGACCCTGTTGTACATGTTGCTATCTCTCCTCTGACCCCGAGCAACAAGATTGTTGGAGAGAAAAGGAAAAGAGGCCCGTTGAAACTAACAGTAAATAAGAGGAAACAACCCCCTCGTAACAAGAGCCAACCGACCCCCCAGAGTATGTGGGCTAGAGGGAAGCAACAACCGCCTGGGGGTGGCAGCGATATCATTGAGTCTCCACAACTCGCTGAGGGGCTCCCAGTCACAACTGTACCTAAAGAAGGACATAACTCTGCCTGCACACAGACTGAGCCTATAAATGAGTGTTACTCAAAAAAAACCAAATGGGAATTTTATTGAGACTATAGTTGATACTATTTGTAAACAAATGGAAAGTCAAATGATCAAACAATTTAATACTATTTTTAAAAGATTAGATAGATTGGAAAACCTGGTAAAAAAGGAAGACGCAAAAAGGAAAGGGGTGATTAGTCTTGATCTAATGAGGGGAGATCGCCTACTGAAAGATTTGGAAGTTGCTAGCAAGGGCTTTTTGGGTGGCAGGCCTAACACCACCAGTAGTACACCCACATCTATTATTGCACCCAGGAGTGATACTGTAGGGAAAACCCAATCTGCCATGACACCGCAGCACACCCCGGCTGTAGCAGCCGGACCGCCTTGCCCCACTCGTATGGTTGCTGGGACATCAAAGGGCGGATCCACCTTGGCCATCACGAAGCCGGGGGCACCAACTAATATTGGCTCAGATAAAGGCCAAGCTGTTGCTACTAGGCCCATAAAACATGTATGCCATTATCCTGGCTTACAATGCTAGCGTGTCTCAGGCCTCGCCCACCGCCCCAACCACCCCCAGGCTACTTAATGCTGGCCACTGCGCAGCATTAGTGAGCCTTATTTCTACAACTCCGCTCTACTGCGTGACACCTGGGAGCCTGCTTGAACTCCCTGCCTCGACTCCTGCATCCAATCGGGATCGGCTCTCCGATTCTCGCTGCCCCTGCCACTTCCCAACTGGTTGCTAGGCAACCAGCTGGACACAATTTTCCTGGCCTACGACGCTAGTGGGTCACAGGCCTCGACCCACAGTCCCGCCCACCGCCCCGCCCAAACACCCAGGCTACTTAAAACTGGCCGCTGTGCGGCATTAGTGGACCTGTGTTTTTACAACACCGCTCTCCTGCGTGACTCCTAGGACCTTGCCTGAACTCTCTGCCTCGACTCCTGAATCCAGACCAGACTAGCTCTTTGATCCTTGCTGCCACTGCCACCTAGCGACCAAGGCCACCGGCCTGACGCCATTTTCCCAGCCTATTATGCTTGCGCATCGTAGGCCACGCCCCACTGTCGAACCCGCGCAGGCTACTTAATGCCAGCAGCTGCACGGCCGCTGCTGCTGGCGGCACACCGAAGGCATGCAAAAGGCAAGTCCATCTGCGTCCGCCCATGCCTGTCTGTAACCCAACCACGCCCGGCACAAGAACCCTTCACCCTTCAACCATCCACCGATACTCCAGCACCGCTCTCCAAGGAATGGAACCAGGTTGCCGCAGCCCTCTCTGCTGCACCCGCTCACCCACAGACACCAAAGGAGCATTCGACTTCCACTCCACAGAGCCACGGGCTCCCACAAATATCACCTACTACTAGCCCAAACTTCAATGCATGCTCCTCAACGTCCACTCCCTAACCAAACATGCCATCGAACTCTGGGACACCATCACCACCAACAGCCCCGACGTAGTGTTCCTCACTGAGACCTGGCTCAAGGATTTCTCGGCCCCCAACATAGCCACCGCCACGCCAACTGGCTACAAACTGACCCACAGGGACCGGCCAGTCAGACCCGGGGAAGGAATTGCCATCATCCACAAGAACACCATCAAGCTCACCACCTGCAATGAACCCCCCCACCCCCGACATGGAACACCTTAACTTCCACCTCCAAGCCAACCCCCACGCAACCATCAGAGGTACCCTCGCCTACAGGCCACCATGACCCGACCCCCCCTTCTCCAACTCCATCACAGAAATCATTGCCCCCACGCCTTAAAATCCAGACATTACCTCTTCTTCGGCAACCGCAACTTCCACCTTGATGACCCCTCAGACACCAACTCAGCCATGGATAGCCTCGGACTCAAACAGATCAACACCAGCCCCACACACACTGTCGGCCACACCCTTGACCCCATCTTCACATCCAGCGACAAAATCAGATACAGCCACACAACTCAGCTAACCTGGATGGACCACAGCATCGTCCATTTCACTATCGCTCTCAACCGACAGGCCACCATCAACCCTCCCCACACTGCCCGCTGCAGCTAGAACACCATTACCGAACCTCAATGGATGACCACCCTCAACACCACCACCCTCCACACATCTGACGGCATCAATCAAGCCACCACCCACCTATCAGAATGGATCACCACTAGCACTGACTCCATCGCTCCCATCAAAACCCTCAGTAACAAAAGAACCAACAAGCACGTCAACTGGTTCAAACCCGAACTCAAAGCAGAAAAACACAAATGCAAACCTCCAGAGAGATGCTGGTGAACCAGCAAAGACCCAGGCGACCACACAGCTTGCAAGACTGCCCTCAAATCCTTCAGAGAAGTAAAGAAAGTCGCACTTGCCACCCGCCTCCAGGACAGCAACTGCACCAAATAACTATTCCACATTGTCAGAGAATTCTCTTCCCCAGACGCTGTTGAAAACACTATCTAGCCTTCCCAGTCCCTCTGCTACTCACTCATCAACGTCTTTCACACCAAGATTGCCAACATCTACAAGAACTTTGAACTCCAACCGCTGAAGCTGGACCTCCTCGCTCTTCCCACCATCCACCCACCATACCTCCTGACCGACAGGACACCGCTCTGCACAAAAACCACAACCTTCATCATGTCCTCCATCCATTCGAGAGCCCCAACAAGCCATTACCCGCACCACACCTTCAACCTCGGACACAAAGTAATAGGACCACTCCTCACCAGCATCAACTCAGCAATCAGTTTTGCCACCTTCCCAGCATCCTCGAAGCAAGCCAAAGTCACAACCACTTCTGAAGAAGCCCACAGCGGACTCATTAGACCACAAGGACTACCTCCCAATCTCGCTCTTCCCCTTCCCGGACAAGGTTCTGGAGAAAGCCGTTAACCGCCAATTCCCAAAAGACATACTAATTTTACCTGATGTGGGATAAGCCCTGGCTAGTGCACAACTTGCTATATGTGTACCTAGCTATGGAAAATATGGCTCATCCCAAAAGACATTGCTATTGTCAGGCTATGTAAATAGGATTTCTTATTAAATGGGGAAAAGAACAGATCCAATAAACAATGGTCTATATCCATCAAGCCATTACAGGAAGCCCCTCTGGATAGTTCTGTGGCTTCGGAAGAGTCATCGTAACTGGGAACAATATTTTCACCGATTAGCAAAATCACCTTGATGACATGGGACAAAGCGTGTTTAAAACGGACCTACCACCTTTACCTTGTCATTTACTTCCATTGGCCACTACTCAGATTTCACCTCCTACTTGAAGAGTGACAAATCTTTGGCAAGAGACAAAACGGATTTAGAAAATGCCAGATTTGTGCAAGAATAAAGCAGATAAGCACTTCAAGGAAGTTATGGTTACGCTTGATCTTCCAGAATCTGAGAGATACTGCTATTGCTAAGTACAGCAGTGGGAGTGCAGCACAGCAATCAAAGTTAAGATATAGCTCTGTCATCTGCTCTCCCTTGCGTGAATATATGGTGTTACAACACAAACAAATACAACGCATGCCTTTACAATGCAGTTTTTACATCGCAACTACCAATACAATGCATGATTTTGCAACGCATGACAGTACAACGCATTTATAGAAACTACCATTACAATGCATACCATTACAACACATGCCACTACAACGCATACCATTATAACGCATAATACTTTTGGGATAACAGTGGGGTAACTGTTGGATAATGTAGGGGTAAAAATTACTATTCCAACTTCAGTGAGTGCAACAGTAGGCTAAGTGTTGGATAGTGTAGGGGTAAAAATGTTATCCCCATGTACCCCAAAACCCATTCCCACCCTAAAACTAAAAAATACCCATTTCTCACCTTATAATGCGTTGTAATGGCGTGCGTTGTAATGGCATGCGCTATAGTGGCATGCGTTGTAAAGGCAATTGTGTTGTAATGACTGCGTTGTAAAGTTAGTGCGTTATAATTACTGCGTTGTAATGGTTGTTTCCCCCCTTGCGCTGGCCCACTTGTGTTTAACATGCGCCAGTGCTCATCTTTCCACTTTAGTTTCTATACAGTAAGGGTCCTTTTTATCAAGGGATTGTATCACATTTGCATTACGCACCATGGTGGATGTAAGACTCAAGCCCTAAAATCCGATTTATCAAGCCACACAGGGCCACTTTGCCTTGTGCAGCAAATTTACCATCACTGGTAGACCTGGGAATGTGTCAAAAAGATACGCCTTCTTAGGAGAGGCGTAACAAGAAGAAATATGTTTTTTTTCTCCTCGTTACTCGTTACCTTTTTCTCTGTGTGCTGCATTTTGCAGCACACATAGAAAGAAGAAAATGCCTCTCTGGATTGTTGCTGTGCAGGAAAGTGTACCTTCCTGCAAAAAAAAATCCTGCATGCAACACAGGCATCCTTGCACCATGGTGCAAGGGTGTCTGCTTTGGCGTTAAGCAGCCCATTGTGTGCCAGTGCAGGGGAAAGGACAGGAATGCACCATATTGTAATAAATATGGTGCATTCTTGCCCTTTCCCAGTAACAAAGTGCAGCAAGGTGCCACTAAATCTCTAAATCAATGCAGCAGCTGGTATGTTTGGTTATTGAACCCTTTTTCACATTACAAATGCCGGACCACACAGGGCTGGCTTTCTCGCTGGTGGTGCCCGTGCGAAAGTCTTTTTTGACCCCCTCCCCCATGACCTCCATGCAGGGCCAGACTGGCCGTAGCGGGCACCGGGCAGTCCCCCGGTGCGCGGCATGGGTGGGGCCCGCTTTTGGGCCCCTGGGGGCCGATTTTGTTATAGGGCCGTTTTTGCAGCATAGCTGCAAAATCGGCCCTGTCACAAAATCGGCTGGAAAACGGCCCTGGCAAAGAGCTCGGCGGCACCCCCAACCACCTGCGGGAGGGGGGGGGGGGGGGGGGTGGCGGCCGAGCACTTTGCCAGGGCCGGTTTTGGTTCCCAGTCCGGCCCTGCCTCCATGTACACAGATCTCCTTACTACCTCCCTCACAGTGCCCCTCGCATCTCCATAGTCCATCTTCCACATACATGTTTGTTTTATAGCACTGCTCATATCAGAGTACCGTTTTTTCAGAGCACTTTACATCACACACACACATTATACTGGGACAGTTAATGATACTTGTAAATCAGTCTATAGAAAATGTTACATAAGGCAATGAGGATTAAAAGGTGTAGCAATCGCATCATCCATACTATTACGCAGTATACATTAAGAATGTTTGGCCTAGAGAAGCACAGCATTTAAAATGTACCACAGTGTTTAGGGTTGGCTTCACTAATAAGAATATATTTCTATCCAAACTAACCCTTTTTTTGCAATATTAGGATAATAAAAGACGGGGGAAAATGCATAATATTCTAAAATATACCATGCACTTTGCATGCAACTCTTTAATGACAGTTCATGGGTAACTATGGTAGGATTATAATTAATGAACTACAAGTAACAAAAGGATCTCTGTGACAAAAGCAGTAACCCACTGAGCTATACACAGAAAAGGCAGTTCTGTGATCTGCATGGTACGTGTTCTTTGCAGCAGGCATATTAACCTGCTGCATACTTTATGATGAGCCAAAGCTGTCACTTGAAAAAACTGCAATCTCTCTCTCCAGCAGGAACATTAATCATCAAAGAGATCCTGAAATTTTTATTTTTAGCTGAAAACCTCTGGACACACAAGGAACTCTGCAGCAGGTGCTTTTAAACCCAACAGCGATTTCTAAATTCAGTACTGCCTAAGGTCAGCGTCCGATGCAGCTGCACCGGTTGCATCACCCTAAAAGCCGGCCTTGAGAGCACATGTATAATAGTGAAAAAAATGTTAGGACTGGAACATTTACTATCATTGGGCAAGGGACAGAGACCCCTGCGAAATTGCACTGCTCTCCAGGTGTTTTCCCTAACTGCTTCTATTTCTACAGCAGTCCCTGCCCTGCCTGCATTTTTTCTGTATACCCCTCTCCCCTTGTTAGTTCCTGTAGTTCTATTTCCTTCAGAAGCTCTTGCTTTTCCTACCTTTCTTCCCACCTATTTGCTAGCCAGTACTGATCTCTGCATGGTTCCTGTGGACGTCTCTTACATCTGCAGTTGCTATTTTCTTTAAATTTTAAATTTGGGCGTGCCTTTCTCAGCAAATCCTGTTTTCATTGTCTGCACTTTCACCTCCCCTCTGTGACATCCCTGATTTTCTTCCTACTCCCTCTTCCTCTCATCTCTTTCTCGCCATATACTTTTTTGTACGATTCTCTTTTCCTCTTTTCCATTCGTTTTCTCTCTTTCATCCCCATTTGCCTTTGTATGTCACCAATTTATTTTCGCCACTCTTTTGTTCAGTTTGAGAAATGTTTTTCCGAAATGACAGGCTAGTCTATTGTTGCATTTGTTCTCCCACAAAGCTAATCATTATTTACCTGGCGAAGAACAACTTGTTAAAAAAAAAATCAAAGAACTGCAAATATCTACCAACATTCCGCCTTCAAACGTTTCTCATATGCATCCTTTTCACATATCACAAACTCTGCCCCTTGCCAACCCGGGAACGCTTTTATTTAGAATGCGCTAATTACCAGAATATTTTGTAGGCACACACGTTAAATTTTGTATGCCTCTTGCAAATGTTTTATTTTGTTTTTGTAACCATAATTTCGTAGTGAGCTTGATGCGATGATCAAGTGAGAATCTCTGGGTGTTGTGCCCCATGCTTGCTGTTGTCAGGGCAAACATTAAGAAGTATGCCATGCCGCTTCTCTGTAGACTTTTAGCAAGGTGTGCTCTGTTGCAACAGGGCCCAACCCCCCACAGGAAGCGTTTCCCGTCTTTCACCGTCTCTGGAGTTTTCAGGGACAAGTCTCTTGTCATGTTAATTGACCTTTTGAGATGCTCAATCGCGCATTTGCACTTTTGTGAGTGGCCATCCTGAAGTTCTGCTCCGAATCCTGTTTTCCGTTTCCTTTCGTTCAGTTTTGTGCTAATAGATAGTTTGGAGGTTCTTGTAAACATTTCCCTGTTTAGGGAATATAACATATATTGTGGCGTGAAATGAAATTTAGTGTTTAATTTATCTATTTTGTAGTGGATTTAATAGGCCACAATTAAATTCCTATCTTTCCCAATTAAAAATGAAAAAAATCATGCGTGTCTGGAAAAAATGCATTATGTAAGTTTGTCTCAGACAATATTATTGATGTTAAGTGCACTATAAAAATTGAGCATATATGTTATGAGCAATAGGCAGCAATTTCAATTTAGCCCACTTTGCCCATGCCTCACAAATAATCTGATTTGGAGACGAGGAGGGAGGTTACAGAACGAGCGGGACAATAGCATGGCAGTACATATAGAACTAAACAAGCATTGGCATAGCCAATAGGTCTTGCCTTTGGAACCTTATAAGTGTTTAGCCATGCAACAGTTGATGTTCTTGCACCAAGGATATTGTGCTGCATAACTAAATACTTATAAAGTTCCCAAAGCGAGACCTATTGGCTATGCCAATGCTTGTTTCCTCTTGCTTGGCTGTTGTGAATAAATAGCAAGAAAAGATAGTCTAATACTCCGCTCCGAGTCTTTAGTAAAATCCAGCCTTTCTGACACCAAGGCTAGGACAATCTCAATTACAGCTAATGAGCTCAAAGTTTACGCTCCAGAATGACGCAATTTATTTCTAGACAAAATGTCACATATGGCCGGGTACCTACTGCTACCCGCCTGCTGTCTTAATTTTTGACACAGACTTTTAGTTTTGTATACAGTTAGTACCTACTACGCAGAACCTAAGAAGCCACTACATCCCACACTAATCGTCGCTATATACTCATTCCATGGTGCAGTAAAATGCATACTGTGGTACATCCCTTTTAGCAGTTAATTCATCCATCACTGATATAAACATCTAAACACGCTAAACCTTATTATACAAAAAGATTCTGTTAACTGCTGCAGCTTATATTTTCTGGCGTTGACCGACAGCAAGAGATGTGGCCATGACTTTCAGCGGTTTAACGCAAAACAAAACAGTCGTACAAAACATGCAGCTCACCCGCTTGCAAACCCTGCTCCTTTCTGGTCACATATAAAGGTGTATTTGTGGGTTGCGAATACTTGTAGTTATGTAACATTTCAGTCAAATTTCGCAAAATGCAAAAACAGAATTCAAATGCTGTATTTTAGCACAGAATGAGTACTTGCAGCCAAAAAAAGGCAAGCGCTGCAAACTGCAACCCTTCATGTTGTGATTCTTCACATTTGTTCTTTTGCGTTGGATTTGCTGTGAATGTCGCGTAATTATGAGGCATGGTGTAATAAAATCATTTTGGGAATTTCATGTAACAAGTGTAACGTGAAATTACTGAAATTACACCAGGTAACACCCACGTACAGGAAACTGTGCCTGGGCCTTACACAACACCTTTCACTGACAAGATTCCAAACTTTTCACTTCGCTACCTGTCACTTACAAGGATTAGTAAATGGAACACAATCATTATGAGAGACCACAAAAAACAAACTTTTATCATTAATAATCCATGTGTGCTGCACAAGGCAGCACACCGGGAAAAGCTAAAATGAGGAGAAATAAAGTATTTCTCCGTGTTTCGCCCACTTAAGACCAGGATTTTTCTACCCCATTATACTACACTCCAATGTATCTCACTCCACTCTTCCCCAATCTATATCACTCCACTCCAGTCGTAACTCTACTCCAGTCTTTCCAATTCCACTCTACCTCACTTCAATCTACTCCACTCCACTCTACCACAATATACCACGCTCCAATCCACCCAATATCCCTCTCTCCACTGTACCCCAATCTACCACATTCCAACCCACTCTACCCACTCGACCCAATCTACCCCAGTCCACTTCTCTCCATACCACCACCTGCTATTCAAATCTATCCCACTCCAATCCAATCTAATCCACTCTACCCCAATTCACCCCCCGGCAATGTATCCCTCCCCACTCCACCCCAAACTAGTGTACTCCAATTTACCCTATGCAATATGTCCCACTCCGATCTACCCCAATCTCCTCCACTCCAATCTACTCCACTCCAAACTACCCTACCCTGATCAATCTACACCACTCAAATCTACCACACCCATCCCAACCTACCTCACGCCAATCTATCCAACTCCACTCCAGCCTACTCCACTCCAATGTACCCCACTCCAAACTACCCAACTCCTATCTCACTCCAAACTACCCCACTCCATTCCAACCTACACCAATTCACTCCAATCTCCTCTACCATAATCTACCCAGTCTATACCACTTCAATCTACCCCACTCCAATCTTTCCCAATCCACTACACTCCACTTTTCCCCAATCTAACCCACTCCACTCCAATCTACCATGAAATATCCTACCCTAATCTACCCACTCCACTCCAATCTACCTCACCCCAATCTATCCCACACGACCCCAATCTATCCCAGTCCACTCCAATCAACCCCTGTCCACTCCAATATATCCCATTCCACTCCAATCTATCACATTATACTCCAATCTACCCCACTCCACTCCACAGTATCCCCCTCCATCCCAATCTACCCCAATTCAATCTACCCACTTCAATCTACCTCAATCTACTCCACTCCAATATATCCCAACTCTGCCAAACTCCACACCACGCCCAATCTATCCCACTGCAGTCTACCCCACATTGTCTTCATTTACCCCACCCCATCCCAGTCTACCCCACCCCACACCACTCCAATCTATTCCAATGTACCCTCCTTTCTACGCTACTATAATCCCCCAATCTGTCCCACTCCGCTCTAATCTACTCAACTTCCCTCCAGTCTACCCCACTCCACTCCAATCTACCCCAATACACCCCACTCCATTCTTCCCCAATCCACCACACACAAGTTCACTCTACCACACTCAACTTCACTCCATACTATCACGTCATTCAAATCTATCCCACACCAGTCCAATCCAATCCACCCAATCTGCCCCACTCCAGTCCACTCTACCCCAACCATCCAAACTCAATTCTAGTCTACCCAATCTACCATACCCCACTTGACTCCATATTACCAAATGCCACTCAAATCTACCACATTCCAGTCCACTCAATTTACTCGACGCCACTCTACCCCAATCTACCACATTCCATTCTACTCTAGCCAATATACCCCACTCCACTTCACTCCATACTACTACATGCCACTCAAATTTGCCCCACTCCAGTCCAATCTGCCCACTCCAATCCACCCTATCTACTCCTTCTACCCTACTCCTATCTACCCCACTCCAATCTACTCAACTCCAATCTACCTCACTCCACCCCTGTCTACCATATCCCACCCCAATCTACCACACGCCACCCAATCTACGCCACTCCACCCCAATTCAATCGGCCCCACTCCAATGTACCACGCTAATCTACCCAACTACCCCACTCTAATTTACCCCACTACATTCTACCCTAATCCACCCCACTCCATTCTACCCCACTCTACCCCATTCCAATGTATGGCAGTCTACCACACTCCACTCTACTCCAATCTACCCTATTCCGCTATACCTCAATCTACCCCTCTCCTGTCTACCCTACACCACCCCACTCCATGCCACTAACTTTTAGTCTTGCTGAACAGCAGCCCCAGTGGTATACAACATGGCTAAAACCCATTGCCAAAGCCAATAGCTATCACATAGGTGAGACCTATTGGATTTGCCAATGCTTATTTGTAAAGCTTTATGAACAGTTTTTATATTAAGCAATTCAAATGATTCAAATGTAATTGCATATTATGATGAAGTTTGAATATATCTTTTAAGAAGTTCATTAATTTTATAAGAACATACTTCAATTTGCTGTCTGCAAGTGCGTAACCCTTAGCAAAGTGGAAGCCTAGTCACTCACTTATCTAGCCATCATCTAAAAGAACATAGTACATTGTGCATATAAATATGTAAACTGAGGACAAGCAACATAATAATTCTGAATTCCTGGTACAGACATCTAAAATCTAACAATAGGCATTGATGCCTGTAGGTTATGTGCACAAAAATGATCAATTCAGTTTATACTGAATCACGGTGCAGTGCACCATCATTGTTTAGTTACAAATAAGGATCAAGCGGCACCAGCAAAGAATGTTGGGATTTGAAACTGACCCAAACCACTTTTAGCAATGTTCATAAAACCACTTATAATGTTTAGATACAACAATTCTAACATCAATAGCTTCATGTAAATAAAGTTTTATTTTTAATGAATAGAGAAAAGTTTAACATGGATGAAAAATATTTGGATAAACACAAGTTATGAAGCTTTTCCTTTGAAATGTCTGTCCTTTCTGCTGCTACTGAGTGTTTCTAGTTAGCAAAGTGTGTTTAAATGCAAAGTGTGTTTAAGACTGCAGTACCACCTCCTGTCTACAGGGGCAGAGCTGAGCAGAAATATAAACACACTTGATGAAACACAGGTCCCCACAAGGTAATTTTTTCAAAAGTTGTAAAAATTGGCACAGATGTTCCTGAAGTCATGTTTTATCATTTAGAAGACATTGCCTTGTGGGGACCTGGGTTCAAGTCCCCACAGTGCACTCAAGTCCCCACAGCGTGAGTGTGTTATCACACCCAAGTCCCCACAAGGATAGTAACACAAACCCACACAAACACACACACACACACACACAAAACACAGACAAACAGAAACATAGTACACACATGCACATATAGACATTCGTATAGTGAAACTCACAGAAACAGGCTTGCACCGTGACAGGCTCACATGCGCGCACACCACACACACAGGCACGCACATACAGGCATACAGAGTTACACACACACACATATATGCAGATATATACTCACATAGATACACACGGACACACATACAGAAGAGAACACAGTCACAATACTGAGGTAAAAAGCTAAGAAACTGCGAAACTCCAACATCTTGATCACAACCGGACAGAATAGTGACACACATTTATCACAAGTACAGTAGCCTAACAACAGACTTCATAAAGTGTTTCTGACTGTGCCCAGCCCACCTGACATCTCCCAACACCAGCCCACGTGAGAATCTTACAGAATCCAATTGAAATCCCCTGCATAGAGGGTGCCTCTGCACCAAACATTGGACAGCCACCACCGTGCTTTGAACCTTTGATAGATTGGTGGTCGAAGAGAATCGAATTCGCCATATTTTAAATGTACACCCAACCTCTTTGGTTGTGTAGCCCTTTGCCAATAAGGCGGCACAGGCAGATGGTAATGCATATGCAAATGTTTACAGAGGGGCCGCCCACTTTTTGCTTCACTGGCTCCACTAAAAAGCGAGAACAGGCCATAATGTACAACACCTAAGAGAAATTGACGTGTCACCAGGCTGGTGTGTGATGGAGCCAGACCGGGCCCTGGGGAACGGCGGCTGATAGGAGGGGGCATGCAGATTTACTTCTGACGTTAATCGGGACCCGTTCCCACACGCTTGATTTACAGTTCAGGGGGCACTCTATTGTGGCGAATGATCCCGCTTAATTTGGCAGCGATAAGGTGAGCTGGTGGCTCTAAAAGGCTCATCAACTTGTAATTGCTGTTGTTTTAAATAATGAATACTAAGGGACGCTGGGGGTTAATAAAACTGCAAATAATTACGCATCTTTCCTCTTCATTTCCCCCCTTTTCATCTGCCGGTTCTTCTGGAAACATAAGGTTTTCACTCAGAGGCGGAAGGCGTTGTGGCTCTTGCATACCTGTTGGATGCGAAATGTATTTAAGCTTCAAGGAAATAAACTAAACTAAGCAAACGCAAGACTACAACAGCTAAAATGAGGTGTGCTAAACCCAAATGAACAAGTTACTTACCTTCGGTAACGCGTTTTGTATGGTGGATACAGTCTCTGCCTGTGGATTCCTCACCTTATGATTCCTCACCTCATGAATATCCCCTGCGCCGGCATTCCACGGAAATGTTTCCTAGCTCCACGCGCCGACGAGGTCGTCTCACCGTCATGGCGCCGCACGCAGCTCCACATGATGTCACTGGAGCCACAAGAAGACCACGCCGGCGTGATGACGTCAGTTCCAACCATTTTTTCCGTGCCACCGAGGCAAAACGGGCAAAAAGGCAATGTATACATAGTACACAGAATTCACACCAATACACTCAGTGTAAAATGAAATAAGAAAGCTCCCATTTCAATTAAGTTAACAATGGACAAATAGAGGTTATAAAGTCTTGAGTACACAAAAACATCAAACAACCAATACCTCATCTTTTAAGGTATAAAAGGGTGGACAACGGGGAGGTGGGTGGGTTAGTGAGGAATCCACAGGCAGATACTGTATCCACCAGAAAAAGCATTACCGAAGGTAAGTAACTTGTTCTTCTGATGGATACATTTGCCTGTGGATTCCTCACCTTATGAATAGAATCCCACAGCAGTCCAACCCCCGGAGGAGGGTGTCCACCCTTCTATACCAATAAATCCTGCTAAACGGAGCGCGCAACATGGCCGTCCCTCCTCACCTCGGAATCCAAGCAGTAAAGCTTTGCGAAAGTGTGGAGGGAGGCCCAAGTTGGTGCTTTACAGATGTCCAATACAGGAACACCCCTGGACAAGGCAGAAGTAGACGACTTAGCCCTGGTGGAATGAGCTCTGATGCCTACAGGAGGCTCCTTACCAGCCAGGGAGTAGCATATCTTGATGCACAAGATGATCCACCTGGATAAAGTGTGCTTGTGCACTGCCTTGCCCTTCATACGACCAGCATATACAACAAAGAGCTGATCATCATGACGGAAGTCCTTTGTTCTATCCAAATAGAAGCTAATCGCCCTCTTTGGATCCAAACGATGAAGCCTCTCCTCCTCCTTGGAAGGGTGAGGGGGAGGATAGAAAGTAGGGAGGGTAATGGACTGTCCTAGATGGAAGGGAGTTACCACCTTAGGCAGAAAAGCAGCCCTGGTCCTGAGTACCATTATTTCAGCATGTATGGTCAGATAAGGAGGCTTTGAACTCAAAACCTGGAGCTCAATCACCCTCCTAGCCGAAGTGATAGCCACTAGAAAGACCGTTTTGAATGTCAGTAGTCTCAACGGACAACTATGCATAGGCTCGAACGTAGAACCCATTAAAAAAGTTAACACCAGATTTAAATCCCACTGGGGCATAATAAAAGGAGTGGGAGGAAACATGTTAGTAAGCCCCTTAATGAACCTTAAGACTATTGGAGACTTAAAAAGAGAAGGTTGATCTGTCAAACAAAGAAATGCCGACAAATATCCTTTAACAGTAGCCACAGCACAACCCTGCTGAGCCAAATGAAGAGAAAAACAAAGATCAGAAAGATGCACTTTCAAAGGATCAATAGATCTCTCTCCACACCATCTAACAAATTTTGACCACCTGTAGGAGTAGATAGACTTGGTAGAGTGTCGCCTGGCCAATAAAATAACTTCTACCACGTCAGGCGGGAGAGAAAAAGAATTCAGGTTGCCCCGTTCAATCTCCAGGCATGAAGGTGCAGGCTCTGGAGGTGGGGGTGTAGAACCTGCCTCTCCACCTGAGAGAGGAGGTCTGCCCTGAGAGGAAGACAGAGCGGAGGTTGCGACGAGAGGTGAAGAAGGTCCGTGTACCACACCCTTCTTGGCCAGTCCCGGGCGATCAATATAACTTGGCCTGGTCTTGGCGAATCTTCCTCAGAACTACCTCCGGATGAAGCCTCCGCTCGTGGTCGGCGGAGAACTGTCGACAGAGACTGTCCGCACGCATGTTCAACACCCCGGCCAGATGATTTGCCATCAAGCAAATCCGATGGTCCTGAGCCCAGGACCAGAGCCACAAGGGCCTGCCTGCAGAGATGGTATGACCCTACTCCTCCCTGTTTGTTGACATACCACATCTCAGTAGTGTTGTCCGTCAGGACTTGAATCGACTGACCGCGGATGGAAGGGAGAAAGGTCTTGAGCGCCAAACGTATCGCCCGCAATTCCAGAAGGTTGATGTGAAGCAACCTTTCCTCTTGAGACCAAAAACCCTTGATCTCCAGATCCCCCAGATGAGCACCCCACCCAAGGGTAGAGGCATCCATTATCACTGTGGCCACCGATGGCGGAAGATGAAAGGGCTTTCCTTGAGACAGGTTGCCCTCCAAACTCCATCAAGACAGATCCGCTGCAGCTTCTCTGGAGATCCTGACTGACTCCCAGAGATCTCCCTTGTGTTGATACCACTGCCTGCTGAGACACCACTGGAGCGTCCTCATGTGCCAGCGTGCATGGTTGACCAAGAGAATGCAGGAAGCGAACAGACCGAGCAGTCGAAGGACCTTCAGAACCGGAACAACAGCTCCATTGTAAAACAAGGGAATCAATTCTGAATGTCAAGAATCCTTTGCGGAGGAGGGAATGCTCGACACACAGTGGTATCCAGTACTGCCCCTATCCCTATGAACAGGTTGCGCTGAGAGGGCACCAGGTGAGACTTGGGTACATTTATCGAAAAGCCCAATTTGTACAACAGCTGGGTTGTAACCTGCAGATGATGAATCACCATCTCTGGAGATTCTGCCTTCAACAGTTAGACGTCCAGGTAGGGGAAAACTGGAATCCCCGACCTCCTGAGATGGGCAGCCACCACTGCCATCACCTTGGTGAAGACTCGAGGTGCGGTAGTAAGACCAAACGGAAGGACCGCAAACTGGCAGTGTTGCGACCCAACCATAAAACGGAGATACTTCCTGTGCGACTTCAGTACTGGGATGTGGAAATACGTATCCTGCAAATCGATGGACACCATCCAGTCTTCTTGTTGCAGCGGCTGAAAAACCTGCGCTAGGGTGAGCATCTTGAATCTCTCATGCTTGAGAAACAGATTCAAGATTCTGAGGTCCAGGATAGGACGTAACCTGCCATCCTTCTTGGGGATCAGGAAATACCGGGAGTAGCATCCCTGACCACTTTCCTGCTCCGGAACCACCTCTATCGCACCCTTTTGTAACAGGGTATGAACCTCCTTCTGAAGGAGAAGCAAATGATCCTCCGTGCAAAACCCCGGGTAAGGAGGAGGGAATTCCCTGAAGGGAAGTGCATACCGATTTTCTACAAGATCTAAAACCCAAAGGTCCGAAGTGATTAATTTCCAATACTGTAGAAAATGGGTAAGCCGACCTCACATGGGACCCACATGATACAGGATGGCGGATCTACGGCTGCTTTCCTGCTTTACCAGGAGGGGTTGGGGAAGTAGAGGAGGAGGAGGAAGAGGGTTGACGCCCGGCTCCACGAAGGCGACTTCTAACTTTACCCCTGTAGCTCCTATACAAGGGGTTCTGTTGCTGAGGCTGTCTGGACCCACGAAAGGAAGACTTCCAAAAGCCACGCTATCTTTTATATCCATGGCCTCTAGACTGAGTCTGCAGACCCAAAGACCTCGCCGTTGCCTTAAATCTCTGCAGGGCAGAGTCCCCCTTTTCACCCAAAAGCTTGGAACCATCAAATGGCAAATCAATAGGAGCAGCCTGCATGTCAGGAGAGAACCTAGAAGATTTTCACCATGCGTACCTCCTTGTCGCAATAGACGAGCCCATTACTCTAGCAACAGAATCCGCTGTATCCAGACCAGACTGGATAACCTGGCGAGCAGCCGCTTGAGCATCCACCAACACCTCACTCAGATTCTCCTTTTCCTCCTCAGACAACTTAGGGAGAATCTATTTCGCAGAGTCCATTAAAGCATGAATGTACCTGCCCAAGAGACAAGTGGCGTTGGTAGATTTTAGTGCCATACTGACCGAAGAAAATACCTTTTTGGGACATTGCTCCAACTTCTTAGAATCTCTGTCTACAGGAGCCTGCGAAAACGCCCCTGTTGACTGCTTCGAGCAAGAAGCCTGCACCACCAGACTTTCAGGAGCGGGGTGAGAGGAAAGGAAAACCGGATCTCCAGGAGCAGGTCTATACCTTCTTGAGACTGACCTCGAAACTGCAGGAGATGAAAGAGGATTGCGCCACACATCAAGTATTGGCTCAGTCAGAGGATCATTAAATGGCAAAAGTGGCTCAATCACAGAAGATGGAGAATGATGCACTTCAGTGAGAAGATTAGGCTTATACTCCGCCACAGGAAGATGCAAGTCCAAAAGTTCTGCAGCCTTCCTAATAACTGTATGATATGGAGCAACATCCTTAGAGCGAGAAGCCTTTTGAGAAACAAAGTCCCACACTGGAGAAGTGTCATGCCCACTTGCCTCACACAAGTCCTCAAACACAACCTCTGTGTCATACACCTCTCCTTCCTCCCTCTCTCTCTTCAGCCTGGTACTGCTCCTCTTCCAATAACCTCTGCGCCTCTCTCTTCGAACGCATCTTCGATTGCGGCATCGGCAGCGCCACACGCGGCGTCGACCGCTCCGGGAGCGGCGTCGAAGATGGATCCACTTCCATAGCCGGCGTCGATCGAATTCGAGAAGCTTCATGGTATGGAGCCGGGGTCTGACCATACGGCATCAACATCCTCGGAGCCGGAAAACACCAGGACGACGTCGCTGGCATGAACGGCATAAAGGGGGCCTGAAGATACTGATGAGGCACACCCAAATTATATGTCAAAGGACCCATGGGACCCGAAGGTGTTCCAGAAGGGTACGAGGCTCTGGCGAACACGCCATACATGGCATTAAGAAAATGCGATGGATCAGAACCCGGCGTCGGAAACTGAGGGTAAGAAGCCGGTTCCGGATCTGATCGAGGTGCCTCTGGAGTCGGAGCCGCTGGAGCCACAGGTGGAACAGCCGGAACCGAAGGAACCTCATCATCAGCCGGATTCGTCAGTGAGTATCTCGGCGGCGTCGCCTGCTCTCAAGTCCACTTATAGGAAGGAGATTGAAACGGAGTCACCTAAGGAGACACTGAAGGTGAAGGGGAAACAAAGTCCTTTTCTCGACGTCGATGAGCAGGAGAAGGCGACCTCGACACCACAGACATCGACGACCAACGTCAAGAAGCATGTCTCCTCTTCTTCTTATGCTTCTTCTTGGAGGCGTGCGACGTCGAAGACCTGGACTTTGACCTTTTTCGGCCCCTTTTTTTTTCTTAACTTGGCCATGTAAAGCTTGGCTTCTCGCTCCTTTAACGCCTTTGGATTCATCTTCCTGCACGAAGAGCATCCCTCGATGTCATGGTCTGAAGATAAACACCAAAGGCAATCCTCATGTGGGTCAGTAATTGACATATGTTTACCGCATTCTCTGCAGGGCTTAAAGCCTGACGTCCTCGGAGCAGACATGACAAAATAAGGAAAAGATACAAGCAAAAATACAAAGTATCAAAATGAAGTAAGGAGAGTCCCAGAAAAAACTGTTAGCGTCAACAGCGCGGAAAAAAGGGAACTGACGTCATCACGCCGACGTGGTCTTCTTATGGCTCTGGTGACGTCATGCAGCGCTGCGTGCGGAGCCATGACACTGAGACGACCTTGTTGGTGCGGAGAGCTAGGAAAAATTTCCGTGGAATGCTGGCGCAGGGGATATTCATAAGGTGAAGAATCATAAGGTTAGGAATCCACAGGCAGATGTATCCATCAGAAACACTTGGACATGGACGCTGGGACAGGGAGTCATGGACGCTGGGACAGGGAGTCATGGATGCTCGGACAAGAAGCCATGGACACTGGGACGAGGAGATAGGGACACTGGGACTGGGAGATAGGGACACTGGGGCAGGAAGACACGGACACTGGGGCAGAAAGACACGGACATTGGGGTAGGAAGACACGGACACTGGGGTAGGAAGACACGGACACTGGGGCAGAAAGACACAGACAGTGGGGCAGAAAGACACAGACAGTGGGGCAGAAAGAAACATACACTGGGGCAAGAAGACACAGACACGAGTGCAGGAAGACACAGGCACTGTACGAATGAGGGAAAAAAAAGTGCTCACATGCTTTTTCCATGGAGCAATGTCTGCCTAGAGAGGGAGGCGTGTAGGAACAAACTGCAAAGTCATACTGCGCCTTGAACAAGGCGACCATATTATATTAGTTAACTACAATTGACTACTTAAGCAGCGCTAGAGGGAAAGGTAGTTTTATCA
Organism: Triturus cristatus; assembly: GCF_964204655.1. Classification (NCBI taxonomy): domain Eukaryota; kingdom Metazoa; phylum Chordata; class Amphibia; order Caudata; family Salamandridae; genus Triturus; species Triturus cristatus. Next base: position 1,183,142,025 of record NC_140581.1, on the reverse strand, counting down.
GGAGGCGGGCACCAAGGGTTATTTTTACTGTTAAGTTTTTGACTGTGTTACGGAACCCCAATTAGAGCCACATTTTGCGTAGAGTTCAAAGGTGATCTTTCCTCAGACTTCCATAACTGGAAAGCACTGCTGGACTAGACCACGTTGTAGAGATGTGTTAGATGAGTTAGGTACGCGGGGTCGTCTTTGAAAACCCAAAAATATATACCCTAGTTATGAAGAGCAGCCCCTACCGCCTTCCCATCCCGGGCGCACAGCACGCGTACCCCAGCGAGAGTCCTAGGCTTGCAAAGTCAGTCTCCTCGAGTTGTGCAGGAAGCAGGCCTCTGCCCTTGCTCGTAACTGAGTTCCGGCTCCCCTTAGCCGCACAGTCCCACTCAAGTTGCCTCCGAGCGCCGAGCACCTCCATATACAGCCCCGGTGGAAAGAAGCACCCCTCGCGAACCCCTTCCAACTTCCTCAGCAAACTCTCCAGCAATGAAACAGCATTGTTACCCAAACAACACATGGTCCTTGACAACGGTAAGGAGGAAAGAGCTCCACGATTTCACTATCGCACAAGCCAGGCCGGCCGCAGTGAAGACATGGAGAAGGTGGAGCGTGGGCGGGATAAGGGAGGACGGGCCTCTGGACGGACCTGGCGCGAGGAGAGCTGGAGGGTGAGCGTGAGTCAGAGAGGCAGGAGTACTGGTGGTTGTCCAGTATGGTGCATTCACGAGACCTTGGTAACGGTGATAGTGCGGTTGAGCAGATGTACATGGTCATTTGCTCTTGTGCGGTAAAGTGCCTCCGTGAGGCCTTGGGAAAGAGTTCTGTGGAGCAGAACCTCACGCGACGGCCACCGTACAGCAGCGCGTGAGCAGGTTGCATCAGACTCCAAGGAGGTCTTATTCCTCGATAGCTGCACCGCGTAGCATCTGTCTTTAGCCGAGAAGAGAACACATGGTGTTCCTAGTAAAGTAAGATGACGTTTTTAACACGGGCTAGCCAACATTTGTATCCACCGTTTTGTGTATTTCAGACCGCGCAGTAACATTCCGTCTCTGCCGCTCCTCTCCTTCCCATACCAGGCCTCTTGGCTCTATTTGGCGGTGTGACCAGAGTCCTGGTTTCTATACATACTGGTACTGCCGGGGGTCAGGGATAGAGAGCGGGGACTTCATGCGAAGGATAAAAACAAGACCATTACCAAATGAAGATCGTTCTCACAGCGCCCAATCAGAGAGCCGGACTGGCACGTGCAAGGCAGCGTGACAAGGTTCTGATAAGAAACTTCGTCACGACAGCCGTAATGCAGGCGAGCCAGTCCGGGTGGGCTGGCCAAAAAAGCGAAAAGGAGGCACCCTGGAAACCTTATTTCCAATGGCGGCGCACCGTTTAACATAAACGGTGACGTGAGCCAATGGGAATAAGGGGCGGAGCTTCAAGCCCTTTTCAGAAAGTACTCATCTGCATTAAATCTCGCTGAGCGAGCTGCGCATGTGCACAGCAACGCTAGGCGAGACCTAAAAACTGGCATGAGCAGGACGGGCGAGTCTGAGACGCAAAGGTGACGTGAATAACTGGTGAAGGGGCAGGCGCTAGTGAAAGAGCGCGAGGTGCCTAAATTAGTACATAGTATCTTTTAATCAGCATTAAAATCAATTCAGTGTGAATTGTACACGGTAAACTAACTGGTTCCGATGATGATCATGGTGTGTGTAGAATGATTTAAAATTCTAAATTAAATTAATCACGGCGCTTGTAAAAGAGCGCGAAATTAGAGAACCTTTGCGTGCCGTTTCTTCTCCTGTAAATGTGCACCGGACATAGACTGGCTACAAAGTGAAAGTGATCATATTGGTTTAAAATGACATCAAATGATATGGTTGTGAAATGCAATTAATCCCGATTAGTGAGTTGTTAACAAAGTACGGCGTGGTTAAAAATAAATAAATCGTTGCGCTTTTGGAAGAAGCAGCGTGTCTGAAATGAAATAAATCGCTGTGTTTAAAGGGAGCGCATACAGGCAGAATTCTTACCACTCCGGCACAGCTCTGGAAATGAGAAGCGTGTGCCTGGAGCAGGAAGCCGAGTTCAGTAGATTCCGCTGATCCATTACGTGCAGCTACAGGAGCTTAATTGAAGGAGGCTGCGGCTGATGGTGAATTGGGCCCGGCTGGAGAGGAGACAGGGGGTGTTCACTGTCCGTGTTGTGGTTGCGGGCTGACGTACGAGGCTCAAATTGCAGCTTCAACCGTTTGCCCTCTGGTTTACCCATTTCGTAAGGGTAGACGTGAAACAAGCGGCAATGCAGGAGTCTAGGATCAATTTAAATATGGTTATACTAGCTCGTGTTGTGGCAAGCACCAGTTGTCTCTTAGCTTCCCTCCAATGCTCAGATTTAGCCTCTACTTCTTGCAGACCTTAGGAAGAGGGCGACCAGCCAGTTCCCACATGTGGCTCAGTCTTGAATGGGCCATTGCTGGGCCTGGCGAGAAAGTCAGTCCAACCCCCACCGGGGACACTGCTTCTTAAGACAGGGGGCTACATCAGGCGGAACCCCAGCCAATCGTAATATGTAATGCGGCTCTCCACACGGCTGCATAGCAGGCTCCTCCCCCAGACCGGCAAGCACAGAGGTCGCGTAGGGGCACAGCTGCTCATCATCTTCTCACCTCCGGGCCGCCGTCATCACTGCAGCTCTTGGCCTCTCCGCTGGCCGATCTCCGCCTCGGCCGGTGTTCGAGCAAGGTTCCTCCCTCCTCCTGATCAGGCCGCTGTTGGGCAGTGGTCTGTGGGATCACTGCTGGCAACCTGTCAGCAGGGGCGGCTGGTGGATTTTTAAAGTGGTGGGGCGAAAAAAATGTTGTGCTAGGGCATGTACCGAGCCCCCCCAAAATCACCAGAAACCTGCTGAAACCATTGCCACTTATAGCGCCATAACACATCATACCAGTACTGAGTGTGATCATTCAAATCAGCTCGGTGTGAACTCGTACAACACAATTACAAAAAGTAAAGAAAAAACGCTAACCCCGATGTAATGACAATGATATCCAAGTGAAGTGACATGCAATTAATTCCCCATTCATGCCTTATTGCTAATATTGGAAATGCGTGACTCCGAGGAGAGCACAGCTTAGCATAATTACTGAACCGACTTCACCAACAATGTGAACCGAATGCTGAAACGAACCCAAAAAGCGTTACACTGAAACCCTACTAGATCAACCATCAGCCACAGGGTACTTGCCAGATGCTATGCAGGAAAAGCAGCACTAAGCCTTGGAATGAGGGCTTGCCTTTCCTGTGTTGGCAGTGCCACATTCATACGCGTACCCACCTGTGAAACATTGCACTACCTTCTCCGCATTAAATGCAGAAGTACTTTTTTGGCTTTTGTGTATTCTAGACCTGTTGTGTGGTCGTGCCTCTCAGGGGCACTTCTGATTGCTTCAGCATTAAGCCCCATGAGCCTGTAACATAGCGGGCCTCGTTTAGCAATATTTATACCCACCCATGTAACATTGGGTGGGCTTTTACTGGGCCTTCTGTTGCCACATTAGTCAAGCGCTCTGATAGGGAAGCGGGTGGTCTCGGCCTGTACTGCAGATATCGGACGCCATTAATCAGAGTGCTTATTATAATATCGGTAAAATACATCTCAATCGCCGAGAACTTGCGTTCTCAACTGAAGGCACAGCGCGGTAACTGCGCATGCGAGGGCATAAACTGGATCCCTTCCAGATTGCATTGCTTGTTAATACCCGCAGGCTATTAATAATTCTCCGATATGTTTCGTACGTGCCCACAGACAGATTGCAGCTTTTTCTGCGGCTGCGATTATGGCTAGCAAACAGTAAGTGAAACGCTAACAAGGCACTGCTGTAATTTAAACTGGTGCACGTGTCCAACAAACTCCTACCGCTTTTCTAAATAGTCTTCAGTCTGTTATCCTTACCAATTTAAGGAATAGTCCCAGGCCTCGGCTTCTACTGACTGTACCCTTGCTCACATTTGACTGGTGTCATGCGGTCAGCAGCTCGTGGTAAAACACTAAATTAAGGCCTAATGCAGAATCTTCTCCCGCGCCTGACATCTCGGCAGAAATGAAGCCCTGAGCCCCCGAGGACCTGTGTGGAGACAGAGCTACTCCGGAGTGCTGTTTAAGAAGAGTCCCTTGTCTGTCATTCGGAAATAAAAAGAGCAGTCTAATTTTAGTCTCCACAGGACACAAAAGCCAGAGTACCTCCTTTAACTAACAGCTAGCTACTATGTTAAGAGCACCATGCGGAGGGGATCCATCTCAACGCCGATTCTCAAAATGCCCCCCGAGAATGATAATTCTGTTTAGCACGCCATAGGTGCCCACACATAAATATCTCAGTTTGTTTTCAATTAACTGTGCTTGAACTGATAGCGAGGAAAAAAACAGGCCGTTTTATTTTTGCTAAGAAAGGGCTGCTAAAGCTGTTCCGAATAAAGCTGACACAACAAAAGCACAATGAATGAACACTCGACCGGAAGAGTATATTAGGTTCCACATTATACTCGTTCACTTACCTCAAAAGCTTGTGCCTGGTTAAGTCCCATCTTGTCTGGTGCCCCTCATGCAGATTGAGTGGTGCTGGCAAGCGCACCCACCCTGCCCCAATTCACTAAATCCTATCTGGGAGATTGTCACACCTCCTTGTGACAGGATGCCAATTGTTCTGCCTTCCCCTGCTCAAGCTTGGCTCAGCAGCAGGAGGGCAGAATCGTGTCTCTGGTTGGCAGCAACCATTTTGGGTTGTCTAGGTCTCGAAGACTGGTACCAGGGACATGGAGAGCCTAACGGAGTGCTCTCCCAGTGCTTGAATTCATACCTCCCACACTGTTTACAGTGTGGGGTATGATTCCAACATGTTTGATACCAAACAAACAAGTTACTTACCTTCGGTAACGCTTTTTCTGGTGGATACAGTATCTTCCTGTGTATTCTTCACCTTTTGAATTCTCCCCTACGCCAGCATTCCGCTGAAACCTTTTTCCTAGCTCTCTGTCACAATGAGAGCAGGGAAGACAGTATGCAAGGGGTTGAGTGGTGGGAGGCTCGGGATTTCACTGACCATATGCTTTATACTCCGCAGGGAGACGAGTGGACCACTTCTCGAATAGAGGACTCAACAACGGACGCCTTCCCCTTTAACTGGGATTCACTCCCAGACAACCCCGCCCCATACACTGAAGCTACAGTCCAGCAGCCAATAAGACCGCAAGAGGAGCACATCAGTGGGTGTGTGAACACCGGAGCGGGAGAGGAGGAGATCGGAGATCGAGAGAGAGAACACGGACAACGCGGACGCAAGGAGAATCGAGGGAGTACGCCGAAGGAGGAGAAGCCGGAGACTGAAGGACTCCGCAACCACGTTTCGCCGAGCCGCGCCCACGGAGGAGCGTGGCTGACCCAGGTACGTGACCGCTTCACGGGTTGGGTCGGGAGGCAGGAGAAGGCGGAGAACTAAAAGTAACGCCGCTCGCCGTCTCGCTTGTACATAGAAAAGCTGAATTCCCCCCTCCCTCACTCGCACTGATCCCCATGCACGCCGGACATAGGTTATCTCTTGTCACCTGAGCACCAGAGTGTTTACCTCACCCCCGAGCCCTGTGCGAGTAAATTGGAACGGACTGTGTATTGACCCACGCCTATGTTTCTGTCTCTCTTTTGGGTTGACGGTAATTCGGAGTCCTCTGCCTTCCCCAACCTGGCCAGGAGACGAACGCCATAGAGGTCCGACGCTGGAACCCGAAACCCCCCTACGTGACGGAGACTTATCATCGTTGAATTTAAACTCCTACCGGTTTATTACAATCTGGCTGCTTCGAGTAAAAGAGACAGTTTAAAAATAAAGCCTTCACTAACTAGACGTCGCTTCTTGAGTTATCCTTCCAACCCGCTCACACTCTCCCATGTCGACGAGGACGTCACAATGGCACGGCTCCGCTCGTGACTTCGTCTGACGTCATCGGAGCCACAAATAGACCTCGTTGGCGTGTTGACGTCAGTTTCACCCATTTTTTTCCGTGCCTCCGAGGCGAACTGGTGGACCGACTACATAATTGAAGTATACACAGTATACAATATAAACACAAATACACACAGTATAAAGAAAAATAGAAAAAGCTTAAGAAACAAAGCATTTCCTACAAACCAATAGCAAGGCAATCAACAGGCACAGGAAAACAACCATGTCAAATAATCATTAATTCCTTTGGTATACGAAGGTGGACAACGGGGAGGAGCGTGGGACAGTGAGAAATCCGCAGGCAGATACTGTATACACCAGAAAAAGCGTTACAGAAGGTAAGTAACTTGTTCTTTTGATGGATACATCTGCCCGTGGATTCCTCACCTTTTGAATTGAATCCCACAGCAGTCCCACTCCTGGAGGAGGGTGTCCACCAACCTATACCAAAAAATCCTGAAGCACAGAGCGTGAAAAATGGCCACCCCTCCTAACCTCCAAATCCAAGCAGTAATGCTTCGCAAAGGTGTGGAGGGAGGCCCAAGTTGCTGCCTTACAAATATCAACAACAGGAACACCTCTATCCAAAGCAGAAGAAGAAGACTTAGGGGGTGATTACGATGGCGGACTGACTTGGTCCGCCCGCCATCGTAGCGGTGTTTGGGACCATCCGCCGGACATGCGGTGGTCTCACCACTGCGATTAGGATGCAGCCGCCAGTATGGCGGGCGCATCCTGGGCTTTTAACATTGTGACAGTGCTGCTGGCCGCAGCACCAGCCGCAATGTTAAAAGTGCTTGCACTGCATTTCCCTGCACTAGGGGGCAGGCACCACGCGGTGCCTGCCACTTGGTGCATGGAAATGCAAGGGGGTACCATGGTAACCACCAGTGCAGCGACACCCCCCAACAAGGGGGGCCCGCAACGGCCCCCAAACCCAATCCCCACCAGCCTTTCCATGGTGGCATCACCGCATCCTTATTTGGTGGACGGTGTCTGATAGGCACCGCCACCATATTAGTGGCCCTGCTCAGTCCGCCAGGCAATCGGTGCGATTGTCTTTGGTGGTGAAGCGGCAGACGTACTTTGTATCCACTGCGGTACCCACCGCCATCATAATTTGGCAGTGGGTAAATCACTATGTGATGGTGGATGGACTGCCACGGCTGGCCCGGCGGTGGCGGTCCTTCTGCCATCATAATGACCCCCTTAGCGCTGGTGAAATGAGCTCTAATACCTTCAGGAGGTTCATTCTTGGCCAAGGCATAGCAGATCTTGATGCACAAGATGATCCACCTGGAAAGAGTTCGCTTGAGCACAGCCTTGCCCTTAATTCGCCCAACATAGCCCCCGAAGAGCTGATCGTCCAGTCTCAGATCCCTGGTTTCGTCCAGATAGAAACTGACAGCTCTCTTAGGATCCAGTGGTGAAGTCTCTCCTCCTCCTTGAAAGGGTGAGGGCAACGATAGAAAGTAGGTAAGGTAATGGATTGCCCAAGATGGAAAGGAGTAACAACCTTAGACAGGTAAGCAGCCCTGGTCCTGAGAACTATATTTTCTGCATGAATGCTCAAAAACGGAGTTTTAGAACTAAGAGCCTGAAGCTCAATTACCCTCCTGGCTGAGGTAATGACGATCAGAAAGACCGTCTTAAAAGAAAGAAGCCTCAACTGGCAACTATGAGGGTGGGCGTGGCTAACCGTCTAAGATGGCAGATGTGCTTTGGTGAGGCTCTGGAACCCGGGAGGGGAAAAATCCTGTCTAATCGCCCCAATAAGCACGGTAACCACCGCGGGCAAAGCTGGGCATTGATGGGGATAACCAGAGCAGCACACCAGTGGGTTCGGATCAGACTTTTGTATCGCAGCGGCAGCCCGAAACCCTCTCATGGCGGCGGACAGCGCGGCCTCCCTGTGACGCACTACAGACACCGGGATAGTGGGTGTCTTACCTGTGCTCGCACCAGGAGTGTCCTGGGCCTGGAGGAGACAAAGTGGAGCCTGGAACGAGGAAGACCCGCCGGAACTGTCGGAGGCCCTGCAGAGCCCAGTGCCAGAGACTGTGTGCCCCGCTGGGCGTGTGAGGCGCTCGGATCCACGTTGCACCCTCGGAGGGTGGTGAGTGCCAGGAGTGGGGCCGGGGTCTGCCTGCTTTGTGCGCCCGTTTCCCGCACCGCCACTGCATGAAATTGGGGAGGGCCACAGCCAACTCGTCACATCGCAGAAAAGAGTCCGGGATTTCTCATGATTATCCCCGTGGCACGAGCAGACTGCAGGTACTAGACTGGACAGCCATCGGGGTAGCGCCGCTATTGTTACGGGGCCTGGCGGGAGGACGGCTGGTGAGGTCCCGGCCGAGGAAGTACAGTGCACTGTGCCGCTCCCTGCTCCTCCCAAAACCCCGTGGCCCAGTACAGGTGCAGTGGACCCTCCCTTGCACCTGGAGCTGTGGTGCACAAAAGCGCCCCACTAATTAAGGAGCAATTAAAGAATTAACTTGCAAGGTGGAGCTCCGAGAGGATTAGGCAACGGAGTGCGACCCTCGCCGTATTGGTCAGACTACGTTCTTGGAGGTCGGAACTGTGGTTATTATGTGCTCCGGATTCCCAGGGCATGAGAGTTTGAGAGTGCAAGAGCCGGTGTTCAGCAGCGGATTGCACCAGCACAGAGCGGTGAGAGGTGGGAGGACGGCGCGTCGGGATGGGCATGGGTGATCCTCTCCTCTCCGCCTGTAACGTCCTGGCTTTCTCGGGGTTGGGACAAACAGACAACGGACCAGAGAAAGGGAGGTTAAGGAGGATTTAATAAACAGATAAACAACTACAGACAACAAAGAATACCGGTACTGGAATCACCAGTTAAAGTACGATACCCATTCACAGCTCTTCTAACCGTCCTCCGCATGCACACCGGTCCCGGTATGCTCCAACGGAGGGCACAGTGCTAAGCAGTGGCCGACAATGCCACTCGACCGCTGTGAAGGGTAGTTCCAAGGTTGTGGAATATACGGGGGGCACGTGGGAGTCACCCGGCCGGGCTCTCTACCACCTGGGAACAGCCGCTCTACCAGTTTCCCCCAGAGTACTGCCACAACACAAAGACGCTGGGAACACCTCCTAGTGTGCGTCTCTTGTATCCGGGTTTAAGTGATGATACCCAAGGTGGTGCAGAGAATGGATGGGAGCAGCCGCTCTACCTATCCCAGTTCTCCTACAAGTGTCGATGGCTAAGACGCAGAAACACCTCCTGGATAGCGTCTTAGCTCTAAGCGTGTGTTCACCCAAGTAACGAGGGTTGGGAGCTTCGGCTCGCACCAACCTCGATTTCTCCAAATTGTCAGGCCGTTGGGAGCTTCGGCTCTACCAACGGTACTTGTGCCCAATGACGTTGAATACGGCTCTCAGAACGGGACAGGACACGGGCAGGAAGCACACGCCAGCACCTCTCCTCTGCTCCTTAGAATGTTCCCTCCGCCGCTCCACTCTCCAACGGGTCCGTGTACCTCAACCAGGTACTCCGGCAAAGATCAGAATATCCGACGCCGAGTCCCAGTGATCTTCTCCTTAAGTAGTACTCTCGGCGTTGTATAACATGAAAACTAGGCGTTACCCTTGGTGTTATGTAACCAGAACTCTTGAGTTGCATAACATGCAAACTAGGCGTTACCCTTGGTGTTATGCAACCAGAAATCTTGAGTTGCATAACATGAAAACTAGGCGTTACCCTTGGTGTTATGTAACCAGAACTCTTGAGTTCCATGAGGCAATTGTTGCCGGAGGGCATTCTGGGAGTTGTAGTCCGCTCTCCTCCAAGCGCACCAGGTTCACGGAAGTGGCATCGTGGGAGGGAATCCATGTGCGGGAGGGGATTCCTGACACCGCCTTCAGGTTCCCCGCAGTTTCCCCACAGCGGCTGGTCAACTCATAAAGAGTGGGGATCGCGGGCCTGATCACGCCTAGGGGACATACTGTATATGACAAGTGCCCATAGAACTAGTACCCAGGCTTGTGATTGACTGGACTTCGTGATGGGTAGGCTTAGGGGAAAATCCTGGATACTGGCCTGGCAGCAGGGGGGGGACCACCCCGATTCTAACGATAAGGACCCAGCAAAGGGCACTTCCACCACTGATCCTACAGAGTCCCACTCAGAGAAACTGTACTTAATACTGAAGGAGGTTTGTGATTCCAAAAGGATAATGGAACAACAGATAGGGGCCCTCACGACTGGCCTTACTTACCTGCGGGCAGATCATGGGAAGCTCGCCGATAGGGTGCAGGATCACGAGAAGGCATTGTAGAGTATTGACCCCCAACTCACGGAACAGGCAACACAAATAAAACAACTGCAACACCAGGTTGCTGGACTCCAGGACCGGATTGAGGACACGGAGGGACGAAATAACGTTCGAGTTATTGGTCTGCCGGAATGAAGCGAAGGTGCGAGACCAGCGGACTTTACAGCATGGTTCAGAGAACATGTAGCCCCTGAAGGTCTATCCCCATACTTCTGCGTGGAGAGAGCGCACCGGATTCCAACTGGTGCACCAAAAGTGGGAGCCCCTCCGCGTCCTCTGATTGTCAAAATCCTGAATTATAGGGACAGAGACATGCTACTCCAAAAAGCAAGGGAAAAGTCGAACATTCAATTTGAAAATCAGCGGATCTCCTTGTACCCAGACTACACGATCATGGTACAGCACCAGTGGACCTCCTTCCAGGCAGTGAAGAAAAAACTACTAGCGGCACAACTCAAATATGCCACTATTGTTCCCAGCTAAGCTCAAAGTCATGCATGATAAGAAATCTTATTTCTTTGACAGCCCCTACGATGTGGAAGAGTGGCTGGAGGTAATGGACTTAGTACACAGCCAGGAAAGCCTGCCTTGCTCGGTGAGACATAGCCCCGTACAGACGCAACAGCGGCCACCCCGAGTTCGAGGAGGAGGTTCGAGGAACTCTGTAAGATTAGGACTGACCCCGGCCCAGAAGGTGGCGGGCAGGGCGGAGGGCGCTGGAGGTCGCCGGATCCTTTAGGGAGGATAATACAAAGATCTCGACGGACTCGGAGGACAGTACCATACATTCAGACTCAGAACATAGCATCACTCTTTTCCCCTCTGCGAGGCCCCAAACGGGGGATGGGCTGCTGGATACTTAAGGGACGACAATGCAAATTTGTCCCACACTAGAATTGCATGAGGCTGACTGCTGGAGCATAAACACAATACCAAATGTTGGACAGTATCCTTTTTTCTTGACCTGGGTGGACCGTGCATATAAAACTGTATATAATGCTTGTAGTGCGATTTGTTTTGATATGATTGTTATTGCTCACACATGAGTCGCTAATCTAGACTGGTAAGATTCTAAAAGTTTGTAGTCGACCTTGGGTAGTTATAGTCAGGAAGCTTTGGCAGACCACAGGTGTATGGTAATCCTTATTACAACGTGCACTGATGAGTATGACTTGAGTGGTAACCCCCCCCTCCCTCCCCCGGGCCCCAGTAGAGCCACCAGAGCTCTACACATACGTAGACAACAGTATGGTTGGCGGCGCGTACCCACCACAAAGCGCACGCACTGTTCTTTGGTTCTTTGGTTTTTATATGTTTTATTGTGTGGTTTGACTCATCATTGTTTATTGGCTGCGCCATGTATGGTTAGTTTACAAGGGATGGGGACTTCGTGGTCTGCACATACACATGGACTCCACACTGCACGGAGAACACAAATAGCGAATATATGTCTCATAAGCAAGCCAGCTTAAGCTCATACAACCTGTTGACCTGGAATGTACGGGGACTGGGAGCTGTGACCAAGCACCATAGAATACATGCCTACCTTCTTAGGAGAAGGGCGCAGATAGTGTTCTTACAGGAGTCCCACCTGATGGAGGAAGAGGCGGTGAAAACCTGGAAATAATGGAGAGGCCGCATATATACCACTAATTACTCGGCCTTCGCTAGAGGGGCGACTATCTGGATCCGTCATGGAGTCCCATTTGAGGGAGCGGATCGGCGTTTAGATGATCAGGGGCAGTATATACTTTTGAAGGGTACTTTAGATGGTATGCCCGTAATACTTGGTTGTATATATGCGCCAAATTTTGACCAAGACAAATTTTTCTCTGACCTGGGCATAGCTTTAACGGGGTGAGAAGCATCCCCTGGATCCTAGGGGGAGACTGTAATGCGATCCTAGACATAGATTTAGACAGATCTCATCCTCCATTATACGAGGCCAGCACACACACACAGGCTGAACTCCTGGATGCGGGGTTGGGGTCTCCGGGATGCATGGCGAATGCTACACCCTACACACAAAGAATATTGTTTTTACTCCCCAGTCCATCAGCTCCACACCAGGCTTGATAGATTTCTCTTCTCCCACACAATAGTCGCACAAATACATCACTCAACATATCTAGCCAAGACATTCTCAGATCATAACCCCCTGGAAATTACTCTAACGTGGGGCAGGGTCCCGACCCCTGTGCCGACTTGGAATTATGGCCCCAACTACTAGAGGATGCCCCCTTTCGGACCTCATTACTAGACACCATTAATAATTACTTTACAGACAACTGGAATACAGCCTCCTCCAACCTCATAGACTGGGACACGTTCAATATAGTGGTCAGAGGCTCGGCAATTAGTGCCACTGTAGGGGCGCATCAAGAAGCACATAAAAAACTTCTAGACACTGAGACATTGATGATGGAGCTAGAACCAGCTGCAGTGACAGATGAGGAAAAACAGGCATCTCTCCAAGAGGCTCGTATTAGACACGCAGAGACGCTGGAAACACTTAGACTCATTGATTAACGAGCATATACAAAACTGAAACACACGGATGCTGACAAATCAGGAACATTACTAGCTTGGATCCTAAGGGATAATCTGGAGATGCCTTTGATCACCTGTATCCGTTCACCACAGAAGGGACTGATTCATACACAAATTGAGATTAATGAAGCGTTTTGTACTTATCTAAGTACCCTGTAAGCGGCACCAGCGCATATGGACGACGGTCTCCTAGATGCCTTCTTTGACAACCTGCAGTTTCCCCAGATCATGGAGGCTATGAGGAAGGACCTTTTAGGCCCATTTACTCAACATGAAATAAGAGCAGCGATCAAAGGCCTTAACCGTAATAAAGCCCCAGGCCTAGATGGCCTGCCCGTGGAATTTTATGCGACATATTCAAATGTCTTAGCACCTAAACTAACGGAGCTGTATAAAACAGCTTGGGATGCCGGAAGATTACCGCACTCCACGATGCAAGCTATGGTGGTGTCACTTCCCAAGCCGGGACAAGACATCACTGAGATGTCCCATTACAGACCGCTATCGATGCTGGCCACTGAATATAAAATCCTCAGTAAGGTACTAGCTAACCAACTAGTCCCTGCTCTCCCCACTCTTATACACAGGGACCAATGCGGGTTTCTCCCTGCACGTAGCACTTCACTCAATACTAGGAGACTTCATCATATAATGTGGGTCATTCCCAGCGAGTACGGCAGGGCCGGATGTTTGGCGTTAGATCTATGTCAGGCATTTGACTCCATAACGTGGGAGTACATGTTCACAGCCCTGCGGCGTTTTGGTCTCCCCCAGGATTTTCTGCGGTGAGTGCACCTCCTCTATGCTGAACCTACTGCAAGGGTACGTACCGGGAGGTATATCTCCCCAGAATACGCGGTACATAGAGGTACTAGGCAGGGGTGCCCACTTTCCCCTCTCCTGTTTGTGCTTGCATTAGAACCGCTGGCCGTAGCTCTGAGACGGTCGTCAGGAGCTCTGGGAATTCCCATACAGGATGATACACACCTTATCTCAATATATGCAGACGACATCCTTATATATTTATGAGACTTGGAGGGTGAGGCGAGCGCACTCCCTATGATTTTCTCTGCCTTCGAGACTATCTCGGGTCTGACTATTAATGCAGGAAAGTCACACGCCTTTTATTTCCAGGCAGGTCATCGTCCAGATGTAATCCAATTTGGTACATATCAGATAACTGTAGCACTAGATACATTCAAGTATCTCGGTATCCATGTGTACAGGACTCCTCTGGACCAACTAGAAGGTAACCTAATAAAGGCCATTGCCTCGCTGCGCTCCAGCATTTCCTTCTGGACGTCCCTGCGACTGTCCGTAATGGGGAGGATAGCCATATCCAAGATGGTGATGCTTCCCCGACTATAATATTTCTTTGTCAATCTGCCCCTGACGGTGCCCCAGTCTACATTTCGCATATTAGACACACTTTTGTTGGAACTTATCCGGGGCAGTGGTAGGCGCAGTTAGTCTCAAGAAATTACAGTTGACATCGAACGGGGGAGGGCTGGGAGTCCCTGATTTTCAAGCATATTACTATGCATCCCAATTGCAATGGTTGTCCTTTTGGATGGCAGGTAGGAACTTACAAGAAATAAACTTTAAGGTACCAGATCTAGACAGGGGTGCACTACATAGTATGCTGCTCCCGGGGGCGAAACTACCCTCCGATGGCCCACCGCTCTTAAAAACAGCACTGCAATGCTGGAAAAAGGCCATACAGTACACATAGACCACGATTCCTTATGCGCCTAATATCCCATTACTGGGGTTGCCAGTTATGGGTGGTAGACTCACAATGGCTAGGCTACAGGATTGGGTAGACGTAGGAGTAGCGGAGGTGGGCTCGTTCTTCGGGGATGGCATACTCCTAGATCATGATACATTTGTGAGGACAACTGGGGCTTCTGACCGCCTTTACTTGCTACATGCAATGATAGTCCATTACATCAGGAAGACATGGGCACCCCAGCGTAGCGAGCCGCCACAACATGACCTAGTACATCTGCTTTATTACATGGGGAGGGGTGGGCACCTGGTTAAATGGCTATATACCGGCATCCGAACGCAAGCCTCCATCTGCCTTGCGGTCCTTCGTGGTAAATGGGCAGCGACCACAGACATGGTAATCATAGATAAAGCGTGGGAGAGCATTTTCGGACACCCCAGGCGGGTCTCCCGAAATGCCAAACTCAAGTTTATATGTTTCTCCATAGAGCATATCTAACTCTGAAGCGGATACACTGCATGTTCCCAGAGGCCCAAAACCACTGTCCGAGATGCAGGGAAGAAGAGGCTGGCTTTGTTCATATGTTGTGGGCTTGCCCACGCCTCAAGGATTATTGGGGACACATTCGTAATATGTTGGGAGAAATCACACACCTCACAATGACAGATAACATATTAGAGAGTCTCTTAGGCCTACATAAACGCACCAAAGTCCAGAAGGTTCGACTGCGTTTCCTAGATCTAGCACATATAATGGCGATCAGAGCAATTACTATGAGATGGAAATCCCCGAGGAGTCCCCCATTGCATATATGGAAAGAGGAGGTGCTTAGATGGGGCAGCGGGGAAAGTGCAGCACTTAGACGTGAGGAGGCGAGGGGGTTGAGAAAACATCCCATCTCCATGGAATGGGACATTATGTTAGAAGAACTTACACAATTGGATATCTCACTTGCAATCCTTGATCCACTACCCTTATTTACTACACCATTAGGCACACAGCTAGCGACAATTAGGGTAGACTATGGGGAAAGGTTCCTAGTACACCAGAGGTATAGGTTGGAATTCATCATCTTTCAAGGATATGAGGCAGAATAGACAGCAACACACAAACAGACCAGGAAAGGGGGTGGGAGAGGGAGGGGGTAGTTAACTTAGTCTAGGGATTAAAAGTATAAATAAATGTCATGGAACCTAGTAGACATTACTAATTAATATAGATGAATCCACATGTGGCACTTATTGCATTGTAATTATTATGCTGTGTAAATGATGGATATAAAGATTGAAGTATGTACAGCCACTCACAAAGACTGATGGGTCAATGCTACACCAAAATGAAAACTGCCATGAATATCTGGTATAATGTAATGTCCTCAGACTAATGGCTCAATAAAGTTTGTTATTAAAAAAAACTGGCAACTATGAAGAGGCTCAAAAACCCATTAGGAATGTAGGAACAAGATTTAAATCCCACAAAGGCATAATGAAAGGAGTGGGAGGAAACCTATTGGAAGGCCCTTAATGAACCTCATAATAATGGGGGACTTAAATAAAGATGGCTGGCCCGGCAAACATAGAAAAGTCGACAAGGCCGACAATTATCCCTTTACTGTAGCCACGGCACAACCCTGCTGGGCCAAAGAAAGGAAAATTCTAGCATGTTAGACAAACAGGCTTTCAAAGGATCAATGGACCTCTCTCCACACCATTTAACAAATTTGGACCACCTAAAGCAATAAATAGATTTGGTGGAGTGTCTACTGGATGATAAAATAACATCCACCATATCTGGTGGGAGAGAGCAAGAACTCAGATTGCGCCGTTCAATCTCCAGGCATGAAGGTGCAAGCTCTGGAGGTGGGTGTGTAGAACCTGCCCCAGCGACTGCGAGAGGAGATCTGCCCTGAGAGGGAGACGGAGCGGAGGGTGCGATGAGAGGTGAAGCAGATCTGTGTACCACACCCTTCTTGGCCAATCCGGGGTGATCAATATGACTTGGGCCCGGTCTTTTGGCGAATTTTCCTCAGAACTCTAGGAATTAAGGGTATGGGGGAAATGCGTAAAGGAGCTCCAAACTCCAATCCAACTGAAACGCATCCCCCTACGCTCCCTGCATCGGAAACTGGAGACGGCAGAACGACGGGCAGTGCGCATTCTTGCTTGAGGCAAAGAGGTCCAACCGAGGAAATCCCCACATCTTGAAGAAGAGGCAGACCCACCTCTGGATGAAGCCGCCACTCGTGATCTGCCGAGTAATGCCGACTGAGACTGTCCACACGTACATTCAGCACACCAGCCACATGATTTACCATTACACAAATCTGATGGCCCTGAGCCCAGGACCAGAGTCGCAGAGCCTCTGTGCAGAGGCGATAAGACCCAACACCTCTTTGTTTGTTGATGTACCACATCGCGGTAGCGTTGTCCGTCAAGACCTGAACTGACTGACTGCGAAGGGATGGAAGGAAGGCCTTTAGTGCCAAACGTATCGCCCGCAATTCCAGAAGGTTGATGTGAAGCAACCTTCCTCTAGAGAACAAAGAACTTTGACCTCCAGATCCCGCAGATGAGCACCCCACCCTACAGTGGAGGCATCCGTGATCACTGTGGCCACCGGTGGAGGGCTTTCTTGAGACAGGTTGCCCTGCACACTCCACCAAGACAGATCTACTGCAGTTTCTCAGGAGATCCTGACCGACTCCCTGAGATCTCCGTTGTGCTGATACCACTACCTGTGGAGACACCACTGGGGCTCCCTCATGTGCAAGCGTGCATGGTTGACCAACAGAATGCAAGAAGCGAACAGACCGATCAGGCGTAGGACCTTCAGGACTGGAACAACCGTTCCATCGTGAAACAAGGGAATCATTTCCTGAATGTCGAGAATCCTCTGCGGAGGCGGAAAGGCTTGACACACCATAGTATCCAGTACTGCCCCTATGAACAGATTGTGCTGTGAGGGCACCAGGTGAGACTTGGAAAACATTTATCGAGAAACCCAAAACGCACAACAGCCGCACTGTTACCTGCAGATGATGAAGCACCATCTCTGGCGACTTTGCCTTGAGCAGCCAGTCATCCAGGTAAGGGAAAACAGGAATCCCAGACTTTCTGAGATGTGCTGCAACCACCGCCATCACCTTTGTGTAGACTCAAGGCGCAGAAGTAAGACTTTCTAACGCGGCCTGACCCTAAGATGGCGGCTATATGAGAAGTACGGGGAGTGCTTTACCTTCGCCTGTGGAGCTGCGCGTTGAAATCTAATGCAATTTGGGCAATCATTGTTAATTCAGTGCCTGCTGTTTGTAAAGAGCGCTTCATTGCAAAACCGTCCTCATCACCACGGCGCTCTTCATGCGAGCAGAGCCTGACCCTAAGATGGCGCCCGTGACTCAGATTTCGGCTCATCCATTCAGTGATACCGCCTTCGGACACTGTTGCAAGGTAGAGATTGGTTCAACCCTGTTCTGTTACACCATGCTGGGGGGCATTTCACCAACATTACCAGTTTCTTATCAGATGATCCCGCTAAGTGCCGGTGCCCTCTACAACTCTCATGGAGCTCAGCCCTTAAATTTGTCATTTTCCTTCTGCCAAAGCATCAATCTAACCTTTCTGACAACCACCCAAACATTTGCGGGACTTCATTGTTTAACACTGGAATAAAACAACATTGTGGAGACCGTAGAGACCTAGCTTTTTGGCCGATGCCCGGTGGAGCTACTTGATAGCTATAGAGCTGGGCTGTGGACTACCCATTCGGCCGTCACCTAGCCAGCTGGACATTGGGCAGACCTCACTTTGTCTCTCCGTTGTACTCTCCCTCCAACCACTTTACTCCGCCCACTTCCCTTTTACGCTCCATTTATCCCTTCTCTTTGATCTCTTATTGTTTTTCTCATCGAGACCTAGCCGCTTGACTGATGCCCGGTGGAGCTACCTGATAGCCATAGAGGAGATGGGCTGTGGACTTCCCCCTCGGCCGTCACCTACCCAGCCGGACTTTTGGCAGACTCTCCTTCGTCTCTTCATCCATCCTTTCTCCCTCCTACCCCTTTACCCCACCCCTTACCCTTCTTAGCTCTATTTATTCTGTCTTCCGACGCTCTTGAAATGTTTTCTCGTAACTGATGTAACTTGTAACTGATGTAATTTTGTAACTTTGGCGATCCTTATGTAAAGCGCTCTTATACCTCCGGGTCTAGCCAGCGCTATGATAAAACTCAAATAAATAAATAAAAATAAGACCAAACGGAAGGACTGCAAATTGGTAATGTTGAAACCCTACCGTGAAACGAAGATACCTCCAATGTGACTTCAGGATGGGAATGTGAAAATACGCATCCTGCAAATCGATCGACACCATCCAGTCTTCTTGCTACAGCGCCAGAAGAACCTGAGCTAGGGTCAACATCTTGAATTTCTCCTGCCTGAGGTAAAAATTCAAGACCCCGAAGTCCAGAATAGGCCTTAACCTGCCATCCATCTTGGGGATCAGTAAATACCGGGAGTAGCATCCCTGACTCCTTTCATGCTCCGGGACCACCTCTATCGCACCTTTCTGCAATAACACAAGAACCTCCTGCTGCAGAAGCAGCAGATGGTCCTCTGAGCACCAGCCCTGGTGAGGAGGGTAACTCCTGAAAGGGAAGGGCGTACCCATTTTCAACAAGATTCAAAACCCAAAGATATGATGTGATAGATTCCCAATCTTGTAGAAAATGGGACACCCGACCCCCTACAGGACCAGCATGCTCCAAGATGGGGGATCTAGAGCTGCTTTCCAGTGACACCAGTGGTAGGGGCGGAAGAGGAGGAGGAGGAGAGTTGACGGGCTGCACCCCGCAGACGACCTCTGTTCTTTCCTCTATAAGATTTGTATTGGAGGTTCTGCTGTTGCTGTTGATGAAGCTGTTGACGGCCTCGAAAGGAAGACATCCTACCAAAACCACGATACCCCTTAAAACCAAACCCTCTAGTTTGGAACTGGAGACCTAAAGATTTAGCCGTGGCTCTACTGTCCTTATCTCTGCAGCGCAGAATCAGCCTTTTCCCCCAAAAGCTTAGATCCATCAAATGGAAGATCGAGGAGAGTATTCTGAACATCAGGAGAGAACCCTGAAGACCTAAGTTAGGCATGCCTCCTTGTAGCAATTGAAGAACCCATCACTCTTGCCACTAAATCCGCAGTGTCCAAAGCAGACTGGATAACCTGGCGAGCAGCCGCCTGTGTATCCGCCATGATCTCTCGAGTCCATCAAGGCATGAATATATCTCCCCAACAAACATGTTGTATTGGTGGATTTCAAAGCCATACTTGAAGAGGAGAAAACCTTTTTGGCTGATTGTTCCAGGTTCTTCCAATCCCTGTCTCCAGGAGCCGGAGGCAGAGACCCCGCCGATTGCTTTGAACAAGATGCCTGCACCACTAAACTTTCAGGAGAAGGATGAGCTGAAGGAAAACATGATTATTTGGAGCAGGTCTGTACCTTCTTGCAATAGTCCTTGAAACTGCAGGAGCAGAAAGGGGCTTCCGCCACACCTCCAAAGTAGGCTCAGTCAAAGCCTCATTAAACGGCAAAAGAGGCTCAACCACAGAGGAAGGAGAGTGTAATTCCTCTCTCAGAATATTCGGTCTAAAATCAGCAGTGGGAAGCTGATGATCTAAAAGTTCAGCAGCCTTCCTAACAACTGCATGATATGGTGCAACATCTTGCGAGGGTAAAGACTTTGGTGACAAAAGATCCCATTCTGGGGAAATATCTAAACCCCTCGCCTCCTGAAGACCTTCAAACTCATCCTCTTCAATCTCACCTTCTTCAGTCTCATCCTGCTGATATTCCTCTTCCTCTAACAGTGTCTGCACCTCTCTCCTAGATCTCATCTTTTGATTAAGCACCAGCGTCGATGGAGCCACGCGCGGCGCCGAAGAAACTGGTGCCAGCGTTGAAGGTAGAGATTCCGACATGGGCAACGGCGCCACTCAAAGTCGAGAAACGACCACCAGATGGAGCCGGAGAGAACGGCGTCGAGAACCTCAGAGCCGTAAACTGCCAGGACGGTGCAGTCGGCATAAGGGGCACGAAAGGTGCCTGGGCATATTGCTGAGGAATGACCAAATTAAAAGCAAGTAGATCCACGGGCCCGATGGCGTAACCGGTAGGGTAGGCTGCCCTGGCAAACA
The DNA here is from genome assembly GCF_964204655.1 of Triturus cristatus. Taxonomy (NCBI): domain Eukaryota; kingdom Metazoa; phylum Chordata; class Amphibia; order Caudata; family Salamandridae; genus Triturus; species Triturus cristatus. The sequence goes on along the minus strand of NC_140581.1, from coordinate 1,183,121,278 downwards.
TGCCATACATGGCATTAAGGAAATGTGATGGATCCGATCCAGGCCCAGGAAAGGGAGGATAAGAAGCTGTTTTTGGATCCACACGAGGCCGAGAAGAACCCAAGGCAGGAGAGGTCGCAGGCACAGGAGAGGTCTCCCTTGGCTCATGACAATACCTCTGCGCCGGCAAAGAACTCGGCATGGGAGTTCCCTTTGGCATCGGTGTATGCGCTGGAGAACCTCTTGGCGTTGGAGAATGAGCTGGAGTCGCCGGAGGAGAGGGAGAAGGTGAAAAATCTAGAGCGACGGCTTAGAGCCTCGGAGCCTGTGAGGGCAATCTCAAAGCCCTACCTTTCTATGAACAACAACATCGAGAACCATGCCTCCTCTTTTTCTTGTGCTTCTTCAACTTAGAAGCATGCAAAGTCGACGACTTCAACTTCGATCTCTTTCAACCCTTCTTCTCCTTCCTTGCCTTTGCCATGAATAGCTTAGCTTCTCGCTCCTTCAAAGCTTTGGGGTTCATTTTCCTACATCTGGTGCAACCATCGACGTTGTGGCCGAGGAAAGGCACCACAAACAGTCTTTATGGGGATCCGTGATTGACATATGGCCCCCGCATTCTCTACAAGGTTTAAAACCCAACTCAACTTCTTCAAAGCCATCGCGCTGCCACTCAAAGGGAAATAGCAGAAACAAAGTATATCTAAGAAGTAATTGGAGAGTCCCAGAAAACCGTTAAGCGTCGTCGGCGCGGAAAAAAAGAGGACTGACATCAGCACTCTGACGATGTCTATTCGTGGCTCCGATAACGTCAGACGGAGTCGCGAGTGGAGCCGTGCCATTGTGACGTCCTCGTCCACGTGGGAGAGCTAGGAAAAAAGCTTCTGTGGAATGCTGGCGCAGGGGAGAATTCAAAAGGTGAGGAATCCACAGGCAGATGTATCCATCAGAAATTATAGGATTCGTTGCAGCCAGTTTCGAGATGGTCATTGCGTAATTACGCGGTGCCCCTCTATATTGTAAATGGCTGCTTCACTTACAACCCAGGAGAATGGACTCTGTAGGCTGTAGGGGTGTCCTGCTCATGCAGGGGCACCCTCACACTTAGAACCAATCACCCTGCATTCAGGATTGTAAAGGCCTGCTATAGGGGTGACGTATAGATTTTAAGTGCAATGACCCTAGATGTAGGAAACCTATATCTTTTGTAAGTGGTGCTAGCACCAGCTTACACAGGCTGCAATGGCAGGCCTGTAGTTACAGTTTGAATGGTCTCCCATGGGTGGCATAATACAAGCTTCAGACCATGGGGGTCCACTGGGGTACCTATGCCCTGTGTACCTTAGTGCCATATACTAGGGACTGATAAGGGTACCCCCAGTATCCAATCTGGGATGTACCTAAGTAATGAACATTACAATTTAAGGGAGAAAGCAGAGAGACTGGGGTCCTGATTAGCAGGATCCCAGTCAGACTAGTCAAAAACTGCTTAGCACCAGACAAAAAGTGGGGGTAACCATAAAAGCAGATCCTACTGCTCTGAAGAATTTCTTTTTACCACTCTTTGCCAGAACAGTCTTGTCACTCTAGTCATAATAAGCGCAGCATATAAAGTGAGGGCAGTCATGCATTTGTGGGATGACCAAAACTTCCTAAACAGGGTCTATTTAGAATTAACTAGTCGACCCAGTACTACTCGGATAACACAACATCCATAAGCTAGGCACATGTTTCGGCTCGTTTTTTGATTGGTTTAGACCAACACAGTGGTATCCCATGGTTTTGGTTGGATGAGGTGTCACAGAGGCGGGCCCATGGTTTTGGTTGGATGATCTGGAGCCAAATTGTGTTGCACCTCTTCGGATCGTAACCATGTATTTCAACAGTGTCTCAACTGGTACACAAGGCTAGCTATATGTAATGACATGGTCATAACAATGTCATACTAATGTAACACAATGCAAGATGTTTATTCTCAAGGAATCGCATCTCCTTATCTTTTAGGAGGCTGAATTTGATTTGCGACTCTCTGTGAAAAGCTGTCAATGCAGGGATAGAGGAGTGCAAGGGACAACATATTGTTTCAATGCACATTGGTATTTTCTTTTGTGTAAAGCTTGTCTGAGTCTGACCTCTGACCTATGGCCTGACCTCTAAAACATATCCTCAGTTTTGCATAAACATAATTATATATATGCTGCTAAATTATTATGTTATGCTTGAGTTTTATTATAAGTTGATTGTCACATACACACTGGCACAACCTATAAGGATAGTAGCACACACACGGGCAATGGAACACACACATACTCTCTCTCACACACACACATTTTAAAATTGGCTAAAATGATCATATGCTTTTCTCTGTCATGACTCCCCTCCTGGTTGAACAGACTCCATTGTGACTATTGTTTTAATGCAGTTTTGCTGATGTGCCTACTTTGCGCACAAAAGCCCCCTACGTAGATTATTACTACTGTCAGTATGTTGTTCTCAAGGTGTTAAACAGGTATATTGAGAACTAATCAAGGAAACCAGTGGCCTGCAATCTATTATCTGAGCAGGGCGCTTGGAATCCATAGCTTGACTGTCTCAGAGTTAGTCTGGGAGCCGGAGCACTTGTGTTAAGGCAGGACGTTCCTCTGAAGATAACTGGGATGAGCACTTTCTATTATACTTAGAGGTTAGAGAAAAGCAGGAAGCTTGGGTGTGTCTCAGATATCTGGTGTGGGGAAAAGGAATATCTTCTCTAACAAAGGATACACAAGCTTGCTATAGCACAATGCTGCTCGGTTTTATAAGTCAGAGGATGATAAGAAATAAAACTAAAGTCAATGTTCTGAATAGACATAACTTCATTATAGTAAATTCACTGAAAAAACACAAAGGTTAAAATGACTTTATTGTTAGGTCTTGTAATAATATAAAAACTATTGTATTAGTTTGCCGCCCCTCTTAATACACATCAAAAATACTACAAAAAGTCAAAATGACGTATAGCGAAATAAATTAAAACACTATGTTTATTTTTGAAGTAAAACTTCAATTCCAACATTCTAAAATGTTATTTTTCTTGCTTTTCTATTAGCAAAATCCTCAATGACATTGTCGAAGTCTACTTCATCACTCAGTTTCTGTTCTATAGACGGTATGGCAAGATTTTTAAAAGCAAGGAACTCTTTGTAGATCTTACGTAATTCTCAATCAATTTTAATTTAGAAAAACTTCTCTCACAACCAGCAACACTTACAGCAATTGTGAGGAAAATTAGCAGTAGTATTACAATATTTGGAACTGAATTCTCGAGACTGTATTTTAGAATAAACTGCAAAAGTTCAAGGAGACTGTCCTTTCACGTCTTTGTTTTGTGTTGCGTAGCAGCAGCAGACATAAAACTCTGAAGTCTTTTTCTCTCAACGAGGAGCTCTTCCTTATTAATGTCATCATAATCATGATTTAGTTGACATTCGTATTTATCATTCAAAAGATTTGATGGTGTAAGGAAAGCATATTTTTCAGCAAGAACATGGAGCTGTTGAAATCTCGTGGTGATTTCTTGGAGCACTCTGTCCAGTGGAAAAACCTTTCTCTCCTCAACCCAGTTACGTATGGCATTTCAGCCCCCCGTGATTCTTCACCTGCCATTACTTTCTTCTTTCTACACCGACAATCCATGACTATCCCAGATCATCACAAATTTGTTTAGTGTAAGCTACTGAATTGTTTACTAATTCACACCAATTTGCAGTTAAAAATGCTTTTAAAGCATTGAGTTTTATGTCACAATGTTGTATATTCAATCCTTTGGTTTGGAGGTAGACCTGTGTATTTAATTTCCAGAAGGACGGGTCCCACAGGCCAAGAAAGCACAGGAAGTAAAAAGACAGCATCTCCCCATGCACTCCACCGAGTTTCTTCTACACGCTTGACACTTTGACCAGTGACTGAAGTCAGAATATCCCAGCGATGGGTTGCGGAAGAAAAAAACATGAACAAACACTCCACAGTGTCAAAAAAGGTAACAGAATTCACAGCGACAGAAGCTGCATGTACGCCAGCCAAATTAAGCGAGTGATTTGTACATGTGACAAATTCTGCTTTTCCATTAATTGCATTGAAGCGTCTTTGAATGCCAGTATGTTGACCAGGTATCACACCAGCATTATCATATGCTTGTCCTCTCCAATTTTGAATATCAAGTTGGTTGTTTTCTAAATTCTGTAAAATCATAGTTGAAATATTCTCTGTTGTTGAAGAATCACTTGACTTTGATGATGATTTGAATTTTAAATCAGAAATTGCTTCAGTAACAGTAGTGGTAGTTTGGCTCGACTGAGATATTTCATAAGTGCACCTTCATACTTTTTAAATTCGACCTCTCTAGCCTTTCTCTTTTTTCTAAAGGCTGCTCCGCTTTCTTTTATTCACTTCATCTTAACTAAGACTGAAAGAATAATAAGAAAAATAAATATATTCATAATAAAAAGAACAACAGGGATAAATAAATCCCTTTTAAAATGTTAGTTTTGTAGTCTGCATGCCTCAAAAACTGTGATACTCCATCTCACTTGTCACCTCAGGTAATCAAAGAAGAACGACGATGTAAAATCACAAAGATGTTACACACACTTAGGCAGAGACTAAGTCACCGTCACCACTCGTCAGACCGGCGGGTGTTTTTGCGGCTGGTGCATGAAAAACAGCACGCATTCAAGTTGTGCATATCAGAGGTCACAGTGACCAGATTGTGAAGCAAACACCAGGGACAAGCCTGACTACTACAGGCAGGTACCAGACATCTTTGCACATCGGGAAAATCAACAGGGCCTAGAGACCAGGTGCAGGTGTCAGACCGGCATGCACATGTGTACATCAAAGTAAGTAGTCAGGTGCCCGTATTCTATATATGAGTTACCTGTCACACTCACCACTCTCACCACTCTCGAATCTCGAGCTCGCTCCCCGCCCAGCAGGGATGCGGGCTGTGTTGACATAGTGTGTGACCTCTGAGGCTGGGCTGACTTCATCACCTGCAGTGGGAGGGGAAGGAATGTGCAAGGGGAAATGAACAGATGGGACAGCAGTCCCTAGAACGCTGATACTAAAAGTATGGCCCAGGGGCCGCATGTGGCCCCATGTCTATAAAGCACTGGTTTGCTGTGTACTTGACTCAGCACCAAACTTTAAAAAAATGTTAAATAATGAAGCAAGTAGTTATTTAAAAGTTAATTGATGTTAAAGAGACAAGTAACAGGGAGTCCTGCACTGCTTAACTTTAGCAACACCTTTAAGATACTGCGCAGAAAAAGGGTAAAAATATGACAGTCTCTTCCAGTAAAATTGTATTTCATTAACATGCAGAACCGTTTCACTTTTGTACATAAGATTATAAAGTGGTAGTTTTCAAACATGAATTTATAAACATTAATTCCCCACAACCATCCTGACAATACCAATAGTAAAATAAGAGGCAAGTCAGTTGTTATGTGCACTTGTTGGGTGGCCTGGGTTATTACTATACATGAACAACATTATACTTTATTTAATCAGACACACACAGGAAAAGGTTTTGTACAGCACATAATCTTAAGTTATGTATTTCAAAGTGCTCTTACATATGATAACAAAGAAAAAGGAGGGAAAGTGAAACTAAACCCTGGGTCAAACAATTTGGTAAAGTGGAGAAGCCGGGATTAATCCTAGGTTTCCAGGTTTCTCATTGTTCACTTCAGCAACTGGATGTATATGCTTCACTTCCCTTCCACTTACCTTACCTCCAAATCCCCCCCCCCCACAGCCACTGCTATCAGTGCGGCCCTCAGTCACAACACAGAGCAAACCTTTTGGCCCCTGGGAAAATGTTTGTGAGTACCCATGCCAAAGAACTAGTTCTCCTACCTGGATAAACTAATTAGTGGGTGCTATAAGGGTCACCTCTACTCCCAGGACTGACCTCCTCTGAATCAGGAACTTTCCTCTCCACTCCAGTGAGGCTGGGTCCTTCCCTCTCAGGTGATCTCTTCTTTCAAGAGTTCAGGAGAAGGTCAGATCCTGTGCAGGAGAAGGGGATGATCCAATCCAGATCCCGACAGCAGAAAGGAATGATTATGTGCAGACCTCATGAGAAATTTCTTGAGGTATACTCATCTGCGCATGGCGACACTAATGTTGTCCAGGACAGCCACTATATGCTGCGTATGCTCAGAAATTGAATTTTGACCTGCAATCAAGAAGGCGCAGGCTGGGCACCCAATTTAAAGCTGCTGCTACTCCTGCTTGACGTCACACCGGTGAGATTTCAGGTCAAGCAGGAGGAGCAGCTTCTTTTATGGCTGAATTGTCAATGTCTGAATGCAGTGACTGGATCGATTGTCCTGCACTGCTGCACACAGTGTGCACACAGCCTGAGCGAGCGAGCCTGGACTGAAGACACTGACGAAGTGTGTCACAGTGAGAGTCTGTTCCTCCAGGCCCGTCGTGCCGCCCGTCCTCCTCCTCCTTGGCCGCGGCCAGGGCTGCTGTGCTGGATGCCGATTTGCTCTGTCGCGGCCTCCGAGTCCCCGGCCATGGGCCACTGCAGCGGCGGAAATAAAAAAATTGTCACAGACACTCATCACCGGTTCTCTCAAATCCCACCAGAGCCACGCAGCCGCTTCCCCCCAAAAAGGGCCACCTGGGGCAGACTGCCCCCTCTGCCCCCCAGCTATGCCACTGGCCACGGGCTACTATTGTAATGACTGTTTTTATGAGACAATAACATTTTTTTTTTACTTCAGTTAATAGTTTTCTTGACAGGGATGAGCACCCGGCAGCTTCAATAAAGTTTAGCAAAAACCATGACAGTACAAAACAAGAATTTTTCAAAGCCAAAAGGCTGGCGGTCAGTGACAGACCTATTGGCTTTGCTAATGCTTGCCTTTCATCATTGTGCACACATTTTTCTTCCTGGCAGACTGACTAATAATGTGGCTACTGTTGAAATGTGCATGCAGCTGGCCTGAAGTAAAGAAATAAAATAGAATTATATTGATAGAGGCAGAAAATATTTTTAAAAATACACTTACCGAAACCAGCTGTTTCCTTTTCTCACCCAGCATAGACAAGTAGAGATTAATTAATTCCAAATATGAAGTGGGAGTTGTATAATATCGTCGCCGCAGTTCTGCATAATAGCGTTCTGCCATTTCTGTTACACTAATGTGAATCTCTACACTGATTGCAGAAAATTTCTCTTTCATTTCTTCTTTTCCAAGATCAATGTTGGTGAAAAAGCTCTTGGACACAGAAAGAAGAGCTTCTCTGGGCCACTGGAAGGAAAACAAATTTTTAAATGCCCGTTCTCCATTGATTCTATAAATACGATCTATGCATGTACTCAAAACATCATCACGTTTTCTTTGGACTCCCTAAAACACGCCCACTTAAGAGGCGAGTAACAATCACAGAGTCATACACAAACGCATATGCTCCCACTATTTGGTTCATCTTGTCTGTAAAATCAAGTACGAGAATGGCATATTCAACCGTTAACATCATCAAACAAGGAAAACCTTTTAGTTGTGTGCATATTACCTATGCTCAAAAGTCAATTTTGTAGTTGCTTCAAGTTTCAAAGTAAAAGGACAAAATGTGACTAACCATTATTAAAGGAGGAAAGGGTTTGCATTTTTTTTAACAACCCCATTCATGGATGGCCTCTGCGGATGTTCGTGCATCCACATAAGCAGTCTTTAAATTTGATCAATTGTAATATTAAAAATGCATTAAAGATTGCTGTATACACACACACTCGATTCATGCTGAGACACACAATGAGGACAAGCCGAGGTGAGAGAAGAGTAAAACAATTGCTTTCATAAGATTGTTCTCAACAGCTCAGCTCACAAACTTTTAATAAGCCATCACAAAGAATATGCTCTTCCTAAATAGTGGTGGTGTGCGAAATTCACGTAATTTGCTTTAACACAGTTTTGCAGAATAACAGCAGTTATGTGAAATTACATGTAATAGCGTTAAATGCAAATCTGCCATTTTGCGCTGGATTATAGCACAAAATGCAGGCCTTTGTCAATTTTTGGCATGGGCATTCATTTAATAAGAGCACCACAAACAACTCCTGTGAAGTTCCTACAAATCTTTATAGGATCTGCGCCTTTAGATAAAATTGACTAAGGGATTGGTGTCCAGCATGATTCCAGACACCCCCACAAGATATGTTAATGTGTTTGTCCTGCTAGCTCACAGTGCCACTAAGAGCCCTTCTTACCAAGGAGCAAATAGGCTTTTGGCAGCTATCGAACATGACAACCCTTAGCCTCAGGGATCGTGGAAACAGTACAGTACTTTACGCCCCAGTCACTCATGCTCGCTTTATCTCAGAGAGATACACAGAATAAACGGTGGGGACGTTTTCAATAAGCGTTTATTGAACCAGCGTAATTCTAGTGTAAAATACGTGTGCTGCAACAACCATGAGACAGACAGAAATGTATACGGTTATTAGCATCAACAGAGTAAAGAAAAGGTAGACTTCTACCATAGTGCTAAAACAATTAATATATGCAGGCATTTCGATACATGACAGTAATAATGCGTACTCCCATGATGCAACCCTAACTAGAAGTACCTAAGTGTACATAGCATGCATGTAGGCGTGTAGCCAAGAATCCCCTTAGGATAAAGCCAACCCCATTACCTGTTGTGAGAGAACAAAGGACCCCGTCTTGGTCTCAAGAAGGACAGCCCGCAAGGCATGTCAGACCACTGCGTGCTGGAGTGTCTGCGTGCAGGAACCTCAGCATCTCGTGCCAGCATGGAAGTCTTTTTTCTCCTCTCTCTGCCCATGAAGATGTAGTGCTTAATACACGAAAGGTACCCTCAGGGGTTCTACCTAAAAGTGTACTGTGGGCATGTCTGGCAAGGATGACGATAGAGGTGACCTTTATAGAGAGTTATTATGCAGAAGATGGTAATCCTGCTGTGATACTAAGAATCCTCATGCATACAATATGAGGCTAGTTTTCAAAGAAAACCACACAACAGTCATGTAGCACCTAACTAGGGCCCCCATTAGGATGGCGGGCGGATTGCCACCGCCGGGCCGGTAGTGGCGAGCCGCCCACCAGATGGCCCTGTATCACCCCCTGCCATAATAGTATGGCGAGGGGCTCCGCGGCAGACAGAAACACCATCTGCCGCTTTTTCGGCGGTCGGATTTCATATTAGGATGTGGCATTTACAATGCCTTTCCATTTAAAGTTAAATCAGGATACCCACTATTACTAGCAAGATCAGCAGAAGTCGTCCAAAAATGCTTCCAAACACAGAGTGTATAAAAGATGGAATGACTCCGAAAACCGTCTGAAAGGTGCTCAAGAGCCCAGAACCTATGATGTTAAATAGGTGTACTATCCCACCCGTATCAGACATGTTAAAGATACAATGTACCATTTCTCCGAAATGGAGCGGGAAGTTAGTTCGGACTAGAGCCTGTATCTCAGCCGAAGACCTTGCAACCTGGAGATCAAAAGTCTCTCGAGCTGAGATTAAGGTCACTTTTTTCTGTAAAAGTATGGCTTTCAGTCTGCTCAGAGGATCAAACCGCATAAAGGAAACATTCAACAAAGGCCATAGCGGCGCCTCCCTGACTGTGGAAACAATACTTGCATACAACAAGTAACCCTGGAACTTACTGTGACAAGATATGCGATGCCTGGAAGCATCCCACAACAGCCTTAAGTAACTCCCAGTTTAGAGTAGCCTAAACACTGGATCACCACGGCAGCCGGGGATCCTTTTAAATGACGGGATAAGTTTGCAACTCAACCATTACAGGCCTCCCGAAGCATTATATCCTGACAAATAAGAGACCCACTTAACGAAGATTCTCAGTCTGTACAGCTGAGAAATACTTCAGTGTCCCCACTCCTGCATCTAAATCTATATGGTAATTCCCAAGGTTCATGCATTTACTCCTTTCCCATTGCTTCATACCTGCCTACCTGGTGGTATTCTAGGCAATATTGAAATTGGAATGTTGTAACCGGCAATGTTATATGGCCATGAATTAGTCATTTTGTGGACGGTGACTCTGCCACGGTAAAAGGTAATCCCTCTAATCTCTCTGTGCTGTAGTTGACTGCCTAGTTGTTAAATTATAGGCTGAAAACAAAGACTTACTGTTAATATATCGCCAGGCCACAGGACCAGAACGCAATGACTGTAGCGTCCAGCTTAATAATAGAATGGATCACAACTGTGATTGCCCATGTTGTAGGATGGATAGAATCTGTTCCATTATATCAATTGCAGAAGACACAATATTGCCCAGTGAATAAATCCAGGATGTTAATGTGGTCATCCCATTGTCGACCACTGCCAAAGCCTTTTCTAGGCTAATCCTATCAGTTTTAAGCAAACTCTCCGCAGCTTCCTGTTGAGAGATCTTCCATACTTCGTTGTAAATAGCATATAAGCATTTACGACGTGTCTTCCGGGAACCTAGCAAAAAATCCCTTAAATCCCTGTCATATGAGAGTAAGGACAGTGATGAGGTTCTTAGTCAATCTAGGCATAACTTCCCACCCAACACTGTAGGATGTCACCACCCCAAATGTTCTCGTTGTACATAACGTTGGTCAGGCCTATGGATACTAAACCCTTTGGTGGTACCCTTGAATCTTGATTGACACCCATTTGTGTCTATAGGCCACACTAACCATCCATTCCAATTGGGGTCTGAAGAATTGTATGAATTTTCATGTATAATATCATTCAATGTATTCTCACAACGAGATGTATAATTTTGCTACCCCTCAAAGTGTGTAGGTGAGTGAATCTGAGGAGTGTTCATGTCCTTAATCTTGGCTAGTCCAAGACAGGAGGTCTGTTGCATGGTTTCCTTCAAGAAGACAATTTGTTGTGGTATGCGGCATGCTCTGAATAACGCCTCAGTTCCCTGAAGCTGCCATTCTTTAGTCCCCAGACTGATTTTATGTCTATTGTGTCTTTTCATAAGTTAAAACCCTGGTAAGACAGTTGGTAGATAAAAGAAGCAAAGTATATCTGTTTCATGTTGGTGAGCATACTTTTCCTCACAGATGTAGGTGCAACATTATAATAATATGAGGTTGGGTGTGATGTGTTAAACCCAGAAAAATAAGCAAACTTCTGTACAAACGTTTGTGAACTACCTTTCTGTGGTGTTGGGCAATGTTCCCATTGGTGATAAGTAAAAATATTACGAGGAATACTTGTCTTGTGCAAAAAATGATGACCATGATGTTGATAACAATACATAATGTCAAAATCTGATGTCTCATCATACAATTTATTTTTTGAAAAAGCAGCATTTTGTTCTAAATCAGATATTATGCTATTCAAAGTTTCAATATCCCAATCATTAGAGAATGTACTGGAGGTGATGATATCATTCAAAGAAATTTTAAATACATGTGGTATTTTCAAAAGTTGAGTGTGACCAAATATATCATAGGAAACCTTGTCCCAAACTATTCCTTCAGGAACCGGAACTGCTGTTATGTTCACAAACGAGAGATCTCATTGTTCACGATGAGATGACTTATGTGGTTTCAGGACCAAGTTCACATGTTGTAGATAATGTCCATTCAGAAGAAGGAAAAAGACAGTCACTACACCTATCCAAAAGACTAGGAACAGTAGACCAATTGCAACCCAGAGCTGTAGCCAGGGAGAAATAAAAGTAAGTGTTTTTCAGCCAAAGGTAGATTTTATGTACGTTTTCTTTTCGGGAAACAGAAGCTGGCGGTCACTCGGATCCAGACAGAAGGTGTCAAAAGCGATAAAGTAGCCAGATGCTGTTCAAACTCTCTTTGGTAGTTCAGCAGGTTTTGTTGAACTGGCAAATGACTCGTTTTGAGGCATATTCACATAGATGTTGGTATTAGGCCGAATTGAGATCTGTGTTTCATTTGCATTTTGTTGTTGTTCAGTTTCAATAGGCACGAGTTCCATTCCATTGTTAGTAACTCCGTTACTTCGCAGGGTACAATCTTCAAACGTTATTAGTCTTTCTTTCTCAACTTCCTGTAAGGTAGGTAGGGGAGATCAGTGGCTGCCTAGGACCCCACGCGGCCTGCTATTCAGTATGGCCCACATAGTGTGGTTAGATGAGATCAATAGAGACAAATCTCTTTCCTTTTTTGCCGACAAGAGGTGGAAGAAGTACTGTTCTTGTTCCTTCAACAGCCAGGACAGGTACAGGCGCTCTGTAAGATAACCCAAATTATTTTTTGTCCACAATCTTTTCTCTGACCAGGTCCCCAATCTTTGGGACCCATGCAGGTCTTGCAGGGAACTGCTTTAACTTCTCCCGTGGCAGTGCGTTTTACTTGGACGTTGCTTCGTAGTGCCCGGAATTCATTGAGTTCCTGTAAAACAGCCAGACGATTATTGATTTCAAATGACTTTTCATCCTCAACTGTGCTGCCACCATCGAGGTCAGGTACCCAAATTCTTGTCCCAAACAAGACCTCATAGGGAGTATGGCCTCCCAAGGAGCTTCTTGCCATATTATTAATTGCCCTCTGGACCCCTTATAGGTGATTGACCAAACTCGATATGCTGGACCACAATATTCTTGCTGTCGATATTTCTTTTCCTCTATATTTCAAAGTAGATATTAGTGCAAGTCAACATTTGAAACTCGATATTCTGACTCTATACCCTGTTAAGAAATGCTTCAAGTCCTGGTTTGTCCTTTCCACAATCAAATTTTCCTCTGGATGATAGGGAGGCGTATCGCAATGCTACACCCAAACATTCTACGGCTTCCTTGTAAGCCCGAGAGCTAAAAGTGGGGCCATGGGCAGAATGTAATGTGCAAATTGCGTATGTCCCTATGAAGACTCGCAATACTTTGTAACAGTTCAGGTGTCAGCCGAGAGCTGAGGTCAAACACAAAGGAATCTAGAGCATGAATCCACTGCCACCAAGATGTACTTGTAAGCCCCATCAGATTGTAAGGGGCCGCAGTGGTCCAAATAGACACATGTGAGTGGTCTGTCTGAAATCAATAGTGGTGTTTGTGGTGGATGTGCTAAGGAGGAACCCTTCATCTGCTGACAGATTTCGCACTTAAGGACAAATGATTTTGTCTGTTTTGTTAAACCTGGCCACCAATAGCGTTGTTTTAATAGTGAAACTGTCGCAGTAATCCCTGCGTGTGCCAAACCCAGACCCTTGTGTGCGGCTAGAATTAAACCTAATCTGCAATCCATGTTTGGTATTACTCTATCCCCACTCCTGGAATTTGAGAACATTTGTAAACATGCACATACACCTAGTACCTGCACATGCGGAAAATAAACAGAGACTACACATGTTCAAAGTAATAGCAGCCATGCACACATGCTCCAATCAGCAAGTCAGCTATACACTAAGAGGGCATTAAAAGGTAGAACACCACTACTCACTAGAATGAAACAGACTACAATAGGGGTTTGAAGCAGTGACAGTGTCGGGGTGACTTGTGGATGAGGCAAGCACCGGGGAGTGCAAGGCAGCAAGCAGAGATGGGAGGGAGGAGGTTGGGGGAACAGAAAGCAGCAATAAAGGGAAAAGCATTCAGGGGGAAGGGGGGTGATCTGTGGACGGGGCATGAGTGTGGGTAAGAGGAGACGGAGCTGGTAAAGGCACAAGCACTGTGTAGAGTGCTGAAAAAGAAAGAAAAAAGTAGGTCCTAAAATGGTCATAAAAACGGGAGCAGTGGATGTTTACAAGTACTTAGTCAATGCTCTGAGGGGAGGGCTAAACACAAGAAGAGGCATGACCATGCTTGTCAAGGACAAATAGTGATAAAGAATATGAGACAGAAGATGGAGCGAGCAAACGGGAAGTGTGTGAGTGGGCTGAAGTCCACAGATTAAACACAACATGTCTCTTTGAGACAGCACATACGCTGTCTAGCTGAGACCTAATAAACTCAGGTAGCTCAGGTGCTACTCTTACACTGTATGAATGACTGCCATCTTCGATGATTATTAGAGTGACAGTCCAGTGGTGATAGCTGACATGATTCATAAGAGGCATACAAAATGGAGGCTTACTGACTGAATTCACTTGTACTACAACGGCTTGAAAGTTACATTTATCGCTCACCTGCACGAACCAATCAATCGTACAGCAGTTCACCAGGGATGGAAACATGCGGCATCGTGCTCGGAAAGCTTCTCCAACAGGACTCATGCAGAGCACTATGTGCATCTTCTGACGAACTCGATTAATAAAGAACTGAAACACCTATGGATTTGAAACAGATGTAGACACTGCTATCAAGAAAGAAATGTACACAAACTAGTACGAAAACAGGGCAATAATGAAAGTGTTTCTGTGGGATGTGAAACACCACACAGTAATTTGTGGTTAGTATCTGTTGCAGCATCAGAATTCATAATATGGGATTGGCATGTACTTCTGTGTCTCAAGAGATGCTACATAATATATGCATAAAAGTTGTGAATCTAAAGGATATATTGATTGTGAAGGTTTACTAAACTCAGATTTATTTACAGACGAACATCTCCTGCGTTGTAAGGGATTGCTTATAGCAAATAGTTTTTTTTTCCTAAATCTGTTTTAATGTTATTAAAAGCAATACGAAATTTTAGCTCACAATTTGAACGTGTGTGTATGTGCCTGTGCTCGTGAAGCACGGGGCTACGTCTATGTTTAATTCACAGAGGGGTAGGTCAGGTTCTGCACTCTCCTTCGGCCTTCCTTCTTTAGTTAGACCCTCGAAGAAGTGCCATGAAGCAGTGTCATTAAGTGCAAGTTGGCATTGTATTTAACACTAGCATCAAAGGCTGACTCACGTAAAGGTACACATCTGCTCCTGAGAGTAAAAGTCCAAAGTGCACTCTACTGCTTCTACATTAGGCTTTCCTCAGTTTTTACCTTTGGATCTTCTAACAGAAGGCAGACATCGCACTTAAACTGTCAAATCAAAATAGACGATGAACTCAAGAACACAATGTACACAAGTACACAGGTGAACTATACCATTTACCACTAATCTGGACAACACTCTCCAGCTGCCCGCTGTGCCCCGCGTGCATGTTTAGAGATAAGGCTAAAAAGTAACATGGGAATTTCCACATCTTTGACCCATCAGAATTAATCCCAGAGGGAGAAAGGGGAGAATACAGAGTAGTTGCATTTCTTATTTATAAACCTATTGTCTGCAGGAGAGTTAAAGTCGTTACCAATTTTTGCGAATATATTTTAGTTTACCTCGTCTCTACTTCCTTCTGGTATTCCTGCTTCTTTTGCTTTTGGTCTTGTAGCTGCCAAAACAAATTCCAGTTCATCTTTTTCAAAGAGATTAGGGACTTCACCAGAGTTAAGAATATTGTTTACGTCTTCCAAAAACTCCTCCACAACAATCTGCAGATCAGAAAAATGATTAACTATTATTCTCTATTCAAGTAGCTGGAGAAATGTTGCATTGTTTCCGATGAAAATAGTAAGTCTTCCACCTACACCAATGTAAACATTACAGAATGTACGATACTTGCAATAATTCTGAACCTGCAATTTTCACTGTAGTGCGCGTGAAGATTGTAGGAATGTTCTTGCCTTTTGAAGAAGATTGTTAAAAGAAGGAGTTTCTAGTTGTCTGAGGCGAGGCCCCAACAAGGCAACATCCATCACCCTCGTGATGTGTAACCTGGGCTCACCCTTGAGTAGCTGGCACTGAGAAAAACATCGGCACAACACTCGCTCACGATAAATACCCCATGTGGTACAAAAGAGACTTCACTCCAGTCGAATATAAACATTGTTTGTATTCAACACACGTATATAATCAATGCAACATAAACATTATGTACCTTTGGGCATAAATCACACTTGGAAATAGTACTAGCAGTACTAGGCCCACTCGTGTTATGATAGTATGAAAAATATGCACACTGGGGACAATTCCAAAACATACCCCCCAACACATTGTACATAGAACCCTTATGCGATGCTACACGCTATATACCCGTGGCCCACCCCAACAATCCCTATACTTCAATCTCACACAGTTATAGGGGGAACCCTGGGTAACAAAGAAATCAGAACCATGTACATTCGGGAGCTTAAACCACTTTTTAGCAGCATTGCGGACCGGGGCCTCGAGGGAAACACTAGTGTCAAATGTAAAGTGTTTTTGGTATGACATTAACTAATAAAACCACATCGGCAGCCAATGTTGTGAAACACTGGTGGTACACACGCACAGTCACCTCCGCACAAACACTCGCACCGCACCGCTACTCAGTGCCACTGATACCAGCCAGTCCATATGGAACATTCTTACTCTCATACACACTCAACACCCTAATGCGGTGCACTGATATTCAGAAGTTCAATGGATAACACTCTGCAAACCCCAAGGCCCAAAACCTCCCTCCGCCCACAAGTTCACACCGACTGTCCTATGACCCCGATGGAAGTTTACCAGGTCTCACTTAGTCTGGTCTCGCCAGAACTGGTGGAGAAAGTAACAAATTTTAATTTAGAGTTGGCAGTAAATGATAGGGGGGTTTCAGCCACTGAGGAAATTACCCATTGATCTCAAAACACAAAGGAGTCACGCAGTTTATTGATCTGCTGCAGAATTGTCTCTGAAGCATTCTTCCAGCCCAATCTCTCTTGCCACTACCTGGCAGCACAATGTCTTTGAGAGGGGCCAGGTGAGGAGAGGCCAGTTGGTCCACCGATATAAGGGTCAGGAAGGGAGCAGCCATGAATGTGCAATTAACACAGGGGAGCCTCTCGGATGCAGTAGGCACCCCTCCATGTACAAGTTGATCAGTTGTACCTGGGCAGTTTGGGTAGAAGGTCTGGTGCGCACTGGGATGAGTTGCACCAGACACTTCAGGTCACACACACGAAAAATTGCAAATTCCGCACCTCATGGAAATGAGGCACAATGACCGGTGCACATTGAAATGGGTTGCATCAGGTAATTCCAATCACACAAAATGATGAGTCGCAAATTCCGCACCTCCCTAGAAATGAGGCAGCAAGTCCGGTGCACGTTGATTCGGGTTACACCAGACTAGTCTGGTCACACACACAGGTGCAAGTTCAGCAGAGCCACATGGGGTAGAATGAGGCACTAGTATGGGTACACCCCCAACTCCGAGGATCGCACCCTGTGAATAGGACAACACACGCAATGAGCATGCAGTTGCCATGAAACACGAGAGAGATGCCGCACACACGACGAAACGGCAACACAGGGTCCCACAACTGATGAATCCGCTCACCACCAAGACGTTTATGAATGTCGGGGTCCCTGTAGTACAGGAACCATACAGTTTAGATGCTGGCAGGTTTCTGGGGCTCTGCACTAGGCAACCTGGTCTCCAGACAAAGTCCTTAGTCAAGCGCCAACGCCTCGCTATCTATTAGGATTCAGCAGACGAAGTAGGCACTTGTGAGGGCACCACTCTCCAGATGACACAGGTAGATGGTGTAAGCCCCTTGCAGTAGATCTGTAAAATCCCCGACATCTCCGGGAGGAGAGTAGGCCCACCGACGGACCCTTGGGGGCACACTTCAGGGTGCCGCACTCCAACAGGTCTTCAGCCAAGGCCAGCCTCTATTCGGAGAGTTATCCTTCATATGCACGGCAGATTCCTCTGACTGCATGCACCATGCAGTCCGGGTTCTCTGGTCCCACCTCCCTACAAGCATATCTCTTCTTTGCTGAAGCATGGCACCAGTAGTTATACTGAAGTGTGCCTTTGAAGTTGGGGTGGTTTAGAGGGTCTTTCTTTGAAATATAGAGGTCTCCCCTAAAGTTCAGGCCTGTCTGCCAGAGGGCCATGGAATGCCAGATCTAAATCTTTAGTGGGGCCATGATCCTCCCCTAAAGGCTAAGTGTCACAACCTTACCTTCAAATCTATTCCACTCTGCCATCAAATGGCGGAGGTCTGTTATTCCACGGCATGCCCATGGTTTATAGCTGCCTTTTGGGACTTTGTAGATGTGCTCCCCTGACCTCTCGTATCAACTGGGGCCAGGCCCCAAGACATACAGAGTTTTAGAACATAGAAATGACCATATTCCATAAGTGGAATTTCTAAGTGAGTTATTCCCAAACCACCTTCATGGTTGGAAAGAGTGTGGCACTGCGAATCCATTGATAGGAAACATCATGAGGCTGCTCCACCGCAATCCACGGTTGGAGTCCGCAGTAATACCAAGTACTTCCCCATGTTAGCCTATGGGAAGAGCAAGTCTCATAGGTAGTAAAAACACACTTGGGTATCTCACATAACCTGAGTGCATGTGCGCCAAGGTGCACACCGGCCTGTGATAGCAGGCTGAACACAAAGACTCTGACACCATCGGTGGAAGTGCACTCACAGAAGCTTGCAAAGGCATTCTGGATATGGGTTCAACCATTCTTGGTGCACGTGTGCACCCACAGGCCTGCAATAGCAGGCAAGACACAGGGTCACGAGCACCATAGGTGCAAATGTGCACGCACAGTCCTGCAAGTGCAGGCTGGAAACAGAGTCCAGCGCACCATAGGTGCAAGTGCACACACATAAGCCTGCAGGAGCAGGTCAAGCACATAGCCTCTAATGCCATCAGTGCGAGTGCACACATACACCCCTGCATGAGAGGGGGGACGCACAGTCGCTAGAGCCATTGTAGCGAGTGTGCACACCCACGGCTGTAAGGTCAGGCGGGACACATAGCCCTGGGCACTATGGGTGCTGCTGCTCACACACAAGCCTGCAATAGCAAGTGTGCTAACACAGGTCTGCCATGGCAAACCGGACACGTAGTCACTAACACCATGGGTGCAAGTGGGCACACTCAGGCCGGCAACAGCAGGCCTGACCCGGATCTTGGAACATCATAATTGTAGGTAAGCACAGCCTGATCTGTGATGGCAGACAAGACACCTAGACCAAAGAGCACAGATGTAAATGCGCACCCCTAAGCCCGCAGCGGCAGGCTGGACACATATTCAAAGCAGCACAAGGGCCAGGGCGCACTCCCAAGCACGCAATGGCAGACTGGGTATACAGTCAGCACCCCAGAGATGCAAGCGTGCCCACACAGGTCTTCAACGGCAGAGCGGCACCTTTCTAAGAACACCGTGTCTGCACCATTGCCTAACACATGTGGGACAGTGCTCGCATTTTCACACTATCTTGATGGGGAGAAAGTGCCTTGGGCCCGAAGCCACACAATATCCTCTGCAACACTCTAGGAGTCCCCTGTGGGGAGTTAGACTCCAAGGCAGGGGAACACCCACATGGGGGCTCTTTGCGACCTGGACGGGGGGAACAACCATCTGTCACCTGCCCTGACTTCAGCCTACTACCCCCTCAAAACCTTCAGGGCTTCCCTGGGGGGGGGGAGGGGTCCTCTTGATATGAGACGGCCCACTCGGGATTGGCGAGAGTGATGTCAACCTAAGAAGGGCACAAAGTGCGACCCAGAGGCCTGCTATAGCAGGTCTAATACATGATTGATGGCTTATCCAGTGGGTGAAACACTCTGTGCTATGTCCCACTACTAGCCAGTGCAGTACCCACCCCGGGTATGTGGGGCACCCTTTTGCGGGACACACGTAGATACGTTACCAAGACTACACACGTTTGCACCACTTCCTGGTGCGTGCAGGACGTGCAAGCGCACTTTCCCTCTGCAGTACAGCGGGAAGGTGCCCGGAGTCCCAAGGTCGACAGAGAGATGCAGCAAAAACTAGGAGGAAAAAGCAAAACGTTTTGGGGTAATGTCCCCCATAAGAAGGGCCACGTCCAACAAAGATACCTTCCCATTAGTTTTATTCAAACCTTTTGTAGAATTAAAACACACACGCTTGTAATTATGAAAATCGATTCTTCACACATTCAGGTTCACTGACTGACATTCCCACTGCGATGCTAATATCCGTCAAAAACATTCCAGCGCCTAGGCCTACTTCCATTTGTATTGCACAGCTTCTTTCCATGGCTGATATCTATTGAATTAATAGTACAGATATCTTCTATAAGGGGGCTGTCTCTCTTTGACCAGTATGTGGTCACTTTCTGCCAGAAGAAGCAGCTACTGGGATTGCTTGTGCTTATGATCTCCAGGTCTAGATAATTTGTGGTTTTGAACCTTCACAATGACTTTTGGACAAGCTGGCTTTAGTTGGCTCCCACTTGTCCGTCACAGATATACTTATTGACAATATAAGGAAACACTTTGATTAACCCCGTTTTTTCTATGTCTGCACTACGTAGCTTACAATCGGATGCTGGGCAGTATGCATAAAACACTGGTCTTTTGACTCAGAGTGAACATGAGCTAATTAAAATGCAGATTCAGCTACTTGTCACTCCTTTAATTGATTAGGATCAACAACTCGATCGCATTTCTTGTTCTCTAAATAAGAGGGAAGTTTGACTCCTATTTACAGAGCAGGTGTCATACAAATGGGACTGATTCAAGAAATGCCACTAAAATATACATAATTTATTTGAAGCGTAAATGACACATTTTTCCAAAAATAACGCACCTTTCTGTATTTACTTAATGGTCCTTTCAGTAAATTATAGAGGGCTTAAAATACTCATAGTAAAACCTAAGACCTATCTCAGATCTTGTAAACACAGTAAAGTTCACTATGAATATTTTTTCATGCACTAAAATGACACTTTTTCATTTCAGGGAATATTCTTCTGTTCGGTAATATTAATATTTGTCCAGGTACATTTCGTGACTTACAGTAGATGTCATTAATTAATTTGCTCTTGTGGACACTCCGTGCACACTTACTTGGCACTTACTTGGGTTTGCCCACTTTTTAATGTGCATCAGTTAAACATTAAAAGCACAAGTCAGTAACTCCTAGCATAAATATTTGTAACTAACAATTCTATTTTCTTTGGTGAGTTGGAGCATTGTACTTCTGCGAAAATTAAGCTTCGGTGGCTCGTCACTGAATTTGCACTGAACTAATTAAAGGTGTTTTTCCATGTTACCCCTGCAGCTAGCATTATATAGGAAAAAGAGCTTGGAGTTATTACCCAATGACAACACGACTTTCTAACAGTATAATCCTCAGTTACCATGTTTTCATTTGCTGGCCCTAGGTCAGTGGGCAATAAAGAGCTCTCTTTCAGCCAATCAGAGATATATGATGGGTCAAGCATTTCTTAATAGATGCACTACAATAGTTTCTCTAGTGACGCTGGTGCACCACTGGGGCAAAACCTATTTCAGCATGTGACAGTCACATCTGTCTGAGGGCAAAGACAAAACTGGCCAATGGCTAGGGTCTACGTGCAAAAAAAAATAAACAAGCATTTGCTATGCAATAGGTCTCACATTCACACAAGTTTGAGCTATTGGCATTGTAAATGACAATGCCTTTTATTTATGTTTTGGCTTAAACTCTCTAAAATGCAAGACCTTTTGCATTGCAATAAAGGGCCTTCTCGACCGTTTGTTAAATTGTAAATATCAGAGGAAGAGACCGGCCTGCGACGTCGTCAAAGTAGTGATAAATAGTGGAGTGAAGAAGATGTGTAAGTGTTGTAAATTACACAGACACAAAGTGTGAAGTGAGAGTTACATATGATGCGAGCTATAAACACTAACAAAGCGTTCCAATACCTTTCTCTCTGTGATTATACTGTCACGGCTCAGGAGGAAGAGGGAGGGGGGCTATTTCCTGCCCTCTCCGTGCCCTGCTCTCTCCGTGATTTGAGTGTGCAGTGTGGCATTGCATAATGTCATTGTTATCTTTGGCCTAATAAAACACACTCCAGCTGTAGCTGGACCCTGGCTTCACCTCCTGGTGCAGGGCGGGCTGTGCTTTATGGCAGGCATGGAAGTAGGGCGGGATGATCTTGGCTGCAGTTCCGGCCTCGTATGGTGCCCCTGCTATTACTAGTGAGCGAGCGGCACTGAGGTTGTGGTATTGGTATGGTAGGGGTGGTGGTGGTATTGGTGGTGGTGATATTGGTGGTGGTGGCATTGGTGGTATTGGTCGCGGTATTGGTATTTGTGGTGGTGGTATTGCTGGTGGTGGTACTGGTATTGTTGGTGGTGGTATTGGTATTGGTGGTGGTGGTGGTATTGCTGGAGGCATTGGTGGTGGTGGTATTGGTGGTGTTATGTTTCATATAGGTACCCCAATATAGGCTCAGGTAGTCACCTAACCTTTCACCTATATTCTCCCCTACATTACACTGCATGACGGTTCTTAGTACTGACCTTTTACCTAGTTTGGGTAATGCAAAGATGACATGGGGTTTTCTAAGAAAGCTTAAGCCTCATTCAAGTCAAGTCAAGTCAAGTCAAAGTCCACTTTATTCGATTAATTAAAATCATAAAAGTATTCTACAACAAATATCATACATTCATATATCTTAAGAAACAGGTTAAAACAGTATTAAACAGTAGGTGGATTTTAAAAGCAAGTTAAAGAGGCATTATTTACACAAAATTCATTACAGTTTGCACTCATCACTACAATAAACATGAATTCAAGTATTTGTCCTCATCTGTGATTCCAATCTTAACCTTGATCTCTTACGTCTAACAGATGCAGCCAAAAAGCTAGCAGTGCAATACATAATTACAGGGGAATGCATCATCTGTAAATATAACAACGCAGGCTTGTACTGCGTAAAACCCAGCTCCTTCAGAATTGATTTTAAATATCGGGTACGAGGTTCGTGATAAAAAGAACAGAAGAACAGAAAATGGGCATTATCCTGAGTGGAGAAACCATCGCATTTGCATGGGGACGATTCCTCGAGCTTACACCAGTCTTTCTCGTCCCGCAGAACCATATAAATTTGGTTAAAACGGAATTTGGACAGTAGCCACCTATGAAAAGAATTAGTGACCACTGACAAATAAGGAGCCAACTCAAAAGATGGGGTTATCAATACATGAGCCCTCACAGAGGGTTTACATAACTCATCCGCTTCACGCTCGGCCATACGTAATCTGATGAAATTGGTCTTCACCCACAGATACGTAATCTGATTAAATTGGTCTTCACCCACATTATAAATGAGGATTCAGGGAATCAAAGCAGGACAGCAGGCCTAACATCTCCTGCATAAAAACTATGTACAAGTGTCATTCCTTCCGTCATCCTAGTCCGACATGACACAGCAAGGTCTATCCCCAGGGAATACCACTTTGGGTATATATACACACCATATCTTGCCGAGACAGTCATTTTTCCCCGCCCGCAGACACTCCAGCTCGCAGTGGTCTGACATCCCTGGCAGGGTGTCTATCTCGAGACTAAGACGGGGTCCCACAGTCTCTCACTTCAGGTAACGGGGTTGACTTTATCCTAGAGGCATTCTTGGCTTTTACACTCACAAACATGCTAGGTACATCTAGTTAGGGTCCCATCGTAGGAGTACGCATTCTACTGTCATGTATTTTATACTGTATTCATTGTTTTAGCATGATGGTAGAAATCTATCATCCTTTAACTCTGTTGGTGCTTATAATCATTTATTTCTGTTACTGTGGTTGTTTCAGCACACCTATTTTACACTAGAATGACACTGGTTCAATAAATGCTTATTGAAAAACATCCCCACTGTTTATTCTGTGCATCTTTCTGAAACAAAGTGAGCACGAGTGACTGAGCGAAAAGTAATACACTGTTACCACGATCCTGAGGGATGAGGGTTGTCATGTTCGATAGTTGTCAAGAAGTAGTCTCTCCTTGGTAAGAGGGGTCTCTATTGGCACTGTGAGCTAGCTGGTAACATACCCGGTAAGGGTGTCCAGAATCAGTCAGACACCAATCCTACAGTGTATGTTGCCTAAACGCGCAGATCTTATATAGGTTTATAGGAACTACACAACAGTGGTGGTGGTATTGGTGGAAGTATTGGTGGAAGTATTGGTGGGGGTATTGGTGGTGGTGGTGGTATTGGTGGTGGCGGTATTGGGGGTGGTGGTATTGGTGGTGGTATTGGTGGTGGGGGTATTGGTGGTGGTGTTGGTGGTGGTATTGGTGGTATTGGTGGTGGTGGTATTTATAGTGGTGGTGGTCGTATACGTGGTGGTGGTTGTGGTATTGGTATTGGTGATATTGGTGGTGATGGTATTGGTGGTGGTATTGGTGGATGTCTTGGTGGAAGTCTTGGTGGTGGTGGTATTTACTTACCTTCGGTGAGAATATATCTGTAAGAAACATTAGTTAGTTATAGATTACTTACCTTAGAAATGACCCCCAGGCATCAGACTGGATCCGTAACGTTTTTTCGTCAGCAGTACCTCAGTGCGTCAGAAGGTGGCATCAGTAGGCTCCACGTTCGTCGTCGGCATCGTGGTTGCCGGGATGACGTTGCGGCAGCTACTTAGATGCCGCCTTCGCGTGCTGACGTCAGTTCTGTACACGACTTTACGCACCAGAAACACAGATCCATGCAAGACACTGACCATAGGTGCACAAAACTAGCGACCTGAAAGGATGACCTTAACCCGAGAAATCAGTTCGCAGAACGAGGAGGATGGGTGGGGCAGTAAGGAGTCTATCATTAACTAATGTTTCTTACAGATATATCGTTACCGAAGGTAAGTAACTTGTTCATCTGAAAGAAATACGTTTGTTACAGATTCCTTACCTTAGAATAGATACCCCAGCAATACCAACCCCGGTGGTGGGTCAGCGAACCAAGACCCCACCAGTAAGTCCTGGAGAACAGAACGGCCAAAGAAGCCGTCTCTCCAGACTTGGCTGTCCAGACAGTAGTGTTTTGTAAACGTGTGCAGCGATGCCCACGTGGCCTCCTGACAGATGTCATTCAGAGGAACTTCTCTTTCCAAGGCAGTAGTGGCTGCCGTCGCCCTGGTGGAATGGGCGCTTTTTAGCCAGAGAATAGCATGCCTTAATACACAAAATGACCCATTGAGAAATGGTGCATTTGTGTACGGCCTGACCTTTCTTGGCGCCCACGTAGCCAACAAAGAGTTGGTCATCCACCCGGAACTGTTTAGTGCGATCCAGATAGAAAGAGAGCGCACGTTTTGGGTCCAAACGGTGGAGCCTCTTCCTCCTTCGAAGGACGTGAAGGCGGAAAGAAGGTGGGCAAAGTACTGGTCTGTCTTATGTGGAAGGCAGTGACCACCTTAGGAAGGAAGAATGGACAGGTCTTGATAACCACCATGTCCGGATGGACAGACAGGAAAGGAGGTTTGGAAGAAAGGGCTGGAGCTCACTCACCCTTCTAGCAGAAGTGATGGCTATCAGGAAAGCAGTCTTAAGAGTCAAGAGTCTTAAAGGACAGTTATGAAGTGGCTCAAAGGGAGCGCACATTAAATAGGTAAGAACAAGATTCAAGTCCCACTGAGGCATAACGAAGGAGATTGGAGGAAAGAGATGCATTAAGCCTTTTAAGAAACGGTTAACTACGGGGACTTGAAAAGAGAAGGTTGATCTGGCAGCCGAAGGAAGGCAGAGATGGCTAAAAGATAGCCCTTGATAGTGCCCAGAGCAGAGCCCTGCCGGGCTAAAGAAAGAAGGAACATGAGAACTTCAGAAAGAGGGGCAGAAAGGGAATACACAGCCTTTCTTGTGCACCATGCCACAAATTTGTTCCACCAGCAGGCATATACCGTCTTAGTGTAGGGACGCCTGGCTGCCAGGATTACAGCGCAGATTTTGGGAGGCAGGTCGAAAGACATCAACTGCCGCCGCTCAATCTCCACGCAAGGAGGTGGAGACTGGACAGGTTTGGGGGGAGGACCGTCCCCTGCTGCTGCACAGAAGATCCTCCCAAAGAGGCAGTCTGATTGGAGGATCAATGGCCATGTTGAGCAACTCAGGATACCAGACTCTGTGCCCAATTCGGAGCCACAAGAACGACTTGGGCCCGGTCGCGCCTGATCTTCTTCAGCACTCTGGGCAGAAGTGGTATAGGTGGAAAGGCGTACAACAGACTGCAGCTCCACCTGTGACAAAAAGCGCCGCCTAGCGAGTTCCGCCTTGGAAATTCCAAAGCGCAGAATTGCTGACATTCCGGGTTCTCTTCGGTGGCGAATAGATCTAACCAAGGCTCTCCCCACTGTCGAAAGAGACCTTGCACCACCTCCGAGTGAAGACGCCATTCGTGATCCATCATGCACCTGCGGCTGAGTTTGTCCGCCCTGGCGTTCAGAGAACCTGCCATGTGTTGAACCACCAGGGATATGCCCTGATGTTCCAGCCATATCCAGAAGCGAAGGGCCTTCTGACAGAGGGTCCACGACCCCACCCGCCCTGTTTATTGCAGTACCACATGGCTGGGGTGTTGTCCATGAACACCTGCACTACTTCCCCGGACAGAGGGAAGGAATGCTTTCAGTGCAAGACGAATCGCCCGGAGCTCCAGAAGGTTGATGTGAAGCCTGTTCTCCGCTGGAGACCAGAGGCCTCTGATCTCCACCTCTCCCATGTGGCCGCCCCATCCCAGAAGGGACGTGTTCGTCACCACCGTGTGATCTGGTTGGAAAAGGGAGAGGGATCTGCCACTGACCCAATCCTGGTTCGTGAGCCACCACTGCAGTTGTTGAGCAGTGCCCTCCAAGATCTGGACGCAATCGGACAGATTCCCCTGATGCTGCGCCCACTGGAACTTCAGGTCCCACTGCAGAGCCCGCATATGCCACCTGGCATGATCGACCAACAGGATGCAGGAGGCCATGAGGTCCAGCAGTCTCAGAGTCACTCTGACTGAAACTCGGAATTGAGGCTGAAAGATCGGAATCATAGCCCTAATATCCCAAACTCGCTGTTCGGGAGGATAAACCCGAAACCGCATCGTGTCCAGAACTGCTCCAATGAAAAGGAGCTTCTGAGAGGGGGTCAGGTGAGACTTCGGCACATTGATGGAGAACCCCAGCGAATGCAAGAGGTCAGCTGTAGTCTGGAGGTGGGAGACGACTGCCTGGGGCAAGCCCGCCTTGAACAGCCAGTCGTCATGATAAGGAGAAGACTGAAACCCCTGATCTGGGCAGAAGAGCTGCGATCACTGCCATCACTTTCGTGAACACCCAAGGGGCACTGGTAAGGCCAAAGGGAAGCATGGTGAACTGAAAATGCTCGTGGCCTACCGTAGGTAACGCCGGTGGGCCGGCAGGACGGGGATGTGAAAATAAGCGTACTGCAAGTCCAATGCTACCATCCTGTCTTCCGGGTCGAGGGCAGACAAGACCTGAGCCAGCATCAACATCTTGAACTTCTCATTCTGGAGGAAGCGGTTGACGTCCCTGAGATCCAAGATTGGACGAAGGCCCTTGTCCTTTTTGGGAACCAGAAAGTAGTGGGACTAACAACCACGACCTACTTCTGGGACAGGAACGCGCTCGATAGCTCCCTTGGCCAAGAGAGCCGAAACTTCCTGCTGGAGAAGGGCCAGGTGATTCTCCGACATATGTGCTATCGCAGTGGCATGGCTGGAGGGGTAGTCTCGAAGGGGAGGGAGTAGCCCCTTCAGGCTATTTGCAAAACCCACCTGTCCGACGTGATGGTGCACCAGTGGGGGAGGTGATGGTGAATCCTGCCGCCCACTGGCGTTTGATAGGCCTGAAAGGTCGGACTAGGAAGGTTTGGAGGCTGCTGCAGAGGGGGGATTGGTGGACTGGCCCACCCGCTGGCGCCCTGAACCACGGCGTTGATTCCCACGTCCCCAGCTGCGCGAAGGTTGTGTAACTTGCTGCGGCCTATGGCTCTGGGCGGGACGTAGCGGGGCACCCCTTCCGTAGCCACGAAAGGGGTGAAAAGCAGACTGCGCAGGGCAGGTGGAAAGGCCTGTGAGTCCTTGAAGCGGCATCGTCTGCTTTGTCACCAAAAAGGCAACGGCCATCAAAGGGCATGTCCATCAAGGTGTTCTGGACATCCCCTGAAAAACCAGTCGACCTCATCCAGGTGTAGCGACGAAGCGCTACTGATGTTGAAATGGTCCTGCCCAGAGAGTCGGCTGTGTCCAGCCCACAACATATCGTAAGCTTCGCTGCATCCCTCCCGGTGGCGATAGCCTGGGAGAGCACTGCCCGGGCCTCCTCCGGACACTGAGGCAGCACTTGCGCCACCGTATCCCACACCGAGTGGGAATAACGGCCCAAGAGACATGCGGTGTTTACGGACCGCAGTCCTAAGCTGGCGGAAGAGAACATTTTCTTTCCAAGATGGTCCAGCTTCTTCGATTCCTTTTCCGGTGGGGAGGTAGAGAAGGGGCTTTTGGAAGTGGAGGCTTGGACCACCAAGCTCTCCGGGGTGGGGTGTTGGGAAAGGAAAGTGGGGTCGCCCAGAGCCGGGTGGACGCGTCGGGCAAACATCCTGTCCACGGGAGCCCCCGTGTTGGGCCTGGACCAAGTGCCCAAAAGGATGTCGGTGAGGGCCTCATTAAATGGTAGCAAGCCAGTTGAAGCACCTCTGTCAGGAGGTTAGTCCTGACTGCCACCGTAGGAAGCTCGAGGTTAAGAGCCTCAGTCGTCCTACACGACACCACTGCGTACAACGCTCCCTTCTCTGTAGCCATGGTAGGAGGAGACAACATGCCAAGGTCAGGCAAGGTGTCCCAACCACTGGCATCCACCAGTTCCTCTCTCCAGTCCTGCTCACTCTCCTGGTCAGCTAGAGGGTCACCGGACCCCTCCCAGTCCTCCTCCTCAGTATCTGGGTGCCATTCTGGTTGAAAAGGGGCCCCAGGAGTGAACAGGGGCATAAAAAACCCCTCTTGGCGCCAGATCTGGTCGAACGCTGTAGTGGTGCCAGGGGAAGCGGCGCCAGTGGAGGCATAATCAGGTCAACCGACGCCAATCCGTATCCATGCATGGATCCAAGGGGGCCCTGCGGCGCTGGGGCTGGAGCAGGCCTAGGATCCCCAACTGAGTCCGCGGGCCTGAAGGCACGCCGGGGAGTTCAGGACACCCAAAGATGGCGTGCATAGCTTCGTAGAATGTACGAAGCTGGGCGGGAGTCGCTGCAGGTCTCGGGAAGGGAGGGAAACGTGGAGTTGACTATTAAGGCTCTGTGCGCGGAACCGCGGGAGGGACACTACCCGCATGCCTCGTCGGGTCGGCCGACCGACAAGGAGAAGTCGAAGAGCGACAATGCTTCTTTGACTTCTTCTTATGCTTCGACTTACCCGACCCCGAGTGCAAAGTTTTCGTAGACTTGGAACAGGAATGATGGTGGCTCAGCAACAAGTCCCTCAACCTCCCTCACGACCGGGACCTCGAACAGCGTCGAGCCGACTGCCGGTGCTCAAGCAGCTTTCGAGACCGCTCCCACAAAGCCTTCGGCGCCATCGACCGGCAGTCGGAGCACGACTTGGGGTCGAGGTCGCGCTCCAGGCAAAAAAGACACATCCAGTGCGTAACCGTCACCGACATCACTCGATGACAGGAACCACATGACTTGAAGCCGGGCATCCCTCGTGCACCTAAGGAGTTGAAGACTCGAAAAAAGAAGTTGACAAAAGTCGAGAAAAAGTTAGTCAAAAAATGACTGCGGTATCGCTCTTCCTGGCGCGGAAAAAGAAAGAACTGACATCAGTGCGCGAAGGCAGCGTCTAAGTAGCTGCCGTGATGTTATCCCTGCAACCACGATGCCGACGATGGACGCGGAGCCAACTGATGCCACCTTCCGACGCACAGAGGTACTGCTGACTAAAAAACTTTCAGGATCCACCCTGCCGCCTGGGGGTAATTTCTAAGGTAAGGAAGCCATAACTAACGTGTTTCTTTCAGATGGTGGTATTGGTATTGGCGTTGGTATATTAGTAGTGGTGTATTGGTGGTGGTGGTGGTATTGGTGGTGGTGGTGGTATTGGTGGCTGTGGTGGTGTTGTTGCTGTTGTTTATAAAAGAGGCTTTTGAAAACAACCTTTTCAGGTGGCTTTAGTGCAGATGACTTGTAACACAGATGTGCTGTTGTCAGCTTCAGCCTATTCGTACATGATTATGTGCTACCTAAAATTCACATGACTTAATTCGCTAATCATTCCTAAATCCATTTTACTGGGGGGATGGGGGAGGGGGACTGAAACAGACTCAAGATAATGCTGGGTTAAAGTGATTGAAAGAGGGCGCTCTTGTTACAGGGGCGGGTGTGCTGCTTAAAAAACACACAAGCGATTTAGGCTGAAGCAGCGCATGTCCGGCCTGCAGTAAAAGAAACTCAATAAAGTAAATAGTGCTTACAGACTAAATAAAAGGTCCTGTGTAACAACCGAAGTAAAGGGGGCCAGTAGCCATAGGAGGTTACAAATGAAGACACCGTACTAAGGAGGGACTAACAAGCCTATTAACGAATCCGAAGGCAACATTTACGAAAGACAATGACACAAGCCAATGAAAAATATGAGCGGAGAGTGTGCGCTGGCCTCTCTCTCATACTCTACAACAGGAGTCTTGCAGAGCGACCAGCGAATGCGTGCTGCTGCTAGGCTCGACCTAACTCTATGACTCGCCGTCTCTTTAGGCATGGTATTGCTGAAATAGCTTAATCACAGCATGGTTGATGGGGTTTGCCTGTGGTGCTAGGTCCAAGGACCCAAACCTCACTGAACTCTCATTGTTATGGACAAGAATATGTTTTCACATCCTTCTTTGTTTTAGAGGCGTGTTAGCGTGCGCTCATTACAAGGGGGATGCGAGCATCTAAATTTGAAATACCATCTCCGCCCTTTCCTCCACTTACCCAATGAGCCTTCAATTGCTGTGTTGTTCAGAACTTTTAAAGTCCTGTTATAACAAGAGCCAGGCTATACACCTAATGCAAAAAGTACAACAGCATTGCAGGACAGGTAAGGGTGGTAAATAGGGTCTGTTCTCATAAAAAAATCACTTTTAACTGCAACATACGAAATATTTTTTTTACCTACAAAATGTAAGAGTTATAGTTGGGAGGGTGGGGAAAAAGAATTTTAAAAAAACACAAAATCACAAATTTATACCACTGGAAAATGGTTCAAAATTGCTAACGTTTCACCTAGCAGAATGTTCAACTCCAGGGGATGTAGTACTACTATTAACACTGCCCTTATGGTTTCCAATATCCCAACATGCAAAGACATTCCAGCCAAAAGATCCAGGATTGACGAAAGGTGTCACAGATGACATACCAGCCTCTTAGTAGCTAATGCTATTTAACGCAGCCCAGCCACCACTAAAATAAGTACAGTGAGGTGGGGCACAAGCTAGCTTGGTGTCACACCAGTTAATATGTCTGAGAACCACCTTTAAAGATGTAGACTTCACCTTCAGTATGCAGCTGTCAAAGAAGATAGCTGGGCAAGCAGGGATGGGATATGATAGGTCTCTAGAATCACTTATTCTGATATCACTTCCAGTGATGTCACTCAACATGATGTCATTGTATATTGCCCATGCTGAGTAGTCCCCCTACTACTTGTGTAGGATTTGTGACTTGTATTAATATCATCGGGGATTACCGGTATAGAACAATAAGTATGAGTTACTTACCTTCGGTAACGATGTATCTGGTAGAGACGATTCTAGCCGCAGATTCCTTCACATAGAATTATCCCCAGGCGTGAGACTGGATCCAAAACTTTTTGCCACAGCATCCCTGCGTGCCGGGGGCGGGGCGACATCACGCGACTCCGCCCAGGCGTCATCCGCGTACGTGACGTCAGCGAGGTCACATAAGACCTGCCCCGGCGCGCCCATGTCAGTTTTCTTCAGAGAACTTTTCCGCACCACAACGCGGAACCACCAGATAAAAGCTGTGGGAGCATGGAAACAGTGTGCGAAGAGCAGAAAAATGGGAAAGAAACAGTGACTAACACCACCACCAGGGTAGGGCTAACCGCAGAACCCAAGGACAGGGAAAGAAGAAAGAAGAAGAAGAAGAAGAAGAAGCAGAAACCTGCGCAGTCACCCTGCCCGCACATAGACAACCTCCCATCCCTGTGCCCCGGAGGCAAGAAGAGGCGTAAAAGTCATGGCACACGTAGGAAGCCCACCCCCCTCATCCTGAGCAAGGAATGGGACCAGTCCCAAGACAGACAGGGACAACAAACCTCCAAGCCACCCCAACCTAGAGGGCAACCACCCACAAGGGACAAGGGCAAGACAAGGCCAGATGGCCATTAATCAGAGGATAGCAATGGAAGGAAGGGAGGGGAGGGAGGACAGGGATAGAACGCAATCCCCCCCAAACCTGGAGTAGCCAGAGCAGCAGGGCTCCGGAGCACCGGAACCCCATCCTTCAAGGACCAAAGGAGGAATGAACTGCCCCAAGACGGAGCCACCCGTCAAGAACAAGGAAGGCACTCACAGTAGACACAGCCCCCTACCAGGAGGCGAGTACCGAAGACCAACTCAAGGGTCCTCACAGAATAAGGGAGGGCGGGCGGCCCGTGAAGGAATCTGCGGCTAGAATCGTCTCTACCAGATACATCGTTACCGAAGGTAAGTAACTCGTACATCTGATAGAGACTAGTAGCCGCAGATTCCTTCACGTAGAATAGATACCCTAGCAATACCCCCTGGGAAGGAGGGTCTGCGAAAGGACCCCACCAGCCAATGCAGAACAGAGGGCCCCACAGGGAACCAGATCTGTGGACCCGGTAGAACCTCACCCCTGCCAGGCCAAGGGAACCCCCACAAGCAGGACCCCACCGACCCCAAGGGGAGGTAGGAGGGAAAGAAGCCTGAAGAGACTTGTACACTCACAGCAGAGGAATCAAGGGCAAGGACTGAGAGGCCGAAGCACCCCACTCCCTCACAAGGCAACATAGCTTCCGCCCAATGCCAAGACAGGAAAAGCAGAAGAAAAGAAGAAGAAGCCTAGAGGACCCAAGGAAACTAGGGGAAAGAAGGCGAACCCACTCCAGATGGAGAGCAGCCTGCCAGCCAGAACAGCACCGGCAGTCAAAGCCAGAAGCAAGAAGAACAGCCCGAGGCCCCAGGAAGGCCGAGTAGGCGATGCCCGGCAAGGGAGACACAGGATCATCACAGACCTCAGGACAGGAGCAGGAAGAGGAGGAGATGCCCGGGCCACCACTACGAGTGGCCGCGCAAACGACCTCAGGAAGCAAAAGCAACCTACCTAAACGCCATGGAGAACAGGCACCCGAAGGCGACTAGAACCCTCTAGCAGAGCGCAAGCCATATGACAGCTACCACTACCCCATATAGGGTATGTTAAGTCCCAAGATATGGGAACCCTCTTTGGAAGAACTTCCGCAGCAGAGGAAAAAACAAAAGAGCCACGGGGAAAAAAACACCCCCGTTGAAGGCTTGACAAGCAGCCCAAGCAAAGCAGAAGGCCCAATCTCAGGGCCAAGTCTGCGCAACAACTCCTGCAGAACCACACACAATCAACACAAGGGTCGTCCAGCAGCCAGCAATGCCAAAGTCCCAAGGAAGGACGTAAACGGCTAGAAAACACACTGCACAGTCAGAACAGCCGGCCTAAGAAGGCCCAGAATCAACCCAACTCAGAAGTCACTGAGGAGGGGACGGAGGAGGAGGATAAGGTGGAGGAGGAGGACGGAGCCCTGCAAAGTCCGGGGCATGGAACAACAGGCTGCCATCAAACGGAAGGTCGATGAGACGCTCCCGAATTTTCTCAGGGAATGCTCCGTCCCGAAGCCAAGCATGGCGACGGAGAGCGACAGAGGAAGCCATGGCCCGGCCCAGCACCTCCGAGATCTCCAGAGCGGGGCGAAGAAAAAAAGCCTCAAGCTCCCGGGCATCCAACGCATGATGCCGCAAATCCACCAGGCCAGACTCCTGGGACGCTGCAGATCACAGAGACTCCGCCGAGTTCCACAAACAGGAGGAGGCCCTGGCCAGCACACACAAGGTGTTAAGGGCCCGCAGGGCCGCGCTGGTCGAGGCGAACATGTTGCGTCCCCAAGAGTCCAGCCAGCGGGCCTCTTGGGACGGCGGAGTCAACAGCGGCGGCAGGGAGGGAAAAGCAGTCCACAAAAGGGGGCTGGCGGCTGAGGGGTGAAGGGAAAAACACGCCGGGTCATGCTGCACCGGGAGGAGGCTTCCAAGCCCCCGTCAGGGAAGAAAGGAGCGAACCTTCAAAGGGAAGTAAGATTTCCCTCCCACCAGAGCCCTGGTGGAGGACCTCCAATATATGGTCCGCCGGAAAGTGAGCCACCGGATCACCCATGCGCAGGATGCCCACAGCTGTGGACACCGTGTGAGCGAAGGCCGCACCTGTCTCCGTAGGGCCCTGCGGTGGAGAAATCAGCTCCTCCGTGGGAGACGGCTGCAAACTAAGGCAGCCGTCCCCGAGGCCAAGCGGGGCGGGCAAGGGCCAGACCAGGAAGTCAGAAGGAGCCAAAGAATGAGGGACCTGCCGCGCTTCCGACAAACACCTCTGCCCCAGGAACGGCGGGGAGTCACCCTTCGACGCCGGTGAAAAAGACACCACACGGCGACCAGTCTCCGGGGAGGATGACACCAATATGCATGCCTCCAGAGAAGAAGGAGCGTCTGAAGACGAATCCGCGGTACGACCCCTGCACGGAGCCGTAGAATCTGCTGCCTGAGGTAGGACGTCGGCACCAGCCTGCGTCGCCGGACAAGGGACCTCCAAGTCACCTCGCACCAGGGACCGGAGTGGAGACTGAAGTAAAGCTGGAGCCACACCGGCCCCGGGGCGGCGCCAGAGTGACGCCGCCCCGGAGTGACGCTGACCCGACCTCCGCCGAGGCAGCCACCTGTGCAGGGGATCGAGACGGGCCTGGGAAGTGGCACAAAGCCCTCTGAAAGGTGAAGATCGCTCAGCAACCCATGCGCGGTGCCAGGGACGATTCAACCTCCGACTCGTCCTCTGACGAGGCAGCCACCTGCGTGGAGGGACGAGAGGGGCCCGGAGAGGGACGAGGGGTCTCCCCTCGGCCTCGACCCAGAGCGGGACGAGGAGGGTCCACCGACCTCCGTGGCTCCGCACGGACCAGCTGCTGCCGGCGCCATAGCGGCGTCACCTCGGCCTTAGACAGGACCACTCTGTCAAAGGACCGAGAGGGGCTCGGGGATGCGACCCGAGCCTCGGCGACCTTCCGCGACACCACAGGGACCCCCACGGGAGTCTGCGGCGAGGCAGAGACACCGTGGCCTGAAGTAGGAGCCGCACCCCAACAGTACCACATCCTCCAAGCCTGGATCCGAACCAGTCGGCGCCGGGGCCGGAGCCACCGGTGGCATCGCAGAGGGTCCTGCACAGAGCGAGGGATCCGCCGACGCCCCAGAAGGGGAAGGAGGAGGAGACGCCAGCGAGGCCTGCAAAGCCGCCGCGTATGTCTCTATTTGGACTCTCGACGCCCCAACACCGGGAAACGGTGGATAGGACGACACGCGGCCGCATCACCCGTGGAGAGTCCACGCCCCTGGGAGGCCTGAAACCAGCGCCCGGGGACAAACTGCGACACTTACCCACCGGGGAGTGACGCTCACGTGACATCGGAGAAAGGCGAGGACGACGACCATGGCCGAGGCTGAAGCCGTCCGTCAAAGCAGAATGAGGGGAGGACATCGACCTGGAGTGATGCGCCGAGAGAAGTTTCATCCGGTACTCCCGCGGCGACTTCGGCTTCAAGTGTTGGCACTGCGTACAGTCTGTGGTGCTGTGATCCTCCCCCAAACACCACATACAAATGAGGTGAGGGTCCGTCGCCGACATAAGATGCCCACAAGACGTGCAAGACTTAAAGCACGAAGGCATTCGCACACTGTTCCACAAAACAATGGAAGATAAAAGGGTCCTATAACAGGCCCGTAGCCAGGATCGGATCCGCGTTGCACGTGGGTGCGCCGGGGCGGGTCTTATGTGACCTCGCTGACGTCACGTACGCGGACAATACCTGGGTGGAGTCGCGTGATGTCGCCCCGCCTCTGGCGCGCAGGGACGCTGTGGCAAAAAGTTTCCGGATCCAGCCTCACGCCTGGGGATAATTCTATGTGAAGGAATCTGCGGCTAATAGTCTATCAGATTAGTACAATACAGCTTCGTGGAAAGCCTGGCTGCTCCACAGTCTCCTTTTCGGCTCCGCCGTGAGGGGAACGGCTCCTGCCACTTGCCTGCTCTTCTTCCTGACCAGCCGCGAGGGAACCGGCTCGCTGGCTGATTGCTCTGCCCTCCAGGTCCCACACCACAAGGACTACAAGCCCCAGCAGGCTTTGCCAGATGCCTGCTGAGGGCGTCATCGCGGCGCCAGGAGGCGCGTTAAATTGCGAGTGGCCCTCCCGCAGCGTGGGATGCGCGCGGGCGTGCCCGGGCGAAGCCCCGGCCAAGGGCGGGCCCGTCAAAGGCCAGAAGAGGCTGGGCTGGGCCACCCCCCTTGGTTTTTACACACCTTCTTCTTTGAACAAACCAACTTCCATAGATAGAATGCTTCAGAGAGCTATTGGAGTTGTCGCCACTGAAATTTAACTAACTGAAAGACGACTGTCTCTCACCCCCGATTTAGCACTACCCATTAGCCTGCATGATGAAACAGATTCACCACCACCCACACTCCAGGAACCTTCAACCTCAACCTCCCCTCCCAGGACCCGGGCAGCGGGCTCCGTGGATGTGGTTTACCACAAAGGTGCTCGCCCCAAAGTCAAGAAAACCAAACCAGCTACATTACTGGGCCGAAAGCGAAAGGAACAAACACTGACACATCAGACTCCTGGAATCCAAAGGGAGGCGACACTGGGGACACCCCTACAGTCGGAGCTGGAACAGCCTCCCTGGGTTATGGACGTAATGGTGGACCTGCAGGTCCAAGTAAGGACTATTGTGAAGGACGAGATAAAAAACATTCGGGAAAGGATAGATAAACTTACTAAAATGGTCGAGTCATAAGTGGACAAGTTTGATGCAGTACTAAGGGCAAAGGAATCACTTGATCTTGTAAATACAAATCAGGTCCCCCAAGCAATTAACCCTGATCTCCTAGCGATCACCAACACACCAACATCCATCCTAACGAATCATCCTAACCAGGAGGGAGGGGGACAGAGCCTGAAAAATATAGTGGGGATAGGATAAGGAACCAGCTCACACCACAAGGAGCCCAAACAGGGGACGCAGTCAGGAAAGGAAAAAGTCCAAACTCCAGCCTTTCTTCGTACAAACAACGCTTGCAGTGAGAGGACAGGGAATAAAAAAGCTTCACACAAGGGTAGACATGACACAGGGCCATCCCTCCCAGTAATAAATCTCCCCCCAGTGTCGACCCCCTACGTAGTCATCTTAACAGGTGTCCCCGAACTGAAAAAAGAGGCCAGAGAGTCATATCTTGATCTAAGAAATAAATGTTCGCATTCGCTAGCTAACAACAGACAGTTTTCTTACAGAGACATTAATGAAATCATGGCCCGCAGGGTGAGTTTGGTGGGATGGGGACCAAAAAACACACTCGGGGATTGTGTTATGATCAATTTTAAAACTCCAGCGCTTGTAGAATCCCTTTTAGATTGCTGTGACCAGAGAGACGGGGGGGGGGCATTAGTTGTCTACCATTAGGCCATTTTTAGCCCCCCCCCACATATTCCATCAGCAAGACGAAAACAAGATCAATGGAGGGGGGAATGGCCACAGGGAAATTTCTTCTCTGTACTAGGCCAGGGCCAACCTTCTCCCCTACTCTTTAATATCCCAGTACAAAATAGCTATAACCCCCTAGAATCAGTAGATTGACTCTCTCGAGAGAGGTTCCCCCACAAGAGTTCCATAATCAACTAGGAAAGATGGGGACACAGCAAAAGACAAGATAACAGAGGAGGAAACCCTCAATACAGAGCTTGGGGACAGAAATGGGAAGCGAGACAAGCATATCGAAGCGACCAGGGACCACATATATGACAGCAATCACGATCTCTCCAACCCCTGGACCCCCCCACCATGAAACGCAGACCTTGATCACACCCATAGGGATATAGTTACCTCCTTACACTCTCTGAAAGGTGTCCACGATCTAACCAATAGTGCCGAAACAGCATATCGAAAGGAGCACCACCAACTCCCATTGGGCAGCCAAGACAATGAAATCATAATTCTCCCCTCTTCAATTGACAAAATAGGCCTTGCCACCCTCCAAATTCTTTCTTGGAACGTAGCTGGACTACCCTCCAAATTGGACTATTCGTAATGGGGTTCCTTTATAGAGCAGCATGAAATATGCATGTTCCAAGAAACATGAGCCAAAGATAACCTATGCAAAATGGGCTATGCATCGTTTAACATCTCAGCTACTCATGGGGGAAAGGGCAGAACTTCTGGAGGTTTATGTACCTGGGTCGCAGTCTACTTGGATTGTGAGGCAAAAAAGCTGGAGAGTTTCTTGCGTGGTATTCTCTGTGTACTCCTTACCTCTCATAAGGGTCTTGACATAGCACTAATTAAAGTATACTCTCGTCCAGTACCCAAGGGAAGGGAGTCCACTACACTAGAACAACTAACTACTTGTCTGTCAACCATACCCGCAAACTTTGGGGTAGTCATCGTGGGGATTTTAATTGTCAATTTGAACCTTTGAAAGGGCTGGTCACGGGCACTCTTTGTGAAGAGGATAACTACTGGTCCATCCCAGAGCCCACTATACTCCACACAAGGGCATGGACCCCACTAGCATTACAGTTAAGCACACTCACACTATACTTCTCACTGAGAGCTTGTACTGGCCGCACTCCATCTGACACCTTCAGGAACCACACGTTTAATAGACAGGGGCATACTTCTATCATTGACTATATAATGGAAGACACAAAATCATAGTATAGAGTACTCGATAAGCCCCCGTCTAGATAGCGACCACAATGCCCTCATTTTATCACTATCAATACCACAGGCCAAGAAATCACTCGGTAACTTGACACCTGCAGACACATGTTTAACCCAGTACAACGGAGGGAGAAGAGTGCGCTGGGGTGAACTTTCCCAGTCAGTAGAAAAATTGGCTAAGCTATCTCAACATATCCTTCCATACCTCAAGGCTGCACTTGAAGCTACAGAGACAGAGGGCATACCCAGTTGCAATTCAATCATTTTTAAAAACTATCAAGAGCTGTTTACTTCTATGGCCGTTTTTTTCTACCAAAATAAAAAACCTAGGGCAACTAAAAAGTCTCAACACCCGTGTTTTAACCCTGATTGCCGTATGGCTAAACAGGCCTTAACCCCTGCTATCAAAAACAATGACAGGCAAGTGATCAAAGCTGCACGGGTAAAATATAAGAATGACATTATAAAGACCAAAAAAAGCTGGGAATCGCAACAATGGGCTGAGCTCAGAAGTGCCCTACTAAATCACGATCTTAGGTCCTTTTGGAACATTATCAACTCAGGGTCCAAGGAGGGCAAATCAGCCATTGAACCTAATATCAGTGAAGAGTTGTGGAAGGCACACTTTGAAACACTTTACTCAAGGGCTGTAGCAGGGGAAGGGCTAGCCAAAAGACCCCTACTGTCCCCTTGCATGACACCTATAGAAAGCCCATCGATAACACTGAAAGAGGAACGCAATGCCTTGGGCTTGATCAAACCAACAAAAGCTGCCAGGCTGGACAAGATCCCCAGAGATCTTTTTCGTTCCGAGCCGACTGTATGGGCCCCTTATTAATTCACACTTTTTAATGCAATCCTCCAGGACATGACAATCCCAACCACTTGGGCCGAGGCCGAAATAATCCCAATATATAAAAGGGGCTCCCCGCTTCTACCTACCAACTATCGCCCGATTAGCTTAATAGAGGTAAGTCAAAAAATCTTTGCTCGGGTCCTGCATATTTGGATGGAGGAGCATAACATTCTTACTCCTCTCCAAGCCGGGTTTCGAGCAAGATTATCAACCGACCAGAATTTAAGGCTACAGATGATTCAGTGGAAAACTGTGAGAATAGAGAGTGGCAGCCTCTATCTCATCTTTGTAGACCTTAAATCAGCCTTCGACCTAGTACCAAGGGACAAACGGTGGGCACCCTATTAGACATGGGAGTCCCAGATTATCTTTGTCATCAGATAAAAGGTCTTCACAAGGGCAACTTTGCTCGAATCAGATTTGGCAAAAATGGTGAACTTTCATCCCCCTGCCTGTCGAGAGAGGGGTCCGGCAGGGCTGTGTCCTGGCCCCAACTCTCTCCAGCCTCTTCATTAATGGCTTGATTGAATCACTGAGCGCTGGGACAAACATTGACGCGCCAAAGTTAGCAAAACGATTAATACCTGCCCTCATGTTTGCAGATGACACGCTTTTGTTAGCACAATCCCCTATGGGAATCCAGAGGACACTAAATAACTTCAGCGCCTTCTGCAAACATCGGGGACTCAAAATCAATGCGCAAAAAACCAAGTACATGGCTTTCAATGTAGGCAATTCCACCCGTCTAAACCCCTGTCTGGACGGTAGTCCTCTAGAGAGGGTGCCCATTTTTGACTCTCTGGGAATAACATTGACAGAAAGATTGGACTGGGGAGCCCAAATCAGTAAAATAGGTCTAAAATTATCTCAGATTACGGGTGGCATTTTAAAACTAAATAGGTCCTGCTATGATAAACTGGTGAGTCCGGCTGTGGATATTTACAAGGCCCAGGCCAGGACGGCTGCACTCTATGGAGCAGAACTCTGGGGGCACTGTCCATCTGGCCAGATAGCCCGCACTGAGAATTCATTTGCCAGGCAACTCATGGGGTTACCACCTAGCACACCTCTAACACCTTTACGTATGGACCTAGGGATTAGACCATTGAGGAAGAACCTGCACTTAGGCCCATATTGTACTGGTGGGGCTTGTGGTCTACCCCTGAATTGGTCTCCTATAGAGAAGAACTGACTGATGTCATGGGGCTACGAGGTGCAGGGAAGTTGCCCTTGTTATCGTACATTAAGAAAACATGTGTGGATTTGGGCAGGGGTAGACTCTGGCATAACGCTGAGGAAACCTCCCAAATAACCTCTAGAAAAGTTCTGGCAGAGAGTTTCAGAGAACATAAACACTCTCAGCTGGAGAGGAGACCCTCGCTAGGGAGACTGACGGGCAAGTTTCTCGACATAAAAACTATATATGTTTTAGAACCAGTGCTAGATGATATACAGCCGCTCCTGGTAAAAAAGCTCTATCTGCAATTCAGGCATGGAGTCCTACCATTACGCTCATTTACAAAAAAGTGGGACGGACACACAAACGCAGACTGCCCTGTATGCCCCAACGTAGAAGAGACCGACCTCCATGTGATATTTTTCTGTCAGGGTATAAGAAGGCAAGACCACGATGGCTAATCCAGCTTTGTAGAAACATGGGGTCCATTCACTGTCGTGAAATGTATAGGATTTTCAAATTTGATACACGCATCCCCATTGTTTTTTCAATCTCACGTTATTTATAATCCATGTGGCATACACGCAGAGCCATTCTAAAGAACCAGTAAATAGGCTACATAAGTGTACATGATTATCTTTTTTTTAAAGAAACGATTAATTTGTGATAAAAATGTTGATTTTTAAGCTTTTCATTACTTGAACTAGAATGTACATAGAACTGAATCTTTATTGTATATGGCTCTTACTCTATTTTTGCAATCACCTTGACAATTGGAGATAAATATGTTGGCAGAGTAAATGCACACATAAGATTTAGTCATCTACTGCACTTCCCATAAGCACTTTATGTCCTGTTTTTAAAGTTGGTTGAAGCCCGGAAATGCTGCTACACTGTGTGGATGTGATTCCCTTTATATTTTCCATGTAATTGGATTTTACCTATTTTATACTATTGTTTTTTAAATGTGCTTTCATGGCCATTTTGAGCCGAAATAAGTTTTATGATATCATCGGGGGCAATGTCAACTTAAATCAACTGGTTTAATTTCTGATAACATCTTTGTCTAAACACCTTTTGTACTGCCATCTTTGTATAAACACCTTTTGCACTGTCTCTCTATTACACAAAAAAAATAGATATAATGGCTTGTAGTAGTAGCTTGTAATTATTATCACTTGTGGGGCAGGTACAGGTTGGCACACAAGTGCACATCCATACTCTCACAAGAGCACACACATAGACCCACTATTCACAAGCACATGTACGCTCAGACCCACTCACACGACAATACACATACATTCATGCATTGTCACTAGCACCCAAATATTTAAAATAAAAATACTTACTGAGCTGCTGTGATGACTGCAAGTCCAGCGGGGAGTGGGAGGGGAAGAAGAAGGTGCTGGAAGAAACTGGACAATTTGGGGTGGGAAGAGAAAACTAGAAGATTTTGCCGCCTCCTCTTAGTGGCTGACTTTGTCATGGGTCAGCCAATGAGAGGAAGACTTTCCCTAACTCATTACAGAGTGGGATGGGGTCAGTGAGAGTTGCTGACCCCACCCTACTCTGTGACGAGACATCACTGATAAGACAGTCAATCCTGGGCATTACAGAGGGTGAACCTGAGGACTGTTGGTGATGTTGACCCTTGTCATGAGGACATGCCCTTTGCTCGGGCTGTCAGATACCGGCGAGTTTAGCGAATGTGAAGCACCTGGCTGCCTGACCCTGACATGGAGAGTGTCTGTCAGGCTGACATTTGCTCAGACTCACAGATTCTCATTATGGTTTGCAAAATCGATGGCGGTGGAGACCTTCCGCCATTAATAACAGGCTTCCCCTGCCGGCATGTACAATTCAGAAAGCTGGTGCGGATGCGTTTTTAAGCATATTCTGGGAGTATTCAGAATAACATTTTAAATTTTTTTTGCAGACTGTGAGAGTTCAAGTTCATTCATTTTAAGCATGCATACCTGTGTGTCCGTGAAGAGGAAGACCATGTCTTTATCTTCAACTCCAGCCATCTTGTACAGTTTCCTTAGATCTTCATGGAAGCTATCATAATTATAGCCACGACTCAGTTCTATTTGGAAGCATTTATAGGCACACATGTGAGCAGCAAGTCGAGTAAGGGACTGTTTGCCTGTTCCTCCTACTCCAACTAGGAGCGCATTTCCTCTTTCTTGTCGAATCATCCGCGCAATTCTGTGTGAAATTTAGAAAGGATAAAAAGGGTTTTGGTATTATTGTTCTTTATTGGCATTTTCAAAGTTTTAGTAAACATAATTCAACTTGAGGTAATAAGTAATACCAATTTCTTAACTAATGTGTTAAGGCGGGTAAATAATTTATCAATCGCTATTCAACTTTATCGCAGATATAAGCACACAACACATAGGAACTCACACGCTCATAGGCCCTGGAAGAGGTGGGGACATGTTCTGGTAAGCCGTGCTTTAAAGAGGCAGGTCAGTTGTCATACTTGTAGTAGTTGGGGCTTGTGTGCATGTTTTAGGTTAGCTTGGACTGTTCTGGTGGCTCAATGGACAACCCTATAGTCACAGTTCGAAAGCCTGTGGTTCCACTCAATCTTCATTCATTCAAGGTTTATAAAGCAAGTCCCAGTGATAGGAGTAAGAAGAAACATCCTTTATTATTTAAGCACCGCCTCAGAGGTTAACTGTACTACAGATACATCTGTCCTGGTTGTTTAGTGAAGCTCAACGGGTACAGTTTACACATTTAAGGTGCTTCTTGGAGTAGAAAAGAATAGCTTAAAAGGTACTCAGTGCAAACCATTCTATCAGACTCTCATCTAGAATATGATGATAGATTTGTTAAAAAACATTTTGCATTTTATATTCTAAGTAAGAGGTATTACATCATCAAGAGATGAGATAATACCACTGTCAGCAAGCACCACAAGTAGTGATAACTTCACACCTTTAAATGGTGAAAAATATGCAAGCTATTCCTCATATACATCTTAGCTTTTGCTAATAGTTAGATTACAAGTTACAGTAATGAACAAGTTACTTACCTTTGGTGACACCTTACCTGGTAGAGACTCTGTCTAGTCACATATTCCTTACCTAAGAATTATCCACAGGCATCAGAGTGGATTCAGAATTTTTTTCATGAGCAGTACCTCTGCGAGCTGGTAGGTGGTGTTGTTCAGCTCCGCGTTCCGTCATCTGCACCGGAAGTGACCTGCCTGGTATCTATATAGGTGCCACCCCAGTGTGCTGGCATCAGTTTCTTTTCACAACTTTCCACACCAGGAGCGCAGAGCCACAAAAAACACTGCTCACTGGTGTGTAAAAACTAAACCCCTGAAAAAGGAACAGCCCTGTCCCTAGAATCCGTTCGCAGAGCGGGGAGGATGGGTGGGTCGTTAAGGAATTTGCGGCTAGATAGAGTCTCTACCAGATAAAGCATTAAAGAAGGTAAGTAACTTGTTCAAATGATAGAGACTTCTAGCTGCAGATACCTTAACTTAGATTAGATATCCAAGCAATACTGTAGGAAAGTGCTC
The DNA here is from genome assembly GCF_964204655.1 of Triturus cristatus. NCBI lineage: Eukaryota > Metazoa > Chordata > Amphibia > Caudata > Salamandridae > Triturus > Triturus cristatus. The sequence goes on along the minus strand of NC_140581.1, from coordinate 1,183,076,954 downwards.
CTTTTTGTCATGGTCACCCAACTTTATGCTCATCAATACCGATGTTTTGAACTGGAAGTGCATTGGAAGCCTGCTAACCAGGCCCCAGTGCCAATGCTCTGTCCCTGAACAAAGTAAACAGATACAATTGTGCTGCAATTGGCACACGTGTAGCACCCATGTCAGTCCCTTGTAAATGGTACCCCCTGGTACCTAGGGCAGGGGTGCCACAGAGGGTCCCTAAGGGCTACGGCATGATTTATGCCACCTAGGAGACCCCCATACAAATTAAATGCAGACTACCATTGCGGGCTGTGTGACATGGTGCAAACCACGGTTAAAACACAACATGGCACACACTCCTGTGTACCATGCCCAATTTACTACATATGATATATGCAGGTCACTCCTACAGCAGGCTTTACAACCCTAAGACCGGGTGCATTATATCTTATGTGAGGACATATCTGTATGAGAAGATATGCCCCTCTGATGTCTAGTCAAGATTACTAGACATTGCAACTGAACAGGGAAGCCATGTTAAGGTATGTACTGGGCATTGGTCTCTATGAGTTACACAGCTACATAAGGGCTTCACTTGAAACCTATGGTGTTTGGTATCAAACAACTTGCCCCAATAAATCAATACTGATTCCAGAATTGGATTTATTATGACATGCACCCAGAGGGCACCTCAGAGGTGCACCTTGAAACCTGCAAGTCTTCTAGTGGGCTGGCAGACATGGCCTATCCAGCCTGCCACCACAGATGAGTTTCTGCCACCCTGGGGTGAGAGCCCACACTCTCATGAGGTCAGGAACAATGCCTGCTATGGCAGGATGTGTTATCACCTCCTCCAAGCAGATGTCTAGTGGATCTGTATATCAAGGCCAGAGGTTTCAAAGCCTCTGCCGTCTTTGATGTGCAAGAATGGCTTCCTCCAGACCTGGAGAATTACACCCCTGAGGCCCATTTGGCACCAGGACAGGTGGGAAATTAACTATGCTGTAGACGTGTTGCACACACAGGCTAGTCACATCCCTAACGTGGACTACCTGATGTGCTCCACAAAGGAAAGGTTCCACCATATTGTTTTTGGTGGAACTAGAAACTCCAGGGAAAGGGTTATGCCCACTCCTCACAGGAAGTGGTAATACAAGGGGTGAAGTGACCAAAAGGGTTAGTATCCCATTGTCTACTACCCTTCACTCCCCTTAATGTCCCTAAATCTATTATTTAGGGGAGCCCCTGGCACCAGAGAATAAGAATCGGCTGACTCAAGAAGAAGAAGGACAAAGAAGAGCCAGAACAAGCAAGAACCTAAAGTTTTGCAACTGACTTGGTGCCAACAGTGACAGCCTGTCTGCTGTTCTTGACAATTTCAACGACTCGTCCTGTTGCTGTGTGACCACCAAAAGCCTGGGAGGACAGCCAGCTCTTTGAAAAACAGCCAACATCTCCCATGGAGTAGTGGAGCTACTTTCCTGCAACCTGTAGGTACCAAAACGCAAGCTTCGATTAAACAAACTGCTGACCTCCGGGCTCTTTGATGCAGCAGCAGCCCAGGAGGAGGTGTTACATGCTCCAAGAGGTCAGCCACTTCTCCCCAGTGAGTAACGAGACGCTAGACCCTCCAAGAGCCCTCCAGCACCAATACCCAGGGAACAGGATCCCCTGCGGCAGCCAAGACTTGGTGGGCCCATCCAGACACCGACATTACAAGGGCCAACCAGCCGACAAGGGACGTCATCCCCGCAGAGTCCAGCACCAAGAGTGGCGCAGCTGTCCTGATTTTTCCCCATCTTTCGGTTGACCCCAAAGTGAGAAACTCTGACCGCTGCGACCCAACAACTCAAAGCACCTCTGCACCCGAGCCCCACAGCCCAAGTCCAAATTAACCAACGTTGTCTACGGAGTCCGGAGACTCTTAAGAGCCGAGCACCCCTTTGGGTTTAGCCGGACTGGTCTCTTTTGCAGGAGACCGACAACCAAGAGAACAACCCAAAACGCGACCCCGCCGGACAAAGCAACACTGCACACGAGCCCCCCAGCCTGAGTACAGGTGAACCAACGGTGTCTGTGGACACAGAGACCCTTTAGACATGAGCCCCCCTTTGGGTTCAACCTGACTGGTCCTCCAGTTCCCACTTGCAGCATCTTTTTTTACAGGTAGTTTTCCCATTGACTTGAATGGGGCACCCGGCAGTGAAAAGCACCTCTGCACCCAGACGCCCTAGAGCTGACCGAGGTGACCTGTTGGTGCTGCCTTGGACCTTGGCCCCTACTTACCTTAAGTCCTGAAGAACAGTCCTGTAAGTCATTGACAAGTGGCACATGCAGTATATGTTTTTCACCATGGGTCAACATTATTATATATATATATATATATAAATATATATATATATATTTTTTAAATGTTTTATATAGCGCGAACATGACCCAAGTGAGTATCAGAACGCTTTCCTTTAGAGTTGAGAAACCCAAAAGGCGATGATATAGAGCAATAACTACCAATATAATGATATAAGGCAAAATAAAAAACCAAGACAGCTGGTGAGGAAGAAAAATGAAGAAAAAAACACATAGAGGAGGAAGGCAATGGGTAATACAATTACCAAGTAGGCCAAAGTCAGCGTTACATGACAAAGGGTAAGAGTTTCTAGCTCAGAGTGGGATTTATCAGAAAAGATTTGACTTTCCTATTGAAGGCTATCAAAGAGGGAATCAGTCTAGTTTCTGGAGGCAGGGAGTTCCAGAATCTTGGGGCTATGCTTGAGAAAGTACAATTGTAGGCTTTCGTTCTCTTTCTTCGGCTTGAGAAGCAAGGTGCTGGAGCTCATTGAGGAACGGGCACTGCCCGATAGTTCGAGCTTATTTGCCAGGTACAAAGGGGTATTGAAATGCAGTGCTTTGTGAGTCATACATGCAATTTTTTATTGAATCCTTGCCTCAAATGGAAGCCAGTTGAGAGATTTCAGGTCAGGAGAAATGTGGTTGGATTTCTTGGAGCCGGTGATAAGCCTAGCCGCCACATTCAGAGAGGGGATAATCTGTATCTAGGGAGCCCGCTGAGTGTGGCACTACCATATTCCAACTGTGAGATGACTAACGATTGCACCGCAGATTTGAAGTCCTCATGGGGAAGGAAGGGTTTTAGTTTCCTAAGGATGCTCAGTTGGAAATTTGCTCCTTTGATAGAAGTGCTGATGTGATCCTGCATGTTTAAGTTCTTATCCAGCACTATTTCAAGCAAGTTTGTGGTGTCAATGATGTTGGGTGTGCAGCTGAGTGCTGAGAGGTTTTTCAAATATTTTTCCACAATGGGGGTTTGCTTGGACGGTGATATAAGTAAGAATTCTATTTTGAGGGTGTTAAGTTTGAGGTGGTAGGAGGTTAACCACTTTTGAGTTTTGAGCAGGGTACCGTTGAGTATCTTAATATCTTCAGGGGAAGAGATTTTCATGTACGATTGGGTGTCATTTGCATACATGTGATATTGGATGTTAGATGCTTTGAGGATTACAATAAGAGGTTCCATGAATAGATTGAAAAGCGTGGGGGAGAGAGAGGACCCTTGAGGCACCCCCAGAGTGCAGGGACTGGAGTTGGATAGAGTTTGATTGGATTTGAATCTCTGCGTTCTGTTATTGAGAAAGGAGGCAAACCATTTTAGAACAGTGCAGCGAGCCCCATCCTGCATTCCAGAAGGCTCAGTATATTGTCATGTTTGACAGTGTCAAATGCCGATGAGAAGTCGAGTAGGATTAGTAGGCACGATTTGTTCTGGTCAAGCATTGTGAGAGCGTTGTCAACAATGTGAGTGATGGCTGTTTTGGTGCTGTGGCTGTGCCAGAAGCCAGATTGGAATTGATCCAAGAGTTGGAATTCCTCAATGTGGTTACACAATTGTTCTTGAACGCATTTCTCGAGGAGTTTTGCCAGAGTAGGGATGTTTGTGATTGGACGAAAATTATCTAGATCATCAGGGTCAGCTGTTTGTTTTTTAAGAATAGGCAGAACCAGACCCAACTTTAGGAAGTCCGGGATTTTGCCTTGAAGGAGAGAAGCATTGATAATCTTGGCCCAGAGGGGGATTAGTGATCTTATCATGTCTTTAAAGATATTGGGGGGAGGGGATCATTGAAGTGAGTTGAAGGTTTCAAGGTAGCAAGAATGGTGAAGATGGATGTGTTGTTGAGGGGTATGAATTGACTCCAAGAGGCATTGTTTTTAGGAGAGTGACTGGGGACTATGAGAGGCAGCTCGAGTAAGGAGGAGTCAGGAGTGAGTGATAAATCGATCAGGGCCAAACTTAGGTCCGATTCAATCTTCTTTGACTTTTCAAGGAAGAAGTCCGCAAAGTCATCACAGTGAGGCTGAGGGCAGGAGATGAGAGGAGATTGGATAGGCGTGTTATTGGCTTGTAACTTCAGTTCAAACAGCCTTTTGGTTCGATTTTTAGCTTTATCCAGTTGGGATTTGAAGAAGGTCGCTTTCGCTGATCTGATGTGCTTCAAGAAACTAGGGGTGATTTAGGGGCAGACCGACAGTTTGATGATACACATACGCTTAATTTACCAATCCAGTACCCTGTATTGCAACTGATGTCATGAAATATTGCAGGGCTGAAAAGGAAGTTATTTGATGCTGAATGGCAGGAATACATTGACCATAGTGAAATCTGCCTGCAACAAGAAACTTGGGCTCTGGAAACTCCACACAAGCTTGGGTACAAAACATATAGCGTCAATGCTATTCCCTCACAAAGAGGCAGACCGTCGGGCAGCCTAGTTATATGGATTAAGATCACCCTTACTGTTGATATAACTAAGTTGGATTTTGCAACACAGGATATAATTGGGATAAAGATTTCCACATGTGACAAAATTGATATATACATAGTAAATATTTACAGTAGGCCAAGTCCATCGAATAAGGAATCCCCAGTTCTAGAGTTACTAGATGAGTACTTAAGCACAATCGATCTGAGGGCCATAGTAATTGTGGGGGAAGATTTTAACTGCAAATATGAACTAATTGTGGGTTTAGAAAATATTTTTGGAGAGGAGGACATTGCACACAATATTCTTCCACTGGATAGCAGTCCTGTGGCACGATGTACAGTTTTAGTATCACAACTTACACGACTAGTCGTACGGCATGGACTTAGGGCCTGCAATGGTCAATTACCGTCCGATAGGCCAAGTGCTGCTACATTTAGCAGAGTGAGTTGCAAGAGTATTATTGATTACATACTGGTTTCTACCAATTTCTGGTCAAATGTCCACAGTTTAAATGTCGAAATTAGAGATGACAGTGACCACTTCCCTCTGTGTCTTACAATAGCAGGCTCTTCTTTTTATCCCATTATTCGGAAAGACAATAATAGTTCATTTACAATTGAACCCATAGTTACTAACAATCGCAGAGCTTTGAAATGGCCTTCTATAGTAGGTAATGACGAGGCTATGACACAGATTTATAACACCCTCTCAAATGTCATCTCCCCGTACGTTAACTTGCCTGATGCAGAGATTCCAATAGTGCAGATCCACCTCTTAATGGTAGACAAACTAAAGCAAATCTTGACAGGGTTACCTAGGGTGAAGCAGGGGGTGGGAATAGCTGCTAACAATCCAGTAAACCAATGGTATAATAGTGAGTGCCGTAAAGCTAAGTGTGAACTTAGCAAGGCAGCCAAATCCAACGATGCTAAGGAATTAGGAGACAGAAGGTTAAAATACAGAAGATTATTACTACAAACCAAGAAAGATTGGGATGATAGTGTCTGGACGGAACTGATTGCCGCAGCAAAAAACAAAGATTACGTAAGCTTTTGGAGCTTGATAGCTAAAGGAAACAAAATGGGAAGAAGCAACATAAACTAGGTACTTGGGTTGACCTTTTTCTAAACTGTATTCAGGGACTACAACGGATATAACAAATACCCAGTTAGCTAATGCAATACGCCCTGCAATAATAACACCGTTCTTTGGCCTAGAGGACACCTTAGTAGCAATCGACTCTATAAAGCCTGGGAAAGCCCCAGGCCCCGATAAATTACCAGGCGACCTGCTAAAGCACGAAAAAGCTGTATGAGGGCCATATGTCAACTGTCTCTACAATGCTGTTGCGGCAGGTTCCCCAATTCCTGATTCCTGGAAGGGGGCTAAAATTATTACTATTTTTTAAAAAGGTGACCGCCAAGACCCCGCTAATTATCAGCCAATAAGTTTAATCGATGTTCTTCAAAAGACATATGCTAAGCAGATTTTATTCAAATTAAATGATTGGATCGAGGTGAACCATATTCTATCACAATACCAGGCTGGGTTTAGAGCCAAGACCAGTACCATTGGACAGGTTTTTAGGTTTGTTTGTATGAGCTGGAAATACAAGATTAAAAAAAAAAAAAAAGGTCACCTGTATATAGCTTTTATAGACCTGAAAGCTGCCTTTGACCTCATTCCTTAGAGATTTGCTCTGGAGATCTTTAAAAAATCAACGTGTACCAGAGGATCTACTTGTGCAAATAATAAGATTGCATGAAGATAAGTATGCAAAGGTTATATGGGGTCTGAGGGGGGAGCTTACTGAGACAATCCCGGTAAGAAGGGGTGTAAGGCAGGGCTGTGTACTGGCACCTACCCTATTTTCATTATATGTAAATGATGTTGCGAATCACCTTTTGGGATGTACACATGATTCGCCAAAGTTAGGTGGGGTGCCAGTACCAGCTCGTTTATTTGCAGACAACACTATTTTAGTGTCACAGACCCCAAAGGGCGTTCAATGTCTACTAGACTCTTTTAGTCTCTATTGTGATTCTAAGGGCCTAGAAATCAACTCTAGCAATGCAAAATACATGGCAGTTAATCCACATAAACTATTTAAGAAGAACATAACTATACAAAAATAGAAGTTAGAATATGTAACAAATTTTAATTTTCTAGACATAACACTAGACACTAACATGTCCTGGTACCCACATTTGGAAAAAAGCAAAACAATCCTGACACAAAACATTTTACCAATAATAAAAAAACATGGGAATAGCACCTCAAGGGAAGTGTCCCCTGCACTTGAAGTGTATAAATACAGGGCACAAGTAGCATTCCTCTACGGTGCAGAAATATGGGGGGCTGCCTGTAGGAACACTTTTGCGAGACAAGAGGTTTTTTAGAACGCTGCTACGTCTCCCTGTGCGAACACCTGTTACTCCCATTGTTATGGACCTGAATGTAAAACGTATCAACTATCAGGCTATATTGAGACCTTTGCTGTTTTGGGTGCGAGTATGGACCACAACAGAATTAGCTAGCTATAAAGAAGGGCTAGAGGAGATCCTAGGGTTTGACAGAAGTAACACTCTTCAGAAGGTTAGGCATGTGCATACATGGTTTGATAAACTTGGGCTAAAGCATTTCTGGGAAACCCCTACTTTACTGACATCAACTGCCAAAAAGACATTGAAAACTGCTTTTTGGGCGTTTATACAGAACAGTGTTTCCCATAACCCAGACATTGGAAGACTAACGTCTCAGTTCTTGCTTAAAAAAACAATACCCGTTTTTGAACAATATCTAGATGAAGTACAGCCCCAGTTGGCAAAAACATTGTATATGAAATTTTGCTATGGTATATTGCAAATTAATTCAAACACAGCAAAATGGGGCCAAAGGACTTGTGTGAGTAATAATGACGACTGATGTATCTTATGTCAAACCAATTTGCAAGAAAATGAGTTACGTATAGTATTCTTCTGCCCTGCATATGCCATGCCAAGGCAAAAATAGATCAAACTCATTTGTCGAAACTTGGGAACCAGGTCTTGTTCTGAAGTGTTTAGAATACTAAAATTTAATACCATACAGAAAATTGTTTTTGGTGCCAGTAGATATTTATTCGCTGTGGGTATATTGAGAGAGAAAAAAGGTCTGAAAGTTTAACCTCTAATGTTGAAAAGTAATGTGTAGTCCTAACATCTAATATGCACCTCCTTTTTGCACTTGCACTTTGAAATTGCATAGAGCTCTGACTGAACAAACTGCTGTGCTCGCTTAGTCCAGTTCCAGTTCACTTATAAGCATTTTTAAGGCACCCGCACTTTGGTTGCTGCCTAGATTATCAAGCACTTTTATCTTAATGTATGCTTTGGTATTGTGTCCAATTGACCCAACCTGGAATTTATTCTCTTCATGTTTTAACTGTATAGGATTATAAGCTTAGCATTTTCATTGTATTTTAACATAATCGGCACATCGTTTGCCGGGGTTATTCTTAATATTTTAATATTTAATATTAATTCTTTTAGCATTTGCATTAGCCAATGCGGCAAAAAAGAAATGTTTTGTATTCTACAAACTTTGTTTTATCAACAAAAATTTCTAAATTGTATACCATGTATCTTTTATGGTTTTTCAAATCGAAATAAAGATTAAATGAGAATGATCTGATGTGCTTGCTGTAGCTACTCCATCTTAGTCTTAGAATCTTAAGGCGGTCAGTAGATGGAGCTGATCTCCAGGAGCGTTCTGCTAGTCTCCAGTTGCGTCTATCATAGTTTAGACTGTCATTGAACCATGGCTTGGAGTCTTTGTTGGACTTATTTTTTAGTTGAAGGGAGGAAATTGCATTCAGTGCAGTCAAGATGGAATTCTTGTAGTGATCAGTGAGGTCGTGAACATCAGACATAAAAAAACAGGCAGCAGGAAGGACAGATTGCAGAGAGAAATTAGCTCATTTACGTTTGGGTTACGCAGCGCTCTTTTCCAGAGTTTTTGTTTTAGAGGTTGTCCTCTTTTGGAGTTCCACCTTTCTAGGATTTGGAAGGTGATATTGTGATGATCCTACCAGTCACACAGATCAATAGATTCAAGGTGAATGGAGTTGGGATTGGAGATGATTAGATCGAGGATCAAGCCTAAGTTGTGTGTTGGACTGTTGCAGAATTGCTTCAAGTAGAGGTCAGCTAGGAAGTTTTTGAGACTGATCACAGCCAGATCATTCGGGTCACCCCAATGAAGATTGAAGTCACCAATGAAGATCTGGGGGCTGTGCAGATCCAGGTTGGTCGCAATGGTTTCCATCGTTAGTTCAATCAGAGGGAGGTTATAGTGTTTTAAATCGAAATACACTCGGTACAGTATTGTCTATTTAAATGCTGAAAGTAAAAGTTACCTACCTTTGGTAACGTAATATCTGGTAGAGACACAGTCTAGCCGGAGATTCCTTAACTTATGAATTCTCCCCAGGTGCCAGTCTAGATCCGGATTTATTTTTAGCAGTGCCACTGCGCGCCGGGGGACGGCGTTGTACGTCTCCATGATGATGTAGTCTCCAGACGTGAAGTCAATGGAGCCATATAAGTCCCCTCCGGCGCGCGGATGTCAGTTTCTTCCGTGAAACTTTCCGGGCCAGAATGTGGAGAAACTCTACAAACTGGCTGTGGAAACAGTGTGCCCAAAAATGATCAAAATCTTTAAAAACACTAATTACAAACAAAATGGAATGGAATGTCAATACAATCCACAGGGTTCAAAGCAAAGACCCATATTAATTAATGATGCTTAGGCTACGTGAAGCCCTGCACCCTGCAGCAGAAGCATCCTTAAAAAGGGGAACATCCTCCCCTCTACAGACCACTCACTAATGGAAGTGAGAGGCATGTTCATACCAATAAAAGACCCATAAACCAACAATAAAATGATTATTGAGCCACTATTATGTGAGATAGCGACCACTAGTATACAAACCAGTATAAATACAGGGACTAAGGGGCACATGCATCAACCTAAATACCGATTGCAAAAGGGCCGATTCGCAGAATCAGCCCCTTTGCGATCGGTATTTAGGCAATTGGGATGCATCAACCCAAAACCCATTCGCAACATAGGTAATTGCAAATTTTGCGATTACCTATATTGCGAATGCTTTTTAGGGAATCGCAAATTGCGATTTCCTATTAGGGATGCATCAAAGCCTTTCCTAAATGCGACTTCGTATTTAGGAAATGCTAATTACCATCAACTGCAAGCTGATGGTAATTTGCAAAAACTTTGAAAAATGCACAAAAGTGCATTTTTCAAAGTACCATGTGGCGCACACATATGCCCTTAGGGCATATATGTGCGCCACATGAGCATACATGCCAAATTTGGGGGTGCATCAGGGTGGCCTTTAAGGCCCCCTAGCACCCTTCAAATTGCATTTGCAATTTGCGAGTTCCTATTTGGTACTCGCAAATTGCGAATGGCTTCCCATTCATTCCTATGGGCCTCTAGGCCCATAGGAATGAATGGGAAGGCATTCCTTAATTGCGATTTGCAATTTGCAATTAAGGAATTTTAAGGAATCGCATTTTTTGGGGTGAATCCTTCATGCATTGCATTTTGCGAGTTCTAAATAGCAAATCAGTAAAATTTGCTATTTAGAAATCGCAACATGCGGGCTTGATGCATGTGCCCCTAAACCCGTTGTCTCATTGGTCTTTCGCAGAGCGGGGAGGACAGACAGGGCGTTAAGGAATTTGCGGTTAGACTGTTTCTCTACCAGATATTACGTTACAGAAGGTAAATAACTTTTACATCTGATAGAGACATCTAGCTGTAGATTCCTTAACTCTTGAATTAAATCCCAAAGGCATCCCACCTGGAGGAGGGGCTGTGAACTAATCCTACAATAGTTCTCAAAGAGAACCAATCGGTCAATACCAACAACAGACTAAGGGCCACATGTATCAAAATTGGAAATTGCAATTACCTAATTGCGATTTTCTGAGAACCGCAATTAGGTAATCGCAATTTCCAATGTATGAAACTCCATGAGTTTCATATTCCGATTCATAGTGGGTCACAAATCAACCTACCTCATTAATATTAATGAGGTAGATCACAATTTGCGACCCCTGAGGAATCGCAAAAATCACAGGGATGGTGGCCTCCTGAGGTCAGCAGACCACCATGTCTGTGATTGCTTTTAAATAACGCAATCTTTTTTTCTGTAAAGCAGCCCGTTTTCCTTAAAGGAAAACTGGGTTCTTTACAAAAAGAAAAATGAAAAGTTTCCTTTCATTTTTTAATAGCAGGCAGTGGTCCGTGGGATCACTGCCTGCTCTTAAAAAATGCTTTTACAAACATTCACAAAGGGGAAGGGGTCCCTTGAGGGCCACTTCCCATTTGGGAATGGATTACCACCTACTTGAAGTAGGTGGTAAAATGTGAATGTTTTGTGACTGCATTTCGGTCACAAAACATTCATACATACCGATGTGATTCGGTATTAGGAAGGGACACCCTTAACACGCCCCTTCCTAATACCGAATTGCAAAACCCAATTTGCGATTCGGTAATAGGTTACCGAATTGCAATTTGGGTTTGATGCATGTGAAAAGCCTTTTTTGCGTTCGCAAACTGCGAATCAGTCCGTTTGCAAACTCAAAAAGGCTTCATACATGTGGCCCTAAATGTACGTAGGAATAGTAGGAAAAGAGCCTGGCTCTTAACAGTGCATATAATCACTATCACTGAATATATGAATAATTAACCACCCTATAGGCCCAAACAAATTGAGTCTTGAGGGGAAAGGAGAAGGAAACCCTGAAATAACCATCTGACAGTTATCAGATACTATTATCTATCCCCCAAAGGAAAGAAAACTCAAGGATCAATAGAGACAAAAACAAGACAAAAGCCTTGCTAACTGTATTCTTCACACCAATAACGAAATATCAGCAAAGAACCGTCCTGGTAACATCCATAAAGAAGGACTCCCAAGACTCATCCCTATTACTATGCTGAATGTTAATACAAAACTGAAGACATAATCCGAATACCATGAGAGGAGAACAAAAATACCTCTCTGATACAAGGAATATTTATTTGAACAAAAAGATCACCCAAAGATTACATCATATAATGTACAGAAGTTAAAACAAAATAACACCCAACAGCTTTGAATCTGGTCTATGTTTCAGGCAAGTATGAAAGATGCATAGCATCTTGCCCCAAAGATATATATATATTCACAGAAAAAACAATAGGTTTTAGGGACGTTATAGTTAGAAATTAGGATTTAAAAAACCTTTGAAATTCACTGAAAAAAACATAGGTTTCAGGGACGTTATAGTTAGAAATTAGCATTTAAAAAACCTTAGAAATTCACTGAAATTGAGATGTTATCAGTGATATCATCAGTGATGTAATGAGTGATGTAATATGTGATGTCATCAGCAGTGCATTGCGGGGGCGTGAGTTATAGTTAGCTCTACTAACTATAACAGCTGAATATCTATGGTTTTGTATGAGTGAAATATCCAACTAACTAGAACGTCCCTGAAACCTATGGTATAACACAATTTAGACCTCGGGGACCCCATCCCCAGGGCATGGCCGGAATTTTAATTTTTTTAATTTAAATTTAGAGGGGGGCGCGTGGCCCCCTCCTTAGGCCAAATATGGCAATGGGGAGCCCATCCCCCAGGGCCAGCCTTTCCGTATTATTTTATTTTTTTAATTATCGGGGAGGGGCCTGGCCTCAGCGTTGGGGACCGTGGGGGGAGCCCCAATGCCCTCATGGTCCCGCCAGCTCCCCGCCTCCTGCAGGAGCCGGCATTGCTTTTGAGCAAGGGGAGCTGCTGACATGAAGCTCCCCTTGCTCAAAAGCAATCCTGCTTTGCTTCATTGAAGCGAGAGCAGGTTTACTACTCGTGTTTAAATGAAGCAAACCAGGGTTTGCTATGACAGGACGGGAGTCGTGCTCCCGCCCTGCCATAGCAAACAGCAATGACCTGGGGCTAGGCACCCCGGGACATTGCAGGAGCCGGCCCTGGGGGTGTGGCAGTCTCCAGGGCCATCAAGGGCTCCTGGAGGGGGGCCGTGTGGCCCTCCTCCCCTACAGTTTAAAGCCCTGGGTGGTCATGGTCCCCAGGGCTCGGGGGTCCGCAACGGACCCCCGCATTTAATTACAGAGTGCCCCGAGGAGGTGGTGGTCCCCGGGGCAATGTGGGCGGGCTCGAGCCCCCCACACACTTTATTCATTATTTATTTTAGCCCCGGGGAGTTGGCGGTACCCGGGGCTTGGGGGGCCCGTGAGGCCCTCAATGGTATATTAATGAAGCCGCAGGGAGGTGGCGGTCCCCGGGGCTGCAGGGGGCCCCTGCTACAAAATGCAGGATTGCCCTCGGGACCTGGCCCACCCTGGGGCTTATAAAAAACAAAGCGCGGAAGACCACTCTTCATTTTGTTTTCATTTTTGACAGGGTTCGCGTACCCGGCGTGACCCGGCAAAAATTGTACCAAAAAAAATGCTTTTTTTGGGCCTGCGGGTCCCTGTGGGACCCCGTGAGCAGGCCTAGGGGGTCAGGATGCTTTTACCCTGCCCCCTTTTCTTGTTTTTGTATGTTTCTCTAACCTTTTACCTTCTCCCTTGATGAGAAGCACAAGATGGCTGCCAACACCGTCTGGTTTGAAGTGTTGGCAGCCAATCAGAGGCAAGCTCGTGCTCGGGAGGCTCAGCCAATCAGATCTCACAATTCTCAAATATCGATATCTGTAAATCTTTACATATCTCAAAAGCTACTGAACGAAATTATACCATTTGAAAGAAAGTGTGCTTTCTGGACCAAGGGCTATCTCTGTGCCAAATGTGGTGCAATTCTGTTCAGCAATTCAGGCTGTAGCGGTGTCTAAAGTTTCCTATGGAAATTAACATGGAGAAAACAGGTTTTGGGACCTTCCTTTTTTCTCGGCCCCCCTTGATGAATCACCCCGAAACTTTCAAAACAGGAGCTGACCTGAGTAAACAATTAGTTTTGGAAATTTCGTGACGATTCGTCTTCCTCAAACGGCGCCAAAGTTATTGGCAAAACAAAAAATGCTTTTCCTATGGAAACTAGGTTCTAAGTATAACTACCTACTGGCGAGATATATATATATATTCACTTAAAAAACCATAGGTTTCACACATGTTATAGTTAGGTGGATATTTCACTCGTAAAAAACCAATGAAATTCCCCCGTTATAGTTAGTTCAGATAACTATACCTCGCGCGCCCACAATGCACTGCTGATGACGTCACATATTACATCACTCACGACATGGTCAGTAACATCACTCATGACATCACTGATGACATCATCCTTGTGATAGAGTGGCGGTCGCGCGAGTTATAGTTATCTGAACTAACTATAACGGGGGAATTTCATTGGTTTTTTAAAAGTGAAATATCCACCTAACTATAACATGTGTGAAACCTATGGTTTTTTAAGTGAATTTGCAAGGTTTTTTAAATGCTAATTCCTAACTATAACGTGTGTGAAACCTATGGTTTTTTAAGTGAATTTGTACGGTTTTTTAAATGCTAAGTTATGTATGTATTATTTTTTTTTTTATATATTTATTTTACAATAAACTACCTATGTATATAGTTATAGATTGACTGTATCCTGTAATATGGAATAGCTCAGCTCTTTTTTTTTTATTTGGATAAAGTTGAACAGCATTGTTAATATCTTCTATAAACTTATAAACAGTTTAAAATGTTTGTTTTTTTAAAGTTTTTTTCAGGGTGCGCGCACGGTGCTCGCATGGTGCTCGCACGGTGCGCACACCCCGCGAGTTTTTGAAAAAAAAAAAAATATGTTTTTTTCACCCTCCGGGGTCCTTCAGGGACCCCCTGACAAAGGCTAGGGGGTCAGGAACTCTCTACCCTGCCCTCTTTTCATGTTCTACACCTTTCTTTTTCACTGTCACACACAAAATGGCGGCCGACACTTCCTGATTTCGACCGATTCGAATGTTGACTGACATGTAACCACCAATCAGAATTACGCTCGCACGTTATGGTGCGCGCATGGTGCGCGCACGGTGCGCGCTTTAGATATAGTTATGTACTTTTAACTGCAATTTTCTCAGGAACTACTGAACAGATTGACACCATATATGCAAAAGGCACATGCCTGACCTGAGGACTACCTCTTTGCCAAATTTCAAGTAATTCTGTTCAGCCGTTCGGGCTCTACCTTCGACTAAAGGTCCTATGGGAAAATGCATGGGGAAGACGTGTTTTGGGACCCCCCTTTTTTCTCAGCCCCCGCTTGACGAATCACCCCGAGACTTTCAGGGTAGAAGCTGAGCGGAGCGCCCCATTAGTTTTGAAAATTTCGCGAGGATTCGTCAACCGGCGCCAAAGTTATTCAAAATAGAATTTTCAGATTTCCTATGGGAACTCGGTCCTAACTATAACTATCTACTGGCGACCGCCAGTAGATAATATATATATATATATATATATATATATATATATATTATCTACTGGCGGTCGCCAGTAGATAGTTATAGTTAGGACCGTGTTTCCATAGGAAATCCGCAACATTCTATTTGGAATAACTTTGGCGCCGGTTGACGAATCCTTGCGAAATTTTCAAAATAGGTGGGGCGCTCCGCTCCGCTCATACCCTGAAAGTCTCGGGGGGATTCGTCAAGCGGGGGCTGAGAAAAAAGGGGGGTCCCAAAACACGTTTTTCCCATGCAATTTTCCATAGGGACCTTTAGTCCAAGGTACAGCCCAAACGGCTGAGCAGAATTATTTGAAATTTGGCAAAGAGGTAGTCCTCAGGTCAGGGATGTGCCTTTTGCATATCTGGAGACAATCTGTTCAGTAGTTCCTGAGAAAATAGCATTTAAAAGCATATACATATCTATAGCCACGCACCGTGCGCGCACCGTGTGAGCACCCTAACAGAGTAGAGAGTTCCTGACCCCCTAGCCTTTGTCAGGGGGTCACAGAAGGACCCCGAAGGCAGAAAATTAAAAAAACATTTTTTTGTAAATCGTGGGAGTGCGCGCACCGTGCGCGCACGGTGAAAAACTTAGTTTATTGTAAAATAAATATATAAAAAAAATAATAATACATACATAACTTAGCATTTAAAAAACCTTGCAAATTCACTTAAAAAACCATAGGTTTCACACATGTTATAGTTAGGTGGATATTTCACTCGGAAAAATACAATGAAATTCCCCCGTTATAGTTAGTTGAGATAACTATAACTCGCGCGACCGCCACTCTATCACAAGGATGATGTCATCAGTGATGTCATGAGTGATGCCACTGACCATGTCATGAGTGATGTAATATGTGACGTCATGAGCAGAGGATTGCGGGCGCGCGAGTTATAGTTATCTCAACTAACTATAACGGGGGAATTTCATTGTTTTTTTACGAGTGAAATATCCACCTAACTATAACATGTGTGAAACCTATGGTTTTTTAAGTGAATATATATGTATATTATCTACGCACGGTGCGCGCACGGTGAAAAACCTGAAAATAAATAAATAAATAAATACATAACTTAGCATTTAAAAAACCGTACAAATTCACTGAAAAAACCATAGGTTTCACACACGTTATAGTTACGAATTAGCATTTAAAAAACCTTGCAAATTCACTTAAAAAACCATAGGTTTCACACATGTTATAGTTATCTGGATATTTCACTCGTAAAAAAAACAATGAAATTCCCCCGTTATAGTTAGTGCAGGCAACTATAACTCACGAGACCGCAATCCTCTGCTGATGACGTCAGATATTACATCACTGATGACATATATGTCTTTATGAAAAATAAATATTTGTAATATATGTATAGCTAAAGATTAATGGAAGAAGACATGGGCAAATAAGTGTCTAAATACAGTGATGTAATATCTGACGTCATTAGCAGAGGATTGCGGTTGCGTGAGTTATAGTTACCTGCACTAACTATAACGGGGGAATTTCATTGTTTTTTTACGAGTGAAATGTCCAGCTAACTATAACATGTGTGAAACCTATGGTTTTTTAAGTGAATATATATATATATATTACCTACTGGCGGTCGCCAGTAGGTAGTTATAGTTAGGACCCTGTTTCCATAGGAAATCCGCAACATGCTATTTTGAATAACTTTGGCGCCGGTTGACGAATCCTCGCGAAATTTTCAAAATAGGTGGGGTGCTACGCTCCGCTCCTACCGTGAAAGTCTCGGGGGGATTCGTCAAGCGGGGGCTGAGATAAAAGGGGGGTCCCAAAACACGTTTTTCCCATGCATTTTTCCATAGGACCTTTAGACACAGCTACAGCCCGAACGGCTGAACAGAATTACTTAAAATTTGGCAGAGAGGTAGTCCTCAGGTCAAGGAAGTGCCTTTTGTAGGTTTGGTGTAAATCTGTTCAGAAGATTCTGAGAAAATAGCCTTTAAATCAATATATATATCTGAGCCAGCTTACGGTGCGCTTACGGTGCGCTTACCGTACGCGTACGGTGGCGTGCGCGAGCGCGATTTTGATTGGCTGTTAGATCTTAGTAAACATTCGAATCGGTCGAAACCAGGAAGCGGCGGCCGCCATTTTCTCTCTCGCTCTCTGAGTTGGGCAGCAAAAACGATGCCAAAAAATGTCTAAAGAGGCAGTTTCTTGAGATCCTAACCACCCAGCATTGATATAGGGGTCCCCAAACAACCCCCAAGCCCAAATAAAAAAATATTTTTTTTTTCGGAAAATCGCCGATTACGCTTACCGTACGCGTACGGTAAAAAAATTAAAAAAAAAAAAATTATCCACACTCTCCCCACCCCGTGTGCAAATGGTCCCCGAAGGGAACCATTTGGGCATAGCTTATTACAGGTAAAAAATAAAAATAAAAAAAATTTCACAAAGATGCGCATAATATGTCCCCCATGTGCGCACGGTGTGCGAAGCGCATCGTGCATACATGGCCCATCCTGCATAACGTGGGCACGCGGTGCGCGCAGCGCACCGCGTGACCACCGTGCGTGCACGGCACTAACTGCATAAAGTGGGTGCGCGGTGCGCGAAGCGCACCGTGCGTGCACGGAAAGAACTGCGTTAACTGGGCGCGCACGCCACGAATGGCGTAAAGTAACTTAGCATTTTAAAAAACGTACAAATTCACTGAAAAAACCATAGGTTTCACACACGTTATAGTTAGGAATTAGCATTTAAAAAACCTTGCAAATTCACTGAAAAAACCATAGGTTTCACACATGTTATAGTTAGCTGTACATTTCACTCGTAAAAAACCAATGAAATTCCTCCGTTATAGTTAGTGCAGGCAACTATAACTCACGCGACCGCAATCTTCTGCTGATGACATATGTGTCTTTATGAAAAAAAAATATTTGTAATATATGTATAGCTAAAATTTAATGGAAGAAGACATGGGCAAATAAGTGTCTAAATACAGTATTAGCATCAGCAGAGGATTGCAGTCGCGTGAGTTATAGTTGCCTGCACTAACTATAACGGGGGAATTTCATTGGTTTTTTACGAGTGAAATGTACAGCTAACTATAACATGTGTGAAACCTATGGTTTTTTCAGTGAATATATATATATATATATATATATATATATATATATATATATATATATATATATATATATGAAGATAATCCAACTCCCAACAAGAAGAGGTACGTACACAAGGTAGGCAAGAATAAGGCTTATTTATTGAGCTTCAGGTCTCCCACAACCCCGCATAAAAGGAGAGACGCGTTTCGCCTGCGCAGCCTGTAAACCCATTTCGTTGTTCCACTAGCCAATTAGCTAGTGGAACAACGAAATGGGTTTACAAAATGTTATTCATGCAAAGCATGCAAAATCGGAAAAAATATGAAAACCATCACGGAACGGAATTGGAATACAATAGTGCTAAATCAGAAAATGACAGGTACTACACAATATGTGATTTACGTAATTGAATGCAACTGCGGCCAAAAATACGTTGGCAGTACAATCTGCCCTCTGTAAAAACGCATTCTTAAGCACATTCAAGCAGTTAAGAATAAAGACACCTCATATGCAGATGCGAAACACATGATCCTATGCCAGAATGGAGACTGGCGGGCAATGTGCTACTATGGAATTGATACCATCATGCCAGATGAATGTGGCGGAAATAGAACAAAAAAACTGTGCCAACTAGAGTCCCGCTACATCATTAGGCTCAAGACCAAGACCCCGAGAGGCATGAATAATGACGAAGAACTGTTTGTACATTTGGACTAAATATTCATGTATTTGGCAACAGGACACTGATGAACTTTCGAAAAATTAAAATTTAAAATAAGATGCCAGTCCCTCCCCTTAAAAAAGTTTTCCCTTCCTTTCTTTTTCCCACTTCCCCTCCCCTCTCCTTTATGCCTTTTTCTTTTCTTTTTCTTCTTTCTTTTTGTGTTAAATTGGAACGTGAAAGTACTAATTGTATACTTCGAATATATATCCAATCATTTGATAACAGAACATGGATAGATTGTTTTAAAAAATGGCAAGGTACTAGTCCCTCCCCAAAATATAACAATACTACTTCTTCCCTTCCCTACTGCTCTTTTCTTTCCCATTTCCCCCCTCCCATCCTTTTTACTCTATGCTTTTTCCTTTTTTTCCCCCATCCTCCCTGCCCTCCCCTCTCTTATCCCATCCTCTTGTAAAAATTCCTGTTGTATTTTAGAACTTGGAACTAGAATGCTATTGCTGTAAAACTTTATTGCCGCTAACAATTTATGTGTATTCATGTACTAGACAAACAAACTGGGATCATTCATATATTGAACATGGCAATAAAAAGATAAGAATGATTTTGTCTGGTACTTTACCAGTAAACTACCAATCCTCCGACATGAACAATTGTCTTGTAAATAACAACAGGAATGATTCCTTTCTTGGAAATATACATTTTTAATGCACTACAATTCCCATAATGCCGCATTAAGGCCACATGGGTGTATATATAGTGCAACTAAGAAAGGACTCACTGACCGTGAGCAAGGCCGTGAGAGGGCTGAAATGCGTTGGTTGAGCTGTGCAAAATAAACACATTTTTGATAATCTCTTCCTGAGTGCCGCGTCAATGGTTTTGCAAAGTGGAATTTTGGTAGCCAGGATCGGGCCCATACGCAGAGCACCCGCTGTGAGAGTGCATCGAAGATTAGGATCACTTTGTGGATATATATATATCTGGCCCAACAGAATTTCGTTGGACAATGTCCCCTGCCCGACCGCAAAGATCTACCAAATTTGTCCTCGGATGCTTCTCAGAACTGTCAGTCAGTCTGAACATGACCGCGACCATGAAAACCTCGAGGCACCACAGGGAAAAGAGAAAAGAGAAGCAACCGCAACTCACATTAAAAATCCTCTTTCTGTTTTCTTGCTACCTATTTATATATTTTTATTATTTAAAAAAAGGATGAGTGACAAATGCACACAGCCATGTATACACTGTATACCTAATGGCAATATAGAACTGAGAAACCAGTCCCAAACACTTTATATTAGACCACACGTGTGATACAAAACAACAAGTTTTTTTTTTAATCCACCTGTACTTCTTCAAGAAGCACCCGTAATGAAATCTCCTGGACTGTCACGTACCAAAAGGAAAATTAGATAGAAAGACATATGCAGAAACATTGTAGGAGAGTAAGAAGAGTCCTTCTTATTCCAAAAAGATCTCCTACTATGTAACGCATGACTGAAACAGCCTTATTGTTTCGGACACTGCTTCTTGGACAGTTTAAGGCATTGAGCTTAAACCAACATTTTCCAAGAGTGCCTTCCAAGAAAGGAGGGATCTAAGAACCTTTGTATTCCAAGAATACAATCATGGTTGTTCAAAGTTGAAACACTCATAATGCATATGCAGTCGACTTCCAGTAAAGAAAACAAACTGCACAAAATACCCTGGTTGGAAACAACCAGACAAGAAAGAAAGGTAGCAATGAAGATAAATAATGGCTATGAGTCCACATAATGGCCCCTAAAGGCCTATAAAATAGCCCCGAACAGGCCAATAGTAAACAAGTAGACTGTGCAAGTAAGAACACATACAAGCTATACAATAGCCAACCAATACTCCACATAGAGTAAGGCATACACCATAAAAAGAATAAACTCTTGAGACTATGCTCCTCATCAGAGTAAAATGAAGAAACAAAACAGCTATGCAGCTGCAAAGACCATTCGGAGATCCGAAATCGGAGGCAAATGCTCTCTCAATAAAAAAGAAGTAGAGGTTAATACTTCAACACACAAGCACAACACTAGCGTTGGCAGGAAGTAAACCTTTACCAGCTTAAAGATACATGACAGTGGCTGTATATAAAAGGAAGCAGACGACCTGAAAGGGCCAGACTACAAACACTAAACTTTCGAAACAAAGAATATTTGCAAAGACAAGCAGAACAAGCCATAACACCAGCCATAGAATAGGTGGTGCAAGAACCATACAGACTGAGTCAACTTAGGTGCAAAGGTAGGAAAGTCCATTGCGAAAAAGGGAGGAGACTAGCCTTAAAGTTACATAGGGCTGCATCCACTTGGGCTCCAAAAACATGAGCCCCATCCAAAGGCATGTCCATCAAGACGCACTGGACAGCGTCCGAAAATCCAGATGTCTGGAGCCAAGCACGCCGACGCAATGCCACAGCAGATGCCATGGCCCGTCCAATGGAGTCAGTGGAATCCATTCTACAATTGATGAGCAGTTTTGACGCTTGACGGCCATCTGAAACCAACTGCTGCAACTCGCTCCTGTTAGCCTGGGGGAACAAGGGAAAAATTGACTCAAAGAGTCCCACAGGGGAGGGTGTTGTGGCCAGAGGCTGAGGTAAATGGCCTCTCACTAGCACGGTTCCAGAGCACTCACTCAAAATCCTGTCATCAATCTGTCCTTTATCCGGACCCAAACCTACAAAAATAGCGTTGTAGTCCAAAGAAACGAGGGGCCGCTAAACCAGCGTGTTTGCAGTGCAAAACGCTGCAAAGCGAAGGAGAAATTCGACAAAGTGCATGAAGCGGTGGAGGGGGAAATGGCGCAGCCTGGAGAACCATCGACTTGGCCGGAAAGCAAAAGTAAAACTACCATGGGCTCAGTGCATCGGAGACCGGAGACCCTCTAAAGATCGCCCGAGGCAGTGAGAGGAGCGGCCCTGAGACCCGTGGTGACTTCAAGGTTCCCGGGCTGCCTGGTAAGGCAATAAAGTGCAGCGCCACACTGCTGTCTACCCGAGTTAGAGGTGAAAAATCTGCCCGGGAAAGAGCCTCAGTGCTGCAGACAAACAACGTTTAAAGACAAGATGCAGAAGGAGTGAACCGCATGAGAAAGACAAGCTGAAAGGACAGGACTGTGTGGGAGGAAAATGGCGGTCTTGGAGTGACTATTATAACGCTGCCGCAAGTGTAAAAGAGTCAGGGAAATGGCGCGCCTCGCAGCAACAGCAACCACCTTAGTGAGGAGTAAGGCTAAAACGACCCAGGACACACAGAGACCACTACAAAGGAAACCCAGTGAGTGCGGCGGTAGGGCCTCCGCCCGATCGGAGAAGGGTGGCTAAACCAGCGTGTTTGCAGTGCAAAACGCTGCAAAGCGAAGGAGAAATTCGACAAAGTGCATGAAGCGGCGGAGGGGGAAATGGCGCAGCCTGGAGAACCATCGACTTAGCCGGAAAGCAAAAGTAAAACTACCATGGGCTCAGTGCATCGGAGACCGGAGACCCTCTAAAGATCGCCCGAGGCAGTGAGAGGAGCGGCCCTGAGACCCGTGGTGACTTCAAGGTTCCCGGGCTGCCTGGTAAGGCAATAAAGTGCAGCGCCACACTGCTGTCTACCCGAGTTAGAGGTGAAAACTCTGCCCGGGAAAGAGCCTCAGTGCTGCAGACAAACAACGTTTAAAGACAAGATGCAGAAGGAGTGAACCGCATGAGAAAGACAAGCTGAAAGGACAGGACTGTGTGGGAGGAAAATGGCGGTCTTGGAGTGACTATTATAACACTGCCGCAAGTGTAAAAGAGTCAGGGAAATGGCGCGCCTCGCAGCAACAGCAACCACCTTAGTGAGGAGTAAGGCTAAAACGACCCAGGACACACAGAGACCACTACAAAGGAAACCCGGTGAGTGCGGCGGTAGGGCCTCCGCCCGATCGGAGAAGGGTGGGGCTCGGCGACGGCTGCAACTACGCAATTATTAGAGGCCCACCGGGGAAACAATAAGGAAGAGTCCAAAAGCAATTGCGCTGAGGAGAAAGACACCACTTGCAGAAGTAGGTGCATTGCCTGGAGGCGCGTGCTGCCTGTGAGAGAGCGTCCCAGCGTGATCCACAGGCAGAACAAGAGTGCAAGTGAAAAGTGCAGGGAGCAAACAACAGGTCTCCCCTGACTAGGTTGACACTTCCGCACCTAAACAGACAGGTGTAGGCAGAGGATACTCACCACCAAGGGCAAGAGGGACAGTGGCTGGCCGAAAGGAGACAAAAGTGCGTAGAGAAGAAATACTGAGTGTCGCCAAATCTATGCTCTAGCACGCTACACTGCGGCTGGAACAGAATTGAAGAAGAAAGAGCAACAAACTCAGGAAAACCCAACAGGCCACGAAGGTAGGCGGCGGGGACTACCCCCACATACCAATGAGTAAAGACCGCAAAACGAGCCACATGCTGGGCGCAATGGCTGGCGGCAGGGGAGGGAAGGCGAAACTACAGACAATGCTAGAAAAATGCGCGCGGAATAAGAGCGGCGAGGAACACGAAACAACAAACACAAGCCAGCACCGCTGCGGGACAGCCATAACCCACTCTTCATGACATCATGGCCACTATTACTAATTTCCGCACCTCTCTAGAAATAAGACTAGACACAGTAAATATAGAGATATCACATGTCAGAGTAGATCTATGGAAAATGGATTGTAGGGTCAAGGAAGGGGAGGGAGCCACTAAAAATCAATCCACAGACACAGCCGGCCTCAAACAACAAGTGCAGAAGCTACAAATGTCAAATGTCTGGATGGAGGCCCAGCGGGATGATTACGAAGGAAGGGCACACCGGAAAAACCTATGTATTCTTGGGGTTCCAGAACCCACCGAAAGGCCTGCAACAGACCTATTTGTGGAAGACTTAACTACGAAACATCTGCAGCCTAAGGGCCTGTCTAACTACTTTTCGAACGAAAGAGCCCATCGGGTCCATGGTGGGAGACTGAGAACCGGAGCTCCCCCAAGACCAATAGTTGCACGGGTCTTCAACTTCCGGGATAGGGATGCTATATTGCACACGGCTCGCTCCACCCCACCTACAAAGCTTGAAAATAGTACAATCACTTTCTTCCCAGACTTTACAATCAAAGTGCAAAAACAATGTCGCCGCTTTCTGGACATCAGAAGGCACTTAGGGAAGGAAACATCAAATAGGCAATGCTGTTCCCGGCGAAGCTACGGCTCGAAGCTGGAGACAAGTTGGGAACAAAGGCAAAGAAGGTCGCAACAGTCAGAAAGGAAATCAGATGCACCACTCTCAAAACACACGGGCTGAAACAGACTTGAAACCAGCAGACTCAGAAGCAAAAAGATTCATGAAACCTGTCGGAACGGGGGACGTTCACGGTTGCCCAATTACTGCTTACAACTGCTCTGGGGCCTATGTATACACCGCCGTATCCAGGCGCATACTGTTACAATGAAAATAAGAGGGCCAGCAGACCCAGAGAGAAATAATCAAAGAGAAGCTGATGAACAGAACTTAACAGTATTATCGTATTGATTGAGGTTTGGGGTACAAGGGGGGGAATATGGGAAACAGCGGACTGACTACGGTGCTTTTTCTGGGGGTCGACAGGCACTCTGCGAATTTGGGGTGGCGGGTAGTTCAAAGTCCATCAGCAGGGCAGCGGGGGGGGGGGGTGTTGGGAACGGGATGGGTTAGTTTTGAATTTGAAGTTTATCATGTCTCATCACATACATCTGTTTTTAATAAAGAGAATACATGGACACCCACAACAGTATGTACTTAGAATGTTAGCTCGGGGGAACCTTGAGTCACAAATGCAAAAAACATGTATAATAACATGCCGATCTGGTATAACCCGAGTAGGTCTCGATATGGCGAATGATGGTCGCCAGTGTGACCCCAGCGGAGATAATGGCAACAGGAGTTAAAGAAACCACGCTTAACATTCTAACATGGAACGTTAACGGGCTCGAGGATAAGTTAAAAAGAGGGATAGTATTGCAATATCTTAAGAGACTTGCCCCAGACATAGTGCTATTACAAGAAACTCATTTAGTACGAAATAACTGTAAGGCCCTGAATAAATGGGGGCATAAATTGGAGGTACATGCCGGCTTCATGTCAGGCTCCAGAGGGACGGGTATATTAGTCCAGAAAAATCTCCTACTGATTCTGCATTGGAAAAGGGCAGATCTGCAGGGTAGATTTTCTACCCTAGAAGCAAATTGGGAGGGAAAGCCGCTCAACGTCATATCAACGTATGCCCCCCTGCACTCCAGAAATGAGCCCTTGTTGACCTCGGGAAGCTTATTCTAGAACTTCCAATGGGTACTCTGGTGTTGAGAGGGGACTTCAATATGACCCTTAATGACTATATTGACAAACAGCAACCCAAAACCCAGAAAGGGAGCACCACGCCCCTATCAGAATTTCTTAGCGCTATGGGTCTTGCAGATGTTTGGAGGCACATGCATCCCCAGTGGTCTCAGTTTACCTTTTTCTCTGGAATAGTTAATAGTCAGTCCCGGATAGATTATATTCTGACACACACAGGAGATATAGGTAAATATAAGGATGGACAGTACCATGCATGAGGGGTGTCAGATCACTTGCCCATACAGGCTGTTCTCTCCTTTGACAGATAGCAGCCACGAAACACTATAACATTAAATCCATTGCTTCTCAAAACTCCCAATATCAAAGACACGCTGGTACAACAAACAGAATTTTATTTGAAAGAAAATGTTGGGTCAATGGATTCATCACAGACAATATGGGAGGCTAAAGGGCCAAGCATTAGCATGCCACGTAGGACATAATAGGGAAAAGAGGGGGAGAATAGAGCAAATTGAACAAGAGATTCTAGACACAGAAATGGAATACACACAGGCCCCACATGAAGTTAACAAACTGTCACGGGTCAGGCACTCTCTCCCCTGTGAGAAAACCTGATCTGATAATAAAACAGGAAGACTGGTGGTCCTCGCCCCCTGAAAACCATCCCGTCATTTCTTTGCAGCCCGAGAGTTGGAGCCCCGGCCCGGACTCCGTTTGGTTCAAGGAATCCCCTGACATGGGGGTATATACCTTTAAGGAAACGGACTCAGAGGGAAGCCATGCCTCGAAGGATGACGTCAGCTGGAACGTGCCAATAGGGATGCCGGCCTCCGATAGAAGAGAGGAAGAAGAACCCGGAACAGGAGAACACCTAGAGACCGCGACCGGCGAACCGAGTGAGGAAGGGAGACGCGAGCCAAGGAGGAACCTGAGCGCCTGGAGTAACCCCGATGACCTTGTAGATCGGAGAACAGAGGGACTGCCTGGATGCCACTGTCCCCGCTTTCCGCCCAGCCACACTGCCGGAGGAGTGTGGCTCTCACAGGTACGCAGCCGAGTGTCGGGCTGGGTTGGGAGGAGAGGAAGGGAGGAGGAGTGACTGCGTAGCTTGTAAACTGCTACCCGGTTGTAAATCAATGGCGTCTCAAGTCCTCCCCCTCACGAGCACTCCCCGTACCGTCTGGTGTGTGGCAGAAGAAAGCACTGCTATATTCCTCACCCCCTTTCTATATGTTTGTGAAGTAAGACAAACCGAAGGGCTGATACTCGTTTTCTTTTGTTTTTCCCGGCATTTCCTTTTCAACCCGTTTTGGAGTCCACAACGCCTATCCAGGGTAACCCCCGTCCACCAAGCCTCAAGGTCTGAAATCCTAAAGCTGGGACGAACCTCACAGGAGCCCAGAGACGAAAAAAGGGAACTGTATCCACAAAGGCTCCGAACTTTTGTTTCATTGTTTGTAGTTTATAGAAAAATAAAGCCCAGCTTACAACACATTGGAGTAGATCTCTTTCCTGATCAAGACCCCCTGAGTCAACCCCTCTACACAATCACAAACTCAATATTAAACAACTAGAATACAAAGCCCTAATAACCGAGGCTGCTACAGCCAAATGTGCGGCAACCCAACATAAATTGTGTGAGCTGGGGGACAGGGCAGGTAAGTTACTAACCTGGTTAGAAAAGCGAGACCAAGCAGCTCACTGGGTTCCCATGTTACAACTCGGAGAAGGTCGTATTATTAGGGACCCACAGGAGATAGCAGAGGCATTTGCTGATCACTACGAAAGGCTCTATACCCCAGCAGTTGACACTACTGCAGACGACTAACGGTAGTTGCTTACGGATATCCCCCTGTTAACCCTGTCCCCGAAGAATGGGACTCACTGGAGAGTGATCCTACCAAGGAGGAAATCAGGTTGACAATCTACAATACCCAATCGGGAAAGGCCACGGGGCACAATGGACTCCCAATCGAATTTCTCATAAGTACTTCATCCCTAATAGCACCACACTTATGCAAGATGTTCCTTGAAAGTAACAAAAAAGGGGCCTTACCCAAAGACCAAAGATTGGCCTCTATTGTGGTCATACATAAAAAAGGGGAACCGGCAGAAGAATGCAACTCCTATCGGCCAATTTCTTTAATAAATGTTGAGGCTAAAATCCTTGCTAAGGTGTTGGTGTCTCTGCTCGCCCCCATCATCACCAAAATAGTGCATGCGGATCAATCGGGTTTCATGCCAGGCCGCAACACGGCCTTAAATATCCGAAGGCTGCATAATGTCCTAGCCAGGAAAAACACAATAGCAGAGGAGGCCAAAATGGTGTTCGATACAGTTGAGTGGCCCTATCAATTTGAAGTCCTGCACCGAATGGGGTTTGGCCCCAAGTTCCTTCAGTGGGTCAAGCTTCTCTACACTGACCTCATGGGCAAATCAAAGTAAATAATCATACCTTATGGGCATTCCCACTGAGGAGAGGTACAAGACAGGGATGCCCCCTGTCACCACTGATGTTTTTCCTGATGTTGGAGCCGCTCACAATCTGGATCAGGGGAGACCCAATCTTGAGAGGCTTAAAATGAGTAGAGGGACATGAGGACAGAATATCCCTATATGCTGATGACATCCTGTTATATCTTGCGTCACCGGCAAGATCGTTAAACAGAGTCCTCAACATAATCACAAATTTTGGCAAGCATTCTGGGTAGTCCATAAACTGGTCCAAATCAGTAATTTTTACGCTCCAGGGGTCAAATCCAAAACTGCCAAAAGAGTGTGATGTCAAGATAGAAAATGAGGTTTTCCAATACTTAGGAATATATATCAGCCCAGACCCAGACATTTTCTGCACCAAAAATCTAGAACATCCCTTACACAGGCTACAAAATGATGTGCAATACTGGAAGACTCTGTCCTTGTCACTACTGGCACGGGCGGCACAGTTCAAAATGTTGGCCCAACCGCGTTTCTTATATATCTTCCAAAATAGTCCATTCAGGGTTTCTGATGTCTATTTCAAGAAAATAGAATTTGAGCTTAGAACGTTACTCTGGGATGGCAAGGTTCTACTCATAGCCATGCATAAACTTACTAGAAGCTGGTATGACAACGGAATTGTACTTCCCACTTTAAAACTCCATTACAGACCGACCCGGCTGGTAGTTATTAACAAATGGATAACCAGCACTTCACTTGGAAAGATTATAAATGGGAAGGGATGGCTATAATAGGTCTCTATACTCCAAACCCACACGAAAACACCAAGCAACCCCTACAGATCTCATGGTTAGCATTTGGCACCAGGCAAACAAAACACTTGGATGGCACGAAACTATAACTCAAGCTAACCCACTCTGGACAACACAAAAACTGTGCATGTTGTGCACTCAGCCAGGTTTCGACAAGTGGGACATCATCAAAATCTCAACCGTTGGTCATCTGTGGGAAAAAGGGACAATCCTCAGTTTCACAGACCTGCAAAAAGAGTATGATCTTGCCAATCAGGAAGTGTATAGGTACATGCAAATCCAACATGCACTCAATGCGATCTTACCTAAACAGAGGAAGGTGCCGGAGGAGTCGCCACTAGAGTATAGATTGTTGTCCGAACCCATGACCAAAAAGGCCATATCCATGATATACCAAAAGTTGGGCAATAACCTACCAGATCCACTCACACGACTCTGAAAACAATGGTAGGATGATATAGGGCCGCTCGAAGACGACGAGTGACAAACTGCACTAATGCACGTGAAG
Source organism: Triturus cristatus (assembly GCF_964204655.1). NCBI lineage: Eukaryota > Metazoa > Chordata > Amphibia > Caudata > Salamandridae > Triturus > Triturus cristatus. The sequence continues at coordinate 1,183,047,817 of NC_140581.1, read as the reverse complement.
CAGCGATACAACTTAAAATTCTACACAGAACTTATTTAACTGGGACGATAATAACCAAATTGGGCTGCAGAGACAATGCGTGCTGTGTCCGGCATTACACTAAAGAAACCACATTCCATCATGTGCTCTGGAGCTGTTCAAACATAACATTTTCTGGGGGAAGATCACACAACGTATTCAAACCGCAATAGGCAAAGAAATCACGCTCACACCCAAACTAGGGCTGCTCAATGTATGGGACGCCACAGATCTCAGTAGCACTGAGAGACAATGGGCCACCCTGGGGTTTACATTGCCAAACGACGTATAGCCATGAGATGGGGAGTGGAGACTTCACCAACAACGAGAAATTGGGCGAACAAAATGGATAAATGTGTGGTAGCAGAGAAGGAGGTCTTTAAAAGCAGGGGCTGCCCTAAAAAGTGGGATAAGAAACGGGGGAAATAGAACTCATACAGAGGAGAGCTCTGCATCTCTCCATCCTCTGAATTAACAGAAGAAAACAGAACCAGAAACAGACTTGGCTTGAACGTTAATGAAAATGTTGAACTTAAAGGGTTATTGTTTTTATGTAAAATGTCATGCATGTTAATTAAAAAGACGATCTGACATGTACTATAACACTGTTTGAAACTAATAAAAAGATTTATAAAAAAAAAAAGAATCCCACAGGGTATGGAGAAAGCATCCGAGGATGCAGACCATATTGGTGGAGTGTAAAGCAGCACTTGTCGACGAAAAAAATCAGTTTACCCCAAGAATCCTGCTCTCTAGATTCTTTGTCAATAGGGGAATGAGAGAGGTTCTCCATCTCAGGGGACATCGTAATGGCCTGGACCACGAAGGTGTGGTAGGTGGGCTGCCAGACAAGGCAAGCAGGTTCATCCGGGGCAGGACGGTATGTGTGGGCAATGATGCTGTTCACTGGCACACCTTACTCAGGTTTTACCCATGCCCCCAAGAAAATGTCAGTAAGGGCTTTACAGAAGGGGCGCACCGGCTCAACCCCCGATTGGCCGGGATGTAGAACCTCACCTAAAATAATATAAAAGTCTGTGCTATTTTTATAAATTGGTGGTGGTTTCTTTATTGAGTATGTGTTTTATTTATGGACTGTGTGTGTACAACAAATGCTCAACACTCTCCTCTACAGCCTCCAGACTGAGGGCCGACTACCCCACCCTGCCCTGTTTGGTGCAGTACCACATGGTGGTGGTGTTATCTGTGAACACTTGCACTAGCATTCCCTTGATGGAGGGTAGAAAGGCTTTCAACGCCATTCGGATTACTCTGAGCTCCAGCAGGTTGAAGTGGTGTCCGGATTCAGCTGGAGTAGTGAGTCCTCTGATCTCAACCTCCCCAAATGGTCACCCCATCCCAGGACACATCTGTCACCACTGTCAGTTTCTGCGAGTTCTGCTCAGGCCTACTGTAAATATAACCAAATTCACTCACACTTCTTCCTTCCCTGGTAGAAACACTGCACACCATTTTGTTAATAAGAAACAGTTTTCTCAGGAGGTGCCGAAAAGTTACAAAGTATTTACTGTGTTTTTGAAAGATACTCCTAATGGAAGCTAAGGAATGGCAAGTTCAGGCTGCAGCTGAAAACAACCTTGCCTGTATGAAACACTACCTTTTACTACTACTGATATGGCACTGAAACACTTTATTGTCTGTTTTGCTCACCACAAATTGTGATCCCAGCATTGACTTACCGCCGTCAGTTCTTGGTTGTGAAAATGCCCTTCACTCGTGTTATTTTATATCCACAGGTTGAGTGGGAGCCAGCAATGTGAGCAGACAGATTTGACTGTGTTGACACATTTCTTTGAAAGCCTGTTTCTATGTTGCTGTAGAACGTAAACAGGCCTCAACCTCATTTCAACCAATTAGCTCCTGTATACCACCAACTGAAAGTTACTGATGACTTGCGAGGAACAGAGAAATTACAGAGCTGACTCCGATTATACTGGTGAACTCGCCTTCTTACTCTGCCTTTCATTTTGAAAAGTCATTTTTGTGCACTTATTAAATCCTGCAAAGGTCACACTAGAGAGTGCATCCATCATCTCCTGCTGCAAAACCAGTTTAGGGCTGTTCTCTTTTAAATGTGTTTGTCAAACACCCCTATACCCAATCTTTGTGTAAAACCTGCCTCTCACAGCAGATGTAGCACTTGGGCTGGCTCCAAGCATGAGTGCTCACAACTGAGCAACAAAGAGGTGTGAAGAACAAATTACTTACCTTTTGTAACGCTTTTTCTGGTGGATACAGTATCTGCCCTTGGATTCCTCACCTTTTGAATTACCCTTATGCGCAGCAATCCACGGAAACTTTTCTCATCAGCTCTCCCATGTTGACAAGGATGTCACATTGGAACGGGTCTGTATGCCACTCCGCGTGACGTCATCGGAGACATGAGAAGACCCATCGGCATGCTGACATCAGCTCCACCCATTTTTTCAATGCCTTCAAGGTGAACGGGTGAAACAACACACTATACAATTATACACAGTATACAAACATAGCCAAAACCGGAAATTTGTCATCATAGACATTTCCTACAGTTAAGCATCACAGGATTAAAACCATAAATCACAGAAATATACATTGATCATTTTTTTGGTATAAGCAGGCAGGCAATGGGGAGGTGGGTGGATCAGTGAAGGATCCACAGGCAGATACTGTATCCACTAGAAAACGCGGTACCGAAAGTAAGTAACTTGTTCTTCTGATGGATAGATCTGCCTATAGATTCCTCACCTTTTGAATTGAATCCCCAAACAGTCCTGCTCCTGGCGCAGGGTGTCTGCTTACCTATACCAAAAAATCCTGCAGCAGAGAACTTGCAAAATGGCCTTTCCTCCTCACCTCCGAATATATGCAATAGTGCTTTGCAAAAGTGTGGAGTGCGGCCTAAGTTGCCGCCTTGCAGATGTCTACCACAGGGACACCTCTAGCTAAAGCCGAAGACGACGACTTAGTTCTGGTAGGAAGAGCTTGAATATTTTTAGGAGGCTCCTTCTTGGCCAAAAAGTAGCAGATCTTGACACAGAGGATGAACCACCTGAACAGCGTTCTTTTGTGGACAGCTTTGCCCTTCATCTTGCCCACATATCGGATGAAGAGTTGGTCATCCAACCTGAAGTCCTTGGTCCTGTCCAGGTAGAACATAACCACCCTCTTAGGGTCAAGGCGATGAAGTCTCTTCTCCTCCTTAGAAGGGTGAGGGGAGGATAGAAAGTGGGTAGAGTGATGGATTATCCTAGGTGGAAAGGAGTGACCACCTTAGGCAGGAAAGCAGCTCTGGTCCTAAGAACCATCTTATCGCATGAAATGAAGTAAATGGAGGTTTGGAGCTAAGAGCTTGCAACTTACTCACCCTCCTAGCGGAAGTGATTGCAACCATAAATATTGTTTTAAATGCTAGGAGCCTTAAGGGACAAATATGTAAAGGTTCAAAGGGAGATGCCATTAAGAAAGTGAGAACTAAATTTAAATCCCACTGAGGCATGATAAAGGGAGTGGGAGGAAACCTATTTGTGAAACCTTTACTGAATCTCATAACTGTGGGAGATTTAAATTATGAGGGTTGATCTGGTACACAGCAAAAAGCTGACAAGGCAGATAAGTAGCCCTTAACAGTAACTTCTAAACAACCCTGTTGAGCGAGAGAAAGAGAGAAACTCAGAACATCTGACAATTGGGCCTGCAAAGGTTCAATCGATCTCTCTCCACACCATTGAACAAACTTGGCCAACCTACCAGAATAGACAGATTTGGTGGAGTGTCTTCCAGACAATAAAAAACCACCCACCACATCTGGTGGGAGAGAGAAAGAACTCAGGTTGCCCTGTTTAATCTCCAGGTATGAAGGTGCAGGCTCTGGAGGTGGGGGTGTAGAACGTGCACCCACAACTGTGTGAGAAGGTCTGCCCTGAGAGGGACATGGAGCGGAGGGTGCGATGAGAGGTAAAGGAGGTCTGTGTACCACACTGTTCTTGGCCAATCCAGGGCGATCAATATGACTTGGGCCCGGTCTTGGCAAATCTTCCTCAGAGCTCAAGGCATCAAGGGTATGGGATGAAATGCGTAAAGAAGTTGTGAGACCCAATCTAATTGAAATGCGTCGGATAATGCTCCCCGCATCGGATACTGGAGACTGCAGAATGACGGGCAGTACGCGTTATTGTGAGTGGAAAACAGGTCAAACCGAGGAAACACCCACATCCTGAAAATGTGATGGACGACCTCCGGATGGAGATGTCACTCGTGATCGGCTGAGTACTGCTGACTGAGACTGTCCGCACGCACATTCAGTTCTCCGGCCAGATGATTTGAGATCACGCAAATCTGATGATCCTGAGCCCAGGACCAGAGTCGCAGAGCCTTTCTGCAAAGAAGACACAACTATGCTCCAGTCTGTTGATATACCACATCGCGGTAGTGTTGTCCATCAGGACCCAAACCGACTTATCGCGAAGATAGGGGATAAAGTCCTTGAGAGCCAAACGTATTGCCCGCAATTCCAGAAGATTGATGTGAAACAGTCTTTCCTCTGGAGATCAAAGGTCTTTGACCTCCAGATCCTCCAGATGAGCTCCTCACCCTAGAGTGGAAGTATCCGTTATCACTGTGGCCACCGGAGAAGGAGGTTGAAACGGCTTCCTTTGAGACAGGGTGCCTGGAACACTCCACCATGACAGCTACGCTGCAGTGTCTCTGGAGATTCTGACCACCTCTTCGAGATCTCCATTGTGTTGAAACCACTGCCTGCGGAGGTACCACTGGAGGGCCCTCACATGCCAGCGTGCATGGTTGACCAACAGTATTCAGGAAATGAACAGACCGAGCAGGCGCAAGTCCTTCAGGACTGGAACAGCAGCTCCATTCTGAAAAAGAGGAATCATAGCCTGGATGATTTGAATCCTATGTAGAGGAGGGAAGGCACAACGCACAGTAGAGTCCAGTATTGCCCCTATGAACAGGTTGTGCTGAAAAGGCACCAGGTGAGATTTGGGTACATTTATCCAAAACCCCAAGTCCAACAACAGTCGTGTTGTTTTTTGCAAACGATGCAGCACCATCTCTGGTGAATTTTCTTTGAGCAGTCAGTCATCCAGATAGGGGAAAACAGGAACCCCCGACCTTCTGAGATGTGCTGCCCCCATCGCCATCACCTTTGTGAAGACCCGAGGTGCGGAAGTAAGACAGAACAGAAGGATTGCAACCTGGTTGTGACTTCATGATGGGAATGAGAAAATACGCATTCTGCAAATCGATCAACACTATCAAGTCTTCCTTCTGTAGTGCAAGAAGAACCTGAGCCAGGGTCAACAGCTTGAGTTTCTCCTGTTTGAGGTAAAAATTCAAAACCCTGATGTCGGGGATCGGCCTCAATCAACCATCCTTTTTGTGAATCAGGAAGTACCCGGAGTAGCATCCCTGACCCCTTTCCTGCTCCAGAACCACCTCTATCGCATCTTTTTGTAATAAAGACAGACCTTCCTGCTGGAGAAGCAGGAGGTGATCTTCTGAGCACAAACCCAAATGGGGAGAGAAAGGAGGGGGGAACTCCCAGAAGGGTAGGGCGTACCCATTCTCTACAATGTTCAACACCCAGAGATCTTTAGTAACAGACCTCCAAATTTGTAGAAAATGGGATACCCGTTCTCCCACGGGACAAGCATGCTCTAGGATGGAGGAGATAGAGCTGTTTCCCTGCCATACCAGTTGGAGAGGAAGAAGAGGAGGAGGAGGAGACTTGCTGCTGTGCTGTACCTCACAGACAACTTCTACCATTTCCCCTGTATGACCTATTCAGGGGATTTACCTGCTGTTGCTGCTGCTTGGCATGAAAGGTTAACGTCCCACGAAAACCACAAAACTTGCGATATCCAAAGCCCCTGGATTGAGACTAGAGAACCAATGATCTTGCTGTGGCTCTGCTGTCTTTAAAGCGCTGCAGTGCAGAGTCCGCTTTGGTCTCGAATAGACGAGATCCACCGAAAAGCAGATCTAACAGTGCAGCTTAGACATCAGGGGAACACCCCGAAGCTCATAACCAAGCATGGCTCTTGGTCGCCACAGACAAACCCATTGCCCTGGCAACCAAGTCAACAGTGCCCTAATGGGATGCAGGTTGAGCATCAGAAAGCACCTCTGAAAAATAACCCTGAACGTCCTCTGGACGTTTCAAGAGCACTTCCCTTGCCGAGTACATAAGTACATGGACACAGCCACCCAAAAGGCATGTATCATTAGTTGACTTGAGAGCCATACTGCCTGAAGAGAACACCTTCTTTGCAGATTGCTCCATGCGTTCGGACTCCCAAACTGTTGGTGTAGATGGGAATGACCCTGCAGACTACTTCGAGGATCACGATGCCTGTATAACCAAACTTTACGGTGATGGTTGAGCCGATAAAAAAGCAGGATCCCCAGGAACCACCTCATACCTCTTCACCACAGACCTGGAAAAACAGGAGCAGTCATCGGCTTCAGCCACACATCAAGGATGGGCTCAGTCAAAGCCTTGTTGAAAGGAAGCAAAGGCTCAGAGACAGAAGAAGGGGAATGGAGCACCTCTGTCAAAATATTAGACTTCAATTCTGCTGTGGGCAGAGGTAACTCCAGCAGATCCACTGCCTGGTGATAAGAAGTCACTTCCTGCATTGGGAGACCTTTTGGAGAGGAGATTTCTCATTCAGGAGATGTATCCAGGCCACTAACTTCCTGCAGATCTTTAAAATCCTGATCAGGGTCCACAATCTTCCCATTCCTCAGCCTCCTCATGTTGTTCCTGATACTTCTCCTCTTCCATTAACCTCTGTGCTTATCTTCTAGACCTCACCCTTGGAACCGGCGTTGGATGTGCCAGACGTGACGCCAGTGACTTTGGGATCAGTGTCAAAGGGAGGTCTACTGGGACAGTAGACGATGCCAGTCGAGGTCGAGTTGGTGCCAGTTCAAAACCAGATGTCACCGGAGAAGATCCGTCCAGTGGCACTTGCCCCTCCAGAGAATGTACCAGAGTCGAAAATCTGGGCGCCGGGAGTGGCCAACTCCCTGGAGCCATTGGCATAAAAGGCAAGAGAGGTGCTCGAGGAAAGTGAGGTGGCAAACCTTCCAGGGAGTATGTCAGCGGACCCATGGGTCAACCAGCGCACCAGTAGGGTTTGCCACTCTGGCGAACAAACCGAACATCGCATTAGGAAAATCCGACAGGAATCAGGAAGGCAGGATACCCTGGATCTGGTACTGCACGCTCTGAGACTGCTCGAGGAGGCAGCACATTTGGCTCCGGTTGTGGCGCTGGAGACCCTGGAGCCAGAGGTGGAGTGGTTGGCACCAGTAAAGTCATCACTCTCAGAGACGGGCAGGAGTCACCTCAGGAGAAGGAGACAGAGATTTTGTCCTTTTCGATGACACCGTGGAGCCAGAGACACCAACTTTGGCGTCTCATCATTTGATGAACAACGCCGAGACCCATGGCACTGCTTCTTCTTATGCTTTCTCAATGACTTTGAGGTATGCAGATTCGGTGACTTGGATCGGGACCTCAACTTTCTTTAACCCCTTTTCTGTTTTTTAGCTTCGGCCATGAACAATTTGGCCTCCCTCTCCTTCAATGGCTTGGGGTTAATGCGCCTGCATAACGAACACTCCCTAACGTCGTGGTCCGATGAGAAACCACAAACAGTCTTCATGAGGGTCAGTAATTGAAATCTGACCCCCACATTCCCAGCATGGCTTGAATCAGGATTTCCTTTGAGTAGCCATGGGCACAGCTACAAAGACTTGCAACAAACAGACTACCAGAAATGGAGAGCCCTAGGAAAAACTGTTACGTGTCAACAGTGCGGAAAAAAGGGAACTGACGTCAGCATGCCGATGAGGTCTTCACATGGCTCCGATGACGTTACGCAGAGTCGCGTGCAGAGCCGTTCCATTGAGACGTCCTCATTAGTGTGGGACAGCTGAGGAGAAAAGTTTCTGTGGAATGCTGCGCTTGGGGGTAATTCAAAAGGTGAGGGATCCACGGGCAGATGTATCCATCAGAAATCTCTTTACCTCACCCTTCCTGACACAACAATTTGGGACAGGCAATAGAACAGGTTTAGCCAAGAAATGTCCTCTGCCTGGACAGCAGAAAATACAGCCACATCCACCCGTATCATCTACCAAAGTACAGTGCTCAGGAAGGATTAATCTGCAGCGTTTTACTATAATTTCTAAAATTACTCCTGTCTCCACCCCTCTCCCTTGACTTTCTGAATCACCACCTCCAACTGGCAGGGATGCAGGCTTCAGGAGGCTGGCTCAGTATATGGTGTACACCTATTGGTGAGGCACCGTATCCTTAGTGATAGTAGAAGGGGTCCCTGATAACCAAAGCTATCAAGGGATAGCTGTGGAGAGCAGATAAGGCTTATCCAGGAGGGTGTAAAGCGGGAACATTACCACACAGTCAGTCAGTGAAGCTTACACACAGGAAAGAACCACACCAATGTTAAAGAAATACCTTGAATTTATTATACACAAAAACTAAAACTACTTTGGTACATCTCCTACCCGAGATATTAATACACAATAAAATATACTTCAAAAAGTATATGGGGGGACAAACCCTTTACTAAGAAAATGGAATGCAAGGTGAGTACCAAACAAGGACTAACACCCAAGGGAGCAAGGGGAGCATAGAACCACCACAGATAAGTAACTAGGAGTTGGTAGGTGCCCGTGTGCAGAGATGATACCCCGGGTCAGTCCCATAGGATAACATGGGGAAGTTGCAGTTGGACTTTTACTGTTTCAGACCCTTCCCAGAGGACCCAGAGGAAACCCTTAGGAACAAGGGAGGTTGGAGGACACACCCACCTGTGGATACCCAGAGATGCAGGATACCTACACCAGGGAGCCCAGGTGCATGGGTGCGAAGTGGTGTCGGACTGCCAATTGACGTCAATGGAGAGCCTTGGATATCCAGCTGCTAAAGAATCTCGTGGACCAGGTCAGTGAAACCTAGATGTGGACTCCGGACGAGGAGTACCTGCAAAAAAAGGGGACAGAGTCCAAACCATCCTGAGGTGTCCAGGAGGAGCAGGAGCATGATACCAGCCCTTGTCGGAGGTACTTTGCTGTAGCACGGAGGACTTGAAGCTGGAGCTGTGGAGCCCAGGTGATATTTCAGAGGCACAGGAGACTTCCACAAGCTGTCCCACCTCGGTTGGTGAGATGCAGAAAGGTTAGTGGCCAGCAAGAACACCAACAAGCTTTGGCAACAGACCTATTGCACAGAGAAATGCTTAATTGCAGATCAGCAAGGTCTGAGGGAATCACCCAGCAAGGGTAAGTCAGAACTGGCCCCCAGCAAGCAGGAGAGCAAGTAGGAATTGATGGAGACCCTAGGAGGACCCTCTTGCAGCAGGCACAGGGAGTCACAGGGAGGCCTCAGCAACGCACAGCAGGTGGAGGCCCACGTCGCAGGAGACGCAGGGGGGACGTCACTCTTGGAGCTGTGTAATGCTTGAGGCTGAGGCTTCTTGGAGCTTGAAGATCTTTGGTCAGGTCAACGGTAAGCAGACGCGGTTCACAGGGATGCGGTTCCGGTAGGCTGGAGTGGGATTACACCTCTCCTCTACAGGAAATCCTTTGTTCTGCTAACGCTGCCTGAGTGAAGCTCACCAGCAGGAGGGCAGAACAGTGTCTGGCATCAGCAGCAGCACTGGCTTGCACGCAGACCCTGCAAGGCAACACCAGTAGATATGGGACGGTTCTCTAAGGAGCTCCCCAGTACATGGTATCAAGCAACTAACACTAGAATGTGTGTAGATGCATGATTCCAACATGTTTGATACCAAACATGACCGGGTTCGATGAAGCCAATATGGAGCCTACCTTAGGGGAGACTTACAGGTTTTAAGTGCAGTGACCGGGACATAAGGAAAACCTTATATCGGAAATGAAAGGTGCATGCGCCATTTCACGCAGGCTGCAATGGCAGACCTGCAGACACAGTTTACATGGGTTCCTATGGGTGGCACAATACATGCTGCAGCCCATGGGAGACCCCTGGTGTACCAATGCCCTAGGTACCGTAGTACCATGTACTAGGAAGTTACAGGGGTACACCAGTATACCAATTATGGGGTGTACAAAGTACTTACTTATACCGAAGAGAGAGCACAGGCACTGTGGTCCTGATTACCAGGCTTCCAGTGTACTACAGGCCACAATTGGCATACTGGTGTACTACAGTCAAATCACACTGACACCAGACAGGAAGTAAGGGTAACTATGCCAGAAAGATCCTACTTTTCTACAAAGGCAATACATTAAACTTTTCTGTGAAGTTTCTTCTCCCCTTCATCTTCGTCATGCTAAATCAGGGGCATCCAAATAAATGCCCTTCAATACTTCCAGTCAAACTTTGAGAGTGAATGACAGCAATTGGGTTTTTGGTTGAGGGAGTGTTAATCCCTCTCAAGCAACAACCACAATCCTTGAAAAGGTTAACCACAAAAGTCACTTAAGTAACCAGTACTTAATCCTCAGGTAGTTTGGCACAAAGGCAGCCAGGCTTAACTTAGAGGTGCTGTGTTAAGTATTCACGCAGCACACAACCAAGAATAAAATGAAAACACAACACACAAAAAATCCCACAACAATTTAGAAAAATAGAGAACATTTACGTAAATAAAATGAGACCAAAATGAATTAAATCCAATCAGTAGAAGCAGAGTTTTTAATTTTTGAAGTTTTGAGTGGAAACTAGCACCTAAAAGATCAAGGCACCAACAGCGGACAACTAGTCGCGCAACACCAGTACAAAGTCAAAACGTATTGCCCGCCTCAATGGAATGCGGTTCAGAAACTTGAGGTGCATTGTCCTGTTCTCAGCTTACCTTCGAACTTAGAAGAATTTTTAAAGAAAAATGTATGAGAAGGTAAAGTTCAGGCAGGCAAGGCAGTCGGGGGTTCTGAGGAAGAGGTGTCGTCACAGAGGAGCCACTGGACGAAGTTGCGGTGAAGGATTTTACGTTCAGACCTTTTTGGAGGTTGAAAATCTCCAGTGGGACAAACCTGCAGGCTGTAGCTGATGAGGGCTCCACGAGGTCAGATATCCCTTCTGCGAGGAGCCGCTGAACAGGATTTGCTGCTGTGGAGAAGAACAAAGCTGGACCTACCACGAATTTAAGCCGACCTGCGATACACCTTGGGTGGATGGATAAGCAAGACGGTAGTTCCCCCTCTCCTGTCAATTCTCAGAGCATTTAATGGCAGAGTTTTATTTGTGGGCTGTTTGGGCACCATAAACACCCCTTCTAAGGGTCCAGCAGTGGGTGGTCACCACTTAGAGCATAAGACTCACTTCAGGCAGGGTCCAGGTACAAGGTTCAAGTTGGTGGAGTCCCTTTGGGTCCCTGTAGCTCAGAACAGTAGTCAGCCAACTAGCCATTAGAGCACAGGTCGTCAAACTTTTTAACTCTGAGCCGCTCCAAGCAAAAATTTTTGAGGTCGGGAGGTTGGGCCCCCCTCTAAAACTTCATGGCAAGGATTGGGGGAGCAGGAGGGACACGGCTGTGTGCAGGGAGCGGGGCTTATGAGATGATTACAGGAATACTTTTTCTATAGCTTATGAACCGCAATAAATATGAAACTTATAAAACAGCAAATGCATCAAACAAAAACAGATATTATCCCAAATAAACTGGTCTCCATAATTGGGGTGTGGTGAGCCCCTAAGACTCTTTGACCCCAATGTAACTACACCTGCTGCACTAATGATAACTGCAGTCCTGAGTAGCAGGCTATCTCCTCTGCATCTTTTACCTCTTCCCCACCATGACTGATCATCACCTCGGTCCTTATGCTTGAAAGAGAAATGATCTCTGAGGCCTCTTTTTTAAAGGTAGACAGTCATAACTGTGATGCAGTGGGCCCCTCAAATCCCTGGGCTCCAGTCCTGCTACATCTGCTTCCTTAATGATAACCAGCAGTGGCCACTTACTCACTTGGCAGCAGTACCAGCTTCACTAATGAAAGTCCCTTAAAAAAAAATAACACTTATATTGTCCCCTTCTTTGGGGTGTCTCTCTGAAGAAGCTGTCTATGTCCATTTGTAAACACAAAAATGAGTCCCCATACAGGGCCCCCTATTCTGAGCCTTCTCTTTCACAATATCTATGAATCTTGCTCCTTTCCTCTTTCTCCTAGAGCATTATTGTGAGGACAGGGCTCGAGAGGATTAGGGCTCTGCATCTGAATGCAACCCTGCTGGACTCCTACCTGCCACCCCATGGACTCAGCTTTCACAAAAAACTGCCCCTGAATGGTTAATACTGACTTTGAGGTGCCTCTGCCTGAAAGCGAAGGGTGTGGTGGTAGTGCAGAAAGAAACCAGCCTTCTTTCTAGCCATTAATTGATTGAGTCACTTACAGCCAGGGCCACTAGAATTATGAGTTTCTGCAGCAGCAGCGTTTTCCACATAATTATCAGTTTACTTAATTTGCAACATAATCTGCAGATTTCAAACAATAAAAACTTGATTCTAGCTCAAACCGAATAAAAGTTACTTAAAGCGTGACAAAGTATTCCGGAGCAGTGGAAGGCCCTTTGCAAAGATTGACTGGTAATCTTGTAGTTGCTTACTGCTGTATTTGGCTGTTAAAGTGGTACTAATGAGGTGAACCATTCCCCCTGATAGTGTTACCTTGAGTTAAAATGACAAAATAATGAAATAATGCTAACCACAACATGTGGCGCATTGTGACGCATAATTGACCTTTTCTTCTGCATAATTTAGTCAAACCTGGCACATAATATGGTACTCTTCTGCTGAATAATTCGCCTTAGCTTGCTGCAAAATTTAGTCAACCCTGCTGCATAATTTGGCCTTCTCCTGCACATAATTCCAGTGGCCCTGCTTACAGTGCTATAAGGTCCCAGCCTGTGGCAGAAAGCACTGTGAATATGTAAGTCATTATTTTAAAATAGTATTTACATACTCTAATCTAGGCTGTTGCAAAATGATGCAGTTATTGAGATAAAACAAGTTTTTACGAAATATACTTTTTAGTAATAAGTAACTGTATCTAATGAAGACATTTTTGTAAGTGTCTCCACTATTCCGGATGTCAGCTGATAACCCCCTTACATCTCAAAAAGAATAAATCTTTGCCACCATGAAGCGTTAAGCAGAGCCACTGGAATTATGCTGCATAATGCTGCAGATTTTTTGATAGCATTACTTTATTATTGTGCAAATTGTACACTTGTTAACACTGTGCTGGCATTTATTGCCCCTCATAAGTACCACATTAACACCCACATATAGCAATAAGCAACAGAAAGGTGACCAGTCCACCTTTAGAAAGGGCGTTTCACTGCGATGTAACATGTGTTGCTGCATGTTTAGCAACTTTTGAACCGTTTGAGCCAGAAACAAGTTTTTTTAATCTGCAAATTATGTAGCAGATGATGGATTATGTGTCAAATGCGGGAAATCCATAACTACACACTGTGAGTGCACGGTGAGCGTGAAACTGAAGGGTGGGAATGAGGAGTGACTTGTCTGAGTGCAGGGTGCATTCCAAGACACTTGAACAAAATCAGCATGATTTTGATGGCTTCGTAGGGTTTCAGATATAAGTTAAACTATTGCTATTATGGCATTAATCAGGGATCGAAGGTGGAGGAAATAATTAATGTGCTGATCCTGCAACAAAGTTCCAGTCTTATGATTAGGGTTGCCAGCTCATTATTTTGATGTCGACTAAGAACTTTCTATGAAAAGCAATTTTTTTTTTTTCATTTTCCATATTTGATGATTTTGGAACCCGTTATTGATACCAAGAGCGTTAAAAGGGGTCGTACTGGTTTATAACTTTGGACTGGTTGAACACAGATTGGTGCTATTTTTGATTTGTGTCATCTTGTTTATTAATGTGTGTTATTTTGGGATATGGAAAAAGTTTGTAGAGGTTTGCGATTCTTTTTTGTTATCACTCCCTATTCTTGAATATTGAGCAATGTTAAGTCAGGATGATAAAATGCTTTAATTGATTTACAGGTCATGTTTATTAAATAGAATGATCTTGTATGAAAAGTAAAAAAACAGAAAGAAACACAACCACCAACTTTCTAAAAGTGGCATTTTAAGAGTTGTCATTTAAAATCCAACTTTAGCATTAAAGATGATCTTAAATTACAATTCTTTAGCTAACCTATCTAAAGACATTTGCCTTGATCTTACTCCAAGAAACCTAGGAGGACTATGCGATTGAGCTACAGGGGTACACATCTCAATTCATTCCAGCAAGAAAGGGATCCAACGTTGCCCATTGCTCAGGGGGAAAGATGATATTTGCCTCAATAATCACAATAGGAGCAATTACACCAGTTGAAGCACAATTTGCAGCCCCAAGTGACATACAGGCGGTAATGACATCACTCATGTTTAATGAGGAAGATCAGTCACTCATAATAATCAACACCTACCTGCACCCTAAACACAAGCTAAAAGCTGCAAAAGAGCTAATCAAAGAGCTGACAAGCATTATAGAAGAGCAGGACACGGAGCACATCATCCTGGCAAGCAATTTTAATCTTCATCTCATTGGAACCGCGTCAGATGATGAACAGGAGAACTAACCACTGTGTGGGGGATACCAAATCATGTCCCTGCATTCCCTGGCAAACCAACAAGAAGTTCAACCTATCTACTCCAAGAACTCGAAGTAACTAAATATGAGAGCTCTAAATGGTCGATTCAAGGGCGACAATCCGCTGAGCCCAACTTTTCACTCCACAACCATATCTACTTATTAAGACTTCACCTTCGTAACTCGCTCCATGTTCCACAACATCAACTCGTTTAGAATGGGTTACAATGAACAAAGTGATCATTTGCCACAGGAAATGACATTAAAAGCAAACAAAGGACAGCCAATGGAGGCATGCAAAATAATTGGCACAGACGACACCTCAGATTACAAACAGATGAGGTGCAAATTCAGCACAATTGAGGAAATATCCAAAACTGCCAAGACATTACTCTGTCAAATAAACAATACTTTATCTAAACCCACAAAAGATTGGGAACACTTTACAACGGGCATTAGGCAGAAATTCACCACCAGGATAGGTATGAAACAGGAAAAAACAGCAACCACTTTTCCTGGGCAGGCAACTACACCGGAGACACAGAACCTCAAACGTACAATAAATCAAACATTAAGGCAGCTTCGCAAAACTCCCAAAAACCTAGCCCTGCAAAGCGGCCTGCAGGAGCTGAAGGCACTAATAAAAAAGAAGAAATGGAAAAGGCAAAAGAATGAATAACTCTGGGCAAGGATACTCCATGACTCTAAACTCAAGAACAGTGCCAGATTCTGGCGGACGATTAACAGGCTCCAACGACCTAACCACTAAGGAATAAACTTGAACATAACAGAGGTTAACTTAGCAAAATACTTATATAACCACTTTAACAATAACGTGGAAGAGGTAAACGTGGTGAAAGAGGAATCCTGGACCACCCAAAACAACAGAGGCATCCCGCCCAGAGGAAAAATAACACAAAAGGCTAGCGAAGTAAAGCACAAGGATCCAGGATCCCCCCTGAGCAGACAAAAATACTTTGGAGTAGAAGTGGAAGCAAGCCTGTAGGAGAGTAGGATCTGCACTTATGTTGCCCCCACGTTTTTTCTGATGTATACACTGGTTTCTGGCTATAGTCTGGCTGGGTCCCTGCTAATCAGAGCCCCAGTCTCTCTGTTCTCTCTAAACGACTTGGTGTGCATATTAGATGCACTAGTGATTGGATACTGTGGTACCTTATGAACCCCTAGTATATGGTACCTTAGGTACCTAGGGCATTGGTACTTCACAGGCCTACCAGGGGCTGCAGCATGTATTATGCCACCCCTGGGAAGCATTCTCAATCTGACACCACAGGCCTGCTACTGCAGCCTGTGTGAGGTAGTGTTAGCACTCCTCACTGAGGTATAGGTTCCACCCCTATAGCAGGCCATATCAATCCTGAGGGCAGGGTGTTTGGTTTACTATGTGAGGGGGTGCCTCTGCATGAGCAGGACCCCTCTGCAGCTGACAGAGTCTATTCTCTGTGGCTGTTTGAGGATGCGGTTAAACTATATACTCATAAGTGCATTATAACCTCGCGGTAAATGCTAACTTTGTAATGACTGCATCAAAACATGTCGTGTTTGGTGTCAAACAACTTGGAATCATACCCCCACACCAGTAACTGGTGCGGGAGTATGATCCCACCCTTCTAGAGGGGACGACATGTACCCACCGTACTTAAACGACAGAAATCTGAAAGAGCCCTGGCATCACAAAATGGATGCCACCAGCACAGACACTGGGCTGCCCTTGTGCTGCTGACTGAAACTCGCAGTGGAGGAGGCCCAACAAAAGGCATCCTGTCACAGGGAGGTGTCACCACCTTCCAGACAGGATTTAGTGTATTGGAGCTGGGTGGATGCACTCTTAGAGTGCTTTGCAGTCCTGCACTGGGGGAGCAGTAGGCTCCTCTGTGCATATGCCAGCTCAAACCGGTTCAGGGGCTACCTGTCCCTGCTCTGGCGCGAAACTGGACAAAGGGAAGTGGGTGTAACCACCCCCTACCCTGACCCTCCTAGAGGAGTGGTCATAGAGCTAGTCCCTCCCCTATCTTCACTATAAGATAGCAAGCATTGCCATTGCAAAGCAGATAACCCTGGACGACGCTCTACAAAGAAGAATCCTGGCCCTTCGACGTTCCACTACCTTGGGAAGACAGAAGAATCTCCCTTGGAGTCAAGGAGTGACTCCCCTGCTTGCCAGGCACCAAAAACCTTAATCAACGGTTGCAAACTTTCTCGCCGGAGTTCGAGGTCCCTGCTGCCCCGGAAGGGGATTTCCCGACTTCTCGACGGCCATTGTGAGTCCCCAGCAAAGCTGTGGCGAGTGGACCCCACGAGTGACGAGGAACAGCAATACCCGGGGACCGTGCACTATTGTCTAGTGCAATCCCTTAACAACGTTCAACGAACTTGTGCATTGGACCATTTGTGTCCCAAGCCTCCAGCAGGTCTTGCAGCGAAAATCAGAGGCCTACCCCATCCCAAGTGACCGTGGGCTCCTGTGAAGCATTTCCTGAAGAGGCGTCTTTGCGATCACTTGCCCGTTGGCTAGTGAGTCCCCCGAAGACTTTCTTATCAACTACAAGGGCTCTCCTGGTTGCTCCAGGCCTGCCCTCACTCACCCTCACTGGGTGAGTCCCTCAGACCTTGCTGGTCTGCACCGTCGACTTTCTTCAGTCTAAACCAGACTTGCAGTTGCCAAGGCTTGTTGGCTTCAATCCGGTTGCTGACACTGCCATCAGCTGCAGACGTCGTGGAACACTCCGAATCCAGCTGCTGGTCATTGTCGATCCTTCCTGGACCTCGTGAGCGAAGAGTCAAAACACTATCGATAACCTGAAATCACGCGACATCTGTGGTCATCCATCTTCCTGGCCACCGGTCACTGGCAAGTGACTTTGAACACTGTCCCTTCAATTTTCAGGTCTTCTGCATCTTGAATCCACCTTCGGATTCCACCGGACACTTCTTCCGTCGACGCAAGCAGCAACTCTTCTTTGGTCTCCATAGAAAACAGCGACGCGACCCGACACCAAAAGACACCTATGCACCCGGCTTCCCTGGGTGAGGTAACTTGTGCACTCCGGTGCCCTAGTGTGTGTTGGCCCTCGAAGTACTTACCTTGTAAGTGGCTTGCTTGTAGACTTCCTCGAAGTACCCTAGAATTTTAAAAATCAAACCGCGACTTGCTCCATTGTAATCAATAGGGAACCCGCGGCTGTGTTCACACACTGCACGCGTCTCCCGTGGGCTTGTTACTTACCTGCTAACACTGCAGTAGTGAAGCCCCAGCGATTCCCCAGGCCCTAGGCCTTGTCATTTTGCAAGTCGACATTGTTATACAATTTTTTTAGTATATGGTCTGGTACGCACCTAGGGCTCCAGCCATATTTGTGCTTAATTTATTGTGAAACGTTGACATTTGAATGTGTACCTGGCTTCTAATCTCATAAAGAGATTAGTAGAGTGTGTCTAGTAATAAATACATATATATTTGATATATATACCTGTGTGGTGTCCTTTAATTTGGTAATTCAAGAGATTATACAAGCTGCTTTACATTCCTCTGAGACTTAGCCTGAAGGCTGCTCTCCACAGCTACCACTACGATAGCTTTCTTTAAAAGATTGTCTTAAACCTATCTACCATAAGAGTCGAATTGGACTGGTGCAAGGTGGCCACTATAACTAGTGACCAGCATATGCCAGGCCAACTTCTCACAAAGCCCCGAACCATCACTGAATAGCAACGAAGATCGCTATGGAATAACTACTCCACAAATTAAGCCACAAATAGCCAAAGGGAGGCTAGAAGGAGCCCCTGGCCCAAATGGAATCCCGCCAATGCTGTACAAGCAGGATATAGAATTTTGGAGCAAAGCATTGGTCCCAGTCAAGGATATACAGGACTCACAAGCAATCCCGGAGCCATGGAAAGGATCAACGATCAGCCCAATTTTCAAATAGAACGACAGAAACACCCCAAACAATTACCGACTTGTTGCCCTAATTGACATAGAAGCTAAGTACTATGAGGAAATAATCCTTGAATAATTAACAGCCTGGGCATTGGCAAATTCTATCATCCCTATAAACCAAAAAGTGTTCTGTCGAGGACAGGAAACTACTACTAATATTATGCCGCTAGCTTTGTTGACGGATGAGGCTAAAGTGGGAAAGTACCCACTATTCTTATGTTTCATAGACTACAGCGCAGCTTTCTATCACGTAGATCGCGCTAAACTATTGAACAAAATTGGGAAATTGGGGGATACCGACACCCCTTTAAATCAGCTACTACTGCTACACACTGACACCTGGGTCAGGATTAAACTAGGAGCAGGGACGCACCTCTCAAGGTGAATCAACACCTCTAAAGGGTTAAAGCAAAGGTGCGTGCTAGCACCCTTGCTTTTTAATCTTTTCCTGGCCGACCTTCCCAGGGAACTGGAAAAGAGTACACCACATACCCCAAAATTGTGAAAAACGCCACTGTCCAACTTACTATATGCAGACAACTTGGTGCTGTTAAGACGGACTCCCATCTGCCTGCAACTTCTCTTGAATGCTACCAATAGTTTCTCTCAACGTAATGCCCTAAACATAAATCTAAAGAAAACAAAAATCATGACAGTAAATGATCATACGCGGAAAAGGATCAACTGGTATTTGGATGAGCACCGTTTAGACCAGGTTAAAACCTACAATTACCTTGGAGTCTTGTTGGATGGCAGAGGCTCGCATATATTCCAACTGGAGGCCCTGTGTAGGAAGGGCACAACAATCTACTTAGCAATTAAACCTCTGAGGAAAGTGCTGCCAGACTTAACCCTTGACCCCTTACTACAGGTGATTCAAGCAACATTTCAACCAACGCTAACGAAAGGGAGTGAATCAATGCAAGGGAAAGATGCAGCGACCCTGGACAAAATAATCGCCAACATCTATAGAGCAATCTTTCATCTGCCAAACTACGTGTTGCCCGCTCAGATACATCTAGAATTTGGGCAACAAAAACAATCAGTGGAAAGAAGGGGTGCATATATTAAAAGCTGGCACAAGATCAGAAGCGCCGAAACAGGTTCCCTAAACTCACACCTTGGGGATGAGTTGTCACGCCATGGAAAATCACCAGCCAGGGAGTACTTGTTTGACTCTCTCAATCGACTAGGATTGACCAACCTTTGGGCAACCTCTACGATCACCAGTGTTTTAAAAAGATCGTATCAAAAGCAACAAAAATGGTATCTATCACAGAAGATAGGGAAACACTAACCCAAAGGGCTCATGGCTGGACACTGCTCAGCGACTACAAAGTTCCCAAACCTCAAATATATTTAAAAACAGGAGTTAAAATGAGGATAAAAGAAAAGTTCCTAAAGCTCCACTTTGGAATTCTACCAATCCTTTTGCACCTGCGGCCCTGGAAAAGGAGACCAGGAGAACAGACTTGCCGCCTCTGTGAAAAAGGGAACGAGAACCTTGTGCATGTCATTTGTATCTGCCATAACCTAAATGACATAAGATGCACCTTACTCTGCCCAATGTTTATTCAGAGCAGTATTAGGACTTGCAGGCAGGCAGTAAAACTGTGTTTTAATCCGGCGGAAACACAGCTAAACTGCTGAATCACAAAATTCTTTGTTACTGTGTCAGAGAGACTTAAATGCACATCGCAAGTGGACACTTAACAACAACATAGCTGGGCCATTTAATTTTCTGTTTTTCTATTGCTGCTTAACTTGACAAGGCTCCTGTTAGTCTACCTCTTGAATCACAGGCACTTTAAACCTGATGCGCTGTAAAAGCTCCAATGTGACTTTTATTACGCTGCATTTTTATGATAGTTTTAATTATTTTTCATCTTGCTTTGTATCATGCAAATTAATTTGTTAATGACACGTGCATGCAACGGTTTTTATTAATCATGCATAATAATAATAAACTAAACTAAAGTCCAATTCTTTAGAGAACAAACATGATATTTCTACCTGTTCCCAAACAAAAGGTATCACTTATTAAATGTGATAAGGTACCCCAATGTTTAACTACGGGAGAGGTAGGCCTCACAGCAGTGAATAAAGGATTTAGCAGTTTTTCACTACCATGACATGTAAAGCTTGACAGTACATGTGCAACTTTTTAAATACATTACATCCTGCCCTATGGGCTATTTAGGAACTACCTTAAGTGTAACTTAATTGTATTAGAAAGGAGGTGTTAGAAATAGGGGTTCTGATTGTCAGAGTATGCACCCTGTACAAGCAGGAGCCACCACTCTAGTAAGGGTAAGATACATATACACTAACAGACAACCTGTGTTCACCCTCTGTTAGCTTGGCACAGAGCAGTCATGCTTACCTAAAGAGACAATGTGTAAAGTATTTGTGTAACACACATACACAGTAACATAATGAAAACACCACCAAAATACTCCACACGGAGTTAGAAAACTAGATTATATTTGTATGAGTAAAACAAGACCAAAAAGGCAAAGATCCAATTAGTAGAACCGGAGTTATGAATTTTTAAAGAATAAATCAAATGATAGTGCTTAGAGTCATAAATAGTCAACCAGGGTCGCACTAGACTGGGGTAAATCCTAAGTTCATGCCAATCGCGATGGAGGGCAGGTCAACTACAGTCTCACGAAAAGTAAGGTAAGTACAAAGGGAGAAGCAGAAACCACATAAACTAACAATGTGTGTTACCAGCTACTTTCAGTGAAAATACCATAAGCAATTTTGGGATAGACATCCTGAGTGCTGTACTATCCCATCAATAACACCACAGTCTATTGACGTATGCCCATAAATGAAGCATAAGGTTACACAAATTCCATATAAAAGTATAAGAGACACTTCATCATATTAACCAAAACTAATAAGAGGATCATTATAACCAAACCTATAATCAAAAGGTAGATTATATACACTGAGACTCCCATGGGGTACACATTTCAAAAGCACCTTACATGGGGTACCAAATCTCACGGATGTATGATATTATACGTCAGAGAAATAACCTGACACAGAGGGTAGAACTCTGCACGCTCAAATGAGAGATTAATAGTGCGCAAGCTGAGCAATTCCAGCTCAACACATTTATTTAGAAATGCTCACCATAGCATAGAAAAGATACTCCATAGAGAGTACGGTACATACCATGAAGGTATCAACTCTTGAGCTTAAGCTCTTCTTCAGAGTAAAGCAAACTGCAAGACCTGTATACCAGGTCTCAATTAAAAACCAAACACAAATAAACAGATGAAAAACTGTAATCGACAGGCTGAAGGAGAAATTCTGCACCAAGCAGTTAATAACAATCAAGTAAACCACTTATTGTGAAAAGAGAATTCTGCAGAATAGCTGCCCCATCATTTTCCTCTAACACTGACTGACCAGAATTAAGAGCCATGAAAAAACATGTAAAGAACCACAAGATTATCTAAACAAACATAAACCCATGCTTCAAGCAAAAACTACACACTGGTTGTCACCAGATAAAATACATATTCCAACTCAGCTACGTGTAAACACTTCTTTCCACACAAGTCAGAAAGAAAGTATCCAACCATAACATTCAAACACATGTATAGGTGGCTTTGTCCCTTCGACAAGCTCTGAATCGCCATAAAGCCGACTCAGCATGTTCACCAAATAAATGTACAACATCAAACGGCATATCTTTCAGGATCCCCTGCACAGGCTCTGAAAACCTAAACTGACGCAGCCATGCATGTCTGCGCAAAGCAACTGAGTGAGCCATAGCTCTACCCACGGAATCGGTGGTGTCCATACCACATTCTATGGTGAATTTTCCCACTTCCCGGCCTTCTAGTACCACATACAGGAGTTCACTCTTGGCTTACACTTAAAAATAATCAGCCAATGGGCCACAGAGTCCCATAAAGCATGAACAAATCTGCCCAAAACACATGCCATGATTAACCACCTTAATGTCGAACCGACGGAAAATCATTTATTCCTCCCACAAAGTTCTAGCCATCTGGACTCTTTATTTGGTGGAACCAAGGGAAGGACACTAGGGTCCGGCGAAGCCATAGCAGCCTGTACTACCGGTCCTTTTTTGGTGGGATGTCACAAGAGACAAACTGGGTCCCCAGGGGCAGAATGATGCTGACTGGCTATAGCCCGATCAACTGGAGCTCCTGTTACTGGTTTCACCCAAGTCTCTAACAAAAGGTCAAACAAAGACTTAAAAGGGAGTAAAGGCTCCACTCCCGTTTCACAATGGTGAAGAACATCCACCATGTAAGTCTGCAGCTGCCCTCTTCAATACTGCCTCAAACCTCAATGGGGTATGATCCAGTAAAGCCTACCATGTCGGGAGGGATCAATGCAACACAACACAAAGTATACAGGACCTCACCTGGCTATAAATCAATACTAATTAAAAAAAAACACAACATACACATTAATACAGTGTGTTTTAGAATTAATCACATTCATATTTAAAAACATTTAATCACAATCATGTTTTCTAATATCCAAACAATCTTATGTTTCCAAGCACAAAAAATAAGAATAAAGAAATCAATATACAAAAAAATCACAAGACATAAATCAAAGACAAACTAGAGATCTAGAAATGTTTGATATATGCGAGTTATATATAGTGAATCAAAATATATACGTTAAACATTCAATGTAAAACCCTATTACAGCATGAGGCTCAAAGAACAATTATTGTATGGTTTCTCTTCCGCTTGTCCAGTCCAATTTCATTCCATTCTTGGTTCATGATTTTCCAAGATTTATAACCAAATCATACGGCTATATGCAGAAAAGGATCCCCTTTATTCCTCAAGGAACTGCAAATGTATTTCGACCTCAGATAACCATGGGATAGATAATAATTTTTAAGGGGTCATCATCAGGGCACAATACCAATCATTAGGTCTGGATACAAATTCAAATGTCGGACATAATGGATTCCATCAGGATTCTATCACAAGGTCACACAGATGACTGGTAAATGACATGCCTGCCAGGCAAAATGATGGAGGCGGGGACATCAATTATTTAGCAGCCTTCTCATCAAGTTTCCATCTGTCTCTATTGCCCATACATCCGCTGTGCAGTCCCAGCACATAATGCGAAATAGTGTCCCTCACGAAATGTGGAGTCCATTACCCTCGGCGGTTCTTAATGCCATTTTTTATTCTCTTCAACACCGCTGCATAAGAAGAACTTTAGTCTATTGCGATACCAGGTAGAGAAATTAAATCCGAAACTGGAGAGGGCTCTAGACCACTAGCCTCCTCCAGTTGAGTCAGCCAATTTTCCTCCAAAGGTGGCTGGACAGTATTGCACAAAGAGTTTTGACACCCTATATTCTCCCCTTCACCTGCCAAACTTTGCATTCCCATAGGAAAAGCAGGAACAGGTTGTATAAGGGCAGATGAAGAGTTGCCCAGAGCAGATGGCTCTGTTGGTGCCGCATCTGACACTATCCAGCGCTGTTGCAGTGTTGTATCAACGTCAAAAAGAGTTATAGTAATAGCGATGCCGATGTCATTGGCTGACCCAATGCGAACGTGTGAACCCTGAAGGGCTGTGAATTGATGCTGCCTCAAATCCGATAACGGATTCAGAGGGCCCAACTGTCACCGAGGGTGAACCCGCCAGCGAGGATCCAGTCAGGGCACCTCCTACCTCCTTGGGGCCAGAAAGTGCACCAGAGGGTGAATCAAGTCCAAAACCCTTATGCAGGGAAATGTAATATTCACGCATTTGGGCTAGAGTCACCCGGCCCCAGGATATTTTAGGAGGCCATGGTGGACTCCTGTGAATGTTTCACAACCGAAGGCTGGGAGACGACATCAGAGACGGACTTACGTGTCAACCGTTTGCGCTTCACAGCCTACCTCGATGGAGTCGGCCCCTCAGCCGAATGGCTCTTTGAACGGTGTCTGGACTTCGGCATGGACTGACGACGCTGCAGTGCCTCAGAAATTGCGCCGCCAGAAGTTTAGTACAGAGCTTCAGCTGAAGATACTGATAGGAACCGCACTCCTTGGAGTCATGGCGTTCTCCAAGGCACCAAAAACAGATTGTATGAGAGGATATGTGATCGACATCTGTTGGTCAAAAAATCCGTAACGTTTAAACCCTGAAGACATCGCAAAAAGCACACTGTTCCCTGAACAAAACGTCGAGATGGGTCGAAAAACTGCCCCCTAACTCCCAACGTGCTGGTAATAGGCAACAGAGGTAAAGGGGCAATGGCGCTCCTGAATTTCGTATTTGTGGGACATAAAAGAGGAAACACTGTTATAATATAACACCGCACACATTGGTGTTATCACTCCCCAGCCTAATAAAACAAGCGCGCGCGTGCTCCAGTGCTAAGCAGTCAGAGTGCTTCATTCTGACACCAACCCAGGAGGTCATCTCTTGCATTTGAAGAATTAGCGTTGTGGGAGGGGGGCGGGGGGGGGCGGCAGTGGGGGCCGGTGGTTAGAGGCGGGATCACGCTTTTGCCAAAAAAAAAACCAGAAACTTTGGTATTAGCACTGCCGTATTTTCACAACAGTGTGCTGCCTTCTGCACATGTAAACAAAAGTATAAGGAAAATTCTTGTACGCCTTCACCGGTTTAAAATTTATGAATACTTCTGGCTTACAGATATTTACATTGCTAAACCTTGCCTGTAGGACCAGTTACGTAACGCATCTTTCTATGAGTTTATGCAAGACAATACAGTAGACTATGCGTTGTATTGACTTGCGATTTTCCAGTGTGCGATGTCATGTACTTGCCCATAGGAATCACTGTATCTGCGTTGCAACACCGTGCGTTGTGAACATTGCCGGTGTAACTGTGTTTGCGAAGCATTGCACGCGTGGTAAAAACACGTGTTGCAATTGTGTGTGATGTATGAACATACATCCCTTGTGGCAAGTAGCGCCAGTGGGCTGGCAGGTCGGGAATGTGAAAATAACCATCCTGCAAGACAAACGCTACCATCCAGTCTCCAGGGTCGAGGGCAGACAAGACCTGAGCTAACGTCAACATTTTGAACTTCTCCTTCTGGAGGAAGCGGTTGACGTTCCTGAGGGCCAAGATAGGATGCAGGCACTTGTCCTTCTTGGGTACCAGAAAGTAGTAGGAATTAGAACCACGACCTACTTCTGGGGCAGGAATGCGCTCAATGGCTCCCTTGGCCAAGAGAGCCATAACTTCCTGTTGGAGAAGGCCCGGGTGATCCTATGACATGCAATGGTACTGAGGTGGCATGGCAGGAGGGGTAGCCTCAAAGTGGAGGGAGTAGCCCCTTCGGACTATCTACAAAACCCACCTGTCTGACGTGATGGTGCGCCAGTGGGGGAGGTGATGGCGGATCCTACCGCCAACTGGCAATTGATGGGCCTGAAAAGTCGGAATAGGAAGGTTTGGAGGCTGAAGCAGAGGTGGGGTTGGTGGACTGTCCCGCTCGCTGGCCCCCAGAACCAGGGCGGTGGTTCCCACATCCCCGGCCACGCGAAGGTTGCGCAGCTTGCATCGGCCTGTGGCTCTGGGCAGGACATAGTTGGGCACCCCTTCCATAGCCACAAAAGGGTCAAAAAGCAGACTGCGCAGGGCGGTTGGAGAGGCCCAAGGACTTGGCCATAGCCCGTGAGTCCTTGAAACGCTCTAGAGCGTTGTCAGCTTTGTGGCCAAAAAGGCGACGGCCATCAAAAGGCATGTCAATGACGGTGCTCTGCACA
The DNA here is from genome assembly GCF_964204655.1 of Triturus cristatus. Lineage (NCBI taxonomy): Eukaryota > Metazoa > Chordata > Amphibia > Caudata > Salamandridae > Triturus > Triturus cristatus. The sequence continues at coordinate 1,183,021,432 of NC_140581.1, read as the reverse complement.
TCCCCAGAAAAGCCAGTTGATCTCATCCAGGCATAGCGTCGAAGGGCTACCGACATGGAAATTGTTCTTCCTAGACAGTCAGCGGTATCCAGCCCACAACGGATGGTAAACTTTGTTGTGGCAACAGCCTGTGAGAGGACAGTCCGAGCCTCCTCCAGACACTGAGGCAGCACTTGTGCAACCGTGTCCCACACAGAGTGGGAATAACGGCCCAATAGACATGCGGTGTTTACCGACCGCAGTCCCAAGCTGGCGGTAGAAAACATTTTCTTTCTAAGATGATCCAGCTTCTTGGATTCCCTATCTAGTGGAGCGTTCGGAAATGCACTTTTGGAGGTAGAGGCTTGGACCACCAAGCACTCAGGGGTGGGATGTTGGGAGAGGAAAGTGGGATCGCCCGGGGCCGGGTGGTGGCCCGGGCAATCATCCTATCCACGGGAGCACCCATGTTGGGCCTGGACCAGTTGCCCAAAAGGTTGTCAGTAAGGCCTTCATCGAATGACAGCTGGGGTTCCGAAGAGCACGCTTGCGATTGAAGCACCTCTGTCAGGAGATTTGTCCAGACTGCCACGGTAGGAAGCCCGAGGTGACCCTAGACCTTCGGTCCAGGCCAACACTCTCCCCAGCAGCTCCGCGAGCAGCTCCACCTCGCTTCAGCCCTTGAGTCTGCCCTGCTTGTGGGTTCGCGCCGGCAGCCCGCCTACCTCAGCTCTGTAACTGCTCCATGGTTCCTTGGGTGGCAGGTTAATACTTGCGATATTTGGGTAGTATAATTTTCACGCTCTTCTCTGCTTTTGTGTTATTGTATTGTGTTTGTAGGAGAGTAGGATCTGCTTCTTGTAGTTACCCCCACTTTTTGCTGATGTATCACTTTCGACTTACACTGACTAGGATCCTGCTATCCAGGACCCCAGTCTAGCTGCTTTCTCCTCTAAATGGAGTGCATGTACTTTAGGTATACTCCAGATTGGATACTGGGGTACCCTTATCAGTCCCTAGTATATGGTACACCATGTACCCAAGGCATAGGTACCCCAGAGTTCTCCCGGGGGCTGCAGCATGTATTATGCCACCCCTGAGAGACCATTCAAACTGACACCACAGTTCTGCTACTGCAGCCTGTGTAAGGTGGTGCATGCAGCCCTTACTTAGATATAGGTTCACTATATCTATTCTAAATCACTGCACATATAAACCAATCAGTCACCCCTACGGCAGGCCTTATCAATCCTGAAGGCAGGGTGCTGGGATTTATGTGAGAGGGTGCCACAGAATGAGCAGAGCCCCTCTGCAGCCTTCGGAACCTATTTTCCGGGATTGTTTGTGATGCAGCCAACCATATATATTTAAGTGCATTATAACCTCGTGGTAAATGCTAACTTTAAAACGGCTGCTTAGAAACATGTCGTGTTTGGTGTTAAATACCTTGGAATCATACCTCCCCGCCAGTAACTGGCAGGGGAGGTATGATTCCACCCTTCTAGAGGGACTTATGTGAAACACCGGTACACCCGGTACCAGCTTTCTTGACCTGGGCATCACAAAATGGATGCTGCCAGCCACAGACACGAGTCTGCCCTCCTGCTGCTGAGCTGAGCTCTAGCAGGGGAAGGCTTAACAATAGGTTTCCTGTCACAGGGAGGTGTGACCACCTCCCAGACAGGATTTAGTGTATTGGGGCTGGGTGGGTGCACTCTGAGAGTGTTTGAAAGTCTACACTGGGGGCACATTTGGTGTCCCTGTGCATAGTCTAGCTCAAACTGGTTGCAGGAGCCATTTTCTCCTGCTCTGGCGCAAAACTGGACAAAGGACATGGGTGTAGCCACCCCTCTGTCCTGACCCTACCATAGGTGGGTCCCCAGAGTTTGTCCCACCCCTTCCTTGGGTATAAAGTAGGAACCCTGACTACTGGACTTTAGATTTTACCTGGACTAAACTCTGCTACGAAAACCAAGTATTTCAACGATCTACACTTCGCTGGACGACTGAAGAATCTCCCTTGAAGTAAAGGAGTTACTCCCCTGCAGCAGCAGGCACCTAAACGCATTTGACCGGTTTGCATCTCCCGAGCTCCTGAGGACTCAGAAGATTTCTGCAACACAGGAGGTGGGTTCCTGAGCGTCCCTGAGGTTGATCTGACCTCTCAGCAATTCTGAGACCAGTATCCCTCGTGGGGACCGTGCAACCCAAACCCCTGTGCACTGTGCACTGTGTACTTTTGCAGCAGCATATGCTTTTTGGCGACCCCTGAGGCTGTGCTTTGGACTACGTGTAGTCCTGACCCCGAGCAGAATTTTCACTGAAGATTTGCGGCTGTGGGCTGGTATTTTGTGATTCAGCTCGAGGTCCCTTTGCGATCCCTGGTCCATTGGCCTGTAGGTCCCTGTGAAGGTAACTTTGACTTCCTTGGGCTTTACTGGTTGCTCTAGACATGCCCTCACTCTCCATTGCTTGGAGAGTCCCCAGGACCTTGCTGGTTCTCACCGTAGCTTGTTTCCTCTGCCCGCGTGGGTTGCAGTTGCCAAGGCTTGTTGGTGTTCAATCCGGACACTGACCCCCCCCAGCACTCGACATCCTTTGTGGGACAGCTCACCTCCAGACTTTGGTTGTCGTCGACGTCTCCTGGTCCCCGTGGCTGCAGAGTCAAGCATCCTATCTTCTCACCTGAAGCACCCGACATCGGTCGGCATTCATCTACTGAGCTCCTGGTCACCCTGAAGTGACCCAGACTCTGTCCCCTCTGCTTTCAGGTTCTTCTCACCTCGAATCCAGGCTTGGATTCCACCAGACACTTTTCATCTTGCCGGCAGCAGCACTTCTTCACCTCACGCCATTGAAAACGACAAGGGTTTCCGACACCACTTGACCCCTATGCACCCGGCTCCTCTGGGATAGGTAACACAGGTACCTCGGTACTCACAAGGGTGCTGGCCTCCTTAGAACCTTCTTTGTTCCAAAGGGTTTGCTTGAAGTCCTCTCCGAAGTGTGCTCTAATCTCATAAAGAGGTTAGTAGAGAGTATTTAGTAATAAATACATATATTTTATATATCTCTTGTGTGCTTCCCTTTCATTTGGTCATTCAGGAGGTTCTGATCTGGTAAAACAAGCTGCTTTACATTCCTTCGAGACCTAGCCTGAAGGCTGCTCTCCACAGCTACCACTAGGATAGCTTTCTATAAAGGTCGTCTTTAACCTAATCATCAATAAGGGTTGTTTGGACTGGTACAAGGTGCCCACTAATTAGTGGTCAGCATTTACCAGGCCAACTTCTCACACGGTTTGAAGTCCTTGGATCTGTCCAGGTAAAAGCTGACCGCCTTCTTAGGATCCAGGCAGTGAAGTCTCTCCTCCTTCTTAGAAGGGTAGGGGGGAGGATAGAAAGTGGGTAAAGTGATAGATTGGCCTAGGTGGAATGGAGTGACCACCTTAGGCAGGAAAGCAGCTTTGGTCCTAACAACCATCTTATCTGCATGAATAGAGGTGAAAGGAGGCTTATAACTAAGAGCCTGTAGCTCGCTAACCCTCCTGGCAGAGGTAATCGCAATCAGAAAAATAGTCTTGAATGACAGTAGCCTCAATGGACAAGTATGAAGAAGCTCAAAGGGGCACCCAATCCGGAGAGTAAGAACAAATTTAAATACCACTGAGGCAGGATAAATAGAGTGGGACGAAACCTATTAGTAAGACCCTTTATGAACCTCATGACTACGTGAGACTTAAACAAAGAGGGTTGGTCTGGTAACCAAGGAAAGGCTGACAAGGCCGTCAAGTACCCCTTAACACTTGCTACCACACAACCCTGCTAAGCCAAGGACCGAAAAAAACTCAGAATATCAGATAAATGGGCCTGCTATATTTGGGGGAGTGTTTCTTGGTTGATAAAATAACATCCACCACATCTGGTAAGAGAGAGAAAGAACTCAGGTTGCCCCATTCAATCTCCAGGCATGGAGGTGCAGGCTCTGGAGGTGTAGAACCTGCCCCTGCGATTGCAAGAGGAGGTCTTCCCTGAGAGGGTGCAATGAGAGGTAAAGAAGGTCTGTGTACCACACCCTTCTTGTCCAATTCGGGGTGATCAATATGACTTGGGCCCAGTCTTGGCGAACCTTCCTCAGAACCTGAGGAATCAAGGTTATGGGAGGGAATGCGTAAAGAAGCTGAAAGCCCCAATCTAATTGAAACGCAGCCCTCAACGTTCCCCACATCGGATACTGGAGACTGCAGAACGACGGGCAGTGCATGTTCTTGTGAGTGGCAAAGAGGTCTAACCGAAGAAAACCCCCCCATCCAAAAAATGTGATGGACCACCTCCGGATAAAGATGCCACTCGCGATCGGCCGAGTATTGCAGACTAAGACTGTCCATATGCACATTCAGCACCCTGGCCAGATGATTTGCAATTACACAAATCTGATGGTCCTGGGTCCAGGACCAGAGTCGCAGAGCCTCTCTGCAGAGGCAATACGACCCTACTCCTCCCTGTTTGTTGATCGCGGTAGTGTTGTCCGGCAGAACCTGAACTGACTCACCGCAAATGGAGGGAATGAAGGTGTGAGAAGCTGGTTTGGTATATGGTATACACTTATGTAAATGGGCACACTGCACCCATCCAGACAACCCTTATGGTGATTTTAGTGGTCTTACACAACCTTAGAAACGTCTCTAAGTGGTGGCTGTGGAAAGCAGCCTTCAGGCTTAGTCCAGAAGGAGTGTAAAGCAGCTTGTTTTACCGGAACATAATCTTATTCATATAGATTAAGTGAAAAAGAACCACACAGTGTATTTATAAAAATGTGTATTTATTATAAGACACTCACTAACACTTACAGATATCTCCTAGCCAGAGATATACACAATGCACACAATACTTTTCAATAGAAACAGGTAAGTAGCACAGTTACACAGTAGTCGCCTGGGGGAGACCAAACCATATACTAAAATAGTGCTATGCGAACCACAACTCAAATCAAGACTATACCCAGACGGCGTAGAAGTGCCGGTGACACGAAGAACCACCCAAGGTAAGTAACCAGGAACCCCATAGGGGCCATGGGCAGAGTGGGAGCATGACCGCGGGCTCAATACAAGTCAATGGGTAAGTCGCGGTTACAATTTTAAAGAAGAAGGACTCTTTCCAGTGGACCCTGAAGAAACCCCATGGTAGACTGAAGGTTGGAGAGCCACCCCACCCGTGGATACCCTAGGAACCAGGATACCTACACCAAGGAAGCCGGGTGCATATGTGTGAAGTGCATCTGAAACGGCCGTCGAACTCAATGGAGGACTTCAGGAAGATGCCGCTTCTGGAGAAGGTGAAAGTGTCGGGTGGAACCCAAAGGTGGATTCAAGATGAAAAGTACCTGCAAGCAGAGGGGACAGAGTCTATGCCACTCAGGAGTGACCAGGAGGCACGGAAGACGTATACCCACCGATGTCAGGTGCTGCAGGAGAGCTGACAGTGACCTTGGAGCTGCAGCTGTGCGGACCAGGCAACACTGTGGAAGACCAGGAGCTGTTCACGAACTGTCCCACGTCAGATGTCGAGAGATGAGGGGTCGGTGTCTGTCGGGAGCACCAACAAGCCTTGGCAACTGCAAACAACATGGAAAGCAAAGAAGGTGCAGAGTCAGGACCAGCAAGGTCCGGGTGACTCACCACAAGCAGGGATGGCAGAGCAGGCCCCAGAGCAATCAGGGGAGCCCACTGAAATTAAAAGAAAACCCTCAAGAGGACCCACATGCCGGAGGCACTGGAGTCGCAAGAGGAACTTGAGCAGCTCACCAAAGACGCAAGCCCACGATGCAGGTGATGTGGTGGGGATGAAGATCTTGGTCACAGAAGATGCTTGAGGTTGGGACTACTTGGAACCCGAAGATCATGGTGGAAGGAAGCCAACAAGCCTTTGCAACAGCAAGTCGATGTGGCGCACAGGGGTTCGGTTCATTTGGCTCCGACGAGGGATAGTGGCCTCAAACTTGGTGGGTGGACAGGGCAGGCCTTGTACGATGTGAAGAACCACAACTTGTATTGCTAGCCTTTCGGAGTCCGTGGGAGCCCAGGATCAGCACACTGGTCGGCTTAGTTGCAGTACCTGCAGATGCAGGGAAGTGACTCCTTCACTTCAAGGGAGATTCTTTCAGGTGTCTTGGATGTCCACCGGCCTTGGAAGGTTCCTGTATGGATCACAGGCATAGACATTGCAGCAGACGATCAGGGCGATGAGACTAGGAGCAGCAAGAGCTTTCCCAATTGCAGTCTTGATGCCCAGAGCGAAGTCCAGAGTGCCCAGACAGTCGAAGAAGAAGTGGTGTTTTGAAATTAATCTTGTCCCATGACGAATCTAGAGACCCACCCTCATGTAAGCCCTTAAGTACCCTAAGGAAAGGGTTGAGACGATTCAGGTTTCCTCCTAGAGGAGGGGTCGGACAGTGGGGAGGATATTAGCATGTCCTTTATCCAGTTTCGCACCAGAGTGGGAGCCAACTGCTCCCTGAGCTGGTTTGAACTGGACCACGCAAGAAGGGCACCAAGTGTGGCCTCCAAGCAGACTGAGTTGCGCTGGCAAGCGCTCCCACCCGGCCCCAATACACTCAACCCCATGTGGCAGGTGGTCACACCTCCCCGTGACAGGATACCTATTGCTCTGCCTTACTCTGCTCGAGCTTTGCTCAGCAGCAGGAGGGCAGAATCGCGTCTCTAGTTGGCAGCACCCATGTGGTGCTGTTCGGGTTTAGAAGACTGGTATCGGGAGCACTGAGGGCCTCCCGGAGGAACTTTAAAGTGCATGGAATCATACCTCCCACACCATTTACAGCGTGGGGGTATGATTCCAACATGTTTGATACCAAACATGACAGGGTTCATTACAGCCAGTTTAGAGATGGCCATTGCGTAATGACGCATGGCCACTTTATGTATTGTAATGGCTGATGCACTTACAACCCGGAAGAATTGACTCCAAGAATTAGAACCAAGCACCCAGCCTACGGGATTGAAAGGTCAGCTTTAGGGGTGACTTATAGGTTTTAAGTGCAGTGACCTTAGATATAGGGAACCTAGATCTTTCATGAGTGATACTAGCACCAGCTTACACAGACTGCAATGGCAGGCCTGTAGTTACAGTGTGAGTGGTCTCCCATGGGAGGCATAATACATGCTTCAGCCCATAGGGGACCCCTGGTGAACCTATACCTTGGATACACCAGTATCCACTATACTGGGAGTAGCATCCCTGGCCCCTTTCCTACTTCGGAACCACCTCTATCACACCTTTCCGTCGCAAAGATAGAACCTACTGCTACAGAGGCAACAGATGGTCCTCCGAACATCAACCCTGACAAGGGGAGAAAGGAGGGGGGAACTTCAGAAAAGGAAGGGCAAAAGCATTTTCCACAAGATTCACCCCACTCCAGTGAGGACTCCTACATGATGTAGTCATCAGTGGTCAGCTGGATCCTCGTGGGTTCAGAATTCCTTCTGCTTTTTTGCCCCTGGAGATGGCAAACAGCGCACAACAACTTGAGCAGTTCCAATCTCTCTGTGTCAGCAAGAGTCAGGAGAAGGTTCCTTTCAGGCAGGGTCTTTCTTCAGATGTTCTCCTCCTAGATCCAGGAGTTTTCTGAGGAGGTGGTGGTGAGTTGACAGTCTTGCACAATGCAGTAGCCAGTGACTGGAAAATCTACACCCAACTCCATTTATTTTCTCACCCTATGCCCCTTCCCTTTTGTAGCACAAACCCTCATTTACTATAAACATTTCCAAAGTTTTCATTTCAAAATTGTTAACCCTATCTTTTACCCAGATGGGCCCTGGGTCTTCTTTACCCAGTACCCTATTTAGATGAGGTGTCATTCCACTGTCACGGTCAAATACTGATTTGCTATACTACCGGGGCTGAATGTCTTGAAGGGAAATGGGAATGAATGGGAGCAGATGCTGCCATCCAAATTTGGCATTTACAAGTCAAAAGAGGCAATGTGAAGACTGTCCTTTGTTCTGCCTACTGTTACTGTACACCTCTCAGGTGGCTAATTCCTTGTATAAAGCCAGTTGCTCACAAGACATTTGCCTTCCTTGGCCACTAGGTAAGCCTTTATCTCTTGGGAGCAGGGCCATTAACTCCAGCCAGGAATGTGTATTGAGCCTCTGGAGGTAGGTTGAGTGGCAACAATGGTTCACAAAGTACACTTCTATGCTACAAATCCACTAAAGTTATTAAAAAACAATGCACAATACATGGTGTAGGTGGGAATCACAGGCACTACACTACTGTTTAGGAGAGTCGTAAAGCCAGGAAACTGAGACAGGGCATAACAACAAAAATGTTATTTCTTGCATGTTAACCAGCGCATTCATAATCAAGCATACAAGTTCATCGCATTAAACGACAATGGGAAGTTTGTAGCATGTGGTTCTCAATTTGGCATGCAATCCTTTAAAATATATATCATGCGCAATTGGGCACAAATTCGCAACATTGCACAAAGAACAAATCTGTACTTCTAAGTTACACTTGCTTGTGCCAACAAGAGAATAGTTTACCTCGACACATGATCTACTGCATCCAAGAAAAACACCAGCTTTGTCTCTTTAGAATATGTCATGTTGTAATCATCCAGGTAGTCTTGTAATATAGTTTTAATCTTCTCCATATCAGTCAAGTCCTCATATATTCTTTCATTCTTTGGTGCTCCAAGCTATGAAAAGACATTTACGTGTATTTAAAAAAAAATGTATGAAGCTTAGTTCAAGCACAGACATAGAAATATAATTTGTACAAAATGTGACACAAAATATAACAATTTTTCCATTAATGTACACAGCTCTGAAATGCTATTTTTAATTTACAGTCATGATTTGGTTAATTACACTGTGGTCTGTACAGTGTCTGTTTAAGCTAGATAATGAAGATTTCATTTGTATATTATGGCCATCCTACAGAAGATAATTTTGCAAGATACATTCAATTAAAATACCTATTTCAGAATGTTAATGTCTCAGTGTGATCTATAGTGTTCTTGACACTCCTTATTTCTTTAATGGAGATTTGTCAGACTCCAACAATATACCCCACATTCAAGGCAACAGACTCAGCACAGTATTTTTCACTACATAAGCCATGAAACATTTAGACATCATGAAGCAGTTTGTACTAGAAAGTCAATAACTTATTTTTACCAGAAGAGAGTTCCACAGTTTAGCAGTTAGAACAGAGAAAGAGGCCACACCAATATCAGATTTGTTGTCAGATAATACTGGGGCCAAGATGGACTGAAGTAGTGTGATAGGGACATATGATGGGTATCTACCACAGATGTTTGAAGGAAGGTATAGAGTTTTTTTTTCTGAAGAAGAAAATGTACTGGTCAATGGATAATGCAATTAGCCATGCATGTTGCTTTGAAGGTGATACATCTAGCCACAAGCATCCGATGTACAGGCTGAAGTGCAGGGGGAATCCATGGCCTGATACAAACGTGAAAGTTGACTTGCAGCTGTGTTCTGGATTCTCTGCAAGTTTTTGATCCATTCTCTCCAAGGTATATACTGTTGGTGTTGTTCTAGTTGGGAGAGTAGTAGACTGATTTTTGATTGTACCCTTTGGTGGAATCCTAAATAGGGAAAGATTTGAGAAGGTATTTCATCATGTAAAAATATCCTTATGTAAAACTTGTGGCATTAGTGCGAAGTTTGAATCTTTGATCTTGCCTAGATTGCTCACTTGCACTAATTAGGAGGAGGGAAATCACATTTTGGTCATATGGTATGCAGGAGATAGATGGTCTTGTTCCCACTGGGAAGTGTCTATGTTTCTGATGTGTTTTCATTTAGGTATTTGTTCACATATGTGAGAAGGTGGCCTGATAAATGCTGTCCACTAGTTCTAGTGGGCACCTTGTATCAGTCCAAACAACCCCTTGTGGTGATAGGTTAAAGACAACCTTTATTGAAAGCTATCCTAGTGGTAGCTATGGAGAGCAGCCTTCAGGCTAAGTCTTGAAGGAATGTAAAGCAGCTTGTTTTACCAGTTTATAATCTCTTGAATGATCAAATGAAAGGACAACCACACCAGGTATATATTAAAAATATATGTATTTAGGTTAACACACACCCCTCTAGTCTCTTTATGAGACTGGAGTTCGAAGTACTTAAGTTACAAGTGATTAAGCATCAGTAAAAGCACAAATACACGTTTGGGCCCTAGGGGCGTACCAAACCATATACCAAAAAAGTGGTATAAGAACCACGACTGAAATAGGCACTAGGCCTATTGCCTCTAGAATCGCTGGGACCCCCAGGATCCACCCAAGGTAGTGACACAGGGGACCCACGGGAGCTGTATGCAGTGTGAAAACACAACCGCGGGTTCCTATTATCTTCTACGGGGAATGTCGCGGTTGGAATTTTAAAGATTAGGGACACTTCTAATCGAGTCAGGACCAAACCCTTTTGGACTTAAGAAGTTCTAGGGCTAGCACCTACGGGAGTACCGGAGTACTCGAGTTACCTCAACCAGGGAAGCCGGGTGCATAGGTGTCTTTTGGTGTCGGGTCACCTCGTCGATTGCAATGGAAGCCTGCAAAGAACTGCTGCTGCCGTGAAGAGGAGAAGTGTCCGAAGAGATCCAAGCCTGGATCTAGGATGGAAGGAACCTGAAAGCAGAGGGGACAGAGTCAGTGTCACTGGCCAGTGACCGAGGGCAGGATGGACCAATGCCCACAGATGTCGGGTGCTTCAGGTGAGTTGATGGGTGTCTTGACTCTTCAGCCACGAGGTCCAGGAGGCGTCGACGAAGTCCACGAGCCGGATTCGAGCTGTCCCACGAAGTCTGTCGAATGCTGCCGTGTCGGCGACCAGAATGGACCAAACAAGCCTTGGCAACGGCAAGTCACTGGAATTCAGAGAAAGGACTGCGGTGCAGACCAGCAAGGTCTGAGGGACTTACCCTGCAAGGGTAAGTCAGGGCGCGTCTGGAGCAACCAGGAAAGCCCAAGCAGAAAAGGGGTTGCCTTCATGGGGACCTGCTAGCCAACGGACTAGTGATCGCAAGGGAGCCTCGAGCGGTCGCACTTGAAACTGGCCCACGGGTCACTCGTGGAGGCCAGCAATCTTCAGTGCAGGAGGTGATCAAGGCTGGGGCTACTCGGAGCCCAAATCACATCTTTGAGGAGGACCAGGAAGATGCTGTTGCTGCAAAAGAACACGGTGTCCAGGGGTCACAGTTCCACGTCACCCACGATAGCCACGGGCCTCAGCTTGCTGTGGACTCAGGGTAGCCTCGGGGAAGTATGGAAATCCACCTCTGGTGATGCAAAGACTTCGGCATCCGGCGGGAGCTTCAGCGATGCAGACCGGTCAGTTGCTTCTCTGGTGCCTGCCAAGCAGGGGAGTCACTCCTTGACCCCAAGGGAGATTTCTTCCGTCTTCTAGTTGTGATAGAAAGTCGAAGGTCCAGGATATATGTTGCAGAGTTTCGTCCAGGGTAATCTAAAGTCCTAGGGACTGGATTCCTATACTTATACTAAGTTTAGTAGATGGACTAACTCTAAGGCCCCACCTATGGGTGGGCTTGGAAAGAGGGGTGGTTACACCCATTTCCTTTGTCCAGTTTCGTGCCAGAGCAGGGGCAGGTAGCCCCTGCAACCGGTTTGAACTGGACTATGCACAGGGACACCAAGTGTGCCCCCAGTGCAGGACTTCAAAGCATCAGAGAGTGCTCTTGCCCAGCCCCCATACACATCTGCCTGTCTGGGGAGGTGGTCACACCTCCCTTCGACAGGAAACCTATTGTCCAGGCCTCCCCTGCCGGAGTTTTGTTCAGCAGCAGGAGGCCAGACCTGTCTGTGGCAGAGGCATCCATTTTGTGATGCCAGGGCTCAGGAAAGTCCTACTGGGTTTGACCAGTGTGAACATGTCTCTCCCTCAAGAAGGGTGGAATGCTACTCCCGCCGCCAGAACTGGCGGGGGGGGGGGGAGGGGGGGGGGGGTAGTATTCCAAAGCGTTTGACACCAAACACGACATGTTTTGATGCAGCCATTCCAAAGTTAGCATTTACGGCGAGGTTATAATGCACTTAAAAGTATATGGTATGGCTGTATCACAGAGAAGCCATAAGAAAGGATTTCCAAAAGCTGCAGAGGGGCTCAGCTCATGCATGGGCACCCTCTCACACAAAACCAAGTACTCTGCCTTCAGGATTGTTAAGGCCTGCCATAGGAGTGACTTATAAATTTATATGTGTCTGTATATATATATGTGGATATAGGTAGCCTATACCACTGTAAGGGGTGCAAGCACACCCTTACCCAGGCTGCAGTAGCGGTCCTGTGGTGCCATTTTGGAGTGCTTCCCAGAGTTGGCATAATACATGCTTCAGCCCCTGGTAGGCCTCTGAGGTACCTATGCCCTAGGTACATAGTATACCATATACTAGGGGCTTATAAGGCACTCCACAATCCAATTAGATATGTACCTAATGTACATGCAAACCATTTTAGAGAGGAAGCAGCTAGGCTGTGGTCCTGATTAGCAGCGCCACAGCCAACCTAAGGTCGAAAAACAGTGAAACACCAGCACAAAGTGGGGGTACCCATGTGAAGCAGATCCTACTCCCCTACAACATCCAATAATCTAAGAGGGAGCTTGCAGGAGCACCAGAGTGGGGGCAGACTTCAAGCCCCAGCATCCCAAGCGGCAGGGAGCCGCCGATGCCAGCACTCTAGTTCTAGTTCAGTTTATTTGCATAGTTAATAAAAACCATTGCAATACAATAAAACATCAAGTTAAGACAATTCTACATATGATATTAAAAATACATTTCATGGGGGCGTGGCTAAGAGCGTCGAGATGGCGGTCGCACCTTAGGAGTGCTCTGGACCCCTCCGTCATCCGCTCCTCATCCGCCACCATCTCCTCTCACCTGTAGTCAAAATCCGGCCACCACCTTGCTCTGGAGTCCGACCTTGTGCCCAGCTGCGTTGTGGGTGCAGTATTAAGGCCGCACACAGCCCGAGACACAGCCTGAGACGCGATCCCGCCTCGCGGTACCCGTAAGATGGCGGCCGCCTCAGACCGGTGAGCTGGCCTCCCTCGGAGATCTGCCGATCAGCGCTGAGCGGGACTGAAGCGGTGCTGTCCATTGACCTCTCCTGCCGCGGTGGAGGATTCCCGGCGCTTCCCGCTGCGACGGCCACTCCTGCACCCTGAGGACCGGTGGCGCCTCCGTGCTCCGGCGGCCTGCACCCGGAAGGTTGGAGGCGTGAGCGGCACCTAAGATGTGGCCCTGCGACATCTGGAACACCGGACTGGATACCGGCCGTCGATCGGACAGCGGAGGTGGTGCGGCACCCGTCCGGTCTGGGGAAAACTTGGAAGCTGTGCGTGGGAGCCCAGCAGGTCTGATGCGGGGCTCTGTGCTGGCCTCTCTTGCGCCTTGAGTGGAGGAGGCTCGTGGGGGCACCCTGCGTGGCAGTCGCTCATGCACGCTGGGAGGTGCCGCCACCGCTGAGTCCTGGTGGCCGGCGCCCAGGGGGGCGGCTGGCACCCACGACACAATCCTGCTGCATCTGGCCCCGGTCTGTGGAAGCCTGAATGACGATCGTCCGTCGGTCGGACGGCGAGGGCTGGGGGATATCCAGCCTGTGTGGAGATCGCCCGCGCCGGATCCTTCCTGATCCCTCTGCGACTTAGCACCGAGGCTGAACAGACAGGGGCTGCAGGCCCCGGCTCAGGGAACCTGACATCACAACCACCACAGGTGAGGCTTGCCTGTGTGGCCTGTCCCGGTGAAGGTATCGGCCGTCTGTCGGCAGCATGGGGAGTTGCGGGTGTTGCCCCCCACCACACCGGTAGATGCGTGCGGCCTCCACCTCTCACTGAGACTGTGGTGGTTACCGACTTGTGCCTGGGCCGCGCTGGTGGTGTTTGCGGCTCCTCTAGCTCTTCCCTCCTTGGAGACGCCACCCCGGAGGGAAGCGACGACCGTGGACCTCTTCCTGCCTGTCTGGGTCCTGCTTCTGGTGGTCGGCCCGCGCTGACGGGATCATGGGCCCGGGTGGGGTCTTCTCTGACTTGGGCCTGTGTGACGGTGTGAGGTGGGCAGTGGAGCTCGGCCATCGGATCGGACGGCGCCAAAGTAGTAGAGACAGCAGAGGCCGCGAGGGGGGTCGCTCTCTCCCCCGGGGAGGTGCTCCCGGCCGGACTTGATGCCGGAGTGTCGAGGCGTTTCAGCTGTTGACTTGGACAGTGGTGTGGGGTCCACGGGCCCTCTCCCTCCTATCTTCCCTCCTCTCTGTGCGGAGATGGCCCGTGGCCGGTCGCGGGCTCTGTAAAGTCTGGGTCTGACCACGGCATCGGCAGCGGAAAGGCTACTCCTGTGAGGGGGTTTGGCCATCGGTCAGACATGGTGTGCTGAGTGGGGGGTGCCCCCTACCTTCCCCCATTCTTCTCTTCTTCCTCTCCGCTGTGGCCCACCCCCGGGTACATCCAGCCGGATGTTTTTGTCCTCCTCCGCCCCTACCTGTGCACAAAGAGTTGATGTGGGCCCCTGACCTGGTGGGGTGGCAACCATGGGAAGAGACCGGGGGCTGAAAGCCTCTGCCACACAAACCAAGATCGACCAATTCACCGTTATGGACACTGGAGCAACAGGGAGAACTACGGGGAAAGACATCCCCTCCCAGGCGGACTTACTGACCATCCTTCAGGCCATCCGCACTTCCCAAACCTCTGTGGAAGGGTTAGATTGAGGAAGTCCGCATCAACATGAACCTCATCCATCAAGATCTCTGCAACAAGGTGGACCGGATTAAGGAGAAGGAGTCTCGTGTGTCCATGGTGGAAGATGACGTCCACCAACTCAAAGAGCAAGTCGCACATCTCCAGACTCATACCCGGGAGTTCCACAGGTGGGCCGAAGACGCCAAAAACAGGTCCCGGCCGTAACAACCTCCGCCTGGTGAGGTTCCCGGAAGGAGTGGAACAGGGTCGGCCGTTTGACTTCATTGAACGTTGGCTACGATCATGGATGCCTGGGGGCTCCCTCTCCCCATGGTTTGCAATTGAGAGAGCCACCGATCTTTCGCATCCAAGCCGCCAACGGGGGCGCCTCACAGGCCGTTCATCATGCAGATCCTTAACTACAAGGACCGGGACTCCGTTCTGGTGGAGGAGCGTAAGCAGCAGCACCTCCGGTACCAGGGTCAAGGGATTATGGTCTTCCCGGATTACACCTGTGAGGTCCAGAGCCAGCGGTGCTCGTTCCGTGAGGTGAAGCAGAAGTTACGTGTCTACATATCCCATACAGGCTACTCTTTCCCGGCCCGCCTGCAAGTGGTCTTCCAGGACAAATCCCTCTTCTTTGACACTCCTGAGGAGGCCTGAATCTGGGCAACAGAGGAGCGACCCATTTGGCTCCCAGCCGTAACGATTCTCAGCGGAGTAACAAAGATGGCCCCAACTTGGATTGTCCTGGCCCGCGACCGCAACGCACCTGTTCAAGCAGGAGGGGGGGTCCATGACAGGCCCGGTCAGCCTCGCCAACCGGTCTCTCTCACCGTTCGGCAGCTGGGGCTCCTTCGGACAACCTCCCAGCACTGCGACGCTCTTGCTCTTCCCACCGCTCTGAGCCTGAGAGTGCTTCCCCTCGACCATCCCTATCGGTGCATGCGGACACAGATCTTTCACGTAGCCCGGTCCTCCCTGTTGAGACACTTTGAACCTGATGTATTCCCCGGCACTGCAGGTCTTGCGGCAGTTTGAGCTACAATTGTCTTATTTACTTGCTTTGAGATGGTTACTTCTATAAAACATCCTGCTAAGAGGAGGGGTCCTCCACGTCTCCTAGTTCCAAGCATTCTAGTTTGGTATTTTTTCTTCTTCTCAGGTTTCTCATTTAGGGTCGACAGATGCTTCTGTTCCTGAAGCATAGGGAGGGGGGAGGGGGATGGATTGGGAGGGGGGACCATTGTCCTGTTTTTTGTTTGTTCCTTTTCCTTTGCACGCACAATCTAGCTCAATCACATTACTACTACGCACTCCATAGAGTCCGCAGACCTGGCTCCTCACAGCTATATGCTTCTCGCCATACCCACATCTCTGACCGCTACCATTGTGACCGCCCGCACCATCAGCCTCCCAACAATTCCCCGAATGGCCTGTGTGGGCCTACCACTCCGCTTGCACCAGCTGCATGTGCAGGACGTCTCCTTTTGCACTTCAACCCCCCATAACTGACGCGCGCAGCGAAATAGGGTCGCTACACATATTGTCCTGGAATGTTAACGGATTAACGGATAGGGTCAAGCGCACAGCGGGTCTGCGGTATGCCCAACGCCACACAGTTGACATACTGCTCCTTCAAGAAACCCATCTAGTAGGCAATAAATGCCCCTTCCTGGCGAGGTATGGTTACGGCAGGGTTTGGCATTCTGGCATCACATGGGGTTCGAGGGGGGTAGCCATTCTCGTGCGCCGCTCCCTTCCCTTCGTCCTGCACAAGGTCATGACTGATCCCATGGGTTCCTTCATTGTCCTGGAAGGGGCTGTGGGGGACCGTGCACTCAATCTGATGTCGATTTATTCCCCACCATCTTTGATGGGCCTCACACTCCGGCAGCTCGCGGAGTTAATCACTGCCCTACCTCAGGGGATGACTATTGTAGGGGGCAACTTCAATGCAGGTATGGATCCCACCTGCAACGTAAGAAGAGTCCCCTCATCCTCTAGGACCTCCCAGGCCAAGCACCTATCTAATTGGGCGGCTGCCCTGGGGCCTGCGACACCTGGAGACTCTGGCACCCCTCTTCCAGTCAATATACTCACACTTCGGCATCTCACCACAGTCATGCCCGGATCGACTATATCTTCCTCCCGGCTCTTGACTGTTGCACACTCAAGGAGATATTCATACTCCCTTGGGGTATTTCTGACCACTCTCCGGCGGCATTGCGGGTTGGGGATCTGCCGAGCACCTTGCGACCGATATGGCGGCTAAATGCCTGGTTTCTCCAGGACAAAGACTTCCGTGAATCAGTGGGCAATGAGCTCTGACATTTCTTTGCCGCTAACCAAGGATCCGTTTCTTCCCCTGCTATCCTGTGGGAGGCGGGTAAGGTCATCATTCGTGGGTTCGCCAAGAGTCAACTCAAACTCCACCGCACTGAGCAGGAATCCCGGATCACCCTCCTGGAGGCTAAATCCACTCTCATAGAGGGGCGTCCGCCCGAGGAGAGGACTGAGGCCCTGGATAGGAGACTGGCATGCTTACGGGATGAGATCAGGCTGACTTCCATGGAGGCTGCGAAGCTACTATGGAGGTCTTCGGTGGCACGTGTGTATGGCCGGGGGAACAGAAACAGCAAGCTTCTCTATCGACTGGCCACCTGTGCGTTGACCGATCGTATTATCCCTGAGGTGCTGGACTCGAGTGGCAAGATCCAGCGATCTCCAGCGGCGATCGCTCAATGCTTCACCACTTACTACGCCGCCCTTTACACCACCAAGCATCCGCGGCGGTCACTCCCCAACCTGCTCCGCCGTGAGAAAATCTCTCTCCCGCACCTTAGCGAGATGGAGGTCGAAGTGCTGGACCTTACGTTTGCTCCTGAGGAGGTTAATGAAGCAATCTCCCACATGGCGGCTGGCAAGACTCCGGGTCCAGACGGATTTCCTCAGGAATTCTACACAGGCTACCATGACGCGCTGGTGCCCCATCTGATGGAGCTGTACGAGGAGGCGACCGACAAGGGCTCATTTTGCTTTGAAACCGATATGGCCACCATTGTGGTGATCCCTAAGTCTCAGCCTCCCTCGAAGCACTGTGCCGAATATCGGCCTATCTCTCTTATTAATATGGAACTCAAGATCTTTGCTACTGTCCTCGATAACCACATGCGGCCACACTTGGCCAAACTGGTTCATCCTGACCAGTGTGGCTTCATGCCCTCACGGGGTACCCGTCACTGTCTCAGGCGTCTCCACCTCGCTCTAGCGAATTGCCAGTGCCTGACTCCGTACTTGTCCCTCCTTCTTGTAGATTTCAGAAAAAACCTTTGATTCAGTGGAATAGCAATATTTGGTGGTGGTCTTGGCGGAAATGGGTTTCGGAGAGCGCTTCCGCCAGTTTGTGAACACGTTATACTGCCGCCCGAGTACTGGTCAACGGCGCCATGTCCCCACCTTTCCCTATCCGCATGGGCACCAGGCAGGGGTGCCCCCTTCCACCCTTCCACCCCTCCTCTTTGCTCTCGCGATGGAACCCCTGGCGTTTCTGATGTGCTCTGATGAACTCATCCAGGGGTGGAGATGGCCCGGACTCGGAGAGGACAAAATTGCCCTCTATGCCGATGACGTCCTTCTATACCAGGCTGAGCCCGCCCGGTCAAGACCTCGGTGCCTCCGAGCACTGACCCTTTTTGGGCAAATCTCTGGTCTCCGACTGAACTCTGCCAAATCCGTCCTGTTCCCCCTTCACCTTTCACGGGAGTGCTTCGACTGGCAGTCCACGATACCCCTCCGGCCGCAATCCTTCAAGTACCTCGAGATCTGGGTGGCCCTCCTCCCTGATCTAACCTGGGCGCTTAATGTAGCCCCAATATTGAAAAGGGTCCCGACAAATCTCCTCCGGTGGCAGTTTTGCCCCTAAACCCTATGGGCAAAATAGCCTTATTTAAGATGATGATATTGCCCAGATTCCTATATATGCTCCAGAATACGCCCCTTCTCTTCTCCCGTGCGTGGTTCAGAGAAATGGATAGCCTGGCTGTCAAATTTATCTGGGGGGGTCGGAGGCCCCGACTGGCCCTCGCGCAGTGTCGAATCCCGCCTTATGATGGCGGTCTGGGGATGACAAACCTGTATCTTTATACAAGGCTAAAGGCAAGCCCGTCTGCACCGGTCGGCGCCCGGAACGTGCCCATGGCCAGGACCCCTGGTCATGTCAGTTCCTTACGCTATACAACAGAGATGCTGCTGAACCTCCGGGAGCAGCGCTGTAGGGACTGCGCTATATTTAACCTTGATGGTGAGATGGGAATGCTCTTTTGCACACACTGTCATTTTACAATGGACGTGAATGCTGATATGAGTAGTGGGAGGAAGGCCGGGACAGGTTGCCATACTGAAAGGGGTAACGGAGAGGGTTTTTGGCCACCTGTCATTTCCCGCATCGGCGATGATCACGTTCCGGCCAAAGGACCGGAGCTTACTTCAGTAAATAGGCTTATGGGCATTCTCCTAAACGCACGCTCGGTAGTGAAACACAAACACAAACTTGAAATGCTCTTAAACACACATAACCCCGACATGGTTTTCTTAACTGAGACCTGGACGGACGCAACCTCAGTTCCGGATTGGAACGTGGCTCTGCCATCAGGCTACGCACCACTGAATCAAGACAGAACAGACAGTAGAGGCGGCGGCATAGCCATTATCTATAAGGAAGCCTTGAAGGTCCAGGTGAAGGCAGTGGCGGACCTCCACGCCGAAGCAATGCAATTCTGCATCAGGCTTAAAGACGTGACCGTATTCCAAGGCCTGCTGGTCTATCGGTCGCCGGGCCCTAGAGCCGCTTTTCCACCGGCACTTCTGTCCTACATGGAATCCTGTACTGACTCCGAATTTTATACAATACTTGGTGATTTTAATTATTACTTGGAGCTGGGCACTAATGCTGATACTGCCAGACTCTTAAACTTCACGTCAGCCTATGGCTTGCATCAGTTAGGATCTGAACCTACACATAAAGGAAGCCATACTTTAGCTGGATTGTTTTCCAACCATCCTGATATCTCTCTTGGTTGGGTAGACGCACTTCCCTGGACCGACCACAAAGCAGTATTCTTTGAAGTCAGGGTTAGGCCAATTGGGAGGGGTACTCCTCACAAACCAACCAAGGTTACGTTTCGGCGATGGAATAAGATAAAAAGCACCGGCCGCTCTTGATCATTTCCCTCCAACTCTACATAAGAACAACGAGGTGGCAGCAGCTCAGTTTAATGAATGGATCCAGGGAGCGGTCAACTGTGTCGCTCCTGAGCACACCGCCATACTTAACAGGCGCCCTTCGGGTGCACCGTGGTAGGGTCCGGAGCTCAAACGATTAAAAGTTGAATGCAGAAGGTATGAGCGTCTCTGGAGAGTGGATTATAGTAGGGTCAGTAAAGACGCTTATAATGGGGCCTTGAATAAATACAAAGAGGCCATTCTGACAACTAAGAGAGCATACTTCACACTGAAAATCCAGGATGCGGGGCACTCTGCTAAAGAACTCTTTAAATCCGTGTCCTTTTTGGCCAAACCCCAGCAGGGTAGCCTGTTTAATCCCGATCACAACTTCTGTAATCAGTTGGCAGTCTTTTTCCATAATAAGGTGCAGACAATATACGATGACCTGGCCAACTCATCAAATCAAACTATTTCATCAGGCACACAGCAGCTCTCCCGGGGTGAGGAGACCGTGTTATGTAGCCTAACTAGTTTTGGCCCTCTATCTGAGGAGGTGGTAATAGATATTTTAAAATCTATCTAACACACTTAACCTTATGTATTACCATTAAGAAATGGCACCCGTTGCCGAGTGGTAACACCAGGCCCGGCTCCAGGAATTTTTATTTGGGTGGGCCACTGCGGGCTCGATTTGTTGGATATATGTCTAGGCAGGCCTGCTCCTGTGCCCTCCTTTATCTCTTCTTAGTCTTACAAGGCCCAGTAAAATGCACTCTTTTCCAAATCTCTTTCTAAATATTATCACTCTCAAAAACTGTTTTTTCTATGTAATTTTCCTTTGATGGGAAGAGGAGGTTTCTGAGGTGGTAGTATCAGGCAAGTGACACTACTTGGGCTCCCTCTGTTCGAGCTTTCATGGAGGATCCCTCTTCATTACTACCTCCACCTGACCCCAGACTCTGCAACGCACTCCCTTACAGGCTTGATTATCCACTACTCCTCTCCAGTGCACCTTATCTCACAGCTGACCTTGGGCCCCAGCCCCATATCAGGCACCATCGGGCTCCACTTTCATTTTTCCCGGTAAAAACATTAATAAAATCACCTTCAAACTTAAAATATTGAATATAGCAGTATATATAATTAGCACACACTTTAAAGTATGTTCCACAGTAGCCCGTATGACCCGACTGCTAATTAAATAAACAAAAACAGAAAGGCCATGACAGGGCCGGCTTTAGCGCTGATGCGAAAGTCTTTTTCGCGCTGCACCAATAACCTCCTTCTCTATAAATACCTTTACTACCATCTTCCAACAGTGCCCCTTATCCCTCCATGGCCCCTCTATTGACCTCCTCGGATTCCCTCACTGCCGTACGCCACAAGTGCCCCTCATTTCCCCTTAGCCCCTCCCCCTCATGACCTCCTCCTCGGATTCCCTCCCTGCCACCCTCCACCAGTGCCCCACATTTCTCTGTAGCCCCTCCCCCTCATGACCTTCTCCTCAGAATCCCTCACTACCACCCTCCAGCAGTGCCCCTCATCTCTCCCTAGCTCCCCCCTCCCCCTCCACCCCATGACCTCCTCCTCGGATTTCCTCACTGCCACCCTCCAACAGTGCCCCTCATCGCTTCATAGCCCCTCCCACTACCTCCTCCTCGGATTCCCTCACTGCCACCCTTCACCAGTGTCTCTCATCTCTCTCTAGCTCCCCCCTCCACCCCATGACCTCTTCCTCGGATTCCCTCACTGTCACCCTCCAACAGTGCCCCTCATCGCTCCATAGCACCCCCCCCCCCCCTATTGACCTCCTCTCGGATTCCCTCACTGCCACCTTCCAATAGTGCCCCTTATCTTTACATAGCCCCTCTCTCATATGCATTTCATTTGTTGTATAGTGCTACTCATATCAGTGTAGTGTGTGTCAGTACTTTACACCATGCACACATTATACAGAGACAACAAATCATACAAGTATGTAAATCAGTCTACAGGAAATGTCACATAAACAAATGAGGATTACAAGGTGTATGAATCACATGTCATCCATACTGGTGGGCAGTATATTTTAAGAGGGTTTGGTCTGGAGAAGCACAAACTCAGGATTTAAAGAGTACTCCAGTGGTTGGAGGTTGGCTTTACTGATAAAAATGTATATCTGCCCAAATATACTCATTATAGCAACATTAGAATAATGAAAGACTGGGGAAGTTCTAACTATATCACAAAACAAAAAAAGCGAAGTTCTAACTATACCATCCAGGTTTGTATGCAGCTCTTTAAAAACAGTTCATTGGTCACTGTCCTATGTTAGGATTGTAACTTCTGAACTGCAAGTAACACAAGGATCTCTGTCACAATGACAGTAACCCACTGTGCTTCCACATAAAATACAGTTCTGCATTTAAAAACTACTAACAGACAAATGATTGCTCTCCAGCGGATCATTAATCACCAGCGTTATCTGGGCATTTTTTATTGTCTTGTATTGTTGTCCTGCATCTGCCATATTGATAAAAACTGTTTAAATGAAGCACACACGAAGTACATATCCTGCTGGGCCTGTGCAGATTTTAAAAAGAAAAACAAATAGTGACACATTCTCTTACCTACTCCATTAGTCAAACTTAGTGTCGCAGCCTGATGTGATAAGCAGCTGCAGGGGTTGGGAAAGGTGAATAGGAATAAATAAACTTATTTTCTCCTGTGCTGCATAGAAAAAGAATATCCACGCAGCAGGACAGTAGGCAGAGCTTACCGCGGCCAAAGAAAGGATTTGTCGTCCTTCGCCATGCCCCTGGTGGAGATGAAGGGGTGAAAAAATAAACAAAGCCTTGTTGACATGTAAATGGCCTTTTAAAGACCTGTGAAGTACTCGGGTGCGACTGCGATAATCTCAAAAACTTTCTGTGTGTGTGCCCCCGGGAAGCTGTCTCAGCCTGCCTTCAAGCCCTCACTGCGAGGGCAAGGCTCCTGTTTGGGTGGGCCAGACTTATGTTTGGGTGGGCCTGGCCCACCCGGCCCACCCGCTAGAACCGGGCCTGGGTGACATAGTGAAGCACAAACCATAGATTTGCCTATTTAAATATTGCACCCGTTCCGAACGCTGCTAGCAAGGGATTGTCCCGGGACAGCTGCTCCGCTCTAAATATAGTAAGTTTATGTCCCCTTGCCTTGGTGTTTTGCAATGTATTATACCCCCTTGCACACAGGTTATTGTTCCTTTTTCCTATCTTGCACTTAAAACGCTAACGACTACTCTTCCAACTAGAGTATTGCTGACCTGTACCTTTAGCCCGGTGATCCTTTAGATATGTGGAACAGATTAATTTGATGTTTATAGCACCGCTACAAATTGCTTTTGTATTTTAAATGACACTTTGGATTATCACTATGCTAGTCATTAAGGAAAACCTTTCCTTATCGAGTCACTACCGATTTAACTCTAATTGTACCGAGGGCACTTCCACGCTACTTCCTACTCTTTTATACTTGTCGGCCTTGTTCTGGATTAGAATAGGAATTTTTCATAATACTTACTAAACCATCAAGTGACCAAGTCTGTATACATATTTATAAAGTATACTCCATATACACTGTAATGACTAATAGAGAACAACTTGTGTGTATGTGTGTGGTTGTGTGTGGTTGTGTGTGTGGTTGTATGTGTGGTTGTGTGTGTGGTTGTGGTTGTGTGTGTGTGTGGTTGTGTGTGTGGTTGTGTGTGTGGTTGTGGTTGTGTGTGTGACAGTAATACTAAAAGCATCTCAAAATAAAAGAACACAAACATCGAGTTTGTGGAAAGAGAATGCACGTTGTAAGTCAAACGGGCGCAGCAAAGCATTAACACAACAACAAAACAGACAAGATCACTTAGCGAAGACTGAGTGCTGATAATGGATACACACAGGCCATCATCTTAAGAGTTCGATTGCAGCCAATGTGCACTCAAACCTGCCCCCTCCTTGTGAGTTGCACCCCATATTTCATGAGTTGTAACTGCTGCACCCACCATAGCGCTTTGAGATCTAAAGCGCTACATACGTCTAATCGATTAACCCGTTGCCAACATGCTGTGCTTTTAAAGAGAATGTGCCAAAAGTTTCCAGCTTCCTCATCATGGCCTCATGAAAGCGCCAATGAAAGGACTCCCTGAATGGTGCAATGGACATGAAGCAGCCGCTGCGATCAGAAATAAACACTGTGAACGTTGTCCAGTTTCACAGTAACATTTCCTTAATGTTCTTTAAGTCACAAAGAACAAGTTACTTACCTTCGGTAACGCTTTTTCTGGTGGATACAGTATCTGCCTGTGGATTCCTCACCTTGTGAATATCCCCTGCGCCAGCATTCCACAGAATTTTTCTTCCCCAGCACTCCACGTCGACGTGGGCGATGTCATAATACATCGGCTCCGCTCGCGACTCCGTATGACGTCACCGGAGCCATAAGAGGCCCACGTCGGCGTGATGACGTCAGTTCCACCCATTTTTTCCGTGCCTTCGAGGCGACCAGGTGAACCAACGACAAACTCAAAGTATACACAGTATACAGTATAACAACACATATACACAGTATACAAAGGAAAAGGATGCTAAATAAACAAGCATTTCCAACAAATGCACAAGCATTTCAAACAAGACCTATTTCATGGTATTCAAAGGTGGACAACGGCGAGGCGGGTGGGCCAGTGAGGAATCCACAGGCAGATACTGTATCCACCAGAAAAAGCGTTACCGAAGGTAAGTAACTTGTTCTTCTGATGGATACATCTGCCAGTGGATTCCTCACCTTGTGAATAGATTCCTACAGCAGTCCCCACTCCCGGTGGAGGGTGTCCACCTTCCTATACCAGAAAGTCTTGCAACACAGAGCGCGCGAAGTGGCCCTCCCTCCTCATCTCGGAGTCCAAGCAATAATGCTTTGCGAAAGTATGGAGGGAGGCCCAAGTCGCAGCTTTACAAATATCTGCCACAGGATCACCCCGGGCCAAAGCAGATGTAGATGATTTTGCTCTAGTCGAATGAGCTCTAATGCCCTCAGGAGGAGTCTTACCAGCCAGGGCGTAGCAGATCTTGATGGCAAGGATGATCCATCTCGATAGTGTGCGCTTGTGCACCGCTCTACCCTTCGAATGACCAACGTAGCCAATGAAGAGTTGATCATCTAGACGAAAGTCTTTAGTCCTGTCCAGATAAAAACTCACAGCCCTCTTCGGGTCCAGGCGATGGAGTCTTTCCTCCTCTTTGGAAGGATGAGGAGGTGGATAAAAAACAAGGAGAGTAATAGACTGCCCCAAATGGAAAGGAGTAACAACTTTTGGCAGGAAGGCAGCCCTGGTCCTAAGAACCATCCTTTCAGCAGGTAATGTAAGAAAAGGGGGTCTAGAACTAAGAGCTTGGAGCTCACTCACCCTCCTTGCCGAGGTTATGGCTACAAGAAAAACCACCTTAAAGGACAACAGCCTCAAAGGACAGCTATGTAGAGGCTCAAATGGGGATCCCATCAGAAAGGTTAAAACAAGATTAAGGTCCCACTGTGGCATTACAAAAGGAGTGGGAGGAAACATGTTTGTAAGGCCCTTGATAAACCTCAGTACAACCGGAGATTTAAACAGTGACGGCTGATCCGGAAGGCATAGAAAAGTCGATAAGGCCGAAAGATAGCCCTTGACCGTGGCCACAGCACAGCTCTGCTGAGCCAAGGAAAGAGCAAACTGGAGCACATTAGAAAGATGGGCTTTTAAAGGGTCAATGGACCTCTCTCCACACCACTTGACAAATTTAGACCACCTGTAGGAGTAAATGGACTTGGTGGAGTGTCGCCTGGCCGATAAAATAACATCCACCACATCAGGTGGGAGAGAGAAAGAACTCAGGTTGCCCCGTTCAATCTCCAGGCATGAAGGTGTAAGCTCTGGAGGTGGGGGTGTAGAACCTGCCCCTCCGACTGCGAGAGGAGGTCTGCCCTCAGAGGGAGACGGAGCGGAGGGCACGAGGAGAGGTGGAGGAGATTTGTATACCACACCCTTCTTGGCCAATCCGGGGCGACCAATATGACTAGGGCCCGGTCTTGGCGAATCTTCCTCAGAACCTGAGGAATCAAGGGTATGGGAGGAAACGCGTAAAGGAGTTGTGAGCCCCAATTCAACTGAAATGCGTCCCCCAACGCCCCCTGCATCGGAAACTGGAGACTGCAGAATGACGGGCAGTGCGCGTTCTCGCGGGTGGCAAACAGGTCCACCCGAGGTGTCCCCCACGTCCGAAAGACGTGACGAACCACCTCCGGATGGAGCCTCCACTCGTGGTCGGCGGAGAACTGCCGACTGAGACTGTCCGCACGTACGTTCAACACCCCGGCTAGATGATTTGCCATCAGACAAATCTGATGGTCCTGAGCCCAGGACCATAGACGTAAGGCCTCTCTGCATAGACCAAGAGACCCCACTCCTCCCTGCTTGTTGACATACCACATCGCGGTAGTGTTGTCTGTCAGGACTTGAACCGACTGACGGCAAAGGGAAGGGAGGAAGGCCTTGAGCGCCAAACGAATCGCCCGCAACTCCAGAAGGTTGATGTGAAGCAACCTTTCCTCTGGAGACCAAAGACCCTTGATCTCCAGATCCCCCAGATGAGCACCCCACCCTAAAGTGGAGGCATCCGTTATCACTGTGGCCACCGATGGAGGCAGATGGAAGGGCTTTCCTTGCGACAGATTGCCCTCCACGCTCCACCAAGATAGATCCGCTGCAGCTTCTCTGGAGAACTTGATCGACTCCCTGAGATCCCCGTTGTGCTGATACCACTGCTTGCGGAGGCACCACTGGAGCGCCCTCATGTGCCAGCGTGCATGGTTGACCAACAGAATGCAGGAAGTGAACAGACCGAGCAGGCAAAGGACCTTCAGAACTGGTTCAAAACCCAAAGGTCTGTCGTAACAGATTTCCAACCCCGTAGAAATTAGGACACCCGACCCCCCACAGGTCTTACATGATCCGGGATGGGGGATCTAGGGCTACTTCCCTGAAGTCTCATTGGGAGCAGAGGAGGAGGAAGAAGAAGAGGGGTTGGGTCCAGAACCTCTCCGACCCCTTTGTCTCCCTCTATAGGATTTATAGAGGGGATTCTGCTGTTGCTGCTGCTGCTGTTGCTGCTGAGGCTGTCGGTAGGAGCGAAAAGATGACCTTCCAAAGCCCCTAAATTTCCTAAATACAGAACCCTTTGCAGGAGCTTGCAGACCCAAAGACTTTGCTGTTAATCTGCTGTCTTTAAATCTTTGTAGAGCAGAATATGCCTTTTCACAAAACAACTTCTGCCCATCAAATGGCAAATCCACTAATGTGGCTTGAACATCCGCGGAGAATCCCGACGAACGGAGCCATGCCTGCCTTCTTGCAGCTATGGACGAGCCCATAATCCTTGCCACCGAATCCGCCGTATCCAATCCCGACTGGATCACCTGTCTGGCAGCGGCCTGAGTGTCTGTAACCACCTCCAAGAAGGACGCCTTATTGCCCTCCGGCAGCTTAGGGGCCAAAGTCTTCATTGAGTCCATCAATGCGTGCACGTAACGCCCCAGCAAGCACGTGGCATTGGAAGACTTTAATGCCATACTCCCCGAAGAGAAAGTCTTTTTAGCAGCCTGGTCCACCTTCTTAGACTCCCTATCTGCGGGAGACTGAGGGAAAGCCCCCAAAGCATGCTTCGAGCAGGATGCCTGCACAACTAGGCTCTCTGAAGACGGGTGTATAGATAGAAAATCCGGATCCCCAGGCGCCACCCTATACCTTCTTGCCACCTGTCTGGAAACCGCCGGAGAAGAAAGTGGTTTCCGCCATACCTCCAAAACAGGCTCCAAGATGGCCTCATTAAAGGGCAATAAAGGCTCTGAAGTGGAAGTAGGAGAGTGCAGAACCTCTGTCAACAAGTTCGATTTATATTCTGCTGAGGGCAACTGTAAATCTAACAGCTCTGCAGCCTTTTTGATAACAGTATGGTAGGGAGCCAGTTCTTGTGGTGGAGAGGATCTTGCCGATGTGTGCTCCCATTCTGGGGTGGTGTCTAGGCCACTAGCCTCTTGTATGCCCTCAAAATCATCAGAAGATGTGTCCACCTCACCTTCCTCTACCTCTTCTCTGTACCTTCCTTCTTCCAATACCCTTTGGGCCTCCCTTCTCGATCGAATCCGGGGAGCCGGCGTCGACGACGTCGTACGTGGAGTCGGTGGAGCCAGGGGTGTTGGAGTCGGCGGCACCATAGACGGAGTCGGCGGCGCCGGACGCGGCGCCGATGGAGTCGGCAGCGGCGTCGAGGAAGGCTCCGAAGCAGGTCGATCCATCCGAAGACGTGACGGATCCCCAGACAGCGCCGGAAACTGCCACGAAGTCGCCATCGGCAGAAAGGGCATGAAGGGGGCCTGAGCATAATGCTGCGGCACCCCCAACGTATAAGCCATGGGACCCACAGGACCAGTTGGTGCTCCGGATGGGGAGGCCGCCCTATTAAAAATACCATACATGGCATTTAAGAACTGAGTAGAATCAGTACCTGGAGCAGGAAACTGAGGATAAGGCACTGAACCTCTGCGGAGTATTTGGCTGCGGCGCCGTAGTGTCCTCCACCTGAGCCATAGATTCTTCAAGCGCCGGAGTCGGCTCTTCCTCCCGTTCCTAATCCGAAACATGCGACTCCACCCGATCTGGAGACGATGCCGGAGACGGCGCCGGGGACTGTGCCGGGGACTGCGCCGGTGAACGCTCTGGAGCCCGCTTTGGAGACAGAGAACCTCCCGGAGTCTTAGAGGGAGAAGGAGAAGGTGAAATGTCCTTACTCCGATGACGCCGAGGTGAAGTCGACCTCGACTTCCTGCTCCTCGAGGACCGGCGTCGTGAAGAGTGTTTTCTTTTTTTATGATGTCTCCTCGACTTCGACGACCTCGAAGTCGACGACTCCGCCCTCGATTTCTCTTTCTTTCTCCCTCTCTTCTCCTTACCGATCTTCGCCATAAACAGCTTGGCCTTTCTTTCCTTTAATGCTTTAGGATTCATCCTCCTACAGCATGCACAGTCTTCGACATCATGGTCCGACGAAAGGCACCACAGACAGTCCTCATGTGGATCCGTCATGGACATATGTCCGCCACATTCCCTACAGGGCTTAAAGCCCGACTTCCTCTTCGCAGACATTACAGAATTTTGCAACAGAAACACCTTACAACTACAAAGTAGCAGGAGTACTGGAAAAAACCGATGCGCGTCGACGCCGCGGAAAAAAGGGAACTGACGTCATCACGCCGACGTGGGCCTCTTATGGCTCCGGTGACGTCATACGGAGTCGCGAGCGGAGCCGATGTATTATGACGTCGCCCACGTCGATGTGGAGTGCTGGGGAAGAAAATTCCGTGGAATGCTGGCGCAGGGGATATTCACAAGGTGAGGAATCCACTGGCAGATGTATCCATCAGAAACAGTAATACTGAAAGCATCTCAAAATAAAGGAACACAAACATCGAGTTTGTGGAAAGAGAAAGCACATTGTAAGTCAAACAGGCGCAGCAAAGCATTAACACAACAACATGTTCTTTGATGTTTGATGTTCTTTGAACGAGAACAACAAAGGGGCGCCGCGAAAGTGATCGTGGGCGAAAATGAAAGTGATTGCGGGCGCTTAATGAGCATGACGAGGTTTGCCAGCCTCTGCTCCTAAGCGCGCGCCCGCGCACATGCACTGTAGCTCTAGGCTGGCCATGGTAGCATTTTTTGAGCCCTCACAAAAAGTCTCGCCAGACCAGCGCATGCGCTGGATCAGGTGAGACCTAAAAGGTAAGGAAAACCTATGAAATAGATGTTCTCGTAAAATGCAAAAAGGGGACATAACCTGTCATAGACAGTGTTGAAAGAATAATACCTGCTAACCGGAGGAACATCACACTGGATGCCACCAACAGGCAGAATAGACACCTATGGCACTGCTATAACATGGTCAGCCATGTAAGAAATTAAAGATCAACATCCGTCATACAAGCCTACTGTCAGGAATCCCCTCCCGCACATGGATTCCCTCCCACGATGCCACTTCCGTGAACCTGGTGCGCTTGGAGGAGAGCGGACTACAACTCCCAGAATGCCCTCCGGCAACAATTGCCTCATGGAACTCAAGAGTTCTGGTTACATAACACCAAGGGTAACGCCTAGTTTTCATGTTATGCAACACAAGAGTTCTGGTTGCATAACACCAAGGGTAACGCCTAGTTTGCATGTTATGCAACTCAAGAGTTCTGGTTACATAACACCAAGGGTAACGCCTAGTTTTCATGTTATACAACGCCGAGAGTACTACTTAAGGAGAAGATCACTGGGACTCGGCGTCGGATATTCTGATCTTTGCCGGAGTACCTGGTTGAGGTACACGGACCCGTTGGAGAGTGGAGCGGCGGAAGGAACATTCTAAGGAGCGGAGGAGAGGTGCTGGCGTGTGCTTCCTGCCCGTGTCCTGTCCCGTTCTGAGAGCCGTATTCAACGTCATTGGGCACAAGTACCGTTGGTAGAGCCGAAGCTCCCAACGGCCTGACAATTTGGAGAAATCGAGGTTGGTGCGAGCCGAAGCTCCCAACCCTCGTTACTTGGGTGAACACACGCTTAGAGCTAAGACGCTATCCAGGAGGTGTTTCTGCGTCTTAGCCATCGACACTCGTAGGAGAACTGGGATAGGTAGAGCGGCTGCTCCCATCCATTCTCTGCACCACCTTGGGTATCATCACTTAAACCCGGATACAAGAGACGCACACTAGGAGGTGTTCCCAGCGTCTTTGTGTTGTGGCAGTACTCTGGGGGAAACTGGTAGAGCGGCTGTTCCCAGGTGGTAGAGAGCCCGGCCGGGTGACTCCCACGTGCCCCCCGTATATTCCACAACCTTGGAACTACCCTTCACAGCGGTCGAGTGGCATTGTCGGCCACTGCTTAGCACTGTGCCCTCCGTTGGAGCATACCGGGACCGGTGTGCATGCGGAGGACGGTTAGAAGAGCTGTGAATGGGTATCGTACTTTAACTGGTGATTCCAGTACCGGTATTCTTTGTTGTCTGTAGTTGTTTATCTGTTTATTAAATCCTCCTTAACCTCCCTTTCTCTGGTCCGTTGTCTGTTTGTCCCAACCCCGAGAAAGCCAGGACGTTACACCTACTATAGGGAAAAAACTACAGAGGCAGATAATCAGAAAGATTTAAATTAGGACTCTGTTTCAGCTCGATTGTCACAGAAACACTACAAAACTGAGTCGACCTGGGCACCGAAAAGATGGGTGCCATTAAAGGGCAATCAACCAAACCTTAGACAACCTCTGAAAAGCCTGAGGTAGGTTGATGGTAGAACGATGATGGATTCAACCCAGATCTGTGACTGGAGGTGAGTGTCTGAAAGGTTTCAGCGCTACGTCGATCATCTCCTTGTGTTTGCTTTGTTCACCCTAAGTTGGCAGGGTCTGCCCAGACGTGGGTCCCCTGCTCACTCTGCCACTGGATTCAAGCCAGCCTGGCTGATGAGGGGTTTTACCCCGAAACTTGTCCCAGGATGCTTGTTTCTGGTCCAGGGAAGACCTGGCCTTGGCAGTTCAGGCTGGACAGTTCCCCTGAGGAATAGAGTCAAAACTGATTTGCATATAGCTAGGTATGAACTTGGGTGGCAATGTGAGCTAAAGATCGATGATGGATTCAACCCAGATCTGTGACTGGGGGTGAGTGTCTGAAAAGTTTCAGCGCTCCGTCCATCATCTTGTGTTTGCTTTGTTCACCCTAAGTTGGCAGGGTATGCCCAGAAGTGGATCCCTTGCTCACTTTGCCACTGGATTCAAGCTAGTCTGGCTGATGAGGGGTGTTACCCCGAAACCAGTCCACGGTTGCTTGTTTCTGGTCCAGGGAAGACCTGGCTTGGCAGTTTGGGCTGGACTGTTCCCATGTGGAATAGGGTCAAGACTGATTTGCATATAGATGGGTCTGAAACGGGGCTGGTGAAGTGAGCTAAAGAACAATGATAGATTCAACCCACATCTGTGACTGGGGGTGAGTGTCTGAAAAGTTTCAGCGCTCCGTCCATCATCTCTAAGTGTTTGCTTTGAGGTAGACAACCAAGCATGATGACGTAATGCCACAGAGGATGCCATGGCCTGACCTGCCAAATCAGTAGTATCCATGCCACATCTAATTATTAGCCTAGCTGCGTGTTGTCCCTCCCTAATCAGCTGTGCAAGATTAGGTCGGAGGCCATCTGGAAGTGTTAGCAACATAGTATGCAATGAAGAAGTGTGGCTAGGTTCAGTACTGCGCATAACCATCAATGTAACTAGTACACCAAAAATTCTCGTTTGTCTGCTCAAAGGAGAGAGGGGTGAACGGCCACCCACGTTCCCCAAGTATTTCCTTGGACACGAGTTCACGGAAGGGAACTTGAGTCTCAATCCTGAGCAATTGTGTATAATGTCAAATATCAGTAAAGAGATACAATCATTACCGCAACGAAATATGTTGAGCAACTAGGGGGACTATATGGACACATCGCTAATAGACTGCAGTTAGCCTCACTATGATTTTCTTTAGTCCCTGAACTTGATATGACAGAAGCGCGGGGTTCTTGTTTTCTATGGGACAGCTCTGGAGATATGAATTGGCTTTTTAACTTCGTTTTTTTAACGTTTGGTTAAATTTAAATTGAACCTAGATTATGGCAGTACTGATATTTGCCATTGTTTCTTTCTTTTATTGCCTCTTACCAAGGTTTTTTTTGGATACAGGTAATATATTATATACATGTGGAGTAATTTCCCTTTTAGGAAGGTTGTGATTCACCTTATATTGGGCATCTTATGTTGCTCACTTCTCCCGCATTTCCCCCAGGTAATGACCAACTATTCCTTCAGTGCTCTCTTTATAATCGGATCTAGTTTCACTGGAAACTTATGGGTATGCCTCCTTAACTAGCCGGATGAGAGAAATCCTCTTTCATGTACACTATCCCCTTGGCCCTTTATTTCCCAAGTATCTGATGGTTAGATATGATATTGATTTACCTCTATGGGCCATATCCTAAGAACCTTTTAGTAACAACCTTATTATACTGGACATTACTGTGCAGAAATCATCACTATGTATATTAAGTGATGAAGGCAGCTATTGACATATTGGTTTTAATTGTTGCAGTTTCTTATTGGATATATATTTTTCATCTCCTGTCCGGAAAAGAAGTGTATGACGTTATGGTGAGTTCTTGGTTTTGATGTAAATGTTTTAAATTACACAAATCTCGAGTATTGGTGTGCATTTTTTATGCACATTTTGCACTGACTGTTTTTTTGGGCGTCTAGGTTTTTATTACTATTACTCTTTGCACGCTTTCAGGTTTCTCTATATATACTTCTCTATACATATTTCTTCCTTAGTTTGGCCTTAAAAGATGTATCGTCTCATCACATACGGTATCTCTTTGGTGCACTAGTGGTGGCATCTTGTCTGTATTCTCTTCCTGTGGTCTTTCACAGTCAAGTTTCTGGATTATTGTGAGATGATGGCCTTTTGAGTGTACAATTCCTCTATGTGTTTTAGCCCTGAGGAAGTCGATGGGTGATTGTCCCAAGACGAAACACGTGTTGGCCACGTCAATGTGATGATATGAACCATCCATGAATCAATTGTGTCATTCGTAGCTAATGACAACATCTGAAAAAAGAAGAAGATTGACTCTGGACTACTATGGCATAATGAACTCTCTTAACTGATATTTGACATTATACACAACTGCTCAGGATTGAGAGTCAAGTTGTGTATAGTCTGCAATGAATCCCACGAAGTGTGAGAAAAATGCCCAAGAACAAAAGGAGTGTTAGTGAACCTTAAATCAGAACTAGTTGAGGAAAAAATATGTCTGCTCCACGAATCCTGCCTCCTAGATTCTCTATCCGATGCAGCATTAGGCAAATAATCCATATTTTGAGAGGCTGAGCAGCCTGTAACACCAGACTATGAGAGGTAGGATGCCTGAGGAGACAAGCTGGATCTCCAGGAGCAGGCAGGTGCCGGCAAGATATAGCATGACTGACCCTAATAAGGCACATCAATAAGGGATCAGTAGATTTGTCCACCATAGGGAGTCCCAACTCCAAAACCATAGTCACCCTCCTATGCAATAATGGCTGCATTAGACCAAATTACCCCTCTTACCAAGGTCAAAGTTAAATCTAGAACCGCCACCTGGTTCACAGAACAATTAAAGACAGCAAAGCTGTCCTGCAGGATAGCAGAGCGGAAATGGAGAAAAACCAGAGACTCAATCAATCGCGAATCATATAACAACATCCACCGCAGCTATATGGAGGACATCAGACAAGCAAAAAAAATGTTTCTCCTAAACTGAATAGATAAGGCTGCAAATTCGTGTAAGGAGCTCTACCAAATTCTAAAAGAATTTACAACACCTCCCATTCAGCCACTGACCTCCAACTCCCAAGAATGGACCGACTCTCTAAATTTTTTGATGATAAAATTACCACCATCCATAACTCCTTCCTGCAACAAGTAAATAACAACCGACCAGAGAATACGCCCAATGTGTCTCCAGCCCCCCTTCACATCCTGGCTGATTTTTCTGAGTGTAATATCGAAGGAGTGGGAAAAGTTATGCAGAAAATAAAATCAGTATCACCTACTGATTCTGTGCCACCAAAAATTTTCCCAACTAACCTATTTAACAGATCACTATCGCAGGCTGAGTTCCCGAAAATATGGAAGGCTGCTAGGGTTAGGCCAATTCTGAAAAAACCTTCAGCCAAACCCAAACTCCTCCTAAACTATCGTCCCATCTCGTTGCTCCCTTATTTTGGGAAGATGCTAGAGTCTCTAGTAAATCAACAGCTCGTTATCCACCTCGAGAGCCATGGGCTACTGGATCCCTCACAGTCAGTTGCAGGGCTGACCACAGCACGGAGACAACACTGGTTGAGGTAACAGATAATGTCATCAATCCTGGTCCTGCTTGACCTATCCGCCGCCTTTGACACCATCTCCCACAGCATTCTAGAACATTGACTCTGGGAGATTAGTGTCAGGGGGAACGCCAGCTACCTGACAGACCAAACCACAACAGTACAAGTGGGAAACACCGTATCCTGTAACAGACCAGTAAAGATGGGAGTGCCACAGGGCTCCATTCTCAGCCCTACTCTTTTTAATCTTTATGTAACACCGCTGGCCAGGGTGATCAGATCTTATGGCTTTGATGTTATATCATACGTCGACGATACACAGATCTTGTTCACTCTTGGCCAAGACCCAGCGGAAACAAAGCGGCGTTTCAAAGAATGCATGTCCCATGTAGACAGGTGGATGAGCACAAATCACCTTCAATTAAATAGAGGAAAATCCGAGAATATGCTTTTTGGCAAGGCCCATGAACTCTGGTCCCATGACTGGTGGCCCTCCAACCTGGGCCCCTGTCGTACCGCAAAACAGACGGTTCGGTACCTGAGGCTCCACATGGACAACAAACTATCAATGCAGTATCAGATCAACCATCTAGTAGGTTTCAGTTTTGGAACAATGCGTAGCCTGTGCAAGGTTTTTAAATGGATCCCCACCGAGGCTAGGAAACCACTAGTCCAGGGACTAATAATGAATCGCCTGGACTATGGCAACGCCTTGCTGTCCTCAATTAATGAAGGCCTTCTTACAAGGCTTCAGATTTTGCGGAATACGGCAGCTAGGCTGGTTCTCAATCTTCCGCCCAGATCCCTTTCGGCCCCAGCTTAAGATCCCTGCACTGGCTTTCAATCAGAAAGCGGATTCAATTCAAAATCCTATGTCTAGTACACAAAAACATGTACGGAACCGGCCTGGCTTACTGGTCCAAAAAACTAAGTTGGTACCAGCCTGGTAGGTCCCCAAGATCCAGTAATAAATCATTACTCTCACCTCTTAGAATCCGCACCACCTGAAGCGGAGGAAGGTCCTTTTCTTTTCTTGCCCCCACTCTTTGGAACAAACTACCAATAATCTTACGCACAATCACCGATCACAATGGCTTTCGCAAGAAGCTAAAAACGTGGCTATTTGACAACTAATCAAGCAATCTCTCAGAGCTGTCTGCAAGCACCATGAGACTTCAGAGTGATATGTACGCTGAACAAATGTCCCTGATTTTTATTTTATTTGAATTTTTTTGAAGCATGTCTACAAAGGAGGAACGCTCCTCAGAAGCAAGGCTAGGAGTGGAAAGAAGTCCCAAAGCTGAAGACGACTCCAGTCCACTTACTTCCCCCAAGTGCAGAAAACCAACTCTCTTCCAAAAGAGGTGGAATGTCCTCAGACATAGTTAATTAATTAGCATTAACATTTTGTAATAAACTGTATTTACAGGTGGAAATTCACACCAACCATGATTCTACAAATTATTCTGCAAATAAGGAATAGAAATTTGCACTTGCAAATAATTGTATTTGTGAATTGGGAAGTGCAATTACCTTTGTGAGTCATTCTCATTGTACATCGACAGCAGAGCCAATGTTGTGAAAAAGGGACCCACATAGGTGGTCTAAGATATTTTAAGTGTGGAGCTATTATTTGGGCATATCTTCATGGTGACACAGCAGAAGGTACCTCATAAAAAAGGAGTACAATATAATAACTTAAGCTCTATTTTTCACTAGACCAAATATTTATTTAATTTACCTTCATGAAATCTCCAAAAATGATTGGTTTAGTGACAAAATATTCTGGACCAATCTGGATGGCAAAATGTTTACCTATAAACACAAAAAAAAGAACAAAAGTTACATTTGCATTTTAAGAAATGCTGGGAGAAAGATTTCATGTGAAATGCTACTATTGATGGTCATGTGAAGTAAAAACTTACCAGACATTTCTGATAACATTGCAAGATAATACTGCTTGTCTTCAGTGTTGATTAGTCGATCATGAAAAACTCTTAGACATTCATGGCAAAACAATCTGAAGATCTGAGTTTGATCTCTTACTGAACCTGGATCGCACTGGAGAATTCCTGGACAAAAGGTACAAAACATTTTAAATTAATAATACATATACTGAAAATGATATTCTCAAATCTGAGACATATTTTATCTGATTAGACTCACAGAGGTGGTGCCTCCTATTTGCATACACTCCTAAAAGACTTCATACATTCTTAGGCAAGGTGGCCAAGGTCCATTAGGTATTTCAATAAAAGTGCAAAGCAAATTCATCCAATATCCCCAGTTTAAAAGTCCTCTCTGGAAGACTATCTCTTCAGAACACTAACTAAACCTGAAAGTGACTTTGAATATTTGGGAGAACCTCTTCTACTAGCTGGCTTACTTGGGGGTGCCAGAGTGCCTGGCTTCAAGATTGCAGCACTCCAGAGAGGCTCCTTGTGTGTTGTCCAGAGTCCATCTGTACCTGAGCAGATTGGGACACCTTCAACCTCATCCTGGCCAGCGTCACTCACTGGACTGCCTTGACAACATGGATCCTAAAAAGTAATCTGTGCGGGGAGCCCAGTACTGGTAAAAAGTGTGTAGGGCCTGCTTCGGGGCTCTCTCCCAAGAAGGCGGATGCATCGGCCTGCTGAGGGCCTGTGTGACCAGCTGAGCTACTGGATTCGTATCACAAATTGGAGAAAACTGGTGGCAGAGTAGAGACTTATAAGCACTGAACTGTGGCCGGCATAGGTGATCCTGCCTCTGCTGAGATAGGGCGACTCAGCGTGGCTGAAGGGCTCTTGGTGCCATGCAGGAGTGAGTGCTGGAAGTGGTGAAGGAGCGTAATACTGCACGAGTGTAGGAGAGTAGGATATGCTTCACATGGGTACCCCCACTTTTTGCTGGTGTTTCACTGTTTTTCGACCTTAGTCTGGCTGTGGCCCTGCTAATCAGGACTACAGCCTAGCTGCTTCCTCTCTAAAATGGTTTCCATGTACAATAGGTACATATCTAATTGGATTCTGGAGTGCCTTATAAGCCTCTAGTATATGGTATACAATGTACCTAGGGCATAGGTACCTCATAAGCCTACCAGGGGCTGCAGCATGTATTATGCCACCCCTGGGAAGCACTCCAAAATGACACCACAGGTCTGCTATTGCAGCCTGTGTAAGGGTGTGCTTGCACCCCTTACTGTGGTATAGGCTACCTATATCACTACCCTATACAGACACATATAAACTTAAGCCACTCCTATGGCAGGCCTTGACAAGCCTGAAGGCAGAGTGCTTGGTTTTATGTGAGAGGGTGCCCATGCATGAGCTGAGCCCCTCTGCAGCCTTCGGAAATACTTCCTTATGGCTGTTCCGTGATACAGCCATACTATATACTCTTAAGTGCATTATAACCTCGAAGTAAATGCTAACTTTGGGATGGCTGCATCGAAACATATCGTGTTTGGTGTCAAACGCTTTAGACTACTACCCCGCCCCCGCCAGTTCTGGCGGCGGGGGTAGCATTCCACCCTTCTAGAGGGAGAGACATGTTCACACGGGCAAAACCCGGTAGGACTTTCCTGAGCCCTGGCATCACAAAATGGATGCCTCTGCCACAGACACGAGTCTGGCCTCCTGCTGCTGACCGAAACTCTGGCAGGGGAGGCCTGGACAATAGGTTTCCTGTCGAGGGGAGGTGTAACCACCTCCCCAGACAGGCTGATGTGTATTGGGGCTGGGCGGTAGCTCTCTCTGGTGCTTTGAAGTCCTGCACTGGGGGCACACTTGGTGTCCCTTTGCATACTCCAGTTCAAATCGGTTGCAGGGGCTACCTGCCCCTGCTCTGGCGCGAAACTGGACAAACGAAATGGGAGTAACCACCCCTCTTCCCTGGCCCACCCATAGGTGGGGCCTTAGAGTCAGTCCATCCCCTAAACTCACTATAAGTATAGGAATCCAGTCCCTATGACTTTAGAGTACCCTGGACAAAACTCTGCAACGTACATCCTGGACCTTCGACGTTCTATCCTGACTAGAAGACTGAAGAGATCTCCCTTGGGGTCAAGGAGTGACTCCCCTGCTTGGCAGTCACCAAAGAAGCAACTGACCGGTCTGCAATTCTGAAGCTCCCGCCGGACGCCGAAGTCTCTGCATCCCCAGAGGTGGATTTCCAGACTTCCCCGAGGCTACCCTGAGTCCACAGCAAAGCTGAGGTGACGTGGGTGACGTGGAACCATGACCCCTGGACACCGTGAACCTTTGCAACAACACTATCTTCCTGGTCCTCCTCGAGGTTGTGCTTTGGGCTCCGAGTAGCCCCAGCCTTGAGCACCTCCTGCACCGAAGATTGTTGGACTCCACTCCACGAGTGACCCGTGGGCCAGCTTCAAGTGCGACCGCTCGAGGCTCCTTCGCGATCACTAGCCCGTTGGCTAGCAGGTCCCCACAGGGGGTGACTCCTTCTCTGCTTGGGCTTACCTGGTTGCTCCAGACGAGCCCTTACTTACCCTCGCTGGGTGAGTCCATCAGACCTTGC
Organism: Triturus cristatus; assembly: GCF_964204655.1. Lineage (NCBI taxonomy): Eukaryota > Metazoa > Chordata > Amphibia > Caudata > Salamandridae > Triturus > Triturus cristatus. Next base: position 1,182,982,000 of record NC_140581.1, on the reverse strand, counting down.
TGGTCTGCACCGCAGTCCTTTCTCTGATTTCCAGTGACTTGCCGTTGCCAAGGTTTGTTGGGTCCTTTCTGGTCGCCGACACCGCAGCACTCGACAGACTTCGTGGGACAGCTCGAATCTGGCTCGTGGACTTCGTCGATGCCTCCTGGACCTCGTGGCGGAAGAGTCAAGACACCCATCAACTCACCTAAAGCACCCGACATCTGTGGGCATTGGTTCATCCTGCCCTAGGTCACTGGCTAGTGACCCAGACTCTGTCCCCTCTGCTTTCAGGTTCCTTACATCCTAGATCCAAGCTTGGATCTCTTCGGACACTTCTCCTCTTCACGGCAGCAGGAGTTCTTTGCAGGCTTCCATTGGAATCGACGACGCGACCCGACATCAAAAGACACCTATGCACCCGGCTTCCCTGGGTGAGGTAACTCGAGTACTCCGGTGCTCACGTGGGTACTAGCCCTAGAACTACCTAAGTCCAAAAGGGTTTGGTCCTGACTCGATTAGAAGTGTCCCTGATCTCTAAATTTCCAACCGCGACATTGCCCGTAGAAGATAATAGGAACCCGCGGTTGTGTTTTCACACTGCATACAGCTCCCGTGGGTCCCCTGTGTCACTACCTTGGGTTGGTCCTTGGGGTCCCAGCGATTCTAGAGGCAATATGCCTAGTGCCTATTTCAATTGTGGTTCCTATACCACTTTTTTGGTATATGGTTTGGTACGCCCCTAGGGCCCAAACGTGTATTTGTGCTTTTACTGATGCTTAATCACTTGTAACTTAAGTACTTCGAACTCCAGTCTCATAAAGAGACTAGAGGGGTGTGTGGTAACCTAAATACATATATGTTAAATATATACCTGGTGTGGTTGTCCTTTCATTTGATCATTCAAGAGATTATAGACTGGTAAAACAAGTTGCTTTACATTCCTCCAAGACTTAGCCTGAAGGCTGCTTTCCATAGCTACCACTAGGATAGCTTTCAATAAAGGTTGTCTTTAACCTATCACCTTAAGGGGTTGTTTGGACTGATACAAGGTGCCTACTAGAACTAGTGAACAGCATATATCAGGCCACCTTCTCACAACAAGCACTCAGGACAGGAAAGGCTGCACTGCTGGTTCTGAATCCCACGTACATATCCAGCGCAGCAGTGTAGGAAAGTGGCTCGGCTGACTTTGTTTTTGCTGGCTGTAGGACTCTGTGCCCTTTACCACTTCAAGCCAGTACTAAAGTGCTTAGGCTCTTTTCAGAAAACATGGTAGAATTTGCTTATACCCAATGCGCATATTTAACTACTTGTAACTCCCACCTAGTACAGTGACACTATCTTTACCCATTGCCTGTATATCAGAGTCAACTAGTGGGCCTGCAGCACTGATTGTGCAACCAACTAAAGTAGCAATTTTTTTTCTATTATTCTTTTTTTTTAACAACTTTATTTATTGATTTTCATAGCAAGCAAGGTACAGTACAAGTTAGTCATGTTTAGTGCAGGATATACAATTGTGGTCCACATCCACGTATAACAATCATCATAATCTCTACAACATTGTCGTTCCTGGCATACCAAGAGGGGTGGGGGGGCTGTTCTGCCTGCCTATACACATATCCGTGTTAATTTAGGATCTTGTGTGTTGTCTCATTGTCTATCTCAGTGCACCATTCAAGCAAGTAGAATCGAAACAGTTGCCAGATATCAAGTGGCCTGGAAGTTAGGGGTTGCAGTTGCACATACAGATCACTATTCATGTTACAGTATGCCATACCATATAGCCAGGTTTTCAACATTGGTGGAAGTGTACTACTACCCAAATGCATCACAACCTCCCTTTTAGCAAGCAGTAGGGCAAGTGTACTGAAACGCCGCACTGACTTTGGAAGATCGTGGACGTACCCCATAACGGCTTGCAGTGGCGTGGGCGTGATAGCCAGTTTCGTCATGCGGGACAGCTCCCTGAATATTCCCCTCCAATAATGGGCAATCCTATTACAAGTCCACGTCGTGTGTGTGAAGTCTGCCATTGGGGAGCGGCACTTAAGGCATCTGTGGGGGATTGTTGAGTCCATCTGGTGCACCTTAACAAAAATAATGTATGCACGCCATATAAACTTGAAGTGTAACAGTTTGTGTTTATGGTTAAAGGAAATCTTACGTGTCACAACAGTGGCACCACTGATGGTCAGAGAGGGGATGGCCCAGGTCCCATTCCCACGCAACATGTACCCCTGCATCTCTATTGGGTAACAGGGTAATGGTGGATTTATACATCTTGGACATCAGGTGCTCCCCACTGTTGTCTTTAAAGAGTAGCGTTAGTGGGGGGAATTCTGGCGGTTTGAGGGGCTAACTAGAGATTAGAGTTCTGAGTGCCCCCTGTGGCCTTCGTAATACAAACTGGTCCATGAATGATGCATCTCTAAAAGGGACATCCTCAGTAACAGAGAAGGCGTGTCCTCTGGGGAACAAGTCCCCAAATGTTACCATGTTGTGTTTGGACACAGTATGCCGTACCAGGGCCTCCTGTGTGATCAGTAACCAAAGGTTCCCTGCCAACTGTATAGCTGAGGAATAGAGAGAGTGATTCCCGGTTGCCTGGATAAGTTGTTTCTAAGCCCAGCTAGTTGTAGAAACTGTCTGAATGTCATGTTTGTGGGGTGCACAAGGTCCGCTTCAGGTCTTACGTAGGGGACCCGGTCATCAATGTGATACCAGTGCCTCGCGAACTGCACTGGGCGACCAAATAATATATGCGGAAATTCAGGATCCCAAACCCACCACATTCATCCAAACTCATCATGTTCATATGGTACTGTTAATGTGTCCCAGATAATCCAGGGTTGTTTACCGCCCCACCCAAGCTTTAATAAGTGTGAGGGAAGCTTGGAGAAAAAATCTTTATGCAACGGAATTGGGATACTTTGAAATAAGTATAAGAATTGGGGCAGCACGACCATTTTGATTATGGCAATTTGGCCCGCCATGGCGAGGGGTAGTTTCAGCTAATGTTTGATTTTACAGCTTAGATTCTCCATTGCTGGGCCATAGTTGGGCTCTAATATTTGTTCTGGCTCTTTATGTATGTGGATACCAAGATCGAGTCCTCACACCATTTAAGTGGGTATTCGGTGTTCCTATCGCATTGGGCTGCTCTTAATGGAAAAATTTCCAATTTGCCCCAGTTTATGTGTAACCCTGACAGAGTACCGTAGTGGGTTATTTCTCGGAGTATGGGCCCCAGATTATCATCGGGATGTCTCACATAGAGAATTTTATTGTCTGCATAAAGGGTAATGAGCAGCGGACCCGTTTTAAACTGCAGGCCCCTGTGGAGTTGTCTCTCCTGTAGATGACGCACCAGAGGGTCTATTGCTATTACAAATAGCGACAGGGAGAGTGGACAACCCAACCGTGGCGAGTCCCCCGGGTGAGTGCAAAAGGAGATGTCAGGGTACAGTTCAGCCAAATGCACGCCGTAGGGCGTGTACATAGCTACGATGTATGTGGATATCCAGATATTTGACCGACTCCTAACACCATTTAAGTGGGTATTCAGTGTTCCTATCTGATTGAGCTGCTGTCAATGGAAACATTTCCAATTTGCCCTAGTTTATGTGTAACCCTGTCAGCGCACCGTAGTGGGTTATTTCTCGGAGTATGGGCCCCAGATTATCATCGGGATGTCTCACATAGAGAATTATATTGTCTGCATAAGGGGTAATGAGCAGAGGACCTGTTTTAAACTGCAGGCCCCTGTGGAGGTGTCTCTCCTGTAGATGATGCACCAGAGGGTCCATTGCTATTAGAAATTGCAATGGATAGAGTGGATAACCGTGGCGAGTCCCCTGGTGAGTGCAAAAGGAGATGTCAGGGTGCTGTTCAGCCAAATGTGCACCATAGGGGCTGTACATAGCAAAGAAACAATGGAGGTAAACCTCTGCGGCACATCCAATCTGGTCAATGTGGCATACAAAAATGGCTATTCGAGGGAGTCAAAGGCCTTCTCAGCTTCCAACAGGACTACTGCGGCAGGGACAGTGTGTGCAATTCTGTGACGGGTGGCAAACAGTATGCGCAGGTTGATGGCAGTAGATTTATGTGGGATGAGCCCTGACTGAGCCAGAGATATGATCTGGTCAATAATAAGGGAGAGCCTGGTGGCCAACATTTTGACCAGTATTTTGTTATAAAAATGTAATACTGAGACTGGCCTATAGGATCCATATTGTTGCAGATCTTTGCCTGCCTTGGGGAGGAGTGTTATGGCCGCCTCTCGGAGTATGGGGGGGAGCTTGCCAGACTATGGCCTCCTCATAAATATCAAGGAGATACAGGGCAAGTAGTTGCTTGCACGTTTTATAGAAGCTCCCTGAGAGTCCGTCAAGGCCCTGTGCCTTCGAGCCATCCATCACATCTATTGCTTGGGTGACGTCTTCCTCCATAAAGGGCTCTGCTAAGAACTCCCGATGGGCTGATTCAAGCCATACCAAAGCTATTTCATCTAAGTAGATATTATTGTCAGTGGTGTCGGCTGAAACTCTGGACGTGTACAGTTCAGTGTAGCAGGATGGCACCGCATTTTGTATACCAATAGTGTCTGTTATATATTTGCCGTCAGGGCCTCGGATGCCCAAAATGTATGTCTGGCCCCTGGGTGGCTGCATTAGCCTCGCTAGTGTGCGACCTGGCCTTTCGCCCTCCCCAAATCACCTGGTGACCGCATATTTCCCCAGGAAGTGTGATTCCCGCTCTGCTGCTTCGTGAAAATTCAGACATTGGGGTAGCCCAGCGTTGTAAACTGGATGTGTGCTGTAGTGTCGCATGGTTTTGATCTATTGTCGATAAATGAATTTCCAGTTGTGACAGCGTGCGAAGCAAGTCTCTAAGTATGCCTGCACTCTTCGAAATGCACACTTCCCTTATGTATGGCTTAAAGGCTTCCCATAACGTGGTTCTCACTGTGTTCACGTTAATTTCAAAATATTCTACGATTGCCGAGCGTAGCTTGGATTTGAACAGTGCATCCCGAAGGGCCATCTCCGGAAATCTCCAATGTCTTTCCACCCCCCAGCTTGTGGAATGCGCAGCTTGAGCAAGACTGGTAGTGCATGGTCTGATAGTGTGTATGGTAAATGCTTAATTGAATGAAGCCATGGGATCACATTGGGAGCAAGAAGCTTGTTGTCCAGTCGAGTCCATGTATTGTGTGGGGCGGAATGGTGGGTGTACGCTGCTTGTGTGGGATAGTGATGTCGCCAGGTGTTGGCCATTTGGTACGCTTCCCTCAAGTCTGTCAGAGTGCACCAGGCCCTGGGTTTTGTATCAGGAGTTGTGTCTATGCTATACATTTGGGGATCAAGTAAGATATTGAGGTCTCCCCCCCATGAAGACCTGGTCCGCTTCCATGTAGTCTATTCGTGTCAGGAGCTCACTGAAAAAATCTGTATCATCAACATTTGGGGCATAAACATTTACAAAGAGTACAGTGTATCCCAATAAGCATCCCCTAAACAATAAATATCACCCTGCTGTGATCACATACCCCTCAACTGCCCTAAAAAGGATCCGCTTCTGAACCAGTATCGAAACTCTCCTGGCATAAGTGCTATAATCAGCAAATTACCTGTGAGGGCCCAAGCTTGCTGCAAAACCAGAATGAATATTAGGGGGGTAAGTGTCTCTTTCGAGAAAGACAATATCAACAGGTGACGTTGTAGATAATGAACTACTTGTTTACATTTATGTGTATTATTCAGCCCCCGAATATTCCAGACATCATTGTATGTTACAGATAATAGGGAGAACCCTATTATCTGTAGCCACTGCTGTTAGTGTGTATGTATTTAGGACCTACGCATTTGCACTTGTACAGTTTGAACATCAATCTTAAGAACAAAAATCGTAAAGGCATCGCAACAAACCCTTTCACCCACACCCCCACCCATCCCCAAATCCTCTTCACAGGGGAAATCCCCAAAACCCTGAAAAGATATTGAACATTTTAGAAGAATAAACGTAATCAATACAACGTTGCATATACTGGTGTGCTAATGCACTTGGGGAGAGACAACGCTATGCTGAGTCCCCTATTCTGTATAGTATGTGATGACCGATGATACTGGCCTCGGCCACACCTAGGGCAGCAATACTCATGCGGCAGGACATTGAGATGTGAAGCAGAAGAGAGTCATCGCATCACTCTGAGAGCTACCGGGTAAGTACTTGGCTGGCCGAGAACAGTTCAATGCTGGACCCAGAGTCAGAAACAGGAGGGGTCCCTCCAGGGTGGGTATTCGCCAAGGCCTCCCTGGATTGGCACGGGAGCGAAGGAATTCCTGGGCCTCCGTAGGTGTATAAAAAATCCAAGACCTCCTATCTATGTCCACTTTCAAACGTGCTAAGTACAACCACCCATATTTCAGACTCAGTTTACGGACAGTGACTTTGACTGCCGCGTATTTCCTGTAAGCATCCTACACCATAGCAGTAAAGTCTGACTAGAGTGATATGGAAGATCCCTTCCAGTCCAGTGTTCCTATCTCCTGGGCCAGCCGCAGCAGAGTATCCCGATCTTTGAAATTTAGAAGCCAGGCAATGATCGGCCGTGGGGGGCAGACTGGGTTGGGACGTGCTCCAAGTGTGCGGTGTGCTCTCTCGACTACAAAAGTAGTAGTATAGGATTTGTGGCAAAATAGGTCAATCAGGAGTTTTTCCACGAAACCATCGAGATGGCCAACATTTGTGGAATCGGGAAGTCTCAGTATGCAAACATTGTTACATCTTGCCCTGGCTTTCAAGTCTTCCTTCTTGATTGCTATGGTTTTTAGTGGTTTTTCCATGCGCTCCAGTCTCTTGGTGGATTGAGCAGAGCCATCCTCCAAGTCAGAAATTATGCCCTCTACGGTATCCAACCTTCCCTCGTAGTAATCCAACCTGGCACCAATTATGTCCAGGCGCTTATCTAGCACACGGGTGTTTTCACAGAGCTGTGGACGAAGACGAACACAACGCGGCACTAGAGAAGAAGCAGCCCTGACTTCCCACCAACCTTTAAGATTTTTTCACCGAAAACAAGTGAATGTACGACATACCAGTCCCATTTCTTCACGGGCGAACCAGAAAGGTTAAAGAAGCCGCCAGCACCCCCCACCAGCCAGCACGAAAAAGATGTCCTTTTGGAACAATACACGAGCCCTGATGAAGACCATATGAATATAATATAGGTCCACTCCATCAAAGGACGAAACGCGTTGGCTTATCGAGAACGAGAAATATTTGGGATAAGAATTTTATAATAAACGCCCCCAGAAGAGCAAAAACAATACACCCAGTCAACGCTCTCCACGACAAATATAAAAAAAAAAAATTCTCTGACTCTGCATAGGACCATAATAATCATTCATTGTGGAGGCAACAATGGGTCAGAATGCCCCCACCCCCCTAAAAATAGGATATCTGAGTACTGTAGTGTAATATTTTCATTGTTTGTTTAAGTATTGTCAATGTTAAGATTTTTTCCATGTTTGTTGATTTGTTACTAAGTCATTTTAAAAACAGGAATATATGTTAAATGTATAAGATATGTGTTTGTCGCACTAAGGAAGTGTTCTCCTTGTTTCAAAACAACACAAATTGTTATAAATTAAATATAACTCGCAGTCAATAAAATAGACTTGCTGAGAAAAGTTGTAACTGTGATTTATGGTGTCAGAGGCACCCGCATTTCTAAAAGCCATATCTAGCACATCAAAGCGCATGTCCAGGGCTATGAAGCCAGCCCGAAGTTCCATCATGAGGGCATCTGCTCCTTGCGTGGCTGTTTCTGGAGGGGCAGACATATTTCCCCCCCTCCGCCATTTCCGGGCCTGCAACCTCAGCTCCCCTGCTGGCTTTGTCGCATGTCAGTTTATGCTGCTCGGGTCTCCGCGGACCATATCCGTTTAAGGAGAGCAAACCTTGAGACCCTGCGCACCGCATCCTCAATCTGCCCATTGGGAGTGGGAATGTGGATTTGTCCACTGGTCTATACTCCGATATTTATACAGGCCTCCTCTCTGATGCCCTCCTGTGGCAGGCATCTTGCGAGGGGGATCCTAAAGTAGGTCAAGAGGGTCGCGCTGATTATGGATAGCCGCTACCCAGCAACTGTAGTGCCGGATCATGCGTGGCTGGGTCCGTTATAGCCTACGCCCTGCCCCCTTCATGGAGCATGTACAAGTCCATGCTTCCCGGTTTCCTATGGTGTTAAATGGGCTTGCATGCCCTCCACTTCCTTCCAGTGTGGTTGCAAGTGCAGGGGCGGTGGGAGGAATGTGTGTTCCGTTCATATGGTGCCAAGCTGGAGCAAAGGGGATGCAGGAGCACCAGACAGAGCTGCGCCTGCACGGCCCGGCGACTGGCGCCCAGTCTCACCCATGGACCCTGTCACCAAGGGGCCTCCGGGGGGGGGGTGGGTTGCTGGCCGGCCTTACCTGGAATCGACGAATGGGCCCAATGTGGCACCTCCCCCGTCCACGCGTTTTCCTCGGGTTGCTGTTGCCTGCTCCAGTCCGTGAGCGCCCGCGACAGGCACGCTCCTCCTCACACATCCCCAATGTTTACGTCAATGGCGGGGCATCGGAAAGTAGCCCAACCGAGCTGTAGGCTTCAGAGGCTGATCACGAGGCTGCACGGCCTCCCAGCTCCATCCCGGTCTCGGTGCCCATCGTCGTCATCAGCATTTTACCAGGTCCCGCACTCAAAAATTAATGTTTCAGGGCCGTTTTCAAAACCGCTCGTGTTGCCTCTCAGTTCCTCAGCTAAGCGGTCATCTTGGTCGGCAGCCTGGTAACACCACCCAAAGTAGCAATTTAAATATGTTTCTGGCATGCCATTGCAGAACGTGTGTGTGATTTGAAACTGCCAATCGACCTGGCAAAATAAACCTTTTGCAGGGCCAAAATTTTCCTTTTTAATACATATAACTCACTCTTAGTGTAGGCCCTGAACAGACCAGAGTGCAGGATGCAATTTATTTAAAAAGTAGGACATGTACTTTTAAGTTTTACATGTGGAAAACTCTTAAATACATTTTCCACTACTGCAAGGCCTACCTCTCCCCTATGATAACATTGGAGTTACCTTATTGCATTTAATAAGTTGTAATTTCCAAATGGGAGCAGGTAACTAGTTCATGTGTAGTGTTTTTGGAATTGCACTGAACAATCCTACCTTATGGTGAGATCAGATTTTTTGTTACAATTCTGGAAATGCCACTTTTAGAAATTTGGCATTTTCCTGCCTTAGCCATTAGTGCCTGCAGCCTGTCTCTGTGTCACATGACTGGGTGTAGTTGACAGTTGGACTTTGTGTATTCCTCCAAGACAGCCACACACATAGCGAGCTTAGGTGTGCCTAGATGGGCCATCACTGGCGGATTGAGAGAGCGGAGCTGGGCACAACCCTACTTATACTTGAATAGGCTGTGTCCTGCCTCAACACAAGGGCTGCATACCCCCTGTACTTAGTCTGGAGCCAGGACAGGGAAAGCAGGATGCCTGGGGACTTCAAATGGAAACCTATAGAACTTCTCCCCACTTGAAAGCGACATATTGGACCCCAGGCACCAACTCTTCAGTACTCTTCTGGACCTGTGGACACTATGCCAGGAAGAAGGACTGCTGTGCTACTGAAAGGACGGCCACTCTGCTGCTCTGAATAACTGCTGCTCTGCTGACCTGCTGCCCTCTTGCATGGGTGAGAAGGATTTGACCTGCATCGGTTGAACCCAGGACACCAGAGTGACTCCAAGGGCTAGTTAGCTGACCTCCTGGCTGGCAGCTCAGGGACAGAAGGGTCTAACAACCTCAGCACCTGTATTTTTCCATCTGTGACTCTGCCCTGCCAAGTGGTACCACCCCAGTCCTGGACCCTTGGAAGTAGTCCTAAGGTGCTATTTTATTCTATGTGAATCCAGCAGAACTGACACTTTCTCTCTGCTGTGTAGCACCACCCCGAGCAGAACCGACACATCGCTGCTGCTGCATTGATTGGCTCTGTCGCAAAGACCCGCAATATAGCCCGGCCCATCTCCCTACTCCCGTTTCCGGCGAAAGTCATCGAGAAGATCGTCAACAAGCAACTGACCTCCTTCCTCGAAGAGAACAACATTCTGGACCCATCCCAATCCGGATTCCGCAGCAACCACAGCACCGAAACAGCCCTCATCGCCGCCACTGACGACATCAGGGCCATGCTGGACAACAGGGAAACCGCGACCCTCATCCTCCTGGACCTCAGGGCTGCCTCCCACACCGTCTGCCACCACAACCTTCGCACACGCCTCCACAACGCAGGGATCCGCGATAAAGCCCTGGACTTGACCACCTCCTTCCTCACCGGCAGAACCCAGAGTGTCCGCCTCCCCATTCCTTTCTAAAGAAACCAAGATCAACTGCAGCGTACCCCAAGGATCGTCCCTCAGCCCAACACTCTTCAACGTCTACATGGCACCGCTCTCCAACATCGTCCGATCACACGACCTCAACATCATCTCATACGCCGATGACACCCAGCTGATCCTTTCCCTCACCAAGGCCCCCACCACCGCCAAATCCAACCTCCACGAAGGAATGAAGGCCATCGCCGACTGGATGATGAGCAGCCGCCTGAAACTTAACTTAGACAAGATAGAGGTCCTCATCATCGGCACCACCCCCTCCGCCTGGGACGACTCATGGTGGCCGGCCGCACCAGGAGCAGCACCGACGCCCACCAACCACGCTCGCAACCTGGGGGTCATCCTGGACTCAGCGTTGTCAATGACCCAGCAAGTAAACGCTGTCTCCTCCTCCTGCTTCAACACCTTACACATGCTCCGCATGGATCCCCACCGGAATCAGAAGGACAGTCACCCAGGCCCTCGTCAGCAGCAGGCTGGACTACGGAACGCTCTCTATGCGGGAACCTCAGTCAAACTCCAGAAACGACTACAACGCATACAAAACGCCTCCGCACGCCTCATCCTCGACATCCCCCGCCACAGCCACATCACAGCCCACCTGAAAGACCTGCACTGGCTCCCCGTCAACAAGAGGATCACCTTCAAACTCCTCAACCACGCTCACAAAGCACTCCACACTGGACCAGCGTACCTAAATGAACGACTCACCTTCTACACCCCAAACCGCCAGCTTCGCTCTGCCGACCTCACCCTCGCCATCGTTCCCCGCATCCGACAAGCAACTGCTGGCGGCAGATCATTCACCCACCTCACCGTTAAGACATGGAACACCCTCCCCATCCGCATGCGACAGACTCAGGCCATGCTGACCTTCAGGAGACTCCTCAAGACCTGGCTGCTCGAGCAGTAGCAGCACCCCCCCCCCCCCCCCCAGCGCCTTGAGGCCCTCACGGGTGAGTTGTGCGCTCTACAAATGTACTGATTGATTCATTGTGGCCTCATTGGAATCACCACTGCGCAATGCATTCTTGGTGAAGGCACTCACATCCCTCTTCAATGGCTGTCTCAACGATGATGCCAGACTCCGCACCGCAGACTCACACCTCCTCGGAGCTGACACATTGCCCCGACTGCGCAACACATCCTTAATGCTGGACTTTGCATCACAAGCCCTCGTCGATGGTATCCTTGATGACAACGCAGGACTTCGCATCGCAGTCTGGTCGCATTCTGGAACAGACTCAGCACATCTTCAATGTGGACCCTCCCAGTGCTCTGCAAACCGGATTTAAGCTACTTGGTCCAGCGGACCTAACTGGGTCCCTGTAGCTGGCATGAGTTACATCGCGGTTGGCCTGAACTTGTGACTTTGTCCCTGTCCGGCGCAACCAGATTTCCAAAGTTGCTGCTTTGTGCTTTTTGGTGCTGTTATCACTGAAGTCTTTAAACTTGCGTATATCCAGTTCTACTAATTCCATTTTTGTTGTGTTGGTCCTGTTTTATTTATAAAAAAAACTCCATGTTTCCAATCTGGTGTGGGATTCTTTTTGTGTGGTGTTTTCACTTTATTACTGTGTGAAGTGCTGCACACATGCTTTACACATTTTCTCTCAATTAAGGCTGACTGCTCGGAGCCAAGCTTGCAGAGGTTTGAGCACAGATTCATTTAGGATTGGCTTGTGCCTCACCCTGACATGGACTGTGGTGCCTGCTTGACCAGGGCTCACAATCCGGTCAACCAACAATCCAATTTCTCACACTAGTGTTTTGCTTGTCTTTCCTGCAGGTCTAATTCCTCACGGCTCTCTCATGCACCCACCATATAAGTAGGAACCTACTATTTTACGCCTCAGCCCTGATATTACCATTGTGAGGGGCTGGGCCAAGCTCCACTTTGACAAACGGTCTCTCCCCCCTGAGCTGCAGATAGCTAGCTCATCACATAGGGTAATCTGGTGGACGGGTTAGTGGTGGATCATCCAGGGTCCAACCCCAAACAAGCAAAATTGTTGTACAAAACCAAAAAAGCTAGAAAGGCCCACTCTTCTGGGAATGCAGCCCCTTCGCAGGAGGGTGTGGAGATATTGGGGACCTTGACATTAAAGCACAGCTCCTTCATATGCAGAAAAGCCTCACATCAAACGAAGTCAAACTAGACAAATTGAAGACTAGGTTGGACAAAATGAACACTTTGTTCCCTAAATAAGAAATCAGAATAACAACCACAGAAGTAAGGATTTCTACCCTTCAGGATGATACAGTCAGCAACAATGAAAAACTCTTAGACATGGCCAAGTCCTGAATGTGATTAAAGAACAAGTTACTTACCTTCCCTAATGCATTATCTGGTAGAGACAATATCTAGCTGCTGATTCCTTACCTTTGAATTTCCTATGCGTCAGGCTGGATCTGAAAACTTTTGCCTGAGGATTACCCCTTGCATGTGCCATCCAGTGGCTCCATTCGGCTCTGTGTGATGTAATCGGCATCGTTAGCGTTGATTATGATGTCGCGGTCACCTATGTAGGTACCACACCGGAAGCGCAGAGCCATGAAGTTACTGACTTAATTATGTGTCATAACTAGGGCCCTGAAAAGGAGTACGACCCTAGCTTTAACCAATAAGTCTGCAGAGCGGAGAGGCATGGGTGGGTCTGTAAGGAATCTGCAGCTAGATATTGTCTCAACCAGATAATGCGTTACTGAAGGTGGGCTGCGGACAAATTGACTATAAAAGGAAGTCTGGCAGGACCGAGTGGGTGAAATGCCCGACCCTGCAGACCTGACTGTCCAGGCATTAGTGTATGGCAAACGTGTGCAAAGACGCCCAAGTGCCTTCCTGGCAGATGTCAAGGACTGTGACACCCAGAGCCAATGCCGTAATAGCAGTCTTTCCCCTGGGGGAATGGGCTCTTAGGTCCACATGCATCAAAGTGAGCAATTGCGATTCCTAAATTGCGATTTTTAAGAAATCGCAATTGCTTACGCATGTAGGAATCGCAAAAAAAATAGTGATTCCTACAAATTCCTTAATTGAGACTCGCAAATTGCGAATCGCAATTAAGAAATTGATTCTCATTCATTCCCATGGCCCTAAAGGCCCAAAGGAATGAATGGGAATTGCATGCGCAATTTGCAAGTACCAAATAGGTACTCGCAAATTGCACATGCAATTTCAAGGATGCAAGGGTGCCAAGAAGACACCCTGGTGTACCCCTGAAATTGCCATGTGACCACATGTTGCACACACACATGCCCCAAGGGCATGTATGCGCCCAACATGGAGCTTTGAAAAATGCCCTTTTGTGCACTTTTCAAAGTTTTAGCAAATTAACATCAACTTGGAATTGATGGTAATTTGCGATTCTTATTTGCGAAATCGCAACTTTTGGGGGATAATGCATTGCATTAAGTGAATCGCAATTTGTGATTCCCTAAATACAATTGCAATTTAAGTAATTGCAATTTTAGCGATTACTTAAATTGCGATTTTTGCATTTGGGATGATGCATTCCAAATGCAAAAATACGGGTCGCAAAGGGGCAGATTTGCAGAATCTGCCCCTTTGCGACCCGTATTTTGGATGATGCATGTGGCCCTTAATTCCTAAGGGGAATGCATCTTTGCCAGGGCATAGCAGATCTTAATGCAGCGAATGACCCACCGAGAAATGGTCTGTTTCTGCACTGCCTGACCTTATTTTGCTCACACGTACCCCGCAAAGAGTTGGCCGTCTACTTGGAACTCTTTTGTGTGGTCAAGGTACAAAGACAATGCTCTTTTTGGGTCCAGACGATGCTGCTCTTCCTTAGAGGGATGCGGGGGAACAAAAAATGTGGGCAGCGTGATTGATTGATGGAATGGGGTCACCACCTTCGGAAAGAATGAAGCCCAGGTGCAAAGCACCACTTTATCTGCAAAGAGCATCAAGTAGGGAGGCTTGGATGACAATGCCTGCAATTCACTCTCTCTCCGTGCAGATGTTATTGCCAATAGAAAGGCTGTCTTGATGGTAAGCAGACGGAGGGGACAGTAATGCAACGGCTCGAAAATGAGCACACATGAGAAATGTGAGGACCAAATTAAGGTCCCATTGAGGCATAACAAAGGGTGTAGGTGTAGGTGAAAAATATGTACAAGATTTAAACAGAGAGGATTTATCTGGCAGCCGCAAGAAAGCCGACATAGCAGAAAGATAACCCTTGAGCGTACCCAAAACAGAGCCCAGCTGGGCAAGAGTAAGAATAAAAGTAGATAGTAGATAAAGAGGCAGAACGAGGGTCAATAGATCTTTTTCTAAAATATTTTACAAACTTTTGCCAACAGCAGGCGTACACCGTATTAGTTGAGGGCCACCTGGCCCCCAAAGATAACCTCATATACTTCAGGAGGAAGGTCAAAAGCTATCAACTGTTGCCGCTCAATCTCCATGCATGGAGGCGGAGAGTTGACAGGTTCGGGTGGAGGACCCTCCCCTGCTGCTGCAACAGTAGATCCTCCCAAAAGGGCAGCCTGATCGAAGGATCGATGCTCATTTTCAGAAGCTCTGGATACCAAACTCTGTGCTCAGTTAGGAGCCACAAGAATGACTTGGGCCACATTGTTCTTGATCTGATTGAGAACCCTGGGCAAAACTGGTATGGGTGGGAGGGTGTAAAGGAGGCCTGAGCTCCACCCGCGATGAAAAGCGTCACCGAGTGATAGCCACCTTGGAAACTCCAGCTCGCAAAACTGCTGACATTGAGCAAACTGTTAGGAGCTGAACACATCTAACCAAGGCTCTCTCCTCTACAGAAAGAGACCTTACTCCACCTCTGACTGGAGGCACCATTCATGATTTGCTAGGCATCAACTGCTGAGTTCGTCCACCCTGGCATTCAGAGAATCTGCTAGGTATTGAACCACCAGGGCTATGCCCTGCTGCTTCAGCCATGTCCAGAGACCTAGGGCTTCTTAACAAAGGGTCCTAGACCCCACCCCGCCCTCTCTGTTGCAGTACCACATAGGAGTGGTGTTGTCCGTGAACACCTACACTAACTTCCTCTTGTAGAGGAAAGAAATGCTTTCAATGGCACCCGAATCGCTCAAAGCTCCAACATATTAATGTGTAGCCTCGCCTCTGCCGGAGACCAGTTTCCCCTGATCTCCACCTCTTCCAGTTAGCCGCCCCATCCCATGAGTGATGCATCTGTCACTGCTGTGTGATCTAGTTGGGAAACGGAGAGGGGTCTGCCTCTGACCCAATCGTGGTTCGTTAACCACCACTGCAGGTCCTTTGCAGTTCCTTCTGAGATCTAGACCACGTCGGAAAGATTAGCCTGATGCTGCACCCAGTGGAACTTCAGGTCCCACTGCAGTTCCCGCATAAGCCATCTGGCGTGTTTTACAAACAGGATGTAGGAGGCCATGACATTCAGCAGCCTCAGAGTCAGTCTCACTGAAATCCAGGACAGAGGCTGAAACATCGTTATCATAACCTGAATATCCTGGACTCGCTGCTCAGGAGGATAAGCCCGAAAAAGCACTGTGTCCAGGCGGCTTTGATGAAAGGTAGCATCTGGGAAGAAGTCAGGTGCAACTTTGCCATGTTTATAGAGAACCCCAGCTAATGCAGGAGGTCTGCCGTAGTCTGGAGGTGGGAAACGACAGCCTGGGGCAAAGACAGACAGTTGTCAAGGTAGGGGAACACAGAAATCCCTAACCAGCGCAGATGAGCTGCAACCACAGCCATTACCTTGGTGAACACCTGAGGGGCACTGGTAAGGCCAAAAGATAGCACTGCTCGAGGCCTACCTCAAAATGCAAGTAACGTCTCTGGCCCTGCAGGATGGGGATAAGAAAATACGCATCCTGCAAGTTCATTGCTACCAGCCAGTCTCCTTGGTCTAGGGCAGACAAGACATGAGTCAACATTAGCATCTTGAACTTCTCCTTTTTGAGGAAGAGATTGACAGTCCGAGGATTTAAAATGGGCCTAACCCTTTGTTCTTCTTCGGAATCAGAAAGTAGCAGGAATAACAACCACTGCCTGCTTCTTAAACTAGGACCCTCTCTGTAGGAAAGTAGGATCTGCTTTCATGGTTACATTCACTTTTTTGCTTGATATTAGTCTGTTTTTGACCTAGTCTGACTGGGATCCTGCTAATCGGGACCCCAGTGACTGTACTTTCTCCCTAAAGTGACAATGGTAAGTACTTGTGTACATCCACAAATGGCAACTGGTGTACCCTTTTAACCCCTTCAGTGCCCGCCCCTTTCCCCGCCCTGTGCCGGGCGTTTCATTAGCGGGCGGGGTTTATGACGAGCTGGTCTCGTCATGGGCACAGCGCAACCGCGGCCCATGACGAGACCAGCTCGTCATGGGCACTGAAGAGGTTAAGTCCCGAGTATATGGTACGCAGATACCCAGGGCATAGGTATCACAGGGGTTTCCCATGGGCAACAGCATGTATTGTGCCACCCATGGTAGTCCACTCAAACTATGATGACAGGCCTGCCATTGCAGCCTGTGTGAATTGGTGCATGCACCTCTCACAACAGATATATGTTTCCTTATATGTGAGGTAACTACACTTAAAACCTATAAGTCACCCCTATGGCAGACTCTTCAATCATGAGGGCGGGGAAATTGATTATAAGTATGAGGGTGCCCCTGCATGAGCAGGACATGCCTACAAACCCCGCAGATCATTCTCCATGCCTTGTAAGTGTGGTCAGCCATTTTAATACATAGAGTGGACATCTGTCATTACGAGATGTCTGGCAATATAGTGGCTGCACCAAACCCAGTTATGTTTGGTATCAAACATGTTGGAATCATACCCCAACACCGAATCCAGCGTTGGAAGTATGATCCCATGTACTGGGGTGGGCTCCCCAAGGATACCCCCCTGTACTCCCAGTAACAATATTTCAGGGTCTGACAGCAAGCTAGTGCTGCTGTCGACCACAGACATGATTCTGCCTTCCTGCTGCTGAGCTAATCTCAAACAGGGGAAGGTAGAACAATAAGTTTCCTGTCGTGGGAGGTGCGACCATCTCCCAGACAGGACATAGTGTACTGGGCTGGGGTGGGGTAGCTTGCCAGCGCCACCAGACTGCTTTAAAAGGCATATTTGGTGCCGTCCTTGCATACTCAAGTTTGAGCCAGTTCATGAGAGTATCCTCTGGGGCGGGACCCTTGAGTTGTGGGAGGAACCTTCCCTTAAGGACATACTTGTGGGTGGGTCCTCACATTCATAGTGGGACAAGACTCAAGATTGAACCATGTTACACTTCAACTGTCTGGACACCTGCACTTCTTTGGACTTCGACTAGAACCGAGACTGCAACAAGGAAGACTCCTGCTGCTCCTGGTGTTGCACCGCGGGCCAAACCGCGACCCGCGTAGCTGCCCATTTCATCTTCACGGACCGCAGTGCAACCCTTCTGGAGTGCATCACGGAGCAACACGGCGGCACACTATTGCCATTTTGGCGTTACGGGTGCACCCCACGATGCCTGCTGCCTCTTTGCATCAGTATACTATAGACTTCCGCGGCGGCCCAGTAGATGTTTCACATAACATCTTAGGAATACCGGGTGTTAGAAATGGGGGTCTCTAGTTGGCAATGGCTGGCCACTGTCCAAGTAGGGACCCTTCTTCCTAAATCAGAGTAAGCAGACTACACCCTTTGATAACCCCTGCTCAACCCTGTGGTAACGTAGCACGAGCAGCTAGGCTTATCTCAGAGGCAGTGTGTGAAGCATTTATGACCATACACAGTAACACAGTGAAGAACACTACAAAGGGACACCACACATGTAGTTATAAAAATATGTATCTTTATATATAGACTTAACACAAGACCAATAACAGTAAAATCCACAATAAGAAAATAGGGTTACTCTAAAAATGCTGCAAAAATAGTTCAAGGTGCACAAAGGGATGTTCAGTTCAATGCAGTGGTCTCTGCGACCCTTTTACTCACAAGGTATCTGGATTTTGTAGCAAAGCAACAAAAATGTCGCTAAGGAATTGTAGCGATAAATTTCCTCACGCTAACCAGCGATGCGTTGAATCCTTACCGCAAGGGAGGATGATGCGCTGGGTTGCGGGCAGGACAAAGCGACAAACTTCTGCACGCTGAGCCGGCGATGCGATAAAATCCTTGCCGCTAAGGGAGGATGATGCGCTGAGCATGTTGCGTGTGCGATCTTGCTGCGATGAAAGAAAATGGTGCTCCGCAAGGGAGCGACGATCTTGATGCGATGCGGGGGAAATGGCGAACGCTCGGCATCCGCCCTGCGATGAACTTGGTGCGATGATTTTTGGTTAGCGAGTGTTTTGAGGCCCGCTAACAGTCGATGCGATAATCTTCGGGTTAGCGAGTGTTTCCAGACCCGCAGACAAGTGATACAATAAACTTGGGTTAGCGAGCATTTTGGGGCTCACTGACAGGCAATGCAGTAAGCTTCGGGATAGCGAGCACTTTCAGGCCCGCAGACAGGTGATGCGATGCACTTGGGTTAGCAAGCGTTTTGGGGCCCGCTGATAGGTAATGCGATAATCTTCGGGTTAGCGAGCGTTTTCAGGCCCGCCGACAGGTGATGCGATGATCTCCAGTAGCAAGCACTCGGCGGCAGCAGAGCGACGATTTTCCTCACGCTTTCCAGCTGCAGCGGCTCGCAAATGGGGTTAGCGACGATTGTCAGCGTTCTTTTCTCCACAGTAGAACTAGAGGTCTTGGAACTCACAGGAGCCTCACCTGCAGATATTAATCCTTGCTGGGAGGAAACAGGAGGGTGGTGGTGGAGTCTGATGTGCCTGATACTCCTGCAGGAGGCTAGCTCTCTTCTAGCCCTTGGGTGATTGCTGTAGCCAAAAATAAAAGTTCCTTCAAAGTCCTTTTCCTCTTCTTCCAAGTCCAGTAGTAACCACTGCAGGCCAGTCCAAGAAACAGCACACAAGCACAAGGACAGTCCTTCTCCTGCAGATTCCTTCAGTTACACGGACAGAGGTTCTTCTTGTTGTCCAGGAGCAATACAAATTGTAGGGGTTTGGGCACAAATATTTATACCCCCAAAGTCTTTGTTCTTAGGAGCCACAAGTCTCTGAACCCAGCCAGAACCAGTTCTGCCCAGCCCTGGAGCACTTTGTTTACCAGGCTGCATCCTTCCTTTCAGAAAGAGGGGGTCTGCCTTCAGACGCACAGTGGGAGGTGGAGCCAGCATTCACCTTGCCAGGCACAGCCCAATTCACGTGCAGGAGCTACCCCTCCCCTCACTCCAAGACAGATCTCTCTATTCAACCTAGGTCTGACTCAGCTTGCCCTGTCCCTCCAAAACCAGACAGCCAATACACATAATAGCAGAGCACTCTGGAAGGCTTAGGCAAGAAAGTACCTATACTCTAAGAGTGGTAGTTTCAAACACAGAATATAAAAATAACCTTCACTAAAAGATATATTTTAATATTCTGAGCTCAGGCATACTAAATTCGTTTTTCTACCATGTTCTGTGGGTCAGTTAGGACTATAGAATGTAATAGCCAAAACCTCCCATTCTGGCCTATGGAGAACAGGTAGCCTCTCAGTAGTGAAAAACGAAAGTGGGTGTAATTCACTACTAGGACATGCTACACACATCAGAGCATGTCCTACCTTACTCATACAATGCACCCTACCATAGGGGTGGCTTACATGATGCCAAGGGAAGGTTCAGAGTAGGGAAGTGGGTGCACTTCACAGCCAAGATGACAGTTCTGGACTGCACGCAGACACTGCAGTGGCAGGTCTGAGATACACTTTACAAGCTGCTTCTGTGGGTGGTGCAAACCAGCGCTGCAGGATCACCAGCAGCATTTGGTTTACCAGCCCTGGGCACACACAAGCCACGCTACTGGGGACCAACAGGTAAATCAAATAAGCCAATCATGGATATACCAATTCATATGTCAACTTTACACAGGGAGCATTAGCGCTGTGGCACTGAATGGCAGTGGCACAGCGGCCAGAGCATCTATAACCAGCAAAAACAGAGGAGGCACAGCGAAAAATGGAAGGGAGACTCACGTCAATGATGCCAGGTCTAACACGCGTCCCCTCCAGCTGAAATGTGGGGAGAACTACCCATCCCCTTGGAAGTTCTCATCACTAAGGCGGTAAAATCTGGACAGACCATCAGCATTGGCGTGTTCTGTACCAGGGCGATGTTCCACCGTGAAGTCCATACCCTGTAGGGAAATGGACCACCTTAACAACTTGGGATTCTCACCCCTCATCTGCATCAACCATCTGCGGGGCCTGTGGTCTGTCTGAACCTGGAAGTGAGTCCCAAACAGGTATGGTCTCAGCTTCTTCAGTGCACAGACCACAGCAAATGCCTCACACTCAATTGCACTCCACCTCTCTTCCCGAGGAAGTAACCTCCTACTGATGAAGGCTACAGGTTGGTCTAGTCCCTCCTCATTCATCTGTGACAGAACAGCCCCCACCCCATGCTCTGAAGAGTCTGTCTGGACAATAAATTACTTGGCAAAGTTGGGCGCCTGGAGTACGGATGCTGTATACATGGCAGTCTTGAGGGCATCAAACACTTTCTGACAAGTGTCAGTCCAGTTCACAATCTTTGGCCGCTTCTTGGAAGTCAGCTTAGTCAAGGGTGCAACGATGTTGCCATACCCCTTGACAAACCTCCTGTAATAACCTGTGAGTCCTAAGAAGGCCCTCACCTGGGTCTGGGTCCTTGGGGGCTCCCAAGCCAGGATGGTTTCAATCTTGGGCTGTAGGGGTGCCACCTGGCCACTCCCTACCTGGTGTCCTAAGTACACCACAGAACCCTGCCCAATCTGGCACTTACTGGCCTTGATTGTGAGGCCTGCTCTGCGCAGCGCCATCAACACTTCCCAGAGGTGGTGCAAGTGGTCCTCCCATGAGGAACTAAATACTGCAATGTCATCCAGGTAGGCGGCACTGAAATCCTCCAGCCCAGTCAACACCTGGTTGACCAACCTCTGAAAGGTGGCAGGGGCATTCTTCATCCCAAAGGGCATCACACGGAACTGGTAGTGCCCATCTGGTGTAGAGAATGCTGACCTCTCCTTTACCCCATCAGTCAAGGCGATCTGCCAGTACCCAGACGTTAGATCAAACGTGCTGAGGTACCGGGTAGCCCCTAACCGATCTATTAGCTCATCAGCTCTGGGGATGGGGTGCGCGTCTGTCCTCGTGACCGAATTGAGACCTCGGTAGTCCACACAGAACCTAAGTTCTGGAGTGTCACCAGGCGCGGCAGCTTTTGGTACCAAGACCACGGGGCTGGACCAAGGGCTGCTAGAGGACTCAATCACCCCTAGGGCAAACATTTTGGAGACCTCCTCCTTAATGCAGGCCCTTACCCTGTCAGTCACTCTGTAAGCCTTGTGCTTGACAGGAGGACTGTCCCCGGTGTCTACCTAATGGACGCACCAATCAGTGACACCAGGCACCAGGGAAAATAAATCAGAAAATTGCCCCAACAGCTGGTGGCAATCTCTCTGCTGCTCAGGGGTCAGTGTGGTGGAGAGGACCACACACTCCACTGACCCATCCTTCTCTCCTGCACACAGGAGGTCAGGAAGAGGCTCACTCTCCTTCTCCATCCCTACATCTGTGGCAAGAAGCATGCCCACTTCAGACCTCTCAAAGTGGGGCTTTAGGCGATTCACATGCAGGACCCGCAGGGGGTTCCTGGGAGATTTAAAGTCCACCAAATAGGTAACTGGACTTTTGCGCTCCATCACCTCAAATGGACCGGTCCACTTATCTTGGAGCGCACAAGGCTCCACTGGGGCCAGTACCCAAACCTTCTGATCAGGTTGAAACTCAACCAGAGTGGCATTCTGGTCGTGCCAACGTTTCATCTCCACCTGGCTGGCTTCCAGATTTGCCTCAGCAATTATTCTGAAACGCCGAGTCTGGTTCCTGAAGGCCAAGATGTAGCTAAATACATATGGGGGAGGTTTCCTGGGAGATTGCACCCAGCCTTCCTTGACCAGACTCCGAGGCCCACTTACCGGATGGCCATAGAGCAGTTCAAAGGGACTGAACCCTAAGGACTTCTGTGGCACCTCACGGTATGCAAACAACAGGCATGGCAAGAGGACGCCCCACTTATGCCTCAGGGGCTCTTCTAGGCCCATGATCATGCCCTTCAAGGTCCGGTTGAACCTTTCAACCAGACCGTTACCTTGGGGGTGGTAAGGAGTGGTGAACTTGTAAGTTACCCCACACTCCTTCTAAAGAGACTTCATATACTGGGAGATGAAGTTGGTCCCCCTGTCGCTCACCACCTCTCTGGGGAGCCCCACATGGGAGAAGATCCCCATCAGTGCACGTCCCACCATGGGGGCCGTCACTGTCCTGAGTGGATGGCTTCAGGGTACCGGGTGGCATGGTCCACCAAGACCAGGATGTACCTGTTGCCCATGGCTGTCTTGGGATCCAGAGGCCCCGCAATGTCAATGCCCACTCGCTCGAATAGGGTACTCACAACTGGAAAGGGCTGGAGTGGGGCTTTGATCTTCCCCCCACTCTTACCACTTGCCTGGCAAGTCTCACAGGTCCTATAATATGTATCTGAGCTCTTGAGCACCTGGGGCCAATAAAAGTGGGTGACCAGCCTCTCAAAGGTCTTGGTCTGCCCCAGATGTCCTGCCAATGGAATGTCATGAGCCAACCCCAGTAGGAGGGCTCTGAAGCACTCCGGTACCACCAGCACATGGGCTGACCCCGGCTCAGCAGCCTTAGGCTCGCTATACAGGAGACTGTTCTCCCAATAAATCAGATGTGAACCAGACATGTCACCTGCTACCTGGGCTGCAGCCTGTTGCTGCATACCCTCAAGAGAAGGGTAAACTCTTTGCTGCTCACAAAACTCCTCCCTGGTGGGTCCTCCTTCCTGCTGCCAATGGGTCAGCTCAGGCAGGTCCCCCAGGTCAGCACTCTGCTCCCCGGTAGGCTCCAGGGCATCCCCCTCAGGGTCTGCTCCCTCCTGGGCCATGGGAACCGAGGGGGTCGGCTTCCCGCGCCCCTTCTCTCTAAGGCAGGGACCTGGGCCATACTCTCAGGCTCCAGGTCTTTCTCAACACCCTCTCTCGCTGCCATGGACCGAGTGGTAGCACACGTCCACTCAGGCAGACCCAACATTTCCAAGTGAGATTTCCTCTCCACCGTAGCCCATGGTGAGTTCTCTAAATCATTGCCCAACAGACAGTCTCAGGCATGGCGGGCCTCACAGCCACCTGAAGAGTTCCTGAGAACCCCCCCCCCCCCCACTCAAAGGGAACCTGAGCCACCTCACATTGGCTCTCTGTGTTGTCTGCGGACACTACTGGGTAGAATGCATGGGGAACAACCTGCTCTTTGGACACCAACCGGGAGCTGACAGCAGTTACACTGGCTTCTTTGTCCCTCAGAGCCTCCACTCTATGGCCATTGATGGTCACCCACTGCCTGTATTTCTTAGTGTTATCAGGCAGTGTAGGCTTAGGGACCATCTCAAAGTCTCCTAGTGAGACAAGGGTCAATTCTACCGGATCCCACCCACCTTGGGCACCCATCTCCTCCCCTCCCAGGGCTACACTAGCAAGCTGGCGGGGTGGTGCAGAAGTATCCCTTTGGGGACACTGAGGTTCAAAGTACCTGTGGCCTACCTGGCCACACTTAAAACAAGTAGGGGGCCCCCTCTGAACAGGCCTACCTGTTGGGGGCACTGGCTTCTTATCTTGGGAGGCTGGGACACCCCTGCTTGGTTCCCTTGGGAATTACTTTGGGGCCCTTTGTGGAACTCCCTTGGTTTACCCCTGTCCCCCCCACCTCTCTGCTGGGGACCCTGCCCACCTTTGGCGAAGTCTCCCACTGGACCCTTGCGAACCCAGGTGCTCACCCAGCGGTCCGCCTCCTCAGCAAGCTTCCTAGGGTTAGTTAGCTTGCAATCTATCAGATGCTGGAGTAGCTCAGGAAAACAATTATTAGATAAATGCTCCCATGCAATCAAATCATACAGTTGCTCAAAAGTTTCTACTTTGCTGCCTTTTACCCAGCGCTCAATTGCTCTGCAAAAAAAAGACACATATTCAACCCACGTGGTACCCTCTAACTTCTTGCAGGTTCTAAATCTCTGCCTGTACATTTCAGGGGTCAAACCATAGCGGGTAATCAAAGCTTCCTTGTGTGGGCATAACCCATCCTATTTTCTGGGGGTAGGTCCAACAAGGTATCCCTCCCCTCACTCACAAAGCGTCCCTACAACCCAGCTCCCCAATCCTTCTCAGGGACCCGGTGGGACACCATAGCTAATTCATAAGCGGCAAACCATTGCCCAATATCTTCATTTTTATGGAAATCCTTAATAACCTCTTTAGGTATATGTACTCTACTCTCAGTATGCACTACTGGTATGCTGCCACCAGAGGGGGAGATCTCTATACTCTTTGCTTTAATCTCCAACTCCCTCAAAATTCTCTCATGTTCAAGTTTCACTTTCATCATCTCAAATTCTAACTTCTTATTCTCTAGGCCTCTCTGACCATCCAATTTAAGCTTAGCCATTTTCATATTATGCCACCTATCTCTCTCCCTGTCCTCCATCTCTTCTGGAGTCAGGCCCCTGGAGGACAGACTAGTGCCCGGGCTGGAAACTGCTTTATCTCTGACCAAATCTACCACTTCATCCTGCTGCTCTCCTGCATTCTCTTCCCCCTCCACAGGCTCTTCCATATTCCTAGGGGCATCCCTGGCTTCTAACCAGGCCTTCAGCGCCTTGTAATATTCTTCCCTCTTATTGAGACCTGTGATAGGGACTGTGAATTGTTTGCAAAAATATCTGAGCTGCTTAGAAGTGTAGGTGTCTATCTACTCTTCTTCCCATGAGAGATCCTCAGAGGCATTGGATCTGGGCTTGGCCATTGCAGCAATAGCTGGTAATAACAATCAAAAAT
Organism: Triturus cristatus; assembly: GCF_964204655.1. Taxonomy (NCBI): domain Eukaryota; kingdom Metazoa; phylum Chordata; class Amphibia; order Caudata; family Salamandridae; genus Triturus; species Triturus cristatus. The sequence continues at coordinate 1,182,956,606 of NC_140581.1, read as the reverse complement.
AGAATCAAAAACCTCAAAAACGTACGTGGTTATGTTATGTTCTGCACTCACTAGTAGTGTACACTATAATTACTGCATGCAATCATAAATGCAAGTCCAGATCCTCACCGCTGACCACCAATGTTAGAAATGGGGGTCTCTAGTTGGCAATGGCTGGCCACTGTCCAAGTAGGGACCCTTCTTCCTAAGTCAGAGTAAGCAGACTACACCTTTGATAACCCCTGCTCAACCCTGTGGTAACGTAGCACGAGCAGCTAGGCTTATCTCAGAGGCAGAGTGTGAAACATTTATGACCATACACAGTAACACAGTGAAGAACACTACAAAGGGACACCACACAGGTAGTTATAAAAAATATGTATCTGTATAAAATACACAATACTAAGAAAATAGGGTTACTCTAAAAATGCTGCAAAAATATTTCAAGGTGCACAAAGGGATGTTCAGTTCAATGCAGTGGTCTCTGCGACCCTTTTACTCACAAGGTATCTGGATTCTGTAGCAAAGCAACAAAAATATCGCTAAGGAGTTGTAGCGACAAACTTCTGCACGCTGAGCCGGCGATGCGATAAAATCCTTGCCGCTAAGGGAGGATGATGAGCCGAGCCTGTTGCGTGTGCGATCTTGCTGCGATGAAAGAAAATGGCGCTCCGCAAGGGAGCGACGATCCTGATGCGATGCGGGGGAAATGGCAAACGCTCGGCGTCCGCGCTGCTATTAACTTGGTGCGATGATTTTTGATTAGCGAGCGTTTTGCGGCCCGCTAACAGTCGATGCGATAATCTTTGGGTTAGCGAGTGTTTCCAGACCTGCAGACAGGTGATACAATAAACTTGGGTTAGCGAGCGTTTTGGGGCCCGCTGACAGGCAATGCGGTAATCTTCGGGATAGTGAGCACAGGCCCGCAGACAGGTGATGCGATGCACTTGGGTTAGCGAGCGTTTTGGGGCCCACTGATAGGTAATGCGATAATCTTCGGGTTAGCGAGCGTTTTCAGGCCCGCTGACAGGTGATGCGATGATCTCCAGTAGCGACCACTCGGCGGCAGCAGAGCGACGATTTTCCTCACGCTTTCCAGCTGCAGCGGCTCGCTAACGGGGGTTAGCGACGATTTTCAGCGCTCTTTTCTCCACAGTAGAACTAGAGGCCCTGGAATTCACAGGAGCCTCGCCTGTAGATAGAAATCCTCGCTGGGAGGAAACAGGAGGCTGGTGGTGGAGTCTGATGTGTCTGAGACTCCTGCAGGAGGCAAGCTCTCTTCTAGCCCTTGGGTGATTGCTGTAGCCAAAAATAAAAGTTCCTTCAAAGTCCTTTTCCTCTTCTTCCAAGTCCAGTAGTAACCACTGCAGGCCAGTGCAAGAAACAGCACACAAGCACAAGGATAGTCCTTCTCCTGCAGATTCCTTCAGTTACACGGACAGAGGTTATTCTTGTTGTCCAGGAGCAATACAAATTGTAGGGGTTTGGGCACAAATATTTATACCCCCAAAGTCTTTGTTCTTAGGAGCCACAAGTCTCTGAACCCAGCCAGAACCAGTTCTGCCCAGCCCTAGAGCACTTTGTTTACCAGGCTGCATCCTTCCTTTCAGAAAGAAGGAGTCTGCCTTCAGACGCACAGTGGGAGGTGGAGCCAGCATTCACCTTGCCAGACACAGCCCTATTCAAGTGCAGGAGCTACCCCTCCCCTCACTCCAAGGCAGATCTCTCTATTCAACCTAGGTCTGACTCAGCCTGCCCTGTGCCTCCAAAACCAGACAGCCAATACACATAATAGCAGAGCACACTGGAAGGCTTAGGCAAGAAAGTACCTATACTCTAAAAGTGGTAGTTTCAAACACAGAATATAAAAATAACCTTCACTAAAAGATGTATTTTAATATTCTGAGCTCAGGCATACTAAATTCGTTTTTCTACCATGTTCTATGGGTCAGTTAGGACTATAGAAAGTAATAGCCAAAACCTCCCATTCGGGCCTATGGAGAACAGGTAGCCTCTCAGTAGTGAAAAACGAAATTGGGTGTAATTCACTACTAGGACATGCTACACACATCAGAGCATGTCCTACCTTACACATACAATGCACCCTACCATAGGGGTGGCTTACATGATGCCAAGGGAAGGTTCAGAGGCGGGGAAGTGGGTGCACTTAACAGCCAAGATGGCAGTTCTGGACTGCACGCAGACACTGCAGTGGCAGGTCTGAGTTACACTTTACAAGCTGCTTCTGTGGGTGGCGCATACCAGCGCTGCAGGCCCACCAGCAGCATTTGGTTTACCAGCCCTGGGCCCACACAGGCCACACTACTGGGGACTAACAGGTAAACCAAATAAGCCAATCATGGATATACCAATTCATATGTCAACTTTACACAGGGAGCATTCGCGCTGTGGCACTGAATGGCAGTGGATCAGCGCCCAGAGCATCTATAACCAGCAAAAACAGAGGAGACACAGCGAAAAATCAGAAGATCCAGAATCCTTTCGCGCAGCGACACTTGCACTTACCTTTTGCATGGTATCATCCTATAGGTCATCTCCTTTGGGGCCATCTTGTTGCCTGTTCTCCTTCTCTCCTTCACAGTTGTACTCCCAGAGGGCCTTGGGGAAAGGTTGTTCTACCTTCCTAACATGGCGGACTTCCTATTCTGCTCTTCACTCCTTTCCCTGTCCAAGATGGCAACGGTCTTCTTCCTGTTTTTTCACTTCCTGTTCCTGTCTGTTGTAACTTCCTGTTCCTATCTTGTCACTTCCTGTTTCTGTTTTTTACTTCCTGTTCCTGGATATAAAAGGGGCAGAATATTTTCCTTCGTGCAACACTCCTTGTTCCTGTTGGTGTGTCCTTGCTCCTGTTGGTTCCCTGCTCCAGTTTTTGATGGTACTTTCCTTTCGTTGACGCTCTCCTTCACTTGGCACCTCCTTCTCCAGTTTGAGTTTCTGTTCATCTCCTGCTCTATTTTGAGCTTCTGGTTTCCCTGTGTTTCCTGGCTCATATCTTCTCTGTCGTTTCTGGAGTCTCTTCGTCATCAGAGGTTTTTTCCTATGGGGTTTTTTCCTCTTGGGATTCCTTCTGGAGAGCACTGGCTGCTTAGGCAGTTCACAGCCGGCGGCACCATAGCTATCAGAAGGGGTCGTCCATATCTCGGACAAACCAGGACCTACAAGAGCTGAAGTTGAGAACTGTTTAACCATCTTAAGAGCGGTAAGAAAGACTCCAAATGTTACACCTGGTCTTGTTGTTCTCCTAGTCTTCTTTGTTGTCTGTGCTTCTTCCAGGTTCTCTCCAGGCCTGTGGGCATCAAAGACACTGGAAGGAATCTCCTTTGGAGTGAAGAAGTCACTCCCCTGGATCTGCACGCACCGCAACTGAGCAGACCAGTCTGCTGCTCCACGGTCTCTGAAAGGCCCAGCAACACAGGTGGTGGTTCTGCAGCTCCCATGAGGCCTGCACTGTCTTCTCCGCAAGTTTGAAGCCAGTATCCCTCGTAGGAACCGCTGGAGCCATACCCCTGTGCACTGCCTCAACTTGCCGGTGCCAAGGCTTGTTGATTATCTTCTCCAGAGATCTTCAGGCTCAAAGAAACTCCAGCCTCCAGCATCTCCTGTTACCAAGATCTTCATCCTCACCGCATCCTCTGCACCGTGGGCCTACATCACTGGTGAGCTGCTTGAGGTCCTCTTGTGACTCCTGTGCCTTCGGCCTGTGGGTTCTCTTGAGTGTCTTCTTTTGGCTCCAGTGGACTCTCCTGCTTGCTCTGGGCCTGCTCTGACTCTCCTGTGTTTGGTGAGTTTTCCTCATCTGTTGCTGCTGCCAAAGCTTTTTGGTGCTCCCGCCGGACACCGACCCCCTGGTTCTCGACTTCCAACATGGGACAGCTTGTGAATGGCTCCTTGTCTTCCACAGTGTCACCTGGTTCTCACAGCTGCAGCGACAAGGTCACTGCCAACTCTCCTGCATCTCTGTTCATCGGTGGTCATTGGTCTTCCGTACCTCCTGGTCCCTCCCAAGTTGTATAGACTCTGTCCCTTCTGCTTGCAGGTACTCCTCTTCAAGAATCCACCCTCGGATTCCACTGGACTCTCTCACCTTCTTTGCCAGCAGCATCTTCACTTAAGTCCTCCATTGTGGTCTACGGCGGTTTCCAACGTCACTTCACACCTATGCACCCGGCTTTTCTGGTGTAGGTATCCTGGTTCCTAGGGTATCCAGGGGCGGGGTGACTCTCCAACCTTCCATCTTCCACAGGATTTTTTCAGGGTCCCATGGGAAGGATCCTTCTTCTTGAAAACTGCAACACGACTTCCCCATTCCCCATGGTCGTGTTTTTACTCTACACACGGCCTCCATGGGGTTCCTCAGTACTTACTTAAAGTGGTTCCTTGGGTCCCCAGCACTTCTAAGTCTTCGGGGTCAAGTCTCGATTTTGGTAGCGGTTCGCATTTCACTTTATTAGTATATGGTTTGGTGCATTTGTGCTATTTACCTATTATATTATTTAAGTATTGTGTGCATTGTGATTATATCTCCGGGTAGGAGATATTTCAAAATTGTAGTGATTGTTTATAATACATACATATTTTTATAACTACACTCTGTGGTTCTTTTTCACCTAACCTAGACTATATGATTAGTACTAGTAAAACAAGCTGCTTTACACTCCTTCTGGGAGCTCTCCACAGCTACCACTTACAGAGCTTTCTAAGGTTGTCTAAAACCACTAAAATCACCATAAGCGTTGCCTGGATTAGTGCAGGGTGCTTCACTTAAATAAGTGTGAGCCATACACTAAGCCAGCCTCCTACAGTCACAGACTAGGTTGCTCCCACTACCGACACTCAGGTCAGAGCTTTCTTGGGCCTAACTGGGTACTACAGGAGTTTTTTTGAGGGCTATGGATCCATAGTGACTCCCCTTAATGATCTCACCTCCAAAGGAATGCCTAAGAAAGTTCATCGGACCATTAGCTTTCAGAAGGCATTTGATGACCTGAAGCAGACCATGTGCTCTGCTCCCATTCTGCAAAGTCCTGATTACCCCAAAACCTTCATTGTCCAGACAGATACTTCTGAGATAGGGCTAAGTGCAGTATTGTCTCAACTGAATGCAGATGACCAAGACCAACAACTAGTTTTTATAAGCAGAAGGTTGACCCCCAGGGAGAAACTTTGTTCAGCTATTAAGAGGGAGGCCGTCGCTGTGGTCTGAGCCAAGAAGTTGATGCCATCCCTGTTTGGTACTCACTTCATTGTTCAGACAGATCATAAGCTCCTCTTATGGCTTAAAAAATGAAGGATAAAAATCCCGAACTTTTGAGAAGGTCCATTTCCCTACAGGGGATAGACTTTTCTGTGAAACATAGACCTAGGAGTAACCATACCAATGCAGATGGACTCTCCAGATATTTCCACTTAGAAATTGAAGACTCAACTGTGCAACGTTAGTCTCAGTTCCTTATGTTTGGAGAGGGTGTGGGAAAATAGGATCTGATTTCATGGTTATCCCCACTTTTTGTTTGGTGACAGTATGTTTTTGACCTAGTCTGACTGGGATCCTGCTAAACAGGACCCCGGCCACTGTGTTTATCCCTAAATTGAACATGGGTAAGTATTTCTGTACATCCACAATTGGATACTGGTGTACCCTTGTAAGTCCCTAGTATATGGTACTAAGGTACCCAGGGCATAGGTACACCAGTCATCTCCCATTGGGTAGCAGCATGTATTGTGCCACCCACGGGAGTCCACTCAAACTGTGACTACAGGCCTGCCATTGCAGCTTGTGTGAGTTGGTGCTTGCACCTCTAACAACAGATATAAGTTTCCTTATATCTGAGGTCACTACACTTAAAACCCATATGTGACCCCTATGGCAGGCTCTTCAGTACTGGGACATGGTGCTTGGTTATAAGTGTGAGGTGCCTCTGCATGAGCAGGACTGCCCTACTTACCCCAGAGTCAATTTTCCAGGTTTTGTAAGTACGTTCAGCCATTTGAATACATATAGCAGACAGAAGTCATTACAAGATGTCTAACTATATAGTGGCTGAACTGATTCCAGTGTTGGAAGTATGATCCCATGTACTGGGGGCTCCTTTGGGGTACCCCCCTATACTCCTGGTAACAGCCGTTCAGGGTCTGACAACAAGCTAGTGCTGCTGCCGACCACAGACACAAGTCTGCTCTCCTGCTTCTGAGCCAAGCTCAAGCAGGGGAAGGTAGAAAAATACGTTTCCCATCAAAGGAAGTTGTGACCACTTACCAGACAGAACTTAGTGTATTGGGATTGGGTGGGGGTGCTTGCCAACACCACCAGACTGTTTTGAAGGACACATTTGATACCCTCCTTTCACACTGCAGTTTCAGCCAGTTCAGTGAGCCCTTGGCTCCTGCTCTGGCGCAAAACTGTGTGTCCTCCTGGGGGTCTTCTACTGCTTCAGTGGACTACCCTCCCTGCTCGGGGTCTGCATTGACTCTCCTGCTGTTGGTGAGTGCCTTGGACCTTGCTGGTCCCAATGTTGCTCCTTCTTCGTTCTCCACGCCAGTTTTGTCTACCAAGGCTTGTTGATGCTCCCGTTGGATACCGCCCCCCTAGTCACTGATATCCGACGTGGGACAGTTCATGCACGGCTCCTGGTCTTTCTCAGCGTTGCCTGGTCCTCACAGCTGCAGTGATAAAGTTACTGGCGACTATTCTGAACCATCTAACATCTGTGGGCATTGCTGTTCAGCGCCTCCTGGTCACTTCTGAGTAGCATAGACTCTGTCCCCTCTGCTTGCAGGTTCTTCACTTCCAGAATCCACCCTTTGATTCCACTGAACTTCTTCACCTTCTTCTTCAAGGCACTTTTTTCCAATGTCTTCTATGGAGGTTTCCAACGTCTCTTCACCCCTCTGCACCTGGCTTCCCTGGTGTAGGTAACCTGATTCCCATGACATCCACGAGTGGGGTGGTTCTCCAAACTTCCGTCCTTTAAGGGAATTCTTCGGGGTCTTCTGGGAAGGTTCCTTCTTCTGCAAAACTATAACACAACTTCTCCATTGACTTTTGTTGGTCACACAGTTGTGTTCCCACTCTGCACACAGCCTCTGTGGGGTTCCTGGGTAATTACATTGGGTGGTTCCTTGTGTCCCTGGCTTGTCTGGGTCTTCTGGTCTAAGTCCATCCACTCGTGCACTTTGCCTTCCACTTCCTTAGTGTATGGTTTGGTCTCCCCCTGGCAACCACTGTATTTTGTGCTACTTCCTTTATTGCATTTGAAGAATTGTTGTGTAGTGTGTTGATATCTGCGGGTAGGAGATATACCAATGTGTTCGTGAGTATTGCGTAATAAATATAAGTATTTTTATCTAAACACTGAGTGGTTCTTTTTCGTTTAACTTACACCCCACTATTAAACTGGTAAAACAAGCTTTTTACACTCTTTCAAGAAAAGCCTGAAGGCTGCTCTTCACAGCTACCACTTTGAGTGCTTTCAAAAGTTATCAAAGACCACTAAAATCACAATAAGGGTTGTCAGGATTAGTGCAAGGTGCCTCACTTAAATGAGTGTGCCCCATAAACTAAGCCATCCTCTTACAGTATCCTAACAGACTGCAACTACCTAAAGAAAACCCACATGAAAATGAGCCTTTGCCAGCAACAAGCACTTACAACCACATTTGGTCTAGAAGGCCAATCAGAAAAAGATAAACTAAACCCCTGGAAAATACCCCCAAAAAAGGGAACAGAGTTGTAGTAACTGTCCACAAGGCATATGAACCAAAATCCAATCTAATCGCAAGGCAGACAAGGACTTGATTATACATATTTACTTTTATAAAAACACAAAAAGCACCAGATCATATGTCACTGTATGACAAATGCCTAATAGAGAAAAAGAAATGTGCCCAAGAAGACAGAGAACATCCAATCTCCCGACAGGATATGTATGGCTATCAATAGTGCCAAAGTCAATGAATATGGAAATATCCAGGATGTTCTGAAAGTGAAGAAAGGTAAAAAACGAACCTTCTCTTCTGAAAAAACAGAAATCTTCTCAACCATGTAAGACATGGCCGTAAACAACCCTTAGGTAAAGGATTAGCCACTGCATCTCATATAACCTCAGAAGCAGAGCTCACGGGACAACCATGTACAAATCAGACACCTCGAATTGCCAAATGTAATGCCTCCAGTAAAAAGGGAGCGCAGTTCCTGGAATAACTTCCTATGCACAGGTTTGCAACACATTACATAATAAAGCTGGCCTGACTGCTTCACCAGGAAGTGTAACCCAAAAGTTATCCAATGCAAAAGCTATTTGTGCACCACTTGAATTCAATGAAAAGTGCACTCCGCTAAAGTAATAAAAAGGACTGTTTTGGACAAACCAGAGACCAAAATTACCTGGAAGTGGGAATATACACAAAAATAAGTATACACTCTGCATACAAAGTCTCATAATTGCATAAGTACATGCTGTAGGATAGTAGGACCTGCTTCTTATGGTTACCCCCACTTTTTGCTTTGGCACCCACTGTTTTGACTAGTCTGGCTGGGATCCTGCTATTCAGGACTCCAACCTATCTGCTTTCTCCATTAAATTGATATGTATGTACATTGGTACAACTCCAGATTGGATACTGGGGTACCTTTATCAGTCCCTAGTATATGGTACACGTGTACCCAGGGCATAGGTACCCCAGAGGCCTCCCATGGGCTGAAGCACGTATTATGTCACCCATGAGAGGCCATGCAAAACGGAACCTCAGGTCTGCTACTGCAGCCTGTGTAAGCTGATTCTAGCACCACTTACGGGAGATATAGGTTCACTATATCTATATATATCACTACACTTAAAACCTTATAAGTCACCCCTATAGCAGGCCTTAACAATCCTAAAGGCAGGGTGCTGGGTTTTATGTGAGAGGGTGCTCCTGCATGAGCAGGGTCCCTCTGCAGTCTTCGGAGACCATTCTCCAGGGCTGTACGTGATACTACCAGACATATAGGTAGAGATGCATTATAACCTCCTGGTAAATGCTATCTCTAAAACAACTTCAACAAAGTATGTCTTGTTTGGCGTCAAACACCTTGAAATCATTCCTCCACACCAGTAACTGGTGTGGGAGGTATGATTCCTCTACTCAGAACTGAGGTTCTGGGGGTACCCAAGTCTACTGGTACCAACTTTCTCAAGCCTTACAGTACAAAATGGGTGCTGCCAGCCACAGACACGAGTCTGCCCTCCTGCTGCTGAGCCAACTCGAGCAGGGGAAGGCAGCACAATAGGCATCCTGTCACAGGGCGGTGTGACCATATCCCAGACAGGATTTAGAGTATTGGGGCTGGGTGGGTGCACTGTCTAAGTGCCGGAAAGTCTGCACGAGGGGCACATTTGGTGTCCCTGTTCATAGCCCAGCTCAAACCAGTTCTGGGAGCCATTGGCTCCTGCTCTGACGCGAAACTGTACAAAGGACATGGGTGTAGCCACCACTCTATCCTGTCCCTCCCCTAGGAGGGTCCCGAGAATCTGTCCAACTCTTTCCCGTGTGTATAAAATGTGTTACCTGGCTACAGGACATTAGATTTTACATGGACAAGATTCTGCAAGAAGATACTACTACACTTCGACAGTCTGGACACGCTGGACTTCGCTGGACCTCCCTTGGGCTCGTCTTCATCTTCCCTTGCCAACCCCAGTCTCGCCACTGTCCGTGATCCATACAGGCTCCGTGCTGGACCCTGTGGACCTCCAAGACAATAGAAGAATGTCCCTTGGGGTGAAGGAGTCACTCCCCTGCAAATGCAGGCACCGTAATGCATCTGACCGGTTTGCTGATCCTTGTAGGAAAGTAGTATCTGCTTCTTATGGTTACCCCCACTTTTTGCTAATGTCACGCTGTTTTTGGCCTAGTCTGACTGAGATCCTACTATCCAGGACCCCAGACTCTCTGTTTTCTCTCTTAAATTGATATGCATGTACTTTAGGTACACTCCAGATTGGAATCTGAGGTACCCTTATCAGTCCCTAGTATATGGTACACCAAAAAAAGCAGGCACCTAAACGCATCTGACCGGCTTGCTTCTCCCGAGCTCCGGAGGAGTCCGAAGATTTCAGCAACAGAGGAGGTGGGTTCCCAAAGGTCCTTGAGGTCGATCTGCCCTGTCAGTGACTCTGAGACCAGTATCCCTCGTGGGGACTGGGCAACCCGAACCCCTGTGCACCGCATACTTTTGCAGTTGCATATGCTTAGTGACAATTCCCGAGCTTGTGCATTGGACTCCATGTAGTCCTGACCCCAAGGAGTATTTGCACCGAAGATATCCGGCCTCCACTCCACGAGTGTCCTGTGGGCTGGTGCTTTGCAAACTTGCTTGAGGTCTCCTCGCGATCCCTGGTCTGTTGGCCTGTGGGTCCTGGCGAGGGTCAGCCTGCTAATTCTTGGGCTTACCTGGTTGCTCCAGGTGTGCCCTGACTCTAAATTGCTTGGAGAGTCCCTTGGACCTTGCTGGTCCTTACCGTAACCTGTTTCCTCTGACCACGTGGGTTGCATTTGCCAAGTTTTGCTGGTGCTCCAGCCGGACATCGACCCCTCAGCTCTCAACATCCTTTGTAGGACAGCTCACCTCCGGACTCTGATCGTCCTCGACGTCTCCTAGTCCCCGTGGGTGCAGAGTCAAGCAACCCTTCTTCACTCCTGAAGCACTCAACATCGGTGGGCATTCGACTACCGAGCCCCTGGTCACCTGAAGTGACCCAGCTCCGTACAACTCTATGGGAAAGTCGCGGTTGGTAGTTTACAGTTTAAGCACACTTCGGAGAGGACTTGAAGCAAACCCTTTGGAACATAGACGTTCTAAGACCAGCACCCTTGTGAGTACCGAGGAACCAGTGTTACCTATCCCTGAGGAGCCGGGTGCATAGGGGGTCAAGTGGTGTCGGAAACCCCCGTTGTTTTCAATGGCGTGATGTGAAGAAGTGCTGCTGCCGGGAAGATGAAGTGTCCAGTGGAATCCAACCCTGGATCCGAGGTCAACCTGAAAGCAGAGGAGACAGAGTCTGGGTCACTTCAGGGTGACCAGGGGCTCAGTAGACGAATGCCCACCGATGTCGGGTGCTTCAGGTGAGAAGATTGGATGCTTGACTCTCCAGCCACGGGGACCAGGAGATGACGACCAAAGTCCAGAGGTGAGCTGTCCCACAAAGGATGTCGAGTGTTGGGGGGTCAGTGTCCGGATCGAACACCAACATGCCTTGGCAACTGCAACCAACGCAGGCAGAGGAAACAGGTTACAGTGAGGACCAGGAAGGTCCTGACGACTCTCCAAGCAATGGAGAGTCAGCGCACGTCTGGAGCAACCAGGAAAGCACAAGGAAAGTCAAAGTTACCTTCACAGGGACCCACAGGCCAATGGACAAGGGATTGTGAAGGGACCGCGAGCTGAATCACAAAATACCAGCCCACGGATCTTCAGTGGAAATACTGCTCGGGGTCGGGACTACATGTAACCCAAAGCACAGCCTCATGGATCGCCAAAAAGCATATGCTGCTGCAAAAGTGCACAGTGCACATGGGTTCGGGTTGCACAGGTCCCCACGATGGATACTGGTCTCAGAATAGCTGAGAGGTTAGATCAACCTCAGGGACGCACAGGAACCCACCTCCTGTGTTGCAGAAATCTTTGGAGTCCTTAGGAGCTCGGGAGATGCAAACCGGTCCGATGCGTAAAGGTGCCTGCTGCTGCAGGGGAGTAACTCCTTTGCTCCAAGGGAGATTCTTCAGTCGTCCAGCGAAGTGTAGATCGTCGAAGTACTTGGTTTCTGCTTGCAGAGTTTAGTCCAGGTAAAATCTAAATTCCTGTAGTCAGGGTTCCTACTTTATACCCAAGGAAGGGGCTGGACAAATTCTGGGGACCCACCTATGGGAGGGTCAGGACAGAGGAGTGGCTACACCCATGTCCTTTGTCCAGTTTTGCGCCAGAGCAGGAGCAAATGGCTCCTGAAACCGGTTTGAGCTGGACTATGCACAGGGACACCAAATGTGCCCCTAGTGTAGACTTTCAAACACTCTCGGAGTGCACCCACCCAGCCCCAATACACTAAATCCTGTACACCTCCCTGTGACAGGAAACCTATTGTCAAGCCTTCCCCTGCTCGAGCTCAGCTCAGCAGCAGGAGGGTAGAATCGTGTCTGTGGCTGGCAGCATCCATTTTGTGATGCCCAGGTCGAGAAAGCTGGTACCGGGTGTACCGGTGTTTCACATAAGTCCCTCTAGAAGGGTGGAATCATACCTCACCCACCAGTTACTGTCAGGGAGGTATGATTCCAATGTGTTTGACACCAAACACAACATGTTTCTAAGCAGCCGTTTTAAAGTTAGCATTTACCAGGAGTTTATAATACACTTAAATATAAATATGGATGGCTGCATAACAAACAACCCCGGAAAATAGGTTCCGAAGGCTTCAGAGGGGCTCTGCTCATGCAGGGGCACCCTCTCACATAAAACCCAGCACCCAGCACCCTGCCTCCAGGATTGATAAGGCCTGCCATGGGGTGACTGATAGGTTTATATGTGCAGTGATTTAGAATAGATATAGTGAACCTATATCTAAGGGGTGCATGTACCACCTTACACAGGCTGCAGTAGCAGACCTGTGGTGTCTGTTTGAATGGTTTCTCAGTGGTGGCATAATAAATGCTGCAGCCCCTGGGAGGCCTCTGGGGTACCTATACCCTGGGTACATAGTATACCATATACTAGGGACTGATAAGGGTACCCCAGTATCCAATCTGTAGTGTACCTAAAGTACATGCAATCAATTTAGAGGAGAAAGCATCTAGACTGGGGTCCTGGATAGCAGGATCCCAGTCAGTCTAAGTCGAAAACAGTGATACATCAGCAAAAAGTGGGGGTAACTATGAGAAGCAGATCCTACTCTCCTACAGCTGCTCTCCGAAGCTACCACTAGGACAACTTTCAATAAGGTTATCTTTGACCTCAGACATCATAGGGGTCGTGTGGCCTGGTACAAGGTGCCCACTTTAATTAGTGGTAAATATAAAGGGTCAACCCATATGAAGTCACTGGGACCTGGGTAGGGAACAGTATAGAGAAAAGTGGTCCCAGCATACAGTTCATTCAAAGCAAAACATTAAAGGGACACAATTAGACGAACAACTCAAAAGAGTTCGAATGCCATTTAATCACATCGAACATGTTAAGATGTTTCAAATGGAATCAACAAATTTAAGCAACAATTTGAAGAAGTAAAACACGTGCCCAAGGAAAGGAAGGGGGAGTGAGTGAAATTTGGAAGGAAGTGAACACAGTGGTAAAATTACTAAATTGCACTCAAATTGGACGGCATACATAAGTCTCTGCCGTATTTAGAACACAGATTCAATCAAAATCACAATATCGACAATTCTCAGTAATGCCATATAGAAACAATCACAGTGCATCATGTACTGTTGACGATATTGGCCAAAGACGTTGAGTCGACGTTTCGACCCCTTGAGTGTTGTAGGTGTTGGATGCAACCTTACGAAGTGGGGTCTTCATCAGGACTGGGATAAACACAAAGGGAGGGTGGGCACCTGAAGAAATAAAAATATAAATGAGTTTGAACTCATCAATCCTTTATTCAGGGGAGCTAAAGTATATTGAAGTGTCAACAAAAGTTACCATGTCTGTCGGAGGACAGGCCTCTAAGACGTCCGAAGGTCGTCAGAGAGAGAGGGATTCAAAACTCCTCGGCGGTAACGAACGGTCGTAGAGAGTGGTGAACACCTAAAATAAAGTTAGGTGAATCAAAATACTGAACCAGAGTAGTCAGTTCAATGAATGGTCGCTCCCATAGTAAGCGAAAAGTAATTTACCATAGACCGCAACTCATGGAGGTAGTGTCTTAAACTTCGTGAAAAAACATTGCCTGGAGATAAAGCCAGGTAATCTGGATGGTCGAACTGCTGGAGACAAATCACCGCTAGTTCACCAACAGGGAACGAATCTAAACAGAGGAAAAGACAAATCGGTTGGTTGGGAGGGGGAGGACCTGCAAGTGAAAAATCACAAAAAGCGCTGGAGATTGCACTATTCTAGGAAGGTATACATCTCAGTATAGTGAGTAAATCCCGTAGGATCACGAGGACCATAGAATTAATATTGGAGCATGGTTGATACTAGAATTAGTATAAGGCACTGAGTTGGGACAAAGTGTCGGGAGAAACTGTACCAAAAAGGAGGATTACCTTGTTGAATCTGAGGATCTGAGCAATCGTCTATTAGTAAGGGGATACCCCAGGAGACTGGTTAAAAAGGCACGCAAGAGGGCATGGTTCAATCCCCGAGAAACCCTCCTAACACCTAAGGCTAAAGATTCAGCATTACAGAGAATGATTTGTGTCACCACTTTCTCGACACGGAGTAACGAAATTAAGAAAGTGATTAACAAGCATTGGAAATTAGTAGCTGATGACATCGACCAACCGAACCCGCCGATGCACTCCTTCAAGAAAGCGAGGAATGTGAAGGACTATGTAGTCCACTCCTTTCTAGAAACAGCAACAACACAGACTATCCAAGAACTTTGGAGTCTACCACCAGTGATCGGACATTTTAAGTGTGGCCACTGCAAGGCCTGCGACTCCACTGACACAACGAAGATCTTTGCTTATAGAGGACATTCGATTACTCTCAGTTCTTTTACGAATTGTAACTCTTCCAATGTAATATATGGTATCAGTTGCCCCTGCGACTTACTCTATATTGGTCAGACACAACAAAAGGTGAAAGCTAGAATTCTGCAGCACCACAGCAGAATCCGGTGCAACGTGGCGGGAGCCCCCCTCGTTGAACACTGTACCTCTAAAAATCACAAACCGGATGATCTCAAATGGCTAGTTCTCGAGAAGGTTAAGCTGGGCCCTAGAGGCGGTAACCTATCAGCCATCCTCAATGTGAGAGAATCCAAATGGATGTCCATGATGGACACGGTGGTCAATGGGCTTAATGAACTTGATGGCAGTAACGCCCAATTAGCAGTCCTCCGCGTTTAATTAGTGTGAGCTATATCTGTTTTCGATATGTCTGTTCCTCTCCTCTCCCGAGGTTAAGAAGTTATTATCTCTTTCACTAACATGATGAGAATCTGTTTTATCTCTCTCAATCTACATGCTTACAAATGACTACATATATTGCTCTTTACGCTATAATGTTTATATGTTTGCCGTGCTTAAGATCTGCTTAACTCATTGATTGTGTGGACATTTTGCATCTAATATAGATACATTATATCTGTTTTTCTTCCCAACAGATTTTTCCTCATGTAAAGTTTTGTTGTTCTCTAATTTGCACCAATGAGAAATGTTCAAAATGTCTAGGTATACGATATATATACTAATTACAATGTCCCTGGTTGAGCAATCTTTGCCATCTCTGTGATTTGTTAGACTCATACGTTACATACTTCCGTGACTGCTTAATTCTAAGACGTTGTTTACTCCGTGACTCTTCCAACTATAGTCTTTTTTTCATTACGGTTATCAACCGGCATCTAGCGCCAGCACGGTAACGGAGATCACGCGTTCACCGCGCGTCTCCCTATTTAATGATGTGCCCCGGCCGCGCACTTCCCATTAACTGATGCAGCAGACGCTGAGACGTAGGGTAAGCTATCTCCAACTTTCATGCTGACATTGGGTCTCTGTACACTGTCTTAGACACCCTGCCCTCTTTATTTTGGTATGATATGTTCGGATGTAGTATATGACATGCTGTGTCGGCTCCCGACACTTTGTCCCAACTCAGTGCCTTATACTAATTCTAGTATCAACCATGCTCCAATATTAATTCTATGGTCCTCGTGATCCTACGGGATTTACTCACTATACTGAGATGTATACCTTCCTAGAATAGTGCAATCTCCAGCGCTTTTTGTGATTTTTCACTTGCAGGTCCTCCCCCTCCCAACCAACCGATTTGTCTTTTCCTCTGTTTAGATTCGTTCCCTGTTGGTGAACTAGCGGTGATTTGTCTCCAGCAGTTCGACCATCCAGATTACCTGGCTTTATCTCCAGGCAATGTTTTTTCACGAAGTTTAAGACACTACCTCCATGAGTTGCGGTCTATGGTAAATTACTTTTCGCTTACTATGGGAGCGACCATTCATTGAACTGACTACTCTGGTTCAGTATTTTGATTCACCTAACTTTATTTTAGGTGTTCACCACTCTCTACGACCGTTCGTTACCGCCGAGGAGTTTTGAATCCCTCTCTCTCTGACGACCTTCGGACGTCTTAGAGGCCTGTCCTCCGACAGACATGGTAACTTTTGTTGACACTTCAATATACTTTAGCTCCCCTGAATAAAGGATTGATGAGTTCAAACTCATTTATATTTTTATTTCTTCAGGTGCCCACCCTCCCTTTGTGTTTATCCCAGTCCTGATGAAGACCCCACTTCGTAAGGTTGCATCCAACACCTACAACACTCAAGGGGTCGAAACGTCGACTCAACGTCTTTGGCCAATATCGTCAACAGTACATGATGCACTGTGATTGTTTCTATATGGCATTACTGAGAATTGTCGATATTGTGATTTTGATTGAATCTGTGTTCTAAATACGGCAGAGACTTATGTATGCCGTCCAATTTGAGTGCAATTTAGTAATTTTACCACTGTGTTCACTTCCTTCCAAATTTCACTCACTCCCCCTTCCTTTCCTTGGGCACGTGTTTTACTTCTTCAAATTGTTGCTTAAATTTGTTGATTCCATTTGAAACATCTTAACATGTTCGATGTGATTAAATGGCATTCGAACTCTTTTGAGTTGTTCGTCTAATTGTGTCCCTTTAATGTTTTGCTTTGAATGAACTGTATGCTGGGACCACTTTTCTCTATACTTTAATTAGTGGACAGCATATACCAACCCACCTTCTCACATTGGTTTTGTGATTCAAGCGTGCTATTGTTTTAACAGATACATCTCATTGAATGATTAACTGAAAACCACTAAGTATTGGGTACATATAATACAATCAAAATTAGAATAAAGTAAGTTCTATTGAACTTGGAGATGGGCAAGCCAAGGGTCTAGCACACCCTTTTTCAAACTCAAGAGAGTTTAGTCTCCTCTAGGTTAGGTAGGTGCCTACACCACATAACACTAGTATGTCTTCTAGAGGAGAAGTCAGGGGCTCTCTGCCAACTATTCCAGAATTGAGGGCCATGTCTGCATCTAGGAAGTTGAGGACAGGGAGAACAGCAAACACCCAACGTCTCATTGAGATTTTGCTCTTAGATGACCTTAGAAAGACCCCAGGTTCTGATGAGGTAGACAGAATGGGTGGGGCAGGGAATGAAGAAAGGACATGAAGTGAAACCTTCTTTGACCTGGAATCAAACCCTGACCAGGAAAATCACAATGATTCTAACCTGTACAACCAAGATCTTCCTTCAGGTGGGGGAGAAGGCCCCAGTGGCCCTCTCTTTACTCTACCAGGAAAAGTACAGAGTTTACCTAGGAGATCTAGAACTCCCTCTGTGGAGTTCAATCACTCAGAAAATTCTGTAGGGACTTCCATATCAAACAAGAGTAAATCCTCTTATGATAAGCAGTGCCAATTTCTGGAGCTAGAGAGAGTCAAGCTCAGGCTCAAGAAAGAGCGATTGGCCCTAGACGGGGAATCCCAAGAGCTCCAAAGAGCAACGATAAGATTGGGACCAGAGTCCCATGATGGCAGCAACAGTGTTCCTAGAACTAGAGAATATTCTTATGATCATAGGAACCTGAACAAGATAGTCCCTCCCTATCAGAGTGGGTATGACATCCAGAAATGGATAACTGCACTAGAAAGGGCCTGTAAGGTGCAGAAGGTCCCTCAGGAGCAGTGGGCAGCTATCTTGTGGCTCTACTTTGCTGACAAAGGTAGAGATAAGCTCCTCACTGTTAGAGAGGAGGATGCTGACAATTATTCATTCCTGAAGAGTGCTCTCATTGATGGGTTTGGCTTAACCACTGAACAGTACAGGATTAAGTTCAGAGACACCCAGAAGGCACAGACTCAGGACTGGGTTGACTTGTAGATTGTGCTACTAAGGCCCTGGAAGGCTGGTTACTTGGCAGTAAGGTGTGTGATTTTAAATTATTGTACAATTTAATTATGCTGGAGCAGATCCTTAATAATTGCCAAAATCAATTGTTGCATCAGTACTTGGTTGATTCTGATCTGACCTTATCTTATCTTATCTTATCTTAAGTGTGACTTGTAAAGCGCGCTGACACCAAAGGCTTCCTGGCGCTATTAAGACAGAGAGAGTGAGGAAGGAAAAAGGCGAGAGTCGCATAAGTTAGCCGCAAAGAGGGAAGAGGTGAGTTTTTAATAACTTCCTAAAGTTCAAGAGAGAGGGAGTGGATTTGATGAGGAGTGGAAGAGGGTTCCAGAGACTGGGGGCCAAGTGAGAGAAGCGGCGACCACCGAATTTCTTTGTTTTAGTTTTGGGGGTGACAAGTAGGTGGCGATAAGCAGATCGAAGGTTGCGTATTGGGTGATGAGGGATGATTAAGGATTTGAGGAACGCGGGGCCGGGGCAATGGAGAGCTTTAAATGTGAGGCAGGCCACCTTAAAGGCTGCTCTTTGGCCTATTGGTAGCCAGTGTAATTTATGAAGTAAAGGTTTGGCCGATTGCCATCTGGGGGTTTTGTGAATGAGTCGAGCCGCTTGATTCTGAACTATCTGAAGGCGATATAACAGAGATTGTGGGAGGCCATAGTAGAGGGAGTTCGAGAAGTCCAACCGGGAAAGCACAAGTGAAATGACGACTTGGGTGAGCGCGGCAGGTGGGAGTAGATGACGAACTTTACGAATCTTCCGAAGCTGATACATGCATGATGAAGTGACCGCACCCACTTGATTTTTAAGGGATAATTCGGAGTCAATGATCACTCCCAGGCTCTTCACTGATTTGACCGGGGTTGGAGGGAGACCAAGCTCCGAGGGCCAGAACTGTGGGCCCCAGTGGATGTGACTGAGTCCAGGGAGGAGAAGCTCAGTTTTTCCGGGATTTAGCTTCGATTGATTCTGGTTCATCCAGGATTGGATATGAATCATCACGGAATTAAATGTTTTGATGTCGTGAGGGGAGTTAAGGGAGAAGATGATCTGAAGATCATCGGCGTAGTTGTAAACAACTGCGTCCCATTTCTGGAGGGATTGAATCAGGGGCCTGAGGTATAAATTAAACAAGAGCGGTGAGAGGGAGGAGCCCTGAGGGACTCCGCAGACCACGGGCGTTTTAGTTGCAGTGTAAGGGCCTAAGCGGACGGCCTGAGTTCTGCCAGTCAGAAAGTACTCAACCCACTTAAGTGCGGAGCCCTGGATGCCCGCTTGCCTGACACGGTGGAGAAGGATGTCATGGTCCACCGTGTCGAATGCGGCGGACAAATCCAGAAGTACAAGGGCTTGAGAAACTCCTGCGTCTGCGTTCCTCCTAAGTGTCTCCAAGACTGCCAAGATGACAGCCTCAGTAGAGTGACCTCTCCCCAAGAATTGGAAAAGAAGGAAGACAAATGGGTCAGAACCAGGGTGAAGCAGAAAACTCAGAATCAAGGTGGTGACAAAAAGAAGCAAGATGCTAAAACCTCATATAAGGGTGGGGAGAAGGGTAAAGACCAAAAGTCTTCACAAGGGCCCCAAAAACGTACATCAGGGGGGGAGTCATAGTCTAACTAGGGAAAAAGAAACCTTGGTGTCATATCTGTAGAGAGAAGATACATTGGACAAAGGATGCCAGCTGTCCAAGGGCCAAGGAATCTACTTCAGCCACCACTGCCCCTAAGGCAACTGTTCCCCCTAGCTCAGTTCCAACTGGTGGTGTATAAAACAAGGGTATAGTAGGGTTAACCTTGGGATCTGAGATGGATTCTGGCCTAGTCCGAATGCCAACTCAGGCTGTTTTAGTCTGTGATGCAGGCATGGATATTGCCTCCTTATTTGTCAGTCCCAGTAATCTGGGCAAATACAGACATCAGCCTTTGATCAATGGTAAGGAGGTCATGGCATACAGGGACACAGGTGCAAGTGTCAAAATGGTGACAAAAGATCTTGTGGCCCCTGAATAGATCATACTTGGTGAGATGTACCAAGTGACCAATGCAAGCAATGTCAGGACAGACCATTCCTTGGCAGTTGTGATTTCACTTGGGGAAGGGTAACTGGCCCTAAGAAAGGTGTTGTTAGCTCAGACCTCCCTGTAGAATGCTTATTGGGCAATGATTTGGAAACCTCAGCTTGGGCTGAAGTGGAACCAGGACACATGCAGAAATGCTGGGCATCCCTGTACATGTGTTTGCCATGACCGAAACCAGTCCTAGGATGCTTGTTTCCAGTCCCGGGAGGACCTGGCCTGGTAGTTCGGGCTGGACTGTTCCTGTTGGGCGCAGGGTCAAGACTGATTTTCATATGGCTGGGTCCAAACTAGAATGGCATGGTGAGCAAAAACACGATGGATTTAGGCCCAGATCTTTGTGCTGTGGTGAATGTATGACATTGTTCTGCCTCCGGTCCATCAATTGTTGTTTTTGCAAATGACTAGGTCACAGGCAAAAATGTCTTCCACTGAACAGGCCCTGGATCCTGAAAAGATGGACCAGGTGCCTTCTAATAGAAGGAGCAGAAAGGGTAAGGCAGTGTCTTCCCCCTGCCTCAGAGTGAGGCTCAGTCTCTTGAGGCAGATGATCTCAGTCCCTGTGAAGGAACTGTCTCAGAGGAACTTGAACCTGACCAAGTTGAGTTCTTGGGGACAGGGGGCCCTTTCAGGGCGGATCTGCGCCAGGAGCAGCTGAGCTGCCCCTCTCTGGAACCCCTCAGACAACAAGCTGCTGCTGAGAGTGCCAGTGGGTCCCACAGGATCTACTGGGATTATGGACTTCTGTATTCAGACGGTAGAGACCCCAAACCTGGTGCTACCAGGAGGATGGCCATACCTCCGAAGTTTAGAGGCTTCCTATTAACACTGGCACATGATATCCCATTGGCAGGACACTTAGGTCAAAGTAAGACCTGGGACAGACTTGTCCCTCATTTTCACTGGCCTCACATGTCAGAAGACACAAAGGAGTTTTGTCGCTTCTGTATCACTTGCCAAGCCAGTAGTAAGGCAGGTGGTACTACAAAGGCCCCCCTGATACCACTACCTGTGGTGGGGGTTCCCTTTGAGAGGGTTGGGATTTACATTGTTGGCCCATGGATCCTCCATCTGCATCTGGGCACAGATTCATACTAGTGGTGGTGAACCATGCCACTAGGTATCCAAAGGCAATTCCCCTTAGGACTACCATAGCACCTGCAGTGGCTAGAGCTCTCCTGGGAGTATTTTCCAGAGTGGGTTTCCCTAAGGTGGTAGTATCAGACAGAGAAGCAAACTTTAAGTCTGGTTATCTAACTGCTATGTGGAAGGAGTGTGGAGTGAATTACAAGTTCACCACACCCTATCACCCACAATACAATGGGTTAGTTGAGAGATTCAACAAAACCCCCAAGGGCATGATAAAAAGTCTCCCTGAAAAGCTTAGGCACAGATGGGACATCCTTTTGCCCTGCATTCTCTTTGCCTACAGAGAGGTTCATCAGAAGGGGGTTGGTTACAGCCCTTTTGCACTTCTGTTTGGACATTCAGTTAGGGGTATCTCATGTTTGGTTAAGGAGGGATGGGAGTTACCTCTAAAACCATCTAAATAGAACATAGTGGACTATGTACTTGGGCCCTGCTCCAGGATGGCTGAATACATGAAGAAGGCATCCAAAAACCCTGAGGCTAGCCAGGAATTGCAAAAGGTCTGGCATGACGAAAAGGCTGTTTTGACTGTATATCATCCAGGATAGAAGGTATGGGTGCTGGAGCCTGTGGCCCCAGCAGCTCTCCAAGATAAATGGAGTGGGCCCCATACCATTCTTGAGCAAAAGGGAGAGGATACCTATCTAGTGGACCTTGGAACTCCCAGGAGCCCCCACAGGGTGCGCTATGTGAACAGGCTCAAGCCATATGTGGACAGGGTCGACATGGGCTTGCTCATGGCTGCTGATGAGGGACAGGAGGAAGAGAGTGATCCACTCCCTGATCTCCTCTCACAGAACCCTGATGATGGTTCAATTGATAGTGTAGCCTTGTCAGGCAGCCTCACTGAATAGCAACAGACTGATTGGAGGAAGGTCCTCAATCAGTACAAACATATGTTTTCACCGACTCCAAGTCAGACTACCTGGTGTGCACATGAGGTGGACACAGGTGACCGTCTGCCTGTTAAAATAAGATTTACAGGCAACCTGATCATGTCAGGGACTGTATCAGGACTGAAGTCCAGAAGAGGTTAGAACTGGGAGTGATTAAGCCCTCAGATAGCCCTTGGGCTAGTCCATTAGTCCTAGTACCAAAGCCTCACACCCAGGGTGGTAAGAGAGAGGGGAGGTTCTATGTTGACTACAGGGGACTCAATGCAGTTACTAGGACTGATGCTCATCCAATTCTAAGGGCAGATGAACTAATTGATACTTTGGCCTCAGCCAAGTTCTTAAGTACATTTGACCTGACAGCTGGTTACTGGCAAATCAGATTAGCTGAGGATGCAAAAACAGCATTTTCAACCCTGAATGGGCACTACCAATTTGTGGTGATGTCTTTTGGCTTGAAGAATGCACCTGACACATTTCAGAGTTTGGTGAACAAAGTTCTCACAGGTCTGGAAGCCTATAGCGCAGCTTATCTAGATGATATTGCTGTCTTAGATCCTCCTGGGAGGATCATCTGGCCCACCTGAGAAATGTTCTGGAGGCCCTGAAAAAGGCAGGCCTCCCTATCAAGGCCACAAAGGGCCAGATAGGGCAGAGTAAGGTTGTATACCTAGGCCACCTTGTAGGTGGAGGACAGGTTCAACCATTGCAGAGCAAAATCCAAATCATCATGGATTGGGTTGCTCCAACCACTCAGACTTAGGTCAGAGCTTTCTTGGGCCTGACTGGGTACTACAGGAGGTTTGTCAAAGGTAATGGCTCCAGAGTGACCCCTTTGAATGATCTAACTTCCAAAAGAATGCCTAAGAAAGCGCAGTGGACAGTCAGTCTGCTTCAGGTCATCAAATGCTTTTTAACAGCTATGTGCACTGCTCCCATTCTGCAAAGTCCTGACTATTCCAAATAATTCATTGCTCAAACTGATGCATCTGAGTTGGGAGTAGGGGCTGTGTTATCACAACTGAATGAAGAGGGTCAGGATCAGCCAGTAGCTTTTATTAGCAGAAGGCTCACCCCAGAGAGAAACGTTGGTCAGCTGTTGAGAGGGAAGCCTTTGCTGTGGTTTGGGCTCTGAAGTAGTTGAATCCATACTTGTTTGGCACTCACTTCATTGTTCAGACAGACCTTAAGCCCCTCTTGTGGCTAAAACAGATGAAGGGTGAAAACCCCAAACTTTAGAGGTGGTCCATTTCCCTACAGGGGATGGACTATACAGTGGAACGTAGACATGGGAGTAACCATGCCAATGTAGATGGACTCTCCAGATATTTCCACTTAGAACATGAAGCCTCAACTGGTCAAGGTTAGTTTAATGTCCTTACGTTTGGGGGGGGGGGGGTTGTGTGGGTAAGTAGTATCTGCTTGTTCTGGTTACCCCCACTTCCCTTGCCGTCCCCATTCTCGCCACTGTCCGTGATCCATACAGACCCTGTGGACCTCCAAGACAACAGAAGAATCTCCCTTGGGGTGAAGGAGTCACTCCCCTGCAAATGCAGTCACCATAATGCAACTGACCAGTTTGCTGATCCTTGTAGGAAAGTAGTATCCGCTTCTTATGGTTACCCCACGTTTTGCTGATGACACACTGTTTTTGGCCTAGTCTGACTGAGATCCTGCTAGCCAGGACCCCAGTCTATCTGCTTCCTCCCTTAAATTGATATGCATGTACTTTAGGTACACTCCAGATTGGATTCTGGGTTACCGTTAGTATATGGTACACCATGTAAACCATATACCCATGTACCCAGGGCATATGTCCCCCAGAGGCTTCCCATGGGCTGAAGCATGTATTATGCCACCCCTGAGAGGCCATCCAAATTGACACAACCAGACTGCTACAGCAGACTGTGTAAGCTGGTGCTTGCACCACTTACTTAAGAGATAGGTTCACTATATCTATTTAAATCACTACACTTAAATACCTATCAGTCACCCCTATTGCAGGCCTTAACAATCCTGAAGGCAGGGTGCTGGGTTTTACGTGACAGGGTGCCCCTGCATGAGCAGAGCCCCTCTGCAGCCTTCGGAGACCATTTTTTGGGGCTGTCTGTGTCTGCAGTAAATGCGAACTTTAAAACAGCTGCTTAGAAACATGTCGTGTTTTGTGTCAAACACCTTGGAATCATACCTCCATGTCAGAAACTGGTGTGCGAGGTATGATTCCACCCTTCCAAAGGGACATATGTGGGTCACCGGTCTACCAGTTACCAGCTTTCTCGACCTGGGCAGCACAAAATGGACGCTGCCAGCCACAGACACGATTCTGCTCTCCTGCTGCTGAGCCAAGCTTGAGCAGAGGAAGACATGACAATAGGCATCCTGTCACAGGGAGATGTGACCACCTTCCAGACAGGGGTTAGTGTATTGGGGCTGGGTGGGTGCACTCAGAGTGCCATAAAGTCTGCACTGGTGGCACATTTGGTGTCCTTGTGCATAGTACAGCTCAAACCAGTTCTGGGAGCCATTTGCTCCTGCTCTGGCACGAAACTGGACAAAGGGCATGAGTGTAGCCACCCCTCTTTCCTGCCCCTCCCCTAGGAAGGTCAACAGAATCTTTCCACCCATTCCCATGGGTATAAAGTGGGTTACCTGACTACATGACTTTAGATTTTACCTGGACAAGATTCTGCTAAGACGAAACCAAGTACTTTGGCTGCCTGCAGGACATTGGACGACTGAAGAATCTCCCTTGGAGTAAAGTAGTTACTCCCCTGCAAAAGCAGGCACCTAAACGCATCTAACCGGTTTGCTTCTCCCAAGCTCCTGAGGACTCTGAAGATTTCAGCAACAGAGGAGGTGGTCTCCCGAAGGTCCTTAAGGTCGATCTGCCCTCTCAGGGATTCTGAGACCAGTATCCCTAGTGGGGACCGTGCAACCAGAACCCCTGTGCACCGCGTACATTTGCATATGCTTAGTGACGATTCCTGAGCTTGTGCACTGGACGAGCAGTATTTGGACGAGCAGTATTTGCACCGAAGATTTCCGGCCTCCACTCCACGAGTGTCCTGTGGGCTGGTGGTTTGCAAATTCGCTTGCGGTCTCCTCGCGATCCCTGGTCCATTGGCCTGTGGGTCCTGGCGAAGGGTGACCTTGCTAATTCTTGGGCTTACCTGGTTGCTCCAGAAGTGCCCTAACTCTCCATTGCTTGGCAAGTCCCCTGGACCTTGCTGGTCCTCACCATTTCCTGTGACTGTGTGGGTTTCATTTGCTAAGGGTGTTGGTGCTCCAGCCAGACATCAACCCCTCAGCTCTCGACATCCTTCATGGGACAGTTCACCTACGGACTCTGGTCATCCTCGACGTCTCCTGGTCCCTGTGGCTGCAGAGTCAAGCAACCCTTCTTCACTCCTGAAGCACTCGACATCGGTGGGCAATCAACTACCGAGCCCCTGGTCACCTGAAGTGACCACGACTCTGTCCCCTCTGCTTTCATGTTCTTTTCACCTCGAATCCAGGGTTGGATTCCACCGGACATTCTTTGCCCTCTTTGCAGCAGGACTTCTTTGCAGCGCTCCACTGAAAACGACTCTACTTGACCCCTACGCACCCGGCTCTCCTGGGATAGGTAACACGGTTACTTCGGTACTCACTGGTCGGTTGGCCTTAGAGCCTCCTAAGTTCTAAAGCGTTTGCTCGAAGTCCTCTTAGAAGTGTCCTTAACTTGGAAATTTCAAACGCGACTTTCCCAAAGTGGTGTATGGAACACGCTTCTGTGGTTCCTCACTGCACCCGTCCTACGTAGGCTCCCTGTGTCACTCCTCTGGGTGGTTCCTAGGGGGCCCAGCGATTATATGTGCCCTGGGCCCTGTGTCTAGTTAAGTCATTGTTATACCATTTTTTTAGTATATGGTTCGGTCTCCCCCTGGAGCCTGCTATGTATTTCGCTATTTACGAATGTTCTATTGATTCAGTATTATGTGCTTTGTGCCCTAGTCTCGCATAGAGACTAGTAGAGAGTGTTATATTAATAAATACATATTTTTATATAAACACTGTGTGGTTCTCCTTTCAGTTAGTCATTGCATGCATCCTCCTCAACGTACGCTCCATGCACCGACACGCCGTGGAAATCTGGGACCTGATCGACACCCTCTCGCCCGATGTCGCCTCCTTCACGGAAACCTGGACCAACGCCTCCTCCTGCCCTGACATAGCCTCGGCCATCCCCAACGGCTACAAGATCCAGAGAAAGGACAACCCCCACCGCCCAGGAAGAGGACTCGCCATCGTACACAAGACCCCCCTCCGACTCTACATCCAGCACGAGTGAACCCCACTCCAACACCGAGCACCTCCACTTCCAGATCCAGACCAACCCCAGGACCACGCTGTAGGAGAGTAGGATCTGCTTCACATTGGTGCCCCCACTTTTTGCTGGTGTTTCACTGTTTTTCGACCTTAGTCTGGCTGTGGCCCTGCTAATCAGGACCACAGCCTAGCTGCTTCCTCTCTAAAATGGTTTCCATGTACATTAGGTACATATCTAATTGGATTCTGGAGTGCCTTATAAGCCCCTAGTATATGGTATACTATGTACCTAGGGCATAGGTACCTCAGAGGCCTACCAGGGGCTGCAGCATGTATTATGCCACCCCTGGGAAGCACTTCAAAATGACACCACAGGTCTGCTACTGAAACCTGGGTAAGGATGTGCTTGCACCCCTTACTGTGGTATAGGCTACCTATATCACTACCTTATACAGACACACATAAACCTATAAGCCACTCCTATGGCAGGCCTTGACAATCCTGAAGGCAGAGTGCTTGGTTTTATGTGAGAGGGTGCCCAAGCATGAGCTGAGCCCCTCTGCAGCATTTGGAAATACTTCCTTATGCCTGTTCTGTGATACAGCCATACCATATAATCTTAAGTGCATTATAAACACGCGGTAAATGCTAACTTTGGGATAGATGCATCAAAACATATCGTGTTTGGTGTCAAACGCTTTGGAATACTACCCCCCCCCCCCCCCGCCAGTTCTGGCGGCGGGGGTAGCATTCCACCCTTCTAGAGGGAGAGACATGTTCACACTGGCTAAACCCGGTAAAATCTTTCCAAAGCCCTGGCATCACAAAATGGATGTCACTGCCACAGACACGGGTCTGGCCTCCTGCTGCTGACCGAAACTCCGACAGGGGAGACCTGGACAATAGGTTTCCTGTCACAGGGAGGTGTAACCACCTTCCCAGACAGGCAGATGTGTATTGGGGCAGGGTGGGTGCATTCAGAGAATGCTTTTGAGACACTGCCTGGGGCACACAACGTGTCCCTGTGCACAGACCAGTTCAAACTGGTTGCAGGAGCACTCAGCCCCTGCTCTGGCGCGAAACTGGACAAAGGGGAAGGGGTGTAACCACCCCCACCCCAGGCCCACCCATAGGTGGAGCCTTAGAGTTAGTCCATCCCCTAAACTCAGTATAAGTATGGGAATCCAGTCCCTAGGACTTTAGATTACCCTGGACGAACCTCTGAAACATATATCCTTGACCTTCGACTTTCTATCACGACTAGAAGACGGAGGAAATCTCCCTTGGGGTCAAGGAGTGACTCCCCTGCTTGGCAGGCACCAAAGAAGCAACTGACCGGTCTGCATTACTGAAGCTCCTGCCAGACGCCAAAGTCTCTGCATCCCCAAAGGTGGATTTCCAGACTTCCCCGAGGCTTCCCTGAGTCCACAGCAAAGCTGAGGCCCGTGGCTATCGTGGGTAACGTGGAACCGTGACCCCTGGACACCGTGAACTTTTGCAGCAACAACACCTTCCTGGTCATCCTCAAAGTTGTGCTTTGGGCTCTGAGTAGCCACAGCCTTGAGCACATCCTGCACCAAAGATTGTTGGCCTCCACTCCACGAGTGACCCGTTGGCCAGCTCCAAGTGCGACCACTCGAGGCTCCTTCACGATCACTAGCACGTTGGCTAGCAGGTCGCAACGAAGGCAACTCCACTTCTACTTGGGCTTTTCTGGTCGCTCCAGACTTGCTCTTACTTACCCTTGCTGGGTGAGTCCATTAGACTTTGCTGGTCTGCACCGTAGTCCTTTCTCTGCATTCCTAAGACTTGCCGTTGCCAAGGCTTGTTGGGTCCTTTCTGGTCGCCAACACTGCAGCACTCGACAGACTTCGTGGGACAGTTTGAATCCAGCTCGTGGGCTTCGTCGACGCCTCCTGGACCTCGTGGCTGAAGAGTCAAGACACCCATCAACTCACCTGAAATCTGTGGGCATTGGTCCATCCTGCCCTAGTTCACTGGCAAGTGACCCAGACTCTGGCCACTCTGCTTTCAGGTTCCTTACATCCTAGATCCAGGCTTGGATCTCTCCAGACACTTCTCCTCTTCACGGCAGCAGCAGTTCTTTGCAGCCTTCCATCGGAATCGACGACGCGACCTGACACCAAAAGGCACCTATGCACCTGGCTTCCCTGGGTGAGGTAACTCGAGTACTCCAGTACTGTCGTGGGTGCTAGCCCTAGAACTGTCTAAGTCCAAAAGGGTTTGGTCCTGACTCGATTAGAAGTGTCCATAATCTTTCAAAATTCCAACCGCGACGTTCCCCATAGAAGATAATAGGAACCCGCGGTTGTGTTTCCACACTGCATACAGGTCCCGTGGGTCCCCTGTGTCACTACCTTGGGTGGTTCCTTAGGGTCCCAGCGATTCTAGAGGCAATAGGCATACTGCCTAGTTCAGTCGTGGTTCTTATACCACTTTTTTGGTATATGGTTTGGTACGCCCCTAGGGCCCCAACGTGTATTTGTACTTTTACTGATGCTTAAACACTTGTAACTAAAGTACTTCGTACTCCAGTCTCATAAAGAGACTAGAGGGGTGTGTATTATCTTAAATACATATATTTTGAATATATACCTAGTGTGGTTGTCTTTTCATTTGATCATTCAAGAGATTATAGACTGGTAAAACAAGCTGCTTTACATTCCTTCAAGACTTAGCCTGAAGGATGCTCTCCATAGCTACCACTAGGATAGCTTTCACATAAGGTTGTCTTTAACCTATCACCATAAGGGGTTGTGTGGACTGATACGAGGTGCCCACTAGAACTAGTGGATAGCATATATCAGGCCACCTTCTCACACACGCTACGCGGCACCCTCATCTACAGAACACCAGGACCTGGCACCCAGCCAGCTACTACCATCGCTGAGCTTGCCGCACCCCACGGCATCACCTCCATGGACTACATTCTACTCAGGGACCTGAACTTTCCACCTCGACAACTGCAACGACCATGACACCACCACTCTCCTCGACAACCTCGCCAACCTCGGACTGAATCAGCTGGTCAACACATCCACCAACAGAGCTCGACACACCCTCGACCCCATCTTCGCGGGAGGTAAAAAACATCCGCTTCAGCCACACCACCCACCCCCTCTGGACGGACCACCACTGCCTCCAATTCACCTTCAACACCACCGCCGCACCCAAGTCCGCCCCACGCCCTCCAAGACAGAACTGGAGCTAGGTCACAGAGGAACACCTCAACACCACCCTTCTCCAAAACCCTCCCAGTGCCACGACCGACACCAATTCCGCAGCCATAGGATTTCACCACTGGATCGCCTGCTGCGCCGACAATCTCGCAACCCTCCGCAACCCCGCCAAACAACCCCCTCCGAAGGCTGCCTGGTTCACCACAGAACTACAGAAAACCAGACGCGCCTACAGACGCCTTGAGAAAACCTGGCAAAACCAGAGCGCCTTGAAGGAATACCACCAGCGCTTAAGAGAAACCAAACTGACCTTCATAAGAGACAAAATCCAGACCAACTCGACCAACGTCAAGGAACTGTTCAAAGTCATACAGCAGTTCACAAAACCCCCCAG
This sequence comes from Triturus cristatus, assembly GCF_964204655.1. NCBI lineage: Eukaryota > Metazoa > Chordata > Amphibia > Caudata > Salamandridae > Triturus > Triturus cristatus. The sequence goes on along the minus strand of NC_140581.1, from coordinate 1,182,926,489 downwards.
CGAAGCCACGGACGTCACACCTTCCCACGAACTCTGCGACAAGCTCAGATCCTACTTCCATCTGAAGATCAAGGTCCTTTACGACAACTTCAGTGAACAGACGACGGACACCACCACCCCCCTCCCCACCGCCGCCGATAAGCCAAACATCATGACCTGGGATCCCGCCACTGTCGAACACATCACCGCGACCATGAAGAAAACCCACTCAGGAGCCCCAACGGACCACTGCCCACCGCACATATTCCATAGGGCCGCCGCCTCCATCGCACCCAAACTAGCACGGACCATCAACACCTCCTTCAGATCCAGCATCTTCCCAGAAGACTGGAAGCGGGTGGAGGTCAAACCCCTCCTCAAGAAACCAACGGCCAACCCAACGGACCTCAAAAACCACCGGCCCATCTCTTTCCTGCCCTTCGCGCCCAAAGTCACCAAGAGACTCGTAAACACCCAGCTGACGCTTTCATCGAAGAGAACTCCATCCTAGACGCCTCCCAGTCTGGATTCTGCAGCAACCATAACACTTCGACCGCCCTCCTCGCCACCACTGACGACATCCGCATGCTACTCGACCAGGGACACACTGCGGCCCTCATCCTCCTAGACCTCTCTGCAGCCTTCCACACCATTTCACACCGCACACTCACAGCCAGACTTCACGACGCGGGGATTCAAGGAACCGCCCTTGACTGGATCCAATCCTTTCTCTTTGGCAGAACCCAGAGGATCAGACTCCCTCCCTTCCTCTCCGAACCCACCGATATCAACTGTAGATTACCCCAAGGATCATCACTCAGCCTCACGCTCTTCAACATCTACATGGCCCCCCTAGCCGCCATCGTCAGACAGCATGGGCACAGCATTGTATCCTACGCCGATGACCCCCAGCTCATCCTCTCACTCACGGAGAATCCAAAAGACACCAGACTCTGCTTTCAAGAAGGAATGAAAAACGTGGCAGCCTGGATGACGGACAGCTGCTTGAAGCTCAACTCAGAGAAGACCGAGGTCCTCATCCTCGGACCCTGCACCTCTGCCTGTGACAACACCTGGTGGCCCTCCGCCCTCGGGAATCCACCCACCCCTACAGACCATGCATGTAACCTAGGCATCATCCTAGACTCCTCCCTCTCCATGAACCGCCAGATCAACGCCGTCGCTGCCACTAGTTTCAACTGCCTGAGCATCCCCTGTAAGACCTTCAAATGGATCCCCCCGACTGTAGACGGGCCGTCACCCACGAGCTCATAACCAGCAGACTGGACTACGGCAGCGCCCTATATGCCAGAATCAACAGAACTCTTCTACACAAACTTCAAACCATCCAGAACGCCACGACCAGACTCGTCCTCGGGACAACGTGTCACGAACACATGACCCAACACCTACGAGACCACCACTGGCTCCCCGTCGAGAAGAGGATCACCTTCAAACTCCTCACCCACGTCTACAAAGCCCTCCACAACATTGGACCCAAATTTCTCAACAAGAGAGTATCCTTCCACGTACCCAAGGGAACCTCCGCTCCACCGACCTTGCCCTGGCAGAGATCTGCCACAGCCACAGAAACAGAACAGGCGGGAGAGCCTTATCCTACATCGCAGCCAAGACCTGGAACGAGCTCCCTGTGAACATCAGCCACTCCCCGACCCTACACACGTTCAGGAAGGACCTCAATACCTGGTTCTTCGACTGATCCGGAGCTGCACCCCCCCTCCCCCAGCGCCTTGAGCGCGCTTCATACACCCCCTGATTGATTGATTGATTGATTCTGGAAAAACAGGCTGCTTTACATTCCTTCAAGATTAAGTCTGAAGGCTGTTCTCCATAGCTACCACTAGGATAGCTTTTCAATAAGGTTATCTTTGACCTTAGACATCATAAGGGTCGTGAGGCCTGGTACAAGGTGCCCACTTTAATTAGTGGACAGCATATACCAACCCACCTTCTCACAATCCTGAGCTCCTGCAGACTCAGAGGGCTCCAGCACACACAGGAGGTGGGTTTCTGAAGGTCTGCAAGGTTGAGCTGCCCTCTCACTAAGTTTGAGGTGGATATCCCTCATGGGGACCGTATACTCATACCCTTGTGCACCGCGTTTGTTTGAAGCTGCACATGCTTGTTGTCGTGCAACAATTTCGTGCATTGGGCCATTTTCTAGCCCTGACCCCAATGCATCTTTTCAGAGAAGGACTCCGGCATCCTCGCACTCTGTGCCTTGCTAGCTGGTATCCTGTGAAACCGCCTGAGGTCTCCTCGCAACTCCTGTGCCTTCGGCCTGTGGGTCCACTTGAGGGTCAACTTTACTTTATTTGGGCTCCCCTGGTTGCTCCAGGCCTGCCCTGACTCCCCTTGCTGTGGTGGGTTTCCTGGTCCTTGCTGGGCCAGATCGACACCGAATTTGACCATCAACTTTATTTGTTGCTACTTAAGGCTTGTTGGTGCTCCCGCCAGACACTGACCCCTCAGCACTCTTCATCCATCCTCCAGCTCCTGGTCGTCCTAGACATCTCCGGGTCCTCCCAGCTGAAGAGTCAAGATCACCGTCAACACACCTGAAGCAACCGACATTGGTGGGCATTCGACAGTATCCCCTCTGCTTTCAGGTTCTTCTCATCTAGAATCCACGTTTGGATTCCACCGGACACTTTTCGTACTTCCAGAAGCAGCATTTCTTTGTTGACATCCATAGAGAAAAACTAGGGTTTCCGACGCCACTTCGTGTTATGTACCCGGCTCCTCTGGGATAGGGAATTCTGGTACTAAGGTAGCCACAGTTGGGGTGGCTCTTTAAACTCTTAAATTCTGAGGGTTGTCTTCGTAATCTGCTGGGAAGGGTCCTTAATCTCTGATTTTCCAACCGCGACTTTACCATTGAATTGTACGGAGCACGCGGTTGTGTATTCACTCTGCACCCACCCCCCGTGGGGTCCCTACTCACTCACCTTGGGTGGTCCCTTGGGGTCCCAGCGATTCTACACCTTCTAGACTAGGTCTAGTCCCGAGTCGTGGCTCTTATACCACTTATTTAGTATATGGTGTGGTCTCCCCTGGGAGCCCACTGTGTATTGTGCTACTTAAATTTGATTTGTGTTCTATCCTCGTGTAGAGGATACTAGAGAGTGCTATACATAATAAATACATATTTTTATAACTACTGTGTGGTTTCCCTTTCCTTTAACCAATACTATAAGATTGCATTCTGGTAAAACCAGGTGCTTAACATTCCTTCAAGACTTAGCCTGAAGGCTGCTCTCCATAGCTACCACTATGATAACCTATATTGAAGGCTATCTTTGACCTAATCACCATAAGGGTTGCTTGGACTGGTACAAGGTGCCAACTTTAACTAGTGGACAGCATATACCAGGTCAACTTCTCACACATGCTCTACAAGAGATGCTGTAAGTGAACAGCAATGCATACCAGCATTCCAAACTGCTTTGAAGCAGCATGTTAAAATGTAAACTCCCTAGCCAGAAGACACATCCCCTGAAAATGACCTTTTGAGCATGAAGGCCATTTTGAGAGGAAAAAGAAAAAGGAAAAGCATATATCAGGCATCCTTTACCACACAAACTGGGAAAGACAGTTTTAAAATAATAACATCTGCTACTCGCAGGAACACCAATCTGGAGTGACCGAAAGGTAGACATGCCAATGCCCTAATAAGGCTAGTCCTTCGAAAACATAAAAATCCTGTATCACCTATACAACCAAGTATACAGACAACTGAAGAACATATAAACAGAGACATAGGAATTAAGACTATGTATCACTTCCCCTATCATGGAAGCGCCTTAATGCAGAGTCGACCTGAGTCCCAGAAAGATGGACGCCGTCAAAGGGCATATTGACCAAAGGGACCTTGACAGCCTCCAAAAAACCTGAAGTTCTTAACCATGCATGACGCCGTAGTGCCACCGAAGATGCCATGGCTTAGCTGCCTGATGGCCATCTCTAATCAGCCGCTCATTATCAGAATGGAGGTTATCCGGAAGTGATGGCAACATAGTCTGCAAAGAATCCCACAAAGTGTGGGAAAAACGCTCAAGAGCACAAGACGTGTTTGTGGGCCTTCAAGAAAAACTAGCAGAAGAAAAGATGTGCTTGCCACATGCATCTTGACTCTTAGATTCTCTATTCAATGGAGTCTTAGGTGAAGAATCCATATCCTGTTAAGATGTAGCAGCCTGAACTACCAGACTGCTACAGACTACTAGTGGTAAGATGCCTGAGGAGACAAACTGGGTCTCCAGAAGCAGGCAGGTGCCTGCTAGATATAGCACGGTCCACCATAGGCAGTGACAATTCCAAAACTGCAGTAACTCTCCTCAACATATCCTCAACATATCAGCATAGGTGGAACTTGCTCAGTAGAGAGACTAGGAGGGGAAAGAAGCCCCAAGGCTGAGGAAGACTCCAGCTCACTAGCCTCACCAAGTGCAGATATCCAACTCTTCTCCACTTGAGGTGGAATAATCTCAGAAATGGCCTGAAATGGCCCAGACTCCCTTGTATCACCCTCCACAAGGTGACTCCCAGAAGTCTCCTACAACTCAATTTATAAAGGGGTCAAAAGGGACTCTAAGTTTAAGGACTACTACACCTCCAATCCCTTCAGAAACTACAAAAAACTAACAGAAGGTGTCAAGTCCATTGAGAGAAGGAATAGCGAACCACTAACCGCTGTGAAAAGGTGCATGAAAACCCTCAGGTGGTGGGGACAACACCAAGCTGGAGTTTAAGAGTTCATCAGCCCACCTTAACTGGCGGAGCATCGTCGCCGAGATCGCCTTCGGCTCCTGGAATGGCCCCATGAATGGACCTCCATTTTGGAAGATGAAGACCGAGGAGTGAAGTCTCCGTGAACTGCGGAAGACGCGCCGCCAGGACTTTCATATGGCATTCCTTAACAGTTTCGGTTTCAGCCTCTGGCAGTTGTGGTGTTCTTCCAAATGCCACATACAAACTGAATGTGGGTCTGTAGTTGACATTTGTTGAGTACAAGACCCACAAGGCTTAAAGCCTGACGACATGGGAAAATGGCACTCTGTTCCCAACCAACAAAAACTGTTTAAGTAGGCTAGGAAAAATGGCCTGAGGAATCTTTTTTCCGGATCTGCATTGCAGCGCAGCGCAGAAAAGTAGAAACTGACATCCAAAGGGGACTTATATGACTCCACTGATGTCACAACCGGAGTCGACGTCATCATGGTGTCGTAAGGCGCCATCCCCCGGTGCACAGAGAGACTGCTGAAACATTTCCAGATCCAGTCTAACACCTGGAGAGAATTGAAAAGTTAAGGAATCTGCTGCTAGATGTCTCTATCAGACATAGGCCAAAACATCAAAATTTACAGAAGATGCAGAAATGGATGTTCGGCACCTATACAAATATGTTTAAGCCAAGGCACAAGGTGAGGCTGATAGGCCAGGTAGAACCTTTGCTTTGCTGACTTGCCCGGCACAACAGTCACAGGTGATACTGCATATTATGGACGATAGTGGCAATGCATTATATCACGTAGATAGCCTTCTGGCAGAATTTGTTGATTACTGCTTTAAGCTCTTCAAATCCCACACCTCAAGAACAGGGAAGGAATTTGTCACAGACTTTGAGCATATCTCATTGGCGTGGATTGAGGAACCCCATCGTCTATTCCTGGACTCACCACTCACGCTTAAAATAATCACAATGGTTATTGCAGAACTGGCCAAATGTAAGACCCCAGGCAATGATGGGTTCCCCTCGGAATTCTATAAGCCATTCTCAAAATGAGTAGCCCCAACTTCTCGAAGAATATAATGAGGTGTTGGAAAAAAGCACACTTCCCCTTTCATTTAATGAGACTGTTCCTATTACCCTTCTAAAACCGGATAAAGCATCAACAAGCACAGACACCTGGAGACCAACATCAATACGGATGCAGATTACTAGCTAAAATCCTGGCTGATCGCCTGCTCGTGCTCTTCTCTGACCTGGTCCTCCCAGACCAGGCAGGCTTTATCCCGGGCCACTCCACTGCTCACAACCTCAGTAAACTCTTTGCTTTGTTGCAACAACTAAACCCAGATGAGGAGGTAGCAGTGCTATTTTTAGATGCCACGAAGGTCTTCGACTCCTTGGAATGGCCTTACCTATTTGCCGTTTTGACCCGTGTGGGGATACCGCCCACCTTTCCTAACCAAGTCCACCCTTTATACAGGAACTCCACAACAAGATTCCGCCTCAACAGACTGTTTTCCAACCCAATCTCCATAGCGAAAGACACCTGTCTACTCTACTGTATGGCCTGGTGGCAGAGCTCCGAGCCTGCATTTCCCAACGTTTGCACAGACACAGGCGCCTCACAATTTCCCCGCACAATGTCATCATATCCTTGTATGCGGATGACATTACACTCTATCTGTGTAACCCTGCCCAAAATCTTGACCCTGTCATCAGATAGTTCATATTATTCAAAGCATTGTCTGGTACAAGTCAACCATTCTGCCGCAAACGCTGGCCACACAAACGAATATGCTTGACTTCCACCTGACTTGGTCCACATTCTCTGTAAAATACCTAGCCATATAGATTAATACAGACAGGGTCACGATACTCACAGAAAACTATGGTGTTGCCATTGGGAAAATATAGGCCGAAATATGGAAAATGGAATGACCTAATGATCTCTCTGATGGGTAGGATTGCGTTGATCAAAATGATCATACTACCCAAGCTACCATACCTGTTCTGCAACAGACCGATTCCGCTCACACAATGTTTTTTCAAAACACTCCAATCACTCCTGTCCTCCTTGGTGTGGGCAGGTAAACAGGCTTGGGTCCGCTGGGAAACAGTAACATTGCCCTGTGAGCAGGGTTACCTTGCTACCCCAGGTGTTGAACTTTATTATCAGCACATATAATAACTGGATTAGTGCCTTCCCAGTCTATACTAGTAAAGGCTTCTGTAGACATTCACTTACTCCATATACATTTGACATTAGAATATACAGCCTACACATTTAAATTGTGGCTAATTTCAGGACAATCATGCACGTATGATGTATAAACTAAATACATAACATATATATTACGATAAGGATGTTTCCCATACATATTTGATGATTTTCACTAAAAGATGAAACTTTTACGATTCATGACATCTCTTTCCAAATAGGTGTATGTTAGAATATTGAATAGAAAAATATCATCTGACATACATATGTTGTGCTATGTATCACTTACAAGCGTATTGTTCCAGTGGATGTTCATTTTCCATTATTAAATCCAGTAGGATAATATCTTTAAAAAATATATTTATGTCCAATAACATTCTGACAACAACATTCTGCTACCACCATGGCTTTCTACACGTCATGTAAATACTGTACTGATTGGTGCACTGCTTGCGCCACATTTATCTGGGCAGTTCATTGGTATTTTAGGAGCTCTAAAAATATGGGAGCCCTACTTCTAGCAATTTGTGAATGGCCCAAACGTTTGCCTTTTTGCGCTGTGAAACTTGTTGGTCCTGCCTGTCCCTGACTACACTTTGGATGTTCTCTTCTTCTTAGGGTGGAACCCTTCAGATATCCAACACTAAACATATGCATATTCTACTTCTCAATTAAATGCATAATACATACACAAAGCGTATATTTACAAAGACATTTGTTACACTTAACAAGGATCTTGGATATATGTTGTTTATGTAATATGTGGATTTTAGTCATGCATAACTTGTGACTTTTCTCAACATTAACCATATTCTTCTGTATACAAAGGCTTTGTGAATTGTATTTTTAAGACACATGCAGTAAATCTTTATAAATTAGCATGGACAGCACAGCATTCTCATCCATGAGGTAGGAAAAGTTCAGTGGGAGGACAACACCTTACCTTGCACACATTTTGACAAATCACGCAAATTGAAAACATAATGGGATTTTGCAGGAGTTGGCAGAAGATCAATGCTCATTCGGTTATAAATCTCAACTGCAGCATCTACTATACTTGCTGCACTTTGCTTCACTGCTGGTGGGAAGTCATTTAAAAATCCATTTAAGATAGCCTACATCAATGAGAAAAGGGTCTTAATAAAAAGAAACAAGGACATACACTTAACACATTTCAAACAATAGTTATTACATATTGTCATAGATACCACCAGTGTTTTCTTCATCTCTGACTGTGTCACAATTTGGTGATTCCCTTTTCACTTCTTCTTTTTTTAGTTTCCTGTTTCTTAAAGCTAGTATAAACATTTTCTCTTAACTGTTTACGCTTTCATTCATTTTCAATAATTGTCTAGCTAGTATAAACATGTTCTTTTAACTATTTACACTTTCATTAATTTTTAATAATTACCAGCCACGAGAAATATCATGATAAACTTCATTAACCCTCATTCAGCTATCAGGTATAGAATGTTGCATTCGTTTCGTTTGCAAGATGGCTTCTAACAAACAGTAAAAGTACCAACCCAGCCATAATCACCATGCTGAATATACTTCGTAGTTGTGAGACGGAACAGTCATTTGCCCTGAGTACCCAACTGTACTGTTGTCTGGCTCCCTTTTGTCATAGGCGAACATGGATCATGCTTGTGCACAATGACATAGGCTTGTCTCACGGATTGCCATCTTGTTGGACCGGGTGGGGCACCAAAAGCGCTCCCCCTACAGTGGTGGAAGGCTACCGCCTTCACCAGAAGTTAAGCAGCACAAGCACGGTGGTGGCAGTATACCATGTAGTGATCAGTAGTGGTGAACAGCACTTTTTTACCCTGTGTCACTGGAGTGAGGCCTACAGGCTCAAACACATTTTAAAAGGTTCTGCTGCTGTGTGCTTAACTCACCCTTGGCCTACATCAGGTAGATGTGGAGTACTGTGCTGGGAAGGCTACAGTAAAAGGGCTGAGCAGTACTTTGCAGTATATGTGTGGTTAGTACATGTACTGGATGTATGTATGTCTGAGAGGAATCCATCACATGAGAGATGTAGTTCTGTGCGTGCACAGGGAAAGCCTCTGCTGGGTGTATGTGTGCTTGTGTAAAGTACAATATATGAAGGGTGAAGTGTTGTGCAGTGGGCACATAGTGAGTAAGTGTGCTGGCAGTGTGTGTGTTTGTAAATAACACACCCTGGTTAAAGACAGAACAGTGTGCACAGGCTCAGTGCATGTGGTGAATGCATATGTACGTGTCAGGGTACAATGCATAGAGGTAGCAGTGCTGTACCCAAAGTGTACTGTGAATGTACAGTGAGTGAGTGAATCTGCATGTGGTACATTGTATGGAGGACCCTGGGTTCCATTTTGGAAAGCCCGGGCCTGCCTGGTGAAGAAATGAGGAGGAGAGAAATTCCCTAGACAGATTTGAAATACTACAAACAATACCTCAGGCATTTTATAAAATTGGTTTGCAAAATGCCCAATAATCATGCCAAGCACACCAACATTCAATAGACACACAAACACAATATGTTTCCTTCCGTTAATGTATCTCATCCTCTTTACTGCATCAATTATTCAAGGCAAATACAGTTGGTAACAGTTTGCGCACCCCACAAATAATAGAAAAACGAGAGGGCTAAAGTATAGCATAGCATTTTGTCTTTTCACTGGTGGTAATAATCCCACAGCATGACAGGAAGCACGGTGTGTCCTTAATGGCATTAGTGTGTATAGGGGCAATTTCATAAAGTGTACTAAGTTCCATGCAGATAAAGCATATGACTACTAAAGAGGTACAACCGAAGAGCTATACCACCCTACATTGACTGTGTGACTTTCCCTCTTTCACTGTTCTTCCACCCCAAAAAATATATATCCTCTACATTCAGACTGATCTACTTAAGTCAAGTCAACAAAGATGGCAGTTTTTCTCAAGTCTGCAGTTTTTCCTTATAGTCCGAGGAATAAACTAAAACAGAAGCTAAAATCATCGACAAATAACAAAAGGTCAGAGCTGTATTAAGTGAACAAACACACTAAACAGTTTCTTTTTACCAATGATGCTCATGACTCATGAGAAAAATTTATATAAAATGATCACCTGAAACAAGATCAAGTTCTCAAAATTCTGATTTATCTTTTTCCGTGAAGCTTGACATATGATTAACAGAGCATGAAAGAAAAAGGACATGCTTTTTATACTAATTTCTTTTTTAAATTATTATACATGTAATTAGCAATTAATTGTATTCATTATACCGGGGGGCGTGGCTGGACGCCGATGGAGCAGGGAGCCTAAACCGAAGCTACTGTCAGTGAACTCCCATCACAACCCATCCTGGCCGATATTGAGGGGCCCCTCGAGAAATAAACTCACCCCCGGGTAGAGGAAGGCTGGAGCAGCTGGCGGGAGGTGGCAGACAAGGAACAGTGGCTTGCCTTCACTTCGAAAACTGCCAAATAGAGACGCTGCATAGACAGGCAAGATGGCGCCTGCACTCTGAGCTCCTACTCTGGGGAGCAGCTGGCGACCGACTCTCCTGTACGGTATCCCCGGGTGGGTATCGGGATCGACGGAGCGCTGGAGGTGCGAGACCTAGCGGCCGCCGCCACCCAGAGGCGAGATTGAACGGGGACTGGGCGTAGCGGATGGAGGAACTGGCTCCGAAGGCCTGAGGGGGGCCTCCGCTGGAAGTACCGACATCCGGAGGCTCACCGGCCCCGCTCTGAAGCGAGAGCCCGCTGAGGCCAGACCGGGGGCTGGGAGCCCTGACCGGTGAAGAAACACAGTGGCGTGACGTCGGGAACCCTGAGCCATTGAGGCAACGAGGACAACATACTCTGGGACCGACGGCTGGAGGTGGGGACCCACCTGCGGGGTTGCGGGGCCTGGCCGGCGCAGAAAGGCCGGAAGACCTGGCTGAGTCTTTGGTGGGTCTCGGGAGGAGCCGGCGGACACGCATGCGGAGGGGGCCCACTTCCTGCACCTAGGACTGGTTGGCCGCTGCTACAATCATTGATCCCATTGTCCGGGCGAACGGACAGCATTTGCGGTGGGTGAACCGGAGCAATAGACATTTGACTGATTACTTACCTCTCTACATTACCAGAACGACAAGGGCGGCTGGAATACGGTGGCTACGAGCTGTGAGTGGGAGGACTATTTGGCAGCCCTGAGGGGCAAGCTCACACCCGCGCAGCTGCAGGCTGGATGAGGGGGATAAGCCTGTAAGAGACTAAACCTAGAGCTGGGAGCCGGCCCTCATTGTCCTGTTGCACGGCCGGGGCTGGTAAGGAGAGTGAGGCATACGGGCGGGGCCTACTGCCGAGGTGGATTGTATCCTTGTCGCCACCCACAGCTCACTGCTGGGCTGATCTTACGCCTCTCGGTTGGGATCCACGCTGCAGGTACTAGACATTGGGGACCCTTGCTGCGAGAGAGTCCTACATACGTCCGGGGTAGCAAATCGCTTGTGCCCCTGCTGCCTGACCTGCACTCATACCGCTCCCAGCATGAGGAGAGTGAACAAGGGAAACAGAACAACAGGAGTTGGCGGGCGAAGATAATGGAGGCACGAATGCGCCCCGGAACTCGCAGTGGAAAAACCACCCCCCCAAGACAACTTATCACTTCATGATATACTGAAGGCCATAGAAACGCCGTGGACTGCTGTGGAAACAAAGATAGACACGCTTTTGGAGGATCTGGGCCTCCTGAGGGCGGACCATAGGAAACTGGTAGACCGCGTCACAACGGTGGAGGGTGAGGTCGGCGGCCTGAAACCTCAAGTGTCCACGTCCGCACGCAAACTCAGGGATATTGAAAAAAGGGTCCTGGTGCTGGAGCAGCGAGCGGAAGACACGGAAAACAGGGCACGACGGAATAACATACGGGTTATTGGGCTGCCCGAGAAAGTTGAGGGGAACGATATGGTTCCCTACCTGGAGAACTGGCTACGCACTGAAGTAGTGGAAGAGGGCCTGTCGCCATTTTTCACGCTGGAACGGGCTCACAGGGTCCCGGCCCGGGCGCTCCTTCCTGGGAGACCGCCAAGGCCTGTGGTGGCCCGCCTGCTGTTTTACGAGGACAGAGACCACGTGCTGAGCCGAGCGCGCCTCAAGGGCCAACTCAAAGTAGAGAACAGTACTGTCCGGATCTTCTCCAGGGAGGTACAAAAGCAGCGAGCCTCTTTCATAATGGCGAAAAGGAAACTGCAACAAATGGGGGTGTCGTACTCCATGGTATTTCCTGCTAGACTGCGGATAGTGCATGCTGAAGAGACCAAATTCTTTACTGCCCCTCAGGATGTGTGGGACTGGATAGTGGAGCGGGGACTGCGGGAGCGGCGACGTAGAGGCACAGACCAGCACGAGAAAGGCCACGCACGTCCCCCTGGGAAGGGGGGGATGATTAAGAGCCACCCAATGATGAGGGAGGCCTGCCGAGACAGGGAGAGCGCAATGGCAGCCATAGCCTCCTTGAGTGCCACGAGCCCGCAGGGTGACCCTTCTCTTTCGGGGGAAGAGCAGAGGGACTCTGATTCTCACACCAGCTCGAACACAGTGGGGGATGCCAGTCTGGTTCTGTCCGGCGTGACTCCTAGAACGGCGGATAACCTGATGTGAACTATTCACGGCACGCAAGTATACACCGGATTCTGCAGCTGAGGGTTGGGGGATCATAGCTCGAGACTGTTTTGGGGAATATGGGACGCAGGAGTGGAAACACGAAAATGACTTGGGTGATGGGGGAGATCCGGGGGGGCAGAAGAGCGGGTTTCCCTCCAGTCGGGCACTTGCCTAGCCACCACCTGAACGTTGAGAATTTGACTGGTATTATGCCGGAGGGCAGTTTGGATGGGGGAGATGTTCTCACTTGTCCTGGGGAGGGGGAGTTGGGGAAGTTTAGTTGTTTTCAGTTGGGGGCACTGCTGTCTATAAGTTCGAGGGGGTATGAGCTACAATGCGTAGGCTACTTCCTTCATTACATTGCATTGCACGCCAAGCCAGGGCGCGGGGGCCAGACAGACATAGAGAAGCTACTCCGAGATGTTGACACAACCGATATATAATTTCCTCTCCTGGAATGTCCGAGGGATACACTCTATGCACAAACGGGACAAAATTTTCACCCACTTGAACAGACGAGGGATTCATATCGCGATGCTGCAGGAAACGCATACACTGGCTTCGGAGGAGGCGGCCTTACAGCGCAGGTGGAGAGGGCAAGCATATTACACTGCGTATTCGGCGTTTGCCAGAGAGGTCCTCATTTGGGTCAGAGTGGGGGTCCCCTTACAACATATTGGCCACAAGGTAGATCCAGAAGGGAGGAATGTGGTGGTCACGGGGAGACTAGACTGGAAGGATATTGCGCTCATAAATATCTACGGCCCGAATGTCAACCAGGGTCTGTTTCTGGAGCACCTGTCTGGGACTCTGGCACCGTACGTGACCGGGTCGATTATTATGGGGGGGGGATTTTAATTGTAAATAGCAGACCCGACCCTTGACCGCTCTCACCCACCACTCCGGAATGCCCCAGCGCACAGGGTAGCCGGGGCATTTAGGGCCTGGCAATCTCACTGGGGGTTGGTGGACACGTGGAGACGTACACACCCACTGGACGGGGAATTCTCCCACCTCTCCCATGTACATGACTTACATGTCAGGCTAGACACCTTCCTGTGCTCCCCGGATATGCATGCCCAGTTACAAGGGATGGAATACCTCACTCGCACGGTATTGGACCACAACCCGATACTCACCAGATTACACTGGGGGTCCCAGCGGCAGCCCATCCCCACATGGCGCCTCAAGCCTGAGGTACTAGAAGACCAGGTGTTCCTGCATGAGATTCGGACCGAGATCGTTGCATATTTTGCTGATAACGCTCAGACCACGGACTCTAGTGTGACAGAATGGGAGGCCTTCAAGGTGTGTAACCACTAAACCCAGAATGTATCTGGGATGAGGGAACCAGAGGCACGGGGTAAATGCCGCCACCTGGGTGCCTGGGAGACTTGAGGTGGGCGCCCCGCTGCTTCCGATATTTGGGAGTGCGCATTTTCCACGACATGGCAGATGTAAAAGAGGGGAATATGATTTGATTTTGATTTGATTTGATTTTTAAATTTGTATAGCGCGCGAATGCCAAAAGGCGTCTTGGCGCTGAGATTCCCACTGACTCCTAAGTATGTAGTTAGGGCTGTTTAGCAAAAAGCCATGTTTTGACTCCCTTTCTGAAGGTTTTCAGAGATGGACTGTTTTTCAATTCCAGCGGTAGTTGGTTCCACATTTTTGCCGTATGCACTAGGAAGCTTCTGCCTCCCCAGTTTGTTCTTCTGTATCTGAGTACTTTTATGAGTTTCCTTTGTCCGGATCTCAGAAGTCTATTTGGCTCATACAGTTGTAGGTGTGTTTTTAGAAATTTTGATCCCGTTCCATTTATTGCTTTGTATGCCAAGCATAATGACTTAAATTCTATCCTACTTGCAATTGGGAGCCAATGCAAGCTCTTAAGTTTGTGGCTTACTCTTTCGAACTTTGGAATTTCCAATATCAGCCTCGCTGCTGCATTCTGCAGGCGTTGTAATTTAAGAAGAATTTTCCTCCTTGCTCCGACATATAGACCATTTCCATAATCCAATCTGGACAAGGCCAATGCCGTCACCACTGTTTTCCGAGAGTCATGCGGTATATAAGGTAGTATTTTTCTTATCATTTTCAGGATGTACCAGAGTGATGATGCTAGTTTGCTTGCTTGAGCGTCAAATGAGAGGTTAGTATCTAGCATTATTCCTAGGTTTTTTACCTTTTCCGACGAATCTGGGCATCTTCCCATATCTGTGGGCCACCATAAAGGTGACCATATGTTTGTGTCACCACCTAGTATCAATACTTCACTCTTATCGCCGTTTAATTTCAAGCAATTCATTTGCATCCATTGGCTGATTTTTGTCATGCAGCATTGGAATTTTGCTGCTGTGTCTTGTACCTCTTTGTTTATTGACACCACAATTTGGGTGTCGTCGGTGTAGGATATAGGGGTGAATCCCTCACCTCTTATTATTTGCGCGAGTGGGGCTACATATAAATTAAAAAGCGTGGGGCTCATCGATGATCCCTGCGGAACTCCGCATGGCAAGCTGAACAGATTAGACTTTACTTCTCCTGATTCAACTGAGAATGTTCTATTTTCCAGATATGAGGCTATAAGAGCACAGGTTGACTCATGAATATTTGCTGTTTTTAGCCGTGTTATGAGGATTTCGTGGCTAACCGTATCGAAGGCCGCCGATAGGTCAAGTAATATCAATGCGGCCTTCGATCCGTTATCCATTATTGTCCTGAGTTCTTCCACTGCTGTAATCAAGGCTGTCTCTGTTCCATGCTCCGCCCTAAAACCAAATTGTGAATGGTCTAGCCATTCTCCGTCCATCAGATGTTGGGATAGTTGTTTATTTAGCAGTTTCTCCAGAATTTTAGCGGCAAAAGGGATCCTGGCTATTGGTCTGTAGTTGTTAGGATTTTCGCCGTCCAGATTGGTTTTTTTTAGCAGTGGCCTAATGGATATCATTTTCCATTCGTCAGGGAAGGTGTTGGTAATGATAATTTTGGAGAATAGTTTTTCCAACACCAGGCTTAGTTCAATGAAGCAAGCCTGCATTATTCGGGGTGGGCAGGGGTCTGTTGGGCTACCTGAGTTGCAGGTAAGGATTTCTTTCTGTATCTGCTCAGCTGTAGGTGGTGTGAAACTAAAGGCTGGTATTAGGTCTTGTTGAGTTTCTGATTTAATTGAGTGGGATGAATCTTTTTCCAGAGTTTCACTGTTCTGATTTTTAAAGGAGTTGTATACTGATGAGACTTTGTTAACAAAGAAGTCACCAAGTGTATTGCAGAATTCCAATGACAGTGCTTCCTGATTATTGTTTTCAAACTTTGAAAGTTTTTTGACAGTGTTAAAAAGAGTTTTACTGCAGTTTTTTGACTCATTAATTTTATTAGTGAAGTATCTACCTTTTTCTTCAATTATCAATTTTTTATAATTATTTAATGTGACATTATATTCTTGTCTGAGGTGGGCGTCGTATTTGGTTCTCCATTTTTTCTCTGCTTTTCTGCAAATTTGTTTTTGTGTTCTTAGCGCATCTGAGAACCAGGGTTGTGATGGGGTTTTTCTTTTCACAGTTACCTTTTTTTGAGGGACAGCCGAATTGACTGCCTCATCTATCCACTCATTAAATTGTTTACAGGCTGTATTACAGTTATCATCCAATGTGGGGTAGGATATTTGGAGTTTCTCCTTGAACGCCTGGTTGTCAATTTTAGACCAGTCCTGGTATGTTATCTGCCTAATAATGTCCACTGGTCTTCCCGTCTCCTTTTTAATTTCTAGCGTAAAGGTTACTAGTTTATGATCAGTCCATGGGATAGGGAGAGTCTCTACATTGTGTAGGTTCTGACACGACGAGAAAATTCCGTCTAGTGTATGTCCAGCATTATGAGTTTCGACGTTGACTTTGTTTTCCAGGTCAAAGTTAGCCATAGCATCAATAAATGCTGCTATCTTAGGGTCTGATTTTTTCTCTAAGTGTAGATTAAAGTCACCTAGGATGGTATAGTCGGGACATGTCACACTTGATTCCAGAAAGGGGCTTAGTAAGTCGATTAAGGGGGTTTTCGCATTGGGTGGTCTATATATTAGTATTCCATTAAAAGTGTAATTCTCTATGATCTTTATTTGGAATGACAATGTTTCACAGTCTGCGGTATTACCTTTGTCTGAGGTTTTTACCTTCAATGAATCCTTAGCTATAATCGCTATCCCTCCTCCTCGTTTAATTTTTCTGTCAACTCTGGAGAGGGAGTATCTGTCTGGAATGGCTAAGGCTAGGTCAGCATCTGATGCCTCGTCTGCCCATGTTTCAGTGACGAATAATATATCTATTTTCTGTCCGTTTATTAATTCGGACGTTTGTATATTGTGCTTAACCAGTGACCTTGTATTGATCAGACCGACTTTATAGAATATAGAACAAGCACGGTGCTCCCTTAGGGATAGCATGGCCTTTTGGGGAAGGCTTCCTCTTTCCATGATGGGCCGGGTCTCACTCCTTAAGATGGTGGCTCTCCCTCAGCTGCTATACTTTTTTACCACATTACCAGTGTCGATCTCGGCGGCCTGGTTCCGGGAACTGGATTCCTGCCTATCGGCATTCATATGGGGAGCGGGCCGAAGGCGGGTAGCCCTGAGCACGCTGAAACGGCCCCAAGTAGAGGGGTGTCAGGAAGCAGGCATCGCGCGTCTGCATCGACTACACTTCCCAGACCAACCGGGGATAGAGCGGGAGGAGCCGCGGGAATAAATAGCCATGACGCACACCCGACGCTGTGCGTAATTCAGGATGAATGAGTTCAGCTTTCCCGAACCCGTTCCCAGACATTCGTGAGAGCCGCGTCGATGACTTCCTCACCGGCTTATGAGAAGGGAATTTAGTTTCGTGAAAGGGGCCTGGAAAACCCCTCCCTCGCCTTCCTGAGGAAATTTGGAGACCGAGATTCCGTGGGGACCAGAGCGGTTGACGCGCACGCGAGGATCGGCGTGCACGCCTGAGCCGGGTTCTGCCTTCGGTCTGGTAAGCACCCACAGGTATCAGCGCCGGAGCTTGATTCTCACAAGGGGGAGTGAGCCTTCTTGGGGACGTTTAAGGCTGATTGCCTATGTTTAGGGCGCGTAGGAAGCGCTAACACTAGTACATCAGGAGTGACTCGTTCCCGTTTGGTACCGTATCCTAGCTTCTATAAGCTGGGGTGCTTTGATTGCATTTGGATATTGTAAAAGGAGCGGGGGTCCAGGAGCGGTGAGGCAACCGTTGCGGACTTCCTAGAACGCACTATCTTGACAAATTAAAAGGTTCACAGTAGACCAAGGTTCATGTATTTCTAGAAGGAACACCGCTTTTTGTTACATGATTTCGGGGGCACCCACTTCCCTGTCTCTTAAACCACAACAAGACTATCCACTATATTCTGGGTGGAACACATGAGACAATAGGAAGTTTGCTTTCGCTCTTTTCATTCCAGGAGGGCCTCATCCCATGGATAAAGTTATAGAGTTGTGATGTGCCGGTATGCTAGCGAGGTGTATGGTTATGGGTCTGATTTAGGTGTGGGCTTGCTTATGGCGGAATATTGAGGCTCACAAATTAGATCATTGGCGATCTTAGCGAGAATTAATGAGTGTAGCATTTCAGGCATGTAATGTAGTATGTTGTTTTTGTGTTTATATTTCTTTACAGGTTCTACTCCCTGCTGTTCCCATCCTTCCCTTCCCTCGCTTGATTGCTCCAACCTTCCGTGCCATTAGTGCAGGAGTTGGGGACGTCGAGAGGTGGACCCCCTATAGCATCGCCCGAATCCTGAGGAGTATCTGACCTGGGACGGAATCGTAACAAGGGGGTCCTAGCACTGCCAGATATGGAGACTTACTATTTGGCAGGACAACTGCAGAGGCTCACTCAATAAGTGGCGGGAAGCATTGACCAGGATAGAGGAGTACCACCCTTCACTCTGGACAGGATGGAGGTGTTTCACACACTTTTAGGAACTGCTCAGCCCAGACAGGCTAGTAGCAACGAGCATAGTGTGATCAGATGGTGTTGGAGTGGGTGCCGGCAGAAAACCAGTACGAAACAGCCATACTCGCCAGAAATGGCGATGACGATACTGGGCGCCTACCCCATGGAGGAAATTGGCGAGGTATAGATGACTGGGTGCAGGCGGGGGCTACAAAGGTGGGACATCTTTTCCAAAATGGGGAGCTGATACCCTTTGAGGACTTTAGTACTGACTGGGGCGTTCCCCTAGGGGCATTTCCTACTCTATGGGGCAGTTACGGGGGCCCTGAGGCGACATTGGGGGACGAGTACGACGGAACTGGTGCGATAGGCCACCTACGAATATATAAGCCTGGCCAGGGGAACCATCAAGGCAGTTGCATGTCTTTGTAGAGCCATTTGGAGAGACACCATATTGCCACTAGACCGGTTGAAAAACCAATGGGAGGTGGATATAGCCAGTCCGACAGCAGATAAGGACTTGGAGAAAGTACTTGAACAAGTGGCTACAGTCTCCAGAAATGCCCATTTTAATCTAATTAGCTTCTATACGTTCCACCGGGCTTATCTGACCCCGGAGCGTATTAATAGGTATTTCAAGGTTGTAAACAAAGATTATCATTTGGAAAGCACTAGAACTTAAGTGGATGTGATAATTTATCCGCTCACACTCTATCTTCATTCATCAACATTCAGGTTCTCACCATACCACAAGAGAGATATACATACAAACCCCCAGGTCAACAGACTAGAATCAGAGTTTATATGAGAAAATATAACTATTTATTCATGTTGATATCATACATAAAATTCATCCTTAGTCAATATTTTCACAATGTTCTAGACATTGAAATATTTTAAAGAACAATTTGACACTTGATATACGTTTGGTATTTAAAAACAAAGGACATAAAATAAAATAAAAATTTAAATGAATAAAATGAGAGTACATCAGAAGACAGAGAATTATGTCATTGGAATGTACACATCCGTGATCCCACAATGATTAAGGCAGGAATCCGAAACTATAATCATAAAATTCTGTAATTCCAGCCTAAACACAGATGGTGTCTCTGTGAAGTGCGTCGACGCGTTTCGATGGTACCAATTATAAAACCATCTTTCTCAAGACTGTGATATGTAACTCTCTGTTAAAATAATCGTGTCCAAGACATGTTGTTCACACCTCAATATGCCGCTTGAGAGGTGGTTATCCAATTGACTGGTGTCCAAGCTTGGACCTACAAGATCAGGGTTGTCACCTCCGTCTTTTTTGAATTGTCACCTCACTTGCAATTGGGTAGACTTCTTGTGTCTAATGATAGTCGACACTAAGGGTAAATCAGCAACTGTTGGCTTTAGTCACTGCACGTCTAAAAACCCTGGCCGCTGTTACACCTGCAGGCATACATGATATAAACTTTGCCTTGCTTGCGAGTTGTAAACTTCGCTCTTTAATCTTTGAAGACAACACTTGTGTTCGGTTAGAGTCCTTAATTTAATTGGGCTCCGTCTGGAAATGAGCGTCCGGTTTATTCGTAAAGCATTAAAGCATTCTTCTGCTCTCACTGGCCTTGCAGTACCATAAGGCATACACAGCTCTGGCAAAGCACCTCAATCCTGGTGTTCAGTGCTCCTTGCTCTCCCACTTCTGCGTCTCTCACAGACGTCTGTTAATGTGCCTCAATCTTCCACTCGAATCCTCCTCACGGTTTTTCCAATACTGAGATCCAAACAAAACCCCTGAAAATGTACCTCAGTTCTAATCCACAGTAATCCTACTGCAGTACGAGTATACAAACTGAGCCCTACCCTAGCAACTCAGTCCTGATTTGCAGGACAAGCTACTGTTAGATAGCAGGATCACACCATGTACCCATGAAAAGCTCTGCCTACATACTGTATTCCTGATTTGCAGCACTTGTATTCCAATACAAGGCCTCATACACAGGTCTGCTAATGTGCACCTGTCCAAACCTGCAGTGCCACCCTTTTATACCATGTGGACATTATTTAAGCAATATTTATGCGAAATTGCGATAGAAAAGGGGACACAATGCACAAACTGTTGCACTTTTGACTGAAAAGAAGTGTACTTATATTGAGATTGATTGTTTTGTTTATAAATATGCTATACCGAATTACACTGTGTAGTCGGTTCATTGTCCTCTGATATTATTGCACCCTTTTCTATCGCGATTTCGCATAAATATTGCTTAAATAATGTCCACATAGCCCACAGGAACCGCTGTGTCATATATAAAACTAGTACCCTGGTTCCGTTGTGAGTAGGGTTCCCCTGTTCTTTTCCTTGACCCTTTTATACCACACATAGGACACAAACAATTCCTGACCCAGAGAATTACCAGCTGGTCCAGGTCCGGCACACAGTCTGAGCTGTACCTAAGAAATTCACTTCTGATCTGCAGGCTGCTGGTTCCGATTTACTGCCCTTTCATTATCCAGCTATAAATCCGTCAGCAGGCCTGTTAGCAGAGGTTGCTGCTGTCCAGTTTCACAATCTTAGAGCTGCAATCCGGGTCTTGTGCTGAAGGCAGCGAAGTGGATTAGTTTAACAAGTGTGACACACTGTTTGCTTTCATTTGATGGCTTACCCTGTACCTGCACAGTAGTTGTCACTCGGTCCAGTTCACATGTAGGAGACATGGCGCGGGTGCTTGTGGAAAGGAAAGGCAGGCCAAGCTGCAGTAGTAGAGAGAGGCGGCACCAGTTCAGTTAGTGTCAGTACAGACGTGTTCAAGCCTCCTACAGTGTGTGGGCCTGGCAGTAAGAGAGAGATCTCTGGGCCACTCTACAGTTTTCAGCGCTCAGCGGCCAGTACTGGTGAAGGAGGAGTAATTGATCTGAAGTGATCTGCAACTGACCTGACCTCCAGAAATGTGTGCTGTTTTCTACAAAAGTGGTCGAGGCCTAGGGGCACATAAATAAGCTGCAGTGCATAAACTCCTCCACTTGAATGCTCTTAGAGCTCACTGCTAAATCCCTCCCCCTGCCAGATTTCTCTTAGCCCCACCCACTCTGAAGCAGACTTCAAGGGCCAGCCCTGCTCCCGGCTCTTGGCCAGCATGGTGCTGTCTTGACTCCTCCCTGAGTTATAGCAATAAGCATCCCAAGGCATACCTCTGCAGCGCTGTTAATACTGGCCATGCCAATGCTCTGAAAATCACTGTGCTGGCTTGCGCCTTAAGGGCAAGAATGTACTCACCCGCACATGCAGAGAAAGCTAGATATGTTCCTGCTTCTTTAGTTAGCAGCTAGTCCAGTGTTGAGCTGCTCTATGTGGCGTTTTTCCTCCTTACTCCTCCTCTCCCATCAATGGCAGGTCAACGCCTCTTACTCCCTAATACACCAGGCGCCCCCTGTTAACTGCAGACCAGATAAGGTGTCCAACCACCCATAAATGTCATGGACTGCCTGTAATTCGGGCCTCTTGTCCGTTGACCATGAAGAATTCTTTCACAGACGCCATTTATCCGTAATTTTGGACTTTAGAGCGAGATGCCACCTGCAAGCAGCCTGAGAGTTCTGTAATTCTCACTGCAGGGGTCAGCTCGCGCTCCTGCTGTGATCAGTGTCCTGCAGCTGCCCCTCCCCGACCTGGCACAGGCTGCTATCCTCCCATTATCATTCTGTATGTCGGCCTAATTATCACATACAGAATGATAATGGACCAGTGACAGCATATGCTGGGCCTCCTCCTGCCAGAGCCCAGGGCATTGCAAACTGCTCTTGTTTATGGGCTCCTGTCTCCTCACCAGGGGCCAAGCTCTGGGGTGGGTGGAGGTTTCATTTTGGCGCGTGTTACCCAGGTGCATCCAATATGCAAACGCAGGTATTTAAGTTGCACTCAGGCACACAACAGATGCATTGCAAGGTTCTCTCATCCTAATATAAACCTATTTTGAGTTGTGCTTGTGTTGGTTGTCTATTTACTTATGTAATATTGTGCTTCCTCCTGTGATGTGTCTGTAAAATGTTCCTTTTGTCCCGAATTTTTGTCCTGAATTTTGAACCTTTGTACTGAATTTTTACTCTCACTGTCCTGAATTTGCACCCATGCCAGTTGGTCACCCTAACACCAGATGGTGTAGCCTTTCAAACTCATGATGAGGATGTGGAATTTAAAATAATTCAACAACAGAAAGCTGCAGGAATGTTTCCCCTAACAAAGAACTCTCTGCTGGTTTGAGAGACACTGTGAATACAGAAGTTTCAGATCTCACAGGAAAATATATCAGATTAATTGAAGGTGCAGAACCAGTCAAGTATACTGTAAAGGCAAATGCAGTATCTCCCAGAACACCACCATACAATTTGACTCCTGAAACAATTGCAGGAATAACGCCTGTGATAGAGGACAAGTTACAAAAAGGAGTCTTAAGGCAACTAATTGGCAGTCCATGTAACTCCGATTATAGGTTTTCAGAAGCCCAATGGAAAATACAGAATAGTACAGGATCTTAGAAAGATTAATGAAATAGTGGTCAATATTGTTTCAGACTCCATGTACTGCAGTGTGGTTTACAGTGAATGACTTGTGTCAGGCTTTTTTCAGTGCCTTTGCATTAAGGAAGTAAATTCCTTTTTTCCTTTGTGTTCCAGCAGAGAGTATTAGCATGGTGTCGTGTCTCACAAGGGCATATGGAGAGTCCTTCTATTTTCAGCCAGATTCTTAAAATAAATCTGGACTCACTGCAAAAGCCATCAAATTAAATCAGAAAAAGAATGCATGTTAACAATTTCTTGGAAGCTTGGCAGTTACCTGAAGAAATTGCAGTGGTTAAATATGCAGCTCATCAAAGTGGTATTGATTACATTGCGATGAGAAATACATATGCTGATTCAGTAGCACAGTATTGTGCATTTTTGGCCTGCACATTTAATGGAAATTTCACGTGAGTCAGGAGAGGAAACTTCATTCACCTTGTTTATGATAGTGACTGATAATTGGGATGAATTGAAAAGGGTACGGGAAAATGTTTCAGAAGCAGAGCAGGATAGTTGGGTCAAGGTGGGTTGTGAGAAAAACTCTAATGACATTTGGATATCAGCTGATGGGAGACCTGCGTTGCCAGACAGTTTGTCGCTCCCATTGGCATAGTACTATCATGGATACACACATTTAGGCAGGGATGCCATGGTCAGACTTTTTCCTCAGAATTAGTTTCATCCCAGATTAGAATGTTAGCAGAAGAAGTTTGTCATCGATGTGTAATACGAACTAATGAATGCAGGGAAGGAAACACAAGTCACACTGAGTCACATCAGGGGATTAGGTGGTCCTTTCAACAGAATGCAGATGGATTCTATCGAGATGCCTGCCTACAACAGGCTGAGTTATATCCTGGGTGTAGTCTGTGACTTTTCAAAATGGGTGGAAGCCTACCCAAACAGAAGGGACCAAACCATATACTAAGAAAGAGGTATACGAACCATGACTCGGGTCAAGACAAGGTCTAGAGGACATAGAAGTGCCAGGCCCCCAAGGAACCACCCATGGTGAGTAACTAGGATCCCCACGGAGATTGTGTGCAGTGTGGGAACACAACAGCGTTCTTCGTATAAGTCAACGTGTAAGTCGCAGTTGGATTTGTAAACATTAAGGACCCTTCCCAGTGGACACTGAAGAAACCCTGTGAAAGACAGAAGGTTGGAGAGCCACCCCACCCATGGATACCCTAGTACCCACATTACCTACACCAGGGAAGCCGGATGCATAGGTGTGAAGTGGTGTCGGAAACTGCCACCAAACCCAATGGAGGACTTCAGGAAAGTGCCACTGAGGACAAAGGAGAAAGTGTCCGGTATAATCCAAAGGTGGATTCTAGTTGAGAGGTACATGCAAGCAGAGAGACAGAGTCTATGTCACTCAGGAGTGACCAGGTGCTCTGGAAGACGAATGCCCACCAATGTCGGGAGTTGCAGGAGAGTTGACGAGGATCTTGACTCTGTAGATGTGAGGACCAGGCGATGCTGATGCAGGCCAGGAGCCGTGCATGAGCTGTCCCATGTGGGATGTCGATTGCTGAGGGGTCGGTATCCGGCGGGAGTGGCAACAAGCCTTGGGAAATGCAACCCACAAAGAAGTCGTGGAAGGTGCAGTGTCGGGACTAGCAAGGTCCAGGGGACTCATCACAAGCAGGGGAGTCAGGGCTGACCTAGAGCAATCAGAGGAGCCCAAAAGAAGTAAAGGTGACCCTCGAATGGACCCACAGGCCGGAGGCACTGGAGTCGCGAGAAGACCTCAAGCAGCTCACCAAAGGATGCAGGCCACGATGCAAATGATGCAGTGTGGCCAAAGATTCTGGTCACTGCAGATGCTCGAGGTTGGGGCTAATTGGAGCCCAAAGATCTTCTTGGAAGGAAGCCAACAAGCCTTTAGAACTGCAAGTTGGTGAGGTGCACAGAGGTTTGGTTCCTGCGGCTCCCACAATGCCTACTGGCCTCAAACTTGGTGAGAGGGCAGGGCAGGCCTTGAGAGCTGTGGAGAACTACCACCTGTTTTGCAGAACCATTCGGAGTCCGTAGGAGCTCAGGATCAGCAGACCAGTCAGCTTAGTTGCAGTGCTTGCAAATGTAGGGAAGTGACTCCTTCACTTCAATGGAGATTCCTTCAGGTGTCTTTGATGCCCACAGGCCTTGGAAGGTTCCTGTATGGTGACAGGCACAGACAATGCAGCAGACTGGAAGGGAGATGAAGTCGGGCCCAAATGAAGTCCAGAGTGCCCAGACGGTAGAAGAAGTGGTGTCTGAATTGAATCTAGTCCAATGACGAATCTAGAGACCCACCCACAGGTAAGCCCTTAAGTACCCTTAGGAAAGGGTTGGGATGATTCAGGGGACCCTCCCAGGGGAAGGTCTGGACAAGGGGGAGGTTACGCCCAAGTCCATTGTCTAGTTTTGTGCCAGAGCAGGAGCCAACGGCTCCCAGGACTGGTTTGAACTGGACTATGGATGGGGACACCAAATGTGCTCCTCATGCAGACTGAGTGGCGCTGGCAAGCACACCCACCCTGCCCCAATACACTAAATTCTGTCTGGGAAGTGGTCACACCTTCCTGTGACAGGATGCCTATTGTTCTGCCTTCCACTGTTTGAGCTGATCTCAGCAGGAGGAGGGCAGAATCATGTCACTGGTCAGCAGCAACCATTTTGTGCTGTCCAGGTCTGGAAGGCTAGTACGAGTAACATGGAGAGCCTAACGGAGGGCTCTTCCAGTGCTTGGGATCATACCTCCCACACCGTTTCTGGATAAAGGATGACTTCATACCGTCCCTGTTCCATCACATACCTTGCCATCAGGTAAGCCAGTTCCTGCTGATCTGAGAAATCCAGTCATTCACTACCAAAAGCTGTGTCGCCCAATAATACAACTGAATATCAGGAACCCTCAGACCTCCCTCATATACCGCCCCTCTGCAATTTGCGTAATGCTATTCTCGGAGTAGAGCCGTCCCATAGTAATGTACGAAACTCCTGGTTTATTTTCCTGAAGGTCTCCAGTGAAATTTTAAATGGAGAGTGGTGGAACACATACAGTAGGCGTGGGAGAGTCATCATTTTGTAGAGGGCTGCCCTCCCCAACAATAAAAGAGGCAAAGTCCGCCAATGGGCTACATCTCTCTGCAGTCTTTCCAACTGAGGAAACACATTCAGACGGAGAAAGTCTTGTGGTTCTCAAATAATACGTATGCTCAAATACTTGAAGCTATTATGTACTACTGCTGCAGCGCAGTCTGGGTTCCCCTCCAGCCAAGGGAAGATCACCAACTTGTACCAGTTTATACTAGAGCCAGAGTAGCTCACAAACATCTCGAAGATCTATGGTATTTTGCTTATGGAATGGTATGGCTGAGAAACATATAAAAGGACGCCTGTAATCCCTTTACCAGTGGGTCTTCGTGCACCCACGTTGCCAATGGCTCGAAGGCTACTGCAAAGTAGGCGAAAGGAGAAATTCACAATTTTCATGTCATTTTACTGACATTTTTAGTAATTAAGCAAAAGCCAATTACATGAATTGTGCACACCCCATAACATACGCATAATTCATAGTTGCAAAACACATCTGAGGAGCAATATTGCAAATTGTGAGCAATTAAACAAGATTTCATAATTATTAGTTTCATTACTCGTACACGTACTCGTAAGTGGACATAGGATTCTCTACCGCAGTGGTGTAACTGGAACAGTCTTCTGTGTGGTGCTCACATAACATGTATTCTGCATTACTCACAGTTGGGTTTGCGAATGGATACATTTGTTTTTATTAGATATCAAGGCAGTTAGATTATTGCACTATTCCCAATCTTCATCAAGCCCATCCCAGACCTCTTCTAAGTTTGTGAAAGACAGAAAGTATTGAAGAGAAAAGTTTTGCAAAGTTCTGACTGCACGAATGCCTCAAATGTAGGATACAATTAACACTTTCACACCATAAAATGACCTACGAGCTCCTGAGCCTTTAGAGGGAAAACACACTCTTCATTTGGGTTCTACAGTGAACCAGACAAAATGTAGAGGTCTGAACATTAAAACATATTACATTTTTGGGATTAACTGAATCGCAATTTGTTCAGTACATCGCCCGCTTTTAACTTATTTGTAGAAATATATAAGGAATGTGTGTTTCTTCCTCACTACAATATCCCTTGCTTTAAAAGGAATCTGGGAGTTACCATTTAATTACTGTTTCAGGGTTCTCACAGCCTTTCAGCCAGGGCGGCAAAGAGAAATATTTTGTGGCATGGTGTCAGAACCCCTTTCAGAGGGCCATGGGGCAAGCAAGAGCAACTGGGCTCAACCGTGAGGGTTAGGCCTTTTACTCCTGATGACCCAGGGTACGACCTACTATGGATCCCGGGCAAATGGGCTAAATACCCCTTCTGCACTTGACTCTCACTGTTAACTGTGGACTACCAGGGAGTGTGGGGGGGGAGTGCAGATGCAGGCCCAATGTTATCCAAAGGGGCCTCCAGTTGGTGACTGCTGACTAGCAGGCCACTTGACTGTGGGAGCAAAGCTCCTGGACTTTAGCTCAGGGCAAATGGGGAAACAAAGTAGGACCAAAGGTGCACCCTCAACAGCACCTGGGTGGCCGGGTGCAGAGTGCTGTTTCGATGTCGGACGCCCTGTTGTTTTCAATGGAGAACCTCCGGTTTGGAAAGACACTGTAGGCTTGGGGACGAAGGTCTTCTGGGTGCGACTGCGACCACCACTTCGAGAGGTATGTTGAGAAGTTAGGGGTTGGTTAGGCATCATCGGTTTGGGCACACAAGGCCGTGGGACGTCAGGTGCAGGGGTGCCTTTTGGGGTTGGATTTTTTTTTACCAGCTCCTGGTGGCAGTTAGGGTGGCCTTCTGGATTTAGACTTCAGGCGTCGGCTGGAGGCTTCAGGCAGGTCAGGGGTCGCCGGATCTGGGGTCAGGATCCCCAGGGTAACCTCCTCGTGGTGTTTGCCCACTCGAGCTTGGGCTGTTGACGGCGGGTGCAGAGTGGGGCAGATTCGCCGTGTCCGGCCGGAGCCAGAGGTTGCAGGTGAACAAATCCGGTGTTCACGGGGGACAAAGTCTTTGTGCTTGAAGGCAGGCAGGTCCTCCTTGGTTTTCGAGGTTGCTGGCTGCAGGACATCCCGGGATTTTGCAGTAGCAGGTTGGAGGCGGACACAGGCCGGTAGGGCTGGGGCCAAGTCAGTGGGCGTCTTCCTCTTGTTAGCTTTGGCACGGCTGTTCAGTCCTTCTTCTTTTCTTGTTGCAGGTTCTTGTCTGAGGAAGCAAGGTTCAGGGGTGCCCCATAATACTAGATTTAGGGGTGTTACACATAGGTAAAAGGCAGGGACCAATGGGTCCCTTCCCTGGTGTGGGTACACCCCCTATTATGCTACCCTTCGGTGGGAGGGGGGGCATGTGCCTGACCCTGGTTGGCTGAGTCCTCCCATCTTCAAGATGGCGTGGACTGAGAGTTGTGCTTCACCTCGCCTCCCCCACCTGAGGGGTGGAGTTGGCAGAGGTGAGCACACCTCTCTTTCTCACTTGCTTGCTTTTCCCGCCAGTTCTACCACACAAAGTGGGGTCAGAACCAGTGGGGACCAGTTGCTAAAAGCAGCAAGTGGCCTGGGGAAGCTCACAAAGGTGGCAAGCCTTTGAAGCTTTCCCTTTATGAACCCTGCCCATCCTGGGGGAGGAGACTTGGCACCTTGTCCCAGGATGTGCATTGTTTCAGGCCCCAGAGAGCAGCAGGCTCTTGACCCAGGGGTCCAGAACATGTCTGGTGGTGGCAGCTGAAAGCAGCCACTCAGCCTGGACACTAGTGGTAGGTTTGTTTTCAGGGGGGAACTCTAAGATGCCCTCTGTGTGCATTTTTCAATAAATCCCACACTGGCATCAGTGTGGGTTTAATGTGCTGAGAAGGTTGATACCAGACGTCTCAGTTTTCAGTGTAGCCGGTATGGTGCCTTGGAGTTCGTTATGGCGAACTCCTAGCACCATATACTCTTAATGGCAGGACTGCACTTACAATGTCTAAGAATGGACTTAGAAACTGTAGGGGTACAGGGCTCATGAACCTGTACCCTCACCGCTGGTATAGTGCACCCAGCTACAGGGGTGACTGATCTATGCCGGGGCAGTGGGTTGTAGGCATGGCAAACAGAGATGTGCAAAGGCAGTGTGTGAGTGTAGTAGTACAGGACCTCAAAGGGTGGCACAATAGGTGCTGCAGCCCTTAGAGGTCTTCTCTGGTCACAGTGCCCTTGGTACCTGTGGTACCATTTACCAGGGACTGACCTGTGGCCAGAGATGCCAATTGAGTTTAAGCTTCACTGCAGTTTTAGGGAAAGAACATAGGCCCTGGGTACCTGATTAGCAGGAGCCCAAGGCACACTCAGTCAAAGTACATAAGCAATTCAGCAAAAGTGGGGGCAACCATGCAGAAAGAGGGCACTTTCTAACAACTATTTACCTTGGTATCTTTCATGAAACACTAGGAAAGGGATATGCCCACACTCTGGTCCAGTCGTTTCATTTTTGCTTTTCTTGGATTCTTTTAGGAAGCTTACACCCTGACGAAAAGCATTTGACATGCCTGAAATGCATTGGGGATGACTTGCACCCTATTCAAAATGCTTCATCAGCAACAGATTTAATATCTCTACATGAATGATGTGATTAATTCATGAAAATCAAAGAAATCATAGCGAACTAAAATAAAATAAATTCATAAAAAATGTTCACTGAAATATTAAACCTGAATTTTGATTTAATTTGATTCCATTTGGACAGAGGCAGTGCACCTGAGGGACACTTCCCAGTGGGAAAGTGCAACAGTGCTTATTACATTTTTACGTCCATGCTCAGATGGCGATACCTCACTACACTTGTTACACTAAGTGCTCTCAAGTTTCAGATTACCACGGATTTGTGCTAAGGTGTTTGTCACTAAAACTTTTACCGATGTGTGATGCAGACTCATTATATTAAGTAAGGTTAGGAATTTAGGAAAGCATGCATTGCAATTGATGACACAATTTCTATTGCTAGTTTTTTTTAGGAGATGAAGCCTTGTCCTCGCAGACATTTGAATGCAGCTACTGACCTGAAAAATCTGCTTCAGGCTGTGCTCAGATGGCGTCGGCAGGCACAGCATGCTGAAGTGTCTGAAGAAACGTGGGGTTACTGGATTACGACCACCTCCTGGAGGGGCGCAGGCTGCTGCGATTGTTACATCCTACGGGGCACAGAAAACACATCATGCACAAGTCGAATTGGACCTTCAGGCCATACGTTTCTATCTAAAAATATTCAGGTTCCAAAAACATTTGCATTCACAATAAACACATAATACATAGTTAACCAAGCATCCAGTCACCTCGGCTTCCAACCAGATCACATATTAAATTACTTACGGAATTTGAGTGAAATATTAATCGAAAACAATAAGCTGGTGTGTTTCATGGCGACTTAATAGCATATCACAACTATCCAACCAAAGCTGAGCTTGGACTGAAAAAAACGTGATAAAGGTAGCATTCATTTGAAAGACCACAGTATTTAGCAGAATGGTTAATAATACAGCTGTTGAAACTGTAATCGATTTATTAGTTTGTTCTATAATGTACAGTTGCATACTGTAAATTGAGAAAAAAAATAACCTCTGGTGCATGTTGGATTCTTCACACATAATAAGACTGGACAAATAAAAATAATCAACAGTCTAAGAGCCTGTTGTAGGAAGCTGGCTCTGTATATACTATGCCAAAGTAAGGTATAGTTTGCACAGAGTCCAGTGGATCCCCAGAGGTTTACAGAGGCTTAAGTAGATAGTACTAAAAGCTCTGTTTATGGTAGCGTGGTCGAGCAGTTAGGCTTATCAAAGGGTCGTGTTAAGCATTTGTTGTAGACAATCAGGCAAGAAATTATTGCACACACTTACAGACTGAATCCAAGACCAATAGTTTTTTTATAAAAAAGTTACGACTCTGGTATTATATTTTAAGAACCAAGAGAAACTCTTGCAGGTAAGTAACAGTTTCAAGAATACAGTAATTTTCAAATGCAGTAGGTGTTGTGTTGTAAGGACCTAGTAGTACTTTACAAGTGTATCAAAACACTTTGGCATAGTCAATGAAACAGTAGCAAACTTAGCAAATGTAAGAGATAGGCATTTAGGGCCAGATGTAAGACCCACCAATTTGTGATTTGCAAATTGGGATGTATAACAGTGTCTCAGACACTGTTTGCGATTCCTAATGGGGTCGCAAATTGCATGCCTCATGAATATTAATGAGGCAGAGACAATTTGCGACCCCATTAGGAATGGCTAGCACTGCCAGGGATGGTGGCCTTCTGGTGTCAGCAGTCCACCATGTATGGGACTGCTTTTAAATAAAGAAGTCTTTTTTTTTTTTTAAATGCAGCCTGTTTTCCTTAAAGGAAAACGGGATGCATTAAAAAAGAACAAGCGTTTACAATGCAATAAGTCTCGCATTTGCGAGAGTTTGAGCTATTGGCATTGTAAATAACAATGCCTTTTATTTATGTGTTTTGAAAACCTGCAAGTAGTGCGTAAACACGCATTTTGTACTTATAGTCGTTGCTTACGTGACAGTAAAAGAGGCGCCGTTTCTTACTGCCAGCCGTGTTTCTCATAAGCAGCGACTATAAGTACAAAGTGTGTGTTTACACACCACTTGCAGGTTTTAAAAATACATATATGAAAGGCATTGTCATTTCCAATGCAAATCGCTCAAACTTTCGCAAATGCGAGATCAATTGCATGTTTAATTACTAATCGTATAATAGACAACAATATTGTTCCTCAGTGGATTATTTTTCCGTGATTTGTTTTACGTTTCTTAATAATATACTTTAAAAACTTCCCATAATTTGCCTATCCCTTTCCCCAATCCCAATTGGACACAAGGCGCGAGTCATGGCCTTCGACCAGGATTACGTCCCAGTACTGCAGCAAGTGCTCGCTAGCCTCTGCATGTGGCCTGGCCCAGCAGTACTGAGCTTAGGGTATAGCTCTCAGCCACTTCCTATAGCCAGTATGCATTATTAAGTACTTACTAGACTCTGCCCCCATTGCTCAGTGATAATAATGCACAGCCTGCAGCCATGGCCACTGATAATGCAACCATGACATTGGCCCAGTATCAGAGACCTTAGTGTATGCTGAGCATGGCAGCAGCCTGCAGCACGCCCAGTGAGGACTGTGCATAGTGCTTGTCCTTGGGCTCTATAACATGTCCAGTACTGATTCCTTCACTACCTGATGGACATGGTCTAAGATCATGCCTAGCATGTAGTTTTAGGGCCTCACCACATCTTTTTTTCCTATGACCAATCCCTGCAAGCCTTCCTAGCTCAGATTTATATAC
The DNA here is from genome assembly GCF_964204655.1 of Triturus cristatus. Lineage (NCBI taxonomy): Eukaryota > Metazoa > Chordata > Amphibia > Caudata > Salamandridae > Triturus > Triturus cristatus. The sequence goes on along the minus strand of NC_140581.1, from coordinate 1,182,894,022 downwards.
CAGTGTAATTTTTTTATTGTCTATCAAATGCGACTTAAGTTATTAGAAGTGTTTACTTTATGCCGATGGTTGCAGGTGTGGGCCGTGACACTTATTTTTGGGGACTTGTGATTCATCACAAAAGCTAGAGAGAGAAAGACATAAAATGTAAAAAGGATGGAAAGAAAAATAGGAAAGCCTTGGCAAGGGAGAAAGCTGTGATAAAAAGAACCTGCAAGAGTGAAATAAGGATATGGAACGAAATGGAATAAAAACGAGGCTCCCTCAATATTCATGAGATTTAAAAATGGTATTTAATAAAAAGTGTGACTTAACCGTAACTACAGAGATTATGTCACTGCTTCTGAAACACACAGAGGTCGAACATATTTTAAGACCTCGGCATATTCAGTATATATAAAACATTTGGGGAATACAGGCTCAGAATAAAGCTGTGGCATTCCGTGATCAGTGAGAGGCTGCTGCTTGCTTGACATGAGTTATGGCCCTCTGGCCTCACTAAACAATATCCCAGGCTTGTGTGGCTCATCTCTGGGACTCATTATGTCACGTGTCTTTCTTTAAAGTCACTGGAGTACAGTTCAGTGGGCTGCGCAGCACAGGTCACTGCAAGCCACTGAAAAGCGCAGCTTACACTGGTGTGCTTACAAATAGTGCCTGCTACCCCTTACTGCTTTGTAGCGCTTTGGAAAACAATTATTGCGATCACCCATGTTCATATTTTGAGCATTTTGTTGGGGGCACATGAAATGGCAATGCCTCCTGTTGTTTTAAAAGAAAACAGGCGTTATAATCTATTTCATACTCCTGTTATCTAGCTCCAAAGGATGAAAGGTTGAGATGTATTAAACCTCTGAGCTTTCCACAGCCCTTGGTCTGAGGAATCAAATGAGTATTTCATGTTTGAAATAATTAGCGTGAGGGAAAAAAGTGGAAATGGCAAATGATATTGTTAGGAAAACTACTAACCATTGGTCCCGAAGACGGCAGAATTATTAGGTATGTGTAAGTAATGTTAGAAAGAACTAACCTTTGTCCGTGCCGCTTCGTTGCGCCATCTCCTGATTTTATCGTTTTGTACTCGAGAGGAACTGTACTATCAGACAATTAAAGTGAATAGATTCCCATAGCAGTCCCCACTCCCGGAGGAGGGTGTCCACCCTTCTATACCAAAAAGTCCTAAAGGACGGAACGTGCAAAGTGTCCATCCCTCCTCACCTCGGTATCTAAGCAGTAACGCTTCGCGAAAGTGTGGAGGGATGCCCAAGTTGCCGCTCTACAAATGTCCTCCACAGGGACACCTCTAGATAAGGCAGATGTAGAAGACTTTGCCCTGGCAGAATGAGCTCTTATACCCTCTGGAGGTTCCCTACCGGCCAAAGAGTAACAGATCTTGATGCACAAGATAATCAATCTGGAAAGGGTGCGCTTGTGCACCGCTCTGCCTTTCCTGCAGCCAATGAAGCCCACGAAGAGCTGGTCATCCACTCGAAAGTCTTTAGTTCTATCGAGGTAAAAACTCACCGCCCTTTAAGGGTCCAAGCGGTGAAGCCGCTCCTCCTCCTTGGAAGGGTGAGAGGGAGGATAGAAGGTAGGAAGGGTAATGGACTGCCCCAGATGGAAAGGAGTTACCACCTTAGGCAGAAAAGCAGCCCTGGTCCTGAGTACCATTCTTTCAGCATGAATGGTCAGGAACAAGGGTTTCGAACTCAGAGCTTGAAGCTCACTTACCCTCCTTGCCCAGGTAATGGCAATGAGAAAAACTGTTTTAAAAGACAATAGCCTTAAGGGACACTTGTGCAAGGGTTCAAAGGGAGAACCCATCAAGTAAGTTAAGACAAGATTTAAGTCCCATTGAGGCACAATAAATGGAGTGAGCGGAAATTTGTTGGTAAGGCCCTTAATGAACCGTAACACAATAGGTGATTGAAACAAGGACGGCTGATCCGGCAAGCAAAGGAATGCCGACAAAGCCGATAAATAACCCATCACAGTAGCTACAGCAAAACCTTGCTGAGCTAGAGAGAGAGCAAACTGAAGGATGTTGGATAAACAAGCCCTCAAAGGGTCAATAGACTTCTCCCCACACCAAAGGACACATTTGGGCCACCTATAGGAATAGATAGACTTGGCGGAGAGATGCCTGGCAGACAAAATCACGTCCACCATGTCAGGCGGGAGAGAAAAAGAATTCAGGTTGCCCCCTTCAATCTCCAGGCATGAAGGTGTAAGCTCTGGAGGTGGGGGTGTAGAACCTGCCCCTGCGACTGCGAGAGGAGGTCTGCCCTGAGAGGGAGACGGAGCAGAGGGCACAAGGAGAGGTGGAGAAGATCTGTATACCACACCCTTCTTGGCCAATCCGGGGCGATCAATATGACTTGGGCCCAGTCTTGGCGAATCTTCCTCAGAACCCGAGGAATCAAGGGTATGGGAGGAAACGCGTAAAGGAAATGTGAGTCCCATCTCAACTGAAACGCTTCCCCCAAAGCTCCCTGCATCGGATACTGGAGACTGCAGAATGACGGGCAGTGAGTGGTCTCGTGAGTGGCAAACAGGTCCACCCGAGGAGTTCCCCACATCCGAAAGACGTGACGAACCACCTCCGGATGGAGCCTCCACTCGTGGTCAGCAGATAACTGCCGACTGAGACTGTCTGCACGCACGTTCAGCACCCCGGCCAGATGATTTGCCATCAGACAAATCTGATGATCCTGAACCCAGGACCAGAGACGCAGAGCTTCTCTGCAGAGACAATGCGACCCCACTCCTCCCTGCTTGTTGACATATCACATCGCGGTAGTGTTGTCCGTCAGGACTTGAACCGACTGACCGCGAAGGGAAGGGAGGAAGGTCTCGAGTGCCAAACGTATCGCCCGCAACTCCAAAAGGTTGATGTGAAGAAACCTTTCCTCTGGAGACCAAAGACCCTTGATCTCCAGATCCCCCAGATGTGCACCCCACCCTAAAGTGGATGCATCCGTTATCACTGTGGCCACCGATGGCGGTAGATGGAAGGGCTTTTCTTGAGACAGATTGCCCTCCACGCTCCACCAAGACAGATCCACTGCAGCTCCTCTGGAGATCCTCACAGACTCCCTGAGATCTCCGTTGTGCTGATACCACTGCCTGTGGAGGCACCACTGGAGCGCCCTCATGTGCCAGTGTGCATAGTTGACCAACAGAATGCAGGAAGCAAACAGACCGAGCAGACGAAGGACCTTCAGGACTGGAACAACCGCTCCATTGTAAAACAAGGGAATCATTTCCTGTATCTCGAGAATCCTTTGTGGAGGTGGGAATGCTCGACACACAGTAGTGTCCAGTACCGCCCCTAGGAACAGGTTGCGCTGAGAGGGCACCAGGTGAGATTTGGGCACGTTTATCGAAAAACCCAATTTGTACAACAGCTGAGTTGTAACCTGCAGATGATGAAGCACCTTCTCTGGCGACTCCACTTTGATCAGTCAGTCGTCCAGATATGGGAAAACTGGAATCCCCGACCTTCTGAGATGGGCTGCCACCACTGCCATCACCTTGGTGAAGACTCGAGGTGCAGTAGTAAGACCAAACGGGAGAACCGCAAACTGATAATGTTGCGACCCTACCGTAAAACGGAGATACTTCCTGTGCGACTCCAGGTTCGGAATATGAAAATATGCATCCTGCAAGTCGATCGACACCATTCAGTCCTCTTGTTGCAGCGCTTGAAGAACCTGCACAAGGGTGAGCATCTTGAACTTCTCCTGCTTCAGAAAAAGGTTCAAGATCCTGAGATCCAGGATTGGACGTAGCCTGCCATCCTTCTTGGGTATCAGGAAATACCGGGAGTAGCATCCCTGACCCCTTTCCCGCTCTGGAACCACCTCTAGCGCACCTTTTTTCAGTAATGTTAGGACTTCCTCCTGCAGGAGAAGAAGGTGGTCCTCCGAGCAAGCACCTTGGCAAGGGGGGAAGTTGGAGGGAATTCCCAAAAGGGAAGAGCATACCCATTTTCCACAAGATTTAGAACCCAAAGATCTGTAGTGACCGATTCCCAATCTTGCAGAAAATGGGTAAGCCGACCCCCCACAGGACCAACATGATCCAGAATGGTGGATCTAGGGCTGCTTTGCAGCGGTAGGAGGGAGGGAGGTAGAGGAGGAGGAGAAGGAGGAGGAGGAGGAGGGCTGACGACCTCGTGGATGACCTCTGTTCATGCCCCTGTAGGTCTTATAAAGGGTATTTTGCTGCTGCTGAGGCTGCCTGTAGGTCTGAAAGGACAACCTCCCAAAACCTCTGTACCTTCTGAAAGAGGAACCTCTAGGCTGCGCCTGCAGGCCCAGAGACTTAGCTGTGGCTTTGCTGTCCTTGAACCTTTCCAAGGCTGCATCTGCTTTCTTTCCAAATAGTCCAGAACCATCAAAGGGTAGATCTAGAAGTGTTGCCTGCACATCTGGAGAGAACTCAGATGACTTAAGCAAAGCACTTCTTCTTGTGGCAACCGAAGAGCCCATAATCCTGGCAACAGAGTACGCAGTGTCCAAACCACTCTGAATAACCTGTTGTGCAGCTGCTTGAGTGTCCGACAAGACCTCATTAAAATTCTGCCTGTCTTCCTCAGACACTTTAGGAGCCAGCTGTTTTGCAGAATCCATCAGGGCGTGGATGTAATGGCCCAAAAGGCAGGTGGCATTTGTGGACTTCAAGGCCATACTTGCCGAGGAGAACACCTTCTTGGCCGACTGGTCAAGCTTTTTAGACTCTCTATCACTAGGAACTTGAGGAAAAACTCCAGAAGACTTCTTCGAACAGGCAGCTTGAACCACCAGACTCTCAGGAGAAGGATGGGATGTTAGGAAGTCCGAATCTCCTGGAGCTGCCCTGTACCTCCTAGCAACAGATTTAGACACTGCTGGAGCCGAAAAGGGCTTACGCCAAACCTCCATAACTGGCTCAGTGATGGCATCATTAAAAGGAAGCAACGGTTCTACCACAGTGGAGGGGGAATGAAGAACCTCCGTCAAGATGCTGGACTTAAATTCAGCCGCTGGGAGCTGCAAGTCTAAGAGCTCTGCTGCCTTCCTTATGACTGTGTGGTAAGGAACCACATCCTTAGAGGGAGCATCTGAAGGAGGAGAAAGCTCTCATTCCGGGGACATATTAAGGCCACTTGGCTCCTTTAATTCTTCAAATAAGTCATCTGACTCTTGAAGTTCACCCTCTTCCATTTCTTCTGCCTGATACCTCTGCTCTTCCAAAATCCTCTGCGCCTCCCGCCTGGATCTTATCCTCGGAACCGGCGTTGGCGGCGCCACACACGACTCCGCCGGCGTCGAACACAGATCCGGAGGCACAGCCTGAGCTGAATGAGGTCGACGTCTTCGGCGCCGGGAAATGCCAGGACTGCGCCGTTGGAAGGAAAGGCATAAAGGGAGCCTGAGCAAAGGCCTGAGGAACCCTCAAATTAAAGGCCATTGGAACCATGGGACCCGAAGGTGCTCCAGAGGGGTACATTGCTCTTGAAAAGACACCATACATGGCATTCAAGTAATGCGATGGGTCTTGACCCGGGCCAGGGAAAGATGGGTAAGGGTTCGATAAAGGCTCAGGCTGAGGCATTACCAGACTCGGCCCAATCGGCGCAGACGGTGGAGCCAATGGAGTCGAAGACTCATCAGGTAACGGAGCCTCTTCCACCGGAGCCGGAGAATGTGTCGGCGTCGGAGATGGAGCCGGAGCTGGAGAATGCTCCGGAGAAGCTGCAGGCGAGGCCGGACAAACAGGTTAGGCCGGATTCGAAGCCGAAGGAGAAGGTGAAACATAGTCCTTACGACGCCGAGGAACTGGAGAAGTCGATTTCGGAGCCGTCTCCTTATCTGAACGGCGTCGAGAGCCGTGCCTCTTCTTCTTCTTATGTTTCTTTGATCTTGAAGCATGACCTGACTTCGACCGCCTTCGACCTCTCTTCTCCTTCCTCATCTTCACTATTAACAGCTTGGCCTCTCTCTCCTTTAAAGCCTTCGGGTTCATCTTACGACAGCAAGAGCACCCCTCGACGTCGTGATCCGACGATAGGTACCAGACACAATCTTCGTGCGGATCCGTGATGGACATATGTCCTCTGCACTCTCTACAGGGCTTGAACCCTGACTTCCTCGACGACATCTTCAGGAAAGAAGCAAGAGAGGACCAGAAACAATCCAGAAAAACAAAGTAACCAAACAAGCTACGGAGAGTTCCAGAAAACCGTTAGCGACGACAGCGCGGAAAAAAGGGAACTGACGTCATCACGCCATCACACCGACGAGGTCCTCTTATGGCTCCAGTGACGTCAGCGGAGCTGCGTGCGGAGCCGTGCTATTGTGACGTCGTCCTCGTCGGCGTGGAGAGCTACGAAAAATTTCCGAATGTTGCTGGCGCAGGGGATATTCACAAGGTGAGGAATCCACTGGCAGATGTATCCATCAGAAGTAGAGTTACTTGTGCATGTTCTTACACTGGTGGTTTCTTTTATCACCTCCTAATTTGTCAAAAGCAACCTGAAGCAGCTGACGACTCCTTGCGGCGCTGTCAGAGGAAATGCAGTCGCATAACATACCGGCGAACAGTCTGTGTACTTAACAGGCTGTGTTGTGGGAGGGGTTGCAGAGATGGGTGAAGGTGCCGCGCTAGACTAACTGGAGTGGCTTGAAGAAAAACACAATGAAAAGTACAATTAATATGAGCGAAGCACAGGATTGACAGCCTTGATGCAGGCAGAGCGTTGGGAGCCGACAGCTTAATAAACAAGAAACTCCTTACCTCCGTTTCTTAGCATTTTAGTGGCGATGGGCTGGTCTGTCAGCTCCAGCGTCCTCCACTGGATCAATTGTGCCTCATCCATGCTGTCGAGGCTGCCCTTGGAGTGTCCGCTCTAAATCAACTGCTGCGCGCTATGTTGTAGTGGCGGTCATTGTTGGTGCATTGTTTCCACTGCAGTTTGCGGTGGGTGAGCAGTGTCCTGGTCCTGCCTCCCCTTGGACTGCGATTTTGAGAAGTTGAAGTTACAGTGCACATGTGTGCACACGTCTTTGTGGCGGCTGTGTGAAGTTCTGCGCCCGATCTACTGTAGAAACACACGTAACTTGTGCCACAGAGCAACGATTTTGATTTGGGTTTGTGAAAGTGAAAGCGATGAACAACACCTAATTAACCAAGCCCCGGAGATGCCGTGCGTGTATTTAATATGGAAAGCTGCCACGCTCTTCCCCGCACACTTCCCATGCCTGCTATCTACGGCACAGGACTGATTAAAACTAGGAGGGCTGCGGCTGGCCAGTCTGTGGAAGTGCTCGCAGCTGCAGGGAGCAGACCTAGGCAGTATGAGTGGTGGGGAGCAGCGCGCCAGAGCCGATACTGCCTCGCTCGTCACTGATGCTAAAATAACTAGCCAGCGTACACGAAAGCGAAACTCTCCAGTTACAGACGCAGGCTACAGCGTGAAAAACAGATGGCACACTGCACTTCAATTAAAAGAACTGCAAGCAGAGCGGACTAAAACTGTAGCTAGGCGCTGCTGTAGTGGGACTACACGGAAGTTAGCAAATGACCAACAGCCAACACTACCACAAGTAAGCCAATAGCAAGCGTAAAAACAGATTACATGAAGTTTAAGCCAACATACAGATTACTTTATGTCTTGCTGAGACAGCGCATGCGCTGCCAAGGCGAGACCTAAAAATTAAACTTGTCAGTTTCATTTTTTTAAGGGCAGGAAGTGGTCCCTGTGACCACTGCTTGCTCATAAAAATATTTTCTCACATACTCATAAAGGGGTCTCCTGGGGACCCCTTACCTTTTGCGAGTGGTTTACCACCTACTTGAAGTAGGTGGTAAACTGCAAGTGTTTTGCGGCTGCAAATACGGTCGCAAAACAATCATACATGGCATGGTGACTCGCTATTAGGAAGGGACGCCCCTTCCTAATAGCGGGAGTCGCAAATGCTATTTTGTGAGTTAGTGACTCGCACAATAGCATTTGTATATGCCATTACCCTTTTTTGTGGTCGTAAATGCGAGGAGCTCCCGTTTGTGGCCACAAAAAAGGGCCGAACATCTGGCCCTTAGTGCAATAGGCAGTACTTCAATCCTGTGGATGGAAAACAGCTATATGCAGTTACAGATAAGTACTCGACTTACACATCCCGTCTTTTGCAGTTTGGACAAACACTGAGCAAGGGTCAGACCAAGGTAGGTACTGCACCACCAGTGGCACTGGGGCAGCCAGGTGCCGAGGTCACTGGGCCCAATGTTTGTCAATGGAGTCTAGGGGCACCCACTAGAGGTGCCGTTTGCAGGTAAGTACCTGTAGTTTCAGGGCACAGGCCCTGGGGTTAAAGCAAGCACAGGTGGCCACAAAGCAGCACCAACCAAACACCACCAGCGGCTCAGGGGCGGCCGGATGCAAATCAGCTTCGGGCGCCCAATTCAAGTGATTATGGATCTTGGTCGCACAAAGAGACTGCAGGCTCAGACCAAGAGGCTGGACTAAGGTGACCACCGGCTAGACAAGTAAATTGGGATGTTGGAGAAGGCTTGGAAACCGCCGACTGGGCTCACTAAGGTTGGGGGCTGAGGATGCAAGGGGTGCCTTTTGGTTTCAGATTTTCTTTACCAGAGCCGGTCGTGGTCAGGGGGACCCTTTGTGAAGAGGCTGCAAGCATCTTTGTGGAGTCCAGGAGAGGTGAGCCACTGATGGAGTCGAGGTCAGGATTGCTGGGGAGACTTCACTGGACAGGTGAGCCACTCAGACTTAGGCCGTGGGCGTCGGGTACAGAGTGGGCAGGAATCACAGTCCCAGCTGGATTCGGAGTCCTTGTAGTTGGATTCTTCTGGACAGGCAGCTGTCCTCGGGAGATCTGGTCTTTGCTAAAGAGTAGACAGTCTTCCTCAGGTTTCTGGAAATCGCTGGCCATGGGACAGGTGTATCTGTCTTTGCAGGCTCTTTATGCTGGAGACAGGCCGATAGGAGTGAGGCCAAGTCAGCCGACGTCTTCAAGCTTTGCTGCACGGCATCTTCTACGTCCTTCTTCGTAGGGTGCAGGAATCTAAGGATCAAGGTTCAGGAGTGCCCCTAAATACTGAATTTAAGGGTGTACAGGTACTGACAGATGGTTGCCAATGAGCTACTTGTCTTTAAGGTGACTACACTCTTTGTATGTCCCCTTCATTTGGAGAGGGGGCATTACCTAACCTGGGTGGCTAAATTAAGCTGTTTGATCAAAAGTTTCAAGAAGAGTAGAACGTAATGTGAAACCAATTCATAGAATAGCTTCAGTTTTTATAATTGCCTTTTAAAAGCATTTTGGCACCAAAATACCTTTAATTATTTCCCATGATACAAGAACAATTACAAATAGATTATAGATGTAGGAAAGTGCCCCTTTGTGCATGGCTACCCCCCACTTTTTGCCTGACATCTGATGCAACCTGACTTGATGTGTCCTGGGTCCCTGCCAATCAGGTTCCCAGGGCCTGTGTTCTTTCACAAGACTGTAACTTTGTACCCACAATTGGCACATCTCTGGCCACAGGTAAGCCCCTTGTAAAAGGTACAATAGGTGCCAAGGGCACTGTGACCAGGGAAGGCCTCTGTGGGCTGCAGCACCTATTCTGCCACCCTTAGAGACCCTGTACCTTAACACCCACACACTGCCATTGCAGGCTGCATGTTTTGGTGCAGAGAAAAGAGTAGACATGGCACACATCCCTGTGTGCAATGCCTGCAACCCACTGCCTAAGGCCTAGGTAAGTCACCCCTCTAAGGTGAGGCTACAGTGGCATGAGCCCTGTACCCCTAGACTGTCTATGCCCATTCTTAGACATTGCTATTGTAGTAACACCATAAAGAGTATATGGTCTGGGAGTTGGTCATTACAAACTCCACATCTCCTTAATGGCTTTAATAAAAACTGGGAAGTTTCAGCACATTAAACCCACACTGATGCCAGTGTTGGATGTAATGTAAAATGCACTCATATGGCATTTTAGAAAATCGACCAGCCCTGGTGTGGTTCCTGAAAGGCTGCCCGCCATTTGCCACAACCAGACAAGTTTCTGAACGCCTGGGTAGAGAGCCTCCGCTCCTCTTTGTGTCCAGAAACAAAGGCCATCCTGGGCAGAGGTGTCATGACTCCTCCCCAAGGAGTGGCTGGGTACACGAAAGGGGAAGCTTCAAAGGTCTGCCATCTTTAGAAGCTGTCCCTGCCTTTTGCTGCCCCGAGCAACTGGCTCCTACCGGTTCTGGACCCATATTGGGCAGGAGAATCAGCCGAAATATCAAGCAAAGAAGAGAGGTGTGCCCACCTTTGCCAACCTCACCCTTCAGGTGGGGAAGGAGTGGTGAAGCACACATCTCAGTCCCCTCCATCTTGAAGATGGAGGGTGGCATAATAGGGGGTATACTCACCCAAGGAAGGGACCCATTGGGCCCAACCTGCACAACCCTTTAATGTCCCTAAATTTAGTATTTTGGGGAAACCCTGACCTTGCTTCCTCAGATTCGAGGAAGAAAGAATAAGGACCGAAGAGCCGTGCTGACCCAGGAAGAAGAAGACACCAAGTGCCTTGGACCCAGCCCTACCGATCTGTCCTGCCTACGACCTGCCTATAGCAAGTACCCAGGCGAGTCCAGAAACCAGCAACCCCCAGAGCTTGGGGGACCTGCCCTCAACTGTCTTACAGACTCTGTCTCCCGGGAGCACCGAATTTGCTCAAACCAAAGACTCACCACAGAATCCGGATTCTTAGGACTATGTGATTCTGCACCACTCTGAGCCCGAAGCCCACGGCCCAGGTTTGAGTGGCCCTACACCACAAGGAGGTCTACCCAGTGATCCTGACCTGGGATCTGGTGATCCCCGACCTCCCTCAAGCCTCAAGATGACGCCTGTAGCCTTCACATGAAGGGTCCCTCTGACTGTGACTGGAGATCGTAAGAAAACCCAGCGCCAAAAGACACCCATGCACTTGATGCCCCACGGCCTTGGGTAGCCCAACTGATGGTTTCCAGGCGTCCCTCAAGATCCTAACTTACCTCTCCAGCCGGTGTTTGCCTTCAGGAAATATCCCTGTCCGAGCCTGCAGCAACTTCGCAAAACCGAAGGTCTCCATAGAAAAGCACAGGGTCCCCAATGCCCGTTTTGCACCCTGCACCCGGCCGCCTCAGTGACGCTGGTGGTGCCACACTTGCGCTGCTCGTTGGCCCCAGAAGTGCTGACCTTAACCCCAGGAGGTTGCCTCCCACACCCAAGTGGCCTGCTTGGCAGCAGTGCCTAATCAAAGGCCCCCTTAGCCCCATTGGCTAATATTGGGTCCCTGCACTCTGCACCCAGCCGCCTCAGTGCCACTGGTGATGCAACTCGAGTGCCCATCTAGAGCTTGGGGAACCTTGGTCCTAACCCCCAAAACTCCCACACGTAAGTCGTGTACTTACCTAGAAAACTGCTAACACTTTCCTCCTATAGGAATCCATGTTAAGAGCTTTTGGGCCTACAAATGTTCTAAGTGTTGACCTGTTGTTGTATGAAGAAAGGAGAACTCAACTGCAAAGTATAAAAAGTCGGACTTACTATTCATTGCGAGATCCTAAAGTGTGGTATCTAGGCATACCACCCCCAGTCCTCAAAGTAGTCCAAAAGTAACTAAAAAGTAATCTGACTGCATTTTAACTGCATTTTAAAGTGATACAAACCTGTAACAATTGCAAATTCAACCACAAGAGCATTTCCTTGAACAGTCTTGCATTTGAGAGTGTATTTAACATACCTGTGTCAAGTCCTAGTTGGTTCTAAAATAAAACATAAGTATACTTTTTTTATACTTACTTAATTGGTCTGGATTCTGTCTCTGAGTGTGTGTAATCAGTCCTGTCCTAGACAGTGTGAATACAATAAATGATTAACACACCCTCTGGATAAGCCTAACTGCTCGCCCACACTACCACAAAGAGAGCTGTACTTAGTTAATGTAGTCTCTGCTATACCTCTGGGGACTCCCTGGACTCTGTGCATACTATACCTTACTTTGGTATAGTATATACAGAGCCAGCTTCCTACAACAGATAATTGCCATTCACACTGAAAATGGTTCCGGGAGTGCTAGTAATAACACTGCATTTGTAAGCTGGCATCAAACCAATGTGTTTTAAACTTTACTAACTTTTTAACTGTGGCAAAAGTTTGCCTAGTATCATTGATGTTTAAAAAAAAAAAACTATTGGGAGTGGATTCAATGTTTAGTTGCAGAATAGTTTAGAAAGTGCTTCATCGTTATATTTTATTTGGAGGACAAACTCTTAGTGGGTAGGGAACATTACTTCAGTAATGTGAGTACTGCATGACACTTCCACATGTGCCTAGGTCCACTTGAAGATTATTCAAGGAATAACCACAGGCATGCAACAAGGTATGGCCAAAAGAGACTGTTGGTTCCTTAAGCTTTTTTGCCTCATTTCCTAACAAACATCAACTCTTGGTCATGGAACAATGAAACCCAGGGACAGCCTAAAGGTGCATAACAGGTGCCCCATATTCCCGTGTGTACTATACAGCCTTAATCAGTTAGCGATCCTGCATCCTCACCTTAATCCATTCTCTTTTGCTGATTTTAACGGACCACCTTTATTATGAAAATTCACTTCTTTAATCAAATGTGGTCTCAGGAGAAGAGGACCTGCTGTTTGACATCAATGTGGGATTCATGGCTTTGTTACTGAACTTATATTAAGCGTATTGCAAAGCATGGGTACTCTAACTATGTCTCCTTCTTACCATGAATTACTCTTTACTTTATAAAAGATAGTCTACAGCACGATAGACCAGTTTTTAGGTTTCGCCTGCACAGAGGTGAAATCTCTTGTATTTCATATATCTTAAAAGGGGATTCTTATCAGTTCTCACAGTCGAACTACTGTGTTCATTCGCATTTGTGTGGAACTTTTTTCTTTGGGTTAACTTCTCTTGGCTGCATGCAATTACGATACGACTAAAGCTGTTCACACTGCATGAATCCCATTCAGTCAAGATTAGATCTCTTCCCAAGAAAAAGGCAGACAGCTTCTAACAGTATGCTGGAATGCTTGGTTTTCATTACTTAGTTGTGTAAAGCAAATGATTTACCCATAGAACATTTGTGGCTTTTCCTATTCATGCCTCAGTATCTTTCTTTGCACTTTGTAGGCATTATCAGATTGATTTTTTCAACTAAATCTATTTGGTCATTATGATCAAATTCCAAATCCCAAATGTTGTAATAAACATTGCACGGTAATATACAAGAGCTATGCTATATTTTACTACTAAACAGGCAGCCACAAGTACAGTTACCTTGCAGACCACAGGGTCATGATTTGAATGGTGCAGCAGGTGCAGGAGCACAGGGCCCAAACGTTGTCAGAACTCCTCTAAACACATAATATTGCTATATTTACTAAACAGGCAGTCACAATTACAGTTACCTAGCAGTTACCTAGCAGCCAAAAAGGACTTGATTTGAATGGTGCAGCAGGTACAGTGGCACCGGGGCCAAAAGCCCTAGGGATCCCAATAGACCCAGATTATTGATAAAATGTAACACTAAACAGGCAGTCACAAGTGCAGTTACTTTGCAGACAGGAGGGTCAGGATTTCAATTGTGCAGCCATTGCAGATACACCAGGACCAAAAGCTCTAGGCCCCCCACGAAACACCTAATATTGCTATATTTTACTGCTAAACAGGCAGTGCAAGTGCAGTTACCTTGCAGACAGCAGGGTCACGATTTAAATAGTGCAGCAGGTGCAGTGGCACCAGGCCCAAAAGTTGCCAGAACTCCTCTAAACACCTAATAATGCAGTTATCTTGCAATTAAAAGGGGTTTGGTTTAAATACTGCAACAGGTGCAGTGGCACTGGGGACAACAGTTGTCATAACTTCACTAAACACCAAATATTGCTATATTTTACTACTAAAAAGGCAGTCACAAGTGCAGTTACCTTGCAGGCAACAGGGTCATTATTTGAATGGTGCAGCAGGTGAAGTGACACCAGGACCAAAAGTTACAGGCACCCCACTAAACACTGATTATTGCTATATTTTACAACTAAACAGGCAGCCATAAGTGCAGTTATCTTTCAGGCACTAGGGTCCTGATTTGTCACGGGTAGTAATCGCTATATAAATGCAATTACAATGATTTGATTGGTGCAGCAGGTGCAGTGGCACTGGGTCAAAAAGTTGTCAGAATTCATCTAAACAGCTAATGAACAAGTTACTTACCTTCGGTAACACATTATCTAGCTGCAGATTCCTTACTTTTGTATTACCAGGAGTCAGGCTGGATCCTGAAACTTATGCATGAGCAGTGCCCCTTGTGCACACCGTCGGGTATCTCCATTCAGCTCCGTGTGACGTCGTCGACGTCATTAGCGTCGGTTATGACGTTGTGGTCACCTATATAGGCGCCAAACAGGCACGCAGACGTCAGTTACTTTTCACTTTTCCATGCCAAAAGTGCAAATCCATAAAGTGACTGACCTAACTGAGTGTCATAACTAGGGAACCAAAAAAGGGAACAACCCTAGCCTTAACCAATAAGTCAGCAGAGTGGGGATGCATGGGTGGGCATGTAAGAAATCTGCAGATAGATATGGTCTCTATCAGATAATGAGTTAACGAAGGCTAGTAACTTGTTCATCTGATAAGAACTTCTAGCTGCAGATTCCTTACCATTGAATAGATACCTAAACCATACCTTCCTGGCGGTGGCCTGTAGACAAATTGCTATACTAGGAAGTCCTGCAGGACCAAACAGGCGAAATGCCGATCCCTGCAGATCTGACTGTCCAGGTAGTAGTGTTTGGCAAACGTGTGCAAAGATGCCCACTTTGCTACCTGGCAGATGTCCAGGACTGGGACACACGACCCAATGATCTAGTTGCAGCTTTCCCCATGGTGGAATGGACTCTTAATACCTCAGGGGGCTGCCTCTTAGCCAGGGCATAACAGATCGTAATGCAGAGGACAACCCAGTGAGAAATGGTCAGTTTCTGCACTTTCTGACCTTTCTTAGCTCCCACGTACCCCACAAAGAGTTGGTTATCCACCCGGATTTCTTTGGCTCGATCAAGGTAGAACAACAGTGCTCTTTTTGGGTCCAGACAGTGGAGACGCTACTCTTCCTTACAGGGATGTAGGCGATCAAAAAAGGTGGGCAGCATGATTTATTGACCCATATGGAATGGGGTCACCACCTTCTGAAAAAATGAAGCCTGGGTGTGAAGCACCACTTTACCAGAAAAGAGCATGAAATAGGGAGACTGGATAACAATGCCTGCAACTCACTCACCCTCCGTACAGATGATTTTGACACTAAAAAGGCTGTTTTGATGGTAAGCAGCCGGAGGGGACAATTATGCAAAGGACAGAAAGGAGCACACATGAACACTGTGAGGACCAAATTAAGGTCCTATTGAGGCATAACAAAGGGCGTAGGTGGAAACATATGTACAAGCTCTTTCAAGAACCTATTTACAATAGGGGACTCAAACAATGAGGGTTGGTCTGGCAGCCGCAAGAGTACGGACAGAGCAGAAAGATAACCATTGAGCATAACCAACGCAGAGTCCTGCTGGGCAAGGGTAATAATAAAAAGAAGGACAGTGGATAAAGAGGCAGAAAGAGGGTCAATACATCTTTCTGTACAATATTTTATCAGCTTTGCCAATGACAGGCATATACTGTCTCAGTGGAAGGCCGCCTGGCTGCCAAGATAACCACACATAATTCAGGAGAAAGGTCAAAAGCTATCAACTGTCACCGCTCAATCTCCACACATGGAGGCAGAGTGTTGACAGGTTCGGGTGGAGGACCCTTCCCTGCTGCTGCAACAGAGGATACCTCCAAAGGGGCAGCCTGATCGGAGGACTGATGCTCATTTTCAGAAGCTCTGGATACCAGACTCCCCTTGCCTAGTCTGGAGCCACAAGAATGACTTGGGCCCAGTTGTTCTGGATCTTCTTGAGAACCCTAGGCAGAAGTGGTATGGGCAGAAAGGTGTATAGCAGGCGTGAACCCTACTTGCGATGAAAAGTGTTGCTGAGTGATAAATGCCTTGGAAATTCCAGTGCGCACAACTGCTGACATTGCACGTTCTCTTCATAGACAAACAGATCTAACCAAGGCTCTTCTCACTGCTGAAAGAGACCTTGCGCCACGTCCGACGGGAGACGCCATTAGTGATCCACTAGGCATCAATGGCCGAGTTTGTCCGCTCAGGTGTTCAGAGAACCTCCCCGATGTTAAACCACCAGGGTTATGCCCTG
This sequence comes from Triturus cristatus, assembly GCF_964204655.1. Classification (NCBI taxonomy): domain Eukaryota; kingdom Metazoa; phylum Chordata; class Amphibia; order Caudata; family Salamandridae; genus Triturus; species Triturus cristatus. The sequence goes on along the minus strand of NC_140581.1, from coordinate 1,182,877,704 downwards.
CTGTTTCAGCCATGTCCAGAGACGTACGGCCTCTTGGCAAAGGGTCCATGACCAAACCCGCCCTGTTTGTTGCAGTACCATATGACATTGGTGTTGTCCGTGAACACTTGCATTAAATTCCCCTTGACAGAGGGAAGAAAAGCTTTCAGTGCCAACCGGATCGCTCAAAGCTCCAACAAATGTATGTGGAGTCTTGACTCCGCCAGAGACCAATGTCCCCTGATCTCTACCTCTCCCAGATGGCCGCGCCATCCCAGCAGTGATGCATCTGTAACCACCATGTGATCTGGTTAGGAAAGGGAGAGAGGTCTACCTCCGACACATCCGCCAATCGTTATCCACCCCTGCAGGTTCTTTGCAGTTCCCTCCGAGATCTGGACCATGTCAGACAGATTCCCCTGATGTTGCACTCACTAGAACTTCAGGTCCCACTGCAGAGCCTGCATACACCATCTGGCATGTTTTGCCAACAGGATTCAGGAGACCATGAGGCCCAGCAGCCTTAGAGTTAGTCTCATCGAAATCTAGGAGAGAGGCTGAAACATCTGTATCATAACCTGAACATCCTGGACTCACTACTCGGTAGGATAAACCTGAAACTGCACTGTGTCTAGAACAGTTCTGATGAAAGGGAGTGTGAGAAGTGGGCCTGGTATATGCTGGTCACTAGTTAAAGTGGCCACCTTGCACCAGTACAATTCAACTCTTATGGTAGATAGGTTTAATACAACCTTTTAAAGAAAGCTATCTTATGGTAGCTGTGGAGAGCAGCCTTCAGGCTAAGTCTTTAGAGGAATGTAAAGCAGCTTGTTTTACCTTATAATCTCTTGAATTACTAAATCAAAGGACAGCACACAGGTATATATATAAAATATATATGTATTTATTACTAGACACACTCTACTAATCTGTGTCATGATTGCCGAGCGCAGGACGCCGAGATCGGTGACTTGCTATCGCGCATGCGCGATGGCGTCACGACTGTAGAAAAGCCTGAGGTAAGATGAACTCGGGGCTTCGCGTTCTAGTGTTGCCCCGCAGCTTTGTCTTGCGTTTCCTGTTTCCTGTTTCCGTGTCTCCGACGCCTTTCGGCGTTTTCGTGCTTGGGACTTTGTTCCTTTGGATGTTCCCGTGTTGCGTTTGCAGAATTCTGTTTTCGGGAGGCTTCCCAATTGATTTCCTTTTTTTAACCCCTTCGTATCCCTGCCTCTGCCCCGTGCTCCGCCCGCCTGTTTGGATTGTTGTCTCGAGGGCCGGCCGGGCACCCTTGCGTGCTCCGCCCGCCTCCCCCAGGCGTTCCAGCTCCTGTCTTGGCTTTCTCTGGGGCCAGTGCAGCATAATTAGCGCTCCGCCCGCCTTTCCGGAATTATTTTCCCGAGGGCCGGCCGGGTGTTTTGGTGTGCTTATCCCCCTATCCTTGGCCTCTCGCTCCTTCCTCTAATCATCTCTGGTGCTCCCCTCAGTGGTTATAGAGCGCTCCACTTGCCTTTCCGGATAGTGTCTCGAGGGCCGGCCGGGCATAATTACGGATCAAGTGTGGATGAACAGTTTGCCGCTTCCTCACACAGACTACAGGAGGCTCTTTTCCACCAGACTGTTGCTACTCCGTTGCTACATTGAACAGTGGACCATCTTCCTGCCTGAAGAGCCGGTAACGGGGTATTGGGATTTAGAAAGGGAGGGGAGAAGGTGATTAGAAATTAATCTCAATCTTCTATGTTTTCTATGTTTAGGATATATATATTGTAGAAGAAAAGGACTAATCCAAGGCTGGCTCACATAAATCTCACCTCCAGTAGCTCTGTACTTGCTTCCTGACGTATTGCATGGAGTCTCTCTCACTGTCAAGTAGAAGCTAGGTATATTTACATGCACCTCTTTTTTCCTGGTGAATACCTCTGTGCCTCATCTCTCCTCTTCCCGGTCCACTCATCCTGTTCTGATATTCCTTCTAGATAAACTATCCCCAGTTCTCCAGAGAATACAGCAGAGACGAGACACAATCTACATTTCCACATACAGAAGAAGCAGCAGCTCCAGAGATTTCTTCCCCTCCTTCCTTGTTTTGTTTCCCTGCTTTCCCCTATTACCAGTGCTCTCTAGGGTTTGATAGAGACATTAGGTGGTGGTGGAAGGTAGGAATCTAGCAACGACTTCACCAAGACTCCGCGGCGCTCCTGCAGAATCAAGTCCTGGTAAGAGCCTTACAATCTGTTTATGAGATTAGAAGTCAGGAACATATGCATAAATCAACGTTTCAAAATAAGTTAAGCACAAATATGGCTGGGGCCCTAGGGGCGTACCAGACCATATACTAAAAAAGAAGTTTAGGAATATCGACTTGAGAAGGGACAAGGCCTAGGGCCTTCAGAAGCGCTGGGGCCTCACTTATCCACCCAAGGCAGGTAAGTAAAGGACCCACGGGAGACGCATGAAGTGTGAGAACACAGCCGCGGATCCCAATAGACTTCAATGGAGCAAGTCGCGGTTGGAATTTTAAAGTTTTAGGATACTTCGGGAGAGTCTACAAGCAAGTCACTTACAGGGTAAATAGTTCTAGAGCCAACACACACAGGAGCACTGTAGTGCAGGAGTTACCTCACCCAGGGAAGCCGGGTGCATAGGTGTCTTTTGGTGTCAGATCACGGCGTCGTTTTCAATGGGAGCCAAAGAAGACTTACTGCTTCTGAAGACAGAAGAAGTGTCCAGTGGAATCCAAGGCTGGATTCAGAAGAAGGAAAGCAGAGGAGACAGTGTTCAAAGTCACTTGCCAGTGACCCGGGGCCAGGAAGCTGGATGCCCATAGTCGTCGGGTGATTTCAGGTGATCATGGGTGTCTTGACTCTTCAGCCACGAGGTCCAGGAGGCGTCGACGATGACCAGGTGCTGGATTCGGCGTGTCCCATGAAATCTGCAGCTTACTGCGGTGTCGGTGACCAGATTGGAGCTAACACGCCTTGGTAACAGCAAGTCTCGTGGAAAGTGTAAAAAGTCAGCGGTGCAGACCAGCAAGGTCTGAGGGACTCACCCAGCGAGGGTAAGTCAGGGCAGGCCTGGAGCAACCAAGGGAGCCCTTTGGTTCTGTAGAAAAGTCTTCTGGGGACCCACAAGCCAACCGGCAAGGGATCGCAAAGACGCCTCGGGAGGATTCACTCAACAGGAGCCCACGGTCACTCGGGACGAGGTAGGCCTCTGATCTTCGGTGGAAATCCTGCTGGAGGCTTGGACCACACGTGGTCCAATGCAAGAGTTCGTAGAGCGTCGTGAAGGGGTTGCACTCGAAAATATTGCCCGGTACCCAGGTATTGCGGTTCCTCGTCACTCGTGGGGTCCACTTGCCTCAGCTTCACGATGGCCTTGGAGAAGTCAGGAAATCCACTTCCGGGGCTGCAGGGACTTCGGACTTCGGCGGGAGTGGGAATGTTTGCGACCGTTGATTCAAAGTTTTGGTGCCTGCCAAGCAGGGGAGTCACCCCTTGACTCCAAGGGAGATTCTTCAGTCTTCCAGAGGTAGTGGAACGTCGAAGGTCCAGGATTCTTCTTCAGAGCGTCGTCCAGGGATATCTAGTTTGCAATGGCAAGGGTTCCCTAACTTATACTACAAGGAAGGGAGGGACTAGCTTTATGACCTCTTCTATGGGAGGGTCAGGGGAGTGGGTGGCTATACCCACTTCCCACTTCCCTTTATCCAGTTTCGCGCCAGAGCAGGGGCAGGTAGCCCCTGAACCGGTTTGAGCTGGCATATGCACAGAGGAGCCTACTGCTCCCCCAGTGCAGGACTTCAAAGCACTCTACGAGTGCACCCACCCAGCCCCAATACACTAAATCCTGTCTGGGAGGTGATTACACCTCCCTGTGACAGGATGCCTATTGTTGGACCTCCTCCACTGCGAGTTTCGGTCAGCAGCAGGAGGGCAGCCCAGTGTCTGTGCTGCTGGCATCCATTTTGTGATGCCAGGGCTCTTTCAGGATTCTACCGTGTTTCCACAGTAGGTACATGTCTATCCCTCTAGAAGGGTGGGATCATACTCCCACACCAGTTACTGGTGTGGGGGTATGATTCCAAAGCATTTGACACCAAACACGACATGTTTTGATGCAGCCATTCCAAAGTTGGCATTAACCGCGATGTTATAATGCACTTAAGAGTATATGGTTTAACCGCATCCACAAACAGCCACAGAGAATGGACTCTGAGTGCTGCAGAGGGGCCCTGCTCAGGCAGAGGCACCCCCTCACATGGAAACCAAGCACCCTGCCCTCAGGATTGATAGGGCCTGCCTTAGGGGTGACTGATAGGTTTATATGTGTGTGTGTAGGTAGAGATATAGTGAACCTATAGCTCAGTGAGGGGTGCTAGCACCACCTCACCCAGGCTGCTTCCCAGGGGTGGCATAATACATGCTTCAGCCCCTGGTAGGCCTGTGAAGTACCTATGCCCCTGGTACCTAAGGTACCTAAGGTACCATATACTAGGGGCTCATAAGGTACCACAGTATCCAATCACTAGTGCATCTTATATGCACACCATGTCGTTTAAGGGAGTAAGCAGATAGACTGGGGTCCTGGATAGCAGGATCCCAGCCAGACTAGTCAAAAGTGGGGCAACCATGTAGTCAGATTCCACCTTCCTACAGGGAGCCTCTGGGAAGGAGTCAGGTGAGACTTTGGCACGTTTATTGAGAACCCCGCAAATGCAGGAGGTCTGCCGTAGTCTGCAGGTGGGAGACGACAGCCTGGGTGAAGACACCTTCAACAGCCAGTCATCGTGGGAGAAGTTGAAATCCATAACCTACGCAGATGAGCACCAACCAACATCACCTTCTTGAAGGGGCGCTGGTAAGGCCAAAAGGGAGCACGGTGAACTGAAAGTGCTCATGGCCTACCTTGAACCGGAGGTAACTTCTGTGACCCGGCAGGATGGGGATGTGAAAATACGCATCCTGCAAGTCCAACACTACCAGCCAGTCTCCTAGGTCTAGGGCAGACAAGACCTGAGCCAACGTGAACTTCTTGAACTTGTCCTTTTTGAGGAAAAGATTGACATTCTGAAGATCCAAAATGGGCCACAACCCTTTGGTCTTCTTCAGGATCAGAATGTAGTGGGAGTAGCAACCACTGCCTACTTCTGAAATCGGGACCCTCTCTATAGCCAGGAGAGCTGTAACTTCCTCTTTAAGTAAAGTTAAATGATCCTTTGCTAGCCATTCTTGAAGTGACGGAATAGGTGGAGGAAAAGAAAGGAAAGGTAGAGGATAGCCCTCCTGAATGATCTGGAAGACCCACTTGTCCGATGTTATGGACTTCCAGTGGGGAGATGATGATGAATTCTCCCACCAACGGGAGTAGCGTGGTCTTGCAGAGTCATAATAGGAGTGCTTGGAGGCTGCGGCTGCTGAGGGCTGGGTGGCATATGACTTTTGGCTTCCATTCTGAGGCTGGAATAAACCACAACCTCGCAGAACTTGGAAAGTCTGTACAGGACAGTAGGTGGGATTCGGTTTGCACGGCTGGAAACCCCTTCTATTGCTATGAAAGGGGCGAAGGCTAGACTTGCCCCATGCTGTTACTGAGAGGCGCAAGGATTTGGCCGTAGCACGAGAATCCTTGAAGCACTCCAAGGCTGAGTCTGCCTTCTCTCCAAAAAGACAAGACCCATCAAAAGGCATGTCCATCAAATTAGCCTGGACATGGCCGAAAAGCCAGACATTCTCAACAAGGCATGGCGTCGTAGGGCCACTGTCTATGAAACTGTTCTGCCCAGCGAGTCAGTTGTGTCAAGCCCACATCTAATGGGGAATTTTGCTGATGTTTCCCATTCTTCACTGCCTGGGAGAGTACGGCCCGGACCTCCTCCAGGACCTGTGGCAGCACTTGCGCAACCGTCTTTCAAAGAGAGTGGGAGAAATGGCCCAATAAGCATGCGGTATTCACCGACCGCAATGCCAGACTGGCGTCAGAAAACATTGTCTTCCCAAGTGTTTCCATTCTCTTGGATTCTTTATCCAGAGGGGTGGAAGGCAATGTGCCATGAGAAGTGGAAGCCTGCACCACCAAACTCTCTGGGGGGGATGTTGGCAGAGGGACCTTAGATTGCCCTATGCTAGACTTGGACCATATGCCTAGTAGGACATCAGTAAGTGTCTCATTAAAGGGCAATAGGATTTCAGATGTGGACGCCCCAGGGTGTAGCACTTCAGTCAGGAGATTAGTCCTGACCTGAGCATAGGGCAACTCTAGTCCAAGGACCTCAGCTGCCCTCCTTACCACCATGACATAAGAAGCCCCCTCCTCTGCAGCCACAGTTGGAGGAGTAGGCATGCCAGTATCTGGGGATGTGCCTAGTTCACTGTTCCTCAACAAGTCCATCTGTTCCACAGACACATCCTGGTGTTCCAAAGGGTCCATAGACCCCTCCCAATCCTCTACCATGCCTGAAAAGTCCTGAAAATTATCAGCCGATAACATAGAGCCCCTGGGTTCCACCGGCACCGGAGTCGGCGTCGAGTGATGCCGATCCGACTCTGAGTCTTCGGGTTAAGGATGGAGCCGGCACTGCCAGTGGGCTCCAGCGGTGCCAAAGGCACCGACTTTGGGTCAGACGCCGGGAAAGGTCGCGTTGGCATGACCGGCGTTGTCCCAAATCTGAGATTGGATCTATAATGCCCCACCGGCACCGTAGCCAGAGACAATGCTGTCGAAACTGATGGGGCCTCTTCGGACCCCACAGGACCAGAAGGCTCACCAGAAGGGTTGGCCTGCACAAATACGCGACCCATAGCCTCGTAAACCTCTTTGATTTGAACGGGGGTCACTCTGGTTCACTTCGGGGGAGGAGCGAAGTCGACCCTGGCTCCGGCTCCGCAGAACTGTGCCTAAAGCGTCAGTGCTCCTTACATTGCTTGTCAAAGTATGACAGTCTTCTTGTGCCTCTTCCCTGAGTGTCCCAAAGATGTTGAGTGGGATGGAGAGGATTTGGGGCTCCAGGAGTGGTACTGTGACATCCTCCCCTTCGAATAGGACCGGGATCTCTGCGGAGTCTCGCTGGCCTATGTAGACTGGCGTGCCGCAAGAAGCTTCAAAGCCTGCTCCCGCAAAGCCTTCTGAGCCGTGGCCTGACAGTCCGAGCACAATTTTGAGTTGCGCTCGAGGCACCAGAGACAGACGAGGTGGGGGTTGGTTACCAACATGGCGCGGTGACAGGTGCTACACGGTTTGAACCCTCTCTTTCTAGAAGACATCCTTGACACTCACAAGAAAAAAGAAGTCGACAAAAAGTCGAAAAACCAGCCAAGAAGCAACAGAGAGGTAGCTCTTCCCAGATCAGTGCTTGACTAGCGCGAAAAGAAATTAACTGACGTCCGCGCGCCCAGGTGGCGCCAATATAGGTGACAGTGACATCATAACTGATGCTAACAACGCCGACAACCTCACGCGGAGCCGAAAGGAGCCACCCGATCATGCGCGCAAAGGGTACTGCCCACGCAATAGGTTCCGGATCCAGCCTGACTCCTACTAATTCAGAGGTAAGGAATCAGCAGCTAGAAGTCTCTTTCAGATATTGCTTTATTTTACTACTAAACAGGCAGTCACAATTGCAGTTACCTAGCAGTTGAAAGGGGCTTGATTTAAATAGTGCAGTGGCATCGGCGGCAAAAGTTGTCATAACTCCACTAAACACCAAATATTACTATATTTTACTACTAAACAAGCAGCCACAAGTGTAGTTATCTTGCAGGTACAGGATCATTATTTGAATGGTGCATCAGGTGCAGAGGCACCGGGCCCAAAAGTTGTCAGAACTCCTCTAAACACCTAATGTTGCTATATTTTACAACTAAACAGGCAGTCATTAGTGAAATTATCTAGCAAGCGCTAGGGTCACGATTTCAATAGTGGCACCAGAGCCAAAAGCTCCAGGGACCCCAGTAAACACCTAATATTGGTATATTGTATTCCTAAACAAGCAGTCACAAGTCCAGGTACCTTTCAGACAGCAGGGTCATGAATTGAATGGTGACTACTAAACAGGCAGTCACAATTGCAGCTACCTTGCAGTTAAAAGGGACTTGATTTGAATGGTGCAGCAGGCACTGTAGCTCTAGGGTGAAAAGCTCTAGGGACCCCACTAAAGAACAAGTTACTTACCTTCGGTAACGCTTTTTCTGGTGGATACAGTATGTGCCTGTGGATTCCTCACCTTATGAATATCCCCTACGCCAGCATTCTTCAGAAATTTTTCGTAGCTCTCCACGCCGACGAGGTCGTCACAATGCCATGGCTCTGCATGCGGCTCACGTGACGTCACTGGAGCCATAAGAAGACCACGTCGGCGTGATGACGTCAGTTCCACCTATTTTTTCCGTGCCACCGAGGCGAAACAGGCGGACCGACCATAGTGAAAATGCATATATAGTACACAGTATTCACACAAATACACACAGTGTAAATTGACAGAGGAAAACAAAATAAAGCAAACATTTCCTTTAAACCTATAGAAAGGCAAAATAGAGGCAATGCAGAATGACAATATGAAACAACATATTAACGACTACCTCTTTTAAGGTATAAAAGGGTGGACAACGGGGAGGCGGGTGGGTCAGTGAGGAATCCACAGGCAGATACTGTATCCACCAGAAAAAGCGTTACCGAAGGTAACTAACTTGTTATTCTGATGGATACATCTGCCAGTGGATTCCTCACCTTATGAATAGAATCCCACAGCAGTCCCACTCCCGGAGGAGGGTGTCCACCCTTCTATACCCAAAAGTAGTGTAAAACAGAGCGTGCAAAATGGCTGTCCCTCCTCACTTCGGAATCTAAGCAGTAATGCTTTGCGAAAGTGTGGAGGGAGGCCCAAGTTGCAGTCTTACAGATATCCAGCACAGGAACACCTCTGGACAAGGCAGAAGTAGATGACTTAGCCCTGGTGGAATAAGCCCTAATGCCTTCAGGAGGCTCCTTACCAGCCAGAGCGTAGCAGATCTTGATGCACAAGACGATCCACCTGGATAAAGTGTGCTAGTGCACCGCCCTGCCTTTCATCCGACCAGCATATCCAACAAAGAGCTGATCATCTTGGCGGAAGTCCTTTGATCTATCCAAACAGAAACTAATCGCCCTCTTTGGATCCAAACGTTGAAGCCTCTCCTCCTCTTTGGAAGGGTGAGGGGGAGGATAGAAAGTAGGGAGGGTAATGGACTGTCCTAGATAGAAGGGAGTTACCACCTTAGGCAAAAAAGCAGCCCTGGTCCTGAGTATCATCCTTTCAGCATGTATGGTCAGAAAAGGAGGCTTTGAGCTCAAAGCCTGAAGCTCACTCACCCTCCTAGCCGAGGTGATAGCCACTAGAAAGACTGTTTTGAATGTCAGCAGTCTCAAAGGACAATTATGCAAAGGTTCAAACGTGGAACCCATTAAAAAAGTTAACACCAGATTTAAATCCCACTGGGGCATAATAAAAGGAGCGGGGGGAAACATATTAGTAAGCCCCTTAATGAACCTTAAGACTATTGGAGACTTAAAAAGAGAAGGCTGATCTGGCAAACAAAGAAATGCCGACAAAGGCAACAAATATCCTTTAACAGTGGCCACAGCACAACCTTGCTGAGCCAAATGAAGTGAAAAACAAAGAACATCAGAAAGGTGCGCTTTCAGAGGATCAATAGATTTCTCTCCACACCACCTAACAAATTTTGACCACCTGTAGGAGTAGATAGACTTGGTGGAGTGTTGCCTGGCCGATAAAATAACATCCACCACGTCAGGCGGGAGAGAAAAATAATTCAGGTTGCCCCGTTCAATCTCCAGGCATGAAGATGCAGGCTCTGGAGGAGGGGGTGTAGAACCTGCCCCTCCACCTGAGAGAGGAGGTCTGCCCTGGCAGGGAGACAGAGCGGAGGGTGCGATGAGAGGTGAAGTAGATCTGTGTACCACACCCTTCTTGGCCAATCCGGGGCAATCAATATGACTTGGGCCCGGTCTTGACAAATCTTCCTCAGAACCCGAGGAATCAAGGGTATGGGAGGAAATGCGTAAAGGAGTTGCAAGCTCCAACTCAACTGAAGCGCTTCTCTCAATGCCCCCTGCATCGGAAACTGGGGACTGCAGAACGAAGGGCAGTGCGCGTTTTCAAGAGTGGCAAACAGGTCCACCCGAGGAGTTCCCCACGTCCGAAAGATGTGTCGAACTACCTCCGGATGAAGCCTCCACTTGTGGTCGGCAGAGAACTGCCGACTGAGACTGTCCGCATGCATGTTCATCCCCCCGGCCAGATGATTTGCCATCAAACAAATCTAAAGGTCCTGAGCTCAGGACCAAAGCCGCAATGCCTCCCTGCAGAGATGGTATGACCCTACTACTCCCTGCTTTTTGACATACCACATCACGGTAGTGTTGTCCATCAGGTCTTCAACTGACTGACCGCAAAGGGAAGGGAGAAAGGCCTTGAGCGCTAAACGTATCGCCCGCAATTCCAAAAGATTGATATGAGACAATCTTCCTCTGGAGACCAAAGACCCTTGAGCTCCATATCCCCCAGATGAGCACCCCACCATAGGGTAGAGGCATCCGTTATCACTCACTGTGGCCACTGAAGGAGGAAAATGAAAGGGCTTTCCTTGAGACAGATTGCCCTCCACGCTCCACCAAGACAGATCCGCTGCAGCTTCTCTGGAGATCCTGACAGACTCCGTGAGATCTCCGTTGTGCTGATACCACTGCCTGCAGAGGCACCACTGGAGCGCCCTCATGTGCCAGCGTGCATGGTTGACCAACAGAATGCAGGAGGCGAACAGACCGAGCAGGCGAAAGACCTTAAGAAACAACCACTCCATTGTAAAACAAGAGAATCATTTCCTGAATGTCGATAATCCTTTGCAGAGGAGGGAATGCCCGACACACAGTAGTATCCAGTATTGCCCCTATGAACAGGTTGCGCTGAGAGGGCACCAGGTGAGACTTGCCTGCATTTATTGAAAAAAACTACTTGTACAACAACTGGGTTGTAACCTGCAGATGATGAGTCACCATATCTAGCGACTCCGCTTTGAGCAGCCAGTCGCCCAGGTAGGGGAAAACTGGAATCCTTGACCTCCTGAGATGGGCAGCCACCACTGCCATCACCTTGGTGAAGAGTCGAGGTGCGGTAGTAAGACCAAACGGAAGGACCGCAAACTAGTAGTGTTGCGACCCAATTGTAAAACGGAGATACTTCCTGTGCAACTTCAGGATTGGGATGTGGAAATACGCATCCTGCAAGTTGATGGACAACATCCAGTCCTCTTGTTGCAGCGTCTGAAGAACCTGTGCTAGAGTGAGCATCTTGAACCTCTCCTGCTTGAGAAACAGATTCAAGATTCTGAGGTCCAGGAAAGGACGTAACCTACCATCCTTCTTGGGGATCAGGAAACACCAAAAGTAGCAACCCTGACCCCTTTCCCGCTCCGGAACCACCTCTATCGCACCATTTTCTAACAGGGTGAGAACCTCCTTCTGAAGGAGAAGCAAATGATCCTCCGTGCAAAACCCTTGGCAAGGAGGGTAAGGAGGAGGGAATTCCCTGAAGGGAAGGGCGTACCCATTTTCTACCAGATCTAAAACCCGAAGGTCCGAAGTGATTAATTTCCAATCTTGTAGAAAATGGGTAAGCCGGCCTCCCACGGGACCTACATGATCCAGGATGGTGGATCTAGGGCTGCTTTGCTGCATTACCAGGAGGGGTTGGGGAGGTAGCGGAGGAAGAGGAAGAAGGCTGACGTCCAGTTCCAAGAAGGTGACCTCTGCCTTTACCCGTGTAGCTCTTATACAAGGGGTTCTGCTGCTTTTGCTGAGGCTGCCTGGACACACAAAAGGTAGACTTCCCAAAGCCACGGTATTGTTTATATCCATAGCCTCTTGCCTGAGTCTGCAAACCCAAAGACCTCGCCGTTGCCTTACTGTCCTTAAATCTTTGTAGGGCAGAATGCGCCTTTTCACCAAAAAGCTTGGACCCATCAAATGGCAAATCAATAAGAGCAGCCTGAACGTCAGGTGAGAACCCAGAAGACCTTAACCATGCATGCCTCCTTGTCGCAATGGATAAACCCATTACTCTGGCAACAGAATTCGCCATATCCAGACCAGATTGGATAACCTGGTGAGCCGCAGCTTGAGCATTCACCAACATCTCACTCAGATTCCCCCGTCCTCCTCAGACAACTTAGGAAGAAGCTGTTTTGCAGAGTCCATTAGTGCATGAATATACCTGCCCAAGATACAGGTGGCGTGGTAGACTTCAGTGCCATACTGGCAGATGAAAAGACCTTTTTCGCAGATTGCTCCAAATTCTTGGAATCCCTGTCTGCGGGAGCTTGCGAAAACACCCCTGTAGATTGCTTTGAACAAGAAGCCTGCACCACCAGACTTTCAGGAGAGGGGTGAGAAGAAAGGAAAACCGGATCTCCAGGAGCAGGTCTATACCTTCTTGAGACTGACCTCGAAACCGCAGGAGCCGAAAGAGGGTTGCGCCACACATCGAGTATTGGCTCAGTCAGTGCATAATTAAATGGCAAAAGTGGTTCAACCACCGAAGATGGAGAATGAAGCACTTCCGTGAGAAGGTTCGTCTTATACTCCGCCACAGGAAGCTGAAAATCCAAAAGTTCCGCAGCCTTCCTAATAACCGTATGATAAGGAGCAACATCCTTCGAGGGAGAAGCCTTTTGAGAAGCAAAGTCCCACTTTGACCTTTACCAATCCCCTTTTTCTTTTCTTGCCATGGCCATATATAGCTTGGCTTCTCGCTCTTTCAACGCCTTAGGATTCATCTTCCTGCACGAAGGACATCCTTCAACGTCGTAGTCTGAAGATTAACACCAAAGGCAATCTTCATGCGGGTCAGTAATTGACATATGTCAACCGCACTCCCTGCAGGGCTTAAAACCTGACTTCCTCGGGGCAGACATGACAAAAGAGAAAGCGATACAAATGGAAATACAAAGTATCCAGACGAAGTATGGAGAGTCCCAGACAAAAACGTTAGCGTCAAAAGCGTGGAAAAAAGGAACTGACGTCATCACGCCGACGTGGTCTTCTTATGGCTCCAGTGACGTCACGCGGAGCCGCGAGCGGAGCCATGGCATTGTGACGACCTCGTCGGCGTGGAGAGCAACGAAAAATTTCCAAAGAATGCTGCCGCAGGGGATATTCTTAAGGTGAGGAATCCACAGGCAGATGTATCCATCAGAACCCAGATTATTGCTGAATCGTACTACTAAACAAGACAGTGACAGGTGCACTTATCTAGCAGGCAATAAGGTCATGATTTGGAGAAGAAGTTACATACCTTCAGTAACAATTTTTTTGTAAGAGACATGGATTAGTTGTAGATTACTTACCTTAAAAAATTATCCCAAGGCGTCAGACTGGATCCGTAGAATTTCTTCTTAGTAGTACCCCTGCGCATCGGGAGGTTGTGTCGGTTGACTCCACATCCGTCCTCGGGATCAAGGTCGCCGGGTTGATGCCGCGTGCCTACTTAGACACCGTCCCTTCACGCAAACGTCCGTTCTGACACGTCTTTCCATGCCAGAAGTGCACAGCCATGCAAGACACTGACCACTGGTGCGCCGCAACTAGGGCCCTTAAGGGAATCCCTATCCCTAGAAGTCAGTATGCAGAGCGAGGGGATGGGTGGGGCGGTAAGGAATCTACAACTAACCTATGTCTCTTAAAGATACATCGTTACAGCAGGAAAGTAACTTGTTCATCTGAAAGAGACAATTAGTTGTAGATTTCTTACCTTAGAATAGATACCCCAGCAATACCATCCCCGGTGGTGGGTCTGCAAACTAAGTTCCAACCAGAAAGTCCTGGAGGACCGAACGGGCAAAATAGCCGTCCCTCCGGACTTGGCTGTCCAGGCAATAACGTCTGGTGAACGTGTGCAAAGATGCCCACGTGGCCGCCTAGCAGATGTCAAGAAGTGGAAGTCCACGTGCCAATGCAGTTGTTGCTGCCGTAGCCCTAGTGGAATAAGCACACAGCCCCACTGGCAGTGCCTTTTTCGCTAAAGCATAACAGAGTTTAATACAAAGGAAAACCCATTGAGAGATGGTACGCTTTTGAACAGCGCAACCTTTCTTGGCACCAACATAGCAAACGAAGAGTTGATCATCCACCCGGAAATCGTTTGTGCGGTCAAAGTAGAAGGACGACACATGTTTAGGGTCCAAACGGTGGAGTCTCCCTTCCTCCTTGGAAGTGTGCAGAGGTGGGAAAAAGGTGGACAAAGTGATAGTTTGTCCTATGTGAAATGGTGTAACCACTTTAGGAAAGATTAAGGGCCTCGTCCTGAGCACCACTTTGTCCGGATGCACAGAGAAGAAAGGTGGCTTGGAAGATAGAGCCTGAAGCTCATTCACCCTGCGAGCAGAGGTGATGGCAACAAGGAAGGCAGTTTTCAGAGTGAGGAGCCTGAGAGGACAGTTGTGAAGAGGCTTGAAGGGAGCATGCAGATGATAGGTTAAAACAAGATTCAAGTCCCACTGGGGCATTATGAAAGGAGATGGAGGAAAGAGATGAGTAATGCCCTTAAATAATTTACTTACAATAGGGGACTTGAATAAAGAGGGCTGATCTGGCAGCCGAAGGAAAGCAGACATAGCTGCAAGATAGCTTTTAAGAGTGCCCAGGGCAGTGCCCTGCTGGGCCAAAGAAAGTATATACAAGATCACCTCTGAAAGAGGGGCAGAAAGGGGATCCACAGCCTTTGCTGTGCACCATGCCAAAAACTTGTTCCATCTACAGGCGTATACCGTTTTAGTGGAAAGACGCCTGTCTGCCAAGATGACATTACAGACTTCGAGTGGATGGTCAAAAGCTGGCAACTGTCACCATTCAATCTCCACGCAAAGAGGTGGAGGCTGGACAGGTTGGGTGAAGAACCATCCCCTGTTGCTCTGATAGAAGATCCTCCCGAAGGGCAGTCTGATTGGAAGTTCCATAGCCATGCTCAGGAGCTTGAGATACCAGACTCTTTGTACCCAATCTGGAGTCACAAGAATACCTTGGGCCTGGTCGCACTTGATCTTCTTCAGCATTCGGGGCAGAAGTGGTGCAAGTGGAAAGGCGTACAGGAGACCCGCAACTCCACTCGCCACAAAAAGCGTCACCGAGCGAGTGCCGCCTTGGAAAAACCAATCCGCAGCACCGCTGACATTGCTCGTTCTCATCTGTGCTGAACAGATCCAACCAAGGCTCTCCCCACTGCTGAAAGAGACCTTGTACCACCTCAGAGTGATGACGCCATTCGTGATCTACCAGTCACCAACGGCTGGGTTTGTCTGCCCTGACTTTCACAGAACCTGCTAGGTGTTGAACCACAAAGTATTATGCCCTGATGTTCACGCCATGTCCAGAGACGAAGAGTCTCTTGACATAGGGTCTACGACCCCACCCCGCCCTGTTTGTTGTAGTACCACATGGCAGTGGTGTTGTCTGTGAATACCTGCACCACTTTCCTTTTGAGAGAGGGAAGGAATGCTTTCAGTGCCAGGGGTATCGCCCAGAGCTCCAACAGGTTGATATGGAGCCCAGACTCCGCAGGAGACCAGATGCCTCTGATCTCGGCCTCTGATCCCCACCTCTCCCAGATGGCTGCCCCATCCCAGGAGTGACGCATCTGTCACCACTGTGAGGTCTGGTTGGGGAAGGGAGAGGGATCTGCCTCTGATCCCCGCTTGGTTCATTAACCACCACTGCAGTTGTTGTGCAGTTCCCTCCGAGATCTGGACGTAGTCAGAAAGCTTCCCCTGATGCTGTGTCCGGTGGCTCAGTGGACTAATGCATCCACTGCAGGGGCCTGTGTTCGACCTTATGGTCACAGGTTCAAATCCCAGCAGGTCCACTCAGTCTTTCATCCATCTGAGGTCGATAAAATGAGTACCATTGAGTTGGATAACAAGAAAAATCTGTTATTCAGCGCCAAGATACCTACGGGTGAACGTGCGCTTTTTTACACGTGTTATGTTATGATGCTGCGCCCACTGGACCTTCAGGTCCCACTGCAAAGCCCGCATATGCCATCTGACATGATCCACCAGCAGGATGCACGAGGCCAGGAGGCCCAGTAGCCTCAGGGTCATTCTAAGTGAAATCCGGGCTAGAGGCTGACACATCGGTATCATAGCCCAAATATCCCGGACTCGCTGTTCAGGAGGATAGGCCTGAAACTGAACTGTGTCCAGAACAGCTCCGATGAAAGGGAGCATCGGAGAGGGAGTCAGGTGTGACTTCGGCACATTGATAGTGAACCCCAGCGAGTGCAGGAGGTCCGACATAGTCTGAAGGTGGGAGACGACAGTCTGGGGCCCGAACAGTGAACTGAAAATACTCGTGGCCTACCGTGAACCGTACATAGCATCTGTGGGCTGGCAAAACAGGAATGTGGTAATATGCATCCTGCAAGTACAGCGCCACCATCTAGTCTCTAGGGTCTAGGGCAGACAGGAACTGAGCCAACATAAGCATTTTGAACTTCTCCTTCCAGAGGAAGCGGTTGAGGGCCCTGAGCTCCAAGATAGGACACAGGCCTTTGTCCTTCTTGGGCACCAGAAAGTAGCGGAAATAGCAACCAAGACCTACCTCTGGCACATGGACCCTGTCAATAATTCTCTTGGCCAGGAGAGCTGAGACTTCCTGTGGGAGAAGAGCCAAATGATGCTCCAACATGCAATCGAAAGACGGTGGCATGGAGGCAGAGGGAGTTTTGAAGAGGAGGGAGTTGCCCCTTTGGACTATTTGCAAAACAACACTGGTTCGACGTGATGGATTGCCAGTGGGGGAGGTGATGGCGAATCCTGCCGCTCACTGGCCGTTTATGGACCTGAAACTTTGAACCAGGTGGGTTTGTAGGCTGCGGCGGGGGGGGAAGTGTGGACTGGCCCGCCAACTGGGCCCCAGACCGGCATGGGTTTAGGTCCCACGTCCCTGCAGAGGCTGGGCAGCTTGTGTAAACCGGTGGCTAGGCTGTGCCGGGCATGGCTGGGCACCGTTTCTGGAGCCACAGAAGGGGCAAAAGCAGACTAGAGTGGTCAGGAAGGCGCAGCGAGGCCCAAAGATCTGGCTGTGGCCCGAGAATCTTTAAAGCTCTCCAGCGCCGAGTCTGCTCTGTTGCCAAAAAGACAACGGCCATCAAAAGGCATGTCCAGCAAGGTTGACTGGACACACCCCGAAAAGCCAGATGTTCTCAACCAGGTGTAGCGTCTAAGGGCTACCGATGTGGCAATCGTTCTGCCCAGTGAGTCAGTGGTATCCAGTCCACATCTTCTTGTGAATTTGACTGCATCTCTCCCATCCGCCAGTGCCTGGGAGAGAACGGCCCGGGCCTCCTCTGGACATTGAGGCAACACTTGCCCAACTGTATCCCAGATGGTGTGAGAGTATTGGCCCAAGAGGCATGGGATATTCACGAACCACAGTGCCAAACTGGAGGAAGAGAACATGTGCTTCCCGAGGTGATCCAGCTTCTTGGATTCCCTATCTGGATGAGCAGAAGGGAATGCTCCTTTGATGAAGAGGCTTGGACCACCAAGCTCTTGGGGTAAGGGAGTTGGGTGAGGAAAACTGGGTCGCTCGTGGACGGGCGTTGGCGGCAGCCAATCGTCTTTCTCACAGGAGCCCCAGTGCTGGGCTTGGACCAAGTGCCCAGGAGGACGTCAGTGAGGGCTTCATTGAAGGGCAGAAGGGGTTCAGAGGAGGATGCCACAGGCTGAAGCACCTCTGTCAGGAGGTTAGTCCTGACTGCCACTGAAGGGAGCTCAAGGCCCAAGACCTAGGCCATCCTTCACACTACCAGAGCGTAGGATGCTCCCTCCTTGTAGCCACAGTAGGGGGAGAAAGCATGCCAAGGTCTGGAGAGGTGTACAGACCACTGGCGTCACCCAGGTCCTCTCTCCAGACCGCCTCTTCCAGCTGGTCTGTTAAAGGGTCCAGCGACCCCTCCCAGTCCTCATCACCACCTTCTGGGTAGTAGGGAACACCAGGGATGAACAGGGGTTAAAAATTACCCTCTGGCATCGGCTCTGACATCGGCACGTTTCTGTGTCCATCTCGGGGTGAGGATGGGGACGGCGCCAGCCCGCACCGGGGAAGGTCAAGTGAGATCTGCTGGCGTCGATCCGGACCCAGGCCTGGGTCCGCGGGGGCCTCTAGCGCCATGGTTGGAGCTGCTGGCATCGAAGGCCCAGGGCCCCCAACTGCCCAAAAACGAGGTGGAGGGCCTCGTAGCACTTGCAGTGTTGGGCATGAGACGCTCCAGCTCCCGGAAACAGGGAGGCACCAAGTCGTCCTTGAAGTAGGCACCGGAGACGGAGCCTTAGATCGACGGCACTCCAAGTCCCGCGTAAGCCGACCGACGGGGAGAAGGCGAAAAGTGCCGGTGCTTCTTCTCATTCTTCTTCTTGGACTTACCCGAAGACCTTGAAGACTTGGAGTGCGATGAGGTGAGTGGGTTCCATGAGTGGCCTCGATACCTTCCTCTCAAACAAGACAAGGAATGACACGGAGCCGACCGCCGGGCCTACAATAACTTTCGTGACTGCTCCCGCAAAGACTTTGGATTCATGGCCTGGCAGTCGGAGCACAACTTCGGGTTGTGGCCGCCCTCCAGACACCAAAGTCACACAAGCTGTGGTTCCCTCACAGACATCAGCTTGTGACAGGAGTCGAAGAATGGAATAAACTAACCAACCTAAAAAGACAACAGATACGCACAGCATTACATGCAGCAATCTTGACTGAATATTTAAGAACTAACATAGCACCCCAAGGTTTGGTGGTCTCTAATGCTCCGAAATTGTTCCTTGAGAATAAAGTTTTTAAAATCAACTGGTCTAAGATTGCCTGGAAGTGCTCTAGAGATTGGCTCATTTTACTGATTACGACAGCAAAAGAAACCTCTGATTTGTTGCTAATAGAGATCCAAACACTAGAAAATTAACTGAAGTGTTCCGCCCAAATCACCTTTTACAAAAAAAACGTCTTGATGAAATTACTAAGACACTCAATGAAACAAAAGATGATTTGATCAAATATAAAGTGAACAAATTGAAAAAAGATATGGACAGGTTCACTCAAGAAAAGATCTATCTATATATTTCGGATGAATATATCTCTTTACCCATTAAGAAGAATAACAAATGTGGAGCACGTGGGTGGCGACAAAACACAGATGAGTGGACATCCAATTCTGATGATTGGAGTCAATCTGAAGACTCAGGTTCCAGTGATACAGATAGTACTCAACATTCCGGCCCTATGAGAGGACGAGGACAGTTTGGTTACGGACCTCCTAATCACTACTGGTGGCCATCACCATCTTGGCAATTTCCACCACCCCCCTTCCAACCGTTCCCCTACCAAAGTCCAGGATTTCCAGGGCCTTTTTTAGGCCAGGGCAGAGGACGAAGAGGAAGGAGAAGAAACAACCGAGATCGTCGACCAGTTCTACGACAAGAACAACAGGAACAACAGAGACCTCAAGTACATTGGGACCCGTCATTAGAACAGCGGATTAAACGCAGCATGACGGGAGCATCTACCAGCACCCCAACAGTCTGATAGTTAATCTAAGTCAAAAAAATCTTAACCCATTGGAAATTGCGGTACTAAATAAAGGACTGGGTTTTGTGCCCACCTACATGGGTGATGATTTTAAATCTCATCAGGAACTCTTTTCTTTTTTTCGCAAAATTCGTCTTTCCTTTTTCTTTGACAACATCGTGGATAGTAGGTCAGAGAATTTCACTAATACTGGTCTCAGGAATGCATCTACTTTTTTACCGACCTTACAACAACTGCCATCTGAGGTAGCCACTTTTAAAAAAGCAGTAATTCAATACTTTAATGCCAATAAAAATAAGGCTACTAAACCCTTTTTCAACATGAGCAAAGAAGAAGAACGGTGTGCGGATGAACTTGGTTCTGATTCTTCTATTGTCATCAAACAAGCAGACAAGGGTGGGGCGACAGTGCTGATGGATGCTAGTTCCTATCGAATTGAGTGCCTTAGACAACTACATAATCTTAAGTACTACAAGCCCATCAAACGTGATCCTACGCACAGATTACAGATTGTCATTCGTACCTTAGTTCAAGAAGATTTGGAAGCAGGAGGGATTACCAGAAACGAGGCCGAATTCCTAAATCCAAAACATCCCAAGATTCCGGCATTCCATCTTGCTGAAGATACATAAGAATCTGTCACCTCCTCCTGGTAGACCGATAGTATCTGGCATTGGTTCTATATTAGAACCATTAACGCAATTTGCTGACTGGTTTTTACGACCATTGGTGGCACAGATGCCGTCTTACCTGCAAGACACTAAACATGTCCTATCCTTCCTGACTACGATTGAATTCGATCCCACTAAACATCTAATGGCCTCATTTGATGTGGAGGCCTTGTATACTAACATTCCACAACAAGATACCCTTCGCACCATCAAAGGTCTTTTGGAAGAACATCCTCGGAGTGATCAAACACCCACATCTTTTGTAATGAAGTGTGCGGAATTAGCCATGAGAGAGAACTATTTCTCTTTCGAAGAACAATTGTATTGGCAAGTCATGGGCACTTCGATGGGCAGTACCTGTGCTCCCAGTATGGCCAATTTGTTCATGCATTGGTTTGAGGTTACCCACATATATCCTGAACACAATCCCTTCCACAGTAAGTTGTTACTGTGGAAGCGATACATGGATGACATCTTAATTATCTGGGAAGGTGACCACAATTCACTATCAGATTTCTCTCTTTGGCTGAATTCTCTCAATATTCATCTGAATTTCACATGGGAAGCCAGCAATGAGACTCTGCCCTTCCTTGATCTGAGACTATATCCACAGGAAGGTAAAATGTACACAGAACTATATCAGAAACCCATGGCATGCAATTCCTTGCTTAATTACAGCAGTTTCCATCCCAGGGCACTTCGGGATAATCTTCCTATCGGACAATTTCTACAGCTTAGAAGAAATTGTACTGAACTGTTGACATACCAGAAACATGCCAGCAACCTCAGTGCGCAACTTCAAACACACCAATATCCAGCAGGTCTAGTACGCAAGGCAAACAAGAGAGCTATGAACAACAACAGAGAAGCTCTGCTTGAAACAATTGCCAAACCCTCTTCTGACCGCTTGGTTTGTGTCAGTACTTTTAGCCATCTCTGCACAACCATTAAGAAGGCAATCAATACCAACTGGAATATCCTCAATAAGGGTAAAAAAACTTGTGATAAACCCCTTTTTGCATTCAAACGAAGTAGGAATCTAGGTAACATCTTAGTACACTCTCGTCCAAGAGACACGAGGGTCACTAGTCGGCTACAAACAATCAACACAGGTATGCCAGTTCTAGGGCATTATTCATGTGGTACTTGTGTGGTATGCCAACTCACCACACATACTTTCTCAATAGATCTGGGATTAAAAATGCCCTGGCGTCTTACTTCACATACTAATTGCAATTCAGATGGAGTTGTGTATCTTATCCAGTGTCCCTGCAAACTGTACTATGTAGGTATGACCACTCGTAAGGTAAAAACCAGGATGATTGAACACAAAAGTTCCATCAAATGTAAGAAATCTAACACCAAATTGACCAGACACTTTCTAGATGCAAACCACACTGAAATGGATCTTAAATGGGTGGTTCTTGACAAACCCTACTATCACAGGAACATGGGTCCTTTAGAGACAGTCCTGTTCCTAAGAGAACAACGATGGGTGTTCAGACTGGGCAGCCATATTAATGGGCTCAATGATGACATACCTTGGTGTGCACTGAACTCCCATTGATGGACATTATATGTTTTCTATTAGAACATCACTAACCGTATTCCCATTAATATCCTTTTTGTGGTATACAACTTCCTATCGAAAAATACACGAGGCAACTGGGGTAGTAAGGATGGCCTGAAGTGGTGTACAGGGCAATCTGGCAGTCAGGGCCGGCTTTAGTGCTGGTGGCGCCCTGTGCAACAATGTTTGTTGGCGCCCCCCCCCCAATGACCACCTCCACCACGGATTCTCTCACTAGCACCCTTTAACAGTGACCAAGTCTCCATAACCACACCCTCTCAGATGCATTGAATTAGTTGTACAGCACCACTCATACCAGTGTAGGGTGTCCGAGCACTTTGCATCACAAACACATTAAACAGAGACAATCAATCATACGTGTGTAAATCAGTGCATAGGACATGTTACATAAGCCAAAGGACTAAAAGTGTAGGAGTCACATGTCATCCATACTGGTAGGCAGTATAGTTTAAGAGTGCTTGGTGTGGAGAAGCACAAACTCAGAGTTGAAAAAGAAACAGCATAGTTGGGAGTTTTCTTTAATAAGAAGAATCGATTTCTAGTCAAATTAACCCTTTATGCAACATTAATCAATGTTCTAATGTATACTTTGCAGTGTATATGCAGTTATATGATGAAAGTTAATAGCTCACTGTTGAATATTAGGTCTTTAAGTTATAAATTGCAAGTAACAAAAGGATGTCTCTTTTGAAAGCAGTAACCTGCTGATCTGTTTACATCATACGCACTCTGTAATCTACTTGGTACACGTTCTTTGCAGCAGGCATATTAACCCTCTGCACTAACTTCACCTAAGTCAAAACCTCAACTATACAAAATGCTGATCTCTCTCCAGGAAGATAATTAATCACAGGAGTTATCTTGACATTTATGTGAGGCCTGGTAATTGCCTGGGAAAAGAAACGCTGCAGCAGGTGCTTCAAAAGCATAATTAACTTTCAATCACGGCGCCCCCAGGAAGCCACCACCCGGTGCGATGGCACCGGTCGCACCACCCTAAAGCCGGCCCTGCTGGCAGTGCTAGAAGGGCTGGGCTTACTGATCAGTGTGTGGGAATTAATTTGGCTGTTTGTGGACCATCTTCTGGTCTAATGGGTACGTTCTTTTTTACTGTTGATTTCCGTTTTCCTTCATATTACCACAAACATTGCCTGCAATAAGCACAAATGAATGATGTCTCCCATACCTTGCAACATTATAAAGTGTCTCTGTACAAGTTCAAACCTGACCCATTTAACGTGGGCCACCTACGTCACTGCCGAAAGGGGGGATAGTTTAAGGCCGAGCCTAGCGTGCATGCGCTGTCTGCAAGACCTGTGGTAATCGCGTACCAGGACGCTATTCCTGCTTGCTGCTCGCCATAGGTTCACTCCAGTGTTTCCTTTAATTAAAGGCAGAAGTGCCACTTACAGACTCCTTACTGTTTCATTCATTATCTGGTTTCTACGGGAACTCTTTATTTTTAAATGTTGCATTCCGCCCATCGCTGCTTTTTTTAAGTAGCCTGACCAAGTTCAAACGCTAGAAGGCACCTGTTTATGCACCAAATGCCCTGATTAAAGAAAAATTGCCACTTCTCATTCTGGAAACAAAACTTTTCAATACTGTGGTATTTTCATGAGCTAAAAAAACTGATGCTCTTTTGGAGCAACTAATACGCAAAAACCTTATCGTTTAGAACCATGTGATCGTCTTAGAGATCCGTATGTTTTGATTAGGTTTTTCACAAATGCATACTTAAATTACAGAGAACCATGCCTCGTATTTTCAACTAAGAGCGCCGCCAAGCAATAAATCCCGAATCATGTCAGGAAGATCGGTTCAGAATGTGAAAAGACACGAGCTCAAAGAGCATTTTAAGGCCTCCGAGGAGATCAATTCAATCTGTTCATTTTGCGATACAGATCAATCAGAAAAGGTATCTGAGAAAAGCGACATCCTCAACTGGGCTGTAAAACTGAACTGCATATTTATAATGAACCATTCCCTTTTAACCTTTGAAATGGCGCCCATGGCCAGGTACTTCAAGTAATGTCAGAAACAGCTATAGCTACAGTGATTTTCGATCAAAATATACGCTGGAAAACAAAGCTTCTAATGCTGGAATCTAACAGGTACGAATTCACACAGAGCTACTGTTTCCAAAAACTGCATATTATAAAAGCTGCTATTTCTCTGTTAACCCAACCATGGCAAAATGAAAGGCAGATTTTGGCCATCGAGAGTTCGAACTTCTGACCTGCAGGTGGCAGCAAATCTCAGAAGTAAGTGCGTAACTCAATCATCAATAACACCAAACCATTTGAAAAGGTTCCTTTATATTTAATAACAGAATATATTTTTGAACATATAGGCTCCTCGTTAAGATAACAAAGGTATAGTTTGATAATTGACAGTTTGTTTAACTGGTAGAGACAGCCAAAGGGAAGGTTTGAATGACGAGTAATATTCCACGTTAGCAATTTGCACAGTTGTAAAGTAGTTTTTAAATATGCAGCTATTATGTCTGAGAACATGATTTCCATTCAAATGTACAACTGTATTTGAGGTGTGAGCGAGAATAAGGATTCCAATAGACTGCTTACCTTTTGAGAGTTCTGACGCATATTTCTCTTTAAAATGATTATACGGATCAATAATAAAAAGGCAGCCCTTTTACATTTTTTTGAGGACCATCTCATTCACAAATGAATCAAATTCATTCACTAAAGATTAACAAATTGACGTACGAGTTACTTACCTTCGGTAACGATCGTCTCTGGTAGAGACGATCTTAGCCGCAGATTCCTTCACGTAGAATTATCCCCAGGCATGAGACTGGATCCGGAATTTTTTTTGCCACAGCATCCCTGCGCGCCGGGGGCGGGGCGACATCACGTGACTCCGCCCAGGCGTCGTCCGCGTACGTGACGTCAGCGAGGTCCCATAAGACCCGCCCCGGCGCGCCTACGTCAGTTTTCTTCTGAGAACTTTTCCGTACCACAACGCGGAACCACCAGATAAAAAAGTGTGGAAGCATAGGAACAGTGTGCGAAGAGCAGAAAAATTAGAAACAAACGGTGACTAAGAACACCACCAGAGTAGTGCTAACACGCAGAACCCAAGGGCAGGGAAAGAAGAAAGAAGAAATAGAACAAGCAGAAACCTGCGCAGTCACCCTGCCAGCACATAGACACCCTCCCATCCCTGTGCCCCGGAGGCAAAGAACATGCGTAAAAGTCATGGCACACGTAGGAACCCCCCCCCCCAATCCTGAGCAAGGAATGGGACCACTCCTAAGACAGACAGGGACAACAAACCTCCAAGTCACCCTAACCTAGAGGGCAACCACCCACAAAGGACAAGGGCAAGACAAGGCTAGATGACCCTTAATCAGAGGATAGCAATGGAAGGAAGGGAGGGGAGGGAGGACAGGAATAGAAAGCAATCCCCCCCCAAACCTGGAGTAGCCAGCGCAGCAGGGCACCGGAGCACCGGAGCACCGGAACCCCATCCTCCAAAGGATCAAAGGAGGAATGAACCGCTCCCAGACTGAGCCACCCATCAAGAACAAGGAAGGTACTCACAGAAGACACAGCCCCCCACCGGGAGGCGAGTACCGAAGACCAACCCAAGGGTCCTCGCAGAATAAGGGAGGAAGGGCGGTCCGTGAAAGAACCTGCGGCTAGAATCGTCTCTACCAGATACATCGTTACCGAAGGTAACTCGTACATCTGATAGAGACTACTAGCCGCAGATTCCTTCACGTAGAATAGATACCCTAGCCATACTCCCTGGGAAGGAGGGTCTGCGAAAGGACCCCACCAGCCAATGCAGAACAGAGGGCCCCACAGGGGACCAGATCTGTGGACTAGGTAGAACTTCGCCCCTGCTAGGCCAAGGGAACCCCCACAAGCAGAACCCCACCGACCCCAACGGGATGTAGGAGGGAAAGAAGGCTGAAGAGGCTCGTACACTCACAGCAGTGGAACCAAGGGCAAGCACCCCACTCCCCCACAAGGCAACATAGCTTCCGCCCAATGCCAAGACAGGAAAAGCGGAAGAAAAAGAAGAAGCCTAGAGGCACCAAGGAAACGAGGGAAAAGAAGGCGAACCCACTCCAGATGGAGAGCAGCCTGTCAGCCAGAACAGCGCCGGCAGTCAAAACCGCCAGAAGCAAGAAGAACAGCCTGAGGCCCCAGGAAGTCTGAGTAGGCGACGCCTGGCAAGGGAGAGCACAGGATCATTCCAGACCGCAGGACAGAAGCAGGGAGAGGAGGAGATGCCAGGGCACACCACTACGAGCGGCCGTACACAGGTCCTCAGGAAGCAAAAGCAACCTACCTAATCGCCATGGAGAACAGGCACCGGAAGGCGACCAGAACCCTCTAGCAGAGCGCAAGCTATATGACAGTTACCACTACCACACATAGAGTACGTTAAGTCCCAAGATATGGGAACCCTCTTTGGAAGAACTTCCGCAGCAGAGGAAAAAAACACCCCCACTGAAGGCGTGATATGCAGCCCAAGCAAGCAGAAGGCCCAATCTCAGGGCCAAGTCCGTGCAACAACTCCTGCAGAACCCACACACGATCAACACAAGGGCCGTCCAGCAGCCAACAATGCCAAAGTCCCAAGAAAGGACGTAAACGGCCAGAAAACACAATCTACAGCCAGAAGGCCCAGAAGCAACCCGACTCAGAAGTCACTGAGGAGGGAACGGAGGAGGAGGAGGACGGAGCCCCGCTGTAGGAGAGTAGGATCTGCACTTATGTTGCCCCCACTTTTTTCCTGATGTTAACAATGGTTTCTGGCTATAGTCTGGCTGGGACCCTGCTAATCAGGGCCCCAGCCAAGGGCATAGGTACTTCACAGGCCTACTAGGGGCTGAAGCATGTATTATGCCACCCCTGGGATGCAGACTAAATCTGACACCACAGGCCTACTACTGCAGCCTGGGTGAGGTACTGTTAGCACTCCTCACTGAGATATAGGTTCACTATATCTCTACCTGTACACACATATAAACCTATCAGTCACCCCTAAGGCAGGCCCTATCAATCCTGAGGGCAGGGTGTTTGGTTTCCATGTGAGGGAGTGCCTCTGCCTGAGCAGGGCCCCTCTGCACCTCTCAGAGTCCATTCTCTGTGGCTGTTTGTGGATGCGGTTAAACCATATACTCTTAAGTGCATTATACCCTCGCCGTTAATGCCAACTTTGGAATGGCTGCATCAAAACATGTTGTGTTTGGTGTCAAATGCTTTGGAATCAAACCCCCACACCAGTTACTGGTGTGGGAGTATGAGCCCACCCTTCTAGAGGGATAGACATGTACCCTACTGTGGAAACACGGTTGAATCCTGAAGAGCCCTGTCATCAAAAAATGGATGCCACCAGCACAGACACTGGGCTGCCCTCCTGCTACTGACCGAAACTCGCAGTGGAGGAGCCCCAACAATAGGCATCCTGTCACAGGGAGGTGTTAGTGTATTGGGGCTGGGTGGGTGCACTCCTAGAGTGCTTTGAAGTCCTGCACTGGGGGAGCAGTAGGCTCCTCTACGCATATGCCAGCTCAAACTGGTTCAGGGGCTACCTGCCCCTGCTCTGGCGTGAAACTGGACAAAGGGAAGTGGGTGTAGCCACCCACTCCCCTGACCCTCCCATGGGAGGGGTCAGAGAGCTAGTCCATCCCTTCCTTGTAGTATAAGTTAGGGAACCCTTGCCATTGCAAACTAGATATCCCTGGACGACGATCTGAAGAAGAATCCTGGACCTTCGACGTTCCACTACCTCTGGAAGACTGAAGAATCTCCCTTGGAGTCAAGGAGTGACTCCCCTGCTTGGCTGGCACCACAACTTTGAATCAACGGTCGCAAACTTTCCTGCTCCCGCCGGAGTCCGAAGTCCCTGCAGTCCCGGAAGTGGATTGCCTGACTTCTCCAAGGCCATCGTGAGTCCCCAGCAAAGCTGAGGCAAGTGGACCCCACGAGTGACGAACTTGTGCATTGGACCACGTGTGGTCCAAGCCTCCAGCAGGATTTCCACCGAAGATCAGAGGCCTACCTCGTCCCGAGTGACCGTGGGCTCCTGTTGAGTGAATCCTCCCGAGGCATCTTTGCGATCCCGTGCCGGTTGGCTTGTGGGTCCCCAGAAGACTTTTCTACAGAACCAAAGGGCTCCCGTGGTTGCTCCAGGCCTGTCCTGACTGACCCTCGCTGGGTGAGTCCCTCAGACCTTGCTGGTCTGCACTGCTGACTTTTGACACTTTCCATGAGACTTGCTGTTACTAAGGCTTGTTGGCTCCAATCTGGTCACCGACACCGCATTAAGCTGCAGACTTCGTGGGACACGCCGAATCCAGCTCCTGGTTGTTGTCGACGCCTCCTGGGCCTCGTGGCTGTAGAGTCAAGACACCTGTGATCACCTGAAATCACCCGACGACTGTGGGCATCCAGTTTCCTGGCCCCGGGTCACTGGCAAGTGACTTTGAACACTGTCCCCTCTGCTTTCAGTTCTTCCTTCTTCTGAATCCAGCCTTGGATTCCACCGGACACTTCTTCTGTCTTCACAAGCAGCAAGTCTTCTTTGGCTCCCATTGAAAACAACGCCTCAACCCGACACCAAAAGACACCTATGCTCCCGCTTCTCTGGGTGAGGTAACTCCTTCACTACGGTGCTCCTGTGTGTGTTGGCTCTAGAACTACTTACCCTGTAAGTGACTTGCTTGTAGACTCTCCCGAAGTATCCTAAAACTTTAAAATTCCAACCGCGACTTGCTCCATTGAAGTCTATTGGGATCCGCGGCTGTGTTCTCACACTTCAAGCGTCTCCCGTGGGTCCTTTACTTACCTGCTTTGGGTGGATTAGTGAGGCCACAGCGCTTCTGAAGGGCCTAGGCCTTGTCCCTTCTCAAGTCGATATTCCTAAACCTCTTTTTTAGTATATGGCCTGGTACGCCCCTAGGGCCCCAGCCATATTTGTGCTCAACTTGTTGTGAAACGTTGATTTGTGCATAGTAGAGTGTGTCTAGTAATAAATACATATATATTTTATATATATATATACCTGTGTGGTGTTCTTTCATTTAGTGATTCAAGAGATTATAAGCTAAAACAAGCTGCTTTACATTCCTCTGAGACTTAGCCTGAAGGCTGCTCTCCACAGCTACCACTAGGATAGCTTTGTTTAAAAGGTTGTCTTAAACCTATCTACCATAAGAGTCGAATTGTACTGGTGCAAGGTGGCCACTTTAACTAGTGACCAGCATATACCAGGCCAACTTCCACACCCGCCAAGAGCCTTTGGATGGTGGAGTCGGCCGGGGCATGGAACAACAGGCTGCCATCAAACAGAAGGTCGATGAGTCGCTCCCGAATATTCTCAGGGAATACTCCATCCTGATGCCAAGCATGGCGACGGAGAGCGACTGAAGAAGCCATGGCCCGGCCCAACACCTCCGAGATGTCCAGAGTGGAGAATAAACGCCACAAGCTGGTCGAGGCAAACATGTTGCACCCCCAAGAGTCCAGCCAGTGGGTCTCTCGGGACGGCGGAGTCAACAGTGGCAGTAGGGAGGGAAAAGCAGTCCGCAAAAGGGGGCTGGTGGCTGAGGGGTGAAGAGAAAGACACGCCGGGTCACGCAGCGCTGGGAGGTGCCGGTGCAGAAGATGCTGAGACACCGGGTCCCCTGAGTCAGGACACCTCCAAGCCCCCGTCAAGGAAGAAAGGAGCAAACCTTCAAAGGGATGTAAGACTTCCCTCCCACCAGAGCCCTGGTGGAGGACCTCCAATAGATGGTCCGCCGGAAGGTGAGTCACCGGGTCACCCATGCGCAGGATGCCCACGGCCGTGGACACCGAGTGAGCTAAGGCTGCACCCGCCTCCGTAGGGCCCCGTGGTGGAGAAAGCAGCTCCGCCGTGGGCGACGGCTGCAAACTAAGGTGACCATCCACGAGGCCAAGCGGGACGGGCAAGGGCCAGACCTGGAAGTCAGAAGGAGCCGAAGAATGAGGGACCTGCCGCTCTTCCGACGAACACCTCCCTTCGATGCTGGTGAGAAAGGCACCACACGGCGACCAGTCTCCGGGGAGGACGACACCAATATATAGCCTGCCTCCGGAGAAGAAGAAGCGTCCGAAGACGTATCCGCGGTACGACTCCTGCGCTGAGCCGTAGAGTCCACTGCTTGAGGCAGGACGTCGGCACCATCCAGCGTCACCGTACAAGGCACCTCCAAATCACCCCGGAGCGGAGACCGGAGTAGAGCTGGAACCGCACTGGCTCCGGGGCGGCGCCGGAATGGCGCCGACCCGACCCCCGCCGAGGCAGCCCCCTGCGTGGGAGAACAAGACGGGCCTGGGGAGTGGCACGAAGCCCTCCTCCAGCTGCGGCCCAGAATGAGGCGAAGATCGCTCGGCAACCCATGTGGCGGCGCCAGGGACGATTCAACTTCCGACTCGCCCTCCAACGAGGCAGCCGCCTGTGGGGAGGGACGAGACGGGCCAGGAGAGGTACGAGGGGTCCGGCCTCGACCCGGAGCGGGACGAGGAGGGTCCACCGACCCCTGTGGCTCCGCACGGTCCAGCTGCTGCCGGCGCCGTAGCGGCGTCACCTCGGCCTTAGACAGGAAAACCTTGTCAAAGGACAGAGAGGGGCTCGGGGATGCAACCCGAGCCCCGGCGACCTCCCGCGACACCACAGGGACCCCCGCGGGAGTTTGCGGCGAGGTAGAGAGGCCGTGGCCTGAAGGAGGTGCCCCAGAGGAGCGACACCCCAACAGCACCAAATCCTCCAAGCCTGGATCCGAACCAGCTGGCTCCAGGCCGGAGCCACTGGCGGCGCAGTGGAGGGCCCTGCGCAGGGCGAGGGATCCACCGACGCCCCAGGAGGGGAAGGGGGAGGAGGAGACACCAGCTAGGCCTGCAAAGCCGCCGCGTATGTCTCCATTTGGACTCTCGACGCCCCAACACCAGGAAACGGTGGATAGGACGACACGCGGGGCCGCATCACCCGCGGAGAGTCCATGCCCCCGGTAGGCCGTAAACCAGCCCCCGGGGACAAACTGCGACACTTACCCACCAGGGAGCGATGCTCACGTGAGATCGGAGAAGGGCGAAGATGACGACCACGGCCGTATCTGAAGCCGTCCGCCGAAGCAGACCGAGGGGAGGACGTCGACCTGGCGCTCCCGCCGCGACTTTGGCTTCAACTGTTGGCACGCCACACAATCTGTGGTCTGTGATCCTCCCCCAAACACCACATACAAATGAGGTGAGGGTCCGTCGCTGACATAAAATGCCCACAAAACGTGCAAGTTTTAAAGCCCGAAGGCATTCGCACACTGTTCCGTACCAAAAAGGAAATGGAAAAAAAGGGGCCCTAAACAGGCCCGTAGCAAGGATTGGTTCCGCGTTGCACGCGGAAAAGGAAAAAACTGACGTAGGCGCGCCGGGGCGGGTCTTATGTGACCTTGTTGACGTCACGTACGTGGGCGACGCCTGGGCGGAGTCGCGTGATGTCGCCCCCGGCACGCAGGGATGCTGTGGCAAAAAAGTTTCCGGATCCAGTCTTACGCCTGGGGATAATTCTACGTGAAGGAATCTGCAGCTAGTAGTCTCTATCAGATATGTACATTCTGACTCCTCACTGAAGCTAAATCAGATGAAGTCCCTTCAATTGCACATAATACGTTTAGTGGAAGTCACAGTGGAATTTAGGGAAACGAAAAGGCACCAGTTTGCAGGTTGATGCAATTTAGTTATTTAATGGAGCCTCAAAATGACTTTCAACAGAAAGCATACAAATTGTTGAGGGTAACATTGTACTATGTAATATTATTCTATGTAGCTCAGTCGATATCCAAAAATGAAAACATTTGATGTATTTTCATGCATTTCATGTATTTACAATAGCTACCCTGAGCCTGGAAAAGTCATGCCTATGTCTCACCTTATGCCTCTCTCAGTGTGTCGTATGCCTCCACCCTCTGGCTCATCTCAGGGCTCATTATGCTACTGTGGTCTCCAGGATGGCACTTTCCAGACTCTTCCCTTCTCTACCCATTCTTGCACCATCTCATACCTCCTTTAATGTTCAGATCTCCCAAACAAACCTTTCTAAACGCTTCCCTCTAACTATTCCCCCTCCACCTCCCCTTTACTCATCCAAAACCTCCTCCTACTGCTATTAGCGCTAAACAAAAAATAAAAATAAATTCTAAACCTTCCCTCTTCTATCCCCCCACTATCCTTTCAAACCAACTAACAAACCAACATGACCACCAATCAAATTAATTTTATATTTCCCTATACTAATTCCCCACTAATCCTGTTTGGGTTCCGGAGTAGCGTGCTACCCACCGAAAAGCGCTTTGACACCTCATCAGGGGTAGCATGACTTATAAAAATACAAATCCTTCCCTCTTCTATCCTTTTCAATCCAAATAAGAAACTCAAATGTCCACTGCTCAACCTAATTTCATATCTCCCTATATTAACTCACCGCTAATGCTCTTTGGGTTCCGGAGTGGCGTGCTACTCGCCGGAGAAAAGCGATTTGATGCCTCGACAGGAGTTGTAAGTGCTATATAAATGCAATTGCAATTCGATATTTTATTTTTTGTTAAAAAATATCCCAGCAGTCGCATAACTAAGGGTGCAATACCTTATGTGGCTAAACAAGGTCCCTTTACAACTCAACAGGGACACCTAGTAACAGCTAGTTTTGTGGATTTGATTTTATTACATATGCTACTGCTGGCATATTTTTAACAAAAAAAAATAATAAACATTATCATATGCAATGCCAAAAGCACAAAATATCAGTAATGCGAGACCTACTGCATTGCAAATGCTTGTTATTTTGATTCCTGTGCCTGTTTTGTGCCCCTGTGGGACAGGCTTCCAGATACCCCACATACTTACTACATGATGTGCGGGTGGCCACCGGAGGTGGCCACGGTGAGCAGACCTAAACAAATAGGAGTATCAACGGTGTATGACATAACGTTCATAATCACGATTCCATACTAACCTGTATTTCTTTCCAAAAAAGTTTTTCTCTGTCATAGAAGCCTCCGAAATCTTGAAACTGTCGAAGCAATTCAATCGGGGGTTGAGAACCATATCGATCCAATCTTGGCATGTTTAAGTCATCCACAAAAATAATTACTCTCTTATTGCCTGGTGCACCTTTAAAAAAAGAAAAGATAAAAAAAAAAAAAAGAAATGTTATTCTCACGTTCAACAATTTCTTTTACATACAGTATTAATGCAGATAAAACTTCTCACTGTATCTCATTTACGTTTTGCTTATACACTGCATGTACAGAGGTTATGTAGAGAAGCAAGGTGCAAAATATACTACAATGCTGCAATCTAGGGGTAGAATTTGAGTACTGCAGATTGTCATTGCTTTATATTTCTGACTTACGATGCCCATACACTGTTTCTTTTGCAGTGATTTATTCAGTTATTTATGTAAAGGGTATTATAAATGTTTTTAAGTAACGGCAGTCCATGTCCACGAAAGTGGTCTGGCCTCTAGACAACCTTTAGCCATTAATATTCCTGCTGTTGCATCACAATACCAGCGGCCATGATAAGACATTATGACCGCTGGTATTATGAAATAACAGCAGGGCACAAGTCCTATAAAAATAAGTGGGGCGACTGACTAAATTAGATACTATGCAAGTGACATTATGACGCCTGCCTTCACAGCACATGATGTCACGACGTAGCGCTATAAAAGAAATAAACTAGTGCTATTTAAATTATTTGTGTAAATACTGGGACAGACCATGCCCTCTAACAGTCTTACAGTGTCTGCACTTATATACAGGGACAGAACAAATGCAAAAACATGCATCTCAAATACCTGTCAAGAGATAGCAAGCTGTGTGCCTTTGTTTCCCTCTGCGGCATTTACATTTAAGTGTGAGGTTCCAGCCGCTTCCAGTCAAGATATAAAAAAGAAGGCCTGATGCCTCCTTAACTTAGGCCTAGCTGGAGGTGAAAAAAAGCCCTCTCGCTGCCTGCACTTTGAAACAATTTCAACATATTCTTTCTCTAGAAATATCAGGGAGCAAGATATTAGATGTGTTAGATTCTGCTAAAAATGAGAAAGCTGCAGGCCCGGACGCAATACCGATCGAGGTCTATTCGATGTTGAGAGAAGAAATCATTCCAGTCTGGCTGATGCTGTTTAATGAAATACTAAAGGGTTTATCTCCTCTGCCGGACTCATGGTGTGACGCTGTTATCACCTTGATCCTGAAGCCCGGTAAGGATCCTCTTCAATGTCACTCGTATCGACCAATTTCTCTATTAAATGTCGATTATAAGGTCTTTGCAGGGATTTTAAATAAACGGCTTTGTAAGATTATAGGCCAAATAATCCACGAAGATCAAAAGGGTTTTCTTCCGGGTAGGCAGATGTCAGATTTGGTATATACTTTAGTTGAAATAGTGGATATGGCGTCATCACAGGGCCTCCCATTGTCAATCATTACGGTCGATGCGGCTAAAGCCTTTGATAGTGTGAATTGGCATTTTTTAGCTAGAACCTTGAATGTCTGAAACTCCCAGTTTTAGAGAAGTTATTTAAAAAAATGTATAGATCACCACGGGCTCGGATTCTGGTTAATGGAAGCCTCTCTCCTGTCGTTAATAAAGAACGCGGTACTAGGCAAGGATGCCCACTGTCCCCAATTTAATTTGGTATTTACATGAAACCCCTGGCCCAGAGTTTAAGATTAAATAAAACAATTGCTCCTTTCAAAATTGGGAGGGTTCGTAAGGAAAATAGCTCTATATGCAGACGATCTAGTGGTATTTTCCACCAATGTGGACATTACATTAAAAGAACTTATCTCCGAAACTCAAGCTTTTGGAATGCTTTCTGGTTATGAAATAAACAAAGATAAAACAGAGATTATGGCATGGAATATTGCCAATCAGGAGGGGTCCACCGCTGCAGATCTTAGATATCTTGGAATCACAATAACTAAAGATCCCAAGGAAATTCCAAGAGTTAATTTAGATAGAATCTCAAAGGAAGTTAAGCTCCTCTTAAAAAGATGGTAGAACATACCACTCTCCCATTTTGGCAGGGTTAATTTGATTAAAATGTGTGTCCTCCCGAAATACACGTATCTTTTTAATAATATACTGATAGAATTTCCAAAAGCTGAGAGTCTCAAAATCCAAGGCAAAATGTCCTCTTTTATTTGGGGAGGTAAAGGGATTAGGTTGTCCTGGAAAAAACGTAGATGCAAATTAATTCAAGGTGGTATGGGTTTACCTGATCTCCAGCTCTATTGTGTGGCTTACCAATTAAAAAATGCAATGATGTTACTGCTTACCCCAGATAATTAATTGATAGGTAGCATGTTCAAAGCTATGTTGGATGGGGTAGGGGAGTATGGCTTTATGTACAAATTTGGCTCTCCTAATTCTTTCAAAAGAGTGCGCCTGAAGACGCTGGGTATGGCGGCCAAGTTATGGTCGGACTGTCGAGACTGCTTGGGGCTCACCTATTATAGTGACAGAGCACCAGTGTGGGATTCTCCTGGAAACCCGGAGTGCCTTTTAGACGCTCTAGCTCAGCCACTGAACGAGGCAGGTGTTTTACATTGGGGAGATGTGGTAGTGGGTAACAAGTGTCATCCTTGGGAATTCTGGAGCCATATCATGAATGGAACCTTGTTCAGATTTAAATTCTACCACCTTACATCATGGTGTAAGAGTCAAAGCTGGTCTCTTTTGGAGGACAATGACATGGAAAATTAATTACAAAACTTGGCCCCTAGGAAGAAAGAAGTTGTTTTATGGTATAACTATCTTCTGGCTGCAGCAGAAAAAAGGATGGATAAGCCATGCCGGGTCTGGGAGAATTACTTGCTGAGTGAAGAGCAGAAAGAGTTATGGCAAGTATCTATAGATATGCTTTACCCTGTGATTAAATCTGCTGTTCTCAGAAGAAACCACTTTTTCACACTCAATAGGATATACTGGACCCCACTAAAAACTTCCAGAATGAAGGGTGGAGGAGAAGCCAGGTGCTGGAGGTGTGGATTCCAGAACACGGACTACGTTCATGTATTCGCTTCTTGCCCCAAGATAGAAGAATTCTGGACTGATGTTGGTAAGACCATCTCCAGGGTTATGGGTGCCGATGTGGAGGTAAGCTCAACTCTCATCTTATTTGGCATTGTACCTATGTTGGGTGGGGTATGCAACCAGACTGGGCCACAATATAAATTGGTGTTTTACCTGATTTTGTTGGCAAGGAGAGAGATTTTCAAATTGTGGCGCCAGGAAGCTCCTCCCAGTTGGAATGCCTGGTGGAACTCAGTCACGTATTTTAGAGTTGTTGCTCAGAGGGTAAATGTTTTTAGAGAGGCCAGATTCTGGGTTGTTTTTGAATTGGTTGGATGACCCTCTTTGAGATTATTTGAGGTTATCTTATAATAGACCAGGGTACAGGATAAGTTTCTATGATTAAAACCTCTGGGTCAGCTCAAGTTGAGTATATACGGGCATTCCCCGTAAAGAATATACCAGCTGAGACTAAGAACCATCAAAGTTATCTGCGCCAGAGGTGGTACAGGTTGAGAGGCGGCAGTAGCTAAGGAGGTCATATCAGAGAAAAAAAAGGAACATTTCAACATTTTTCTGTGGGCCCCAACTTCTTGACAGGGGGGACGGCGTCCACCTTGTGAAAATAGTGGGTGGAGGCTGTGGACCTGCGTGTACTCCAAACCTTTGCCCTGTATAACAGCATGAATACTCCTGGCTGAAGATTGTATATACGATGTGTGTTGTTTTGTCACAAAGAAAGGAGTTCTTTTTTAGGACGGAAGCCCTTACCCACCAAAAGGTGACATGCTATTCGGCCCCGCCAACTCACGCAGACAATGGGAAAAAAGCAGCCTGGGCCACAGCTCTTTCTTTAGAGGCGATCTGAGGATTAAAGTAGATACATCCCTATGTTAGTGGTGTGGGTGAGTGGCAATATGTTGATATTTCTCTCTGGGTGAATTAAATCCCCAGCTTTTTAATCCTGCCCATTGGCACAACAATAAAACTTTTGTCTACTAAGAAGCAGTTTTCATAAATGTTCCTTCACCACTTACATTACCACCACCGCACTAATATACCTCAACAAACCCACTATCATAGGGACTTGCCAACCATGTTACATCATAGGTTTGTAACCCTTGCTGGCATTTCTCCTAATGCCAGAGTGAAGAGGGGCCCTATGATGAAGCATATCACCTCCGAGTGGGTTAGGCTTTCCATACTAACACAAGGACTCCTTTCATAGTAACAAAACACATATTGTATATGCACACTTTAGCTAGGAGCATTCGTGTTGTTGTATATATTTTTTAGCAGACATACTCCATGCCATAATCTTTAATTTTCCCTCTAGTGCCTATGTTGGTATTAAGAACCTGAAGGATTATATTGATGCCCCATTTTGGAATATACAGCCATGTTCTGTAATGTAACAAGAGATAATTCTAGGATGTCAATAAGACCCTAAAGATACTGCTATAATATTGTGATGCTTTTTAAATACTAAAATGAATCATCACTGTCGATTTCTATGCCATTTCTTTATGCTATAACCCCTGATTTGTAAGGAATGCATGATTGGATATCTGGTGCCAGATGTCTACATGTTGTAGTGCACCCCACCTACCTGTCTTTCTTCATAAAAGGGACATCCCTTATCAACAACCTATAAATCTGTAAATAATGTGTAAAATGACTATGGCTTTATATGGTTGGTGTGACGAACAAGTTACTTACCTTCAGTCACGCATTATCTGGTAGAGACTCTATCTAGCTGCAGATTCTTTACCTTTGAATTTCCCAGGTGTCAGACTGGATCTGGAAACTTTTGCTGAGCAATACCCCTTGCGCGCATTGTCGGGTGGCTCCATTCGGGTCTGCGTGACGTCAACGGTAGCATGGGTTATGACGTTGCAGTGCCTATATAGGCACCACCCAGTGCGGGGACATCAATATGTTTTTTCCACGCCAGAAGCGCAGTGCCATGAAGTAACTGACGTGGTTGTGTGCAAAACTAGGGCCCTGAAAGGGGGAACAACCCTAGTCCTACTACATAAGTCCACAAAGCGGGGAGGCATGGGTGGGGCTGTAAGGAATCTGCAGCTAGATAGAGTCTCTACCAGATAATGCGTTACCAAAGGTAAATAACTTGTTCATCTGATAGAGACTTCTAGCTGCAGATTCCTTACCTTTGAATCAGATACCCGAGCCTTACCATCCAGGTAGTGGGTTGCGGACTCATAATCTAAACTAAGAAGTCTTGCAGGTCTGAACGGGGCAAAGAGCTCGTCCATACGCACTTGACCATCAAGGCAATAATGTTTTGAGAACGTATACAATGATGCCCACGTTGCTGCCTGACAGATGTCTTGGACTGGGACACCCTCGAACCAAGGCCGTAGATGCAGGCTTTCCCCTGGTGGAGTGGGTTCTTAATCCCACAGGGGGCTGCTTCTTCGCCAAGGCGTAACAAATCTTGATGCAGAAAACGGCCCAGTGACAGATGGTCCTTTTCTGCACTGCCCTTCCCTTCTTTACTCCCACATACCCCTCAAAAAGTTGGTCTTCCACCCGGAACTCTTTTACGCGGTCAAGGTAGAACAACGCTCTTTTTTGGTCCAGTGGGTGGAGATGCTCCTCTTCCTTGGAGGGATGTGGGGGAGCAAAGAAGGTGGGCTAGGTAATAGACTGACCCTGATGGAATGGAACCACCACCTTTGGTAAGAATGGTGCCCTGGTGCGAAGCACCACCTTGTCTGGAAAGGACATAAGATAAGGAGGCAGGCTGGATAATACCTGCAATTCACTCACCCTCCGGGTCGATGTAATCGCCACCAAGAAAGCTGTTTTGATGGGCAACAGCCGAAGGGACAATTGTGCAAAGGCTCGAAAGGATCACACATCAGGTAAGTAAGGACCAAATTAAGGTCCCATTGTGGCATAACAAAGGGCGCAGGTGGAAATAATTGGCCCAGCCCTTTCAGAAATCAATTTACAATAGGAGATTTAAAGAGAGAAGGTAGGTCTGGCATCCGCAATAAAGCAGACAGAGCAGAGAGGCAACCTTCGAGGGTTCCCAAAGCAGAACCCTGCTGGGCAAGAGTTAGAATGAATAAAAGGACAATAGAAAGAGAATCAGAAAGAGGGTCAATGGACTTTTCTGTACAGTACGGCAGGTGTATACTGTCTTAGTGGAGGGCCGCCTGGCTACCAGAGTGACATTACAGACTTCGGGAGGAAGGTCAAAAGCTATTAACTGTCGCCGATCAATCTCCATGCATGGAGGTGCAGAGTTGAGAGGTTCGGGTGATGAACCCTACCCTGTTGCTGCGACAGAAGCTCCTCCCGATGAGCCCACCTGATCGGAGGATCGACACTCATGCTCAGAAACAGGGCCGGCTTTAGCGCTGGTGGCGCCCTGTGTAACTTTGTTTGTTGGTGCCCCCCCAATGACCACCTCAACCACGGATTCTCTCACTAGCACCCTTTAACAGTGACCAAGTCTCCATAACCACACTCTCAGATTCATTGAATAAGTTATATAGCACCACTCATACCAGTGTAGGGTGTCAGAGCACTTTACATCACACACACATTACACAGAGACAATCATATGTGTGTAAATCAGTGTATAGGAAATGTTACATAAGCCAAAGGACTAAAAGTGTAGGAGTCACATGACATCCATATTGGTAGGCAGTATAGTTTAAGAGTGCTTGGTGTGGAGAAGCACAAACTCAGAGTTGAAAAAGAAACGGCACAGTTGGGAGTTTTCCATAAGAATAAGAATCGTTTTCTAGCCAAATTAACCCTTTATGCAACATTAATCAATGTTCTAATGTATACTTTGCAGTGCGTATGCAGTTCTGTGATGAAAGTTAATAGCTCACTGTTGAATATTAGGACTTTAGGTTATAAATTGCAAGTAACAAAAGGATGTCTCTTTTTAAAAGCAGTAACCTGATGATCTGTTTACATTATATGCACTCTGTAATCTACTTGGTACGCGTTCTTTGCAGCAGGCATATTAACCCTCTGCACTAACTTCATATAAGTCAAAACCGCAACTATACAAAACGCTGATCTCATGACATTTTTGTGAGGCCTGGTAATTGCCGTAGGAATGAAACACTGCAGCAGGTGCTTGAAAAACATACTAAACTTGCAAACACGTCGCCCCCAGGAAGCCAGCACCCGGTGCAGTGGCACCGGTCGCACCGCCCTAGAGCCGGCCCTGCTCAGAAGTTCTTGATCCCAGACTCTCCTTGCCCAGTCGGGTGCCACAAGAATGACTTGGGCCCTGTCGCTCCTGATCTTCTTCAGAACCCTGGGCAGGAGTGGTATCGGCAGAAAGGCGTACAACAGGCCTGAGCTCCATTCGCAAAGAAACACGTCGCAGTTCGATAGCCCCTTGGAAACTCCAGCGCGCAGTACTGCTGACATTGCGCGTTCTCTTTGGAGGCGAACAAATCTAACCAAGGTTCTCCCCACTGCTGAAAGAGACCATGTGCCACCTCTGACTGGAGACGCCATTCGTGATGGCTGAGATCATCCGCCCGGGCGTTCAGAGAACCTGCCAGGTGTTGAACCACCAGGGATATGCCCTGCTGTTCCAGCCATGTTCAGAGGCGCAGGGCCCCTCGATAAAGGGTCCACGGCCCCACCCTGCCCTGCTTGTTGCAGTACCACATGGCAGTGATGTTGTACGTGAACACCTGCACCAGCTTCCCCTTGACAGAGGGAAGAAATGCTTTCAATGCCAACCAAACCGCTCGGAGCTCCAACAAATTTATGTGGAGCCAGTGAGCCCTGCTCGCCACCTCTCCCATGTGCCCGCCCCATCCCAGAAGTGGCGCATCTGTCACGCCTGTGTAATCTGGTTGGGGAAGGGAGAGAGGACTGCCGTTGAGCCAATTGCGGTTTGTTAACCACTCCTTCACAGTTCCTTACGAGATCTGAACCACGTCAGTGAGATTTTCCCAATGCTGTCCCCATTGAAACTTCAACTCCCACTGCAGAGCCTGCACACGCCACCCGGTGAAACTTACCAACAGGATGCAGGAGGCCATGAGACCCAACAGCCTCAGAGTCAACCTCACCGAAACCAAGGATAGAGACTGAAACATCGGAATCATAGCCTGAATATCCTGGACTCGCTGCTCGGGAGTATAAGCCCAAAACTGCACTGCGTCCAGAACAGCTCTGATGAAAAGGAGTATCTGAGAAGGAGTCAGGTGTGACATCGGCACATTTATAGAGAACCCCAGTGAATGCAGGAGTTGCGCCGTAGTCTGAAGGTGGGAGACGACTGCTTGGGGCGAGGACGCCTTCAACAGCCAGTCGTCAAGGTAAGACTGACACCCTTAACCTGCGCAGATTAGCTGCAACCACTGCCATCCCCTTGGTGAACACCCGAGGGGCACTGGTAAGACCAAGGGAGAGCACGGTAAACTGAAAGTGCTCACGGCCTACCTTGAACCACAGGTAACGCCTGTGGCCTGGCAGGATGGGAATGTGAAAATATGCATCCTGCAGGTCCAACGCTACCATCCATTTTTCTTAGTCTAGGGCAGACTAGACCTGTGCCAAAGTGAGCATTTTGAATTTCTCCTTTTTGAGGAAGAGATTGATGGTCCAAAGATCCAAAATGGGCTGTAGACCCTTGTTCTTCTTCGGAATCAAAAATAGCGGGAATAACAGCCACTGCCTACTTCTGAAACTGGGAACCTCTCTATAGCTCCTTTGGCCAAAAGAGCTCTAACTTCCTCTTGGAGCAACTTTAAATGATCCTCTGTCAGCCGTTCCTGACTTGGCGGAATAGGAGGAGGAAAAGAAAGGAAAGGAAGAGATTAGCCCTCCTGGACGATCTGCAAGACCCACTTGTCTGTTGTTATAGATCTCCAGCAGGGGAGATGATGACGAATTCTCCCACCCACTGGAGTAGTGTGGTCCTGCAGAATCAGCCTAGGATTGCTTGGAGGTTGCGGCTGCTGGGGGCAGTGTGTTGGACAACTTCTGGCCTCCATTCCGAGGACTGACTGTACTGCGTCCACGCACAGCTTGGGTAGTCTGAGCGGGACGGTGCCTAGGATAGGGCTGATGTGGCTGGAAACCCCTTCTGTTGTCACGAAACTGGCAAAAGGAAGACTAGCCACGAGGAGTGGAGGAGAGGCCCAAAGATCTGGCCATAGCTCAAGAGTCCTTGAACCTGACCAGGGCCGAGTCTGCCCTTTCCCCAAAAAGACGGGTTCCGCCAAAGACCCGGAACCAGGATCGGATCCCAGAGGCTCCACCGGTGCCGTGGCCGGAGCCGATGGCGTCAAACCCGATGGGGCCCCATCCGACCCGGCAGGG
This sequence comes from Triturus cristatus, assembly GCF_964204655.1. Classification (NCBI taxonomy): domain Eukaryota; kingdom Metazoa; phylum Chordata; class Amphibia; order Caudata; family Salamandridae; genus Triturus; species Triturus cristatus. The sequence continues at coordinate 1,182,835,426 of NC_140581.1, read as the reverse complement.
CATGAGGGCTCACCAACGTGGTTGTTCCGCTCAAATACGCGGCGTATGGCCTCGTAAAGCTCTTTAACTCAAGTGGGAGTCGCTCCGGCTCCAGGAAAGGGTGGAAGGTACAAAGTTGACTCTGGGTTCGGCTGCGCAGAACCGTGTCTAGAGCGTCGGTGCTACTGACCTTTCTCAATGACAGACGCCAGTTGAGGTGAAGTCGAAGTCCATTTGGTCTTCTTCTTCTTGTGCCTCTTCCCCAAGTGTCCAGAGGACCTCGAATGGGAGGAAGAGGACTTAGGGCTTAGTGAGCGGTCCTGCAACTTCCTCTTCTTCGAACGGGACTGCGACCTCCTCGGAGACTCGCTTGACGGTGTCGACTGCAGGGCCATAAGCAACTTCACCGCTCGCTCCCTCAAGATCTTCGGGGCCATCGCCCAATAGTCTCAACACGACCTAGTATTGTGGTCGCGTTCAAGACACCACAGACATACGCAGTGGAGATCGGTGACCGACATCATGCGGGAACAAGTCCTGCATGGTTTGAAACCTGTCTTTCTCAAAGACATCCCTCGCACACGAAGTCAAATCCAAAAATATCAACAAAAGTCGAGAAAAAGCCTGCCAAAAAGCAGCAGAGGGGTAGCTCTTCCTGGATCGGTGCTTAACTGGTGCGGAAAGAAAAAAACTGACATCCGCGCGCCTGGGTGGCGTCTATATAGTCACCGCGACATCATAACTGATGCAACCGATGCCAACAACGTCACACGGAGCCGAATGGAGGCACCCGATGTTGCGCGCAAGGGGTATTGCTCAGCAGAAGTTTCTGGATCCAGCCTGACTCCTGGGAAATTCAACGGTAAGGAATCTGCAGCTAGAGTTCTCTGTCAGATGCAGTTTACAGTAATAATCTAGTTGAATTCCAGCAACTGCTGCAAGGTTTACTTCAGCTCGTCATTAAGCAAGGACATTTATACCCCTTGTGAGAAGCTGGCCTGGTATATGATATAAATTTGTGTAAGTGGACACCCTGCACCAGTCCAGACAACCCTTATTGTGATTTAGGAGGTTTTAAACAAACATAGAAAGATCTCAGTGGTAGCTGTGGAGAGCAGCCTTCAGGCTTAGTACGGAAGGAGTGTAAAACAGCTTGTTTTACCAGAATGCAATCTTATACTATAGATTAAGTGAAAAAGAACCACAGAAGGTATTTAGAAAAATATGTATTTATTATATAATACTCTCTACCATGTTTAGATATCTCCTACCCGGAGATAAACACAATGCACACAATACTTTGCATCGAAATAGCACTGAATACACAGTAGGCCCCGGGGAGGGGACCAAACGATATACTAAGAAAGTGGTATAAGAACCACAACTCGGGTCAAGACAAGGTCTAGAGGACGTAGAAGTGCAGGACCCCCAAAGAACCACCCAAGGTGAATAACTAGGAACCCCACGGAGATCGTGTGCAGTGTGGGAACACAACCGCCCTCTCTGTACAAGTCAACGTGTAAGTTGCGGATGGATTTTTAAAGATTAAGGACCCTTCCAAAGGGACCCTGAAGAGAACTTGTTGAAGACAGAAGGTTAGAGAGCCACTCCACTCATGGATATCCTAGAACCCATGTTACCTACACCAGGGAAGCCGTGTCCATAGGTGTGAAATAGCGTCGGAAAACGCCGCTGAACGCAATGCAGGACTCCAGGAAAGTACCGCTGCTAACAAAGGAGAAAGTGTCAGGTGGAATCCGAAGGTGGATTCTAGTTGAGAGGTACCTGTAAGCAGAGGAGACAGAGTCTATGTCACTCAGGAGTGACCAGGAGATCTAGAGGATGAATGCCCACCAATGTCGGGTGTTGCAGGAGAGTTGACGAGGATCTTGACTCTGCAGCGGTGAGGAACAGGCAACGTTGAGGAAGACCAGGAGCCATGCACGAGCTGTCCTACATTGGATGTCGATTGCTAAGGGGTCAGTGTACGGGTGGAACACCAACAAACCTTGACAAATGCTACCCACGCAGAAGTCGAGGAAGGCGTAGTGTCGGGACCAGCAAGGTCCAGGGGACTCACCACAAGCAGGGGTGTTAGGGCAGTGTTAGACCTGGCACCTTGGCGTGGGTCTCCCTTCCATTTTTTGCTGTTGCCTCGTGTGTTTTTGCTGGTGTTAAATGCTTTGGGAACTGTGCCACTGCTATCCAGTGCCACAGTGCAAGTGCTCCCTATTGTAAATTGATGTATGGATTAGTGATTCCATGATTGGCTGATTTGGTTCACTTGTCAGACCCTAGTACAGTGCACCAGGAGTGCCCAGGGCTGGTAATCCAAATGCTGCTAGTGGGCTTGCAGCACTGGTTGTGACACCCACAGAAGCAGCCTGTTAAAGTGTGTCTAAGGTTTGCCATTGCAGAGCCTCTGTGCAGTCCGGTACTGCCATGCTGACTGGGCAAGTGCACCCACTTGCCAGTCCCTAAACCTTCCGTTTTCAGCATATTAGTCACCCCTATGGTAGGCCCAAGGTCAGGGTGCATTGTAGGTAAAAGGTAGAACAAGCCCTGATGTGTGTGGCATGTCCTAATAGTGAATTACAGCCCTTTTCGTTTTTCACTATTGCAAGGCTACCTGTTCCCCATAGGCCAGAATGGGCAGTTTGATTATTACATCTTATAATCCTAACTGACTCAGGGAACTAGGTAGAAATTCGAGTTTAGTATGCCTGAACTCAGAATGATAAAATACATCTTTTAGTGAAGTTGGTTTTAACATTCTGTGTTTGAAAATACCACTTTTAGAAAGTAGGTATTTTCTTGTCTAACCACCCAAGCCTGCCTCTGCTAGGTTGTGTATTCCTTTTCTGGAGTTTGAGTGACAGGGGCTGGGGGATTCCAGGAGACAGGGTGAATCAGCACAGGGCTGAATAGAGAGATCTGCATGCAGATGGGTGGGAGGAGTTGCACCTGGGACCTGAATAGGGCTGTGCCTTCCCTCCACAATCCTGACTCCACCTCCTGTGGTGCATCTGATGTCTCTGCCCTGCACTGTGAAAGGAAAGAAGGAGTCATGTAAACAGAGTGCTCCAGGACTGACCAGAACTGGTTTGGACTAGGCAAAGGCCTCTCTGCCTTCAGAGAACAAAAAGAAACTGTGTATAAAAAGGGGGACCCAGACCCCAGAACTTTAGATCACTTTTGGGAAACAAGAAGAAACCTTTGCTGAGGAGAGGAACCAGAGAGACTGAGGAGAGACTAAGCTTGAGGGATTGGCCTGCAGTGGTTGCCTGACTGCCAAAGAGAGGAGAGAGGAACTTTGTGTGTACTTTCACCAACTTGTGAAGGATCTCCAAGGGCTTGAGAAAGAGCTCGCCTTCTGCTGAAGTCTCAGGGACAACAAACTTCAACCGCCAGCTCCCCAAGAGTTCTTTGGAAGTGCCTGCAGTTGTGCTGGGCTTTCTGAGGGACTGCGTGTCGCAAGGAGCTGGAAGCGTGACTCACGAAGAAGAAGTGTGTCGCCGCCGCAGCTGCTGTCGTCGCATCACTGAACACGGGTGTCGCAGCTGAAGTTGTCACATCGCCTCGCCAAAGCGTCTTGCATCACCGGAGAAGCGTGTCGCCAGGCCTGTAACGGCTCAGAAGAATCGTTGAGTCGCCACGCGGCCGCCGGGCTTGCAGACGCCATCTTTGTTTCATTGCACCGGATCTTCATCGCATCACGGCGTTGCGGGCCGCATTGCCACGGAAGCGCAGTAAGAAACCGACGCATCACCGTTCCAGCGTGTAAGGAACCAACGCATCACATTCCGTGCAACACTTTTGTTGTATAGCGTTACGCATCCAAAGGTACATTGAACTCCAAGTGTCACATTTTAACATCTAAAGAGAACTAAGCTAATTCTACCATTTTAAGTACAGTATTGTGGATTTGTGTCGTTTGTGGTCTTGTGAAAAGTCTATATAAAGAATACTTATATTTGAAATAAAACTTGTGTGGTGTCCATCTGTAGTGTTGTCACTTGATTAATGTATGTGTTCACAAATGCTTTACACACTGCTTCTGAAATAAGCCTGTCTGCTTGTGCCAAGCTACCAAGGAGGTGAGCAGGGGTTATTTTAGGAGTGTACCCCCTTACCCTGACTAGACGCAAGGGTCCCTATTTGTCAAAGGTACCTACCTCTGCCAACTAGAGACCCCAAAATCTAACATGCAGGCCCGAGCAATCAGGGGAGCCCAATAGAAATAAAGGTGACCCTCAAATGGACTAACAGGCGGGAGGCACTGGAGTTGCGAGAGGACCGCAAGCATCTCACCAAAAGATGCAGGCCACGATGCAAATGATGGGGTGTGGCCGAAGATTCTGGTTACTGGAGATGCTGGAGGCTGGGGATACTTGGAGCCCGAAGATCTTCTTGGAAAGAAGCCAACAAGCCTTTGCAACTGCAAGTTGACGCTTTGCACAGGGTTTCAGTTCCTGTGACTCCCACAAGAGATACTGGCCGCAAACTTGGTAATAGGGCAGGGCAGGTACTTGAGAGCTGTGAAGAGTCACCACATGTGTTGCAGACCCTTTTAGAGTCCACAGGAGCTCAAGATCAGCAGCAGACCAGTAAGCTTAGTTGCGGTGCCTGCGAATGCAGGGAAGTGACTCCTTCACTTCAAGGGAGATTCCTTCAGGTGTCTTTGATTCCCACCGGCCTTGGAAGTTTCCTGTATGGTGCAAAGGAACAGACAATACAGCAGACTGGAAGGGAGACAAAGTTGGGCCCAAATGAAGTCCAGCAAAGTCCCGAGTGCCAAGACGGTAGAAGAAGAAGTGGTGTCTGAATTGAATCTTGTCCCACGACTTATCAAGGGACCCACCCACAGGTAAGCCCTTAAGTACCCTTAGGAAAGGGTTGGGACGATTCAGGGGACCTTCCCAGGGGAGGGTCTGGAAAAGGGGCATGTTACTCCCATCTCCTTTGTCCAGTTTCGCGCCACAGCGGGAGCCAACGGTTCCCAGGACTGGTTTGAACTGGACTATGAATGGGGACACCAAATGTGCCATTCATGCAGACTGAGTGGCACTGACAAGCGCACCCACCCTGCTCCAATACACTAAATCCTGTCTGGGAAGTGGTCACACCTCCCTGTGACAGGATGCATGTTGTTCTGCCTTACCCTGCTCGAGCTCAGCAGCACGAGGGCAGAATCGTGCAACCATTTTGTGCTGTCCGGGTCTGGAAGAATGCTACGGGGGATATAGAGAGCCTAACGGACGGCTCTTCCAGTGCTTGGAATCATACCTCCCACACCGTTTATCGTGTGGGGGTATGATTCCAACATGTTTGACACCAAACATGATAGGATTCATTGCAGCCAGTTTTGAGATGGTCATTGGGATGGTCATCAAGTAATTACGCAGTGCCCTTCTATATTGTATATACTTGCTTTACTTACAACCCAGGAGAATGGACTCCGTAGGCTGTATGGGTGCCCTCACACTTAGAACCAAGAACCCTGCCTTTAGGATTGCAAAGGCCTGCTATAGGGGTGACTTATAGGTTTTAAGTGCAGTGACCTTAGATATAGGAAACCCATATTTTTACTAAGTGCTGCTAGCAGCAGCTTACACAGGCTGCAAATTGCCGGCCTGTAGTTACAGCTTGAATGGTCTCCCATGGGTGGCATAATACATGTTTCAGCCCATGGGGGACCTCTGGGGTACCTATGCCCTGGGTACCTTAGTACCATATACTAGGGACTTATAAGGGTACCTCAGTATCCAATTTGGGATGTACATAAGTAGTGATCATGAAAATTTAAGGGAGAACGCAGAGAGACTGGGGTCCTGATTAGCAGGATCCCAGTCAGACTAGTCAAAAACAGCTTAGCACCAGCAAAAAGGTGGGGGTAACCATGCAGAAGGATCCTACCTTTCTACACCCCTCCGATTCTTTGGTTAAAAATATGCTGTCTAGTTAAACAATGAACAGGTCATTCAAAAGTGCTGTCCTTACAATGTGCATTCGGGAACCGTGTCCTGATGTTCTGTATGCTAAACCAGGTGTATGTGCTGGGGTGATGAACAGCTGGTGCCATGCTGAGCCTGTTCCTTGTGTGAGGGAAGCTTACTCTGCTGCATGTTTTCTGCTCATTTTCAGTGTCAACAAATGTCTGCAATGCAGATTCCAGTACTATAATTGTTCTGTCTCTATGAGGTTAAATTCAAAGTCCCTCACATATTCTATACATGTTTCTTGTGTGAAGAAAGCTTAAACTGCTGCTGTTCAGGTGTACCTGGCTATCTAAGCCAGGGGAAATGGCTGTCCTTAATCTTTGTTTGACAGTAGGTTTCTCAGCAGCTGCCCATGATGTATGTTTCTATGTGTAAAAATGAGTCAGGAAAACTTTTTTCAGAAGACAAATCAATTGGCTTCTTCAATGCTTATTTTTAGATTGGTGCCACCCACGGACAGCCCCAGATCCTCAATCATACCTCGTGGAAATAAAGTTACAGGTTGAGGGGGGTGAAACGCTACTCAAGCAGAAACCACAATCTATGTCAGGGTGAAATACAAGCAACCCCTTATCCCTCTGGTAGCTTGGCACAACAGCAGTCAGACTTGACTTAGAGGCAATGTGTAAAGTATTTATGCAACACTTCAAACAGTAATAAAGTGAAAACACAACGCAAGAAAAATCCCACATTTGGGAAACTGGGTTCTTGTTGCAGTACCCCCCCCCACACATGATCTTTGCCTGGTACGTGATGCAACTTTTACAGATGTATACTGGATCCCTGCTAATTATGTTCCCAATACCAGTATTCTTTCCCTAAAACTGTACCACAATTGGCACAACCTCAGTAACCCCTGTAAGTCCCTAGTAAATTGTACACATGGTACACAGGGCATTGGTACTGAAAATGATCCTCTGGAGCTTCATCACCAATTGTGCCACCCCAGAGACCCCTCACCAAGACAATGCAAACTGCAATTGGAGGCTGCATGTCTTGGTGCAGAGAAAACCGAAGTGTCAACACAGCACACAATGCCATGCCCACATACAATACATGAGGTTTAGGTAAGTCATCCTTACGGCATGCCTAATAGCCCTAAGGAAGGGTGCACTATACCTGTGTTGACATATCAGCATGAGCAAAACTGACCCTTGTAGGAAAGTAGGATCTGCTTTCATGGTTACCCCCACTTTTTGCTGGTGTCAATCTGTTTTCTGACTAGTCTGACTGGGCTCCTGCTAATCAGTACCCCAGTCACTATGCTGTCTTCCTAAATTGGACTATAGTAAGTACTTTGGTACCTTCCTAATTGGCTACTGGTGTACACTTCCACGTCCCTAGTATATGGTACTTAGGTGCCCAGGGCATAGGTAAACAAGGAGTCACCCATGGGCTGCAGCATGTATTGTGCCACGCATGAGAGACCATACAAACTATGACTACAGGCCTGCCATTACAGCCTGTGTGAATTGGTGCCAGCACCCCTCACAACAGATTTCTTATAGAGGAGGTCACTGCACTTAGAACCTATGTCACCCTTGAAGTAGGCCTGTCACTCCTGCAGGCAGGGTGCTTGGTTATAAGTGTGAGGGTGCCCTGCATGAACAGGACACCACTTACAAACCCAGGAGTCGATTCTCCAGGCTTTGTAAATACTGTAAGCCATTTTATTCATATAGTGGACATCAAGTCAATTATGAGATGTATAACTATATACTGGCTTCCCCGAAACTGGTCATGTTTGGTATCAAACATGTTGGAATCCTACCCCAACACCAATTCCAGTGTTAGGTGTAGGATACCATGTACTAGGGTGCTCCCCTAGGGAGCCCCTCTGTATTCCCGGTACCAGGCGTTCAGAATCTAACAGCAAGCTAGTGCTGCTGCCGACCACAGACATGATTCTGCCCTCCTACTGCTGAGCGAGGCTAAAGCAGGAGAAGGTAGAACAATAGATTTCCTGCAACAGGGAGCCATGGCCACCTCCCAGATAAGCCTTAGTGTATTGGGCTGGGGTGGGGGCACTAACCAGTGCCACCAGACTGTTTTGAAGGGCACATTTGGTGCCCTCCTTGCATACTCCATTTGGAACCAGTTCAGAGAGCCGTTGGCTCCTGCTCTGGTGCGAAACTGGACAAAGGACATAATAGTATCCTCCCCTCTGTCCAGCCCCTCCCCTAGGAGGGATCCCTGAATTGTACCAACCCTCTCCTTTGGGTACTTAAAAGCTTACCTGTGGGTGGCTCTTTATATTCGTCGTGGGACAAGGTTCAGATCCGAAACCACTTCATCTTTTACCGTCTGGGCACTTTGGACTTCGATGGACTTCACTTTAGGAACCAAGACTGCATCTGGAAGACTCCTGCTGCTCCTGGTCTCGTCGTTCTGCCAGTCTTCTGCGTCGTCTATGCCTGTGCTCCATCCAGGTTCTTCCCCAGGCCTGTGGGTATCAAAGACACCCAAAGGAATATCCTTTGGAGTGAAGGAGTCACTCCCCTGTATCTGCAGGCACCGCAATGAAGCTGACCGGTCAGCTTCTCCTGAGCTCCCAGGGACTCCGAAAGGTTCAGCAACACATGTTGTGGTTCTACAACTCCCTTGAGGCCTGCATTGTCTTCTCACCAAGTTTGAGGCCAGTATCCCTTGTTGGAACAGCTTGAACAGCACCTCTGTGCAGCGCGTTGAGTTGCCATTGCCAAGGCTTGTTGACTCTCTTCTCCAGAGATCTTTGGGTTCCAAGAAGCTCCAGCCTACAGCACTTCTTGGTACCAAGATCTTCATCCTCACCGCATCCTCTGCACCGTGGGTCTGCACCAATGGTGATCTGCTCGAGTTCCTCTTGCGACTTCTGTACCTTCACAGCTAAAAATTGACCCTGCACCCGAGAAAAATATGTACTCTTTTATATAAATGTCCTAGTACAACATGAATAAACAATTGAGAAGTATATTGACAATAAACTAGCTTCCCAGTATCAGTATGAATCATAAAATTGAAAACCACTTGTTCTTTTAAAAGCACCACACAATTGCTTGCCAATGCGTTTCATCCCTCTTGGGACTTCTTCAGGGCTTAATCAAAGTCTGTGTCTGCTATTGGTGTTAAATGTAAGTTCAGGCCAGACTTAACAGCAGCATTGATAAAACTGTATATTGATGTTAAGGTTTGCGTTGTCGGTATTTTGTCACTGTATACCGCTGAACATCAAAGAAAGTTTGTATATGTCGGTGATTTTGAGGTAGCCGGCGTTTCAAAGTAAATATTTGCTTATAATTTGAATTCTATAGTCAGGAGTAGGAATCCAGAGTTTCTTCGTATGCCTCCTATTATAAAGGTGGTAAAAATTCAGCGTTATCGATATTGAATCTGTATGTCCCATAACCTTTAACAAACAGCGATGTCATGCGGTAACTCAGTATATCAATGTATTTCAAGATAATGAGTGTCAATAGTTGAGACGTACTGCGTGCGTTCAAGCAGACTGTGTATGTTGAAATCTTTCACTACAGAGAACCGGCGCGCATGCGTACTCTGAAGCCGAGATGCTGAAAATACTCCTGTGCCTTCAGCCTGTGGGTCCTCTTGAGGGTCACCTTTGGCTCCAGTGGACTCCCCTGCTTGATCAGAGCCTGCTCTGACTCTCCTGCACTTGGTGAGTCCCTTGGACCCTGCTGGTCCTGATACTGCACCTTCATTGTTTTCCTCGTCAGTTGCTGCTGCCAAGGCTTGATGGTGCTCCTGTCGACACTGACCACCTGGCTTTCGACATCCGACGTGGGACAGCTGGTGAACGGTTCCCGGTCTTCCACAAAGTCGCCTGGTCCTCCCAGCTGCAACAACAAGGTCGCTGGACTTTTTCACCATCTTCACCAGCTGCATCTTCACTTAAGTCCACCATTGTGGTCTATGGCGGTTTCCGCTGTCACTTCGCACCTATGCACCCAGCTTCCCTGGTGCAAGTATCCTGGTTCCTGGGGTATCCACGGGTGGGGTGACTCTTCAAACTTCAATCTACCACGGGGTTTCTGCAGGGTCCTCTGGAAAGGGTCCTTCTTCTTGAAAATTGCAACAGTGACTTCCCCATTGACTTGCTTTGAGTACGCGGCTGTGTTTTCACTCTGCACACGGCCTCCGTGGGGTTTCTGGGAATTTACCTTAGGTTGTTCCTTGGGTCCCCGACTCTTCTACGTCTTCTGGGTCCAGTCTCGACTTCAGTCGCAGTTCGTATTCCCCTTTATTAGTGTATGGTTTGGTCTCCCCCTGGAGACAACTGTGTATTTGTGCTACTTGCCTGTTCTCCTATTGAAGTATTGTGTGTATTGTGATTATATCTCCGGGTAGGAGATATACCAATGTGTTTGTGAGTGTTTATAAGAAATGAACTATTTACTTACCTTCGGTAATGCATTACCTGGTAGAGATTCGATCTAGCTGTAGGTTCCTTACCTTTGAATTTCCCAGGCATCAGGCTGGATTCGCAATACCCCTTGCGCGCATCACTGGGTGGCTTCATATGGCTCTGCATGACGTCACCGGCGTTGGTAGCATCAGTTTTGATGTTGCGGTACCTATATAGCCACCACCCAGGCACGCGGACGTCAGTACTTTTCATTTTTTCGACAACTGAAGCTTAGGGCCACCAAGTAACTTATGTAGTCGTGTGCAAAACTAGGGCCCTGAAAGGGAGAGTATAACCCTAGCACTACAATATTAGTCCGCAATGCGGGGAGGCATGAGTGCGGCTGTAAGGAATCTGTAGCTAGAGTCTCTATCAGAAAATGCGTTACCGAAGGTAAGTAACTTGTTCATCTGAGAGAGACCTCTAGCTGCAGATTCCTTACCTTTGAATTAGATATCCAAGCCATACCATCCCGGTGGTGGGCTGTGGACCAATACGATAAAATAAAAAGTCCTGCAGGAAAAGAGAAGACAAAGTGACCGTCCCTGCGAACCTGACAGTCCAGGCAGTAGTGTTTTGTAAATGTGTGCAAAGATGCCCATGTTGATGCCTGACAGATGTCCAGGACTGGGAAACCCCGAGTCAAGGCCACAGTTGCAGCCTTTCCCCTGGTAGAATGGGCGGGCCTTTAATCCCTCAGGGGGCTGCTTCTTTGCCAGGCCATAGCAGATCCTTATGTAGAGAACGACCCAGGGAGAGATGCTCCTCTTCTGCACTGCCCTTCCCTTCTTTGCTCCTGCGTACCCCACAAAGAGTTGGTCGTTCACCTGGAACTCTTTTGTGCAGTTAAGGTAGAACGACAACGCTCTTTATGGGTCCAGTCGGTGGAGACGCTCCTCTTTCTTAGAGCGATGCGAGGGAGCAGAGATGGTGGGCAATGTAATCTCCACTAAGAAAGCTGTTTTGATGGTCCACAGCCAGAGGGGACAGTTATGTAAAAGGCTCAAAGGGAGCACACATTGAGTAGGTGAGGACCAAACTAAGGTCCCACTGCCACATAACAAAGGGCGTGGGTGGAAACAAGTGAACAAGCCCTTTTAGAAAACTATGTACAATAGGAGACTTAAAGAGATAAGGCTGGTCCGGCAGCCGTGAAAAAGCAGACAGAGGAGAAAGGTAACCCTTGAGAGTACCCAAGGCAGAGCCCTGCTGGGCAAAGGTTAGAATGAATAAAGGACAGTGGAGAGAGAAGCAGAAAGAGGGTCAATAGACCTTTCCGTAAGTATAATCCAAATTACTGCCAACTGCAGGCATATACCGTCTTAGTGAAGAGCTGCCTGGCCCCCAGAATAATGTTACAAACTGCGGGTGGAAGATTCAAAGCTATCAACTGCCGGCACTCAATATCCATGCATGGAGGTGCAGAGTTGGAAGGTTCGGGTGGAGAACCCTTACCCGTTGCTGCAGGAGAAGATTCTCCCGAAGGTGCAGTCCAGTCATCACGAGAAGTGTCACAGAGCGATAGCCACCTTAGAAACTCCAGTGCGCAGTACTGCGGACACTGCGTTCTCTTAGGAGACAAACAAATCTAACCAAGGTTCTCCCCACTGCTGAAAGAGACCTTGCACCACCTTTGACTGGAGATGACATTCACGATCTGCTAGGCACCGACGGCTGAGTTCATGTGCCCTGGCGTTCAGAGAACCTGCCAGGTGTTGAACCACCAGGGTTATGCCCTGCTCTTCCAGCCATATCCAGAGACGTACGGCCTCGCGACAAAGGGTCCACGACCTCACCCTGCCCTGCTTGTTGCAGTACTACATGGCTGTGGTGTTGTCCGTGAACACCTGCACTAACTTCCCCTTGACAGAGGGAAGAAATGCTTTCAATGCCAATCAAATGAATCGAAGCTCCAACAAATTTATGTGAAACCCTGACTCCGTTGGAGATGAGTGTCCCCTGATCTCCACCTCTCCCAGATGACTGCCCCATCCCAAAAGTGGTGCATCTCTCATGCTTGTGTGATCTGGATGGGGAAGGGAGAGAGGTCTGCTGTTGACCCAGTCGCAGATCGTTAACCACCACTGCAGATCGTTTGCAGTTCCTTCCGAGATCTGAACCATGTCGGTGAGATTTCCCCGATGCAGAGCCCACATACACCACCTGGCATGCTTTACCAACAGGATGCAGGAGACCATGAGGCCAAAAAGCCTTAGAGCCAGTTTCACCAAAATCCAGGATGGAGGCTGAAACATCGGAATCATAATCTGAATATCCTGGACTCGCTACTCGGAAGGATAAGCCCGAAACTGCACTGTGTCCAGAACAGCTCAGATGAAAGGGAGCCTCTGAGAAGTAGTCAGGTGTGAATTTGGCACATTTATTGAGAACCCCAGCGAATGCAGAAGGTTCGTCGTAGTCTGAAGTTGGTGGACAACTGCTTGGGGCAGGGACGCCTTCAACAGCTAGTCATCGAGATAGGGGAAGACTAAGTACCCTAACCTGTGTAGATGAGCTACGACCAATGCCATCCCCTTGGTGAACACCCGAGGGGCACCGGTAAGGCTGAACGGGGGCACAATAAACTGAAAGTGCTCATGGCTTACCTTGAACCGCAGGTAATGCCTGTGGCCCGGGAGGATGGGGATGTGAAAATACGCATCCTGCAGGTCCAATGCTATCATCCAGTGTTCTAGGTCTAGGACAGACAAAGCCTGAGCAAGAGTGAGCAACTTGAATTTCTCCTTCTTGAGGAAAGATTGACGGTCCAAAGATCTAAAATGGGCCATAGCCACTTGTTCTTCTTCGGAATCAGAAAGTAGTAGGAATAACAGCCAATGCCTACTTCTGAATCCGAGATCCTTTCTATAGCTCCGTTGGCCAAGCAAGCCTTAACCTCCTCCTGGAGCAACTTTAAATGATCCTCCATCAGCTGTTCCTGATTTGGCAGAATGAGAGGAGAAAAGTAAACGCAGAGAATAGCCCTCCTGGACGATCTGCAAGACCCACCTGTCTGATGGTTTGGACCTCCAGTGGGGGAGATGAGGACGAATTCTGCCACCAACTGGAGTAGTGTGGACCTGCAGAATCAGCCTAGGAGTGCTTGGATGCTGAAGCTGCTGGGGGCAGTGTGGACGATGACTTCTGGCCTCCATTCCGAGCTCGTACTGCACCGTGTCCACGTCCTCGACCAGCTTGGGCAGTCTGTGTGGGACGGTGGCTTGGATAGGGTGGATGCAGCTGAAAATCCCTTCGGTTGCCACGAAAGGAAGACTGACCATGGGGTGGAGGAGAGGCCCAGGGATCAGGCCATAGTTCGAGAGTCCTTGAACCTGACATGGGCCGAGTCTGCCTTCTCCCCAAAAAGGCAGGTTCCATCAAAGGGCATGTCCATCAAATTGGCCTGAACATTGCCCAAGAAGCCAGTTGTACGAAGCCAGGTGTGGCGCCTCAAGGCCACCATCGTTGAAATCATTCTACCCAGCGAATCGGTCAAATCTAGGCCACAACATATGGTAAATTGTGTTGCATCTCTCCCATCCTGGACAGTTTGGGAGAGTACAGCCAGGGCCTCCTCCAGGACTTGTGGCAGGAGCTGCGCAACTGTCTCTCAAAGGGAATGGGATAAACAGCCTAATAAGCATGTGGCATTCACCGACAGCAATGCCAGGCTGGAGGAAGAAAACAACTTCTTCCCAAATGCATCCAACCTCTTGGATTCCCTATCCGGAGGGGCGGAAGGGAATGTGCCTTGGAACGTAGAAGCCTGCATTACCAGACTCTCTGGGGTAGGATGTTGGCTGAGAAACTTACGGTCGCCCAGTGCTGGTTGAAGGTGGTGTGCAATCATCCTATTCAGGAGCTCCTGTGCCAGGTTGGACCATGTTCCCAGAAGGACGTTAGTAAGTGCCTCATTAAAGGGCAACAAGGGTTCGGAAGTAAGGCCCCAGGTTGAAGCACCTCAATCAGGAAATTAGTCCTGACCTGCACCAAGGGCAGATCCAGTCTAAGGACCTCGGCTGCCCTCTTAACCACCCTGGCATAGGATGCCCCTCTTCCATAGCCACTGTTGCGGAGAGGGCATGCCAGTATCTGGAGAAGTATCCAGTCCACTGGCCTCCCCAAGTTCCCCATTCCTGTGTAAATTCTCCTCAGAGACTTCATGGGTTTCAAGAGGGAAAGACGAGACCCCTTCCATTACTCTCCATAGCACATCCTCAAAGTGCTCAGGCGACAACATAGAACCTCTGGGGTCTGTCAATGTCAGAATCGGCATTGATCAATGCCGTTCTGGCTTCGTGTCATCGGGGATGAGGATGGGGCTTGCGCCACCGACGGGCATCGGAGACCTTGTAGGCACCGACTTCGAATTTGACATTGGGGAAGGTCGCGTTGGTATGACCAGCGTCGAACCGGATCTGGGATTGGATCCCTGTGGCCCCACTGGCGTCGTGGCCGGAGTAGACATCGTCAAATCTAATAGGGCCCCTTGCGACTCCGCGGAGCCCGAAGGCTCACCACCGGAGTCATTCCACTCAAATATGCGGTGCATGACCTTGTAAAACTCTTTTATCTGAGCGGGAGTTGCTCCGGCTCCCAGAAAGGGTGGCAGACGCGAAGTCGACTCTGGCTCCGGCTCCGCGGAAACGTGCCTACAGCGTTGGTTCTCTCTACCTCTCTCGACGATGGATGCCAGTTGAGGTGAAGACCAAGTCTGCTTGGACTTCTTCTTATGCCTCTCCCCTAAGTGTCCCAAGGACCTCAAGGGGGAGGAAGAGGACTTAGGGCTTTGTGAGCAGTTCCCTGACCTCCTCTTCTTCGATTGAGACTTGACGGTGTTGACTGCCGGGCCATGAGTATCTTTATCACCCACTCCCTCAAGGTATTCAGAGCCATCACCTGACAGTCCGGACACGACTTCGTATCGTGGTCTTGCTCGAGATACCACAGACATACGCGGTGGGGTTCAGTGACTGACATCATGCGGGAAAAAGTCCTGCATGGCTTGAAACTTGTCTTCCTCTAAGACATCCCTCGCACACGAAGTCGGAATCCAAAAATTGAGACAAAAGTCATGAAAAAGCTTGCCAAAAAGCGGCTGAGGGGTAGCTCTTCCCAGATCGGCGCTTAAGTGGCGAGGAAAGAAAAGAACTGGGGTCCGCGTGCCTGAGTGGTGCCTATATGGGCACAGAAAGTCATATCTGATGCTAACGACGCCGTCGATGTCAGGCGGAGCCAAATAGAGCCACCTGATGTCATGCGCAAGGGATATTGCTCAGCAAAAGTTTCCAGATCCAGCCTGACGCCTGGGAAATTCAAAGGTAAGGAATCTGCAGCTAGAAGTCTGTATCAGATATATAGTGGCCTATTATGATGGCAGGCGGATCGCCTCCGCTGGGCCGGCGGGGGCGATCCGCCCACCATCTGTACCTGATTTACCCACTGCTGTATTAGTATGGCGGGGCTAACGCGGCGGACAGAAAGACCGTCTGCCGCTTTTTCGCCGGCAGGTAATCGTTACGATTGCCTGTTGTGCGTATCTGGGGCATAATATGGTGGCGGTGCCGAGCAGGCACCGCCAACCATATTATGATGTGCAAATTTAAAGGCCTTTCCACGGCGGCGATGCCGCCATGGAAAGGCCAGCGGAAATTGCTTTGGGGGCCCGTTACGGGCCCTAGGGGGGTGCCTGTCACGTTGTGCATGACAATGCAAACCATGCACTTTTAACATTGCGGACAGAGCTGCACCCAGCAGCACCGTCCGCAATGTTAAAGGCCAGAATGCGCCCGCCAATGTTGCGGGCGCGTCCTAATTGGCCTCGTGGGACCGCCGCACCCCTGGCGGTCGGTCCCATTTTCCGTTACGGTAATGGGGCCCATAGTGTGGAACACTGACAGAATATCGACAACAGGAATATCGAGGTACACAAATATCGTGTACAGAATATCGATTTCAAGAATATCGACATTCTATCTCTACAAAGGTAAGTACAAAAATATCGAAAGCAAAATATCGTTGTTTCAAACATCGTTGTTCAAAATATCTTTTTTTTAAATGTCTTAAAAATAATATAAAATAAATAAAATAATAAATAAAATGAATGAAAATATAGTTAGAATTATTACAAAATTTTACAAAATTATAAATAATAAATGTGATATAAAAAACAATTAAACAGACATATATAAAAATTATTATATATATTTATTTATTTAATATTGATAAATAATTATTTTGTTAAATTATAAAATGTTAGAAACAAAATATAAATTATAAATACATATATATCTATATATATATATATATATATATATATATTTATATATATATATATATAAATATATATATATATATAAATAAATATACAGACACCTGTAATATAAATATAAAAATTAAAATAAAATATTAAAATAACTATTTAATTTCAAAACAACATTTTACACTACATTAACTAAAACAGTAGGGAAAATGTTGGTTAGCGTAGAGGATTAAATTACTTTTCCCACTCCAACAAGTGCAACAGTAGGGAAAGTATTGGATAACGGAGGGGATAAAATTACTATTCCCACTCCAGGGAGTGCAAGACTAGGGAAAGTGTTGGATAGCGGAGGGGAATAATTTACTATTCCCACTCCAGCAAGTGCAACAGTAGTGAAAGTGTTGGATAACGGAGGGTAAAAATTTACTATTACCACTCCACGGAGTGCAACAGTAGGGAAAATGTTGGATAGCGTAGGGGATAAAATTACTATTTCCACTCCAACTAGTGCAACAGTAGGGAAAGTGTTGGATAGCGGAGGGGCTAAAATTACTATTCCCACTCCAACAATTGCAACAGTAGGGAAAGTGTTGAATAGCGGAGTAGAATAATTTACTATTCCCACTCCAGCAAAATAATAAACATTAATTAACAAATACTTAAGTAATAAAAAATAATTTACCTCCCACCAATCCCCCTATAAATGACTCCACCAATATTGTAAAACATGACACAATTAACATAATTGCTTAACAATAATTAATTGACTAATAACAATGAACAATCAAATTAAAAACAATCAGTAATACATAAATTCACAATGTTAAGACTACATAGGAATAACTAAATATTATACAAAAAATATATATGAACTTTTTATTACTTCCCCCACTACTCCCCTATTAATCCACAACCCACTCCTAACAAAACGACACAATTACATATTTACCAATTATTAATAATGAATAACCAATTAATAATTAATAATAAATTATTTAACACAATTAACAATATAACATATTAAATGCACTAATATTAATGAATAACAATTATTAATTAATTAATTATAATTAAATTACTTTCCACCCTACTCCTCTATAAACCCACAACACGTGCCTAAAAAAATGACACAATTACCATATTTACCAATTAATAATTAATAACCAATTAATAACTAATTAATAACACATTAATTAACACACTTAAAACTATAAATTATTAAATACAAAAATAATAATTAATTAAAATTAATTAATTAATTATAATTAAATTACTTCCCACCATATTCCCCTATGAACCCACAACCCGCTACAGAACTACAATACGCAAAAATTTCTTAACATAAAATTAATTACTTCTAAAAATGTCAAACATACATTAGAAAAATAAACTATACTTTTAAGACATATACTAAAATACAGAACACTAAAATAAATTTCGATATTATTAACAACGATATTTTGACTGACGATATTACTAACTTCGATATTAACAAAAACGATATTTCTTACCTGCATGTCGATAGTCTGGTCGACAATATTCTTGCAGGTCGATATTGTGTCACATTGATATTTAAACATCGATATTATGGCATATCGCTATTTAAATGACTCTATACCATATAGCGTAGGTTACGTAAGAAAGAACCACACACTGTAGTTATAAAAATATGTATTTATTATAAACACTCACTTACACCTTGCAATATATCCTATCCGGAGATATAATCACAATACACACGATACTTCAACAATAAAACAGGTAAGTAGCACAAATACACATTTGTCTCTAGGGGGAGACCAAACTATATAGTAATAAAGTGGAATGCGAACGGCAACCGATGTTGAGACTAGACCCAGAAGACCTTGAAGAGCTGGGGACCAAAAGACCCACCCAAGGTAAGTACCCAGGAACCCCACAGAGGCCGTGTGCAGAATGGAAACACGACCGCTTGCTGAATATAAGTCAATGGGGAAGTTGCAGTTGCAGTTTAAGAAGAAGGACCCTTCCCAGAGGACCCTGAAGAAACCCTGTGTTAGACAGAAGGTTGGAGAGTCACCCAACCCGTAGATACCCTAGGAACCAGGATACCTACACCAGGGAAGCCGGGTGCATAGTTGTGAAGTGACGTCGGAAACCGCCGTAGACCACAATGGAGCACTTCAATGAAGATGCCGCTGGCGAAGAAGGTGAAAGTGTCCAGTGGAATCCAAGGGTGGATTCTTGACGAGGAGTACCTGCAAGCAGAGGGGACAGAGTTTATGCCACTCAGGAGTGACTAGGAGGCACAGAAGACGAATGCCCACAAATGTCAGAGATCAAGGAGAGGTAGGCGGTGCCCTTCAAGTTGCAGCTGTGCGAACCAAGCGATGCTGAACAAGACCAGGAGCCATTCACGAGCAGTCCCACAACGGATGTCGAGAACCTAGGGGTCAGTGTCCGGTAGTGGCACCAACAAGCCTTGGCAGTGGCAAACAACGTAGTTGACAAAGAAGGTGTAGTGTCGGGACCAGGAAGGTCCAAGTGACTCTACACAAGCAGGTAAGTTGGAGTAGGCCCTGAGCAAGCAGGGGAGCCCTCTGGAGCCAAAGAAGACCCTTGAGATGACCCACAAGCCAAAGGCGCAGGAGTCACAAGAGAACATTGAGCAGCTCACCAATGAAGAAAGCCCACGGTGCAGAGGAAGTGATGAGGGTGAAGATCTTGGCTGCAGGAGTTGCTTGAGGTTGGAGCTTCTTGGTGCCCGAAGATCTCTGGACGAGAGAGTCAACAAGCCTTGGCAACGGTCAGTCAACGAGGTGCACAGGGGTGCTGTTCCAGCGGTTCCGATGAAGGATACTGGCCTAAAACTCAGTATGAAGACAATGCAGGCCTCCAGGGAGTTACAGAACCACCACCTGTGTTGCTGAGCCTTTCGGAGTCTGTGGGAGCTCAGGATTAGCAGACTGGTCAGCTGTGTTGCTGTGCCTGCAGATGCAAGGGAGTGACTCCTTCACTCCAAGGGACATTCCATTGTGTGTGTTGGATGTCTACAGGCCTGGTAAAGAACTTGTATGGAGCATGTACACAGATGTTGCAGAAGACCAGCAGGACGATGAGACCAGAGCAGGTCAAGTCTTCCCCGGTGCAGCCTCTGTTCCCAAAGTGAAGTGAGGCGAAGTCCAGAATGTCCAGACAGTCAAAGTTGAAGTGGTCTGAATCCTGTCCCATGACTAATTTAGTGCCCAACCCACGGGTAAGCCGTTAAGTACCCTTAGGAAAGGGCTGGGATGGTTCAGGGGTCCCTCCCAGAGGAGGGGCTGGACAGTGGGGAGGATATTCCGATGTCCTTTGTCAAGTTTTGTGTCAGAACGGAAGCCAACGGCTCCCTGAACTGGTTTGAACTGGAGTATGCAACGAGGGCACCAAATGTGCGCGTCAAGCAGTCTCAGTGGCACTGCCAAGAACCCCCTCCCTGTCCCAATACACTAAATCCTGTCTGGGAGGTGGTCACACCTCCCTGTGACAGGATATCTTTTGTTCAGTCTTCCCCTGCTCGAGCTTGGCTCAGCAGCAGGAGGGCAGAAACGTCTCACTGGTCGGCAGAAGCCCTAGCATACTGTCCGTTTCAGGAAAACTGGTACTGGAGGCACTGAGGGCCTACAGACAGATCTTTACAGTGCATGGATTACAGTGTGGGAGTATGATTCCAACATGTTTGATACCAAACATGATGGGGTTTGTTACAGCCAGTTTAGATTTGGTCATCGCATAATGATGCATGACCACTCTATATGTCTTAATGGCTGATGCACTTGCAACCCGGGAGAATGGACTCTGAAGGTTTTAAGGGTGCTCTGCTCATGCAGGGACACCCTCACACAAACGACCCAGCACCCTACCTTCAGAATTGAAAGGCCAGCCTTAGGGGTGACTTATAGGTTTTAAGTGTAGTGACCTCAGATATAGGGACACCTATATCTGTTGTAAGTGGTGCTAGCACCAGCTTACAAAGGCTGCAATGGCAGGTATGGAGTCCCAATTTGATTGGTCTCTCATGGGTGGCATAATACATGCTTCAGCCCATGGGAGACCCCAGGTGAACCTATGACATGGGTAACTTAGTACTAAATACTAGGGACCTACAAGGGTACCCCAGTAACCATTCTGGAGTGTACCTAAGTACTCATCATGTCCAATTTAGGGAAGAATCACGGAGACTGGGGTCCTGATTAGCAGGATCCCAGTCAGACTGGGCAGAAAAACATAATGACACCAGCAAAAAGTGGGGGTAACCATGAAAGCAGATCTTACTTTCCCACCCAACTACACAACAATTTAAGGAGATGAGACTAACCATGCCCAGTTGAGTCTTCATTTTCTAAGTGGAAATATCTGGAGAGTCCATCTGCGTTGGCATTGTTACTCCCAGGCCTATGTTCCACTGAATAGTCTATCCCCTGTAGGGAAATGAAACACCTCAAAAGTTTAGGATTTTTACCCTTCATTTGTTACAGCCATAAGAGGGGCTTATGGTCTGTCTGAACAATGAAGCGAGTACCAAACAGGTATGGTCACAACTTCTTTAAGGCCCAGACCACAACCAAGGCCTCCCTCTCTATAGCTGACCAACGTTTCTCCCTGGGCGTCAACCTTCTGCTTATGAAAGCTACTGGTTGGTCCTAGCCCTCTGCATTTAGTTGTGACAAAACAGCTCCTACCCCTATCTCAGATGCATCTGTCTGGACAATTAAGGTTTTGAAATAGTCACGACTTTGCAGAATGGGAGCAGTGCACATGGCCTTGCTCAGGTCATCAAATGCCTTTTAACAGCTAACTGTCCACTGAAGTTTCTTTGGCATTATTTTGGGGGTAAGATCATTAAGTGGCGTCACTACGGACCCATATCTCTTAACAAACCTCCTGTAGTACCCAGTCAGGCCCAGAAAAGCTCTGACCTGAGTCTGGGTAATAAGAGCAACCCAGTCCATGATGGTCTGGTTTTGCTCTGCAATGGCTGAACTTGGTCTCCACCTAGCAAGTGACCCTAGTATACAACCTTGCTCTACCCTATCTAGCACTTGGTGGCCTCGATGGTGAGACCTGCCTTTTGCAGGGCCACCAGGACATTCCTGAGGTGGACCAGGTGATCCTCCAAGGTGGAGCTAAAGACAGCCATATCATCTAGATATGCTGCACTATAGGCTTCCAGACCTGTGAGAACTTTGTTCACCAACCTCTGAAATGAAGCAGGTGCATTTTTTGGACCAAAGGGCATCACAATAAATTGATAATGCCCACTGAGGGTTGAAAATGATGTCTTTCGCTTGGCAATTTCAGCTAGTCTGAATTGCGAGTAGCCAGCAGTCAGGTAAAATGTACTCAGAAACTTGGCTGAAGCCAAAGTATCCATTCCTGTGGAATAGGATGGGCATCAGTCCTAGTGACTGCATTTGGGGCCTTTGTAGTCCACAAACCTTTTCTCTCTTTTTCCACCCTTGGTGTGAAGTTTGGTACAAGGACCACTGGACTAGCCCAGGGGGTATCTGAAGGCTCAATAGCCCCCAATTGCAGCATCTTGGACCTCTGTCCTGATGCAATCTCCGACATGGCCAGGCTGCCTGTAAATGTTGTTCTTTACTGGCAGACTGTCACCTGTGTCCACTTCACAAGGTTGTTTGACTGGGTGTCAGAGAAAACATACGGTTATACTGATTGAGGAGCTTCCTGCAATCAGCTTGCTGCTGGTCAGTGAGGCTGCCTGTCAAGGTTACTCCATGAACTGACCCATAAACAGGGTTTTGAGAGAGGCGATCGGGGAGAGGGTCCCTCTCTTCCTCCTGTCCCTCATCAGTTGCCATGAGCAAGCTCATGCTAGCCTTGACCACAAAAGGTTTTAGGCGGTTCTCATGAAGCACCCTGTGGGGACTTTTTAGAGGGCCACCAAGTAGGTGACCTCACTTTTTTTTCAAGGATGAAGTGGGGGCAACTCCATTTGTCTTAGAGAGCTGCTGGGGCCACATGCTTCAACACCCACACTTTCTGGCCTGGCTTGTAAACAGTCAGTGCATGCCTTTTGGTCATGCAAGGCTTTTTGAAGCTCTTGGCTGGCCAAGATTTTTAGCTGCCTTCTTCATGTACTCAGCTATATGTGAAAGCAGGCCAAGGACGTGGTCCACAATATCCTGTTTAGGAGGTTTGAGAGGTTGCTCCCATCCCTCGTTAACTAGACAAAATGGCTAACTGGATGTCCAAAAAGAAGTCTAAATGGGCTGTAGCCAACCCCCTTCTGAGGAACCTCTCTGTGGGCAAAGAGAAGGAAAGGTAGTAAGACATCCCATTTTTGCCTGAGCTTTTCTGGGAGTCCCATGATCATACCCTTAAGGGTCGTGTTGAACCTTTCAACAAGCCCATTGCTCTGTGGATGGTAGGGTGTAATACACTTATAGTTTATTCCACACTCTTTCCACATAGTAGTTATGTAACTAGACATGAAGTTGGGACCTCTGTATGTTAAGGCCTCCTTAGGGGAGCCCACTCTGGAAAAGATTCCCATGAGGGCCCTGGCCTCTACAGGAGCTGTAGCGGTTCTAAGTGGAATTGCTTCAGGATATCTAGTGGCATAACTGTGTCCAGATGCAGTTGGAGGGTTGAAGGGACCAACAATGTCAATCCCTACCCTCTCAAAGGGAACCCCAACCATTGGAAGTGAAACTAAGAGGGCCTTTGTAGTGCCACCTGCCTTACCACTGGATTGGCACGTGACACAGGAGCAACAAAACTCCTTGGTGTATTCTGACATATGGGGCAAGTGAAAATGAGGGACAAGTCTTACTTTGCCCAAGGTGTCCTGCAAGGGGAATGTCATGTGCCAGGGAGAGAAGAAATCCCCTGAACGTCTGATGTATAACCAACCTCCTGGTGGCACCAGGCTTGGGGTCTCTACCTTCAAAATACAGAAGCCCATCTTCTCAATAGATTTTATAGGAACAACTGATATTCCCTGCGTCCTCGGCAGCAGCTTGCTCTCTGAGGGGTTCAAGAGACGGGCAGGATTGCTGCTCTAAACTCAATTCTGCCTTGGAAGGGCCCCCTGCCCCCAAGAGCTCTGCCTGGTCAGGGCCAAGTTACCCCTGGGACAGTTCATTCACAGGGACGGAAACCATCTCATCAGGAGACTGATCCTCACTGGGAGTTTGGGAGGAGGATAATTCCTTACCCTTCCTGCTCCTTCTATTCAGGGCAACCTGGTCCATTTTTCCAGGATCCAGTGCTCCCTCAGTGCTGAGCTATTTGGCTTAGCCTTGGTTACAGCAAAGATCCTGGCAGATATGCCGATCATTTCTGCATGAGTCCTGAACTCTACTTCAGACCAGGCTCAATGTTCTAAATCATTGTTCAACAGACAATCTACAGGTAGATGTGGAGACACCACAACTCTCTCAGGCCGAGTTAGCCCTCCCCAGCTGAGATTTACAACTGCCAAGGAATAATCAGTCCTAACATTACTAGCATTGGTCACTTGGTACATTTGTTCAAGTATGATTTTTTAAAGGGAAACAAGTTTTTCTGTCACCACGGTGACAATGGCTCCTTGGTCCCTGAAAGCTATTGCTTCCTAAGAGTTTATCAAAGGCTGTTGCCTGTACTTGCCCACATTAGTGGGACTTACCAGTAAGGTGGCAGCATCAATGCCACCACTACAGACTAGAACAACCTGAGCTGGAGTTCTGACTAGGCCAGAACCCACCTCAGAATTCAAGGTTAACCTAACTAATCACTTAGTTGCTGTACTACCACTTGCATTGGTGCTAGGGGGAGCAGTTGCCTTAGGGGCAGCGGCAGTAGGTTCCTTGGCTTTTGGACAATCAGCATCTCTTGCCCAATGGGTATTTGCTTTACTCAAATAACACTAAGGTTTCTTTTTACCCTTTGGGAATTTTGGGACTCCCCCCAGATGCAGGTTTTTGAGGACCTTGAAAAGACACCTTGTAACTTTACCCTTGTCCCCAGCTTTAACCTGCGATTTACAAGAATCTTGCTTCTTCTGGTCACCTCCATTACCATGGTTTTTCTGCTTTACCCTGGTGCAGACCAATTTGTCTGCCTTCTTTCCCAATTCTTGGGGAGAGGTCAGATAAGAGTCCACTAGGTACTGCTGTAAAAGGTGGTTCTGACAGTTATTAAGGATGTCCTCCCTCATTATCAAATTGTTCAATCCTTCATAGTCATGTACCTTGCTTGCATGAAGCCAGCCTTCCAGAACCTTAATAGCACTATCAATGATATCTACCCATTATATGTGCCCAATGCTACTGATGATTTTTCAATTACTTCACACCTAAATTAGTTGGTAAAACAATGCAGGCTTGAATCCCATCCATTGCCCACCAATGTGAGCAGCTGACTGTAGGAAGGTAGGATCCTTCTGCATGGTTAGCCCCACTTTTTGCCTGGTGTTAAGCTGTTTCTGACTAGTCTGACTGGGAACCTGCTAATCAGGACCCCCGTCTCTGTGCTTTCTCCCTTAAATTGACTATAGTGAGTACTTAGGGACATCCCAGATTGGCTACTGGTGTACCATTTTAAGTCCCTAGTAAATGGTACTGAGGTACCCAGTGCATAGGTACACCAGGGGTCCCCCATGGGCTGAAGCATGTATTATACCACACATGGGAGACCACTCAAACTGTAACTACAGGCCTGCCTTGCAGCCAGTGTAAGCTGGTGCTAGTACCACTTACGACAGATATTGTTTTCCCTATATCTGAGGTCACTGCACGTAAAACCTTTAAGCCACCCCTAAAGCAGGCCTTTCAATCCTGAACGCAGGGTGCTCGGTTCTACGTGTAAGGGTGCCACTGCATGAGCAGGGCACCCCTACATCATTCAGAGTCCATTCTCCATGGTAGTAAGTGCATCAGCCATTGCAATATATAAAGTGGCCATGCATCATTACGTGATGGCGAACTCTAAACTGGCTGTAACAAACCCTGTTATGGTTGGTATCAAACATGTTGAATTCATACCCCCACACTGTAAACGGTGTGGGAGGTATGATTCCATGTACTGTAGACCCAGACAGCACAACATGGCTGCTGCCGACCAGAGACACGATTCTGCCATCATGCTTCTGAGCCAGGCTGGAGCAGGGGAAGGCAGGACAATAGGGATCCTGTCACAGGGAGGTGTGACACCTCCCAGACAGAGTTTAGTGGATTGGGGCAGGGTAGGAGCGCTTGCCACTTCCATTAAGTCTGCTTGGGGGCACATTTGGTACCCTCCTAGTATAGTCCAGTTCAAACCAGCTGAGGGAGCCGTTGGCCTCTGGCGCAAAGTGGACAAGGGACAAAGGCGTAACCTCCCCACTGTCTGACTTCTACCCTGGGAGGGAACCCTGAAATGTCCCAACCCTTTCCTTAGGATACTTAAAGGCTTCCTCTGGGTGGGTCCCTAAATTCGTCATGGGACAAGATTCAATTCAAGACACCACTTCATCTTCAACCGTTTGGGCACTCTGGACTTCGCTGGACCTTGCTCTGGGCTCTGAGACTGCAACTGGAAAGATTCCTGCTGCCCCCAGCCAGTGTCCAACTTTTTGGCGGCAAGACAGATGGAAAAACTAGTGAGAATAGGAGGTGTTCCCACTCTTTGTCAGTGCCACCAATTAGGTGCCCTAAGCGGAAGTGAACCCCCAGTTCAAATTCCGCCATCTTGTTTTTAGAGGAAATAGTATTCTAGGGTCAGGGTATGCTCACTTCACAAAGGAAGTGGTCAACTAGAGGGTGTAGAAACCCTAAAGGTAGGTAGACCATTGGCTACTACCATCACTCCCCTATAACGCCCCTAAATTCAGTATTTAGGGGGCATCCCTGAATCCAAGAACTCAGATCCTAGCGACTTAAGAAGAAACGGACACCAAAGAGCCACACAAGCAGAGAAGACTGAAGACAGCCCTTGACTTGGCACCAGCACCGCCAACAACTGTGCCAAAGTCGACTCGTCCTGCAGTTCAGCACCCTCCAAAACCCTGGGAGGACTGCCTTGCTTCGACAAAGACCAAGACCTCCCGAGAACAGCGGACCTGTTCAAAAGCAACAACCTCCAAGCAAGGACTCTATGACTTGAAGAACCGTGACACCCAACACCTGGTTCCACCTCTGCATCTCCAGCCCAAGTTGAAGTGGCCCACTGGTACCAACAAGGTTCCCCAGTGCTCCAGAGCCCAAGTCTATCAAGAGCTGACCCTCTCCTGTACTCCCCGACGTCGCCTGCAACCTCCGCAGAGAGAGACTCTCAACTGCAACCTGCTCAGGTAAGCTGTTTCGAACACCAAAAGACACTCCTGCCCCCGTCGGCTCTGGGCCTTGGTGAAGTGGTCTAAAGGTGTCCCTATGTCCCCGAGAATTGCAACTTACCTCTCCAACTGTTGGTTCCCGGCGACGGCCTCCTGGCCTGTGCCTGCAGCCCTTTTCTGATTTGACCTTTCACCATTCCCCGGAGACTGGTTTCCCAAGCTGCTGCTGCTTACCTGTAAGCAGCCTCTGTCCGATTTCACCATTCTCCAATGATTTGTATTGGGCATCCAATGCTGTATTTGCACCTTGCACTCGGCCGCCCCAGTGCTGCTGGTGGTGCACTGTTGGTACTGTTGTGAACCTTGCCCAGTGCTTGCCTTAACTCCCTAAGACTGGATCTGTAAGTCTATGTTACCTACCCGTATGCTGAATTATTTCTTATTCCCACAGGCCAACATTGCCGAGCTCAAGCATTGCACTATGTATACTTTTTGTATTAAGAAATATTTCAATTGAAAAACGTTTTTACCTGAAACGTTCTTTGGTTCTATGAAATAAATATAAGCCAGTATTGTTTTTATAAACTGGTCTTGGATTTATTCATTGAGTGTGTGTCTCATTTATTGCCTCTGTGATCACAACAAATGCTTAGCACTATCCTCTGATAAACCTAACAGTTCGCTCACACTACCACAAAAGAGAACATTAGTATTATCAAGTTTATCTTCTATAAAGCTTCTGGGGATCCACTGGACTCTTTGCACACTATTCCTATTTTGGCATAGTAAATAAAGAGCCAGAGTCCTACAACCGTGTTTAAAAGGAGAGAGCTGGCACTTTAGCATTGGTTAGCAGTGGTAAAGTGCACAGAGTCCTAAGGCCAGCAGAAACAAGTTCAGCAAAAAAGGGAGTAAGGCAAAAGGTTTGGGGGAAGACTGACAGGTCTAACATGACCTATAATGAAACGCCACACAGGCAAGCACAACCACCATATGTAATTAACAATCAACAGTATAACTGGTGATACAGCATCTTTCATTCAAAAACAAACGAAAAATAGATATTTACCTAAAATATTCTTTCGTTTCTTTTCCAGTTTGGATTCAATGATTTCTTGTGTCCTTATAGAAGATGTCTGAGCAGAGAAATTTATGTAAACAGGAACATAGGACGCTTCTTCTTGTATTCTGTTAAGTAGTCCTCGAGCAACGACAGACTGATTAACATGTAAAACGCAAAAATGAAAGATATATTATTACTCCTGATGAAAATACATAAGGAATTACATACACACAAAGTCTTACATCCCACAGCGGTTGTTATATAAAGTCAGAGACAAGGGACAGGGACCTGACATTTAGGTAGGAGTGGGAAATGACTGTGACATATGTTTTTTTCACACTGTCCTTGATGTGTTAGTTTGGAGACTTCAAAGCTTTTGTCAACTTCAAAAATGTAATTGGCAACATATTGACTAAGATAATATACCGACAGTGACAGCTGCAAGTTGATAATGTGTGTTTCTATCTTGTTTTCTCTGTATTTTATGTAACAATCAAAGGATTTTCTTAAAGTGTAAACATCCATTTAAAGGTAGCTTTAGCGGATGCAGGGATCCGCTTCAGCTATACTGGAAGAAAAGTTCTTATAGTTTAAGAAAATACCATCATGAATGCACTTACATCTCCACTGGCCATATTCATATTTGAAAGAATGTTCTAAAACGTATAAGAAAAAGTCTTCAAAGATCCCTGCTACGCCTCCCTGCACATGTGCATACGTGGGTGGGCATCTTGGAATGGTTCAAAAAATGTAAAGATAGCTGTCAGCTGATATAGTACCAGGCACTGCTCCAGGTGGCACTTGGAATGCAAGGGGGTGGGTAGCAAGTGGTTGTGGGGGAGAGTACATGCACTAACGTTAGCTGAGGAAGGATACATGCCATCCAATCAAAACACAGTGAGATTGAAATTCTCCTTGAGCAGGACAAACACAAGAATTGGGAGGGAAACCATCATATCAGGAGCAGTGAAGTCATATGAAGAAAAGCTATCAAAACATGAGTAAGGAGATGACCCAAAGCTCACTTTACATAAGTTTGTTTCCTATGGATCTTAGGCAAAACACAGCTAAAGCGCCTTTCAGGCTAAACCAAAAAAGCATATTTCTTCGGGTTCGTTTACATTTTAAGATTTTAAGATATGCAGGCTTGTAAGAAAATATTTGAAAGTAATTTGCTCTACTGTAAAAACATCCCTTCTTTAAACAAAACTGGCATGAAATTTGTCAGATTCCTTTTCTAACTTTAGTTCAGTAACAAACTGAAATAAATAAAGACACACATTGGTAAAGCCAGTAGATCTGGCATTAGCTAGATTCTAGCCTTTGACAACACTTTTTTTTTAATTACTTACCATAGGTAACGCCTTATCTGAAGAGACTATATCTAGCCGCAGATCCTTTCGGAATAATCCCCAGGCATCAGACTGATTCCGGAATTTTTTCGTGAGCCGGACCCCTGCGTGCCAGTAGGTGCCGTCGTTCAGCTCTGCATGGCATCGTCAGGGTCATCTGAGCCAAAAGTGACATGCACAGTGCATATATAGCACGCTAATGCCGGTTTCTTTTCTCGACTTGCTACGCCTGGAGCGCAGAGCCATGAAGAACATTTGCCAGTGCTGCATGAAACCAGGGCCCTGAAAAGGGAAGAGCCCTGTACCTAACAATTTGTTCACAGAGCAGGGAGGATAGGTGGGTTGGTAAGGAATTTGTGGTTAGATAGAGTTTCTAACAGATAAGGCATTACCGAAGGCAAGCAACGTGTTCATCTGATAGAGACTTCTAGCCGCAAATCCCTTTCCTTAGAACAGATTTCCAAGTAATATCTCAACGGAGGTGGGTCTGTGAATCCGATTTAGACTAGAAAATCCCGTAGGACTGAATGGTCAAAGTTCCCATCCCAACAGACCTAACTGCCAAAGCAGTAGTGCTTGGAGAATGAGTGCAACAAGCCCACGTCGCACCCTGGCAGATTTCTAAGACCAGAATGCCGCATGCTAAAGCAATGGTCTCAGCTTTTGCTTGGGTGGAATCAGCATGCAAGCCGTCTGATGGTTGCTTTTTGGCCAGTGCATAGCAGATCCTAATGCAGAGCACAGTCCATCAGGAGATGGTTCACTTCAAGACGGTCCTCCCATTCTTGGCTCTGACATAGCCCACAAAGAGTTGATCATCCACCAGGAATGGTCGTGTGCAGTCAAGGTAGAATGACAGCACTCTTTTTGGGTCTCTTGTCTTTCTTTATTAGAGGGATGAGGGAGAGTGTAAAGGGTAGGCATGGTGATGGACTGGCCTACATAAAATGGGGTGACTACTTTCGGTAAGAAGGATGCTCAAGTTAAAGGACCAGTTTGCCTGGGTGAAAGGAAATGTGCAGAGGCAGAGATAGGCAGCACCTGCAGTTCACTGACCCACCAGGCATATGTAATTGCAACCAAAAAGGCTGTCTTGATGGTGAGGAGTCTACGAGGGTAGTTATGAAGCATCTCAAAGGAAACACACATCAGAAAAGTAATAACCAAATTGAGGTACCATTGAGGCATAGTGAAGGGAGCTGGAGGAAAAATGTGCTGAAGAGCTCTATGGAACCTATGTACAATAGGGGACTTGAAAAGAGAAGGCTGATCTGGCAGCTTCAGAAAAGCAGAGATAGCAGACAAATAACCCTTTAGCATACCCAATGTGGTGCCCTGCTGGGCCAGTGTAAGGATAAACACCAATTTGCTCCACGGCTGGAGTATACAGTCTTGATGGAGGGAAGCCTAGCTGCCAAGATCGCGGAGAGCGCGAAAATGTCAAAACTTTCGCAATCTGACGCGAAACTGAAGTATTTTTCTTGTTTGTGCTTTAAAAATGCATTCTCGTGCGTGTGGTCGCAACTTACTGGTTCCCTGAGTTCGCCGACAAGTTTTCCTATCCATTCGCGTGCGCCACGAGATGTTGGATTGTTGGTAGCCGGTCGCGCTATCCCGTGAGAGTTTGCGATCGCGAACAAGTCATTCGACCCGGAACAAGAAATAAGCATCGCGAGCAAGATGACCGCGCCCATTAGCGACCGCTCTCAAGTTGGAGATAGATTTCCCTGCAAGCACGCAAAAACATATCGCTAACGGGTGGGAAAAGCAATCTCCGCATCTTCGTGAAAGTTCCGCTTGCTCGCGGAGATTTTGAGCAATTTTGCGATAATTTGCGAAAGTCAATTTCACAAATTTCGCCCACCCCTACAAAAGTGTGCACGAAAAGAATATTATAAAATGCATAAAATTGAACAGAAACAGCATGATTAACTGTAATTCTTAACTAAATCAGCACCACTGGACTTCCACAGAGTAGAATGCAACCCATTTGAAACTTAATTCAGCGCCTCGACGGGGTAGCCATAACATATTATAACATTACTCAAAAACAACTATTTCTGGGACAGGGAAACGTCCATAGATATGACTTTCACAACAGATTCATTACACTCAAGTTGAAACCTGGAGTTCTAGTCATACTCAGGTACCTTCTACAGACGTTGTTGTGGACCCAGAAGAGGCAAAAGCTATTCCGCCAACTATTACGTCAGTGGTTGTTATGCTGGGGTGTCTAGTTCTTTTGGTCAGAAAGTGAATCAATGCGTGTTCTGTTCTATGTACGGAAGTACTGGTGTGGGGTATTAATTTTAGAATACAATCAATACAGTGGCGTAGCTAGCCCTATGGCCACCCGTGACTGTCCATGTATTTGCCGTCCTGCACTGCCAGAGTGAAAGGGGGTACTGGCGAGATCTCCGGTTCTGAAGTGCAGGGGGGCGCTCCCCCTTGACACGTCACTGATTCAACAATGCTAAACATTTTATCAGAGGAAATGAAAGAAACTACATCTAGTCTCCAGTAAAAAGGTGTAGTATGCAGTGCTTTAAATGGGCCGGTACTCACTGGTACTGAGTACCGGCACTTCTTACATTTACCGAGCCGAGTACTGGCACTTTTCCACTGTCAAGGAGAGTACCGGTACTCAGAGTCGGATTGATATGGTGGGCACTGGACTCATGCCCGAGGGCCAGCTTCATACCGTTTTTTGGCAGCATGTTGGCCGCTGCTGTCTATCTGTATTATGAAGCTGTGGCAAGCTGCCTGATGGGGCCTTGATGGCCTATTGGAGGCCTGCGGCAGGGGCAAGAGGGCCTCTGCTCCCTTCCTACACAGATGGGATCTCTTTGTCCTCACCACCCCATACCAGGCGTCGATGCTGGGTCCATGGTGGATCACAGGTACAAAGGGCCATTTTCACACCTTGGCTTCCCATGGGGTCTGACTGTCTTTCCTCAGCCTCACTTGCCCCTGCGAATCCACCCCCCACTCCGACCGCCTGCTGGGACATTGAGTCCATGATGGTGGTGAAGATGGCCTAAGCCGCCTTCCTGGAGCCCGGGTGAGGTGAGAGGAGGTCAACTGGCCTTCCCATTGGAGGCCAGTATTGTTCTTCCCTGACCACTACCCTGCACGTGCTCGAGACCCTGAAGTGCTCTCTGTCTGCCACTGCAAGCACTCGGGCCGTGGGGTCTTCTGCTGAGGGGAGGGAAAATGGGGGCGAGTGAAGAGTGAGGGGAAGGAGCAGAGAGTTTAAAGTAGGAAAAGTAAGAGAGGAGGCAAAAGAGGCTAGCGCAGATAGAGATAGGGAATAGATCCAGAAGGCTAGGGAAAGAGGTAGAGAGGCGCAAAGAGGGCAGATTAGAAATAGAAAGAGTGATGAAAGCGAGTGATAGGATACAATTGAGAGGAACAGAATCAGGAGGTATTTGTAAAGAAATGCATGTAATGCTTGTTTGTGTGTGTGCACTATTGAATATTTGAGGATTGTGCCAAATGCAAGCAAATAGGAACATTTGAATTATTATGATATTAAGAAGCTGCAAATAAACAAGTTACTTACCTTCGGTAACGATGTATCTGGTAGAGACGATTCTAGCCGCAGATTCCTTCACGTAAATTATCCCCAGGCATGAGACTGGATCCGGAAACTTTTTGTCACAGCATCCCTGCACGCCGGGGGCGGGGCGGCACCATGCGACTCCGCCCAGGCGCCATCCACGTACGTAACGTCAGCAAGGTCACATAAGACCGACCCTGGCGCGCCCACGTCAGTTTTCTTCAGAGAACTTTTCTGCACCACAACGCGGAACCACCAGATAAAAAAACTGTGGGAGCATGGAAACAGTGAGCGTAGAGCAGAAAAAGTGGAAAGAAACGATGACTAACACCACCACCAGGGTAGTGCCAACACCGCAGACCCCAAGGGCAGGGAAAGAAGAAAGAGGAAGAACAAGCAGACACCTGCGCAGCCACCCTGCCCGCACATAGACAACCTCCCATACCTGTGCCCCGAAGGCAAGAATAGGCATAAAAGTCATGGCACACGTAGGAAGCCCACCCCCTTCATCCTGAGCAAGGATTGGGACCAGTCCCAAGACAGACAGGGACAACAAACCTCCATGCCACCCCAACCTAGAGGGCAACCACCC
Organism: Triturus cristatus; assembly: GCF_964204655.1. NCBI lineage: Eukaryota > Metazoa > Chordata > Amphibia > Caudata > Salamandridae > Triturus > Triturus cristatus. The sequence continues at coordinate 1,182,801,942 of NC_140581.1, read as the reverse complement.
ACAAGGGACAAGGGCAAGACAAGGCCAGATGACACTTAATCAGAGGATAGCAATGGAAGGAAGGGAGGGGAGGCAGGACAGGGATAGAAGCAATCCCCCAAAACCTGGAGTAGCCAGAGCAGCAGGGCATCGGAGCACCGGAACCCCATCCTCCAAAGGACCAAAGGAGGAATGAACAGCCCCCATATGGAGCCACCCGTCAAGAACAAAGAAGGCACTCACAGGAGATACAGCCCCCCACCGGGAGACGAGTACCGAAGACCAACCTAAGGGTCCTCGCAGAATAGGGGAGGAAGGGTGGGCCATGAAGGAATCTGCGACTAGAATTGTCTCTACCAGATACGTCGTTACCGAAGGTAATTAACTCGTACATCTGATAGAGACTACTGGCCACAGATTCCTTCACGTAGAATAGATACACTAGCAATACCCCCTGGGAAGGAGGGTCTGCAAATGCAGAACAGAGGGTCCCACAGGGGAAATGATCTGTGGACCAGGTAGAACCTCGCCCCTGCCAGGCCAAGGGAACCCACAAGCAGGACCCCACTGACCCTAAGGGGATGTAGGAAGGAAAGAAGGCTGAAGAGGCTCATATGCTCACAGCAGAGGAACCAAGGGCAAGGACTGAGAGGCTGAAGCACCCCACTCCCCCACAAGGCAACATAGCTTCCACCGAATGCCAAGACAGGAAAAGCAGAAGAAAAAGAAGAAGAAGCCTAGAGGACCCAAGGAAACTAGGGAAAAGAAGGCGAACCCACTCCAGATGGAGAGCAGTCGGCCAACCAGAACAGCGCCGGCAGTCAAAGCCAGAAGCAAGAAGAACAGCCCGAGGCCCCAGGAAGGCCGAGTAGGCGACGCCTGGCCAGGGAGACACAGGATCATCTGAGACCTCAGGACAGGAGCAGGGAGAGGAGGAGATGCCCGGGCCACCACTACGAGTGGCCGCGCACACGACCTCAGGAAGCAAAAGCAAGCTACCTAAACGCCATGGAGAACAGGCACCCGAAGGCGACCAGAACCCTCTAGCAGAGCGTAAGCCATATGACAGCTACCACTACCCCACATAGGGTACGTTAAGTCCCAAGATATGGGAAACCTCTTTGGAAGAACTTCCGCAGCAGAGGAAAAACAAAAGAGCTACGGGGGAAAAACACCCCCGCTGAAGGCTTGACAAACAGCCCAAGCAAAGCAGAAGGCCCAATCTCAGGGCCAAGTTTGCCCAACAACTCCTTCAGATCCACACACAATCAACACAAGGGTCGTCCAGCAGCCAACAAAGCCAAAGTCCCAAGGAAGGACGTAAACGGCTAGAAAACACACTGCACAGTCAGAAAAGCTGGCCTAAGAAAGCCCAGAATCAATCCAACTCAGAAGTCACTGAGGAGGGGATGGAGGAGGAGGATAAGGCGGAGGAGGAGGACGGAGCCCTGCCAAGAGCCTTTGGATGGCGGTGTCGGCCGGGGCATGGAGCAACAGGCTGCCATCAAACGGAAGGTCGATGAGTTGCTCCCAAATATTCTCAGGGAATACTCCGTCCCGAAGCCAAGCATGGCGTCGGTGAGCGACAGAGGAAGCCATGGCCTGGCCCAGCACCTCCGAGATGTCCAGAGCGGAGCGGAGAATAAATGCCGCAAGCTCCCGGCCATCCAACGCATGATGCCACGAGTCCACCGGGCCAGACCCCTGGGACGCTGCAGATCCCAGAGACTCCGCCGAGTCCCACATACAGGAGGAGGCCCTAGCCAGCACACACAAGGTGTTAAGGGCCCGCAGGGCCGCGCTGGTCGAGGCGAACATGTTGCGTCGCCAAGAGTCCAGCCAGCGGGCATCTCGGGACAGCGGAGTCAACAGCAGCGGCAGGCCGCAAAAGGGGGCTGGCGGCTGAGGGGTGAAGGGACAGGCACGCAGGGTCATGCGGTGCCAGGAGGTGCCGGTGCAGAAGATGCTGAGGCACCGGGTCCCCTCCGTGGGCGACGGCTGCAAACTAAGGCGGCCATCCCCGAGGCTAAGTGGAGCGGGCAAGGACCAGACCTGGAAGCCAGGAGGAGCTGAAGAATGAGGGACCTGCCGCTCTTCCGATGAACACCTCTGCCCCAGGAAGGGCGTGGAGCCGCCCTTCACGCCAGTGAAAAAGACACCACACGGCGACCAGTTTCCGGGGAGGACGACACCAATATGCATGCCTCTGGAGAAGAAGGAGCGTCTGAAGACGAATCCGCAGTACGACCCCTGCACGGAGCCGTAGAATCTGCTGCCTGAGGTAGCACGTCGGCACCAGCCGGTGTCGCCGGACAAGGGACTTCCAACTCACCTCGCACCGGGGACCGGAGTGGAGATCGGAGTAGAGCTGGAGCCGCACCGGCCCTGGGGCGGTGCTGGAGTGACACCGACCTGACACCCGCCGAGGCAGCCACCTGCGCGCGGGATCGAGACGGGCCTGGGGAGTGGCACGAAGCCCTCCGACAGCTGCAGCCCAGAATGAGGCGAAGATCGCTCGGCAACCCATGCAGAGGTGCCAGGTACGATTCAACCTCCGACTTGCGTGGAGGGACGAGAGGGGCCCGGAGTGTGACGAGGGGTCTCCCCTCGGCCTCGACCCAGAGCGGGACGAGGAGGGTCCACTGACCTTCGTAAGGTCCAGCTGCTGCCGGCGCCGTAGCAGCATCACCTCGCCTTAGAGAGGACCACCCTTTCAAAGGACCGAGAAGGGCTGCGACCCGAGCCCCGGCGACCTCCCGCGACACCACAGGGACCCCCGCGGGAGGTTGCGGCGAAGCAGAGATGCCGTGGCCTGAAGGAGGTGCCCCAGAGGAGCTGCACCCCAACAGTACCACATCCTGCAAGCCTGGATCCAAGCCAGTCGGCGCCGGGGCCGGAGCCACCAGTGGCGCCGCAGAGGGCCCTGCGCAGAGCGAGGGATCCGCCGACGCCCCAGGAGGGGAAGGAGGAGGAGACGCCAGCGAAGCCTGCAAAGCCGACGCATATGTCTCCATTTGGACTCTCGACGCTCCAACACCGGGAAACGGTGGATAGGACAACAAGCAGGGCTGCATCACCCGCGGAGAGTCCACGCCCCCGGGAGGCCGGAAACCAGCCCCCGGGGACAAACTGCGACACTTACTCACCGGGGAGCGACACTCATGTCACATCGGGGAAAGGCGAGGATGACGACCACGCCCGAGTCTAAAGCCGTCCGTCGAAGCAGACCGAGGGGAGGACGTCGACCTGGAGAGAAGCGCCGAGAGAAGTTTCATCCGGCACTCCCGCCGTGACTTCGGCTTCAACTGTTGGCACTGCGTACAGTCTGTGGTGCCGTGATCCTCCCCAAACACCACATACAAATGAGGTGAGGGTCCGTCGCCGACATAAGATGTCCACAAGACGTGCAAGTCTTAAAGCCCGAAGGCAGTCGCACACTGTTCCACTAAAAAATGGAAGAAAAAAGGGACCTAACAGGCCCTAGCAAGGATCGGACCACGTTGCACGCGGAAAAGGAAAAAACAGACGTGGGCGCCCCGGGACGGGTCTTATGTGACCTCGCTGACGTCACGTATGCGGACGACATCTGGGCGGAGTCACGTGGTGTCGCCCTGCACCCGGCGCGCAGGGATGCTGTGGCAAAAAGTTTCCGGATCCAGTCTCACGCCTGGGGATAATTCTACGTGAAGGAATCTGCGGCTAGTAGTTTCTATCAGATATAAAAAAACAAGGAAATATGAACATTTGGTGTTTGGCCTTCATTTTGTGTAACGAGTTAACACGTTTTGATACATTTCTCAAATGTTTTGTTCTTTCCCGCAACCAGTGTAAGTGCCAGAGTCTCTCTCCTAGAGCACATTCATTATTAGCCTGAAAGTGCTAAAAGTATTGTTGATGGCTTGGCTCATACAGGGTTTTAGCTGTTAATCTGCAGTTATGGAAAGTTTGAGACCACTATCCAGGACAATGCAAGGACAAATGAATACTCAATAGATGTGTTTTTGTATCTGTCTCACTCAGCCTCTTACCCCGCCTACTAGCCACGCCCCTAGCTCAATTTAATGAGTACCTGCACTTATTTTTTCCCATTAAATGCACTGGTGATACGTTTCCTGTATCCATCTGTACAGCCTGTAAGACACATTGTGAATCAAAATTATTATGTGGAAAAACACCTGCTCAGTAAAAGAGTGTTTTTGTGCCAAATGATTGTTTTAAAACAATAAAAAGAATGTTTGAACGTTGGCGAAGAAAAACAATTCTGAAATACTGACCTTACCAACACCTGTTGTTCCAGTAAACAGCACAGAATGTTTAACAGCCAACAATTTTTCCAGTAAGTAGCCAAAGCGCACAGTGTCCGTTGTTGGAACAAGCATTTCAAAAAATGGAGTCTCCTCGTTGTATTTGAAACTGGGAATAATGCGTTCCCAGGGTTCCAGACGTCTGGTGTCATAATCCATATAGGCATTCCATAAATCTCCAGTGACCGGAAGCTAGAAATCAAAGAGCCATAGTGCGGTTAACAATACGAGAACTTGAAAGCATGAATACATCGTAAGAGTGACTCATATCAGGGAAGTGACATTTCTGAATCAACAGTTTAACACTATTGCGGAGTAACTGAACAACAAATCACTTGTGACAATGAAGAACCAGTCATAAATCTGAAGCTCTGTAGTATCAATAAATCAGTATTTTCACTACTTTACCTTCGGCGCCACAGCCGAATAGCCCTACTTTTCTTGAGTACAATGCTCTACGGGTATTCTTTATTTTCAACACAGGTTAGATGAATATGGATAAGTAAATATATTTAACTAGACTTAATGGTTAAATTGATCATTACATTTTCCATTCTCTGTGTTGCTCTTGCGTTTCGCCCCTAACCCAGCCACCACGCCATCAGGGTTTTCCATGCTGCTGCTAGGCTGTCCCAGCGCGCAAAAAAGTGGAGTGATTCAGATTCAGTTAGAGGGAGGCTGGAATCACATACAAACTAGTACTACAAAGGGTACCTCTCTAACCACAAATAAATCATTATTCTTTTAGTCTTCAGAAGTCATGTCTATTAACTCTGAACTGTATTATTTGTAACTCTTTCTCATATTCATTGAGTTTTTTCCCTTCTTGACATTAAAAAATACACCTCAATATCTTTTTTGATCTTTACAAAAAACAGTGTAGACACACATTGCAGTATGTACATATTACACAAAAAGTACATCTTAGTGTTTTGAAGACAAAGTTAACATGTGACAAAACTATACATTTAATATAGTGTTAAACAAAAAACATAAATGAAAAAAAGGGAGAAACTCCTCTGTCCTACAATCTTTTGTGTGTTACCGGGGCCTGTTCTATTTAAATCCTCGATGCTTAGTACTTTTGAGGTCCTGCAAGTGTCAGAGTACTAACCTAGAACTCTACGTCTGTGCTTTTTTAGTCTAGTCCAGACACTACGCTGTTCTGTGCGTTCTTTTCTTTTGTGGTTACTGTTGGCCTCAAGGAGAACAAAAGCTGACGCGTTTCAACCTTCATAAGTGGACCAAGACATGTTTTAAGTGAAGGTATTTAACAGGGCATCTCTAATTTCGTGTAGGACACTGCAGCTTTCCTAGGGCAGAAATAGTGGAATTTTTATGAGTATGTCTACTTCTAGTGCCATAAAACATAAACTTTTTTTTGTTTTCTTAAAGAGTACTCATTTACAAACCGGTTGTTGTGGTCTTTCTGGACCTAAAGGGATATAGGTTGAGCAGGGATGTCAGGTGCCTAACTATATAAGATCATTTGACATTGTGGCACTACAAGAAACATGGCAAACAGACCCCCTGCACCTTTCAGGGATTCTTGCATTTCTTCACTTGTGCACTAAGGAGGGCAAAATACGGTCACCTCCAAGGCGGTCTAGTAACCTACGTTTCAGTCACAAGTGCCCATATGGTTAAGAAAGTCGGGCCAACTTCTCCAGAGTCAATGGCAGTACACCTTCTCACCTTGCAACTAAAACCAGACAAAGAGGGCATTGATCATACCTAGATCAATGCCTATGTCCATCCAAAAAAGGAAATCAAAGGCAGCAAAAGAACTATGCAACTTTTTGGAGGAGTGCATAAGGGAAAAACCTACAACAGATCTTATGCTCACCGGGGACTTTAACCTTAATCTTATGGGAACCTCGTCAGATGACGAGTTCTAACTCAAAATTCAGCTTGGGATATACCATTACAAGGGGAGCCACAAATATCTAAACAAACAAAAATAGGAAAGCAGATATTAGAAGACCTCAAACATTTTAACATCAGAGCATTAAATGGAAGATTTGTTGGAGATAACCCCCCGGCTACAACATTTCACTCAACAAGAATTAATTCTATACTGGATTACACTTTTATTTCATTACCTTTATTTCAACATATGATTTCATTTGAGATAGGTGCAAAAGATGACAGCGACCACTGTCCCCAAGAAATTGTCCTCAAAGTTAGCAAGCCTAAATTTGAGTTATCCTCGGTGTTGAAAGAGTCAGTTTATACTCTCAATTATAAAAGGATTAAGTACTCAGCAGTAACCGATGTAACTATACTGCAAAAGGCTAAGCAGCACTTTGATGCTAGAAGCAGATCTAGCGAAGTCGAGAAATGGGAGCAATTTACAACATCTATGGCAGCTTATGCTACAAGATCTAAGCCACAAGTCCAACTGGGCCACAGTAGCATGAAACACTTCACACAAGAGTATAAAGAGAAGATCAGGTGCACAAAAAAATCAATTTATCACATGCTGAGACAACTTCGGCATAACACTATAGATACAGCGAAACTTGATCTTCTACGGAAACTAAAGGCAAGGCTGACACAATAAAACGGGAAGCCAACAAATCTGTGGAGGACCGTATTTGGGCAAAACTACACGCTGACACCAAACAAGGCGATGGTGCAAGATTTTGAAAAACAATAAACCACTTCTTAAGACCTATGCATGACGGAGTTTCCTCTAATATTACAGAAGAAGTATGGGCAAGCCACCTCAGGAATCATTTCAATCAGGATATGGATTTCAATTTGGGGACAAATCCTGACAATGTGACAAGAAGCTTTATAAAAAACAAAGCACGGACATTCCACAGGAGCCCTGGCAAACCTGAAGGTCACACATTAACTATAAATGATGGCCTGACAAGCACACGAAACATCATTAAGCGCCAAATTAAACAAGCATTGGCATAGCCAATAGGTCTCGCCTTTGGGATATTATAAGTGTTTAGCCATGCAACACTTAATGTTGTTGCATCAAGGATATTGTGCTGCATAATTAAATACTTCTAAGGTCCCAAAGGCGAGACCTATTGGCTATGCCAATGCTTGTTTTGGTAGGCATGGGGAGATTAAGTGATTTGCCCAGAATCACAGGATGTTGAGTCGACACCGAGGCGCTAACCTGGCTCCCCAGCTCCAAAGTCTGTAGCTCTGGCCATAATGCCACATCCTCTCCAATAAAACTATTAATAAATGATTTTGTAATTTGGTGGAATGTGTCGTGTAGTTACATAAGAATTTAAGATTTATATGTCGGATGCTGAGGTATGTATGCATCCTTGGGGCCACAGGTTTGATTCCCAGTGGGCCAGAACAGCCCTTTATCTGTCAGAGGTCCATAAAAAGAGACGTGTTGAGCAGGGTACTACTAAAAAGGGCGTTCTAAGAGTTCTAAAACTGTGACATCTAGTACTTATTCAAGCCAGATATATCTGTTTCTATCACCGTTTTTTCTTCAGCTGATGATGGTACTTGTGACGATGAGTTTTTAATGGTAACATAAAACTACCGGGATTACAGTTAGCAAAATACAGAAAAAAATAGCACTTGGTGAACAGCTCCCGCGCAACTTGGGACAGCTTGAGAGGTCTGAACCAACATAGTATTATGAATATTGGTATTTTTTTTGTTTTTATGACGGCACATTTAGGGTAACAATCGAGGTTTTGGCCTTCGGATCAGAAAAGATGTCAACGGCGAGCGTTAACCCGCTCAAAAAAATTACACATTACTGGGCACAGAGTGTGAATGACCAGTTTTAAAAAAAATCATTTATACAGGCTAACTAAAATAAAAATAACCGAAAGCAAAGCAAAACAAAAGAAACGTAGAACACCTAACTAGCTTCAGGTTGCAAATGAATCATGCATTTTTCTCCTCAGCCATTCTTATGACGTCCCCAATGCCAGGTGCCACCAAAAGGGTCCAGCAGAAACTATCTGAACCTTGTCCACTGGAATTTCAACAGGAACAACTAAATAAAGCATCTACTTAAATACGTGGATAGTGAGTGAGGTATAAATAAAGTATGTACACAACAATAACAAGCATTTGCAATGCAATAGGTCTCGCATTACTGAAAGTTTGAGCTATTGGCGTTGCCAATAATAATGCAATGCCAAAAGCTCAAGCTTTTAGTGATGGGAGACCTATTGCATTGAAAATGACTCATGGCACACGCACTTGAGAAGCAAAGAGCCTTGGGTGAAACGAAGGATAAAATGATGAAAAGACAGCCAACCTGTGATGAGCAGTTGGGAGAGTGTAAGATGGGGAGAATGGAAACGTAAGATAAAAGGAGGGATGGGGTGGGGAAGGGAAGCAAGAAGTCTTGTGGTGAATTAAGAGAGCTTAGGGTAAGGAGAAGAAGAGAGCTTGCAAGTAATGCACGGACAGGACGAGGGAAGGCAGAGAGTGCCTTTGGAGAATGGAGGGTCAGTGAAAGACCAATAGAATGAATGTACAAAGTAAATGGACATGGTGAAAGATGATGAAAACGGAAGGGGCAACGAGGACAGAATGACAGCCTACCATAAACACACAACAGAGTGAGAAGGAGTTGAAACGTGATGGAGGTACAGGAGGAGAGGACAGGCAGGGGCATGTGGTGAGTGTGGGCACAGGGAGGTTGTGTTGGATGGAGAGTCGGGGAGGAGGAGAGACTGAGGCTCTGTTTTGGCAGGCTGACATGATCAGAATGACGTGACACGTAGAGTTCATGGGTGATAGGGTATCGAGCGAGATAGAGAAAGTCTGCAGGGTGAAAGAGACAGGGTACGAGTGGAGAGACCGCCTGCAAAAGAGTACAATAAAGAGAGACAGGACATTATTGAGCACAGGTTACGGTGAGAAAAGAGCACCACCCCCCCCCCCAGCGGCAGATGGAGAAACAGGGTGAGAAGAACCTGATGACATCCCCCGCCTCATCATTCATTGTATTCATTTAGGGAGGTTCACAGAGAGAGGGCGTGACACTAACTCCTAGTGTAAATGCTTTTCTTGTGGTTAGTATAGAGATATATGAGTGGGTGTGTTCGAGAAACAAATTGAAACGTAATTTTGGAAGGTTGATTTAGAATTCTGTTAAATAAAGCCATCTTTTTTTTTCAAATGTAGCCTTTAAAAAAAACCGAAATGTTAGTTTAGTTTAGAGCAGGCATCATGAACGTGGAAAAAGAGGGTGAGAAGCTGGTCTTATCCTGTTTTGGTGAACTGCATTGCAAAGAGTACACAGCAAACAAGTACTGTTGAAGGTAACTAAACGCCGCACCCCAAAGGGTTTTGGTGTATGTGAAAAAATGGAGTTGAATTATACATCAAAATGCAAAGGGACATGGACATACACATTATATGTCGTCACATACCAAAAAACAATGTGTTGTATAGATCTGTGACTGGCTGAAGCTAGACGTCTGTGCTTCTCCCAGACTCTTGGGCATTTTGCCGAGTCATATCAACTGTTTGCCCTTCCAGCTCAAGTGTACACATCAGTCATTTTTTAAAAGAGAACACGAGGATAAGCACAGTGCCAAGTAAGAACACAGCACTTCCCATAGCATAGAAGGATGCAATAACTCCCAATACTTGCATGGCAGCTAAAGACAGGGCAACTTACAACAAGACAATGCATTTATTGAGGCAACTACTAAGGTCAGTGTGAGCTCAGGTCATTTAAGCTGACAGCAGCGTTGTTGCTGTAGTGGACTTCAGAGGCTGGGACGCACCGGAGTGGAGCAGGGCTACTACAATAATGGAAATTAATAAAACTTAATTGAGCATTAACTGAACCGGGTTGTAAAGGAGCAGAAACAACTCGGTATTGGTGATATTACTTACTAATAGGCCGTGATGCTTAGGGTGCAAGCCGGCGAGGAAATCGACAGGCTGCAGGAGTGCTGTCTGGTCTAATTAGAAGTAAATAACGCACGCATTGTTAGTGTGCAAGCGCTGTGGGAGAAGAATTAAGGAAGTGAGTGAAAGCAGCTGCCACGAGGTAGACTGTGTGAAGGAAAAGGAAGGTAACGTAGAAAGGAACTTACATTGAATTGGTGCTATCGGTCGTGGAAGCGTGTGGTATGACCAGTTGACTTGACAATCTAGGCAGGGAATGCCTTACTTGGAGGATTTTTGCCCACAAAGCTGGCGCTGGAAAAAAGAAACAGGCAAAACAAACCAGTGGTGCACGCGCACCACAGAGGAGCGGGGGGGAGGGAGCGTGGCAGCAGCAGCAAGGCGAACGCGCGCTGCTGCGCGTGCTGGCCACCGAGGGGAATGGGCGTTGAAAAGGCGGAACATGCGCCCGCCTTTGCCCAATCGCGTGCCTTTTAAAAAAAATAAAAAAAACACGTGGAAGCCAATGGCGGGCGGTGAAAGCCTGATCACACGCACGAGCGTGTGAGCAGCTTTCAGAACCCCCTTACAAGAGGTCTCGCGCAGCGCAAGCAGTGCTGAGCACTGCAACGCTAGGCGCGAGACCTAAAAAGCATTATCAATTTGGAATGTCTCGAAATGGATACTTCATAATAGCCGTAACCGCAACACCCCTGGAACCAAGGTAGCAATGTAAGTAATAAATCTCTACAACTCGAATAATAGCTTTAAACACATTTTGAATATTCAACCATTTTACTCCAAACAACACTTTTTGAGTACTGAAAATACACACATGTTATTTCGAAAATATGCTTTTTTAAATTTTGGTATGCATATAATAATTCAACCACGCAAAACCCTTCATAGTAGTAGGTAGAGGGCTAGTCACAGGGAGCTGGAGAGCTACTGGTAGCTCATGAGCTACTGGCTGTTAATACCTGGACAATATGATCCATTTCGAACCATGCTTTTTATTTTTTGGCCACGTGATGATGATTATTATATTTTTTCATGGTATTACCACAGACTATTCCGGTGGGTACGTGGGATGCGTAAATGCAGAAAGTGCCGCCAATAAGTACTGTTAATTAATGAAACGCTCGAGCCTGGTTTGCTGATATTACATGATTTTCAAAAGCACCGTGTCTTGTTGCTAAATGACATATTGCACATGTGGGGACACGTATACAACACACATGTGCCACATTTAATCACAGGGTATGAAAGGCAGCCTGCGAGGGGTGACTCAGCAAGTCTTTCTGGGTGGCTTCCATGCAGAGCTGGAAAAGGCAGGTGCCCACGGCTCCTTGGCTCTGCCCGACACTCATACATTAAGCGGCTAGCCAAATCAGTGCTAGTGTGTGCCTAGGCTCTTGCTGCCTACTTGGCAATCCTTCTTTTGAGATATAAAAAAAGCTATGAATTTGTGGACAATTTACAAAATCTGAATTAATGCAGCAGCATGTTTTTGCAGTAAAGTTTGTACACAAATTTAGACTGTTTAATTATCAAACGTGTTAGTTATTTTAGATTTCCAGTTTTGTACAGCTTGATTTCAATCCAATGACTATTTCTATATACCCAAAAGTCACTTAGACAAGGAGGGTTCCTGGGGCTTATTGTTAAGAAATAATCAATTTCAATATTGTCTATTTGTGGGTTTTCAACCCCGCTTGTGTTCACCTGATCTTAGTGTTCCTGTATTTCAAATCTGCTGAGCGAAGACATATCTCAACCACTAGTCCTATTAGCATTTAGGTCATGACCCACCCTTGAAGCATGTTTGTATCCATTTGTATTTGTTGAGCAAGGTTTGAAATGGTTACCAATTCCATTTTTTCTTTGGATCACTAATATAACTCTCATATATAAACGATCATGTACTCTGAGTATTGACCATAATGGCAAATGCCAGAGATGTTGGCAATGTCACTTCATCAAATGTGCGTAGCGTGTTTGTAACATGGCCCTATGTTATTCTCCCAAAGACCGTATAAGCGAATTAATGTTCAGTTTGAACTAGAACTCCAGGATATCAACCTTTCAAATGAAGCCGAGTAGCCATGTCACAAAGAGCATTTCGCCAAGACAGGACTTGATTGAAACCACACAGCTCTTCCAAGAAAGTTGAAGTTCTCACAAAGATGAAACAGAAGGCCACCTCAGAGAACCTCAGATGTTTTCGATAATTCCAGTGATAAAGTCTTGTTGGGGGTATCTCTGCGAATAGGACAGTGGGTCATGAGAAGAAGTTGTAATTACAGATCTAACACCAACATGTCAATCAATATTTACTTTATTCGATTGACATTCACAATCATAAAAACACTAAAATGTAATTTTACCTATTGTAGCAGTCTCTCAGGCATCACTCAATGTGGTGCTAATAAGAAAGTAGTCTATCCTGGAGTACAATCTGCACCGAAATAAAGAGCGGTTCCCTTGATTTAGGATGGGGTATTCTCCCTCTTCAGACCAATATCAATCAGCAGAGAAGTACTCTGACATCTCCCCAACATATTCAGTGTCATGCTCATGCAGGGCATCTCCACTCCCTCCATCAAGAATGGAAAATGTTCCCCCACAAAACACACACCTCGAGGATAGATTACTCGATGGATAACTGCCAGAGAAGGCAATCTCTCTCACATATAAGAAGATGATAAATAACACCAAAAACCCCCACCAGGGCATCAGGACGAGGTGGGAAGGGGATGGCCTTGAATTGGATGATGAGGAATGGCAGTAGGCACTCGCCTCTCCACGGGAGGTAGCAATTTCGGCTAGACTGCGACTCGTCTAGCTCAAAATATTGCATAGGGTGTATGTCACTGGACCCTGCCTGGTCCGAATAGGGAGGGCACCAGGAGGGGAGTGCAGAAGACAGTGTGGTAATGAGGGCATGTTTATGCATATCCTCTGGGAATGCAATATCATTCAGTTGTATTGGCGCCAAATACATGCTGTTCTCAGTGAGGTATTGGATTTGGACATCTGCCCGAACCGAAAAGGTGCCTTTTGAACGTCTGGGAACCCACAGACCGGAGCAGAATGGGTTAGATCTGGGTCACTTTAGGCTTCATGGTGGCAAAAAGAAACATCGCTCAGCTGTGGGGAGCTACAAACCCGCCAACCGTAGCAGAATGGAGGAAACACATGGGCAGGTGCATGTTCCGTGAAAAAACAGTGTACCTCCCTAGGGGTTGTCCGAAGAAATGGTCGTTGATATGGGGGGCATGGAACACGTACCAGGGGGAGATCTGTAGTCCACCACGTAACTCCCTTACTGAAGACATGTCCTCGCCATAAATGTAGTGTTACCGGAACTGTTGTAGCTCTATTCAACCCATACTATGATTATTACTGTGATTGTTTTATTGATTTCCTCTCATCTACATAATGTCAATTTGATACATAAAACCATGCTGACACGTGTTGTTTAATAAAAAGATTTTTTTTTTTAAAGAATGGAAAATGTTTCCACCACTAAAAAAATGCCACCCTTGACTCTGAAGTGTTACCCAACTACTGGTCCATTGCCAAACATAAAAAAAAATGCATAAAACCCAGCAGCTGTCTAACTACAAAAACATGAGAGCCCAATTATGTTTCGATTTCAAGAATCCTAATTTGAGACACTACACACATTTTTTTGTGAGTACCCAACACGGACTTTGACTGTGGGTCCCGATTATGAAAAATAATTGCGATACTCACCACAAGTGAAAGCTCATGTGTGCTTGAGAGAGCATGGCAATGACATAGGGAAACGGTGGAAGCAAACTTCCCCTTTGTATGTCACTACAGTCGGCAGACTGACTGTACTTATATGTGTATGTATGTATATGGCATTTCTATTGCGCAAACCTAGCTAAATGGCAGTGCAGCGCAGTACATGGTCGAAGACCAGCTTAAAGTCAACGAGTGATAGCAGAGAAAGTGTATCAAAAAGGGCCAAAGACCCCATGACACAAAATCATGATGTGTGACCGCACCACTTACAGGTCTAGGGGTTCGCTGAACCTCATACTCCCTATCAGAGCACGGACTGTGGGCCACCTGGGAAGTGAACCTCCCGACACCCTGTATGGTGCTGTGCCCACGTCGTAATCCTGAAGGAAACACATGGCTGCAAATTATGCTCATGTGACCAGTTTTACACTAGCGCCCGACTCCGCACAGTGTCTGCAGTGCCCTCTGTTATCAAGAAGTGCTTCATGGGTACAAAAGCGGGTGCCAATGCCTGCTGCACCATGGGTCATTTCTATATCGATCCCAGTACACCCAAATAAACACATCTCACTTCCATCATTTGCTAGTGACTAGTGAACTCCCTCAAGGCTCCAGACCCTCCTCAGTCATCTTCAGTCTGTACAAGGAGCCCAACAGAGCCGTACCCATCAACGATCGGCTCAAGGTTGATTTACTGTCGCTATGTATTTTTTATTTACACTTTAAGTAACTCTGGTACTTGCTGCTATTTTCTTTACTTATCCAACTGTATTTCGTTTGCTCTTTTTTAACGTCATTATATATTTTTATCTACTCTCTATGTACCTCATGTTTTTGCTGTTGTGCCTACTCTGTAAAGTGCTAAGTTGTCATGAACGCAAGTGATAAGATGCCATGTTCGTTCACTACCTCGGGGAAAATCTGTGCATCTACTCTCCCCACCATGGCAACTCCCTATTATAACTACCTCAGAACTTTTGCATTCACATATCCTACTGTCTATCGGATTCTTCATTTACATAAGGTTGCTATGTCCCTGTATCTACGTTTTATGTAACTCGGGTATTTGCTGCAATTTTGTTTACATGTCCCACTGTAAACCATTTCCTCTTTTTGTCTTTACCATATATTTGCATTTACTCTCAATGTACCTCATGTTATTGTTCTGATGTGTACTCAGTAAAGCCCTCTAATGCCTTTGGGTCAAGTGCTCGGTATATAAAATTCATAAATACATAAATATTGATTCTTAACGGCATCTCACAGCCTTCTCAGAATATACATAGTCCATTTCAAAAACTGCCCATCTATCGACCAAGCCCGTAATTTCAGCACCTATCTGAGGGTCAACCAGTTCATCCTCGTTGTTACGTACATTAAAAAGCCAAACCCCAGACTAGCACAGGAATAGACAACTGGAGAGGTTCTCCTTGGACTATTTGCACACTCGCTCCTACAAAGGTGTTGCCTCAAATGTGCTACTTGCATGGCTACAATCTATCTCCAAGGTTAAAGAAACGTGAACGTTCTGAGTTGCTACCCTCAGAAAACCAACAGAGAATGTAAATGTTAAGTAAATTCCCTTACTAAATGCGTCTCCCTTCTGTCAAATTGGAGATTCCTATGCTTAATCCTGCTAGGAATGCATCCTGCCAGTTGACATCATTTCAAGAATGCTGTCACGGCCTCTGGAATTACAGCTGAAGGCCTCCGGCTTGAAGGGGCACCCCGGGAGATAGTTCCCAATAATGGGACTAATTTTTAAGTCGCATGAAAAACTTTGTTACTAATTTTCTAATTTCTCACATCAAAGAGGCCCTTTACTCTCCTTCCTCAAATGGCCTTGTGGGGCGCATGAACACATTTCTGGAAGAAGGTGTGTAGACAGCTTTAACAATGGGGTATAAGGTGGAGTCTTTTAAAAAAGAAAAGGTTTGTTCCGATTTAGTGACACCTCATTGCACTGAGGGTGTGCCATTTTGTTTTATTAGGCAAGAGGTTTCCCAGGTGTTCACTGTCATGATTGAATCAGGGATGTCAATTTGAGTGAAAACTAGTCAGACTCACACAAAAGAACATTTTGATGAACATAATATCAAGAACATTGAGTTGAACATTGGTGATTGGGTTTTGGTCAGGGTTCCCACAAGGATGAAAAAGGTGAATCTAGGGGGGCATGGCCAAGATGGTGGAGGAGCTGGAGGTGTAGTCCCTGAACTGCTGACTGTACTGCAGTCGCCCATTTGAATGTCCACCATTGAGGATTAACTCCCTGAGCTCTGAGGTGCCCGCCTCCCACCCACTAGAGCTGTGGGACCAATGGGGCCGGGACTGAAAGCAGGACCCGAGGGCCTGTTTGTGTGGTTGGTACACCGAGTGTGGGGGTCTCCGAGAGAATAAATCATCTATGCTCTGCCCCCTCCTTTCCCCGTAAAAAGAGAGAAGAGGACATTGGAGGAGAGCTGTGTGATGCTGAGCTAATGGAAAGAGAGCACTGTGAAGGGGCCGCTTGTCTGCTATAGCGGCTGACCGCGGTCCCGTCCCCCATCCACATCAGGAGAGTCTCCTGTGAAGTACCAGCTCTGGGTCAGGAGCCGTGAGTCGGACTCGCCGAGGGGCAGAGAGGGTGCCTCTCCCTGGATTGCACAGTGGAGAGGGTTGCGATGCCACCGGCCCTTCAGGGGCGGTGAGGCACCACTGAGACGCTGAGCGTTGGATTCGGGTGGGCCGGGTTCAGTAATGGAGGCCGTTGGGGAGGTTGCCGGCTCGGGGCACAGTGATTTCTCCAGACACTCCTCTGGGGTGTGGCTGTCCACTGGGGGCCGCGTGTGCTTACAAGCTAAGCCAGGTTGTGGAAACCAGGAGAGGAGCAGAAACTGTGGCTGAAAAACATGGGAAGAACAGGAGCTGTAGCTGTTGGCCAGGAACCCGGGGGGATACTGAGAGGCCTAGCGGCGGCCTGGAGATTCACCGCGCCATCTGCAGCCCCGTACTCCCAGCGACTGTGAGTGGCATTGGACGGTAGGCTAGCATGGTGTGTGGGGGCACTAGGCTATCCCCAGTGTTTAGCGAAGCGGCCAGCGTTAGGCTTGTGCAGTTTGCTTAAGCAGAGGTTCCTCTTTGCTTGCACTCAGCCCCTCGGCCACCGAAAGCCACTCGGCTACCTACAACATCAGTCTCCAAGGCCTGTTCCTCCTTATATCTACTTTGTACGCCTCAGGATCGGATAGCCCTTACTACTGTGCTCCTTGCTGGCATGCTCGTTTCCCCCCTCCTTGATACTTTGGAGGCAAACATACCACAGGAAGGGGAGTGGGGGTGCCATGGAAAGCTTCAGATTGTGTTCTGGTGCATGAGGATATAAATATATGCTAACAGACACCAGAGAGCACTTATAGGCACTTTCAAGAGTTAACAAGCATGCACTGATGTCCTACTGAATGGCCGAGAGAGGCAGACAGAGACTCCTGGCGCATTGTGTGGGTTTTGGGCAGGTGGTCGTCATACCCTGATTGCCACCTTCATTGCCTAATACTGATTGAGCCTCCTCTACCCTGGGCGCAGACTCCGTAGCACTGAGACGCTGTCCTGAGGAAACCCCTAAGTAGCACCAATAGCTAAGGACAAGGATTCCAAACCCTTCTGCCAAGGGAGGCTTGATCATTATGCTAGAGTGGTGACTCCCCCTCCCTCCGCCGGAGCCTGCCGCGCAGCCCATGCCCTACAACATTGCACTCCTACTGGCCATCCAGTCTTCCCATGAGGTGTTGGAGGGACGAGTGGGCAATGTGCGCTCGGATGTCACCCTATTATGTCAAAATGTCTGTGACACAGCTGAGCGGGTCTCCCCCGTGGAGTCGAGGATATCGAGGTTGGAGGACACGGTCACAACTCTCCGTAAAGATGTTACCGAAGCCCCAACTACCACCAAAGGAGTGTTGTGGAGACTGGAAGATGAGGAAAATTGTGCCCATTGAAATAAACTCCAGTAGGAATCTGGCTCGTTCCATACTATAACAAAGTAAGGTATAGTGTGCACAGAGAGCAGTGGATTCCAAGAGGCTAAAGTAGATAATACTAATGCTCTCTTTTGTGGTAGTGTGGTCGAGCAGTTAGGCTTATCAGAGGGTTGTGTTAAGCATTTGTTGCAAACACTCAGGAAAGAAATGATTACACACACTCAATGACTGAATCAGCACTGTGGTGGCCACGAGGCAGCATCAAACACACACCATCAGTGGCACAGAGGTGGGCAGATGCAGAGTGCCAACACAACGTCCGGCACCCAATTCAAAGCAATAGAGGCTGAAGATTTCGAACAAAGGCTGCAGGCTCGGACCAGGAAGCTGGAGGAAGGGAACCAGTGGCTCTGAAGGTATGTTGGGGTGCTGAATAACTCAGGGATAACAATCGGATGAGCTCCCCAAGGCCGGAGGACTGCAAGTACAGGGGTGTCTTTGGACATTGTAGAAGTCTTACAGGAGTTGGTCGCGGTTGGTGGACTATTTATGTTGAATGTTGAGGCTGCAGAAGTTGTTGTGGAGTCTAGGAGAGGTCACTCTGGGGTGGACTTGAGCTGGAGAACCTTCTTAGGACTAGTGGGCCACTTTGAGTCAGGCCGGATGCGTCAGGTGCAGAGGTTGGTCAGGTCTGGTTGCGCAGTTCAGCAGGGCACTGGAGCTCTTCCTGTTAGTGTCTCTGTGGACAAGGCAGCTGTTCTCTGGAGTTCTTGGTCTTTAGGGAAGGCAAGCAGTCCTCCCAGGGTTGTGGAGGTTGCTGGGCCTGCAGGATGATTCGCTTTTTGGAACAGGTTTATTCAAGGGCTGCAGGCAGGACGGTAGGACTGGCACCAAATCAGTTGTCGTCTGGAGTCTTCACTGCTGCACGGCACTTCAACCCTTCTTCTACTTTAGGTCACCAGGAATCTGAGGCTCAAGATTCAGGGGTGATCTTAAATTCTCAATGTAGGGGTGTTACATGTACTGGTAGGTAGTAGCCAATGGGCTACCTACCTTTGGGGTGACGAAACTCTTTGTATGTGCACTCCCTTTGGGTAGGGAACATACCCCTAATCCTACTGGCTAAAATCCTCAAAACCAATATGGAGGATTTTTAGAGGAGGTGGTCACTTCAGCGCAGGACACCTTAGGGGTGGTCCTGGCTGAGAGGGGACACACCTAATTTTCCTATAGTGGTGCAGGATCCCCTTCCAGTCATCTGGTCTGACCATTTTTTAATTCACTTCTCGTGGTCCAATAAATACTCTGAGCCGCCTTCAAGGGCTCCTAGTGGCAGACCGCCCCCACGCTTGGAGCCGGCTGTCTTTGGCAGTGTTTTGTCCAGGACACGGCCGGTTGTTGCTGGGGGATTGTCTGAGGTTGTAGGAGGTCTGCATATTTGGATTCTGAGTGCAGTTGAACAGTTGGCTACACCACTGGGACACAAGAGAGCAAGACTGACACAGTCTAAACTCTGGTTCTCTGCCGAACTAAAAGAATAGAAAATAGCGTGTAAAAAGCTTGAACGCAGTTGGCATCCACCTATTGCCCACTAGCAAAATTAGCACTTAGGAAAGGCCAGAATAGCTATTATGCTGCAGTCAAGAATGCCAAGGGTCTGTTTTATGCGGAGCGCAATGCACAATCCAGGAACAACTCTAAGGAAATCTTTTCGATCGTCCAGAGTTTCCTGAAGCCGTGTGTGGAACGCAAGGCCGCTCCGGCCTCCAACTTTTGGTGCAAGATTTCTTTATTGACAAAATACGGGCCATTAAGGATAGCTTTGGGACGGAAAACCCGGGGCTGACGGAACACTAGCACTGGTCAGCCGGTGCGCTAGACTCTACCCATGCTTCTCTGACTGTGTTTACACCTATTCCTCTGCTGGACACTCTGGCCATTCTCAGATCGCTTAAATCTGGGTCCCCAGCAGATCCTTATCTGGCTAGGCAGTTGGCAGCAGTGGCGGAGGTAGTTAACTCCGAAGTAAATCATATCATCACTTTGTCTTTGCAATCCGCCACGCTGCCCAAAGTATGGAAACAGGCTAAATTACTCCCCCTGCTCAAAAACCCCTCTTCTAACCCCGACATTTTGGCAAACTATCGACCAATCTCACTCCTTCCAGCAGTGGCTAAGGTATGCAAGAAGGCAGTCTATAAACAACTGTCAGCGTTTGTGGAAACGTCTGGTGCTCTGCACCCGGCTAAATCCGGTTTCAGGGCCTCGTACAGTACAGAAACTGCTCTGGTCGAGATGATGGAGGCGATTAGGTAATGCCGTGACTCCTGGTTTTACTGGACCTCTCTGCCGCATTTGATACGGTTCCCCACCATCGTCTACTTGCCCATCTGTCCGTCATTGGAATTTCAGGCCAGGTGTGGAACTGGATTGAATCCTTTTTGGCTAAAAGAACTCAGCAAGTGTTGTTGCCACCTTTTTCATCTACCCCTAGAAGTATAACTACGGGTGTTCCACAGGGGAGCCCATTGCTTTTCAAGGTTTATGTGACACCATTGATTTATTTGGCGGAAGGGCTGGGCGCTAAAATCATAGCCTACGCCGACGATACCCAGCTGCTCTTCACCTGGAAAAAAGATGAGGTATCTCTTGACGCCGCAAAAAACTGTCTCACAGAGGTTTTTAAATGGTTAGCGCAGGCACAACTCAAATGCAACGAGGATAAGACTGAGGTTCTCCTTTACGGGTCTTTCCCGCAGAACTTTAGGGACGACCTGTGGCCCGAGGGATTTCTTATGCCAAAAACCATGGGTAGCCCAGCTAAAAATTTGGGGATATGGTTTGGCAAGGACCTTAGATTCCCTACTCAGATTAACAAATTGGCGAGAGTGTGCTTTGGCACTCTGAAACTCCTTAAGAAATTCTTGCCGCTACTACCGAAAGCAGCTAAAGAAATGGTGACCCGCGCTCTTATCCTCTCTCGGCTGGATTATGCTAATTCTCTTTATATTGACCTTCCCTGTTACCAGCTAAAAAAGCTTCAGATCATTCAGAATGCGGCCGCCAGAATGCTATTGGGTATTCCTGGCAGATCCAGTATTAAGCATTTTCTGCTGGATTTTGCACTGGCTCCCGATTGACCAACGCATTCTGTTCAAGGCACTGACTATTGCCCATTCTGCTCTCTACAAAATTGGACCTCTATACCTCAGGAAGCTCTTCAAGTTCTATGTCCCACCGAGACAATTGAGGTCCTGGGGACATTGCCTGGCGGTTGTTCCTTGCTACCGCCTCACCAGCATGGGAGGTTGCTCCCTCTCTGTAAAGGCAGCTTTGGCCTGGAACAGCCTGCCTTTTGAGCTCAGGAACATCCACGACCTTAGGGTGTTCAAAAAGCAGTTAAAACATGCTCTTTAAGTTCGCCAGTCGCGTCTCTCACTTCCGCGATCCCCTGCCTAGGTTTTCGCGCCAGGAGACTGCTGAGTAGCCGTGCGCGCTATAAATGCTGGTTAATATAACATAACATAACCTCTCCTGTTAACTAATTTTCCTGTTGACCTTGCAGCTAAAAGTGGGGCTTGGGCAGGGGAGCGGGCATCTCAACCTTTGAGGCTCACTGCCCTTGAATGCTATTCCTGCTTGGGGGTAGGTGTGAAGCACCTCCACACAGAGCAGACTTTGTTCCTTACGCATGAGGACACAAGGCACACCTCAGGGGTCAGAAACATGTCTGGGAGTGGCAGGCTGGTGCAGACCAGTCAGCTACACATACATTTTCATGGGGATTCGGTTAACTCATCATGGAGCTGTGGAATTCGTATTGACAAGCTCCCAGCCCATTTACTCGGAATAGCTTCATCATACACTTATACTGCCTAGCAATAGACTTATGCAAAAAGAACAGATGATGGCCGAAATGTCCAGTCACAGATCTGGGTAAAATCCATTGTTTTTTTGCACGCCACGCCATTCCAATTTAGAACCAGCCATACGCAAATCAGTCTTGACCCAGTTTCCCATGGGAACAGTCCAGTCCGAACTGTCAGGCCAGGTCCTCCCTGGACCAGAAACGAGCATCCTAGGACCGGTTTCAGGGTTTCACCCCTCATCAGCCAGGATAGCTTGAATCTGGTGGCGTAGTGAGCATGGGACCCACGTCTGGGCATACCCTTCCCACTTAGGGTGACAAATGCAAAAAGAACAGATGATGGATGGAATGCTGAATCATTCTAACATAGACTTAGACACTATAGGGGCATATCTGCTCATTTCAGCTATGCCCGCATGAGAGGTATAGTGCAGCTTGCCGCAGGGCTGAAACGCCTGCTATTTGGGTGACTTACCTATGCCTCTGGCAGTGCTAATAGTCCTGGCACACAAGGATATATGCCAGGTTGACTCTTAAATTTTAGTGGCACCAGAAAACACAGGCTGCATTGGCAGTGTGCATGTGTTTGGTGTGGGGTCTGTTAGGGTGGCATAATACATGCAGCAGCCCTTAGGGACCCTCTCTGGTCCCAATGCCCTTGGTACGACTGATACCTTTTACATGTGGGCCAAGGGTGTGCCAATAGTGGAAACAAAGGTACAGTTTTGAGAAAGAACACAGGCACAGGAAACCTGATTAGAACTGACCCAGTTCACATTCAGTCAAAGTTGCTTTCAGAGTCAGGCAAATAGTGAGGGTAACCATGCCAAAAGGAACACTTTCGTATACCTCTGTTACGTAGGATTTCCCGAGGGAGTCAAGGCCCCCGGCATGGTGTAATTCCTAGACACTTTGCTCCATTGTCCCCCAAGATGAATGTACCTTCTGTTTTGCCATAGAGCGGGCGCACCATGTGCTAGGGAGCACGCTCCTACCTGGGGCACCTCCTAGGACTGTGATCTCATGGTTTCTAAACTTTGGAGACCGAGACATGATCCTAACAGAGGGGTGCAAACTGGGGAAACTGCGTCAAAATAACTCTACAATCTTAATATTTCCCGACTACACCAGCGAGGTGCAGAAGCAAAGACGCACCTTCGACAAAGTGAAGTCGAGGTTAGGAGGCCTCCAGCTACAGCACATGCTTATGTTACCAGCCAAGCTCAAAGTTGTGTAACAGGAAAAATCCTTCTTATTCCTAACACCATAGGAGGCCTGGACTTGGCTGGAGGAGCGCCCCAGTCCGCAGAGATGTCAAGAAGATGGGCACGACTCACGTACCTACATAGTGGAGTGGACCCGGCCCAAAGATAGAAAAGTCCTGGGGGGGGGGGGTCAGAGACAG
This sequence comes from Triturus cristatus, assembly GCF_964204655.1. Classification (NCBI taxonomy): domain Eukaryota; kingdom Metazoa; phylum Chordata; class Amphibia; order Caudata; family Salamandridae; genus Triturus; species Triturus cristatus. The sequence continues at coordinate 1,182,778,806 of NC_140581.1, read as the reverse complement.
CCGGCGAAGAGACACTGACACAGCATGGGGGAGGAAGGACACTCCAGAGAGACAATAGACTTCCACAGACTCAGAAGGGGCTTGACAGCTGGACGCCACACAGGCCACCAAAACTGACATGGAGGGGACACCCTTGCACGAGGTGCCAGGAGAAGGTCAAGAAATAGATACGGAGATTCCCCACCTCCTGGTGGCAGCCATCAAGGCTCTCCAAGAAGCTCCAGAAAGTGTCCCACTGACTATTACAAATGTATAACCTTCAGCGTTACCATAAAGGGCACTTTGGCACCTTATCCAGGGCCAGATGGTGGTGAACTAGCTTCATCCGTAACCCTCCACAGCAGGCCCAAGGAGCAAGGAGACAAACTCAGTGGTTAAGTTTTATTAAGTCACTGTTATCAGGGACAGTTGACCCTGTCGTTGTTGTAGGGTGTGTGCGATTGAGTTAGTGGGTGGGGGAGGTGGGCTACAGGTCTCTCAGACTCCCCTGTCGAGTAGTTCCACGTTTTGTGCTGAGAGGTTTCACTCATGGGGGTTTTTGTGAGGTGGGGAGGGGGTGGACACTGGGAATTATGGGGAGTTTTTAGTTGTGAAGTTCAAGGGGTATTGTTACTGTTACGCCAACGAGTGGCCCTGCAGGCCATAGATAATGATTTAGTTAGAGCAATAAACCCACAGCCTCATGGGCTGCCTCATGGGCCTGATCAGGAACATATACATTTCCCTGTCACTCACCACAGGGTGGGTTGCCACCCGCCCTCGGGGTTTTCTATCCTTCCATACACAAGGGAAAGGAGTGTCCCATCAATTCAATAAAAGATGGGACAATTTAAGTCTTAGCATGGAATGTGAACGGCCTTGGTGACAGGGTAAAGAGAGGACTAATCTTCCAATAGATAAAATAAATTAAACCATCTGTGGCACTCTCGCAGGAAAGACACCTTAAGGGGTCACAGTGTAAATTCTTGGGAAGGGGAGCATATACCACACTTGTGCATACGGACTATACATCTGGGTCTAGAGGGGTAGCTATACTTATTAGGAAAAACACTCCCTTTGCAGTCACGGAACAATGGGTGGACCTGCTAGGATGATATTTTGGAGTGAAGGGGCTTTGGGATCATGTAGATGTCACACTGATCAGCGTTTATGCACCTGCCCAAATACAGGTCCCCACTTTAGAGAAAGTTGCTAGTATCCTACAAGAGGTGGTATCCTCACTCCATATAATAGGCGGAGACTCCAATGATGTTGTGGCATCAGACCGGGATAGGTTGAGCTCAGCAGGCTCCCATGCCCAGACTACTCCACTTACAGGCTTCACGAACACCCTGGGACTATCTGACCTACAGGCAGGCACACCCATATGATAAGAGCTACTCCTACTTCTCGGGAGCCCATAGAGTCATTTCCTGTTTAGACTATATCCTGGCCCTGGCAGGAGAGGTGAGTGCAGTACTGCAGGCAGAATACCTGGATGAGGTCTATCGGATCATTTACCTTGCTGGTGCAGCTGGGAAGAGGGGTTAAAAGTGGGACTAGTTGGAAACTGAATGCTTGGGACTTACGTGACCGGGGGTAGCGATCAGAATTAGGGTGGACACTGAGTTTTACTTTAAAGAAAACACAGATTCAGTTACATCCAAAATAGTGCTCTGGGAAGCTTACAAAACGGTCATTCGAGACAGGACTCAAAACCAAATTGTGGAGAAGAGGAAGAAAACATTTGGCTTCCTATAGAGACTAGAGAGTTAGTTGTTAGCGCTTGAAAAAGCCTGACCCATTGGCCCTGAGTCCGCTCGAACTTCTGCTAGAGGAATATCGTGCCCTGGTTCAGGAAAGCATCAAAAACCAAATGCTAGCAACATTCCATAAATTGTAAGAGACTGGTGACAAAGCTGGTAGACTACAGACCTGGCACAAAAGGAAGGAGGTGGAAGCTAGATGAGTTCACCTAATAGTGGAGCCCGATGGGGATGTTGTGGAATCACACAGCCAAATCGCGGGCACCTTTGCCCGCTACTACACAGACGTATATAGGGCTAGACCTCCACAGCCGTTGCCCCAGATAGCAGCATATCTTGATTCAATTACAACCCCTGTCTTAAATGACATGGCCAGGGAGCCACTTGATGCTGAGATATCATTGGAGGAAGTCCGAGATGCCATGACCAAACTTAAACCCAACAAAACTTCTGGTCCTAAAGGAATTCCTGCAGAATTGTACAAGAGATACTTGAACCTCCTGGGACCCCATCTCTTGAACATGCTACTAGAGGCTTACCAAACTTGGGCTCTCCCCCTGACCTTATGCGGGCAACAATAATAGTAATACACAAAGAAGGTAAACCCAGGGAACATTGTGGTTCCTATCGTCCTATTTCCCTGCTAAGTACTGGGATTAAAATACTGGCAACAAACCTAGCGGCTAAACGTATACAATTTATTACACCATTGATGCATCGTGACCAGTCTGGCTTTATGCCTAGAAGATCTACCAGATTTATGACGCACGTACAATTGGTTAAATTAAATAAAAAAGTTGGGTGGAGCCACGTGCTTTACTAGCGCTTGACGCTAAAAAAGCGGTTGATGCTGTACACTGGTCCTTCCTAGAGCACACATTGGAAAAGTTTGGATTTGGTTTCCATTATAGGAAATGGGTATGATTGTTGTACTAAGCCCACATAGCCTCTGTTAGAGTCAATGGAGTGATGCCCTCTTAATTTTTGATTGGTAGGGGTACGAGACAGGAATTTCCCCTCCCCACCCCTCCTGTTTGCCCTCACCATAGAACCAGTAGCATGTAGGATCCGTCACCACCTGAATATTCGGGGCTTCCACATCTCAGGTGAGACAGCCTTCGAAGTGAAGATTTTACTGTATGCAGACAACACCCCCCTTTATGTCACCAACCCCTCCCGGTCCCTCCCTTTACTTTTCCAGCTACCGTAGGAATATAGGAGCTATTTGGGATATCGCATTAACTGGGATAAGTCAATACTCTATCTTCCACAAGAGAATTCCGTTGTTTCCACACTCCCCCATTGCTTGACACACACTACATTGGGGTTTAAATACCTGGGGATATATCTGACGCTGCAAAGAGAGATATACATTGAATGCAGCCAAGGAAGGGTAATACGTATCTGCCTAGAAGACATGGAGAGCTGGCAAGGTCTATCCCTCACATTGCTAGGGAGGGCTGCTATGTTTCAGATGGTATCACCACCCAGGCTACTCTATGCCCTCCAACATTCATATTTACCAATTCCCCCAGAGTTCTTCTCCACAGTAGAAGCGGTACTACGGACTTTGCTATAGGATTGTAAACACCCCAGAATAGCCCTGCCAACTCTCCACTGCAACCACTATACCTGCAGAATTGCTCTGCCCGGCATATGTGCTTATTACTGGGCATTCAAACTCATTAATGTTAATGATTGGAGATACACCCCCTAGACCACTCCACTTTTAGATTGGAACGGTCCCTGTGGGCATCTAAATCTTGCCTTCATTATCTATTTAGGAGTTGAGGGATACAGCATCACCTTCCAGACACTCAGGTAGCGATTACGGCCTGGGGAAAAGCTACAAAGTGCATTGGGTGGCATGGTAAGTCCACTAGAAATGCCATAGTGGGAGGGGAGATGGCTGCCTGCACTAAGTAAGATGAGAGGCTTTGGGGCCTGGGACTTGATAGGGATCTCTAAAGTGGGGGATTGCATTGAAAATGGCAACATCACGAACATCTCCAGAGGCAAGATGGCGTCCATGCTCTCAAGTGTGTGAGCTGGCACTCCCAGCTCCCCCCGTCCACATATGGAAAAAAAAAACCCTGGTAATGGTTGAGTTGACCTGGGCGTAAATGCCTGTTTCACTTTGGCATGCGACTCGGCATGAATCGCGCTGAGCCAGCGTCGTTGCGAAGCAGGCTGCTGTGAGCACTTTGGAGACAGCAGTGGAGCCGGCGTCTGTGCAGTGTCCGTGACGGCCGCAGGAAAGGAGGGGGCGGAGATGGTCTGGTGATGCCTCCCAAGGCAGGTAGAGGCAAATCCCGAGCCCTGATGGACACGATTGGAACCGCAAAAAATTATATCAAAGAAAGAGAATGGGGACCAGGAGCTGATTGTGGTCCAGTGCCCGTGCTCCACTATCAAGTCATCAAACCAAAAAGAGGGTCACTGTTCCGTTAGTGTGGGTGCTAGAAAGTCACCCTCTCACCGGGGAGTAAGAAAAGAAAAGGGAGAGGAAAGGGCGAAAGGATAGACCTAGGTCTAGAACCCACTTTGCAGGGGGGAGAACAAGTCTTGTCTCATGTTGCCCTCACACACCCCGAAGGATGTCATGCTTCATCATCGGGTGTTTGCTTCTCATCGGGCCGGCACTGCAATGCCCTTCGGGTCCCCCGAAGGGTCGCTTTAGCAGAGATCTTTTTAGAGAACAGCCATTAGATGAGTGTGGGTGTGTGGAGTGGGTCCTATGTGCACAGTGAAGGTGTGTGTGAACGATAAAAATAGCTATGGGATACCAGAGGGAAGATATCTTTTATTGTGGCGGTCCCCTTGTTATACTAAAAAAACAGAAGGTTGTGCATTACGTCTATGGACAATGATGTGCCCCATGTAACTAAAAAGGTTAGGTCAACATGTTTCGCGCCTTGATGGTCATAACAATCGTTGGCGCTTCCTCGGGACCAGCAATAAATAGTGAAGATAAATGTGCAGGTGATAGAGGGATTTTAGCCCTCAGTGTAATTGGAGCGGGCTAGTGCTGTGGAAAACTACATCTCAGCTACAACTAATTAGTTCATCCGCTCCTGAAGTGACCTAGGAAAGGATGGGAGATGGAAGAGCAAAAAGAAACACACATCGATTATGAATCATAGGTAATGACTTGTGTCTCCAGAGAGAACATAAAATGCATATTTTGCGTAAGAAACATTGAAATTGAAGCCGTCTTCACCATGGGGTAGGTCCTCAAAAATGGAGGCAGCACAGGATTATAAACTGATGGTGACCGATGTAAGGCAAATGGTAATCTATATTGGAGCAGAGACAATGCCCTTAAATATCAACTTAACAAGTAGAATTGCTATGAATATGGTGAGACCAAGGGCACTGTCTCGCACAAGGACGCTGCTCAAAAGAAGTGGCTTGAAGGATTGAAGGATTGAGGTTATACAAGACACACAGGGCAACCAATTAGACATGCCTCAGGAGATCTTAGAAGTCTTTCATAACTTCTTTGAGGAACTGTATACAGAAGAAGATGCTGGGGGCCGGGCAAGGGAGATTGTGCTGCAAAACTTTGTCAATGAATGGCTGGGTCAGGAAGAGGCTGCTACTTTAGATAGTCCCATTACAATGGAGGAATTGGAAGAGGCCATAAATATACTGGCCAGTGGTAAGGGGGGCGGGCCCGATTAGTTGCTGTTGGAGGTCTATAAGACCTTTTTTCAGGAGCTAAAGGGGGATAAGTTGGAAGTCTTCCAGGCAGCACAACGTGGGGTAGCACCGCCATCCTTGGACCAGGCTAAGATTATTGTTTTTGGAAAAAAGGATAAACAACCAGACCTTCCGGGATCTTATCGTCCCATATCCCTAGTAAATTGTGATGGGAAAATGTACGCTAAGATGTTGGCAAATTACTGGTTTGGTTCACACGGATAATCCTGTTTTTAGACACATTAAGTTCCTTCTCAGGGTACAAACCTAATGTGTCTAAAACCAGGATTATCTGTGTGAGCTAAACCAGTAATAATGATCCAAGAAAAGTTGAGGAGACGATATATTTGGGAATCAGGAATATAACATCTCTAAGGGAATTAGTCGAGGTTAACTGGAGGGCAATCTTGTGGTTTGAGAGGTGGGAAGGTTTGCATTTTTCGCTGGTTGGGAGATGTAACATCCTGAAAATGAACATCTTGCCTAAATTTTTATATTTTTTTTAGATCAGTCCCGCTAGAACTTTCCCACAATCAGCCACAACAGTTTCAGTCAATCTGTGCTTGATTTTTATGGCCGCAGGGGGAACTGCAGAGAGCAATGCGTTTCATGACTCTCCCGCAGGAGAAAGGTGGATGGTCAGTTCCAGACTTCCCACTATATTACTATGACTGCATATTACAAAACATGCAGATTATATAAACGGGAGAAGAGGTTGGTAATGCTGCCAAAGCTTCGCTATAAATCAGATAGTTTTAGGAGTAGAAGCTAGAAATTGTTTATTCAAAATGCTGGAAGGTAGCTATTACAAAAAAACTTGGTTTAAAGGTCATAGTCGCGGCTATTAAGGTTTGGAAGGTAGTGCGAAAGAGTTTCCAGATCGAAGGGATTTCGTACTATACACCCACAATCGCTACAACCTTGCTGCCAGCCGTTTTTTGGGATCGGATGGTTGACATCTGGAGAGGTAAAGGGATTATACAAATCAGTGATTTCTATGAAGAAGGGTGTCTTTGCTCTTCTTTTTCAACATTGGCAGATAAATACGATCTACCCAGACATCAATTCTTTAAGTTTTTACAAACCTCTTAGTAGAAGCTATTAGAGACAGGGCTAAGATCTGGGTATTATACAATTGCTTATTGGAGACAAGGAGGGACGACCTTGACATGCAAAATCTTAAATGGGAGAGTCACTTGGGGCAAGTCCTTTCAGTGGAACACTCGATTGATATAGCTGGGAAGATCCTGATTTTGGCTGAGTTAAGAGCATAGCACTTTGAGACTCTATTCAATTTGTATCATACCCCGGCAAAGATGTTGAAATGGGGGAGTGAATGATGGGAAATGTTTCTGTTGAGGAACAGATATGGCAGATATAGTGCATCATTTTTATGCATTTGAAAAATTGATACAGTTTGAGGGAAATACTGAGAGATTCCTTTCAAAGATTACAGGGGCCGGGATAAAGATCTCAGCGTCTATAAGGCTGTTAGGAATTGGGGAAGACTTGAAACAGGGGCTACCGGCTTATCCATTTTGCTATTTGGTCGTCGTAGCCACTGCTGTGGCTCAGCTCTGCATCTCATCCTTGTGGTTACAGCAGGAAGTTCTTTCCTTTGAGATGTGAAATGTCAGATTTGATAGAATATTTAATCTAGAATATAGCCTATATGCAGTTAAAGGGCTACAAAGGCGGAAGTTGGGTGTGAGAAGTTGGCCTGATATATGATGTCACTAATTCTAGTGTACACCTTGTATCAGTCCAAACAACCCTTATGGTGATTGGTTGTAAAGTCAACCTTATAGACCAGCTATCCTAGTGGTAGCATGGACAAGAGCAGTCTTAGGCTAAACTCTGAATGGCATGTGAAGCCAGCTGTTATACCATATGTAATCCCTTGAATACCAAATGAAAGGACACCACAACAGATGTATATAAAAATAGAATGTATTTATTCTAGTCAAACCCTCAGCACTCTTTATGAGATTCAAGGTAAGTACAACACAGTCTTATTTAAGCATACATTAAGTCACACAGGTAAGTAATACAGTTAGACCCTAGGGGCCACGCAAACCATATACTGTGTGGAGTTTTGGGGCCCTGAGGAAGATTTCTCTTTTGTTTTATCCCCACCCTTCTCTTGAGGCTTGGTGGTATCTTTCTTTTGGTCACCACCCTGATTATTAGGCCTAATCCTGGTCCTGACCCATTTATCTGCCCTCTTTCCCAATTCTTGGGGAGAGGTCAAATCTGAGTCTACCAGGTGTTGATGGAGAAGCTGATTTTGACAATTATTAAGGATCTGCTCCCTCATAATCAAGTTGTACAATCCTGTATAGTCCTGCACCTTGCTGCCATTTAACCAACCTTCCAAAGCCTTAGTGGCACAATCCACAAAATCAGACCAGTCCTGTGTCTGTGTCTTCTGGGTGTCTCTGAACAACAACCTATATTGCTCAGTGGTTAAGCCAAACCCATCTATCAGAGCACTCTTCAGGACTTTGTAATTGTCAGCATCATCATCACTAACTGTGAGGAGCTTGTCTCTACCTTTGTCAGAAAAGGAGAGCCACAAGATAGCTGCCCACTGACTCTGGGGTACCTGCTGTACTTTGCAGGCCCTTTCCAAAGCAGTCATCCACTTGTGGATGTCATCCCCATTCTGATATGAGGGGACTATCTTGCTTAGGTTTCTATGGTCATAAGACCTATCCCTAACTTTAGGAATGTTGCTGCCACCAGTGGGTCCTAGCCCACTTAACTTTTGCTCTCTGGCCAGAGCAAGCTTCTCCTTGGCAAGGGCAAGTTTTTCCCTTTCAATCCTCAGATTGGCTTCCCTCATTCTGGCCTGATGCTCTTTTCTCTCTGGAGAAGTCATTCCCCTGTGAGAAGAGGCATTGGAGCTGTTAGAGACATGGGAGTGGATAGATTCCCTTGAAGGGGATCTTCCTCTCCTGCTTCTCTGGTTAAGTCTACTTGAGGGTCTGAATGGGGGGACCCCAGTCAGACTCCCATGTAGGCTTAAGTTAGCCTGGCTAAGTCTCCCAACTTTAACCTGGCTGTCTACCTCATCTTCTGAAGTCCCATCTGACTCATCTGTAGTGGGTAGACCCTCACCTGTACCTAGGGTACTAGCCTGGGAGGCCCTATGAGCATCATACTCCTCTAGGATCTCTACTAGCTGAATGAGGGTAGGGTTTGAACCCTGTTTTAACTTTCTGGAGGTACACAATTGTCTCATCTCCTGAAAAGTTACGGTAATATATCTAGAGGGGATCTTTCTAGGATCTACCCCTCCTGGGAGAGAATCAACTTGATCTCCTCTCAGAGACATGATCTAGTGAGGGTGTGGTGTGTGCACCTACCTACACTAGTTGTATCTACTAAACCTCTCTAGTAGTTGTAGTCAGGGTGTGCTAGGCCCTTCAACCTACAACAACTAAGTCCAGTTGGACTTAAGTATTTATAATCTATGTTATATGTACCTAACAATATCTTATGTGATCTTTCAATTTAGTATCTCAAGATTACAATGGTATTACAACAGCAAGCTCAGATCCCAACCGCCGCTCACCAATGTGAGAAGTTGGCCTGATATATGATGTCACTAATTCTAGTGTACACCTTGCATCAGTCCAAACAACCCTTATGGTGATTGGTTGTAAAGTCAACCTTATAGACCAGTTATCCTAGTGGTAGCATGGACAAGAGCAGTCTTAGGCTAAACTCTGAATGGCATGTGAAGCCAGCTGTTATACCATATGTAATCCCTTGAATACCAAATGAAAGGACACCACAACAGATATATATCAAAATAGAATGTATTTATTCTAGTCAAACCCTCAGCACTCTTTATGAGATTCGAGGTAAGTACAACACAGTCTTATTTAAGCATACATTAAGTGACACAGGTAAGTAATACAGTTAGACCCTAGGGGCCACGCAAACCATATACTAAGTAAGTGGTATAAGAACCACTGTCACGAACACAGGATAGGCCTAGGCCTAGGGAATCGCTGGGGCTACACTATACTACCAAAGGTTAGGAAGTGGGAGGCCCACGGGATTCAGGTGCAGAGTGGAAACACTCACACGTAATGCGTAAAAGCCGATAGAAATGGAAGTTATTAGAAATGAACAGTTTTAGGACACTTCTGGTATAGCTAGGAAGTCGAGACTCGGAAACTAGACCCTTGGATAGTCAATACCCTTGTGAGCACCGAAGTACTCAAGTTACCTAGCCCACGGGCTGCGGGTGCATAGGTGTGAACTTGCGTCGGGTTTCGTCGTTGAATCCTATGGATGCCTGAAGGAAAGTTGCTGACAGGCAGTCAGTGAAGAGTGTCCGGTGGATCCCAAGGATGGGATCAAGAAGGAAGGAACCTGCAAGCAGAAGGGACAGAGTCTAGGTCACCCGCCAGGAGCCGGAACGGAACCAGGGAGGAACCAGGCGATGTCGTGAAGATGCAGGTGAAGAGGTGAAGCTTGTCGCAGCAGCCACGGGTACCAGGAGGCGTCGAGGATGACCAGGACCAGGAGGTGAGCTGCACCACGAAGGCTCTTGCTGTCGGCGGCGTCGAAGTCGAGTCAGGACCCAACAAGCCTTGGCAAGCAGAACCCACGCAGGATGGAGGACTTGCTTCTGGTGCAGACCAGGAAGGTCTGGGGTGCTTCTCTTTCACAGAGGAGTGGGTGCCAGTCTGGAGGAGCCGGACCAGCAAGATGAAAACAAAGGTTGGTCGTCGCAGAGGTCACTAGCCAACGGGCCAGCAACCGGACAACACGTCGAGCAACTCAGGTGCAGAAGGGCCCCACGCAGAACACGTGAAGTGTGGGGAGCTGGTCTTCGTTGCAGATGGTGCTCGGGATGGGGGCTTTTCAATTCCCCAAGCACAGCCTCGAGGGAGCCTCGGAAGTCGCGCTAGTCAGGTACTAGCCACTTTTCCCAAGTCGCCGGTCCCACGTCCCTCGTCGCCTCCACGGGTCTCAGCTTCGCTGGAGAGGTGGATCTGGGTCAGAGGTGTCTGGAAGTCTCGGCGCTGGTCAGTCTCTGCAGTCGTCCCTCGTAGGATCAGTCGCAAAGCAGCGGTCGCTGGATGGTGCCTGGTTGCCCAGGGTGGTCACTCCTTGGCCACAAGGGAGATTTCTTCAGTCTTCTTCCTGAGGTCGAATGTCGAAGGTCCAGAGTTTCTGTACAAATTGCAGATTCAGGTTAATCTAATTTTTGCAGGGCTCAGCTACCTACTGATATACTGGGCTAGTGGGCTGGGCTACCTGCAAGGTCCCTCCTATGGGTGGGACCAGGAAGGGGAGTGGCTACACCCCCTTTCCTTTGTCCAGTTTCGTGCCAGAGCTGGGGCTGGAGTGCCCCAGCGCCGGTTTGAACTGGACTATGCATGGGACACCTTGTGTGCCCCAGGCATGTCTCATTCCTTTCAGCCCTCCCTGCCCCAATACACTAAAGTCTGTCTGGGGAGGTGCTAGCACCTCCCCAAGCAGGAAACCTATTGTCCAGGCCTCCCTGGCTGGGAGGGCTCCCAGCTGCAGGAGGTCAGACTCGTGTCTGTCGCAGCAGCATCCATTTTGTGATGCTGAGGCTTTAGTCAGAGTTAAACAGCAAAGTAGGATTTTAACATGTCTCTCCCTCTAGAAGGGGTGAATAATATCCTCATCACCAGTAATGGTATGGGGGTATTATTCCAAAGTGTTAGACACCTTACACGACATGTTTTGATAAAGCCAAACCATAGTTACCATAACCGTTTAAGATTATAAGGCACTTTAAGAGTATATGGTAGACTATATCATAGAACAGCTATAAGGACATGGTTCCGAAAGCTGCAGACAGGCTCAGCTCATGCTAGAGCACCATCTCACATGTTACAAGCACTCTGCCTCCAGGATTGTTAAGGCCTGCCATAGGAGTGGCTGATAGGTACACATGTGTCTATTTTAAGGGTAGATATAGGTATACTATATCTAAGCAAGGGGTGATTACACAACCTTGCCCCAGCTGAGTGATCAGCCAGTTGTGTCTGATTGGAAGGCCAGACCAGGGGTGGCATAATACATGCTGCAGCCCCTGGGAGGCCTAGGGTACACCTATGCCCTGGGTACCTAAGGTACACTATACAGGGTCCAATAAGGTGATCCTTACCAATTGGGTATGTACCTAGGGTACATGGAGTCCATTTTAAAGAGAGAGCAGACAGCCTGAGACCCTGAATGGCAGGATCTCAGGCCAACTAAGTCAAAAAACCAGCTAGACACTAGGCAAAAAGTTGGGGGTAACCAAAGTCAGATATCCACCTTCCTACCCAACCCGCCCCCCCCCCCTCCCCAAACGAAAGGAGATAAGGCTGTCCTTGACCAGGTAAGCCTATATTGCCTAAGTGGCCATATAAGGAAGAACCAGCACTGGCATGGTGACCCCCTGTCTCATGGTCCACTAAGCAATCCCTCATCCTAAAGGTATCATAGGGTCTCCACCATAGGGAATCTCTACCTTTGGTGTGTCTTTGCAAAGTAAAAGGCTGGTGTTGAGATGGAGTACTGAAGTGAGTGTCCTCAAAGTGAGGCCTCAGCTTCCTCCAATCATCCTCCACCATGGATGCCTTTCTTTCCCTAACTGAGTTGCACTGTGCTCTCAGGGTCAGCCTCTGGCTACCTAAAGCTGGAGGCTGGGTCCCTTTGGTGGGCTTACTGGAGGGACAGGTCAGGTTTGGGGCCCTAAGGTCCCATGTTTGCCTGTGCCCAACAGAATCCCTCTGGGGGAGGTCCCTAACTACCTGTAAAGGAGATCCCTCAGGACTGTTTTTAACCATCACCTGGCTAGGGCTACTAGCCAGGCAATCCTCATTCTTTTGATGGGGGGGTTCTTGTGGACAGGGGCCCTCTTGGGGTCCACTGGCCTCCCTGACATCTACAGCCCTGGGCTGACTGAGGCAGGGTAGAGAGAGGCAGGCTACCTGCACCAGACTGGGTCCCACCTTGGAAGGGGCCAATGACATCAGAGGCTCTGCCAAGCCAGGCCTGGCTACCTCTGGGGCAGTTCCTTCACAAGGGGTGAGGTCAGATCCCTGAGGAGGCTGACCTTTTCCTAATGTCTGGGGAGAGGGAGACTTTTCTTCCTCTCCACTACTCTCTGTTTGTGTGGAGTGATCCATAGTTTCAGGCTTCGCTACACCTATGTCAGTCTGAGTATAGACTGAGACCATTACAGCCTTGCCAACCTTTTCAGGGAGGCACTCAGTTTGGGTTTGAGCTGTGACTGTCACAGCTCTGCCAATCTCTACAGGGAAGTCTGTCTTTGCCTGGGCTGTGGCTACCACTGCCCTTCCAACCTTTTCAGGGAGGAAATCTACTTGGACAGGACTTGTGGCTGGCACAACCCCACTACCCTTTTGTGAAAGGCCTACCATTTTAGAATGGGTGTCTTGTTCAACTCCAGCCTAAGCTGAGAGTTCCAAGTCATTCCCCAGTAAGCAGTCTACAGGCAGGGTTGGGGACACTGCCACCCTCTTAGGGCCAGTGACACCTCCCCAGCTGAGACATACCTCTGCCATGGGATGACTGTTCTGTTTGCCATCAATGTTAGTTACCTGGTATGATAAACCAGGCAAAAGCTGCTCAGAGGGAACTAGTCTGTGAGTCACCATAGTGATGCTAGCCCCAGTGTCTCTGTAGGCCTCAGCTTTTCTACCATTGATGTAGGGTTCCTGTCTGTACCTACCCAAAGTGTTGGGACAGGCAGTGAAGTTGGCAAACCCCATGCCACCATCACAGACAAGAGTAGCTGCTGTAGGGGACTTGGCTAAGCCAGGGTCCACCTGTGTTCCCCAAGAAAACCCAACCAAATTTTTGGGGGCACTCCCACCTCCTGGGGGATTACTGCTGACAGTAATATGTGGTGTTACAGGAGTAATTGGAGGAACAGTTTGGTTTTAGCCTTTGGGCAACTGCTGTCAGTTTTCCAATGCCCAGGAGTTTTACACTCATGGCAGTAAGGCTTTTTAACTGTGGTAGAGGAGGGAGCTTGGGACCCACCACCCTGTGTGGAGTTGGGGGCCCTGAGGAGGATTTCTCTTTTGTTTTATCCCCTTCCTTCTCTTGAGGCTTGGTGGTATCTTTCTTTTGGTCACCACCCTGATTTTTAGGCCTAATCCTGGTCCTGACCCATTTATCTGCCCTCTTTCCCAATTCTTGGGGAGAGGTCAAATCTGAGTCTACCAGGTGTTGATGGAGAAGCTGATTTTGACAATTATTAAGGATCTGCTCCCTCATAATCAAGTTGTACAATCCTGTATAGCCCTGCACCTTGCTGCCATTTAACCAACCTTCCAAAGCCTTAGTGGCACAATCCACAAAATCAGACCAGTCCTGTGTCTGTGTCTTCTGGGTGTCTCTGAACAACAACCTATATTGCTCAGTGGTTAAGCCAAACCCATCTATCAGAGCACTCTTCAGGACTTTGTAATTGTCAGCATCATCATCACTAACTGTGAGGAGCTTGTCTCTACCTTTGTCAGAAAAGGAGAGCCACAAGATAGCTGCCCACTGACTCTGGGGTACCTGCTGTACTTTGCAGGCCCTTTCCAAAGCAGTCATCCACTTGTGGATGTCATCCCCATTCTGATATGAGGGGACTATCTTGCTTAGGTTTCTATGGTCATAAGACCTATCCCTAACTTTAGGAATGTTGCTGCCACCAGTGGGTCCTAGCCCACTTAACTTTTGCTCTCTGGCCAGAGCAAGCTTCTCCTTGGCAAGGGCAAGTTTTTCCCTTTCAATCCTCAGATTGGCTTCCCTCATTCTGGCCTGATGCTCTTTTCTCTCTGGAGAAGTCATTCCCCTGTGAGAAGAGGCATTGGAGCTGTTAGAGACATGGGAGTGGATAGATTCCCTTGAAGGGGATCTTCCTCTCCTGCTTCTCTGGTTAAGTCTACTTGAGGGTCTGAATGGGGGGACCCCAGTCAGACTCCCATGTAGGCTTAAGTTAGCCTGGCTAAGTCTCCCAACTTTAACCTGGCTGTCTACCTCATCTTCTGAAGTCCCATCTGACTCATCTGTAGTGGGTAGACCCTCACCTGTACCTAGGGTACTAGCCTAGGAGGCCCTATGAGCATCATACTCCTCTAGGATCTCTACTAGCTAAATGAGGGTAGGGTTTGAACCCTGTTTTAACTTTCTGGAGGTACACAATTGTCTCATCTCCTGAAAAGTTACGGTAATATATCTAGAGGGGATCTTTCTAGGATCTACCCCTCCTGGGAGAGAATCAACTTGATCTCCTCTCAGAGAGATGATCTAGTGAGGGTGTGGTGTGTGCACCTACCTACACTAGTTGTATCTACTAAACCTCTCTAGTAGTTGTAGTCAGGGTGTGCTAGGCCCTTCAACCTACAACAACTAAGTCCAGTTGGACTTAAGTATTTATAATCTATGTTATATGTACCTAACAATATCTTATGTGATCTTTCAATTTAGTATCTCAAGATTACAATGGTATTACAACAGCAAGCTCAGATCCCAACCGCCGCTCACCAATGTGAGAAGTTGGCCTGATATATGATGTCACTAATTCTAGTGTACACCTTGTATCAGTCCAAACAACCCTTATGGTGATTGGTTGTAAAGTCAACCTTATAGACCAGTTATCCTAGTGGTAGCATGGACAAGAGCAGTCTTAGGCTAAACTCTGAATGGCATGTGAAGCCAGCTGTTATACCATATGTAATCCCTTGAATACCAAATGAAAGGACACCACAACAGATATATATCAAAATAGAATGTATTTATTCTAGTCAAACCCTCAGCACTCTTTATGAGATTCGAGGTAAGTACAACACAGTCTTATTTAAGCATACATTAAGTGACACAGGTAAGTAATACAGTTAGACCCTAGGGGCCACGCAAACCATATACTAAGTAAGTGGTATAAGAACCACTGTCACGAACACAGGATAGGCCTAGGCCTAGGGAATCGCTGGGGCTACACTATACTACCAAAGGTTAGGAAGTGGGAGGCCCACGGGATTCAGGTGCAGAGTGGAAACACTCACGCGTAATGCGTAAAAGTCGATAGAAATGGAAGTTATTAGAAATTAACAGTTTTAGGACACTTCTGGTATAGCTAGGATGTCGAGACTCTGAAACTAGACCCTTGGATAGTCAATACCCTTGTGAGCACCGAAGTACTCAAGTTACCTAGCCCACGGGCTGCGGGTGCATAGGTGTGAACTTGCGTCGGGTTTCGTCGTTGACTCCTATGGATGACTGAAGGAAAGTTGCTGACAGGCAGTCAGTGAAGAGTGTCCGGTAGATCCCAAGGATGGGATCAAGAAGGAAGGAACCTGCAAGCAGATGGGACAGAGTCTAGGTCACCCGCCAGGAGCCGGGACGGAACCAGGGAGGAACCAGGCGATGTCGTGAAGATGCAGGTGAAGAGGTGAAGCTTGTCGCAGCAGCCACGGGTACCAGGAGGCGTCGAGGACGACAAGGAGGTGAGCTGTCCCACGAAGGCTCTTGCTGTCGACGGCGTCGAAGTCGAGTCAGGACCCAACAAGCCTTGGCAAGCGGAACCCACGCAGGATGGAGGACTTGCTTCTGGGGCAGACCAGGAAGGTCTGGGGTGCTTCTCTTTCACAGAGGAGCGGGTGCCAGTCTGGAGGAGCCGGTCCAGCAAGATGAAAACAAAGGTTCGTCGTCGCAGAGGTCACTAGCCAACGGGCCAGCAACCGGACAACACGTCGAGCAACTCAGGTGCAGAAGGGCCCCACGCAGAACACGTGAAGTGTGGGGAGCTGGTCTTCGTTGCAGATGGTGCTCGGGATGGGGGCTTCTCAATTCCCCAAGCACAGCCTCGAGGGAGCCTCGGAAGTTGCGCTAGTCAGGTACTAGCCACTTTTCCCAAGTCGCCGGTCCCACGTCCCTCGTCACCTCCACGGGTCTCAGCTTCGCTGGAGATGTGGATCTGGGTCAGAGGTGTCTGGAAGTCTCGGCGCTGGTCAATCTCTGCAGTCGTCCCTCGTAGGATCAGTCGCAAAGCAAAGCAGCGGTCGCTGGATGGTGCCTGGTTGCCCTGGGTGGTCACTCCTTGGCCACAAGGGAGATTTCTTCAGCCTTCTTCCTGAGGTAGAATGTCGAAGGTCCAGAGTTTCTGTACAAGTTTCAGATTCAGGTTAATCTAATTTTTGCAGGGCTCAGCTACCTACTGATATACTGGGCTAGTGGGCTGGGCTACCTGCAAGGTCCCTCCTTTGGGTGGGACCAGGAAGGGGAGTGGCTACACCCCCTTTCCTTTGTCCAGTTTCGCGCCAGAGCTGGGGCTGGAGTGCCCCAGCGCCAGTTTGAACTGGACTATGCATGGGACACCTTGTGTGCCCCAGGCATGTCTCATTCCTTTCAGCCCTCCCTGCCCCAATACACTAAAGTCTGTCTGGGGAGGTGCTAGCACCTCCCCAAGCAGGAAACCTAATGTCCAGGCCTCCCTGGCTGGGAGGGCTCCCAGCTGCAGGAGGTCAGACTCGTGTCTGTCGCAGCAGCATCCATTTTGTGATGCTGAGGCTTTGGTCAGAGTTAAACAGCAAAGTAGGATTTTAACATGTCTCTCCCTCTAGAAGGGGTGAATAATATCCTCATCACCAGAAATGGTATGGGGGTATTATTCCAAAGTGTTAGACACCTTACACAACATGTTTTGATAAAGCCAAACCATAGTTACCATAACTGTTTAAGATTATAAGGCACTTTAAGAGTATATGGTAGGCTATATCATAGAACAGCTATAAGGACATGGTTCCGAAAGCTGCAGACAGGCTCAGCTCATGCTAGAGCACCATCTCACATGTTACCAAGCACTCTGCCTCCAGGATTGTTAAGGCCTGCCATAGGAGTGGCTGATAGGTACACATGTGTCTATTTTAAGGGTAGATATAGTGTGACGGAGCAGGGACCGAGGATCAAGGGGGGGTAGCGGACTGGTGGGTGCCCGATACGAACTCACACCCTCCTGTCCCCCCCCCAGCAGAGAGAATGGATGCCGTCGCCTGGCAGAGGAAGTCCTCTAGAGACAGAAGACGCCGGGCCCTTTAAGTGGAACTACGATGACAGCTGGTACACGCCCCAGAGTGACGTCATGACGCGAGAGACGTCAAAAGAGAAAGAGAGTCAGCACAGGACGGACGGCGATCCCCGGAGGAGCTTAGGAGACGGTTGGCGACAAGAGGAGGAGAGGAGAGAGGAGAACGAAGGCGAGGAGGACGGCGGTGGACGGGACGAGCGAAACGGCGGGGAGGAGACGTTCCGAGAAGAGGAGGAGAGACCCGGTCCGGAGAACGACAGAAGGGAGAGGAGCGAAGACGGTCGGAAACCGCCCGGAGGCTCAGGACCCCGCGAAGCGCCCCGCCACACCCCCAGGGGAGGGGTGTGGCTCAAACAGGTACGAGGGCGTATGGCAGGGTGGATGGGCAGAGGGGCGAAACCAACCAATCCCCCTGTGTGACCCGTGTTTCCCTAATCGACCCACCTGACCTTAAACCCGCACTACCTTCACTACGAACCCCCACACCGAGGCGTAGAGCGTATTGAGTGGCACGTTGAACACAGTTTTATGGTAGTCCCTCACCCCCCGGCCCTGGTATTAGGGTGTACTTCCTCAAAAGAGACTAGTTTCCTGAACGATCCTTTTGTTTTCTTTTTGTTTCTGGGAGCCATCCTGTACGAGTGAGGGGAGAGCCAGTGACGTTCCCAACTGACAACCCCGAAAGCCGGAAGCCGACAGGAGAGGGGGGAGAAGAGAGCCCGAGTCCCTTCACCACGGACCGCAAGGAAAGAAAGACTTGTAGAAAGAAAAACTATTTGTCAATAAAACCGACATTACCTACCATTCGAGCCTTGTCTATCCCTGACCAGTCGCGACATATAGGTATACTATATCTAAGCAAGGGGTGATTACACGACCTTGCCCCAGCTGAGTGATCAGCCAGTTGTGTCTGATTGGAAGGCCAGACCAGGGGTGGCATAATACATGCTGCAGCCCCTGGGAGGCCTAGGGTACACCTATGCCCTGGGTACCTAGGGTACACTGTACAGGGTCCAATAAGGTGATCCTTACCAATTGGGTATGTACCTAGGGTACATGGAGTCCATTTTAAAGAGAGAGCAGACAGCCTGAGAACCTGAATGGCAGGATCTCAGGCCAGCTAAGTCGAAAAACCAGCTAGACACTAGGCAAAAAGTTGGGGGTAACCATAGTCAGATATCCACCTTCCTACATTGGGTATGCAGGTATGGGGCCCAATGATAGAGCACATGAGAGATTGAAGTTTTTATTACTATGCATAACGCTCTTTATGCTTAGATAGGTATTTCATTGTAGCCAATTATTTTTAACTTAACCATGAACTACCCCTTTGTTATTGTTCTTATATTAGCCCTGGTATGTATCTAATGTATTAGATGTGATTAATTTATGATCTTGGTACTAATTTATTCCTGCTTGAAATAATAAAATAATAAAAAAATAAACAAAAATGGCAAACTCATGGCGTTCTCTTCACTCCAGTTTGAATATGGAAAGCACAGAAATTAATTTCCAAAAAGCACATGTGCGGCACGCATGGAAGGGCGAGGGGCTCCTGGGTGAAGGTATCCCACCTTTGCACCATTGGAAGGGAGACTGTTGATGGAAGACCTGTGGAGGGGCATGATTTCCTCCACCTACAAGACCCTCATTAATAACATGCCAGACACCCTAAAGGGTTGGCATGAGAAGTGGGTGGCTGATGTGGGAGACATGGAGGATATTGACTGGGAGGTGGCCTTAATGAACTCCAGGGAAGTAGCAATAAAGGCACAGCTCCAGCTGGTCCAATTTAAAATTCTTCATCGAGTTTACTACAATAGGATTTGACTTCATGCCATGAGAAGGGCACTTGACCCATTCTGATTGAGATGCAATGATACCAAGGGTTTCTTTTTTCATACCATCTGGAGTTGTCACTGCATAAAATCTTATTGGAGAACTTAGTGCCATGTTCTTGCTGTCCCTTCCCTTGGACCTTAAGATTTTCCTTTTGGGTATCCCTAATGATATTAATTCGCCTCAAGAACACAAAATGACTGCCCCACAGCGCCATCTCAATCCAGCTCTCCTCTCTCCACCAGTTCCTCCAGAGAATAATGTGATATCAATTTGCCCCAGACCATATGGGATTTTCGGGGACATCTTCTGCTGGTGTATGTGACTTTTTCAGCCATCCTGTACCTATCTATTCCTTTTTTCCACTCCTGCAGTGTAGGGCATCCCCTTGATTCCCAGTGGCAAACCACATCCCTCTTTGCTACTACTAGGCTGAGACCACAGAACAATAGTTGGGCCTGAGGTGAACCAATATCATTAGGGATACCCAAAAGGAGAAACTTGGGGTCCAAGTATTGTTTGATAAATTCAAGGATTACTGTGTTGCACGAACATTTTGAATTGATTTAATTGATGTGAATTTGGTTCAGAAATTTTGTACACTTTGCTAAAAGTTTTATCTTAAATTTGTCAAAAAGGGAAAGGTGTTGTAGATATATAGCTCTGTTGTTAGAAATTGGGTTTCTAGTTGGCAGAGGTATGTACTCTGTCCAAGCAGGAACCACAATCCTAGTCAGGGTAAGTGTAGTAGATGCTGAAAGTTTACCTGTGCTCACCCTCTGGCAGCATGGCACAGAGCAGTCAGGCAAAACTAAAGAGGCAATGTGTAAAGTATTTCACATACACACACAGTAACTCAGTGAAAACACCACAAAGTATCCACATCAGTTTAGAAAAATAGCCAATATTTATTAAAACAAGACCAGAATGACAAATATCCAACATACACAAGTTAAGATATGATTTTTTCAAGGTCAAAACGCAGTGTTTAGAAGTCATTAGCTCGAACTGGGGCTATCTGGTCAAGCTTGACTGGGGCAAATCCAAAAGTTCAGTCCGACCGCAATGGAGCATGAGTCTGATACAGGAGTCACGCAGATGGCTGACAGTACCTTGGATGTATCTATGCTCGGGGACGACGCATTGAAATACGGAGGTGATGCGCCACCATCACAGGCAATGCGTTGGTTCCAAAGTCGGGCAAAGGTGTTAATGTGGCAATGTCAAGAGTACCGTGCATCGGTTCCGAGGTGTCTATGTCACACCACTGGGTTCAGGGTGATGCATCGGTTAGAAGACATGCTGGACCAGGAATGCGTTGGAGACAGAGACGAGCGGAGCAGACATCATGATGTGTTGTCCTAGGCTCATGCAGCACCCGTGATTTGGAGGCGCTGACTTGGCAAAGTTGGGGTTGCATTGTAAGTCGAGGTTTTTGCGTCACGCACTCGGCAAGCGATGCCCACTTCTTCGGCTCAGGCAGCGTAAATGCATCGGTATCCCAGGGAATGCACCAGTTCCAAATGTTTCTTTGGTGCCGATGTGTTGGTTTCTTCGGTTGCAGCACTAAACACTCACTTACAAGGGCCCAGGAATGGATTTGGCACCACGTGGCAGAGCAGGATTCACAGCAGATGAGCCTAGGTGCTAGTAGTAAGATGCAGATGTAGCCTTTAATATCTCTAAGACTTCAGTAACAGGAGACAAGCCCAAATAAGCACTTGCAGAACCTTTAGAGATGGAGGATGAAGAGAGTAAAGTCCGGTTCTCTCAATCCCAGGCAAGAAGCAGGAGGCCAACCCAGCAAAGTGGCAGTCCATATTCTGGCAGCCCAACGAAAATATTATTTACCTTTGGTAATGCATGATCTGGTAAAGACAATATCTGGCTGCAGATTTATTACCTTTGAATTTCCCAGGCATTAGGCTAGATCCGGAAACTTTTGGATGAGCAGTACCCTGGCGTGCCATCCAGTGGGTCTGTTCAGGACCGCATGACGTCGTCGTTGACGTTGGTTATGACGTCGCGGTCTTCTATATAGGCACCACCCAGGCGCAAGAGCATCACTTCCTTTTCACTTTTCACACGAAAGAAGCACAGAGCCACGAAGTGAACTGAGTTATGTGTGTCACAACTAGGACCCTGAAAATGGAGCAACATTAGCCCTATCAAACGAGTCCGCAGAGCGCGGAGGCATGGGTGGGTCTGTAAGGAATCTGCAGCTAGATATTGTCTCTACCAGATAATGCATTACCCAAGTTAAGTAACTTGTTCAGCTGAGTGACACTTCTAGCTGCAGATTCGTTATCTTTGTATAAATACCCAAGCCATACTGTGAGAAGTTGGCCTGGTATATGATGCTCACTAGTTAAAGTGATCACCTTGTACCATGCCAAGCAACCCTTATGGTGTGGTTGTAAGTCAACCTTTTCGGACTAGCTGCCCTAGTGGTAGCGTAGGCTAAGCAGTCTTTGAGGCTAAACTCGTGATGCGTGTTAAGCCAGCTGTTTTACCAAATGCAACCCCCTTTTATACCAATGAAAGGACACCACACAGATATATATTCAAAATATATATGTATTTATTTCTCAAAGTAACCCCTAGTCTCTTTATGAGCACAGGAGCACAAATCGTCAAACAAGATTATCACAGAATACACAGAAGTTGCACTTTATATGGATAGGCCCTGGTGGCCACTCGAACCATATACTAAAATAGTGGTATAAGTACCACGAACAGAAAAGGGAAAAGGCCTAGGGCCTCTAGAATCGCTGGGCCTACAAGGAGCTAACGTCAGTTAGTGACCAGGAGGTCCACGGGTGGCGTGTGCAGAGCAAATAGTCACACGCGTGCTCCCATAGGTTTCAATGGGTGCATAAAAAGTACAAAGTTACTGCAAAGGAGATCTTCCGGGTTAACTAGGAACTTAAGATTTGGAACACAGGCACTAGAGATGTATTACTACACTTGGGCACCGGAGTACCAGCTTTACCTCACCCACAGGAAGCGGGTGCATAGGCCTCAAAGTGCGTCGGGTTTCTTCTATCTGTTCCGTTGAGCTTGAAGACAAAGATGCTGCAGGCGGTCGGTCCGGGAGAGATGCAGGGGATCCAAGAGTGGATCAGAGATGTTGAAGACCTGTAAGCAGAGGGGACAGTGTTCACAGTCACTAGCCAGTGACCAGCGTGGCACCAGGTGGGTACCAGGCGATGTCGGGTGCAAACAGGAAGGAAGGTGTAGCTTGACTCTGCAGCCACGTGGTCCCTGAAGGTCGACGACGTCCAGGAGTCAAGTCACGAGCTGTCCCACGCAGGCTCTCGCTGTCGGCGGTGTCGGCGACTTGATCGAAGCAAACAAGCCTTGGCAAAAGCAATTGTTGTAGGCAAGGAGTTTAAGCTGATGGTTCTGACCAGCAAGGTCAGAGGAACGGCTCCTTTGGAGGGGAGCAAGGGCCAGTCTGGAGCAACCAGACCAGCGGTGTTTGTCGTAGATTTCGTCGCCAAGATGGCCACTAGCCAGCGGGCCAGCAACCGGTTAGGCGCGTCGAGTGGCAAAATGCAGAAGGGCCCCACGCAGATCGTGGAGATGCTGGAGGGCTCACCTTTGGTGCAGATGCTGCTCGAGGGTTGGGCTTCTCAGGACCCAAAGCACAACTTGGAGGGAGCCTCGGTTGTTGCACTTGTCAGCTTGTCGTAGTCGTTCCAAGATGGCTGGCTCCACGTGTCTCGGTGCCTCCACGGGTCTCCTCTTTGCAGGGACTGTGGATCGGGCGGTGAGAGGTCTGGAGGTCCAGGTCTTGTCGGTCTCTGGGCTCGGGCTCCGGCGGGAGGCGGCGGCAAAGCAGATGGTGATTCGCTGGATGGTGCTTGCGTTAGCAAGGTGGTCACTCCCTGACCACAGGGGAGATTTTCTTCAGTCTTCTGTGCAGCAGAATGTCGAAGTTCCCGTCTTCTTCTTAGTTTCAAGTTGATTCCAGGATGTCTAAAGTCTTAGGACACAGCTCCTACCTTTATTCGGATTCTAGGGGCCGGACTACCTGCTAGGTCCCTCCCTATGGGTGGGACCAGGAAGGGGGGTGGTTACACCCCCAATCCTTTGTCCAGCTCGCCCCAGGCCCGGGACTGGTGTGCCCCAGGACCGGTTTGAACTGGCATATGCACCGAGGCTCCTTGTGAGCCACAGGCATGTCTGGTTTCTTTCAAGCCCTACCTGACCAATACACAAAATCCTGTCTGGGGTGGTGCTCGCACCTCCCCTGGCAGGAAACCCTTTGTCCACACCTCCCAAGCTGGAAGGACTCCCAGCAGCAGGAGGGCAGACTTGTGTCTGTGGTGGCAGCATCCATTTTGTGGAGCTGAGGCTATGTCTGATTTTACCCGGGTTTCAGGTACTGTACATGTCGTGTCCCTCTAGAAGGGTGGAATGCTAACCCCGTCGCCAGAATTGGCGAGGGGTTAGTATTCCAATTCGTATGACACCTTACTCGACATGTTTTGATAAAGCCAAACCAAAGATAGCATTTAACCGCGAGGTTCATAATGCACTTAAGAGTATATGGTATGACGATATCTGGAAACAGTAGAAGGAAGTTGTTCCGACCACTGCAGACAGGCTCAGCTCATGCCAGAGCACCATCTCACATGGAACCAAGCACTCTGCCTTCAGGATTGTTAAGGCCTGCCATAGGAGTGACTTATAGGTTACCAGGTGTCCCATTTAAGGTTAGGTATAGGTATACTACACCTAAGTAAGAGGTGATTACACCAACTTACCCCAGCTGAGTGATCAGCCAGTTGTGTCAAATCGTTAGGCCAAGCCTGGGGTGGCATAATACATGCTGCAGCCCTTGGCAGGCCTTGGGTACACCAATGCCCTGGGTACCTAGTGTACACTGGTACAGGGGCTGACAGGGTGATCCACTTCCAATTGGTTATGCACCTAGGGTGCATAGTTTTAATTTAGTAGAGAGAACAGCAGGCTGGGGGTCTGATTGGCAGGCCCACAGCCTCAATATGTCAAAAACCAGTGAAGCAAAAAGCAAAAATTTGGGGTGACCATAGGATAGCAGACCCTACTCTCCTACACAACCCCCCCCCAAACGCTGGGACATTAAACTAGCCTTGACCAGTCTCGTCTTCATGTCCTAAGTGGAAGTACCTGGAGAGACCATCTGCATTCCCATGGTCAGTACCTGGCCGGTGCTCCACTGTAAAGTCCATCCCCTGTAGGGAAATGGACCACCTAAGCAGTTTGGGGTTTTCACCCTTCATCTGATTTAGCCACAAGAGGGGCTTATGGTCGGTCTGAATCTTGAAGTGAGTGCCAAACAAGTATGGCCTCAGCTTCTTCAGGGCCCACACCACAGCAAAGGCCTCCCTCTCAATAGCTGACCAATTCTTCTCTCTGGGGGTCAACCTTCTGCTAATAAAAGCAATGGGTTGGTCTTGACCATCTACATTAAGTTGTGACAGCACAGCTCCCACACCCAACTCAGAAGCATCTGTTTGGACAATAAACTCTTTGGAGTAGTCAGGACTTTTCAGGATAGGTGCAGAGCACATGGCCTCCTTCAGGTCATCAAATGCCTTTTGACAGCTTACTGTCCACTGAACCTTTTTGGGCATCTTCTTGGATGTCAGATCATTAAGAGGAGTCACAATGGACCCATAGTTCTTAACAAACTTCCTGTAGTACCCAGTCAAGCCCAAGAAAGCTCGAACTTGAGTCTGGGTGGTTGGAGGGGACCAGTCCTTGATGGATTGTATCTTACTCTCCAGTGGTTGAACTTGGCCTCCACCTACAAGGTGGCCCAAATATACAACCTTACTCTGCCCTATCTGGCACTTAGTAGCCTTGATAGTGAGGCCTGCCCTCTGCAGGGCCTCAAGAGCCTTCTTCAGGTGGATCAGGTGATCCTCCCAGGTGGAGCTAAAGACAGCAATGTCATCAAGATATGCTGCACAAAAGTCATCCAACCCAGTAAGGACTTGGTTCACCAGCCTTTGGAAGGTGGCAGGTGCATTCTTCAGACCAAAGGGCATCACCACAAACTGATAATGCCCACCTGGGGTTGAGAATGCTGTTTTGGCCTTAGACTCCTCAGCTAATCTGATTTGCCAATAGCCAGCTGTTAAGTCAAATGTGCTCAAAAACTTTGCAGAAGCTAGTTTGTCTATGAGCTCATCTGCCCTTGGAATAGGGTGTGCATCTGTCCTGGTGACAGCATTGAGTCCTCTGTAATCCACACAGAACCTCATCTCTCTCTTGCCATCTTTGGTGTGAGGTTTGGGGACCAGAACCACTGGGCTAGCCCAGGGGCTCTCTGAGGGTTCAATGACACCTAATTCCAGCATTTTATGTACCTCAGCCTTTATACAGTCCCTGACGTGGTCAGGTTGTCTGTAAAGTTTGTTCTTTACAGGCAGACTGTCACCAGTGTCCACAACATGGGTACACCAGTCAGTTTGACTAGGTATCAAGGAAAACATATGTGAAAATGATTGTAGAACCTGTCTACATTCAGTCTGCTGATGGGCAGTGAGGTTGCCTCCAAGGGTCACTCCTTCAACTGAGCCATCTTCAGGGTTCTGAGACAACAGGTCTGGGAGAGGGTCACTCTCTTCCTCCTGTCCCTCATCTGTAGCCATGAGCAAGCCCATGTCTGCCCTGTCAACATATGCTTTAAGCCTGTTAACATGGAGTACCCTGTGGGGACTCCTGGGAGTTCCTAGGTCCACCAAGTAGGTGACCTCTCCCTTCTTTTCCAGGATTGTATGGGGTCCAGACCATTTGTCTTGGAGTGCTGCTGGGGCCACTGGCTCCAACACCCATACCTTCTGTCCTGGCTGAAACTCAACCAAGACAGCCTTTTGGTCATGCCAAGCTTTCTGTAAGGCCTGGCTTGCCTCAAGGTTTTTGGATGCCTTCTCCATATACTCAGCCATCCTGGAGCGGAGACCAAGTACATAGTCCACTATGTCTAGCTTAGGCTTTTTGAGAGGTAACTCCCAGCCTTCCTTCACCAAACACAGTGGGCCTCTCACAGGGTGCCCAAACAACAATTCAAAGGGGCTGTAGCCAACTCCTTTTTGTGGGACCTCTCTGTAAGCAAACAGAAGGCAGGGTAGAAGGATGTCCCATCTTCGCCTGAGCTTTTCAGGTAATCCTTTGATCATACCCTTTAGGGTCTTGTTGAATCTCTCAACAAGCCCATTGCATTGTGGGTGATAAGGGGTGGTGAACTTGTAGTTGACACCACATTCCTTCCACATAGCTGTTAAGTATCCAGACATAAAGTTGGTACCTCTGTCAGATACTACCTCCTTAGGAAACCCCACTCTGGAGAATACTCCCAGCAGGGCCCTGGCCACAACAGGAGCTGTAGTGGTCCTAAGGGGAATTGCCTCTGGGTACCTGGTGGCATGATCCACTACCACCAGTATAAATCTGTGCCCAGATGCAGTGGGAGGATCCATGGGACCCACTATGTCTATTCCCACTCTTTCAAAGGGAACCCCCACCACAGGTAGTGGTATCAGGGGGCCTTTGTTGTGCCACCTGATTTGCCACTGGCTTGGCAGGTAACACAGGAGCGACAAAACTCCTTTGTATCTTCATTCATATGAGGCCAGTGAAAGTGAGGGACAAGCCTGTCCCAAGTCTTGTTCTGGCCTAAGTGTCCTGCTAAAGGAATATCATGGGCCAAGGTAAGAAGGAAGCCCCTAAATTGCAGAGGTATAACCAACCTCCTGGTTGCACCAGGCTTGGGGTCTCTAGCCTCTGAATAAAGGAGCCCTTCA
Source organism: Triturus cristatus (assembly GCF_964204655.1). NCBI lineage: Eukaryota > Metazoa > Chordata > Amphibia > Caudata > Salamandridae > Triturus > Triturus cristatus. The sequence goes on along the minus strand of NC_140581.1, from coordinate 1,182,751,636 downwards.
TCCCAATACACTTTATGGGTACCTTGAGCATTCCCAGCAGCCTCAGCAGCAGCCAGCTGTCTGAGGGGTCCAAGAGAGGGACAGGATAACTGAGCCTGCCTCAAGTCAGCCCTTGAAGGTCCCCCTGTCCCCAGAAACTCAACCTGGTCAGGTTCAAGCTCTTCAGGGACAGTTCCTTCAGGGTCCTCTAGATCAGCTTCCTGGGAAGGCTGATCATCACTCTGAGGCAGGGGGGAAGGCACAGCCTTGACCCTCCTGTTCTTCTTCTTGGTAGGTGCTTGGTCCATTGTTCCAGGATCCAAGACCTGTGGTTCAGTGAGGCACTTTTTGGCCTGTGACCTGGTCACAGCAAGGACATGTGATGATATACCTAACATCTCTGCATGAGTCCTGTACTCCACTTCTGACCATAGAGAACTCTCTAGGTCATTGCCCAACAAACATTCTACTGGGAGGTCTGCACTAACCACAACCCTTTTGAGGCCAGTTACCCCTCCCCATGAGAAGTTAACAACTGCCACACTGTGTGAAGTAGTGGCATTGCTGGCATTGGTCACCAGGTAGTTCTCACCTGGTATGTACTGTCCAGGGTCCACAAAGCCTGGTGTCACCATAGTGACACTGGCACATGTGTCCCTGTAGGCTTGAGCCACTTTGTCATTAATTAAAGGAGTCTGTCTGTACTTGCCCAGGTTACTGGGGCTCACAGTCAGGGACAAATCAATGTCCCCATCACAGATCAAGACTGCCTGTGTCAGGGTTCTGTCTAAGTCAGAATCTCCTTCAGTTCCCATAGTGATTCCCACTACACCCTTTGTCTGGGGACCAACACTGCTAACGAACAAGTTACTTACCTTCGGTAACGATTTTTCTGGTGGATACAGTATCTGCCTGTGGATTCCTCACCTTGTGAATATCCCCTGCGCCAGCATTCCACGGAACTTTTCTTCCCCAGCATTCCACGTCGACGTGGGCGACGTCACAATACATCGGCTCCGCACGCGACTCCGTACGACGTCATCGGAGCCATAAGAAGCCCACGTCGGCGTGGTGACGTCAGTTCCACCCATTTTTTCCGTGCCTTCGAGGCGAACAGGTGAACCAACGACAAACCCAAGTATACACAGTATATAGAAAACCAATACATATACATAGCATACAAAACAAGGGAATGCTAATCAAACAAGCATTACCTACAAATGTACAAGAGAAAATATAAGCATTTCAAAACAAGACTAATTTCATGGTATACAAAAGGTGGACAACGGGGAGGCGGGTGGGTTGGTGAGGAATCCACAGGCAGATACTGTATCCACCAGAAAAATCGTTACCGAAGGTAAGTAACTTGTTCTTCTGATGGATACATCTGCCAGTGGATTCCTCACCTTGTGAATAGATTCCCACAGCAGTCCCCACTCCCGGAGGAGGGTGTCCACCTTTCTATACCAGAAAGTCCTGCAAGACAGAGCGCGCGAAGTGGCCCTCCCTCCTCATCTCAGAGTCCAAGCAATAATGCTTTGCGAAAGTATGGAGGGAGGCCCAAGTCGCGGCCTTACAAATATCTGCCACGGGAACACCCCGGGCCAGAGCAGATGTTGAAGACTTAGCTCTAGTAGAGTGAGCACGAATACCCTCAGGAGGAGTCTTACCAGCCAAGGCGTAGCAGATCTTGATGGTCAGTATTATCCATCTTGACAGCGTGCGCTTGTGCACCGCTTTACCTTTAGAACGACCAACGTAGCCAATAAAAAGCTGGTCATCAACACGAAAGTCCTTGGTCCTGTCCAAATAAAAACTCATAGCCCTCTTCGGGTCAAGGCGATGGAGTCTTTCCTCCTCTTTAGAAAGATGAGGGGGTGGATAAAAAACAGGGAGGGTAATAGACTGCCCCAAATGGAAAGGAGTAACAACTTTTGGCAGGAAAGCAGCCCTGGTCCTGAGAACCATCCTTTCAGCATGTAAGGTAAGAAGAGGAGGTTTGGAACTAAGAGCTTGAAGCTCACTTACCCTCCTTGCCGAGGTTATGGCTACAAGAAAAACCACCTTAAAGGACAACAGCCTCAAAGGACAATTATGAAGAGGCTCAAATGGGGACCCCATTAAAAAGGTTAAGACAAGATTAAGGTCCCACTGAGGCATTACAAATGGAGTAGGAGGAAACATGTTCGTAAGGCCCTTGATGAACCTCAGAACAACCGGAGATTTAAATAACGAAGGTTGATCTGGAAGGCACAGAAATGCCGATAAGGCCGAAAGGTAGCCCTTGACCGTGGCCACAGCACAGCCCTGCTGAGCCAAGGAAAGAGCAAACTGAAGCACATCAGAAAGATGAGCCTTTAAAGGGTCAATGGATCTCTCTCCACACCACTTTACAAACTTAGACCACCTGTAGGAGTATATGGACTTGGTGGAGTGTCGCCTGGCCGATAAAATAACGTCCACCACATCAGGTGGGAGAGAGAAGGAACTCAGGTTGCCCCGTTCAATCTCCAGGCATGAAGGTGTAAGCTCTGGAGGTGGGGGTGAAGAACCTGCCCCTCCGACTGCGAGAGGAGGTCTGCCCTCAGAGGGAGACGGAGCGGAGGGCACGAGGAGAGGTGGAGAAGATCTGTGTACCACACCCTTCTTGGCCAGTCCGGGGCGACCAAAATGACTTGGGCCCGGTCTTGGCGAATTTTCCTCAGAACCCGAGGAATCAAGGGTATGGGAGGAAACGCGTAAAGGAGTCGTGAACCCCAACTCAACTGAAACGCGTCCCCCAACGCCCCCTGCATCGGAAACTGGAGACTGCAGAATGACGGGCAGTGCGCGTTCTCTCGGGTGGCAAACAGGTCCACCCGAGGAGTCCCCCACGTCCGAAAGACGTGACGAACCACCTCCGGATGGAGCCTCCACTCGTGGTCGGCGGAGAACTGCCGACTGAGACTGTCCGCACGCACATTCAGCACCCCGGCCAGATGATTTGCCATCAGACAAATCTGATGGTCCTGAGCCCAGGACCACAGCCGCAGGGCCTCTCTGCAGAGACAAAGAGACCCTACTCCTCCCTGTTTGTTTATATACCACATCGCGGTCGTGTTGTCCGTCAGAACTTGAACTGACCGACCGCGAAGGGAAGGGAGAAAGGCCTTGAGTGCCAAACGAATCGCCCGCAACTCCAGAAGGTTGATATGAAACAACCTTTCCTCTGGAGACCAAAGACCCTTGATCTCCAGATCCCCCAGATGAGCTCCCCACCCTAGGGTGGAGGCATCCGTTATCACTGTGGCCACCGATGGAGGTAGATGGAAAGGCTTTCCTTGGGACAGATTGCCCTCCACGCTCCACCAAGACAGATCCGCTGCAGCTTCTCCGGAGATCTTGATCGACTCCCCGAGATCCCCGTTGTGCTGATACCACTGCTTGCGGAGGCACCACTGGAGCGCCCTCATGTGCCAGCGTGCATGGTTGACCAACAGAATGCAGGAAGCGAACAGACCGAGCAGGCGAAGGACCTTCAGAACTGGAACAACCGCTCCACTGTGGAATAAAGGGACCATCTCCTGAATGTCGAGAATCCTTTGAGGAGGAGGGAATGCTCGACACACAGTAGTGTCCAGTACTGCCCCTATAAACAGGTTGCGTTGAGAGGGCACCAGGTGAGACTTGGGCACATTGATCGAAAAACCCAAGTCGAATAACAGCTGAGTTGTCACCTGCAGATGACGCTGCACCATCTCTGGGGACTCTGCCTTCAGAAGCCAGTCGTCCAGGTAGGGGAAAACCGGAATCCCCGACCTCCTGAGATGAGCAGCCACCACTGCCATCACCTTTGTGAAGACTCGAGGTGCAGTAGTAAGACCAAACGGGAGGACCGCAAACTGATAATGTTGCGACCCAACCGTAAAACGGAGATACTTCCTGTGCGACTTCAGGATTGGGACATGGAAGTACGCGTCCTGCAAGTCGAGCGACACCATCCAGTCTCCTTGCTGCAACGCTTGAAGAACCTGCGCAAGGGTCAGCATCTTGAACTTCTCCTGTTTCAGGTAAAAATTCAAGATTCTGAGGTCCAGAATCGGACGCAATCTGCCGTCCTTCTTGGGGATCAGGAAATACCGGGAGTAGCATCCCTGACCCCTTTCCTGCTCCGGAACCACCTCTATTGCGCCCTTCTGAAACAAGGCCAGAACTTCTTTCTGCAGGAGAAGCAGGTGGTCCTCCGAGCAATAACCTTGGCAAGGAGGGTAAGGGGGAGGAAACTCCCGAAAGGGAAGGGCGTACCCAGTCTCTACGAGGTTCAAAACCCAAAGGTCGGTTGTAACAGATTTCCAACCCCGTAGAAAGTAGGACACCCGACCCCCCACAGGTCTTACATGATCCGGGATGGGGGATCTAGGGCTGCTTCCCTGAAGCCTCATTTGGAGCAGAGGAGGAGGAGGAAGAAGAGGGGTTACGACCAGAACCTCTCCGACCCCTTTGCTTCCCTCTATAGGAGCGATAGAGGGGATTCTGCTGCTGTTGTTGCTGCTGTTGTTGTGGCTGTCGGAAGGAGCGAAAGGATGACCTTCCGAATCCCCTAACCTTACGGAAAGTTGAACCTCTCACAGGAACCTGCAGACCCAAGGACTTCGCCGTTAACCTACTGTCCTTAAAACGTTGAAGAGCAGAATCTGCCTTCTCCCCAAACAACTTTTGTCCATCAAAGGGCAGATCCACCAGCGTGGCCTGGACATCCGCAGAAAACCCTGAGGAACGGAGCCAAGCTTGCCTCCTTGCGGCAATGGACGACCCCATAATTCTCGCCACAGAGTCCGCCGTATCCAGCCCAGACTGGATCACCTGCCTGGCAGCTGCCTGAGTGTCCGCCACAACCTCCATGAAGGACGACTTATCCCCCTCAGGTAACTTAGGGGCCAGAGTCTTTATAGAGTCCATCAGGGCATGAACATAACGCCCCAGCAGGCACGTAGCATTTGATGACTTCAATGCCATACTTCCTGAGGAGAAAGACTTTTTGGCCGCCTGATCAACTTTCTTCGACTCCCTATCAGCAGGAGATTGGGGGAAAGCACCCGAAGCATGTTTAGAACATGAAGCCTGCACCACTAGGCTCTCCGGAGAAGGATGCGTGGATAAAAAATCCGGGTCTCCTGGCGCAACCCTGTATCTCCTTGCCACCTGCCTGCAAACTGCTGGAGCTGACAGAGGCTTCTTCCACACCTCCAATACTGGTTCCAAGAGAGCCTCATTGAAAGGAAGCAAAGGCTCAGAAGCCGACGTCGGGGAGTGCAACACCTCTGTGAGCAGATTGGACTTGTATTCCACAGAGGGCAGCTGCAGATCTAACAACTCCGCGGCCTTCTTGATCACAACATGGTAGGGCGCCAATTCCTGTGGTGGAGAAGACCTTGCAGAAGCATGCTCCCACTCCGGGGTGGTATCCAAACCACTTGCCACCTCTATACCTCCAAACTCGTCCGAAGAAGAGTCGACCTCACCTTCTTCCACCTCAGCACGAAATCTTTCCTCCTCCAAAACCCTTTGGGCTTCACGCCTCGATCGATTCCGGGGAGCCGGCGTCGTCGACGTCGTACGCGGCGTCGGTGGAGCCAAAGGCATCGGCGTCGGAGGCGCCACAGGTGGAGTCGGCGGCGCCGGATGCGGCGTCGATGGAGTCGGCCTCGGCGTCAAAGAAGGCTCCGAAGATTGACCATCCATCCGAGGTCGAGCCGGATTCCCAACCGGCGCCGGAAACTGCCAAGAAGGCGCCATCGGCATAAAAGGCATAAAAGGAGCCTGAGCATATTGCTGCGGCACTCCCAGAGAAAACGCCATCGGACCCACGGGACCTGCTGGTGCTCCGGATGGGAAGGATGCTCTCTGAAAAATGCCATACATGGCATTCAGAAATCCCGAAGGATCCGTACCTGGAGCCGGGAACTGGGGATAAGGAACTGCCCCTGTATCCTCCTGTGGAGCCACCGGCGTCGGCTCCTCCGAATCCTCCACCGGAACCACGGAGTCATCAGGCACCGGGACAGACTCTTCCTGCTCCTGCTCCACATCAGATTCCACCCGACCAGGAGTCGAAGCCTTGGACGGCGCCGGAGACGGCGTCGGGGAACGCGCCGGAGTCCGCTTCGGAGAGGGAGACTTCGAAGACTTATCCGGAGAAGGCGAAGGAGACAAGATCTTGCTCTGACGTCGACGAGGCGAAGCCGACCTCGACCTCTTAGACTTCGAGGACCGACGCCGAGAAGAATGCTTCCTCTTCTTATGGTGCTTCTTCGACTTCGACGACCTCGAAGTCGAAGACTCCCGCCTGGACTTCTCCTTTTTCCTCCCTCTCTTCTCCTCACCGATCTTCTTCATGAAGAGTTTGGTCTTCCTCTCCTTCAGTGCTTTAGGATTCATGCTCCTACAGCACCCGCACTCATCCACATCATGATCAGAAGAGAGACACCATAAACAATTCTGATGCGGATCCGTCATGGACATCAGGCCTCCGCACTCCCTACAGGGCTTAAAGCCCGACTTCCTCGTCGAAGACATTCCGATTTTAACAAGAATACACCACTAGATTACAAAGTATCTAGAGAGCACTGGGAAAAAACCGTTGCGCGTCGACGGCGCGGAAAAAAGGGAACTGACGTCACCACGCCGACGTGGGCTTCTTATGGCTCCGATGACGTCGTACGGAGTCGCGTGCGGAGCCGATGTATTGTGACGTCGCCCACGTCGACGTGGAATGCTGGGGAAGAAAAGTTCCGTGGAATGCTGGCGCAGGGGATATTCACAAGGTGAGGAATCCACTGGCAGATGTATCCATCAGAAAGTAGTACTGGGAGCAGGTGCCTTAGGGGCAACAGTGTTGGGGGCTCCACCCTTTTTGCAATCACTAGTCCAGTGAGTTGTATTTTTGCAATGATTGCACCAGGGTTTCTTTTGACCTTCTTTCTTCTTTTTGGACTGTTGTTGGGACCCACCCTCCTTAGCAGTAGTTTGGGGCCCTGTTGAAGACTTCTGGTCTTTAGATTTCTGATCTCCACCCTTTTGGTCTGTTTTCTTCTGATCACCCCCTTGGCCCTGGTTCTGGTTCTTTTGCTTAACCCTGGTTCTGACCCATTTGTCTGCCTTCTTTCCCAATTCTTGGGGAGAGGTCAGATCAGAGTCAACCAAGTGTTGATGCAGTTGCTGGTTTTGACAGTTATTTAAAATCTGTTCTCTCATCATCAAATTATACAATCCTGTAAAATCAGATACCTTACTTCCCAGCAACCAACCCTCCAAAGCCTTAGTGGCACATTCAATGTATTCAGACCAGTCCTGAGTCTGTGTCTTTTGGGTGTCTCTGAACATTAACCTGTACTGCTCAGTGGTTAAGCCTAACCCATCAACTAGAACACTCTTCAGGACTCTGTAGTTTCTGACATCCTCTTCTCTAACAGTGAGGAGTCTGTCTCTGCCTCTTCCCTCAAAGGAGAGCCAGAGGATTGCTGCCCACTGATCTTCAGGAACCTGCTGTACTTTGCAGGCTCTCTCAAGAGCAGTTATCCACTTGTGGATGTCATCCCCACTTTTGTAGGGGGGCACAACCTTAGACAGGTTTCTATTGTCGAAAACCCTATCTTTGTCCTTAGGGACAATGCTGCCACCAGTGGGTATAGACCCACTCTCTTTATGCTGTCTAGCCTTGCTAAGTTTCTCTTCCATCAGGGCTACTTCTAGCTCCTGCTTCCTGATCCTCAGCTGGGCCTCTTGCATCTTGGCCTCATGTTCCCTCCTCTGAGGGGTGGTCATCCTTCTCCTGGAGTGACCTTGAGAGCCTCTAGAGCCATGGGAAGCATTGGAGTCACCTGAGCGATTCCTTTGCCTTCCCAGCCCTGTGTTAAGTCCACTGGGGAGATCCAGTGGGTTGAACCCACTGTCAGTCCCCAATAGCCTTGGTTTAGCTGGGCCAAGTATAACACTTGGCACTGGGCTAGTTCTCCCTTCATCCTCACTACTGTCAGTATCCTTTTCACTCTCATCCTCTGTGATAGGCATCCCATCTAAGGGGTGACTATTGGGAAGGGGTACTTCAGTGGCATCTTCAGAAGGGGGGCCTCCTGTTCCTGTCCCTAAGGGGGCTAACTGGGAAGCTTTCTTGAGTGCTCTCTGATTCTCATCATTCTGTAAGAGCTCTCTGAGCTCAGCAGAGTTTGGGTTCTTGGGCTGTTTAAGGCCTCTAAGAGTTGCCAAATGCCTGAGCTCATTCTGATTAAGGGTAGCAAAGCTGGTTGGTGCCCTCTGGGGGTCACTCTCGACAGAGATGGGTACAGTGGACCCCTCTGCCCCAGCCATTGCTCTTAAGTGTGGGTGGATGTGTTGCAATCTACCTACACTTGGGTTTACCTACTAAACCTATCTAGTAGTTGTAGTCAGGGTGTGCTACTCCCTTTGCTCTACAACAACTAAGTTCAGTAGAACTTAAGTATATCTAATCTTGTTTTATATGTACCTACAGGTACCTATGTGATCTTTCAATTGGTAACCAAGAGATTACAATGGTAAAACACAGCAAGCTCAAATCCAACCGCTGCTCACCAATGTGAGAAGTTGGCCTGGTATATGATGCTCACTAGTTAAAGTGATCACCTTGTACCATGCCAAGCAACCCTTATGGTGTGGTTGTAAGTCAACCTTTTCGGACTAGCTGCCCTAGTGGTAGCGTAGGCTAAGCAGTCTTTGAGGCTAAACTCGTGATGCGTGTTAAGCCAGCTGTTTTACCAAATGCAACCCCCTTTTATACCAATGAAAGGACACCACACAGATATATATTCAAAATATATATGTATTTATTTCTCAAAGTAACCCCTAGTCTCTTTATGAGCACAGGAGCACAAATCGTCAAACAAGATTATCACAGAATACACAGAAGTTGCACTTTATATGGATAGGCCCTGGTGGCCACTCGAACCATATACTAAAATAGTGGTATAAGTACCACGAACAGAAAAGGGAAAAGGCCTAGGGCCTCTAGAATCGCTGGGCCTACAAGGAGCTAACGTCAGTTAGTGACCAGGAGGTCCACGGGTGGCGTGTGCAGAGCAAATAGTCACACGCGTGCTCCCATAGGTTTCAATGGGTGCGTAAAAAGTACAAAGTTACTGCAAAGGAGATCTTCCGGGTTAACTAGGAACTTAAGATTTGGAACACAGGCACTAGAGATGTATTACTACACTTGGGCACCGGAGTACCAGCTTTACCTCACCCACAGGAAGCGGGTGCATAGGCCTCAAAGTGCGTCGGGTTTCTTCTATCTGTTCCGTTGAGCTTGAAGACAAAGATGCTGCAGGCGGTCGGTCCGGGAGAGATGCAGGGGATCCAAGAGTGGATCGGAGATGTTGAAGACCTGTAAGCAGAGGGGACAGTGTTCACAGTCACTAGCCAGTGACCAGCGTGGCACCAGGTGGGTACCAGGCGATGTCGGGTGCAAACAGGAAGGAAGGTGTAGCTTGACTCTGCAGCCACGTGGTCCCTGAAGGTCGACGACGTCCAGGAGTCGAGTCACGAGCTGTCCCACGCAGGCTCTCGCTGTCGGCGGTGTCGGCGACTTGATCGAAGCAAACAAGCCTTGGCAAAAGCAATTGTTGTAGGCAAGGAGTTTAAGCTGATGGTTCTGACCAGCAAGGTCAGAGGAACGGCTCCTTTGGAGGGGAGCAAGGGCCAGTCTGGAGCAACCAGACCAGCGGTGTTTGTCGTAGATTTCGTCGCCAAGATGGCCACTAGCCAGCGGGCCAGCAACCGGTTAGGCGCGTCGAGTGGCAAAATGCAGAAGGGCCCCACGCAGATCGTGGAGATGCTGGAGGGCTCACCTTTGGTGCAGATGCTGCTCGAGGGTTGGGCTTCTCAGGACCCAAAGCACAACTTGGAGGGAGCCTCGGTTGTTGCACTTGTCAGCTTGTCGTAGTCGTTCCAAGATGGCTGGCTCCACGTGTCTCGGTGCCTCCACGGGTCTCCTCTTTGCAGAGACTGTGGATCGGGCGGTGAGAGGTCTGGAGGTCCAGGTCTTGTCGGTCTCTGGGCTCGGGCTCCGGCGGGAGGCGGCGGCAAAGCAGACGGTGATTCGCTGGATGGTGCTTGCGTTAGCAAGGTGGTCACTCCCTGACCACAGGGGAGATTTTCTTCAGTCTTCTGTGCAGCAGAATGTCGAAGTTCCCGTCTTCTTCTTAGTTTCAAGTTGATTCCAGGATGTCTAAAGTCTTAGGACACAGCTCCTACCTTTATTCGGATTCTAGGGGCCGGACTACCTGCTAGGTCCCTCCCTATGGGTGGGACCAGGAAGGGGGGTGGTTACACCCCCAATCCTTTGTCCAGCTCGCCCCAGGCCCGGGACTGGTGTGCCCCAGGACCGGTTTGAACTGGCATATGCACCGAGGCTCCTTGTGAGCCACAGGCATGTCTGGTTTCTTTCAAGCCCTACCTGACCAATACACAAAATCCTGTCTGGGGTGGTGCTCGCACCTCCCCTGGCAGGAAACCCTTTGTCCACACCTCCCAAGCTGGAAGGACTCCCAGCAGCAGGAGGGCAGACTTGTGTCTGTGGTGGCAGCATCCATTTTGTGGAGCTGAGGCTATGTCTGATTTTACCCGGGTTTCAGGTACTGTACATGTCGTGTCCCTCTAGAAGGGTGGAATGCTAACCCCGTCGCCAGAATTGGCGAGGGGTTAGTATTCCAATTCGTATGACACCTTACTCGACATGTTTTGATAAAGCCAAACCAAAGATAGCATTTAACCGCGAGGTTCATAATGCACTTAAGAGTATATGGTATGACGATATCTGGAAACAGTAGAAGGAAGTTGTTCCGACCACTGCAGACAGGCTCAGCTCATGCCAGAGCACCATCTCACATGGAACCAAGCACTCTGCCTTCAGGATTGTTAAGGCCTGCCATAGGAGTGACTTATAGGTTACCAGGTGTCCCATTTAAGGTTAGGTATAGGTATACTACACCTAAGTAAGAGGCGATTACACCAACTTACCCCAGCTGAGTGATCAGCCAGTTGTGTCAAATCGTTAGGCCAAGCCTGGGGTGGCATAATACATGCTGCAGCCCTTGGCAGGCCTTGGGTACACCAATGCCCTGGGTACCTAGTGTACACTGGTACAGGGGCTGACAGGGTGATCCACTTCCAATTGGTTATGCACCTAGGGTGCATAGTTTTAATTTAGTAGAGAGAACAGCAGGCTGGGGGTCTGATTGGCAGGCCCACAGCCTCAATATGTCAAAAACCAGTGAAGCAAAAAGCAAAAATTTGGGGTGACCATAGGATAGCAGACCCTACTCTCCTACACATACCATCCTGGCGATGGGCTGGGGATCGATTTTCTACACTAAAAAGTCCTGCAGGACCAAGAGGGCGAAATTCCCATCCCTGTGGACCTGATTGTCCTGGCAGTAATGTTTGGCAAATGTGTGTAGTGATGCCCATGTTGCTGCCTGGCAGATATCCAGGACTGCGACACCCCAAGCCAACGATGTGGTCACAGCTTTTGCCCTGGTAGAATTAGCCTATAAACCCTCAGGAGGCTGCTTCCTAGCCAGGGCATAGACGATTTTAATTGCAGATAACGACACAGCGCAAAATGGTCCGTTTCTGCACTACCCGACCTTTTTTAGCTCCCATATAACCCACAAAGTGTTGGTCGCCCACCAGGAACTCTTTTGTGCGCACAAGGTAGAACCACAACGTTCTCTTTGGGTTCACACAGTGGAGACACTCCTCTTACTTAAAGGGATGCGGAGGAGCAAAAAAGGTGGGCAGCATGACTGAATGACCCAGATGGAATTGGGTCACCACCTTTGGTACAAATGAGGCACGGACGTGAAGCAACACCTTATCCAAAAATGTCATCATGTAGGGAGGCTTGCATGATAAAGCCTGCAATCCGCGCACCCTCTGGGCAGATGTTAAGGATGAAAGGATGTCTTGATGCTAAGCAGCAAGGGGACAATTGCACAACGGCTCAAAGGGAGCACACATAAGGTATGTGAGAATCAAATTAAGGTCCCACTACAGCATGACAAAGGGCATAGGTGGAAACATATGTACAAGCCCTTTTAAAAACCTATTTACAATAGGGGATTAAACAAGGAGGTTTGGTCCGGCAGCTGCAAGAAAGCGGAAAGAGTACAAAGATAACACTTAAAAGTACCCAAAGCAGAGCCCTGTTGGGCAATGGTAAGAATAAAGAGAATAATATTAGACAGCAAAGCAGAAAGAGGGTCAATGGACTTTTCTGTACAATACTGTACAAACATTTGCCAATGGCAGGCATATTCCATCTTAGTGGAAAGCCACCTGGCCACCAAAATAATATTACATGCTTCAAGAGGAAGGTCGAAAGCTATCAACTGTTGCAGCTCTATCTCCATGCAAGGAGGTGGGAAGTTGACAGGTTCGGATGGAGGGCCCTCCACTGCTGCTGTAACAGAAAATCCTACTGAAGGGGCAGACTGATCGGAGGTTCAATGCTAATTCGAAGAAGCTCTAGATACCAACTCATCAACCCAGGCTGGAGCCACAAGAATGACTTCGGCCCAGTCGTTCTTGATCTTCTTGAGAACTCTGGGCAGAAGAGGTATGAGCGGAAAGGCATACAGGAGGCCTGAGATTCACTCATGAGAAAAATGCCACTGAGCGATAGCCGCGTTGGAAACTCCAGCATGCACAACTGCTGACATTGCGCGTAGCCGGCGAGTCCTTAAAACGCTCTATCTGTCTTGGTGCCAAAAAGGCTAACGCCATCAAAGGGCATGTCCATCAGGGTGTTCTGGACATCCCCCAAGAAGCCAGTAGTCCTCAGCCAGGCGTGGTGGCGGAGGGCCACTGTCTTGAAAATCGCTCTGCCCAGCAAGTCGGCGGTGTCAAGGCCACATCGTATTGTGAACTTCGCTGCATCTCTCCCCTCAGCAATAACCTGAGAGAGCACTGTCCACCCCTCCTCCAGACACTGAGTCAGCACTTGCGCCACTGTATTCCACACATGAGTGCGAATATAGGCCCAAGAGGCATGCGGTGTTCACAGACCGCAGCCCTGAACTGGCTGAAGAAATCTTCTTCCCAAACTGTTCCGACGGTGCGGTAGGGAATGCAATCTGAGACGTGGAGGCTTGGACAACCAAGCTCTCGCGGGTGGGGTGTTGGGAGAGGAAGAGGAAAAGGGGGTCGCCCAGGGCCGGGCGATGGCGTCGGGCCACGTTCCTAACCACAGGAGCCCCTGTGTTGGGCCTGGACCAGGTGCCCAAAACAACGTCAGAAAGTGCCTCATTAAAAGGCAGCAGTGGCTCCGCAGAGGTAGCCACCAGCTGAAGCATTTCTGTCAGGAGGTTAGTCCTGATGGCCACTGAAGGGAGTTGGAGGTGGAGGGCCTCGGCTGCCCTACGCAACACCACTGCTTAACTTGCACCCTCCTCCGTAGCCATGGTAGGAGGAGTGAGCATGCCAAGGTCAGGAGAGGTGTCCAGACCACTGGCATCTCCCACTTCCTCTGCCCAGTCCTCAGACCCCTCCCAGTCCTCCACTTCCTCCGAAGGCTGATGAAAAGGCCTAAAATAAGGAGGCTGGACATCGGGAAAGAATGGTCCCATCGGCGTCGGAATCGGTGTTGAGTGACGCCGTTCCGGCTCCGTGTCCACATCGGGGTTGAGACCGGGGGCGACGCCGTCCGATACCACAGGCGATGTCGGAGGTGGTGCTGGTGGGGTCGACGTCGGTGGAGGTGTCACAAGGTCAACCGGCATAGACCGGGATCCAGGCCTGGATCCATGGGGGCCCTGCGGTGCGGGGCCGGAGCCAACAGTGATGCCAGAGCCGCCAACAGTGAAGGCGAGGACCCCCAGGGTATCCGCGGGGCTCAAAGGCGCGCTGGCGGGGCCCCACGGCCCAAAGAGGTGGGCCGTGGCTGACAGAAATTCCTGCAGCTGGGCCGGAGTCGCCGACGAACCCGGGAAGGACCGGTAGACTGACGGCGACACCGTAGGCTTCGCCGGAGCAGCGGGGGAGGCACCACCCGCACCCTCAGCTGCATTGCGCGACTGGTGAGGGGAAGTCGGAGAGCGATGATGCTTCTTCGACTTCTTGTGATGCTTCGTCTTACCTGACCCCGAGTGCGAAGACTTTGATCCTGACGAACGATGGCGATGGCTCCGCGACCGGTCCCTCGACCTCCCACAGGACCTTGAGCGGCGCGGAGACGACTGCCGGACTTTAAGCAACTTTCGGGACCGCTCTTGCAAAGTCTTCGGTGCCATGGCCCGGCAGTCGGGGCACGACTTGGGGTCGTGGATGCGCCCCAGGCAGTAGAGACACACGCGGTGCGGGTCCGTCACCGACATCATACGATGACAGTCCCCGCAAGACTTGAAGTCGGGCATCCCTACGGCACCAGGAGTTGATCGACTTGAAAAAGAGAGACAAAAAGGCCTAAAAAAACTCAGTAAAATTGTGACTGGGGGAACCACTCTCTCCAGATCTGCGCTTGCTGGCGTGGAAAAAGAAAGAACGGACGTCAGCGCAGGAGGGCGGCGTCTAAGTAGCTGCTGCGACGTCATCTTGGCGACCACAACGTCAACTATGGACGCGGAGCCGTACGCCACCACCTTCCGATGTGCAGGGGCACTGCTGACGAAAAATTTCCGGATCCAGTCTGACGCCTGGGGGTAATTCTAAGGTAAGAAATCTATCACTATGTGTTTCTTTCAGATATGAAGCACAATGCTCTGCGTTTTTACTTGGTCTATGGATAACTACAATTGAGGCTAGTCGTTGGTCATCTTGCAGTTCACCGCTTACTCTCTAAGTATGTATTGAGTAGGTGATGCGCCACTTGGGAGGCCATTCATTTATATAGTTCTATTGGGGTTCTATCGGGAGGCCATTGGCCCAATCGCCTTTCCCAACTGAATATTACAGATAATCGAGATAATTTCCTCAACAGTTGGATCGCTCTCCATGAATGTCGCATCTTTGGGGGAAAGCACGGGGAGCAGGAGTTCTGTCAAAAAGGCTGTTGAGAGACATGCCCTCACACCTAGCGTCCAACATCTGGACACTCTGCCAGAGTTCCACCCGCTAGAAGGCAGACTCTTGATGGGGGACCTCGGGGATCACAAAATCTGAAAGATTTATCAGACGCTGACAACATACATGAAAACCACCCTAGATACTACCAAGGAGGCGTGGCAGCGAGATATCCCCACACTCACGGAGGACGATTGGGCGGAGGCTATCGCGGATCCGCGATATGCGGCGGTGGCCACTAAATACCGATTTATACAATTCAAGTATTTACATCGGGCATATTACACTCGGCACCGCCTCTGGCGCATGAACTTAATTGAGTCTCCCACGTGTCTCAGATGCGGCGCTGGCGACGGCACCTTCATACACACGGTGTGGGACTGTGGTCGGTTGCGCCCGTTCTGGGATGCGGTTCTGTCATGCTTGGGGGGAGTGCTGGGCTGGGAGCTGCCCCTCGATCCCCGATTAACACTATTGCACTGTACCGAGGAGATAGGGGGCAATATCTATAAGCGGCACCTTCTGTTTCTGGGTTTGACGCTGGCCAAACGAGATATTGCCCAGCATTGGAAGTCCTCTGCCCCGCCCCCGGTTTAGACCTGGAAGAGGGCGTTGGATCGCTGCATGTCCGCGGAAGAGGCAGTATTCTTCGCAAGGGGTTGTCCGAACAAGCATAGTAAAGTCTGGAAGAGATGGGCACGATATCGGGGCATCGTATTATCCGTACGGGCGGGTGCAGCGACATTGGACCCAATAGAGAGACTGATTAGAGCCCCGGTGGCTTTCCCTTCGAGGCCCCATGACCTATGAGCTGCTGGAGGGGAACCAGAATATGGAACGAACACTGATGGGAAATGTTGCATATCCATGTTGGACTGTGGGTTGGTGTGCTGTGCGGGAGGGGGGGAGGGTTTGTGGGTCTGATGTTCTGCAGACCAGGGGGGGGCCGAACAGGGATGCCAATTCTCACTATTCTTATATCCGTATTGGTACCATGTATAGGGGTGGGTTCCCCCAGTGTCCTTAAAATGCCAATAAAGTTTGTTGTCAAAAAAAAAAAAATGCTGTTGAGCCTTTAGCTGTGGCAGTGGTCACGGCAGTGTAGAGGCGGGCGTAGTGCTTCGCAAACGCCTCGGTGATATCTTGCGGGTCGCTCAAGCTCTTGCCTGTCTCTGTGGAGAGCATGCAGACCTATCTGTCCACGCACTCCCATCTCTCAAGCCAGGCCAACAGTTTACCGGCCTTATCTCCAATTTCATAAATTCAATGTCTTGTCATGACTGCTTGACCCTAGCTGCCTCCATTGCCAGGTCTCTATATTTATATTTTTGGAGTGTTAGTGCGTGTACAGTTGTCTCTGTGCGGTCGCTCGTCAACCGAGTTTCGAAGTCAAATATGGCTTCCTTGAGTGTCTCCATCGTCGCTCCCTTTTCTTTTTTATGGCCCACCATAAGGTTGAGTTCCTGACCCCTTATCACTGTTTTATAGGCCTTCCACAAGACCAGTGTCAACTTCTCTAAAGTCTAGTTTTCCTTGAAGTAGGAATTTGTAGACTGCACCAGGCCAGTGTATATTTGTGGAACCTTCAGGCACCATGGGTGCAGAGATATGGTCCGACTAGTGCTCTGCGTCTCTACAGCATGACAGGCCCACAGAGGGGAGTGGTCTGAGATTCCCTGGGCCAGATGGCGCAGATCTCTGAAATTGGGAATGCGATAGTCCAGGGTGAGAACAAAGTCAATTCGTGAGTGACTATTATGTGCCAATGAATTAAATGTGTAGTGTTTTGCCTGCAGGTTTTGGGTGCGGCAGACATCCACAAACACGAGAGCCAGCAAAAAATCTGCCAATTTTGAGTGGCTGCGCAGATGATCCTTCGGGGGGGGAGGGGGTGACAATCTTCAAGATAACACAGTGTCATATTGAAGTCTCATCCTATCAGGAGCTTTCCCTCGGGCATATTTAGTAGGAATTTACTCAGGTCCGGCATGACTTTGCTATGCAATGCCAGTGGCATGTATACTGAGACAATATTTAATGTTTTTCCCTCCCACCAACCAGTAAGTAATGCAAACCTGCCCTGTTCATCTGCCCAGGCCTGTTCGACCATAAAGGGAAATTGTGTCCTTAAAAGAATTCCTACCACCTTGCTCGGGAGGTGAAACCAGAGTGTGCCACTAGCCTATAGCCCTACCTGTCTAGAGCTCTGCAGGAATTGCCAACTAAATGTGTTTCCTGTAAGAAGGCCACATCTAGTAGATGTCATTTAATGTATTGTAGTACCAACCCCTGTTCAATTTTTTCTCCCAGACCATTAATATTCCAAGAAAGCATCTGTTGCCTGGAGTTATTTGCCGTGTCCTTCATGTCCCAACGGCAAGGAGTGCGACTCCCCTCCCACTCCCGGAATAATGTGCATTCATAGGGTGATTGTGGAGACGCTATCTGATTGATACTTTGTGATGGTGCATCTACCTCACCGAGTGTATTAGTCTGAAAATATGGCTGCCAATCCAACCTATCCCTAACATTACCTACTGTGGAAACTAAATAACTATTCTTTCTAACTAAGGTGATCCCTACTCCCCTCCCTGCCTCCATGCATGGCGGGCTCAGAACTACCCGCCTCCCCAACTCTGCAGAGCGCCTGTCATCCCTACCCAATGTTAACACTGGAGATGGTGTCCCAGCCTCCGCCCCACCCCATCCCTCAGCAGAATAATAAGGCATGCATGGTACCAATAATAAGTAAGTTGTCCGAATTGCCATTGGAACCATAGTAAGTCCCATCATAGAGTACTGCCTCATATTGCCGAGCAATACAGTCAATCCTGGGCACCCCAGCTGCCCAAACGTTATCTTAGTGTGTGATAATGTCTCATGAGGGTGTTCAAGTAGTGCCATACTCCCACTGAATTACTCAGGTAGAGCTCAGGGAGCTGTTGTTGGGGTTGGTGCCTCATCAATTGGACCCCCCCCATTGGGGTGAGTGTTTCCCCTATTGGACTCGACGTTCCTCTGTGTTCTTCTCAGTCGCTTGTCCCCTTTCACTATTGAGTCAGAGACTCCCACTCGCCGCCATCCATCTAGCCACTCCCACGTCTCTTCCGGGCTTGAGAAGAACCAGACCTTTCCCTCTGCCTTCACTCCCAGCTTAGCTGGGAAGACCATTACGTATTTCATCTCTTTCTCTAAGGGTTTTTTTGACTTTCATGAAGCTTCACCTCTCTTTCTGGACTTTAATTGTGAAGTCTGGAAAGAAGTTGACTCTACTGGTTTCATAATGCATCAGGGGAGCACTGCGAGCCATTTGTAGTATAATGTCCCGATATCGAAAGTTGAAAAAGCGGGTGAGGATCGTTCTTGGGGGGTGCCCCTGGTTTGGTTCATATACCGGCACCCGGTGAGCCCATTCCACAGAGAAATATTTTGAGAGGCCATGGGGTTGGAGGTGTTTCAGTACAAGGTCCTCTACGAATAGATCTGCTGCTGGACCTTCTACTTGCTCAGCGTCCCCAATAATTCTCACATTATTAAACCTGGATCTCGCCTCATACTCGTCGAGCTTGGTCTCAAGTGTCATGTTGGTGTCATAGAGTTCACAGGCTTGATGTTTGAGTGTGTTGCTGTCGGCCCGTAGATTCGCAGTTGGCTCTTCCACTTCAGTTACTCTTGTGCTCATGTTTCTGTGATCTGCTCTGACGAGTAATATCTCTGTGGTTACTGAGTCTATTCATGTTTCAAGTGAGGCATGTACTCTATTTAGGGCTGTCATAATGTCTTGTAAGGTTAAGTCGTCCTTAGTAGAGGTTGCATGGGTGTTGGGCTGCATGGAATCCTGGGAGCATTCGACGACTTCTTGAGTCTTGTACCTGGCAAATGTATCTAGCTTGGTTTGATGGGAACTGCGTGCTCCCCTTTTGCCCATCGTTGTAGGTGATAGGAAGTGAGGCAGCGGGATAGTCTATTAGTTACTAGCACCCCACTAGGCTGCCTGTGAATATGGCGGTACTCCACGTGGCCTGTTGGGTTTCTCCCGGTGGGGCTGATTGGTCGATCACCCTCACTGGGGCTCCTGTATGTCCCTTCCTGTCAGACCACTCTGTAATTGTGCCAAGCCACCATGTCTGGAGGAGGGGGGGTGTGTGTTAGCTGCTTCTCACCCCTGATGCGTATTGATTGTTCAGTTCAAGCCTGGCACTAAAGCGCTGTGTGTTGGAGCATGTCCGCTGGGTCCCTCACCATGTCGAGAAGTCTCTCCCAGGCCAAGTTCCTGCTGCTTGATGGGAGCCTTGTGAATGTGTTGAGGGTGAGTGGCAGCACCGTCGACCCCCTGTGTGGGTTGTCACTCCCATCCCAAGGGCTCCTCCACCCCTGCTGATAACTCATGTGATGGATGTGTGTGGATGTGATCACTCTGGCTCTCTCCTGCGGGTGTTTTCTAGTACGGAGTTCATCATGAGGAGTCCAAGGAGCTGCTCAGTTATGTCGGAGGGCCGCCCTCACAGACCTGGATCCGGCCGGCTCCCACACTGTCTGGCGGCCTGTGGCTCTTTCCGTGGCTCTATCCTGACCACACTAACCTCCCAGGGAGTATACCCGCAGATACACCGCAGATGTCTCCCACTTGCCTCCACTGCTGCCCCCACCGATACCACTGCTCTCCATCGTGTTCTTCACCGCAGCCGCAGGACTTGATCCACTCCTCTAAAGTAGTCGGGCCCGCAGCTGGCCACCAGAGACCTGACTCGATTGTCCGCTGCTTGCTCGATGTACCTATCTCAACTCCACCTCACAAGGGAGGGCATGGGCTTACCCACTCCACTGACTTTAGTGCACTTGGCGCTGGGGTTCACGTCACTCCAGCTCTCGGCCTCAAAGGGAGTGCAAGAAATGGCCCAATTAGCATGCGGTATTCACAGACCGCAATGCAGGCTGGTAGAAGAAAACATCTTCTTCCCAAATGCATCTAGTCTATTGGATTCCCTATCCAGAGGAGCAGAAAGGAATGTGCCATGGGACATTAAAGCCTGAACCAATACGCTCTTGTGGGCTGTTGGCTGAGGAACCTTGGATCGCTCGGTGCAGGGCGATGGTGGCGTGCAATTGTCCTGTTCATAGGAGCCCCTGTGCTAGGCTTGGACCATGTGCCTTGGACATCTGTCAATGCTTTATTAAAGGGCAAGAGATTAGTTGTGACCTGCAATGAGGGCAGTTCGAGGCCAAGGACCTCTGCTACCCTCCTCACCACCATGGCATAAGATGCCCCCTACACCATAGCCACACTAAGTGGAGAATCATACCAGTATCTGGAGATGTGTCCAGTCCACTGGCTTTTCCGTGATGTTCATAGCAGTCCAATTGTTCCACAGGAA
Source organism: Triturus cristatus (assembly GCF_964204655.1). NCBI lineage: Eukaryota > Metazoa > Chordata > Amphibia > Caudata > Salamandridae > Triturus > Triturus cristatus. Next base: position 1,182,731,210 of record NC_140581.1, on the reverse strand, counting down.
TGTCTAGCTGCTGTTCTGAAGGGTCCATGGACCTCTCCCAATCCTCACCCATGCCTGAAACCTCCTCAAAATGTACAGGCAACAACGTAGAACCTCTTGGCTCAGTCGGCGCTGGAGTTGACGTCGACCAATGTTGATCTGACTCCGAGTCGTCGAGTAGCAGAATGGGGCTGGTGCCGCCGGAGGCATAAACTTCGGGACCGATGTAGGAAAAGATCACTTTCGCATGACTGGCGTCAACCTGGATCCAGAATCGGATCTATGAGACCCTGCTGGAGCCGTCGGCGTAGAACATGGAGGGGCCTCCTCCAACTCCGTGGGGCCTGAAGGTTCACCAGAGGGATCAGCCCCCTCAAATAGGCGGGGCAAGGCCTCATAGAATTCCTTAATTTGAGCGGGGGTCGCTCCGGCTCCCAGAAATGAGGGGAGGCGCAGAGTCAAACCTGGCTTCGGCTCAGCAGAACCGTGCCTACAGCATTGATGTTCCTTACCTGTCTAATCGACGTATGACAGTCCGTTTGGACTTCTTTTTATGCCTTTTGCCTTAGTGTCCGGAGGACCTTGAGTGTGAAGAATAGGACTTGGCTCCTACAGAGGTCCTGCAACCTTCTTTTCCTCAAACAGGTCCGGGATCACCGAGGAGTCACGCTGGAGGATGCAGACTGCCAGACTGCAAAAAGCTTCAAAGATTGCTCCCGCATGGCTTTCAGCACCATGGCCCAGCAATCCGAGCACAACTTCATGTAGTGATCGCACTTGTGGCACCACAAGCAGATGAGGTGGGGGGTCGGTTACCGACATGACGCAATGACAGGCGTCACACGGCTTGAACCCTGTACGTCTAGATGACATCTTGACACACAAGAATAATTGTTTTGTTGACAAAATGTCAAAAAAAGCCAGTCAAAAAGAGACAGAGGGGTAGCTCTTATCCGGATCAGCACTTAACTGGCATGGAAATAATTAATTGACATCCGAGCGCCTGGGTGGCACCTATATAGGTGATCATGACATCATAACCAATGCTAAAGATGCCAACGATGTCACGCAAAGCCAAACGGACCTACACAACGGCGCACAGGGGTACTGCTCACGCAAAAGTTTCCGGACCCAGCCTGACACCTGGGAAATTCAAAGATAGGAAATCTGCAGCTATAAGTCTCTATCAGATTGCTCTTTTTCCTGGAAGAATGTCCTCAGTCCAGAGCATATGGTGTTAGAGGCCCAGTACTTATACTCATTTTAGCCTTTGAAGTAGGGAGACTTCAAAGAAAGGCCTTTGTAGTGCACAAGACCCTGCTCTTCCTGGCCCTGGTTCCAAACACACTACAGGGGGCGTATGCAGCACTTTGTGTGGGGACAAGCACAGCCCTATTCAGGTACAAGTATCAGCTCCTCCCTCTCACCCTAGCTCAGGAAGACCCATTAGCCTGGTGATAGGCTATCAGGATATGAAGGGCACAACTCAGCTCCCTTTGTCTAGAGGGAATGCACAAAGCCCATCTGTCATCCTACCCAGACTAGCATTCTAGGGACAGGCAGAGGCATAGAATGGTTAAAGTAAGAAAATGCCTACTGTCTAAAAGTGGCATTTTCAAACCTGCAATTTAAAAGCCAACTTCAAAAAAGATGTGTTTTTTAATTGCGAGCCCAGAGACACCAAACTTACCTACATCTTTTCCCAATTGAAAGTTACACTTGTAAAGGGCAGCTCCAATGCTAACCTTTGTGAGAGATCAGCCTTGCTGTAGTAAGGAACAAGTGACTTACCTTTGGTAACGTATTATCTGGTAGAGACACAGTCTAGCCACAGATTCCTTTCCAGATTTCTAGATCCAGTCTGACACCTGGGGAGAATTCAAAGTTATAATCTGCAGCTAGATGTCTCTATCAGATAAATGTATTTAGCAGTTTTTCACTAGCAGGACATGTACAACTCAATATCACCTATCCTACATTTTAAATACATTGCACCATGCCCATGGGCTACCTAGGGCCTACCTTAGGGGTGACTTATTTGTAATAAAAGGGAATGTTTGGGCCTGGCAAGTACATGAACTTGCCAGGTCGACATGGGCGTTCAAAACTGCACACACTTAGGCGGCTTAGGCGCCAACGAGGATGGTCGCCTGTTAGCGGAGCTCCATGGTGGCTCGGGAGGGTCGTGGACTTGCCGGCGGCGCCTGCACCGCATTCCGTCGGCAGTTGAGGACAGTGGTGCCAGGCAGTCTTGCGGAGCTAGGAATGGCTGTAATTTCTAACAAAGATGTCGGTATTTGATGTTGCGGCGGGCGCTCTTCATTATTTGAAATCGCGCCCGCCATTTTGTTCAACTGCTGCTCCAATTTTTTCCTGTCACACGGAGCGGCATTTATTGGTTTATTGAACACCTCCTCACACCCAGATGGAGCAAAATTACCAGCAATTAATATCATTCATAAGCAATAGTAACAGCTACTATGTAATTACTGTTACCATCAGATGGGGGCACTTGAACAGTGGATTTTATTGAGAGCCAGCACCTGACACCTGCACACACAAAGTAACCCAAGAAGAAGGCAGAGGCTCTGATGCTGTAGAGCCACAAGTCAGGAAACAAATCCTTCACAAAGTGGTAACTAGGTAAGGAGAACTCATGGCACTCCATTGATCTCGTGGATGGGGAGTTAACTCAAGGTCCTTCACGGTTCTTGGTGTCACAATCTGTATCCTTGGAATATGTAGTGTGCCACATAATAGAAGAACTGTCACTCATCCACCATCACATTGGTTCTGCACTACCAGCAGTACTGCAGCCAATATGCAGGGCATTTCAACAAACTGTTAAGACAACAGCTAGAAAGAACGTAGTTGCTGTGTTGCCTTTGTGTTCATGTGCTTTGGATTGTTTCTCTTTTTCCCTGGATTCTCTACCTGTGGTCAACTTTACTTTTTATGGGGAGAACGAAGTCTGTGCAGCGCACGTCTATTGCTACTCCTTCGCCAGTGCCGTTAGAGGATTATAACCACTTTAATACCCTCCTATCAGGCATGGAGGACTCTGACTGCAATTCTATTCCTCCCTCTATAGGAACTATGCTACCAGCATCAACTATTCCTATTGCAACTACCAAACCTTCATCTAAAATGAATACTCCCTCTTCACTTGTGGCTGGCAAACGTGTTATAAAAGATCCTCCTTTACCAGCCATTTCTCCTCCACCTAACTCTATGGACTTACTCCTTGAGAAGATCCGAGCTCTTAGACCTTATATGGAAGAAACTAATAAACATCTTCACAATATAGAGGATAACTGGGTGTGCATGGAAAATAAAATGACGCAAATGGAACAACGTATGGATTTCTTCCAAGCAGTGGCGATCAAGTTTCCTCATTATGCAATTCGAAATTGCACATCTGAAGTAACAAATGGAAAATCTTGAAAATCGTAACAGACATAACAACTTGCATATTTATGGTTTGGCAGAAGGGTTGGAGGGTCCAGACCCTATTACATTTTTCAAGTCTTGTCTTCCAAATATTTTTGATTTACCGGCCTCTCCAATTCTGAACATTCAAAGAGCCCATCGTCTGTGTCGCAAACCATGTACCATGTCTTCACCTTCCAAGCCTAGAGGGGTTATCATCTACTTTTTGGAATATACTGACCTACTGAAAGATATTCCAGCAGCCAAACTTAAAGGAAGAGTCTCTTGGCAGGGTTCCACTCTTTTCTTCTCCTAAGATTATGCTAAGGAAACAGCAGATAGGAGGAAGACGTGTTTGGACATGAGACCAGCTCTTCGCAACCTGAATGCTCGTTTTGGTCTGTTCCATCCTTGTATGTTTAAAGTGACTTATAAAAACAAGACTACTACTTTTGAGGATGCTATGATGTTACAACAGTTTTTGGTCACTTGCAGGGAAAAACAAATAGACATAGCCAGGCTTTCAAACATCTAAATTCTATTGTTATTTTTGATAGTGTTGATTAATACTTATTGGTTTGTTATAAGCATTTACTGTAACTATGGCAGTTCACTGTTACTCATTTATCTTTCCTCTAATTAGGTGCGGTCTTCGTATTCGATAGCTTTAAATCTTGTCGCTGGTGTGCTCCTCCCTGGGTTTCCCTGATCGGCTGTATCGTCTTACATATGTGGTGTCGCCACCCCCATTCCATCCCTGTCTTTTCTGGTATGTCAACATTTTTCTAATTTCTATGGTCCTTCTTTTTCATGTTCTTTGTTTTATCTTTGCTTTCTTCCATTTCTCTTTTCTTTCTTTCATTAACAAATTGTATTTATTTATTATTCTATCAGTATAGTCTTGTTTGAATTTTTTACGTTTTTTCTCTTTATGCACATTCTTATACTTGCTCTTCTTTTTCTTTATTAATCTTCTCCATGTGTCATTTTTTATACACCATTCAATTTTGTTGGTTTATTGCAAATATCCTTTCGATAGTTTATATTGCATTTTCAATTCTGATGTGTATCAACCACTATTGCTGTTTTATCTCACTGATATATTTTGTGTTTAAGACTTATTTCATGGAATGTTAAGGGTTTGGGCCCGCCTATAAAACGCCAGAGAGTTTTAACACATCTTTCTCATTTAAAATGAGATATCACTTTGCTGCAGGAAATTCATTTCTAGAAAAAGAAATTTCTAAACTTAAATGGCAATGGGTTGGTCATGTTTTTGCTTCCCCTGGCAATGGAAAGCGTAATGGTGTTGCCATCCTGTGTCATAAACGGTTCAATGTTCAAGTGATTACTCAAGATACTGATACAAGGGGTAGATAGGTATCTACCTCTTTACTAATCAATAAACTACCCTAAACAATTTTTAACCTTTATGCACCCACTTCCCCAGACAACACCTTTTGATCTGACATCCTATCAACTTTGATGTCTTACAAAGATGATTATTTGGTAGTTGGTGGAGATTGCAACATTGTCTTTGATCCCATCATTGACTGTAACTCTAAATCGAAATTTATTCCTTCCCGTATGCACTCTCAATTTACATCTGCTATCGAACAGAGATCACAGATCCTTAGTAGATGCTTGGAGATTATGTAACCCTACACTTTTAGAATACACGTTTTTCTCCCGTGTACATCTTTCCCAATCTTGCCTAGATTATCTGTTCCTCTCCAAATCTCTTTCGCAGTACATCATTAACACTAGTATAGGATCCATATTAATTTCAGATCATGCACCAGTCACCCTGGATCTGGATCTTTTGCCACTGTCTCAAGGGATCAGAAGATGGCGATTTAATAACTCCCTATTATTGGATCACACTTTCACTCAAAACTTTGAATCTTTTGTTAATTCTTTCTTGAAAATGAGAATCTGTCAATTTCCCTTCAAATTATTTAGGACACTTTTAAAGCTGCCTCTAGAGATTTCATCATATCTTTTGTATCTCGTAAAAGGAAAGCGTCTCTTAATCAATTGAAATCGCTTACAGCTTGTATCAAGCAACTAGAAAAAAAATATTTGCAAGGTAACTCTAAAACTTGTTTAGGAGCGCTTGTTAAATACAAATTGACCTTTAATAAGTTATCCACTGAAAAAGTGAATTCATTTTTAATTAGATACTATGCTAAGTACTACAGTGGTCAAAATAAAGCTGGGAAACTGCCAGCAAATTATCTTAAAGTTAAAAAAGATCGCACTAAGAATGAGCCTATCCTCAATTCTTCTAATAATATGGTTTATAAGAATGAAGAAATTTTAAAAGAATTTACTCAATTTTTTCAGAATCTTCACACCCCGTAAACTACCATATGTCAAAGAGATATTCCTAATTTTTTATCTTCAATTACTCCTCCCTCTCACTCTGATATAGATTTGACATCATTAGATGATGATATTCAAATTCAAGACATCTAAAATTCTATACGCACTATTAAACACGGTAAAGCCCCAGGCCCTGATGGCTTTACTATAGAATTTTATTTGCATTTCTCCAAACTCTTTCTTTCCAAATTACATCAACTATTTCTCCTCACTATTCTAGTGGTTCATTTCAAAATGCTTTCATATGTCTTATTCCTAAAGGAAATAAAGAGCATATATTATGTAAAAACTATAGGCCCATTTCCTAAATTAAAGTATGTTATAAAATATTTGCCAAAATTCTAGCTCTTCCTTTAGAACCCTTACTGCCCCATTTGATTGGTCATGAGCAATGCGGGTTTGTAAAAGGTAGACATAGTTCCGATAACACTCGCTTATTCTTTAATGTACTTAGCAAATCTACTTTTTGTAAATATCCCATTGCCGCTATCTCTTTAGATGCAGAAAAGGCTTTGGACCGAGTTTACTGGCCTTTTATTTTTTCCACTTAGTCTTGGTTTGGTTTTGGATCTACATTTATTAAATATGTATCTTTGCTACATTCCTCTCCTACATTTGCTATTTTAGTTAATGGTCTTCTCCCTTCTTCTTTTTCCCTCTATCGAGGAGTTCGACAAGGTTGCCCTCTCTCTCCTCTTCTTTTTCTCCTCGCTCTTGAACCCCTTTTGATTAAGATTCGTTCAAACTCCCAAATAAAAATTTTCACTATGGTAATAATCAGCTAAAAATTTTCGCCGATGACATTTTATTATTTATATCTCATCCACAACCTTCGTTACCAGCCTTCTTATCAGAAGTGGAACTTTTTGCATCAGTCTCGAGCTATAGGTTAAATCCAGACAAATGTGAAATTCTTCCATTAAACAAATTATGCTTTCATGCTGATTTCATCTCTTCTAAATTCCATTGGAATTCAGCGGAAATTAAATATCTTGGTTTATAGTTTACTTCATCTATTAAAGAAACTGTTTCACTCAACTTTAAGGAATTACATACGACTCTTAATTCACTTACTTCCCGTTGGAATCCCCTATTTTTGTCTCGGTGGGGTCGCCTGGACACTATAAAGATTATGCTGGCACTCATAATACACTTTTATGTCTCTAATATTCCGGTAAATATTTCTAATTCTGAATATAAACAACTTTACTCAATCCTATCTAAATTTCTCTGGAATAATAACAAAGCTTGTATGTCTATTCATAAACTCAAAAAACACAAAAACCTAGGGGCAGTAAATTTCCTGAACGTCTTTGCCTATCATACAGCTTTTTTCCCTTAGACAATCTTCCTTGTTGCTACAGGAAGACAATACATTTAGCCTACCCTTATGAACAAAGATTGAAAAGTTCTTTTTTCATCCATTTCCTTTTAAAGAATGTATAACTCTATCCCATAGACCCAATCTTTATTTCTTTTTATCTTTAATAACACTTTTGGCACTCTTCTCTTTGGTACAATAAACTTCTTAAGATTAACAACAAGTGTATCTTCTGGAAAACTTGCCATGCTAAAGGTCTTCGTGTAGTCTATAAACTTTTACATGAAAATAAATGTATTTCTTTCTGATCGGCTCAAGCATGTGTTGCTTTACCTAACTCTTATCAATCTCATTATACTCCTTTAATTTCTCTAATTCAATCAACCTACGATCAACTTGTGTCGGTCCCTACTTCTACATCTCCCAACCTTAAGATTCGTTTTCTTCTAGCTTGCTCTCCATCTGCGTCTCAACTCTATAAACAGATCACATCTCCTCCAGATAGTCGACCCAAAACAGACGTTGAGCTCTCATGTGAGTCCGTCTTTCAGACCTCCTTTTCTATTCCTGTTTTGAATAAAATCTGGGCTAAAATAACGAAAACCTATAGAGCAGCTAACACTACTCAATCTTTGTTTTTCATTTATAATAGGCTCATGTACACTCCTCTCTCCTTACACAAAATAAACTCTACTATCTCCTCTTCCTGTTGGACATGCAATGCCACTTCAGCAGACTTGAAACACATGCTTTTGGAGTGTTCTCATGCCTATAACTTTTGGTTACAGGTTTGGCAACAAATTAATATTTTCCACACACAAATATCCCTTTTCATATTATTAATTTATTCCTTGGCAGTGTTTCTGAAGACTGGACTACACAGTCTAATAATTTTTACATAATTGATTTAATTCTAGCAGTTGCTTTTCAGCAGATTACTAAGGCATGGAAGGTTGCCACTAAAGTATCCTTTCAGGCCGGGTGGTATGGTGTCTGCTACAATCACAGACTTGACAGAGCATTTGTTACTCCAATATCCCTCATAATCAAGAGTGATTTTTTATGGCCACCCATTGCTAACTTTTTAGACATTCTGTAAGCAAAACAGTTCTTCATACTCCCCGGAATGAGGAAATCCCTAAACCCCCATGAATTGTATTCTGTATTGATTTTTTGTGATATTTAACAATGAACTCTCCATTTCCTCTTACTCTCTGTTATTTGAGTATAGCTATATAGCGGTTAGATTCGTATACAATGAATATGATCTCATTTTTACTCTCCATCTTTCTTTATATTTTTTATATACCAACCTAATATTCCTTATATATGGACTTTTTCATGTATGTATTGCATTGTGTTATTTCTATTATAAATAAAATCCTTTCTTAAACTAAAAAAATAAAAAAATGCACATAGGCTCTGCAGTGGCAGTCCATAGACAGGGCTTATCATGTGAGTGGTACAATCAGTGCTGCAGGTCCACTAGTAGCATTTGATATACAGGCCCTGGGCACATGTAGTGCACTGTACTAGGGACTTATTAGTAAATCAAATATGCCATACACGAAGAAACCAAATGCCTTTGCATTTTAGACACAGAGCACATGCACTTTAGCACTGGTTAGGAGTGAAAAAGTGCCCAGACTCCTAAAACCAGCAAAAACTAAGTTAAGCGCACTGTCAAAATAGGAGGTCAGAAGGCAAAAAAACAGGGCAAATCATGAGCAAAGATGCTAGGTCTAACATCTATGGAGAGGGAGCGCTCCATCGGGCTTGGCATTCTGCTCAGAGTTCTCTATGCTCTGTGTTCTTTTCTGGAGGGTTATTCCTTGAATGTGCTGTGCATCTTTTGTTATGGTGTGAGCCTTGTCACGCACTCAATGTGTTATGAATATTTTGTTCATGTTTGAATGTGGATTTCAAGGCTGGTGCTGCCTTTGTTGTTGGTTAGAGCAGCAGCCTATGAGGAGGGTTCGCGTACCGTGGAATCCAATTATATTGCTACTTGTTGCTGCAATAAACATGCAGTAAAAAATCTACCTGGATTTCGTGTGGAATTCCTCTTGCAAAAATGTGTCATTCATTTTCATTGTTTCAATATGTTAAAAAAGGCCACAGAGAAGAAATGCACTGTAAATAACAAAGAATGCTCTGCAGTCTTGTCTTCTACTTGAAATGAATTATTGCCTAGTTCACCAGTGGGATTAGAGACACAAAATGAAAGTTTTATATAACAGAAGTGAGTCTTCTAAACATTTTATATAGTAACTTGTGCTTTTCTAAAATTGGTATATTAATAATTAAGTACTGTTTAAGAACTTTGAATTGCTTACCTTTGCGTCAGTATTATCTTCAAATTGTTGCCTGACAAAGGTATCAAAGGCATCCCAGACATTTTCAGTCAAATTACCGCCGATGGACCATAAATAACAAAATACAAATGTTTGACACACAATGCTGTTTAGCCGTAACTGCTCCTGTTCAAATGACCAAACAGACAGGGATTACAAATGTGAGCAACTAAACAACTACTGTAGTTTCAGTAGCGGATGTATACCATAGTCATTAGCAAACAACGAAATAATCATGTCATTTCACATACCACCCTACCGTCTAAGGCACAAACAGAAAGTGTAGGTGACAAGGGGAGATGTTCTAGCGACAGGATGATGGAACATGCTGGTCAAATTTTTCTTTAACGGGACAGCGCTATTTTTTCCAGCTATTTTGTTTCCATATTCATGGGGGTATGAAAGAAAATTGGACATCTCACATTTGCAGCACAAAAGCAAAGAGTTTCCAAATACAGCAGTCTCATAACATCGAATGATATAGCTCATGCTCATATGAAGCAAATTAAAACAAACTCAATAGTTATAGAATATTTGATAGAAATGTTAAAAAGAAGTCCTGAAAGGTCAAATGCAGAGCTTATATAGGAAGTTACCACATAGGATACAATGCAGGGCAATCAGGGAAAGGATTCTTTATTTGCTACGTGCACCAGTCAGTCAGTCAAAATTCTTTATTTCACAATGTTTCCAATGCATATACAGTGCACAAGACAAGAACAGCGGTAATAGAAAATTTAAATATAATATGTGATACCTCATAAAAACAAAATTCAAATCCATATTTAAAATCCTAAATTAAAACAAATAAACAGTCATCATAAAAACGTAAAGTGCATTGTGCCATCAAAATAGTCAATAGTCCCCTTATTTCTGACCTTCACTCTGTCATTCTTTCATTGCCCTACTGCTATTGCGAGAAGACCAGAGAAACAAGGCCGTAGCATGACGCACAAAGGGATTAATCAATTGTTTAAAAAAATTTGACCAGGGCGACATTGTTTACAAAATGGAATTTACGCAAAAGGGAGAATAAACATTTTCCTTTGTAGATCGTAAAACCTGCAAAAAAACAATAAATGCAAATCTGACTGGGCTGACCTTTCATCACAGAAAAACTGGCAAATCGTTTAGTAAATATATACTTTGGAAAACTCATCATCAAAGGAATGAGATTCATACCGAACCTAACTATAATAAAACTATGGATGGTGGGGGAGACTTTTTCCGCCCCCACCGTAATGGTAAACGGGACCGACCGCCAGAGGTGCGGCGGTCCCACTATGGCAATTAGGATGCGCCTGCCACCATGGCGGTCGCATCCTGCATTTTTTACATTGCGGCGGGGGGTGCGGTCAGCAGCACCTGCCGCAATGCAAAAAATGCATGCTGTGCATTGGCATGCACAACGTGACAGGCACCACGCGGTGCCTGCCACCTTGTGCATACCAATGTAGGGGGGTACCATAGGTACCCCCAAGTGCAGCCCCCCACCCCCTCTGGGGGCCCGAAATGGGCCCCCAATGTTTTCACTGAATGCCTTTCCATGGCGAAGTCTCCGCCATGGAAAGGCATCCAACTGCAGTCATCATAATATGAATGGCACCGCCACCATATTGTGTCTCTTTTCCTCCCGGCCGACAATCTGACTGGCGGAAAAGTGGCAGACGGTCTTTCCGTCTGCCGCGGTGCCCCTCGCCATACTAATATGGCGGGGGTGAACCAGGGACATTTGGCGGGCGGTTGCCACCACCGCGCCGGCAGTGCTACCGCTGGCCCGGCAGTGGCGATCCGACCGATATCATAATGGGCCCCTTAGTTGGGGATTTGACTCAAATACTAAGTATGAATTGCCAACCTGAATGGAGAGGGGGCACATAAGGTACAGCTTTACTGAGGGTTTTTGATGACTTGATCCTCCACTCTCTCCTGCAGTCTTCTCTAAAAAGATTTGTTTGATTCTTGCTTTAGACACAGTCATACAGCTAGATGCATTAACATATAGATCTCCCAAACCCAAAATTCCCAGCGTAGATTTCACATATTGCAGCCAAGCGATCGTATGTACATTGTCTAGGGCTAAACAGTCTCTAATAATATTTTTGGTCAAGTTAACAGTGTCTATCTTCCAAATCGAGCACCATAACAAAATAGGTGCTAGCCTTGCGATGTCAGAAAGATATGGGGCCTCAAGTTCAATATGGCAATCCTAATTTGTACAGTTATGTGGGGGACTAGTAATGTTTTATAAAAACCATCCTCTATTTTATTGTAAATGGTCAATTGCCGCCATCCCTCACACCCCATTCCATATGTCACGGTATAGATAGTTTTTACAGGATACACCTTTTTTATTACCTCAATAGGCTAAGACTCCAGCTTCTTAATAAAGCTAAAATTGGTCCTTACACTTTTTTTCCATAACTAGAGCTCTGTTGTCAACCATGGTTGTTTTCTATCAAACAAAACCCCCAGTTAAGAAAAGGTGTCCACCACTGCCAGCCTAACTGACTCTATATGGAACTCAGGAAGTCTGTTGGGACGTGCTCCTGCCACTAATTCGAAGGATTACGCTTCATTATCACGAAGGTACAGACTGATTGTAAACTTTGAGTAGGCCTCTATCAGTTTTTGTAGTGCCACCCCAGTTGTTGCAATTAGTACTACATCATCTGCATAAAGGAGTACAGGGAGGGGCATTGCATTGAAAAAGGGTACATCTTTGTAGATCTAGTCAGGGCTGCCTGCACCCCATTCGTATAGATTGAAAATAAAAAGGGGGCAATAACGCAGACCAGTCTTATGCCCTGTTTTATCAAGAAATGCCTGTTAACTTCCCAACCCTACCATAATGGGCACAGATAGTAGCTTGGACATACATCTGACAAATAAAATTGATTATGGCTGCCTCGATGCCCATCTCTTCCATAATAATGCATAGCTTGGAGAGGGTAACACAATCAAAAGAAGCCAACATATCCATAATGGCCATATAGATCAACTTGGGTTCACCATCGTATATTTAGCTATGGTCTAACTCAAGTTGAGGAATTGGTGGGAGGGGCGCTAGAGGGCGCTGAGCAAGATGGCCGCAACTCTGTGAGGCTCCTGCTGCTCAGGACACGAATCACCAGGCATCCTCCCCTGTTCCTGATCCACACGCCGATGAATGCACATATGAGGTGGACATAACCCTTGCCCACCTTTCATAGCCAATATTGAGCAGAGATCTGCCGGGAAACACCCGGAATTGGCCTCTAACAAGATTGCGCCGGATTACAACAAAATGGCGGCCGCGGGCCTCGCAGTCATCTCCAGATAAAAACTGCCCCGCTGGTGCCTGCAAACCGTCGCTACTTACTGATTCTGAGGAGATGCTCCACGCTTTTCACCTTGCTCTTGCGCCGCTGGCTGATTAAAGTCTCTGTGGAGGGGTCCGCGATGGCTTTCTGCCACTACCCTGCAGAGCCGCACCGGAGCGGGCTGCGGTGCCTTCCCGCCTCGTGAGGTCTGAAGAGCTGCTCTGAAGCGAGAGAGCTGGGGACTGTGAGAGTGCTGCTCTTGTCTCCGAGGGCGACGCTCCCTCCTACTGCTGCTGTGGCTGCGACTGGACCCCGTGGGAGCCGCGGTGGTGGGGGGCGCCGGCTCACTGTGCCACCCGGCCTGTGGGAGGTGCGACAGGCCTCCGCTGCCTTCTGTCGGGATTGAGCTGGTGAGTCTGCTGCGGTGACCAGATACCCCCGATTGCTGCCCAGAACTTACTGCGGCCACCCGCGGGTGCCTTCCGGCCCCCCCGCGCGAGCGCCTGCCGGCCCCCCCACGCGAGCTGCTCGTGTGGGGTTGCTGCTTGCGGGCGCAGCTCCCAGCGGGTATCGGCTGCATCTTCCCGGCCCTGGGTGCTGCCGGCAGCGGACCTGCCTTACCTGTGCCAGTGGCAGGCTGCAGAATTTGACATTGGTGAGAGCACTTGAAGGAAGGCCCCATGACTAGTGGCCCGGCCCATTGACCCCGCATATTATCCTCATTTACCCGCTCCACCTGGCCTCCCTGTGCTACCGCGGGCCCGGCTGGATGCTGTGGGGTTCGCGGTGTGGGGTTGGGGGCCGCTGGTCGGAGGGGCTCGCTGCATTGAAGGGAGAGTGCTCCACAGTCGCCGCCCACTATCTCTGTTGCCTTGGTGGGTCCACGACGATGGCTGGTTGTTCCCCATTACCGCCCTGCGCTCTGCCTCTGATATCCACGGATGTAACGGGCCGGCTGGTTCCCTCCCATACTGCGCTTCTCCTGGTATACGCACCCCGCTGCTGCCTACACCTGCACCCTGTCGGATTGAACCGTGGTCTGGCACGGGTCCGCTGCCCCTCTAGCCACTGCCGGATGCTGATCCTACATACCATTGGGGGGGACAGCCCTGCTGGCCAGCTCTTGTCCTGCAATCCTTTAGCGACAACAATCGCTCGGATTGCCGCAGCTCACCGGGATAGCTTTCTCCACTGGGTGCCCACTCCTCGATGACTGTTGCTTAATGTAACCGCTGTGAGACTGGCCTAAGAGGTGAGGCGGCCTGTTTCGCACCACAGGATAGATTCTTTAGCACAGATTGCCCCCCACACTCTGGGTTCACTCAACATTGTTGAAACACAAGCAGAAGCTGTGCAGAATTTTTGTCAGTCTTTACCCCCTACTTGCGGGGCCTGTGACTCCCCTTTCACTAACCAATACTAACCCTCCCGTCTTCTGGCGCAGCTCGCACCCAGTCATGGGCCGCACAGACCCTAAGCAACCCAAGCTGAATTTTGATGCCCGAAAATCCTCGCGGTCCCAAACAGACGTGGAGAGGGAACAGCGCACCACCTCTGACCAGCCCACGTCCGCTGACGATTTGAAGACCCTCCTTCTCGCTATACAATCTAGCCTCGCCTCGATTGAAGCGAAAATGGACAATATGAATGCGCGCATTGACACCCTTACGCATTAAAGTGATCAACATGATGAGCGCCTTAAAGAGACCGAACAGCGCAAAGCAGACCTAGATGATGCCTCCGCCACCATCATCGCGAAAACATCAGACATGGAAAAAGTCCTGAAACTAATAGCAGCCAAAAATGAGGACTTAGAATCAAGCTCCAGGCGCAACAATTTAGAAATTCTTGGCGTCCCTGAATCCGCCACCACCGGGAGGATGGAAGAATATGTGGAGCGTATGTTGGTGGCCGCATTCGGAAGGGAAGCATTCTCCTCCATGTTCATCGTGGAAAGAGCGCACCGCTCGCTGGCCCCCCGTCCAATAACCGGTGCGCCCCCCCGGTCCCATCATTGCACGGCTTCTCAACTATCGGGACCGAGACACTGCTCTCCGACTTGCTAGGGAGAACAAAAAAGTTATTTTTGATGGTACCGAAGACTCCATATATCTAGACTTCACAATGGCTGTGCAAGAGGGGCGCAGGAAATTCCTCACTGTGAAGAAAAAGCTCCAACAACTGAATATTGACTATGCCATGCTCTTACCGGCGCGCCTCAAGATCAACCATCTAGGGAAGCAGCATTTCTTCACCAACCCTCAACATGTTTATGACTCCCTAAAAACTCTTCCTAAGCCGGCGAGCGACCGCTCTTCCCCCTCCAGGTGCTCGCATGCGGACAGGAGTGCCTCGGATGTAGAATGACACCAACAGCCGGCTCCGCGCCAATAGTATCCCTTTCCACGAGGACACTCTTCATGATGGCGGGCCTCATCTCCCCTGACAACTGCTTCTTGGTATTGGACAAACTGCACCTCTGAAGACGAATCGCGCTATGCGAACTGGACTGGAACAGATCTCTTCACATACCTCCCAAGCACCCTTGCTGATGCACGGGGTTTCTGGTTGCCCTCTATCTGCCACCCACTCAGGAGAGCCCTAAGAAATCTTGGTTTGAAATGTTTCATTTGCTGATCCCACTATCCCCCGTTGGGGCTGACGGAAAAGGGGAATTTATGGGAGGGGGTTGGGTAACTCACGGCAGGATTGGGCTGCTGTTGTGGGAGGGGGGAGGACATTGGGAATGTTTTTTACCATTGTATATTGCACCTATTAACACACATATGCCTCTGCTGACTGTCCAGACTCAAATACACGCATTCTACCGCGGTGTCAAACAGCATCACCACTATGGCGTCCCAACCTAGTCCTCCAAAATGTAACCTCTTAACTTGGAATGTGCGCAGTCTGGGGAAGCCCCGTAAATGAAGACTCATCCTGTCTAATTTAGATCGCCACAATATTCAATGTGCTATACTTAAGGAAACGCATCTTGCCTCCACCACACCCACCACTTTTGCATCCCGTTGGGCAGCTTTTATATGTTTTTCATCCTACTCCTCATATGCTCTGGGTACTACTATCTTGGTGAAGCGTATGCTCCCCTACACCCCCATGGGATCATACAAAGATCCACAAGGTCGTTACAGCATCCTGTGGGGAAGGTTGTTCGCTCACTCTTTTACCCTGGTCTCATGTTAGGGGCCTAACACCGATGATCCAGAATTTTTCCGACTCCTATGGGGCAAAGTGCTTGACATTGGGTCCACGCACCTGATATGGGGGGGGGGGACTTCAACGTCATGCTAGACCCGACAATGGACAGATCACACCCGCAACCCCATCACTACTCCAATGCACACCATGCCCTAAACAGCATCAAGGAAGAACACAAACTATTAGATGCCTGCCGCACCCTTCACCCCCAAACTCGAGAGGGATCTTGCTTTTCCACTGCTCATTCCTCCTGGTCACGCATAGATGGCTGGTTGATAACTAAGGGGTTAGCGACCTGGTTAGTACACGCGTCCCATCTCCACCGCACATATTCTAACCATTCACCTGTCATCCTCACCCTTGCGCCGCCTCATGAAAAGTCACCCTTCATCTCATGGCGCCTCGCCCCTCAGACACTGTTGGATCCAATCTTCAAGGAGGAACTAGAACGGGAAATTACAGATTTTTTTCCCCGCAATGACACATCAGTTCCACAATATTCCTCTGTGTGGGAGGCCTTTAAGGTCACATTACGCGGGATCTGCATTGCCAAAAGTGGGGGGGTACTGAAGGATATCCGCACCACACTTCAAAAATTAGAGCGGGAACTTAAGCAAACAGAATTGTTAATACAAGCCTATCCCACCCCTGAACTCCAGTCACGCCTAAGAAATTTACTTACGGAGTACCAAGAAACGGCCGAACACAAATGTAAGTTCAGGGGAAAATATCATCAGGTGCGTCGCTACGGAGAGGGTGAGAGACCAGGCAAAGCGTTGGCTTCCGTGATTCCCCCCCCCTGGATTCTCCAATACTGTCTTAGAAATGGAAGATGAGGATGGGCAAGCACAAAAAAACACTTCAGATATAGTGGATACCTTCAAACGATTTTATGAAAATTTATATAAGACACATAGAACGCAACCTGTGGATTTCACTTCCTTCTTCGAAGACACCGCCATTGCGTGGCTGGGGCACAACCAGAGAAAATTTCTCATTGCGCATCATGAGGATGAGGAGATTATTTCCCCGATAATGCAATTTCAATCTGGCAAGGCCCCTGGCCCTGACTGCCTTCCCGCCAAATTTTACAAAACTTATCGCCATCTCCTCATCTCTGTGTTGCGCCATGTCTTTGAAGAGGCACGGAATCGGGTATCCTGCCCTCAACAATGCGCAAAGCTCTCATTGTCTCCTTACCAAAACCCGTGAAACCCATGACGCAGTGCAACTCATACAGGCCCTTGTCCCTTATCAATGTGGACGCCAAAATCCTCGCCAAGCTGATCACCAATCGCATCAGCCCACTTATGCCTGTCTTGGTCCTTCCCAACCAGTCCGGGTTTGTACCGAGCGGAAGCACGTCCCACAACCTACGCACCTTGTTTGCGCTTCTCCATGACATCGACCCTGAAATGAACGCCGCAGCCATCTTCCTCTCTGCCACCAAGGCATTTGACTCCTTGGAATAGGACTAGCTCGCCTGTGTCCTAAACCGTATGGGATTCCCCCTCCCGTTTCTAGCATGGATACATTTATTATACACTGGCCTGCGGGCCACGGTGCTGGTCAATGGAGCCCAATCTTCCCCGTTTAAGATTGCCAGGGGCACCCAACAAGGATGGCCCCTCTTATTTGCTCTGGCTATCGAGCCTTTAGCCGCTAAGGTCAGACAACACTACCGTGATCATGCCCTCATTTATCCAGAGAGACAAATATTGATATCACAATACACAGACGATATCGCACTCTATCTGCAGAACCCGAGTGGGAGCCTTAACCCTATTCTCTGGCTGTTTATCCTATTCGGCCATCTCTCCGGGGTCAATATTAATTGGGGGAAATCTCAGATAAACCCCCTCACTGACAACACCCCCCGCTTCATACCTTGACTATCCTCTTATGTGGTGCGACGACACACTCACCTACCTCGGCATAGTCATTTCTCGCAATTGCGAGGAGCTTATGAGAGCCAACTATGGACGCGTACTTGACCTACTGACCGAGAAAATCACCAAATGGATCGCCCTTCCCCTATCCCTGGCTGGAAGAGCCACCCTCATCAAAATGGTGGTCCTCCCCAAACTTCTTTACCTATTCATCAATATCCCCTATGCCCCCAGTAGACATTTCTTCAAAGCTACCAAAACTCAGCTCATGCGTCTCACTTGGGGAGGGAAACAAGCAAGGCTGCGTTGGGACACCCTTACACGGCCCTTTGACGCTGGCGGAATTGAAATACCGGATCTGGAGTTATACTACCTATGCGCCCAAGCTCACTTTGCCACATACTGGGTAAACCCCCCCTTACATGCCCCATCTTGCGAAAGAGGATGGATATATGTCCCCAACCCCGTGCACTGCCTACCTGAGCACTCCCGCAGTCCCGTGCCGCTCTGCATCCACCACGGTACAATGCACTACTAGCACCTGGCACGAACTAGCTCAGACACCGCAATACACCTTACTGTACTCCCCCCTCCTTCCTATTCTTGGCAGACACGATAGCCCGGTCACACAAGAGGGTGGATGTCGCCGGCTACTCCGTAAGCTGTCCATTCAGACCTGGGGGCAACTTTATATTGGCGGCAAGTTCTGCACCTGCGATGAATTCTTTGGCACCACATCTCCCTTCCCGTTAGAACGGTTTTACTACATCAGATTACGCCACGATGTACGGGCCCTCACTCCCTGCTTCCCGCAACAACCTATCACCGTGTCTCGTCTGCATGCCCTTTTACAGCAAACTGCCCCCTGATACTTCATATCCTTACTATACTGCATAACACAGAAAGACAGTATATACGACCCCCCCACTGGCCAGGAGGCGATGGGAGGAGGAGCTGGAGCTGCCCCTAACTGATGACCAATGGTCGTTTTGCTGCAGACAGACTGGAGACTTTTCCTCAAGCAGTAGACTAAGAATTATCCATTATAAATATATCCATCATCTGTACTACACACCTGCAAGACTACACCGACTGCGTCTCCGCGATAGCGATCGATGTGATCGCTGCGGATACGAGGGAGCAGACTTTAGGCACGTTGCCTGGGACTGCCCGCCTGTACGTAGATTCTGGACTGAGGTAATGATGGCACTGGACCATATGACAGGGATACATATTCCCGCAAATCCTCTTACAACCCTTTTAGGGTACACCGAGACACTGGCCGTCAAGGTGCGACAATACGTTTACCTCACGCTACTCCTCTCTAAGAGACGGGTTGCTTGTAGATGGGGAAGAGGAAGGGCACCCAAATTCAAAGAATGGCTACAGGATCTCATTTATTGTCAAGAACATCTGCACATCTATGCAGAACTCCTACCTCCCTCCTCCAGACCGCGGGACATATGGGCCCCCCTTCAAGCGTATTTATTGGAGAGAGCTACAGACACAGAATCAGACGCTAACCCCTGAGACAATGAGATGGGTCTCACGCTAAGTGACTGAATAGAGGCTTGAAATACTCTACCCTGAAAAAAGCATGCTACCCTTGAGGAACGACAGGTTACTAGACACCATCACTACATCACTCAATAGTCAGCATACGTCAGCACACACAGGCACCCTCTACCTGCAAATATATACAAATGGTACGGTTGTTATTCTGTTTATGGTTTTCTACATGACTACTCATGAATGCATGCTGAACCTACTTCATCCTTTATCTACTGACGCGGCCGGCCCGGAGTGGTTGTAAGCGGCTTGCTGTGTACTCCCTTTTCCCGGTTATGACGACTTGCTATTGATTACTTTGCCATGCCGGCCCACTATGGGATGTAGGCATCAAGCTGTGGACAATGTTTTGAACTCTTAATAAAGTTGAGGCATTGGTCTATGGTCCCTTTGCCTTTTTGTAAACCATATTGAGATGCTATCAACATTTTCCTCTCTCTGGCCCAATCCTTCAGCCTGTTCAGCAGAAGGCACAGCAACAGTTTTGCTGTGCTGTCTAACAGGGAGATGGGTCTGTAATTTTGAGGACTGGACTTGTCCTCCATTTTAGGTCAAGCCTTTGACAGCACTTGCGCTGTCTGCAAGACCTGTTGTACCCTAGTCTGTGGCCTGTGGCACACCCGCTGATTGCTATTGGCTGTTGTTTGTGTCAATCAGTAATGCAGCTTTGTTATTGCTGCATTTCTTTAACTGTTCCTCCTTTGTGTGCTTAGTTCTGCTTCTGGTGATTTAACTCAGAGAGCATTTTGTTTGGCCATCACACTGTGCAGCGTTTGATGGCCCCTGCTCCCTCTTCAGACGAAGGATCAAAAACAATGAATGCTATTTAATATCAAGAACAAAGCACTTGTTGGGCTAAGAAACAAGTTAGATTGTCTGTGGTAAACTTTGTGTCTTCTTGTAAATTGGATTTCACTCTATCTTTATATGTTAAAAAAACACACATGCAGCTAGTAACAATGATACCGATTCAACTACAGTGCGACTTTTCTCCTTTTTTATACGAGTGCACACTTCTTTCTAAACATGTGATGAAAGAATATAACCTGTTTACACCAACATATACTTATTTTTTCCTGGCACTTTTCTCTAATTTATTAATAAATTGTATACACATTTAACCACTGTGTATTTGTTCATATTTAAACACTAACTGGGTTGAGGTATTGTAAGTTGTCTGCACATTCGCATTTGCATCACTCATGGTTATCAGCAGTTCGAAACATGCCTGGCAAGACTGATGTCCTAAAATAACAAATTTTGTAGCCATTATTTTTGTGTTTGTTTTATCACTCTGCATGCCTCTAAGTGATTGCCAGTGACAGCCTATAAAGCCAGCTCCACCGTGCATGCTGCTACACTTGCAAAGTTATCCTAATTAAGGAACCTATACCGAACATAATTAACTGCATGTGTATATGTGTTCAGAGGCATGCTTCTCGATGTAGGACTTGTGGAAGGGCAATGGTCAGCATACCCTTCAGCACTACCCTTCCCTTATTGGATCCCGATGTGTAGTTGCTCCAGTGCGTTTCCACATTGCAGATAGCGACTGTTCTTCAGAGCAGGAAGTATGTCAGTTGTTACCCGGCGAAATCATAATCATTTTATTGACCTAGGGAAGGATGGAAGGCTGAGTGACCCATGCTGATTCTAACCGTCACCATGCGGTCGAGCACAGATTCCTGGAAGGTATTCATTAATTAGTACACTCAGCACCATAACGGCTGGTATACCCCAGTTAATTTTGTTTGTTAAGTGCACACTGGTAATTAAATTGCTTCTAGGTGCTTTCGTGAGCAGTACCAGTGGTACGTGTAAGAGAGGTTTGCACTGAACGCTTGTGGTATTTTATGCTGCATTCATTGCAGGCAGGGAGGGTGAGGTCAACTTTAAAATTTCATGATGTATGACTAGCGGGCCAGAAGGTCTGTTATGTCCCTAAAAATGTTGTTTGTAAGGCGCACAACACGTAATTCAATTGCTTATAGGTGATTTTCTCAACAGCAACAGTATTAAGTGTGAGGGAGGTTTACATAGAGGGTGCTTGTGGGATTTTAAGGTAGGTATGCATTTCTGGCCTGGTTAGATGATTCAACTCTAGCTTTTCATGGTGTTTGACTAAGCGGTACTTGTTGCTGGAACGGATCTCCATCTCTTCAGAGGTTTTGTAAGACACCAGGTTAATGGTCCATACATGTAATACCAACAAAGGCAAGGTAACGCTAGGCTAGCATGACAAGGTCACCATAGGCGAGCGAGACTAGGTCACCATAGGTGAGCAACACAAGGTCACCATAGGCGAGCTGATCAATTCTACCATAGGCGAACAAGTTACTTACCTTCGGTAACGATATAGCTGTAAGAAACATTAGTTAGTGAATAATTTCTTACCTTAGAATTACCCCCAGGCATCAGACTGGATCCGGAAATTTTTCATCAGCAGTACCCCTCCGCGTCAGAAGGTGGCGTCGTGCGGCTCTGCGTCCACCGTTGGCAACGTGGTAGCCGAGATGACATTGCAGCAGCCACTTAGATGCCACCCTTGCGCGCCAGGAACACAGAGCCATGCAAGATACTGACCACTGGTGCATTGAAACTAGGGCCCTGAAAGGGATGACCTTAACCCTATAAATCAGTTTGCAGAATGGTGGGTCGGTAAGGAATCTATCACTAACTAACGTTTCTTACAGATATATAATTACCGAAGTTAAGTAACTTGTTCATCTGAAAGAAACATGTTAGTGATAGATTCCTTACCTTAGAATAGATACCCCAGCATATCAACCTCGGTGGTGGGTCTGCAAACCAAGATCACACCAGGAAGTCCCGGAGAACAGAACGGCCAAAGAAGCCGTCTCTCCGGACTTGGCTGTCCAGGCAATGGTGCTTAGTAAAAGTGTGCAATGAGGCCCACGTAGCTGTCTGACAGATGTCTTGTAAGGGGACACCACGTCCCAATGCCGTAGTGGCAGCCGTTGCCCTGGAGGAATGGGCGCGCAGCCCCACCGGAGGCACCTTTTTTGCCAGAGAATAACAGGCTTTAATGCACAAGTTACTACTTGTGTAACGATATATCTGTAAGAGACATTAGTTAGTGATAGATTCCTTATCTTAGAATATTTCCCAGGCGTCAGACTGGATCCGGAAAGTTTTCTGCTTAGCAGTACCCCTGCGCACCAGTAGGTGGCATTGTGCGGCTCCGAGTCCGTCAGTGGCATTGTACGCGCCGGAATGATGTCACAGAGACTACTTAGGCGCCACCCATTCACGCTGACGTCAGTTCTGTACACGACTTTCCGCGCCGAAACGCAGAGCCATGCAAGACACTCACCATAGGTGCATAAAACTAGGGCCCTAAAGGGATGACCTTAACCCTAGTAATCAGTCCGCTGAATGGAGAGGATGGGTGGAGCGGTAAGGAATCTATCACTAACTAATGTCTCTTACAGATATATCGTTACACAAGTAGTAACTTGTGCATCTGAAAGAGACACGTTAGTGATAGATGCCTTACCTTAGAATAGATACCCCAGCAATACCAACCCCGGTGGTTGGTCTGCGAACAAGATTACAACAAAAAGTCACGGAGCACAGAACGGCCAAAGAAGCCGTCTCTCTGGACCGTACTGTCAAGGCAGTAGTGCTTGGCAAACGTGTGCAGCTAGGCCCACGTAGCTGCCTGACAAATGTCCTGCAAGGGAACACAGTGTCCCAAGGCAGTAGTGGCTGCAGTTGCCCTGGTCGAATGGGCACGCAGCCCCACAGGAGGCTCCTTCTTGGCCAAGGAGTAACATGCTTTGATGCACAAAATAACCCACCGGGAAATGGTTCGTTTGTGTACAGCCCGACCTTTCTTGGCGCCCATGTAACCAACAAAGAGTTGATCATCCACCTGGAACTGTTGTGTACGCTGCAGATAGAAAGCAAGCCCCTGTTTCGGGTCCAGACGGTGGAACCACTCCTCTTCCCTGGAAGCATGTGGAGGCGGAAAGAAGGTGGGCAAAGTGATGGTCTGCCCGATGTGAAAGGGCGTAACAACCTTTGGCAAGAAAGAAGGAAGGGTCCTTAAAACCACCTTGTCCGGATGAACAGAAAGGAAAGGAGGTTTGGAAGAAAGAGCCTGAAGCTCACTCACTCTTCTGGCTGAGGTGATAGCAACCAGGAAAGCAGTCTTGAGAGTAAGAAGACACAAAGGACAGTTATGAAGAGGCTCAAAGGGAGCACACATCAGAAAAGTCAAGACAAGATTCAAGTCCCACTGAGGCATTATGAAAGGCACGGGAGGAAACGTGTGTGTAATGCTTTTGAGGAAACGGTTAACAACCGGGGACTTAAAAAGAGAAGGCTGATCAGGAAGCCTCAGGAAGGCAGAGATGGCTGAAAGATAACCTTTGATAGTGCCCAGAGCAGAGCCTTGCTGGGCCAAGGACAGGAGGAACAGAAGGACCTCAGAAAGAAGAGCCGAAAGGGGGTCTACAGCTTTCGCTGTGCACCATGCCACAAATCTGTTCCATCGGCAGGCGTATACCGTTTTAGTGGAGGGACGCCTGGCTGCCAGAATGACATCACAGACTTTGGAAGGAAGATCGAAAGGTGTCAACTGTCGCCGCTCAATCTCCATGCATAGAGGTGGAGACTGGACAGGCTCAGGTGGAAGACCGTCCCCTGCTGCTGCGACAGAAGATCCTCCTGAAGAGGAAGACGGATCGGGGGATCAATGCTCATACTGAGTAGCTCGGGATACCATACTATTCGAGCCTAGTCCGGAGCTACAAGAATGACTTGGGCCCGGGCGCGCCTGATCTTCTTCAGCACTCTGGGCAGAAGTGGTATAGGCGGAAAGGCGTACAACAGACCGCAACTCCACTTGCGACGAAAAGCGTCTCCGAGCGAGTGCCGCCTTGGAAATTCCAACGCGCAGAACTGATGACATTGCGTGTTCTCTTCGGTGAAGAATAGATCTAACCAAGGCTCTCCCCACTGCTGAAAGAGACCTTGCGCCACGTCTGAGTGCAGATCCCATTCGTGATCCATCATGCACCGGCGGCTGAGTACGTCCGCCCTAGCGTTCAGAGAACCTGCCAGGTGTTGAACCACCAAGGTAATGGCGTGATGTTCCAGCCATGACCAGAGGCGCAGAGCCTCCTGACATAGGGTCCACGACCCCACCTCGCCCTGTTTGTTGTAATACCACATGGCGATGGTGTTGTCCGTGAACACCTGCACTACACTTCCCCGGAAAGAGGGAAGGAATGCCTTCAGTGCAAGCCGGATCGCCCGCAGCTCCAGTAGGTTGATATGGAGCCGGGATTCCGCCGGAGACCAGAGGCCTCTGATCTCCACCTCTCCCATGTGACCACCCCATCCCAGGAGGAATGCATCCGTCACCACTGTGTGCTCCGTTTGGGGAAGGGAGAGGTATCTGCCACTGACCCAATCGCGGTCCGTGAGCCACCACTGCAACTGTCGTGCAGCGCCCTCCGAGATCTGGACGTGACCGGACAGGTCACCCTGATGCTGTGCCTACTGGAACTTCAGGTCCCACTGCAGAGCCCGCATATGCCATCTGGCATGCATCACCAGCAGGATGCAGGAGGCCATCAGGCCCAGCAGCCAGAGGGTCATCCTGACCGAAACCCGGGATAGAGGCTAAAAGATCGGAATCATAGCCTGAATATCCTGGACTCGCTGCTCGGGAGGATAAACCCGAAACAACGTCGAATCCAGAACCGCCCTGATGAAAGGGAGCTTCTGAGAGGGGCTCAGGTGCGACTTCGGCACATTGATGGAGAACCCCAGCAAATGCAGGAGTTCGGCCGTAGCCTGGAGGTGGGAGACGACATCCGGGGGCGAGCCCGCCCTAAACAGCCAGTCATTGAGGTAGGGGAAGACTGACACCCCGGACCTGCGCAGATGAGCTGCGACCATCGCCATCACTTTCGTGAACACCCGAGGGGCGCTGGTAAGGCCGAAGGGGAGCACGGCAAACTGAAAATGCTCCTGGCACACCATGAACCGCAGGAACACCAGAGGGCCAGCAGGACAGGGATATGAAATTAAGCGTCCTGCAAGTGCAACGCTACCATCCAGTCTCCAGGGTCCAGGGCAGTCAGGACCTGAGCCAGAGTGAGCATCTTGAACTTCTCCTTCCGGAGGAAGCGATTGATGTCCCGGAGGTCCAAGATGGGGCACAAGCCCCCCTTGTCCTTCTTGGGGACCAGAAAGTAGTGGGAATAACAACCGCATCCTACTTCTGGCCCAGGAACACGCTCAATGGCCCCCTTGGCCAGGAGGACCAAGACTTCCTGACGGAGAAGGGCCAAATGATCCCCTGACATGCTGTGGTACCGAGGTGACATGGCTGGAGGGGAGGACAGAAAGGGGAGCGAGTAACCTTGGCAGATTATCTGCAGCACCCAATTGTCCAACGTGATCCCGTGCCAGTGGTGGAGGTGAACCCTGCCACCCACTGGCGTGCCCCCTGAAGCTCGGATTAGGAAGGTTTCGAGGCGGAAGCAGCGGGGGTGGAAGTGGACTGACCCACACGCAGGTTACCAGACTCGCCCCTGCGGAACCCACGTCCGCAGCCTCGCTGAGGCTAGTTCTGCACAGGCTTGCTGGAAGAGCGTGCCTGGGTACCCCTGACCTGGCCACGAAAGGAACGAACCCCGTCGTGGCAGGGCTTTTCGAGGAAAGACCCAAAGACTTGGCTGTGGCACGAGAGTTTCTAAAGCGCTCCAGGACATTGTCAGCCTTATCACCAAAGAGGCGGGAGCCATCGAAGGGCATGTCCATGAGCCAGCTCTGGACATCGGGTGAGAATCCAGTGGAACACAACCAGGCAACGAATCAGCGGTGTCCAAACCACACCTGATGGCAAACTTCGCCACATCCTTGCCCTACGCAATCTCTTGGGAAAGGACAGCCTGGACCTCCTCAGAGCACTGAGGCAGAACCTCCGCCACCGAATCCCGCACTGCATGGGAGTAACGGCCCAATAAGCAGGCGGTATTAACCGACCTCAACCCCAAACTGGCTGAGGAGAACAACCTCTTGCCATATTGGTCCAGCCTCTTAGAGTCCTTATCCGGCGGAGCTGAGGGAAAAGCACTCTGCGATGTCGAGGCCTGAATGACCAGGCTCTCAGGCATGGGGTGAGTGGTCAAGAAGGCAGGATCACCAGGCGCCGGGCGATGACACCTAGCGACGTTCTTATCCACCGGCGCCCCCGAGGCCGGCTGCAACCAAGTACCCAAGAGGACTTCGGTAAGGGCCTCATTGAAAGGGACCAGCGGCTCCAACGATGTAGATGCTGTCTGGAGCACCTCCGTATGGAGGTTGGTCTGTAGGGCCACCATAGGGAGGTAGAGATGGAGAGTCTCCGCGCCTCGACGCAGCACCATACTGTAGGAAGCGCCCTCCTCCATAGTAGATGGAGGCGAGGCAAACCCCGGGTCAAAAGACACATCAAGTTCACCTGCATCTTGAAGGTCATCCACCCAATCCTGCTCGGAGTCACACTGCCGTGCAAGGGGGTCCTCGGAGCTGTCATAGTCCTCATCCGGCTCCGGGGTAGAAGGAGCTGGCCGCGGCGGTAGGACTGGAGCCGAAGAGGGGGCCAGCAGTGCAGGGAGCGGACATCGCATTCAGAAAATGTGACTGATCCGTACCTGGAGTCAGAAAGACAGGATACCCTGGATCCGTTACTGCAGGCTCTGAAGCCGCTTGAGGAGGCAATACATTTGATTCCGGTTGTGGCGCCCGAGACCCTGGAGGCAGAGGTGGAGTGGTCGGCTACACTGGAGGGGTTTCTTCTCTTGGCGCTGGTGGAGTCGCTGCTCTTGGAGCCGGAGACAGGGCCAGAGTCACCTCAGGAGAAAGAGAAACGTCATCCTTCCGATGACACTGGGGAACAGGGTACACCGACTTTGGCGTCTCATCTTTCTACGAACGATGGCGAGAACCATGGCGCCGCTTCTTCTTGTGCTTCCTCGATGACGTTGAGGTATGTGGAGTCGGTGACTTGGATTGGGACCTTGACCTTCTTCGACCCCTTTTTTGCTTCTTGGCTTTGGCCATGAACAACTTGGCCTCCCTCTCCTTCAGTGCCTTGGGGTTCATGCACCGGCATGATGAATACTCCCCAACGTCGTGAACAGTCCTCATGGGGATCATTGATAGACCTCTGGCCCCCACATTCCCTGCATTGCTTGCATCTGGAGTTCCTCTGAGTAGCCATAATCGCTGCTACAAAGACCCGAAGACTCGCAAGAAAGAAACTCCTAGAAATGGAGAGCCCTGGTAAAAAAACTTTATGCATCGACAGTGTGGGAAAAAGGGAACTGACGTCTGCACGCCAATGAGGCCTTCTTATGGCTCCAATGATGTCACATGGAGTCACTCCATTGTGACATCCTCATTGACGTGGGAGTGCTGAGGAGAACATTTCCGTGGAATGCTACGCAAGGGGTAATTCAAAAGGGGAGGAATCCACAGGCAGATGTATCCATCAGAAAGGCATGTCAAAAAGCGACAAAGAGGTAGCTCTTCTCCAGATCGGTGCTTAACTGGCACAGAAAGAAAAGAACTGACGTCTGCGCGCCTGGGTGGCGCCTATATAGGTGACTGCGACGTCATAACTGGTGCTAATGATAACGTCACAAAGAGCAAAAGGGTGCCACCTGACGGCGTGCGCAAGGGGTCCAGCTCGAGCAAAACTTTCAGGATCCAGTCGGACGCCTAGGAAATTCAAAGTTAAGGAATCTGCAGCTAGAAGTATCTATCAGATATAGGATGCATAACACACAAAGCCATTCATTCACTAGAGAAGCCCTGGACAACCTTCTGACATATTCCGGTGCCTCCAGAGATTACAGAAGCAAACACACCCTACTACTCAGTCCACCCAAGATCTAAATGAAACAAGCATAATAAATATCCTTGGAGTGGCAACAAATTTATGGAACTCTCTCCCAACTCAATTGAGACAACTAGACGTACTCTCTCATTCAGAAGGGGCTTAAATAATGTTGCAGTTACAAGGTATCTAATCGAAGTACGTCCGTCAGCTTTGCAATTTTTCCCACCCTGAACTTGAAAACTCCTTTCTTATATCCATGCACTACTCTGAACTATCCCCACACACCTCAAATCTCCCCACTGTTCCTACCTGTTGTAACCTTACGTCCGTTTCATATCCCCTCACTTTCATGAAAACACCATTCACTATTACGAGATCTAAATCTAATGTTCCTTGCACGGTTGTTACATCTGTAAAGCTCCCTAAGACTGCTACATAAAAATGTCACATAAGTAAATAATACGTTTTTCAAGCAACTGTAAAACAGTTATGGATAGAATTGATAGTACATGCTTCAGTGAGATAAGTAAATTTCAGGGCAGAAATTTACCTAGGCATCTTGCTTTTTTTAAACTTGGATGTTGCATAACTATAACATGTTTTTTCAGTCACATGAACATTTAGAACTTGGCAGTACCGGCTCATAAAAGATAACCCTGGTATAGTGATTAGTAAGAGAAAATCGCGGGGCTTCAGTGTGTCACAAAATCTCCTTTCATGATTGTGGTTCGCAATTTCGGGTCAAGTGTGCAGAGTTGATCTTTTATTTGATGTGATAGGATCTGGAGTAGCGTCACAAGTAGTCATGACAACCTCTTCTGATTAGAAGTATTCATAGTTATTGTAAACTTCTTGAACAACTTCTGATGGGTATACAGTACTAACAATGCCTGGAATTATTTGCTTGTGTTAAGATGCTAAGTGCAACAACAAAAACACAGTGATGAATGAAATGCTTAAATTAATCTCAGCCACTAACAATCGATCACTCGGGCAGCATCCCTGTCCATCATTTTTCGCCCACCATGTCGCCTGAGTTTGGACTCAGCCATATGCAAATCATCTTGACCCTGTTCCCATGGGAAAAGTCCAATTTTTGTATACTTTACTGTGTCGCCCTAAGTGGGAAAGGTATGCCCAGACGTGGGTCCTGTGCATACTGTCACTGGAGCCAAGCTATACCTGGCTCATGAACCCTAACTAGGGCAAAACCAGTCCTAGGTTTCTTGTGTTCCAGTTCAGGAGGACCTGGTTTGACAGTTCAAGCTGGACTGTTCCCCTTGTCGCAGGGTCAAGACTGATTTGCATATATCCTGGTCAAAACTGAGGTCACATGGTGTACAAAATAACGATGGACTGGAATGCAGCCCTAAGTAATTACCAGAGGCTGAGATTAGTTGGAGTATTCCATCAATCGCTTTTTTAATACTTTACTGTGTTGGCTTGGCAGTTCGGGCTGGACTGTTCCCATGAGGCACAGGGTCAAGACTGATTTGCATATGGCTGGGTTTAAACTGAAATGGCACGGTGAGCAAAAAAACAATGGATTTAGGCCCAGATCTCTGTACTGGGGTGAATGTATGACATTGTTCTGCATTCTGTCCATCAATTGTTGTTTTTGCATTTGTCACCCCGAGTGGGACGGGTATGCTCAGACGTGAGTCCCGTGCTCTCCATGCCACTGGAATCAAGCTATCCTGGCTGAAGAGGGGTGAAACCCCGAAACCGGTCCTAGGATGCTTGTTTCCAGTCCAGGGAGGACCTGGCTTGGCAGTTCGGGCTGGACTGTTCCCATGAGGCACAGGGTCAAGACTGATTTGCATATGGCTGGGTTCAAACTGGAATGGCATGGTGAGCAAAAAAACGATGGATTTAGGCCCAGATCTCTGTACTGGGGTGAATGTATGACATTGTTCTGCATTGTGTCCATCAATTGTTGTTTTTGCATTTGATGCAAAGCATGACATCTTTAAAAGAGCAACACAATCTTGAGCTCAATATTACAAGACGTTTCATGTATTACAAAGTTTTCTTTCAGAGCATAATGTCTCCACACCGGCTCTGTTGGCATTATTCACCAGAATAGACCATCATCACTATTTATTTCACACATAGAGTAGTACAGTAAGTCCATCTATTTTAAACATTTACATTTTTGCCTCTACATCAGCATAAATATTGAGTACATCTTTTGCGTCTAACGAAGACAACTGGGTGTGTTTTATCATTTTGACACGTATGTCTCAATTAATTTCCAAGAATTTCACTGATAAACTTGACAGAATCTGTCAAAATTTGTGTGTGTACATCTATTCAATATTTTTTTAAATAAATACATTTACCATTTTCATATCAGGTCCTCCCTTTCCAGTTAACAATGACTCCAGTAAACAGCACAACGTGGTGACTTTGCTGATGTCCACTTGTGGAATAGCTTGATTACTCTTTCTTATGACAAATCGCAGCCCATTTTCTACATAGCGTTTGAAAAGTTCGAGCAAATACTGCTTTGTTTCAGCATTTATCTGTAAATAACATATTTAAAAGTCATTCAAATTAATAGTTCAAAAGAATTGGACGTCATTACATATCGAATTATACAAAACGTAGCATTTATTTTTAAAATGCCGAATTGAACAGTACACAATAGTTGACAGGGAGTCTGTGGGACTCTGATGAACCAGATGCACACCAGGTTGCAAGAGTACAAAGTCAAAGAAGCGCAAAGTTAAAAGTGATTGGCTCTGCACTGGCACTAAACTCGATTACAATCAAAAAGCGGGGGGAGGTAGAGGTTAAGGTTAGGTTCACCCTCCTTACTGAACATAGTTCCACAACATCAGGAATACCGGAATAAGAAACCTAACTATAGGAGGAACAGGGATTCCACTGAACATGTGTGAAAAAAAACCTCTTTCCAGAAAGAAAAATTATTTTCTAGAGTCCCCTCACCCACCAGGGTTGTCCCTAAGTGGCATGCTTCATCATTGGGGTCATCTCAATCCGCTGCGGATTAAGGCGTGCTCTGACTTGAGAAACTACGTAGGAGCACTTACTTTTGAAAATATGTGTGGTGCAGTGATGTGGAATGGGAAACAAAAAGGTAAAAAATACCTAGCTAGTGAGCTAATATTTTATTCCTGCTCCTAGTTGGTATGTTTAAAATCAAGGGTTAATAATAGGGAAAGACCTAACTTTAATGAGTATGGTGTCCCTAGTATTGGGTCGACATGTTTCAAGCTATTCCCTAAAAGCTCTTCTTCAGGAACATACGAGGACCAGCCCCGTGCGTACCACTCCTAATACACCATGTCAGTGTTTAACCGTATGTATTAAGTAATAGGTGTATACACATTAGGTGTGCACATCATCATTCATAGGATTGCTTAGGATTGGACCCAATACTAAGGACACCATACTCATTTAAGTTCGGTCTTTCCCTTTTATTAACCCCTGATTTTGAACATACCAACTAGGAGCAGGAATAAAATATTAGCTCACTAGCTAAGTATTTCTAACCTTTTTGTTTCCCACTCCACATCACTGCACCACACATATTCTCTAAACTAAGTGCTCCTACGTAGTTTTGGAAGTTGCAGCACACCTCAATCCGCAACCGGATTGAGAGGACCCCAGTGATGAAGAATGCCACCTAAGGGCAACCCTGGTGGGTGAGGGAACTCTAGAAAATATTTTTTCTTTCTGGAAAAAGGGTTTTTCTCACACATGTTCAGTGGAATCCTTGTTCCTCCTATGGTTAGGTTTCTTATTCCGGTATTACGGATGTTGTGGAACTAAACTTGATTACCAAATTTTAAAAAGTGTGAGATGGAACATTGGCAAATAATTGCACTGATTAGTAAATTGAAGGAGTGTGTGTGAAAGTAACAGAGAATAACAGGCATTACTGAAGTGTTCTGACAGCTAGTAATCCATTGATTACTCACAGGTGATCCCATTACTTCGAATCTATCTTTATGACACAGTCCTTACATCATGAGGTGTGGCCCTTTCCCTTACAGTCATGTTTGTAGAAGAGCCACATCTATCCAACAAGTTGCCCAACAGATTACGGTCTATGCTATGCGCACAGAAGGTATAGCAAGATATTTGTAAGCACTGAGACACGAAAGTAGAATCGAAGTAATGAGATTACTGGTAAGTAATCAGAGCATTACCCCATCATCGCGTTCTCGTCTCAGTTCATACATAACGACAATCTACAAGGGAAGGCACCTGCAATTCCATTGCAAAGGCCCGATCCACTCTAACCCTGCTTGTTAGAAATTGGGTTTCTGGTTGGAAGAGGTATGTATTCTGACCAAGCAGGAACCACAAGCCTAGTCATGGTAAGGCAGATATACACCCTAAATTAACCTGCACTCATCCTCTTGTAGCTTGACACAGAGCAGTCAGGCTCAACTTAAGAGGCAATGTGTAAAGTATTTGTGCAACACTTAAAACAGCAAAAACACCACACAAAAAAGATACCACACCTGGTTAGAAAAACAGAGCTTTATTTAATGAACAAAACAAGACCATAACGACAAAAATCCAATAAGTATAACCGGAGTTATACATTTTAAAGAATATACTGAAATGTAGTGCTTAATAGCATAAAGCCCCAACCGGGCTATCTAGTCGCTCTAGACCAGGTCAAATCCAAAAGTTCAGGTTGACTGCGATGGAGCGCGGGTTGGATACAGGGACCAACCTTGTCCCACTGAATAGTAACTTGTTTGCGTCATTGGAGATCGGTTGCGTGGAGCAGAGGAGGCAATGCGTTGACGATCCTTTCGATGTAGGTGATGCTTTGTTTCCGAGAGTCGGAAATACGTTGAAGCTGTAGGTGATGCAGAGCACCGATGGCTAAGCGCTGTACTTAATCCTTGCAGCACCCGCGATGCATTGTTGTCGAAGGAGATGCGCCAGTTTCGAGCGGGGCAATGAAGGCGATGCGTGGATTTTTGTAGTTGCAGCACTTTATACCCACTTCCAAGGGCCCAGAGCTGGATTGGC
Source organism: Triturus cristatus (assembly GCF_964204655.1). Taxonomy (NCBI): domain Eukaryota; kingdom Metazoa; phylum Chordata; class Amphibia; order Caudata; family Salamandridae; genus Triturus; species Triturus cristatus. Next base: position 1,182,697,881 of record NC_140581.1, on the reverse strand, counting down.
ACCGCTTGACAGGGTAAGACTCTTAGATGGCAGAGTCTGGGTGCTGTAGTTGTATGGGTGGAAGTCTTTGTTGTCCCCGAGACTTCAAACAGGAGGCAAGTGGACAAGCCCATTGAGTCACTTTGGTTCTGGGTTAGAGAGATGCAGATCCAGTCCTTCTCACTCCTAGGCAAAGGGCCAGCAGGTCAGCACAGAAAGCAAGAGTCCAGCAGAGTGACAGTCCAGCAGAGTGACAGTCCTTGTAGCAGCACAGCAATCCTTCCTGGCAGAGTATTGATATTAATATATTTTGTATAGCGCCCAAATGCCCGAGAGAGTCTTGGCACTGGCGACTGCTAAGTCGGGTACTGGTCAAGTGGAGTGTTTAAAATAACATATCACAGGGGAAATGAAAACAGCCACGTCTAGAGATGTGCTCTAAAGCAGGACAAGTTTGAAAGACATTTGGGATGTCCTGGCAGACTGTTCCAGAGTTGACAGGTGGTATAAACAAAACTTCTACCACCACATGTAATTTTCTTGATTTTAGGAACACTGACTGTTCTGGAGGCTGCAGAGAGCAAATATCTTCTCTACATGTATCAGGACAATTTCTTCTTTAGGTACTCAGGGCCTACACCATGCACAGATGTATGTGCCAAACAGAGTGCCTTAAAAGCCTCTCTTTTTGACTGGGAGCCAGTGGAGCTACACTAATTCCTCTGAGACAGACGTAAACCTGGGGATTCTCTTGTAGAGGCAGTCCGCTGCAATCTGCAGCATCTGAAGCTTCTTAAGTGACCATTGATGAATGCCCAAATATAGGGCATTACAATAAACCAGCCTGGACAGGACCAGCACAATGGCGACTGATTTCTGTAGATCAAATGGAATAAAAGGGAGGAACAAGATGAAGTTTGCTAATCTGATCAATAAAAGATAGTCTGGAGTCAAAAAACACCCCCAGATTCCTCACTTTAGACACTGGAGTAGGGGGAAGGCCAAGAGTCTGAGGCCATCAAGGTTTGTTCCGGAAGGAAGTGTCCTTGCCAAAAAAGAACCTTGTTTTTATCCAAGTTCAGCTTGAGGATCTTGCTGCTCATCCAGTTAACAACTACACACATACAGCTATTAAAGAACAAGTTACTTACCTTCGGTAACAATATATCTGTAAGAAACATTAGTAGTGATAGATTCCTTACCTTAGAATTACCCCCAGGCGTCAGACTGGATCCGGAGAGTTTTCGTCAGCAGTACCCCTGCACGTCGGAAGGTGGCGTCGTGCCGCTCCGCGTCCGTCGTTGGCGTCATGGTTGCCGAGATGACGTCGCTGCATCTACTTAGACGTCGCCCTCGCGTGCTGACGTCAGTTCTATACACGACTTTCTGCACCAGGAACGCAGAGCCATGCAAGATACTGACCACTAGTGCCTTGAAACTAGGGCCCTGACAGGGATGACCTTAACCCTAGAAATCAGTTCGCAGAACAGGGAGGATGGGTGGGGCGGTAAGGAATCTATCACTACTAATGTTTCTAACAGATATATCGTTACCGAAGGTAAGTAACTTGTTCATCTGAAAGAAACACATAGTTATAGATTCCTTACGAATAGATACCCCAGCAATACCAACCCCGGTGGTGCGTCTGCGACCCAAGATCACACCAGAAAATCTCAGAGAACAGAACGGCTAAAGAAGCCTTCTCTCCAGACTTGGTTGTCCAGGCAGTAATGCTTAGTGAAAGTGTGCAGCGAGGCCCACGTAGCTGCCTGACAGTTGTCTTGTAAGGGGACACCAAGTCCCAATGCCATAGTGGCAGCCGTCGCCCTGGTGGAATGGGCAAGCAGCCCCACCGGAGGATCATTTTTAGCCAAAGAGTAACAGGCTTTAATACACACCGAGAGATAGTTTGCTTGTGTACGGCCCAACCTTTCTTGGCGCCAACGTAGCCAACAAAGAGCTGGTCATCCACCCAGAACTGTTGTGTGCGATTGAGGTAAAAGGAGAGCGCACGTTGAGGGTCCAGACGGTGGAGCATCTCTTCCTCCCTGGAAGGATGCGGAGGCGGAAAAAAGGTGGGCAAAGTGATGGTCTGCTCGATGTGAAAAGCAGTGACAACCTTTGGCAGAAAGGATGGATGTGTTCTGAGCACAACCTTGTCTGGATGAACAGACAGAAAAGGAGGTTTACAAGAAAGAGCCTGGAGCTCACTCACTTGCATAGCTGAGGTGATGGCAACCAGAAAAGCAGTCTTTAGAGTTAAGAGACGTAGAGGACAGTTGTAAAGAGGTTCAAAGGGAGTGCACATCAAGTATGTAAGAACCAGATTCAAGTCCCACTGTGGCATCACAAAAGGAATAGGAGGGAAACGGTGAGTAATGCCCTTCAGGAATCTATTTACAACAGGGGACTTGAAAAGAGAGGGCTGATCAGGGAGCCTGAGAAAGGCCAAAATAGCAGAAAGGTAGCCCTTGATAGTGCCCAGAGCAGAGCCCTGCTGGGCCAAAGAAAGAAGAAACAAAAGGACTTCTGAAATAGGGGGCAGAAAGGGGATCCACAGCCTTTGCTGTGCACCATGCCACCAATATGTTCCACCTGCAGGAGTACACCAACTTAGTGGAGGGCCGCCTGGCCGCCAGAATAACATTACAAACTTCAGGAGGCAAGTCAAAAGGAATCAACTACCGCTGCTCAAGCTCCACGCAAGGAGGTGGTCACTGGACAGGTTTGGGTGAAGGACCGTCCCCTGCTGCTGCGACAGTCAAGTCAAAAAAACACTTTATTCGATTAAATAAAAATCATAAAAGTATACTATACAGATATACAGTTAAAAAGTTAAAAAAATTTCAGAACATTTTATGCAGTTAAAAAATTTTGAATATTAAAATACATTAGCAATAAATCCACACAAGCTAGAATTTGATAACAAAATATAACAAGATGCATAATCCCAGTATTTCATGTGTTATAGGCTGGTTAAATAAAATTATCTCATACAGTACTCGAATAGGCTGCTGCGACAGAAGATCCTCCCAAAGAGGAAGTCGGATCGGGGGATCGATGGTCATACTGAGTAGCTCGGGATACCATACTCTTCGAGCCCTGTCCGGAGCCACAAGAATGACTTGGGCCCGGTCGAGCCTGATATTCTTCAGCACTCTGGGTAGAAGTGGTATAGACAGAAAGGCCTACAACAGACCGCAACTCCACTCATGATGAAAAGTGTTGCCTAGCGAGTGCCGCCTTGGAAATTCCAACGCGTAGAACTGCTGACATTGCGCGTTCTCTTCGGTGGCGAATAGATCTAACCAAGGATCTCCCTTGTGTTGAAAGAGACCTCGCGCCAAGTCTGAGTGAAGACGCCATTCGTGATCCATCATGCACCTGCGGCTGAGTTTGTCCGCCCTGGTGTTCAGCGAACCTGCCAGGTGTTGAACCACTAGGGAAATGCCCTGATGTTCCAGCCATGTCCAGAGGCACAGAGCCTCCTGACATAGGATCCACGACCCCACCCCGCCCTGTTTGTTGCAGTACCACATGGCGGTGGTGTTGTCCGTGAACACCTGCACTACTCTTCTGCGGACAGAGGGAAGGATTACCGTCAGTGCAAGTCAGATCGCCTGAAGCGCCAGAAGGTTGATATGGAGCCGGGACTCCGCCGGAGAACAGAGGACTCTGATCTCCGCCTCTCACATGTGACCGCCCCATCCCAGGAGGGACGCATCTGTCACCACTGTGTGCTCTGGTTGGGGAAGGGAAAGGGATCTGCCATTGACCCAATGCCGGTTTGTGAGCCACCCCTGCAACTGTCTTGCAGTGCCCTCCAAGATCTGGACGGACTTGGACAGGTTCCCCTGGTGCTGCGCCCACTGGAACTTCAGGTCCCACTGCAGAGCCCGTGTATGCCATCTGGCATGATCGACCAGCAGGATACAGGAGGCCATGAGGCCCAGCAGCCTCAGGGTCAGACTGACCGAAACCCAGGATAGAAGCCAAAAGATCACAATCAGAGCCTGAATATCCTGGACTCGCCATTCAGGTGGATAGACCCGAACGAGCGTCATATCCAGAACCGCTCCGATGAAGAGGAGCTTCTGAGAGGGAATCAGGTGCGACTTCAACACATTGATAGAGAACCCCAGCAAATGCAGGAGATCGGCAGTAGTCTGGAGGTGGGAGACATCTGCCTGGGGCGATCCCGCCTTCAACAGCCAGTTGTCGAGATAGGGGAAGACTGGAACCCCTGATCTGCGCAGATGAGCTGCGACCACCGCCATCACTTTCGTGAACACCTGAGGGACGCTGATAAGGCCAAAGGGGAACACGGTAAACTGAAAGTGCTCGTGGCCTACCGTAAACCGCAGGTAACGCCGGTGGGCCGGCAGGACGGGAAAATGGAAATATGCGTCCTGCAGATATAACGCTACTATCCAGTCTCCTGGGTCTAGTGCAGACAAGACCTGAGCCAGAGTTAACATCTTGAACTCCTTCCGGAGGAAGCGCTTGATGTTCCGGAGGTCTAAGATAGGATGTAGGCCCTTGTCCTTCTTGGGCACCAGAAAGTAGTGAAAATAACAACCACGACCTACTTCTGGCTCAGGAACGCCCTCGATGGCCTCCTTGGCCAAGAGGGCCACGACTTCCTGTTAAAGAAGTGCCAAGTGATCCCCGACATGCGGTGGTACTGGCGTGGTATGGCTGGAGGGGTATTTTCGAAGGGGAGGGAGTAACCCCTTTGGACTATTTGTGAAACCCACCTGTCCGTAGTGATGGTGCGCCAGTGAGGGAGGTGATGGCGACTCCTGCCGCCCACTGGCGTTTGATGGGCCTGAAAAACTGGACTAGGAAGGTTTGGAGGCAGTGGTGGACGAGGTGGAGGTGGACTGACCCGCCCACTGGCCCCCTTACCCGCCTCTGCGGGTCTCACGTCCGCGGCCGGGTTGACACTGTTGCTGCTGCAGCCTGTGGCTCTGAAGCAAACGTGTTGGGGCGCCCCTTCCGTGGCCACGAAAGGAGCGAAAAGCAGGAGGGGAAGGAGGGCGAGTGGCCGAAAGGCCCAAGGACTTGGCCGTAACCCACAAGTCCTTAAAAACTCTGCAACGCACTATCTGCCTTGTTGCCAAAAAGGTCAATGCCATCAAAGGGCATGTCCATGAGGGTGTTCTGGATATCCCCGAGAAGCCACTGGTCCTCAGCCTGGCGTGGCGGCGGAGCGCCGCTGTCATGGAAATCGTCCTGCCCAGCGAGTCAGCGGTGTCAAGGCCACATCGTATTGTGAACTTTGTCACATCTCTCCCTTCAGCAATAGCTTTGGAGAGCACTGCCCGGCCTCCTCCGGACACTGAGGCATCACCGCCGCCACTGTATCCCACACAGAGTGGGAATAACGGCCCAAGAGGCATGCGGTGTTCACAGACCGCAGCCCTGAACTGGCAGAAGAAAAAATCACTTCCCAAATTGTTCCAGTCTCTTGGATTCCCTATCCGGAGGTGCGGTAGGGAAGGTGCTTTGGGACGTAGAGGCTTGGACAACCAAGCTCTCAGGGGTGGGGTGTTGGGAGAGAAAGAGGGGGTCGCCCGGGGCCGGGCGATGGCTTTGGGCCACATTCCTATCCACAGGAGCCCCTGTGTTGGGCCTGGACCAGGTGCCTAAAAGAAAGTCCGAAAGTGCATAATTAAAGGGCAGCAGTGACTCCGCAGAGGTAGCCGCTGGCTGGAGCACTTCTGTCAGGAGATTAGTCCTGACGGCCACTGTAGGGAGTTCGAGGTGGAGAGCCTCGGCCGCCCTACGCAACACTACTGCGTAACACGCACCCTCCTCCGTAGCCACGGTAGGAGGAGTTAGCATGCCAAGGTCAGGAGAGATGTCAAGACCGCTGGCATCCCCCAAATCCTCAACCCAGTCCGGGTCATACTCACATTGTGCTGTGAGAGAGTCCTCAGACCACTCCCAGTCGTCCTCTTCCTCCAAAGGCTGTGTAGCAGGCTGAAAATACGGAGGCTGGTGGACATAGGGGTAGAAAGGCCCCATCGGCGTAGGAATCGGCGTTGAGCGACGCTGTTCCGGTGCCGTGTCCACTTCAGGGCTGAAACCTGGAACGACGTCGTCCGGGCACACAGGCGACGTCAGGAGTGGTGCTGGTGGGGTCGACGTCGGTGGAGGTGTCACGAGGTCAACCGGCGTCGACCGGAATACAGGCCTGGATCCTTGGGGGCCCTGCAGCGCCAGGGCCGAAGCCGACAGTGATGCCGGGGCCAGAGTCACCGACAGTAAAGGGCGAGGACCCCCAGTCGGGCCTACGAGACCTGAAGGCGCGCCGGCGGGGCCTGACGGCCCAAAGAGGAGGGCCATGGCTACCAGAAAGTCCTGCAGCTGGGCTGGAGTCACCGACAGACCCGGGAAGGGCGGGGAGGCCGACAGCGACACCGTAGGCTTCGCCAGAGCCGCGGGGGAGGCACCACCCATACCCTCAGCCGCGTTGTGCGACTGGCCAGGGGAAGTCGGTGAGCGATGGCGCTTCTTCGACTTCTAGTGATGCTTCGCCTTACCTGACACTGAGTGCGAAGACTTCGATCTCGAAGAACGATGGTGATAGCTCCGCGACCGGTCCCTCGACTTCCCACGGGACCGGAACCTTGAGCGGCGCGGAGCCGACTGCCGGACTTCAAGCATCTTTCGGGACTGCTCCCGCAAAGTCTTCGGCGCCATTGCCCAGCAGTCGGGGCACAACTTGGGGTCGTGGTCGCGCCCCAGGCAGTAGAGACACACGCAGCGCGGGTCCGTCACTGACTTCATTCGATAACAATCCCCACAGGACTTGAAACCGGGCATCCCTACGACGCCAGGAGTCGATCGACTCGAAAAGGTGACACAAAAAGGCCTTGAAAAACTCAGTCAAAAAGTGACTGGGGGTACCGCTCTCTCCGGATCTGCGCTTGCTGGCACAGAAAAAGAAAGAACTGACATCAGTGCGCGAGGGCGGCATCTAAGTAGCTGCCGCAAAGTCATCTCAGCGACCACGATGCCAACGACGGACGCAGAGCTGCACGACGCCACCTTCTGACACACAGGGGTACTGCTGATGAAAACGTTTCGGATCCAGTCTGACGCCTGGGGTAATTCTAAGGTAAGGAATCTACCATTATGTGTTTCTTTCAGATACCATGTGCGGCCTCAGTTACATCACTGGAAATTGACACAACAATTTGCACATCATCTACATACGCTACTGACAAGAAGACAAACGTATGGATTAGTCTGGCCGGGGTGGGGGGGTACATAAATAATGAAGAGCATAGGGCTCAATGATGATCTCTGAGGGACACCACTTGGCAGAATAAAAGGCTTTGATACAAAATCCCCCAGAGTGACCGATTGTTCTCTGTTGTAGCGAAGTGGATCAAGAGCTGATCCACCAATCTCAATCCCTGTTAGGCACCCCAACAGCACAGAATGGCTCACGTTGTCGAAGGCTGCAGATAACTCCAACAGGATCACCACAGCCTTCACTCCGTTGTCCAGAATGCTGCTTAACTCCTCAGTAGCCACTACCAGAGCCAACTCAGTACTGTGGTTTGGTCTGAAATCAAATTGGGCACTATCCAGGATTCTATGATTATCCAAACACTCAGAGAGTGCAGTCTTCATATGCTTTTCAAGGATGTTTGCCGCAAAAGGAAGGTGAGAAATAGGGTGATAGTAACCACAGGTCCAGAAGTGCATTGAGTTGGTGGTGTCAGGGGGTCCAATACGTATACCCAGTTGTGCCTTTGAAGTGGGGGAGGCTTCAAAGAGATGCCTTTGAAGTGTACAGTGTCCCTGCCCAAGCTCCAGACTCATTACAGTGGGTACGCACCCCTTTGTGTGGGGATAGGACATGGCCAATCAGGTGTAAGTGTCAGTTCCTCTCTCCCATCCTACCCAGGATGGCCCATCATGATGTGGAAGGCCCATCAGTCACACCTAAGCTTCCTTTGTGTGTGGCTGTCTAGAGGGAATGCACAAAGCCCAGCTGTCATCCACCACAGACGTGTATACAGAGACAGGCAGAAGGCACAAAATAGTTTAAGTAAGAAAATGCTAACTTTCTAAAAGTGCAAATGGAGTCTGGTGTTGCACTCAGCTAATAAGTGAATAGTAAACAAGTATACCAAAAAGTAGACTACCTAAGTAAATTTGGTGTGCACTCTGTGAGGGGACTTCACCCAAGTCCACGTATCAAAGTAGAAAAAGTACCTAGAACAATTGAGAGTCAAAGTATTACATTCTTGGATGTTGAAGCTATGATTAAAGGCTCTAAGATAGAGAGAGTGGTGTTTAAGAAACTGACTGACAGAAATAACTCCCTTTTACACAACAGTTTTCATTCTCCCACATTAAAAAAACATTTGCCGTTTTCTCAGTTTACTCAAATTAAATGCATCACATCTAGCAATGAGCAAATTCTCTCTACCATATATGAGTAAAAACAAAAATTTCTTCAACGCAGTTATCTGCAAGAGGTGGTAGACCTTGCTGAACAAAGAGTTCAAATGATTGCAGGAGAAACCCTACTGATGAAGCAACCAAAAGCTGAAGAAGCCAGATAGGTGTTCGTTTCCACATTTTCCACTAAGTCAGCGACCATTAAAAACATTATTCTCAAGTGGTGGGAGCTTCTACAGACCGAACAGACTTTAAAGGTATATTTGCCAACCCTCCTTTATTTGCTTATAAACGATTGTGCAATTTGAAAGAACTGTTGTTCAAAGACACAAAGCAGACAGTGGAAACACATAAAGGCAGGATGAAATGTCACAATTGTAAACATTGCAACAATGTACTAGTAGGAAACACAATTTGGCACCCACGGACAAGCAAGCTGATCATACTTAGATATACAGCAGATTGCGAAACTCACTGTATCATTTATGCCATTAAGTGTCCCTGTGGACTCTTTTATGTGGGAAAAACTGAGAGACAGATTAGAACCAGGATAACCGAACATAAGAGTCGCATTAGAACCAAGGCTTTGAGCTCACCTTTGGCAACACATTGGGCAGAGTCCAAACATACCATTGCTCAAATGCGCTTCATTATTTTGGAAGTAGGGACAGACACACCAGACAGAAACTTGACCAATTTTCTATTACAACGTGAGATTTATTGGATAAGGCTTCTCGATACTCTCAACCCCAAGGGCATGAATGATAAGTTGGAACTGGCATGTTTTCTCTGATCAATGAATACCTCTTTTGTACACATATTAGGTTTTTTTAACAAATCTTTTTATTAAAAGAAAACAAACAAAATTATACAACACAAACCAATACAAATAATCAATAAAGCAGTCATCAAAATAAGCCATATTCATAAAATAAGGGAATGTTCAAACACAAATCATAACATTGAAGCTCATTGTGCCGAAGGTTATATCATGGTCTCATGCAAGCAAGAGATTCCAGTGATCAGGAGATTCCAGTGACTCATTATCGACAACAAATGGAGGAGCATCGTCAAAGGGGGCACACAACCAACCTCTACTTTCATTCCAGGGGCCCCATATTTTTGTCCATTTACCGGGGCAACCTCTGCTTTCATACACCAGCCTCTATGCTTGCATACACCAATCCATGTCAGACTCCCAATCAGTGCGTTTCAAATCAACCCCTTCCTTCCCTGTTCTAGCAATGTTTTGTTTAGCCACCATGCATTCCAGCGATACCCACAATCTTTCAGTTCGAGATAAATCAGTGGCTTCCCAAATATTCAAAAGACATAACCTCGGAGTAGCCTCAATGGCTTTACGATAAATCTGGGACATAATAGGGATGACCTCGCCCCAATACTTCTGAAGGGACGGACAACCCCACCATTGATGCAAATAGATACCTATGTGGCCGCAGCCACGGGGACATACCGGGGAGCTAAGAAGACCCACCTTGACCAATGCGGAGCTCGGGCAATAGGCCCTATGGAGTACTTTGAGCTGAATTAGTTTAAACTGAGAACGGATCGCTACCTCCTGGGTGACGCTAGGGCTTCCCTGCAGTCTTCATCAGTAATCTCACCCTCATCATCCGTCCATTTTATACAAACTTTGTCACGAGGATCTGGTGAATTATTAAGGATTTTGTAAAAAGTTAATGAGATGGCCGTATCTGGAAGGTAGTCATCTAATAGCCCATCTTCCAAAGGGGAGGATACCGGCAAGTTAGTGCCTCTGGACAGCGCTTTAGACAATGCGCTTCTCATCTGAAGATACCGAAAAGTCTCCCTCTCATGCAATTGATACTGCTGTTGCAAATCACTGAAAGGCACCAAACCACCCATAGCCCACAGGTCGCCGACCTTGGAAAGGCCAATCAGATCCCACTTATCAAAACCCGTTTGCCTCCAGAGCATACCCAAGCGACAGGATTCGAACAGCGGGGTAGCTTGTGTAATCTTGCCTTTCCAGCCGAACGCCGAATTTGCAGAATGCCAAATGGAGACCGTAGTAGAGGTCGTAGCGTATTTGGGCTCATGTTTTGGTCTGCCATAGAGCAACCTTAAATAATTACCCGGGAGCATGTTGTGTTTGTCCATTCTATAGGCCGGGTCGGTAATGGGTCGATGCATCCAGTGGTTAAGGACCACGACCTGTGAAGCTCAATAATATGATCTGATGGCAGGCAAAGCAATGCCAGCGTCATACCAGCTTTTGGTAAGCTTGGCGAGGGCGAAGATTCGGGGTGTTCCATTACTCCACAACAAGCTACGAACCTCTGATTTGACTGAGCAGAAGTACTGGGGTGGGATCAAGTGTGGTGTGTAGTGTAGCGCATATAGAAAATGAGGGAGCGCCATTATTTTATAAAGAGCGGTCCTTCTAAGGAGTGTAAGGGGGAGAGTCCTCCAGTGCTGTACATCCACCCTGAGACGTTGAAGGGGGAGCATCAAATTCCGCTGATAGAAAACCGCCTCATCTTTCGTGATAAATATGCCAAGGTACCGAAAGCCTTCGGTCACTACTTTGGCCCCACAACCCGAGGGGAGAAGTGGAGGATGTCCACTCAAGATATATACCAATGATTTATCCCATTTAATGGTATAGCCAGAGTATCTTTGAAAAAGGGTAAAGATGTGGAGTACCCTATTGATCGAAAATCGGGGTTTTTCTCCAGATAAAGCAAGATATCGTCAGCATAGAGGGACACTTTATCTATCCACTCCGGCTACCAATTCAATCCCTGAATCAAGGGATCTCCTCTGAGCCATATTGCCAAAGGCTCGAGCGCTAAAGCAAATAACAGAGATAATGGGCAACTTTGTTGTGTGCTCCGCCCCACCTCAAACATTGCTGACCTACCACCATTCACCGTTATTCTGGCCAACGGTTTCGAATAAAGGAGGCGCACCCAGGACTGAAAACAGTCTCCAAAACCATATCTCTCAAGCATGGTAATCATAAAAGGCCATTCTATCATGTCGAAAGCCATTTTGGCATCTAAGGACATAATAACCGAGTCCTCTTGTATTGTGGAAGCTCATCCCAGAACCCCGAACAAATAACACAAATTGAGTACAGTGTTTTTGGTCGGCATAAAGCGCAACTGATCCGGATGGATCAATTTGTGGAGGAGAGGGGAAAGACGGAGAGCTAGATATTTTGACCAAGTAATATTTTGACCTCGGGGTCAAGGAGAGAGATAGGCCTATAGGAAGAGCAGCGATTGGAAGGCTTTCCTTGTTTATGGATGACAACTATATTAGCCAACCGTTGTGTTGCCGGGAGAACACCCACTCGTGCACTCTTGTCGTACATACGCACCAAATAAGGGGCAATAACCGGGGCCTTGGTCTTGTAAAGTTCAATCGAGAGTCCACTCAGACCCATGGCTTTTCCGGATTGCAACGAGTTTATGGCCTTGGATACTTCCTAAGAGGTCAACGCCTCATCCAACTCCGTGACCTCCTGGGAGTCTAGGCGAGGCAATGACAATGTGGCGAGTAACTCAGCTGCCTCCTCCTGAGTGGAAGAAGACAAGGGGGTATAGATTTGATCAAAATGAGTGGCAGCACCTCTGCTATACCAGTTCTATTGTGGTGGCGTACATTACAATCGTCTAAAATTTCAGCCAGCCATCTATTAGCTAAATCCCTCCTGTTGAGCCAGGCCAACAACTTGCTGGCCTTATCACCTATATCATATATTCTATGTTGGGTGGCCCGATACTGGATCCTAGCTGAGTCCTCCGCAATATCTCTGTATTCATTTTGCTTTATGGCCAATTTATACGAAACCTCTTATGATACCGCTGTCACTAAGTCCTACTCAAGGGTAGTAATCTCTCTTTCAATAGTCTCAAGTTGCTGGCACTTTTCTCTCTTATGCCTGGGATCGCCACCACCCCACACCTCCGAACAATGGTCTTGAATGCTTCCCACAATATCCCATCCGACTGCACAGAACCATCATTCTCAGCAAAGTAGTTTTGGGTGGCCTCAGTCAGCTTGATCTGTATCTCTGGGATTCTAAAATACCAGGGATTAAGAACCATGTCTCGATGATTGGAGGGTGGTGTGCTACCATAATAGGCAACAATCGGTGAATGGTCGGAGATACCCCTGGGAAGGAAGGATAACTTATCAAACATGGGAAGCTGGACAGCCTTACAGAAAAGATAATCAGTGCGAGACATACTTCCGTGTACACTGGAGTAAAAAGTGTTTTGCCTGGCAACGGGATTGTGGACCCAGAGCCCCAAGGAAATCTGACAGCAGTTTCCCAGGTGTCTCACCCAATCTAGGTGGCAGGCGCTCCAATTCCCCATTCAGGGCAGCATTACAGTCTCCCCCCAACAGCTTATCCCCTTCAGGCGAACTCAACATATGTGTACCCAAGTCTATCAAGGTAGGGGAGTGAAGCTTAGGAGGATGTATAAGGATGTGACATTAAGAGATCTACCTTCCCATCTGCCCGTGGCCATAACAAATCTACCCAAAGGGTCCTGCGTGACTTTCTGGACTTGGAAAGGGAGGGCACTGCGTACCAGGATGCCCACCCCCCTAGAACCACGTGTGTAACCTGCATGAGTGATCAGCTTATATCCCCACCTATTGAGCGCACAGTAGGTGATACCCTGGATGTGTGTTTCCTGAAGTAGTACCAGGTTGGGGGCTTGTCGTGTGAGGTACTGTAGCACTATTCCCCTCTTAATCAGATTCCCCAATCCATTCACATTCCATGAGAGAAGTTTGAGATGGCCCAGTGGTGGGTCTATGTTATCGACCGCACTCATTCTTTAAAGTAAGATGGGGCCCCCCGTCCCCCCGAGAACAAGGGAACCGCCGCTGAAATCTCAAAAAACACCCCACTGGAAGAACCATGTGGCAGACAATGCTCAACTGACCAAGGAGTAATCGTAGGCTCCATTGCTAACAACCCATGCAGCTATAAAAGTGACCACAATAAATCGATTGCTGAAAAAACATGATAAAAACACACAAACAAATCCGCAATAACTACTTGAAACCCACCCCCACCCTGCCTCCCTGCAACGTGGACTCAAAACTGCCCACACCCCAAATTTGCAGAGCGCCTGTATACCCAAAAACAAGAAAGCTATGTAAAGGGGAACGCTACACAGCCTAGACAACCCAAAAGTGTTGCCTGTTTGTATCCTTTCCCTCCCAATCGAGAACCAATATTCATGGCCATCGTTGAACATTTGAAAATCTTTGTGCAATAGTTGCCTAACGCATTTCCACATCAATAAACAACTCCCCGCCTCCGCCCCCCCCACGACAGTTCATAATAACATGCCGGAATTATGGACAACTGTAAAACCTGTCCACCATAAGCAAAACTTGAATGCCTAAAATGGCGCACATATTAGTTTTATTGTGTATAAGATTAATTCTCATGTTCATGTATGTATTGTATTTGCTTCTCGTAATTTTTTGCGATATGCACTTTTTTGTGAACGCCAGAGTTGATACCTTGTGTTTTGTCTTTGAGAGAATATTTATCTCCAGATTGCTTCATGGTTAGCAAACCAGCATGTTTCTGTCATCACCTGCTGTTTCCATTGAGTCACATGTGTACTTGTTTACACATCTGTGTAATATATGCTTTGTGTTTATTTCAATAACCATCATAAATTGCACTTTATTTCATTTCCCCTTATTCCTCTTTTTTCATTTTCCAGTATTTCACTTTGCTTAAAACAATGTTTTCCACCGCTACACCGTTTCAACTAACTTTATTACTCGGACGATTAAGCAACTTGTGAGGTCTCTTCTCACTTTCTACTGTTTAATCCTTTTTTAAATATACTCTGTTTCCGGGTTCTCGCGTTCCACGCTGTACACCGTACGCGGCTTTCTGTCACACTCAGAGGATTCACAAGTCAGATACGCTCGTTCACGTTAATTATTCAACAGCACAAGTCTCATACCTTGGACTTTGAGTAACGTGCTTTTTCTTTTTTCTGTTTATTTGATTGACTAGTTGGCAGTGGAATTCCCACTTTAACCACCTAGAGTGTGTCGATCACACTTGTGAAACTTTTCAGTAAGGTGCATTACTTTGACTTGTGAATTGGCACAGCACTTGGGGGAATAGGTTTTCCTATTTTAAAATTTGTGCTTTTATTTATAGGCACAGATTTAGACTTGAGTTCATGGTCGGTTGTCAACATTACTTAGCAGCTGTGATTGACTACCATTCAGGTAGTTTTGACTTGTTAATAATTCTATTTCATGGGCACGTGCATATTCTTTTTTTCTCACTTCACATTGGCGCTCGCATAATTTGTTTATTCAGCTCTACGGGTGTCTTTTTGGTCACAAAATTTCTTACATTCACAACAAGGACTGCATAATTTCCGGAGCTCTGGTCACTATGTACCCTATATCTTCTCTCTCTCCTTTATGATGGTTGACGCTATTTTTAAGACGAATGTCCCGCTTAGTACAAGGTTGTTTAGTTACTTTGCTGATTTTTAGCTGTATTCCGTATATTAACCAGTACTTTACATATGTTTCTGTTTAGAGTGACCCCTGACGAAGGGCACCTTTGATAGCCCGAAATGCACTGGGAAACCCTTTTACAGATAATCTTTGAAGAATGACAAGACAAGTTGATGTACTGAATTCGTTTGTCAAATGATATTAAAGTGATTTGAAGGAAGACGACTTCCATGTGTGATACACTATTTATGATTTTATGTATATGAACAACTAGTTTAATGATTTGTCAAAGATATCAATATTTGATTTAGGCATATTGTTGCACATTTGAATCATTGTTTATCCCATGCGTGCACACTGTGTCTGGAGCAATTGTTCTAGGTACTTTTTCAATTTCTAAAAGTGGCATTTTCAGAATTACAATTTAAAATCTGACTTCACCATAAGTTGGGATTTTAAATTATGATTCCAGAGACACCAAAAGTGGGGGTCCTATGTCTCCCCAATTGGAATTTGCACTTTTAAGATATAATAACGTAACCCAATGTTAACCTTTGGGATAGATAGGCCTTGCAGACGTGAAAAATGAATTTAAGAATTATTTTTCACTACTAGGACATGTAAAACTTAAAAGTACATGTCCTACTTTTTAAGTACACTACACCCTGCCCTTGGGCTGTCCAGGCCCTACCTTAGGGGTAACTTATATTTATTAAAAGGAAGGTTTGGGCCTGGCAAGAGGGTTAACTTGCCAGGTCGACATGGTAGTTTAAAATTGCACCAAGGCGCTCCGAAGTGGAAGGCCTGAAACATGTTTCAAGGGCTACTTAAGTGGGTGGGACAATTACTGCTGCAGGCCCACTAGCAGCATTTAATGTACAGGCCCTGGGCACAAGTAGTGCACTTTACTAGGGACTTATAAGTAAATTAAATATGGCAACTGTGGATAAGTCAATGTTACCATGTTTTAAGGAGAGAGCATATGCGCTTTAGCAGTGGTAAAGTGCCCAGAGTCCTACAGCCAACAAAAACAATTTTAGCAAAAAAGGGAGGAGGAAGGCGAAATGTTTGGAAGTGACCCTGCAGAAAGGTCAGTTTCTAACACTGCATTGTATGGGGAAGTTTTACATTCGTTGAGAGGGAGGGCCTACAACCTCTGACTTGTGGTAAAATTGTCATATAGAGTGAATTTTTCCCAATATATTTGCATTCAATTTGTAAAATAGTTGAAACAATGAAAAAAGTAGCCAAAGAGGTAAAGTTGAAAAGACTGAATTTACTTTCTTTTTCCTTTATCTTTTTATATTCAATCTTTCATTGGTGCGTCATATAGAAATCCAGTATATCATTTTCTTTCCTGATATGTACAAAGCATTTCCAAATATATCCTTATGAGAATTCTTAATTATGTTCCAGATTGATGAATATTAATGAAGCCAACACGTTTTACAACCTGTATGGCTTGCAAGCCTGGGGCTTTATCAAGGCTGTAAACTGAAGAAACACATAATTCTTGATGTTTTTGTATAAACTTATAGTGCCTCGTTAATAAGGGACATGCTATATGGGTGTGAATTGCACCCTGGTGAAAACACTACACACATGATAGATATCCCACTAATTAGTGTACCTATATTCTTCTCTAAGTCTATATATGTGAAGGTTGTGAAGGATAAAAACAGTCTATAGCTTGGAATTATCTATCTAATACCTCTTCTGTTGTTAAGAGAACCGTGGGTGTGCTGAAACCCCCCTCTGGTTGAGAGTTGGTTAGTGGGAAGGTGTATATCTTCCAACTTTTGTTTTGATAAATCATCATCATAATAACTTTATTTCGATCAACATGATCATAAAATTACAACCAAACAAATCGCCACAATAATATACACCTGACTAAATCATAGTCTTCAGGAAGTCGCACAATAAGTTCCTGGACAACTTGGAATAATTATCAAGAAGTAAGACCAGTTCTTTGTACCCTTTCCATCTCAGCACAGTTATGGCTGCCATTGAACGGTTTGTCATCCTTGTGTATGATATCTGCATCTAAGAAACTAGTGTGAGCAAAGCAAGCTTGTACTAATTGCACAGAAAAACAGAGGTTTAGGTAACATCCATCATATCTGGATGCCCTTCAACAACATGTGCTCAGAATAGCCTAGCAAGGAGGACATGTTTGTTTACAGAGATGACTTCACCTACTGGACTCAAACACTTTTGGTTGGACCCGAGATAGACAGTCATCACTGTGGCAACCATGAAGGATTACTCAACCGTCTGCAGGTGCCAAGTTCAAGAATCAAGTGCAATTGTAAAGGTGGACGTGCTAACTTTTGCAACTGTGCAAAGACTGGTTTACCCTATATTGTTCTTTCTTTATGTGGTGGTTAGGAGTGTGATTATTTTTAATTTTATGACCAAACTTTTTTTAAAAATTGAGAGAAAAAAGTTCTTTAAGATAGTGCAAAGTGTTTAGAATTTAACAACATATACAAAAACGTTATTACATATTTAAAAGATATATATCGATCCTGCAAAAATGTTGTCCTTCCCTGTTTTTGTAGAGAAGTGGCTGCTGAATTAAAATTAAAAAACAGGCATCGAAAATGCAATAGGTCTTGCCTTTGATTGAGTTAAAACCATTTGCTTTGCTAATGGTATTGTATAGCAAAGCAAATGGCTTTAACTTAATGAAAGGCGAGACCTATTGCATTTCTAAACTTATCACTTTAGCGCTTGCGCTATATAAATAAACTGCATTCTAAAGAAGCAGCCACCTATAATTATTTTCTGTGTGCCAATTGGGAGACCTGCCCGGCCTGTGATACACTGGTGGTCATTGTGTCACATTAATGTCATAAGGGGTCCAGGACGTCACATGACCACTCCAGGGTTCTACACAGGTGCACCAAGGGCAGTGACGCTTCATTCATATACATAGCTCAACAAACAGGTGCACCAAGGGCAGTAGCAGCACAAGCTTCATTCATACATAACGGTGAAAAAACAGGTGGACCAAGGGCAGCGACAGCACAAGCTTCATTCATATACAAAGGTCAAAGAACAGGTGCACCAAGGGCAACAACAACACAAGCTTAATTCATATTCATACATAAAGGTCAAAAAACAGATGCATCAAGTGCAGCGATAGCACAAGCTTCAGTCATATACAAAGCTCAACGAACAAGTACACCAAGGGCAGCCGCAGCACAAGCTTCATTCATATACAAAGGATAGTTCTCAATGGAAGTGCTGAATAAGCTTCATTCATACACAAGGTGAAGTGCTTCTTGAGCAGTACAAGCTTCATTAGTATACAAAGTAACCGTGTCAATGTAACTCGATATTCCTTTAAACACAGGGTAAAGCATGTTTTAGCAGGGGCAGCACAAGCTTCATTCACATGCAAAGGCTGATGCTTCGAGGACAAAGATGACACACGCTTTATTCACACGCACAGGGCGACGCTTTTTGGGTACAGAGCGTAAGCTTCATTCACACGTACAGGACGATGCTTTTTTGGCAGAGACAGCACAAGCTTCCTTCGCATGCACAGGACAATGCTTTCTGGGCAGCCACATCCCACGCTTCATTCACACTCACGGATCAGTCTTTCACGTGCACAAACGCAGCAAAGGGCAGATCGGTGAAAGCGACCTAACCTCAACCCACCTGTGGACTGACACTTGGTGGTACCTGCATCTCTGTATATGCTATGCCCATTCATTCCTTGACCCCTCTACTCAGATTACCGACCACTGGTGTAATAAGAGAAGGATCTGTCAACTAGCACGCTGCCTACATCCCATGGGTTAAAGAAAAGCTGACAAATTATACAGTGGGGAAAATCCAAGGCTCAAAATGAGCAGTGAACGACCAGGGGCATAAATGTGTGTCTTGCCATGACAAAGCGGGCATTGTGTAGCTACTGGCTACATGTGTCACTGTCTGCCCTGAAAAGCCTCCAATGCACCTTGGCATCTCCTTGGAGCCTGGCACGGAGGAGGACCGCCTGCCCCTTTAAATCAGAACTTGCCTCGTGAAGGCCTTCACTGGGAACTAATACATTAATAATTTCACACCTAAAAGCCCAACTTTAAAGGGAGGAGGCCGAGGAATCCCTCCGAGGAACAGAGAGACAGGGGAACCACTGGTTCGGCTTAATCTCGGTTCTGATAGTAATTAGGTAACCAGGCGGAGGCGGTGTCGTTTCAGGCTCCTCTTCTGGTAGGAAGCAGGGGACCAGCCGTTCAGTGCACAGGCGGATAGGTGCCTTTTTACGTATGAGTAGTGTACTTAAGAAACATTGCTCCCAACATTTTATAAATTACGTTAATGCAAAGTTCACAGAAGAAACGATTGAAGTAAGTTATCGCAAGGCATCCGCTGTTGATTTTTGCCTCGTGCTTTCAAAAGTGAAAGCGAGATGCAAAAATAAACACGCAGCGCCATGTCTCCTTTTTGGTCCGGCCCAATCAGAGAGCCGGACTGGCACGTGCAAGGCAGCGTGACAAAGCTTCTGATAAGAAACTTTGTCACGACAGCCGTAAAGCAGGCGAGCCAGTCCGGGTGGGCTGGCCAAAAAAGCGAAAAGGAAGCAGCCCGGAATCCTTATTTCCAATGGCAGCGCACCGTTTAAACGGTGATGCAAGCCAATGGGGAAAAGGGGCGGGGCTTAAAGCCCTCTTCTCAAAGCCCTCTCCTACAAAATCTCTCGCGGAGGCAGAGCAGTACTCTGCCCTGCAACACATGCGAGACCTAAAAAGATGTGATTTCCGTTGATCCATTCAGGAGTTCAGTGAAAAATGTATTTCGGCTGCTATTTTCCATTATGAAGGCACATGGTCAACGTTGCCAATGCCTATAATACTTTGATGTTAATAGGCTTTTAGTGTCCATCGTCGAAGAGGTCGTCGTCGATGGGGCTATCGTCGACGGACTTGTCGACGGGATCGTCGTCGACGGGGTCTTCGTCGACGGGCTTGATGTCGACGAGGTCTTCGCCGACGGAGCCTTCGTCGACAGGCTCGACGTCGACGGGGTCTTCGTCGATGGGATCTTCGTTGACGAGCTCTTCGTCGACGGGCTCGACGTCAACAGGCCTTTCGCTGGCGGGATCGTCGTCGACGGGACTTTCGACGACGAGATCTTCGTCGACGCTTCTCTTTTCGACGATGAAAGCTTCGTCGATGGTATCGTCGATGCTAGCTTCATCGACGAGGACTTCGTCGACGAAACCTCGACGACGGGCTTTTTTGAGAGGATAGTAATCCTCGTTGACAGAATAGGAGAGGTAATAGCCGTCGTTTAGATGGTTTCCGTCAGTGAAGGAGCAGACGGGGTGACAGAAATCGTAGATGGAGAGAAAACCAGAGATTTTGAAAGGCTTTTACTCTCAGTTTGTGTCCTAGCCTTGACCGCAGAATCCTGAGGAGTGTGCGCTGATTCAGAGGAAATGATGGGACTCCTCTGAACAGAATCAGAAGTAGAATGGTGAGATTTCTGGCGCTTCTTCCCCTCACTGGAAGAGCTGTCCTGCGATTTAGCTCTCTTGCTAGAAGTAGAGGCTCTGTCATCCTCCTCAGCCGAAGAGGATTTAAGCCACAAAAGCACTCTCGCCTCCCTATCCCTAAGAGTTTTGGTAGGGACGGTGCGGCAAATCTTGCAATCTCTTGTCTCATGTTTAGGGTAGAGGCAGTAGATGCAGTCCAAATGTTGATCATCAACATGGACCCTCTTCTTGGCGCAGGTCCTGCAGGGCTTAAACAAGGCCTTCTTGTCAGACATGCTGAAGCAAGTTGAAAACTGAGAGGCACTCAGGGAGACTCCCTTCCACACGACGTGCGGTGAAAATCTGAGGAGAACTGGCTCTGCTGAGAGGGTTCTGGAAGGGTGCTGGTGTCTGATTGGATGTTACCAAATTCTTGGTTCTTTTGCATAATGAGGTAGATAGGCTGCTAAGATATAGGCTTTAGGCCTTTTTCTTTGGGCCTACTACTACTACTAACATTTTGGCACTACTTTTTAGTTACCGGGGACTCCCGCCTCGGCGACGGGGAATGATTCAGGCATGTGAATCTATGAAAGATACCCCAATACTGGATAACATTACAACTTGGGTATAAATAACACTTATGCCAAGATTCATACTTTTACCTAAACAAATCTACACGTCAGTCTCAAAGGGGTACATAGCCTCTGGATCACAAATGCATCCTGCAGTATCTGTCCAGCTGCTCTATGGAGATGTAGTTCTCAACCTGCAGGGCCGGACTAAAAAAGTGGGTGACTAATGGCTGGGGTAAAAGAAGGAAATCGAAATACGAAAGCTGCAAGAATTATAGGTGTATATTTAAAAAGAAAATGACAAAAGAAAAGGCACGAGGGACCCCATTACAAGACCTGTGGTGGTCTGCTATTCTTCCCTACCACCCTGAAGTTATCAATGTAAGGGAGATCAGTAACTTTAAAAAGATGAAATACTCCAGATTATAGGATTCTGGAGAATGAAAGGCTGTAATTGGTATTTTTCTCACTGATTTCCACGTTTGCCTCTATTTCACCAAGAGATTTCAGCTTTTCTCAGCACCCTAAATCTTGGAGTGAAATAATCCCAATCCGCTGAGTTGCCACATATGGCATAATCCCAAAGGGGCTGGTAACTCCTATTATTGCCCCCATGGCATTTGTGACCATAGGTAGCACAATACCACAACAGAGTATGTCTTATTTCATAAATAAATCTCCCATTTTTGTTTATTTGGAACTCTGGGCATTATTAATTCTGCTATATGTCGAAGCATGCCAAACTTTCGCACATCTCCACATACAGCACCTGGTTTAATCTGTCAAAATATGAAATATTTTTATATAAATCAACGATATTAGTACAAGAAAGCCCCTTCCGCCTCTGAAGGGAAAATCTGTGATGTAAGTTATATCAACCACTTTGCACTAGCCTCTCAGTCTCTAGCTGCAGACCCATGTCTCTCTTAAATAAAGGTCAATTTACTATTAATTTGCATCTCAGGTGAAAGTTACATTTTATTTGTACTCAAACCTGTAATCATATCTGAGCTACCTATTTTAGAAGCATATCTTTGAGACATGGAATGTTGCACACGTAATCCAGCTTTAATGACCTACTAAGATGCACACTTTAACTGGTGAATTGTAACATCTACTTTGCACCTCTACACAGGAGTGCCAATTTCATCCCAGTATATTCACAATATTCATGAACGACATCCTCTGCTCTGCTTCAAGAGGAAAACCAACAGTGGTCAGAGAAATACTGACAGACTGGTCAACTGTGAGCCCTTTTGGGACAATTCACAAGCTGTTTTTGCAGACAGTGTCTTCTCTTGCTCAGCCAGTAGTACTCCTTGCATGCTATTCACAGTTTTGGAAGGGAAACAGTCGGAACACCGCAGCCTCAGCCACGCGTGTTCCAACATCTCAAGTGTAACCATGCATATGCCTTAACCATGCATATGCGTGGTTAAGGCAGTGCGCGGTCTAGCTGCTGAGTGCTGCTTGGCAGAAGCAGGAAAACCTCACCAGGAAGAGAGCCAGAGGACATGGTGAGGTAAGTGGGGCAGGGCTGGGGAGGTAGTTTTCAGGGCTGGGAGAGGGACAGGTAGTTTTCAGAGCTGGGGGTGGAGTCGTTTTCAAGGCTGGGGGGGGGGGTCAGGGTAGTTTTTAGGGCTTGGGAAGGGTCAGGTAGTTTTGTAAATTAGGGGTTAGGGTTTTAGGCCTAAGGGCATTGTAAGGGGATGTGGTACTTTTAGGGACAGCGCAGGGGTGGGAGGGGGAGGTAGCGTATGTTAAGGGGCAAGGTTTTACGCCTCAGGTCAGGGGGAGGGGAATGGGTAGTTGGGGTAATTATTTAGGGCTTAGGGGAGAGAGGGATAGTTCTTGGGGCTTAGGGTGGGGTCGGGCAGTTTTTTAAAATAGGGGGTTAGGGTTTTAGGCCTAAGGTCAGTGGAAGGGGTTGGGGTAGTTTTACGGACATCACAATGGGTGGGAGGGTGTCAGGTGAATGAGTTTTAAGGGATAGGGACAGCTTATGGTTTGAGGGATGGGATAGTGTATGTTAAGGGACAGGGTTTTAGGCCTCAGGGGGAGGGGAATGGATAGTTTTCATGTTTTCAGCCTTAGGGCGGGGGGCAGGTAGGGGTTTGAGGCTTAGGGTGGGGGGGCAGAGTAGTGGCGACCTTAGCCACGCATACCCCTTTACCATTCATACTTTCACCACGAAATTGCATGGTAAAGGCATGTGTGGTAGAGGAATGTGTGGTTAAGATGCATTTGTGGTGTGGGCATGGGAGAGCGAGCCAAGATGGCAGACATGCTCGTCTGAGGCTCCGTTAACCAGCCCGAACATTGACCGTTATTCGGATTGGAGGGGCCACCAAAAGGAGCCATAGGGGCCAGCATTGCTGCCATAGCTGATGAGCGACTGTTTCTGGCACTGAAAGTACGAGTTACTTACTTTCGGTAACGATGTATCTGGTAGAGACGATTCTAGCCGCAGATTCCTTCATGTAGAATTATCCCCAGGCGTGAGAATGGATCTGGAAACCTTTTGCCACAGCATCCCTGCGCGCCGGGAGCTGGGCGACACCACGCGACTCCGCCCAGGCATCGTCCGCGTACCTGACATCAGCGAGGTCACATAAGACCCGCCCCAGCGCGCCCACAACAGTTTTTTTCAGAGGAGTTTTCCACACCACAACACGGAACCACCAGATAAAAAAACAGTGGAAGCATGGAAACAGTGTGCGAAGAGCAGAAAAAATTGGAAAGAAACGGTGACTAACAACACCACCAGGGTAGTGCCAACACCGCAGACCACAAGGGCAGGCAAATAAGAAAGAAGAAGAGCAAGCAGAAACCTGCGCAGCCACCCTGCCTGCACCTAGACAACCTCCCATTCCTGTGCACCGGAGGGAAGAACAGGCATAAAAGGCATGGCACACATAGGTAGCCCACCCCCTCATCCTGAGCAAGGAATGGGACCAGTCCCAAGACAGACAGGGACCACCAACCTCCAAGCCCTCCCTCTTAACCAAGTTCCAATATCATAGAATTTGTCACGCACTTCTTCAACACTTTGGAGATGATCTAGTGGAACCGCCGGAGATGACTGAACTTACCCTGACCATAAAAACACAAGCCACAACGGGGATGGTATCCAGGATATATAAACAAGCTATGTCATATAGAGCAAACCACTACACTAAAGCCCGTCTGGCCTGGCAATCTGATTTAAATAAGGAGATAGATAATGCCTTGTGGCTGTACTGTTGCCTTAGCACAAAACGAGTTTCTCTCAACGGAAGATACACTGTCTTATACATTTTAAGTTTCTGAATAGGGTATACTACACCCCAGAACGATTATGCAGATATGGGCTCCGGGAAAGCTCGTGCTGTGAGCGATGCAATGAGCCTGTGGGGGACTTTGCACATCTGGCATGGCTTTGCCCGGGATTGGCTAAGTTTTGGAAGTTAGTGTTTCTGGAATTGACAGCGATAACTGGGAAAGAGCTTACACCTCACCCGGCGCTAGCGCTTTTGGGTTTCTCGAAACATTTGCCTAAGGGTTTGCGAAGGTTAGTAGATATGGGATCACTAATAGCAAAACGCAGGGTAGCTATTTGCTAGTCTAGAGGCCCTTTACCTACATTGGCTCAATGGGCTTCATATATGGTATATTGCTCTACACAAACGGAGAACTTTAGTGCCCTTATGCCCCCTCGCAATCGACCCAAGAACTTCTGGACACTATACAACACCTACAAAGCTAACAAAAGCAGCGAAGGGGGGATCTGTTAAGAGATGTACAGCAGTGATGGACTTGGCCAGCTCCCTTCTACACTAAGACACAATCTGGAAGAAGAGAGGGGTACTTGGTCCACTAAGTGGGCGTAAATGGGGGAACTGTATTAAAATTGTGGTAATACTAACGATATGTGAGCCTTGAACCTGCTCCTCAGCCATCTCCCTATAGGTATATCAATTAAGTATTGATTGTGTTATGAACACGGACTGTAGGGTAACCCTATTGCGCATTGCTCCTTCAGATTTTTTTTTTACGATTTCGCCTATTTATTTACACAGTGATAAATGTGAATCCATGCCAAATATATTGAAATTGCTGCCTGATTGGATTGCTGGGCTTGGGCGCTTCCTTGTGTTTTCTTCAATGTAAACTTTTACAATAAAATACATTTAAAAAAATATTATCCTTCTTTTCTAGATTCCCCAAAACTGTGTGTGGTCAGATGCATAAAAAGTTTTGAGATAATGACTGTGGATATTCGCTTTCAAGGGGAGAAACAACCCCTAATAGCACTTAGGAAGCCATTCCGGGCAGTCTCATCACCTACCATTGCTACAGGGGACCGATGGCCCATGCAAAAAGCAGTTATTGATAACAAACTGTTTGGGGCTCACTCCGTTAGAGGAGCCATGGTGTCTAAGGCCCTCTCTCTCGGAGCCCGATAAGAGGATATCCTTAACGCAGTGGACTGGTCTTCAGATTCCACCTTTAAAAGGTTCTACTTCAAGCCAGTCCCGAGTATAGCTTCGCTGGTCATGGACAGCCGCGGTGCGTCCATTGGGGCGTAGGGGCGTAGCCCCACCAGCCCTGCTTGCCCCACTACACACGCGGTGCGTGCTGCTGTGTGCAATGAATTTGAATTGGTAGCTTCAAATGAAATCAATACCGGCCGGGAGTCGGGACATGAAGGGGGTGGGGCCGGGGGGCGAGCACTAAGGTTGAGTGACAGTTTCACCTCACCCACTGACTGACAGCGGCTCGCAATTTGCGCATGCTCGAGTTTGTTTCATGACCAGCACGAGCATGCGCATTCGCCGCACTCTCTGTCAGCCTGCCAGCCACTAGTTGTACTGAGAGGGAGGGGGCCCGAGAGGTCGAGGGTTGCCTCATGCAGCAGCCCCCGTCTCTCGGTATGGGCGAGCCCTATCCGTGCTCTTTAGCCAATCCAGGGCAGGCGCTGCTAATGCAGCGTCTCTGGATTGGCTGAGACAGTCTCAGACACCGAGCGGCACTGTTGAAGGCGCCAACGGACCCGAGGTGGCGCGGACCAGGTAAGATTATTTTATTTACCCCCCTCCCCCGCGAACCCCCTCCCTCGCAACCCCCCCCCAACCTCCACCCCCAAGATGTAGACTCTCCGCCATTTGAGTTTGTGGGCCGCTTAATTTCATACTCCAACCGTCCCAGGCGGCGGCTCCTCCGGCTTCCTGGAGGTGCCGGGCCAGAAGGACAGCGCACCGGGCCTCAAGCATGTCGCCTCCGAGGGAGAGATGGACTGGCAGGCAGCGAAAGCCTTCTACGAGAGCATGGGCACCAAGAAAAAGCCCCGGCCCGTGAGTGCGGGGAAGAAAAAATGCATAAATAAGAGCGGTATTATGTGGTAGAGAGAGGAGGTGGGGTGGCATGAAGGGGGTAGTGAGGGCGGAGGGATGCGGAAACGGGTGTTGGCAGAGAGTGAACTTAAAGTCTTTTGTGTCGTAGATAGATAAGAGTGGTGGGGATATGTCATACGGTGAGAGACTGAGTAGTGGAGAAGGGGCGGGGGCTTTGGGAAGGGGGCAACACCAAAGCTTGCGTGGCTTTGAAGGTTTGAGTTTGAGCACATTGAAGACTCTGCTTCCAAGGTTTCAGTTGGCCTACATTTCCATGCTTTCAGTGTGCGTGAGCTCCGAAGACAGCTGCCACAGTTTCACTCTTCTTATTAATGTTTTCAGTGTACCTTATTTTTGTGATTCACGTAGTGCCTTTGAGTGATACCTCATCGCGAATTGAATTTATCGAATTATAGATGGGTAGCAGTTTGCACTCAGAGCCCGGAGGTGAAAAACGTCCCTTGAATTTACTGTTATCTATCTGCTGTAATTATATGTTATGTATGGCCCACAAAATCATCTGCCTTTGCTTGCTACATGCAGGCAGAGGAGGGATGGGGGAGCTATACATCAGTCATGGCTGCTGCCAAAGCAGTGGTGGGTCAGCGGCAGGGGTGACAGGGAAGCAGCAGCGGCAGCTGGGGTGATCCGACCTGTTATTGTTGGCCGGGTTGGTCCAACCCGTCCAACAATATCAGGTAGGAAAGCACCGCTCTTCCCTTCTTTCATTAACAGAGGCCTTTCGGAAATGGCTGGTGCGGGCCCTTGTCGCGGGGGCGCAAAATCACGGCACAAATGCCAGGGACCACTGGTCCCTCGCCAGCACTAACTTTCAATTTCCGTCAAACCTTTCCACCCTGAGATCTGACGGCGGACGACAGATAGGTTACCACAGAAACAAGACAGGCCTACTCGGAGCCGGAAAATCCAGCATGTTGTCCCATTGCACTCAACTGGTTTAGAGGCCGAGTTTTTTTAAACGGTGCCCTGCGAGGCCCATCCGCTAATTAATCGTTCCTAATCTCGAGAATGCCTTTTGCTTTGTTTGTGGTAACTGCCAGCGACAATTCACAGGAAATGGAAATATAGTATTATCTCGTTTTTTCTATGCATAGCGTTATTGTTTTTTCCCCCACTGTGTGCCCATGGTAGATGGCTCTTGATGAGTAACTTTGCTCCTTTCTTTTTAGAGCAACATTAAAAACTTTTTTTAAGGAAACAGTTTAATAGGATATTTATGCGCTATTTATGAACTGGGATGCATTACAGTATTTAAACCACAAACGAAACTTGACGTATTTGTGTCAGAAGTAATGCTAAACAGCTTATGAAGGGGTCTCCTATACATTTAAATGGATTCTCCCAACCATAGGGTGACTAGAGGTTGAAAATCAAAAACCGGGACATTCTACTAATATAGAAGTAGGACTGCACTTTGCATAGACAGAGGGGCACAGAATGATTCAATTCACAGCGCTCTCCAATATAACACACAGTAGAACAAACAGAGAATGAGGCACTGAGTCCAATGTTGAAGATACTTTTAATTTGTTTGCATAAGGAATATTCTGTAGCCTGCTCACTTTTTCACATGACATTTTATACAGTCCCTCTTGCACGTTGCATTATGGGTTTCTAAGGCCATGTTTATAAAGCTCACATTAACCTCATCTCAGAATGCGAAATGTCCGTGGCTAAAATGCCGACATTGCTTTAGTGTGTCACAAGTGACGAGAACCCACTTGACAGCGATGTCTCGTGCCATTTTTTCGAGGCTAGATAGCCTTGCGAACCCGAGGGCAGTTTGGAGATGCTGTAATGATATTGGTTGAAAGTAAAAGTGCTTCCTGCTGTGGCTACAAAAGATTTGAGAGTTGATAAATCGAAGGCGTGGAAAACATCACTCCAGTCCCATGCAGCACACAGTCAATGGTTTAATCACCTTTTTTGTTGATTCAAATGCACACCTTGGGAAACACTTAAATAAAATGGCGGTCTTTCTGGGTAGATAATTACTTGCCCTCCTTCGTTTATTTGCAGTTGAATGTGGCTCAGGGGGAACTGCATCGCTCCAAGGTTTGAGTGCAACCTGAGGCATGAATGAATAACAATATCACGTCATTGAATGATTGGCAGTAGTATACGCCACATGCCATTATGGGCCAAAACTTTGGTGTTTGACTTTGTTCACCTGGGAGCTACTCAGAGGTCGGAGATAGGATTTTGGGAGCAATCTCCTAATAAAAGGTAAAATGTGAAATTGGCACACTCTACGTCTGATGCTTTGGGTCAATAATTGAATGTTGATTTCTTTTTTAATGCATGTTGTACTTGTACTACTAGAGCCAGGTGTGGCAGTGATTTCACACAGCAGCTCTTGTTTCCAGATGGTTTGACACAAGCCAAATGTAGCTTCTGTGTTGCTTTGTAACTGGTGATAGCAGTGGTGTGTTGCCGTAGGCATATTGGATATAATGATTGCTCTTCTATGGGTGTTCAAATATTAATTTCCCTGGTATATACTTGCAAGTAAATCCTTTGACTTCATATGATGAGAATATTGTCCTATAGGCATCTTTTCTTGTTTGATGTACAATGCAGCAATGTACATAGCATCTCTTGATTAACCGAAGTGTATGTTTAGTGATGCCAATTAAGCATTATTGTGTAGTAGTTTATATGGCACTGCCCAGTTCTTTTCTGTCCCGATCCTGTTCCATGTTCACTTTCACATGTATTTGGTTTTCTCTTTCGATATTGTTTGCATAGCAACTTTCAGTTCAGCTCAACCAGAATCACGGTAACAGCGCATTGCGCTGCCTCTTTTATATTCAGTATATTGTAAGGCTGTTTTTCTTCCCCCGCCTTTCCTTGTTTTGTTCCCTGTTTTCCCCTTGCGTGCCATTCGTTACTCTAGAGTCTAATAGAGTCGGAAGGCCGTAGGGGAAGACTGTGGACTTTTCTTCAAGTTCCTGACGCTCCTGCGGAACGAGCCTGGCAACCATTACACTGCTGTGCAACAACTTCTACTCTTAGAGCTGAGATTTCCATGAGTCTTATAGTCTGAATTCAGCACCTGAGCATAATAGGACAGAATGTATGAAACTCTGTGGTAATACTGAATAAGCAGCTACCTATGTTATGCCATCTATTAATGTAATAACTGCACTTTCACAATTGCTTTATTAACCTTCCGGCTTTCTCAAATTTGCTTGAAAATGCACGATTTTTCTTCTTTTTTTCAAAATTTTCTTGAGGGGGGTAACCCCCCCAAACCCCCCTTTTGGGGTTCGGGATCGCTCGCTGCGCTCGCTCGCTACGGTGCTGTATGCTAATTCGTTTGCGCCCCACCACTTTAAAATCTCACCCACCGCCCCTGGTCATGGATAAGCTGTGAACCAGTGTAATCCTCGCCTCCGGTCCTGAAATAGAATGAAAAATGTCCTAGCTATTGTAACAGAAAGTTTCAATTCTATTAAGGACTCAGAGGTGAGGAGTAACCCACCTGTTATATCATGTACCCACCCAGTGCTGATTAATCTACTTGGGAGTAAGTACTTCTGTTTAATATTTGGTCTTCATAGGTCGAACTTGCCAATGCAGGATGTAACTGTGAAGTTAGCATTTTTCAAGTGCACAGTTATTTGGTTGTTCCGACATATAATGATGACGTCTTTGCTTAGCAATATGTGCCAGATATTGTTTCATGCATCTCCACTCCATTTCCTAGGATCAGAGTGGTCGAAACAGGAATAATGAGGTCAATGATCCTCTGCAGTCGCAGGAAGAAAGAGGAAGAGCAGACAGCGACGAAGGACTACGGAGATGTTGTGGAGTCAAGTGATTGGACAATGCTGAAGTTGAACTTTGACTTTTTCCTCAAGGATTCTGGAAAATGAAATTTGTTCTTGTTGTTTTGCTATGGCTGCTGTTAATAAAGCATAGAAAAGTGAAGCGTAATCCTCACCTCCGAGTCCTTAATAGAAATTATACTTTCTGTTACGATAGCTAGGAAATGTTTCATTCCTATGAATCTGGAAAGGTGGCCAGAACTTACACTCTGCAAATTTTTCCCGCACCACTCAACACCCTTGAACCGAACAAAAGAGATACAACATAAAAAGTAAAATTAAAGCAAACTATAATAAATATTGGACTGCATACTGTTGATCTATCTAAAACCTTAGAAGTGAGATATAATTGCTATCTTTATTTTCTGCATTTAGTATTTGATATTTACCATTGATGGAAGTCCTGCCATCCAGGTCTCCACATAGGGCATCCATTTTAGCTCCTCAGAATCAATATAAACCATCCCACAACGACTAACTGTAGCAGGAGATGCAACCTTTAGATCTTGAACCTGAAAATTTAAAACAGCCTCTTGTCAGGTTGTGAATTGAAAAACAAACTCTTTCATTCACCTAAACCATATGTTATAACTTTGCAAAAGAATATTCTTCAAGTTTATTTGTTTCATAAGGATGTAGCAGATGCAAGGCAGTTTCCTGTGGATTTTGTCCTAGAATCACATTAGTAAAAGGTGACTTTTGCATATACTGACTGTGGAGGTGAAATTTATCATAAAGACTCATAACAATATATTGTAAAGGTGGCTCTTTATTTATTCCACTTTCCCTTTGTAATAGACCCATATAGAGTGATAGACATTCTTTCCTTTCTCTCTCTAGGAAGCAGTAAGAAGGGTGCAACCTGCCACAGTATACAAGAGAAAGACATTTACTAAAGATAATAAGTGATCTCTCAGGAGTGAAGGAGAGACTCATAGAGTCCTATCACAATGGTCAACATTAGAATATTTCAAAAATCATGTTGTTACATTCACAATGGAGTCCCCATCCACAGACATTGGACCCAATCCCCAAACTGCATCAGTCTTTCATGCACTCAGTACAACTATCTGAACTCTCAAACTTCCGTACTCTAACTGACACTCTCACTGTAACAAGCAACTGCAAAGGTGCAGCACCACTTAGGTCACATCCATTTGCATACAATGGCATGAAGTACACACTGTTTGCCTTCTAGAGCTTACTCACTGCCCAAAGACCAAGTTACTTACCTTCAGTAACGCATTATCTGGTAGAGACTCTATAGCTGCAGATTCCTTACCTTTGAATTTCCCGGCATCAGGCTGGATCCGGAAACATTTGCTGAGTAATACCCCTTGCGCGCAAAGTCGGGTGGCTCCATTCAGCTCCACGTGACGTCGGTAGCGTCGGTTATGACGTCGCGGTGCCTATATAGGCGCCACCCAAGCGCGGGTATGTCAGTACTTTTTGTTTTTTTCATGCCAGAAGCGCAGAGCCACGGAGTAACTGACGTAATCGAGTGCAAAACTAGGGCACTGAAAGGGGGAAAAAACAACCCTAGTCCTACTACCTCAGTCCGCAAAGTGAGGAGACATGGATGGGGCTGTAAGGGACCTGCAGCTATATAGAGTCTCCACCAGATAATGCGTTACCAAAGGTAAATAAGTTGTTCATCTGATGGAGACTTCTAGCTGCAGATACCTTACCTTTGAATCAGATACTCGAGCCATACCATGCCGGCGGTGGGGTGCAAACTCATGATTTAAACTAAGAAGTTTTGCAGGACTGAACGGGCAAAGTGCCCGTCCCTGCGCACCTGACCACCAAGGTAATAATGTTTTGTGAACGTGTGCAATGATGCCCACGTCGCTGCCTGACAGTTGTCAGCGGGAATAACAGCCACTGCCTGCTTCTGAAACTGGGACCCTCTCTATAGCTCCTTTGGCCAAAAGAGCTGTAACTTCCCTTGGAACAACTTTAAATGATCCTCCGCCAACCGTTCCTGACTTGGCAGAATAGTAGGAGGAAACTAAAGGAAAAAGAGAGAATAGCCCTCTGGATGATCAGGAAGACCCACTTGTCTGTTGTTATGGATCTCCAGCGGGGGAGATGATGACATAGTCTCCCACCCACTGGAGTAGTGTGGTCCTGCAGAATCAGCTGCGGCTGCTGGGGGCATTGTGATAGATGACTTATGGCCTCCATTCCGAGAATGGAATGTACTGCGTCCACGTCCACACACGGCTTGGGTAGTCTGAGCGGGACGGTGGCTAGGATAGGGCTGACGCGACTGGAAGTCTCTTCCATTGCCACGAAAAGGGGAGAAAGGAAGACTGGCCACGAGTAGTGGAGGAGAGGCCCAAGGATCTGGCTGCAGCTCGAGAGTCCTTGAACCTGACCAGGGCCGAGTCTGCCTTTTTCCAAAAAGGCGGGTTCCATCAAATTGGCTTGGACATCCCCCGACAAGCCAGTTGTTTGTAGCCAGGCATGGCGTGTCAAGGCCACCGTTGTTGAAATCGATCTGCCCAGCAAATCGGTCGTATCTAAACCACACCATGTAGTGAATTTTACTGCATCTCTCCCGTCCTTGGCAGCTTGGGAGAGCACACACCGGGCCTCCTCCGGGACTTGTGGCAGAACCTTCGCAACCATCTTCCAAAGGGAGTGGGAGAAACGGCCCAATAAGCACGTGGTATTCACTGGCCACAATGCCAGACTGGAGTAAGAAAACATCTTCTTCCCAAATGAGTCCAGTCTCTTGGAGTCCCGATCCGGAGGGGCTGAAGGGAATGCGCCTTGGGACGTAGAGGCCTGCACCACCAAATGTTCTGGGGTGGGGTGTTGGCTGAGGAACTTTGGGTCGCCCGGAGCTGGGCGATGGCGGCTTGCAATCGTCCTATTCACAGGAGCCCCTGTGCTAGGCTTGGACCATGTTCCTAGAAGGATGTCCGTAAGTGCCTCATTAAAGGGCAATAGGGGTTCAGAAGTGAAGCCCCAGGTTGAAGCACTTCAGTCAGGAGATTACCTGACCTGCACTGAATGCAGCTCCAGTCGAAGGACCTCAGCTGCCCTCTTAACCACCATGGCATAGGATGCCCCCTCCTCCGTAGCCATTGTAGGCTTAGAGAGCATGCCAGCGTCTGGGGAAGTATCCAGACCACTGACTTCCCCAAGTTCCCCATACCAGCCTATTGTCTCCTCAGAGACGTCCTGGTTTTCAAGAGGGTCTCCAGACTCCACCCATTCCTCTCCGGAGCCCAGAACATCCACAAAGTGCTCAGGCGACAACATAGAACCCCTTGGTTCTGTCGACGTCGGAATCGGCGTCACTTGATGCCGTTCCGGCTCCGTTTCATCAGGGATAAGGATGGGGCTTGCGCCACCAATAGCATCGGAGACGTCGTAGTCAACGACTTTGAATTTGACGCTAGGGAAGGTCACGTTGGCATGACCGGTGTCGACCCGGACCCGGGATCGGATCTCTGAGGCCCCACCAGCACCGTGGCAGGAGCCGACAGCAACGAACCCAATGGGGCCCCATCCGACCCCGCGGGGCCTGAGGGCTTACCAGCTGGGTCGTTCCGCTCAAATACGCTGCGCATGGCCTCATAAAACTCTTTTATTTGAGCAGGAGTCACTCCGGCTCCCGGAAACGGTCGAAGGCACTCAGTCAACCCTGGCTCCAGCTCCGCTGACCGTACCTAGAGCGTTGGTGCTTCTTACCTTTCTCAATGACGGAAGACAGTTGAGGTGAAGTCGAAGTCCGCTTGGTCTTCTTCTTCTTCTTGTGTCTCTTCCCCGAGTGTCCAGAGGACCTCAAATGGGAGGAAGATGACTTAGGGCTCCGTGAGCGGTCCCGCGACCTCCTCTTCTTCGAATGGGACATGACCTCCTCGGTGTCTCGCTTGACCGTGTCAAATGCCGGGCCACAAGCAACTTAATCGCTCGCTCTTTCAAGGTCTTTGGGGCCATCGCCTGACAGTCTGCATACAACCTTGTATTGTGGTCTTATTCAAGACACCAGAGACATACGTGGTGGGGTTCGGACATCCCTCGCACACGAAGACAAAACCAACACGAGAAAAAACCTGTCAAAAAGCAGTAGAGGGGTAGCTCCTACCGATCGGCGCTTAACTAGCGCGGAAAGAAAAGAACTGACGTCCGCACACCTGTGTGGCGCCTATATAGGCTCCTCGAAGACATAACCAACGCTACCGACGCCAACGATGTCACGCGAAGCTGAATAGAGCCATCGACGTCGCGCGCACGGGGTATTGCTCAGCAAAAGTTTCCTGATCCAGCCTGACGCCTGGGAAATTGAAAGGTAAGGCATCTGCAGCTAGAAGTCTCTCTCAGATCATTCTTTGCTAAAGGAGTGAGACGATATAATTTGAATGACAAATTATGTTCCCTTTGCAAACCTCCAAAGTGCTAAAATCCATTGATTTCCAATTTTCATGTTGATTCCTTAGTATAAGATATCTGGTATTTCTATCTAGGCTGGTATTTTGAACTAGGCAATATGTACAAGTTACTAACCTTCAGGAGCGTAATATCTGGTAGAGACACAGTCTAGCCACAGATTCCTTAACTTTTGAATTCTCCCTGGGCGTCAGTCTGGATCCGGACATTTTACAGAAGTAACTCTGTACACTAGGAGACAGCGTTGTATGGCTCCGTGATGACGCTGTCTCAGGATATGACCTCAGTGGAGTTATGCAGGTCACCTGCTGTGAGAAACTTTTTTCGTCTGAAACAGTGTGCTCTAAGCCCTCTGGGTTTAAGGTTTGGGTCCATGTGCTCTCAAGATGTTGGGTACGGACCCACACTCTATCTGTATGTGGTGCCTAGGTGAGAACCATGATGCCGACGGGTGTGACACCTGTCAGAGGTTGAGGCCAAAGGCACTGCGGGAGCGGCGCATATAACTTCTGAAGACACGGTTGTCGCGGACGTCAAAGAATTCAAAAGTTAAGGAATCTGTGGATAGATGTCTCTATCAGATCTAACCAGTATGGATGATGCAGCGTTCATTAAGAAAAAATAAGATAAGCTACTCAAAAAAGTCCTTATCTGCCTGGAGTTCAAAAAGAGATGTCCCATTGAGGATGATTCCAACATCCTTTCTTGTGAAAAAGTGGTCATCACTGTAATTCTGAGCCAGGAAGAGTTACTCACTGAAACCCAGTGGCAAATACCTGCAGTGGCCAAGTCAGTAGTATCCCCTTGATTCATCATTCAGGTCATCTGAAGCTATAATGCCTTCCTTAACTATCTCAAGAAAATCTTCCCTTTTGTTTCTTGGGAGAAACTCTTGAAATTGGATAATTGAGTTCCAGAGAGATCAACTGGAGCAATTTAAAAAGGCATACAAAGAAGCAACTTTCACAATACCAGCCAATATTTGACAAACTGTTCTCCGAAAAGCATCCCATCTTCCACTTTAGTTCAATGGTGAATTAAAGAGAGGAAGACAGAGTGGCATTACACTTTATTATCTGTACCCACAACAAAGTAATCTGCAGGGACCATCTCCTTAGGACGCGAATAGGCAGATTTGAACTTTTTTCAAGATTTCATTCAACAGCCCTAAAAGAGAAATAGTTTATGAGAAGATCCATCATATGCCCTAGGAACCAAGGATGCAATAGTGAGAGCTAGAGATATCATCTGGATTGTCTCAAAGACGATAGATGTTGTGACTTAAGGTTTGGTGGTCTATAATTTGAATTTCTTCTCTGCTCTATCTGAGAGCTTTTGACAGGCTAGAAGACCATCAAAATATGAGATTCTTAATAGGAAGGGCGCATGAGAAGACAATGATAAATTATGTCAATTAGATAGTGAATAGGTTTCAGATTCTTGAAGCAAAGACCTGAATCATCTTCCTCTCCTAGGACTAGGGCCTTCAGACTGGCAGAGACCATCACACACCTGATGAGAGACACTCAAGGTTCTTCTTCTCTGCTTTGCTGTCCTGGGAGAATATGCAGATAGTAACTCATCTCCAAACCTGCAACGGGGGCCATTCAAAGACCTTATATCTTCCTAGCACGGCTAGGTAACATTATCATCAATTTGAGGTGTAACTTGAACATTTGCTGAAGACTTGGGAGGTTGTAGCAGATGAGCCAACTGAGGAGAGCTTAGTGCAGTTAAGGGGATGGGTCTGGTCATCATCCTTCATCGAGACAGCAATCACCACATCAGCAGGCTCTGGAGGAGCCATCAAAGGTGGTATAATCCTCTACTAGGATTTACAGGTGGTAGGTGCACCCATCAGGGCAGTGAGACCCTCATGTGAAAATGTATCTTCATGTTGGTGCCTCATTATCAATCCAGAGAAATCCAAGCCTCCCAAATTTGAAGCTTGGGTATTCCTAGACATATACTTTGACATACCGGCCAAAGTGAATCTCAACATCATGCACCTCAAAGCTGACCACCTCGTCTTTGACAGGGATAAACTGTGCTGGTGACAGTGAGTAGCTGCCCACTAAACTCCAGTAATGGGAGAAGCAGCATCATGGGAAGAAGAGACTATGGAAAGGTGCCTCCCCCAGGCAAAAGTAGTCATTACAAGTGATGACCTACATCAAATTTCCCTTTCTTACTCCTGAGGCAGACCTCCTCTTTGCCCCTCAGCCTTCTATACAATTTCTTTCTGATAAATACACAGTCTTTGATAGAGTAGGTTTCAGGATGATAAACCACACAGATGTCAAATAGGGGCCTTTGCTGTGTGGTTTAACATGTAAATGTGAATCTCATATACCCATGGACACCATCCAGCAGTCTTCTTATAACACAGTCAAAGCCAGATGAAAGACCATTTACTATTTCATGTAGTTGCTGAGAGCCCTTCATTCTCAACTTTTCCTCAATGTTTCCATCTCCCTTTAAGAAAATAACACATCTACAGTGAAACCCACATTTGGGTCTTCCATTATCACCACATATATGGCCTGATTGCAAGTCATTTGTGAAATTATCTCTACACGCATAATTCTGTGTGATTCTGTTCTTGAATTTGGCAGTGGACAGCAGTTTAAAGGAAAACTCCAGAATGAAAGACTGTGACCTTTCTGTCATCATTGCCCTCATCAAAAAGTTTATTGCAAGATAATCTCATAAAGCATACATCTTGCAAACCTTTTTTACTCTCTGCACTACCCACTGGTCCACAGTCACCCATTTCAACTCCACAAAGAGCTACAATCTGTCTCTTCGCAAAGTCATGTGGTGTTAGGGGTTATCATACTGGAGTCCCTTTAAAATTAACTAAAAGGCACAAAAATATAGTAATATCCCTAGGCCCCATAAATAACTCTAATATATGATCCACTTTATGAACAAACAAATTACCACCATCCAAAGGCTTAAAAAACATTTAAAATTGTACCTGCCAACCAAAGCCAAAGGTGATGCCATACTACTTAAGAGATATGCACCCTTGCATCAATGTAGTCAACAGTTTTCAGACCAGTTAGAATAATATTTTTAAATGACTCCATCATATAACGCCGTTTGACACAATGCTGTCCCCTGAGCATGGTCAATCAATCAGCCACTTTCAATAATGGTTGCTACAAGAAATACTGATATCTCACCAAGTTACTGGCCATATTTCCTGATCTCAAAGGGAGAAACCCTAAGGCAAAAACATTTTCACCACCGAGTCCATTCAGTTGGACTTTATAGCTGGTAGCAAGAATGGGAAAAATTAGCCCTCCCCAGGAATTAGCAACATGCACCACTAAAGAACCATCGGCCAGAGGTGTCACCCATTGTATTGCTTATGTTTCCCTAGCACTGGTCTTGAAAATGGCACTTTACTTCAGTTTCTAAAATAGAACTGTGCCCTCTTCCATTCTGAGGAATGACAAAGCCTAGAAGACAGAAATTATCTGTGGGGCTTATATTCGTCTTCTTGTTATGCTACTCTGATCCTACTAAAGAACTTCATTGGGAATCCAAGATCTTTAAATACAAACAACATTGACAACAACAGGCCTATTACCCACTATCAGGAGGCCCTTGGTTTTATGGGTTAAGCTTGCCTTATGAGTTATCTATTCTCCCTAGGTGGCCTGGGCCTTGAGCTCATGCTAGGACAAGGGTCAGAAGACTGTCACCCTGACACCTGGGCTATGTATGAGTGTCACTTGTAGACATCAACTTATTGCACTTGCTGCAACTACTGAATCCTAAAGGTTTTCTACTCATGATGAAAAAGCTATAAAAACTGGAAAATATGAAAGAAGTATCTCAAAGATAAACTTTTCGAACTATTGGGCACAGCTCCAATTATGATCCATAGTCTTGACAACCAAGTCCTATCTCTCCTGTAGGTTAATATTGGGATTACTTTATTCCAGTTTATAAGTATACTTTCAAATCTTCAGACTTTCTGCATGAAATATTGCGAGGGCATAGACAGGATTGACGGGATACTGTGGCCCGTGCTCCATTCTCCAGCTTCAGCCTCAGCGCAACGCAGGGAGGCGAGCAAAGTAGAGTGGCAATGGCCACGGCCAGGCAGCGGTCAGCGGGAGCGGGAGCAGGGCTGAGGCGGCACGAAAGAAGGTGAGAGAAGTGACAGAGCTCCTAACTGCCAGCTCGTGGATTAAGCAAGCCCGCCAACTCCTCTTCGGATCTTACCTGCCAGAGTCCAGAGTGGCGTCCAGAGAGGCATCCGGATCGAAGTCCAGAGTAGCGAGGGGGTGGAGTTGAGAAGCGGCGGGAGGCATTGATTGAAAATTGATGGTGCCGTTGGACGTGAATATAGGCATTCACAGAGTGGCGATTTAGACGTGAAACTGAGAGCGTTTCCTGTCGTTCTTAAGACTGGCAAGTCCAAGCAGGTTGGATTTTTTTCTTGAGAAATCCTGGTTCACAGTTATTCTGTGCAGCTTCTTATCTGTCTGCAGGTGCCTCATATGTGGATCAGCGGCCTTATCTTGTGGCTGCTGCGGGCAGGCATGAACGCATGAACACATCCCTTGCATGCCAACTGAAGGACTCTTCAAAGTGTAGCCGCTTCCCTCTGGGTCTGACTCGGACACACGCCGCATACCTCTCTGGGGACTCCACTTCCCGAGGTGCACAGCACGTGGATGCGCTTGAAAAGGAGACGCCGGCCTGTCCACGTCTGTCATCGCCTGGAAGAAGCTAAGCTGGGCCACACCCCCAACGCCTAGCCCCTGAGCCCCTTCTATCTTTCCACAGTAACAATGGTAAAGCGGAAAGCAAAGGACTTGGAGGCAGGGGGTGAATTTATTAATACCTTGGATTCATTCCTGGTGAGGGTGGCGGATGTGCTGTCCAGAGAAATCGAGATAGCAGAACGGCACCTTTTGCTGGAGGAGGTAAGATGTGCCCCTGAGTTAAGTGGATCCCCGTTAACTGTGCTAGCTCATAAATCAATCGTTACTCACTTCTATCCTAAAGACATTGCATTGGATGCCCCCGCTGATACCCGTTCTGAAGGTAGCCAGTTGACCGAAACCCCTGGCAATAGAAAAAGGGTAAGGGCGAGAAAGGCACCTGTATTAAAGACTGGAAAATCGACAAAAAGTACTGTTCAATCTGCTCACAAAGATAATCTTCTATCCTCTGGCCTGGAGGTCTAAACTGCGTCGGCCGATGATTTGTACCAGAAAGTCAAACAAGTTTTGCCCCTTGCTTCACACCCACTCATTACTAGACTCACAAAAAATTGAGGAGTCACTGACCTTCTTGTCGAACAAACTTGTGAGTTCTAATACAGGGAGGGGATGGGGTCCAGGGGGGCAGAAGGTCACATGCAAAGCTCTGACCAACAGGGGCTATTACAGTTGAATTTAAACCACCCACCCCATTCCCTCGTGCCAGGATCCAACACCCTTGCATTTAAGACCTCTAAGATTATCCCCTGTTTCTGTTCATAATTCTGACCATCCCACAGAAAAAGCTTTTCAATATGCATGTCTTGGGGTCACAATCAGTGGCCTCACACCAACTGAATAAAGTAATATGTCAATTATCGCAAACATAATGCAATCCCAAACTGGGGAGAGGGCCATTGATGCTTTTCCAACTGCTCGAAGTGGCCTGTTAAAAGGGGTAATGGTGACTTTAATAGATGGCAACCAAATTATCAAGAGGAGCATCCCTACAATTAAAAAGTGAGGCTAGATCTCTCTCCAGCAGCATGTCCTTATGTAATAGTGCTAACCAATGCACCAAAACTGAGACCTGAACAAGAGAAACCCACTCTGCAGCTAATGCATAAAGCCCCTCATTGACTTGCCAAAACAGCAGGTCCTAGATTTAAATTATATCAGTGCCTTATATTGGTCTCAAGAGTAGAGTGGGTGGGACCCAGCCCGAAAACTATAGGACCCAACCCAAAAACTATAGGAGGGGATTGCATTGTCTTAAACTTTAATGACCAGTTTTTGGTGGGCAACCTATTGGGATCCCTGCCATCTACTCCTACATATGATTCTGAGATCTGTGTACTCTCTTTAGGCTTCTTTTATAAATCCTCTGGTCTACCTCCAACTGTACACTATAAGACTAAACCTATTTATTATCCTCACTATCCGGTAACCACACACTTTCCATATGTAGTTTGCTAGTACCCCTTAATAACAGATTTTCGGTACTTCAGATCTGGCTGACTGCAATTGACTTGTTGAGCCAAACATAATACCATCTAACGGATTACTCATGGTACCCGTGTCTAATCATATCACACAATAAATACTGTGTGCCCGGAGTGATAGTCCGCTTATGACACAGGATTTACCTTATTTGGGATATTTTAGGGACCAGGTTAAATTCATCTTGTGGAACATAGCAGGATATAAGCAAAAAAAAGAGTAATGAGGACTGGCGGACCATGATAACCCAATTTGATGTACTTTGTCTTCAAGAGATGTGGGAGGTTGACCTGATCAATCTAAATGGTTATCGCTAATTTTTTACTCCCGCTATACCATCATCTGCAGGTTGCTCTCGAGGTGGTCTAGCAACATTCATCTCTAATACACTGACTCTAAAGATAATATCCTCTGTAAATATTTCACAGTACTATCACATCCTTCTCTGTGAGTTACACAAAGGTAGGAACTGGATTGTTATACATTTTTATAATAACAATTTTGAAAGAAACAGGGGGATATTCTCAAGAACGTGTGATAACCATCGCAAAATTAGCTTAACGCAACTCTTCACATTGCAGTCCATCGCGGGAAATCAACACTATGTCAACGTGCTATTCTCAACACGGTGGTACCATGCATTAGACCCATGATAACGCGTCAAATGAACGCGTTAAAATCAACGTGTCACCGCAAAAACGCAGAACACGAACGCGAAAATAGTAGCGATGACGCCAATCGTGATACAAAAATCAGCGAAAACCAGCCACAGGCCTGCAATTCTCATGCGTCATGTGGGAAAATGCACTATAAAAGCAAAAAAAAAAAAAAACACCCAAACCAAATCAAACTGCGTAGCACCATGGATGCACCCGGACCGAGTGTAGAGGAAAACCCGAACCCCACAAGCCCCACGGAGGACCAGCCAGGAACCCCGTGTTCGGGGAAGGGCAAGGTGAAGATGAAGAGGAAGACGGGGTTCAGTCCGCAGGAAGACCGGATCCTCATCACGGAGGTGATAGAACACTATCAACAACTGTTCGTCACCTCCACTGCGTCATTGGCGATACACACGGAAATATGGCAGACCATTGTCACCAACGTGAATGCAGTCGGAGTGATGAGGAGGTCAATGGAGGAGGTCAAGAGGTGCTGACGAACAAGTTACTTACCTTCGGTAACGCTTTTTCTGGTGGATACAGTATCTGCCTGTGGATTCCTCACCTTGTGAATATCCCCTGCGCCAGCAACATTCGGAAACTTTTGTAGCAGTCCACGCCGATGAGGTCAAAGACGACATCACAGAGGCACGGCTCTGCTCGCGACTCCGCTGACGTCACCGGCTCCATAAGAAGACCTCCTCGGCGTGATGACGTCAGTTCCGCCCCTTTTTTCCGTGCCTTCGAGGCACACGGACGGACTGACAGCAATATGTACATAAACAGTATACACAGTACACAATATGCATATCAACACACACAGTGTGGAGAAGAAACATCAAAGCACTAGAAATAACATAATGCCCTTGACAGTCATAAACACATTTGAAACCATCAATAGAATTACAGTCATAGAATCACTGGTATAGAAGGATGGACAACGGGGAGGCGGGTGGGTCAGTGAGGAATCCACAGGCAGATACTGTATCCACCAGAAAAAGCGTTACCGAAGGTAAGTAACTTCTTCTTCTGATGGATACATCTGCCAGTGGATTCCTCACCTTGTGAATAGATTCCACAGCAGTCCCCACTCCCGGAGGAGGGTGTCCATCCCCCTATACCAGAAAATCCTGAAGGACGGAACGAGCAAAATGTCCGTCCCTCCTCACCTCGGTGTCCAAGAAATAATGTTTTGCGAAGGTGTGGAGGGAGGCCCAAGTTGCCGCCCTACAAATGTCCTCCACAGGAACACCCCTAGATAAAGCAGACGTAGAAGACTTTGCCCTGGTAGAATGAGCCCTCAAACCCTCCGGAGGCTCCTTACCAGCTAGGGAGTAGCAGATCTTGATGCATAGTACAATCCATCTGGAAAGGGTGCGCTTGTGCACCGCACGACCCTTTCTGCAACCAGCAAAGCCCACAAAGAGCTGGTCATCAATCCTGTAGTCTTTTGTCCTGTCCAGGTAAAAGCTCACCGCCCTCTTAGGGTCCAAACGGTGAAGTCTCTCCTCCTCCTTGGAAGGGTGAGGGGGAGGATAAAAGGAAGGAAGGGTAATGGATTGCCCCAGATGGAAGGGAGTTACCACTTTAGGCAAAAACGCAGCCCTGGTCCGGAGCACCATTCGTTCAGCATGCATAGTCAAGAATGGGGGTTTTGAACTAAGAGCCTGAAGCTCACTTACCCTCCTTGCCGAGGTGATTGCAACGAGGAATACCGTCTTAAAAGACAACAGTCTCAAGGGACACTTATGTAAGGGCTCGAAGGGAGAACCCATAAGATAAGTCAGTACAAGGTTTAAGTCCCATTGAGGTACAATAAAGGGAGTAGGAGGAAATTTATTTGTGAGGCCCTTGAGAAACCTAAGTACAATAGGTGATTTAAACAAGGACGGCTGATCCGGCAGGCATAGGAAAGCCGACAAAGCCGACAAATATCCTTTAACTGTAGCCACAGCAAAGCCTTGCTGAGCAAGAGAAAGGGCAAACTGCAAAATGTTAGACAAACGAGCCTTCAAGGGATCAATTGACCTCTCTCCACACCAGAGAACAAATTTAGACCATCTATATGAGTATATGGATTCGGTGGAGTGTCGCCTGGCCGATAAAATAACGTCCACCACATCTGGAGGGAGAGAGAAAGAATTCAGGTTGCCCCGTTCAATCTCCAGGCATGAAGGTGTAAGCTCTGGA
This sequence comes from Triturus cristatus, assembly GCF_964204655.1. Taxonomy (NCBI): domain Eukaryota; kingdom Metazoa; phylum Chordata; class Amphibia; order Caudata; family Salamandridae; genus Triturus; species Triturus cristatus. The sequence continues at coordinate 1,182,654,202 of NC_140581.1, read as the reverse complement.
GGTGGGGGTGTAGAACCTGCTCCTCCGACTGCGAGAGGAGGTCTGCCCTCAGAGGGAGACGGAGCGGAGGGCACGAGGAGAGGTGGAGAAGATCTGTATACCACACCCTTCTTGGCCAATCCGGGGCGATCAATATGACTTGGGCCCGGTCTTGGCGAATCTTCCTCAGAACCCGAGGAATCAAGGGTATGGGAGGAAACGCGTAAAGGAGTCGAGAGCCCCAACTCAACTGAAACGCATCCCCCAACACTCCCTGCATCGGATACTGGAGACTGCAGAACAACGGACAGTGCGCGTTCTCGCGGGTGGCAAACAGATCCACCCGAGGAGTTCCCCACGTCCGAAAGCCGTGACGAACCACCTCCGGATGGAGCCTCCACTCGTGGTCGGCGGAAAACTGCCGACTGAGACTGTCCGCACGCACGTTCAGAACACCGGCCAGATGATTTGCCATCAGACAAATCTGATGGTCCCGAGCCCAGGACCATAGACGCAGGGCCTCTCTGCAGAGACAAAGAGAACCCACTCCTCCCTGTTTGTTTATGTACCACATCGCGGTAGCGTTGTCCGTCAGGACTTGAACAGACTGACCGCGAAGGGAAGGGAGGAAGGCCTTGAGTGCTAAACGTATTGCCCGTAACTCCAGAAGGTTGATGTGAAGCAACCTTTCCTCTGGAGACCAAAGACCTTTGATCTCCAGATCCCCCAGATGAGCACCCCACCCTAGAGTGGATGCATCCGTTATCACCGTGGTCACCGATGGAGGTAGATGAAAGGGCTTTCCTTGGGTCAGATTGCCCTCCACGCTCCACCAAGACAAATCCGCTGCAGCTTCTCTGGAGATCCTCACAGACTCCCTGAGATCTCCCCTGTGCTGATACCACTGCTTGCGGAGGCACCACTGGAGTACCCTCATGTGCCAGCGTGCATGGTTGACCAACAGGATGCAGGAGGCGAACAGACCGAGCAGACGAAGGACCTTCAGAACTGGAACGACCGCTCCGTTGAAAAATAAAGGAATCATTTCCTGTATGTCGAAAATCCTTTGAGGAGGAGGGAATGCTCGACACACAGTAGTGTCCAGTACCGCACCTATGAACAGGTTGCGCTGAGAGGGCACCAGGTGAGATTTGGGCACATTGATCGAAAAACCCAATTTGTACAACAGCTGAGTTGTATCCCGCAGATGGAGCAGCACCTTCCCTGGCGACTCCGCCTTGATCAGCCAGTCGTCCAAATAAGGGAAAACCGAAATCCCCGACCTTCTGAGATGGGCTGCCACCACCGCCATCACCTTTGTGAAGACTCGTGGTGCCGAAGTAAGACCAAACGGGAGGACCGCAAACTGATAATGTTGCGACCCTACCGTAAACCGGAGATACTTCCTGTGCGACTTCAGAATGGGGATGTGAAAATACGCATCCTGCAAGTCGAGCGACACCATCCAGTCCTCCTGATTCAGCGCCTGAAGAACCTGCGCAAGGGTGAGCATCTTGAACTTCTCTTGCTTCAGCATCAGCCTTCTTCCCGAACAGACCAGACCCATCAAAAGGTAAGTCCAACAAAGTTGTCTGGACATCCGAAGAGAACTCGGAGGACTTAAGCCATGCACCCCTCCTGATGGCAACTGAAGACCCCATGACCCTGGCAACTGAGTCTGCTGTATCCAGGCCACTCTGTATAACCTGGCGAGCAGCCGCCTGGGCATCCGATAGCACTTCATTGAAGCCTCCTCTATCCTCCTCTGACAGTTTTGGCGCCAACTTTTTAGCAGAGTCCATAAGTGCATGGATATAGCGCCCCAACAAACAAGTTGCATTTGAAGACTTTAATGCCATACTGGCTGAAGAAAAGACCTTCTTGGCCGATTGGTCCACCTTCTTTGCCTCCCTGTCCCCTGGGACTTGAGGAAACGCACCTTTGGAACGTCCAGAACAAGCCGCCTGAACCACTAGGCTTTCAGGTGAAGGGTGTGAAGACAAAAACTCAGGATCCCCTGGAGCCACCCTATATCTTCTTGCAACTACCTTGGATACTGCAGGAGCTGAAAAAGGCTTGCGCCACACATCCAGCACAGGTTCCAATATTGCCTCATTAAAGGGCAACAGAGGCTCTGACACCGCAGTTGGAGAATGCAACACCTCAGTCAAAATATTGGACTTGAATTCAGTAGATGGCAATTGAAGGTCCAACAACTCTGCAGCCTTTCTAATTACAGCATGATAGGGTGCCGCGTCTTTAGAGGGTTCATCCGATGGCGGAGTGATCTCCCACTCCGGAGACCAATCCAAACCACTTGCCTCCTTCAACTCGTTGAACACCTCATCAGATTCGACCAATTCCCCCTCTTCAGCCTCATCCATCAGAAAGCGTCTCTCCTCCAGCACTCTCTGCGCCTCCATTCTTGAACGGATCCGCACCTGCGGCGTCGGCGGCGCCGTGATCGAATCCGACGGCGCCGGCAGTGGCGTCGAACGCGGATCAGCTGGAGCAGCCAGCGTCGAACGAGGTCGAGTCGGCGCCGGCGAAGAGGGAAGCGGCGTCGATGTTCTCGGCGCCGGCATCTGCCAAGACGGCGTCGCTGGGAAGAACGGCATAAATGGTGCTTGAGGGTAAACCTGCGGCACACCCAGATTGAAAGCCATCGGACCCATCGGACCCATAGGTGCACCAGAGGTATACATGGCCCGAGAAAACACCCCGTACATTGCATTGAGATAATGCGAGGGGTCCTGACCTGGATTAGGAAAAGCCGGATACTGGTCAGGTAACACCGGACTCGGGCCTGCCGGCGCCGACGGTGGAACTTGCGGCGTCACAGACTCACCCGGAGCCTGATTATCCTCATCCTGGGCCGGAGTCGGAGACGGAGCCCGAGGACTTGCAGGATCTGGAGATGGCACCGGCGCCGGAGAGGACGCCGGCGCCGGAGAGGACGCCGGCACCGGGGATACAGCCGGAGCCGGCGAAGACACCGGAGAAGATGGAACCGGAGGCGAAGCCGGGACAGGAGAAGGAGACACTGACTCCCTTCGACGCCGAGCAGGTGATTTCGACTTCGACGTCGAAGCCTTATGATGCGACGAATGCCTCCTCTTTTTCTTATGCTTCTTGCTCTTTGAAGCATGTCCCGAAGTCGACTTGGAAGCCGACCTCGACCTCGACCTCGACCTGGATCTTCTTCTACCTCTTTTCTCCTTTTTCTTCATCCGGGCGATAAAGAGCTTTGCCTCTCTCTCCTTAAGAGCCTTCGAGCTCATTTTCCTGCAACTCGAACAACCTCCAACGTCATGATCCGAGGACAAACACCAAACGCAATCGACATGCGGGTCAGTGATGGACATGTGTTTGCCACATTCACGGCAAGGCTTGAAACCAGACTTCCTTGTCGACATTCTCGAAGAAAGACAGAGAAACTTCAGAATAAACACAAAGTAACAGGTAAAGCTACCAGTAACGATTCGCGAAATCCGTTGGCGTCGTCGGCGCGGAAAAAAGGGAACTGACGTCATCACGCCGAGGAGGTCTTCTTATGGAGCCGGTGACGTCAGCGGAGTCGCGAGCGGAGCCGTGCCTCTGTGATGTCGTCTTCGACCTCATCGGCGTGGACTGCTACAAAAGTTTCCGAATGTTGCTGGCGCAGGGGATATTCACAAGGTGAGGAATCCACTGGCAGATGTATCCATCAGAAATGAAGCGCACAGCCAACCCAAACAGAAACTCACTGCCAACTGGAAGGCAGCTAAGGCAACTGGAGGTGGGAGTCCTGCGCCACAGGAGGAGCTGGATGAGCTGGAGGAAATGGTGGCCACAGTCATCAGTGTGGAGATGGTGCAAGGAGTTGGGGGTCTGGACACAGCTCGATATGACCTGACCCAACAGCAACAGGTTGAGTAACGACCAGGGACTGGGGGGACGGAGGGAAATGGGCACAATGGCACACATGCACAATCATGTGCAGCACACTGCACACCCACAATGAGTGTGAAACATGTCCCTGATACCCTTGGCACACTGCAGCACACATAGAAACACCAAGTAGGCCCCCGTCCACTATGTGCACAAAGGGGCCCCCCTCCCTATCACCAATCTCACAACCTACCCATGCACATGTGCTGAATCCAGCAAAGCAGCGGCTCTGTGAGCCACACTGACAATGCAAGTGACACTGCATGACAGATAGCATGGCTGCAGTCACAATACATGACATGGTGCACAAGACGACATTGAGGTGGCCGAGTGTGGACCACATCCGTAAAAGAGCAGGTCACACTCTGACACATCCACGTGCACCTACAACCCATGACGTCAAAAACACATCTGCAGACACACAATGCACAAGAGTACAAATTTGTCCAAGAGCACAAATGACACAAGTCTCAAACATCCCAGCACCCGAAAAGCACACAAGTCAAATGCACACCAACTCAAAGGGATAAGGGGCCGCCAAATCAGAGCTGCAGGGGCGACTCGGCAACAATGCAGCACACATACATAGCAATCACAGTACATCAACATTAACGACGATGTGGTACTAAGTGCAACCCTTACACCACAGGACAGAGGACACAACTGGTGCCGCTCGTGCGTAGAAACTGGCCAATCACATCTGGCATTGCATGACACTGAGATGACAATGTACGAGTACAAATGAATAATAAACAAACGCACTCAGTTTGAACTGGTTTAAAAAAAAAAAGATCTTAGATTAACGAGGTTGTTGGTGCTGATGGGTTAATCCTCCTGAGAGTGAGGATGAAGAATTGATCAATAGCGCTGTCCTTCGTGAAGGGGCATCCCCCAATAGCACTCAATAAAAAATTTAAACACGTGTAGTTAATTTCTTTTGATGAATTTATTGTTAAGTATAATTGAATAAACTCAAATTTTCATCGTTTTGGCTTATGTATATCAATAAGTTGAATCCATGTTTCAAAAAGAACGAACTTAGATTGAAAATAATCCAGATATCCAATTGAACATTATTTCCACTTGTGTCACATTTGCCCAATGCATTTCGGGCCGTAGCCCTTCCTCAGGGGCCGTGTATTATGTTCAATATAGTATCGGTATCCACATGCTACTGGATGGTTCTAGAAGGTATAAAGTTTTGTGTTCGAACTCGGGCGGATTCTGCTTCCGGGTAATGCGTAAAGAGCCCACCTGGTTTGATGAGAACTGTGCTACTACACTTAAAAACCTCCAGGTGGCCCTGAAGGCCAATCCTAGAGATATGAATCTTGTGAAGGCCCTAAGGCAGACTTATAAAAAGGTACGGTCAGATAGACTAAAAGCAGTAAAGGAAGACTTGTGGGAAAAGTTACAACTTGCTGCCACTAGAAATAACAGTCAGGATTTCTGGTCTTTAATAATGCTCCTTCTATAAGAAAGGAAAATATGATCTCGTTAGATACCCATGTAAATGAAGATAGCTCACTTTGAAGGTGTCTTCAGGAACCCAGAGGAGGCAACCGATTCTCTAACAGTGACGCCAATCAGTAGGGCTGGAGGTAATCTGCATTTTACTCAGGGAGAAGTAATACTCGTCCTGAAACAGTTTAAAATATTGAAGGCCCCTGGGCTAGATGGGGTCTCGATTGATTTCTTTTTAAATAACCTAGATTTGTGGGCCCCATTGCTCACAAATGTTTTTATTGTAATTGCACAACAAGCGGTTCCAGCGCCATGGAACAAATCGGTTATTATCCCCATTCATAAAAAAGGCGATAAGGCAGCTCCAAAAAACTATAGGCCCATCTCCTTATTGGATTCTACAGCTAAATTGATGGGCCGGTTCCTCCTGAATAGATTAGAGGCTTGGGTGGAGGAAAAGAGTATAATAATCCCGAGCCAATATGGCTTCAGGAATGGAAAAGGAACTGTGGACCAGTCCCTCAATCTAAATCTAATAATAGCAAAGTATACGGTGGCCAAGTGTGGCCACCTATACATGGCGTTTATGGATTTGACAACATCCTTCGACTGTGTAACACATTACAAGGTATGGCCAATTTTGGAGTCTTTGGGAGGCGAGTCCCAGATAATCAATTTTATCCGGGATCTGTATTCCGAGGCTGAGGGCTGCGTTCGATTTAGAAAGAATGGCAAATGCACTAGATATTTTAGAATTACATGGGGGTTGAGGCAAGGGTGCGTTTTGGCCCCTTTTTTATTCTCTCTTTATACGAACGGTGTTCAGTCAGCCTTATTTGGATCTACTACAGATGTCCCATCCATTAACTCAAGCCTAGTCCCGATACAACTCTATGCAGATGACGCAGCACTTCTGGAACGTACCCCCAACGCACTATAGCAACTCATAGAGGGGTATGTAGAGTTTATGAATAATTTGGATTTGGAGAAGAAGTTACTTACATTCGGAAATGCTTTTTCTGATGGATACAGTATCTGGCTGTGGATTCCTCAACTTTTGTGACGAGGATGAGGAGGTCACAATGGCACGGCTCCACTCGCGACTCCGTATGACGTCATCGGAGCCATAAGAAGACCTCGTCGGCATGCTGACGTTAGTTCCACCCATTTTTTCCATGCCTTCAAGGCAAACAGGTGGACCAACAACATATTTGGAGTATACACAGTATACAATATACATACAAACACACAAAGTATATAGAAAAATAGGAAAAGCTAAAGAAACAGAGAATTTCCTAATCCCCAACAGCAAGGCAATTAAAAGACATAGGGAAACAACCATGTCAAGTAATGAAAAACACTTTTCGGTATACGGAGGTGGACAATAGGGAGGAAGGTTGGTCAGTGAGGAATCCACAAGCAGATACTGTATCCACCAGAAAAGCGTTACCAAAGGTAAGGAACTTGTTCTTCTGATAGATACATCTGCTTGTGGATTCCTCACCTTTTGAATTGAATCCCACAGCAGCTCCCGGAGAAGGGTGTCCACCTACTCATATCAAAAAGTCCTGCAATACAGAACGTGCAAAATGGCCATCCATCCTAACCTCTGAATCCGAGCAGTAATGCTTTGCAAAGGTGTGGAGGGAGGCCCAAGTTGCCACCTTACAGATGTCTACAACAGGAACACCTCTAGCCAAAGCAGAAGAAGGTGACTTAGCTCTGGTGGAATGAGCTCTTATACATTCCGGCGGCTGCTTTTTGGCCAGGGCGTAGCAGATCTTGATACAAAAGATGATCCACCTGGAGAGTGTTCATTTGTGGACAGCTTTGCCTTTCATTCGTCCAATGTAGCCAATGTAGCTGGTCATCCAGCCATAGGTCCCTGGTTCTGTCCCGATAGAAGCTGACAGCCCTATAAGGTGCCAGGCGGTAAAGTCTCTCCTCCTCCTTGGAGGAGTGAGGGGGTGGATAGAAGGTAGGCAAGGTAATAGACTGCCCTAGATGTAAAGGAGTGACCACCTTAGGCAGGAAAGCAGCCCTGGTCCTGAGAACCATCTTTTCTGCATGAATGGTTAAAAACTGAGGTTTAAAACTAAGAGCCTGAAGCTCACTTAACCACCTGGCTAAAGTAATAGTGATCAGAATAACCGTCTTGAAAGAAAGAAGCCTCAACGCGCAACTATGAAGAGGCTCAAAAGAAGACCCCATCAGGAAAGTAAGTACCAGATTCAAATCCCACTGAGGCATAATTAAGGGGGTGGGAGGAAACCTTGGTAAGGCCTTTAATGAACCTCTTAACAATGGGAGACTTAAAGATGGCTGGTCCGGCAAACAAAGGAAAGCCGACAAGGCTGACAAGTAACCCTTTCCTGTAACCACTGCACCACCCTGCTGAGCCAAGGAAAGAGAGAAACCAAGCACATCAGACAAATGGCCCTTCAGAAGATCAATGGACCTCTCTCCACACCATTTAACACATTTGGACCATCTAGAGGAATAAATAGATGTGGTGGAGAGTCTCCTGGATCATAAAATAACTTCCAACCCATCCGGTGGGAGAGAGAAAGAACTCAGATTGCCCCGTTCAATCTCCAGGCATGAAGGTGCAAGCTCTGGAGATGGGGGTGTAGAACCTGCCCCTGCGATTGTGAGAGGAGGTCTGACCTGAGAGGGAGACGGAGCGGAGGGTGCGATGAAAGGTGAAGTAGATCTGTGTACAACACCGTTCTTGGTCAATCCGGAGCGATCAATATGAATTGGGCCCGGTCTTGGCGAATCTTCTTCAGAACCCGAGGAATCAAGGGTATGGGAGGAAAAGCGTAAAGGATCTGTGAAACTCCATTCCAACTGAAACGCGTCCCCCAACGCTCCCTGCATCGTAAACTGGAGACTGCAGAATGACGGACAGTGCGCGTTCTCTTGAGTGGCGAAAAGGTCCAACCAAGGAATCCCCGCTTCAGGAAGATATGATGGACTACCTCTGGATGAAGCCTACACTCGTGGCCGGCCAAGAATTGCCAACTGAGACTGTGTGCACGTACATTTAGCACTCCGGCCAGATGATTTGCAAACACATAAATCTGATGGTCCTGAGCCCAAGACCAGAATCGCAGAGGCTCTCTGCAGAGACGATACGACCCTACACCTCACTGTATGTTTATGTACCACATCACGTTAGTGTTGTCCGTTAGGACCTGCACCGACTGACCGCGAAGGGAGGGAAGAAAGGCCTTGAGAGCCAAATGTATCTCCCGCAATTCCAGAAGGTTGATGTGAGGCAACCTTTCTTCCGGAGACCAAAGACCCTTGATCTCCAGATCCCCAGATGAGTACCCCACCCTAGAGTGGAGGCATCCGTGATCACTCTGGCCACCAGTGGAGGAAGTTGAAAGGGTTTTCCTTGCGACAGGTTGCCCTCCACACTCTACCAAGACAGATCCACTGCAGTGTCTCTGGAGATCCTGACCATCTTCTTGAGATCTCTGTTGTGCTGAAACCACTGCCTGTGGAGGCACCACTTTAGAGCCCTCATGTGTCAGCGAGGGCATGATTGACCAACAGTATGCAGGAAGCGAACAGACCGAGCAGGCGTAGGACCTTCAGGACTGGAACAACCGCTCCATCGTGAAACAAAGGAATCCTCTGCGGAGGCTGGAAAGCTCGACACACAGTAGCGTCCAGTACTGCCCCTATGAACAGGTTGCGCTGTGAGGGCACCAGGTGAGATTTGGGTACATTTATCAAGAAACCCAAGTCAAACAACAGCAGTGCTGTTACTTGCAGATGATGCAGCACCAACTCTGGCGACATTGCTTTGAGCAGCCAGTCGTCCAAATTGGGGAAAACAGGAATCCCTGACTCTCTGAGATGAGCTTCCACCACCGTCATCACCTTTCTGAAGACCTGTGGCGCGGAAGTGAGATAGAGTGGGAGGACCGCACACTGATAATGTTGAGACCCTACCGTAAACCGGAGATGCTTCCGATGCGGCTACAGGATGGGAATGTGAAAATACGCATCCTGTAAGTCGATCAACACCATCCAGTCCTCTTGCTGCAGCGCCAGAAGAACTTGAGCTAGGGTCAACATCTTGAATTTCTCCTGCCTGATGTAAAAATTCAAGACCTGAGGTCTAGGATCGGTCTTAACCTGCCGTCCTTCTTGGAAATCAGGAACTACCAGGAGTAGCATCCCTGACACCTTTCCTGCTCCAGAACCACCTCTATCACACCTTTCTGAAGCAAAACAAAAACCTCCTGCTGCAGAAGCAGCAAATGGTCCTCTGAACACCAGCCCTGGTGAGGAGGGTAAGGAAGTGGAAACTTTCAGAAGGGAAGGGCGTACCCATTTTCCACAAGATTTATAACCCAAAGGTCTGATGTGATAGATTTCTAATCTTGTAAAAAATGGAACACAACCCCTTACAGGACCAGCATGCTCCAAGATGGGGAATCTAGAGCTGCTTTCCTGTGGTACCAGTGGTGGGGACAGGGGAGGAAGAAGAGGAGGAGAGTTGTCGGGATGCATCCCGCAGACGACCTCTGCCCTTCCTTCTGTGCGACTTGTACAAAGGGTTCTGCTGCTGCTGTTGCTGATGTTGTTGACGGCCTCGAAAGGAAGCCGCCTTATCAAAACTATGGTACCTCCTATAACCAAAGCCCCTAGACTGGGACTGAAGACCCAAGGACTTTGCAGTGGCTCTACGGTCTTTGAACCTTTGCAGTGCAGAATCTGCCTTTTCACCAAAAAGCTTGGATCCATCGAACGGAAGATCAAGAAGAGTAGCCTGCACATCTGGAAAGAACCCCAAAGACCTGAACCAGGCATGATTCCTGGTAGCAATAGAGGAACCTATCACCCTGGCCACCGAATCCGCAGTGTTCGGGCCAGACTGAATAACTTGACTGGCTGCAGCCTGCATATCTGCCAAAAGCTCCAAAAAGGAACCACAATCATTGTCCGGCAACTTAGGAGCCAACTGTTTGGCTGAGTCCATTAAGGCATGTATATATCTCACCAACAAGCATGTTGCATTGGTAGACTTTAAAGCCATACTTGAAGAAGAGAAAACCTTGTTGGCAGATTGCTCCAATTTCTTAGAGTCTCTGTCTCCAGGAGTTTGAGGTAAAGACCCAGCCGACTGTTTAGATCTGGAAGCCTGCACTATCAAACTTTCTGTCAAAGGATGAGCCGAAAGAAATGCAGGATCATTAGGAGCAGGCCTGTACCTCCTTGCTACAGTCCTCGAAACAGCAGGAGCTGATAAGGGCTTCGGCTACACCTCCAGAATTGGCTCTGTCAAGGCCTCATTAAAAGGTAAAAGAGGTTCAACCACAGAAGATGGAGAATGTAACACCTCTGTGAGAATATTTGGCCTGAAATCAGCTGTGGGTAACTGAAGATCTAAAAGTTCAGCAGCTTTCCTGATAACAGCATGGTATGGTGCAACATTCTGCGAAGGTAAGGCCTTTGGCGAAGAAAGCTCCCACTCAGGGGAAGTGTCTAGACCACTTGCCTCACGAAGGCCCTCGAACTCATCAACAGAGTCGTCGATCTCACCTTCTTGACCGCAACTTCAGAATACCCGGCGGCAAGCGCGGTGCCAGAGACACAGGTGCCGGTGTCGAAGGAAGATCTTCCGAAGCAGGTAACGGCGCCAACTGAAGCTGAGTAGAAGAAGGACCAGATGGCGCTGGAGATTGAGAAACCGGCGTCAAAAACCTCGTAGCCGGAGAGTACCAGGACGGCGCCAATGGCATAAACGGAACATATTGATGAAGAACGCCCAAATTGAAAGCAAGTGGAGCCACGAGGCTTGACAGCGCATCCAGTAGGGTAAGCTGCCCTGGAAAACATGCCGTACATCACATTAAGAAAATGCGAAGGATCCGACCCAGGCCCAGGAAAGGGTGGATAAGGTGCCCAGTCTGAGTCTACTCAAGGCTGAGATGAAGGCCGAAGCTCCGGCGCCGGGGACGTCGGATCCAGAACAGGCGAGGCTACAGGCACAGGAGAAGACTCCGTGGGCTGCGGAGAATCTGTTAGCCCCGCAGAACCCCTCGATGTCGGTGAGCGAGTCGGAGTCGCTTGAGGAGAAGGAGAAGGCGAGATGACATCTTTAGAGCGACGTTGTGGAACCGGAGAAGGCGACCTCGAACCCTACCCTTCAAAGAGCAGTGTCGAGAACCATGCCTTCTCTTCTTCTTGTGCTTTTCCTCGACTTCGAAGTATGAGAGGTCGACGACTTTGATTTTGACCTCTTACAACCCCTCTTCTCCTTTCTTGCTTTGCCATAAAAAGCTTAGCCTCACGCTTCATCAAAGCATTTGGATTCATCTTCCAACAACTGGAACAGCCTCCGATGTCGTGGTCCAACGAGAGACACCAGAGACAGTCATCGTGGGAATCAGTGATGGACATATGTCCCCCACACTCTCTACAATGCTTAAAACCAGACTGCTTCAAAGTAGCCATCACACTGCTACTCCAAGAGTGAACAAGAAACAAAGTAATAACGAAACCAAGTTGTTTGTTCTTGTGGCAGGCCAGAGACCACAACAGCAAACTAGAATATACATCGAAGGCCTAAAATTATTTAGGGCTTATGTTTGATAGGGAAAGTAATTGGCAAAATATGATAGTAAACAGAGCACATCTAATGCAAAAAAGTATAGGAGACCTTTTTAGATTTGTAAAAAACACTGGGAACCAAACCGTTAGAGGTTATTACGAAAATATATGCCACAAAAACAGTATCTGTTGCATCTTATGGGGCAGCAGTTTGGGCCACATCTGATAGGTTTAAACTGCAAGGAATAGAGGACGGCTTAATGAAAAAATGTGGCTTCTGTACCACAATCCTGTGCCAATTATATTTGTCATTGTGAGGTGAATGTTCCATACATTACAGATAAGATCTGCATGGCCCCAATCTTTTTGTGGCATTCAGTGTGGCGAAAGGAAACCTTAGCCTTAACCAGACACATTGTAATGGACTGCCTGAATCTGGATGGCGTAGGAAAAATAAAATGGCTTAAATATATTGAGACCACATTACACATTAAAGGTTTACATAAACTATATACACATCCGAGTTCATGCACAACAATAACAAAAACTGATCTAAAGGCCCAGCTATTAGCCCACTTTGATGAGAAGAGATTTGATATATGAATTTTAAACTCTGTACTGTCAAACAATATCATATAGTACCTAGTATGAACAATATGACTTTTTCTTACCTATCCTTTGTTACTGATTTACAACATAGATATATTTTACTAAGATTTTGATTAAATTACATCCCTTTAATGTTAGGTCATCCATCACAAATTTATGTGATTGATGCACTCCCACCCTGTCCCTGTGACATGCAGTCTAGGCAGAATGGCCTACATTTTATATTTTTTGGGTAAATATTATATTTATGAAAGAAAGAGATATATTTTCCCTCTTATGCGTAACCTGAATTTAAGACAATGCCGCCAAGCCCTCCATTACCTCAAGATATTACCGGATCCTTTTACGTGTTTTTGCTGGGCTTCGTTTTATTTATGTGTTTTAAAAAAGAGGAGATTAACTGCTTAAATGTGATTTCTTATGTATAACCAAAGGGTCTTTGTACATTACTAGGAGTAATTTTAAGGAATCAAGGACTACTATTTTGTAATTTTTTTATCTCTAGATTGGTAAATTTATCTTTTTAAACTTAATTTTATGTGTTATTGTGTGGAAATTTTTGATGAATTTGTTTCTCTAGAATTCTTTTTATGCCAGTTTTTGACTGGCGAAAAAAAGTTATGTGACTTGACACAGCGCCATATTTATAACTGAAAAACAGAGCTATTTCTTAAATGCAGAAATTTAAATTGCACAACAATGTTCCATGCAAAAAAAATTCTGTACTTAAAATATCTCCCATTTAAAAAAATGGTTATATGTTTGTATAATACATGTAACAGTGCCACATATGGTTGAAAAGTACGTCCTATGGTTTAAGAACATATGACACAGGCTCTCAGTCCACCATACACATATATCCCATTCATATACACAGATATTCATACAGTCCTACAAGACCATACTCTCACTGACACACATGGCAGTCCTGTCATTGTGCCCCTATTCAAAGTATTTTTTTTCAAACCATATTACCTGGATCTATGTCAATGAAGCTGGGCGTCAGAGTGTCTAATAACAATGCACAAGTTGTTTAGCCTTCAGTAGCTCACAGTGATTTTCACTGATCAGAACTAGCTCACACTGCAGAAAAGGTTGGAGACTCCTAATCTATATCAATGGTTTGTCACTTGGTGTTACCAACACCAAGCATAGCCTAATATGGTAATCTGTGAGATTCCATGGAGCAAAACACCTACCTGCAGGCTTTATTAGGGAGGAACAGCAATCAACACTTAAATTCCTAATGACTTTAACATATGTTTTCACAATAAATATGTCAGGACTAGTGTCTTTATCATAACATTTCATAAATAGATTTGGCTTATAGTCTTGAAAGTTGGCTTGCCACCATATCTAACTTAGTCCTGATTTAAGTATTAGCTTTCCTGCATGCCACACAGTGTGATACAAATAGTCTTTCAAGTGAAAGCACAAACTTTTGTCCCAATCAAATATTGTACTCAAAGGACCATCATGTGGATGGAGACTAAGCCTCTCTCTCAGTAGGAATCTGAAAGCTCTTTTTTGTTGCTCATATAAATTCAGTACATTATTTATTGCTGCCTTTCTCCCATCTGTGCTGCTACCAGAGAAAGACAAACACCATAAATCAACTAGTTACCTATAAAAATGTTAACAGCATTACAATTTCATGTGTGTCCCACTGAAAGTTAAGTCTCAAGCAGCTGGATAATCAGATAGATTCCAGCAGTGTGGAACACTTTTTTTGTGGAAGGACACAACTATCAAGTCCTGTACTCCTATCTCCCAACGTGTGGGCGGAGCTAATCTACATCTCTAGTGAGTCTCATATAGTTATCTGGCAGAAGTTGCACTATCAAGCAAGAACATGAAAACAGAGCCATGTGAAAACAACTGCATTTCAGTGCCACTTAGAGGTTACTAGACAAATGCTGGCAGACGTGAAAGATACAACATCGATCATGACCGACATTGCAGACCACTTCGCATAGGCAATGCCAGTTGGTCTTACTTGTATATAAAGGTGAGCAAGACCAATTGTTATTGCCATTGCTTGTCTATAATGTACAGCCGATGCAACAACCCTAATGCATTCTGTAGGTTCAGAAGGACACTTGAACTAGGGACGAACCATTGGAAATATAGTTCCAGATGTGCAATGAGAAATGTTTAAAAAACACAGTTGTGACATACGATTCTGGACACAAAGTCATAAGAAAGATCCTAACAGAAGAGTGTTGTTCCTGGGTTTCATATCCAATAACAAGAAACAGAATTCATGAAAATAACTTCTGCTTGTAGCCATTAAGTGGAGACATCAACACAGCCTACATCCACTAATTTGCATTGGACATGATGAGATCCAGTAATAAAATGAACTCAAAATAAGTTTGAACGATTAGAATCCACAACAAATTGCCTTATTTAATTATTCACGTGTGCTATTTCAAAATAACTTGGGTGGTAACACCATTCATTTGATCAAACTCACCAACTCTCAGGACCATTTTCCATGTTACAATAAAATCATCAAGTGAGCACATCTACAAACACCTTAAACTACCATTCAGTGAATAGAAGTGTGATAGGCTGGCTTTGTGTACTTTATAACCAACAAAAAAGTTGTCATAAATTTACCTCAAACACCATGTGGATATGTGGAGTTAATTTAATCCGTTCACTGTTTGCCAAACAAAGCATCTTGTTGTCATCCAACACTGTATTCATATTTTCAATCCAGAGTGCATCAACTGGTCCATCACTCACAATCCACTTGTGATCTTCAGAAGTGTCGTTGACAGCTGCACGGACGCTGAGGGCCATTAATCCATCCTTCCACTCCAAGGTCAGTAAGTTAACCTCACCGTACAGTTCACCCATGGTTACTGATTTTGGGTTCAGAACATATGTTTTTACTGGTCTGTAAAACGGGTGTTTCTCCTTTGCTTTATGTAAAGCTCCCAGGGCTGCGGCCAAAATTTCATATACTGTTGTTTTCCCACCTCCTGTTGGACCAACCAGCATAACGCCATGTCTAACTAGCATCGTTTCATAGAACTGAATCACTTTGTGAACCAGGCAGGATACAGGCTGCAAACCTTTTGCAATCATAACTTCTATGATCGTTGACTGTAGTGTGCCGTAGTCATGATCTGGGATGGTGACTCCCGGGAAAAGGTCAGATATGATACCACTGATGAAAACAAGGGGAAGGGATGTTAGCACAGTTCAAGGTACTGTATCTTTAAATCATTTTGCAACACACCACACAAAGAAATTTTTAAAACTCTATGTTCCTGTATCATATTTTGAAATCGCTGTCCACCTTTGAGTTAGATGGTGTCATAACACAGTGCAGTGATCCAGGGCTATACAACATGAACACCAAAATTGAAGACCTTGTCACAAGAGCAGATACATTTCATTTTCATATCCAAATGCAAGCATTCACTGTGCTGTATCATTCTAGAACAATTGAAAAGCGATTATTTTCCGTTCCTTCTATTTAGAGTAGTTCAACTCCCAAATGTAACACAAAGTATTACTTCCAACAGTGCGACTTTAGTAATATATGTGTGTGAAAAAATGTGATTCTCTCATTGGCAAAGGCAATAGTTCTGTCTTTTTGTTAGAAAGGTTTTGGTAATAATCAAGCTCTTTTGTTCATGTTGGCCATATCTATACTAAAATGAAAATCCTATAATAAATAAAAACCGTGAGCTAAAAATGCATGGAAGCTGAAAATAGGGTTTCTAATCTAAACAACTGCATTAGCTGATATGACCTGTAATATGAAGAAAGAGTGTTATGAAAAGGAGTCAGAAGAGGACATTTATATAGTTATCCTAAAAGTATATGCAACAAAATAATGTACCTGATACTTTTATCAAAGGTCAGTATGTTTGTTGCTTCTTTAAGGAAGCCAATGGGCGCATATGGCTTTACTTTGCAAACAATAAAGCTATAAATTGAACAGAATGGTATCATGACAGCAAAGCAATACAAATGAGCATGCAAGGAAGATTAGTGAATTGCACTGTGTCTTTATGAAACACCAAGGCACCCAACAGAACAACTTTTCTAAACAAAAATGACATAGCGCAGTATTTAAAGAACAAGTTACTTACCTTCGGTAACGATATATCTGTAAGAGACATAGATTAGTTATAGATTCCTTACCTTTAGAATTACGCCCAGGCATCAGAATGGCTCCGGAGATTTTTTTCCTCAGCAGTACCACTGCACGTCTAAAGGTGGCGTTGGTCGGCTCCGCATTCATTGTTGGCGTCGCAGGGATTACATTGTGGTAGCTACTTAAATGCCGTCCTCGCGCACTGACGTCAGTTCTTTTACACAACATTCCACGCCAGAAGCGCAAAGCCATGCAAGACACTGACCACTGGTGCACAAAACTAGGGCCCTGAAAGGAACTCCCTGACCCCAGAAGTCAGTTCGCAGAACGGGGAGGATGGGTGGGGCGGTAAGGAATCTATAACTAATCTATGTCTCTTACAGATATATCGTTACCGAAGGTAAGTAACTTGTTCATCTGAAAGAGACACTTAGTTATAGATTCCTTACCTTTAGAATAGATACCCCAGCAATACCAACCCCGGAGGTGGGTCTGCGAACCAAGTTCACACCAGACAGTCCTGGAAAACAGAACGGCCAAAGAAGCCATCTCTCCGGACTCGGCTGTCCAGGCAGTAGTGTTTTGTGAACTTGTGCAGAGATGCCCACGTAGCTGCCTGACAGATGTCATTGAGGGGGACTCCCCATCCAAAAGCAGTGGTAGCTGCCGTCACCCTGGTGGAATGGGCGCTCAATCCCACTGGAGGCTCTTTCTCTGCCAAAGAATAGCAAACTTTAATGTACAAAATGACCCACCCTAGAAATGGTCCGTTTGTGTACGGCCCAACCTTTTTTGACGCCCACATAGCCAACAAAGAGCTGGTCATCCACCGGGAATTGCTTGGTGAGATCCCAATAAAATAAAAGCGCACATTTTGGATCCAGACGGTAAACCTCTCTTCCTTCTTAGAAGGATGTGGAGGCGGAAAGAAGGTGGGCAAAGTGATGGTTTGACCAATGTGGAAAGAAGTAAGCACTTTAGGAAGAAAAGAGGGTTGATTTTGAAGGACAACCTTGTCCGGATGATTCCCCAGAAAAGGAGGTTTCGAGGAAAGAGCCTGGAGCTCACTTACCCTGCGAGTGTTGGCAACCAGAAAGGCAGTCTTTAAAGTGAGAAGTCTGAGAGGACAGTTATGTAGCGGCTCAAAGAAAGCGCACGTAAGATAAGTAAGAACCAAGTTCAAGTCCCACTGAGGCATTACGAAGGGAGTAGGAGGAAAAAGAGGAGTAATGCCCTTAAGAAAGCGATTTACAACAGGGGACTTGAAAAGAGAAGGCTGATCAGGAAGCCTACGAAAGTCTGAAATGAATGAGAGATAGCCCTTAAGAGTGCCCAGAGCAGAGCCCTGCTGGGCCAAAGAAAGGAGGAACAAGAGAACCTCAGAAAGGGGATTAACAGCCTTTGCTGCGCACCATGCCACAAATTTGTTCCATCTGCAGGCGTATACCGTCTTAGTGGAGGGACGCCTGGCTGCCAAGTCAACATCACAAACTTTGGGAGGAAGGTCAAAGGCTGTCAACTGTCGCCGCTCAATATCCACGCAAGGGGGTGGAGGCCGGACAGGTTCGGGTGGAGAACCGTCCCCTGCTGCTGCGACTGAAGATCTTCCCGAAGAGGCAGTCTGATTGGAGGATCGATGGCCATGTGTAACAGCTTGGGATACCAGACTCTTCATGCCCAATCCGGAGCCACAAGAATAACTTGGGCCCGGTCTCGCTTGATCTTCTTCAGCACTCTGGGCAGAAGTGGTATAGGTGGAACGGCGTATAGAAGACCGCAACTACAGTTGCGACAAAAAACGTTTTGCCTAGCGAGTGCAGCCTTGGAAATTCCAACGTGCCGAATTGAAAACAGTGCATGTTCTCTTCGGGGGCGAATAGATCTAACCAAGGCTCTCCCCACTGCAGAAATAGACCTTGCACCACCTCCGAGTGAAGACGCCATTCGTGATGCATCATGCACCTGTGGCTGAGTTCATCTGCCCTAGCGTTCAGTGAACCTGCCAGGTGTTGAACCACCAGGGATATGCCCTGATGTTCCAGCCATGTCCAGAGACGGAGAGCTTCTTGACATAGGATCCACAACCCCACCCTCCATGTTTGTTGTAGTACCATATGGCAGTGGTGGTGTCCATGAACACCTGCACTACTCTACCTCGGACTGAGGGAAGGAATGCTTTTAGCGCAAGACGGACCGCCCGGAGCTCCAGAAGGTTGATATGGAGCCTGGACTCCGCTGGAGAAAAGAGGCCTCTGATCTCCGCCTCTAAATTGTGGCCACCCCACCCCAGAAGTGATGCATCCGTCACCACTGTGAACTCTGGTTGGGGAAGGGAGAGGGATCTGCCATTGACCCAATCCTGGTTCGTTATCTACCACTGCAATTGTTGTGCAGTGCCCTCCGAGATCTGAACGAAATAGGACAGACTCCCCTGATGTTGTGCCCACTCTAACTTCAGGTCCCACTGCAGAGCCCGCATATTCCACCTGGCATGATCTACCAGCAGGATGCAGGAGGCGATGAGGCCCAACAGCCTCAGGCTCATTCTGACCGAAACCCGGGATAGAGGCTGAAAGATAGGAATCATAGCCTGAATATCCCGGACTCACTACTCGGGAGGATGAACCCGAAACTGCATCGTGCCCAGAACCGCTACAATGAAGAGGAGCTTCTGAGATGGAATCAGGTGTGACTTCAGCACGTTGATAGTGAACCTCAGCAAATGCAGGAGGTCTGCCGTAGTCTGAAGTAGGGAGATGACTGCCTGTGGCGAACCCACCTTCAACAGCCAGTCGTCGAGATAGGGGGAGGCTGGAACCCCTGATCAGCGCAGATGAGCTGCGACCACTGCCATCACTTTTGAGAAAACCCTATGGGCGCTGGTAAGGCCAAAGGGGAGCACGGTAAACTAAAAGTGCTTGTGGCCTACAGTGAACCACAGGTAACGCCGGTGAGCCGGCAGGACGGGGATGTGAAAGTAATCATCCTGCAAGCCCAATGCTACCATCCAGTCTCCAGGGTCGAGGGCAGACGGGACCTGAGCTAGTGTCAACATTTTGAACGTCTGCTTCCGGAGGAACCGGTTGACGTTCCTGAGATCCAGGATAGGACACAGGCCTTTGTCCTTCTTGGGCACCAGAAAGTAGTGAGAATAGCAACCACGACCTACTTCTGGAACAGGAACTCGCTTGATGGCTCCCTTGGCAAAGAGAGCCATGACTTCCTGTTGGAGAAGGACCAAATGATCCTCCGACATGCGATGGTATTAAGGTGGCATGGATGGAGGGATAGTCTAGAAAGAGAGGAAGTAGCCCCTTCAGACTATCTGCAAAACCCATCTGTCCGATGTGATGGTGAGCTAGTGGAGGAGTTGATGGCGAATCCTGCCGCCCACTGGCAATTGGTGGCCCTGAAAGGTCGGACTAGGAGGGTTTGGAGGATGCTGCAGAAGGGGCGCTGGTGGACTGGCCCGCTCGCTGGCCCCCAGACTCACGATGGTGGGTCCTACGTCCCCGGCCGCGCAGTGTGAGAAGGTGGCCTGATATATGCTGTCAACTAGTTCTAGTGGGCACCCTGTATCAGTCCAAACAACCCCTTATGGTGATAGGTTAAAGCCAACCTTATATGAAAGCTATCCTAGTGGTAGCTATGGAGAGCAGCCTTCAGGCTAAATCTTGAAGGAATGTAAAGCAGCTTGTTTTACAAGTCTATAATCTCTTGAATCATCAAATGAAAAGACAACCACGCCAGGTATATATTCAAAATATATGTATTTAAGATAATACACACCCCTCTACTCTCTTTATGAGACTGGAGTTCGAAGTACTTTAGTTACAAGTGTTTAAGCATCAGTAAAAGCACAAATACACGTTTAGGCCCTAGGGGCGTACCAAACCATATACTAAAAAAGTGGTATAAGAACCACAACTGAAATAGGCAGTATGCCTATTGCCTCTAGAATCGCTGGGACCCCAAGAAACCACCCAAGATAGTGATACAGGGGACCCACGGGAGCCGTATGCAGTGTGGAAACACAACCGGGTGTTCCTATTATCTTCTATGGGGAATGTCGCGGTTGGAATTTTAAAGATTAGGGACACTTCTAATCGAGTCAGGACCAAACCCTTTTGGACTTAGACAGTTCTAGGGCTAGCACCCACGACAGTACCGTTGTACTCGAGTTACCTCACCCAGGGAAGCCAGGTGCATAGGTGTCTTTTGGTGTTGGGTCGCGTCTTCGATTCCAATGGAAGCCTGCAAAGAACTGCTGATGCCGTGAAGAGAAGTGTCCGGAGAGATCCAAGCCTGTATCTAGGATGTAAGGAACCTGAAAGCAGAGGGGACAGAGTCTGGGTCACTTGCCAGTGACCTAGGGCAGGATGGACCAATGCCAACAGATGTCGGGTGCTTCAGATGAGTTGACGGGTGTCTTGACTCTTCAGCCACGAGGTCCAGGAGGCGTCGACGAAGTCCACGAGCCGGATCCGAGCTGTCCCACGAAGTCTGTCGAGTGCTGCAGTGTTGGCGACCAGAAAGGACGCAACAAGCCTTGGCAACGGCAAGTCTCAGGAAATCAGAGAAAGGACTGCGATGCAGACCAGCAAGGTCTGATGGACTCACCCAGCGAAGGGTAGCCCCAGGGAAGTCTGGAAATCCTCCTCTGGGGATGCAGAGACTTCGGC
This sequence comes from Triturus cristatus, assembly GCF_964204655.1. NCBI lineage: Eukaryota > Metazoa > Chordata > Amphibia > Caudata > Salamandridae > Triturus > Triturus cristatus. The sequence goes on along the minus strand of NC_140581.1, from coordinate 1,182,632,848 downwards.
GTCCGGCGGGAGCTTCAGTAATGCAGACAGACAGCTGCTTCTTTGGTCACTCCTTGACCCCAAGGGAGATTTCTTCCATCTTCTAGTCGTGATAGAAAGTCGAAGGTCCAGGATATATGTTTCAGAGGTTCGTCCTGGGTAATCTAAAGTCCTAAGGACTGGATTCCTATACTTATACTAAGTTTAGGGGATGGACTAACTCTAAGGCTCCACCTATGGGTGGGCCTGGGGTGGGGGTGGTTACACCCCTTCCCCTTTGTCCAGTTTCGCACCAGAGCAGGGGCTGAGTGCACCTGCAACCGGTTTGAACTGGGCTATGCACAGGGACACCTTATGTGCCCCAGGCAGTGTCTCGGGGGGGGGGGGTAGTATTCCAAAGCGTTTGACACCAAACATGACATGTTTTGATGCAGCCATTCCAAAGTTAGCATTTACCGCGAGGTTATAATGCACTTAAGAGTATATGGTATGGCTGTATCACAGAACAGCCATAAGGAAGTATTTCCGAATGCTGCAGAGGTGATCAGCTATGGCCAACATTTATGGACATCATCCATGTGGGAAATGCAAAGTCTGCTCACTCACGAAGAAAAGCAAAGAAATCACCTTTCTTAATGGTACCAAATGGGAATAGAGAAAATTTACCACTTGTAACAGTAGCAATGTGGCATACCTCGTCACCTGTCCATGCCTATTGGAGTATATAGGGATGACAACACGACCCGTGAAAACAAGGATAGGAGAACATAAAAGCAACATCAAGTGTAAAAAAAGCACAACAAAAATGGCAACGCATTTCATAGAACTTGGTCATACACCCGAAGACATATCCTGGACAGTAATCGAACAAGTCCCAAATGAAAGATACCTTTTTGAAAAAGAACAGAGATGGGTGTTCCGCCTAAAGACAAATATCATAGGCCTGAACGAAGAAATTCCATGGGGTCAGCTATGACCATATTAAGAACCAGACACTGTATATCAAATATTATGTTGACCACCATGAGAGACCACTAAATACCCTCTGACTACTTGCCTGCTTCCAGAATGTCAGACAACCCTGTGAAGGGGCATACGCACATTTCGCACAACCAGAAAAACAGGTTAAAAATGAAAGAGTCTTCAAAAAAAAAAAATCTCATTTACAAGACAAAAGAAACTTTCATTTTCATTCCCCCATTTTATTTTTATTTTTATTTTTTTATTTTCCTGGCACAATGATTTTCTAGTAGGATTACCAAGGGGCCTCCCTTATTTTTGGGAGAAAAACAAACATTCAAAGAGTTCCTAACAAACCCTGAAGTTTCTCGATGTTCGAATCATTCTCGGCGATTGCCCCGCCCATGCCTTTTTTCTATTTCTGTTTCTATTTCCAGATTCACGCAGAAAACCAGGGAGTAATTTCCTGGCCCCAAAATAGTGGCACATTACGAACATTTATTTTAAGCAATCTCACGACATATGGCGTTATTATTTTTTCATTTTCATTTTGGTTTCACTACCGTCATCGCTAAGCAGGAAGTGATGTCCCCACCTTGGCACAAATACAGGTAGCCATTTTGAAGAAGTTTCACGCTCTAGTCAATCAGAAAGGAGCGTTTTCCCGCTGCATCCTGTTTAACTAACAAGGTAAATACTCAGCATTTACTTCCGTATTGCCATCCACAGAGCAACACGGAGGCATACAGAGGCGAGGAAAGATCCTGCTTCATGTGAGTAAGACTAAGCCAAGTCTTTAAACTAGGCACGCTTGCCCCATGCGATGACAGTTGCATCGTCAAGACACGGCGCGATCGCCTAAAGCTAACATTATGTGTTTCCTATTTTACCAACAATGTTTATTCAAGGCATCCTCCACTCCAGTGCGCGCTCATGAAGCCTGAGTATTACTCCAAATAGTGTATGTACCTAACGATTTTATTTAAAGATGTTTTTGGTATAAATCAAACGGGCAATAACAAACTAACATCTACCATCATGTCTGATTGTATGGATGAATGATTGATCACTCTTACAAATTTAAACAGAGTGTTTGGAAGAATGTGTGTGTATGTCGTTTTTGTCGAACGAAGTACTCGTTTTTTAATAAACTTGCCATAATACTCTGCAACCAATGGGCAGTAGTTATCCGTTTTTAGAACAAAACCTACGCTGCCATAAAGAGAAACATATATATAGAAAAATATATCACGAGAATTAACCCATATTGGACGTTCCACAGTATGGTGATGTGTCAATTAAATAATTATAAATGTGTTTGCATTGCTTTCTCTTATCTTTTCAGATACCAAGTTGGTTACAAAAGACAGGGATCAGTGTACTCCTGTAAAAAACTTTCTCCAAACCCACATATTTTTTGCGGTTTGTTTTTGGAATAATAGGCATACTAAACATATAAATTAGTTAAAGATTTTGAGTGTAGTAGGGATCACATTCGGTCCTGATGAGTAAAGCAGTGGGGACTGCTTACGAAACATGTTGACCCAGTAGGGGGTAACACATTAAGATACACCCCCTACACATCCCCTTTTTTAATGTTACCAGCCAGAGAAACGAATACAATTGTTTTTTCTACTAGCCAGGGAATTCTTAACTAATTATTGTATTTTTCACTAAACCCTACCACTCCCACTCCCTCACCACACATAGCCTATTCCTTCATAACAACAGTGCTCCCCCGTATTCGCAGGTTGTAGCACGTCCCGCCCCGTAGAGGGACGGGAAGACCCCCATGATGAAGCATGACACTATGGGATTCATAGTGTGTGAGGGGTATTTTAAAAACACTTAGTGCTTTTCCATGAAATCTCATGGATCACTGAACACACTTCATCTAACATCACTTAAAATAATGAAATAGAAAAATACTAGATAGTTTTTATTTAGATAGGATAGAATCACATTGTTTATTGAAAGTTATACAGGAGGTAGGTTCTATCCTGATACCTCTTTACTCCCTTATTTGGTACTTTTTCTGTATCACAGAACAGGCATAAGGAAGTATTTCCGAATGCTGCAGAGGGGCTCATCTCATGCTTGGGCACCCTCTCACATAAAACCAAGCACTCTGCCTTCAGGATTGTCAAGGCCTGCCATAGGAGTGGCTTAGAGGTTTATATGTGTCTGTATAAGGTAGTGATATAGGTAGCCTATACCACAGTAAGGGGTGCAAGCACACACTTACCCAGGCTGCAGTAGCAGACCTGTGGTGTCATTTTGGAGTGCTTCCCAGGGGTGACATAATACATGCTGCAGCCCCGGGTAGGCCTCTGAGGTACCTATGCCCTAGGTACATAGTATACCATATACTAGGGGCTTATAAGGCACTCCAGAATCCAATTAGATATGTACCTAATGTACATGGAAACCATTTTACAGAGAAAGCAGATAGACTGGGGCCCTGAATAGCAGGATCCCAGTCCAACTAAGTCATAAACTAGCAAAACACCAGGAAAAAGTGGGGGCAACCATATAGTCAGAATCCACCTTCCTACACACAGGTGCTGGAGAGCTTGCTCCGGCCTGTGGCCCTGGGTGGAACGTGGCAGGACACCCCTTAAGTAGCCACGAAAGGGGTGAAAACCAGACTGTGCAGGGCGGGTAGAGAGACCCAAGGACTTGGCCATAGCCCAGGAGTCCTTGAAGCGCTACCGAAGTTGAAATTGTCCTGCCTAGCAAGTCGGTGGTGTACAGTCTACATCGTATGGTAAACTTGGCTGCGTCTCTCCCCTTGGTGACTTCACGGGAGAGCACGGCCCGGGCCACCTCCAGGCACTGTGGCAGCACCTGTGCCACCATATCCCACACAGAGTGCAATGGCCCAACACACATGCGGTGTTCACCGACCGCAGTCCCAAGCTGGAGGAAGAAAACATTTTCTTCCTAAGATGGTCCAGCTTTTTGGATTGCCTATCAGGTGGTGTGTTAGGGAATGGTGCCTTTGGATGTAGAGGTTTGGACCACCAAGCTCTCAAGGGTGGGGTGTTGGGAGAGGAAAGAGGGGTCACCCGGAGCTGGGCGGTGGCGTCAGGCAATCATTTCCTCCATCCAGCCAGCCACAGCGGACATGCAGCTGCGGAAATTGTGAGAGTCCTTCTCAGCCTGCGATGTTACGGACACCACAATCTGAGTGTCATCCGCATAGGAAAGTACGGACAGACCAAAACTCACGATAAGCTGAACCAGGGGAGTAACGTAAACATTAAAAAGCATTGGACTAAGTGCTGATCCCTGTGGGACCCCACAAGGGAGGGAGAAGGGGCTAGATTTAGCCCCCCCGCATCAACCCATTGTTTCCTGTTTTCTAAAAAGGAGGTCAGCAGCGACAGTGCAGTACTCCTAACACCCAGCGTGTGTAGGCGCCTACCCAGGAGCGCATGGTGGACCGTGTCAAAGGCGGCAGAGAGATCGAGCAGGATCAGTGCCGCTCTCCCTCTAATTTCCTCCAATGCCGCCACCAGTGCTGACTCAGTGCAGTGCTGGGCACGGAACCCATGCTGAGCAGGGTCCAACAGTTGATGGGCCTCCAGATAGGTCTGTAGCTCTGCATTAATGGTCTTCTCTAGGACCTTAGCCGGAAAGGGGAGACGGGAGATCGGTCTGTAGCTATCCACTGACCTCGTGTCCATAGAGGGCTTTTTTACAAGTGGGAGAATAGAGGCTTTCGTCCAGATGTCAGGGTATATTCAAGTGCTAAGAACCTGGTTCAGAAGGTCATTGAGTGGAACCGCCACCTGACTAGACAACTTGTTAAAAATCCCAGAGGGACATGGATCGGAGGGAGCCCCCGACTTGATACATTTTAACTTCTAAATTTATGCTTTCCCGGACCAAGGACTCTTACACTATAGTGACTACCAGTATAGATGACATGTGACTCCTACACTTTGCAGTCCTGTCTCATGTAACACTTCTTCTACATTGGTTTTCACATGTATGATTGTCTCTGTGCAAAGTGTGTGTGATGTAAAGTGCTCTGACACCTTACACTGGCATGAGTGGCGGTATTAAACTAAATGAATATGAGAGAGTGGTTATGGAGACTTGAGGGGCACTGTTAAATTGTGGTAGTGAGGGAATCCATGGCAGAGGTAGTCATTGAGGGGTGCCAACAAACATTGTAGTACAGGGCACCACCAGTCCTAAAGCCGGCCCTTCGGGTGGGTCTGTGAGGAATCCACAAGCAGCTACTGTATTCACCAGAAAAAGAATTACTGAAGGTAAGTAACTTGTTCTTCTGATAGATACATCTGCCTGTGGATTCCTCACCTTTTGAATAGAATCCCCAAGCAGTCCCTCACTCGGAGGTGGGTGTCTGCTTGTCTATACCAAAAAATCCTGTAACATAGAGTGAGCAAAATGGCTGTTTCTCCTCCCTTCTGAATCCAAGCAATAATGCTTTGCAAAGTGTGGAGGGAGGCCCAAGTTTCCACCTTGCAGATGTCAATCACAGCGACACATCTAGCCAAAGCAGAAGTTTCAGATTTGGCTTTGATACAATGAGCTCTAATACCTTCAAGTGGCTCCTTCTTAGCCATGGCGTAACAGATCTTGATGCACAGGATCATAAACCTCGATAAATTTCTCTAGTGGACGCTTTCCCCTTCATCCTGCCCACATATCGAACGAACAGTTGGTTGTCCATTCTGAACTCACGGGTTCTGTCCATGTAGAAACTCACAGCCCTTTTGGGGTCCAAATGATGAAGTCTCTCCTCCTTCTTTGATTGATGTAGAGAAGGGTAATAAGTAGGCAAGGTAATGGGCTGGCCCAAATGGAATGGAATGACCACCTTACGCAGGAAAGCAGATCTGGTCCTAAGCACCATCTTACCTGCGTGAAAGGCTGTCAAGGAAGGCTTGAAACTAAGGGCCTGCAATTCACTCACCCTTCAGGCAGACATAGTGGCACATAGAAATATAGTTTTAAGGTAAGAAAACTCAAAGGGCAACTATGCATGGGTTCAAAGGGAGAACTCATAAGAAATGTAAGGACAAGATTAAGATCCTGCTAAGGTATTATAAATGGAGTAAGAGGAAACTTATTAGTGAGACATTTAATAAATCTCATAACTATAGGGGACTTAAAAAGTGAATGCTGGGGGCGTGGCCAAGATGACAAGCTGGTAAGACATGCTTCCCTGAGTCTCCCCCCTCCCGTCTGCCTAATCTGGCCTGCACCAGTGCCTTAACCCATCAGGCGCCTGGAATCGGGGAGGAAGTCAATCCCATTTCCACTCCCGTTCCCACATCAGCCCCGGAATTGGTGGCAGGAGCTCTTGAGGCGGCGCAGGAGGAGTGCCGCGCGGACGGCTGGCCCACACAGAAAATGGCACCGAGCATCGGAAGCTGTTAAGGCCACAGCCGGAGGCAATCGAAACGGAGCCATCGGGGCCCGCGGTGCGGCAGAAGACCCCTGCTGCGGCTGCCCCAACCCCCACAGCGACTGGCCCGCAGCGATGATCGTTTGGCGGATCCCACAGCAGAGCGGGGGCTCAGGGGCCGGATAGCGCTCCCGGCGGCAGCCACATGGGGCCCAGTGGAGGTGAATCCCCCTGACGCCGGCTGAGGGTGCCTATGGAAGTGGCGGTTGGAGCGGGACCCCCCTGCAAGAGCGAGCGAGCTGGGACCGCGACACTGGCTTGGTGAAGAGGCCGCGTGGTCACATAGGAGGCACGGGGAGGCGAAGCTCCCAGGCTGCTGCTAGACAGAAATCCGGCAGCCGGACAACACCAGGGTGCACAGAGGCTTCCACACATAAATACACCCCCCGGCCAGCCAAGAAGAACGACCTGCAGGACCTAGTCTCCACCAAACGCAAGCAGACAATTGCTCCGCTGGGGTAGTGGCCAACAAGGCGGAGAATGGAAGCCTTGACTAGAGCCGCTGACGCTACGGAGGCCATGGCCACGGCGAAGGGCACAAAAGGACCACACTTTGAAGAATATGCTGGTTAAGCCACCACATTCCAATTGCGGGGAAGGTAGGCGCTCCCTACTGGATATGGATGAACTGGATGGCCCAGTCACACAGGCCTTCCTGGAGACACTTTTTGGCACACTGCGAGAGGACTTCCAGACTCTAAAAGGGGAAATTGCGAGGGAGATCAAAGAGGTACGACGTGACATTGACGCTGTGGGCGAAATGGTGGCATCCATAGAGGACCAGGAACAGGCCCGGGGGAAGAACTAGAACAGCTGCAGCAGGAAGTGATCAGGCTGCGGGAGCAGCAGATCGATCTCCAAGCCCATGCGGAAGACCAGGAGAAAAGGTCACGATGCAACAACATTCGCGTCCCGGGAGTACCATCAAAAGAGGAAGGTACGGACATCACACAGTATCTCCAGGGCCTGTCCCGGAGCATCCTGGAGGTCCCGCCACAATTGGAAATCAAAATAGACAGGGCGCATGGTGTGGGCCTCCCGCGTCAAGCACCTGCACCCCTGCCGGACATCCTGGCCTTCTTCCCGGACTTTCAGCTCAAAGAACGGATCCTCAGAGCGGCCAGGGAGAAGCAGCTCTTGCAATACTAGGAACACTCTATTGCCCTGTACCAAGACCTGAAACAAGTGGTCCGTGACTGCTTTAGAGAAGAATAAATTATAATTTATCATGTGTGCGTAGATTAAATAAGTCAAACACTGGTAAAAAAATATCAAAAATAAATGCAACAACATACCCTGCTGTTAGACAGCAGGGTATGCTGTTGCATTTATTTTTGGTATTTTTTACCAGTGTTTGACTTATTTAAGCTACCTGCCACCAAAATAACGTCCACCACATCAGGTGGGAGAGATAAAGAACTCAAGTTGCCCCGTTCAGTGGGGGTGCAGAACCTGCTCCTGCGATTGCAAGAGGAGGTCTGCCCTGAGAGGGAGACGGAGAGGAGGGCAAAATGAGAAGTAAAGAAGATCCGTGTGCCACACCCTTCGCTGTCAATCTGCGGCTAATAATATGACTTGGGCCCGGTCTTGACAAATCTTCCTCAGAACCTGAGGAATCAAGAGTTTGGGGGAAACGCGTAAAGAAGATGGAAACCCCAATATAACTGAAACGCGTCCCTCAATGCTCCCAGCATCATATACTGGAGGCTGCAGAACAATGGGCAGTGCACATTCTCATGAGTGGCACACAGGTCTAAATGAGGGATCCCCCACATCCCGAAAATGTGTTGTACCACTTTCGAATGGAGATACTATTGAAGATCGGCTCAATACTGCCAATAAGACTGTCTGCAAATGCTTTCAAAACTCCGGAAAAGTGATTTGCAATTGCACAAATCCAATGGTCCTGAGCCCAGGAGCAAAGCCACAGAGCTTCTCTGCAGATAAGACACAACCCTAATCCTCCATGTTTGTTGATATGCCACATTGCTGTAGTATTGTCTGTTAAGACCTGAACTGACTGACTGCGAAAGAAATGGGGGAAAGTCTTGAAAGCCAAATGTATCACCCACAATTCCAAAAGACTGATGAGCAAAAAACTTTCCTCTGAAGACCAAAGACCTTTGACGGCCAGGTCCCCCAGGTGAGTTCCCCACTCTAGAGTGGAGGCATCCGTTATCACTGTGGCCATCAGAGAAATAGGATGATGAAACTGCTTCCCTTGAGACAGGTTGCCGGACACACCCCACCATTGCTGATCCACTGCAGTGTCTCCAGAGATCCTGATTAACTCCTCGAGATCTCCGTTGTGTTGAAACCACTGCCTACAGAGACACCACTGAAGAGCCCTCATATGCCAGTGTGCATTTTTCATCAACAGAATGCAGGAAGCGAACAGACTAAGCAGGTTCAAGACCTTCAGGACTGGACCAAAAGCTTCATTCTGAAACAGCAGAATTATAGCCGAATGTCCTGAATCCTCTGAGGAGGAGGAAAGGCACGACTCACTGTAGTGTCCAGTACTGCCCCTATGAACAGGTTGCACTGAGAGGGCTCCAGGTGAGAGTTGGGGACATTTATTGGAAATCCCAAAATGAACAACAGTTGCGTTGTCACCTGCAAATGGCAACACCATCTCTGGTGAATTCGCTTTGAGCAGCCAATTGTCTAGATACAGGAAAACTGGGATCTCCCACCTTCTGAGATGTCCTGTCACCACTGCCATCACCTTTGTGAAGACCCAAGGTGCGGAAGTAATGCCAAGCGGAAGGACTGCAAACTGATAATGCTGAGAACCCAACGTAAAACGGAGATACTTTTGATGCGATTTCAGAATGGGGATGTGATAATACGCATCCTGTAAATCGATCGAAACCATCCAGTCTTCCTTCTCCAGAGCAAGAAGAGCCTGTGCTATTGTCAACATTTTCCTGTTTGAGGAACAAGTTCAAAATCCTGAGGTTAAGGATCGGCCACAAACACCTGTTGTTTTTGGGAATCAGGAAGTACCAGGAGTAGCATTGTTGACTCCGTTCCTGCTTTGGAACCAACTCTATTGAACTCTTCTGAAGCAGTGTTGGCACCTCCGGTTGGAGGAGCAGAAGATGCTCTTCCAAACAAATTCCTTGTCTGGGGGGAAAAGGAGGTGGATACCCCTGAAAGGGTAGGGCTTATGCATTTTCTACAATGTCTAAGACCCAGAGGTCTGTAGTGACAGACCTCCAGTGAGGTAGAAAATAGTTTAGACATCCTCCCACTGGGCAAGCATGCTCTAAGATGGTGAAGCTAAACTGCTTTCCTGCAGCACTGGCTGGGGAGGAAGAAGAGGAGGAGGAGGCTGGTTGATGAGCAGAACCACACTCACAACCTCTGCTCCTTCCCCTGTAGGTCTTATAAAAGTGATTTGAGCCCTGCTACTGCTGCCAATTGCTTTCTCGAAAGGACAAGTTCCTAAAATCCTAAAAAAGAAAACGAAACCTGTGAAATTGCCTATAATCCGTAGGCTGGGACTGAAGCCCTAAGGACCTCACAGTCACCTTGCTGTTGTGAGAAGTTGGCCTGGTATATGTTGTCCACTAGTTATACTGGGCACCTTGTACCAGTCCAAACAACCCCTTATTGGTTAAAGGTTAAAGACAACCTTTATTGAAAGCTATCCTAGTGGTAGCTATGGAGAGCAGCCTTCAGGCTGAGTCTTGAAGGAATGTAAAGCAGCCTGTTACCTGTCTATAATCTCTTGAATGGTTAAATGAAAGACAACCACACCAGGTATATATATAAAATATATGTATTTATTTCTAAACACACCCTACTAGTCTCTTTATGAGGCTAGAGGTCAAAACACATAAGTTACACTTCAAATATAACAGTAAAACAGCACGTCAGGCCCTAGGGGCGAGCCAAACCATATACTAAAATCGTGGTATAAGAACCACGACTTAACTAGACACAAGGCCTAGAGCCTGTAGAATCGCTGGGACCCCAAGGAACCACCCAAGGAAGTGACACAGGGGACCCATGGGAACGTGTGCAGTGTGAGAACACAGCCGCGAGCTCCCGTTAGCTTCTATGGGGAAAGTCGTGGTTAGATTTTTAAAGATTAGGGACACTTAGAAATGAGTTAGGACCAAACCCTTTGGGACTTAGGAAGTTCTAGGGTCAACACCCACGGGAGCACCGGAGTACTCGTGTTACCTCACCCAGGGAAGCCGGGTGCATAGGTGTCAAATGGTGTCGGGTCGCATTGTCGTTTTCAATGGGAGCTGGCAAAGAAGTGCTGCTGCTGGGAAGATGCGAAGTGTTCGAAGAGATCCAAGCCTGGACCGAAGATGAGAAAAACCTGAAAGCAGAGGGAACAGAGTCTGGGTCACTTGCCAGTGACCAGGAGGACGATAGGTGAATGCCCACTGATGTCGGGTGCTTCAGGTGAAGAAGGTGAAGCTTGACTCTTAAGCCACGAGGACCAGGAGGCGTCGAGGATGACCAGGAGCTGGATTCAAATTGTCCCACGAAGGATGTTGAGTTCGGCATTGTTGGTGCCGGATTGGACACAACAAGCCTTGGCAACAGCAACCCACGCAGAAATGAGAAAGATGCTTCGGTGCAGACCAGCAAGGTCTGAGGGACTCACCACTTGGTTGGGAGTCAGGGCACGTCTGGAGCAACCAGGGAAGCCCAAGGAAAATCAAAGATACCTTCACAGGGACCCACCAGTCGACGGACCAGGGATTCATACTTATACCTAAGGAAGGGGTAGGACTAGCTCTAGGGACCCACCTATGGGAGGGTTTGGAAAGAGGGGTGGCTACACCCATTTCCTTTGTTCAGTTTCGCACCCCCTGAACTGGTTTGAGCTGGACTATACACGGGAACACCAAATGTGCCCCCAGTGCAGGACTTCAAAGTACTCTGAGAGTGCTCCCACCCAGCCCCAATACACATCAGCCTGTCTGGGAGGTGGTTACACCTCCCTGTGACAGGAAACCTATTGTCCAGGCCTCCCCTGTTGGAGTTTCGGTCAGCAGCAAGAGGCCAGACTTGTGTCTGTGGCTGCAGCATCCATTTTGTGATGCCAGGGTTCTGTTAAGTTTTTACCGGGTATACCAGTACTGCCATGTCTCTCCCTCTAGAAGGGTGGGATCATACTCCCACGCCAGTTACTGGTGTGGGGGTATGATTCCGAGGTGTTTGACACCAAATATGACATGTTTCCGTGCAGCTAGTCCAAAGTTAGCATTAACCGTTTTAGATATAATGCACTTAAGAGTATATGGTCAGGCTGCACCACTGACAACCCTGGAGAAGAGATTCCGAAGGCTGTAGAGGGGCTCAGCTCGTGCCTGGGCACCCTCTCACATATAACCAAGCACTCTGCCTTCAGGATTGTTAAGGCCTGCCATAGGAGTGACTGATAGGTTTGTATGTGAACCTATACCTCAGTAAGGGGTGCATGCACCACCTTACCCAGGCAACAGTAGCAGACCTGTGGTGTCATTTTGGGTTGCTTTCCAGGGGTGGCATAATACATGCTTCAGCCCCTGGTAGGCCTCTAGGGTACCTATGCCCTGGGTACATGGTATACCATATACTAGGGACTCACAAGGGTACCTCAGGATCTGATCTGTGGTGTACCTAAGTACATGCAATCAATTTAGAGAGGAAGCAGCTAGGCTGGGGCCCAAAATTGCAGGGTCCCAGCCAGACTAAATTCGAAAAACAGTGAAACACCAGCAAAAAGTGGGGGTAAACATAAGAGCAGATCCTACTCTCCTACAGCTGTCTTTAAATCTCTGCAGCGCAGAATCTTCCTTGTCACCAAACAGACGAGACAGATCAAAGAGCGAATCCAAAGTGTACCCTGAACATCTAGCGAGAAGCCCGATCCCCTCAACCAGGCATGTCTTCTTGTGGCCACAGAAGAACCATGGCTCTTGCCACTGAGTCTGCAGTGTCCATTCCTGATTGAATAATCTGGTAGTCTGCCACCTGAGGATCATTCAACAACTCGGAGAAATTACCTTGGAGATCTTCAGGCAGCTTTGGAATGACCTCCCTTGCTGAGTTCATTAAAGCATGCGCATATCGCCCCAACAAACAAGTAGCATTTGTGTATGTGAGGGCCATGCTCCCATAGGAAAGTATTTTCTTTGTTGACTGCTCCATCTTCTTAGATTCCCTATCTGCAGGAGTAGAAGGGTATGACCCAGATGACAATTCAGAGAAGCATGAAGCCTGACCCACCAAACTCCTGGGTGTGGGCTGTTAAGATAAAAATACAGGATTCCCTGGAGCTGGCTTATATCTTCTGGCCAATGATCTTGAAACTGCAGCAGAGGACATTGGCTTTGCCAGATCTCAAGTATGGGCTCCGTAAAAGCCTCATTAAAGGGTAACAACAACCCTGAAGAAGGTGCAGTATAATGAAGCACTTCTGTCACTATGTTTGAGATCAATTCTGCAGAAGGGAGAGGCAAGTCAAATAAATCCACAGCTTTTCTTATTACCACATGATAAGAAGTTACCTCTGGAGGTGCCAAACCTTTAAAGATAACTCCCACTCGGGGAGGTATCCAGACCACTGGACTCCTCTAAATCTTCAAAGTCCGGATTCAGTCCTATAATTTCTCCTTCTACAACACCTTCCCGCTCGATATTTTTCTTCCTCCAGCAATCTCTGAGCTTCCTTTGTGATCTGATCTTCGGCATCAGCGGAACCAAAGGTGGGGCCGGTGACTTGTGTACTAGCGCCGAAGGATGATCCGAAGGAGGCAGAGTTGGTGAAGTTGGCTCTGGATGATCTGGAGTCGGTTCGGATCCAGATGGTGCCAGAGATGGATTGTTTGGTGCCAAAGAGTCACGCCTTTACTGTGATGGCAATGGCACTGGCTGTCTCAGCGCCGGTGGTGGCCAAGCCACCGGAGTCATGGGAATAAAAGGCCTGAAGGGTGCCTGCTGTAAATGAGCTGGAAATCCTCAAAGAGAACATGATAGTGGACCCATGGTGCCCACAGGCGTACCAGATGGTGTCACTGCCCTGGCAAAAATGCTAAGCATAGCATTCAAAAATGTGGAAGGATCTGATCCAGGAGTTGGGAATGCTGGATATACCAGATCCTGGTTCTAGGGCGCTGGTGTTGCATGAGGGATCACCAAATGCAGCTCCGGTAGTGATCGTTCCATCTGAGTCATCGACCTCGAAGCCAGGGGCGGAGTCATAGGCCTCGGAGCCAGGGACGAAGTTGGAGACATCCTTGGAGATGGAGTCAGCAACAACTCTTCTCTATGCTCTCGAGGTTTTGGATTCGGGGACGTCGTCCATGGTGAACCACCTTTAGAAGCACAATGCAGAGACCCATGGTGCCGCTTCTTCTTATGTTTTCTTTTTGATGACCTTGAATTGTGGGGTGACGGTGACTCTGAACGAGGTTGAGCTCTCTGACGACCTCTCTTCTGCATCTTAGCTTTCGGCATGAATAACTTGGCTTCCCTTTCCTTCAAGGCCTTCGGATTCAGCTGGCGAAATGAAGAGCAGACTTCAAAGTCATGGTCCGACGACAAACACCAGGGACTGTTTTCATGCGGGTCAGTGATGGACATCTGACCTCCGCATTACCTACACGGGCTAAGGCCCGACTTCTTTGATGCAGACATCTTCACTAGCAACAAAGTTGCACCTACAGAATAGAAGAAACATCTCAGAAAATAGAGATCCTGTAAAACCCATTAGACGTTGACGGAGCAGAAAAAAGGGAACTGACATCAGCACGTCACGCGGAGTCACGAGCGGAGCCATGGCACTGTGACGTCCACGTGGGAGAGCTATGGAGAAAAGTTTCCATGGAACGCTGAGCATGGGGTATATTCAAAAGGTGAGGAATCCAAAGACAGATGTATCCATCAGAACATTTTTTCAGTAAATTTTGGGGTTTCTAGATCATATATCACTTTCAAAAGCTTCCAGTGCCCAATCCGACTTGGGAGGTGCACAGTGAGGACTGGATGCATGGCAACCAACTCTCTCTGCACATAGCCTTCAAACCTGCAAAAATGGGATTAATAGCAGAGCCTGGCCTTTGGTTAGGGCCTGATTTTCTAAACTGCTTCTAGGGGTTTGGGGACTTAGCCTTAGGGTTCCCAAACACTTGAAGACTCTGGGACCCATGTTGTACCTTCCACAACCTTTGCAGACCTGACCAAAGGCTGTGTGCAGTAGATATTGGCCACTCTTTGCAAATTGGATGCAGGGCGTGGCTGCAGGACTGACCCTGTGCTCAACCCTTACGCCACACAAAGGAATTTGGCTAAGCCTAGCTGGGATTGGCCAACTGTGAAGGGTACAGTGCAGGACCTGGCCACAATCTAGGCCCTGCGACTAACCCCCTACTACACACAGTCAAAGGTTGTTTGCAGGGTATACTTTCAAAGAATTAAATGTAGTATTCTAACAAAAAATCTATAATTCACTAAAAAAGAGCAAGGTTAAACTGAAGTTATGGTTAACTTTTTTTATAACATCCTAATGTATATTTAAAAAAAACACTGAAATGCACTTAAAAATCAATGTATAGTTCTGTTTAAGTATTATTGAAATGTTAAGCTATGATTAGTGGTATAATCCATATCTAACACAACATCCATGAAAACCATAATTCGCACACCAAAATGCAGTGCTCATGATCTCAGCCTTGATTTAGCAGATGCAATTATAAGGGTTGTAAATAGTTTGAGACGATGTTAGACATTACCATTAACATTACTATTAACATTACAAAAGATAACTATAAAGGCAGTTTTATTTATTGGTTTGAGTATTTGTTGTTTTTACATATTGGTATGGATATTGTCATTACCAGCAGAGGCACTGATGGTACCGCTTACTACTCTCTGTTGTCCATGCATATGTATATATCATATGTCAAACCTGCTGGGCTGGGTGTCTTAAAATCTAGGGAAGGACAGCAGTGATTGCAGAGTGCTGGTACTGTATAGACTGATGTTGCACATGCATGTAGGATGCACTGGGCAGCAGCGCACTGAACTACAACTCCCAGCAGGCAACTATCAGATGTTCCAGAGATACGGCGGCCACATTGGATTATTGAGATTAACTTTTGTCATGGTTTAAAGCTTCTTGCTGGGCAGTTGTGCAACAGCGTTGCTGTAGCCAGGCCATCACAACTTGGATACCGGATTCCATTAAATGCCCTGGGAGGATTGTTTGCATCAACCACTGGATCACAGAGAAGTATTTTGTATTGTTGGTGGAAAATAACTTTGGAAACTTTAACTTAATCTGGACTATTGGTACTTGTGTAATTTACTAAGCAGTTATAGCAAATATAGAGTCCTGTGGACTATGAAAGCTAATTATTTAAACTTGAACTTAATCTGAAAACTACGGAAACTGGGGTTTGGGTTTTTAAGGGGTTACATCAAACATTCTAAAGTTGTATTTCTAATGAATCAAACTTTGACCTGAACTTTTTCTGAACTAATGGAACTGGGATTTAATCTACTAATTTACCATATTTCGCAGACCGCATTGTCCAACCAAGTGACGAGGAAGAAGTGGTTTGCTGTGTCTCTGTTTCCCCTCTTATCCTGTTCACCTTTTTCCTTGTCTACCACTAGCTCTCATATGTCTGAATTTGTGGTAATTTCTGGGAGTTGTGAGAGGTAGAAAAGAGTATCACTCCTGATGGATCCTGTCCAAAAGTTCAGTGCAAACTGACAGTGAGGTCATAAGCATTGCATTTGGTGCGCAAGTTAAAAGTTTCATGGCTGTTGTGTGAGTGAAGGATTGTGGAACTAATCATAACTTATGAATTATAAGTAACTTTTAGACCACCTCAGAGAACTATTATGTGACTTGTTTCAGAATCTGCATCAAGATGTATTCAGGTTGGTTTAGAAGATTCACATAGTGATTCCCTGATATCATTTTAACACAACAAAGAAAATTCAAACAAAAACACATTACCTAAAGAGAACAGCATCATCAGTAAGGAATTTTGGAAGGTTAGAGTCTCTTAAAGCTCTAATCAATACTACATCTTCATTTAGATTTGGGTTCTCTCGCTTCAATGACCTAGATTAAAAATCAGAAACATTTTCCCATATTAAGGAATGTTCATTCAGTTATGAAAGCAAGAACAATGCATACAACACACTTTGTGATGACAAAAACAGAATACTCTCAGCATACATCTTCAGCAGAGAGCTCAGCATACTGACTATCCTTGATATAATACTGGCTCCCCTCAATATAAAGTGGGTATTTTTGGTGACATTCGAGCAATATATATTTATAAATAGGCTATTTTGTACAACATTCTGGTTATCCCTTTTGTATTCGGGTTCATCCTTGACACATATTTTGGGCATTTTGGACACAATCTGGGCTATACCCTCCATTATAGTAGCCAGTACTTGACAAGTTGTCACTTTTCTTGCTATCCTATAGTGGCTATATTGTAGATGATTTTTATATAATTATGGTTATCCACTGGGTAATGCTGGCCGTGGTTTAAAGTAGTTATTGTGGCCAATCCTGGTGTTTGATAATGAGTATAAATGGGTAAGAAAGGCAGAATCTGTTCATGTGTGACAGTAGCACATGTGAGTTGTTGGTGAAAGTGACTAGATTCAGCAGTATGGTGATCCCATTCTGTGCCTGTGCATAGGCATAGGCATAAAAGGAGCCATGTGCTCATAGTCACTGAATCTGGTCTGCCTACAATCCAATTACTTACTAGGTTATGAACAAGTTACTTACCTTTGGTAACGTATTATCTGGTAGAGACTCTATCTAGCTGCAGTTTCCCAGGCGTCAGGCTGAATCCGGAACTTTTGCTGAGCAATACCCCTTGTGCGCGCCGTCAGGTGGCTCCATTCGGCTCTGTGTGACGGCGTCTGTAGCATCAGTTATGATGTTGCGGTCACCTATATGGGCACCACCGGGGAACGCGGATGTTGGTACTTTTTGTTTTTTCCACACTAGAAGGGCAGAGCCACAAAGTAACTGGTGTAGTCATGTGCAAAACTAGTGCCCTGAAAAGGGGAGTAACCCTAGCCCTAACAAAATCAGTCCGCAAAACGAGGAGGCATGGATGGGGCTGTAAGGAATCTGCAGCTAGATAGAGTCTCTACCAGATAATGCATTACCAAAGGTAACTTGTTCATCTGATAGAGACTTCTAACTGCAGATTCCTTACCTTTGAATTAAATATCCATGCCATACCATCCTGGCAGTGGGTGAGGACCAATACCTCAAACTAGAAAGTCCTGTAGGACCAAACGGGCAAAATGCTCGGCCCTGCGGAACTGACTGTTCAGGCAGTAGAGCTTGGCAAATGTGTGCAAAGATGCCCACGTTTCTGCCTGACAAATATCCAGTACTGGGACACCCCGATCCAAGGCCGTAGTCACAGCCTTTCCCCTGGTGGATTGGGTCCTTAATCCCTCAAGGGTCTGCTTCATGGCCAGGGTGTAGAAGATCTTAATGCAGAGAACGACCCAGCAAGAGATGGTCCTTTACTTTACTGCCCACCCCTTCCTAGCTCCTACGTTCCCCACAAACAGTTGGTCGTCCACCCAGAACTTTTTAGTGTGGTCAAGGTAGAACGACAATGCTGTTTTTGGGTCCAGGCGGTGGGGATGCTCCTCTTCCTTAGAGGAATGCGGGAGAGCAAAGAAAGTGGCCAGTGTGATGGATTGACCCAGATAAAATGGGGTCTCAATCTTTGGCAAAAATTAAGCATGGGTGCGAAGTACCACTTTGTCTGGAAAAGACATTATATAGAGAGGGGAACAAGATAGCGCCCGAAACTTACTCACCCTCCGGGCAGATGTGATCGCCACTAGAAAGGCTGTCTTGATGGTAAGCAGCCGGAGAGGACAGTTGTTCAAAAGGAGCACACACAAGATACTTGAGGACCAAATTAAGGCCCCACTGTGGCATAACAAGGGGCATGGGTGGAAATAAGTGAGCCAGTCCGTTCAAAAACCTATTTACAATTGGAGACCGAAAGAGAGAGTGTTGCTCTAGCAGCCGCAAAAAAGCTGATAGAGCAGAAAGATAACCCTTGAGAGTTCCTAAAGCAGAGCCCTGTTAGGCAAGGGGTAGAATAAATAGAACAACAGTGGAAAGACGAGCAGAAAGAGGGTCAATAGACCTTCCTGAACAGTATATTACAGATTTCTGCCAACGGCTGGTGTATACCGTCTTAGTGGAGGGCCGCCTTGCCGCCAAGATAACTTTACATACTTTGTGAGGAAGGTCAAAAGGCAGCAACTGCCGCTGCTCAATCTCCACGCATGGAGGTGCAGAGTTGACAGGTTCAGGAGGAGGACCTTGCCCTGCTACTGCGACAGAAGATCCTCCTGAAGGGGCAGCCTGATCGGAGGATCGATGCATATTTTTAGAAGCTTTGGATACCAGATTCTCCTCGTCCAGTCGGGAGCCACAAGAATGACTTGGGCCCAGTCACTCCTGATATTCTTCCAAATCCTGGGCAAGAGTAGTATGGGTAGAAAGGCGTAAAGCAGGCCTAAGCTCTACTCACGACAAAAGGCATCACCGAGCGATAGTCATCTTGAAAACTCCAGCATCCAGTATTGCTGACACTGCGCGTTCTGTTTGGATGCGAACAGATCTAACCAAGGTTCTCCCCACTGCTGAAAGAGACCTTGTGCCACCTCCGACTTGAGACACCATTCGTGATCGGCTAGGCATCAAAGTCTGAGGGTGTCCGCCCTAGCGTTAAGAGAACCTGCCAGGTGTTGCACCACCAGGGTTATGCCCTGCTGTTCCAGCCATGTTGAGAAACGCAGGGCCTCTTGATAATGGGTCCACAACCCCACCACGCTCTGCTTGTTGCAGTACCATGTGGCAGTGGTGTTGTCCATGAATCCCTGCACTAACTTCCCCCTGACGGAGGGACGAAATGCCTTCAATGCCAACTGAATCACTCAAAGCTCCAACAAATAGATGTGGAGCCCCGACTCCGCCAGAGACCAGTGTACCCTGATCTCCACCTTTCCCAAATGGCCGCCCCATCGCAGAAGTGATACATCTGTCACGAATGTTGGTTGGGGAAGGGAGAGGGGTCTGCCATTGACCAATCGTGGTTCGTCAACCACCACTGCAGATCTCTTGAAGTTCCTTATGAGATCTGGACCACATCGGTGAAATTTCATCGATGCTGTGCCCACAGGAAATTTGAGTACCACTGCAGAGCCCGCATACGCCACCTGGCATGCTTTACCAACAAGATGCAGAAACTGGCGGGGAGGTATGATTCCACCCTCCTAGAGGGACTTATGTGACACACCGGGCGACCCGGTACCAGCTTTCTCACCTTGGGCATCAAAAAATGGATGCTGCCAGACACAAGTCTGCCCTCCTGCTGCTGAGCCAAGCTCGAGCAGGGGAAGGCTTGACAATAGGTTTCCTGTCACAGGGAGTTGTGACAACCTCCCAGACAGGCTTTAGTGTATTAGGGCTGGGTGGGTGCACTCTGAGAGTGCTTTGAAGTCTGCACTGGGGGTACATTTGGTGTCCCTGGGCATAGTCCCGCTCAAACTGGTTGCAGGAGCCATTTGTTCCTGCTCTGGCGCAAAACTGGACAAAGGACATGGGTGTAGCCACCCCTCTGTCCTGACCCTCCCATAGGTGGGTCCTCGGTGTTTGTCCCACCCCTTCCTTGGGTATAAAGTAGGAACCCCTGACTACAGGACTTTAGATTTTACCTGGACTAAACTCTGCTACAGAGACCAAGTACTTTGACGATCTGCACGAAGCTGGATGACTGAAGAATCTCCCTTGGAGTTAAGGAGTTACTCCCCCGCAAGCCAGGCACCTAAACGCATCTGACCGGTTTGCATCTCCCGAGCTCCTGAGGAAGATTTCTGCAACACAGGAGGTGGGTTCCTGAGGTCGATCTGCGCTCTCTGCAATTCTGAGCCCAGTATCCCTTGTGGGGACTGTGCAACCCAAACCCCTGAGCACCGGGTACTTTATCAGCAGCATATGCTTTTTGGCAATCCCTGAGGCTGTGCTTTGGGCTAATTGTAGTCCTGATCCCAAGTAGTAATTCCACCAAAGAATTCCGGCCTACACTCCACGAGTGTTCCGTGGGCTGGTATTTCGTGATTCAGCTCGAGGTCCCTTTGCGATCCCTGGTCCGTTGGCCTGTCGGCCCCTGTGAAGGTAACTTTGACTTTCCGTGGGCTTTCCTAGTTGCTCCAGATGTGCCCTGAATCTCCATAGCTTGGAGAGTCCCCAGGACCTTGCTGGTCCTCACTGAAGCATCTTTCCTGTTGCCAAGGCTTGTTGGTGTTTCATCCGGACACTGACCCCCAGCACTCAACATCCTTCGTGGGACAGCTCACCACGGGACTTTGGTCGTCGTCGACATCTCCTGGTCCCCGTGGCTGCAGAGTCAAGCTTCACCTCTTCTCACCTGAAACCCCAGACATCGGTGGGCATTTGTCTATCGTGCCCCTGGTCACTGTGAAGTGGCCCAGACTCTGTCCCCTCTGCTTTCAGGTTCTTCTCACCTCGGGTCCAGGCTTGGATTCCACTGAACACTTTTCATCTTCCCGGTAGCAGCACCTTTCCGCATCATGCCATTGAAAACGACAAAGGTTCCCGACATCACTTGACCCCTATGCACCGGCTCCTCTGGGATAGGTAACACGGGTATCTCGGTACTCTCAAGGGTGCTGGCCTTGAAACCTTCTAAGTTTAACTGGGTTTGCTTAAAGTCCGCTCCTAAGTGTCCTTAATCTTTAAAATTCCAACCACAACTTTCTCATAGGATTGTACGGATCTGGCGCCTGTGTTCACACACTGCACCTGTCCTCTGTGGGTGCCCTGTGTCACTACTTTGGGTGGTTCCTTGGGGTCCCAGCGATTCTACCTGCTCTAGGCACTGTGTCTAGTCAAGACGTGGTTGTTATACCACTTTCTTAGTATATGATTCGGTCTCCCCCTGGAGGCTGCTGTTTATTGTGCAATTTACTGTTGTTCTAGTAATTTAATATTGTGTGCTTTGTTCTCTAATCTCATAAAGAGGTTAGTAGAGAGTGTTTAGTAATAAATACATATATTTTATATATCTCTTGTGTGGTTCTCCTTTCATTTGGTCATTCAGGAGGTTCTGATCTGGTAAAACAAGCTGCTTTACATTCCTTCGAGACTTAGCCTGAAGGCTGCTCTCTATAGCTACCACTAGGATAGCTTTCAATAAAGGTTGTCTTTAACCTAATCATCAATAAGGGTTGTTTGGACTGGTACTAGGTGCCCACTTTAATTAGTGGTAAGCATATACCAGGCCAACTTCTCACATTGGTGTGGAGCGGTTGGGATTCGAGGTTGCTATTTTTTTACCAGATAAATCTTGTTGAGTGATTGACTGAAAACCGCTAAAGGTATTAAGTACATATAAATCAAGACTAGAATAAGTAAGTTCTACTGAACTTGGAGTTGGGTAGTCAAGAGTCTAGCACACCCTTTCTCCAACTCAAGAGAGTTTCAGTTCCCACTAGGTTAGGTAGGTGTCTACACCACATAACTCTAGTATGTCTTCTAGGCCTGAAGCCAGTGGCTCCTTGCCAATCAAATATGACCATCTCTCATTTCAAGAATTGAGAAATATGTGTACATCTAGGAAACTGAAGACAGGGAGACATGCAAGCACTCGAAGTCTCGTAGAGACTTTGCTTTTAGATGACCTGAGATAGACCCCAGGGTCTGATGAGGCAGGCAAGTTGGGTGAGACAGCAGAGGAGGACGGACCAGGAAGGGAAAACCTCTATGACCTGGACTCCAATGCTGACCAGGAGGATCAAGATGATTCTAACCTGGACAATCCAATTATTCCTTCTGGTGGGGAGAAGGCCCCACTGGCCCTCTCTCTACTGCACTAGGGAGAGTTAACAGTATACCAAGAAGATCAAGATCTCCTTCTCAGGAATCTAATCATTCTGGTACTTCTCTAGGAACCTCTGCTTCTCATGAAAGGGACTCCTCTTATGAGAAGAAGTGTCAGTTACTTGAGTATGAGAGGACCAAACTCAGAATCAAGAGGGAACAATTGGCCTTAGACAGGGAATCCTAGAGCTCCAGAGAGCTTCCAGAAGGTTGGGGCTAGAGCCCCATGGTGGCAGCAACAGTGTCCCTAGAGCTAGAGAATACACTCATGATCATAGGAACATGAACAAGATTGTCCCTCCCTACCAGAGTGGGGATGACATCCACAAATGGATAACTGCACTAGACAGGGCCTGTAAAGCACAGAGGGTCCCTCAAGAGCAGTGGGTAGCAATCTTGTGGCTCTCCTTTGCAGACAAAGGTAGAGACAAGCTCCTCACTGTAAGAGAAGAGGCTGCTGATAATTACAAAGGTTTGAAGAGTGCTCTGATTGATGGGTTTGGCTTAACCACTGAACAACACAGGATTAAGTTCAGAGATACCCAAAAGGCACAGACTCAAGACTGGGTTGACTTTGTAGACTGTGCTACTAAGGCTCTGGAAGGCTGGTTACTTGGCAGTAAAGTGTGTGATTTTAAGGGATTGTACAATTTAATTATGAGGGAGCAGATCCTTAATAATTGTCAAAATCAGCTGTTGCATCAGTACCGGGTGGACTCTGATCTGGCCTATCCCCAAGAATTGGGCCAGAAGGCAGACAAATGGGTCAGAACCAGGGTGAGGCAGAAAATTATGAACCAAGGTGGTGACTCCAAGAAGCAAGATTCTAAAACCTCAGATAAGGGTGGGGAGAAGGGTAAAGACCAGAAGTCTTCTCAAGGGCCCCAAAAATCTACATCTGGTGGGGAGTCACAATCAAACAAGGGTAAAGGCAAGAAAAAGCAATGGTGTCAAATCTGTAAACAGAAGACCCATTGGACAAGTGATTGTACCAAGTCCAAGGACTCAACTCCACCCACCACTGCCCCTAAGGCAACTGTTCCCCCTAGTTCAGTTCCAAGTGGTGGTACACAGAATAAGGGTGTTGTAGGGTTAACCCGGGATGTGAGATGGACTCTGGCCTAGTCAGAGTTCCAACTCAGGCTGTGTTGGTCTGTGATGGAGGCATGGATATGGCCTCCTTATTTGTCAGTCCCAGTAATCTTGGACACTACAGACAGCAGCCTTTGATCAATGGATAAGAGGCCTTGGCATTCAGGGACACAGGTGCAAGTGTCACAATGGTGACAAAAGATCTTGTGGCCACTGAGCAAATCATACTTGGTGAGATGTACCAAGTGACCAATGCAAGCAATGTCAGGACAGACCATTCCTTGGCAGTTGTTAATTTCTCCTGGGGAGGGGTAACTGACCCTAAGAAGGTTGTGGTAAGTGCAGACCTCCCTGTTGAATGCTTGTTGGGCAATGATTTGGAAACTTCAGCTTTGGCTGAAGTGGGACTCAGGACTCATGCAGAAATGTTGGGTATCCCTACAGATGTGTTTGCTATGACTAGGTCACAGGCAAAAATGTCTTCCACTGAACAGGCCCTGGATCCTGAAAAAATGGACCAGGCGCCTTCCAAGAGAAGGAGCAGTAGGGGTAAGGCAGTGTCTTCCCCCCTGCCTCAGAGTACAGATCAGTCTCCTGAGGGAGATGATCTTGGTCCTAAAGAAGGAACTGTCTGAGAGGAACTTGAACCTGATCAGGTTGAGTTCTCGGGGACAGGTGGGGGGGGGCTTCCAGGGCAGATCTGAGCCAGGAGCAGCTGAGCTGCCCCTCTCTTGAACCCCTCAGACAGCAAGCTGCTGCAGAGGCTGCTGGGAGTGCCAGTGGGTCCCATAGGACCTACTGGGATGATGGACTCCTATACTCAGAGTGTAGAGACCCCAAGCTGCTTGGTGACACCTGGAGGTTGGTTATAACTCTGAAGTTTAGGGGCTTCCATTGACAATGGCACATGACATCCCATTAGCAGGTCACCTAGGCCAAAACAAGACTTGGGAGAGAATCGTCGCACAAGTTACTATTTGTGTAACGATATATCTGTAAGAGACATTAGTTAGTGATAGATTCCTTATCTTAGAATATCCCCAGGCGTCAGACTGGATCCGGAAAGCAGTACCCCTGTGTGTCAGTGGGTGGCGTCCTGCGGCTCCGCGTCCGTCGCTGGCGTCGTAAGCGCCGAGATGACGTCACGGAGACTACTTAGGCATCACCCATGTGCGCTGACGTCAGTTCTGTACACGAACTGCGCCAGGAACGCAGAGCCATGAAAGAAACTGACCACTGGTGCCATGACACTTGGGCCCTGAAAGGGATGACCTTAACCCTAGAAATCAGTTCGCAGAACGTGGAGGATGGGTGGAGCGGTAAGGAATCTATCACTAACTAATGTCTCTTACAGATATATATCGTTACACAAGTAGTAACTTGTGCATCTGAAAGAGACACGTTAGTGATAGATTCCTTACCTTAGAATAGATGCCCCAGCAATACCAACCCCGGTGGTGGGCCTGCGAACAGATTACACCACAAAAAGTCACGGAGAACAGAACGGCCAAAGAAGCCGTCTCTCCAGACTTGACTGTCAAGGCAGTAATGCTTAGTAAACGTGTGCAGTGAGGCCCACGTAGCTGCCTGACAAATGCCCTCAAGGGAACGCCGCGTCCCAAGGCAGTAGTGGCTGCAGTTGCCCTGGTAGAATGGGCACGCAGCCCTACAGGATGCTCCTTCTTCGCCAAGGAGTAACATGCTTTGATGCACAGAACAACACACCAAGAGAAGGTCCGTTTGTGCACAGCCCGACCTTTTTTGGCGCCCACGTAGCCAACAAAGAGCTGGTCATCCAACCAGAACTGCTGTGTACGCTTCAGATAGAATGCGAGCGCATGTTTTGGGTCCAGACGGTGGAGCCTCTTTTCCTCCCTCGAAGGATGCAGAGGCAGAAAGAATGTAGGCAAAGTGATGGTCTGCCCGATGTGGAAGGGCGTGACAACCTTTGACAAAAAAGAAGGACGGGTCCTTAACACCACCTTGTCCGGATGAACAGAAAGGAAAGGAGGTTTGGAAGAAAGAGCCTGGAGCTCACTCACTCTTCTGGCAGAGGTGATAGCTACCAGGAAAGCCGCCTTAAGAGTAAGAAGACACAAAGGACAGGTATGATGGGGCTCGAAAGGAGCGCACATCAGATAGGTCAAAACAAGATTCAAGTCCCATTGAGGCATGATAAACGGCACAGGAGGAAACATGTGCATAATGCCTTTCAGGAAACGGTTAACAACCGGGGACTTAAAGAGAGAAGGCTGATCTGGAAGCCTCAGAAAGGCGGAGATGGCCGAAAGACAACCTTTGATAGTGCCCAGAGCTGAGCCCTGCTGGGCCAAGGAGAGAAGGAACAGAAGGACCTCAGAAAGAGGGGCAGAAAGGGGATCCTCAGACTTTGCTGCGCACCATGCCACAAACTTTTTCCACCGGCAGGCGTATACCTGGCTGCCAGAATGACATCACAGACTTTGGGAGGAAGATCAAAAGCTGTCAACTGTCGCCGCTCAATCTCCACGCATGGAGGTGGAGGCTGAACAGGTTCGGGTGGAGGACCGTCCCCTGCTGCTGCGACAGAAGATCCTCCCGAAGAGGCAGACGGATCGGGGGATCGATCGCCATGCTGAGGAGCTCGGGATACCAGTATCTTCGTGCCCAATCCGGAGCCACAAGGATGACTCGGGCTCGGTCGTGCCGAATCTTCTTCAGCACTCTTGGCACAAGTGGTATAGGCGGAAAGGCGTACAATAGACCGCAAATCCACTCGCAAAGAAAAGCGTCGCCGAGCGAGTGCTGCCTTGGAAATTCCAATGCGCAGAACTGATGATATTGCGCGTTCTCTTCGGTGGCGAATAGATCTAACCAAGGCTCTCCCCACTGCTGAAAGAGACCTTGCACCATGTCCGAGTGCAGACCCCACTCGTGATCCATCAAGCATCGGTGGCGGAGTTCGTCCGCCCTGGTGTTCAGAGAACCTGCCTGGTGTTGAACCACCAAGGTAATGCCTTGATGTTCCAGCCATGTCCAGAGGCACAGAGACTCCTGACATAGCGTCCATGACCCCACCCGCCCTGTTTGTTGCAGTACCACATGGCGGTGGTGTTGTCTGTGAACACCTGTACTACTCTCCCATTGACAGAGGGAAGGAATGCCTTTAGTGCAAGCCGGATCTCCCGAAGCTCCAACAGATTGATATGGAGCCGGGACTCCGCCATAGACCAAAGTCCTCTGATCGCCGCCTCTCTCAAGTGGCCTCCCCATCCCAGGAGGAACGCATCCGTCACCACTGTGTGCTCAGTTGGGGAAGGGAGAGGGATCTGCCATTGACACAATCGCGATTTGTGAGCCACCACTGCAATTGTCGTGCAGTGCCCTCCGAGATTTGGACATGATCAGACAGGTTGCCCTGATGCTGCGCCCACTGGAACTTCAGGTCCCACTGCAGAGCTCGCATATGCCATCTGGCATGTGGCAATAGCAGGATGCAGGAGGCCATCAGGCCCAGGAGCCGGAGGGTCATACTGAATGAAACCCGGGACAGAGGCTGAAAGATCGGAATCATAGCCTGAATATCCCGGACTCACTGCTCGGGAGGATAAACCCGAAACAGCGTTGAATCCAGAACCGCTCTGATGAAGGAGAGCTTCTGAGAGGAACTCAGATTCGACTTCGACACATTGATGGAGAACCCCAGCAAATGCAGGAGGTCGGCCGTAGTCTGAAGGTCTTTGACGACTGCCTGGGGCGAGCCTGCCTTCAACAACCAGTCGTCGAGGTAAGGGAAGACTGAAACCCCCGACCTGCGCAGGTGAGCTGCGACCACCGCCATCACCTTCGTGAACACCCGAGGGGCGCTGGTAAGGCCGAAGGGGAGCACGGCAAACTGAAAATGCTCCTGGCCTACCGTGAACCACAGGTAACGCCGGTGGGCCGGCAGGACGGGTATGTGAAAATATGCGTCCTGCAAGTCCAACGCTACCATCCAGTCTCCAGGGTTGAGGGCAGCCAGGACCTGAGCCAGCATTTTGAACTTCTCCTTCCGGAGGAAGCGATTGACGTTCCGGAGGTCCAAGATGGGGCGCAGGCCCCCTTTGTCCTTCTTGGGGACCAAAAAGTAGTGGGAATACCAACCACTCCCTACTTCCAGCCCAGGAACGCACTTGACGGCCCCCTTGGCCAAGAGGGCCATGACTTCCTGCTGGAGAAGTACCAAGTGATCCCCCGACATGCGGCAGCACCAAAGTGGCATGGCTGGAGGGGAGGACTGAAGGTGTAGGGAGTAACCCCTGTGGATGATCTGCAACACCCACTTGTCCGATGTGATATCGCGCCAGTGGGGGAGGTGGTGGCGGATCCGGCCACCCACCGGCACGGGGTGCTCCAAAAAGCTCAGATTACAAAGGTTTGGAAGTAGAAGCAGAGGGGGCGGAGGTGGACAGACCCGCCACAGCAGAAGCCGCGTCTGCGCTGAGGCTGGGTCTGCACAGGCTTGCTGAAGGAACGTGCCTGGGCGCCTCTGCCGTGGCCACGAAAGGAACGAAAACCAGGAGTGGCAGGGCTGTTTGCGGAAAGGCCCAAGGACTTGGCCGTGGCCCGCGAGTCCTTAAAACGCTCCAGTACACTGTCGGCCTTATCGTCAAACAGGCGAGTGCCATCAAAGGGCATGTCCATGAGAGAGCTCTGGACATCAGGCATGAACCCGGTGGATCTCAACCAGGCGTGGCGATGAAGCGCCACAGTCGTAGAAGTCGCCCAGCCCAGTGAGTAAGCGGTGTCCAAACCACACCAAATTGTGAACTTAGCCGCATCCTTGCCCTCAGCAACTGCTTGGGACAGCACAGTGTGGACCTCCTCACACTGACGGGCAAGTGGGTCCTCAGACCCCTCCAAGTCATCCTCCAGCTCTGTTGCATGGGGAACAAATCACGGCGGCAGAGCTGGAGCCGGAGAAGGAACATATGGCGTCGTAAACAGCACCATGAACGGCGCCGGCCGGGGCCGAGCCTGCGCCACATCCCAATCCGTCTCCTAGGTAGGAACAAAATGGTCCTGGAACCGGGGCAAGGGCGGGACAAACCGCACCCGATGAGCGAGCAGCACTGGACCTCGTAGCACCAGGGCCGGAGCCAGGATCCTGTGGCGCCGACGGCCCAACAGGATCTGGACATAGGACCGCGGGGCCCGGCGGCGCGCCAGCGGGAGCCCGAGGCCTAAAAAGGCGGTCCATGGTGGCAAGAAATTCTTGCACCTGTTCGGGAGTCGCCGACGGACCCGGGTAAGGCGGGTAGGCCGCAGGACTCCCTGGCTCAAAAGGAGTCGCAGGGGCAGAACCCCTGTCCCCCACATCCGCATCCGAGGACCGACGGGGGGACGTCGGAGAGCGAACACGGTTCTTTGACTTCTCTTTATGTCGTCGCTTACCAGAATCCAAGGGCAAAGACTTGGAGCCCGAGGAGCGACGACTGCGGCCCCGCGAGCGTTCCTGTGAATGGTCCCTGGACCGGGAACGGCACTGGGACGAGTGCCGGACCTCCAGCAGCTTCCGGCGCCGCTCCCTCAAGGCCTTCGGGCCATGGCCCGACACTCCCGGCAGGACGGGGAGTCGTGGTTGGTCTCCAGGCAGTAGAGGCAAACATCGTGGGGGTCTGCCACCGACATATTGCGAAGGCAGGCCCCACAAGACTTAAATCAAGGCATGCCTACGTGCACCAAGGGAAAAAAGGGGAGACAAAAAGTCTTAAAAGTGTAGTCAAAAAGTGACTAAGGTACGTCCTCTAACCGGATCTGCGCTTGCTGGCGCGGAAAAATAAAGAACTGACATCAGCGCGTATGGGTGGCGCCTAAGTAGTCTCTGTGACGTCATCTCGGCGCTTACGATGCCAGCGACGAACGCGGCGCCGCAGGACGCCACCTACTGACTCGCAGGGGTACTGCTAGCAAAACTTTCCGGATCCAGTCTGATGACTGGGAATATTCTAAGGTAAGGAATCTATCACTAACGTGTCTCTTTCAGATCCTCACTTTAATTGGCCTCACATGTCAGAAGACACCTAGGAGTTTTGTCGCTCCTGAATCACCTGTCAAGCCAGTGGTTAGGCAGGTGGTACTACAAAGGCCCCCCTGATACCACTGCCTGTGGTGGGGGTTCCCTTTGAGAGGGTTGGGATTGACATTGTTGGTCCCCTGGATCCTCAAACTGCATCTGGGTACAAATTCATACTAGTGGTGGTGGACCATGCCACTAGGTATCCAGAGGCGATTCCCCTTAGAACTACCACAGCTCCTGTTGTGGCTAGAGCCCTCCTGGGAATCTTTTGCAGGGTGGGTTTTCCTAAGGAGGTAGTATCAGACAGAGATGCTAACTTCATGTCTAGTTACTTGACTGCTATGTGGAAGGAGTGTGGAGTAAATTACAAATTTACCACCCCTTATCACCCACAATGCAATGGGCTAGTTGAAAGGTTCAACAAAACCCTCAAGGGCATGATTATAGGTCTCCCTGAAAAGCTCAGGCGTAGATGGGACATACTTTTGCCCTGCCTTCTCTTTGCCTACCGAGAGGTTCCTCAGAAGGGGGTTGGTTATAGCCCTTTTGAACTTCTGTTTGGACATCCAGTTAGGGGACCTTTATGTCTAGTGACGGAGGGATGGGAGTTACCCCTCAAACCCCCTAAACAGGATATTGTGGACTATGTACTTGGTCTCCTCTCCAGGATGGCTGAGTACACGAAGAAGGCATCCAAAAATCTTGAGGCTAGTCAGGAATTGCAAAAGGCCTGGCATGACCAAAAGGCTGTGTTGACTGTTTATCAGCCAGGACAGAAAGTATGGGTGTTGGAGCCTGTGGCCTCAGCCGCCCTCCAAGACAAGTGGAGTGGCCCTCATACAATCATTGAGAAAAAGAGAGAGGTTACCTACCTGGTGGACCTTGGAACTCCCAGGAGCCCCCATAGGGTGCTCCAGGTAAACAGACTCAAACCATATGTTGACAGGGCAGACATTGGTTTGCTCATGGCTACTGATGAGGGACAGGAGGAATAGAGTGATCCACTCCCTGACCTGCTCTCACGGAACCCTGATGATGGTTCAGTTGATGGTGTAGCCTTGGCAGGCAGCCTCACTCACCAGCAGCAAGCTGATTGCAGAAGAGTTCTGAATCAGTTTAGATATATGTTCTCCCTGACTCCAAGTCAGACTACCTGGTGCACTCATGAAGTGGACATAGGTGACAGTCTGCCTGTTAAAAATAAGATTTACAGGCAACCTGACCATGTCAGGGACTGTATCAGTACTGAAGTCCAGAAAATGTTGGACCTAGGAGTAATTGAACCCTCATATAGCCCTTGGGCTAGTCCAGTAGTCTTGGTACAAAAACCTCACACCCAGAATGGCAAAAGAGAGATGAGGTTCTGTGTTGACTACAGGGGTCTCAATGCAGTCACTAGGACTGATGCCCATCCCATACCCAGGGCAGATGAGCTTATAGATACTTTGGCCTCAGCAAAGATTCTGAGCACATTTTACCTGACAGCTGGCTACTGGCTACTGGCAAATCAGACTAGCTGAGGATGCAAATCCAAAAACAGCATTCTCAACCCCTAGTGGGCACTACCAATTTGTGGTGATGCCATTTGGTTTGCAGAATTCACCTGCCAATTTTCAAAGGTTGGTGAATAAAGTCCTTACAGGCCTGGAAGCCTATAGTGCAGCTTATCTAGATGATATTGCTGTCTTTAGCTCCACTTAGGAGGATCACCTGGTCCACCTGAGAAATGTTTTGGAGGCCCTGCAGAAAGCAGGCCTCACTATCAAGGCCACCAAGTGCCAGATAGGGCAGAGTCAGGTTGTGTACCTGGGCCACCTTGTGGGTGGAGGTCATGTTCAACCATTGAAGAGCAAAATCCAGACCATCATGGACTGGGTTGCTCCAACCACCCAGACTCAGGTCAGAGCGGTCTTGGGCCTGCCTGGGTGCTCTAGGAGGTTTGTCAAAGGTTATGGATCCATAGTGACCTCTTTGAATGACTTAATGTCCAAGAAAATGCTCAAAAAAGTTTTGTGGACAGTTAGCTGTCAAAAGGCATTTGATGACCTCAAGCAGGCCATGTGCACTGCTCCCATTCTGCAAAGTCCTGACAATTCCAAACAATTCATTGTTCAAACTGATGCATCTGTGTGATCACAACAGAATGATGAGGGTCAGGATCAACTAGTAGCTTTTATTACCAGAAGGCTGACCCCCAGAGAGAAGAACAAGTTACTTACCTTTGGTGACGCTTTTTCTGGTGGATACAGTATCTGCCTGCGGATTCCTCACCTTATGAATATCCCCTGTGTCAGCATTCCGCTGAATTTTTTCCTACCTCGCCATGCAGACGAGGACGTTACAATGCTACGGCTCTGCTCACAACTCCACATGACATCACAGGAGCCATAAGAGAGCCTCGTCGGAGTGATGACGTCAGTTCTACCAATTTTTTCCGTGCCTCCAAGGCGAACAGGTGGACCAACAACAGATTTCAAGTATACACAGTACACACTATACGAACAAATACACATGGTGCATAATCAAAAGGAAAGCTAAAGAACATAAGCCTTTTCTATAAATGTACCAGATAGAAAGAAGATACAATGTAAAACAACATGTCAAACAAAGCACCCTTTAAGGTATACAAAGGTGGACAACGTGGAGGAAGGTGGGTCAGTGAGGAATCCACAGGCAGATACTGTGGGAGAAGTTGGCCTGGTATATGCTGTCCACTAGTTATAGTGGGCACCTAGTACCAGTCCAAACAACCCCTTATTGGTTATAGGGTAAAGACAACCTTTATTGAAAGCTATGCTAGTGGTAGCTATGGAGAGCAGCCTTCAGGCTGTCTCTTGAAGGAATGTAAAGCAGCTTGTTTTACCAGTCTGTAATCTCTTGAATGGCTAAATGAAAGACAACCACACCAGGTATATATATATAAAATATACGTATTTATTTCTAAACACACCCTCCTAGTCTCTTTATGAGGCTAGAGGTCAAAACACATAAGTTACACTTCAAATATGACAGTAATAAGCACAAATACACGTCAGGCCCTGGGGGCGAGACAAACCATATACTAAAATAGTGGTATAAGAACCACGACTTAAGTAGACACAAGGAGTAGAGCCTGTAGAATCGCTGAGACCCCAAGTAACCACCCAAGGTAGTGACACAGGGGACCCACGGGCCATGTGCAGTGTGAGAACACAGCCGCGAGCTCCCGTTAGCTTCTATAGGGAAAGTCGGGGTTAGATTTTTAAAGATTGGGGACACTTAGAAATGAGTCGGGACCAAACCCTTTGGGACTTAGGACGTTCTAGGGCCAACACCCATGGGAGCACAGGAGTACTCGTGTTACCTCACTCAGGGAAGCCGGGTGCATAGGTGTCAAATGGTGTCGGGTCGCGTTGTCGTTTTCAATGGGAGCTGGAAAAGAAGTGCTGCTGCCGGGAAGATGAGAAGTGTCCGAAGAGATCCAAGCCTGGATCGAAGATGAGAAGAACCTGAAAGCAGAGGGGACAGAGTCTGGGTCACTTGCCAGTGACCAGGAAGACGATAGGTGGATGCCCACCGATGTCGGGTGTTTAAGGTAAAGAAGGTGAAGCTTGACTCTTCAGCCACGAGGACCAGGAGGCGTTGAGGACGACTAGGAGCTGGATTTGAGCTGTCCCACGAAGGATGTCGAGTGCTGCAGCGTCGGTGCCCGGATTGGACACAACAAGCCTTGGCAACAGCAACCCACGCAGAAATTAGAAAGATGCTTCGGTGTAGACCTGCAAGGTATGAGGGACTCACCACTTGGTTGGAAGTAAGGGCACGTCTTGAGCAACCAGGAAAGCCCAAGGAAAATCAGTTACCCCCTCAGGGACCCACCAGTCAACGGACCGGGGATCGCAAAGGGACCTCGAGAAGAAACACAAAATGGCGGCCACGGGTCACTCTGGGTGACTAGGCCGACAATCTTTGGTGGATCTTCTGCTCCGGGTGCGGGCTACAAGTAACCCCAAGCATGACTTCAAGAGACTTCAAAAAGTCAATGCACTTGCAAAAGTGCACAGTGACCAGGAGTCCACGCTACTCACGAGGGCAGCGGGTCTCAGCTGTGCTGGAGACTCAGGTCGGCCTCTGAGATGTCTGTAAATCCTCTTCCTGGGCTGCAAATACTTTGGAGTCCGGCGGGAGCTTCGGAAATGCAGACCGGCAAATTGCTTCGCTGGTACCTGCCAAGCAGGGCAGTCACTCCTTGACCCCAAGGGAGATTTCTTCAGTCCTCTAGTCTTTAGTAGAGCGTCGAAGTTCCAAGATTCAGCTTCAGAGTTTCATCCAGGGATATCTAAAGTTCTGGTTCCAGAGGTTCCTTACTTATACCTAATGAAGGGGATGGACTAGCTCTGGGGACACACCTACGATAGGGTTTGGAAAGAGGGGTGGCTACACCGATTTCCTTTGTCCAGTTTCATGCCAGACGAGGGGCTGGAAGCCCCTGAACCGGTTCGAACTGGACTATGCACAGGGACACCAAATGTGCCTTTTTGGGGATCAGGAAATACCGGGAGTAGCATCCCTGACCCCTTTCCTGCTCCGGAACCATGTAGAAGAAGCAAATGGTCCTCTGAACAAAAACCTTGGCAAGGAAGGTAAGGAGGAGGAAATTCCCGAAAGGGAAGGACGTACCCATTTTCTACAAGGTTTAAAACCCAAAGGTCTGACATGACCGATTTCCAACCCTGTAGAAACTGAGACAGCCGATCCCCTACAGGACCCACATGATCCAGGATGGGGGATCTAGGGCTGCTTTCCTGCGGTACCAGGGGGAGCAGTGGAGGTAGAAGAGGAGGAGGAGAGATTGCGGGCAGAACCACATTGGTGTCCTTTGACTCTTCCTCTATAAGACTTATAGAGTGGATGTTGCTGCTGCTGCTGAGGTTGATGCAAACTGCGAAAGGAAGATCTTCCAAAGCCACAATATTTTTTGTAGCCAAAACCCCTTGTCTGGGTTTGCAATCCCAAGGGTTTCGCCGTGGCTCTGCTATCCGGGGAAAATCCAGAGGATCAAAGCCAAGCTTGCCTTCTTGAAGCTATGGAAAAGCCCATAACTATGGCCACCGAATCAGCCGTATCCAGACCTGATTGAATAACCTGTCTAGCTGCAGCCTGAGCATCCGACAGAACCTCCATAAAGTTTCCCCTCTCCTCATCAGGTAACTTGGGAGCCAACTGTTTTGCCGAGTCCATCAAGGCATGTATATAACGGTCCAACAGACAGGTAGCATTGGTAGATTTTAGTGCCATTCTAGACGAAGAGAAGACCTTTTAAGCTGACTGCTCCATTTTCTTAGAGTCCCTGTCAGCTGGAGCCTGAGAAAAAGCACCTGACGATTGCTTAGAGCAAGATGCCTGCACCACCAAGCTTTCTGGAGATGGATGAGAAGAAAGAAAGAGTGGATCCCCTGGAGCAGCCCTAAATCTTCTAGCCACAGCCTTAGAAACAGCGGGCGAAGAGAGTGATTTACGCCAAACCTCGAGGATAGGCTCCCTTAAGGCTTCATTAAAGGGTAACAGGGGCTCAACTGTAGAAGAAGGCGAATGCAAGACCTCTGTTAGCAAATTTGGCTTATACTCAGCAGTAGGTAACTGTAAGTCCAAAAGCCCCGCAGCTTATCTTATAACCATATGGTAAGGAGCTACCTTTTGAGGAGGAGAAGCCCTTGTTGAAGAGAGCTCCCACTCAGGGTAGGTGTCCAATCCACTTGCCTCCTGAATTCCCTCGAATTCATCTAGAGACTCTTCCAATTCACCCTCTTCAACCTCCTCTCTGCGATACTGCTCCTCTTCCAACAGCCTCTGTGCCTCTCTCCTTGAACGAATCCGCGGAAGCGGTGTCGGTGGCGCCACACGCCGCGCCGACTGCTCCGGAGCCGGCGTCGAAGGAGGTTCCAAAGGAGGCATGGGATCCGTACGAGGCCAAGAGGAAGGCCCACCAGGGATTCCATCAACGGTGTCAAGGCCCTTGCAGACGGAAACTGCCATGACGGTGCCGTCGGTATGAAAGGCACGAAGGGTGCCTGGGCATAGTGCTGGGGCACGCCCAAGTTGAAAGCCAGCGGACTCACGGGACCAAAAGGTGCTCCGGATAGAAAAGCCGCCCTTGCAAACACACCGTAAATTGCATTAAAAAAATGCGACAGATCCGAACCTGGAGTCGGGCACTGAGGTTACGGATTTGAGCCAGTATCCAAATGGGGAGTATCCGACGTCGGAACGATCAGATCCACTGACGAATCCACCGGTTCATTTTCAGGCACAGGAGAAGGAGATGGATCATCCTGCATTGGCTCGGCTTCGGAACCCAGTGAATCCCTTGGCGCTGGAGACTGCGCGGGAGCACCTTTAGGCAAAGGAGACCTCTCTGGAGTCACACAAGGTGAAGTCTTTCCAGTGATGCCGAGGAGCAGGCAAAGGCGACCTCGAAGCCTTACCCTTCGTCGAACGGCGTCGAGATCCATGTCTTCTTTTTTTCCTATGTTTTCTCGACTTCGATGTATGCGAAGTTGACTTATCTCTTTTACGCCCTCTTCTTTCCTTCTTCGCCTTGGGCCAGAAACAACTTGGCCTCCCGTTCTTTAAGTGTCTTCGGATTCATTTTCCTGCAACAGGAACAGTCCTCCACGTCGTGATCCGACGACAAGCACCATAAGCAATCTTCATGGGGGTCAGTGATGGACATGTGACACCCACACTCCCTAAAGGGTTTAAAGCCGGACTTTTTTGAAGACATCTCAACAGCTACAGTTAAAGATTGAGAAAAAGAACAAAGTAACTCAACAAGTATGGAGAGTGCTAGAAAACCATTACGCGTCGACGGCGCTGAAAAAAGGGAACTGACGTCATCACGCCGATGAGGCTCTCTTATGGCTCCGGTGACGTCATGCGAAGTCGCAAGCGGAGCCGTAGCATTGTGACATCCTCGTCGGCGTGGAGAGCTAGGAAAAAATTCCGCGGAATGCTGGCACAGGGGATATTCATAAGGTGAGGAATCCACAGCCAGATGTATCCATCAGAAGCATTGGTCAGCTATTGAGGGAGGCCTTTGCTGTGGTTTGGGCTCTGAAGAAGCTGAGGCCATACTTGTTTGGCACTCACTTCATTGTTCAGACAGACCATAAGCCCCTCTTATGGCTAAAACAGATGAAGGGTGAAACCCCAAACTTTTGAGGTGGTCCATTTCCCTACAGGGGATGGAGTGGAACATAGACCTGGGAGTAACCATGCCAATGCAGATGGACTCTCCAGATATTTCCACTTAGAACATTAAGACTCAACTGGTCAAGGTTAGTTTAATGTCCTTACATTTGGGGGGGAGGTTGTGTAGGAGAGTAGGATCTGCTTCTTATAGTTACCCCCACTTTTTGCTGATGTAACACTGTTTTCGACTTAGTCTAACTGGGATCCTGCTATCCAGGACACCAGTCTAGCTGCTTTCGCCTCTAAATTGATTGCATGTACTTTAGGTACACTCCAGATTGTATTCTGGGGAACCCTTATAAGTCTCTAGTATATGATATACTATGTACCCAGGGCATAGGTACACCAGAGGCCTCCCAGGGGCTGTAGCATGTATTGTGCCACCCCTGAGAGACCATACAGCAGACTGTGTAAGGTGGTGCATGCACCCCTTACTTAGATATAGGTTCACTATATCTATTCTATATCACTGCACGTGTAAACCTATCAGGCACCCCTATGGCAGGCCTTATCAATCCTGAAGGCAGGGTGCTGGGTTTTATGTGAGAGGGTGCACCTGCATGAGCAGAGCCCCTTTGCAGCCTTCGGAACCTACTTTCTGGGGTTGTTTGTGATGCAGCCAGCCATACATATTTAAGTGAATTATAACCTTGCGGTAAATGCTAACTTTAAAACGGCTGCATGGAAACATGTTGTGTCTGGTGTCAAACACCTTGGAATCATACCTCCCCGCCAGTAACTGGTGGGGAGGTATGATTCCACCCTCCTAGAGGGACTTATGTGACACACCGGGCTACCCGGTACCAGCTTTCTCGACCTGGGCATCACAAAATGGATGGTGTCAGTCACAGACACGAGTCTGCCCTCCTGCTGCTGAGCCAAGCTCGAGCAGGGGAAGGCTTGACAATAGGTTTCCTGTCACAGGGAGGTGTGACCACCTCCCAGACAGGCTTTAGTGTATTGGGGCTGGGTGGGTGCACTCAGATTGCTTTGAAGTCTGCACTGGGGTACATTTGGTGCCCCTGTGCATAGTCCAGCTCAAACCTGTTGCAGGAGCCATTTGCTCCTGCTCTGGTACAAAACTGGATAAAGGGCTTGGGTGTAGCCACCCCTCTGTCCTGACCCTCCCATAGGTGGGTCCCCAGAGTTTGTCCCACCTCTTCCTTCGGTATAAAGTAGGAACCCCTGACTACAGGACTTTAGATTTTACCCGGACTAAACTCTGCTACAGAGACCAAGTACTTCGACGACGCTGGTTGACTGAAGAATCTCCCTTGGAGTGAAGGAGTTACTCCCCTGCAAGGCAGGCATCTAAACACATCTGACCAGTTTGCACCTCCTGAGCTCCTGAGAACTCCGAGATTTCTGCACCACTGGAGGTGGGTTCCCGAGGTCTCTGAGGTCGATCTGCGCTCTCAGCATCTCTCAGCCCAGTATCCCTCGTGGGGACCGTGGAACCCGAACCCCTGACCGCGACATTACTTCCAACACAGTAATATTGAAAATTGACATCTTTCATCTTGTCAATCTGAGAAATCTGACCAATCTAAGAGTCCTATACTTTTTTCTTTTTTTCATTTTTTTGGGGAGAAAAAACTTTCTTCTCTCTATCCCTTTTTGTATGAATGCAAGTATGAATGGCTAGTAAATGGCTTTTATGTTTCGGATGTCTAGGATGTATTTTTTACATGTCTGCACTAAAATTATAATTGTAAAACCAAAAAAATGTTTTTGTCTGTTCTAAGTCAAGTGTAAATTATAAAACACATTATACAGAAAAAAGTAAAAAAAGAAATAATAAAAATGATTCTTTGTATAAAAATTTTAACGGACTGAAAGTGGTTCTATGTAAATAATGTTATAACATGAAATGAATTCTGGCATGCAAATTGGGTAATGCAGAATCTGAATAGATCAGTTAACTAAGTATATAGGCCAGCTTAGAGGTTTCTATTTCATTTTTTCATGTGCCTTCTCCCTCCTCTTGGGCCTTAATCTACATAGGGAGACCCTTCGCTTGTATCTACCCGAACC
Organism: Triturus cristatus; assembly: GCF_964204655.1. Taxonomy (NCBI): domain Eukaryota; kingdom Metazoa; phylum Chordata; class Amphibia; order Caudata; family Salamandridae; genus Triturus; species Triturus cristatus. Next base: position 1,182,594,139 of record NC_140581.1, on the reverse strand, counting down.
CCTGTGCACCAAGTACCTTTGCAGCAGCATAGGCTTTTTGGTGATCCCTGAAGCTGTGCTTTGGGCTACTTGTAGTCCTGACCCAGAGCAGTAATTCCACCGAAGATTTCCGGCCTACACTCCATGAGTGTTCCGTGGGCTGGTATTTCGTGATTCAGCTCGAAGTCCCTTCGCGATCCCTGGTCCGTTGGCCTCTGGGTCCCTGTGAAGGTAACTTTGACTTTCCGTGGGCATTCCTGGTTGCTCCAGACATGCCCTGACTCTCCATAGTTTGAAGAGTCCCCAGAATCTTGCGGGTCCTCACCGAAGCATCTTTCCTCTGCGCGCGTGGGTTGCAGTTGACAAGGCTTGTTGGTGTTCAATCCGGACACTGACCCCCCCAGCACTCGACATCCTTTGTGGGACAGCTCACCTCCAGACTTTGGTTGTCGTTGATGTCTCCTGGTCCCAGTGGCTGCAGAGTCAAGCTTCACCTCTTCTCACCTGAAACACCCGACATCGGTGGGCATTAGTCTATCATGTCCTGGTCACTGTGAAGTGACCCAGACTCTGCCCCCTCTGCTTTCAGGTTCTTCTCACCTCAGATCCAGGCTTGGATTCCACCGGACACCTTTCATCTTCCCGGCAGCACTTGACCCCTATGCACCCGGTTCCTCTGGGATAGGTAACACGGGTATCTCGGTACTCTCAAGGGTGCTGGCCTTAGGACCTTCTATGCTAAACTGGGTTTGCGTAAAGTCCTCTCTGAAGTGTCCTTAATCTTTAAAATTCCAACCGCGACTTTCTCATAGGATTGTACGGAGCTCATGCCAGTGTTTACACACTGCACCCGTCCACTACTCTGGGTGGTTCCTTGGGGTCCCAGCGATTCTACGTGCTCTCGGCACTGTGTCTAGTCAAGTTGTGGTTGTTATACCACTTTCTTAGTATATGGTTCGGTCTCCCCCTGGAGCCCGCTGTGTATTGTGCTATTTACTGTCATTCTAGTGATTTAATATTGTGTGCTTTGTTCTCTAATCTCATAAAGAGGTTAGTAGAGAGTGTTTAGTAATAAATACATATATTTTATATATCTCTTGTGTGGTTCTCCTTTCATTTGGTCATTCAGGAGGTTCTGATCTGGTAAAACAAGCTGCTTTACATTCCTTCGAGACTTAGCCTGAAGGCTGCTCTCCATAGCTACCATTAGGATAGCTTTCAATAAAGGTTGTCTTTAACCTAATCATCAATAAGGGTTGTTTGGACTGGTACAAGGTGCCCACTTTAATTAGTGGTCAGCATATACCAGGCCAACTTCTCACAGTATTCACTGACCGCAATGCGAGGCTGGAGGAAGAAAACATCTTCTTACCAAGTGAATCCAGCCTCTTGAATTCCCTATCCAGAGGGGCAGAAGGGAACATGTCCTGGGATGTAGAAGCCTGCACCACCAACTTTCAGGGGTGGGGTTTTGGCTGAGGAATTTTGGGTCACCCGCACCCGGAGCTGAGTGATGGCGACATGCAATTGTCCTATTCACAGGAGCCCCTGTGCTAGGCTTGGACCATGTGCCTGGAAGGACATCAGTTAATGCTTCCTTAAAGGGCAAAAAAGTTTGGAGGTGGAAGCCGAAGGCTGAAGCACTTCGGTCAGGAGATTAGTCCTGACCTGCATGCAATGCAGCTCTAGCCCGAGGACCTTGGCCACCCTTTTAACCACCATGGCATAAGATGCCCCTCCTCTAAAGCCACAGTTGGCGGAGACAACATGCTATTATCTGGAGAAGTGTCCAGTCCAATGACTTCCCCAAGTTCCCCATACCAGTCCAGCTGCTCTGAGGAGTCATCCTGGTGTTCCAAAGGGTCTATAGACCCCTCCCATTCCTCTCCCAAGCCTAACACATCCTCACAGTGTTCAGGCGACAACAAAGAACCCCTGGGTTCAATCAGCGTCAGAATCTGCTTCGCTCAATGCCGTTCTGACTCCGAGTTGTTGGGGATAAGGATGGGGTTGGCACCGCCGATGGGCACTGGCAGTCCAGAAGGCACTGACTTCAGGTCCGATGCCGGAGGAGGTTGCAATGGCAGGACCGGTGTCCACCCGGATCCGGGATCAGATCCGTGAGGGCTCACCGTCGCTGTTGCTGGAGCCGACGGCACCAAACCCGATGGTGCTCCTTCCGACCCCGCGGAGCCTGAGGGCTCACCAGAGGGGTTGGCCTTCTCAAAGACGTGGCTTGTGGCCTTATAAAATCTTTAATTTGGGCGAGGGTCGCTCCGGCTCCCGGAAAGGGAGGGAGGTGCGAAGTCGACCCTGGCTCCGGCTCCACAGAACCGTACCTAGAGCGTTGGTGCTCCTTACCTCGTTCATCGATGGACGACAGTTGAGATGAAGATGAAGTCCCTTTGGACTTCTTCTTCTTGTGCCTCTTCCCAGAGTGTCCCAAAGACCTCAAGTGGGATGAAGAGGACTTGGGGCTCCGTGAGCAGTCCCACGACCTCCTCCTGTTTAATCGGGCCTGGACCTCCGCTGAGTCTTGATGGATGGTGTTAACTGCCGGGCCGCAAGGAGCTTCATAGCCCGCTCCCGTAAGGCCTTCGGAGCCATAACCCAACAGTCCATGCACGACTTGGAATTGTGGTAGCGCTCCAGACACCAGAGACAAACAAGGTGGGGGTCGGTAACCGACATCATGCGGTGACAGGCTCTGCACGGTTTAAACACTGTCTTCCTCGAAGACATCCTCGCACACAAAGTTGGAAAAAATTCTGAATTTGACAAAAAGTCGAAAAAATGCCTGTCAAAAAGTGATAGAGAAGTTGATCTTCCTGGATCGGCGCTTAACTGGCAAGGAAAGAAAAAATCTGACATCCACGCCCCTGGGTGACGCCTATATAGGTGACTGCGATATCATATTGGATGCTACCAATGCTGACAAAGCCACGCGGAGTCAAATGGAGTCACCCGATGGCGCGTGTAAAGGGTATTGCTTAGTAAAAGTTTCCAGATCCAGCCTGATGCCTGGGAAATTCAAAGGTAAGGAATTTGCAGCTAGAAGTCTTTATCATATAATACGACTTTCTGCACATGCTTCAAACAAAAGCTCAGAAACATGGAACAGAAACTCTACTCTGTGTTTTTGAACTATGATGGTTGCACCCCTACTCAGTAACTTGTACAGCGACCAAGATAGGTCTGCTGTAGACCATGAACTTTCATTGACAATTGATGCACAATGCCTTTCTGTGTCTGTGCATAAGCGTAAAGCGGGGTCATGAATGGCATCTCCAGCGGTAGTAGCGGCCCATTCTCTGGACAATCACATTGCGGATTTTACCATCATGAGAGTTCATCGTGTGCCTGCTCAAGTTTGAAATCTCACTTCTAAATTATCCACAGAAACTGTTAGTCATTTTTTTCGGATTTTGGCATTAAGGAACAAATTGTGGCAAGGGTAATCCAGCAGAAATCATTTGACTCCTCAGAGGAAGTTTTTTAAGGTCTTTTCAGACATGACCATTACAGCTGCTAGAAGAAAAAAGGATTTTCAGAACATGTTTGATGCTTTTAAACCAGTTGGGGGTCAGCCTCATTTGTTTCAGCAGTCTAAGCTGAGAGTAATTCATAAGGGGCGTTTCCATAGGCCACATGCATCATTGTAAATTGCAGTCGCAAAGGGGCAGATTTGCAGAATCTGCCTCTTTGCGACCGCAGTTTTTGCATTTGGGATGCATCATCCCAAATGCAAAAATCGCTATTTAAGTAATCACTAAAATTGCGATCACTTAAATTGCGATTGCATTTAGGGAATCGCAAATTGCGATTCCCTAAATGCAATGCAACAACCAAAAAAATTGCGATTTCGCAATTAAGAATCGCAAATTACCATCAATTCAAAGTTGATGGTAATTTGTGAGAACTTTGAATAATGCACAAAGTGCATTTTTGAAAGTTTTATGTTGCACACATACATGTTCTTGGGGCGTGTATGTGCAACATGTGTAGAAATTGCAATTTCAGGGGTGCATCAGGGTGTCCTTTTGGCACCCTTGTAATTGCATGCACAATTTGCGAGTACCTATTTGGTACTCGCAAATTGCGCATGCAATTCCCATTGATTCCAATGGGCCTCTAGGCCCATAGGAATGAATGAGAAGAAATTCCTTATTTGCGAATTGCAATGTGCAAGTCGCAAATGAGGAATGAGTAGGAATCACAATTTCTTTTTGCGATTCCTACATGCATAAGCATTTGCGATTCCTAAATTACGATTTCTTAAAAATCGCAATTTAGGAATCGCAAATGCACAGTTTAATGCATGTACCCCATATCTTTAACTCAACTGAGGATGTATAGATCTTTCTAAAGACTCTACAGAACATCTAGACAAATGTTGGAATTAGTAACCGGTCTTTCTGAGTTAATTACTAAATAAGCCATTTCTGTTGGAACCCTTTACTATTCTGTTTGGAATTATTAGCAACAATAGTTTCAATTTCGACTCGGGCATGCATTATCTTTCATTATCTGAGTGCAGGTTTATGTTCATTATGATGGCGGTTGGTCGCTCTTTGATCTTGCAAAGTTGGAATTTAACTGACACATTTACTGATTTATTGGTATAATGAATAGGGTTACATTTTTGAGTATGCCTATACAAAAATAATTGATCGACTTAAGAAGTATAATTGTATTTGGTGTAACAAGACTCCATATGATCGTGTTTCTTAGCAAGTGTATTTCTTGCATTATGTATATGCTAATTCTTTTTACTTTGCTTCATCGATTTGTTGGTCTTAATGCACTTTCTCAAATGTATGATGTTGCTGTATTTGCATTTGTATTGCTATTCATAACTATTTATATTTGTATGATTTTTCTACTACCCATAAAATAAATTAACAAAAAGAAAACAATTACATCCCCTGATGTTTGATGATTTACTAAAAATTAAAATATGATATTTCAGGAAAAATGCTTTTCGCTGTGAAATGTTTGGGGCAATTACAGAGACAAAGACATAGGGAGACGCAGCTAGAGAAGTGCCATAGATACTGGACACACAAGCAGAGAAAAAGAACAGGAAGCAATGGACATAGAGAACATACAGAGAGGAATGCCACAAACATGAGATGCAGTATGTGAAGTATATGGCACTTCATAAAAACACACAATGTTTGGACCTAGGAAGGTACCGGACAAAGTGCAAAGATACAGGGTAATGATTTATTTGTGTCTAATCAACAAAACTCTCATAACTTAAATTACCAATCGAATCGCCAAATTGAAACAGCAATCTAATTACATGGCGGTCAACCTACAAGCATTTTACATTAATCCAAAGAACAAGTTTGATCAAAGCTTCCCTATGGTGTATAAACATACCAAGGGTAAACGAGAAAAACAGCAAGCCTTTTACACAATTACACAACACCAAAGTAACAAAATATTTTATTAGACCCCAAGTTAAGTTATTTGACATACACAGAAATTTACAAAAATAACATAATGCACAAATATTTCTATGTAAAACAACTTAGTCCCCCGCCTTACTACTTACTAACACACATTACACTAGCTCTAGTGCACGTAGTCCATGAGAAAATTACGCTTTTGCTTTCTATATCCCCCTGTTCTTGGTCTGATCACCACCTCATTTACTTCTCTTTGGATCACTCCTCCCCCCCTAAACCCCTGACTTTGGGTAAATCTTGGGCCCGGAATTGGAATCGGGCTAATAAGGACGAGTTCCATTCCATACTCTCTGCCTCTATCCCTGCTGAAATGGACTGCCTTGATAAACAGACGGACGCTATTAAATGCTGGCTTGATTCGGCCAGCAACATTGTTGCACATCTCAAATTGTCTACACTTAGGCGCCCTCATGACGCCCAGCGTTGGTTCTCCAACGAACTAAAACTAAAGAAATTGGCGCTCAGACAGGCGGAACGTAACTGGAGGCGTGACTACTCTCTGGGAAAGAAAGACATATACTCCAGGCTCTTAAATGACTATAAAAAGTCCATCACTCAAGCTAAAATCACTTACTTCTCTTTGAAAATTACTAACTCTGCCTCCAAAGCCAAGGACATATTCGCCATTGTGAACGAACTATCCTTGCCTGATAGAGTTACAATTAAACCCCTTCCAACTCAACAACTTTGTGATGCCTTGAATGATTATTTCCTGCAAAAAATCAGTACTATTAAAAGCAGCATTCCTTCTCCTGTTACCCCAGTGACTCCGATGATCTTGCCTCAAAATGCGCAAGTATGTACCCAAATTCCTTTGATCTCAAAGGAAGAATTTCTTGCACTTGTAAAGAAGGTTGGCTCTGGTTCCCCTACTGATCCATGTCCTTCTTATCTCCTTCAAGAGGCATTTTCCATATGCCCTGATCCTCCTTTAGCTCTCTTAAACAACTCCCTGAAATTGGGCCTAGTTCCAGATTCTTTTAAAACTGCCGTTGTTGTCCCTATTCTGAAAAAACCCAACGCTGACCCCTCCATTCTTGCCAATTATCGTCCCATCTCCCTTCTCCCCTATCTTAGCAAGATCTTAGAAGCCCATGTTACCAAATGCCTTAGCTCTTTCATTGAATCCTCATTTTTTCTTGACCCCCAACAGGCTGGCTTCAGACCAGCCCACTCTACTGAGCTGGTTCTGCTTGCGGTCATGAATGAGCTTAGAAAGGGGGCCGATAATAACCTTTCTCAGGCCCTTATCCTTCTAGACCTTTCAGCTGCATTCGACACGGTCGATCACAATCTTCTGATCGACCGTGTCAGGGATGCTGGCATTCATGGTACTGCTTTACAATGGATTTCATCCTTTCTCGAAAACCGCTCTCAGGCTGTCCGCCTTGATACCTTCTCTGCTAAGAGGGTCAGCTTGACTTGCGGTGTTCCCCAGGGCTCCTCTCTTTCCCCTCTTCTTTTTAATTTATATATGCTTCCCTTGATTCGCTCTCTTCATCATTTTGATGTGGCCACTTTCAACTACGCGGACGATCTCCAACTAGTGTTTAAAATCGATTCTTCCACTACGTCCGTTTCTAGGTTCCAGGATAGTTTACACTTTATCAGTAACTGGATGAACGCCAGTCAACTTAAACTCAACCCGGACAAAACCGAGCTGGTTCTGACTGGCAGTACCTCCAATCCTTGGAACAATGGGTTTTGGCCCTCTATGTTGGGTAATCCTCCCCGTCCCTCTGACTCTGTGAAAAGCCTCGGAGTTATAATCAGCAAAGACCTGACTATGAAAGCCCAGATCAATGCTGTAGTCTCATCTTTTTTCTTCCATCTCAGAAGAATTCGTAAGATCTCGAGATTTTTAACTACCGAAGCTCTCACCTTGACACTCTTGGCTATAGTCATCTCTCGAATTGACTATGACAATTCATTGTACGCCGGTATTCCGGCCTATCAGCTCTCTCGCTTACAAATGGTGCAAAACCAAGCAGCCAGACTCATTTTTCATCAGCCTAGATTCCAACATGTCAGCCCTCTACTGAAGACCCTTCACTGGCTCCCAGTAGCTCAGCGCTGTATTTTCAAAATTGGTTGCATCACCTTCAAGGCTTTAGCAGGCCTGGGCACTGTCTTTATCTCATCCTTGATCTCTCGCTATATCCCCTCACACTCTCTTCGGTCCTCTCACTCCAATTTTCTTGTCACTCCCCCATTCAAACGGAAAAAATTTGGTGGCCTTAGTTTCTCTTTTTTGGCTCCTCAGCTCTGGAATTCTCTACCCTCTCACTTCCGACTTGAAAATTCTCTTTCTAAGTTTAGAACATCCCTAAAAACTCTTCTATTCACACAAGCTTATCTATAATCTTTGGTTCTTCTCTCCTACCGTCTCTTTTCCCATAGCGCCAAGAAACCGTTTGGTGTACGAGCGCTTTACAAAACTTTTTAACATAACATAACATAACATATGAAGAAAGACCTGATCAGATAATATGGTTTGACCCCAGAGAAGTACAGGCAGAAGTTCAGAGACAGTCAGACACTGTCCTCACAGACCTCTGTGGATTGTGTTGATTATTTTTGCAAGGTACTGAATGGTTCGGTGAAGGGCAGTGATGTAAAGGATTGTCAGGGGCTGTGTAACTTGATCACAAAAGAACACATGTTTAGTCTCGGCTTTACAGATCTGCACCAGCACTTGAATGACAGTAAATGTTCTGACCCCAGGGAGCTTGCTAAGGAGGCGGACCACTAGGTCAGCACCAGGGTCCACAAAAAGGTATCTGGGGTGTGTCACCACAGGGGTGGGCAGGCTCTTCACCAAAAGTAGAAGGGGGGACAAAAAAAAGCAAGGAGTTCTCTAAAGGGCCCCCAAATAGTTCTTAGGGTCAGGACTCCTATCCCCTTACTGAGAAGAATAAGAAATTGTTCCCTGACAGTAAGTGTGTAGTGAAGGCACCCTTCACGTGTTATGATTGTCAACAAGAAGAACACTACAAGGGGGATGCCAAGTGTCCCAAGTGAGCAAAGCCCCCCACTGGAGGGCAGTCACTGGGGCTGGCTAGTGTAATGCTTCAGGAGGAATTTGGGCCAGCTAGTAATGGGGACAGAGTTAAGGTTACCCTAATGTCTCTGGGTGATGGAGAGACGTTACAGAGAACCCACATGCCTAGAGAAAACTATGAAGTACAGGCAGTGGGTCACCATTAATGGGCAGAGAGTGGAGGCTCTGAGAGACACAGATGCCAGAATAACTACTATCTGGTGTCATCTGCCGTCTTCAGAGCAGGTAATCCCTAATGTGTTCCACCAAGTTGTTGTAGCTGACAATCGGGAGAGCCACCAGCCAGTGGATCTGCTTCCATTTGAATTGGGGGGTATCTCAGGTTCCTTGAGGGTAGATGTGAATCCATCCAAGCCTGTTGATTGTCTGCTTGGCAATGACCTGGAGCATACTGCCTAGAAGGAGGTAGAGCTTGGAGATGTTGGGTTTGCATGAGTGGGTGCGCCTGACCACACGGTCCATGGCAGCCCGAGAGGATTATCAAGAGGGTGTGGAGGCAGGAAGAATTGCCCAGGTGTCTGCCAAAAAAAGGAAGGGTAAGTGGTGCAGGGAACTCACTCATGAAAATCCCACACTGTGAGGAGGTTGACCTGAGGGGGATGTCCCGAAACTTACAGGGGAGGATGTGGCTGAACTGGGGAACCTGCCTGAGACATCTAACTGGCAGCAGGAAGGGCCCCCACCAGGGAGGAGCTCTGCAAGGCACAGGAGTGCCCTTCTCTTGTGGGTCTTCGGAAGCAAGCTGAGACCCAGGCAGCTGGTGACGCCTCTCATAAACACCTGATTTCCTAGGAGAATGGTCTCATGTATAGTGAGAAAAAGGTCCTGAGCCAGGTACAAAATGTGTGTTGGTAGTACCTCAAAACTTAAGGGCCGTCTCGTGATGTGCTGCTGATAGGTCATTTGGGGCTAAACAAAACCTTTGACATGTTTGTCACTCACTTTTATTGGCCTCAAATGAGGAAGGCCTCAGATGTGTTCTGTAGGTCCTGTTCTACCTGCCAAGGGAATGGCAAGCCAGAGGAGTAGCGAAATGCCCTACTGCAATCTTTTCCTGTCATTACCACCCCTTTTGAGAGATTGGTAGTAGTAGTAGTAGTAGTAGAAGGCTTTATTCGAGTTATAAACTCATAAAAGCACAACATGCATATTATAAAAACATCACACTTAATCAGGGCATTTCATTCAATACATTAAAACAGTTGCGCAAGCTTAATCATTGTAAAAAAACATTATACAAATAAAACATAATCAAGAAACATTAGGAGAAACAGAAAGGGCTCTCCGTCTAATGGACCAAGCCCACCCCAGGTACTTTGCTATTCCCATAACAATAGGCTCCTCAGAAGTAGTGCAAATAATTCTCTGTGCCTCAGCCGCACTGGATGTCCCAAGGTTCTTGCAGATAGGGGTTAACCAGACCCTTCTTGGGGAGGCATAAGCCTTACAAGCAAATAGGAAGTGTCCCACACTTTCCTTAGTTGCGCCGCATGCTGGGCAGCACTGGGTGTTCAAACTCTTCCACCTGCCTGTTAGATCTCTCAACGGGAGGGAACCAGATCTTAATTGGAAAAACAACTTTCTGTCCATAGGAACAGTTATACTGTCCCAGTAATTTTCTAAAGCAGGACACATTTTACTTTCCAAAAAGCGACCTTCCATTGAGTCAGATTTAACCCTTCTCCAAAGCCTCTCATCTATCCATTCCCAATATAGTGCTTTAAGTATATTTTTGCTTGGGAACACTTCCCCCGACGGATTGTCCCAAAGGTTGGAAAGACCTAGTTCGCCTAGCAATACCCTTAGGTTTTTTAGCCATGATATTTTATGGAATGTATCACTCTTGATTATTGCCAGGAAGCCTTCCCCATAATGCCTAATTTCAGGGGTGGACCAAAGTCGCCTCCAGTATAAGATGGGACGCAGTCTGGCTCGGTCGGTTACCGATCTTCTTCCCAGGTCAAGACTAAGGGGGATTAATGGTGTACTCTGGGGCAATCCCGTAATGCCCCTAAGAAACCAGTTCTCAGCTATCTGTAATGAGGTTAAGTTGTCAAAGCCAAACAGCTCCGCCCCATATAAGGCCGATCCTATTGCCTTAGCATCGTATACAGCGAGGACAGGTTTTATGTGTTTTGTTTTGGATCTATTGTGCTCCACCCGTAAGGCCCCCGATATTTGCTGATGTTTCAGGACCGCCTTTTCTATGTGGTGGGACCAACCATAATTACTTGCGATTTGTACCCCTAAGTAGGTGAACTCCCTTACGACCTCAAGCCCGATATTATTCAAGTGTATCCTAGGGCGAGGCTTCTGTCCTTGGGAGAAAGCCATCAGCTTGGTCTTGCCTATGTTTACTTCCAGGCCATGCTCCTGGCAAAAGTCATCAAAAACATTCAGGGCCCGTTGCAATCCAGCTGGGGTTTTGGATATTATCAAAGTGTCGTCAGCGAACATCAGGATCGGAACCCTGATGCCCGCCAACGAAGGCGCATCCACACTAGCGTCCTGCATCCTGCTGACTATCCCATTGATATATAATGTGAAGAGCAAGGGCGCCATTGCACAACCTTGGCGCACCCCACGCTCCACAGGGAAGTCAGTAGAGGATTGGCCATTTGACCCCCACTGTACTTTGGCAAAATTGCATTCGTGCAACCTCATAACCAAAGTAAGCAATTCTGCGGGAATGCCTATCTTACTTAACACTGCCCAGAGCTTACCCCTTGGGACTAGGTCGAAGGCAGCCCGCAGGTCGACAAAAGCGACATACAGGCTGCCCCCACCAAGAAGAACCGTCCCCCACCGTAGCATAGTGAAGCGAAACACCTGGTCGATGGTACTGGTAGCCCTTCGAAAGCCTGCCTGAAAAGGGGAAAGAGAATCATTTTCGTCCACCCAGTCCATAAGTTTGTTTACCACCATCTTCCCAATTACTTTTTGGACGGTGGCAATCAAACTTATGGGCCTGTAGTTAGCTGGAAGGGATCGATCTCCTTTTTTGTGGACGGGTATAATGATGGCTCCCCTCCACTGTTCCGGGACTTGCGCACCCTTTGCAATTGCGTTCCCCAATAGGAGCACATATCTGCCCCACCTATCTTTATCATTTTTAAAAACGTCCGAGGGTATCCCGTCTAATCCCGGGGCCCTACCCCCTTGAACGGAGCTAATTACAAATTCAACTTCCTTGGAGGAAAACAGATCATCCTTAGGAAATACAGCCAAGATTACATCCCCACCACCCCACTCCTTTGTTTCAGCATATTGGGGCCTAAAGTAATTCACCCAATCGGATTCAGCAACATTATTATCCGGTTTGTTTGGGGTACCGCCTCTGCCCCACTTTACTATCTTCCAGAAAAGCCTGGAATCCTTTGCTCCAGAAGCCTCCTTCAGTTCCTCCCAATGCTTCTCATCCCAGTCTTTTTTGGCCAAGAAAATGCTAGTATTGTATTGCTTCCTGGCAGTTTTGATTGCTACACTGTCCCTGCTTCTAATAGCATTACCCAGTGTTAATCTGGCTGCCCTGCACTGTTTGTTAAACCACCCTGCTGGTTTAAAGGAAGCTGTGCGATTACCCTTACATGTTCTCATAAAGTATGGTTTTAGGGTGGCGAAAAGATTGTTATGGATTTCAGTGATCGCCCTAGATCCTGGCAGTGTTGCACTAGCTGATTCCATGGAAACAATTGCTTTGTCCACTTCAGACCCAATAAAATCCATGGAGGCTGCATTCGCCATCACCGAGGGCCATTTCAATCTACGCATATTATTCGCCATGTCTGGGAGCAACCCATTACTAGCATGTAGATAAGGCTGAGTGTGCTTCCACCAAGTGTGGGTCACACAGAGGGGGTTGTGATCACTTTCTATCCTGCCCTTAACTTCCATGTCACAAACCCCCTGCCAAAGATTAAGACTACAAATAACGTAGTCTATCCTGCTTCTATTATGACCATTATCATATGTGCACATACCTTCCTTATCTCCCTTTGTTCTACCATTGAGGGCACGCATCCCATATTCTAAACACATAGCATTTAAGGAAAGAATATCTTTTGACCAACGTTTGACAGGGGCAAGATTCAGGGAGGGAACACCCCATAGATTGTCCTCTTCCTGTCCTAATGGGTTTTCGGTACTGTCTAGAGGCTCAAAAGTCCTATTTAAATCCCCAGCTATTACTATTCTGTTTCCAAGGGACTTTGATTGCAGAAAATTAAATAGAGCCTCTAAAGTGGGGGAACTCCCGTTATTACAACCTCTGGCATAGACATTATATAAATCTATCACACCCCACTCTACTGAGGAAATTCGTAGCATTTGAATATCTCTGCAGCCCAAGTCCCACATTTTCACAGTAAGTCCGAAACTCTGTCTAATCCAAACTGTGAGGCCTCCTTTGGGTCTACCCCTAGGACCTCGACATGCCGGGATTGAAAAATTTAGATAGCCTTGGAGGTAAATAGGATCACAGGCCCAAGTCTCCTGGAAGAAACACAGTTCAAACCCGTTAATAAAGTCGGCCCACGATTGTAACATCAACTTACTCCCCAATCCTGCAACGTTCCAAGATACAAAGCTTTCCATAGCAGGGCTATCACTACCCATTATATCAGAAATGGGCAATCCCATGGGACTCAATTGTCCATCATCCTCATCTCCCAAATTGTGAGCATTGTCCACAGTATTCTGTTCCATTAACACCTCACCACTCATGTTTTGCATTAAATCCCCGGTAATTTCCTCTACAGATGCAACATTTTCATCGCCTTCTATTACCTTCAACACAGCATCAGTAGTCATTTCCGGGGTTTCGGGGACCCAAATTCGCTTCTGGTGTGGAAGGCATCCCCTTATGTTAAGCTTTGGTCAATATCCCCAGTTCAAACATTCAGTGCCTTCCAGACTATTATAATTTGAACCAATATTTTGGGGTTGCCATTGCAGTAGGGTAGAGGGTGAGGGTGCAATCATTACCAACGGAGGATTGGTGGAACTATTTAGATTCATGGGCCCACCTTTTAGTAAGCATGTTTGTCTTGGGTAGAAAAAAGAAAGATCCACGATACCAATTCCACCACTACTTATACCCCAGCCCTGCCTTGTAATCCAACCAGCCACCCTGGGGTCTTGAAAATTGATGATAATACAGTCACCCCCCAAGTTTTTACTGGTGTACCCAATCCAGTCGATCCTCCTTACCCCTATTATCAACCCGTCCAGCCCCCCCGGGAGTGGTCTATTTTCCTTCAACCAGTGCATTACTTTATTTTTGAGCATCTGGAAGTTTTCTCCTTGACCGACTAAAAGAGGTGGAACATTAGTGAGAACCGCCACGAAAGGGTGGGAATCCGGGGTAAGATTCACAGGAGGAATCTTTCGGGGTTGTTTCTCCAAATAAGTCGGTGGTGGTCTATTAACCGGGGCACTAGGACAAGGGTTAGGGATATTTGATTTTTGCTGAGGGTTTGAGGATAAAGCTTTAGTTGTCCTGGGGCCATTAAGGCCCTCTGCTCCAATATTTATGTTGGGATTGGAAATACTTGGCATTGGCCGATGGTTACTTGCAACAGTGTTGCTGTTTTGTAGGCCCGTCTTATTCTTGTCCTTTACCATAGGGTGTTGGACCTTAGATGCTTTTTCCCTTGCACTAGTGCTCGGACAGACCTGCTCTGATGAAATAAGCGGTTGACTTGGTCCCTTTGCCTGGGTCTTACTTATAGTGCAGCCTGCTTGGGGGAGTGTTACAACAACAGGCAGATTTTGTGCTTTTTCTGAAATTTCCTCAGCCCTACTAGACTCAGTTATCTTGGGCTGTAATTTAATTAGTGACTTAGTATGGAAAAAATTATCCAAGGTGGCCTGCTCAAAGTGGTCTAATCGATCCATTAGCTTATTTACTTTGGCCTCAATGGGTGTCAGAAGCAACCTTAGTAATTTCTCCAGCTCAGGTATCAATGAGTCTATTGGAGGAATGTTCGCAGCCAACCCGTTCCCCTGGGGATCACTAAATAGTGGATTAGAACTCTCTATAACTACATTGTCCCCCTCATTTAGTAAGTCGCCACTTCCACTTACCCCACTGTGTGCCTTTTGTGTAAATAAAGGGTTTTTTACCACTTTTCTTACCTTGTTAGGGGGTTTGGAAGGATGGAGTTTCCTTGGGGCAGTAATCCTTTTCCTTTTTACACATGGTTTTAGGCCTGACATACTAGTTTTAATTATGGTTTTCACTGTAGATGAATGAACAATGGGGTCTAAAGGTAAAGATGTGGACAGAGTGGCATTGTCCAATCTTTGTAGTGGGCCGTCCTCAATCTCCAAAGTAGAGGGAGAAGTGTTTTGTATTTCAATCACCCCAGGCAAAGTTATAGAGGACAGAGGGGTTACCAATGCCGGATAGGCTTGCGGCAACCTTTTTTCCATAGAGCTTTTAAGAAGCTCAATGGACAGCCTACGGTCTGCACGTTTCTCCGCCAGTGAGATCTCTTTGTCTATATCTTGATTGGAACGATTGAAAAAGAATTTGTCCAAGGGGCCTAGAATGGTCGTACCACCCTCAGAATGGGGAGGTGGTAAGCTGGTAGTATTTAACATGTGAGACATTATTGGTAGGTTTTACGAGTACATAAACACAGTGGGGCACACAATATAATGGATCAATGGAGTCCCGAGAACAACGAATTACAAGAAACAGATCTCGAGTCCTACTCGTCAGTGGGGTGGCCCAGCCCGGCCTCCTTTGGCCCCTGACGGCCACAGACGGTCCCGCCCTTGTCACGGGCTTCTCCCGGCGCCCTCCCGCGCGCTCCCGCGCAGCGGAAGAGCAGAGCCCGTAATATATGCACGAATAGGTGAGAAGGGGGGAGGGGTCGGGGAGAGCGGCCCAGGTGTAGCAAGTCAGGCAGGCAGGCGGGCGCTCCTGGGATATGTAGTCCCAGTGCAGCGCGCGCGCTCGCTCGCAGCCCCTACCAATATCCTTCCCTCAGCATCCCCCTGTAAACAATGGCAGGCAGCACTCCAAGCGCAGCGGGACCCGCGGAGCGGGTTCCGCAAGAAGTGGGTTGATGGCTGATGGCAAACTCCAAGCTCCCAACTCCAACCAGGTCACAGCAAAAATGCAGAAAGGCGTCCCACTTGCCAGATCCAAAGAACAGCTGATAAATGCTCGGTGAGAGGGGGGAGGGGTCGGGGAGAGCGGCCCAGGTGTAGCAAGTCAGGCAGGCAGGCGGGCGCTCCTGGGATATGTAGTCCCAGTGCAGCGCGCGCGCTCGCTCGCAGCCCCTACCAATATCCTTCCCTCAGCATCCCCCTGTAAACAATGGCAGGCAGCACTCCAAGCGCAGCGGGACCCGCGGAGCGGGTTCCGCAAGAAGTGGGTTGATGGCTGATGGCAAACTCCAAGCTCCCAACTCCAACCAGGTCACAGCAAAAATGCAGAAAGGCGTCCCACTTGCCAGATCCAAAGAACAGCTGATAAATGCTCGGTGAGAGGGGGGAGGGGTCGGGGAGAGCGGCCCAGGTGTAGCAAGTCAGGCAGGCAGGCGGGCGCTCCTGGGATATGTAGTCCCAGTGCAGCGCGCGCGCTCGCTCGCAGCCCCTACCAATATCCTTCCCTCAGCATCCCCCTGTAAACAATGGCAGGCAGCACTCCAAGCGCAGCGGGACCCGCGGAGCGGGTTCCGCAAGAAGTGGGTTGATGGCTGATGGCAAACTCCAAGCTCCCAACTCCAACCAGGTCACAGCAAAAATGCAGAAAGGCGTCCCCCCGTCAGGCCTCTGGACTCCAAAAACAGCCATGGGCAATAGCTTCATTCTGGTCTTGGTGGACAATGCCACCCGGTACTAGGAAGCTATCCCTCTCAGGACTGTGACTGCACCCGCCGTGTCCAGGGCACTTTAGGAATCTTAGCCACGTGGGTTTCCCCAAGGAGGGGTTATTTGACCGTGATACCAACTTCATGTCTTTGTACATGAAGGCTATTTGGAAGGAGTGTGGGCTAATCTACAAGTCCTCCACTCCTTACCACCCCCAAACCAAAGGGTTGGGTATAAGGTTGAACGGAACCCTAAAACGCATGATTATGGGTCCACCAGAACCAATGAGATGCAAGTGAGATGTCTTCCTGCCATTTCTTTTATTTGGCTAAAAGAAAGACTGCAGAAGGGGGTTGTCTTCAGCCCCTTTGAACTTATGTACGGGCCTCCTGTAAAAGGGCCTCTCAGTTTGGTCAAGAAGGACTGGGAGAAAACTCCCAAGAAGTCATCCCAGGATGTAGTTAGCTATATGCGATGTTCCACAAACAACCCACCCGCTTCTGGAAACTCGCACAGAAGAATCTTGAAGCCAGACAGGAGGACATAAAAAGCTGTTATGACCAGAATGCCACTCTGGTTGAGTTTCAGCCTGGCCAAAAAGTGTGGGTGATGGAGCCAGTGGAGCCCAGGGCCCTGTAAGACTGCTGCCTTATGAGATGAAGGAGAGCAAGAGTGAGGTCACCTAGATGGTGGACCTCAAGACTCCCAGGAATCCTTTGAGGGTCCTTTATGTGAGTCTTATCAAGCCCCACCTCTAGCCAAAGCAGAAGAAGAAGACTTGGCTCTAGTAGAATAAACTCTAATACCTTCAGCAGCTCCTTCTTGAACCAAGGTGTAGCAGATTTTGATGCACAAGATGATCCACCTAGAAAGTGTTAGCTTGTGGGCAACCTTGCCCTTCATTCTTCCCAGATAACCAATGAACAGCTGGTCATCCAGTCTAAAATCCCTGGTTCTGTCCAGGTAGAAGCTGACCGCCCTTTTAGGGTCCAGGCGGTGAAGTCTCTACTCCTCCTTGGAAGGTCAAGGAGGAGGATAAAAAGTAGGTAAAGTGATTGACTGCTCTAAATGGAAAAGAGTAACCACCTTAGGCAGGAAAGCAGCTCTGGTTCAGAGAACCATCTAATCCGCATTAATGGTTATAGAAGAAGGTTTAGAACTAAGAGCCTAAAGATCACTTACCCTCCTGGCAGAGGTAATAGCAATCAGAAAAGCTGTCTTGAAAGTAAGCAGTCTCAAAGGATAACTATGAAGAGGCTCAAAAGGAGACCCAATCAGGAAAGTAAGAACCAATTTAAGTCCCACTGAGGCATAATGAAGGGAGTGGGAGGAAATCTATTAGTGAGACCCTTAATAAACCTCATAACAAATGGAGACTTGAACAATGAAGGCTAGTCTGGCAAACAATGGAAGGATGATAAAGCCAACAAATAACCCTTATAATAGCCACAGCACAACCTTGCTGGGCCAAGGAACGTGAAAAGCTAAGAACATCAGATAAATGGGCCTTCAAAGGATCACTCAAACTCTCTCCACACCACTTCACAAATCTGGCCCATCTACAGGAATAAACAGATTTGGTGGAGTGTCTTCTGGCTGATAAAATAACATCCACAACCTCCGGTAGGAGAGAGAAAGAACTCAGGTTGCCCTGTTCAATCTCCAGGCATGAAGGTGCAGGCTGAAGGTGGGGGTGTAGAACCTGCCCCAACGACTGCAAGAGGAGGTCTGCCCTAAGAGGGAGAGTGAGCGGAGGGTGCAATGAGAGATTAAGAAGGTCTGTGTACCGCAACCTTCACGGTCAATACTTGGCGAATAATATAACTTGGGCCCGGTCTTGGCAAATCTTCCTCAGAACCCGATGAATCAAGGGTATGAGGGGAAACGCGTAAAGGATCTCTGAGCCCCAATCCAACTGAAACGCATCCCTATTGCTCCCTGCATCAGATACTGGAGACTGAGAATGACGGACAGTGTGCGTTCTCGTGTGTGGCAAATAGGTCCAACCGAGGAAAGTCCCACATCCTGCAGATGCGATGGACCACCTCCGGATTAAGCCGCTACTCGTGATCGGCCGAGAATCGCCGACTGAGACTGTCCGCAGGCACATTCGACACTCTGGCCAAGTGATTTGCAACCACACAAATCTGATGGTCCTGAACCCAGGACCAGAGATGCAGAGCCTCTCTGCAGAGACAATACAACCCTACTCCTCACTGCTTGTTTATGTATCACATCACCGTGGTGTTGTCCTTCAGGACCATAACTGACTGACTGCAAAGGGAGGGAAGAAAGGCCTTGAAGCCACCCGTATCGCCTGCTATTCCAGAAGATTAATGTGAAACAGTCTCTCAACTGGAGACCAAAGACCTTTGATCTCTAGATACCCCAAATGAGCACCCCATCCTAGAGTGGAGGAATCAGTTATCACTGTGGTCACCGGAGAAAGTGGTTGAAATGGCTTCCCTTGAGACAGGTTGCCTGGAACACTCCACCATAACGGATTTGCTGCAGTGTCCCTGGAGATTCTGACCACCACCCTGAGATCTCTGTTGTCTTGAAACCACTGCCTGTGGAGGCACCACTGGAGTGCCCTCATGTGCCAGCATGCATGGTTGACCAACAGTATGCAGGAAGCGAACAGACCGAGCAGGGGTAAGAACTTCAGGACTGGAACAGCCGCCCCATTCTGGAACATTGGGATCATATCCTGAATGGCTAAAATTCTCTGAGGCAGTGGGAAAGCACGACTCAGAGTAGTGTCCAGTACTGCCCCTATGAACAGGTTACACTGAGAGGGCACCAGGTGAGATTTGGGTACATTTATCAAAAAACCCAAGTCGAACAATAGCCAAGCTGTCACATGCAGATAACGAAGCACTATCTCTGGTGACTTTGCTTTGAGCAGCCAGTTGTCCATATAGGGGAATACTGGAATCCCCGACCTTCTGAGATGTGCTGCTACCACTACCATCACCTTTGTGAAGACCACTGGTGCGGAAGTAAGGCCGAATGGAAGGACCACAAATTGGTAGTGCTAAGACCCTACCGTAAAACAGAGAAACTTCTGATGTGACTTCCGGATGGGGTTGTAAAAATCTGCATACTGTAAATTGATCGACACCATCAAGTCTTCCTGCCGTAGCGCCAGAAGAACCTGAGCTAGGGTCAACATCTTGAACTTCTCCTGTTTGAGGTAAAAGTTCAAGATCCTGAGGTCCAGGATCGGTCTCAACCGTACGTCCTTTTTGGGAATCAGAAAATACCGGGAGTAGCATCCCTGACCCCCTTCCTGCTCTGGGACCACCTCTATTGCACCTTTCTGCAATAAGGGCAGGACTTCCTGCTGCAGAAGCAACAAATGGTCCTCCGAACACCAGTCCTAGCGAGGAGG
The DNA here is from genome assembly GCF_964204655.1 of Triturus cristatus. NCBI lineage: Eukaryota > Metazoa > Chordata > Amphibia > Caudata > Salamandridae > Triturus > Triturus cristatus. Next base: position 1,182,574,407 of record NC_140581.1, on the reverse strand, counting down.
GTAAGGAGGGGAAAACTCCTGGAAAGGAAGTGCGTACCCATTTTCTACAAGATTCAAAACCCAAAGATAAGATGTAACAAATTTCCAATTTTGTAGAAAATGGGACACCCAACCTCCCACAGGACCCACATGCTCCAAGATAGGGGATCTAGAGCTGCTTCCCTGCAGAACCAGTTGTGGGGACAGGGGAGGAGGAGGAGGAGATCTGTTGTCGAGCGGCTCCTCGCAGATAACCTCTTCCGTTCCCTCATTATGAATGGTACAGAGGGTTCTGTTGCTGCTGCTGTCGGCCACGAAAAGGAGCTGTCTTCCCAAACCCCCAGAACATCTGTAAACCAAAGCCCCTAGGCTGCGATTGCAAACCCAAGGACCTAGCAGTAACCCTGCTATCCTTAAACCTCTGTAAGGCAGAGTCAGCCTTGGTTCCAAAAAGCATTGATCCATTAAAGGGAAGGTCCAACATTGTTGCATGGATGTCCGGAGAGAATCCTGACCCTTTCAACCAGGCATGTCTCTTAGTCACTACCAAAGAGCCCATTACCCTTGCTACAGAGTTTGCTGTATTCAGGCCTGACTGGATAACCTGACGGCTGCAGTTTGCGTGTCCAATAGCAACTCAGTGAAATGACCTCGAAACTCATCTGGCAACTTAGGAATCAATCCCTTGGCCAAATCCATAATAGCATGTATGTAACACCCCATCAAACATTTAGCATTGATGGATTTCAAGGCCATGCTGACCAACGAGAAAACCTTCTTTGCTGATTGCTCCAGTGTAAGAAGTTGGCCTGATATATGCTGTCCACTAGTTATAGTGGACACCCTCTATCAGGCCAAACAACCCCTTATATGGTGATAGGTTAAAGACAACTTTTAGTGAAAGCTATCCTAGTGGTAGCTATGGAGAGCAGCCTTCAGGCTAAGTCTTGAAGGAATGTAAAGCAGCTTGTTTTACCAGTCTATAATCTCCTGAATGATCAAATGAAAGGACAACCACACCAGGTATATATTTAAAATATATGTATTTAAGATAAAACACACCCCTTTAGTCTCTTTATGAGGCTGGAGTTCGAAGTACTTAAGTTACAAGTCAGTATTCAACAGTAAAAGCACAAATACACGTTTGGGCCCTAGGGGCGTACCAAACCATATACCAATAAAGTGGTATAAGAACCACGACTGAACTAGACACAAGGCCTAGAGCCTGTAGAAGTGCTTGGACCACAAGGAACCACCCAAGACAGTGACACAGGGGACCGACGGGGGAAGCGTGCAGTGTGAGAACACAGCCGCGAATCGCCGTTAACTTCTATGGGGAAAGTCGCGGTTGGAAATCAAGAGTTTAAGGACACTTAGAGGACGACTACAAGCAAACCCTTTTGGACTTAGAGGTGTCTAGGGCCAACACCCACGGGAGCACCGGAGTGCTTGGGTTACCTCACCCAGTGAAGCGGGGTGCATAGGTGTCAAATGGTGTTGGGTCGCGGTGTCGTTTCCAATGGAAGCTGGCAAAGAAGTGCTGCTGCCGTGAAGAGGAGAAGTGTCCGAAGAGATCCAAGTCTGGATCAAGGATGAAGGGAACCTGAAAGCAGAGGGGACAGAGTCTGGGTCACTTACCAGTGACCAGGGGCAAGATAGTCCAATGCCCACAGATGTCGAGTGCTTCAGGTAAGTTGACGGGTGTCTTGACTCTTCAGCCACAAGGTCCAGGAGGCGTCGATGACGACCAGGAGCTGGATTCGAGCTGTCCCACGAAGTCTGTCGAGTGCTGCGGTGTCGGCGACCAGGATGGACCCAACAAACCTTGGCAACCACAAGTCATGTGGAAATAGTAAAAGGACGTCGATGCAGACCAGCAAGGTCTGGGGGACTCACCCAGCGAGGGTAAGTCAGGGCACGTCTGGAGCAACCAGGAAAGCCCAATCAGAAGAGGAGTTACCTTCGTGGGGACCCACTAGCCAACGGGCTAGCGATCGCGAAGGAGCCTCGAGCAGTTGCACTGAAAACTGGCCCACAGGTCACTCGTGGAGTGGAGGTCAGAGATCTTCGGTGCTGTAGATGCCAAGGCTGGGGCTACTCGGAGCCCAAAGCACAACTTCGAGGAAGACTAGGAAGATGGTGGACCGGCAAAAGATGACGGTGTCCAGGGGTCACGGTTCCACGTCACCCACGATAGCCACGGGCCTCATCTTTGCTGTGGACTCAGGGTAGCCTCGGGGAAGTCTGGATATCCACCTCTGGTGATGAAAAGACTTCGGCGTCCGGCGGGATCTTCAGAGTTGCAGACCGGACAGTTGCTTCTTTGGTGCCTGCCAAGCAGGGGAGTCACTCCTTGACTCCAAGGGAGATTTCTTCAGTCTTCTAGCGGAAATAGAAAGTCGAAGGTCCGGGATATATGTTGCAGAGTTTCGTCCAGGGTAATCTAAAGTATCAAGGACTGGGTTCCCATACTTATACTAAGAATGGGGGTTGGACATAGTCTAGGGACCCACCTATGGGAGGGTTTGGAAAGAGGGGTGGTTACACCCATTTCCTTTGTCCAGTTTCGCACCAGAGCAGGGGCAGGTAGACCCTGCAACCGGTTTGAACTTCAGTGTGCCCCCAGTGCAGGACTTCAAAGCATTAGAGAGTGCTCCCGCCCAGCCCCAATACACATCTGCCTGTCTGGGGAGGTGGTTACACCTCCCTTCGACAGGAAACAGCCTCCCCTGCAGGAGTTTCGGTCAGCAGCAGGAGGCCAGGCCCGTGTCTGTGACAGAGGCATCCATTTTGTGATGCTAGAGCTCAGGAAAGTCCTACCGGGTTAGACCAGTGTGAACATATCTCTCCCTCTAGAAGGGTGGAATGCTCAGGAAACCTATTGCCCAGGCCTCCCCTGCCGGAGTTTCGGTCAGCAGCAGAGGCTGTGGCAGTGGCATCCATTTTGTGATTCCAGGGCTTTAGAAAGTGTTTAACAGGTAGGCCGGTGTGGACATGTCTCTCCCTCTAGAAGAGTGGAATTCTACCCCCCCCCCCCGCCAGAACTGGGGGGTAGTATTCCAAAGTGTTTGACACCAAACATGACATGTTTCCGTGCAGACAGTCCAAAGTTAGCATTTATCGCGAGGTTATAATGCACTTAAGAGTATATGGTCAGGCTGCACCACAAACAGCATCAGAGGAGGTACTCCGAACGCTGCAGAGGGGCTCTGCTCATGCAGGGGCATCCTCTCACATAAAAACCAAGCACTCTGTCTTCAGGATTGTTAAGGCCTGCCATAGGAGTGACTTATAGGTTTTATATGTGTGTGCAGTGGTAGTGATATAGGTGGCCTATACCACAGTAAGGGGTGTATGCACCACCTTACCCAGGCTGCAGTAGCAGACCTGTGGTGTCATTTTGGAGTGCTTCCCAGGGGTGGCATAATACATGCTTCAGCCCCTGTTAGGCCTCTGAGGTACCTATGCCCTAGGTACATAGTATACCATATAGTAGGGGTTTATAAGGTACTCCAGAATCCAATTAGAGATGTACCTAGTGTACATGGAAACCATTTTAGAGAGGAAGCAGCTAGGCTGGGGTCCTGATTAGCAGGGCCAGACTAAGGTCGAAAAACAGTGAAACACCAGCAAAAAGTGGGGGTACCCATGTGAAGCAGATCCTACTCTCCTACATCCAGCTTCTTGGAGTCTCTGTCCCCTGGGGTTGACCAACAGACTGTTTTAAAGAATAAGAAGCCTGCACCACAAGGCTCTAAGGTGAGGGGTGTGATGATAAAAATGCCGGATCACCCGGTGCCACCTTATAGCTCTTCGCTAATGACCTTGAAACAGCAGGGGCAAACATTGGCTTTCGCTATACATCTAAAATAGGATCTGTGAGGGCCTTGTTAAAAGCAAGCAAAGGCTCTACCGCAGAAGAAGGGGTATACAGTAACTCTGTTAAAATATTTGATTTTACATCTGCTGTTGGTAACTTTAAGTCCAGAAGGTCAGCAGCCTTTCCAATAACCAAATGATATGAGGCCACATCCTGAGAGGGACGAGCTTTTGGAGTGGAAATCTCCCATTCCGATTAAGTATCAAGCCCACTGGCTTCTTGCAGACCTGCAAAATCATCCAGTGACTCTAAATTCTCCCCTTCTTCAGCCTGTTCCTGCTGCTCCTAAAATTCCTCCTCCTCAAGGAGTCCCTCAGCCTCTCTCCTGGAACGAATTTCCGGGGTCGTCGTCGGTGGAGCCAAACACGGCGCCAGAGACCTCGGAGCCGGCATCGACAGAGAAACCTCAGAAGAAAAGTCCATCCTTCCCTCCTGAGAAGGCATCGGTGTCGAGAACCTCGGCGTCGGGAGTGGCCAAGATGGAGTCACTGACATAAATGGCATGAATGGGGTCTGATTTAATGCTGTGGGACGCCCGGATTATAAGAAATGGGACCCACGGGGCCGACTGGTGCTCCGGAAGGGTTAGACGCCCTGGCAAACATGCCATACATCGCATTGAGGAAATGTGACGTATCCGCACCTGGAGCCGGGAAAGGTGGAAACGGATCCGGTACCATCTGACCTGAGAGAGAACGAGGTCATAGAACAGGCTCCGTGGGCGGTGCCAGTGACACCGGATCTGGGATCGGAGTGTCCATAGGAGCAGGCAACTCTCTTCTGGGCATCGGACAGGTCCTCAGAGTGCAAGCAGGAGACACCTGCAGTGAAGGAGAAGGAGAGATATTGTCCTTCTTATGGCGATGCCAAACTGGAGACACCGACTTCGACGACTTCTCCTACGAAGAGTGATGTTTGGATCCATGTCATCTCTTTTTCTTATGTTATGTAGACGACCTCAAGGAATGAGGAGTGGGCAACTTAGACCTCGACCTGGTCTTTTTTCGGACTCTCTTTTCTTTCCTCGCAAGAGCCATGAACAACTTTACTTGCCCTTCCTTGAGTGCCTTCAGATTTTTCTGACGGCAACAAGAACATTCTCCGATGTCGTAGTCCGACGACAAACACCAAAGGCAGTCTTCGTGGGGGTCTGTAACCAACATATGGCCCCCACATTCCCTACAGGGCTTAAAGCCAGGCTTCTTACAAGCAGCCATCACGACGAAACAGTTTCAGGAAAACTGCAACAAAGTAGCACCACAAAGAAATGGAGAGACCTAGTAAAACCATCGCTTGTCGACGGCACGGAATAAAAGAGAACTGACGTCAGCACGTCGACGAGGTCTTCTTATGGTTCCGATGACGTTATACGGAGTCACGAGCGGAGTTCTGTATTGTGACGTCCTCGTTGACGTGGGAGAGGTAAGGAAAAGTTTACGTGGAATGATGGTAAAAGGGTCATTCAAAAGGTAAGGAATCCACAGGCAGATGTATCCATCAGAAAGAGGTCTGCGTTTTTGTCTCCAGTAGGGCACTTCCAGTTCTGGATCATGCCTTACGGATTAAAGAATGCACCAGCCACCTTCCAGTGGTTGGTCAACCAGGTCCTGGCTGGTTTGGAGAACTTCAGTGATGCCTACCTTGATGGCATTGCGTTCTTCAGTTCTAGCTGACAGGACCGCCTGTGTCACCTCCAGGAAGTGCTTCGGCACTGCAGAGTGCAGGCTTGACTAGTAAGGCCAGTACTTTCCGGATAGGGTAGTGTTCAGTGGTCTACTTGGGACACCAAGTACGAGGTGGCAAATTGCAGCCCCTCCAGGCCAAGATTTAAATCATTCTGGCTTGGGAACCCCCCCCCCCCACTCCCCCCTAAGACCCAGACGGAAGAGAGAGCCTTTTTAGGCCTTCCTGGTTGTCACAGCAAATTCATGAAAGGATATGGCACCTTTGTTGCCCCTTTGACAGAGCTGACTTCCAAGAAGCCGCCACGTCAGGTGATCTGGACAGAGGTGTCCCACAAAGCTGTTGACACCTTGAAGGAAGCTATATGCACTGCACCCGTACTCAATGTCCCTGACATTTCCCAATAATTTATTGTACATCCAGATATCTCAGAGTATGGCATAGGGACCATGATTTCACAGCTATATGAAAAAGGCCTGGATCAACCTGTAACCTTCATCAGTTGGAGGTTCCTTCCCAGGGAACAGAGGTGGAGCGCAAGAAATGGACGCATTTGCTGTGGTCTGGGCGCTGAAGAAGCTAAGGCCATACCTGTTTGGTAGTCCCCACTGGGTTCAAACAAACCACAGACCCCTCAGATGATTAATGCAAATGAGGGGTGAGAATTCCAAACTATTGAGGTAGTCCATGTTCCTATAGGGAATGGATTTTGCAGTGGAACATCATTCTGGAACAGATCACACCAATGCTGATGGTCTCGTTTTTCCACCAAAGTGAAGGGAACTCCCAAAGGGTCGGGTAGCTCTCCTCAGTTTCCATGGGGGGGGGGGACACACGTTAGAGCTGGCATCCTTGGCATGGTTTCCCCTGGCGTTATGCAATCAGATCTCCTGTTTTTCTGTTGTTGCTAACTTCGTTTTAATTGGCTTTAGGAATCTGAGAACTTTATCACCGCTAACCACCGCTAAAGTGCATGTGCTCTATACTTCATACATGCTAGCACTGGCTTATCCACAATTGGCATATTTAATTAACCTATAAGTCCCTAGTAAAGATGTGCCCAGGTCCCGTTAATTAAATTCTACTAGTGGCCTGCAGTACAGATTGTGCCACCCACTTAAGAAGCCCTTTAAACATGTCTCAGGGCTGCCAGTTTAAAACACGTTTTAAACTGCCATGTCGACCTGGAAAGTTAACCTACTTCCTAGGCCCAAGCCTTCCTTATTTTTACATACAGATCACTCCTAAAGTAGGCCCTGGACAGCCCATGGGCAGGGTGCAGTGTATTTAAAAACTTTTACATGTCCTGGTAGGGAGATACTCTTGAATTCGTTTTTCACCTCTGCAAGGCCTATCCCTCCCGTAGGATAACATTGGGATTGCCTTAATATATCTTATAAGTTTAATTCCCAATTGGGAAGCATTAGGATCCCCACATTTGGTGTCTCTGGAATCATAATTTAAAAACTCAACTGTAGGAAAGGGGGATCTGCTTTTATGGTCACCCCCACGTTTTGCTGGTATCATTCTGTTTTCTGACTAGTCTGACTGGGATCCTGCTAATCAGTCACTGTGCTCTCTCTCCTAACTGGACTATGCTAAGTACTTTGGTACCTTCCTAACTGGCTACTGGTGTACACTTCTAAGTCCCTAGTATATGGTACTAAGGTACCCAAGGAATAGGTACGCCAGGGGTCTCTCATGAGCTGCAGCATGTATTATGCCATCCATAAGAGACCACTCAAATTGTGACTACAGGATTTCCATTGCAGCCTGTGTGAGCTGGTGCTGGCACCACTCACAACAGGTATACGTTTCCTTATATCTGAGGTCACTGCACCTAAGACCCATAAGTCACCCCTAAGGTAGGCCTTTCAATCCTGAGGCAAGGTGCTAGGTTATAAGTGTGAGGGTGCCCTGCATGAGTATGACACTCCCTACAAACCGAGGAGTCGATTTTCAAGGCTTTGTAAGTGCGGTCAGCCATTTTATACATATAGTGGACATCAAGTCAATTACGAGATGCCTAGCTATATGTTAGCTGCACCAAAATCATTCATGTTTGGTATCAAACATGATGGAATTCTACCTCAACACCGATTCCAGTGTTGGATGTAGGATCCCATGTACTGGGGGGCTTCTCTAGGTAGCCCCTCTGTATTCCCGGTACCAGCCTTTCAGGGTTTAACAGTAAGCTAGAGCTGCTGCTGACCACAGACACAATTCCACCCTCCTGAGCTAAGCTCAAGCAAGGGATGGCAGAACAATAGGTTTCCTGTCACAGGGAGGTGTGACCACCTCACAGACACTCCTTCGTATGCTGGGCTGAGTTGGGGGAGCTGGCCATCACCACCAGACTACTTTGAAGGGCATTTTTGGTGCCCTCCTTGCATACCCCAATTGAAACCAGTTTGGGAAGCTGCTGGCTCCTGCTCTGGCGCGAAATTGGACAAAGGACATGGGAGTATCCTCCTGTCTGTCCAGCCCCTCCTCTGGGAGGGACACTTGAATCGTACCAACCCTTTCCTTAGGGTACTTAAGGGCTTACCTGTGGGTGGGTAGTCAGATTCTTCATGGGACAAGATTGAGATCCGAATCCACTTCCACTTAAACCGTCAGGGCACCTTGAACTTTGTTTGACTTAGTCTGGTACCGAGACTGCAACAAGGAAGACTCCTGCTGCTCCTTGTCTTGTCGTCCCTCTAGTCTTCTGCGTTGTCTGTGCCTGTGCTTCATCCAAATTCTTCATCTGGCCTGTGGGCATCAAAAGACACCTGAGGTAATCTCCCTTGGAGTGAAGGAATCACTCCCCTGCATCTGCAGGCACAGCAACTAAGCTGACTGGTTTGCTGCTCCTGAGGACCCACAAACTCTGAAAGGCTCAGCAACACAAGTGGTGGTTCTACAACTCCATCGAGAACTGCAATGTCTTCTCACCGAGTTTAAGTCCAGTATCCCTCGTCAGAACTACTGGAACAGAATCCCTGAGCACTTTGTCGACTTGCCATTGCCAAGGCTTTTTGATTCTGCCCTCCAGATATCTTTGAGCTACAAGAAGCTCCAGCCCCCAGTATCTCTTGCTACTAAGATCTTTGTACTCACCGCATCCTCTGATCCATGGGCCTGCATCCTTGGTGAGCTGCTCGAGGTTCTCTTGCAACTACTGTGCCTTTGGCCAGTGGGTCCTCTTGAGGGTCTTCTTTGGCTTCAGTGGGCTCCCTGCTTGCTGGGGGTCTGCTCTGACTCGCCTGCATTCAGTGAGTTCCTTGAATCTTGCTGGTCCCAACACTGCGCCTTCTTCATTTTGCCCGTCTGTTGCTGCTGCCAAGGCTTGTTGAGGATGCCGCCAGAAACCGACCACCCGGTTCTTGACTTCCGATGTGGGACAGCTTGTGAACATCTCATGGTCATAAACAGCATTTCCTGGTCCTCACAGCTGCAGAGACAAGATCACCGTCAACTCTACTGCATCTTCCGTCACCGGTGGTCATTGGTCTTCCGTGCCTCCTAATCACTCCTGAATGGCATAGACTCTGTCCCATCTGCTTGCAGGTATTTCTCTTCAAGAATACATCCTTTGGATTCCACCGGACTCTTTCACCTTCTTCGCCAGCGGCATCTTCACTGAAGTCCCCCATTGTGGTCTGCAGCGGTTTCTGACGTCACTTTGCATCTATGCACCTGGCTCCCCTGTTGTAGGTATCCTCGTTCCTGGGGTATCCACGGGTGGGGTGACTCTACAACCTTTAATCTTCCATGAGGTTTCTTCAGGGTCCACTGGGAATGGTCCTTCTTCTTTAAAACTGCATTTGTGACTTCCCTATTGACTTGCACTGAGTACGTGGCTGTGTTTCCACTCTGCACTCAGCCGTTTCTGGGTACATACCTAGGGTGATTCCTTGCATCCCCAGCTCTTCTGAGTCTTCTGGGTCAAGCCTCGACTTCAGTTGCAGTTAGCATTCCACTTACTTACTATATGGTTTCAGGGGCGGTGCGTCCATTAGGGCGCTTGGGCGTTGCCCCACCAATTAAATTTGAGGCACTCGAGTTGAGTAACAACTAACAAGGGTTGCCGTCAGTCTCTAACTCACATTTATTTAAATAGCAGACCACCGGAGGCAGAAAGCTCAGAAGGGGGAGGGGCAGCAGGAGTTCAGTCCAAGTGCCTGTCATGAGTCATCATCATGACATCGATAATATGCATCAGGTGCCGATCGGCGGAGCGCACAGCAAGAGTGCGCATGTTCTGTTTAGGGCTTAAAGAATTTTGCACCAGCCCGAACATGCGCACTAGGCTGCTCATTAGAAGAGCGAAGGTTGTTCCATGCCGCTCTTCTAATGAGCAGCCTAGTGTGCATGTTTGGGCTGGTCGCAAAATGTTTTAAGCCCTAAACAGAACATGCACACTACTACTGCAGTCAAGCCAATCGAGGCGCTGCTGGAGCAGCGTCTGGATTGGCTGAGACCGAGACGCAGGCGCCTGTCTGAAGAGAGCCTCGAGAGCTGTGGCAGCAGGAAAACGAAAACGCAGTACCCGGGGGAAGGTATGTTTTATTTAATTTTTTTAAACCACTCCCGCCTCCCTCCCTACCCCCATCACGTGCAACCCACCCACGCGATACCCCCACCCACCCGTCATGCCGCCCGCAACTGCACGGTCCTCTCTCCCCTGTGCAGCAAGATTCTCTTCTCTGTCCCTTGTCTCTCCTCTTTTACATCTCTAACCCTAAGGTTAGTTCCCAGCTGACTGTGTCAATATGGACAGAGCGCTCCAGGCCTGGGTTTTATTTTTAGGCTAAAAATACATTTCAGGAACTGTAGTCATTGTTGCTGAAAACACTAGATCGAGGCAGTTAATGGGCTTCACGCTCTCCGTGTTTTGGGAATAGGGGTCAAGGGAGATAAAAAGTTGAACTAGTTTCACGCAGGGGGTGCAAGCGGGGGAGGCCGGGATTAGGCACGGTGCCCTCCTCCTGAATCAATGTTTCCTAAGGCTGGGGCGCCTTTGGGTTTTTTTGGGGGGGGAATCAAGCACGTGTGCGAAAAAGTGCTCCATTGAGTAAACAACAAGTGTATGTTGAAATCTGCCTACAATGCGTGCCTCGGGAGGTTGTGTACCTAAAGAAGGGCGGGGTTAGGGGAACAAGCTTAACGTGTTTGTCAACCCACAGAGCAGAACTAACAGAAACGTGAGTCAGAACCCAAACACAGAGGAATCTTCATTCAATCAGTCAATCAACCAATCAGTCATTCAGTCAATCAATTAGTCAATCAATCGCCTCCTAAGTCACTCTCTTTCTCCCTCATTCACTCAAATTCCATCCCCTTTCTGGGCCCGTCCCACCCCTCTCATGTAGGACGACCAGATGGCGCCATGACACCGGGCGCCGCTTTCCATTCCTGGACGTTGTTTTACATGTCGTCGTTATCAGGTGTGTTGGTCTCCGTCCTTGACTCATTTAAAACGAACTGAGACATCCATACAAAAGACTCAGTCGGCACCATTGAGTATACATACAGAGGGCACTTGGTCATTTGGTCTGTCCATTCGTTTTAAACTCAAATGCTATGAGATCTGAATCTAGGATGCCTTGGGGGTTGGTAAAGATCTGTTACAATAACGTAAGCTGAGGAAAGCAGCTTTTTTATGGGCCAGGGAACGCCATGAAAATGCCAGTTTGAGCAGGAAGAGCTCTGCATTAAAGCGCTAATTACACTTTTGAAGTATAACTCTTTCAATTTGAGATGAAGAGAGATGCAGAGGTTGGCAGAGGCCTCAAGCTAATTCAATTAGGTATCCGAATGCTAATATAAAAAAAATACAAATTACAAAGGCTGGGCAGTGAATATGCAGATGCAGGCTGCGGTGCAACCAAGTATGTTTTGAATGATGTAGTTTGGTGCAACATGTTTCGACACTTACCTTGCCATCTGGCTGGCACACGGCATCAGGTATTTGAATAAAAACTATATTTTTTGTGCAAATTAAAAAATATGCAAATTTACCCCTATTTTACGCATGTTTAGGAAACTGTCACACATGCACACAATAACTAAAGGAGGTGTTTATATAGGAACTTTCGCCAAGTACTTCATTTTCCAAAGAAATTCCCCTTATACCGTAGGTGCAGAGATGTGCACACACAATTACAGCAATGTTGTTTCCTCCCGTCACAAATGGGAATAAAGTACTACATTATAGACACTGACCCCAGTCTTCCAACACACTGAAGCACTCGGATGCCGATCAACCACTCCTCCAAAACTTTTCACCCCCCAATTTCAAATGTCACCAGCCGCCCCTGTTGTTTGGTCTCCCCCCTGGAGACCACTGTGTATTTGTGCTACTTACCTGTACTACTTTTGAAATATTGTGTGTATTGCGTTGATAACTCCGGGTAGGAGATATACCAATGTGTTAGTGAGTGTATGTATTAAATATAACTATGTTTATAACTACACTGTGTGGTTCTTTTTCCATTTAACCTACACTACATGATTAGTTCTGGTAAAACAAGCTGCTTAACACTTCTTCTGGACTAAGCCCGAAGGCTGCTCTCTACAGCTACCACTTCAAGATCTTGCTGTGGTTGTCTAAGACCATTAAAATCACCATAAGGGTTGTCTGGATTAGTGCAGGGTGCTTCACTTAAAAAAGTGTGCACCATACACTAAGCCAGCCTCCTACAACAAGATATGGTAAAGTTGGATTTTAAATTGCAATTCTAAAAATGACACTTTTAGGAACATGGCAGTTTCTTACTGTAACCATTTGGTGCCTTCTGCCAGTCTCTGGAATATACGTCTGGGGAGGATGACAGCTAATTCTGTGCATTCGCTCTAGACAATCGCACACACCTGAAAGGGCTGTGTCCTGAATCCCCTCACAAAGGGTGGCATGCCCCTCTGTAGTGAGTCTGGAGTCAGAGCAGAAATGAAAGAGACTTGTGCACTTCAGGCATCTCTTTGAAGTCTCCCCACTTCAAGGGCCCAACTGGATATGAGTACTGTACCTCTGACAACACCAACTCAGAACACTTCTGGGACTAAGAGCATTCTACCAGGAAGAAAGACTCCTGTGCTGCTGTAGGAACTGCCACTCTTCTGAATTGCTTTACTGAGTAGGTATGTTGCCTGCTTCGCTTTTGCCTGAAAGTGAGAAGGACTGCACCTGCATTTCTACGTCCCAGAACCTGTGTATCTCCAAGGACTTGTTGGCTTGCCACCTGCTTTCTGAAATATTAGGGATATCAAAGACTTCTCTTTGCAACCTGCAAACAACTCCTGGACTCTGTCTGCTGAGATTCCGGCTCTGCCAAGTGGTGCCAATCCCACCCTGGACCCTTGGAAGTAAGTCTAAAATGGTGCATCTTTAAAAACCCACACATCAACAACCTTGCACCGATGGGAACAGGCACATTCCTCTCAATGCAGACGCATCACTGCTGCTACACAGACCGCGGACTCCTCATCGCTGACTGTCTGACACATCATCTCCACTTTCTGACGCATCTCTGACTTTCCATGGCTCGTTGCTGATGCATTCCATCGTGCTGCTCGCATCTCCTACAGCCCAGCGGTTCGACGACAACACATCGCCTTAGTGTTCTTCGCATTTTGACTCTCAACACATCCTCAACAGTGCGCAGCTTGGAACTGGTGCATCGCCTTCATCTGTGTGATCGGCGACAACATGCTGCCCCCTTTGCTTCCAGCATCACCTTCGACTTTAACATATCCAAGGTACTATTCAGTGGGCCAAGCAGGGTTTGTGTATACATCTTGCGCTCCATCATGGTCGACCTGAACTTTTGGATTTGACCCAGTCAAACGCCATCAGATTGCCCTGGTTAGTGCTATTTGTTTATAAGCACTAAAGAACAGTTTATTCATTAAAAATGAATATCTTGACTTCTACTTATTGCATTTTTTTAGTTTTGGTCCCTTTATATTCATAATAATATAAGCTATTTTTCTAAACTGGTGTTGAGTCTTGTTGTGGTGTTTTCACTTTGTTACTGTTTGAGGTGTTGCACAAATACTTGACACATTGCCTCTTAAGTTAAGCCTGACTGCTCTGTGCCAAGCTACTAGAGGATGAGCATTGGTTAATTTGAAGTGTGTCACTGACTTACCCCCACGAGGATTGTAGTTCCTGCTTTGACAGTGTGCATGTCTCTGCCAACCAGAAACTCAATTTCTAAAACCCAGGTTATAAAGCACAGGGTTAAGAAGAGTCTACATAATTTAATGAGAGTTGCCACATCAGTTCACAGCACACCCTTTGCTGTTCGCTTTCAATGTCAATAAACTATTTAAAAAAAGAAAGCAAATGCAGTAGTCTTTTTAGTGTATGTAAAACATCTGCAACTAATTGTAGCACACACTTACCCAGCCATTACTAGGACAGATTTGACTGCCCTCATGCCAAAATCATAGTGGTCTTGCTGTGAGAGCTGCTCGCTGCAAAGCTTATACATTTGAGTCATTTTTCTTGCAAGAACCTTACTGGATTCGAATCCTTCTGAATACAAAATCACCTACAGTGTGTGAAACAAACATGTTGCATTGTTACTATACACACACAATGTAAAAAATATCGACTTTGCATATGAATCTCAAACAGTCAAATAAAAAGCATGCAATGTCTAGATTGTTTTTTCAATATGCTTTATAGGTAGAATATGGTTATGGTGTAGTGGATACATGGCACAGATGACTATTGGCAACTTTCCCTATTCTTGATTCACAGAATCAAGAAAGGTAACATTTGGCTTATGTAAACGTGATTTCCACACACAGAAATTCCACAAGTAAGTCTGCTTCCAGTGGCAGGTTTATGGCCATTCATAGGTCTTGATGTTTGTGGGTATTTTACAAAGCCTTTATAGGTATAATTTACACAATGAAAACACATGTGCATCCTATAAGGAACACCCTCCAAATTCAAGAGGATCTAGAGGAAAGGGTTTCTACAAGGAAAAATATTTCCCCCCCCCCTGGAGAAGCAAAAAATAATAGTTTTAAATTGCAAACGTGCACCTGCTGCATATCCATACATGTGAGTGGTTGCGCATCTTAATATTAAATGGAATCAATGTATGTTTCAGATTCGCACCAGTACTCTATGAATTCTTTGTGAATTCTAAATACATCACCAATTTAACCCAAGCATAGGTGTGCATCAATGAGAGTAAACTTCTTACTTTTTTCTGGCAGGTGAATCAGGTCTATAGCAGTGTCTTGGCACTTTATCCTGTTTTTCACATCGGGTGTAACCCATGAAACATTTTTATTAAACTATGCATGAATTATATACCTACTTGTATATGTCTCATACAGCCATCTTCACCAATTAGTCTTGTGTAGTGTCATAAATGTTTGCTCCCACCCTTCACAGGATACAGCATAGGGGAAAGGGTCAATCCAATTTGGCCACTCGCACCATCCTCCATTTTACCAAAGGCCCCCAACCCTGCAGGGCAGGCTCAGTGAAAGAACTTTCAGAGCCCAACTCCGACTTAAGTCGGAGTTGGGCTCTGAAAGTTCTTTCCTGGTGAAACCCATTACAACAGGATTCTCCGTTCCTGTTCACAGAGCCCGCCCTGCAGGGTTGGGGGCCTTTGGTAAAATGGAGGATGGTGTAACATTTAATGCAAAAGGCATGACCCGCTTTTTACGACCACCCCAGCCAGAAGGATTTCCGTGGCTATTTGGTGAGTGGCGTTGAGAAAGGGAGATGAGAGAGGTGATGCCATCCCTCTGGTAACTCTGCAATCCATATTAATTTACAGCGTGCAGCATATGGAAGCACTTTGCAACATGAATGAATTTAACAGTGTGCACCCCAAGAAATGACATTACTTTTCGTGACATTGCAGAAACATGGTATTAAGCAATATGAAACTAAGCATAATGTCACGTTGTGAAAATATGTAAATATGGTGCATTCTGGGGCACGTAGTGAATACTTTGGGCCATGTGACCACTGGGAGTATACAAAACCACTCACCTGTGAACAAGGCTGTGATAATGCTGAAACATGTAAGGAAGCGAGGAGTGGTTTAAATGCTGCAGCGCAGACGAATAAATATATATAGATATATATATATATATATAAAATTCACTGAAAAAAACAGGTTTCAGGGACGTTATAGTTAGAAATTAGCATTTAAAAAACCTTGGAAATTCACTGAAAAATCCACAGGTTTCAGGGACGTTATAGTTAGTTGGACATTGAACTCGTACAAAACCAGTGAAATTCAGCCGTTAATAGTTTGTTCGGCTAATTATAACTCGTGCCCCAGCAATGCACTGCTGATGATGTCACATATAACATCTCTCATGACATGGTCAGTGATATCACTGATGACATCACTGATGACATCTCAAATGACATCACTGATGACATCATCCAGTGACTTTGTGTTTCTATAAAGTTTAAATGTGTGTATTAATATATATAGGCCAAACTGTATTGAAGAATGAGTCGGTGTATGAGTGTCTCAATGGATGATTTAGTCGGTGCATGACTGACTCTATAAGTGAGAGATTAAACGTATCTCACAGAATGCATGGGTTACTAACTAAATTGTGTGAATGTCTGTATCAGCCTGTCTGTTGGTGTGTAAGTGGCTGCATGGGTTGGTGAATAGCTACATGAGTGTCTATATGGCTTATTGATTGGTTTGATCAGAGAATCTGTATGGGTACCTCAGTGTTTGTGTGGGTGGGGTGTGTGTGACTCTATGCATAGATGTGCGAGTGGGTGATTCACTGCGTGGATGGATTTAAGAGTGCATCTGTAAAGGGCTGTATGGGTGGGTGAGTGTGTGTATAGGTGTGTTGGTGAGTGGATGGATGTCTCAGTGGTACATGTGTAAATACACATGTGAAAGGCAGTATATGTGAGTGTTGGAGTACATAAATGACTATATGTGAGAGTGAGTGATTGTGAGTGTGTGCTTTTATCAGTGATTGTATAAGAGCGTAAGTATGTGTTAGTATCTGTATAAGTAAGTGAGGTGCTGTGTGTATAAGTGTATAGGTAAGTAAATGGGAGTGTGATTCATTCTTTGCATGACTGACTAGATGTTTGAGTAACTCTATGGATGAGTGGCGATGTGTGAGTGTCTATATATGTGTATGAGTGCATATGATAGTCCTGTACTGATGAGTGACCGAAAGTATGAGTGACTGTATGGGTGAGTGAGTGGATGTGCGTGTAGACCTAAGAATCAGTGAGTGTGTATGTAGTTATTGGTGTTGGAGTGTCTAGGGTTTTGAGAATGGCAGTTTGTAATTTAGAGTGGGTGTATCAAAGGTTATACTAGGGTGTGAGAAGATGCATCAGATTATCACGTGGATGATGTCATCAGTGATGTCACTGACCATGTCATGAGTGATGTTTATTGTGATGTCATCAGCAGTGCATTGCTGGGGCGCGAGTTATAGTTAGCTGAACTAACTATAACAGCCGAATTTCACTGGTTTTGTACAAGTGAAATGTCCAACTAACTCTAACGTCCCTGAAACTTATGGTTTTTTTAAGTGAATTTCAAAGGTTTTTTAAATGCTAATTTTTAACTATAACGTCCCTGAAACCTGTGTTTTTTTTCAGTAAATTTCAAAGGTTTTTTAAATGCTAATTTCTAACTATAACGTCCCTGAAACCTATAGTTTTTTTCTGTGAATTTCAAAGGTATTTTAAATGCTAATTTCTAACTATAACGTCCATGAAACCTATGGTTTTTTCAGTGAATATATATATATATATATATATATTACCTACTGGCGGTCGCCAGTAGGTAGTTATAGTTAGGACCCTGTTTCCATAGGAAAACCGCAACATTCTATTTTGAATAACTTTGGCGCCAGTCGACGAATCCTCGCGAAATTTTCAAAATAGGTGGGGCGCTCCGCTCCGCTCCTACCCTGAAAGTCTCGGGGGGATTCGTCAAGCGGGGGCTGAGATAAAAGGGGGGTCCCAAAACGCGTTTTTCCCATGCATTTTTCCATAGGACCTTTAGACACAGCTACAGCCCGAACGGCTGAACAGAGTTCCTTGAAATTTGGCAGAGAGGTAGTCTACAGGTCAAGGAAGTGCCTTTTGTAGGTTTGGTGTAAATCTGTTCAGTAGATTCTGAGAAAATAGCCTTTAAATCAATATATATATCTGAGCCAGCTTACGGTGCGCTTACGGTGCGCTTACTGTATGCGTACGGTGACGTGCGCGAGCGCGATTCTGATTGGCTGTTAGATCTTAGTAAACATTCGAATCGGTCGAAACCAGGAAGCGGCGGCCGCCATTTTCTCTCTCGCACTCTGAGTGGGGATTAAAAAACAAAGGACAAAAACATGTAAAGGGGCTGTTTAGACAGCTCCTAAGCACCTAGCCATGTTGGGGGAGTCCCCAAAGATCCCCCAAGGCCAAAAACGGAATTTTAATTTTTTCGATAATTTTGCCGATTACGCTTACCGTACGCGTACGGTAAAAAGTTTTTTTTTAAAAAAATCTTCCATACTCTCCCCACCCCATGTGCAAATGGTGCCCGAAGGACAACATTTGTGCATGGCATAACACAGATGTGAAAAATTAAAATATTACCTTTCACAACGAAGCGCATCATATGTCCTCCATGTGCGCACGGTGCGCGAAGCGCATCGTGCGTACATGGCCCATCTAGCGTAACGTGGGCACGCGGTGCGCGTAGCGCACCGCGTGCCCACCGTGCGTGCACGGCACTAACTGCGTAAAGTGGGCGCGCGGTGCGCGAAGTGCACCGCGTACTCACTGTGCGCGCGCGGTGCGCGAAGCGCTCCGTGCTCGCACGGAACGAACTGCGTTAAGTGGGCGCGCACGCCACGAATGGCGTAAAGTAACTTAGCATTTAAAAAACCGTACAAATTCACTGAAAAAACCATAGGTTTCACACACGTTATTGTTAGGAATTAGCATTTAAAAAACCTTGCAAATTCACTGAAAAAACCATAGGTTTCACACATGTTATAGTTAGCGGAAATTTTACTGATAAAAAACCAATGAAATTCCCCCGTTATAGTTAGTGCAGGCAACTATAACTCACGCGACCGCAATCTTCTGCTGATGACATATGTGTCTTTATGAAAAAAAAATATTTGTAATATATGTATAGCTAAAAATTTATGGAAGAAGACATGGGCAAATAAGTGTCTAATACAGTATTAGCATCAGCAGAAGATTGCGGTCGCGTGAGTTAATGTTGCCTGCACTAACTATAACGGGGGAATTTCATTGGTTTTTTATCAGTAAAATTTCCGCTAACTATTACATGTGTGAAACCTATGGTTTTTTCAGTGAATTTTATATATATATATATATATATATATATATATATATATATATATATATATCTTTCAAGGATTTGCTCCAGAGACGAGTCCGCACTCCTAGGCAGGTAGGCAACAACCTTAATTTTATTGAAACAAACAGTTCCTCATTCAGTATTCAGTCTTTTGGCCTTGCGCGTTTCTGGGAATCCTTTCCCCTTCGTCAGAGGCCTGCGTGAATAAAACCAATGATGTGCGCTGGCTCGTCCCCTGCGAATTATTATCAACTTGCCTCCGGTGTGCCCGCTCTTCCTTTCAACCTTGCAGATGCACGCTGGGACTTGCAGTCAGCTTTGCACTTTGAAAGCCCTCCAGTGGGTTGTTTCATTCACGTCAATTTCAGGACAAGTGTACGCGGCCCTCCATTAAGCCTCCAAATGAGACCCTGCTTGCTGATTTGAATCACCTGCCACGCAGATCAGGGAGGAATCTTTCCTCCATGCAGACCCCTCCTGTTTTATAGGGGCGGTGCGTCGACTCCGCGGCCGAAGCCGCCGCGTTTAAATATCTTTCAAGGATTTGCTCCAGAGACGAGTCCGCACTCCTAGGCAGGTAGGTAACAACCTTAATTTTATTGAAACAAACAGTTCCTCATTCAGTATTCAGTCCTTTGGCCTTACGCGTTTCTGGGAATCCTTTCCCCTTCGTCAGAGGCCTGCGTGAATAAAACCAATGATGTGCGCTGGCTCGTCCCCTGCGAATTATTATCAACTTGCCTCCGGTGTGCCCGCTCCTCCTTTTAACCTTGCAGATGCACGCTGGGACTTGCAGTCAGCTTTGCACTTTGAAAGCCCTCCAGTGGGTTGTTTTATTCACGTCAATTTCAGGACAAGTGCATCTGCAAGGTTGAAAGGAGGAGCGGGCACACCGGAGGCAAGTTGATAATAATTCGCAGGGGACGAGCCAGCGCACATCATTGGTTTTATTCACGCAGGCCTCTGACGAAGGGGAAAGGATTCCCAGAAACGCGTAAGGCCAAAGGACTGAATACTGAATGAGGAACTGTTTGTTTCAATAAAATTAAGGTTGTTACCTACCTGCCTAGGAGTGCAGACTCGTCTCTGGAGCAAATCCTTGAAAGATATATATATATATATATATATATATATATATATATATATATATATATATATATATTCACTGAAAAAACCATAGGTTTCAGACATGTTATAGTTAGCGGAAATTTTACTGATAAAAAACCAATGAAATTCCCCCGTTATAGTTAGTGCAGGCAACTATAACTCACGCGACCGCAATCCTCTGCTGATGCTAATACTGTATTTAGACACTTATTTGCCCATGTCTTCTTCCATAAATTTTTAGCTATACATATATTACAAATATTTTTTTTTCATAAAGACACATATGTCATCAGCAGAAGATTGCGGTCGCGTGAGTTATAGTTGCCTGCACTAACTATAACGGGGGAATTTCATTGGTTTTTTATCAGTAAAATTTCCGCTAACTATAACATGTCTGAAACCTATGGTTTTTTCAGTGAATTTGCAAGGTTTTTTAAATGCTAATTCCTAACTATAACGTGTGTGAAACCTATGGTTTTTTCAGTGAATTTGTACGGTTTTTTCAATGCTAAGTTACTTTACGCCATTCGTGGCGTGAACGCCCACTTAACGCAGTTCGTTCCGTGCGCGCACGGTGCGCTTCGCGCACCGTGCGCGCACAGTGAGCACGTTCGCGCACCGCGCGCCCACTTTACGCAGTTAGTGCCGTACACGCAAGGTGGGCACGCAGTGCGCTACGCGCACCGCGTGCCCACGTTACGCACCGTGCGCACATGGAGGACATATTATGCGCTTCCTTGTGATAGGTAATCTGTTAAATTTAATTTGTAAGTGATGACAATAATATGCCATGCACAGAGAGTGTTTTTTTTTTTTATTAAAATTTTTAGCGTAAGCGCACCGTACGCGTACGGTAAGCGTAATCGGCGAAATTTTCAAAAAAATTTTTTTTACCGTTTTTGGCCTTGGGGGATCTTTGAGGACTCAACTAACATGGCTATGTGCATGGGCGCTGTCTAAACAGCCCCTTTATATGTTTTTTGCCTTTGTTTACAGCCCCCCCCCTCAGAGTGCGAGAGAGAAAATGGCGGCCGCCGCTTCCTGGTTTCGACCGATTCGAATGTTTACTTAGATGTAACAGCCAATCAGAATAGCGCTCGCGTACGCCACCGTACGCGTACGGTAAGCTTACGGTAAGCGTACCGTAAGCTGGCTCAGATATATATATTGATTTAAAGGCTATTTTCTCAGAATCTACTGAACAGATTTACACCAAACCTACAAAAGGCACTTCCTTGACCTGAGGACTACCTCTCTGCCAAATTTCTAGTAATTCTGTTCAGCCGTTCGGGCTGTAGCCCTGTCTAAAGGTCCTATGGAAAAATGCATGGGAAAAACGCGTTTTGGGACCCCCCTTTTATCTCAGCCCCCGCTTGACGAATCCCCCCGAGACTTTCAGGGTAGGAGCGGAGCGTAGCGCCCCACCTATTTTGAAAAATTCGCGAGGATTCGTCGACCGGCGCCAAAGTTATTCAAAATAGAATGTTGCGGATTTCCTATGGAAACAGGGTCCTAACTATAACTACCTACTGGCGACCGCCAGTAGGTAATATATATATATATATATATATATATATATATATCTCGCTCAAAGTCGCAATGGGCGGCTTCATGGCGCTGTGACTAAATAGCACGCCACCTCCACAGTAACATACATCCATCCACAATAGTTCAATACTGACCCATATGTTGTTATAAACAATATTGTAAAGTGGACAGCATGACTTCCGCTGTACACTCTCACTTTATCCCCTCCACAATATTTTCACACACTATTGGCTCCACATTACCACTTACTCAATCACTCTATCACTCTCATTCCACATTACCCCCTCCACAACAGCACTTGTATATTGCCACCTCCGCATTATCCCCTGCACAGTATCAGCCCACAGTGTGATGGACAGTATCTTTGCCACAGTACCACCTGCCAACAAAATTCACACTCTGTCACCGCCAGAATGTGGTTGGGACAATGTAACACCAGAGTACCAGTGTTGAGCAGTTTCGCAGTAACACTTCCGCAATATCTGGTGTTTGCACCATGGTAACACCACGTAACATCACCCACACACTATTAGTCCAGTGGTATTACGGCAGAAGATACGTCAATGCCACAGCAGCACTATCAGTGTGACTGTAGCTATACGGCCAAGCCCCCCTGCTTTTGCTCTTGGCTAGGAAGTTGTGTGATTCTGAGCATATTGTTTTCTCTCTGCTTCTAAAATTGTACATATTGATAAATGTGCAATACAAAAATGTAAGAATGTATTTAAAAGTGACCACTGGGAGGAGGAGCCTAGCACGCATCCAAGATGGTCGCGTGAGCACAGGGCTCCCCGGACCCTCGCTGCTCCTCGGAACTTATCCTGACTCTATCCTGACTTGGTTGACGGATTCTTGAAGATGAACGTTGGCTGAACCCTAAACTCTTTTCAGAAACCAAATCGGACCTGGGAGACCTGATCTATGGTGGTTTGAACTTTTGAGGCCCAACTGATGGCTGTGCCCGGTGCGAAGGTGAACTGTGGAGCCGGGGCATAGTTGAACAACAACGGCATCGGGGCTGTGCCGGCGGCCGTCTCATCACTTTCGGTTTCACTTTTGGATCTCTGAGTGGCTGGACAGTGGAGTTGCTTTGTGCGGCTGGGTTTTTATTCGGCATTCGCTTCTTGCCTTTGCCTCCGCCTGAACCCAGTGTGCCCATTGACTTTGATCCTCTCGCACCGCCACATTGCGGTCCCTGGTACGGCTCGTGTCGGCTTCGCCCGTGCCACTTTGACGCTTGCTCGGTGGTCCCCTTCGGCGAGCGTGGTTCCACATGGGAGGCAGAGCGGATCCCGAGAGGCGTAAGACCAAGACATCCCTACGTGGGGGACCGGTCCAGACCAATAACATGGACCGCTACACTCAGGGTAAAGGGTCCCCTGGGACGGCCAGTGTTCTCCCGGATGACGCTGGGGGTGTTCCGTCCGCCCCTCCGGATTTGTCCCTGCAGGACATCATGGGCGCCATTAATGGCATCAAGGAGACCATCGCTCAGCAGTACGAGGCCTTGGCCCGTAAAATCGACACGGTGGCCATTGATGTTACGCTAATTCGGGCGGATCTCTCTAAGACCAATGAGAGGGTCCAATCGCTGGATTTGCGGACGTCCACCCTTGGTACGGATGTGTCGGACCTGCAGACTGCTCTCGGCGACCTCAAGTCGACCAACAACCTGATGGCCCGGCGGCTGGAGGACTTCGAGGGACGGGCTCGACGCAATAACATCCGCGTCATAGGTGTTCCGGAGACCTCCGACAATCGCCCGGTGGATCTTATGGTTGAGGAACTCATCCTCAAACAGCTTGCCCCCGCTGGCCTGAGTAAGTTCTTTGCCGTGGAGCGGGCCCATCGAGTCCCAGGCGGTCGGCCGCGACCGGGAGCTCCCCCGAGGCCTATTGTCGCAAAACATTTTCACTACAGAGACCGAGATGCGATTCTGCAGGCCTCACGGGTACATGGCCCGGTCCGATATGAGAACTCATCCGTTAACTTTTTCCCGGACTTCACCCAACTGGTCCAGAAACAGCGGATGGGTTTCCAGGGGGTGAAGCGCCGTCTCCGGGACCTGGGTCTTAAGTACTCGATGCTTTTTCCTGCTAAGCTCCGAGTGGAATACGAAGACCGGGCTACCTTTTTTGACTGTCCTGCGACTGTGAGTGACTGGCTGGATTCTCTGCCGGACCGGGGTGACCGGCCTGGGCCTTCTGGTGGTGCCGAGGGTGGCGGGCCTCCTTCGGAGTGACTTTTGGTCCTTGACTTTGACATTTTGTTTTGTTCGGCTGGGTTCTACTTCTTTTGTACATTTTGTTTAATTATGATCTATGTTGGGGGCGGGCAGGGACGGGTCCCTTTCCTCCTCCGGGGTCTTTTCGTAGAATGGGGTTTGTAGGGCGACAGGCACACTGCAAGTTGGGGTGGTTTTCTGGACCGCAGGGGTGCAGGGTGGGGGGAGTTGAATTTGGGGGGTGGGTTGGTGGGTGGGAGGGGTTGTTTGGAGTTGTGTTTTTTGTTTTCAAGGCGAGGTATTGGCTCTGTTTCAGTTTCAGGTGTCGCGCTATTTGCTGGGGGACCTTTGATCTATTGGAGGGGATGGGGGGGGACGGGTTGAGACTGATGTCTTGGAACGTCAACGGATTGGGGGATCGTATCAAACGGGGTGTTGTGCTGCAGTATTTGCGTCGTTTGACTCCTGATGTGGTATTCTTACAGGAGACGCATCTGGTTGGTAATGTTTGTCATGCCATGAACAGGGGGGGATACCGACTCGTGGCCCATTCCGGTTTCACCACTGGCTCTAGAGGAGTGGGCATTCTCCTACGATCTTCACTTCCGCTAGAGATCACCAGGGTTGTCCTAGACGATAGAGGGCGCTATGTGGCTCTGATTGGGAGGTGGGAGGGACAGTCCCTTTCCTTGGTTTCGGTTTATGTTCCCCCGGGCCTCCAGAACTCCACTTTCTCAGACTTGGGTCGTATGCTGCTTGAGCTTCCTGACAGTCTTTTGCTTATGGGTGGGGATTTTAATTCGGTTCTTTCGGGTGATTTGGATCGCCACCCGCCCAGGGCCCTCCCTGCTGCCCAGGCGTGGCTTGGCGGACTCTTGGATACCTTCGGTCTGGTGGATTGTTGGAGGTTAATGCATCCGACACAGTGTCAGTACACATTTCACTCTGGGGCCCATGGGAGTCTCTCCAGATTGGATTATTTTCTTATGCCCGCGGCCCAGACTGCCCGGATTCGAGAGGTCAAGCACTTGGCCCGGGGTATCTCTGATCATTCCCCACTGTGGTTGCTTTTCGACACCGGGATGCGGTCCGCTGGGCGGATCGCCCCTATTAACCCTTGGTACTTGCGAGACCCCAAGATTCGTGATAGCCTTGTTAAGTCGATTGATCAGTATTTTCTCGAGAATGAGGGGTCGGTGTTGTCCTCAGTGTCCCTGTGGGAAGCCTTCAAAACAGTGCTCCGCGGGCATGCCCTATCCCAGATAGTGGAGGCTAAGAGGGTTAAGAATGAGGCGGTGGTGAAGCTGGAGACTGAAATATCGGGGCTGGAGGCGGCTTTGGAGACGGGAGTCACTCAGGATGGGCTTCATGCCCTCAGCTTGAAGCAGTTTGAATATAAGTCTCTTGTCACTGACGCTGCCAAGAGCATGTATAGGGAGCAACAGGGTAGGTTGTATGATGCCGGGGACAAGGCGGGTAAACTGATTGCTTGGTTGGATAAGAAGGAGAGAGTGAATCGTGTGGTCCCGGAGCTTCGGGTTTCGGATGGAGTGTGTGTGACTGACCCTGGTGAGATTGTGGAGTGTTTTGCTGACCACCTCCGGGCGGTGTACTCCCCGGTGTCTGATAGAGATGAGGATGACTCTCGTCTCTTGCTGCGGGATATTGCCTTGCCCGGCCTATCCGTCGAGGACCGTGAGCAGATGGATGCCTCCCTGTCTGTCGCCGAGATTGCTACCGCGATTCGTTCCCTTCGCTCGGGCAAGGCTATGGGCCCCAACGGACTGCCGATTGAACTGTATAAACTACGCCCGGATAAAATCGCGCCCTTCCTCCGTCGTATGTTTCTGGAGTCGCTCGAGCGGGGTTCCCTTCCCGACGACCAGCGTCTGGCTACTATAGTTGTTATTCCCAAGGACGGTAAGCCACGAGACCGCTGTGCCTCATATAGGCCTATCTCCCTGCTAAATGCCGAACCGAAAATCCTTGCCAAGGTTCTCGCTAATCGCTTGCTGGGAGTTATCTGTGATTTGATACATCCGGATCAATGCGGCTTTATCCCTCATCGTAATACCGCCCTCAACTTGCGGCGTCTACATGGCGTCCTCGCTAGGGCGGAGTACTTCTCTGAACTGGCCATATTGGTTTCCTTAGACGCCACGATGGCCTTTGATACCATCGAGTGGCCATTCCTTTGGGCCGTATTGGCGAAGTTTGGCTTTGGGGAGGGATTTATTGGTTGGGTGAAGCTCCTCTATGCTGGTCCAATGGCTCAGGTGGTTGTCAATGGGCGGGTTTCTCGGCCCTTCGCGCTCGGGAGGGGTACTAGGCAGGGGTGCCCGTTGTCCCCTCTGCTCTTTGCTCTCGCCTTGGAACCGCTCGCTGCCTGGCTCCGCTGGGAGCCCTCGATCAGAGGGATCCGGTGGGCCCCGGGCTTCGAGGATCGGGTCTCGTTGTACGCGGATGATATTCTTCTGTACCTCACCTCGCCGCGGAAGTCGCTCAATGTGCTTTTTGATGTCCTTACTTCCTTCGGGAGAAATTCGGGTTTGATAATTAACTGGTCCAAATCTTGCGTGTATCCTATCTCCGGTGGCCTTCCTCTCTTGCCGCCTTGGCTTCCGATCCAAACATCTCAATCCGGCTTTAAATACTTGGGGGTATACGTTTCGTTGGATCCGGCGGTCCGCTATGAGCAGAATCTCCTGTCTCCCCTCCAGCGTTTGAGGGCGGACACGGCTCGGTGGTGTAAGTTGCCCTTGTCTCCACTTGGTCGCGCAGCACTGTTTAAAATGATGTCCCTTCCCAGATTTCTTAACGCTCTCCAGAACTCCTTCGATATCATTCCGGCGGCCTACTTTAGGGAAGTGGAGAGTTTGCAGAGGAAACTGGTTTGGGACGGTCGTGCGCGTATCGCTTTGGCAAAGCTGACTCTTCCCTGGTATGACGGGGGCATCGCGCTTCCTGACATTAGAAGGTACTATTGGGCCTCCCAGCTGTCTGCCATTAACCATGCTACGTACGCTCCTGGCTCGAACCCGGCATATGAAATGGATAAATTCCTGCTTCCCGGCGTTAACTATAACAGAGCGCTTTACTCTCGATCTGCCGGAAGGACCCTCACGGGCCCTACTAGGATTGCGGTACGTGTGTGGAAGGCGGCGAATGTAGCTGTGGGCTGGAGTGAGCGGTTAACGTGTGCTACTCCTCTATTCGCCTCTGAGCGCTTGGGAAGCCTCTGGACAACGAAAGGCTTTGAGCACTGGGATACGATCGGCATTAGCAGAGTGGGGGACCTATGGGTTAAAGGCGCGGTTAAATCCTTCGCGGCGCTTCAGAGCGAGTACGAGCTTAGTGAAAGGGAGTTCTTCCGCTATGCCCAGGTTCGGCACGCCCTACTCTCGGTCTTTGGGGAGGGGACCACGGTCCCTGTTTCTTCGCCTCTCGAAGACCGTATACTCGACGGACACGTCCCCGACAGTACTATCTCCCTGATTTATAAAAAACTAATAAATAATCGGGCTGATCTCTTGGTGCGTCTTCGGGAGGCATGGACGGGAGATGGGGTGGAGTTGGACGACGAGGACTGGCAGTCTGCGCTGTCCTCCCCTAAGGAGGTTGCCATCCCGGCCCGTCTCCGTCTAGTCCAGCTTAAGATTCTCCATCGTGTCTATGTGACGGGTCCCCGTTTGGTCTCGATGGGGTTTTCGGACGACGGGCTCTGTAAGCGTGGCTGTGGGCCCAGTGCCACCTTTCTCCACATCCTCTGGGAGTGCCGTGAGGTGGCGGAATATTGGCGCCAGGTGCATGATGTTATGAAACGAGTCACTGGGGTCGCTCTGCTGCCGGAGGTGCGCCGATGTGTTCTGAATGTGTGGGAGCCCAATGACTATAATGCGGCCCAGGCTCGGTGGGCGGCCCTTGGGAACATGATCGCAAAGAGAGATATTGCGCAGCTTTGGGGTTCCCAACGGCCTCCCACCGTGTCCGTATGGAAGGAGAACATGGACTGGTGCATGTTCAGGGAGAAGACGGTGTACGTGGCTCGTGGTAAACCGGGGGCGTGGGGTAGAATCTGGGGTCAGTGGAATGTGTATCGAGGGACTATCTGTTCTCCCCCCCTGGTGGATACGTCTGAGGTTGCCTTGTCCCCCTGATCCTTGATGTTTCCTTGCTTACTCTGTTCATCTGAGTATAGATTTGGTTTTCCCGTGGCCCCCCCCTCCCTCTCAGACCCCCCTTTTATCGACCACCCTAGGGTGGTCCTATGTGGAGTTCCTCTGCTATGGTTAGACGCCCTTTCAATGTTTTTCGCCTTGCTTTTTGTTTTTCTTTACTTTGGTTGATAGTTATGTAAAAAGGGTGTATCCTGACTTCCTTTATGTGCAGCTTGATCTCCTGTCATTTAGCGGAGCCCCTGCGGGCCAGTCATTGTTTTTGAACTGCTTGATCATTTCTGCATACTAGCGGCCGGCCCAGGAGGTTGTAGGCCCGTGCTTGTACCCTTTTTCTCTGCACAATAAAATTTTTATAAAAAAAAAAAAAGTGACCACTGTACTACTTTGCCAAATAAATTTCCCCAAACCCTGAAAAATGCAGTCCTCGTTTCCGTTATCTGACACCTGTGCCCCCTCCCTCTTCCCCCACATGCACCATACCTTCCAGATCTCCTGTTAGGTTGTGCCTGTACCAATAAAAATGCTGTGTGTGCCATCAGGCCACTGTTTAGCGGATCTCCACGAGTTCTATATATTATATATACAATTCAATATATTTAAAAGGTGTACTCCAGACCACTTTTTAACTACTGATAAAAGATATGGGAAGGATACAACAAAAAGACATTATCAACAAAAAAAGCAAACACCCGCGCACGTATGACGAAAAGAAATGTGCTCATAAAATGTCAGACATGAAGCAAACATGCTCCCTTCTTTTCTCAATTAACTCAAGGGCGACAGTGAGCGCATTAGTCGTGCATGGCTCTCTCTCAAAATCACTTTTAACGAAGGCGTAAACAATGTACCTGTGCGGAAAAACCGTGTTGTTTTTCTATAGGGGAGGGGGCCTAGGGTCTGGAAGGGCTGTTAACACACCCTAAACACACCCAGCTCCTGCGGGCCTTGAAGTCCAGTTGCTGTTCCAAGAACCCAGGCAGCTCCCCTTGAAAGTGCCCACCATGCCTCTGTGCCACCGCTATTCCCGTGAGCGGGGCCAGGCTGAGAACTCTATCTAAATACCATCCTTGGACTGTTATTCTGCAGCACTTTAAATGGCCGGTGTTATTGTTGTCCATCAAGGTGGCTCGCATATTATCAACCCCAGAATGATGAAACGCCGACACTTAACAACGAACTCTCAAATCAGGCCAGCTGCATTCCGAAGCATTGAGTAAACACACTGCCCACGATGTTTACATCCAATGCCAGGGGTTGCCCTCGATGACACACACCGTATCGACCCCAGAAAGATGAACGGGTAAGTTTCAGTGGCGATCTGGCAGGGTGACAGGCGTGCTCCACGCCCCCTGGCTGGCATGCAGCTTTGGTATCACTGTCCAAGGGCAGCGCCGGAAGTGGAGTGTTTAATCTTCTAGGCACAAGTGCACACAGGCGATGGCTGAGTCAACCTGTCATTACAGGCACCAATAACAGTAACATTTTTCGGCTTATGCGGCACCCTGCATCCGGCTGCATTCCAGAACGTGTCAGCTACTCACTGCACATATTTCAACCCCGCCTCAAAGGAGGTGGCCTCGTTTAGATGCCCCGTGAGGCGGGGGGTGTCAAAGGTCAGAGCGGTGTCCCTAGCCCAGGGCAGACGTCAAAGGTGAACACTGCACAGTACAGTGAAGAGCACAGATATCACAGGCTCCCTTCACTGCAGAGGACAAACATCAGAGGTTTACGCACTGAAGAGAACAGACATCAGAGATGCAGAGCCGAGATACCACAGCTGTGCAACCTGTAAACATAAACATCAGTCTTGTCCCCTGTATGGCACAGAGATCAGAGGCTTAAACCATAATAAGCATAGGCCCTCACCCACAATTTAACAAACCCCCTGGGAGGTCCCTGGGCTGCAGGGGCCTCCGCGGCCCCCGCATATATTTACAAATTGCCCCCGGGACCTCGCCAACCCGGGGGCTTGAAACAAAGGAAGTGCGGGAGTCCGCGCTTTGCGTTTTTTAAAATATAATTTCCACTGGATTCGCGTCCCCCCCTCGCGAATTCTGCCGATTTTTTTTTTTTTTTTAAATGCTTTTTTTGGTCCTGGTGGTCCTTGTGGGATCCCCTGAGCAGGCCTAGGGGGTCAGGATGTTTGTACCCTGCCCCCTTTTCTTTATTTTCATCTTCTTTTTTCAGTGAGACGCTTTACATACCCACTGGGGATTTTATTCAGTCTTAAATGTGGCAACGCAATGAGGAACTGACTGGAGAATTAATAATATATACACTACGGATACCAGCAGGCTCTGCGAGGAGCCAACGCCCACCAGGGCAGGTGTCAGAACTTTAAAAAGAATGCCCATACTGCCTTGCATTGTTTGGACAAATATGCCTATGAAAAAGTGCTTCAGAGCACGAAACGCGTCGGCGGCCAGATCTTTTTATTGCAAGGTGTCATGCCAGCTGTACTGCAACCTCCTGAAATAAACGAAAGAAATCCTACCTTTGTGTGGCTCTTCCGAGGGGGTAACTCTTGTTTTGACTGATATTGAACGGCTGGCCCAGCCGTGGAATGAGCCCCGCTGCATGAAAGCGGTCCTGCGGTGTCAAAGAGATGGACAATTACCGTGTTGGGAAAGGAGGCTGTTTTGGAAGGCACAAATGAGCAGCACAGCTTGAGTGAGACGCTTTATATACCCACTGGGGATTTTATTCAGTCTTAAATGTGGCAACGCAATGAGCAACTCACTGGAGAATTAACAATATATACACTACGGATACCAGCAGGCTCTGCGAGGAGCCATCGCCCACCAGGGCAGGTGTCAGAACTTTAAAAAGAATGCCCATACTGCCTTGCATTGTTTGGACAAATATGCCTATGAAAAAGTGCTTCAGAGCACGAAACGCGTCGGCGGCCAGATCTTTTTATTGCAAGGTGTCATGCCAGCTGTACTGCAACCTCCTGAAATAAACAAAAGAAATCCTACCTTTGTGTTGCTCTTCCGAGGGGGTAACTCTTGTTTTGACTGATATTTAACGGCTGGCCCAGCCGTGGAATGAGCCCCGCTGCATGAAAGCGGTCCTGCGGTGTCAAAGAGATGGACGATTACCCTGTTGGGAAAGGAGGCTGTTTTGGAAGGCACAAATGAGCAGCACAGCTTGAGTGATACGCTTTACATACCCACTGGGGATTTTATTCAGTCTTAAATGTGGCAACGCAATGAGCAACTCACTGGAGAATTAATAATATATACACTACGGATACCAGCAGGCTCTGCGAGGAGCCAACGCCCACCAGGGCAGCTGTCAGAACTTTAAAAAGAATGCCCATACTGCCTTGCATTGTTTGGACAAATATGCCTATGAAAAACTGCTTCAGAGCACGAAACGCGTCGGCGCCCAGATCTTTTTATTGCAAGGTGTCATGCCAGCTGTACTGCAACCTCCTGAAATAAACGAAAGAAATCCTACCTTTGTGTGGCTCTTCTGAGGGGGTAACTCTTGTTTTGACTGATATTTAACGGCTGGCCCAGCCGTGGAATGAGCCCCGCTGCATGAAAGCGGTCCTGCAGTGTCAAAGAGATGGACGATTACCGTGTTGGGAAAGGAGGCTGTTTTGGAAGGCACAAATGAGCAGCACAGCTTGAGTGAGACGCTTTATATACCCACTGGGGATTTTATTCAGTCTTAAATGTGGCAACGCAATGAGCAACTCACTGGAGAATTAACAATATATACACTACGGATACCAGCAGGCTCTGCGAGGAGCCATCGCCCACCAGGGCAGGTGTCAGAACTTTAAAAAGAATGCCCATACTGCCTTGCATTGTTTGGACAAATATGCCTATGAAAAAGTGCTTCAGAGCACGAAACGCGTCGGCGGCCAGATCTTTTTATTGCAAGGTGTCATGCCAGCTGTACTGCAACCTCCTGAAATAAACGAAAGAAATCCTACCTTTGTGTGGCTCTTCCGAGGGGGTAACTCTTGTTTTGACTGATATTGAACGGCTGGCCCAGCCGTGGAATGAGCCCCGCTGCATGAAAGCGGTCCTGCGGTGTCAAAGAGATGGACAATTACCGTGTTGGGAAAGGAGGCTGTTTTGGAAGGCACAAATGAGCAGCACAGCTTGAGTGAGACGCTTTACATACCCACTGGGGATTTTATTCAGTCTTAAATGTAGCAATGCAATGAGCAACTCACTGGAGAATTAATAATATATACACTACGGATACCAGCAGGCTCTGCGAGGAGCCAACGCCCACCAGGGCAGGTGTCAGAACTTTAAAAAGAATGCCCATACTGCCTTGCATTGTTTGGACAAATATGCCTATGAAAAAGTGCTTCAGAGCACGAAACGCGTCGGCGGCCAGATCTTTTTATTGCAAGGTGTCATGCCAGCTGTACTGCAACCTCCTGAAATAAACGAAATAAATCCTACCTTTGTGTGGCTCTTCCGAGGGGGTAACTCTTGTTTTGACTGATATTGAACGGCTGGCCCAGCCGTGGAATGAGCCCCGCTGCATGAAAGCGGTCCTGCGGTGTCAAAGAGATGGACGATTACCGTGTTGGGAAAGGAGGCTGTTTTGGAAGGCACAAATGAGCAGCACAGCTTGAGTGAGACGCTTTACATACTCACTGGGGATTTTATTCAGTCTTAAATGTGGCAACGCAATGAGCAACTCACTGGAGAATTAATAATATATACACTATGGATACCAGCAGGCTCTGCGAGGAGCCAACGCCCACCAGGGCAGGTGTCAGAACTTTAAAAAGAATGCCCATACTGCCTTGCATTGTTTGGACAAATATGCCTATGAGAAAGTGCTTCAGAGCACGAAACGCGTCGGCGGCCAGATCTTTTTATTGCAAGGTGTCATGCCAGCTGTACTGCAACCTCCTGAAATAA
The DNA here is from genome assembly GCF_964204655.1 of Triturus cristatus. Classification (NCBI taxonomy): domain Eukaryota; kingdom Metazoa; phylum Chordata; class Amphibia; order Caudata; family Salamandridae; genus Triturus; species Triturus cristatus. The sequence continues at coordinate 1,182,541,567 of NC_140581.1, read as the reverse complement.
ACGAAAATAATCCTACCTTTGTGTGGCTCTTCCGAGGGGGTAATTCTTGTTTTGACTGATATATATATATATATATATGTGTGTGCCAAGGTGTATTGGAGAATGAGTGGGTGTATGTGTATCTGAATGGATGATTTAGTGGGAGCGTGACTGACTGTATAAGTGAGTGAGCTGCAACGGAAGAGCTGGAGAAGAGAGGAAAAAGCCCCTCAAGTAGGAGTTCGCAAAAGTAAAGAGAAAGTGGCATACTGAACTTAGAGGTGAGAATCAGTATCACATCCCATGAAAAAGAAGAGAAGCTTCAGCCAAAAGGGTGCGAAAGGAGCCAGAAGTCCCCTTGTCTCAAGACCCTCAACCAGCGCCTCAAGACCCTCACGGGTGAGGCAGCTGCGCTCTGAGGCACTGTACAATTGCACTGAGAGGAAACAAGTCCTCCAAGAGGTGGAACTATAATGCCAAATGGACCACGTTCCAGAAGGAAAATCGACAATTAATAAGGCCCATGGAATATAAGGGTACAAGGTATTACAGAAAGCGACAGCAATAACACCCTCTCCAGGGGTGAAGCAGAGAAAAAATAGAGAGGTTAGAGGTACAGGCCTAGTTATAGTCCAATAAGAAACCAGAAGGATCAGTGGCAGGAAGTCACCCTGGCAATGCATAGCAAGAGGAGAAATAAGAAGTACAAACGCACCAATAAAAGACCGAAGTAGAAACATCAGCACAGGCCACAGCGGAAATCAATTCGGGGCAAGGAATACTCCACTCTGTGCACCGCTCCCGCTAAGAAAGAAAAGACACCCAGTGGAAAAGACAGGTGCTATGGGGTTAAGCGACCACCCCTCTGATCGTTGTTCTGGGAGCTGGTGCAAGGCGAATGCACAACCATAACATTTCAGAGACACACACCCTATAAAGGATATTAAGTACTAGAACAGATCTCAAAAAGGCCTACAAGACATATAGAAGATGGTCCCTGCAGAACAGGGAGCAAGGCCATAGTGCATCTGCACACTACAAGTGAACTACCTACTAGATAACAAGAACTGGGGTAGAAAACTAGCCTTTAGAAGGAAGCCTGTAAGAAAAGGGGTACATAGTTCCAGGAAACAATAAACTTCCCAGATTGTGAGATCCACATATTGTCATTGACATTATAATATTAAGAAAAGTATCTGCAGAGGGCAGGATCACCCCCACAAGGTGTGACCCGTAGATATAAACAGGTGTTGACAAGAAAGCCAATGGGCACCCACCCTGGAATGGCACAGATGTGAACAAAAAATGGGACAGCTCACCGTAAAACCTTAATAGGGGAAGCTATGGAAACAAACAGTAGAGTTAAGATTCTGCTCCACCCTTACCTACTTGATATCGCCGCAAAGCCGAGTCAGCCTGCGTGCCGAAAAGACAGGCGCCATCAAAAGTCATACCAATCAACGTGGCTTGAACAGCCTCTGGTAAACCAGAGGCACAAAGCCAGGTGCAACGACGTAACGCCACAGAGGAAGCCATGGCCCGACCCACTAAATCAGTGGTATCCATACCACAACAAATAAGTAATTGAGCTGCTTGCTGCCCATCTCAAATTAACTGGACAAGGTCGTACCAGATGTCATCGGGAAACGAGGGCAGCAGATGTGCCAAGTAGTCCAACAACCCATGGGTAAAGCATCAAAGAACACAAAATGTATTGAAAGAACACATAACTGGCGGAGGAAAAAATATGTCTGCCACAAGTGTCCAGTCTCCTGGAATCTTTGTTCAAAGGGACATGTGGAATGGATTCAGGATCCTGGGAGGCAGAAACGGCCTGTACCACGAAATGGAGAAGAGTAGGGTGCAGGAGGAGACAAACCAGATCACTAAGGGCTTGATGGTATATAAGTGAAATAGACCGATCCAAAGGGGCCGCTGTATCAGGTTTAGCCCATGCCACCAACAAGATATCAAATAGAGCGTCACTATAAGGGAGCGCCTGCCCTACCCCTGTTTGGCCTGGATGGAGGACCTCAATGAGGGGTTCAGTAGCCAACTCCACAGATGGAAGAGATAAATCCAACACCACAGAAACACGCTTGAGCATGTCCACTAATGAGGAGCTCGCCTCCAAGGCAAGGCCAGGGAGGAAAGAAGGGCCAAGGCAGAGAATTGTTCTAAGCCCCTGGCTTCACCCAAAGCAGATATCCACTGTCCTGCAGGGGAGGCTGGATAGTATCAGCCATGGGGTGCATTGGCCCCAACTGTGCACCATCATCTTCCATACCACGTTTCTCTACAGGAAAAATCGAAGGCGGAACTGCAGAGAGTAGAGGGACAGTGTCCATGTTAGACAGCATCACCAACACCGTGCCCGACTCTGAGCGATGCTGAAATGGAGTTGGGAGAAAAAAGTGGTGCGGCGTAGAGTGGCGTCAAAGACGGCACCGTCAGTGTGGGCTGAACGGGCACAGGTGTCGAAGGTGTGAACCCTGAAGGGCTGTGCATCGACGCCGGAACAGATTTGAAAATCGAATCAGAAGGCCTAACTGAAGCCGAGGGCAAAACCGCCAGCTTGGATACTGTCAAGGCACTCCTCACCTCCTTGGGGCCCACAGATGCTCCAGGGGAAGGTGAAGACCCAACCATAATATGAAGAAAATAAAAATATTCTCACATCTGGGTCATAGTCATCCCGGCTCCAGGGAAAGTAGGGATGCTCGGGAAAGACTCCAATGACACCTCTGCAACCACTGTGGGACAAGAGGCCTCAGTCGGTGAAGTAGGAAGAGGCCGTGACTTCGACTGCCGGCCCACAGACTTACCTCAGGAAGTGGATTGAGAATTACGTCCACAGGAGCGGCTCCGGGAACGGGCCCGTGAGGGGGTCATGGAGCGAGAGGGAGATCAAGAATGACGGGAAGACTTGGAAGGCTTCTACAGCTGCACTGCCAGGAAGCTTCATCCGATGTCCCCTTAGCGCCTTCAAACAAAGTTGACAACAAACGGGTGTCGAATTCGTCAGTGTCGTGGTGTACTCCCAGGCACCACATAAAAATAAAGGAAGGATCTTTAGCTGATATGTGCTGACCACAGGACCTACAAGGTTTAAAGCCTGAAGAAATATAGGTAGAAAAGGCACACTGTTCCGTCGATGAGAAGTCAAAGAAGGCCGAAAAATAGGCAGAGGCACCACTACCGGATCCGCGTTGAAGCGCGGAAAAGAAGAAACTGATGTCAGTGTGTCAAGGGGGAGCTTATAAGGACTCAGTCTACGTGACATCCAGTGGTGGATGTCGCTATGGAGTCACTCAGCACCCTCTACTGATGTGCAGAGGTACTGCTATGAAAAATTCCCGGATGCAGTCTGGCGCCTGGGGAGAATTCTAAGGAAAGAAATTTGCAGCTAGATGTCTCTATCAGATTAAATTAATGTAATGTATTCTGGTTCTTTATACGACTGCTAGAATAATAATGATTGTTAATGTATTTTAATGCTAGTGTATATATATATGAATTGTTGTAGAGAACGTTTTCATACTTTACCAATATCTTATACTAATTGGAAATCCTTATTAATGTAAATTGGTAAAATGTAAGTAGAATGAATCAAAACAAATAAAACCACACTGTCACCTGAGCAATAAATCATTGGTACTAATAGCACCAAGTGATTTTGTCACAATTGAACATGAGTTCAATAAACGCACAGACTCTGGGTTTGCAGTACCCACAAACATGATGCAACAGATATCCTTCTAGTCAAACACGTGGTCAAAATACAACCTGTGGATGACCATTGAGGAGCACTATTCAATAACTGATAAAGAATAATAATCCTTGAGCGTTGCTTTCCATTAATTATGCAAATGTTTTACATCCAGAAAAGGGTATTTGTTTCACCATGTTTGGATTAATTGTAATTGCACATGAGTACATGAAAATATGTTCAATGGCTGCTTAAATATATCATGAAACAAGCATTGGAATGGCCAATAGGTCTAGCCTTTGGGACCTTATAAGTGTTTAGCCAGAGCTATTGGCTTTGGCAATGTTTTTAAGCTATGTTATCCAAGCGAACAAATATGCCTAGGTAGAAAAAAAGAGTGTGAGGTACCTAATGATTTAAGATCTTGTTAGTGTGGATTAAAACTATACACAGACCCTAATGTATAAGCACATGTTAAAAGTGCTTGTGCATGAAGCAGAGAGACAGTGAAGTTTGCGAACTTAGTTTGGTGTGGGTGCGAATCCTGCGTTGCCGATCCCTGGTGAATTGCACTACTAACGCTGAAACAAAGCCAATCGAGGTACCAATGGGTAAGGCGGACTGGCCTCAAGAGTCATGGGACCTTAGTGACAGAGTCACTGTCACTATAGGGTATGCTGCTTCATAGGCCTGCCCGCAAGACTAGAGGTGGACTTCAGTATGGATTGTGGTGGGCAGGTCTTCAAGGTTAACCCACACTTAACATTGCTAGGGTCCACCTGCTGGTGGTAAGACAACAGGGCTTCTAAGGTCTAGCGGGGCCTTCTAAGGTCTATCATGGGAATGTGCTCCCTCAGGAGAGTGGTCTGGTGAACTGGTGATGAAGGCTGAACCTGGTTCCCAAGTTCCAAATTCGGCAGCTCCGGCTATAGTTCCACAGCCTCTCCCTCACTGTACACCATACTGCCCCACTGATAGAAACTCGCACTTCCTTCAGCTACAATCCAATTGTTCCGTGCTATAAACAACTGGATGTGACTTAATTCAAATTCTGCATTAGACAAGAGTAATATGCAGCCTGAAAAAAAAGTAGAACATCCTGGAAAAAACAAACACTCATAGGGAATGCAAGATTAAGTAAAGCATGTGAAACGTAAGCAGGAATGACATGGTTACCTTAACGCTTTTACACTCGTTATTCAGAAGTCAATGAGTGTTTTTGCCAGATAAGCTAAGGACATGACTACAGGGCCTGGAAAAGACCCGTTTCAATGTCTACTTCTTGCAGCCTTACAAAATGTGAGCAGTATAGTTTAAAAAGGCCACGTGCCTGAACACAGAGCTGCAATACACATTTTATAAACTAAAAGAAGGAAAAGAGCTGATAAGGATTACATTAAATGTTTTCCACTCTACGCATCAACAGAAAGACGAGAAAATGAAAATAGAGCTTCACTGGCAAACTCTGCAAAGCGGCGCTAATGTGTGTGGGTGTGAATAACATCAATCTGGCCACTTTGCGACCACTCTGTCTTGCTTTATTAGGTATTTTTCATATTTTGAGACTTTTTTTTCTCTCCGTTCTGAGGCTGCACTTAGGAATAGAAAAATGTTAGGAAAAGACGACATTTCCAGCAAAAGTCTTTCTTTCTCCTCTGGATCCATTTCACAGGGGAACGAATGAAGGGACGGAGAGGAAAGATAGGCAGTGCTTAATTTGTGCCGGTGCTTAGCACCAGCACTTATTTATCAGGGCCGGGTCTACACCATGCATCTGCATGTCATATGGTATTGGCATAGTTACATATATTTACCTCACTGACTCGGCGCAGACAGTGTTGTTCATCTCCTGAGTCCCGGTGAAGAGTGATGCGGCTGTGAGAGCCAATTATGAAAGGATTAATGATTATTCATTACTGGTCCAGACCGTCCAACCTTAATTTATCCAATATCAATATATCCGATCTGACCTTGATGAGCATTGCGAATTTGCCCTAGGCCCTTAGTTCAGTGTTCCTAGTAGGCGGAACACTGATTGGGCTGCATTTGGTTCTGCGGGGGTAGGGGCTGTGCAGGCGCGCAACGCCCATTGGACTCAAAGGGCTTCAGCCTCCCCTGTCGTGTGTGGCAGCCCGGGCTGAGACAGCTTCCGGGCACACACACAGCCGCACCCGAGAACTTCCCAGGTCTTTAAAAGACCATTTACATGTTAATGAGGCCTCGCTGTTGTTTCACCCCTTCTAAGAGCCCCTGCAGCTCCACTCTACTGATTAAAGTTTCAGCCCCCCCCCCCCGAAATTTTTTCTTAGCCCACCCCGAAATTTGGCTCTAGTTGCGCCTCTGGGGCTGTGCGGCAGGCAGCGTGTGTAGATTATTTAAAAAATGGCACGCCCCGGCACACCCGCACCCCACGAGTCATTAGCCACGGTACAGGTCAGCCCTATGACATCGAGGGCCGGCAGCAGCAGGCTGCAGATCTATCAGTTAATAAAGGCAGTGCCCCTGCAGCTCACCACCAGTAACCGTAAGTACTAAGTAGACATTGCCAAACAACGCTGCTTTTTAGGTCTCGCCTGAGACAGCGCTTTAGCGCTGCTCTCGCGAGAGCTTTTGTTAAAGGGGGATCTGGAAGTGCAAACGAGTGCTTTTCAGGCCTCCAAATACAGTGCATGTGCGCGAGCGCATGCACCATTTGGCAGCCTGAAAAGCACTGCGTGATCACTTTCACTCACGGCCGCTTTGATGTCCTCAGTGAGCCGCCGGCCACTGAGGACATCAAAGCGGCCGTGCACACCATTTGCCACCCTCTCCTGCTTGTTATCACATCCTTGATCCTTGCTGTCTTGCAATCTTCCCGTTATCTCGCTAAGCCAGTTTCGTTTTATGTAAGACCAAGTCGACAGCTCTGTTAATTGAGCCATATCCCTTACTCAAGTTACCATTGTTGCAGTGAAGGGCGCATGTTCCATTCACCCTCGCCTTGCCCCCACCTTTGTTTTTCAGCTCATCGGATTCGCGAGGATTTATGAAGCCCGTCACACAGCGGCGCTTCACTCTGACAGCACCGTCTGGCACCAAATGGGCTTTTGATGCAGCAGACGTGAGTTCTTTAATCCATTACTGGACGGAAAGCATACACGCCGGACAGTTGACCTAAATATCAATGTAGGAGCAGAAGCATATTATTTGGCAAGAAAGAACAGGCGCATCTAAAGGACACATCTCACCTCTGTCTTTATGCGAAAACTACAGGGGCCGGAATGCAATGGGAGGCGTCACAGGCGGGGCCCACAGCACTGGTCTGTGCGGGCTGATGCATGGGTTCACAGGCAGAGGAAAGCAAGGGCTGCTTTCACCTGAGTGCAGGGGAGGTACTGGAAGTGACCTACCAGAGGTGAAAACTCCTATTGTTTTTCATTACAACTGAGGGGTCTCCTGCCCCTGCCCTTGAAAAAATCTTTCACACCCTGCTCTGCTCATTGTTGTATGTGTCTGTTGTATGTAGCGCCAACTCGCCCCGAAGGCTTTGAAGCGCTTTACCCGATTACCGGTCACATTACATAAAGGCACATTCATTTTCAGTCATAGCGGCATTAAGTCATGTGCCCAGAAACACACGCTGCGGTGCGGACGCCGAGACTCTGATCTGACGCTCCAAAGTCTCTCGCTCTGGCAGGGCAACAAATGGGCTTTTGATGAAGCAGACGTGAGATCTTTAAACCATTACTGGACGGAAAGAATACGCGCCGGACAGCTGACCTAAATATTAATCTAGAAACCGAAGCATATCATTTGACAAGAAAGAACAGGCACGCAACATCATCATCCTTCTCCTTTTATGTTTCACATCCACACGTTCTAAAATAAACATCAGTCTGCCTTGATAGTGATTGTCTCTATAGCTCTCTAGCTTGGAGAAAGAGCGGCTCCATTGTTCCTGTTTCATACAGCCTTGAACAGTATTTTAAGTCATGAATGATTTCAGAAAAATATATCTCTCTCCACTGATTTTCTTATGCAGGAACCGCCTAAAAGCACATCGCAATGTATCTTAATGTAACTTGCCAGCAAATAAGATGCTGTATAAAAGTGAAACACCACACAGCATTGGCAAGGCAATAGGACTGGCTTCAGTCCATGCATCCACTCATCCTTCCGTCCACACACCCGCCCATTTGTCATCTATTCATTTTGTCGCTCAAATTGCACTCCTGCATCTATTCATCCACTCCTTTCTAGAATTCGCCCACTCGCCAATCTACAACACCACAAATTTACTAATCAAAATAAAAAGACTCGGGGTGTGGCCTGACAAGATGGCCAGTTAGATGTGCCACGCATATGGAAACCAAATCCTTATGAATCCTGCTGTACTCCTACTTAAAACAACGGTCCCTAGTGGACTGAAATTGAATAGGCAGCAATCCTGGCTGGGCTCTAAATTGTTAGGCGGCTGCTGCGAGGCCTGGACAAAAGAAACAAGCATTTGCAATGCAACAGGTCTCGCATTTAAGCGAGTTTGAGCTATTGGCATTGTAAATGACAATGTCTTTTATTTATGTTATGGTTTTGGAAACATAAATAAAACGCATTGTCATTTACAATGCCAATAGCTTAAACTGGCATAAATGCGAGACCTATTGCATTGCAAATGCTTGTTTTTTCTTGAGTGTCATGGCCACACATGGCGGTCACCTGGTAGCTCCGGCTCCACAATCTCAAGAATTGACGATGTCATGGGCCCTGGTCTAGCAGTACAACATAGATTATATCATTACGATCGTGCCGGGGTTAAGTGAAAGGCCCTGCCCGGCCCCTTCTCTTCCAGCCTCCTAGTCCTGGCCGGGGGGTCTCACGAAGCCCGCGCGCCACCTGAGCATTTTCATTAAACAGGCGGCCCCATGGACTCTTTGCGCCACTGGCTCTCTTGAGTGGGGCTTAATGAAGTTTGGCAAACGTTTTGAAAAAACGCTCCAATAGACTTTTATTCACTGCGAGAGCCCCCTCAGAGTTTCTTCTCCAGCCACTAACAACCTGAATCTGGCACACATCCCTTGAGTGGCCTTAAGAAGTTAAAAATAGCCTCTTAAATGGAGACAAATAATGTTTCATTGCATGTAATTTACTAGCAGTGCTATGACCAGACCAAGAAACACAGTCTCCATTTTACACGTGTCCGGCAGTAAAGAAAAGGTAAAAGTCTGTCTATGAGAAACTCTGGACGCATCTCAACTGCTAGACGTCTGTATTAGTCTGTGCAATGCTTATTTATGAATAATTGGGCAACGGCCCCTTGTGCACTCACAAAAGTGTTTTTTGAAAGGGTTATAATCACTAAACATGGTTTGGGGCAGTGGTGGGAAAGCGGGCAGGGGAACAGGTGTTCACACTCACTGGAAACGAGAGGTTCGCCAAATAAGGGGCAACTTCTGTCAGGGAATGGATTGTCGGAAGAGACAGAACAAGTGTCTGCAGTGGGGTCTATGCAGTGCTCCTTGCCCCCCTGAAGGATTTATGTGAGGCAAGTCTCCCTACTCCCAGGCTCAGACTTTGCATATGACAACTGAATAAGGACCAGAGAAATGCCATCAAACAAATACATCCAAATCCTCGCGAGACCTAGTATCCAGTTCTGGGCTTTTATTTCACAATTCAGTGCATTATAAGAGTTATACTTTTGGTTCAGTTCAATCCAACCAACTGGACTAACACACCTGAAAGAGATAATGTGTGAAAGGAAAATATAGAACTTGAAAAGTGTTCCCTGCATGGAATTATCTGGTAACCCAGGCACGAGAGATGTCACAGGCAAAGAGAATAGGGAAGAATACTGTCAATATTTATTTTTTCTTTGGGAGTTTTACATACCACAAACTTGACCCACAGGTATCGGAGCGCTTTACATTACTCTACACTACACTGCACTAGGACACATTCATTTTGTTAAGCACGGGCAGATTAAGTGATTTGCCCAGAATCACAGGTTGTTGAGCTTCCCGGACTCCCAGCCGAGACTCGAACCCGGTGCCTCGGCCTCCAGGTGCCACTTAATCTGCCCGTGCCTAACAAAATGAATGGAAACACCACTATGCACACCTAATCATCGCGACTAGCCAAATGATGTTTTAATGGCAGTTTCTTTACCCAGGTAAACACATTCAAATGAATCTGGATATTCCCATATTGTAGTGTTCTTGAGTAATCACGGTAAGATGCAGCACCACTTCCCCACCCAAGTCTTACTAACCACTGGACTCAAGCACCTGACTAGCCCTGGTTCTGACCAGTGGAGTACCAAGGCGGGTGGTCCGCCCCGGCCCCGGGCTGCACAAGCTTTGGGGGCGGCCACCGCTGAAATCACCAGGACCCCCCCAGCCCCCCCTCTCAAACAAGGTCTCCGCAGGCAGCCAAAGATCTAGACTGGTTCTGACATCAGAGTAGAATGGCGTTTTTTTACGGCCTTATGCAGCCTTACACCTACCTCTCATATAATGAGATTTATTTAGTGCAAACGCTTACATGTCAGCCACCACGCTACATCGGCCAGGGATTAAAGGTCCTATTAAACTAATGTGTGGCTCTTTGAGCTAGCTACAGGTTGTATGTACTCCGTGCACACTCGCCATCAACGTTTCAAAGTTTTGACTCACGTTGAAGTGTTGCGGCTACCCTGTCTCTACATGGCACCACTGGTGTTTGGAAGGGGCCGGTAAAAGATTTAACACCTCACAAGCAAAATAAAGTTTAAAAAGCACACAATAACAAATAACAGTGTGTGCCTAGGGTGGGAGAAGCATACATGATTTCAGTGTGTTTCCCATATGGTTCGAATGTGTTTGAAACAAGTTAAAACCAAAGTGGAGAATGGGATTGTGAGGGAATAAATTGGGAAGATGATTAATGAAGAAACAAAAGTGAATCTAACCCTGCCGGACTTCAGGGCAGGTTGATCTGCCCTAAGTTCACCTGTGGCGCCAATGCCGTCTGGGATGCGCTTGAGTGGTCGGGTACAAATTGGAAGTGAGGAGGGCTGAAGGGGTTAGCTCCGGAGAGATGGGCAATGGAGGAGTGCAAAATGGTACAATTTAAATACTGCAAAAATTAAAATAAAGGCCGTTAGATAAGTAATACGTGCACGCCCATGTGAGCAGACATCCTTCACCCGCTCTGCCCCCTGCCACGTACAATGAAGGTACCGTGTCAATCGCATACTAGCTACAAGCCCTTGAGTGTTTCTGGACCAACAGTGAAGCTGTCTTGGCCCCCAAGAGGCACCAAAGTCCTGAGCCTAGGTGGTTCCACAACACTAACTCTTTAAGGTGGCCTCACTTCGAAGCATGCCACGGCCCAGCTCATCGCTTGAGTAAGCACTAGCGTCAGAGAAAATGCGACGGAAATTGCAGAAGGCTGGCCCTGTTGACCGAGGCTTGCAAAGCACAAAATTACAAGCATTTGAAATGCAATAGATCTTGCATTTACTAAACTCTTGAAAATGTGAGATCCATCGCATTCAAAATGGTTGTTTGAAAAATTGGCCCCATGCAGCTCTTTCACTTTAAAGGCCACTGTGCCTCTTTCCTTAGACACAGCTGGCCTGAAGAAAGGGGCGTGACCGCCTTTAAAGTGAAAGAGCCACATGGGGCGTTTTTATAAATAAACGTTAAACAAGCTCAACCCAAGCAACAACACTGATAGGTTAAATAAAGAAGATCACAAACATATTTAACATAAGTAAGGATCGGACTTGACGTGTGACAAGTACCACAGCATTTTTAAAAGCTGATGAGACAGCCAGAACTGCCGACTTTGGGTCGAGTTTGCACTATTTAAAATTGCAAAAAAAGCAACGCATAACCATATGGGAGGACGGAAGAGAAGCCATCACACTCTGTACTGCCAACTAAAATGTTCTCAGAGTGAAATCGCCGGAAAGAGAACTAAACAAACAAAGGAGGGACTTTGTCAGGAATGGACCAATAAGAAAGCCAGCATTTCTGGATGCTGCAGCTAACAGCCAATGGCAATGGATGAGTTTGCCAAAGCCCCACAGAGAGATACAACATGTCATCGCTATTAGGCGACCTAAAATGACTTGCACCAAATAACTTATATAATACAGCACTGAATAAGTAAGTAATGATTGTTCCCTCTTTTTAATGATCAGTCCCCCGAGTCCCATAATTCTGCCAAATATTCAGGGGCACCAATGACTCCCGTACATTGTCATTGCTTGTCCAATTCACGGAAGGAAATTCTTGCACTTTGATTACTTTGCATAAAAAGTACCAGTCTCCCTGAACTGACAAAAACACTCTAATCACTTATGAAGAATGAGTAAGAGTAAGAGATATCACTGTAACTAGTATTTTTTTCTCAGCACACAGGACTGTGTAATAAAAATAATTTAGGCTGTTTTTCTCGTGTTGTAGATATAGTAATGACATTACAAGTGTTTAAGCAATGGCATAAAAATGGTTAATATGCATGGCAGTGATTTACCTCTGCAATTAATGCGTAGTTGGGCACCATCATCGCAAAGGGTCTGAAGAGAGCTTTTAGATTATCAGGTAATTCCGTTCTTCCAGCATAACCAGGATTCATGGTGATGAATGCTGCACATGTCATAACTAATTTTATTTCTCGTCCCTCAAACATAAATCTAGAAAGCTAAGTGTATAAAAGAAAAAAACAGATGTTAATACAAACACTGCAATGAATTCCTAGGGCTGCTCAAATCCTATAACAAGAGAGGCACTGTCTTAGAATGACAACACCCCTAGTTGGAGTGCTACATTCTGAACATACTGTCACATCATATCCTAATTGCCCAAGAAGCTTACGGTCTTTATAGATAATATGCGTCTCGGAAAGTAAAGCTAACTGAGGTTTATACATATTTAGCTCTTCAGTAACAAGTCGTCTCTTGTTCCTGCTGTTAAGACCTGCAACATTCCATGCCAAGCATCTGATTCTGTACATCATTTAAACGTATTTTGCCCCTCCGCCCATTTTTGAATTTCCATAAAGTGTTTCAACAAAAAATTATAATAACCAAGTATCTTCCCACTCACCCTGATCATTTTAACATTTTTACTCCCCCCCAACCCACCCCAGCAGACCCTCCCAAAGGGGTTCAGACTGAACCCCTTCCCCCAATCCCATTCCCTAAAAGGAGGAAACCCTCTTATACCCTGCTGTCGCTGCACATGTCATAACTAATTTTATTTCTCGTCCCTCAAACATAAATCTAGAAAGCTAAGTGTATAAAAGAAAAAAACAGATGTTAATACAAACACTGCAATTAATTCCTAGGGCTGCTCAAATCCTATAACAAGAGAGGCACGGTCGAGCAGTTCAGGTAGGACTGTTTCTTTTGGTGTGGAAGGAACCAGGACAGTTTTTCATGTTTGGTTCATTATTATTTACGAGTGGCTGAGATTCATACATGGATTTTATTCCGTCAATTACTTACTTTTTCTCAGTGCAATAGGAATCTCCACACACAGTAATTTATGATACATCACCTATACTTGTCGTATCTAACCTAAGTGTAGTAGAGATGGACTGATTACACATTTTCAGGCTATCCACATCAGATTAAGTTACCAAAAATGAGTCTAAGTGGAAGTTATTGACACACTGAGCGTTGATCTTGAAAATCTGACACGGATCCTCATGGCCCTAGGTTGGGTATTCCTGACCTAGACTAATGGTCACTCATGATTCTAGTGAAGAGAAATGGATAAACACAACATGATCTTTTCATTGAGTAAACAAAGTATTGACTCCTGAGTTTGTGGCAGTGAAAATACATATTTATATTTCTTTGGGAATATTTTGACACCAAATATAATGGATGACCCCTGGAATAATATGCATTGGAAATGTAATTGTCCAGCCAAGAAGTTACCTGACGATCATAGTGGACACCATCTTGAGTCATGATAAATATTCAGCTTCCAGGGAAATATGATATGCTGATTCACTGGGGAGAGCCTTTGTATCTTTGGAATGGTCTACTTTACCGTGCAATCTTCAATGGTTACTTTTATATAAAATGTGGAAAATAACTGTGAGATGCAGAGTTCAATAAACTACAAATTCATACCCTCACACAAAAATATGAAAGAACAATATTTGAATTTGGAGAAAATGGCTGCAATTCAGCAAAATTGTTCAGTGTTCCCATGCTAGGTCTAGTGTGCTAGGCAAAACTGTCACATTGTGTGCAGGATTATTGTGTTGTGCAGGTACATAATGTTTTACCACAAACAGCCAGACTCTCAATTTCTAACATTTATACGAGTTATCTGTACAAGGGATTATTGCCTTACGTTGTTGAATTCACTTCCTCCAGGAAACGACATTGCCAAGACATAAACTAGGAACAACTAACATAATGATAGCCACAAGCTTCTGGTTTAGCTTCCAGTTCTTTAATGGTCACAAGAGGTCTTTCTCAGATTGAGAGCAAGTGCTGCTGCCACAAAAGTGTTTATGTTATCTGAAAAAGACACTTTTCAAGTCATAGATACTGTGGTGACGGTGAAACTATCTTTGACATTCACTAAAGTGGACCAGTAGACGATCCTTAAGACAGTGAAGATGTGCAGGAGCATTGGTGGACAAGTCCTCAACTGGTTTAGTTCTTTTCTGGTTTACAACATACAGGATTTAAAACTGAGCAACCACCACTATGCTATACGGAGTCTATCAATCCTATCCCTATTATTGGTCAACATTGAAAGGGAGACTTTTAGGGTTCTAGCTAGAAACCTGAACATTACAATTCATTAACATGTGGATGATATGTACTGCATCTTCAAATAACTATGGAGCCTCATCTTGAAGACTACCTAGAACAAACTGCGAACTGGATGTCCCTAAGCGTAAACCACTGAAACAAAATTCCTGTGTGTTTCTTCACTCCCTGTCACCTCTCCATTCATAGATGAATTATCTTATCTGACATCAAATATCGCATAAATTGTTGTTGCAAACACTAACCATAGGGTTTCATTCTAAGCAATGAGTTTACATCTTGCCCCCTACCCCGATGAACCACGCACGAAACCTCAGCATCGTAGTGGACTTCTCGCTCACAATAGACCACCAGATAAACACAGTCTCCTCAGCCTGCTTCAACACGCTCCGGCTTCTTCGAAAGACCTTAAGATGGATCCCCATCGAATCCAGGAAGACAGTCAACCATGCCCTCATCAGCAGCAGACTCAACTACGGCAACACACTTTACACAGGCGTCACCCAGAAACCCGTTCGAAGACTCCAGATTGTCCAGAACACCGCAGCAAGAGTAATCCTCAACATCTCCCGTCGCCTCCACATCACTCAACACCTCTGTGACCTACACTGGCTCACAGTCGACAAAAGAATGACCTTCAGACTCCTCACCCACGCATACAAGGCCCTTCACAATGCCAGACCCACATACCTGAAACACCGCCTCAGATTCCACACACCCAACAGACACCTCTGCTCTGCCCAGCTTTCCCTGGCTACCGTCCCACGAATCTGCAAGACCAGAACCGGAGGAATGTCGTTCTCTTACCTCACCTTCAAGACATGAAACATCCTGCGCATCCACCTCAGGAAATCATCCTAGCTGACACAATTCAGGAAGGACCTCAAGACCTGGCTCTTCGAATGAACTCAGCACTTAGTCTGATTCGCTGCACACTCCCACCCCCACCACCTTGAAACCCTCACAGGTGCGTAGTCGTGCTTTACAAACCCTGATTAATTGATTGATTGATCAAATCAACAACATTTTTTGAATGAGCACAATTTTAACTACTAATTTTATCTATACATCTGACCAGCACTTAGGTGCTTTCAGGAGCCTGGTTTCCACCATATAATAAGCTCATAAATAGAGAAAAGAAATAAAGAACAAGTTACTTACCTTCGGTAACGATATATCTGTAAAAGACATATATTAGTTATGGATTCCTCACCTTTGAATTACCCCAGGAGTCAGACTGGATCCAGAGAATTTTTCTTCAGCAGTACCACTGCGCATCGGCAGGCGGCATCGGTCGACTCCGCATTCATCGTGGTTGCCGGGATGACATTACGATATCTACTTAGATGCCGCACTCGCGCGCTGACGTCAGTCCTTTACACAACATTCCACGCAAGAAGCACAGAGCCAAGCAAGACACCGACTACTGATGCACAAAATTAGGGCCCTGAAAGGGAGTCCCTTACCCTAGAAGTCAGTTTTGAGAACGGGGAGGATGGGTGGAACGGTGAGGAATCCATCACTAATATATGCCTCTTCCAGATATATCGTTACCAAAGGTAAATAACTTGTTCATCTTAAAGAGACTATTAGTTATGGATTCCTCACCTTAGAATAGATACTCCAGCAATACCAATCCCGGAGGTGGGTCTGTGAACTAAGTTCACACCAGAAAGTGTGGAATGGGCGCACAACCCCACTGGAGGTTCATTTTTCACTAAGGATTAGCAGATTTTGATGCAAAGAACGATCCATCGAGAGATGGTCTGTTTTTGCACAGCCCGGCCTTTCTTGGCGACCATATAGCCAACAAAGAGTTGGTCATTCACCCAGAATTGCTTTGTGCGATACAGATAGAATGAAAGGGCACGTTTTGGATCCAGACAGTGGAGCCTCTCCTCCTCTTTAGAAGGATGCAGGGGCAGGAAGAAGGTGGTAAAAGTGATGGTCTGTCCCATGTGGAAAGAGGTAACCACTTTGGGAAGGAAAGAAGGCCTAGTGCGAAGGACAACTCTGTCCGGATGAACAGCCAGGAAAGGAGGTTTGGAAGAAAGAGCCTGAAGCTCACTCACCCTGCGAGCAGAGGTGATGTCAACCATAAAAGGCAGTTTTAAGCCTCAGAAGTCTGAGAGGACAGTTATGTAGCGCCTTGAAAGGAGCGCACATGAGATAGGTCAGAACCAGGTTCAAGTCCCACTGGGGCATTACGTTAAGGAATGGGAGGAAACAAGTTAATAATGCCCTTAAGGAAGCGATTTACAAAAGGGGACTTGAAAAGAGAAGGCTAGTGAGGAAGCAGAAGAAAGGCTGAAATGGTCGAATGATAGCCTTTTAGAGTGTGCAGAGCAGAGCCCTGCTGGGCCAAAGAAAGAATGAAAAGGAGAACCTCTGAAAGGGGTGCAGAAAGGGGATCCACAGCCTTTGCTGCGCACCATGCCACAAATTTGTTCCATCTACAGGCATATACCGTTTTGTTGGAGAGACGCCTGGCTGCCAAGATAATGTTATAGACTTCGGGAGGAAGGTCGATAGCTGTCAACTGTTGCTGCTCAATCTCCACGCAAGGAGGTAGAAGTTGGACAGGTTCGGGTGAAGGACCGTCCCCTGCTGCTGCGACAGAAGATCCTCCCGAAGAGGCAGTCTGATCGGAGAAACGATGGCCATGTGCAGAAGCTCGGGATACCAGACTCTCCGAGCCCAGCCCAGAGACACAAGAATGACTTGGGCCCGGTCGCGCTTGATCTTTTTCACCACGCTGGGCAGAAGTGGTATAGGCAGAAAGATGTATAGAAGACCGCAACTCCACTTGCGACAAACAAGATACTTATCTTCGGTAATGCATTATCTAGTAGAGATTCTACCTAGCTGCAGAGTCCTTACCTTTGAATTTCCCAGGCGTCAGGCTAGATCCCAAAACGTTTGCTCAGCAATACCCCTTGCGTGCGATGCCGGGTGGCTCCATTCTGCTCCGTGTGACGTCGATGGCGTTGGTAGCGTCAGTTATGACGTCGTGGTACCTACACACGTGCCAACCTGGTGCGCACGCACAGCACTACTTTTCGTTTTTCCACGCCAGAAGTGCAGAGCCATAACGTGTGCAAAACTAGGGCCCTGAAATGGGAGAAACCCTAGTACGACAACATCAGTCCGCAAAGAGGGGAGGCATGGGTGGGGCTGTACGGAATCTGCAGCTAGATAGAGTCTTTACCAGATAATGTGTTACCGAAGGTGAGTAATTTCTTCATCTGATAGAGACTTCTAGCTGCAGATTCCTTACCTTTGAATCAGATACCGAAGCCATACCATTCTGGCGGTGGGTTGCAGACTAAAAAGTCTTGCAGGACTGAGCGGGCAAAGTGCCCGTCCCTGAGCACTTGACCATCAAGGCAATATTGTTGTGTGAACATGTGCAAAGATGCCCACGTCACGCCTGACAGATGTCTTGGACTGGGACACCCGAGCCAAGGCTGTAGTTGCAGCTTTTACCCTTCTTCGCCAAGGCATAGCAGATTTTAATGCAGAGAACAACCCAGCGAGAGATGGTTCTTTTCTGTACTGCCTTTCCCTTCTTTGCTCCCACATACCCTACAAAGAGTTGGTCATCCACCCGGAACTCTCTTGTGCGGTCAAGGTAGAACAACAACGCTCTTTTTGGGTACAGTCGGTGGAGACGCTCCTCTTCCTTAGAGGGATGTGGGGGAGCAAAGAAGGTGGGGAAAGTGATGGCCTGACCCAGATGGAATGAGGTCACAACCTTTGCTAAGAATGATGCCCTGGAAAGGATAAGGAGGCTAGCTGGATAACGCCTGCAACTCACTCACCCTCCGGGCCGATGTAATCGCCACTAGGAAGGATGTTTTGATGGTCAACAGCCAGAGGGGACAATTGTGCAAAGGCTCGAAATGAGTGCACATCAGGTAAGTCCCATTGTGGCATAATAAAGGGCATGGGTGGAAACAAGTGAACCAGCCCTTCAGAAATCTATTTACAATAGGAGATTTAAAAGAGAAGGTTGGTCTGGCAGCCACAAAAAAGCAGACAGAGCAGAAAGGTAACCCTTGAGAGTTCCCTATGCAGAGCCCTGCTTGGCAAGGGTCAGAATGAACAATAGGACAGCAGAAAGAGGAGCAGAAAGAGGGTTAATAGACCTTTCTGTGCAGTATAATACAAATTTCTGCCAACGGCAGGCATATACCGACTTAGTGGAGGGTCGCCTGGCCACCAGAATAACATTACAGACCTCGGGATGAAGGTCAAAAGCCATCCACTGCCGCCACTCAATCTCCGCGCATGGAGGCGCAGAGGTGACAGGTTTGGATGGAGAACCCTTCCCTGCTGCTGTGAAAGAAAATCCTCCCGAAGGGGCAGCCTGATCGGAGGATCGACACTCATGCTCAGATGCTCTGGATACCAGACTCTCCTTGCCCAGTCCAGCGCCACAAGGATGACTTGGGCCCGGTCGCTCCTGATCTTCTTCAAAACCCTGGGCAGGAGTGGTATTGGCAGAAAGGCATACAACAGGCCTGAGCTCCACTTGCGATGAAATGTGTTGCCGAGTGATAGCCGCGTGGAAACTCCAGCGTGCAGTACTGCAGACATTACGCGTTGTCTTCGGAGGCGAACAAATCTGATCAAGGTTCTCCCCACTGCTGAAAGAGACTTTGCGCCAAATCTGACTGGAGACGCTATTCGGGATCAACTAGGCATCGACGCCTGAAATCGTGTGCCCTGGCGTTCTGGGAACCTGCCAGGTGTTGAACCACCAGAGTTATGCCCTGTTGTTTCAGCCATGTCCAGAGACGCAGGGCCTCTCGACAAAGGGTCACTGACCCCAGCCAGCCTTGCTTGTTGCAGTACCACATGGCGCTGGTGTTATCCGTGAGCACCTGCACCAACTTCTCCTTGACAGAGGGAAGAAATACTTTCAATGTCAAGCGAATCACTCAGAGCTCTAACACATTTATGTGGAGCCCCGTCTCCGCCGGAGACCAGTGACCACTGATCTCCATCTCTCCGAAGTGGCCGACTCATCCCAGAAGTGGCGCATCTGTCACGATTGCGAAATCCGGTTGGAGAAGGGAGAGAGGTCTCCCTTTGACCCAATCTCAGTTCGGTAACCACCACTGAAGATCCTTCGCAGTTCCTACCGGGAGACATCCATTGCAACGCATGCATTAGGTCGCATGCATTTACGTCGCAAGCGTTACAACGCAAGCGACGTTAGGACGCAGACCATTACGCCGCACACCATTACACCGCATGCGCATTCACCACGCATACGCTTTTAGATCGTATGTGGTGTAATGGACGCGAGGCGGGCTGCACGGACAAGCACCGGGGAAGAGGCGGAGGAGCACCGGGTCGACGCGAGGAGAAAAAGGTAAGGGGGCTTAGGGCAGTGTGTGGAGATTAGGGTTTAGGGCAGTGTCTGGACATTAGGGTTTAGAGCAGTGTTTAGGGTTTAGGGCAGTGGCTGGGGATTGTGCTGACAGTGTAGTGTTTAGGGTTTAGGGCAGTGTGTTTAGCGTAGTGTATTAGGGGTTAGGCCTTAGGGTTTAGGGAAGTGTAGGGTACTTTTTTAGGCTTTAGGCGAGTGTGTGTTATGCTGGGGGGTATTTGGGGAAAAATCGCGATGCTAAACCATGTGGGGTGTTTGTGTGCGTTGTAAATGTGTTTTGCACGTCTTTGAATGCGTACGCTAAGTAATGGTTTGCGTGGTGAAAGACTGCGTTGTACGTGTGCATGTGATGTGAAGACCCCGATGTAAAGGGATGCGCTGTAAACGTTTGCGATGACAGACCGAGCAGGCGCAAGACCTTCAGGACTGGAACAACTGCTCCATTCTGAAAAAGTGGAAGCACAGCCTGGATGTCTTAAATCCTCTGTGAAGGCGGGAAGGCATGACTCACAAGTAACTTGTTCATCTCATAGAGACTTCTAGCTGCAGATTCTTTACCTTTGAATCAGATAACCGAGCCATACCATCCTGGTGGTGCGTTGCAGACTCATGATCTAAATTAAGAAGTCTTGCAGGACTGAACAGGTAAAGTGCCCATCCCTGCGCACTTGAGCATCAATGTTTTGCGAACGTGTGCAATGATGCCCATGTCACTGCCTGACAGATGTCTTGGACTGGGACACCCCAAGCCAAGGTCATGGTTGCAACCTTTCCCCTAGTGGAGTGGGCCCTTAAGCCCTCAGTGGGATGATTCTTCACTAAGGCGTAACTGAATACAAAGAACGACCCAGCGAGAGATGGTCCTTTTCTGCACTGCCCTTCCCTTCTTTGCTCCCACATACCCCACAAATAGTTGGTCATCCACCCGGAACTCTTTTGTGCGGTCAAGGAAGAATGACAATGCTCTTTTTGGGTCCAGTCGGTGGAGACACTCCTCTTTCATAGAAAAATGTAGGGGAGCAAAGTAATGGACTGACCCAGATGGAATGGGGTCACCACCTAAGGCAAAAATAAAGCCCTGGTGCAAAGAACCAGCTTGTCCGGAAATGACATAAGATAAGGAGGTAAGCTGGAATGCCTGCAATTCACTCACCCTCTGTGCCGATATAATCGCCACTAAGAAGGCTGTTTTGATGTTCAACAGCCGGAGGGGACAATAATGCAAAGGCTAGAAAGGAGCGCACATCAGGTAAGTGAGGACCAAATTAAGGTGTCATTTTGGCATAATAAAGAGCGAAGGTGGAAATAAGGAGATTTAAAGAGAGAAGGCTGGTCTGGCAGCCGCAAAAAAGCAGACAGAGCAGAGAGGTAACCCTTAAGAGTTCCCAAAGCAGAGACCTGCTGGGCAAGGGTTATAATGAGTAAAAGGACAGTAGAAAGAGAAGCAGAAAGAGGGTCAATGGACCTTTATGTACAGTATAATACAAATTTCTGCCAAAGGCAGGTGTATACCGCCTTAATGGAGGGCCGCCTGGCTGCCAGACTAACGTTACAGACTTCAGGAGGAAGGTCAAAAGCTATCAACTGTTGCCGCTCAATCTCCATGCTTGGAGGCGCAGAGTTAACAGGTTCGGGTGGAGAACCCTCCCCTGCTGCTGTGACAGAAGATCCACCTGAAGGGGCAGCCTGATCAGAAGATAGACAATCATGCTCAGAAGCTCTGGATACCAGACTGTCCTTGCCCAGTCCAGTGCCACAAAAATGACTTCGGCCCGGTCGCTCCTGATCTTCTTCAGAAGCCTGGGCAGAAGTGGTATGGGCGAAAAGGCGTACAACAAGGCCTGAGCTCCACTCTCAACGAAACGCGTTGCAAGAGCGATAGCCGCCTTGGAAACGCCAGTGCGCAGTTTTGCTGACATTGTGCATTCTCTTTGGAGGCAACAAATCTAACCAAGGCTCTTCCGACTGCTGAAAGAGACCTTGTGCCACCTCCGACTCGAGACGCTATTCGTGATCCGGAAGGCATCGACGGCTGAGATCATCCGCCCTGGTGTTCAGAAAAACTGCCAGCTGTTGAACCACCAGGGATATTCCCTGCTGTTCCAGCCATGTCCAGAGATGGAGGGCCTCTCGACAAAGGGTCCACGACCCCACCCCGCCCTGCTTGTTGCAGTACCACATGGCGGTGGTGTTGTGCGTGAACACCTGCACTAGCTTCCCCTTGACAGAGGGAAAAATGCCTTCAATACCAACCGAATCGCTCAGAGCACCAACAAGTTTATGCGGAGCCCCGTCTCCGCCGGAGACCAGTGACCCCTGATCTCCACCTCTCCCATGTGGTCGCCCCATCTCAGAAGTGACGCATCTGTCACGACCATGAGATCTGATTGGAGAAGGTAAAAAGGTCTGCCGTAGACCCAATCGCAGTTAGTTAACCACCACTGCAGATCCTTCGCAGTTCTTTCCAAGATCTGAAGCACATCTGTGAGATTTCCCGGATGCTGTGCCAATTGGAACTTCAAGTCCCACTGCAGAGCCTGCATACGCCATCTCACATGTCTTACCAACAGGATGCAGGAGGCCATGAGACTCAACAGCCTCAGAGTCAACCTCACCCAAATCCAGGATGGAGGCTGAAATATCGGAATCATAACCTGAATATCCTGGACTCGCTGCTCGGGAGGATAAGCCCGAAACTGCACTGTGTCCAGAACAGCTCTGATGAAAGGGAGCATCGGAGAAGGAGTCATGTGTGACTTCGGCACATTTATAGAGAACCCCAGCGAATGCAGGAGGTCCGACATGGTATGAAGGTGGGAGACGACTGCCTGGGGGAGGACGCCTTCAACAGCCAGTCGTTGAGGTAGGGGAAGACTGAAACCCCTAACCTACGCAGATGAGCTGCAACCACCGCCGTCACCTTGGTGAACATCGAGGGGCACTGGTAAGGCTGAAGTGGAGCTCGGTAAACTGAAAATGCTCGTGGCCTACCTTGAACCATAGGTGACGCCTGTGGCCCGGCAGGATGGGAATGTGAAAATACGCATCCTGCAGGTCCAACGCCACCATCCAAGTCTCCTTGGTCTAAGGCAGACAAGACCTGATCCAATGTAAGCATTTTGAATTTCTCTTTTTTGAGGAAGAGATTGAGGGTCCGAAGATCCAAAATGGGCCGAAGCCCCTTGTTCTTCTTCGGAATCAGAAAGTAGTGGGAATAACAGCCACTGCCTACTTCTGAAACTGGAACCCTTTCTATAGCTCCTTTGGCCAAGGTGCTGTAACTTCCTCTTGGAGCAACTTTAAGTGATCCTCCACGAGCCGTTTCTGACTCGGCAGAATAGTAGGAGTAAAAGAAAGGAAAGGAAGAGGATAGCCCTCCTGGACGATCTGCAAGACTCACTTGTCTGTTGTAAAAGATCTCCAGCGGGGAGATGATGACGAATTCTCCCACCCACTAGAGTAGTGTGGTCCTTCAGAATCAGCCTAGGAGTGCTTGGAGGCTGCGGTTACCAGGGGCAGTGTGGTAGACGACTTCTGGCCTCCATTACGAGGACGGAATGTACCACGTCCAGGCACAGCTTGGGTAGTCAGAGCGGGAAGGTGGCTAGGATAGGGCTGACGCGGCTGGAAACCCCTTCCATTGCCAAGAAAGGGGCGAAAGGAAGACGACTTCTGGCCTCCATTCTGAGGACGAAATGTACCGCGTCCACCTCCACGCACGGCTTGGGCAGTCTGTGCGGGACGGTGGCTAAGGTAGGGCTGACGCGGTTAGAAACCCCTTCAGTTTCCATGAAAGGGGAGAAAGGAAGACTGGCCTCGAGGAGTGGAGGTGAGGCTCAAGGATCTAGCCATAGCCGAGAGTCCTTGAACCTGACCAGGGCCGAGTCTGTCTTTCCCCCAAAAAAGGGGGTTCCATCAAAAGGCATGTCCATCAAATTGGCCTGGACATCCCCCAAGAAGCCAGATGTGCGAAGCCAGGTGTGGCGCCTCAAGGCCACTGTCATTGAAATAGATCTGCCCAGCAAATCAGTAATATCCAAATCACACCATATGGTGAATTTTGCCGCATCTCTCCCGTCCTTGACAGCCTGGGAGAGCACAGCCCGGGCCACCTCCGGGACTTGTGGCAGCACCTGCGCAACCATCTCACAAAGATAGTGGGAGAAACGGCCCAATAAGCATGCGGTATTGACCGACCACAATGCCAGACTGGAGGAAGAAAACATCTTCTTCCCAAATGAGTCCAGTCTCTTGGATTCCATATCTGGAGGGGCGGAAGGGAATGCGCCCTGGGAAGTAGAGGCCTGCACCACCAAACTGTCTGGGGTGGGGTGTTGGCTGAGGAACTTTGAGTAGCCCAGTGCTGGGCGATGGCGCCGTCCAGTCGTCCTGTTCACAGGCGCCATTGTGCTAGGCTTGGACCAAGTTCCTAGTAGGACATCCGTAAGTGCCTCATTAAAGGGTAAAAGGGGTTCAGAGGTGGAAGCCCCAGGTTGGAGCACTTCGGTCAGGAGATTAGTGCACCTCGGGGCAGTTCCAGTACAAGGCGCTCAGCTGCCCTCTTAACCACCATAGCATAGGATGCCCCCTCCTCCGTAGCTACTGTAGGTGGAGAGAGCATGCCAGAGTCTGGGGATGTATCCAGACCACTGGCTTCCCCAAGTTCCACATACTGGTCCATTGTCTCTTCAGAGACATCCTGGTTCTCTAGAGGGTCTCCAGACTCCTCCGATTCCTCTCCTGAGCCTAGCACGTCCACAAAGTGCTCAGGCAGCAACATAGAACCCCTGGGTTCTGACGACGTCGGAATCGGCGTTGTACAACGCCGTTCTGGCTCCGTGTCGTCGGAGATGAGGATGGGGCTTGCACCACCGCCAGCCACCAGCAACGCTGCTGGCACCGACTTCGGGTTCGACACCGGGGAAGGTCGTGTTGGTAAATCCGGCGATGAACCGGATCCGAGATCGGATCCCTGAGGCCCCATTGGCGCCGTGGCCAAAGGTGACAGCGTCAAACCTGATGAGGCCCCATCTGACCCTGAGGGGCCCCAGGGCTTACCAACAGGGGCATTCCTCTCAAATACACGGCGCATGGCCTCATAAAAATCCTTCATTTGAGCGGGAGTCGCTCCGGCTCCCGGAAATGGAGGGAGGCGCGAAGTCGACTCTGGCTCTGGCTCCGGAGAACTGTGCTTAGAGCATTGGTTCTCCTTACCTCATTCGATGACGGACGCCAGTTAAGGTGAAGTCGAAGTCCGCTTGGACTTCTTCTTCTTCTTGTGCCTCTTCCCGAGTGTCCAGATGACCTTGAATGGGAGGAAGAGGACTTGGGGCTCCGTGAGCGATCCAGCGACCGCCTCTTCTTCGAACGGGATCGTGACCTCCTCTGAGTCTCACTAGACGGTGTCGACTGCCAGGCCACGAGCAACTTCGTCTCCCGCTCTCTCAAGGTCTTCGGAGCCATCGCCTGGCAGTCTGAACACCACTTCGAATCGTGGTCACGTTCAAGACACCACAGACATATGCGGTCTGTGATCTGTAACCGACATCATGAGGGAACAAGTCTTCCTACCCGACATCCCTCGCACACGAAGTCGTCAAAAATATCGACAAAAGATGAGAAAAAGGGGGCGTGGCCAAGATGGCGAAGTGAGCGGACGGCTTCTCCGCCGGCTCCCGCTTTGTTGAGCCCCTAGACCGTGGCTAACTGCTGTATCTCCCCCCGGAGGGCAGGGGAGCAGGCGGCGGAGCCTCTGGCGTGCTGGTGGGGGCGGCCCGGCGGCTCGGAGAGCTGGAAATAAGCCCGCGGCACCCGCCGGAAAAGAGTGGGGATCGTGGCCAAGAGGGGGCGGAGCATCAGGCCGGCGCAGGCAGCGGCGAGCCCGGACGCCTGATTAAGAGAGCACCCGGTCTTGGCGAGGAGGTCGGCCGAGGCACGAGAGACGGCCAAACTAACAGCTGGGGGCCCAGCAACGGCCTGGACCGGCGAGAGCTGAGGCACGGTACTGCAGTGGGGGTGGCCGCACCGGAGGGGCGTGATCCCCGCCCCGGCGGCGGACAAGAGGAGAAAGCACACGGAGTGCAGGGTCGGGGGCACCCCCGCGGCCTCCACAGAGTTTCACGGAGCGATTTCTGGCCCAAAGGGCGGACAACGGCGGCGGACTTAAAGGCAGCGCTGAACGGGACGCGGCCCCGAGTGTGGGGTGCAGGCCCTCCGCCCAAGCAGAAGCGGGACAGACACGAGGCAGACGGAGGCCGGTGAGACGCGAGCGGGCTGGCTGGTCAGAGGAAAGCACAGTGGAAGGGCCCTGGTGCGGGTAAGGACACGTGCGCACGATGGCGCTGCGGCCTGGGGATCAACCCGGTGAGGTGCAGCAGCTGGATCACTAGGGGGGTGACTACGTGAGCCCCCCCTCATCCCACGCCCCCGCAGCCCGCGGAACCGGTTTGGAGGCTGGAGGGGCCCAGATGCCTGAGGGGCGGGCCTGGAGAGAATCAGTCCGCGAACACGGCGATCGAGGGTAGGAAGGCCGGAATCCGACCTACACGTCCCCCACGGAGGCGCACGAGTGATAAGCGCTAGCAGCGGACGGACCGGGTGTGGCAGAGGACCGACTGAGGAGGGGGTCGCGGCCCCCTGCGGCGGCGGTTGCGCCACACACACAGGAGTGAGCGGAGGGCTCCCGGCGGGACACACCTGCAGACCACCGGAGCGCTTCAGCAGAGGCGGGGGGCACCGCGGAGTGAAGACGCGGAGGAGGGCGCCCGGGGCCCCAGAGACGACGAAGCGGGACAGGAGCCCTCGGGGGCGTCTGTGGCACTGAGGAGCCGATCAGTACTGTGTCCCAGAGCACATGGCGGGCAGCAAAGGAGGACGGAAGGGGGAACGCACCCTCCCCGAGCTGCTGGGCAGGAACCAGCAGAGAGTAGACCGGGGACAGCAATCGCCCGGCCCCTCTGGAGGGGCGCCGATGGCGGAGAGCCTCCGATCACCAGATCCTTCATGGAATCCCTTTTCGGCTCCCTACGGGAGGATTGTCAAGCCCTGAAGAAAGAGGTGGCCAGCGAGGTGCGGGAGGTCCGGAGGGAAGTGGACAGCCTGGGAGAACGGGTGGCCACGATAGAAGACACCGGACGGAACAGGGATGAAGAACTAGAGCGACTGCAACAAGAGGTGCTCCGTCTCAGGGATCAACAGATCGACCTCCAGGCACACGCAGAGGATCTAGAAAACAGATCGCGGCGCAACAATATCAGGGTTCGAGGCATTCCGCTCACAGAAGAAGGGAAGGACATGGTGGGATACCTGCAGGCCCTGTTCCGAGAGGTCTTGGGAGAGTCGGACGGGCTCCACATCCGGATAGATCGGGCGCATCGAGTGGGGCCGCGGCGCCGGGCATCGCTGCCGCCCCCGGACATCCTGGCCTTTCTCCCGGACTTCCCGCTCAAAGAGCGCATCCTGGCAGAGGCTCGGAAGAAGCAGCCCCTCACTTTCCGGGGCCGCCCAGTCGCCTTGTATCAGGATCTTTCAGCCATCACGCTTCAGAAACGGAAAGCGTTCAAACTCGCCACCGACTTCCTGAGGTCGCACGAAATACCACACGCCTGGGGACACCCG
This sequence comes from Triturus cristatus, assembly GCF_964204655.1. Taxonomy (NCBI): domain Eukaryota; kingdom Metazoa; phylum Chordata; class Amphibia; order Caudata; family Salamandridae; genus Triturus; species Triturus cristatus. The sequence goes on along the minus strand of NC_140581.1, from coordinate 1,182,514,102 downwards.
TTTAGACTCATATTCCGATGGAATGGCACTATGCATCAACTACGTTCCCTGCAGGAGACCTGCGAGGTCTTCGGCGCCGGAGGAGGAGGCGGCCCCACGGAGGCGGGGACGCGCCGACAGTGGCGGATGGCAGCGGGTATCGAGGCGGCACAACCAGGCACGAATTGCGAGGCCAGACTCACCCACCATTAGAGCCAGCATGGCGGAGGCGGTGTCCGAGGTGGCGGAGAATACTGGACTAAGTGACACGGCGCCGACAGCATAGGTCTGCTCCGGGGGGAGATCACCACAGCCTTCTACACTGAGCAGGTTTGGGGGCCGGATGGGGGCGGGGGCGGGGGGAGGGGGGGTTCGGTGGCAGGACGTCCACTGGAGTACTTTACCAAAGACTTGTCCCTTGAGGGCTGGACTTGGACAATGTTGACTCAGGTTGAGGGGAGTGAGAGGGGGGCATTGCCCGGGGGGGTTCGGGAATTGTTGGCACGTTGCCGAGGGGTGGGTGGCGGGGTGGTAGGGGTGCTTGTTGCAAGAATTGGGGAGGGGAGGGGAAGAGGGGGGGGGGACTACGGGAGCGGGGTGGGGGAGGGGGGGAAGCAGGGGAGGTGGGGGGGAAGTCCAGCGCGTGCCCGGAAACACGGCCGCAGTGGCGGCGCACATACTCAGATCCGTGGGTTCTTGTGGGGGCCCTGCTGTCAAACTTGCCACCGCCAATGACGCCCACGGCACTTAAAATTGTCACATTGAATGTCAGGGGCCTCAACAACCCGATCAAACGGCGAGCCGTCCTCTCCCTTTTGAAAGGCACCCGGGCCGATATTTGTCTTCTACAGGAGACACACCTCCTGCCCCGCGACTGTGCTAGACTGCGCTCCTCAGCTTTCCCCACCCAGTTCTTCTCGTCCAGTAACACTAAAACAGCGGGGGTGGCGATACTGGTTGCCCGGCACTTCCGTGGAGAAGTGCTCCACAAACAGACGGAACAAAAAGGCAGGCTTTTAGCGTACAGATTCAGGATAGCCGGCCTCCCCTTCACGGTAGGGTCCCTTTATAGCCCTAACGAGCATCAAGAACGTTTCCTCAGCGCGGCGCTGGGCGCGGTCACAGCCACACCGGACAGGCACATTATTGTAGGGGGAGACTTTAACATGATCTTTGACGCTGCCCTCGACAGGTCCGCCCCTCGCTCGCCGCAGACTGGAGAGTTCTCGGCGGGGTGCAAGGCCCAGCTGGCGGCTATGGACCTCGCAGACCTCTGGCGTCACCTACATCCGGCGGAAAGGGATTATTCCTTCTATTCGCACGCGCATAAGACCTATGCGCGGCTAGACCATTTTTTGGTCACTGGGCCAGTCTGCGTGCTGGCCACGGCGGCGGGCATTGGGGTGGTCTCCATGTCAGATCACGCCCCGGTGACGGCTACCTTCTGTCTGCCGCCGATTTCTCCACCCCCCAGAGTCTGGCGTCTACGGGACGCATTACTACATAGACGAGAGGTAGTCCAACAAGTGACGATGGCGATTCGGGACTACTTGGCCCACAACGAGACCTCTGACATGTCGCGAGCGGCGCAGTGGGCAGCGCTAAAGGCGGTACTCCGGGGGGAATTTATTGCGATCTCCGCGGCGGATAACGCAAACCGGCGACAGAAACGGGAGGAGCTCACGCAGCGGGTTCGGGAACTGGAACACATACACAGGCGGACAGGCGCTCCACGGGTCTGGCGGCAGCTCGCGGGAGCAAGGAAGCTCCTGACGGCTCTAGACATGGACCGCACGGAGTACGGGGCGCTACGCCTCCGGCACGCCTATTACACGGGGGGGACAAATGCGGTCGGTTATTAGCGAGCAAGTTGAGAGTAGCGCGGCAGAGTCAGACGGTGAAAGCGATCACCGACCCCACAGGGCCGACGGCCACAGAGGATGCCCATATCGCGGAGCTCTTTCGCAGGTATTATGCGGACTTGTACGCGGGGGACCCCCCGGATGCACCCGCCACAGCAGACTACCTTGATTCGGTCTCTTTGCCGTCCCTGACACCCACACAGGCGGAAGCACTGGATAAAGAGATCCGGATAGAGGAAGTTATCTCCGCCATCGCCAAGCTTAAGCACGGTAAATCCCCAGGCCCAGACAGGTATAACTCCCTCTTCTATAAGACGTTCTGTGCGTCGCTCGCACCGATCCTTACGCGGTTGTTCAATTCTTTTGCGACGCAGGGAGCCATACCGCCGGACCTGTTGCGGGCGTCCTTAGTGGTCATCCCCAAACCGGGGAAGGACCGGTCACAGTGCAGCTCTTACAGGCCGATATCGCTCTTAAACATCGATCTCAAGCTTTACACCGGGATCTTGGCAGGCCGCTTGGCCCCACTCCTCCCGGGGTTAATAGATCCGGATCAGGCGGGTTTTGTGCCGGGGCGACAGACAGTGGACAACACCAAGAGAATCACACACCAATAGAAAAAGCGTCGCGGATCCCCGGGGAAAGAATGACGCCGAGAAGGCGTTTGACAGGGTCCACTGGCCGTACTTGGAACAGGTCTTAACGAAGGTGGGGATAGGGGAGAAATTCCGCTGCATGATCTTCAATTGCTACCGATCCCCGACCGCAGTAGTGAGAGTGAACGGATACAGCTCCCAGAGCTTTGACATAGAAAGAGGCACGAGACAGGGCTGCCCGCTGTCGCCTTTACTTTTCGCAATATATATGGAGCCCTTCGCGCAGCGGGTGTGGGACAATCCGGCGGTGAGGGGGGTGAAGTTCGGAGGCTTCAGTCACGCCGTAAGCCTATATGCGGATGATGTGATCTTCTCCCTGGATGACCCGCTTTCTGCCTTGCCGGCCTGTATAGCCGAACTCACCTCATTTGCGGCGGTGTCGGGATTCAGGATGAATATGGGGAAGTCAGCGGCTTTGGATCTCTCCTTAGCACCGGGAACTAAAGCCCTATTACGGCAAAGTGTTCCGATACTTTGGTCTTCGGACTCGGTGTCCTATTTAGGGATCCAGCTAGCCCCCACCCTGCCGGCAATGGTAGCAGCAAACTATGCCGTCTTGGGCATGAAGGTTCGACGGGAACTAACTCGATGGGACCGAGGTACCCTTTCATTGCTGGGGAGAGTGGCGGCAGTCAAGATAACAATCCTGCCTCAGATATTATACTTGTTTCGGGCGCGCCCGCTGCAGCCTCCGGCGGAGTGGCTTCGGAAGATGCAATCCGATCTGGGGCGTTTTATTTGGCAGGGCCGGAAACCCAGGATGCGAAGGGCGCTCTCGATGTTGTCGACGGAGGCGGGAGGTCTCGGAATCCCGGATCTTCGTAAATACTTCTACGCGTCACAGCTACGTTATCTTGTGGAATGGAGCCGCTGGGAGTCAGACAAACACTGGCTCTTCCAGGATCAGGCGGTGGCGGGGCGGCCTCTACAGGAGGTACCATTCCTGCGTCGAGTTCACCGTCCAGCTAATCTTTACGCCTCCTTTATCACTAGAGTAACCTTGCGGATCTGGGATGCCACAAATTTGGTGCATGGCTTGATGTCATTCCCCTCCCCGCTGACACCAATAGTGGATAATCCGGACTTCACTCCAGGACTAGAGAGAGGAGCGTTTGAGCACTGGCGGTCGGCCGGATGCCAGGCTTTGTGCCATTTGTACGGCCCAGAGGGAGTCCTTCCCTTCACAAGCTTCAGACAGGAGTATGCGCTCCCGGAATCCGAAAGATTGTGGTACCTGCAGGTTCGCCATTGGGCGCTGAACCCTCGGGTACGGGAGGCGGCTGACAGGCGACTCCACCCTTATGAGCGCTGGCTCCTGACACGCACATCCGACACAAAGCTAATCAATGACCTGTACAGGTTTCTCCAGACACCCGCTTCACACTTATATAACCCGGGCAGGGAACGTTGGGAAAGAGAACTTGGAAGGTCCCTGAGTCATGCCGAATGGGAGCAGGTCGCTTATAGGGCCAGACACTCGGCCTATCATGTCGGCCCAACGGAGACCTTTACTAGGGTCTCCACGTACTGGTACTACACTCCGGAACACATGCACGAAATGGACCATAGTAAAGTGGCTAACTGCTGGAGGGGTTGCGGGCAGATAGGAACGCTGACGCACGCATTGTGGGATTGCCCCCTGCTAGCCGCCTTCTGGAGGGAGGTGATCGATAATGTGGATTCACACTTTGACACCGAAATACCGTGCTTCCCGGCTTATACCCTATTGGGCCTCCCAAATGGGCTAACATATCCCTTAAAATCCCGCAGAGGCAGACTGATTGCCATTGCTTTGGGGTCGGCAGTCCAGACGATCCTAGTACATTGGCGTTCACCCACGATCCCCAGAGTCACGGGCTGGTTGCACAGATTGTGGCATGTGCTGGGGATGGAGAAAATGTCGCTGGCGGTGGCGGGCGACGCGGAGCAGTTTAACGACCTTTGGCAGCCGTTTCGGTCCCTACTGATCACGGAATTTAGAGAAATGACCTGCCCAAGATTTCTGAGACTCCTGCGGCTTACTGCGCGGGAGGAGGCCTCCTGAGGTGCCTGATGGGAAGTATCAGTGTACGGACCCGGGGACCGGGAAGGACCCACCGGAGGCACGCGCTGGACCGAGAGGGGGAAGGGGAGGGGGGGCTGGAGGGGGGGGCATCGGGAGTTGGGAAGGGCAGGGTGGGAGGGTTAGGGGGGGTTGTTGGGGGTAGAAATTTGGGTTACTTACTAGGTATCGGAGCAGAAGGGGGCCCTCCTGGACAGGACAAGAGAGTGGATCTGGCGACACGGGAGGGGGCTCGGAGTTTTGAGGGACGGTGACCTCCCTGCGGTTTCTTAAGACAGCTTGTATCACAGGAGGGGCTACAGACGGGGTTCACCTTGGAGGACAGTCTTACAGCGCTCGCCCGTGGGAGGGAAGGGGTCTCTTTGGTTCCGTTTAAGGCTAATCGCGGCCGGCCCTGTGGGGTTGTAGGCGGCATGCTGTGTATAGTGATGTCCTCATGACGCGAGTCACTGGGCTCTGAGACAGGCTGGTTCTTTTGGGGAGTAACGTGCCGGCCCGCAGGGTTGTAGGCGGAAGTTACTGATGTTGTCGGTGATACCTGGTTAAGACTAATAAAAAGATTTAAACCTAAAAGATGAGAAAAAGCCTGCCAAAAAGCGTCAGAGGGGTAGCTCTTCCCGGATCGGCACTTAACTGGTGCGGAAAGAAAAGAACTAACGTCCGCGCACCTGGGTGGCGCTTATGTAGGCACCCCGACGTCATAACCGACGCTACTGATGCCATCAATGTCACACGGAGCCGAATGGAGCCCCCGACATCACGCACAAGGTGTATTGCTCAGCAAAACTTTCCAGATCCAGCCTGACGCCTGGGAAATTCAAAGGTAAGGAATCTGCAGCTAGAAGTCTCTATCAGATGAAAAGCGTCACCTAGCAAGTGAAGCATTGGAATATTCCAACGTGCAGAACTGCTGACATTGCGCGTTCTCTTCGATGGCGAAAAGATCTAAGCAAGGCTCTCCCCATGGATGAAAGAAACCTCGCACAACCTCCGAAAAAAGACGCCATTTGTGATCTATCATGCACCAGCGGCTGAGTTTCTCCACCGTGGCATTCAGAGATCCTGCCAGGTATTGAACCACCACGGACATGCCCTGATGTTCTAGCCACTTCTAGAGACAAAGTACCTCCTGACATAGGGTCTACGACCCCACCCAGCCCTGTTTGTTGCAGTACCACATGACGGTGGTGTTGTCCGTGAACACCTGCACTACTCTCCCTTTGACAGAAGGAAGGAATGCCTTCAGTGCAAGACTGTTCGCCCGAAGCTCCAGAAGGTTGATGTGGAGCCCGAACTCCGCCTGAGACCAGAGGCCTCTGATCTCCACCTCCCCATGTGGCCATCTCACCCCAGAAGTGATACATCTGTCACCACTGTGAACTCTGGTTGGGGAAGGGAGAGGGATCTACCGTTGACCCAATCCTGGTTTGTCAGACACCACTGCTATTGGTGTGCAGTGCCCTCCGAAATCTGGACGCAATCGGAAAGAGTCCCCTGATGCTGTGCCCACTGGGACTTCAGGTCCCCCTGCAGAGCCCGCATATGCCACCTGGCATAGTCCACCAGCAGGATGCAGGAGGCCCAGTAGCATCAGGGTCAGTCTGACCGAAACCCGGGATAGAGGTTTAAAGATTGCAATCATAGCCCGACTATCCCGGACTCGCTGTTTGGGAGGATAAGCCCGAAATGGCGCTGTATCCAGAACCGCTCTGATGAAAAGGAGCTTCTGAGAGGGAATCAGGTGTGACTTTGGCACATTGATGCTGAACCCCAGCGAATGCAGGAGGCTGGCCGTAGTCTGGAGGTGGGAGACAACAGCCTGGGGCGAGCCCGCCTTTAACAGACAGTCGTCGAGATAGGAGAAGACTGGAACCCCTGATCTGCACAGATGAGCTGTGACCACCGCCATCGCCTTTGTGAACACCCTAGTTCCGCTGGTAAGGCCAAAGGGGTGCACAGTAAACTGAAAGTGCTCGTGGCCTACCGCGAACGGTAGGTAACGTGTCCTGCAAGTCCAACGCTACCATCCAGTCTCCGGGGTCAAGGGCAGACAGGACCTGAGCCAGAGTCAACATTTTGAACTTCTCCTTCCAGAGGAAGCGGTTGACTTTCCTGAGATCCAAGATAAGACGCAAACCCTTGTCCTTCTTGGGCACCAGAAAGTAGTGGGAACAACAACCACGACCTACTTCTGGGGCAGGAACTCACTCAATGGCTCCCTTGGCCAAGAGAGCCGTAACTTCCTGTTGGAGAAGGGCCAGGTGATCCTCCGACATGCGATGGAATTGAGGTGGCATGGATGGAGGGGTAGTCTCGAAGGGGAGGGAGAAGCCCCTTTGGACTATCTGCAAAACCCACCTGTCTGACGAGATGTTGAGCCAGTATGGGAGGTGATAGGGGATTCTGCCGCCCACTGGCAAATGGTGGCCCTGAAAGGTCCGACTAGGAGGGCTTGGAGGCTGCTACAGAGGGGGGTTGGTGGACTGGCCCACCCGCTGGCCCCCAGACCCACGACGGTGGGTCCCATGTCCCCGGCCGCGCAGAGGCTGGATGGCTTGTGCAGGCCTGCGGCTCTGGACGGAACATAGCGGGACACCCCTGCCGTAGCCATGAAAGGGGCGAAAAGCAGACTGCGAGGGGTTAGAGGTAGAATCAAGGCCCAAGGACCTGGCCGTAGCCCTGGAATCATTAAAGCGCTCATCAAAGGGCATGTCCAAAAGCATAGCTTGGACATCCCCCGAAAAGCCAGTGTACCTCAACCAGGCGTAGCGTCTCAGGGCTACTGAAGCTGAAATCGTCCTGCCCAACGAGTGGGCAATGTCCTGCCCACAATGTACGGCGAACTTCACTGTGTCTCTCCCTTTGGCAACTGCATGAGAGAGCACAGCCTGGGCCTCCTCCGGGCACTGAGGCAGCACCTGCGTGATCGTATCCCACACAGAGTGGGAATAAGGGCCCAAGAGACATGTGTTGTTCACGGACCGCAGTCCTATGCTGGAGGAAGAAAACATTTTCTTCCCAATGTGGTCCAGCTTCTTGGATTCCCTATTAGGTGGAGCGGTAGGGAATGCGCCCTTGGAAGTCCAGACTTGGACCACCAAGCTCTCAGGGGTGGAGTGTTGGGAGAGGAAAATGGGGTCACCCGGGGACGGGCGTTGGGCAATCATCCTATCCATTGGAGCCCCTGTATTGGGCTTGGACCAAGTGCCCAAAAGGATGTTTGTGAGGGCCTCATTGAATGGCAGTAGGGACTCCGAAGAGGCCGCTTCCGGTTGAAGCACCTCAGTCAGGAGGTTACTCCTGACCGCCACCGTAGGAAGCTCAAGGTTTAAGGCCTCAGCCGTCCTACGCAACAACACTGCGTATGATGCACCCTCCTCCGTAGCCACGGTAGGGAGAGATAGCATGCCAAGTTCTGGGGAGGTGTCGAGACCACTGGCCACACCCAACTCCTCTCTCCAGTCTCGTTCTTCTAACTGGTCTGCCAGAGGGTCCACAGACCCCTCCCAGTCCTCCATGCCCTCCTCTGATAGCCACTCAGGGCAATAGGGAACACCAGTGGAGAACAGTGGTACAAATGTACCAGTCGGCGCCGGTCTGGCCGCCGGTCAACGCCGGTCCGGCTCCGTGTCCACAACAAGTGGGAGGCTGGGGTCAACGTCGGCTGGGGACACAACCGGCGTCGGAGGAGGCGGAAGTGTTGCCACTGGATTTGACACCGGAGGAGGTGTCACGAGGTCGATAGCCACTGATCCGGACCCAGGCCTGCATCCCTGGGGCCCCTGCGGTGCTGGGGCTGAAGCCGCCGGCATGGAAGGCCTAGAGCCCCCAGCCGAGTCCGCGGGGCTCAAATGTGCGCCGGTGAAGTCAGGCTGCCCAAAAATAGAGTGGAGGGCTTCGTAAAAACTATAAAAGTTGGGCAGGGGTCGCTCCGGCTCCCAAAAAAGGAGGGAGGCTTGGAGTCGACCCAACAGGCTCCACGGGTGGAACCGGATGACTACCATCTGCATCTCGCATCGCGTTGGCCGACGGACTGGGAGAACGCGAAGAGCGACAGTGCTTTTTCGCCTTCTTTTTGTGCTTCAACTTACCCGAAGACGAAGACTTCGACGAGGAGTGGTGGTGATGGCTCCGCGACCGGTCCCGCAATCTCCCTTTCGACTGGGACCTCGAGCGGTGTGGAGCCGACTGCGGTGCCTCCGGGAAGCTTTCAGGACCGCTCCAGCAAAGACTTCGGGTTCATGGCCCGGCAGTTGGAGCATGACTTCGGGTCATGGTCGCGCTCCAAACACCAAAGGCAAACGAGGTGCGGGTTTGTAACCGGCATCAATCTTGAAGCCGGTTCGAGGACGGGACAGCCCTACCTGCACCAGGAGTCGAACGACTCGAAAAGATGTCGACATAAGTAGCAAAAAGACAGTCAAAAGGTGATTAGCAAATGCAATTCTGAATGCGCCATGGGTGTGGAACAGCAGGCACAGTTTCATTAAGCTATGGAGCCTGTGCCCATTTAACTGATAAGAGTTATAGTTAAACCTGTGCATTACATTCACCCACTCATTGAAGTCCTTGTCTTACTTACTGGACTCCATTAACGGAAGACACTGTGTAGTGACAGGCTCAAAAGTCATGAACACGGCAGTGGGTCCTGCGATATTCTGAAACTAAGGAAGTGTACAACATTGCAAACTCTAAATTTGCATGTCACCACCATGAGATACAAAGAAGAAATTTCTTTTAAAAAAAAGCTCTTAAATTCCCACTTACGATATTTTGAATTTGCTCAAGCGCATCCATGATGTTTGAAAGTGCAAACTGTTAAAACATGAAATTCACAGCAATATATTTATTCATTTATTTAATACTACATAAGCATTAGTTGTAACTTGTTTAGCGTTAATTCATTACAAAAAATCATTATTTACAATGGCAACCTAAAACATCTAGGTTTGTAGTTGTATAATGTTACCTTTGCAGCTTTGGCATTTCTAATGGTAATCAGCTGCTGGGCAATCACAGACAGAACTTCAATGTCAATTCGGTTAAATTCGTCAAAGCAGCACCAGGCTCCCGACTGCGCCAAACCGCTGAAGAAACGTCCCATCATCTTAAGAAAAATAGCAGCTTAAATGATTATGCACACCCCAGTACATTCAAAAGGATGATCCAGTCATCACTGTCGAAAGGTAGTTCAAAATGTGTTTTACTGTTACACAAACAAATTATATACATTATTTCAAAGCCATTAAAGAGATGTAATGCATTTCATATAGTCTTCATACTTTCGAGGGGGTGTAACTTCTTCTACACTAAGCCATACTCAACATGGTTCTATTTCTTATATTTCTGCTGCCGGACTGAAACAAGGGGAGCAGCATCAGACTACAGAAACACAAATGCAAATGATGCTGGCATTCCCAAAGAAATATCGGTTGCAAAAGAGCAGAGACGGGTACTCGCTCACATCGTATTTCATGTTCTCTGCGAAATCGATGTGCACAGACTTGATCGGTCACCATGCCGCTTTCTGGATACTAGGACTTGTGTGAATAGCCAATTTGGGTACACGCTCGAAAATCGACTTTGTCCATCTAGCGTCCCATTACGCTGGGCCGATGGCCCAACAATCAATGCTGATTTCTGCACTACTCCCGATAGAAGAATGGAGTTTTAATCATATTCTAGTTACCTCGCCAAATATCAGGGTGAACGGCCTTGCACTGGTCTCAGTTTGGACTACTACCTGACATGTGTCTATGCTGCCGAGTTATTATCGCGCCCTGATGAAGTCTCTGTGGGAGACAAAACGCGTTAGCTATGGCTTTGTGGACTTTAATGGAAATACAATAAAACACAGTCTAAAACAAGAAAAGGTCACGCCTGAAATCTGGAATTTTCTGTGTGTGCACATTGTATAATACATGGATATGTAAGCAAATATAGGGTGCTGAACCAAGTGTGTTATGTCCAGTCATCACTGTCGAAAGGTAGTTCAAAATGTGTTTTACTGTTACACAAACACATTATATACATTATTTCAAAGCCATTAAAGAGATGTAATGCATTTCATATAGTCTTCATACTTTCGAGAGGGTGTAACTTTTTCTACACTAAGCCAAGCTCAACGTGTTTCTATTTCCTATATTTCTGCTGCCGGACTGAAACAAGGGGAGCAGCATCAGACTACAGAAACACAAATGCAAATGATGCTGGCATTCCCAAAGAAATATCGGTTGCTCACATCGTATTTCATGTTCTATCGCAGGCAAAATGTATTTCTCCAGAGAACTGATTTCCATAGAGCTGTTACCGGAATAGTTCAGATATGCCTTGAAAGGGCTTGTGGAACTCTTGGTTAAGACATGCGTTATGATGTAGTCACGCCTTTTACATAGGAAAAGACAATCACAACCGCCTGTCCAATTCTCTTGAGTGGATGGTTACTGGGGTCATATGACCCTTACAATCAGCACTCAAAACACTCAGTCCGCAGCAGAAAGTGTGTGTGAGTAGTCCACGGCTTAATTCAAGGGAGATGTCTGGGGTGAATGTTGTTATAGTGCAATACAATTATCACATTCAGAATAAAGCTTGACTGCCCAGGTTCCGCGCTCACGTCACTTATATCTCATATATGTATTTACAAGTTAATCAGTAAACAAATCTCTATGAAGCACCGAACACAGTACATTACACCAATGCGACACAACAATGATACAATGAGGCGATAATCTCACAATAAGAATGTTCATTTTGAGTGAATACTTAGGAGGTATTATGCACTACTCAGTAGTGAAACAAGAGCCCCTGGCCAAACAAACTATACAGTGTTCACAAGGTAATGTTGACCATGCTAAATGATCACTAAGCTCAGAATACCAAGGCACCCATGAAATACAGTGCGGATACCTAAGCACAAGGTCCATTAACAGCTACTATTCGTGAAATCTTACGGACGTTCGGGTTAAATAATTGACCAGTACATAGGTCTCTCTTTGGTATCTGGTTAATATTTGCAACCGTAGATGTCTGCCAATATTCCAACTGTATAAATAAAAGCAAAAAATAACAATCATAGTATAGAGGAAAGGAGACCCTTTATTGACATGCAGAGTTACAGGTGAAGCCCCTAGTGCCACCTCTGGTGGGACATCATGTATATACCCTCCAGACAGACTAAAACAGAGAACAGGGCAGGAAAAAGACAGGGTTATCGCCCGTTTCCTACTCAAACTCCATCTTTCAAATGCCATTCTTGAAGTAAAATAAATACTCACAGTTAGAGGTAGCCATAAAACAGGTGCACCAGTAATATTGGTGAAGCCTTCATTTGTATTTCACTTGCTCTAATGTTTCTGAAAGGTTTTGCTAGAGATGACTATGTGTAATGTTCACAAACAATATACTTATTTAAAGAAAAATAAAGATAAAGTGATCCGCGTCACCCAGAGCCTTGAACAGCAGGGCCCTCTCTCTGATGTTGATATGGAGCTTGGACACCGCCGGAGACCAGAGGCCTCTGATCTTCGCTTTCCCATGTGGCACCACCATCCCAGGAGGGACGCATCCGTCACCACTACATGCTCTGGTTGGGGTAGGGAGAGGGATCTGCCACTGACCCAATCGCGGTCCGTGAGCCACCACAGCAACTGTATTGCAGTGCCCTCCGAGATCAGGACGTGGTCGGACAGGTTGCCCTGATGTTGAGCCCACTGGAACTTCAGGTCCCACTGCACAGCCCGCATCCGCTACCTGGCGTGATGTACCAGCAGAATGCAGGAGGCCATCAGACCCAGCAGCCGTAGGGCCATCCTGACCGAAACTCGAGATAAAGGCTGAAAGATCAGAATCAGAGCCTGAATATCCCGAAATCGCTGTTTGGGAGGATAGACCCGAAACTGCGCCGAGTCCAGAACCGCTCCGATGAAGAGGAGCTTCTGGGAGGGACTCAGATGTGACTTCGGCACGTTGATGAAGAACCCCAGCGAATGCAGGAGGTCGGCCGTAGTCTGGAGGTGGGAGACGACTGTTCGGGGCGAGCCCGCCTTCAACAACCAGTCGTCAAGATAGGGAAAGACTGGAACCCCTAATCTGCGCAGATGTGCTGCGACCACCGCCATCACTTTCGTGAACACCCGAGGGGCACTGGTGAGGCCGAAGGGGAGCACGGCAAACTGAAAGTGCTCGTGGCCTACCATGAACCGCAGGTAACGCCGGTGGGCCGGCAGGACGGGGATGTGGAAATAAGCGTCCTGCAAGTCCAATGCTACCATCCAGTCTCCAGGGTCTAGGGCAGCCAGAACCTGAGCTAATGTCAGCATCTTGAACTTCTCCTTCCGGAGGAAGGCGTAGACGCTCCTGAGGTCCAAGATAGGTTGTAGGCGCCCTTTGCCCTTCTTGGAAACCAGAAAGTAGTGGGAGTAACAACCCCGTTCTACTTCTGGGCCAGGAACGCGCTCGATGGCCCCCTTGGCCAAGAGGGCTGTAACTTCGTCCTGCAGAAGTTGCAAGTGATCCCCCGACACGCGGTGGTACTGCGGTGGCATGGCTAGAGGGGTCGCCTAGAAGGGGAGGGAGTAGCCCCTTCGGACGATTTGCAGCACCCACCTATCTGAAGTGATGGTACGGCAGTGGAGCAGGTGATGGAGAACTCTGCCTCTCACTGGCGTGGAATGGGCCTGAAAGCCCGGACTAGGAAGGCTTTGAGGCAGATGCTGAGGGGGCGGATGTGGACTGACCGGATCTCTGTCCCCCTGCTCTGCCACGGCGGAATCCACGTCCGTCACCGCGTTGAGGCTGGTTCTGCGGCCTGTGGCTGGACGAACCGGCGGGGGTGCCCCTTCCTTGGCCACGAAAGGGGAGAAAAGCAGAAGTTTGCTGGTGCTGGACCGACAGACCCAAGGACTTGGCCGTAGCCCTGGAGTCCTTAAAGCGCTCCAGCGCACTATCTGCCTTGTCGCCAAAAAGACGACGGCCATCAAAGGGCATGAGTGCTCTGGACATCCCCTGAAAAGTTCGTGGACCTCAGCCAGGCGTTAATGTTAATGTTATTGGGTATTTATAGAGCGCGCGGCTACTCCCAGGAGTGTCCCGAAGCTAAAAGAAAAAAAAGACCAGTGACAAAACACAACTGTGGAGCCCCAAGGCCGCTGATCAATCATACAAACAGCCAAGTTTTGAGCTTGCGGCGAAAACTAAGAAGATCCCCCTCCTGACGCAGATCAAGAGGTAAGCTATTCCAGAGCCAGGAGCCACTACTTGGAAGGAACGTCCACCCAATCGAGAGCGAAGAAACCTTGGGGTCTGTGAGAAAAATGAATTAGAGGACCGCAGGTTTTGAGAGGGAACATAGAGCTGACATCTATTTCTCAATACGGAGCCCCAATGTTATGGATGGCCTTAAAGGCCAACACCAAAGCCTTGAAGTTCACCCTCTTGCGTACTGGGAGCCAGTGCAAGGACCTAAGGTGTGGGGTCATATGGGTCCTGTAGTCAACCATAAGTATGGCTCTAGCTGCGGCATTCTGTACCACCTGAAGGCGGCTGCTCAGATAGTCCGGCAGGCCAAGGTAAAGAACGTTGACATAATCAAGACGCGACAAGATCAATGCTTGCACAACTATCTTCCTATGGGATACTGAAAGTAACTGGAGAAAATTGCGCATCATTTTCAATAAGCCGAAACAGGTGCCTGCTACCGTCTGGACTTGGGATTTCATGGACATATCCTTGTCCAGTTTGACCCCCAAATTCTTGACCGTAGTGGCTAAGGTAGTAGGAGGGGACATGTTTGATGGCCACCATTCACACCACTCATCCCCAGGATTGCAGCTGAAGAAAATGATTTCAGATTTCTCCGAATTGCAGAGAAGTTAGTTCTGCTTAAACCACCCGAATACTGTGGATAAACAAAGATTTATCATCCTCCCATTGAGAGCTTCGCCCTTACCACATGTAAACTATAGTTGAGTATCGTCGGCGTAGGAGATGATCTTGGCGCCAAAGTGTTCAATCGATAGTGCCAGAGGGGCCATAAACACATTGAACAGGGTTAGACTTAAAATAGATCCCTGAGGGACGCCAACATTCATGGGTAAAATAGATGCCGCGAAAGGAGGGGACCAGACTGTTTGCTGGCGATTTTCCAAATAGGATCTGAACCACTGAAGGACATTGCCTCCGATACCGCATCCTTGAAGGCGACCCAAAAGTAGTTCATGAGGAACGGTATCGAAGGCCGTGGACAGGTCAAGCAGTATCAAGACTGCCTTCCCGCCTTTGTCCAGTGTGGACTTAATTGATTCTGATATCTCCAGGAGAGCTGTTTCCGTGCTGAAATTGGCACGGAAACCAGATTGGCTCGGATGTAAAACACCATTGGTTTCGACAAACTCCCCCACGACCTGATTTACAAATTTCTCCAAAGCCTTGGAAAAAAACGGTAGCAGCGAAATAGGTCTATAATTGCTGGCTATCGAAGGGTCAGCAGATGTTTTTTTTTAAAGTGGGAGAACTTTCCAGTGCTTCCAACTATCAGGCACCAATCCTTCAATTAATGATAGATTCAGAACCTTATTAACAGCCGGGTTTATCACCTCAGCAACAGACGGGAGAACCTTCGCAGGACAGGGATCAGAGGGAGAGCCTGATTTCAGCGAGCGTAAAATTTTTAAAGAGTGTTCCAGCGTAATCGTAGGGAATTTCAATAGAAACCCCCCAGCCTTGAGTGAGAGAGGCTGGGTGTTATCCAAGTTGCCTACTGAAAATGAAGATGCAACTCCAAATGAAGCTTGTATTGTAGAGATTTCGCCACCGTCGTTGCAATCGCTCTTCCCAGCGAGTCCGTGGTGTCAAGTCCACATCTAATGGAATACCGTGCTGCATCACGCCCCTCAGCAAGAGCCGGGGCGAGCCGTGTCCTGGCCTCCTCTGGACACTGGGGCAGCACGTCCGCCACCGTATCCCACAGAGAGTGGGTGCAACGTTCATAAGGCATGCGGTATTAATGGACCACAACCCAAGACTGAGTGCGGAAAACAGTTTCTTGCCAAACTGTTCCATCCTTTTGGATTCCCGGTCCGGAGGTGCGGACGGGAAGGCGGTTTGGGACGTGGAGGCCTGGATAACCAGACTCTCAGGGGTGGGGTGTTCGGACAGAAAGCAGGGGTCGCCTGGAGGTGGGCGGTGGTGCCGGGCCACGGTCCGATCCACAGGAGAGACTGTGGAGGGCTTAGACCAAGTGCTCATCAGAACGTCGGTGAGGGCCTCATTAAATTGCAGCAGAGGCTCCGAAGAGCTTACTGGTGGTTGAAGCACCTCAGTGAGGAGGTTAGTCCTCACGGCCGCTGCAGGGAGCTCCAGGCGGAAGGCCTTGGCCGCCTTGCGCAGAACCACAGCATAAGTAGCACTCTCCTCCGTAGCCACGGCAGGAGGGGAGATGAAACCAGTGTCAGGTGAAGTGTCTAGACCACTGGCCTCCCCCAGCTCATCTGCCCAGTCCTGACTTAACTGGCACTGCTGTGCCAGAGGGTCCTCAGACCCCTCCCAGTCCTCCCCTTCATCCATGTCCTGGTAATCAGGCAGAAATGGCAGAGCTGGGTCATAGGTGAAAGGCTCACCCATCGAGACCAGAGACGGCGCCGAGTGGCGCCGCTTCGATGCCGGACCCGGACTGAAACCAGGGACAGCATCGTCCGAGGACGGCACCGGGAGCGGCAACATGGAGGTCGGCGCCAGCAGAGGAGTCGTGAGGTCAAGTGGCGTCGACCGGGATCCAGGCCTGGATCCCACGGTGGCCTGCGGCGTCGGGACCGAAGTCAACGACGGCGCCGGGCCCATAGCCGTCGGCTCGCTAGGACCCCCAGTCGGACCTGTGGGGCCCGGAGGCGGGCCGGCAGGCCTCGACGGCGGGAAGAGAGTCCTCATGGCCACGAGGAAGTCTCGAATCTCGCCCGGAGTCGCATGAAGCCCAGGGACCGGAGGGTGTGGGGCTGGATGCCACTCCTGCGGCTCTGGCGAAGCTGCACGGGTGGTGCCACCCGAACCCTCGGCTGAGTCGCGTGACCGCCGAGGGGAGCCAGTTGAGCGATGTCGCTTCTTCGACTTCTTTTTGCCATGCCTCGACTTACCTGAGTGCGAGGACTTGGATCCCGACGAGCGGTGAGGACTGCGGCTCCACGACCGGCCCCTCGACTTCCTCCTCAACCGGCCGACTACCGGATCTCGAGGAGCTTGCGGGACCGCTCCCGCCTAGCTTTCGACGTAAAGGCCCGGCAGTCGGGGCACGGCTTGTCATTGTGGTAGGCCCCAAGACAGTATAGACAACGATGGTGGGGGTCGGTAACATGGCTTGAACCTGGGCATCCCTACCGGCACCAGGAGTCGAAGTTGATCCGAAAAAGATAGACAAAATGTCCAAAAAGTTAGTAAAAAAATGACTAAAGGTACGCTCTTCCCGGATCTGCGCTTGCATGCGCGGAAAAAAGAAGAACTGACGTCAGCGTGTGAGGGCGGCGTCTAAGTACTCCGATGACGTCATCCCGGCGATCACGACGCCGACGACGGACACGGAGCCGCTGACGATGCATACAGATGCGCAGGGGTACTGCTGACGAAAAATCTCTCCGGATCCAGCCTGATGCCTGGGGATATTCTAAGGTAAGGAATCTAACGTGCTTCTTTCAGATCTTTAAAAATCTAACCGCAACTTACCCCATAGAAGCTAACGGGAGCTCGCGGCTGTGTTCTCACACTGCACACGGTCCCCGTGGGTCCCCTGTGTCACTACCTTGGGTGGTTCCTTGGGGTCCCAGCAATTCTACAGGCTCTAGGCCTTGTGTCTAGTTAAGTTGTGGTTCTTATACTACTATATTAGTATATGGTTTGGCTCCCCCCTAGACCCTGATGTGTATTTGTGCTATTTTACTGTCATATTTGAAGTGTAACTTATGTGTTTTGACCTCTAGCCTCATAAAGAGACTAGGAAGGTGTGTTTTAGAAATAAATACATATATTTTATATATATACCTGGTATGGTTGTCTTTCATTTAGCTATTCAAGAGATTATAGACTGGTAAAACAAGCTGCTTTACATTCCTTCAAGATTCAGCCTGAAGGCTGCTCTCCATAGCTACCACTAGGATAGCTTACAATAAAGGTTGTCTTTAACCTATAACCAATAAGGGGTTGTTTGGATTGGTGTAAGGTGCCCACTATAACTAGTGGACAGCATATACCAGGCCAACTTCTCACACCCAGACTATACTAAACTGTTTGTGTAGTATGTCCATGAGCTGGACGGTTGTGCGCTTTCTGTTTTAACACAAAAGTTTGGAGGTAAGCAACCGCCGTGTGCTTACTTCTCTGCTGTTCTTGACCCACAAGAGCTGTCCCGAGCTGTGTAAGAGCGGTTGCGGCTGTGGCCGTCTCGATTAGACAATCGGCTGGACTCGTACTTGAAACTGACCTCACAGTTATGGTACCCCATGCTGTGGATACACTTCTGAATAAGAGAAAGACACAGCACCTTATCAGTGCCATCTGACAGGCTATGAATTAACATTGTTTGCAAAACACATTACAATTAAAAGATGTGTCAGTCTGAACCCAGCCACGTTACTGCCCCTCCCTTCTGAGAATAATGAGATTGATAAACATGATTGTATTTTGCGGACGGAAGAAGAGACAAAAGGGTGGGTAGACCTGACTGATGTTTCCTTATTTGACCCACAAGGAAAACTATATGTCGATGGGTCTTGTTTTAAATTACCAGATGGCACTACAACTGCTGCGTATGCTATTACTACGCTGCGTACAGTAGTTGACACATCATGAGTCCCCTATCAGTCGGCCCAAGCTGCCGAGCTTGTTGCCCTAATTCAAGCTTGTGAATTAAGTGAGGGACTGGTTGTAAATATTTATACTGAAAGCCAATCTGCCTTTGGAGTCGCGCATAATTTTGGGAGACTCTAGGCGGAGAGAGGGTTTCTTACTTCCCATGGCACCTCATATTGCGGTTTCTGTCAGCTTTGACACTCCCTAAGAAATTGGCAATAGTGAAGTGTAGTGCTCACTGGAAAGTCACTGATGATGTAGGTAGGGGAAATGCTTTTGCAGATCAGAAAGCTGAAGAAACGGCACGGACCAAAATGGAAAGAATGGTTGTAGCAGGTCCTGCTAGGTGGGTGCCTGAGGTTACTATGTTTGAAGACACACTTGAGAATGTGAAGGAGATTCAAAGTGAGGCCACAACAGAAGAGTTAGCAGTGTGGCAAGCAAGTACAGCACAATTGAACGATTAGGGATTTTGGATTTATAAGTCAGAGAAGCAGAGATGGATGTCGCCGGATGCATATGTCCTCCTTGTAGTTACAATGGCACACGATCCAGCCCACATCAGTTCTAAGGGTATTTCAAGTTGATAGATCTTGTATGGAAGCATGATAACATTCCAAAGACTGCTGCACATTTAGTGAAGTACTGCATGGTGTGCATGATGCACAACACAGGGAAAGGCACTCCTACCCCACCCAGCAATTTTGCACCACCCACTTTCCCTTTTGAGGTCCTTCAGATGGATTACATCTGCAGGAGAGTGGCATCGACTGCATAGTTGCCCCCAACATTTTGCTGATGTTATGACTGTTTTTTTACTCTAACCAGGCTGTGGGCCTGCTATCCAGGACCCCAGCCTATCTGCTTCCTCTCTAAACTGATGTGAGTACTATAGGTACATACCAATTGGATACTGAAGACACCCTGTGAGCCCCTTGTAGATGGTACCCTAGGTACCCAGGGCATGGGTTCCTCAGAGGCCTACCAGGGGCTGCAGCACTTATTGTGCCACCCCTGGGACAGCCATACAAACTGACACCACCAGACCACTACTGTAGTCTGGGTAAGGTGGTGCATGCACCCCTTACAGGGATATAGGTATCCTGTATACCACTTAAATACAACACATATATCCTCATAGGTCACTGTGAGTGCCCCGACGAGCTAGATCACCGGAAGTATACAAAGACGGACCGCGTTCCCGAAACAGACAAGGAAGTACACAGCGGTCTAGTGGCGCGTACCCACCACGTCGAGAAACGGCCAACGTCATCGGAGGTCCGGCTAAAAGATTGGTGGAGCACGGGCGAGGAGGTGGAGCGTACGGCTGTCCCTGGGAGAAAAGAGGCGGAGACAGGAGTGGTAGGGCGCGGCCGAACGGAAGAGACACGAGCGGGAGAAGTGGAAGACAGAACCGAAGCGGAAGAAAGACCGGAGAGGGGAAGATCGCCAGCAGAAGGACCGGAGCAAGAGGAGCCTCAAGGGGAGCCCAGCAGTACCGACCACAGGACTTCAGCAGCAGATTACACCGTGGTAAAGCCCGGAGGCCCAAAGACAACAGAGGACGCCCCGGGTCCCAGCGCCACAGCCCAGATCCTGGGTCGTGGCTCAAGGCAAGTAAGCTTAAGGGGATCGTTTTGGTGGTGGGCCGGCAGGGGTTGCATGGGGTTATAACCGCGCACCTTTGGCTGTATTTCCGCCACTCCTAGCCGTAGCCCCTACACGTGACCCTCCTGTTTCTTTTATTTTATTTTTATTTTCTTTGAACACGATTCGTAGTTTTTCCTGGTGATGGTAGCACTAAGGATGCAACATAAGGACGACGATTATTAACCCCGGCTACTCTGCTGTTTGTTTATTTTCCCTCCCTTATGAGGACCTCTCGGGGCCGGAGCACCGTAAAGAACAGCACCAAAAGGAAGCACTGAGAAGTTTTTTCCCCGATTGTTTATTGTTCCATCTCAGGAAAGACGACAGCTGAAGCAGAAGAGACTGCCTGAATAGTATTTGATTAGCCCTCTTTTCATTTGTGTATCAAAGATATAAGGAACAGAATGACAAACAATAAAGGAAGCAGTGGCTTCTTTACACCTTAAAGAATCATGCGACTGCTTTTGTGTGTCTAAACCCCTATTATTCCCAAAGCGGTTGTTTTACCTCTACCTCCTTTTCCACCTGGGTCCCGCAGACTATTACAAGTGGTGTCAGAAGTGGGATCTTTTTTTCCCTATATAAACGTGCCGCATCATGACACAACCCGTGCCCATGGAGAACGTTATTTCTCAGTTAGCTGAAGGCCAACGACACCTACAGCTGGTGTTAGAACAACAAATACAAGCAGCGCAGGTGGAACGGGAAAGCCTACAAGGGGCTCTTAAAGAACAGGCCATCCTCATCGCAACAAACCAACAAGTACAAGATACAGCCATCTTACAGCTCACAGACGCCATAGTAAATACTCAGGTTCGCCCAAACGTCCCTGGAACGGTGCTCCAGGAATACCAAGAAGGGGAAGATCCCGATTACTTCTTTTTGAACTTCGAGAGAGTAGCCACCACAGCGGCATGGCCCAAGGAAAGATGGGGTCAATACATAGCTCCCCTTCTCTCCAGCGAACTACAAGCCGCCTATCAATCCGCTAACGCCACCGGTACCAACCCCTACGAGGACGTAAAGAGGGCTATTCTTGAACGGATGGGATTTGACCAGGAGCACTACAGAAACAAATTCCGGAGGGAAAAGTGGTCTGTAGGGGACAACCCCCGAGCCCTGTACTACCGTATACGGGACATGGGAAATCGATGGCTAGCCCCTCACAACTCCACCATGGAGGAAGTGGTAGAAAAAATCTACCTAGAACAATTTCTAGACGCTCTACCGCCTAGTACACGGTCCTGGATCAAACAACATCCGAAGCTCACTTCCACAACAGCAGTAGACCTCGCCTGTGCCTTCCATAGGGCTCCAGACTTTAAGGCTGGCATAGCACGCTCCCAGGGTAACTCCACCCCGACTCGTCCTCAGAATATCACTGTCCCGAGGAGTATAAGTCGGTCAGACAGCAAGCCCCTTATACCGTCCCATCCTGTCCCTAGACAACCCATCTCAGCAGCAGGGCCCAGCGGACAAGGCCCACAGTGTTATAACTGTGCGGAGTGGGGGCATATTGCTAGGCAGTGTCCCCACCGTACCACAACACCCGAACCAATGGAGGTAGGCTATAGCCGTGGTAGGGTTTTCCTAGCAAACACTGGTCCACACCAGTATAAAAAGGAGGTGTATGTAAACGGAAAAAGAAAACAGTCTTTGCTTGACACAGGGTGTCACGTCACTGTAGTGGAAAGTTCCTTGATTTTTCCTCCCCAGATACAGGATACCGAACAAGTAAGAGTGACATGTGTCCATGGGGACACCAAAACGTATCCGATGGCAAAGGTCCGTTTAGAGGTGGACAACGATCCCCACCTGCAGAAAGTAGGAATTATACCCTCCTTGCCAGAGGCGGTCATAATAGGGACAGATCATCCTAAATTCCATTAGTATATGGAGGGGTCAAAAACCCAAGCCCAGACCTGGTTACAGGATGCCCCTTATAACGGAACAAAGTTAGAGACACCAAAAGTCAGGGCAAAGAAAAGCAAGCGGGAGAAAAGACTGAAGAAAAAGAATTATACACAGGCGTCTCTGTCACGTATCGCCTTTCCTCTCTCTCTCACAGGCCCCAGTACAACAAAGCCGTGCAGTTTCCGAACAGCCCAACGAGAGGATAAAGCACTCAAGCATGCTTGGGACCACGCACAAGAACAAACACCTGGACGGGTAGGACCTTATTTTACAATAAAACGGGGACTGTTATCCAGAGTGGTGAAGGAGTTTTCCCTGGTAAAAACACAATTGCTTGTACCAACCACGTTCAGAGAACATGTTCTGCTTTTGGCCCATAACAAAGTAGGGGGAGGACATTGTGGTAGGGAGAAAACCTTACGATACCTTCTGGAGAGGTTTTTTTGGCCAGGTGTGTATAGGGATTTAGCGAGGCACTGTGCTGCCTGTGTCTGCTGCCAATATACCTGCCCGAGACCCCAGCAAAAGCACCTTTACAACCCCTGCCTATCATTGACGTCCCTTTTAAACAGGTTGGTATGGACCTGGTAGGGCCCTTAACTCCCTCGGCCAGAGGACACCGATACATCCTGGTTATAGTAGATTACGCGAGCCGTTACCCTGAGGCTTTTCCCCTATCAACCATGACCACCCCCGCAGTAGCCCAAGCTATGATTACGTCATTTTCCAGGGTAGGATTTTCCTCCGAAATCCTCACAGACCAGGGAACCCCATTCATGTCCCATTTGATGACGCAGGTCTGTAGTATACTGGGAATTGACAAAATAAGAACGTCCGTGTATCACCCCCAAATAGATGGCCTTGTGGAGCGATACAACAAAACGATTAAACACCTCCTCCGCAAGGTCATCTCTGACACCGGAAGGGATTGGGATCGCCAGTTACCTCTGGTTCTTTTCGCCCTAAGAACACATAAACAAAAGTCTACTGGGTATTCCTCTTTTGAATTACTCTTTGGGCGGAAACCCAGGACACTCCTTGACATGGCGGTAGAACACTGGGAGGAGGAGGACAAGGAAGGCAAGCCCCTCTTACAATACGCCACAGATCTAAAAACATCCTTGTTTCATCTATGGGGTTTAGTACATGACAAGATGAAACAGGCACAGGAGGCATAGAAGAAACACTATGACCAAAAAATCCGGCCGAGAGAGTTTAAACCAGGGGAAAAAGTGCTCCTGCTACTCCCCTCTACAGAGAATAAACTACTAATGAAGTGGCAGGAGCCGTATGAGATAGAAAAATAAATAACTCCTGTCACCTATAGTGTGCTACTGCCACATCGCGCCGGTGGCAAACAAATATACCACGTAAACTTACTAAAAAAGTGGGAAGAAAAACAGCCAACCACCCCATCCTATCTCTCGCCTGTACAGACGGACAAGTGGATATATCCCTCCCATCGAACCAGGGCACAGCGCCCGATCCAGTACCAAAAGGGGATGTATTGTCACCCCCACAAAAAGCCCAATTAGAAGCTTTATTGAACCGCTTCCCCGGCCTTTTTTCAACTACCCCTGGTCTAACCTCTTTAGTACAACATGAGATAGTCTCCTTAGAAAAAACGGTCGTAAAACAGAAACCATATCGCATTCCGGCAGCACGTAGGGAAGCCGTGGAGAAAGAGGTAACAGACATGCTTAAAGCTGATATCATCGAACCTTCCCAGAGTAATTGGTGTTCCCCGGTTGTTATTGTGCCAAAACCAGACGGTAGTCTCCGCTTTTGTATAGACTTCCGACAAGTGAACGCCATAACCAAGTTCGACACCTATCCCATGCCCAGAATAGACGAACTGATAGAGCGACTAGGAAAAGCAAGGTTTATGTCTACCCTTGATCTTACCAAAGGGTACTGGCAAATACCATTATCCCCTCAGTCCAAAGAAAAGACCGCGTTCGCAACCCCTTCGTGCCTCTATCAGTTCAAGGTTCTTCCTTTTGGCTTGCATGGGGCACCGGCTACATTCCAAAGGCTGATGGACACCATTTTAAAACCCCACGGGGCATATGCCGCAGCCTATCTGGATGACATCGTCATTTTTAGCCCAACCTGGGGGGACCACCTGCATCACCTAAAAAACGTGTTTTCTGCTGTTCAGATAGCAGGTCTCACGATTAACCCAAAGAAGGCCTTACTGGGCACCAATGAAATTCAATATTTGGGCTATACAATCCAGGAAGGCTATAAAAAACCCCCAAATAAACAAAATAGAAGCCATCAAAAGTATCCCGAGACCAACCACAAAACGAGACATCCGTTCCTTCTTGGGCTTCATAGGGTATTATCGTAGGTTCATACCCCTATTCTCCTCCTTGGCTAGCCCCCTAACTGCACTGTTGACAAAGACACACTCATCACGTATACAGGATTGGACTCATGAGCATGAAGAAAGTTTTCGTGCATTGAAACGTGCCATCTGTACAGCCCCAGTACTGAGCTGTCCCGATTTTAACCAACCCTTTGTCCTCCAAACCGACGCCTCAGGCCTCGGCTTGGGGGCCGTGTTAAGCCAGCCTGATCCCCATGATGACTTAAGACCAGTATTGTACATAAGCAGGAAGCTTTTTCCCCGTGAAGCTCATTATTCAACCATTGAGAAAGAATGTCTAGCGATAAAATGGGCAGTAGAGGCCCTCCAATACTACCTATTGGGAAGACAGTTCATCATTTTAACAGACCATGCCCCTCTTACCTGGCTTTCTCGTAACAAAGACACTAATCCACGTATCCTACCTTGGTTCCTTGCATTGCAACCTTTTTCATTTCAGACAATCCACGTCCTGGGTACGAAACAAGTCAGTGCCGACTACCTCTCCCGACACCCGTCATCGGAATGGCCCCAACGTCCATTCTTGAGGGAGGGGATGTGTGAGAGCCCTGACGAGCTAGATCACCGGAAGTGTACAAAGACGGACCGCGTTCCCGAAACAGACAAGGAAGGACACAGCAGTCTAGTGGCGCGGACGCACCACGTCGAGAAACGGCCGACGTCATCGGAGGTCCGGCTACAAGATTGGTGGAGCACGGGCGAGGAGGCGGAGCGTACGGCTGTCCCTGGGAAAAAAGAGGCGGAGACAGGAGCGGTAGGGCGCGGCCGACGGGAAGAGACGCGAGCGGGAGAAGTGGAAGACAGAACCGAAGCTGAAGAAAGACCGGAGAGGGGAAGATCGCCAGCAGAAGGACCGGAGCAAGAGGAGACTCAAGGGGAGCCCAGCAGTACCGACCACAGGACTTCAGCAGCAGATTACACCGAGGTAAAGCCCGGAGGCCCAAAGACAACAGAGGAGGCCCCGGGTCCCAGCACCACGGCCCAGATCCTGGGTCGTGGCTCAAGGCAAGTGAGCTTAAGGGGATCGTTTCGGTGGTGAGCCGGCAGGGGTTGCATGGGGTTAGAACCGCGCACCTTTGGCTGTATTTCCGCCACTCCTAGCCGTAGCCCCTACACGTGACCCTCCTGTTTCTTTTCTTTTTATTTTATTTGAACACGATTCGTAGTTTTTCCTGGTGATGGTAGCACTAAGGATGTAACATAAGGACGACGATTATTAACCCCGGCTACTCTGTTGTTTGTTTGTTTTCCCTCCCTTATGCGGACCTCCCGGGGCCGGAGCACCGTAAAGAACAGCACCAAAAGGAAGCGCTGAGAAGTTTTTTCCCCGATTGTTTATTGTTCCATCTCAGGAAAGACGACAGCCGAAGCAGAAGAGACTGCCTGAATAGTATTTGATTAGCCCTCTTTTCATTTGTGTATCAAAGATATAAGGGAACAGAACGACAAACAATAAAGGAAGCAGTGGCTTCTTTACATCTTAAAGAATCATGCGACTGCTTTTATGTGTCTAAACCCCTATTATTCCCAAGGGGGTTGTTTTACCTCTACCTCTTTTTCCACCTGGGTCCCGCAGACTATTACAGTCACCCCGAAGGCAGGGTGCTGAGATATGTGTGAGGGGGAACCCCTACCTGAGTAGAACCCCTCTGCAACCTTCGTTAAAACTATTGCGAGGTTGTTTGTAGTGCAGCCATACCATATACTCTTAACCGCATTATAAGTAATCGCGATAGCGTGATAACTTGAGAGTGGCTGCACAGAACCATGTCATGTTTGGTGTCAAACATCGTGGAATCATACCCCCAATGCAGCCATGGGAGTGAGGGCATGATTCCCCCCTGCTAGAGGGGTGATATGGTAAAAGCGGCAGATTTTAGACACCAATTTAAAAGAGCACAAGTAGTACAAAATGGATGCTACCCGCCACCCACACGATTCTGGCTGCCTGTTGCTGGGCAGAACTCCAGCCACAGCAGCTGGACAATAGGGATCTTGTTGTAGGGAGGTGTCCCCACCTCCCCAGACAGACTATGTGGATTGGAACTGGGTGGGTGCACCTTAGGATGTCTTTCAAACTTGCATGTAGGCTTCTCCAGTGCCTACTTCTGCATACACCGGCTCAGACCGGTTCAGGGGCATCCTGTCCCCTGCCCTGGCGGGAAACACACAAAGGGGAGAGGGTGTAGCCACCCTTTCCCGCCTGAACTCCCATTGGTGGGCTCTGATTCAGACACTCCCCTAATCCCTGGATAAAGGTGGGTTCAGGGTCCCCAGAGCCTCAGATTAATCTTGGACGAGAACTTTGCTTCAAAGATTTGAATCTTCGACAAGCTGCCGCTCAGCTGAATGAAGAAATCTCCCTTGGGGTAAAGGAGTTACCCCCCTGCTTGGCAGGCACCTGAAACACTGCAAGTGACCCGGTTGGAACTCCGCTGCTCCTACGGACAACAAAGACTTCTGCCTACCCTGAGGTGGGTTCCCAAGCATCCCAGAGGCCAGTGAGTGTGCACAGCAAATCTGAGTACCGTGGACCCCATGGGTGCCGAATTACCCAATACCCCAGGACACCGGCCACCTCTTGCACAGCACATGAACCCGACCAGTGGGGAAGTTGTGCTTTGGCCCATCATTGAGCCAACCTCTCAGCATCACCTGTGCCAAAGGACGACGCCCCAGCCCGCCCCGGCGACCCGTGGGTATATCTTTATGCACTCCAAATTGCTGCCTCTTGCGGTCCTTTGTCTCTCGACTGATGGGCCCTAGCGGAGGTCAATCTTCACTTTAAAGGGCTCCCTTGGTTGCTCCAGGCCTGCTCCACAGTCTCCTCGCTGGAGACCTCGCTCAGACCTCGTGGGTCTGCACCGTAGCTGTTTCTTGATTCTTGTGTGGGTTGCGGTTGCCAAGGCTTAGTGGATCCAATCCGGACACTAACACCGCAGCGGCCTTCATCCTTCGTGGGACAGTCTCCCTTCAGAAGCTGGCCTTTCTTGAAGCCTCCTGGACCCCGTGGCTGCTGATCCAAGTTGCCCATCTTCAACCTGAAAACACCCGACATTTCAGGGCTCTTTCTCCAAAGGCCCCTGGTCACTGGCTAGTGACCCAGACTCTGTCCCCTCTGCTTTCAGGTCCTTACCTTCAAGATCTACATCTCCAATCTGCACGACATCGACGACGCTTCACGCCAGCACCAGTTCTTCACGTTTTTCCATTGAAAAAACGAGACATCGACCCCACACCGAAAACGACCTATGCACCCGGCTTCCCTGGGGCAGGTAACAGTGGTACCTCGGTACTATCGTGGGTGTGGGCCCTCCAAGAGCTTAACTCTAAACTCCTGAACTTGAACTCCTGCTAGAAGTGTCCAGATTCTTGCAATTTCCAACCGCGACATTTCCCGTAGGGTTTAATAGGGATCCCGACTGTGGTTTAAACACTGCACACGCTTCCCGTGGGTCCCCTTCCTCACTACCTTGGGTGGTTTCGTAAGGGGCCAGCGATCCTAAGTGCCCTAGGCACTGTCTGCAGAACTGTCGTAGTTCTTATACCACTTTTTTAATACTGTGATTCCAGTGCTATTTATTGTTATTATAAATGCTTTATTGAATTGTATCTTTTCCTCCAGCCTCACCAGAGACTAGTGGGATTTGTTCTTAGAATAAATACATATATTTTGAATATATACCTGTGTGGACTACTCTTTCATTTGGTCATTCAAGAGGTTATCCATGGTAAAACAATAAGCTTAACACTCCTTCAAGACTTAGCCTGAAGGCTGCTCTCCACAGCTACCACTAGGATAGCTTTCTTTAAAGGTTGTCTTTTAACCTATCACCTTAAGAGTCGAATTGAACTGGTGCAAGGTGTCCCCTATAACTAGTGGACAGCATATGCCAGGCCAACTTCTCACAACATCGAACTAGATAGGTGCAATAATTTGAAGTATGTTTTGGGGGTTGTTTGTACTTTCAGTAAATCGGTTGAAGCTTATTCCACTAAAGACAATACAGCTGTTACGACTGCAAAGGTACTCCTGAAGGAGTTCTTTCCTCGTTTCGTCTTGCCCCGTTTGATTTGGAGTGATAACGGAAGTCATTTTAATGCCAAGGTCATTCAGTTAATTTATGATGGTTTGCAC
Source organism: Triturus cristatus (assembly GCF_964204655.1). Taxonomy (NCBI): domain Eukaryota; kingdom Metazoa; phylum Chordata; class Amphibia; order Caudata; family Salamandridae; genus Triturus; species Triturus cristatus. The sequence goes on along the minus strand of NC_140581.1, from coordinate 1,182,485,616 downwards.
ATAAAACAGATGTTTCATGCTGCAAACCACCCGCAGTCAGCAGGGTTGGTTGAGAAGTACAATGGTACTCTCAAACTGAAATGGCAAAGATTCAGGAAACCACAGGGTTACAGTGGCCAGATGCTTTACTGTTAGCGGAGGGATGGCTGCAGCGAATACCGCTAGTCTGTAGCCACAGGTGACTCTGGCCCCTCCCCTTGCAATGGAGTCGGTTGAAGCAGCTGTTGCGCGTACCTAGCTGCCCGGTGCGCGGTCCGCCGTTGGATTTTTATCGGAGGGATTTTGTCCGCGGCTCACTGTGGCTGTGGTTCCACTTCTCCTGCATGCCCGAAGCCGCCTGCTGAGTCGGATTGAGCCGCGGTAGAGCGGGAGTGCTAAGAGTAACGAGGGCGCCCGGCCAGCGGATTTTGGGAAGCCGCTACGGGCTCACCAGTGCACGCTCCACATTTGGGGCGAGACCCGGTTGCGGAACATTGCTGTTTGGTATGCCGACGGCCTATTTGGAAAAGGAAGGCCTGGAACCGGATGGATCCCATATCTGGAACAAGGTTTGCTGAACAGCGGGGGAGTAAAATCTTCATTTTCTTTCTTCCCCTCTTGCTTTTTTTTTCCTCTCTTCCATTGATCAACTGAACCTTTTGTTGCCAAACAGCTATCAGAGACTAATGAGTTACTCTTACACTCCTACAGTTCATGCAGCATAGTCAAAGTTGGCGCTGGTGCAATTAATTAACATTTAAAGCTAACCCTGCTAGCTGAGAGGACTTGGGGCAGTCGGCACAATCAACCACTAGCATAGGGGGGCTTATGGTTTCAGAAGCAACAGTAGCAGCAGAAGTTGCCACTTTCTCTCTTCAAGGGCCGGGCTTGCGGTTTGTAAAACAGGATTTGTGCCTACAAATTGGTGCTCTAAACATTTGGAGAGCAGGTCCTAGGATTCAAGGAAAGATGGGGACACATCTAAAACAGACGAATGCTATTGCGAAAGTTGATGCGAAAGCTAAAACGCGTTTAGCACAAGCATAAGCGACATCTTCAGCGGCCAGAGTAGGAATACTTTAAACCAGCCGGCTTGAACTCAAGCTTTGAGAGCTCTGAAGAAGAGCCGTCCGAGCCTCATCAAGGGGAAGAGGATCCAACCGGGTCGAAACAATTGGGTGGCTCCACCGCTGGCAAGAAGGAGCAGACCAGCGAGTCAGCAACAGCGTTAAATAAGGGCAAGATAAAAAGCTCCAAAGACTTTCCATTACTTTTTTAAAAAACTTCTCAGCCTGTATTAGCCAAATCTATGCTAGTTCTGCCTAAAACAAACAAGGCTCCTGAAGGAGAACCAGTAGAAGTGCCAGTTAGACCCCTGCAGATCCTGTTCGCATCTCCCCCTCTCCGGGCCCTGGCACCTTCTGCTGCGGCCCTGACTTTGCAAGAGGCTGGCTGCCGGTGCTCTGCCAGGAGAGTCCACCAGCACCATCAGTTCAGATCCTGGCTTCGAATCGGCCTCCCTCCAAAGACATCTTAGAACAGCAGATGGAGACTAGGGCACAGCCTCAGGTATCGCCTCAGTCGCCCAGCAAGGGTGGACTGGAATTGCCAGGTCAGCCAGTTAGGGATCAGAAACAGGATGGTAAATCTCAACAGGATGAATCCGAACCACTAACTGAAGGAGCCTTTTCACAGCAGCTCGAAATAAAGACCATGCCAAATCTTATATTGGAAGAGATAAATGAAATGAAGAACTCTCACAAGAATGAGATAGCTGCTTTACACCAGCAACTAGGGAAAATTGAAGAAGCAGTGGCTTGTTTACCGGAAAGAATGCACGAAGCCGAATCTAGGATTGCCTTGCTAGAGGATCAAATGAACTCCATGCTCTGTAAAGTAAACGAGGCTGGGAAGGATAAAATAGTTCTCGAGAACAAACTTGAGGAAGTGGAGAACCATTCTCGCCGATCAAATCTTTGGATTGTTGGGGTACCCGAGGGAAGTGAGGCAGCAAACACTCTCCAATGGGTTGAATCATTTATTAAACAAAAGGTTTTACCTGAATTCACTGGAGACTTAACGATATCAAGGGTACACAGTGATCCCTCCCACCCCTTACCTAATCACAAGTTTCCACGTACCATCTTGACAAACTTTGCAGACTTCCGCATAAAAAAAATTCTGGCTAAGGCAATGCAGCAGAGACAGTTTTCTATCAATGAGGGGTATAAATGCCGGATTTTGAAGATATGTCTGTGGTAGCCGCATGCAGACGCAAAGAGTTTGTGAAAATTTTATATCTCTTTAAAGCCCAAGGTGCGCAGGCATTTATCGCTTAGCAATCTAAGCTCAGAGTTCTTGTGAGAGGGAAATTCCATATGTTCTCAAGTACTGAAGAAGCCCAGAAATTATTGAAAGAGATTTCTTCTTCAAAATGAATTTATGGTTAATTTGAGGTATAGGGTCTCCATTGTTCGGCGGGGGCGGGTCACCCAGGGTGCAGGTCCAGGGCACCCCACAGTGTAGAAGGGGGGGTGAGATGTGGTTAGCGGGGTTCAACACATTCCTTGGGGTGGGGATTCACAGTGTTGGGGGTGGTAGGGTTTGGGTTAATGGCAGTAAAAAGAGCAGTAGCAAAAGGGACCTAAACGAGGGGAATAGGGGTTTGAACCGAAATGATCATTGTAACTACTTGAAACATAAATATGGCTAGAGGTTGTCGTATTATGTCGGTAAATGTGAATAGAATGTTGAACAGACAAAAATAAGGAGGGCTTATTAGATGGTTGACCACTTTTATGCCTCAAGTCCTCTTTCTCCAAGAAACCCACCTAAAAACAAATTCACCGAAGCTTTTTATTCCTGGGGTTCTCTAATGCTTTCTTTGCCTCAGCCGGGATGGCAATGAGAGGGGTAGCTATTTATTTTTGTAAAAGTGTGGCCTGGGAATTTGTCCAAGTCCAGAGGGATCCTCAGGGAAGATGGTTATGGTTAAGATGAACGGGAACATATTGAAATTCATTAACTATGATGGTCCAATTATGGATGATCCCTCAGTATTGTCGACGTTACATGAACGTCTTAGAGGGCTCCCAGGTTAGATTGTTAGATTGTTTTTGGAAGGGATTTTAATTACATCCAAGATCTGAGAGAGGACACCTCTAATAAAAACAAGAAACAACTGAAGCCAAAGACTGACAAAGTATTTGAGGCCTTAATACAAGATTTCCAGCAAACCAATTCATGGCGTAAAGTCAATCGGGGAACTCGCAATAATACCTGCTTCTCCCGCCAATTTCAGACAGCATCGCGAATAGATTTTTTTCTAACATCACGATCCCTGATCCTCGTAGAGGCAGTAATTGGGGCAAATGCATTCTCGGACCACTCTTTTGTCAGGCTGGATTTGGAAATCAAGGATGGGAGGAGGACAAGATCCAGGTGGGAGATGGACCACCTCCTTCTCCAGGATCTTCAATGGGTAGAAGGACTACTTCAAAATAAATGAGGGGACAGCAGAACCTTTCCCAGTATGGGGTGGATTTAAGGCAGCTGTTCGTGGACAAATGATTGACTTTTCAGCTGCACAATCGAATACTCGACGCATGAAAATAGCTGAACTACAGCAATCTGTTGAAAGTACTTCAAACCAGAGAAATTCTCCTGGACGGGGTCAGCTTGAAAAGGCTAAGAAGGCGCTAAGGGATTGTTTTATAATAGAAGAAATCAATAGCTTACGGACCTATCAACAACGTGTTTATGAGGAAAGCCAAATGGTGGGTAAATTACTAGCTGGGTCTACTAAGACGCGACAGGAAGCAGCTTGACTTACAGAGGTCATATATCCTAAGACCAGATTAGCAGTGACGGATAGGGAGGCAATTGCCTGAGTTTTTGCAGAACATTATCAACAGCTCTACACTACTAAATATTTGGTTAGCAAGGTTGTGATAAAAATTATTTTGAAGGGGTAGAGCTCCCGATGCTATCTAATACCCTGGTAGACCAAATTCAACAAGATATATCAAGTGCAGAGATTTTGGCAGTTCTAAATTCTATTGCTGGAGCGAAAGCTTGCGGTGACGACCGGCTGCCCATAGAATTCTATAAAGTATTTGCTAAGGAGCTGATTCCCTTCTTGACTAAGCTTTTCAATTATGTAAAAACCGGAGGTGCTGTCCCTTCAGATTTCAAGAAGGCCATTGTTGTCAGTTTTGTGAAGAAGGGAAAGTATCCTAAGGACATTAACTCTTACAGACCAATCAGTATTCTCAATGCTGATTATAAGATTTTAATGAAAACCTGGGGGCAGCGTTTCACCCCATTAGCCCAGGAAGGGATCCACAGAGACCAGTCGGGGTTTGTTGCCGGAAGGTCGATGGCACCTAATATAGGGTTCTTGATACAGGCTCTCGATTTTTTTAGTATTAATAAGACTCCAGCATGCATTATGATGGTGGTCGCCGAAAAGGTGTTCGAGCTGGTCAACTGGGACGCCCTTTTCTTTGGTCTCAGTAGGTTTGGTGTTCCCTCTCAGGTCATAATAATGCTCAGGAATATCTATCAGGGGGCCCAGGCTCAGCTATGCAAATGAAGTATGGTTAGTAAATATAAACCGTGGGGCCAGACAAGGGTGCACGCTTTCCCTCTTTTTATTTACTTTTTTTTTAATCGAACCCCTGGCTATTAAAATTTGTGATACTATAGCAATTAACGCCCGATGCCGGGCATATCAAAATTAAAGTTGTTCGCAAACAACATTATTTTATATCTCAGTCCTGAGAGTCACAATATGAACCGGGTGTTAACCGAATTCAGTGGGCAGTTATGTAAATTTAATTATGAGGCAACGTGGGGCAAAATCAAGAAGTTATTGGAAAACTGGTTGCGTTTGCCGCTAACCTTGATAGGACGGGTAGCCCTTATCAAGATGTCCATACTCCCTCTACTAATTTTCTTGTTTAATAATATTCCTATAAAAGTCAATATTAGCTACTTCAAAGAGCTTGAATCTACGTTTAGAGAGTTCTTATGGAGCAAGAAAGCTCCCAGTGTTAAAATGTTGGTGCTACAACTTGATATTAATCAAGGTGGGCTAGCATTACCGCATATCCGTACATATTACGAATCCGCGATTTTAGATTTAACATCATGTTTACTGTCTTCTAATGGGTTATCAGATAACTTTTTTTTAGATAAAATGGTACAAGAACATGGCTCGCAGAGTCTGACATTTCTTTAAACTTCTAAACTCCCCAAAAGAACTAGATATAAAACTCTTCTGGAATACTCCGTTAGACTACAGTTTTCTTTTAAGCAAATTGGTTTTTTTGGGTTTCATTATTTGAAATTAGGTGAATGTAAAAGCTTGGGTCTCCAAATTCATTCTAGTCATCTCAGTAAGTGGAAGGATTGTGGTTTAGAAGAACTGGGGCGATTTTTAATTCAGAATAGAGTTATTACCTGGCATGAGGTTTAGGATAGATGTGAGGATCGGAATAAGCCTCGTGTTTTTGAATATCTACAAATTGTATACTTTTTAAATAGATATAATCTTTCATCTAGTGGCGCCCTGTCCAATTTGGCGACCACTCTATTTGGAGTAAAAGTTAGAGGGGTGGGCAACTGGTACAGTCTCTTGCGTATCCAAAACGAGTCTCCACTGGTTGATAAATTCCTAGAGAGAGTAACCCGGGAAGCCCAATGCACTTTTTCTAGCCAGGAGTGGCAGGCCGTATCCCTGTTGGGGAGTAAGGCTTTAAGAGCTGCCAACTTTAAAAGAATGGCTTTTTTGTCCCAATGGATGGCATACATCACTCCCAAAGCCCTTAATAAGAAATATCCTGAGGTGGAGAATAGATTTTTTCGTTGCAAGGCAGAAGGAGAAGGGGGATGGCTACATATATTCTTCAATTGTCCAAGGCTAGGGGTATTCTGAGGCAGGATGTTTGCGGCGATAAGTCATGCAACCCAGAAGTGGATAGATCCAGTGGGGGAGGCAGCCAGCTTTAGGATGACGAGTTCTGGGTCAAATTTGACAAAAGCGGAGGAGACCTTTCTAGCTATTTCCACCTCCCAGGTTGCTCGCGCCTTAATTCTTCAAAACTGGAGGTCGCCGGAAGCACCTACATATGCGAGATGGCTAAACAAGATGAAGCGAACCAGGATATTTGCAGAAGCATATGCCAAGCGGGTGGGGGCAATAAAAAAGTTTACTGTGACTTGAAAATACTACGGGTCAGGTGCCAGGTCGACTGAAGCACTTTAGCACTTCAGCACTTTAGAAGCGTGCTATTAGCCAGACTAGCGTAGTAATTTTGTTTTTTATGAACGTATTCTTTACTCTCTGTACCAGATGCATTGTATGACGGGCTTATGTTGATCAATTTTCGCTTTGCACTTACTAGCATTTTCAAGTATGGTTTTACCTTGGATTTGTATGTCTGGATCAAAGGCATTTTTTTAAACTCCCTTATAATTTTGTGATTGTAATATCCCTGATGCTCTGCTCAATAAAAAAAATGTAAAAATCCTTTACTGTTAGCACTTTTGTCAACAAGAACTACAGCACATTCTAGGACAGGATTGTCACCGTACGAGGTCATGTTCGGGCACCCGGCAAATGTCTGGGGCATCCCGCGACCTCGTCGATTTTCTGATATTGAGTACCCCTTGTTAATTGATTACCTGTGCCAGTTAACTGAAAATTTGCGTTCTATTCACCAACAGATCCATGCCTGCCCTGCCAGCTACACCAGAAGGACCCGGATACGACATTCAGTCTGGCAAGTTCATCCTCATTCGAAATTTTCAGAGGAAGAAGAGTTTAGAGCCGCACTGGAAGGGGCCACTCCAGGTGCTGCTGGCAACCCGCACCGCGATCAAAGTCTCTGGACACAAGAACTGGGTGCATGCCTCCCGTTGTAGGAGGGTGCCCCTGCAGTTAGCTTATGATCAGTGGGCCAAGGAAGGGGTAGCTGACCAGGAATGTGAGCAGATTCCTCATTTTGTTCCATTCAGCGATGCTGTCCTCACATGGACGCAAAGTGATAAGGAGAATGACGACATCCTGAAAGAGGCTGTCCCACAGGAGATTAGAGCTATTCAGGAACTCCTGTTCACTGAGCCATCTGTGCCTGCAGTCACCAGGTACAATATACGACCTCGGCTGCGGAATAGTGCACAAAAGTAGAAGTCAGACTAGATAGGGATGGACTGTGCAAGTTAGGGTGTACTTTACTGTATTACCAACGGAGTTAGTTTAGGGTGATGTCAGATTTGTGCACTGAAATGAAGTGAAATGAAATAGTGTATTTGATAAAGCGCACAGCTACTCAGACTAGAGTATCCTGGAGCGTGACAGCGGAAGGAAGACGTGCGTAAAAGACCCATTAGTTGTTAAAAAGCCAGGTTTTTAGGTTCTACCTGAAGGAGAGCAGGTCTGTGGTTAGTCTCAGAGACTCAGGGAGGCTATTCCACAATTTTGCGCCTAGAAAGCCGAAGGATCTTCCTCCTGTGCGGGTGCAGCATATTTTGAGCACAATGGCCAAGTTGGCATTTGAAGATCTTCGGGATCTAGAAGTTATGTAGCGATTTATGCGCTTATTCAGGTAGCCGGCGCCTAAGCCATAGAAAGTTTTAACGAAGATGGATATCACTTTGAAGTGAATCCGTTCCTTTATGCGGAGCCAGTGTAGAGACTTAAGAATAGGGGTCATACTAGATCTAAGGTTAGATCTCAGGATGGCTCTGGCCGCCTCGTTTTGTACCAATTGTAGGCGCTGGATAAGAGATTTGGGAAGAATGAGGTACAAACTGTTGAAATAGTCAAGTTTTGATGTCACCAGAGTCTGTACCACGATATTTCTGCTCTCAAGCGGTAACAGTGGCAGGATTTTTTTAAGCATGCAGAGTATGCCAAAGAATGCGCCAGTTAGATTTGGGATCTGAAAGCGCATGGAGAGTGTCTTGTCTATGACAATTCCTCAGTTTTTGACTTTTTCCTTATCTGTGGGCAAGGGTGGCAGATCTTCAATCAATCAATCAATCAAGCATTTGCATAGCGCGCTACTCACCCGGAGGGTCTCAAGGCGCTTGGGGGAGAGGGGTCCGCTACTGCTCGAACAGCCAGGTCTTGAGTTGCTTCCTGAAGGAGAAGTGGTCTTGGGTCAGGCGGAGGTGGATGGGGAGGGAGTTCCACGTCTTGGCCGCCAGGTAGGAGAAGTATCTTCCTCCTGTTGTGGCTCTTCGGATGCGGGGGACGGCGGCGAGGGCGTGGCTGGTTGATCGAAGCTGGCGGGTGGGAGTGTAGAAGGTCAAGCGGTCGTTGAGGTATCTTGGGCCTTGGTTGTGGAGAGCTTTGTGTGCGTGGGTGAGGAGTCGGAACGTGATTCTCTTGCTGACGAGCCAGTGCAGGTTTCTCAGGTGTACGGAGATGTGGCTGTGTCGGGGAATGTCCAGGATGAGGCGTGCTGAGGCGTTCTGGATGCGCTGGAGTCGTTTCTGGAGTTTGGCTGTGGTTCCGGCGTAGAGGGAGTTGCCGTAGTCTAGTCGGCTGGTGACGAGGGCCTGGGTGACCGTCTTCCTCGTTTCGGTGGGGATCCACCGGAAGATCTTACGTAGCATGCGTAGGATGTTGAAGCATGATGCGGAGACGGCGTTGACTTGTCTGGTCATGGAGAGGGAGGAGTCCAGGACGAAGCCCAGGTTCCGTGCGTGGTCTGTTGGTTTGGGTGCGCTGCCAAGGGCAGGGGGCCACCAGGAGTCGTCCCAGGCGGAGGGTGATGATCCCAGGATGAGGACTTACGTCTTATCTGAGTTCAGTTTCAGGCGGCTGTTCGTCATCCACTCGGCTACGTCTTTCATCCCTTCGTGTAGGTTGGTTCTGGCGGTGGCGGGGTCGTTGGTGAGGGAGAGGATCAGCTGGGTGTCGTCGGCGTAGGAGATGATGTTGAGGTTGTGTTAACGTGCGATGGCTGCGAGGGGGCTCATGTAGATGTTGAAGAGGGTGGGGCTGAGTGATGATCCTTGTGGTACGCCGCAGATGACTTCGGTGGCCTCGGATCTGAACGGGGGTAGGCGGACTCTCTGTGTTCTTCCGGCGAGGAAGGAGATGATCCATTCCAGTGCCTTCTCCTGGATACCGATGTTGTTGAGGCGCTGCACTAGGGTGCGGTGGCAGACCGTGTCGAACGCCGCAGAGAGTTCCAGGAGGATGAGGGCCGTTGTTTCCCAGTTGTCTAGCAAAGCTCGGATGTCGTCGGTGGCTGCGATGAGGGCGGTCTCGGTGCTGTGGTTGGCCCGGAAGCCGGACTGCGAGTGGTCGAGGGATCCGTTCGTCTCGAGGAAGGCGGCCAGTTGTCTGTTTTCTCGATGACTTTGGCCGGAAAAGGAAGGAGCGAGATGGGGCAGTAGTTTTTGAGGTCGGTGGGGTCCGCTGATGGTTTCTTCAGTAGGGCACTGAGTTCGGCGTGCTTCCAGCTCTCTGGGAAGGTGGCGGTGTCGAAGGAGGCGTTGATGATGTCCCGCAGGTGGGGTGCGATGACGGAGTCGGCCTTGTTGAAGACGGGGTGAGGGCAGGGGTCGGTTGGAGATCCTTAGTGGATGGAGTTCATCGTGCGGATGGTGTCTTCGGTGTTGACTGGGGTCCAGGCGCAGAGGGTGGTGGTGGGGGGTGTTGTTCCGGTCGTAGGGTGCGTTGGCTGTGTGCTGAAACTGTTGTGTATGTCTGCGATCTTGCTGTGGAAGAACGAGGCGAGCGAGTTGCAGAGGTCTTGCGAGGGCGTGATGTCGTTGTTTCCGGCGCTGGGGTTCGAGAGCTCATTGACGATGTTGAAGAGTTCCTTGCTGTTGCGGGCGTTGTTGTCCAGTCGTTCCTTGAATGCGGATTTCTTGGTGGCGTGGATCAGCTGGTGATGTCTTCGAGTGGCGAGCTTGAGGGTAGACATGTTGTCTGTAGTTGGGTCTCTGCGCCAGGCTTTCTCGAGGGCCCGGCAGTTCTTCTTGGAGCTCTTGAGTTTGTCGGTAAACCAAGATGCTTTCTTGGTGCCGGGTCTGGCGGGGGGGTCTTCAGTGGAGCGAGGTGGTCTGCGCAGTTGCTGATCCATTTCGTGAGGTTGTTGGCGGCTTGGTTGGGGTTCGCTAATCTGGTGGGGGGGTTCTGGCTCAGGGATGTGGTGAGCTGGTCGGCAGTGATCTTGTTCCAGCTTCTGCGGGGGACCAGTTGCGGGTGGTGGTGAGTCGTGGTCCTTCTGAAGCTGAAGTGGACGTAGCTGTGGTCTGTCCAGTGGAGTCCGGTGGCGTGGCTGAAGGTGATGTCCTTGCTGGAGGAGAAGACGGGGTCGAGTGTGTGGCCGGCGTAGTGGGTGGGGGTGGTCACCAGTTGCTTGAGTCCGAGGTTGGCGAGGTTGTCCAGCAGGGTGGTGGTGTTGCGGTCGTTGTTGTTCTCCAGGTGGAAGTTGAGGTCCCCGAGGAGGATGTAGTCAGCGCAGGGGAGGGCGTGCGGGCTGATGAAGTCGGCGATGTCTTCGCTGAATTGTGTGCGAGGTCCCGGGGGTCTGTAGATGAGGGTGCCTCTGAGGGTGGTCTTGTGGTCGGTGTGGATCTGGAAGTGCAGGTGTTCGGCGGCTGTGAGGGTGTCTTCGGAGTTGGTCGTGATGCGGATGGTGTTCTTGTGGACGATGGCGATGCCTCCTCCATTCTGGTTGGCGCGGTCCCTCCGGGTGATCTTGTATCCGTCCGGGATGGCGATGGTGATGTCGTGTGTTGGCCACCAAGAGCTCCACTCAGGCGTTTCCGGTTTAACAAGGAAAACAACTTCAATTTTGTCAGGGTTACACTTGAGCTGATTGATCTTAAGCCAATTAAAAACCTTTGTGAGGCAAGACCTAATCATTGCCCCATCAAAGTTGTTTTTTTTATTGCATGTAAAAATCAGCGAGTGTCATCTGCGTAGGAAACAATCTTGGCACCCTCTTCCTCTACCGGAAATAAAGGGGAGATAGATATATGTTAAAAAGGGTAGGACTAAGAAAGGAGCCCTGTGGGACACCTACATTCAGGGCTGGAACCGGGGATGACAAAAGGGAGAGCTATATGTCCTGAGATCTATTTTCAAAGAATGAGGACATCGATGTTAGGGCAGTCCCACCCAGGCCGATGTATGCAAGTCTATTCAAGAGCCTCTCATGTGGGACCGTATCGAAAGCTGCCGGCCGATTGAACAATATCAGAGCAGCCTTGCTGCCCTGGTCCAGCTTATCCTTGATAAATTCAGTCACTTCCAGCAGAGCTGACTCGGTGCTGTACTTAGCCCTAAAACCGGATTGGGACTCATGAAGGAGCTTCCAATCTTCAATATGTTTTTGGAGGGCTTTGTTTACATGCTTCTCTAACACTTTAGAGGGCCGGAAGAAGGGAAATTGGCCTGTAGTTGGCAGGGTCCGTTAGTTTGGCTTTAGCCTTTTTTATAAGTGGAAGAATCTTTGCATGCTTCCATAATTTCAGCATTTTGCCTGAGGAGAGGGAAGCATTAAAGAGCTGGTTTATGGTGGGAGCTAATAAGTTCAGGATATTCGCTGGACATGGGTTGGTAGAAGAGCCAGACTTTATGCTTTGGAGAAGGGAACTCAAGGAAAGCTGGTAAAGACGGGGATTCAAAAAGTGAAATTTGCTAATTGCACTATGGTAAAAGGTCAGTTCTTCCTCTGAGATGCTATTGAAAGCTTGTTGGAACACAGAAATCTTACTGTGGAAGAATTGAGCTATCTGCTTAGACCATTCTCCCGTGCATGGCCCTTCCTTTGTGCCGGCTTTCGGCGTGTTAAAGGATTTAACTATGCTAAAGATTTCCTACTCTTATTTTAGGCATTTTCTATCTTGGTTTGAAAGAAGTTTTTTTTTACTGCCTTCACGATAATGTAGTGAACTTTTAAGGTATCTTTATACACCTTCCTGTCCTCACGTAGATAGGATTTACGCCATTTCTGTTCCTTTTTGCTAGATCTGAGGGAATCATTAAACCATTGAGCTGGTGGGCCGACCTCTTTGAGGAGCGGGAAAAAAACGGTACTGCTGCATCAATGTTTGGTTCGGAGCCATGAATCTATTAAGAGGGCGTCCAAGTCGGGGCTGCCAGACAGCTCCGGTGAGGAACGACCAAGGGCGTCAGCTAACATCGCGATGGATATTTTATGGAACGTCCTGTAGTTAGGGACCCTCTGCCCTACATTAGCTTGAGGGGCTGTGGCAGAATTGGGAATGATAAATTTTAATAGGAGGTGGTCAGACCAGGTAATGGGTAGAGGTAGGCTTACCCAATTGTTAATTTCACCGATCTTGTTTTGTATGTCAACTGCTCAGGGATAATTTTGCGTAAGGGCACAAACTCTAGGGTAAACCAAAAAGACCCTAATACCATTGGGAGGAATTCCAGGTATGCTGCTGTGGACTATGATAGGCCTATTTATGCACATCCAGGGTTTTTATTTTTATCTAATGGGACTTATTCCAATATGCATAATGGTACAAATGATGTGGCTCTTGGGATGGTGTTGGCTCTAGGTGTGTCTTGTAAACATGCAAAGTCTAAGGTCAGATGGATTAAAAGAACTCTGACAAGACAAAAGAATTATGTGAAGGAGTGACAGACCTTGAGGTCAATAATTATAGTAATGACATCACCTTTGGGTATATTCTTTCCTCCATTATTACCTTTGGCGGTACCGCTATAGCCAGGGGTGAAAGGGCTTGGGGCTATTTTGGATGTAAGCTGCAGATACTGTCTAATTCTACTGTAGCGGCTTGCGTGACATTATCACCCAACTATAAAGTATGCAAATATATTCTGAACAAACTAGATATGCAGTTGATTTCATCCTAGCTAAGAGCAGTGGTGTTTGAGTAGTAGTAGGAGATCAGTGTGTACTCGGGACCACTAATATGGAAAAGAATATTACCCAACATATTTTAGATATTTAGGAGAATGTTAAGGGAATGGAGAGCGGAAATTGGAGTTGGTCCCTTTTTGGTGGATGGGGTTGGATCCTTGAAAGGGTGATCTATTTAATTGTGATTCTTATTGCTTGTTGCATTATGGTGCAGTGTTTCCCCTTATGCTGCTCTTGCTGCACCACCCTTCTTGCCCCTAAAAGAATATTAATTCATGATACTAAGGCAACAATTATGATCCAAAAAGAGGTGAACGATCTTATGCAGATAGACTAGGGTATTTTTTAGACTTCTTCCCTCCTTACTGTTTCTCTCCCTGAAACAGAAGACCTGGAGTGCTCCTAAATTAATTTACTATGCTTTATCGATCTTTTGTTATCCTGATATGTTTGCTTAGCACATGCTAAAAGGAGGGTCTGTTAGAATAAACATTATGCTTTCGTATTATTTTTACGTGAGTTAGCATTCGCAGCAGAAATAGAATCAAGTTTTCTCGGTGCACTCGATATATTTAATAATTACAACTTCACAGTTTAGTTGATGTGCTACAACATCTGTTGCACTGTGTCAGGCAGTGCCCTTATGAATCAAAATTGAGTGGGTCAGGAACTCCTTTCCCTTAGATGTGTGCACCTTTATCTTGAAACATGCAGTTTCTTCTCATGGTAAATCAATTATACCCATATAGCTTATGATGTTTGTTCAACAAAAGGTTTGTTCTTGTTTTTCTTTCTTCTATAATTTCTTTACAATTCTAACATCTTATATTTTCAGATGTCAAAAGATTCCATATTCACAACATCTTCTGAACACAATGCATTTCGGGTCTTATTTAACCCTTCCTCAGAGGTCTGGGGGCTGCTGGCAGGATCGATGAGCAGCTGTTCATTGATCCTTCCAGCAGCCCCTCGTGGCTGAAGAGTCAAGACAGCCGTGATCACCTGAAATCACCCGACGACTGTGGGCTTCCATCTTCCTTGCCCCGGGTCACTGCCAAGTGACTTTGAACACTGTCCCCTCTGCTTTCAGGTCTTCCTTCTTCTGAATCCAGCCTTGGATTCCAGCGGACACTTCTCCTGTCTTCACAAGCAACAAGTCTTCTTTGGCTCCCATTGAAAACGACGCCGCGACCCGACACCAAAAGACACCTATGCACCCGGCTTCCCTGGGTGAGGTAACTCCAGCGCTATGGTGCTCCTGTGTGTGTTGGCTCTAGAACTACTTACCCTGTAAGTGACATCCTTGTAGACTCTCCTGAAGTATCCTAAAACCTTAAATTTCCAACCGCGACTTGCTCCATAGAAGTCAATTGGGATCCGCGGCTGTGTTCTCACACTGCATGCATCTCCCGTGGGTCCTTTACTTACCTGCCTTGGGTGGATTAGTGAGGCCCCAGCGCTTCTGAAGGCCCTAGGCCTTGTCCCTTCTCAAGTCGTTATTCTTAAGTCTCTTTTTTATTATATGGTCTAGTACACCCCTAGGGCCCCAGACATATTTGTGCTTAACTTATTGTGAAATGTTGATTTGTGCATATCTTCCTGACTTCTAATCTCATAAAGAGATTAGTAGAGTGTGTCTAGAAATAAATACATATATATTTGATATATATACCTGTGTGGTGTCCTTTCATTTAGTAATTCAAGAGATTATAAGGTAAAACAAGCTGCTTTACATTCCTCTAAAGACTTAGCCTGAAGGCTGCTCTCCACAACTACCACTAGGATAGCTTTCTTTAAAAGGTTGTCTTAAACCTATCTACCTATAGAGTCGAATTGTACTGGTGCAAGGTGTCCACTTTAACTAGTGAACAGCATATACCAGGCCAACTTCTCACATTGTGTCTCCCCAATCATCATCTGCACCCCCAACTCCTATCCTATTGGAAAACAAACAATAAGGGCTGGCAGTTATCCCCACCCAGCTAAGGGAGGGGAGAAACTGAAAAGCACATATAAAACAAGAAAATAACATTCACTGCAATCACACACACCAACCACTAGTCACAGCTGTTCCACACTCAGACAATGAAATAATAAGCGTCAGGGGGAAGAAGCACATCAGTTTCGGCCACACTCAAAATCATCCAGCAGCACATCCCCCACCCTGACCATCATCACTCTCTCTTCTCGCTCACTCATGCAACACAAACAACCCCCGCAGCACCCACTACAGCATCACACTGGCATTCGCTACACCATATACACATACCCTCATGCAAACTATCCATCACACCTGCTGTAAAGAGGAAGGAAGGGTGAGGGGTGGCCAAGCCCATATTCCATACAGCCACCACTTGCACACCTGTCCTGACCCAGTATCTGAATCATGAATAAAGTTCAGACCTCATAATGCACGCCTTCTGCCAAAGTTTCTTCCCTTGATTTCCAAGTACGTGAGCCCCATCTTCCTCTGCATCCAGGAGTGGTACAACTGCCAGCCCCCCAATCTCCTCAGGGGTCTGCAGACTGAGAAGTCTCTTGCCACGATATCAGCGTCACTGCTGTCCTGATTGGAGGCAGTTACTTCCTCTACAAGTGCTCTTGTCGCCTCTCTTTCAGATCTTTATTGTGAGGAGTCCATACTATGAAGTCGTCCCCCCTCGCCATCTGTCTCTAAACACTCTAAGCCAAGGGAACTGTTCCGGAGAACCACAACACACTGGGAAGAGCGAGGGGCCCGATTGCCTTGTCAACTCCACTGAGCCATCCCTCCAAGGCCACTGGCTTCCAAGGGGCGCTCCCCTGCCACTTGCGATGTCAGAATCTGACAATCACCCCTCACATCAAGCCAATCCCAAGCCGCTGCAGGCATCGTAAAAAAGTGAGCTTGATCACCATAAAGTACCTTCAACTTGGCTGGGTATAGGAGGATGTACTGGAATTCCATCACCCTTGACTTTTGGGTTCACACCCCCGAAGAATGTTCTCATCTGTTGGACTAGACCAGTGTAATCAGGGAATATACGAATGACATAATTCTTGAAGGCGGGGTTGCCATCATGGAAGACAGCTTTAAGGATATTGTCTCGGTCCCTATAGTTGAGGATTTTTGCGATAAGAGTACGGGGCAGTGCCCTCGGCAAGGGCAACGTTGCAGGGGTCTGATGAGCCAGCTCAATCACAAACACACAAACAAGGGGGGCAGGTCAGCAGCAGGAAGAGCCACTCTAATCCATTTCTCCAGAATGAGTTCAGGTGTCCCATCTTCAACACCCTCTGGGAATCGCACAAAATAAAGATTGCACCTCCATCCTATTCCATGGC
Organism: Triturus cristatus; assembly: GCF_964204655.1. NCBI lineage: Eukaryota > Metazoa > Chordata > Amphibia > Caudata > Salamandridae > Triturus > Triturus cristatus. The sequence goes on along the minus strand of NC_140581.1, from coordinate 1,182,469,426 downwards.
CAAGGACCTCTCCGCCATCATGCGGAGCTCAACCCACAGGAGACCTACATTCGGGGAGATGGCATCTATTTTAGCCTGTACTGCAGCACTCGATGCCTCTATGGGCATAAGTATCTGTGCCCCGGTGGGGTCCGGAGGGAGAGCCAGTTCCTCCGATGGGAGCCCCCCAGGCCGGGTCACCCTTAGCTGGAACCCCGTGTGCTGTGTATTGATCCATCTTGGTCTGCTTTGCCCCTCGCTGTAGTCTGTCTTTCCCCATACTTGGAGAGGGGTCACAGGGAGACAAGTGCAGTTGACGTCCAGAAAAATTGGAGCCCAACACCTGGTATGGAACAATGGCAATCCAGGCAGGGGGTGAGAGTGTACCCTCTCAAAGAATAAGTCAGAAAAAAGAGCGGGCCATCCGATAAATAATGTCCAACACTAGGCAATTCTCAGCAATTAGGGCACGTTACCACTCACCGATGGTGCCTCAAACCTTGACGCAAGGCGGCACTACCCAGTAAATGCTTAAATCAGAGAGGCAAGCAGGCGTGCATTGAGCAAAGCAGTGGCAGGTACAAACACCGAGGCAACCCTTTACCAAGTGATGATGTCTGCGGGCAAAGGCAGCACACGACCCCAGCGAGCAGGGGAGTAGTCAATAAACTGGCCCCCTGAGTGTCTGCCGAGTACTCACTGTGGGATCAAGTACTGTACATTGGGCAAAAGGTGTCCAGGTTCGTAGTCATTCAACTGCACCCCACGTAAGAAGTCAGCAGGGTGGCTCACCAATCAGAGAGAACAACGTAGGGGTGGGGGGGCACTCGCCCACAAGAGTAGGACCCATCTTGCTCCTCTAGGAGGCTGGCAAGGGGGAGCCCCCCTCCACCAGCTCGAGCCCAGGCACTCCTTGAGTCACATCCACAAGCTTGTGGCTCCCCAAAGGCATGGGACGATAAACGGGGTGGACAGGCGGGATATGCACAGTCCCAATAGCGCAGGCCCCACGGACTAGGGCCACTTTGCAGCCAGTAGGCCCCAGTCCAGCAGTAGGGGCCGGCGATGCAGACAAATCCAGGTGAGGCCTCCTGCCCATTGAGGGTCAATGCAAGGTCAGTCCCAAAAAATCACCCCATCGGGCGCCCCGGAGCCAGGGGCAGCCCCTGTTGGCGATTCCAGCACCAGGCACATGGGGGGAAAAGAACCCAGGCGGCTCCCTGGCACAGGCCACAGCCACTTATCTTTAAGGCGGGTCCCCACATTGGGCACTACCGGAACTCCCCAGCCCCCACCTCAAGGGCCCCAGGAGATCTCCCCCGCGGTGATCTAGAATGGGGCAGTAGCACCAGGATCCGCTCAGGCCTCTAAGCCCTGGCCATCTCAACCCCCAGTGATTCACTGCCAGGAAGGCCCCAGCACAAGACAACACCGTGGGTGGCACCCCAGCCTGGTGATCTAACACAGCAGGAGGGGAGAGAGCTGGAATACATGGCCCCGCCGGGCTCTGCCAATCCAAGGCCCTGTGGACCTGGCCGGCGGCCGGCGACAGGAAAGCCATCCAGGTAGGGGCAGCCGCAGCCCTTAAATGTGCCCCAATGACAACATGTGGGGCAGGGGGCCCATTTGCTCCAACAAGGCACCCCTGCGCTGATCCCAGGTGTGCCTGGCAATGGGTAATCTGCGTCTGGACCGGTGGCAGTGAGATGGGCTGCAGAACTAGAGGATTGTTTTTGGGCCGATCGCGGAGCTCCCTAAAATGCGTCCAGTACAGCCACCATCTTGGCCACGGCCGACAGCCAAAATAGTTAACAATTAGTGACTTCTTCATTACATTTTTTCAAAACACTGGAATAAAGTTGAGCTCTCTAGATAATTCACAATAACCAATGTTATTTTCATGAACTGTGTCAATATTTAGACAGAAAAACAGCTTACACTGAAACAAAATGTTGCAATTTCAAACCAAAACTATGACATGATTAACATTTAGCTGGTTTACGCATGAGTAAAGAATAGCCCTAACTATGATGTAATAAAAACTGCCAAACAAAGACGTTACATTCCCAATACTGTACCTTATAGTCCAAACCATCAGAGCAATTGAATACCACACACTGAATAGCAAGTGCTTTCGCAAGGTCTTTAGTCGTTTCGGTTTTTCCAGTTCCAGCAGGGCCAGCCGGTGCCCCTCCCAGGTCCAGCTGTAATGCACCCATGAGGCAAAGGTAACACCGGTCCTGCATGTCAAACATAACATTATGTTAATACAAATAGTTCATATTTTAATCTAAAATCGAAAGCACCATACAACTTCGAAGAAAAACACTTCACAGTAGTAAGAATGCACAAAAACAGTTGGAACAACTGAATATGTCTAACTGTATTCAGGGGAAAATATGGCACACCGGAAACTGTTGAATCTAAAGCTGTGTGTTGTAATGAACACATTTGTGAGCACTGAAAATACTTTTAAACAAAGGTGTAGCTCCAGCAAAATTGCCCTGGATGATTTTCTAAGGGATTTGTTTTATTTCTAAGAATTTTATTGGATTTTTCTACAAGGAAAATAAAAGAGAAACAATAAGGCTAGTACATAGCTAATAATGCAGTAAAGATAAACAATTCTCTTATACAAGTTTAGTTAAAGGGTAATGAGTAGTAGAGGAGAAAGGAGGGGCAGAAAACAAAATTAAATCATACTGAAATGAGGATAAATTAAATAATAACTAAAGCAGAAGTTGGTGTAGGAAAGTTGTATCTGCTTTTATGGTTAACCCCACTTTTTGATGGTGTTATTCTGTGTTCTGACTAGTCTGACTATGATCCTGTTAATCAGGACACCAGTCACTGTGCTTCCTCCCAAAATGTGACTATGGTAAGTACTTTGGTACCTTCCCAATTGGCTACTGGTATACCTATGTAAGTCCCTAGTTTAAGGTACTGAAGTAGCCAGGGCATAGGTGCACCAGGGATCTCCGATGGGCTGCAGCATATATTATGCCACCCATGAGAGACCACTCAGACTGACTACAGGCCTGCCATTGTGGCCTGTGTGAGTTGGTGCTAGCACCACTTATGACAGATATAAGTTTACTTATATCTGAGGTCACTAAACTTAACCCTATAAGTCACCCCTAAGGCAGGCCTTTCAATCCTGAAGGCAGGGTGCGAGGTTCCAAGAGTGAGGGTGCCTTGCATAAGCAGGTCACACCCTACAAACCCCGGAGTTGATTCTACAGGACTTGTAAGTGCGGTCAGCCATTTTGATACATACAGTGGCCATGTGTCATTACGCAATAGCTAACATAATATATTGGCTGTGCAGAACTTGGGCATGTTTCATATCAAACATGTTGGAATCATACCTCAACACTGTTACCGGTGTTGGAGTTATGATTCTGTGCACTGAGGGGCTTCTCTGGGTACCAGCTAGTACTCCCGGTAACAGCCTTCCAGGGTCTACCAGCAAGCCAGTGCTGCTGCCAACCACAGACACATTTCTGAGCTGAGCAGGGGAATGTAGAACTATTTGTTTCCTGTCACGGGGAGATGGTCAACCTCCCAGACAGGACTTAGTGTATTGGGCTGCGGTGTGGGTGCTTGCCAGTGCCACCAGACTGCTTTGAAGGGGAGATTTGGTGCCCTCCTTGCATACTCCAGTTTGAGCCATTACAGTGAGCCCTTGGCTCACGCTCTGGTGCAAAACTAGACAAAGGACATGGGAGTATCCTGCCCTCTGTCCAGCCCCTCCTCTGGGAGGGGCCTCTGAATTATTCCAACGCCTTCTCTAGGGTGCTTAAGGGCTTATCTGTGGGTGGCTCTTCAGATACGTTGTGGGACAAGATTCAAACCCGAAACTGCTTCAACTCCGATCTCCTGGGCACCTGGACTTCGTCTGGAAACAAGACTGCACCAAGGAAGACTCCTGCTGCTCCTGGTCTTGCTGTTCTATAAGTCTTCTTCGTCGTCTGTGCTTCATCCAGGTTCCTCTCCAGGCCTATGGGAATCAATGACACCGGAAGGAATCTCCCTTGGAGTGAAGGAGTAACTCCCCTCTATCGGCAGGCACTGCAATGAAGCTGACCGGTCTGCTGCTCCTGAGGTCCCATGGACCTCAGCAAAACAGGTGGTGGTCCTGCAACTTCCTCGAGGCCTGACCTGTCCCTATCCCTAGTCAGAGCTCCTGTGCACCACGTCAATTTGCAGATGCCATCACTTGTTGACTCTGTGCTCCAGTGTTCTTTGAGCTACAAGAAGCTCCAGCCTTCAGCATCTCTTCCTGATAAGATCTTCGTCCTCACCACATCCTCTGCACCGAGGCTTGCATCTTTGGTGAGCTGCTTGAGGTCCTCTTGTGACTCCTGTGCCTTTGGCCAGTGGGTCCTCTTGAGGGTCTTCTTTGGCTTCAGTGGGGTCCCCTGCTTGCTCAGGCCTGCTCTGAGTAGCCTGCAATTGGTAGGTCCCTTGGACCTTGCTGGTCCCACCATTGCTCCTTTTTCATTTACCATATCTGTTGCTGCTGCCAAGGCTTGTTGGTGCTCCCGCAGGACACCAACCCCCTGGTTCTCAACTTCTGACGTGCGACAGCTCGTGAATGGCTCCTAGTCTTCAACAGTGTTGCCGGGTCCTCACAGCTGCAGCGACAAGGTCACCGTCATCACTCCTGCATCTTCCATCATAGATGGTCATTGTTCTTCTGTGCCTCCTGGTCACTTCCGAGTAGCATAGACTCTGTCCCTGCTGCTTGCAGGTTCTTCACTTTAGGAATCCACCCTTGGATTGCACCTTCTTCGCCAGCTGCATCTTTCCTGAAGTCCTCCATTGTGGTCTACGGCGGTATCTGATGTCAGTTCGCACCTATGCACCCGGCTTCCCTGGTGTAGGTAAACTGGTTCCTGGGGTATCCATGGGTGGGGTGACTCTCCAACCTTCTGTATTCAACGGGGCTCATCCTCTGCATACTACGCAAGACGTTCAAGTGGATCCCGCCTTGACTCAAGGAAAAACGTCACTCACGCACTCATCACCAGCAGACTAGACTACTGCAATGCCCTCTACGCCGGAATCAACAAAAAACTCCACCGCAAACTCCAGATCATCCAGAACGCAGCAGCCAGACTAATCCTAGACATCGCACAGCACAAATACATCATCCAACACCTCTGCGACCTCCACTGGCTCCAAGTTGAAAGAAGAATAACCTTCAAGCTGCTCACGCACGCCTACAAGCCCCTCCACAACACCGGACCCCAATACCTCAACGACTGAAGCTCCTTCCATGCCCCCAAGAGAATTCTCTGCTCAGCCGAACTCTCCCAAGCCACCATCCCTTGCATCTACAGGACCAGAGCAGGTGGAAGATCCTTCTCCTACCTCGCAGCCAAGACCTGGAACTAACTCCCCCTTCACCTCTGACGGAGCCCAACACTGCACCAATTCAGGAAGAACCTCAAGACCCGGCTCTTTGAATGACCCCAACAGAGCTGCCCACACCCTCCCCCTTGAGACCCTCACGGGTGAGTAGTGCACTTTACAAATTCTTGATTGATAGATTCAGGGTCCACTGGGAAGGGTCCTTCTTCTGTTAAGCTGCAACTGTGACTTTCCCAACTGACTTGCATTGAGTACACAGCTGTGTTCCCACTCAGCACACAGCCTCCGTGGTATTGTGTACTTACCTCAGGTGGTTCCTTGTGTCCCAAGCTCTTCTGAGTCTCCTGGTCCAAGTCCCAACTTTGGTCGCAGCTCACATTCCACTTCTATAGTCTATGGTTTGATCTCCTTTTAAGATGAAAGGTCCAGAGATTCTCTTCCTGGATGTTATTGCCTATACTTAAGAGTATTGCGAGGATGCTAACTCGAGGTATTGGACCTTACAGACCTTTATTGTGAATAATTAGAAACATACGAGTACGTCCTCCTCCTTATTAGATATTGATATGTTTTTGACAAAAAGGCTTCAGAATTCCAAGTGGTATTTATTTTCTGCTTTTATTCTTCATATTTGATCTTGATTCATAAACTTTCATCGTTTTCCAGAGGGTTACAGGAATTAGTTTTGGACATTCGACAGCCGACAGTGTTTCACCCTTAAACGGTCATTCTGACCAGGGCTTTCTCAAGGCTTTCACAAACTTAGCAGCAGCACTTAATATGTAACATTTGGTTCGACAAATACATTGTTTCAGACAAATCAAAAGAAGCAAATTATTTGTTGTCATCTGAAAGCGGCAAGTCCTAGGTATGACCCCTTTTCCTGATCAGTGAGTGGTGTAGCACCCCTCTGGAGACCACTGTGTATTTGTGCTTACTTACCTGTTTACATTTCAAACATTGTGTGTATTATGTTGATAGTGAGTCGCACCTAATGGGTTGTTTGTGGATGGAGTTAAATATAGGAGAGCACACTATTAATATTTTTATTTGTATCTGTGTTGTGTTGGTAAATCTTTGACAGTGGGTTTTCATCGTTTTTATGTTCCTCACAGTTCCCAATGGAAGAGTAATGTTACCAACAACTCCAGACTGACAGGTGGAGTAATAACCCACAGAGAGGGTATACTAGAGGGGTTTAGTTAGGAAAAACAGCATGGGGATCCTACCTGTCCTGATGAAGGCCGGATAAAGAACCTATAACCGGCTGAAACATGTCGACCTCTATGCAGACGGAGGGGTGGTGAGTACTTAATCCACTTACACCACCATCATCCGTAGGTATTCTTTAGTATACCATTTTTTAGCTCTGACTAGGGAATCGAGGAATAAAAATATTATACTGATATCCCTAAGCCAGTTTTAAATCACCATTCTCCTGCACTTTCATAGGATCCTGTCTTTTTCCTTTGTTTCTTTATCACTGTTGTATTGTTTACCCCTCCCTATTGCTCCGCCTCTAGCGTTGGTCTGCGCAGAGGCGTCAGTAGCAGCCCTATGATGAAGCATGCCACAACTTGTTGTGGGTGAGGGCAGTTTTAACAAATTAGGTGTGCTCCCCTGGCTGACTATGTCCATACAAACAGAACAAGGATGACTGTTTATTGCTCTACCTCTTTGTGTGTTTTTGCATTGTGTTTGAGGAGGACGAGGTAGGGTTGATCCTTCTCCCCCTCTTTGTTACATTGTGTGTACTGGCCACTTGTGACTGCCTGTGATAAGCTTTGACTTCTGGAAAGTAGTTAATCAGCCACTATTCAGTGAAGCAGCAGTACCCAAACAGAGTCATTCAATTCCCGCCCAGGCTTAGGTTGCTCACTTTCAATCTATATATGAGGTGGCCAATACTACATCACCTGATGCAATAGTCTAACCCACTATGTGCAGAGGGAGCCCCCTTAGGTTTTCTGTGAGTGAGGTAGCAAAAGCAATAGCCACCTTTCCTGCCCATAAAGCTCTAGGGCCGGCTGAGTACCTGGGGACCTTTACAAAACATGCATCAAACTGTGGGCCCCTTTGATTACCCAGCACCTCAATGCAGCTGCTCGAGGCCATGTCCCCTCCTCCTTGCACAGGTCAGTGATTGTACCTGTTTTAAAAAAAAAAAAAGAGATCGCGCAGACCCTGCCTGTTATTGGCCCATCTCTCTGGTGGATGCCGAAGTGAAGGTTATAGGGAGAGTCCTGCTGAATCGGGTGAGGGACTGGGCAGGAGAGGGAAATTTCATCTTCAATATTCAATATGGTTTTTGGCCCAGGAGAGGGACGATTAAGAAGAATCTTAATGTTTACTTCATAATAATTTTCAAGTACACCAAGGTGAGAAAGGAGGTAATTTATCTGGCCTTCATGGATCTCAGCACAGCCTTTGACACAGAAGATATATCAAAGCTGTGGGGTGTTCTGGGGTCCATGGGGGTAGAGAAGGATATCATCTATTTTTTTTTTCACAACAAATGTTATTGTTGACAAGCACAATAAGCCCAGGAAATCCCAGGGCGGTACATCGTATACATAGCATGGAATTAGGAAAGATGTCAACTTCTACACAATACATTCATTAAGAAAAGGGGAATATACAAGACTGAATCAAATGTATATGAAAATTATTAACAAAGAACAGCAGTGTCTCAATGTCAATGTAAATGCTGTCAGATAAAGACTCCAGTCGGGTTACGTTAGCATAAATACAGTTAGTCACAGTGCACATACCCACTTCGGATCTTCATGGCAAACCATCAGCACCTATTTCTGGGGAAATCGGCTCAATATATAGACCCCGATAATCAGCCCACCGCTTCCATATTTTCGGGTGTTTCTGGGGACATCCCCGTGCCTGAAGAATCGGAATTTCTAGCTCCATAGAGAAGTCAAGGCCCTGTTTTCAGGCCCCTACAGAGGACGGGGAGGTCGCCTTCCAGGCCTTGACAATGTCTCGCTTAGCCAGGGTAAGCCACAGAAATAGCAGGTGTCTTTTGTATCTATTCCCTCAGATCCCTTCCGTAATATGAAGCATAGTCAAGCGCTGTGACCATGGGATCTCCCACCCCAGAACCTCAGAGAGACAGGTCACACCCAATGTCAAAACCACGTTAAAGAAGTACAGTCCCAAATCATGTGAAGGTAGGTGCCCTCGGCCAAGCCACAGTGCAGGCACAGGGGGAACGCAAACATCCCAGCGCGCCAAAGCCTGTAGCGAGTGAAGTATACCCAATGAAGGTTTTTGAATTGTATGAGTCGAAGGCGCGCAGCGATGGCCGCATCGCACGGGGATTCTAGAGCCTCAACCCAGTCATCCTCGTCAAGTGGACCCAAGTCTTCCTGCCAGGCTGCTCTGGTCCTGTGGAGTGTAGTGTGGCTATTAGTGACTAAGGTGCGATATAGTGCTGTGATTTTGTGTGCGCCCATTTTACCTAAAATCACCTTGGCCTCAACGGGGTTAAAATCGGGGATGGCGTCCTGCATGGCAAGGTAAGGGGAAAAAGTATGGCAAAATTGCAGATACCTATAGAATTGGGATCAGGCATTTGAAAGTCAGATTGTAGCTGTTGGAAGGACTTAAGAGTCCGCACATGGAGGACATCGCCAACCGTTGGGATTCCAATATTATCCCATCCCACAAACCCAGGGAGTGCAAGCAATTGTGGTAAGAGGCCGTTGCGCCAAAGAGGAGTCTCTTTTGTGAGTCTGCCCCACCACCCCATCCCACGCAGAGCTTGTTGCCAGATCACAAAAACTGTCCTCCAAGCTGCGGGCGGTAGTGGCTTGCGCATCTTGCTGGAGTATAGAATCATGTGCAAAGATTTGAAGTCCAGGAGCAAACGCTCGACAGGGTCGTAAGACCCCCACAATACGTGGACTGAAAGCACGTTTGCAGTGCGACTCGCCGGAGCCCCCAACCCAAAGGAAGTGACTAAGGATTGAGTTTAATTGCCGAAACAACAAATGCGGTATTGGGTAGGGATGGTTCTGGAGTTGATAGAGAAGGCAAGGTGGCGAGACCATTTTGAAAATGGCCGATCTGTCAAACAGTGTCAGGGGCAGATGTGACCAGGAACCCACCTGTCGTCTGAGCTGAGGCAGCAGAGGGGCCAGATTTGTAGCCCAGGAGCCGGGATGGGACGATGACAAGGGCACCCCAAGATATTTAAAGCCATCGGACACCATTGTCACCTCTTGTGTCCAGGTCCCAAGCTGAACACCTCCGCACAGAGGCCACAGAAACGACTTGCGGTCGTTCATATAGACACCAGAGGTCTGGCTGAAAATTTGCACAATGCAAAGCAGTACAATGCTATACGATCAGAGACCTTCTGTGACCATTCAAAGTCATGTACCTGGGCATCAATGCGTACCCATGCCGCAAGAGGATCCATGGTGAGCGTGAAAAGAGAGAGAGATAAAGGGCACCGCTGCCTCTACAGATATTGAATGACCACGAGACTGAGTCAGCAATCCGTACCGAGGAGGTGATATCCGTATACAGGAAGTGAATATATTTAAGGAGTCTAGGGCCAATGTTGAGGCGGATCAAGAGTGCAAAGAGGTAGGTCAAGCTGCAGCACGGCTCCAGGGGGAGAGATGGTCCCGCCGATCCCCAAGGCGATGTCCCGTGGGGGCCTCCGCAAGTAGTCAGGGCACAGGTCTGCCTATGGCAGCAGGCCCATCAAACGGAGGTCAGTCACGTCTAGGTCGATACCTGGGCCTAGCCTCGTCGGCGATCGCGGCAGCTCCGCGGCAGGATCAAGCACTCGATGAGGGCGTCGCGGGTATTCTACCGCCTCACAGTGTCTTTACAGAAGGTCGGTACAGATGCAGCTGTATCAAGAAAGCGAAAACTAGAAAACACATGATTAAGGGTCAGCAGATTAGAAGGACAGACGTTTTTTTTTATTTATGGAACCATTCTTTGGATTGAGCGATACAAGACAACAATTACACGGCTGGGTGCCTTCAACCTCTTGGCCGGCAGCGTAGTGCAATGGGCAAGTCTACACAGCTTCTGTGCTTACAACCGGGAGGCTGGCAGCTTTAATCGGATCATGTTATGAAATCAAAGCAAAAGTAACCACAACAACCTAATCTTTAAACATATCATCAAAAAGAAGAAGACACCCTCCCTCCCACCCCCCAAAACCCTGCACTGGTCTATTTTTTGTTATTTAGACATCCGGAAAGATGCAAACTTAAATTAGTACCCACTAATTAGGGCTCAGGTCTAACCCTGTAACAAAATGCCCCATGGCATTGATGCTTTTACGAGAAAGCTGGGACGTCCCCATGTCAAATCTATCCTGGCTTCTTATATGTCCAAGTGTGTGTCCACAGTATCCTTTGGTGCAAAGGGACAAGTTACTTACCTAGGGTAATGCTTTTTGTGGTGGATACATTATCTGCCTGTGGATTCCTCACCTTTTGAAATACCCCAATGAGCAGCATTCCACAGAAACGTTTCTCCTCATCTCTCCCAAGTCGATGAGGACGTCACAATGGAACGGCTCAGCACGTGACTCTGTGTGACGTCATTGGAGCCATAAGAAGACCTTGTCGGCATACTGATGTCAGTTCCACCCATGTTTTCCATGCCTTAGAAGCGAAATGGGTGAACCAACAACCTTCTCACAGGTATACAAGGTATACAAAACACAACCAAACATGGAAATTCCATTTCATACACATTTCCTAATACCAATTAAAACCATGACTCAAGTCATTAATCACATAAAATATAAATCAATTAATTTCCGGTAGAAGCGGACAGGCAACAATGAGGCTGGTGGGGCAGTGAGAAATCCACAAGCAGATTCTGTATCCACCAGAAAAAGTGTTACTGAAGGTAAGCAACTTGTTCTTCTGATTAATACATCTGCCTGTGGATTCCTGTGAGAGGCAGGCTTAGTATATGGTGCTCACTTATGTTAGTGTAGCACTCTGCTCCATTCCGACAATACTCATGGTGATTTTAGTGATCTTAGACAACCTTAGAAAGCTCTCTAAGGTGGTAGCTGTGGAGAGCAGCCTTCAGGCTTAGTCCAGAAGGAGTTTAAAGCAGCTTGTTTTACCAGTACTTAATCTTAGGGTATAGGTTAAGTGAAAAAGAATCACACAGTGTAGTTATAAAAATAGGTATTTTATTCCAAACACTCACTAACACATTGTATTATCTCCTACCCGGAGATACAAATGTAATACATACAATACCTAGGAAATAGAGAACGTAAGTAGCACAAATACACAATGGTCTCCAGGGGGAGACCAAACCATATACTAAAATAGTGGAATGCGAACAACGACTCAAGACAAGAGTGGACCCACAAGACGCTGAAGAGCTGGGGACCCAAGGAACCACCCAAGGTGAGTATCTAGGAACCCCACAGAGATCGTGTGCAGAGTGGAAACACAGCTACATGTTCAATGCTAGTCAATGAGTAAGTTGCGGTTCCAGTTTTAAAGAAAAAGGACCCTTCTCAGCGGACCCTGTAGACATCCCATGGAAGATAGAAGGTTGGAGAGTCACCTTACCCATGGATACCCCAGGAACCAGTATACCTACATCAGGTAAGCCGGGTGCAAAGAAGTCAAGTCTGAAACTGCCGTAGATAACAATGGAGGACTTCAGGAAAGATGTCGCTGGAGGTGTAGACGAAGGAGTTCGGTTGAACCCAAAGGTGGCTTCAAGATGAGAGGTATGTGCAAGCAGAGGGGACAGAGTCTATGTCACTCAGTAGTGACCAGGAGGAACGGAAAACGATTGCCCACTGAAGTCGGAGAAGCAGGAGAGTTTGACCGTGCCCTTGAAGTTGCAGCTGTGCGGACCAGGCGATGCTGTGGAAGACCAGGAGCCATACAAGCTGCTCCACGTCAGATGTCGAGAGCCAGAGGCTCAGTGTCCGGCTGGGGCACCAACAAGCCTTGGCAGCGTCAAACAACATAGTCGACAATAAAGGTGCAATGTCGGGATCAGAAAGGTCCAAGGGACTTGCCACGAGTAGGTAAGTCAGCGCAGGCCCTGAGCAAGCCCAGGAACCCACGGGTGCCAAAGAAGACCGTCTAGAGGACCCACGAGCCAGAGGCACAGGTGTCGCAAGAGGACCTCGAGCAGCTCACCAATGAAGAAGGCCCACGGTGCAGAGGAAGTGGTGAGGGCGAACATCTTGGCTGCAGGAGTTGCTTGAGGTTGGAGCTTCTTGGAGCCTCAAGATCTCTGGAGGAGAGAGTCAACAGGCCTTGGCAACGACAAGTTGATGCAGTGCACAAGGGGTTCTGTTCCAATGGTTCTGACTCGATACAGGACTCAAACTAGGTATGAAAACAGTGCAGGCCTCAAGGGAGTTGCAGAACCACCACCTGTGTTGCTGAGCCTTTCGAAGTCCGTCAGAGCCCACGATCAGCAGACCGGTCAGCTGTGTTGCAGTGCCTGCAGATGCGGGGAGTGACTCCTTCACTTCAAGGGAGATTCCTTCAGGTGTCTAGGATGTCCACAGGCCTGGAGGAGAACCTGTATGGAGCACAGGCACAGACGTTGAAATAGACCAGCAGGACGATGAGACCAGGAGCAGCAGGAATCTTCCCCATTGCAGTCTCGGTTCCCAAAGCGAAGTCCAGAGTGTTCAGACGGTCAAAGTTGAAGTGGTGTATGATCTGAATCTTGCCCTGTGACGAATCGACGGATTTGCCCACTGCTAAGCCCTTAAGTACCCGTAGGAAAGGGTTGGGACGATTCAGGGGTCCCTCCCAGAGGATACTCCCATGTCCTTTGACCAGTTTCGTGCCAGATCGGGAACTGGAGTATGGAAGGAGGGAACCTAAGGTGCCCTTCCAGCAGTCTCAGTGGTGCTGGCAAGTGCCCCCACCCTGCCCCAATACACTAAACCCTGTCTGAAAGGTGGTCACACCTCCCTGTGACAGGATATCTTTTCCCGGAGGAGTTTTACAGTGCATGGAATCATACCTCCCACACCGTTGATGGTGTGGGGGTATGATTCCAACATGTTTGATACCAAACATGACAGGGTTCGTTGCAGCCAGTTTAGAGATGTCATCGCGTAATGACGCATGGCCACTCTATATGTCATAATGGCTGAGGCACTTAAAACCAGGGAGAATGGACTCCGAAGGTTGTAGGGGTGCCCTGCTCATGCAGGGGCACCCTCACACTAAGGACCCAGCACCCTGCCTTCAGGATTGAAAGGCCAGCCTTAGGGGTGACTTACAGGTTTTAAGTGTAATGACCTCAGATATAGGGGAACATATATCTTTCATAAGTGGTGCTAGCACCAGCTTACACAGGCTGCAGTGGCAAGCCTGAAGTCACAATTTGAGAGGTATCTCATGGTTGGCATAATCCATGCTTCAGCCCATGGAAGACCTCTGGTGTACCTATGCCCTGGGTACCTTAGTACCGTATACTAGAGACAAGGGTACCCAGTAGCCAATCTGGAGTGTACCCAAGTACTCACCATGTCCAATTTAGGAAAGAAGAACAGAGACTGGGGTCCTGATTAGCAGTAACCCAGTTAGACCAGTCAGAAAAACATAATGACACCAGCAAAAAGTGGGGGTGACCATGAAAGCAGATCCTATTTTCCTACAATTCCTCACCTTTTGAATTAAATCTCTAAGCAGTCTCACTCTCGGAGGAGGATGCCCGCCTGCCTATACCAAAAAATTCCTGTAGCAGAGTAAAATGGCCATCCCTCCTCACTTACGAATCCAAGCAATAATACTTTGCAAACGTGTGGAGGGAGGCCCGAGTTACCGCCTTGCAGATGTCGCCCACAGGGACACCTCTAGCCAAAGCCGAAGAAGAAGACTTAGCTTTGGTAGAATGAGCACAAATACCTTCAGGAGGCTCCTTCTTGGCCAAGGCATTTCAGATTTGATGAGCAGGATAATCTACCTGGACAGCGTTCTCTTATGGACAGCCTTCATCTTGCCCACATACCCAATGAAGAGTTGATCGTCCCTCCTGAAGTCCTTGGTTCTGTCTAAGTAGAAGCTGACTGACCTCTTGAAAGAATGAGGGGGAGGATAGAAAGTGAGATAGTTGATGGGCTGCCCCATGTGGAAAGGAGTGACCACCTTAGGCAGGAAAGCAGCTCTGGTCCTGATAACCATCTTATACGCATAGAATGATGTAAAAGGAGGCTTAGAACTAAAAGCCTGCAATTCACTCACTCTCCTAGCGGAAGTGATTGACACTAAAGAACAAGTTACTTACCTTTGGTAATGCTTTTTCGGGTGGATACATTATCTGCCTGTGGATTCCTCACCTTTTGAATTACCCCTGTGCCAGCATTCCAAGGAAATTCTTTTCTTAGCTCTCCCATGTCAATGAGGACATCACAATATCATGGATCTGCTCAGGACTCCATATGATGTCACCGGAGCCATAAGAAGACCTTGTTGGTGCGCTGACGTCAGTTCCACTCATTTTTTCCATGCCCTCGAGGCGAACAAGCAGACCGACAACATAATACTAGTATACAAAATATATACACAAGTACATACTATATATATATATATATATATATATATATATATATATATATATATATATATATATCCACACAAAAGGTTGCCCTTGAAGAAACGCCACTCGCGGGGAAGTTTCACAGCCTTTAATGATGGACAGCAGTGTAACAGCATCTGAGACCCCTTCAATTAAAATCTGATGCCCAACGCGTTTCGAGCACTCTTGTGCTCTTGTTCACGGGCCAAAAGGTGAGTGATCCAACCGGCAATGTTCAACGGCTCATTTAACTGAAAGAGAGTCCCGCCCTCAATGGGCGTATGCCCGAGGGCATTCTGGTCTCGATAGTTTCTTAAGTATTCATCCCAAGTGGGTGCCGATCTGCCTCAAGTACCCTGAGCTGTTCTCCCAAGTGGGTTTGAGGGGGAACAAGCACTGCCACATCTGTCAATTAAACAGTCCTACCATGCGGCCTTCTCCGCTCCTTCGTGCCTGGTGGTTACCAAACATCGGATCCGCATACTGGCAGCGGGGCGTTTCCGCGACTGAGCGAGCCGCAATAAATCCACACAAAAGGTTGCCCTTGAAGAAACGCCACTCGCGGGGAAGTTTCACAGCCTTTAATGATGGACAGCAGTGTAACAGCATCTGAGACCCCTTCAATTAAAATCTGATGCCCAACGCGTTTCGAGCACTCCTGTGCTCTTGTTCACAGGCCAAAAGGTGAGTGATCCAACCGGCAATGTTCAACGGCTCATTTAACTGAAAGAGAGTCCCGCCCTCAATGGGCGTATGCCCGAGGGCATTCTGGTCTCGATAGTTTCTTAAGTATTCATCCCAAGTGGGTGCCGATCTGCCTCAAGTACCCTGAGCTGTTCTCCCCAGTGGGTTTGAGGGGGAACAAGCACTGCCACATCTGTCAATTAAACAGTCCTACCATGCGGCCTTCTCCGCTCCTTCGTGCCTGGTGGTTACCAAACATCGGATCCGCATACTGGCAGCGGGGCATTTTCGCGACTGAGCGAGCCGCAATAAATCCACACAAAAGGTTGCCCTTGAAGAAACGCCACTCGCGGGGAAGTTTCACAGCCTTTAATGATGGACAGCAGTGTAACAGCATCTGAGACCCCTTCAATTAAAATCTGATGCCCAACGCGTTTCGAGCACTCCTGTGCTCTTGTTCACGGGCCAAAAGGTGAGTGATCCAACCGGCAATGTTCAACGGCTCATTTAACTGAAAGAGAGTCCCGCCCTCAATGGGCGTATGCCCGAGGGCATTCTGGTCTCGATAGTTTCTTAAGTATTCATCCCAAGTGGGTGCCGATCTGCCTCAAGTACCCTGAGCTGTTCTCCCAAGTGGGTTTGAGGGGGAACAAGCACTGCCACATCTGTCAATTAAACAGTCCTACCATGCGGCCTTCTCCGCTCCTTCGTGCCTGGTGGTTACCAAACATCGGATCCGCATACTGGCAGCGGGGCGTTTCCGCGACTGAGCGAGCCGCAATAAATCCACACAAAAGGTTGCCCTTGAAGAAACGCCACTCGCGGGGAAGTTTCACAGCCTTTAATGATGGACAGCAGTGTAACAGCATCTGAGACCCCTTCAATTAAAATCTGATGCCCAACGCGTTTCGAGCACTCCTGTGCTCTTGTTCACGGGCCAAAAGGTGAGTGATCCAACCGGCAATGTTCAACGGCTCATTTAACTGAAAGAGAGTCCCGCCCTCAATGGGCGTATGCCCGAGGGCATTCTGGTCTCGATAGTTTCTTAAGTATTCATCCCAAGTGGGTGCCGATCTGCCTCAAGTACCCTGAGCTGTTCTCCCAAGTGGGTTTGAGGGGGAACAAGCACTGCCACATCTGTCAATTAAACAGTCCTACCATGCGGCCTTCTCCGCTCCTTTGTGCCTGGTGGTTACCAAACATCGGATCCGCATACTGGCAGCGGGGCGTTTCCGCGACTGAGCGAGCCGCAATAAATCCACACAAAAGGTTGCCCTTGAAGAAACGCCACTCGCGGGGAAGTTTCACAGCCTTTAATGATGGACAGCAGTGTAACAGCATCTGAGACCCCTTCAATTAAAATCTGATGCCCAACGCGTTTCGAGCACTCCTGTGCTCTTGTTCACGGGCCAAAAGGTGAGTGATCCAACCGGCAATGTTCAACGGCTCATTTAACTGAAAGAGAGTCCCGCCCTCAATGGGCGTATGCCCGAGGGCATTCTGGTCTCGATAAAAACCCACTTGGGAGAACAGCTCAGGGTACTTGAGGCAGATCGGCACCCACTTGGGATGAATACTTAAGAAACTATCGAGACCAGAATGCCCTCGGGCATACGCCCATTGAGGGCGGGACTCTCTTTCAGTTAAATGAGCCGTTGAACATTGCCGGTTGGATCACTCACCTTTTGGCCCGTGAACAAGAGCACAGGAGTGCTCGAAACGCGTTGGGCATCAGATTTTAATTGAAGGGGTCTCAGATGCTGTTACACTGCTGTCCATCATTAAAGGCTGTGAAACTTCCCCGCGAGTGGCGTTTCTTCAAGGGCAACCTTTTGTGTGGATTTATTGCGGCTCGCTCAGTCGCGGAAACGCCCCGCTGCCAGTATGCGGATCCGATGTTTGGTAACCACCAGGCACGAAGGAGCGGAGAAGGCCGCATGGTAGGACTGTTTAATTGACAGATGTGGCAGTGCTTGTTCCCCCTCAAACCCACTTGGGAGAACAGCTCAGGGTACTTGAGGCAGATCGGCACCCACTTGGGATGAATACTTAAGAAACTATCGAGACCAGAATGCCCTCGGGCATACGCCCATTGAGGGCGGGACTCTCTTTCAGTTAAATGAGCCGTTGAACATTGCCGGTTGGATCACTCACCTTTTGGCCCGTGAACAAGAGCACAGGAGTGCTCGAAACGCGTTGGGCATCAGATTTTAATTGAAGGGGTCTCAGATGCTGTTACACTGCTGTCCATCATTAAAGGCTGTGAAACTTCCCCGCGAGTGGCGTTTCTTCAAGGGCAACCTTTTGTGTGGATATATATATATATATATCTATATATATATATATATTTTTTTGGGACGAAGGCCAGCATGGCCGAAACGCGTTTGTCTGCCGTTGGAGCGGAATAAATAACATAATCAATTTTGAAGTGTGTGCGCCACGTTTTTGCTATTCGCCCTAACGTTTGGAAAAATATATATATATATATATATGTCCAATAGTCAGAAGTATCTTCAGTATAAGCAGGCGGACAACAGGGAGGCGGGCGGATCAGTGAGGAATCCACAGGCAGATACTGTATCTACCAGAAAAAGCATTGCCAAAGGTAAGTAACTTGTTCTTCTGATGGATACATCTGCCTGTGGATTCCTCACCTTTTGAATTGAATACCAAAGCCATTCCCCTCTCGGAGGAGGGTGTCCACCCGCCTATACCAAAAAATCTTGCAGCACAGAGCGTGCAAAATGGCCGTCCCTCCGAATTCCCAGCAGTAATGCTTCTCAAAGGTGTGGAGGGAGGCCCAAGTTGCCGCCTTGCAAATGTCTATAACAGGAACACCTCTAGCCAAAGCAGAAGAAGATGACTTAGCTCTGGTGGAATTAACTCCAATACCTTCAGGTGGCTCCTTCTTGGCCAAGGCATAGCAGATCTTGATGCACAAGATGATCCACCTGGAAAGTGTTCATTTGTGGACATCTTTGCCCTTCATCCTTCCAACATAGCCCACAAACAGCTGGTCATCCACTCTTAGGTCCCTGGTTCTGTCCAAATAGAAGCTGACCGACCACGTAGGGTCCAGGCGGTGAAGTCTCTCCTCCTCCTTGGAAGGGTGAGGGGAGGATAGAAGGTAGGTAAGGTAATGGAAAAGACTGACCACCTTAGGCAGGAAAGCAGCCCTGGTCCAGAGAACCATCTTTTCTGCATGAATAGTTAAAAACGTAGGTTTAGAACTAAGAGCCTGATGCTCATTTACCCTCGTGGCTGAGATAATAGTGATCAGAAAAACTGCCTTGAAAGTAAGAAGCCTCAATGGGCAACTATGAAGAGGCTCAAAAGGAGACCCCATCAGGAAAGTAAGTACTATATTCAAAGCCAACTGAGGCATAATGAAGGGAGTGGGAAAAAACCTAATGGTGAGGCCCTTAATGAACCTCATAACAATGGGGGACTTAAATAAAAACGGCTGGTCCAGCAAACAGAGGAAAGCTGACTAGGCCGACAAGTAACTCTTTACCGTAGCCACAGGACAACCTTGCTAAGCCAAGGAAAGTGAAAAGCCGCCGTCTCGCCGTCTCGCCGTTGTCTAGAAGGATCCTGATGTCGTCTGTGGCGGCGATGAGGGCGGTTTCGGTGCTGTGGTTGCTACGGAATCCTGATTGGGAGGGGTCCAGGATGTTGTTGTCTTCGAGGTGATGGGTGAGCTGGATGTTAACTATCTTCTCGATGACCTTTGCTGGGAACAGAAGCAGGGAGATGGGCCGGAAGTTCTTGAGGTCGCTCGTATCCGCCTTGACCAAAGACCAAAGACCTTTGACCTTTAGATCCCCAAGATGAGCTCCCCACCCTAAATTGGAGGCATCCATTATCACTGTGGTCATTGGAGAAAAAGGGTGAAATGGCTTCCCTTGAGACAGGTTGCCTGGAACACTCCACCATCACAGATCCACTACAGTGTCACTGGATATTCTGACCACCTTACAGAGATCTCAATTGTGATGAAACAACTGCCTGCAGGGACACCAAAGGAGGGTCCTCATATATCAGCGTGTATGGTTGACCAACTGCATGCAGGAAGCAAACAGACCGAGCAGGCGCAAGACCTTCAGGAATGGAACAACTGCTCCATTCTGAAAAAGTGGAATCACAGCCTGGATGTCTTAAATCCACTGTAAAGGTGGGAAGGCATGACTCGCAAGTAACTTGTTCATCTCATAGAGACTTCTAGCTGCAGATTCTTTACCTTTGAATCTGATAACCGAGCCATACCATCCTGGTGGTGCGTTGCAGACTCATGATCTAAATTAAGAAGTCTTGCAGGACTGAACAGGTAAAGTGCCCATCCCTGCGCACTTGACCATCAATGTTTTGCGAACGTGTGCAATGATGCCCATGTCACTGCCTGACAGATGTCTTGGACTGGGACACCCCAAGCCAAGGTCGTGTTTGCAACCTTTCCCCTAGTGGAGTGGGCCATTAAGCCCGCAGTGGGATGATTCTTCACTAAGGCGTAACTGAATGCAAAGAATGACCCAGCGAAAGATGGTCCTTTTCTGCACTGCCCTTCCCTTCTTTGCTCCCACATACCCCACAAATAGTTGGCCATCCACCCGGAACTCTTTTGTGCAGTCAAGGTAGAATGACAATGCTCTTTTTGGGTCCAGTCGGTGGAGACACTCCTCTTTCATAGAAAAATGTTGGGGAGCAAAGTAATGGACTGACCCAGATGGAATGGGGTCACCACCTAAGGTAAAAATGATGTCCTGGTGCCAAGCACCAGCTTGTCCGGAAAGGACATAAGATAAGGAGGTAAGCTGGAATGCCTGCAATTCACTCACCCTCTGCGCCGATGTAATCGCCACTAAGAAGGCTGTTTTGATGTTCAACAGCCGGAGGGGACAATATTGCAAAGGCTAGAAAGGAGCGCACATCAGGTAAGTGAGGACCAAATTAAGGTCCCATTTTGGCATAACAAAGAGCGAAGGTGGAAATAAATGGCCCAGCCCTTTCAGAAATCTATTTACAATAGGAGATTTAAAGAGAGAAGGCTGGTCTGGCAGCCGCAAAAAAGCAGACAGAGCAGAGAGGTAACCCTTAAGAGTTCCCAAAGCAGAGACCTGCTGGGCAAGAGTTATAATGAATAAAAGGACAGTAAAAAGAGAAGCAGAAAGAGGGTCAATGGACCTTTCTGTACAGTATAATACAAATTTCTGCCAAAGGCAGGCGTATACCGCCTTAATGGAGGGCCGCCTGGCCGCCAGACTAACGTTACAGACTTCAGGAGGAAGGTCAAAATCTATCAACTGTTGCCGCTCAATCTCCATGCTTGGAGGCGCAGAGTTGACAGATTCGGGTGGAGAACCCTCCCCTGCGGCTGTGACATAAGATCCACCTGAAGGGGCAGCCTGATCAGAAGATAGACAATCATGCTCAGAAGCTCTGGATACCAGACTGTCCTTGCCCAGTCCGGTGCCACAAGAATGACTTCGGCTCGGTCGCTCCTGATCTTCTTCAGAACCCTGGGCAGAAGTGGTATGGGCGAAGAGGCGTACAACAAGGCCTGAGCTCCACTCTCAACGAAACGCGTTGCAAAAGCGATAGCCGCCTTGGAAACGCCAGCGCGCAGTTTTGCTGACATTGTGCATTCTCTTTAGAGGCAACGAATCTAACCAAGGCTCTTCCCACTGCTGAAAGAGACCTTGTGCCTCCTCCGACTCGAGATGCCATTCGTGATCCAGAAGGCATTGACGGCTGAGATCATCCGCCCTGGTGTTCAGAAAAACTGCCAGCTGTTGAACCACCAGGGATATTCCCTGCTGTTCCAGCCATGTCCAGAGATGGAGGGCCTCTCGACAAAGGGTCCACGACCCCACCCCGCCCTGCTTGTTGCAGTACCACATGGCGGTGGTGTTGTCCGTGAACACCTGCACTAGCTTCCCCTTGACAGAGGGAAAAATGCCTTCAATACCAACCGAATAGCTCAGAGCACCAACAAGTTTATGCGGAGCCCCGTCTCCGCCGGAGACCAGTGACCCCTGATCTCCACCTCTCCCATGTGGTCGCCCCATCCCAGAAGTGACGCATCTGTCACGACCATGAGATCTGATTGGAGAAGGTAAAGAGGTCTGCCGTAGACCCAATCGCAGTTAGTTAACCACCACTGCAGATCCTTCGCAGTTCTTTCCAAGATCTGAAGCACGTCAGTGAAATTTCCCCGATGCTGTGCCCATTGGAACTTCGAGTCCTACTGCAGAGCCCGCATACGCCATCTTGCATGTCTTACCAGCAGGATGCAGAAGGCCATGAGACCCAACATCCGCAGAGTCTAATTCACCGAAATCCAGGATAGAAATGAAATGAAATGAAATGAAAATTAGATTTATAAAGCGCTACAGCTGCCCTGAGGCGTCCAGGCGCTGGAACAGGCTGAAATATCGGAATATCGGAATCATAGCCTGATGATGGAGCGTCTGAGAAGGAGTCAGGTGTGACTTTGGCAAGTTTAAAGAGGACCCCAGTGAATGCAGAAGGTTCATGGAAGTCTGAAGGTGGGAGATGACTAGATGACTGCCTGGGACGAAGCTGCCTTTAACAGCCAGTCATCAAGGTAGGGGAAGACTGACACCCCTAAGCTGCGAACTTGAGCTGCAACCACTGCCATCACCTTGCTGAACACATGAGGGGCACTGGTAAGACCGAAGGGGAGCACGGTAAGCTGAAAGTGCTTGCGGCCTACCTTCAACCGCAGGTAACGCCTGTGGCCTGGCAGGATGAGAATGTGAAAATACGCATCCTGCAGGTCCAACACTACCATCCAGTCTCCTTGGTCTAAGGCAGACAAGACCTGAGCCAAAGTAAGCATTTTGAATTTCTCCTTTTTGAGGAAGAGATAGATGGTCCGAAGATCCAAAATGAGCCGGTGCCCCTTGTTCTTCTTTGGATTCAGAAAGTAGCAGGAATAACAGCCACTGCTTACTTCTGACCCTCTATGTAGCTCCTTTGGCTAAAAGAGCTGTAACTTCCTCTTGGAGCAACTTTAAATGATCAGAATTGTAGGAGGAAAAGAAAGGAAAGGTAGAGAATAGCCCTTCTGGACGATCTGCAAGACCCACTTGTCTGTTGTTATATATCTCCAGCGGGGGAGATAATGACAAATTCTTACACCCACTGGAGTAGTGTGGTCCTGCAGAATCAGCCTAGGAGTGCTTGGAGACTGCGGCTGCTGGGGGCAGTGTGGTAGACGACTTCTGGCCTCCATTACGAGGACGGAATGTACAGCGTCCAGGCACAGCTTGGGTAGTCAGAGCGGGAAGGTGGCTAGGATAGGGCTGACGTGGCTGGAAACCACTTCCATTGCCAAGAAAGGGGCAAAAGGAAGACTGGCCACGAAGAGTGGAGGAGAGGCCCAAGGATCTGGCCGTAGCTCGAGAGTCCTTTAACTTGGCCATGGCAGAGTCTGCCTTTTCCCCAAAAAGGTGGGTTTCATCAAAGGGCATGTCCATCAAATTGGCTTGGACATGCCCCGATAAGCCAGTTGTACGAAGCTAGGCGTGGTGTCTCAATACCACCATTGGTGAAATCGATCTGCCCAGCGAATCGGTATTATCTAAAGCACACCGTATAGTGAATTTTGCTGCATCTCCCTGTCCTCGACAGCTTGGGAGAGCACAATCCGGGCCTGCTCCAGGAGTTGTGGCAGCACCTGCACAACCGTCTCCCAAAGGGAGTGAGAGGAACAGCCCAATAAGCATGGGGTATTCACCGACCGCAATACCAGACTAGAGGAAGAAAACATCTTCTCCAATGAATCAAGTCACTTGGATTCCCTATCCGGAAGGGCGGAAGGTAATGCACCTTGGGACGTAGAGGCCTGCAACACGAAACTTCCTGGGGAGGGGTCTTGGCTTAGGAACTTTGGGTCGCCTGTAGCTGGGCGATGGCGACATGCAGTGGTCCTATTCACAGTTGCCAATGTACTAGGCTTGGACCATGTTCCTAGAAGAACGTCCGTAAGTGCCTCAATAAAGGGCAATAGGGGTTCAGAAGTGGAAGCCCCAGGTTGAAGCACTTAGGTCAAGAGATTAGTCCTGAACTGCACTGAGGGCAGCTCCAGTCCTCCAGACCTCAGTGTCCCTCTTAAATACCATGGAATGGGACGCTCCCTCCACTGTAGCCACTGTAGGTGGAGAGAGCATGCCAGCATCTGGAGAAGTACCCAGACCACTGGCTTCCCCAAGTTCCCCATACCAGTCAATTGTCTCTGCAGAGACATCCTGGTTCTCAAGAGGGTCTCCAGACTCCTACCATTCCTCTCCTGAGCCCAGCATGTCCACAAAGTGCTCAGGCGACAACATAGAACCCCTGGGTTCTGTCGATGTCGGAATCGGTGTCGCTCGACGCCTTCTGGCTCCGCATCGTCGGCAACAAGGATGGGTTTGCGCCACTGACGGTCATCGGCGAAATCGTAGGCACCGACTTTGGATTCGATGCCAAGGAAGGTTGCGTTGGCACGACTGGCGTCAACCAAGATTCAGGATTGGATCCCTGAGGCCCCACCAACGCCGTGGCCGTAGCCGACGGCATCAAATCCAACGTGGCACCATCTGACCGCCGCGGGGCCCGAGGGCTCACCAGCGGGGTCGTTCCGCTCAAATACGTGGCACAGGGCCTCGTAAAACTCTTTTATTTGAGCAAAGTCAACTCTAACTCCGGCTACCTAGAACCGTGCCAAGAGCGTCGGTGCTCCTTACCTTCCTCAACGACAGATGCCAGTTGAGGTGAAGTCGAAATCTACTTGGTCTTCTTCTTCTTGTGCCTCTTCCCTGAGTGTCCAGAGGACCTCGATGTCATGGTCACGGGCTGCGGCTCTAGAGGCACCACTGTCACCAGTGGTTCTGCCGTAGCTGATAATGGTTCTACTTCATTGCCGTTGGCGCTGCGCCTTCCTGCGCAGATGTGCTGTGAAACATCCTACCTGTGGCAAGATGCATTACTCCTCCTCCACTGCGCGTTACTGGTGGCGTTGCCATCGCTAACTTTGTTTGCTCGTTACTGGTGACTTGCCATCATTACCTTTATTAAGCTTTATTACCATCCCCACCTTTGTTAATCTTTGCTGGAACCATCCGTTATAATTTGCCAGCACTAACTTTGCCAATCATGATATGGGCATCTGTTATGTTTGGTTGTGCGTCTCTGACAATATTTCACTGATTGTGAGGATATCCGTTATACATGACTATTCCTCTGTGTCCAGGATTGTCTCTCACATTACTTGTTCTTAACATTTGATCCCACCTTCAGAAACGTCGCCGAACGTGGTGGCCATCTTGGGTGTGGCCCGTCCATAAAAAGGAGCCACACCCCAGATTAAATGCTCGTTATTCTCTTCCTGCTTCTTGGACCTGGATGCGGCTGGACTCTGGCGGTGTTCCAGCTTTGGCGGTCACGTTCCGGAGATCGTCTAACACCGTGATCATTGGCAGTAAGGAATAACCGATGCACTCTGCAATTACCAGGTAAGAGCTTGAAATCCAATTCTCCTCTCACAAATGTAACTTTGTAACAATGTCCGAACAATAATTTTTGGGAACATTTTGGAACTACGTTTCGAAGTAAAGACTGACCTTGAATTTTAAAAAACAAGGAAAGAAACAAACCTTTGTTTGAAGTTAAAAGAAAAGAACCTTTGTAAAGAAAACTATTTGTGTGTAAAAGTTGCTTGGCAGGTCCTGCTCCATATTGAGAATCTTTAACATTATGGTGAAGGTTATTTTGACAAGTCGTCCTTCGTGTTTTTGCCTCACAGCTAAAACTGGGAGCTGTGCACCATATAGGAGGAAAGAGAACATAACTATGGTAGGTGGAGTAGAATTGTTCACTCCTTGCACAAAAGAATCTGTAGATGTCTAGAGTAATCTAATCCATTGTTGATAAACATTGCATGTTTTGTTTTATAGCTCCTCTATCTCATATCACGTTAAGGCTTTCACAACAGCTTGCAGGTGAATAAGTTATCCATAGTTTAGTGTATTTACAGGTCTACAGTAACAATAAGTAGTCTAACTTTTAGTTCACTTTTATTACAGATCTCCTTCCCAGCAGTCCCTTCCCCAGCACCCTTTCCCCCACCTGGCCACTCTAATAGTCTTTGCTATAACGGCAGTCAGACTTATAGCATGAGAACCATGGTGCTGCTTGTTCTTGTGCTTCTTGGAGAACCTCGAAGTGTGAGGAGTTGGTGACCTTGATCGGGTCTGAGACCTCCTATGAACCCTCTTCTGTTTCTTGGCCTTGGCCATAAATAACTTGGCCTCCCTCTGCTTCAGAGCCTTCGGATTCATGCGCTTGCACAAAGAACTTGTCCCGACGTCATGATCTGAGGAGAGGCACCCCAAACAGTCTTCATGGGGGTCAGTGATGGACATCTGGCCCCACATTCTGTGAAAGCTTAAAACCCAACTTCCTTGGAGTATCCATCTTTGACAGTTACAAAATCGCGACAACAGTAACAAAGAAACTCCCAGAAATGTAGAGTCTGGGAAAAAACTGTTACACGTTGAGGGTGCGGAAAAAAGGGAACTGACATCAGCATGCCGACGAGGTCTTCTTATGGCTCCAATTACGTCACGTGAAGTCGCGCGTGGAGCCGTTCCATTGTGACGTCCTCGTCGACGTGGGAGCGGTGAAGAGAAAAGTTTCAGTGGAATGCTGCACTTTGGGTAATTCAAAAGGTGAGGAATCCGCAGTCAGCTGTATCCATCAGAAATGTGGGGATACAAGCCTTGCAACCCCGTTCAGATGGCAGAGAATACATTTCTCAGGAGGATCCGGAGGTTATCGCAGTCAATTCCAGCAGAAGTTGTCCATGAGGAACAGTGTGTGGGCTTTATTTCACATACTATTCAAATCCACCCTGTTCTTTTATGTTCTTTTATTGCTGTCCCTCTGGCTAAAAAAAGATCTGTAAACCTAACAGAACAATTTTGAAGTACGGCTTGGGGATGGATTATGGCCTTTTCATTCCATGGGTACAATACATCAAAGATATTCTAGGGGCCCTAGGTAGGCCAGAGTTGTTCTCTCATCTGGGGAAAATCTAGAACTCTGATGTAAGAAGGGTCAAGGAGTCTTATCAGCGGTATATGCAGGAAAGAAGGGCACTGGGGTCTCTGTCCAAAAAAGCCTGTCAGCATTACATGCTGGTCAGACTGACAAGTGAGTATGAACACTGGATATGCCGGATTTTCACAGGCGTCATTTGTTGTACTTCCGATTAAATCGGTTCCCAGATTTATTAGTCAGATCGCATAGTCCCTCAGAGTCTGTTACTGTACTTGACACTTTAGAAGTCGTTTTCATTTGCCCCACTTTTAATAATCTACGAGCTAAATACATTTGCCCTTTACTGCGGCCATTTGGGTTTTACACAAGCAAGGATGGCTTTACTTTACCTCCAATATTTAGACGGTCATATAGTTTGTTTTTATATTTCATGGTTTTAGCAGGAGTTTTCCATTACTCCTGATAAATGGTTATGATTGTTGTTTAATCTTTTTAATGCTTATATACTGTATGTGCTTTTGTGATTTATTTTGATGAATCAAATTAAAGTGATTTGAGATACACCACACCTCTTTTTATTGTTCATGGGATGGTTGGCCCCAGTCTGTGTGTAAAGTCTTTTGCTGATTGAACACGGCATGTGATGTCAAAGTTTATTACAGGGGGTCCAAAATCATTTTTTTCATACTCCTGCTGTTTTAGCCATGATAAGTGCGCTGGATAATTCCGACCCCTGCACAATCCTTTTTAGCTCAGGGGTCGGAATCAGAGTTGGACAGAGTTTACTGTTACAGTAATTTAGTAGGTGCGATACAGATTGCAGTCCCACAATTTTGACAAAATACATACCTGCAGGTACATCCCATGGGGAAATACCCAGTAAATGCCAGAACATGCGAACTCCGGTGTAGAAAACATTAACATTTCTATTGTATGCCCCATTTAAAGGAGTGAGCTTGTTATAGATGGTCATTATCGTACCTGATTAACTCAGATACCTGGGGTATCAGATTTTATCAGATGTGATAATTATCACCATCCTATCCAGGATATTCATAACCCTACAGTGCAGAAAAAAAACTATTTGATTCAGAATCAAAACAAACCTTGCTAGAAATATAGGCCAGATGGGTGGGTAGCACCCTTGAGAGTCTGGCTTGGAGATGTTCAGAAGCTTTTCAAACCATGTGGTTAAAAAAAACAGTCTTCGTGCATGCACGCTGCTGCATTTTTGTAGAGATAGCTAGGGAAATTTAGAAATAGTATTTTGAAACTAAAGAGACATTTATAAAAAATAATTATTTCTCATGAACTTAAAGTTTCTTTTGTCAGTTCCATCGTGATCACTAATTATAAAAACGAAAGAAAAAGAGACAATAGTTTGTATCTTTTAAAGGCTCTCAGCAAAACAAATGTACCCTATAGTGCTCCTTCTAAGATTAGAAAGATCAATTACAGAGTTGAAGATCATCTTTATAGAAGAGATGTGCTTCAGAGCTCCCTTCTGAACAGATCATTATCTTTTTCTTAGAGGTAACACACTTTGGACCTAAGGAAGGGGCAATTTATGCAAGCTATGTGTGTCTTGCAAAACACTTTCCTAATATCTATTTTGCGGAGTAAATATATGCAATTGGCCTTCCACCTACCTTATTCAGAGCTACACACTTAGTCCTTCGAATATCTAGCTTAAAGTTCACCAAGCAATTGGAGACTTGACTCTAGTAATTGGGATACAAAACATCTTAAAAAAGAATACATGCTAGCTCCTTTTATTTAGTATATTTATAACCAACATTCCTGTGTTTATTAAAAGAAAAAGGACTTTTCCCCTAAATCAATTGTGTCCACTTGTGCACATGCATTAAGATGAGGGTGAGATGGTAATCCATTCCAAAACTTTTAAAGGCTGCAACTTTAGATTAATTGTTTTTGAGAAAATGCATGGAGAATCAATCGATATTGAGTGATTAGAAAACTAAATGTATGCTGATGATGTCTCCTATGTAGTCTTTCATCATCTTTGGCACAGATAAGCTTAAATTAGGGCAAATTGGGAAGTGGATTTCTCCATCTTTATGCAGGACAAATTGTGCAGTTCAGACCTGTAACATGAATAAAAGAGGGAATGCTCTTCAGAGATATGATAGAACATATGGAAACCATTATCCATGACTAACAGACTTTAACTATGTTCACAAAGCATTTTCTAAGTTCCTTTTTGGTTCTCAGTGAGTGGAGATTGTAAATAAATAATATGGAGGGTCAACTAGGGAAAACATGTTTGTTTTCTCAAAGAGCACCATTCACAATCCTGAAGCTGGAACACTGAATTACATGTATTAGCCTAATGAGAAAAAGATCCTCTTGAACTATACAAAAGTTATACCTGCTTTGCTAATTATGAAGGAGGAATGGGTTTTGAAAAATCTTCAAAATATACGTACCTTTCATATCATCACTGTGAGATGATGAAAATTATATAAATATTAATATTTCTTTGCAAGTGTATCTAGACTAGCGGATAAAAATGAGTCTGTCAACTCTAATTATCAAAGCTTTGTGAAAGACATCAATGCCTTTTCTCACCCTCACCATCTCTCTATCTGCCTTGTCAGAAAATGGCCCTCATATATAGAGGGACTTAGCTGAGCTATCTAGGTTTGGGAATTAAAAACTCAGTGTGAAAGCCCTCCTACATTTAATGCAAACCCTATTTCAAGTCAATATGCCGCATAGTCTTTCCATCTCTCATTTACTTTCTAAATCACCATTTAGCAATATAAAATGGATCAATTTTCAATTAAATAATCTTCATTCATTTAAGCAGTGCAGCTTAATTTTCAAAGTGGTCAGACGTTTCATTTTCCTCAGAGAAACCTAATCTTTTTAGGTGGAGCTGACTTTTAATATTGCAGAACAATTCAAATGGTTACATATCAAGTACCCGTTACAGCAAGGAAGAAACCCTTTAGTTTTGATTACTGGCCCTGGAAGCCTTAGGTTTTATGACAAATACAGGCTGAGGTAGAACAAAAGGTGCGACCATCAGGTCACATGTTACATCTCTGAACTAAAAGTGCGCACCTTCCACCACGAAATGCAAGAACATTATGTGTTCAAGCAGAATGGAAATGTTAAAATATGTTTTACATACAAGAGAGACCATCCAGACGTCCTCCTGATTTTTTCTTTTCACATGTAATTAATTTTCATGGCACTTCAGATATAATTTTGGCCTCAATTTCCCATTCTTCTTTATGTTGATGAGAAGGTATTTGTAGTAGTAAAATATTACAATCTGCTCCTGGTATCTCTTTGTTTAATAGCATTTGGCACACTTTGCCTTCTGGGCTCTCTTTAGTTACAGTCCATTCTTTAGTATTTTTGGTGGAGGGAAATCCAATGGAAACATATTGAACACCAAGTTCCTTTTGTCTTGCTTTTCTTGCTTCACAGTGTTTCCATACCAGCCAGGCTATACTCTTTTTTTCCACAAAGGTTAGACTGATGGGTCCAAAGCGAGCTCCTTTAAAATCAAGAAGAATCCAATCATCCTCCCATCTTCCAAAATGCTGTACTATAAGGCAATAAGGTAAGTGGATTTTTAGACATCTCAAAAATACTATGGTATAAGCCTATGAAATCTTCTGCTTTGTGTGTCCCAAGCCTCTAGTACAAATCTTATATTGAGATTTTCTCAGAAAATGTTATGAGCTCCACGCCCCATGTACCAGATTCTCTGATGAGACTTTGCCACAAGTGTTACTCTCGGCATTATTTTGGCCATTGCAGCTGTCATTGTGGGTCAGTTAGTTCGGATTGGAGATCTGCTTTGGTGTACCACGTGCACCAGGGTTCCTCTCTCCTTCATTATTGGTTTTCTGGAGTTAAGGGCGCCAACTAGGAAAATAGTAATAATTCCTAATTCAAGATGGCAGCCTTTGATCGAGTACCTGCAAGTACTGCCCAAGTCAACGTGGTGGATAGGTTCTTCCTGCAATTCACCTTCCCCTTTTTGGTTACTTCATTATATATAAAGTTGACAGGCCAAATACTGCACCTAATCCTTTGTATCTTTGTGACGGCTGCCTGAAATCCTAATATAGACATCCACCTGTTCAGCAGTAGGTAGCCTCAGTGCTAAAAGAGATGATTCTCTCCTTATTAGGGCCACACATGTATCACAGTCACTGGATAATGTAGCATATTAGGGTAATTCCCTACAGAAATGTCTAACCCCTTTGTGTAATTCCTCTTGTTTCGCATCCTTGTCAGGTTCATCATACAACTATATGCTCCCATAATGATGTACTCCCAATCACCGGTATCAAACTGGTCATTTGATGTGGAAGAAGTGTTAACATTTGTTTCAGTGTGACTCCAATTAAGGTACTGCTGTTCTTCCTGGCACCACTTCTGGAGCAAAGAGCATTGCATAGGACACTACTTCCAACACAACATGAAAACCCTATTCGGACAGAAACTGGGTGTCTTAAAGTGCCAACAGGGGTCATAAAGATTTTGAAAACACAACATTCTCCTATGCTGCAGGGTCCAAAAGTTTTTGGGGGATTAGATAATTGATTTCTTGGAACCATATGATCTGCTAAAATGGTGTGCTCTGAACTCTATGTGCCTCTTCCTGTTAAAATGGGACTGGTCTGGAACTTTGCCAAATTACTAGGGAGACACTGAGGTTTCAAATATTAATCATCAAAACACTGCTGACTGATTTTAGAGCATACGTCCACCTCTTTCTTATAACATTTATAGTTGGTCTATGAAGCAAGAGTGTACAAATATTTCTCCAAACAGCAAAGACGCCTCATGTGAAATTTTAAGGCTTCTGCCCTCTGCTCCATACAACTATGTATTTTGATCATTATTATTTATTTATGGATTGGTTGCTGTTAAAATATGATATTTGGAATGAGTATTTCTTCTGGGTGAAAACTGGCAAATTTAAATCAGAGTTAGTTGAAAAGTTAGGAGATTTTTAGGTTTATATATCGTTTTCTGCTTCAGGTGATTAAAAATGTTATCGCACGTCTGGGCTATGACAGCATCTAATTACATTGTGCACATAGACCTGCCAGAGACCCATCTGCCTCTCCACATCCAGATAATTAAATAGAGGGATTGAATGGGAGAAAAGGTCTTTGACCTTGCCTTGAACAATCAAACAGATGTGCTCGGAGGTTTACACTCCCCTCCTCTGATCAATTAATGATTCTTTTATAGGCCGCAGGGTTGCCCGTACCACTGGATCTAGCCCACGAGTTAAGTAAAAAGCTATGGAATTCCTCTTACTGCAACATGATGGATTCACTATAATGTGGGGGCTTATTTGTAAGCCCCTTGCGCCACCAGTGCGTTACTTTTTGTGATGCTCAAGTGGCGCAGGAGCCTGCTCCATATTTACCAGGCAGCACTAAGCCATTTTTTTGGCTTAATGCTGCCTTGTAAATATCGTTCCCTTTAACACAGTTTTCTGCGTTAAAGGGACGTGCAATGGGTGTTGCTGGGGGAGTTCCCAGCAACATCCATGGCTTTTTGAAACTGCCCCAGATTTACGAGAAATAGTAACTCTGAGGCAGTGCAAAAAACGTACGCCTCCAGGGGAGGCATAAGGGAGGCACAACGAGGAGAAATATCTTTACTGCAGCACACATAGAAAAAGGAAAAATCATTTTGTGATTGTTTTTGTGCAGGAAGGTTTCCCTTCCTGCACAAAACAATCATTCTCGCAACGCAGGCACCCTTGCACCATGGTGCAAAGGAGCCTGTGTTGGCGCACGGCAGCCCATTGTGCCCCAGCGCAGGGAAAAAGGACCTGAATGTGACATATCTGATAGATACGTCGTATTCCTGTCCTTTTCTTTTGCCGTAGGGCAGTGTAGCAGAAAGTCCTTTGGTGCTGCCCTATGGCAAAAACCTCATAAATGAGGCTTGTAGAGTTTTGGCCCTGTGAAGAAGTCCTGTGCCATCTTGATTTCAATAGGATTTGTCTTATGACACTTCCATAACCATAATGCAAAGCTCAGAGAAAATGGGTGATATGGAACAGGAGATAAAAGGCAAGTGAGGCACATTAGGGATATCTATGGATTGGTATAATGGTACCAGCAAAGGACGTGCTAGCCTATCCTCTTTGAAAAGCCACCTAGGATCCCCTGACCCTCAGTTGACGCCTAGAAAACAGAGTAAGAATCCCTACTTCATAAACTGGAGGAAGTACCTTGAGATTTGCAATAACTAAAACTGAACCTCTGACTGAAAGGAAAGGTCCTACTACTGCTACAGACCATCTCCAGATGAATTCCCAATGAGACTGGAGTCTTGCTGCACTGTGAGGGTCTTCAGACCATTGTGGAAAGTGCCCACTCGACTAAACAATGAAGTGCCTTCACCTTAAATGTTCTGGAAAAGAAGATGTTTACCTACTGGAAGAATTTAAAGTTGGGTGAAAAAACAGTATGAAGACCTTGGGATCTGTTGTCTAGTTCATTGTGGAACTGTCCAATAGTTAGGCCAAAGTGGGTTGATTTGTCAAACCTATTACCAAACAATATGAAAGAAAAACTATTTTATGTATCTTTTCACAGTTTGCAGAAAATGCTCCTGTTCTGTGGGAAAAGCTTCAACTTTTATGGGCTTCCCATTTGGATTTGCACAAAGCCACAGGCTTCTTGCATAGGATAAGGGGCATATAACTACTCACTATAGTTTATTTTAGCATAATCTGCTCAACATGCCCTCAGATCACAGGATTCAAGCAACTGAAATGCTGGAAACGATGCATAGCTCAACTATCTACAATACTTTTTCTTCTGAAAATATTTCCAAGTCTAAAGGTAACATTTATGGCAATGCAATCCACAATATCTATTTGACTTTGTATACTCGAGGCTCAGCCTCTCTTGGCCCTATTTCTTGGTAGGACATCCACAATGGCATATTAGCCATTTTCCATTAAACAACATGAAACACTTGATTTATTTCCATGAATGGTGTTGGAACTTGTCCTGAACCCAACCAATTCTCTACATTTTTGGAATTTTGCTCACTAGCTTTTTATTATTTTAATGCAACTTGTTTTGGAACTTTAACTTAATTATTTTTTAATTGTCTTATGTGGTTAGTTTCTCTTACATCAATCCTCCTACACAGTTGCCCAAGCCAAATCAAGGATATCCTTAAAGAAATTGGATTACCTTTCTTGATCACTCCCCATCTAAGCAATACGAGGCTGGTCATATTTCACACATTATGACTACATAGCTTTTAGGGGGGGGGGTTGAAGAAGAAAGGTTTGCTATCTTAACATTTCACTACATTTATGGTAATATTTTCTACTTACTCTGATAGCATATCATTTTTGATAAAGACAATTTTAAGTAAAATTGTTTTTTACAGAAAAAAATATAAATGGTCACAGTCAAAATTTCGAACACAGATGACAAAAATGATAAACCACTGAGTACTAACTGTAAGAGGCGTTATCACCAGTCGTGGACATGCGCCTAAGTACTCATAGCCATAGGTGTACTGTGAAAGGGCCATACGTGCAACACAGTTATCCAGGTCTAGATCCCAGTAATAGCGCAGCTGTCTCTGCCATTCAAAACTCTCAATGGTGTCCACCTAAATAAATAAAAATAAACAAAATCATCATATTTTGTGAGATTTACTAATAATATTTAATTCTACTGTTCAACTTCAACATGAAAAAATTCCAGTCTCATTCCCATCGATTTCATAAGCTTCTTACAAACCTTTGATTTCGGACAACCAGAATTGTAGTGAATTGCCACATTATATATTTGGAGTTTAGTTTAATTCTCGGGAGGACACATATTAAAGCTAAACTTCTTGATTGAAAATTATTAACACCTCAGAGCAAATATGTGATAATTGGATGCAATGATTTTAAGGATTATTCACGGAGAAGAACAGAAAGTGATGAATAGAATGCTTCACTTATTCTTAGCCATTGGTAACTACACCGGGCCACATTCCAGTACATTATTTTTTTACTCACTTTACCACTACGGATTTGAAGGAAGCAGCAAAATAGTCTGGTACAACCTTTTAGTCCTTTCTATTCTCTTGAATATATTACAACTTCAATGAAATTACATAATGTATATGCCTTCGGGAAAAGAAAATGTTCTAGTTCGTTTACCTTATCCTTGACAAGGTCACTGACGATGTCTCTTGCATGTACATCAATTGTTATTAGCGCAGTTATTATATTTCTGTGGAGTGCTGGAAGTTGCCCTCGAACGAGTCCAGCCAAAGCATTTAACCTCTGAGAAAATAAGCACATGTTTACAAAATATTGCTAATCAATTAAAACACAGTTGCAATCAAGTATTTTTTTATATTTCTCAAAAAGAAATACCAGTTAATTGTACTGTTCTGTTCCTACTGCTCAACTGGCTGGTAGCTACCGATATTTGAAATCAGTCCTCAGTATGGTAACAGAGCTCTGGAAAACTCTAGGATGGTGGAGTCCATTATGCCATTACCCATATCTTGCAATGCAGCCATCATCAGAAGGCTAACACCAATACTCATCAACTATCTTGTCAAGAGCAATTATCAATGTGATGGCCCTACCTTATATCAGAGCAACTGGTCTGGTTTAATTGCCCTGGCTAGAGAAATGGGGCCTGTTTTTTGCAGTCGTAAATGGGATATCTGCCCTTTTGCGACTGGAACAAATGTGTGTTGGTATGTACAAACGCTATTTTGCGAGTCGTGACTCTCCAAATAGTGTTTGCAAGTCGCTATTAGGAAGGGGCTTGCCAAGGGCGTCCCCTCCTAATAGTGAGTCAGATTAGTTTGTACCAGTGTTTCACTTGCAGTTTACCACCTACTTGAAGTAGGTGGTAAGCCACTTGCAAACAGGAAAGGGGACCCCAGGGGACCCCTTCTCATATGTGAACAGATGCAAAAATATTTTTTAAGAGCAGGCTGTGGTCCCACGGACCAAACTCTACTCTTAAAAAATGAAACAAACGTTAAATTTTTCTTTTTTAAATTCATCCCGTTTTCCTTTAAGGAAAACGGGCTGCATTTAATAATAAAACCTGCTTTATTAAAAAAGCAGTCACAGACATGGTGGTCTGCTGACCCCAGCAGGCCACCATCCCTGCACGGGCTGGCCATTCCCAATAGGTCGCAAATTGCAACCTGCCTCATGAGTATTGATGAGGTAGGCCATTTGGGGCCCCATTAGAAATCACAAACAGTGTCTGAGACACTGGGCCACATGTATGAAGCCTTTTTGAGGTTTCAAACAGGCTGATTTGTAGAATGGTCCCATTTGCGAACACAAAAAAGGCTTTTGACATGTATCAAACCAAAACTGCGATTTGGAAACCTGTTACCGAATTGCAATTTGGGTTTGCAATTTGTTATTAGGAAGGTGCGTGTTTAGGGTATCCCTTCCTAATAACGAATTTCATCGGTATGTATGAATGTATCGCAACCAAAAAGCGGTCGCAAAACATTTGCATTTTATCACCTACTTCAAGTAGGTGGTAACCCATTCGCAAACGGAAAGGGGTCACCAAGGGGCCCCTTCCCCTTTGTGAATATTTGGAAAAGCATTTTTTTAAAGCAGGCAGTGGTCCCACGGATCACTGCCTGCTCTTAAAAAATGAAAGGAAAACTTTGCATTTTTCTTTTTGGAAGGCATCCCGTTTTCCTTTAAGGGAAATGGGCTGCTTTACAAAAAAAGATTGCTTTATTTAAAATCAATCACAGACATGGTGGTCTGCTGACCTCAGCAGGCTCCCATCCCTGTAGTTTTTAGCGATAGCTAATGGGTTGCAAATTGTGACCTACCTCATTAATATTCATGAGGTAGGTCATTTGCGTACCACTGGGAATCGTAGAAAGTGTTCAAAACACATTCGTACATGCTGTTTTGTGATTTCCTAATTGTGAATCTGGGGCGGGGTGTTTGCTAAGGAACTTTGGGTCGCCCAGAGCTGGGCATTGGTGGCATGCAATTGTCCTACTGACAGGAGCCCTTATGCTAAGCTTGGACCATGTGCCTAGAAGGACATCGGTTAGTGCGTCATTAAAGGGCAAAAAGGGTTCTGAGGTTGAAGCCCCAGGCTGAAGCAGTTCAGTCAGGATATTAGTCCTGACCTCCATGAAGGGCAACTCCAGTCCAAGGACCTCACCTGCCCTCTTGATCATCATGGCAAAAGATGCTCTTCCTCCATATCCACAGTTGACAGAGAGAGCATGGCAGTATCTGGAGAAGTATCCAATCCACTGGCTTCCTCAAGTTCCCCATACCAGTCCAACTGCCCTGCAGAGTCATCCTGGTGTTCCACCCCTCCAATTCCTCACCCAAACCTAACACATCCTCAAAGTGTTCAGGTGACAACATAGAACCCCTGGGTTTAATTGGCACCGTAATCTGCGTCGAGTGACATCATTCTGACTCCATGTCATTTGAGATAAGGACGGGCTGGTACCACCGATGGGCACCGGTGGCACCAACTTTGGATCCGACACCGGGGGAGGTCGCAATGGCATGACCGGTGTTGACCCCGATCTGGGATTGGATCTTTGAGGCCCCACCATCCGGAGCCGACGGCGTCAAATCCGATGGGGTCTCTTCTGACCTGAGGGCTCACCAGAGGGGTTGGCCCACTGAAAAACATGGCACATGGCCTCGTAGAATTCTTTGATTTGAGCAGGGTTTGCTCTGGCTCCCGGAACTGAGACTTTGACTAACATATCTTTTCCAGGATTTAAGTCATGAAACAGGGGAGGCACAATCTGACTGTATTGGTGTATGGTATTTGACATTTTGGGCATATTACGAGACAGAATGAAATTTAGCATGATTTCATGCGTTAATTGAGGGCCAATTGATTATTAGTTGTTAGGTCTTTCCAGATCTCTATATATTTACGGGTATGGAAGAACTGGTCCCGATCTTTTGGACAGTAAAACCAGCCAGAAAATTTCACAGAACCTAGGATGCAGCTGTTTGATTTCTGTTTTATTTTTAACACGTATAAGGCTTCTCCTTGCTAGAAAAATGTTTTCCCTTTCCCTCACTACTGCCCCAACACCCTCTCTCATCCCCCACTGTACACAGAGCATGCAACATACATCTACCACCTGCTAAAAGCAGGAGAACTTGGCATTAAAGAGCATTCAGCAATGATCCATCCATCATATAAACAAGTTAATTCCTATTACATTGGTTATTTCCTAGTTTCCTGTCCCAATATTTTCATACTCCATATTTTAATTTCAGGCTAGGATCCTTTTTGTTTCAGTTTTTCATTTTCTTCTTATTGAGTCTGTGAGCAGAACTGTATCCTGTGTCCTAAACTCTTCATGATCTGGGTTGGTGTATTTTGCCATAGTTAAGAAGTGTTCCATCTTGGTCCTCTTTAGTCAGTTGTGTATGTTTTTTTCTCCTAGAGTGTCAATATCCATATAGCAACTCACTGCCTTTATTTATTTGAGTGGGTGGCAATATGTCCCAAAAGAACAAGTTACTTACCTTTGGTAACGCTTTTTTCTGATGGATACAATATCTGCCTGTGGATTCCTCACCTTTTGAATTACCCCATGCGCAGCATTCCACTGAAACTTTTTCTCCATAGATCTCCCACGTCAACAAGGACGTCACAATGGAATGGCTCCGCACGCGACTCCGAGTGAGGTCATCGGAGCCATAACAAGACCTCGTCAGCGTGCTGATGTCAGTTCCACACATTTTTTTCATGCCTGCAAGGCGAACGGGTGAACCAACAACATTTTCACAAGTATACACTGTATACAAAACCAAGAGAGAAACTGGAAATTCAAAAATGGACATTTCCTAGTGTCAAGTATTGCATCATTTCAAATATTCATAATAAAATACATGAATCACATGTCAATTGATTTTCGGTATAAACAGGGAGGCAACGTGGAGGCGGGTGGGCCAGTGAGCAATCCACAGGCAGATACTGTATCCACCAGAAAAAGCATTGCCGAAGGTAAGTAACTCATTGTCTGATGGATACATATGCCTGTGGTTTCCTCACCTTTTGAATTTAATCCCCAAGCAGTCCCGCTCTCGGAGGAGGTTGTCTGCCTACCTATACAAAAAAAATCTGCAGCACAGAACGTTCAAAGTGGCCGTCCCTCCTCACCTCTGAATCTAAGCAATAATGCTTCGCAAAAGTGTGGAGGGAGGTCCAAGTTGCTGCCTTGCAGATGTCTACCACAGGGACACCTCTAGCTAAAGCCTAAGAAGAAAACTTAGCCTCGGTGGAATGAGCTTGAATACCTTCAGGAAACTCCTTCTTGGCCAAGGCATAGCAGATCTTGATGCAGAGTATGATCCACCTGGACAGCGTTCATCTTACTCACATGTCCAATGAATAGTTGGTCGTCCAACCTGATGTCCTTAGTCCTGTCCAGGTAGAAGCTGACTGTCCTCTTTGGGTCCAGGCGGTGAAGTCTCTCCTCCTTCTTAGAAGGGTAAGGGGGAGGACAGAAAGTGGGTAAAGTGATAGATTGCTCTAGGTGGAAGGGAGTGACCACTTAGGCAGGAAAGCAGCTCTGGTCCTAAGAACCATCTTATCTGCATGAAATGATATAAACGGGGGCTTGGAGTTAAGAGCCTGCAACTCACTAACCCTCCTATGGGAAGTGATTGCAGTCAGAAATATTGTCTTAAACACCAAGAATCTCAAGGGACAACTATGCAAGGGCTCAAAGGGAGACCCCATCACGTGAATACAAACTACATTCAAATCCTATTAAAGCCTAATAAAGGGAGTGTGAGGAAACCTATTGGTGAGACCCTTAATGATACTCATGACTATGGGAGATTTAAGTAAAGCGGGTTGGTCTGGTAAACAGAGAAAAGCCGACAAGGCAGACAAGTAGCCTTTAACCGTAGCTATCACACAACCCTGCTGTGCCAGGGAAAGAGAAACTCAGAATATCAGACAAATGGGCTCACAACGGATCAACCAATTTCTCTACACACTATTTTACAAACTTTGTCCACCTACCGGAATAGACCGATTTGGCAGAGTGTCTTCTGACCAATAAAATAACATCCACCACATCCGGCAGGAGAGAGAAAGAGCTCAGGTTACCCCATTCAATCTCCATGCATGAAGGTGCAGGCTCTGGAGCTGGGGGTGTAGAACCTGCCCCTGCGACTGCGAGAGGAGGTCTGGCCTAAGAAGGACACATAGCAGAGGGTGAGATGAGAGGTAAAGGAGGTCTGTGTATCACACACTTCTTGGCCAATCCAGGGCGATCAATATGACTTGGGCCCAGTCTTGGTGAATCTTCCTCAGAACTCAAGAAATCAAGGGTATGGGAGGAAATGCGTAAAGTAGATCTGAGCCCCAATCTAACTGAAACCCGTCCCCCAATGCCACCCGCATTGGATACTGGAGACTGCAGAATGATGGGCAGTGTGCGTTCTCATGAGTGGCAAACAGGTCCACCCGAGGAAACCCTGACATCCTGAAAATGTGATGGACCACCTCCGGATGGAGACACCGCTCGTGATTGGCCGAATACTGCCGACTGAAACTGTCTGCAAGCACATTCAGCACTCCGGTCAGACGATTCGCAATCATGCAAATCTGATGGTCCTGAGCCCAGGACCAGAGTCGCAGAGCCTCTCTGCAGAGACGTTACGACACTACTCCTACCTGTTTGTTCATGTACCACCTCAAAGTAGTGTTGTCCAACCGGAACTGAATGAACTGAGCGTGAGGGAATGGAAGGAAACCCTTGAGAGCCAAAGGTATTGCCTGCAATTTCTGAAGATTGATGTGAAACAATCTTTTCTCTGGAAACCAAAGGCCTTTGACCTCCAGATCCCCCAGATGAGCTCCCCACCCTAGAGTGGAAGCATCTGTCATCACTGTGACCACCGGAGAAGGAGGTTGAAACGGCTTCCTTTGAGAAAGGTTGTCTGGAACACTCCACTACAACAGCTCCGCTGCAGTGTCTCTAGAGATTCTGACCACCTCCCTGAGATCTCTGTGGTGTTGAACCTACTGTCTGCGGAGGCACCACTGGAGGGCCCTTATGTGCCAGCGTGCATGGTTGACCAACAGTATGCACGAAGCAAACAGACCGCGCAGGCGCAAGACCTTCAGGACTTGAACAACCGCTCCATTCTGAAAAAATTAAATCACAGCCTAGATGTCTTGAATCCTCTGCAGAGGTAGGAAGGCACGACTCACAGTTGTATCCAGTACTACCCCTATGAACAGGTTGCACTGAGAGGACACCAGGTGCGATTTGGGTACTTTTATCGAAAAACCCAAGTTGAAGAACAGATTCGTTGTTACTTGCAAATGGTGCAGCACCATCTCTGGCAATTTTGCATTGAGCAGCTAGTCGTCCAGATAGGGAAAAACAGGAATCCACGATCTACTGAGATGTGCTGCTACCACCGCCATCACCATTGTGAAGACCCGAGGTGCAGAAGTAAGACCGAATGGAAGGTCCGCAAACTGGTTGTATTGAGACCCCACCGTAAAACGGAGATACTTCTGATGCAACTTCAGGATAGGGATGTGAAAATACGCATCCTGCAAGTCGATCAACACCATCCAGTCTTCCTGCTGCAATGCCAGAAGAACCTGAGCCAGGGGCAACATCTTGAACTTCTTCTGCCTGAGGTAAAAATTCAAGACCCTGAGGTCTAGGATCGGCCTCAAACGGCCGTCCTTTTTGGAAATCAGGAAGGACCCGGAGTAGCACCCCTGACCTCGTTCCTGCTCCGGAACCACCTCTATCGCACCTTTCTGCAGCAAAGAGAAAACCTCCTGTTGCGGAAGCAGCATGTGGTCATCTGAGCACCAACTCCAGCCAGGGGGGAAAGGAGGAGGAAACTCCCGGAAGGGAAGGGCATACCCATTTTCTATGAGATCCAATACCTAGAGATCTGAAGTAATAGACCTCCAATTTCATAGAAAATGGGACACCCGTCCTTCCACAGGACCAACATGCCCTAGGATGGAGGATCTAGAGCTGCTTCTCTGCGATACCAGTTGGAGGGGGCAGAGAGGCTTGCTGCCTAGCTGTGCCTCGCAGACGACCTCAACCATTTCTGCTGTATGACCTATACAGAGGGTTTGCCTGTTGTTTGGGTCAAAAAGATGAAGATTTGCAGAACAATCAAAATCTGTGGTACCCAAAACCTCTGGGCTTGAACTCTAGACCCAACAATCTCACTGTGGCTCGACTATCTTTAAAGCTCTGTAGTGCCAAGTCCGCTTTGGCGCCAAAAAGACGAGAGCCATCAAAGGACAAATCCAATAGGGTGGCCTGTACATCAGATGAAAACCCAGACCCCCTTAGCCAAGCGTACCTCCTTGTTGTCACCAAAGAACCCATAATTCTGGCAACAGAATCGTGACAGAATCACCTGATGGGCTGCAGCTTGGGTATCAGATAGAACTTCCACAAAATGGCCCTGAACATCCTGTGGAATCTTGGGGAGCACCTCCTTCGCTGAGTCCATTAGGACATGGATATAGCGACCCAGCAGACAAGTCGCATTTGTCGATTTCGGAGCCATACTGGCCAAAGAAAACTCTTTCTTTGCTTACTGCTCCATCCTCTTGGCTTCTCTATCTGCAAGAGTAGATGGAAAAGAGCCTGCAGACTGTTCAGTAGAGCATGATGCCTGGACTACTTAACTCTCAGGAGATGGGTGTGTGGAAAGGAAAGCAGGATCTCCAGGATCCACCTTATATCTCCTTGCTACTGATCTGGACACTGCAGGGGCAGTCATTGGATTTTGCCACACCTCCAAAATGGGCTCAGTCAAAGTCTTATTTAAGAGAAGCAGAGGTTCCTAAGCAAAAGAAGGAGAATGAAGCACTTCTATTAAAATATTGGACTTAAGCTCTGCAGTAGGTAACGGCAAATCCAGTAGCTCTGCTGCCTTCCTTATTATAGAGTGATAAGAGGAAACCTCCTGCGATGGTAGGCCTTTTGGTGAGGAAAGCTCCCATTCAGGAGATGTGTCCAATTTACTAGCCTCCTGCAGTCCCTCAAACTCCTGCATAGGGTCAACAATCTCACTCTCTTCAGCCTCTTCCTGCAGCTCCTGATATTCTTCCTCCTCCAGCAGCCTATGTGCCTCATCCTAGGGACTGGCACTGGCGGCGCCAGACGTGGTGCCAGTGACTTCGGACCGGCGTTGATGGAGGCTCCACAGGAATAGTCGAAGGCAGCAGATGAGGTCAAGTCGGTGCCGGACCGGAGCCAGACAGCGCCGGAGAAGACCCATCCAACAGCACTCTTACTTCCACGGATTGCACGTGCGTCGAGAAACTAATTGTCGGGAGAGGCCAACTCCCCGGAGCAATTGGCATGAAAGGTGCCTGTGCGAAGTGATGTGACAAACCTCCAAGGGAGTATGAAAGCAGTCCCATTGGGCCAACTGCGCACCAGCAAGGTTAGCAACTCTGGCAAACATGCTGAACATCGCATTCAGGAAACGCGACCTACCTGGAGCCGGAACGGCTGGATAACCTGGATCAGTTACTGACGGTTCAGAGACCGCTCAAGGAGGCAGTCAAATTGGCTCCGGTTGTGGTGCTGGAGACACTGGAGCTGGGTGGAGTGGCCGGAGGTGAAAGCGTTGCTTTTCTGGGTGCCGGTGAGCCTCTCGGAGCCGGAGACTGTGCCAGAGTCACCTGAGGCGAAGGGGAAGCAGAGTCTTCATCCTTGCGGTGTCTAGTCGGACTAACAGAGACCACGACTTTGTTGCTTCATCCTTCGATGACCGACGTCTGGATCCAGGGCGCCGCATCTTTTTGTGCTTCTTCGACGATTTCGAGGTATGTAGAGTCGGCGACTTGGACTTGTATCTCGACCCCTTTCGGCCCCTTTTCTGCTTTTTTGCCTTGGCCATAAACAGCTTGGCCTCACTGTCCTTCAAGGCCTTTGGATTCATGCACCTGCATGACTAACACCCCTCGACGTCGTGGTCCTACAAGAGGCAATATAAACAATCCTCATGGGGGTCAGTAATCGACATATGACACCCACATTCCCTACAAGGTTTAAAATCGGACTTCATCTGAGTAGCCATGATAGCTGCTAGAATTACAGGAAGAACATGCAACAAAGAAACTCCAGAAATGGAAAGCCCTGGAAAAAAAAGTTATGCGCCGACGGCCCGGAAAAAACGGAATTGACGTCAGCACGCTGACGAGGTCTTCTTATGGCTCCGATGACGTCACGTGGACTCGTGTGTGGAGCCGTTCCCTTGTGACGTCCTCATCGACATGGGAGATGTGCAGGAAAAAAGGTTTTCATGGAATGCTGCGCATGGGGTAATTCAAAAGGTGAGGAATCCACAGGCAGATGTATCCATCAGAATATGGGCTTACACTAATAGTGTTAGGTGAGATTTTGAATCATCAAACATATATTTTCCTCAGCAGTGTGTTGGAATGAATGATCTCACAAGAGTTGAAAGTCGGGCATGCTTTAAATGTTCTCATTCTGTGAGGATTGTGACCAGAGGGACAAAGTGGCAATATTCTCATTACCTGTATGGAATTATCCTTGCACTGAGTCCCACTCTTCCTAGTTACAACCTAAGGTGTTCTTTACCCCTCCTGTACAGTGAGTATCTTTAATCACTGGAACACTTTTTGGATACTACAAACAAAACATGCAAGTGAAAAGATATGTATTTATGTCTCTGTGGAAAGAGTAGTAGGGTGTTCAATTTATAGAGCTAATGGGGTTTGCTTCTAAAGAGCATTGCTGTCATCCTTTAAGGTGTGTGACAAAGAAGATTAAGGCTCATAATAATGCTGAGAGTGTAAGCAGCACACATAGGAGAGAGCATGAAAACA
The DNA here is from genome assembly GCF_964204655.1 of Triturus cristatus. Taxonomy (NCBI): domain Eukaryota; kingdom Metazoa; phylum Chordata; class Amphibia; order Caudata; family Salamandridae; genus Triturus; species Triturus cristatus. Next base: position 1,182,424,862 of record NC_140581.1, on the reverse strand, counting down.
CATGATCTCTCATGGGTGCTAAAAGCAAAAGAAATAGTAGCTGCCAAATGTAAGTAGCGGAATGATACAAACCATACAATCAAAAGGATGGTAAATAAGTTATGCTGCAGTGGAGGAGCAAACACAAGGAAAGAAAGCAAAGCAAGCAAATAAGAAGCAAGCAAATAAAGGTGACAAAAAAGTCAACCAATTGTAGCCAACATGATGGCCACAAAGCTCACTGTAATTATTTATATTGTCCACAGCATGTCTTTGAAAACAGACAGCTTAAACATGTGTGTGTAGGTGAGACCTAACAATGAGCTTTAGTCTAACTCATTAATTTGGGACTTGGAGGGGGAGAGATCAAATTGTCCCAACCACTAGAGATTACAAACTACCAGGATAAGCACATCTTATTAAATTCAAATTTCATCTTTTGTTTTACAAAGAATGTTCCTATTAAAAAAAAAACACACTAGAAAACTAACACCATATCAATAACACATTAACATATACATATTAACATTAAACCATTCTAGTATGGCAACCCTAATCCCAAGCACATGCAACTATCAGGTTTCTCCTGTTTTGTTGAATTTAATCGTTAATGGCAATATTTTATTCAGTTACTCTGACTCCGTGATAAAACCAAAGCATTGTTGCAAGCGGCCAAGTGGTCTGGCCAACCTGAATGTGTTTCAATACTGGAAACATATTAAAAATAGGCAATTTCACATAATAAAAATTTCTTTAAAAATAAGATAATAAACATGTTTCAATGGAGATCCAAGAAGGGGCGGTGATAAAAGAATAATCATAAAGTAAACAAGCTTGTCTAAGGACAAAAGCTGAATGGTACCTTCTAAAACTGAAGTAGCAAACTCCCCCCTCCACCATGGGTCTTCTGAGTTTAGTTAGTGCAATCCTAAAAGAATTATTATTCCACAAATGTTCAGAACATATGTAATCCAGCTGGTTAAACATAAAAAAACGTTTTAACTGAGGTGTAGATAGAACAAATAAAATGTGGGGAACAATCACCATCTTGAAGGTATCAATCAAGTCTTCCCCACCAAGTTAAAGAGAGAGGACACTGCAAAATAAACATCATTAATTTAACTTTTTAATTATAACTTATTATAATTTACAGTTTATTTCATGTTTGAAACCAGATTTCCACATACTTAATCTTTTGAGGTGACCAATGAAAATGAGAATCTTATATGATTCAAAAACCATTATTTAGTGAAAGATAATTGTGTTTGTTGAAGTTTCATTTATATCCTGAAATTTTGGGAGGACAAATGAACCTCATTAATAAAGTGGGTGATGGAAGTAGAGGACTGGATATATACAGTGATATATCATCAACATACAATGAAATCTTCACATCAATAATATCAGAATTGATAACCTTGATCAAAGAGTTGCATTCTTTCTTTTCCAAAAAGGGCTCTAAATAAACAATAAGGGGGGTGGGGGGACAGCTCTGTTTAGTGCCACAATAACGATCAATCTAAAGAGAAAAATATTGATTTGTAAAAACACTATCTCATAAATTGGAGCAAAAGATTTAACTTAATAAAATTGGGACCAAGACCAGACCAAGAAGGAGTTCTAAACACATATTTACAATTAATGCAATTAAAAGGTTTATTGGCATCTAACGGTTGTTAGAATAGATTTGAGATTGCTTCCGCAGTGCTCTAGATAAGTTAGCATTCGCAGCACCATTTTCAGTTGAGGTGCAATTTTCTATCATGATAAAAACGAATCCTTTGCTGTTCCTGAGAAAAGCCTCTGTTAAATTTTGTTTCTGAAATGTTAGGTTTTGCTTCAGTAATGAATAGACTGTTCATACTAGTGCATACCTTTCTAACTAGATAGAGGCCGTCTCCCACTTGTCTGGTGGCAGGCACATGGTGAAAAGACCTTGGACTGTGCTAGGTTGTGTGAGATATGAGAACCGAAACCTATTTATTGCCCAGGTGCATCTGCCTGGAAAATTTCATTGTAGGCATGTCTTTGCCCAACTATGAAACGTACATGAAGTATCTCTATGTTATGTTATTTAGGCTTTTAAAGCTCGCTTTTACCCAAGGGTGCCCTGGCGCTGAGCACTCTATGCACTCTATGCTTGTTGATTTAAGTTCCCTCTGTACCACTCTTCGAGACTGCGCAGACGGTGCTCCACTCTGAATGCACCTGAATAAAACAATTATTGGTATATTCTCCACTGTTCTTCCGACTCTTCATTTGATATGGAAGGCTAAGAGGTGGTCCGAGGAGACCCGGGTGGCCCCAAGCGGGTCACTTTCTTCACGGTAACACAGAACAGGTAATATTAAAATTATCAAATTTTTAAATAACATTAGCAAATAGCCTAGCATTGTCAGAGGGCAACCTCCCTTAATAGCAACCTATTTGATTAGATTTGATTAATTTAGGAATTAGATTTCAAGCAAGACACTAGTATTTTACCCAATGTCTTACAACTGTAATTAAATAAGAATATAGATCTAGATTTTTCACTGAATTTGTTTTCTTTAACAGAGTTTGACAGTAATCAAGGATTCCAGAATGGTACTGGTGGGTGGAGATTTGGGTAAAAAAAAAAAAAAAAAAAAAGAGTTAAATAATTCCAATAATTCAGGGTCAGAAATTAGGAGAAGTGGGAGAAAATGTTTATAGTCCATGTGAGCCAGGTGCCTTTATTTTTAATGAGCGTATAGCACAGAGGATCTCTTCTATGCATATCTTCATAACAGAGAATCAAAGTCTAAACATTAGTATTAAATTTAGGGATAAGGGAAAATAAATTATACTAGAGAAAGAAATGCATCAGTATTATCTATATATACATTTTTGTTTAAAGGCAGTGTATGAAAGTAGGATCTGCTTTCTTGGTCAGCCCGACTTTTTGCTGGTGTCATGTTTTCTGACTAGTCTGAAAGGGATCCTGCCAATTAGGGCCCCAGTCTCTGTGCTTCTTCCCAAAATTGGACACGGGGAGTACTTAGATACACTCCAGATTGGCTACCTGGGTGCCATTATAAGTCCCTAGTATATGGTACTAAAGTACACAGGGCATAGGTACACCTGAGGTCTCCTGTGGGAGAAGTATGTATTATGCCACCCATGAGAGGCCACTCAAATTGTGACTCAAGACCTGCCATTGTAGCCTGTGCAGGCTGGTGCTAGCACCACTCCCAAAAGATATAGGTTCCCCTATATCTGAGGTCACTACACTTAAAACCTATAAGTCACCACTAAGGCAGGTTTTTCAATCCTGGTCCTAAGTGTGAGGGTGCCCCTGCATGAGCTGGGCACACCTACAACCTTCAGAGTCCATTCTCCCGGGTTGTAAGTGCATCAGTCATTAGGACATATAGAGTGGCCATGCGTCATTATGCAATGACCAACTCTAAATTGGCTGTAACGAAACCTGTCATGTTTGGTATTAAACATGTTGGAATCATACTCCTACACCGTAAACGAGGTGGGAGGTATGATTCCATGCACTGTAAAACTGGACGAAGGACATGGGAGTATCCTCTCCACTGTCCAGCCCCTCCTCTGGGAGGGACCCCTGAATCGCCCAAACCCTTTCCTAAGGGTACTTAAGGGCCTTGCCTGTTGGTGGGTCCCTAGATTTGTGGTGGGTTAAGATTCAGATCATAGACCACTTCAAGTTTGACCGTCTGGACACACTGGACTTCGCTTAGGGAACAGAGACTTCAACGGGGAACATTCCTGCTGCTCCTGGTCTCGTCATCCTGTTGGTCTTCTGCAACGTCAGTGCCCATGTTCCATACAGGTTCTTCACCAGGCCTGTGGACATCCAAGACACCTGAAGGAATCTCCCTTGGAGTGAAGGAGTCACTGACTGGCCTGATGATTCTGGGCTTCCACTGAATCTGAAAGGCTCAGAAAGACAGGTGGTGGTTCTGCAACTTCCTCGAGCCCTGCACTGTCTTCATAACAAGTTTGAGGCCAGTATCCCTCGTCGGAACCGCTGGAACAGAACCCCTGTGCACCACGTTGACTTGCCGTTGACAAGGCTTGTTGACTCTCTCCTCCAGAGATCTTAGGGCTCAAAGAAGTTCCAACCTCAAGTAACTTCTGCAGCCAAGATCTGTGCCCTCGCCACTTCTTCTGCACCGTGGGACTTCATCATTGGTGAGCTGCTCGAGGCCCTCTTGTGACTCCTGTGCCTCTGGCCCATGGGTTCTCTTGAGGGTCTTCATTGGCTCCAGTGGGCTCCCCTGCTTGCTTGGGGCCTGCGCTGCCTTACCTTCTCGTGGTGGGTCACTTGGACCTTGCAGACCCAGTCAGTGCACATTTACCGACGACTACGTTGTTTGCCGCTGCCAAGGCTTGTTGGTGACCCTGCCGGACACTTACACCCTGGCTCTTGACATTCAAAATGGGACAGCTCCTAAAGCCACTAGCCTGATGAATGCTCTCCAGAGCTACCACTTAGAGAGCTTTCTAAGGTTGTCTAAGGCCACTAAAATCACCATAAGGGTTGTCTGGATTAGTGAAGGGTACTATAGTTACATAAGTGAGCACCATATACTAAGCCAGTCTCTCAGAGGCTGTAACAATATCTAGGTTTGAAGTTCATGAATAATAACATTAGTGATTTTATGTTCCTTTTTAAATTTTACATAATTAGCAAGTAATTTACCACCCATATGTGGCCACCAATGAATTTAAATTTAGTAGGTACCTTAAGCAGCAGTTGTACAATTACGTTCAAATTTAATTTGGCCATAATAAGATTTTTAAGTACATCTGACATTTCTTAATACACATCAGTTTGCTATCAGGGAATTTAAATGTCTTCTTTTTGTTAGGCAATAAAGAAATATGGACGCCTTTGAGAGATGCTTCAAATGCATCCCAATTATTTGACACTGAAGTGTTTATAGGAAAGTTCCACTTGAAAAACACAATCAAACAAGCATTTACAATGCAATGGTCTCGGCAATATTATAGGTAGAGCTATTGGTATTGCTCATTATTTTTTTTATCATTTTTGTATCCCTAAATAAATGGCATTGTCATTTCTATTGGCATTAGCTTTATTTTTTTGCATATGTGATACCTATTGCATTAGCAGAGAGAGAGTGAGGTGGTGAGATAGAGAGAGAGAGAGTGAGGTAGTGAGAGAGAGTGAGGTAGATAGAGAGTGAGGTAGTGAGATAGAGAGTGAGGTAGATAGAGAGTGAGGTAGTGAGAGAGAGAGAGTGAGGTAGTGAAAGAGTGAGGTAGTGAGGGAGAGGGATGTTGTGAGGTAGTGATATATAAGCATAGAGTGATGTTGTGATGTAGTGAGATAGAGAGAGAGGTAGTGAAAGAGAGAGTGAAAGTGAGTTAGTGAGATAGAAAGAGTGAGGTAGTGAGATAGAGAGTGATTGAGGTAGTGAGTGATAGAGAGTGAAGTTGTGAGGTTGTGAGCTAGAGAGTGAGGTAGTGATGTTTTGAGAGAGAGAAGTTGTGAGATAGTGAGGTAGTGAGATAGAGTGGAGTAGTGAGGTAGAGAGTTATGTAGTTAGAGAGAGCGAGGTAGTGAAACAGTGATGTAGTGAGGGAGAGGGATGTTGTGAGGTAGTGAGATGTAAGCAGAGTGGTGCTTTCCACTTAGGTCAGATAATGAACCCACATCAAACCAACCCAAAGAAGCTTCAAGATAACTTCTCACACAACCGCCCAAAGATAGGAAGTATCTGTTACAGGTATGCTACAACATGAACGGGGCAGCCTCCAAGCCTTGAGCACAATATTTAAGCTCTTCCACCATTATCCACAGAAAAAATCCACATTCTTAAAACCATGCACAACAAATGCCAATTATTGGGCCTGCAGGAAGCTTCCTGACTACGTCGCCGGTATCATCACAATACAAAAGCTACAGTAAAATGCATAGGCCTTGAAGCAGTTCATCTTTTTTGTAAGGCTGCAGTCCCAATTTAAACAACTAGAAGCTGACATCTCATGTCATGTCATGCTGTTGGCAGAAAAAATCTATATTGCACAGCTTGCGCTTCATATGGCTTTGTGATGGAAGTGTATTTTCCAATATGAGCGAATCGACATGTACAGCAGGAATCATTTGTGACTTCAGTGGTGTACTAAATACTGAGATTCAAGATGTCTCCACGGGACACATTAGCCTCTGTTTTCATGCTGAAATGAGTGGCATTCGGTGCCGCCAACCTTTTGACAAAACTCTCTATGGGCATTTCAAAGAACACAGACAGCCATAGCGACCCCCACCACTCAAAGCCCCTGCCGGCCCCAACAGACTGCACGAAATCTCCAAAATGTATCTCTCAAGTTTTAAGGAATTTTTTTGTCAAACTGTTTTTATTGGGATCACAGGGTTTCAGCATCGCACAGTAGTTCTACGGATTTCATGGGGATGTGTCTGAGTGTTTAATTCATGCGCATCTGCTGGGTCTGTTAAAAGGTAAAAATTATAAATTAATTAAAGGTTTTCGAGATTAACAAGTGAAAATCATTGGGAATTTAAAAAAAAGGGAATAATAGCAAATTTTCTAAGAAAACGGTTCTAAAATCGTGTTATAGTTACTGAGAAATTGTGGAAACGGCAGCGCCAGCTGAGTCCCTAACGCTGCGCCCAGCAGACTGAACGCGGCAGACAAAGCACAGGCCGGACGAACCCAATGCAAATATTGACCCAGAGTAGGAGCCCGGAACAGAGGCCGCGAGGAAACCGGAAGAGGATGGCCGGGAACACAGAATACTGAACGAGAGAGGAGCTGAACAGGAGAGGGATGGAAATACAGGCAGACAGGGGTAACGGAAGGAGAAGGAGAGGCAAGGCAGGGGGCAGAGAAAGAGCGACGGGGAGTGAAAACAGAACAATACCGACGGCGCTGGCCAATAACGTCATCTCACTGAAGGCAGTCCTAAAAAAATGGCGGATGGAAGCTTCGAAACTTTTTCGGATTCAGGGGCGTGTTCCTGCTGTTCGAGAAAGGGCGTGGCTAAAAAGTGGAAAGAACAGCAAGGAACACGCCCCCGTATCTGAAAAAGACGGAGCCTATTTGTAGGGACGGCTCTCTCCCCCAATGGCTGGCCTCCGTTTAGGAAGCCAGCCAATGGAGGAGAGGCAAAAAGAGAGGCGGGCTAAGGAGCCACTCTCAGAAACATTAAATCTCAAACTTCCGGTTCTGCCTTCGGCAGACCGGACTGTCCTCGACCTAAAAAAAGCTACACTTCAAACAAAACATGTGTAAAAACATTACCACTACTTCATTGCTGTCTCTCTGCTCTTACTGTCACTTTTTTCACATCGTCACACTGTACCTCCTCTTTACCAGAGGCTCTCAGTTTATTAGTGGACTCCTCCTTTCACCTCAGCCTTTAACTGTCTTCTAATGGCACTACCCTCCGTTTCTTCATGGCCTACCTCTCCCCTCTTCATTCCGTCACTCCTTTCACCAGAGTCTCTCGGTTTCTCAGCCTGTCCCTCTTTTCATCCCAGCCTTTTAGTCCCTCCATCTTATCCATTCAGTCTCTCTATGCGGCTCTTCCACCAGTACTTCATAGCAGTCTCTTCGCTCTACTTGTCACACTGTCCCTCCTTTAGGCTCGCTCTTTTTATTGCCCATTAACTTGTTCTCCAGCATCGCAAGCTCATACCATACCAATAGCACTATACAAATATATATACTCTACTGCAAATACAAAAGCACAAGTAAAAAATGTTGTCCTTTTTAATGCCAATTGCTCCAAGTTTAATAAATGCGAGACCTATTGCATTGTAAATGCTTGTTTTGTTAGTCGCTGGGAGATCAATCGCCATCTCTGGCCTCATACACCCCCTTTGAGCTCGTCTAGCTCCTGGAGAACTGTGGTAGTGAGAAGTGCTACACTCATGCTGCATCTTAAACAGTTGCGTATTTAAACTGTTAAGTGTCAACACACTGGTCAATAACCAGTCAAATTTCTTTTTAATTTTTTTGCATCTTTTAATAGTGCCAACTCTACCCGGCGGTATTGGAGCGCTTTACATGAGCACCAGTTACGTTACAAAAGAACACATTAATTATTTGGTAGGCACGGGGAGATTAGGCGCTCTGCCCAGAATCACAGGATGTTGAGCCTGCGCCGGGGCAAGAACCCAGTTTCCCATCTCCAAAGATGGCAGCTCTAGCCGTAAGGCTCAACTCTGAAACTACACAGGTCCTATGGTGTTTATTAAGAAGCCCTACACTTAAAGGTCTCAGAACACGGCATCCATCTTGTTCTTAAGTCACACTCCCAGGCTGGCAGTGGACAGTTAAATTAGTTGCGTTCTGCTACATATGTGTTATTTTCTTTAATTGCGTTTAATTATAATTTAACTTGACAAAGTGCTTTCTTTATTTTTCTGTTATGCTGTTTTAAATAGCACAGCCATTACCCAACAAAGGTAAGGATTTTCCAACAATTTGTGCTCGTGTAGAGTCAACACTTTTTTGACCAGCTCTCGCGGGTTGCTATATTGTGTAGTAAATGGGCTCTACATTTTGCATCCAGTTCACACACAGCTTCAGTAGATCCGCCCCCTTCAGCGCGCTATACCTCGCATTTGTAAACGAGAAGTCAAACCTGTATTGACAACAGAAGCATTCGATCACATTTACCATTATTACAAAGGTAATAATCGAGGTGTTCTTGCTTTCCAGCCCTTTTGGATCTAGGCGATTCGCATTCAGTACTTTGTCAAAGTATTTGAAGGTCAAGACATACAAACACGAGAGGGATTTGCAATCAAACTTTTTTTTATTTTTTTTTATTCCACGCTCCGTATATGAATTTCCCCATCTAAGCACTGTAACTGACAAATGTTAACCAATATAATGAAAACCCATTTGAGGATGTTTTGTTGTGATTGTAACTTGTGTCCCTTAGAAACGCTGCACACCTATTGCTCAGCTGTGTTACCGCACGAGCCCGGAGGCTCCGAGCCCGGAGGCTATCTGCACGTGGGCGCCTCTCACCACGAGCCGCACTCCGGGATTGCGGAGGGCCCCCAGCCCCCTTTATGTGAGAACCACGCCCGCCGGAACTTCAATTATGGAGCTCCCTTAACAGAATTACGACGTGAAGAAATGAATTGGAGAGCTGTGGTCAAATTTCTCTAAGCCTTGACATTTTTATCTTTTATGCTACCGTCTGCTTACCGACTCACTTACTTTCTTAATGCGCTCTAGCCGCAGCTGCATCACGAATCTCCACTGGGCCCCATTGAAACCCGGCCTGCTCCTTTCAGCCATATGAAACTGTAGCAGAAACCCATTCTCTGCGCTGAAAGTGTATCCTTTTGCCGTTGATGTAGCGCATATTCCACCTGACAATATTGCAGTACTTGGGCGCGGGGTCGGTTTTGTTTGCCGGCCCTCGAGGGCTGCTCTGCCTTTCACTTTCTTCGCTTTACTTTTCCCGGTCCAATAAGTGGAACCGTGAGACTCCGTGCAAACACTGCCTGACACAGGGGCGAGTTTCGCGGGTAGTAGGCACAACTGAGGCAAAGAAAAACCATATAGAATCATAGGCTCAGTTTACAACGCCAATATATTTCTGTAACATTAAATACACTTTAACAAAACTACGATACTCTGACAAACCTAAAACTATGACGTCAAACCATTTTATTTTATTTTTTTTCTTTCGATCTCCGAAGAGTGCCAGTACGATGACCGCTCTACCAACTGAGCTGTTGAAGGCTCTAAAATAAGGGATTTCCGGCAGATATGTTTCAACAGCGAGAAGACCACAAACAGACGGTCTACTTTCTCGCTCAGGACACACACTTCCAGTTTTTTTTTGTGCGCTAGGCACGGAGAGATAGTGCTTAGCCCAGAATCACAGGCCGCTGAGCGTGAGAAACAACCGCGAGGAAACCGGAAGAGGATGGCCGGGAACACAGAATACTGAACGAGAGAGGAGCTGAACAGGAGAGGGATGGAAATACAGGCAGACAGGGGTAATGGAAGGAGAGGCAAGGCAGGGGGCAGAGAAAGAGCGACGGGGAGTGAAAACAGAACAATACCGGCGGCGCTGGCCAATAACGTGATCTCACTGAAGGCAGTCCTAAAAAAATGGCGGATGAAAGCTTCGAAACTTTTTCGGATTCGGGGGCGTGTTCCTGCTGTTCGAGAAAGGGCGTGGCTAAAAAGTGGAAAGAACAGCAAGGAACACGCCCCCGAATCTGAAAAAGACAGAGCCTATTTGGAGGGACGGCTCTCTCCTCCAATGGCTGGCCTCCGTTTAGGAAGCCAGCCAATGGAGGAGAAGCTAAAAGAGAGGCGGGCTAAATAGCCACTCTAGAAAACATTAAATCTCCGACTTCCAGTTCTGCCTTCGGCAGACCAGTAGTCCTCGACCTAAAAAGGGATTGGATCTCACCAAAAACGTATCATCCGTCAATAATTATTGGTCTCCATCTCACACCCCTTTACCAAAATGTAGATACATCAAATTTAGCAATAACTGGAGAGTTATCAGAAAGTAAAAAAAGGAGTCCTATTTCAGTATTTTGTAAATAATACAAGAGACATCGAATAGAAAAAAAATAATTATTTATCGTTAAATGTTAGACCTGGCACCTTGGCGTGAGTCTCCCTTCTATTTTTTGTCGCTGTGTCTCATGTGTTTTGCTGGTGTTAGCTGCTCAGAGCACTGTGCCACTGCCAACCAGTGCCACAGTGCAAGTGCTCCCTATTTAAAATGTATATGTTGGTTGGATTCCATGATTGGCTTATTTGGTTTACTGTCAGACCCCAGTAAAGTGCACCAGGAGTGCCCAGGGCTTGTAAATACAAATGCTGCTGGTGGGCTTGCAGCACTGGTAAAATGTATCTAAGGTCTGCCATTGCAGAACCTGCGTGCAGTCTGGTACTGTCATGCTGACTCGGTAAGTGCACACACTTGCCAGTCCCTAAACCTTCCCTTAACTTCATATTAGTCACCCCTATGGTAGGCCCAAGGGCAGGGTGCATTGTAAGCATAGGGTAGGACAAGCCCTGATATGTGTGGCATGTCCTAATAGTGAATTACAGCCATTTTCGTTTTTCACTATTGTAAGGCTACCTGTTCTCCATAGGCCAGAATGGGCTGTTAGAATTGTTACATTCTATGATCCTGACAGACCCAGGGAACATGGTAGAAATTCGAGTTTAGTATGCCTGAACTCAGAATAATAAAATACATCTTTTAGTAAAGTTTATTTTAATATTCTGTGTTTGCAAATACCCCTTTTAGAAAGTTGGTATTTGCTTGCCTGACCATTTCAGCCCGCCTCTGCTATGATGTGTATCTGCCTGTCTGGTTGTGTGAGTGACAGGGCTGGAGAAACCCAGAGGGGCAGGGCTTGGTAGCCTGGTGGTGAATAGGAAGATTGGCAGTCAGATGGGTGGGAGGAGTACACCTGGGCTCTGAATAAGGTTGTGCTCTGCTACCACAATGCTGGCTCCACCTCCTGCGGAGCGGCTGATGTCTCTGCCCTGCACCCTGAATAGAAAGGCAGAGTCATGTCAACAGAGTGCTCAAGAACGGGTTTGGACTGGGCAAAGGCCCCCCTACTCCAGAGGACCAAAGGAATTAGGGGTATAAATATTGGGACCCTGCTCCCAAGAAATGAGATCCTGCTGAAACAAGAAGAACCTCTGCCAGAGGAGAAGGAACTGGGAAAGCTGTAGGAGGAGTACTGCCCCTGACCTGGGGGATTGGCCTGCAGTGGTTGCCTTGCTGCTGAAGGAGAGGAGAAAGACTACTAAAGACGTTGCTTCAACTTGTGCTTTAAAAAGATCTCCAAGGGCTTGAACTGAGCTTGCCCCCTGAACGAAGTCCCAGGACCAGTGGACTTCACCCCCAGCTCCCCAGAGTCTTTTGGAAGTGCCTGCTGCTGTTGTTGGGCCTTCTGAGGGACTGCGTGTCGCAAGGAGCTGGAAGCGCGACGCAAGGAAGAGAAGCATGTCGCCGTCGGAGCCGCTGTCGTTGCATCTCGCAAAGGGTGTTGCCGCTGCAGCATCGCATCGAGCGGAAGCGTCTCGCATCATTCCGGAAGTGTCTCGCAACGCCGAAGAAGCGTGTCGCCATCGCAGCCATCGTAGCTGTCGCATTGCACCGCATCGAGAGAAGAGTCTCGCATCGAGGAGGAAGCGTGTCGCCATCGCAGCCAGCGTAGTTGTCGCATTGCAACGCATCCAGAAAAGCGCCTCACATCCACGGAGAAGCGTGCCGCCGTCGGAGCCGCTGTCGTCGCATCTCGCAGAAGGGGTGTCGCCGCTGTAGCATCGCATCGAGCGGAAGCGTCTCGCAACGTCGGAGAAGAGTGCCGCTGCCAAGGCCGCTGTCGTCGCATCTCGTCAAGGGTGACGCCGCTGTAGCTGACGCATCGAGTCGAGTCTTCTCGCAACATCGGAGAAGCGCAACGCATCTGGAAGATCCCGTCTTTATTTCTTTTGCACCGAGAACATCAACGCATCTGCATCGCTGCAACACTTTCGTTGTCCTGCGTGTCGCATCTAAGGTACATTGACTCAAAGTGTCGCATTTAAGAACTTAAGAGAAACTAAGCAATCTTCTACCAACTAAGCAACCGTATTGTATATTTTTAATCGTTTAATGGTCTTGTGATAATCGTATATAAAGAATCCTTATTTTTAATATAAATACCTGTGTGGTGTCCATTTGTAGTGTTGTCACTTGGTTACTGTATGTGTTCACAAATGCTTAACCTATAACGCTCTGAGATAAGCCTTGTCTGCTCGCGCCAAGCTACCTAGAGGGTGAGCAGGGTTGTTTTAGTAGTGTAACCCCTTTCCCTGACTAGAGGAAAGGTTCCCTGCTTGTCACAAGTACCTACCTGTGCCAACCAGAGAACCCGGATTCTAACATTGGTGGTCAGCGGTGAGGATCCTGTATTTGCATATGTGACTCATGTACAGTAATTGGTGAACACTATTTAGTGAGTGCAGACCTTAAACGCAACCAATACTTGTTGGTAGATTTCTTTTGGGACTGTCTATTTTTGAACACTGCCAAGCTTAACCATGGTGGAGAAAGCAGCATCCATAGTCTCTGTGAATACTGAATTGGAATGGGAAGAAGAGAAATTGGATAGCTACACTGCCAAGCAACTGAAAGCCTTCTGCAGGAGATTTAATGTTTCTACAACTGGATGCAAACATAAGGCAGAGTTCTACAAGGCGCTGAGGGCCTGGGTAGAAGCAAGGAATGCCACTGATGATGATAATGCAGATGAGCAGCTGGATGGGCCAGTGGGTTCAAGAGGAAGGAGAACCCCTTCCCCTGCAGGTAGCAGGGTTTCTAGTAAAGGTTTATCTACAGAGGAGTTGGCAGACAGGAAGGAAACCAGAGCTCATGAAATAGAGATGGCCAAACTAAATGGACAACTGGCAATGGAACAAAAAAGGCTAGAAATGGAAGAGAAAAAAATCCAAATGGAGCATGACGTAAAAATGAGGGAGCTGGAGTTGAAAGCTCAGGGCTTGCGAAGCACTCCCTCTGGTGGCAGCACACCCCCAGTGCAGGTAGAGTCCAGAGTGTACATACCCAAAGATGTAGTGAAATAATTTTTTTAAAATGATGACATAGGGCAGTGGTTTAAAGCCTACAAAGTAGCCATGTCCTCCCACCGGGTCTCTGAGAAGGATTGGGGAGCGGGGTTGTGGGGGCGGTTCTTGAGTGAAGGGCGGGACACACTGCTAGATTTGCCCTCAGATGTGTATAACTCTTACCCCCATATGAAGGATGCTTTAATGGCTAGGTATGGGTTAACTCCTGAAATGTATAGACAGAGGTTCAGGGGTTGTACTAAGATTCCCAATAGTACGTATGTGGAGTATGTGACTTTTTTTGCAGAGCACTGGATGGTTGGGTGAAGGGTAGCAAGGTTGATAATTTTCAAGGGCTTCTTGATTTAATGGCATGGGAGCACTTGTCCAGTAATTGTTTTCCTGAGCTACGCCAGCACCTGATTAATAGTAGGCTGACTAACCCTAGGAAGCTTGCTGAGGAGGCGGACCGCTGGTTCAGTACCAGGGTACACAAGGGTCAAGTGGGAGATTCCGCCAAAGGTGGGCAGGGTCCCCAGCAGAAGAGTGGGGGGCACAAGGGTAAACAGAGGGAGTTCCAGAGGAGGCCCCAAAGTAATCCCCAAGGGAACCAAGGGAACCAAGGGAAAGGTTCTCAGCCTCCCCCACCACAGAAACCGACTGGGGCCCCGACAGGTACACCTGTTCAGAAGGGGCCCATCAGATGTTACAAGTGTGGTAACATGGGGCATTTTGCCTCTGATGTGAAATGTCCATTGTTTGGTAAACCAGCACCCAGTGGTGCTCCATCCCGGCAGGTGACTAGTGTAGCCCTGGGGGAGGATATGGGTGTCCAAGGTGGGTGGGGTCCCACAGAGATGTCCCTTGTCTCATTAGGAGACTGTGAAGTGGTCCCCCAAACCCAGCTGCCTGAGAACACTAAAAAATACAGGCAGTGGGTGACCATAAATGGCCATAGAGTGGAAGCTCTCAGAGACACAGGAGCCGGTGTGACGGCTGTCAAGCACCACCTGGTGTCTCGGGAGCAGGTTGTCCCAGGAGCATTCTATCCGGTTGTTGCCGCCGACAACACCGAGAGTCACTGCCCGGTGGCTCAGGTTGCCTTTGAGTGGGGGGGGGGGGGTCTCTGGTACTCTTCAGGTAGCTGTGAGGCCCGTCATGCCTGTAGATTGTCTGTTAGGGAACGATCTGGAGAGCTCACCTTGGGCTAAGGTGGAGCGGAGTGCTCACCTGGAGATGTTGGGTATGCCAGATTGGGCGTGTGTCACCACACGGTCCATGACAGCGAGTAGAGGTGCTCAAGAGGACCTGGAGCCTGAGAGGGAGGCCCAGGGACCGGCCTTGAAGAGAAGGAGCAGGGGGCGTTGGAAACCGGCCCCTGAAGTTCCCACGGTCCAGGAGGGAGCAGACCTTGAGGTGGATGCCCTGGAACCTACAGGGGAACAGATAGCTGAACTGGGGGACCTGCCTGAGCTGACCCATTGGCAGCAAGAAGGAGGACCCTCCAGGGAAGAGTTCTGCAGGGAGCAGAAAGAATGCCCTTCTCTTGTGGGTATGCGGCAGCAGGCTGCAGACCAGGCCAACGGTGATCAGTCCGGAACACATTTCATTTACTGGGAGAACGACCTCCTGTATTCTGAGCCTAAGGTTGCTGAGCCTGGGTCAGCCCGTGTGCTGGTGGAACCCCAGCGCTTCAGAGCCTTCCTACTGGGGCTGGCTCACGATGTACCCTTAGCAGGACATTTGGGGCAGGACAAGACCTTTGAAAGGCTTGTCACCCACTTCTTTTGGCCCCAAATGCGCAGTAGTTCAGATATTCACTGCAGAACATGCCAAACTTGCCAGGCAAGTGGGAAGAGTGGAAGGAAGCAGAAGGCTCCACTCCAACCATTCCCTGTGGTTGGTACCCCATTCCAGGGAGTGGGGATTGACATTGTAGGGCCACTGGACCCCAGGACAGCGATGGGCAATAGGTTCATCCTGGTCCTGGTGGACCATGCCACCCGGGACCCGGAAGCAATCCCTCTGAGGACAGTGACGGCCCCCGTGGTGGGACGTGCGCTGATGGGAATTTTCTCCCGAGTGGGATTCCCTCTAGAGGTGGTGTCTGACCGAGGTACCAATTTCATATCTAAATATATGAAATCCCTTTGGCAAGAGTGTGGTGTAACCTACAAGTTCACCACACCTTACCACCCCCAAGGAAACAGGTTGGTTGAGAGATTCAACCGAACCCTAAAGGGCATGATAATGGGTCTTGAGGAACCCATGAGGCGTAAGTGGGACGTCCTCTTACCATGCCTTCTCTTTGCTTACAGAGAGGTGCCACAGAAGTCTCTGGGGTTCAGTCCCTTTGAGCTACTGTACGGACACCCAGTGAGAGGACCTCTAAGTCTGGTCAAGGAAGGCTGGGAGCAATCTCCCAGGAAACCTCCCCAGAATGTATATAGCTACATGCTGGCCTTCAGAAACCAGACTAGGAGTTTCAGGGAACTTGCTGAGGCAAACCTGGAAACCAGCCAGGAGGAGATGAAGCGGTGGTACGACCAGAATGCCACTCTGGTAGAGCTTCAGCCTGGACAGAAGGTATGGGTCTTGGCCCCCGTGGAGCCCTCTGCGCTCCAGGATAAGTGGACCGGTCCCTTTGAGGTGGTGGAGCGCAAGAGTCCCGTTACCTACTTGGTGGACTTGCGGTCTCCAAGGAACCCCTTAAGGGTCCTTCATGTCAACCGCCCCAAGCCCCACTTGGAGAGGTCCCAAGTGGGCATGCTCTTAGCAACAGATGGTGGGATGGAGGAGGAGACCGAGCCTCTTCCTGACCTCCTGTCAGCCAAGGAGCAAGATGGGTCAGTGGATGGTGTCATCCTCTCTTCCGCCCTGACCCCTGAGCAACAGAATGATTGTCGCCAGCTGCTGGGACAATTTTCTGATCTGTTTTCCCTGGTTCCCGGTGTCACTGATTGGTGCGTCCATGATGTGGACACTGGGGGATAGTACACCTGTGAGGCACAAGGCCTACAGGGTGACTGACAGGGTAAGGGCCTGCATCAGGGAGGAGGTCTCCAAGATGTTTGCCCTTGGGATAATTGAGTCCTCAATCAGTCCTTGGGCCAGCCCAGTGGTCTTGGTCCCAAAGGCTGCAGCGCCGGGAGCCGCACCCGAACTCCGGTTCTGTGTGGACTACAGAGGACTCAATTCGGTCACCAGGACTGACGCACACCCCATCCCCAGAGCTGATGAGCTCATAGATCGGCTAGGGGCTGCCAACTACCTCAGCACGTTTGATTTAACGTCTGGGTACTGGCAGATCGCCTTGACCGATGGGGCCAAAGAGAGGTCAGCATTTTCCACCCCTGATGGGCATTACCAGTTCCAGGTTATGCCCTTTGGGATGAAAAATGCCCCTGCCACCTTCCAGAGGTTGGTCAACCAGGTGTTGGTTGGGCTGGATTCGTTCAGTGCAGCATACCTGAATGACATCGCAGTGTTCAGCTCCACGTGGGAGGAACACCTGCGCCACCTCTGGGAAGTGTTGATGGCGCTGCGGAGGGCAGGCCTCACGATCAAGGCGAGTAAGTGCCAGATCGGGCAGGGTTCAGTGGTGTACTTGGGGCACTACTTTGGGAGTGGCCAGGTGGCACCCCTTCAACCCAAGATAGAAACCATCCTGAATTGGGAGTCGCCCAAAACCCAGACGGAGGTGAGAGCCTTCTTAGGTCTCACCGGGTACTACAGGAGGTTTGTCAAGGGGTATGGCAACATTGTTGCCCCCTTGACAGCGCTGACTTCAAGGAAGCAGTCCAGGAAGGTGATCTGGACTGACACCTGTCAGAAATCTTTTGAGGCCCTGAAAGCTGCTATGTGCACGGCGCCCGTGCTTTTGGCTCCCAACTTCTCCAAAGAGTTTCTCGTTCAGATAGACGCTTCAGAGCATGGTGTGGGGGCTGTTCTTTCACAGATTAATGAAGAGGGCCTAGTTCAACCTGTAGCCTTTATTAGCAGGAGGTTACTTCCACGGGAACAGAGATGGAGTGCTATTGAGCGTGAGGCATTTGCTGTGGTCTGGGCGCTGAAGAAGCTAAGACCCTACCTGTTTGGGTCTCACTTCCGGGTTCAGACAGACCACAGGCCCCTCAGATGGTTGATGCATATGAGGGGTGAGAATCCAAAGCTGTTGAGGTGGTCCATTTCCCTGCAGGGTATGGATTTCACGGTGGAACATCGCCCTGGTACAGATCACGCCAATGCTGACGGTCTGTCCAGATTTTTCCGCCTTAGTGATGAGGAACTCCCTTGGGTAGGGTAGTTCTCCCCACATTTCAGCTGGAGGGGACACGTGTTAGACCTGGCACCTTGGCGTGAGTCTCCCTTCCATTTTCTGTCACTGTGCCTCATGTGTTTTGCTGGTGTTAGCTGCTCAGAGCACTGTGCTACTGCCAACCAGTGCCACAGTGCAAGTGCTCCCTATTTAAAATGTATATGTTGGTTGGATTCCATGATTGGCTTATTTGGTTTACTGTCAGACCCCAGTAAAGTGCACCAGGAGTGCCCAGGGCTTGTAAATACAAATGCTGCTGGTGGGCTTGCAGCACTGGTTGTGCCACCCACAGAAGCGGCCATTGCAGAACCTGCGTGCAGTCTGGTACTGTCATGCTGACTGGGTAAGTGCACACACTTGCCAGTCCCTAAACCTTCCCTTAACCTCATATCAGTCACCCCTATGGTAGGCCCAAGGGCAGGGTGCATTGTAAGCATAAGGTAGGACAAGCCCTGATATGTGTGGCATGTCCTAATAGTGAATTACAGCCATTTTCGTTTTTCACTATTGTAAGGCTACCTGTTCTCCATAGGCCAGAATGGGCTGTTAGAATTGTTACATTCTATGATCCTAACAGACCCAGGGAACATGGTAGAAATTCGAGTTTAGTATGCCTGAACTCAGAATAATAAAATACATCTTTTAGTAAAGTTTATTTTAATATTCTGTGTTTGCAAATACCACTTTTAGAAAGTTGGTATTTGCTTGCCTGACCATTTCAGCCTGCCTCTGCTATGATGTGTATCTGCCTGTCTGGTTGTGTGAGTGACAGGGCTGGGGAAACCCAGAGGGGCAGGGCTAGGTAGCCTGGGGGTGAATAGGAAGATTGGCAGTCAGATGGGTGGGAGGAGTACACCTGGACTCTGAATAGGGTTGTGCTCTGCTACCACAATGCTGGCTCCACCTCCTGCGGAGCGGCTGATGTCTCTGCCCTGCACCCTGAATAGAAAGGCAGAGTCATGTCAACAGAGTGCTCAAGAACTGGTTTGGACTGGGCAAAGGCCCCCCCTACCCCAGAGGAACAAAGGAATTAGGGGTATAAGTATTGGGACCCTGCTCCCAAGAAATGAGATCCTGCTGAAACAAGAAGAACCTCTGCCAGAGGAGAAGGAACTCGAAAGCTGTAGGAGGAGTACTGTCCCTGACCTGGGGGATTGGCCTGCAGTGGTTACCTTGCTGCTGAAGGAGAGGAGAAAGACTACTAAAGACGTTGCTTCAACTTGTGCTTTAAAAAGATCTCCAAGGGCTTGAACTGAGCATGCCCCCTGAACGAAGTCCCAGGACCAGTGGACTTCACCCCCAGCTCCCCAGAGTCTTTTGGAACTGCCTGCTGCTGTTGTTGGGCCTTCTGAGGGACTGCGTGTCGCAAGGAGCTGCAAGCGCGACGCAAGGAAGAGAAGCGTGCCGCCGTCGGAGCCGCTGTCGTCGCATCTCGCAAAGGGTGTCGCCGCTGCAGCATCGCATCGAGCGGAAGCGTCTCGCATCATTCCGGAAGTGTCTCGCAACGCCGAAGAAGCGTGTCGCCATCGCAGCCATCGTAGCTGTCGCATTGCACCGCATCGAGAGAAGAGTCTCGCATCGAGGAGGAAGCGTGTCGCCATCGCAGCCATCGTAGTTGTCGCATTGCACCGCATCCAGAAAAGCGCCTCGCATCCACGGAGAAGCGTGCTGCCGTTGGAGCCGCTGTCGTCGCATCTCGCAGAAGGGATGTCGCCGCTGCAGCATCGCATCGAGCGGAAGCGTCTCGCAACGTCGGAGAAGAGTGCCGCTGCCAAGGCCGCTGTCGTCGCATCTCGTCAAGGGTGACGCCGCTGTAGCTGACGCATCGAGTCGAGTCTTCTCGCAACATCGGAGAAGCGTAACCATCTGGAAGATCCCGTCTTTATTTCTTTTGCACCAAGAACTTCAACTCATCTGCCTCGCTGCAACACTTTCGTTGCCCTGCGTGTCGCATCTAAGGTACATTGACTTAAAGTGTCGCATTTAAGAACTTAAGAGAAACTAAGCAATCTTCTACCAACTAAGCAACCGTATTGTGTATTTTTAATCGTTTAATGGTCTTGTGATAATCCTATATAAAGAATCCTTATTTTTAATATAAATACCTGTGTGGTGTCCATTTGTAGTGTTGTCACTTGGTTACTGTATGTGTTCACAAATGCTTAACCTATAACGCTCTGAGATAAGCCTTGTCTGCTCGCGCCAAGCTACCTAGAGGGTGAGCAGGGGTTGTTTTAGTAGTGTAACCCCTTTCCCTGACTAGAGGAAAGGTTCCCTGCTTGTCACAAGTACCTACCTGTGCCAACCAGAGAACCCGGATTCTAACATTAAAGATTAGTTAACTGACAAAAAAAAGATAATTTTGTCTTGTTAGGATAATCTATTATCTAGGCATTAAGAAATAATCTTGACAATAGAGCTTCCTTAAGAGCTGTGTTTTTTCAAAAGTAAAATTGAGATTTCTGCAAAAAGAGAGGGTCACCCACAGCTATGATATTATCATTCAGAATGGTAGCCAGCTGAAACCTAATTGTGTTTCAAAATATTCGGTTAGGTTTTACAGGGCCATACAGAATATAAACAGAAAAATACGTCTTATTAATTAAGATACCAGCTAACATCCAGCTTACAGATTCATCAAGCTTCTGAGAAATAACCTCTAAATGTAATGACTTGTGACAAAGCATGACAATACTGTCTTCATGACTGCCAACATGAGAAAAAAAGAATTTGCCCACCCAGGGCCTGATTCACAAAGGTAAACTTACCCTTTTGTGTAACTTTACTCCTTTTCGGAATTCACAAACAAATTATTTAATAGCAGTTTTATGAATGCAGAGACTCTGCTGTTGGGGCGGAGAACTCCGCACACGTAAAGCTAGGCTTGTGAATCAGGCCCCCAGTGCCTCTATAATTGCAAACATTCCACCTCATTTTGGATAAAAGCTATTGAAGTATTTTATTTTTATATGTCAGATAAGACTTTGTGGACCTGATTCACAAAAGGCACTTTTGGTTTATATTTTGGAGTAAGTTTATTACTTTTGGTATTTACACAAACTCTGGGTGTAATCTCACTACAAAAGTGTGTTATATGGCTCTACCCTGAGTATTGCAATTGGCTTACTCTGTGGGTGGGCGATGGCCCTCCATAAACATCTTCCTGACACGCCATACA
The DNA here is from genome assembly GCF_964204655.1 of Triturus cristatus. Taxonomy (NCBI): domain Eukaryota; kingdom Metazoa; phylum Chordata; class Amphibia; order Caudata; family Salamandridae; genus Triturus; species Triturus cristatus. The sequence goes on along the minus strand of NC_140581.1, from coordinate 1,182,403,786 downwards.
CCTTCCTTACTTCACCTTAATACCGTCCCCGTTTGCAGTAAGTCGGCACCTTCTTTAAATCACTTCTCTGTATCCCTCCCACATTTACTACTAAAACCTATACACATGTGCAAAGAACTTGGCACACATAAATATAGGTGATGCCGAGACATAAAACTCCACACATGGTTTGAGAATTGCAATTTGTGGTATGTTTTGTAATGCTAAAAACATACTATAAAGTGCAGGTTGTGAGTGAGGGCATTTGTCTTTTAACTGGCTTACCTAAAGCCTCTACGTTCAAAATAAAGTTAACCATTACAAAGAAAAAATATTAGCATAAACATTAATAAGAAACACAAACAACAAAAATATATGTTACTGTTGCCATAAAAGAACATAATAGGAAAATAACTAATGTGAATGAAAGAGACAATAAAATGAGAACTTTAAAAAGAAAAAGAAATTAAGAAAAATGAAAGGAAAGATAAAGCTGAACAAGACAGAACAGTAAAAGAAAAGTAATGAAAAGGACAGGACTCTGAACTACGAAGAATATTCCAAAGCATATACAAAAGATGCATGGGCATCATAACACCACGTGCCAGTGGGAAAGTGAGATAAAAAGAAAAAGGAAAAATAAAAGTGAAGAAAATGGCAAACTGAAAAACCTAATTTTAGCAATCAATTACATTTTGAGATCTCCTTTTCCAAAGCATTTGTGGCAGTAGACACATCCAGTGATAAATAAAGATTATGGCAGGAACAGGACAATCTTTTCTTTGGTGGATTTAAGAACACATAAAAGGTCGTTGTATTCCAGGAAAAGGATTATGATGCCACATGGTTTGGAAGAGACAATTTTGCTCCCTAGAAGGTGAGCTCCCTCTATATTCAGTTTCGGAGCCTGGGGAATGACAAGTAAACCAGGAAGATATTTTTTCAACAAACATTGGAGGTCCTTACCCTCCATTCCATCTGGCAAACCATAGAGTTTTAAATTGTTCCACCTCATTCTCATATGTAGATTTACATAGCAATCTACCTACCATCAATTTGTTGTAGTTTCTGATTTGTATCTTTCATAAAGGACTGGATGGCTCTGACTTTATCCAGAATTTAATTGAATATTAGATTAGGGAAGGAGGTAATTAGTGAAGAATCGTTTTTAGCCTCTTTTGTTTGGCATCAGAAGTTGAAGAGTGTTACTTATGAATTTACAAGGCATCCAATGCATGTACAAAAAAAGAAATCTCTTCTATGGAAACAATTCTTTGTTTAGCCTGTAAAAGGGTTATTTAAGTAAGAAGCAACAAGTGCCAGAAGGTACTACCACTAAGCGGTCTAATAAGTATCACTGTACATTAAATTGAATACACTTTCTATTTTCAGGGAAATTAGAAATAGAGTGCACCAAATTTAGATGCATAGATGGCTCTGTTCATCTAGAGGTTAAAGCACTTAAGATATCACTGAAAACTTAGAATAGATTTTGCTCTTAAGAAATATGAAACAGATATCCATTTGCCCATTCAAAATATTCCCAATAGCTAGAAAACGTCAAGGGACAGCAGCCCTATAATGAAAAATACACATTTGCATTGCGCAAGTACAAAAGCCTGTTAGCGGAGAGCTGATCGCTATATAAAAAGGCAGGTATGTGTTTATCAGGTAGCGGACAGAAAAGACGTTGCTGCTCCAGTTAGAAAAAACAACCCAGAATATTAAATAGTACAAATATTTATTACTATGCACTCGAACATATAATGCTTTCCTCACCTGAAACATAGCGGCCATCTTTATCATCAAAGACAGCAGGTGAAATAAGATGAATAATAGCTAATTTATATGATGAAAACCGTACTGTAAATGTACTCAAAGGACACATTTACTCAACACTTTTCAAATTGTTTTCAGGAAGAAATTGAGATCTTTCATAATGAAAGCTATCACATTTTTCTGGTCAAGTAACAATGTACTTTTTCAAACTTATTAATTAGATGCGAAAATGCAACATTCACAGTGTCACACTGATGGTGCCAGTTATCCTCCACATTATTCTCTTAATTTATTCCTTCCAACTTGACTGTCTGAGAAGCTAAAACAATTAGCAGCAAGAAACAAAGTTATGCAAATTAATCTTTCCTCACTCACCTCAAAGTTAGCTTTTTCAAAATGTGCCAAAGACTGTATATTTTCAGCACTGTCACCCTCTAAGCACTGGGTCAGATCACGGCACCACATCAGCTGAGATATGGTTAATACTACCTTCACAGAAAGAACAAAAACACAGCCGATCAGCTATGATAAGAGCATTTACAAACAGTACAGAGAAAGACACTGTGTAGCTGTTTACCTGTGAAGGATGTCCAGCAACTGTCCACTCTACTCTCGGTTTAGTTTGATAATCAGCAATTGCAGCTTTGCTGAGACGTCTTAAGGAAATGAACATAGCCTCTTCGACCTTTCCAAGCCAGTCTTCCACATTTCCTCTTGCTTTAAGTCCCTTTCCTAAACTGACCTGTATCAATGAAATTAAATAAGTGCAAATGATCACAATTAGACAATACACACATATACGTACGTTGATATACACACATGGGGGCAGATTTTGATGTCGGATGGACCCGAGTCTGTTCGACTTCGATCTGAAACTGGGACCGACCTCCTAACGGTGGTCACAAGTCAGCAAGTAGAATGCGACCGAACACTGTTTGATCGCAATCCTATTCTTTACAATGGGAGCATGCATTCCAAACGGAATGCATTCTCTCATAATAAAGTGCAGAGGTGCAGTTCATCCCTGCACCCCGTGGCAGGCACCTCAAGGTGCCTGCCACTGGGCACAGGGATCAACAGGGATCAAAAGGGGGCACCTTCGGGAGGACTTGCAACCATGGGGGCCTCCCTGCTGGGGGCCCCCAAAGCCGGATTCCCACAGCCTTTCTGTGTCTGAAAGGACAGCTCAGAAAGGCTGTGGGAATCTGCCATCATAATCCCTCGGGCGGAAAGAGCCACCCTTGGGATTACAGGCCCCTTTTCGAATGGCAGATAGTCTTGTCGAGCCCATCGTAAGCCATTCGGAAATCCTGTTTGGATTCATTTTCCTCTGACTCCATCAATATGGGTTGGTCGGAAATGAATCCAAACGGCATAGTAATCGGCCCCATAGTTGGGCTTTCAATTGCCTATCTTTAACCATTAGTCTTTTGTATTTTCATGCATTTTTTGCTTCTACCCACCCAGCAGATAGTATGGGGTGATGGGTGAGCCCATTTCATCCATTGGCTATCGGCAGTGCGAGTGATGGCATTTTGCCTGTGTACGTACATAGTCTCCTTCAGTGAGAGGACTGGTGGTCTAAAGTATTTTTTAAAAATAAAAAACAAAATCTTTTACTTTCCTTTTTCTCTCAAGATACTGGTTCGGGGTGCTCACTGCTGCATGCTGTGCTACCCATCCATAGGCTATAAAACCCTTCGAAGATGGCCAGCTGTGCTCGTGCACACAAGAGCTACCAATTCAGTATGAGTTTTAACAAGGTACAACAAAAAACACTTACAATATGGCTCTATGATTTTTGTTATACTTTATTATTAGCTTACTTCTGCTAGACACCAATTATGTTGCTATCTTAACCTTGAGCTAATTTAAACTACAGTAAATGAAACAACATTGAAACGTCCGGTGGCTTAGCAGATAAAGGCAGTCAAGTGGGCCTAGCCAATGATTCAATGCTTGTTTTAATACGGGTTCGAACAATAGAAGTAACCTGTTGGAAAACAGACCACCGCCAACTATTCTCACACAACACATTCTTCACTTTGAAAGGTAACAATATGTCCTGCTGTATAAGCAAAACTTTCCTTTGTAAATAAGCCTTGCCTAGCTGAAGATATCAAGTCCATTACATTTCAATAAGTAGTTGCACAATTATGAGTTATGATCACTATATACTTCTGTACTTGCAAAGTGGTACTGTTTCCATATCTTACTGTTGCATATTTTAGATTACGCCTAAATTTGTGGTAGGAATTCTTCACATGAGGCATAAATAAGCCCTATTAAATTGACTTTGTGTCCTGATTCAATATACTTTTTAGACAAATCTGAACGAAAATTATCGATGAGAGTGGTTAAATATACCTTTATCTATATCATTGTTTTAAAGTTCTGGCTCATTACAGGTAGCCATATTATGTATGTTTCCTGAGTTGCTGGTTGCATCATAGTTGGGGGAGTGGTGATTCCAGGGATAGCGCAATCCTTACTCCGCTTAAAACAATGTGATTTATGACATTTCAGAGATGTAGTTATCCTTTTATCTGACTGTCACCCAAGGCCACTGGGGAGGTAAATAAAGGCCCCTCTGTTCCAACCAGTGTTACCCAACTTGTGCCGATAAAAACACTACACCACTTGCGTGGCTGAGACTAGTGCCCACAACCGGAACGGAGCAAACCATAATCAATAGGAGATTGGCACAAGTTGGGTAACACTGTGTGGTAGGATTTTTGTGGATTCCTGAACTTTCCATCGCAGAAATGTAAGGAAAATGTGTGGTTTAAGGCACAGTGTGATGTTTGCAGGGCACTGTGGATGAAAAAACCTAATGGGGTCCACGCAATGCACACTACCCTGGAATCCCCTGGTTGACTAGTTTTCAAAAATGTCTGTGGTTTGTAGGTTTGCATGAGTGACGCCGCTGCATGGCCCCAAATACCCGAGCTATCTTGATTGCCTATCTATCAATGTAGTGCTTTTTTGTTTTCCCACTTTATTTATTGGCAAGATATAAACAATCATGTGGTCTGGCTAAAACACGACAATTCCGTTAACAAAGCTGTTTGTTTGAGTAACATAAAATGACACAATGAACATAACATAACGTGCAATATGAACTAAGAGATGACAAACCCGTCAAACAAATAAAATATGAAGCTATAGGTTCCCATTGTAGGAAGGTGGAATCTGACTATATGGTTGCCCTCACTTTTAGCCTGGTGTTTTGCTGGTTTATGACTTAGTTGGACTGGGATCCTGCTATTCAGGACCCCAGTCTATCTGCTTTCTCTGTAAAATGGTTTCCATGTACATTAGGTACATATCTAATTGGATTCTGTAGTACCTTATAAGCCCCTAGTATATGATATACTATGTACCTAGGGCATAAGTTCCTCAGAGGCCTACCAGGGGCTGCAGCATATATTATGCCACCCCTGGGAAGCAATCCAAAATGACACCACAGGTCTGCTACTGCAGCCTGGGTAAGGATGTGCTTGCACCCCTTACTGTGGTATAGGCTACCTATATCACTACCTTATACAGACACATATAAACCTATAAGCCACTCCTATGGCAGGCCTTGACAATACTGAAGGCAGAGTGCTTGGTTTTAATTGAGAGGGTGCCCAAGCATGAGCTGAGCCCCTCTGCAGCATTCGGAAATACTTCCTTATGGCTGTTCTGTGATCCAGCCATACCATATACTCTTAAGTGCACTATAACCTCGCAGTAAATGCTAACTTTAGGATGGCTGCATCAAAACATGTCGTGTTTGGAGTCAAACGCTTTGGAATACTACCACCCCCCGCCAGTTCTGGCGTCGGGGGTAGCATTCCACCTTTCTAGAGGGAGAGACATGTTCACACTGGCTAAATCCGGTTAAAACTTCCCAAAGCCCTGGCATCACAAAATGGATGCCACTGCCACAGACACGGGTCTGGCCTCCTGCTGCTGGGGGAAACTCCGGCAAGGAAAGCCTGGACAAAAGGTTTCCTGTCACAGGGAGGTCACATGGAGGTGTAACCATCTGCCCAGACAGGCTGATGTGTATTGGGGCAGGGTGGGTGCATTCAGAGAATGCTTTTGAGACACTGCCTTGGGCACACAAGGTGTCCCTGTGCATAGCCCAGTTCAAACCGGTTGCAGGGGCACTCAGCCCCTGCTCTGGCACAAAACTGGACAAAGGGGAAGGGGTGTATCCAGCCCCACCCCAGGCCCACCTATAGGTGGAGCCTTAGAGTTAGTCCATCCCCTAAACTGAGTATAAGTATAGGAATCCAGTCCCTAGGACTTTAGATTACCCTAGGCGAACCTCTGCAACAAATATCCTGGAACTTCGACTTTCTATCACGACTAGAAGACGGAAGAAATCTCCCTTGGGGTCAAGGAGTGACTCCCCTGCTTGGCAGGCACCAAATAAGCAACTGACCGGTCTGCAATTCGAAGCTCCCACCGGACGCCGAAGTCTCTGCATCCCCAGAGGTGGATTTCCAGACTTCCCCGAGGCTATCCTGAGTCCACAGCAAAGCTGAGGCCCGCAGCTATCATGGGTAACGTGGAACCGTGACCCCTGGACACCGTGAACTTTTGCAGCAACACTACCTTCCTGGTCATCCTCGAAGTTATGCTTTGGGCTCCGAGTAGCCCCAAACTTGACCACCTCCTGCACCGAAGATTGTTGGCCTCCACTCCACGAGTGACCCGTGGGCCAGCTCCAAGTGCGACCTCTTGAGGCTCCTTCGCGATCACTAGCCCGTTGGCTAGCAGGTCCCCACGAAGGCAACTCCACTTCTGCTTAGGCTTTTCTGGTTGCTCCAGACTTGTCCTTACTTACCCTCGCTGGGTGAGTCCATCAGACCTTGCTGGTCTGCACCGCAGTCCTTTCTCTGCATTCCTGAGACTTGCCGTTGCCAAGGCTTGTTGGGTCCTTTCTGGTCGCCGAAACCGCAGCACTCGACAGACTTCGTGGGACAGCTCGAAACCGGCTCGTGGACTTCGTCGACACCTCCTGAACGTCGTGGCTGAAGAGTCAAGACACCCATTAACTCACCTGAAGCACCCGACATCTGTGGGCATTGGTCCATCCTGCCCTAGGTCACTGGCAAGTGACCCAGACTCTGTCCCCTCTGCTTTCAGGTTCCTTACATCCTAGATCCAGGCTTGGATCTCTCCGGACACTTCTCCTCTTCACGGCAGCAGCAGTTCTTTGCAGGCTTCCATTGGAATCGACGATGCGACCCAACACCAAAAGGCACCTATGCACCCGGCTTCCCTCGATGAGGTAACTCAAGTACTCCGGTGTTCTCATGGGTGCTAGCCCTAGAACTGTCTATGTCCAAGAGGGTTTGGTCCTGACTTGATTAGAAGTGTCCCTAATCTTTAAAATTCCAACCGCGACATTCCCCATAGAAGATAATAGGAACCTGCGGTTGTGTTTTCACACTGCATACGGCTCCCGTGGGTCCCCTGTGTCACTACCTTGGGTGGTTCCTTGGGGTCCCAGCGATTCTAGAGGCAATAGGCATACTGCCTATTTCAGTCGTGGTTCTTATACCACTTTTTTAGTATATGGTTTGGTACGACCCTAGGGCCCAAACGTGTATTTGTGCTTTTACTGATAGTTAAACACTTATAACTAAACTACATCGAACTCCAGTCTCATAAAGAGACTAGAGGGGGCAGAGCTGCTTTAGAGCCAGAGAACCAGGTCAGCAGAGCCGCTGTAGAGCCAGAGAACCAGGTCATCAAAGCCGTTGTAGAGCCAGAGAACCAGGTCAGCAGAGCAGCTCTAGAGCCAAAGAACTAGGTCAGCAGAGATGCTCTACAGCCAGAGAACCTGGTCAGCAGAGCTTCTTCAAAGCCAGAGAACCAGGCCAGCAGAGCTGCTGTAGAGCCAGAGAAACCAGGTCAGCAGAGCTGCTTTAGAGCCTGAGAACCAGGTCAGCAGAGCTGCTTCAAAGCCAAGGAACCAGGTCAGCAGAGCTGCTGTAGAGCCAGAGAAACCAGGTCAGCAGAGCTGCTTTAGAGCCTGAGAACCAGGTCAGCAGAGCCGCTCTAGAGCCTAAGAACCAGGTCAGCAAAGCTGCTTTAGAGCCAGGGAAACAGGTCAGCAGAGCCGTTGTAGAGCCAGAGAACCAGGTCAGCAGAGCTGCTGTAGAGCCAGAGAAGCAGGCCAGCAAAGCGGCTGTAGAGCCAGAGAACCAGGTCAGCAGAGCTGCATTAGAGCCCGAGAACCAGGTCAGCAGAGCTGCTCTAGAGCCAGAGAACCAAGTCAGCAGAGCTGTTGTAGAGCCAGAGAACCAGGCGTTGTAGAACCAGAGAACCAGGTCAGCAGAGCCGTTGTAGAGCCAGAGAACCAGGTCAGCGGAGAACCAGGTCAGCAGAGCTGCTGTACAGCCAGAGAACCAGGTCAGCAGAGCTGCGGTAGAGCCAGCGAACCAGGTCACCAGAGCTGCTGTAGAGCCAGAGAACCAGGTCAGCAGAGCTGCTGTAGAGCCAGAGAACCAGGTCAGCAGAACTGCTGTAGAGCCAGAGAATCAGGTCAGCAGAGTCGCTGTAGAGCCAGAGAACCAGGCCAGCAGAGTCGCTGAAGAGCAAGAGAACCAGGTCAGCAGAGCTGCTATAGACCCAGAGAACCAGGTCAGCAGAGCTACTGTAGAGCCAGAGAACCAGGTCAGCAGACCCGCTATAGAGCCAGAGAACTAGGTCAGCAGAGCTGCTGTACAACCAGAGAACAAGTACTAAGGAGAGAGGCAATGCCGGTCAATATGGTATATATTAGGGCCTGAAATTTTTTTTGGACTATGTAATCTAGCCTCTGATGCTCAGTTTCTTCTCATACAATTTGATTTTTTATTCTTACCAACATGTGGGGAATTCCCAGTCACCCCTTGTGACTGATATTTGTTACATTTCTTGGTTTAATATCATTATTTGTCGATCTATCGAATAGGCTTACGTACCTTTTACCGCGAATTCCCTTCTTAACATGGCCCCTGTGCTTCGATCACTCTACCTAGCTCCTAGATCGTCAGTCCTCTTTCCATGCTTAGCCTCTCCCCGCCCCACGTGATTGCCTCTTTGGAGCGCGGGGAATTCAAAACGCCTATATTTAGACGACTTGCGGCTTCTGCTCTAGCGAAGGTATCCCCGACGTCGTTTCCGCCGTTGCCGCAGGACTGAGGATTTGATGAAACTCGACTATCGAACCAGCTAGTAAGTTCCCACGGGCAGGGACGAACTCCTTAGACTCCCCGTTCAAACCGCCATTGGATTTGGGCATAGATTACTCGTCTCCCGCATATCTTTATGACCTGAGGATGTTTCAGTCCTATTCATAACTAGGCGTTTGACGCCGTAGTTACGTTCCATTGACCCACACAGTCCTTAGCACATGAGTAGTTAGTATACCCAGCACCCCTTACCTAGTATGGCAGGAGTAGCCCCTTGCGGTTCTCTACTGGGCATGTACAACTTGTCACTTCATTTTTCTTCATTTACGTTTTATCCTCAGATCTTTGCTGATATGCCCCCAAAGCATCTACGCCACTGGCGATCGAGCGCTTCATGTTCCTGAGCTCTATGAGGCCTATTCTAAAGCCCCTGCGCTCCTTTCTGTACGGCGCCATCGTTTATGGACAAGTATGTTGCCGTTCGCCTTCATATATTCTTTTGATTCTCCTATGTAGATTATAATTTCTCTTACGGCTTCGTAGGGTTTATCTGCTGACCCCTGCCTGCACTATGATCTTTATTGACTCCGTATATGGTTCTCTCTAGATGTGTGGAGCATCTGATTGCTGCATACGCTGAACGCCCACACGCTGATTATACTGAGCTTACCTCCTTCCCATGAATACGTCTGGCAACTATCCATGACGCACTACAGCGTTTATGCTTTTCCACCTTGGTATTGATACGCTGTTGCCATTTACTATTCTGGTGACCCAACTTCAAGTATGTATAACCATCGGTCTACTTCCTCTCTTATAGTTTGGCACCTTTGCTGCTGTAAGTGCACGGGGACCTGGAACTGCGGTGGTGGTATCTATCCCATCATTCTCTGTGTGATTCATTATATGATGTGAGATGCATTCCTTCTTTCTTTCTGTATTCTGTGCCATATATATTTTTTGCTTTTACACATTTGATATGTTTACACCATGGGTGATTTTCTGGTTTTAGCTACCTTGGTACCTATTGGACCTTGTAAAATTTGATTGCTTTTTTATCATTGCTAACTGGAACTGAATTTGACAGATTTGTGTAGATGTCTTTTTGAAGAAGAATGTATTATAATACACTAGTATTTTTGTTATTGTTTGTTCAACAAATCTTTGTTTGATTGCTTACCTATGCTTATCTGATTGACTCTAGGTTCCGTTCTTGCCCCTGTAGAGCCAGAGAACCAGGTCAGCAGAGCTGCTGTAGAGCCAGAGAAGCAGGCCAGCAAAGCCGCTGTAGAGCCAGAGAACCAGGTCAGCAGAGCTGCATTAGAGCCCGAGAACCAGGTCAGCAGAGCTGCTCTAGAGCCAGAGAACCAAGTCAGCAGAGCCGTTGTAGAGCCAGAGAACCAAGCGTTGTAGAACCAGAGAACCAGGTCAGCAGAGCCGTTGTAGAGCCAGAGAACCAGGTTAGCAGAGAACCAGGTCAGCAGAGCTGCTGTACAGCCAGAGAACCAGGACAGCAGAGCTGCTTTAGAGCCACAGAACCAGGTCAGCAGAGCTGCGGTAGAGCCAGAGAACCAGGTCAGCAGAGCTGCTGTAGAGCCAGAGAACCAGGTTAGCAGAGCTGCTGTAGAGCCAGAGAACCAGGTCAGCAGAGCTGCTGTAGAGCCAGAGAATCAGGTCAGCAGAGTCGCTGTAGAGCCAGAGAACCAGGCCAGCAGAGTCGCTGAAGAGCAAGAGAACCAGGTCAGCAGAGCTGCTATAGACCCAGAGAACCAGGTCAGCAGAGCTACTGTAGAGCCAGAGAACCAGGTCAGCCGAGCCGCTATAGAGCCAGAGAACTAGGTCAGCAGAGCTGCTGTACAACCAGAGAACAAGGTCAGCAGAGCTGCTCTACAGCCAAAGAACCAGGTCTGCAGAGCCGTTGTACAGTCTGAGAACCAGGTCAGCAAAGCTGCTCTAGAGCCTGAGAACCAGGTCAGCAGAGCTGCTTTAGAGCCAGAGAACCAGGTCAGCAGAGCTGCTCTAGAGCCAGAGAACCAGGTCAGCAGAGCCGTTGTAGAGCCAGAGAACCAGGTCAGCAGAGCTGCTCTAGAGCCAGAGAACCAGGCCAGCAGAGCCGCTCTAGAGCCAGAGAACCAGGTCAGCAGAGCTGCTTTAGATCTAAAGAACCAGGTCAACAGAGCCGCTGTAGGGCCAGAGAACGAGGTCAGCAGAGCTGCTCTAGAGCCACAGAACCAGGTCAGCAGAGCTGCTGTAGAGCCAGAGAACCAGGTCAGCAAAGCCGTTGTAGAGCCAGAGAACCAGGTCAGCAGAGCTGCTCTAGAGCCATAGAACCAGGTCAGCAGAGCCGCTCTAGAGCCAGAGAACCAGGTCAGCAGAGCCACTGTACAGCCAGAGAACCAGGTCAGCAGAGCTGTTGTAGAGCCAGTGAACCAGGTCAGCAGAGCTGCTCTAGAGCCAGTGAACCAGGTCAGCAGATCTGCTTTAGAGCCAGAGAACCAAGTCAGTAGAGCTGCTATAGAGCCAGAGAACCAGGTCAATAGAGCTGCTATAGAGCCAGAGAACCAGGTCAGCAGAGAGAAACACACAAAAATTGAAGTGCCGGTGGTGCAAGGGACTTGTAAATAAGCCCCATTGTGCCCATTTGAACGCAATAAAACAGTTACGTAACCTTCACACCACGGAAAAGGTGAAATAAAGCACCAGTTTCTAAAGTTATTGCTCTTTCCACAGTTACTGGTAACTTAAGTCTCCTGCCTGAGGTCTACTACATTTATTGTAATTTAAAACTTCAGGTATCAAAATGCAAAGTTGTGTGAGCTATTAGCCGTACACTGGCTGAACAACTGCCTCCTACCATAGGATTGTTATGAGTGTCTACAAATCTAAGATTGTATTTTGGGAATAGATGATGCACCTCATGCCTGCAACATAAAACAAGCATTTGCAATGCAATAGGGCTTGCATTACTAAAAGTTTGAGCTATTGGTGTTTCAAATGATAATGTTTGTTAGTTTTTGTATTTTTTGGTTAAAAAATATTCCAGCAGTAGCATAAGTAATTAAATAATATCCACGTAGACCACCAGTACCACCACCAGTATCACCACCATCAGTACCAATACCACCACCACCGCTACAACCACCCCACGTACCATAACCACCACTACAATTATTACTATTACTACTCTGTGGTGATAGTAATAATAATAGTGGTAGTTATGGTACTGTTGGAAAATTACTATTATAAATTACAATACCTGTTAATTTTTCAAAAGGCATTGCGATTTACAATACCAATAGCTTTAAAACTCGCAGTTGCGAGACCTATTGCATTGTGAATGCTTGTTAGTGTCCAGTCTCCGGATGGTGCAGCAGCAGCAGCAGCCACGGGGGCGGAGGCAGCCTCCAGGAGAGAGGCAGACACTTCTGCTATATGACAGCGCGCTCAAGCCCGGAGGCACGATTGTACGTGACATGGTCAAGGCATGGGGGCACGGGTAGTAAGGATAACGGCCGCCTTCAGTACCTCGATGACCTAGACTTTTCTGCACCAATTTCCCAGAGCCCCAGCAGTCACTGGTGCACAACCTGTTGCCAAACACCGCCCTGAGTAAGCAAATCCCAGGACTGCAGCTGCTTCTAGAAAATCCACTAAAGTTAAGTTTGGTAGTGGATGAAAGGGAACTTGTACTCAAGCTGTTAGGAGAGTGGTTGTCCACAACCGCTTGCCCGAAACCCTGCTTGAGTCATTCAGGTAACTACCGTCCTCCCTTGCCAGTACTACTGCCTGAGTAACCCACCTACATGAAACCCTGACTCCTGCCTAGCTTAGCAACATACCAAATTTGTCAGAGCCCGAGTTAATGCTTTTTCGTCTCCTGCTCTTTGACCTGTACCTCCTGCAATGCCTATTCCCCATGCCTTTGTTCCATGCCCATCACTACATTTTTTGCATAATGTTGCTTCGCAATACCCATCTCCTCACGTTCTTCTCCCTCTGTTTCAGAATGTTAGACCCCTCCACCCCGGTGAAACTGCTACTGACCCCAGCTGCAGACAATGTACTTGCTTCATGGTTAAATACTTATAAGACCCCAAAGGAGGGACCGATTGCATTGCAAATGCTTGTTTCCTGTCCCTGTTGCTTTCCAAGTCCCTCCCTCTCTCTTCAATCCCTCTCCCTTCTATCTCTCACTTGTTCTTTTTTTTTCTTTTCCTCTCCTTCTAGCCAACCTGGTACTCTTGCTCCCCAGTGTTTGCTCTTCTCCTGCTTGCTTCTCTCTTTCTATCATCTCTGTGGTCATAACGTTATACGTGTGTATGAGTGTGAGCATGCATGTGTGCACGTATCTAGGCATATGTGTTTATGTAGTATGTGTGTAGATATATAGGTGTCTATTTGAGTGCATACATATGTTCTTATGCATGTATGTTTATATGAATACATTTATTTAAGTATTTATTCTGTATTTTTATTGTTGAATAACTTAAGGGTGCTGGCTTATGCCTATTCATAACAAGAAATTAAATTGTGCATTAGAGTTCAGGCCTCTCGAACGTACATGAAAAGGCTTGGTCTGCAATTTATGAAAACAGCAACTTTTTTCATCGTCAAAAAATACTGTAAATGAGGGTCTCCCATAATATGTCATCACCATCTGTTGTTTCTACAGATATTCCTATTTTTCGGACAACCTGGTAATATAACTCAGCCAGCTACCTTAAAGGTCACAGGTGGGAAGCTCAGTGGGTCCATACAGTGCTGCCAAAATGTTCTATGAGGAATAACCGCTATTGAGTTACTATCACTGTTCCAGAGTCGCAGGCAATTCTGTTGTATGTATTTATTATACCAGTAGGAGTTATGGGGAGGTGATGCCCAGCAACTAGCTTCTGTGGAAGAGAAACCCAGAAAATGATCATCATTTTGCTGTGCATACATGTTCTTCACAGAAATAAGGAAATCAGCCATTGAACTGTTTTTTACGCACTTTGCTGGAGGTGGTAGTGAAAATCACATGTGTTCTGCAGATGTCGTAAAAGTATAAAAAGTTCAAACATTCGTTCAATGGAATGATCATGAAATTTGCACAATTCCACCGAGGGTAAAAAAAACGTTGTACCTCTTGTTCTATTCACTCAATCCCCAGTCTTCCTTCTGAGGTTGTGGAGAGTAAGAAAATATATTATCATCAATAAATGAGTCACTTTTAGTGTGTGCTCTACAGACTGACCTTTGTTATCTTCACTAGAAGTACATTAGCAAATAGCATTTAGATTATTGCTAAAAATAATTTGTACTTGGGCATATAAATCACTGTGGCACAAAAAGACAAATTAATCTGCCCAAGATCACTCAGTTTGGGAAACGGTTGAGCGAAGAATTAAGGCATAATGCCTAATATTGAGTACAAATTGGACCCCATCATGATACGTTTAGCCGCAATTGAGCAGGGGCTAATAGAGATCAACCGCTGGAGGCTAGCAGGGGGTCTGGATCCTCGGAGAGGGGGCCCACCTGTTATGGCCTGTTATGGCGCAGTTGCCACCTTATCTAAAGAGCAGGGGAGAGTTTAGAAGTGTTGTCATTTGATGCCACAGCTGACAGTGTAAGTCCTAGTCAACATCTCCCTCAGTGAACAAACTGCCACTGTTCTGTTAAGGGGACCTAAAATGGTGAATACGGCACACGAAAGGAAAGGTTCATCTAAGTTAATTATTTCACAATAAATAGATGGGGCAGTTAAGTTTCAGGGAGACTATAGGGCGAAAATCACAAATGACAAAACCAGATGCTGGAGTACTCGATTAATCGTAGGCCATACGTAGGGCACTATGGGAATTGTAGGACTGAAGGCAGGGAACTATGGGCACTGGGGACAATGGATTAAATCATTATATGGTAACACCTGGCACTTAGGATTTAGAAGAAAGAAGGCAGTAGCCAGAAAAATAAACTGCCCACCACTTTCGTGCATATCACTAATGAATAGCAGCAAGTGAGGCGAACAAGCCGGGCACATATTCGGATGCTCCCCTGAAACTGGTCTTCTATCCATCCTTCTATTCCATCCAACCATTCTTCACTTTATTTGCCAATCAATACCATTCTTCTCTCTATCCATCCATCCTTACTTCTCTCCAGCCATCAATCGATTCATCCCTGCTATCCATGCATCCAGCAATCCATCCTCTGCCAACACTCCATCCCCAGAGGCCCCCCCTTACCCAGAGCATAAGCAGGTTAAGTGTGGGATTAATAAAGCCGTTGGGAGTAGCTACAAATAAAAACCATGTCCTCCTTCTCAACGCATTCCCTCACTACCACACTCTAATGGTGTCCCTCACCTCTCCATATCCCCCTTTCACATGTATTTAATTTCTTTTACAGTGCCACTCATTTTGTGGCAGTGGGCCAACGTGGGGGGTAGGGGACCCCACTCCCTCCATGTATTGAGCAGGTGGGCGCATTAGGTTTTGTTAAGCCACTGGGTATTGTGCTGTGTTTCTTTGTTGTTGTACCTCAGCTACCTTTTTCATGCAGAAACACTTTTTTAGACTCTTCAAAGCAAATTCTGCACCACCATACCATTGAGCATATAATAGTACCAGCCAATAAAATATTTTGATCAGGCTTTATGACGGATACTGTACTATTGGAACCATGGCTCCTACACATACACAAATTGGCATTGGATAACAACAGCCTTACCTGCTCTCCCTCAGGTGAAAGCATTGCTAATATATCATTCGTGAACACCTTTCTTTGCTCTCCATCTGCGGGAGGCTCCCCTTCAGAAGGCTGTACTTCAGCAAATTGTAGCTTGGAAATAGAGTCAAAGCATTTCCTCAAGTGAGGCTGAACAGCTTGAGGATTGCGGGTCTGAGCCAAAATCTCCAGCAGTTCATCATTTGACAAAAAGTAGAACCTGTTCAACGTAAAACATATACAACTTTAAATAAGTATACAATATATCAACATTTTTCAACCTATTCATAAATAATAGGTAATAATGGAATGTGAGAAGTATGAGCTGATTTGTATGGAACTAGAATATTTTACAGCTGTATATTTGGGAATGTATTTTTATTAATGATTGAAGCAGATTCCAATACAGAAAAAATTGAGCTGTTTGTTGGCGCATCTACCCATATGCGCACAGATACACATAAGATAAAACAGCAAAAATGACTACTTTGAAATGATTTTACTTTCATATTGACCTACAAGAAGAAAATGAGTTACTTACCTGTAACTGCAGTTCTCCAGCATTGGCATCTTTCATAGATTCACATGCTTGAATCATTCCCCATCGTCGAAGTGGGAGTCCCACTGTACCATAATAAAGCAATATGCATCATTAAGATAGGATATACTAGCAAAGTACAGTCAACTTAGTAGCCTATCTATGTCCTTTATAAAACAAGCATTAAAAATGCAATAGGTCTCGCATTTCATTAAGTTAAAGCCATTTGCTTTGCTATACAATACCATAAGCAAAGCAAATGTCTTTAACTTAATCAAAGGCGAGACCTATTGCATTTTCAATGCTTGTTTTAAAGGTCACTTTAGTAAATTCTAAGTTCAATTTCCTCTATTAGTGTAAAGGATACATATAATAGATTAAACTGCATTTAAAGCAACAAGTCACTGATATTAGTGTGGGGAGTTCCAAATAGAGGGAAATTGTGTAAGGTTTCACATCTTCATAATGCAGTAGTTCCATTCCTTGGCTGGTGTTTTATTACGTCAGGCATGAGTGGAGGTTTACAACTGCGCCCGTAATTTTTTGCTTCCCTCTTATTTTTTCTAAACGTACAGTCATAGGAACTTCAATCATTCATTTTGCAGAGGTAAAAAAAGTACACAAGAATGTGCGGTTTATACAGACTGTATACAGTTGCTTACTGTCATCTAACACAGCAAAGTGTGTAATCTGTCTTTGATGTACAACCGAGACATGACCAGCATGGTGAAGGGTATCGCACCCGACATGACTTCCTGGGATATTGTCCATGCTAATTAGTCCCAACACCATTTTTGGACTTGGTCTCTATTCTCCATTTTCGAGAGTGGATAAACTTAGAGTCTGGTGTTACAGAAAATGCATAAGTTACTTTATTAATTGGCTTATTGCATTCCAAAAGTCATTTCTGACTGACGTGAGGCATACTGGTCAGGGCATCACACAGGCCGCATGCAACCTCTAGATTCACAGGACCTACTCATATGACATGAGCCCCACCAATATCCTGGTAAAAATTGACAAACTAAGTTGTGGTCTTGGTTCAGTTCAATTTAACCAATTGGACGGACACACCAGACAACAATGCTTTGTAAAGCGAAAGGAGAGGACAGAAAAGTTTGCAGATTGACAAAATCGTTAAGTAAGCCCTTCCTGGGTTTTTGCGTCTGCTGCAACCAGCTCCATTAAGGTTACAAGACACGTTCTTCCATTGTAGTGACCAGGCGTCCTGAATTATTAACAATTTTCTTTTTTTCCTGCATCTTTGATGTTATAAAAATATGTGGCGATTTGTTTACATGGGTGCTGTTAATAAAATAGCAAGAAAATAAATGTGTAATCCTCACCTCTGTGTCCTTAATAGAAATGAAAATTCCTGATCAGGAATGCTAAATTATGATTAGTTACCGGCCTTAAAAAATATATTATAATTAACAAGGATAATACTTTGTTGGCGAGCACGATCTTAAGTCATTCTGTGCCACTGGGTAAACTTGTAGTCCTACTTCTATGTTTGTGAAGCATCACTATTTGTGGTTTATTAAATCTCGTCATCCTACAATGTTGACATTTTAGTCTAAAGTAGTCTACAAGCTGAAATTTTGGGTGAACGAATAGATCTAAATTAAATATTGAGAATGGCCTTGCCACTCTCTTTCCTGGGGACCTGACCGAGTTCTGTAAATATACTTTGTAGCACTTTACAAGAAGTGTTAACTAAGTATCTCAGAATAAATGTGGGTGTAAAATGTGTTACTTTCCTAACCAGCGCTGTTGCTGAAGCTTGCTTCCGACTCAAGCTGTTTTTTCGGCTCCGCTCTTTTGCTGACAAGCTGTTTCCTGCGAGAGTTAAATGGCTGCCAAAAAAGCCTGGAGGGCGGCGATTTTCAAGAAAGCTATGCCTGGCCGTGTATGAAGCGAAAACATTTAATAACAAGAAATAAGTCACCCGCACATGTCACAGGTACACTGGGCCTTAATTGAATATATATGACAATGGCAGTTTTTGCTTTTTAATGCAACAGCACTATGCATACAGGAGCTATTGAAAGTCCAAGAAAGCATTGTTGATAAAAAAAAAGCGGTACTGAAAGCGATTGCGTCGCGATCGTTAGTGTCAACAACTAGTGGTGCGCGCGCGCCACAGAGGGGGGGAGCGCGGCAGCGACAGCAAGGCGAACGAGCGCTGCTGCACATGCTGGCCACCGTCGGGAATGGGCGTTTCAAAGGCGGGACATTGTCCCGCCTTTGCCCAATTGCGTGCTGTATTTATTGAAAAAAGCACGCGAAAGCCAATTACAGCAGCAGAAAGCAAAACCACACGCACGAGCGTGTGGTTAGCTTTCGAAAGCCCTTTCAAGAGGTCTCACGCTGCGTGAGCACTGCTGCGCACTGCAACGCTAGGCGCGAGACCTAAAAAGGACAAAATTTTAACTATAATCATTCCTATAATCATTTGGACGACAGCACCCTCTGGAATACTCCAAACAAAGAGAGGCTAAATTCATCAGATTTTCGAGCACAAATGGGAATAAATTGTACCCAATTTGTAAGGGGAGCCTCTCAGGGGAGGAGTCTGTGTCACATGTAACTCTATGAAAGATACCAATACTGGAGACCTGCAGTTACAGATAAGTACTCATTTACTTTTCCAGTATTGGATCTTTCATCGATTCATACGCTTGAATCAGAATAGCAAGCAGTATTGTAGGTAAACATTGTAGTAAATTAAGTACCTTTGAGGATGGTGGGTAACAGTTTACTGCATCTCTATATCTATACAGACATATATAAACACACACACACACATATATATATATATATATATATATATATATATATATATATATATATATATATATATATATCTCTTCAAGAAAAGCCCCGAGCTTTAAAGTTGCACTCCACAAAGGTCAGTTTTTCTAAACTATTTGTTGCAGGACACAGCGTTATGGACCCAAACGATACTTCTCCCTGACGCGTTTTGGTGTTGCTTGCACCTTAATCATAGAGCGGGCGTGTTGGTAAGACGTGAAGTGGACTGCCGCATTTTATACCCTTCTGGCATTCGCTTTCCAGTAAGCGGCATGCTGGGAGTGGTAGTCCCGATTCTTCCTCTTTGGTGAGGTTATGTCTTTACCAACTTGTTTATCTGCCAAATTCATAATCCTGGATGTTTTCCAGCCCTCCGGTGGGCCTCAGGTCCATTAACCTGTTTCCAGTTCATGAAACCTTCGTGCTGCAAGGGGGCCGTGATTCAATTTCCAGCCCCAAAGACCTCAGTCCAGTTTTGATGGCGGTGCAAACTTCCACGGCCAGAGATGCTGTGCATTTACTTCTTCAAAAAAAGCCCCGAGCTTTAAAGTTGCACTCCACAAAGGTCAGTTTTTCCAAATTATTTGTGCAGGAAACAGCGTTATGGACCCAAACGATACTTCTCCCTGACGCGTTTCGATGCCGCTTACACCTTAATCATAGGGCGGGTGTGTTGGTAAGACGTGAAGTGGACTGCCACATCTTATACCCTTCTGGCATTCACTTTCCAGTAAGCGGCATGCCGGGAGTGGTAGTCCCGATTCTTCCTCTTTGGTGAGGTCATGTCTTTACCAACTTGTTTATCTGACAAATTCATAATCCTGGAAGTTTTCCAGCCCTCCGGTGGGCCTCAGGTCCATTAACCTGTTTCCAGTTCATGAAATCTTCGTGCTTCAAGTCAGAATATCAGAATAGCAGGCAGTATTGTAGGTAAACATTGTAGTAAATTAAGTACCTTTGAGGATGGTGGGTAACAGTTTACTGCATCTCTATATCCATACAGACATGTATATATATACACACACACATATATATTATCTACTGGCGGTCGCCAGTAGATAGTTATAGTTAGGACCGTGTTTCCATAGGAAATCCGCAACATTCTATTTGGAATAACTTTGGCGCCGGTCGACGAATCCTCGCGAATTTTTCAAAACTAATGGGGCGCTACGCTACGCTACGCTCCTACCCTGAAAGTCTCGGGGGGATTCGTCAAGCGGGGGTTGAGAAAAAAGGAGGGTCCCAAAACGCGTTTTCCCCATGCATTTTTCCATAGGACCTTTAGACACAGCTACAGCCCGAACGGCTGAACAGAATTACTTGAAATTTGGCAGAGAGGTAGTCCTCAGGTCAAGGGTGTGCCTTTTGTAGGTCTGGTGTAAATCTGTTCAGTAGGTCCTGAGAAAATAGCATTTAAATCAATATATATATATCTGTAAGCGCGCTCCGTGCGCTTACCGTAAGCTTACCGTACGCGTACGGTGCCGTGCGCGAGCTCAATTCTGATTGGTGGTTACATGACTGTAAACATTCGAATCGGTCGAAATCAGGAAGTGTCGGCCGCCATTTTCTGTCTCTCGCACTGAGAAACAAAGGTGGGGAACGTGAAACGGGGGCAACGAAGAGAGTTGCAGACCCCCTAGTGTTTGTCAGGGGGTCCAAGAAGGACCCAAAAGTACGAAAAATAAATTTAATAATTTTAAAAAAAAATCGCGGGGTACGCGTACGGTAAGCTTACCGTACGCGCACGGCAAAAAAAATAAAAAAAAATAAATAAAGAAGTAACAATCACATTTATTAAATAAATTAAAGGACCCACAAGGGAGAAAAAAAAAAATGTTACTGCGTAAAAAAAGGCGAGGCGCGCACGGCATGGACTGCGCAACGTGGGCGCTCGGTGCGCAAAGCGCACCGTGCGCGCAGGGTGTGCGCAGGGTGTGCGCAGGGTGTGCGCATAGTGAAAAACCAGAAAAAAATAAATAAATAAATACATAACTTAGCATTTAAAAAACCGTACAAATTCACTGAAAAAACCATAGGTTTCACACATGTTATAGTTAGGAATTATCATTTACAAAACCATGCAAATT
Source organism: Triturus cristatus (assembly GCF_964204655.1). Taxonomy (NCBI): domain Eukaryota; kingdom Metazoa; phylum Chordata; class Amphibia; order Caudata; family Salamandridae; genus Triturus; species Triturus cristatus. Next base: position 1,182,382,700 of record NC_140581.1, on the reverse strand, counting down.
CACTTAAAAAACCATAGGTTTCACACATGTTATAGTTAGCTGTACATTTCACTCGTAAAAAACCAATGAAATTCCACGTTATAGTTAGATCAGGTAACTATAACTTGCGCAACCGCAATCCACAATGTGTAATTTCAGATGTCATCATTGATGTCATGAGTGATGTCACTGACCATGTCATGAGTGATGTACTATGTGACGTCATCAGCAGTTTATTGTGGGCGCGCAAGTTATAGTTACCTGATCTAACTATAACGTGGAATTTCATTGGTTTTTTACGAGTGAAATGTACAGCTAACTATAACATGTGTGAAACCTATGGTTTTTTAAGTGAATATATATATATATATATAATCAAAACACATATGATTGTATAATAGTATGATTGTATAAATACGGTAAGTAAGATGTAACAATCATGCTTTATACGATAATATGTACCAAACCAGAGGGACAATGGGGTGAGTTTAACGAGGTACAACACACATGCCCCACATGAACAGTGAGCAGAAAGGGGTGTGGAGTTCCTCAGAGACTGAGTGAATGAACGTAAAGGAACAGGTGGGAGTGGCACCAACTGATGTTCGTCCCACCTGGAGAAGAAAGGGAGTGGGGATCTCCCTTGTCTGAACTAGGGCTCTCACACACCTAGCAAGCTAGGTGTCATGCTTCATCATATGAGCCTGCCCCTCGTCAGGTCGGCGCTGCAATACCTGACGGGCACCCAGAACGGGGCTCTTTGGCGGGGATCTTCTTTTCCTGCCATTGGGTGAGGTAGGGGTAAGAGGCCTAGTGTGTGTAGATGTGAAGTGAGTGGATTAAAACAGGTCAGAATGGTTGCAGAAATCCATCTTGCGATGGTTGCCTGTGTCACTGAAATACCTTGCTAGATTGCACATAAGCAACAAACAGTTGATCAGTTTTCCGTATTAGTTTAGTCTGAGGTAAAAAGAATTTAAGACATCCGTTGATCTCTTAGGTATGAAGAGACCTTTCAGTTGGTAATGTTGGATTTGGGAAAAAGGTACAAAGTATGATAGTTTAACTGAGATTAAATTATGATGGAACCCTGGGAATAAAAGTAGGATTTGTTCTGAGAAACCCATTTTCGGCAGTGAAATGTAGAAAAGGCTCTTGTGTTGTGAAAGCCTTTATTTCACCGACTGCGAGCTGAAGTGACGCAATCTTCCACATGAGAAACTTTAGGTCTGTTTTGTGAATAGGTTTAAATGGTGGTTTCATAAGTTGGGAGAGAACTGGATCGAGATGCTGTTTTGGAGGAAGGGCTTGTACTGGTGGGAAAATCTAAACAACCCCTTAACAAATTGTTTAATTGTTGTTGTGGAACAGAGAAAGTGTGATTAAAGTCTGTACCTAGATATTGACAGACACATACACTATCATGACTTAGTGAGAGATAGGAGATAAGGCGAAATCTGCTCCGGTGAAGCATCTAACAGATGTAGGGTACACTGTTGACACCATAAACAGAATAACTTCCATTTCAATTTGCATGTTTTATTTGTTGTTTCCACTCTTGTCTTGGATAAGATATCCCTACAGTCTTGAGGAATGTTTATTTCTTTCAACTCATAAAATGCAGGAGCCATGTGCATAAGTGGAGACAGGCTGGTTCCAGGTGTAGGACCTGGCCCTGGTTCATGGTCAACAGTGTTGGCATGGCAGGCAGATGAATGGGATTGGATTCCGAAAGCAGGAGGAGCTCCGTAAACCAGTGTTGCGGGGGCCACCTGGGAGCAATGAGGATGAGGCAACAGTGATCCATCTTCATTTTGTTGAGAACCTTCGGTATGAGCGGGAAGGGGAAGTGTATGCATAAATTCCAGAGCATCTGATAAAAAAGGCATTCCCCTATGACCCTGGGAGCTGGTAACGACTAGCATAGAACTTGCATTTGTTGTTCTCGCCTGTTGCAAAGAGATCCAATGCTGGTTTTCCCCAAAGTGAAAGTGCTCTGTCTGGATACAGAATGTCCATTTACTGACTTGCCTTGCAGCATTTGTGTTACATTAAATTACATGAGTTGCTATTCACACTAACAGTTCTCTGCTTCGTTATTGACTGATGTGAGGCCCCTGCAATTGTGTTCAGTAATCTCACTGATATGCTATATGGGGTTTGGGTCTACATCTCCCATGATGCATTCCTGGTTGTTTGCAAAATATGGACTGGAGTAGAATTCTGACTTGCTCATGGGGGATTGGGGATTGAGGATGGGGGATGGGGGATGTTCAGGCCATGCTGTGCATGCATCTTACCTTGTCTGGTGTTGTCTCAGGCTGAGCTGTCCACGTCTCCTATGCCACTGATGGTCTCAGGCTGGAGGGTGGACTCCACCAAATCATCCAGGGGTGTGGTTGCAGGCGCTGCTTATTGTCCACCATATGTCTTCTTTGCTTGTTTCAGCCTGTCAGCTACCCTCTCCTTTGCCCTGGAACGCAGGTCATACCAGCACTTCTTCAGGTCGTCATTGGAGCGCTGGGTGACACCAATGGCATTGATATTGCCTTGTATTTCCAGCCAGATCTTTCTCTTCTGGGATTCAGGGACGTGCAGGGATTTCTTTCCAAATAACTGGTCATGTGTCTTCACCACCTCTTAAATTAGGACCTCCAACTCCTTCTCACAAAATTTCTGCTTCCTTTTCTCCTCTGCAGGCTCCTTTCCCTTCTCCTCTGTGTCCATCTTGTAAATTGGTGTCTGCCTGGAAACTCCTGTGCAGCTCCTGGGTGTGTGCTCCTGCTCTCTGCATCTCCCACAGCCTCAGGCACTGATATACAGCATGGGTGTGGCCACTTCCTGTGTGTGATGTCATCAGGGTGCACCTGAATGGCAGATTCGCAAATTTGCGATTTTTTTAAATTGCGATTTTGCTAATTCTGAATCAGTGATACTGATTCGGTATGGGGGTTTGTGAGTTATACTGAAGCACATTTTTTTTGCGATTTCTTTATCTACATGGCGGTTTGCGAGTTCATAATAGCGATTCGGTAAAAATCGCTTTTAAGAACTCGCAAATATCTTTTTACCTTCATCTGTCTCTAAGCCTTTCTTTGGAGTATTCCAGAGGGTGCTGTTGCCTGATTGGTTATAGTTTAAATTTTGGTACTTTAAAAAAAAGGCATAGATAGGCTCTACGTTGACTTTACATTGCCATTTTAGCCTATGTTAATGATACATACCGGTTTATTATGGTATAGTGGAACTCCCACTTCGGCGATGGGGAATGATTCAAGTATGTGCATCTATGAAAGATCCAATACTGGATAACCATTTCTAAACTTAACACTGAATAAACTACTAACTAAAGGCAATCAAATATCAACAAAAATGACATAAGAATAATGAGGTAGCACTTGGACAACATTGACTATCAAAAGAAGGCTTTTCCATTCCACATCAAATGACGACTAGATTTAGATAGTAAAACAGAGCCATAATAATGGTTTAAAGAGTTACACAAATAACATTAACATAACATAACATAGCATACACGTGCATCTCTTGTAAAACTAATTTTATAAAGTAAAAATCATAGTAAGCATATAGTGCACATGAAAAAGTGTAGATTGATTATGCAAAATGGAAAACAAGACATCGTTTATACTGACTACAGGAAGTAAGTTATGGCTATTGGTAGACAACCAACATAACACAACACTGTAAAATAAAAGTTCCTCCGACTTTAAGTTCATCAGCTGGAAAGTATTGGGGTAGAGATGCTCTGAGGAAAGTATATAGCACCCATTGAAGTTTATAGACATGGGCTTGGCGTACACAAAGACAGGCTTGATGCAGTAATCAGCTGTTGAAAGCTCAAGTGTCTAAACGGCATGTTTTAAAAACATCACTAGGGTTGGGAGAACCATCTATGTTTTCTAGTAAGCAGTTGCTAGTGTAAACCTATGTGACTTATGAGGGCTCCTCACTAGCAGTTTGACAGCACATTAATCCGGAGGTGTCAAGAAGTGATGATTCTATTAATCATGAATGAAACAGAGAAGAGAGGATGAGAGAGAGCTGCACTTAACATTGTATTTCAAGAGCTTTATCAATGCCAGACTCGCTATTTAGGATGCGTCACTGGGCTCCTCCTGAAAACAATGAACAGTAAAATAGTTTCAAAGATTCCAGTTACTTGTTTTCAGCTTTTCACAATGCAACATATTATATAGCAATTTGACCTCCAACACGTCATGGTGTTTCAGCGGATAATTAGATTTCTACTCGAATGGTCAATGAAAGACGGTATTAATTTCTCTCCTCTCTGCACTTCATAGCATTTTTGTGTCAGCCTTCAGCTGATTTATCCCTTATTTGGGTTTGTTCTTTCTCTTAACCCACCCTTTAAGTTCTGATTGTTCCCTTTTTCTCAGCGTAACTGGCTTATCCTCAATGGGTTTCCTTGAAGTTCACTTACTTCAGAATACACAAGGGTTTATTCCCCGAACCCTATACAAATTTTGTGCACCAGATTTAGCCAAAATGGCATTTTCTTTTCCACATCTGACAGGAGTAGATGACTCACTGAAGTGGTGCTGGGCACACCCTTGCACCCATACTCTCTCAAAGGAGGAGGATCTGATGACTGTCATCATGAGCTTTACATGTTTCTCACGGTGTTTGCCTGAAAACTGCTGCCTCCGTCCACCCTCTCATCTTAAGCACGCACATGGACTTGGTGCTGTTGGGAAAATCTTTGAAGTCTTTCATGTTCTTCTGAGATTCTCTTCACAACAAACAAGCTCATCCCTCTGGTTGTCTCAGAACTAATCCCACTGTCACATATTAAACTCTTACACTGAGACCAGGGCCGGACTGGAAAACGAAACCGGCCGATTTTGTTACAGGGGGCGATATTGCCAGCCCCCGGTAACAAAAACACCCCCCAGGGGCCTAAAACCGGCCCTCACCCTGGCGGCTCACCGGGGAAACGCCTGGTGCCTGCTATGGCCAGTCCAGCCCTTACTAAGACATTCTGAGCTAAATTGGACATTCAGAATAAATTAAGGAGTCAATTACGAGTTTCGGCAGTGCCCCACACGGCCCGCAGCACCCTGCACTGCCCTACACCGCCCCGCACTGCTGAGACTCGCCACCACCTGCCTGTCAGATTACAAGTTATTTGTAGTCTGGCGGGCGGCATGTCGTTCCCAGGGCGGTGCCTGTTTTAAAGGCCATGGTGCCTTTGAAAAGGCACCTCAATAGGAATGCCTCACAAGGTTCCTGCATGGCATGGACTCGAAAGTCCATGCCACGCAGGAAGTTTCTGTGCGGGCATATGTTATACGCCCCTGTGTGCATGCACAAGCGGAAGAGGCACAGGGCCCTCTATGTTCCCTCGCCGCCAAGGTTTACATGGAGGAGGAACCGCTATGTAAACCCTGGAGGAGACAAAAGTCGTAATATGCTTGGTGGGACCACGGCCTCTGAGCACCACACCACCTCCAGGGAACAGTGGTTCCCTGGCGGCATCGGCGATCGGTCCGCCCAACTTGTAATGGGGCAGTCGGATCACTGGTGTGGTGGAGGCTGGACTGCCATGCCACCACGAGTCTGGCGGTCCTCGGACCTCCAGACTCGTAATCAGGATCAGTGGTTTAAAAAAAAAATTACTTATTTTGCTTGATCATCTGTTTGGCAAATGCTTACATTTCTTTATTGCTTCTAGCTGGAATCAGGGCATATTTATTGCTTGTTACATTTGAATGAAGTAATTATGAATGGCAAACAAATCAAGGACTGTATAGAGTCAAAACAAATGCAGCATTCACAATGTTTTTGCTTTAACACTTTTGAAGCCAAGATAGAAACATTGCAAATGTATTTACTAGTGTTGCTATCTCAAATTAATGAAGGAAATACATCTACCAATCACGGAATATTATAGTTTCATTCATTTTTTCACTTACCGTGGGAAGATAACTCTCTTTGATTCCAAGTAAGCCTCAAGGCACTTTTGAATTTCATCAAGAAGACCATTATTATTCTGGAAAGTCTCAAGCAAACCTGTACCATAAAAAGGAACATTGTTCAAGACTAGGTTCAATAAAATGTGACAAAAATAATAAAGCTGTAAGAGAAAATCTACTTAAGTATCTGAAAGCCTCAGAAGGGACACTATAAAAATATGAAGTATAAAATATTGCAATTTAAAAGAAAAGTGGAAAACTTTTCACTTTGCTAATGTTATTCATGCGACTCTACCAAATCTGGCAACTTACTCAAAGATTACTAAACATTTAAGATTTTACATGTTGAAGCCAAAATCTTATCAATTCACATATGAGAAGTTCTCTTTCATTATCAATACTCTATAATCTCTACCACTACACACCAAACTTATTAACTGATTTTCAACAGCGGCTACACACCAAACTTATTAACTGCTTTTCAACAGGGGCTAAGAGTCACAAGACCCTTGTGGAACGGGCAAAGGAATTTAGTAACTTCTAGAAGACAAAAAAACAATAGACAAAGTATCACAGATAAGAAGAACTAAATGATAGATACAATTCAAATACTGTTCCTAATTCCTTACTCATACAATATGATGAGCATGCCCCAATACTTGTTTTATGGATCAATTTTCTTTATTGCCATTTTAACAAAAAACAGCAAATGTTACACCAACAAACCTTAGGTCGGCGATTATTATTCATTTGAAAAGAGTAAATTAGCACAGACTCCCAACACCCAACAACCAAACTAGAAATCATAACAAATTAACAAAAAGGAGAGTACTACTCTATTCTGGCATTTTTGTATAGTACATAGCTACCCAACTGGCCTTCCCAGCACTAACAACAACACACAAGCCAGCTTCTACATGTACTTAAAAATAATAACAGGAGACTAAAAAAAGGCGTTTTCAGGAGTTTTCTAAAACTGGATTCTGATTGGTTCATTCTCAGGACAGCGGGGAGGTAGTTCCAGAGTTTAGGAACCAGGTAAATTAAGGATCGACCGCCGTATCTTGTTTTGTTAATCTGAGGTACTGCCAGAAGCTTTAGTTTCCCAGACCATAGAGACCTCCTGGTAATGTAAGGATTAAGTAGTTACTGAATAAGGAGTTGAAAGTTCCCACGCACAGCCCGAAGGGCGATGGACAGTGCCTTAAAATGGATCATTTTCTGCTAAGGAAGCCAGTGCAGGGGGGGCTAAAGCTGGTGAATCCGACTGGTGTTTGGGGATTTTTTTTTAAGAGTCCAAGCTGCCACAGTATGAACAACTTGAAGTCTTTTTATCACATACATGTGACATCCAAGATAAAGGGAGTTTCCATAATCTAGGTGAGAGTTGATCAGTCCCTGCACAATCACTCTCCTAGAAGATGGTGGCAGCCAATGTAGCAGTTTTCTTAGAGTTCTCAAAATTTCAAAACTGGTTCCGGCAAGTTTCCTGGCCTGAGTTTCCAAAGAAAGTTTATCATCAACCCAAAAACCACCGTATTTGATTGCTCACACAGGCTTGGAAACTCTCAAAGGTATTCTGGCCACTAAAGTTCCATCCAGCTTGAAGGGCTGTTATCAACGACTAGTGCTTCTGTCTTTTTTGCCATTAAGTTTTAAGTCCTAAGTTCGGGGCCAAGTGATTGCACGATCTCCGCCATGGGAAGCATGTATAGATTAAATAGTGTAGGGCTCAGGGAAGAGCCATGTGGGACCCCACATTTAAAGGGGTGACTTGCTGAGAAAAGGGTTCTTCCCAGATATGGCAGCTCCTATTTTCCAGGAAGGCTATGAGCCATTTTAGTGTGGCCGCAGAGCTTCCAGCTTCCTCCGTTGTCTGAATGATGACTGAATATGAGACGGTGTCAAAGGCAGCACTCAAGTCTAGCATTATCATGGCTTCTGAGCAGCCTAGGGCCAAAAGTGACAGCAGTTCTTCCGTGGCTACTAGCAGGGCAGTCTCAGTGCTGCTGCCTGGTCTAAAGCCTTTTTGGGTGGGATGGAGAATAGCGTGAGTTTCCCAAAAAACAGAAAGATGTTTGTTCACGTGTTTTTCTAGTAATTTGCTTGCTAACGAGAATAAGGAGATTAGTCTATAGTTTTCTGCCAGGAAAACTGGCCGAGAGTTTTTTCAGTAAGGGTTTGACAAAACGTGTTTCCACACATGGAAACATTATCATTGTCCAGGGAGTGATTAAAAATGTCTATTAGAATGAACAGGAAATTAATGCCACCTCTGCTCAGAATATTAGGGGGGGCCAAATCATGTGGTGATCCTGATTTGATGGACTTTAGGGTTTCTTCAGGGGCTCCTTTGTTTATGTCAGGAAACAAGGTTATTTTGATTATGGTTGATAAACCTAAGTATGGGGTTAGATGGGGGTCAGGGTTTTTAGCAAGGGTTTAAGAATTGTATTTACTTTATTGAGGAAGAAATTGGTAAACATATTACAGCGTTCTCCTGATAGTGGGAGGCGTACGGAGCTTGTAGCTGATTTCATGAAGCTATTCACCAGCTTCAAATCTTCCTGGGACACGTTAGAGGCGTTTTCTATCTTTGCACTGAAGTACAAGATTCTAGTCTGTCTTATAGCACGTTTATATTTGTACATTGCTTTCCTGCAGATTATTTTGCTAAGATCTGTAGGAAAGTAGGATCTGCTTTTATGGTTACCCCCATTTTTTGCCTGGTGTTATGCTGTTTCTGACTAGTCTGACTGGGATCCTGCTAATCAGGACCCCAGTCTCTGTGCTTTCGCTCCTAAATTGGATATGGTGAGTAATAAGGTACACCCCAGATTGGCCCCTGGTGTACCCTTATAAGTCCCAAGGTACCCAGGGCATAGGTACACCAGGGATCTCCCATGGGCTGAAGCATGTATTATGCCATCCAAGGGAGACCACTCAAATTGTGACCACAGGTCTGCCATTGCCATGGCAGCCTGTTTAAGCTGGTGCAAGCACCACTTACGACAGATATAGGTTTCTCTATATCTGAGGTCACTACACTTAAAACCTACAAGCCACCCCTAAGGCAGGCCTTTCAACCCTGAAGGCAGGGTGCTTGGCTCCAAGTGTGAGGGTGCCCCTGCATGAGCGGGACACCCCTACAACCTTCGAAGTCAATTTTCCCGGGTTGTAAGAGCATCAGCCATTAAGACATATAGAGTGGCCATGCCTCATTACGCGATGATGATCTCTAAACTGGCTGTAACAAACCCTGTTAAGTTTTGTATCAAACATGTTGGAGTCATACCCCCCACACCGTAAACAGGGTGGGTGTTATGATTCCATGCACTGTTAAACTCCTCCGGGAGGCCCTTAGTCCTCCCAGTACCAGTGTTCCACAACTGGACAGCAAACTAGGGCTGCTGCCAACCCGAGACATGTTTCTGCCCTCCTCTTGCTGAGCCAAGCTCAAGCAGGGGAAGGCAGAACAATAGATATCCTGTCACAGGGAGGTGTGACCACCTCCAGACCGGGTTTAGTATATTGGGCTAGGTGGGGGCGCTTGCCAGTGCCACTGAGACTGCTTGACGGGCACACATGGTGCCCTCCTTGCATACTCCACTTCAAACTAGTTCAGGGAACCGTTGGTTCCCGCTCTGGCACGAAACTGGACAAAGGACATGGGAGTATCCTCCCCACTGTCCAGCCCCTCCTCTGGGAGTGAGCCCTGAATCGTACCAACCCTTTCTTTGAAGGACTTAAGGGCTTACCTGTGGGTGGGTCCCTAGATTCGTCATGGAACAAGATTCAGATCAGACACTACTTCATCTTTGACCATCTGGGCACCCTGGACTGAGCTGGACTTTGCTCTGGAAACCGAGACTGCTCTCATGTGCTCCAATATTCGTTTCTTTACTTTGTGGATTGTGCTCCCTATGTAAACTAGGGAACATATACAGATCAATGCGTGAACGCAAAAATCTGAATTACAAGTAAAATGTTTATTAACAACTCATGGTCTTAACTGTTTAGACAATTCTAATTGTTTACAGCTGGTGCTAAATTTGAATGCCTTGTAGACCCCACATACATAAAAACCTTTTATTTTATATGGTTTTTCAGTAGTCTGTATTGTACTTGAGCTTAACATATCGTTAAGTGATGTACATTTCCTGAACGTGATTTTGGGGTTATCACCTACGTATTCCTCAATGTTTCATTGGTTCCTAGAACCTGCCAGAATATTTTAAGGCTCCTTTTAACCTCCCATGCTTGGTTACTAAAGGCTGTAATAAATCGAATCGGATCCTCCCCTTTGTCATCTTTAATCCTAACCTTCAGTAAATCGTCTCTTTTCACTGTTTTTACCTTATTCATGGCTTGGTCTATTGTTCTTTTAGAATAACCTCTTTCCATGAATCTCTCTTTCATCACATTCATTTCATCATCAATGTTACATCTGAGCTACAATTCCTCCAAGCCCTGAGGAGCTCACCAAACGGAATGCTATTAATTACATTTTTGGGGTGACAACTATTCGCATGCAATAAGCTATTGCCCGCTGTTTTCTTGCAAAATAGCGTACTTTCTAGTTTGTTGTTTACAACTCTTACTTTGACATCCAATAATTCTATCTCACTTGTATGTACTTCCCTAGTAAATCTCAAATTAAGTTAATTCCTATAGAGAGTTTCCACAAAGTCACTAGCCTCAGCTTTAGTTAATCTCCAAATGCAAAATACATCATCGATATACTTTACCCAATGGACGACATGTTGCTTAAAGGCCTTGATGTTATTGCCCACCTGCTCCTCCCTCCAGCCCAGGTACAACCCTGCATAGCTGGGTGCGAAGCAGGTTCCTATTGCCGTTCCCTGGGTTTGTCAGCAAATTACATGGTTGAAAATGAAGAAATTATTTGTCAAACACGTATACATCAAGTTCATCAACATTTCAGTATGCAACAGATATGACATGGTTCAAGCTTTTAGAAAATGGCGACATGCTTTCTGTTGCACAAATGTTCTAAAAAAATAATCTATTTTGAGACCTTTTGTGCAACATCCTCCGTCCTATGTTAGAGATACAGGCAACTTCTTAAGACTCATTATTGGTATAATATGGGAAGAAGACCTGTTGCTGATGGCACTTGATGTTAATAGACTCATTAATGGTATAATATGGGAATAAGACTTGTTGCTGGTAGCACTTAATGTTAATAGACTCTACGCATGTATACCTCATGATTTAGGCATGAAAGCATGTCGCCATTTTCTAAAAGCTTGATCCATGTCATATCTGTTGCATACCGAAATGTTGACACTAACACATGGTCAAGGTCCCCTTCTAGACCCTATCTTTTCCAACTTCATTAACATGAACACAGACAACACAATTCCAATACTGTGGTCTGATCACTGTATTTTCCCCTTCGGGCTTGACAGTCCCAGAATCACAGTCAAGCAGCCCCCCTTCCTCTTTACCCCAGATCCAGATGGTCCTAGTTTAAACTCAACATTGGAGAATGGGTAAGCATACTCACTGACTCTGCAAGCATGATGAAGGGGGATACCACAGAAAGGTACAGCAAATTAAACAGTTGGCGAAACAAATAGAGAAAAAACTTATAATGATCTTGTAGGAGGCTGGCTTAGTATATGGTGCTCACCTATGTAATTGTAGCACCCTGCACTAATCGACAGACAACCTAAGAAAGCTCTCTAAGTGGTAGCTGTGGAGAGCATCCTTCAGGCTTAGTCCAGAAGGATGGTAAAGCAGCTTATTTTACCAGAATGTAATCTTAATGGTATAGATTAAGTCAAAACGAACCACACCATGTATTTATAAAAATATTTATTTATTATTTATAAGACACTCACTAACACCTAAAAACATCTCCTACCCGGAGATATGAAAACATTGCACACAATACTTTGCAACTAGAACAGGTAAGTAGGACTAATACACAGTGATCGCCAGGGGGAGACCAAACCATATACTAAAATAGCGGGATGCGAACCATGACTCAAGTCAACACTGTACCCAGAAGACGTAGAAGTGCTTGGGACCCAAGGAACTGTGTGATCAATTCAAGGTAATGGGTAAGTCGCATTTGCAATTTTAAAGAAAAAGGACCCTTCCCAGTGGACCCTGAAGAAAACCCAGTGGAAGCTGGGTGCATAGGTGTGAAGTGGCATCGGAAACCGCCGTCAGACTCAGTAGAGGACTTCAGGAAGATGCCGCTGATGAAGAAGATGAAAGTGTCCGGTGGAACCCAAAGGTAGATTCAAGATGAGAGTACCTGCAAGCATAGGGGACAGAGTCTATGTCACTCAGGAGTGACCAGGAGATATAGGAGATGAATACCGACTGATGTCAGGTGATGCAGGTGAGTTGATGATGACCTTGGAGCTGCAGCTGCATGGACCAGGTGACGCTGTGGAAGACCAGGAGCCGTTCACGAGCTGTCCCACGTCGGATGTCAAGAGTTGAGGGGTCGGTGTCTGTTGGGAGCACCAACAAACCATGGCAACTGCAAACAATGTGGCAATCAAAAAGGTGCAGTATCTATACCAGCAAGGTCCAAGTGACTCACCACAAACAGGGAGGTCAAAGTAGGCCCTGAGCAATCAAGGGAGCCCACTGGAGTCAAAGAAGATCCTCGAGTGGACCCATAGGCCGGAGGCACTGGAGTCGCATGAGGAGCTTGAGCAGCTCACCAAAAGATGCAGGCCCACGGAGCAAGGGATGTGGTGAGGATGACAATCTTAGCTGCAGGAGATGCTTGAGGTTGGAGCTTTTTGGAGCCCGAAGATCTTTGAGGAAGAGTCAACAAGCCTTGGCAACGGCAAGTTGATGCGATGCACAGGGTTTCTGCTCCAGCAGTTCTGATGAGGGATACTGGCCTCAAACTCGATGAGACAACAGTAAAGCCCTTAAGGGAGTTGCAGAACCACCACCTGTGTTACTGAGCCTTTCGGAGTCTGTGAGAGCCCAGGATCAGCAGACCGGTCAGCTGGTTTGCGGTGCCTGCAGATGCAGGGAAGTGACTCCTTTACTTTAAGGGAGATTCCTTCAAGTGTCTTGGATGTCCACAGGCCTTGTGACGATCCTGTATGGAGCACGGGCACAGCAGCAGACTAGCAGGACGATGAGACCAGGAGCAGCTGGAGTCTTCCCAGTTGTTGTGTCCAGAGCAAAGTTCAGCAAAGTCCAGGGTACCCAGACGGTCGAAGATGAAGTAGTGTCTGATCTGAATCTTGTCCTATGATGAATCTAGGGACCCACCCACAGGTAAGCCCTCAAGTACCTCAAAGAAAGGGTTGGTACGATTCAGGGGTACCACCCAGAGGAGGGGCTGGAAAGTGGGAAGGATACTCCCATGTCCTTTGTCCAGTTTCATGCCAGAGCGGGAGCCAACCGCTCCCTGAACTGGTTTGACCTGGAGTATGTAAGGAGGACACCAAGTGGGCCCTTCAAGCTGTCTCAGTTGCACTGGCAAGCGCCCCCACCCAGCCCCAATATACTAAACCCGGTCTGGGAGGTGGTCACACCTCCCTGTGACAGGATATGTATTGTTCTGCCTTCCCCTGCTTGAGCTTGGCTCAGCAAGAGGAGGGCTGAAACATGTCTCGGGTTGGCAGCAGCCCAAGTTTGCTGTCCAGTTCTGGAACACTGGTACTGGGAGCACTCAGGGCCTCCCGGAGGAGCTTTACAGTGCATGGAATCATAACTACCACCCAGTTTATGGTGTGGGGGTATGGGTATGATTCCAACATGTTTGATACAAAACATGACAGGGTTCGTTACAGCCAGTTTAGAGATCATCATCGCGTAATGAGGCGTGGCCACTCTATATGTCTTAATGGTTGATGCACTTACAACCCGGGAAAATGGACTCCAAAGGTTGTAGGGGTGTCCCGCTCATGCAGGGTCACCCTCACACTTAGAACCAAGCACCCTTTCTTCAGGCTTGAAAGGCCTGCCTTAGGGGTGACTTGTAGGTTTTAAGTGTAGTGACCTCAGCTATACAGAAACCTATATCTGTCGTAAGTGGTGCTAGCACCAGCGTAAACAGGCTGCAATGGCAGGCCTGTAGTCACAATTTGAGTGGTCTCCATTGGATGGCATAATACATGCTTCAGCCCATGGGAGATCCCTGATGTACCTATGCCCTGGGTACCTTGGGACTTATAAGGGTACACCAGTGGCCAATCTGGGGTATACCTTATTACTCACCCTATCCAAAGTTTACATAGGGAGCACAATACACAAAGTCAAGAAACTAATATTGGAACACATGAGAGCAGTCTCGGTGTCCAGATAAAAAAATAATATATATATATATATATATATATATATATATATATATATATATATATATATATATACCCAGTCACACTCCATATATCCTTTCATACACCCACTCCAACTTCCAAACTACCATTCTCAAACCCATTCACACACCCATACCAGTAATTACACAACTAATCACCGATTCATAGATCAATATACACATTCACTCACACACCCACTCACTCACTAATATAGCCACTGACATATCCACTCATATACCTATACATCCACTCACATGCTGAGTCAGTCACCAACAGAGTTACTTACACACCTACTCACTCACACATATAGTCAAACACAGAGCATCTTACTCACAATACAGGTACACATACACTCACTCACTTACTCATACAGATATTAACACATACTCACTAACCTATACAGTCACTGACACAAACACACACTCACCCATACAGCTACTCTCACATTAACTCACTCACCCATACAGTCACTCGAATATCCCATCCCTCACCTATACTACCTTTCACATACCCAGTTACTTACCCTTATAGCACTGACACATGCACTCACTCACTGACACAGCCATACACACACTCACTCACCCATACAGCCCCTCACACATGCACTCACTAACCAATAAACCGACCAACTCACCCACTCACTCATCCATACAGGCAGTCACACACCCCCTCACCCATACAGAAATTCACAGACCCATACAGCCACTTAGACACCAACCAACTGACAGATATATACACATTCACACAACCAGTCACTCACCCATCCATTCACTGAGACATCTAATCACTCACTTATATAGTCATGCACCCACTAAACCATCCAAACAGGAACTCATACACCCACTGATTCACCAATACACCTTAGCATAGATGTTTAACACACAAACCTTTTAACCCTTTCTCTGCCAGGCCTCTCCTGTGCCACACCCTTTTTTGACTATTGAACTTACACTACCACAATGCACTGCCTATGACCTCACTTATTACATCACTCATGTCATGGACAGTGACATCACTCATGACATCTCAAATAACATCACTGATGACATCATCCAGTGATTGGGAGTGTTTTCTAAAAGTTTATAAGTGTTAAACATATATACTAAGGTACTACAAAAGATAAATTACTATACTTTTTGGACTACTAATAAGTGATACTATTTCTAACATACATTACATGAATGACTGTGTGTATCTAACTGTGAGTGGATGTCTGAGTGGCTGTATTGGTATGTGAGAGGATGTATGGGTGAATAAGTGGGTGTGTGAGTAACTGTATGTGTGTGGAAAAGGCTGTGTGACTGGCTGTACTGGTCAATGAGTAGGTGTGTGAGTGGCTGTGTGAGTGAGTGGCTGTATGGGTGAGTGGCTGGCTATATAAGTGGCTCTATGGATGAGTGAGTGGGTGTGCAAGTGTCTGAATTGGTGAGTGAGTGGCTGTTTGGCTAAGGATCTGTGAGTAGATATGTGAGTGACTATATCAGTGACTAAGTGACTGTGAGTAAGTGGCTGTATTAGTGACTGAGTGGCTGTTTGAATAGATGTTTAATCAACTGATTGGTTGTGTGAGTGGCTGTATTGGAGAGTGAGTGGCTTATGGGTGAGTGAGTATATGTGTGAGTGGGTGTCTAAATTGTTATATGGATGAGTGAGTGGCTTTGTTGAGAGGCTTTGATGAGTGGCTTTGGTGAGTGGCTTTGTTGAGCTGTGTGAGTAGGTGTATGGGAAGTGAGTGGCGGTGTGAGTGGCTGTAAAGGTGAGTGAGTATGTTTGAGTGACTATGGATCAGTGAGCAGGTGTGTAAGTGGTTGTATGGGTGTGTGAGTGGGTGTACAAGTGGTTGTGTGGGTGTGTGAGTAGATGTGTGAGTGGTTCTGTGGATGGTGTCCTCAGTGATGTCATGAGTGATATCACTGACCATGTCATAAGTAATATAATAGGTGAGGTCATAAGCCATGCATTGTGGGGGTCCAATTTATAGCTCACTAAATACAACAGCTGAATTTCTCTGGTTTTGTACAAATGAAATCTGAGCCTAACTATAACGTCCCTGTAGTCATTGCTTTTGTCAGTGATATTTACTGGAAAAAAATAATAATAGATATGTGTGGCAAGTTGGGAGCAGAGGAAATCTTTCCGGTACTGCTGGCTAGAGGAGCGTTTCAGTACAGTGAGTAAGACTGAAATCACGAACTGTGTGAGCTGGCGGTGTTGGCTTTCAGCGCTGGGGAAATTATATTACAAAGAAGTGTTTGCGCATTTTTGTCATCTGCAAAGAAGAAAAGACAGCGCTGTTTCACCTTTACAATTTAAAGACTTTCCCTGTGCGCGCTCTTAGTGGAAATACGGCCCATGTAAACCAGATATAAGTGAAATGTCACGTGGGTCATTTTGAAAAGAGACTGCCTCCCGTGATCAAGGCTCGATTAGAGCAGAAACGTTGGGATTAACTGCTGCTTACCTCCGTGCTGTCTCACCAATAAATGAATCTGAAATGAAACTCTGCCAAGTGTCGGTGCACTTCTTTAAAGGTTGAAGGAGGTATCGTTGGATATTTTTACCAGAAGCCCCGCGCTGGAATGCACTGGCCGCCCTTTAAGGTTCAGGCTTGTGTCGAGGGGCACTGTTGCTGGATTTATTGTTTGAAGCCTGACCTGCTTGCCCTCTGTGAATGCCTTCGCTGTGTGTGGCAAGTTGGGAGCAGAGGAAATCTTTCCGGTACTGCTGGCTAGAGGAGCGTTTCAGTACAGTGAGTAAGACTGAAATCACGAACTGTGTGAGCTGGCGGTGTTGGCTTTCAGCGCTGGGGAAATTATATTACAAAGAAGTGTTTGCGCATTTTTGTCATCTGCAAAGAAGAAAAGACAGCGCTGTTTCACCTTTAAAATGTAAAGACTTTCCCTGTGCGCGCTCTTAGTGGAAATACGGCCCATGTAAACCAGATATAAGTGAAATGTCACGTGGGTCATTTTGAAAAGAGACTGCCTCCCGTGATCAAGGCTCGATTAGAGCAGAAACGTTGGGATTAACTGCTGCTTACCTCCGTGCTGTCTCACCAATAAATGAATCTGAAATGAAACTCTGCCAAGTGTCGGTGCACTTCTTTAAAGGTTGAAGGAGGTATCGTTGGATATTTTTACCAGAAGCCCCGCGCTGGAATGCACTGGCCGCCCTTTAAGGTTCAGGCTTGTGTCGAGGGGCACTGTTGCTGGATATATATATATATATATATATATATATTCACTGAAAAAACCATAGGTTTCACACATGTTATAGTTAGCGGAAATTTTACTGATAAAAAACCAGTGAAATTCCCCCGTTATAGTTAGCGCAGGCAACTATAACTCACGCGACCGCAATCCTCTGCTGATGCTAATACTGTATTTAGACACTTATTTGCCCATGTCTTCTTCCATACATTTTTAGCTATACATATATTACAAATATTTTTTTTCATAAAGACACATATGTCATCAGCAGAAGATTGCAGTCGCGTGAGTTATAGTTGCCTGCGCTAACTATAACGGGGGAATTTCACTGGTTTTTTATCAGTAAAATTTCCGCTAACTATAACATGTGTGAAACCTATGGTTTTTTCAGTGAATTAGCAAGGTTTTTTAAATGCTAATTCCTAACTATAACGTGTGTGAAACCTATGGTTTTTTCAGTGAATTAGTACGGTTTTTTAAATGCTAAGTTTTTTTCCCTTATAATAAGCCCTGTACATTTGGTGGCCTTCGGCCACCAAAAGCACAGGGGGTGGGGTAAGTGTGGATAGTGTTTTTTGCCCTTAACATAAGCCCTGTGCTTTTGGTGGCCTTCGGCCACCAAAAGCACAGGGGGTGGGGTAAGTGTGGATAGTGTTTTTTTTATTTTTATTTTTTTACCGTACGCTTACGGTAAGCGTACGGTAAGCGTACCCCGCGAAATTGCCGAAAAAAAAATAAAACCGTTTTTGCACTTGGGGGATGTTTGGGGACTCCCTCAACATGACTATGTGGGAGGGAGTTGTCAAAACAGCCCCTTTACATGTTTTTGGGCTTGATATTTTAAAAATCACTCTCAGTGCGAGAGACAAAATGGCGGCCGCCGCTTCCTGGTTTCGGCCGATTCGAATGTTTACTAAGATCTAAGAGCCAATCAGAATCGCGCTCGCGCACGCCACCGTACGCTTACCGTAAGCGTACGGTAAGCGTACCGTAAGCTGGCTCAGATATATATATTGATTTAAAGGCTATTTTCTCAGAATCTACTGAACAGATTTACACCAAACCTACAAAAGGCACTTCCTTGACCTAGGGACTACCTCTCTGCCAAATTTTGAGTAATTCTGTTCAGCCGTTCGGGCTGTAGCTCGTTCTAAAGGTCCTATGGAAAAATGCATGGGAAAAACGCGTTTTGGGACCCCCCTTTTATCTCAGCCCCCGCTTGACGGATCCCCCCGAGACTTTCAGGGTAGGAGCGGAGCGTAGCGCCCCACCTATTTTGAAAAATTTGCGAGGATTCGTCGACCGGCGCCAAAGTTATTCAAAATAGAATGTTGAGGTTTTCCTATGGAAACGTGGTCCTAACTATAACTACCTACTGGCTATCGCCAGTAGGTAATATATATATATATATATATATATATATATATATATATATGTCGAGGGGCACTGTTGCTGGATATATATATATATATATATATATATATATATATATATATATATATATATATATATATAAAAAAAGACAAAGGTTACAAGGATGTTATGGTTAGGTTGACATTTCACTCATACAAAACCAGAGAAGTTCAGCCATAACTGGCACCCCCGCAATGCATTGCTTATGACCTCACATATTACATCACTCATTACCTGGTCAGTGACATCACTCATGACATCTCAAATGACATCATCCAGTAACTGTGAGTGTTTTTAACCCCTTCCAAGGCAAGGACATATGGTTATGTCCTCGGCTGCGGTGCTGCTGTGCCTAGGATGTAACCATTACATCCTCAGCACAACAGTCAGAAATCCCTTTGCTGTAAACGGCAAAGGGATTTCTTTTTTTCTTTCAGCCTCGGGAGATGGGAAAGAGGTTCCCCAGGTGTCCGAGTAATTTTTTTTTCAGTGTAGGGTGGATCATCGAGCATGGCACGCCTATGTCATTACACTGAAAGGGAAAGTAGAATGACCCAATCAGCTCATTTCACTTTTACTGCCTACGTACTCCTGGGCCTATCTAAGACCCCGAGCACATAGGCAAATGGGAGAGGTATCACTGGAACGGGAAAAGTCGGGGGATCCCCTAGCAGGTATCCACCCACTAGGCACCAGAGAGGAGGGAGCGGCCCCTTGGGGAAGGGCTTTTGCTCCCCCCAATGTTTTTGGCATTATTCAGTCTTTTTGCCCCCCCCCCGAGGGGCAGATGGTGGCCATAGCCCATAGCCATAGCCCCTTTGGGGAAAATGTAGGGGTGGGGCTGCCCTAAATGGGCATTGTAATGCCCCCATCCCTCCCAAAATCTGCACAGTCTTTCAGATGGGGGCAATAGCCCCCGATTTGTCCCCCCCCCCCCCGTGGGGCAGAAAGCCGACTAGGCACCATGGATTATTATTCTATGTATAATACTAGAGGGGTGGGGGCTACCCATAATGGGCATGTCAATCCCCCACCCCAATACCAAAGGGACAGTCTTTCTGCCCCCCCGGGTGGTAGGTGGGGGTTATTACCCCTCATCTGCCACCCATGGGGGCTAGAAACCCAACTAGACACAAGAGATTTTGTTTTCTTTCTAAAAGAGGGGTAGGGTGCCCAGAATGGTCATGCTAATGTCTCACCTCCCAAAATACCCTGGAGGCAGATGGGGGTTATTACCCCTGATCCCCCCCCGGGGGAGAAGAAAGCCCACTAGACACCAGGGGTTATTGGTTTTTTAGGTCTCGCCTGAGCCAGTGCAAGCGAGACATTTAGTAAGCGGCTTTTCGAAGTGCTACCAAAGCGGCCACCAGCTTGCGGTCACGCGCACAAGCGCGCACCACGCTCCGCCTCTCCAATAACTGCTGCGCGTGCATCCCTTGCGTGCTTTAGTGCGTCATAGCGATCACTTTTGCTTTCACTGCGATGACTTTCGCTTTCACGGCAGCGCGGCGTTACTTTTATAGCCGCGCGGCCAATGCTTGTTTGCGGGGTGATAGTGTCAAAGAATGCTGTGTAGCTGTAATAGAAAAGCTAGTACGACAATAGAAGATCCTCATCGCCAATGAGCGCTGAATCTCACTCACCCAGCTTGTGATTTTTTTCTCCCCCACATGTCTCATATTTGAGAAAATCTCGCACATTTAGAGAAAACTGAACCGTTTACACGGAGAGTCGGGCAAGGTTAACCCCTTTGTTGGCAGGACTTTGTCACCATTAGCATATCTTTCCTGGACCTGCATGATGCTTTGGTGCGAGGTATATTCTCCCCCCACCCACAACCACCCTCCGCCCCCCCATACACCCTTCTGGTCTTTCTTTCTTTCTCTCTCTCGCACTGTCTGTCGCCCTCTCCTCCCTCCCTCCCCCTCTCCCTACCCCAGACTTCCAGTGTTGAGGGGCTCTGGTGGCAAGCAGGCTCTTCCAGCAGAGTAATAATCGCACGTGTAATTTATTGGTTCTGTGCACCATACACCAATTATGAGCGAAGACGCAACGTTTGCATCTCAGGTTTTATTAGGGGCTGGAGAATGCCAGATGTGAAACCAAAGCTGAAACCATCTGCACTTCGGTGCCAAAAGCTGGGCCCTTTAGAAGCACTTCATTCTGTCCAAATGCCCCAGTCTGGGCCTCAGTCACGGGCCGAGTTTCTGTCATCCACTGTCATTCACCTAAGTCATTCACGCAGACGCATACAAATGGCCAGGGAAGCTTTCTGTACCCTTTGAAGAATTGCACTTCCGGTCCCGTAAACAGTCATTCCATTTCCTAAATGTCATGAATGAATATCAAGTGCTGCATAACATTTGGGTCAGTTTTTACAGAACTGCACCTCAATGTCACAATCCTAACAGGAACAAAATAATTAATTCACAGATAAACATTGTTTCACACACATCCTTTCACACACACGCACAAATACAGACTGCACTTACCTTATTTTTTCCATTACTGTTTTTTTTAGGGTCAGCGATCTTCTTATGCAATCTATCATAATCATTAATGAGTGTCAGACGATAAATTTATTTGAAGGTGCAAATGTCGAGCATGATGCTGCTCCATTAGTTGTTGCAGCCAAATGCTTTCCAGTACCAGTGAAGTCACCGCCTCAGACAAATATGAACAAACACTGTTTCTCCAAGCATTTTTTTTCTTTCCGTCCATGTAATTTTCATACTCCGACGTTGGATTTGCAAGACAAATAGTATTGCAAATTTTCTTGAGATAGTGTGTTAGCAGTCGAATGCTGGGACACCTCTAAAAGTGAAAAACAAATGTCTCTCTATTTCCAGATTAGAACTAAGAATTAACAAGCATTGGCATAGCCAATAGGTCTCGTCTTTGGGACCTTATAAGTGTTTAGTCATGCAACAGTTAATGTTGTTGCACCAAGGATATTGTGCTGCATAACTAAATACTTATAAGGTCCCAAAAGCTAGACCTATTGGCTATGCCAATGCTTGTTAAAAATAGAGGGGTGGGGGCTGTCCAAAATGGGCATGCCAATGCCCCCAAACCAACACAAAAGGGACAGTCTTTCTGCCCCCCACAGGTAGATGGGAGTTACTAATCCCGATCTGCCCCCAAGGGGGGGGGGGGGGGGGCAGAAAGCCCACTAGACATCAGAGATTTTTTTTTATTATGAAAGAGGGATGGGGGGTGCCCACAATGGGCAAAGCCATGCCCCAACCCACATTTATAAAAACAAAAGTCTTTCTGCCCCCTCTGGGGGGTAGATGAGGGGTTCAGCACTCGTTCTGCCAGCCCGGGGGTGGGCAGAAAGCCCATTATGCACCAGGGATTTTTTGTTTTGGATGTGTAGGGGATGAGGGCTGCCATAAATAGGCATGCTAATACCTCTAACCCTCCCAAACAAAAAAGGGACAGTCATTCTGCCTGCCTAGAGGGAACAGATGGGGGGTATTACCCAGAATCTGCCCCCGGGAGGGGGGGGCAGAAAGCATACTAGACACTAGGAAGTTTTTCCTAATAAAAGATAGGTGTGGGCTGCCCATAATAGGCAATGCCAATGCCCCCTCACTCAAAAAATAGCCCCTGATCTGCCCCTGGGGGGTGGGGGGGGCAGAAAGCCTACTAGGTAGCAGAGATATGTTTATTGACATGTCTGGGAGCAGCCCCTTAGGCAAGGATTGCTCCCCTTTTTTTTGTGAACACCTTTTGACTGCTTCTGCCCCCCACCTGGGGCAGAACAACAATATTTTTAGACTCATCTGCGCCCAAGGGGGCAGAAAACCACTAGACACTGGCGAAGGTTTCTGTGTGTGTGTGAGCTGGAGTTTGGGTGATGGTCTGTGTTTACTGGTGTTTGGCTGGCTTTGTTTGAACCTGCATTTTGATGGCGGTGTGTATTGACTTGCGCTTAGCTGGCAGTGTGTGTGGACTAACGCTTGGCTGGCAGTGTGCCTGGACTGTCATTTGGGTAGCGGTTTACGTGGATGGCACATGTGTGGTGGTGTGTGTGGACTGTCGCTTGGCTGGCGGTGTGTGTGGATGGCGTTTAGCTAGTGGTGTGCATGGATGGCGCTTCGCTGGTGATGTGCATGGATGGCGTATGGATGGCGGTGTGGCTTGTGTGGAGCCTCCAAAGTTTTATTACCCAAAATGCCCTGCAACCTTTGTTTTTTTCAGTGAAATTCTAGTTTTTTTTTAATAACTTTAAGTAAAATGCAGTGAATGGAGGGTCAGGTGGTGGACGCTGGGCTGGGCTGGCCTGGCATTGTGCTGCCCCTACCCAAGCTTGCTGCTCCTGTCCCCTCTCATCCTTGCCAAAAATTGTCCAAATCCATGCCCCTGCTCCCTCATTACAGCCCTGTGTGGTTGTTGTTATGCCACTGCTCTTACAGCCTGCCATGAACAGTTAGCTTGCTGCCCCATCCACCTCCTCCCTACCCTCTGTTGTCCAAGTCCATGCACCAGCCCCCTCCCTCATGCTCTGCATGGTCTGATGTGCTGCCACTGCCCTCCATTTAACTTGATGTCCCTGCCCACTTCTACCCTCCGGTGCCCAATTCTGCTCCCAATCATTGCCCTTCTGCTTTGTCTCTGTGCTTAGCTTGCTTTCCCTACTCTCCTTCCCCCTGCCCTCAATGTCTGTGTGCATGGCCTTGCTCCCTCCTTTTTGCCCACCATATACAATAGACCCACAACTCCCCTCGTATCTACTCTGAGTATTCGGTTGACCTGCCACTTCTTCTCCCACCTGCCTAGCATGGTCAGACGACTATTTTCTGTGCCTGTCACCCATACCCTGCCTGTCTGACTTCCATGTCCCTATCCCGTCCCTCCATGGTCCATTTTCCTGCCACTCCCTTCTACACTCCATACCCTTTTGTGCTGAAACCACTCCTCCTTTCTTCCCAGTGTGGTCTGTTGTGAAGTCCCTTCCCATACTCTCTCTTGTCTTTGTCCAGCCCCTACCTCTTGCTTCTGGTCTCCATGGTCCTTTGTGCCTGCCCTTGCCCCCACACTCTTACCCAGCATGGCCAATGTTCTGCCACTAACCCTTCCACTTCCTGTGCATGTTTATTTGTGCTGCCACAGCCCCACCCACCTGCCCTGTTAGGTCAGCCTGCTGCTCCTGACCTCCTTTCACCTTCCCTCTGTTATCTGTGTGTATGCCATTATAATCTCACTGTTCTCCTCCATGGTGGGTTGTTCTTCCAGTGCCCATCCCGCATGCCCTCCATGGTCAGTTTGCTGCTCCTGCCCTGGCCCCTTGCTTCCTACCATCCGGTTTCCAAGTGCTAAACCCGAACCTCTCTCTCTCCTGCCTTGTCTAGTCCCTTGTCGTCCCCCTTCCCCATCCCTCCTGCCCTTCATGATCTATTATACGGCAACTGTCCCTCCTGCCTGTCCAGTATGGTCAGCTTGCTGCCCTGGTCTCTTTCCCTTCTGCTCTCTGTTTTCCATGTGCATGGCCTTATCCCCTACCTATTTCTTTCCATGGTCGGTTGTGCTGCACTGCCGTCCCGCTTGCCCCGTATTGTGTATTGTGCTGCTGCAATCCTTGACGCCTGCCCTGTAAGGACAGTTTGGTGCCCCTGCCCATCTCCTTCCTGGCCTCTGTTATCCAAGTCCATGTCAAACTCCGTTCACCCTGCCCTCCGTGATCTGATGTTCCATACTTGCCAACATTTTGAACTTGGTAAGAGGGGATTTTGAAAGAAAAAAACCTAGGAAATTGATTTTCCCCATTGACTTATATTGAAAAAGAGGAGACTTTAGCCCGAAGACAAAAAACACAAAGATTTTTTCAGCTTAAAATCATCTGGAGTCTCCTGCCTGAATCGTGTCTATTGGCATGTATGTTTGTACTCCCATTGCCTCGTCATTCGTCCCTCAATGTTTGTGGGACAGTCCGACCCAAAGGGAAGGGGGGATTGCAGGGACGGCATATCCTGTGTACCTTTGCTGAAGTCGAGATTGACGGCTATGAGGCAGCTTTCTTTTCACTTACTTTATCTACCCACTGCACTTTACCTGGCTTTCTGATTTATACCCCACCTGGCTTAGCTGCATCCTTTGCCACTGCTGTAACGGATATTTTACCTGCCTATGCCTTACATTATTCAAATTTTGTAATTATGGATGATCTCATTTTATATTTTGAAGATTGCAGATGTCATATGGTCATGTCTCTTGTTGAGGACCTAGATATGCTACAATGTAACTGGTTCAGACCCCTACTCACAGATATGGCCAAACCTTAGACCCCCATATTTATTAATCCCTCTTGAGTTAGTATGGCCCCTCCAGTGCCTGTGGCATGGTCAGACCATTTTGTTCTCCCTTTTCTGGTCTCCATGTCTGTCTCGGGCTCCTCTCCACCTATATACCGTCACTGTAAAGCTCTGAATTGGACCAAGGTGACTTCCACCGCTTTTATGGAGGCTTTGAATACTAATCGCCCCCTGCTTAGAAATGACGTTCATTTAGTGACTCGCAGGTTGAAACCTGGATCTGCGAGGCCTTTGATGACATTGCGCCTATGAAAAGCTGCAGTGTTGTTCTCTCTAAGCCTTCGGCAGAGTGGTTCGGCGATGAACTTCTGTCTATGAAGAAGTCCTATAAACGCCTTGAAAGTCTATGACACAATAACTACAACACTTTAGATAAAGTCAACTATCTCAAGTCTCTAAAAGACTATCAGAAACAAATTAGGTACACGCGAAGTCAGTATTTTGTTCAGAGGATTAAGCTTGCTAGGAAATCTTCACAAGAGATTTTTCAGATCGTAAAATCTCGATCATGTTTGGAACGCATCTCTGCCGTAACCACTCCTTTGGTAGAAAACTGCAATTAGATTACGCAATTTCTTTCTGAGAAAATCGGTAAGACCTATGCCTCCTTCCTGAAAGAGGTTAGAGAGACTCATATTCCTGCAACCAGGTCTCTCCCACCCACCTCTACGAGTGGTCTTCTTAGCATAAATACCCTGTCTTTAACAGAACTTTGTGTTGATATGGCTGGGAGATTTCCTTCAGAATCGTACCGTACAGGTGATTTAACAGCAGTGTATTTCTGAGGTGTTCTCACTGCAGCAGGTAGTGCCGCAGAGCTCACCTCTTAGCCAGACTTTATTTAATCTATACACGTGCCCCCCTTGTGGACGTGGTTGAGCGGTATGGCGTTAAAATGTTGTTGTACGCTGATGACACTCAGCTAATTATCATCTTAGTGCAGGATGAAGGTTCTTCGGCAGTTAATTTCAGAGCGTATCTGCTATGTTTAGTAGAATGGATGAACCATAGCAGCCTCAAATTAAATGCTGAAAAAAACAAGGTGTTGGTTCTGGGGAGACAACCTTTGATATGGTCCACTGTCTGGTGGCCATATGCCTTAGAACGCATTCCAACCCCTAAGCTGAAAGTTAAAAACCTTGGAATATGGTTTGATAACACTCTCTCTGTTTTGGCATCCTAAAGATGCTATACAAGATCCTGGGCTTTCTTCCCAACACGGCCAGGAAGACAGTCATCCAAGCTTGTTTTGTCTCAAGACTACACTATAGTAATGTGCTCTATCTTGGGGTCACACTAGGTAGGTTAAGAATGCTTCAAAGAGTACAGAATGCTGAAGCACGGATGTTATTGAACATTCCTAGATACTCTTCTACGGGTACAGCTCTCAGCAAACTTCACTGGCTTCTGATTAAGAAAAGAGTTTCTTTTCAAGCGTTAAGCTTTTGCCATAAAATCTTGAACCTGGAGGGTCCTCGATACCTTTAGCCTTTAAGCCCTATCACCATAGTCATTACCTCAGGTCCACAGGTACAGTACTCACTGTAATCCCCAGGATGGCTAGAGCCAAATTGACGTTTTTTCTTTCAACTACCTGGCTGCCAAACTGTGGAACACTCTCCCAGCCATTTTGAGACAAAAATAATCTGAACTGGCTTTCTGAATAAGCTAAATACCTGTTTTTTCTAGACAATATTAAACAGGTTTTTATAGTCATGTGTATTTACGCAACTGTGAGGTGTTGAATCTTAGCGTGAGAACACTCCAAAGGGGGTAACCAGGTGCTTTATAAATGTTTTAATATAACAACATAACATAACAATGGTCTGTTACATTGCATCAGCCTCTCTTGCCTGTCCTGAATGATTGTTTTTTGTCCCTGCCCCCTTTTCCATGGCCCTCAATGGTCCGTTGTTCTAGCACTGCCCCTCCTGCTTACCCAGTGTGGTCAACTTGTTGCCTCTGCACTCTCCTCCCTGCCCTCAATTATCCAAGTCCGTGCCCCTGACCTCTGCCCCAACAGTATTCTAATGAACAACTAGATTTCTGACATTCTCTATTTATTACAAAAGTGCAGCGTCCCTGATGTCATCTTGATGTAATCAAAACTGTAATACCTAAAGAATTTCCTTCAGAAATTATAAAAATGAGAGGGTCTTATTCCCGTTGAAATTATGGTTAGTGTCCTAAAAAACGAAAATGAGGACATACTTTCTGAGATCTCTAGTGGCAACACACTTTTAACTTATTTGCCATCTTTACGTTTTTTTATCCAGTTATTTACTTGATTATATGCTACACTTAGGGGAGAGAATCTCGCGTTACGGGCAGAGCTGCAGACTTTGCAACTGGGGAACCAGGTTCAAGTTTCGGCATCCACTTGACATTCTGTGATTCTGGGTAAATTAATTAATCTCCCCATGCCTAAAACCAAAATGAATCTCCTTGTGTAATGTAATTGACGCTCATGTAAGGCACTCTAATACCTTCGGGTCAAGTCTGCGCTATAGAAAACTGCAACAAAACAAAAATATTAAGTGTTTTACACACTTCTGGCATTAGGTTATACTTGGGCTACGTTTGGGTAATATTTGTGCTACAGTTGGGCTCTTCTTTTCTGGTGGCCATCTTCGGAGACTTATTTATTATGAAGCTCCAGTATCCTCAGTAGAAAATGCTTTCAGGGGGGCGTGGCTTGGTGCCCGACTCGAATGGCAGCGTTCCTATGACGCTCCGTGAAGCGGGTTGCGGCAACCACATTCAGCGGTGTTCTCCATGTGAGCGGTTTCAGGTGTCAGAAGATGTGCAGGCATGCACAGGCTGCTTTCTGAGACCTTGTGTGTCCTGTGGCACTAATAATTCTTGTTTTGCGCTCTGCGTTTTTCTACTGCTGATCGCAGCCGCCATCTTGGTTTTCCAGCGCTCTTCGTGAGGAAAAACCATGGTGAAGAAATGTGGCACGCTTACGCATTTGGAGATTTTCCTCCTTTATGGGCTTAAATACTTTGCTTCCAGTAACCTAACCCTCACAAAACCTCCTGCTGGACTGTCCATTTTGTGTGATGTTCTGCCTGCCATTTTCGCCTGTTTTATCCAGGACTTGTTGTAGAGGTTGGTCTGTTATGGAGCCCTGACAACCTTAAAGGTGATATAATTTCTACCAAATTGGAGAAAGGGTCTCTTGTTACGTATGCCTGATAAGCAGTGTTCTTGACACACCACTCTTGTCTTCAGTCTGGTAAGAGTTCTGGGTCTGGTACCTCGCTAAATGAAGTACATTTCGGCTGCTATGTCTTTGGATCTCAAGCAAGCTGTATGTTTTTGGAAATATTAAGTTATAATTAATAAAGCTGCCATTCACACTCCAAGTTATTCTCCAGACCTCTTCAACAAAACCAGAGATATAACTAAGGAATTTTCTTGAATTTTGCCATTTATTAGAGGAACACATACCTCAACATTTTGTGCACATGATCAGGCATGTACGCCCATCTACATGACTCTCCTCATTGTCTAGTCTTTCTCTGGGGACTACGTCGTTCAATTTGAATTCTACTTGCAGCTCATTTAACAATACTTTTTCATAAAAGGCAGTTTTGGTCTCATTGGATCATACTACTACTAAGCTTTACTACATCATCTCTTTGTTTTTTCATATGGGAAGACTTCAAAAGCTGGGATCCCCTGCGCCACGCACCATGCATACGTTCATCAAACATTCTAGAATCTTCTCTGAATTTTCAAAGATGGAAGAATCACTGACACCTGTTTCCATGACTTTATCTCCTTTGAATGCAGGCACCTCTACGGCTGGTAAAGCTACTACCAAAAGACTGAAAAAAGACCGCCTTCTCCACCGAAATCTTTGGATATAGTATTGGAAGAAATGCGGGCACTCCGCCCCTTTATGGAGGATACTTCTACAAAGTTACAATTCTTAACGGATAACTGGTCTCAGATGAATGAACGTCTTACCATGGTAGAACAAAATATCTCTTCCTTCAATCACACCCAGGAGAAAGTTAACACGCTTCAGTCTCAGGTTTCATTGCTACAACAACAGGTTAAGGATTTGGAAATCCAAAATAGAAGAAACAATCTTCGCATTTATGGTTTGCCGGAAGGCTCAGAGGGGTCAGATCCCTTATCTTTCTTCAAAACGTTTCTTCCTAAAATATTGCATTTACCTGATGGGGCTTCGCTTAATATTCAACAAGCTCATAGACTTGGCCACCAACGCACAGACACCTCCTCTTCACGGAGACCAAGAGGGGTCGTCATGTATATTTTAGAATACACGGATCTTCTCAAGGTACTTTCAGCAGCCAAATCTATCCAACGTATTTCGTGGTCTGGTTCTACTTTATATTTTGCTCAAAACTAAGCTAAGTCCACAGCAAATAGGCAAAAAGAGTTTCTGACCTTGAGACCTGCCTTACGCGCTACGGGTGCTAGATATGGCCTTTTTCATCACTGCCTCTTCAAGGTTACGTTTAACAACAAAATGACAACCTATGATGATCCCATCAAGTTGAAAAGTTTAATCAATTTCTCCAAAACTGACTCTATGGACTGTTCTGGAGCCTCATCCTCTCAAGCTGTTTGATTGGTTTTATTGCACAATGTAATGATTTCTCTGCTTGACTGCATTGTTCTCAGGTTTTAACATCTAAGGCCTCATTTTTCGTTATCTGTTTGTTTCTTGCCATTCATTTCCTGGCTGTTTCAGTAGCATTGTTATTCATTGAATGCCCTGTTTTCTTGTTATTACGACTGTTTCTGTTTTTTTTTCTTTCTTCCCTCTCATCTTCCTTACAGGTTCTTTGATGTTTGCACTTACCATGTACCCTCACCTTATTCGAATTGCTGTGGTTTGTTCTTGTCTTCGTTTTGTTGAGTCTGGACACGCCATTCGTTCTTCGTGGCTTCACCTCCCCCATTCCTTTGTGATGTCTTTTGAATTAGGTATGTTGTATCTTCTTCATTGTTGCTCTTTTTTATCTTTTCTTTTATTTCTAGTCCCTTTTCTTGTATCATTTCTATGTCTTCTACTTCCTTTTCTTTTCTTTTTTCTTTCTTGTTTCATTTCTCTTTCCTCACTTACGTTTCTATTTTGCTTAGTTTCCTCTTCCATTGCTTTTTCTGTTTTCATGGTTTTCTACCCTCTTTTTTCTTTTCTATCTTCCCCTTTCTCTTTATGTTCTATTTCACTTCTCTTTTCAAGTTTCTTCTATTTTACCCTTCTTGGTTTTTTATCTCATGTTCATTTTTGTACTCGTTATCCTCAATTTTTCTTTATAACTACATATTAGTTTTTTTTTATGGTTGGACTGTTATATATTTTGTCTTATGCTCTTTGAAGGTCATTATTGACCCTCACTTTTGTGCTATTTTAATGTTATTTCTATGCCCTTGAAAATGATATCATGGAGCATCTCCCCCCCCCCCCCCAGCGCCTTGAGACCCTCACGGGTATGTAGTGCGCTTTACAAATGCCATGATTGATTGATTGTAATGTCAGAGACCTAAATTCTCCCATCAAAAGGCAACGTGTTTTAACGCACTTATCCAAATTAGGAGCCCGATATTGTTTTTTTTTTTGCAGGAGTCTCATTTACATGCTTCAGAATCTTTGAAGTTAAAGAAAGGATGGGTTGGAAATGTTTTTTCCTCTCCAGGCGATGGTAAACGTAATGGAGTTGCTACTCGATGCCATAAGTCGTTAAGTGTCAGCTTGCTTTCTCAACAATCTGATAGGGAAGGAAGATGGTTATATACTAAATTGCAAATTGGGGGTGTTCCGATCTCTTTGTTTAATGTTTATGCTCTTACTAACGGAGATCCTGAGTTTTGGCCTTTTTCATCTCAGCAAATTTTCTCCTGTATCGATGAAAATGTTATCCTCGCTGGGGATTGCAATGAGGTGATAGATCCTTTATTAGATCGAAATTCATTGGCTTCTTTTAAAGTAAATAAGGCCCATAAGCTATTTACTCAGACCATTCAACAATTTAAACTTACAGATGCTTCGAGAACTTGTAAATTACCATCAGAGAATTTACTTTTTTCTCCCAAGCCCATCAAACTCAATCTAGGCTAGATTATTTTTTGTCTCACACAACATATCCCAATCACTAATTGATGCCGATATTGGCTCTATCCTAATTTCCAATCATGCTCCCATTTCCATTCAACTGGATATAGTTCCAAGATCTAATCTACCTAGAAGATGGCGATTCAATAACTCACTTCTTCTAGATCCAAATTTTCACTCCTCCTTTGTTTCCTTCTTTAATGATTATTTTTCTTTTAATCAAACTGATGCTCTCCATTTTTCCGTAATTTGGGATGCATTTAAATCAGCTGCTAGAGACTTCATTATTGGCTTTGTCTCCAGAGAGCGTAAAATTGCTTGCAAATTATCCAGTGATCTTTTGATCGAGATAAAGCGATTGAAACATTCCTACTATTCTTCAAAATCTAAAAATTGTCTTTCACAACTTATCAAGGCAAAGCTTCAATTCAATAAGGAATCCACGGATAACGCCTCACTTTATCTCTTGAAATCTAGTGCGAAATTCTATGGTGGCCAAATCAAAGCTGGCAGGATTTTAGCAAACTACTTAAAAACAAAAAATAATAAATTTGATATAAATGCCATTTTCGATGAACATGATACACTACGAACCAAAGACCCCGAGATACTGAACTAATTTCTTCTCTTCTATAAATTGCTCTATTCTCCTGAAACTACTCCTTCAGAATCTGATATCATACAATTTCTCTCAGGTGTACACAAATCATTTAATATTCAATTTGATTTCAACCTTTTTAGAAGTACGAGTTACTTACCTTCGGTAACGATGTATCTGGTAGAGACGATTCTAGCCGCAGATTCCTTCACGTAGAATTATCCCCAGGCGTGAGACTGGATCCGGAAACTTTTTGCCACAGCATCCCTGCGCACAGGGGGCAGGGCGACATCACGCGACTCCGCCCAGGCAAAGAGCAGAAAAAATTGGAAAGAAACAGTGCAAAACCAACACCACCAGAGTAGTGCCAACACCGCAGAACCCAAGGCAGGGAAAGAAGAAAGAAGAAGCATAGTCACCCTGCCAGCACAGACAACCTCCCATCCCTGTGCCCCGGAGGCAAGAGCAAATGTAAAAGTCATGGCACACGTAGGCAACCTCCCCCCCACCCCCCCCCCATCCTAAGCAAGAAATGGGACCAGACCCAAGACAGACAGGGACAACAAACTTCCAAGCCACCCCAACCGAGAGGGCAACCACCCACAAGGACAAGGGCAAGACATGGCCAGGGGACCCTCAAACTAGAGGATAGCAATGGAAGGAAGGGAGCAGAGGGAGGACAAGGATAGAAGCAATCCCCCCCAAACCTGGAGTTGCCAGAGCAGCAGGGCACCGGCGCACCGAAACCCCATCCTCCAAGGAACCAAGGGAGAAATGAACCGCCCCAGACGGAGCCACCCGTCAAGAACAAGGAAGGCACTCACAGGAGGCACAGCCCCCCACCGGGAGGCAAGTACCGAAGACCAACCAAGGGGTCATCGCAGAATAGGGGAGGAAGAGCGGGCCGTGAAGGAATCTGCGGCTAGAATCGTCTCTAGAAGATACATAGTTACCGAAGGTAAGTAACTCGTACATCTGATAGAGAATACTAGCCGCAGATTCCTTCACATAGAATAGATACCCTAGCAATACCCCCTGGGAAGGAGGGTCTGCAAAAGGACCCCACCAGCCAATGCAGAACAGAGGGCCCCACAGGGGACCAGATCTGTGGACCAGGTAGAACCTCGCCCCTGCCAGGCCAAGGGACCACAAGCAGAACCCCACCGACCCCAAGGGGATGTAGAAGGGAAAGAAGGCTGAAGAGGCTCGCACACTCACAGCAGAGGAGCCAAGGGCAAGGGCTGAGAGGCCGAAGCACCCCACTCCCCCACAAGGCAAAATATCTTCCGCCGAATGCCAAGACAGGAAGACGGAAGAAGAAGAAGAAGCCTGGAGAGCCCAAGGAAACTAGGGATAAGAAGGCAAGCCCACTCCAGACGGAGAGCAGCCTGACAGCCAGAACAATGCCAGCAGTCAAGGCCAGAAGCAAGAACAACAGCCCGAGGCCCCAGAAAGGCCGAGTAGGTGATGCCTGGCAAAGGAGAACACAGGGACACCCCAGACCGCAGAACGGGAGCAGGGAGAGGAGGAGAGGCCCAGGCCACCACCATGAGTGGCCGCGCACACGATCGCAGGAAGCAAAAGCAACCTACGTAAACACCATGGAGAACAGGTACCCGAAGGCGACCAGAAACCTCCAGCAGAGCGCAAGCCATATGACAGCCACCATAACCCCACATAGGACAAGCGAAGTCCCAAGAAATGGGAACCCTCTTCGGAAGAACTTCCGCAGCAGAGGAAGAAACAAAAGAGCCACAGGGAAAAAAGCACCCCCGCTGCAGGCTTGACAGCAGCCCAAGCAAAGCAGAAGGCCCAATATCAGGGCCAAGTCTGCGTAACAACTCCTGCAGAACTCACACACAACAACAAAAGGGCCGTCCAGCAGCCAACAATGCCAAAGTCCCATACTCCACAACCAGAACAGCCAGCATAAAAAGGCCCAGAAGCAACCCTTACTCAGAAGTCACTGAGGAGGGGACGGAGGAGGAGGAGGACAAGGCAGAGGAGGAGGACGGAGCCCTGCCAAGAGCCTCTGGATGGCGCAGTCGGCCGGGGCATGGAACAACAGACTGCCATCAAATGGTAGATCAATGAACCTCTCCCGAATATTTTCGGGGAAGACGCCGTCCCAAAGCCAAGCATGGCGAAGGAGAGCGACCGAGGAAGCCATGGCCCGGCCCAGCGCCTCAGAGATGTCCAGAGCTGAGCAGAGAATAAACGCCGCAAGCTCCTGGCCATTCTAGGCATGATGCCGCGAATCCACCTGAGCAGGTTCCTGGGACGCTGCAGACCCAGAGACTCAGCCGAGTCCCACAAACAGGAGGAGGCCCGAGCCAGCACACACAAGGTGTTAAGGGCCCGCAGGGCCGCGCTGGTTGAGGCGAAAATGTTGCGTCCCCAAGTGTCCAGCCAGCGGGCCTCTCTGGACGGCGGAGCCAACAAGGGCGGCAGGGAGGGAAAAGCAGTCCGCAAAAGGGGGCTGGCGGCTGAGGGGTGAAGGGACAGGCACACCGGGTCACACGGCGTCTGACGGGTGCCGATGCAGAAGATGCAGAGGCACCGGGTCCCCGGAGGCAGGACGCCTCCAAGCCCCCGTCAAGGCAGAAAGGAGCGAACCTTCAAAGGGAAGCAAGATTTCCCTCCCACCAAAGCCCTGGTGGAGGACTTCCAACAGATGGTCCGCCGGAAAGTGAGCCACCGGGTCACCCATGCGTAGGATGACCACAGCCATGGACACCGCGTGAGCGAAGGCCGCACCCGCATCCGTAGGGCCCCGCGGCGGAGAAAGCAGCTCCTCCGTGGGCGACGGCTGCAAACTAAGGCGGCCGTCCTCGAGGCCAAGCGGGGCAGGCAAGGGCCAGACCTGGAAGTCAGGAGGAGCTGAAGAATGAGGGACCTGCCATTCTTCTGACGAACACCTCTGCCTCAGGAAGGGCGGGGAGCCGCCCTTCGATGTCGGTGAAAAGGACACCACATGGCGACCAGTCTCCGGGGAGGACGATACCAATATGCAGCCTGCCTCCGGAGAAGAAGGAGCGTCCGAAGACGAATCCGCGGTACGACCCCTGCGTGGAGCCGTAGAGTCCGCCGCTTGAGGCAGGACACCGGCGCCATTTGGCGTCACTGGGCAAGAGACCTCCAAGTCACCCCGCACCGGAGCAGGGACCAGAGTAGAGCTGGAGCTGCACTGGCCCCGGTGCGGCGCCAGGACGGCACCGGCCCGACCCCCGAGTAAACAACCCGACTCCCGAGGCAACAACCTGCATGGGGGAACGGGACGGGCCCAAGGAGGGGCCTGAAGCCCTCTTCCAGCCGCGGCCCAGAAGGAAGCGAAGGTCGCCCGGCAACCCCTGTGGCGGTGCCAGGGACGATGCAACCTCCAACTCGCCCTCCAATGAGGCAGCTGCCTGTGAGGAGGCACTAGAGGGGCCCGGAGAGGGATGAGGGGTCCGCCCTTGGCCTCGACCCAGAGTGGGACGAGGAGAGTCCACCGACCCCTGTGGTTCCGCACGGTCCAGCTGCTGCCGGCGCCGTAGGGGCGTCACCTCGGCCTTAGACAGGACCACCCTGCCAAGGGATCGAGAGGGGCTCGGGGATGCGACCCGAGCCCCAGCGACCTTCCATGACACCACAGGGACCCATGCGGGAGTTTGCGGCAAGGCAGAGACGCTGCGTCCTGAAGGAGGTGCCCCAGAGGAGCCGCACCCCAACAGCACCCCATCCTCCAAGCCTGGATCCGACCCAGTCGGCGCCGGGGCCGGAGCAACCGGCAGCGCCGCTGAGGGCCCTGTGCAGGGCGAGGGATCCGCCGACGCCCCAGGAGGGGAAGGAGGAGGAGACGCTAGCGAGGCCTGCAAAGCCGCCGCGTAAGTCTCCATCGGAACTCTCGATGCCTCAGCACCGGGAAACGGTGGATAGGATGACACGCGGGGCCGCATCACCCGCGGAGAGTCCATGACCCCGGTAGGCCGGAAACCAGCCCCCAGGGACAAACTGCGACACTTACCCACCGGGGAGCGACGCTCACGTGGCATCGGAGAAAGGCGAGGACGACGACCACGGCCGGACCTGAAGTCGTCCGCCTAAGCAGACCGAGGGGAGGACGTCGACAAGAGAAGTTTCATTCGGCGCTCCCGCAGCGACTTCGGCTTCAACTTTTGGCACACCGCACAATCTGTGGTGCTGTGATCCTCCCCCAAACACCACATGCAAATGAGGTGAGGGTCCGTCGCCGACATATGACGCCCGAAAAACGTTCAAGTTTTAAAACCTGATGGCATTCACACACTGTTCCACCAAAAGGAATGGAAGAAAGGGGGCCCTAAACAGGCCCGTAGCAAGGAACAGATCCGTGTTGCACGCGGAAAAGTAAAAAACTGATGTGGGCGTGCCGGGGCGGGTCTTATGTGACCTCGCTGACGTCACCTACACGGACGACGCCTTGGCGGAGTCACGTGATGTCGCCCCGCCCCCGGCACGCAGGTATGCTGTGGCAAAAAGTTTCCGGATCCAGTCTCACGCCTGGGGATAACTCTACGTGAAGGAATCTGCGGCTAGTAGTCTCTATCAGATATACAACTTGCACATAAGGAGATCATTTTATTTTTAGCTTCATAATTCAGACAAAGCTACCACATAATGTGGTATTTCATTGTTCATAATTCTGGTGCGCCATCAGCAAGACTATGTATTTGTACAGAGAATAAATAAACAAATATTCTCTGGTTTAAAGTCACCTTGACTTTGGTGTTTCCATCTCTACCCCTAAAATAAACAATTATGCCCTGGTTTGAAGACACTATGGTTAAGGGAAAATTGTGCATTCAGAATAAATAATAAACAATAAACACAAAGGATCCTAATAGAAGTCTCTGCTGAGGTATGTACTAGTGTAATAAATACCTATAAAAACCAAAAGGCCCTGCTTAGACATCGCCATGACAGACTTTTGGAGTTAGAAACAAGCTCGCGCACCTCACGCTCGGAGTAAAAAAAAATAAATAAGTTTGACGAGAGGCAGCAGGGGAGGGGAGAGAGGAGGGGGCCTGCGCCTGTTTCCCTTGGGTTTCCCTTGCGGGAGCGAGCAGGGGCACCATATGCTTGCAAGTTAATTACAAACATATGGTGTCAAAGCTCGCTCCCGCAAGGGAATCGCCAAACGTGCACGCGTTGCCATTGAAAGCAATGCAACGCGTGCACGTTTTTAGGGCAAAAACTGAATCGATTCCAAAAGATCTCTCCTAGCAGCGCAATCGGGCTGCGTAGGCGAGACCCAAAAACTACTATATATGGACCGAGAAGATGCAGAAGAGTCGGAGACCCAAGGAACCAAACCGAGGTGAGTATCTAGGAGCCACAAGGAGGCCGTGTACAGAGGGGTAACACAACTGTGTACTCAATGGAAGTCTATAGGTAAGTCGAGGTTGCAATTTTCATTAAGGACCCTTCCCAGTGGACCCTGAAGAAATCCAGTGGAAGATGGAAGGTTGGAGAGACATCCCACCTGTGGATACCCCAGGAACCAGGATACCTACACCAGGGAAGCCAGGTGCCTGGGTGCGAAGTGACGTCGGAAACCGCCGTCGACCACAATGGAGAACTTCAGGAAGATGCCACTGGCGAGGAAGGTGAAGGTGTCCGGTGGAAGCCAGAGGTGAATTCAAGATGAGAGGTACCAGCAAACAGAGGGGACAGAGCCTATGCCACTCAGGAGTGACCAGGAGGCACGGAATACGAATGCCCACCGATGTCGGGAATGCAGGAGAGTTGACGGTGCCCTTGAAGTTGCAGCTGTACAGAGCAGGCGATGCTGAGGAAGACCAGGAGCCGTTCACGAGCTGTCCCACATCGGATGTCGAGAGCAAAGTGGTCAGTGTCCTGCGGGGGTACCAACAAGCCTTGGCAGCGGCAAGAGATGCAGTGGATGAAAAAGGTGCAGTGTCGGGACCAGCAAGGTCCAAGTGACTCACCACAGGCAGATAAGGCAGAGCAGGAGCCGATCAAGAAGGGGAGCCCAAAGGACCTCTAGCAGCTCACCAAAGGATGAAGGCCCACAGTGCAAGGGATGCGGTGCAGGCGAAGATCTTGGTTACCGGAGATGCTTGAGGCTAGAGCTTCTTGGAGCCCGAAGATCTCTGGAGGGGAGAGTCAACAAGCCTGGGCAACGGCAAGTTGATGCGGTGCACAGGGTACTGCTCCAGTGGTTCCAATGAGGGATACTGGCCTCCAGCTTGCTAGGTAGACAGAGCAGGCCTCGAGGGAGTAGCAGAACCACCACCTGTGTTGCTGAACTTTTCAGAGTCCGTAGGAGCTCAGGAACAGCAGACCGGACAGCTTTGTTGTGGTGCCTGCAGATGCAGGGAAGAGACTTCTTCACTCCAAGGGAGATTCCTTTGGGTGTCTTGGATGTCAACAAGTCTAATGAAGAACCTGTATGGAGCACAGGCACAGATGTTGCAGCAGACTTGCAGGACTACGAGACCAGTTGCAGCAGGAGTCTTCCCAGTTGCAGTCTCGGTTCCCAAACGTGAAGTCCAGTGATATCCAGAGTGACCAGACGGTCAAAGTTGATATGGTGTTGGATCGGAAACTTGTCCCACAATGAATCTAAGGAACCACCCACAGGTAAGCCCTTAAGTACCCTAAGGAAGGGTTGGAAAGGATCAGGGGTCTCTCCCAGAGGAGGGGCTGGACAGTGGAGAGAATACTCCCATGTCCTTTGTCCAGTTTCAGGCCAGAGCAGGAGCCAACGGTCCCTGAACTGGAGTATGCAAGGAGGGCACCAAATGTGCCCTTCAAGCAGTCTTAGTAGTGCTGGCAAGCACCCCACCCTGACCCAATACATTAACTCTTGTCTAGGAGGTGGTCCCTGTGACAAGATCCCTATTGTGCTGCCTTCCTCTGCTCAAACCTGGCTCAACAACAGGAGGGCAGAATCGTGTCTCTGGTTGACAGCAGCCATAATTTGAAGTCAGGGTCTAGAAGACTGCTACTGTGAGCACTGAGGGCCCCCGGAGGAACTTTACAGTGCATGGAATCATAACCCCATACTGTATCAGTGTGGGGGTATGATTCCAACATGTTTGATACCAAACACAACAGGGTTCTTTACAGCCAGTTTAGAGATGGTCATCGCATAATGACGCATGTTCACTCTATATATCATAAAAGGCTGATGCACTTACAACCCAGGAGAATGGACTCCGTGGATTGTAGGGAAGTCCTGCTCATGCAGGGGCACCTTTACACTTAGAACTGAGCACCCTGCCTTCGGGATTGAAAGGCCTGCCTTAGAGGTGACTTGTAGGTTTTTTTAAGTGCAGAGACCTCAGATATAGGGAAACCCATATCTGTCGTAAGTGGTGCTAGCACCAACTTACACAGGCTGCAATGGCAGGCCTGTAGTTACTATTTGAGTGGTCTCTCATGGGTGAGATAATACATGCTTCAGCACATGGAAGGCCCATGGGGTACATATGCCCTGGATACCTTAGTACCATATATTATGGATTTACAAGGGAACCCCAGTACAAAATCTGAAGTGTACTCACCATGTCCAATTTAGAGAAGAAACACAGAAAATGGGCTCCTGATTAGCATGATCCCAGTCACACTAGTCAATAAAACATTGCAACACCAGGCACAAAGTGCGGGTAACCATGCAGAAGGATCTACCTTCCTACACCTTCCAAACAGACAGGCACAATTAAGTTTCTCCAGCACAGCCAGGTTGGAGGAATAGCAGACTCCATGTGCCTAAGCGGAGGGTCAAACCAGCCTGCTCAGGACAATCCCCATCCTGTTCTCATGGCATGAGAGCAGCGTGGGGTTTGTACAGGGAGTCTTAGATGCTGCCCCAGTATCTGCTGGGACCAGGAAGAAGAACACAGAGGCACGATGCAGGAGGCAGCTGGCAGTTCAGGTTAGTCTTTTTCTCAATTATTAACCCCCCACCCCCTCCCCCACACCCCCTCCACATGCCTCTCTACTTCTTGTTTGTGTCGGCTGCCACTGTAAATACATGGCGTGTAAGATGCCCGAGTGAATCCATCTTTTCTTCTTACCAGGTTGAGTAGCAGCCCGAAGTGCATTTGGCAAACGATTTACTTTTCTCATAATTTCTTTCCAGGATTTATCGACCTGCAAGAACATCTTGGCTTCTGCTGGCAACTGTCTCTGAATATCTGGAGCACTGAAAATGCTTTCCAAGTAAAGCCAGTTTCTCTGACATGTCAACCATTCCTCCTACGGACAAAACCATTTTGTCATTAGCAAAACAAATCGCACAGACAAAGTGACATTGCAATGCTGCAGGTTTTTCATGGATATAGTTTTCAATTGATAACAGAATTTAAGGAAAATGTACTGCAAACTGGGGAAAACATTTCACAGTGATCTGAGTATACTTCTAGCTTCTTCATTTGTTTTAGATCCTACATGTATTACACTAGCTTCTAACTTTATTGGCCTGATTAAGGACAGTAATCTGGAAAAAATGTGTTATTACTGATCATTCTTGGTGTCCCAACATCTGTGTAGATGGCAGAATGCAAACAAATGAATGGTGTAGTCTCCTCCGGCTCACACATCGGGTATGTCATGTGTCGATGCTGATGTCACCTGAAATGACAGCGGACCAGCACCCCAATCTAAGGCAACATCTATGGCACAATTTCATATAATGGACTCCCATGCAATGCATAGCATTTTTAAACAGGAATGGGGAATTAAAGAACAAGTTACTTACCTTCGGTAACGCATTATCTGGTAGAGACTCAATCTTGCAGATTCCTTACCTGTGAATTTCCCAGGCATCAGGCTGCATCCGGAAACTTTTTGCTGAGCAATACCCCTTGTGCGTGCCGTCAGGTGGCTCCATTCGGCTCCGCGTGACGTTGTTGCGAGAGTCGGTTATGATGTCACTGTACCTATATAGGCACCACCAGGCGCGCGGACATCAGTACTTTTCGTTTTTTTCCACACCAAAAGCGCAGAGTCATGATGTAACTGACATAGTTGTGTGCAAAACTAGTGCCCTGAAAGGGGGAGTAACCCTAGCCCTACAATATTAGTACGCAATGTGGGGAGGCATGGGTGGGGCTGTAAGGAATCTGCAGCTAGATACAGTCTCTGCCAAATAATGCATTAACGAAGGTAAATAACTTGTTCATTTGATAGAGACTTCTAGCTGCAGATTCCTTACCTTTGAATTAGATACCCAAGCCATACCATCCTGGTGGTGGACTGCAGACCAATACCTTAAACTAGAAAGTCCTGCAGGACCGAGAGGGCAAAATGCCCATCTCTGCGAATCTGACTGTCCAGGCAGTTGTGTTTTGCAAACATGTGCAAAGATGCCCATGTTGCTGCCTAACAAATGTCCAGGACTGGGACACCCCGAGCCAAGGCCGTAGTCAAAGGCTTTCCCCTGGTAGAATGGGCCTTAATCCCTCAGTGGGCTGCTTCTTTGTCAGGGCATAACAGATCTTAATGCAGAGAGAAACCCAGCAAGAGATGGTACTTTTCTGCAATGCTATTTCCTTCTTTGCTTCCATGTACCATTTTAGTGGAGGGCTGCCAAAATAATATTACAAACTTCGGGAGGAAGGTCAAAAGCTATCAACTGCCGTTGCTTAATCTCCACGCATGGAAGCGCAGAGTTGACAGGTTCGGTGGAGGACCTTCCCTTCCCCATCTGCTACAACAGAAGATCCTCCCGAAGGGACAGCCTGATCAGAGGATCGCTGCTCATTTTCAGAAGCTCTGGATACCTGATTCTCCTCGCCCAGTCCGGAGCCACAAGGATGACTTGGGCCCAGTCGCTCCTGATCTTCTTCAGAACCCTGGGCCGGTGTGGTATGGGGGAAAGGCGTATAGCAGACCTGAGCTTCACTTCCGACGAAAAGCGTTGCAGAGCAATAGCCGCATTGGAAACTCCAGCACACAGTATTGCTGACACTGCGTGTTCTCTTTTGAGGCGAACAAATCTAACCAAGGTTCTCACCACTGAGAATAGAGATCTTGCAACACCTCCGACAGGAGACGCCATTTGTGATCCACTAGGCATCGATGTCTGAGTTCGTCCGACCTGGTGTTCAGAGTACCTGCCAGGTGTTAAACCACCAGGGTTATGCAATGCTGTTCCAGCCATGTTCAGAGACATAGGGCCTCTGGACTAGAGTTCCACAACCCATCCCTGCCCTGTTTGCTGCAGTAACACATGGTGGTGGTGTTGTCTGTGAGCACCTGCACTAGATTCCCCTTGACATAGGGAAGAAATGCCAACAAAATCGTTAGGAGCTCCAACAGATTTATGTGGAGCCCCGACGCTGTTGGAGGCCAGTGTCCCCTGATCTCCACCTCTCCTCTCAGGCCGCCCCACCCCAGAAGTGACGAATCTGTCACAACTGTGAGTTCTGGTTGGGGAAAGGAGAGGGGTCTGCCGTTGGCCCAATCGAGATTCGTCAACCACCACTGCAGATCTCATACAGTTCCTTCTGAGATCTGGACCATGTGGTGAGATTTCCTCCACTGAAACTTCGGGTCCCACTCCAGAGCCTGCATACGCCACCTGGCATGCTTTACCATCAGGTTGAAGGAGGCCATGAGGCCCAACAGCTTCAGAGTTAGTCTCACTGAAATCCAGGATAGAGGCTGAAACATCGGAATCATAACCTGAATATCTTGGACTCGCTGCTAGGGAGAATAGGCCCGAAACTGCACGGTGTCCAGATCAGCTAAGATGAAAGGGAGCATCTGAGAAGGAGTCAGGTGTGACTTCGGCACATTTATAAAGAACCCCAGCAAATCCAGTAGTCCGCCTTAGTCTGAAGGTGCGTCAGTGCTTCTTACCTCTCTCGTCGATGGACGACAGCTGAGGTGAAGATGAAGTCCGCGTGGACTTCTTCTTCTTCATGTGCCTCTTCCCCGAATGTCCCAAAGACCTTCAGTGGGATGAAGAGGACTTTGGGCTCTGGGAGCAGTCCCACAACCTCCTCTTCTTTGATTGGGATCTCCACGGAGTCTCGCTGGATGGTGTTGACTGCCGGGCCGCAAGGAGCTTCATCGCCCACTCCCGCAAGACCTTCAGACTCATGGGCCAGCAGTTCCAGCATGACTTCGAATCGTGGTCGCGCTCGAGACACCAGAGACAGACGAGGGGTCGAAAACCAACATCTTGTGGTGGCAGGCACAGCACAGCTTGAAACCTGCCTTCCTTGAAGACATCCTCGCACACGAAATTGGACCAAATTCCGAATTCAACACAAAACCTGCCAAAAAGCGACAGAGGGGTAGCTCTTCCCAGATTGGTGCTTAACTGGCACCGAAAGAAAAGAACTTACATCCACGCGCCTTGGTGGCGCCTATATAGGTACCATGATGTCATAACCGACGGTGCCGACGTCACGCAGAGCCGAATGGAGCCACCAAAGGCACTCGCAGGGGGTATTGCTCAATAAAACTTTTTTGGATCCAGCCTGGGGAAATTCAAAGGTAAGGAATCTGAAGCTAGAAGCCTCTATCAGATTGTCCCAGCATGTCTGGGATGCTTGAAATGTAGGCATGGAAATATGCCTGCCTTTGGG
Organism: Triturus cristatus; assembly: GCF_964204655.1. Lineage (NCBI taxonomy): Eukaryota > Metazoa > Chordata > Amphibia > Caudata > Salamandridae > Triturus > Triturus cristatus. Next base: position 1,182,339,227 of record NC_140581.1, on the reverse strand, counting down.
GGTACATTCCAAATGCCCATGTTAGGTGCCATAATTTTCATCTGGACCTGGTGAAATTGCTGTTAAAGAATATTGCCCCCAAAATGGCAGCAATGGTGGTGGAAACAGGCAGCTTGAAGGAAGATTCACCGCTATAATGGTGGCCATCTTTGAATACAACTGAACTTCCACCACCATCGTGGGAGAGATTGCGTTTCTGCCTCTCAAGTCTTCAGGACATCAACCTAGAAAACACTTTGGTTTCAGCAGCAAAAACATACACTCAGATGTCAAACAAATTTAAAGATATTAATTATTTGATTGCCTATATTGCACCTAAAATACAAAGTATTAATGGAGTCAGAGAACCTCTCATTTAACCCTTTAACCACTCTGAAGTTTGAGAAGGCAGTAGACGACATAACTATGGCACAGGTCTATTGGTACCAGCAGGAATCAGGTACAGGGTATATGGAAAAACAGGGTGCAGTTGTTGCGTGGTATTTCGTTACTCCCCCCGCAAATGGTGCAGCACCAGCAATCCTCATTTATCAGAAATGCAGTAGTATACAATACATACTCTGATTTAGAGTTCAATGGTAATTGACATAGGGGCTTATTACAAGTTTAGTCCTGGGAACGGGACCGCTGTGCTAGCGGTGGCGGTCCAACCGTTGTATTACGAGTGAGGTGGTGAGACCGCTACAAGACCTACGCTGGGATCCAGGATCCGCTGTGGCGGCGGTTTCAAAAGGGACTGAAGCACAAGTTACTTACCTTCGGTACCGATATATCAGTAAGAAACATTAGTAGTGATAGATTCCTTACATTAGAATTACCCCCAGGCGTCAGCAGTAACCCTGCGCAATTGTAGGTGGCGTCATGCGGCTCCGCGTCCGTCGTTGGCATCGTGGTCGCCGAGATGATGTCGCGGCAGCTACTTAGACGCCGCCCTTGCGCGCTGACGTCAGTTCTGTACACAACTTTCTGTGCCAGGAACGCAGAGCCATACAAGAAACTGACCACTGGTGCCTTAAAACTAGGGCCCTGAAAGGGATGACCTTAACCCTAGAAATCAGTTTGCAGAACGGGGAGGATGGGTGGGGCAGTAAGGAATCTATCACTACTAATATTTCTTACAGATATATCGTTACCGAAGGTAAATAACTTGTGCATCTGAAAGAAGCGTGTAGTGATAGATTCCTTACCTTAGAATAGATAACCCAGCAATACCAACCCCGGTGGTGGGTCTGCGAACCAAGATCACACCAGAAAGTCCTGGAGAACAGAACAGCCAAAGAAGCCATCTCTCTGGACTTGGCTGTCCAGGCAGTAATGCTTGGTAAATATGTGCAGCGAGGCCCACGTAGCTGCCTGACAGATGTCATGCAAGGGAACTCCCCATCCCAAAGCAGTAGTGGCTGCCGTCACCCTGGTAGAATGGGCACGTAGCCCCACCGGAGGCTCCTTTTTAGCCAAAGAATAACAAGCCTTTATGCACAGAACGACCCACCGAGAGATGGTCCGCTTGTGCATGGCCCGACCTTTCTTGGCGCTCACGTAGCCAACAAAGAGCTGGTCATCCACCCGGAACTGTTGTGTGCGGTTCAGGTAAAATGAGAGCGCACGTTTTGGGTCCAGACTGTGGAGCCTCTCTTCCTCTTTTGAGGGATGTGGAGGCAGAAAGAAGGCGGGCAAAGTGATGGTCTGCCCAATGTGAAAGGCAGTGACAACCTTTGGCAGAAAAGATGGACGAGTCCTGAGAACCACTTTGTCTGGATGGACAGAGAGAAAAGGAGGTTTAGAAGAAAGAGCCTGGAGCTCACTCGCTCTTCTGGCAGAGGTGATGGCCACCAGGAAAGCTGTCTTTAAAGTGAGAAGACGAAGAGGACAGTTGTGAAGTGGTTCAAAGGGAGAACACATCAGATATGTCAGAACCAGGTTCAAGTCCCACTGAGGAAGTATGAAAGGAACAGGAGGGAAAAGATGAGTAATGCCTTTTAAGAATCTATTTACAACAGGGGACTTGAAAAGGAAAGGCTGATCTGAAAGCCGTAAAAAGGCTGAAATGGCCGAGAGATAGCCCTTGATAGTGCCCAGAGCAGAGCCCTGCTGGGCCAAAGAAAGGAGGAATAGAAAGACCTCTGAAAGAGGGGCAGAGAGGGGATCCACAGCCTTTGCTGTGCACCATGCCACAAACTTATTCCACCTGCAGGCGTATACCGTCTTAGTTGAGGGACGCCTGGCTGCCAAGATTACATCACAAACTTCGGGAGGCAGGTCAAAAGACGTCAACTACCGCCGCTCAATCTCCACATGAGGAGGTAGAGGCTAGACAGGTTCGGGTGGAGAACCGTCCCCTGTTGCTGCGACAGAAGATCCTCCCGAAGAGGCAGTCGGATCGGGGGATCGATAGCCATGCTGAGTAGCTCAGGATACCATACTCTTCGAGCTCAATCTGGAGCCACAAGAATGACTTGGGCCCGGTCGCGCTTGATCTTCTTCAGCACTCTGTGTAGAAGTGGTATAGGCGGAAAGGCGTATAGTAGGCCGCAACTCCACGTGCAACGAAAGGCGTCGCCTAGTGAGTGCCGCCTTGGAAATTCCAACGTGCAGAACTGATGACATTGAGCGTTCTCTTCGGTGGAGAATAGATCTAACCAAGGCTTTCCCCACTGCTGAAAGAGACCTTGCGCCACGTCCGAGTTCAGACACCATTCGTGATCAATCATGCACATGTGGCTAAGCTCGTCCGCCCAGGTGTTCAAAGAACCTGCCAGGTGTTGAACGACCAGGGAAATGCCCTGATGTTCCAGCCATGTCCAGAGGTGCAGAGCCTCTTGACATAGGGTCCACGACCCCACCCCGCCCTGTTTGTTGCAGTACCACATGGCGGTGGTGTTGTCTGTGAACAGCTGCACTACTCTCCCCTTGACAGAGGGAAGGAATGCCTTCAGTGCAAGTCGGATTGCCCGAAGCTCCAGAAGGTTGATATGGAGCCGGGACTCAACCCAGAGACCAGAGTCCTCTAATCTCCGCCTCTCCCATGTGGCCACCCCATCCCAGAAGGGACGCATCCGTCACAACTGAGTGTTCCGGTTGGGGAAAGGAGAGGGATCTGCCATTGACCCAATCGCGATTTGTGAGCCACCACTGCAATTGTCGTGCAGTGCCCTCCGAGATCTGGATGGGATCGGACAGGTTGCCCGGATGCTGTGCCCACTGGAACTTCAGGTGACACTGAAGAGCCTGCATATGCCATCTGGCATGATCCACTAACAGGATGCAGGTGGCCATCAGGCCCAGTAGCCGGAGGGTCATCCTGACCGAAACCCGGGATAGAGGCTGAAAGATCGGAATCAGCCTGAATATCCAGGACTCGCTGCTCTGGGGGATAAACCCGAAACTGTCTAGGGTCCAGAACCGCTTTGATGAAGGAGAGCTTCTGAGCGGGAATAAGGTGTGACTTCGGCACGTTGATGGAGAACCCCAGCAAATGCAGGAGGTCAGCCGTAGTCTGGATGTGGGAGATGACTGCCTGGGGCGAGCCCGCCTTCAACAACCAGTCGTCGAGATAGGGGAAGACTGGAACCCCTGATCTGCGCAGATGAGCTACGACCACCGCCATCACTTTCGTGAACACCCGAGGGGCGCTGGTAAGGCCAAAAGGGAGCACGGTGAACTGAAAGTGCCCGCGGTCTACCGTGAACCGCAGGTAACGCCAGTGGGCCGTCAGGACGGGGATATGAAAATAAGCGCTCTGCAAGTCCAACGCTACCATCCAGTCTTGCGGGTCTGGGGCAGACAAGACCTGAGCAAGAGTGAGCATCTTGAACTTCTCCTTCCGGAGGAAGCGATTGACGTTCCGAAGGTCTAAGATAGGACGCAGACCCTTGTCCTTCTTGGGGATAAGAAAGTAGTGGGAATAACAACCACAACCTACTTCTGGCCCAGGAACGCGCTTGATGGCCCCCTTGGCAAAGAGGGCCGTGACTTCCTGCTGAAGAAGCGCAAGATGGTTCCCCGCCATGCGGTGGTACTGAGGTGGCATGGCTGGAGGGGAAGTCTCGAAGGGGAGGGAGTAGCCCCTTCAGACAATTTACAGCACCCACTTGTCCAATGTGATGTTGCGCCAGTGGGGGAGATGATGGCGAATTCTGCCACCCACTAGGAAGGCTTTGCAGTGGATCCTGCGGGGGTGGACTGACCCGCCCGCTGGCCCCCGGAACCGCCTAGACGGTTCCCACGTCCACGGCGACGCTGAGGATGTTGTTGCGCAGGCCTGTGGCTCTGGAACTAATGTGTTGGGGCACCCCTTCCATGGCCACGAAAGGAGCGAAAAGTGGAAGGCGGAGGAGGCTGACAGGCCCAAGGACTTGGCCGTAGCCGTAGCCCATGAGTCCTTAAAGCGCTCCAATGCTCTATCCGCTTTATTGCCAAAAAGGCGAATGCCATCAAAGGACATGTCAATCAAAGTGTTCTGGACATCCCCTGAGAATCCAGTTGTCCTCAGCCAGGCATGGCGCTGCAGCGCCACCGTCGTGGAAATCACCCTGCCCAGCGAGTCGGCGGTATCAAGCCCACAACAAATAGTGAACTTTCCTGCATCTCTCCAGCTGCTATAGCTCCGGACAGTTAGGCAGCACCTGCGCAACAGTATCCCACACGGAGTGGGAATAATGGCCGAAGAGGCATCTCGTGTTCACTGACCGCAGCCCTAAGCTGGCAGATGAAAACAGCTTCTTGCCAAGCTGCTCCAGCTTCTTGGATTCCCTATCCGGAGGTGTGGAAGGGAACGCGCTCTGGGAAGCGGGAGTGGGGTGTAGGGAGAGAAAGAGGGGGGTTGCCCGGAGCCAGGCAATGGCGTCGGGCCACGTTTCTGTCCACAGGAGTCCCTGTGTTGGGTCTGGATCAAGTGCCCAAAAGAACATCAGAAAGTGCGTCATTAAAAGGCAGCAAGGGCTCTGAAGAGGTTGCTGCCGACTTTAGTACTTCTGTCAGGAGGTTAGTCCTGACAGCCACTGTAGAGAGTTCGAGGTGGAGGGCCTCGGCTGCCCTACACAACACCACTGCGTAACTGGCTCCCTCCTCCGTAGCCACGGTAGGAGGAGACCGCATGCCAAGGTCAGGTGAGGTGTCAAGACCACTGGCATCCCCCAAATCCTCTGCCCAGTCCGCATCATAATCACAATGTTGTGTGAGAGGGTCCTCAGACCCCTCCCAGTCCTCCCCTTCCTCCGAAGTCTGTGAAACAGGCTAAAAATGAGGAGGAGGGACATAGGGGTAAAAAGGCCCCATCGGCCTCAGAATTGGTGTCGAGCAACGCCGATCCGACGCAGTGTCCGGTTCAGGGCTGAAACCGGGGTCGACGTCGGCGCAGGCACCGGACGACATCGGAGGTGATACCGGAGGAGGGGTCGACACCGGTGGAGGTGTTATGAGGTCAACTGGTGTCACCTGGGATCCGAGCCTAGATTCAGGGGGGTCCTGCCGCCCAAAGAGTCAGGCCATGGCAGCAACAAACTCTTGCACCTGAGCAGCCGTCGCCGACGGACTTGAAAAGGGCGGGTAGGCCGGCGGCGACGTTGCAGGCTCTGCCGGAGCCCCGGGGGTGGCACCACCCGCACCCTCAGCCGTGTCACACGACGTGTGAGGGGAAATCGAGGAGCGACAACGCTTCTTCGACTTCTTTTTGGAATGCTTCGACATACCTGACCCCGAATGCGAAGACATAGATCCAGAGGAACGATGGTGACGGCTCCGCGACCGGTCCCTCGACCTCCCACTGGATCAGGACCTTGAGCGGTGCAGGGCCGACTGCCGGACTTCCAGCAACTTTCGGGACCGCTCCCGCAAAGTCTTCGGCGCCATGGCCCGGCAGTCGGGGCACGACTTGGAGACGTGGTCGCGCCCCAGGCAGTAGAGACACACGCGGTGTGGGCCAGTCACCGACATCATGCGGTGACAGTCTCCACAATTCTTAAAGCCGGGCATCCCTACAACACCAGGAGTAGATCGATTTGAAAAAAGTGAGTCAAAAGGTCTCTAAAAACTCAGTCATAAAGTGACTGGGGGTACTAGCTCTTCCCGGACCTGCGCTTGCTGGTGCGGAAAAAGAAAGAACTGATGTCAACGCACCAGGGCAGCGTCTAAGTAGCTACCACAATGTCATCTCGGCGACCACGATGCCAACGACGGGCGCGGAGCCGGACGACGCCACCTACCGACGCGCAGGGGTACTGCTGATGAAAACTTTCCGGATCCAGTCTGACGCTGGCACTGCCAAGCATATTATGACCTGCATTTCCACTGCCCTTTTCATGGCGGGGACATGCAGGTAAGGAGGACCTAACAGGGCACCCAGGTGAATCTGGACTTGGGGGTGCATTTGAGGGGGGGACACATGCTGTGTCCCCCTGGAATTGCACCTTCGTTCCAGCACGTGTGGAATTCATGACAAGGTGAATGCCACACCATGAAGGAATGTGCTGCAGGCTCTCTTGCGGCTGTGGTGTGCTGTTCAGGCTCTCCTATGAGCCTAACATACCCGCCGCCATGAGACCACGGCCGGCCGGCCCGCCTGCCCGGGTTCACAGCGGGCTTGGTGGTCTTCCTGGGACCGCCAAACTCTTAATCAGCCCCATAGTGTGAAACACACATAGAAACAAAACACACTCTACACAACAAGTGGGGAGTATAAACACACATTTATGGGGGACTGTATGGATTTTACAAAGGACATGCCAATCAACCAATTAAGCTAACAAACAGTATTTGTAAAGCACAGCTTATCCCCCCTGGGGGAATCCAGGCGCTGGGGTACAACAGGCCATTTGTCTTAGACCCATGTCCTGAGCCCTTTCCTGAAGTCAGTGAGTGAGGGAGGGGTGCAGAGGTCGTTTCATGACTTGGCAGCGAGGTAAGCGAAGGAACGACCTCTGCTATGGCGGATGCTGGGTACATTTGCAAGGGAGACGGGGTAGAGACATCTGACTGGGTGGTGGAAGGTCAGGTGGTGGTTGATGTTGGAGGGCTTTGTAAGCATGGGTCAGCAGCTTGAAATTGCATCTTCTCTGGACAGGGATCCGGTGGAGAATGATGAGGTGGGAGGTGATGCTGGTTCATTTGGGAAGGTTGAGGAACAGTCTGGTTGCGGTGTTCTGTATGTGTGTTGTACTTGGCCCCTATTTGCAGGGTCATCCCAGAAATTTTTGACTTCCTCCTGGTATTTTTTCTGACCTGGTGTTGGTGGTTTAACCCCTTGAGTGCCCCGCCCTTTCCCCCTCCTGTGCCGGGCCTTTCATTAGCGGGCGGGGTCCATGACGAGATAGTCTCGTCATGGGCACAGCGCAACCGTGCTCCATGACGAGACTAACTCGTCATGGGCATAGAAGAGGTTAAGAACTCTGGGCACTTTATCACTGTTGTTCAGTGTTAAAGTGTGTGTGCTCTCTATGGCAAACTTAGTAAGATTGGTCTACACCTGTTTGGCATATTTAATTTACCTATCAGTCCCTTGTAAAGTGGTGTCTCATACACCCAGGGCCAGTAAATTAAATGCTACTGGTGGGCTTGCAGCGCTGCTTCCACCACCCACCAAAGTAGCCTTTCAAATCTGTCTCAGGCCTCTGCCATTGCAGGGCCTGCGCGCACAGTTTATTGCCGTTGTGACGTGGCATGCAAAGTGGTTGCCACATCTATGACTCCCCTTTTACTGCATATCAGTCACCCCTAAGGTAGGCCCTAGCTAGCCCTATGGTCAGGGTGCGCTGTAGGTAAAAGGTTGGACATGTGCCTTAACCGTGTGGCATGTCCTGGTAGTGACAAACAACCCATTTGGTTTCTCAACTGTGAGGCTGCCCTCTCATAGGAATGCATTGAGGATTCCCTGATATGTGTTTCAGTGGTATTTCCTGATATGAGGGGGTGGTGTGATCAAGTTAGGTATGTTTGGAATAGTGGTAATAAATGCTGCGTAATGGTGTTCGCAGATTTATTATCATTATTTTAAAAATGCCTTTTTTAGAAGTGGGCATTTCTGTGTGCTATGTGTCTTTGTGCCTGCCTGTTGTGTATTGCATGTCTGGCTCTGGATGACAGGGGCTGGTGAGGTGCAGTGGCTGCAGAGGGGCTGGGAAAGTCAGCGCTAGGCTGAATAGGCCGATCTGCATTTGGAGTAGTGGGAGGTGTAGCACCTGACCCTGAATTTTTATTTATTTTATTTATTTATTTTGGAATGCGCATGAATCATCCCGAAGGGATATCTCGGCGCAGTTGGATCAAAATGCAGGGCAAGGAGCCAAAAGATTAAAATAATTCAGTTTTTAATAGTTTTCTAACTTTGTAATGAACGGCGCATTCTCGTAGGTGTAGGGGAAGTTTGTTCCAAAGATGGAGAGCTAAGAAAGAGAAAGCATAGCCACTTGAGCGTGTTTTCTTAATGCGTGGTACCATGAGAAGAGACTTATTGGCATATCCCTTGACGAACCGGCGGTAATACCCAGTGAGGCCGAGGAAAGCTCGGACCTCTGTTTGGGTCTTGGGGGGCTCCCAAGCCAAGATGGTCTCTATTTTGGCCTGGAGGGGTTGCACCTTACCTCCGCCCACCAGGTGTCCCAGGTACACGACAGATCCCTGTCCAATCTGGCATTTGCTGGCTTTAATTGTTAGGCCAGCACGTTGCAGCGCCTGCAATACCTCCTGGAGGTGTTGCAGATGGTCCTCCCAGGTGCCACTGAAGACAGCTATGTCATCCAGGTAGGTCGCTGAGAAGGACTCCAGGCCAGATAGTACCTGATTCACTAACCGCTGGAATGTGGCCGGAGCATTTTTGAGCCCAAAGGGCATCACTCGGAACTGGTAGTGGCCCTCGGGGGTGGAGAACGCTGTCTTCTCCCTTGCTCCTTCGGCCATGGTAATCTGCCAATATCCGGATGTCAGATCAATGGTGCTGAGGTACCGGGCTGCTCCCAGCCGGTCCACCAGCTCGTCTGCACGTGGGATGGGGTGAGCATCTGTCTTCGTGACAGAGTTCAACCCCCGGTAGTCCACACAGAACCGAAGCTCCTGCATCGTACCCGGTGGGGCCGCTTTCGGCACCAACTGTCAGGATTTCTCCGTGGCGCCGAAGCGCCTTCCTAGCCTTCAGCGGACTACAAAGCCCAGAAGGCCAGAGTCCGGAAGAACGGATTTAAGCGCCAGGAGCGCTCTACACAGCGCGCGTAATTCGACGTCACCCCGGACCTCTCGCTTTCGCGAGAACACGGATTCCGAAGATTGAACATACAAGGAGTTGCTTCCTAGCGGGAGATTAGTTGTCGTGCTTTCCGAGTCCCGAGGGCCGAGGCGGAAAAGTCAACCGCTCGTCCCGCATTCCTGTAGCAGACGGTGAGTCTGTGTAAAAGTTCTGTTGCTGTGTCCTGGGAATACTACGGACACACGTTGTTTCAAGTTGGCAGTCGATTCGGAAGAAGACTCTTCCTAGAGCTGCATTACCGAAGATACTCTTCCCCGGGGTTTAGCGCCCCCAACCAGGTATCGAACGGAGGTCAGCAGAGGCGGCGGAATATAGCGGCGGTCACAACCGCGTATTACCGAACGCCCCATTTCCTTGCTTTTGCCTGGGTTATTGTTTATACCTACACGTTTCTTATACAGGTCCATGTGAGAGGGGTTACTAACTTTTGCAAAGAACCTGCTTTCTATGCTCCCGCGACTTTGTTTACTTCATTTGAACTATGCTCGGATTTCCGGTGAATTCCCGTCATACTTTCTCTGACAACTCTCTGTGAGGTGAAGGAAACCTTGCGGGGAAAGAGTCTGATGATAACCGGAACACCTCAATTCCCCACCAAGGAACGAGGAAGGGTGGAGAGCCTTGTGTTCATATTATTGCTGATGTATGCTTGCTGGGAGGGCTGGATTCTACCCCAAGACCCCAGGCTATTCTATTACAGGTATAGATATGGTGGCACTAGAGAGAGGGGTGTAGTGTAGCATGCAAGTCACTTCTCTTATTCTGTGCCTTTTTGTCGTTTCAGGATCCCTTCCCCGCTGTCCCTTCCCTTTACTTTCCCTCACCTGATAATTCGAAGGCCCTGTGTTTTAACACTTCAGGGACTTGGTAATATCTGGAGGTGGACTCTCACTCTACGCGACTGCATCCTGCGGAGCCTGGCCTGACACCAACACCACTGGACTAGCCCACAGGCTGCTGGAAGGTTCTATCACCCCCAGCTCCAGCATCTTTGCCACCTCACGCTGGATGCTATCTTTCACTTGGTCAGAGAGCCGGTAAGACTTGTTCTTCACCGGGGGGCTGTCCCCTGTGTCCACATCATGGGTACACAGATGAGTGATTCCAGGCGTGAGGGAGAACAACGAGGCGAACGGTCCCAGGACATGGCGACAGTCCCTCTGTTGCTCTGGGCTCAAGGATGGGGAGAGGACTACACCTTCCACCGAACCATCCTTCTCTTGTACCGCTAGAAGGTCAGGAAGAGCTTCACTCTCCTCCTCTTCGCTCCCATCCGTCACCATAAGGAGAGCAAACTCCGATCGCTCATGGTGCGGCTTCAGGCGGTTGACATGGAACACCCTGAGGGGCTGACGGGGGGGCCTTCAAGTCCACTACGTATGTGGTCTGGCCTCGTCGCTCCATAATGTCGTACGGACCAGTCCACCGGTCCTGGAGGGCACAAAGCTCCCCAGGTTCCATGACCCACACCTTCTGTCCAACGTCCAACTCGACCGTCCGAGCGTTGCGGTCATACCATTCCTTCATCACAGTCTGGCTAGCCTCTAGGTTCTCTGAGGCCGCCTTCCACAGCTTGGCCATCTGGCTGCGGAACGCCAGCATGTAGCTGACAATGTCACGGGGAAGCTTCTGCGAAGTCTTCTCCCACCCCTCTTTCACTAAACTGAGGGGACCCCTAACGGGATGGCCATAGAGCAACTCAAACGGGCTGAACCCGACTCCCTTCTGCGGTACCTCCCTGTAGGAGAATAACAAGCAGGGGAGGAGGACGTCCCATTTACGCCTCAAGCCCTCTGGCAGGCTCCGGATCATACCCTTCAATATCTTATTGAAGCGCTCTACAAGTCCGTTAGTCTGGGGGTGGTAAGGAGTGGAGAACCGGTAGGTCACCCCACACTCCTTCCACATGGCCTGCATGTAGGCCGACATGAAATTTGTGCCCCCGTCCGACACCACGACCTTGGGGAATCCCACTCGGGTAAAAATCCCCAATAGTGCCCGCACCACTACCGGTGCAGTGATTGTCCTCAGATGAATAGCCTCTGGGTACCTTGTGGTGCGGTCCACCAAAACCAGAATGAACCGGTGTCCCGCTGCGGTCGGAGGGTCCAATGGCCCAACAATATCAATACTGACCCTCTCAAAAGGGGTCCCGACCACGGAGAGCGGTTCCAAAGGGACCTTCAATTTAGTCCCAGTCTTGCCACTTGCCTGACAAGACTTACAGGTCTTGCAAAAGGTGTCTGAGGAAATCCTCATCCTGGGCCAATAAAAATGAGGAACCAACCATGCAAAGGTTTTGTCCTGGCCCAGGTGTCCGGCTAAGGGAATCTCGTGCGCTAACTCCAGCAGGAAGGCCCGGTAACGTTGGGGGACCACTATGGCCCTCGAAGATCCATGTACCGGCACCCTGGGCTCACTGTATAGGAGACCATCCTCCCAATACACATGATATCCTCCCATCTCCTGACTGGCCACTTGGGCTTCGGCCTGTCGCCGCATGCTTTCAAGCGTGGGGCACGCCCTTTGTGCCTGACAAAATTCCTCCCGGGTAGGCCCTCCTTCCACATGCCAGTCAGCAAGGGTCGGCAAGTCCTCCACGGGAACGACATCCACCTCCACGGACTCCGGGGGCACCTCTGCGGCCTCCCCATCCATCTCACGGGGCGTGTCCTCTACCACCTTCTTCTTTCCTCTTCTGGTGTTGGGTTGGGCCATGATTCCAGGCTCCAACCCAGGGTGAGTTCCATGCTGGGCAGCCATGGACCGCGTGACTACGCAAGTCCACCCTGGTAATCCCAGCATCTCGGTGTGAGCTCGAAACTCGACATCTTTCCACTTGGTGTGCTCCAGGTCGTTCCCTAGCAAGCACCCCACAGGCAAGGCAGGGCTCACCGCAACTCTTAGTAGGCCTTTGACTCCTCCCCACTCAAATGGAACACGAGCCACTGGATAGTGACTCACACTGCCGTCAGCCAATACGGCCGGATGGAACTCCTCAGGGACTACTTGGTCTGGGGACACCAGCCGCCTCACTACAGTGGTCATGCTGGCACCTGTGTCCCTCAGAGCCTCCACCTCCTCTCCGTTAATTCTCACCCTCTGCTGATATTTAGCAGTGTTCGGGGGCAGGGACACTACGGGGACCACCTCTCTATCCACGAGTGAAACCAGGGTCAGGCCTGTCCACTCCCCTTCCCTATCTAAGGGCAGCTCCACCCCAAGCGCTATACTACTCACCCCGGGACTTTTCCCGCCCATTGGGGCTGGGGGTCGCTTGCGACACTTGGGATCTCCCTTGTAGTGTCCAATCTCCCCACATTCGTAGCACCGCACAATCCTTGGCTGCTGACTCCTGTCAGGGTAAGAGGGTCTCGTGGAATTGGACGGGGGTGGGGTTCCTACTCCCTTCCCAAACTTATTTTGGGGGCCTTTAGAGAACTCCACCTTTTTATCTCCCCCCTCTTTCTTCTGGGGGAAACCCTGTCCGCCTTTCGGGCCATCTCCCCTGGGGCCCTTGTGAGACACCCGGGTGCTCACCCAAATATCTGCCTCCTCCGCAAGCTCACGGGGATCCATCAACTTGCGGTCCACCAGATGTTGGCGCAACTCCGGAAAGCACTTATCCAAGAGGTGCTCCCGTAAAAAAAGATTGTACACCCCTTGGTAGTCCTGCACCTCGCTGCCACGCACCCAACCATCTAGTGCCTTTCTCGCATAATCAAAAAAATCCACCCATGTCTGTGTGGACAGCTTATGGCTGCCACAGAACTTCTGCCTGTACCTCTCGGGGTTAAGACCAAATTTTTTTAGTAAAGCCTCTTTCATGGGGGCATACCTGACCTGATCCGCCTTGGCCAAATATAGCAGGGTGTCCCTGACATTGGGAGGTATATACCGATATAAACCACCTCCCCAATTACTCTCGGGTACCCCCATGGGCAGTCAAGGCTACCTCGTATGCCTCCAACCATTTAGCAATGTCGCCCCCCACTGTGTAATTGGCAATGGCTTCCTTAGGTAGGTAGAATTTTGACTCGTGAGACTCCTTAGGTATGCTGCCACCATTGTCCTTATTGGACGCATTCAATTGTAGGGCGCGCAGCTCCAACTCTTTCAGCTGAAGCTTGTGCGCCAGCTTCTTTTCCTCCATTGCCCATCTCTTGTTCTCTCTTTCTCTTTCATGTTCCAATTTTGCTAGCTCCCACTTTAATTGCCTCTCTTCCCCTCTCGTACTCCTCTGGAGACGCGCTCCTCCTAGACCCTGTCCTACTACTGGCCCCAGAACGTCTCCCCTTGGGCACATTTTCAGACATATCCACATTAAGTATGTCTAGTACTTCCTGGGCGCTCCCCTCCTGAGGTGCATCTGACGCATCCTGTCCCTCATCCTCTCTCCCTTCTGGGTGGGCCTCTACCCATGCCCTTATGGCGGTACGGAGTTCCGGTCCTTTGGCCCTCCGCACCCCAGGCACCCCCATCCCCTGCCCGAACTCTCTCAGTTGCTTCACTGAGTACCCCTCGAGTTCAGCTAACCGGAATTCCATCTTGACAGGTGGGGACCTAGATACTAAGGAAGAAATTCCTAGGATATGGGTGACAGTTACCAGCTAACCAGGATTCTTTTACACTCTCAGCCTGGACAGTGGAATCAATAAATGCAGCAAATAATAGTTGCAGAGCTTTGAAACAACTGGCGTTTAATTGTGGCGCCCTCCGCTTCACGGAAGGGTGCTGTATGGTCACAGGTCCTAATATCCCACCGCTGCCACCAATGTAAGACCTGGGGTCTCCAGGCCCTAAGGGGGTAACGTGACACGAGCGGCTGGGCACTCAAAGGCTTGTGTGTAAAGCGACCATACAACACACGCATCCTCTGAAGCAAGGAACGCACACAACAAGGGACGCCACACTGTAGAGATTTATGCAAATAACTCAAGTTTATCCAGCAGTTCAAGATAAATGCAGTTCATGGGATAACAAGGCAATTTATAGGATATAAATGCACTTCATGAGATATAAATGCAGTTAATGAGATGACAATGGCAATTCACTTATGTCAGCGTTTGATCCGACAGCACCATATTCAGCCGTATGATATTCACTAGTATGATATTCAACAGTATGATATTCACCAGTAGGTTATTCACCAGTATTTTTCCTGCAGGCTCTAGGCCACCCTTGTATATCTTACTCCCCGTGGTAGGGTTTGGGGATTGTAGCGCCACTCCTGGGGGCGTGCAGGGACCCAGGGCAGACCTCACGGGCCTACCGCTACCTTGGTTACCTGTAGCGCCTCAGTGGCGATCACCCCGCTCTACGTGCTAAGCGGGCCTTGTACACCTCGGGACAAATCTGACGAACACCTTCAGAGCAGAGCATTAGAACATAGCGCCACTCGTAACCAGTAAGCAGTGAATTCTTCAGCACTGAGCATTAGAACATAACGCTACTCGTAATCAATAGCAATGAATACTTCAGAACAGAGCATTTAGAACATAGCGCTACTCGTAATCAATAGCAATGAATACTTCAGAACGGAGCATTTAGAACATAGTGCTACTCGTAATCAATAGCAATGAACACTTCAGAACGGAGCATTTAGAACATAGCGCTTCTCGTAATCAATAGCAATGAATACTTCAGAACGTAGCATTTAGAACATAGCGCTTCTCGTAATCAATAGCAATGAATACTTCAGAACGGAGCATTTAGAACATAGCGCTACTCGTAATCAATAGCAATGAATACTTCAGAACGGAGCATTTAGAACATAGTGCTACTCGTAATCAATAGCAATGAACACTTCAGAACGGAGCATTTAGAACATAGCGCTACTCGTAATCAATAGCAATGAATACTTCCGAACGGAGCAGTTCACGGAGCACAACGATTCTTACGGAGCGAGCCTCTCGCACTCCGGTGCAGTTCGTGGGGCACAGCGCTCCTTGACAGTCTGCAGAACAGGGGGGCAATCCCTCGGAGGGGTCACAGTCCGGGGTTAACGGGGGACTCCCACGGAGGGGGAACCAGGGTCTCAGGGTGCGGTGCTGCTCCCGGTCGATAGGGGGCACACCGGGGTCCTTCCCAAGCCTCCCGGCTTACCTTGATCACGACGTCTGGAGGCGTCTAACCCAGCTCCGGCCTCCGCAGTTGATCCTTCCATGACGGGGGCAGGCCACTGCCTCACGCACCTCCCTCAGCAGCTGCAACGGCAGCGACGGAGCCCCGGGCTTCTCCTCGGGCCTCGTGACGATGAGGGGCACTCTTCCAGCCTCGGGGCCGCAGCGGTGAGCGCGCTTCAGCCTCCACGCCACAGGGGGGGGGGCTCAAATTAAGCTGGGGAGCTCCGCGCTCAACGGAGCACGCTGCCGGGGATCCCAGGCCAGGTCAGGGAGCGCAGGGTTCACAGCGCTAAGACCGGGTTGATCCTCAGCGATACCACAATCGGTTAGGCATGTAGTTTCGATGTTCAGTCTTGACACGAAGTCACAGCATTCAGTTTCAGTATTCAGTCGTTCTATAAAGTCTTAATGGCGCAGATGTCTCTGGCGCCCTTGGGGGTTCTGTTCCTGGGGGTAGGGAATGAGTTGGCAACTAGGTCCTTCCTAGTCAGGCTGGGCAGAGGTTCCCTGGGTCCTCCTACTGCTGGGCAAGATCAGTGGGTTTCACAGGATCCCTCACTCACTTAAGAGGCAGCACCTAAATCCTGTCACTCTCAGAGGCATAAGTCCCTGGCTAGGCCCTACCGCCTACACTCCTGCATGGATTCTCCAGCTCTGCTTTACCCCACTGGCCAACTAACTAGAAAAAGTTCCCTCCCTCACTTATGTATCCCTAGGTCAGGTGACCTCTAGCCAAGGCGGCAAAAGTAAAACCACACCTCCCTTCTAGAAGGTTCCAGCACATTCCAGGAGCTTCCCCATTCTACCTATGGGACAAAAAAGGGGGGCTGGTGTCGCAACATTGTTGTGGGGTCCCAGCCAGCTCCTGGCAGTAGGGTGCTACTAATAAAGACCACTTTGCAGTAGCAGGGGTCTGAAGCAGCCATCTTGGGAGAAGGGAGCACCTGCACCTTAACACTGATTGGCAATGAAAAGGCGCCCGGAGACCTAAGTCCAACATCAAAATGAGGGTGGAAAAAATGAGGCACGATCAAAAATAAATGGGGAGACCACCCTAGGGCTGACAGGTCCAACAAGTAGCTAAGCCCCTTACATTTAGTCCTTTGTGTACTAGGCAACATAACTTGAAGGTAATCAGTTTCTGCACTGGCAACCAGTGTAGTGCATGTAAGAGAGGGACAGAGGCTGATCTCGCTGGAAGGTTGTGGATTAGACGAGCCGCTGTATTTGGAATAGGACTGTGCCTGCGTTCCACAATGCAGGCTCTGCCCCCTGTGGTGTGTCTGGGGCCAGAGCCTACCCTAACAATGGAGACTGTTGTGCACTTGTTAAGAACTGGTTTGGACTAGGTCCAGTGCCCTGTTCCAGGGCAGAACAAAGACATTATGGGATATAAATATTGGGGTTGTGACTCCATGTTTGTTGAACTGGTGCTCACTTGAAGACAGGACAGGAGGACTTCTGGGAGCCAGGGGGAACCGCCACAAAGGACTTACCCTCTTCTGGAGGGCCCTGTGAGCTGGCCTGCCTGGGCCCAGCTCTACCCTGTGTTCTGGCCTGTCTGTGACCTAAGTTCTCGCCCCCCCTGTGCAGGGAAAACCTTTGCGCTTTTTGTCCTCATCAAACTGCTCCTTTGGACAAGGGCTGACAGAGCGTTTCATCTTTGAAAGGGGGGCAGAGCGCGCTTTGAGAGCGCTGTGAGGTCGAGTGCCCCAGTAAAGTATGAAAGTATTTTATTAACCGTTCGAATAATTAAAATCTTTACAGTAAAACCATCTAAAATCAATGCGCACCCCCCAAGCCTCCCCCTTCTTGTTGCAGGATCCTTATTGCCTTTAAATCGGAGTTTGGTTTCATGTTACACCAATATTACAATAAAACCCATTAAGATAACGGTCTGTCTTTTCTTTACCCATTGATTTGATTGCCTGTCCTTTATTGTCTGATAAACTGTCCCTGAGTTTCAGGAGCTAAGGAATAGTGCATTTATTAACTTGCTTCTAAGGCCTGTCTAATTAAGTCGATAAACGTTGCCATCCTTGCGAGGATATATGTTTTTATTTCCGAAAGACACCAGTCTGACGCATCCTTACATGATCTGATGCCAGAGTCCCTTAGTATAGGACGATCAGCCTTTGTCGTTCACTCATCAGTTTGGGGCAACAACATAAAAGGTGAAACCAGAATTGCCTGTGATAATTACATAGCCGACAGGAGACTGCACCATCTTCTCGCACCCATACTGGATTAAAATCCGAAATTCTAAGGGCCGTGAGCCTCATGAAAATAATTTTCCTGCGGGCCAGGGCCCCTAGTCCTTCCCGTAAGTACTGTTGAGCTTCCCCCAAAGTATAAGATTCATCCAGTGCCAACGTGATGGTATTATGGCGGAGTGCAGCTCGATCCTTTTCTGACAAAATGGAGCGGATTGCCGTTTCATGATATTTGACCAGGCTTTTTGCGAGATGTCAGGTAGAGACAAGCTATCAGCTTCAATGTTTAGGGTCTCTAGTGCTTTTCCCAACTTGATATGCCAGGGGGAGTCCTCTTCTTTAAAGATTATTGCCAGATGATATTTCAGAGTGTTATTCGAGGCTTTGAGGACCCTGATGTAGTACTTAATTAGGTCCCCGTGAAGGGCCGATTCCGGTCTACAGAGTTCTAATTCCATCCGTAGCCTAGTGTTCCTTGCATACCTAGGTGCTTGTAACACCGACTTGTGGGCTTTAACCTAAGCGGCTGCTACTAATTTGTCTCAAGCACCCGGCAATACTAAGTTAATAGCCGGAATTATTTTCCTTTAGCACCCTCAGCACGGGATCTGCTGTTGGGCTGGACAGGCGTTGGCTTAAGCATCTCAATGTTAGGATTACACTGCTGGTTTTGGCAATTAGGTGTTTTGTATGTCTTGCCGGAGTAGTCCTCTTGAATAGCCAAACCCCAAGATAATTATAAGCTGCTGTTGTCCCAATTTGGTGGTCTCCCAGTTTTCAGGTAGCTTGCTTTTTGTGGGAATATCTACCAAATATCATTATCTTCGTTTTGCTCTGGTTGACTGTCAAGCAATTTTCCTTGATGTACGTTCCCAGCTCCTTTAAAGCTCTTTGAAGACCAACCCTGGTGTGAGCCAACACTACTGTATCATCAGCGTACTGGAGGATTGCCAATCTCACCTTGCCTAGTCTCGGGGGAACTAGGCTAGCATCTTTCAGGGCACTCCCCATGTCTGCTGTATAAAGATTGAATATTAGTGGGGCCAAGACGCAACCCTGCTTCAGGCCATTGTTGGTATCAACTCTTGATGATAAGGCTGTGGGGCTCATCTTAACTTGAACCCAGGTCTCCTCATAAAGAGCTATGATTGCTTTTAAAAGCTTTGTTGGAATCCCCCAGGCTGTCAGTTTTCCCCAAAGTGTGCCCCTATCAACTCTGTCAAAGGCTGTGCTGTAATCTATGAAACAGCAAAACAGCGGTGGATGTCAGTCTTTGACTGCTTGTTTTGAGAGGTAGGCCAGGGCCATGATGTTGCCCATTGTTGGTTGAACTGTTTGCCCTGAAGCCTGTCTGATAGAATGGCAAAATGTTGTTGTTGGTTGCCCAAACCTCCAACTCTTTCAGTAGTAGTTTCGCATAGGCTTTGGCTTCTACATCAAGCAGGGCCCCTAGCCTATTATTGGCGGGCTTGGAATGATCACCATTTTTGTGGATGGGAAAAAGAACAGATCCATTCCATGATTGTGGTATTGTTGCCGTTGCGCAAGCAAGGTTGTATAGAGGGGTAAGAATTGAGGCAAAAAAAGCTTGAGCTGATTTTAATGCCAGGGCTGGGATGCCATTGGGTCCTGGGGCCCCATCATTTCGCAATCTCCTGATCACCCTTGTTGTCTCTGGTTCTGAAAAGCCGTTTCCCTCGGTCGTCTTTATTCCTACCTCCTGTTTGCTCTTGGAGAGGGGTTCCGTGTAATTGCTTGTTTTCGAGAACTTCTTGGGAAGGACATACTAGTAAGCTGGTCGGCCTCTGGTGTATAGTCCCATTACATACGCTTCCCACTCATTGCTTGCGATATTGTTCTCCTTGCTCCCAGACTGGGAGTTCAAGCGGTTGATATATCTCCATAGTTTGGCATTGTTCTTTTCCTTTATCAGGGCAAATACTGTGAGCCATTTCTGTTCCATTTCCTTTCTTTTAAACTTGCCTACTTTTTCCCTGTGGGCTGATCTCAATGCAGCTAGCAATGTTCCTCTTTTCTTTTTTGCTCTAAGTGCCTTCATGAGAGCGCATTTGCTTTGACTCAGGCACTTTGGTGCTCGTGGCTTCTTAGAGGAGGAGTCCTTGTTCGAAGGCATTTTTTTTGCAGTGGTTTTTGCCCAGATTCTGCCAAAGATCATCTGTCAGAGCTTCCCAATGACCTATCCCCGTCGGGTAGGCCTCCCACAGCCTGCGAGCTTACCACATTGATGCCCACTCCTGAATTTTAATTCTGAGTTCAGTTGACCATTTTATTCTTGTCAGTGCTCTAAAGTGTTCGTCTCCTGTGGCTTTGCCCATTACTTTCTGGAGATCTGCAGATTCCACTCCCAGGTTGAATGTTGCGCATAGAGGCCTATGATCACTTTCCCCTCTGTCATCAACCGTGTAATTCAACTTGTTAGCCAATTTCTCGTTGATTAGAATATAGTCAAGGTGGATATGTTCCTGAATGACGGTTTGGGACACCACATAGGTGAGCATTGTTTCTTTATATAGTGAGTAGACTGAAGTTTGAAGTTTTTAAGAAGAGAGAGCAGTGGGCCTGCCTTGTGCCCTGCCCTTTATGTTGCTTACCTGAGGCCCCTTCCAGTCCTCTCAATTTAAAATCACCGGCGATGATCACATTATAGTGCTCACATTTGATTAATAATTCTTCCATTGTGGTGATGGCTAGTGTCCGTGCCGGATTTATATAACAGTTTATTAATAGCAGGTTGAACGGCCGGTTACTTGCCCATAGCCCGGCAATTGTCATAGCTTGCAGGTCTGGCACGTTTACTCTTATTTCTGTAATTTTAAGTTTACGGGCATGACTTATAAAGATCAAGAGGCCCCCCGAAGGACGTCCAAAGATGTTCTTTTTTGTAGCCTTTACCCGATGTTAGTGGAAACCTGCTATGGGGGTTGATATCATTGTCCATGTTTCTTGCCAGCATATAATATCCCCTTTTGCAAGGAAATCCAGTACTTCCTTATTCCCTGCATTTTTGCTTAACCCTGCGATGTTCCATGAGATGAAGTTAGTTCTTGATGGAAGTCAATGTTAGGTGGTTGATGTTGGTCTTCTCGCCCCGCCATTTTCCTTCCAGCACTGCCCAGAGTTTGTCTTAGGCTAGGGATACTGTTGCCAATGATCCAATCTTATAGCCTGCTTGGATTGACCCATTAACACTCTTTGCAGATTATCTCAATGAGAGATGGAGATGTTTATTGGTGTACTTGGGCGTTCTAAAGCGTTTTCCCCGTTTTCTGTAGTGGTTTGTGCCCTTCAAGATTGATACGACGCCCTGCCTCTCTTTGTGAGGTATGAGGATGGAAGGATATTTGGTTGAATGGGTTCTGTTATATCTATGCCCCAGTCTGCTAGTTGTTGAGCTTCACCAAGGACTAACCGTTGGAGAGATTTTTCACTGAATCCCAAGAAAGTTGAGTCGCCATGACTATCACCAGATGTCCTTTTAAACTTTACCCACTCCATATTTTCTGAAGTGATCTGGGACAAGGACGTAACATGTCCAAAAAGTCGAAGGATGTTGGTTCTATTTAGAATGTCATAAGGGCCTTCCATATGATATATGGGGGTTAACACCACCTCATATATTGTGGGATTTTCCTTGGAGTGTTGTATTTGTGTGGTCCCCCCAGAGCTCTGGCTACTTAGTCCCAGGTTTGGGGAGGACTTGTTGGGAATTCGCCACTGTTGTTCGCCATCAATACTATTTTTACTTCCTGCCCAGCTCTCTTTTTTCTTCTGGTCTGTTGAGGAAAGTGTAATATACTCCTTCGGGCCTTTGTAATCCTCTGGTCTCAGTGGATCCTGTGGCCTTATTTGTGTGCAAGCTTCCTCCTTTCCCAGGCTGTCCCTGTATGTTGCCACCTGGCCCGTGTTTGATGTTAGCCTGTTGGTTATTGGGCCGCTTGAGCACTACTTTGTTGCGTTGGGCCATCTCTTTTTTCGGCATTGTCTTTGTCTTCTGGGGTTCCCCGGGTCCTATTCTGCTGTTTAAAATTAAAGATTGGGTAAAGTGGCATTGGGGTGCTTTCCCCCCAGGTCTGTGTCTCTTCAGGATTACGGGCAAGATTGATCTTCTTTTCAATTTCGATCTCTTCAGCTATTTTTCAGCTTCTTCTTTGCCCTCCTTGATAAGAGGGCTTCTGACCTTGCTCCTGTTACCCCTAGAGGTAGTGTTAACTGATCGCGTGGGAAGGTGGGAGGGGGGGGGGGGTGTTGGGCGTTGCGCTGATTCTTTGCCCTCATTGACAATGGCCATGACCATGACCATATCCATGTCCTGATGCCAGTGAATCTGGGCTTCAGTCCGTGAGAGGCTGTTTGCCACTCCAGTTGGCTTCCTGTCAAGTTCTGCGGATTCTGTGTGCTGCTGCTGCCCCCGGGGCTCAGTGTCATTGATCCTTTCAGAACTGGGTTTACTAGTCTCCCCTTTGTTTACCACTTTATGCCCACTAAGAGGGGGCTGAGCCAGTCCTTTCTGTTCCCATTCATCGTGTTCTTGGTCCCTCTCATTGGTAGACAGCCAGCTTCCTTGCCCCAAAAATGGAGATTCCGGTGGGGGTAAGGGATGATTCAATGAGCTCCTGGCTGGGTTCCTGTGCTTGGGGTAGAGCACTGTGGTCTCATCAACCTTTTCAAAGGACTTATTTTAGAATGATGGACTGTCTGGTGCTTGGAAATAGTGAGTAATGAGCCCCTGTTGGGGGAAGGGGGTGTTGAGGAGAGCTCACTCTTTTCTGCTCCGACTCCTGCTTTTGAATCTGGCCATACTTCTTGTGACCCTTGTTGTGGGACGTTTGTTTGTGCTTTCTTCTGACTCCATCTTCTTTTGGCAGTTTGGTTTCCCTTTGAGCATTGTTCTTCCACTCCGAGTAGAGAGGGTGTAGAGAGGGTCTTGGGAATTTGTCACCCTTTATATTGCTCTCTTCCTAATGTGCTCCTTACACCCACAAGCTTCACAAGACTCCCCCTACTGGCCCTTCTGACCCTTCGGGTGAGACTATGATCACCGAGTTTTGCTGAAGTTAATGCAACTTGCTTGTGGGCTGTGCGTATCACATGTTCTATTTAATTGGGCTGTCAAGGGGTACTCTCTTGGAGGTGGCTGGAACTTTCTGCTGTGATCGTAACTGAGGCTGTGCTTAAGGATATCATCTTTTTAGCCAACAACATGCAAGTCCCCTTCCTCCTGAGCTTCTCAAAGTCCATCCTTGATGCTTTGATGGTCTTAAGCCCGCAGATATTAGGAGCCCTTTGTGATGTTGTGATGTTTTTGGAGTTTATGCAATTTTTGCAGTTTTACAAACAAAAATGTATTGTATTGTTAGAGCGGCCACAGCTTGCTGATGGCCCCCCTCTGTTGGCACACGTTGGCACGCCAACCGCTCTCCACACTCCACACTCACCAGGGTATCGAAGGCAGGACGTCTCCCAGGTCTCCCAGGCCATATCCCCGAACCGGGCACCGTGCTCTGCGTGTGGCTCCGAAATGGCTCCAAGATGACTCCCAGAGTGGCAAGGTGGCAAAGCGGTAGCAGAGCGGCTGGGCTCCCACTCTCCCGCGCTCCACGCCTTCCCAATCCGAACCCGGCTCCTTGCAAGCACTGTCGTATTTGCCGATATGCCCCCTCAGCTCCTCTCTGCTCCTCACCGCTCGCTCGCCGGCCTCCCCGATTGTGTGCAGAGGGGATTTAGCCAAAATTTATCCGGGGAGCGGCGGGGGGGTGCAGGGTTCGCGGTACCCGGCAAGGGAATGACCACGACGCTGCCGCTTCGTTTCTGCTTTCTGCGCTGCTTTCCGCTCATAGACTTGCACAGCTGCTGCTCGTAAACCTGATTATCAAGAGACCTGGGGGAACGCTGGGTGGTAGGATATTTGTGGATCCACATAGATTCCAGAACTTTCCCACACAGAAATTTGAGAAAAAAGTGATTTTTTTCAGCTAAATGTGAGGTTTGCAGGGGATTCTGGGTAGGAAAACGTTGGGGGACCTACGCAAGCCATACTTTGCGGGACTCCCCCGGGTGTCTAGTTTTCAGAAATATGTGGGTTTGGTAGGTTTCCCAAGATGGCCGCCGAGCCCGGGGCCAAAAACACTGGTGACTCCCATTGCAAAACCAGGTGGTTTTGTGATAGGTCATTTTGATGTCTCCTCAATACGTTTTGGGCCCTTGCCTGTCGTGGGTACTTGACCGACCCACGTGAGTGAGGTACCATTTATATCGGGAGACCTGGGGGAATGCTGGGTGGTAGGAAATTTGTGGATCCATGTAGATTCCAGAACTTTCCCACACAGAATTTTGAGAAAAATGTGATCGTTTTATCAGAATTTAAGGTTTGCAGGGAATTCTGGGTAGGGAAATGTTGGGGGATCTACGTAAGCTATACCTCATTGAACTCCCCGGGGTCTCTAGTTTTCAGAAATGTGTGGGTTTTGTAGGTTTCCTGTTAGACCTGGCACCTTGGCGTGAGTCTCCCTTCCTCTTTTTATCGCTATGCCTCATGTGTTTTTATGGTGTTGGCCGCTCAGCGCGCAGTGCCACTGCCAACCAGTGTCACGGTGCGAGTGCTCCCTATGTAAATTGTATATGTTGGTTGGATTCCATGATTGGATTGTTTGTTTTACTGTCAGACCCCAGTAAAGTGCGCCAGGAGCGTCAGGGCATGTAAATACAAACACCGCTGGTGGGCTTGCAGCACTGGTTGTGCCACCCACAGAAGCGGCCGGTAAAATATGTCTAAGGTCTGCCACTGCAGAACCTGCGTGCAGTCTGGTACTGACATGCTGACTGGCAAGTGCCCACATTTGCCGGTCCCTGAAACCTTCCCTTAGCTGCATGTTAGTCACCCCTCTGGTAGGCCCACGGGCAGGGTGCGTTGTAAGCCTAAGGTAGGACAAGCCTGGATGCGTGGCATGTCCTAGTAGTGAATGACCGCCATCTTGTTGTTCACTACTGCAAGGCTACCCTGTTCTCATAGGCCAGTATGGGCGGCTTGGATTGTTACACCCTATGATCCTAACCGACCCAGGGAACATGGTAGAAGATCGAGTTTAGTATGCCTGAACTCGGAATAATAAGGTACATCTTTTCCCAAGGTTTATTTTAATATTCCGGGTATGCAAATGCCGCTTTTAGAAAGCTGGCCTTTGCTTGCCTAAACATTTCAGCCCGCCTCTGCGTGATGTGTATCTGATGTCTGGCTGGTGTGAGTGACAGGGCTGGGGAACCCAGATGGGCAGGGCTAGGTAGCCTGGTGGTGAATAGGACGATCGACAGGTAGATGGGTGGGAGGAGTACTCCTAGGCTCTGAATAGGACAGTGCTCTGCCACCTCAATGCCGGCTCCGCCCCCTGTGGAGCGTCTGAGGACTCTGCCCTGCACAATATTAAGAGGAAAAAGAGAGTACCTGCCGCGAATACATAAAACGAAGGCCCTAGGAGAGGGTCCAAATGCTTCAAAAACAACAACCAAGGGCAGACCAGACCAAAGTCAGAAAAATGAACAATTAGGATCTGGAGAAAGAAGAGTGTTTTTAGAAAAGATCTTTTTTATTTATTTTATAGTGATAATAATTGTAGATAAGAAATTCATTTACAATGTATATGATGAAGAGTTAGACAGACTAAATCAAAATAGGTAATCAGACAAAACTTCAAAATAATACAATTTCAATACAGGCAGTAGCTAATGGTCCCAAGGGTGCTCCTTCAAACAAGACAAACATTCATACCAACAACCACATAGGGAAACATATAATGACAATACACTTTTATAAAAACATGCAGCAATGTGAATTAATTGTTTCGCAACAGAATTCTAGGACAATTAACGGACTAAACACAGTCCAAGCGGCTAAAAAGGCATACAACAAAATTCCACGTTGGTGGTGGCCGGGGGTGTAATAGCACAATGCCAACGCGCGTTTCGGTGATCAAGCCCCAACAGGGGCTGCACCTTCTTCAGGGCGAAGGAGAACACAGATGGAGGGACAGGCACACCATTACGGAAAGAAGGGGTCAAAGCGCTGCTCACGGAATCATACGTTCTTCTTAACGAGAACAGAACCACACACAGGTTCTCAGGAGGGATAAGAAACCGCACCCGACGATGCTGATCGTTATCAAGAAAGGAGGCAGGTTTGTAGAAGAATGGAAGCCTCGCTGGATCCAAAGCCCGTAGTCAGGTCATCTCTTGTTGTAGAGAAAAGTTCCTTTTCGGAGAGACAGCGGATAAACCAAGCGCCCCACACTAAGGTATATATATGCGGTTTTTTAAAAGAGGACAATGGTAGGGCATATACCGTATTAAGTTTCCATTGATCGGCAATCAGACAGGCTTCACACGCAGATCTCTACGGAATCGCTAACAATCAGCGACTTCCGGGAACGGACGGAAGTCGCTGATTGTGAGCGATTCCGTAGAGATCTGCGTGTGAAGCCTGTCTGATTGCCGATCAATGGAAACTTAATACGGTATATGCCCTACCATTGTCCTCTTTTAAAAAACCGCATATATATACCTTAGTGTGGGGCGCTTGGTTTATCCGCTGTCTCTCCGAAAAGGAACTTTTCTCTACAACAAGAGATGACCTGACTACGGGCTTTGGATCCAGCGAGGCTTCCATTCTTCTACAAACCTGCCTCCTTTCTTGATAACGATCAGCATCGTCGGGGGCGGTTTCCTATCCCTCCTGAGAACCTGTGTGTGGTTCTGTTCTCGTTAAGAAGAACGTATGATTCCGTGAGCAGCGCTTTGACCCCTTCTTTCCATAATGGTGTGCCTGTCCCTCCATCTGTGTTCTCCTTCGCCCTGAAGAAGGTGCAGCCCCTGTTGGGGCTTGATCACCGAAACGCGCGTTGGCATTGTGCTATTACACCCCCGGCCACCACCAACGTGGAATTTTGTTGTATGCCTTTTTAGCCGCTTGGACTGTGTTTAGTCCGTTAATTGTCCTAGAATTCTGTTGCGAAACAATTAATTCACATTGCTGCATGTTTTTATAAAAGTGTATTGTCATTATATGTTTCCCTATGTGGTTGTTGGTATGAATGTTTGTCTTGTTTGAAGGAGCACCCTTGGGACCATTAGCTACTGCCTGTATTGAAATTGTATTATTTTGAAGTTTTGTCTGATTACCTATTTTGATTTAGTCTGTCTAACTCTTCATCATATACATTGTAAATGAATTTCTTATCTACAATTATTATCACTATAAAATAAATAAAAAAGATCTTTTCTAAAAACACTCTTCTTTCTCCAGATCCTAATTGTTCATTTTTCTGACTTTGGTCTGGTCTGCCCTTGGTTGTTGTTTTTGAAGCATTTGGACCCTCTCCTAGGGCCTTCGTTTTATGTATTCGCGGCAGGTACTCTCTTTTTCCTCTTAATATTGTGTTGATTCCCCTGGTAGTCCTGCCGACATCAGTTTTCAGGGGTCCCCCTTCTTAGTGGACTCTGCCCTGCACTCTGAAAGGAGAAGCCTGCATTGCGTAAACAAAGTGCTCAGAAACCAGACTGGACTAGGCAAAGGACCCCCTGGCCTGGGAGAACAAAAGATTTGCTGTATAAATGGAGGAGCCCTGCTCCTAAGAAACTAGATCCGCTTTTGACCAAGAAGAATCTCTGCCTGAGGAGGAGGCACCGGGAAAGCTGTAGGAGGAAGACTGTCCCTATCCTGGGGGATTGGCCTGCAGTGGTGACCTTGCTGCCAAAGGGGAGAAGAGAAACTGTTGCTGAAGACTTTGCTTTATTTTTACTTTCAAGACTTGTGCTTTTCCAAAACGATCTCCAAGGGCTTGGAACTGAGCTTGCCCCCTGAACTGAGCCCCAGGACCATTGGGCTCTACCTGATCTTCACTCGCCTGCCGCTGGACTGTGGTGTCCTTTCCCTCGCCGGAGCTGTGACCCTCGTGCCCCAGTCCCTCCCTGAGCCGTGCCCAGGACTGCTTAGCCGCCCCCGCCTTGGGAAGAGCCTCGCTCGATCGGAGCCGCTCCCCCTACGCTGTGCTGGGCTGCCCCTGTCACCTCGCTCGCTGGAGGCTCGCTGTGCACCTTCACCCTCCCGCCGGAATCGGCGTTGTGAGCATCTCCAAGCCTCGGACGGCCCGGACGTAATCTGCGTGCCCGGCTGCCCCGCTTTGTTCACCCGCCACCTGCAACACCCCGCTCTTGCCGTGAGCCTGAAGATCAGACACCCATCGTGAAGTGTGGGAGCCTCGGACGCCGCCTCGCCCTTCTGTCGAAGAACCGCTGAAATCCCGCACCCGCCTTTGCGTCAAGAAACAAGGTACTGTACTTACAAACTCGACCGCGAGCTCGCATCGGATCCAGGGTCCGCAACGTTCTGATTTCCCTGTCATCTGCCGTGTGCTTCCCGGGCGCCGCCTCAGCACGAAGTGCGCTGAGGCCTACAGTTACCTTGTGCCCGCCTAAAGAACTTTCCGTAACAAAGAGAACTTTACCGTATTCCTTTGAATTGTGGCGCCATCCGTTAACGTTACTGGGCCTTGTATTTGAATCTGCTGAATCTACATAAAAGCTTATTTTCAGACACTACCTGATTGGTGTCCGTTTGTGGTGCATGCAAGGGGTTTACTGTATGTGTAATTGCATTTGCTTAACCGTGTACGCCTGAGACTTAGCCTAGACTGCTCGCGCCACGCACCTAGAGGGTGAGCAGGGGTTATTCTGGGGAGTCATCCTTCGCCCTGACAAGAAGTAAAGGGTCCCTGCTTGTTGTGGGTTCACACCTGCGTCAACCAGAGCCCCCTCATTTCTAACATTTCCCTAGATGGCTGCTGAGCTCGGGGCCAAAAACCCAGGTGCCCCCCCTTGCAAAACCAGGTCGTTTTGTAATAGGTAATTTTGATGTCTCCACAATATGTTTTGGGCCCTTGCTTGTTGCGGGTACTTGACCCACCCACACAAGTGAGGTACCATTTTTATCGGTAAACTTTGGAGAATGCGGGGTGTGTGGAAGTTTGTGGTCCCATGCAGATTCCAGAACTTCCCACCACAGAAATGTGCGGAAAATGTGCTTTTTTGACAAAGTTTGCGGTTTGCAAGGGATTCTGGGTAACCTAACCTGGTGAGAGCCGCACAAGTCACACCATCCTGGATTTCCCTGGGTGTCTAGTTTAAAAAAATGTATAGTTTTGCTAGGTTTCCCTAGGTGCCGGCAGAGCTAGGGTAAAAATCAACAGCTAGGCACTTTGCAAAAAAAGGGTCAGTTTTCACTGTAAAAATGTAGTGTGTCCATGTTGCGTTTTGCGCCATTTCCTGTCGTGGGCACTAGGTCTACCCACACAAGTAAGGTCCTATTTTTATCGGAAGACTTTGGACAATGCGGGGTGGGTGGAATATAGTGGATCTGTGCAGATCCCAGAACTTTCCATCACAGAAATGAGAGGAAAATGCGTTTCTTTTAACTAAGTTTGAGGTTTGCAAGGGATTCTGGGTAACAGAACCTGGTGAGACCCAGACAAGTCACCCTATCCTAGATTTTCCTGGGTGTCTACTTTTCAAAAATGTATAGGTTTGCTAGGTTTCCCTAGGTGCCGGCAGAGCTATGGTTAAAAATCTACCAGATAGGCACTTTGCAAACAAAGGGTCATTTCTCACTGTAAACATTTGGTGTGTCCAAGTTGCGGTTTCGGCCATTTCCTGTTGTGGGCACTATGCCCACCCACACAAGTGAGGTATCATTTTTATCGGAAGACTTTGGGGAATGAGGTTTGGGTTGAAGTTTGTGGATCTGCGCAGATTCCAGAACTTTCCATCACAGGAATGTGAGGAAAATGCGTTTGAGGTTTGCAAGGGATTCTGGGTAACAGAACCGAGTGAGAGCAACACAAGTCACCACGTCCTGGATTCCCCTGGGTGTCTAGTTTTCAAAAATGTATAGGTTTGCTAGGTTTCCTTGTGTGCCAGCTGCGCTAGGACCCAAAATCCAGAGGTAGGCACATTCCGCAAAAAAGTCTGTGCCTAGTGGGCTTTCTGCCGCCCTGGCCATTGCCCCAATATGCCCCCAAGGGAGGTAGAAAGACTGTGACTATTTTGTTTTGGTTGATGGGGACATTGGAATGGCCATTCTGGGCAGTCCCCAACGCTACATATAAAAAAAAACAGCATAATCGCTGACGCCTCGTGGGCTCTCTGCCCTCCGGGGGGCAGATCAGGGGCTACTGCCCCCATCTGCCTTCTGGGGGGACAGAAAGACAGTGGTATCTTTTTTGGGGGGATGGGGTCAATGGGATTCCCATTCAGGGCAGCCCCCACCCCTGAACTTCACAAATTTACCCCTGGCGCCTAGTGGGCTTTCTGCCCCGCGACAGGGCAGATAAGGGGCTATTGCCCCATCTGCCTCCCGGGGGGGGGGCAGAAAGACTGGTATTTTTTTGGGGGTGGAGGCATTGGTATGCCCATTCTGGGCAGCCCCCACCCCTATGTATAAAAAAAACCAAATCCGTGGTGCCTAGTGGGCTTTCTGCCACCCCGGGGGCAGATAAGGGGCTATTGCCCCATCTGCCTCCCAGGAGGGGCAGAAAGACTGTAGATTTTTTTTTTGGGGTGGGGTATTTACATGCCCATTCTGGACAGCACCCACCCCTACTTATATATAAAAAAAATCCCTGGCGCCTAGTGGTTTTTCTGCCCCCCCGAGGGGCAGATCAGGGGCTATTGCCCCCATATGCGTCGCCTTCAACTGGTGCAGAAGAACAAGTTACTTACCTTCGGTAACGCTTTTTCTGGTGGATACAGTATCTGCCTGTGGATTCCTCACCTTGTGAATATCCCCTGCGCCAGCAACATTCGGAAACTTTTGTAGCAGTCCACGCCGATGAGGTCGAAGACGACGTCACAGAGGCACGGCTCTGCTCGCGACTCCGCTGACGTCACCGGCTCCATAAGAAGACCTCCTCGGCGTGATGACGTCAGTTCCGCCCCTTTTTTCCGTGCCTTCGAGGCACACGGACGGACTGACAGCAATATATATACACAGTATACACAGTACACAAAATGCATATCAACACACACAGTGTGGAAAATAAGTAACAAAGCACAAGAAATAACAAAATGCCTTTGACAGTGATAAACACATTTGAAACACCATCAATAAAATCACAGGCATAGAACCACAGGTATAGAAGGATGGACAACGGGGAGGCGGGTGGGTCAGTGAGGAATCCACAGGCAGATACTGTATCCACCAGAAAAAGCGTTACCGAAGGTAAGTAACTTGTTCTTCTGATGGATACATCTGCCAGTGGATTCCTCACCTTGTGAATAGATTCCACAGCAGTCCCCACTCCCGGAGGAGGGTGTCCACCCTCCTATACCATGCAGTCCTGAAGGACGGATCGCGCAAAATGTCCGTCCCTCCTCACCTCGGTGTCCAAGCAATAATGTTTTGCAAAGGTGTGGAGGGAGGCCCAAGTTGCCGCCCTACAAATGTCCTCCACAGGAACACCCCTAGATAAAGCAGACGTAGAAGACTTTGCCCTGGTAGAATGAGCCCTCAAACCCTCCGGAGGCTCCTTACCAGCTAGGGAGTAGCAGATCTTGATGCATAGTACAATCCATCTGGACCGGGTGCGCTTGTGCACCGCACGACCCTTTCTGCTGCCAGCAAAGCCCACAAAGAGCTGGTCATCAATCCTGTAGTCTTTTGTCCTGTCCAGGTAAAAGCTCACCGCCCTCTTAGGGTCCAAACGGTGAAGTCTCTCCTCCTCCTTGGAAGGGTGAGGGGGAGGATAAAAGGAAGGAAGGGTAATGGATTGCCCCAGATGGAAGGGAGTTACCATTTTAGGCAAAAACGCAGCCCTGGTCCGGAGCACCATTCGTTCAGCATGCACAGTCAAGAATGGGGGTTTTGAACTAAGAGCTTGAAGCTCACTTACCCTCCTTGCCGAGGTGATTGCAATGAGGAATACTGTCTTAAAAGACAACAGTCTCAAGGGACACTTATGCAAGGGCTCGAAGGGAGAACCCATAAGATAAGTCAGTACAAGGTTTAAGTCCCATTGAGGTACAATAAAGGGAGTAGGAGGAAATTTATTCATGAGGCCCTTAAGAAACCTAAGCACAATAGGTGATTTAAATAAGGACGGCTGATCCGGCAGGCATAGGAAAGCCGACAAAGCCGATAAATATTCTTTTACAGTAGCCACAGCAAAGCCTTGCTGAGCAAGAGAAAGAGCAAACTGTAAAATATTAGACAAACGAGCCTTCAAGGGATCAATTGACCTCTCTCCGCACCAGAGAACGAATTTAGACCATCTATAGGAGTATATGGATTTGGTGGAGTGTCGCCTGGCCGATAAAATAACGTCCACCACATCTGGAGGGAGAGAGAAAGAATTCAGGTTGCCCCGATCTCCAGGCATGAAGGTGTCAGCTCTGGAGGTGGGGGTGTAGAACCTGCCCCTCCGACTGCGAGAGGAGGTCTGCCCTCAGAGGGAGACGGAACGGAGGGCACGAGGAGAGGTGGAGAAGATCTGTATACCACACCCTTCTTGGCCAATCCGGGGCGATCAATATGACTTGGGCCCGGTCTTGGCGAACCTTCCTCAGAACCCGAGGAATCAAGGGTATGGGAGGAAACACGTAAAGGAGTCGAGAGCCCCAACTCAACTGAAACGCATTCCCCAACGCTCCCTGCATCGGATACTGGAGACTGCAGAACAACGGAAAGTGCGCGTTCTCGCGGGTGGCAAACAGATCCACCCGAGGAGTTCCCCACGTCCGAAAGACGTGACGAACCACCTCCGGATGGAGCCTCCACTCGTGGTCGGCGGAAAACTGACGACTGAGACTGTCCGCACGCACGTTCAGAACACCGGCCAGATGATTTGCCATCAGACAAATCTGATGGTCCCGAGCCCAGGACCATAGACGCAGGGCCTCTCTGCAGAGACAAAGAGACCCCACTCCTCCCTGTTTGTTTATGTACCACATTGCGGTAGTGTTGTCCGTCAGGACTTGAACAGACTGACCGCGAAGGGAAGGGAGGAAGGCCTTGAGTGCTAAACGTATCGCCCGTAACTCCAGAAGGTTGATGTGAAGCAACCTTTCCTCTGGAGACCAAAGACCTTTGATCTCCAGATCCCCCAGATGAGCACCCCACCCTAGAGTGGATGCATCCGTTATCACCGTGGCCACCGATGGAGGTAGATGAAAGGGCTTTCCTTGGGACAGATTGCCCTCCACGCTCCACCAAGACAAATCCGCTGCAGCTTCTCTGGAGATCCTCACAGACTCCCTGAGATCTCCCCTGTGCTGATATCACTGCTTGCGGAGGCACCACTGGAGTGCCCTCATGTGCCAGCGTGCATGGTTGACCAACAGGATGCAGGAGGCGAACAGACCGAGCAGGCGAAGGACCTTCAGAACTGGAACGACCGCTCCGTTGAAAAATAAAGGAATCATTTCCTGTATGTCGAGAATCCTTTGAGGAGGAGGGAATGCTCGACACACAGTAGTGTCCAGTACCGCACCTATGAACAGGTTGCGCTGAGAGGGCACCAGGTGAGATTTGGGCACATTGATCGAAAAACCCAATTTGTACAACAGCTGAGTTGTATCCTGCAGATGGAGCAGCACCTTCCCTGGCGACTCCGCCTTGATCAGCCAGTCGTCTAAATAAGGGAAAACCGAAATCCCCGACCTTCTGAGATGGGCTGCCACCACCGCCATCACCTTTGTGAAGACTCGTGGTGCCGAAGTAAGACCAAACGGGAGGACCGCAAACTGATAATGTTGCGACCCTACCGTAAACCGGAGATACTTCCTGTGCGACTTCAGAATGGGGATGTGAAAATACGCATCCTGCAAGTCGAGCGACACCATCCAGTCCTCCTGATTCAGCGCCTGAAGAACCTGCGCAAGGGTGAGCATCTTGAACTTCTCTTGCTTCAGATAAAGATTCAAGATCCTGAGGTCCAATATCGGACGCAATCTGCCGTCCTTTTTCGGAATCAGAAAATACCGGGAGTAGCATCCCTGACCCCTCTCCTGCTCTGGGACCACCTCTATCGCACCTTTCGGAAACAACTTCAGGACTTCCTCCTGCAGGAGAAGACGGTGGTCCTCCGAGCAAGCCCCTTGGCAAGGAGGATAATTTGGAGGGAATTTCCGAAAGGGAAGGGCATACCCATTTTCTACAAGATCTAGAACCCAGAGATCTGTAGTTACAGATTCCCAATCTTGCAGAAAATGGGTAAGCCGCCCCCCCCCCAGGACCAGCATGATCCGGAATGTCGAATCTAGGGCTGTTTTGCGGTGGTGGGAGGGGCTGAGGAAGAGGAAGATGAGGAGGAGAGTTGACGGCCACGTGAGCGACCTCTAAGTCTTCCTCTATATCCCTTGGACAGAGAGCCTTGCTGCTGCTGCTGCTGAGTTGGTCTGTAGGAACGAAAACTCGCCCTTCCAAAGCCTCTGTACCTCTTAAAAGTACCCCTCGGCTGGGATTGAAGGCCCAACGACCTAGCCGTAGCCTTACTCTCTTTGAAGCGCTCGAGAGCAGCATCAGCCTTCTTCCCGAACAGACCAGACCCATCAAAAGGTAAGTCCAACAAAGTTGTCTGGACATCCGAAGAGAACTCGGAGGACTTAAGCCATGCACCCCTCCTGGTGGCAACCGAAGACCCCATGACCCTGGCAACTGAGTCTGCTGTATCCAGGCCACTCTGTATAACCTGGCGAGCAGCCGCCTGGGCATCCGATAGAACTTCATTGAAGCCTCCTCTATCCTCCTCTGACAGTTTTGGCACCAACTTTTAGCCGAGTCCATAAGCGCATGGATATAGCGTCCCAACAGACAAGTCGCATTTGAAGATTTTAATGCCATACTGGCTGATGAAAAGACCTTCTTGGCCGATTGGTCCACCTTTTTTGCCTCCCTGTCCCCTGGGACTTGAGGAAATGCCCCTTTCGACCGTCCAGAACAAGCCGCCTGAACTACTAGGCTTTCAGGTGAAGGGTGTGAAGATAAAAATTCAGGATCCCCTGGAGCCACCCTATACCTTCTTGCGACTACCTTGGAGACTGCAGGAGCTGAGAAAGGCTTGCGCCATACATCCAGCACAGGTTCCAAAATTGCTTCGTTGAAAGGCAACAGAGGCTCTGAGACCGCAGTTGGAGAATGTAACACCTCAGTTAAAATATTGGACTTGAATTCAGTAGATGGCAATTGAAGGTCCAACAACTCTGCAGCCTTTCTAATTACAGCATGATAGGGTGTCGCGTCTTTAGAGGGTTCATCCGATGGCGGAGTGATCTCCCACTCCGGAGACAAATCCAGACCACTTGCCTCCTTCAATTCGTCGAACACCTCATCAGATTCGACCAATTCCCCCTCTTCAGCCTCATCCATCAGAAAGCGTCTCTCCTCCAGCACTCTCTGCGCCTCCCTTCTTGAACGGATCCGCACCTGCGGCGTCGGCGGCGCCGTGATCGAATCCGACGGCGCCGGCAGTGGCGTCAAACGCGGATCAGCTGGAGCAGCCGGCGTCGAACGAGGTCGAGTCAGCGCCGGCGAAGAGGGAAGCGGCGTCGATGTTCTCAGCGCCGGCATCTGCCAAGACGGCGTCGCTGGGAAGAACGGCATAAATGGTGCTTGAGGGTAAACCTGCGGCACACCCAGATTGAAAGCCATCGGACCCATCGGACCCATAGGTGCACCAGAGGTATACATGGCCCGAGAGAACACCCCGTACATTGCATTGAGATAATGCGAGGGGTCCTGACCTGGATTAGGGAAAGCCGGATACTGGTCAGGTAACACCGGACTCGGGCCTGCCGGCGCCGACGGTGGAACTTGCGGCGTCACAGACTCACCCGGAGCCTGACGATCCTCATCCTGGGCCGGAGTCGGAGACGGAGCCCGAGGACTTGCAGGATCTGGAGATGGCACCGGCGCCGGAGAGGACGCCGGCACCGGGGATTCAGCCGGAGCCGGCGAAGACACCGGAGAAGATGGAACCGGAGGCGAAGCCGGGACAGGAGAAGGAGACACTGACTCCCTTCGACGCCGAGCAGGCGATTTCGACTTCGACGTCGAAGCCTTATGATGCGACGAATGCCTCCTCTTCTTCTTATGCTTCTTGCTCTTTGAAGCATGTCCCGAAGTCGACTTGGAAGCCGACCTCGACCTCGACCTCGACCTGGATCTTCTTCTACCTCTTTTCTCCTTTTTCTTCATCCGGGCGATAAAGAGCTTTGCCTCTCTCTCCTTAAGAGCCTTCGAGCTCATTTTCCTGCAACTCGAACAACCTCCAACGTCATGGTCCGAGGACAAACACCAAACGCAATCGTCATGCGGGTCAGTGATGGACATGTGTTTGCCACATTCACGGCAAGGCTTAAAACCAGACTTCCTTGTCGACATTCTCGAAGAAAGACAGAGAATCTTCAGAATAAACACAAAGTAACAGGTAAAGCTACCAGTAATGATTCCCGAAATCCGTTGGCGTCGTCGGCGCGGAAAAAAGGGAACTGACGTCATCACGCCGAGGAGGTCTTCTTATGGAGCCGGTGACTTCAGCGGAGTCGCGAGCGGAGCCGTGCCTCTGTGACGTCGTCTTCGACCTCATCGGCGTGGACTGCTACAAAAGTTTCCGAATGTTGCTGGCGCAGGGGATATTCACAAGGTGAGGAATCCACTAGCAGATGTATCCATCTGAACACCGCAGCAAGACTGCTCTGCAAGTGCCACAGAAGGGAACACATGTCCGGTCATCTTAAGGCACTCCACTGGCTACGAATTGAAAACAGGGTCAAATTTAAAACACTTTGGGCCATATGTAGGTAGCATCACATTTACTGACTCATAAATACTGAATTTTACCGATTCGGTATTTATGAATCGGTAAATGTGATGTAGGTAATAATTCGGTAAATTTTACCGAATCGGAAAAATTCGGTAATTATGAATCGGTATTTACCGATTCGGTAATGAGGCATACCTTCCCATTGAATCAATGGGAAGGTATGCCTCATTACCGATTCGGTAAATACCGATTCGGAAATGGGGGGAGCATATTCAAGGGTGGCAGGGTGTCACATTGACACCCTGTTGCACCCCTGAATCTTGCATGTGTGCACATGTGGCGCACATACATGCCCTAAGGGCATGTATGTCTGCCACATGGCACTCTTAAATCTGCAAAATATTACTTTTTGCAAGGTATTCGTTATTTATCACCAACCTGTATTTGGTGGTAAATAACGAATTCTTAAAACTAATTTTCACTCTTTAGAGTGCTCCCTACATATGATTTCAGGATTCGGTATTTACCGAATCAGTATTTTACCGATTCGGTAATTTACCGAATCCTGAAATTATGCCTCCTACATCTCAAATAGCTAAATACCGGTCGGTAACAGGATATTTACCGAATTTCGGCCGTTACCGACCGGTATTCAGCTACCTACATGAGGCCCTTAGCCTTATGCACAGAATCAAATGGGGCAATGCCCCTAGATACCTACAAGCCCTCGTGCGAACCTACACGCCGGCTCGCTGCCTGAGATCCTCATCTCAAGGCCTTTTCTGTGTACCCAAAGTACGCCTAGTGAGGATGGGGGGAAGATCTTTCTCCCTACTGGGCCCCAAGCTCTGGAACTCCCTCCCTCAGCACCTACGCCTGGAAACCCGCTATATCCACTTCCGCAAAGCCATTAAGACCTGGCTTTTTAACCAGTAACTTGCTCCCGTCTATCCCCGGAGTCTCTCGTTCTGCTCATGTGATTAACTATTTCTTCGCGCCGGGAAACCCTTTTTGGGTAGCTGTCGCGCTTTAAAAGCCCAATAAATAAATAAATAAATAAATATGCCTCCTGCGGGGGCAGAAAGTCTTATTCCTTATTTGGGGTGGGGTGGGGGGGACAAACCCCCACCTCTGGCCTATAAAAATAATCCCTGGCATCAAGGGTGCTTTCTACCCCCGGGAGAGCAGATTGGGAGCTACTGCCCCCATCTGCCCCCCAGGGGGCAGAAAGGCTGTCTGGCAAAATAAAATGGGGGGGAGCAAAGGCCCTTGCCCTAGGGGCCGCTCCCCCCTCACTGGTGGCTACTGGGTGGATCCCTGCTTGGGGATAGCCCTCCTGGGGCGATCTCCAAGCAGGGATCCACTAGGAAAGGATACCATTGGAAAGGGGAGATTCTCCCCTTTTCAACGATATCTCTCCCAAGTGTTTGGGTGATCCGGGGGCTGAGATAGCCCCACTAGCACCGAAGCATAGGAACTAAAACTAAGATTCAGTTTCGTTTTCAATGTAATGACGACAACGCGCCATGTGTGTGATCGACATTAGATTGAAAATGAGCAAAGGGCCTCGGGAGGTTGGGGAAGCTCTTCTGCACCTCCCAAGGCCCACCCAAAAAAATGGAAATCCCTCTGCTGTTTGCAGCAGAGGGATTTTGTGCCCCTGTCCTCATAATGGAATGGTTCAGTCATGAGCACAGGAGCACTGGGTTATATTTCAGCAAATTAGTTACTGGGAAATCCGGTTTTCCTTCTGTGACAAATGTAATCACCTTTCTGTCTTTAAAGGTGGCACAGGCAGCGGGAGCATCTGTTTGTCAGCATAGTTACTGCAACACTGATGCAGCTGGGATTCACCTGCTGTCACATCCTCTGACTGCCAGAGGGTGCTGTTAATTGGAGCCGAATTGAGTGGCTCAGTTCTCTGCACACCTGCAAGCTCTTTGAATTAAAGTACACAGAGCTACAGATACACGACAGAAGCCGCACAGAAAGAAATCTTTCTCGCTTGCAGTGTGGGGTCCATATTACATTTAACATGTACCGGTCTATTTTTTGATGGTAGGTCAAGTAGTGAGGATATTATATATATGTATATATATATATATATATATATATATATATATCTATATATATATATATATATATATATATATATATATATATATATATAAATATTACAGAGAGACTGTGGCTACTGTGTAACTGTGTAGATAGGATTATAGGATTCCAGCGATAGGTAGCTCATATTAGTAGTGTGGTGATATTTTCCCCCTAATGGGTACAACGACTTGCTCTAGGAGGTGCTCTAAACTAAGGAGTAGTATAATTTACTATTCCACACCTCCTCTACTTTTGCACACACTGGAGTTGGAATAGTAAATTATACTATTCCTAAGTCCAGCGCGCCTCCTGGAGAAAGTCGTTGTAACAACTTGTGTTGTAATGGTACTGCGATGTAACAACGTGGTCGTGCGCGATGTAAACGCATGCGATTTAAAGGCTACTATATATATATGTATATATATATACCAACACACCTACTGGCGGTAGCCAGTAGGTAGTTATAGTTAGAACCTTGCTTCCATAGGAAAAGTGTTTTTTTATTTGCCAATAACTTTGGCGCTGTGTAATAAATCTTCACAAATGTTTCAAAACTAATTGTTCATTCAGGTCAGCTCCTGTCTTGAAAGTTTCGGGGTGATTTGTCAA
This sequence comes from Triturus cristatus, assembly GCF_964204655.1. NCBI lineage: Eukaryota > Metazoa > Chordata > Amphibia > Caudata > Salamandridae > Triturus > Triturus cristatus. The sequence goes on along the minus strand of NC_140581.1, from coordinate 1,182,300,124 downwards.
GCGTGGGCTGAGAAAAAAGGGGGGTCCCAAAACGTGTTTTCTCCATGTTAATTTCCGTAAGAAACTTTAGCCTGAACTGCTGAAGGGAATTACACCGAATTATGCAGAGAGATAGCTCTTGGCTCAGATAGCAGGCTTTTTTTTAAATGGTGTAAATCCGTTCAGTAGTTTTTGAGATATTAAAAGATTTACAGATATCGATATTTGAGAACTGTCAGATCTGATTGGCTGAGCCCTCCCGAGCACAGGCTTGCCTCTGATTGGCTGCCAACACTTCAAACCAGGAAGTGTTGGCAGCCATCTTGTGACTCGGTACTGAGGGAGAAGGAAAAAGGTGAGAGGAACATTAAACAAAAGAAAAGGGGGCAGGGTAAAAACACCCTGACCCCCTAGGCCTGGTCAGGGGGTCCCACAGAGACCACCAGGGCCCAAAAAAGAATTATTTAAAAAAAAGAATTGTCTGGATTCGCGCACCCGCGTAGGGGGATTAATTCCCTGTTGCTAGTGAGGGTCCCTGGGGGCCAACTAGGCCATAAAGAACCTCCAAGAGGACCTTAGGATTGAAGTGGATTTTATCCCCCAAGCAGCAGTGCGCCACAAGGTGCGTTCACAGAGTGGTGTAAAAATGGGGCATTGCCTCGTACCACTCTCAGCAATCCAGCTGTGTGGGGCTTACTGGAGGTACCTGGTGGGCTAGTTGGCGCCAAGAGGCGCGTTTGCATAGTGGTGGAGAAAGGCAGTGTGGCCTGGCCTGTAAAAAAAACTTTAGAAATTCACTGAAAAAAACCATAGATTTCAGGGACGTTATAGTTAGAAATTAGCATTTTAAAAACCTTAGAAATTCAATGAAAAAAGCATAGGTTTCAGGGACGTTACAATTAGAAATTAGCATTTTTTAAACCTTAGAAATTCACCGAAAAAACCATAGGTTTCAAGGACGTTATAGTTAGAAATTAGTATTTAAAAAACCTTTGAGGGGGAGGAGCTTCGCGCGCATCCAAGATGGTCGCGTGAGCACAGGGCTCTCCGGACCCTTGCCGCTCCTCGCAACTTATCCTGACATTATCCTGGATTTGTGGACGGATTCTGGAAGATGAACCTTGGCTGAATCCATAACTCTTTTCAGAACGTAAATCGGACCTGGGAGACCTGAAATACAGCGTCTTGCATTTTGGAGGCCCACCTGGAAGCTGTGCCCGGTGCTTTGGTGAACTGTGGGGCCGGGGAGTAGTTGAACAACAATGGCATCGGAGCCTTGCCAATGACCGCGCCCCCACTTTCAGTTTCGCTTTTGCACTTCTGCATGGCCTGATCGAGGAGCTACTTCGCGCGGCTGGGGTGTCCTCCGGCCTTTGTACTGGACTGATTGGTGCCTTTTTCTCAACTCTTTCGAGCGGGCCCTCGGACAGTCTGTGTCTGATCTGCTGGCGCCCCTTAGCTATCGGTCCGGGCGGACCCCACCGGTGAGCATCGCTCAACATGGCGGGCAAGGGGGATCCCGAGAAACGGAGGACCAAGACATCCCAGCGTGGGGGACCAGTCCAGAGTAACATCATGGATCGTTATACCCAGGGTAAAGGATCCCCCGGGCCAGCAAGTGCAGTCGTGGAGGGGTGGGGGCCCGTCCGTCCCCACGGAATTGTCGCTGCAGGACGTTATGGGCGCCATCAACGGCATAAGGGAGACCATCGCCCAGCAGTACGAGGCTCTGGCCCGTAAAATTGACACGGTTGCCATTGATGTTGCGTTAATTCGGGCAGATCTCTCTAAGACTAACGAGAGGGTTCAGTCGCTCGACTTGAGGACATCCACTCTTGTTACGGATGTATCAGACCTCCAGGCAACTCTTGGCGATCTAAAGTCGGCAAACGACACGATGTCCCGGCGGCTGGAGGATTTCGAAGGTCGGGCACGACGCAACAATATCCGTGTCATAGGTGTACCGGAGACTTCCGACAATCGTCCGGTGGACCTCATGGTCGAAGATCTCATCCTCAATCATCTTGCTCCTTCAGGCCTGAGCAAGTTCTTCGCCGTGGAGCGTGCCCATCGTGTCCCGGGCGGTAGGCCTCGACCAGGAGCTCCCCCGAGGCCTATCATTGCAAAACTTTTTAATTACAGAGACCGGGATGCGATCCTGCAGGCCTCGAGGGTGCACGGCCCAGTTAAATATGAGAATTCCTCCATTAACTTCTTTCCGGACTTCACCCAACTCGTTCAGAAACAGAGAATGGGCTTTCAGGGGGTGAAGCGCCGTCTTCGAGATCTGGAACTCAAATACTCTATGCTTTTCCCTGCCAGGCTTCGTGTGGAATATGAAGATCGGACTATCTTTTTTGAACGCCCTGACACCGTGAGTGACTGGTTGGATTCCCTGCCGGACCGGGGCGAACGACCCGGGCGTACTGGCGGTGCCGAGGGCGGAGGGCCTCTGCAGGAATGATTCTTGGTCCTCCACTTTGACATTTCCTTCTGCGCCCAGCCAGGTTCTACTTCAACTATATATTTTGTCTATTAATGTTTCGTTTGGGTGCGGGCGGGGACGGGTCCCTTTCCTCCTCTAGGGTCTTTTTGTAGCATGGGATTGTTAGGGCGACAGGCACACTGCAAGTTGGGGGGGCTGTATAGTCCGCAGGGGTGCAGGGTGGGGGGAGTTGCAATGATCTGGGGGTGGGAGGGTGGCAGTGGTTGTTGGGTTGTGTGTTTTTTCTTTTTAAGGCGGTGTGTTTGTTCCTTTTCAGTTTCAGGTGTCTGGCTGTGTGCCCGGGGACTCCAGCTTCTTGTGTTGGGATGGGGGGGGACGGGTTGAAACTGATGTCTTGGAACGTCAACGGATTGGGGGACCGTATCAAACGTGGGGTTGTGTTGCAATATTTGCAACGATTGGCCCCTGATGTGGTATTTCTTCAAGAGACGCACTTGGTGGGCAATGTATGTCATGCTATGAACAGGGGGGGCTACCGACTGGTTGCACACTCTGGCTTCACCACTGGATCCAGAGGGGTGGGCATCTTGCTGCGATCTTCCCTCCCGCTTGAGATTGACAAAGTCACTCTTGATGATAGAGGGCGCTATGCGTCCTTGACTGGACGGTGGGAGGGGCAGACTCTTTCATTGGTTTCGGTCTATGTTCCCCCGGGCCTCCAGACCTCCACTTTCTTGGATGTGGGTTGTATGTTACTTGAACTTCCTGACAGTCTCTTGCTTGTGGGTGGGGATTTTAACTCCGTGATTTCTGGCGAGTTGGATTGTTACCCCCCCAGAGCCCTCTCTGCCGCCCAGGCGTGGCTCGGCGGGTTCTTGGACACTTTCGGTCTAGTGGACTGCTGGAGGTTGATACATCCGACACAGAGTCAGTACACATTCCACTCCGGGGCCCACGGGAGTCTCTCCAGACTAGATTATTTTCTTATGCCCGCGGCCCAGACCACCCGGGTCCGGGAGGTTAAGCACCTGGCCCGGGGCATTTCCGATCATTCCCCATTGTGGCTCCTCTTCGATACCGGGATGCGATCTGCCGGGCGGATAGCCCCCATTAACCCCTGGTACTTGCGTGACCCCAAGATTCGCAAGGGTCTCATTAAGTCGTTTGATCAGTATTTTCTTGAGAATGAGGGGTCCGTCTTGTCCTCAGTGTCCCTGTGGGAGGCTTTCAAAACGGTTCTCCGAGGACACGCCCTATCCCTGATCGTGGAGGCCAAGAAAGCTAAGAACGGGGAGGTGGTTGTGTTGGAGGCTGAGATATCGGGGTTGGAGGCTGCCTTGGCGACGGGTGTCACTCAGGACGGGCTCCACGCCCTCAGCCTGAAGCAGTTCGAATACAAGTCCCTTGTTACGGATGCTGCTCGGACAATGTATAGGGAACAGCAGGGTAGACTGTATGATGCTGGGGATAAGGCGGGTAAATTGATTGCTTGGCTTGATAAGAAGGAGAGAGTGAATCGAGTGGTCCCTGTGCTTCAGACGTCGGAGGGAGTAAGTGTGACTGACCCTGGTGAGATTGTGGAGTGTTTTGCTGACTACTTCTGTGCTGTGTACTCCCCGGTGTCTGCTAGAGATGAGGCTGACTCTCGTCACTTGTTGAAGGATATTGCTTTGCCCTGCCTGTCGGTGGATGAGCGTGAGCAGATAGAGGCCCCACTATCGGTCGACGAGATTGCTACCGCGATTCGTTCCCTTCGCTCAGGCAAGGCTATGGGCCCCAACGGACTCCCGATTGAACTCTATAAACTGCAACCGGATAAAATTGCGCCATTTCTCCGTCGTATGTTTTCGGAGTCGCTTGAACTTGGTTCTCTCCCTGATGACCAACGTCTGGCCACTATAGTCGTGATTCCCAAGGACGGTAAGCCTCGGGACCGTTGCGCCTCGTACAGGCCTATATCTCTGTTGAACGCCGAGCCGAAAATCCTTGCCAAGGTTCTTGCTAACCGCCTGCTTACTGTTATTTGTGATCTGGTGCATCCGGACCAATCCGGTTTTATCCCGCACCGGAATACGGCCCTTAACTTGCGGCGCCTACATGGCGTACTTGCAAGAGCGGAATATCTTTCAGAGCCGGCCATCTTGGTTTCCTTGGACGCCACGATGGCCTTTGATACGATAGAATGGCCGTATCTTTGGGCCGCCCTGGCAAAGTTTGGCTTCGGGGCGGGATTTATTAGTTGGGTTAAACTCTTATACGCTGCTCCGTTGGCACAGGTTGTCGTTAATGGTAGGGTTTCCCGGCCTTTCGTTCTTGGGAGGGGCACTAGGCAGGGGTGTCCGTTGTCTCCCCTGCTCTTCGCTTTGGCTTTGGAACCGCTCGCTGCTTGGCTTTGTTGGGAACCGTCGATAAGAGGGATCCAGTGGGCTCCTGGCTTCGAGGATCGTGTTTCGTTGTACGCGGACGACATTCTTTTGTACCTCACCTCACCACGTAAGTCACTCAATGTGCTCTTTGACATCCTCACTTCCTTCGGCAAGAACTCTGGTTTGATCATTAACTGGTCCAAATCTTGTGTCTATGCTATATCCGGTGGCTTTCCTCTCTTGCCTTCTCGTTTTCCCATTAAGGCGTCCCACTCCGGCTTTACGTACCTGGGGGTGTACGTCTCCTTGGACCCGGCTGTCCGCTACGAGCATAATCTCCTCTCTCCACTTCGGAGATTGAGGTTAGACGTGGCCCGTTGGCGTAAGCTTCCCTTGTCTCCCCACGGACGTGCGGCACTTTTTAAAATGATGTCTCTTCCCCGATTCCTTTACGCACTTCAGAACTCCTTTGATATTATTCCGGCGGCCTACTTCCGGGAAGTGGAGAGCTTCCAAAGGAGACTTGTTTGGGACGGTCGTGCACGTATTGCTCTTGCAAAACTGACTCTCCCCTGGTATGACGGGGGCATTGCGCTGCGAACGTGGCCATGGGCTGGAATGATCGTTTGACGGGTGCGACCCCCTTGTTTGCGTCTGAAAGATTGGGAAGCCTTTGGACGACGAAGGGCTTTGAGCGTTGGGACATGATTGGCATCAGCAGAGTAGGTGAACTCTGGGTGAAGGGTGCGGTTAAATCCTTTGCTGCGCTGCAGAGTGAGTACGAATTGAGTGAGAGGGAGTTCTTTCGGTACGTTCAGGTTCGGCACGCCTTGCTCTCGGCCTTTGGGGCCGAGACTGCAGTCCCTGTGTCTTCGCCACTCGAGGACCGCATACTCGACGGTCACTTGCCCGACAGTACTATTTCCCTTATCTATAAAAAACTAATAAACATTCGGGCGGATCTCCTCGTGCGTCTTCAGGAGGCGTGGGTCGGGGATGGGGTGGAACTGGACGATGAGGATTGGCAGTCTGCACTGTCCTCCCCTAAGGAGGTGGCCATACCCACGCGTCTCCGTCTTGTCCAGCTTAAAATTCTCCACCGTGTCTACGTGACGGGCCCTCGTTTAGTTTTGATGGGTTTTTCTGAAGACGGGCTCTGTAGGCGCGGCTGTGGGCTCAGCGCCACTTTTCTCCATGTTCTCTGGGAGTGCTGTGAGGTGGCGGAGTATTGGCGCCGGGTGCATGCTGTCACGGAATGTGTCACTGGGGTCGCTCTGTTGCCTGAGGTTCGCCGATGTTTGCTGAACGTGTGGGAGCCTAATGACTATAATGCGGCTCAGACTCGGTGGGCGGCCCTTGGGAACATGGTTGCTAAGAGGGATATCGCACAGCTTTGGGGTTCCCGGCGGCCTCCCACCGTGTCAGTATGGAAGGAGAACATGGATTGGTGCATGTGCAGAGAGAAGACTGTGTATGTGGCTCGGGGTAAGCCGGGGGCGTGGGGTAGAATCTGGGGTCAGTGGAACGCGTACCGAGGAAACATCTGCACACCCCCCCTCGTGGACACATCTGATGCTGCCTTGTCCCCCTGATCCTGAGGTTCCCGGACTATTACTTTTTACCTGTAGATGGTTGTGGCTCTCCCGTCGCCCCCACCTCCCCCTTGATCATCCTCGTTTACCACCCGAGGGTGGCGTAGGTATTGTGTGGTACCCCGGCTGTGGTTAGACGCCCCTTTTTCGATGGTTTCCGCCTTGCTTTTTGGTGTTATTTTATTTTTCTTTCTTTGTTTGTATTTCTAAAATTTATGTATCCTGATAACCTCTGAGGTGCACACAGTAATTTGTTAATTCGGCTGAGCCCCAGGGGGCCTATTACTGCCTTGATGTTGTTGACCATGTATATATTAGCGGCCGGCCCTGGTGGTTGTAGGCCCATGTTTGTATTGAGTTTTTTATGTGCAATAAAGGTTTTCTCAAAAAAATAAAAAAATAAAAAAAAATGAAAAACCTTTGAAATTCACTGAAAAAACCATAGGTTTCAGGGACGTTATAGTTTTTCAGTGAAATTCTAAGGTTTTTAAAATGCTAATTTCCAACTATACCATCCCTGAAACCTATGGTTTTTTCAGTGAATTTCTAAGGTTTTTGAAATGCTAATTTCTAACTATAACGTCCCTGATACCTATGTTTTTTTCAGTGAATTATATATATATGTATATATATTTTAATGTAATGGATTTTTAGCAATATATTTATATGATTTTAATGGTATTTTACTGTTATTAATATATATGAAATTTGCATTTAATTATACGGAATACTATTTTAGAAGAATACTTTTTTGCACTTTATATACTTGCACTTTTGCACCATTTTGCACATCATGTTTTTTGCTGCTAGACATTTATGCACTTTACTCCAGTGTCCCATTGGATTTATAGAGGAATGATGTTTTTCAATATGACAGCAAGTAATTGTTTTTTGATTTACAAGTATGTTCAACTATACATTTAGGATTTAACCCATGCAGTTGAAGGATTATAAACCTCAAATGAATTTAGTTGTAAGAAGACAAATTTGAGAAATGGTTTCGCCATGTATTTAAACATAGTAGAATTGTGACATTACATTTATGTATGTATACAGAGTGTTACATTTGTTTAAAATTGCTCTTTTTAGCACTTTAGCGATAGCAATACACTATACAATGCAATGTTTTTTAGCATTTGAGATTGTAGTCTGTCTTCAGTATCGTTGATCATGTGACACGGAGCCTTGGAGGTGGGTGTGCACTAAGCAAACACTTAAAAAACCAATATGGAGATGGTGTCCTGCATGTGAACAAGGGCTCTTGAAGCCCGAAATGCGTCGTTCGTGGGAACAAGATTTTAAATAATCATCTTGCCTGATACTGCAGGGTCTGTGTCTCCTTCATCGCCGCCTGGAGGTTGCGGGAGTTCGAGTCTTCTTAACAAATATATATCGATGAAAAGTCTCTTGAAACCTTCTCGGTCAGGAAAAGACAAAGCGAACCCAGATATGGTGCAATTAATTTATTTTTGTCCTGTGCACCCAGCCATAATGCATTTCAGCCCTCGTGGGGGATATATATTTATTATTGAGAGGCTGAAGCTACTGTGTAACAGTGTAGATAAGATTTCCAGAGATAGGAATTTCTCTGATTTATGGTAGCTAATATTTTTGTGCCTGACGAATCTCCACAAAACTGTGATTGGCTAATGACTGCCTTTATAAAAAATAAAGGCAGCTATGTTATTTTAAGGCCACTTTCCAAGTGTTGTGGGTTAGGGGATTAAATATTGGTAAGAATTAGATTTGATCATTTTCCCCTACCTATTAGGACCTAATTAAATAGGTAACAGGTAGGAAAAAATTATAAATAGTTTCTAAATATTTTAAAATAATTTTACTGAGTACCTCAGTAATACCGAAGAGGTACTATGGTATTTAAATATTTTTTTAAAATAGTATACATAAAAAAATTCAAAACACTGTAATAAACTATATTTCACAAATAGTGTGCTGCAGTGTATTTTGTATTATTACAACTTTCATTCTTTTTTAAAAAAAGTGAACAGAGTACCAAAGAAATACTGAGAAATTACAATGCAACTTAAAAACAATTTAAAAAATAGGAGGTACATTTCTTTAAAACAAACTGTACTTCCTAGGTACTAGCACAGTACCTTGTAAGCTCTTTTAAAGATGTATAGGAAAATATAAATTAATTTCCCTACCTATTACCACTTTAATAAAGTGCCAATAATAATAAAACCTACTACTGACCTATAATTAAGGCCCTAACCCACAGCACCGGTAAAGTATATTAAAAAAAAATATACCTGCCTTTTAATTTTGTAACAGCAGCCATTAGCTAATTATACACTGCCTTGTCATCGGCATAGACCGCGGTATACTGCTAAGTTACTGCTGTATACCATGGCACAATATATAACTAAAGGCCAGATGTATTATTGTATTGTGTTACCCTTGTGTCACGCATGGTCTCGGATAGGCAATGCAATACTTAGGTCACATATGCAAAGCAACACAAGGTTACTATGCTTGACCCTGAGTCTACCAAACTACACTATTCCACTCCACGCCATGCCACTGTATTCCAGTGTACGACACTCCAGTTTACAGCACTCTACACTACGCTTTTCCACTGTACGCCACTCCACACTATGGTATTCCACTGTATGCTACTCCACTCTACGACACTCCACAATATGTTATTCCACTCTACCCCACTCCACTGTAAGCCACTCCAGTAGTATAGGGTACTCCACCACACTGCCCCTTCACTGTATGCTACTCCTCTGTGTGCTATTTCACTCTACATCATTCCACTGTTCGCCAGGCCACTCTACTCTACTTCACTTTATGTTACTTCACTTTACGCCATCCCACTCTACGATATTCCACTGTATGTCACTCCACTCTACACTATTCCACTGCACTGTATTGCTAACCCCACTATACGCCACTCCACTGTACGCTATTACACTGTATGCAACTCTACGCCACTCCACTGTACGACACTCCACTGTACATCACTCCACTCTATGCTATTCCACTCAACACTACTCCACTATGTGTCACTCCAATCTACACTATTCTAATGTATGCCACTCCCCCCTATGCCACTCTAATGTATTCCACTATATGCAACTCCACTCTATGGTACTCCACTCTACATCACTGCAGTGCATGCCACTCCACTCTACTGTATGTTAATTCACTGTATGCCACTCCACACTATACTCTTCCACTGTATGAAACTCCACTGTACGCCACTCAACCGAAACCACTCGACTATATGCTATTCTAGTGTGTCACTCCACTCTACACTACTCCATTGTACGTCACTGCACTCTGCACCATGACACTATACGCCGCAATACTCTACTTTACGACACTCTGCGACACAACACTGTATGACGCTGCATTGAAATACACTGCAGTCTATGCCACTTAAGTCTACTCCGCTCTATGAACCTCTGTTCTACAAACCTCTACTCCAAAGTACAGCACTCTACGCCTCTCCACTCTACCAAAATCTACTCCACTCTATATTACTCCCCTGTACAACACTGTACTCCGGTGTATGTCACCATACAACACTTTAGTCAACTCTGTTACACTCTACCACACTGCGCTGCACTGTACCACACTCTACGCAACTCCCTCTGTGCAATTCCACCAGAATTTACTCCAATCTACTATATACCATACTGCTCCACTCTATGCCACTCTATGGCATTGTACGTCACTTGACACTACAAGGCTATATGCCACTCCACTGTGCTAATCTCTACTTTACTCTACCTCACTTCACTCTACAACACTGTACTTCACTCTATGACAGTTTCCCACACTCCACCACATGGCATAGCACTCCACTGTATGAGACGCCACTCGCCTCTACAACACTTTACTCCTCTCTATGCTAATCCACTACACAGTACTGCACTATACAAGATGCCACTACTCTATATGACACTTTAGTCCACTCTCCGCTACACCACTCCACTCGACTCCACTGTATGACAGTTTTCCCCAAGTTATGCCATTGTGCAATACACCTATGTATGACGCTCCACTCTACAACACTCTACAGTTCCAAAATGCACTCTACAATACTCCATGCCACTGTAGAGCACTGTCTTATACTCTACTCCACTCTATGCCACTGTACGACACACTACTGAACTCTATGCCACTCTACTCCACTTTAAGACACACTATGCAACTTCCTCCATGCTATTCCACCCCAATTTAATCCACTGCTCTCTATGACACACTACTCCACTGTACTCAACTACTCGAGTGTATGCAACTCTATGCCACTCCACTCTACAACACTCTATGCCAATTCCACTGTGCTCTACTATACAACACTTTCTAACACTCTGTAACAGGCCACTCAAACTCCACTGATCCACAGAGTACTCCACTCTATGACACGTTATGATACTGTATGAAACGCCAAGCCACTCTACTCCACTCCACGCCACTCTACTGTACAACATAAAACTTCACTGGTTTACAGTTTACTACACTCTATCCAACATGACTCCACTGAACTCTACTCCACTGTACAATACTTTAGTTCACTCTACACCGGTCCAATGTACAACACTCTACTGTACTATATGCAACTCCACCACACAACTCTTTACTACTCTCTATTTCACTATATGACACTTTACTTCACTCTATACCTATACACTCTATGCAACTGTACTACAATGTATGACACTCTAGCACACGCCACTCGACTCAACTACACGGCAATCAACTATATCACATGGCACTCCGCTCAACGACACTCTCATCCACTGTACAACACTGTACTACTGTCCATTGTACGGCACACCTCGCTATGACACTCCACTGAGAGACACTACACTGTACAATACTCTCTGTCATTTTACTGGACAACACTGAACTGTACAACACTTTACTGAAATGTACCCCACTCTACGCCACTAGATTATAGTACACTCTCCACAATTCTATGCCACTGGACGACCCTATATTCAATGACACTCCTCTTCATGACACTCGACTCCATCACACTGCAGTCAACGACACTCCACTGTAAGCTATTCCACTCTATGCCACTCTACTTTATGCCACTGTACCTCACTCCATTGGATGCCGCTACACTCAATTGCACTCTATTGTATGCCATTACACTCTACCACACTACACTCTATGCCACCCAATGTATGCTTTTCTACGGTGAACTACTACAACCTATGCCACTCCACTCTACAACACTCCACTGTATGCTATCCCACTGTACAAAACTCCACTATACCCCACTCCACGCCACTCCACTGTACGCCACTGCACTATACGCTATTCCAATTTATGCCCCTCCAGTCTACAGCCCTCCAGTGTATGGTATTTCAGTGTATGCAGCTATACTATATGCTATTTCACTGGACGCCACTCTACACCACTCCCCTATACACCATTCCACACTCCTCCATTCTATGCCAGTCCACTCTACACCACTTCCCTATATGCCATTCTACCTTACTCTATTCCACTGTACACCACTCCACTTTACCCCAGTCCACTCTATGCCATTTCATTCTCCAGCACTCCACTCTACACTATTCCACTCTATGCCACTCCACTCTACGCTATTTCACTGTACGTATCTTACCTCTACCCAACTTTACTTTATGCTAATCCCATCCATGTCACTCCACTGTACATTATTGCACTGTATGCAACTCCTTTCTACCCCACTCCACTCTATGCCACTCTATTCTATGCCAGTCCACTTTACACCACTTCCCTGTATGCCACTCCACAACACTCCACTGTATGCTATTCCACTCTAAGCCACTCCACTGTGCACAACTGCACTATATGCCACTGAGCTCTGTGCTACTCCACTCTATGCCACTCCATTCTACCACACTCCCCTGTATGCCACTTCACTGAATGCTATTCTCCTGTACACTACTCCACTATACCCGCCTCCACTCTTGTCAGAGCTCACCTTCAGCTTCTCGCTGGTTCTGTAGTCTTGCACAGGAACAGAAGTTGCTTGCTTCCCAACTCCCACTACCAACCACTCAGCCCCAAAAGAATACTTGGCGCTAACTGATCAGCAAGGGGGAAGGGGGAAAGTGGATAAAATAACAAACAATAAGAGAGACTGGTTCTGGACCTTCAGATTTTTCTATCTGGAAACCTTCTTCCGCCTTTGATCTGGCTAGCTGTCTCCCTAGAAAAACTAAGCACACAACAATTATTTATTTTCCCTCCTCTACTCTATCCTACTTCTTGCTTTTACTTTTTTTTTTTCTTTAAAAATGCTACCTACCCGAGATCCTAAAACTCTGTGCCCCTCTCCTTGGCGCTATGCTGCCTTCTTCTCTCTCTGGTTCGAGTTGGCGTTCTTTCCTGTAATATATTTTATTGGTTATTATCTATTTATTCCTTACTTCTAATGTGTTCCCCTACTACTCTTTAACCTACCAGATGAGAATTAACTGGGTTTTTCTCTTTATATGTCGTTGCTTCTTCCTTATGGTTTTATCTATTGTCTTTTAGGTCGTTTTCTTTTCTTGTCTCTTTATTTGTTCTTGGTTCGGCTTCTCTCCACAGGAATTCTCAGTTCTAGTTCTATACTGGATTATTCTCCTCAGGTATTGTCTTTTATCTTTTCTTTTACTGTCTTTAATGTCTTATTAATATCGTTTCTCTTAGGACTTCTCGCAACCGATAATCATTTATCTTATTTTCTTACAGGTTACTTAGTCTTTAAATCTGCTGTCAATGGTAAGTATCTACTTTAACGACATTGTATTCTTACATTTACTTATTATATCTTATCACTCTAGGAATTCTCTCAGAAGTTCACTTAGCTTTCTTCTTCTTCTTCTTTTCTCTTCAGGTTTTGCTGCTTCGCCACTTGACTCGAAGACTTGAACAACGAAGCGCTGTCAGGATGTCGATAAGTTTCTTTCCGCTCGGAATTTCCGAATGACTCCTTTCTCTCACCTCAGATAACTATGGAGATTCTATGACTACTAACTTGGACGCTTGATAAACTCTCCTAAACTCGAGCTCTAAGAGTATTTATAACTTAAACTACGGACGCTCTTAAATTCTGTCTTCTCTGTGGAAACGCTTCAGTGAAGTGCGCAATACTTCAGGTGTGCGCGCGTCACATCAGCTCGCTCCAGAATCTTGTAATCAACTAGACCGCAGACCCCAGCACCTTAGCGGCCATCTTGGAGTTGCGAACTTGCCAGCAACTCGACCACTGACGCCTGGTTTTCAACCCTGAATGATCACTAGTGTGTAACCGTTTGCGAGTCTTTTTGGGACTGGAGCTAGGGATCCTGACAGTACCCCCCACCAAAGATGGTCCTCCCACCCTGGGTTTGGTTGGATAGCGTTGATAAAAAAGTCTTATTAGTCTAGGAGCATGCACATCTGAATCTAATTCCCAAGATCGCTCCTCTGGACCATAGCCTTTCCAATCAACCAGATAATACAGTCTTCCTCTGACTAGTTTTGAGTCTAAGATTTCTTTTACCTCAAACTCCACTCCTGTATCTAACTGAATTGGGTGCGGAATCGGTTCTTTTCTCAAATTTGGAACTACCTTTTTCAATAGGGAAACATGAAACACCGGGTGAATTTTTAATTTGGAGGGTAAAGTCAACTTATAAGTCACCGGATTAATCTGCTCTGCAATGGGGTAAGGACCGATGAACCGGGGCTGAAATTTTCGGTTCCCTTTTAGTCTTAGATTTTTGGTATTTAACCAGACTTCGTCTCCAATTTCTAAAGGAGGAGGTTCCTTTCTTTTCTTGTCTGCATACTTCTTATACTTTTCCTTAGCCTGTTCTAGGTTTCTTGATGCTAATTCATGTACAGAATTTAAATGAACCACCAAGTCCTTGACTGCTGGGACTGAGAGCTCAACATCTTGTACTGCGGAATTGGGATGTCTTCCGTAATTTAAATAGAACGGTGAATACCCAGTGGACACATTCTTCACGTTGTTGTGAGCAAATTCTGCTGTCCACAGGTAGTCAGGCCATTCTCCATCCTGTTTCAAGGAAAACAATCGTAAATATTGCTCCAATTCCTGGTTCACTCGTTCCGTCTGCCCATCCGTCTCCGGATGGAAACTGGTGGAAAAGCGAGTTTCTACTCCTAATCCTTTCATAAAGGCCCTCCAGAAATGTGAGACAAATTGAGTTCCCCGGTCCGATATTATGACCTTGGGTATCCCATGCAACCTTACAACCTGTGTGTTAAAATGACTTGCTAACTGTTTTGCTGTAGGAATTCCCTTTAGGGCCAAGAAATGTGTCATCTTCGTGTATGCATCTACTACTACCAAAATTGTGTTTATTCCATGGCATGATGGTAAATCTGTGATTAAATCTAAAGTGATTGTGTGCCAAGGATGAGGAGGATTGGGCAAAGGTTGCAACAGCCCCTGGGGAGCATGCCGTTCTGATTTTCCCTGAGCGCATATCTCACAGGTTTTCACATATTGTTCTATATCCTTATTCATCTGTGGCCACCAATATTTTCTTTTTATTAAATCTGCCGTCTTGAACTCTCCCTTGTGTCCTGCCAATAAATGATCGTGACATTCCTGTAAGGCTTGGTTCTGCAATGCTATTGTTGGCAAATACAAAGCACCTTCCTTGTAAGGCAGTTCATCTCGAACTTCTCTTCCATGCTCTTGCTGCGCCCAAGTCAGCATTTCTTTGGGGGTCAAAGCTTGGATCACCCTCTCCTTGAAGTTCAGAATGTCTGTGGCGCCAATAATTTTAGTATCTGGTATGATCGCTTGAGCACTAAGTGGGTTCTTATCTTCTCCAGTTCCCATCCTGGACAAGGCGTCCGCCTTTCCATTTTGTGTACCAGGCCGATAAGTTATCACAAAGTCATAATCGGCAAAATAAAGTGACCAACGAAGTTGGCGAGGTGTCAAGGTTCTAGCAGACTTCAGGAATTTCAAATTGCGATGGTCTGTGTAAACTGTTACTACATGGTGAGCTCCCATTAGATAGTGTCTCCACTCCTTGAAAGCGTCTTTTATAGCCAACAACTCTTTTTCCGTAATCGTATAGTTTATTTCGGCTGGCGTCAACTTCCTAGATCGATAGGCCACCGGGTGTAATTGGCCAGTTTTCTTATTCCTTTGAGAAAGCACTCCACCAACCGCAAAATCAGAGGCATCTGTCTCTACATAAAAGGGCTCCATCGGATCAGCATGTAGGAGGACAGGCGCAGTGGTGAAGTCACTCTTTAGTTCCTCAAATGCTTGCTCTGCTTCGTCTGACCACTCGAATCGTACCCCCTTCTTCAGTAATCGCGTAAGAGGTAGGATTCGTCGAGAAAATTCTCAAATAAACCTCCGATAGAAGTTTGCAAATCCAATGAACGCTTGGACTTCTTTGACACTGGTGGGTGACTTCCATTCAAGTACAGCCTGAATCTTCCGTCTGTCCATATGGATTCCAGTTGGCGAGATCACAAAGCCCAGAAATTCCACCTGCGAAACTCCAAAGGCACATTTTTCCAACTTGACAAATAATCTGTTCTCTCGCAGTTTCTGTAGGACTCCTCGAACCTGTGTTTGATGCTCCTGCGTATCTACTGAGTAGATCAGTATGTCATCAATATACACGATTGCGCATTGATCAATGAATTCACTGAGTACATCATTTATGAAATGCTGGAACGCTGCGGGAGCGTTACACAAACCATAGGGCATCACCTGGTACTCAAATAGCCCCAAACTTGTCCTGAATGCCGTCTTCCACTCATCACCCTCTCTAATTCGAATAAGGTGGTAAGCTCCCCTTAAATCCAACTTCGTAAATATCCGCGCCCCTTTAATCTGGTCCAATAAGACGGAGATAAGTGGAAGAGGATACCTGTTCTTTTTTGGGATGCGATTGATGGCTCTATAGTCGATACACATCCTCAGCTCGCCCTGCTCTTTTTTAGGCACAAAAAACAGTGGTGAAGACACTGGGGATTGGGAAGGACGTATGAATCAATTTGCGAGGTACTTGTCGATATACTCTCTCAGGTGGTGATTCTCTTGTTCCGTTAATGCGTACACCCGACTGCAAGGCAAGTTTGCCCCTGGCTCTAGGTCTATCTTGCAATCGTAGACACGATGAGGTGGCAGTTGTTCGGCTTCCTGCTCGTTGAAAACATCTTCGAAATCTTGATATTCCGGTGGTATTGATTGCGTATTGATTACGCACACTGACACTTCGGCTGAACATAAGGCGTGAGCCAGGTTCTGTTTACTCGTCTCCTTTAAGGTTCCAAAACAGTGTTCTTTACAATACGCAGAATTCATTTCAATTGTCCTATCATTCCAATTTATAGAGGGATTATGCTCCGTGAGCCATGGAAGCCCCAATATGAGTTGAAACTGAGGGGCATCAATTAGATTAAAGTGTATTGCTTCTTTATGCCCATTTTCTTGAATCAACTCTACCAATTCCGTATGACTGATTATAGGCCCTGAGGATAGATTGGTACCATCAATTGCTCTAACTGGTTCACCTTTTGCCTTGGCGATTGCTTGCAGTCCAATCTTAGCCGCGAACTTCAGATCACAGAAATTGCCTGTGGCTCCCGAGTCCACCATAACCGCTACTCCTTGCATTACTTCTTGACGGAATCGTATTGTCATGGATAAGATCAAATGCGGTGATGACGACTGTAACGTATTCGCCAACCGATGTTCCTGGGGAGTTGATTTCTGATTCGCATCCACCTGCACAACTCCTTCTACAGGTGGTGCTGCGAGTTTTCCTTCGGCTTAAATGACCCCTTTGGCTTCTTTGGACAATTTCGCACAAAATGCCCACTAGAACCGCAGTACATACATAAGTTGCTGACTCGCCTTTTCTCTTTCTCTTCTTTAGTAAGCGGCCCCCGAATAGTTCCTATTTGCATAGGTTCTGGTCCTGAGAAGGCTTCTGTGCTCTTTCCAACTTCAGTCTTTGCTCTGTCGAAACGTGGAACGGTACTTCGATACTCTCGTCTTCTCTCTCCTCTTCGCTCCCCTTGCCTGAAATCCAACTCTAGAACCAGATCTATAAGGGCGGAGATCTCAGTTGGACGGTTGGGTATCTGAGCCAACCCATCTTTTAATTAGCCCCGCAGGCCTCGATAGAAAACTGCAGTCCGCTTGCTTTCCGGCCAGTCCGTTTCCGTTACAAGCTTGTTGAACTGAGCTAAGTAAGCCACTAAGTCTCTATTTCCCTGCTTCAGCTCCAATAGTTCATTATCTACTGCTTGAGAGATCCGCCTTCGGTCAAAGATTCTCAGGAATTCTCTTTTGAACTCGTCAAAATTCTGCAGCAATGGATCATCTCGTGAGACTATCGGCATCGACCATGCCGCAGCGTCACCACTCAAGTATGACAAAATGAAGGCCACCTTAGATTGCGCATCAGGAAAAATAGAAGGGCGACACATGAAATGAAGGGAGCATTGCGTAATAAACACCTGCGCCTTTTGTGGGTCCCCACTGAATCTCTCGGGTGCTGCCAAAGGTATTACTGGTGCTAAGGAATGTATCACCTGTGTAGATAGCTTATTTGTGTCTCCCATAGATGTGGTTGGACCCTCCCTTCCAGTAGTGTACGGTTGCCTAACTCTCTGTGCTAGTTCTGCCGTCTCTTTCCTTGAATTCATGACCTCCTGCCTTAAACTTTGATTCTCTTCTTTAACCGCTACCAATTCATTTTGTATAGCCTCTAGGACCGACCCTAAGGTCTGTAAGTTTATTCCTTCAACCATTTCTTTTCTGTTCGGGTGCAAGATTTACGACGTGGGCACTTCACTCTGTCAGAGCTCACCTTCAGCTTCTCGCTGGTTCGGTAGTCTTGCACAGGAACAGAAGTTGCTTGCTTCCCAACTCCCACTACCAACCACTCAGCCCCAAAAGAATACTTGGCGCTAACTGATCAGCAAGGGGGAAGGGGGAAAGTGGATAAAATAACAAACAATAAGAGAGACTGGTTCTGGACCTTCAGATTTTTCTATCTGGAAACCTTCTTCCGCCTTTGATCTGGCTAGCTGTCTCCCTAGAAAAACTAAGCACACAACAATTATTTATTTTCCCTCCTCTACTCTATCCTACTTCTTGCTTTTATTTATTTTTTTTCTTTAAAAATGCTACCTACCCGAGATCCTAAAACTCTGTGCCCCTCTCCTTGGCGCTATGCTGCCTTCTTATCTCTCTGGTTCGAGTTGGCGTTCTTTCCTGTAATATATTTTATTGGTTATTATCTATTTATTCCTTACTTCCTAATGTGTTCCCCTACTACTCTTTAACCTACCAGATGAGAATTAACTGGGTTTTATATGTCGTTGCTTCTTCCTTATGGTTTTATCTATTGTCTTTTAGGTCGTTTTCTTTTCTTGTCTCTTTATTTGCTCTTGGTTCGGCTTCTCTCCACAGGAATTCTCAGTTCTAGTTCTATACTGGATTATTCTCCTCAGGTATTGTCTTTTATCTTTTCTTTTACTGTCTTTAATGTCTTATTAATATCGTTTCTCTTAGGACTTCTCGCAACCAATAATCATTTATCTTATTTTCTTACAGGTTACTTAGTCTTTAAATCTGCTGTCAATGGTAAGTATCTACTTTAACGACATTGTATTCTTACATTTACTTATTATATCTTATCACTCTAGGAATTCTCTCAGAAGTTCACTTAGCTTTCTTCTTCTTCTTCTTTTCTCTTCAGGTTTTGCTGCTTCGCCACTTGACTCGAAGACTTGAACAACGAAGCGCTGTCAGGATGTCGATAAGTTTCTTTCCGCTCGTAATTTCCGAATGACTCCTTTCTCTCACCTCAGATAACTATGGAGATTCTATGACTACTAACTTGGACGCTTGATAAACTCTCCTAAACTCGAGCTCTAAGAGTATTTATAACTTAAACTACGGACGCTCTTAAATTCTGTCTTCTCTGTGGAAACGCTTCAGTGAAGTGCGCAATACTTCAGGTGTGCGCGCGTCACATCAGCTCGCTCCAGAATCTTGTAATCAACTAGACCGCAGACCCCAGCACCTTAGCGGCCATCTTGGAGTTGCGAACTTGCCAGCAACTCGACCACTGACGCCTGGTTTTCAACCCTGAATGATCACTAGTGTGTAACCGTTTGCGAGTCTTTTTGGGACTGGAGCTAGGGATCCTGACAACTCTCTGCCACTACACTGTATCCCATTCCGCTCTACACCTCTCCACTTTACGCTATTATAAGTCTATGTCACTCCACTGTAAGCTATTCCACTGTACACTATTTCAGTGTATGCTACTATACTATATTCTACTGTATGCCACTGCACTCTATGCCACTCCACTGTACGCCACTCCACTGTATGCCACTGCAGTCAATGCCACTCCACTGTACGCCACTCCACTGTACACCACTACACTCTACAACACTGTACTCTACGCTATTCCACTGTATGCAACTCCACCCTACCCCACTTCACTCTGTCATTCCACTCTATTCCCTTCAACTCACTCTCGCTGTACTATATATATATGTGTGTTTGTATGTGTGCGTATGTGTGTATATACCTCAGATCAGTGTTCCCTCGAACATCCGCAGCTGTGCGCGCGCACGCACATCAGTGCCCCCGAGCGCGCACACACATCCCTGAGAGCATTGGCACCGCCACTGCAGCGCGAAAAACGGGCATTTCAAACTTGCAGAGGAAGAGTAATTTAGCAAGTGCTCCCTCCCAAGGAGGGAGCACTTGCTAAATTTCTTTTGTTTTCTAGAGCGGGGCTCATTGTTTGCTTATGTTTAAGTATTCGTGTTAATTGCAGAGCCCATCAGGAGCTGCGATTAACATGAATGCTTTAAACAAAAGCACACAATCTGCCGGAAGCAACACTCTAGAAAGCGAAAGAAATGCAGCACCAAACACAGCGTGTGTTTTTAGAATCACCTAAAAGCACATGCTGTGTTTCTAGACTTGCTGCATTTCTTCTCTTAATAGAGCTGAGTTGCCGGGTGATTGTGTGCCTTTTTTAAAGTGTTCATGGTAATTGCAGCTCATGAAGGGCTCTGCCATTAACATAAAATCGTTAAGAAAGGCGCACAATCACCCCGCAGCTGTGCTCTATTAAGAGAAGAAATGCAGAACCTACAAACGCGGCATTTGTAGGTGCCTTTTGCGCGTGCATTTATCTTGTTTTGTAAGCTGTTGTCGCAGACTCAGCTGCTTGCACAGATTTATTCCTGTGTTTTTGTGCTGTCCTGTTCAGACAGAGTTAGCTCTGTCAGTGCAAAGTGGTATATATTTAGCAGCCCGGGAGCAGTGCCTACGTTTAAGAATGCCTCCTCCCGCTCCCCACATGCTGAGTGACAACCGCCTCTCCCTGCAGGCCAGCCTTGGACAGATTGAAGCGCGGATTCTGCAGCAGGTCCTGTTTCTAGGAGCTATGAAGGCCATCGACTCTGAATGAGTATTGGCTTCTTCTCAAGGAGGGCATAGGGCGGTGAGGCTGGAGCAATGAGATACTGAGCAGCCAGCCAGATGTCACTCCATGAGAGTCAACGTAAACAAGGGACTTCCTGCGCATCCGCGATACCACCACCAATACCGCCAGCAATCAAGAGGGAAACACAGCAGACTTGGGGTATTGATAATCCATCCTTGTTTCCTTTTGGAGCCTCTGATGTCATCCGCCCCTGTCTCAGCACACATAGGCTGTATGCCGCCACACCTGTGACATGTTCCCTCCGGTTCTTCCTTATCTTTTCCAGTGTATCTGTGTGTTTGGGGTCGACATTAAGTCTCTAGCGATTTCACATTTTGGCAGATTTCCAGACTTGCAGAGAGCCTTTCAAATGACGTAGAAGAGCAGAAAATGATGCAAGTAAGACCCCACTCTGAGGGCTAAGTTGCAACTTGTCACACAGGCGCAGACAAAGCCCTCACTACGCTGCACTTTTCTTCTCCCCCTTTTGTCTTTCTCTTACATATATCTTGAGAGAGCAACGGGAAAAAACATGCACCAAATATCACCCTAAAAATCAAACTGCCCGTATTGGAGGGGGGGGGCGAGGGGGGGGACGGTTGAATTTTCAAAATTAATAGAGATAGTTCTAATTAACCGTTTATAAAGTACACACCACAAACTAAATTGTCTACTGCTCCGAGTATAATTAGAGTTCTTACGCAAATAATGATGACATTCGTGATTTTTTTATACCTCACAACGATGAAAGGCTGAGCAGGCACTGCTTGGGGTTGAACCTGTTAGCCTCAGGTTCTACACCCATTTGGCCAGTGGGTGCTCGACCCACTAAGCCTTCTACTTGGCGTCTGTTGCACAGACCACAAATCGAAAGATGCCTTTGCTTTAAAATAAAAGTTGTTATTCGCTTATTCTGTGCGTCTCAGATTAAACATTTATAAAAGTTGGACTGGGGCCGGCGACTATTAATCAGGTCTAACGCAGCCGCTCACCCTCGAGCTATCTAATTGTGTTTAAAAAGGATGGGTTCATCAGGGGTGATGTCTAACTGAAATAAAGCTTTGTAGAAGACATATATTCCAAATTATGTCCCATACACAATCCATTAGTTAGCTTTACACGATTCAACTGCGTTCATTGTCCCTTTCAGATAAAAAATGAAAACGTATACTTTAACAGCTTGAAAACTTAATCTGCAATTGAATTCCCAAAGACATTTGCCATATCCTGAGTCATAATCAGGAAAGGCGTCTACTACAACCATGTAATTTAATTTCTCAAAAATAAAAAAATGCTGCCAAAGTAGCACACTCGGCATCTTCAAGCAGCTGTTATGCATCTGTACTGTAACTCTAACATGATCAATTTTTATATGGCAACACATTTTCCACAAGAACTATTTGCCGAAATTTTAAAGTGAACTCCAGCATCCACCGAGGCCTCAATTTCACGTGTCTCAGTACTGGGGCCCTGGTTTTTTCAAGTGATTAAAAATGATACCCTGGGAAAGTGGCAATGACATTTTTTTCCGCTGTAGTAGAGATAAACATGCGATTGCATGTGCAATGCTTGTTTTAGACTTTTAAACCAGTCAAGTGCAATCATAAAAACAACCCATAGAGGGCATTACATTCTGATTATATGACCATGCAACCATAGACGTAGCCCTTAAAGCGCACTTTAAGGCCTATTTTACCTTTTTAGGTCGAGCCTAGCGTCAGCGCGCATGCACTGCTCGCTCTGCGAGACTGCTGTAGTAGAGTATGGCAGAGAAGCAGCGCCCACTCTCCGCCCATATTTTTCATTGGCTTGTGTCATTGTCTTTCCTAAATGCTGCCTTCAGATTCATTAATAGGCTTGTTAGTCCCTCCTTAGTACATCCTTGTCTTCATTAGTAACCTCCCATGGATACTGGCCCCTTTACTTCGGTTGTTACATGGAACCTGTTATTTAGTCTGTAAGCACTATATACTTAATTGAGTTTCTCTTACTGCAGGCCGGAAATGCGCTGCTTCAGCTGAAACCGCTTGTGTTTTTTTTTATTTACATTATGTGCACTTTGTGGTCTGGATGGTACATGTTCTTTGCAGCAGGCAAATTAGCCCTCTGCGCTTCCTTTCCATGAGTCAAAACTTACACTTGACAAAACTCCATCTCTCTCTAGGACATTAATCACTGGAGTTATCATGACATTTTTATTGTTGCCTAAAATTGCTGGAGGCCAGGAAGAAGGCAGCAAGTGCTTTTAGAAACATAATATACTTGCAAACATGTCACCTCACCCGAAGTCAGCGCCCGGTGTGATCGCACCGCCCTAGAGCCACCTTGCTCAAGGGTCCTGTGACCTCGTTAACTATCGCGCTAGGGTGTGCTGCTTCATAGGCCTGCCCGCAATACTAGCGGTGAACTTCAGTATGGATTGTGGTTGACAGGCCTTTAAGGTTAAATCACATTTGCCACCGTTAGGGTCCACATGCTGGTGCTAAGACACCAGGGCTTTTAAGTTCTAGCAAGGGAATGTGCTCCCTCAGGAGAGTGGTC
Organism: Triturus cristatus; assembly: GCF_964204655.1. Classification (NCBI taxonomy): domain Eukaryota; kingdom Metazoa; phylum Chordata; class Amphibia; order Caudata; family Salamandridae; genus Triturus; species Triturus cristatus. The sequence goes on along the minus strand of NC_140581.1, from coordinate 1,182,276,732 downwards.
TATTGGACTGGTCATGAAGGCTGAACCTGGTTCCCCAGTTCCAAATTCGGCAGCTGTGACCATAGTGCCACATCATCTCCTCCACTGAACACCATACTGCCCCATTGAGAGAAATTTGCGCTGCCGTCAGCTACAACCCAATTGTGCCCCGCTATGAACTCCTGGATGTGACACAGTTCAATTACGCATTAGACAAGAGTAATATGCTTCCTAAGAAATAAAGTAACAAAATCATGGACAAAGCAAAGACTCATAGGTAATGCAAGTTTAAGTAAAGCATGTGAAATGTAAGTAGGAATAACATGGTTACCTTAACGCTTTTACATCAATTATTCAGAAATCAGTGAGTGCTTTTCCCAGTGGCACAGCAGAAGTATACACTTCTCTGGGCAAGAAGGAAGAGACAGAGTCCTTTTCCTTCTCTACCCGCCCTGCCCTGAACTGCCATTAACACCGAGCTGGATCTGTGGGCCTTGGCTATTTCTGCCATCCTGTGACGCATGTTTAAACTAAAAAAGCAGGGGGGACGAAATCTATCAAATTAAAGAAGTAGGGGCAGCCGTGCCCTGCCGATCCTGCCCACTTCGACCACTGCATGTGTGGTGCTTTTAGGAAGCAAGCAGACTACTTCAAGGGTTAATGATCGTCTTGCTACTAGAATGGCTGAGCTAGAGTGCATGAGGTGAATCAACATGAATGGACAGAGTCACTACAAAAAAGAAAGGGAATAGGATGGACATAGTTTGTTTGGCAGTGAGGGGAGAAAACTCCGGCAGAGCTGCATTTTCATTCTATTGCTGAAAGATGTTTAATTGCCTTCTCTGTGCAGCATGCAGAGTATTTTAATGAAAGCTCTACTTTTTACTCTTGGGGTCCTGAATCACGTACACTTGGAACTACCAATCCCAGTCCCTTTCCCTGAAAACCTAATTCTTGACCCCTGAAATGATGTGCCCTCAGCAGCAGCTACCGTGTGACAAGGCAGTAAGACTGCGGCGCGCCCATCCTTGTGGAGAAGGTGGTAGCTGAGGTAAGGGTTGGGTAATGACCTGAAGTCCATTTTACCAAAAAACTATTTGTCTTTTTGAGTGGTAAAGCAAGGTGTCATTGACGGTGAGACTAGTTAAACGACGATGATTCGAAAAGTGTGGCAAAGCAGATTATTTCCAAAACAAAGTGTTTTGAAGTATAGAAGCGATTATTGCTTTAAACCCCGATCATACAAACAGAATGTCTGAAAATATGGATTATAAGCTGGTTTTTAAAAACGCCTCCTACCTCTGCCGGTCGCACTTAAACACTTGTGTGCCGCTCTGACGACAATCAAGTCCTGGGATCAAGTGACAAGACCAATACTGTGCCTTCAGTTCATGAAAGTACACATGTTCAGAGGGCACGTCCGGGGCTGAGAAGTTGACTGTTTTGTCAACAATCTCTGACCAATCAATCATGGAATTTGTAAAGCGCACTACTCACCCGTAGGGTCTCAAGGCGCTGAGGGGGGGGGGGGGGTCCGCTACTGTTCGAAGAGCCAGGTCTTGAGCTGCTTCCTGAAGGCGAGATGGTTCTGGGTCAGCCGTAGGTGGGTGGGGAGGGAGTTCCAGGTCTTGGCTGCCAGGTAGGAGAAGGATCTTCCTCCGGCGGTGGTCTGGTGAATGCGTGGGACGGTGGCAAGAGCGAGGCTGGTGGAGCGGAGCTGGCGGGTGGGCGTGTAGAATGTGAGGCGTTTGTTGAGGTAAGTGGGTCCCGTGTCGTGGAGAGCCTTGTGTGCGTGGGATAGGAGTCTGAACGTGATCCTCTTGCTGATGGGGAGCCAGTACAGGTCTCTCAGCTGGGGGGAGGTGTGGCTGAAGCGGGGGGTGTCCAGGACGAGTCGTGCCGAGGCGTTCTGTATGCGCTGGAGTCTTTTCTGTAATTTGGCTGTGGATCCAGCGTAGAGAGTGTTTCCGTAGTCCAGACGGCTGGTGGGTGACGAGGGCCTGGGTGACCGTCTTCCTGGTGTCGGTGGGGATCCAACGGAAGATCTTTCGGAGCATGCGCAGTGTGTTGAAGCAGGAAGACGAGATGGCGTTGACTTGCTTGGTCATCGTGAGGGAGGAGTCCAGGATGAAGCCCAGGTTGCGAGCATGGTCCGTTGGCTTGGGTGCGGAGCCCAGGGCCGGGGGCCACCAGGAGTCGTCCCAGGCGGAGGGGGATGATCCTAGGATGAGAACTTCCATCTTATCAGAGTTCAGTTTCAGCCGGCTGAGCTTCATCCATTCCGCGACGTCTCTCATTCCTTCTTGGAGGTTGGCTCTGGCGGTGTCGGGGTCGTTGGTGAGGGAGAGGATCAACTGGGTGTCGTCGGCGTAGGAGATGATGTTGAGGTTGTGTTGGCGTGCGATGGCTGCGAGGGGGCTCATGTAGACGTTGAAGAGGGTGGGGCTGAGCGATGATCCTTGCGGGACGCCGCAGATGACTTCGGTGGCCGTGGAGCGGAACGTGGGGAGGCGGACTCTCTGTGTTCTGCCGGCGAGGAACGAGATGATCCACTCCAAGGCCTTGCCTTGGATTCCGATGTTGCTGAGGCGCTGTACTAGGGTGAGGTGGCAAACGGTGTCGAAGGCTGCTGAGAGGTCCAGGAGGATGAGGGCAGCTGGTTCCCCTCTGTCGAGCAGGGACCTGATGTCGTCGGTGGCAGCTATGAGGGCGGTCTCGGTGCTGTGGTTAGCTCGGAAACCGGACTGCGAGGGGTCGAGGGATCCGTTGGTCTCGAGGAAGGCGGAGAGTTGCTTGTTGACGGTCTTCTCGATGACTTTGGCCGGAAAAGGGAGGAGCGAGATGGGGCAGAAGTTCTTGAGGTCCGTGGGGTCCGCGGTGGGTTTCTTCAGGAGAGCGCTGAGCTCGGCGTGTTTCCAGCTCTCCCCGGGAAGGTGGCAGCTGCGAAGGAGCTGTTGATGATGTCCCGGAGTTGGGGTGCGATGATGGAGTCGGCTTTGTTGTAGATGTGGTGTGGGCAGGGGTCTGTAGGGGAGCCGGAGTGGATGGTGTTCATCGTGCGGGTGATGTCTTCGGTGCTGACCGTGGTCCAGGAGCGGAGGGTGGTGGTGGGGGGTGCCTGATCAGTGATAGGGTTCGTGGCCTGTGCGCCGAAGCTGTTGTGTATGTCGGCGATCTTGCGGTGGAAGAACAAGGCGAGTGAGTCGCAGAGGTCCTGCGTGGGTGTGATGTCGTTGTTGCAGGCGCTGGGGCTGGAGAGCTGTTTGACGATGCTGAAGAGTTCCTTGCTGTTGTGGGAGTTGTTGTCCAGGCGCTCTTTGAATGCTGTCCTTTTGGTGGTGCGGATCAGTTGGTGGTGTTTGCGGGTGGCGTTCTTGAGGGCTGTCATGTTATCAGTAGTCTGTTCGTGGCGCCAGGCTTTCTCGAGGGTGCGGCAGGTTTTCTTGGAGATTTTGAGTTCGTTGGTGAACCAGGGGGCTTTCCTGCTGCCGTGTCTGCTGGGAGGGTTCTTCAGTGGTGCGAGGACATCGGCGCAGTTGGTGAGCCACTGTGTGAGGTTGCGGGATGCTTCGTTGGGGTCCGTAGTGTTGGGGGGGGTTCTGGCTGAGGGAGGTGGTGAGCTGGACGGCGGTGATCTTGCTCCATCTTCTGCGGGGAACCTGTTGAGGGTGGTGGTGGGTCGTGGTTCTCCTGAAGTTGAAGTGGACGCAGCTATGGTCTGTCCAGTGTAGTTCGGTGGAGTGGCTGAAGGAAATGTGCTTGCTGGAAGTGAAGATGGGGTCAAGCGTGTGGCCGGCGTAGTGGGTGGGGGTGTTCACCAGCTGCTTGAGTCTGAGGTTGGCGAGGTTGTCCAGCAGGGTGGCGGAGTTGCTGTCGTTGTTGTTCTCCAGGTGGAAGTTGAGGTCTCCTAGGAGGATGTAGTCTGAGGAGGTGAGGGCGTGCGGGCTGACGAAGTCTGCGATGGCTTCGCTGAATTGTGTGCATGGTCCTGGGGGTCGGTATACGAGGGTGCCTCTGAGGGTGGTCTTGGGGTCGGTGTGTATCTGGAAGTGGAGGTGTTCAGCGGCGGTGAGGGAGTCATCGGAGTTGGTCGTGATTCGGATGGAGTTTCTGTGGACGATGGCGATACCTCCTTCGGCTTGGTTGACGCGGTCCTTCCGGGCGATCTTGTAGCCATCCGGGATGGCTGTGGCGATGTCGGGAGCCGAGGAGGCGTTCATCCATGTTTCTGTGAGGAAGGCGACGTCAGGTGATGTTGTGTCGAGGAGGTTCCAGAGTTCGACGGCGTGTCTGTGGACGGAACAGGTGTTGAGCAAGATGCACTTGAGGTGATTGTTGCTGGGGTCTGGCTTCGCGGGTGCAGGTGAAGTTGCAGGCGTTGCAGGTGAAGGCTCCGTGGGTGCGCTTCGGGGTGGCTAGGTAGCAGGCTGGCTGTCGGCCGGTGTTGAGAGCGAGGAGGGTGGCGGCGTCGTATCTCTGTCGTGTTGGCTGGGTCCGGCGAGGACCAGGGGTTCTGGCGCTGGGCGCGGTCCAGGCGCAGACGGGCGTAGACGGGCTTGCCTTTGGCGTGCAATCGGCGCGCCCGCTGCGCGTGACCGCTGCGCCTTCGCGTGGTCCCCGCCATAAATGGCGAAGTGGGAGGGCGGAGCAGCTGGGAGGTGGGAGCGGGGTGGCCAATGAGAGAGGGTACAGAAGAAAAAGGGGCAGGGCCACGGAGAGCAGCGGCAGGGAGCGGGGAGCGGGGTGGAGCAGCGGTAAAGGCTGCGGGATTACAGAAAACAAAAAAACAGGGGCACACCAGTAGAAAAACAGCAAATACAGAGTCAGGGGCACAGTGGGGGAAAAAACAAGAAAATACAGGTACAATAACAATACAAATGAGAGATGAGGGAAAAGAGAACCTCAGCCGCAGGGGCAGCGGCGAACAGGCGGCGGCAGCACTGGGGACGGGGTGCACTCAGGAGGAGCCACGCGGCGGGTGGAGCGACCGGCTCTGACGAGGTCAGGTCAGACCAGGCTGACTTGGGGGCTTAGGAGGGAATAGGCCCAGCAGGCTGTAAACTATAACATCTTGCGCAAGAGGCTCAGGTAATGTGGCTGCTCTGCTGGAGAGTGCGGGAGGGAAAAACCAAGCTACTACCAGCCGGAGTGTCCAATCTTCGAAGCATGTGTGTGCCTCTGGTCACCAAAAGGGTAGTGTGCTTGTGGGAAAACAGCAGGCAAGACCCGCTCCATGGATCACCCACGTGATGGCTGATACCCCCAGAGTAGACTCACAGGAAGGTTGATTGGGGCACGGCTAATTGATCTGTTAAATTCTGGCCTGCCTGCTCAGCGCTGTTCATGAATATTCTATCTCTGACGCATAGCATTTCAAATTTGAAGGCGCAGTTGCACGCTCATATATGTTAGACAATTTTAGAATTCTGGTGCTGCCTCATTGGCAGTGTGCCTCAATTGCAGTATTGTCAGAGGGGCACTAGAATACGTGACTAATGCATTTTATTAATACGGTAATGCAGACACTAGCATTAAAATGCGTAAATAGAAAGCTTGATGCGGCCCTACCCTAACCCGGCCCTGAAATTGCGAAAAGTCAAATTATAATAACAACTTTATTATAATTTTATTTTTCCTGCATTTGTTAAAGTTTTGATGTTAATCGCAGCACCCATCATGAGCTGAAATTAACATGAAAACTTGAACAAATGCACACAATCACCCCGCAGCCCAGCTCTATCAAGAAAAGAAATACAGCAACATAGCTGCCAAGATTTCAAATTGCTATGTGGGACGGTTTCAAACAGGCCTTAACACCGTTCACGTGGATCTGTATATGATAAAATGCGCCGTCTTTTCACTTTTTTAATTAAAAGTTTGGAGTGATATTTGCCGCTGCACCCACTTGCGCGGTCTGGTTACTGGCGCACATAGCCTTGGTTGCAGCGCACAAAGACCTTACACTACCGCACACAGAGGAAAAAAATAAGAGGGAACATTGCCTCAGAGCCCTAAGGGACTCATTGAACCCCAGAGGGCTGACGGCCAGAGTGCCACCAAGACTAAGGCCAAAAGAAAGAGGGAGCAAACCGATTGGGAGGACGCTTTTAAAAGACTGAAGGAAGCCTGTCTGTCATGGTCCAAGTTGACCCAGAAGGGTGCGGGGGGAACAATATTTACTAAATCTGCGAATCCAGCCTCTCCTATTATGTCATCCCCTGACTCTGATGATGGATCCAGAGGCGAGGACTCAAAATATGGTTCTGACATTGGGTACAGTGGGACAGTGGGACAGTGGGAGGCCTTGTGGGCCAGCTCCTGTCCCTAAGCACACTAAACTGGGGGAGTAGGAACAGCAGGACAAGCTACCATCTGACATGCTGGATAGTGAGAATATATTCCATCCCAGGTTCTCAGGATGGACTCATGAATAAGGTAGATAATTGCTGCCGGGCGCCTTCAGAAGCCACTCGACAAAGAGGTTAGAAACCACCTTCAAGCGGATTGATGCAGGTCAACACTGGAGAGACGGAAGAATGGACACATTTTTGGGAAAGTTTATGAAGGATCCCAAGAAAGTGATAAATTGGTCCTAGCGGAAGCGTCAGGAAACACTACTTGCCATCGCAGAACCTCTGACAAATATTTTAGACATGACAGGAGGCCAATGAGTCTGGTTCACTCATTTACCCAGAGATTTCTATATGGATGGGCACAAAGAGCCATCATTTTACGTGGCAACGCAAATTGTGTGACTTCTACGGAAAGTAGCAAATATTTCTGATCAAAGTGGACCCCAAACTTGGGGATTTAGCTTCTTCTGAGGCCAGCTGTGTAGCACATGGGGGCCTTTAGGGAGACCCCTTTATTACGGACCAGCGGAAGTACGCGTCTACCTTCACATCATCGGACAATTGCAAGCTTCTAACAAGAAGATCTTTGGACAGAAGATTTTTAGAGTTGGTGGGAAAGGAAGGAAAGGCTCACCCAGCCATCTCCACTATTAAGGTCCTCAGAGGGGACAAGGAACTAAAAGAGGCCAATGGCAAGGTCAAAGAAATATCAGGGGGTTTCTCCGCTTGAGAGGGACCTACAAGGGACTCAGGAATCAAGGTTCCTTCTGTGGCCCTAATTTTACCAGCAACAATGTAAGTTACTCTGGTGAGTTTAATTTTCCTTTCAGAGGTTCAAATTAGAGGGTGGTTAGCAAAATGTATCCACAAATGAGGGAGGTTTCCAACAATGCATGCGTTCTAGATACTAAATGTGAATATCAAGGACCCCCTGTAGTTTAGAATACAATTCCTAGGATAGGGCAAATATGCAATCGAGAAAAAATTCCTAGGCAATATACAGTCTCTCACAATGGAACAGATTCGATGCAAGAATAGAGTTCAGTGTGACTATCATGTATAATGTAATTAATTATTTTTAATTATTAAAAACAAACTTAACATTCAAATACAATGAATAATTGTTTAACAAGACATCAATTTGATGACGTTACATAACCAGTGTTGCAATACAATTTGACATTAAAATCGCAATACAGTATAAAAACAAAGGTGGCAGAAAATTTCGACGCGCATTGCGGCGCCAGCAGCGCCTTCGTCAGGAGTTGCCACAGGTAAACCTAAAAATAATTAAAAACAAGAAAATGAGTTCCAAGTGTGATTTTATTGCCTAGGAATATTTTCTCGATTGGGTTCTAGATGCTTTCAGGGTTCTGCATTGATTTCTATGCATCACCCAAACAGTGGCAGACACCAAGGTCCACCATACTCTCGGGCAGAGATTCTAAGCTTACAGATCAGGAGGTGAGTTAACTTCTTCCCAAAGGGGTCATTTTACAGACTCGGATCCACCCAGGAGGTTTTCTTAGCAACAATTTCTTGGTGTTAAAAAAAAAGGACAAGGGCCACCGACCAGTGAGGAACCTGAGAGAGTTAATGGATAGGTGATCTACAAGATGGAGGGAATAACCATCCTCTGAGACTGGAAGACATGGCTAGATCTGAAGGACCATTAAAGATAATGGGGTAACCCAGTAACCCTCAGAACCTGGGCATAATAGTGAAAGCAAAGAACAATGGTTCTGTCGGGAAGTAAGCAAACTTATTTGGACATGTACTGAATACACTTGAGAGCTGTACGGAACACACACAGACCCAAAGAAACAGAAATGAATTTGTGTTGCTGGATGGAATAGTATTAATTATTGTATGGAAAACACCGAAGTGTTTACAGGGTAACCCAACCAGAGTACACATACAAAATGAAACAATTAGTGAAACAGTGGTTACTTGAACAAAAAATCACATATAACAGATATATACAATAGACAATACATAGAAATCATAAACAATCAGATCCAACTTGAAGTACATAAACCACTATAGGCTGTAGTTTCCTTGTTCTATATGTGGATTTGCACGGAAGCATAGGACAGGTAACGTCGACGTTTCAACCCAATATGGTGGTGCCAATTAGTATGCATCAAAGGGGGTCTTCATCAGGACAAAGAATGGGTTGGGGACCTGGGACAACGATTTAATTAATTGGAAATAGATTCGTCATCTCTCTTATGCAGGCAGCCGACATCTATTTTGGTAGTGAATTCTGCAAAAATTCTGAAGGACGGTAATTTTGATTTGGAAAGAAAAGTGGTGCTGTCACAACAATCGCCACGTACTGGGACAACGATTTAATTAATTGGAAATAGATTCGTCATCTCTCTTATGCAGGCAGCCGACATCTATTTTGGTAGTGAATTCTGCAAAAATTCTGAAGGACGGTAATTTTGATTTGGAAAGAAAAGTGGTGCTGTCACAACAATCGCCACGTAATGGAGTCCGCAAGTCAGTTGCAGCTGAGCCTTTGACGGATAAAGACGTCCAGTTCGCGGACTCCATTACGTGGCGATTGTTGTGACAGCACCACTTTTCTTTCCAAATCAAAATTACCGTCCTTCAGAATTTTTGCAGAATTCACTACCAAAATAGATGTCGGCTGCCTGCATAAGAGAGATGACGAATCTATTTCCAATTAATTAAATCGTTGTCCCAGTACGTGGCGATTGTTGTGACAGCACCACTTTTCTTTCCAAATCAAAATTACCGTCCTTCAGAATTTTTGCAGAATTCACTACCAAAATAGATGTCGGCTGCCTGCATAAGAGAGATGACGAATCTATTTCCAATTAATTAAATCGTTGTCCCAGGTCCCCAACCCATTCTTTGTCCTGATGAAGACCCCCTTTGATGCATACTAGTTGGCACCACCATATTGGGTCGAAACGTCGACGTTACCTGTCCTATGCTTCCGTGCAAATCCACATATAGAACAAGGAAATTACAGCCTATAGTGGTTTATGTACTTCAAGTTGGATCTGATTGTTTATGATTTCTATGTATTGTCTATTGTATATATCTGTTATATGTGATTTTTTGTTCAAGTAACCACTGTTTCACTAATTGTTTCATTTTGTATGTGTACTCTGGTTGGGTTACCCTGTAAACACTTCGGTGTTTTCCATACAATAATTAATACTATTCCATCCAGCAACACGAATTCATTTCTGTTTCTTTGGGTCTGTGTGTGTTCCGTACAGCTCTCAAGTGTATTCAGTACATGTCCAAATAAGTTTGCTTACTTCCCTAGATCTGAAGGACACCTTCATAGTGGTACCTATTTTTGCCCCACATCACAGATTCCTTTAGTTTGCCTGACAGCATAAGTTCTAGGGGGTTGCCACACTTCCATTGAGACGGTTGTCCGCACAATTTTGATTCACAAAACCTCCATGTCTGGTCATGGAATTCCTTAGGGTGAGATGGGTGAGGCTCATAGTGTACCTCAATGACATATTGTTAATGAACAGCTCGAAGGACACACTTCAACATGTGACAGTGTCTCTTCCACATGATCTGGAGTTCTTATTCAACAATAAAAATCGCTGTTGAAACCTGCTCAACAGACATTCCTGGGATTCCTGACAGACTTGGAATGAGAAATCCTGAAACTTCACAATAAAAAGATGACTAGTCTCAAGAAGGAAATCAACAAGGCATTGAACAACCTCAAGATATGTCTTCATCAGCTTGCCTGATTGGTGCAAGTCCTATCGTCATCGATACAAGCAATACTACCAGGATCGCTCCACTACTGACCTTTGCAACAATTAAAGATAGCTCACCTATGCAAAGGGTTAAACTACAGAGGATAGAGCTATCTCAAGAAGCTAAGGAGGAGATTACCCAGTAGCTATATCACATCGAGGCAATGGACTTGTACAGGGAGCACTGCAATTAAAGAAGAGCTTCAAGGAGATTGATAATATTTTATTATGTTGACAAATAGCAAGGGGCAGAGAGCTAGAGGATGGCCCAGTCCTATGATGAAAACTATTCTACTATTACACAAGTGATAATGCTGGATGATTGCAATTGAGGAGATTGTGTTTATTGTGCTTCATTGCTGTCTTACGCATCTGGGGGGGGTCTCATATGATGCAAAACCTTCCTGAGATTTGTTTGAACAAGTAACTTGAAAACTTAATAAAGTCTGTTTAAAAAAAAAAAATCACATTGAGGCAAGGGACAGGCAGCAATCTTCGGATACATCCCGAACTTAGTAGTAGAATCAGATGACAGCAGATCGGGTCGGGGCTCCAGGCACGGGGAACTATCCACAGGAGAAACATGGTCCAAAGACAAGTAATGACTTCATATCAATTGTCTGGGGCTGGTGGCAGGATACTTGGCAGTCTGATGCTGGATGAAGGACAAGGTACAATGCTGTGTACTATTGAACACGAACAATGTTTCAGTGGTACGTTACATCAACAACCTCGGAGGTACAAGGTCAAGAGTGCTGGTGGAAATGGCAAATTAATTTTCGATCTTCTGCAAAGATCACCGGATAACGGTAAAAGCAGTGTATCTCCCAGTTCAACAAAACACCACAGTGCATAGCGCAGATGGGCCTATTGGTGTTTGGAAAGGAACCTGGATCCTATGGTGTGTTGATTGCTTAGAGGAGTCAGACTCTGTTCCCCCTGCATCTAAGTACTCAGGCATGTGGAATGTCAGTCAGGCCCCTAATCTCTTCCTCTCTTGCCAACAGAAAGGAATTGACTGGAAAGTTATCAATGCAGTTTGCTTGGCATCCTGTAAAAGAATATTGGACATCAGCGCACTGGAAATAATAGGACATTTACTGCAGACAAAGTGATTTTTACCATTTCTAGATGCATGAAACGTAATGCCAGGGTTGTATCATACCCAAAATTTAAAGATATGCCTAACTGTGTGTTGTACAATGCATTAAAGATTGTGAGAACATGAATGAAGATCTCAGACCTGCTGGGGTACAACAACATTTTATTGCAATCAAAAAACCTTTCAAGGCGCCTTCATCCCAACATTTGCTAAATGGGTTTGATGGGTGATGCAAGAAGCAGGTTATGACTTGTCTATTGTTAGGGCCCACTCTGCCAAGGGTGCTATGGCCTTCAAGACTTTTGCTTTGAGAGCTCATTTATCGGCTTTTATGAAAGTGGCTGACATTGTCGCCTGAGTCCAAATTCAAACATTTCTATTTTAAAGCAATTGACAGTGTGGCATCCGTGGGGGTTCAGAAGCTTTACACTGGCATAATATGAGCCTAAGGTTGTGACATAGAATAGAAATTTCCTAGCTAATGTGAAGGAAAGTTTCAATTCTATTAAGGACATGGAGGCGATGATTATCCACCCCATATGTGATGAACCCACCCAAGAGTTACAGGTATTATATCTCAATAAAGACACCAATCACAATTGTAGTGTTTGTGGTAGTATTACGTCAGTATCTGTAGGTTGTGACTAGAAAATACACTGTGTTTATGAGGCTTGGTTAACTTTGATTAACAATTGAAAATAATATTCATTCAGTTAATCCCTTGATTTTCTGTTTACTAGGAAGGGAGCAGAAAGAGGAGTGTGATCAGGATGGGCGCATAACATTTAGATGGGATGAAGAAAGAGGAGGAAGGTCATTGGCAGCAAGATGTCATAGACTGAACATTATTTGAATGGTTGATTTAGACATCTGGTTTTGTATTATCTTCATGGGAAATGTAGCTGATTAATGTTTTCTTATGGCAGCTATCGGTATAATGTGGAGACAGAAATACATAATCCTCTCCTCCGTATCCTTAATAGAATTGAAACTTTCCTTCACATTAGCTAGGACATTTTTTATCAACAATCAGACCAGGAATTTGCTGATTGTAGTTTCAGGGGCAGAAATAGGGCCCTGAAGACCACACCCGCTCTGTGAGCAACTGAGAGCCTTTGTGCCTTTATGAAATGCGATGTTTCAGTAAAATCTTTTACATTTTACAACCATTGTTAGACATGCCCCATCCTTTGGTGCTACTACACTTTGTCATTTACATGAAATGCCACTGAAAGCATGATTACTTTCCACATATAAATGCTGAGACTAACTCACAAATTAGCGATAATGGGAGTACTGGCAGTTCCGGAATGAAGCAGCGGGTAATTACAAGTGAGTTTTTTGGTGTCCTCTTACATGTATAAATAACAAAGAGTTCACATTACCCTTTTAAGGAAGATACAAATGGACAGAGAGAAATTCAAGAGGAAAACTTTCTTAAATCATTAGATTCAGAGGTAATTTCAGGTCTGAACTGAAGTAATAAAAACACATTTAAACAGAGATAGAAAATACAACTATCTTGTGGAATACCAAGGAGTCATGATTTCTGTCATTTTTGTCAACTATACTGGTGACTGTAAAAATATATTTTAGGGAATTTCCATGTGCCCAATGTTTCAAACAATATTAGTAATATTTCACTTAATGGAAAACAAAGTGTGTTAAAATACAGTTCTACATGTATAAGCACACACTGTTCAACTTACCAATGTTTGACTAAATAATGATAGCTGTTTCTGCCACTCATCAACACGAGCTTTTATGGGTCCCACATATCTTGAGGAGGCGATAGTTGATATGTTTATTGTGCTGTCATCAAGAAGAACCTAGAATACAAAATAGTGTTCAGGTGGAAATATGTTCTATGACGTTTAAACCAAAAGAGTAGTTCTAAAATAATTGAAACAAATAAAATATTGCAATATAAATAAGAAAAAAGCTAGCTAAATATGTCTTGCTTCATGCTAGCAAAGACACACATTTTTTGAAATAACCGAAAACAATAACCGCTCTTAGAGCATCGAAGTAAAAATGTGTATTTTATAACAATAAACTAGTTTCCATACATCATTTTTATCCACGACTTTGATTTATTAGTTTGCAGCCCTATGGAACCGAAAAACACAATTAACCCCTCTAACAGTCTCTGGAGACCCACACCTGTTCTCTACATGAGAATGCAGTCATATGGGTGAATTAATACGGGAATAGCTCTTGACCCTGCCCTTGGTCGATCAGTCACAATCTCTCCTAGATGTTTCTCCAAATCATTGATGCAAATGCTAAACAAAAATGAGGCAAGGACACAGCTTTGAAGTACTCCCTTCCTGATGTTAATTGAAGGGGGTACATTCCCCATTGGGCTCATACCTAACACAGCCTACAACGTCCTCATGCAGTTGGCTTAGGACATACACTACTCCTGCCTCTAACCCCAAGTCCAGAAATTTGGACCAGAGCTTGCCTCTGTCAACATTGATGAGTGAGGAACTTAGGTCCATGAAGGCAAGGCATAGTTGTCCCCTCTTAGCCCTTACATATGTACGAGTTACTTACCTTCGGTAACGATGTATCTGGTAGAGACGATTCTAGCCGCAGATTCCTTCACGTAGAATTATCCCCAGGCGTGAGACTGGATCCGGAAACTTTTTGCCACAGCATCCCTGCTCGCTGGGGGCGGGGCAACACCACGCGATTCTGCCCAGGCATCGTCCGCGTACGTGACGTCAGCGAGGTCACATAAGACCCGCCCGGCACGCCCATGTCAGTTTTCTTCGGAGAACTTTTCCACACCACAACGCAGAACCACCAGATAAAAAACTGTGGGAGCATGGAAACAGTGTGCGAAGAGTAGAAAAAATGGGAAAGAAACAGCGACTAACAACACCACCAGGGTAGTGCCAACCCCGCAGACCCCAAGGGCAGGAAAAGAAGAAGAACAAGCAGAAACCTGCGCAGCCACCCTGCCCGCACAGAGACAGCCTCCCATCCCTGTGCCCAGAAGGGAAGAACAGGCATAAAAGTCATGGCACACGTAGGAAGCCGACCCACCTCATTCTGAGCAAGGAATGGGACCAGTCCCAAGACAGACAGGGACAACAACCCTCCCAGCCACCCCAACCTAGAGGGCAACCACCTACAAGGACAAGGGCATGACATGGCCAGAGGACCCTCAAACCAGAGGATAGCAATGGAAGAAGGGAGGGAAGGGAGGACAAGGATAGAAGCAATCCCCCCCCCATCCTGGAGTAGCCAGAGCACCAGGGCACCGGCTCACCGAAACCCCATCCTCCAAAGAACCAAGGGAGGAATGAACCGCCCCCAGAGGGAGCAACCCGTCAAGAACAAGGAAGGCACTCACAGGAGACACAGCCCCCCACCGGGAGGTGAGTACCGAAGACCAACCCAAGGGTCCTCACAGAATAGGGGAGGAAGGGCAGGCCGTGAAGGAATCTGCGGCTAGAATCGTTTCTACCAGATACATCGTTACCGAAGGTAAGTAACTCGTACATCTGATAGAGACTACTAGCCGCAGATTCCTTCACGTAGAATAGATACCCTAGCAATACCCCCTGGGAAGGAGGGTCTGCGAAAGGACCCCACCAGCCAATGCAGAACAGAGGGCCCCACAGGGGACCAGATCTGTGGACCAGGTAGGACCTCGCCCCTGCCAGGCCAAGGGAACACCCACAAGCAGAACCCCACCGACCCCAAGGGGATGTAGGAGGGAAAGAAGGCTGAAGATGCTCGTACACTCACAGCAGAGGAACCAAGAGCAAGGGCTGAGAGGCCGAAGCACCCCACTCCCCCACAAGGCAACATAGCTTCCGCCAAATGCCAAGACAGGAAGCCAGAAGAAGAAGAAGAAGCCTAGAGAGCCCAAGGAAACTATGGAGAAGAAGGCGAGCCCAGTCCAGATGGAGAGCAGCCTGCTAGCCAGAGCAATGCCGGCAGTCAAGGCCAGAAGCAAGAAGAACAGCCGAGGCCCCAGGAAGGCCAAGTAGGCAACACCTGGCAAGGGAGAACACAGGGACATCCCAGACCACAGAACAGGAGCAGGGAGAGGAGGAGAGGCTCGGGCCACCACCACGAGTGGCCGCACACACGACCTCAGGAAGCAAAAGCAACCTACGTAAACACCATGGAGAACAGGTACCCGAAGGCGACCAGAACCCTCCAGCAGAGCGCAAACCATATGACAGCTACCATAACCCCACATAGGGCACGTGAAGTCCCAAGATATGTGAACCCTCTTTGAAAGAACTTCCACAGCATAGGAAGAAACAAAAGAACCACAGGGAAAAAGCATCCCCGCTGTAGGCTTCACAGCAGCCAAAGCAAAGCAGAAGGCCCAATCTCAGGGCCAAGTCTGCGCAACAACTCCTGCAAAACTCACACACAACAACAAAAGGGCCGTCCAGCAGCCAACAATGCCAAAGTCCCAAGGAAGGACGTAAGCGGCCAGAAAAATATACTCCACAACCATAACAGCCGACCTAAAAAGGCCAAAAAGCAACCCTAACTCAGAAGTCACTGAGGAGGGGACAGAGGAGGAGGAGGACGGAGCCCTGCCAAGAGTCTCTGAATGGTGGAGTCGGCCAGGGCATGGAACAACAGACTGCCTTCAAATGGAGATCAATGAGCCTCTCTCGATTATTTTCAGGGAAAACGCCGTCCCGAAGCCAAGCATGGCGACGGAGAGCGACCGAGGAAGCCATGGCCCGGCCCAGGGCCTCAGAGATGTCCAAAATGGAGCGGAGAATAAACGCCGCAAGCTCCTGGCCAACCAAGGCATGATGCCGCAAATCCGACATTCCTACCTGTTGATTAGCTGCTGCTGCTCCAGAGTTGTACTATCAAAAATCCCCAGTTGAAATGGGTGACAACTTGCGATCGTAGCACAGTATAAGTTAAACAAAGGTAAGATTTTACAGTGCAGTGCGTGCCCCCCCTGGGATGGTGTTGCGCCCCCCCAGGGGGGCGCACCCCACAGATTGAAGAACTCTGTAGGTAGAGACACAGTCTAGTGGTAGATTCCTTAACTTGGAACTAAGCCTATAAACGTTCTCAAAGAGAACAGGTCGGTGTACATAGGAATAGCAGAACAAGAGCTTGGCTCTTAATAGAATCCATGATCACTGTCACAGAACACATAAATAATAAACAACCCTACAGGCCCCAAAGAATCAGACCTTTAGGGAAAAGGGGTAAATCCCTAAACAATCTGACAATTATCAGATATTATCCTCTATCCCCCAAGGAAAAAGAGAACTCATTGACCAAAAGGGCCACGTGCACGCAAAAGCCATGTAATCCGCATTCTTTACAACAATAAAGACATATTAGAGAAAGAACTGTCCTGATGAAATCCAAAAAGGACTCTCAGAACTCATTCCCATTATATCAAGATGAATGAACATCAACGCAAAAACTGGAGACATATTCCGTACACCAAGAAAGATGAACAATAATGTCTCCCCGGTATAAAGGATTTTGTTTAAACAAAATGACCACTTGAAGATTACATAATGCACTGTCAATAAGTTAAAATGAGACCAACAGATTTGAATCTCGTATAGATATTCATCAATTGTGCCAGCTGTATAAAAATTTTCTACAAAGATGTATACATATATATATTACCTACTGGCGGTCGCCAGTAGGTAGTTATAGTTAGGACCTATTATCCATAGGAAATCCGCAACATTCTATTTAGAATAACTTTGGCGCCGGTTGACGAATCTTCGCGAAATTTTCAAAACTCGTGGCCCGCTCCGGTCCGCTCCTATCCTGAAATTCTCGGGGTGATTCTTCAAGCGGGGGCCGAGAAAAAAGGGGGGTCCCAAAACATGTTTTCCCCATGCAATTTTCCATAGGGACCTTCAGTCGCAGCTACAGCCCAAACTGCTGAACGGAATTACACCAAATTTGGCAGAAAGGTAGACCTTGGTTCAGAGTCGTGCCTTTTGCTTAAATGGTGTAAATCCGTTCAGTAGTTCCTGAGAAAATCAAAAGTAAAATCACATATATATCTGGGCGGAGCCTAACCACACATCTCATCGTGAGATCTGATTGGCTGTCAGCACTTCATCCAAGAAGTGTTGGCAGCCATCTTGGGACCAATATACATGATAGCACCTCATTAAAAAGCATTGCAGTTAATAGAAGGTTTTAAGACTTTAGTTACATTATAAATCATTTGTTGATGGTACCATACTCATTTTAGGAATTGTGGTATGTTCTAATGTGATTTTACCATGTGAAAAAGCCTTCTGCTGAGATATCATGAATCATGTTTGAGAGAAAACTATTTTCTCTTGCTTTTCCCACAGAGTTTTGGAAGGTGATCTATAAGCTAAACTGAGAGCATATTTCTGTAAATTCACATTATCTTTCTCAGTCATGTGAGAATGAAGTCTGACATTCTCAGTAAAACATGTACATCCAACAAGGGCAGAGACTGTCAGTTGATTCCTTTGTGTTCTACTGCAGCTTCCCAAAGTATTCCAAAGAACAACTAGAGCGCTAACAGTCGTACTTATGACAAATGTATGGCACACCTGAAGCCATCTTGATTGGAATAAAGTGGTAACTCTTAAAACATTTAATGTAAAGAGGAACAACATGAGGGGGTTCATTTTGCCATAGAAAGCGTGATTAGTGCTGCAGAAAGAAAAATTAGGGCACATTTTGACTTCTCAAATCCTCTTCTATTTTATAAAAAAATTCTGACATGCAGACTGAAACATGCACTTTCAATACCAGCAGCAGACTTCCCTGGTGAGCAGTAGCTTTACTACAGTGGTCTAATGAGCAACTAGAGTGCTACCATTCAGAATTTATGTCCAATGTGTGACACATCTGAATGGCTTCTAGATGGAACCAAAGTAAACAAGCATTGAAATGCAATAGGTCTCGCCCTCTTTTAAGTTAAAGCAATTCTGTTTGTAATTAGGTGGCTTTTTAGCTTTGCTTTTATTAGTGTTTTTCAAACTTTCATGTACATAACATGCATATGCATGCATATATGCATATGTATATGTATGCATGCATTTATTTTTTGTATTTATATAGCTATGCAGATTATATATATGTTTATATATGTATGTATGTATATACACATACATATATATAAATGCATATGCATATATATGCATATATATATATGTGCATAAGTGTGCGTATAGAGAGAGGTACAAAGAGGTAGAGAGGTAGAGAGTAGTAGAGAGAGAGGTAGAGAGGTAGAGAGTAGAGAGTGAGTAGTAGAGAGTAGTAGAGAGAGTAGCAGAGAGTGAGTAGTAGAGAGTAGTAGTGAGTAGTAGAGAGTGAGTAGTAGAGAGTGAGTAGTAGAGAGTGAGTAGTAGAGTGAGTAGTAAAGAGTAGTAGGGAGTTGCCTCTTTCAGCACCTCTGTTGCTTCTTTCTGCACCCCTCCTGCCTCTTTCTGCACCCCTCTTCCCTATTTGTCCAACTCTCTTGCCTCTTTCTACACCTCTCTTCCCTCTTTCTGCACCACTCTTGCCCCTTTCTGTACCTCTTTTGCTTCGTCCTGCACTTCTCTTGCCTCTTTCTGCACCCTTAGTGCCTCTTTCAACACACTGTTGCTTCTTTCTGCAATTCTCTTCCTTCTTTCTGCCCCCCTTGTGCCTCCTTTTGTACTTCTGTTGCTTCTTTCTGCACTTCTCTTACCTCTTTCTACACCCTTCGTGCCTCTTTCATTACCTCTGTTGCTTCTTTCTGCACTTCTCTTCCTTCTTTCTGCACCACTCTTGCCTCTTTTTGCACCTCTGTTGGTTCTTTCTGCACTGCTCTTACTTTTTTCTGCTACTAACTTGCCCCTTTCTGCACCCCTGTTCCCTATTTCTGCATATTTCCTTCCTGTTTATGCACCTATATTGCCTCTTTCTGCACCTCTGAGTCAGACTTAGGTTTAATCCCCCTGCCCTATTATGTACTAGGGCCTTACAGGGGAGGTCATGCCAATCACAGGGATACCCCTAATCATAGTGTACCCTGGTGTATGTAGGTGTTTTCACTGTATTCTAAGTGTCTTTCAGTATAGCACTGGCTCCGGGCCTGGTTAGTCAGAATCAGTTACCACCAGTACCACTCAGTAAAAAGTTAGGGGCACAGGATGACTTTGAAACAAGGCTTCTTTCTGCCCCTCTGTTGGTTCTTTCGGCATATCTCTTACTTCTTTCTGCACTTTTCTCTGTCTTTCTGGACTTCTGTTGCCTCTTTCTGCATTTCTCTTGCTTCTTTCTGCACCTTTCTTCCTCTTTCTTCACATGTCCTACCTCTGTAGGCATAGTTGGAAATTATCATTTAAAAAGCCTTAGAAATTCACTGAAAAAACCATAGGTTTCAGGGACGTTATAGTTAGAAATTATCATTTAAAAAAACGTTGAAATTCACGAAAAAACATAGGTTTCAGGGAAGTTATAGTTAGAAATTAGCATTTTAAAAAAACCATAGAAATTCACAAAAAAACATAGATTTCAGGGACGTTATAGCTAGTTGGACATTTCACTCGTACAAAACGAGAGAAATTCGGCCGTTATAGTTAGTTGAGCTAACTATAACTCGCGCCTCTGCAATGCACTGCTGATGACATCACATATTACGTCATTTATGACATGGTCAGTGACATCACTGATGACATCTCAAATGACTTCACTGATGACATCATCCACGTGATAATCTGAATTACCTCCTCACACCCTAATATAACCTTTGATACACACACTGTAAAATACAGTCTACCATTTTCGAAACCATAGACACACCAATACCAGTTACTACATACCCACTCACTGATTCCTAGGTCAACACACACATCCACTCATTCATTCACACAGTCACTCATTCATGCAGTCACTCATCAATACAGCACTATCATTAGCACTCATACACCTATACAGACACTCACACACCGCCACTCATCCATAGAGTTACTCACACACCTAGTCAGTCATGCAAAGAATCAATCACACTCCCATTTAATCACCTATACAGATATACACACACCACCTCACTTATTCATACAGATACTAACACATACTTACTCTCTTATACAACCACTGATACAGGCACACACTCATCCATACAGCTACTCTCACAATCACTCACTCTCACATATAGTAATTTGTATACTCCAACACTCACATATACTGCCTTTCACATTTATAGTTACTCACAAATATACCACTGAGATATCCATTCACTCACCAACATACCCATACTCACCCACCCATACAGCCCTTCACAGATGCACTCTTGAACCCATATACCCAGTGAATCACCCACTCACACATCTATGCACAGAGTCACATACCACCCACCCACACAGATACTCAGGCACCCATAATGATACTCAGACAACCAATCAATAACCCATATAGACACTCATGTAGCTACTCACCAATCCATGCAGCGCTTACACACCAACTGACAGACTGATAGACATTTACACAATTTAGACACTAACCCATGCATTCAGTAAGACACGTTTAATCACGCACTTATACAGTCAGTCACGCACCTACTAAATCATCCATTCAGACACTTATACACCCACTCATTCTTCAATACACCTTAGCATATATATATAACATTTAAACTTTATAGAAACAAACAGTAAGACACTTTTAATCACTCACTTATACAGTCAGTCACGCACCGACTAAATCATCCATTCAGACACTTATACACCCACTCATTCTTCAATACACCTTAGCATATATATAACCTTTAAACTTTATAGAAACAAACAGTAAGACATGTTTAATCACTCACTTATACAGTCAGTCACGTACCTACTAAATCATCCATTCAGACACGTATACAACCACTCATTCTTCAATACACCTTAGCATATACATTTAACATTTAAACTTTATAGAAACAGTCACTGGATGATGTCATCAGTGATGTCATTTGAGATGTCATCAGTGATGTCACTGACCATGTCATGAATGATAATATGACTTCATCAGCAGTGCATTGCGGGGGCGCAAGTTATAGTTAGCTCAACTAACTATAATGGCCGAATTTCTCTGGTTTTGTACGAGTGAAACGTCAGCCTAACTATAACATACCTGAAATCTATGGTTTTGTCATTGAAAAAAAATAAATATATATGTGTGTACTCAGTGCAAAACAACCGGTTTCAGGGACATTATAGTTAGGCTGACATTTCACTCGTAAAAAAACCAGAGAAATCAGCCGTTATAGTTAGCTGAGCTAACTATAACTCGCGCCCTGCAATGCACTGCTGATGACGTCACATATTACATCACTCATGACATGGTCAGTGACATCATTGATGACATCTCAACTGACATCACTGATGAAATCGCTGATGACATCATCCAGTGACTGAGTGTTTCTAAAACGTTTACGAATGTTACATATATATTTATATGCCAAGGTATATTGAAGAATGAGTGGGTGTATAAGTGTCTGAATGGATGATTTAGTGGGTGTGTGGCTGACTGTATAAGTGAGTGATTAAAGGTGTCTTAGTGAATGCATGGATGAATGACTAATCTGTGTGAATGTCTGTATCAGTGTATCAGTTGGTGTGTAAGTAGCTGCATGGGTTGGTGAGTAACTACATGAGTGTCTATATGGGTTAATGACTGGTTGTCTGAGTATCTGTATGGGTGCCTGAGTGTCTGTGTGGGTGGGGGTGACTTCCTGCATAGATTTGTGAGTGGGTGATTCACTGAGTGAATGGGTTCATGAATGCGTCTGGAGGGGCTGTATGGGTGAGTGTGTGTGTGTGTGTTTGGCTGTGTTGGTGAGTGAATGTATGTCTCAGTGGTATATGTGTTAGTAACTAGATATGTGACCGGCTGTATTTGGGAGTGTTGGAGTACATAAGTGACTATATGTGAGAGTGAGTAATGATGAGTGGCTGTATGGATGAGTGTGTGCTTGAGTCAGTGATCATATAAGAAAGTATGTATGTTCTAGTATCTGTATGAATAAGTGTGGTGGTGTGGGTATAACTATCTCTACAGGTGAGTAAATGGAAGTGTGATTGATTGTTTGGGTTACTGACTAGGTGTGTGAGTAACTGCATGGGAGAGTGGTGGTGTGTGACTGTATGTATGGGTATATAAGTGCATATATCAGTGGCTGTATTGATGAGTGACTGCGTGAATGAGTGACTGTCTGAGTGAGTGAGTGGATGCGTGTTTAGACCTATAAATTAGAGAGTGGGTATGTACTGTCTGGTATTGGCATGTCTATGGTTTCGAGAATGGCTGTCTGTATTTTAGAGTGGGTGTATGAAAGGTTATATTAGCGTGTGAGTAAGGGCATCAGATATTTTTTTTTTAGTTTATTAATCTAGTCTTTCTTGGTGTTTTTTTAACCAGTCATTTTGTTACTCTTCAAGTTTTTTGGTGTTTTAATAAGTCAAAAACACCCCAAAAAAAAGAAATTTGAAAATACAAAAACTATTCTAAATAGTTAAAAAAAAGGTTCTTACGGAACCACCTATGCTGATTAAAAATAGAAAACTTGTATGTAGTAAAACTGATTGGTTGGATCAATGTGTGTGTGGATGAATGTATGGATAGTGTATGGAGTAGTGGATGAGTGTATGGGTAGTGCCTGAGTAAATGGGTGAGTACAAGAGTACTGCCTGAGTAATTGCATGAGATTACGGGTAGTACCTGGATGATTGCATGAGTGCAAGTGTAATGTCTGTGTGCTTAGATCAGTGCATGGGTAGTGCCTGAGAGAATGGATGAGTGTATGGGTAGTGCCTGAGTGAATGGTTGACAGTACGAGTAGTGCCTGAGTGATTGCAAGAGAGCATGGGTAGTGCCTGGGCAATTGGAATATTGCATGGGTAGTGCCTGAGTGCCTGACTTAAAGGGTAGATGCAAGGGTAATACCTGGGTCATTGGTTGAGTGCATACGTAGTGTCTGAGTGAATGGATGAGTGCATGGATAGTGCCTGGGTGAATACTTGAGTGCACAAGTAGTGCCTGAGTGATTGCACGAGTGCATCGGTAGTGCCTGAGTGATTGCATGAGTTCAAAGGTAGTACCTGAGTGAATGAATGAATGAGTGTAAAGCAGCTTGTTTTATCAGTACTTAATCTTATGGTATAGGTTAAGTGAAAAAGAATCACACAGTGTAGTTATAAAAATAGGTATTTTATTACAAACATTCACTAACACATTGTATTATCTCCTACACGGAGATACAAATACAATACACACAAAACTTAGGAAACAGAACACGTAAGTAACACAAATACACAATTGTCTCCAGGGGGAGACCAAACCATATACTAAAATAGTGGAATGCGAACCAGGACTCAGGACAAGAGTGGACCCACAAGACGTAGAAGTGCCGGGGACCCAAGGAACCACCCAAGGTGAGTATCTAGGAACTCCGTGAAGGTCATGTGCAGAGTCAGAACACGACTGCGTGCTCATTGTTAGCCAATGGGTAAGTCGCGGTTGCAGTTTTAAATGAAAAAGGACCCTTCCCAGCTGACCTGAAGACACCCCGTGGAAGATGGAAGGTTGGAGAGTCACCCCTTCCGTGGAAACCCCAGGAACCAGGATACCTACACCAGGGAAGCCGGGTGCATAGGTGTCAAGTGACGTCGGAAACCGCTGTCGACCCCAACGGAGGACTTCAGGAAAGTTGCTGCTGGAAAAAAAGACAAAGGTGGATTCAAGGTGAGAAGAACCTGCAAGCAGAGGGTACGGAGTCTATGCCACTCAGTGTTGACCAGGAGGCATGAAGATGAATGCCCACCGATGTCAGAGATGCAGGAGAGGTTGATGGTGCCCTTCTAGTTGCAGCTGTTTGGACCAGGTGATGCTGTGGAAGACCAGGAGATGACGGATGTATGACATTACAACGCACACTTTTACAACGCATGCACTTACAACGCATTTTTTACAACGCATAATCCATTACAACGCACTACACTTACAACGCATGACACTACAACGCATTTTAAAAAACTACCATTACAACGCATACCATTACAACGCATAATATTTAATTGCATTTAAGGTAAGTATTAGATAGTATAGGGGTAAAAATTACTTTTCTAACTCCAGGGGGTGCAACAGTAGGGTAAGTGTTGGATAGTATAGGGGTAAAAATTACTATTCTAACTCCAGGGGGTGCAACAGTAGGGTAAGTGTTGGATAGTATAGGGGTAAAAATTACTATTCTAACTCCAGGGGGTGCAACAGTAGGGTAAGTGTTGGATAGTATAGGGGTAAAAATTACTATTCTAACTCCAGGGGGTGCAACAGGAGGGTAAGTGTTGGATAGTATAGGGGTAAAAATTACTATTCTAACTCCAGGGGGTGCAACAGTAGGGTAAGTGTTGGATAGTATAGGGGTAAAAATTGCTATTCTAACTCCAGGAGGTGCAACAGTAGGGTAAGTGTTGGATAGTATAGGGGTAAAAATTACTATTCTAACTCCAGGGGGTGCAACAGTAGGGTAAGTGTTGGATAGTATAGGGGTAAAAATTACTATTCTAACTCCAGGGGGTGCAACAGTAGGGTAAGTGTTGGATAGTATAGGGGTAAAAATTACTATTCTAACTCCAGGGGGTGCAACAGTAGGGTAAGTGTTGGATAGTATAGGGGTAAAAATTACTATTCTAACTCCAGGGGGTGCAACAGTAGGGTAAGTGTTGGATAGTGTAGTGTAATATTATGCGTTGTAATGGTAGGCGTTGTAATGGTATGCGTTGTAAAGGTATTTTGTTAAAAATGCGTTGTAGTGTCATGCGTTGTAAGTGTAGTGCGTTGTAATGGATTATGCGTTGTAAAAAATGCGTTGTAAGTGTAGTGCGTTGTAACAGTTGCGTTGTAAAGGTTGTTCCCCGGAGATGACTATGAGCTGTCCTACATCAGATGTCGAAAGCCAGGGGATCAGTGTCTGGCAGGGGCACCAAGAAGCCTTGGCAGCAGTAAACAACATAGTCGATCATAAAGGTGCAATGCCAGGACAAGCAAGGTCCAAGTGACTCACCACAAGTAGGTAAGTCAGCGCAGTCCCCAAGCAAGCAGGGGATCCCACTAGAGCCAAACAAGACCCTCAAAAGGACCCAGGGGCTACAGGCACAGGAGTCGCAAGAGGACCTTGAGCAGCTCCCCAATGAAGAAGGCCCACGGTGGAGAGGAAGTGGTGAGGACATAGATCTTCGCTGCAGGAGTTGCTTGAAGTTGGAGCTTCTTGGAGCCTAAAGATCTCTGGTGGAGAGAGTCAACAAGCATTGGTAACGGCAAGTCGATGCAGTGCAGAGGGGTTCTGTTCCAGCGGTTCTGACGAGGGATACTGGCCTCAAACTCGATATGAAGACAGTGCAGGTCTCGAGGGACTTGCAGAACTACCACCTGTGTTGATGAGCCTTTCGGAGTCCGTGGGAGACCAGTATCAGCAGACTGGTCAACTGTGTTGTGCTGCCTGCAGATGCAGGGAAGTGACTCCTTCACTCCAAGGGAGATTCCTTCAGGTGACTTGGATGTCCCCAGGCCTGGGGAAGAACCTGTATGGAGCACCAGCACAGATATAGCAGAAGACCAGTGGGATGATGAGACTAGGCATAGCAGGAATCTTCCCCGTTGCGGTCTCGGTTCTAAAAGCGAAGTCCAGAGTGTCCAGACGGTCGAAGTTTAAGTGGTGTATGATCTAAATCCTGTCCCACGACTAATCTAGGGTCCCACTCCCAGGCAAGACCTTAAGTACCCTTAGGAAAGGGTTGGGACGATTCAGGGGTCCTTCCCAGAGGAGGGGCTGGACAGTGGGGAAGATACTCCCCTGTCCATTGTCCAGTTTCGTGCCAGAGCGGGAGCCAACAGCTCCATGAACTGGTTTTGACTGGAGTATACAGGGGCACCAAATGAGCCTTTCAAGCAGTCTCCGTGGCGCTGGCAAGCACCCCCACCCTGCCCCAATACACTAAACCCTGTCTAGGAGGTGGTCACACCTCCCTGTGACAGGATATCTTTTGCTCTGCCTTCCCCTGCTCAAGCTTGGCTCCGCAGCAGGAGGGCAGAAACAGGTCTCTGGTCGGCACCAGCCCTAGCTTGCTGTCCAGAGAAGCTTTACAGTGCATGGAATCATACCTCCTACACCATTTACAGTGTATGGGTATGATTCCAACATGTTTGATACCAAA
Source organism: Triturus cristatus (assembly GCF_964204655.1). Lineage (NCBI taxonomy): Eukaryota > Metazoa > Chordata > Amphibia > Caudata > Salamandridae > Triturus > Triturus cristatus. The sequence continues at coordinate 1,182,250,355 of NC_140581.1, read as the reverse complement.
CATGACAGCCAGTTTAGAGATGGTCATCGCGTAATGATGCATTCCCACTCTATATGTCATAATGGCTGACACCCTTACAGCCTGCGAGAATAGACTCTGAAGGTTGTAGGGGTGCCCCGCTCATGCGAGGGCACCCTCGCACCTAGGACCGAGCACCCTGCCTTCAGGATTAAAAGGCCTGCCTTAGGGGTGACATATAGGTTTTAAGTGTACTGACCTCAGATATAGGGGGACCTATATCTTTCATAAGTGGTGCTAGTACCAGCTTTCACAGGCTGCAATGGCAGGCCCGGAGTCACAATTTGAGTGGTCTCTCATGGGTGGCATGAAACATAATGACACCAGCAAAAAGTGGGGGTGACCATGAAAGCATATCCTACTTTCCTACAGAGAGTCATCCAAAGAAAACAGAGTTGTCGGAGCTGCACCAGGCGCAGTCTGCCGCTGTGTTGTCATGTTGACATCAGAAATAGGAATGGGAACATCGTCCATCAGCGCTGCCAACGTCACTGGGTGAGTAGTCTCCAAAGTCAACGCTGACCAGCACCGCTGACTTCAAAGGTTGAATGGACGCTGAAGGTGTGAACCCTGAAGGGATATGCACCGGCGCTGTCTCGAATCCAATAGTGGAGTAGGGGGCCCAACTGTCATCAAATACAAGTCAGCCTGTGAGGATCCAGGCAGGTTACCTCCTAACTCTTTGGGGCCCAAGAGTCCACCAAAGGGAGACTGACTAATATAACCTCATTTGATCTAGAGTCATTCCGGCTCCAGAATTTTTAGGGAGGCATGTGGTTTTCTCCTGTAAACACTCCTCAACCGTCAGTTGGGATACAGTGTCAGATTTACATTTTGACCTTTAGGTTCTCAGAGCCTTCTCTGAAATAAACAGAGGTGATTTCTCACCAGAACGACTCCTCAACCGGTCCTCAGACTTCGGTGGAGAATGACGACGCTGTGGTTTTTCAGAAAAGCGTGCCACCAGGAGATTTTATGCGGTACTCTTTCAGTGCCTTCTGCCGATGCTTCTGGCAGTGACCGCAGTCCTCGTAGTCATGATGTTCCCTGAGGCACCACACACAGACAGTATGCGGATCAGTGATCAACATTTGTCTAACACAAGATCCACAGGGTTTAAACCCAGACGATATCGCTTGAAAAATCATACTGTTCTCTCGACAAGACGTCGAGATGGGCCTGAAATAAGGGCCCTTAACTGCTCCAGATCTCCATTGCATGTGCGGAAAAGAAGGAATTGCCACAGCGAGGGGGTTACATTGACTCCGTCGATGTCACATCCAATGGACGACGTCGATATAGAGTGGGCACGATGCCTTCTGCCAGCACGAAGACCTGCATTGGAAAAATGTCCTATTTCAGTCTTGCACCTGGGGAGGATTCTATAGTAAGGAATCTGCGGCTAGACGTCTCAATCAGATAATGTAATGTAAAACACACAGCACTGTGAGTATATATGATAAAAAAACTTTTAGAAACAGTGACAAGATATAATGCAGTACTATGGACCAGAAGCACTAAGATGGGAGCAGTGCAAAGTGGTTGCAATTTGCACGCTGACTTTTTACAAATCCTACGCTATTTTGCAAACCAGGGCATCAATTAATAGGTCAATTAAAACTATTTTTTAAGAGTAGGCAGTGGTCCCATGGAGCGCTACCTACTCCAAAAAAAGTTGTTGTGACAGTTCACAAAGGGGATGGGATCCCTTGGGGACCCCTTCCTATTTGCTAACAGGTTAACACTACCTTTCAGTTGAAGGTTAAATATCATGTTTTCCAACTGGGTTTCGGACACAAAATATTAACACATACCATAAAGATTCGCTATTTAAAAGAGACGCCTTAAACAAGCTTCTTACAAATAGAGATTATTAACAGTTTCCTAAACCCATTTAGCAATGCGGTAACATTGTACTAAATCGCTAAATGGATTCAGTACATTCCAAAAACACACTTTCTTGTGGCAACGCTTGTGATTTACTGAATTACAGGGTTTGCTACCAGAAAATGCATTTGTACATCTGGCCCAATATCCCGTTGATAAGCTCAGTAATTCATTCGAGCCAATAGCATCAGGTAGTGTTCATCACATATTTTTAGGGATCAGCACTTATTTTCCCTCATTAGACTTTGACTCAAAAGGTGGAAAGAAGGAGGAGGAAGAGAAAGATGGAAGAACTGACAAAGAAAGCAAGGAGGAAAAAGAACCTGCAAGGGTAAAATAGAGGGGCAGGTAGTGCATTGTGGGGGAAGAAAGAATGCATGATGTAGAATCAAAACTAAGCAGCCTTGGTATTCAGTAATCCCAAATATTCATCAGGGCTTTTGAGAAACACTTAGGGAACCAGCACTTCTATTTTATGAAATTAAGCACTGGGAACTATATAGCCATTGCTAAATACATACCCCCAGAGCTGAAGATCTCAGCCTTTAATGAGGGGGCCTTAAATGACTAGTGCAGCCCAAGGCAGAAGGGCTATAGTGCTATTAGTATATTCTGCTCACTGAGTTCATTATGTCCTACATTGAACAGGGTGAAGCATTTGTTTCAGAGGATGTCTGATGAAACCAGAAAAGACATATGGACCAGGATCCAGATCAAAGTGAAAATCTTTGAAAATACCCACAAACATATTATTGGCGCATGCTAATATATGCCCTTCACTTTAACATTGTCTTGAGTGACCTCGAAACTTGTTCTCATGTTCTAATAGGAATTAAACATTCTTCGAGGCCATGCAACTTCTACAGAGGAAATTGAATTGCAATGTGGATTATGTCAAAAGCCAGTGATTGCAAGAGACATGTATTAACAGTGGTACTATGTATCTTGTCATATGAAAACATTGCAGGGAAACTAAAAGGGAGTGTAATCAATATGGACAATGCCAATTGAGGGTAGGTGGGCTATTATTTGAGGTGACACAGAATAAGGCCATCACCTGCTAGATGCCACACAAATTAAATAAAATAAACTGCTACTCACTCCCTGGTAAGGTGACACACAGCAGTTAGGCTTAAATCAAATATAATGCGTAAAGTATTTAACAGCGCATGCACAGAAAAAGTCATACAAAAAAATATAAAACTCTACAACCAATTTTAAAATAAAGAGCACAATTTTACATTGAAAATAAGACCAAAACGACAAAATTCAATAAAGTGAATAGGAGATATTTTGATAAAATCAGGGCCAAATAGTGGAAAGAAAAATGAAATGCCCAGTGTAAGTCAATGTTTAGGGTAGACTGAGACCAAGTTGCAATTATAGGCCAACTGCAATGGAGCCTGGATATTTTAGATAAGTGGATTGGTCGCTTTGTAAATCTTGAAGTAAAAGTTTCACTTTAGAAAGGGACTTTTTTTTAAAAGAAAAAAATATATATATTGGTTCTAAATTACCACGCAGAATCATCGGACCTTGTCACTTTTTGAGAAAAGTGGAAAGCACCATGAACATTGGACATTCATAGCTATGAATTTCAACTTGGGTTTCTAGTATAGGCAGTTATCTGCTCCCAGTAAGAAATTATCAACTTTCTGCACTAAGGAAATTTGTTATAGTAAATTACAATGAGCAAACAAGTAAAGATACAGCTCACTAGGATGGCAAACAATTTTAATATTATTGATTTTAAGGTTAAGGATCTCCTTTTTCTATAGAAGAAGGAACTAAATGAAATTTGTTTATGGGAGCCCAGGGCTTAGATGTTTGGCTCTGAAGAGCTCTACACTTTATTTGTGTGAATCCTGGCTTGATAACACTGTGTCTACAGTGCTACTCATTACTTAAACGCAATGCCGACGTGTCCCGCCGAGAACTCCCCTCCGGTTCCAGAATCGTGCGTAGTGCAAGGATAGTGTTTCCCTGCTTTACCCCGTTCGCTTTGCCGCCGCACAGACTCCCAGCGCTAGAGACACTTGTCGGTGCTCGGACCAGCGCTTACCTACTTCACCCTCGTTTGTATCACTCCTCAAGGACTCCAAGCTCTAGACACTCTCGCCTATGATTCCAGTCCTCCGTGACCCGTAATTACTCCGAGTACACAGAAGGTGGGGATATTCCCGGACTGTGATGCAAAAGTGTGGGGTAGTCTACCCGCCTACGGATCCGCCATTCCCGAAGCGCATTGCCACGCTCAACCCTTGAGCCACCATCATAGAACCCTTGTATTCCTAATCCTGCACTTCCTTGAGTATGCTGCTACTGTTCCTTGTAAGTATCTATTGCTGTGGGGTAGGGAACATAACCTGGAGAGCCTGAATAGAGAGGGGGTGGGAAGCACTAACTTGCCGCTCTGTTATTTGTCTCCCCTCTGTAGTTCCCTGGGAGGTTTCTCTGCCGTTCCGCAGAATCCCAATTCAGGCGCAGGACCAGAGACACCTTACCGCCCAGCAGCGTTTTCTTATTTTCTCCACTTCCCTTTTTCCCGGGGGGCTTTCCCACGCAGCAGTGTTTCCATCGCTCTGTGAGGGTCTGCGCCTCAGGGTTGAGGGGGGATAAGCCACGCTCCATCGCTCCCGACGGCTTCCTTCCGAGGTTAGTGGACTAATTGTGCTCATAACCACTAACGTCACGACACTGCCTCAATGTCGATCTTGTCCTCTTTGTTGATGTCGAGCAAGCAACTGACGGAAAACAGGTCAGTGCTATACCTTGACTCGACAGACGTTCTCGACATCGGCATAGAATGATGACGTTTTCGGGCTGTAGACCTTGTTTTGGATGTTTTTTGTCCATAAGTGGTTGAAGATGGAGCTCTGGTAGAAGACTGACCCTCTTCTCACTCCTTAGGATCATGTGCAGACTGTAGCTGCATCCTGCAATGTTCTTCAGCGCCCTGGAGGAGAATCTTCTCTAAATCACATTTGAGTTTGCCTGAAAATGTTTTGCAGTGTTGACAGTCTTCAGGAAGATGACTCCCTGGAAGACAAAGAATACAGACACTTTGAGGGTCTGCTTTGGCTTTCTTTCCCCAACACGATAGGCACTTATCGAATAAAGATTGCATTTTAAAAGACAACATGACCCAATTCCTGTTAGGAGGAAGAGTAGAAAAACATAGAGTTACATGGTTTTAGAAAAAAAAGAGAAAAGCCTTAAAAAGGCTGAGTTCAATGCTGCTAGGTCCTGTAAGCAGGTGCCAGAAAATTAAAAACTGAGTTAACTGCCTCTAGCCAAGCATGATGGGATACTGGTGGTCTCGGGGTGGCACCACGTTTATTTTCAGCACTTATAATGACAGCCCATGAGACAACACTATCTTGTGCTGCTGCATTTCTATACTCTTCTTAAAAAGGGTTTCTGAAAGAAATTTAAGTTGTTTTACAAAAGCATTATACATTTACATGCATACGCATCTCCCCTGGCAACTTTTTTTATCAATAAAGAATGTGGCCATTGTAGCTTCCTCCTACAGGCTTCATATTATTTACTTTCTTAAGTGACTCTGCAGGCCTTCCAGAAGAAAGGCAAACATCTACATTTAAGAATATATATTGGATAAAGTGCTCCGGGGTCCTGGCACGTGGGTGGGACTATTCAGTGCTTATGACTATACAACAAAATCCCCTACAAGAGAGCTGGGATTTTGTCGCTAACTAGGCCTCAGTGCCAATGTTCCTTCCCTAAAACAAGATAAAGTCGAATCTTGCTACAATTGGCTAAGGACTTTAGCACCCTGTTAGTCCTTAGTAAATGGTGTTCCAGATACCTAGGGCAGGGGTACTAAAAGAGGGTCCCTAAGGGCTAAAGCATTTCTTATGACACCTTAAGGGACCCACATACAAATTCCCATATCCTGCGTGACATGGTGCAAACCATGAGTTTCAGATCAAGTCAATCTTTAATGTCAGATTCATTAAAATCATTACAAAATGTAAAGCGCTAATGCAAATAAGAGCTGTCATTTGAAGAAGATCAGTGCCGTGAGCATAGTGCAAATGTAAAATAGAAGGATCAGTTAGTTTTAAAATGTGTGCTTTAAAGGGAGAGTGTTGTTTATTGTAACTAAGATAGAAATTAAAAACATATGAATATAGTTAAAATGTTTCAGTGCACAAAAGCCAGTTTATGAAGGGAATATGGTTTGATTTCTGACCGGGCAACAGTTAAGTAACTGGTTCCCAATTTATGGCCCCCTTGACTCCTTAGAGGTATTTCACAGTCTGGGCAATTATTTTCTGGTCTGCCAAGTTGAGGCAAGCCAATGTGACTTGTTTGCAGGAGCGAACTCCTAGCTTGTTCCAGAGTGGATGCAGTCATAGTCGACATAGGCTTAGAGTAGAGTTGCAAAGGCAAATGATGTGCACCAGATCTTTGGTCGTGTGGCCACATAGTCGACAGTTTGTCTCCAATTCTGCCCTCAGCCAGGGCAAGTTGTGCTGTTGGAGGGCAAAATCACAAAATGATATTTCAGGTATTTGTTTTTTATCCAGCAGTTAAGAGCTTCTCCCAGGTATTACTGCGGTTTCAGGGTCGTGCGGCTATTTAATATTGACCAAGCATGAAAATGTTTTTTAGAGTTGCTCTGTTTTCTAGTGAAGATATTATTTTAGTTGTTTTATTGACGGCTCTTTTAAATATATTGTGGCTCGCTGCAGCTAGCCATACATCTCTTAGCCTGAGAGCTAAGCCCACGCTTGGGTTTGCCCAGAATGGACTCCCAGTCGCCGCCTGCAGCCTCTCTCTGCAGGCCCCCACCAACCATGAGAGACTCTTGTACCGGAATCCAATGCCAGAAGACACCACTACACCCAAGCTACACAGCCCGAGGAGAAGTGAACCAAGGATGTCCCTAGAATCGAGCCCCCCTCTAGGTTCCTCTGGACAGGTCCCCCAGTCCCTGCCTGCAGCCTCTTTCCGTCCAGACCATTCCCCTTCTGCACCCAGATGCCCCAGAGCCTCCCGAGGTGGACTGTTGGTGTGGCCTTGGACCTAGCCCCATACTCACCTTAAGTCCAGAAGTACAGTCCTGTAAGTCGCTGTTAAGTACCTGAAAGCAATACATGTTTTTCCTGCAGAGGGTAACATTACTAATCCTGAAAATGCAGTGTCCTTTTTTGAAAACTGTAAAGATTCAGAAGATCTTGGTATCTAAATTTATTTAAAAGTATGTGTTATTTTCATAAATTGGTGTCCGTATTCTTCTTTACTGAATACCTAACAGTAGCTAGGCAGCAGCATTTTGAAAAATCTGGAGTTTTTTAGTAATTATCTTGGGTTGCCTAAGTACAGCGAGTTGCCATAATCAAAGGGGGATAAAATTAGACCTTGAATCATGATTCTGCATAATTCTACTGGGAGCCATTTCAGGACCTTTCTCATGGCTCTTAAAAGGCCGAAACAGCTGCCAGACAACGTTTTTGATTGGGAGGCCATGGTTAATTGGCTGGCAAGGAACATCTCAAGGCTCTTTACTTCTGGCATGGGAGATGGGCGCTCTCTTAGGGGAGATGGCCAAATGATCTTGTCCCAGAGAGTTGGCTTGTTTCCCAAGATCAGAACATCAGTTTTTCCACCGTTCAATTTCAGACAGCTTACTGTCATCCACTCAGACACCTTTAAGCTTTTAAGTCTCATGGAAACAGAGTCCATATCTGGTCACAGCATAACAATCAACTGGGTGTCATCTGCGAAAGATACAATCTTGAAACTGGAGGACTATATGAGAGCGGGCATAAATATTAAGATGCGAAGGGCTTAAAGACGTGCTCTGCGGGACACTACAGTACAGCTGATGGCTGGATAAGAGGAACGATGCCTTGCTTACCTTGGAAACTGTGCTTATCCAAAAATGAGGCCAGCCACTTCAGAGCCTTCCCTGCAATACCAACTTCTTCTAGTCGGCAAAGAAGAGTATGGTAGGAGACAGTATCAAAAGTGGTACTCAGGTCCAGGAGGATCAGTGCCACTGATCCGCCCTGGTTCATCACCATGTTCAGATCCTCTGTGGACCTCAGTAGTGAAGTTTCTGTACTACAGCCCCCACGGAAACCTGTCTGAGTAGGGTGAAAAACATTATTGGTTTCCAAACGACCAAAGATGTGCCTATTGATCCCTTTCTCTAACATTTTACTGACACTAGCTAGAAGAGAAATTGATCTATAATTTTCGATTGCTTCTATAAGACCAGTTTCATAACAGTATGAAAACAACGGCCTTGCAAGAATGCTAGAACCGTTTTGCTTTGAAAAAGGAAGAGGCAAAGATAGGTTTATTGTTCAGTGCTGAGCACTTTATTATATTATAAATTACTTTGAGCTTATGGGTGAATTTAAGAAAAGGAAAGACTCAGTACCACAATCTTCAGAGTTACAAGCAGCAAAACCTTAAAGATACACTGCACTCGAGGAGATGGGAGTATGAGGCCTAATGTAAGTGCAAATCGTTCATGTTAGGCAATGAACTGGGCAAAGGATTTACATTAAACACGTTACCTTCTGACAAGAGACCTTCTCAGTGTGCTATTGCTTGAAAGCTCTCTAAGACAGATGTGAGAAACATATTTGGTAATTCCATTATCTACCAAAAGTTATGACCATATTTTTGTAATGTATTTTAAGCCACCATTAGCACAGTGTCGATATGTTGCTGAAATCCATCCTGCTCCTTGTGGGATAAGTAAACAAGGAACAATTGCACTCACTACCTATCTCCTAACTATGGGCCTGATTTAGTGCTTGACTTACATACTCCATCTGTCAGGGTGGCAGAGGACATTACCTCCATCATCCTGATAGATTTGCGTCTGTCAAATTTAGAGATGACTGTTAGGCCAGTGGTCATCTCTAAACATTGAAAGGAACTACCACCACGGAGGTTCCTTTCCATGTACAAAACGTTTGGCAGACACGCACCGTCAGTTTTGATGGTCAGAAACAATTCCAATGAGGTGACTTGTGTCAGAAAAAGAAAAAAACTAATGACATCCAACCTGGGAGTTTCCCTCAAAGCGTGTGGGTCAATTTTTTTAATTTCTGTCCTTTATTGCCAGGTTTGTGGCGATGGACCGGAAAAAAAGACATTACATCATCCTCCCTGAATAAGAGAAGCAGTGTAATGTCCTTCCTGTAATGGCTCTGAATCCGTTGGGCCGGTGGAGGAAGTTTTTCATCGACAGAGTCAAACAGAACTCCGTCAACGGAAAATTTAAATGCCAGTCTCCAAGTGAGGTGAGCAGACTGAGGGTTTGGCAGACAGGGCACTCTGTTGCCTTTGTACCGGTTAACCTTGTCTGCCACACTCTAAATTGTCCCCTGTGTCAGGTAGATTTGACAGACAAGAGACAACTAAGCAAACTTTCCACAGTTCAGTTTTTTAAATTTACAAGTGAACATAGGAGTGATAGTCTCACAAATTTGTCATTGTTCATAACTAACTTTATTGATCTAGGAAATACATATTTCTCTATAGTCAAACCCCCATCCTGAGATATTCTTACCTAAAAGAGTGCTATATTCAGTTTTTCTGTTTAATTCAATAATCATAGGTTCCTATTTTATCTGACAAACATAACTTCAGTGGCATAGCTAGGCCTTTTGCCATGGCGGTCCCAGCCTTTGCTGCCCCGCGGCAGCCGTAATAGCAGGTGGATGGGGGGTGCTGGTGAAAGAATCCTGCATTTTCCACACCACACGGCCGCAAATAAGAACGGGGGGGAGGGGAGGCAGCTGTCCCCAAAACTAGTTCTGCCTGGGGCGGACCTCCCCCACCTTGCTATGCTACTGCATAACTTGCAGTAAATTTAGACAGTTTTCGCCACCTGCTGGTGGCTTGATTTCCGCAACAATCTTGCGTTCTTGAAAAAAGAAACAAAAGCACTCTAACACAATTTAAGCCCTCGTTACAAGTTGGAAGGAACCAGGTGGGGTATCTACCCCATTCAGTAAAAACCATTACGCTAAGGTGAAGTATTTACTTGGGCCCTCATGATGAGTTTGTCAGAATAGGGTGGAGTATTCACCACACATGGTAATGCCATTTCCACAAAGTGAGGTATTTACCACATGTGGTAAATACTTCCCATTCTGAGTTTCTAAAAGAAAAATGGGGCATAATATGAGGAATTGGTTGTAAAACTCCAAATTCAGACATCAGAATTTAGCACTTAACTCGTATTGAGGGCCAGAGTGTGGCAAATATCGCCTATTCTGAGTTTTTAATATGAAAATATAGCATAACATGAAGAATTGTTTTTGTAACACAACAAATTCCATGTATTTTGCCTGTTTGTCTGGGGCCTTCCTTCTGAAAATATTCTGATGTTTGACCTTTCAGATCTTGTCAGCAGAAAACTGTTATGGTTAGGTAATTATCAGTTTCTGTGCACAGAAATTGGAATAGAGCTCTGCACTGATAATAAACAAACTTAGCAGTAATAAAGTTTCCTAATAAGATTTTTTATTACCTGAATTTCATCAGTTCCACCGAGGATAAAGACATCTTTGGAATCACGGTGAGGAATACATGTGAATTCTGTGGTCTTCCATGCATCCTCAACCTTAAAGACAAATAGTGATTGTGAATAATATATTTTATTAATCAAATGATGAACTAACAAGTGTGTCTTTCATTTCACCCAGGTTCATAACTGAAACACTTCCCTGTCTGACATTTGAAGCGTGAATCATTGTTATTTATATCATTTCGATAACATACCTTTTTCAGAATTGTCTCTAATGAAGCTTCTCCAGAAGCTTGTCCTGAAACATCTTGGATCTGTGGACCAAATTCAAAAACTCCTAGTTCAATTAGTGCAGTTAAAGACAGTGGATTTTCATTATCCACTAACGTAGCATTAATTGTTTGTTCCAACACAGCCCAGTGCCTTGGTTTTAGAAAAGGATTTCGTAAATCTGTAATGACACCAATCTAAAAAAAACAAAGAACAAATTGTTGCTAACTCAGCAATAACACATAGATATATTTGGAAGAATGAACTTTATAGATGAATTTCAATAAGAAGCAAATAAAATTATCATTATCTGTAAAGCTTCTCTGCAGTCTGCTCAATAGTAGGACTAGGCATATTGTTTAGAATATGCCAACATTTTGCCCTGCCTTATATCTACACAGTATCCTCTGACAGCTGCAAACCTACGAGTTACTCACACGTCAGCCCTAATCAAGGAAAGAGTTGAAATGTGGTAATTTAAAACTACGAGGGTGAGTGTAGAAGGAAATACTACTTTGCTCCTAAATAAGGAAACACTAATTCACAGGACTTAACCGAGTGAGAAAATGGATCTGTATAGATGATACGAAGAAGGGATTGCAGTTCAGCTGGAGAGGTGAAAGACACGTTCGAAATTCATCAATTGCAATCCCTAGGTTAAAATTATTTGAGTTAGTCAAGATCAAATCATTTTATTCTATTCATCATCATAATAAATCATAAAAACACATACACTAGTCATTAAAAACAACACAGCTCAATAATTTCTAATCAACAGGAGGAGTGAAAAAGACCCGCTAAAAACCATGAGATATAAACACATATTGTTAGACTCTCTAAAAATTGTAGATAAAGTAGAGCCACATCTTTGCATGTGTGAATCGCAGTGGTCACCGTAAAGGACACATTTATTTAAAACGAGATTTAAAAAAAATGGGGCAAATAAAAACAACATGTACAGTGTAAATTACAGAAACAGGTTCTGAGGCTCTGTGTGCCATCCGACTAGCAGCTGGGAAATTAAGTTTAGGCGAAAATACGATAAAAGGCACCTGTGGAAAACCGGCATGTCAAGTGTAAGATACCTTTCACACTCACCAGAAAGTTTAACTGTGGCATAATAGAGAGAGGCTGTTTTAGACAGAGATCTTAATATCCTTCCTTCGAGTGGATATGTCTCTTTAACCCAGCTCACACCAGATTTCAGAATTGTCTTTGGGCAAGAGAACAACTCTGGCCTGCCTAGGACCCTTGGAATATCTTTGACGTACGGAATCCATGGAATTAAAGGGTTGTGTTTCAACCCCAGTCTTTCAGGATAGTTCTATTAAATTCCAGATCTTTTTTTAACCAGAAAGACAACCATAATAGACCAGGGCGGATTTGAATAAAGTCTGAAATGAAGCCCACACCCAGTTCTTAATTGATGAATTCTGTGGGTACCAACTGCGGTAACCTCAATACCCTTGTGAGAAATGTGTTCTCTGCCACCTGCACGGGGTGGCAAGGATTATAGCCCAAAAGCTGTGTCAAAAGAAACTATGGGAACGCACTTGGCTCTATATAGAGCCAATATAGATTTGATATGTGGACGTCCCAACATTCTTGCAAAAGCGTCAATGCCATATGCTACTTTGTTAAGAGATTGGGCCTGCGCCCTAATTAACGTTTCCCATTTTAATTTTGCATCTATCCAAATGTCTAAATAGCAAAAATCATCCATCCTTCTAATCTGCTGGCTTCTAATCATGTGGTTTGGGGATTTCACAATTGTTGGCGCTATCACGATAGTGTAGGATTTTGAAGAATTTATTTTCATCCCTAAGCCTCTCATAAAAGCTCTCAATTAAAAGCTGTAAACTATCGGCAGTATGTAATATAAATATAGTGTTGTCTGTATATAACAGCACTGGCACCCTCCCATTGCCCACCCTAGGGACTTCCTTGAATTTTGCCACTAGATATTGGTCCAACTGATTAATATAAACAATGAAAAGCATGTGTGCTAAGATACAGCCCTGGCATATCCCTCTCTCTAGCCGAAAGTGCAATGAGGTTCCTGCACGCAGACACTCCATCTCTCAGTGGTCTGACATCCCTTGCGGGGTGTCTTTCCTGAGACCAAGACGGGGTCCCAAAGTCTCTCACTTCAGGTAATGGGGTTGACTTTATCCTAGAGGGATTCTCGGTTTTACACCTACATACATGCTAGGTACACTTAGGTACATCTCGTTAGGGTAGCTTTGTAGGAGTACGCATTTATTACTGTCATGTGTTTTACATACTTGCCTGTATTTATTGTTTTAGCACGATGGTAGAAATCTACCATCCTTTTACTCTGTTAGTGCTTCTAATCATTTATATCTGTTTCTGTCTAATGATTCTTTCAGCACACCTATTTTACACTAGAATGACGCTGGTTCAATAAATGCTTACTGAAAAACGTCCCCACCGCTTATTCTGTGTATCTCTCTGAGACCAAGTGAGCACGAGTGACTGAGAGAAAAGTGTCTCACTGTTTCCAAGATCCAGAGGGATTAGTGTTGTCATGGTCAATAGTTGCAAAGAACCATTTTCCCCTTGGTAAGATGGGTTTCTAGTGGCACTGTAAGCTAGCTGGTATACAGGCTAACATACCCGGTGGGGGTGTCTAAAATCAATCCGGACACCAATCCTACAGTGTATATTGTCTAAACGCGCAGGTCCTATATAGGTTTATTGGAACTACACAACACAGTGACCTATGCCAAGAGGGAAGAAAGTGACCTTGTGAAGCTGCATAAAGATGCTGGGTAATCAAAGGGGCCCATAATTCCACACATGATTTGTAAAGGTCTCTGGGTACTCCGTCAGTACATGGGGTTTTATGAGCGGAAAGGGTTGAAAATGCCGCTGAAACTTCGCTCACATAGAACTCCAAAGTGCTCCCTCTACTCATAGAGTCTCAGCTGTTGAGCCAGATTGCCTGACTCATATAGAAGTTCAAAATGATTAAACCAGGCCTGGGCGGGAATAGATTGACACAGTTCTGGAACTGCTGTTTCATTATATATGGGAGGATTAACTACTTTCCAGAATGTAGAGTTTGCACCCGACTCACAAGCAGCCACCAACTCTTCCCACACCTCTTTTTTTAAGCCTTTTTCCGGGGCTTACACACCAAATTATAACACTTTCTGTCCTCTTTTATAAACTTGTACACAAGTTGGTCGCACACTGCTCGTCACACCAGCAAGTTGCCCCAAAGGACTGTGGTAAATGTAGTGGCGACGGCGGGTACGCCTATGCCACGATGTGTAAGGAGAACAGTATGTGTTGCATTTAGCCATCCCTGGACACGTGTTTCGAGGTAGTTGCCTCTCGTCAGCAGGGAGCAGGACAGTGTAAAGGGGTGCCGTGTGGACTGCCAAAATGTAATTAAAAACAGGTCAAGTACCTCTCATGGCGCGCAGGTGCAGATCCAAGGCTCGTCAGCCCGTTAGCTCAAGGGAGCCGTAATAATTTGTACACAAGTTGGTCGCACACTGCTCGTCACACCAGCAAGTTGCCCCAAAGGACTGTGGTAAATGTAGTGGCGACGGCGGGTACGCCTATGCCACGATGTGTAAGGAGAACAGTATGTGTTGCATTTAGCCATCCCTGGACACGTGTTTCGAGGTAGTTGCCTCTCGTCAGCAGGGAGCAGGACAGTGTAAAGGGGTGCCGTGTGGACTGCCAAAATGTAATTAAAAACAGGTCAAGTACCTCTCATGGCGCGCAGGTGCAGATCCAAGGCTCGTCAGCCCGTTAGCTCAAGGGAGCCGTAATAATTTGTACACAAGTTGGTCGCACACTGCTCGTCACACCAGCAAGTTGCCCCAAAGGACTGTGGTAAATGTAGTGGCGACGGCGGGTACGCCTATGCCACGATGTGTAAGGAGAACAGTATGTGTTGCATTTAGCCATCCCTGGACACGTGTTTCGAGGTAGTTGCCTCTCGTCAGCAGGGAGCAGGACAGTGTAAAGGGGTGCTGTGTGGACTGCCAAAATGTAATTAAAAACAGGTCAAGTACCTCTCATGGCGCGCAGGTGCAGATCCAAGGCTCGTCAGCCCGTTAGCTCAAGGGAGCCGTAATAATTTGTACACAAGTTGGTCGCACACTGCTCGTCACACCAGCAAGTTGCCCCAAAGGACTGTGGAAATGTAGTGGCGACGGCGGGTACGCCTATGCCACGATGTGTAAGGGATGGCTAACGCAACACATACTGTTCTTTATACATCGTGGCATAGGCGTACCCGCCGTCGCCACTACATCTACCACAGTCCCTTGGGGCAACTTGCTGGTGTGACGAGCAGTGTGCGACCAACCTTCACATAACTTATTACGGCTCCCTTGAGCCAACGGGCTGACGAGCCTTGGATCTGCACCTGCGCGCCATGAGAGGTACTTGACCTGTTTTAATTACATTTTGGCAGTCCACGCGGCCCCCCTTTACATTGACCTGCTCCCTGCTGACGAGAGGCAACTACCTCGAAACACGTGTCCAGGGATCGCTAACGCAACACATACTGTTCTTTATACA
The DNA here is from genome assembly GCF_964204655.1 of Triturus cristatus. Lineage (NCBI taxonomy): Eukaryota > Metazoa > Chordata > Amphibia > Caudata > Salamandridae > Triturus > Triturus cristatus. The sequence goes on along the minus strand of NC_140581.1, from coordinate 1,182,235,096 downwards.
TCGTGGCATAGGCGTACCCGCCGTCGCCACTACATCTACCACAGTCCCTTGGGGCAACTTGCTGGTGTGACGAGCAGTGTGCGACCAACCTTCGCATAACTCTTTTATAAACTTATTAGCCCTCAGCTTTTGCTTTAAGGGCTTCAACTGCACCCTATGTGCCAAAGAGCAACTCCTGTTAAACAACTTGGGGCCTTCTTGTTGTAACCATAAGAGCCATTTGCACTGCTGTGCCAATATTATTAAAAGAATCCATAATGGTCTGATCCAAGGAGTCTATCGATAAACAGCTCTCAAAGTCTGCTCGATGGATCTCAATCAAGACCCTTAGAAAATCGTCCAGGACAATTTTGCCCCTGCTAAGCCTACAGTCGTGGGTCTACAAATTAAGGGGCACCTTAAAGACCTTGTTTGGCTTACGCCCCCGCTACAAGCCAATCAAACAGCGCCACTATCGGATTATGATGGCTACTGACATTCCATTCCCCGGAGAAACTAATAGGCAAGGGTAACATTCTGGCAGAAACCAGATTGGCATCAATGACTGACCTACAGACCCCTCCCTGTAAATGGGAGTACTAAGTCAGGAGAGCAGTAACTGATTTTTGACAATAAGTTGACAAGATTAACTTCTTCGGCCAAGTTATTAAACAAATCCCCTTGACTGGAATAGGAAAAGTGAACCTGCTTAGTCTCCTCTCCGGCTTCCACCTTCCCCCTTGGAAGAACACCACACAGGCTTCCTTGTAGATTAAAATCACCAGCTATTACTATCATAGGGGAGACATTCCTGGAGGAAATCATTCAAAAACTCGAGTAGTACCTCTTCTAGAGCTTTCGTTGCAGAGAGTGAATCATAAATGTGAATTTTTAAAATCCTTGTATTGCGGGTAAATGAAAGGAAGATGCCCAATATATTAGTGACTTGGAAGGAGCTACCTCAAACTTGCAACCTAAGGTTAGACTCACAAAAGTAGCCAGCCCACCCTCTGGTCTACCATGTAGCACTGTAGAAGCATGTATAATAAAAAAAACCTGCAAATCCTTCAATATCCACCCTTTCCCAAGATATCCCAAGTCTGTTGGTGACAAATAATTTGCAAAGAACTCATAATTTCAACTTCACGATCACTATCAAGAACAAACAGAGCTTATCCCTGCCACATTCCAGCTGATTAGCCTATGTTGGCCTAAGGGGAGAGGCTCCTGGGCTCTTTTGTAAGCTATTCCTATCCCCACTGTCTCCAGAGTTAGTCAATGCTAAAAGGTTTTATTTCCAGAGGTTTTCTTAACTGCATGTAGTGTGTCTCAGATGTCAAGTTTGCGGACAGGACATTTTTTTTTTTTTTTTTTTGAAAAACCTTTATTTAAAAATCAGGACACAGCTATTCAGCCGACAACCCGGAGGTTCGGCAGCATCGATAATTAGAAACAGTGATGCGTCCCCAGTACAGTACAAAGAGAAGTGCAAAGGTTCAATTTTAAACAAACACAAAAAAGCACAACAAACCCCAGCAAGGCAAGAACACTAAAAACCATGGTGAGAGCCCCCAGGGGAGGCCGGACCCCACTTGTCTACCAGTTACAAGATAGTGTAAGGAGGAAGAGGGGGGACAGCAGAGGCCCAAATAGTTCATAAACCAGACTGTGCTGGAAAGAAGGTCAGGGGGAAAGCTGTTCCTCGGGCGGTTCCAGATCAGGGGCAAGACATATTCCCCCCCTGTATTGATTCCACCGCCCCCAGATGGCGTGCCACTTCCGGGGGCGGCCTCTAGAGCAATAGACCGTCTTCTCCCTAAACATGCTCCAGTCCATGTTCTCTTTCCACGCAGTCAGTGTGGGGGGCCCCGAGGAGCCCCACAATCGCGCGATATCCCTCTTAGCGACCATGTTACCCAGAGTCACCCATTGGGTCCGCGCCTCATCGAGGTCAGTGGGCCCCCAGACATTCAGGAGACAGCACCGCGCCTCCGGCTGCACAGGTATGCCTGTCACCTCCCCCATAACTGCATGGACTCCCCTCCAGAATTCCACAATGACACCACACTCCCAAATGATGTGCAGGAAAGTACCCACCATACCACACCCCCTCCTGAACAGGCCGTCCTCCGAGAACCCCATGTGGACCAGCCTTGGCCCCGTCACATACACTCGGTGCAGTATTTTAAGCTGCACCAGCCTCAGACGCGACGGGATCGCAACCTCCTTAGGAGAAGAAACAGCTGACTGCCAATCCTCATCATCTAACTCGAGGCCATCCCTAGTCCACTGGTCCCTCAGCCCCAGAAGCATGTCCGCCCGGACGTTTATCAGCTTCTTATATATGAGCGAGATCGTGCTCTCGGGCATATGGCCATCAAGGACCCGGTCCTCCAAAGGAGAGGACTCAGGCACCTTCTCACCCTCCACGAGGACTGATCGGAGGGCGTGGCGCATCTGAATATACCTGAAATACTCGGAGGGCCCCAGCTCATCCTCAGTATGCAACTCCTCACAGGACTTCACCCTCCCCTTATGCAGCACATCACCCACCCTGGAGATGCCAATCAGGTCCCACTTATCAAAGCCTTTTGAATGCCAAAGCCTTCCCAATCTCTCCGATTCAAACAACGGAGTAGCGAGGGTGAGCCTATCCTTCCAGCCCAGCGAGTCAGTTGCCATCTTCCACACCCGCACTGCCACACCGGTGGGCCCCGTGAGGGACGAGTCTAGGGACCGCGGGTACAACGCCCTGTAGTAGTTACCACCACGCAGCAACCACCTGTCCATGGCATACCCAGGGCTGAGGGCAGGGCCATAAAGCCCATGATTGATCGCGCTCAGCTGTGTGGCCCAATAGTACCGTCGGATGTCTGGGAGCGCAATGCCCCCGTCGTACCATGGAAGCGTCAGCTTTGCAATAGCAATTCGCGGCCGCCCATCCCACAGCAACGTCCGTTGGAGGCCTTCGACCTCCCGAAAGTATTTGGCCGGCACCCAATCCAAGGTATTCTGTAAGGCGTAGAGGAAGCGGGGAAGAGACATCATTTTGAACAGGGCCGCACGCCCAACGAGGGAGAGCGGCAGCCTCCGCCAACCTTCAACATCGCGCCTCAGGCATGCCAGGGGGGGGAGCAGATTCTTCTCATAGCGCACAGCAGAGTCCATGGAGATAAAGATCCCCAAATCCACGAAACCCTGCTGGGCGATCTGTATCGAACATGTTCTAGGGATCGGTGGAACCTTGCCACTAAGAACATACAAGTACGATTTGCTCCAATTGATGACGAGACCCGAGTTCCTAACAAAAGATGTGAGTACGTCACAGACCACTATAAGTGACTTCTTAGGTGAGGCAAGATACAACAGGATATCATCGGCATAGAGCGAAATACGGTCCTCGTGTTCAGGCGACCACCGAAGAAGGCCCCGTATATCCGGGTGCCAACGTATCCACGCAGCCAGCGGCTCAAGGGCGAGGGCGAACAACAGAGGCGACAGGGGGCAACCCTGCCGAGTACCCCTCCCAAGCTGAAACGGAGTCGACGCCCGACCATTCACCACAACACTAGCTAGCGGCCCCTCGTACAGCAACCTCACCCAGCTCACAAAACCGCGGCCAAAGCCGAACTTGGCCAGCACGGCCCACAAGTATGCCCACTCCACCGTGTCAAAGGCCATCGTGGCATCAAGAGACGCCACAATAGCCGGTTCACGGAGCGTGCCCGCCCTGGCGATTACGCCATGAAGACGCCTAAGATTCAACGCTGTGTTTCGGTGCGGGATGAAGCCGGATTGATCCGGGTGGACCAAGTCGCCAAGTACCCTAATCAAACGGGTCGCCAGGAGTTTAGCCAGAATTTTCGGCTCCGCGTTAAGAAGTGAAATAGGCCGATATGAGGCGCACTTATCGCGGGGTTTACCCTCTTTGTGTATGACCACAATCGACGCCAGTCGCTGATCCAACGGGAGGGCCCCACCCCCCCGCGCCTCCAAAAACATGGCGCGCAGGGGAGGGGCGACCCTATCCGGGAACAGCTTGTACAGGTCGATCGGCAAGCCGTTCGGTCCCGAGGCCTTACCCGAGTTTAACGCGCGGATAGCCCCCGCCACCTCGTCGACCGTTATGTCACCATCTAGATCGTCCCTATCTATAGCAGAGAGGCAGGGCAACTCGATATCACGGAGGAGGTCACACGAGTCCTCGGGCGGCCTATCCGACGCAGAGGCATAAACCTTACAGAAATAGTCCGAGAAACCCTTTACAATCCCCTCAGGTTCCACAATCGCCTCTCCCCTCTCTCCCGTCAACTCTGGCACCACTCTATTGACCCGTTCTTTTTTGTCCAGCCACGCCAGGAGTTTCCCTGCCTTATCACCAACATCATACAGTTGGCCCTGCTGTTCCCTACTGAGGGTCTTAGCGGCGTTCGTCACCAGGTCTTTATACTCAGTTTGCTTCAAACAAAGCTCATGCATTGAGGACTTTGTAACCTCCTCCTCCATCGCTCCCTCCAGAGCCGCGATCTCCTCCTCCACCTGCAGAATCTCACCATCTCTACGCCTCTTGGCAGCCACTACTAGGGAGAGGGCTTCCCCCCGAAGCACGGTCTTAAAAGCTTCCCACAGCGACACTGCCGAGTCCACGGTTCCCTGATTGTCCTTGAAAAAATTTTCTACCTTCTTTACCAGGGCGCTGCGCATCTTGGGGTCTCGGAAATACCAAGGGTTGATAGGGGCCACCCTTCCTCCTCCCTCCCGACCTAGATCCAGCCGGATCCACACTGGCGAGTGGTCAGATATACCGCGCGCCATGTGCCTCGCCTCGGATACCAACGAGGCATGCGCGGCCAGAGTGAGCAGGTAATCAATCCTGGAAAGGCTACCATGTGCCCCGGAGTGGAACGTGTATTGGCTCTGTGTGGGGTGCCGGAGCCGCCAGCAGTCTATCAGACCAAGCGTGTCTAGGAAGTCTGGAAGCCATTTCTGAGCCTCCCCTGTGTCTCCGGGCGGGTATCTATCCAGCAGGCCGGAGCCAACAGCGTTGAAATCCCCTCCCACCACAAGCATTCCCCCCGGGAGATCCAGCAGGGCCCTACCCAGATCTGCAAACGTGGAGGCCTGCAGGGCCGGCGGGACATAAACCGAAACTAAAACCAAAGTCCGTCCTTCCCACCGCCCCGCCACCGCCACAAACCTCCCCCTATCATCAACAATGGTGGAGTCCACCTCAAATGGCAACGAAGCTCTAACTAGGATGCCCACACCCCTGGACCCAGATGAGAATCCTGAATGTGCAATGAATTTATACCCCTTCCTATTCAGGGCATAGCACGTATTACCTATAAGATGCGTCTCCTGCAGCAGGGCAACATCCGGCATTGAACGTTTCAAAAATTGCAAAACAATCCCCCGCTTAATGCGATCCCCCAAACCATTAACATTCCAGCTTATAACACTTAAGCCCCTACCCCCCATCCTCAAACGGAAAGAGGCCCACCCCACACCCGAGGAGCCACCATGGAACAGCCCTGGAAATAAGCATCATGCCTTGCAGAAATAAACCCCCCAACAACAAACCCAAAATCCCTGAAACTCCCCCCACCCTGCACCCCTGCTGCAGCTTACAAAGCCCCCCCAACTTGCAGTGTGCCTGTCGCCCTACAAAACCAAAAGTCTACAAAAAGTACCCTAAGGGAGGAAAAGAGCAACCCTCGTCCTCCCGCAACCCTCCACAGTTACTGCACTCTATGCAAGTCTTCAAGTATAGTCAAATCAAGTCAGACCGGCTCCGAGATGTCAGCCCTGCCCATCCCGGCCACTGTCTCCATCCTCGGCTGTGTCGTCCCCCGTCCGTCGCCGGGGCAAAGCGTCCAGCCATTCGTCGGCCATAACAGGAGAGTCAAAAAAGAATGTCCGATCGTCGTGCACCACCCGCAGTCTGGCCGGGAAGAGCATGGCATACTTCAGGTCTCTTTCCCGGAGCTGCCGCTTCACCCCCAGGAAGCCCTGTCTCTGCCTCTGCACCTGCTGGGTGAAGTCCGGATAGAAATTCACCGACGCGTTCTGGAAGGGGACCGGGCCCGTCACCCTCGATGCTTGCAGAATAGCGTCCCGATCTCGAAAATGAAAGAGCCGGGCAACGATCGGCCTCGGCGGGGCACCCGCCTTGGGCCTCCCGCCCGGCACTCTATGGGCCCTTTCCACCGCAAAGAACTTCCCAAGGCCCTTAGGCTTCAGATGATTAAGGACCAAGTCCTCAACAAGCAGGTCAACCGAAGCCTCATCTGAGGACTCCGGGACCCCGATGACGCGCACATTGTTGCGCCTGGCCCGGCTCTCAAAGTCCTCCAGCCGGCGGGCGACGAGATCACTCTCGGTCCTCAGCTTACGAACCTCGGTCTGCAGTTCCGTAACATCATCAGTGAGGCCCGTGGTCTTGAGGTCCAAGTTCTTAACCCGTTCATTCGTTTTGCCCAAGTCCGCACGGATCAGGTTGACATCCACCAAAATGGCATCCACCTTATACGCCAGGGCCTCAAACTGTCTCCCAATCGAGGTCTGCATCCCTTCGAGTGCTCCCATGACATCCTGCAGGGAGAGCTCCGGGGCCACAGGCGAGTCCTCCTTCTGGGCATCCGGCACCTGGCTCGATCCACTCGGTGATCCCTTCTGCAGAGCATATCAGTCCATGCTGTTGACTTGGGTATAGGTTCCCCGCCTGGTAGACTTAGGCTTCAGCCGATGCCCTTCTGCTTTGCCCGACATGGTTGACTCCAAGCAGGTCGGTTCAGTTAAGACGGGTCCCTCTCAAGGAGAGGAATAAGGAGTGATCAGTTCTGCCGTGGACCGCCAGAGTAGCCTGCAGAGCGTCCCTGGGGTAATAAAGCCACCCAGAGCTCTCCAGTAGCAGGGCTGACAAAGGGAGCGAAATCGAAAGTGAAAGAGCGGGGACCTCCGTCCGACAGTTCACACCTCGCCTGGCCGTTGTTGTTCAACTAGGAGTCGGGCATCCAGCCAACTCTAGCCCCTGGCTTCCCCGGGAGATAGGCCGCAATCTTCCGCCAGGCGTAAGTCCGGTTCCCGGTGGGCGATCCGACCGCGGGTAGCATCAATCGCCTCCCTGACCAATCATCTACACGATGCCATGCATGCGGACAGGATTAGAGACAGGATAGTCGACGGAGGGCGCGAGGGTCTCGGGAGCTCTAAGCTCACGCGGCCATCTTGGTCAAGCGCTAGGCTCCTCCTCCGCGGACAGGACATTTAACAGACTAGGTCCCTCAATGACCTGTGATCTGCTTCTGTATTTCATCCTCCTAAAAGACAGGTTGGTAATCCAGTGGGATGATATTAACTGAAGGGCTGTGGTTTGGGTCTATCAGGGATCCCATTTCTGCAAATAACTAGGATATTTGCCTCTGTATTCTTTGCGAATGATGCACATACCTTAAATGATGCACATACCTTAAAACTAATCTTGCCCTCCAACAGGAGCCAATTAAGTCCTTTCAGGTTGGGTTTGATATAGTCTTGCTTTTGAAAGTTAAAGGATAATCTGGGTTCCCAGTTCTGAAGCCTTTGTAGCATGGCAGTATATAGTTGAAGACTAGAGTAGGTTATGTCAACACTTGCCACAAGTACTCTTCTCACCTCATCTCTTTAGCTGGAATGGTGGAGCATTCAGAGGATTTTTCAGAGAAAGGAGAGATGCAATGTTCCCACCATTTGGGACTGTACTGACCTTGGGTATAACAAGAGACCAGCATAAAAAGGATACTCTGGTTCTTTACTTTTGGGAAGGTCAAAATGGGTGTCCATATCCTGAGAGCCAGTCAAATAGTGTAGAATCTGAAGCATTGTTTCTGATTGCCAGGGTCTCAATCTTAGCACCCTACATTCAAAGAAACTCTTTCATCCGGTGGAGGACATGGTGCAGGCAATAAGATGTGTTAGTTGGATTCTCTGGACCATTTTACCGGTGGAGGTGGATTTATGGGCACCAGTGCACATTTTTGCACATTTTTGCTACATTATTTGTGGCACATAATGAATTTGTTACAAAAAACAAGGTGGTCCCAACAGGAAAAGTTAGTTCAATTCAACTTTAAATACCCAAAAATGTGAAACACGCAAAAAATGTTAAACAATTCACTGATTTTATAAGCTGATAAATGTATTCAATACATAGGCTCCAAAATTGAAAATGCAAGGTAGAGTGCTCGTGATTAGGTAAGGAAAATGTACAAACAATTGGGCATTTATTTCATCTGTATCTCGTGGAGTCTCCAATTGCATACAATGTTACAGACAGGTTATACATGTAAAACATTGTAAATATTATAAATTCTGTCGAATCCTTTCTATCTTTTTTCATATTCCTTACCTTATCAAGAGCACACTACCTTACACTCACTCTGATCCACTACAGAGCAAAAGTATGTATGTATTTATGTGTGTGTGTATATATATATATATATATATATATATATATATATATATATTTATATATTATCTACTGGCGGTCGCCAATAGATAGTTATAGTTACAACCTAGTTTCCATAGGAAATCTCAAAATTCTATTTTGAATAACTTTGGCGCCGGTTGACGAATCCTCGCGAAATTTTCAAAACGAATGGGGCGCTCCGTTCAGCTCCTACCCTGAAAGTCTCGGGGTGATTCGTCAAGCGGGCGCCGAGAAAAAGGGGGGGTTCCAAAACGTGTTTTCCCCATGCATTTTTCCATAGGACCTTTAGTCGCAGCTACAGCCCGAACGGCTGAACAGAATTACGTGGAATTTGGCAGAGAGGTAGCCATAAGGTCAAGGAAGTGCCTTTTGCAGGTCTGGTGTAAATCTGTTCAGTATTTCCTGAGAAAATAGCATTTAAAAGCATATCAATATCTATACGCGCGCACCGTGCGCGCACCCTGCCGTGCGCGAGCGCAATTCTGATTGGTTGTTAGATGTCGGTAAACATTCGAATCGGTCGAAACCAGGAAGTGTCGGCCGCCATTTTGTCTCTCGCAGTCTGAGGGGGTGAAAAACAAAGGTGGAGAACGTGAAAAGGGGGCAGAGTGGACAGTTCCTGACCCCCTAGCCTTGGTCAGGGGGTCACAGAAGGACCCCCAAGGGAGAAAAAAACAAATTTCTTTTTTTTTTTAAATCGCGAGGTGCGCACACCCTGCGCGCACTGCGAACCGTGGGCGCTCGGTGCGCGAAGCGCACCGAGTGCCCACAGAGTGGTGCGCGCACGGTGTAAAACCTGAAAAAAAAAAAATAATAAAATCATAACTTAGCATTTAAAAAAACGTACAAACTCACTGAAAAAACCATAGGTTTCACACACGTTATAGTTACAAATTAGCATTTAAAAAACCTTGCAAATTCACTTAAAAAACCATAGGTTTCACACATGTTATAGTTAGCTGGACATTTCACTCGTAAAAAACCAATGAAATTCCCCCGTTATAGTTACTGCAGGCAACTATAACTCACGCGACCGCAATCCTCTGCTGATGACGTCAGATATTACATCACTGATGACATATGTGTCTTTCTGAAAAATAAATATTTGTAATATATGTTTAGCTAAACATTAATGGAAGAAGACATGGGTAAATAAGTGTCTAAATACAGTGATGTAATATCTGACGTCATCAGCAGAGGATTGCGGTCGCGTGAGTTATAGTTGCCTGCAGTAACTCCGCTCCTACCCTGAAAGTCTCGGGGGGATCCGTCAAGCGGGGGCTGAGATAAAAGGGGGGTCCCAAAACGCGTTTTTCCCATGCATTTTTCCATAGGACCTTTAGAACGAGCTACAGCCCGAACGGCTGAACAGAATATATATATATATACACACACACACTTGCCTGCGTACATATCAAAACAGGCTCCATCATGCTCGGGCTCATTTCAAAAAGGATTTGGTTGTGGCTAAAGGTGACGCGTTTCGACCGCCCTTGCAGTCTCTCAAAACCATTGTGAGTTGCCATTTTGACTTGTTTATACATGAAAATGGATTTCAAAGTAGTTATAAAGTGACAGTGCATTACAAATTTTAAAGTAAAACAGTGGCATTCAGGCCACTCGTCTGAAACTTTTCGGTGTACTGGATGGTTTCTGTCACAATACAGACAACCGGTATCAATTCATTCACATATAGATGGATCATATATATATATATATATATATATATATATACACACACACACACACACATGTATATACAAGCTCCTTCTTCCCCACTCCAATATACCAAGGAAGAGCACTCACGGGGGTGATATTAGAGTCTGTTTATTGAGAGCAAAACAGACGCGTTTTGGCGGTTGCCTTTCTCTATGTTTTTATGTTCTCGCACGCCTAGAGAAAAACTTGTTTTTTTATACTCAAAAACATTTACCACGTGAAATATTCCGAAACATAGATGATGGACTCGTATCCTAGAGTCACCAATGGTCACCATGTTGGAGTGGTAATGGATATAACATTTTGTATCAGTCACAAAGCATTATTTATATTGTGACTTTTAACACATTGTCCTATTTATATAAAAAAAGACAGCATTATCGCCAGATTCGCTCCACTCACTTATCGTGTATCGGCTTCTGTATCCAAAAATGTGTTTATGGTTAACCAATAGTTATTTTTTACTTTGATTCATAGACCATCATCAAAATAAAGCATATTTAAGCGTTATTCTGCCGTGTATCGGCTTAAATGCATTCACATTCACGTGTGTGTTAAAAAATTCATAATAAAATGCTCCTGCTCATACAAAATGTATACCTCATTCAATTCAGTTTGTCAATGCATAAAATGCATATTCACACTACCTTCTTGCAGATTCATATCTTAAATGTAAAGAAAAAAATGTAATCAATTACTGTGTACAGAGTTTCTCATGTATTCAAGATCTTTCAAATCTTAAAAGACACTTTAGTCCCCAAGATGTATTGTCAATTCGTCCCCACTATTCATTCCATTGCGCATCTTTGTTTGAAGGTTAATAGTATATCTTGATTCTAACCTTCTAAGCTTAGTAATCCAATCTCCCCCTCTTTTACATACTGGCACTGAGTCTATACCAAAGTAACACAACAGGTCCCTGTTGGTCTGGTGTTTTTCAGCAAAATGCATGAAACGCGACTTCGTTTTTTGTTATGGCACGCATGTGCTCCAATATCCTAACTTTTGTAGGGTGAATGGTGCTGCCTATGGATCTAAGTCTGCATGGACAAAGGAGACAATATACTGCATAAGTGGTATTGCAGGTTAAAAACTTGTTAATGGCTTTTTCTTTTTTATTCCTGGGATGTCATAGGACAGTGTTCTCTTACTATTTACACAGGCTTTAAACTTCCCGCACAGGAAGAAGCCTTTCATGTCCTTCAGGGTTCCCTTGGTGTTAACAGTTTTCTGTAAATGGCTCTGAACTAAATAATCTCTGATTGATTTAGCTTTTCTGAAGGTTATTTGGGGTGTGACAGGTAAATCTGGACCAATTACCGCATCCGTTTTGAGGATGTGCCAATTTATTCTCATTATCTTTCTCAATTGGTTGGCATTTTCCGAGAATGCAGTTATCATTCTGAACTTGGTTATTGTTTCTTCATTTGATGGTGTCTTGGTTTTCTTTTTTGAGCAGTTCCTGTCTAGGTATCTTATTCACCTTATTCAATGTAGTCTCAAGTAGTTCTTCACTATACCCTCGCATTCTAAATCTGTCACATCTCTCTTTTGCTGCTACCCTAAAATCTTCTTCCCTGGAGCTATTCCTTTTTAATCTTAAAATTTCCCCATATGGGATACTTTTGATCAATTGGGGTGGATGGCTGCTTGCCGCGTGTAGGATAGAGTTTCCCGCAGTTGGTTTGCGGTAAAGAGACACATTAAGTTGGCCATCTACTATGCTGACTTTTAAATCTAAGAAAGTTGACAGTTGTGGAATCTACTTGGCCAGTGAACTGTAAATTTACATTGTTATTATTCAAATATGAAATGAATTCATTTGCTAGGTCTATCGGCCCATTCCAGACTATAAATAGATCATCAATGTAGCGGTGCCATACTACTACTCTATCCATCCACTTTTTATTCCCTGGTGCCCAGGCCACCAGCTTCTCCCACCAGCCCACGAAAAGATTTGCGTAGCTGGGGGCGAAGCAGGTGCCCATGGCCATACCAGAGATCTGCCTGTAATGATCTTCTGCAAACAGAAAAATATTGTTAGTTAAGCAAAATTCTGTTAGTTCTAAAAAGCATTTTGTTGTGTTCAGCTAACTCTGGCGGTCATTTGGATAGAAAATATGTAACAGCATGGAGGCCTAGTTTATGTTCAATACAAGTATAGAGACTTGTAATAACGAGGACAATTAGTTTGTAATTAGAGTCCCACTGCAATGTCTCCATATGGCCCAGAAAATCTTTGGTATCCTGTATGTAAGAGGATAATTCAATCACAAATTTGAACAAAAAATGACCAATAAAAGTGGCCAAATGTTCTGTCAGGCTGCCCTGTGAGGATACAATCGGTCTACCAGGGGGTCGATCCCTATCTTTATGTATTTTTGGAATGTGGTAGAAAGTTGGTATAATGGGATTAGATTTATCATACCATGATTTAATCAATGAATGATATTGTGTTATACTGATATGGTAGTCCTCTTTGGTTATTTTTTCATAACAGTGAATGTCCATAAGTTGTCTTAAAGCTTCACCTTGATACTGTTCCCTGGTCTGTATGACGACGCCCCCCTTATCAGAGGGCTTTCATATTATGGATTCATCTTTGCTCAGATTAATCAATGCCTGATGTTGTTTTCTGGTGATATTATATCCCCCTTGGGTACTTGTTCTCGTTCTCAATTTGAACAAGTCCTTTGTCATTGATTCTGCAAATATATCTATGGCATCGGTCGGTAATTGGGGCAAAAATTGCGCTGTGGTCTTAAAGGCGCTACTTTCACTTTCTTCATCTATTCCCAGCCTAATGGCCCGTTCCACTCTGCCTCTGTTTGCTCAATATGCAATGCCTCCATGGTTTCCAATGCCAATAGGTCGTCATAGGATAATACATCAGTCGCATTTGTTTTCTTTTGTGCTTTTGTGGATTTGGTGGCCATAGGTTTCAATTTAAAATATTTGTGAAGTTTAAGTTTTCTTGTTAGCTTGAACAGGTCAATACGTGTTTGTGTGTATTCCAGCCTGTTTGAAGGACAAAAGGTCAGACCCAACCTCAGCACTGATTCTTCATCACTCGTTATCACTTTTGGAGTGAGATTGATGATAGTGAGGTTTTCTACTAGCATGCATTGCCCCTTTTGCTGCGTGTCAACAAGACAGCGTTATGGCCAGATTCGCCCCACTCACGTATCGCAATTTTTTGTATGCACAACACATTTTCGAAAATATTTTTGCCGTCTCATGCGCCAAACATGGATGAGAGGTGGAAGAAACAAGCCAATGGAAAGAACCACAAGAGGTGGCTGGAGCAGGAGGAACAACTTTCTCCCCAAGGGTGACACACAGCAAAAGGGGCAATGCACAGACTCTATTATCACCCCGTGAGTACTCTTCCTTGGTATATTGGAATGGGGAAGAAGGAGCTTGCATACTTTCGTGGTACACCGCCGCGATCAAAGCACCCGTCCGCAAGTGCACCTGGAGCGGTGTATTGGAGCAGATATATATATCAATTACCTACTGGCGGTCGCCAGTAGGTGGCTATAGTTAGGACCTCGTTTCTATTGAAAAAGCGGTTTTTGATTTGCTAATATCTTTGGCGTCGTTTAACGAATCTTTGTGAAATTCTCCACAAAAAATGTCTATCCAGGTCAGCTCCTATCCTGAAAGTTCGGGGATGATTCGTCAAGCGGGGGCTGAGAAAAAAGGGGGGTCCAAAAAAGTGTTTTTCGTGTGTTAATTTCCATAGGAAATTTTGAGACAGGCCACAGCCCGAACTGCTGAATAAAATTACACCAAGTTTGGCAGAAAGGTAGCTCTTGGTTCAGAAAGCTACCCTTTTTTAAATGGTATAAATCCGTTGAGTAGTTGCTGAGAAATTCAAAAAGTAAGAGTCAAAAAATCAATTTCCCATAGGAAACTTTAGGCAAGGCTACAGCCCGAACTGCAGAACGGTATTACATTAAATTTGGCAAAAAGGTAGTGCTTGGTTCAGAAAGCGACCTTTTTTTTAAATCAGTTGTTTTTGAGATATTAAAGAAAAAAATATATATATATCTGGGCGGAGCCTAACCCCCGAGCACAAGCTTGGCTCTAATTGACTGCCAGCACTTCAAACCAGGAAGTGTTGGCAGCCATCTTGTGCCTCGCATCGAGAGAAAATACATCCAGTCCCCCCACAAAGAGCCGCGTTTTTGGCTTATTTAATAGGCGGTTGCTCAACTCGCCTATTTATACTTTTTTAAAAAACGAAGCTGGAGCCCACCCCACCGGTTCGTGCCCCCCTGCGTGAGGCCGCCGCCGTGAACACCTGGGATCAGCTAAGTCGCTGACCCGGAACCAAGGCAGAGTCCGCCTGGCTCGGGGCGTGGCCTGCGAGTGCAGCAGCGTTCGTGGTTTCTGGCCGGAGGTCTGGCACTCCGCGAAAAGCCGTTCACCCGATCGGCAAGTTTAGCTGGCAACAGTGAGGGCTGGAGGGAGCCCCCACGGCCTAGTCACGTCCTTTTAGCTGTGCTCGATTCGCAGGTTGCATGTCTCGGGCGGCATGAGGGTTTGTAAGTATGCCCGCTTCTGCTCACTTGTATGCTTTTGCCTGCGGTATTTGATCAGATGGCGGGTGAGCCGGTTTCAAGTTGTCCCGCTCTCTCCGCAGTTTGCATGTCATCTCTGCTTTCACTCTCGGGCGGCGTGCGGGTTTGTATGTATGTCCGCACCTGCCCCACTGGCTTCAATGCTTTGCCTGCTGCGTTTGCATCGTTGGTTTGAACATCTAACCCCCCGACCTTCGGTTTTGGTGCATGTTTATTCGGTCCTCGGAAATAGTTGTGGTCGGTGAGCGGATTGTGAGTATTCTCGCTCCTGCCGCTTTTGGCTGCATGTTTATGCATCTCCCGTGTAATTCTGTTGTAGTTGCGGTCAGTGAGCGGCTGGTGAGTATTGCCACTCCCCCCCCCCCCCCCCCGCTTGCTTGTTTCTGCATCTCTATGCAAGTTTCCTTTGTTTGTTGGCGGTGAGCGTCTCTGAGGTTTTCCCACGCTCACCGCATTCCCCCAGCACCTACAATAGCTCAGTTGGTAAGCGGAGGGTTTTCGGAGAAAAACAGTGATCCTTAGGTAGCAAGTTTGAAACCGCTGTGAAAGAATTTTTCTTAATTTACGACAGTTTTTACCACGGGATGCCAGCACTCTGTAATACGGGGATTGACTTACCCTTGGGCATGAGTCTCAATCTATTTATGTCTGGTGTATGAGGCACATGCGGTTTCCAAGAGGCACAATACTGAATATAACAGTCTTACCTTCAAGTGGTATCTTAAAGCCACATGATCTTGGGGCAAATTAGGCGCATGTAAATCCCATACCAGTAGTCTCGGAAATTCTAATATTAAAATTCCTTGAGGGAGAAGACGGAGACACTGACCCTGGTGTAGGAATGAGGCTTAAGCCTCAGTTGGGGTTCAGCATCCTGTGTCTCTGGGCGAATCTCAGTAAACAATATGGCAAAAAAAAATAATAATAATATTAATAATAAAATTGGCTATATAACGGAGTTCTTGTTTGCAGTTAATAACCTTCTGCTTGCTCCTTTCCATTTGGTAATTCAGGCATGAGTCACTGCGGCACAGTGGTTAAGGGATCTGCCTCTTAGTTCCCAGGTTATGTGTTTTTTGCTTCAGTTGATGCTCGTATGTAGTGCATGCTTAAGTTTCAAACTTGTATGTATTGCATGCTTACGTTTCAAACTCGTATGTATTGCATGCTTAAGCTTATGCCTGTATGGATGGCTTTTTATTCCGCTAGCGGCAGGTGGGATTGGTGAGTATTCCCGCTCCCGTCGCCGGTCTCCTACTTGCCTTTTTTGTTTGGAATCTCTTTTTACTGCACAGGAGTCACTGAAGCTAAAAGAAGGCTCTGGAGGACATTTGCAAGTGCTTTGTCTCGCGCTCATTTTGTTATAGCTTCTTTGTTTGCAGTTCTCTTACCGTCCAAATTGTTTCCTAACGCGGAAACACCCACACATGCTGGCATGAGGGATCTGTGATTTGAACGCTATCTGCCGCAACATTCAGTGATTTTCAAGTTACATGTTCGAATCCTAGCTGATTCCGGATGGTAATGTAGTAATATTACATTGGTTAAAAGTAACATCCGCTGTTTACAGTGCTTAATAACGGCAGAAGCGCAATATAAACTTATTAATACTGCTAAAATATTTGTTCGTAACACTGATTAGGAGAGTGAACGGTTCCCTTATGTGAGGTCTCCTTAAGAGTCCTCGGGTAATCTTGATGTTACCAGTAACAGGAGTTAGTTGCCTGGCTATAAGGATTAAAAGTAGAAGGTAACTCTGCGGGTCTCGATTTTTTTGCCTCCTCTCTTGGCCTGCTGAAGGTAGAAGAAATTTGTAGCGAAATAGCAGGGGAGTTTGGGAATTACCATCGGATTCGGCTCTCTGATTTTCTAGAAATTTTAGCTGGTTCCCGCATGCCAGGCCAGAGTGCCTCCCAGCCCACACACTGACATATAACACCAGCCTATCTGGCACTGTTAGGTGGTCCTGGACCAGTCTGACCCTGGCTGAGAGACGAGACTCTGGGAATAGGCTCCAGGGTGCACTTGGGAAGGAAAGACATTTGACCATAGTGCACTGAGCACAAGAAAAGGGTACAGGGGCAGACACTAACAATAGCGCTTCCAGGCTGGCACAGCCTGGGAGAATAAGAGTAGTGCACATATGGGAAAAAGGCACGTTGCACAGCCCAAAAGTGGCACCAGTGATGCAGTACGGGTTCAGTGAAACTAAATGCAAGCAATGGAAATGCCCCCCCCCACACCTTGGTTCGGCAATAAAAGACAGCCATGATTTAGGTATATTGGCCCCTCATACCCCCTCGGCCCGGTGCCACTGCAACTGGTGCTCTATGTATAGCGCTGCCCCGTGGCACCGATAAAATTACCAGGGGCACTATCGTTTGAATCAGCATGGTTTAGAGTACACCTCACGAATATGGGTTATTGTATTATTTAAATAACTCGATTGTGGCAACCTTTCTTTAAAAATTGTTGTTGAAATGTGTTCACCGAGACACAGGCACACAAGATATTCAGCAAAATACAAATATTCGCGAGAAATATATTGGGGGCAAAAAGGGAGGCATTTCACTTCTGAAAGCTTAGCTCTGTACTGCCACACAACCCACTGAGCTGCAGCAAAGCCTTGTGTTCACCTGCCTGCCATTTCCATCTAGTTATAATATAAGAATTTAATAAGAGTGGGTGTAAATGCTGCAGGAGGGTAGGGGGGACATCTCAGCTAAACGACCAAAGATGCAGGCAAAGTTACCAGCGCTATAAATAAGGTGGCCTGGCGCTATATTATAGTAGTTGTTCCTAAAGCGGCGGTTAGTGCCTCCAATGCTTGTTTATTAATTAATCCCCTAATTTACAATGCGCCAGTGGGCGCGTTTGCACAGTGGTGAAGGGAGGGGGCGTGGCCTGATGTGACAAGTATGCAAACGCGCCCTGTGGCGCATTTTAAGTTGGGGGATTAAGTCCCCTTGAATCCTGAGGGTCCCTGGGGGCCAACTAGCCCACCAGGTACCTCCAGTAAGCGCCAGGGAGCTGCGTTGCAGAGAGGTGGTCCAAGGCCACGTCCCCTTTTTACACCACTCTGCAACGCAGCTCTGTGGCGGTTACTGGAGGTAGCCGGTGGACTAATTGGCCCCCAGGGACCCTCAGGACTCAAGGGGACTTAATCCCCCAATTTACAAAGCACCAGGGGGTGCGTTTGCACAGTGGTGCAGGCAGGGGGCGTGGCCTGATGTGACAAGTGTGCAAACGCACCCTGTGGCGCGTTTTAAGTTGGACAATTAAGTCCCCTTGAATCCTGAGGGTCCCTGGGGGCCAACTAGCCCACCAGCTACCTCCAGTAACCGCCACAGAGCTGCGTTGCAGAGAGGTGTAAAAATGGCCGTGGCCTCAGACCACCTCTCTGCAACGCAGCTCTGTGGCGCTTACTGGAGGTACCCGGTGGGCTAGTTGTCCCCCAGGGACCCTCAGGATTCAAGGGGAATTAATCCCCAAATTAAAACCCGCAAGGGGGTGCGTTTGCACACTGGTGAAGGGAGGGGGTGGGGCCTGATGTGACATGTGTGTACTTATGCAATCACTCCGCCAAAGCTCAAGCACTTATAAATTCACCATGCACTCTCCTTGCAGCACTCTAAACATCCAGTCACTACCCATGCGCTCATGCAATGACCCATGCACTGCTACAATATCCTGAGCAGTACCCATGCAGTCCAGCCATCACCCTGTCACTACCCATGCACTTCTGCAATCACCCAGGGAGCACCATGTACTTATCTAATCACTCTGCCAAAACCCAAGCACTTATACATTCACCATGCACTCTCCTTGCAGTACTCTAATCATCCAGTCAGTACCCATGTACTTATGCAACGACCCAGGCACTAACTCATGGCAAATACAGAGGAGGTCATGCTAATCACAGGGGTACCCCAACGCATAGTGTTCCCTAGTGTATGTAGGTGTTTTCACTGTATTCTAAGAGTCTTTTAGCATACCACTGGCTCTAGGTCTGGTTAGTCAGTCAGTTACCACCAGTACCCATCAGCAAAATGTTGGGGGCACAGGAAGACTTTCTGCTTCTCTGTTGGTTCTTTCTGCACATCTCTTGCTTCTTCCTGCACTTTTCTTCGTCTTTCTGGACTTTTGTTGCCTCGTTCTGCATTTGTGGTGTTTATTTCTGCGCTTTTCTTCTTCTTTCTTTGCATGTCCTACCTTTGTAGGCATAGTTAGAAATTAGCATCTACAAACACATTGAAATTCACTGAAAAAACCATAGGTTTCAGGCACGTTATAGTTAGAAATTAGCATTTAAAAAACCTTGGAAATTCACTGAAAAAACCATAGGTTTCAGGAACGTTATAATTGGTTGGACATTTCCCTCGTACAAAACCATAGAAATTCCCTCATTATAGTTAGTTCAGCTAACTATAACTCGCGCCCCCGCAATGCACTGCTGATGACGTCACATATTACATCATTCATGACATGGTCAGTGACATCACTGATGACATCACTGATGACATCATCCACGTAATAATGTGATACACCTCCTCACACTCTAATACAACCTTTGCTACACCCACTCTAAAATGCAGACTATCATTTTCGAAACCATAGACACACCAATACCAGTTACTACATACCCACTCACTGATTCCTAGGTCTACACACATGTCCACTCATGCATCCATACAGTTACTCATACATGCGTTCACTCATCAATACAGCACTATCATATGCACTCATACACCTATAAAGACACTCACACACCACCACTCACCCATTGAGTTACTCACACTCCTAGTCAGTCATGCAAAGAATCAATCACACTCCCATTTACTCACCTATACAGTTATACGCACACCACCTCACTTATTCAAACATATACTAACACATACTTACTCTCTTATACAAACACTGATACAAGCACACACTCATCTATACAGCCACTCTTACAATCACTCACTCTCACATATAGTCATTTATATACTCCAACACTCACATATGCTGCCTTTCACATATGTAGTTTCTCGCACATGTACCACTGAGACATCCATTCATTCACCAACACACCCATACACACACTCACCCACCCATACAGCCCTTCACAGATGCACTCTTGAACCCATACACCTGCTCACACATCTATGCAAAGAGTCACAACCCCCCACCCACCCACAAGAACACTCAGGCACCCATACAGATACTCAGACAACCAATCAATAACCCATATAGACACTGATGTGACTACTCACCAACCCTTGCTGCCGCTTACACACCAACTGATAGACTGATACAGACATTCACACAGTTTAGTCACAAACACATGCATTCAGTAACACATGTTTAATCACTCACTTATACAGTCAGTCACGCACCTACTAAATCATCCATTCAGACACTTATACACCCACTCATTCTTCAATACACCTTGGCATATATATATATATATATATATATTACCTACTGGCGATCGCCAGTAGGTAGTTATAGTTAGGACCAAGGGCCATATGTATCAAAATCCTCATTTGCGATTCACAAATAGCGAATCGCTATTTGAGAATCGCAAAATGTAATGTATGTAGGATTTGCAATAAATTTTGCAAATCCTACATATTCCTTACTTGCGAATCTCAAATTGCGATTCGCAATTAAGGAATACCTCCCCATTCATTCCTATGGGACTAGAGGCCCATAGGAATGAATGGGAAGACATTCTCAATTTGCGATTAGCAATTAGAGAATCGCAAATTGAGAATGCAATTCCAAGGGTGCAAGGGTGTCAAAAGGACACCCTGTTGCATCCCTGAAATAAGCATGGGTGCACATGTGGCACACATACATGCCCTAAGGGCATGTATGTGCTTCATATTGCACTTTGAAAAATGCAAATAAGTGCATTTTTAAAAGAAACCGCAAATTACCACCAACTTGAAGTTGGTGGTAATTTGCGATTCCTTAAGGCCAAATTGCACTTTTTTTGGTGCTTCTTACATTGCATTTAAGGAATCGCAAAATTTGCGATTCCTTAAATGCAATCGCAAAATAAGGAATTGCAAATTTTGCGATTCCTTATTTTGCATGCAGATTTGCCTCATACATACCACTAAGCAAAATTGTGATCGCAAACGCCGAAATTCTGCGAATTTCGGCATTTGCAATCGCACTTTTGCTTGATACATATGGCCCCTAGTTACTATAGGAAAATGGCAACATTCTATTCCCAATAACTTTGGCGTCGATTGACGAATCTTCGCGAAAGTTTCAAAACCAATTCTTTGTTGAGATCAGCTCCTATGTTGAAAGTTTGGGGGTGATTTGTCAAGGGGGGGCCAAGAAAAAAGGGGGGTCCCAAAACATGTTTTCTCCAAGTTAATTTCCATAGGAAACTTTAGACAAGGCTACAGGTCGAACGGGGAACGGAATTACCTCAAATTTGGCAGGGAGAAGGGTCTTGGTCTAGAAAGCACGCTTTTGTTTATTTGGTGTAAATTCGTTCAGTAGTTTTTGAGAGTTATCAAAAGTTACAGATATCGATATTTGGTAATTCTGCCATCTGATTGGCTGAGGCGTTACGAGCACAAGCTTGTTGCTTATTGGCTGCGAACGGTGTGAGCGGTTGCAACTAGGAAGTGTTTGCCGCTATTTGTGATTCCCTTGAAGCGAATAAGGCAAAAAAGGGGGAAAAAAGGGGGGAAAAGTGGGAAATAGGAGGGTAGGAGCACTGTAACCTCTGTGGGGTGTTTAGGGTGTGCTATAGAGGGGGTGCGAAGTGAAGTATTTACCCCTACCGGTGTGTAAGTGGTGGGCTACGGAAATTAAGTGAGGTATTGGGTAGAGTCTGATGCGGGTAAGGTGAGCTGGTGCGGGACTCGGGGATTAAAGCGCGAGCCCAAATTGTGTGTCTTATGCTGTGAAGTCATGTGCCATGGCCACTGCACTACAGTTGTGGAAGTAGTGTGCGAATGTGTTTATAACTACTAGGACGAACTACTGACCCGTACTGGTATGAAAGTCCTGGGGTACGGAATATATGGGAGGTATTGTCTAGAGTCTCATGTTGCTAAGCTGAGCTGCTGCCGAAGTCGGGGATTAAAGTGTGAGCCCAAACTGTGTGTCATATGCTGTGAAGTCATGTGCTCTGGCCGCTGTGCCACATCTGTGCAAGTAGTGTCAGCATGTAGTTATAGGTACTTGGATGAACTTTTGTTTAAAATATTGTAGCTTGTGTATGGTGCTTAGGTGGTGTTGTATAGGGAGTGCGAAGGTAAATCAATATGGTATTTGTAGAGCGCAAACTACTTACCCCTATGGGTGAGTAGAGCTGGGGATCAAAGCGAGAGGTCTGTGCTGCAAAGTGAGATGGTCTGGCCGCTGCACCACAGCTGTGTGGAGAATACATTTTGGCGAGGGTGCGGGAGTTGGCGTTATCTGGCCCTAATATAGCGGGCCTAAGTTGTAAGTTATAGGGTGGCTCTAAAAAAAGCCCTTGTGTTCATTAGTTGGAGCTACATATAAGTGCAGATGCACAGCTTCAAGTTATTCAGGAAAACTTGGTTTCCCTGATCTGTGAAGTGTACTCTATCACTTCTGTATATATCCGCCATATCAAAACGTATGTTGTTGTTGTATATGGTCCCCATTTTGTGGTCTCTGAAGTATGCAGTGACAGCTTTGTTGACTTTTTTCCGAGATTTTTCAATCTGAGGACAAAAATGTTTGGACCATTTCCACTTATGTCTTTGGCATATATTGGAATATACAAAGACAGTTTGAGGCAAAAGTAACATCAATTGTCCAAAGGTGTCCTTCATAAGCATTTCCAAATCTACCCCAGTCAATGTGCCTAGGTCGTTTCCACCACAGTGCACAATCATGAGGTCAGGGAGATGCATACAGGTTTTAACAAAAGGTGCCACTTCAATCCTCTCTGTCCAAACCATTTAATGTCCACATTTTGTAAAGCTAGGTCTAAGTCAATACGTCTCTGTTCTGCATACCTCTTGCACCAGAAAACATAGCTATGTCCTACGATCCACACTAGCATTTTGAAGGTATGGCTGGAAGGTATGGAAAGATGTCTGTAGCTCATGCAGTTCCTTCGTAGAATAAGAGATGTTTAAAGATGGGGGAACTAGTTTATTTTCGCATACAAAACGGTACCTGATTGGGAGATGAAAAGCATTGTTTTTTAAAAGTAGGGTGTACATTCGTTTAGAGGAAAAGTATGTTTGTGATTGGTTAAGAAAAAGCAGTTTGCACGTACATATTATAGTACATATTATAGGATGATATTTGCTCAACTCAACCACACCTGCTACTTGCATTTGGAAGGCACTGTTCGAACTTAAAACATTAGTGAACTTTTAACCTGCACGTGCCGTTAAATGTTCGAGAAAATATTGCAAAAAAATATCATTAGGTTTAAACGAATTGATGAACTTTTAACCTCCACGTGTTGTAGAATGTTCTAGAAAGTGTGTTGATAGAATACGTTGTATTACTGACTTCGATGTGTACTTGAATATTAAAAAAACGATTTATATGGAAAAGTAGAAAGACAGTAATAGAGAATTTTTGAAAGCTAAAAGAATCAAGGAACTATTGTAATTTGTTCTTGATTACGTACTGGCGGTCGACAGTAGGTAGTCATCACTGTTAACGGTCTGAAAGTGCGGTGTTGCTCAGAGTGGCATGGTGGTGACATGATATGGTGCTACCCTCGGGTATGAAACCGAGAGTCTAAACCGTGAGTTCATTGCTGTAAAGTGATGTGGTCTGGTGTTTGTAGCATATGTGTGCAAGTAGTGTTAGTAGGCGTTTACACCATACAGGGAGTGGGAGGTGAACTACTGACTGCTACTGTGTGTTGATAGTATACCGGAAGCGGGAAGCGAAGTAGTTACGCCTACCGGTGTGAAGACTTGGGGATGAAACCGAGCTGATTGCTGTAAAGTGATGGACTCTGGGCAGTGTAGGATACTAGCCGCTGTAGTATAAGTGTGTAAGTAGTGTTAGTATGCGTTTATAGTAAATAGAGAGTGGGAAGCGAACTACTCATCCCTACTGGTGTGAAGACTCGGGGATTAAACCGTGAGCCTAAATTGTGAGCTCATTGCTGTAAAGTGATGTGCTCTGGGCGCTGTAGCATATTTGTAGAAGAAGTGTTAGTTCACGTTTATACAATATAGGGAGTAGGAAGCGAAAGTCTTACCCCTACCGGTAGCAAGACTCGTGGATGAAACTATGAGCTCATTGCTTTAACCCCTTCGCTGCGGCGCGAATTCCGCCGCAGCGCTGGGGGGGGGGTTGGGGGCAGCACGGTGGCGCGGTGCTCATGACGGAACCGCGCCGTCATGAGTCACGGGCGAGCTGTGCTCATGACGGCGTGGTTCCGTCACGACTCCGCCCACTCTCTAATTCTCCCGCACAGGCGGGGAATTCGAGCCGCGTGGGAGGAGCGGCCGCTCCATGACGGAACCACGCCGTCATGAGCACACGCCGCCCGTGGCTCATGACGGCGTGGTTCCGTCAAGGGCACACAAGGGGTTAAAGTCATGTGCTCTGTGTAGTATTCCATTGTAAGCCATAGTTGAATGTTAGTATGTAATTCTACTAGAATCTAAGGGGCATATTATCAAGGAACGGCGTTACAATTATCGCTGCTTTAGCGGCAGGAAACTGCCGCTAAAACGGCGATAATGGGCTTGATAATATGCCATAGAGAATTCCAATAGAAGCCCATGTTAACACGAGAACATGGGCTTCTATTGGAATATGTGCGTGTTGGAGTATATAAATGAGTATACGTGAGACTAAGTTATTTCAAGAGTGGGTGTATAAATAAGTGTCTGCTTCTATCAGTGATTGTATAAGACAGTAAATATGTGTTAATATCTGTATAAATAAGTGATGTGGTATGTCTAAAAATAACGAACTTCGTGTGTATAACTGTATACATGATTAAATGGGTATGGGATTCATTCTTTGCATTACTGACTAGGTGTGTGAGTAACTCTATGGATGAGTGGCAGCGCGTGACTGCATGTATAGATGTATGAGTGTATATTATAGTCCTCTATTGATGAGTAACTACATGTATAAGTGACTGGATGTGTGTGTAGACCTAGGAAATAGTGAGTGCTATGTAGTATATGGCATTCTTCTGTGTATGGTTTCAAAAATAGTAGTCAGCATTTTAGAATGGGTGTATCAAAGTTTATATTAGAGCATCAGTATGTGTATCAGATTGTCACGTGGATGATGTCATGAGTGATGCCATTTGAGATGTCATCAGTGATGTCACTGACCATGTTATGAGTGACATAATATGTGTCATCATCAGCAGTGCATTGCGGGCTCGCGTGTTATAGTTAGCTCAACTAACTAGAACAGGCGAATTTCTCTGGTTTTATATGAGTCAAATGTTCAACTAACTATAAAGTCCCTGAAACCTATGTTTTTTTAGTGAATTTGAAAGGTTTTTTAAATGCTAATTCCCAACTACAACGTCTGTAAAACCTATAGTTTTTTCAGTGAATATATAAAACATATTTAAACTTTACAGAAACACATAGTCACTGGATGATGTAATCAGTGATGTCATCAGTGATGTCACTGACCATGTCATGAATGATGTAATATGTGACATCATCAGCAGTGCATTGCAGTGGCACGAGTTATAGTTAGCTCAACTAACTATAACGGGGGAATATCTATTGTTTTGTACGAGTGAAATGTCCAACTAACTAGAACGTTCCTGAAACCTATGTTTTTTCAGGGGAAAAAAAAAAATATATATATATATATATATTATATTATATATATACACACACTCTGTACTGCCAAAGTATACTGTACAAATTTACATATCACTGATGACAAACCAGGAATAAATAACAATACCAACTATTAAAGTGCATAGTGCAGGAAAGTGCTATTTTTTCAATGTTTTCATAGATCAAGATGTGCAAACTATGGCACAAAACCTTTGCCTAAGTATTCAATTGATAAGGGTTAAAAAAAAACATTACGAATTATACAAAATTATACCAAATTATTAAAATTATTGTAAAAGTTACATATTCCATCAATGATTTACATGGATTTTCCTATTTGTTCAAGAACAGCAGCAGAGGGAATATTGTACTCCCATCAGATTTCTATTTCAAAATTGTGGGCAAGTGTCCATTGTCACATTGATTGTTATCCTAGCTGTTCATCAAGTTGTGCAAATCAAGCAAAACAAAATAAACATTAAGATATATATATATATATATATCCAATTGCACAATCCTCTTCGTACACCCCTGCATATGTTAATCAGACGATATCTCTCCAAAATAAAGTGCCTACAAGTCCTTACAAAAACACAATGAATTTCAAAAATCTATATTATGTATAATGGCTGGCTTAATTAACTCTGTTAAACTGAAAACTGATTGTCACATTCTATAGGTGGACACGAGGATCTTCTATATTTAAGCCATTTGGTGTCTTGGAATGGAACCTGAGGATGTATCTAGACTCAAGTTGTCTCAAACATTTCGATCTGTTTCCACCCCTCATTCTGTTTGGCACCTGATCCATTACAAAGTATCTAAGATCTTCTACCCTGTTTGCATGAATTGCTTCAAAGTACCTAGCTACTGGATAGGTTTTTGATAGGTCTAACATGTTGCAAGATACGCTGATGTGCTCTCAATATATATATATACATATTATCTACTGGCGGTCGCCAGTAGATAGTTATAGTTAGGACCGTGTTTCCATAGGAAATCTCAAAATTCAATTTTGAATAACTTTGGCGCCGGTTGACGAATCTTCGCGAAATTTTCAAAACTAATGGGGCGCTCCACTCAGCTCCTACCCTGAAAGTCTCGGGGTGATTCGTCAAGCGGGGGCCGAGAAAAAAGGGGGGTCCCAAAACACGTTTTCCCCATGCATTTTTCCATAGGACCTTTAGTCGAAGGTACAGCCGAACGGCTGAACAGAATTACTTGAAATTTGGCAGAGAGGTAGTCCTCAGGTCAGGGAAGTGCCTTTTGCATATATGGAGTCAATCTGTTCAGTAGTTCCTGAGAAAATTGCATTTAAAAGCACATACATATCTATAGCCGCGCACCGTGCGCGCACGGTGCGCGCACCCTTACGTGCGCGAGCGTAATTCTGATTGGTTGTTACATGTCAGTCAACGTTCGAATCGGTCGAAATCAGGAAGTGTCGGCCGCCATTTTGTTTGTTTTCAGTGCGAGAGTGGAAAAGGAAGGTGGTGAACGTGAAAAGGGGGCAGGGTAGAGAGTTCCTGACCCCCTAGCCTTGGTCAGGGGGTCCCTGAAGGACCCCGAAGGCAGGGGTGCGCGCACAGTGAAAAACCATGAAGAAAAAAAAAAAAAAAATTGAAACGTAGTTTATTGAAAAATAAATATACAAAAAAAAATAAGACATACATAACTTAGCATTTAAAAAACCAAACAAATTCACTGAAAAAACCATAGGTTTCACACACGTTATAGTTGGGAATTAGCATTTAAAAAACCTTGCAAATTCACTTAAAAAACCATAGATTTCACACATGTTATAGTTAGGTGGATATTTCACTCGTAAAAAACCAATGAAATTCCCCCGTTATAGTTAGTTGAGATAACTATAACTCGCGCGACCGCCACTCTATCACAAGGATGATGTCATCAGTGATGTCATGAGTGATGCCACTGACCATGTCATGAGTGATGTAATAAGTGACGTCATGAGCAGAGGATTGCGGGCACGCGAGTTATAGTTATCTCAACTAACTATAACGGGGGAATTTCATTGTTTTTTTACGAGTGAAATATCCACCTAACTATAACATGTGTGAAACCTATGGTTTTTTAAGTGAATATATATATATACACACACACACACACACACACACACACACACACACATATATACACACAAACACAAACTTATTGTCTGTATATGCAGACTGGCAACAGGGAGGCGGTGGGTCAGTGAGGTATCCACAGGGAGATATTGTATTCATCAGAAAAAGTGTTACGGAAGGTAAGTAACTAGTTCTTCTGATGGATACATCTGCCTGTGGATTCCTCACCTTTTAAATAGAATCCTCAAGTAGTCCCGCTCTCGGAGGAGGGTGCCTGCCTGTCTATACCAAAAAGCCTGTAACACAGAACGAGCAAAATGGCCTCTCCTCTGCACTTCAGAATCCAAGCAATAATGCTAGGGTGGAGGGAGGCCCAAGTGGCCGCTTTACAGATGTCAATCACAGGAACAACTCTAGCCACAGCAAAAGATGAGGATTCAGCTCTGGAAGAATGAGCTTAAATACCTTAAGGTGGCTCCTTCTTAGCCATGGCGTAGCAAATCTTGATGCACAGGATTATCCACATGGATCAAGTTCTTTTGTGGACAGCTTTCCCCTTCATCTTGCCCACATATCCAATGAACAGCTGGTCGTCCAACATGAACTCTTCTGTCCATATAGAAACTCGCTGCCCTCTTGGGATCCAAACAATGAAGTCTCTCCTCCTCCCTAGATTGATGTGGGGAACGATAGAAAGTAGGAAAGGTAAAAGATTGTCCCAAATGGAACAGAGTGCCCACCTTAGGCAGGAAAGAAGCTTTGGTCCTAAGCACCATCTTATTTGCATGGAAGGATGTGAAGGGAGGCTTCAAGCTAAAGGCCTGGAACTCAGTCACCCTTCTAGCAGACGTAATAGCACCTAAAAATATAGTTTTAAAGGTGAGAAATCTCAATGGGCAACTTTGCAAGTACTCAAAAGGAGACCCCATAAGAAATGTAAGTACAAGATTAAGATCCCACTGAGGCATTATAAACGGAGTGGGAGGAAACTTATTACTGAGACCTTTAATAAATCTTTTAACTATAAGGGACTAAAGAAGTGAAGGCTGGTCCGGCAATCAAAGAAATACTGATAAAGCAGATAGATATTCTTTAACAGTTGCATTAGCGCATCCCTGCTGTGCCTGGGATAGCGCAAAGCTTAAAACATTTGATAAATGGGTTTTCAAAGGGTCAATTAATTTCTCTCCACACCATTTAACAAATTATGCCCATCTTTCAGCACAGACCGTCTTTGTGGAGTGTCTTCTGGGTGATAAAATAACCTATAACATCAGTCCGCAAAGCGGGGAGGCATGGGTGGGGCTGTAGGGAATCTGCAGCTAGATAGAGTCTCTACCAGATAATGCATTACCGAAGGTAAGTACCTTGTTCATCTGATAGAGACTTCTAGCTGCAGATTCCTTACGTTTGAATCCGATACCAGAGCCATACCATCCCAGCAGTGGGTTGTGGACTCATGAGCTAGACTAAAAAGTCTTGCAGGACTGAGTGGGCAAAGTGCCCCTCCCTGCAAACTTGACCATCAAGGCAATAATGTTTTGCGAACGTGTGCAATGATGCCCACGTCGCTGCTTGACAGATGTCCTGAACTGGGACACCCCGTGCCAAGGTCATGGTCGCAACCTTTCCCCTGGTGGAATGGGTCCTTAATCCCTCAGGTGGCTGCTTCTTCGGCAAGGCATAGCAGATTTTAATGCAGAAAACAACCCAGTGAGAGATGTTTTTTTCTGCACTGCCATTCCCTTCTTTGCTCACACATCCCCCACAAAAAGTTGGTCATCCACCCGGAACTCTTTGTACGTTCAAGGTAGAACGACAACGCTCTTTTTGGGTCCAGTCGGTGGAGACGCTCCTCCTCAGAGGGATGTGGGGAAGCAAAGAAGGTGGGCAAAGTAATGGACTGACCCAGATGAAATGAGTTCATAACCTTTGGTAAGAATGATGCCCTGGTGCAAAGCACCACATTGTCCGGAAAGGACATGATAGAAGGGGGTGAGCGGGATAACGCCTGCAATTCACTCACCCTCCGAGCTGATCTAATCGCTACTAAGAAGGCTGTTTTGATGGTCAACAGCCGGAGGGGACAATTGCAATCCAAACGCATGGTGATACAACAGGGCGCTTTGCTATTCTACATGGGAAGTTGATGGGCACGCTTGTCACTATTGTAAATACCTATGGTCCTAACATTGACGACCCTATCCTGTATGAGCATATTTTTGCTGTTCTCCGTGCACTTGCAGATGCTATAATTCTTTGGGGCGGGGACCTTAACACACACTTGGATCCCATTAAGGATAAATCTAGTGGCAGAGATGGTCAATCTCCTGGGTCAGCACATGCGATTAAAGATGGAATAGCAGACCTGGGATAGCTAGACATCTAGCGCCATAGACTCCCTGATACACTCGAGGGCACACATATTTCCACTGTCCATGGCAGCTGGTCCCATCTCGATTACTGGTTACTGAGTGAGGAGGTGGTGGGCTGGGTGGTGGATGTGATTGGACTGCCGCGTACACTTTCAGATCACTGTCCTGTCCGCCTCGCTCTCTCCGTCCCGCAAGCTATCCCTAGGGCTTTCACATGGCGCTTTAGACCTGAAGCGCTGTTGGATCAGGTGTACACAGAGACAATCAGAGAGGCCATAACACAATATTTTGATCATAACAAGGGGTCTGTGGATAGCGCAGGGATGCTTTGGGAAGGGTTTAAGGCCACTATTCGGGGCACCTGTATCAGCACGACAACAGGTAAACTAAAAGATTTGAGAGGACAATTGTCTAAGCTCGAGACTACTAAAAAAAAACTAGAGCAGGAGTATGACACCGCTCCTTGTGAGTTGACCTTGGCGTCCAATAAGGAGACTGTTCTTGAGCACGCAACATTAGCGGAGGAAGAGATAAGATATATCTCTAAACGATATAGAGCACGCGCCTATAGAGAGGGTGGCAGGCCGGGACATCATTTAGCCACTAAAATTAAAAACCGCTCGGAGAGGGAGATCATTATCAAAATCACAGATGAGGCAGGTCAAGATTATTACAGTGTCCCAGATATAAGAAATCAATTTTGGCAATTCTATGAGACTTTGTACACCTCCCAGGGTGAAGCCGATGTAGCGGAGCTTGATGAATACCTTTCACAAATAGCCACTGCATGGCTATCAGATGGTCAGAGGGAAGATACCTTAATCAACCGGTCACGGTGGAAGATATTCAAATGGAGATCAAAGCATTACCCAATAGGAAGGCGCCGGGCCCGGATGGCTTCCCTTGTGAATTTTACAAGGCCTATGCTGAAGAACTCGCCTCCTATTTATTAGAAATGTATGCTGAAGCGTATGAGGTAGGCAGACTATCGTCGTCACTTCGTGAGGCGCTAATCATAACGCTACTCAAGAAAGATAAATCCCCCACTAGTAGCGAATCATACAGGCCTTTGCCACTCAATAATATAGATGTAAAAATCCTGGCAAAGATCCTAGCCACTCGCCTTCAGCCGCTCATGCAAAACTTAGGCCTGCCCGATCAATCTGGCTTTATTCCAGAGCGCTCTACCTCTCATAATTTGCAAAAGTTATTTACTACACTCCACACTCTCAATCCAGAATTACCAGCGGTGGCGGTAACGATCGAAGCCGCAAAGGCATTTAATTTTATAGAATGGGGCAATCTTTTTTATGTGCTACAGCATATGGGCTTTTTACCTCTCTCCATTAACTGGGTGCGTCCATTGTATGCTTGGCCAACGGCGCAAGTGCGGGTGGAGGCCTACACATCGGACCCGATACATATCACCGGAGGCACACAGCAGGGGTGCCCACTGTCACCGATGTTACTTGCTCTAAAGCTGGAACCCTTAGCCTGTCTTATCAGACAATCTCATAAATGTGCGGCTCTCAATTTTTTCCATCGGCCTGTCATCATATCTCTTTACACAGACGATATGCTGCTGTTTATACGTGAGCCTCACATTTACTTAGCACCAGTTCTGCATGAATATATCCGCTTCTCCCGGTTTTCTGGCCTTCATATCAATTGGTCCAAGTCGGTGGTGATGCCGATGACGGAGAGTACTATCCCACACAAACTAGAATTTCCTCTCGTATGGAACAAGGATTCGGTAAAATATCTGGTTATATGGATTCACTGCGACCCGGAGATTGTTATCCGCGAGAATTATGGGACTGCCATAGGATAAGTGGACAGATGGGTAAAACTCCTGCTTTCGCTTTCAGACCGTATTGGTCAAAATGGTGGTTCTACCCACATTTTTATATTTTTTCAGTAATATACCGGTTCAACTCACGCAACAATTTAAAAAAAATCTGCACATGCTGCTGCTTCGCCTCGTTTGGGGGGCCAACAGGCGCGGGTGAGCTGGAAGACCCTCACACTGGAATATAAATACGGAGGCTTCAATGTACCAGATTTTTATCTTTATTATCTCTGTGCACATGCACAATATGCACACTTCTGGT
The DNA here is from genome assembly GCF_964204655.1 of Triturus cristatus. Classification (NCBI taxonomy): domain Eukaryota; kingdom Metazoa; phylum Chordata; class Amphibia; order Caudata; family Salamandridae; genus Triturus; species Triturus cristatus. Next base: position 1,182,202,991 of record NC_140581.1, on the reverse strand, counting down.
TCACCCCACAAGCATATGCCCCTCATGTGGCTGTGGAACACTGGGATACACACGCCATCCCGTTGAGCTCCTTATTAACCCAACACTACGATTGCCGCTTGGCAGGCGCTGGGTCGAGAGGCGGGAAAACTACCATTATTCTCCCCGCTTTTACCGGTAGCATACCATTCGAACATATCCGTAACCCATGAACAGGGTGCACTGCGTACACTTGCACAAGTGGGTATTACTCAGCTGCAAGATCTTTTCCCGGGGGGCATGTTTCTGACGACCAATGACATGAACTATATTCAGAATAAGACACCGCTATTTGTGTTTTACATGCATAGGCTAAAAAAGGCGCGGCAGATTAATTATCCCACATTCCCCACAGAGCCACCAGAGGCATTGGCACAGCACACGCTTACTATGGCTCCCACCCGGCATAAACTAGTCACTAAATTATACCGAGCTGCACAGGAAGACAGGCCCCATGCATGCAACAAGAGTCTTGACACTTGGAATGCATATCCTGACCCACCACTCACACAGAAAGAATGGGAGGTCTGCTGCCAACTTACTGGTGCCCTCACCTCTAATGGAAATCTGCGTATTATACACTTTAAATATTTGCACCAGGTTTATTATACTCCTTACAAGCTTTTTAAATATAGGCTTCGAGATACAGATGCTTGTAAGAGATACAGAGCTTTGGGGGCAGATTTCTGGCATTTAGCTTGGGCCTGTAGACGGGTATCGGAATACTGGACTGCTGTGATTACCACGCTATCAAAGATTATTAGAACTGAGTTGCAATGTTCTCCACAGATATGCTTGTTAGGACTAGTTCCCTTCATAAAAGATGCTGCGGGTAGGTTGGTGAGAGTGGCACTGCTGGTCGCCAAACGACAGGTGTCGATGGTGTGGGATAGTACATTGAGCCCCAAAGTGGAACAGTGGCTTAAAGATCTGTCACTCTATAGAGAAAATGTATTCCTATATGCGGAGGAGTTACCAACCCCCTTAAGGCCCAACGACATCCGGGAGCCTCTGTTAACATACCTGCGCACTGCTGACCAGCCAGTTACACATGAAGCCACTTCTATGTAAACATGTATGTCACATGCTGTATGTAATGATGTCAGTCTGCTTAAGTTTTCATTTCTATTCCATGTATGCTTCAGTTATAGTCACGTGTCATTTGTTTTCTCTATTCTTGTTCAGAGTTTAACTGGATTAAGAAGTACTGTATGCTGCTGCTCTTTTATTATTTTGTTTTCCTCTTTTGCTTTGCTATTGTACATTGTATTAGAAGTTGTGAAAATCAATTAATTATTTTTTTTTTAAACAGCCGGAGGGGACAATTGTGCAAAGGCTAGAAAGGAGCCCACATCAGATAAGTGAGGACCAAATTAAGGTCCCATTGTGGCATAACAAAGGGTGAAGGTGGAAATAACTGAACCAACCCTTTCAGAAATCTATTAACAATAGGAGATTTAAAGAGAGGGCTGATCTGGTAGCCGCAAAAAAGCAGACCGAGCCGAAAGGTAACCCTTAAGAGTTCCCAAAGCAGAGCCCTGCTGGGCAAGGGTTAGAAGGAACAAAAGGACAGTAGAAAGAGGAGCAGAAAAAGGGTCAACAGACCTTTCTGTACAGTATGATAGACATTTCCGCCTACGGCAGGCGTATGCCGACTTAGTATTAGGGCTGCCTGGCCGCCAGAATAAAATTACAGACTTTGGGAGGAAGGTCAAAGGCCATCAACTGCCGCCGCTCAATCTCCACGAATGGAGGGGCAGAGTTGACAGGTACAGGGGGAGAACCCTCCCCTGCTGCTGTGACAGAGGATCCTCCCAAAGTGGCAGGCTGATCAGAGGATCGACACTCATGCTCAGAAGCTCTGGATCCCAGACTCTCCTTGCCCAGTCCGGCACCACAAGGATGATTTGGGTGCGATCGCTCCTGATCTTCTTCAGAACCCTGGGCAGGAGTGATATGGGCGGAAAGTCGTACAACAGGCCTGAGTTCCACTCGCGACGAAACGCGTCCATGAGCGATAGCCGCCTTGGAAACTCCAGGGTGCTGTACAGCTGACATTGCGCGTTCTCTTCGGAAGCGAACAAATTTAACCAGGGTTCTCTGTTGAAAGAGACCTTGCGCCACCTCCAACTGGAGATGCCATTCATAATTCTGAAGGCAGCAACGGCTGAGATAGTCTGCACTGGCATTCAGAGAACCTGGCAGGTGTTGAACCACCAGGGTTATGCCCTGCTGTTCCAGCCATGCCCAGAGACGCAGGGCCTTTGACAAAGGATCCAAGATCCCACCCCGCCTTGCTTCTTGCAGTACCACATGGTGGTGGTGTTGTCTGTGAATACATGCACCAACTTCCCCTTGACAGAGGGAAGGAATGCATTCAATGGCAACTGAATCGCTCGGAGTTCCAACAAGTTTATATGGAGCCCCATCTCCGCTGGAGACCAGAGACCCCTGAACTCCGCCTCTCCCATGTGGCAGCCCCATCCCAGAAGAGATGCATCCGTCACAACCAATGTTCCCTCTAATTCTTTTCCCCTGTGTGCGGCAGTGTAGAGTCTCTGTGCGCTGCAGCCATGGCTATGTGCGCCAGGAACCAGACCGCGCATGTGGGTGCAGTGCCAAATATCACTCCAAACTTTTGCTTAAAAAAGTAAAAAGACGGTGTATTTCCACACATACAGCACCACGTTAATGGTCTTAAGGCAGGTTTTCAATGTGGATACACACACCATGACATGAAGTACACAGGCAAGTACACTTTGGGTTTAGAAAAGCACAAGACTCCAATGGTGGTACCATCATAAGAGTTTACTGCTGTAGGCGTAATGTTACTTGTTGTATTTTATATCTGGATGCAGAGACAGAAAGGGCGGGGTATCTGTCTTTGAAATTCTGACTTACTGGTTGCATCTTTCAAAGGGAGCGGGGACAGTGAACTATTACTGAGAGGATGTCTGAAATGAACCAGCCCTCCTTCCAAAATGAACCAGCTATTGTGATGTTGACAGCCTCAAATTAAAACTGTTCCACTCTCACAAGCGCTTATTACTAATTCATATCTGATGTACTACCTATTATTCTCCCAGCCAACAGAAAGTTCTCCCCCCTCTAACCTTCGTGCTAAGGTGAAAATTCTCCAGTATCTTGTGGAAAATTGCTCAAAGTCACTTTACATTTAATTTTTCTGTGAACTGATTGTTTTGTGAAATTATTTTAACCTTTGCTGTTATTGGTACGTAGTCCTTATTTGGTTCAGGTCAGTCCAATATATATTGTAATGGATTTATTTTGTCTTCCTTTTTCTGTGCAGAAAAGGCCCCAAGGATTAAAGTGCTAATACACTTGAAATTGATTGTTCCCTACTTGGGCTGTTTGAGGCAATGCACTGTTGTCTAACAGACAACTTTGCACAATACTCAACAAGGGCGTTGATAACCACCAGACCCTGTGAATGTATTTCACTCTTTCAGGTTATTTTACTCCTTTTCAGCCGTGCTTTCATTCCTGGTCACCGTTTGTCCGTCTATCTCTTCCTTCTTTCCCCTTATGGTGGTTTTGATGGTCTAGCTTGCAGTGGTGGCTGGCACAGGTAAGAGCGGCAGGGATGGGGGAAATAAATCGACAGAAGACGGGATAGGTAAAATTAAATAAAAAAATCAGTAAAACCACTTACCTTGTGCTTGCCGCATTGGCGATGCAGATATATGGTTTTATTTATTTATTTTTTTCATTTTACCTATCCCGTCATGTCGACTTACCCCTCCCACCTCGCCTCAACGCTCTTACCTGTGCCGTCCGCACCTGCTAGCTGGACAGCTGTCACCAGGCAATTATGTGAGAATCGCTATAGAGGGGCTTTGTCTCTGCCCACATGTTGGTAGCCAGAAGTATATGTTTTGGTAGGGCAGACGTGCTGAGGAATTTCGATTTCTGATCGCGATCAAATCGACCCGCCATTTTGTGCCCCGCCGCCATTGTGTGTTGCCATCACTCAGGCAGCACGGCGAACAAAGTCTATTCTGCTTTTTCTGCAACCTGGTGTCGAAATACGCTTTCTGCCTCTATTTACAAAGCTGGTGTTAGGACTGACCGAGTACACTAATCCCTGTCTGGCTTTCCTAATCCCCGTCTCAACTATCTGTTGATTCACACCATTCTTTCCTGACTTTATCTTATCCTCTGGCCTTCACTGTCTTCTGCTAGCACTCTCTCGTTTCACAACTGTCCTCCAACACACACAAACGTATCTCGCCACCTGCAAGTTAGTTATGAGTCTGTTAATGAATTAGCTTGAGGGAGGGGTGACAAACATAGTTGGAGGAGAGGTTTCTTCGAGTCTTCTGACACTTTTGTTTTCCAATCTCTCCTATTGGTTCTATCCTGTTTTCCAACTTTCCTTATTGGCTCTTTCTTGTGTGTTCTGGGAGTGCTTTTTGTTAATGTAAATGAACCTTATATAGTATAAAACCCTGTGCACCACAGAGTGAAGTGGCAGTCTCCTGAGAACCTACTTTGTGTACTTCTAGGATAACTGTACTAGCTGCAGCTAAATAAATCTGATCTTCTAACGCCGACAGAGTGTCCCGTGTCTCTGTGTAGCTGAGCAGGAGAACTCCGGAGACTTGGGCGTACCCTGCGCCGCCAGACCCAAAAAGTTCTGGTTCTTCAACTGGAGCCCAACGTAGGGTGGCTTCAGTGGTACCGGTTCTGCTTGAAGGTCGTGAGGAACCCCGCAAGAAAATTTCGGAGGGTTCGCGAGCCACATTAAGCGACCCCTGTATGTCGAAAGTGGTCCGAAGGTCTTTTGCAGCGTGGTTACCCTGACTGCCGCCCTGCTTTGGCCCTTCCTTTGATGATGTATGATAAGGCGAGACGATAGACGGGCCTCTGTTGGTGGGAGAAGACGTCCTTAGTTAAGTATCTTTGTGGGTCCGCCCACAATTTTGGTTCTTTGTTTTTCTTTGGTTCTTAGATTTATCTATTGCAATAAACAAAGCCGAGGGTAAGTGCATTTGTGCTGCGTAAACTGAGTTTTACTCCCTTGAAGTTTGTGAACAGACAGGAAAAATCGCGAGATGCCTGGTCTGACTAAGTTTGGAAGAATTTGTTGTCTTGGTTGTAATAGGGATTCCCGACTTGAGGACTCTTGTCCGATTCCTTCGGTTGGAACTCCCACATATGAGCACTATTCAAAACATGGTGTTGGCCCCATTGCCTTTAACGAGACATGGACCCGATACACAAAGAAAGATGGTGTTCTAAAATGGCCAGAAAATGGTAGCTTTGATCCTGATGTGTTAGATAATTTGGAAGCAGTTTTATTCAAAAGAAAAGCCCGGCCGGCAATGTTTGACTCTTTCCGCCTTTGGCGAAAGGAAGCCAAACAGAAAGAAATTAAGCAAGCAAAACGAGATAGGAAAGCACCAGGTATGACAATTATACAGGCTGCCCAACAGTTTAAAGACGATGAAATTGACAATGCGATGGAAATTTCAGAAAGACAGCATCGTATGGCGATAGATAAATGCTATCCGGTGTTACCTGTTTCTCCTTCTGATAATAAGAAAGATATAGAAGAAGATCCCCTAATGTCCCACTTATTTAGGTTGCCTCCGCCCTATGCACAAAGTGCCAATGCACCTCAGCCTTTACAGCCTGTCCAGCCGCCAGCGGTACCTCCGCATGTTCCGGCTCTTCCGCATTTGACTCCTCCAGTATTACCACCCTTGCCGGTTTTACCATTAACTTTGACTTCTCTGCCCTCATCTCCTGATCTTAGATCTCCTTTGCCTTCTGCTCCTCCTGCAAGTATCAGTTCTTCTCCTGTCAGTTCTCCTAATACTTTGTCTCCAATTCTCATGTCTAATTCTCTGTCTGTGCGTAAGCGTCTCACAGACACTGTTACTGGTATTCTATCTCCTTTCTTTGAAGCTTTAAATGTGTCTTCGGCTTTTGCTCGAAGACAGTCTCGTAGTCAGTTCCCAGATTTTGAAGAACGAGAGAAGTTGGACTCTCTTTCACAAAAATGGATCAAGAAGGGTCCACAATACAGTGTGCTTGATATTATGCTTACCTTCTCGCAATGGAATGCGCCTACTCAAAGATATGTTTTTAATGTAATGTGCGACACTCTCATTAAAGAATGGGAAGATGTGAGTTTGAGTCCAATCTCACAAGACCTGTTAGATGTTCAGGCCGATTTTGATAAAGGACTTGTTGTGAGTCCTAAGGTTGAGAAAGCTGTAAGGACACTTGTTTCTTATAGGTCCTTGTTATTCTCTCAGGCTTTCCTTGATTCTGATCCGTCGGTTAGACTGACGTCGAAAAATTATCCTATGAGAGAGGTTACTCCAGTATGGAAGGAAGAGGTTGCGGGAGTAGGTGCTAATGCAGCTATTCCTGCTCATTTCCAACGTATATGGGTGCATGTCCATTGGAAGAGATCTGAATGCTTGGCCCTTAAGCAGACTTTACCAGATCCTCGTAAAAACCCTGCAGGTTATTATAAAGAATTATCACAGACAGTTGATGCTTGCATCATGAACTTAGCAGATATTGATATGCTAATGGGAAATGTAGTCCCACAGACAATATGGGCTAAGATTCGTAGAGAGGATCACGCGCAGGAACTAGGTGATACTTGAGATGTTATAACTACTACAGATAGAGATCAAGTGGGTGGTGCAAAACCTGAAGCTTTGATTTCGGAACTCCCTAGTAGGATTATTACATTAATGAAAACTATGATGCCTGCATTGAGAGTTAATTGGGATAAACTAGCAGCATGCAAACAAAAGAAAGATGAAAGTGTCTCTGATTTCTTCACTCGTTTCGAAGAGACCTTTATTGATCACAGTGGTCAAGATATGGCTACAGAGGGTGGACAGCGATTATTTGTGGACAAATTCGTATTCAATTTGCTTCCCGAGCTGTCACACAAATGAAAAGATTCTGAAAGTTCATGGGCTGTTTCTTCTTCTGCCCAGATATTGGCTACTGCGATATATTATGAAAACAGAGATAAGGAGGAAAAAGAAAAGCAAGAGAAAAAGACAAAAGAATTAAAAACAAAGGTTCTCTTGCAACAAGCCTATCCTCCACGTTATGTTCAGCCTCAATTCCAACAGCCTCCACAGTTTCAGAGGTTGTATCAAAAACCTGAGCCATACATTCGGCGACCTTTGTTGGGACCTAATCAATGTGCCTATTGTAGAGAGGAAGGTCATTTTAAGAATAGTTGTCCGGTTTTATTACAGTGCAATGGAGCGTTATCTGCTCCACGAGGTCGTGCTGGCCTCCAGTCAGCAAACAGAGGCAGAGGTCGGGGTGTGTTGACTCAAGAACAGCGTGCCCTTCCTTCTCCCAATTCTGTGAACTGTTTTGATCAGCAAAATGTCAGGTCTGCTCAGTATTACAATGAAGACCATTACATTGAAGGTGAGAATGAGAGTCTTCATGACAACTAGGACAGCCATAGACAAAGTAAGGGAGTTGAGCCGATTCCAGTAGATCAGAATGGACCTTATGTTAACGTCACTACAATGGGTGTTTCAGAGACATTTCTTCTAGATACTGGGGCAATGAGAAGTTCTATCATTCATTCCAAACTCCCTGGGGCACCTTTGTCCGGCTTAACGAATGTTTCTGTAGGATTCTCTGGCGCCCCTGTTCGCAATCCAGTTTCTTGCCCTTTGCCTATTTCAGTTGGCCCTTATGATTTGGAAGCTCCACTTCTGTTGACGAATGGTTGCGGTGAGAATCTGTTGGGTCTAGACCTATTGAAAAGAATGCATGCTACGATATATTGTTCTCCTTCTGGTGTACATCTTACTTTAGGACAGAAATTGATCTCCCCAATGTATTTGTCCAAAGATCAGTTTCCACCTGAATTGCTTTCTCTTCCAGCAACGCTTTGGGCCACGGGTCCGAACGATGTGGGTTGTCTTGAGATTCCACCTTATGTTGTCACTCTTAAGCCCAATGTTGAATTGCCACGCATTCCGCAGTACAGAATTTCCACTGAAGGTGAAAAAGCGCTTTTGGAAATTATTCATGATTTGATCCAGAAGGGTGTGGTTGAAGAAACAAGAGGTAACACATGCAATAGTCCTATTCTTCCTGTTCTTAAACGCACTGATCCTTCTCAACCACCTGTGTATCGTTTTGTGATTGATCTCTGGGAGGTAAACAAAATTGTTGTACCACAGTTTCCCGTAGTATCAGATATTACTGCTTTATTGACAATGATACCTTCTACAGCGACCTGGTTTTCTGTTATTGATCTGAAGAATGCCTTCTTTAGTATTCCCATTGCAGAAGAGAGTAGGGACATTTTTGGTTTCTCTCTTGGAGGCCAAAGTGTCCGGTTTAAGCGCGCACCTCAAGGTTATTGTGAAAGTCCCTCTATTTACAGTCAAGCTTTAAAAAGTCATCTTGATACTTTTCATTTGCCGTCTGGCGCTGCTCTTATCCAGTATATGGATGACTTGTTAGTTGACGCTGATTCAGAAGATATCTGCAAAGATGTCACTGTTGCATTATTACGCCATTTGTTTAATCTGAATCATAAGGTTTCACCCTCCAAACTACAATACGTTCGTAGAGAGGTTACCTACTTGGGTCATCTCCTATCAAAGGAGGGACGGCGACTAACACCAGAACGAATACAGGCGATTGCACGAATGTCTGTACCATCCACACAAAGGGAGGTACGTGCCTTTCTAGGTATTACTTCTTATTGTAGACAGTGGATCCCTAACTTCTCTCTGATAGCCAAACCTCTGTTGACCCTCACTTTGAAAGATACGCCTCAGCCCCTTCCTTGGACTGATGAGTGCCAAAAGAGTTTCACTGATTTACGTACCACTCTGTGTTCTGCTCCTGTATTGGGTACCCCTGATTACAGTAAGCCTTTTACGCTCTATGTTCATGAGAGAGAAGGTTGTGCGTTGTCAGTTTTAACACAGCAATTTGGAGACAAACAGCGGCCATGTGCCTATTTTTCGGCTACGTTACATCCTGTAGCTAAAGAATTGCCCAGTTGCCTCAAAGCGACAGCAGCAGCAGCAATTTCTATTCGACAGTCTGCTGGAGTAGTATTGGATAACACTCTCATTGTCATGGTACCACATGCAGTGGATACCTTACTAAATAGAACGAAAACACAGCATCTTACGAGCGCTCGTCTAACTGGATATGAGCTGACGCTGTTGGCTAGCCACGTACACATCAAACGATGTAATACCCTAAATCCAGCCACTCTGTTACCTCTTCCAGATGAGGAAAGTGTTGAGGAGCAACATGATTGTTTCTTCCGTACGGAGGAAGAGACAAAAGGAAGAATTGACTTGAAAGACACACCGCTAGAGAATCCAGATGGAACTCTATGGGTAGATGGTTCTTGTTTTAAAATGCCTAATGGGGATACAGTTTCAGCCTATGCTGTAACTACTTTGCATACACTTGTGGAAACAGCACGTATTAGGCATAATTCAGCGCAAGCAGCTGAATTGATAGCTTTAACAAGAGGTGTATTGTCGAAAGGGAAAAGAGTGAACGTGTACACTGACAGCCAATATGCTTTTGGTGTAGCGTTCAACTTTGGGAGTCTCTGGAAGGAAAGGGGTTTTCTCACCTCACATGGCACCAAAATACAACATGGTCAGTTAGTGACTGATCTCCTCGAATCACTTGCCTTACCCACCCAAATAGCAATCTTGAAGTGTAGTGCACACAAAAAGATTACAGATGATGTTGGTCGAGGAAATGCATTCGAAGACGAGGTATCGAAAAAGACAGCAAGAGATGCAACAAGTCGAATGTATGTGGCAGGTCCTGCGAATTGGGTTAGAGAGAGAGGAATGTATGAGGATACAGTGGAAAGTGTACGATCGATTCAGAACGAGGCTTCAGAGAAAGAGTTGAGCATGTGGAGAGAAAGTACAGGAATGTTAGATGAGATGGGTTGTTGGGTGGAATTATCTGAACATCAACGTTGGCTGTTACCAGATGCCTACGTGCTTCCAGTGGTCACTATGGCGCATGGTCCAGCCCACTTAAGTGCGAAAGGTATATGCAAACTTCTGGCTCCAGTATGGTAAAATGACAGAATCCCAAAATGTGCAGACAATGTAGTGAAACATTGTATTGTTTGTTTAATGTACAATCCGGGAAAGGGAACCCCAACTCCAGCAGGTCACTTTGCTCCTCCGACATATCCATTTGAGGTGTTGCAGATCGACTATATTCATATGGAGCGATGCAACAACCTCAAATATGTTCTGGTGGTAGTATGCGCCTTTTCAAGATGGATAGAAGCATACCCTCTAAAAGACAACACAGCCTTATCCACAGCCAAAATTCTATTGAAAGAATTTTTCCCCAGGTTTGGTTTGCTGCGCATTGTCTGGAGTGACAATGGGAGCGAATTTGTTGGCCTAGTTATGCAGAATGTTTGTGCAGGTCTTGGTATCAAGCAAAAGTTCCATGCGGCAAATCATCCCCAGTCAGCGGGTTTAGTAGAATGTTACAACGGAACCTTGAAGTTGAAACTAGCAAAGGTTCAAGCGAGTACACGACTCAATTGGCCCAATGCTTTGCCATTAGCCTTGCTATCCACCAGAACTGCAGTACACTCTCGTTTGGGACTTAGCCCTTACGAAGTGGTTTTTGGATGCCCGGCTAATGTATGGGGAGTCCCTCGCCCTAAGAAATACTCAGACTTGCCATATCCAATGTTGATTGATTACTTGCATGATCTTACGACTAAATTGCGTGTTCTCCATCAACAGGTTTAGAGTGCTTTACCAAAGGCTTCCACAGACCCAGGTCATTCCATCCGACCAGGAGACGGGGTCTGTATTAAGAACTTCCAGAGGACAAGGAATTTGGAGCCCAGATGGAGGGAGCCCCAAATGGTCTTGCTCACTACGAGAACAGCAGTTAAAGTCGAAGGAAAGAAGAATTGGATTCACAGTGTGCATTGTAAGAAAGTGCCTTTGCCTTTGCCCTATGATCAATGGGTACGCAAGGGTGTTGGTGACTGTGAAAGTGAAAAGATTCCACGATTCGTGCCTTTTAGTGATGCACACCTGAATGGGACACTGTCTAAGAAAGAGGACGACGACGTTTTGTAGGAAGCAATACAACCACATCGTCGCATGGATACGACCAATCCACGAACATTGTTCCAAGATCAAAAGGTTCCTGGGAGGGAACGATACAATTTAAGACCTAGACCAAAGAACACTTAAGAATTTTCACTCTTGTGTAGTATTCTGTCCCGGTTGCAGGGTCATGGTAGGAGTCTGAATCACGACCTGAGTAGTGGCAATAGGCCTGCAGGACTTGCAGTGTCATAGGACGGTAGACAATCGTGATTGAGCGATCGAGGAAGATTGCCGTGAGCATCCATTAGCAAGATGGAAACTACACTAGGCAAAAGAGAGAGAAAGGAAGAAATAAAGAAAGAATCCTGTAAAATAATGTACAGTCGTTTCAGTATAACTTTATGTGTTATTATATTATTGTGTATTGTTTTGGCATTTATAGGTTGGATTATTTATTCTCTGCACCCAAAAGTTGTCTCTCCTTCTTCTTTTTCGTCTTCTTCAACTGTCTCTCCACATCTCTTTCATACTCTTCCTCAACATGAACTCATTAGAAGAACTGAATATTATAACAATTCCTTTGTCCAGTTATTACATCAGCATCAGTTAGTGGTCAATACAACTAACTGCTGGGTGTGTGGACTTATGCCACACACCACAGAGAAAGGAATGCCATATTTAGTTCTCCCGTTTTCTTATGAGGGTTCTGCTTGGGCTTACTTCGTTATCTTCTCCAATGCTTATCAAAGCAAATTCAGACGATCTGTTAGTTCACATGTTAGCGGTCCGGATTTTAGTCATAGTTCTTTGATTAAGGGAATGGTAGCTATGGCTAAAATCATGGAAAATAGTAAAATCTCCATTGACGAAAGAAAGGCGTACACTAACTGGAATGTCACCCAAAATATGTCTAGTCTTAGTGATAAAGTTAAGAAAGGAAAGTCTTCACCGATTTGGACTATACCACATCAGGGCAACTTCTGCTTACAGATAAACGATCGCTCTTCTGACACTATACAAATTAATAACTGCTCCTACACGTACGTTTATTCCTCTCAGAACTCGCCTCCTCTAGTGCCGTCTCAAGGCACCTATTTCATTTGCTATAATAGAGCTTATACATGGTTACCAACGGGTTTCTCCGGTACTTGTTATATAGCTTCCCTTCTTCCCCCTACATACACCGCTTCCGCAAACCATCATCGAACCAGATACGGCAGAGGGATTATTGATTTGAAGGACACAGCAGGACATGAGGGAGGAGATTTCCTCAAAGGATTTCTTCCTTTTTGGGGTCCAATGGCCAACAGCAGAAATATAAGGCAACTGGTCCGTGTCGTAGAGGCCACAATAGACATCACTGTAGGTGCCTTAAGTAATGTGTCTGCACCCCATTGGTTTCACGGAAGAAAGTAAAAGTTTAACTATGAAAATGAGCATCATTCTGGAGACAGCGGAACATTCATAAGAGCTGACACGGACTGGATGAACGAATAGAACATTTCTCTGATTAGGAAGGATGGTAGATTTGAGCACTACGGAACGTCATCATTTTTTGGACTATAACAGACGATCACATTGTTTTATTAATTCATAGGCAACGTCATGGTTCAAAAGTACAATTTTGATGCATTGTTGAATATTGAGGTTTATTATTTCTGAAAGCACACTGTCATTTCATTTTCATTCTTGCTTTTTCACTATTGTGGGTGAACCAGGTTCTGTTTATGCATAGTAAGGGTAATGCATTATGGGTATTGTAGTAATGCTAATACTCAGTATAGAGTTCGTTCTCCTTTAATTGAGGTAGTCACATGGTTACACTCAGCACACCTGTGTGAGCGGTTTAAGAGCTGGGAGGGAGGGAGTTATGAGATTGATTCTTCTGAGCACGAACGGAGGCATGAAAAGATCGTAATGCCGGTTTTGGCATTCACAAGGTGAATAGGGGTTAAGGTGGTTTTTGTTATAGATTAGGGTTTTAATTTTAGTTGTGAATGGAGAAGGGGTAGTTTAAGGGGAAATACAGGGTTTTAGGCACGAATTAGATGCAGGTCACAAGAGTAAGCTATGTTTCTTAATTTTGTTTTTAGATGGGTTTCACCGCTGTTTAGTGGGTGGGGTGATAGTGAGGGTGGTTAAGGGAGGTGATTGTTTGTTGGGTTAAGACTTATCATTATTATTATTTTTTCGTATTTTTTCGTATGTTTAGGGACTGGGTAGGTTATGTTCCAAAGTGGTTGACTAAGCGCATCCTTCTATTTTTTCAGCGACCCCTGACGAAGAACCAGATTGGTTCGAAATGCATTGGGTGATATTTGAAGTCCTATTGTGAAATACGATTGTGTGCACGCGCTCATGTTAAAGCTTGGATTGGCAACAGAAAGCGTTTTTGAAAATGCACGAATAAAGTATTTAGTGTCATCTATCTGTCTCCGGATTGATTCTGCATAAACACAGAGACTACGATAACTAATACGATAAATTGAATGGTTTAACAAGGATTACTTGGTTTACAGTGAAGACTTGGTGTACATGGAAAATTTCCTCTTAAAGCAGTGCAGCAGTTGGGGCCGCTAATAGCGGAACCTTTTTTCAATGTTAAGTAATATCACGGCAGAACTACAGGCGGATCGTCTTATGACATTACAAAATCGAGTTGCCTTAGACTTTGTTCTCACAGATCGTGGTGGAGTGTGCAAATTGATCGGGTCAAGTTGCTGTATTTTCATACCTAATGACGCTCCGACAGTATACCAAGCTATCTCCAAGTTGCACATCATCTCTGAGTCTATTCACCAGGACGAAGGAGATTGGTCTTTTACGGAGTGGTTTTGGGGACTACTGTCCAAATGGGGTTGGAAAGCATTGACATTCCTTGGTATAATTCTGACCATTATTTTCTCCTGTTGCCTTTGTATGCACTGTGGTCCCGCTATCTGTGACCTTTGTGCTACTATGTGCATCCCAAAAATCAAACCACAAGTAACAGAAAACATAAGAATGATGTTACAGCAACAACTTGATGACCTCATGACTATCGACATTGACTCAGATTAGCATAAGTCTATCTTGCCTGAGTTCTGGCAAAAGGAGGGTATGAGGAATTTCGATTTCTGATCGCGATCAAATCCACCAGCCATTTTGTGCTCCGCCGCCATTTTGTGTTGCCATCACTCAGGCAGCACGGCGAACAAAGTCTATTCTGCTTTTTCTGCAACCTGGTGTCGAAATACGCTTTCTGCCTCTATTTACAAAGCTGGTGTTAGGACTGACCGAGTACACTAATCCCTGTCTGGCTTTCCTAATCCCCGTCTCAACTATCTGTTGATTCACACCATTCTTTCCTGACTTTATCTTATCCTCTGGCCTTCACTGTCTTCTGCTAGCATTCTCTCGTTTCACAACTGTCCTCCAACACACACAAACGTATCTCGCCACCTGCAAGTTAGTTATGAGTCTGTTAATGAATTAGCTTGAGGGAGGGGTGACAAACATAGTTGGAGGAGAGGTTTCTTCGAGTCATCTGACACTTTTGTTTTCCAATCTCTCCTTATTGGCTCTTTCGTGTGTGTTCTGGGAGTGCTTTTTGTTAATGTATATGAACCTTATATAGTATAAAACCCTGTGCGCCACAGAGTGAAGTGGCAGTCTCCTGAGAACCTACTTTGTGTACTTCTAGGATAACTGTACTAGCTGCAGCTAAATAAATCTGATCTTCTAACGCCGACAGAGTGTCCCGTGTCTCTGTGTAGCTGAGCAGGAGAACTCCGGAGACTTGGGCGTACCCTGCGCCGCCAGACCCAAAAAGTTCTGGTTCTTCAGTGCTTCCACACAAAAAAGTGTAGCCCTCCCCACAGTTGTGATCATTTTGTTTATTTATCCAGCTGCTGAGCTTGCTTGACCTTTCAGGGACACCCATTATAATTCTGTAAAAGTGATAACTAGATAGTTCATGGTGCTTTTCTCTGGCAGCAGCACAGATGGGAGTAGGGCAGTCTTTAACCTACATAATTCTTAGGTTTGGCTTGATAGTGTAAATGACACCTGAACTTTTAACCTACACCAATATTATTCTACATTTCTTTGCGTCCACACAAATATATATCCATTCTAGTGCTATTTACTTGAAATGATTTACTTTTTTTGTGTGCAGTTTTATATAGCGGAGGTATCAGAGCGTTTACATGAGCACCAGTTACGTTACATACAGAGACATTCATTTTTGTTAGGCACGGGGAGATTAAGTGATTTGCCCAGAATCACAGAATGTTGAGCGTCTCGGCCGAGACGCGAACCCGGTTCCCCAGCTCCGAGGTCGACCACCCTAGCCGTTAGGCCACATTCTCTTCACATTACTGTACAATATGCCTTTAAAGCTAGACCTACTGGCATTGCCAATGCTTGACTACCTCTTGTACTGAGTTAAAGTACAACTAAGTATGGGCGGGCCCCACCTGCAATAACCGGGGGTGGGAGAGGGGTGAGAGGGGGAGAGAGAGAGAGAGCGAGGGAAAGGGTGAGAGAGGGAGAGAGAGCGCGTTACCAAGGCAATACACAGACTCGCAGGGATTACAGGTCAGATAGCTCTGTTGGTTCATGTGCAGGCTGCACACATTGGTCTGTAACCTGAAAGACAGGTATGACTCCCGGCAGTTGGGCACACCCTTTCATCCTTCTACACTCGGCTCCGAACAAGCCGAGTTGAGCAACAGTGACATCTTCTAGTAACTTGAAGAGCGCAAGTGTTATGTGGAAAGGGAGCACAAGTCACCTTCGCAAACACACACACACAAAACATCACACAAAAAAACGCAGCGCAGCCGCCAACTACTCAAAATCTATCAGAAGTTCCTTATGGGATCAAACATTTGGAAAGAATTGTAAATCTTATGAAACAAGAAAAATCTGGACAATAATCAACAAATAATAAAAGCGCCACAACGAACCCTCTAAGGAAAAAAATACAAGATACCTCTCTCCAAACAAACATTCCATTTCCTAGGTCCTAAAAACACTCAAACAGAACCATATGCATAAAGTGGGGTCATATGGAGGATTGTACACACTCGAGTGCACACAAATGCTGGTTCACTCACGTGCCCATGCAAGCATGAGCAAGATGCAGCACACAAACCAAATACATGCAAGAATACACAGACACGTATGGCCAGAAAGATATATGAAGTATGAGGAACCCAAGCCACAAACTCCTGAGGGGGTACCCATACTAAAATATATGCACAAGTGTATACCAGCACAAACACGTGAAGGAAGGTGCGCATCAGCCCTCAGCCTCGCTCCATTAAGAAGAAATGCAACAAGCCCAAAAGCACGACGTGTACTTTACACGTCGCGCTTTTCAACTTGATGCATGTCTTTTCTTAATAGAGCGTGGCTGAGGGCTGATTGTGGGCACTTGTGAAAGTATTCCTGTTAATTGCATCACCCTCCTGCGCTGCAATTAACAGGAATACTTGCACAATGGCCCACAATCAGCCCTCAGCCATGACCCATTAAGAAACAAATATAGCAAGTGCAGGAGACTCTTGCTTTAGAACTCGAACCCGCAATTCGAAAATTACGTTTTAAAAGCAGCAGCGCGAACGCTCCCCCGGGATGTGTGCGCGCTAAACTCAGGACACTGTGCGCTCGGGATCACAAAGGTGCGCGGGCGAGCAGGCGAGCACGTTACAGGGAACACTGGTCACAACTGTGAAATATGGTTGGGGAAGAGAGAGAGGTCTGCCGTTGACCCCACCGCGGTTCGTTAACCACCACTGCAGATCCTTCACAGATCTTCCGAGATCTGAACCAGGTCGGTGAGATTTCCCTGATGCTGTGACCATTGGAACTTCAAGTCCCACTACAGAGCCTGCATATGCCACCTGGCGTGTCTTACCAACAGGATGCAGGAGGCCATGAGACCCAACAGTCTCAGTCAATCCCACCGAAATCCAGGATAGAGGCTGAAACATCGGAATCATAACCTGAATATCCTGGACACGCTGCTCGGGAGGATAAGCCCGAAATTGCACTGTGTCCTGTACAGCTCCGATGAAAGGGAGCGTCTGAGAAGGAATCAGGTGTGACTTTGGCACGTTTATAAATAGGGCTCCCGGTTTTATGGTATTTATTTTTTTGCCATTTCCGTCTGTATTTATCCATATTTATTTTTTGGGCATTTTTTCTGTATTTATCCACATTTATTTTTGCCACAAGCAAAAGACGTCGCTACAGCTAGTATTTTTCCACATTTATTTAAATTGACAATGCACACATGCGCTCACTTAAACTAGCGATTTATTGCGGCTTTAGCAGTGCTTTAAATGGTCCGGTACTGAATAATTTGAAAAGGAGAGTACCTGTGCTTCTCAGTTCTGCTAAAAAACACACTTTAGGATAGAGCACAAGCACTTATCAGGAGCAAACATGTGCCAGCGCTTCTGTATTTCCATCTAAAGCCAGCTAGAAAATTTTGCGTTAAAAAAAAAGAAATAGGTTGTGTTTAGTCAGCCCCAGTTTTAAAATGAAAACAAAAGTGTTCGTGTAACATGACAGGCCTGTTTACAGACCAACATTACTTCTACCCCTGCATGTCCCTACGTCCCTTGACATAATACTGCAGACAGACTTACATTACTAACAGCTGTATTTCACTTAACACACCAAGCTTATGTACAAACGTATGTTATGCACACATGCTTGTCATTTAACATAACAAGCCTGTGTACAGGCTTAAGTTACTAACACAGGTGCCATAGCATGTCAGATCATAGTGCAGTTTTATGTTACAAGCAATACTGCATGCCAAACCTAGGGTTACCTATATAGCACTTCATCAATTACGCCTCGAAGTCTTGAAATAACTGGTGTTTCTATTACACAAGGCAATGCAACTAGTTTGATCAACTTTGGGAGGATAAAAGTCAAGGCGGCGAGTCTGGACTCGAATTTCTGACCTTAAGGTTGCACACAGATTTTCCGAGTGGAAACATGACCTCACTAGTGAGTAGAAAAACAATTAGAACAGCAGGAAAACACGCAAATGTGGGGGATTGACATATGCACACAGTAAAGCCTTAAGAGGAAAAGCAGGAGGACATATTAAAAATAAAATCAACTTGGCCCTTGCAGATGGTCTTGAAACAGCTGCCAAGCGCTAGCTAAAAACCCTTGGCATTAAACTCTGCTAATATTGCTTGTAGATTAGGGAGAGGAGAACGCCTGACCTTCCAAAGGGGCTTCCAAAAATACCACTACCTCTCTCCACTCGACTCACTGATTTAGGAGCTAGACACATATTGACCTACGTTGGCTTCCTCTCCGTGAAACAAGAAATCCTGAACCTGCTCTGCTACCGCGGACATTGCCAGAGAGGGTGATATACGGGGACATTCATTTTCTAAGTGTAAACGTATCTCTTACAATAATCCCTGAATTATTTTAATCCATAGTAAATGTCCAGAACGACATGGAAACAGTTTATGAAATCTTAAGTGATCGTATAGGAAAAAATGTAACTGCTCATTTTATGGTGAGGGGTTTGTTAAAAATAATGTTTCGATTAAACATTTGGTTAATGTGTTTTCTCCATGTTTCCCGAAGTGGTCAATCATGGACGACATCATGGGCATGCCGATTGTCACGGGGGCAAATATTCATTTTTCTCCTGCTGCAGCACTGTGAATTGAAGTGTTTCAAACGTGCACTGTATGGGGCATGGGACAGGAGGCGTCAGGGGCTTTGGGGGAGGCTACAGCATGGGGTGAAAGAACAACAAAGCCTCTTCAACAAGTAAATGGTCTTCAAAAGACCTGTGAAGTACTCGGGTGCGGGCGGCTGTGTATGTGCCCGGGAAGGAATTTCCAGCAGCAGGAAGGGAGAGTGGCGAGATATCTCTGGATTCGATCACGCAGCGCGGCAACATTTTCTAGTATTTTGCCGTTTTTACATATAAATACAGACAAAGGAAAAATTGTTTTCCGTCTGTATTTATATGTAAAAATCCGTTTAAACGGAAAACCGGGAGCCCTATTTATAAAGAACCCCAGTGAATGCAGGAGGTCCGCCATAGTCTGAAGGTGGGAGATGACTGCCTGGGGCAAGGACGCCTTCAACAGCCAGTCGTCTATGTAGGGGAAGACTGAAACCCCTAACCTGTGCAGATGAGCTGCAACCACCGCCATCACCTTGGTGAACACCCGAGGGGCACTGGTAAGACCGAAGGGGAGCACGGTAAACTGAAAGTGCTCGTGGCCTACCTTGAACCGCAGGTAACGCCTGTGGCCCCGCAGGATGGGATTGTGAAAATATGCATCCTGTAGGTCCAACGCCACCATCATGTCTCCTTGGTCTAGGGCAGACAAGACCTGAGCCAATGTGAGCATTTTGATTTTCTCCTTTTTGAGGAAGAGATTGACGGTCCGAAGATCTAAAATGGGCCAAAGCCCCTTGTTCTTCTTCGGAATTAGAAAGTATCGGGAATAACAGCCACTGCCTACTTCTGAAGCTGGGACCCTTTCTATAGCTCCTTTGGCCAAAAGAGCTGTAACTTCCTCTTGGAGCAGTTTCAAATGATCCTCCACCAGCCGTTCCTGAGTTGGCCGAATAGAAGGAGGAAAAGAAAGGAAGGGAAGAGAATAGCCCTCATGGACGATCTGCAAGACCCACTTGTCCGTTGTTATAGATCTCTAGCGGGGGAGATGATGATGAATTCTCCCACCCACTGGAGCAGTGTGGTCCTGCAGAATCAGCCTAGGAGTGCTTGGAGGCTGCGGCTGTCAGGGTTTGAGGGCCAGGGCGCCTACGGGATTACGAGCACCTGTTAGGCGGAACTACAAGTCCCAGCAACCCCAGGTGAGGGGAGGGGCTAAAGACTTTATAGACACGAACAACGCGTCGGGGCGTTGTTCGTGATTCTGGAACCTGGAAGCAGCAGAGGACGTTTACGCTGCTGCGGCTCAACTAATCACTCCTCCGATGAAGGAGGAGAGTCTAGTGAAACCTCTTAGGAATCCGCCGTGGGATCTCGGCCGATGGACCTAGGACTATTCAACGAAGCATTAGAGGAAACGGCGGGGTTCGTTGAAAGGCGCCGTTGGGGCTCAACAGAAGGGGAGCTCTCTCTATCCGGCTTTCCTGAGCGGCAAGTCTGGACGCCAGCAGACCCGGTCAGGTAAGCCGTGGATGCGTGCACGGCGGACAAAATCGTTGTTTGGAGCCAAGACGGCCGTCTTGGGGAAAGTCGTTTGTTATAGCTGTATTCTTTATTAGTGGCCATCTGGCAGCCATGTGGGTGGAGCCGGCCAATTGTTCTTCTTTTGTTTGACGGGGGTACAGTGCCTGCAGTACCACCAAGGAGAGGGAGCTGGGTTCTATCTCCAAGACTCCGAGACCTATTGGTGGGAAAGAGAAGCCCTGAAGTAAAGGGTTCTTAAAGCCACTGTCCGGTTATCATTTCTTCGATTCCTAGTCCAAGGAGTGTGGGGAGGCCTTGTTTGGTACGTACGAGAACGAAGGTGTATGCACGGGGTGGAGGAATGAATCGACAGGGATTCCGGTGTTAATGTGTTGGCATTTTTGTTTCTTCAGTGTATAGAAGTACCCTGCCATCTCAACGGGAAGACTGGTGCTCAGGGAAGCCCCGTGGCAGGTATGAGAGATGAGTAGTGAGACTTCATGAGAGTAGATAATCTGCGAGCTGTTTGTAATTGCATATTCTTGTCTTACAGGTGTCCCTTCCCACGCAGATCCTACCCTATCCTTTCCCTCGCCTGATCGCCTCAATACTCTGGAGCACTATCAATCAGAGTTTGGGGATGTCAGGAGGTGGACCCAATTTAGCAGCGCCCAGATCCTGAGGAGACTCGGGGAGCCGTGACAGAATCACGAACCCAAGATTAAAACTCCTCCCGGTCTGGGCTATTAGCTCAGATGGCCACGTTAGAGGATGTGATACAAGCTCTAGCGGCCGTGCAACAAGAGTTGGTAGCGTCTCGCGCTGAGACAGCCGCCTTAAGAGAGAGGGTGGATAGACAGGCTAGGAACCCTTTTGATGTAGGGGCTGGTCAACCCCAGATTCAGGTCACAGTACCCCCGCCCATACCTTTGGCTAGTCCCAAGCGGTATGCGGGAGATCCTTTAAAGATACAGGCATTCCTCACCCAAATCACGCTTCATTTCTCATGTCGTCCGTCGTCATTCCCGACTAATCATTCCAGGGTGGCGTTTGCAGTTTCGTATTTGACGGGGGACGCCGCCAATTGGGTGGTTCCTTTGGTTAGAAACGATGATCCATTGCTGACCGACTGGAACGCCTTCCGTGCGGAGTTCGAACGCGTGTTCGACCGACGGGCTACCACTCTTAGCGCCGACCGAGAGCTGTTAGAATTGCGCCAGGGCAAGAAAGATTTGGTTACGTATATGACAACGTTCAATAGACTAGTGGGGGAGACAGCGTGGCCAGAGGAGAAAAGAATGGCCTTGTACTATCACGGGTTGAAGGATGACCTTAAGGACGTACTGGTGCAGATAGAACCCCAACCCAAGACCTGTATGGAGTTAATCAACCTAACACTACGTCTCGATCATAGGCTCACAGAGAGAAAAGGCGAGAGGGGCTCAGGAGGATGGGAGCAAGATAGGCGAGCCCCGCCATTAGTTCGTGAAACCGTGCCTGAACCCATGGAAGTCGGAGCTATACGACCTCCACTGTCAAAAACCGAGAGAGAAAGTCGCAGAGTCCTGGGACTCTGCATGTACTGTGGGAAGAAGGGCCACTATGTAAGGGAGTGTCCCCAGAAGCCCAAGAAACGGCCTACCGGTTCCCTTGGGAAAAGGGTGGCCGTCACAGCCAGTGGAGAAGTCCCTCCATCAGAAAAAGCAGAGAGCGAAACAGACACAACAGAGTGGAACTTGCCTTCACTAGCGGTGGGTGAGAGAAAGACTACCGAAACCCATATTGTGCTGCCCATGTCCCTAAAGACCGGGTCAGCCTCACATCCGGTTCTTGCTATGATAGATTCAGGAGCCACGGGCAACTTTATGGACGACGGGTTGGTACGTAGGTTGGGCTTGGGTAGGGTCCCGGTTCTCAAGCCTGAGACAGTGTTAGCAGTGGATGGGACTCCTCTGACCTCCGGTCCCATCACCGCACAGACGGAGGAGGTAGTATTGGTTCTCCACGGGGAGAGGCAGGATCACGTGGAAGAGATCCAGTTGAACATCATCGAGGCCCCGCAATATGAGATAATATTGGGAATGCCGTGGTTATGGCGACATAATCCAACCATGGATTGGAGAAATAAAACTGTCTGTTTCACCTCCCCAGATTGCCTAGAACAGTGTATGAAGGATAGGGTGTCTGTACCCCACACGCTCGCCCTGGCATCAATTTGGCAGGTAGCCACGGCGGTCGAAAAAGAGACCGCGCTACCGCAGGAATATGCCAGATACCGGAGTGTGTTTTGCGAAAAGGAAGCAGAGATACTGCCGCCCCACCGCGAGTATGATTGTAGGATAGACCTGGTAGATGGGGCGGTAATGCCCGCTTGTAGGGTGTATGCCTTATCGGAGCCCGAGACCAAACACCTGCGGGAATACTTAGACAAATTCTGTGCCTTGGGGTTTATTCGCCCTTCCCGCTCGCCCGCAGCGTCCCCCCTTTTTTTTATATCGAAGGCGAACGGCGATCTTCGAACGTGCATCGACTATCGTATGTTGAATAAAAACACCATCAGGAATCGGTATCCTTTGCCACTCATCCCTGTGTTGTTGGACCAGGTGAAGGAGGCCACCATTTACACCCGGCTCGATCTCCGAGGGGCCTATCATCTGGTCCGAGTCCGCCGTGGGGATGAGTGGAAAACCGCGTTCAAGACCAGATTCGGTCTTTTCGAATATCTTGTGATGCCGTTCGGGCTTTGTAATGCCCCGGCGGCATTTCAATATTTCGTGAATGACGTCTTGAAGGAGTACATAGACAAATTTGTCATCGTTTATATCGATGACATTCTGATTTTCTCTGTCTCCCCCGTACAACACGTAGGTCACGTTCTACTGGTTCTCCAACGCTTACAAGAACAGCGGCTATACTGCAAAATCAACAAGTGCGAGTTTGGAGTCCAGGAAGTAGAGTTCCTGGGAGTGATTCTGAGTCCTTGGGGGTTTAGGATGGCTGAGAGAAAGGTGAAAGCGGTTCAGGAGTGGCCGGTGCCTAGCTGTGTGAGAGAAGTACAGTGCTTCCTTGGGTTCTCCAATTATTATCGGAGGTTCATCTCCCATTTCTCGCAACTGGCTTCTCCCATCACAAGGTTGCTGAGAAAGGGGGCCGTGTTCATTTGGACTCCAGAAGCCATGGAAGCCTTTCGCCAACTGAAAGAAGCCTTCTGTACAGCCCCCATCTTGCGACACCCACAAAACGACGCTCCCTTCATAGTAGAGGCGGATGCCTCCAACGTTGCTGTAGGGGCAGTGTTGTCTCAAAGAGACAAGATGACAGGACAGTTACATCTGGTGGCGTTCCTGTCGAAAAGATTAAGTCCTGCGGAAATCAATTACTCGGTGGCAGAAAAAGAACTTCTGGCCATCAAGAGGGCCTTCCAGGAATGGAGACACTATTTATGGGGGGCTCTTCACCCTGTCACCGTCTACACCGATCACAAGAACCTGCAATACATGAAAACGGCTAGGCTCCTATCGCAGAGACAGCTCCGATGGATGTTGTTCTTTGCTGAATACGAGTTTGTGGTAACTTTTTGTCCAGGCTCAGACAATCGAAAAGCAGACACCTTGTCGAGGATCGGAGAGAGCGAAGCATCGGCGCAACAACCTTTGGAAGCCATAGTCCCTCCGGAGAAAGTCCTGTGTGTGATCACCGCGGAGAAGTTCATGGATCAAGTCAAGGCCAGTCGATCCCAGATACGGTGGCAGCGCTGGGTGGAACAGAACCCCTGTAGAGTCCTGAAACACGGGATACCTCTCCACAAAGACCGGCTGTTCCTGCCCACAAAGGAGCTACAGCTACAGGCTTTCAATTGGTGTCACAATACGGTGCTGGCCGGACACCCTGGAAACCAGAAAACAATACACCTGGTGCAAAGACATTTCTGGTGGGAGAGTATGATTGCAGATATCAAACGATGGGTGTCTCACTGCGAGACCTGTGCCCGGGCTAAAGGAGAAAACAACAAGGCTCGAGGGAAACTGATGCCGTTGCCCACACCGCCACAACCCTGGCACACCATCAGTGTGGATTTCGTTCTAGGCCTACCCCCAGATCAAGGATTTACCGCCATCTTGGTGGTGGTGGATGGCCTAACTAAGATGGGACATTTTATTCCCTGCAAAAACCTTCCCACGGCAGGACAAACAGCGCAGATGCTCTTGACCCAGGTGGTGCGGTTACATGGCCTACCGCGAGTGATTGTCTCAGACAGGGGCCCCCCAGTTCGTGGCAAGGTTCTGGCGCATGTGGTGCAAAGCACTGCATATGGAGGCTGCTCTGTCCACCAGTTTCCACCCGCAGACTGATGGGCAGACCGAGCGCCTTAATCAAACTCTCAAAAAATACTTGCGCTGTTTTTCAGAAGAAGCGACAGAGTCATGGGTTTCGTTGTTGTGGTTGGCTGAGCTGTCGTACAACAACACCTGGCACAGCTCAATCCAAGAAACGCCGTTCCGAGCCAATCACGGGTTTCATGCCGCAACACTGCCGGTGGCGATTCCCCAAGAAGTACAAAATCAGCCCACGGTGAAAGAACAAGTGGACAGGCTCTTACAACTCCATAAAAAGCTACAGAGCGCTCTGAGACAAGCCAAGCAACAATACAAGCACTGGGCCGATCGCCACAGACAAGAGGGACCGGTATATCGGGTGGGGGATCGAGTGTGGCTCTCCACAAAAAACATCCGCTTTCGATGGCGCAGTATCTTTCATCCCCGATACATCGGACCATATACGGTGGTACGGCAAATCAACCCTGTGGCGTATCAGTTGAAACTGCCTGCCTCATTAAGGATTCATCCGGTGTTTCACTGTGGCCTTCTGAAACCGGCGAGGAATGCCAAGAGCCGCAAAACTCCGCGAATAGTACGGGACGGTCAGCTGGAGTATGAGGTACACCGCATTCTGGACTCAAAATTCAGACGTGGTCAATTATGGTATCTGATCTCCTGGAAGGGGTTCCCGTCCGAGGACGACTCCTGGGAGCCAAGCACGAACGTTCATGCCCCTCTAAAGGTTCGTCGGTTTCATGCCCGCAATCCTGAGAAGCCAGGGTCAAGGAGGCGCTGGGGAGGGGGGCGTACTGTCAGGGTTTGAGGGCCAGGGCGCCTACGGGATTACGAGCACCTGTTAGGCAGAACTACAAGTCCCAGCAACCCCAGGTGAGGGGAGGGGCTAAAGACTTTATAGACACGAACAACGCGTCGGGGCGTTGTTCGTGATTCTGGAACCTGGAAGCAGCAGAGGACGTTTACGCTGCTGCGGCTCAACTAATCACTCCTCCAACGAAGGAGGAGAGTCTTGTGAAACCTCTTAGGAATCCGCCGTGGGATCTCGGCCGATGGACCTAGGACTCTTCAACGAAGCATTCGAGGAAACGGCGGGGTTCGTTGAAAGGCGCCGTTGGGGCTCAACAGAAGGGGATCTCTCTCTATCCGGCTTTCCTGAGCGGCAAGTCTGGACGCCAGCAGACCCGGTCAGGTAAGCCGTGGATGCGTGCACGGCGGACAAAATCGTTGTTTGGAGCCAAGACGGCCGTCTTGGGGAAAGTCGTTTGTTATAGCTGTATTCTTTATTAGTGGCCATCTGGCAGCCATGTGGGTGGAGCCGGCCAATTGTTCTTCTTTTGTTTGATGGAGGTACAGTGCCTGCAGTACCACCAAGGAGAGGGAGCTGGGTTCTATCTCCAAGACTCCGAGACCTATTGGTGGGAAAGAGAAGCCCTGAAGTAAAGGGTTCTTAAAGCCACTGTCCGGTTATCATTTCTTCGATTCCTAGTCCAAGGAGTGTGGGGAGGCGTTGTTTGGTACGTACGAGAACGAAGGTGTATGCACGGGGTGGAGGAATGAATCGACAGGGATTCCGGTGTTAATGTGTTGCCATTTTTGTTTCTTCAGTGTATAGAAGTACCCTGCCATCTCAACGGGAAGACTGGTGCTCAGGGAAGCCCCGTGGCAGGTATGAGAGATGACTAGTGAGACTTCATGAGAGTAGATAATCTGCGAGCTGTTTGTAATTGCATATTCTTGTCTTACAGGTGTCCCTTCCCACGCAGATCCTACCCTATCCTTTCCCTCGCCTGATCGCCTCAATACTCTGGAGCACTATCAATCAGAGTTTGGGGATGTCAGGAGGTGGACCCAATTAAGCATCGCCCAGATCCTGAGGAGACTCGGGGAGCCGTGACAGCGGCTGCTGGCCTCCATTCCGGGGATGGAATTTACCGCGTCCACGCACAGCTTGGGCAGTCTGTGTGGGACGGTGGCTGGAATGGGGCTGCTGCGGCTGGAGGCCCCTTCCATTGCCGCAAAAGGAAGATTGGCCACGAGGAGTGGAGGAGAGGCCCAAGGATCTGGCCGTAGCTTGAGAGTCCTTGAACCTGACCAGGGCCGAATCTGCCTTTTCCCCAAAAAGGTGGGTTCCATCAAAGGGCATGTCTGTCAAATTGGCCTGGACATCCCCCGAGAAGCCAGTTGTACGAAGCCAGGCGTGGCGCCTAAAGGCCACCGTTGTTAAAATTGATCTGCCCAACAAATCGGTCGTATCCAAACCACACGGTATGGTGAATTTAGCTGCATCTCTTCCGTCCTTTACAGCTTGGGAGAGCACAGCCTGGGCCTCCTCTGGGACTTGTGATAGCACCTGCGCAATCATCTCCCAAAGAGAGTGGGAGAAACGGCCCAATAAGCATGCAGTATTCACCGACCGCAATGCCAGACTGGAGGAAGAAAACATCTTCTTCCCAAATGAGTCCAGTGTCTTGGATTCCCTATCCAGAGGTGCAGAAGGGAATGCGCCCTGGGAAGTAGAGTCCTGCACCACCAGGCATTCTGGGGTGGGGTGTTGGCTGAGGAACTTTGGGTCGCCCAGAGCTGGGTGATGGCGGTGTGCAATCGTCCTATTCACAGGAACCCCTGTGCTAGATATGGACCACTTTCCTAGAAGGATGTCCGTAAGTGATTCATTAAAGGGCAATAGGGGTTCAGAGGTGGAAGCCCCAGGTTGAAGCACTTCGGTCAGGAGATTTGTCCTGACCTGCACTGAGGGCAACTGCAGTCCAAGGACCTCAGCTGCCCTCTTAACCACCATGGCTTAGGACGCCCCTTCCTCCGTAGCCACTGTAGGAGGAGAGAGCATGCCAGTGTCTGGGGAAGTATCCAGACCACTGGCTTCTCCAGGTTCCCCATACCAGTCCATAGTCTCTTCAGAGACATCCTGGTTCTCTAGTGGGTCACCAGACTCCTCCCATTCCTCTCCTGAGCCTAGCATGTCCACAGGGTGCTCAAGCGACAACATAGAACCCCTGGGTTCTGTCGACTTCGGAATTGGCATCGCTCGATGCTGTTCCGGCTCTGTGTCATCGGGAATGAGGATGGGGCTTGCGTCACCGACGGGCACTGGCGGTGTCGCAGGCACCGACTTCGGGCTCGACGCCGGGGGAGGTGGTGTTGGTACAACCGGCGTCGACCCGGATCCGAGACCGGATCCCTGAAGCCCCACTGGCGCTGTGGCCGAAGCCGACGGCGTCGAACCCGTGCCTAGAGCTTCAGTGTTTCTTACCTCTCTCAACGACGGACGCCAGTTGAGGTGAAGTCGAAGTCCGCTTGGACTTCTTCTTGTGCCTCTTCCCTGAGTGTCCAGATGACCTCAACTGGGAGGAAGAGGACTTAGGGTTCCGTGAGCAGTCCTGCGACCCCCTCTTCTTCAAACGGGACCATAACCACCTCTGAGTCTCGCTTAACGGTGTTGATTGCCGGACCGCAAGCAACTTCATCGCCCACTCCCTCAAGGTCTTTGGAGCCATCGCCCGGCAGTCTGAACATGACTTTGAATCTTGGTCTTGTTCAAGACACCACAGATATACGCGGTGGGGATCAGTAACCAACATCATGAGGGAACAAGTCTGGCATGGTTTAAAACCTGTCTTCCTACCAGACATCCCTCGCACACGAAGTCGCTACTCAAAAAATGTTGACAAAAGTTGAGAAAAAAGCCTGCCAACAAGCTGCAGAGGGGTAGCCCTTCCCGGATCGGCGCTTAACTGCCGTGGAAAGAAAAGAACTGACGTCCGCCCGCCTGGGTGGCGCCTATGTAGGCACCGAGAAGTCATAACCAATGCCAATGACGTCACGCGGAGTCACATGGAGCCACCGACATCGCGCGCAAGGGAAATTGCTCAGCAAAAGTTTCTGGATCCAGCCTGACGTCTGGGGAATTCAAAGGTAAGGAATCCGCAGCTAGAAGTCTCTATCAGATATCATACGACACCTTGGTTTTGTTTTGCTTTGTTCTGACTTTTGCTGCAGGACTTTCCACCACATATTCATTCTCTCTTCCCCTTCTGCTCTTCTCCTTTAACCACCATGGGCACAATTTAGATGCAGGATCTCTCCCTTTGAGAAGTCTGAATGGACTGACTTCAGTGACTGTGTGCGGTGTAATTCGGTACAACCGCAACCTTTCTCTTAATCAACTTTTCCAATCTCCTCCCAATTTGACCACTTCAGACACATATCCTTCAAAACTTGGTTGAACCTCTTGACTTGACCATTCTCATGTGATTCATACAAAAAGGTGGTAACATGCTTAATATCATGACACTTAAAAAATTCTTCCATCTCCGTAGATGTGAGCTGTACACCATTATCTGTGACCATCATGGACAGACACCCTTCTCTTGCAAACACCTCCTTGAAAAACTCCATAACAACACTGGTTGTGGTATGTGAAACAAATTTGACTTCCGGCCACTTGGAGTGATAATCCACAAGAACCAAAGCAAATCTTGAGTCATAAGGCAAACACTTGAAAGGACCTGAGATGCAAAGGCCACTTTTTTCAAGGTTCATCAGGCTACTCTACACTCTTCAATGGAGGTGAGTTAACTCTTAACATCTTCTCACTTGAGGCACATACTTTGCATTCTCTTTCAGTGCGATCAGCCATTCGGTCCATACCAGGCCACCAGAAAAAGTTCTTCACTAAACATTTAATGGCAGACATACCTGGATGAGCTTTATGTGATAATTTCAATATAAATTCTTGCACCCGACTCGGGGGTACGCACTTCCCGCTCATGTACATAAGATCTCCTAATTCTAATTCATCTGCAACCTTGAACATGGGCATGACTTCTGCACATAAATCTTTTTTCCTTGGCCACCCATCCATTATGTATTGTTTAATGGGTTGCCATTGTGAATCTTTCTCCTCGCACACTCTCCACTTTTCTTCTGAGATATCACCCAAATCACCTGAAACTACATCTAGAATACTAGTCACTATATCGGACTCATCCATAACTTCCAATTCACTTTGTTGACATGGATGGCATGACATTAAAGTCAGCCGTCACATTGTTCTTGCCTGGCACAAACTCCATTTTGAAACAATATTACTGCAATCTAGATGGAAGTCTTGCAATGCGCGCAGTTAAATTCCATCCACTACATGGGGATAGGATGTTCACTAGTGGCTTGTGGTCTGCTCCAAGAACAAATGTGCTTCCCCACACAGAATTACGATAATGTTCGATTGCCCAAACACAAGCTAGCAATTCTTTTTCGATAACTGCATACTCAGATTCATTTAAGGTGTGTGAAGCAAACGCCACATTCCATTCTTCCTTGCCACACCTCTGCGACAGAACTCCACCAATCCCATACAAGCTTGCATCAACTGTGATTACACACTCCTTTTTCATACAGAACTGTTTTAAAGTAGACGCTTTAACAATATTATCTTTGATTGACTCAAATGCCTTCTCTTGTTCATCCTGCCACTCAAATATTGCGTTCTTTCTGAACAACTTTCTTAATGGTTCCATTATTGTTGCAAAGTTACTGATGAACTTACTGTACTACTCACACATGCCAGCAAACGATAACAACTGTTCCTTATTTTTGGGAGAAGGAGCTTTAACAATGCCCTCTACATTAGATTGTTTCAGACCTACTCCATTCCCAGACAAGGTGTGTCCTAAGTATTCAACTGACTCCTTAAACATTTTACATTTATGAGCTTTAAGAGTTAAACCATTCTTATCCAACCTGTCACACATTTCCATTAAATGTTTTATGTCTTCTTCGTCATTAAATGAAAAAATATATATATATTGTCGTGGAAAAACTTAACAAACTTGTCAACATCCCTGAAATTATGAAACATCACTCTTTAAAAAACCGAAGTGGGCAATGCTAATCCAAATGGCATTCTGGTGTACTGGTACAATCCCTGTGGTGTGATGAACGCTGTAAGTTTTTTTGAATCTTTAGGTAACTCAATCTGGTGGTAAGCCAATCTTGGACCATGTGTTGAAAATATTTTAGCACCCTCCAACATCAACACCACTTCATTAATGTTGGGCTAGGGATGACAATCCACAACAGTTCCAGCATTCAACGCTCTAAGGTCCACATATACCCTCGATTTTTGGTCAGGTTTGTGAACCAAAACAATGGGTGAAACCCATTCAGCTGAATCAATTGCTTCTATAATGCCATCACTAACTAATTCATTGAGCATATCTGTAAGTTCTTCCCGGACATTGATGGGTACTCCTCGTAATTTCTGCTTGACAGGAATACTGTTATTTTTTAGCTTGATTTTGTGAGAGTAATTCTTTAACTTGCCCAGTTTCTCTGTGAAGACTATCTCAAATGTTCCTTTAATGTAAGTCTCATTGTCACCATACCCGATGACAGCCACTTGTTTCAACCACTCACCCTCATCTAATAAAACAGGTCCTTTGGAACGGGGATTTAAAATGATTCCCAACTTTTATTGGTCTCTCCACCCAAGACATTCACTCCTTTCTGTGGAATATATAGTTTAATTAGCAACACTCTACCCCTGAAATGTAGTGACACATTTAGGTATCCAGCCATATTAATCTTAGAACCATCAAAGCTTTCAGCTACAATATCAGGTGGTAAGATTTCTTCATGTACCACTTAACTTTTCTTATAGTATTGCCTGGAAATAATTGTCCATGGAGATCCTGAGAATGCCTTGAGCTCAAAGTCCACTCCAGCTACTTCCACCATGCACATGGGCGCTTTCCTGCCTAAATCGTTTTCTATATTACCTAAATTTGTTTCACTGTCAACAATGGATACTACAACCCCTTTGTTATTCTCACCCAAAGTACTACACTCACACACATGCTGGCTGTCACATCTCTCTGAAGTACAAGATACTTTCTCACGTGCTTGGATGAAACTTTTCCTTTGGTCTTTACACACACTGGCAAAGTGTCCAACTCTGCCACACTTCCTACATTTTCTACTGAACGCTGGACATCCCCCATATGACGCCATATGTGTTTTTCTACCACATCTGTAACATGCGTCAATTTTATCAGAATTGTCATATCTCTTTAGACTCTCATTCTTACTCATACGAGACATATTAGACCCTAAATTAAATTGTTCAGTGCGTTGTTCCTCCTTACGTCTAACTGCGCACACCTCCACATTTTCTGACCTATTGTTCACCTTCCTTACAGTATGCATCCACTTCTCCGATTGTTCCAAAACTTTTGCGGAGGTTATGGCTTCCGATAGTTCTGGATCTCCCATTACCCAAAGTTGCTCTTAGTTTTTTGCTTCTGACATGTACAATAATTTGATCTCTGATCAGCTCAAAATTACAGTGCATGCTTAAAGACCTAATGCCGTTAAAAAGTATTCATTTTCCTTCTGTGCCCTGGAGTAAAACTTGAATCTTTTGAGAGCAATTTTAGTTGTTGGCTTCAATCTTTGTTCCATTCTTAATAAGGCTTCTTTGTACACATTGGTATCCACATCACCTTTTGCAACCACAATTTGTGGTAATGCTCTGAAGACCACTTGGCCCTCTGACCCCAAACAATGTAAAAATATACTTTTCTTTCATTCCGCCTCCATGCGCTCTCCATCAATTGCCTTCATGTATGTGAGAAACTCTTCTTTCCACCTTGTCCATGGAATTGATGGTTCACCTTTGTTTTATAAACATTTTGCAGGTGGCTCAAACTGCTTTTTGACATTTAACACTGCACCAATACACAGGTAAGTACTGTATTGTATGAGATACCCTACACTAGAGTGATAACAGCTGAGAAACCACTGTTTCTCATAATAATTTCAAAACTTCTTGAAAATGAATTTGATGTCTGTCTCAGTTTGTGCATGTATAACTACTGTTTCTCATATTATTTCCCAAACTTACTCTTCTTGAAAATGTGTTCGATGATCCGGTTCTGATCATACAACATGCGTTGTTATGGTGACAGGGCTCAAACTCAAAATGGCCCCCACGCTGCGTCTTACGTCTTCGCGTCTGACGTACAGCGCTACTTGGCTGACACTCCAATACCCTTCCGTGAATTCATAGATTCAAGGAAAATGCAGAGACAGGCAGCGTTCTGAAAATTTTTCACCGCTTGCCTCGAATACGACGGATACAACGTCGAAGGTATTTACTTTCAAATTTCCCTTCTTCCTCGCTGTTTCTCCTTAACAGCAACCTCCGTAAATGTCAACCATTACTCTAAAATTTGGGCATGACACTTACTTAAAATAAAGGTCCATGCGATGTCCGTAAAATTACCAGGGTGGGTACTCATACCGCATGCATTGTATACAAATTTCTTTCCGATGTTCCCAAAATTGAACAATACGGACCGCTGGGTTAAGGAACACACCGCTCTGTGCTGCTCGTTGCGGTCGGCAGGTGTGTTCCTCTGCTTGTGGCGTTATTGAATCCAGAAGGCTTTGTTGTAGGTTTCCAAGTTTATTCTCACAGCGAAACAACACAACTGGACAGCAAGGTAGTCCAGTGCAACCAAACTCCTCAGCTCCAAACCCCCACAGTTCCAGAATGGAATAAGAACCGACACTGAACATAAACATGGTTGTGTGGCACCAGAGAGAGTGCTGGGTAATGTTTCATGCCAGGGGGCATGCAAGAATATTACAGACAGTTTCCTTGAAAAACCCGAAACCTGCCAAATTGTCGATAGTCCTTAGGCAGGGACTGAAATCCTAAGTCTCTCGCAGTCGCCTTGCTGTCTTTAAACATCTGCAGTGCAGAATCAGCTATGGCCCCAAACAAATAAGACCCATCAAAAGGCAAATACAAAAGAATAGCCTGCAAATCAGGCGAGAAGCCCGATACTCCAACTAGGAATGTCCACTTGTTGCAACAGAAGAACCCATGGCTCTTGCCACGGAGTCTGCAGTGTCCAGGCCTGATTGAATAACATGCTGGGCTGCTGTCTAAGCATCAGTCAACAGCTCAGAGAAATGACCTTGGAGATCCGACAGGAACTATGTGTCCATCTCCCTTGCAGAGTCCATCAAGGCATGCACATAACGCCCCAACAAGCAAGTAGCATTTGTAGACTTAAGGGCCATACTCCCAGAAGAAAATATTTTCTTCACTGACTGCTCCATCCTCTTAGACTCCCTATCTGCAGGCGTAGTAGGGAATGATCCAGATGACAATTTTGAAGAGCAAGAAGCCTGAACCACCATCAGACATGGGGTGGGAGGATAAAAACGCAGGCCCTCCTGGAACGGGCTTATATCTTCTGGCCGCTGATCTTCACACCGCAGCAGAGGGCATCGGTTTTTGCCAGATCTCATATATGTGCTCAGCCAAAGCCTTATTGTAGGGTAACAACTGCTCTAAAGAAGAGGCAGTAAAATGAAGCACCTCTAAGAATGTTGGATTTCAATATGGCAGAAGGGAGGGGTAAGTCCAATCTATATGCAGCCTTTGGAGGGCGCCAAACCTTTAGGAATTACGAACTCCCACTCGGGGGAGGTTCCGAGCCACTAGCCTCCTCTAATTCCTCAAAGTTTGGATCTAACTACATAATCTCTCCTTTTGCCACACCTCCATGCTCCTCTTGATATCTCTCTTCCTCCAGCAATCTCTGAGCTTCCCTATGGGATCTGATCCTTTGCGTCGGCAGCACCAGAGGTGGCACCAGTGACTTCTGTACTGGTGCTGAAGGTCGATCCAAAGGTGGCAGAGTTTGAGAAGTCGGCTCCAGATGATCAGGCGCCAGCTGGAATCCAGGTGGTGCTGGAAATGGCTCATGTGACACCGAATAATCACGCCCTTCCTGTAGTGGTAATTGGGTCAATGGACTTGACGCCAGTGGAGGCCAGGCCACTGGTGTAACGGGCATGAACAGCATAAAGGGTGCCTGCTGTTATGGAGCCAGAAATTGTACCAGAGAACTGCTGTATTCTGAAGCTTAGCCTCATTTGCTTAAAATAACCTGTCATATTTCTGCTATTTTAAATGTTTTACATGTTTTAAATCAATTATTAGATTAAATGTAATAAATTTGAATTACTGCTAGTAGGGAACTCATTGCAGACGGCGGGGGCGTTACTTTACTATACTGCTGCATGGTGCAACCATAGAGAGGCATCTTGCCTTCTCAACCATAGAGTTGCGTTCAGAGGCTGGAGGGTGGCGTTCTAGTAGCCAACTCCATTTCCTCTTTAAATGTCGACTGCGGGCCGGGCATGCAGCAGACGCGTGCAGCCGGCGCACCGCTTGAGCACTGAAGGTGGGCCAAAGGCAAGCCTGTCTGTGCACCAAAAGGCCCAAGGGCCAGGAACCCTGCTCTACCCAGGACAGGTCTGTATATGTACACCATAAATCAGCTACTAACGATTAGACCTCAGCCACATCCCCTATTTTCTCCTTTACTGGGTGAAAATAACAAGCCTGATCCTAGTGGTGTCTGTAGTCAGTGTGGCTTCGAGATGCACACAAACAAGGACAAACATATAGTAACTCCTGAGCACCAAGAAGCTACGTGGAAACTGGGAATGATTAAACGCTCGCTCAATCCCTTGGCATGTCATTGATATTAGAACCTTACTAGAGGAAGACCTCCTGGATGTACTATTCATTACGGAAACATGGCTAAACGACAGCTCAGGCCCAGATAGTCACCTGGCCCTTCCCTTAGGCTTTCAGATACACAGACTAGATCAAACAGGAAAAATAGGGGGTGGAATTGCCATCATATTAAAAGACGAATTTAGATGTATAACCTCACCGTTCTCTCTTCTAGAGTGTGAAAGTCTTCAGTTTCATATCACACTTTCCTCCACTCGCACTTTCTCAGGCGTCCTTATTTATAGACCACCGGGCACAAGTTCCAAATTTGTGAAGGCCATACCAGATGCACTGGCTAACTTAGCGGTAGAGAAAACCTATACAACTATCTTGGGGGATTTCAACCTTCATTTTGATGCACATGACTGTCCCACCATCAGAAGGCTACAGGTCAACCTAGGGGCACTACAACTAACTCAAAATGTGTCAACTCCTACACGAGGAAGGGTCGACATTGGATCTCATATTCTCCAACGAGCCCCAGGAAACAGTATCTAAAGTTATCACCGTTCCCTGGTCAGACCATTGCCTTATTCTTTTTAGGCTACCCAAAGCTGTCCGGCAGATCAAGGTTAGGGCCTAGACCACTGCTACAAGGAGCTGGTCAAAGCTTGATCCTGGAATCTGGACAAAAGTCCTTAAGGACACAACCCCTAATTTCTTAGACAACTTAGAGGAGGATAACCAGCAATGGGAGGGTTGGATTATTCAGTCAATGGATGCATGCGTTCCAAAGATTGGCACCAACCCTAAAACACATACAAAGAAAGCCCTATGGTACAATGATCATCTTATTTTACTGAGAAAACAATGCAAGAAAGTGGAAAGGAACTGGAGAAAGGAGTATGAGCCAGCCCTCAAAGCTAAATACAAAGCCTTAATCAGGTCTTATCATAACCAAATAAAGAAAGCGCAGGCTAAATTTTATGAGGAAAAAATTATGCAGGTCTCAAACTCCCCAAAGGAACTATTTAGAGTGGTCAAAGCCTTAACCACCCCTTGTGAAAGTAATATTCTTCTACAAGCCAAAAAAGAAAGATGTAATGAAATAGCATCTTTCTTTCACAAAAAAGTGACAGATACCTACGGCCAATTTCAGGATAATACCGAACCAACTCCAGAGGAGAAAATCAGTAAGGAATTTATCTCCAACTCTAGACTAATTCCCTAGGCTTAACGAAGAAACTATCCTCAATCTGATAACAGTAACCAAATCTGGATCCCCATTAGACCCTGCACCTCAAAAATATCCTACCCAAAGCGATAAACGTCATTCTTCCTTCACTTGTGGAGCTACTCAATTGCTCACTAGACGTGGGTTTGGTTCCAAAACACTGGAAGCATCCAGTAATTAGACCTATACTAAAAAAAACACTTAGATCCAGCAACACTTGGTAATCTTCAACCCATGCAAAGCAAACACAAGGAGATGATGGACGGAGCGCTGAAACTTTTCAGACACTCACCCCCAGTCACAGATCTGGGTTGAATCTATCATCGTTCTTCAGCTCACTTTTCAATCCCAGTTCAGACACAGCTATATGTAAATCAGTCTTGACCCTGTGCCTCATGGGAGCAGACCAGCCCGAACTGCCAAGCCATGTCTTCCCTGGACCAGAAACAAGCATCATGGGACCGGTTTTGGGCTAACAGCCCTCATCAGCCAGGCTAGCTTGAATCTTCGACCCATATTATTACTTCCTTTGTTAGGTTTGAAAATTCCATTCCTGCAATGCACTCGTTTCATGCTATATTAGGTTAGCAGTGTGTGGCTAAATAGACGCCATTTGTATTCATGTTATGCAACCCACTGAGTTATCCCCTTAATGTGCAGACTTCAGTTAGCAAGTGTGACTTCATTTTGTATTTTGGAATCCCTATTACGCTGCTTAGGCTGTGCCCGTACTAGGCCTCATTTTTCAGTATTGCTTGCCTCAGCAGAACACTGTACTTCATTATTATTTTCTCTCCTGGTCAAGGCTGCTTCCAGATTTACTATTGAATAGGCCCTCGCATACCTATCCTAGTGTGTAGTTCTGCTCCCACGTTAGGAGACGCTGAGACTCGGCGCTGTGGCCTTGAATTGTAAATAGCATGTGCCCATCTGGCAGGTGGTAGCTCTTCCTTCCGTGCCTCCTTTGTTCATGTTCGGCCCAGCCCGGTAACTTTCCATTGTGGGTGTGTTTGGAGGCTCTAGGGAAGAATCATTACGTGTTGCAGACTGTTGGGGGGTCAGTCCCTCTGCAGACATCTTAGGGTGCAGGTCAGATTGGACTCCTCTGCAGAGTATTGTTAATAAACGATGTTTGTATTCTCTACTGTCTGACCGACTCTTCATTCTTGGGAAGGCATAGCAGGTGGTTGCAAGTAACCTGGGTGGCCCCTAAGGGCCACTTCCTTCACCTTTTCTTGTTAAACGTATGGATAAACATGTCAACTGGTCATTAGCCAATTTTTTGAAGGACAATACCATTCTCCACGCAACCCAGATGGGCTTTCGTGCTCAGCATAGCACAGATCGGCACTTTTGGTAGTCAGAGGAGCTAAAAGCTCTGCTAGATAATGGAGGCTCCACCTCTATCAAACTACTTGACCTGAGCACGGCATTTGACACTGTTGATCATGTCATCTTGCAAAACTAGGCTAAGGGCAGTAGAAATTCAGGATAGAGCGATGGATTGGCTCGTCTCTTTCCTAAAAAACAGATCTTATCAAGTTATGGAAAAAGCCTGCTTCTCAGACAGCCTGCTAACTATTTGTGGAGCGCCACTGGGATGGTCACTCACCCTACGGTGTTTACCATATATGTTCAACAGCTTGCCACTATAGTGCAGAAGTTTAGCATGTCAGCTGTCTCATATGCAGAGGACACTCAGTGGTTGTTTCTCTGACAAATGGTCTCAATTCTGGTAACCAACAATTGGTACCCTGCTTGTATAAAGTGCTCACTAGATGTTGAACTGTTACTTAAAGCTAAACTGCGACTAGACGGAACTAATGGTACTAGGAAACATGGCCATACCCAGACCATTGGATAGCTGGCTAAATGGTATGGGCTACCCTCCTGACCCCAAATCCTCTATAAAAAAACTTGTGAATATGGCTAGATAGAGCCCTTGCAATGGATTATCAATTAAACAAATTATCTGGAATCTGCTTTGGGCTACTTAGAATGATCAGGAAGATACTAGCTCTGATCCCAGATCATTTAAGAAAAACTGTGATTACGTCTCACGTTTGGACTATGGCAACTCTCTTTATGTGGCCTCACCTAAGTATGTAATAAAGACATTTTAGGTGGTGCAAAACACGGTAACTAGGCTCCTGCTAAAGGTTCCAAGCTACGTTCCAGTAACAGAATCCTCTAAACAGCTCCATTGGAAAGAATGAAGTTCAATTCCCTCTGTATTGCACACAGGGCCATAAAAACAAAGGTCCAGTAAAGCTCAGATATCTGGTATCTACGTATGTTCCAGCCAGACTCTTACAATCCTCTCAATTACATCTCCTCAGCACGACCAGAGTCAAAAGGACAAGATGGGGAGGAAGATCATGTGCGCACTTGGTACCTAATTTGTGGAAGGATTTCCCACTTAGCCTCAGATCACTGCAAGATGAACTCACCTTTAGGAAAAAACTCAAGACCTGGCTGTTTCCTCTTTAATGCATAAGTGGGTGCAGTTACTCAGTTCAACACTCACCAGCGAGGGGAAGCCCTCGGGGCAGCCTTGTGCTGTACAAAACCAAAACATAAACATAAACATAAAATATGATATTGGATCCATGGGGCCCACCAGCACACCAGCAGGAGTTGCAGCTCTTGCAAAAATGCAGAACATAGCATTAAGAAAGGTGGAAGGATCCGACGCCGGAGTTGGGAATGTCGGATCCTGGTTCGAGGGCACTGGCGTCATATGAGGGACCACCAATAGCAGTTTCGATACTGGTTGCCCTGTCGAAGTCTTCAGCCTCGGAGCCGGAGTCATCGGCCTCGGATACGGGGACAAAGCCGGAAACATCATCAGAGATGGAGTGGGGAACAACTCTTCTCTATGCACCCGTGGTTCTGGATCCAGGGATGCAGACATCGGTGAACCACCTTTCAAAGAAAGACGAGAGACCCATGGCACCGCTTCTTCTTATGTTTCTTTTTAGAAGACCTCGAAGTGAGGGGTGACAGTGACTCCAAATGTAAATGTAAATGTAAATGTGCAGGAATTTATATAGCGCAAATCACCAAGCGGTCTCTAAGCGCTTGCTTAGGGAACCCGTCCTGGTATTCCCCTGTGAGATAACCCGGCAGGGCATCCGCAAGGTGAAAGCCAGGCATCCCGCCGCGAGGGGCCCATGTGGAGATTAAGCAAGCTATTGCCCAGAGTCGCAGAGTGTGGACCCATGAATCGAGTATGCACTGGAACGAGAATTATCGAGTCCATGGACATTTATGGACTCAAGACCCATCCGAGCCGGGAACTGAACCCGGGTCCCGGGCTGACCTCTGCTTCCAGGTCTGCCTCCTC
The DNA here is from genome assembly GCF_964204655.1 of Triturus cristatus. Lineage (NCBI taxonomy): Eukaryota > Metazoa > Chordata > Amphibia > Caudata > Salamandridae > Triturus > Triturus cristatus. Next base: position 1,182,163,212 of record NC_140581.1, on the reverse strand, counting down.
TAACCAGTGAGCCACACTTCTCCACTTCTCCAAAGAAGGTCATGACCTCCAACAACCTCTCTTCTGCTTCTTAGCTTTCACCATTATCATAATTACTTTCCTTCCTTTCAAGGCTTTCTGGTTCATCTTGCGACACAACTAGCAGGCTTCAAAGTCATAATCCAATGACAAACACCATTGACAGTCTTCATGGGGGGCCAGTGATGGACGTCTGACCACCACATTCCCTACACGGTTTGAAGCCCAACTTCCTCGGTGGAGACATGTTCAATAACATCAACATTGCAACAACAGAATCAAAAAAATCTCCTAGAAAATGGAGAGCCTAGAAAAACCGTCACATGTTGATTGCGCGGAAAAAATGGGAACTGACGTCAGCAAGTTGCCGAGGTCTTCTTATGCCTCCGATGATATCGCACAGAGTTGCGTGCAGAGCAGTGGTATTATGACGTCCTCGTGGGAGACCTATAGGGAAAAGTTTCTGTGGAATGCTGTGCATGGGGTAGATTCAAAAGATGAAGAATCCACAGGCAGATGTATCCATCAGAACTTTGTGTACTGAACTATCTTGAAATTATGTGGTAACTCGTTAACGAAGTTCCATCTCCTTTTCTGCAGTTTTCAGTGATATTTCATTCATAATTTTCAAATCCAGAAAACTCAAGAAAAACATGTTCAACATAACATTCAGTTGTACATTGAAAAACATTTTGCTAGCCCCGTGTACCCTCAGGTTCACATCACTAAAATATACATAGTGGATCAGGAAGAGAATAATTCTTCATTCTGATACAGCTTGTAGCATACCGCATCTCACAGAGACAAGTCAAAATTAAATGATCCAAAAAATGCCTGTCATGACAGCAGTAGCTACTATGAAGGGCTGTTCATGTGCTGCCAACAACACAACTTAGCATCTGCCAGAAGAAACCCTGTAAGACACATTTTGGAATTTTGGTAGTTGCAGAGCAGCTATGTTATGCACTAAAATAATAATTCAAGATATAGTATTCTGGACTGACAACACAAATGATGCAACTAATTAATCATTGTCTCTGTAGTCAAAGTCCTCTAGTTCATATTTTGTTATCCTGTGTCTCAGTAATGCCACATTTGAAGATAAGTTTCAAGGACACTAGATGTGTAAGAAACGTTTCACACCACCCAATCTGCAAATGAGGTCCACCAAAGAGAGGGTAATGTACATACCAGGTTTCTTTTTTGATAACCTAAGAAACTGTGAATCTTGCATCACCCAAAACAGAGCCTAGAACATTATTCAGCCACAGACTAAAGCTCCTTCAAGTATGTCCTGTGCAGCTCATCCCATTATTCACTCTTCTCAGCTGAAGAACGTTTATGCACAAATCCAATTGATCTATCTTTAGGGTTTACTTTTAACACAGTCCCTTCTTTTGTGATGCTTAAATACTGGGTCAATACTTGAAATTGCATCTGTGGTGTTGTGTGCTTGATTTCCACAAGGTGTCTAGGTGCAAGTATTTTAGTGTTCCCAGTGCTCTTCGCACCTTTATATTCTTCTAGTTTTCCCTTCAACAGCCAGAGTTTCTTCCACTGAAACCAATCAACATGAACATTTCAATGTGTGTACTTCAAATATAGAGGCATAGACAGAGAGCTGATTATACATAACCTGTTTGCCTGAATAAGTGTGAGATAAAGCACATATTCAATGATTTTGTCCTCATAAACAGTGTAACACTTGTGTTTTAAGAACTACTAAGTGCTGAGTACAGTACTAGGAAGCCCTATAGAGAAATGCCTAAGAGCGTTGGTGCAAGACTCCCTCTATCCACAAGGAAATTAAGTTTTGCAGACTCTACACAACAAGCTTCGGCGAAGCAGACACAGGTAACAGTCTTGAAGCTTTGTGTAGTTGGCTCCAGGTGCTGTGTCTGAGACACAATGTGAGCTGCACATTGACATACACTGCAGAGGGACAAATACTTTGCAAGACTGTCATTCTGAGAACTCTTTAGGAAATAACTTAAGAGAAAGTGCATCAATTGAAAAGCATCAAACCACTTTCAAATGAGTCTGTAAGTGTCAAGCTTAAAAACTTTCATTCAAAATTCCAGATTTTTTGTGAGAGGTTCTATCATATTCATTTGAAATTGTTCAACCACCGTTGACCTAGTCTCTGAAGTGTGATCATTCAAAAGAAAAACAGCTATTGGGAAAACTTGCTAAAGGATCTCACCAGGTTGACCTTCGAAAGATTGCATCATGAAGGTTTTTTTCACATTTGGTCAGGCCTTCGTCATTATGAGGGCCTATGAGATTTGAGGCTGTCAAAAATTATCAGACAATGCTTGGTCTACAGCTGCATCTTTTCAGATAAACGTTCCTGCTTCTTTTTAGACAATGCTTGTATATGCTGAGCGCCATAGCCAAATTCCATTGAGTGGGCCAAAGGGTATTAGTCCACCATCAGAAGTTTATCATTCAAACTGTGAGTTGTGAACGCTCCATTAGAGCAAACCTTTACTACCACAAACCTCCTTGTTCTGCATCACAATTTCAATCATTCAAGCTACTCAGAGTATGTTACCAGAGTAAACTCCCAGTGCAACTGAACCCCATCACCTCTATTTTCGATTTTAAAATTGCATTCAAGACCACCTACTTATGCTTGACAGTGATTGCACATAACTATTCTCAACTCATTTGTACACTCGGATGCTTTCCCATTATCTTGTCAGGTAAATATGTAGACATGTATATGTTCTTTGTTGTCTAACCTATCTATTATTAACTCTTTGTTTACCCAGTATTTTGGTACTACATATAAACATCTATCTTCTCTACCAAAAATGCAATTGACGTTTGCACTGTAGTTGTGTTGGTACATGTACCATTTCTTATTGAAAGGCTTATATTTTGCAAAATAAAAAGTAAGTCATAAATAAACTGGAAGTAAATACTCAAATACTTATTGTGTGTGCTGAAAGAAAAGAAATTCTTCATATAAACCGCCACATACCAGACACCTGAACTTGGTTCTCTAGAAATTGCTGGAGCAGAATAACATGCTAGATGGAACACGATTTGGCTTTAGGAAGGCCCACAGCACTGAAGCCACATTGTTGGCCACAGAGGATATCCGTTCCATCATGGATAGTGATAAAAAGGCTGTGCAGGTCCTTTTGGACCTATCTGCAGCCTTTGATAAGGGTCCGCTATAGGGTCCTGAAACAGCACGTAGTGGAGATTGGTATTGAAGGTGTAACCCTCAATCTCCTAGTTTCTTTTCTTAGCAACAGAGTGTAGCTAGCTCGTTGGAGAATTTACCTCCAGCTCCTTCTCCTTGATGGGTGGGGTTCAATATTTATGTGGTCCCGCTGGCCGAATTGACCAGATCTTTTGGCTTTAAAACAATATCTTATGCCGATCACGTGAAATAGTTGTTTCTATTTCCAACAACGTTGAGAAGGATGCCCTCAGGTTTAATAACTGTATGAGAGTGATTCTTAACTGGACAAACAGCCAGTGCCTAAAACTGAACTCTGATAAGATGGAGGTGCTCCTCTTTAGGTCAGATTTGTCATTCTGGAATTCCTCTTGGTGGCCGTCCACGCTTGTTTCTTTACCAACCCCAGGCACTAAAGTAAAAACCTTAGGAGTAGTTTTTGACTCTACACTCAAGTTCACAGACCAGACAAATCAGCTCATCTCTTCTGCTTTTTCTTTAAAAGATACTGCAAAAAAGGTTTGCCTTTCATGTTATCTGATCTTCAGACAACAGTGGTTGTCGCCTTAGTGTTATCACTGATGGATTACTGCAATGCTGTATATCTGGGTATGCAGCAAGGTTTACTAACAAACTTCAGAGGCTGTAGTTGGCAGCAGTCCTTCTTCAGAAAAGCTTCAGAAAATATGAATCAGCAGACACCAGCGCCAAGATGCCTTCGGGCATTTGCTGCGCTATACAAATACTAATCTAAGTTAATAAACCACATGATCAATCATTTACATGGCTATAAAAGAAGGGTTGCAGGAAGAGAATACAAACAAGGTTCATGAAATATATATTACCTTTCCTTTCATCGCGTCAACCTTCTGTTTGAGTTGTGGTAACACATTATTTGTAGGCAAACCCTTCTCCAGCTGGCTCACAAATTTAGCATATTTAGTTACTTGAACATTTAGAAGTTCTGGATCCAAAATATCAAATTGAGACTGTAGGAATCAACATAGGCACAATTAATAATCAACATTAAACAAATCTGAGATATCTGCTGCACGATCAAAGGTTGTAAACACAGTCTGGTTAACTTAGTTTAGCCTCACTGAACTTTTTCAAGGACCAGATGTACAAAGACATTTTGTGGGCGTAAACCCTTGCATGTCAGAAAAATGTTTCTAACTCAGAAAATGGGTTTACCAACACATACTGAAACAAAGTTAGGAATGGGCATGAAAGGGTCATTCTCTTCTAATTGTGATTCAGTGTGGAATTTCTCAATGGTGTCGCAAACCAATGATCAATTACTGACACCTCAAAGGATGTGGTAACTGTTTCAATAAAGGAAAGCTGTCCCTTTTGGTCAGTTTCTTCTTTGTGAATCATGTTGGCAGCCTCAGAGGAATAGCAATGGCCCAGAGGACTGCCTGCTAATCCTTGATGCTTCTGGAAGCTCTTTTCTTAATGTAGCACCAGTTCCTTTAAGGAACATGTGCTGTGTTAAACAAAATATCAGTGGGAACGCAGCAAACTGGGAATGCCCACACAGGATGGTGGTACTGTGTTTGTAGCCAATCGTAGAGGGCACAAATAGTGGGTTACCTAATTAATATTCATTAGGTAGATCATCCTGCGACCTCCTGCAACTGGATATTTTGCAATGTGACATACTAGTACATAGATTGCATCATAACATTTAAAATTGGTCACCAAGAGTTGGTGCTCAATTTTCTACCACCTTTTGTAACATATCTTGTCCATCTGGCACCACGTATATTAACGTTTGCAACAGAATACAACTCATTTCATTAGTCTTTATTCGATTAAAAATCATAAAAGACACAGTATCAACAGTATACAAAGCCCACATCAATAAATTACATAAAAAAATATTAAATATACCAAGACTAACATAATGACAATGAATCAATACAAAGCAATAATCCAGAAAACATACGACCCAATGATAAATTTTAAGTCTGCAAATATTTCCTTCTTATGACCCAACACGAGGACCAGAACTTCGCCATGGCAACTACAATAACCTCCTTTGTGTCGCACTTAAAAATGCGCAGAGCTGTTTGCGCAGAACATATACCTAACTGTTTGCACAGGGGCTTAATCCACTTCATACGGGGTACTCTATATGCTGGGCAAACAAATAGCACATGTGGAATGGTCTCTGGAATCCCTGGGCAACAGTGACAGGAAGAATCCATATTTGAACCCAGATTATGACTCCAATTTTTAGTAAATGATTTTAAAGGTAAGCATCCAACTCTAAATTGGTGGTACAACTTCCTGTCTCCAGTTCCAATAATAGTATCCCAATAGGGTTCCAGTGAGTAAACCACCTTATGGTCCATAAAGAGATCAGTTAGTGAGCCCCCAGGGATCTGAGCGTAAGATTTAGATTGGGACATCTCAACATACAGTCTCTTTAGCGCTATCTTCGACGGGAATACAACTCTAATTAACAATAGTAAAATATAATAAACATCTGAAAAATCTCCATAATGTGCTTGGTGAAATGTGCTACATATAGATAATGTCAGGCTTGGTTTTTTAGACTGAGATAAAATAGCATTATAGTGGAACCTTTCTGCATTGTTTAGAACCAAGACAGTAAGACATTGTAAGATCTGTTTGGTCTGCTGCTATCACTTTAGTTGTAGGTTTGTGTTATACCTACAAAGGAATTATTAAGCTTTCAGATTTGATTTTCTATTGGATATCTCAGAAAGCAAGAATGCATCACATTTTAAAAACATTTTGTAAAGCAATATTTGAGCAATTTCCATTCATTTTACATTTGAAATATTATAAAATTGAATGGACCGAGTCCTCTGCCTTGTGATATTTTTTTTCATGCCAAATATTTAAAAAGTGCTGGACTCTAGTCATGTGATGTACCTTCAGCCAATCCTCTTGAAGAACAGCCCATTCTTGTAAAGAATCCCAAAGAAGCTGCTTGAGCTTCAGCTCTGCGCTGACTTCTTCCAACTCATCAAACCTTGAAACCTCCACCTTTAAAGACATATTAAAAAAAATCAGGCAGGTTACTTTTGAATTAAAGATGAAGTTAGGAGGAAAAAACATGACTAAATACCAGAAAATTGGAATATAACATGGTCCACAACTGAAATGTATCCCTTATGACGCAAATCACAAATTTTTGAGCACCTAAGTTGACAAATGGCAGTCCATGAATCACAAAATCAGGTTGCAATGAGAAGTAAGTTTGCAGATAGATTTTCAATGTTTAGAAAAGATTTTGGAGTCAGCATAATTATTTCAAAGCAGAGGTCCAGACATGTTTGTGACAGAGTACCTGTCTATCAAACTCTAATTCAGGCCCTACGTTTCCATGCAATTTCAAATAGATATCCACATTCCTATTATGAATTAGGAACACTGACTGGTGTCTATGCCTCAAATCAATTTGGACTCCTTATACATCACACTTTAATAGCAGCAGTCATTATATTACCTCAGTGATGAAAAGCGGCTGAAAAAAATGTAAACGTGGCGCTGCTTAAAACATTAAATAAATAAATAAATAAATAATGGATTTCTCCCTCCAAAACCCACGATAAAGAATGAGAAACTTGATTTAATTACATAGAGAAAAAGGTTAATTTGCATATTTGAAGGCCTCACTTTTATGGCATTTTCAGCAGGTCAATAATCAGTTTTATTTTCTCCAAAATAGCCCAATGTTAAAAACAACATCCCCGTCATTTATCCTTTTTTAACCACACAAACCATACTGTTTCTCTGGTTGGCAGGCTGATGCTTAGCAGTGAAAAGGTAGACAGCTCAATCTTACCAGAAACACCATCTCACAAATACATTTAGTTCACTGATTCTTCTGTCACTATATTTGAACTGGTTTGGCTAATTTAAAAAGGTAGTACATGTTATGTCAAAGAAAACAACACCACCAAGAAGAACTTATAGTTCGTTGATATTGGGAACTTGTAAAATAGTGCAGTCTTTATGATTAGAAGCAAATTAGGAAATGAGTGTTCAATAAATGAATTTAAGAACAGGACATAAAAAAACTAACGCATAAGTCAGGAAAGAAAATTTAAACAATGGGCCCTATTGACCAAGATAAAAGAAGATGTAAAGGAATGGGGTCTATTCACAAAAGTAAATTCACTAATAAACGTATTTGAATGACCAAATTTACCTTACTTACACCTGCCAACAATTCACCCAGGAATATCTGGCACACATAAGGCCACTTAAGTATGCGGCGACCTCCACCACAAGTGCAGATCAAGTGGTGAAAATCTGGCATTCCAAGGGATGGTATGACTGGAAGTTTGTAAACGCCCTCAAACATGGCTGTCTGTCAGCATTCAGAAACTCCTGTACTTCCTTTTCCACCTTGGAAAGAGTCAGAGATTCAGTCCAACTAAGGGCTGGTTTAAGTTCTCTTCTAGGATGGGAAGGGGAGCACATCTCAGAGCTAAGGGGAAGTGGTTTCTATCTGTGGGGAAAAAAAAGTAAAAAAAGAAATTGACATGTGCACATGGGATCCTACCCCCATGTGTGGAATACTCTACTATGGAGAACTCAGCATAGCAGGAACAGGATCCTGCTGGGAATATCACATGACCTTCCCTAAAATATGCATGGAAAACTGCACCTAGTGCATCTTTCCATGAGTATTCCTGGGAGTATCTGTGAATTCCAAAAAGTTGTAATGTATCACAATGTGTTGTGAATAGGGACCATTGTCTAAAAACATAATTGAGCGCCATTCTAGGGATGTACTCATTTGGCTACCAAAATGTGTATGTTGTGGCCATGAATCTGCCAAACACCTATTTCTGACTGCCATGCTCTGAAATTTGAAATAGACTACTTTAACATGTGTCTACATAATGTATACCCAACCAAAAACCTATATGAAAAATTGATTGTACAATAAAGCTGTTTTAAAATCCTCTCAGGCTCCTAGATAATAATTCCCTCGTGGAACCTAGACACATGGTACTTATAGCTGGAGGTTTTAATCTATCAGATTGTGATTCACTTTCCTAAGAGAAGGAATCTGGCTAATGCACTGATGCATACAGGGTCACTGAAATGATTTGCCTCCCATTACCAACCCTGCAAGTCAGTAAAGTAGATGAGCTACTGCTACTGACATTCATTATTACTAAGGGTATGAGAAATGTCAACAGTCATTTTTCTGTAGGATCGTTCAGCCTGAGCAGCCTTCAAGGCTTGACAAAGTCCTAGTTTATTATTTTGTTGCTAAGTACAGAGCACTTGCAGTTTCTTGCATATTTTGAGGTGTTCATCAAGTTCTGTCTCAATTTGTTGTGATCACAAAAATAAATATGCATGCCTTTTGTAATGTACTTCAGGTAAAACTAGATAGATTATATTTCATATTCTAGAACTGATGTATGGGTGATAAGTAGTAAGAATTAAGCTTCACTACATACTTTTCAGCCTAGATTACCTTCCCACAACAAATTATTTATTTTTGATGATAATCTACCAAAAATAACAGAATTTTAAGATTTGATTCAATTTTATACACTGGGAGTATGTAATGTAGCATAATCAACTAGGAAATGCACGTAACCTAAAATCGCATATTACATTTTAAAAGTAGTTGGGGAAAATACATATGTAGGCTTTCCTGTTTTCAGTGTTTATGTTTGTGAATCCAAGTCGATATTTTCCAGTATTTTGCGAGCTTCCCAAAATCAGTGGTTATCAGTGTTTATAAATATCAGCACCATAAGGATTTGTCAGAGGCCGTGTTTGCAATGTTTACAGAATATGTTCAAAGATTAAGGGCATGATTATATCTTTACGGAAGGGTTACTCCATCACAGCAGTGACAGATATCCCATCCGCCGAAATATAAATCCCATTATATCCTATGGGATTTATATTTCAGCGGCCGGACATCCATCACCATTGTGAGTAACCTCTCCGTCAAGATCTAAATCAGGCCCTTAGTTTCTATTGCAGCAGGACCACTGCTAATAAGAGGTAATGTGCATACGGATTTTATTTGCTTATTTGTTGCCATGTAACATATACAGGGCTTAACATTATTATTGGCAATATCCTCTGTTATCTTTCTTCCACCACAGAAGATCATGTGCCCAGATCTATGTGCATGGGTGCTAGTGTATGATGTAGTCTTACTTTTGCTAAATGCCAACAATGTGTATACCAATCTACATGAGATGTATTCTCACAGTTAAGCACAGTATCTGCATTTCATTTAGCATATTTTATCTTCATATTACCTTGTCTTTAGTTTATTTTACTGAACGTAGATACTTCACTGAATATTTTTTTAAAGAGTAATGAGCATAGTCAGTGACTTGACTTTCCACTTGCAACATTGGCCTTCTTGTCAGTATGTTCTATTGTACTCTCAAACTCACTGTGGGCACTGAGCTACTATCTGACAACACCTGCAAGAAGTGAAATCTGGTAGAATTTCTGGGAACTTTTCAGCAACTACAGCTATTCACAATGACTCAGTCTAACACTCCCTGATGGTATAGAGTTGCTACACTGCTGGTATGCACATTTCTCCATATTAACATTTCTTTAGGTAGTCATAGTTGTAGAGCTGTGTTTAGTGGTACACCATCTGACTTCCAGTTGCTTCATCCTCAATAATGATGTGATGAAATGTAAAAATCATCAAACTGAACTAAAAGAAATATTATAAAAATGGCTAAAAAAAGGACAAAAGCTAAATGCCTTATGGCAGTCTGTGTTTTTGTTTAGAGTGGCATACCTCTAAAGTCCATGGTTGACTTTAAGCCGTGGATCGGCGTACATATTGTAGCAAAAAACCTCATATCGTCCAATTGATCTAATAGATATACTTCTGGATTAAATAATTCATTAAACATTAATCTTAACATTAATAAGCTTAATTTTATGAACATGTGTAGCTTTTCATGACACACAATTGTGAAGCGATATTCACAATATGTTTAGATAATCACATCTTGATTGCATTCATGCCTTTTATAGCTGGATTTGTAACAATTGTGTAGTCTTGATGATTATGATTTTACCCTTGAATGTCGAGCGATAAACAAGAATAAGGGTTTATCCATATAAGTTGGTACGTTGACTTCGCCCTGTTAAGATGGCCGCCATGTGATAGATGAATATTGCATTAGCTATACCGGTGGGGGAAGTGACGTCAATGGATTTTGATTTCAAAATGCTCTCGCGCGGCTAGCGCAAATAGACACTGAAGAAGGATAACCTGAAACGCGTCTGTCTTTTGTTTGTTGCTGAATAAACAAACCTACGGAATATTCCCTGAGTGCTGTACTTTGTCCGAAAGTGTGGACTTTGTTGGTAGCGCTGATTTTGAACGCGGGGCACCACCGCGTTACAGCACCCGCCTACGAGTGCCTTGGCTTCTGGTGCAACTTGGTAGCGAAATTGTTTCCAGGGCACCACGTGAGGACACTGCAGCTGTGCATCTACACAGGAGTGAGGACTGCAACCGCAGGAGCAGAATGAGCACGGACCGTCCCTTCCAGTGAAAGCAACGGGATCGGGTAAGGCGTGCTCCTATCTATATTACAATCCTCCTCAATTACTGCATTACGAGTCCCGCGTCAGGCGTATGGGAGTCCGTTAGAAGGAAGAGTATACTCTCTCTTCCTTATATTCAAGCAAACCACAAGCAATGTTTGACGAAGCAGATCGTCGCGAGGCAGCTCATGACATCTTCAAGAAAACCACAACATCGTCATCAGTGAACCCACAGGCTGTATCTAATGAGTCAAACACTCGCAAAACCTTGCGCACACTTTTCACCAAACTCGAAAGACTCTATGAAAGGGAGGTAAGAAAGTGGTGGGAAGCCACCTCCCTCCAAAGTTACATGGATGTCGACAGAGTGCCTAGGGGCCTACGGATTTACACTGTGCCCGCTTATGAAAACCCGGATCCTTGTCTCCTGGAAGAATGGGCTGAATACACAGCAGCGTCATGCAAAGGCATGCTCGCAATCCTGGTTAAATTCGCGTGGAGCGACAGAGAAAAGGCATTGGTGGAAATTGCAAATCTGGAGAAAGAAATTGCTAACGATGATGACAAAGCCAAACAGGAAGAGTTGAAGGAAGAAATGAAGAAACGTTTACAAAAATACGAATTGAAAATACGACAACGCAAGCAGGACAAATTTGAGCGTGATGAACGCGATTACGCCCAAGGTAGGATTCTGACCTTCGCAAGAAAATTTGACGAACCACGTAAAGCCATCCACAAGAAGAAATCTCCGGTATCGTCTGATAGAATAGAAACTTCCGAATCTGAGGTCACGGAAAGTGAACTATCGGGAGAAGACACGACTGCCCCTCAGAGTGACAAAACGAAAAATCCTTTTCACTTGGAGTTCGATCTTATACGGCAAACGTGGCTGAGAGGCGGAAAGAGCAAGCCTCCGGAAAACGCAGACGGACAAGGAGAGGTGGCTGGTGGCGCACGAAGCAGAGGAAGAGGCAGGGGCGCATCTCGAGCGAAGCGCAGCAACAGGGGAAAACGGTGGTAGAAGAAATAAATGATCTGACCATCATTAACCTCACGCCACGTGTATTAAGCGAAGCCGAAGAGGCAGCCTTGAAATTAGGACTATCATTCTGCCCGAGCGACCGCTTAGAATACACGCAGACGCGCATCGACTTATTCAAATTTATCCGCAAAATCAAATTGCAGAAATATTTCAAATTAAAACCTTCTATAACTGAAACGAGGAGACTGAAGCAAAAACCTAGGCATAAGGTAACAGATGTCCTAACGGTCCAGGATCTGAACACAATTGAATTGCTGGAAGAATTACGAGCAGAAGAAGCAATCACAACCACACAGAGTGAAGATTTAGTCCTGAGAGTACACCGGGCGGGGATTGAACAAGAAACACCTTTGACCACCTTCAAGCCTCCCTCTATTTTCAATCCACAAATGCCATACGACGCCATAGACTCGTTTTCCGATGCAGTACTTCATGATCTTCAGAAATTCAGAATCAAGACTGCTTCCTGCACACCGAAACAACAGAGGAACTTAACCCATGAACAAGAAATGATCCTTAAAAATTTGGCTATGGATGAAAATATAATCTGTAAACCTTCGGACAAAGGTGGCAACGTAGTGTTACTTACAAGAGAACAATATTGTCGAGAATCTTACCGACAGCTGAATGACATCAGGTTCTATGAAAAAACTAACAAAGAACTGTATCAAACTAGCATCACCCAGTATCATACCTTGATTTCTAAATGGCATAATCTAGGGTTGCTTGATATCAATGAATTTCTCTTTCTACGTAACAATGATCCAGTCACACCTACGTTCTACCAATTACCGAAAATCCACAAAGACAAAGTTGATCCACCTGGGAGACCGATAGTCTCTTCAAAAGGGCAGTTTGGCAGAGAATATGTCGATTTATATAGACAGTTTTCTTCATCCATTTGTCATACAACTCAAGTCATATGTCAAGGACACCAAAGATTTTATTTTTCATCTGATGGACATTCACTGGGAACCTACCTTTAAACTAATTGCCATGGATATCACTATCCTATACACCTGTATTGATCACCACCAGGGTATAATGGCAATACAATACTTCCTCAATAAAAGGCCCCTAAAATTCGCAGAACACAGTATCATGCTGCTTGAATTCATTGAATTCTGTCTCCACAACAATATTTTCCTATTTCAGGGTTAATTATTTAAACAAATCTCTGGAACAGCTATGGGCACCTGCTTCGCCCCCAGCTATGCGAATCTTTTCGTAGGCTGGTGGGAGGTGCAGGTGGCCCTCAGTGATGAAAGACAAAAATGGGCCGAACACATAGTTGTGTGGCACCGTTACATCGACGATCTTTTTATAGTTTGGAGAGGTTCAATTAAACAGGCGAAGGATTTCATTTCTGAACTCAATGATAATAACCTCAATCTTGGGTTCACATATGAAATCAGCACCACGGAAGTCAACTATCTAGACCTGAAGGTGCAGGTGAGGGATGGCAACCTTGGAACCGAATTATATCGGAAACCAACTGCCGGTAACTAAATCTTACATGGCAGCAGTAATCACCCCCCCAAGCTGATAAACAGTATACCCTATGGGGAACTTCTCCGGCTGAAACGAAATTGTTCCAGAGAGGCTGATTTTGTGTCTGCTACCTCAAATTGTATGGCAAGATTTTTAACTAGGGGCTATAGTCAGGAAGTTCTAAACGCAGCATTGGTGAAAGTCAACAATATCCAGAGGAAGGATCTGTTAATCCGGACTGACATCCAGACTAACAGTAAAAAAAGAACAAATTTAGAAGGTAGCAAACTTCGGATGATAACAACTTTCTCAGATGATGCTAATACTTTGAGGAGAATAATGAAAAGGAATTGGCACATCTTGCAAACTGATTCCGTAATGGGTAAAGATATCCCAGCAGTGCCATTGATTACTTTCCGCAAATCACGGTCTTTGAGGGATAAACTGGTTCAGAGCTACCTACCACCTGTAAGTCAATCTAAAGGTGTCCTGAAAGACATGAAAGGTTTTTTCCCATGTGGGAAATGTAAAGCTTGTTGCAACAGTAAAAGAACCCTGAGCTACACTATTGCTGGGATAAAAAGACCTAAACTCATAGATAAATTTATCACCTGTACCACCACTCATGTAGTTTACTGCCTCTTGGGTCCCTGTGGACTAAAGTACATTGGCAGCACTATTCATAGTGTAAAAATGCGCATCTTGGAACATCAGCGTGCAATTATGAATAATGACAGCAACTACCCAGTAGCCAGACATTTCGCCCTCAAACATAACAGCAACAGGGAACTGTTACAGTACTTTGGTTTGGACTGTGTATTTACTAATCCAAGGGGTGGGGATAGAGTGCAACGCTTGCGGAGACTTGAATCCCGCTACATAATTGATTTACACACCAAAACACCTTTTGGGCAGAACAGCGAAGAGGAATTAGCTGTGCATTTGGGGAGGTAATCAGGGAGATTCTGATACATAATCTCTTCTTCTTCTTCTTCTTCTTCTTTTCTCCTTTTCCTTCTTTGTTATTCAGGAAGCTCAGGGATTAAAAGATGTAAGAACATTTCATTTCTTTTCTTGTCATTAATATTTGTTTCTACTGAGCATGTTATGACTCTTTCTAACAGTAGTGAGTTTATAGTTCAATAGATTCTATTTGATTTTTTCAATCATGCATAATAAGCTTAGGCCGATACACGGCTTTGAATGTTTAATGAATTATTTAATCCAGAAGTATATCTATTAGATCAATTGGACGATATGAGGTTTTTTGCTACAATATGTACGCCGATCCACGGCTTAATTTTATGAACATGTGTAGCTTTTCATGACACACAATTGTGAAGCGATATTCACAATATGTTTAGATAATCACATCTTGATTGCATTCATGCCTTTTATAGCTGGAATTGTAACAATTGTGTAGTCTTGATGATTATGATTTTACCCTTGAATGTCGAGCGATAAACAAGAATAAGGGTTTATCCATATAAGTTGGTACGTTGACTTCGCCCTGTTAAGATGGCCGCCATGTGATAGATGAATATTGCATTAGCTATACCGGTGGGGGAAGTGACGTCAATGGATTTTGATTTCAAAATGCTCTCGCGCGGCTAGCGCAAATAGACACTGAAGAAGGATAACCTGAAACGCGTCTGTCTTTTGTTTGTTGCTGAATAAACAAACCTACGGAATATTCCCTGAGTGCTGTACTTTGTCCGAAAGTGTGGACTTTGTTGGTAGCGCTGATATATATATATATATATATATATAAGAAAGGCACCGCTGCAATTCAGTCTATGATTTCACGGAGGAGCCTGTATCACAGTATGCATGGCTCCAGGGCAGACTGTGCGAGACTCCTGCGGTTGAAGGCGTTCTGGGGACCCAGGAAGATTACTTGTGGCAGCAGCAAAGATAGCATTCCGTTTACCTGCATTTAAATTTTAATCCAGTACTCAAGATGAGATACATTGAAGCCTGGGGGAGTAACTTACCTGACTTTCCAAGACTGGTGCATGTTGGGAGTTGTGGTTTGCCGACGCAGCCACAGCGAATCTCCTCAAAACAACCCGGCTCACCTGGATTGCCACCAATGGCAGAACAACTTGCTGAGAGAATATATAAGCGGATTGGTTGCGAAGTGACTTTGTTGAAGGCATTTGAAAAAGACATTTCATGTCGAAACGCGTCATGCCATGTACCTGCTGCAATAAAAGATTTTCTTGGAAGCACCGCTGTGTCCCTCCGGTTCTTCGATGTAAGAAACGTGTTTGTTTTTATATATATATATATATATATATATATTACCTACTGGCGGTCGCCAGTAGGTAGTTATAGTTAGGACCCCTTTTCCATAGGAAAACCTCAACATTCTATTTTGAATAACTTTGGCGCCGGTCGATGAATCCTCGCGAATTTCTCAAAATAGGTGGGGCGCTACGCTATGCTCCTACCCTGAAAGTCTCGGGGGGATCCGTCAAGCGGGGGCTGAGATAAAAGGGGGGTCCCAAAACGCGTTTTCCCCATGCATTTTTCCATAGGACCTTTAGAACGAGCTACAGCCCGAACGGCTGAACAGAATTACTCGAAATTTGGCAGAGAGGTAGTCCCTAGGTCAAGGAAGTGCCTTTTGTAGGTTTGGTGTAAATCTGTTCAGTAGATTCTGAGAAAATAGCCTTTAAATCAATATATATATCTGAGCCCGCTTACGGTACGCTTACCGTACGCTTACCGTAAGCGTACGGTGGCGTGCGCGAGCGCGATTCTGATTGGCTCTTAGATCTTAGTAAACATTCGAATCGGCCGAAACCAGGAAGCGGCGGCCGCCATTTTGTGTATTTCACTCAGAAAAAAAAGAGTAAAAACAAGAAAAGGGGGCAATGAGGAGAGTTACAGACCCCCTTACATTTGTGAGGGGGTCAAAGAAGGACTGTAAAGTACAAAGAAAACATTTATTGATTTTAAAAAAAATCACGGGGTACGCGTACGGTTAGCTTACGGTAAGCGTACGGTAGAAAAAAAAAAAAAAAAAATGAAAATCAGATTTAAGTGTTTAGATATTAGGGGGCTCTAAAAAGAGCCGTTGTGTTTATGAAATGATTTTTTAGTGGTACCTACAAGTAAGTACCGATGCAGAGTCTAAGGTTCAAGAGGAAGACTCTGTTCCCTTCATCATTGAAGTGCACACCATCTCCTCTATAAATGTCTTGCATGTCATAACGCAAGTTGTTGTGGTAAATGGCACCCATACCATAGTCACGGAGGAAAGCAGAAACAGATTTGTTGACGTGCTTTCTTGCTTTGTCATCGCACCGCGTGCCCACCGTGCGTGCACGGCACTAACTGCGTAAAGTGGGCGCGCGGTGCGCGAAGCGCACCGCGTGTTCACTGTGCGCGCACGGTGCGCGAAGCGCACCGTGCGCGCACGGAACGAACTGCGTTAAGTGGGCGCGCACGCCACGAATGGCGTAAAGTAACTTAGCATTTAAAAAACCGTACAAATTCACTGAAAAAACCATAGGTTTCACACACGTTATAGTTAGGAATTAGCATTTAAAAAACCTTGCAAATTCACTGAAAAAACCATAGGTTTCACACATGTTATAGTTAGCGGAAATTTTACTGATAAAAAACCAATGAAATTCCCCCGTTATAGTTAGTGCAGGCAACTATAACTCACGCGACCGCAATCTTCTGCTGATGACATATGTGTCTTTATGAAAAAAAAATATTTCTAATATATGTATAGCTAAAAATGTATGGAAGAAGACATGGGCAAATAAGTGTCTAAATACAGTATTAGCATCAGCAGAGGATTGCGGTCGCGTGAGTTATAGTTGCCTGCACTAACTATAACGGGGGAATTTCATTGGTTTTTTATCAGTAAAATTTCCGCTAACTATAACATGTGTGAAACCTATGGTTTTTTCAGTGAATATATATATATATATATATATATATATATATATATATATAATCTACTGGCGGACGCCAGTAGATAGTTATAGTTACAACCTAGTTCCCATAGTAAATCTCAAAATTCTATTTTGAATAACTTTGGCGCCGGTTGATGAATCCTCGCGAAATTTTCAAAACTAATGGGGCGCTCCATTCAGCTCCTACCCTGAAAGTCTCGGGGTGATTCGTCAAGCGGGGGCTGAGAAAAAAAGGGGGTCCCAAAACGCGTTTTCCCCATGCATTTTTCCATAGGACCTTTAGACACAGCTACAGCCAGAACGGCTGAACAGAATTACTTGAAATTTGGCAAAGAGGTAGTCCTCAGGTCAGGCATGTGCCTTTTGCATATATGGTGTAAATCCGTTTAGTAGTTCCTGAGAAAATCAAAAGTAAAATCATATACATATCTGGGCGGAGCCTAACCACACATCTCATTGTGAGATCTGATTGGCTGTCAGCACTTCATCCAAGAAGTGTTGGCAGCCATCTTGGGACCAATATACATGATAGCACCTCATTAAAAAGCATTGCAGTTAATAGAAGGTTTTAAGACTTTAGTTACATTATAAATCATTTGTTGATGGTACCATACTCATTTTAGGAACTGTAGTATGTTCTAAGGTGATTTTACCATGTGAAAAAGCCTTCTGCTGGGATATCATGAATCATGTTTGAGAGAAAACTATTTTCACATGCTTTTCCCACAGAGGTTTGGAAGGTGATCTATAAGCTAAACTGAGAGCATATTTTCTGTAAATTCACATTATCTTTCTCAGTCATGTGAGAATGAAGTCTGACATTCTCAGTAAAACATGTACATCCAACAAGGGCAGAGACTGTCAGTTGATTCCTTTGTGTTCTACTGCAGCTTCCCAGAGTGTTCCAAAGAACAACTAGAGCGCTAACAGTCTTACTTAAGACAAAGGTATGGCACATCTGAAGCCATCTTGATTGGAATAAAGTGGTAACATTTAAAACATTTAATTTAAAAAGGAACAAAATGAGAGGGTTCATTTTGCCATAGAATGTATGATTAGTGCTGCAGAAAGAAAAATTAGGGCACATTTTGAGTGACTTCTCAAATCCTCTTCTATTTCATTAAATAATTCTGACATGCAGACTGAAACATGCACTTTCAATACCAGCAGCAGACTTCCCTGGTGAGCAGTAGCTTTACTACAGTGATCTAATGAGCAACTAGAGTGCTAACATTCTGAATTTATGGCAAATGTGTGACACATCTGAATGCCTTCTTCATTGAATCAAAGTAAAAAACTGACAGTATGCCTACTGAGGAGACTGCAGTAAATGAGGAAATTAGGAAACTTCATAACAAGTCTCCCAAGATGGCCACCAGAGACAAAAGAGCCCAAATGTAGCACAAATATCACCGAGATGTAGCCCAAGTATAGCCCAATGACAGAAATCCCAGAGTGTTTTAAAGAACAACTAGAGCGCTAACAGTCTTACTTCTGACAAAGGTATGGCACACCTGCAGCCATCTTGATTGGAATAAAGTGGTAACATTTAAAACATTTAATTTGCAAAGGAACAAAATGAGGGGGTTCATTTTGCCATAGAAATTATGACTAGTGCTGCAGAAAGAAAACTTAGGGCACATTTTGACTTCTCAAATCCTCTTCTATTTTATTAAAAAGTTCTGACATGCAGACTGAAACATGCACTTTGAATACCAGCAGCAGACTTCCCTGGTGAGCAGTAGCTTTACTACAGTGATCTAATGAGGAACTAGAGTGCTACCATTCAGAATTTATGGCAAATGTGTCACATCTGAATGCCTTCTTGATGGAACCAAAGTAAACAAGCATTGAAAATGCAATAGGTCTCGCCCTCGTTTAAGTTAAAGCAATTCTGTTTGTAATTAGGTGGCTTTTTAGCTTGGCTTTTATTAGTGTTTTTCAAAATTTCATGTAAATAACATGCATATCTGTATATGTATGCATGCATTTATATTTGTATTTATATAGATATGCAGATTATATATATGTTTATATATGTATGTATATACATATATATACACATACATATATATAAATGCATATATGTGCATATGTGTGCGTGTAGAGAGAGGTAGAGATGTAGAGGTAGAGACGTAGAGGTAGAGGTAGAGAGGTAGAGGTAGAGAGGTAGAGAGTAGTAGAGAGAGAGGTAGAGAAAGGTAGAGAGGTAGAGAGTAGAGGATGAGTAATAGAGAGTAGAGAGTAGAGAGAGAGTAGTAGAGAGAGTAGTAGAGAGTAGTAGAGAGAGTAGCAGAGAGTGAGTAGTAGAGAGTAGTAGCGAGTGAGAAGTAGAGTAGTAGAGAGTAGTAGAGAGTGAGTAGTAGAGGGTGTAGTAGAGAGTAGTAGAGAGTGAGTAGTAGAGAGAGTAGTAGAGAGTGAGTATTAGAGAGTGAGTAGTGGAGAGTAGTAGAGAGTGAGTAGTGGAGACTGAGTAGCAGAGAGAGAGTAGTAGAGAAGGAGTAGTAGAGAATGAGTAGTAGAGTGAGTAGTAGAGAGTGAGTAGTAGAGAGTAGTAGAGAGTGAGTAGTAGAGAGTAGTAGAGAGTAGTAGAGAGTAGTAGAGAGTAGTAGAGAGTAGTAGAGAGAGAGTAGTAGAGAGTGAGTAGTAGAGAGTGAGTAGTAGAGAGTGAGTAGTAGAGAGTAGTAGAGAGAGTGAGTAGTAGAGAGTAGTAGAGAGAATAGTAGAGAGTAGTACAGAGTGAGTAGTAGAGAGTGATTAGTAGAGAGTAGTGGAGAAGTAGAGAGTGAGTAGTAGAGAGTAGTAGAGAGTGAGTAGTAGAGTGAGTAGTAGGGAGTAGTAGGGAGTAGTAGAGAGTGAGTAGTAGAGTGAGTAGTAGAGAGAGAGTAGTAGAGAGTAGTAGAGGGTGAGTAGTAGAGAGTGAGTAGTAGAGAGAGTAGTAGAGAGTAGTAGAGTAGTAGAGAGTGAGTAGTAGAGAGTGAGTAGTAGAGAGTAGTAGAAAGTGAGTAGCAGAGAGAGTAGTAGTGAGTAGTAGAGAGTGAGTAGTAGAGAGAGAGAGTAGTAGAGAGTGAGTGGTAGAGAGTAGTAGAGTGAGTAGTAGAGTGAGTAGTAGAGAGAGTAGTAGAGTGAGTAGTAGAGTGAGTAGTAGAGAGTAGTAGAGAGTAGTAGAGAGTGAGTAGTAGAGAGTGAGTAGTAGAGAGAGTAGTAGAGAGGGAGTAGTAGAGAGAGAGAGTAGTAGAGAGAGAGTAGTAGAGGGTAGTAGAGAGTGAGTAGTAGAGTAGTAGAGAGTGAGTGGTAGAGATTAGTAGAGAGTAGTAGAGAGTGAGTAGTAGAGAGTAGTAGAGTAGTAGAAAGTGAGTAGTAGAGAGTGAGTAGTAGAAAGTAGTAGCGAGTGAGTAGTAGAGAGTGAGTAGTTTAATTTAAAAGGAACACAATGAGGAGGTTCATTTTGCCATAGAAATTATGATTAGTGAGGAAAAAAGAAAAATTAGGGCACATTTTGAGTGACTTATCAAATCCTCTTCTATTTCATTAAAAAATTCTGACATGCAGACTGAAACATGCACTTTCAATACCAGCAGCAGACTTCCCTGGTGAGCAGTAGCCCTTACTACAGTGATCTAATGAGCAACTAGAGTGCTACCATTCAGAATTTATGGAAAATGTGGGACACATCTGAATGCCTTCTTGATGGAATCAAAGTAAACAAGCATTGAAAATGCAATAGGTCTCGCCCTCGTTTAAGTTAAAGCAATTCTGTTTGTAATTAGGTGGCTTTTTAGCTTTGCTTGTATTAGAGTTTTTCAAACTTTCATGTACATACCATGCATATGTATGCATATATGTATATGTTTGCATGAATTTATATTTATATAGATATGCAGATTATATTTATATGTTTATATATTCACTGAAAAAACCATAGGTTTCACACATGTTATAGTTACGAATTAGCATTTAAAAAACCTTGCAAATTCACTTAAAAAACCATAGGTTTCACACATGTTATAGTTAGCTGGACATTTCACTCGTAAAAAACCAATGAAATTCCCCCGTTATAGTTAGTGCAGGCTAGTGTTCTTCATCTGCCTGGATCATTCTCTACTGGAACCGGCTTCCCGGATGCCGAGGTCAGCCACCACCGGGAATGGTGAAACCTAAATCCTCCAAATCCTCGCTCCTCCCGTCGAAGTCCATTATGAATCTGCTGGCTGTCCCCCCTGAACCTGCAGACCCTATCCGACAAAAAGAGAGCATCTTGGAGAAACACACTGTGATGTTCGACAAGGTCCTACAGGCTATCCAAGACTCTAAGACTGCGACAGAGACCCAGTTGGAGGCCATCCAGAGAGAGACATGCCTGCTCCGGACAGACCTTGCTAGGTTTACTGAAAGGATGAACGACGCATGTAGGAAAGTAGGATCTGCTTTCATGGTCATCCCCACTTTTAGCTGCTGTCACCTGTTTTCTGACTAGTCTTACTGGGATCCTACTAATAGGGACCCCAATCACTGTGCTCTCTCCCTAAATTGGACTATGGTAAGTACTTTGGTACCTTCCTAATTGGTACTGGTGTACCCTTATAAGTCCCTAGTATATAGTACTAAGGTACCCAGGGCACAGGTACACCAGGGGTCTCCCATGGGCTGCAGCATGTATTATACCACTAATGAGTGACCACTCAAACTGTGACTACAGGCCTGACATTACAGCCTGTGTGAGCTGGTGCTAGCACCGCTCACAACTGATATCGGTTTCCTTATATCTGAGGTCACTACACTTAAAACCCATAAGTCACCAATAAGGTAGGCCTTTCAATCAAGAAGGCAGGGTGCTTGGTTATAAGTGTGAGGGTGCCCTGTATGAGCAGGACACCCTCTACAAACCTAGGAGTCGATTTGCCCGGCTTTGTAAGTATGGTTAGCCATTTTAAAAATATAGTGGACATCAAGTAAATTACGAGATGTCCAACTTTATATTGGCTGCACTGAAACCGGTCATGTTTGGTATCAAATATATTGGAGTTTCAGCTAGTGCTGCTGCTGACCACAGACATGATTCTGCCCTCCTGCTGCTGAGCCAAGCTCGAGCAGGAGAAGGTAGAACAATAGGTTTCCTGTCACATGGAGGTCTGACCATCTCCTAGACAGGACTTAGTGTATTGGGCTGCGGTGGGGGTGCTTGCCAGCTACACCAGACTGCTTTGAAGGGCACATTAGGTGCCTTCCTTGCATACTCCAGTTGGAACCATTTCAGGGAGCCGTTAGCTACTGCTCTGGACAAAGGACATGGGAGTAGCCTCCCCTCCACCCAGTCTCTTCTCTGAGAGGGACCCCTGAATTGTCCCAACCCTTTCCTTTGGGTGCTTATGGGCTTACCTGTTGGTGGCTCTTCAGATTTGTCATGGGGCAAGATTCATATCCAAACCACTTCATCTTCAACCGTCTGGGTACTTTGGACTACGTTGGATTTCGCGTTTGGAACAAAGACTGCATTTGGGAAGATTCCTGCTGCTCCCAGTCTCATCGTCCTGCCAGTATTCAGCATCGTCTATGCCTGTGTTTCATCCAGGTTCTTCTCCAGGCCTGTGGGCATCCAAATCACTGAAGGATTCTTCCTTGGAGTGAAGGAGTCACTACCCTGCATCTGCAGGCACCGCAACTAAACTGACTGGTCTGCTGCTCCCGACGTCCCACAGACTTCAGGAGGCTCAGCAACACAGGTGGTGGTGCAACTCCCACAAGGCCTGCACTGTCTTCTCAGCAAGTTTAAAGTCAGAATCCCTCGTCGGAACCGCTGGAAAGAGCCACTGTGCACCGCGTTGACTTGCCGGTGCCAAGGCTTGTTGACTCTCTTCTCCAAAGATCTTTGGGCTCCAAAAAGCTCCAGTCTCCAGCATCTCTTGCTACCATGATCTTCATCCTCACCACATCCTCTGCACCATGGGCCTGCATCATTTGTGAGCTGCTCAAGGTCCTCTTGCGACTCCTGTGCCTTTGGCCTTTGGGTCCTCTTGAGGGTCTTCTTTGGTTCCAGTGGGCTCCCCTGCTTGCTCAGGGCCTGCTCAGACTCTCTTGCACTTGGTCAGTCCCTTGCACCTTGCTGGTCCCGAAGCTGCACCTTCTTCGCTTTCCTCGTCAGTTGCTTCTGCCAAGGCTTGTTGGTGCTCCCGATGGACAATGACCTCCTGATTCTCTACTTCCGATGTGGAACAGCCCATGAATGACTCCTGGTCTTTCACAGCGTCGCCTGGTCATCACAGCTGCACCGACAAGGTCACCATCAACTATCATGCATATTCGTTCATCGGTGGCCATTTGTCTTCCGTGCCTCCTGGTCACTCCCGAGTGGCATAGACTCTGTCCCCTCTTCTTGCAGGTACTACTCTTTGAGAATCCACCCTTGGATTCCACCGGACTCTTTCACCTTCGCAGGCGGCATCTTCACTGAAGTACTCCTTAGTGGTCTACAGCGGTTTCCAAAGTCAATTCACACCTATGCACCCAGCTTTACTGGTGTAGGTATCCTGGTTCATGGGGTATCCACGGGTGGAGTGACTCTCCAGCCTTCCATCTTCTACAGGGTTTATTCAGGGTCCTCTGAGAAGGGTCCTTTTTCTTGAAATCTTCAACCGTGACTTCCACATTGACTTGCATTGAGCACACAGTTGTGTTTCCGCCCTGCACACAATCTCCGTGGGGTTACTGGATACTTCCCTTGGGTAGTTCCTTGGGTCCCCGGCTCTTCTAAGTCTTCTGGGTCCAGTCTCGACTGCGGTCGTGGTTCGCATTCCACTTAGCAATACCTCTCCCCCACCTATCTCAGAACAAGGTTAACTTAAGACCTATTAATCCATCCTCTATCAACAGGAATGTAGATAGAATAAATAAATATCCAAAGATTCTTAGCTGGAATATAGCAGGCTTGAGAAATAAAAGAAATGATCCAAGTTGGTCTGATATTTTAAGAAAGTATGATGTGGTTGGTCTCCAAGAGACATGGGAAATGGACAATACCATTTGGGTGGACAGATATACAACATACTCTGAACCTGCAAGGCCTTCTCCAGCGGGCAGAGAAAAGGGTGGATTAATAACCCTAATTTCCCTTATTATCTCAGGCAGCCATTGTAAATTGGATTTTGGTAGTTGCAACTGTTTAGTTGTCCAAATAACGCCTACAAATGCGCAAAGTTACTTATTGTTAATTTTTATAATTCCTTTGAGAGAATGTCTGCGAACGAATACTTATGCAGTTTCAAATGTTTACTACAATCATATAGGGAGAGGCAAACCACTCTTTCTTCAGTCATAATTTTAGGGGATTTTAATAATCACTTGTGCACAAGGAATTGTAACCGATAATCTTGGCCCTGAAAGTTGCTCAAGTATACACTTTAAGCACACGCAGCAAGAAGAGTTTCTAGAGGATACTTTGGCTGAGCTCGGCATATCCCTCCCAAGCAACAATAAAGATGAGAATAGTACACCCTCCGTTAAGGAGAGAGGCTTAAACACTACAATCAACCATATTTTTTATCACTACAGGCCTGTTACCCCAGGTTGAATCCTATGTTGCTAAATGGTCACATTTGAGTGATCATAATCCCATACACCTTATATCGGGCGGGGCTACTGGGGTAATCCCAAAATTGGTGGAGGGCATTACAGGTCCAAGAGTAAAGATAAAAGATCAGGGCCGTAGGCTCCAATGAAGCAAGGTAGTCCCGGAAAAATTTTCAAATGATTTATTTGAAACCTCAAGGGATGACATTGGACTTTGCCTAGATAGTACAAGGTTGGGGGTAGAAACCCTTACAGCTTTTGAATTTGCCAACAGGTGGCTAGAGCTCTCCCACAACCAATGAGGAAAATCAAGGATGGAGGGGAGAGGTGGTTCGATCATAAATGTACTGAGGCCCAGCAAACGCTATTTTTTGCTCTAAAGCAAGTACCCCAGGATAAGGTTCTAATATGTGTTCTAAGGAAAACATTTAAGCAGGCTCTAGAAAAACATAAAGCAGATATTAAACAAGAAGCCTGGAATTACCTATTGTCTGTGGATGTCATTAGGAATAGCGCTAGATTTTGGGCGATTGTCAATAAAAAAAATTCTCTAGTGCTTGTAACTGCTTATTGGAATGTAACATCCCTGAAGATCAGTGGTTTAGTCACTTTGAACACATATATGGGGAGCAGGACGTTGAGGGAACCCTATGTCCTTTCCCTCCGGACGTGGGTATACAAGTCTGGTTTTCAATGAAGACCCAGTAGGTGAGGCAATAATACAAATGATTAGTAATAAAGCACCCGGACAGGATGGTGTTCCGGCCGATCTTTTTAAAATAAACTGTGACACTCTGGTCTTAAATACTAACTCAGGCTTTTAATATGGCTTGTTTGTATGGTCTGCCAAGTTCTTGGTCTCATTCTAATATCATACCAGTTTTTAAGAAGGGGCAGAGAGGAGACCCACAATGTTATAGGCCTTTATCGCTGATTGATTCAGCAGTTAAACTAATGGGGAGAGTGATCCTTAGGAAATTAAGAGATTGGCTGGAAAAGTGCAATTTACATTTGCTAGCTGGGAAATATACTGTTGCCAAGAAGGGGACACTACATCTGGCCTTTATGGATCTATCCTCGGCTTTTGAGCGAGTAAACAGATCCAAATTATGGGTTTTATTACTTGAAATGAGAATGGACCATAACATAATGAATTTTTTATCTGATTTGCAAAGGGATCTTTTGCTACGGTGAGATACGACCAAAGGGGCAACCATACACAGCATATTCGTATCATAAGAGGAGTCAGACAGGGCTGTATTCTAGCTCTCCTATTGTTTACTTTATATATTAATAACCTAGACTCCTCTTTGTGCACAGCATGTATGAACATCCCTCGAGCAGGGGACCGGCTAATCCGTGTGCTCCTATATACAGAAAATGCAGTTTTATTAGCGTGAACCGGTTGGTCTGCAGTGTCTCCTAAATACCTTTGCAGAATTTATGAGATTGTTGAATCTAAGTGTTAATTTTTCAAAATTTTGAAGAAAGTTTGAAGAAAGGGGCACATGGGCACCGAAAAATAAAAGCGAAAAGAAACGCTATGTCTAGATCAACAGTAGCGGTACTGGATTTTGCACTCAGGTTAGGGGCCATGCCAATTCAAGCTATGCTAAATATATACAAAGCCAAATGTACTGCTATTTCTAATTATGGGTCTGAAATTTGGGAAAACATGGAGGTTGGGGTACTCCAAATAGTGGAGAAGAAGTTCCTCAAAAATGTGCTCTTAGTCCAGCAATCTATACCATCTTATTTTATTCACCAAGAATTAGGTATTGGTTTTGTAACCGACATGATTGGAGTGGCACCGCTCTTGAGATGGATGATGATCTGGATCAATCCAGAATTAGAGCTGAATCGTGAGATTGCCCAGGATGACTTATCTCTGGACAGAGCAAGTTGTATTCCTTGGTTAGGTTATATTAAGGGAAATGAGGACGCCTTGATTTATTAGATTCTCCAAATAAGTTGGTGAAGGAGGAATTGCCGTGGGTTAAAAAACAATTTTTATGTATGATGCAAACTTAAAGAGAGGTCAGAGAGATAATGAAACCATTGGTTCGAGCCCATCTACTTCTGAAAACAGTCCCAGTGATAGAACCCTCTTTACATGAAATAACAAAGCCTTACCACCGCTTGCTTTTAACAAGATTCAGATAAAATCTTTTGACATCTTTTATTGGCAGAAGCTCAGGGGTGGCGTCAAGTAAAAGACCTGAGCCCCTGCGATATTTTCTCAACTCAAGACACTCTGCACTTTACTATGTTCTGTGACTACTATTTTCCTATTTGCAAACACTTTTTAGTACCCATTTTAAAGGGTAAAGGTTTTATCCAGGTAAGGTCTGCGTTAGTATATTTACAGATGCCGAATAATACATAGGAAAGTTTTACCATTGCTTGTTTTTAAGTTGCGGCGTTTAGGGAAAAGAAAAGAAGGGCTATTAAGATATGATATATTTTTAGCTGTCCTACAATTGCATTCAAACTAATGTTCGTTAGAATGTATTTTTATGCATAAGATTCATTTTTATAAAATTCATTTTTTATAATATAAAGACGGATGATTTTATTTTGATGCTTTATGATATATAAGATTACCTTGAATGGATTTTGTATATGTTTTATTGATATTTTTAGATTTTTTTGTAGTGTACTTTTATGGTTTTTATTAACCGAATAAAGTGAATATGACTGACAGACTGAGTAGTATATGGTTTGGTCTCTCCCTGGAGACCAATGTGTATTTGTGCTACTTACCTGTTCTATTATTTAAGTATTGTGTGTATTGTGATTATATATCTGAGTAGGAAATAGTTCAAGGTGTTGCTGAGTGTTTATAATAAATACATATTTTTATAACTACACAGTGTGGTTCTTTTACACTTAACCTCCACTATATGATTAGTACTGGTGAAACAAGCTACTTTACATTTCTTCTAGACTAAGCCTTAAGGCTGCTCTCCACAGCTATCACTTAAAGAGCTTTCTATGGTTGTCTAAGACCACTAAAATCACCATAAGGGTTGTCTGGATTAGTGCAGGGTGCTTCACTTAAATAAGTCTGCACCATATACTAAACCAGCCTCCTACAACGTATAATCCTCTCTGTCTGCCATGCAACCTACTTTATTGACTGTACAAGACCAGATGAAACTTCTACAGATGGAGGTATGTGAGCTCAAGGTCAGAGCAGAAGACGCAGAGGTCACTTGGGGCCCAACAACGTTTGCCTCTTGGGATTTCCCGAAAAGGCAGAGGGGCCCAATATGGAGATGTTTCTTGAGGATTAGCTGATGCAGACAGTAGTGGCTAGACAGGTACCAAAATTATTTTCAATGGAGAGGGTGCACCACATCCCTGGCTGTCCTCCGACCACAGGACGCTCCACGCCCAGTGATTGCGCACCTGCTCAACTACAGGGACAGGGACTTATTCTTACAGTTGTTCCGAACCAAGGGCCCCTGGACCCACAATGGCCTACACCATTACTGCCTACCCAGCAAAAGTTCAGATACCCAACTTTGAATGTTTCTTTGCAGTGGCACAGTTGCAATGGTCTATGCGGTGGTTAGCAGGAGATGCTATGGGGAAAGCAGGATGATTGCCGATGACCTGAATCGTCTGGGGATATTGGAATGGTTGTTATTGCCTGGAGGCCCCTTCAGAGACATAAACAAGCCGGCGTGCATTGCAAAGCAGTGCTAAAAGAAATTAATTTAACCACACTGGAGTGCCACCGTATGCCCTTCAGTTACCACTGTGGAGCATACCTGAGATGAGGGCCATGAGAGATGGTCACCATCGCTTATTGGTGGGAGGTGAAATTGGTGGGAGGTGAAATCTCTGTGATTTCTATGCTGATGGGGAGCTGCGCTCCTTTCAGGAGCTGCAAGATAATGCTGCGCTGGGTGCTGGCCAGTTCCTAACTAATAATGCCCTAATACTTGCAATCAGGAACGTCTGGACAGTATGGCAGGAGACCTCAGCCACCTATAACATACTGCAATTGTTACTGACACATGGGCTGGGGCGCAGGGCTGTTACAGCGCTCTATGCAGTGCTACAGGGGGTGTATGTGGATTTTGCACGATGTGGTAAGCCCAGGTGGGAGGCATATCTGGGTACTGTGTTAACCTCTAAGCAATGGCAGATGGTGATTGGTCAGGTGAAACAAATTTCCCGCAATGTTTGCCTAAAGTTCACCCAGTTTAATTACCTACATTGGACGTTCAACTACCGATGGAACATCTGCTCTGCCTACTAGGTATCGCAAAACATACGAAGAGCACTAACACTATTTTAAACTAGTCAATTTGGATACAGGCCTCTTCAAGAGCATCATAGCTATTCATGGAAGTCCGTACAGCCACCGTTGATACATTGGCGGCTTCGGGTGGTACTGAAGTGGGCAACGGCGGAGGCTGATGTCGTGACAAGGGATGCATACGTGCGGGGTGGGGTTGGGGCTGCTAACCTTTGGGATACTTATGTCCTTAAGCTGTATTGGGCACCCCCAGGTAAGCACTGGAGGAGCCGAGGATGCCTGATGCCACCCCCCTCCTCCTGATAGGATTGCCCGTTTGGGAGTCCCTTGAGTTCTGGGAGGTGGAGCCTCACTCCCCCAGATATATATATATATGTACATGACATAGGGGATGTGACCCCTGAAATCCGAATGACAGTGTCGTACTTTGGTATTCGGAACCGCGTAGGAGACAGGACCCTACCCCTGTCTATTTTGGTATTAGCGAACCGCAAATGGTGAATGCGGCACGTACGAGTGCTTTATATGTCGTTCTAGCTATGAATGCACTGTGTACACGTTATTCTGCTCAACTACGCGGGTTCCATTTTGGAAGCAGTGGCCATCTTGTCATTGCCCTCACATAGGCTACGATGGAGTTAATACGGGCCTCACAGTACACGGGCTTTCCCTCTGACTTCTCTGTGACCTGGGCAGCTGGCTCTGCTGCCCCGGGTCAAACCGGTCTCACGAGCTCCCCTTCCTCCTTCCACCTGTGATTCGTATCAGGGCTTGACCTGTCATAAAACCCTTTCATTCTACACAATCCCCCGGCTAATCTCTTCCACACCTGCTTGTTCCTGCTTTATGACTTGTTTCCCAAAACAGGAGATGCTCATGTTTATTGGGGGGTCTCTTTACATCAAACATGGGATCTGAATCTTACTGTGTAAATCATTGTGGGCTGGCCAAACTGGAATGTGGGATGGTCATCATGACTCTGCCTTTTCTTTGTAATGTACACTTGTATATTGCCGTATCATAAAACCTAGGAATGTATGCTTGAGGCAAGGAAAAGCGTATTTAAGATGAAGTCCGTTCCTATGATTTTCAGCAGTCTCCTGAGAACATACACGCTGTTGTACTTCTAGGATACCTGTCATTGGTCTGCAGCCAATAAACGATTCTTTGACTTCACCCAGAAGACTCTGTGTTTCTGTAGGTCCGGAACAGGGTGAAACCCCGAAGTCATAGGGTGTGTGCCCCTGCACCGCTGGGACTAAAATACCCAGTACTTCAGTTTGGCGCCCAACTCGGGCCGATTTCAGCGGTACCAGTCCAAGCCAGAGGTTCGTGAGGAGCTTCGTGTGGAAATTCCGGAGGAAGGCCGCCACTTCATCGACCCCTGCATGTCGACGTGGTCCGAAAGTCTTTTCTGCGAGGTTCTCCGCGTCCCGACGGCTACGAAGGACTGCTGCCCTGATTAATCGACCTGTTTTGGACCCTTGACGAGTTTGAGAGAGCGAAACAATCGAGAGAGTCTTCTGGTGACGCCATCGATCAGCAATATTCAGTTAAGTATAAGTGGAGCGTCTCCCATTTGTTTTGGTATCCCTCGGGATCGTTTGATTTGATTTGGTAATTGGTGATTTGGTGTTTGCAAACCCCAAAGCCAGAGGACTCGTGTATTCACGAGAATATCATAATCGATAATCCTTTGACGTTTGGATCTAGACTAGTGAGCGAAGATGCCTGGTTCTGGACTATTTGGTAGATTATTCTGTTTGGGTTGTGGAAAAGATTTCCAGCTGGAAGAATCATGTCCGGTTCCTCCGGTTGGAACTCCAACTTATGAGCTCTATGTGAAACATGGTGTAGGCCCCATTGCATATAACGAAGTGTGGATCCACTACACCAGGAAAGACGGTGTTTTAAAATGGCCCCAAAATGGTAGTTTTGATACCGATATTTTAGATAATCTGGAAATTAAATTGTTTAAGAAGAAAGCCCGGCCGGCGATGTTTGACTCTTTCCGCTTATGGCGAAAGGAAGCCAAACAGAAGGAAATTAAGCTAGCGAAAAAGAATAAGAGAGAGAGAGGTATGTCAGTAATGCAAGCAGCTGTACAATTTAAAGATAATGAAGAGGAGCAAATGAATGAGCAATTGCACAGGCAGCGTAAGTTAGGGATTGACAAATGTTACCCAGCTTTGCCACATTCTAAGCAGGATGAGTCAGAAGAAAAGGAGAAAGATCCCTTAATGTCGCATTTGTTGAGTTCGCCACCCCCGTATGCTCAAACTGCCACGGCGCCTCCCCAGCTTGTAAATATGCCACCTCCAGTGCATATACTGCAAGCCTTGCCGCAACCGCCAGTTGCTTTGCAGCCAGTTCCTATTCCTGTAGCGCAGCCCTCTCAAGCGCCGCCAGTGGTGTTTCCAACTGCCCCCACATTTCCTGCGACTTTGCCTAATCCAGTAACTGCCTCCCCTAACACTCTTCCTTCCATCACTCCAGTACCTGTCTCTACATCCTCTTTTCTTCCCTCTGTTTTTCCCCCTGTTCTCGCCTCAGCTTCTCCTTCAGCGCGACAGCGTTTAGCCAATGTGGTTACTACATTAATGTCGCCTCTCTTTGGGTCATCTGGTGCAACTCCTGGTGTACAGCGTAAGCAGTTGCGCAGCCAATTGCCTAACCCCGATGAGAAAAAGGTAATAGATCACATGGCGCGTAGATGGATCGTTTTTCCTTCACTGTATGATGTGGAATCGGTTGTTAACACTTTCCATCAATGGGATGCCCCGAAACAGAGATATGTATTTGAGAAAATGTGCGAAATTCTCTGTGAAGAATTGGAGGATAGTGGTAGAAATCCGAACCCGCAGGAATTGTGTAGAGTGAGGTTCGATTTTGGAACTGGTATAATTGTGGACCGCGAAGTAGATAAAGCAGTTGCGGTTGTATTGTCCTTAAGGAATGACGATTGCCAACAGTCATTGTTTGAACAAGAGGTCCTTGTGGGGAAAAAGGCAAAAGCGCGACAATACCCTATGAGAGAAGTTCCCCCGGTATGGAAGGAAGCAGTTGCAGCTGTCGGCAATAACCCCGCTGTGCCAGCGCATTTCCAACGTGTTTGGGTGCATGTTCCATGGAAGCGCTCTGAAGTATTAGCGCTTAAGCAGTCCTTACCTGATCCCCGTAAGAACCCAGCAGGTTATTATAAAGAGTTGTCACAGACGGCAGGGTCATGCATTATGAATCTGGCCGACATAGACATGTTGTTTGGCAATGTTGTTCCACAGCCTCTATGGGGATCAATTCGTAATGTAGATCACAATGCAGAACTAGGAGATACATGGGCCAACATTGTTGCTGCTGATGCTAGACAAACGGGTGGTGCGAAACCAGAACCTTTAGTAGCTGAACTCCCTGGTAGAATCATCACGTATATGAAGACAATAATGCCGGCGATGCGCGTAAATTGGGACAAGTTATCTGCATGCAAGCAGAAGAAAGATGAGACAGTGTCAGACTTCTTTACTAGGTTTGAAGAAACGTTTATTGACCACAGTGGGCAGGATATGAGTACTGAGGGTGGCCAACGGTTGTTTGTGGACAAGTTTGTGCAGAATTTACTTCCTGACCTGTGTAAAAAGTTGAAAGATTCAGAAAGTTCTTGGGCTGTTTCTTCTTCAGCGCAAATACTGGCTACTGCACAGTATTATGAAAATAGAGATAAAGACGAGAAAGATAGAACAGAAAAGAAAACGAAGGAACTGAAGACAAAGGTCCTTTTACAGCAGGCCTATCCGCCACGTGGAGGTCAGAATAATTATAGGCAACCCCAAGGTGTCTATCACCAACCCCAACAGTTTCAGAACAATCAGCAAATGAACGGGTATTACCAACCACGTGTCCCTGTAGGTCCCAACCAATGTTCATACTGCAAAGAGGAAGGTCATTTTAAATATAGTTGCCCTAAATTAATGCAACGGAACGGTAATGCGTATGGCGCCAGAGGTAGAGGTGGTCAGCAAGCTCCTAGAGGCAGAGGGCGTGGAAGTGTTCCCCAAAACGCGCGTCCTCTTCCGCCCCAAAGCGCCATTAATAGTTTTGATCAGCAAGCTAACGCGACTAGTAATACGGCCCAGTATTACAATAATGATTATTATGTAGAGGACGGTGATGCAGAGAATAATGATTACTAGGACAGCCATAGACAGAGAGAGGGAGTTGTTTCAGTGCCAGTGGATCAGAGTGGACCGTATGTTGAGGTGACTACAGCCAATGTAACGGAGCCTTTTCTGCTAGACACTGGTGCTGCAAAGAGTTCAATCATGCATTCAAAACTCCCTGGCGCACCTTTGTCTGGCGATATAAATGTTTCAGTAGGTTTTTCTGGCGCCCCGGTTAGGAACCCGATTTCCAGTCCCATGTCACTTTCCGTTGGACCTTGCGAGCTGAAAGCGCCCCTGATCCTGACAACAGGTTGTGGTGAGAATTTGCTGGGATTAGATTTGTTGAAAAGATTGCACGCTACACTGTATTGTTCTCCTTCAGGAGTACAACTTACATTAGGCAAGCAAGTGGTTTCTCCAATGTATTTGTCTAAAAACACGATGCCACCTGAATTGTCATCTCTTCCGGATGCCCTTTGGGCTACTGGTCCCAATGATGTGGGCCTTTTGGAAATACCACCATATGTGGTGACTTTAAAGGCTAATGTCAGACTGCCACGTATTCCCCAGTATAAGATCTCTAATGAAGGCCAGAAAGCATTGTTAGACATTGTCAGCGACTTGATTAATAAGGGTGTGATTGAAGAGACAAGAGGCAACGTTTGCAATAGTCCGATTTTACCTGTCTTAAAACGAACGGATCCTTCACAGCCACCTGTTTACAGGTTTGTGATTGATCTTAGAGAGGTTAATAAGATTGTTGTGCCTCAGTTTCCGGTTGTCCCTGATATAACTGCCTTGTTAACGATGATTCCAGCCTCTGCTGCATGGTTTTCAGTGATCGATTTAAAGAATGCTTTCTTTAGTATCCCAATTGCAGAAGAGAGCAGAGACATTTTTGGTTTTAGTCTGGGAGGCCGAAGCTTCCGCTTCAAACGCGCTCCCCAAGGCTACTGCGAGAGTCCATCCATATACAGTCAAGCTTTGAAAGCGCAGCTTGATGCACTTGTTTTACCTAGTGGCGCTATCCTGATCCAGTACGTGGACGATTTACTGATCGCTGCGGATACTGAGAAGATCTGTAAAGAAGCCACATTGTCACTGTTGCGCCATTTATCCGCTTACCATCACAAAGTGTCTCTCTCTAAGCTGCAATATTGTCGACAAGAAGTGACCTATTTAGGTCATCTCTTATCGAAGGAGGGAAGGAGATTGACCCCAGAAAGAATTCAAGCCATTGCACAGTTGAGTGTGCCAAAGACACAGAGAGAAGTGCGTGCTTTCTTGGGCATCACCTCATACTGTAGGCATTGGATCCCTAGTTTTTCTTTGTTGGCAAAACCTTTATTAGCATTAACATGCAAAGACACACCGAATCCTATCCCATGGTCTGAAGAGTGTCAGAAAAGTTTTGTGGAATTACGCAATGCATTATGTTCAGCTCCTGTGTTGGGCACTCCTGACTATAGCAAGCCTTTTACATTGTATGTTCACGAGAAAGATGGATGTGCGTTGTCAGTGTTAACACAGCCTTTTGGCGACAGACCGCGCCCATGCGCGTATTTTTCATCTACCTTGGACCCTGTAGCGAGGGCATTGCCAAGCTGTCTGAGAGCGACAGCTGCTGCAGCGATGTCTATCCGACAATCTGCTGGTTTGGTAATGGATAATACATTGATTGTCATGGTTCCACACGCTGTAGACACATTATTAAATAGAACCAAGACACAACACTTGACTAGTGCGCGATTATCAGGGTATGAACTCACACTGTTAGCGAATCACATACACATAAAAAGATGCAATACGCTGAATCCAGCCACATTATTGCCGATTCCAGCAGACTCAGATGAGATTGAGCAACATGACTGTCTGTTCAGGACAGAAGAAGAGACGAAAGGGAGAGTAGATTTAAAGGATACTCCCCTGACTGAGTGTGATGGCACTTTATGGGTAGATGGGTCATGTTTCAAACTCCCTAATGGTGACACGACTGCTGCATATGCTATCACGACTTTGCATACGGTCGTGGAAACTGCACGAGTGCCACATAATTCGGCCCAAGCAGCAGAATTGATCGCCCTCACGAGAGCATGTGTGTTGTCTGAAGGAATGAGAGTGAACATATACACAGATAGCCAGTACGCCTTTGGCGTGGCTCATAATTTTGGGCGTTTGTGGAAAGAGCGTGGGTTCCTGACGTCGCATGGAGCTAAAATTCAGAATGGCAAGTTGGTGAATGATCTCCTTGAGTCACTGACCCTACCTTTGCAAGTTGCGATCATGAAATGCAGTGCGCATAGGAAAGTCACAGATGATGTTGGACGTGGGAATGCGTTTGCTGATGAGACCGCGAGAGAGACAGCACAGAATGTGAAGACTAGAATGTATGTTGCAGGCCCCGCAAGATGGGTTAATGATGTGGGAATGTGTGAGAACACAATAGAGAGTGTGAAGTCGCTTCAGGCTGAAGCTACAGAGGAAGAGTTAAGCAAGTGGAGAGAAAGCATGGGTAAGTTGGATGAGAATGGTTGTTGGGTTGACCTGACAGAACATAGACGATGGTTGTTGCCTGATGCATATGTGCTTCCAGTGGTTACTATGGCACATGGAATGGCGCATATCAGTACGAAAGGTATCTGTAAGTTGTTGGCTCCAGTATGGCAGAATGTTGGGATTCCCAAGTGTGCAGAGAATGTGGTCAAGAATTGCATAGTATGCTTGAAGTACAACCCTGGTAGGGGAACCCCAACTCCGGCCGGTCATTTTGCACCCCCATCATGTCCATTCGAAGTTTTGCAGCTGGACTTTATTCACATGGAAAGATGCAACAACCTGAAATATGTACTGGTGGTTGTTTGTGCTTTCTCCAAATGGATTGAGGCTTATCCTCTGAAAGATAACACTGCCCTATCCACAGCCAAAGCCCTTGTGAAGGAGTTTTTCCCCAGGTTTGGGATGCCGAGAATGGTATGGTGTGATAATGGTAGTGAGTTCGTGGGTAAAGTGATGAAGAATGTATGTGAAGGTTTAGGCATAAGGCAGAAATTCCATGCTGCAAATCACCCCCAATCAGCTGGATTAGTAGAACGCTACAATGGAGCCTTAAAGCTCAAGCTGGCCAAAATCCAGGCGAGCACTGGTCTTAAATGGCCTGACGCTCTGCCTCTAGCACTCTTGTCCACCAGAATGACGATACACTCACGAGTGGGCCTTAGTCCCTATGAAGTAGTCTTTGGCCGCCCGGCCAACGTATGGGGTGTGCCAAGGCCTACGAAGCTCAGTGAGATTGAGCATCCAGTACTGCTCGATTACCTGTATGATTTGACTGTTAAACTGCGTGTTTTGCACCAACAGGTACATGATACTCTTCCCCAAGCCTCTGAACCTCCTGGACACCCTATCAACCCTGGCTCGTGGGTCCTGGTCCGGAACTTCCAGCGCAAGAGCAACGACGAGCCTCGCTGGATCGGCCCTCATCTTGTTCTTCTTTCGACAAGATCAGCAGTGCGAGTGAAAGGGAAGAAGCACTGGATTCATGGTACTCACTGCAAGGTAGTTCCCTTGCCTCTACCATATGACCAGTGGGTCAACGAGGGTATCGCCGACTCAGAGACAAACATTGTACCTCGCTTTGTAACATTCAGTGACGCACGCCTAAAAGACACAGTTTCAGACCAAGAGAGTGACAATATTCTGCAGGAAGCTGTGCCACCATCAAGTCGACTGGACACTACTGAGCCTGAACTTTTGTTTCAAGACCAAACAGCACCTGGCCGTTTCCGCTATAATTTGAGACCTAGGCCCATGGACAAATAAAGATTTCCTCATTATTTCCCTTTTGACATTTTTTGCTCTCCCATCTGAAGGACTTTCTTGATTTTTGTTTTTCGAACCACCATCCGGGTTCTGCCGCAGGGTCGCGGTGCCAAGACTTTGGGGTACAGGCCGAAGACGCTAGGTCAACGGTTCTGGTTGGTCTAGGGCGTTTCCCTGGACTGACAGGCGTACTCCTTAGCAGAAGAAACTCATCCACCGCGAGCGGCCCGAGTAGAGGATGGAGTTTTGTAGGATGGAGAGACCGATTGAGGAAATGAACTCTCAAACAAGGATGTGTAGAATTGTAAAAAGTAAATGTTTTGTCTTTTTGTGCTTTTTTACACTGTGTAGTATCATAATGTTTATTGTAGGATTCGTGCTTTTCTCCGCTCAAAAACCCATTGAACCCACTCAACAGCCTATATCTCTTTCTACTGCCTCCTCTCACTCTTTTCACCCTTTGCCTGAGCACGAACAGACCCGACGATCAGAGTTCGTAAATAACTCGTTTATCCAGCTCTTGCACCAGCACCAACTGGTAATGAATACGACCAATTGCTGGGTGTGTGGGTTAATGCCCCATACCATTAACAAGGGTATTCCCTACCTGGTGCTACCGTACAGTTACAATGGATCGTCATGGGCATTCCAAACCATGTTTCTCTACGCCCTAGATACATACTCCCCTCGCCCACCGCGTTCCATCAGACCCATCACCAATAATAAGGCTTTGATGAAAGGAGTTGCCGATATGAGTAGGGATATTAATGCATACTCGTCCATTCCCAAAGAAGAGCTGAGACCTTATGTAGGATGGAACGCGACGGGGTATAGTATTAGTCTGGGTGAAAGACAGCGAAAAATCTCATCTCCAATCTGGGTCGTACCCCACATGGGTCGGTTCTGCTTACAGGGTAATGGTCAGAATCCTAGAGCTCAACTGGGAAGAAGTGACTGTACTGAAACGTACACTTTCCCGTCACAGTTTTCCCCTGCGTTTTTGGCTGCTAAGGGCACATATTTCATCTGTCATGACCGAGCATATACATGGCTGCCCCCTGATTTCTCGGGCACATGTTATATTGCGAACTTGCTACCGCCGACATTTACTGCTGCCTCTGACTATCACAAGACCAGAGTTGTGAGAGGTGTGATTAGTAAGGAGGATACTGCCGGTCAGGAAGCGGGAGACTTCTTCTTGGGTTTCCTGCCGTTTTGGGGACCTATGGTCAATAGTAGGAACCTGAGACAGCTGACTCGTGTGGTTGAATCCACTGTCAATGTAACGGCTGGTGCCCTTAGTAATCTGACAGCTGAGCTCCAAGCGGATCGCCTTATGACTCTGCAGAACCGCATGGTTCTAGACGTTATTCTTGCAGACCGCGGTGGGGTATGCAAGGTCATCCAATCCAGTTGCTGCATTTTCATACCAGATAATGCTCCAACAGTGTATCAAGCCATCTCCAAACTCCATAAAATATCTGAAGCCATACACGTGGATAAGGGAGATTGGTCACTGATGGGATGGTTCTGGGAATTGATATCTGCCTGGGGTTGGAAAGTTCTGATGGTCGTTGGAATGATCTTAGCCATTCTTTTCCTGTTCTGTCTGTGTATACAGTGTGCTCCCGCGATATGTGGCCTCTGTGCTACCTTATGTGTAAGGAAACCTGTATCGAGGGACGAGCTAAGTAATAGGATGATGCTACAGCAACATCTCCATGACTTCGTGAACATTGACCTAGACTCGGATTAAGATGAGTATAGTGATTGCCTATGTAAGGGCAAAAGGAGGGTCTGTTGTACTTTGGTATTCGGAACCGCGTAGGAGACAGGACCCTACCCCTGTCTATTTTGGTATTAGCGAACCGCAAATGGTGAATGCGGCACGTACGAGTGCTTTATATGTCGTTCTAGCTATGAATGCACTGTGTACACGTTATTCTGCTCAACTACGCGGGTTCCATTTTGGAAGCAGTGGCCATCTTGTCATTGCCCTCACATAGGCTACGATGGAGTTAATACGGGCCTCACAGTACACGGGCTTTCCCTCTGACTTCTCTGTGACCTGGGCAGCTGGCTCTGCTGCCCCGGGTCAAACCGGTCTCACGAGCTCCCCTTCCTCCTTCCACCTGTGATTCGTATCAGGGCTTGACCTGTCATAAAACCCTTTCATTCTACACAATCCCCCGGCTAATCTCTTCCACACCTGCTTGTTCCTGCTTTATGACTTGTTTCCCAAAACAGGAGATGCTCATGTTTATTGGGGGGTCTCTTTACATCAAACATGGGATCTGAATCTTACTGTGTAAATCATTGTGGGCTGGCCAAACTGGAATGTGGGATGGTCATCATGACTCTGCCTTTTCTTTGTAATGTACACTTGTATATTGCCGTATCATAAAACCTAGGAATGTATGCTTGAGGCAAGGAAAAGCGTATTTAAGATGAAGTCCGTTCCTATGATTTTCAGCAGTCTCCTGAGAACATACACGCTGTTGTACTTCTAGGATACCTGTCATTGGTCTGCAGCCAATAAACGATTCTTTGACTTCACCCAGAAGACTCTGTGTTTCTGTAGGTCCGGAACAGGGTGAAACCCCGAAGTCATAGGGTGTGTGCCCCTGCACCGCTGGGACTAAAATACCCAGTACTTCAACAGGAGAGCGCTGTCCTACCTACAGTTAGTTTACAAGTGTCTCCCACTGCTCCCTCTGCCAGTAAGAAAACCCGATGCCTAAGGACACCTCTGCACCTGTCGCCACTGTGTCGTGAAGAAGAGGACCAAGGGTGTCCTCACATCCCCGAGCATCGTGAGGCCTGAGTCCCCTCTGGTTCAGCCCATCTGGCTTCCAGCCAGAGCCTTCAGCCTCTCTTTGCAGTGACCGATGTCCATAGAAATCTATTGGGCTCCCGAAGCTGTTTTGCACCCTGCACCTGGCTGCCCTATGTGCCGCTGGTGGTGTACCATTGTTATGGACCTTGCCCACCATTCACCTTAACTCTTGGAGATTGGTTCTGCAAGTTGCTATACTATACATGTTTGCAGAACTCATTCTTCCTTCCCTAGAATAACACTGCAGAATTCAAAAATTGAATTGAGTCCACTTTTTAAACTGAAAAGAATTAATATTGAAAAATGTACTTACCTGAACAATTTTCCTCTGATGTCTAAACATAAAAAAATATTTGCTATTTTTATAAATTGATGGGGATCTCCTTCTTGAGTCGGGCATGTCATTTATTGATCATGGTGTGTATTTGTAGATGACAGCCAGTCACAGAGGTCTAGTGCAAACAAGATCTGAGCCAAAGTGAGCATCTTGAATTTCTCCTTTTCGAGGAAGAGATTGACGGTTCGGAGGTCTAGAATAGGTTGACTACCCTTGTACTTTTTGGGTATCAGAAAGTAGCGGGAATAACAACAACTGCCTACTTCTGATATTGGAACCCTTTCTACAGCCCTCTTGGCCAGGAGAGCTGTAACTTCCTCTCGGTGCAAGATCAGATGATTCTCTGCCAGCCATTCTTGAGGTGGCGGTAAAGGAGAAGAAAAAGATTAAAAAGGAGGGAGTAACACTTTCGGATGATCTGCAAAACCCTATTGTCCAATGCTATGGACTGCCAGTGGTGTTGATGATGTTGGATTCTCCCTCCAACTGG
The DNA here is from genome assembly GCF_964204655.1 of Triturus cristatus. Lineage (NCBI taxonomy): Eukaryota > Metazoa > Chordata > Amphibia > Caudata > Salamandridae > Triturus > Triturus cristatus. The sequence continues at coordinate 1,182,122,513 of NC_140581.1, read as the reverse complement.
TCACCAGTGGTCTTGCAGAACCAACCTAGAAGGAATTAGAGGCTGCAGCCGCCGGGGGGTTGGTGGCGGATGACCACTGGCTACCATTACCATGGGGTCTGAATGCATCGCATCCACATCCTCTCACAACTTGGAAACCTGAGTAGGACGGTGGCCAGAAATTGGTTGTTGCGGTGGTAGGCCATGAAAGGGGCGAAAGGAAACTTGGGGCCGACTTGTCACTGAGAGGCCCTAATGGGAAACTTTGCTGCATCTCTCCCGTCTTTCACTGCCCGGGAGAGGATCGCCCTGGCCTCCTCCGGGCACCTGTAGCAGCACTTGTGCAACCGTTCCCCATAGGGTATGGGAGTAATGGCCCAAAAGACATGCGGTGTTCACTGACTGCAATGCCAGGCTGGCGGAAGAAAACATCTTCTTCCCAATTGTGTCCAGCCTCTTGGATTCCCTGTCCGGGGATGTGGCAGGGAAGCCACCATGGGAAGTCGAGACTTGAACTAACAAGCTCTCAGGGGTGGGGTGTTGGCTGAAGAAACTAGGATCACCTGGGATCGGGCAATTGTCTTGTTCACAGGAGCCCCAGTGCTAGGCTTGGAGCAAGCTCTTAGAAATACATCAGTCAGTGCTTCATTAAAGGGCAACAGGAGTTAGGATGAGAAAGCCCCAGGGTGAAGCAATTCATTCAAGAGGTTAGTCTTGACCGCCACAGAGGGATGTTCAAGGAACACCATTGCATGAGGCGCTTCTTCCTCCGTAGCCACAATAGGTGGAGAGAGCATTCAAGTTTCTGGAGAGGTGTCCAGTCCACTGGCCTCTCCTAGCTCCTCATACCAGTCTAAAGTCTCATCAGGGTTGTACAACTGGTGTTCTATTTTTGATAATCAATTTTATTGATTTTGAGTAAAAACAATAAAAGAACAAGCACAGCACTTTTCAGCAACAAAGTGACTGTCAAGAATTCCTGTCATGCGAGGGGAGGAAAACGGTAACCAGCGAAAACGGACTACATCTCCCAGGATGCTTAGCGGTTGAGAGCTTATGTAAACAGGAGAGCTGTTACATAACTCAAGGAAAACACGCCCTTATGTAAACAGGAGAGCTGTTACATAACTCAAGGAAAACACGCCCTTATGTAAACAGGAGAGCTGTTACATAACTCAAGGAAAACACACCCTATAAAGGGAGGAACCGGGAGGTACAACGCTGTCGGATATTGTGTTTACACCGACGTACCTGCTTAGTGAAGAGCAGTGTTCCGGAGTGGTGCTCCAGTAAGGCAAGAACGGAGGTAGGTCGAGTCGTTACTCCCTGGGCCGTGTCTTGCCCCATCGTCACCTGTGAAGGACCCGGAAGCTCTACCGGATTACCATTGAGCTTCGCTTTTTGACTCGGCTGAGTCAAAGCGCAGTGGCGCTTTTGCTGGTTGGAGTCGTAACTCCCAGCCCGACCAGAGATACAGGGACTGCCAGCTGTAACGCACACCAGGAGGTGTTTGCCGCGTTACAGACTCAGAAGTCCACAGGATCGATCGAGCGGCTGCTCTCGGTTCAGTCTTCTTTGCTTGTGATTGGGGTATCGGTGACGCATCACCAGGAGGTGACTCCGCGTCCCGGTGCAGTCTGAGGAAGAGGTTGAGAGGCTGCTCCCTTCAGGTAGAGACCCCGGCTGGGTGTTTCCCTGACTCCTCGATTCTTCCCAACACTCTTCGTGCCCCTCACAGCCTACCGATTGGCATTGTCGGCCATTTCATTTCTGCCCTCTGTTGGCATACGCCGGGATCGGCGTATATGCAGAGGACGGCTAGGACCATCCGTGCTGTGGGCTGGTAACGTACTTAGCCTGGAGGATTCCAGTGACTATAACCTTTGTTTATTCCTTGTATTATTGTTGCCTTCATTAAAATAACTAAACCTTCACAAGTGGTTGCGTTCTCATTATCGTGTCTGTTAAACGATCCTGAGACGTTCAGGGCGTTACAAAATATCCGACCTTAATAACACTAACTGTCTCCCGGTCGATAACAGACATGGCAACACTTGATGATGTGCTGGCTGCTTTAGCGACCGTGCAAATTGAATTGGCTGCCTCCAGGCAAGAAACAGCCGATGTAAAAGCCAGACTGGATGCTATCCAATTGGACCCGCTCACGCCCAGCACCTCCCTCACGAACCAGACCCCTGCGGTAGTAGTGGAAATGCCGGTAGCCGTCCCCTTGGCAACACCAGAGAGGTACAGTGGGGATCCTAACACAGTGCAGGTATTCCTCACACAAGTGGCGCTACATTTATCGTGCAAACCAAGGGCGTTCCCCACGAGTCAGGCTCGTGTGGCTTTCCTTATATCCTATTTGGCTGGAAACGCGGCACAATGGGCCGTACCTCTGGTGAGCAGGGACGACCCCATCTTATGTGATTGGGGTGCTTTTCGCGAGGAATTCCTGAAAGTCTTCGACAGAAGGGCTGACTCGTACACGGCGGACCGTGAAATGCTTGAGTTGAGACAGGGATCCAACGACCTGGTGCAGTATCTCAACGCGTTCCGAAGGCTGGTTGCGGAAACCAAGTGGCCTGTTGCTAAACAGACGGCGCTCTTCCATCACGGGCTGTGCGATGAGCTCAAGGACGCCGTGGCTCATATTGACCCACAACCCAAGACATGTGAGGGCCTTATCAACCTGGTATTACGGCTGGAACATAGGCTAAGTGAAAGAAAGGGGGATCATGGGAGAAAAGGAAACTCCCTTCCATCCTATGTGACAGTGGGAAGTCCTGAAACTTCCACCGCATCCAAGGGAGAACCCATGGACATCGGCGCAATACGAGCGAGCCTCACAGCCACGGAGAAAGAGTCACGCCGTAAACAAGGATTGTGCCTATATTGTGGCAAAAAAGGCCACTACGTACGTGAATGCCCTGCCAAACCGAAGACGTCACGTTATCGGGCCAACCGGTCGGTAACAGCCGTGGTGGACGTACCGGCGGAAAACTAGAGGACTCCCAGACCAAAGAAGGGGCATCTCGGAGTCACTCATCCATCCCTTCACTTTCCAACTCGGTCACTAAGGGACAACGACACCTGTTTCTCACGGTGCACGTGGGAGTGCATGACCAGTGGATACCCGTTGTGGCCATGGTGGATTCAGGGGCCACTGGCATGTTTATGGACCACAACGAGGCATGCAGGCTAGGGCTAGTGCTTCTTCCCAAAGCTGTACCCGAAGACGTCTATGCTGTAGACGGAAGGCGATTGGTGACGGGGCCCATCGGGCAGCACACGGGGGTCCTTCGGATGAGATGTGGGAGGAACCATTTGGAACAAATCGATTTTAACATCATCCGAGCGCCCCAATATGGCGTCGTATTGGGATTGCCGTGGCTACAGAAACACAACCCCTCTGTGGATTGGCCAACACATCGCATCGAACTGACGTCACCGTATTGCATCCTGCATTGTGGAATAAGAACGGAATCCCTTGACGCAGATGAGAGCGGGAGTCAGACTGTGGCTACAGCGGCAGAAAAAGATGTGGCTCTCCCCCAGGCTTATCACAGTTTTGAGGATGTATTTGATGAGGTGAAGGCGGAAGTGCTACCACCACATAGACAGTTTGACTGCCAGATCGACCTGGTGCCAGGGGCCAGCGTTCCCAGCGGCAGGCTGTATGCCCTGACGGAGCCTGAAAACGTGCATCTCCGGGGGTACCTGGATAAACTCCTCAAGCTAGGATTCATCCGCCCGTCCAAGTCTCCGGCCGCCTCGCCACTCTTCTTCATCCCGAAGGCTAATGGGGAGCTGAGAGCCTGTGTGGACTTTAGGGCATTGAATGCGATAACCGTAAAGAATCGGTACCCCTTGCCTCTCATCAGTGTACTTCTGGAACAGGTCAAGAAAGCTCGTATCTACACCAAGTTGGATTTGAAAGGGGCATACCATCTGGTGCGCATGAGGGACGGAGACGAGTGGAAGACCGCCTTTAAGACCAGGTGCGGCCTTTTTGAGTACCTCGTCATGCCGTTCGGTCTGTGCAACGCCCCGGCAGCCTTTCAGTACTTTTTGAATGAGGTATTCAGAGAGGAGTTGGATATCTACGTGGTCGTATATATCGACGACATCCTCATCTATTCGTCCAGTGTGGAGGAGCACGTACACCACGTCAAAGCTGTGCTCCAAAAGCTGAGGGAAAACATGCTGTTTTGTAAACTCAGCAAGTGTGACTTCCACGTCACATCCGTGGAATTCCTCGGAGTGATGCTGAGTCCAGAGGGACAGGAGATGGCAGAACGAAAGATCAAGGCGGTGAAAGAATGGCCGGTGCCCCAAAGCGTGAAGGACGTCCAAAGTTTCATTGGCTTCGCCAACTTTTACAGGCGGTTTATAGATGGATTTTCAGGATTGGTGGCCCCAATCACACAGCTACTGAGGAAGTCCAAGGAGTTTGTCTGGTCCCCTGAAGCGAACAAAGCCTTTGAGGCCCTGAAAAGCGCCTTTGGTAAGGCGCCGGTGTTGGCTCACCCCGATCCAGATCTCCCCTACGTGGTGGAAGCGGACGCATCGGATGTAGCGCTGGGGGCTATCTTGTCCCAACGCAACCACGACACAGGGGTGCTTCATCCCGTTGCGTACATGTCCCGCAAACTCAACGACGCCGAACGCAACTACCATATTGCGGAGAAGGAGCTTCTCGCAATCAAGGACGCCTTCACCGAATGGAGGCATTGGTTGATGGGGGCAAGACATGTGGTATCGGTGTACACGGACCATCGGAACCTACAGTTCATGACGGCCACAAGACACCTTTCTCCCAGACAGCTGCGGTGGATGATCTTCTTTGCGGGGTTCAACTTCCGCATCACATATCGGCCGGGGACGGAAAACCGGAAGGCGGACGCCCTGTCCCGTCAATCTGCAGTTAAGGAACCATTGCCTGCGACCGAGCATTCCATCATTTCCCCGAGGATGGTATTGGGGGTTATCCAACCGGATACTTTCCTGAGGGGAATAAAGAGAGGGATCAGGTCATTCGCATGGCGGAGGTGGCTCCTCAGTCACAGAGAATGGCAGCTGAAGGACGGGATACCCCTGAAGGGTAGGTGCCTATTGATACCCACGCCTAGGCTAAGGAAACAAGCATTCATCTGGTGCCATGACTCTCCATGCGCAGGTCATTTGGGCTTTGAAAAAACGGTGGCTAGCATGGGACGGCATTTCTGGTGGCCAACCATGAGAGTGGATGTCAGGAGGTGGGGACAGGAGTGTCCTACGTGTGCTACCATGAAGGCCGACCATGGCCGAACCCAAGGGCTCTTACATCCACTTCCGACCCCGGATAGACCATGGGATAGCATATCACTGGACTTCGTGGTGGGCCTACCGGTAGACCAGGGGATGACGGCAATACTGGTGGTGGTGGATTACTTGACGAAAATGGGGCACTTCATCCCCTGCAAGAGAGTCCCTACGGCCGGGGAATTGGCGTCACTACTCCTAAAGAATGTGGTACGACTGCATGGATTACCTGGGGTGATCGTGTCGGACCGGGGGTCGCAGTTTACTGCGCAATTCTGGAAGACTTGGTGCACTGCGCTGCATGTTAAGACCGCCCTGTCCACCAGCTACCACCCTCAAACGGACGGCCAAACCGAGCGCCTGAACCAAACGCTCAAACAGTATCTGCGATGTTTTGTGGACCAGGGCAGGGAAGAATGGGTCGACTTGCTATGGGTTGCAGAGATAGCCTATAACAACGCCACTCACAGCTCCACACAGGCATCTCCGTTCTATAGCAACTATGGCCAACATCCCAGGTTCTTGCCATTTCTACATCCGTTCAGAGAGGACAGGATTCCCGCCACAGCGGACAGGGTGGCACACATAAAAGACACGTTGATGCGCTCAAGGGCTGTCCTAATAGAGGCCAAGAGAAGATACAAGGCTGCGGCAGACAGGAAGAGAAGGCCCGGGCCACTGTACCGCACTGGAGACTACGTCTGGATATCCACAAGAAACATGAGGTTTCGAAGGAACAGTGTGTTCCATCCCAAGTACATGGGCCCCTATCGAATTACCAAGTGTATGGGTCCCGTGAACGTGAAGGTGTGCTTGCCCCAGTCTTTCATGTATCATTGCTCAAACCAGCGCCCTCCAAGCCGTCTGGGACACCTAGGCCGGTATGCGTGGAGTCGGAGGTGGAGTATGAAGTGTCGGGCATACGGGCGTCCAAATGGCGCAGGGGGAAGCTGTGGTACCTGGTTGCATGGAAAGGCTATGGCCCGGAGGAGCAGTCATGGGAACCGGCTGAAGGGGTTCATGCTCCGCGCTTGGTCTCCTTGTTCCATCGGCGTTTTCCTGCCAGCGCTGGACCCGTGGGGAGCCGCTGAGAGGGAGGATGTACTGTCAAGAATTCCTGTCATGCGAGGGGAGGAAAACGGTAAGCGAGCGAAAACGGACTACATCTCCCAGGATGCTTAGCGGTTGAGAGCTTATGTAAACAGGAGAGCTGTTACATAACTCAAGGAAAACACGCCCTTATGTAAACAGGAGAGCTGTTACATAACTCAAGGAAAACACGCCCTTATGTAAACAGGAGAGCTGTTACATAACTCAAGGAAAACACGCCCTATAAAGGGAGGAACCGGGAGGTACAACGCTGTTGGATATTGTGTTTACACCGACGTACCTGCTTAGTGAAGAGCAGTGTTCCGGAGTGGTGCTCCAGTAAGGCAAGAACGGAGGTAGGTCGAGTCGTTACTCCCTGGGCCGTGTCTTGCCCCATCGTCACCTGTGAAGGACCCGGAAGCTCTACCGGATAACCATTGAGCTTCGCTTTTTGACTCGGCTGAGTCAAAGCACAGTGGCGCTTTTGCTGGTTGGAGTCGTAACTCCCAGCCCGACCAGAGATACAGGGACTGCCAGCTGTAACGCACACCAGGAGGTGTTTGCCGCGTTACAGACTCGGAAGTCCACAGGATCGATCAAGCGGCTGCTCTCGGTTCAGTCTTCTTTGCTTGTGATTGGGGTATCGGTGACGCATCACCAGGAGGTGACTCCGCGTCCCGGTGCAGTCTGAGGAAGAGGTTGAGCGGCTGCTCCCTTCAGGTAGAGACCCCGGCTGGGTGTTTCCCTGACTCCTCGATTCTTCCCAACACTCTTCGTGCCCCTCACAGCCTACCGATTGGCATTGTCGGCCATTTCATTTCTGCCCTCTGTTGGCATACGCCGGGATCGGCGTATATGCAGAGGACGGCTAGGACCATCCGTGCTGTGGGCTGGTAACGTACTTAGCCTGGAGGATTCCAGTGACTATAACCTTTGTTTATTCCTTGTATTATTTTTGCCTTCATTAAAATAACTAAACCTTCACAAGTGGTTGCGTTCTCATTATCGTGTCTGTTAAACGATCCTGAGACGTTCAGGGCGTTACAAAATATCCGACCTTAATAACACTAACTGTCTCCCGGTCGATAACAGACATGGCAACACTTGATGATGTGCTGGCTGCTTTAGCGACCGTGCAAATTGAATTGGCTGCCTCCAGGCAAGAAACAGCCGATGTAAAAGCCAGACTGGATGCTATCCAATTGGACCCGCTCACGCCCAGCACCTCCCTCACGAACCAGACCCCTGCGGTAGTAGTGGAAATGCCGGTAGCCGTCCCCTTGGCAACACCAGAGAGGTACAGTGGGGATCCTAACACAGTGCAGGTATTCCTCACACAAGTGGCGCTACATTTATCGTGCAAACCAAGGGCGTTCCCCACGAGTCAGGCTCGTGTGGCTTTCCTTATATCCTATTTGGCTGGAAACGCGGCACAATGGGCCGTACCTCTGGTGAGCAGGGACGACCCCATCTTATGTGATTGGGGTGCTTTTCGCGAGGAATTCCTGAAAGTCTTCGACAGAAGGGCTGACTCGTACACGGCGGACCGTGAAATGCTTGAGTTGAGACAGGGATCCAACGACCTGGTGCAGTATCTCAACGCGTTCCGAAGGCTGGTTGCGGAAACCAAGTGGCCTGTTGCTAAACAGACGGCGCTCTTCCATCACGGGCTGTGCGATGAGCTCAAGGACGCCGTGGCTCATATTGACCCACAACCCAAGACATGTGAGGGCCTTATCAACCTGGTATTACGGCTGGAACATAGGCTAAGTGAAAGAAAGGGGGATCATGGGAGAAAAGGAAACTCCCTTCCATCCTATGTGACAGTGGGAAGTCCTGAAACTTCCACCGCATCCAAGGGAGAACCCATGGACATCGGCGCAATACGAGCGAGCCTCACAGCCACGGAGAAAGAGTCACGCCGTAAACAAGGATTGTGCCTATATTGTGGCAAAAAAGGCCACTACGTACGTGAATGCCCTGCCAAACCGAAGACGTCACGTTATCGGGCCAACCGGTCGGTAACAGCCGTGGTGGACGTACCGGCGGAAAACTAGAGGACTCCCAGACCAAAGAAGGGGCATCTCGGAGTCACTCATCCATCCCTTCACTTTCCAACTCGGTCACTAAGGGACAACGACACCTGTTTCTCACGGTGCACGTGGGAGTGCATGACCAGTGGATACCCGTTGTGGCCATGGTGGATTCAGGGGCCACTGGCATGTTTATGGACCACAACGAGGCATGCAGGCTAGGGCTAGTGCTTCTTCCCAAAGCTGTACCCGAAGACGTCTATGCTGTAGACGGAAAGCGATTGGTGACGGGGCCCATCGGGCAGCACACGGGGGTCCTTCCGATGAGATGTGGGAGGAACCATTTGGAACAAATCGATTTTAACATCATCCGAGCGCCCCAATATGGCGTCATATTGGGATTGCCGTGGCTACAGAAACACAACCCCTCTGTGGATTGGCCAACACATCGCATCGAACTGACGTCACCGTATTGCATCCTGCATTGTGGAATAAGAACGGAATCCCTTGACGCAGATGAGAGCGGGAGTCAGACGGTGGCTACAGCGGCAGAAAAAGATGTGGCTCTCCCCCAGGCTTATCACAGTTTTGAGGATGTATTTGATGAGGTGAAGGCGGAAGTGCTACCACCACATTGACAGTTTGACTGCCAGATCGACCTGGTGCCAGGGGCCAGCGTTCCCAGCGGCAGGCTGTATGCCCTGACGGAGCCTGAAAACGTGCATCTCCGGGGGTACCTGGATAAACTCCTCAAGCTAGGATTCATCCGCCCGTCCAAGTCTCCGGCCGCCTCGCCACTCTTCTTCATCCCGAAGGCTAATGGGGAGCTGAGAGCCTGTGTGGACTTTAGGGCATTGAATGCGATAACCGTAAAGAATCGGTACCCCTTGCCTCTCATCAGTGTACTTCTGGAACAGGTCAAGAAAGCTCGTATCTACACCAAGTTGGATTTGAAAGGGGCATACCATCTGGTGCGCATGAGGGACGGAGACGAGTGGAAGACCGCCTTTAAGACCAGGTTCGGCCTTTTTGAGTACCTCGTCATGCCGTTCGGTCTGTGCAACGCCCCGGCAGCCTTTCAGTACTTTTTGAATGAGGTATTCAGAGAGGAGTTGGATATCTACGTGGTCGTATATATCGACGACATCCTCATCTATTCGTCCAGTGTGGAGGAGCACGTACACCACGTCAAAGCTGTGCTCCAAAAGCTGAGGGAAAACATGCTGTTTTGTAAACTCAGCAAGTGTGACTTCCACGTCACATCCGTGGAATTCCTCGGAGTGATGCTGAGTCCAGAGGGACAGGAGATGGCAGAACGAAAGATCAAGGCGGTGAAAGAATGGCCGGTGCCCCAAAGCGTGAAGGACGTCCAAAGTTTCATTGGCTTCGCCAACTTTTACAGGCGGTTTATAGATGGATTTTCAGGATTGGTGGCCCCAATCACACAGCTACTGAGGAAGTCCAAGGAGTTTGTCTGGTCCCCTGAAGCGAACAAAGCCTTTGAGGCCCTGAAAAGCGCCTTTGGTAAGGCGCCGGTGTTGGCTCACCCCGATCCAGATCTCCCCTACGTGGTGGAAGCGGACGCATCGGATGTAGCGCTGGGGGCTATCTTGTCCCAACGCAACCACGACACAGGGGTGCTTCATCCCGTTGCGTACATGTCCCGCAAACTCAACGACGCCGAACGCAACTACCATATTGCGGAGAAGGAGCTTCTCGCAATCAAGGACGCCTTCACCGAATGGAGGCATTGGTTGATGGGGGCAAGACATGTGGTATCGGTGTACACGGACCATCGGAACCTACAGTTCATGACGGCCACAAGACACTTTTCTCCCAGACAGCTGCGGTGGATGATCTTCTTTGCGGGGTTCAACTTCCGCATCACATATCGGCCGGGGACGGAAAACCGGAAGGCGGACGGCCTGTCCCGTCAATCTGCAGTTAAGGAACCATTGCCTGCGACCGAGCATTCCATCATTTCCCCGAGGATGGTATTGGGGGTTATCCAACCGGATACTTTCCTGAGGGGAATAAAGAGAGGGATCAGGTCATTCGCATGGCGGAGGTGGCTCCTCAGTCACAGAGAATGGCAGCTAAAGGACGGGATACCCCTGAAGGGTAGGTGCCTATTGATACCCACGCCTAGGCTAAGGAAACAAGCATTCATCTGGTGCCATGACTCTCCATGCGCAGGTCATTTGGGCTTTGAAAAAACGGTGGCTAGCATGGGATGGCATTTCTGGTGGCCAACCATGAGAGTGGATGTCAGGAGGTGGGGACAGGAGTGTCCTACGTGTGCTACCATGAAGGCCGACCATGGCCGAACCCAAGGGCTCTTACATCCACTTCCGACCCCGGATAGACCATGGGATAGCATATCACTGGACTTCGTGGTGGGCCTACCGGTAGACCAGGGGATGACGGCAATACTGGTGGTGGTGGATTACTTGACGAAAATGGGGCACTTCATCCCCTGCAAGAGAGTCCCTACGGCCGGGGAATTGGCGTCACTACTCCTAAAGAATGTGGTACGACTGCATGGATTACCTGGGGTGATCGTGTCGGACCGGGGGTCGCAGTTTACTGCGCAATTCTGGAAGACTTGGTGCACTGCGCTGCATGTTAAGACCGCCCTGTCCACCAGCTACCACCCTCAAACGGACGGCCAAACCGAGCGCCTGAACCAAACGCTCAAACAGTATCTGCGATGTTTTGTGGACCAGGGCAGGGAAGAATGGGTCGACTTGCTATGGGTTGCAGAGATAGCCTATAACAACGCCACTCACAGCTCCACACAGGCATCTCCGTTCTATAGCAACTATGGCCAACATCCCAGGTTCTTGCCATTTCTACATCCGTTCAGAGAGGACAGGATTCCCGCCACAGCGGACAGGGTGGCACACATAAAAGACACGTTGATGCGCTCAAGGGCTGTCCTAATAGAGGCCAAGAGAAGATACAAGGCTGCGGCAGACAGGAAGAGAAGGCCCGGGCCACTGTACCGCACTGGACACTACGTCTGGATATCCACAAGAAACATGAGGTTTCGAAGGAACAGTGTGTTCCATCCCAAGTACATGGGCCCCTATCGAATTACCAAGTGTATGGGTCCCGTGAACGTGAAGGTGTGCTTGCCCCAGTCATTGCGGATACACCCTGTCTTTCATGTATCATTGCTCAAACCAGCGCCCTCCAAGCCGTCTGGGACACCTAGGCCGGTATGCGTGGAGTCGGAGGTGGAGTATGAAGTGTCGGGCATACGGGCGTCCAAATGGCGCAGGGGGAAGCTGTGGTACCTGGTTGCATGGAAAGGCTATGGCCCGGAGGAGCAGTCATGGGAACCGGCTGAAGGGGTTCATGCTCCGCGCTTGGTCTCCTTGTTCCATCGGCGTTTTCCTGCCAGCGCTGGACCCGTGGGGAGCCGCTGAGAGGGAGGATGTACTGTCAAGAATTCCTGTCATGCGAGGGGAGGAAAACGGTAAGCGAGCGAAAACGGACTACATCTCCCAGGATGCTTAGCGGTTGAGAGCTTATGTAAACAGGAGAGCTGTTACATAACTCAAGGAAAACACGCCCTTATGTAAACAGGAGAGCTGTTACTTAACTCAAGGAAAACACGCCCTTATGTAAACAGGAGAGCTGTTACATAACTCAAGGAAAACACGCCCTATAAAGGGAGGAACCGGGAGGTACAACGCTGTCGGATATTGTGTTTACACCGACGTACCTGCTTAGTGAAGAGCAGTGTTCCGGAGTGGTGCTCCAGTAAGGCAAGAACGGAGGTAGGTCGAGTCGTTACTCCCTGGGCCGTGTCTTGCCCCATCGTCACCTGTGAAGGACCCGGAAGCTCTACCGGATAACCATTGAGCTTCGCTTTTTGACTCGGCTGAGTCAAAGCGCAGTGGCGCTTTTGCTGGTTGGAGTCGTAACTCCCAGCCCGACCAGAGATACAGGGACTGCCAGCTGTAACGCACACCAGGAGGTGTTTGCCGCGTTACAGACTCGGAAGTCCACAGGATCGATCGAGCGGCTGCTCTCGGTTCAGTCTTCTTTGCTTGTGATTGGGGTATCGGTGACGCATCACCAGGAGGTGACTCCGCGTCCCGGTGCAGTCTGAGGAAGAGGTTGAGCGGCTGCTCCCTTCAGGTAGAGACCCCGGCTGGGTGTTTCCCTGACTCCTCGATTCTTCCCAACACTCTTCGTGCCCCTCACAGCCTACCGATTGGCATTGTCGGCCATTTCATTTCTGCCCTCTGTTGGCATACGCCGGGATCGGCGTATATGCAGAGGACGGCTAGGACCATCCGTGCTGTGGGCTGGTAACGTACTTAGCCTGGAGGATTCCAGTGACTATAACCTTTGTTTATTCCTTGTATTATTTTTGCCTTCATTAAAATAACTAAACCTTCACAAGTGGTTGCGTTTTCATTATCGTGTCTGTTAAACGATCCTGAGACGTTCAGGGCGTTACAGTGACAGAGAGTAAAAGGTGAGTAAAACAATATTGTGATGACATACAATGCCATATCTCCGCCAAAGGAATTGTTCTTAAGTTTAGACCAAGAAGAGATGAGGAGTTTGATTATCCAAACATTCCCAACCACTTGCCCAAAATGTTACGATGTTTGGCTGGGCATCCTTTGGCCTTGCACAGTGGCTGTTCTCATGTTGCACACCAATCTATTCTTTTGCGCCATTTGGCTATGCTTGGTGGAACGGGATTCTTCCATACCGCTGCGATGTCTCGTTTGGCCACCACAAGGGTGGTGCCCAAGAATGATTTGTCTGCTCTAGATACATCCAACCCATCTGTGACTCCCAGTGGTATATTCGAGGGGTTGTGAGGGACCTCCCACCCCAGCACTTCCGTGAATTCCGCTTCCAGTGACTCCCAGTAGGAGGCTATGAGGGGGCAAGACCACACCATATGGTAAAAGTCCGCTGGTTCTACCCCACAGCGTGTACAGGATGGGTGTGGCATTAGGCCTACCCTATGGAGGCGGTCAGGAGTGAGATAGTAGGTGTGCAGGTAGTATAACTGGATAATGCAGAGTTTGGCTGAGACAGCGATTGTTTTGGGATCTCTCCAGTCGTCATCTTCCAGAGCACCCAGCCAGGTCTCCCATCGATTCCTGAGCGAGTCGAGGGAGGTGGGGCTGTTGTTAGTTAAGGAACGATAAATTAGTGATAACCCCCCACTCCCCAGGTCTCCCATTGTGATTTGTGCTTCGAAGGGGCTGTGTTCTGGAAGCAATGTGCCAGTTACTATGTGTACATTGAGGGAGTGACGAAGTTCTAGGTATTTATAAAACTGTGATAGGTGGAGTGAGTGTCTGGTTTGAAGGTCTGAGAACAAACGTATATGGTCACCATCCCAAACATCGCCCAGTTGCGAGATTCCAATGAGGTCCCAGCCTCGGAATCCCTCCAAACTTCCCACCTCTTGAAGCCATGTGCCCTGCCAGAGTGGGGTTTGCTGGGTCAGCTTATTCTCCCAGCGGGCATGGTGCATGGAGGCACGCCAGGCCAGTAAAACCGCACGGGTCACTGTGGGTAACGTCCTGGGAATTCGTCCACCATTGTCATGGCGCATCAGCGGGGGGCACAGCTTTGTTAATGAACACTGCCAGAATTTCACGTTCCGAGAATGTTCCTGTAATTCATTGCAACTACAATTCCCATGATTCCAATGAGACATTCTGCCGTGCACCAGCGTGGCCACGTCGGAGGAGGAAACAGAACAAAGAGCTTCCGGTTCAGGGTTCCTTGCCGTTTATATTAGATCGGAGTTCCTGAACGGACACAGAGAGAGGTTCGGTAAGAGTGCATGGTGCACCAAACTTCTATTCTCGTTTTACTCTTGCAATTTGGAAACTGCCTGTGTGCGAGTTGCGCATGGTGCGGTTCTGATTTTCTCGCTATTCTCTCGTGTTGGCGAGTCGAGGCTTCGACTCCTGCAGAGAGAACGGGCGGTCTTGTTGTTCCCTATTAAATTGAGTGCCCGTATACCAGGAACATTTCTTTTCCGTATTCTCGAAGGAGATATTGGAGAATTGGTACACTGCTGTTCTTTCATGTTGGAGAGCCGAGGGCTTGAGGCTTATGCAGAGAGAGCAATCCATTGACATTACAGGAGGCATTAATAGCCATTTGAATGGTTCTTTTCAGAAAGCTCATGTTAAGAGATATTGGTGTCAGAAAGCCTATTACAATGAACTATATTTGGTTACTCGATTTATCTACTATCGTACCCAGGATACGAAGGGTACCATCGTTATTGCAATTATTTTTCTTGACTTGATTAATACATTGAACAAGAGCAAATAGCCAGTGTTGACATTACTGGTGGTGGTCTCTATGTTTTATGTTTCCTACAGCAGGGGTTGTTCGAGAGTTCCAGGATTTCCAAGACTCTCCGCCCCTGTAAGACTTCTCCTTTATATATTGTGGGTAGGTGTGTATCATTGGTTTTCCCACTACTTCAGTGCTGACAATGCAGTACATGTAAAGAAGTATCCATCTGATGTAGTGTTAAATTTGTCTATTCCTCTCCACCCCAGAACGCAGAGTGGATAGCATGAATCCATTCTTCCATAGTTTATTTAAGGCAACACTCTCTAGGGTTTGAGAGTACGCATATGATCTTTGGTATTATTGGTGTTTTTTTAGTTACAGGTCTCCTTCCCTGCTGTCCCCTTCCTTCCCAACCCCGCTTGATCACTCCATTAAGTCTGTAGTACATGAACCAGACCCTGGAGCTATTAGGAGGTGGATGAAGGAGAGTAGAATCTGCACTTATGTTGCCCCCACTTTTTTTCTGATGTATACACTGGTTTCTGGCTATAGTCTGGCTGGGTCCCTGCTAATCAGGGCCCCAGTCTCTCTGTTCTCTCTAAACAACTTGGTGTGCATATTAGATGCACTAGTGATTGGATACTGTGGTACCTTATGAGCCCCTAGTATTGGTACCTTAGCTACCTAGGGCATTGGTACTTCACATGCCTACCAGGGGCTGCAGCATATATTATGCCACCCCTGGGAAGCACTCTCAATCTGACACCACCGGCCTGCTACTGCAGCCTGTGTGAGGTAGTGTTAGCACTCCTCACAGAGGTATAGGTTCCTATATCTCACCATACACACACATATAAACCTATCAGTCACCCTTATAGCAGGCCCTATCAATCCTGAGGGCAGGGTGCTTGCTTTACTATGTGAGGGGGTGCTTCTGCATGAGCAGGACCCCTCTGCAGCTGGCAGAGTCTATTCTCTGCTGCTGTTTGTGGATGCGGTTATACCATATACTCTTAAGTGCATTACAACCTTGCGGTAAATGCTAACTTTGGAATGACTGCATCAAAACATGTCGTGTTTGGTGTCAAACAACTTGGAATCATACCCCCACACCAGTAACTGGTGTGGGAGTATGATCCCACCCTTCAGAGGGGATGACATATACCCACTGTACTTAAACGACAGAAATCTAAAAGAGCTCTGGCATCACAAAATGGATGCCACCAGCACAGACACTGGGCTGGCCTCCTGCTGCTGAACGAAACTCGCAGTTGAGGAAGCCCAACAAAAGGCATCCTGTCACAGGGAGGTGTCACGACCTTCCAGACAGGATTTAGTGTATTGGAGCTGCGTGGGTTCACTCTTAGAGTGCTTTGAAGTCCTGCACTGGGGGAGCAGTAGGCTCCTCTGTGCATATGCCAGCTCAAACCGGTTTAGGGGCTACCTGCCACTGCTCTGGCGCGAAACTGGGCAAAGGGAAGTGGGTGTAACCACCCCCTACCCTGACCCTCCTAGAGCAGTGATCATAGAGCTAGTCCCTCCCCTATCTCCACTATAAGATAGCAAGCATTGCCATTGCAAAGCAGATAACCCTGGATGACGCTCTACAAAGAAGAATCCTGGCCCTTCGACGTTCCACTACATTTGGAAGACAGAAGAATCTCCCTTGGAGTCAAGGAGTGACTCCCCTGCTTGAAAGGCACCAAAAACCTTAATCAACGGTTGCAAACTTTCCCGCTCCCGCCGGAGTTCGAAGTCCCTGCTGCCCTGGAAGTGGATTTTCTGACTTCTCCGCGGCCATTGTGAGTCCCCAGCGAAGCTGTGGCGAGTGGACCCCACGAGTGACGAGGAACAGCAATACCCGGGGACCGTGCACTATTGTCAAGTGCAAACCCTAAACAACGTTCTACTAACTTGTGACCATTTGTGGCCCAAGCCTCCAGCAGGTCTTGCACCAAAAATCAGCTGCCTACCCCGTCCCGAGTGACCGTGGGCTCCCGTGAAGCATTTCCTGAGGCGGTGTCTTTGCGATCACTTGCCCGTTGGCTAGTGGGTCCCCCGAAGACTTTCTCATCAACTCAAAGGGCTCTCCTGGTTGCTCCAGGCCTGCCCTCACTAACCCTTGCTGGGTGAGTCCCTCAGACCTTGCTGGTCTGCACCATCGACTTTCTTCAGTCTACATAAGACTTGCAGTTGCCAAGGCTTGTTGGCTCCAATCCGGTTGCCGACACCGTCTTCAGCTGCAGACGTCGTGGGACACTCCGAATCCAGCTGCTGGTCATCGTCGATCCTTCCTGGACCTCGTGAGCAAAGAGTCAAAACACCATCAACGACCTAAATCAACGCGACATCTGTGGTCATCCATCTTGCTGGCCACCGGTCACTGGCAAGTCACCTTGAATACTGTCCCTTCAATTTTCAGGTCTTCTACATCTTCAATCCATCTTCGGATTCCACCGGGCACTTCTCCAGTCGTCGCAAACAGCAAGTCTTCTCTGGTCTCCATTGAAAACAGCGACTCGACCCGACACCAAAAGACACCTATGCACCCGGCTTCCCTGGGTGAGGTAACTCGTGCTCTCCGGTGCCCTAGTGTGTGTTGGCCCTCGAAGTACTTACCTTGTAAGTGGCTTGCTTGTTGACTTCCTCGAAGTACCCTAGAACTTTAAAAATCAAACCGCAACTTGCTCCATTGAAACCAATAGGGAAACCGCGGCTGTGTTCACACACTGCACGCGTCTCCCGTGGGCTTGTTACTTACCTGCTAACACTGCAGTAGTGAAGTTGACTCGGAGTCGTCGTAAATAAGAATGGGGCTGGCGTCGCCGAAGAGCGATGTTGGCACTGGGAGCATCGACATAGGGACCAGTGCCGAAGAAGGTTGCGTTGGCATGACCAGTGCCGATCCGGAATCAGATCCATGAGATCGCACCAAACCAAAGCTGGAGCTGTCGGCAAGGAGCCTGATAGGTCCTCCCCTGACCCTGCAGGGCCCAAAGACGCTCTGGAGGGGTCCACCTGCTCAAATACTCGGTGCATGGCCTCATAAAACTCCTAATTTCAGCAGGGGTAGCTCCGGCTCTCGAAAACGTAGAGACTCAATCAAGCTGCAGGTTCCTTACCTTTGAATTTCTCAGGAGTCAGGCTGGATTCGGAAACTTTTGCTGAGCAATACCCCTTGCGTGCTCCATCGGGTGGCTTCATTCAGCTCCGTGTGACGTCGGCGGCGTCGATAGCATCGGTTATGACGTCGCAGTCACAAGATATGCGCCACCCACGCGCACGGACGTCAGTACTTTTCGTTTATTTCCACACAAGAAGCGCAGAGCCATGAAGTAACTGACGCAGTCATGTGCAAAACTAGGGCCCTGAGAGGGTGTGGACTGGGAGGCAATGAAGTAGGATGTGCTCTCCCTACTCTGTCTTTCCGAGGCCCATCGAAACGCCATTGACCCCCATAAGACAATCGAGCTGGCATCCTACAGCCTTACCGACTCCTGTCACGGCCCCACATTTGACTGAGGGGGTCGGATAATTCGACGAGGGGGCCTGGAGCGGCCTAAGTGATGGGGAGGCCTGTTGCAGAGGAGGCGGATCGTCGGCGCCATCTTTTCCCCGGGGGCTGTGCGGAGGTGCTGGGGTGAGCCCGCCCCAATCTGGGCTTATTGGCAGGGGCTCCCCTTGTGATTTGCCAAGAGGGGGTCCCTGAAGCTGATTGATGTAGCGCCCGTCGGTGCCGACGGCGTTGTGGATCGACCCAACCTGTAGCGAGCCAGGTAGCTGGCTGCCCTTTCCCCTGCCTGGGATCGCACTCCCCGCCCCTCAGAGATGAGGGCCTTGCCACCAGAGAGTGGGCAACCTACCTGCTGCGTGGAGCTTTGCTGAGGCCAATGCGGATCCCTGCTGTGGGCCTACATCAGCAACTGCAACGCCGTGCCTTCTACAGTGAGTGCAGTGAAGATAGCGGGTCAAGCGTCCCAGAGCATGGACCAGATCGGAGGCAAAACCAAGGGGCGGCTGGGACCCAGGACACCCTGCTGCTGTCAGCGAGATCGTCATCTGGGCCCTCTGGAGATGGACGGCTCCCTACTCCCTTGGGATTGACGAGTGGACATGCCTCTTCACTGCTTAGGGCTTTGCAGGGCTGCCCGGGAGACTGCGGCCTGGGACGAGCCAGGCGGCCTACCTGAAGGGACACGAGGTAGGGGCAGTGGTGCCAGCAGCTGAGGACCTGGATGGTCCGAAGCATGTGGAAAAGCCCGGGGTCTGAAGGCGGTGAACAACACGATGCAGTGAAACCCTAGAGATTTACCGGCATTGTTACCCACAACTGGGGAGTGCTGTACATGATGGGGGGGGCCCTGGATGTTGTTGATTAAATTAGACGACCAGCCCCATGCTCAGCAATCCAGTATAGCTTATAAATTGCCTGGCACTATTGCTACACTTGCAGGGGTGCAGACTCTTGTTGGACTCCACCTGGGCGGCTCGGGTGAGGGGCCCTCAGGCAAACCAGAACAGTGTCATGAACTCCCCCAGCGGGTTTGAAGAGCTTAAGTGCCAACCTCCGCAAGATGAAGAAGTCACAATTGGACCCTGTTGGTCTGTTGTCACCATTTGTTCTGATGTGTGTTTTCTTGCAGGTTATGTGGGGCATGAGGGATGGTATAGCTGCTCCAGCCGGCCTCGGTGGGTGAGTGTGGGATCCGGCTTCCGCATTGCTAACTATCCCTTTCCCAGCCCTTTTGACAGGTCTTCGGCACATTTGGCTCCTGGGTACACTTCTGCTACCTACATCGCTGGGGATTAGGCAGAGTGGAGTTGAGTCACTCACCCCTTGTCAAGCAGGCAGCACTTCTACACTTATTTGCCTCCTTTCATATGCAACACTTAATGCGCACTTCCCGACTTTACACTTACTCTGGGCGACCTCAAACTGATATCCCTGAATGTGCGGGTCTTAAGCTCTCCAAACAAATGTAAACAAATCTGGTGCTATGTTCTGCAGCATGACCGGATGTCCTCCTGCTTCAGGAGACCCATTTGATGGGAGCTGACCGCCATCATATGTGTTAAAAATGGGGGTCTCTAGTTGGCAGAGGTAGGTACCTTTGTCCAAATAGGGACCCTTGCTTCTAGTCAGGGTAAGAGGGATGCACTTCTAAAATAATCCCCTGCTCACCCCCTTGGTAGATTGGCACGAGCAGACAGGCTTATCTCAGCATACAGTAATACAGTGAAAACACTACAAATGGACACCACACTAGTTTAGAAAAATAAGTAATCTTTATCTAAACCAAAACAAGACCAAATAACAAAAATCCACAATACAGAAAAAAGATTACTTTCAGATGGTAGAAATAGTTCAGTTCAAAGCAATTTTTAGATGCAACACTTTTCTCACAAAGTACCTTGGATGCGTCACGCAAGCAAACTAAACGGGCCGCAGGGAAGGTGATGCGTCAGTTCCTTACACTCAAGGGAGGTGATGCGTCGGTTCCTTGCTCCGGGGGAGGTGATGTGTCGGTTCTCACTGCAGCGCAGCAGAGGTGATGCTTCAGTTCCACACCGGAGAGGAGGTGATGCGTCGGTTTTTTACTGTGTAGGGAGGTGATGCGTCAGTTTCTTACTGGGTCCCCCAACGATGAGAAAAACTTGGCACCTCGGCGTCATGTGACGATCCGGAACGATGCGTGAACTCTTGCAGCCGCACAGCAGGCCTTGCATCAAAATCGGTGTGGTGATCTCGGAGATCGGTGCACTCGAAGCGGTGTGCGACGATTCCTTGAGCCGCGGGCAGGCACTGCGACGATTTCCTCGGTGATGCGTCAGTAACAAGTGTGGATGCGTCTCCCTTCTCGCATTTTGTTACTTTTCCAGCTCCCAGCGGAAAACAGTCTCTAGAAGTCCAAAACAGCAGAAGGTACCTCTCTGCAGGTCAGAAATCCCAACAAGGAAGTTCAGGGGAGCTGGGGGTGAAATCTTTGTGTCCCTGAGACTTCAGAACAGGAGGCAAGCTCAGTTTCAAGCCGTTGGTGATCTTCATCAAGCAGGGGACACAGCAAACAGCAAAGTCCTTTTCTCCTTTCCTTGGCAGCAAATAGCCACTGCAGGCCAACGCCAGACAGTAAACAGCACTGGGGAAGTATTCCTCCTCAGCTGCTCCGGCTCTTCTCCTTCGCCAAGGAACCTCTTGATTCCCAGAAATGATCTAAAGTTCTGGGGTCAGGGGCCTAATTTTTATACTACAAAATCCATTGATCTCTGGTGGCAGAGAAGCCCTGTGCTCAGTCCAAACCGGTACTGTCCTCTCTGGAGCATCTGCCTGGCAGGAGGTCGAGACAGCATTGTCCTTGGCAAACCAGGCCCATTCAGGTGAGAGGAAATCTCCTCTCCCTACTCTAATTGCAACCCAGGTCTATTCAGCCCAGCCCTGACACATCAGGCTCTCTGGAGCTACTGCTCCTCCCCAGCCCCTGTTTCACTCCAAAGCCAGACAAGCTAAACACAAACCTTGCAGAGGCACATTGGATGGCCAAGCAAGAAAATGCCTACTTTCTAAAAGTGGTATTTTCAAACACAGAATATAAAAATCACCCGCACTAAAAGATGCATTTTAGCATTCTGAGTTCAGGCATATCAAACTTTATTTTCCTACCTTGTTCCCAGGGGTAGTTATGTTTATAAAATGTTATAAACAATCTCCACATTCTATCCTATGTGAACAGGTAGCCTTGCAATAGTGAAAAACAAAATTAGCAGCAATTCACTATTAGGACATGCCACACACACCAGGGCATGTCCTACCTTTTCACATATACTGCACACTGGGGTACCTTTGCCTACCTTAGGGGTGACTGACATGTAAGAAAAGGGAAGGTTAGGACCTGGCACATGGGTGCACTTGCCAAGTCGACATGGCAGTACTAGACTGCACACAGACTCTACAATGGCAGGCCAGATTTATATTTACAGGCTGCTTATGTGGGTGGCACAATCAGTACTGTAAGCCCACCAGCAGCATTTGATTTACAGACCCTGGGTCCACACAGTGCACTGTACTAGGGACTGCCTAGTAAATCAAATCAGCCAATGATGGAAAAACCAATCCATAACAACAAGTTACAGGGAGAGCATATGCACTTTAGCACTGATCTGCAGTAGTAAAGTGCCCAGAGCCATAAAACAAAAACATGTCAGTAACAGGAGGCCAAAAAGCCGCTGAAAAAGTCAGGTCTAACAGTATGGCACATCCGAAATACCCTAAATGACACTGGGCATACACGACTTCCAAAACACTGGGGGTGGGCATTCCCAAAGGCAAACTTTTATACATCTTGGTGACAGAGGTCCACAATAAGGAGGGTCGCTATTTGCTATTACACCTTCTCTGGGGACAGCGCAAACGGACGACACTTAATACCAAATACTTTACAGGATGCATACATTAGGCGTATCCTGCGAGAGTGATTAGAGTGGGT
The DNA here is from genome assembly GCF_964204655.1 of Triturus cristatus. Classification (NCBI taxonomy): domain Eukaryota; kingdom Metazoa; phylum Chordata; class Amphibia; order Caudata; family Salamandridae; genus Triturus; species Triturus cristatus. The sequence goes on along the minus strand of NC_140581.1, from coordinate 1,182,100,330 downwards.
GGAGGGTGACATCATAGTTTGTGGGGAATTTAATCTGGTGTGGGACCCTTCACTAGATCTAAGCGGAACAAACTTTCAGAACACTGGGGTTATGTCTTTGCGCTTCAAGAGGAATATAGAGGACTGTGACCTTGTAGACGCATGGTGCTATAAGCATCCTGACACATGAGATTACTTCTTTTAGTCACATGCCTACGGTTCCTACTCCCGCATAGATTACGCTTTCACCATTCCTTCTCTCCTCCCTTGCCTAAGTAAGGCGGAGCTCTCTCCGACATCTCCATCTCAGATCATGCACATTTAGAGCTCAGATGGGCTGCTAATGGGACACAACCTGGGGACACACCACGCTGGCGTCTGCCCCACATCTTCTACGCAATTCTGTGAATGTGGAGGAGATATGTAAAGGAATCACAGACCACTTTACACCTAACAAGCTCCCCAAATCCTCCCTCCACACACTCTGGGATGGGTTTAAAGCTATAAGGGGCACGACTACGTCCATGCAATTGCGAGGGGGCGGGAGGCGAGGTTTGTAGAGTCAAAGCTGTCGGCAGATATTAAGCAGCTGGAACACCTCGACAAAACTGCTCCCTCCCGTCAGAACAAGCAACAGCTAGCTATTTTACATGGTCAATTGCGCGCACACCGGACAGAAAAGGTGGAAGGAGCACTCCTGGCTCTCCAACAGCGATATTATGAGGGGAGGACAAGGTGGGCAGGCTTCTAGCCCGCAAGCTGTGTCATACACGGGCCAAGACACATATTGCTAAGATCCAGACGGGGGACCTGGAATGGGCTACTGCGGAAAGGGATAAATTGGAGGCCTTTCAGGTTTACTACCAACAGTTATACTCCCAGGAAGACCCCTCCCCCCACACAGCTTCACTCATATCTCGCTGAGTTGGAATGGGACCCCTACACCCGCAACACACTTCCCTTTTAGATGAACCGATCCCTGCTGAAGAACTATGCACTGCAGTCTGGGCCCTTCCTTTCGGCAAAACACCTGGTCCTGATGGACTCCCGGTCCTTTTCTACCGGCTCTTTCTGCCCCACTTTCAGAAGCATCTCCTGTGACTTTTCAACTCCTTCACACAGGACACGGGCCTTACACCCACAATGGCAGCTGCCGAAATATCTCTCATACTAAAACCCTGTGCTCCTCTTATCGCCCCATAGCCTTACTTAATACAGATGATAAACTCTTCAATAAAATACTAGCTGCTCGACTGGAACCATACCTACCAGGCCTTATCAGTCCTGATCAAGTGCATTTCTTTTGCCAGCGGCAGGGGGCAGACAATGTTCGCCGCATACCACACTTAGTGGAAAAATCACAATGTTTTGATATCCCGGCATGCTTGATGCAGAGAAGACCTTGGGCAGGGTGTACTGGTCATATCTCCATGCAGTGCTGAATAAAACAGGGCTCGGACAGGGCCTCATCACCAGAATTATGGTCCCATACATGGCGCTGGTGGCCTGTATCCACGTTAATGGGCGAACCACAAGATCTAGATCTCTTCACCGGGGTACGCAGCAGGGGTGCCTGCTGTCGCCCTTACTGTTCGCCCTGGAGGTTGAACCACTTGCTATCAAAATCTGCAATACGGACACGGTAAAAGGCATACCTTTTAGTGGCCAAAGGCAAAAGATAAGCCTGTTTGCGGACGACCTCCTGCTCACGCTGACGCAAACCTGAGATATCCCTGCCCAGCGTTGTGGAGTGCCTACAGGCCTTTGAGGCTATCTCTGGTTTCAAGATTAATATGGCCAAGTCGTCGGTGCTCAGTTTTACTATACTGGCCAGAGATGTAAGAACCTTACAGAACCTAGTGCCTTTCCAGTGGTCTTTGGACTCCAAAAAATATTATGCCTTAATATCACTCCCACACTCACTTCCTGGTCTCCAGCCAACTGGCTTTCCCTCCGCCGCTCCATCCTGGCTGATTTTCAGAGGTGGAATCCCCTTTACATCTCCTGGCTGAGGCATATGAATGTCATAAAAATGAACGTACTCCAGAGAGTCCTCTATTAATTTCAGACACTACCCACGTCAATCCCGCATGACGATATCCTTCGTCTACAAAGGGACATTCACACTTTTTTATGGAATGGGAAACCACCCTTAGTAGCCCACTCCTTGCTGATATTGCCACGCAATAGGGGTAGTTTGGCCTGCCCCAAACTCCTAGAATATTACTGGGGAGCCCACACACAAAATGATTCTGAATGGGCAGTACGGGAAAGGGAGAAGCACGGATTCCACATGGACCACGCAGTGGCGTGTAGGCCCCTGTGGCACCTCGCTTGGCTGCATAAATATGCCCGACCATGCAGTGCGTGTGTTGCCACACCATGATGGAAAGTGTTGGAGATTAGGGACAAGGTCGCCCTAAAGATAGTACTGACTACTTTCCCATTCCCTCATACCCCTTTTGCCCACCACACAGCCTTCCCTCTGAACTAGCACCCCCTTCTATTAGAAGTTGGAGTGAAGGGGATTGCCGGATGCTGCAGAACCTCTTCAGAGTCAGAGGTGTTATGAAGACGTTAGACGAATGCAGGGTGGAATTTAAACTTCAAGTCACCACGCGACTCCAATACCACTAGCTGCAGCACTGGGCGCGGCATCCTGAGGTTTACCCAGTGGCTACCCATCCCAACGCCCTCTTTGAGAAGCTTGTGGAAACCTTTGATGGTACACGAGGACTAATATCCAATACCAATCAGGTGCTACAACATTCAGCCCCGATTTGCACTCATAAGTATCAATCCAGATGGCACAACACAGTTCCAGAAGAAATAATACCCAAACAGTGGGAGACGTTGTGGCGGGACGTACCCAAAACCTATCATAGTCTCTCTCTACATAAGATTGAATATAAATGGATGTTGTAATGGTAATATACTCTCACTTGCCTGTCTACCAGTTATTTGGATGTCTCCCCCTTATGTTGGCGCTGCGTAGAGGGTGAGGGGACCTTCTGTCATATTTAGTGGTCCTGTAGAGTGATTGCTACATACTGGAAGGAGATACTGGGACATATTAAAAAGCATTTTAGGCTTTTCTCTCCCTTGCTCATACCCTACGATTTTCCTAGGCATCTGCCCTTCTAATTTGGCCGCAATGACCCATGCAGACTGGACACTCATTGGTCATCTACTCTTGGCAGTGTGACAACTTAAAGCACTTATGTGGAAGCAACCAGCGCCTCCCTCTATTGCAAACTAGTTTACTTGTGTGTGGCATCGCCTAGCAAATAAGCGGATAACTCACAACCTAACCAACAGTGCCAAAAAGTTCAAACTTCTGTGGAGGCCCCTAATCCACAAACTCATGTGCATAAAGAACAAGTTACTTACCTTCGGTAACGCTTTTTCTGGTGGATACAGTATGTGCCTGTGGATTCCTCACCTTGTGAATATCCCCTGCGCCAGCAACGTTCGGAAACTTTTGTAGCAGTCCACGCCGATAGGGTCGAAGACGACGTCACAGAGACACGGCTCCGCTCGCGACTCCGCTGACGTCACCGGCTCCATAAGAAGACCTCGTCGGCGTGATGACGTCAGTTCCGCCCTTTTTTTCCGTGCCTTCGAGGCACACGGACGGACTGACAGCAATATATACACAGTATACACAGTACATAATATATAAAGCAACACACACAGTGTGGAGAATAAGTAGAAAGGCAAAAGAAATAACACCATGCCTTTGACAGTAACAAAACACATTTTGAAACACCATCATATACTTAAGGTATACAAGGGTGGACAACGGGGAGGCGGGTGGGTCAGTGAGGAATCCACAGGCAGATACTGTATCCACCACAAAAGGCGTTACCGAAGGTAAGTAACTTGTTCTTCTGATGGATACATCTGCCAGTGGATTCCTCACCTTGTGAATAGATTCCCACAGCAGTCCCACTCCCGGAGGAGGGTGTCCACCCTTCTATACCAGAAAGTCCTGAAGGACGGAACGAGCAAAGTGTCCGTCTCTCCTCACCTCGGTGTCCAAGCAATAATGTTTTGCGAAGGTGTGAAGGGAGGCCCAAGTTGCCGCCCTACAAATGTCCTCCACAGGAACACCCCTAGTCAAAGCAGAAGTGGAAGACTTTGCTCTAGTGGATTGAGCCCTTAAACCCTCTGGAGGTTCCTTACCAGCCAGGGAGTAGCATATCTTGATGCACAAGACAATCCATTTGGAAAGGGTGCGCTTGTGCACGGCTCAACCTTTCCTGCAGCCAACAAAGCCCACGAAGAGCTGGTCATCAACTCTGAAGTCTTTAGTCCTGTCCAGATAGAAGCTCACTGCCCTCTTAGGGTCCAAGCGGTGAAGTCTCTCCTCCTCCTTGGAAGGGTGAGGGGGAGGATAGAAGGAAGGAAGGGTTATGGACTGCCCCAGATGGAAGGGAGTTACCACCTTAGGCAGAAATACAGCCCTGGTCCTGAGTACCATTCTTTCAGCATGAATGGTCAAGAACGGGGGTTTTGAACTTAGAGCTTGAAGCTCACTTACCCTCTTTGCCGAGGTGATCGCAGTGAGAAAAACCATCTTAAAAGACAACAATCTCAAGGGACACTTATGTAAGGGCTCGAAGGGAGAACCCATAAGATAAGTCAAGACAAGGTTTAAGTCCCATTGAGGCACAATAAAGGGAGTAGGAGGAAACCTGTTTGTGAGGCCCTTAAGAAAACGAAGAACAATAGGTGATTTGAATAATGACGGCTGATCCGGCAAGCAAAGGAAAGCCGACAAAGCCGATAAGTATCCTTTCACAGTAGCCAGAGCAAATCCTTGCTGAGCAAGAGAAGGGCAAACTGTAGAATGTTAGATAGACGAGCCTTCAAAGGATCAATTGACTTCTCTCCACACCAAAGTACAAATTTAGACCACCTATAGGAATATATAGATTTGGTGGAATGACGTCTGGCAGACAAAATTACATCTACCACATCAGGCGGGAGAGAAAAAGAATTCAGGTTGCCCCGTTCAATCTCCAGGCATGAAGGTGTAAGCTCTGGAGGTGGGGGTGTAGAACCTGCCCCTCCGACTGCGAGAGGAGGTCTGCCCTCAGAGGGAGACGGAGCGGAGGGCACAAGGAAAGGTGGTGAAGATCTGTGTACCACACCCTTCTTGGCCAATCCGGGGCGATCAATATGACTTGGGCCAGGTCTTGGCGAATCTTCCTCAGAACCCGAGGAATCAAGGGTATGGGAGGAAACGCGTAAGGAAGTCGAGAGCCCCAACTCAACTGAAATGCGTCCCCCAACACTCCCTGCATCGGATACTGGAGACTGCAAATGACGGGCAGTGAGCATTCTCGTGAGTGGCGAACAGGTCCACCCGAGGAGTTCCCCACGTCCGAAAGACGTGACGAACCACCTCTGGATGGAGCCTCCATTCATGGTCGGCGGAGAACTGCCGACTGAGACTGTCCACACGTACGTTTAGAACCCCGGCCAGATGATTTGCCATCAGACAAATCTGATGGTCCTGAGCCCAGGACCATAGACGCAGAGCCTCTCTGCAGAGACAAAGAGACCCCACTCCTCCCTGTTTGTTGACATACCACATCGCGGTAGTGTTGTCTGTCAGGACTTGAACAGACTGACCGCGAAGGGAAGGGAGGAAGGCCTTGAGTGCCAAACGAATCGCCCGCAATTCCAGAAGGTTGATGTGAAGCAACCTTTCCTCTGGAGACCAAAGACCCTTGATCTCCAGATCCCCCAGATGAGCACCCCACCCAAAAGTGGATGCATCCGTAATCACTGTGGCCACCGAAGGAGGCAGATGAAAGGGCTTTCCTTGAGACAGATTGCCCTCCACGCTCCACCAAGACAGATCCGCCGCAACCTCTCTGGAGATCCTCACAGACTCCCTGAGATCTCCCTTGTGCTGATACCACTGCCTGCGGAGGCACCACTGGAGCGCCCTCATGTGTCAGCGTGCATGGTTGACCAACAGAATGCAGGAAGCAAACAGACCGAGCAGGCGAAGGACTTTCAGAACTGGAACGACCGCTCCATTGAAAAACAAAGGAATCATTTCCTGTATGTCGAGAATCCTTTGAGGAGGAGGGAATGCTCGACACACAGTAGTGTCCAGCACCGCACCTATGAACAGGTTGCGCTGAGAGGGCACCAGGTGAGATTTGGGCACGTTTAACGAGAAACCCAATTTGTACAACAGCTGAGTTGTATCCTGCAGATGATGTAGCACCTTCTCTGGCGACTCCGCTTTTATCAGCCAGTCGTCCAGATAGGGGATAACCGAGATCCCCGACCTTCTGAGATGGGCTGCCACCACTGCCATCACCTTCGTGAAGACTCGGGGTGCAGTAGTAAGACCAAACGGAAGGACCACAAACTGATAATGTTGCGATCCTACCGTAAACTGGAGATACTTCCTGTGCGACTTCAGGATGGGGATGTGGAAATACGCATCCTGCAAATCAATCGACACCATCCAGTCCTCCTGATTCAGCGCTTGAAGAACCTGAGCAAGGGTGAGCATCTTGAACTTCTCTTGCTTTAGAAAAAGATTCAAGATTCTGAGGTCCAATATCGGACGCAATCTGCCCTCCTTTTTCGGAATCAGGAAATACAGGGAGTAGCATCCCTGACCCCTCTCCTGCTCTGGAACCACCTCTATCGCACCTTTTTGAAACAACTTCAGGACTTCCTCCTGCGGGAGAAGACGGTGATCCTCCGAGCAAGCCCCTTGACAAGGAGGGTAATTTAGAGGGAATTCCCGAAAGGGAAGGGCGTACCCATTTTCTACAAGATCCAGAACCCAGAGGTCTGTAGTTAGAGATTCCCAATCTTGCAGAAAATGGGTAAGCCGGCCACCCACAGGACCAGCACCCATGGATATCCCAGGAACAATGATAACTACACCAGGGAAGCTGGGTGAATAGGTGTAAAGTGATGTTGGAAACTGCCGTAGACCACAATGGTGGACTTCAGTGAAGATGCCGTTGGCGAAGAAGGTGCAAGAGTCCAGTGGAATCCAAGGGTGGATTCTTGAAGAAGAGTACCTTCAAGCAGAGGGGACAGAGTCTATGCCACTTGGGAGTGACCAGGAGGCACGGGAGAGCAATGACAACCAATAAACAAAGATGCAGGAGTGTTGACGGTGACCTGGTCGCTGCAGCTGTGAGGACCAGGCAATGCTGTGGAAGATCAGGATCAATGTACGGTGTTCTTCGGGGTCACCAACAAACCTTGGCATCAGCAACAGATGAGGAAAGCGAAGAAGGTGCAGTGTCGGGACAAGCAAGGTCCAAGGGACTCACCAAAGTGCAGGAAAGTCAGAGCAGGCCCCGAGCAAGAAGGGGAGCCCACTGGAGCCAAAGAAGACCCTCAAGAGGACCCGCAGTACGAAGGTACAGGAGTTGCAAGAGGACCTTTAGCAGCTCACCAAGGGTGCAGAGGATGCAGTGAGGACAAAGATCTTGGTAGCAGAAAATGCTAGAGGCTGGAGCTTCTTGGAGCCCAAAGATCTCTGGAGCAGAGAGTCAACAAGCCTTGTTAATGGCAAGTCAATGCAGTGCACAGTGGTGCTGTTCCAGCAGTTCCGATGAAGGATACTGGCCTCAAACTCAATGAGAAGACAGTGCAGGCCCAAGGGAGTTGCAGAACCACCACCTGTGTTGCTGAACCTCTCAGAGTTCGTGAGATGTAAGGAGAAGCAGATCTTTCAGCTTAGTTGCAGTGCCTGCAGATGCAGGGGAGTGAGTCCTTCACTTCAAGGGAGATTCCTTTGGGTGTCTTTGATGCCCACAGGCCTGGAAAATAACATGATTGAAGCACAGGCACAGACAAAGCAGAAGACTGGCAGGACGATGAGACCAGGAGGAGCACAAGTCTTCCAGATGCAGTCTTGTTTCCCAAAGTGAAGTCCAAATTGCCCAGACGGTTAAAGATGAAGTGGTTTCAGATCTGAATCTTGTCCCACGAAGAATCTGAAGAGCCACCAACAGGTAAGCCCTTAAGTACCTAAAGCAAAGGGTTGGGACGATTCAGGGGTCTCTCCCAGAGGAGGGGCTGGACAGAGGGGGAATACTTCCATGTCCTTTGCCACATTTCGCACCAGAGCGGGAGCCGTTGGCTCTAACTGGAGTATGCCAGGAGAGCACCAAATCTGCCCTTCAAAGCAGTCTGGTGGCACTGGTAAGTGCCCCCACCCCTGCCCAGTACAATAAATCCAGTCTGGGAGGTGGTCACACCTCCGTGTGACAAGAATCCTATTGTTTTAACCTTCCCCTGCTCAAGCCTGGCTCAGCAGCAGGAGGGCAGATTAGTGTCTGTGATCGGCAGCAGCACTAGCTTGCTGTTAGACCCTGAAAGGCTGCTACCAGGAATACAGGGGGCTACCTAGGGGAGCCCCCCGAGGGCATCGGATCCTACATCTAACCCTGGAATCAGTGTTGGTGTAGGATTCCAACATGTTTGATACCAAACATGACTGGTTTCAGTGCAGCCACTATATAGTTAGACATCTCGTAATCGACTTGATGCCCACTATATGTATAAAATGGCTGACTGCACTTACAAAGCTAGGAGAATCGAGTCCTAGGTTTGTAGGGGGTGTCCTGCTCCTGCAGGGTACCCTTCACACTATTAACCAAACACCCTGCCTTCTGAGTTGAAAGGCCTTCCTTAGGGGTGACTTATAGGTTTTAAGTGCAGTGACCTCAGATATAAGGAAACGTATATTTGTTGTGAGTTGTGCTAGCGCCAACTCACACAGTCTGCAATGGCAGGCCTGTAGTCACAGTTTGAGTGGTCTCTCATGGGTGGCATAATACATGATGCAGGCCATGGGAGACCCCTGGTGTACCTATGCGCTGGGTACCTTAGTACCATATACTAGGGACTTAGAAGGGTACACCAGTAGACAATTAGGAAGGCACCACAGTACTTACCATAGCCCAATTTAGTGAGAGACTACAGTGACTGGGGTCCTGATTAGCAGGATCCCAGTCAGACTAGTCAAAAAACAGAATGACACTAGCAAAAAGTGGAGGTGACCATGAAAGCATATCCTACTTTCCTACACCAAGTGAATCCAGCCTCTTGGGTTCCCTATCCAGAGAGGCGGATAGGAACGCACCCTGGAATGTAGAGGCCTGTACCACCAAACTTTCGGGGGTGGGGTGTCAGCCAGAGCTGGGCAATTGCGGCGTACAATTGCCCTATTCGCAGGAGCCCCTGTGCTAGGCTTGGACCACGTGCCTATAAAGACATCAGTTGGTGCTTCATTAAAGGCCAAAAGGGGTTCGGAGGTGGAAGCCCCAGTCTGAAGCACTTCTGTCAGGAGATTAGTCCTGACCTGCACGGAAGGTAGCTCAAGTTCAAGTACCTTGGCCACCCTTTTAACCACCATGGCATAGGATGCTCCCTCCTCCGTAGCTACAGTTGGCGGAGAAGGCATGCCAGTATCTGGAGAAGTATCCAGTCCACTGGCTTCCCTATGTTCCCCATACCAGTCCAACTGCTCTGCATAGTCATCCTGGTGTTCCATAGGGTCCATAGAGCCCTCCCAATCCTAACACATCCTCAAAGTGTTCAGGCGACAACATAGAACCCCTGGGTTCAATCGGCTTCAGCATCGGCGTCGAGCAACGCCGTTCTGACTCTTGTCGGGGAGAAGGATGGGGCTGGCACCGCCGGTGGTCACCGAAGGCAGCGACTTTGAGTCCAACGCCAGAGAAGGTCACAATGGCACGACCGGTAGTGACCCTGATTGGATCCCCTAGGCCCCACTGGCGCTGCGCTTGAACCGACTGGCGAATCCGATGGGACCCCTTACCACCCCACGGGACCCGAGGGCTCATCAGAGGAATCGGCCCGCTCAAACACGTTGCACATGACCTTGTAAAATTCTTTAATTTGAGCAGGGGTTGCTCCGGCTCCCAGAAAGGGAGGGATGCGCTTTGTCAACTCTGGCTCCGGCTTCGCAGAACCGTGCCTAGAGCATCAGTGCTCCTTACCTCTTTCGTTGACAGACGACAGCTGAGACTTAGATGAAGTCTGCTTGGACTTCCTCTTCTTCTTGTGCCTCTTCCATGAGTGTCCTGAAGACCTTGAGTGGGATGAAGAGGACTTTGGGCTCCGGGAGCGGTCACGTGAACTCCTCTTCTTCAATCAGGACCAGGACCTTCGCAGAGTTCTCTGGACAGGGTCGACTGCTGGGCCGCAAGAAGATTCATAGCTTGCTCCAGCAAGGCCTTCGAAGCCATAGTCCGACATTCCGAGCACGACTTCGAATTGTGGTCGCGCTGGAGACACCAGAGACAGACGAGGTGGGGGGTCGGTAAACGACATCATGCAGCGGCAGGTTCCGCACGGCTTTGAACCTTGAGCCGAATGGAGCCACCCGACGGCACACGCAATTGGTATTGCTCAGTAAGGTTTCCAGATCCACCCTGATGCCTGGGAAATTCAAAGTTAACAAATCTGCAGCTAGAAGTCTCTATCAGATAATGGCTCCACAGAACCGTGCCTGGTACCTCAATGTTCCTCACTTGTTTTGCCAACCTTCGAGAGATGAGGTGAAGTCGAAGTCCGTCTAGACTTCTTCTTCTTGTGCCTCTTCACCGATTTTCCAGAGGAACTTGAGTGCGACTAAGAGGACTTGAGGCTTCTGGAGCATCCCACGACCGTCTCCTTGATCGGGACCAAGACCTCTAAGGAGCCGTGCTTGATGGCAGTGACTGCCGGGCCACAAGCAGCTTCAGGGACCACTCCCTCAAAGCTTTCTGCATCATGGCCTGATATTCCGAGCACAACTTTGAGTCGTAGTTGCACTCTAGACAACATAAGTACACATGGTGCAGGTCAGCACACGGCTTAAACCCTACCTTTCTAGATGATGACATTCTTGACACACACGAAACATTATTCAACAAAATGCTGCCTTCAACTCAACACAGACAAGACTGAAGTACTCATCATGGGCCCTCAACCCAATGCATGGAGCAACTCCTGGTGACCTCCCACCCTCGGAAACCCGCCCCAGCCCGCCAACCAAGCCCGCAACCTCGGAATCATCCTGAACCCCAACCTCAGCATGAACCATCAGATCAACTCAGTCACCTCCACCTGCTTCCGCACCCTCCGCCTCCTACGCAAGACCTTCAAATGGATCCCCCTCGAACATAGAAAGACCATCACACACGCCCTCATCACCAGCAGACTGGACTACGGCAACACACTCTACACCGGAATCGACAAAAAACTCACCCGCAAATTTCAAAACATCCAGAAGGCCGCCGCCAGACTGATCCTCGACCTACCCCGACACTGCCACATTTCGCAACACCTATGTATACTGCACTGGCTCCCCATAGATAAAAGAATCACTTTCAAGATCCTCACCCACACACACAAAGCCCTCCACAACACCGGACCAGCCTACCTGAACCAGCGACTAAACCTCCACGTACCCCCACAGGGCCCTATGCTTAGCCCAGCTCTCTCTCGCAGAAGTACCCCGCATCAGGAAAACAAGAACAGGAGGACGCTCCTTCCCCTATCTTGCAGCCACTGCCTGGAACACCCTACCCATCCATATTCAGACAAACCACCTCCCTCCCAAGCTTCATGAAGGAACTGAAGACTTGGCTTTTTTAATCCACCTCACCGGCACATGCTACACCCCCCCCCCCCCGCCCCACCAGCGCCTTGAGACCCTAACGGGTGAGTAGCTGCGCTTTTTAAACTTCGATTGACTGATTGAATGCTGAAAAAAGTCTGTCAAAAAGAGACAGAGGGGTAGCTCTTATCCAGATCAGCACTAACTGGCACGGAAAGAAAAGAAATGATGTCTGCACTCCTGGGTGGCGCCTATATAGGTGTCACTTCTGATGCCAACGAAGCAGACGATGCTGTAAGGAAGTGAATAGAGCCACCCGACGACGCACGGGGGTACTGCTCACGCAAAAGGTTCCGGATCCAATCTGATGCCTGGGAAATTGAAAGGAATCTGCAACTAGAAATCTCTATCAAATCAACCTTTTTCTTTTTTGTTCAAGCTGTTTTAGGCCCTAGACTCACACTAAACCTTCCTTTGCTTACACTCTCCTCTCCTCACTGTGCACTGCTCTGTCCACATGCAACAAAAACCTTTGCCTCGCTTACTCTAAGCAGTAACAAATCTTCTTATGAACATTAATGAAGGAATGAGCCTCTTTCTACTTTTTATGACTAGCTCCTTTGAACCAAATTGCTTTTTATGCATTTTAATGGATTCTCCAGTGTCTGCTACATTGTGGCAGAATTTCATTTGTATTTGAATAGGAATTCACTACAGCTTTTAATTTTATGTTTCAGATTACAGTGTAGATTGAGTGGGCAAGATTTTCTATCTTCAAGCACTGAATTGGACAGCAAAGCATTTCCTGTGTGTGTCAATACCCCTGAAGGGTGTGACAATGCTACATCTAGTGACAAGACTTCAGTACTTTTCAATTTACATTACAATGGGAGATTTCGGGCCGTTTTGTTTTTAACGGTTGACATCGGTTGAAACCAAAAACGGGCAATCCTATTTATGTGCAACGCCTGTTCCACTTATCTGAACTCTGTAAAACTAAGCTATTGTCCAGGTCACAGACTTTGCCTTAACAGAGTAACAGTTATGGTCATTTTGAAAAAAAAATGCCTATGCAGAGCTCAAAGCACCGAATGCCCAAAGTAAATAAATGGGACTGAGGACTCTTCATACCATGTTGTTGCTGTATGTACTTAGATACTTTCTGAATGCATCTTACCTTGAAATTCTTCTGGTATGTTTTGTACTGGAATGCCCGTTTTTGTAGGTCATCCACAACAACTTCTAGATCTTGCAGAAGTTGTTTCACTTTAGCTTCATCTGCAGTGATCTCTAGAATCTGAGGGTCCTTGATCACAGAGGAACAAAGATGATTGTATATTAAACATGAACTTGTTGTACTGTTGTGTGACAGTAAACACCCAAACCCAGTATGACCTAAACCATATACTGTAAAACAGCTACGATAGTACAAAAACAAATGTACCATTTAAAGTGACCATGATGAGCGATGCAAATGCTATTTCCCCTCACGCAAGAACACATCCTCCTTTATTTTCACTACAAAAAAATGCATCGGATATAATCAATAAGAAATGTTACGGTGCCCATTACATGCTTCAATGTATACAAATCAAAATTGCACTTCTTACAAAAGCATTGTAGCTACTAAAATTGCATGTGATTTAAAAAATTCTTAAACAAACAGATATTAACTTACATCATCATCATCATCATCATAGTCTTTATTCGAATTAAAAGAATAATTCATACAAGACACAAACATTAACACAATTATAAAAATATCACAATCACTGGTTTACATAAAATCTTTCCAATAAATAGATAAAAATTGTAGATAAGAGAAGTATTAAACATTGAAACAGACAAAATGATGAGCCAAACACATCAGTAGTAAAAACAGTAATTAAAACGGGGATGACAAACAAATGATGGGGGAATTTGAGGGCCTACCTACATGCCTTCTCAGTGCAACGAAGGGTTTTTAGTCTAAGCGAAAATTCTTAAACAAACAGATATTAACTTACAAAATGTTTAGGGGATAAAGGACGTGAACAGCTTTGATAAGGTAAGGTAAAGAAACATGACCCAATGTACTAAAAACTGGTCTCAATTTACAACCAGTATTTTTGCAACCAGTGAAGAATTTTATAGAATACTTTATGTACTAATAGATGGGTTTTTAGAATTTTAAATTGGAGTGGGCCGTAATTCAACCTACCTCATGACTATTATTGATGTAGGGGTAATTGGTGGCCATCAGAAGGATGGTGGCCTGCTAGGGTCAGTAACCACTATGTGTGTGATCATCTTTTGAGAAGCAAACATTTTTTCTAAATGCAGCTCATTATCCTTAAAGGATATGGTACTCTGTTTAAAAATAAAAGTTAAATTTTTTTTTAAGTTGGTTGGAAAGTTGGCAGTGGTTGCGGGGACCATTGCCCACTCCCCAAGAAACATGCCCTTCCAAATGGCGCTTCGGTATGGAGTCGCAAAGCCATGTTAAGTGTTGGTAAACATTTTCAGATGACTTTCTAAATTGTAGAAAACGTTTTTGAAGTCGCAGACATTTGGGACTGTTTATCATCATAAAATCATTAAGACCCAGATTTACGTAGAGCTTGTGTTGCCCTAGGGTCACGTAAGGCAATGCAAGGCATCTCTAGCCCTGAAGTCAGGTTTACTAAGCCACGCAAAACCACCTTGAATGGCTTTGAATGGCTTAGTAAATTTAGAGTAACTCAATTCAGTGCAAGTCGCTGCCATGCGTTACTCTGCTTTGGGAAGGCGTTCCACGGGTGGAACATGGGTGATCCCACACATCTACCCATGGACTTTGGTGCATTCCCAGATTTACTGAGAATAGTTAGCTTAGGAATGCATCAAAATCCTACACCATCCCAACAGAGGAGAAACGAGGAGAAAACTGGTTATTTCTTTTCGTTATTTCCTCTTTCTATGTGTGCTGCATTGTGCACCCCCTTCACATCTGAGATACCTTCCTGAGCAAAACCAATCCTGCCTGTAATGCAGGCACCCTTGCACAAGGCTGCAAGGGTGCCTGTGTTGGCACTAGGCGGCATACAGTGCGTTAGTGCAGGAGAGAGCAGGAATGTGTCATACCTTGGTAAATATGGTGCATTCCACTCCCTCTCAGTCACACAGCACAGCGAGTTGCCTTGCTGTGTTGTGTGACTTTTCAATAAATCTGGGCCTATGTACATCTGGTCCCTAGTCTTGGTTCACATTGTGATGGTTGTGATGAATCACTGCTCCAGAACTAAATAAATCTATCTTTCCTACAGTGCCAAAGATACTTGTATCACTCCTGTACATAAATCATAGATATTAGAGAACAGGGCTCATTGATGCCTCTAGCAATTCTCCTAGAAAAAGCTCTTTATTCAGACACAGTCTATTCATTCTGACATTCAATCATCAATCTGAAGGTAAAATTGTTAGCATAACAACCTGTGAGCACCTTCTCCAGTAGGTACGGTCTTCTCTGCTCAGACATAAATTGTGCACAAAATGTGTGTGTGCTCATGCAAAAAATGCACATCAATTTCTAATGTCTAAAAACGCATGTAAGATCCAAAATCTTCTTGTATTCTGAGACTGGTTTGGGGTGTTTGGGTGAAAAGGTTCGCAACCACACAGTTACCATGCACAGCTGCCAAGACACAGTGAATGAAGGTGTATCCCAAACTCGTCTAACTCCCATGATGCTCGTGTGCAACAAGACCAAGAAGAGGAGTATTTTCAATGCCTTCTTGCTGGAGTGAAGTGTTTGGTGGAGAAGATTTCAAGCACAACAGATCCTCAATATAGTGTCATAAAATTGAAAGGGTGCAATCCTTGTCCATTCCGGGGCAGGACATGCTCATTTGCACATGGAAGAAGGATCTTCTCTAGCTCCTGCATAAGATCTTAGGATGTCAGTGTATGCAGGTAGCCTGCATGGAGGTGGTTGTGGGAGCTGTAGAGCAAACTTATTTCAGGACTTAGATGGCTATTCTAAGGCTACTGTGGGACTTCCACCTCAAAGACAGGGAATGATTCAAGCATGTGAATCTTTGAAAGATCCAATGCTGGAGAAAAAAGAGCAACAACTAGACCAAAAGTGTCTGGACAATATGAACCTAAATGGATTAGAGCCCCAACTTTCTCCCAATCCCAGGTTACTTTGATTCACCCTCAAAGAGCAAATCAGTAAGAAAACCAAGATGGCTCATTACCAACTCTTTCCACTAAAGAAAGTGAAATTGTTCTGCCTGAAAAGCAACTTCTGAACTGCTGTTCAAGCTCTCATACTTTTGCATCTTGATGATTACAATGCCCTGCACCATTACCTGTCAGACTCCACAGTAAAATCCCTTAGGGGCATCCTACATGGTGCAGCACTGCCTCACCGAGGGCTAGAAGAAGACAAAGTTGTCACAAATAGTACAACTTTGACTGACAAGCTCACTATCTCTGAAGGTGGTCAGCATTGCTGCAGCCAGAACACCATCTAACTGGAGACAAGGAAATGCAAAAAAACAATAAAAACAATGCAACAGGCTGTGTTTATCTACGCAACCAGCATTGGAAAAACTTCCCTGTCTCCACCCAGGCCCTGCTCCAGTTCAGGAGCATAGCTTTTGTTGGTATAGCAGGTTCATTGGCACTTGGGTCCAGAGGCTTGGGGGACAGTGGGGGCCCTGGTTGTTGCTTTATTTCAAAGTTCAAACAGGATCTGGTGGGGACGGGGCAGCGAGGGAGCATTTACTTCCTTGCAATAGAGCCCATGAGACACTGGCTACGCCTTTGCTCCAGATTAGAAAAGAGCTAAAGACACACTGCCTAAAAAGAACACATCACAAAGCAGTAAGTCGTCCTCCTTTCTTATACCCAAGATACCCCTCCAGTGTCTCATTGATTGTAACTTTCACCGTGTACAGGGCTCCTCTGCCTTTCAGCTAAGTTTGTGCTATACAAATACTGCTTATATCCATGCATATGTACAGAACGAAGAGAAAGCATTCCTCCTAGTTGAATGAATTATCCCTCTTAGCTGAAGCCGAAGTGTCAGGTGGTGTGCAGCAGCGGTTCAACGCCAGAGCGCTCGAGACTCTAAAGACCGAACGACTGAGCTTCCAGACCAGGGCTGTGCAGAGGCAGCTCAGGGACTCGGCTGCTCATCACTGACATTACACGCACCCGCACTGCTCACCAGGCTCCAAGCAACAGACTAATACCGCGGTTCAATACTGCACAGATTTGCAGGGAGGACGTGCAACTGGGGGAAACTGCCATGTGAGTGCCCCCCCCCCCCCCGGCTGGTGAGCGGCTGGACAGCAGCTGCCCAGGAGGGGACACTAGCCGCACAAGAGGAGTCTTTTCACGACCCAGATGCCCAGCCACAAGCACTGACAACATCTGCCTCCCTGTGGAAGCCAAATTCAGATTTTCCTGACAGCCTGGATTGGCCGGTGCAAATTGGTGTGGTGCAGCAGCGGGGAGCTCAAAGTGCAGTGAAGTGAAGGAAGGAAGGAAGGAAAGGTGGTAGTGTCGCGTGTCCCCCCCCCCTGGTGTGGACGTTGCCCCCCCTGCATCCCGGTGCCGTTAGCCAACCCCTTCCTCGCACGCCCCACATTTCTAGTGGGCAAATATGAGAAAAGCCCCCCAGTCACTAGACACTGTGCACTCATTCAATTAACATGGCTGAGATCCCATCAGGAGTCCAAGGTCACTCCTAAAGAGCGCTCCAGCCTCAAGTCTGCTCAGGTCCCAGTCGCAGGTTGGGCTTGATCTACCTATGCAGCGCCCTGCTGGGGTTGAGAGTATTGAAAGGACTGAGATACCAGTACCAAGTCTTTAACACAGTGAGCCCAGCTATCAGTCCACAGATAAGACCACAGACCAATATTGTGAGTTTAGTGCCAAGTCGGTAGCACCAAGAGCCCAGCATTAAATCAAACACTCCTGAACGCCAGTGATACCATCCAAGAACTTTGAGCTTTAACACAGGTCTGAAAAAAAAATCTAATTGTAATCTCATTGTATTAAAAAAAGAGGCAATTGCTCCACCACTATGGGCCCTAAAAAGAAGTCTTACAGCAGCTCAGATCCTACAGCCAAGCAAGCACTCAATGGGATATTCACACTGCCCTCTGCCACCTCACGGATTATGCGAAGGTCCGCCCAGGAGCCTTCCTCACAGAAAATCATACATTAGGAACCCCCCAAGGGCTTAATTACGCACCACTTCCAGTTTGCTCCTATCGCGGGGGCTTTGTGGACTCAAGCAGAGATCTCCAACAGGAAGAGCCCGAGTGAGGAAAGGATCTGCACAAAAGCCCCCACCGTTAATGTGAACCACAGATTAAGTTCATGCCCTGGCACTCGGGGCGTACATGAATGGAATACAGCAGATAAAGCATAGGTAACAAGAGTGCAAGTCCATCATTACATTTCTCCTGGTTCAGGGGAGATAAAGCTGTCTCCCCCAGCAACTGCCCTCGGAGCAAGATCGCTGGCGAACGAGTTAACCACCAAAAACATTGATATGGCAAACTAACGGCCTCCTTTCTACAAAGCCTTGAGACTAAAATAGAAAGGACAATGGAACGTAACCCAAAGCTATTTTGGATGCAGGAGGAGTCCCCAAGAATCACTCCCAGAAACATAAGACAGGAACAGCATTGAGGATCCATCCTCTTCAACGTTTAACGCTGCTCATAATTCTATATAGAACAAAAGGGATGCCGGTGCTGCACTGAATTTTAGGGGAGATTTTGTCAAATGAATAGATTAAATCAAATCCATTTTAACCATTTATTGGCTGTTTTTAATCAAAAAATATTTATGCAAATTTTTCTTATTTTTTGCACGGTAGTATTTGTCTATAATAACAACCCGTTTACAATCTATATCACAAATTGGGTCCGATACATCGATGATGTCTTCTTAACGTGGACTGGGGATGAAAGCCAACTCCAAGAGTTTGTCAATTGGCTAAATAACAGAACACCAGACATAAAATTCAGCCTGAATTTTTCCAAATGCAAGATTTCCTTTCTAGACGTGGAGATCTATCCCAACAACGGCTGTCTGGTTTCGACACTGTACAAGAAAAAAACGGATAGGAACAAGGCTTTGCACTATTCGAGTAACCATCCAAGAAGTCTAAGAGATAATCTGCCATACGGCCAATTTTTACGAATTCGCCGAAATTGCACCTTTAAAGATGAATACCTACATCATGCTGACAATTTGAAAAATAACCTACTCTCCAGAGGGTATCCAAAAAAACTATTAAAGAAAGCCATCAAACGAGCATGGTGGACCCCACGAGATGTACTGTTGGAAAGAAAGGATAAATCAAAAACCAACAGGATTGTATGTGTATCGACCTATAGTCCCACCGCAAATTGGCTCAAGAAGACCATATCTCAAAATTGGCATCTCATTAAAAATCTTGACGCCTCGCTTAAAGAGATCCCGCTATTTGCGTTTAAAAAAGATAAAAGTATTGCCAACCAGCTAGTCCGAGCTGCATTACCCAAAACAAAAAGTCCGGACATAAGAAGCCTTTTGAATTTACCCCCGATACAGGGGCATCACAAATGTGGGACATGTGTCTGTTGTGACTCCACAATCGAAGGAAACCATTTCACTCATAGGGATGTGCATTGGAAACATGATTGTTTTTCAAATTGTAAAACAAAGTTTGTTGTATATGGGATACTTTGTCCTTGCGACAAACTCTACATTGGGTAAACAAATCAAGAAGTAAGGACAAGAATACAGCAACACAAATCGAGGATACGCAAGAAGGTGCTTAACGCTCCATTGGTGAATCATTGGTATCTCAATAACCATACAGAAAGAGATGTGAGATGGACTGTGATCTCAAAAGTCACACAGGATGACCGAGGAGGCGACCTTGATGCTAAACTGGTGAAGAGAGAGGCGATGCTTATCATCAAGTTTAACACATCAGTTGTAGGATTAAATGAGCTGTCCGAGATTTTTAACTTGTAAATATTCCTGCACACATCCTGATTGGGGTAGTCCAAAACGCTCCATTTCACATATGAGGTTTTTTTGATGACGTACACACTTTCGTTTCATATGGCATACGGGCCCTATTGGGTAACGATTACGACTAACCTCTGGCTAGATACTGCAAATGTTCGACGAGTCCACCTAAAGAGTAATGCTCATTCGAATCTGGAACATCACTAAGCTGAGCGTATCGTCCACCAATTTAGCTTCCCTTGACGGAAACCTTCAATTTTCTTTGGAATACGGGCCCCATTGGGAAAAGAATGTAATTTCTCTGGCTAGACGCTGTTAAAATAATGCAAACATGAGAATAGGCCATTTCAAAAGGAACACTCATTTGAATTTGTAACATTACAAAGCTGAGCTAACCATCCACCACTGTAGTGCAATAAAGTTTTGTTGACGAAAAAACCAATATATTTTTGTCTAAAGCTAAACCACAGCTGAATTTGGCGCCGTTCACATCACTTGCACCGTTTTCATAATTTGTCCCGATTTTTAGAAGTTTTACAAATTCGGGGTCTTGCACCGTCACGGGACATTTACGAGACAAAACTACATGTCCCAGAAACCCCTCCAGAACCGCCCCGCTCGAGTCAGCCTCGTTGTGAGTTTAAAATGGCCGTAACCACCGATTTCAAACACCTGTCATGGTGCACGGTTCACGTCGGCTCCAAGGGCGCGCAACTCATGCGAATTATCAGGTATTTTGCCATTTAGAAACTATGTAGAGAATACGATTGCGCTTGTGATAATAGCCAAAAAAGATACGCACTTCAATGGTCTAAAGTCGACTTTTAATTGGCATGCAGATTTCGGCCGGTGATTGTTCCTCGACCCTTAACTCCGGACTCAAGCGTTTCCACACTGCCCTGATTGAAATAAGAGGCCAAAGACGTGTCTAGTTGACTACACATACATCTGACAGTGAGTACAATACAGTGTTCAGTGACCGGACACAGGGATAGAAGCGCTTTTGCTTTTCTCTACTCTCTTTTTTCAAAATCTTTTTCTGAAATACTGTTTTTTCACTCTAATGTTTTCAGATCCTGTTTTTGAAGTCCTTCTACCATCCAATTAGAGCCCTTTTTTGCGTCAAATTTTAGGTAAGGCTCACCATTGAAACACAGCGGCCTTGAAATAGTTGTGATTGAGGGGTCATTTGGTCCAACTTAGTGTTCTTCTTTTTCTCCCAGATAGCATTTGGTCCAACTTAGTGTTCTTCTTTTTTCTCCCAGATAGCATTGGTCCTGATGAGAATCCCCGGTGAAGGGATTCGAAACGCGTTGACCTACGTTGACTTGTCTTCGCCTTCAGTTAAAAAAACTGCCAAACAAATCTAAAAATATATGCTGTTGAAAGATTGCAAATGCTTCTCACTTATGGACTTATTGTGTATATAGAAGTGTCAAACTAATGTTGTTCCATTGTCTGAATGTCTGAGGTATGCTAGTGGTGTGATGATATGTATGTGTCTATGTAATGTTATGTAAATATTTGAAATGTTTCTTAATGTTTGTCCTTATTTTCACTGATATTGTTGAAATGTTCTAAATACTACCGTGCAAAAAATAAGAAAAATTTGCATAAATATTTTTTGATTAAAAACAGCCAATAAATGGTTAAAATGGATTTGATTTAATCTATTCATTTGACAAAATCTCCCCTAAAATTCAGTGCAGCACCGGCATCCCTTTTGTTCTATTCAGTACTTTTGACTTGGCCCTGCTGCCCATGAGTCAAAACCCAAGCTTGTCTTGCTACTTGCTCATAATTCTATAGCAAGAGCATTTCTATGACAGTCCTCAAATATTGGACAACAAATAGATCTCTTGGAATCCATTGCGCAGCGATTGGTTAACTTAAGCAATAAGGATGGAACCATCGAACAGAACATCGTAGACACCCTGAACCTCAAGAAGTGCTCCTGTTCATGTGACACCATAATTGATAAGTGAGCGCTACTACCAGAGGTCCGTGGTGAGATAATAACAATAGCGAGGGGGAAAAAAGGCAACTCAGAATCCTCCAGCCTGAAAGTCAACAGCAATGTTATCCACGTACCCGCAAGTGCAGAAGAGGCTTTCCTTGCCTCATCTACAAACTCAGTGGCCAATACTATAAACGTACATGACCCCTTGATTCAACCTGCTCCCTCTGAACCACATTCCATGGCATCTGAATCTAGCCCCGCTCTAGGGGTATATCAGAAGTAGTACTCACCAACGGGGCGCCTACCTGCAACAGGGTATCACTAGTCCCTCTGCTCGGAAGGGCAAGAAGAAATTGAGGAAACAACACAAAAAAAGTAAAAGCCAAAAGAGTGGGGCATCAGCCACCTACATCGACCAGACCCTCACTGACCAGTCTTACAACGAGAGCCACCACGCAAGTTCCACTATACCCAATCTTCATTTCTAAAGCAGCCATGACTAATCACCCACAACCAGGAGGCACTGCCAACGGAATAAAGAGCTTCCCACCAACTGAGAATACATCAAACGACAGGCTCGTCCCGGGGCACAGGATGGACCAACAGCCATCCAGGATGAAAAAGGAAGCAAGCACCCAGTCTTTTCCAGTAAAACTCCCGGGCAAAGTAGCCCCAGCTCCATGCCTTAGAACATCACCAGACCGGCTTAACCAGCAGCCCAACACTGACCATAAGACTGCCAACAGCCCAACAGGTTACTTGCTAACAGGTCACCAAGGTCCCAGTCCCCCCCATTCTACATCGAGCAACTTGGCTGGAGCCTGTAACGCAATCCACCTCAAAAGCAGCACTCCGCACGTACGAGGTAGTGCTAACCCTGAGCTAGTTCACCAATGGGCCTTTTGACACTCTGAACAGGAGAAATATTTTGCGTTTATTCAAACACATACCATCTTTGGCCCATTTTCAGTCAGACAACCTCAAGCGGGTCAGCTTTCAAAACCTCTGAGGTAACACGCAAGGCAAATCTACCCTGGTGGAATTCCGCCAACAGCACTTTCAAATAGCAGTTCTCAAGAAAGGGTTTCATTTAGCGGAATGGGGAATAGACATCCAACCCTTAAGCCAGGAGAAATATCCTCATGCCCTCTATTCCCCTTTGAACACACTTCAGTCCATTTAAAGGGAATCTATTGAGGCTCGGAAGTCACACGGGCATCATCCCTAACATTTGCCCCATCAAGAAATAAACAGTATCAACAACAAAGCAGACCATGCCCTTCAACTAACCAACATCATGGAACGTGGCAGGCATTAATCAGATCTTTGAGGAGAAAGCCGCCTTGGATTACCTTCGGAAAGGGGACATGTTATTCCTCCAGGAGACATGGGCCACAGCAACATCAAAGCTCTCTGGGTACTACGAGTTTCATAATACTTCCACAAAACACGTTTGGCTGGCCATTAGGCAGCCTTTCCATTTTTATCAAACAAGCTTGGAAAATAGTGGCCATGGCACTATTCATTAAGTCAAACACAATTCAAGCCCGGTTAATCAATGGCATAAAGTTTAACTCACAACCTCTGCACCGGTTTCTCTTTAACTGCTACATTAACCCAATACCGCATCAGAAGAAACAGGCCTTGGACTTTTTAGTAAATACCATTGACGATCTGCTGAATAAATACAAGTTGCACCAGACAGATATAGCTGGGGACTTTAACACCAGGGATTTAGCAAAAACAATAACAGTCTTGAGCCTCTTGGGATGACTACAACCTTACACGCTCTCCTTGTTAATCATAATTTCTCCTCGCCCCAAGCCTTGAAGGAAGCCTGCTCTCCCACATGGTGCCCCAAACCCACCTTCAAGAATACGTTGATAATAGATTATATTTTTGTTAGCGTAGGGCTGGTTCCCACTTTCCATGCTTTTGAAATTGATGATAGCGACAAAGTGATCACAGACCCCTATGCATAACATTGCATCTAGTTTGATCAAACTCATTAGTCATACCTTCACTGGAGGAACTAACAGGGGAAGAGCACCACAAAGTTCTACATAGAAATAAATGGTCGATTAAATTAGGGATAAACTTTCAACCTAAGTAGGAGAAAGGAAGACAACCTGCAACCTGAATAGTCCTAAAACTGCAGCTGATCACTGGGAGGGCCTTGTGGCAGACCTCCTGAAGGCGTGGGGTAATTGCCACCTGAAAAATCAGTATGATTGCCATTCACTCAGATCGCTAGTCACTCTAAGGAAATAACTGCCAGCAAGCGGGTCCTCAGCAGGATTTTAGCCACCAGGAGAAGAGGCTTTAATTCAGGAAAATATCAAACCATCCCCTTGCTTAGGGTTACCCACAAGAAGAAAGTAGGGCAGCATAAAAAGGAGGTCAAAGAATGAGAGTGGCTAAAAAGTTTCATTTTATTAAAAGACAAAATCCATGCTCGACTATGTAGGTACATGAACCGCTTTGGCAATCCAGGGCCCACCAAAGAGATGGGGTGGCAGTAAGGGATTGGATAAGTCATGTGGACCAGCTATATTCAACCGGCCAAGCAAACGGAATAGCTCCGTCGCCTTTTTGCCCAACACTGGATCCAGCGGACCAACAGGGCATATTAATTACAAAAAGCACAGTACTTACCTTTATTAAAGGAAATGAGCAATAACGGGGTGCTAGGACCCAACAGGATACCGGCGGCCATATTTAAAACAACGCCAGAATTTTGGCAGACAATACTATTGCCACTTTACAACCATGCATTTGAAACAACAATAATACTGGCGTCCTGGAGGGGCTCAATACTCTTCCCCATTCATAAAAAGGGAGACCGTTCCAACCCTGCAAACTATAGGCTAATTGCTCTCTTAGGTCTAGAAGCAAAGACCTACGCACGCATCCTTTCAAAAGAGCTGGAGACATGGACTGCGGACAAGGGCATTCTCCTGCTGCACCAATCAGGCTTTTGATCAGACTGCTCCACAATGAACAACATCATAGCCCAGGCATATCTTTCCACACAAGCGGTCAGGAGGAAGCAACCCCCTCTTTTCTGTTGCTTCGTGGACTACAGAACCGCATTTGATAAGGTGGATCAGAGAAGGCTATGGGGTAATCTAATCGCCTGGGGGATTCCATCACAGCTCCTGAAGGCGATCTCATCATTATATCAAGGAACATGAGTCCGGGTAAAGACAAGCCCTACTACAGTTAGTGTAAGAGTACCCACTAACAAGGGTCTCAAACAGGGCTGTGTACTGGTCCCCCTCCTTTTTAGTATTTATACAGATGACTTGGGAACAGCCTTGGAAGGGGCCAGCTTAGTTCCAACAAGGCTGGGCAGGCTGCGTTTATCAATCTTGAAGTATGCGGATGATACCGTCATCATGGACCACACCAGGGTAGCCTTACAGAGTGCCCTCAAAACACTTCACCGCTACAACTCAGCGAACTATCTGTACGCGAACTAGAAAAAACTAAAAATAATTGGTTATGGCAAATATCTGCATAAAACCAATCTTAATGGCAGCTGGGGGACCTCCAAATAATGACAGGTCAAGCCTACAATTACCTTGGAGTGTGGGTATCGGAAAGGGCCAACTCAGCTGTTCACCTAAGGCATCTCAAAACCAGGGGCTCCACAGTCATTCATCTGCTAAAGCATCTCAGCAATCGTCTACAAAGCTAAACAGCATGCCCATGCACTAAGAGCAAAACTGACTCCAGCTGTCAGTTAAGGGCACATGGCCTAACCCGGTGCCCTTAACACCTTTCTAACAAACTCCGAGATCAAGGCTTATAAGACAACTCAACTTGCCCCACGACAAGGCAGAAAACCTGGAACGAACTCCTTCTCAGCATCAGACCAAGCCTCACACTGCAAGCATTCAGGAAGAGCCTCAAGACCTGGCTTTTCGCATGACCGAAGCTGCCTGATAACCCGCCCCCCTAGCGCCTTGAGACCCTCATGGGTGAGTAGTGCGCTCTACAAATCCCTGATTGATTGATTGATTGATTGATTAAAGATCAAGAGTAAGGTTAGAACTTGGTTTTTGGAGACCTGAATTCACTGGACAAGGGGACTTAAAGTATTATCTCAGGGTCCTGTGGGCCCCTGAGTTTTCGCTCAAACACCATCTGAGAGTAATCTTTGAGGAAGCAGGATCCTTGTGGCAATTACAGCTAGCAACAGCAATTAGCTCCCTGAAGATAGGACAGAAAGCCTGTTAATGCAAGACTTCTCACTCTCAGTCTGGAAAAAAACTGAACAAGCAAGTGCTTCTGTCCTCCCAACAAGACATTGGGAGTCTTCAGCACAATCCGTTGACAGAAGCACTGGTTATTCCTACAGCTCAGGGAAGGCACAGTCATATTTTTAATAAGCTTTCTCTCCCCAGGCCCACAGGAAAATTCTCAACCCCGTCTGGGCTAATATAGAGGAAGCAATCCCCTGTAGGCAATGTAAATATCGCAAAGAATCTTGGCTTCATCTATTATGTTGTTGCCTCAAACTGGCCGAGAAACAACATCGCCTGCTCCTGCCCTTGTTTCGGTTGAATGGCGTTAAGTGTTGCAGGGAGGCATCAGATCTGTGCTACATCAAAAACACTCCCCAGACCCTAGCCAGATTGGGGAAATTTACCAGCATTATTAGTCACTCACTAGTTGGAGCAACAACAACTGAAAACACCCACACTGTATAGGTTGTGTACCCCGCTAATAGCCCATAGGAGCTGTCTCAACATGTAAAACGATAAATGTATGGGTCATGCAAGGGGCGCTACAACCTTATGCAGGCCAGGTTTGGTCAATCTCCGACTGGGAACCACCACTCACCGAAGGAAATTGTAACGTAAGTGTAGGGAGACTTTACCAGCTAACCCCCTACATTGCATGGAGACCAGTCGGGTACAGCTTGGCCCCCAAACAGGATGAGGGTTATTAAACTAGCATCAGGCACTTCGTACTTAACAGACCAGCCATGTACAGCCCATGCCCAAACAGAAGGAGGATTAACAAGTTTGCATCAGGCACAGTGTATTTAAGTCTCTCCCTTGAGCAACCTCGGACACCGTTTTAAAAGCTGTCAGTGGATTTCGTGCACCCCAGGGATGTGCAGTTGTGGGAACAAAATGCAGGAGGATCAAGGAGTTTTTACCAGACAAACTGTCCTTAGATCCCAAATCCTTGAAACCTCGGATATTGCTGTCTTAAAGCTTACAGTAGTAAATCTTATCAGTCCAGTATTTTAGCCTTGTTTTCATACCACTGGAATTAATTTTCTTTGCACTCACTTTTTAAAAGTCATAATATGTTAACGATTTTAATTTTATTTTGTGCAATGGACGATACATGTAATGATTTAAATTAATTGAACATGAATAAAGTCTTACTTACAAGTAGGTCTCCTGAGATGAGTGCAAGAAAGGCAGGTTCAAATACTCATCACTTCTGTAATTTGCACAATGTACTACAAGGTGTAGCTTTTATAGGCAATGTGTTGAGTTGAGGAAGTTGATACTAGAAATCTACGTCCATTTTCCAATCCATGCCACGTCGGAGGAATGGACTAGTTCCTATGAAATGAATGATCTGACATCTGTAATTTAGATGTATTCAAGAAATGCTTTTTTTTTCAAAACACTTATGAACTGTGGGAACAGGGTGCATTTTGAATCTCTTTAGTTTCTTTATCTATGCTGTCATATTGAAAAGTAATATAGTGGGTGTTTTTCAGAACACACTAACAAGCCAATCGCCCTTAGGTGAATGGGTCGAATCTGGTGACACTGTTCATCCGTGGCGTACACATCACAACGCTTTAGGAGGAGGAGAGGTGAGTTGATCTGAGAAAATAATTGGTATTTGAACATCGGAAAGTAGTGTGCTTTTAGTGGCAAAGAGGACATTATAAGGAAGGTGCTGGCATATGAGTAGTGTTAGGATGTGGGGATTTATGAGTATCAGTGGGAATGGTGTCTTGAGAGTGTTAATAAAGAATAATCATGGAATGCAATGCAGTGGGTAGAAGAGAAGCAGAAATCTATATATGGGCTGTTTGCATAAAAGCCCATCCACCCTCACGAAAGAGAAACACTTTCAAAAACTACTATGAAACACAGCATCTCTTAAAAAGCAAATTGTCAAAAATGTCCATGCCCTAACGTACAAGGTGTATACTATGGACATGTGTATGTGAAATGTTAGGTTACCTGGGCTTTCTGTTTCACTTCTTTTACTTCTCTGTTCAATTCCGCAATGTCTTTGTCTAAGCTATGGGTGAATTTATCGAGGCTGCCATCTCTTTCCCCAAATGACTTATCAATGGCATTTCGAACTCCGGTAATTGATGGTTGAAGAGTGGCATAAAGCGCAAGGTCTTCAGGTGGTGCAGGGATGCGATACTTTTCAATGAGTTGATACATCAAGGTCACAACAGTAGATTCTGCTTCCAGATATTCGATCTGAAGAAAAAGATACAACGATATTCTATGAATGCAGCTTGTTGATCAATTAGATTAGAAAAACTTACCAAAATGCATGAACAAATTATATGACGCTCATATAAGCAATAATTCAAACACTATTAAAACCTGTATATAGGTATATGTGTGTGTGTGTATACACACACACACACACACATAATATTATATATATATATATATATATATATATATATATATATATGTATATATATATATATATATATATATATGTATATACATATACATTTGTCTACCCTTCTTAATTCTAAAGAGAGAGGTGTGAATGTTACCACCCTTTTTGTGAAAAAGGAACAATGGGCATACTCTGCTCCTGGGATATTTTCTATTTTAAATGTGCTTACTTTACTTTGTGTGTCAGGGCACAATTCACAAAAAATGTTTGTGCATCTAAGTGCAAGTTAGGTATACAAAACAGTTCTACCTGCTGGGTGAGATGGTACTGAGACCAGGATCCTTTAAACAGCAGTTGACATTATCACTGGATCTTCTCACTTACTTGATGATGTGTTGTTCTGCCTGTTAGATGAGGCTTTGCATCACCACACTCCCAACTTGTCTTGGCTTGAATTGATCAGAAAAGATCAGCCTGGCTGCTTCGTTGTGAGGAACGTGGGTACAAAGCCTTTGCCAGGATATTTGGTGCTCTAAGACATGATGAACTAACTGATTTTTCTAGGATATGTCTCATACCCCTCAGCTGGTGGTGACCTCCGCAGCTGCCTCACGTTAACCTAATGAGGAGCAGCTCTTCAAGAGTGCAATGTTGATCTCTTTTGCATCGTACTGATAAAGCCACTACTTTGGATAGTGGCATGTGCTTATCACACAGTAACCTACTGTGTCGACTGTGTCCTATTTGAATCCAAATCGATATACATTTGTTTAGAAATATGTGGTTAATGTTATTTATTTTAATAAATACAGGCACGAGTTCTGTTACTCCAGAATAGTTTCAAAATGTGTCCAGTGTAGAAATACGAGTGAAAGTGTGCCCACTACATGTCCATTACCATAATGACATTATGGACCGGATTCTTAAAATAAAAGTAAACAAAGAGCTCTTGCCACTTACGCCTACGTTTCTTACTTCTTTGCAACGGGCAAGAAATTCCAGGAGTGCTCCTGGGAAGGAGAGACTTTTGCAACTTTCCACAGGTAGCTCTGAAATTCATTGTGGATACCAAATTAGTGTCCTTGTTAGACTATTTTCACATACATAAATGTAATGAGTGCATATTGAAATTTTTGGGATGGGGCTGGCTCTTCATTACTACCAGCTGTGTAAGGGTATATTTTAGCCTTGGAAAGATATAAATCCACAAACTTATTCAGGGTGGGAATATGAATGTCTATCAAATTCTTCATGTTTGCACATTTTCCCCTTATAATATTGCACTATATTGTACTATATGTTACATGTGAGCCAATTCATTTACCAGTGAAAAAGTCTCATTTATGAATAAAAAACATGAGATGCACTTGTGTACTTAAGTTAAACTTATTGTTTGCCAAAAATTAGATAAATGTATATTAGAACAGTTGAGACAATAGTTTATAAGTTTTAAAAATACATTTTGCATTGGCTCTAAACTATAAACACAGTATATGAGATTACAAATAAATTTATAAAGTTAACCTCTGTTCCACACACACAGCAGAACCAGTGTTTATTATTGGGTTAATCAAATTAAGATAAAAAAACCAATAATTCTCTTTGCCTAGTCTCTAACAATCACCAACGATACAGTTTTACTTTCCTTGATGGTGTCAGTTGGGGTTTTAGCATCTATTGTGACATCATTCACCAGGTAGCTGTTTTACAATAATGCTCAGCAAGTAATGTGAAACAATGGTGAACAATGGTGAGGATGGCAAAGAGAATCCATTTTATGTGGTATAACTGCGGTGACGCTTTATCAAGGGGACCTATAAAACATGTGTCATTTGATTGTTTTTATTTTTTGAAACCATATTTTATTGGCATTTAAACAGTGTCAACACACATAATCATATGGACGTTTGGATCTAATATCGAGTGTGCATAACTCACCATTGACATTCTCTGGTATGTGTACTTCAACAGTCCAGCAGAAACAAAACTATCCCCCCTCCCCCTTCGTGTGTCATTTGATTGTTAAGACCCCCTAGTATTTGCGTGAAGGTTTATAAAATGTTCAAAGTAAAGTATTGAAGAAATTAAGATCATGAACAGGACACCAAAAATACTGCTAATGTGGATCTAATTTAACTATCCCTGATAAATTGTTTCATGAATGTCTTCATTCCCATTTGATCTCGACTCAATAATCCGAACTTACCCGTTCTTGAATCTCATCAAGGAATATCAAAGAATTAACATATTCTATAGTTGTTGTTGGGACAAACTCAAGTTTGAACTGGGCATCTTGTGCTTCACTGATGATGGTGTCCATCTTTTTCTTGGCAAGTCCTGGTAGAATCTCATTGATAGCCTACGAGAAGTATAACATATATCTCTTAGATACAAAAAGACGATTTGTAAAAACATTAAAACATGTTTCATACCTGCTACTAGTTTTTTTTTAATTCATTATGTTTTATTGACAATAGCATAATGTCACACAATGGGACTTTTTTTTTTTAATAATAAGGAAGGTATAGCTTCTTACCTGTAATTCTAGTTCTCTCGTAGGGGTATTTCCATGATAGTCATAAGCGATGAATAATCCCGCCCATGTACGGGGACCCCGGAGCACTTTATTCATATATATTCTTAAGTGATGAAGTTCACCTTTCTTTGGGAAGGCCTTGAATAAAGTCACTTAAGAATTACATAATGCAGCCTAGGAAAAGGCCACAGAGATCAGAGTTCTTTATTTTGTACTGGCAAAAGAAGGGACGGTGAGAATATATGGTCTCAGAAAATATCTTTTTTGTAAAAGCACAGAAAAAGAAGCTTCACAAAGCCTTTTGCTATGCATAGAAGGATATGAAGAAATGTCTGACCCTGTAGCCCATAGGCTGCCATTATAAGTATAGAAAAAGAAAACTGTGCCTTTAAGAGCAGAGAGACCACCAATAGCCCATCATGCTCAGCCAGAGACATTTACCTCAGTTCTTTTTGAAGGCTATAGATACTTGATAGTAAACCTAGCATGAGATAATGAGTCCACTCCACCGGGGAGGAGGGAGGGCTGCTTATGACTATCATGGAAATACCTCTAAGAGAGAACTAGAATTACAGGCAAGAAACTATACCTTCTCTCGTAGGGAATTTACATGTATGGTCATAAGCGATGAATAGAGTAGCAAGCTCATCCCCCCAAGACGGTGGAGTAGACAGAAAAGTACCAAATGTGAAATTCCGTTAACAAAAAAGAATCCTGAGGGATGCTTGACCTACTTGTGCATCCATTCTGGCATCTGTGTCAAGGCAGTAATGCTTAGTGAATGTATGGATAGACCTGCCATGTCGCTGCCTTACAGATATCTGTTAAAGGGATATTCTTCATAAGGGCAGCAGTAGCTGCCTTACACCTGGGAGAATGAGCTTTGGCCTACCAGAAAGGGATTTATTGGCTAGTTGATAGCAGCAGAGAATGCAAGAGACAATCCACTTAGATATTGATTGTTTAGAAGTCGCTAACCCTGTGCAGACTGGATCATAATTGATGAACAATTGTTGAGAACTACGAATGGCTTTAGTCTTGTCCAAATAGAATTTTAATACAGTCTTTACGTCCAGCAAATGGAGAGACCTCTCCGCTGTAGAAGAAGGGTTTGGAAAAAAACGTGAGCAAATGGTTTGATTCACGTGAAAATCTGAGACCACTTTGGGGAGAAAGTTGGGCTGGGTGAGTAACACTACCTTAGAGGAACGGAACACCGTGTAAGCTTCATGGGTGCAGAGAGCCTGAATCTCACTAACACTCCTTGCTGATGTAATGACACTAGGAAAGTAGTTTTCCATGTGAGATTCTGTAAAGAAGCTTTGTGGATTGGCTCAAAAGGAGGAAGCATGAGACGAGACACAACTACGTACAGCTCCCATGGAAGGGAAGGGTGTCTAAAGGGAGGAAAAACCTTCTTTAACCCTTCTTGGAAGTCCTTAATGATTGGAATTGTAAAGAAAGAGATTTGTGAAGGACCTTTCCTATATGCTGTAAGAGCAGAAAGATGGTCTCTTATTGAAGAGTATTGAAGGGCCGATTTGGCGAGGGACAATAAATAGGGAAGAATAGCTTCTTCCTGGCAGGAAGTGGGATCAAACTGGTTAGAAGAGCACCAAATACAGATTCGCTTCCATTTAAAGGCATAAGCTGTTCGTGTAGATGGTCACTTGGCTTCCTTTAGGATGTCCATTCAAACCTGAGGCAGGTTTAAATGACCATACTGAATTATCTCAGGGAGGCATGCTGCCAAACTCAAGGATGACAGGCTGGGATGTAGTAGTTGGCCTTTGAACTTCGTGAGGAGGTCCGGTCTACAAGGTAGCCTGAGATGTGGATGGATAGACCAGTGAAGGAGGTCCGGGAACCACAGTTGTCTCGGCCATTCTGGGGCAATGAGTATCATCTGGGCTGTTGTGGACGCCAGTTTCTGCAGGACTGTCGGTATTAACAGTATTGGAGGAAAAGCGTAAAGAAATGTGTTCGACCAGTCGGTAAAATGGTAAAATCTGGAGGCGAAGTTGAGGCACGTTTTGTTTTCTTTTGTGGCGAACAGATCTATAGAAGGTGTGCCCCACAGACTGAAAATACTTTCCACGACTTCTTCGTTCAGAACCCACTCGTGGTTGTCGTCGAGAACCATGCTGGGTGACCCACCACCAGTGTTAGATTCCTGGCAAGGAGCCAATGCCAAATCAATTGGGCTTCTTGTGCCTAAGGTCTGAACCTCGTTCCACCCTGCTTGTTCAGGTAGTACATGGTGGTTGTATTGTCGGTTTTGAACCTAGCAGCTGGGTGGTCGTGAATGATGGGTGAAAAGCCTTGAGAGTCCGGTGTACTGCTCAAAGTTCTAGAAGGTTGATGTGATACTTTTGTTCTCTGAGGACCAAAGGCCGTGTACTTGTAAGTGGTCCATATATGCTCCCCAGCCAAGCAGTGAAGCATCTGTGACTACTGTCTGTGTCGGTGGAAGTAGGTGGAAGGGCATTCCGCACAGGAGATTCTTCCGGGAGCACCACCACTGAAGAGATTTCACTGCATGAGTTGATAGTGTAATCTTGTCCTACCAGTTCCCCGAGAATTGGTCCCACTGGTCCTCTAAACATTCCTGGAGAGGACGCATATGGAGGCGAGCGTTGGGAGTCAGGAATATGCAGGAGGCTGTCGAGCCGAGAGGAGAGGAGACTATGCGTACAGATGGAAGGATTATCTGCTGAAGGTTGTGACATTTTTGGAGAATGGATAACCGCTGTTCCTCCGAAGGAAACACCTTTCCCTGTAGTGTGTCTATGGTAGCTCCTAAGTAATGTAGAGACTGAATAGGCGTAGCGGTGGACTTTTGCATACTGACATGTATACCCAAGCGATAAAGCATATCGCACGTCCTTAGGAAATGTTCTTGGGCTTCCGAGAATTTGGCTGCTTTGATGAGCCAGTCGTCCAGGTAAGGGTATACAAAGATTTTTTGTTTCCGAACATGTGCTGCCACCACAGCCATGCATTTGGAGAAAGTCCTGGGCGCTGATTTGAGGCTGAATGGGAGAACTGCATACTGGCAGTGATTGTTTCCCACGACAAACCTGAGGAACTTCCTATGAGACTTTGTAATTGGAATGTGAAAATAGACGTCATGTAGGTCTATCACACAGAACCAGTCTCCCTTTTGAAGTTGTGGATATATTTGATGTAAGGCCAACATTCTGAATTTTTCCTTTTGGATCCAATTGTTTGCGATGTAAAGGTCGAGAATCGGCCTGAACTCGAGTCTGCCTTTTTTCTGCACTAGAAAATATCGAGAGTAGATAACTTGACCGTGTTGATTCCGCGGGACAGGTTCGATCGCCTTTTTGCGGCACAGGATGTTGACTTCTGCCTGTGAGAGCTTTAGGCGAGAAGCAGACGCCTTTGGAGGGATAGAAGGAGGTGGGGCAGTGAACCTGAGATGATAGCCATGTTTGACAATATTCAAGACCCAGGCTTCTGTTGTGATGCTTTTCCACTCTGCCAGATAATTTACAATGCTCCCCCTACCGGAGTGGGTAACAGAAGAGGGGGAAGTGAGGATTCATGGCTTTGGTACAGCGGTTTGTCGTCCTCCTTGAGTCGTTTGTTGGGAGTGACGACCTCTCTGCGGTTTGCGCTGTTGGTACGGCCGCTGGTATTGTTGTCATCTGTTTGATTGCCAATTAAGGCTTTGAACACTCTTAGCAGAGAAACGTTGGTGGTACGGGGTGAAAAGAGCGTAGCTGTTCTTTTGATTTCTCTGGCCCCACAGCTTTCAAGGTCTCCATCTCTGTTTTGAATGAATTAATGTGTCAGGCACTGTCCAGGAATATGTCGGGAACACAGTTAGAGACTTGAGCAATGACTGGGGAAAAAACGGACAGTGCACAGAAAAAGTAGTACAGCGCTGCCCAGGAACACACAAGGAGTCAGAGGAGAAAAAGAGATCCAAAAGGGAAGCCTGTACAAGATGGCTAAGACTCAGAAATGAAGGGCACTCACAAGGCAATTTAGCATTCAGACTAACTACACCCAGGACAGACGTGCAAGACACATATAATACAACATTAACAATAAAGAGGAGTGTGGGGTAAAGCACTCAAGAGCTCCACACGCTCAGTAAGTTTCTCACCCACAATTGCTGTTACAGATACTGACTGCAAATACCCACATATAGGATATGCATGCAAAGGCAGGGTCTGTGGAGCTTATAACTATGGTGATGTTATAAATGCAACTCAAAGACAATACTCACAGTAAACAAGAAACACCA
Source organism: Triturus cristatus (assembly GCF_964204655.1). Lineage (NCBI taxonomy): Eukaryota > Metazoa > Chordata > Amphibia > Caudata > Salamandridae > Triturus > Triturus cristatus. Next base: position 1,182,065,319 of record NC_140581.1, on the reverse strand, counting down.
GCTAGGTAGTCAGCTGTGCCCACAGATCCTGGCGACCAAACAGGAACACGCAAGGCAGTAACAGCAAGGGGGTAGAACTAAACACAAGCACAATAGACCAGGAGCTAGCAAGGAGGAGTGCTTAACAGGAAAGGAAGGAAATCACAGTGCACACTTGGCAGAAAGCAGGTAACAAACATACAAGGCAACAGAAGCAAGACAGCAGAATAGAGAGACAGTAAACTAGGAACTAAAACCAAGGAAATGGGATAAATGCAGGGTCAGCAAAAGGATATACAGAAGGGGAAGCTACAAAGGTATCACTAGAATAGTGCAGGTTCAGGAATCAATAAAACAAAGTAGCACAGCAGGCAGTGCTGGGTCAGGAACAGGGAATTACTAAAGCTTCAGGAGTCAAAGTAGCACTGCAGGCAGTGCTAATTCAGGAACAGGGAATTACTTAGCTTCAGGTGTCAAGGTAGCACTGCAGTCAGTGCTGGTTCAAGGAAACAGGAAATAGCTACAGGTCGGGAAACAAGGAGTCAAGAGAGCACTGCAAGCAGTGCAAATCAAGAACAAGAAATAGCTGAATTCCAGGAACAAAGAACAACCATAGCTCAGGAACTCAGGAAACAAGGTAGCACTGCAGGCAGTGCTAATTCAGGCACAAGGAATAGCCATAGCTCAGGAATCAAGGAACAAGGATTAACTATAGCTCAGGAACCCAGGAATATCAAAAGCTCAGGGAGCACTGGAAGAAAAGATCGGTCTCACCGGTACACAGCTACAATGATCAACCTTGGCCTGAAGGGAGCTGGGGCTTAAAAGAGCTCAAAGTAATCACATGCATCAGGTGTGAGCAGGCCAGCAGCAGCCAGTCACAGGTGAGCTGAATTTTGCCAATGCCAAGAAATAGCACATTGCAATAATCGTTTCTGGAAAGGATCAGTGTGGCTACCACCGTTTTGCGATGGCCTAGAGGAATAAAAGGTAAGACCTTACGCAAAATCTTTATGAGGAAAAAGCAAAATTTAGTTGCTCATTGAACAGAATACCTAGGTTTCTTGTCTTACTGGTGGCTACAGGGCAAAGCCCGGCATTCGCTGGCCACCATGAGGGATTCCAAATGAAAAGGCCTTTTCCAAATTCCACCAATCTCCGTTTTTTCGGTTTCCATACGTGACATCTCGTTGTCAGCGTGTGAACCGAAAAGAGTGGAGCCAAAAAATGGCTGTAGGCGCAATTGTGCATGTGGTTTCAAAGACGTTAAGCGCAGCATGTTGACAAAGGGATATTCCTTGGCAGTAGCCATGAGCAGCCAGGAGCGAGGAGTCTGCAGCCACGCTGATTATTTGATTGGAGACCTTGCACTATTTCTAGGAAATCTTGCCTATGTTCATTAGGGAGGTGGTCTGCGAAGTGCAAGACTGAGTTCCACAATGAGCGATCATAACGTCCTAAGATGGCCGTGGCACTGGCTGCTTTCATTGATGTAGCGGCTGTGTTGCAGACCGTGAGTCCTTATGAGTCCATCTTTTTGCTTTTCTCATTGGGGGGAGATGTCGCCAATCAAGAAGTAGCGTGAGACTTTAGTGTAGCCAAAATTGCCACCGAATCAGGAGGAGAATCAGACCTTAAGAACAGAGGATCCTGTTCCGGTGGGCGGTACTTCTTGATGAGCCTTGATGGTGCAGATTTTGCCACCGCCGGCTAGAGGAACAACTCCATGGCTGGATCGAGCAGGCCTGGCACTAGAGGAAGTAGCAGTCTAAATGCCGTGCATTGATGGAATGTTTCAAAACAGATGTTGATGGAGTAGGAGTCTATATAGGAGTGTTCAGTTTAATAGCACCACAAACCAGGACCTCTTGAAAGGTATTAATGTCATCAATCGGAGAGGACCGAGGTTGAGGTGAATAGGATAATGTAGGATAGTAGTCTCTAGTTGAGGAGGACGTGTCTCTATGGTGGTGACAGCATGAACATGATCTGGACCTGCGGTAAGAGTGGCGCCATGAATGTCGTGATCTAGTGGAATGCCCATGTTGAGATCGACGGCGCGATCTCGAGCGTGATCTTCTAGGAGCCGGTGTGGTCTGATGTGCCGCAGGAGCAAGAGGAACCGGTGCTGGTATTATTGGTTTCACCGGAAGCTGAGGTACTGGAAGCTGAGGCAGAGAAGGCAAAGCCAGAATAGGAGTCCCTGAAAGAACAGTTGCAGGTGATGCCGGGGTGGAAGATTCAGGTATCTTCACCAATGAAGGAGATCTGGAGTGAGAGTCCGATGAGGAGTAGATTCTCCTTCTTTTAGAAGTCTTTCCTCAACGCGATCTTCGCCGTCGACTGTTTGATGAAGATCTGCTCCTCGACGTCAAACGTCGATGTCGACCACTCGACGTAGAGCGAGTTCTCGAAGTTGATCAATCACGGCATCGACGTTTAGCTGTTGACATCGACCTCCTATCTCTTGGCGACAGAGAGTCAGTATCCCTCGACGTCGACACTTGTCTCGACGGCAGTCAACGGTGTGAAGTGGCACTCAATGTCGTTCTAGTTGACCTCGACGCTGAGCGTCGGCGTTTCTTCGACACCGAGCTAGTCAATGACGGCAAACATATCGGCGCCGTACCTCCTTTTGAAGTCGACCGCCTCGACTGCGACGTCCTCGATGGCAACCTCCTGAATGTCGATCGGGACCGGAAGCGTTTTCTGGGTGATAAATGCCTCTCAGACCTCCCACGTCCACTGGAGGTTGAGGTAAGATCTCTGGAGGTAGATTTTCTTACCCTTCGCTCAGAGGTCCCACTGGTTACCTGCTGTTTTCTTCTCTTTTCTCTTCCCTGCAGGTGAATCTTCTCCCTGTCACACAGGGTACATCTGGAGAAGGTCTTGCAGATGTTACAGGAGCTAGGAAGATGAGAGGAAGGCAAACACAGAATACAGACTTTATGAGCATTTGTTTTAGCTTTTTTTCTGCCACACCTAGGGTATTTGTCTAAAGGAAAAATGTTTCCTCAGAGAAAAACACTGTGCTTCACAGAGAAGGACAAAAGACGTTGAGTGAAGAAAAATGCAATGAAATTTGAAGAGATAAATTGAAGAAAAAACTAGGGGTGGGCAGAATTTGGGTAGTCGCGCTACGCAAAGCTCCGCGAAATGGTAAGAAAGCCCCGCGAACACGCAGAAATTCCGTGAACATGCGGAATTGCTTGTTCGCAATGCTTTTTTCCTGTTCGCGATCTCGCGATCCCTGTTTGCGTGCTCGGGGGAAAATATCTCGCAAACATGCATTTTGAGAACGCGAACAAGCAAAAAATTCTGCGAAGCCGCGGAATGCAGAATTTTGGGTAATTTCGCGTTCTCCACGGAATGCGAAATTACCCAAATTCCGCAAATTCCGCGAACGGAACGGAATATACCGCCCAGGCCTAGAAAAAAACCTAAAAAGGTTCAGTTCAATGCTCTAAGGGTCCTGTCAGAAGGAGCAAGAAACAAGAACTGAGGTAACTGCCTCTGGCTGAGCATGATGGGCTATTGGTGGTCTCTCTGCTCTTAAAGGCACAGTTTTCTTTTTCTATACTTATAATGGCAGCCTATGGGCTACAGGTTCAGGCTCTTCTTCATATCTTTTATTCATAGCAAAAGGCTTTGTGAAGGTTTTTTTTCTGTGCTATTACAAGAAAAAGATATTTTCTGAGAGCATATATTCTCACACTCCCTTCTTCTGCCATTAGAAGATGAAGAACTCTGACCTCTGTGGCCTTTTCCTAGGCTGCATTATGACATTCTTCCCGAAGAAAGGCGAACTTTATCACTTAAGAACATATTTGGATAAAGTGCTCCGGGGTCCCCGCACATGAGCGGGACTATTCATTGCTTATGACTATACATGGAAATCCCCTACGAGAGAACTATAATACATTTAATAAAGCTCTACAAAGATTTTGTTTCTGCATTTATCATTATGTTAATCTCAAAACCTGAAAAAATACCAACTTGTCTGTAAGCATACTAGCAAAAAAAGCAGCCAAAGCAGGGCAGCACAGATAGAAGAGCCCTACACCAACGATCCAGCCCAGTAAGAATCCAAAGAAGAAAGTGTATTGTGCTAGTGACCTCCTAGACTGATAAACTGTTGCTAGCAGGTGCTGATGAAGTTTGGTTCCAAACAACTGGAACAAACAAGTTCACAAGTATGTATGGTTGCACATCTAAACAGTACATTCAAAGAACACTTGGTTGCTCTATGTTGAATAAGCACAATAGTAGGACTTCCTTTCATTAACATTTACTGTTGTGATAAATGTAATGTAATTAAATATCCATTTTTGTTTGGTTTCAAACCAAACTCTGAAAACCAGGAATTGTTTAGAAGTATTTTAGCAGCCGTTTGCCCCTAATATAGATGAGGGAATCTTGTCATTACGCCCCTCCCATCCCCACCTCCACATGGTTCTCTATTCTTCAATTGTGAACTGGATCTGCCAATGGGCAAGTCATGTTGGTTCTATTTTAAGGTCGCAATAAATTAGAAACAAAAATGCTAAACTGTTCACTCAAGGTTCATAAATCGGAAGTACCAGTACACAAACCATGACATGGCTAACGGCAGAAAAAGGTGTTTGGTTTTTGAACCACTTCACGAACCATACTATGAATGTATAATTATAACATATACTGTGAATATTTAAAAACCTAGGGTACAGATCTACATCCATCCACAAAAGCACTTCATGTCTATCCTAGTCTTTTCTTCTCTCCACCAGTTCTTGCTGAGCAAGTGAGAAAAAATTATTTGGCGTTTTTGGGATACCTGCTCCTCCTGCCATCACCTCCCCACTTCAGACCCAGTCCCTTCGTTTTTGGCCTTGATCAGTCGATACAAAACTTCCCAATAGCAAACTTACAAGCAAACAAACGTATTGTGGAAATTTCTGTACAGCTGCATCAAATGGGGCATTAGCTTAGAATAGGTGACATTTATCCCATTGTTTAAAATCCGAAACCTGTGGTTTGGGATTTTATCACAAGCAATAAATATTGTAACCCACTCTGTGACACTCGTAATTATGGCGACAGGGTTTTAAATTCATTCAGAATGCGCTATTTAAAGGCAGACTGAAAGAACTGAACACAGTAAATGCTACATTCCAGTGGTCAGGTAAGTGGCCTTTTGCATACCCTTAGACTTATCATTTGAGGCCAGCTAGTGAAGGAGGTGAACTCTATCTGCCTGTGATAGAGCAGAAGCATTTGCAAATGAAATAAAGGTGGGTCTGAGCCTGTAATTTGCTATCTTCTTTGTCCTCATGTTTTTAGCTTGAGCGTAAGTGTATGACCTCTTGTATACTTTAGTATACTTCTCTTGTGGGATAGAAGCCATCCCCCTGCTTTTGCTTTGTTTGTTTCAGTGTACTTTAAAAATCCTTGCTTGCTAGTGGTCAGTCCTGCCTCTTTTTCCCGCATTGTCTGTCTCCATTCCTCCCACAGAGCAGGGACTATGTATTGTCTCATTCCACTATGGTTCTTTATCTGTTCTTTGGGGGACTACCTTTTTCTTGGTTTCCTGCTCTGTTACTGTTTGCCTATGTTCAGCTTCAGCACCATAGCTGCTTACATGTAAATACAGCATTCCTTCCTTTCACCTCCTCTTAATGCCACAGTTGTGTTAGTGCTGACTCCCATGCAGTACCACCCGCTCCATTGATTGTATATTTTTTTTTTGGCCTTTTTGCACTTTTCAATGCCCACTGTCACTTGGGCTTTTTTGGTAGGATATTTGGTTGGTTTTGGGCTTCCTTTTAAGGGGAATTTAGCTTGTTGTTTTGGGCTTCCTTTAAGGGGGATTGGTCTTGTTGAAATCTTGTTTTATTTGTTTCCTGCTCGTGTTACACTGTGAGTGGGTGTATGGTCAGCTCCAATATCAGATTAATGCATTTCAGTGTGGTACCCCACATACCGCACTGAAATGCGTTTTCACGCTTTCGCTGTGCCCCAGCTGCACATGATAAAATAAATTAATCTCCCTACAATAATGTTTTACCCATATATATTTAAAAATATAATATTGCCACTTTAAGTTTGACAAGTTGTTAGTTCGCGCTCCTATTTATCATCCATTGCAGGCGTGGTTGGCAACATACACAAAGGAAAGCAACATACTGGAACTGTGAGCTTACCGGCGGAATTGCTGGAGGCGGGCTGATAAACCGAAGACTGTATCCATTGCAAACAATATTCAGCACCCACTTGTCCTGAGTAATTTTTCTCCACTCTGCCGGAAAAAATTGAATGCTTCCCCCCACTGGAGTGGGTAACGGTTGCAGGGGAAGTAGACGCTCAGGGCCGAGACCCGGCCGGGCCCTTGGTAGCAGTAGTAGTCTGCTGGCCTCCTCTACCCTTCTGGCGTTTCTGGAAGGGTTTCCGGAACTGCTGCTGTTGGTGCTGCTGCTGTCCCGAGGCCTGCCCACGTCCTCTGCCCGCAGACCCGAACCGTCTCTGGAACGGGCGCTTCTTCTTCTCGGGCTTCTCCAACCCGACAGCCGTCAGGGTCTCTGCCTCTGTCTTCATGCGGGCCATCTCATCGTCCACATGTTTGCCAAACAGGGTTTTCCCCCGAGAAGGGCAGATTGGCCACTCTGTGCTGAGCCTCTGGCTTGAGCGAAGTAAGGTGAAGCCACGCGTGACGTCGTTGGTAGACGCCATGACAGTAGCCGTGCGCTGCCAACAGGGACACATCAGCTGCCGCGCTGATAACCTGGTTCGAAACCAGCATCCCCTCTCGCACCGTCTCCAGGAAGTCCTCCTTCCTGTCGCGAGGAAGCAGGTCCGCGTACTGCTGGAGGGACTCCCACAGGGCCCTGTCGTATCGCCCCAACAGCGCCCCGGCACTCGCCGCCTTCATGGTGGTAGATGCCATCCCACACACCTTCCTGCCTGCCGAGTCCAGCCAGCGGCTTTCCTTGTCGGGCGGAACCGTCGATGAAGGAGTGGTCGCATGCTGCTTCCTCGCCGCCGTCACTATGACAGAGTCCGGCTTCGGGTCCATCCGTAAAAAAGCAGGGTCCGAGTCAGGAGCCCGATACTTTTTCAGGAGCCTTGAGGGGGCAGATTCTGTCACCGCGGGAGTGAGGAACAACTCCAACGCGGGTTCCACCAGTCCCGGCACCAGAGGCAGCAGGGGGCGAGACAGGTGCTTTTTGTGCAGTGTTTCGAATATCACGGACGTCGTAGGTACCGGAGCCGTCACCGTGATTCCTAACTTGGCTGCACCTCTCAACAGTACCTCCTGGAAGGAGACTAGATCGTCCACCGGTGACACCCTCGTCCCCGGCGAGTCCGACAGCGTCGGTGAGAAATCCCTGGCAGATGACCGTGTGCGTGATCTGGACCTGCGCCTCCTGCGGCGTCGCCCTGATGTCGACGACGACCGCCCACGGCTCCGCGATCTTCTCCTCCGTTCGGAGCGGGAGCGCGATCTCCTCGGCTTCGGCCTGTCCGCCGGTCTCGCCGGGCACCGCGACTGTGGGCGTCGCGGCCTCGGAATCCCCTGCGGCGGCGTCGGGTACCTGGGCAGCGAGACCGACCGTGGTGGAACCGCAGGTGGCCCCAACGGTGTGCGAGGTGGTATAGAATGAGGAGGGGGAGGCGGTGGTGGTGAGGGCGGCGGTGGTGGTGGTGGCGGTGGTGGTGGCGGTGGTGCTGGTGGCGGAGGAGGGGATGGCATAGGGATCCGCGGCGCGGGCTCCCGTGGCAAAGGAGGGCAGGGTGACGACCCCGTTTGCGTAGGCGTATACACCATGGAGTACACCGATCCCGGGGACTCCGTTCTCCTCCTACTCCTGGCGTCAGGGCTCCCCCTGCGCCATCTCGACGATGAACCCCTCTGCGACGTCGATCGCCTTGACGTCGATCGCCTCCTTCACGTCGATCGCCTCCTTGATGTCGATCGCCTCCTTGACGTCGATCACCTCTTCGACGTCGATCGCCTCCTTGACGTCGACGGCTTCTTCGACGGCGACCGCCGCCTCGACGGCGACCGCTGCCTCGACGACGAGTGTCAACTGGCCTGCGACATCGGGTAGCCCTTCGACGGCGATCTTCTCCTCTTCGCCGACGGCGACCGGCGACCTCCCCTCGACGGCGAGCGCCGACGCCGGGCCAGATCTCGACGTCGATGACTTGACGGCGAAGTCGACGGCGTCGTCGCAGACGATGCCGATGTTGTCGACGGCGGCCTGTTCAGCTCCCTCGACGTCAAGCGTCGACGCCGCTTCTCCCCAGAGCCCTGGGGAGACGGCGAACAGACCGCAGTCATCCCCCTCGACGCCGCAGTCGACGCCCTCGACGTCGGCGGAGAATGGGGACGTTTGCTGGGCTTCCTGCCCCTGGGGAGCCCCCCAGAGGCCTCAGCATGGGCAGAATCAGCCCCTCCTGACCCACCTTGTGCCTTCAGCCTTCTGTCCTCCAGGACCTGGAGCCTGATCTTCATCCTCTCTCTCAGGGTCCTGGCTGAGAAAGAGTGGCAGATTTCACACTCCTCCGGCACATGGGACTGGGGAAGGCAGACGATGCACACCCTGTGTGGGTCTGACTTAGCCTTCTTCCTTTCGCAATCCGGGCACTTGTCAAACAAGCCAGGCATGCTGACAACACCAGAAGGAAGGTCTTTACAATATTAAACCACTAGAAAAGTGAACAAATCCAATTAAACCCTTGAAAAGTGAGAGCTCAATGCTCCAGGGTCCTGCTAGCAGGAGCCGGAAAAAAGAACTGAAAGTAAAAGGGACCTGCTGTGCATTCTGGGATACTGGGAAAAGTTCTGGAAAGTTTTCTTAAAGGCACAGTATCCTGTTCTGAGCCACATAATGGCAGCCTATGGGGCATGTCTGTCCATTCCTTCCTCTCTATGATTCCAGAGGCTTTTTCTGGTAGAGGCAGGTTTTTTCCTTTGTGGAAAAAGCTGGGCAGGCAGTGCTGTTTGTGGATGTTGGTGGAATTTTTCTAGTTGAAGTACTGGACAGTGTAGCCTGTGGGTATAGGCTGCATTATCTGTCTTTAAATTAAATTCTCTCTTAGGTGTGGATGCAGGTCTGCATGATTTGACACCTTAAGAGATTATTTTTTATTGCTCCGGGGTCCCTGCACATGGGCGGGACTATTCACTAGATTATGACTATACACAGAGATCCCCTACTACAGAAATATTGATAATGGTGCAGTCGAAAGATCTGTTGTTAGAACATCTTTCATGGACAATTCAACTTTTGCAGGAATTCGGTTTTCTTCTGAACCTGGAGAAATCAGTACTGAGCCCCTCACAGGTAATGGAGTTTTTGGGTTTTCAAATCAATTCTCGCACGTCACAATTACTTCTTCCTCTCAAGAGGGTGACCATCAGGAAAGAGTTGAGGAGAGCGCTTGCCTCTCCGACAATATCCTTGAGGACACTAGCTCGCCTTGTAGGCCTTCTAGCAGCCTCCATTCAGGCGATTTTTCCGGGGCCCTTACATTACAGGGCCCTACAGAGACTAAAAATACTACATCTACGCAAGGGCCTTTCTTACGCGCAACAGATAGTCCTTTCCACAGAGGCGCGTACGGAGATGAATTGGTGGTTAGAGCATATGGATGCCTGGAATGGCAGAGACATTTTTTCAACCATTCCGGATGTAGTGATAGAGTCATGCCAGTCGCTGGGGCTGGGGGGCTTGTTGTGGGTCTCTAGAGACAGGGGGTCGGTGGTCCCAGGAGGAGTTGAAGATGCACATCAATTGCTTGGAGCTTCTGTCAGGCTCGTTTGCGATTTGCACGCTGGCCCCTCAGCGGGTGTCATGCTGCATTCTCCTCCGCATGGACAATGTGTCCGCGGTGCGTTACATAAATCGCCTCGGAGGGACCAGATCTCGTCTCTGGCGGAGATCGCCAAGGACTTCTGGCATTATTGCCTGGACCATCGCATAGTGGTGACAGCGGAATATATTCCCGGATCATCCAATGTGATAGCGGATTGGAATGCACGACACTTACGGGATGTCAGCGATTGGATGCTGCATCCCAGGATTTTCAGGGCGTTGGATCTCAAATGGGGCCCTTGTGTGCTGGACCTGGTTGCGTTCAGTCTCAACAGACAACTTCCACTGTTCTACAGTTGGCGACCAGACCCGTTAGCGGTCGGGTCAGATGCCTTTCTTCAGTCGTGGACGACGGGCATTCTATATGCCTTTCCACCGTTTGCCATGATCCCAAGGGTGTTGGCCCAAGTCCGCAGACAGAAGGCGGAAATTGTTCTGATCTCATCATGTTGGAAAGCACAAACGTGGTTTCCGACAGCCCTGATACTGGCGTGTGCACCTCCGGTTCGACTGCGGTCGTTCCCAGACATCCTCACGGATCCCCAAGGCCTTCGACATCCATTGGTGGTACAGGGGCAGTTAACCCTCATGGCTTGGAGACTTTCAGGCGTCGTTGGCAAGTGCCGGGAGTTTCACAGGACACTCTCTTTTTCTTATCACAGGCTTGGGCACCCTCCACACACAAACGTTATGAATCCGCTTGGAAACGATGGGTTAGTTGGTGTGGTGAACGACAGGGTGATCCCGTGGGATCCGACATTCATATGATTGTAAAGTTTTTGTCGGAGATGGCCAAATCAGGGTTAGCATACAGAACGGTGAATAACTTCAGATCGGCGATTTCGGCGGGACATCCGCATGTAGAAGGCAAACTGGTGGGGGAACATCCTCTGGTCTGCAAGGTGGTGCGAGGTATTCGGTTGGTGAATCCTCCTCAACCTAGGTACAATGTACTTTGGGACGTTACTGTGGTTTTGCGTTTTTTGATAAACTGGCCGAACAATGAAGCTTTATCTAGAAGGCAATTATCAGCAAAGTTAACACTCTTGTTGTGTCTGATCTCGTGCAGACGAGTGTCGGATGTTCGGGCCTTGGACCTGGCAGGTAGAGTATTTACTCCTTCGGGGGTTTCTTTTACAATTTCAAAGCGTACCAAAACGCATTCACATTGTATTGCTTACCCTGCTTTTCCTCATCACAGTAAATTGTGTGTGGTTAAATGTTTGAAGGTCTATGAGGATTGTACTAGGGAATTTAGACATGATGTTTTAGGCCAGTTGTTAATTCGCTTCAGAGACCTTTTCGCCCGGTCACTTCTGCAACCCTGGCCAGGTGGGTCACTTGGTTACTGGGTCTAGCGGGGGTGGATACTTCCATCTTTGGAGCACATTCCGTTAGAGGAGCTATGGCTTCCAAATCACTTGGGGCTGGGTCCCGGTTGCAAGATATCATGGCTGTGGCGGACTGGTCTGCTGATTCCACATTTAAGACGTTTTACCACAAGCCTATTGTGGGTGTGGCTTAGGTGGTGGTGGAACAACTTTAAAGTAGCATAATCTGAGCCTCCGTGGACTGACATAGAATGAAAAATTGTCTAGCAGTCGCGACAAAGAATTTTCAATTCTATTAAGGACACGGAGGCGAGGATTATCCCACCCAAGCTATAATGTCAGTGACTATATTAAGTTGCTTATTTTGCATTTTATTATCCAGGCTTCAGTGCAGTGACAATATTATGTATATTATTAAGTCAAGTCAGCAATAGCTTTATTCGGTTAAAAATGTTAAAACCATCAAAGCATACAACGAAATTTCAAGTAGCAAATAGTTACAATTACAATGATCAGAAAAATCCATTAATACAATACCAAATAAACACAATTAACAATATTTCATAAATAGTGAATCAAACAATATAATTGGCAAACAATCACAATACAAAGTATGTTATCCCAATGATTCTACAATTTTTACATCTCCATAAAACCAAAATTAATAGATTAATCCATATTCTCCAACTATCAGACAAAACTAAAAATGAGGGAGGTTCCCAAAGAACTACACCCGATTTCTACACCTGATGGCCCCTATGATGTAGCTGGCTACCCCGAGACATACCAAAGGTGACCCAAGCATTTGCAGATAAACCAATGCTGGCCTCACTTGCTCAAAATTACGGTTCTTAAAAATTGGGCAGATAAATTTCTTGCGCTGCAAAATGTAAAATTTACAAAAGAAAACCATATGCAGCGTATTTTGTTCTGAGGTGTTATCACAAGGACAGGGCCCCAGGGTACCCTCTTTGAAGAAACCCTTTGGGTAAGCTAAAAGCCAGGGAAGCATGCCATGCTTGAACCTTATTAACAAAAACAGATGGAATGGTTTGCTTATATAGGTCAGGTATGGCTGAATCTCTCTGCCTATACTTAGCATGACAAATCTCCTGACTGTCGGCTTACCCATTTCCCCCCCTTCCCTCAGCAACATTGCTCTACTCACGAACTGGGACTTGAAGGCTTTTATTTCTAATTTACTCATCGCGCTTGGTTTATCAAAATGGTCGAGGTAGCCAAGTGAATCCAAATTAGATTTAATATAACGCAGCCAAGGAATACACATGGCTTTATCAAGAGACAAACAGTCTTGAATAATAAGTTGATTTAAGTTCGGAGGCTGCTGTGCCCAAACTGTCAACCAGCCTAATAATGGAGCCACAGAAATTTGATCGATAAGGTAACCTACCCCCAAGTCTTCATGAATGTTAAAAATAGGAGCAGATGTGGGGAGTGACAACAATTTCCGGAAAAAGGCATTTTCTACTGATTGGATCTCTGTCGAAGCCTTGTAACCCCATACCTCGCTACCATATAGGGCCATGGGAACACACTTGGCGCTATATATCTCCATAATCGCGGGGAGGGGTTTACAACCCAAACGTTTTGCAAAGCCCAACAGGGCTCCTGTAGCCCTGGCCAGAATGTTCTTTTTCTGGGCACGTTGCATGACCCAAGTTCTCCTATCATCAAAGATGATCCCCAAATATGGGAAGGTCTGCACTTTTGTGAGCTCCTGCCCATTACAGTAGAATTTAGCCTTTTTCGCCCCCCCACAACCAATTGACATGGAGTGTGATTTTTTAAAATTTATTAATAGATCTAAAGAGACCATAAAATCATTAAATCCGTTTAAAAGGGCTTGTAGGCCTCTCGTGGTTCTTGCCAGCAGAACCGTGTCATCCGCATACAATAATGCAGGGATCAATTTTGTGCCGGCTCTGGGGATATCCTTGCTAAACGAAATTAAAGCATCACCCAGATTATTAATGTAAAGCGAGAAAAGCAGGGGAGCAAGAATGCACCCCTGTCTTACCCCTCGCTTTACCTGCCAAGCTTCTGACAGACTCCCGTCATCACTGTAGCGGACAACAGCGGTAGTGTCCTTGTGAATGAGTGCCAAGAAGGCAATCAACACCGGGTCAAGCCCCAATACCACTAGGGAGGCCCATCATTTTTGGCGATTTACAAGGTCGAAAGCAGTGGACAAATCCATATACGCTAGATGTAAATCCCCCTGCTTAGCGACCGTGTACTTCCCAATGATAAGATGTAAATTGAGGCATTGACCCACAGTGCCCTTTCCTTGTCTAAACCCATATTGTAGATCCGAAATAATGGATTTGTCCTCCAGCCAATTTGTTAATCTAGCGAGAACTACTTTACCCATTATCTTCATGGCGGAATCCAAGAGAGAGATAGGCCGATAACATGCCGGAACCTCTCTTGAGCCTTTTTTGAATAATGGTACTATAACTGCTTTGCCCCAAGAACTGGGAGCACCCGCCTTAGAAACAGCGTTAAAAACAGAAGTTAAAAGCTTCGCCCAATACCTTGAATCTGCCCTATAAAGGTCAGCGGGGACACCATCCGGACCTGGTGCTTTGCCTTTTGCCATTGACTCAATAGCCTCCTGGACTTCGACATCATTAAAATTAATTTTCGAAGCCTGGTTTATATCCCCATAATTTACTGGGTTAAGGTGAAGAATTTCAGAATAGAGACCACTAAAGTGAGCCACCCATTTATCTGGAGGAATAAAACAGTCTTTGTTTGTGTTCTCCAATTCATTAAAAAGTGGGCTATTAATCACTTTCCAAAATTGGGTACTATTTTTTAAAACACTTGCTTCTGACAATTCCTCCCAAGCCATATTCTTTAACTGAGTTTTCCTTGCCTTTATTACTTTTTTGTAGGTCCTTCTAGCCTCCACAATCTTACTTGCGTCTTTCCCACTTTCTTTTAATGCCGATAAGAGTGCCAAATGCGCGCTAGAGCATGCTTGATCAAACCAGTTTTTAAATATCTTAGGCCTTGGTCTCCCGTGGTGGGTTAGGTTATCCACTACCTGTTTTGTTATTCTCTCGAAAGCACCAAGGATATCCACTGGTTGAGACTCTTTTGACAAGCATATACTTAAATCCACCATATTACTATAGTACAAATTCTCGAGGAAATCAGTCGGGGTAATGACGTCCCATCTCAAATGTCTTCCCTGCTTAATAGGGACTAGGTTTAAATTAGCAATCGCAGACAGAGGGTTTGACCTAGTCACAGCATTTATATTAATTTCCATAGTCAGAAGATTATGATCGCTTAGGGCATTTTGAGTGACACAAAAAGAACCTATAAGATCCTTCAAAAGACAAGAGATAAAAATATAATCAATAGTACTATAATGGCCCTGTCCAGTGAATGTAGGGACAGGAGATAAAGAATCTTGTGCAGGAGCAAATAAATGAAGGGCAGATACAATACACTCTAGGTACATCCCACCCTTAGAGTGTTCAAAGTGAGTTACCTCTTGAGGGCAATAGTCATAATTAAAATTTTCAAAACAATTGAGGTGACATACATGAATGTTAAAATCGCCAAAAAGTAACAAGACGTAAGGTGTAACATTACTTGCATCAAACTCGTCCAAGAAAGTGAACAGTGCTTTTAGGTGCTCCAATTCATCCGACCTAGTAAATGAGTTATAAAAATTCACCACTAATAATGACGGGAGATTGGCACCTTCAAGTTTAACCGCCAGTATGTTTGGAGAACTCGTCACTAATAGTTCTGTACTATACAATAACTTGAGGCTAAATAGTAACAGGAGATCCCCCCGAGGTCTCCCCATCGAGGAGGGCACAGCGTTTTTATTAAAAGACTGATACCCATCCAAGTAATAGGGATCTTTAGCCTCCCACGTCTCTTGAAGAGCAATTATATGGTAAGTAGAAAGGAAAGCCTTCCAGTTTGTATCGCCTCTTTTCGTTCTCAGGCCGGCAATATTCCAAGACAAAGTCATGATCTTATTTGTTGGTGAGGTAGCCCCCCCCAGCCCCCTCTCTTGTGGCGCAAAATTAACCGGCTTTAATGAGCGGAATTGAAAATCACCAACCTCACTAGGTACGGGAGCAGTGACAGACACGTTACCAGTTATACCAGGAGGAACTATTTCACTCTCGTCTACTTGGACCACCTCGGTGGTTATCTGACTAGTTCCATCACCATAAACTGCCTTTGGGGGTAAAATACTATCACCAGAGCCATTAAGGTCAATATTATGTTCCGCAGTCAGCACCATCCCAGGTTCTTCAGAGGAAATCAGACTAGGATCATAGTGGTGGGCCTGAGTGTTAACTACACTGAGTCAATCATTGACATCTAAAGTGCTAAGGACCTCATATCTGTTACTAAGGGCCAATGAACTACTCGCAGGGACAAAGTGAGGGATATGTCCACTGTTTCCAGTGGTCCCCAGAGTGTGAGGTGGATAAAAAAAAAACAACGGGAGAACATTAACATAATCCTGATGTAATCTAAACGACCCTGCCTGTCTAAAGATGTTGGCTACCAAATCGGGAGAGCTAAAACTTACTACAACGCAGTCACCCTTCAACGTCTTTTTGAACTCTCCAACCCATGGAACCCATGGAACCCTTCTAACCATCTTAAAACTTTCAAAAAGGTGGCTCCCAAGAACTGTCTTTCCTGCCAAAAAGTGGAGGGCTTTATTTTTTAAGGAAGACCAATGCTCTTCCCTCCCATCGCTAGGTTTCGGAACATTTCCCAAAATAACAGTATACGGGCAGGCCTCCGGCGGCAAATGCAAAGGTCGTTCCCTTAATGGCTGCACAGGAAGTGGGCTTAATCTCCCTATCGTGTCCCTAAGCCTCGAATTAACACCACCATTGGATCCCGCGGGGGCTGGAAGTGGATTAGTGGGACCTACAACAGTGGTCGTCATAGACTCAGCTAAATCGGAAACTCTAGTTACTACTCCACTTAAAGGGAGCCTCTCGAGTGAGTTTAGCCTTGGCAGTAATACTTCCTGGCCAGTTATGTGACGTTCGATGAGAGCGAGTCTATCATCAATTTTGTTAAGTCTGTCCATAACTGGCAGTAAAATTGCTCTCAATCGCTCGTCCATAAGCTGTAATAAATCGGCCATCTTAACTCCCGTAGTAATTGTATCCCCCTGATCGATATTCTCATTAAGCCCGTGACTCTTATCAACCGAGGCCTGGATGGCCGCAGTACTTTCCTGGGAAACCAACCCAAACGCAGAATCTAAGTTCCTGGGTTGTTTTGCTTGTTGACGACTTCCTTTAGGACCTTTATTCGCTTTTCTTTTTCCCTTAACTATTTTAGTAGTAGCAACAGGGAGGGCACATGACTGCCTAGTACGTGTGGCTGAGGGTGAGAGAAGAGGACTAGAAACATTCACAGAGATTGGAGGAATAACAGAACTACACTCTGCCACAGACTCCACGGAAAAGAGACAACCAGCCTGTCTAACACCTGCACCTAAAATAGGATCACCAAATTCACAAAATTAGGCTGGGAAAATGGCTCCAAAGATAGCCTCCTTCCACCATTTCAATTTCTCTAGAAACAACAGTTTCAGCTTTTTTCAAAAAAGCGTCTAATGTCCCCGTACCCCCCATTACAGAACACTTACTAATGCTTTTAGCCATGACAACAACAAATAACACACAGCCAAAATAAGCTTAGCGTTCAAATACTAGGACAAGGGCAGCCTCTTTAGCCACATCCAGAAACTGGCGTGGTAATAAGCACCTCCCAGGCGCCTAACGTGCTGCACCAACAAAACCTAACTCAGGAAGTCCTGGGCTACACGGTCCACACTGGTCAGCGGAAAGTCAAAGGCACCGAACTAAATGTCAAACCTCGGCCAATAAGGGGGGTGGCCCAGCCCAGCCTCTGTCTGCCCCTGACGGCCACAGACGGCCTGCCCTTTGCCCGGGCTTAACCCGGAGCGGCCCGTGTGCGGTCCCGCGACGCGGGGAGTAGAGTCGTTTTTAAAGGGCCTCCGGGCGCGAAAGGTGGTGGTGCAACTTCTGGGGTTAGCAGCCGGGGAATCTGGGAGATGTAGTACTCTCCCTCCCCACAGCGGCCGCGCAAATTACAGACATGGCAGCGGGAGGGAGAAAGAACCAGCAGCGAGGACGACAGCCAGGGAAATCACCAGGTGAGCTCTCAGACACCCGCTCCACCGGGAGTAGAGTCGTTTTTAAAGCCCCTCCGGGCGCGAAAGGTGGTGGTGCAACTTCCGGGGTTAGCAGCCGGGGAACCTGGGAGATGTAGTACTCTCCCTCCCCACAGCGGCCGCGCAAATTACAGACACGGCAGCGGGAGGGAGAAAGAACCAGCAGCGAGGACGACAGCCAGGGAAATCAGCAGGTGAGCTCTCAGACACCCGCTCCACCGGGAGTAGAGTCGTTTTTAAAGCGCCTCCGGGCGCGAAAGGTGGTGGTGCAACTTCCGGGGTTAGCAGCCGGGGAACCTGGGAGATGTAGTACTCTCCCTCCCCACAGCGGCCGCGCAAATTACAGACACAGCAGCGGGAGGGAGAAACAACCAGCAGCGAGGACGACAGCCAGGGAAATCAGCAGGTGAGCTCTCAGACACCCGCTCCACCGGGAGTAGAGTCGTTTTTAAAGCGCCTCCGGGCGCGAAAGGTGGTGGTGCAACTTCCGGGGTTAGCAGCCGGGGAACCTGGGAGATGTAGTACTCTCCCTCCCCACAGCGGCCGCGCAAATTACAGACACGGCAGCGGGAGGGAGAAAGAACCAGCAGCGAGGACGACAGCCAGGGAAATCAGCAGTATTCCCACCCTAGAGCTAATCCTTAGTTGAGGTATGTCCATCTGTTTGGGGATGGAATTTACGGTGTTGATTTCCATTTCAGGTGACCAGAACAAGCAGACCTGAATCTGAGAGGCTGATTTACCGGTTGTGCGAATTTTACTGATGGTGCGGACAGCTTCGGTTGTGACAGGATGATACGTCACGTTGTGTTCCAGTTATGGTTGGACTGTTTAAATTGATCGCAAAGAAAGAGGACGTCAGGGAGTTTACATGGACACTTATGTGAAGGACTACATGCTGATTGGTGCAGGCACTGGAGGGGGCTGTCCTTCCGGGGGTCATGCAAGTTTAAAGTTTTTTATTGGCTGCTGTATTTTGACAGTAAAGAATGAGAAGCATAATCCTCGCCTTCGTGTCCTTAATAGAATTGAAAATTCTTTGTCGCGACTGCTAGACAATTTTTCATTCATCATCAACAGCACTCGTGGTTGGCAACATACACACAAGGAAAGCGACATAGTGTGATTGGCTAGAAGCGCGCGATCGGGTTGTGGAATCTCGTGACGAGCCAACCATGTCTGAAAGATGACGCGGCTCCTCGGCCACGCGCACCGCAGAGCAGCTGATGCTTGTGGATGTGACAGCTTCTGGTTTTGTTTTGCTGGTACCAAGGTAGGTTCAAAGAGGCAATGGGGTAACCCAGTATCCCTCAGAACCTGGGCAGTGGTATACAAAGATAACAATTGGTTCTGTCGGGTATGAATAATTTCTTTACACTGTTGAAGTACTCTCTGTGTTATTTACAAGAAAGAGCAATCAGAACACAAATAATACACACAAAGAGACCATGAAGGGTATTCAAGGTTTTATAAATTACGTCATTTATAAGTACCCAGATTGAATTAAATGGCTGCCAAAACACGAAAACAAGTAGAACATTTCGTGACAAAGTGACACGTGGTGCTCGGTGATGTGGTGATGGTGCAGGATATATACAAAGTGATCGTGAAGTTTTTTTGAAGGCCAGAGAACAGATAAATGAATAGAACTGCAGGTTGAGTGGGTCTTTATGCAGAATCTTTCTACTGGTCCGGGGTGTATGTCGACGTTTCAACCCTTGAAGCGCACTACTGTCTAGTCAATGCGGGTCTTCATCAGGACAAAGAGAAGGGGTGACAGCCTGTGGGATAGCAAATCGTGTGGTCAGGAGTGTGTAACAGGGCGGGAAAGTTAATCCGGCATGTAAAGGTAAAAACTCACCTAAAAAGGCCCACAGTCGTTTATGGGACGTGTAAAAGAACTCTTCGTTTGAGTGAATGTTCATCCAGGAGCAAAGATCTCCTGTAGCGTATTAATTCTATGAGAAGGGGGGGAGAGAGGGTGGAATCGGATTACACTTCACCCATGAATGGCTATATTTGATGAGGTAGATGCTAATTCGAAGGTAATGAGGACTCACCCAATGATGGATTGCGGTCGTGTTGTGAAACTTCCGTCTAGTATCAAGGAAGACAGATGGAGGAACGCAGGCGATCATCCTGTTTCCTCCAGGAATGACAGTAAATTTCCTGCAAAGTGTTGACAGGGGAATGTATTAGTCTCCACCTTGTCATTCGTGTACAAAGGCCAAAGGGACAGCCTCACTACTCGTTCCGCTCACCTTAATTGGATTCCAAGTTACAAATAAATTGCAGCGGGGCTCAGGCATACGTCCTGTCTCCGGTGATCGTATCCGTTATTGTGGTTGCTAGCCGCTCAGTGATATGTTTGTTCCAGCGCGTGTACGTAGCTCATACGTGTTGGGGGCTCGTTGCTAGGTTACACGTTCTGGCGTGACTGCGTCATACGTGAGTGCCGTAACTAGGCAACTGTGTCAATTTACATGTACGTGGAAATGTTCGCGCCTAGGTGATACGCTAGCTACTCTATGTATACATGGCGCAATTGTGACAGGAGCTGAGTGCTCCGCTCTGTCGTAGGAAAGTGCGGTTGCTGGGCAACCGAGAGGAATTAGCTCGGTAGAGGCTCAATGCGAGGGAGCTCGTTAGCCATAGCGAGAGAGTCAGAGTCATAGTCAGTGTCATGCAATAGGTGGAGGATACCCATTATCCCACTCTCAGCTAATAATAGGTACTCATGCATATAAATTCTTTCATTTATGTACATTTCTTTATGCATCAATTACTCACAAGTATGAATGAAAAGCATACGAAGTATTAAAATTACAGAGGTAAGTATGAAATACAAGGAATTGTATGTACATTCAGGTGACATGGGAATTATTGTGCACAATATATAGTGTGGTTCGTTCTAAATGCACATGGTCAATGTAGGCTATGTGGTTACAGTTGCCCCATTTGTTTTGCAGTCTCCTCCATCTCGTTCAGCCCGGTCTGTACCGAGCAGAGCGAATGAATCCATCTGCATTCCTTGTAATTGAGGGCCACTGAAATCGCTCCTCCCCTTGCATTTGGACTGATCTTTTCTAAGGCCCACCATTTTATGCTGTCCGGAGGGTGATTGCGTGTAACAAAGTGGTCAACCATTGGTGCACCCTGTACTCTGCATCTAATCCTGCTCATGTGTTGTAGGATTCTAGCTTTTACTTTCTGGATCGTTTGTCCGACATATATCAGACCACAGGGACAAAGAATGGCATATATGACCTGGGAGCTGTTGCAGTTGGTAAAGTGCGGAAGCTTGTATGTTCTGTTGTTATATGTAAACGTCGTACCCTCCTGGCATAGGTCACATGCTTTACAGTTCCCACATTTGTGGTGTCCACTCACTGGCGGAAGACCAAGGTAGTTCCTAAGATCCAACTGCTTAGGAGGTTCTAGGAATGCCCTGACCACAGTGTCCTTGATATGTTTGCCTCTTTTAAAGGCAAAGATAGGGTCTTGTTCAATCTTGAGCTCGCTAGCTACGAGGTTCCAGTATTTCTTTACGATCTTCTTTATGTCATTACTCTTGGTATTGAAGGTGGTTACGCAAACCATGTTCTCAGACTTCTTGTCCTTTATTTTGACCTCCAAGAGTTGGTCACGCGGGCAATACCATGCACGTTTTTTTGCTCGTTTCAGTAGTCCCGTGGGATAGCCTCTTTGCTTCAGACGGCTTGTGAGAGTCTCAGATTCCTTGAAGAAATCTATTCTTCTGGTGCAGTTTCTTCTCAATCTGAGGTATTGCCCGTAAGGTAAATTATCCCTCAGGTTGCGTGGGTGATGTGAGTCATACATCAGTAATGTATTTCTTTCCATCGGTTTGCGATAAAGATCACAGTACAATAAGCCTTCTTCCACTCGAAATGTAAGGTCCAGAAAGTCAATCGACTCATTGTTGCACGTCATTGTGAACTGGATATCACTTGTTCTTGCATTCAACCAGCCATGGAATTCAGTGAGTTGTTCCGTGTCGCCGGACCATACCATTATGACGTCGTCAATGTAACGTTTCCATAATGTAATCTGGTTGAGGTATGGATTTTCATGGCTGTACAGGTGTTCCTCTTCGTAGTGGTCCATAAAGATATTCGCCAGGCTCGGTGCATAGGTGGCTCCCATCGCAACTCCTTTGCACTGATAGTAAAATTGATTTTTGAAGATAAAGTAGTTCTTCTTCATAGCAATCTCCAAAAGTGAGATCAGAAAGTCAGTCGGAATCCAGTGTGGTCTCTGTCGTTCGTCCAGTGTTGTTCTAATGATGTTCACAGCTTCATCCTGAGGGATTGACGTATAGAGTGAGGATACATCTAGTGTTACAAGGAGCTGCGTGTGCATGTCAAATGCTTGCCCCTCCAAGAGTTGTATGATGTGCATGGTGTCTCTTACAAATGACTTAGTTTTGGGGACCCAAGGTTGCAAAAAATGGTCTATAAATTGGTTCAGCGGTTCCAAAATTGAACCGCACCCAGAGACAATCGGTCTGCCTGGTGGCTTAACTAGCCGCTTATGTACTTTAGGTAGCGTATAGATAGTGGGGATTCTTGGTTCCTTTTTGTTAAGAAAATCGTGTTCATGTTGACTCAGGAATCCAATTGTCAGTCCATCATTAGTTAGTTTTTCTATCAGCGATCTCAGTAAGGGAGTGGGATCATGTGGAATTGGTTGGTAGCTTTCTAACATGCCCAATTGTAGTTCTATCTCTTCAACATAGTCACTGGTGTTCTGCAGTACCACGGCACCTCCCTTATCTGCCGCTTTGATCACAATCGAGTTATTGTTGCTTAGAGAGTTCAATGCCTGTCTTTCTTCCTTGGTGATATTGTATTGTATATATCTCCTTGTGTCTAAAAGTTGCATGGTTTCCTGGAGAACAATCTTTTCGAATGCCAGTATCTTCTCACTCATCTGGTATGCACCAGGTGTAAAGGTAGAGACAGGTCTAAAGTTCGTGGCAGTTGACCTCGGGTTATAGGTGTTTTTGCTGAAATAATATTTCAGTCTGATCTTCCGGAAGAATTGCTGGAGCTCTAATTTAACTTGAAAGGAATCTGGTATAACCGTTGGTACAAATGAGAGTCCTTTGGCAAGAACATCTCTTTCAGCATTAGTAATAATGTGGTCTGATAAATTGATTATGGGTTCACTCTGATTAGGAGCATCGTGTGGATAGGCCCTCACAATTTGTGTTGGAATAGTGTTACTGTCATGCAAGGTAGCAATCGTCCCTTCATCGGTGGACATAACTGTAATGTTGTTGATGTTGTTGTCAAGACAGGGAGGGGTAGATTCTCTTTGTATTTGGGTAGTTTCGTGATTCTCTCTCCGGATTTCTACCATCTGTAAGTTTGTCTCCGAGTGGAGATCTCTCCGTGGGTTTCTGGCTGGTAGAAGCGGACACGTGATGTTCCCTGCTGTGTGTTCCTGCCTCTGTTCCAACCCCTTGGTCTGTCCCAGTTTTGCGCTCTCCCTCCTCCCCTGTTCGCTTGGCGGTAACCTTCCCCTAAAAAATGGGAGCCCTGGTTTCCTTGGTAACTGGTGGAGGGTCTATCGGAATCGGAATCTGAGCCGCTCCCTGCCGAAGAATCTGAAAATGTTTTGAACCTTCTTGGGCCCTGTCTGCTTCTGTTGGAGTAAAAACCTTGGCTATCCTGTTGGTAATAGTCGTCAGACAGGTAGGGGTAAGTTGTATTTTTGTCGTAATTTCTTACGTCTTTTGCGAGTTTATCTAGCTTCCTGTTTAATGTGATTGTATTAAACTCTGCTAAGGTCTTTTCTGCTCGCTCTAGGGCTTCTCTGGCGTTTGAGAGGGCTCTATCCTCTAGTAATTCTTTTTTTAAATCAGTGATTTCCTGCGTGAGTTTTTTAACGTATTCAATCGCAGTTTCTACACCCAGTACCATCCAATGTCTGGAACAGTTGTTCGCTACGTAACTGAACCCTTCTCTGAATTTTGGGACGTCTATAAAGATAGCAGGTTCGTTACGAACTTGTAATCCTTTGGGAATTATATTGGACTGCAGGTATTTAGTCAGTACATGCCCATGTAGGCGTGATCTAATGAGTTTTTTCTCTAGTCTTTCGATTTTGGCTAGTTTCCCATTGAGGCCTACATCAACTGATGCTCTGTCTGAGCCTAAAAGAAAATTGGAAGCACCTTGATCCTGTATTAGCTTCGCTATATAATCTTCGCTGTAAGACAGAGTTTCTTTTTCAGACATATTATTCGAACGTAATCACAATGCGAATAGTTCAACACAATACAAACAATATTTACATAAAACAATAAATGAGAGAAAAAACCCTCGCAGGTTAAAACCTGCACTCGTATTATCAAAAAGGCAATGGGGTAACCCAGTATCCCTCAGAACCTGGGCAGTGGTATACAAAGATAACAATTGGTTCTGTCGGGTATGAATAATTTCTTTACACTGTTGAAGTACTCTCTGTGTTATTTACAAGAAAGAGCAATCAGAACACAAATAATACACACAAAGAGACCATGAAGGGTATTCAAGGTTTTATAAATTACGTCATTTATAAGTACCCAGATTGAATTAAATGGCTGCCAAAACACGAAAACAAGTAGAAAATTTCGTGACAAAGTGACATGTGGTGCTCGGTGATGTGGTGATGGTGCAGGATATATACAAAGTGATTGTGAAGTTTTTTGGAAGGCCAGAGAACAGATAAATGAATAGAACTGCAGGTTGAGTGAATGGGTCTTTATGCAGAATCTTTCTACTGGTCCGGGGTGTATGTCGACGTTTCAACCCTTGAAGCGCACTACTGTCTAGTCAATGCGGGTCTTCATCAGGACAAAGAGAAGGGGTGACAGCCTGTGGGATAGCAAATCGTGTGGTCAGGAGTGTGTAACAGGGCGGGAAAGTTAATCCGGCATGTAAAGGTAAAAACTCACCTAAAAAGGCCCACAGTCGTTTATGGGACGTGTAAAAGAACTCTTCGTTTGAGTGAATGTTCATCCAGGAGCAAAGATCTCCTGTAGCGTATTA
The DNA here is from genome assembly GCF_964204655.1 of Triturus cristatus. Classification (NCBI taxonomy): domain Eukaryota; kingdom Metazoa; phylum Chordata; class Amphibia; order Caudata; family Salamandridae; genus Triturus; species Triturus cristatus. The sequence goes on along the minus strand of NC_140581.1, from coordinate 1,182,040,877 downwards.
ATTCTATGAGAAGGGGGGGAGAGAGGGTGGAATCGGATTACACTTCACCCATGAATGGCTATATTTGATGAGGTAGATGCTAATTCGAAGGTAATGAGGACTCACCCAATGATGGATTGCGGTCGTGTTGTGAAACTTCCGTCTAGTATCAAGGAAGACAGATGGAGGAACGCAGGCGATTGTCCTGTTTCCTCCAGGAATGACAGTAAATTTCCTGCAAAGTGTTGACAGGGGAATGTATTAGTCTCCACCTTGTCATTCGTGTACAAAGGCAAAAGGGACAGCCTCACTACTCGTTCCGCTCACCTTAATTGGATTCCAAGTTACAAATAAATTGCAGTGGGGCTCAGGCATACGTCCTGTCTCCGGTGATCGTATCCGTGATTGTGGTTGCTAGCCATTCGGTGATATGTTTGTTCCAGCGCGTGTACGTAGCGCATACGTGTTGGGGGCTCGTTGCTAGGTTACACGTTCTGGCGTGACTGCGTCATACGTGAGTGCCGTAACTAGGCAACTGTGTCAATTTACATGTACGTGGAAATGTTCGCGCCTAGGTGATACGCTAGCTACTCTATGTATACATGGCGCAATTGTGACAGGAGCTGAGTGCTCCGCTCTGTCGTAGGAAAGTGCGGTTGCTGGGCAACCGAGAGGAATTAGCTCGGTAGAGGCTCAATGCGAGGGAGCTCGTTAGCCATAGCGAGAGAGTCAGAGTCATAGTCAGTGTCATGCAATAGGTGGAGGATACCCATTATCCCACTCTCAGCTAATAATAGGTACTCATGCATATAAATTCTTTCATTTATGTACATTTCTTTATGCATCAATTACTCACAAGTATGAATGAAAAGCATACGAAGTATTAAAATTACAGAGGTAAGTATGAAATACAAGGAATTGTATGTACATTCAGGTGACATGGGAATTATTGTGCACAATATATAGTGTGGTTTGTTCTAAATGCACATGGTCAATGTAGGCTATGTGGTTACAGTTGCCCCATTTGTTTTGCAGTCTCCTCCATCTCGTTCAACCGCTGAACCAATTTATAGACCATTTTTTGCAACCTTGGGTCCCCAAAACTAAGTCATTTGTAAGAGACACCATGCACATCATACAACTCTTGGAGGGGCAAGCATTTGACATGCACACGCAACTCCTTGTAACACTAGATGTATCCTCACTCTATACATCAATCCCTCAGGATGAAGCTGTGAACATCATTAGAACAACACTGGACGAACGACAGAGACCACACTGGATTCCGACTGACTTTCTGATCTCACTTTTGGAGATTGCTATGAAGAAGAACTACTTTATCTTCAAAAATCAATTTTACTATCAGTGCAAAGGAGTTGCGATGGGAGCCACCTATGCACCGAGCCTGGCGAATATCTTTATGGACCACTACGAAGAGGAACACCTGTACAGCCATGAAAATCCATACCTCAACCAGATTACATTATGGAAACGTTACATTGACGACGTCATAATGGTATGGTACGGCGACACGGAACAACTCACTGAATTCCATGGCTGGTTGAATGCAAGAACAAGTGATATCCAGTTCACAATGACGTGCAACAATGAGTCAATTGACTTTCTGGACCTTACATTTCGAGTGGAAGAAGGCTTATTGTACTGTGATCTTTATCGCAAACCGATGGAAAGAAATACATTACTGATGTATGACTCACATCACCCACGCAACCTGAGGGATAATTTACCTTACGGGCAATACCTCAGATTGAGAAGAAACTGCACCAGAAGAATAGATTTCTTCAAGGAATCTGAGACTCTCACAAGCCGTCTGAAGCAAAGAGGCTATCCCACGGGACTACTGAAACGAGCAAAAAAACGTGCATGGTATTGCCCGTGTGACCAACTCTTGGAGGTCAAAATAAAGGACAAGAAGTCTGAGAACATGGTTTGCGTAACCACCTTCAATACCAAGAGTAATGACATAAAGAAGATCGTAAAGAAATACTGGAACCTCGTAGCTAGCGAGCTCAAGATTGAACAAGACCCTATCTTTGCCTTTAAAAGAGGCAAAAATATCAAGGACACTGTGGTCAGGGCATTCCTAGAACCTCCTAAGCAGTTGGATCTTAGGAACTACCTTGGTCTTCCGCCAGTGAGTGGACACCACAAATGTGGGAACTGTAAAGCATGTGACCTATGCCAGGAGGGTACGACGTTTACATATAACAACAGAACATACAAGCTTCCGCACTTTACCAACTGAAACAGCTCCCAGGTCATATATGCCATTCTTTGTCCCTGTGGTCTGATATATGTCGGACAAACGATCCAGAAAGTAAAAGCTAGAATCCTACAACACATGAGCAGGATTAGATGCAGAGTACAGGGTGCACCAATAGTTGACCACTTTGTTACACGCAATCACCCTCCGGACAGCATAAAATGGTGGGCCTTAGAAAAGATCAGTCCAAATGCAAGGGGAGGAGCGATTTCAGTGGCCCTCAATTACAAGGAATGCAGATGGATTCATACGCTCTGCTCGGTACAAACCGGGCTGAACGAGATGGAGGAGACTGCAAAACAAATGGGGCAACTGTAACCACATAGCCTACATTGACCATGTGCATTTAGAACGAACCACACTATATATTGTGCACAATAATTCCCATGTCACCTGAATGTACATACAATTCCTTGTATTTCATACTTACCTCTGTAATTTTAATACTTCGTATGCTTTTCATTCATACTTGTGAGTAATTGATGCATAAAGAAATGTACATAAATGAAAGAATTTATATGCATGAGTACCTATTATTAGCTGAGAGTGGGATAATGGGTATCCTCCACCTATTGCATGACACTGACTATGACTCTGACTCTCTCGCTATGGCTAACGAGCTCCCTCGCATTGAGCCTCTACCGAGCTAATTCCTCTCGGTTGCCCAGCAACCGCACTTTCCTACGACAGAGCGGAGCACTCAGCTCCTGTCACAATTGCGCCATGTATACATAGAGTAGCTAGCGTATCACCTAGGCGCGAACATTTCCACTTACATGTAAATTGACACAGTTGCCTAGTTACGGCACTCACGTATGACGCAGTCACGCCAGAACGTGTAACCTAGCAACGAGCCCCCAACACGTATGTGCTACGTACACGCGCTGGAACAAACATATCACCGAGCGGCTAGCAACCACAATCACGGATACAATCACCGGAGACAGGACGTATGCCTGAGCCCCGCTGCAATTTATTTGTAACTTGGAATCCAATTAAGGTGAGCGGAACGAGTAGTGAGGCTGTCCCTTTGGCCTTTGTACACGAATGACAAGGTGGAGACTAATACATTCCCCTGTCAACACTTTGCAGGAAATTTACTGTCATTCCTGGAGGAAACAGGACGATCGCCTGCGTTCCTCCATCTGTCTTCCTTGATACTAGACGGAAGTTTCACAACACGACCGCAATCCATCATCGGGTGAGTCCTCATTACCTTCGAATTAGCATCTACCTCATAAAATATAGCCATTCATGGGTGAAGTGTAATCCGATTCCACCCTCTCTCCCCCCCTTCTCATAGAATTAATACGCTACAGGAGATCTTTGCTCCTGGATGAACATTCACTCAAACGAAGAGTTCTTTTACACGTCCCATAAACGACTGTGGGCCTTTTTAGGTGAGTTTTTACCTTTACATGCCGGATTAACTTTCCCGCCCTGTTACACACTCCTGACCACACGATTTGCTATCCCACAGGCTGTCACCCCTTCTCTTTGTCCTGATGAAGACCCGCATTGACTAGACAGTAGTGCGCTTCAAGGGTTGAAACGTCGACATACACCCCGGACCAGTAGAAAGATTCTGCATAAAGACCCATTCACTCAACCTGCAGTTCTATTCATTTATCTGTTCTCTGGCCTTCCAAAAAACTTCACGATCACTTTGTATATATCCTGCACCATCACCACATCACCGAGCACCACGTGTCACTTTGTCACGAAATTTTCTACTTGTTTTCGTGTTTTGGCAGCCATTTAATTCAATCTGGGTACTTATAAATGACGTAATTTATAAAACCTTGAATACCCTTCATGGTCTCTTTGTGTGTATTATTTGTGTTCTGATTGCTCTTTCTTGTAAATAACACAGAGAGTACTTCAACAGTGTAAAGAAATTATTCATACCCGACAGAACCAATTGTTATCTTTGGGTACCAAGGTAGGGGCAGGCTACCAGGGAGGTAGCAATCTATCATACAACAGGACCTCGGAGGGGCCGAGCTGCAGGGAGTTGAGTGCTATGGGGCCCTGGCTTGTTGAGACAGCGCAATGTCCTTCTACCTGTTGGAGTTTAGCCCTTTTCAGGACATGTTCCTGGTGCAAGACTTCTTATGTCCCCATCTGGGAGAGCCAGTGAGCGGCCAGCGGGATAGCGGTGAGAGGATGACTTGTGTGATACTACGAGAGCAGGACCTAGGCAGCAACACTGCATATTGGCCGTATCAACACTGACCTTGCACTGAACACCGGGCATGGGCAGCAGTAGTGGAGGGCAATGACTGACCACAGCCTAACCCTTAGTGCTGCACTGGCATCCATCCACCCAGAATACTAGCACCAATACTAACCACTGTCATTGATCGAAATACTGCTCATAGCGACCCGCAGACTAAACAAACGCGCACAGATAGAACTCCTGGAGTGCTTTGTGGCCCCAAACACCTACTTAAGCTAAGCATATGTTTGTTTCAATGTGCACATCAATGTCCGCCAAACATTGCAACACCTTAAAACTGACTGCATAACATAATATTCACCGTTACACCGAGTACAGTACTGATTTGATATCCACGGTTACCAGTTATGAACACAATTCTTGATCACTGCATTTATTATTCACTTTTTGTAGTGGAAACGAAACACAGAGGGATAAGTGAGTTTGATAAAATAACATAAACAAGTTACAACATGGTGCCAAGCACATGGGCCCAGAGTTTGCAAATATTATGGATGAGCAAAGGGTTGGCTTTCATCAGTGCTCAGATTTATATATCTACATATGCATTATGATATTTGAGCAGTGTGAAGGAGCTATGCTTTGATCTCTTCTGATTCTGTAGGACAGGGCTGCATTTGCAGCACCCCAGCACTTGGACTAGCTGTAGCTTATTTTCCCTATTTTTCCTGGCCAATTAATATATGCATCACAAGGGAATGGACGGGTATTTCTATCAGTACTAATAAACAGTAATAACCAAGTGTCGACCTGTGAAGCCTTATAAGACTCACTGAGAGGTTGGGCTTAGATGGTGTGATGAAAATACTTCAGTAAAGACCCCACACTCTGCTGCCGCTAAATCTTTTAAGCCCCAGAAGCTAAAGTTAAATACACTACTTTCACATCTGTGTATTTCTTTTGTTGGCTTATAAATTGTGTCCTTATCTGCGCACAGTTTTTTTCTCCTGAACTGGCAGGGCATTGACACATTGTTGTGACTGGGAGTTAATTCTTGCTCAGCTTTCTGTGACATCCTGGAATGGCGGGGTGCGATGGGCAGCTGTGTAATGGCATCCGGGGGCCTGGTTTATCCATTACTGGCCTTCAGGGAGAAGGGTGGGTGTTAGTCCAGGCAACACATACATCTTTCTACTTACTGGCCTCTACTTAACATCTTATCCTCCCACTCCTCAAGCTGTCCGACCAGGGGGTCTAGATTATTAAATAGAGAGCTACTCTGCTCCCATCAGTAATTCCTCATTCGAAGTCCTCTACACAGTGCTGCAGCTACTTCTTTAATCCTGTCAGTAATTCCTCCATTCTAAGTCCTCTCAGCAGTGCTGCAGCTGCATCTCTGTTCCCAGTGGTAATTCTTTATTCATACTCCTCTAGGAAGTGCTGCTAACTGCTTCTCTGGTCCAGTCGGCAATTCCTCATTCTAAGTCCTCTAGGCAGTGCTGCAGCTGCATCTTTGGTCCTGTCCATAATTCCTCATTCTAAGTCCTCTAGACAGTGCTGCTAGCTGATTCTCTGGTCGCCTCAGTAATTCCTCATTTTGAGTCCTCTAAACAGTGCTGCAGAAACTTCTCTGAACCCAGTGGCAATTCCTCATTCTAAGTTCTCTAGACAATGCTGCAGCTGTGTCTCTGTTCATACATCCAATACACTCCAAACCAAAACACATTGATGAAAGACATTGCCATTTAAAGCGCCAGTAGCTCTAACTCCGAAAAATGCAAGATCTATTGCACTGAAAATGCTTGTTAAGTCCTTTGTGTCTGCACTGACTGAGCCTTGCCTGAATATGAGGACCAGTTGAGAGGCTATGTGGATGCTCCAACCCTAATTCTACTTAACCCCTCAGGACATCTAGCCAGGGTTTCACGGGGAAGGACAGAGTGATTTTGGCTAATTCCATATTTAGGCCAGAAAGGGCCTAGGGAGAAAAATCCCTTCCTTGTCCCATTACACCCTGACCTCAATCCAGACTCTTGTCACTCCCTCACATCCTTCTAAACTAACCATATTTCTGCAGAGAATTCAACTGGCATTAATCTAACATTCTTCACCTTGAATGCGGAATCACCTATCCTATGGAATGTATTAACATGCTTCTGCAGGGCCAATAGACCCTTATATATTTAAACACTTCCCCTTCTAAATACCTTCTTATTCTACTCAACCAACTCAAACTAATTTGCCCCACAGAATTATTTTCCTTCTTTTTGGCACCTATGGTTCAAGATTCATTATTGAGTCATTATGTGCTGCATCATATTAACCTGGGCGAATTTGTAAAATATTATACTCTGACTTCAAAACCACAATCTCAGGAATGCCCATTCCTGTAAGGTGCTCCCTGCTGCTCCTGGTTAAATAACTCAGAGTGCATTTTACAGCAGGTTGTTTGTAATAGTTGCTTCTCTGCTGCTCCTCGTGGAATTCACATAACATTCCAAGGTTGGTTGTTTAGTACCCTTTCCTATTGGTTGATTTCTGTGACTCCAAAGTGGACAACTGAGAGCAGACAGTATGCCTAGCTAAATATTTAGTTGCTCCTCTGTCAATCTTGGGTGGATTGCTCAGAGGATATTATATAACTGATGGTATAAAGGTTATGCTTCTGCCACCGCTGATTGGACTCACCAGAGCATAAGCTTATTGGGTGACTCCCACCATGTCAAAATATATATAAATATATTATCTACTGGCGGTCGCCAGTAGGTAGTTATAGTTAGGACCAAGTTTCCATAGGATGAGCATTTTGTGTTTTGCTGATAACTTTGGTGTTGTTTGATGAATCTTCATGAAATTTTCCAAACAAATCCTTTGTTCATATCAGCTCCTATTTTGAAAGTTTGGGGGTGATTCTTCAAGTGGGGGCCGAGAAAAAAGGGGGGTCCCAAAACGTGTTTTCTCCATGTTGATTTCCATAGGACAATGCTACAGGTCGAACAGGTGAACGGAATTACCCCAAATTTGGCAGGGAGAAGGGTCTTGGTCTAGAAAGCACGCTTTTGTTTGTTTGGTGTAAATCTGTTCAGTAGTTTTGGAGAAATATAAAAATTTACAGATATCAATATTTGGGAATTCTGCCTTCTGATTGGCTGAGGGGTTACGAGCACAAACCTACTGCTTATTGGCTGCGAGCGGTGCGAGCGGTTGCATCTAGGAAGCAGCCATTTTGTGATTCCGTTGAAGCGAGTAAGGGCAAAAAAGGGCAAAAAGTGTAGGAAAGAGGAGGGTAGGAGTGCTGTGAGCTCTGAGGGGTGGTTAGGGTGTGCTACACAGGGAGTGTGAAGCAATGTATTCACCCCTACCGGTGTGAAAGTGCTGTTCTGCCCAGGGTGAGATGGTGCTGAGGTGATGTGCCGGTACACTCGGGGATGAAACCATGAGCTGATTGCTGTAAACTGATGTGCTCTGGGCGCTGTAGCATACTGGCCGCTATAGCATAGCTGTGCAAGTGGTGTTAGTATGGGTTTAGACTATAGCGCTGTGAGCTCTGTGGGCTGGTTAGGGCATGCTATACAGGGAGTGTGAAGCGAAGTATTCACCCCTAGCGGTGTGAAAGTGCTGTTTTGCCCAGAGTGAGATGGTGCTGAGGTGAGGTGCTGGTACACTCGGGGATGAAACCGTGAGCTGATTGCTGTAAACTGATGTGCTCTGGGTGCTGTAGCATACTGACCACTGTAGCATAGCTGTGCAAGTGGTGTTAGTATGGATTTAGGCTACAGTGGGAGTGGGAAGCAAACTACTCACCCCTAACGGATTGAAGAATCGAATGGAGTGTTTTAGCAAGCAGGAATAAAGAAATAATGGTGAAGAATATAATGCAGAATGTTGCAATGCCACAGAAGACAAATGGTGAAATCAGGTGTGTTTAAGAAAGTGGCTGTGTGGGATAAAGCGATGGAGTCTGAAAGTTATATAAAAAGTGTCTTTATGTAAGTGCCATAAATGGAACCACTGGTGCAAGAGCTAAGGCATCCAGCTGAGGCAAACTCCAACCGCTTCTGCTGTATTCAAACATAAGCTCCTGCATCAGTCAATTCCACATTACATGTTACAGTTCCATGTGACATAAACAATACGTATTAGACATGAATGACTGTAAATTGTAGAATGAAAATAAAGGTAGGATACGATTACCACACTGTGCCAACCAGTTCCTAAACATTGCCGTGTTTTTTTATCTTAATCGCCAGCTCGTGAGCAGAGGCTGAGGATGAGCTAATTTGTTTGAAAGGGCTTCGTGGATAACAGGCAGGCAGAGAGACGTGTGCACAAAGAATATATATGTTTTCAAAATGGATGTCGAGTTTACGCTAATTTAGCAAGTAAATAGAGTATTTGCATAGGCCATACATCATCCATCCCTGGTTAGTGTGGAGACGTAAGAGCCAATAATGAAAACAGAGTTCAAATGTCTAAGCATACTTAGAAAGTTATTATATGAAAATAGTTCAATTGAAGTATATTACAATAATTAATAGGAAAAAGTCAAAACAGTTGGAAAAAATCAATCCCAGAATAAACTGAATTTCTTACAAGTCTTGGAGATTGCAGTCCGGAAGTTCTTCAGTGGCTTGAGATGCGTAATGTTCCAAGAGGCGATTGTTGCCATCGTGTGAGAAGAGCGAAGAGATCCAATTCATATCCTCGAAGGGACAGTAATGTTCCTCGAATGTTGGAGCGGCAATTTGAATTGGCAGGCAATCTGCGATGTTGTCAAAGGTCGCACGTTGCAGGAGAACTTTCGCAGCTGCGCAGAAATCCCATTCCGCCAGGATACCTTTTTGCGTTGCATTCGCCATTGCTCCACTGCCCAAACAATCAAGTTCATGGTTTTCAAGATACTCCATTACCTGCTGGATATCGGGAGCGTTTGCTGGGATGTTGGCAAGGCATAGATCCATTCGCCAGTCGAATGGACAAGTTTTGCAATAAAAAGATGGTTGCACACAGATTGTATATGTGTAAATAAATGTCATGTTGTAGCTGGCTCCGATAATAGATAGAGGTAGGCAGCCGAAAAGTTGTTCCATTGTTTCATGGTATTGATGCAGCTTCGCGCAGAGGCGTATTCTGTCGGACATGCTTGTTACCACAGGGAGCGCAGCCATTTTTAACAAGATAAAATAGTAGTAAAATGGCCGCAAACAGAGCGAGCATTATGGGCACTGTTGCTGTTATTCCAGAGATGATCGAATGAATGAAGTCTGGTATTAGACTAAAAACTGTTTGAAAGCCTGTGGGAAGGCCGGACAGTGTTAAAAAAGTGTGCCAGACCTTAAATGTCAGATGTGTTGAAAATTGTGTAACAATTCACAAAGTGTAATGTAATGAGAGGTTCGTATTTAAAAGGGAGTTATTTAACTTGAAGTTCGTGCTATCTGCAGTCGATAAATTACTTTTGGAGAAGTGAGGGACACTTCTGTTTGAAACAAAAGCCCTTTCAGTTTGCTCCGTTTAATAAAATCTGTTTTCAAAGCAGGTATTAAAGGCCAAGTTGAACTTTGGGAGTTACTTTGTGTGGGTGGGACTAGAGATTGCCAGAGGAAGTTATCCGGTTTGAAACAGTAAGGACATACGGTATGCCAGCTCACATTGCATAGTAGTCCATGTTATTAAGAACCAGATAACTGCCGTTAGAAAGCTGTGTGAATGTTGGTCTGATTGTGGGAGTTGGCGTGCTTTTAAGAAAGCACGCAAGATTGGGGGCTGTAAGCTTAGAAGCGTCGTGCAGTTGGACATTCTTGCATGGTAATGAATGACTGCCATTGTGGTCCCACTTTTCACCTGTGAGAAAAACTTCGGTATCCTCTTTAAGACAGCGATATGTAAATGGGAGAAACCATTGCTCGTAAATAAACGCGCTACCTTATATAATCACATACAACATGACAAACAACATGTACACCTAGCAGACACAATGACACTACGTACTGTGGGAACCGTGGCTAGCCATGTACACAAACCAAACATAGCACCTCTGCCACACAATGTAGAAAGATGGAGCAAAGTATGTGCGAAGGTGGCAAGGGATTCTCGATTATAAAAGTATGCAATGCAAAGTGTTGAGGGGATGTGCCGGACAGACTTGAGTATACAGAGCACAGACATGTACATGTCTACATACACTGATGGTCTATGGTCTATTGTGTGAAATGGATAGTGGACGCAACCATTATAGTACAGTCAGTAGGGAAGATTACGAAAACATAGGGCGTACATGCCCCCTCCCCGCCCAAATCTTTAGCGTAGTGGGCTGGCTCGGCGTACGCAAGGCTAGCGTAGGGGTATGAATAAAAGACACGTTTCTGTCATGAAAACTCACCTGACCTCTGCCCTCTCGCCGTCCCTCAGGGAAGAAGCGGGCCGTTGGAATCGGGCCGCGAACCATGTCCGCGTAATGCGGGGCTTATGGGAGACTACCAAAGCTGCCAAGGAACTACGCATCCCAGCAGCCTCTAGGCCAGATGCGCGCGCACAGGAAGTGACGCGGCGCAAGAGACGGGAATCCATTTAGTCGGGAACCGCGGAGAACTGCTTGCAGATTATCCTGGAGCCTGACCTGACCGTGTTGCCGATCTTCTCGTGGAGTTCCCCGGGTGCGGTAAGGGTGTCAGTGACACCGCCAAGAGTCCTTTAGGGCACACGTTTGTGCTTCCGTGCTTCTTGATACCAGAGACTGCCAAAAAACGAATAAGTTTATGAGACTTTGTTGCAGGCATTTAGAGAACCTGAGTGAGTGCGTGGAGCGCTCGAAATTAACGCTTGACATTTACCAGGTGGTATGACCCTAATACCGCGCTGTGAAATTCTTTGTACAACATTGTTCTGCCTTACCAGATGTCACAGCTGACCATGCATTGATGAACTGTGTGTGTGTTTGTGTTGTCTTCTAGCTGGGGGTTTGTAGAGGGGCAGCTGGGCTACAGCGTAAGACCTTCCTTCCTCAGTGAGGCCTACCAGCACACCCTCTTGGTGGGTATATGGTTATACCCTATATGGGAAAATAGGTATATTTTGCTGCAGCTATAAGATAAGGGGGGGGTTCTTATGTGTTGTTTGTTTATCTACAGTCGTGCCCTGTGAGTACCTATACAGAACTGCGACATCCCTGAGCACACTGCAGCTAGCTGGCGTTGAAGCGGCTTTGACGATATTTAATTGCCCTTCTGCTGTCACAGCTAGAACTGGTTATTTTTCTTTACAGGTAGACCAAATTGTTTATGTGAGTCAAGTGGGTGCAAAGATATTTCAGCTACAGGCGATCGTGTTAACCAGACCTGTGCTTCCTTTACAGATCTCCCTCCCCGCTGTTCCCATCCTTTCCTTCCCCTCGATTGACCCCCTTAAGCTTCCGTGACTTTACGGCAATTCGGAATTAAGGTTGTCAATAGGGGGGCCCCCATTGAGCAACGAACCGATCCTGAGAGGCCTACGCGGGACCTGACAGTTTCTCTGGGTGTGGTTCTCTTCCGGAATGGCGAACATGTCTGTCAGGTCTGCGCAGCTTACACCGATACGGGGCTGACGATGTGAGCGAAGGTGGCTGCGGGAATAATGCTCTCAGCCTGCTGCTACCCAGACACCGTCATGGCCGCTGCGACGCACATATGCCCCACAGTTCACCTTTTGACACAGTCGTATGTGAAAGAGGGCCCACCACGTGCCGGCTGAAGCTCCTGGGCCGAGGTCTGCGAGCTGGGAAGGCTCTTGAGATCAATGCTGGCTACCACGACACAGGCAGACAGCGCCCAGCCTGAGGCCCAGCACTGTGGAGTGCTCTGTATACTAGTAACACAGTAGTCCACAGGTACCAACAGTGGAACGGTGTCTTGATCCCACAATGGACGATGTTAGAACTGCATCTGAGAGTGCAGATGAAGGTACTCCTTTCGACAAGCTGTAACCAACTCTAGGTCCCAACAGTGGAACGGTGTCTTGAGCCAACAATGGATGATGTTAGAGCTACATCTGAGATTGGAGATGAAGGTACTCCCTTCAACCAAGTGCAAGCAACTCTAGGTCCCAACAGTGGAACAGTGTCTTGATCCCAAATTGGAAGATGTCCGATATTACCTGCTGCTTGTTTTTCACAGAACTCCCTCGGTTGAGGTGCATCAGACTCTGTGCTTCCGTAGCTAACTGCTGCACATGATCATTGGGGTTTGGTGACTGCAGTCGCTGGAGTACACCGCGGTACAGCAGGGTCCTGATCCCAGAATGGACTATGTTAGAACTGCATCTGAGAGTGCAGATGAAGGTACTCCCTTCGACCAGGTGTAACCAATTTCTAGGTCCCAACAGTGGAACGGTGTCTTGATCCCAGAATGGACGATGTCCGATATTACCTGCTGCTTGTTGGTTTTCACAGAAGTCCCTCCGTTGACATGCATCAGACTCTGTGCTTCCGTAGCTAATTGCTGCACATGATCATTGGGCTTTGCTGACTGCAGTCGGTGGAGTACACTGTGGTACAGCAGAACAGTGAAACAGGGTCTTGATTCTGTGATTGAGGAAGTCAGAAGTTAACCCCTTCAGCGCGGCTCGGATTACCGCGCCGTGCTGAAGGTTCCGTGCGCAGGCGGGGCCGTGACGGAGCGGTTCCATCATGCGCACAGCGCGACCGACGCGCATGACGGAACCGCTCCGTCACACGCATCGAAGGGGTTAAAGTTTGTGATGATTTGTGTAGCCCCTCCGATCAGGTGCAACCAACTGCGTGCTTCCAAATCCAACGGCACGTGGCTGTGACGCGTTAATGACTACTGCCTCTGGCCTACACTGCGGTCAGCAGGGCTTACAATTCAGATTGAATTGTGATTGTTTAATTACAGAATCCAGTAGGCAACTAACTACAACGTCTATTGAAGTATACACAATAGCCTTTTAGTATAATTGCTTGAAGAAGGTTTTTAAGATGACTTATAGGTCTAGTAGAATGACAAAATTCTTCTTGGTAGTGGTAAAGAACACTGAATAACAATGTACACAGTGGGCAGCAGAGATCGCAATTCGAATTGTTTTGATTTATTTATTGCAGAGTTTTGTGTAATTTATGTTGTTGTATTTTGTGAAGAGGAGGTGAGAAAAAGTATTCATGGAAGACTGTGCTCACTACTGCCTTCAATTTACACTGCAGACAACAGTGTTCACAATTCAGATCGAGTCGCTATTGTAGATGACGCAGTCCTGTAGGCAAAAGACATTGCTCCAGTGCGCTCTCTCCGCACCACGCATACGCATCATCACAGGGTCCGCACGCGGTTTTTGTTGCTTCGCGAACGGCAAACTGGGCAGCTCAAGTCAATGCCACGTGGCTGTGGGCCCTTGCTGACCGCTCTCTGGCCTACACTGCAGACACCAGTGTTTACAATTCTGATCGAGTTGCTATTGCAGATGATGTAGTGTTGTAGGCAACAGAAATTGCTCCTAGTACGGCCGGCCCGCAGCACGCATCATCGCTGGCTGTGCACATGCTGAATTCTTTTGATGTGGCTATCTAAGTGCACTAGACCTGATGGACCCTTTATGATACAATCTTTTTGTGTATTATTTCAGATCTACTGCCTGTATCTTAGTATACCACAAGTTATGGTTCTTTTACGATAGAATCTTTTCTGTATTACTTCACATCTAGTGTCCCTACCTTACAGCAACACAAACTATTGACTCTTTTATTATTGAATCTCTGTGTGTGGTCCAATGATTACTATTGTAGTTGATGCTAGCACCAACCTTTCCATGAGGGCTGGTTTACACTCACCCCACACGCATCCAGCACAGACGTCACTAGATATGTGACCCTACTAATAAAAAGGAGTTGAGCACACATGCCCGTACCCACTTCCACTATCTATCTGTGTCCGTGTGTTAATTATCTATGCATGATACTGCCCCTGGTCCGAACCACATTACATTGTGCTGTGGACAGCATATGCAACCATGTTACCTCTGGCAGTGGGGAGAAGTTCTGCTATGTAGCTTTTAGATGCATGGCTATCACAGGTGGAAGGCTACTTTACAGAGCATGAATATTGATGAAGATGATGGTTGCATGTTGTGTGTAGTGTCAGACATGTGTACATAGCAAAAAGTTTTCAAGAAAGCTCTGTAAGCAGAAGAGGAGTCTCTCATCAAACGCTGTAGAGAGAATGACTAAAATGGGTGGGGTCCTCCAACTGTTGGAAATGTTATGAACCAATCAAATGCTTTTCTTTAAGGTCACATGGCAATCGCGCACCGAGCGAGTAAGGAGGCCGCACCCGATGCGATTTGAAAATATTACCATAATATAAGTTTATTATAGTTAGAAATATATAAATGTTTAAAATATTTTAGATTATCGCTTGTTCTCATATACACTTTAAACTAATTTAGATACAGCTTTGAGACAAAAAATAAAATGAGGGAATGGCGTTCCCTGCGCGACACCATACGTCTATGATGTAACACAGGGCCTGGCAGCGTGCACTCGTCGCATACGCAATGCGCAGCGGACGTGACCCTATACGTACATGACGTACTGGATACCCGTCGCATACCAAAGTAGCAGCAGGCTCGACCACATACGTATATGATGTTACGCGGGACGCGGTGCCACGAACCCGTCGGATACGAAATGCGCATCCTTTACGAGTTTAGCAATATGGCGGATAAGATTTGCGTGCTGATGGAGCTTGGTACACTACCGGTACGGGACTTCAGTTTTCTCCCCCAAAAAACTATATACATATTTTTTTTGAAGATATAAAACATTACGTATTTTTCTAATTAAAAAAAAGGATAACAGAGTTCCAAAATATTACAAAAAAAATATAGGTTTTTTAAATATTAAAATATGAAATTAACATTTAAAAAACCTTAGAAATTCACTGAAAAAAACATAGGTTTCAGGCATGTTCTAGTCACTTGGACATTTGACTCATATGATGCACTGGTGATGATGTTACATATTACATCACTCATGACATGGTCAGTGACATGACTGATGACATCTCAAATGACATCACTGATGACATCATCCACCTGATAACCTGATGCACATACTGATGGCCTAATATAAACTTTGATACACGCACTCTAAAATACAGACTACTATTTTTGAAACCATACACACAACAATGCCAGATACTACATACCACCCACTATTTCCTAGGTCTACACTCACATCCACTCACTTATACATGCAGTTACTCATCAATACAGTACTATAATATGCACTCATACACCTATACATGCAGTCATAGTCCGCCACTCATCCATAGAGTTACTCACACACCTAGTCAGTCATGCAAAGAATCAATCACATACCCATTTACTCATGTATACAGTTATACACACCAACTGTGTTATTTATACACACATCACATCACTTATTTATGCAGATACTAAGACATACTTACTGTCTTATACAATCACTGATACAAGCAGACACTCTTTTATACACCCACTCTTCAAATAACTTACTCTTACATATAGTAATTTACATACTCCAAAACTCATATATACTGCCTTAAAACATATGTAGTTACTCCCACATATACCAGTGGGACATTCAATCACTCACCAACATACCCATACACACAGTAACTCACCCATACAGCCCTTCCCAGATGTACTTTTGAATCCATACAACCAGTGAATCATCCACTCAGACATGTATGCACAGAGTCACACACCCACCCACCCACCCACTCAGGCACTCATACAGATACTCAGACAACAAATCAATAACCCATTAAGATACTCATGTAGTGACTCACCAACCCATGCAGCCGCTTAGACACCAACTAAGACACTAATACAGAATTTCACAGAGTTTAGTCACTAACCCATACATTCAGTAACACATGTTCAATCACTCACTTATACAGTCAGGCACCCACCTACTGAATAAACCATTCAGGGACTTGTAAATTCACTCTTTCTTCAAAACACCTTGGCATAGATATATATGAAAAATATTTAAACTTTACAGAAACACAAATTCTCTGAATGATGTCATCAGTGATGTCATTTGAGATGTCATCAGTGATGTCATAAGTTATGTCACTGACCATGTCATGAGTGATGTAATATGTGACGTCATCACCAGTGCATTGCGGGCGCGCGAGTTATAGTTTGCTCAACTAACTATAACAGGCGAATTTCTCTGGTTTTATAGGAGTCAAATGTCCAACTCACAATAACGTCCCTGAAACCTATGGTTTTTTCAGTGAATAAATATATATATATATATATATATATATATATATATATATAGATATATATATATATAATATATATGTGACAGTTATTGCAGGGGGTTCAGGAGGCAAGGCAGTGTAGTTTATGATCAGAGGAAACTTGAGTAAAATGATGGGAGAAAGGGCTGATGGGATAATAGAGTGAAAGGTCTTGGATAGAGAAGGAATGGGCAGTGTCAAAAATAGAAGGATGGTAAAGGAAGAGGATGAGGAAAAATAGGTGAGGGGAGAGGAAGGATTGTGTGGTGGAGAATGAGGGGGAAGGCCTGAAGAAAGAGGAATATGCAGGACAATGGCTAAGGGAATGGGCAGGGGCGGGACAGAGTAAGTGATATGGTAGTGTAGGGTGAAGAGGGAAGGGAGGAAAGGCTGAGTGATGTTTGACAAGAGGACGATGCACTGCATAGATATAAAGATGTGTGATAAATGTTAAGATGAAATTAAATAGGGTGTGGCGGAGGGTGCTAGGATTAAGAACAATACAGATTACATAATCTTTCTCAATTTCTCCTATGAAGAACTACTTACTTTTCTGTCCTGTGCAGGCCACCATTGGACACACATAGGATCAAAAGAAATAAACCTGGAAAAGTAGACCCATACAGGGAATTAACCTCTGGAGACATTGTAAGAGCAAGAGAGTGAGCAAGTGACAGAAACCTAGTAGTGCTTTAACGGAAAGATAAAGTTATCTTAACATTTCAGCTCAAAGTGTCTTTGAGTGTTGGCTCTGGATGTCCTAAGATGCTATGTTGCTATTTTGTATGGTTCCTTCAGTTACCAAAAGGCCACCTCAAACAGCTGAGGGCCAGAAAAGAAGGGTGGAGAAACAGAAAAGTGAGACCAGGAGAGAAGAAAGAAGGTGATACAATAACAGTAATAATGAAAGAGCTTTGAAGTGGGGTGGTCGTTCACAAGTCACTGGTATCATCCTGACCACTAGCGAACCGTTCTGGGACCGAACTGCAGACTTTAGAATATGCATGCCCGACACGCCCCTGCGTCTTAATTTAGCGATCATTATACAGCAATCTCTATCACATTAGTATTTCCCTACTATACTCATCTGACTCATTAAGCACACCTTTGAAAAGGCCCCAGGCTTGCATTCCAAAAGGGGGTGAGACACGTGTTGGCTGTATAGTATACAGGTTTTGGTTTCAGTGATTCTGACTTCATAAGAATCACCCTTGACCATTAGAATTTAGGCTAAATAAACATATTACTACAACTCATCTAAGGGAGCTTTCCAATCAATTACAATTATCTTTACTTGTCCTGACTTTTTTTCACATGTTTACTGGTACCTCATATGTAAATTGTGTAATAATTATATTTTTAAAGTTATATATTAGGTGTGGGCTGCTGGTTTGTATGGGTATAGGGTGGGAAGTTAAGTAATAATTATTTGTCAAGTAATTAATTATTAATTATTTAATGGACTAATAATTCAGTAAATTGTGTAATCAATATATTTTTTAAGTTATATATTAGGTGAGGGCTGCTGGGTTTGTCGGGGTATAGGGTGGGAAGTTAACCACGTAATAATGAATTAACAATGAATTTATAATGTATTAACCATTATTTAATTTATTATTATGTTAATTGTGTTACACTTAATTTATTTTAGTGATATTTTAAGGGTGGGCTGCTAGGTTTGTGGGGGTATAGTGTAGGAAGTTAATTAAAGAATAAATATTTGTTTTATTTGGTAATTAATAAAATGCTTAAGCATGTAAATAGTTTTTTTTATTTTTATAAGCATACTTTTTTGGGTTCATTAATAATGTTCATATTTAGAGTTTTATAAACGAATAGGGCTATTCAAATAAGCTATGTGTTTGTTATGTTATGTTATGTTAGTTTATTTTTGTAATGTGCACAGCTACCCAAAAAGGGTTTCCCAGCGCAGAGCTACAAAGGAGACTCTGAGAGGAAAAACATAACAGATTAGACAGGTTATTGATTAAACAGCCAGGTTTTTAGCTGTTTGCGAAAATTTAAATACAAAGATTCCTTACGCATCGACAGAGGGAGAGAATTCCACAGACGTGGGCCAAGATAGGAGAAGGAGCGACCACCCATTCTTACAAGCTTAATCCAAGGAATCTCAAAAACTTCCTGAGCAGAGGAGCGCAATAAATGAACTGGTTGGTAAAGGCGTACCAGATTTTGCAAATATTTAGGTGCCATGCCATTCTTGATTTTAAACATATAGCTCAGGGCCTTGAACTTTATTCGATTTTCCACCCTGAGCCAATGCAAATCTCTCACGGCCTTAGAGACAGAAGACATTCTAGGAATTCTGCAAAGCAGTCGTGCTGCAGCATTCTGCACCATTTGAAGCTTGCGCATTCCATCCCTGTTGATGCCCAAACAGTGAATGTTTCCATAATCCAGTCGTGAAGTTACCAATGCCTGGACTACAGTCTTTTGGGTGCCAGCAGGGAGCATCCAAATTATTTTTTGTAACCACTTGAGAATAGTAAAACAAGTGACAGCAGTTTTTACTGCATGTTGTCTCATTGATAGTTTATTGTCTAAGATAAAGTCGAGATTACGGACATGAGAAGAGGGGACAGGTAGGGGTCCCATTTCAACAGGCCAATGTTGAGGACCCCAAAGATCTGCATTTTTTCCAAAAATAAGGACCTCCGTTTTTCCCCGTTGAGATTGAGCAATTTAGATTGCATCCAAGATGCAATATTGCGCAGGCCCACTTGCAGGGTAGACGGTCCAGAACTCCTTTCTGCCGATAATGAAAAGATGATCTGAGTATCATCGGCATAAGAGAAGAGACACAATCCCGCTTCTTCCGCGATCACTGCCAGAGGTTGTACATAGATATTAAAGAGAAGCGGGCTTAAAACCGAGCCTTGTGGTATCCCATACAGCGAGGAAAAGACCTTAGAAGAAGCCCCAGAGGAAAAGACTTGAAATGTACGATTAGATAAAAAAGAGGACAGCCACCCTAGTGCTGATCCCGAGATGCCTAAGGATTGTAGAGACTTAATTAATACGGTATGAGAAACCGTATCAAATGCGACACTTAGGTCCAGCAATATCAATGCCACTGTGTATTGCCTGCATCCAGGCATTGACGTAACATTTCAGTTACGCCCAGAAGCGTTGTCTCAGTTGAGAATCCTGCTCTAAAACCAGACTGTGAGGGGTGTAAAAAATTAGAGGATTCAACAATCAGAGACAATTGAGAATTTACATGTTTTTCAAGGATCTTAGAAAATTCCGGGAAGAAGAGAAATAGGCCTGAAATTAGCAGGCTGGGAGGGATCCGCAGTGACCTTTTTTAACAAGGGAAGGACCAGACCATTGCATGCTTCCAAATTGGCGGCATCAAAGCCTCGACAAGAGAGGCGTTAAGTAATTTCATAACGAGATTCAAAGATAGTTGATCAAATTGCAGAAGCACAGAAGCCGGAAGAGGATCAGCCGGAGAGCCCGATTTAATGCTGGCTAAGATTTTTGTAAAGGAACTTATATTAAGTGGCTCCCATTTTTCCAGATTTGTAAATGGGACAACCCCAACAGTGGGATCTGCGACCAAAATGGCCGAAGTTGGGGATGCTAGCTTAATACCCTCTAATGTCAGATGAATTTGTTCCACCTTATTTATAAAGAAGTTAGCAAGAGTGTTACATTGCCATTCATCCAAAATAGGAGAGGAGGGTTGCGTACCTGAGCCCGCAAGCTTCTTAACCATAGTGAACAGAGTGCGAGGGCAATTCTGCACACTTGAAATAGTAGAAGCAACATACTCTGCTCAAGCTGTTTTGCATAAAGTTTGATATCTTTTTAATGCAATTTTATAAGTGCATTTGGATTCAGGGGAGTAGTTCTTTCGCCATCGTCTTTCCATGGCCTTACACTTACTTTTTTCAATTTTTAGTGGCTCTGTGAACCAGGGAGCTGGGGGACGATGATTATTCAACTTTTTTTATAGAAAAAGGAAGGCAAGCATTAGCTGCCTCGATAATCCAGTTGTAAATACTTTCCACAGATGAGGGTGATATAGAATCAAGAAGAGGAACGCTATTAGACAATGTTAAATTACATTTTTCCATGTCCAATTTCCCCCAATTCCTGAATTGGCCTGATTTGCCAAATAGTGGCAGGATCGGGGTTACTAAAATTGTAAATTCAAATTTAACAGCGAAATGATCTGACCAACATAGGGGAAGTGCTGGAGGGCAATTAATATGGGACAAATTCAAAAAAGTAGGGTCCAAAAAATGTCCAGCTATATGAGTAGGGCCATTATTACAAAGAGAAACATTCATTGCAGAGAGATCAGCAATCAGTGCCTTACTTGCAATACATTCATCCTTTCCAGATGCAGATTTAAATCACCCAGGACTGAAAAATTAGCCATTTTAAGTAGCAAAGGGGCTATTAAGTCAGTCAGTTATAGTGAGGTATTTATCTCACTGTTGCACAGACTGGAGTGGGAATAGTAAATGTAATCCCTCCGAAGTCCAACGCTTTCCCTACTGCTGCACAGACTGAATTGGGAATAGTAAATCTTTCCCCTCCGTAGTCCAGCGCTTTCTGTACTGTTTCACATACTGGAGTGGGAATAATAATTATTATCCCTCTGAAGGTCTACGCTTTCCCAACTTTTCACAGACTGAAGTGGGAACAGTAAATCTTACCGTTCCAAAGTCCAATGCTTTCCCTACTGTTGCACAGACTGGAGTGGGAATAGTAAATGTAACCACTCTGAAGTCCAACATGTTCCCTACTGTTGCACAGACTGGGAATAGTAAATGTAATCCTTCTGAAGTCCAATGCTTTCCCTACTGTTGGGGGAGCGATGTAACCGGAACAGTGTTTACCTGTGCCAAGATAGTTTTGCCACTATTGTTACTCTACCTAATTGTGTGCCGCATTGGGGGGAACTAGGGGATTTTAATGTGCTTTTTATTTTGATGCTGTGTTTTGCACTCACCCTTCTCCTTCCACGAATCAGTGAATGTGTTTAAGTGCCCAATCGTGATTTTATGCGGCCGCCATTTTGGAGCTTTCTTTTTCCGCTAGTGTTTGGAACTTCAGTGATGGGCACAGCGCGGGCATGTCAACGGCACGCCAAAGGCAAACCCGTCTGCGCCCCTCTGCACCTGAATGGGTCCAGGGGCCAGGACCACTGCTGCTTTCGGGCTGAACAGAATATCTTATTCTTTAGAATAGTTAAAAAGCCTTCAGCCCCCATGTCACGCATGCTGCTAAGGTTCCCTGGAATTGCTGAAGGATTCCAACAAATATAAGAGCTGTTAGTTTGCTTTTCAGCCTCAAGAAGTTGAGCTTCCACTGTCCAGTGGTCGTTTTTCTGATATTCCACAGCATGATGAAGTCCCTTTGCCACATACTAGGCATGACTGTGAGTTTAGATTTTTTAATCTTAATGTTCGGTGCTATGAGTCATCAGCAACTTTTTAAAATTCTCTATAGGACTAGGTTCCAGACGCATTACAGAAACTTGACTCCATGAGGTATCTGCACGGGATGTGATTGACACTCTTCTTCCTAATTATCTCATTGTAAGGAAGGATAGAGCTAATAGGCCAGGGGATGGAATAGCAATAGTCTTCAAAAATATATAAAAATGCAAGATCTATCCATTCCACCCTATGAAGCCATAAGCTTTGCACTGGAACTCTCTTCTAAGTTTACTCTTTCTGACCCCTGATCAACTGCCCATTTGGTCCTGAAAGAACTTGGGTTAAAGCACTACCTGATATTTTAGCGCCCTTAATCCTTAGATTGGCTAATTTTGTAGTGTTAGTTCCTTATGATAACCCTTTATGTAGTATGGGCCAGACTCTTATGGAAGATTTACAGGCATTGAACCAGAGTCTGATGAATCTCTCTTCCACTCACCAAGCAGGTCATCTGATAGATCAGGTTTTTTCCAATATGAGGCACTCCTCTCTCTTCCTCCGGTACCCCTTGTGTGGTCTGACCATCTGTCTGTCCCCTTTAATGGAGCTGTGTCCCCTGTTACCATGCGGGAGTGGAATAAACCCCAGATCAATGCAAGGGCTTGATCTAAGTTTGACATGAGTGCCTTGAACAGCCAGCTGAGAAAGTCAGTTCCTATCTCACTGGAAAATGTTATGAAAGACCAGCCCAGAGTTGATGACTGGTTACGAAGTTCTTTAGACCACATTCTCCCTCTAAAAACTCGAAGCTTTACTAGAATCCATCTCCCAGCTTCATGGTATACTGAAGAACTACAGTGATTGAAAACGAGATTTGGAGGCTTAGTTATGAAGCCACAGCTAAGTTTAATACAAACAAGCACTGAAGCACTAACATAATCGCTGCAGATTAGTTTGAGCCTCTTTTTTTCTCATCAGATTACTTCAACCATAATTGCCCTAAATTACTCTTTAGAAAGGAATAGTCTCTCATCCAAGCAGTATTGCTCCTGTATCATCATTATCCCAGGCCCAATGAGAAGATTTGGCCCTTTTTTTTGTGAATAAGGTGAAGGTCATTCAGAATTCTTTGATGATGTCAAACAAGGATCTCTCTCTCAGACTATCATCCGTTCATCTATTTCCAATTTGGACATCCTGATTTCTGGCATCACTTTTTCTGTACGGCAGAAATTGGATTCCTGGAACTTGTTGGATATGCAGCTATTTATGTCCCTGGTACAATCTATAAAATCAGGCTCTACCGAGGACCCTATTCCCACTGCTAAACTTTGCTTGTTAGACTCTGAATAGGCTTTTGAATCGCTCACTGCAGGAAGGCCTAATTCCGCAAGCATGGTAGCATGCCACTGTACTTCCTCTTTTGAAGAAACTCAACCTGGATCCTACCAACTGGTCTAAATATAGACTTTTTTTCCTTAACTCAATCTGTCGAAAAATCTTGAAAAGCATGCCTGTACCCAACTTTCAGCTTTTTTGGAGCCTCAGAATTCTCTACATTACTCCCACTAAGGGTTCAGAGCTGGACATGGTACCGAGTCCTCTTTCCTAGGAGTCACAGAACATCTTAGGTGGCTCCTAGATGCAGGGGAGACAGCTGCACTGATTGTACTTGATCTCAGCACTGCTTTCAAAACTGTGTCCTATGGCATGCTCTTAGGAAGACTGGTATACCTGGGGATCCAGGTAACGGCGCTATCATGGTTTTTTGTCTTTCTTAAAGGGCCATACCTTCCAGGTCTCCTCTGGAAGCTCTTTATCCATGAGTCATGCTTTAACTTCTGGTGTTCCCCAGGGGTCGGCAATTAGTCCTGCACTTTTTAATACCTATGTGCGCCCTCTGGCCTAGCTGGTGGAAAGCTGCTGTCTCACTTTATTTTCTTATGCGGATGATACCCAAATCATCTTCTCTCTATCAGCTGCTGTTAGACCAGGCATCTTTTGACGTGGTTCCCTTGTCTTTTTGCTTTCTGACCTCCTGGTTTTGACTCTGTTTTTGCTGATTTAGTGACTCTGCACACTTTCTCACTGATGTTGACTGTCAAAATGTAAGTGCTCCTACTGTAAATTATGTTTTGGATTGGCATGTTTAATTAACTGGCAAGTCCCCAGTAAGGTGCACGGAGAGTGCTAGGGCCTGTAAATCAAATGCTACTAGTGGGCCTGTAGCACTGATTGTGCCATCCACAGAAGTAGCCCTGTAAAGGTATCTCAGACCTGCCACTGGGGTGTCTGCGTGCAGTTTTTACTGCCATGTCGACTTGGCAAGTGCAGCCACTTGCTAAGCCCTAACTTTCCCTTTTTTGACATGTAAGTCACTCCTAAGGTAGGCCCAAGGTACCCCTGTGGGTAGGGTGTAGTGTATGTGAAAGGTAGGACGTGTACTGGTGTGTGTGACATGTCCTGATAGTTAAATACAGTGTATTTAATGTGTCACTATTGAAAGGCTATCTGTCTTATAGGATAGAGTGGGAGATACTTTGCAACATCTTACAAGTATAACTTCTCATTTGGAAAAGATAGAGAAATGGAGTTTGGTGTTCTGGCACCACACCGATGTCGCCTAACACTGCAGGAGCGAAGAGAGTCCCAATTCTCTACCCTTGCCCTGGCTTTCACCACCGGAATATATAAAAGGTGATGGCTAACAAAGGCGCCAGGAGAAAGAGTGGGAAACAAGGAAACCAAGAAAGAACCTCACTCTGGCGGGTGCTCCCCTCTCTGTCTAACCCAGGAAGGGTTCAGTTGACCTTCAAAAGAAAGAATAACAGATTTAGTTGGAAGCTAGATATAAACAGCACATACACACATGATCAGGTACACTTATTGCAGATATAACGTTACTCTTACCCCTTTCCGATAGATATGTGGCCTCAAGAGGGTAATCACTTGAAATGGGCATAATCTCAGCCCGACACTCGAATCCAGGGAGTAATGCAAAAATCCTCACATGAATCGAGTGACATTAGGTTCCAATTATCCCGGTTCCCCTAAAACTACACCTTCTTGAAAAACAATAACCCAAAGGGGAAAAAGTCTAACTAAGACAAAAAGAAAAAACAATATAGTGATAAGAGAGAGAGCCCAAAATGCCTCTGGTCTGGACTACTCGTGATTGAACCCAAAAATGCCCATAACGACTTGGATAGGTTACTAAAATGCAGGAAATGGCGACAAGGGAAAACAGGAACGCAGACGCATTACCTATCCCGAAATCCCAAACAACAAAGTGTTTTTGAAAAAACTCCCCAGAGAACGGGAAGGGAAAGGAAGGAAAGTCTGGACAAGAGTCCCAAATGCAACAAAGTCCCGCAATCCTCAGGCTTGAATCGCACGAAGAACGATGATCCTTAAGACGTAGAGGTAGCAGGAGCCCGCCGGCGAAGACCTTATGGATACCAGAACTGGAAGAGAAACCAAGCAATGTTGTCAAGCAGGCGGCGTCTTTAAATACCTGCTGCCGGCGTGCTAAAACCTCCCGCAAGTATGCCCAATCATGCATGCAGCACTCGGAAAAGGTAAGGAAAGGGAAGGGAAAAGAGGCCCCTCGAATCCCAACATTTGGTATGCCTGAACTTAGAATGTAAAAATGCATCTTTTAGTAAAGCTGATTTTTATGTTGTGGGTTTGAAAAACCCAGTTTTAGAAAGTGTGTATTTTCTTGCTTAGCCATCCTGTGTGCCTCCGCTGGGCTTTGGATTGACTGTCTGGCTTTGGAGTGAACTGAGGCTGGGGATATGCATTCTCTTCAGAAAGCCACTGGGGGGGTGAGTCAGGGCTGGGCTGAAAAGACCTGGGCTGAATTTAGAGTAGTGGGAGGAGAGGCTCTGCACCTGACTGGGCCTGCTCGGCCTTGAACAATGCGGTCTCCACCTCCTGCCAGAATGCTGGGCCAGAGAGGACAGAACTGGTTTGGAATGAGCACAGACACTCTACCACAAGAAAGTAAAGGGAAACGTGGTATAAATATTGGGGCCCAGACCCCAGAACTTTAGAACTCTTTTGGACTCAGAATCCTGCCAGGAAGAAGAGCTGGAGAAGCTGTGAGGAGGAACTACCACATTGTTGTGTGCTTTGCTGTGTTAGCCTGCAGTGGCTGCTTCTGTCTTGGACAGTAAAACGACTGGACTGAACTTTCTGCAATCTACTTTTGTGAGTTTCTCCAAGGGCAAGAGGTAGAGCTTGCCCCCTGTTCAAGAAGTCTCAGGAACAGCAAAGACTTCAAGCTCTTCTGCCCTCAGCACTGGGGACTGAGTGTTCTGTGCTGCAACAGAAGAAAAAGCAACCCGATGCCATCTACGACGCCGCTGCCGACTCCGTGTCCTGAAGGCACTGTAGAGGGCACTGCCGCACCGCGACCCTGGTCTCACTAACAACGCCTGCTGACGCGCCACCATGCCGCTGCTTGCACCACGACCTGTGAGCCCCGCACTCCGCACCACCTCGCCTCACGACGACGCCTTGGTATCCCCTACAACGACGCTCCACGCCAAAATCGACACCGCTGCTTGCACCGTGGTTCGAGGGCACCGCTTGTAAAGTTACACAACGCACCGCTCTCATCCCAGAACGCAGCCTTGGCCTACCGACTCCGGCACCATCCACTCCAGTTCGTCAGCCGACATCAGTGCTTCAGCAACAACGACGACGACGCTGCTTGCACCCCGACCTGCCAGCACCACGACATCACCGCATTCACTTCGCACCGCGAGCCTGGTCCGATGACGCCATCTGATGCCGCCACGAGCTGCTGCTCGCACCGTGACCTGAGGGCACCGCACGCCGCACCGCTGCACTTCGCACCGCAGCACCCAATGCCTGCCCACGCCATCGCTCCTGACTTCAATAGAGGAGTTTAATCTGCAACGCTTGTGACTTCAAGGGCCCCGACTTCTCCTGCACCGACCTCCGGAACCGACGCCTGTGGACACCGTGCTTTCGGAAGCTCAATGAGAGGTCGCTGATGCCCTGCATTTCTAAAAGGTACTGTTTGCGGGTCTTCCCGCCACTGTAGCTGGCCTGCGACGCCGCAGTTAGCCAGAACTGTTTGGATTTGTTTGCTCATGACGCCCGGACGGAGCTATCAACATCAAGGAACTGTTTTTCAAGCCTATTGTGATAACTGAAGATTTTTAAGTACTGTACTGTGGATTTTTAACGTTTTTGGTCTTGTTTTAAGCATATAAAAATATCAGATATTTTTCTAAACTGGTGTGGTGTCCTTTTGTAGTGCTTACACTGTATTACTGTTGGTTATGTGCATATGCTTTACACACTGCCTCTAAGATAAGCCTGACTGCTCGTGCCAAGCTACCAAGGGGGTGAGCAGGGATTATTTAAGGAGTGTAACTCCCTTATCCTGATTAGAGTGGTGGTTTCTGCCTGGCTTTGCACATGTCCTAGCCTACCAAAAGGTCAATTTCTAACAGCGGTGTAAGCCCATGTTCATATAATACAAAGTTGAACAGGGGCTAGTCTTTTCTTAAATTACTGAAAGGTGTTGCATTTCGTGCCCATTAAGTGATTATATTGGGGCGTGGAGCGTCGTTTCTATCAGTGATGCGAGGAGCACGTCTTGCAGGCGATGTGTCTATCCCACCACTATCCATGTATACAGTTAGGAACAAGGAAGGGCTGCATTTGCTTTAAGCTATTATTATGCTTTCTTATTTATTCTGCAAATGGTCCTTATTCCTTTTGTTCCTGCTGATTATGTCAGAAGTGGGGTGGTTACACTTTCTCCTCATCTTCTCTCCTTCACCTGGTTTAGTTCTAAATGTTTCGGCATAAATGTGTGCCAAACGTGTGATCAAAATCTTTTTAAAATAACAATACAATCAAGAATGGGCATGATGGGTGGGGCTAGGTCAAGTGGAGTGAGCATGTGTATGCATTGTACATCTTTATGATTTATTTATTCGGTTGTAAATAGGTTTATCATTATTTTTTCATTTGGGTACAATTGATCAACATGCAGCACAAGTAAGGTGGAGAAAGGGAATTTTGTCATCATCAATAGCCCCTTACGGACCATGAATATTAAAATATGAATTTTATGTTTTCAGGTGTCAATACCGGGGGATACTACTACCCCACTATTGATATAGATGACTGTCGTGTTGTACTATGATATATGAGGCAACTGAACCAAGGGATTTTCGTGATGGTCCGATTATTACTATCTATGATCATGATGAAATTTGAACTATGCTATACCATTAACTGAAGAACAATTGTTTGCATAGTTAAGAGGTATGTTTTATACATAGTAGCACATGGGGCATTAGGAGGACAAATTCCTGTGCAGAATCACTGAGTAAAGAATATATCTGAACTATGTATTCCTCTCTCTCATTCTCTTGTTTATACGTTCACATTCAGGCAATGAATGAGATGCTGTTGGGCAGGCCCCCTTTTCTATTGGGGTTTTGCTGCACATATGCAGTCATGCTGTTTGGTTCGATTTAATGGTGTAGGACTATCAGTTCTAATTTTAGGACTGCCTTTTTTAACATTTCTGTATAAATTGCTTTAGGGTATAAGTATTTTCTGTATGTAGAATGTTAGATTTGTTTCATTTATGTATGTTTTTTTATATGTATTATATACAGCCCTGAGGAAGTCCAATTCTTTTGAATGAAACAGGTTGGCTGTTTTCAGATTGTTTTATGGAACACATCGAAGTATAATAAGGGAGGTTTCAAAATATGCAGAATTGTGGACTCTTTAATTTTATTTTTACATTTTACATTATATGTGAAGAACAGCAGACAGACAGGCACCTGTATGGTCATAAATACATTGTGCCATCTTTTTAGACCTTGTCATTCACATACAAATGAAAGCAAGTACACAGTATAAAAGCAATGCTGTGACATTTTCTGGCATGACAATTGTAATACAAAGGCCTTTTACACCGACATTCTCAGAGTAAAGAAGGGACAAACAGCTCCTAAACACAACTTGTTAGCTAGCTAGGATCATGGGCAGCTATAGTCATAAATCATGTGATGACAGGTACAGTTATCTCTCTTGACGACTGAGAAAGGCAGGAGGCTCATAGATAGGTTAAAATATCTACAGAGAGGGGGTCGGCTGCAGTAATTCCCATAAGTTGGCTAGTTGCTCCTGACAGTATGCGGCGTCCTGTGGTACTGTAAAATTCGGAACCACATTGAAGGCATGCCCCCACCATGCCGATTTTGGTGTCAACGAACCGCAAATGACAAAAGCGGTATGCACGAGTGTTTTCGTCATGTTTCAATGATGAATTCACCGTGTATATGATACTACATATTGTGTCCGTGGGTTCCATTTTACAGTAGTAGCCATCTTGTGATTGCCCTCACATAGGCTGCACGAAGGCCATGCCTAGGCCTAAAAGGACACGTACACCTTCTGTGACTTCTCTGTGACCTGTGCAAACTGACTCCACTGCCTGAGGTCAATCCTGTCCGGCCAGTTCCTTTTCCCGCGGCCTAATGTGATTAGCATCAGGGCTCGACCCATCATAAAGTCCTTGTTCCCACACGATCTCTGACTAAGCTATTTCACACCTGACTCTGTTTCCAACTTTATGGCTTGTTTTACGAGCAGGAGGTGCCCGTGTTATTGGGGTCTGCTGATATCTGATGAGGGTTCTGAGCCTTGCTGGGTTAAATGATAGTGGGCTGAACGAGCTGAAATGTGGGATTGTCATCATAACTCTGTTTCTTCTTTGAAGCGAAAATATGTGAATGACCACTTGTAAAACAGGGGCGGTGTTGCCCAAAGCGTAATATTCTGTATAAAAGAGAAGACTGTTTTTTTGTTCTGGAGACTGCCTCATTCAGTTGCTAAGGCTTCTGTGCGACGTAGTCTCACTCATTTGAGTTTAATAAAGATGTCTTTTGCTATTTCAGCTTCTTTTGCCAAGTTCTTTGTTATATTACCCTGAGAATGAAAATTTCAAGTACTACACTGTGGTCCAAGACAGGAAGAACTCAAAGTCATAGGGTGCTACCCCTGGCACCGCTGGGGTCCTAAAAACTAAAGTACTACAGTCCTGCAGGCAAGACTCACCCTTCAGTGAAATTTTCTTTCCCCAATGCTTTGGCTATCTGACGCTTGGCCAGGAGCAAGAGCATGGTCATTAGGAAATGACATTCAGGTCGGACATCCCTCACGTAGGCCATCGGACAGGTCAGTGGAGTCAAGCAGGGCGAGTGACCAGTAATCTGATGAATGGTGCAATGTATTTCTCTCCAGAAGTCCACTATTGTGGGGCACTCCCAAGCCAGATGGAGGAAGGAAGCCTGAGGTGTTGAGCATCGTACACAGCATGCTTCTACCAGTAGACCCATACGATGCAACTGCACTGGTGTGCGGTACAATCTATGTATGCATTTAAAATGAATAAGTCTGAGCCTGTAATTAGGTGAGAAGGCCCCAATTTGTTCACAGCAGTAGGTCCATTGTTCTTCTGTGGGGGGTCCATGTCTGCCACCCAGTGAGTCAGGGCCATAGGGCTGTGGGCAGGTGCCCTGTCTTCCATAATGGCGTTTAGATGCGTTACTAATCTGCGAGGGGAAGCATTCGTGAATTTGTGTTCGAGGGCATGTAGTGTGGGTGGGGGTTCAGGAAATGTAGTGTGTTGTGCATGGCAGGTAGCACAGATCTTGTACTAAAGTAGTGTGTCTAACATAGTGGGGCATGGGGGCATGGGGTTTCTTCCACAGTGAATGGAGGGAGAAATTGTCCTCCAGGGTACAGGTCACCGTACATGAATTATCTCCATCTATGCGCCAGTGTTTTTGTGCCGTCATCCTGTAAGGCCGGCAGCATTGGATTGTTGGCTAAGGGGATGGATGGAGTCACAACGATCCAACGCTTTGTCGGGTTTAAGAATAGTGACAATAACTGCCTTGTGAAGTAAGGGCAGTAATTCACCAGACTTCAAGGAGGTTTAATACATGGCCAGGAGATGGGGAGTTAGGAGAGGAGCAAATTCTTTGTAAAAAGAAGCCTTATCATTGGGAAGGCTTGAAATGACCTGCAGTACTTCTTCTTCGGTGAAGTGAGCGTCAAGGTATAGTTGATGAGTGTAGTTTAACCACAGTAACTGGCCTCTAGTTGTTCGCGAGTTGGCGATATCTTCGACTGATATAGGTGGGGGTAAAAGGACATCATTGTGTGAAGGAGACCATTGGGCATTGACTGGCGCTCTAGGTGGTTATCCAAGAATTCAGGAAACCCATGTGGGATCCCACATTGGTTTTCTTATCCAAGTATTCCGCTACATATTCGGTGTCTCGAGGCCGTTTAAGCATGTTGGCCAGTGTTAAGCCAGACCAGTCACCCTCGCCATACCAGCGTGCCGTTGTCTCACGGGATAAGAAGTTCAGTTCAGGGTCTCCCTCCTCATTAAAAACAGTAATTTTCCCACCAATGTCTATCAACAAGAAGGAATCTTTTGAAACTTAATAGTTGCGTTCAAGCAGAGATATCCCACGTTCGAACTCGGCGAGGTGAAACCGTATCGCCTTTAGGACACCAGCTTTTTTGGCGATTAACACGCCAAGAATGGCCACTTTAAAGGCCTCCCATAGAACCTGTGAATAGGAAACGGAGCCTTCGTTAATAACAAAGTAGTCCACTTTGGCAGTCCGGATCTCAGATCAAAACACCTGGTCGCAGAGCGCTCCAGCTGGTAAGCGCCAAGTGAATGCACGTGAGGGAGCAAGTGGTAGGTAGAGTTCTAAGAGCACTGGTGCATGGTCAGATGTGTGAAGAAGATGAGACAAGCCAGCCGTCCACATGTGGGTGTACCGAGAGAGCAGCCAGTAGTCTAATCTCGACCAGGAGTTGTGAGTCGATGTGATGCACGTAAGGTTGCCATTACGCTACACTAGACATCAACTAGACAGCTATCACTGAGCAATGTGTGTAGCTGCACCAGGGTAGGGGCGGTGAGAGGCACCTGAGCGATCTGGGATGGGGTCCAGTGCTACATTAATATCCCCCCCATATCACAGCACCGGGCACTAGACTGGCTTTCTGTCACCACACTTCAGAGAAAAATTATGGGGAATCTATATTTGGACCATAATGGATGCCAGTATGACTGGGTGGTGGCACAGGGGGCCAGCCAATAGGACACATCATCCCTCCGTGTCACATGTGGCCTGGGTAAGAAGCCAGGGTGTGCCATTCCAAATAAGTATAGCAGTCCCGCAGGCGTAGTTGGAGTAAAAGGACACATGTATTTCTGAGCACCACCGAGCTTGAAGTTGGGATGTTGTGTTTTAGGTAAGATGGAGTTCCTGTAAAAAACAAATGTCGATGTGGTAGCGGGTGAGATATATATGTGCCAGTCAAGCCATACGTCTGTCATTTAGGTCCTGTATGTTCCAAGTAAGGCATTTAATGGCTGTCATCATGACCCTTGTGTGAAAAAACCTTTCGGCCGGAGTAGTGGCGGTGAGGAGGAGTTGTAGTAAGTTGTACAGTAGGGGGGTGTAAGCTGCCAGTGAGCGGTATGAGAAGGAGACAGGACACTCATGTGCAGTCTGTCAACAGTGAAGAGAGCAATTACAAGCCTGGCAAGCAATGTACAATTCTGCCATAAGAGAATAAACCCAACATACAATGGAACAAAACCAATCCAACCCCTGCCCACACCAAGCCAAAAATATGGTTGAGAACCCAGTATCCACCCCCCCACCCTGAACCAAATCCCAAAGATAAACTGCGTATATTGGATACATCCCTAGAGGCAAGGTAGAGCCAGGTGAACTCCCCAGTCAATGGTGACTGGGTGGCAAAATGGTGAAAGTCACCTAAGTTGTGACCAAGGGGGTCGGTCCGTCGCCATGCACCATACAGTCCCACAGCCAAGGCACACCGCAAAGAAGATCAGCTTGCATGGTGAAGAGAGTGCAGTCCCTCCCGGTAGATTAGAACCATCCCGCTGGGATGGGGAGGGGGGGAGAGTTCCACGGCAGGATAGCAGATCAGGTTAGGAAGGATGTTAGTTGTCATCGAGATCAGCCTCCTCCGGAGAGTGCGGGGTCCCCCGGGGCAAGCACCTCTCGGCTGTTATGCTTTTTGAAAATTTGAGAGCGGCCTTTTGTAGGAAGGTGGAATCTGACTATACGGTTGCCCCCAACTTTTTGCCTGGTTTTGAGAGGTTTTTGACTAGTCTGGCTGGGATCCTGCTATCCAGGACTCCAGCCTATCTGCTTTCTCCCTAAAAACTAATGTGTGTACCCTAGGTACAAACCAATTGGATGCTGAGGATACCCTGGCAGTCCCTTGTAGATGGTACCCTAGGTACCCAGGGCATGGGCCCCTCAGTAGGCCTACCAGGGCTGCAGCACTTATTGTGCCACCCTGGGATAGCCATACAAAATGACACCACCAGACCACTACTGTAGTCTGAGTAAGGCGGTGCTAGCACCCCTTACAGGGATATAGGTACCCTATATCCCACCCCATTACAACACATATACTCTCATAGGTCACCCCTATGGCAGGCCTTGGTAATCCTACAAGGCAGGGTGCTGAGGTATGTGTGAGGGGGGACCCCTACCTGAGTAGGGCCCCTCTACAACCTTCGTAAATCATTGCTGGGTTGTTTGTAGTGTAGCCATACCATACACTCTTAACCGCATTATAAGTCTATCGCGATAACGCGATAACTTGAGAATGGCTACACAGAACCATATCGTGTTTGGTGTCAAACATGTAGGAATCATACCCCCAGTCCAGCCATGGGCATGAGGGCATGATTCCCCCCTGCAAGAGGGGCGATATGGGAAAAGCAGCAGAATTTAGACACCAATTTAAAAGTGCACCGGTGGTACAAAATGGATGCTTCCCGCCACCCACACAACCCTGGCTGCCTGTTGCTGGGCAGAATCCCAGCCTCGGCAGTTAGACAATAGGGATCCTGTTGCAACGAGGTGTTCCCCACCTCCCCAGACAGGTTATGTGGATTGGAACTGGGTGGGTGCACCAAGGGATGGCTTTCAGGATTACACTTGGAGTTTCCCAGCGCCTGCATTCTACATACACCGCCTGGAACTGGTTCAGGGGCATCCTGTCCCCTGACCAGGCGGGAAACACACAAAGGGGAGAGGATGTAGCCACCCTTTCCCGCCTCACCACTCATTGGTGGACACTACTCTGGACACTCCCCTAATCTTGGGGATAAAGGTGAATAACGTGGCCCCAGAGCCTCAGATTAATCTTGGACTTCAAAGACTTGACCTTCGATGAGCTGCTGCCCAGCTGACTGAAGAAATCTCCCTTGGGATAAAGGAGTTATCCCCCTGCTTGGCAGGCACCTGAAACACTGCAAGTGACCCGGTTGGAACTTCGCTGCTCCTGCGGACTTTGACATCTTCCAGCACCCTTGAGGTGGGTTTCCAGCGCATCCCAGAGGCCAGTGAGTGTGCTCAACGAGTTTGGGCACCGTGGACCACGTGGGTGCCGAGATCCCCAATACCCCAGGACACCGGCCACCTCTTGCATAGCACACGACCCTGACCAGTGGGGAAGTTGTGCTTTGGCCCATTATTGAGCCAACCACTCTACAGCAATTGTGCCAAAGACCAGCACCCTAGCCCCCTCCGGTGGCCCGTGGGTGCCCTTTTATGCACTCCAAATTGCTGCCTCCAGCGGTCCCTTGTCTCTCAACTTGTGGGCCCTAGCAGAGGTCAATCTCGACAATCAAGAGTTCCCCTGGTTGCTCCAGGCCTGCTCTACAGTCTCCCCAAAGGAGACCTCTCTCAGACCTCGTGGGTCTGCACCGTAACAGATTTGTTCATCTTGCGTGGGTTGCGGTTGCCAAGGCTTAGTGGATCCAATCTGGACACTAACACCGCAGCGACCCTCATCCAACGTGGGACAGTCGCCCTCCAGAAGCTGGTCTTCTTGGAAGCCTCCCGGAGCCCGTGGCTGCAGATCCAAGCTACACCACCTTCCACCTGAAGCACCCGACATCGAAGGGCTCTTTGCTTTGAGCCTCCTGGTCACTTTGCCGTGACCCAGACTCTGTCCCCTCTGCTTTCAGGTTCTTCTCTACATTCTTCACATCTTTGATCTTCACGGAATCATCGACGCTTTTGGCTAGCAGAACTTTTGACTATTTTTCCATTGAAAATCAGCCCGCGACCCAACATCGAAAACGACCTATGCACCCGGCTTCGGGCAGGTAACAGTGGTACCTCTGTACTCTCGGGGTAGTGGGCTCCTCAAAAGCTTAACTCTAAAGTTTTAACTTTGAACTCCTGCTAGAAGTATTTTAAAACTGTTTATTTCTAACCGCGACATTCTCCATAGGATATAATAGAGATCCTGATAGCAGCTATTTCCACTGCACGCGCCTCCCGTGGGTCCCCTTCCTCATAACTTGGGGTGGATTCTAAAGGGGCCAGCGATCCTAAATGCCCTAGGCATTGTCTGTAGAATTGTCGTGGTTCTTATACCACTTTTTTAGTATATGGTTTGGTCCCACCCTGGGGCCCAATGTTAACAGTGCTATTTATTGTATCTATCAATGCTTGTTTGATTTGTAACTTTGCCATAGCCTCATAAAGAGACTCTGGGATTCTGTCTAGAATTAAATACATATATTTTATATATATACCTGTGTGGAATACTCTTTCATTTGGTCATTCAAGAGGTTATCTTTGGTAAAACAATAAGCTTAACACTCCTTCAAGACTTACCCTGAAGGCTGCTCTCCACAGCTACCACTAGGATAGCTTTCTTTAAAGGTTGTCTTAAACCTATCATCAATAAGAGTCGAATTGGACTGGTGCAAGGTGTCCCCTATAACTAGGAGACAGCATATGCCAGGCCAACTTCTCACACCTTTGCATCAGTGAAATGGTGAAATCTCCCCTCATACGGAACTCGCAGTTTAGCCAGGTATAAAAGAGTGTATTTGATCTCCGCTTTTGCAACAGTCGCTCATCAGGTAGAAATTCCCTTCTGGCTGCCTAAACTGTGACAGTAAATTCGGGGTAAAATTATATGTCATTGATGCAATAGGGCATCGCCCCTCGCTCGCGGGCCAGTTGAAGGACTGTGTTGCGATCTTTGTAGTTTAAGAGTTTTGCAACTATTGGACGGGCTGGAGTTCCAGGAGGCAGCTAGGGCTCAAGGCACTACAAAGCCCGGTAATAGGGCATCCCCAAATAGGTCCCGTAGCATGGTTTCATGAAAATCTTCATCTTGTCCCTAGCCGTGGTTTCCAGGATGCTCACAATACAGAGTTTGTTGCACCTCAAGCACGCCTCAAGATCTTCATTCTTGCCTTTGATTATCTTCAGAACCTCGTCCATCCAAAGGAGATGTTTGTTGGCCCTGGCACAAGCATCATCATCATCATCATCAGAGGGCCGCGACTCTAGGTGGTCAAGTGGTCATCATGTTTGTCCACACGTTCCTTCATTCGATCCAATCGGCTGGTCACAAGGTCGAGTTTGGCATCTATTGTCAGTAGGCTTGCTTTAATGTCAACTAATATTGACTTCAGATCATCATCTTGGTCTGCACCCTCTGTGGATGGCTCACCCCCAGCCCCCGTGCCACCTCCTGGTCCTCCTGGTGGGTCTGCCTTTTACTTTCGAATAGCAGCTTAGACTGCTGTGCATCATGTTTGCCCATACTGCCGAAGTCTAAATGTAGCTCACTGGACTGGAACACCAGCAAACCTAGAGTCAATGTTTCACTGTAATCTGTGCAGTCTCCTAGTACCTGACGGGCACATGGGTCAAGCGGTCTAAGACGACAGCGTACACCCCATGTAGAGATCACAGCAATGTCCAGTCCACACAGCATCCCAGGGGCGCTAAAAATGCAGCCCACCAGAGGCCTATGTCAAGCAAGTGAGGCGCCGTTAATCTCCATCTCTTGCTCAGTGGGAAAAAACTAGGAGTTTGCTCAGGTGCATGGGCCCAGGCTCCGCCCCCGAGAAGACGAAACAAGTCTGGGGTAAAGCGAGCAGACCCCAGGCCAGAGATCCAGATAAGCCCAGAGGGGAGGATGTTGTGCAGCACAGTCTATTAGGCCTCACGCCCGTGTTAGCGGGCAGGGGCCCACAGTCCCAGCGAGTAAGCCTCGCGTCCCATGGGTTGCAACACATGCAGCCTGCACCTACCGCCGTCTTGTGCTTGCCACCGCTCAGGCCCGCATTGCTCCCCAGGCTACTGTAATCTGGGGGACCAGCTCAGGTGTGGGCCGGGTCTCAGGGCCTGCCTATCTGCAGGCTGCAAAACTCTTTCAGCAGCTGTGTGTGAGGGTCACAGGGCCGCAGCAGCAGGAGCTCTATAGCCGCCGATCACTTCCAGGGGATCAGAGGAGGCGCAGCAGCACAGTGCCACAGACGCAGCCTGAGGCAGCTCACCTAGGCCACAACCCGCTGGAGTCCCCAGTGCCTCCACCGGCTGCTCCAAGGTCCCGCTCTGCACCAGGTATGGCACCGTGCTATAAATAATCACTGGGACTGTGAGTGGGCGACAGGAGAAAAGCCAACTGGACAGGATGATGCAAGATTCTGGATTCAGCCGGCAGAGCACCTCTATCAAATGGCCGCCTGACTAGGCTACCTGACTAGGCTCCGCCCTCGACTCTTTAATGTTCAGGTGCACCATTCCATATTTTTGTTTTCATGTGTTTCTGCTTAGAAGAGGTATCATGTAATGGCTGATACTGCGGAAGGAGTGCACCAAGCCTTGATTTAAGGAATTCTGTGGGAGGTGATGTCCACCATTGTGTTGCTTCTTTATATTATATATGCCTTTTATAGAGCAAATTTAAAAAAGAAACAAAAAAATGTAATCTAATGTAAAATATATAGATTTAATAACAGTGTTACATTTTATATATATATATATATACATACACCACCAATTCGTCAGTGGTAGCGCACAGGTGAACAAGACCCGGCAGGGTTGAAAAGCGTAGGTGGTGGAAGTGGGACACTTTGCACGTTTGCAAATAAAAGATTGAAAAAGACTCCCTTGGTGTGCGGTGAATCCTAGGTTGGATATTTTGGTGATAAGTATGTATATATATATATATATATAATGCACTCCCAACAAGTCTTTCAAAAGTGCCTGAACAACTTCAGAGAAAGACAGATAAAATAATCATCGCATGCCTTGCCTGACGCGTTTCAGAGTAAATCTCCTTCCTCAGAGGCAGCATGCCAAGCCATGTTCATTCCGTAATCACCCCAACTGAAATAACCCCTCTAATTGAAAACCTGCCCAGGTGGGCCTCTAATTGTTAAGCATGCGATGATTATTTTATCTGTCTTTCTCTGAAGTTGTTCCTGCGCTTTTGAAAGACTTGTTGGGAGTGCATTCTACTAAAGGCAACTTGTGAGACTATATATATATATATATATATATATTAAGCAACAATTGTGTCCTGAGCAAAGGGCGCGCTATTTCACAGCTGGTGCTCGCGGCTAGGCTGGACCAGCCTCGAACTCCAGTTCTCCAACAAAGAAATTTAAACGCTGCACTCTCCTGGGGTTTGTTATTCCAATAAAGGTTTATTAAAAAGCCATCTCCTTCTCCACCTGCGTTAGTCCCTCTACGCTTTCACCATTTTGTACCAATTACCCATTGTGCCTATTATGATGCATTCTGGGAATGGTAGTTTGCATTACAAAAAACACACTAACAGGTGTCACAAGAAATCTAAATCTAAACATTTGGTCATAAATGTCAATGGATTGATGTTAAAACAATTATTTTTCAAATATCGCAGTTCATTTGTGAGTATACCATAATACAAGCATGCATTTGAATTTCTTTGGAGATCTTAGGACACGAGGGTTCATAAGTGGTTTCTGTACAGCATAGACCACTCATCTGGTGACGGGTCTCTTTGTGTGTTTCATCTTCTTTATGCTGGTGTGTATATGACTCAGTGTCCATTGTCACACTGCTACAATCTTGGCTCAGTGCCATTTTTATTAATCTATTCTGCGTGTTATTCCTTGATCATGTCCTATTCGTGGTGTTTATTTCTCTTCAACTCTTATAATGGCTAACTGCCCTTTTTGAATTGATATGCTCTGAGTTTTTCATGAGTTCCTGGGTCAAAAGTCGATAAATGTCAACCATTTACGTTTCACTTTTCACTATATCAAGTCAATATTTATAGTTCTTGAGCTGATTCAGTTCACTTCCATTTGTCTGTGATGTTGCAGTTACTGTTGATACTCCGATTACAGGTTGATCTTACAAGTGTATGTATATTTCTTCGTCCCTTTTAACCCTGATGGGATCTCAGGGCCCGATTCACAGAACTAACTTAAGACAAAATCCTAAACTTACTACCATTT
This sequence comes from Triturus cristatus, assembly GCF_964204655.1. Taxonomy (NCBI): domain Eukaryota; kingdom Metazoa; phylum Chordata; class Amphibia; order Caudata; family Salamandridae; genus Triturus; species Triturus cristatus. The sequence continues at coordinate 1,182,001,330 of NC_140581.1, read as the reverse complement.
ACTCATTTTGGTATTCACAGAAGGCACTTACTCATTTTGGTATTCACAGAAGGCACTTACTTATTTTGGTATTCACAGAAGGCACTTACTCATCAACGAGTAAGTGCCTTCTGTGAATACCAAAATGAGTAAGTGCCTTCTGTGAATACCAAAATAATAGTAAGTTAAGGATTTTGTCTTAAGTTAGTTCTGTGAATCTGGCCCTCAGTCTTAAATCTGATTTTCAGTCTCAATTCCAGACGTCTTAACTTGAGGTTTCTGTTACACCCTGTTAGAACTGGGGGTCTCTAGTTGGCAGAGGTAGGTACCTTTGACCAAATAGGGACCCTTGCTTCTAAGTCAGGGAAAGGGGATTACACTCCTGGATAACCCCTGCTCACCCCCTTGGTAGCTTGGCACGAGCAGACAGGCTTATCTCAGAGGCAGAGTGTTAAGCATTTGTGAACACATACAGTAACACAGTGACAACACTACAAATGGACACCACACAGGTTGTATAAAAATAAGTATTCTTTATATAGACTTAACACAAGACCACAAACGACAAAAATCCACAATACTGTACTCAAAGTAGACTTAAAGATAGTAGAAGTAACTTAGTTCAAGTTGATGATAAATGCGTCATGTTTCTCACAAAAGTACCCTGGATGCGTAACGCAAAACAAACAAAAGGTCGCAGGGAGGGTGATGTGTCGATTCCTTGCTTCGGGTGAGGCGATGCGTCGCTCCTCAATGTTTGCGCAGAGTAGGGGATGCGTCTTGTTCCTTACCAGAGAGGAGGTGATGCGTTGATTCTCGTACTGCGTTCCGGTTACAATGCAGCAAGATGGCGCCTCGATGCAATGCGACAATCTGGTGCGATGCGATAAGATGGCACCCTTGATGCGATGCGGCGACATGAAGACTATGTGTACACTTCCGACGGCCGGGTGGCGACTCGACAACTTCTGAGCCGCGACAGGCCCTGTGGTACGCTTCTCCGGTGATGTGACGGCGTCCCTTGTGCTGGCAACACATTTCTCCGGTGATGCGACAGCAAGCAACTGCGGCGAGGACACGCTCTCTGGTGATGCAGCGGCAGCGACACACTTCTCCGGCTATGTGACGGCACAGCTGCGACAGCGACACACTTCTTGTTGAGTCGCTCTTCCAGCTCCCAGCGACACGCAGGCTTCTGCAGACAGAATTCCCAGCAAGGAAATTCAGAGGGGAGCTGGTGGTGAAGTCTTGCAGCCCTGAGACTTCAGCAGGAGGCAAGCAAAAGTTCAAGCCCTTGGAGAAATATTCTGCAAGATGATGTAAGTTCCTAAAACGTTTCTTCTCCTTGGCAATGAAGAAACCACTGCAGGCCAACCCAGCAAAACACCACACTTGCAGAGGGGCAGTCCAAACTCCTGCAGCTTCCTTGGTTCTTCTCCATGGCAAAGGTTTGTCTTGTTTTCCCAGAAGTGATCTAAAGTCTTGGGGTCTGGGCACCAATATTTATACTACTATTCTCTTTGTTCTCAGAAGGCAGAGGGTCCTATACCTAGTCCAAACCAGTTCCGGGTGCATTCTGCCAGTGCACACCTTCTCCCTTTGTCAGTGTGGGCCAAGGTCATCAGACGCACAACAGGAGGTGGAGCCAGCATTGTGGAAGGCAGGCACAGCCCTATTTAGGCCCAGGTGCTACTCCTCCCACCACTCTACATGGAGATAGGTCTATTCAGCCCTGTGCTGACTCACCCTGTCTCCTGGAGCCCCCTCATACCCTGTCACTCATAAACCAGACATGGAATACACAACCTAGCAGAGGCAGGCTTGGATGGTTAGGCAAGAAAATACCTACTTTCTAAAAGTGGTATTTTCAAACACAGAATGTTTAATACCAACTTCACTAAAAGGTGTACTTTATCATTCTTAGTTCAGGCGTGCTAAATTCGATTTTCTACCTTGTTCCCTGGGTCAGTTAGGATTATAAAATGTTATAATTAAACTGCCCATTCTGGCCTATGGAGGCAGGTTGCCTTGCAAAAGTGAAAAACGAAAATGGCTGTAATTCACTATCAGGACATGCCACATACATCAGGGCATGTCCTACCTTTCACATACAATGCACCCTGCCCTAGGGCCTACCTTAGGGGTGGCTAACATGTAGAAAAGGGAAGGTTTAGGGACTGGGAAGTGTGTGCATTTACCAAGTTGACATGGTAGTACTAGACTGCACACAGGCTCTGCAATGGCAGGCCTGAGACACACTTTACAAGCTGCTTCTGTGGGTGGCACAATCAGTGCTGCAAGCCGACTAGCAGCATTTGATCTACAGGCCCTGGGCACACATGGTGCACTGTACTAGGGCCTGACAAGTAAATCAAATAAGCCAATCATGGAGTCACTAATTCATTCCATCAATTTAGCATAGAGAACATATGCACTTTAGCACTGATCAGCAGTGGTAAAGTGCCCAGAGTCATAAAACCACCAACAACAGGTCAGAAGAAATACAGGAGGAAGGCAACACGTTCAGGGATTACCCTGCAAAAAGGGCCAAGTCCAACACCCCCTCTTTCATGTACTGGCACTGTTGCAAGACCCGAGTATGTCATGTCTTGCCATGTTTTGCTTCCATGTGTTAAAATGTGCTTGGCCATTGCATATTTTGGATTGCCTTTATGTGCTCTAGAATTCGCTTTTTGAGGGGGCATATTGTGCTGCCTATGTAGCGTTTGCCACACTTGAACTCCAGCAAATATATTACATAAGTAGTATTACAAGTGATGGTATCATTAATGTTGAACATCATGCCTTGTGGATCAACTATCGTCATGTTCCTGCCAATTTTGCAAGCTTTGCAATGGCTGCATTTGCTGAACCCCTTTTGCAATCCTTGCAGCCATGATCCTGGCTGTTTGTTATCAAAATGGCTTCTGACCAATTTGTCTGATAGTGACGGTGCCTTTCTGAACATTATTTGCGGCCGATTTTCCCAATTGCCTGCCTATGTCTGGGTCTTTGATTAGAATATTCCAATATTTGTTTAGGGACTTGCGAATTTTGAAACTTTCTTTGCTGTATGTCATGACCATTCTTATGGGTTCTTTTTGCTGGTTCTCTACATTTTTGTCTTTTCTATTCATCAGTGTCTGAGGCATCTTGCTTTCATTTCTCCACGTTTGATGTCATCATATTGATAACCTGTTTGTAAAAAACGTTGTTTCGTCTCTTTGAATTTAAGATTCATCTCCTTGGCATTCGAGCAGTTCCTCTTCATCCTGATAAATTCTCTGTACGGTATGTTCTTTTTCAGACTCTCTGGATGAAAGCTCTTTCCGTGGTGCACACTGTTTGTCGCTGTGCTCTTCCAGAATACTGTTGTTTCTATTTGATCTGATTTGACATACACTTTGGTGTCCAGCAATACAATTTCAGATGCACTGATGTTGTAAGTAAATCTGAGTCCGACATCATTGTTGTTAAGAATGTCAAGGAATTCTCTTTCATTCCCGTTCCAAAGGAGAAAGAGCTCATCTATAAATCGTAGTCACAGTGCTACCTTGGCTACGTGGTGGTCATTTTCCTCTCTCCAAGCTACGGTTTTCTCCCACCACCCCATTACAAGGTTGGCATAGCTTGGAGCGAAGGAAACTCCCATGGCGGTCCCGCAGCTTTGGGAGTAGATGTTCTTGTTGATTATGAATACATTGTTTCTTAAACATAGTTCAATCATTTTAATAACCATTATACAGTGTAGTAGTTCCTCAATAGGCTTCTGTTTCAGAAAGTACTTAATCGCTTGTAGGCCTATGTCATGATTGATGGACCTGTATAGCGATACCATGTCAATGGTCACCAATAAGTACTCCTTCTGCCATTCTGTATTCATCAGTGTTCTTAAGAAGTCTCCAGTGTCTTATGTACGATGTTAGGGTCAGTACCAGTGGGGCCAGGAAGTGGTCGCCATATGTGGAGATGTTTTCGTATAGTGACCCACAGCTGGAGATAATGCGTCTCCCTAGGGGTTTTGTTAGCGTTTTCTGTACCTTCGGGAGGAAATAAATGGTAGGTATTATAGGGGTGTCATTCCTCAGAAACTGGACCTCCTGATCGTTTAGTAAGCCCTTTTCTTGCCAGGTTTTTATCTTCGTATTTAGTTCTTTGACTAGGTCATTCATTGGGTTCTTCTTCAATTTGTCATAGTTAGTTGTGTTGTTTAGTTGCTTCCATGATGTAATCTTCTTTATCTAAAATAACTATATTTCCCCCCTTGTCGGCGGATTTTTTCTCTATCAATGTATTATTTATGAGTGACTCCAGTGCTTGACGTTCTGGCTTGTTCAGATTCTTTGTTTTGTCTGTGTTTCACATTGCTCACTTTCTCCAGTCCCGCAGTTACCAAATCATAAAAGGTATCTATCCGATTCCCCGGATGTAGTGCAGGACAAAATTTGGATTTGTCTTTAAATCAGGTGTTTGTCCGTTTTGATACCCAACTCCTGCGGGATTTGTGAATCTGAGATGTTCTCCTCATTTATTTCATTCACTTGGCCATACGCCGTTCTCAGGTTGGAAATTTCTGCAATTGTGGAATCCTGTGTTTGTTCATTGTTAGTGTTGATATCACTTTCAACATTCATTGAATTTAGTCTGTCTTGTTTGTTAAAGAACTTTGCCAGTTTAAGTTTACAGACATATTTGTAAAGATCTATTTTTGTCTCCACAAGATCAAAGTGTTTTTCTGGACAAAATGTGAGGCCTTTATTTAAGAGGCTTTGTTCTGCTTTTGTTAGAAAAAATTTTGATAGATTTATGATCAAATAGGGTTACATTTTTTCTGCCCCTTCTATGTCTTTGTCACTGGATTGCCTAGATGGTAGCCTTTGGTTTTTTCCGGAGCTTCTTCTGATTTTTCGTCGTTTTGTCTTGTTGTCATCTGGCCTCTCCCCCTTCCTCTTCCACGTCCTCTTCCCCTTCCTCTCTGTGTTTTCTGGTCTAGATACAACAATTTCATTTTGTCTAAAAAAGAGGTACCCTAACCGGTCGTAGGTTGTCGCTCTCCTTCACTGAAATCACTTTGCGTGTTGTTGAGGGATTCTTGTGGCTGCTTCTTCTTAGTACTCATTTGTTGCTTCAGCGCCTCAAACCGTTTACCAAAGGTTAATATTGCACCACATTCATAGTTGTGTTCGTCTCTTCTAAACTTATGTTTTTTGCATTCCTTGATTCCTTTTCATGTCTATCTAGATTACATTCCATTTCCTTTCTTAGTTTTTTGATTCATCCTCTTGATTGCATGCAAGGATTCATGCTTCCAGTTCAGCTATATTAGTATGCAGTTCTCCAACATCAATTTGCGCATATTTTACTATTACAAGCATCATGTTGCGCGAACACTGCATATTATTTTTCCCCATCCTACCAACATTTCATATATATATACATGTGATCAAGGTTCATTTTTCGAACCGAAACGCGTCAGACCGAAAAAGCTAATTAAATTACACTATCTGGCACTTAACTGTGGTCCGTCTCCGTCTTTGGCGCGAAGCTGCAGAGGGACGGAGTATTTTGATATATATATATATATATATATATATATATATATATATATATAAAGAAATACACTCCTGGTTCACCACATCCAACGGCACAGCGAAGAACAGGTACGGACCACAGTGTGAAGATTAATGAAATTGCAGTGCTTTATTTGCAGAAAACAAAATATTCAATAGCATCCATTTGATGAAAAGCACTGTTGGTATGCTGCATAAATACTTTACACATTGCTGCTAAGATAAGCCTGACAGATTTTGTGCCATTCTACCAGAAGGTTATGCACAGGTTAATTTAATGACTTTTGTAGTTCTTTCGGACAGGGATTGTAGTTGTTGCTTCAGAAAGGTATTCACCCCTCTCAAACAAAAACCCAATTTCTCACAGTCCCAATCAGTTGTAGGTCAATTATACCATGTTTAAGGGAGTGAGCACAAGCCCTTTTGCACTGGTTAGCAGTGGAAAAGTGCACAGAGTTCTAATGTTAACAAAAATGGAAAGTGAAAGAAAAAAGTTTGGGGATACCACACAAAGGATGTCAGGTCTAACACATGCATGAATCTTGCTACACAACTACTGAACATTTCGCCCAGAGTTTGTGCTGCATGATCTCTTCGCCTTGCACAAGTTTCACATTGTAGAACATTAAAGACAGCAACTTAATATCATTTAATTTAATATATATTACTACACCAGAATTCTGTAGTTTGTTGTAAATTGAGAACAAAAAAACAAAATCATTGTGCTGGTTGCTGCATTCATCTAGTTTCAAGGCTCATACCTGCCAAAGAGTTCAAGCATGCTAATCCCTAAGTCGTATTGTATTCTGTTGTATTGTAATGGCATTTATATAGCGCTTACTACCCCTGATGAGGCATCAAAGCACTTTTTCGGCGAGTAGCATGCTACTCCGGAACTCATAAAGGATTAGTGGTGAATTAGTATAGTGAAATATGAAAGTAATATTAGTGGTAGATATGTTAATAAGTTGTTTGGATTGAGAAGGATAGTGGAGGGATAGAAGATGGAAAAGGGTTTGAATTTATACAGCGCTTGCTACGCCTGATAAGGTGTTGAAGTGCTTTTTCAGCGAGTAGCACACTAATCCGGAACCCATAAAGGTTTAGTGGTGAATTAGTATAGTGGAAATATGAAATTAATTTGAGTGGTGGACATGTTAGTCTGTTATTTGGATTGAAAAGGATAGTGGAAGGATAGAAGAGAGAAGGATTAAAAAAATATATATTTGGAGCTCATAGCAGTAGGAAGAGGCATTGGATGAATAAAAGTGAGGTGGAGGGGCAAGAGTCAAAGGGAAGGGTTGAGAAAGGCTTGTTTTGGAGATCTGAATAGTAAAAAGGTATGAGATGATGCAAGGAGGGGTAGGGTTGGGAAGAGTCTAGAAAGGGTTATTTTGGGGATCATAGTAATGGTATGGGGTTTGGGATCAATGAGAGAGTGGAGGGAATATATATATTGATAGAGGTATCGAGTTAGAAATAGGGTAGTGCATAGGAAAGAGTAGTAGAATGAGGTTTGACATGAGTCAGAGAGTTGAGGTAGAGGATATATTGAAAGTGGCATAGGGTGAGAAATAGGATAGTGCATTGGATATGCTGAATTAGAAGAAATGTAATAAATAGTTATATATATAAGTACATGGAAGGTATATATGCATAAGAAAGGTAGAATATGTAGATTAAAGATGCATTCAATAAACTCTGGCTTTTAAGTATTGTTGTACTTTAGTTCATTTATTTTAAATTTTTTGTAATTCAATAGTGAAACAATTGTAGATAAATAGTTATGATAAAAGATTTACTTATTTATGCAATCATGTATACACATGTTAAAAACATAGAATAATGTAACTATTATTAATATGTACATTTGTTAAGCAGAACTAATGAATATCTATATTTTCTAAAACAATTATATACGTTTATACAAAGCAATACACATACATAGGTACATATCTATAGTGCAAATAAATGCTAATATGCAGTGGTATATGCTATATTTTTCTGTTTGCGTGTGGTGGTTATCTGAGGAGGAGCCCATTCTTGAGTAGTTTTCTCAAGATAGGGTGGTTATCCGTGGAACCTATTTTGGGGGGTAAAGAGTTTTTTCTTTTACGTTGGGATTTTGAGGCGAGGTGCCAATCTAAGAGGAGGTTCCTTTGTTGAATGTGTTTGGTGATTTTATTCCTGATGAAGAGTGGTCCCGTTCTATTTATCGCTTTGTGGGTGAAACAAAGCAGCTTGAACGTGGATCTTCTGGCAACCGGTAACCAATGCAGAGCTTTCAACGCAGGGGAGATGTGGTCTTGCGACTTTATATGTAAGAGTAGTCTGGCAGCTGAGTTCTAAATCCATTGTAGTCTTTTCATAGTCGTTAAAGATGATCCGTGGTAGAGGCTATTGGCATAATCAAGATTGGATAGAACAAGAGAGATGGTAGCCTGGACCTTGTGTGCTATTCCCAAATGGGGGAAGATTCATTGCAGAGTTTTTATAGTAACAAAGCTTGATCTTGCTATTTAGTCCATTTGGTTATTCATTGATACTTTGAAAACCATGGTCATTCTGAGTTTTCTTACTTCCTTTGATACTTTAGGCAGTGCTTTCAGATTGTCAGGCCACGCGGCGAGCGGGTCATAATTTTTCCAATCGCCACACAGGAGTATTTCCATTTTGGAAGCATTACATTTTAGATGGCTCCACGTCATCCATTGATTCACAGCTCTGAGAAAGCAGAAAATAGGCGATTTTCCGGTGTTTTTGGGGCATTCCAGTTGAAGGAGTATTTGCATGTCATCTATATAGTTATAGCACGTGAGGTGAAATTGATTTATCAGTGCCGGTAAAGACTTCATGTAGATGTTCAAAAGCATGGGCAAGATGATAGAGCCTTGAGGACCCCGGCTTTCGTGGAATACAGTTTGGACGAGAAAGTGGGGTATGGATGGCATTAGTTCTGTCACGAAGGTAGGATGTGATCCAGTCTAGAGCAGTCCCCTTTGCTGGCTTCGTGGAGTCTTTGTATCAGAGTGTCATGGTCAACCACGTCATAGGCAGCCAAGAGGTCCAAAAGAAGTAACGCCGCAACCCCGTTGTGGTCAACTGTGTTCTTCAGGTCAGCCCAGATGGCAACGAGGGCAGATTCTGTGCCTCTTACTGGATGGAATCCTGTTTGGAAGTCTGAAAATATGACATTATCCTCAATAAATTGTGACATCTGTGCGAATTATGCTTTTTCTATCAGTTTGCCCAGGAAAGGTCCCTTTTGTAATCGGTCTGTAGTTGTCAGGGTTCAGCAGGTCCAAGTTTGTTTTCTTCAGTAATGGGCATATGTATAACATTTTGAGTTCTTCTTGAACTTTTCTGGTAGTTAAGAAATTGTTAATGATTCTTCTTACTGGTGTGGCAGCAGAGGTTGTTAGAAGGATTGTCTTGAAGGTTTGTAGTGGACACCGGGCAGAAGGGCTGCCGACTGGCCTGCTTGCTTTGACTAGGTCCATAAATTAATTGCGTGAAATGTGTTGGAAGGAATGGAAAGGCTGGGTTAGAGTATTGTTGTTTTGGAAAAGGGTCGGTGCTAGTGCTTTGTCTTTGTTTTAAATATGAGTCAAAAGTGTCTGCTTTGGGTGTGGAATGATTTGCCAGTCTGTCTGTGAAATCTTGGGTAACAGGACAAGCTTCTAGAAAATTTAGTTTACAAAATTCATGAGAATTTTATAGAATTTATTTTTAACATTTTGAATTCTGTCTGAATAGTACTTTTTGTTAGCTTTTTTGATAGCTCACTTGTACAATCTGTTAATTTTCTGTAGGCAAAGTTTGTCTTGATTGGTGTTTGTCTTGAGCCAGGCACGTTACAGCTTTCTAATTTGTTGTTCTATCTCCTTTATCTCTATCTCTGCATTTCTCTGAGGTGATTGTTTTCTTTTGTTCTGTTGTGTCGTTTTTGGTGGTGTCAGGATATAAAAAGCTTTTTGTAGCCCCTCATACGGTTGTTTTAACAGAAATTATTGTGTCTAGATCTGTACTGGATGTTAACTATGCTTCTAAGTCTGCCAAGTTGAGGTTGTTCCATGGTTGATAGGTGGATGCACATAAGGCGGTATAAGGTGCGTCGCTTAGTGTTGTTCTATATTTGAAAGCAAGCAAATGGTAGTCTGTCCATGTGACTGGAGTCATTGTTTGAAAGGTAACTAGTTCTGTATTTGCAAAAATGACATCTAGGCTATCTCCAGCAATGTGTGTGGGTTTGCGGACGATCTGAGGCAGGTTCAGTGTGTTTAGGTCAGCGATGATTGTTTTCGGATGGGGCATATTGGGGTTGTCAAACAAAATGTTGAGGTCACCCAGAACGCATAGGTTGGAGTGTAGTTTTACCAGGTTTGAAACCGTGCCTAGAGGTGTTTCTGGGAATGTTGCATTGCTAGGTGGAGGTCAGTAAAGGAGAAGGAAGTTACAGGAGTAAGACGGTGTAGGATTGCATCTGGTGAAAAGGCCTCACAATCTTTTATGGAGACGTTGTCAGCTTTAGTTTTTTTTTTTTTTGTTTAAATCTTTTTATTAACATTTTTCACATTTTACAGCATATAACCATAACAATGCCTATACACCGTGGATAGTTATTTGCAAGTGTTACATTATCCAGTACCCATCCGTAAATAAAGGGGGCAGATGAGTTGTGCAACAGAGGCTAAAAGGAGTCTCATGACAGCGCCTGCATAGAATGCGTAGCGGTGCCTAAGAATCTTACCTCTGGATGGCTTGTGGACATTTCAGACACAGTGCATCTTAGGTCAAACTGTGGACATAGGGTACAACAAAAGGAGGACAACTTAAGCAAGGAGTTGAATGTGTGTCCTCGTGTAACGTAACTGGTGCTATGTAAAACGCTCTGATACCTGATTGGATTCGGGTCAAATTCGCGCTATATAAAATGCTACAAAAAAACAAAGGAGGGATGAGGGAGTCGCAAGAGACCTCCTGCCATGCCTAGTATAACCGGGAAAGCCAGCTCTATCAGGGCCCAATGACAACAGGATTCTGAAAAAGGGGACCATATTGCTCTGGAGGTCGGGGCTACACATCACCTCTATCAAGCGGGGGATGGGTTGTGTTTGTCACTCCTGAATATCATCCCGGGGTTCCCCAGTGTTGATGACCATTTCCTGTAACTTCGACACCATAGTGTGCCATTGAGACGCCAAGGAGAACTTTCAGATACCAAGTAGGTCTTCCCTGCGCAGCGCCACTCCCTCCGCCCTAGCCCAGTTAAGTAAAGATCTGCGCCAGGCTAATGTGTGAGATGAATGAGGGGATTTCCACTGCTTGGTAATCAAGCGTTTTGCTGCTATTAGACCCAGATCTAGGAAACGGGTGGTAGCCCTGTGTTTTTTATTCCTGCTAAATAGGGGTAATGTGTACCTCCTATCGAGGTGGAACAGCGCGAGACGTGCCGGCAGCCAGTGTGTTTGTCACATTGCTCCAGTATTCGACCAGGACCGGACAATGCCACAGCATATGGAGAATGTCGGGATCTAACTGCTGGCAATGAGGGCAGGCCACATCCGTATGGAGGAAGTATCTATTAATTTGAGCTGGCGTGAGATAAGCCCGGTGTAGCACAAAGAATTGGATTTGCTTTAACCACTGATTACTCAGAATGTACGTCGGGCTGCCCCGAACTGTAGTCCACTCTCTATCAGTGAATGCCCTCCCCAAGGCCCCCTCCCAGTGATGTCTCAGATGAGTGAGCTCGGCCTCTGTGTGTTGACGAATGGAGGACGTAAACCACTGTGTCAAGCGCCTCCCGGTCCCCATCACGTGGAGGTATTGCAATGTGTGGTGTGTGAGCGGTTCCTGAGCAAGTGGACCCCACTTAAATGATAACAAGGCTATAAGTGTTAGATGTAACAAAAATTGTCCAGGGAGCAAATTCCCTTCCGCTATGAGTTCCTGATATGGGATTTCTATTTCTATTTAGGGAGTTTTGTAAAGCGCTTGGTGACGCACAGCGGCGTGTCCCCGCGCTAAGGAGCGGCTGCTAACTGGAACCTACAGAAGTGGAATACTTTACTGTTCGAATAGTGTAGTTTTGAGCTTGGCTCTAAAGATTAGTTCAGATGGTTCGAGACGCAATATTAAGGGTAATGTGTTCCATCTGACGGCTGCAAGGTACCTAAAGGATCTTCCGCCCATCCGTGCTCTGGACACCTTGGGGACAACAAGGCGTCCCGAGCCAGAAGATCTGAGGGAGCAGGACGGTTCATAAGGTGTCAGCAGTCCTTTCAAAGGGAGAGGAGACCTCCCGTTGATGATCCGATGGCACATGCAGAGTGCTTTGAAATCAACCCTACTTCTGATCGGGAGCCAGTGCAAGGACCGAAGGGCCACCGAGGATGCGGCTCTTCTGGGTAGTCTAAGTACTAGCCTAGCAGCGGCATTCTGTAAGACCTGTAAACGGCTCAGATTCTTCTTCGGAGTCCCTAGATAGAGGAGGTTGCCATAGTCCATCTTTGAGGTGACTAGTGCATGCACAAGGTAATGTGAGCTGGATGAGTGAGCTGTCCTGAAAAAGATCTCCCAAGTCTTGAATGCCCTCTGAGGCCCAGTGTCATAGCTCGGCAGCTGTGGTAGGAGTGTCCCCTCGCGGAGTTCCTAGCAATGGGATAGGGGGTGCATATGCGGTGGTGGCTCTGGTGAGAAAGAGGCTCCTTCAAAAGCATTTATAGGCTACAGTGAGTTGGAATGTGTCTGGGGATTTGGGCTTTGTGCATGGTTGGAAAACCTGCTGCAAGTTATAGTGCGCTATTGGGGGTTGTAATGAAGCTGTGTCCCCTAGATATCGGGATGAAAACCACCGAGCAACCCATTGCAGCTGGGAGGCTAGATAATAATGCTCGAAGTTAGGCACCTCCAGGCCTCCCCGTTCGGCGGGCAACGATCATTTCCCCATGGACACTCGTTGTCAGCTTTAGTGATATGAACAATAGTTACTTACCTGTAATCTGTGGTTCTCCAGTATTAGTGTCTTTCATAGATTCACATGCCTGAATCATTCCCCGTCGTCGGAGTGGGAGTCCCACGGTACATAGAAAAGCAATAATTATGCATATAACAACCAAAAAACCCTGGTAACCTGAAACCAGGAAGTAAAGTAGCCTAAGCTACAAGGAAAAAACTTCCACATCTATGACTATCACAGTCATTATATCCAGTCCAAACTGCAGCCAATCAGGCGACAGCACCCACCAGAATGTTCTCCTCAGAGGCTCAGGATCTCAGATTTTCTCGCACAGGAGTGAACCTAAGTATAACAGCCTAAAAAGCCTCTGAGGGGAGGTGGGCGGGTTGCATGTGAATCTATGAAAGACACCAATACTGGAGAACCACAGATTACAGGTAACTATTGTTCTTCTCCAGTATTTGGGGTGTCTGTCATAGATTCACATGCCTGAATCAGAGAAGATAGCAGTACGTAACCTCATGCTCATAAGACGCTGCTTTGTATCATAGACCATATACATTATTAAACAGTATAACCACAGAGAAATACATGTGTGCTTCAACATATGCAAAACAATTTCAAGATAGAAATAGTATGGAAAAAAAAGCGTCTTATAAAAGCATAGTGGAGGAGGGAGAACAGAGGCTCACCTTATTTCAAAAGATTGCGTAGAACAGCTTGTCCCACTGATCCATCCGCATCACTTGCAGCTTCCAAACAGTAGTGTTTGGTAAAAGTATGTCTGCTGGACCATGTTGCCGCTTTACAGATTTGATGAAGAGGCACACTAGCGAAAAGAGCTGTAGATGAAGAGATTGCTCTCGTAGAGTGTGCTCTTGGGGTCGCTTGCAATGGTCGTCCAGCTTGGTCATGACATAAACAAATTGCAGCAGAAATCCAACGAGCTATGGTTGGCTTTGACACTGCATTTCCTTGACGCGGTTTACCATATGCTACAAATAGTTGGTCCGATTTGTGCAATGTTGCTGTCCGCTGTAGATAAAACTTCAGACATCTTTTGACGTCAAGAGAATGCAAGACTTTTTCTGCAGCTGTTATAGGATTTGGGAAGAAGGTCTTTAAAGTTACAGGTTCTTTAAGATGGAAATCCGTCGGAACCTTTGGCATAAACTTCGGGTTAGTGCGTAATACTACAGCTTCAGATGTAAATTGCAGAAAAGGTGGATGAATAGTGAACGCTTGAAGGTCACTAACTCTTGTGGTTGATGTCAAAGCCAACAATAAGGAAACCTTCCAAGAAAGGAACTTTAAATCCACCTTGTGAATGGGCTCGAAAGGGTGCCGCATTAGTTGTGAAAGCACTATATTAAGGTGCCAAGACGGAGGTGGACGCCGGATAGGAGGGAACATCCGGAATAACCCTTTAAAAATTGTTGGATGACTCTATTGGAATAAAGAGAGTTAATACCATCCTGCCAAAACCGTGAAATTGCCGCCAAGAACACCTTCAGGGTAGAATGGGAAAGACCGGACCTTGCCAATTGTAGGAAGAAAGGCAGAATTTGTTCTGGTCTTGCATGAATAGGATGGAGATTAACAGACTGACACCACACGCAAAACCTCTTCCACTTTAGTTTGTAGGTTTGAACAGTTGCCGGTGCTCTAGCATTAGCCAAAACTTCTTGACAGTCTGGAGGGATATCAAGGTGTGCAAATTCAAGGTGTTGAGGAGCCATGCTGCTAACCTCAGCAATGCTGGGTCCGGATGACAAATTTGGCCGTTCTGAAGGGTCAAAAGCTGCGGAATTGGTCGAAACTGTATGGGCTCGGTCTTCGAGAGGAGGAGAAGTTCCGTAAACCAGTATTGGCGGGGCCAACTGGGAGCAATTAAGATCATGCGGCAAGGTTGTTTCTTGATCTTGCCCAGAACTTGTGGAACCAACGGAATTGGTGGAAAAGTGTAGGCATATATTTGCGACCAATTAATCGAAAATGCATTTCCCAGTGAGTCTTTGTGGGGAACCCAACTTGCAAAGAATGGGCATTTGCGGTTCTGGCTGGTTGCGAAAAGGTCTAGATCGGGATGCCCCCATTCCTGAAACACTCTGTCTAGGGATGGTTGATGTAGCTCCCATTCGTGGTTTGACGTTGTGGTTCTGCTGAGGGAATCCGCCAGAACATTGGTGATTCCAGGGACGTGAATGGCTTTGAGGCTGATCTTGTGACGAATTGCCCAATCCCAAATCTCTTGTGCTTGCTGAGATAGTAGTGGTGATCTCGTCCCGCCTTGCTTGTTCAAGTTATGCATACTGGTCTTATTGTCTGTCCGTATTAGTATGCATGCTCCTCTGATGATGGCTCGGAAGGATTTCAGAGTCAAGAATATGGTTCGCAGCTCTAGGAGGTTTATATGCCACTTTCTTTGTTCTAAAGTGCATCTGCCATTTACTGTCATTCCTTGAAGGTGCGCTCCCCAACCCTCGAGGGATGCATCTGTGGTGATGGTGAAATCCGGCATTTCGACTAGAAATGCACAACCTTACCTCAAGTGCTTTACCTGGGTCCACCAATGAAAAGCGTCCCGCATTCGTAAGGTGATGCGAATGATATCTTCGAATGATCCTGTGATCTGGAGCCATTGAAAATTTAGCTCTTCCTGTAACGGCCTCATTCTGTACCGGCAGTTGGGAATGAGATGAATGCAGGATGAAATCATCCCTAGGAATGATTTGTAGAGACGGACTGAAACGCACTCTTTTGATAGCAATGAGAGCCCGAGGGTGCATATCTTGATTTGCCTTTCTTTTGACACAAAGGCCTTGGTCAGTTTTGTGTCCAGTATTGCTCCTAGGAAAATTCTTCTTTGCGAAGGAGCCAAATGCGATTTTTCCAGATTTGTGGAGAGACCCAGAGACTGGAAAAGCAGGAGGCATTCTCGAACATGTTCTGATACTATTTTGGAAGAACTCGCCTTGATAAGGCAGTCGTCCAGGTACAGGAAAATTTGAATTCCCTGCCGGTGAAGATGTGCAGTTACTGGTGCGATGACCTATGTGAATACCCTGGGTGCTGAACGGAGTCCAAATGGGAGGACTCTGAATTGAAAATCCCTGCCAGCCACTCTGAATCGTAGAAATTTTCTGTGTCTGGGTAGGATTGGTACGTGAAAATAAGCGTCCTGTAAGTTGAGGGTGGCCATGTAATCCCCCGCCGAAAGTAACTGTAGAATTTCTTGGAGCGTTAACATCCGGAAGGACAGCTTCTTTAAAAATTTGTTGAGAGCGCGAAGATCGAGAATTGGACGCCACTCTCCTGACTTTTTCCGGATGAGGAAAAATCTTGAATAAAAACCTGTTCCTCTCTGCAGCAGAGGGACTTTCTCGATTGCTCCCTTCCGAATCATCAGATTTATTTGGGAAAAAAGCTCCTTGAGATGAGCAGGGGGTGGACCTTTGGGAGGAGAATTTGGTGGAATCCTTGTGAATTCCAGAGCATGGCCTCTGGATACTATATCCAACACCCACTTGTCTGTAGTAATTTTGGACCAGTTCGAATAGAAGTGGGATATTTTTCCTCCAATTTTTATGTGGGGCAACGGTAGAGATGGTGGCAGGTGGCTGTTCTCATTGTTTTTTACTGGACTCTCGTCCAAGAAAGGATTGTTTCCTTCTAGACTGTGAATAGGATTGCTGCCGATAATTTTGAGATCTTTGGCCAGTCTGGGAGGATTGAAAGGATCGCTGCTGATTATACCCTCCCCTGTTGGAGAAGGATCCACGTCCTCTGGCACCATGGAAGGAAGACTTACGGAATTGCAGGCTACCCAGAGACCTCACCATCTCCGTATCTTTTTTAATCGCCTGGGGGGCTTCGCCCACGTGTGGACCGAATAAGGACTCACCATCAAAAGGCATGTCTATGATCTTCGATTGAACCTCCTGACGAAAAGACGTTGACTTTAGCCAACTCTGCCTTCTTAACACTGCAGCTCCCGCCAATTGCCTAAACCCAGTAGATGCCACATCCACTGCTGCATCAATGATTTCTGCCGATGCATACTCCCTTTCCTGCAAAATCTTTAAGGCCTCGGATTTTGAAGGCTCAGGTAGCATATTGATAAAAGGAGAGATGTCGGACCACATCTGGCGATCGTATCTCCCCAATATAGCTAGGGAGTTTGCAGCCCAAACCGTGGTCGCTGCCATTGTGGAAACCTTCTTTCCTATTGCATCTAACCGTCTGCCATCTCTATCAGGTGGAGCTGATATGGGCAATAATGGTATCCTGGCCCTTCTTTGAGCCGCTTGAGCTATGACGGAGTCAGCTTTAGGTTGACCGATGAGGCATGCCGGTGAGATACTTGGGGCTTTATACTTCTTATCCAACCGTGGTAAAACTGCTGGAAGAGAGTTTGGAGTAGCCATTAGTCTTAATCCCTCCTTACAAATAAAGTCAATAATCGGAATTGCTCGAATCTGCTTCCTTGGTTGGTCTTTAAAATCATAAAGGAAGCAGTCGTCCTGTTTTGCCTCCATGGGGATAAGGAATCCCTTGGTAGCTCTCTCCATAAGGAGATGAAAACTCCCGATATCCACCGGGGGGGAGTCTACCGGGGCCGGAGCACTTGGAGACGGAGTTTGCACATGATAATCGTCCCACTCCGATATCACTGACCGATCATCTACTTCTCCTTCCTCCCTTTCATCGTCAGTAGTATGTGAGTGACGCGATGGCAAAGGAGAAGGTGGTCATGGAGACTGAAAAGAAGGTACTGGGACTCTTGGCATAGGCGTCGACGGAAGAGACTCCGCCGATTCTGAAGGAGGGAAACGCCTATAATAGTCCTGCAACATGTACTGAAGATTATTGAGCAGGTCTAACGGCATTTGTGTAGAAGACATTGAGACAGGCGGTGGCGGCTGTGGATCAGTATCAGGATCTTCCTCCTGGTCGTCGTCTTGATACTTGATGAAAAGCTCCAATGGACTCCTTGCAGTCCGAAACCTTTCATCCTCTCCGGATTCATCCTCCTCATCCTCCTCAGATTCTAGAAGCTTTGCTGGCAATTTTAAAGGCGAAATGGCTTTCAAAGATGACCCACGGCGTTGAAGAAGTGTAGTCGACGTTGACGTTTGGTCAGATAAGGCAGACGCCGAAGTTGCAGTCCAGACCTGCATATCCGTGCAGGTAGACAAAAGAGGCGCTGACAAGCACGCCGAAGGAGTCGTTGACGATGGCGGTATAGGCAATGACACCTGTCCTGATATAGAAACCGTCTTCACTGTCGACGAGTCCGTTTTCGTCGACGGGGCAAACGACGACAGGATAGCAATCTTCATCGACGATGCAGCCGCCAACGAGGAAGTCTTCGTCGACAAAGTGAGCGTAGATGATGACATTTTCTTAATTCTTACCGTTGACGGGACGGAGCCGAGTGATGACACTTCCTTCGTCGACGAGATGGGCTTGACACTCACCGAGACCAGCGTCGATGGAGACGAAGATGAAGACATTACCATAGCAGGCCTCGGCGACGAGAATGTAATCGTCGACGTTGAAATAGCATCGATGATGATGACCGTCGACAACGGAGGCGTCGACGAGGTCGTCGACGACAGCAATTTTACCTGAGGTAAATTCCTGTCAGGAAAACTTTTAGATGGCATAGTTTTTCCTGATTTCCTCAGGGGCGTAGCAGGCTTGGTTCTTGAAGGTGGAGACGTCTTCCTTGATGAAGACGAAGACTGGCCAGAGCCCTTACCAGGCTGGGTTTTCCTCAACACCTTCGTCCCAGGAGAAGAAAACTCTCCTTCAGCCACCCTTTTTCTGGAAGAAAAAGAGGAACCAGAGGCACTTTCTACCTCCGACAAAGGGTTGTCTTTATCCTTGATCTTCTGTAGCCACAGAAGTAGGCGCCCTTCTCTATCCCTGAGGGTTTTCTGAGGGAAGGTCCAGCAGATCTTACACTCCTTCACCTCATGATCCGGATAGAGGCAATAAATACATTTCTTGTGAGGGTCTTCAGAAAAAAGCCGAAGCTTTCCACAGGACTCACAAGGCCTGAAGAGGGATCTTTTTGAAGTTGACATCCTTAAAGATTCCAAAGTAGTAGAGAAAAACTTGAAGTACTGAGCAGAGCTCAGGGAGACTCCCTTCACACGACGTGCGGTAGAAAATATGAGAGCCTGAGCCTCTGAGGAGAACATTCTGGTGGGTGCTGTCACCTGATTGGCTGCAGTTTGGACTGGATATAATGACTGTGATAGTCATAGATGTGGACGTTTTTTCCTTGTAGTTTAGGCTACTTTACTTCCTGGTTTCAGGTTACCAGGGTTTTTTGGTTGTTATTTGCATAATTATTGCTTTTCTATGTACTGTGGGACTCCCACTCCGACGACGGGGAATAATTCAGGCATGTGAATCTATGAAAGACACCCTAAATACTGGAGAAGCAATGTTTACCTGAACACAACACCTCCTTTTTTGCCTATATGATTTTGGATGATAGTTTGATAGCCTAGAGGAACGGCTTCATGCAGGACTTGAGCCATATCATCTCCCAACCATGATTCAGTTATGAATAGTATGTCAGGTTTCGCATCAGTGAGAAGGTCGTAGATGTGCTGTTTGTTTTTAGAGAACAGTTGAGAATTCATTAGTAGACAGTTTCGAAAACGTGCCTTGGCAATAAGTATGACTTTGTTTTGGAGTGAGTAGTATTTTGTGGGTTTGTAGTGGGTGTGTCCTTAGTGTTGTATTAGCTGTAGGAGGATAGCAATCATGTAGCTGTTCTGCATCATGTTCCTCGTCCAGCAAAGCGAAGAAGTTATTGTGCTGAGTTTGCGTGTGTAGGTGGTGGAGACAGTGTTTGAGAGTGGGTTGGTGCGCTGTGTGGTTTTTCTAGTGTAACCTTGCTGAGCACCAGACATGGAGAAGCGAAGTTGTGAGGTGTGGCATGTCGCTTATTTTTTTGCGTCTGTTTAGGGCAGAAGGTGTATGAGTTAGGGGTGGTGGTGCAGCATGTGAGTCATATAGTAAGGTTCTTAATTGTCCAATGGATGAGAGGTGCTTAAAAGAGAATTGCTGTGTTGCTGTATATGTGTTAGGTGTGGTGGAAGAGAGAAAGCTTGGCACTGGAGTTTATTCATTTGTGTAGTCTGAAAGGTGGGTGTATGTTTTTAGTTTGTGATGGAAAGTATTATGAGGTGCTGTGTTTGAGAGATTTTGTTGTGCTGGTGTGCATGCTATGATTTGCTTTTGAGGAGTAGTGAAACGAGGTGCTGATGCATTTGCTTTATTACATGGATTTATCTGTATAGTATTGTTTGTGAGCGGAAGTTGTAAGAAAAAGGGGGTGCTGATGTGTTTGTGAGTAGAGTGTATGATGTGTGTAAGAGGGGATGAAGTAGAGTTAAGAGTGTTTGTCTTAGACTTGATTGCTGCAAAAGGTAATATGTGTGGTGCAGTGGAGTGGAAGTGTTGTGCGGTTGTGTTATTGTGGTAGAAAGAAGAGGAGGGTGTTGGTCGGAGAAATGATGGAAGGCTGCATATATGTTTGTGAGTGAAAAAAAAGTCTCACGACAGCTGCGCAGCCAACTCAAACCTAAAAACAAGGTGTTTGATTAAACTTTACTTCTGAAGAAACTTGAACCACAACTGATTTAGAATGTTACGGAGGTTGAGTATAACCCTGGGGTACCAACTCTTCAGATCCAATGATAGGATGATAAGCCAAATGATCAGATACATTTTTATTCAAAAGATAAGGAAGAGGAGGACTAGGTTTTTATGCTGGATTGCTAAACAGTTGTTTGGGAGATACTTTTAAAAATAGCGTATTTGATAAAACTTGTTTTCAAGGATATGTTGAGTGCAGTTCTGAGAAAAAGACTGTTGAGCATCACAGGACAAACAGCCTTGCAAATTGAGGATGCATTTCCAAGGGGTAATTACAAGTGTTTATTCCTGAGTATCCACATCCTGAACAAATGGTATAAAGCACTGTTCTTGCATATGCGATGCCTATGATAAAATATTTGACCTTTTCTGCATAGCAAAGAGCAGCTCTGTATAACAACCTTAAAGGAAGGACTGGGTTGAGTTATCATAAGAGCATGTAACAAACATACCTCGAAGCAGCGTTTTGGCGATGGAATTAGTTTTTCCTTCAGTTTTTTGGCATCTATAAGAAGCAATCCTACATTTCTCTTTTGCCTGATGGCTAAAGCGTCATTGTGTTGCCTGTGATATTTTTCCAGCTCTCCAGCAAAGAAATCAACTCCTGTAAAATGAAGAAAAACAGGATGATAGATAAGCACAGTGGTTGGCGTATTCAAGCGTGTCTTATTAAGGCTGGTGCTGTCCTGTTCAATATTACGTAGAGTAGAAATTGCCAATTGATACTACCAAAGGCTCCACTGTATACTCCACAACAGAATTGAAGAGTCTAGACAGCTTCACTTTCTTAACATTACCCAATTTTAGCAGGCGGCATTTTCTTAATGATAGTGCTTCCAAAAGTTAAATTATTTCTGCTGGATGTTGAGCATCTCCAACATTTTTGTGCCGACTCACTTTCATAACGCGTCTCAGGCAAAGTCCTCCGAATAAAGAAAGGGTCGGGCCCACGTATACTGGAGAGTTGTCAAACGGAGAGCCCTTTACCATTATCAGCTTACTTCTGATTTTAGTAAATTTAAAAAAACAGAAGGTTTGAATTGCAGTGTGTGTGTGTGTGTGTGCCCTCAAGCACTGTTATCAAATACAGTATACAGACAAGTTCGAGGTCACTTTACAATGCTACATCTCAGTAATATGAGAACACTGAAAGGTTTTTAAAAAAGTCTCCCTAATTCTCTACTTCAGAAAAACGTTGCTCATTTTATTTGGGTTGACGTAAATTTTCCTACATTTCTGTAGGTGCAAAAACCCTTAACTCACAATGAGTAACATGTAAATTACAATCAGCTGGTCATATGTAAATTTAACAAATTGCATTGATTTCCACACAAGTTGCATAATCCAGTTACATACTAATAATCAGGCTGGGGTCACACCTAAATGTAGGCAGCCCTTCGTTTTCTTTAGGAGCCAAGTGGTAAATTTTCTTGTCAGCATTTGATGTACTAATTGCCTTTTTTACATGCATGGGTTGTATTACAAACTACGCGCACCGAGCCGATAAGAGTGGTGATGCACCCCCAAGCTGGCCATCTGTAGAAAAAAATCACTTTGTAATGTATAATACAGAAGAGATCATTTTAAGTGACACTCTGAAACCCACAGAACAAGAAGAATCAGAACAATTAGAATGAGCAGTGTGAGACTTGGACTATGTACTAGACATGTGGAAGCAAGATACTCAGGACCACGATATAGAAGGCAGAAAAATGGTCTAGTAGTAATAGCATGCAGAATGAATCTTGGTCTACCATATTTGGAAAATCTCCTCATCAATAGAGATTGAACTTTATTATTTACTGGTGTCTTTGTGTACCAGTTACTACCCGAAACCCTCAAACAATATTGGTCACTGGTGGTGTTAAGTGGTCACTGCTATGGTGTAGTATTGGGTGGCATCATCATTGGGTTTCGCACATAGGTACTCGCTTCCCTAGGTGACTATCACCTTCTCTCGAGGGACTGCCATGAAGACTTGGTAAGTGCACCCACTTGCCAGGACCTAAACCTTCCCTTTTCTACATGTTAGTCACCCCTAAGGTAGGCGCAAGGTACCCCTGTGGGCAGGATGCGGTGTATGTGAAAGGTAGGACATGACCTGGTGTGTGTGGCATGTCCTGATAGTGAATTACAGCCCATTTCGTTTTTCACTATTGCAAGGCTACCTGTTCCCCATAGGACAGAATGGAAAGTTTGTTTATAACATCTTATAAACATAACTGGCCCTGGGAACTATGTAGGAAAACCACGTTTGGTATGCCTGGACTCAGAATCTAAAGTTGCATCTTATAGTGAAGGTGATTTTTACATTCGCGACTGTTGGAACTTCTGTTGCCTGCCTGGAAGGGGGACTACCTTTCCCACAACTCTTTGGCCCTGCCTGCACCCGGCGTCACCACATCGCGCACGGAGGCGCTTAAAACCAAACGCGGCTCCCGCTTCGCGGGAACTGCGCGTGGGCGTGCGCCGGGAGAAGCCCGGGACAAGAGTGGGCCGTCTGTGGCCGTCAGGGGCCAAAGGAGGCCGGGCTGGGCCACGTCCCTTTCCTGTATCCCCGGTGCTTTGCCGGCTTGTGGAGACTCCTGGGTATACGCGTGGACATCAATGGTCTCGCCTTCCGTGCTGCTACTCAGGTTATATTATAACAAGCTGCATTTAAGATTCCCCCTGCGTAAAGTGCACTGTATTGGGGCTGATTTGTCCAAAAAGTGGTACCTGTGTGGAAACTCTGACTATCAGGCATTGAAACTTACATACTCAAGCTTACACAAAAGGGTGGGGTTACCTACAGGGATAGCTAGTACTGTATACCCCGATTATGGTTAAATCAAAGAACTCTCAGCTTAGGGTGGAGGGAGGGGTAAAGGGTACCCTTGATGCCTTCATCATAAGAGCTGAGTCGCTGTTAGCACATGAGATCCAGTTGACGGAACAGAGATTATCATTGGACTCCCTAATAGCAAAGAAACGGTCCTCCTTGGGCAATATAGCCACTTGTCCCACGCCTCATGGAGGAGCTCATTTAACTCAAGCCATTTTAGTCCATACAACCCAGCCTGACTCCACTGACGTATTAACGTCGGTTGATTCAAGCCTACAGGGGGACCTTGAGATAGTAGGCTTAACTGGGCTGGCCCCCACTAACCAAAACACACCAAAGGGAATGCCCAGTACTGTTGACACTCAGGTGGTTATTCAACACAGAACATCGCAAGGGGAAGACTCGAGGGGGGGGGCCAAGTGTCCAACTAGCAGTGATGGACGCAGATCCCACACGCAGCCCTATTAGGGAAGTAGTCACACGCTCCAAAAGATCCTTAATTTCGGCAGGGCTTCCAGATCCGGGTGGGTTGCACTCATCAGATCGTGCGAGTAAGCCTAGTCGTAGAGGGCCGACAGAGTCCAATAAAGGAACTAGCAAGAATCCCGAGAGCACAGCATGTCCAACCTGCCATAGTGGAAGAGGGGCGGAAGGGCTTCATGAAATCATCTCAGCGTTTGAGAAAAAAATGGAACAGCTCTTACTCCAATATTTGGGCCCGGTAATGACAATAATTTCCAATCTGGAAGGGAAAATAAGTAGTCTGGCAGACCATGATAGGGGACAGCCACCCGGGAATACCCCACAGGGGAGGGAGGATGGTTCGGCAGTGGCTGACTGCGGGAGAGAAGATGTAATTAATATTGATCCCGAGCCTAGAGAGCATAGAGAGATAACCCTGGAGCCAGTAAAGACCAGTAATAGGAATCCGCGTCTCAAGGCACCGGGCAACATGCGAACCCCTCTTGATCCTAGGGATAATCGCATGGGACAAAAGGAGCAAGAGAAGGCCTTTAAGACTAGTAGTACTGACTGTGTCCAGAGCACCCCAGGTCTTCAGACACTGGATTTACCTCCGGCATCCTGCCCTTACTCGATAGTGCTAGTAGGCGTGCCTGGATTAAACAAAGACAGTGAAGAATCGACCAGCACATTGATAAATAAGGCCACGCATTGGTTACATAACAATACAGCAGTAAGGAGATTCCAGCATAGGCACATCCTTATGGCTAGGAGGGTGGCTTGGATTGGGGGCAGCAAGAAAAAATTTGCAGGTGATTGTGTCATCGTAAATTTTAGGCATCCTGAGTTAGTAAGAGACTTGCTCGATAACCGATATGGGGAGGGTGCAAGTGCGTCTTGCATAAGGATGCTACTCCTGTATTATTTTTACAGGGTTAGCATCCCAGAGTCTGGGCAGAGACTGCAGTGGCCTTTGGTTACCAAGAAAGGTGGGGAGGATACCTCTGGCCATGCAATAAATAGATTTGCCCCTCTCTCTAGTATTTCTGCCCTGGATGAACAAGACTGACTGATGATAATAGGGAGTGGTGAGATCGAGAAAGAACAAGATACCCATCGCAAATTTGGAGATATAAGCCCACCAGGGGCACACGATCTGGAATCAGCAGTTGGCACCTTAGTAGGGCACGAGAGGGAAGTGGAAGTCACGTTTTTGAAAGCAACTTGCTCGGAAACGTGCCTCCCTCCAAGGAAGATGAGTGGAGGGACCAGTGGCCTTGACCAATCCCCCAAGGAGCTGAGGATGACCTCCTGGAATATCGCAGGACTTGCAGCCAAAATCCAAAACACAGAATGGTTAGATATCATTAAAAAATACCACGTCATTTGCCTCCAGGAAACATGGGAAATGAACAACAGTGTGCCATTTCTGGAGGGATATAAAATGTTTTTTGTCCCGGCCCGTAAATCATCAATGGGAAGTGCCAAGGGCGGATTAATAACGTATGTGGCATTGACGTTGCAAGGGAGCTGGCAAGATCTGGGGTGGGACTCGGGCTGTCTCCAGGGTATGAGATACTCTAAGAAGGGCTTAAAGCTCATCTTTATAAATTTTTATAATGCGGGACAATCTTTGTT
Source organism: Triturus cristatus (assembly GCF_964204655.1). Lineage (NCBI taxonomy): Eukaryota > Metazoa > Chordata > Amphibia > Caudata > Salamandridae > Triturus > Triturus cristatus. Next base: position 1,181,976,216 of record NC_140581.1, on the reverse strand, counting down.
AAATCTGGCCGAGCTGGAGGAGAGATTGACGGGTTTATATGACACGGGATTCAAGTATTCAGTTGATTCTCATGGGGGATTTCAACTGTCGCCAGTGCCCTTATTTGAAATGGGAAGGAGAAATCTGGGATGCATGCCCCTCTACCAAGGGATGGCACCCAGAGCACTCTAGAGAGAGCTTGGCATTAAGCACAATTCTGGGCAAGTTTGCCTTAACCCACACGATGGATCTGATCGATTGTGGGTCGCACAACACAATAAGTCCCTCCTTTCAGGGACGGGGAAGCGACTCAATTATCAATTATATCTTTGTATCAAACGTACTAAAGGGTAGGGTTAGCCATTTTAAGATAGTGCCCAGTGCCTTTAGTGACCATAATCCCCTGGTGCTGTCACTGAGGGACACCAATTTTACCATTAAAGCGGATAAAAGGACTACCGTGGGCCAATATAAGGCAAAGGACCACGGCAGGAGAATCAGATGGAGCAATATTGATGGGGTAGCACTCCATTGAGCGCTCCTCGCCAATACTGATAGCCAGACTTAGAGGTGCCTGGACCCCACTGTAGAGGGGAGAGATCTGATCGTAGCGTTTGAGGGCACCGCCCAGCATATAGATAGCCTCTTGAGGAGTAAAACAAAGATGCAGGCCGATTCTTGCCCCAGTTGGTTCGATAAAGATTGCTCAAGGGCCCATAGGAACCTGAAGCTGGCACTCAAAACAGTCCCAAAGGATAGAGGAAAGATCGTTGCCTGTAGGACTCGGTATAAAAAGGCTATTAAATTGCCTTTTTCCCTACAATCCCAGGCTTGGGAGTCTCTGAGAGAGGCTGCGGAGCGTCGTAACATGAACAGTTTCTGGAGGGTAATAAATGACCCGTGTTTCCAACCCCCAAATAAACCACAAGTGGCGTCCCATATTTTGCCAGAAGCATGGGTGGCGCATTTTATAAGCTTATACAACCGTGGTGAACTAGAGGAGCAGCCAAATTTTGTCACAGGACTTCCCGTCAGTGATTGGATGCTCATCACGGTAGCCGAGGTCAAACTAGGAATAGATGGCCTGGTAATGAGAAAGGCACCAGGGCCTGATGGGATTCCCCCGATCTATTTAAAAGCCAAGCAGACCTCTGGGCTCCCATACTGACTAGGGTATTTAATACAGCTATTGAAGTAGGTATGCCCAGATCTTGGTCCACGGCCGTTATTGTGCCAATTTTTAAAAAGGGAAACCGAAATGATCCGCAATGCTATCGCCCAATATCCCTTATAGATGTCATGGCGAAAGTCTTGGGATAGTCATTTTAAACCACTTAATGGACTGGGCTGATGAAAATAATATTATTACAGACGTTCAGTATGGGTACCGAAATGGGCGCTCCACAACAGACCAATGCCTCAACCTCTATCACTTGGTGGCAAAGTACACTCAGGCCAGAGAAGGCACTGTGTACCTGGCATTCATGGACCTCTCAGCAGCATTCGACTGCATTAACAGAAGAAAGCTGTGGGAAATTTTGGGAGCCATGGGTGTGGATTCAGGATTGATACATGGCTTACGAATGCTTCATCATAACACAACAGCACGGGTTAGATTCACTGATGAGGGGGACCTCACGGGAGACTTCTGGTGCCAGGGTGGGGAGAGGCAAGGATGTATCCTTGCGCCCTTCCTGTTCACGCTATATTTAAATGGGTTAGATAAGGCGCTTGGAGCTTTGGAGGCAGACTGTCCCTGCATTGGGAGGAGAAGTATACCCGTCCTCTTATATGCAGATGACGCGGTCCTCTTGGCGCGCACGGGAAGGAGTCTACAGGCCCTCATTAGTGGATTTGTTAGGTTTATGGCGGACTTAGATCTAGTACCCAACCTCTCAAAGTCATACATTATGGAAGTGGGTAAAACGCCTTCTAAGAACTGTAGCTTCACAATAGGAGCACATAAACATGAAAACGTAATTTTTTTTAACTACTTGGGGATCTTATTTGACAAAGATCTTAACTTCAAACCATTAGTAAGGCACAAATGTAGCCAACACCCTAGCGTGGTGGGGTCGATTATGAATTATGCGACTAGACTTGGCCGCTGGTCACCTAACGAAATAGTACACCTATATAGTTTGGTATGTTGTGCTAAGACCCTGTATGGGAGCGAGGTGTGGGGTTTTACAGACGTAGAAAAAATCCAACTGGAGGAAAATAAGTTCTTAAGAAGGCTTCTGCAAGTGCCTCAATGTACCCCTTCCTTCATTATCCACGAGGAGCTGGGTATTACCTATCTTAGCGAGAGGGCTTGCCTTAAACCCATTATTTGCTGGATAAAAATTTGGGCAAGTCTAAGCAGACAAATTCTGGAGGATTTCATGAGGGGGGGAAAGGGGTACCAAATACCCTGGCTTAAATACGTAAGGGATGTCCTGTGCAGACTGGGTCACGATTTTTTTTTAATGAACCTTTTACATTAGTTAGCAGAGACAAGGGTATTATAAAGGCAGATTTTATGCGGTACTCAGCTAGGGTTAGAGAGGACAGAGAAGGGCGGAAAATTACAGTAAGATCATATCAGCTTACAAAATCATGCCTGGGCATGGAATTTTATCTTTCCAACATGTATAATAGACAGGACAGATTTCTGATGACCAGATTCAGGTTAAACCTCTTGCACCACATCCTGTCAGTCCCAGCGGGTTTTGTAAATGATGCAAGTTCAAAAGGGTGGTGCGGCTGCGATCTAAGATCTCCGCAAGATACCCTCCATTTCGTCCTAATTTGCCCCTTCTATGCTCATCCAAGGTCTCTGTTTTTAAAAACCACCCTAAGACGTTCCAAAATTAGACAGGCTAAAGTGACTCTTTTATTTCTCAAACTCTCCTCCGACCCTTTCACCTTATTTAGCACTGTACACTTTTTACGATTGGCAGTAAAACGAAGAAATACCAGAGGAGAGGATTAACTGTGTCGGACTTATTAAAGGTTGGAAGGGTTTAAAGACATTAGCCAGATTGGTCTTGTAATCCAATTTGTGGGACATGTGCATTTTATAGGGTCCCCACTTTCATGCTATTGGGGAACCCCTGCACGGCTGAACGAGTTGAATATTGTATATAATCGTCCCGTTTTTAAACTGTTTATATTGCTGGGTTTTCATTTTTATTGTATTTATGTGTAAAGTGCATATTGGTCCGAATTTTTAATGGAAGTGGGATTGTTTATAACATGTATCTTTTACGGATATTTTTAATAACCGAATAAAGATCATTTGCGAAAAACATTCTGTGTTTGAAAATACCACTTTTAGAAAGTAGGTATATTCTTGCTCAGTCATCCTGTGTGCCTCTGCTGGAATGTGGATTGCCTGTCTGGGTTCTGGATGACAGAAGGCAGGGGAGCAGGAGTGGCTCCAGATCGTCTAGGTAGTTCAGGAAAGGGCTGAATAGACCTGGGCTGAAATTGGGAGGGGGGGGGGAGATTTCCTTGCACCTCAAAGGGTCTTGTCTGCCTCTGACAATACCGCCTCCACCCCCTGCCAGGAAGTCACACCAGAGAAGGCAGAACTGGTTCTGGCTGGGCACAGACACTCTCTTTCTAAGAGATGAAAGGATTTTGAGAGATGAATAGTGGGACCCAGACCCTGAACTTTAGAACTTTTTTGGATTAGGAAGACTGCCAAGAAGAAGAGCTGGAGAAGCTGTGAGGAGGAGCTACCACATTGTTGTATGCTTTGCTGTGTTGGCCTGCAGTGGCTGTTTCTGTCTTGGGCAGTGAAAGGACTGGACTGAACTTTATGCAATCTACTTTTTTGAGTATCTCAAAGGGCTTGAGGTAGAGCTAGCCCCCTGTTCATGAAGTCTCAGGCACAGCAAAGACTTCAAACTCTTCTGCTCTCAGCACTGGGGATTGTGTTTTGTGCTGCAACAGAAGAAAAGCAACCCGACGACGTCTATGACGCCACTGCCGACTCCGTGTCTTGAAGGCACCGCAGAGGGCACCGCTGCAACACTGCACCGCGACACTGGTCTCACCGACGTCGCCTGCTGATGCCGCCACCGTGCCACTGCTCACACCGCCACCTGTGGGCACCACACTGAGCACTGCCTTGCTGCACAATGATGCCTTGGCACCGCAGAGGGCACCGCCGCAATGCGACCCTGGTCTCACCATCGACGCCTGCTGATGCCGCCACCGAGCCGCTGCTTGCACCACGACCTGTGGGCACCACACTCCGCACCGCCTCGCTTCACGACAACGCCTTGGTATCCTTGATGATGACGCTCTACGCCGAAATAGATGCCGCTGCATGCACCGTGGTTCGAAGGCACCGCTTGTAAAGTTACACGGTGCACCGCCCTCATCCCGCACCACAGCCTGGGCCTACCGACGCCGGCGCCATCGACTCCAGTTCGTCAGCCGACGACAGCACATCAGCAACCTGTGGACACCGCACTCCACACCGCCTTGCTTCACGAAGATGTCTTGGTATGCCCGACGATGCCCCTCCACGCCAAAATCAATGCCGCTGCTTATACCGTAGTTAGAGGGCACCGCTCAAAGTTACACGACGCACCGCCATCATCCTGCACCGCAGCCTGGGCCTACCGATGCCGGCGCTTTCGACTCAAGTTAGTCAGCCGACGACAGCGCTTTAGCGACGACAACACCGCTGCTTGCACCATGACCTGCCAGCACCGTGACGAGCACCGCCTTCATCTCGCACCGCAACCCTGGTCTCACCAACGACGCCATCTGATACCGCCACCGAGCCTCTGCTCGCACCGCGATGTGAGGGCACCGCATGTCGCACGTGTACGTGTGGTCCCAAAGCCTGGGTAGTTCCAGGAGGGAACACCAGGTGGGGAGCCTAGGTTGTACTGGTAGGCCGTCCATTGAGGGGGATCTCCTAGAGTAAGGAGAACGTGGAGTGACTGTAAACAGAGCTCCAGTGGGTCTGGTGTCTGGCAGTGCCGCTCCTAAGTGGAGGGTGCAGAAGTCCAGATGGAGGGGTCAGAGGGGGAGGCTTTCCCCAGTGGGAGAACCAGTGGGTCAGAGGCCAGACAGAAGGGCTGAGCCTCTTAGGAGTGACCATGGTGACACCACTTCTGTACTGGGGGATCTTCGCGCACTGTCAGATGGACAGGGGTCGGGAGATCTGCGCTAGGCAGACTGTCACACAACACATGAATCATGTGTTTCCCTCAGGGGGAGGCATGCGTACTCCCAAGGAAGTCCTGGTGCGCCGGGCAGGTGCTCAGCCGCAGGGTTTAGTCCCTGGGTTAGGAGTTCAGGTGCAGGTCCTGCCTGACCTGGAGGGAAGGACAACTGTAAGCAGTGTCCTGACTTGTTTATCTTTTAGGGGTAAAACTCCAGGTGGGAGGGTGCAGAACTCTGGAAGGGGGTGCAGAGGGAGGGAGGCCTCGCCTCTAACCCCAGTTCAACCCAAGGGTTTAGATCCTAGGGTGGGGAATCAGTTGCAGGCCCTGAACCGGTGGAAGAATTGTGTAGGAGGTCTGGTTCCAGCATCCTGACAGTTTTTGTTTCGGGAGAAGAGTCCGGAACCCCGGAAAGAGAGGTAAGGGGAGGAGAGCCTCGCCCGAGACCTCTGGTCAGCCAGAGGGTACAGACCCTGGGTTGGAGGACCAGGTTCAGGGTGTCCCCACTGACCTGGGGGAAGGAGGACTGCTAACAGTGCCCCTACCAGTTTGTCTTCTGTGGGTGCAGCTCAAGGTGGGAGGGTACAGAGCAACAGAGATGAGGACCAGGTGTGGGAGAGCCCACCCCAGTCCCTTGTTCTGCCTCAGGGTACAGACCCTGGACTGGGGTACCAGTTGCAGGATAACACCCTTGAACTGGTGGGCGAATTATGCAGGACACCTGCCATAGGTACCCTGACAATTCCGGAAGGGGGTACCGCTCTAGGTGGGAGGGTACAGAGCCCCTGGGAGAAGGACCGGGTGTGGGAGAGACCACCCCAGTCCCCTGTCCAGTCTCAGGGTACAGACCCTGGGCTGGTGGGTTGGTGTCAGGATGTCATACCTGACCTGACAGAAGGGAGAGTGAAAGAAGGGTGCCAGGCACCTGGGGCTACTGCCCCTCCTCTCTGACGCCACAGAGGATTGAGAACCGTGAAAGGCCTGGGGCCTGGCTCTCATCACTGACAGCTGTCAGTGGCCACTGTGGCTTGCTGTCCTGGTGGACAGAGTGGTCCCTGGAGGAGGGGGGGGGCAGGAGTCACACCCCGGGGATGGACTGGGCCACATCACTGTGTTGACCATGTGGGTACTCTCTGCCTGTTCGGACACACCTGTGAGCAAGTTAAGGTTAGGTGCTGCACAGATGGTGTCCACAGGTGAGGAGAAGGGTTCCCCATGGGTTAGCTTAGTGGGCCCTGAGAGTATGGACAGAGGGATCCGACTGGGTTCAGAAAGGCGTAGAACCAGAACCTGCCCCCGCTATTGTGAGCCAGGTCTAGGTTCTATCGCCTCCACCAGGGAAGTCCATCAAGGGATTGATTAGTCTACCCTGGGTTTAGGTTGGACTGTTAGACCTGGCTTTTTCAGCGGTTTTATCCCTAGACATTTTGCTTTTTAGCCTCCTGTTTCTGACCTGTTTTTGTTGGTTTTATGACTCTGTGTACTTTAAAACTGCTGATCAGTGCTAAAGTGCATATGCTCTCTGGGTAAATTGTGTTATTGATTGGTGTTTTCATGATTGGATATTTGATTTACTTGTTAGTCCCTAGTAAAGTGCACAGAGTGTGCCAGGGCCTGTAAATCAAATGCTACTAGTGGGCCTGCAGCACTGATTGTGCCACCCACGCGAGTAGCCCTGAAAAAGTAACTCAGACCTCCCATTACAGAGTCTGCATGCAGTCTGGAACTGCCAGGTCGACTTGGCAAGTGCACCCACTTGCCAGGCCCTAAACCTTTCCTTTTCTACATGTTAGTCACCCCTAAGGTAAGCCCAAGGTATCCCCTGTGGGCAGGGTGCAGTGTATGTGAAAGGTAGGACATGCCCTGGTGTATGTGGCATGTCCTGATAGTGACTTACAGCCCATTTCGTTTTTCACTATTGCAAGGCTACCTGTTCCCCATAGGACAGAATGGGAAGTTTGCTTATAACATCTTAGAAACATAACTGGTGGGAAAACCAAGTTAAGTATGCCTGGACTCAGAATCTAAAGTTGCATCTTATAGTGAAGGTGATTTTTACATTCTGTGTTTGAAAATACCACTTTTAGAAAGTAGGTATTTTCTTGCTCAGTCATCCTGTGTGCCTCTGCTGGAATGTGGATTGCCTGTCTGGGTTCTGGATGACAGAAGGCAGGGGAGCAGGAGTGGCTCCAGATCGTCTAGGTGGGTCAGGAAAGGGCTGAATAGACCTGGGCTGAAATTGGGAGGGGGGGAGATTTCCTTGCACCTCAAAGGGTCTGGTCTGCCTCTGACAATACCGTCTCCACCCCCTGCCAGGAAGTCACACCAGAGAAGGCAGAACTGGTTCTGGCTGAGCACAGACACTCTCTACCTAAGAGATCAAAGGATTTTGGTATATAAATAGTGGGGCCCAGACCCCTGAACTTTAGAACTCTTTTGGATCAAGAAGACTGCCAAGAAGAAGAGCAGGAGAAGCTGTGAGGAGGAACTACCACATTGCTGTGTGCTTTGCTGTGTCGGCCTGCAGTGGCTGCTACTGTCTTGGGCAGTGAAAGGACTGGACTGAACTTTCTGCAATCTACTTCTGTGAGTTTCTCCAAGGGCTTGACGTAGAGCTTGTCCCGTGTTCACGAAGTCTCAGGCACAACAAAGACTTCAAACTCTTCTGCCCTCAGCACTGGGGACTGTGTGTTTTATGCGGCAACAGAAGAAAAGCAACCCAACGACGTCTACGACACCGCTGCCGACTCCTTGGCCTGAAGGCACCGCAGAGGGCATTGCCGCAACGCCACACCGCGACCCTGGTCCTACCGACGCCGTCAGCTGATGCCGCCACCGAGCCACTGCTCACACCGCTACCTGTGGGCACCGCACTGAGCACTGCCTCGCTGCACTATAACACCTTGGCACCGCAGAGGGCACCGCCGCCATGCGACTCTGGTCTCACCATCGACGCCTGCTGACGCCGCCACCGAGCCGCTGCTGCACCACAACCTGTGGGCACCACACTCCGCACCGCCTTGCTTCACGACAACGCCTTGGTATCCCTGATGACGACGCTCTACGCTGCACCGTGGTTCAAGGGCACCGCTTGTAAAGTTACACGACGCACCGCCCTCATCCCGCATCACAGCCTGGGCCTACTGATGCCGGTGCCATAGACTCCAGTTTGTCAGCCGAGGACAGCACATCAGCAACAACGACGCTGCTCGCACCGTAACCTGCCAGCACCGTGATTAGCATGGCCTTCATCTCGCACCGCGACTCTGGTCTCACCGACAACGCCATCCGACACCGCCACCAAGACGCGGCTCGTACCGCAACGTGAGGGCACGGCACGCCGCAAAGCTGCACTTCAGCACACGACGCCAGCGCTCCTGACTCCAAGAGAGAGGAGATCGACCTGCAATGTGTGGGACTTCCAGGTCCCCGACTACTCCTGCACCGACCTCCGGAACCGACGCCTGCGGACGCCATGTTTTCGGAAGCTCATCGAGAGGTCGCCGACGCCCTGCATTTCAAAAAGGTATTGTTTGCCGGTCTTCCTGACACCGTAGCTGGCCTGCGACACCGCAGTCATCCAGAACAGTTTGGATTTGTTTGCTCATGACGCCGTGATAACCCCGGACGGAGCTATAGACATCAAGGAACTGTTTTTCAAGCGTATTTTGATAACTGTAGATCTTTAAGTACTGTATTGTGGATTTTTATTGTTTTTGGTCTTGTCTTAAGTATATAAGAATATTGGATTTTTTCTAAACTGGTGTGGTGTCCTTTTGTAATGCTTACACTGTATTGCCGTTGGTTATGTGCAAATGCTTTACATACTGCCTCTAAGATAAGCCTGACTGCTCGTGCCAAGCTATCAAGAGGGTGAGCTGGAGTTATTTTAGGAGTGTAACTTCCTTATCCTGACTAGAGTGGTGATTTCTGCCTGGCTTTGGCACATGCCCTAGCCAGCCATAAATCCCAATTCTAACACCGCTCTTCCCCTGGGTGCAGATCTGGAGTATGCTGCAGATTGGGGCTGATGCTGGGTGTATTGAGGCCCATATGGTTGAGTAGAGGCGGCGTAAGAGGGATACCTATTGTAGGATGGTAGGATCTGCTTTCATGGTTACAGCCACCACCCTTTGCCCATGTCAGTATGCTTTTTGGACTAGTCAGGATATTGCTGTCCCGGCGTGCAGCTCTACCGTGAGTGTCTCCACACCCGGCGCCCACCGCTGTCAGCTGTTTGAGGCCCCTATGCCTTGCTCAGGTCCTCGGGTCCTCAACATCTGCCTGCTCCTTCCACTGCTACTTCTGCCTCTGCCCGTGTTTATCTGTCCTCTAGTCCTCCTTCCTTTCTTTTTACTAATTTCTTTTTTCCTTTTATTTATTCTATCTTCTTATTTGCATTTTATTGGCTTTTTCCTTTCTTTACTTCTTTCCTCCTTCTAGACTCGTTTTTTCCCCACCGCTGCTGTCCCCATGGCCCTTCCCCCTCCCGCTTGTTCAGGCTCGTGCCTCCCAGCTGACCTGACCTCCCCGACCTCTACTTGTGGTGGCTGCGCACAGAGGGTATGCTACTGGCGCTCCAAAGGCAAGCCTGTCTGCGCTAGTCCGCAACCCGACCATGGCCAACGCCAGGAACCCTGGTCCTCCGACCTGCTAAAGCTATAGCTCCTCGGCTCTCCGTGCACTCATCGCTGGCAAGAATAACAACTGCAATCCCTTTTCACCTACTGACAACCACAGACTCTTCTCCTGCCAATACGGCCGACACTCCTTTTCCTTCGCCGAGACCCAAGACTGCCCTCCTCCCTCCAGCAACTACTCCATCGCATCTCAAACCCTGCATTGCATCCTTTTCAACGTCCGCTCCCTCCACAGACACACCACGGAAATCTGGGACTTCCTCAACAGCACCACCTCAACATCGCTTTCTTCACCTGAAACCTGGACGAACGGCGCCTCGGGATCTGACATCATGATCGCCATCCTCGAAGGCTACAAGATCACCCGGAAGGACCGGCCCAACCGCCCTAGAGGGGGCATCGTCATTGCCCACAAGTCCAACCTCCGTCTAAGCACTCTAAGTGGAGAAGTGTGGCTCAATGATTAGAGCGGCAGACCCTGATGCAGAGGTCTAGCCCGGGACCAGGGTTCAATTCCCCGCCTCGGCGGGTCTTGGGCTAAAAAATTCCACGGACCTGATAATTCTCGCCTCGGTGCCATTCCAATCATGGAGTCCCACTCTGCAACTCTGGGCAATAGCTTGCTTAATCTCCACAACGGCCCCCACAACGCTAAGGATGCCTGGCCTCCACCTTGGGGGTGCCCAGGAGTGGACGCCTCACAGGGAAAGCCTGGATGGGTTCCACAGCGGTATTCGTACAAGCGCCTTGAGACCCTTGCGGGTGAGTAGTGCGCTATACAAGTATCAATTTACATTTTCAATTTACATTCACCCACACCAACAGGCCCACGGACCTGATGGAACTCCTCCAATTCAAGATGCTGACCAACCTGTCCACCACTCTCTGAGGCACCCTCGTCTACTGACCACATGGACCCCGCACACCATTCTCCGACTACATCACCAACCTCATCATCCCGCAAGCCATCATCTCCGCCAACTACACCCTGGTGGGAGACCTCAACGTCCATCTCGACAACCTCCAAGATCTCAACACCACCTCCCTCCTGGACAACCTCCACATCCTAGAACTAAAACAAATCGTACCAGAACCAACGCACTCAGCAGGACACACCCTTGACCCAATCTTCACAGCAGGAAACTCTGTCACCTTCAGCCACACCTTCGAACTCCCATAAACAGACCATCGCTGCATCCATTTAACCTTCAAAACCAACATCACCCGCAAACGTCCTCACCAGCTCCAGCTCTGGAATTGGAAAAAGATCTCCAATGACCAGCTCACCGCCTCTCTCAGCAGCTCTGCTCCCACTGACAACAACCCAACCACCGCCGCCCGTACCCTACACAACTGGATCACCGACTGTGGCAAAATCATCAGTCTCCTCAAGAAAACGTCCAACCTTCTTGCCAAAAAAGCCAGCCGGTTCTCCACCAAACTCCGAAAATCTAGACAAATCTGCAGATGCCTCAAAAGGCTATGAAGCAAATCCAAAACCACAGCAGACTTTGACAGCTACAAAGCAGCCACCACCACCCACCACAAACCATCAGATACTCAAGGGAGAAAGCACTTGAGGACAGAATCTCCACTCACACATACAACAGCAAGGAACTCGTCGGCATCATCAAAGAGTTTGCCCAACCCAACAGTGAGACTACCGACATCCCACCCTCCCAGGACCTCTTCAACAGTCTTGACACCTTTTTCCTCCACAAAATTAGGACCATCTACGATAACTTTGAAGACAACTACCTCCACGCCGAACCCACACCCGCCATTCCCCACAACACGCAGCCGAGACTTGACAGCTGGACCGCCCTCAGCACCGAAGACACGCTGAGGACTATGTAGTCAATTCACTCCGGGACTCCCACGGATCCCTGTCCCCACCAAATCTACCACAGAGCCGCAGATATCATCACCCCCGAGCTTCGACAAATTATCAACCGCTCCTTCGAGACTGCCTCCTTCCACAATGACTGGAAAAACGCCGACCTCAATCCTCTCCTGATCAAACCCTTGGCGGAGCCCACTGACTTCAAGAACTACAGACTGATCTCATTACTCTGGTACCCAGCGAAAGTCATGGAAAAGGCCGTCAACAGTCAACTCGCCTCCTTCATAGAAGAAAACAACATCCTCAACTCCTCCCAATCAGGCTTCAGGAAGAATCACAGCACCAAAACCACCCTTCTCGCCGCAACAGATGACATCCACTCCTTCCTTAACAGAGGAGAGACTGAGGCTCTCATTCTCTCCGCAGCCTTCGACAGTCTCACACCTCACCCTAACCCGCAGACTCCACAACGCAGGAATCCGGAACAAGGCCCTAGACTGGATCTGCTCATTCCTCTCTGGCAGAATGCAGTGGGTAAGACTCCTTCCTTTCTTCTCGGAACCCTTGGCGGCCATCTGCGGAGTCCCGCAAGGATCGTCCATTAGCCCCATCCTGTTCAATGTCTACATGGCCCCACTCGCATCCATCGCCAGATCATGTGGACTCAACATCGTATCCTACACCGACGACACCCAACTCATCCTCCCCCTATCCAACGAACCCAAACACAACTTTCAAGAAGGAAAGAAAGCAGTCGCCAGGTGGATAAAGAACAGCTGCATGCAACTCAACATGGACAAAACAGAAGTTCTTATCATGGGCCCACACCCCGATGCCTGGAATGACACCTGATGCGTCTCCCCCCTTGGGGCCCCCCTCCCTCCCCCACGGACCACGCACCCAACCTCGAAATCATACTGGACTCCGAACTCAAAATGGACCGCCAGATCAACGCTGTCGCCTCTTCCTGATACCACTCCCTCCGCCTCCTCCGAAGATCTTCAACTGGATTCCCCTAGAGCACATAAAAACTGTCCCCCACGCCCTCATCAGCAGCAGACTGGACTACAGCAATGCTCTCTAAGCCAGGACCAACAAGAACCTCACCCGCAAACTCCAGAATGTCCAGAGCACCGCCGCCAGACTAGTCCTCAACCTACCGCGCCACTGCCACATCAGCCAACACCTACAGATACTACACTGGCCCGCGTTGAGAAGAGAATCACCTTTAAGCTCCTCACCCACGCACACAAAGCCCTCAACAACACTGGACCAGCCTACATGAACCTCCGCCTCTCGTTACACGCACCTCAAAGATCCCTCCACTCTGCCCAGCTCTCCCTTGCGACGGTTCCCTGCATCAAGACGATCAGAACAAAAGGATGCTCCTTCTCCTACCACTCGGCCAAGGCATGGAACACTCTCCCTCTCCACCTCCGACAGACACCTTCACTCGCCAAGGTCCTGAAGGGCATAAAGACCTGGCTGTTTGATAAAGCACCGTAACTTCTCTGGTGTAGGTATCCTGCTTTCTGGGATATCAACGGGAAGGATGACTCTCCACTCTCCAACCTTCTGTCTTCCATGGAGTTTCTTCAGGGTCCACTGGGAAGGGTCCTTCTTCAAACCTGCAAACATGACCACCCAGTTGACTTCTATTGGACACACAGCTGTGTTTCCACCCCGCACACAGCCTCTGTGGGGTTCCTGGGTACTTACCTTGGATGGTTCCTTGTGTTCTCAGCTCCTCTGAGTCTCCTGGTCCAAGTCCCGACTTCGGTCGCAGTTTACATTCCATTTCGTTTTAGGATATGGTTTGTTCTCCCCCTAGAGACCACTGTAATATGTGCTACTTACCTTATTGCAATTGAGGTATTACTGTGGATTTGTCTTTATATTTTCTGGTAGGAGATATACCAATGTGTTAGTGAGTGCTCTGTAATAAATAGACATATTTTTATATATAGACTGTGTGGTTCTTTTTCATTTAACCTACACTTCATGATTAAATTGGTAAAACAAGCTGCTTAACATTCCTTCAAAATAAGCTTGAGGGCTGTTCTCCACAGCTACCACTTTGAGAGCTTTCAATTTTATCAAAGGCCACTAAAATCACCATAAGGTGCAAAGGGCTTCACTTAAATAAGCATGCACCGTATACTAAGCCAGCCTCCTACACTTATATTGTTGGAAGCCACCTCTATACAATGGAAGACCTCTTCCTCATGCCACTCGAAAGGGTATCTTATGGTACTGAAGCGTCTCCAATGACTTGGTTGTGTCAGTGTCCTTCTTTATATCCTGGGTAGCCTCATCAATATGTTTTTTGAAAAGGGCCTCTCCATCAAAGGGAAGATCAATTATTTTGTTCTGCACTTCCGGGTGGAAAGATGTGGCACTGAGCCAACCTTGGCGATGTAAGACTGCAGCTCCTCCCAGCAATGTCCACTGTGCAGTCTATAACCTCCGAGGATACCCGCTCACCTTCCTGGAGGATCTTTTTTGCTTCTGTCTTATTGTCATTCAGAAATGGATCAAAGTATGGAGCTAGAATGCACCACATCTTGCTATCGCAGAGCCCCAAGATCGCTAGAGCATTAGCTGCCCTGAACATAAGACCTGACATTGATGAGAAGTGTTTGCCAGTATTATCAAGGCATCTGCCTTTTTTACCCAGAGGTGTTATGATCAGAGCAGACGGGTTCTTAGATTTCCTATGAGCAGCCTGAGAGCTCACAGTCAGGCTTCAGGTGGACCACAAGGTAGGCAGGAGCATCTTCTGGAGCCTTATATTTTTTCTCTCACCTGGGAAGAACTAGAGTCACAGTGGTTGGTGTCTTCATGTCCTTGAGGCCCTCCTCCCATATTTAGTTAATTATGGGCATGGCCTGCACTGACTTCCTAAAGGGTTCTTCAAAATCATAAAGAAAGCAGTCCGTTTGGGAAGTTGGCATCGGCAAATCAAATCTCTTGGCCGCCCTTTCCTGTAAATTGTGAAAACCACTGATGTCCTCAGGTGGTGAATCAATGGGAACTGGAGATGGAGAAGACGGAGTGGGAATAAGGTAATCATCCCACTCTTAGGGTGGATCTGGAAGCTCCCCTGCCTCATGGTCATCATCTATAGTCACTGGATCCTGTTGAGTGGGAAGCGGTGGTGATCATGGAGGAACTATAGACATTAACGTTGGACCCTGTTGAGGAGTGGAAGGAACCAACAGTTGTCTAGGTGGAAATGAAGCATGTTCAGGAGGAGCAGAAGCTGATGGAAACCTTTTCTTATAGTCTGAAAGCATGGACTGTATGTCCGAAAGCAAAGAAGATGGCATACAAACTATCTCCTCCTGATATTGTTGGTGGTACTCCTGTGGAGGCATATAATCGTGCTTCTTCATATTCCTCCTCGTAGTCATCCTCTTGACATTTTACGTGCTACTGCGATAGGCTATGGGCATATCTAAAAAGCCCATCATCTTCATCAGAATCCTGTTCCTCCAAGAAATGTGAAGGAAGTAAAGGTGCTGCTTTGCTAAGTGATGTGACCTCTGGTGTCAGATGTCTACTTCTGATCTTTTCCATAGGTGATTTTTCTTTCATCGACAAGGTCGTCAACGGAGCTATCGTCGTCGTTGTCAATGCTCGTGGCAACATAGCCACTGTCGCCGTCAATGCTGTCTTTGCTGTTGTCGCCGTCATTATTGTGGATCATGCGTATGTCGGTGGAAGAATGGTCAGCAATGATTGTAAAACCCTCGATGACGATAGTGTCGCCGCTTCTGAAGTTCTCTGAGGAGCGGAACTCGACAATGACAGCTCCTTGGCTTTGGAAGCATGGGGGACATTGCTCCGTGTCGATGACGGTGAGGATCTCTTCTTCGTCGACAACAAAGATTTTGTCAACTGTAAAGCCTTCATCGACGGTTTCTCCTCAGTGGGAACAGATGAAGGCCTTTTGAAAACTTGCCTGCCCAGAGAAGGTATTGTAGGCAGCTCTAAATTTTCCTTCTTTGTTTTACTGCCACCTGAATGATGTCCTTTACTCTCCTTTTCACTTCAGTGAGGAGATTTTGATGGACTATGCCTGTAAGACCCATGAGTGGCCTTTTTTTGAGGGTGCTCACAGGAGGAGTGAGTTTGTGATCTTTCCCTCTTGTGGGACATTCTAGATGACGAAGAAGACATCTCATCACTGTCATCACTTGATAGAAGTTCTTTCCTGGCCTTCAGCTTTTGAAGCCAAATACAAAGGCATCCTTCACGGTCCCTCAAAATTTTGGTGGAAAAGGTACGACATACCTTGCAATCTTTAGCCTTATGGTTGGGGTACAGGCAGTAGATGCAGTCGCTGTGAGGGTCGATGCGGCCAGGTTGTTGGGCAGCTTACAAAATATGATGACGGTAATAGTGTCACTACCTAAGAAGGGAAGAGATCCAGCTCAAGTGGCCTCTTATAGACCACTATCTATGCTCAATGTAGATTATAAAGGTTTGTGTAAAATATTAGCAAATCAGCTTTTTTACTAAATTGGCAAAGTCGATCCACCCAAATTTGTTAGGGTTTATCCGTGCATGTGCAATATGAGACAGCTGGTACAGGTGCTGCATTCATCACGGGACAACTATCCCGAAGCACTGGTCCTATTCATAGACATTGAAAAGACCTACCAATACAAATACTTTAAAGGCTATTTAGAGAGATAAGATGCCTTACCATTAGATCGGGCTTGGGGACCTACAAGACATAAGATAGAACTAGCAAAACTTTAACTTCCGGTGGATGAGGGTGACTTGGCTGCCCCTGATATTGAACTTAGGTAGCTACAATGGCCAGCCAGAAGGTGAGATTGTCACTGGAGAAAATTGATGCATTGGTCACCAGAACATTCAGTCATGCATGGACATGAGCATCGAGGAGGACATGCATGCGGAGGCCATATACACCAGACATTCCTTTGATGGCATTACTGGCACTACCTCATATAAGGGAATGGACAGTTTGCGTGACTGGGTAGAGAAAGGGCTGTGTACACAGGAAAGATTGTTTGAGGTTGGAAGGATTAGATGATTCCAGGAGTTCATGTCCCCATGACATTTCTTACAACATAGCGAAATCGTGACTACAATGTGCAAATGGTGGCGGAATGGTCCGTTTGAACCATTGTCTCCAATCTGTTAGCACACTGGACGGCAAATATAGAATGATTACATTGTTATATAAAGTGCTGATAGCCCAATCCAAATGTCATCTGACTGGAATGCATGAACGCTGGTTTGGGGTTCTCCTGACAGAAACTGAGTGGTCTACTATACTACACAATACTCAAAGAATCCCTAAGAACTCTTCGATTCAAAATAATAAAATTTCACTACTTACACAGTTTATATCACCACTAAAAGAATAAATGTAATGTTTCCTAACACACAGCCAGAGTGCCCGGGACCGTCACTTGACCAGGCAGACTTCTATTCCATGGTGTGGACCTGCCCTTTATTGGCGAACTACTGTGACACACAGGTGCACATCATTATTGCGGCTACAGACGTAACACTCATAGTGCCCCCACGCTCTTGTTTAGAAGGGTTAAGTGCGAGAAACACGGCAAATGCTGTCATGTCCAGATTTGTAGACCTGGTGTTTAATCTGGCTAGGTGGCAAATGGCAATGGCTGTAAGAGCCCTAGCGTGTGCAACTAGTGAAAATAACTATCTAAGCAGGTAGAGTGAGTGCGTAGCATTGAGGAAGGATGCAATACAAGTCCTACATTGGGAAGAACTGCTATTATTATCTTTGGAGGTAATATGCCTAGCTTACCCATCTTTGGATTATGCGGGACAGGTGGTATTCATCCTTTTGATGGTGACAGCGAGTAAACAGGTTTCTACATGTTGGAAGCAACCATTAAATTTGTATCATCTTCATTTATGGGTCTTCCTATATGCTAAAGGGTCACCAGAGTGCTTATTGTCACCACTATTGTTTGCCATTGTACTGGAACCATTAGCATGCATATTGTGACAAAGATATGTGCAGGAGGCGGCGCTTCTATCAGCGGCCCCTTGCGGTCTCAAAATACGCGGATGATATGGTTCTATATGTTCGTGAACCTGACAAATATCCAGAACAACTTATCCGAGAGTATATTCGATTTGAATGGCACTAAGGACTTGGTATCAACTGGGATAAATTGATCATTCTGCCACTCACAGTATACACGTCACATATGGAGCTTGGCTACCCACTGGAATGGAGCACATGCCCAGTAAAATACCTTGGAATATGGATTCATAAAGATCCACAAGTGGTTATACAATTCAATTATGGGAAGGCAATCAAACGGCTTGAAGAACAAGTAACTAGGTGGATAAAATTGCCATTATCAAATGCAGACAGAATAGCGCTGATCAAGACGATTGCATTCTTTAATAACCCCATTTGCTTAACGCAGCACTTCTTCACTACACTTCGGACACTACTAATCACGTTAACATGGGGAGGGAAAAAGCAGAGAGTGAAGAACAAGTTACTTACCTTCGGTAACACTTTTTCTGGTGGATACAGTATCTGCCTGTGGATTCCTCACCTTGTGAATATCCCCTGCGCCAGCAACATTCGAAAACTTTTGTAGCAGTCCACGCCGATGAGGTCGAAGACGACGTCACAGAGGCACGGCTCCGTTCGTGACTCCGCTGACGTCACCGGCTCCATAAGAAGACCTCCTCGGCGTGATGACGTCAGTTCCGCCCCTTTTTTCCGTGCCTTCGAGGCACACGGACGGACTGACAGCAACATATACACAGCATACACAGTACATGATACGCAAATCAACACACACAGTGTGGAAAATAAATAGCAAGGCACAAGAAACAACATAATGCCCTTGATAGTAATAAACACATTTGAAACACCATCAACAGAATTATAGGTATAGAAGGATGGACAACGGGGAGGCGGGTGGGTCAGTGAGGAATCCACAGGCAGATACTGTATCCACCAGAAAAAGCGTTACCGAAGGTAAGTAACTTGTTCTTCTGATGGATACATCTGCCAGTGGATTCCTCACCTTGTGAATAGATTCCACAGCAGTCCCCACTCCCGGAGGAGGGTGTCCATCCCCCTATACCAAAAAATCCTGAAGGACGGAACGAGCAAAATGCCCGTCCCTCCTCACCTCGGTGTCCAAGCAATAATGTTTTGCGAAGGTGTGGAGGGAGGCCCAAGTTGTCGCCCTACAAATATCCTCCACAGGAACACCCCTAGATAAAGCAGACGTAGATGACTTAGCCCTGGTAGAATGAGCCCTCAAACCCTCCGGAGGCTCCTTACCAGCTAGGGAGTAGCAGATCTTGATGCATAGCACAATCCATCTTGAAAGGGTGCGCTTGTGCACCGCACGACCCTTTCTGCAGCCAGCAAAGCCCACAAAGAGCTGGTCATCAATCCTGTAGTCTTTTGTCCTATCCAAGTAAAAGCTCAACGCCCTCTTCGGGTCCAAGCGGTGAAGTCTCTCCTCCTCCTTGGAAGGGTAAGGGGGAGGATAAAAGGTAGGAAGGGTAATGGACTGCCCCAGATGGAAGGGAGTTACCACTTTAGGCAAAAACGCAGCCCTGGTCCAGAGCACCATTCGTTCAGCATGCACAGTCAAGAATGGGGGTTTTGAACTAAGAGCTTGAAGCTCACTTACCCTCCTTGCCGAGGTGATAGCAACGAGGAAAACCGTTTTAAAGGACAACAGTCTCAAGGGACACTTATGTAAGGGCTCGAAGGGAGAACCCATAAGATAAGTCAGAACAAGGTTTAAGTCCCATTGAGGTACAATAAAAGGAGTAGGAGGAAATTTATTTGTGAGGCCCTTGAGAAACCGAAGTACAATAGGTGATTTAAACAATGACGGCTGATCCGGCAGGCATAGGAAAGCCGACAAAGCCGATAAATATCCTTTAACTGTGGCCACAGCAAAGCCTTGCTGAGCAAGAGAAAGGGCAAACTGCAAAATGTTAGACAAACGAGCCTTCAAGGGATCAATTGACTTCTCCCCACACCAGAGTACGAATTTAGACCATCTATATGAGTATATGGATTTGGTGGAGTGTCGCCTGGCCGATAAAATAACATCCACCACATCTGGAGGGAGAGAGAAGGAATTCAGGTTGCCACGTTCAATCTCCAGGCATGAAGGTGTAAGCTCTGGAGGTGGGAGTGTAGAACCTGCCCCTCCGACTGCGAGAGGAGGTCTGCCCTCAGAGGGAGACGGAGCGGAGGGCACGAGGAGAGGTGGAGAAGATCTGTGTACCACACCCTTCTTGGCCAATCCGAGGCGATCAATAAAACTTGGGCCCGGTCTTGGCGAATCTTCCTCAGAACCCGAGGAATCAAGGGTATGGGAGGAAACGCGTAAAGGAGTTACGAACTCCAATCCATCTGAAACGTGTCCCCCAACGCTCCCTGCACCGGATACTGGAGACTGCAGAATGACGGGCAGTGAGCATTCTCGTGAGTGGCGAACAGGTCCACCCGAGGAGTCCCCCACGTCCGAAAGACATGACGAACCACCTCCGGATGGAGCCTCCACTCGTGGCCAGCGGAGAACTGCCGACTGAGACTGTCCGCACGTACGTTCAGCACCCCTGCCAGATGATTTGCCATCAGACAAATCCGATGGTCCTGAGCCCAGGACCATAGACGCAGGGCCTCTCTGCAGAGACAAAGAGACCCCACTCCTCCCTGTTTGTTTATATACCACATCGCGGTCGTGTTGTCCGTCAGGACTTGAACAGACTGACCGCGAAGGGAAGGAAGGAAGGCCTTGAATGCCAAACGTATTGCCCGTAACTCCAGAAGGTTGATGTGAAGCAACCTTTCCTCTGGAGACCAAAGACCCTTGATCTCCAGATCCCCCAGATGAGCACCCCATCCTAAGGTGGATGCATCCGTTATCACTGTTGTCACCGATGGAGGTAGATGGAAGGGCTTTCCTTGGGACAGATTGCCCCCCACGCTCCACCAAGATAGATCCGCTGCAGCTTCTCTGGAGATCCTCACAGACTCCCTGAGATCTCCCTTGTGCTGATACCACTGCTTGCGGAGGCACCACTGGAGCGCCCTCATGTGCCAGCGTGCATGGTTGACCAACAGAATGCAGGAGGCGAACAGACCGAGCAGGCGAAGGACCTTCAGAACTGGAACTACCGCTCCGCTGTAAAATAAAGGAATCATTTCCTGAATGTCGAGAATCCTTTGAGGAGGAGGGAATGCCCGACACACAGTAGTGTCCAGTACCGCACCTATGAACAGGTTGCGCTGAGAGGGCACCAGGTGAGATTTGGGCACATTGATCGAAAAACCCAATTTGTACAACAGCCGAGTTGTGACCTGCAGATGGAACAGCACCTTCTCTGACGACTCCGCCTTGATCAGCCAGTCGTCTAAATAAGGGAAAACCGAAATCCCCGACCTTCTGAGATGGGCTGCCACCACTGCCATCACCTTTGTAAAGACTCGAGGTGCCGAAGTAAGACCAAACGGGAGGACCGCAAACTGATAATGTTGCGACCCTACCGTAAACCGGAGATACTTCCTGTGTGACTTCAGAATGGGGATGTGAAAATACTCATCCTGCAAGTCGAGCGACACCATCCAGTCCTCCTGATTCAGCGCCTGAAGAACCTGCGCAAGGGTGAGCATCTTGAACCTTTCCTGTTTCAGGTAAAAGTTCAGGATTCTGAGGTCTAATATCGGACGCAATCTGCCGTCCTTTTTCGGGATCAGAAAATACCGGGAGTAGCATCCCTGACCCCTCTCCTGCTCCGGGACCACCTCTATCGCACCTTTCTGAAACAACTTCAGGACTTCCTCCTGCAGGAGAAGACGGTGGTCCTCCGAGCAAGCACCTTGACAGGGAGGGTAATTCGGAGGGAACTCCCGAAAGGAAAGGGCGTACCCATTTTCCACATGATCCAGAACCCAGAGATCTGTAGTTACAGATTCCCAATCCTGTAGAAAATGGGTAAGCCGGCCCCCCACAGGACCAGCATGATCCGGAATGTCGAATCTAGGGCTGTTTTGCGGTGGTGGGAGGGGCTGAGGAAGAGGAAGAGGAGGAGGAGAGTTGACGGCCACGTGAGCGACCTCTAAGTCTTCCTCTATATCCCTTGGACAGAGAGCCTTGCTGCTGCTGCTGCTGCTGAGTTGGTCTGTAGGAACGAAAACTCGCCCTTCCAAGGCCTCTGTACCTCTTGAAAGTACCTCTCGGCTGGGATTGAAGGCCCAACGACCTAGCCGTAGCCTTACTCTCTTTGAAGCGCTCGAGAGCAGCATCAGCCTTCTTCCCGAACAGACCAGACCCATCAAAAGGTAAGTCCAACAAAGTTGACTGGACATCCGAAGAGAATTCGGAGGACTTAAGCCATGCACCCCTCCTGGTGGCAACCAAAGACCCCATGACCCTGGCAACTGAGTCTGCTGTATCCAGGCCACTCTGTATAACCTGGCGAGCAGCCGCCTGGGCATCCGATAACACTTCATTGAAACCTCCTCTATCCTCCTCTGACAGTTTTGGCGCCAACTTTTTAGCAGAGTCCATAAGCGCATGGATATAGCGCCCCAACAAACAAGTCGCATTTGAAGATTTTAATGCCATACTGGCTGATAAAAAGACCTTCTTGGCCGATTGGTCCACCTTTTTTGCCTCCCTGTCCCCTGGGACTTGAGGAAATGCACCTTTCGACCGTCCAGAACAAGCCGCCTGAACTACTAGGCTTTCAGGTGAAGGGTGTGAAGATAAAAATTCAGGATCCCCTGGAGCCACCCTATACCTTCTTGCAACCACCTTGGAGACTGCAGGAGCTGAGAAAGGCTTGCGCCATACATCCAGCACAGGTTCCAAAATTGCTTCATTGAAAGGCAACAGAGGCTCTGAGACCGCAGTTGGAGAATGCAACACCTCAGTCAAAATATTGGACTTGAATTCAGTGGATGGCAATTGAAGGTCCAACAACTCCGCAGCCTTTCTAATTACAGCATGATAGGGTGCCGCGTCTTTAGAGGGTTCGTCCGATGGCGGAGTGATCTCCCACTCCGGAGACAAATCCAGACCACTTGCCTCCTTTAATTCGTCGAACACCTCATCGGATTCGACCAATTCCCCCTCTTCAGCCTCTTCCATCAGAAAGCGTCTCTCCTCCAGCACTCTCTGCGCCTCCTTTCTCGAACGGATCCGCACCTGCGGCGTCGGCGGCGCTGTGTTCGAATCCGACGGCGCAGGCAGTGGCGTCGAACGCGGATAAGCTGGAGCAGCCGGCGTCGAACGAAGTCGAGTCGGCGCCGGCGAAGAGGGAAGCGGCGTCGATGTTCTCGGCGCCGGCATCTGCCAAGACGGCGTCGCTGGGAAGAACGGCATAAATGGTGCTTGAGGGTAAACCTGCGGCACACCCAGATTGAAAGCCATCGGACCCATCGGACCCATAGGTGCACCAGAGGTATACATGGCCCGTGAGAACACCCCGTACATTGCATTGAGATAATGCGAGGGGTCCTGACCTGGATTAGGGAAAGCAGGATACTGGTCAGGAAGCACCGGACTCGGGCCTGGTGGCGCCGACGGTGGAGCAAGCGGAGTCACAGACTCACCCGGAGCCTGACGATCCTCATCCTGGGCCGGAGTCGGAGACGGAGCCGGAGGACTTGCAGGATCTGGAGATGGTACCGGCGCCGGAGAGGACGCCGGCACCGGGGATTCAGCCGGAGCCGGCGAAGGCACCGGAGAAGATGGAACCGGAGGCGAAGTCGGGACAGGAGATGGAGACACTGACTCTCTTCGACGCCGAGCAGGCGATTTCGACTTTGACGTCGAAGCCTTATGATGCGACGAATACCTCCTTTTTTTCTTATGCTTCTTGCTCTTTGAAGCATGTCCCGAAGTCGACTTGGAAGCCGACCTCGACCTCGACCTCGACCTGGATCTTCTTCTACCTCTTTTCTCCTTTTTTTTCATCCGGGCGATAAAGAGCTTTGCCTCTCTCTCCTTAAGTGCCTTCGAGCTCATTTTCCTGCAACTCGAACAACCTCCCACATCATGGTCCGAGGACAAACACCAAACGCAATCGTCGTGCGGGTCGGTGATGGACATGTGCTTGCCACATTCTCTGCAAGGCTTGAACCCAGACTTCCTTGTCGACATCCTTAGAAGATAGACAGAGAAATCCAGAAAACATACAAAGTAACCAGAACAGCTACCAGTAACGATTCCCGAAATCCGTTGGCGTCGTCGGCGCGGAAAAAAGGGAACTGACGTCATCACGCCGAGGAGGTCTTCTTATGGAGCCGGTGACGTCAGCGGAGTCGCGAGCGGAGCCGTGCCTCTGTGACGTCGTCTTCGACCTCATTGGCGTGGACTGCTACAAAAGTTTCCGAATGTTGCTGGCGCAGGGGATATTCACAAGGTGAGGAATCCACTGGCAGATGTATCCATCAGAAATGGGAACTATTAACACTTCCGTAAGACATGGGTGGGTTCATGGCTCCAGATCTCATACTACACTATCTCTGTGCTCAGGCGCACTATGCCTACTATTTGCAACAAGCTCCCGATTTTACCCCACATGTGGCTGTAGAGGCGGGTGCGGTCCATCCCATACCACTTAAAGCTATGATGGTGAACAATAGTTCAATATTTTATAAGGGGGAAATAGATACGGTGCAATGCACAGTCAGCGCGAGGAAAGAGCTTGGTAGATGAGTGCAGAAACTCCCGTTATATGCTCCAGCTATGCCACTCCTGCACCATACTGCAATCTCGATGATGACTGAGACTGGTGCACTCAAGGTCCTACATGAAGCAGGAATGCGCACGATGGGAGATATATTTCCAGACGGGAAATTCATAGATATCTCGGTAGTCACAACGGAGAGGAAAGGCACTGCGATTATGGTATTTCTCTATAGCAGATTGAGAGCAGCTTTATGCGCATAATACCCTTGCTTTCCTGTAGAGCCACAAACATTAGGGGCCCTGCAATTAAAATTCACGACGCAAACGAGATCTAAGCTTGACGCATTTTTATACCATGTTTCACAAATAGATGCATCGACTGGGGGGGGGGTGGGGGGGTGCGGGATGGACCACTGGAAAAATGGAATGCTATTCTCTCAGAGCCTCTGACGATAGATGACTGGGAAGCATGTTGCAGGATGACAGGACAGTTTACCGCAAATGGGAATCTTAGAATTATTCACTTTAAATATCTGCATCAGATGTATTATACGTCCACACAGCTTCACAAATATGGGTTACGGAATCTGCTTGCTGTGTTAGATGTAACGCGCCAAGCGCAGATTTACAACTTTTAGCGTGGACCTTTCCAAACGTCAATGAGTTCTGGGTACAAGTCACGCGCACTCTGACAAAAATGATGGGGGAACCAATAGAATGCACATTACAAATCTGTTTATTGGGGAATGTTACACAGATACAAGTTATTAATCGGAAACTAATGGCTATAGCACTACTATTAGCGAAATGAACAGTCTCCATTCATTGGGGCGGGTGGCCCGCACCAACGCAAAAAAAATGGTTGCATGATATGGTGTATTGTAGAGACCAACTTACCTGCCATGCCGAAGAATTACCAAATGCATCTAGGCCACGTGAAATATGGGGCCCGTTAACCTCTTATTTGCTGAATACACTTGATGACTAATGGCTTACCATGCATTGTAAGTAATATATTATTATTGCCAAACTGCTATCTGTGTTCAAATTGTGTCAACAGCCTCTCACTGTAATGTACCAACCTACCCATTTGTGCTTCGTAAATGTGTGTACATGATAATGAACCTTTTGGTTGTTACTAAACTGAAAATTCAATTTAAAAAAAAGGGTCACCAAAGGAGACAGGACACAGCTGCCTTATGGGGGCTAACCCATAAGTGTAATGGCTAATTTGATACACTGTCAATCGTTTACTCGCTCTTCTGCAGGATTTTTGTTACTATTTGTTGTACCTGGGGATGTTAACATATCTGGTAGGGCCTCAGCTGTGAAGCCGGGATGATTTTACAGTTGCTCAAGGCGGAATGTCAGACCTACTGGATATACGATTTATCCTAAGAATCTCACTTGGATTAGTTGTTTAGACCAGATGGTTATCCTTTTCTAATGGCAACATTGTATTAGACAAAGAAGGTTCAATATCATTCTCTGGCAGAACCACTGTCAGTGTGATATGTTGTAAACCGAAAAGCCCAATATAATAGTTTTTTAAAAAATCAATTGATTTCAGTATTATAAAAAAAAAAAGACGTAGTTTCAAAGACTGTATTTGCAATAAATATAGGACGTAATAACATTTTTCTCCAACAAGTACAGCCAGACATATATAAATTAATTGTTCAATTGGTTCAACAGAAAAGTTACATGAGCAACAGGATTTCAATTTTAACCTCGGTTCCGGCCATCAACCAACAAACGACGAAATGAGATAAAAAATAATCTACATCATACAAATTCATATTTTATCTTAAATGGCAGACTTGATCCAAGATAAAACTGCCCTTTGGCATATAAGGATCTTGGCTGTAGTAAGAAAATGTATAGGCTGACACAAACACACACACACCCTCGCTGGTGCATCGTACGGCCTTAGTCCAACACTGCGGAGGGCTTTAAAGAATCCTCCAGGCAGGTGCAAAGCACCAGAGGATTCCTTTTTTTCCCCCTTCAGGGTAGACTCGTAATCGCTTCTGCATTGCCCTCCCCCTCCCATCTGTGAAGTCAGCGCACCACCGGACTGGCTATAGAGAGCAGGTAAAGGCTGGAGTGTGTTTTTTGGGGTTTTTGATGCTCACCTCATGCTTGTGGGAGTCATCACTGAAAAGGGGAGAATCTCCCCTGTCCAGCGATGCCTCTTATAAATGGACTCCTGCTCTTGGATCTTGGAACTAGGCCACCAGGGACACAACGGGGGAGGGGGTGAGTCGGCCCTTGTGGTACCAACTTTTATTATATGTTAATATAAAATTTTAAAAAATAAAAAGCAAAGAAAAATTAAATTTTGGGGGATTTGCCCTTGTACACACGGGTCGACGCCATGAAGGTGCTTATTATTAAATGTGTGGTTTCCCTGGGGTCCACACGTATCAAAAAGAAAAGTGATCTATATAAATATACATATATATATATATATATAGAGAGAGAGACTATATGTATATATATATATATATATTTCAACCACCAACTCCAATCTTCCACAAAAGAAAGGACACCGACACCAACGACTTTTATACTGGATTCACAGATTTAATGATATCACTCCATGGCTACGCGTTTCGGCATCACCTGCCTTAATCATGCAATGAGGAACGAATTCCATTTGTGGGTTAAAATACATAAAAGTTGAATACAAAAATATATTTATATATATATTTTACCTACTGGCGGTCGCCAGTAGGTAGTTATATTTAGGACCTATTAGCCATAGGAAATTCGCAACATTCTATTTAGAATAACTTTGCCACTGGTTCACAAATCTTCGCGAAATTTTCAAAACTCGTGGCCCGCTCCGGTCCGCTCCTATCCTGAAAGTCTCAGGGTGATTCGCCAAGCGGGGGCCGAGAAAAAACGGGCGTCCCAAAACCCATGCAATTTTCCATACGGACATTTAGTCGCAGCTACAGCCCGAACTGCTGAACGGAATTACACCAAATTTGGCAGAAAGGTAGACCTTGGTTCAGAGTCGTGCCTTTTACTTAAATGGTGTGAATCTGTTCAGTAGTTCCTGAGAAAATCTAAAGTAAAATCACATATATATCTGGGCGGAGCCTAACCACACATCTCATCGTGAGATCTGATTGGCTGTCAGCACTTCATCCAAGAGGTGTTGGCAGCCATCTTGGGACCAATATACATGACAGCACCTCATTAAAAATCATTGCAGTTAATAGAAGGTTTTAAGAATTTAGTTACATTATAAATCATTTGTTGATGGTACCATACTCATTTTAGGAATTGTGGTGTGTTCTAAGGGGGGAACAGCCATTACAACGCGGTTTTTACCACGCGCAGCTTTTACATCGCATGCGTTACAACGCATGCGATGTTACAACGCCATGCCATTACAACGCAAGTCTTTACATCGACTTGCGCTAGATGGCGTGCTAACATTACAAATAGTGTAGTTTACTATCCCAACACCTTCCCTACTGTTAAGTGGACTGGAGTTGGAATAGTAAATTACACTTTTCTAATGTTAGCACGCCATCTAGCGCAAGTCGATGTAAAGACTTGCGTTGTAATGGCATGGCGTTGTAACATCGCATGCGTTGTAACGCATGCGATGTAACTGCACGCGTTGTAATGACACGCGTTGTAATGTCATACATCCGTTCTAAGGTGATCTTACCATGTGAAAAAGCCTTCTGCTAGGATGTCATGAATCATGTTTGAGAGAAAACTATTTTCTCATGCTTTTCCTACAGAGGTTTGGTCTATAAGCTAAACTGAAAGCATATTTTCTGTAAATTCACTTTATCTTTCTCAGTCATGTGAGAATGAAGTCTGACATTCTCAGTAAAACATGTACATACAACAAGGGCAGAGACTGTCAGTTGATTCCTTTTTGTTCTACTGCAGCTTCCCAGAGTGTTCCAAAGAACAACTAGAGTGCTAACAGTCCTAAAGCCATCTTGATTGGAATAAAGTGGTAACTCTTAAAACATTTAATTTAAAAAGGAACAAAATGTTCATTTTGCCATAGAAAGTATGATTAGTGCTGCTGAAAGAAAAATTAGGGCACATTTTGAGTGACTTCTCAAATCCTCTTCTATTTCAATAAAAAATTCTGACATGCAGACTGAAACATGCACTTTCAATACCAGCAGCAAACTTCCCTGGTGAGCAGTAGCTTTACTACAGTGATCTAATAAGCAACTAGAGTGCTAACATTCAGAATTTATGGCAAATGTGTGACATATCTGAATACCTTCTTGATGGAATCAAAGTAAAAAACTGAAAGCATTTCCTACTGAGGAGACTACAGTAAATGAGGAAATTAGGAAACTTCATAACAAATGAATCTCCCAAGATGGCTACCAGAGACAAAAGAGCCCAAATGTAGCCCAAATATCACCCAGATGTAGCCCAAATATAGCCCAATGACAGAAGTGTGCAAAACAATTATTGTTTGTGTTTTTGCAGTTGTATATAGTGCAGACTTGTTAGGTATTGGAGTGCTTTACATGAGCACTGGTTACATCACACAAGAACAAATTCATGTTGGTTGTAGACATGGGGAGATTAAGTGATTTAACCAGAATCACAGAATGTTGAGCTGAAGCAGAAACTCCAACCTGGTTCACCAGTTGCAAAGTCTGCAGCTCTGGAAGTAGCACCACAGATTCTCCCCTAAGTGCAACATTTAATCAAGTGGTCAACTGGATAAAAAAACATAAAGATACAAATAATTTAAAAGCGCTTTGTTGCTATTTGAAAACTCAGAAAATATGTCCTCATTTTAGTTTTTTAGAGCACTAACCATAGTTTTGATGCAAATAAGACCCTCTCATATATGTAATTTCTAAAGGAAATGCTCCAGGTATTACAGTTTTGATTATATCAAGATGACGTCAGGCGTTCCACACTTTTGTAATAAATATAGAATGTTAGCAATCTAGTTGTTCATTAGGATACTGTTGAGAGGCAGAGGCCAGGACTCTGAAAATTGAAGGCAGGTAGGAGGGTGCAGAGGCACCAATTTGACCACACTGGACAGGCAGGAAGGGCCGTGGCAGCACAACAGACTATGCAGGGCAGTGGAAAGGGGGGCAGGGGCAACAAACCAACCATACAGGACTGGCAAGAGAGGCTGTGGCAATATAATAGACCATTGTCGGCAGAAGGAAGAGGCAGTGGCAGTACAACCATACATGCCAACAGACCCGATTCAGCCAGGAAACGTCCAATGTTTTTAAGCTCAAACAGGCTTTATTTGATATGTCTCCTGTCTACAATATCCTCTTTTTCAATGTAACTCAAAGGGGAAAATCAAAACCCCAGTTTTTTTCAAAATCTCCCTCTTACCAAGTTCAAAATGTTCGCAAGTATGGTACATTGGATCATGGAAGGCAGGAGGAATTGGGGTAGGGACATGGACTTGGATAACAGAGGACAGGAGGGACATGGAGAGGTGCACCAAACTGACCCTGCAGGGCAGGCATCAGGGTTTGCAGCAGCACAATACACCACACAGGGCATGCAGGATGGGAGTGCAGCACAACAATCCATAGAAAGCAATAGGGAGGGGACAGGACCATGCACATGGACAACTGAGAACAGAGGGGAAAGAGGCAATGGTAGCTAGCTGACCATAATGGACAGACAGGAGAGAAAGCTGCAGCATAACAGACCATAAAGGGCAGGGGGGACAGATCAGGGGCATTACAATGGAACAGACACGCCAGGAGGGAGGGAATAGGGATCTGCACATGGAAACAGAGGGCTGGGGGCAAGGGGGCAGGGCAGGAGCAGCAAGATGACCATGGAGGTCAGGCAGGATGGGCACTAGAAGCAAGACACACCATGGAGAGCAACAGTGAGACTATGATGGCATACACACAGACCATGGAGGGAAGGTGGGAGGGGGTCAACGGCAGTTAACCTACCACACAGGGAAGGTGGGAGGGGCTGTGGCAGCACAGAAGACCATGCATGGCAAGCGGGAGGGTTAGTGGCAGCACAATGGCTATGATGGGCAAGAAGGAGGGTGCAGGAGCAGGCACAAAGGACCATGGAGGATAGAAGGGAGGGTCAGGACTTGGGTACAGACAAGAGAGTTCAGGGGAAGGGGCCTCACAACAGATCGCGCGGGGCAGGCAGGAGGAGCAGTTGCAGCACAACACACCAGGGAGGGCAGAAGGGTGTGGCAGTAAAATGGACCATGGAGGACAGGAGGAAGTGGATAGGGGCATGGCATGTGGACAGGCAAGGTGGAGGTGGCAGGGACAGGTTACAGTCATCTGACAATGCTAGGCAGGTGGGAGGGGAGTGGCAGCTCAACAGAACACTCAGAGTAGATAGGAGTGGCAGGTCCATGGAACATGGTGGGCAAAAAGGATGGAGCAGGGGCATGCACAAAGATTTTGGAGGGCAGGGGGAAGGAGAATAGGGGCAGCAAACTAAGTACAGAGGCTAAGCAGGAGGTCAATGATGGGGCATAGAATTGGGCAATGCAGGGCATGAGGAGTGGACTGGTACATCATGCTAAATGGAGGGCAGTGGCAGCACCATGCATGGCCGGAGGGAGGAGGCTAGTCCATGGATTCAGACAACAGAGGATAGGGAGGAGGGGGATGGGGCAGCAAGCTAACTGTTCAGAGAAGGTGTGTATTAGGAACTTTATTGTTTTTAAAATGTGTGTCTGTGCGAACTACTTAAAATATGAAAAATTATGCAGCATATTCTCACTTTTATTCAGGAAGAAGAGGACGTTTGTGACTGTGACTCTGGGCTCACTTGGCAGAAACACCCCCTGACCCTCCACCCCATCGCAAAATGTAATGTCTGTGAAAAGGGTAGGTGAACGCAGTGTTATATAGAACATAGTCCTGAGAGCACGACTGAAAATGAAAACTAGATATAGTGTATGGTATAAATGCACCAAAAAGTGTGATATAAGATGAACCGGGTGTGAAATATAATATGCAATAAATTGTGCGCAATTACAGATTCATTGGAGAGCGCGAGATAGCACAGGCACTAGCGCGCGCTATGCAATATGAGCCTTGGAGTGTAATATGCACAGGGCAGTGTTGTGTAACCTAACTAGTCTCTAAAGTTGTAATATAAAAAATGTGCTAGGGAGTGTAACGTTGCATATGCACTGTGACAAAGATATGGATCCCAGATTGGAATATGTATGGCATGCGCTGTGCGTTATAACATAGGCATCGAGGAAGGCACGTTAGATGGGGCAATATAACCCGTGCGAAGGCAAGTGTGGCTTGACATATTCACGGGGTGGTGTTACAGTGCACATGGGCTAGAGAGTGTCATAGCATACGCACTAGCTGGTGGAATACAACGCAGAGGTGTGTGGCATTCGGCGGGCACTGGTGGGTATAACACAGCATTGGGCTCAGCCAGGAGCGCGCTGTGACTCTCAAGTGAGGTTCGTCTCCTTTCCAGAGAGTAAAATAAAAAGTATTACACATCCGGCGGTGGATGTGTGTTTTATTAACCGTGAGGGGGGTTTCTTGCATACTTTTGGTCGAATTTTTGTCGAATCCCCTTTTAATGGCTTGGTGTGCGTGTGTATTAAATGTGCCCGTCAATAGCTACCCATGTTTGTATAAATAAACAACAAGGGTGTCTACTTGGAGAGTACCCACTGGCGAGGGCGCCGGGATTAGGAACGGTAGGGCGTCAGACACGTCAGAGCTTCATTCAAATACGTCAAATACATTCCACGTGGATTCATTGTATGCATAGTTGCCTTTTAATGAATATCACGCAAATCGTCATGGTGATAGGTACGTACGGTTTGTCCAGCATGTCCTAGGTGTTTCTATAAATATATATATTTTTAAAATAATAAAAAACAGGAGAGGGGCCACGCGGCCCCCTTACAAATTAAAAAAAAATAAAAAATTAGGAGGCAGGCCCTGGGGGATGGGGTCCCCAGGGCCAATAAATTAGAAAAAGAAGGGGGGCCACACAGCTCCCCTTCTTAAAAAAATTAAATAAATAAAAGACCGGCATTGCGCCGGAGGCCACGCCCCCTTCTTGCAGCACCCTTCAATACTGAGGGTCCCTGAGGCCCGACTAGCCCAACAGGTATCTCCAGTATGCGCCATGGAGCTGCGTTGCCGACAGGTCTTCTGAGGCCACGCCACTTTTTACACCTCTCTGCAACGCAGCTCTGTGGCGCTTACTGGAGGTACCTAGTGGGCTAGTTTGACCCTAGGGACCCTTAGGATTCAAGGAGACTTAATCTCTCAACTTAGAACGGCCACAGGGCGCGTTTACACAGTGGTGAAGGGAGGAGACGGGGCCTGTGGTGATGTGTGCAAACACGCCCTGTGGCACGTTTTAAGTTGGGGAAATAATTCCCTTTCAATCCTGAGGGTTCCTGGTGGCCAACTAACCCACCAGGTGCTTCCAGTAAGCGCCACTGAGTTGCATTGCAGAGAGGTGGTCCAGGCCATGCTACTTTTTACACCTCTCTGCAACGCAGCTCTGTGGCGCTTACTGGAGGTACCTAGTGGGCTAGTTGGACCCTAGGGACCCTCAGGATTCAAGGGGACTTAATCTCCCAACTTAAAATGGACACAGGGCGTGTTTACACAGTGGGGAAGGGAGGGGACGGGGCCTGAGGTGACGTGTGCAAACATGCCCTGTGGCACGTTTTAAGAAGTAGTTTTAATCCCCCTGCCCTATTATATACTAGGGGCTTACATAGGCGGTCATGCTAATCACAGGGGGACCCCAACGCATAGTGTTCCCTAGTGTATGTAGGTGTTTTCACAGTATTCTGAGTGTCTTTTAACATAGCACTGGCTCTAGGACTGGTTAGTCAGACTCAGTTACCACCAGTATCCATTTGAAAAAGTTGAGGGTACAGGATGATTTTGCAACAAGGCTTCTTTCTGCTCTTCTGTTTGTTCTTTCCGCACGTTATCCTTCTTCCTGCACTTTTCTTCACATGTCCTATCTCTGTAGGCATAGTTAGAAATTAGCATTTAAAAAACCTTAGAAATTCACTGAAAAAGCCATAGGTTTCAGGGGCGTTCTAGTTAGCTGGACTTTTCATTCGAACAAAACCATTGAAATTCCCCCGTTATAGTTAGTTCAGCTAACTATAACTTGTGCGCCCGCAATGCACTGCTGATGACATCACATATTACATCACTCATGACATGGGCAGTGACATCACTCATGATATCACTGATGACATTTCAAATGAAATCACTCATGACATCACTGTGACATCATCCAGTGATATATACATATATACATATATGCTCCCTCCCATTTGCAG
Organism: Triturus cristatus; assembly: GCF_964204655.1. Lineage (NCBI taxonomy): Eukaryota > Metazoa > Chordata > Amphibia > Caudata > Salamandridae > Triturus > Triturus cristatus. The sequence goes on along the minus strand of NC_140581.1, from coordinate 1,181,942,559 downwards.
TTTACAGTTCAGCACCTTATCACAGGTGGTACCACAAACGCCTACAACCAACACTGCTCCTCCGCAATTGCAAAAGAATACTTGGACTCTCCAGAGAATTAACTTTCTTTTAAAAAAAAAAAAATTGTCCTCATTCTGCCAATTTACTTGTTGGCAATACTCCCTTTCCGTTGCCGGGGACCGGCCAATGATGGAGTCGTTCCACTCAAGAAATCAAGCTGCTTCCACTCCCACCCTTCTCTGGTATGTTGTACAAAAGAAGGGGGAACAGGACCGACAGCTATTTATTGGCTTAATCATTGGACCCCAGCTTTTTGACTCCAATCCACCAACATAGCCCATATATTTTCCTGACTACTGGGGTCACATGCCATGCCTGTTGACTTAGATATAATGTTCTTTTTACATTCCGAGAAAGGGGATGGGACACCTGATTTCCACGCTCTACAAATCTCCCGTCTCCCCAATAAGATCACATAAAAGATGAGTCGTGCAGCATTCTTGTTTGTAGCGGAGATACTGCCTTGGCATTTTCCAAAGAATACAAGTAAAGGACTTACCCTTACCTGTACGCCTGTGACATCCGACAAAAATTTACAGAGTTCAGTCCAAAATTTGGTAATCTCTGGGCAAGTTAAAAACATGTGAAGGTCGTCCACTGAGGGATCTCGACATCTTGGAAAAACATACTGTGTTCCTGAAAGTTTTGCTAATTTTGCTGGGGACCAATATACCCTATAAAGAGTAAAAAGATGATTGCGTTTAAGAAAGGTAGGTTTAACTACCTCCCGGAGCAATGCAAATGAAGCCATCCAGGCCTCACTCGGATTTACGTTTGCTAATTCATCGCCACAGAGCTTTTGAATATCCTTATCCGGGTCATCCTCTGCTTCCACCAGGATTCGATACCACAGAGCAACCTCCTTCTTAATAGTACCAACTTTCATTGCTTGGTTTAACCAGGAATCGTCCCTCTGCTCCTCCCAGTCTTGACTAGTCCACCAGGCAGAAAGTTGATAAAATTTGAATCTGGTTAATTTACCCCGTGTGCATAGGCTCAGAATTTTCCAACTAACCAAGTCAGTTCCCAACCTCAGATCGCCCCAACAGGAAATTCCCGCATGCTTCAATGGTAGGCTGAGCAGATAATTTAAACAGTCTGGGGTTCCTGGAGAGCCCCATATTGGGGCATTAGCATAATAATAAGATACTCCTAATTTTGTCCGTATAAGGACACAAGTTTTCACTGCCTGCAACAAAATCTTCAGTCTTACTTTCTTAAAGAAATTTGGATCTCCGAACTTAAAAGGAATTACTCAACTCACTAAGCATTGACCCATAGAGAATACCTATTGCAGAGTCATCAGGTTTATTTAACAAAATCCGGAAATTCTTGAAGTGGAAAGCATGGCCATATGTCAACAGATCAGGAAGTGCCAACACTCCCTTCTCCAGCCTTCTCCTTAATCTTTTCCACGATATATGTGGGCCCTTCGAGGCCCAAATAAAACTACCAATCTTACCCTTTGTCAAATAATAGTGGTATAGAATTAAAGAGGAAAGTGACCTTTGGCAAAACAATCATCTTGATAAGGTTGACCCTACCATGAAGGTAAAGGGGGAGATTTGCCCACCTGATCAACAATCTCCCTCCCTCCTGGCTGGTCTTCCTCCAATTAACAGTGGTCACATCAGCTAGTTTCTGTGTAATTGTGATACCCAGATAGAGCATTTGCGGCTTTGCCCCCAAAGTCTGCGGTAGTTGGTTGTACTCCATTATTTCACTTTTATCTCCGTTTACTCTATACCCTAATACCTTTCCAAAAAGCTCTGCTTTAGCCATCAATATGGGAACAGCATTCTCGGGGTTCAGAGTGTACAGGATAAGGTCGTCTGCGTATAGGGCTACTTTAACCTTAAAATCTCCGTATCTAAATGGGGCGATAGACGTATTCTGTCTGATCAATGCTGCTAACGGTTCAATATAAACATTAAATAAAACGGGGGACAGGGGACACCCCAGTCTTGTTCCTCGCATAATACTGAACCAGTCTGTTATCTCCCCATTTACTAAAACCCTTGCTCTAGGTGAGCGATATAGAAGTTGGACAGCTTTTGTTAAATTGTTGGGGAATCCAAAAGTCTTTAGAGTCTTCAAAAGATAAGGCCAATGAACCTGATCGAACGCCTTAGTGAAGTCAACAGCCACAGCTGTTACTGACAAGTTATATGATTCAGCCAAATCTACAACCACAAGCATTGTGAAAGTTAGCTCATTGAGCTGCCTTCCAGGGATAAAACCCCTCTAATCTCTATGCACAACACTCTTGATGATCTTAGCGACCCTAGCTGCCAATATCCCTGCAAACACCTTATAATCTGTGTTCAACAGGGATATTGGTCTGTAAGACTCCGCCGCCAACGGATCCTTGTTTGGTTTCAGAATTAAAACCACCGTTGCCACGGCCCAAGACGACAGAGGATCCTCCCCTTCAATCAGAATAGTATTAAAGAGCTTTTTAAAGACGGGTACAATACAATCTAGAAGACACAGGTAAATCTCAGTTGGAAGTCCATCTGGCCCAGCCGCCTTCCCTCTAGCCATCTTCCTCAGCTGTACTCGGATCTCCTCTTCCCTAATCTCAGAAGCCAAAGACTCCCTATGGTTTTCGTTTAAGTGTGGCAGTTTGATATTCTTTAAGAACTCCTCAATGTTTTCCGTCCCAGGCGAAATATCTTCTTTATACAATTTACCCATATAGCTACATACTTCCAACCCTATCTTTATATTTGTATCTGCTATATCCCCTGTTATAATCTCTCTTAGGCTGCTTATTTGGTTGCAAGGTTTATCAACTTTGGCTTTCCAAGCCAGAAGGGGGACACTCTTTTCACCGTATGAAAAATTCTGTAATTTACTGACCTTCCATCTATCTAGTAGGATCTTATCAAGGGCCACTTGATATTCCGCTTGGAGATGTTCTAACTCTTTGGTCTGCTGGGCCACCTTACTAAAACATTCTAACAATGCCTTTTGCAGCTCCAACTCTTTGTTTTTGATATTTTTTTTAAGTGATTCCTCCCGCTGCCTCATGCTACGTCTTTTACCTGTCATTATAGAAGAGCCAATCGCTCTCAAAAAAGCCTTAAAGGCGTACCACATTATCTGAGTTTTTGCTGACCCGATATTAACTTTAAAGAAGACCGTAACTTTGTCTCGCATCTTGGATATCGCTGCCTCATCTAACAAAATTGTCCTATCCAGGGTCCATCTTGTTATACCCTTCTTGTCCTGGAGCCTCAAAGAAAGGTACACAGCAGAGTGATCAGAGAGAATAGCGGGCAGATGGTTAATCTTTACAACTCCCGTCAATAACTCCTGATCTATTAAAAAATAGTTAATTCGGGAGTGATGGCGATACTTCAACTAAATGTAATTCCTGGCTCAATGTTTTAAGTACCGCCGTTGTTTTAGGTGGGCTTACATACTTTGTCTTGGAGGTTCTATCCAAGTCTATCCGTTGAACTATATTAAAATCACCTCCAATTACCACCGGGGCATTAGTTAACAAAAGGGTGGCCTCTAGTTTAATTAATGCATCTGGATTGTCCTCATTCAGGCCATAATAGCTAGCACAAACTAAAGTCCTATCTTGAATCTTTACCTTAACTAATACCCATCTCCCAGATGTATCCGTCTGATAACTTTCTAATTTAATACCGCGGTTAGATCTGATGATAACAGCTACTCCCCTTGTACTACCTCTCTGATCCGAGCAGGCAATATCCTGGACCCCGGCCCATTTTTTAAATGCGCTTATACATTCACTTTTTTCTAAGTGGGTTTCTTGTAGCAGGATAACATTAGCCTCAGATTTCTTAAGGAATTCCATAATTCGAGCCAGTTTCCTCATAGATCTCATCCCATTTACATTCCATGAGGTGAGGTGAACTAAATTCTCACTCATTTATCATCTAATAGGGCCCACTTCCTCCCAATCCCAACAAGTTGAGGCTGCTTTGGATCCCCGTAGCTAGAAAGACTAAAGATTCTAAAAAGTTTTATCAGGGTAAAACACCGATATGACAGATTGAGGACACTATTTTTTTCTTTTTCCCTCACATGCTCCCTATACCCCGTGACCCCCCCCCCCCTGGGGAACCCCCCCCCTATCTTCTTGGGCGCTAGCGCCTTCGAGAAACCCCCATGCCAGTGAGGCAAATTCAACAAAAAAATTCAATACCAAATCCCATAGTGTAAGTGCATGCGATGTGTAAAGTGTGTCCTAGTGGAGTCATATCTACAAATTTATGTCTAAGTGTCAACCTAATCCTATTCCTTTAAACTTCTATATTTCTAAATTCTATATTCATTCTATATACAATTGATAGAGATCCAGACACCTATCTATTCCGATCCTCCCATCTGCTTCAGCAGGGCGTCTACGTCATCCGGATCTCGAATATTATACATTTTATTCTGCCACATGATCTTCAACATGGTAGGGAATTTCATATGCACCTGAGCCCCTCTGAGCGCAATTCATTCATTTTTGTACCTAAGGTCCACTGCCTCTGGGTTGTTCTCTTGCCCATGTTGGAACTAATTTGGTAGGTACAATCCCCATAGTTCAACAACTGTTCTTTTAATGCCCAGCCCAGGACAAGGTCTGTGATTGAATAGGTAAGAAAATATATTAATATCTTCCTGGGAGCTTTCTCCCCTGGATGTAACCTATACGGATACCTGTGTGCCCTTTGGAGCTCTCTTTCCCAATCGATGTCAGTTCTATCCGGAAACCGTTCTCTCAGTAGCTTACACACATAGCCTTTAATATCTGCACCTTCCGCGTTTTCAGCAATACCCAGAAGGCAGATATTGTTACGCCTGGCCTGAAGCTCGAGTCTTTCCATATCCTCTTGTAATGACTTATTTACTTATTTAAGCCTCTCTATCTGTCTAAGGTTTGTGGCAATGATCTTCCCCAGGGCCTTCACCTCTTCTTCCAAAACCTCTATACGCAGAGCGATTCCATCAATCTTCTGTTCGAGTGTCTCACATTTCTTTTGGAAGTCTTTCTGGTTACTTTCCGAGGCTTCAAACTTAGCCAGGATTTCTTGTCTCCAACTATTTATCAAGTCGGCCAACTGGGTCCCTGAAGAGGCCCCCTCCTGTGGGCCGCCTCCCAGCAAAATGCTCCCAGCCTCGCTTGAGATTATTCCGCTGACTTCATTATTTTCGAGCACCCAGCCATTTTGAACCTTAGAAGCAAGAGGCTCTGGACTACCAGATATATTTTCATGATTCTCTGCTAGAGGAGAAAAGCGATTCTCAAGCCTTACCCTGCTTTGGTTGAGACATCATATTCCCTGTCCCATTCGGTGTACTCCCAGTATCTCCCTCTGCCCCGACTGACCCTGCCACCTGTTCCATTATTTAAAAATAGGACCTAAGGGATGGAGGTGGTTTAGGAAGGGAGCGCCGTTCTCTAGATCGGCACTTCCTGACTGACTCTTTTGATGGGTTTCTTAACGGGGGTTACCGGGGTTTACCAATAAAGGTGCCTTATCTGTTTTCTCCATTCCCATCGCCTTCTTTTCGGGGGCTGAGCGTAACAAATATCTGCTCCTTTCTGGGACAGAATGCTCTCCCCTATCAGTGCCCGTGGGGACCCCGGGATCGCCAAGGGCATTCACCTCTTCAGTACTGACCTGGTCGAACGTAGGAAACCCATCATCACTTCCTCCCGTACCAAGACGGCGCTGAACGTTAGATGGTGGGACTCGAGGATGAGAATCTCTCTCCATCCACCCCTTCTTCACTTTAAGACAGGTACTAAGACCGTCCCTTCGCTGAGAGGCCTCTACAAAAGAGAGTGCTGGCTCCAAAAAACCCATCTACGAACAGTCCAGGTTCAAAAAAATTGCATTCACCCCTTTCACCCCTTTCATGCACTGTATGAGTCCACCCGGAGGCCGTAATGTAATCTTATGGCAACTGCCCGGGACTTCCTCAAGGAGGCCGCCGCCCAACTCCAACTCCCTTGGGGGGGGAAGAGCTGCATCTCTCAGCAGCAGAAAAGCCGGCTTCCCAGCCCATACACAACCTTACTGTAAGCGAGTGGAAAATATTGAAAATACTGCAGCACACCGCACCGCCAGGAATTCGGATCAGCCGGTGGCCCTTATCGTCTCCTTATCACCATGTCTCCACGCCGCACTATTGTTCACCGTCCATTGTCGGATTCGCCCCTCACCGCACAGAGGTTCTCCCGACTGGCGTCAGCCAGCTGCCATGTTCCCCGATCATGTGGGACCAATGCGGAGAGGTCCAGAAGGAGAATGAACTTTCAATATTTATTTTAGTGCCGCCTTTTAACAGAGATGTGTTTTACCATTTACTGCCTTTTTCATTCTGTGTCCACGTAATGATTGCCTTAATTATGTAAATAAGCTACTCACTGAAGAAATACTATCCGTTCGTCTTTTGTAGACTGTGTCTGAACATCCTTGAAGGATAGGAAAAACTGCATGCCAGCAATAAGAACTTTCCCATTTTGATTGCCCAAGTGTTATTTGAATATTTTAATATTTACCGTGCGACTCAGGATATTAAAAGCCATGCAATTTATTATGACGTTTATTGTGACAAAATCGCAATATTCGAGAATTCTCTTCAAAAAAATTAAAGAAAAAAAGCAAGCACGGGCTCCCACGCTTGCTTTTAAATAATCCTGGGTGGGCCAGATCACCAGGGGCATTGAGTAAATATAGGAGGAGGACACACCGGGTACACTCCTAGGGATTATCAAAGCCCTGGTGACCACCACCTACCCTCTGGGTACTTTTAATTATTAATACAGATGGGTCTGCTGGGTCCGGGGCTATTCCTTCATATGTGGGTGGTGGGGTTTTGAGGACCCCCCTGCCCAGGGGACCGCCATCTCCCCAGGGCACTCTATTTTATTAAGTAATAAGAGGGAGGCCCTATGGCCTCCCCCGCTGCCCTTGGGTCCACCACCTCCCTGGGGCACAAATACACTAATGAAGGGGGTCTGTTGTGGACCTCCGGCCCGAGGAACGCCACCTTCCCCCGGGCACATTTGAATGGGGGAGGGGCCACACACCCCCTCCAGGAACCCTAGATAGCCCTGGGCACAGCCACCCGCCCGGCAGGGCTGGCTCCACCCCCGGTACATTGCAGTTTGCTATGGCATGGCAGGAGCATTGCTCCCACCATGCCACACAAAATAGTGTGCTCTGCTTTGAGCAAGCGAGAGCATTTTGCTCTCACTTGCTCAAAGCGGAGCACACTTTGCTCTTTACACAAGGGGAGCTGCATGACAGCAGCTCCCTGGGTGTAAAAACCAATGTCAGCTCCCAGAGAAGGCGGGAGCCAGCCTTCACCACGGGTGCCTTGAGGCTCCCCTGTGGTACCCAATGAGGTGGCCTGTTGAAAGGGGCTTTGCCACCCCCCTCACAATAAAAAAAAATGTATTAAGGCTTAGTCCCAGGGATGGGGTCCCCAGGGAAGACAATGCCCCAGGTGGGTACCACACGGCCGCCCCTCCCTTTGATTAATAAAATGAATTAATATCAGCCAGGCCCCAGGGGTTTGGGTCCCCAGGGCCAAAAGTGGCCCAGGAGGAGGGCGGCACAGGCCCCCCTCCCTTTTTATTTTATTTAAAAATAGGTCAGGCCCTAGGGCATGGGGGCCAGAGGCACAAAATGGTCCAGGTAAGGGGGGCCACGTGCCCCCCCTTACTGAAAAAGACGTCTACTACTGTGCAAATGCTCCTCCTGGTGAGCTCCTGGTTGATGGGTGAAGTCTCCTTGGCTGCTGATTGTCATAAGTGGCCAAGAAGACCTCGTTACCTCCAGTAAGCCCCACACAGTGGAATTGCTGAGAGGAGGTTGGAGCCCACACCCCCTTTCTCCACCACCCTTCAAACGCGTCTCTCGGTACACTGCTTGTGGAGGGATGAGGTCATGAGTGATGCAATATGTGAGGTCATCAGCAGTGCATGGGAGAGTGCAAGTTATAGTTAGATCAGCTAACTATAACTGCTGAATTTCACTGGTTTTGTACGAGTGGAACCTGAGCTTAACTATAGCCTCACTATAACCTTTGTTTTTTCAGTGAATTTCAAAGTTTTTTTAAATTCCATTTCCTAACTATAACATCCCTGTAACCTTTGGTTTTTTCAGTGAATTCCTAAGGTTTTTTTAAATGCTAATTCCGAACTATATCGTCCCTGTAACCTCTGTTTTTCTCAGTGAATTGCTATTTTTTTTAGTAGAAATGGCGTTTGCAGAGTAGTGGAGAAAGGGGGCAGGCCTCTGACCAGCTCTAAAAAATCCAGCTGTGTAAGACTTACCAAAAGTACCAGGAGGGCTTCTTGGCCCACAAGGTCCCTCACCATACAAGAGGACTTCATTCCTCAACCAGTGGTGTGGCAGGAGACGAGTTTGCAGAATGGTGAAGAAAGGGGTGTGGCTTCCAAAGACCTCTCAGCAATCCTGCTGTGTTGGACTTACAAACAGTACCGGGAGGGCTTCTTGGCCCGCAAGGTCCCTCACCATACTAGAGGACTTCATTCCTCAACCAGTGGTGTGCCAGGAGACGAGGTTGCAGAATGGTGAAGAAAGAGGCGTGGCTTCCAAAGGCCTCTCAGCAATCCTGCTGTGTGGGACTTACTAGAGGTAACTGAGGGATTATTCACACCCAAGGACAATATACGCCCTTCATAAATTGGGCCTGTTACCAAGAACTGAAGAGTTCCTCCTAGCTCTCCGCCCAAATTGGTTGATTATCGCAGAAGCCACGGAGAGCTAGGAGGAACTCTTCAGCCCTTGTTGGACTTGGCCCTTTTCCCTGAATTCTTTTTGCTTTTATGGGAAGCAGCATGTCATGTGAACGCATTTCAAACGCAAATGTTGAATGCTGTGCAATGGTGTACGCACCTTTATCTCCTCCATGGTAGAGAACTGTATTGGCCATGTGTGGTGTGAGATGCTATAAAACGTGCTGTGCAATGGCGTGCGCAGACTGACTTTCATTATTTACACAATTCACTTTTAAAATGGACGCCATTGCTGAGTGCTTGTGCCTGTCTGCCAAAGCTGGAATGCCAGTCTAGTTGTTTATTTCCCAGCAACCCCAGCTTTTGGGGGGAAACCTGGCAGACAGGGTGCTGGACACCTCCCCCTGAACCAGTTATGACCAGTTTCCCCAGACGCTTCTAGAAGCTTCTGGCACTGTCTGGTAGGTGGGGTGAGGGGCATATAAATAGGGGGGCTGTGCCACCATGTGCTCAATCAGAGCGTGGACCTGAATGAGAGGGGACCTGCTGCCAGGAGGTACCGCCACATGGGCCTGTGTGCTGGCCCTGAGCCTATCTGCACCCCTCTACTGTCCACAGGGCCCGGGAGAGCCATAATTGGGTCACTACTGGACTGGGGGACCCTCTGCCGGAGGATAGGCTGCTGAGCTAGGAGGTGACTACACTACTGTGGCTGACTGAGCCTAGGCTCTGCTGACCCCAAGATAGCAGAGTAATCTTGCCTGCCTGTCTGACCTTGCCCAGTGTGAGGGGAACCAGGGAGACCAACTCCCGAGTGCCTGCTGCTCTGCTGACTAGCGATTGGAGAAGAAGAGCGCTTTATCTGACTGCCAGCTACTGTATCCACCAGAAAAAGCATTACCGAAGGTAAGTAACTTGTTCTTCTGATGGATACATCTGCCTGTGGATTCCTCACCTTTTGAATAGAATCCCAAAGCTGTACCTCTCCCGGAGGAGGGTGTCCACTTGACTAGACCAAAAACTCTTGCAGAACAGAACGTGTAAAATGGCCATCCCTCCTAACCTCCGAATCCAAGCAGTAATGCTTCGCAAAGGTATGGAGAGAGACCCAAGTTGCTGCTTTACCAATATCAACAACAGCAACACCTCTAGCCAAAGCAGAAGAAGATGACTTAGCTCTGGTAGAATGAGCTCTGATACCTTCAGGCGGGTCCTTCTTGGCTAGAGCGTAGCAGATTTTGATACACATGATGATCCATCTAGAAAGAGTTTGCTTGAGTACAGCTCTTACTTTCATCCGACCAATGTAGCCCACGAAGAGCTGATCATCCAGCCTTAATTCCCTGGTCCTGTCCAGGTAAAAACTGACCACCCTTTTTGGGTCCAAGCGATGAAGTCTCTCCTCCTCCTTGGACGGGTGAGGGGGAAGATAGAAGGTAGGTAAGGTAATGGACTGTCCCAAATGGAAAGAAGTAACCACCTTAGGAAGGTAAGCAGCCCTGGTCCTAAGAACCATCTTTTCTGCATGAATGGTCAGGAATGGAGGTTTAGAACTAAGAGCCTGAAGCTCACTTACCCTCCTGGCCGAGGTAATAGTGATCAAGAAAAACGTTTTAAAAGAGAGAATTTTTAAAGGACAACTATGAAGAGGGTCAAATGGAGAACCCATTAGAAAAGTAAGAACACAATTTAAATCTCACTGAGGCATAATGAAAGGAGTGGGAGGAAACTTATTTGTAAGGCCCTTAATAAACCTCATAACTACAGGCGATCTGAACAAAGACGGCTGAACCGGCAAACTAATAAAAGCTGACAAAGTAGACAAATAACCTTTAACGTAGCCACAGTGCAACCCTGCTGGGTCAAGGAAAGAGAGACACTCAGCACATCAGACAAACAAGCCTTTAAAGGATCAATGGTCCTCTCTCTACACCACTTTACAAATGTGGAACACCTGGAGGAATACACAGATTTGGTGTGGGGTGTAGAACCTGCCCCTGCAATTGCGAGAGGAGGTCTGCCCTGAAAGGGAAATGGAGCGGAGGGTGCGATGAGAGGTAAGTAGATCTGTGTACCACACCCTTCTTGGCCAATCCGGAGCGATCAATATAACTTGGGCTCGGTCTTGGTGAATCTTCCTCCGGACTCGAGGAAACAAGGGTATGGGAGGAAACGCATAAAGGAGTTGCGAGCTCCAATCCAATTGAAACGCGCCCCACAGCGCTCCCTGCATCGGATACTGGAGATTGCAGAACAACGGACAGTGCGCGTTCTCGTGAGTGGCAAACAGGTCCAACCGAGGAGACCCCCACATCTCGAAGATGTGATGGACCACCTCCGGATGAAGCCACCACGCATGATCGGTCAAGTAAGGTCGACTGAAACTGTCCACATTCAGCACACCGGCTAGATGATTTGCAAACACACAAATCTGACATCCCAGAGCCTCTTGACAGAGGCAAAACGACCCTACACTTCCCTGTTTGTTGACGTACCACATCGCGGTAGTGTTGTCCGTCAGGACCTGAACTGGCTGACCGTGAAGGGAAGGAAGGAAAGCCTTTAGTGCCAAACGTATCGCCCACAATTCCAGAAGGTTGATGTGAAGCAATCTTACCTCTGGAGACCAAAGACCTTTGACCTCCAGATCCCCCAGATGAGCACCCCACCCTAGAGTGGAGGCATCCGTGATCACTGTGGCCACCGGCGGAGGAGGCTGAAAGGGCTTTCCTTGAGACAGGTTGCCCTGCACACTCCACCAAGTCAGCTCAGCTGCAGCGTCTCTGGAGAGTTTGACCTTCTCACCGAGATCTCTGTAGTGTTGATACCACTGCATGTGGAGGCAGCCCTGGAGTGCCCTCATGTGCCAGCGCGCATGACTGACTAACAGTATGCAGGAAGTGAACAGACCGAGCAGGCGTAGAACCTTCAGGACTGGAACAACCGCACCATCGTGAAACAAAGGAATAATCTCCTGAATGTCGCAAATTATCTGCCAAGGCGGAAATGCCTCACATACAGTAGTGTCCAGTATTGCCCCTATGAACAGGCTGCGCTGAGAAGGCACCAGGTGAGATTTGGGTACATTTATCGAGGACCCCAAGTTATGTTATGTTACTGAAATTTTTAAAGCGCTCTGTTACCCTGGGGTGTCCTGGCGCTGTGCGCTACCTACCAAAAGAGGAAACTATGACAATTGGCTGAGATGACCGTTTAGGTAAATAGCCAAGTTTTTAATCCCTTCCTGAAGGGAAGTAGCTTTGTTGAGTTCCTGAGATGGAAAGGAAGGTTGTTCCATGCCTTGGTGGCGCAGTACCGAAAACTCCTGCCACCCCAGCTAGTTTTATTATAGCGGGGAAGATTAGCGTGTTTAGTTTGCAAGGAGTGCAGGGCTCTCCCCGAAACATACCACTGTATTGAATGTTTCAGGAAATCGGGGCCTATGCCATTAAGGGCTTTAAAGACTATACACATGGCCTTAAACTGAATCCGGAGTTCCACAGGGAGCCAGTGAAGAATTCTGAATCCCGCCCTCACCAAGACAAACCTGCGTGTACCTGTGAGCATCCTGGCTGCCGCATTCTGCACGATCTGGAGTCTGGACAGATGTTTTTTCTGGGTGTTAATGTAGAGACTGTTACAGTAATCCAGTCGTGACAGAATGAGCAAAGTGACTGCAGTTTTCAGGCTGTCTTCCGGGAGGAGGAATTTGATTTTACGGAGAATTCTAAGAATAAAAAAGCAGGATGAGACAACCCTGCTGACATGATCATCAAAAGCAAGTTTCGAGTCAATAATCACTCTGAGATTTTTCACCTTTTCCACCGGAACTGGAGGCCCACACATTGTATTCAGCCACCAGTCCAGTGTCCAAAGGTTGGCAGTGTTCCCGTATAATATGACCTCGGTTTTTTCTGCATTGAGTTTGAGGCAATTTGATGCCATCCAGGCTGCATTCGTCTGCATGCAGTTATTTCATTTTGAGCCAGTCTCAGCCTCTGATCTTTTTTGGATTGACAACACAATTTGCGTGTCATCGGCATAGGAGGTTAACTGGAATCCGAAGGATTTAATCAAGATTGCCAGAGGAGCGACATATATGTTAAATAATGTTGGGCTGAGCGAAGACCCTTGTGGAACTCCACAGGGGAGAGAGAAGGGCTTAGAGCTCTCTCTACTGAGGTCCACAGTTTGTGTTCTATTGGCCAGGAACGATTTCAGGAGGTCCCAAGCCTTGCCTTGGACACCGACCACTGATAGACGGTCCATCAACACTTCGTGATGGACCGTATCAAATGCGGCCGAGAGATCCAGCATGATAAGTATGGCAGCACTACCCTGATCTAAAGCCTCCCTGATCTCGTCTGTGGATTTTATTAATGCAAGTTCAGTGCTATGTTCCGCACGAAATCCAAACTGCGAGGTGTCTAATAGAGAGTTGGTCTGAAGGAACAAGCTGAGTTGGCCGCTCATAGCCCTCTCACTCATCTTACCCGGGAAGGGGAGACGAGAGATGAGTCTATAATTGCTCGGGTCCTTTGGGTCCAAGTTAGGTTTTTTGAGCAAGGGAAGAATACAAGCTATTTTCCAGGGGCCCGGGAAATGACCAGTATTAAAAATAGAGCGAAACAATGGCGTAAGAGCCTCCCCAATGATTTCTGGAACCAGTTTCAGTACCGAGACTGGACAAGGGTCCAGCTGTGAGCCTAATCGAATCTCAGATAGAAGTTTAGTAACACTATGCTGATCCAAGGATGTAAAATGATCAAATATGGAGGAGGGCCTATTATGCTCAGAGAGCCCTATTGGCACTACCTCATTAGTAACTGCAGGCGTAAACGTGAAGGAGGAAAAAATATTTTCAACCTTTTGTAAGAAGAAGGCAGCCAAAGACTCGCATAGTTCTGAGTTACTTCCAGTCTTGGGGCTAGGAGAAGTAGTTAGCAAAGAAATTGTTTTAAACAGCGCTTTGGATCAGGATCCAGCAAATCTAATTTGTTCCCCAAAGGAGGACTTTTTGGTTTCAGAAAGCAGTTTTTTATAACTAGCAAGACCTACCTTGTAGGCCTCTCTACCAGAGGTACTATACTCTCTCCTCCATGCTCTCTCCAGCTTTTTGCACTCTAATTTGTGGGTTTTTAGGCTTTCAGAGTACCACGGGACAGTTGGCAGGGCCCGCTTAAGAATGCACAGTTTGCCTGGCTCTAGTTTCTTGCAGGCAGAATCCACCCAATCTGTATAGATGGTCGTGGCTTCTTCTAAGTTCGGCATTGGTGCGGGCATTGAGCCTTGTAAAAGATTTCCTAGAGCAAGATTATCAATGTTTTTCCAGGCCCTTGTGGTTATAGTTGCCTTAACCGGAGGTTTATGGTTGGTATGCAAGACTTGTTTAAATTCAAACAAAACCGCCGCATGATCAGTCCAAGTGAGTGATTTAGTCTTAGTATAGACAAGATTGGGGTTATTAGAAAAGATTCCATCCAGCGTATGGCCTGCGGAGTGAGTGGAGTCTAGCACTAACTGCTTAAGGTCACCCCCACTAAATATTTGCTGCAGTTTTATATTATCAGAGTCGTTCGGATCTTCTAGATAAAAATTGAAATCGCCCATGACTGTAAAATACTTGTTGCATAATCCTTCCTCCAAAAGTGATTCTATGGAGTCTAAAAATGCATCCCTGGGCCCAGGGGGTCGATATAAAAGAATAGTGTTAAGTGTGTCGTTATCCGAAGTTTGAATATTAATTATCAGAGCCTCGCAGGTCTGATTGGAGGCTTTAGTAAAAGTGGGTTTGAGAGAGTCATGATAAATGACTGCCAGCCCTCGCCTCTCTTGGAAAGTCTATCTTGGGTGAAGCAAAAGAAACCGGGGGGAGTAGCTTTAACCAAATCGGGCCCTGAAGCTTCATCAGACCAGGATTCAGTTATAAAACCTAATTTAATGTTATGGTCTTCCATAAACAAAGCACATTCCACACTGTGCTTGATTAAAGACCTAGCATTGAGCAGAAGGCATTTAAGTGACGCCTGAGTGGTTCGAATGGTCCTAGCATGAGATATATTACCACGAGGAGTACCAAGACTCTCAGTGATGCCAGGCAGAGCAAAAGAGCACTTAGGGCAGCGCTCGACCTGTGCCTCCTTGATTAAATTGGGAATAATCCTTGGGCAACAGGCCTTAGCCCCCTTAGGATCCTAGCCCTTAAGCTGCTCCCTGGAATATGCTTGAAAGTTTGATATTAAAGGACCAGGGGGACAGGCCCTGAGCCCAGACCGAGCGCGGACGGGCGCAGACGGGCTTGACTTTGGCGTTCCGGCGGCAAGGTCGCATCAGCGTGACGATTTATACCCTCAGGGAGAGACGCTAGAATGCTAACTGCCAAGATGGTGGAGTCCTGTCTATGATTCCCCCCACAAGTAGCAAGTATTAACAAATGATCAGCGCGAGGCGCTGAAAACAGAGTGTCCAGTGCGCTCTTTGTGCAAAGATAGCAAATTAGCAGGAGTGTAGGTAAACAAAGTTAAAATCACAAGTAACAAAAATTCTTTTAAAATGATGCAAATAGTAAAAAATTCACCAGCCTGGCAAGCGTTGAACAACAGTTGCGTTGTTGCTTGCAAATTGTGCAACACCAACTCCGGAGACTTGGCTTTCAACAGCCAGTCGTCCAGATAGGGGAAAACAGGAACTGCTGCCACCGCCATCACCTTCGTGAAGACTCGACGTGCGGAAGTCAGACCGAACAGGAGGACCGCAAACTGGTAGTGTTGCGACCCCACCGTGAACCTGAGATACTTCCGATGCGAGTTCAGGATGGGAAAATGAAAATACGCATCCTGCAAAATGATGGACACCATCCAGTCTTCCCATTGCAGCACGAGAAGAACCGGAGCTAAGGTCCACATTTTGAACTTTTCCTGCCTAAGGTAAAGATTCAAAATCCTGAGGTCCAGGATCGGCCTCAACCAATCGTCCTTTTTGGGTATCAGGAAATACCGGGAGTAGCACCCCTTTCCTGCTCTGGAACCACCTTTATCGCACCTTTCCTCAGCAAATCAAGAATCTCCTGCTGCAAAAGCAGCAAATGGTCCTCTGAACACCAATCGAGGGGGGGGTAAGGAGGAGGAAACTCTAGAAAAGGGAGGGTGTACCCATTCTCTACAAGATTCAAAACCCAACGGTCTGAAATAATCGATTTCCAATCTTGTAGAAAATGGGACACCCAGCCCCCTATAGGACCAACATGCTCTAAGATGGGGGATCTAGAGCTGCTTTCCAGTGGCACCAACGGTGGGGGGAGGAGCAGAGGAGGAGGACTGCTGCCGAGCAGCTCCTCGAAGATGGCCTGTATTTTTACCTCTCTACGACTTGTACAAAGGGTTCTGCTGCTGATTCTGCTGAGCCTGCTGGCAGCTACGAAAGGAAGCCACCCTTCCAAATCCTCGATACTGCTTGTAGCTGTAGCCCCTAGACTGAGTCTGAAGGCCCAGAGATCTTGCAGTTGCTCTGCTATCTTTAAAGCGCTGTAAAGCTGAGTCAGCCTTCGTACCAAACAGCCTTGTACTATCAAAGGGTTACTTGAACAGCTGGTGATAATCCAGAAGATCTTAGCCAAGCTTGTCTCCTCGTTGCAACAGAAGAACCCATTATTCAGGCCACCGAGTCAGCAGTGTCCAAACCTGACTGGATAAACTGACGGGCAGCCACCTGAGAGTCTGAAAGAGCTTCAAGAAAATTAACCCGATCATCCTCAGGTAGTTTGGGGGCCAACTGTTTAACAGAGTCCATAAGGGCATGGATATACCTTCCAAGTAAGCAGGTAGCATTAGTAGATGTCAATGCAATACTTGCAGAGGAAATCACTTTCTTAGCTGCCTACTCAATCTTCTCAGAATCCCTATACCCTGGGATGGTAGGGAAGGAACCAGACAACTGTTTGGAGCAAGAAGCTTGAACCACCAAGCTTTCAGGAGATGGGTGAGTAGACAGAAAAGCCGGATCCCCAGGAGCTGGCCTGTACCTCCTCGCAATAGACCTGGAAACAGCTGGAGCAGTCCAGAGCTTTTGCCAAATTTCTAAAATAGGTTCTGTCAAAGCCTCATTGAAGGGCAGAAGAGGCTCACTTACTGAAGAAGATGTTTTGAGTACCTCAGTCAAAATATTAGATTTAATTTCAGAAGAAGGCAACTGCAGGTCTTGCAACTCAGCGGCTTTCCTAATAACTACATGATAAGGAGCAATATCCTGTGAAATCCCACCCTCTGGTGAGGAGAGTTCCCATTCTGGGGAAGTATCAAACCCACTGGCCTCTTGCAGGCCCTCAAATTCGTCAATAGAGTTGATAATCTCTCCCTCCTCCTGCCTATATTCTTCCTCTTCAAGCAGTCTCTGCGCACCACTCCTGGAGGGTAACGACGGCACCGGCGTCGAAGGAGGACCTTCAGGATCAAGCATCGGTGCCGATTGAATCCGAGGCGGCGCCAAATCGACAACAGATGGAGTCTGAGCATTTGGAGTGGAAAACCTTGGCGCCTGAAATTGCCAAGCCAGAGCCGTCGGCATGAAAGGCACGAAAGGCGCCTGGGCGTATTGATGGGGAACATCCAAATTAAAGGCCAACGGACCCACAGGGCCCTAAGGTGCACCGGTAGGGTGGAAGGCCCTGGCGAACATGCCAAACATCGCATTTAAAAAATGCATAGGATCTGTTCCAGGGCCCAGAAAAGGAGGATAAGAATCCGTACCTTCCTGAACAGAATCTACCTAAGGCCGACCTGGAGGCTGCGGAGCCGGAGGAGACGGCACCTGCATGGGCGAAACCACATGAACATGAGACTCCCTGGGTGTCGCAGACCTCCTGGGCATCGCAGTACCTTTAGGCGTCGAAGAGCCCCTAGATGCCGGCGACCTCGGAGCTGGTGAGTGGGTCGGAGTCGCCTGCGGTGAAGGAGAAGGCGACGGAGACACAAAGTCCTTTCTTTGACGCCGCTGAACTGGTGAAGCAAACCTCAGAGCCTTGCCCTGAGAAGAGTGACATCGAGAACTATGTCTCTTCTTCGACTTCTTGTACTTCTTGGATCTTGAAGTGTACGAGGTCAATGACTTTGAGCGTTTACGACCCCTCTTCTTTGCTTTACCCATGAAGAGTTTTGCTTAACGTTCTTTTAAAGCCTTGGGATTAATTTTCCTTCAGCACAAACAGTCTTCGACGTCATGGTTGGAAGACAAACACCAAAGGCAATCATCATGGGGATCAGTCATCGACATATGACCGCCACACTCCCTGAAAGGCTTAAATCCAGACTTCTTAGAAGTAGCCATTTCTCAAGATACTCGAAGAACCCAAGTAATCACTAAGAAAATGGAGAGTCCCAGAAAAAAAATGTTATGCCTCTACGGCACGGAAAAAAGGGAACCGACGTCAGCACGCCAACGAGGTCTTCTTATGGCTACGGTGACGTCATACGGAGTCGCGAGCGGAGCCGTGCTATTATGACGTCCTCGTCGACATGGGAGAGCTAGGAAAATAATTTCCACGGAATTATGCTGGCGCGGGGGGTAGTCAAATGGTGAGAAATCCACAGGCAGATGTATCCATCAGAAATATGGTATATGAAATGTACTTTTTTGTATATTCTTGTGTTATTCATTTTTTTTATTATCAAAAAGAACTCCCTTTTTTATAAAAAGAATATCTTTTTAATAAATTACTGTACATTTTCTACTATGGACGTATCTTTGGTGTACTCTTTGGGCATATAGCACAACTCCCTGGAGTGAGATTGATTGGGACATTAGTGCATTGGGTGATTGAATACAAGTGATGTTAATTTTGTTAATTTAGTAGTTACTAAAGGAAGCTTTGCTCTTCACTTGTTTGTAGTACCCTGTTCCTTTGGTTAAAAGTGGTCCCTCTCTTGACATTTTGACTATATATGTATATACACCATGGAGTATCTGTCATGCCCCGCGGTTCGGATCGGCAGACGATCCAGTATATAAGGACCCTACGCACGCTTGAACGCGCTTAGCGTTCTAGCCTGGAATCCTGTTCCGTCCTTAGTTCGTGTTGCCTGACTTCCGGTTGTTTGGTTTCCTGTTCCGGGAGTCGCTTTCTTGGTGTTCGAGTGTTTCGCGGCGACTACCCGCGTCCCTGGCGTTCTCGTGGAGACGCTACTTACTCCTGGTAGAATTCTTGTTACTTCAGGGCGGTTTTCGTACCGCTTTGATCTCGCCGTTCTAGAGTCTACAGTTACGGTCAGAATCGTAGCGTGAAGTGTGAGTGTATAATTTCCCCTTTCTTTATGCAACCCTTCTCATTGTTGCATTCACTCCTTGGTGGCGGCGTATGGTGTGTGTGGTAATTGTGCCCCGTTGTGCTCTGGCTCCGTTCTTCCTGCCCCACTCCCAGAGACTTCCTAGTCCCCAGCATTTGGCCCCCACTATCCGCTCCCGCAATACAGCGGAATTTACCTAGCCCAGTATTTAACGGGTTGAGAGGTACAGTCAATCCCCTTGTGCCTCCCAGCCTTCTGTTACGAGTGGACGATTGTGTTCACCGGCATTTTGCTCACAGACTGGGCCACACCCCTCACATATCCTCACTGTCCTTTCACTATGTGAGGATCATCCGAGGCCGAAGAACAGCGTAACGACTGAGGGGGAGTTCTCACGTGGACCACGGTTTCGGTGGCTGGTGTGCGACTGAAGCACGGTAACAGCGCTGTGCGCTACTCTTTATTATTATTAAATCATACCCTTGATCAGGCGGAGGAGGTAACATTTGTTGTTCTGCTCTAGTCTTCAGCCCTTTTGTCTACACCTGCATGGCCTACATGTTACATGGACCATCATTGAAGAATCGGGGTTGCTGGGTTTACTAAAGGGTGAGTCAGTTGTAAGAAGAAACCAAGTGTTATAGTGTGTGGGACAGTTCCTGAATTAAGTGCTTTGTGTTACACAGGATACTGGCCTGTATTTCCCAGGGTTCATACCCCTTCCAAGGTTCATACCCCTCCGACTGGAATCAACACTCTCCATAGAAAAGAGCATAACCGAGAGGTAGGACTTCAGAATTAGCAAGGTTGATAATTGTAGGGAACCTTATGAGAATTGTCTATTAATCAAACTTCCTTTACAGCAGAGAAGAGCCTCATCCTTGGGTCTGCCACAGCCACGACCTTGACGTCACACCCTCCTTCCCTTGTTTTGTTACCCTGTTTTCCCCTAGCGCGTCATCCGGCTCTCTAGTGTTTGATAGAGACGGAAGGCCGTAGGGGAAGACCGAGACTTCTCTTCACGTTCCTGACGCTCCTGCAGACCAACCTACGGACCATTACAGTATCCACTGAAAAGAATATCCACAAGCCCACTGATCCGGCAAAAAGGTATTTATTTAGGCAAAGAAAAGACGTGTTTCAACCACAGCCGTGGTCTTGTTCATATATATATGGAGAGGGAGGGAGCGAGAGATAGAGAGAGAGAGAGTGATAGAGAGAGAGAGAGAGAGAGAGAGAGTGATAGAAAGAAAGAGAGATTGATAGGTAGATATTGATATTAGGGTTTAGAGTGGGAATGGGTTATTGAGGGGTAATGAATTTTTAGTTTTTAAGATGGGTATAGATTTTTGAGTGGCAAGAGAACCTTTAGGGTTTAGCGTGGGTATGAGTTTTTGGGTGGTAATGAATTTATTAGGGTTTAGTGTTTGTATGGGTTTTTGGGTGGCAATGGATTTTTTAGGGTTTAGGGTGGGTTTGAGTTTTTGGGTGGCAAAGGAATTTTTAGGGTTTCGGGTGGGTATTGGTTTTGGGTGGTAAGGGATTTTTTTTTTTTTTAGTTTAGGGTGGGTAGGGATTTTTAGGTTGCAAGGGATTTTTTAGGGTTTAGGGTGGGTATGGGTTCTAGAGTGACATGGGCTTTTTTAGGGTTTAGGGTGGGACTGGGTGGCAAGGGAATTTTTAGGGTGTATGGTGGGTATGGGTTTTTGGATGGTATGGGATTTTTCAGGTTTTAGAGGGGGTGGTGGTTTTGGGTGGCTAGGGAACAGTTAGGGTTTAGGGTGGGTATGGGTGGCAAGGGAACTTTTAGGGTGGGTGTGGGTATTTGGGTGATAAATTAGTTTTTAGGGTTTAGGGTGGGTATGTGTTTTTGGGTGGCAAGGGAATTTTCAGCATTTAGGATGGGTGTGGGTTTTTGGGTGGCAAGGGATTTTTTAGGGTTTAGAGTGGGTATGGGTTTTTGGGTGGCAAGGGAATATTTAAGGTTTACCGTGGGTGTGGATTCGTGGGGGCAAAGATAATTTTAGGGTTTAAGGTGGGTATGGGTTTTTGAGTGATAAGGGAATTTTTTGGGTTTAGGGTGAATATGTGTTTTTGGGTGGTAAAGTATTTTTTAGGGTTTAGGGTGGGTATGGGTTTTTGGGTGGCAAGTGAATTTTTAGAGTTTAGGGTGAGTATGGGTTTTTGGGTGGCAAGGGACTTTTTAAGGTTAGGGTGGTATGGGTTTTTGGGTGGTAAAGGATTTGTTTGGGGATAGGGTGGATATGAGAATTTGGGTGGCAAGGAATTGGTTAGGGTTTAGGGTGGCAATGTTTTTTTTAATTGGCAAGTGAATTTTTAGGGGTTCGGGTGGATAGGGGTTATTGGATGGCAAGGGAATTTTTAGTGTTTTTTGACTTGCCTATATCTTTTGCGCCGGTTGACGAATCTTCACAATATTTTCCCCAAAAAGTGTGCCGGTGATTCTAGCTCTGCATGGAAACTTTGGGGGCACAGAAAAAGGCAGAGGTAAAAAAGTGTGCTTCCTATGTTAATTGTCTATAACCTTTAGATACTCCTGCAGCCCGAACCACAGGACAGAATGACACAAATTTAGGAAAAAGGTAGATTCTGTTCCAGAGATCATGCTTTTTCGTATTTGATGTACATCCGTTCAGTAGTTTTCAAGATATTATAGGAAACGAAATTTGTATATCTGGCCATAAGTGGTACTTTTGCAGTACCTTAGTATACATGTTTAAAACTCATAAACGTTTAGAAAACACTAAAAATCAGTAATCAGTGATGTCATTTGAGATGTCCTCAGTGATCTTAGGAGTAATGTCACTGACCATGTCGATAGTGATCTAATATGTGAGGTCATAAGCAGTGCATTGTGGGGGCATAAATTATAGTTTGCTCAGGTAACTATAACTGCTGCATTTTTTCAGTGAATTTCAAAGGTCTTTTTATTCTATTTCCTATGTATAATGACCCCGTAACCTTTATTTTTTTCAGTGAATTTCTTTTTTTTTAAATGTTAAGTAAGATGTCCATAACAATGCATAGTGGGGGGTAAACACAGGGCCTGGCCTAGCATTGCGCTGCCACCACCCGAGCTTGCTACTCCTGCCCCCTCCTCCTTACCATCCATTGTCCTAGTCCATGATCCTGCTCCCTCATTACAGCCATTTGTGGCTATTGTTCTGCCACTGCCATTCCTGCCTGCCATAAACAGTTAGCTTGCTGCCCCATTCACCTCCTCCCTACCTTCTGTTGTCTAAATCCATGCACAAGCCTTCTCCCTCCTGCTCTGAATGGTCTGATATGCTGCCATTGCCCTCCATTAAGCTTGCTGTCCCTGCCCACTCCTCCTGCCCTCTGTTGCCCAATTCTATGCCTCATCATTGCCCTCCTGTTTAGCCTCTGTGCTTAGCTTGTTTCCCCTACTCTCCTTTTATTTGCCCTCTGACTTCTGTGTGCATGCCCCTGCTCCCTCCTTTCTGCCCACCATATTCCATGGACCTGCCACACTCCTATATACTCTGATATTCTGTTGACCTGCCACTGCCCATTCCACCTGCCTAGCATGGTGAGATGGCTGCCGCCTGTCCCTGCTACCTCCACCCTGCCTGTCCAAGTTCCATGCCCCATCCCCTCTCTCCTGTTCTCCATGGTCCATTTTGCTGCCACTCCCTTCTGTCCTCCATGCTCTGTTTTGCAGCAACTGCTCCTCCTGCCTGCCCTGAGTTTTCTGTTGTGAAGCCCCTTCCCCAGCCCTCTTTTGTGTGTGTTCAGCCCCTACCCCTACGTTCTGTCCACCATGGCCCTTTGTGTATGCCCCTGTCCCCTCCCTCTAGCCCACCATGGCTGTTGTGCTGCCACTAACCCTCCTGCTTCACATGCATGGTCTTCTGTGCTCCCACATCCCCTCCCACATGCCCTGTGTAGACAGTTTGCTGCCCCTGACCCCCCCACCTTTCATCCAATGTCTGCCATTATAGTCTCACTGTTGCTCTTCATGGTGTGTTGTGCTTCCAGTGCCCATTCCTCCTGCCATCCATGGTCAGCTTGCTGCTCCGGGTTTGCCCCCTTGCCCCTGGCCCTTGTTTTCCATGTGCTGACCCCTATCCCCTCCCTCCCGCTTTGTCTGGTCCTTTGTTGTGCCGCTGCCTCCTCCCTCCTGCCCTTCATGTCTCGTTATGCTGCAACTGTCCCTCCTGTCTGTCCGGTATGGCCAGCTTGCTGCCCTTGCCTCTTTCCCCTCTGCTCACTGTTGTCAATGTGCAAGGCCCTGTTCCCTCCCTATTACTTTCCATGCCATCCTACTTGCCCTTTGTGGTGTATTGTGCTGCTACACCCCCTGATGCCTGCTCTGTAGGGTCAGTTTGGTGCCCCGCCTGTACTCTCTTATCCAAGTCCCTACCCCATTCCTCCTGCCCTCTGTGATCCAATGTGCCTTATTTACCAACATTTTGAAAGAGGGAGATTTTGAAACATCAAACCTGGTGAATTGATTTTCCCCATTGACTCACTTTGAAAAAGAGGAGCTTTTAGGCAGGAGACAGATAAAATAAAGCCCTTTTGGACTTAAAAACATCGGGAATCTCCTGCCTGAATCGGATCTGTTGGCATGTATGGTGTACTGCCACTGCCTCTTCCTTCTGCCCTCATTGGTCTTTCATGTTGCTACAGCCTCTTTTGCCTGTACTGCCTGGTTGGTGTGCTGCCCTTGCCCCCTTTCCTCTGCCCTCCATGGTCCAGTGTGCTGCCACTGCCCCTCCCGCCTGTGCAATTTGGTCAACTTCTTGCCTCTGCACCCTCCCCCATGAGAAGGTCTAATTCCCAGAGAAATTATAGTTAGTGCTCTAAACAACTAAAAAGAGGACATATTTTCTGAGTTCTCAAATAGCGACAAAGCACTTTTAAATATTGTAATATCTTTATGTTTTTTTACATTGTTGATTATTTGATTATTTGTTACACTTAAGGGAGATGATGTGGTGTTACGGCCAGAGCTGCAGACTTTGCATCTGAGGAACCAGGTTTAAGTTTCAGGGTCAGCTCAATATCCTGTGATTCTGGACAAATCACTCAAACTTCTCATGCCTAAAACAAAATTAATGTGTCCTTGAGTTTTGATGCTTATGCAATGCACTCTAATACTTCCAGGTCAAGCTGTGTTATATAATACTACAAAAAAACAAAAACAAACAAAAGTGGCTTCTGACATTGGGAAATACCTTGGCTACATTTGGGTGATATTTGTGCTATATTTGTGCTCTTTTTTCTCTAGTGGCCATCTTGGGAGACTTATCTCTTATGTAGCTCCCTAACTTCCTCGGTTACTGCAGTATCCTCAGTAGAAAAAGCTTTCAGCTTTCTACTTCCATTCTATCAAGATGGAATTCAGATGTGCCACACTTTTGGCATAAATTCAGAATGTTAGCAATCTAGTTGCTCCTTAGAACAGTAAAGCTGCTGATCATAAGACAGTTAACTGGCAATCTGATGTTGGTGTTGAAAGTGCATGTTTCAGTCTGTATGTCAGAATGTTTTAATGAAATTGAAGAGGAGGATGTTTGAAAACTCACTTTCTACAGCACTAACCATAATTTCTACGACAAACTGAAACCCCTCATTTTATTCCTTACTAAATTAAATGTTTTAAGTTCTATCAGTTTGATTCAAACAACATGGCATCAAGTGTGCCATAGTTTTGTCAAAAGTAAAACCGTTAGCGCTCTAGTTGTGCTTTAGAACACTCTGAGTGGCTGCGGTTGAACACAAGGGAATCAACTGACAGGCTGCTCCTGTTGGAAGTACATTATTTACTGCAAATGTCAGACTTAATTTTCATATGGCTGAGAAAGACTATGAATTTAGCACTTTCCATAACTCTATGGGGCAATCATGAAAAAGTGTTCTCTCAAACATGATTCCTGAAATCTCAGCAGAAGGTTTTTTTAAAAAAGTAAACTCACCTTAGAACACATGACTATACTTAAAATTAGTATGATACCATCAGCAAATGATATATTTTGTAACTAAAATTTGTTTTCACCATTTATACGTTCTCATTTTTGTGACCCTCAAAAACCTGCCATTCACTACTATGCATTTCAATGGGGTGCTATCATTTATATAGGTCCCAAGATGGTTGCCAACACTTCCAGGGTGAAGTGCTGGCAGCCAATCAAATTTCAGTAGCATTTCAGTATGGTTTTGGGCTACCAGATATCTATATTTTTCAAACTTAAATATCTCTGAAACTACTGAATGCTTTCTGGACCAATATCTAGTTTGCTGCCACATTTGGTGTAATTCCGTTCAGCGGTTCAGGCTGTAGTCATGTTAAAAAAAATGAAAAATCCCCATAAACTTAACAGGGGGAAAACGTGTTTTGAGACTCCCATTTTTTCTCAGCCCTGCTTGACAGATCCCCCCGAAACTTTCAACATAGTAGCTGAACCAACAAGGGGACATTGTTTGAAACGTTTGTGAAAAAACATCAAACAGCGCCAAAGATATTGGCAAAACAAAAAACACTTTTCCTATGGAAACTTTGGTCCTAGCGATAACGCCCGCCATTAGGTTATATACATATAACCTTGAGAGGGCTGAAATGCGTTGGTTTGAGAAGTTGCCAAGAATAAATTGTGCATAAATTCAGTTCTGGAGTGTCGCGTCCTTTGTTGCAAAAAAAAAATAAATAAATAAAAAAAAAAATATATATATATATATATATATATATATATATATATATATATATAATATTAACAATAATATTAATAAAAGAGGCACCAGGATACACCAGGATTACCCCCACAAATATTAGGGGAAAGTCCTATGCCACCAGATAACTTAATTTGCATCCAGGTGTTTGAATAAAATTTTACTAAGAAATTTAACAAATTACTATCTATGCCCCAAGATTGTAACTTAAGACCACAATTGCTCTCTATCTTGCCGAAAGCGAAAGAATAATCGACAAAGCACACAAATTACTTGCCTCTGCTTTTTTGTATAATTGTGAGGGCCAGAATGTTCATTGACCTATATATATGTTGATATCGATTTGTTTAAAAAAAACAAAGTGATACAAAAATCTAAGCGTTATACAACAAGAAATAATAAAAACAAAAATATTTGATAAAAGGAAAAGAAAGAGTGCAGGTGAGACGTAAGAAGCGGGCAACGGGTAATGTTTACTTTTAGCTCTAAGGAAAGGAAAGTATTACGTTTAAAAGGGAGTGACAATGGCCTAAATCAAGGGAAGGAGGGTGAGATGGTCAATCGCTGAATAGAAACGTCTGATATTCATTTGGAAGTTCACAAAAGAAAGAGTTTTGGCACAATAACTGCAACTAATAAGGGCCTGAAAAGAATCAACAGCATTCAGCTTGATGGTCTGGTTTTTAAATACTAATGATTTTTACTCATCCAGTTGCAGCAAATCAGTTTTGGGCACCAATTCTGACTTTTCCATGCAGTAAAATCACAGGAAATTCTACTGGTTAAATAAAAAATAGCACAAAAGAAACTAGACGCTAAAAACACTTCGAAGATGCAACTGGAATCGATAAGGAATTCCTCAACAGAAATTAATTAACTGAAAACCCATACAACTGTGGTTTCTTCTGAACTTGAGATTCTGTAGAAAACATATGTAACTGAATTAATTCAATGTCCACTAGAAGTATGAACTTTCTCTGAAATATACCTCCTAAATAGCTTACAAGTCAATTTCTGTGATTAAAATGAATTCAACGTATTTATTCTAACCAAATTAGAAACTATTAGACTATTCCATTTCAACTCATTTTTAAAGAAATGCAACTCACCATGATCTTGACCTCTCAGTTCCTGCAAATCAAGACTTTCGTTTTCTTTGAAAAACAGCCAAAATCTTTCAAACGTGTGTGCATACAAATTAGCAGACTCAAATGCTGATAGCATTGATTCCTAAAACAAAATGGAAAATAAAGTTGAATTCATGACAGGCAATGCAAAGCCAAAACCATTAACCCATACAGATACATAGAATTATAGATTGGTAGCTTCCAGGATACCATGAGGACCAACATATTTGGCACAATTAACTAAATTATGTGGCAAAAAAAAATCAAATTATACAGCACCACATGAACTTGAAGGCAAACTATGCAGCACATTCTGTGACATTCTTATCCAGATATTTTAACATTTTAACATACACTCATACAAAAAGGCTGCCAGTGCTATAAAGAATACATATGTTCCCCAGGGGAGAGAAATCTGTAGATAACATTCCTCAGACCCTGTCCAAAATGTTCTTTACAAGCAATTAATGACTTGTCCTTTCCGCTTCCCTTAATAAAATCGGTTGTGTAAAATGTATTCAAGGTTACCCTGAACAGAAAAGAGTCCTAAATGTACACAGTTATTGAGATAAAATAATGTAACCTATTAATTTTCTATATTCCTATTATGCTCTAAATTATGTTGGTGAATCAGTTGTGCAGGAGGTAAATGGTTTTCCCGGTTCCAGTCCTCTGGTCCTGTCACCCATTCCTCATAAAAATACTTGAAAAAATGCATACATTTAGAAACCACTCAACCGTTTACCTTATGGTTTATGATGTCACCAGGAACTCTTCATGCCAATATATTACCATATCACACAGTTAGTTACCACTAGGTATCTTCTATCTGGCTATGTCTAAATATATCTATCTATCTATCCATATATATAATATATATATATATGGGGCCACGGAGACACAGAACTGATCGCAGTCTCCGGTTGGGGAATCAGCTGGCAGGAACGAGCAACAATTCTAAGGAGGCCCACTGGAGGGTTTTTGAAAATGCTAACAAATTTCATGTAAGTGGCACCGAAAAAATCCACGAAAGTAAAATATTCATGGACTTTAACTCCCAGCATGCCATACTAATGGAACTTAACTTACCTGATGCCTATTGGAGGGCCAATTGAGTCACATGCGGTGAGGAGTGCCTTTTTAAATCAAACTGTGCCGATACATACAGAATGCCTGTGACCAAGGGACGGGATGCCCTGAAACGCGTAAGGCGGAAATGTAACTCCGATAAAGAAATGCTGCTTTGCACACTAATCACTGATTTGGAGTGCGTCTTTAAATCGAGGGTCTTTGCAAATAAAAAAAAAATATATATATATATATATATATATATATATATGTATACATAACCCAGTGGTGGCCACCACTGAGTAGCTTTAGTTAGGTCAGGTGTTCCATATGAAAAGCATTTTTTGCGTTGCTGAAAACTTGGACCCTGTTTGACGCATCTCCGCAAAACCTTTCAAAAAGGTGCTAAGTACTGACTAATTTGTGCATGGAAAATGTCGAGGGGATCTGTCAAGTGGGGGCTGATAAAAAAGGAGGGTCCCAAAACTTAAAATCCTCAGGAATTTTCCATAGATTTCTTTAAGAAGGGCTACAGCAAAAGCTGCGAAACACAATTACACCACATTTGTCAGGAAGTTTGAACTTGGTCCGTATATTGTGCTTTTT
This sequence comes from Triturus cristatus, assembly GCF_964204655.1. NCBI lineage: Eukaryota > Metazoa > Chordata > Amphibia > Caudata > Salamandridae > Triturus > Triturus cristatus. The sequence continues at coordinate 1,181,913,963 of NC_140581.1, read as the reverse complement.
GTGTTTGAGAAAGTAAGGTAAAAAAATATATAGATTTCTGGACGGTTGAGTTCGAGGGACTCTCGCGAGCATCCCTTGGACACAATTTAAAAAAAATAGAGCATTTTGATTAACCCAGGGAGCTTTTTTTGTTGTGGGCCAAATTTGCTCCCCTGGGAGTCAGATTCCCATGGGAGTAAGCGCTCTGATTGGCTGTCAGCAACATGAGAAAAATGTTTCTGACAGCAATGACAGGACTCAGCAACTTATCCCCTATCCTGAAGTTTAAAAAAAAAAACATAAGAGGGCAGAGTAAGAATACCCTGCCCCCTAGGCCTCATGGGCAGAACCCAGAAGGACCACCCCAGGGCAAAAATGCAAAAAAGAATTGTCATTTTTTTGCTGCATTCCCACAAAACTCCTGCGGGATCGCTGCAACAACAAACAAACAAAAACAAAAAAGACAACGAGGGCAACATTGTTCAGTTATGGGCTCCAAGGAGCCCAACCCTGGGGACGAAATGTTCAGAGGAGGGTAGGGGGGCCTCACGGCTCCCGATCCAAAAACTTTCAAAGGCCCAGGAGAGCCCACCCCAGGGCCCATTACTTTAATTATGGGAGGGGGGAGTGAGGCCCCCCTCTCTAAGGCTTCTAAGGCCCGTGGGAGCCAACCCCTGGGGCCGGCTCACATGCCCATTCCCGGGACACAGCAGTTTCCATGCCCGCACCAACACCTGAGGATAAATACATATATGTGCGAGAAATACTATATATGATTTGAAATGCAACATACATATTCTCACATGTACCTTTCTCCGTATATCCTCTTTTTTTTTGTAAACCAATTTGATTGGTTATCTCTCTTTTGCATCAGCTTAGTACATAGTCATAAGGCACATTATCTGATTTAACATTGGTTTTCTCACATTTTGTTTGTTCCTTTGCTATGTAAATAAGCTATTGGAATGCTCAAGTAACATTACAATGATAACAATAAACTAATCCCCTTCCCCCTCCCCCGAGTCACTCGTTATTAGTTCTTTGTGTCGAGTTGGGTGGAATATATTATCATTTTTCTAGTAGTGTGTGTGCAGGGTGGGGATAACCAGCGAAGTATGCCTTTCAATATTCGCGCAATGGTTGGTATTTATGCGCGTGCTAGTTGTGGTTGGCTTGTTTACGTCAGGGGCTTCTGTCTTATTTGGCCTCTGCCTCATCGTCTGGGGCTCTGGTTCTGGATATTCTAGGTCATGTACCAATGCCTCCCAGGCCCTGGCTATATCTATGTTCCTTAGTCATCCTTTAGCTTCTCGCATCATCACTCGACTTTCGCACCCCGCCCACTTCAGGAACTCCCTACACCAGGTCGCTATCCTAGGGCCCCCCCTCTCGCCTTCCAATACTTGGTTATTTCCCGTTTAGTTAAGATGTTTCTCTTTATATCCTCTTATGGTATATTCTCTACTTTCCTCCCTCAACTGGGGCAAATTGGGTATTTGAAATGTTCAATAATCAGTTTTCCATCTACACACACTATTTTATTCATGCTTTAGTACTACTCTTATATGGCCACATTACCATCATCGTAATAGGATCATCTCTTTGCATCCTCGTTAGTGACCGACAACAACTTAGGGCCTCATCACAATGAGGCTCAGAAAGCCTCCAAACATAGTTTGGAGGCTTTCCAAGTCTCATCGAAGTTTCAAAACTGACAGCCTCATTACATTGGAGGCTCTCAGTTTTGAAATCAGACGAAAATTCAGGCTGGCTTCTGACGGGCTCAAGGAGGAACAGACACGTAATCCTTATGGACGGTGTTTTACGCCGTCCGTATTACAATAACCGTGTCCAGCAGGGTTTCCATGCTGGGCTTTCTGACATGGAAACCTTGTCAGAAAGCAACTTTGGAGGCCTCTAGCAGGGCCCCCTTCAGCCAGGAGCCTCCGGTTTGGGGCTGACCCCTGTTCACCCCTGCACTGTGTGGCAGGCAACTAGAGGTGCAGCGGCGCGGTGAAGGGATGATCATAAACTCCCTTTTCTGCATGGGAATTCGTGCTGCGGCCGGTGTCCAACTGCAGCAGAAGCTCCCATAAAGAAAAGAAAACTTGCGACTGCACCATGTGCGGTCGCATCAAAATTCAGTGGTCAGCAGCGGTGACCAGAGGACGGTCAAACCTGTATCCGCAAGGGTGTGCGTCCTCCTGACATCGAAATAAGGTCCTTAGTTGTTTACATTTTTCTCATCTTCTTTTCAAGTAACATTATAATATTATGCCAGGTACATTCTCGCATTTTTACTTTTCCAGTATGGCTGCGATAATAGTTAAGTATTCAGGGCTGTTGCTCTACTAGTACTTTTTCACTTTTTACTCCTGCCACATACGTCCTCCTTTAAGTAGGACACTTACAAAGCCGGTTCTCCTCAGGTAAGCACATGGGACTAATATTTTTACCTTTCTGGGTATCGCTTTTTCTGGATATTAATTCTGAGCTCTACTATGACCGTCACATGAAGTCTGCTTCCTCGAATAAAAAGGTAGGCTCATCACGTGGTTACCCATACAGGGTTGATGTACATTTACATTTTCTGTAGTATGGGTGTTTTACTCAATATGTGAGTGAGTGTGCATGCTTAAACAACTTTTTAGTGCTCTCCACGATGCAACCTATACATGGTTGGTGTCCGTATACATTTATTACAATATAGATGTAATTTTTCACCACACGCCGTGACATGTGCATGTTTTGTGCTCACTACATTTAAATTTACACGCGATTGGCCCTTTCTTGTGGTTTACATTTACAACACAGATGTTTTCTTCAGTACATGAGAATAGTATAGCTTCCTATCTAGACAAGACTTAAATCAGACTTCTCTGACAGCGTGGACCAGGTCTTTTATCTAAATACAATCTCTGCCAGTATACCACAAGCTAATATGTGTACCAGTATGCTATTTTTTCACTTTGCAGGTTGGAGCTTACTATGGACTCCTTCTACTTATAATACACACTGAATTTTCACCTCAAGGTTCATCTGTTTTAGGTAAGACTTGGGTGCTATGACTTTTTAGGTCTCGCCTGAGCCAGCGCTTTAGCGCTGCTCTGGTGAGAGCTTTAGTAAATGGGGGATTTGGAAGTGCAAACTAGTGCTTTCAGGCCTCCAAATACAGTGCATGTGCGCCAGGCGCACGCACCATTTGGCAGCCTGCGTGATCATTACGTGGCCGCTTTGATGTTCTCAGTGAGCCGCGCGGCCACTGAGAACATCAAAGCAGAAGCGAAAGTGTGCACCATTTGCCAGCCTGCGTGCCTCTCTCCCCACCCCCTCCCTTATCCCACTTCCTGCTTGTTTTTCTTGACGTACTTTGAGCGTATTTTAACGCCGCTTCTCCTTTCCTTTACAACCATTTCCGACACACCCTTAAGGTACACTACTCTGACCCGGCCGTTGCCTTATACATTAGCGCCACTTTACAGAGTTTGACAGTGAAGCGCTACTTTTTGTTTTCTCGTCTTTCTTGGAACAACATTGTTTTCCAGCTGCAACACTGGAGGCCAAGGAGGAGAAGCTCATAAGAAGCTCACCCATACATTTGCTCACTACAGACTTGTGTATCCCTTGCATCAGTAAAAGGCAGATTTTTATTGAAGACATTTCAGATTAAATTTTGAGTATGGACAAAGTTCGACCACAGAGCATTATGAAAGGTCTTGTGCTGGTTTTCAGTATTCATCTTGAGTTTCATTTTACCCTCATTTGTCTTCTGCAAGGGGCTAAATAAGAGAACCCAATATTCGCTATTATAACTCTTCAAAGCTCGAATAGTGCTAAGAGCACTAATCTGCACCATGTCATGGCAATAATATTCACCATGCTATAGTGAGTGCAGCATCTGGGGAATCTCAAATACCGTCTGTACAAAATGAGGTTTGTTTTTGTCACACATTACAGTTTTAGTTTTTATGGTGTTTATGATCAGTTTGTAATGACTGCATCAAGCAGGTAAGCAGTATGCCACTGTAGTGCCATTGGCACCTGATGCCTTACTACAACATCATCAGCATATAGTAACAAGCATTGGCATAGCCAATAGGTCTCGCTTTTGGGACCTTATAAGTATTTAGTTATACAACTGTTGCATGGCTAAACGCTTATAAGGTCCCAAAGGCGAGACCTATTGGCTATGCCAATGCTTGTTCTAGCAATGCTTTCATTCACATCACGGCATAGTTTCAACTCATGGAATTTATCTGTACTATTTTCTCTATTTAGTTGAGAACAATACATAGTTCCGGTACGTTTTTGCACCGGGACTTGTGATCTTGCTTCATACTCTTTACTACTATATAGGTAAACGTTCCTACTGTTTTCCATTTCAGGGGTCAGCTTTTAACTTTCTTTTATTCCTTCTTTACATAGTTCTGCTTTATTACTTACTGGCTGTGCCTTCTATAAACTTATTTTACCTATTGGTAGGGGTCGTACTGATCCTTTTTTTTGGGGGGGGGGGGTACATCAGTAATCTTCAGTTACGTGTGCTTAGCCCTTAGACTATGACGGCAGTGTTCCCTCCTTGTCCCACATTAATAGTATTTCTCACCCTCTCTGTACAGTGAACTGATCTAGCTCATTCAGGAATTGTGGTTTTTACCACACCTCACAACTTTTTGCACAGCCCATCCCCGTTTGTTTGTTTGTGCATGAGTCCTTTCATTTGCTTAAACACAGCCATTTTCCGATAAAGGGTATAGTGACCTCTACATTTTGCTTCTGTCTGCCAATCAGTTCTTTTTTTTTCTTTCATCAGTTATGCTTTGTGCCATAACACATGGTGTGGTGATACTACCTCAAGGGGCTCTGCAACAGACACCAACTGACTACATCTGGAGCCTCCCCCTTGGACTACTGACATTTTGCATATATTTATCTAAGGTTGGTCCCACCAGACAACTAGGTCTTTAACCTAAATACTTGAACTTTGACTGGGGATTCGAATATCTTTTTACTCCGAGACAGTATTTAATCTTTATTTGTAATAAAGGTTCCGGTTTCTTAGTTTGGAAGTCTACGTTTCTATATGGTCACCTATATAACCTAATTTCACTCTATGATTCTTCTACACATATATATTTCCACATCGCTTTGCCTCAACACAGTTGTGGGTCCTCTCACTTCTACTATGTAGACTAAAAACTTTAGGCAATATCATTTTAAGCACGGAACGCTGCAATATTCCATGTGTGACTCCTTTCTTCATCTATCTCTCACTTGTGTTCCTTTCTCTAACATTCTATTCGTACTATGACTTGTTTTAATTTGTACTTTATTTTGTAAAGTCACTGTGTGACGAAACACATGTTGGCTATTTCTAAAGAAAGAACTAGTGACATTTGAATGTACTGAAGAATATACTTCTATTACATCTACAATCAAAAGAACCACTGTTGGAAAATAAGCCCTTAAATGTTTGTTCCTCGTACTGATTTATAAGCCTGTTTGAGTGCTTTGGTTTCCGTCTATACCTTTGCTAATGTGCAGGGTCATGACAGATGGCAAGCCAATTGTAATGAACATATGTTAATGGCAGGGTGAAAAAAGATGCGTTTTGCTATTTTAGCTCTCACCGGAAATTGTGTTTGTGTCTGTAGCAAAAATCATTGCACAGATGTAAATCAATCTTGGGAATACCATAGGACTTTACTCAGAAAGAGTGTTTTTGTTTGTTTTGTGCAAATCTGTTCTGTAGTTTTTGATATATGAGCATTTAAAAAAGTTACCAAGCTGGCTTTAAAAGTGTTAGCACTTTTGTAAATCTTTACCATTTAAAATCATGCATCAGAAGATTGCCATTCCTGACAATTACATTTATTTTATTTCCTCAAATGTGATTTTACTGATGAAGGAGATTTATTTTTTTCTGCCATCTTAAAAATCACAAATGTTGAAATAAATTCACACCACGAGGAAGGCTACCATGAGAGAGGCCCACCCTAAGGGGGTGCTGGGGGAATACTCTAAAGCTTTGAAAATAGTGTGCAAAAAAACACAAAAGTCGAGTTTGCCACTGCAAAATTGTATCTTTTAGGAAAATCGCGATTTCACAGCTGCCATTTTATGTCTCTGGGAAAAAAGGGGCCATTTTGTGAAGAAAATATAATTTTTTATAAAAATTGGGGAACATTTTTTTTTTTTTTTAAACGTACAAAATAGGACAGAATCCCTTGCTGGCATAGACAAAGTATGTGTGCGAAGGGGTTAGGCTGACTGCGGAGGTTTGGACCTAGCCCGGGGGTCAACCCCTGCAGTGCAGGGCCTTTGGCTTTGGCCCTGCGCAGCGAGAGTTGGACGCCTCCTATAGCTGGGTGTAGGGCTTGTCACTGCCCAGGCCTGTAGCCACCCTTCCTATGTTATATTTCTATGTTATGTGTTCTTCTAAAGTGCTCGAATACCTAAAAAGGTGTCTTGGTGCTATCGGAGATTGCTGGAAAGCAAGAAAATCCCATAAGTGACATTTGCCGGCAGTAGAGCCATATCCTCATGGATTTCCTAAAAGCCAGAAGATTAGGCATGGCTTTAATATGCAAGGAAAGGGCATTCCAGACCTATGGAGCTCCAAGCACAGAGCCCCTGCCACCCCATTTCACGTACTTAAATCTGGGGACTGCCACCAGTTTGGCAGAGGCTGAGCGTAGCGATCTGCCTGCTGTATACCAGGTAAAGCTCATCCTCAGAAAAAACGGACCTTGCTCGTGCAGTGCCTTATAAACAATACACAGAGCTTTAAAAGTGACCCTCTGTCTGATGGGAAGTCATTCTAGTTTCCTGACAGCTTTAGACACCAATTGATATTTAGTAATTTTGCAAAGTACGTGGGCAGCGATGTTCTGCAAAGTCTGCACAAATACGGGGCGTGGCCAGGCCGCCAACCAAAATGGCCACGCGGCACTGAAGCTCCGCCGAGTACACCCAGCACATTAGCTCTATCCCCTGATCACGCGCTTCTGGTCTTTTCTACGCGACATCAGCCTCTTGCCGCAGCGATGGGGAGTGCGGGAAAGGCTCCGAAAGTGCGGACATAGGGACCTAGCGAGGCGAAACTACATCGGAAGTAGCAGAGGCCAGCGGACAGATGCACGACCAACGTGGGCCCGGATACTGGTGCCGCACCTCCGAGACCTGCTCTGAGCAAAGATCGCAGTGAGTGTGCCGGGTGCGGGCCGCTTGGGTCTCCCTCCCTCCCCTCCCCTCGCTAACTCCATCGACCTCTTTGGGCCTAAACTGCGCCATACGCTCCTGCTACTACCGGAAGCCCTGCAGGGATAGGGCCCGTGGGTGAGCCTGGGAGGCAGCCACCTTGCTGCTTGCACGAGCGCTTGGGGGAGGGGAGTGGCTGGCCTTGTTGAGCACTGTGCCAGGCTACCCTGCGCAATGATTGCTAAGCAGACAACCACACAGACAAGCACACACTGGTCCCCACTGGCTCATCACCCTATGGCTATTTCCACACCGGACCCAGTGAGCAGCAGCCAATTTACAGGCTTCAACTTGTGATCCATGAATAGGCGACCACTCCCCACAAATTGACCGGAGCCGCAGCGCACCGGGTGGTGCACAACTCCACTCCTGCCATACTACTGTGTCCCACTAGGCAACTGCGCCCCCATTGTCACTGCCCTTGACCCTCCTGAGCTGCCCACCCAGGCCCATCATTGCCTGAATTATGAACTATTGGGACAGAGACACTGCTCTGGGTCTTGCCAGAGAGCGTGGAGACACGACATGGCAAGGGTCCAAACTAGCTCTGTACCCAGACTTCACAGTGATGGTGCAGGAGGCCAGACGTAAATGTTAAGGCCACCCTCAGGAACTTAGGTCTCAAATATGGCATGTTGTACCCGGCACGGCTGCGGGTGGACATTAACGGCAGACCCCGCATCTTAGACACACCCAACGAGGCACAGGAATTTTGTCATGCTTATAAACACAAGGGTGCCCAGCCGAAAGTAGACGGTGCTGGGCCCGCCCTTCCACGAAGTGGCTCAAACGCTAGCATGGAGGTCTTCTCCACTGAATGACCAGGCTCTGGCAAAATATAAATAACAGTACCAAGTTCATGGGGTATTTCTCTATTAGGATAGTAAAATACATATGTCATGAATAGTTTCATCATGCTGGGCAACCGTCGGAGCGTTGCCTCCCCCCTAGGTGTAGACCACTGGAATGTCAGTTTTGTACCAAGTGAACCGTGGCATCCGCTTACTGTACCAATTCAAAAGTTTCTGGGATGTTTTTTATCGTTGTTTGATGGATTTTGATCCTTGCGACAGGGTACGCGAGGCTGGATGAGGGGTGGTTGGGGGATTAGGGTATGGTCATATTTGTTCTTGTTTAATTACTGCTATGCTCACTGTCCAGTCAAACTCCTTTTTTCAGATCACAGATGTTATTTTAGAAACCAAACTACCCAGATGGCTAGGATATGCAATGTTACTGGTCCCTCGGACCTGGCCCCAATGTCATGGAATTTTAGGGGGCTCAATGACAATAGGAAGCGGAAGCACGTTTTACACTATTTACAGCGGCACAACATAGACATCGCATTTTTAAAAGAAACACACTTGTCCAAATCAGATGTTACACGATTTGCCTCTGGCTGGGGACAGCATCGCTACTTCTCCAACTTTAGTACCTATGCAAGGGGTATGGCAATACTGATACATATACAGGTACCCTTTCACTTGTACACCTTTCTATGTGACAGAGAAGGCCGCTACACAATAGCTACTGGGAAATTAATGGGACACAACCTCACATTAATCTGCGTCTACGCACATAACACGGACTGCCCTGACTTCTTTCATGAGCTGCACTCACAGATTGTCCAGCTGGACGCAGTTAACTTGATAATAGGCGGGGATCTGAATCTTCTTCTCAATCCCACATTAGATTGTTCGAACACATCCACCACCACTAAACCGCACGCAAGCCGGGCACTTCTAGAAATCTGGGACTCCCTGACTTTAATTGATATACGGCAGCACCGGACTCCATCCACTACTGACTACACACACTACACAGCACAATACGGCACGTGGACTAGAAAAAACTATTGGTTACTCGCACCTGGTATGTGCCAGTGGTATAAGTCCATAACCACTCTCCCCAGGACTTATTCCGATCACTTCTCAGTGGTGCTTCACCTCTGGGTTCCCAGACCTGACGGCTATGAGCGCCAATGGCGGTTCCCAAGCCGGGCCCTGAATGACGACATCTTTCTCTCGGTGGTGGGGGAGGCAATAGAAGACTATTTCAACATCAACACCAGTTCGGTGGATACCTGGGCGGTGCTGTGGGAGGCCTTTAAAGCCTACATCAGGGGGGTCTGTATCGTGAAGCAGGCCGGGGTCTTAAAGGATTTGAGGGCTACGTTGTCTCGTATAGAGCAGCAACTGGTAGCGCTGGATAGGGAATGCTTATCTCATCCTAGCCCAGAAAAGACCAAACAGTGGATTACATTACTCACTGACTTTAGGCGAATCGGGAGTCCCACTTCTTAAGCAAATATATGACTGCCCGTCGCTATGGTGAAGGCAAACGACCGGGGCGTACGTTGGCGCAGATGTTGCAGCCCCCATATAGCAAAGCATACATTACGGACCTTAGGTCTGCTTCGGGGCAGCTCCTCACCAGCACCGCCGAGATCCAAAATGAATTCTTAGACTATCATACTGCCCTGTACACCTCCAAGGCTGTGCGCGACTCTACTTCACAGGAGGATTACCTGTCTGAAATAGTACTGGTGTATTTGGAAAAGTACATGCAGGACTTCTTGGCTAAACCCTTCTCAAAAGGGGAGATCACTAGCGCTATAGAGGCCCTAAATGGCTCCACTACACCGGGCCTGGATGGCTTCACTGGCAATTTTTATAAGTCCTATAAGGATTTGTTGGCTCCTAAGCTGCTAGAGGTGTATACCGAATCGCTCGATAGGAACATGTTGCCCCCTACACTCAGAGAAGCCATCATCATCCTTCTCCCCAAGCCGGGCAAGGATCCCTTACCCTGTACCTCATACAGACCACTATCCCTACTCAATTTGGACTATAAAATCCTCGCTAAAATGATTGCCCTTCGCCTGGCCCTCTTGATGGACAAAATTATCGCCCCGGCACAATCAGGATTTGTTCCTCAAAGGTCTACCACGCTTAATCTCCGAACTCTGTTTGCGGTCCTTCATAGAATAAACCCCGAGGTCCCTGCGGCAGCGATACTGTTAGACACCAAGAAGGCATTTGACACCTTGGAGTGGCCCTTTTTTATATCTGTAATGCTCAGGATGGGCATGCTCAAGGGATTTGTGACAAACGCGTTGATGCTGTACAGCGGCCCCACTGTTAGACTGCGACTGAATGGCTCACTGTCTCATCCCTTCTCCTTATTGCGAGGCATCAGGCAGGGTGACCCCTATCGCCACTTTTATTTATACTTGCAATGGCCCCGCTAGTCTGGCATTTCCAAGAGAAATATCTACAAAGTGGGCTGCAGTTTAACACTGGACCGTTGCTAGTTTCCTTACACACGGACGATATTATTCTTTATGTTCGTAAACCTCAGGAGTATTTGGACTCCATGATACGAGAAATCATCCGACTCGGACAATTCTCGGGCCTGGGAATAAACTGGTGTAAATCTGTAATATGTCCCTTAATATCCAGCACCGTGCAATGGGAATGTGAGTTCCCGCTAGACTGGTGTACAGACTCGTCCAAATATTTGGGCATTCACATCCATCTGGACACTGCTCAATTACTTAGGCTCAATTACGGGCAAGCTGTCCACAATTTAGAGGCGCAGATCGAAAAATGGATACGGCTTCCCCTCTCTCTCGCGGGACGGGTAGCTTTGATTAAAATGATTGTACTTCCGAAATGTTTGTACCTCTTTAATAACATTCCAATGAATAGTTACTTTTTAACGTTACACTCTCACCTGATCAGACTGACATGAGAAGGTAAACGACCTCGAGTGCGGTAGCAGATGTTGATCCTTCCATACGACAGGGGAGGGTTCAGCGACCTAGACCTTCAGCTCTATTACTTGGTGGCCCAGTGCAGTTATGCGTACGCCTGGTTCCACCCCGACGCTAGGATTCCATACCTGCGGCCTGAAAAAAAATTGGTTTTGTCTGACGACCTCCAAACTGTGTTGCCCAGAGGTCTGGCCGGAGATCCCAAAGACATTCAAACAGTTTCCACAACTAGTTGGGCCTGGGACAGGCTGCGGCGCATCGCAGGCACTCCCTTATTATATTCATTGGCTCTTCCAATCCCAAACAATTGCTGGATACCGATCAGGGGGAGAAATTAGTACAAAGTACATTGGCCAAATCTGACAACAACACGTTTGGGGACCTGTTTCGGGAGGTCATATATTCATATTGACGTAAGAGGGGCGTTTCCACACCGCCACTGTTATGGATAGGTTTGTCATGGGCCGGGTTCGCTCGTCCCTAAGGGCGACTTTGCCTCGTTTCCCCCTAGAACCAGATTAGTTTGCCCCACTCACGATGACGGTAGAGAGTGCAAAGGGGGTGCACCTTATTTCTAAAACATATCACGCATGCTTAACTATAATTCCTGTTGAAGATGATAAAATCCGTAAGGCCTGGAAGGAGGACCTGGAACATCCCATTCTTGACAAACAGTGGGTTAAATGCTGTTCACTGACAAAAACTGTTTCCCTAAACAGCAGCCATACACAAATTCATTTCAAATTCTTACGTAGACTGTATGTGACTCCAGCGAAATCACTCAGGTTTGATCCGAACAGACTACACAACTGTTTAAAATGCGGGGCCCGCAAGCAGACTTTGCACACCTCACTTGGACTTGCATCAAGATACAAGCTTACTGGGAGGCAGTCCACAAGACAATTGAGGATATGCTGGATCTGGATGTGGTTCCCACGCCGGAGGTGCCCTTATTGGGTTATGTGGCCATTTTCCTAAAAACATTCGGAAATATGTCGCCATTAGTCTACTGCTGGCGAAGAGAGAAATTGCCATTAATTTGGGACGTAAAGCTGCTCCCACACTAAAGAATTGGCTAAACAGCCAAACATACTGCAACACCAATAGTGATTTATATGCCAGCACTTTGCCACGCTCTCCACAGCCAAAAAACATCTGGGGCCTACTCAAGAGCTATGTGGCCACGAAACGCTTGCCTCCCTCCACACCAATTGAGCACAGCAGAGTCCCTACCGGGGTGGGTTAATAACACTGCTGGATTAGCCAGGATACATTTGTTAGGACACCTTGCGATGGGTCTGCAGTTATGTTGTACGTCAGTGTGCGGATTAGAGAGGTGTTGGGACTGCTGTGAGAGCCTTCTGGGATGGTTTTCAGTATATACCTGTGATGACTGTACCTACAGGTCAATGTTTTTGGTCATATTCTATTTCCGTTCAGACTATCTTCATGTTGTCATAACTTCGACAGTGAGCACTCATGTTTCTTGATATTGTATGCTGCAAAATGGTAAATAAAGTTTCAAAAAGTGTGTACAAATACAACCCATTGCAGTAGTTGATCTTTGACAGCATTAGCAAAGTACCCACTGTTTTCTGAAATGAACTGAAATAAAAGGAAGGATCTTTTTGATCATTTTAATAGTGAAAAAAGCAGCGAAGGTAACTGCATTGACCTAATTGACATTGGACAGTTTATCATTTAGGAAAACCCCCAGGTTCTTCACAGACCAAACTGGAGAGGGGGGTTAACCTAGTTCAGAGAGTCACCATTCAGGGGACCAAAAAGAGGGCCCCAAACGGCAACACTTCAGTTTTAGCAGAGTTGAGTTTGAGGCAGTTCATAGCCATTCACAAACTAACTTCATGCAGTCACAAAATGAGTTTAGCAACTCCCAGGCTGTTCCTGACAATCCGATCTTGACCAAACATCCATCACCAGCCCATGAGTCACGGTGTCAAAGGCCGATGATAGATCAAGCAGGATCAGGGCAACACTTTTCCCCTGGTCAAGTGATATCCTGATCTCTCTGTTTTTAATAAGGGCAGTCTCTGTGCTGTGGCCAGCATAAAAACCGAATTGGGTGACATCCTGAAGGTTGTTAGTATGGATATGACCCACCAGTTGTTTATTCAGGACCTTTTCAATGATCTTAGAAGGCAGAGGAAGACAGGAGATGAGACGATAGCTGCTTGGGTCACATGGAAAAAACGTTTTTTATTGACGATAATACTGATGCTATGTTCCAGGCCGAAGGGAATACTTCTGAGTGGCACATAAGCTGATAAATATCTGCCAGTGTAGACCCGATAGTCTTGGCTGGGAGGATGGCAACCCTTGGAGGGCAAGTGTCGCAGGGCGAACCTAATTTTGAGATTTTAATCAATTTTCATAACTTCCTCCCTAGAAGGTGGAGTGAAATGGCCAAGCGAGGAGTCCATATCAGAATGTATGGAAGATTGCAAGACTGAAGAAGATACGTATGTAAGAAGAGAAAAACTTTTATAAACATCTTCAACTTTGCAGCAGAAGCCTCCACCACAGTATTACAGAAAGATTGTCTGCAATCTTTAGGAAAGGACGAAGTGTTGGTGGTAAGTTCTTAACTGTAGCAAACAGTTCTTTAGAAGAGATTGCTGCTGCCCTCAATTGTTTTGGTGAAGTAGGTCGATTTTTCCTTATGAATCAGCACCTTATATCTAGATGGGCAGATCTTATATTTGGCCTTTTCCGAATTGCTATATCATGTTCTCCACCTTGTCTCCTGCCTCCTGAAGCCCTATTTAAGGGCCCTTAGGTTGTCAAAGAAACATGGGGCAGATATTTGATCTCATTTGATCTTGGTCCTTTTCACAGGTGCCAATCAATCAATCAATAAATCAATCAGGGAATTGTAAGCGCGCTACTCACCCGTGAGGGTCTCAAGGCGCTGAAGGGGAGATCCGCAGATCTGTTTAGCTGTAGAGCCAGGTCTTGAGGGTCTTCCTGAAGGTGTTCAGGGAGAGGGCGCATCTGATGTCTGCCGGTAGCTCGTTCCAGGTCTTGGTTGCAATGTGAGAGAAGGATCTTCCGCCTGCTCTGGCTCTGTGGATGCATGGGGTTTCGGCCAGTGCGAGGTTGGAAGATCGGAGGTGTCTTTTGGCTACGTGGAAGTTGATTCTGTCATTGAGGTATTTGGGTCCGTTGTTGTGTAGGCATTTGTAGGCATGAATGAGGATTTTGAAAGTGACTCTTTTCTCCACGGGGAGTCGGTGGAGACTATGTAGGTGTTGGCTGATGTGTTCGTGTCGGCGGATGCCAGGGACGAGTCTGGCGGCGGTGTTCTGTATTGTCTGGAGTTTGAGGAGTAGGGACTTGTTGATGCCGGCGTAGAGTGCGTTTCCATAGTCCAGTCTGCTGGTGATGAGTGTTTGGGTGACTGTCTTCCTTGACTCAGGGAGGATCCACTTGAAGGTCTTGCGGAGGATGCGTAGGGTGTTGAAGCAGCTGGAGGTGACAGCATTGACCTGTAGGTTTATGGTGAGCGATGAGTCGAGTACGATGCCGAGGTTCTTAGTGTGGTCTGAGGGGGTAGGTGGACATCCGAGGGCGGTCGGCCACCATCTGCTGTCCCATGCAGAAGGGGTGGTACCGAGGACGAGGACTTCTATCTTCTTGCCGTTGAGCTTCAGGCAGGTGTTGGTCATCCAGACTGTGACGTCTTGCATACCTTTCTGGAAGTTGAGTTTGGCAGTGGTGGGGTCTTTAGTGAGGGAGAGGATGAACTGGGTGTCGTCAGCGTAGGATACGATGTTGAGGCCGTGTTGTCGGACGATGGCTGTGAGGGGGGCCACGTAGATGTTGAAGAGGATGGGGCTTAGTGATTAACTCTGTGGGACAACGCAGATGATTTTCGTGGGGTCGAAGAGGAAGGGTGGGAGTCTGATCCTTTGGCTTCTTCCGGTGAGGAATGATCGGATCCAGTCCAGGGCTGTTCCTTGTATGCCTGTGTTGTGTAGTCTTGCGACTAAAGTGCGGTGGGAGTCAGTTTCGAAGGCCGCTGAAAGGTCGAGTAAGATGAGAGCTGAGGAGTGGCCTTGGTCCAGGAGGGTGCAGATGTCGTCTGTGGCGCTGAGCAGGTCGGTCTCTGTGCTGTGGTTGCTTCGGAAACCGGATTGGGATGGGTCAAGGACGGCATTCTCTTCAATGAATCATGTCAGTTTCCTGTTGATTGTTTTCTCTGCAACTTTGGCTGCGAACAGGAGGAGCGAGATGGGCCGATAATTCTTGAGGTTGGTGGGGTCAGCTGTGTGCTTCTTGAGCAGGGGTCTGACTTATGCGCACTTCCAGTCATCTGGGAAGGGGTCTGTTTTGAAGGTGGTGTTGATTGTGCGTTGTAGTTCGGGTGCGATGGCGGCCGCGGCTCTGTGGTAGATGTGAGGGGGGCAGGGGTCGGTGGGGGCCCCTGAGTGGTGCTTTTCATGGTCAAGGCGGTGTCTTCGGCCGTGATCGGTGTCCAGTTGGAGATGGTGGGCTGGCTGGTGTTTCAAGGGGTGGTCGTGGGGGGCAGTCTATGGCACCTGGTGGATGGACAATGAAGTTGTCGTAGAGGTTTTTGATCTTGAGGTGGAAATAGGTTCCAAGCTTGTTGCAGAGGTCTTGAGATAGGGTGATGTCTGTGGCTTCGCTGCGTGGGTTGGTGAATTCTTGAATGACACTGAAAAGTTTCTTGAAGTTGGTGGAGTTGGCCAGGATTTTGTTGTGGATGAAGTTCCTCTTGGTGGCTCTGATCTGGTTGTGGTAGTCCGTCATGGTGTCCTTGTAGGTGGTGTGGTTTTCGGTTGCCTTGGTGTTTCTCCAGTTCTTCTCCAGACATCTGCAGGTACGTCTGGCTTCTTGGAGAGCAGTGGTGAACCAGGCGGCTTTCCTCGGGCGTTGTCTGTCGGTGTTGCGTAGCGGGCGAGCTCGTCTGCGCAGTTGGAGATCCAGGTGTGGAGTTCTCTGGCTGCGTCGTTTGAATCGGGTGCCCAGGTGAGGTTGTCTCAGTGGAGGGTGGAGTTAAGTTGCTCATCGGTAACCTTGCTCCAGTTCCTTCGTGGTGGGCGTGGGGCTGGTTTGGGTGCCTTGGGTTTGTTGATGGCGAAGTGTACGCAGTGGTGGTCGGTCCATGGCAGCTGCGTTGTGTGGCTGAATTGGACACGGTTTCCTGCCGCGAAGATGAGGTTGAGGGTGTGTCCTGCTCTGTGGGTCAGTGTGTTGATGAGTTGTTTAAGTCCGATGCTGGCGAGGTTGTCACGAAGGATAGTGGAGTTGGGGTCGCTGGGGTTGTCGTTTTGGAAGTTCAGGTCTCTAATGAGTATGTAGTTTGTTGAGGCGTTGGCGTGGGGTGCGATGAAGTCTATGATGGTGGTGGCGAATGATGTTCGGGGGCCGGGGGGTCTGCATACGAGGGTTCCTCGGAGTGTGGTTTTGGGGGTGGTCTGGATCTAGAAGTGCGGGTGTTCGGCAGAGGGGAGGGTTTCGCTGGTGGTGGTGAGGTGGAGGGTGCTCTTGTGGGCGATGGTGAGGCCCCCTCCTGGGTGGTTGGGGTGGTCTTTTCTCTGATCTTATATCTGTCTGGGATGGCGGTGCTGATGTTGGGGGCGGAGGATGCGTTGGTCCAGGTCTCTGTGAAGAAGGTGATGTCGGGCGAGAGAGAGTCGAGTAGGTTCCAGATTTCCATGACGTGTTTGTATACAGAGCGTACGTTGAGGAGGGTGCATTTTAGGTGTCGCCGCTGCTGGCATCGGCGGTGTTGGATGCCTGGGTGGCGGTGAGGGTCTAGCGGCAGTGGAGGCAGGAGAACTGGTCGTGGGTTGTGTTTGACGAGGCCTGTTGGCATTCTCTAAGTCTTCCAGGGTTGAGTGCGAGGAGGGTGATGGTGTCGTAGAGATGGGTAGTGGGAGGTCCAGGGTTCCTGGCGCTTGCCGCGGTTGGGTCGCGGACGGGCGCAGAAGAGCTTGCCTTTGGTGTGACTCTGGCGCGCCGGCAGCGTGCCCGCTGCATACAACCGCGCAGCGGCCACCATTAAGTAGGGGAGGAGACGCTGTGAGGAGGGAGCGGGGAAATTCCGGGGGAAATTCTGGGGGGAGGGGCCGCAGGGGCAGCAGCTGTGAAAGGTGAGAGGAACAGGCAGGCACAAGAAAATAAAAACAGTGGTGGAATTAGAGCAAGACACAGATGGGCACAATAACAGTGGCACAACAGGGGAAAAACTTAAGAAAACAAGCGTTTGCAATGCAATAGGTCTCGCATTTACGCAAGTTCAAGCTATTGGCATTGTAAATGACAATGCATTTAATTTATGTTTCAAAAACCAAAACATAAATAAAAGGCATTGTCATTTACAATGCGAATAGCTCAAACTAATGTAAATGCGAGACCTGTTGCATTGCAAATGCTTGTTTACTCCTGGCAATTCTGCCTGATGTGCTGAGGGGGACCAGCCGACAATCTAGCATGAGATGCCCACTAATGTAATCTTGTCTGGTGTGTCACTTTTACAACACTAACAATATCAGCAGCTCGGGATGATTTTCATTTAAGATAAGTAGCTCTTATTACAGAGAATGTTGGAGACCCCTGTATTTAGGTGTAAGGTGACAAATAAGGTTCTAGCTTCAGTTTGCTTTTTTGTGATATACCCCAAAAAACTCGAAAATGGCATCTCGCAGTTCTCTCAAATGAAAGTGCTCAGTACCACACGACTTTATTTTTGACAAGTTTGCTAGCTCTGAAGTAAGTGAGGCACTGCACAGTGCTGTGTAAAGCACCCAACTACTTTTAATTAAAATAAATACATTTCATATTCAATTATAATTAAAGGATACATTTGTTATCGTTTTAAGTAACACATATGCAACCACCTCAGGACTCAGCTATTTGAAATGTATTCTAAGTTGTGGAAAGTAGCAATGTTGTCTCGGGGCATACTTGTGAAGAGAGATGATGACATATTCAGGAATGCAAGAGGCCGGGTGAGATTCCAGTGTAAGGTCAAGTGGTTTGCCCTGGATTATAAAAATAGGCAGGCACCCGACAATGTTTCTTTTCCACTGGAGGATGGAGATTTAACTGTCTCTTTGTTGCTGCCAAGACTCTGCATGTGCCATTCTGTTTCGAATTTTAAGGGGTGCATATGGCGCTGTCTGCAAGCAGCCATGACCACATCTCGTTTTGGACTCAGCACGTTTCTGCTGAATTAAGAAGGCCATATTGAGACGTAGATCGTGACAACATGCGAATCTCTTTATGACTTCAGGCATTAGAATATTTGTTTCCCAGAGATCATGCGCGTAATTAGATGAAGAGTTTGAAAAAGCTTTTGGGAATCTTGAGAAGAGTACGTGGCTCTTTGCCACTGGAAGATATTCCTGTAAATTATCAACAGCCAGGGAAAAGATGTCGGCAACTGTGGAAATAAGCATCGACGCGGTGCCGCGATTATAACGAAAGTAAAGAAATAGATGTTTTTTTCTATTTCTTTACTTTTGGTATAATCGCGTCGCAATCGCTATTGTCAACAACTAGTGGTGCGCGCGCACCACAGAGGAGGGGGGGAGGGAGCGCGGCTGCGAAAGCAAGGCAAACGCACACTGCTACGCGTGCTAGCCACTGTCTGGACTGGGCGTAGCAAAGGCAGGACATGCGCCCGCCTTTGCCAAATCGCGTGCTTTTTTTGTAAAAAAAAAAGCACGCGAAAGCCAATGCCTTACGGCGAAAGCTGATCACACGCACTAGTGTGTGGTCAGATTTCAAAACCCTATACAAAAGGGCTCTCGCTGCGCGAGCAGTGCTTCACACTGCAACGCAAGCGCGAGCCCTAAAAAACGGCTGAGAAAGGTTACGGTGGTTGCAGGCAGTCTGGTCCCAGTTGGACCGGGCAGCAGGAGCGGGCAGCAGCCTCAAACCTCCCAAGGAGGAGGCGGAGGTCTGGAGGCAAGAGACGGCACAGCAGAGCTGCGGAGAGACAGTGGACCTAGACCGAGGGTCGGAGGTGCCAAGGATGTGGTGGCAGAGTCTAGCCATCTTTAAATGGCCCAGGAAGAGTATTCTCTAGTAGATAAGAAAGTGCCAGCACTTGGATCTTGTGCCATACACGTGATGAGTTCCAAGATGGACTGGCTAAGGGATCATTTGCTGTTTGCCTGAGCTTAATGTCAAAAAGAATAGCCCTATGATTTAACGAGACAAGGGGAAGTGTTCTTATGTTCCCCAAGAATTAATTATTTGAAAAAATGCCATCTAAAGTATGGCCAGCTTGGTGTGTGGAACTATCCACCAGTTGGACCAGACCGAGCAAGGAAATAGTCATAAGTAGGGCGTCAGTGTCATTATCATAGTGAGCATCAAGATGGAAATTAAAATTACCAAGGACCGTATGATTATTCAGCAAGATGAACAAGTTATTTACCTTCGGTAACACTTTTTCTGGTGGATATAGTATCTGCCTGTGGATTCCTCACCTTGTGAATATCCCCTGCGCCAGCAACATTCGGAACTTTTTCATAGCTCTCTACGCCGACGAGGACGACGTCACAATAGCATGGCTCCGCACACGGCTCCACTGATGTCACTGGAGCCAAAAGAGAGCCTCGTCGGCGTGAAGACGTCAGTCCGCCCTTTTTTTTCCCTGTGCCTTTGAGGCACACGGACGGACCGATAACAATAGATATATACAGTATACACAGTACATAATATTCAAACCAACACACACAGTGTGAAGCCAATGCAGTAAAGCAAAAGAAATAACACACTTCCTTTGACAATAGATTTTATCACATTATCACTATTGTAGGTATACAAGGGTGGACAACGGGGAGGCGGGTGGGTCAGTGAGGAATTCCACAGGCAGATACTGTATCCACCAGAAAAAGCGTTACCGAAGGTAAGTAACTTGTTTTTCTGATGGATACATCTGCCAGTGGATTCCTCACCTTGTGACTAGAATCCCACAGCAGTCCCCACTCCCGGAGGAGGGTGTCCACCCTTCTATACCAAAAAGACCTGAAGGACGGAACGTGCAAAGTGTCCGTCCCTCCTCACCTCGGAATCTAAGCAGTAATGCTTCGTGAAAGTGTGGAGGGAGGCCCAAGTTGCCGCTCTACAATTGTCCTCCACAGGAACACCTCTAGGTAAGGCAGACGTAGAAGACTTTGCCCTGGTAGAGTGAGCCCTTATACCCTCTGGAGGTTCCTTACCGGCCAAAGAGTAACAGATCTTGATGCACAAGATAATCCAACTGGAAAGAGTGCGCTTGTGCAGCGCTCTGCCTTTCCTGCAGCCAATGAAGCCCACGAAGAGCTGGTCATCCACTCGAAAGTCTTTAGTTCTATCGAGGTAAAAACTCACCGCCCTTTTAGGGTCCAAGCGGTGAAGCCGCTCCTCCTCCTTGGAAGGGTGAGGGAGAGGATAGAAGGTAGGAAGAGTAATGGACTGCCCCAGATGGAAAGGAGTTACCACCTTAGGCAGAAAAGCAGCCCTGGTCCTGTGTACCATTCTTTCCACATGAATGGACAAGAATGGGGGTTTCGAACTCAGAGCTTGAAGCTCACTTACCCTCCTTGCCGAGGTAATGGCAATGAGAAAAACTGTTTTAAAAGACAATAGCCTTAAGGGAAACTTGTGCAAGGGTTCAAAGGGAGAACCCATCAAGTAAGTTAAGACAAGATTTAATTCCGATTGAGGCACAATAAATAGAGTGGGCGGAAATTTGTTGGTAAGGCCCTTAATGTACCGTAACACAATAGGTGATTTAAACAAGGATGGCTGATCCGGCAAGCAAAGGAATGCAGACAGAGCCGATAAATAACCCTTCACAGTAGCTACAGCAAAGCCTTGCTGAGCTAGAGAGAGAGCAAACTGAAGGATATTGGATAAACGAGCCCTCAAAGGGTCAATAGATTTCTCTCCACACCAAAGAACAAATTTAGACCACCTATAAGAATAGATAGATTTAGTGGAATTATGTCTGGCAGACAATATTACATCTACCACATCAGGCGGGAAAGAAAAAGAATTCAGGTTACCCCGTTCAATCTCCAGGCATGGAGGTGGGGGTGTAGAACCTGCCCCTCCGATTGTGAGAGGAGGTCTACCCTGAGAGGGAGACGGAGCGGAGGGCACGAGGAGAGGTGGAGAAGATCTGTATACCACACCCTTCTTGGCCAATCTGGGGCGATCAATATGACTTGGACCCGGTCTTGGCGAATCTTCCTCAGAACCCGAGGAATCAGGGGTATGGTAGGAAACGCGTAAAGGGGATGTGAGTCCCAACTCAACTGAAACGCATCCCCCAAAGCCCCCTGCATTGGATACTGGAGACTGCAGAATGACGGGCAGTGAGCGTTCTCGTGAGTGGCCAACAGGTCTACCCGAGGAGTTCCCCACGTCTGAAAAACAAGACGAACCACCTCCGGATGGAGCCTCCACTCGTGGTCGACATAACTGACGACTGACACTGTCTGCACAAATGTTCAGAACTCTGGCCAGATGATTTGCCATCAGACAAATCTGGTGATCCTGAACCCAGGACCAGAGACGCAGAGCCTCTCTGTAGAGACAACGCGACCCCACTCCTCCCTGTTTGTTGACATACCACATCACGGTAGTGTTGTCCGTCAGGACTTGAACCGACTGACCGCGAAGGGAAGGGAGAAAGGCCTTTAGTGCCAAACGTATCACCCGCAATTCCAAAAGGTTGATGTAAAGCAACCTTTCCTCTGGAGACCAAAGACCCTTGAGCTCCAGATCCCCCAGATGCGCACCCCACCCTAAAGTGGATGCATCCATTATCACTGTGGCCACTGATGGAGGTAGATGGAAGGGCTTTCCTTGAGACAGATTGCCCTCCACGCTCCACCAAGACAGATCCGCTGCAGCTTCTCTGGAGATCCTCACAGACTCCCTGAGATCTCCGTTGTGCTGATACCACTGCCTGCGGAGGCACCACTGGAGCGCCCTCATGTGCCAGCGTGCATGGTTGACCAACAGAATGCAGGAAGCAAACAGACCGAGCAGACGAAGGACCTTCAGGACTGGAACGACCACTCCATTGTAAAACAAGGGAATCATTTCCTGAATGTCGAGAATCCTTTGTGAAGGTGGGAACGCTCGACACACAGTAGTGTCCAGTACCGCCCCTTTGAACAGGTTGCGCTGAGAGGGCACCAGGTGAGATTTGGGCACGTTTATCGAGAAACCCAATTTTTACAACAGCTGGGTTGTAACTTGCAGATGATGAAGCACCTTCTCTGGCGACTCCGCTTTGATCTGCCAGTCATCCAGATAGGGGAAAACTGGAATCCACGACCTTCTGAGATGGGCTGCCACCACTGCCATCACCTTGGTGAAGACTTGAGGTGCAGTAGTAAGACCAAACGGAAGGACCGCAAACAGATAATGTTGCGACCCTACCATAAAACGGAGTTACTTCCTGAGCGACTTCAGGATGGGGATGTGGAAATACGCATCCTGCAAGTCGATCAACACCATCCAGTCCTCCTGCTGCAGCGCTTGAAGAACCGGCGCACGGGTGAGCATCTTGAACTTCTCTTGCTTCAGAAAAAGGTTCAAGATCCTGAGGTCCAGAATTGGACGTAGTCTGCCATCCTTTTTCGGAATCAGCAAATACCGAGAGTAGCATCCCTGACCCCTCTCCTGCTCTGAAACCACCTCTATCGCACCTTTTTTTAATAACGTAAGGACTTCCTCCTGCAGAAGAAGGTGGTCCTCCGAGCAAGCACCTTGGCAAGGAGGGTAATTCGGAGGGAATTCCCGAAAGGGAAGAGCACACCCATTTTCTACAAGATCTAGAACCCAAAGGTCTGTAGTGACCGATTCCCAATCTTGTAGAAAATGGGTAAACCGGCCCCCCACAGGACCAACATGATCCAGAATGGTGGATCAAGGGCTGCTTTGCAATGGAGGGAGGGAGGGAGGAAGAGGAAGAGAAGGAGGAGAGCTGCCGACCTCGAGCACGACCTCAGATTCTGCTCCTGTAGCTGTTATACAGAGTATTCTGTTGATGCTGTTGCTGCTGGGGCTGCCTGCAGGTCCGAAAGGACGACCTCCCAATGCCTCTGTATCTCCTATAAGAACCCCTAGGCTGAGTCTGCAGACCCAGAGATTTGGCCATGGCTTTGCTTTCCTTGAATCTTTCCAATGCTGCATCAGCCTTTTTACCAAACAGCCCAGAACCGTCAAAAGGCAGGTCCAGAAGCGTTGCCGGCACATCAGGGGAGAACTCAGATGATTTCAGTCACGCACTCCTCCTTGTGGTGACTGAGGAGCCCATAATTCTGGCGACAGAGTCCGCAGTGTCCAGGCCACTCTGGATAACCTGATGCGCAGCCGCCCGAGTGTCTGACAGCACTTCATTAAAGTTCTGCCTGTCCTCCTCAAATAACTTAGGAGTCAGCTGTTTAGCGGAATCCATGAGAGCGTGGATATAACAGCCCAAGAGACAGGTGGCATCTGTTGACTTTAAGGCCATACTCGCCGAGGAAAAAACTTTCTTGGCCGACTGGTCGAGCTTTTTAGCGTCCCTAGGAACCTGTGGAAAGGCCCCGGAAGACCTCTTTGAGCAGGAAGCCTGAACCACCAGACTTTCCGGAGAAGGATGGGAGGTAAGAAAGTCTGGATCACCTGGAGCAGCCCTGTACCTTCTAGCTACAGTTTTATAAACTGCAGGAGCTGAAAAGGGCTTTTGCCATACCTCCATGACTGGTTCAGTGATGGCCTCATTAAATGGAAGTAAAGGCTCTGTCACATTGGAGGGAGAATGCAAAACCTCAGTGAGGATGTTAGGTTTAAATTCAGCAGTTGGCAGCTGTAAATCCAAAAGCTCCGCTGCTTTCCTAATGACCGTGTGGTAAGGAGCCACATCTTTAGAGGGAGTATCAGCTGGAGGATTAATCTCCCATTCAGGTGACAAATCTAGGCCACTAGCCTCCTTCAATTCCTCAAATAAGTCATCAGACTCCATGAACTCACCTTCTTCCATCTCTTCAACCTGGTACTTTTGTTCCTCCCGGACCCTATGTGCTTCTCGCCTGGACCTAATCCTCAGGACCATTATCGGCGACGCCGCAACCGACTCCGACAGAGCCGGCGTCGAACATGGATCCAGAGAAGCAGCCGGAGTCGAACGAGGTCGAGCTGGAGCCGGAGAAGGTGGAAGCGGCGTCGATGTCCTCGGCACCGGGAAATGCCAAGACGGCGTCGATGGGAAAAAAGGCATGAATGGAGCTTGAGCGTAGGCTTGAGGAACCCCCAGATTAAAAGCCATTGGACCCATGGGACCCAAAGGTGCTCCAGAGGGGTACATCGCTCTTGCGAAGACGCCATACATTGCATTTAAATAAAGCGATGGGTCTTGACCCGGGCCTGGAAAGGGGAGATAAGGCTCAGATTGAGGCATAACCGGACTCGGGCTTCTCTTTCTTTCAGGGCCTTAGGATTCATTTTGCGGCAGCAAGAGCATCCCTCGACATTGTGATCCGACGACAGGCACAAGACACAGTCCTCGTGTGGATCCGTGATGGAAATGTGCTTACCGCATTCTCTACACGGCTTGAATCCAGACTTCTTCGTCGTCATCTTCAAACAAGAAGCAAGAAGAAAGAGAATAACTGGCAGAAACACAAAGTAACTAGCCAAAGCTACGGAGAGTCCCAGAAAACTGTTAGCGTCGACAGCGCGGACAAAAGGGAACTGACATCATGCCGACGAGGTACTCTTATGGATCCAGTGACATCAGCGGAGCCGCAAGCGGAGTCGTGCTTCTGTGACGTCGTCCTTGTCGGCGTGGAGAGCTACAAAAGTTTCCGAATGTTGCAGGCGCAGGGGATATTCACAAGGTGAAGAATCCACTGGCAGATGTATCCATCAGAATTATGCTTTATTTGTTTATTTACTTTATGATATATATTGATACATAATTTTTGTTTGTAACAGCCTTAAAGAAGTGTGTTTGGGCGGGAAACATGTGTTGGCATTTGCAGTTTTGGAGGCAGCTTTGGAGGCTGCTTGCGTATTGAAAAAAACACTTAAAGAAAGAATAAAAGAAATTTTGAGGAAAGATAGAAGAAATAACTGTTGTTTATTGATTCTAAGTGCACTACTGTTTATATATTGCAAAAATATGATACTGATGGGGACCCGTAACTGAGATAACCAGCGCTGGGCGTTATTCCTATTTCCACTGGCGGTCACCAGTAGGTAGTTATAGTTAGAACCTAGTTTCCATTGAAAGCGTTTTTTCTTTTGACAATATCTTTGGTGCCGGTTGACAAATCTTCATGAGATTTTCAAAACTAATGGGGCGCTTCGGTCAGCTCCTGTCTTAAAATATTCAGGGTGATCCGTTAATTGGGGCCGTGAAAAAAGGGGGTCCCAAAACGCGTTTTCTCCATGTTAATTTCCATAGGAAAATTTGCTGCGGCTACAGCCCGGACTGCTGAACGGAATTACACCAAATTTGGCAGAGATGTAGTTCTTTGTCCAGAGTGCACTTTTTGCTTTAAATGGTGTAAATCCATTCAGTAGTTCCTGAGAAATCAAAAAATAAATAAAATTATGTATCTCGCTGCCGCAGTGGTTCCGCTAACCCTCCCGATCAAGAGCTTGTCTCTGATTGGCTGCCAACACTTCAAACTAAGAAGTGTTGGCAGCCATCTGGTGACTCAGTAAAACTAAGTCACAAGCAAAAAGGGAAGAAAATTATTTTTTTAAAAAGAAAAGGGGGCAGGTTAGAAACACCCTGCTCCCCTAGGCCTGGTCAGGAGGTCCCACAGAGACCCCCAGGGCCAAAAAAAGCATTTAAAAAAAATATTTTCAGCGGGATCCACGTAGGGTGTGTGAATCCCGCTGTTTTTTTTTTTTTTAAACGAAGTGCGGTCCTCGCGCTTCGTTGCTTTTAAGCCCCTGGGTGGGCCAGGTCCCAGGAGCAAAGTATTAATGTTTTAGTAGCGACGCAGAGAAGGGGCGGTTGGAGGGGGAGCCCAGGGGCGGGTCAGAGGATGGGGGCCACCTACCCCTACTGTTACCTCCAGTAAGTCCCACACAGTGGGATTGCTAAGAGGTCTTCAGAGGCCACGCCCCCTTTCTACACCATTCTGCAAATGCGCCTCCTGGCACACTACGGGTTGGGGGATGAAGTCCACTTTACTCTGAGGGGCATTGGGGGCCAAGATGCCCTCCTGGTACCTCCTGTAAGTCCTACACAGCGGAATTCCTGAGCCCTGGTCGGAGACCCAAACACCTTTCTGCACCACTCTGCAAACGTGACTACTATGTTATAGTTAGGAAGTAGCATTTAAAAAACCTTAGAAATTCACTGAAAAAACCACAGGTTTCAGGGACGTTATAGTTCATCTGACTTTTTACTCGTACAAGAAATCCGTCCGTTATAGTTAAGCTAACTATAACTGGTGCCCCCGCAATTCACTGCTGATGACATCACATATTACATCACTCACTTTTTAGGGACAGTGGATAAAAATACAGACTACAGAATATTAATCCAGTTTACACTAAAAAAAAAAAGTAAAAGAAGAAATGATAGATATATGTTGTGATGGGGGCACACGCAAACCAGAATGCCTCAACTGGTGAGGCAACAAAACCCTTTTTATGCATTAGTTCAGAGCTTCAGTTATGCTATAATTGTGACAGCTGATTTGGCCCTTTGCAGAATTTGATCCAATCTCTATGAATCCATATTATTAGTATTTACTTCACTGAAGAAGCGCTTTCCACCATGGGCGGCTATAGCCTAACGTGGGCATTGAGGTTGTGTCAAGAAATGACATGGTATGCTAGAGACACCAGCTTCCGCAGGACTTAGTGGATTTGTTGCCGAAAACTACTGTTGGCAACAGTATTACACAAGGATAAAATGCAGTACTACTATTGTGACATCCACTGAGGAATGTGCTTAGAATTATGCACACATCTTGATGCTGCTATCTGTGAGCGCTGTGTGGACATTTAGGTGTGTGTGTTCACACAGATATAGGATATGTCAGTTACACATATATACACACCGCTCTCATATATATCTTACTGTACAGTCAGTGAAGCTAAGTCTGCAGTTATGGAATCATGACTGGAATCAATAACCCAAAGGAATAGACTCCCTTAATTACTAATAACCTACTTGCAGATACAGAACACCAAGGCTACAGGAATTATGAGGCGGTGGAAGACCAAATTATGTGGCAGGGTTGACAAAATTATTCAGCAATAAAAATATTATAAGGCACAATCTGTAGCAGTATTATTAAGATATGTTTGCGTTTTTAGCTATAATGAATACAGTCTGTGGACATTGCTCTGCATTTGTGTCAGTTTAGCATCTGAATACAGCAGTCAGCAAGTGAAAGCTGATCAGTTAAACTTTTCAAAGGCCTGCCACTACACAGAGCACAGTGGGTGTTTTCTCTTTATCAACTTTTGATCTATTTGAGAAATAAACTTTTTAGCAAAATCTCCAAGATGTAAAGCAAGTGGTGGATTGTGTTTCACCTTCATAATTGTGTGAGGGGACAAGCGGCGGCTACAAAATCTCATAGTTCCTATTCCCCAGCTTAACACAATGGGTGTCAGGAATACCCATTTCACAAGGAACAGTATACCCTGTGTTATCTGTCAACACCCATATGGTGGTCGAATTAGTCATGTTGCTGTTTGTTTATAGAACTGCATCTTATTTTATTATGTTTTATTTTGTGATGATTTTGCCTATGCTTGTTTATTGCTTGTGCCAATGCTTGTTATTACATTGGTTACAACCTTGAACTTTGCCAATGCTTATGGAGAACCGGGAGTCTGAAAACGTGAGTCATGGCATTTAAATGCACACGTTTTTCTAAGCCTGTTGACATTGCAATTATGTCTCTAGGCAACTGCAGCTTCTCAGTGTAAACAGGTGGCAATGAGTCATAATTGCACACATTGTGTTACACCCCAGTCATGCCCAGGAATTAGCTATAAATAGCCACATCCATCTGTTAAGCATTGCTTGGCTTTTTGCTTCCTGACTCCACGAGGGAATTCCCCAGAGCCTTTCCTCATCACTGCTTGAAAGGAACTCACCAGAGCCTCTCCTTCAGTAACTGGAGCTGTCTGCAAGGATTTCCTCCATGTCTTCGAACCGGCTCAAGACAACAAGGACATTCCAAGGATTCATGGACATCATGTGCAAGAGCTAAGTGTTAAAAAAAACTGGTTATCACTAGTCTGCTTGCGCGCGCTTGTGTATTTAGAGTGTTAACCCTTCATTTGGAATATTTAGAGTGTTAATCCTTCATTTTGAGGCTTAATCTTGACATTTCACATCAGCAGTGTGTGTGATTGCAATGTTAACTCTTTACTAGTTGACAATAACTTTGGATTTTTGGCATCAGTGTTTTCTGGCTACATTTTAAAAGAGACTGCAATTTACCTTTTGCATTTTCTGCACATTATGCTTGACATTTGATTCATGCTTTTCTGGCTGCATTTAAAGCGCAATTGATGCTTATATTCAGTGACTATTTGTAAGCAGCTGACAGGCTTTTGATAGTAATTTGACCAGAATCTTCTGAGGACATATCCAGGTGCATAGTTTATGCAGGTGCCTAGTTTATGCATTACTACAAACACATAATCAGGTGAGATATACGGCGTGTACAGTATACTGAGTGTAAATCAGGATAAAGAATAAAAGGTCTAACACATATAAATGTTTTGTATTTCATAGAATCTTGTTTTAACGTTATTGTGCTTATTGAGAGAACATCTTTTATGAATATTGAAAAGGTCCCAACATAAAGAAAGGTAATTAGGACAACGTAGTACAAGATATTTGTATTAGAATAGTAGATAGGGTCTGTATAAGTAATATGCTCTTTATATATTTTTAGGTATAGTCAAGATTGCTTTTGCCGTATTCTGGATTCTGGATCTTGGCTGGCCCAGGTGGGGAATCGTAGCAGCCTCTCTTTCTTCTTTGTCTCTCATCCCAAATCCCCTTCCCTCTTTGGACACCTGCCAGGGCTCCTGTGTTTCTCAACAGCGCTGAGAGGTGTTTAGGGGGGGTTGAGGAACAGTCAACGCCCCTGCGGACGGACCTGGATTTCAGGTGAGTGGCTGGACTCACATCTTACAATGGGTGAGAGAACGTTTTTTTTACCTGGACATCATATTGATTTGAACATGTGTTTTTCATATGAGCACACATGTTAATTAGGCTCACAAACTAATGTATTTACAAACTTTCAAAGTGACCCTCACTTCTGTGGTCGAGCTCCAGAATAGATCTTTGAGAGCTACAGCAAAACTTAAAAACAGAATCTTTTCTATACACTTAGCGTCACCTTGACATTGATTTGAGGGATGTGCAGAGCTATTGGGATGAACACACAGTGGTAGACTGTTGTACAGAGAAACTAGGTGGTTGTGCAAATGAGTGAGGTACATAGCACATGGGATGGATACATAGAATGTTGTATACAGCATGGGTGGGTGCATAGAGAAAGAGTGTTGTATGTACCTGCTGGGTTTAGTATGTAACATTATATTGTTGAATATAAATACTGGCCTGGGTACACAGAGGTTGAGTGATGTACAGATTAACTGTCATGGTTGTTCAGAGTTGGAATACTGTATATAGCAGCTGGGGCTGCTTTTTAAAGATAGTGAATTGTATATAGCTTTTGCAGTCGATTCATGGAATTAGAGTGTTGTACCTAGCAGCCTGGGTGGCATGTAGAGATACAGTATGATACCTAGCTGCTGGGGCCTTGACATGCAGTTAGCATGTTGCCCTTTGCAGCTGGGGCAGGTACTAGAGCTACAGTGTTGTAGATTGCAGCTGGGTGGGTAGGTAGGGCTAGTGTTGTACATAGCCGCTGGGGCGGGTACATAGACGTTGAGTGTTGTACATAGCAGCTGGGATGGGTGGGGAGGGCTAGACTGTCGTACATAACAGCTGGGGCGAGTATATGGAGAGTTGTACATAGCAGCTGGGACGTGTGGATAGCGATAGTGTTGTTGTAGTTGGACTTGGCCCTTTTTGACAGGTTCACCCCTAAACTTTTTGCCTTATTTCTGACATGGTGCTGGTGGTTTTAGGCCTCTGGGAACTTTAGCACTGTGGTCCAGTGTAAAGTGCGTGTAATCTCTGTGTACATTTGGTAAGGTTGGCCTGCCTTCTCATAGGAATGCATTGGGGATTCCCTGAAAAAGTGTGTCAGTGGTAATTCCTACGATGGGAGGAGCAGCGTGGTCAAGTTTAGTATGTATGAAATTATGAGAATAAATGCTGTGCAATGGTTTGAGCAGATTTATGATGACTATGGGAGAAATGCCACTTTTAGAAGTTGGCATTTCTGTGTGCTATGTGTCTTCCTGCCTGATGTGAATTGCATGTCTGGCTTGTGAGTGACAGGGGCTGGGAGGTGTGTGTGGCTCCAGGAGGGGCAGAGTGAGTCAGCACTAGGCTGAATGGGACATCTGTGCTGGGAGTAGTGGGAGGAGTAATCCCCTGACTCTGAATAGGACTGTGCCCAGCCTGGACAATGCTGGCTCCGCCCCCTGTGGTGCGTCTGATCACCTAGCCCCTAACTGACAAAGGGGAAGAGGAGCTTGGAAAACAAAGTGCTCCAATTCCTCCCTGAACCAGTTGCATCTGGTTCCCCCATGCCCTGCACTACAGACAAATGAATGCTTGGGATAACTGTAGGGGCTGTGACCCAAATTTTTGGTCCGGTTCTTGTGCTGTTCTGTGCTTGTTCTTAAACCTGTGGGGGCGTGCTGCTGCTGGGGCCCAGGAGGAACTGCCATGAGGACTTGGCTCCCTGGGCCCAGCATTGCCCCCTTGATCCCTAGAGGAACTTTTTGCTTGGAGCTTTGGTTTCTGTCTATCCTTCATGACTTTAAAGATTTCTCTGCTGTATCTAGCGCCTGTTTTTAAATTTGCCCAACAGAGGAAGAGCGTCTTGGGCTTTGGCTTACAGCGCTGGGCTGAGTAGCGTTTGGAAGGGAATCCCGACATGGAGATTCCCCTGCATTTGTGGCTCTCAGCAGCAGGAGCCTACCCCGCTTTATGCATGTTTTTCGCGGGTGCCCACCCCGCGTTTCTTCCGCTTACAATATGGCTGGCAGGTGCCCACCCCGCATCTGCACGGTTCTGGTGAGCAGGTGCCCACCCCACAATTGTTTTCACGAAGGCGGGTGCCCACCCCGCATTGCGGCCGAGAAGCTGGAGCCACCGAAAGAAACTGCCGGGCTGCGGCTGAGCGCAACCCAGCAGACATGCACCGTTGCCTGATGGTGGGTGAGGCGTAAGAAGGAAGCCGCCGGCGGAAATCTGGCCAGAGCCTCGCAGGCTCCACAGCAAAGTCCCGGGTCTCAGGAGGGGTCCCGGGTGAAGTAAGGAGAGGCGGCTGAGGCCGCCAAGGGCAGCGCGGGTCTCCCGTGAGCGAGGGAAGCCTCGCGTGCAGGAGAAATCTCACCGTTGGTCAGTGGGGCTCTCATAGAGACCGGGCGAAGAGAGGAGTCCGGAGCAGAAAGTCGGGTGAGTGGAGCTGGCTGGAAGGGGGGTGTATGTCAAGGCACGCTATCGTTGTCTGCCCCCATAGTTGCTCCCCCGAGGCACAGAGATGCCACGCCCCGTATTTTACTCACAGCTGCACCACACCAGCGCGGGCAGCTGCAACGTCTTGCGCATTTTTGTTTTAGGGAGTCCCTGAGTGGGACAGAAGAGGCATAGTGGTGCCAGTACTGATTTCCTTCCCCAGCTGCACCGCACCAGCGCAGGCAGCTGCGACGATGGCACACCTTTTGTTGAGAGAGCCCCAGTGGGGGCCCAGAAGGCCCTTTACTTTGTTTATTCACAGCTGCACCGCAACAGCATGGGCAGCTTCAACGTTTTGGCCATCAGCTCTTTTAGCGAGTGTTTCTGAATGAGACAGGAGTGAGATACACTCCTATGCCCCAGCGCAATGGCGTACGTGGATTCTGCTGCATTGGCAGCCGCCCTGACATTTGGGACATAGGGCATTTGAGCCCCTTTGAGAAGGCCAGTTGGCCAGGGGGACTGTAAGGTTGTTAGTGTGCCAGGCCCTACTGTGATTTATGTGGTGCGCAGGAAATGTGATTCATGTACTGTTTTATGCACCGTGATTTATGCCTCTACTGTGGTTTATGTTATGAGGTTTTGCATATTGTGGTCTATGCTTGGGAGGTTATTCCCCACTGTGATTTATCCCTAATGTGAGTTATGCTTAGGAGGTTATGGTCTAATGTGTTTAGGCTTATGAGGTTGGTGCATAATGTATTTTACGCCTGAGGTGATACTGTGCATAATATGGTTTGTGCTACAGGATGATGCTGAGTACAGTGTTTGCCAGTAATTACTGGTTGTGTTCTACGGTTATTATATCTTCTACATTTACTATGTTCACTTTGTGATGGTTCTGACAGTGGTCCATGTGGCCCGGTCATGTGTATATAATCCCCTGTAAATATTGCCTAGTACCAAGTGGCACAGTGTATATTGTGTGATTACTATTCTAATGTGTATTATGATAATAAAAGGCTATTTTTGACATAACCTTGTGTGGAGTTCCTTTTGTGGTGTGCCTAGTGTGTTGCTGCTGTGTGTGTGTTGCGCAAACGCTTTACACAGGGGAACAACCTTTACAACGCAACTGTTACAACGCACTACACTTACAACGCATTTTTTACAACGCATAATCCATTACAACGCACTACACTTACAACGCATGACACTACAACGCATTTTTAAAAACTACCTTTACAACGCATTCCATTACAACGCCTACCATTACAACGCATAATATTACACTACACTATCCAACACTTACTCTACTGTTGCACCCCCTGGAGTTAGAATAGTAATTTTTACCCCTACACTATCCAACACTTACTCTACTGTTGCACCCCCTGGAGTTAGATTAGTAATTGTTACCCCTATACTATCCAACACTTACCCTACTGTTGCACCCCCTGGAGTTAGAATAGTAATTTTTACCCCTATACTATCCAACACTTACCCTACTGTTGCACCCCCTGGAGTTAGAATAGTAATTTTTACCCCTATACTATCCAACACTTACCCTACTGTTGCACCCCCTGGAGTTAGAATAGTAATTTTTACCCCTATACTATCCAACACTTACCCTACTGTTGCACCCCCTGGAGTTAGAATAGCAATTTTTACCCCTATACTATCCAACACTTACCCTACTGTTGCACCCCCTGGAGTTAGAAAAGTAGTTTTTACCCCTATACTATCTAATACTTACCTTAAATGCAATTTAATATTATGCGTTGTAATGGTATGCGTTGTAAAGGTAGTTTTTAAAAATGCGTTGTAGTGTCATGCGTTGTAAGTGTAGTGCGTTGTAATGGATTATGCGTTGTAAAAAATGTGTTGTAAGTGCATGCGTTGTAAAAGTGTGCGTTGTAACGTCATACATCCCTTTACACATTGACTCCAGGATAAGCCTGACTGCTCGT
Organism: Triturus cristatus; assembly: GCF_964204655.1. NCBI lineage: Eukaryota > Metazoa > Chordata > Amphibia > Caudata > Salamandridae > Triturus > Triturus cristatus. The sequence continues at coordinate 1,181,880,404 of NC_140581.1, read as the reverse complement.
GCCAAGCTACCAAGGGGGTGAGCAGGCGTTATCTTCGGCGTGTAACTCTCTTGCCCTGACTAGAGTGGTGGTTTCTGCCTGGCTTTGGCGCAGGCCATAGCCAACCAGAAATCCCAACAGTCGTACATAGCAGCTGAGGCGGGTGCTTAGAGCTAGAGTGTCGTACATAGCTCCTGGGGTGGGTACGTGGAACCAGAGTGATGTACATACCAGCTGGGGCCAGTATGTAGAGGTAAAGTGTTGTACATAGTAGCTGTGGCGGGTTCGTAGAGCTAGAGTCTCATACATAGCAGCTGGAGCAGGTATGTCAAGCTAAAGTATTGCACATAGCAGAGGACATAGGACGTAGAGACTGGGTGTTATTGTTAGCCTCTGGTGCGGGTACACAGGTAGAGAAATGGTCACAGCAGCTATGGTGGGTATGTAGAGTTATATAAGTAGTAGCTGGTATGGATACACAGAGTTGACTATATTTACATGGTGGCTGGGGCAAGTACCTAGAATGTTGAACATAGCAGTTCGGAGGGTAGATAGTTAGGGTGGTTTATGTACCATGTTGTATGAAAAATTAACCTCTTTGTGCCCACCCCAGCTGCCATGTACCAGATGATGTCACTACAATTATACAGGTAAATACAACAGCAACACAAACTGTGTAAGGTGCTACATACAAAATTTGTACAAAACATCAAGATCTTGAACAGAAACTTGGTTACAGCTACAGACTACTCTATTTAACTTGCAGTGTCAGTTATTCAGTTACAATCTCTTCCTAATGAGCATTTATTGAGCAAAGCAAAGGACTTCACATGTCCATACACAACTGTGAACCCCAATGAGCTTTCTGAAAGATAACTTTAAGGCCAGCTAATTTTTTACATATATTAACGTGCAGATGGGGCACAGAAGGATAAAAACCTGTAAACTGGGCCTCAAATGGAACTCTGTTCATGTATTAATCAGTTTGAAGTCGTTAGAGAGCCAAAAGGTGCTATGGGGAAATAAACAGACGGTGTTGTTATTTGAACGAAAAACTAAATGGCGACAGAAGCTACCCCCGCATACCCTCCCCCAGTCTGTAAAACAGTCCAAATAACTACTTTTTTTCCACTGTGCCAGACAAACCTCAACAATCACCAAACAAATGATGTCCATCACACATCCAGACGTGCAGTGCCAGAGAAAGGCAACCACATGGAGAAAGCAACATTGCCGAACCTTTGTTTACATGCCTGCTTTGACTACACTCGCTTTTTAAAAGTGAAAGCACTCATGCCTGCTGCCCATGGGCAAAACAGGAAGATGAGGAAGTGGATGCCTGCTTGTTCCCCGGTGGGACGGTGAAGTGCACGAGATGACGAGCGCACTCAAGTGGATCCCTGCTTGTGCTCTAGGGACACTAGGTAGTAAGTGCTTTGTCCGGAGCGGGGAGAAGGAATAAAAGGCACATCAGGGGATCTCCAGGGAGATAACAGCCCGCTGAGCAAACAGCACTTGTGCAGCACTGTAACTTTAAAGCAAGGGTGTAGCTCTTGTAGTGACAGTTGAGGTGCTGACACGCTTGAAAGAAGTTCCAGCAAAGCGAATCAAAACAGTAATTGGGCTACGGGAGACTGTCATGTAGTTCCTACAAAGCTATATAGGATCTGCGCGTTTAGATAACATAAACTACGGGATTGGTGTCCAGACTGATTCAATTCATCCCCAAAGGATATATATGTTAGCCTTTAGCCCAGCTAGCTCACAGTGCCACCATAAGCCCCTACCCTTACCAAGGAGAAAATAGTTGCTGGCAACTATCGAACACGACAACCCTTGATCTTTCAGGGATTGTGGAAACAGTGCAGTACTTTACGGTCAGTCACTCGTACTCACTTAGCCTCAGAGAGATACATAGAATAAACGGTGGGGACGTTTTCAATAAGCATTTATTGAACCAGAGTCATTCTAGTATAAAACATGTTTACTGCGACAATCATTAGACAGAAACAGATGTATAAGATTGCAAGCACCAACAGAGTAAATAAAAGGTAGAATTCTACCATGGTGCTATAACAGTGAGTATATGCAGGCATATAGATACATGGCAGTAATCAAGTGTACTCTTACTATGCAGAACCTATATAAGTGTACCTAGCATGTATGTGGGTGTAAAGCCAAGAATCCCCTAGGAAAGAGCCAACCCCATTACCTGATGGAAGAGAACGAAGGACCCCGTATTGGTCTCGAGTTGGACACCCCGCAAGGGAAGTCAGACCACTGCATGCTGGATTTTCTACATGCAGGGATCTCAGTGTCTTGTGTCAGCGTGGAAGCTTCTCCTCTGGTTACCCAGTGAAGATGTGGTTCTTTTATACCCAAAAGGTACCCTCAGGGGTTCTACCTGGATATGTAATGGTTGCGATTATGTATAGTGGGCTTGTCGTCCAAGGATGACGATAGCAATGACTTTTGTAAGGAATTATTATACAGAATATGTTAATCCTGCTGTGTAGGTCCTGGGCATGGGATTAAGATATGATAATAAGAATCCTCTTGCATAATAAATGAGGCCAGTTTCAAGGAAACTGATCGACATTTATTCAGCACATAACTGGGTAAAAGGTCAGTGCTAGAACCATTATGCAGAGCAAGGTAGGACACATGTAGGTAAAAGGTCGTGTAGCTACCTTGGCCTAGATTGGGGTACACGGGGGCTCATAACAAGACGGATAAGAAAAGCACATGGTGAAGTACAGGAAACAGTATCCTGCAGCCAATAGAAACGGAAGAAAAGTAAGTGGCATGCAAAAGCAAGGGGGCGGGATGTAAGCCCTTTTAGAATTTATATTGAATACAATAGATTTCACATGCACAGCGCAAGCACTGTGCAGGCGAACACTACAATGAGATGGAGCCTTCACATCTGCATCAGAGTTTGGACGTAATGCCCATGCATATAACTTCCATAGCCTTGCACTTATGTAAGCACACATATAGAAGATTACAGTGAGGGCCTTATATCCTGTGTGTACATACCTGTGTCTCAGCTATGATTTGGTGAGGAAAGTTACCTGTCTAATACACCATAGTCTTACAATTTACAATTCGCTAAAGGAGCTAATCCCTGACTAAGCTGCATGTATCCTGTAATTCATGATATCAATTTTTTTTATTTAATTTCCTTTGACATCATCTGGATCAAACATAATGCAGCGATACTACCTTTACCCAATACGCCATAGATGTTCACTGAACTTTGAAGCTATAAACAGATAAGTGCCTTGTGGACACATTTATCTGACTGGACAGATAAAAGCCAGGTAATGGTTTGATCAGAAATCACTGATTGGTCAGAAACAGCCATCGCATTCAACAATTCTGGTAATGATAACTAGATTATTAGCAAAAGCAAACAAAAGACAATTAAGCAAGAAAATAGTCCTACAATATGCAAAGTCAATAGGTTATATTCTCCTACGATATCTGCTAAGGGCACTGCCCGCACGTTCTCAGCATCCCAAAGGAAGTACTCATTTGTCCTTTCCAGAAAGTCCCACCATCATGTTTTCTCTCTGTAAAAGTCTGTATCCTGGCTCACTAAACAGGGTCTTTAAACTAGTACCAGTAGAAACAAAAATTGAAAAAGACACCTTCGATTCACAAGACGTGCTCTGGAATTATTAGTGTGAATTACCACTGTAAACCAAAATAGCAATCACGCAGGCCTATACATGGTACTAGCACATACATGTTAATAAATGAGCATGTGTAAATCTGAAAGCCTAACAAATTTGTGGAATCTGTTAACTAATAGCATGATTATATTGTGTTGCATTACTGTACTGTCATAGCAGGGCACTGGTCACAGGCTAAACCAGCAACATTTTAGATCAACACCCCAACGTTGGGCAGAGGGCTTCTGTTTCCAGAGCTCTTAATCTGGCATTTTGAGCACCAATATGTGAAATGCTTGAAACCTTTGGGGTTTAAGTGTTCCAGAAAGAACTATAAAAATCATTAGAACATTGGAATGTTGGGAGCTCCATTGAAGACAATGGAGTGCTACCTGCTTCAAGGGGCCGGTAAAGGCCCGCAGAGCAACATGCCAATGTTTTACAAAGGCCTCTCAGAGCTCTAGGGGATTTAAATCCCCTCGAGCTTCGAGAAGCCTTTGTTTTATTTGTTAGAACTTTCTGCCCTCTAGTGGCAGAATGTTCTAATGGTCTTATAGCCCTTCGTAGCAGGGCTATACCGGCTATTAAAGTCCCGTCCCTTGTAAAAATACCTCGCCTTCGGCTCGGGCCTTTAACGCAGGAGCGGGTCTTTAATAGACGGTATAGCCCGCTACGGCGGGCTATAAGGCTATAATATATTTCACAATGTGTGTTTAACAGAATGTCGTTTTTTAAACAAAATTAACAGAACTGTAGTAAAAAAAATTGCTTAACTGAACTGTGTCGGTTACTTAGTTGAGACTAGAAACCCGAAGACATCCACGCTTTTTGTGGAAGAATACTTGTTTGGGCTTTATTTATAAATACAAAAATACATGTGGAAAACGCATGGAAAAATGTGTTTAAAAAAATAAATGTGGATAAATGTCAACAAAAAGCCCTGTAAAACCAGGATCCTAAATTATAATATTTTCCTTAAAGAAAAATCATGTGACTTAGCACATAGATCCTTTTGTGTAAAACAACATCTGCAAACACTGTGTAAAGAAGCACCTACAAACAACGTATAAAACAACATCTGCAAACGTACCTTTATTTGTTGAATAATTGTTTGCAAATGCTTGTCATCTTCAAACATTGTGGTTAGGCTTGGTCCTTCTCCGCAGGTTTTTTCCTCCGGCTTGTTGTTTATGATGGGGCGAGTAAACGCCTCAAAATAGGGATCAGGAACCAGATTGGAAACCGACAGGACAGTTTCCTGAAACTGGTGAATGACATCTGAAATTGCATCCTAATGGAAAATAAAACCACAAAGGTTACATATTATAGTAGCAACACTGTACAGTTTGAGGCAATAAATGTATGCAATCCATCAACTATTCATTCTCCTCCAAACAAAAAATAAATAATTGACTCTTGTCCTTAAGAGGAAAGTCAGAGGTGGTGGATTCCACTAATTAACATTAAATGGCTTACATTATGCCTGAAAAGGTAAAAAATAAGCAAACAAGAATATAAAGGCCTGCAATTGATTTCACTAATCATCTACACTAAAAAGTGGAGATTGAGGATGACAAACTGACCCATATGGAAGTGACTAAAACAGTGGGCATTTGTTGTAGTGTTAAGACGACTAATCACTTCACACCTGTTCTAACTTTCTAATAGAAATAAACTGTCCTTTCAGGCCTTTCTTATTTTTAATTTTTTTGTCATATACTCTGTTATAATTTCTGTTATGTACTATGGATGTGAGGATAATGAAAATATGCTGCAATCCAAAAGCTGGGCTAAGCATACACATGCAAACTTATTATAGCTGCATTTTCAAGAATTGAGAAAACTGGAGATTTACTTTTTATATGAGAACCCAGAATCAGACATAAAATCCAGCAAATATAAGCTTCCCCGTGCAACCATCTTCATACTGCAAACAACCATGTAAAACAAATAGTAGCCATCACATAAGGATAAAGTGATCAAATAGATTTTTCCAGGAATATAGTGAGGAAAGCTTTCCTAGATACAATCTCCTCGGCTATCATTCTTTTTGTAGAAAGTCTCAATGTTGTGTCATAGTGTTGGAGTGTGTAAAGAATTGAATATGTTTTCTGCCATCAATAATGGAGTCATCTGAAAAGATATTAAAACAGATCCATGCCTGTTTCTTTAAAATATAAGTTTAAGGCATGACACCCTTACTGAGGTACGATATCAGTTTGTTCAAATTTCTCACAGCAGAAAAGTGATCAACAATCTGACCTCGGAAACAAATGCAAACTATAAACAAATCCACGTATCTATTAGTACAATTGTTAATATATAAAAACGATCAGAAGTTTGGAAGCAAACCTGGAATTCCTCTAAAGATGGCTCAAATAACAGTGCTTGAATTTCCAAAATAACTTCTGTGAGAAACATCGGGACAGGTTCTTCTTCAGTCTGACCTGGAGGCGCAGGCACAGGGGCAGGAGTAGCAGCTACAGGATCTACCTAAACATAGGCAGACAATTTGGAAACATAAAACCACAAAAACATCACAAAACAGGGCCTCACTTAAATTGAAAATACCTTTCCAGATCGTGATGTATGGCATGGAAAGCTGTAGCCTAGAAAGTCAGCTTGACCAGTATACTAGAGACAGAGAATAGTGATAAAAATGAGCTGACTGATCCTTCTAGGATTCACTAGATATGTCTTCATTTTTTTTAACCAGACTCTCATCAATTGCCAGCAGGCCTGGCGAATGAAGATCTTCCATGTGAATGCTCTGCCTACATCTCCCCAGATTGAAGTCTTTTAGAGGAGGTGCAACCTCTACAAGATGAATGAGTGGTTCAGATGATATGCTGTAGAAGATTAGAAACACACTGCGAAATGTTGTAGGGGGTGTGTGACAAGCTGATTGCACACTAGCAATTGGACTTAGATCACGAGATCACTTTACTGAGATATGTACAGTCAATAGATGGCCAGCCTTGACTAGATTTTTTATAGTCTAATGATACAGTGCAAATTCATCAAAGATCGAATAAACAAAATGCATTTATATTTTGACTTTTACATATAAATATCTTTCAATATCTAATTCAGAATCTGTATTAGACCCTGTTATATCATTCATGTTAGTCATGTGCTGATTCCAAGCCTATACCTAGCATTGATTCTGTAGAGCTATTCGAGTCCATCCTAAAAGCAGGCTAGTAATAAAATTTAAGTATTCTTTGCTCATATTTCACATGCTTTCCCAAATATGTCTCAGGTCTTGTTGTTTATATATCAGTTGTTCCTGAAGTATTGTTGAATTTTCTATTTTCTAGTCTGGATCAGACACCTGGACCAGATTAGACCCAGAGTCAAATTGTCTTCTCTGGGTTTTGTAAATTTCGATTTAGGAGCTTTGAAATGAACTGTGCTCCATGTGTGAAGCAGAAACTGTCTGCACTGTTTCATACTAGGGATCTGTATCTACCACCCTCTGAAGTTTGTTGTCTTCAGTCCCCCTTATATAAAGGATTCAGAAGGTCCCTCAAAAGCATAGTGGTTTAAAGAGAAAAGGAGTCTTTAGCAGTGCATCAGATGTACCTTTTTTCCGGGTGGTTCAGGTTGTTGTTCTGAATTCCAGCTCTGTATGACTTCATTAGGTGGTGTATTCTTTAGCTTCTCTAACAAATACTCCAACAGGGTTGTGACAGACTTCACAGCCAAGATATGCATGGTGTTCACTATGAGATAGTCTGCTAGGCGAATGAAGCTGAAGAGAGAAAAATGTGTGGGTTATGTTCAAATTTTTACCTAGTCTTAATGGATTTCAAATTAAACCTGTGGTACACAGTTGATCCTGCCACTTGAATATACACTTGGTTCCCTAGTATTGTAGTGGTTTGACTACGTCAAAGACTTGCAGACATTAAAAAGTAGCACGCCCTCTCCGTGGAACACTATGTGATGGAATGCAGTTCGTGCCACCAAAGGAGCTGAGAAAAATCATGATCATTACGCGGTCCTCCTCCCTTAAAATGGTCGACCTTACAATTTTCTTTGCATCACATTTAAATTTTTCAGCCTTCTCTGTGAAGCCAGCTTGAAAGCAGTAGTTTAAAATCTACATGTTTCATTTAAAATGATTGTTTTTCTTTTGGGTGCAATGTTAATGTCAAATTAATTACTTAAAACGAGGTTAGCCAAAGTTGTTGTGCGAAAGATCCCAGTGCTGCTACCTGACAGCTGAACAGTGAAACATTTCTGGTCAAAATGTGAAATGCTTTTTAAAACCGAATTAACATTAATGTGAGAAACTTTTTAAAACCCAAATAACAGTTGTTGAACAAACCAGAAAAAGACAGGAAATAACCCAAAGTCGACACATCGTGATTTCCCTCCTCCAGGTGTGTGTTTTGACAACTGGCCATAAGGGAAAGCGTGATGGACGTATTGCTCACAATTCACATGACAATTAACATACTACTAGATGTGTTTCTGATGTTGAAAACCCCCCAGAAGATTTTAACCACAATGTTAGACAAAAGTATACTTTCGGTAATGCAATGCTGGAATTGACAGGTATTGTTTCCAGATTTCTTAATTTTTGGAGTATTTCAGCTGCAGTTGAGGACTCAAGAATGTTTTTAAACACTGAGTGACAGGGCTGGCGGTGCTACATATGTTCCTTTATGCCTTACCGGCGACAAAACAAGATGGTGTCCCAGTAGATAAACAGGGCAGCTTTGCCAAACGCATTTAGTGGCTGGAACTTTTCATTATGCTAGACATCAAAAAGATGGCAGCATTGGCAATAAATACTCTGTAAACTCAATACAGTATCGATGGGGATCATGGTGCACAAATTTTTCTTTTCATGGATAAGGTTCACTCTGCATATTCTCTACTTCTGAAAGTTTCTGTAGCATCACCTAACAATTTGGATCGGGTGGGGGGGGCCTCAGATAATAATATGCAGTAAAGAAGTATGTTGAGCCACCGGTCTTCATCTGCGCTGGCATACCGTGCAAGAAATGGAGTTCACAAATGTATCGAGAGAGCACCAAGTAGCGGCCTGGACAATCTCCTGTAAGAGCATCCTTTACTATAAAGCAACAGTGGCCACTCTACTCGTAGTAAAATGTATGGGCATTCCCTCTCTTGAGGTGGGTGCCTCATAGCTCTTCCTTATGCATGCCATGCACCACCTAAAAATTGGTCTAGTAGGTAGAGCCTCCCCAAATCCTGCGATGGATCTGGCAGTAGGGGGAAATCTGGCAAGTGAATGAACTGATTTCCATGAATTGAATGACTAATTCCTGCCATTCATGTGTTGGAACCTTAGTATGCCTCCCATTAGCGAGACTTTGTAATCTACTATCACTGCATGGCTTTTGTACTACGCACTGACTTGACATGCTGCGGTATTGTTCTAATATCTCTTTTGTAAATACAAAAGCACTTGTCCCTTCAACCCCGAGGATAATTATTAAACAGCATTTGGACACATTAAAAACGGTGTAATGGAAGAATATCTGTCTATCTAAGGATACCTCCACTGTATTATAAAAACTGGATGGAAAATGTCTTTCTCGTCACATACATGATATTAACCATTGGGTCTAGTATGGACCTGTTATGCAACAAGCAATATATTGTAACTGTCCCTTGAATGACTCACATCAACTGTTGTTTCCATATATCTGGATTTTATTGCATTTTCTATCTTTCTTGTCCGCATTTTAGTTGCTTTTCATTTCCGGTATATATATTGGCTCAAGAATATTCATCTACTGCAGGAAATTTTTTACATCAAATGATTTTAATTCAATTTTCTATATGTTGTTGGGCATTATAAACCATTATTAACCTGTAAACAAAAAAAACGATAGATGGAAAGCTTGAAATAATCTCCGCCACTGGTAATTACTCAGGCTGCATCCCAATCCATCGTCACTTTTATGGATACTTTAGTGTGTCGCCCTAAGTGGGACGGGTATGGCCAGATGTGGGTCACATGCACACTGTGTCACTGGAACCAAGCTATACCTGGCTGACGAGCCCTAACTAAGGCAAAACTGGTCCTAGGTTGTTTGTGTTGCTGTCAAGGGAGGAGTTGGCTTGGCAGTTCAGGCTGGGCTGTACCCATTGGAGCAGGGTCAAGAATGATATGTATATGGCTGGGTCGAAACTTAGGTGGCATGCTGTGAAAAATAATGATGGACTGGGATACAGCCCAAGTAATTACCAGTTGCTGACATTAATGCAAGCATTCCATCCATCACTTTTTTGTATATTTTAGTGGGTCGCTCTAAGAGGGAATGATATGCCCAGACGTGTATCCCCTGCACACTGTGTCACTGGAAAAAAGCTGTACCTGGCTGATTAATTAGGGTGAAACAAGCCCTGGGTTTTTGTGTTCTGGTTTAAGGAAGATCTGGCCTGGCAGTTCAGGCTGGTGTTCCCACTGAAGCAGGGTCAAAACTGATTTACATATGGCTGGGTCCAAACTGAGGTGGCATTGTGCGCAACATAATGATGGACTGGGATGCGGCCCGCGTAATTGCAAGTGGCTGAAATTAATTCATGCATTCCATCCATCACTTTTTTGTATATCTTTATTCACTGATGGCACTGTCACCAGGGTGGGGGTGAGGGCAGAAATGGTTCTAAGTTCATGTTTAAAATATCTGGGCCTGCTTCACAAAGATAAACTTAAGTTGTGCAAGTTTACAATTTTTTTGTATTCGTAAACTACGAGTTAATAGTAAGTTTACGATTGCAGGGACTCCGCTGTCCAGGAAGAAAACTCAGCGATAAAAAGATAAATCTGCCCTATCACAAAAGTGCACGTTTACCTTTGTGAATCCGGACCTATCAACTTTGTAAATCAGACCCTATTGCTTTTAATAAGTACTTCTCAATCTATAACGTGACGTATTAATATCAAAGCTTTCACATATTAAAGAAATACACTTTTTTGAATTTTGAAGAGACACAGATATTTTACACAATGTCTATTGTAGGATTTACATAGCAGACATTTTGAGGGCTCGGCTCATGCATGGGCTCTAACAGCCAAGCCAGGCCCTTGGCTCGGCTCTCCCTGTTAATTTGTTGCCTCTCTAATGTTGGGATGATTCCAATTATTGTGATATAGTGGATAAACAAAAGGAAGTGAATGACTGTGGTCAGTCAGATGTAAACAGAGTCAGAAAAAGCTTAAGATATTCGACAAGACTCTATGAATAAAAAGTTTGAAATCAGTAAGATTTAGGGATGAGGAATTACAAAAGAGGGAATGAAAAAGAAGAATGATAGCAAAATATCTTCCTGAGAAAGAGTACCTCTATACAGGTGATATTTTAATTAGATTAAATATGATCACTGTTAAATTGGAAACACTTTTCTTATTTACAGTTCTATTTGATCTTCACAATCTTTACTATATTGTCTATATGTACCACTTGGTTGAAGGATTCCTTCTAGACGTGAAAGAACAAGCATTGTAAGAAAGTAAACCCTGCGCAAAGATGAAGAACAGGACGTTGTTGAAGTTCTAAGCTAAATAAATGTCTCTCATACACTTCCATGATAAGGGACAGTGAACAAACAAACCATCGTACAGCAGAGTTTGAAGAAGAAGTGAGTCTGGGTCATTCAATCACCACACAGCTCCACAAGGCCGCAGCAGTGCCTAATGTCCTTGGGCAGAGCCCACAGCAGCTCCCGTATTCCTCCACTGTGGACCCTGCCAACTGTGGGCATTGCCAGCCTCTGCTACCAGAGACCTGCTCAGCAGTGTCTGCTTGTTTCCATAGGGCATATACGGTGACACCTATGGTTTCCCCATGATCTTTCTGGCTGGCCCTGTATAGAGTGGTGCCTGCCATGCCCCTAAAAAGCATGGCCTCACTTAAACCTAACACAGTCTCTCTTCAAGGTGACACTGCTTGTTTTGTTCTACATGGCACATCCACCTTTGTTCCCTGTAATAGCACCTTTGACGGCATGCTGGAGAACACAACTGCTTCCCTTGGCAGTGGAGGTGGTTTGGTTGTTGGTGCTGCTTGCTATGTTCTTCCTGAGTGCTCACATCTCTGGGGGCTTAGCTACACATTTTGTCCCTCATACTGCCATTTTGGCTTCTTTTTTTCCTTACTCCACTAGTCCAGTTCCTGAACCAATTTTGGAAAGGTTCTGAGGAAAATGATTTTCCTCATCTTATACTGCCTTAAATGATAGTGGCTCACTTGGTGTACTCTTAAACCTTTTGTCCTAGATCACAGTTTCCTGTGATTATAATATGAGCTGAGCTTTAGCATTCAGTGTGTCGTAACTCTTCCTGAATGCTCTTCAGTTTGTTCCTTACTTGGATGATTCTGGTCATTATCGATTCTGTTTCCAACTTCCTGCCACACCGCTGCCAGCTGCCTTGCCTCCACATGCAACCACTAGAATGCTGTCAATTGTCTAGAGATTTTCTTTCCTAGAATTCAGGTTATTTCCACTGAAGGGCTAGATTGTTAGCTAGTGCTTGTCCAGTCCTTGGAAATGGCTTGCTTTAAAAGACCATGTCAAAGACATGGCTGTGGTCTGTTACAAACAAAACAAATCGCTTATAATACTGGTGCATCCAAAATGTTGGCGTTATAAGTTTTCTTCTTCTTGAATATGTCATTTCCAACTGTGAATTGTGCTTTTCCACACTAGATAGTGGACTTCTATTTTTCAATAAAAATGCCTACCTTATGATTAGATTTACTTTATATTTTGTATAAACTATTTTTGGTTTAGCTTGAGGCTCAGATTTACAAAGATTTTTCATTGAGTTTGCGTTACTTTTTTAACACTAACTGGACACAAAGTCTGATGTTGGGATGTAGGATGGAATGCAAATAATAAGTTGCACTGGATTGTAACCCAAAGTAACACAAAGCTGCGTAGTGCGCTGTCCTGTAATACTTTATGTCAAAGATAATTCCATGGGTGTTGGCAAAGGATTGTAGAAAAGGATTTCCACCCTAATCCTGCTCATCCCAATGGCAGGCATAAAGAGGAGAACATTTTGAATTTCTCATTGTTTTCCCCCTCTTTTTATGTGTACTGCATTCTACAGCATACATTTCTGCACAGAAAACAAGTTACTCACTTTCGGTGACACATTATCTGGTAGAGAGAATCTCTTACTGCAGATTCCTTCCCTTTTAATTTCCAAGGCGTCAGACTGCAGCCTGAAAGTTTTGCATGAGCAGTACCCCTGCGAACATTAAGGTGGCTCCGTTCTGCTCCGTGTGGCTTTGGCTGACACCGGAAGTGTCGTTGCTGTCACCTATATAGGCGCCACCCAGGTGTGTGGATGTTAGTTTCTTTTCACGACTCTCCACGTCAGGAGCAAAGAGCCATCAACTAAACTGACAAATGCATGTCCAAACTAGGGCCCTAAAAAAAGGGGAGCAACCCTAGCCCAAATAATGTGTCAGCAGAGTGGAGAGGCATGGTTGGGTCTGTAAGGAATCTGCAGCTTGAAATTTTCTCTACCAGATAATGCAATACCGAAGGTAAGTAACTTGTTCATCTGATAGAGACCTCGAGCTGCAGATTCCTTACCTTTGAAATGATACCCAAGCCATACCATCCTAGCGGTGGGCTGCGGACAAATTACTAAACTAAAAATTGCTGCAGGACCGAACAAGCAAAATGCCCATCATGCAGCCCTGACTGTCCAGGCAGTAGTGTTTAGCAAACCTGTGTAGGGACACCCATGTTGCTGCCTGGCAGATGTCCAAGACTGGAATCCCACGAGCTAAAGCCGCAGTCGCAGCTTCTCCCCTGGTGGAATGCGCCCTTCAGCTCTCAGGAGGCTGTTTTCTAGCCAGGGCGTAGCAGATATTTATACAGAGAACAACCATGTGTGAAATGGACTGTTTCCATACTGCCCAACCTTTTTTAACTCCTACAAAGCCTACGAAGAGTTGGTTGTCTACTCAGAACTCTTTTGTGAGGTCAAGGTAGAATGACAGCGCTTGTTTGGGTCCAGACGGTTGAGTCGCTCCTTTTCTTTAGAGGGTTATAGAGGAGCATAAAAGGTGGGCAGTGTGACCGATTGACCCAAATGGAATGTGATCACCACTCTAGGTAAGACAGTGGTCCGAGTGTCAACCACTATCTTGTCTGGGAATATCATTAGCTAGGGAGGCATGGATGATAAAGCCTGCAGCTCACTCACCCTCCGGGCAGATGATATTGCCACTAGAATGGTTGTCTTGATGGTAGGCAGCCAGAGGGGACAATCATGTAGTGGCTTAAAGGGAGCACACATGAGGTAAGTGAGAACCAGATTCAGATCCCACTGAAGCATGATAAAGGGTGAAGGGGCAAGCATATGTACAAGCCCCTTCAGAAACCTATGTACAATAGGGTACTAGGCAGCCACAGGAAAACGGACAGAGTAGACATAACCTTTGAGAGTGCCCTGAGCAGAGTCCTGCTGGGCAAGGGAAAGAATAAGGAGAAGAATATCAGAAAGAGGGTCAGAAAGAAGATCAATAGACTCTTCTGTACAATAATTTACAAACCTTTGCCAACGGCAAGCGTATACAATTTTGGTATAGGTCCGCCTGGCCACCAGAATAACTTTACAAACCTTGGGAGGAAGGTAAAAAGCTGCCACCCAATCTCCAAGCAAGGGGAGGTGGAGAGTTGACAGGTTCAGGTGAGGACCCTCTTCTGCTGCTTCGACAGAAGATTCACTCTTAGGGGCAACCTGATTAGAGGATCGGTGCTCATTTTCAGAAGCTCAGGATACCAAACTCTCCATGCCCAATCCGAAGCCAAAAGAATGACTTGGGCCCTATCGTTCCTGATCTTCCTGAGAACTCTGGGCAGGAGTGGTATAGGCGGAAAGGAGCACAGAAGGCCTCAGCTCCACTGGTGATGAAAAGCATCGCCGAGCAAAGCTGCTCTGGAAACTCCAACACGCAATACTGCTGACATTGTGCGTTCTCTTCGGAGGTGAACAGATCTAACCAAGGCTTCCCCACTGCTAAAAGAGTCCTTACGCAACCTTCGAACAGAGATGCCATTCGTGATCCACTAGGCATCGATGGCTGAGTTCATCTGCCCTGGCATTTAGACAGCCTGCCAAGTGTTGAACCACCAGCATTATGTCCTGCTGTTCAAGCTATGTCTAGAGACGCAGGGCCTCTTGACAAAGGGTCCAGAACTCCACCCTGCCCTGCTTGTTGCAGTACCACTTTGGGGTGGTGTAGTCGATGAACACCTACACTAACTTCCCCAATGCTAGCCAGATCACCCGGAGCTCCAACAAGTTGATGTGGAACCTTGATTCCACCGGAGACCAGGGTCCTCTGAACTCCACCTCTTCTACATGGCCTCCACATCCCAGGAGTGATGCATCTGCCACTACTGTGAGATCTGGTTGAAGAAGGCAGAGGGGTCTGCCTCTGACTCAATCGCAGTTTGTTAGCAACCACTGCAGGTCCTCCTCAGTTCCCTCCGAGTTCTGGACCACATCGAAGAGATTCCCCTTATGCTGTCCCCACTGGAACTTCAGGTCCCACTGCAGAGCCTGCATATGCCATCTGGCATGATTTACCAACAGGATGTAGGTGGCCATGAGACCCAGCAGCCTCAGAGTCATTCTCACCGAAATCCAGGATCGAGGCTGAAACATCAGTGTCATAACCTGAATATCCTGGACTCGCTTCTCAGGAGGATAAGCCCGAAACTGCACTGTGTCCAGAACTGTGAAGTTCCTACTTACGTTTCCGCAGGAACGCCATGCAAAGACAAGAGGTCCCAACTTCCCCTGGTCACGTATCGTACCCAACTGAGTTAAAGCAACAACAGTAAACCAGGGGAAGAAGGGAAAACAGGGCAGGAAGTGTCCCATGACGTTCCCCACTCTAGGACAGGACCAAACAGCCAGAAGAAATCTCAGCCAAACAAAGACAGAAAGTGTAAGTATGTAAAGACTATGCTGAATCTAAAAAGGTGATAGAGGGAAATATA
This sequence comes from Triturus cristatus, assembly GCF_964204655.1. Taxonomy (NCBI): domain Eukaryota; kingdom Metazoa; phylum Chordata; class Amphibia; order Caudata; family Salamandridae; genus Triturus; species Triturus cristatus. Next base: position 1,181,864,733 of record NC_140581.1, on the reverse strand, counting down.
TGCGACTCTAAGGTACCCGAATAGTTCCCTACTTCAACTTAATACCGACAGATTGTTCGAGTGGGGTGTAATTCTTTGTCTGCAGAAATTGAAAATGAAGGGCGTAAATAAGGAGTGTAGTAAAGTAATGAAAGAAAAAATAAAAGGAGAGCACACTGAAACACACCTATGGACTAATAGTAATGACCCACTATGACAGGACGCCTTACTCAAGAACTAATACCCTAATATCTATTTATTTATTTATAAAGCGCAACATTAATACGTAAGGATATCACAGCGCTAAGGAGAGCACATCCTAAATGAGAGGGTTCCAGGGAAGGGTTCCCAGGTGATGAGTCAGTCCTTGGGAAGAAGATGCGTTTTTAGTCCTTGGGAAAAAGATACGTTTTTAGTTTTTCCTAAACATCGTGTAGTTGTCCATAAGTCGAAGTTCAAGAGGACGTTCATTCCAGAGTGTTGCAGCAAGATGAGAGAACGAACGAACTCCCACTCCAGACTTCCTGATACGTTTGGTTACTGCCCGTGCCTGATGGCGTGACCTCAGGTTTCAAATGGGTGCGTAGAATTCGACTCTGTCTTGGAGAATTCTGGGTCCTAGATGATGTAAGACCTTATATGCATGACTCAACAGTTTAAATTTGGCCCTTTGTCTGACTGGGAGCCAATGGAGTGTCCTCTCAGAGGCTAAGCTGTACTTACTCTTGTTGCATACCAATTTGGCAGCTGCAATCTGGACCAGCTGTAGTAGAGAGATAAGATAGTCCGCCATGCCAACAAAAAGAGCATTCCCATAATCGATCCTACTTATAAGTAGGGCATGGGCAGGGATTCTCCTACACTCTAAAGGGATCCCAAAGCTCCCCCCGCAGAGTGCACGTTCATGATCCTGTATAGTAAGTGCACAGTCAACAAGAATGCCCAGATTCTTTGCAACTTGTTTGGGGGTGGGGCATTGCCCAATGAGAAGGGCCACCTGGTTGTATTCCAGACAAAATGTGCTCCACCAAAAAGAAGAATCTCCGACTTGTCTGCATTTAACTTCAGACAGTGGTCAGACATCCAGGCTGCAATTTCTGAAAGACGGCTAGTGAGTCTGATCCTTGTGTCATCGTGTCTATCAAGAGCGATCATCAGTTGAGTGTCGTCTGCATAAAAGCAGATACTGATGCCCCATTTTGCGCAGATTTTAGCTAGTGAGGACACGTAATCATTAAAGAGGGTAGGGCTCAAGGAAGCTCCCTGTGGTATGCCATATTTGTTTGGTACTGGGGTTGAGGAAAAGGCGTCCAACTCTATGGTTTGTGTTCGGTTGTTTAGAAAGGAGCAGAGCCACTGAAGGGCTTTAGAATGTACACCTTTCTCATACAGGATTTTTAGCAGGCGGTTGTGTGGGATGCTATCGAAAGCCGACGACAAGTCCAGCAGGATCAGGGCAGCGGCTCTACCCTGGTCGACCACACACCTGATGTTGTCTAGTACTGCCAGAAGAGTTGTCTTGGTGCTATTATTAGCTCGAAAGCCGGTTTGGGTGATGTCCAGGAGTTCATTAGACTCAAGGTAGATAATTAATTGCTTGTTTACCAGCTTCTCCTTCACTTTGGATAGGTATGGAAGCTGAGATATGGGTCGATAGTTTGCTGGGTTTTGGACATCGGTACCCACTTTTTTTTAGTAGGGGAACTACTGTGGGTTTTTCTAAATCTCTAGAAATACTGCGGTGTGTAAAGATTGGTTGAGTATTTGTGTGACGTAAGGGCATATGGTTGGAGCAATCCGGGAAAAGACAAAGTGGGGGCGCGGGTCTAATGGGGAGCCTAATTTGACTTCAGCCATTGCTTTTTCCATCTCCTTCTCTTTAAAGGGGTCGAAATTTCTGAGATGGACTCGGGCATCAGGATGTGGTTTAAAGTTCCCCAATCTAGGTTGTCCGGCAAATGCTGCTCCTTAAATGAAGAATACATTTCCGCAATTATATCGGCAAACAATTTGCTGAGGGCCTCGCATCCCTAAAGGGAGGGTGACAGGGCTTGGGACAAGCTGGCAGGGTTACAGAGCACTTCAACTATTTTGTAGAGCTCTTTCGGTGAACTACTATTGTCATTCACGCGTTTTGCAAAATAGATCTTTTTGGCGGTTGTAATGGCAGTGTTATAGTGTCTCATCTTCGCCTTGTATAACTGTCTATCCATGTCTAGTTTGGATAGTCGCCACTTGTGCTCAAGAGTTTTAAACCTTCTTTTCAGAATTTTGAGATCGATAAAATACAATTTTTCCAATTTTGTTCTACCTTGGGATTTGTTCCCAAATTTAGGGGCACAGAGATCGAAGGTGTTGGAAATTTCTGTAAGGAATTTTTCTATGCTAATGTGTAAAGGTAATGACATCAAAGCATCATGATCTTTCAAAGAAAAATGGTGCTTAAATGTGTCAGGGGTTACAAGCCTCCAGGCTCTTTTTGTCACTGCTGATGATATTTGGGGGCGGATTAATTTCGCCGGGAGGCTAAGAGTGAATAGGATCAGGAAATGGTCTGTCCACGATAGGGGTCTTATTTCTGATATGTTGGTAGCTTCTACATTATAAAACACAAGGTCCAGGGTGTGCCCGGCAATATGTTTGCGTTCCACAATCCACTGTTTTAATGGCAAGATCTTCATGTTGCTATCAAGATGCTTAGCCACGTGGTCATTAACATCCTCAAAGGGAACATTAAAATCTCCTATTAATAAATAGCTCTTGTGTTTCAGACATAAGGGAAATAACTGAATGAGGAGCTGTGTGCTAAAGTCTGGTTTGTAGCCGGGTGCGTTGTAGATAATTGCACCCCCAAGTATGTTATGAGTACCATTTAGTATTTGAAAAGCAAGGATTTTATGCTTCCCCCAACTGAACCACTGTTTCGGGGAGACACGCAAAACAGTCCTTGAAAATTATGGCAATACCGCCTCCTTTCCTGCCTATTTTATCCTGTTTCAGTAGTTTATAGCAGTTGGCAGGACAATGGCGATGTCTGGAGAGTTGTTAGCATCCAACCAGGTCTCCGTGATAAAAGCCAAATCTGGCTTTAATTCTGCTAACAAATCCCAGATTACAGTCAAAAGTTTCGGTACGAATCTAGAATTAAAATAGATACATTTCAAGTGGGGGCCAATCAGGGCAGTTTTATTTTGTGACCAGTTAAGATGCTACACCATCTATCTAAAGTATGTACATGTGAATGAGATATAGAGCTATACTAACATTCCACCTTAACGTCAGGTAGAACTAACAGGAATTCCTTTTCACTCTCAGGAATAATCCTAATTAGAAATAAGAAAAAGAAAGGAAAAAACAAATCTCCACGGACAAGGGTCGCGACGAGATAAGTATTAAAGTTTATATAACATTATTTGCATGTTCAGTGCAAACAGCGCTGTTACCGTAAAGTAGTGAGTGATTACTGTTTTCTTGTTTCCTTCTCTTTTGTGTTTTATTGTAGTGGAACTGGGGATTCGTCTAAATTGCTGCTACACGGGAGCCGAGGACTTGTCTCCACTGCAGCGACACGGGAGCTGATGAACAAAACATCCAGAAAGCCACCAGGAGAGTAAGGTAGACACCAGGACGTCAAGAGTAGGAGGCGCGACGATGAGAGGAGCAAGAACGCCAGCAACCCGATGAAGGACCAGAAGACACAGGAGGAACATAATCCGGAAGCACAGGTAAGTGAACCGGAAGAGAATTAGCCGATCCCAAAGCTGGAATGCGAAGCGTTCCAAAACGGGATCAGAGGAGCTTTTTACTTCTCTGCCGATGCCCACGTATGTGATGCAGTAGAACCGACAATCCCGACAGTACACTCCCTATGGCCCCCCCTACCGGCTTAGGTTTCTCAGGATAACGTCTATGAAATAGACGTAACAAGCGAAATGTGTTGCAATGACTTGCTGGTTCCCAAGTGCGATCCTCAAAACCATAGCCTTTCCAGTGTATGAGATATTGTAACCTGCATCTCACCCTCCTTGAGTCAATGATAGTCTCGACCTCATATTCAGGTTCGTTATCAATGATCACTGGAGCTGGACAAGTAGGTATGCGTGTGCCAGCCTATACAGGCTTCAGTAGGGAGATGTGGAAAACCGAGGGTATTTTCAGTGTAGCAGGGAGGTCTAGCTTCATGGCAACAGGATTGATAATCTTACATATCTTCTAAGGGCCAATAAATTGAGGTTTGAATTTACAGGATCCCTTCAAGGCAAGGCTTCTGGTAGATAACCTTACTTCGTCTCCTATGGCATAAGCAGGTTCCGCACGTTGATGGAGATCCGCTTTTTCCTAATACACAGACTTAGCTATTTCTAGGATCTCTGCAGCTATCTTCTGTATGTCATGCAAATTTTTCACAAAGTCAAGAGCAGCATGAGCAGGATGAGAGAGAGTGGGGATTGATAGTATGGACCGGGGGTGAAAACCATAGTTGCAACAGAAAGGAGAGTAATTAGTAGAAGAGTGACAACTGTTATTATAAGAAAATTCAGCTACCCATATGAATGTGTCCGAATCTGCTGTAGAAGCTGACATCTTAAGTATTTTTCCAAACATTGATTTACTCTTTCGGTCTGACCATCCATCTGAGGATGATGGCCAGAGGAAAACCTGACGTCAATCTGTAGTAAGGCACCTATCCCTTTCCAAAAGTTAGAAATAAATTGAGAACCCCCGTCTGACACCAAAACAGAGAGAAGACCATGAATGCCTACTATATGTTGCACAAACAAGGAAGCCAATAGTTTGGACATAGGGATTGCCTTCAACGGAATAAAATGGGCAATGTTGGTTAATAAATCCACAACAATAAGGAGACTAGTGTTACCTTGTGAAGTTTTTGGCAAGTCAACAATGAAATCCATAGAAACCGTATGCCATGGGCTAGGCGGAGTGGGTAATGGATTCAGTAATCCCACAGAAGCCTGATGTGAAGCTTTTCCTTGTGCACACACATGGCAAGTTTGAATGAACTGTTTGGCTTTGTCTGCCATATTGGGCCACCAGAATTGTCGTTTAAGTAGCTCTATCGTTTTTTTGTACCTGGGATGTCCAGAGAGGGGATGAGTATGACACCACTCTAAAACTTGTTGTTGTAGCCTACGTGTAGGTATCATCAATCCCCCTTGAATGTACAACAAGTTCTGGTTCTTAGTGACATTGTGAGTTTGAACAAACTCTTCTATTTCTGCAGACCCTAGAGCCTCCTCAATTGCCTTTGGGAACTCCTCTACAGAGCAAACAGCACCTATTATACGCTTCCTAGCTATTATAGGGGATGGACCACACTAAAATTCCTCAAGTTCTTAACCTAAAGGGGACAGGGCATCCGCTTTCCCATCCTTCTTCCCGGTCTAGAATTGAATAATGCAACTGTAGTCACTAAAGAACTGTGTCCAGCACAGTTGTCTCATTGACAAGGCTCTAGCCGATTTCAGGAACTGCAAATTTCAGTGGTCAGTGAGTACCGTTACCCTGTAATTAGCTCCTTTTAGGTATTGCCGCCACGCTTCAAAAACCTTTTTAATGGCTAACAGTTCTTTGTCCCCCACAGCGTAATTTTGCTCAGCAGGAGTCACTTTATGTGAATAGTATGCGACTAGTTGAGGACACCCTGTACTTGGGTCTGTTTGAGAAAGAACTCCACCTACTGCCATTTGTGAGGCATCTGCCTCAACCACAAAGGGGCGAGAGGGATCCGGATACCTCAATATAGGTGAATGAGTAAAGGCTTCTTTCATCTTGCGAAAAGATTCTTCGGCTGCTGGAGTCCATAGAAACGTAGCTCCCTTTTACAGTAGTTTGGTAATAGGAGAAGCTAAGTCACAGAAGTTTTCAATAAAGAGTCTATAGAAGTTGGCAAAACCAAGAAAACACTGTATCTCTCTTACATTCTTTGGAGATTATGTTATGGCATCCACTTTGTGGGGGTCCATACTAATTCTATGGGGAGATAAAATGAACCCAAGAAAACTCACTTGAGAGGTATGGAATTGGCATTTGTCTAATTTACAGTACAGATGGTTGTCCCATAATTGCTCGAGTACACTCCTAACATGTACTTCACGCTCCTTAACTGTAGTAGAATAGTTCAGGATTTTATCTGTATATGCAATAACATAAAAGTCCACCATGTCTTTGAGTACCTCATTTATAAAAAAGGTAGATAGGGCCTTACACAAACCGAATGGCATTACTAGATATTCGTAGAGGCCAAACTTGGTACAAAAGGCAGTCTTCCACTAATCCCCCTCCTTGATTCTACTAGATGGTAAACTCCATGTAAATTCAAACTTAGTGAAAATGTTAACATTCTTTCTTTGGTCAAGGAGGGAGGATATCAGTGGCAAAGGGTACCGGTTCTTTATTGTTACATCATTGAGGGCTCTATAATCGATACAACACCCTAGACCTCCCTCCCGTTTTGGTATGAAAAAGAGGGATGAGGAGGCGGAAGGTCGAATAAAACCAATCCTAAGCATCTCATCCAAATAGCCACGTAGGTATAAATTCTCTTTTTCTTTTAATGTGTAGATTCTGCTACAGGGTATGCGGGCTCCAGCACTAAATCGATCATACGGTCATAGGATCTATGGGGTGGAAGAGTTGTGGCTTTTTCATTGTCAAATACCTCCTTCAGATCTGGCTAACAAGAGGGTAATTCTGGGGTTTCTGGGTTTGTGATCACCGCTTCCTCCCCCTGATTATTCTGTTCATCATTACAGTGGTTTTTACAGTTATCAGAACTAAAGGTTAATGAAAACTCTTTCCAATTAATAAGAGGGTTGTGGTGGCATAGCCACGGAAGGCCTAGTATAGCAGGAAACGTGGGAGACTGAATGAGATCGAAAGAGATAGTCTCATGATGTGTTTCTTGTATCACCAGCATTAATTCTATGGTAGCGTGTGTAACAGGGCCTGACTTAAGGTTACTGCCATCTATGATTTTAAATTCCTCCCAAGAGGTCTTGGTGACAAAAGGAATGTTCTTACTTTTGGCCCAGCACAGATCCATAAAATTGCCTGTGGCACCTGAATCTACCATTATTTGAACTACCATAGTCTGTTGTCCCCATTCCAGTCGGAATGAAAGGAAAAAATTATGAGAGGAAGAAGAGAAATGCCTTTTTGAACAGAACATTGTGAGACAATTAACCCCGACACACCCGAAACCTTTTTCGCTTCAGACTTCAGGCTTGTTCATTTTCTGGATTGTGGGCTAGATGTACAACCTGTTTTTGCATGCGCAAACAGGATTGCGAACCCGTTAGCACATGCAAAAACATATTGGGCCATGTACATAGCCCATTTAGCGACTCGCAATTGTTTTGCGACTCGCTAAATATGTTTTGCGACTCGCTATTTGGAAGGGGTGTTCCCTTCCAAATTTCGAGTCTCAAAACAATGTACTAATGTTTTGCGACTGCAATTGCGGTTGCAAAACACTTGCAATTACGACCTACTTCAAGTAAGTGGTAATGCACTTATAAAGGCATGCCAAATACTTTTTTAAGGGCAGGCAGTGGTCCCAGGGACCACTGCCTGCCCTTAAAAATTAAACAAAACAAAAACGTTTCATTTTTTTTTTTTTTAATGCATCCCGTTTTCCTTTAAGGAAAATGGGCTGCATTTTTTTAAAAAAAGCTGCTTTATTAAAAAGCAGTCCCAGACATGGTGGTCTGCTGAGTCCAACAGGCCACCATCCCTGGGAGGGCCTGCATTCACAATGGGCTCGCAGATTGCGAGAGGATCATTAGTATTAATGAGCCTCGCAATTTGCGACCCCATTGGGAATCGCAAAACAGTGTAAACACACTGTTGTACATTTCATTTAGCGCCTCGCAATTTGCAACTCGCAATGTTTCGCAAATTGCGAGGGGCTAAATGAAAGGGTCGTACATCTGGCCCTGTTTCTTTTCTTTAGTTTCACAGGGCATTCTCTAAGAAAATAACCCTGTTTTCCACAGTACAAACATAATTTCTTATCACGCCTTCTCTGTCTTTCCTCTTCACTAAGGGGCCCGTATGCTTCCTATCTGCATAGGTTCTTGTTCCTCTACTGCCTTCTCTGAGTCGTGTTTTCTCTCTTTGTAGATTATAGCATGCCCTTCTGAATGCCCCTTCTCTCTTTTCCTTACCTTAGTTCTGTGATCTAATTTTATCACCAAATCCATAAGGGCTTTACATGACTTGGGGGATCAACCACTTGTGCTAATAGATATTTAGTTCATCCTTCAACCCTAGGTTTTCCTCTAGCTATTCGACTTCAGCTACCAATGTGTTGAATGTGGAACTGTAAGTCATTAAATCCTTTGTTCCCAGTTTCAAATTTAGTAGTTCTGTATCCACTGACTGCATGAAAGAGTGCCTATCAAACTGTTTTCTTAACTCTCCCTTAAAGGCTGTGTAATTATTCAATAAAGGGTCATTCCTTTCTATGAGAGGTATAGACCAGTTTGCTGTTGTTCCTCCTAAGTAGGATATTACGAATGCCACTTTAGCTTGATCGTTAGGAAAACAGGAAGCCTTACACATGAAATGGAGTTGGCACTGGCTGATAAAGGTAGCAAATTTAGCAGGATCCACCATGAACCTCTCTGTAGGGGCCAAAGGAATAGACAGAGGTGTAGTCACTTGTATGACAGAGACCCTTGGGCTGGCAGACTGGGATGGAAGTGGAAACTGAACCCCTGCACCTCCTGCCATGTTCCCTACGATAGACTCAGGTCTCATACCCCGCTGGATTGAATCTACTCGTGAAGCCAAAGCTTGGGTTTCTTGCTGAAGATTACCAAGCATATGGGCTAAATCTGTGAGTGTCACTTGACTCATTTCCATGGTGTTCCAATGGAAGATAGAGCATGGGCTTCGCATTCTGTCAGATTCCCAGTCACGTTTCCACAGGAACGCCATGCAAAGACGAAAGGTCCCAACCTACCCTGGTCACATATCATACCCAACTGAGTCAAAGTCACAAAGTAAAACAGGGGAAGAAAGGAAAACAGCGAAGGAAGAAAGTGTCCCACAACGTTCCCCACTGTAGGACAGGTCCAGACAGCCAGAAGAAATCTCTGTCAAACAAAGACAGAAAGTGTAAGTATGTAAAGAATATGCTGAATCTAAAAAGGTAATAAATGAAAATATGTGTGAATCTATGGTACATGAATAGTTCACTTTTTCCACTTAATACTGACAGGTTGTTCAAGTGGGTTGTCATTATTTTTCTGTAGAAAGTGAAAGGAAGGGCGTAATTAAGGAGTGCAGTAAAGTAATGAAAGAAAAAATAAAAGGAGAGCATACTGAAACCCACCTATGGACTAATAGTAATGACCCACGATGACAGGACTCCTTACTCAAGAACTAATACCCTATTATCTATCAAAAGTAGTGTACATGTGAATGAGATATAGAGCTATACTAACATTCCACCTTAACGTCAGGTAGAACTAACAGGAATTCCTTTGAAACTTTCAGGAATAATCCTAATAGGAAATAAATGAGAAAAAGACAGGAAAAATCAAATCCTGATGGACAAGGGTCCCAATCAGATAAGTATTAAAGTTTACATAACATTATTTGCATGTTGAGCCCAAACAGCGCTGTTTCCGTAAAGTAGTGAGTAATTGCTGTTTTCTTGTTGCCTTCTCTTTTGTGTTTTATTGTAGTGGAACTGGGGATTCGTCTAAACTGCAACAACGCGGGAGATGAGGACTTGTCTACACTGCAGCGACGCGTGAGCCGATGAACAAAACATCCAGAAAGCCGCCGGTAGATTAAGGGAGACACCAGGACATCCCGAGTAGGGGGGGCAACAAGGAGAGGAGCAAGAACACCGGCAACCCCACGAAGGACCAGAAGACGCTGAAGAAACGTGAACCAGAAGCACCGGAAGTGAACCGGAAGAGCATTAGCGGATCCCAAAGCTGGAACACAAAGCATTCCTATACGGGATCAGACGAGTTTTATAATTCTCTGTCGGTGCCCATGTATGTGATGCAGTGGGACTGGCAATCCCGACATGAACACATCTGACAGCATCTGAGAAGGAGTTAGGTATGACTTCACCACATTTATAATGAACCTCAGAAAATGCGGGAGGTCCTTTGTAGTCTGGAGGTGGGAAACAACAGTCTGGAGTGAGGATGCCTTCAACAGCCAGTCGTCGAGGTAGGGAAAAACTGAAACCCCTAAACTGCGCAGATGAGCTGTGACCACCGGCATCACCTTGGTGAACACCCGAGGGACGCTTGTAAGGCCAAAAGGAAGCACGGTGAACTGAAAGTGCTCGTGGTCTACCTTGAACCGCAGGTAACACCTGTGGGCAGGCAGGATGGGGACGTGAAAATACGCATCCTGCAAATCCAACACTACCAGTCTGCTTGGTCTAGGGCAAACAAGACCTGAGCCAAAGTGTGCATCTTGAATATCTCCTTTCTGAGGAAGAGATTGACGGTTCGGGGTCTAGAATAGGACAAAGACCTTTGTTCTTTTTGGGTATCAGAAAGTATCAGGAATAACAACCACTGCCTACTTCTAATATCAGAACACTTTCTTTAGCCCTCTTGGCCAGCAGAGCTGTAACTTCCTCTCGGAGCAATATAAGATGAACCTTCGCCATCTGTCCTTGAGATGTCCACAAAGGGGGAGGGAAAGATTGAAAAGGGAGGCCAATTCCTCACAAGGGGTGTGTAACTGAAGTTCTAAAGGGTCCAGTGATCACTTCCACTCTTCCCCCATGCCTGCAACCTCTTCAAAATGTTCAGGAAATGGCCCAGAGCCTCGAGAGTCTCTTGGCTACAGAATCGGCATTGATCGACACCATTCCAACTCGTCAGGAATAAGAATGGGGCAACGAGCGCTGGCACCACCAGGAGCATCGACGGAGAAGGTCGAATTGGAATGGCCTGCACTGATCCGGATCCAAGAGACCCCACCAGAGCCGTGGCCAGAGTCCTCAGTGCGGAACTTGATGGGGCCTTTTCCGACACTGCGGGCCCGAAGGCACACAGGAGGGGTCGGCCGGCTCAGATACGCGGGGCATGGCCCTGTAAAACTCTTATTTGAGCTGGGCTCGCTCCAGCTCCCGGAAACAGGGAGCGGCACGGAGACGGACTTGGCAACGGATCTGGGGAACCATGTCTGGAACATCAGTGCTCCCCACTCGTCTCTCCAACAGACTAGGTGAAGTTGAAGTCTGTTTAGATTTCTTCTTCTTGTGCTTCTTCTCCGAGTGTCCCAAGGAATTCAAGCGCTATGAGGAGGACTTGGGGCTCCTGGAACGCTCCTATTGCCGAGACGCATCGACTGCCGGGCAACAATCAGCTTTAGTGATTGCTCCCTCAAAGCCTTTGGCGCCATGGCCTGGCAGTCCAAGTACAACTTCAATTGGTGGTGCTGGAGACACCATAAGCACATCAGGTGGGGGTCGATTACTGACATGGGGTTGTGACAGGCGCAACACAGCTTAACCTCTACCTTTCTAGAGATCATTCCCGTAGCATACAAGAAAAAATCTTTGACAAAACATCGAAAAAGTCTGTCTCAAAAAGAGACCGGGGTAGCTCTTCTCTGGATCAGCGCTAACTGGCATGTAAAGAAAAGAACTGACGTCTGTGAGCCTGGGTGGTGCCTATATAGGTAATCGCGACTTCACTTCCAACGCCAACGACACTGATAACGCCACGTGGAGCAAAACTGAGCCACCAGTGCAGAGGTACTGCTCACGCAAAGGTTTCCAGATTTAGTCTGACGCTTGGCAAAATTCAAAGATAAGGAATCTGCAGCTAGAAGTCTCTATCAGATGCTCTGCTTAGTACAACTCAGACATCCTTGCACTATGGCGCATGGGTGTCTGCGTTGACACATGGTAGCATACACTGCCCAGAACAGAAGGAGAGCAGAACAGCACCACATTAATAGATATGGCGATGTGCAGCTTTTTTCTGTTCACATAACGCAGCAACTTTACTTGCTGCCCTGAGTTGCATGAATTGTATGTATATCTGGGTCACAATTGTTAGTAGTTTCCTATTATGAATGATTATGAAAATAGAAAATGAATTCACCTTCATTGTGAAAGTTTGCACTGAACACTGCTGACATGAGTTGCAACCTCTGCTGCTTTGCGTCACAAAAGACAGTTAAACTCACGAACTTTCAACATTCTAAATAACTGCCTAACATTTTCATGCATTCACATATTTCCACCAGTGAGCCATAGCACATGTTAAATACATAACTGTAAGCAAGAGAAACGTGAAGCAATAACACATTTAAAAGTAAATGTCATAGACACAACATTTAAGCCCAAGTGTTTGAGAAAATGAAATTACGCGAAATGGATTTGGCAATTAGGGTGCATTGGGAAACATATTTCATTTTGCAATGGAAATACAGACAATCTTATCTAGAGCAAAAGACAATGCTTTATAAGCATTCTTGCACAGTTCCCTTAAAGTGTTGTTTCAATAGACTTTCTTCCAATTTCTAACAAAAATGTGTATTGTAGGAAAAAAGGAAAGTGATTCAAAAACATTTAATGGATCATATTATAAGGCTCCCAGGAGAAACAAAATCTTTCAATGCATTACTGTCATAACTGTATTTTGTGCAAACAAAGAAACAAGAGTTAAAAGCCTACTAATGCATACTGACCACGTCAGCCTTTTACAATGCTCCCTTTTGTTAGCCTGCTCCGTGTAGGTCATTTTTTCAGGTGGTTCTCCATAAAGATCTTTTTCAAAATGGGGAAGTACAAGATTTATAGCCATTTGTCCAGGAGCCATATTACCTGTTGCAAGTAGAATAAAATTGACTGTCAACGAAACTAGAAAATGTAATTGGAAATGTAATTAGTTATCCCGGCTGACTATTAAAACTTCTACAACTGTTTCACACAAACATATAGCAGTTAAAATGCCTACAATTACTATTACTACAAGCCAAGTTTGGAAACAATACAAATTACCACCCAGGGATAATGATTCTCCTTCAAAAGATTTCACATTTCTTAAGTTAAGTGCAGGAGACTGCTCCATATAAGAGTTATTGACTGCAACGAGTTGCCGTTTAACTGCAACTTGTGAGGGCGGCCAGACTCCGTAGTTGTATGATGCTGTTAAAACAGGGTAATTCCTTGATGGCTGTACTACCGAAAATCAACACCAACAATATTGTGATACAAGAAAATAGAGGACAGAATATTGAGGGACAAAATATTGAAAGGTAAGTGCATATAGTGAAGTATAAATTTACTATTTCTAAAACTACATTTACATAACTAAGATGTATGTACAGAATAGATAAATATATGTGGAATTAGGTGTGGCAAATCTAGACTTATTTACCAGTCAATATTTTATTTGTGATATTCTGTCTTCAATGTATGTAACATCTATCTTGTGGTTTGGATATTCAGGGGGCACACTTCTCTGATTAGGCCATCACGATTTGAAAACACTATTTGAGTTACAACGGAGTTGCTCTTTTCTGAACGATACCTAAAGAACAAGTTACTTACCTTCGGTAACGCTTTTTCTGGTGGATACAGTATCTGCCTGTGGATTTCTCACCTTGTGAATATCCCCTGCGCCAGCATTCCACGGAATTTCTTCTCCCCAGCACTCCACGTCGACGTGGGCGACGTCATAATACATCGGCTCCGCTCGCAACTCCGTATGACGTCACCGGAGCCATAAGAGGCCCACGTCGGCGTGATGACGTCAGTTCCACCCATTTTTTCCGTGCCTTCGAGGCAAACAGGTGGACCAACGACAGACTCAAAGTATACACAGTATACAGTATACCAACACATATACATAGCATACAAAGGCAAAAATATGCTAAACAAACAAGCATTTCCAACAAATGAACAAGCATTTCAAGCAAGACCTATTTCATGGTATACAAAGGTGGACAACGGGGAGGCGGGTGGGCCAGTGAGGAATCCACAGGCAGATACTGTATCCACCAGAAAAAGCATTACCGAAGGTAAGTAACTTGTTCTTCTGATGGATACATCTGCCAGTGGATTCCTCACCTTGTGAATAGATTCCTACAGCAGTCCCCACTCCCGGAGGAGGGTGTCCACCTTCCTATACCAGAAAGTCTTGCAAGACAGAGCACGCAAAGTGGCCCTCCCTCCTCATCTCGGAGTCCAAGCAATAATGCTTTGCGAAAGTATGGAGGGAGGCCCAAGTCGCGGCTTTACAAATGTCTGCTACAGGAACACCCCGGGCCAAAGCAGATGTAGATGATTTTGCTCTAGTCGAATGAGCTCTTATGCCCTCAGGAGGAGTCTTACCAGCCAGGGCGTAGCAGATCTTGATGGCAAGGATGATCCATCTCGATAGTGTGCGCTTGTGCACCGCTCTACCCTTTGAATGACCAACGTAGCCAATGAAGAGTTGATCATCTAGACGAAAGTCTTTAGTCCTGTCCAGATAAAAACTCACAGCCCTCTTCAGGTCAAGGCGATGGAGTCTTTCCTCCTCCTTGGAAGGATGAGGGGGTGGATAAAAAACAGGGAGGGTAATAGACTGCCCCAAATGGAAAGGAGTAACAACTTTTGGCAGGAAGGCAGCCCTGGTCCTAAGAACCATCCTTTCAGCATGTAAAGTAAGAAAAGGGGGTTTAGAACTAAGAGCTTGAAGCTCACTCACCCTCCTTGCCGAGGTTATGGCTACAAGAAAAACCCCCTTAAAGAACAACAGCCTCAACGGACAGTTATGTAGAGGCTCAAAAGGAGACCCCATCAGAAAGGTTAAAACAAGATTAAGGTCCCACTGAGGCATTACAAAAGGAGTGGGAGGAAACATGTTTGTAAGGCCCTTTATAAACCTCAGAACAACCGGAGATTTAAATAGCGACGGTTGATCAGGAAGGCATAGAAAAGACGATAAGGCAGACAAATAACCCTTAACCGTGGCTACAGCACAACCCTGCTGGGCCAAGGAAAGACCAAACTGGAGCACATCAGAAAGATGTGCTTTCAAAGGGTCAATGGATCTCTCTCCACACCATTTAACAAACTTAGACCACCTGTAGGAGTAAATGGACTTGGTGGAGTGTCGCCTGGCCGATAAAATAACGTCCGCCACATCCGGCGGGAGAGAGAAGGAACTCAGGTTGCCCCGTTCAATCTCCAGGCATGAAGGTGTAAGCTCTGGAGGTGGGGGTGTAGAACCTGCCCCTCCGACTGCGAGAGGAGGTCTGCCCTCAGAGGGAGACGGAGCAGAGGGCACGAGGAGAGGTGGAGAAGATCTGTATACCACACCCTTCTTTGCCAATCCGGGGCGACCAATATAACTTGGGCCCGGTCTTGGCGAATCTTCCTCAGAACCCGAGGAATCAAGGGTATGGGAGGAAACGCGTAAAGGAGTTGTGAGCTCCAACTCAACTGAAACGCGTCCCCCAACGCCCCCTGCATCGGAAACTGGAGACTGCAGAATGAAGGCAGTGCGCGTTCTCGCGGGTGGCGAACAGGTCCACCCGAGGTGTCCCCCACATCCGAAAGACGTAACAAACCACCTCCGGATGGAGCCTCCACTTGTGGTCGGCGGAGAACTGCCGACTGAGACTGTCCGCACGCACGTTCAGCACCCCAGCCAGATGATTTGCCATCAGACAAATCTGATGGTCCTGAGCCCAGGACCATAGACGCAGGGCCTCTCTGCACAGACAAAGAGACCCCACTCCTCCCTGCTTGTTGACATACCACATTGCGGTAGTGTTGTCCGTCAGGACTTGAATCGACCGACCGCAAAGGGAAGGGAGGAAGGCCTTGAGCGCCAACCGTATTGCCCGCAATTCCAGAAGGTTGATGTGAAGCAACCTTTCCTCTGGAGACCAAAGACCCTTGATCTCCAGATCCCCCAGATGAGCACCCCACCCTAAAGTGGATGGATCCGTTATTACTGTGGCCACCGATGGAGGTAGATGGAAGGGCTTTCCTCGAGACAGATTGCCCCCCACGCCCCACCAAGACAGATCCGCTGCAGCTTCTCTGGAGATCTTGATCGACTCCCTGAGATCCCCGTTGTGCTGATACCACTGCTAGCGGAGGCACCACTGGAGCGCCCTCATGTGCCAGCGTGCATGGTTGACCAACAGAATGCAGGAAGCAAACAGACCGAGCAGGCGAAGGACCTTCAGAACTGGAACAAGCGCTCCATTGTGGAATAAAGGGACCATCTCCTGAATGTCGAGAATCCTTTGAGGAGGCGGGAATGCTCGACACACAGTAGTGTCCAGTACTGCCCCTATGAACAGGTTGCGTTGAGAGGGCACCAGGTGAGATTTGGGCACATTGATCGAAAAACCCAAGTCGAATAACAGCTGAGATGTTACCTGCAGATGACGCTGCACCATCTCTGGGGACTCTGCCTTCAGAAGCCAGTCGTCCAGGTAGGGGAAAACTGGAATCCCCGACCTCCTGAGATGAGCAGCCACCACTGCCATCACCTTTGTGAAGACTCGAGGTGCGGTAGTAAGACCAAACGGAAGAACCGCAAACTGGTAGTGTTGCGATCCACCCGTAAAACGGAGATACTTCTTGTGCGACTTCAGGATTGGAACGTGGAAGTACGCATCCTGCAAGTCGAGCGACACCATCCAGTCTCCTTGCTGCAAAGCTTGAAGAACCTGCGCAAGGGTCAGCATCTTGAATTTCTCCTGCCTCAGGTAAAAGTTCAAGATTCTGAGGTCCAGAATTGGACGCAATCTGCCGTCCTTCTTGGGAATCAGAAAATACTGGGAGTAGCATCCCTGACCCCTTTCCTGCTCCGGAACCACCTCTATTGCACCCTTTTGGAGCAAGGCCAGAACCTCTTTCTGAAGGAGAAGCAGATGGTCCTCTGAGCAGTAACCTTGGCAAGGAGGGTAAGGGGGAGGAAACTCCCGAAAGGGAAGGGCGTACCCAGTCTCCACGAGGTTCAAAACCCAAAGGTCTGTCGTAACAGATTTCCAACCCCGTAGAAAGTAGGACACTCGATCCCCCACAGGTCTTACATGATCCAGGATGGGGGATCTAGGGCTGCTTCCCTGATGCCTCATTGGGAGCAGAGGAGGAGGAGGAAGAAGAGGGATTGCGTCCAGAACCTCTCCTACCCCTTTGCCTCCCTCTATAGGATTTATAGAGGGGATTCTGCTGTTGCTGCTGTTGTTGCTGAGGCTGACGGTAGGAGCGAAAAGACGATCTTCCAAAGCCCCTAAATTTTCTAAAACTAGAAACCTTTGCAGGAGCCTGCAGACCCAGAGACTTTGCCGTTAATCTGCTGTCCTTAAATCTCTGCAGTGCAGAGTCAGCCTTCTCACCAAACAACTTTTGCCCATCAAATGGCAAATCCACTAACGTGGTTTGGACATCCGCTGAAAACCCCGATGAACGGAGCCATGCCTGCCTTCTTGCAGCTATAGAGGAGCCCATAATCCTCGCCACCGAATCTGCCGTATCCAATCCTGACTGGATGACCTGTCTGGCAGCGGCCTGAGTGTCCGTAACCACCTCCAAGAAGGACGCCTTATCGCCCTCAGGTAACTTAGGGGCCAAAGTCCTCATTGAGTCCATCAATGCATGTATGTAACGCCCCAGCAAGCACGTGGCATTAGTTGACTTTAATGCCATGCTCCCTGAAGAGAAGGACTTTTTAGCTGCCTGGTCCACCTTCTTAGACTCCCTATCCGCGGGAGACTGAGGCAAAGCCCCTGAAGCATGTTTAGAGCAGGATGCCTGCACAACTAGACTCTCTGGAGACGGGTGTATCGATAGAAAGTCCAGATCCCCAGGCGCCACCCTATACCTTCTTGCCACCTGTCTGGAAACCGCCGGAGAAGAAAGAGGTTTCCGCCATATATCCAATACAGGCTCCAAGATGGCCTCATTAAAGGGCAGTAAGGGCTCTGAAGTGGTCGTAGGAGAGTGCAGAACCTCCGTCAACAAGTTCGACTTATACTCCGCCGTTGGCAACTGCAAATCTAACAGCTCTGCAGCCTTTTTAATTACAGTATGGTATGGAGCCAATTCCTGAGGCGGAGAGGATCTTGCCGATGTGTGCTCCCATTCTGGGGTAGTGTCCAGGCCACTAGCTTCTTGCATGCCCTCAAAATCATCAGAGGATGTGTCCACCTCACCTTCCTCTACCTCTTCTCTGTACCTTCCTTCTTCCAATATCCTCTGGGCCTCCCTCCTCGATCGAATCCGAGGAGCCAGTGTCGTCGACGTCGTACGCGGCGACGGTGGAGCCAGAGGTGTTGGAGTCGGTGGCGCCATAGATGGAGTCGGCGTCGGCGTCGAGGAAGGCTCTGAAGTTTGACGGTCCATCCGAAGTCGAGTCGGATCCCCAGACGGCGCCGGAAACTGCCACGAAGGCGCCATCTGCAGAAAGAGCATGAAGGGGGCCTGAGCATAATGCTGCGGCACCCCCAACGTATAAGCCATAGGGCCCACGGGACCAGTTGGTGCTCCGGATGGGAAGGCCGCCCTATTGAAAATACCATACATGCATTCAAGAATTGAGATGAATCAGTACCTGGAGCAGGAAACTGAGGATAAGGCACCGAACCTGCATCCCTCTGCGGAGTACTTGGCTGCGGCGCCGCAGTATCCTCCACCAGAGCCATAGATTCTTCCAGCGCCGGAGAAGGCTCCTCTTGTTCCTGATCCGAAACAGGCACCTGATCCGGAGGCGACGTGAGACGGCGCCGGGGACGGCGCCGGGGACTGCGCCGGTGAATGCGTCGGAGCCCGTTTCGGCGACGGAGAGTCTCTCGGAGTCTTAGAAGGAGATGGAGAAGGTGAAATGTCCTTGCTCCGACGACGCCGAGGCGAAGTCGACCTCGACTTCCTGCTCTTCGAGGACCGGCGTCGCGAAGAGTGCTTCCTCTTCTTATGATGCCTCTTTGACTTCGACGACTTCGAAGACGACGACTCCTGCCTCGACTTCTCTTTCTTCCTTCCTCTCTTCTCCTTACCAATCTTCGCCATAAACAACTTGGCCTTTCTCTCCTTCAAAGCTTTAGGGTTCATTCTCCTACAGCATTCACAGTCTTCGACTTCGTGGTCCAAAGAGAGACACCACAAACAGTCTTGATGTGGATCTGTCATGGACATATGTCCGCCACATTCCCTACAGGGCTTAAAGCCCGACTTCCTCGTCGAAGACATCACCGGATTTTGCAACAGAAACACCTTAACACTACAAAGTAGCAGGAGTACTGGAAAAAACCGTTACGCGTCGACGGCGCGGAAAAAAGGGAACCGTCATCACGCCGACGTGGGCCTCTTATGGCTCCGGTGACGTCATATGGAGTCGCGAGCGGAGCCGATGTATTATGACGTCGCCCACGTCGACGTGGAGTGCTGGGGAGAAAAAATTCCGTGGAATGCTGGCGCAGGGGATATTCACAAGGTGAGGAATCCACTGGCAGATGTATCCATCAGAAATATTTATCAATCTTTCCGTGTTATCTGGAAATTACTATTGTAGTCTGTTTTCTTTTGTTATTTTGAGTCATTCCTCTTTCTCACAAAATCCCTTAACATTTACCTTTGGCAAGAGGCCATCACAGTATTGATAATGAAATGATTGATGCATTTTAATATGTGCTTTTAATGGAATTACTTTTTTTTCTGCATGATTTAGCCCATGTCGGATTGATTTTATATCCTTTTCTTTATATGCACAATGTATTTGTGAATTGGTCTGGTTTTATGACATAATTATGAATGTATTGGTAAATTGTTAAATAATATTTGCGGTATAGATTTTAAATATGGCGTGAAGTGAAGATGTTTTGATTGCAATGGTTTTTAGTAATCAAGCAATAAAGATTTATATATATATATATATATATATATATATATATATATATATATATATATATATATATATATATATATATATATATATATATATATATGTATATATAAAAATATATAATATATATATATATATATATATATATATATATATATATATATATATATTACCTACTGGCGGTCGCCAGTAGGTAGTTATAGTTAGGACCACGTTTCCATAGGAAAACCTCAACATTCTATTTTGAATAACTTTGGCACCGGTCGACGAATCCTCGCGAATTTCTCAAAATAGGTGGGGCGCTACGCTCCACTCCTACCCTGAAAGTCTCGGGGGGATTCGTCAAGCGGGGGCTGAGATAAAAGGGGGGTCCCAAAACGCGTTTTTCCCATGCATTTTTCCATAGGACCTTTAGAACGAGCTACAGCCCGAACGGCCGAACAGAATTACTAGAAATTTGGCAGAGAGGTAGTCCCTAGGTCAAGGAAGTGCCTTTTGTAGGTTTGGTGTAAATCTGTTCAGTAGATTCTGAGAAAATAGCCTTTAAATCAATATATATATCTGAGCCCGCTTACGGTACGCTTACCGTACGCTTACCGTACGCTTACCGTAAGCTTACGGTGGCGTGCGCGAGCGCGATTCTGATTGGCTCTTAGATCTTAGTAAACATTCGAATCGGCCGAAACCAGGAAGCGGCGTCCGCCATTTTGTCTCTCGCACTGAGTGTTGTTTATCAAACATGATGGCCAAAAACATGTTACGGGGCTGTTTTGACAACTCCCTCCCACATAGTCATGTTGAGGGAGTCCCCAAACATCCCCCAAGAGCAAAAACGGTTTTATTTTTTTTTCGGCAATTTCGCGGGGTACGCTTACTGTACGCTTACCGTACGCTTACCGTAAGCTTACCGTACGCTTACGGTAAAAAAATAAAAATAAAAAAAACACTATCCACACTTACCCCACCCCCTGTGCTTTTGGTGGCCGCAGGCCACCAAATGTGCAGGGCTTATTAATAGAGAAAAAAAACGTAATTTTGGCAACATGAAATTATAAAATCGAAATAAAAAAAACACTATCCACATTGACCTCACCCCCTGTGCTTTTGGTGGCCGAAGGCCACCAAATGTACAGGGCTTATTAAAGTTGATAAAAACCGTGCACGGAACGAACTGCGTTAAGTGGGCGCGCACGCCACAAATGGCGTAAAGTAACTTAGCATTTAAAAAACCGTACAAATTCACTGAAAAAACCATAGGTTTCACACACGTTATAGTTAGGAAATAGCCTTTAAAAAACCTTGCTAATTCACTGAAAAAACCATAGGTTTCACACATGTTATAGTTAGCTGGACATTTTACTGATAAAAAACCAATGAAATTCCCCCGTTATAGTTACTGTAGGCAACTATAACTCACGCGACCGTAATCCTCTGCTGATGACATATGTGTCTTTATGAAAAAAAAATATTTGTAATATATGTATAGCTAAAATTTAATGGAAGAAGATATGGGCAAATAAGTGTCTAAATACAGTATTAGCATCAGCAGAGGATTGCGGTCGCGTGAGTTATAGTTGCCTACAGTAACTATAACGGGGGAATTTCATTGGTTTTTTATCAGTAAAATGTCCAGCTAACTATAACATGTGTGAAACCTATGGTTTTTTCAGTGAATATATATATATATATATATATATATATATATATATATATATATAGTGCATTAGGCAGTCAGTACATCAGCCCTGACACGTTTCGGCCATTGGGTGTGACCTTGATCACAGGTGAGGCAAATCACAATGGACACAAAGTGTATTACATTGGTCCAAGTGGTTAATTGACACGATGTTAAACTACTGCTCCTAAAATGCACCTGGAAAGTCCTTGCATGCTGTGGTAGATCTACAATTTGGCTCAATAGCTTACTTGATCACCAGCTCACAATATAAACATATATCTTGATGTTAAGGACTGTGATAATGTTACCATACTGCTCCATGGCGTCTTGTCCCACAGTCCTGTCCAGGTGCATGTTTATTCCGGCTGTCACATTTACTTGATGTAGCAATTGCCTCCCAAGTGTTACTTGCCTCTCAGTGTGCTGCCAAGAGAAGACGTCCTCAATATATATATATATATGTATATATATATATATATATATATCAAGAAAAGTACGCTGTCTCAGCACTTCCTTTCGGCGAACCAAGGACAACACGAATCCCAAATTCAGGCACGAATGTTTTTATTTTTAGAGCTGCAAAATCTGACGCGTTTCGGGCGGGTGCCCTTGCATATTTTGAGTGGGACAAAGATCTTACTTGTTTCCCTGGAAGGGTGATTCTGTTGGCTTGGATATATTTCCTGCAAATACTGTAAGACAGCCCCAGAAAGGATTTATGTGTGAGATAAGGAAAAGTTGCATGCCTGTAGGTACAGTTCTGCATTGTATGTATCGTCATTGAAGTCATAAGCCTTGAATAATTCTGTGCTGCCTGCGCGGACGCCAAAACACCTTATTCCATATATGTAGAATAAGGAGAAAAAAGATCTGTATGGTGTTCATCACTGAAAGACATTTTTCATTCATTTGTAGTGGAGACTGTCAGAGTTGCATTTTTCAGGACCATGCTGGTAGAGACAGCAGGAGGCAGGAACTGCAAAGCTTAAAACACTTTTCATAGGAAAAGGGACTTCGCCAGGAAGTCCAAATGCAAATGTAAAAACAGCCTGATGGGCTAACACTAGAAAGTGCAATATTTTACCTGTACCTTTAAGAATCTCAGGGGTACCCCAACCCACACCGCACTGCAGTGGCAGTGTGCCTGAGAGAGTCTGTTCTTTTTTACAGGAAGAACATGATAATAATCCATCTGACAGCGGGGGGAGGGGAGGGAGGGAGGTTATGACTTCAATGAAGATAGCTACAGTGCAGAACAATACCTACAGGTATATAACCTCTCCTTCTGTATCATAGGATCTTCATTGATAGTCATAAACCTTGAATACAATAGCAAGCTAATAAAACTCCGACAAGTGGCTGTCAGGTATGTGTGTGTGTGTGTGTGTATATATATAAATATATATATATATTATCTACTGGCGGTCGCCAGTAGATAGTTATAGTTAGGATCGTGTTTCCATAGGAAATCCGCAACATTCTATTTGGAATAACTTTGGCGCCGATTGACGAATCTTCGCGAGATTTTCAAAATAGGTGGGGCGCTCCGCTCCGCTCCTTCCCTGAAAGTCTCGGGGGGATTCGTCAAGCGGGGGCTGAGAAAAAGGGGGGTCCCAAAACGCATTTTCCCCATGCATTTTTCAATAGGACCTTTAGTCCAAGCTACAGCCCGAACGGCTGAACAGAATTACTTGAAATTTGGCAGAGAGGTAGTCCTCAGGTCAGGGATGTGCCTTTTGCAGGTCTGGTGTAAATCTGTTCAGTATTTCCTGAGAAAATAGCATTTAAATCAATATATATATCTATAGGCGCGCACCGTGCGCGTACGGTAATCCTTACCGTACGCGTACGCTGACGTGCGCGAGCGCGATTCTGATTGGTTGTTAGATCTTAGTAAACATTCGAATCGGTCGAAACCAGGAAGTGTCGGCCGCCATTTTGTCTCTCGCAGTCTGAGGGGGTGAGAAACAAAGGTGGCGAACGTGAAAAGGAGGCAGGGTGGACAGTTCCTGACCCCCTAGCCTTGGTCAGGGGCTCCCAGAAGGACCCCCAAGGGCAAAAATTTATTTTAATTTTTTTACGAAAAATCGCGTAGCGCGCGTAGCGTACGTGCACGGTAGAAACAGAAAAATTCAGCGAACTACGTAACGTGGGCGCGCGGTGCGTGAAGTCTCTTATCCAACATAGAATTGGCTTGAGTATCCAATTCTAAACAGTAATGCTTTGTGAATGAGTGCAGCGAGCTCCAAGTTGGTGCATTACAAATGTCCTGAATAGGTACCTGCTTCACCCAAGCTGTGGTCGCAACTTTTCCTCTTGTTGAGTGAGCCCTAGTTTTGCCTGATAGAGGCTTATTGGCAATCTGGTAACATAGGGTAATGCACAAAACTATTCACCTAGTTATGGAATGTTTTGAGGTTGCTAAACCTTGTGTCAAAGCCCCATAATTTATGAACAGTCAAAAGATTTTCTAATTGATTTTGATCTGCCGAAGTCAAAATGAAGGAATCTTTTAAGATCGAGGGAATGTAATGTTCTCTCCACTGCAGAAGAGGGATTTGGAAAAAAGGTAGATACAGTGATAGATTGATTGAGATGGAAATCGGAGACTACCTTAGGCAAAAAAGAAGGGTGTTTATGTCAAACAACCCTATAGTGGTGGAAAACTGTAAGGGTTCCACAGAAGATAGAGCTGTGTTTCAGCAATGCTTTATGGATTGGTTCAAAGGGAAGACCCATTAATTTAGATAACACCATGTTCAACTCCCAAAGAGTAGGAGGGTTTCTGCGAGGAGGAAAATCCTTTTTGAGGCCTTCCAGAAAGTCTTTGATCACTGGGATTTTGGAAAAGGACTCTTGTGTAGAAGATTTACAATACTCAGTAATATCTGCTAGGTGACCTCTTATTGAGGACAGCTGTAGTCCAGATCTGACTAGATGTAATAACTAGGGTAGTATGATATCTTCCTGTACTGTGATGGGATCATAGTTCATTGAACGACACCAAATGCAGAAACGTTTCCATTTAAAAGCATAGCAAGCCCTTGTGGAAGGGCGCTTTGCTTCTTTCAGAATGTTCATGCAATCTTTTGGTAGAGTTAGATGTCCATATTAGATGATCTCAGGAGCCATGCTGCCAAATTCAGTGACTCTATTGAGGGATGGAGAATTGTGCCCTAATGTTTGTATAGAAGGTCTGATCTGAGGGGAAGACGCTTGTGGTGGATTATCGATAAGTGGAGCAGGTCTGTGTACCACGCCTGTCTCGG
The DNA here is from genome assembly GCF_964204655.1 of Triturus cristatus. NCBI lineage: Eukaryota > Metazoa > Chordata > Amphibia > Caudata > Salamandridae > Triturus > Triturus cristatus. The sequence goes on along the minus strand of NC_140581.1, from coordinate 1,181,839,945 downwards.
CCAGTTCGAAGCTATGAGGATTATTGTGGTGCGTGATCTCAGTAGCTTCTGTATTACCCACGAAATTGGCGGGATTGGTGGAAAGACAAACAAATGGAGTTGACCAGTCTATCAAATAGGCATTGTGCAGAAACTTCGGGTCAGGAGCCCAGGATGCAAAGTGTGGGCATTTTGAGTTTTGGGCAGTAGCTAATAGATCCAAAGTTGTAGTGCTCCTTTCTTGGAAGATGGCATCTACGTTCGTCGTTGAGGACCTATTCATGGTTTTCTTTCGTGAAGCGGCTGAGGAAATCTATTTCCGAGGTTTAAAACTCCTGGAATGTGAAAGGCTGTAATAGAGAGACCTCTCGCCAGAGCCCAATGCCATAGAGTTTACACCTGGTGAGACAGCTGCTTGGACCTTGATCCACCCTGTTTGTTGACATAAAACATTGTCTGAACCATGACGTCCTTTGATTACAAAGATGGAAGAAACACTTTGAGGGCCAGAAAAACTGCTTTAATTTCTAGGAGATTTCTAGGGTATTTATTTTCTTTTTGATACCACAGACCTCGGATGGAGAGATCATCCATGTGAGCACCCCATCCTCTTAATGATGTATCTGTGATGGTGGTCTGGGATGAGGTTGGTTTCTGAAAAGGAACCGCCATCAGTTGCTTGTCCGAGTTGGTCCACCATGATAGGGACTGGCGTGCTTTGGGTGTCAGGAGAATCCGATCTTCCCAAATGCCTGTTCTCTGAGACGATTGATCCTCGAGACATGTCTGTAGAGGTCTCATATACAAGCGAGCTTTCGGTACAACGTTGATGCAGGTATCCATTGTACCTAGTAGTGACGCTACCTTGTGAACTGTTGGTTTGGTCTACTAGAATTTGGGAACATTTAATTTGAATTGAGGACACTCTCTTCTCCAAAGGATACACGCTTTCTTTTGGAGTGTCCAGAATAGCTCCTAGAACTTTTAGGCACTGAACCGGATTTGAAATGGACTTCTGTATATTGACCTGGAGACCTAGCCTTGCCACAAGAGATGTTGTGACATTGAAGTCTTCCTTTGCTTTTTGAAGACTCTGCTTGGATGAGCCTTTCGTCCAGGTAGGATATACGAAAATACTTTGTTTTCTCAGTTGAGCCAGTACCATTGCCATGCATTTAGAAAAGGTTTGTGGCGTTGATTTTAGATCAAAGGGGTGAACCGCATATTGATAATAATGAGAGCCCACTCAAAATCTGAGAAATTGTCTGTGACGCGGTAGAATGGGGATATGAAAATATGCATCCTATAGATCTACAACACAGAGGCAATCATTCTTTCTCAAATGTGGAAATAATTGATGCAGTGAAAGCACTCTGAACCTTTCACTCTTTATACATTTGTTGAGGAGCCCGCGGTCTAGAATTGGCCAAAATTGACAGAGGTGATCTTTATTCGCGATCAAGAAAGTTCTCGAATTGACTCATTTGCCCCTCTGATGTAGTGGGACTGCCTCTATTGATCTCTTGAGCAGTAGGATAGCTGTTCCTTGCTTGTGGTCGTGCAAATGGGACGGTAAGGTCTGTTGTGGAGAGGTTATTGGAGAAGTGCCCGTGAAGCGCAGAGCGTAGCCATTTCAAATTATATTAAGGACCTATTTGTCTGTATTAATCATTGTCCATTCTTTCCAATGGAACTGTATCACTCCCCCACCATAGTGGGTAACTGCGGGGGGGTATGTGATCCTCATTGCTATGACTGAGAAGGTTTACCTTTGGTTTGCAAGGGCTTGTATGCAGATGATCTTCGTCTTTCGTACCTGCTTTGAAAAATATACTGAGGTTGCCTATTTTGTTGCTGGTATTGTTAAGGCAATCTAGGGGTTTGAACCCATGGCAAAAACGTCTTTTGTCCTTGGGTTTAAACTGTTTGAAGATTTTTTTCCGTTCTTCCAAACTCACTGCATTGAGTGTTTCCGCTACATTTTTCATGCGCAGCCTTTCGTCTTCTGTGCTGCCCAAATAGGGTAGATCAAGAGAAAGGCAGATTAGCTATTTTCAGTTGAGCGTCTGGTTTGAACGATGAGAGTCTTAACCAGGATGTATGTCTTTGCGAAATGTGGTAGAAAAAGCAACAGAATGAACTGCAACGCTGATGAACTGATTTGAAATCAAAGAGCCCTTTCTGTTAATTTCTATAGAATCCTGTTTGTCACAGCTTGCTCCCTACGTTCCCGTGTCCACCACCAGGGGGCTGAATTGTGGGACTTTCCAGTGTCATAATAAGCTACTGGACCCTCCCCTTCACGCATATTCTAACTTTCAGCCATTTGGACACTATTGGGGAATTGACATCCATTCCCAATCCATGCCAGGTTTTGTGAAAGCCAGCCTGCTCATGCTGGATGCCAGCCTGCTCATGTTTGACACTCCATTACCCAGAATTCCCTGCTCACTGCTTCATCTCCACCCCTGCAGGGCAAGGATGGGTGGAGGAATTCAGCTCACCTGTGGCTGGCTGCTGCTAGCCTGCTCACACCTGATGCATGTAATTACTGTGAGCTCTTTTAAGCCCTAGCTGCCTTCAGTCCACGGTTGGTCATTGTAGGTGTATACTGGTGAGACCAATCCTTATTTCCAGTGTTTCCTGAGCCTTTGATATCCTGGTTTCCAGTGATTCCTGAGCTATAGTTAATCCTTGTTCCTTGATTCCTGAGCTATAGCTGTTCCTTGTGCCTGAATTAGCACTGCCTGCAGTGCTACCTTGTTTCCTGAGTTCCTGAGCTATAGTTCTTCTTTGTTCCTGTTCCTGGGCTTCAGCTTTTTCTTGTTCCTGATTTGCACTGCTTGCAGTGCTCTCTTGACTCCTTGTGTCCTGAGCTGTAGCTATTTCCTGTTTCCTTGAACCAGCACTGCATGCAGTGCTACCTTGACTCCTGTAGCTTCAGTAATTCCCTGTTCCTGAACCAGCACTGCTTGCAGTGCTACCATGACTCCTGAAGCTTTAGTAATTTTCTGTTTCTGAACCAGTACTGCCTGCAGTGCTACCTTGACTCCTGAGCCTTAGCTCAATTCTCATTCCTGCCCCAGCACTGCCTTCTATGCTATTTTGTTTTCTTGATTCCTGAACCTGCATTATTCTAGTATACCCTTGTAGCCTCCTGTTCTGTATATCCTTTTCCAGTCCCTGCCTTTCTTCACATTTCCTTGGTTCCAGTTCTAGTTTGCTGGCTTTTTATTCTGCTATCTTGCTTCTGTTACCTGATATGTTTGTTACCTGCTTTCTGCCAAGTGTGCCCTGTGTTTTCCTTCCTTTCCTGTTAAGCATTCCTGCTTGCTAGCTCCTAGTCTATTGTGCTTGTGTTTAGTTCTACCCCTTTGCAGTTACTGCCTTGCGTGTTCCAGTTTGATCGCCAGGATCTGTGGGCACAGCTGACTACCTAGGTGGTGTTTCTTGTTCACTGTGAGTATTGTTTTTGAATTACAGTTATAACATCACCGTAGGTATAAGCATACATTTCCTATATGTGGGTATTTTCAGTCAGTATCTGCAACAGCAATTGTGGGTGAGGAACTTACTTGCCATGTAGAGCTCCGGAGTGCTTTACCCCACATTCCCTTTATTGATAATGTTGTGTGTGTATATATATATGTCTTGCACATCCGTCCTGGGTGTAGTTAGTCTGAATGCTAAATTGCCTTGTGAGTGCCCTTCCTTCCTGAGTCTTAGCCATCTTGCACAGGCTTCCCCTTTGGATCCCTTTTTCTCCTCTGACTCCTTGTGTGATCCTGGGCACCCCTGTACTACTCATTCTGTGCACGGTACATTTTCTATTGAGTCCTTGTTTAAGTCCCTGACTGTGTTCCCGACATAGTACCGGACAGTCCCTGACACTGCTGTCTGTGATCTGGTAGATCGGAAATAAAAGATTTCATCCTTTTCCAAATCTCTCTATGATATCTGCCCAGTAATGCTGCTGAATTAGCATTACGCAAATGTGTAGATACTGTACCACACATTTTTTTTCCAGTGGCATCCATTCTTTTACTTTCTCGATCAGGTGGTGTTGTGGTCTCTGGAGAAGAAGCATGCTTCCTGCGTACTGCTGTTACAATTACTGAATCCAGTTTAGGATCAGCCTTGATGAAGTATGGATCCTGAGGTGGAGGCATTTATTTCTTTAAGAGCCTTGGGGAGGCAGATGTTACAGTAGCTGGTGTAAGGAACTTACCCTGCACATTGTTTATGAGGCCTGGAAGGAGAAGCAGAAGAGGCCTTGGTGTAGCTCTTGGTTGTAGAGTTTATAAAATAACAGGTACAGACGCCTGAAGAGGATTAACTTGGATACTGAGCTAAGAAGGTCCTCTGACTAGAGTGTCTTGAAAGGTGACAATGTCATCAACAGGTGAAAATGTAGATGGAGAAGACGGAGATGTTGGTGTCTAAGAAGAGGAGGAATCTGGATATCCTGTTTGTGATGGAGAATATGGTGTTAGAGGATGACTGCGAGATTTATGTCTTGGAGGAGACTTTATGGGAGAAGGAGCTTTCCACTTGCGGGTAGAAGACATTGATGCCTCGTCCAAGCTCATCAACAGACTGCAAAGAATCCAGAACGCCTCTGCACGCCTAATCCTCGACGTCCCGTGCCACGACCACATCACCCCCCACCTGAGGAACCTGCACTGGCTCCCCGTCGACAGAAGAATCTCCTTCAAGCTCCTGGTCCACGCACACAAGGCACTCCACAAAACCGGCCCAGCCGTTCTCAACAGCCGACTCTCCTTCTACGTACCCAACAGGAGACTCCGCTCCGCTGACCACGCCCTGGCCACGGTCCCGCACATCCGGAGAACCACACCCGGAGGCAGGTCCTTCTCCCACTGCGCCGCCAAGACCTGGAACACCCTCCCCATCAACCTTCGACAAACCGAAGACCTGCTGACCTTCAGGAGATGACTCAAGATCTGGCTCTTCGACCAGTAGGAGCAGCACCCCCACTACGGCGCCTTGAAACCCTCACGGGTATGTAGTGCACTTTACAAATGAACTGATTGATTGATGTTGCTCTGGAATGCAGTTGCACCAGAGAGATATTCAGAGGCTCTAAAGGAACCCGAATAGGCTCAGAAGGAGGAATAACAGGACATATTGGTGGCAGACTTGCATCCTCTTCCGGTGAAAAAGGGTCTATATGCTGGGATGAACCAGACCAGTGTGAAGGAGACTAAGATCTCCATTTGAATGATGTTTGACCTCAAGAAAGGAATGGTCAATGTCGTAGACTGTCTCTTTGGCCGTGCCGGAGATATTGATGAAGAGGCAGTCTTTTTGATGTGGACAGTTTCAATGTCAAAGTGTGGCATGATTTTGACATTGAATTATGGGATTATGATGTTGAGCGAGGAGAGTGGGACGTCGAGCGATGAAAATGTGATGCCTATCTAAGCCTGTGTGATGACTGAAGAGATGCAAATGCTGAAAAAGAGTGTGACGGCGTTGCCATACCTGTTTTCGGCATTGCAGAAGGCATTGGAGTCGATAGAAAAGTCGAACAGTGGTGATGTGCCATCGACGTTGAGCCATCCTTTGAAGGCGAGCATGATGGCAGCAGGCTTCTCAGCACTGACGTTGAATGCTATGACATTGATGCATGACAATGATGCTGATGGTGCTGAGAATGAGGTTTTTCGGATTTAGATCTCCTTTTAAGTGAGACCTATTGATATCAAAGGGCAACACATCACTAGGGTCTCCACTTTACCTTATCTTGGGTTTTCATTCGACTACCAGAATAACTGGCTTCGTTGAATTTCCAGTCGCGTTCTAAATTCACCCAAGCCTTTTGTGCCCTATTTAGATTTTCATTGTCAGTAAGTAACAAGCCTGTTCTACCCTTGTTACAAATATACAGAATGAAGTGTCTCCCAGTCCTGACTTACGGAGCTGTGTTTAGGGGTACTGTAAGTGCAAGGGAATCCAGCTGGAAGAGGACCGATTTTGTAGGAAAATCTTGGGGGTGGGTCCAAACAGTCCCTCATTTGTAACCAATGAGGAATTGGGCTTAAACTATGTGGAGGACTAGGTTAAACTGGCCTCATTGTTAGTATGGATTTCTGTGTGGGCTAATGAGAGCCTGTGGTTTAATAGGAGTGTGCTTGAGGACTGTATGGTCAAAAGATACCGTGGAAAAACTACATAAAATCGGTCGCCAGTTCTGTCTATTGCATGGATATCTTCGATAGGCCACACCTCCTCAAAAAGGGTGATCGCAGTCTCCTAATGGATTTTTTTTTAAATAATGCCAATGAGGAAAGGGAAACTCGGGTGCTGACGAAAAATTCTATTAGATCTTTCCTGCTGCTGAAATCTGTTAGTGGCCCGATAATGATCTCACTGCAGATAAGCACCCCATGGATAGAGCTTTTCTTACCAAATTTCATTTGGGCACCATCCGTATGATGATTTGCTTCCCTCCGGGTCAGTTTGATCCCCACGCCCTTTATATTTGCCCTTGTGAGAACCGTTCCCCCCAGATCCTAACACAGTTGGTCTTATTTTGCAAATACTATAAATTTCTTTGCAGTAGATACCTATTACCACTTTTAAAAGAGAGGGGCTTCACTCAATTTTGACCTGCTTTTCCATTCTTACAGCTATTACAGGATCAGGTGGTGATGACGGCAGTTATTGGCTGTCTAAAAGGCGCCTTACACTGGAATTAAATAATGTGTGCCTAGTGACAACGTTGTATATGATAGGCTGGGGACTTGATCTTAAAATGATTTTATATGTTTATGAACACATTAAATCTGATGAATTCATCTGGCTTGTGTTTAAAAATGTTTTTTAATGTTTTATGTGCTCCTTATTAACACGTGTTTTTATCTTTTATGATTATACAATGTATAATCAAATACAGATTAATATCAATCAATCAAAAGAGCCTTTAGCCAATTTGTGCCTTTTTCTGAAGGAAGAAGAGAGGAAGACCGCTCCAATATTCTTCTTTTCCTATGTTCCCTGTCTGCCTTCAAATCCTCCACCCATAAAGCCTGATGCCTTCTCTGTCTTAAAGTGTCCTTTTTGACATTTTACTGCAAATGTCACAGCCTTTAGTGAGGTGTTGAGGAGACAGACATACCACACCAACTTTGTGGGCATCAGAGGAAGCTTTCTTTCTGCCACAGGAGGGGCACTTCGTGTAGAGAGCTGGCATTTTTTTCCACAGAAAAAATGTAAACGCGACCTACCTCACAGAAGAGATGTCAAAATGCAAAAAAAATAGCTTTGAAACGCACTACAAATGTTTTATAAGAGTAATTAAGGTGAAAAGAAATTACCAGAGGTGTTCTGAGATCCTGACAAAAGGAGCTGGTAAAAAGAACTGACTCTCTCAGGCAAACTGGCAATGTAGTGCAATGTGGGATGGGGTCCCTCTGGGATTCTTAAAGGTACAGGTCACATTTTGTACTTTCTAGTGTTAGCCTGTTTTTTTCCTTTGCATTCTAGACTTTCTGGCACAGTCACCTTTCCAATGAAAAGTATTGTAAGCTTTGCATTCCTGCCTCCTGCAGTCGCTAACAGTATGCTGCAGGAAAATACAACTACAAATGAATGGAAAATGAATTTCAGTGATGAACAATGTACAGACCTTTTTCCTAGATATTCTACATATATTTATGTGTTCCGGGGTCTGCACAGGTAGCATGGAATAATTCAGGGTTTATGACTTAAATGAAGATCCTACGATGCAGAACTATCTCTACATTTATAAAAACTGGAACAGATTGAGCCACATCAATGCACATTCATTTACATTCCAGACTGACCAAAAGCAGGTGACGGGAGGAAATCAAAAGCTTCTTAGATGATCTGTATTTTCAAGTCATAAATTCCAATCTACTAAACATACCAATACAGGTAGACCCTTTAGGTTCCTCTTTCTTGAGGAAGAGAAAAATTAAGAGGTTATATAGATTATTCTCCTTTAAAAGTCTAGTTTTGGATTCCACCACGGACCTGTGTGAAACATATATACATACACACAAGTCGGGCTAATAAACAGTACAAGGGAATATTATTGTTATTAAAAGTGCATCCCAAAATATTATCACTGGTAAGTGTGATTACAGCTACTCCCATCACTGTGTTATTTTTTAAAAGCATAGCAGCAAAAATAATGCATTCCACTTCTGTATGTTTGTCTGTATTCTTCCAAAATGAGGAAGTTTTTAACACTTAAAGAAATGTTGTATACGTGTTTTGAAAGGAACGGAAGACTGCATGGATTTCAGCTTTCTGCATGCAGTGTTTGATTTAATATCAGGGAACTCAGCAGTAAAAACAGGCCAAGTAGACCATATAACAGACCCACAACAGCACAGCAAGACAAGCATTGGCATAGCCAACAGGTCTCGCCTTTGTGACCTTATAAGTGTTTAGCAAAACACACAAGATGATGGACGGAATGTTGCACATTGGCAAAACCTTCACCCCCAGTCACAGATCTGGGTTTAATCCATCGTTATTTTGCTCACCACACCACCGTAGTTCAGACACTGCCATATGCAAATCAGTCTTGACCCTGTGCCTCATGAGAACAGTCCAGCCTGAACTGCCAAGCCATGTCTTCCCTGGACCGGAATCAAGCATCCTAGGACCGGATAGCTTAACTCCAGTGGCATAGTGAGCACGGGACCCACGTCGTGGCATACCCTTCCCACAAAGGGCGAACAGCAAAATACACAAGATGATGGACGGAATGTTGCACATTGGCAAAACATTCAACCCCAGTCACAGATCTGGGTTTAATCCATCGTTATTTTGCTCACAACGCCACCCCAGTTCAGACATGGCCATATGCAAATCAGTCTTGACCCTGTGTTTTTTCAGCCAGGATAGCTTAACTCCAGTGGCATAGTGAGCACGGGACCCACGTCGTGGCATACCCTTCCCACATAGGGCGAACAGCAAAACACACAAGATGATGGACAGAATGTTGCACATTGGCAAAACATTCACCCCCAGTCACAGATCTGGGTTTAATCCACTGTTTTTTTGCTCACCACACCACCCCAGTTCAGACATGGCCATATGCAAATCAGTCTTGACCCTGCGGCATGGTGAGCAAAAAAACGATGGATTTAGGCCCAGATCTCTGTACTGGGGTGAATGTATGACATTGTTCTGCATTCTGTCCATCAACTGTTGTTTTTGCATTTGTCACCCCGAGTGAGAAGGGTATGCCCAGACGTCGGTCCCGTGCTCTCCATGCCACTGAAATCAAGCTATCCTGGCTTAAGAGGGGTGAAACCCCGAAACTGGTCCTAGGATGCTTGTTTCCAGTCCAGGGAGGACCTGGCTTGGTAGTTCAGGCTGGACTGTTCCCATGAGGCACAGGGTCAAGACTGATTTGCATATGGCTGGGTTCAAACTGGAACGGCATGGTGAGCAAAAAAACGATGGATTTAGGCCCAGATCTCTGTGCTGGGGTGAATGTATGACATTGTTCTGCATTCTGTCCATCAACTGTTGTTTTTACACTTATAAGTGTTTAGCCATGCAACACTTGATGTTGTTGCACCAAGGATATTATGCTGGATAACAAAACACTTATAAGGTCCCAAAGGCGAGACCTATTGGCTATGTCATTGCTTGTTACTTACTGTACTTAAACCCATTCCTTTACCCCTCTTCCCTGGTCAGCAAAGAGGAGGCTGTGGCAGGGCAAATGGTGTGACAGGGCACAGGGGGTCAAACGTGATGTCATTGTGTGTCAAAGATTGTGTGATATCAATCCCGCTGTCCCTGGCATTTTGGTGAGTTCACACCAGAGGCTGAGCTCAGAGTGTGCCCAGCTCGAGATATTGCAAATTACTCTCTTGGCCTCAGAGGTCCAGCCCTAAAATAGAAATTGTGCCACAGATTAGGATCATCGCTGGCGAGAATACTTCCAATGAGTTTTGTAATCACACAAAGGCCGTTCAGAAGTCTCTCTTTTGCTGTAAATTCAGCGTCTCTGCCCTCTCTTCAGGGGATCCTCGCGGACTGCCCAGCGCTGCCGATGTGGGATGATGAGCTTGTGCACAAATTAAAGGCATTATTTAGGCGCATACCGTAAGGAACCAAACACGTCTCTGATGGATTTGCCAGGTCTGCTTTTACACGGGACAGATTGGAGCGTTTATGAGCCCCGCTGGATTTTGCAAGGTTTGCCACAAGAATTTAGGGGTTTTTTGGTTTACAAAAACTGCCCCTCTTCCGACAAAACTGGCCCAAACACGGCTCACCCAAGAAAATAATGTTAAAATACTGCGTTTGAAGGATTTCTAATCAAATGCGCTATTATTGACATTTCATGCACACATGCATTATTAATGTGTTTCTGATAATATGCACAATGCATGTCGAGTGTCCTAAACCAGTGCATGGCTTTACAACACTCAGACAGGCCTGGTCATTACTCAATTAATTGTTTAAAGTAAACAAACACCTGAAATATAATGTGCGTCGTGCACCGTTCAGCTACCTAGCAGTGCAATGCGGCATGTCGAAGATCCTAGTAAGATGCACCCTACCTGCACACACACGTCTATGGTGGAGGCCTGCAGTGCCAGCTGCTTGGAGACTGGGGATACCAGAGGCCTTACAAGGGTTCCACAGCCCCTACAACACAAGGGAGGGGCGTGTTACAACACGTCAGGGGACCACGAACCTTCAGGGGCCCAGGTTAACACAAGGCCAATGAAATACTGTGAGGTATGAGCATTCTGAAGGGGCGGAGCATCATTTTACGTCACGCCACTGGGCTGTACCCACATGATGGGGTGACTATGGAATATTGAAGTCAGCCCTTGGAAGTTTTTTTATACCAGTTAAGTGCACCACGAGGGACTGAGCTCTTGCGTGTCTAAGAAGTAGGAAATAAACAAGTAAAGCTGTTAGCATCTTCGAGCCAGTGGCTCAGCCTCCGTGGTCTGAATGCGCTGCCACGTGCAGTGCTCGCAGGACGAGTGCACGTCTTCGTCTGTCCCACGAGCGGGGAGCAGCACGTTTCTTTGGGTTTTTGAAAGTCAACCCATGCCTTCCAGCGTGTCCCTTGCTTTGGGCAGAGTTCCCTTTGCAGGGATGAGCTGGTGGGGAGGGCGGGCACGGCTGTGGCAGAGCGGGGCCTGTGATAACATAGTACTTCCACGCAGCCCCGCCCTTGGGAGCTGTAATTGGGTCCCAGAAGGGCAGTTATTAATTTGGGGCATGCATCTGCTGATTAGAAGCGGCAGGTTACTCACGGCTTCAAGATATTTGTGTTGTTTATATCAGCTGCACGTGGCTGCTTTTCTCCTGGGTCTCTTCCATGCAACGCTGTGGTGGCTTCTAGCAGGACAAGCAGAATCCCCCCATTTATTTATGCAATTTTATATAGTGCGGACTTTACCAAAAGGTGTCAGAGTGCTTTACAGTAGAATCAAATGCGTTAAATGAGGAGATTTACAAACTTACATGTTACAGAAAAAGTAAAATGAAATAAGAGGTGACAATCACAGCAACAAAACAAACAAGCACAAGCTCGCGCGGCAGCAGGGGGAGAGAAGAGGGGGCCTACGCGATAATTGCTACCATATGGCGCCAGCCGCTCGCTCCCGCAAGTGAATCTCTAGACGTGCACGGGTTGCTATTGAAGGCAATGGAACCTGAGAACATTTTTGGCCGCAAAGCTGTGCCGATGACTAAAGGTCTCTCCTATGCAGCACATGTGCGCTGCGTAGGCGAGACCTAAAAAACGGACTCCACGCTGTCCTGTCAGACTATCCATCGAGTAGTGCTTGCCCTATAGGAGAGTCTGACCTTCGGTCCAATTGCTCTAGGAAGAGGAAAAACTGGTAAAATAATAGAAGTATTATTTTAAGGTATTCTTGGTGGCAGTTCCCTTAATAATTAAATCCCGGAGGTATATGCAATTCTTTAAAAATCTAACAAATCAGTAAATTTTTGGCAAGATCCTGGCTCCAACTTATGTATTTACCAAACTGTAAAATATATATGTAGCCCAACCAGTTCTAATAAACATAGCTGTGTCTATTTCTCAGTTGTCGGATCAAGTGAACATCTCTTAATTCATACCCAATGCAGTGGGCTGCTTTGCTCTGACTGACCACAAACGTTTCCTTTGATGATAAGATGAAGCCAGAACAAAGCCAATAGCAAGCACAACGCCCAGCCAAAATGGGGCAAACTGCTGCCATGCGCAGACGCAGGCACCCTTGCACCATGGTGCGAGAATGCCTGTGCCGTGGGGAGATTGTTTTTGTTGAGGAAGGGTTCCATTCCTGCACAAAAAAAAAATTGTAATGCCGTTTCTCAACTTATATGTGTGCTGCATTAGCACACATAGAAGTTGACCAAGCATTGGCGTAGCCAATAGGTCTCGCTTTTGGGACCTTATAAGTATTTAGTTATGCAGCACAATATCCTTGGTGCAACAACATTAACTGTTGTATGGCTAAACACTTATAAGGTCCCAAAGGCGAGACCTATTGGCTGTGCCAATGCTCGTTTTTTCCCCCTGGCAACTGCCTCTATTTAACTTTCTTGATAGAAATCGACCAGCAGAGGTCAGTAAAATACCAGAATCACTTTAGCATTCTCTAGATTCCAGTCCTTAGAAATTGTCTTCCACGAGCACCAGTAGACAATAATATTTTTTTCAAATCTTGTATTTTCAGTGGTATAACCACCGAAGGCCCTGATTTTATATTAAAAATAATGCTTTGGACTATACCATATCCCGCTGAAAGGCAACATTTCTCTCCAAGTGTTCCCATACCTGGTGTGTCACGCAGTTTGGTGCTTACTTTCCCTCCATGTTAAAGAACAGTAGATGTTTCAGCACCAAGGCTGTGCTGCATAGCTAAATACATACAAGGTCCCAAAGGCGAGACAGATTGCATTGCAAATACTTTTTTTTTTAACTCAGCTGGGCCTGCAGAGAAGCAGCAGAGTCTGCTCTACTCTCCATCCAGATGGGGTGGAATAAAAATGGGCACAAGCTACACTCAGTGACATAAGACTTTCATATCTGCCACGTTCACCCCACATTATTTAAGACTAAGCAATCACACCTCCAATACAAGACAATCTCAATCTCCCATCCCCATGATATTACAATAGGAAGCAATATTTTCTGACATGCTCCACTCTAACAAAATATTGCAATTTTCATTTTATTTACAAATTAGGAAAGTGCAGCCTCCATGCAGAAGGGAAGTAGGGTCCTTTAGAAAGTGGAACCCCCCCCCATAAAAGGCACAAGAGTGAAGATGGATGTACCAATTCAAATGAGAAGAGAAATGGGATTCAGATACAATAACCTATAAAACAGCAAGGAAAGGCATAAGAAAATTCTAAACCCAGATCAACTACACCAGCCAAATCAATTTGTCAAACATTAAAGTTCTGCATTAGCCTAACATAGTACACACCTTAATAAAAATAAAAAAAACATCGGCGGATGGCAAAATACAGACCTCTACTGGTCAAGGATTTAGTAAGTGAGGGCAGCATCTGCAAAATCTCGTTTGGAAAATGGGGCTTATAAAAACAGGGGCGATACAACAGGAGAATACCTGGTTTATCTTAAATCACCAGCAACCAAGATCTTTTTGCCAGGAAAAGAGAGCAAGAAGGAAAAAGAGCCTTGAACGGGATGCAAGAAAAATGAAAATGAATCTAACAGATTCTGGATACTAAGTGCAACTTAAATACAATTTGGGCAATATGATCAACCTCTAAACACCTCTGAACATGCTGCAGGCTTAAGACCAATAGGTGACTTTTCACCATCCAGTCTTGAAATCAGTGTCTTGAAGTTAGCATAAAATTAGAGTCTGTAATTAAAGTCTTAATCTTCCATAGCTTTAATTTCTTCTTTTTTTTATTAATACCCGCAAAGCTTGTGTATTGTGTCCCCAAAGTTTTACAACATTTGACTAAACATTCAGTGCTCTTCACTTGATCAAACATGTACCAACCTTCTTCACGCCAAAAATCAGCAATGGACTCTACAATACTACCGTTGAGAAGCCTGCACAATGCAAACTTTACGGAAAAGGTGGGAGTCACAGGTAGGGGACAGTCTCGGATTCATATTCGATGACAAACTGACCTTTAACGCCCAGACCAATAATCTGTCCTCTTCCATCTGGTACATATTAAAAATGATCAGAAGAATATGCCTGCTTATCCTCCTTGATTCACGGAAAACAGTGGTCACGGCACTCGTCCTGTCTAGATTGGACTATGGCAACGCTTTATATACAGGGATTCAAACCCAATATCTAACTAAACTGCAACGTCTCCAGAACGCAGCAGCAAGGCTAGTGCTAGACATTCCTAGATCCGAATCAGTCTCCCATAGACTGAACACCCTTCACTGGCTGCAAGTGGACAAAAGGATAAAGTTTAAGTCCCTGTGTCTGGCATGTAAGGCACTCCATGGCTCAGGACCACAATTCCTGAGAACTCATTTCAAATGGGGAGAGGATGTGGTCCGTCGGCTAGACTGCCGACTTTGGTGCTGGAAACCAGGGTTTGAGCCTCGGGGTCGCGTCCACATCCTGTGATTCTGGGCAAATCACGTAATCACCCCGTGCCTGAATATGTAATGTAAATATGGTGCTCATGTACAGTGCTCCAATACCTTCGGGTCGAGTTTGCGCTATATAAAAGATGCAAAAAAAAAAATGGTATGTCCCAGCAAGAAGTCTGAGATCCACTAACGCAAAACTTCTCCAAGTACCCAAGTTCAAGCAGGCTAGGTGGAGAGGAAGAAGCTTCCTGCTGAGGACAACTAAGTTATGGAACCTTCTACCTATCAATATAAAAAGTAGCCAGTCGCTTCTGGCCTTCAGAAAGGCAGTCAAAACATGGTTGTACCCCTGTTAAGCTAGTACAGCATCCCTGCAGTAACCTGAAGTGCATCTAACAGTAGCACCAAGATGCCCTCGGGCATTCGCACGCTTTACAAGCTATCAAATCAAATCAAATCATCAAGAGGCCTGTGGTAGATGACAGAAACCTAAGAAACACAAGTCCGGTTTCAGGGAAACCTACTGCAATGAAGCAAAGAAATGACCTGAGAAATTTAGATTTGCATTTGAGAAACAGTTCGCATGCCGTATTTATTACAAAACAGCATTCAAACATCTGGATGCTGTCACACAATGCACTTACATAAAATGCAAAAAATTTGGACGAACTTCTATACATGGGAATCATCTAACCCACATTTTTTAACTCCTGTTTGGCCACCCCGCTGGTACTTAGAACACCAGCTAATTGACTTGGGAGCCCGAGTGGTAGCCACTGGATCCCCCCTGATATACTCTTTAGAAGGCGAACTCCCCTGCTCCATTACAAGGAGAGAATCTAAAGGCCAGCAAGTCCGCTGAGCCCCTTAAACTCCCACGCCAGAGCAACCCAAAGAAAGATCCTCCTGGCACCCTTCGGGAGATGGGACTTGCTAGCCAGGCTGGATCTTGGCCCCCTTACGCAAATCAAACTCCCAACAATCACAAAGCTCGTGCCAAAAAGTACTGAATAGCCAAGGATAATCGCAGTAGCGCAAATCCCTGGCCATGTCCTACAGACTGTAGTACTTCTGCCCCTTCGTGTTCAAAGATTTAAAGCTAAACATATCCTGAATTTGCCTGCCTTCTTGTCCCAGCTGCCAAGGTGTCTACTAGCTTTGTGGCCAAACCTGACTCCGTCACTGCCACAGACTCGGTTGGTTAACCGACTGACTGGGGCTGCCCCATGTGCATTCCCCCCCTGTGATCCACAGAAATCCCACCCGGGCAAGGTGATGGCCCCACCTGTTGCAGAGGACCGCTATTAGGGCGATGCCACTCTAGTCAGTGTGACTCACTCTGTGTCCGGCACACACCCCTAGCTCTACACTCTTCACACACAAAATCTCCCTCTGCTTTTCATCTGCCTTGTGGCACTAAAAGTGGGCTTTCAGCAGGCAGGGGCAGCAAGGATATGATGAGCACAACGTCTGAAGTCTTCACCCCGGAATGAACAAGTCTGAGGAGCACTAAAAAGCGTATGTTACTGTTCCAAGTGCTCTCACTGCTCTTCCTATCCCAAGGCTAAGCTCAACAACTCTGCTCACAGGCGAATTACACAAAAACAGGAGTTACTTTTCTCACCACCTACTTCCAGCAGAAAAGCCTCTTAAGTTTGCAAGTTTATAGGCATGAACCCAAGAGAAAACTGCTCCCAGCCCTCGGGAGTCATATAATCCACATTATTACGGGCAGTGCAGAGGGAATTTGCATTCCTCGAAACGAAGCACACTTCCACCGCCGGCTTTTGTATTACAGCCGAGTTGGACCAGCAATGGAATGCAAGCAGGCTTTAGCAGGTTCACACTTGTTTCTTTACAGTGAGCGGGAAACACAAATCACAGAAGACAAAAGGTAGGAAGAAGAAAGAAAAACACAAAGTAAAATAAAAAAGACTTGAGCCACATTGCAAGTGCTTCATATTAAACAAGTCCATGTGGTTTTTCCAGGCCACACTCGGAAAGTTATTTTCCACACTCCACTGAATTACAGGGCAGGGAGCACCCAGTCCAACCTCCCTTTGAACAAAGAGGACGAGGAGACTCAAGCGTGCAGATCTGTCTGCCCCTGGCGTAGGTTAAATGTGCTCAGATAAATCCAACACCCATATTTTCAGGTGCCTACCACCCCCATCCCTAGAGGTAAGAGTGGCTACATTTCGTGCAATAAAGCATTCTACCTAACCAAGGAAGCAGAGTGTGGATCAGCATTAGGGTGTGAGGAAACTGCTGCTGACCTGGCCCGTACCAAGGCAAACACCCCTAAACCACAGTATGTGGCTGCAGAGGGAAGACCTGGGTCGCACACAAGCCCTGCATCTGAAAACCACGCAGCTGCAGATGACAGCTCTTTGGGTATGAACTCTTCACCTGAACATTCTGATACTCTTCTTGAGTATGACCCAACATATATGAATGTGACTGGGGGAACCTCATGTCTGATTTTTTTTTTCCATAGCTTGGATTTGGAAATGTTAACACCGTCTGCGCCATGAGATCTCAGGGATGACCGTAGGTTGCGTGATGTGTAACCTACTCGTGGTTCCTGGGTTGCACTGTGCCCAGCATCTGCGTGTTACCACAGATTCATAGAACGTATATTTTAAGTGCAGCAGTATCTAGTGCACTTGATTGACCATATTGTTCCTGAAGGGGCCAATTCGGTTATTCTAATTAGCATTTTTACATTAATGTGTACGTCAAAGACAAAATATAAATTTTTACTTCAGGGTTCAAAGTATTTAAGGGTTATAAAAACTACGAAAAGAGTAATACAAACCTAAAAAAAACCCACAATAAACAGCCAACGAACCCTACCCGTTGACATGCTTACCAGTACCACTCTTGCTTGCAGACTAGCGACGCTGCCTCTGCCTGTGACAAGCCTTATTCATTTACGCTTGTTGCTGGGAGGGGGTTCACGGACTTCTACCGCAGTCTACAGGTTGTCTATGGATGAAAAGCCACTACATCTTCCACTCAAGATTCGCTTTACGAGTTTACATCGTTCTATCACTTTTACAGCAGGCCCGTTTAGATGTATTTACTCTCCACCATGCGGGACTAGTGGACCCTCCTTGGACGGCTCAAATGTGTCTATTCTTTTGACATGTGGGAAACCGTCAACGCCCCCAGAAGAGCCCAAATGAATAACTCCTGCAGTGCCACCCATCTCGGATCTCTTGGTACGAACCCTACCCTGACGCACCCTAAGACCAGGCAACTTTGTATGCTTTTAGGTCAGGAGACAACCCGGAACGCCCTCCACTCCCATCGTGTGCCGTTCAATAATGCACAATCTTGTACTCTGGTACCAATTGTCTTCAGCCACTCATCGGACCACCTGGGTACCCTCGCTGTTTCCACTCCCTTTATGGTATATCAGCAATATAACCCGGTCCTGGTTACATTTTGCGGACATGTTTTAGAAAAAGAAAAGAACGTGAGCCAATGCCACACGTATTCGCACTGCCAGGACACGCGCATGCAAATACACAACTGCAGAAGACACACCAAGTAACGTGCACATGGCCTGAGACAGCCCAGCTCTGAAAATGCTGCAGAGAACGCCGAAGCATCACACGTCACCCTGTGAAGCAAGTTCTATTTAGTGACTATGTGAGAAATACCCACTGTTCATGACAGCGGTATAATAACTGACTTTTGTAACCAATTCAAAATCACTTGGTTTCAACTCCAGACTTAAATTAAACTGATTCTCATTCAATTAACTTAAACACTATAAAGGCTAATAAAACAGTCTGATTTGCTCGATTATTCCAACAATTTACTACAATTTTCAAATCTCAACCAGGGTGGAAGGCAGAGAAATGCAGATATAATAAGGAGGCCCTCGTCTTTAGTGACCTGTGCGCGGCAAACGTCTCAGCGGCATTCCTTCTCCCGGAAGTGTACTCCCACCTGCTTGTTAGTCAGTCCTACACCTTAACACTGATAGCAGGTAGCTGTACCTGTGCTGCCAGCCCCATTAAACCCCGAGATAATCACTCTCGGCTGAGCCGGGCTTTCGGCACTAGGAGCGTCCGTGTTACCTTCTTTTGAATTACTTCAATAGGGCTCCTTGCACAACAACTCGTGTGATGGCAGGATAAGGACCTCTCTCCACCGCCACATGCGAGCACAAGAGGACAACGAGGCGCTACGCAAAAGAAGCCACAGAGACCCCAACAGGACTCAAGACTCCGCTCTATCCTGACAGACAAAAAACGGGGAGCAGATTAGACACACACACACACACACATAACATATATATACGTCATGTGATCAAGGTTCTTTTTCGAACCGAAACGCGTCAAGACCGTACAGGCTAAATAAATCACGCATTTTGGCACTCAATTGTGGTCCGTTTCCGTCTTTTCCGTCTTTGGCGTGAAGCTGCAGATTGACGGTGTGCTTTGATATATATATATATATATATATATATATATATATTACCTACTGGGGGTCGCCAGTAGGTAGTTATAGTTAGGACCACGTTTCCATAGGAAATCCGCAACATTCTATTTTGAATAACTTTGGCGCCGGTCGACGAATCCTCGCGAATTTTTCAAAATAGGTGGGGCGCTACGCTCCGCTCCTACCCTGAAAGTCTCGGGGGGATTCGTCAAGCGGGGGCTGAGATAAAAGGGGGGTCCCAAAACGCGTTTTTCCCATGCATTTTTCCATAGGACCTTTAGACAGGGCTACAGCCCGAACGGCTGAACAGAATTACTTGAAATTTGGCAGAGAGGTAGTCCTCAGGTCAAGGAAGTGCCTTTTGTAGGTTTGGTGTAAATCTGTTCAGTAGATTCTGAGAAAATAGCCTTTAAATCAATATATATATCTGAGCCAGCTTACGGTGCGCTTACGGTACGCTTACCGTACGCGTACGGTGGCGTGCGCGAACGCGATTCTGATTGGCTCTTAGATCTTAGTAAACATTCGAATCGGCCGAAACCAGGAAGCGGCGGCCGCCATTTTCTCTCTCGCACTGAGAGTGATGATGAAAATACAAAGCACAAAAACATGTAAAGGGGCTGTTTAGACAGCTCCCACACA
This sequence comes from Triturus cristatus, assembly GCF_964204655.1. NCBI lineage: Eukaryota > Metazoa > Chordata > Amphibia > Caudata > Salamandridae > Triturus > Triturus cristatus. The sequence continues at coordinate 1,181,820,285 of NC_140581.1, read as the reverse complement.
CATAGCCATGTTGAGGGAGTCCCCAAAGATCCCCCAAGGCCAAAAACGCAATTTTTTTTTTTTCGCTAATTTCGCCGATTACGCTTACCGTACGCGTACGGTAAAAAATTATATAAAAATAAAAATTATCCACACTCTCCCCACCCCGTGTGCAATTGGTGGCCGAAGGCCACTAATTGTGCATGGCTTCTAACAGATGATATAAACTATAATAATTTAAAAAAAAAAAAAAGAAATTATCCACACTCTGTCCACCCCGTGTGCAAATGGTGCCCGAAGGGCACCATTTGTGCATGGCTTATAAAAATTACGAAAAATTTAAATATTACCTTTCAAAACGAAGTGCATCATATGTCCTCCATGTGCGCACGGTGCGCGAAGCGCATCGTGCGTACATGGCCCATCTAGCGTAACGTGGGCACGCGGTGCGCGTAGCGCACCGCGTGCCCACCGTGCGTGCACGGCACTAACTGCGTAAAGTGGGCGCGCGGTGCGCAAAGCGCACCGCGTGCTTACTGTGCGCGCACGGTGCGCAAAGCGCACCGTGCGCGCACGGAACGAACTGCGTTAAGTGGGCGCGCACGCCACGAATGGCGTAAAGTAACTTAGCATTTAAAAAAACAGAACAAATTCACTGAAAAAACCATAGGTTTCACACACGTTATAGTTAGGAATTAGCATTTAAAAAACCTTGCAAATTCACTGAAAAAACCATAGGTTTCACACATGTTATAGTTAGCGGAAATTTTACTGATAAAAAACCAATGAAATTCCCCCGTTATAGTTAGTCCAGGCAACTATAACTCACGCGACCGCAATCTTCTGCTGATGACATATGTGTCTTTATGAAAAAAAAATATTTGTAATATATGTATAGCTAAAAATGTATGGAAGAAGACATGGGCAAATAAGTGTCTAAATACAGTATTAGCATCAGCAGAGGATTGCGGTCGCGTGAGTTATAGTTGCCTGCACTAACTATAACGGGGGAATTTCATTGGTTTTTTATCAGTAAAATTTCCGCTAACTATAACATGTGTGAAACCTATAGTTTTTTCAGTGAATATATATATATATATATATATATATATACACACATACACACACACTGCGATCCCTCTTGAAGTAGATAGCCAGGGCACTCCGATATAGTTATGGTAAATAGCAGTTTATTTCCCAAGCGGAAAATGTTCTCCCCTTGGGAATAAACTGCTATTTACCATAACTATACCGGAGTGCCCTGGCTTTCTACATCGAGAGGGAGCTGTGTTTATGGACGTTTACAGCAACGCGACGTAGTGCTGAATTCGGGCACCACTAGCGTCCAGGTAGCCCGCAGGCAATACGTGAAACCATTGAAGGGCATATAGACAATTTTTAATATAGGAACATCACCTGAATCTCGCTTTAAAAACATCAACCCACACAAATACTAAAACATCACGCTCTCTCTTAAGGTTCACCCAATAATAAACCTTGAGGATTTATTCAACTTCTATTAATTAATTTAATAGTCACCGTAGTGAACTTCATTTCAAAAGAACTCAGAAAAGAGAGAAAAATACAAAAAAGCCACAGTTCATTCTTTTGTATTGTTTTTTTATCCGAAAATATTCTTTTCTTGATTATTTTAGTAACTTTCATTAATTTCATACTAAAAAGTAAAGGAATATACAATTTATATTTGAACACTGGCAACACAAAACTACTGTCTCGCTCCGAAACCTAAGCAGTAGTTACTGACACTTTTTCAAATATGTACCATCCACAGTTGGTCATATGACACAAACCATTGGTTTAAACAATTGTAATATATGAAAACATCAAATGGAAATTATTTGCATCAAAGAAGTGTCACAGCGTCTGTTTCGGAGCGAGACAGTAGTTTTGTGTTGCCAGTGTTCAAATATAAATTGTATATTCCTTTACTTTTTTGTATGAAATTAATGAAAGTTACTAAAATAATCAAGAAAAGAATATTTTCAGATAAAAAAACAATACAAAAGAATGAACTGTGGCTTTTTTGTATTTTTCTCTCTTTTCTGAGTTCTTTTGAAATGAAGTTCACTACGATGACTATTGAATTAATTAATAGAAGTTGAATAAATCCTCAAGGTTTATTATTGTGTTAACATATTATACCCAATCCCTTGGGGTTAAGTGGGTTGCCCTATTGTTGTATACACTCTCTTAAGGTTCAACATTTACATCAGCCGCCACCAGTTTGCCTAGATTTCTGGGTGTGCAAACCTACCGGTGGGGTTGTCATTCTAGGAAACGTGTTCCCCTATTGATGCGCCCCCTCTCAATTGTTGCACAGTAGACATTAGAGCAAAGACCCGGGACTATCAGATGGAATACCAGCTCCACCAGAACTGTTAAGTTATTTCTGCCGGTCACCGAAAGAAAAGAGGGAGAGCACGAGAGTGCCCATTTAAATAACCGACTACTTTGGGCCAGAAATTCCGTCATCCACCAGGGTTCAGGGACGGAGAAGTCATGTTGGCCATAGCTAGTTTGCTTAGCCAGGTGACCATTGAAATATACTCGCCCAGAAGTGGAGAAACACTAAAGGACTGTTCTTCTTTAATGTTCCCCTGCTGGTGACGTGGCCATCCACCTTCCATGTGCGAGACCCTGTTTTAGATGACCTCTGAACCCCGAGTGCAAAGGTTCTTACTGCACCAAACCTGGTTATGGAGTCATGGGCACTCACTCAACTCCTGTCAAAGATCCCCAAATACCACACATCAACTCACTGAGCAATCACAGTCTTCCAGGTATTGACACAGAGCAATGGCCACAATTATTGGCCAAGGCCAGAGGCTTAGCCCAAACAAAGCTATTACCCAAGGGCTCGTGGTAGAGCAGACTCTTCCGGTGTATATGCAAAGGAGAACAAGCGCGCGCCTCGTGTTGGCAGCAGGGAGCGGGGAGAGAGGAGGGGGCCGGCACCTGTTTCCCTTGAGCACATAAAGCGTTTCCCTTGCGGTAGCGAGCCAGGGGCACCATGTGTTTGCAAGTTAATTACAAACATATGGTGTCAAGCTCGCTCCCGCAAGGGAATCGACAAAAGTGCATGCCTTGCCATTGAAGGCAATGCAACGAGTGCACGTTTGGGACAAAAACCGAAGCAATTGCTACAGGTCTTTTTCCTATGCAACGCATGCGCACTGCGTAGGCGAGACCTAAAGAACAAGTTACTTACCTTCGGTAACGCTTTTTCTGGTGGATACAGTATCTGCCTGTGGGTTCCTCACCTTGTGAATATCCCCTGCGCCAGCAACATTCGGAATTTTTTCGTAGCTCTCCATGCCGACGAGGACGACGTCACAGAAGCACGGCTCCGCACGCGGCTTCGCTGACGTCACTGGATCCATAAGAGGACCTCGTCGGCATGATGACTTCAGTTCCGCCCTTTTTTTCCGTGCCTTCGAGGCACACGGACGGACCAACAACAATATATATATATATACAGTATACACAGTACATAATATCCAAACCAACACACACAGTGTGAAGTCAATGCAGGAAAGCAAAAGAAATAATACACTTCCTTTGACAGCAACAGATAAATTTGGTCACATTATCACTATTGTAGGTATACAAGAGTGGACAACGGGGTGGCAAGTGGGTCAGTGAGGAATCCACAAGCAGATACTGTATCCACCAGAAAAAGCATTACCAAAGGTAAGTAACTTGTTCTTCTGATGGATACATCTGCCAGTGGATTCCTCACCTTGTAAATAGATTCCCACAGCAGTCCCCACTCCCGGAGGAGGGTGTCCACCCTTCTATACCAAAAAGTTCTGAAGGACGGAACGTGCAAAGTGACCGTCCCTCCTAACCTCGGTATCTAAGCAGTAATGCTTTGCAAAAGTGTGGAGGGAGGCCCAAGTTGCCGCTCTACAAACGTCCTCCACAGGAACACCTCTAGATAAGGCAGATGTAGAAGACTTTGCCCTGGTAGAGTGAGCCCTTATACCCTCTGGAGGTTCCTTACCGGCCAAAGAGTAACAGATCTTGATGCACAAGATAATCCATCTGGAAAGAGTGCGCTAGTGCACCGCTCTGCCTTTCCCGCAGCCAATGAAGCCCACGAAGAGCTGGTTATCCACTCGAAAATCTTTAGTTCTATCGAGGTAAAAACTCACCGCCCTTTTAGGGTCCAAGCGGTAAAGCCGCTCCTCCATCTTGGAAGAGTGAGGGGGAGGATAGAAGGTAGGAAGGGTAATGGACTGCCCCAGATGGAAAGGAGTTACCACCTTAGGCAGATAAGCAGCCCTGGTCCTGAGTACCATTCTTTCAGCATGAATGGTCAAGAACAGGGGTTTCGAACTCAGAGCTTGAAGCTTACTTACCCTCCTTGCCGAAGTAATAGCAATCAGCAAAAACTGTTTTAAAAGACAATAGCCTTAAGGGACACTTGTGCAAGGGTTCAAAGGGGGAACCCATCAAGTAAGTTAAGACAAGATTTAAGTCCCATTGAGGCATAATAAATGGAGTGGGCAGAAATTTGTTGGTAAGGCCCTTAATGAACCGTAACACAATAGGTAATTTAAACAAGGACGGCTGATCCGGCAAGCAAAGTAATGCCGACAAAGCCGATAAATAACCCTTCACAGTAGCTACAGCAAAGCCTTGCTGAGCTAGAGAGAGAGCAAACTGAAGGATGTTGGATAAACGAGCCCTCAAAGGGTCAATAGACTTCTTCCCACACCAAAGGACAAATTTGGACCACCTATAGGAATAGATAGACTTGGTGGAGTGATGCCTGGCAGACAAAATCACGTCTACCACGTCAGGCGGGAGAGAAAAGGAATTCAGGTTGCCCCGTTCAATCTCCAGGCATGAAGGTGTAAGCTCTGTAGGTGGGGGTGTAGAATCTGCCCCAGCGACTGCGAGAGGAGGTCTGCCCTGAGAGGGAGACGGAGCGGAGGGCACGAGGAGAGGTGGAGAAGATCTGTATACCACACCCTTCTCGGCCAATCCGGGGTGATCAATATGAGTTGGACCCAGTCTTGGCGAATCTTCCTCAGAACCCGAGGAATAAAGGGTATGGGAGGAAACGCATAAAGGAGATGTGAGTCCCAACTCAAATGAAACGCGTCCCCCCAAGCCCCCTGCATCGGATACTGGTGACTGCAGAATGACGGGCAGTGAGCGTTCTCGTGAGTGGCAAACAGGTCCACCCGAGGAGTTCCCCACGTCCGAAAAACGAGATGAACCACCTCCAGATGGAGCCTCCACTCGTGGTCAGCAGAGAACTGATGACTGAGACTGTCTGCACGCATGTTCAGAACTCCGGCAAGGTGAGGAATCCACTGGCAAATGTATCCATCAGAAAACAGCATTCTTTCAATGATTGTTTTTGTTCAGGAAGGGTTCCCTTCCTGCACATAAACAATCATTAGAGGTGATTTCCTCTTTCTATGGGCGATGCAGAATGCAGCACGCATAGAAACAGGAAACAAAAACAAGGAGAAATTAATATATTTCTCCTTGTTGTGCCTCCCTACGCCTCCCCTGGGGAGGCGTAGCATTCAGACGCATTTCTAGATTTACGATTCCTTATTAAATCTGGAAATGTGTCTTGTTCCATGGGTGTTGCGTGGGTACACCCACAGCAACACCCATGGAACGCCCCTTTCACGCAAAGTGCTGCATGTTAAGGGGCCATATTTACAAGGACAGGAAAGGCCACACAGGGTGCCTTTTCCTGTCCTTGTAAATATGGGGCAGTGTATTGCGCTGCCAGTGCGTCACAAAAACGCAGTACTGGCTGTACAAGGGGCATGTTAATCTGCCCTTTGGATTTGGAGAAAGGTTCTCATCAGACTTCCGTAAAACCAACTCTAACAACATTTTTGAGACATCACTTTGTTGTAAAACTTTTTGTAGGTTAGTTTAGGGACAATTTACTAAGAATGAAGCTTTGGTTCGAAATTGCACACACAGAAACACAGCCTTAGTCTAAGCACAGTCTCGAAGACTTTCTTTATCCATGAAGCAACGAGAAGAGATGTACTCTGTCCTGTGTCAGGGTCACTGATGGGCTAAATTTGACTACCTAAGATCAAACAGCCAGTTCCCCAACTTAGCCCTGGGACCATTGGAAAAGTCTACCTACTAGCTTGTTCTGCATGACTGCAGTGGGATTCCAAAGTACAAGAATACCTGTGTGACCTGGCAATTCTAGGACACAAGGAAAACAGGAAATCCATATACTACTGTGGGGCATAACTGTGAGTATGAAAGCCTGTATGGTCATTTTCTCTTGAGTCTGATCTGCAGAATGATGAAAATGGTCTTGGTGATTCTTGCCAGATCCAAAATGTGATATGTAGATTCCACACTGCTGAATCCTATAAAATGTATGTCTAAAAATACGAAAAATTCTGACTTCTATTGTTACCCCAAGAAGTGCATACATCAATCAGCAAAAAAGTGACCTCACTCCAGCACCTCTGGCCTGAACTTTTTCTAGTTTCACCAACCTTTGCATCACACCTCCTACAAGTTGCATCCGAGCCATAGTGTTCTGACAGCACTGCTCGCTGGAGAGTTAAGCTATATGAAATCTGCAAAGAGGTAAACAACCACTCACTGTATCTTACAACCCCGCTTTAAGCATGGGTGAGGAACACATTCCTTTTCGTCTTTAGTTTTCTCTTTCTCTGCAATGACCTGAGCACCCATCTGACAGGACCAATATGTTCTAGGATGCCACTGTAATGGAACAACTCTATGGTGCCATCGATTAGGGCAATTGAAGGAGTGGGTTTATGACCAGTACAGGGATATCATTATAGAGGCACCATCCAGCTCTAAGACGCCTGTATGACTGCTCCATGTCCGCTACAGGGTGCACTCTTGCATTGGAGAGATACAAAAGCTACTCAAGAGAAGCAAAGCAATGTAAATTGGTATTTACATAGGTTTGTAGGAAAAAGTACACAAACAAAGCGGTGCTCTGAGCTACTCTGCGTCAAGGGGCGTTCGATGGGTGGTGCATGAGCGTTTATTTATAACCACCCATGGTTTATGATGCATAACCCATTCTACTAGCAAGAGTAGAAAAATTAATACCACTAGAAAGCAGGCATTAAAAAGAAGAAATGCTTTTATTTCTCCTACCTTTTTCGACTTTTAATGTGGACTGCACTGTACAGAACAAATACAAAGTAGGAATAGTTTTAAAGTTAGTCTAATCATAGTGTTTTGTACTGGAAGGGTACCCTTCCAGTACAAAACGTATGCTAGATTCACGCAAACATCTTTGCACCAAGGTGCAAAGGTATGTGTGTGGCGCTCAGCAGCCTGACTGTGGCGCTAGGGTGAGGGGGAGAGTGCCATATCCAGGGCTTATTTTGAGCTGGTGGTTTCCGGCACTTAATTGTCAACACCAGCACTTATGAAAGTCTGCCACCTGGTGGCGCTTTCTATCTAATTTAGAGATGAAGGTAACAACAGCTGTTTATTTATTCAAAATACATTTAAAATTACTAATATCTGCTGCCCAAGACTTTCTTAAAGCTTTAGGGGAATGGAATAGTCTGAATTGTCACACTTGTGGGAGTGTGATGGTTAATAGTTATGTTGGTACTGTCAATTGAAGCACTGGCAGGGGCAATGGGTAGCACAAGCTTCAGTCGCTTCATAAGGGCCCTGGCACTTATTTGTTTTACATATTGAGCACTGGTAGATGTAGCTCTTTCCTACTCTCTCCATGTCATACATCGCAGTATGACAACTTTGGGTGCTGTGCTGCCTTGTGTGAGAGGTATGTAAAACTGGGCCACAGTTAGTGTCCTCGCTCGCTTCAGCCATGTCCGGCAGCAGTGGCAACTGGAAGAACAGATTTATGCAAAGCACAAGAGAGTTGGAAGAATAGAATATGGAAACGTTAAAAATTCAACCTGATGCTTGTCTACTCCCAGCAGTTGGACTTGTGAAATGCTTTATAAATATGGATTTATTTCAAAGAGATGTAAAAAGAAAACATGATGGACAGAATGCTAACACAATGTCAAACATTCACTCCCAGAACAGAGATCTGGACCTAAATCCATTATTTCTTTGCACACCATGCCATTCCTGTTTAGACCCAGCCATATGCAAATCGATCTTGACCCTGCTCCCGATGGGAATAGTCCAGCCTGAACTGCCAGGCCAGGTCCTCCCTGGACCGGAAACAAGCATCCTGGGACTGTTTTCAGGGTATCACCGCTCATCAGCCAGGCTAGCTTGACTCGAGTGTCATGGTGAGCACGGGACCCACCTCTGGGCATAGCCTTCCCACTTACGGCAGCAAATGCAAAAAGAACACATGATGGACGGAATGCTGAAACAATGTCAAACTTTCACCCCCTGGACAGAGGTCTGCGCCTAAATCCATTGTTTTTTTGCACATCATACCATTCCAGTTTAGACCCAGCCATATGCAAATCAGTCTTCACCCTACTCCCCATGGGAATAGTCAGTGGCGGCCAGCACAGGTAAGAGCAGTGAGGTGGGGGCAGGGCGAGGTGGAGGTCCAGGGAGACGATATAGGACGGGATAAGTTAAATTAAATTTCAAAAAAAGAAAACCACTTACCTTTGGCACACCACATCGCAGACTCGGCATTGCGGCAAGCTCAAGGTAAAATATTTTCATTTACTAGTTTATTTAATTTAACATATCCGTCGTGTGTTAACTTCCCCGACACCCACCCCCCCACGCCCCACCGCTCTTACCTGTGCTGGCCGTAACTGGGAACAATCCAGTCTGTACTGCCAGGCCAGGTCCTCCCTGGACCGGAAACAAGAATCCTGGGACCGGTTTCAGGGTATCACCACTTATCAGCGGACTAGCTTGACTCCAATGGCAAGGTGAGCACGGGACCCACGTCTGGGCATACCCTTCCCACTTAGGATGGCAGATGCAAAAGAACACATAATGGACCCCCAGTACAGAGATCTGGGCCTAAATCCATCGTTTCTTTGCACACCATATAATTGCAGTTTAGACCCAGCCATATACAAATCAGTTTTGACCCTGCTCCCCATGGGAAAAGTCCAGCCTGAACTGCGAGGCCAGGTCCTCCCTGGACCAGAAGTAAGCATCCTGTGACCAGTTTCATGGTAACACCTCTCATCAGCCAGGCTAGCTTAACTCCAGTGGCACGGTGAGCACGGGACCAATATCAAACATTCACCAAAGTACAGGGATCCGGGCCTTAATCTATTGTTTGTTTTGCACACAGAAGGAGTGCAGGTTAGCAGGGCAAAGGAGATATGTTCACTATTCAAGTAACATAGGGAAATATATACATTTTGATTAAAATACTGTAAAAATTAATTTAGGCACAAATAGTTTAAGTGAAGTTAATATTTACATCTGGAAACCCATGTCATGATCTTTCTCACAGGACCCGGGTAGAAAGGTGTTCATCATTATTGCTCAGTTAAGAAGCACCTGGCACCCAATGTGCCTCCTCGGGATGGAAGTCATACCCCATTAAATGCAGAGGAGAGTAACACAAACCTATATTTTCTGTTCCATAAAAGTAGTCATCAGGGGTGAAGCCAGCTTCGAGTAGTGCAGTTCTACAAGCATTTTGGACTACTTCTTTGGCCAGTTCTCTGAATTCTGCCAAACGGCTTGCCACCTGAAAAGATTACAAAAAATAGCCAAATTAAAAACTAGAAGGAAGAAATACATGGAAAGGGAAATGCTGACCCAGCTCTCCAATGTGTCCCCAAGTAAATCGCAATTAAGAGCAGCCCGTACCTAATCATCCTTTTCGTAGATTCTTACGACAAAGCATCAAATGTATTGAATAGCTGTGTGCTAATTTTATGTCAAGACAGGAGGCTAGCATTATGCATTAACTTTCATTTACTTCTTCTGAGCAGCAAACCATTAAAAGCATCCAAATAGAAATGTAAAAACATCACAATTAACAATAGAATGTTCAGTTCCATATATGCTGGTTGTCATGGTTCCCGGCTCCGCTGCGCATTACCTCTTTGGCGAAAAGCGGGATCGGGTAGTGATGACGGACACGCAGCAAGCGGTTAGCAGTCTAGTTCTCCGACCGGAACCGCTGCTGCGTCATACAAGTGCTTCCGGGGGACGGCGCTTAAACTACGGCGGTTCCCGCCGGTCAGCGCTTCGAATTGACGCTGCCACAGTTCCAGTAGCCTCTACTTTCCAGACCACTACGCAGGTTGGGGCATTTCCTGAAGACTTGGCGGACTGCGTGTTGGATCACCGTCAAGGGGCAAGTTCTTGACATCGCGCTGTAACGCCTATGGGGACATGGTGTAGATGCTCTGCTGGGCGTATCTAAGAGCAAGTTACCGGTATTAGGCTTGAGTACCTTTGGGGACATTTTATAGACACCAAGCCGGAGCGCTCCTGGGGGCACTTATCAGCTAAGCGCAGGAGCGCATTCAGCGCCTTAGCTGTCACCGCGCTGGAGCGCTTGTGTTTTCCTTTTGTACCGCGCAGGAGCGCATGCTTTTCTTTTCATAGCGCAGGAGCGCTTTTATTTTCCTTTACACCGCGACTTAGCTCATCAGGGGGAACATTACAAACTCCACGCATGAGCACTTCAGGGGGCGTGTAGCAAGCACGCGCTGGAGTACATTTCGAGCCTTAGCAGACACCACGCTGGAGCGCTTGTTTTCCTTTTGCACCGCGCAGGAGCGCTTGTTTTCCTTTTGCACCGCGCAGGAGCGCTTGTTTTCCTTTTGCACCTTGCAGGAGCGCTTGTTTTCCTTTTGCACCGCGCAGGAGCGCTTTGTTGTACTTTATTCTTTGGCGCCAGGATACTAGTTGTTGCTACTCCATCTTTCCGTGAAAGGGAAGCAGAACGTGCAGGAGCGCTTATCGTGGTGGTTCCTTCCTTGCGTCATCACGCTGTCTTTCATCAGGTAATTATCCGAGCCCCATGGCGCCTAAGAGGTAACCTAGATAGGGGGTTGCGCGTCCCTGCTCTAACTGGTCTCCCTTGTTTTCTTTTACCAGGCTGATACAACAGCGGTCATATCCCAGGGAGGTGCATCTACACATCATTCCTAATTTCTTTGGCTGCCTTCCCCGATCCATCTCTATCCCTGTTGGTGTTAGCTCCCTACTGGGGTGAGGTGGGTTCGGGGGCGATAGCTCATGTCGTCTCTGCAAGAAAACTCCGCAAGCCACAGGTGAGCCTTGTGGGGTACTTGACACTGGTTGACCTCCATCTTCCTCCTCTTTTGTTTGCTGCTTCTGGTCAGATAAGTATATCGACATGTTTAATTGCTTAAAGTGAAGAGAGAATTTATTCGGATGTTTTGTGTAAGGGTAGACTGTTTACATTACCTAATTTATGGGTATGATTTTTTATAAGGATTTTCCCCCAATTTTTTATTTGATTAGAGAATATTTGTTATGTTTTCACACGTGGAGTTTCAAAAATGTATGTTTATTCTGTTGTTTGCTGGGTTTCTGAGAATAAATCTCAACATAAGTGTTGTTTTTAACTGAATGAAGAAGGCTTTTAGAAAAAAAACAGGTGTTTACTTCTCATCCTCGCGCCCAGGCCCATTGAGTAGAGACTGTTTTGCAGATGCGCGAGATGTCTGGCGCGAGATGTCTGACCGCCCCACCCCAGAAGTGATGCACCTGTCCCCACTGTGAACTCTGGCTGGGGAAGGGAGAGGGACCTGCCGTTGACCCAATTCTGGTTCGTTAGCCACAACTGCAATTAGCGTGCAGTGCCCTCCAATATCTGGACACAATCAGAGAGATTCCCCTGATGATGTGCCAACTGGAACTTCAGGTCCCACTGCAGAGCCCGCATCTGCCAGCTAGCATAGTACACCAGCAGGATGCAGGAGGCCTTGATGCCCAGTAGCTTCAGGGTCATTCTGACCGAAACCCGGGATAGAGGCTGAAAGATCGGAATCATAGCCCGAATATTCCGGACTCCCTGCTTGGGAGGATAAGCCCGAAACTGCGCTGTGTTCAGAACTGCTCTGAGAAAGGAGCTTCTGAGAGGGAAGCAGGTGTGACTTTGGCACTTTGCCGGTGAACCTAAGCAAATGCAGGAGGCCAGCTGTAGTCTGGAGGTGGGAGACGACAGTCTGGGGTGAGCCCACCTTCAACAGCCAGTGGTCAAGAAATGGGGAAGACTGGAACCCCTAATCTGCGCAGATGAGCTGTGACCACCTCCACCACTTTCGTGAACACCCGAAGGCCAAATGGGAGCAAGGTAAACTGAAAATACTAATGGCCTACCATGAACCGTAGGTAACGCTGATGGGCCGGCTGGTCAGGGAGGTGAAAATAAGAGCCCTGCAAGTCCAACACTACCATCCAGTCTCCAGGAACGAGGGCAAACAGGACCTGAGCTAGTGTCAACATTTTGAACTTCTCCTTCCGGAGGAAGCGGATGACGTTCCTGAGATCCAAGATAGGCGCAGGCACTTGTCCTTCCTTCATGGGCACCAGAAAGTAGTGGGAATAACAACCACAACCTACTTCTGGGGCAGGAACTCGCTCAATGGCTCCCTTGGCCAAGAGAGCCATAACTTCCTGTTGGAGAAGGGCCAAATGATCCTCCGACATGCAATGGAATTGAGGAGGCATGGATGGAGGGGTAGTCTTGAAGGGGAGGGGGTAGCCCCTTCGGACTATCTGCAAAACCCACCTGTCTGACGTGATGGTGAGCCAGTGGAAGAAGGGATGGTGACTCCCACTGGCGAAAGGTGGCCCTGGTGGACTGGCCTGACCGCTGGCCCCCAGACCCACAACGATGGGACCCACGTCCCCTGCTGCTCAGAGGTTGGACAGCTTGCGCAGGCCTGTGGCTCTGGGCGTAACGTGGCGGGGCACCCCTTCCATAGCCATGAAAAGGACCAAAAGCAGACTGCACCGGGAAGGATCTGGCCGTAGCCCTGGACTCCTTACAGCTCTCAAACACGTTGTCTGCCTTGTCGCCAAACATGCGATGGCCATCAAAGGGCATGTCCAAAAGTGTACCTTGGACATCACCCGAAAAGCCAGTGGACCTCAATCAGGTGTAGCGTCTCAGGGCTACTGACGTTGAAATCGTCCTGCCTAGTGAGTCGGCGTTGTCCACCCCACATCTTATGGCGAACTTCGCTGCGTCTCTCCCTTCAGCAACTGCACGAGAGAGCACAGCCTGGGCCTCCTCTGGGCACAATGGCAGCACCTGCGCGACCGTGTCCCACACCGTGTGGGAGTAACGGCCCAAGAGACATGTGGTGTTACCAACCGCAGTCCTAAGCTGGAAGAAGAAAACATCTTCTTCCCAAGGTGGTCCAGCTTCTTGGATTCCCTATCAGGTGGTGTGGTAGGGAATGTGCAATTGGAAGGCGAGGCTTGGACCACCAAGCTCTCAGGGGTGGGGTGTTGGGAGAGGAAAATGGGGTCACCCAGGGCAGGCAGTGGCGTAGGGCAATCATCATATCCACAGGAGCCCCTGTGTTGGGCTTGGACCAAGTGTCTGTGAGGGCCTCATTGAACGGCAGCAGGGTCTACGAGGAAGCTGCTGCCGGTTGAAGCACCTCGGTCAGGAGGTTAGTCCTGACCGCCACTGTAGGAAGCTCAAGGTTTAAGGCCTCAGCCGCCCTACGCAACACCACTGCGTATGATGCACCCTCCTCCGTAGCCATGGTAGGGGGCAATAGCATGCCAAGGTCTGGGGTGGTGTCCAGACCACTGGCCTCACCCAACTCCTCCATCCAGTCCAGTTCTTCTAACTGGTTTGCTAGAGGGCCCACAGACCCCTCCTAGTCCTCCTCACCCTCCTCTGGTAGCCACTCAGGGCAATACGGAACACAAGGGGAGAACAGTGGTACAAAAGTACCGGTCGGCGCCAGTAGGATGCCGGTTGACGCCTGTCTGACTCCGTGTCCACATCGAGGGAGAGGCTGGGGTCGACGTCATTGGGGACACAACCAGCGTCGGAGGAAGCGGAGAAGGCGGAGATGTCACCAGTGAATTCAGCACCAGAGGAGATGTCACAAGGTCGTCCAGCGCCGATCCGGATCCAGGCCTGGATCCCTGGGGTCCCTATGGTGCCAGCCACCGGCATCGAAGGCCTAGAACCCCAAGTCAAGTCCACGGGGCCCGAAGGCGCACTGGTGGAGTCGGGCTGCCCAAAGATCGAGTAGAGGGATTCGTAAAAACTATGAAGTTGGGCAGGGGTCACCCCGGCTACCAGAAAAGGAGGAAAGCTCGGTGTCGACCCTGCAGGCTCCGCGGGCAGGGCCGGATGACTACCTTCCTCAACCTGGGTCACGTCGGCCGACAGACAGGGAGAACATGAAGAGCGACGATGCTTCAATGCCTTCTTTTTGTGCTTCGACTTACCCGAAAACAAAGATTTCGATGATGAGTGGTGGTGATGGCTCTGCGACCGGTACTATGACCTCCCTCTCGACCGGGACCTCAAGCGGCAGTTGGAGCAAGACTTAGGGTCGTGGTCACGCTCCAAACCCCAAAGGCACACGAGGTGCAGGTCTGTTACCGACATCAATTTGTGACAGGAGTCGAAAGTCTTGAAGCCGGTTCAAGGACAGGACATCCTTGCAGGCACCAGGAGTCAAACGACTCAAAAAGATGTCAACAAACAGTTGCAAAAAGAAAGTAAAAAAGTGACTCGAGATACCGCTCTCTCCGGATCTGCGCTGGCTGACGCAGAAAAAAAAAGAAGTGACGTCAGGGTCAGCATCGAAGTAGATACCGCAACGTCATTTCAACGACCACCACGCCAACGACGAACGTGGCGTCGACTGATGCCACATAACCGACACGCAAGGGTACTGCTGAAGAAAAATTCTCCGGATCCAGTCTGACGTCTGGGGGTAATTCATTCTTAGGTGAGGAATCCATAACTAATTGTCTCTTTCAGATGAAAAGGATCTGAATATTGAGGTATTGAGAGGCTGGTGACAACGGATTATATGTTTTTTAGGCAATGTGAACACAAGCTTATTAGCTGAGCACCAAAAGATGGTTTTGATGCGCATTAATCCAAACGTGGCGCATCTGGCCAAAAGATAGTCATGTGAGGATGCCAAAGGCCTTTTATTTAGCGAAGTTACGTTGACTTCCATGGGGAAGTACGTGCAAACGTTCACCATTTTGGATAAGGAGCAGTTCAATATGAACAGAGTTTTTAATAGGGGTAGCTTTTCTGGAGAGGGCAACCATATTTATTTTTTGGCCATTTTATCTGTATTTATCCATATTTATGTTGTGCTTTGCATATAAATGTAGTTGTAAAACTGTACATTTCCATATTTATTTAAATGATAGACGCGCAGTCATACTTTGATGTCTGTCGTGTTTTAGCTATTTAAATTGCCAAATATTACATAACAGTATATCCACTGGCAAATATTAGCATTATACGAAAAATGTATGTTGACAAATGCAGTTATTTAAAGAAATTTCATCCTATTTTTTTAAATTCCCATGCCATCCATCTGCTCAGTTGTTGGGCAAAATTCAAGATAGACAGCACAAAGAGTCACTGAGAACAAGCACAATTTCTGTATTTAAACATTTTTTAAGATAAATGCAGACAGAAAACACATTGTTTTATGTCTGTATTTATCTGTAAAAATCTGTAAAAACGGAAAACAGGGAGCCTTAATTATAAGACCCTCTACTATGGCTACCAAGCAAGTGGTGGTTAGGGATCCGGAGGAAGTCAAGGAAGGTTCTAGCCCCAAAAGGGAAAGTTAGGAGGATTTAGATTGTCTAGAGGATGAGGGCAAACCTCCAATAGAGGACAAAGTGAGTACGAAGATTTGTATTGGTTCTATCCCCATAAAGGTGGGAGGACGATTAAGGTTCTTCCACAATTAGTGGCGTCAAATAACAAAAGATATGGGGGTGTTAGAGGCTGTGAAAGGATATCAAATAGAGTTTGCAATTCAGCCTAATCTGGTAAGAGAGCCCAACAAGTTAGTATTCAACAAAGTGCTAGAGGATATAATGATGGGTGAGATCAAACAGATGTTAGCAAAGAAGCCAATAGCAAAGGTAGCAGAAGAAGAGAAAGGTTTTCCAAGCATGCTTTTTCTTGTGGAGAAAAAAGGACAAGGGTTTGAAGCCAGTTATAAATCTAAGGAATTTGAATCATATGTAATGTACAGACATTTCAAATTGGAAGGGGTGCACATGTTACGAGACGTGTTGCAGGAGCAGGACTGGATGGTTACGTTGGATCTCGAGGACACCTACTTCACAATTCCAATAGAAAAGAAGGGCAGGAAATAACTGCAATTCAGGTGGAAATGTGTGTTATACTGATTTCCTTGCCTGCTGTTTGGATTATCTGAAGCCCCTTGGTGTTTTACAAAAGTGTTGAAGCTAGTAGTTGGATAATTGCGAGAGTGGGGTGTTTGGATCATAATTTATCTGGACAACATTCTGTTGATGGGACAGGAGTGGGAGGAGTTGAACTCAGTTGGTTCTGGTACAGGATATGCTGGAAAACTTGGTTTTCGCACAAAATTTGGAGAAACTAATTTTGACTCCAACACGGAGTGTGGAGTTTGGGGGATTTGTGGTGGACACAGTTACAGTTAACAGAAAAAGAAAGTCAGAAAAATAAGACAGGAAGTGAAAACTTTGTTGATGAAACACAAGGTAATATTGAGGGAATTAGCTTGGGTGATTGGCCTCTTGTCTTTGTCAATTCAGGCGATTTTTCCAGGTCCATTGCATTATTGAGCATTGCAACAACTCAAGACGTACGGTTTAACCAGAGGTCTGTGGTATGGAGACATAGTGGTTCTGAGTCAGGATGCAAAGATAGAGTTGCAATGGTGGAAAGAAAATGTATACATATGGAATGGAAAGTCGATATTGGAGTAAAACTGGATTTCATTTTGGAATCGGATGCAAGCAAGTTAGGATGGAGAGCTTCTTGCTCAAGTCAAGAAACAGGAGCTGTTTGGAATGCATTGAAAAAGGAGATTCATATAAATTGTTTTGAGATGAAGGCAGGAATTTTTACCCTTTGGGGTGGATCTTTTTGCACCCAGGTTAACAGCTCAGTTACAGGATTATGTGAGTTGGAGACTAGATCCAGGGGCAATGGCGGCAGATGCGTTCAATCAGAAATGGAAGGGGATGAAAGGCTATTCTTTTCACCCTTTTGCAATGATACAGATAGTGCTGGTTTAGGTGAGGAAGCACGGGTGTCAGGTGGTGTTATTGACTCCATTTTGGAAAACACATGTATGGTTTCCAACTTTGCTGTAAATGGTAATTGAGATTTCATTTTTGATTTAGACATGCAAAGGACTTTTGCAGGGAGTAGAACTGGAGGAGCATCCTATGATATCAGTGGGTTTGCTCAACCGTCTAGTTTGAAAGGTGTCAGGAATTCTGGAAGATTCGTGGGTCTTTCGGGAGCAGTTTCTGAATTGCTCAATGACATCTGGTACAAGAAAGACCAAATACAGGAGAGCTTGGAGAGTTTGGGTTCGTAGCTGCTTGGAAAAGGATTTGGATCACTTACAAGTGAATGAGGCAGAAGAGGTGCATTTATTAGCAGAATTGTATGGTAAAGGTTTGTTATACAGAACGGTAATTTGTTATAGGTCGGCTATAGTGGCAGCCCATTCTTTGGTGCAAGGAAATCCTATTGGTAGAAGCCCCTTGGTTCGCAGAGTGATGAAAGGGGTTTGGTTAAAAAGGCCGCTAAAAGCTAAGTATCAGAAATTATGCGATGTGGATTTAGTATTCAAGTTATTTGGGAATTGCTCAGGCAACAAATATTTAGGAGTGCATGAATTTTCGTGGAAGTTGGCAACTTTATTAGATTTTTTTCAGGAGGGTGTCTGACATTAGGGCTTTGGACAAATCTAGTAGATTTTACCAGCCCAATGGTATGTTTTTTGAAGTGTGGAGGAGAACTAAGACTCTGTCTGGCTCGATTTTTTTATCCAAGTTTTGATAATGTTCCAAATTTGTGTGTGATGAGATACTTAAGGGAATATGGATGTAGAGTGCTTGAGAAAAGATATATAGGGGAAAATCAGTTGTTGATCTCAAATGTGTAACCATTCAAGGGTGTACCAATTGCTACCATTGCAAGATGGGTGAAAGCAATGATGAAAAAAGCAGGTGTGGAATTATCAAGGTTTACAGCTCATTCTGTAAGTAGGGCTAGGGCAAGCAAAGTGTGTATGTCACGAGGACAGTTGGAAAATGTTTTAAAAGTGGCAGATTGGTCTAATGTAGATATGTTTAGGAAATTTTACTTTAAAGCTGTGGAGCATGGTTCAGGTTATGCCTTGAAAAGCTTTGAACATGCATAATCCTAGCAGGCGCAGCCGGTGCAGGTAAGAGCGGTAGGGTGGTGAGGAAGGGTCAGGGTGGGGCAGGGGGGGGGGGGGAGTCGACAGACAACAGAATAGGGAAAATAAAATAAATAATAAACCACTTACCATGCACTCGCCGTATCACCGAGTCGGCGATGCAGTGAGCGCAAGGTAAGTGGTTTTATATATTTTTTTCCCAATTCTGTCATCTGTCTACTTCCCAACCCGCCCTGTCCCACCCCGCCCCACCACTCCTACCTGCACCGGCCAGGGCTGAATGCTAGTCTCCTGTCTTGACATAAAATGACGATTCTTATAGGTTGACTGAATAAAGAATCGCGATTTTATTAAAGACTAAGAAGGCCAACATCCCACCCACCCTTCCCAAAGTGGGGGGGATTTGGGGTGTGGAAGGATAAGTTTAATGGTGATGTTTGGAACTATAAAGTTGGATTGGTTACAGTCTAATGCTATTTTTTAAAGTTGAAAAGAATAGGTTTCATATTGTGATTTTTTTCCACAGATAACTAGATGAGGATAGGTTGTTGGCTGGAATCTGGTTCAGGAGTGGTTAAGAAGGTCAAACAAAAGAGGAGGAAGATGGAGGTCAACAAGCATATTTGGGACATAACCTTCTATTACTCATTGTGATGTTTTCAAAGTTCTATTTGTAAGATTTTCAGGGTTTTCTGCTCTGAAGGATTAATTAAAAGTTAATGCATAATGCTAGCCTCCTTAATCTTTAATAAAATCGCGATTCTTTATTCAGTCAATCTATAAAAATCATCATTCCTTAAAGAACATTGTTCTACATAACAGACTTCCAAGTGATGATTTCGTAGTACTAGTAATAACATCCTACTACCTTACTACCTTCATAGAAAGCACCATTCGTAACTTCCGATAGAAATTCCTACAAGCATCCTACAAAATAGCAGTATATGCATGAAACACTTCCAATGGTTCATGTAGGGATTCCCTAGTCTCCTTATTAGAAGTCAAAAGGAATACAGGCTCTTCCCCACTTTTAAGTTGTCTGACTGATGGGATACTTTACTCAGAATATTTGCAAAGGTAGCAAAAATATTTATAGCATATAAAAATAACAAATATGTATGTTTTACCTCTTCTAGCTGCTTGAACTGAATTCTTGTAAATTCCTGCAAAGTGTACGTGTAGCCATTTTCAATGCTGCAAAGCCCCATGTCGCTGATTCGGTAACACATTTCCTGAACATTTAGGACTGCAGGTCGCAAGGACTGTATGATATTCACAAGAAAAAAGATATATTGTCATTTATCAAACAGTTGATCAGCACTGTAAAGATGATATACTGCAGTCTACACATTTTCTTTCTCACATACCTCCCTAAAATGTTGCTTTTTGAATAACTAGTCCGAAATAGCCAGTTTGTCATGCATTGTGAAAAAACTGATCTAGCATTTATTAGGATACAATGAAGAGTGGCAAAAGTATAATAGAAAGGAGCGGAGTAATGTTACATGTTATAAACAAATAAATGTTGTAGTACAAAATGAATTTGAGTTATTTGTTTTTATTCCTTATTCTTTATAATTATTTGTGTATTTCCTTCCTAATTGTTTCAATTATTCAAAAGTATTCCAATAAACCTATACATTGGTTTCCATCTTAATCATCACATGTAGAACTGATTTATAGATCTCCATCACATATGCTGTTTTCAAGAAACTTGGGCAAGCGTTAATGACATTACTCCGCTCCTTTCTATTATACTTTTGATGTTCTTTATTTAAGTGGCTTTAACGGTGGGCCACTAGGAGTGAGCAGGAGACCATTAATTGCAAGTAAGGATATTATTACACTAGATTATACTCTCTGGTGCACACATAGCAGCAACCCTCATCGTTGTTTCTATAAGTACTACAATG
Source organism: Triturus cristatus (assembly GCF_964204655.1). Taxonomy (NCBI): domain Eukaryota; kingdom Metazoa; phylum Chordata; class Amphibia; order Caudata; family Salamandridae; genus Triturus; species Triturus cristatus. The sequence continues at coordinate 1,181,800,037 of NC_140581.1, read as the reverse complement.
AAGAGTGGCCCTTGATTCTCGAGTCATAGTGACACAAGGGATCGGTGAGTGGTCAGTGGAAAATGCGTTCTGCGGTCCACACCACCATGAGCTTCGCAAAGATAGGAGCCCAACCACGCATTGATAATCCAGCTACCCGCGCAAAACATAAGGAAAGCAGTAGTCACACATATGCCAAGAATGTCTTGAACTTTATAGGAAAAGTAACAGACTTGGCTCTGGTCCCTGAGGGTGTTAATGGAAGCATAAGGTGTGGGTCCCTTGATGACACTCCCTCATGAATGCACGTCATTAATCCTTCTGCAAGGTAAACAGGCGGCATGCCTCGCATTTAGAATATAAACGCCCTAGCCAAATCTGCTAATATTTCTTATTTCTTATAATTATTGCTCTACTAATAGTTTATGAACATATAATCATTTGGGGGCATGGCCGGACCAGCGACTGATATGGCCGCTTGGAGATGAAGCTCTGTGCAGACCCGCCGCGTGCTCTGACCTTAAAGCGGCGCTTCGCCGCATGTAATTCTCGACATCTGTGGTGATTCAGCAGTCGAAACACTTGGAGAGGCTGATAAACTCTATGCCGCCTCCCGATGAAGTTTGAGAGCCGAGAAATTTTGAGCGATGTGACTGGACGCCCGAAAGACAAGATGGCCCCTGTAGATCAAAGAACCCGGGACTCGGCGTCCGAGACGGAGCCGCCCTGCCTAGCTGCCTAGACTGCCGGCGGACACCTCGCGGACGAACAGCAAGCCTCTCTATGCCCATCTGAACCCCAGCGTGAACTTTTGGGCCTTGCGTCACAGTGAGGAGCTCGCTTAGAAGGAGGGGCGGCGCCGATACATTGCGGTTCGGAGGAGCTGACTGGAAGACACTGCAGACACCGCATGGAAAGGCAGCCCCGCCCCTCTCTGCCATCAGCTGGGAACCGGGACCTTTCGCAAACCAACGGTGAGTGTGGGAGCCGGCTGCTGGGGGCCGCATAGATGCATGGAGAGGCCCCGCTGACTATCTGGGGGAGAACTGAGAGGCAGACGAGCACGTACAAACTAAGAGGCTTCCTGTACACACTCAGTAAACAGGGCTCTGAGATATCACACAGGGCACTATATCCAGCTACGATATCGATGCAATTGTGCAGCCAACTGGCAAGTTTTGCGGCCCCACCAGCACAACGCACGAGGGATTAAAAGAAAGAAAGAAAAAAAGAAAACCCTGCCAGAAAACACCCAGACGGCAACCATCGGGCAGAAGGAGGCGGGACCAACTGGAGGAGGTGCCTACTAACAAGCAAATTCTTGTAAATAAACACTGGCAAAAGCGCGTGGGGGTGAAAACATACTACTGAACTCGTGATAGCTTCCATTTACCGGCTAGCCATCACATCCACATGGCAGGGACAGCTGGCGGTCGCACAGAGATCCACTGATCGTTGGCTGAATACGTGGACGTACTGGGGCCCACTGGGAATGTTGTGCAAGGACAGAAACAACAGCAATTCGAAGTGCTCAAGAAGCAGGACAACCGGCAGCACGCGAATATGGTGGCGGAAACATCTACAGGCGCTACAGGAGGAACGTCCACACCAGACAACGCCGCACTAATGCTGTAACTTCGCTCTGGGTTTAAGTCATTAGACACCAGATTCAATGCACTGGAACGACGCCTAGACAGCCTGGGGGAACGCATAGACTGACATGATACCCAATTGAACATAGTGGAAGAATGCACATCAGACCTAGAAGACGGAGAGGCTCAAACTACTAAACGGGTGGAGCGCCTGGAACGCATCTTGAAGACAGTCACTGCTAAGAATGAAGATTTTGAATAAAGAAGCTGGCGCAATAACATACGCATAATGGGAATAACTGAATCTACCAACACTGTAAGATTGGATCAATTTGTGGAAAGATTGCTGTCGGATTTGTTCGGAACTTAGCAATTTCCGAACACGTCCGTTGTGGAAAGGGTGCATAGAACGCTAGGGCCTAGACCGAACCCAGGATGCCCACTGAGGCCCATCATGGCGAGGCTCCTAAACTTCAAAAACAGACACCTTGCTCCGCCTTGCTAGAGAAGCTGGAATATTGACATGGCAGGGATTCAACATTTCTATATACCCAGACTTCACTGCTTTACTACAAGAAGCCAGGTGCAAGTCTGTGGGGGCAAAGGCAGCAGTTCGAAAACTGGGCCTGCGTTACAGAATGCTGTACCCCATGAGTCTCCGAATCGATGTCAATGGCAAGGCGAAAATATTTGACAATCCTGAAGAGGTTCAGAAATTTTGTAAACACTATGCAGGAGCAGGCGATGCACATGGTGGTTCTTCCCCAGGTGGAGCCTCACAGGGAGCCCTATCAGGCACGAGTGCAGACCTTTTCACAAGCAGTTAAAAGCACGCAACTGAGTGGCCAAGCTTCGAATATCTAAGAACTAAGAACAGACACTGCCATATCTTATAAGCTACAGGTAGTGATTTCGGACTGTGGTGAGATCTCTTGTCTTAACTAAACAGAGGCTAACAGAGACGGGACATATTTTTTCAAATAGTGCTAGTGCATGGGGTCACACGTGGCTTGCCACCCACCCTGTGGGTACACAATGTTACTGAGTTGGGGGAGATCGCCATGTAGGCACTATGAGAAACAACAGTTGATAATGGGGAAAGTAGGGACTACACCTGATGGACAGCTGCCAGGTGAGGGTGAGGGAGGGGTATAGATTTGTTTGCAACATTACAGAATGCAGGTTTTTTGTTCCAGATGTTAGCCAGGTATATCATTTATAGGTTGCAGGGCCAGCACATACAAACAACACACTCGCAATGGCACACAAGGTAGATGTATGTGGTAGTACCCTGGAATGTCCGTGGTCCGAACAGCCCCAAGAAATATAGGCTAGTGCTTCAATACATACATCAGCACACCGCAGACATACTGTATTTACAAGAAACTCATTTATCACCTTCCTTCCCATCTAAATTTGCGTCCGCTTGGGGGTCACACAGATACCTCTCTAGCTATAGTTCATACGCTCGAGGGGTAGCAATTCTGATCAGTCGGAAAATACCCTTTATGCACACTAGCACAATAGTGGTCCTAGGAGGGCGATTTCTGATAGTGACAGGAACACTGGTAGGGATTAAATTAGTACTAGCTAACGTGTACTCCCCAAATTTCGATGAGCAAACCCTTTATGAGCAATTTCAGGAGCAATTAGACAATCTAGCGACTGACAACATACTGCTGGGGGGAGATCTCAATATTTAGCTGGAGCCCCGTTTAGATACTACGGCAGAGGCCCCAGTTAATAAACCTTGTTCCAGCATGGTCTTAAAGGAAATGTGCCATGCTTGGGATCTGGTGGACGCATGCCGATATCTCAATCCCTCACTACGCGCAGCAGTATAACACATGCATGAGACTAGATTATTGGCTGATAACAAGATCATTGATCCCATGGGTTAAAAAGGGAGGACTTTTACCCCGCACATTATCCGATCACTCCCCAGTGACTCTTTCAATACACTTACCAGCTGAGGGGGGATTCGAGAAACAGTGGAGGTTCCCCTCGATGGCACTGAAGGACACCATTTTCTAAAGAAGAACGGCGTACAGCAATAGTGGACTTTTTTGCCAACTACACAGGGTCAGTCACCACATACAAGACCATCTGGGAGGCCTTCAAATCATATATCCTCTGCATTTCCACACGCACAGGAATATACAGGGACCTCAAACGCTGTTTAACTAAATTGGAAGGGGACTTGGCTACGCTTGATAGAGAAAATATGACATCTCGGTTTCTCGACAATGCGCAATATATGCATCGAAGTACTGAGCTATTAGCAGAGTACACGGAAGACGCAAACAGGGAAGCGCTCTACCTAGGTAAATATGCAGCAGCCCGCAAGTACGGAGAAGGAGAGCGGCCGGGTCACACTTTAGCACGTCTACTTAGACCCCGTTATATGCAGAACTACATTACCAAATTGCGTAATGAGAGCAGGCAGATACAAGTGGGAACGACTGCCATTAAACAAACTCTCTTGCACTATTACATCGATTTATACACCACCAAATCTGCGGCTGGCATGCGTGAGATCAAGGAATATCTGAACGGGATTGCCATGGTTTGGCTTCTTGACGCGCATAGGAAGTTCCTAAGTGAACCCTTATCAGCTGAGGAGATAGAACAAGCCATCAACACCATGGATGGTTCTAAAGCCTCTGACTTGGATGGTTTTTTGGAAGTTTTACAAAACCTATAAGAAATGACTAGCCCCACATCTCCTAAGGTCTACGACGAAGCGTTAGATGCGGGTATACTCTCCCCCACATTTAGAGAGGCGGTTTTGGTTCTGCTCTCCAAGGCTGGTAAAGACCGCGGACAATGCGGATCGTACCATCCACTCTCGTTACTTAACTTTGACTATAAAATCCTAGTCAAAATGATGCTGATTAGGCTATCTCTCGTAATTGAGCAAATTATAGAACCTGCGCAGACTGGGTTAATTATACACAGATCCACGGCTATTAATCTGCGCACCTTCTCCTCGGTAGTCAATAGGATAAACCCTACTATGCCTGCGGTGGCAGCTTTTTTAGATGCAGAAAAAGCGGTTGACTCTGTGGAATGGCCCTTTTTACACGTTATTGTGGCTAAAATGGGCATCCCGAAGAGGTTCGCGGACCTGGTAAGACTATTATACACAAGTCCCTCAGCCCGCATTTGATTTAACGGCACAATAACAGAACCATTTGACATAACCAGAGGCACCAGGCAGGTATCCTCCCCTTGTCCCCTTTACTTTTTATAATAGCAGTGGAACCACTTATATGATACTTCCAGAAAGAGCATCTGCATAGAGGCCTCCAATTTAAACATGGTCCTGTACTAGTGACGTTGTACGCGGATGACGTGGCACTGTATGTTAGGAAACCGGAAGATAATTTGATACCATTATTAACAGAAATAGAGCGATTCGGAGCACTGTCCGGACTCCATATAAATTGGAGTAAATCGGAGATATTACCCCTAACGGAAGTACAAAACCGCGACTGCGGAAAATTCACCCCGACATGGTGCGTAGGGGAGATCAAGTACCTCGGAATTCTTTTACACAGGGACAGAGAACATATGGTCCAGCACTAGACCGCCTACTGGCACAAGTGGAGCAATGCATCAATTTACCGCTGTCAATGGCAGGACGGATAGCCATTATCAAAATGGTGATATTACCATGCTTGCTCTATTTATTTACTAACATACCTATCCCATTAACAAAGACATTTTTTATACAGATCCGCACACACCAAATAAAACTGGTATGGGGGGAAGCAGCCAAAAATTCTCTGGGATACAGTAACCCTTCCGTATGAAAGCGGAGGCTTTGGGGTGCCAGATATTCAACTCTACTATCTGCTTGGGCAGTGCGGATATGCACACCGTTGGTATAATCCCGATGCACGGATACCCTGTGCCAAACCTGAAAGAGATCTAGCAGATCCTACACCATTGAATGCGATACTCCCCATTGGGATTCCACGAGACCCACATGACATACAACCAATCTCCACTACTTGTTGGGCATGGAAAAAATTACTATTGAAAACAGGGGGGGGGGGTGACGCTATACTCGCCAGCGCTGCCACTGTCGACGAATCCCTGGCTCCCTCCAACTCTGGAAGCTGGGACTCCGTGCATTCTCTCCTGCATAGAGTTAGAAACCTTTGGAGACTTGTTCCCTGGAGGGCACGCATTTTCTCGCACGGAAGACCGGTCTTTTTCACCAGCCTCATTGATGGACCACTTTGTACTGACCCAAATGCAGAGCACACTGAGAGAAGCTATTACAACTTACCCTATAGAACACGAGGGGTTCGGTCCACTTACTCTAATCATTACAGACACAATCGGGGAACATATCACCTCCAGACTATACAAAACATGCCTCACACTTATGCCACAAAACGATACCAGGGTTCGAGAAGCTTGGGCAGCCGATTTAGGACAACCACTTACAGATGAAGAATGGGAAGGGTGTTGCAAACAAACTAAATCAGTCTCATGCAACCATAGACACAAACTACTTCACTTTAAGATTCTCAGGAGGGCTTATGTCACACCACAGCAGATGGTTAGGATAAACAACCCCAATTTCACACATTGCCCTAAATGCAAATTGCAGGCGGCACCATATATACACATGACCTGGTTGTGTAGTGTAATAAATGCCTTCTGGCAGGATATATATGGCCTAGTGCACCAAATGGTTGGGACGCAATTGATAGTTATCCCTTGTTAGCACTGATGGGTTATGTGGAATCCCTGCCCAAAAAGCGTACGTAGATTTGTAGCAATAGCAAAGCTTGTGGCAAGATATGAAATAGTAATCCACTGGGGCACTAGGCAGAAACCCAATATCAAGAGTTGGCGCAAGAGCATGTCATATTGCGACACCAAAAGTGAACTTTATGCTGAACTACAACCGCCTACATCCCGACCTAGGGACATATGGGAACCCTTAGGGGTATACTTCCGACTTTAAGGAGAACGGGATGCACAGTCAAGGCATGAAGGGCGGGGAACAAACCAAGATGGGTAGTTAATGGGGGACAGCCGCAAAAAGGACCAAATAGGCACTGTTCTATCAAACCATACTAGTGATTTGGGGCCTACGGCCAAGATGAAAAGCAGAATACAAGGCATGGCATGTCTTTTAAAATCTCCAAATTCTAATTGTAACATTTTGAAAACTAGTAAATGCTCAAGATATGGGACTATAAATAATATGTTTGTTCAGGCTGTTCTGGTATGTTATGACTTCCCACATTAATCAAGAGGGAGATGTAATTTACTGGAGATTGGTTTCCTACCTGTAAAATAATACATTTCAAATTAGAGAACCGCATCACACCAACATTGAGACATCACAAGCCACTTTTTTAAGTCGCGCATTCGAGACCTATTGTAACTTCTCTTGAGGAGTTAAAGCCATCCCCTTGCTGGCCATTTGTTTGTTTCAGTGTCCTTTAAAAATCCTCTTTTACTAGTGGTCAATCCTTCTTTCTGTCCCTCCTGTTTGTCTTTCTGTTTCTCCAACACAGTAGGGACTAAGTACTGTATTATTACGCTTTGGTTGTTTATTTGTAGTTTGGGGACTTTTTTCTTTCTCCTTTCCTGCTCCTATTAGTGTTTGCCTGTGTTCAGCTCGGCGCCCGTAACTGCTTGCATTTTAATAGAGCTTTCCTCCCTCACATGTGGCTGCATTCCCCTGCCGCTCCCCCTTGTTCTTGTTCCTAGGGCTGCCTTCCCGTCCCTCACCCCTCCTGCCACGTTACTTGCTTCTTTTAACGGTCCATTGATGCTAAAGTGCATCGAAGGCATGCCTCCTCGCCTTTGTCCTGTGTCTAATTTATGGCAACAATTTAAGTCGTCTGGGGACAGCCCGGAAGTAGTGGGCTGGGATGTGGATGGCTCCGACGTGGGATTCGAACAACGCAAGCACTTGAGCCTAATTTTTAAACAAAGCACACCAGCTAAGCAGAGAGAATACACATTTATTAAATATTATGAATTATCTGTGATGCCGCTGCATGAACTGCTGATGCAACGTCTCTGTTGGTGTTTTCCTACTAGTGTGGAGACAGAGTAAGCCGAAGCTATCTCCATGCCTGGGTGCTGCCTGCTCGGAACCTCCTGCCAGCCTGGTCTTGCGTCTTGAAACTTAGCTCCTTGCCCCGTGGGAACAGCGGCCATTATGGATAATTATGTGCAGTGTCTGGCTGCAAGTGGCTGCACCAGTGGTCGAAGTGGGGAAAAAAAAGTAGGGGAACTGTGGGCGGAGAATCAGAGGGCGGGAATAACCAGAGGATGGGGTCAGTGGGCGGAGTTAGAGGTGTGGCCAGGATTGACAAAACATCCCAATCTTTAGTATTTGTTTGGCATTTCACTGACCAGTTACAGCTTATTATGTTATGTAATTCAACCAATGAATACACATGATTATTTAACGATTAATATGAGTTATTGACATTAAAATAAATTCACAAAGAGGGATATGTTTCTAATCACAGAATGTCTCAAATATGCTTAAAAATGGAAGCACAAGCCATTTGTTTCCGAGCCATGGAGTTTCTGTCATCAGCAATATACACAGAGACAATCAATTTTACGTGTGTAAATCACTGTATAGGAAATGTTACATAAGACAAAAGACTACAAGATGTAGGAGTCACATGACAACCATATTAGTAGGCAGTATAGTTTAATAGTGATTGATCTGGAGAAACACAAACTCAGAATTTAAAACTTAATACCATGATTGGGGGTTCTCTTTAATATTCATAATTGATTTCTATCCAAATGAACACTTTTTGCAACATTAGGATAATCAAAGGCTTAGGGAAAAAAACATAAAGCTCTAGTTTATACCTTGCAGTTTGCTTGCAGCTCTTAGATGAAATTTAATAGCTCACTGTTCTTTGTTATGATTTTAACTTATAAACTGCAAGTAACAAAAGGATCTTACTGACAAAAGCAGTAACCCACTGACCTAATTACAATATGTGCACTTTGTGATGTGCATGGTACATTTTCTTTGCAGCAGGCACATTAACCCTCTGCGCTATCTTTCCAGGAGTCAAAACTTTCACTAGACAAAACTCAGATCTCTCTCTAGGAAGAAGTTTATTCACTGGAGTTATCATGACATTTTTATTATTGCCGAAAATTGTTGTAGGCCAGGAAGGAGGCAGCAAGTGCTTTTAAAACCATAATTTACAACGCCCCCACTCAAAGTCAGCACCCGTTGCAGTCACACCGGTCGCACCGCCCTCGAGCCAGCTCTTCTCAGGGGTCCTGTGACCTCAGTGACAGTCACTGTTGCTCTAGGGTCTGCTACTTCGTAGGCCTGCCCACAAGACTGGAGGTGAACTTCAGTATGGATTATGGTGGGCAAGCCTTCAAGGTGAACCCACACTTGCCACTGCTAGGGTCCACCTACTGGTGCTAAGACACCAGGGCTTTTCCGGTTTTGCAGGGCCTTCCAAGGTCTAGCATGGGAATGTGCTCCCTCAGGAGAGTGGTCTGGTGGACTGGTCATGAAGGCTGAACCTGGTTCCATAGTTCTAAATTCGGCAGCTCTGCCCCCAGTGCTACATCCGCTCCCTCACTGAACACCATACTGCCCCACTGAGAGAAATTCACACTGCCTTCAACTACAATCCAATTTGACCTGCTATAAACAACTGGATGTGACTCAATTCAAATTACGCAAGAGCAATATGCTGTCTAAAAGAAAAAGTAACATCATCCTGGAAAAAGCAAACACTCATAGGGAATGAAAGATTAAATAAAGCATGTGAAATGTAAGCAGAAACAACATGGTGAACTTAACGCTTTTACAGTCATTATGCAGAAATCAACGAGTATTTTTGCCTGAAAACTACAGGGCCCAGAAAGGACCCATTTCAATGTCCACTGCTTATATGCTTACAAAACGTAATCAGTATGGTTAAAAAAGACCACATTCGTGAACACAAAGCCGCCGTATACATTTTGTTTTCCAATCCACCCATCAACCAGGTATTGCAGTACCTCCAGGTTTGGTGCACTTCCCCACCAGGGGAAAACAGCGCTTCACTGGCAAACTCGGTAAAGTGACGCTAACGTTTTTGGGGTTTGAATAAAACAAATATGGCCACTTTAAGAACATTCCGTCTTGTTTTTTTAAAATTGATTTTTCATGTTATGAACCTTTTATTTCCGAGGCTGCACTTAGGAATAGAAAAATGTAAAAACAGCATTTCCAGCAAAAGTTTTCATTTTTGTATCCATTTCATAGGCGAACAAATGAACGACAGGAAGAAAGAGGGTGAGAACCATTTCTTGAGTCATGGTTTTCGGTAAGTGAGGAGGAATTAGATAGACAGGAGAGGGAATAGGAGTAAGAAAGAGGGGGGGTCACGGGGCAGCTGGCAGCGGCAGAGCAGAAGCAGACACCTTCCTTGTCTCGTCTGGGCAGGAAGCAAGAGAAGGAGACCTTTTCCTTCCCTGCTCCCCGCCCGTCCCCGAACAGCCACTAATGCCGAGTCTTCTCTAAGGCCGTGTACATTTCTTACGTCCCGGGACGCACATTCAAAATAAAAAAGTTGGGGAACGGAAGCTATAGAATTAAAGAAGTAGTGGCACGCCGTGCCCTGCCGATCCCGCCCACTTTTCGGCTGCCCTGGCGCCCGCAGGGTGCCCTAGAAGGGCGGGCCTCTAGTGCCAGCAAGGCACCAGCCCACCCCCCTTCTTCTAGGGGACCCCTCGGGGAGGAGTCCCCCCACTGTCAGCCAGGGGCTGCGGCACACAGGGTGCGTCACTTCTGGGGCGCGAGGAACGGGGGGTATATAGGCCTCCCCCACCCTCTGACCTTCCTCTTTTCGCACCCTGGACACGCCGTCTGCCACGTCTCTCCACAAGTCCGTGCCCGATCCAACTCTCCAGTGAGTGTATCCCCATCCCCACCCTCCTAGTATGTGCGGCCGGTATCGGCCATTGCCCATTCCCGGTGCGTTGCTGGATGAGGGTGGGTAACAGCTCACGGAGCGGGTTTCGGGCGCACTTCCCTACCAGGGGAAAACAGCGCTTCACTGGCAAACTCGGTAAAGTGACGCTAATGTTTTTGGGGTTTGAATAAAACAAATATGGTCACTTTAAGAACACTCCGTCTTGTTTTTTTTAACTTGATTTTTCATATTATGAACCTTTTATTTCCGAGGCTGCACTTAGGAATAGAAAAATGTAAAAACAGTATTTCCAGCAAAAGTTTTCTTTTTTGCATCCATTTCATAGGCGAACAAATGAACGACAGGAAGAAAGAGGGTGAGAACCATTTCTTGAGTAATGGTTTTCGGTAAGTGAGGAGGAGTTAGATAGACAGGAGAGGGAATAGGAGTAAGAAAGAGGGGGGTCACGGGGCAGCTGGCAGCGGCAGAGCAGAAGCAGACACCTTCCTTGTCTCGTCTGGGCAGGAAGCAAGAGAAGGAGACCTTTTCCTTCCCTGCTCCCCGCATGTCCCCGAACAGCCACTAATGCCGAGCCTTCTCTAAGGCCGTGGATATTTCTTACGTCCCGGGACGCACGGTCAAAATAAAAAAGTTGGGGAACGGAAGCTATAGAATTAAAGAAGTAGTGGCACGCCTTGCCCTGCCGATCCCGCCCACTTTGCGGCTGCCCTGGGGCCCGCAGGGCGCCCTAGAAGGGCGGGCCTCTAGTGCCAGCAAGGCACCAGCCCACCCCCCTTCTTCTAGGGGACCCCTCGGGGAGGAGTCCCCCCACTGTGAGCCAGGGGCTGCGGCACGCAGGGCGCGTCACTTCTGGGGCGCGAGGAACAGGGGGGTATATAGGCCTCCCCCACCCTCTGACCTTCCTCTTTTCGCGCCCTGGACACGCCGTCTGCCCCGTCTCTCCACAAGTCCGTGCCCGATCCAACTCTCCGGTGAGTGTATCCCCATCCCCACCCTCCTAGTATGTGCGGCCGGTAACGGCCATTGCCCATTCCCGGTGCGCCGCTGGATGGGGGTGGGTAACAGCTCACGGAGCGGGTTTCGGGCGGAGACGGCATCGGGCAACCGAAGGGGGACCTGGAACTTTAAAGTCCAGCAGCTTCCTCCCCTTCCCGCCAGCTGCCCTGGAGGCACTTTGGGTTGGGGAGAGGGCAGCGGCGGTGTACACACGCAAAGAGAGGCCACATCGCCCCAGCAATTAGGTTGCTACGGCGGCATTTGCTGATGTTGCGGCCGCAGTTGGGGGGGCAAGTGGGGAGACTGTGCATGCTGCGGGTGCTGTGAGGCGGGCCAGGTCCCTCGCAGGCCTTCACGGAACCCGCAAGCCCTTGGGGGAGTAGCCTCCTCACTCGCAGGATCGGCGCGGTCTAAGTGATCTTACCCCCCCCACCAGGGAAGCCACAATTCACGCGGTACGCGGGTCCTGTTGCTCTCTGCTGTTACGTAGGAAGTCACTTCCGTCCTGATGAAACCTGCCATTATTAACCGCTCTGTGGGTGCGCAAAAGTGAAGCGAAATTCTAGTCTGCATTCTTTGCTGTTCTACTGCCAAGATTTTTACGTTGGATTAATTAGGCCCGGATCACAGTGTAAATTCAGCAAAAACTACATTTCGGAAACCCAGTACTAATGAATAAATTCATGATAATATTTGGTTATTATTTCTCGTTATCAAGTTTGCACATCGGAACCGGGTGTATATCGGGCAGCTGCTAAATAGCACATCATACTACCGCTGCAATTAAAGGGGTACGCAGATCTCCCACAAAAAATGCAGGCTAATCGCGATATATGCTTTAGTGTTCATTGGAACTGGTTAGCCATTGCCATACCAAATGAGCAACTGACATTCAGAAGTTAGATTGGAAGGGGGGATGGGTCGGGCACCACAATAGTGTCCAAAACTGGATAGAGAAAGAAGCAGGGACGGCAACAAGGGTGCAGTCAGGGCACAAAAGTCCAAAGAAAAGTAGTAGGGGGACTAAGCAAGTTAGAAACTATGCAAATGACATCACGGTGCGTAACATCGCAAGTGGAGTCACAGGAAGTGGCATCACAGGAAGTGGCATTACAACCCATAAAGTGATATCAGATCTTGAGACCTCACACTTAATTTAGCAGGTCCATAATGAGCAAATCTGAGCATATGCGTTTTGTAGAGCGCGGACTTTACCCGCAGGTGTCAGAGCGCTTCATAATATGAACAGTACCGATACATGTGGATAAATCACAAGTGAGCATGTTACAGAAGCAAACGTCACGTCACGTCACATGAGGCAATAGTGTCAATTGTGCAAGTATCAAGAGCATTCAAAATACGAAAGGTAGCATACGATACGTTACAAAAGCAAAAAGTGACATGTGTGCATGTGACAAAAGCGTGTCACGTGTTGTGTGTAGCTGGTTCTCTGGGGGGGGGGGATACTTTCCGCAGTGCCTTTCTCCATCGGGAGTTCCATCGGGTGGCTTTTGAAGCAAGGGTGGTATTATTTCAAATCAGCTTGGCCTGCATCGTATACGTTTTCAGCCATGTCGTGGGCTTGGCCCTGAAGGGGGGGGGCGATGAGTGCCCGTGTGCTGGACTCTGCCTGCCGCCATAACTCAGAATAGCTTGAGTGCGGCAAGTTGTGGGTGCACCCCCCATCCAGTGAGGGTAGCGATTCAATTCAGTTTCCTCGTTGCGGGATGGATGCGGGCGACGCGATTGCTCGTGGGTTACTAGGAGCAGTAGACGAGGCTCTACGAGTGTGTTCTTGCTAGGGAAAGAGGCGCGTCGTGCCCACATCCGTTACCTCTGGGCAAATGCTTATCTCCCATGCCTGAATGTACTATGCAAGCGCTGCGCAGGCTAGCGCTCCAATACCGTGCTGTGCTCCGGGGCGAGGCACCTATCTCCCGTGCCTGAATGTTATGTAAGGCGGTGCGCACCTATACTGACCTGTGCTTTTGAGCAAATCAATTTCTCCCGTGCCTGTGAGGGCAGTGTACAGCTGGGCGCATGCTAGCGCTCTCATGCCGTTTTGCGCTTCCGGTATATTCACTTTTCTCCCGGGCCGCCGGTGCAATGGAAGCGGGGCACTGCTAGCGCTCCTAGGCCGTACTGTGCTGTTGGGCATACTGACTCCGTTGCCCGATTGTTCATTGTAACGTGGTCACGCACGTTAGCGCGCCAATACCGTCGGGTCTTCTGGGCAAATCACTTATCTCCCGTGCCTAGGTGCTATGTAATGCGGTGGGAGGATAAGTGTGCAGGTTCAGTCTCTGCAATCATTGTGTTAGATAAGTGTGCAGTAATGCCAAGTGTTAGGTGCTGTTTCAGGGTCCTGCACCTGGTTGTGCACTGTCCGTGACTGCCATCACTGGGGATCATAGGCGGGGGTGGCCAAAACAAGGATCCATTGCACGACCCACTAATGTATACCCAGCAGCAAGTTTACCTGGTTACAACATTACGGGGGTTCAGGGTGCGTGTCACCGCCTCGGTCTTCCCTCCACTGGCACCCAGACTGCCTGCCACAAGGGGCGCTATCCATTTTAGAGATGTCAACAGCAACAGGCATCGATCACCTTATTATGTGAACTCCTTTTGCCTGCTGCACAAGCTACGCTCACAGCGTTATGGGCCTGACATAGCCTGGATGTCCAATTGCACATGCTCAGGGTTAACAGCAGGGATGCTACTTTGCTTGGCAGCATGGCAGGAGCTAGGTTTGGGGCAAACGGAGGTGGCCGCTTGAGGTGTGTGCAGGCATATAGTTGCACACCTTGCTGCAGCGGGCCAACAAGGGGCTAGGGAAGTTCCCGGGAGGGTCTCTGTCATCAAAGGCCAAGGTGTTGCTCCGAGGAGGACAGGACAGAATACTTACATTTTTTGGGGCCAAAACCTAGCTCACAACTTGTAGTCTCAGCAACGATGCTCAACATCCTGGAATTCTGGGCAAATCACTTAACCTCCCCGCGCCTTACAATCTGTAGGGTCCCCAGGTTACTGAACTGGTGCTTATGTAAAGCGCTCGGATACCCGACCTCCCAGGTCGCAGTTTGCGCCATATATAAAGAAATTAAATAAATAAATATTCTTAATAGATACAGGAATAAATTAGGTAGTAGTGTTCCTCAAAGAGGAAAAAAAAGCACACCAAACAAATACCAATCGTAAGTAAACTGAATAAAATCAAGGCGTGGTGGTATACAAGGATCAACAATTTCAAAAGGGGTGCTCAAAGCTAGTATTGATGTCTACTACGTGAAGACATCGTCCGTATGCACGAGACATTAACATATGGATATTCTCAAGAATAAGACTTAAATGGCACATTTAAGTCTTATTCTTGAGAATATAAATAAATATTCTTAGTCCAGCCCTGATGGCATGCAAAGACCCTGTGACCCAGCTGCCCACATGAAAGGCAGAGCTAGCACATAGTGGATACATGCTACCTATAAAATGCAGGGGTTTTTATTGTTCCAGTCAGGGACCTTAATGCATGCTGCAGCTTTGCACTGGCCATTCGCAACAGTGCAAAGAACGACTAAAGGCAGTTACTTGGGCAATATATAAAATTTAAAACAAAAACAAACTTGTCTTTGGCTCTGGCGCGTTTAACACGGCATTTGAAGGTTTGAGGTCACGAATGCCTACTTGTGCACAACTGCACATGCAGTAGTATTAGCAGCTGCCCTTGGTAGACACTTATTTGAGGGCACCTGTTTGGAACAGCATTGGATTTGATACAGCCCAGCTTTTTTATGCCCACTTTGGGAAAGTTACTGACAGTGCACGGGTACACTCTTCCAAATTCTAAATTAGTTTGCACACAATATTCAGGGAGGGTGGCGTGTTTCCAACACGGTTACACAGCAGCAGCTCACTATTATTACTGAAATTATAGGTGACTCTACCACTCAGCATATAGGAGGTTCGGTTTTATCAGAGAAACCTTGCAGTGATGTTGTAAGTGTGGAACACATGGCCCATGCAGCGCATGGTTAAGCTTGGCAGGTAGGCATACCGGGGTCGGTAATTGGAGCGCTGCGGGTAGGTAGTGCGACCATTGATGTTAGTTTTCACCCCCACAGGTTGAGAGGATTAAAAAGTAACTAGTTCTTGGTTGGCACCAATTTGATAAGGGGCTGTGTTCTTTGCAAGCACATGGAGTTGGCTAACTGGTGGGTGGTTAACATACAACCTAGGGACCATTCACAAATGTGGGCAATTCCAAAGGTGGTCTAAGCAGCCTTATGCATCATAGGTTTAAAGCATTCAAGAAGGAAATTAAGAGATCATTTTGGACATGCTCTGGTATCCTAAACGTGTCGATTGTCTCAGGACTTCAGCTTTGTGAGTATAAACTCCTGAGGAGTTACCTCGGTCACTGGTCTTCAGTTAATTAGCTTTCATGGCTGCAGTTCCAGAGTTTTCATTTTCTGTTAGGCAGGGATAGTTTTTCACCAGCCAAGGTCACATGAATGCAGATTATGCATAAGCAGGTATAGAAAGCACCTTATTTGAGGTTTCCCCGTATAGCAAGAGCCTTTGCAGCGCGGGGAGGTGTTACAGTGTTATGCCTTCTTTAAGTCACCTGGCATTCTGTTAATGATTATCGAGCTTCAGATAGATGGGACAGGTTGTCTAGTATTGGCTACGTCTCTACAATGCCCCAAATAAACTGCTTCCAATGTTTTCGTCTGGCCATGGCTGGGTTTCACACACACTACCGGTTTTGCAGGGGGGTATGGTTGATTTCCGTTGTTGGGTGGTGTTGCTTAATGTAATGGTCCCACTTGCGCTTGAGCTTGCTATTCATTGAAGGTGCTGTTCAGGGGTGGTTCTTCTGCGGTGCCTTGGTGAGTGACTTGCGCAGGGGGTTGGGTTTGTGGTGCCTTTCCTTTGGACTCGGGAAGCTCAGTGTAAACCTCGGTGTCCTGTCTGGCGCCTGGGTGTCGTGCGCCGTGAGAAGACGGTTTCGTATTATGGCATTGAGCGAAGATTTTGCTGCTTGACCAACAAAGTCCTGTGGCCACCAGGAGTTATGCATGTGTCCCTTATCAATGTCTTATTGATGCATGTGCTACTGTTGACAAAGGGTAAAAATAGTTGTCGGTTTTGGCCGGGGCTCGGCAAGTATGGTTTCATCTTTCTCTCCTAACACTTGTGCATTATCGGCCTAGAACCCAAGTATACTTCACGGGGCTCTGCTCACACCAAAGTGGGCCAAGATCACACAAAGCACAGGGGGAAAGTGCGGTGTCAGCCGTATATGGGAATTATGAGAAATATGCCAGAGGTAGCGTATAGGACATCACAGACTTGATCAGTGATATTATCATGGTTCATCCTTTGTCCCAATATAGACAAAAGTTACGGACAGGCTCTGTTTTGGCAAAGGATAGTTATGTTGTCTCCGCATGTGCCTCTTTCGCAGTACAACGAGGTCAATTTTGTCTCCAACGCTGGGATTGTGTGCCACTATCACGTTTCCAAAGGGCTCACGCTTTCCGCTCTCGGCACCTAGATTACGTGCAGGTGACCTGTCTGGCTGTTGCGGAAGTTGATTAGTGCAATGGTCCCAGTTGCGGTTGAGCTTGCTATTCATCGAAGGGAGACATTTAATGAATGTTCAACACGTTATGGTGACAGTCCCACCAGTTCAGAATGGAAGCATTCTCAATATGCTACGCAGGGAATCCGGAATTTTGGCTTCAACTATCTCATACAACTAACAAGCATTGTTAAAGCCAAGGGCACTGGCGTGTAATAAGGTACTGTGGTTTGTGGTATATATCCGGAGGCAATGTCAGGAGCCGCAAAATAACTGTCTGCCTTTGCCACCGGTCAACAGCCCAATGGTGGGAAAGTATAATTTTACACTCGCTCAATTAATTTCCACGCAAAGAGAGGCACTGCAAAATCATGGGAGGTTCCTGGAAAACCGTGTTGGCGCCCCGTTAGTCCTTCGGGGAGTTGAGGACCTGAACAACCGGGGGCTTGCCTTGCTACGCTCCGCCCTGAAAGGGGCGTGAGTAATAAGGGACCGTGATCCGGGAAGAGGATCACCGAAGGGGCAGCACAAACGGGGTTCGCCCCAGTGCTTCTTGGCTCATCAGGCGGGTAGGCGGCCCAGTTGGTTGCCTGCCCTTGGATCGCCCGTAAGATAACCCACCATATTACATAACTGTGTATGTAATAAACCTGCAGCAGTTTCTTACCCAAACAAAGATTTGTGTGGTGTGTTTTATTTATGCGAAGAACATGCATGCTATTGTGGGGGTGGGGACTGTTGCCTCATGCTGGCGCTAATATATATACACGTTTCAACTCAAAGTAGATGGGAGGGAGGGATATCCCAGCCGGAGCGTTTCCCTTCCAACTGACGTCAGGCGGGCAGGTCAACAGCAATCTGAAGCCATTATGCAGGCCGTGGGTGGAACAGCCGGCACAGTCCGGCAGCAAGCCTCTGGTGCATATGTAAAACCACTATGGCGAGTTTCAATGAGCGCTGTTAGCTTATATTAACAAGCATTTGCAATGCAATAGGTCTCGCATTACTGAAAGTTTGGTCATTTTACCTCCCTGACGCCATCACGAGAATTTCTCAAGTTCTGTCCAATTCCGGCAGCTGCCCCCTACCCTTCCTAGTTTGCATAATCCATCCCTGCCTCAATTCCAGCCCTGTTGCTACACCGTCCGGACGCAACCACGAGCGGCTCCATCTGCTGATTTTAAGGCATCTCCACACAACAATAATCCCACCACCGTGCCATCCGTTGGCCATCCGTGGATTGAGCACAACTGCTTACGCCTAGCGCCAGCACGGCGACGCCTCGTACGCGACCACTATACTGAAGGCGTATAATTCATACCAGGCAACTTTTGTAATTTATAGTCCTGAGGATGATCCCACTATATTAGGAGCTAGGGATCGAAACGTCGACTTTCCATAACAGTACCACAATGTATCCACTGTAAAAATGTATTGTGGTTTCTGTTGGTCTGAGCTTACTTGAGTTCTTTATTGTATTGTAAGCCTCCATGTTTGCTCCAAAAGTTTTTGCCTGCCACTTTTTTCTACTTCTCATTTCCTTTTTTGAAAATTCGGTACAGGATTGTGCCCTTGTTCCATTGCTTTCGTGCATCTTTATCTTGTTTCAAACCTTGTAAATTTCAAAATAAATGTTCCTTTGTCCGGCTGGACACAGGATGAATGCACATAGGTCTTATTTAAGTCTATGTTGAAATAGTTACATTATTTACGTTTAAGCTAGGGACCTTTGTTCTTTTAAAATACATAATTACCCGAGGTCCAAAAGCTACCTATATCGGGTCCCCTTGTTACTTATAGTGCTAGTTAATTTTGTAGCATATACGAACAGGGACTTGAAGGCATGGGTAAAGATTAGTAATGACAGGGAGGTTTCAAAGGATATCACTATTGGTAGAGGGGTCAGGCAGGGGTGCGTACTGGCCCCCCTCCTATTTATATATAATGAACTACACAATGTACTGTCAGAACTTACCACTGATGTTCCGAGAATTAATGGTAATGTACTCCCCGCCCTACTATATGCGGACGATGCGGTCCTAATGGGACGCACCCCGAACGCACTACGCACTTAAGTTAGGGGTTTTGTAGCTTTTGTGGATGATTTAGACCTTTGTACTAATTTAAAAAAATCCTTTATAATGACCTGTGGCCCAAAAAAGCATCATTTTAACTCAATAATTTCAGGCCCTGATCATTTAACACGCACTTGCACTTTCCCATATCTGGGGTTAGTATTTTCTGACAATGGCTCTTGGGCACCTCATGCTGCCCACAGCAGAAGTACATTTTTAAAAGCTACCAATTCGATCTTGAGCCTTCCACAACCCAAGCAAGCTGAGGTAGTATTATCTTTAACCAAAATCTACAAAACACAGTGTATTCCCACTGCCACATACAGCGCAGAAGTTTGGGGTTTTAGAAACTGTAGTGGAATACTGAGAGAGGAAAATAGATTTTGCCCGAAAACTTTTAGGGGCCCAAATTTCCTCCCCAAACTTTGTGTGTCATAGGGAATTAAACATGTATTAGATAGAAGATTATATTAGGTCCCGTCCCACCATATTCTGGCTAAAAGATTGGCAAAACCCGGCAGCAACCCCGACGAGGGATATAATAGCAGACTGTCTTAAATGCAACAAGGGAGGGAGTATACCCTGGCTTGCCGCTGTTAGAAAATGTCTAAGCAGCATGAACCTAGAACATATTTTTCTAAACCCAACTGATCACGAGGGAATAAACAAAAAGATCCTGATGGACGCACTAAATGAATCATATAATAATGCAAGATATGCCACAGAGCTCCCAAAATCATCAGTTGTTAGGTATATGTCGTTAGTGGATGCTAATAGCCCCCGAACCTATATGCCATCCAAGTATCTTCTGAAGAACATAGGTCGTTCGGCGAGAAGTTTGCTCTTTTCCCTCAGGGCCGGCACTTTAAAATACTCACTTTGTTTCCCTTTGAGATTTAACATCAACCTCGAACAAATGCCTTGCCCTTGTAGTATTTGTAGCAATCAAACGATATTACACTTTTTATTTTTCTGCAACTTTTATCAAATATGCACTAAACAATATCTGATCCCGTATGTTAAAGCAATCGCCAACATTGATTACAGAACAGCGTACTTGGAAATTCTTAAGCTTGAGAGGGATGATTAGATTTTTCGTGTAAGCTCCTTTCTGAGAGTGGCAGTTCGCTCACGTGCTTTTATGAGCACTCTATAACATATCTAAGTGTTTTTGATCACACAACACTGTTTTGCCGTATGAACTTATGAATATTGTTTGGTATGAAACACTAAAAGAAAGTGCCATTCTTGGACCGGAATCAGCTCATAAAGCTTATATTTAATTGCACCTTATATCATGCTGCTAAAACTGTTTACATCTGATTGCACTTTACCATAATAATATGCTAATTGTTTGTGGAACATTTGGCTGCGTCTTTTAATACAATGTTGTCACATGCCAGGGTCATAAATTCCTTATGTTTTATTGTTATTTATGACATAGCTGTATTGCACATTACGTCCTTTTAATAAATGTATATAATTGAAGTCCTTTAATATAACCTGAAATTCCCTTTTTATCCATCGTTTGTATATTGTGCTTTTCTTATAATAATCTGTATTGTGCTGGTTTTTTGTTTTGACATGTGCTTTTATGGATATTTTATATCCGAATAAAGATTATTTGAATTGAATTGAATGGTAACTAAGGTGTTTGACATGGAGCAACGCATCAGTGATCTTCATGATGTTTCAACCAAGTTTTCTATCGTAGAACAAGAAATTCAACGTCTCAAGCTTCATACTGAAGATCTTGAAAATCGTAAGAGACATAATAACCTTCGCCTTTATGGACTACCAGAGAATCTAGAGGGTCCAAATCTTCTTCTTTTCCTAAAGAGATTCCTATCAGAACTTTTGGATCTTCCTCCAGAACCTCCGCTAAATATCCAACGTGCACATCGTTTTGGGCGTCTTCAACCAAATGCTTCAAGACCCAGAGGAATTATAATGTTGTTTCGGGAATTTACAGATCTCATGCGTGTTCTCTCAGCAGCTAAAGTAAAACGTTGTCTCATATGGTCTGGTCACACAGTTTATCTTTCTCAAGATCTCTCCAATGCCACTAATGCAAGAAGAAAGGAATTGTTGGCACTCCGTCCTCAGATGAGACAATTGAATATTCGTTATGGCATTTTACATCCTTGCCTGTGTAAAATTACTCATGAAGGCTCGATTCACTTTTTTGATGATCCTGCTAAATTGAAATCTTTTCTCCAGAGTCTCTATGAATTCTGCTGATGGCTCTACCCAACGTCTCTAACTTCCTTGCTTTCTTCCTTATCTAATTCCTTATGGCTGTTCATTATCTTATTTCTTTATATCTTTCTCTCTGTCGTTCCGTCTGTCTTTCGTGCTGTTGCACCCCATGTTCCATTCGCTTACTCTTCGTCTTAGATCTGGAAATCTTTCCTTGATCTCTCTTCTTTTTCCTATTTCTTTCTCTTTTTCTATCTTTCATTGTTTGTCCTTTTTTTGTATTTTGTATGATGCATGAGTTTTGTTGCGTTACTTTTTATTGCATATATTGTCTTTTTTTTTTTTAACTAAATGGTGTTTTCTGGTTTTCAGCATTCCTCCTGAAGAGTATCATCTCCATTCATGTACCTCCTACCCCTCCTCCCAATATGTGTAACGTTGTCACGTGGAATGTTCTTGGTCTGGGACACCCCGTTAAAAGAAAGAAGGTACTTTCTCACTTGACTAGATTGAATTCTCATGTTTCGTTCCTACAAGGAACACATTGTAATGATGTAGAATCTCTTAAATTGAAGAGGCAATGGGTGGGTCAAGTTGTGTTTTATCCAGCATCTAACCGTAAGGGGGGTGTTGCTAACCTTTTTCACAAGTCATTGCATGTACAGATTATATCCACACAATGTGACACTGATGGACGCTGTGTAATGGCTAAGGTGGTTATTCATAATAAAGAGCTTGTTTTACTCAATATATACGGCCCAGTTAAACCAGATTCTGAATTTTGGAATTGCATTAAGATTTTACTTTCCTCCATCGATAATCCCAATATCATTGTTGCTGGTGATCTTAATCAATGGTTAGACCCATTTTCGGATCGACAGTCTAAATACAAATTTAATCCTGACAAATCCCATAGATCCTTTCAATCTGCCATTGCCACGCATCCATTATTTGATGTTTAGAAGACTTGTAACCCTGATTCTTTTGAATTTACATTTTTTTCTAATGTTCACCAAACTCGTTCTAGAATTGATTATATTTTAGTTAGTAAATCACTACTCCCCTCCATCCAGTCTTCTGAGATTGGATCTATTTTTAATCATGCTCCTATCCTTTCTGCCCTGACCTATCCCTGATAACTCCAAAAGGTGGTAGTTGGAAATGTAATAACTTTTTGTTGTTAAAAACTGACTTCATTTCAGAGGCCACTAGCGTTATTAATACGTTTTCTAATATTAATAATCCCTTGGACACATCTGTTCCTAATACTTGGGATGCTTTAAAGCTTCTTTTCGTGCGTTCACAATTGCATTTTCAGCAAGAAGAAGAAAACCGCCAAGGCCAAACATACATCTTTGCTTCAACAGCTCAAGTCCTTGGAACATATTTACTTTACCTCTAAATCCGCTCTAACTCTCCATGAACTAATTAAGGTCAAGTCTGCTCTTAAACTGGCTACGGTAGATGCTTGTAATGTCCTTCTTAAAATTGAGTCCAAATATCACGGGGGTCAAAATAAAGTTGGCAAAATGCTGGCCAATTTCCTAAAGATTAAATCTGAGCGAAAGAATATTGGTCCTATTCTTAATGAATCTTCTAATAGATCGATGTCCTCTGATGAAGATATTTCTTCCACGTTTCAAAATTACTACCAGTCTCTCTATTCTGATGACAGGCCCCCCTCCCCTCAAAATATGCACACTTTTTTTGACAGCCTTCCTAAACCCACTTCCTTATCAGACACATTTGAATTACTGGAAGCTGAGATTTCCCTTCAAGAAATTATAGATGCTATTAAATCCTTTAAAAAAAATATAAGGCACCTGGTCCTGATGGCCTCTCAGCTGAATTTTTCTCCACTTTTTCCTCTATTTTTGCCTCCAAACTTCTTACTCTTTTTAATGCCTTGCTTCTGGATTCTAAGGCATCGGGTTCCTTTATGGAAGCTTTGATTGTCCTTATCCCCAAACCTGATAAAGATCATACCCTTTGTAAAAATTACCGACCCATTTCATTAATTAATTATGATTGCAGGATTTTTGCTAAAATCCTTGCCTCTCGCATAGAGAATATAATCGCATTGCTGGTTAAAACTGCTCAATCTGGTTTTGTTAAGGGAAGACTTGCTGCTGATAATGCTCGAATGTTTTTCAATGTCATCTCCAATGGGAAGGAATACCAATCACCCCTTGCAGCACTATCCCTAGATGCTGAGCAGACTTTTGACCGTATTAATTGGCAATTTATGTTTAATACCTTCAATGGTACGGTTTTGGACCGAAATTTATCTCATATGTTAAGTTGTTGTATTCTGCCCCTCGTGCTAGTATTTTTGTAAATAATCTTTTCTCTCGTTACTTCCCTTTGTATAGAGGTACTTGTCAGGGCTGTCCTCTTTCACCTCTGTTATTTTTCTTGTGTTTAGAACCTTTTCTTGAGCGTATACGTGTCAATTCTCTGATTTCAGGTTTTATATATAACTCCACTGAAACTAAACTGTCAGCATATGCTGATGACATTTTGATTTATATGTCTAATCCTATTTCTTCCCTACCTCCCTTTTTATATGAAGTTCAACTATAGTCTAGCATTTCTGGTTATAAGTTGAACTTTTCTAAAACGGAGGTACTACCCTTGAATCCTTTTTGTTATCAATATATGTTCACTAACACTAATTGTACCTGGTGACCCACAAAAATTTAATATCTTGGTATTCGGTTCTCCTCTACTCTTTCTAACACAATCAGTTTCTCGTTTAATGTAGAAATTACCAAAATACAGAAATTACTTCTCTACTGGTCCCCTTTCCACCTATCATGGTGGGGTAAACTGGATACTATTAAAATGATGATTGTTCCTCATGTCCTTTACACACTAGTCATGTTACCATTTCGGAATCCCGTATCATATTTTTCTCAAATTAATTCTATTTGTATCAAATTTCTATGGAACAATAAACATCCCTGTATTGGCCTTGTAAGACTTCAACATCCCAAAACTGAAGGTGGTGTCTGGTTCCCGGATTTTAAATTATACCACTCTGCATTTTTAATTAGACAGTACTTTGCCTTAATCCATGACTTTACTGATGATCCTATGCCCTCATGGATCACATTTGAACGCTCCCTATTAAAAGACTTTTCTTTCAAAAACATAATATATATGCCTAATTGCACTTTCATTTAGAATAATCCTATTTTGAAACACTCCAAACACCTACTATATAATACTTTAGTTGCTGGTCTTGACCCATACCAGTGTTTTTTATCCTCTTCTATCTGGTATAATAAATGTAGTAAATTCAGAGGCAAATCGTTCTATTACAAACATTGGAAGGAAAAGGGAATTTTATATATCTATCAGTTGGTGTCTCATAACTCTGTTATTCCCTTCCCCCAATTACAGTCTCAATATAGTCTACCCATCTCCTTTCTTCATGAATACCTCTTGATTTCATCTGCTTTACAATCCTATTTAACTACTAACGCCTTCCCTTTAACTTCGCCTTCACTTATTCCCACTACTCCTATATTAAATATCCCTCAGGATCTTAGATCCAAGGCTGCGTCTATTTATAAGATGTTATTATCCCCTGTCTCTATACGTCCTAAATCACACATTGAATTACTTTGGGAAGCAGATTTGTCTCTATCTCTTCCTAGTTCTGCTTGGGATAAATTTTGGCTTATGTTATTTAAAACCTAACGTGCTGCCCGCATTACTCAATCTTTATATTTTATCTATAGTAGAGCTCTCATTACTCCTCTATGTATTTCCAAGTTTTCACCTTCCTCCTCCCCCCTTTGTTGGTCTTGTTCTATGTCCACTGGGACTTTAGTTCACCAGTTATATGAATGTTCTAATGTATTGCAGTTCTGGCAATCTATTCAGTCTATTTGCATGAAAATATTTCAGTGTGAAATTCCCTTAACAATGCAGAATGTTTTTTTGGGTACTGCCTCACCAGTTTTTGATGGTTTTTCTCCTCCTTCTTTATTGCTTGATATTTTTATTGCTCTTGCATTTAAAGTCATTTTGTCCTGCTGGAAAGATGACTCTAAAATATATTCATCAAAATGGTGGAACTATATTTGTGATGAACACAGGATTGCTAATGTTTCCTCTCTTTCCTTATCTCAGAAGATTAAATCTGATTTATTATGGCTACCTTTCACTTCATATCTCTCTACATGTCCTCCTGCATCGTAATCGCCAGCTTAGTTTTTATTTTCTCTCTACTCCATATACATTCATTTTATATATTATTCCCTCTTTTTTATTTTTTCTCTGTCTTTTTCTTTCTCTCCTTTTTCTTTTCTCTCTGTTCATATAACCAATTACGCATGTTTATTCCTTGATATTCAGTGTTATATTATACTTGCCATGTGTTCTTGTATTATGAGGTCCTCAATTTCTTTTAAAACTCAATAACAATTATTACACAAAAAAAATATATCATTGTGAATGTATTAAATTAAGATAATTTTTTTTAAATCTTTAAATAAAAATCCCAATTAAAGTAAAGCATATTTTTACTTATTACGTTGTAAAATTCATACATAGAATTAATCTAAACTCATTAATTTTAATTAAAGCTATTTTAATGTTTACATTTTTAAAATGCTGAACATATTTTATAATAAACTAATAGTTATGCATTATTTATATGTAATTTTGTAGTATTAAATTTAATTTATGTATGTTACTTTTAAAAACTTAAAACAAGTTAATCTAATTTAATTTACCAATAGTTAATATGGGCTTCTATTTTAAGTCCCTGCCTCCATTATTATCAGGGTGTTGCACTACCAGTAGTTGGCCATATGTGGTGCTGGACATATTCTAGCTCTGTGCTGGAGTACATTTACTTCTATTTTGGGTCCTTTCTTGTTGTAGTAACTATGGAAGTGCAATCTGTGCAAAGCAATGGGTTTACTCTTGTGGGTGGGTGCACGTCTCTCGCTACACCCCACCATAAGTTTTCCTTAACTATTTCTTACTCCTACCAAAACCCTCCCCTTTAGTGGTAAGTATTTCACATTTTCCAGCCCTTCCCATCCCAAATTTACTACTAAAACATAAACTTATGTGTGCAGGGATGTCTACAGTTAGGGCGGATATCTACACATGAAAGATCGGAGAGGCAGAGGTATTGACATTCCCATGAAGGTTCGTGAATAGCATTTTGTAGGATTAAGTACTATTTATTTATGCGTTTTCATATAGCGCAAACTTTATCCGAAGGTGTCAGAGCGCTTTACAATAGAACCAGTTACATTACATAAGGACTTCAGAGTACATGATTTACATAAAAGTTATGAAACAGATAAACTCTAAACCACGGGTACTCATAGTGCGGCCCGGCAAGCCTTCCTTGGCGGCCCACAGACCTTGCAGACATTGTACCTGTGTTTTAAAAAAAAAAATTAAAGGGTGTCAGCAAACACCGCCGCAGCAACGCGGACTCAGAGACACACTGCTCTATGGGGGCCGGGCGATTCCAGCAGAGTGGAGATGCAGGGGCGCTAAGAGTTGAAATACAATATTAACAAGTTGTAGGAGAGTGGCATCAACTGCATAGTTGCCCCCAACTTTTTGATGATGTTTTGACTGTTTTCTGACTCTAGCCAGGCTGTCGCCCTGCTATCCAGGACCCCAGCCTATCTTCTTCCTCTCTAAACTGATGTGAGTACCCTAGGTACATCCCAATTGGATACTGAGGACACCCTATCAGCCCCTTGTAGATGGTACCCTAGGTACCCAGGGCATGGGTCCCTCAGAGGCCTACCAGGGGCTGCAGCACTTCTTGTGCCACCCCTGGGACAGCCATACAAACTGACACCACCAGACCACTACTGTAGTCTGGGTAAGGTGGAGCTTGCACCCCTTACAGGGATATAGGTATCCTGTATCCCACTCCATACAACACATATATCCTCATAGGCCACCCCTAAGGCAGGGTGCTGAGATATGTGTGAGGGGAACCCCTACCTGAGTAGGGCCCCTCTGCAACCTTCGTAAAACTATTGCTGGGTTGTTTGTAGTGCAGCCATACCATATACTCTTAACCGCATTAAAAGTAATCGCGATAGCGTGATAACTTGAGAGTGGCTGCACAGAACCATGTCGTGTTTGGTGTCAAACATGTAGGAATCATACCCCCAATCCAACCATGGGAGTGAGGGCATGATTCCCCCCTGCTAGAGGGGCGATATGGTAAAAGCGGTAGATTTTAGACACCAATTTAAAAGTGCACACGTAGTACAAAATGGATGCTACCCACCACCCACACGACTCTGGCTGCCTGTTGCTGGGCAGAACTCCAGCCACGGCAGCTGGACAATAGGGATCTTGTTGCAGGGAGGTGCTCCCACCTCCCCAGACAGACTATGTGGATTGGAACTGGGTGGGTGCACCATAGGATGTCTTTCAGACTTGCACGTAGGCTTCTCCATGCCTACTTCTGCATACACCGCCTCAAACCGGTTCAGGGGCATCCTGTCCCGTGCCCAGGCGGGAAAACACACAAAGGGGAGAGGGTGTAGCCACCCTTTCCCGCCTGAACTCTCATTGGTGGGCTCTGATCTAGACACTCCCCTAATCTTTGGATAAAGGTGAATACAGGGTCCCCAGAGCCTCAGATTATTCTTGGACTTTACAGACTTGAACTTCGACTTGCTGCCGCACAGCTACCTGAAGAAATCTCCCTTGGGGTAAAGGAGTTACCCCCCTGCTTGGCAGGCACCTGAAACACTGCAAGTGACCCGGTTGGAACTTCGCTGCTCCTATGGACATCGACAACTCCTACCTACCTTGAGGTGGGTTTCCAAGAATCCCAGAGGCCAGTGAGTGTGCACAGCAAAGCTCAGCACCGTGGACCCCGTGGGTGCCGAGATCCACAATACCCCAGGACACCGGCCACCTCTTGCACAGCACACAAACCCGACAAGTGGGGAAGTTGTGCTTTGGCCCATTATTGAGCCAACCTCTCAGCATCATCTGTGCCAAAGATTGACGCCCTAGCCCGCTCCGGCGACCCGTGGGCGCATCTTTATGCACGCCAAATTTCTGCCTCCCGCGGTCCCTTGTCTCTCGACTGGTGGGCCCTGGCGGAGGTCAATCTTTACTTCCAAGAGTTCCCCTGGTTGCTCCAGGCCTGCTCTTCAGTCTCTTTGCTGGAGACCTTGCTCAGACCTTGTGGGTCTGCACCAGTAGCTGCTTTGAGATCCTTGCGTGGGTTGCGGTTGCCAAGGCTTAGTGGATCCAATCCGGACACTAACACCGCAGCGACCCTCATCCTTCGTGGGACAGTCGCCCTCCAGAAGCTGGCCTTCCTTGAAGCCTCCTGGACTCCGTGGCTGACGATCCAAGCTACCCATCGTCCACCTGGAAGCACCCAACATTGAAGGGCTCTTTCTCCTGAGCCCCCTGGTCACTGTGCCGTGACCCAGACTCTGTGCCCTCTGCTTTCGGGTCCTTCTCTGCAAGATATCCATCTTCAATCTTCACGACATCGACGACGCTTCTCGCTAGCAGCAGTTCTTCATGTTTTTCCATTGAAAATCAGCCCGCGACCCGACATCGAAAACGACCTATGCACCAGGCTTCCCTGGGGCAGGTAACAGTGGTACCTCGGTACTCTCGTGGGTGTGGGCCCTTCAAAAGCTTAACTCTAAACTCTTGAACTTGAACTCCTGCTAGAAGTGTTTTTAATCTTGTAAATTTCAACTGCGACATTCTCCATAGGCTTTAATAGAGATCCCGACAGCAGCTTATACCACTGAACGTGTCTCCCGTGTGTCCCCTTCCTCACTACCTTGGGTGGTTTCACAAGGAGCCAGCGGCCCTAAATGCCCTAGGCATTGTCTGTAGAATTGTCGTGGTTTTTATACCACTTTTTTAATATATGGTTTGGTCCCCCCCTGGGGCCCTATGATTCCAGTGCTATTTATTGTAACTATCAATGCTTGTTTGAATTGTATCTTTACCTCCAGCCTCATAAAGAGACTAGTGGGATTATTCTTAGAATAAATACATATATTTTATATATATACCTGTGTGGACTACTCTTTCATTTGGTTATTCAAGAGGTTATCTATGGTAAAACAATAGACTTAGCCTGAAGGCTGCTCTCCACAGCTACCACTAGGATAGCTTTCTTTAAAGGTTGTCTTTTAACCTATCACCTTAAGAGTCGAATTGGACTGGTGCAAGGTGTCCCCTATAACTAGTGGACAGCATATGCCAGGCCAACTTCTCACACAAGTAAATGGTCTTTTGAAGACCTGTGAATTACTCGGGTGTGGCTGTGTGTGTGCTGGGGAAGCTGTCTCAGCCCGGGCTGTCACACTCGCGGGGTGAGGTGACAGAGGGTGACAGACAGAGGGAGGGAGGGAGACAGAGGGAGGGAGACAGAGAGGGGGAGGGAAAGAGACAGAGGGAGAGGGAGACAGAGAGGGAGGGAGACAGACAGAGAGGGAGGGAGGGAGGGGAAGACAGAGAGGGAGGGAGGGAGGGAGAGAGAGAGACAGACAGAGGGAGAGAGAGAGAGACAGACAGGGGGAGAGGGAGAGAGAGAGACAGAGGGAGAGAGAGAGACAGACAGAGGGAGAGAGAGATACAGACAGAGGGAGAGAGAGAGACAGACACAGGGAGAGAGAGAGAGAGACACAGAGAGAGACAGACAGAGGGAGACAGACAGACACAGAGAGAGACAGACAGAGGGAGACAGACAGACAGAGGGAGACAGACAGACAGAGGGAGGGAAACAGAGGGAGGGAAACAGAGGGAGGGAGACAGAGGGAGGGAGACAGAGGGAGGGAGACAGAGGGGGGAGACAGAGAGGGGGAGACAGAGAGGGGGAGACAGAGAGGGGGAGACAGGGAGGGGGAGACAGGGAGGGGGGAGTCAGGGGTAGACAGAGGGGGGAGTCAGGGGGAGAGGGAGTCAGGGGAGGGAGGGAGTCAGGGAGGGAGGGAGTCAGGGAGGGAGGGAGACAGAGGGAGGGAGACAGAGGGAGAGACAGAGGGAGGGAGACAGAGGGAAGGAGGGAGACAGAGGGAGGGAGGGAGACAGAGTGAGGGAGGGAGACAGATGGAGGGAGGGAGACAGATGGAGGGAGGGAGACAGATAGAGGGAGACAGATAGAGGGAGAGGGAGACAGAGAGGAAGGGAGACCGAGAGGGAGAGAGAGGGAGGGAGGGAGACAGAGGGAGAGAGAGAGAGAGAGAGAGAGAGAGAGAGAGAGAGAGAGAGAGAGAGAGAGAGAGAGAGAGAGAGAGAGGGAGAGAGAGAGAGAGAGGGAGAGAGAAAGATGTGTGTATGCCGGGTCTGGTGGCTCAGTGGATGAAAGCATCCGCTGCAAGGGCCTGTGTTCAACCTCATGGTCACAGTTTTTTTTTGCTCTAGCCACGCCCCCTCCCCCACTGACTCCGCTCCCACCAGTGCGGCCCTCGGCCACAAACCACACTGTAAATTTGGCCCCCGAGAGAAAGTTTGTGAGTACCCATGCTCTAAACTCACATAAGAATGGAAGTAGGTACATATGTCTACTACAGATACTAGTAGTTAAAAGTTACAAATCCAAAAGTTGCAAATTCACTCAAGATTACATTTCAAGGAAGGTTGAAATGATTAGGGCTGGACAAATATATATTACATATTTACAGAGAATGATCATCTTTTCGCCATTGGTAGGGTTCTTGCATTACTTGTTCAGCCATTACTATTGTAGTACTACTACGGTCCTACAAAATGCAGTTCGCGAATAGATCCCAACGTGTTAAAGGACTCTGCCCTTTATTACCTGTATAATCATGAGTATACATTGTTGTCCATACATACCACATTAACAATGAATAAGTTCTCCTGCAGTAATTTTTTGCATGCACTGATTCTTCTGGAGCGAACGTTCTTCCTCCACACGTGAAAAGCTTTCCACTTGCGAAAGTGTATAAATGTGGGGATTTGCTTGAGTGCTCTATGGCAAAGGTATTCCTGCTTCCAGCGCTCAAGTTCCAAGAAATCAACATCACCGTTGTATGTGTGGGTCACTCCATTTTGGCTGATGGTGCTGAAGTCATTTTTGTTGATATGCTCATAATTAACAATTCTAAAAATACAAATAGTTTTTATTTTTAGAAATTGGATAATATGTAACATTTGCATCCATTTTACAATAAAGAGCACTGCATATGTACCTTCCTGTACTTACACAACCAGCATTTTTGCTGATATGCTCATAATTAACAATTCCCAAAAATACACATAATTTTATTTTAAAAATATGCCAATACATGACATTTAACTTCATCTTAAAAACAAAGTTCACTGCACATTTAACTTCCTGTACTTACACAGCCAACTTATTCACTAATGAATTACTTCTCTTTGACAGCAGTGGTAGCCAACACTGAGTTCTAGCATGCCTATACCTAATAAAGTAAGCATGGCTGCACATCAAAGATATGATTTAGTGTAACCTGCCTTCAGTGTGAAGGTAGTGGTGTTTAATGAGTGGAGGTACATGAGAAAACAAGGTTTGGTTAAGGGCTGATGGACGGTGACAGTCAGGGGCTTCATTAAAGACCTTACCAATTACTAAACTGGAGGACAGGAAGCATGATTTTTTCTTTTTTATACAACCTGCAAATTCAGCAAACAGTAGTGGAGCTAAACACGACAGAACACCATAAAATATGTAATCCAGTGCTTAATTCGAGCCAATGTTTGCCATCAGGTGCAGTCTCAAAGACAATATTATGCAAAGAGTGCTGAATCTGTCCCAAGTGCAGGCACAGAAGTTATCACATAAGTGCCTGAGTGATGCTTAAGTACAGTCAGTAAACGAAAACGCATGTTTTAAAAGAAATCTAGACATCCTTGTGACTTGGGGCCTGATTACGATGCCGGTGGGTCTGACACCAATGACTCGTCAGTGTCAGACCCACCAACATCTGGCCATGCGGTCTGCCAGTTGCATTACGATGCGGCAGGCGGAGGCATCGGGCGGAGGGACCGTCCGCTGCGCTTACGACGGGCTCAAGGCGTTGGAGGTTCAGCAATCCCTACAATAAAGGTGGTGCCTGCTCAGGCACTGCCGTAGGGATTAAAATGTCCCTTTCTGCATGCCCTTTCATGGTGGTTCACCCGTCATGAAAAGGCAGGCGGAAAGTGACTTTGGAGGCCCCTAGCAGGCCCCCCCTTCCACCTGGCCCTCCTCTATCTATGGGGTCTGGGGGCATATCTGGTGCCCCCTTACCATCCCTGCACCATGTTTCAGGCACTGCATGGTGCCTGCCACACAGTGCAGGGATGTTTTTGGAGTTTTTATTTTCTTTTGAGGCGTTTGCTGCAGCCCACAGCACACGCCGCAATAGAAAATATTCACATTGCGACCGCCATGAAGGCAGGCACATTGTATTCTGGGCAGCAGGACCGTTGAATTCTAGCCAGACGGTCCTGCTTTCGCTACAGTGCCCGGCATCGTAATCAGACCCATGATTCCTATATCTTACTGCATTTCACACCACTATGATTTTTTGCTGAAAGTGACCTGGGCAGAGGCACTAGTAGTACTGCTGGTTCAGCTCGGTTGGGTCTAGACATTTCAGTTTGTTTGCAGCGAACAAACCAATGAGCAGTGGCTGCGCTGTGACTCCATCTCATGAGGTGGGAACAGCATGTTTCCAGCTTTCTCAACTGCGCTGAGGCTTCACATGACACAGTGCCTGGATGACTGATCACTCGACGCAGGTCGGTAGATGCTACAGACTGCTATGGCAGTCACCTGCTTGTTCCCAGAGACTGTTGCAGAACACAGAGGGGATATGGTCTGGGACTACCGAATTTCCCCCTCCCCCTGCGCGTAAACCACATTTCTAATGAGGGACATGAGAAGGTAATTACTTTTTGGAGGCGGGGGTCTTACAACCCCCGGCCGTATTTATTAAAACATAAAAACAAAATTAAAATTTGAAATAAACAATATTTACACGATTATACGCAGAAACATAACACGACATTTGATTACAACTCATATGCACAGATTTCAGATGGCTAACCTTAACATATCTCTAATACATAGTTTTTTCTATCCGAATCTAACATAAGGATTATAATCATACATTAATTACTTTCTGCGTATCCTATTTGGGCCTATGGCAAGGTCGCTAACTGGTGTCAGATCCTTATCAATTTACCACGCCCTCCCTTAGGAGTTGCGCATGCGCAGAGGGCCCGCTTACCGAGAGGGTACTTCCCCCCCCCGGTTACCCCCATACGTTCCCTGAACTCCATTCAAATTTGGGGGGTCTTGCACTCTGCGCCATTTAGTGACGTCCATGCCAGTGCAGGGTGGCCAACCAGCCTAAAAGAAAGCGTGACTCCCCCCTTTCCCCGCACCCATCCAGCCAACCGGAGAAACCGCCCCTGGAGTTATAGGAGAGACCCTTTGTCCCTCCCCCTGGGCGACACCATCCGAGAATGAGGCCACCCCCTGAGGACCTTAAATTTACTGCTCACCAGTCATGACCTTACCGCCTGACCAAGGAATAGCATAAATACGACGATTGATGACCTGTAAACGGGAAAAACGCCTAAGCAAGCAAAGCACACCGTCAATTTTAATCTCCAATAATCATATTGCAACAGGGGATGGAGGGTGGGTAACAAAAGGTTAGCAGCCTCCCAGGGGCTGCGTCCGGATGCCTGAGAGCGCGGGACCAAGAGACCGCGTCCCGCGCTCCCCGGCCTTTTATCCTAGTACTGGGGGCAGGCCAGTTCTAACTGGCCTGTCCCCTGCCGCCCCCTTGACCCGGAAGCCCCTTAATCCCTGCAGGGTCCCCTAAAACTTTTTGCCTTCACTCCTCCTGTTTTAAGAACTTGTTTTTTTTGGCTTTTAGGACTCTGTGCACTTTAGCACTGGGAACCAGTGCTAAGGTGCTTGTGCTCTCTCCTGTAAACTGGGAAGATTGGCTTATACACAATTTCCATATTTACTTTACTTATGAGCCCCTAGTAAAGTGGTACTATATGTATCCAGGTACAGTAAATTAAATGCTACTAGTGGGCCTGCAGCGCTTACTGTGCCACCCTCTTGAATAGCCTTGTTAAACAAATATGCCTCTTTATTCCGCTTGCGGTCACCCCGCATGTTGTTACAACGCAGTCGTTACAACGACCGCGTTGTAACAACGCATACCATTATCCCGCAAGTCGTAACAAAGACTTGCGGAGGGGGGCGCTGGATGTTGGAATTGTATAATTTACTATTCCAACTCCAGTCTGTGCGGACAGTAGGAAAGGTGTTGGATTTTAAATCCAACACCATCTCCCCCCTCCGCAAGTCGCTGTTATGCCTTGCGGGGTAATGGTGTGCGACGTTACAACCCGGTCGTTGTAACGACCGCGTTGTAACATGCGGGGTGAGGGATTCGTAGTAAGGGCTGTTTACCTTGTTAAACGTGTCTCAGGTCTGCAATTGCAGCCTGTATGCAGTTTTAAACTGCCATTTTGACTGGGCAAAATAAATCTTTTGCCAAGCCTAAACCTTCATTTTTAATACATACAAGTCACCCCTGGGGTAGGTGCCTGAAACAGCCCATAGGGCAGGGTGCAGTGCATTTAAAATGTTGGACATGTAAGTTTTAGTTTTTAGATGTTCTGGTAGTGAAAACCCCCTAAATTAGTTTTTTACTGCTATGAGGCCTACCTCTCCCATACGATAACATTGGGTTAACTTATTACATGATAAATTACAGTGATAAATTTGGTTTGATATCAGGTAGGAATGCTGCAGCCAGAAGCTCAGCCTTTGGGCTTCTCCACAAACTATTGGCTCCCCATGGACAAGCGTGTACATTTTAAAGCCTTATACATGGCTCACAATATCATGCATTTGCAAGGAGGTATAAAAAGGGCCCCCCCTCAATCTCAATCTTCAGTAGACTCCTGGACCAGTGGATACTACAGAAGGATGACTGCCCAGCTGACCTGCTGCACTGAACTTGTCTGGGAGAGCAACTGGGCCTGCCTGAGGCCTGCCCTGCTGTCTGAGAAGGCAGGCTAGACCTGCCTTCTCTGCACCCTTCATCCCAGCCTGAAGTAACTCCAAGAGTCAGCTGACTGACCTCAGGTTCAAAGATTCAGGGAAACAAGTTACAGATCCCTACCTGCAAGTGGCCAGCCAAACCCGCTGCACTGAACATGCAAATTAACCTGCCTGAGCCCTGCTAGCCTCAGCTGGAACAAGTACCTGATCCCCAAGAGTTGTCTGCCAGGTCATTGTCGCCAGGCCTCGGGAGAGGAGGAGGGGTACGAGGCAACCCTCATTGATGACAGCTTTCCACCTCTCCTGCAGGGTGCTGGCGGCCCCTTTAACGCCGGCTGGCTCATCGCGGACGAGGTAACGCCCCCTGTGACGTCAGCGGCAGGGAACCAATCAGGAGCGCCCATCTCCCGTAAGACGGAAGCCCGCGCGGAAGCCAGCGCGAAAGCCCATGGAGGAGAGCCAGGAGTAGCAGAGAAGGCGAGCGAGGAGAAGAGCGGAGAACGAGAGGCGGTGGTCGGTAGCGGAGCGGAGCGAAGTAGGAGTACGACGGAGGAGGTGGAGCAGTCCGGAAGAGGCGACGCGGAGGTCCGGACCAGCCGGGACGGAAGAGCTGCAGAGCCAGGAGGCCATCTACACGGCGTCTCGCCCCGCCACTCTCCTGGAGGAGGGTGGCTGGGAAAGGTACGGGGCCGGGTCCTGGGTCTATTACCTACACGGGGAGGGAGATAGCTGTCGGGGTGGTCACGGGACGTCTAGGGGCCCTGGTTCCTTCTAAAAAGGGGAAGGACTCGATACACGCACAAATCTCAGCATAGCACGAGTGTTTTGGTGGAAGACCCCGGTGACTCCTCACACCCTTTCCCCCCTCAGAATCCCACAAAGAAAAGAGCAGGTCACTAATATATTGCTCTCCCTTCCTTGCATATACCCCGGAGACCTACCGCTGGAGGGGGACCTCGGAGAGGAGAAGAGAAGACCGGGAATCCTCAGACCGGAGAGAGAGAGCAAGACTTTGTGAATAATAAATACCCCAAACTGAATCCATTGTCCAGACGTATCCTTCTTCTACCCACGGGGAGGGCACAGCGTGGGTGACAAGTGGCGAGCCAGATAGGAGGCTGTTGGATCGTGAACCACCACCCGATACAGGATGGACGCCTTCATACACCAAATGAAGGAAAGTCAGACGAAGATGGAGTGGGCGATAGAGCGGAGTTCCTCCCAGGCTGACGCAGATCGGGCTGTGTTCACTTCGGCCATCCAAACACAAGCCGATAACTTGGTAAAACTGGCCGAAGGACAAAATCTTCTCGTGGCCTCCCTGGGTCAGGTCAGAGCGGCCGCGCCTCCGGGAACGGTGGTCCCCCTTCAGAAGCTCACCCCTGGAGAAGATCCGTTGGCCTTCTTTCTGAATTTCGAAAGGGCCGCCCGTGCTAGTGCTTGGGCAGGAGAGAGGTGGCCCTTTTACCTTGCCCCTTTGTTGGTTGGAGAAGCACAAGCGGCCTATCAGGCCGTAAATAAAGATGGGACCGCTACCTATGCACTTGTGAAACAATATATCCTGGACCGGCTTGGAGTAGACGAAGAGACTCACCGCTTACGGTTCCGGCAGGAACGCGGGGCTCCTGGGGACATCCCCAAGACTCTATTTTTTAAGTTGAAGGAGGCGGCTGATCTGTGGCTAAAACCCCAAGAGGCCAGCATGGAGGACGTGATGAAGAAGATTTATCTTGAACAGTTCCTTGAAGCCCTCCCATACTCGAGCCAGCGCTGGTTAAAACAACACGCTGGGTTATCCCTGGAACAGGCCGTAGAAATGGCCACGTCGTATGCTAGAGCTCAAGGCCGACCCAACCCCAAAGAACTAGAACGGCCAGTAAAGCATGTGTCCCAAGGAAGGGGCGACCGGAAGCCGGTTAAACCAGTCCCAGAGCCCGTACGGTCCCGAGGAGCCCGGCCAGACCCTATCCCTTTCTCGGGGCCCCAATGTTATGACTGTGGGGAATGGGGACACATAGCTCGCTTTTGCAGAAAGAAAAAGGAGAAAGAGGAGGAACCCATGGATGTGAGCTATTCGCCCCACTCCCTCCTGTTTGCTCAAGAAACGGGTCCCGTCTTTTATGTGAGTGTAAAGATACAGGGAAAAGGGGTACGAGCCCTATTGGATTCAGGCTGTAAACACTCAGTGGCCAGGCAAGAGCTCATTCAACACTCCTGGGTCCTACCGGGTAGGAGGGTGGGTATCAGGTGTGAACATGGGGAGGTTAGGGACTACCCTCTGGCTATCATCCAGCTCCAAACACCCACAGGGGCCAGCCTGGATGCAATAGTGGGGGTCCTTCCACACCTTCCTGAACCTGTCATCATTGGGACCGATAACCCCTGTTTTTCCGCTATGATGCGGGAGGTACTCAGTTCCCCGGCCTGTCATCAGGTCTCGGTGTTGACCCCAGAACCGTGGGCTAAGGATACTCACTTCCGTACTGCCCAATTAAACGACGCCAGTCTGGTCAATGCCTGGAACAAAGCCCGGGCTGAACAGGACCAAACGACTAGAGCCTATCCCACTTTTGTTGAACGTAATGGCCTCCTCTACCGGTTAGCTAAGGAAGACGCCCCTCTTCAGTTAATAGTTCCCTCAGACTTTAGGGATCAAATACTTTTTTTTGCCCATGCCCACCTTTTGGCGGGGCATGTTGGGGCAGAAAAAACAGGACAAGCCATTCTACAACACTTCTTCTGGCCTGGGATATATGCTCAGATACAAAGGTATTGTCAGGAATGTCACATCTGCCAACGGCGCAATCCGTATGTACCACCTGCAGTCCCCTTGCAGCCTCTCCCCATCATAGGTAAACCGTTCGACAGACTAGGAATGGACTTGATAGGTCCCTTGCCCAAATCCAGTAGAGGACATCAGTATGCCCTGGTCTTGGTGGACTATGCGACTCGCTATCCCGAGGCCTTCCCCCTTAGAGCAGCTACGTCCACGGCTATAGCTCAACGCCTGGTGGAAGTATTTTCAAGGATGGGTTTCCCAAGGGAAATAGTCACCGATCAGGGCACCCCGTTTGTCTCCAAACTTATGAAACAGGTCTGTCTCCAGCTCAACATCCGACACATAAAAACATCGGTGTACCATCCCCAGACAGACGGGTTAGTTGAGCGCTATAATGGAAGCCTTAAACTGACCCTAAAAAAACTTCTGTCTGGGGACGGAAGAAACTGGGACCAATTGTTGCCTTTGGCCCTGTTTGTGCTAAGGAGCCAGACCCAGTCCAGCTTGGGGGCTTCCCCATTCGAGCTCCTCTTTGGTCGGAAACCCCGAACTCTACTGGAGATCACAAAAGACAGCTGGGAGCAAGAAGGGAAACAAGAAGCAGAGGCTCTGCTTGATTACACCCGCCAGTTGCAGTCCCGACTCCATAAACTGAGGACCCTTTCCCATGAACACCTAGCCATCGCCCAAACTAAACAAAAGCACTTTTATGATAGAGGAAAAAAATGGAGGACGCTCGATGTAGGGGACTGGGTCCTGGTGTTGTTACCCACTTCTGGTCAGAAAATGAAGAAGGAGTGGCAAGGTCCCTTTCAGGTCACTAAGAAGGTGGGTAGGACCTCTTACGTTCTACAGGTATCGCGCACAAAGACGCAATTGTATCACATAAACATACTAAAAAAATGGTTGGGAAAACCTCCGATTACACCCCTAACTGTCTCCTTTACCGCACCTCTGGCGCATACCGTCAAGGACCTTCCTGTCAATCCCGATTTGCCCCCTCATCAAAGGGAGGCTATGGACTCTCTCCTCCTTCGGTTTTCCAGTGTATTCTCCGATCTCCCGGGGAGAACCCACTTAGCTGAACACACTATCCCCACCCCCGTAGGAGTTACCGTCAAACAAAAACCCTATCGGATACCTGAGGCACGGCGGGCGGCCTTCCAGACAGAAGTACAACAGATGCTAAAAACCGGGGTGATCGTGCCTTCTCACAGCAACTGGTGTTCCCCCGTAGTCTTGGTACCGAAACCGGACGGAAGTATCCGGTTTTGCATAGACTTCCGAGCCGTCAATAGGGTCTCCAAGCAAGATGCTTACCCACTTCCTAGGGTCGACGAACTAGTTGAGCGCCTTGGTGAGGCCAAATACATAACCACTATCGACCTCACCAAGGGGTCTTGGCAGATTCCCCTAGCTCCTGCGGACCAGGAGAAAACAGCCTTCTCGACTCCCTCAGGTCACTTCCATTTTACTGTCCTCCCTTTTGGCCTACATGGGGCTCCGGCCACCTTTCAACGGGCCATGGATACCCTACTAAAACAACATCTTCCTTATGCTTCTGCATACCTGGACGACATAGTTGTCTTCAGCAAAACGTGGCCAGAGCACCTCCAACATCTGGGCAGAATACTGGAAAGTATAAAACAAGCAGGCTTCCACATCAACGCAAAGAAATCCCGGGTTGCGTTTCAGCAAGTGAAATATCTGGGGTTTCTGCTTGGGGACGGTAACATTAAACCTCAGTCAGAGAAGGTTGCGGCGGTTCAGGCTTTGCTGTACCCCAGAACCAAAAGGGATCTTAGGGCATTTTTGGGGTTGGTAGGATACTACAGGAGATTTATCCCCCAATTCGCCAATCTGGCTGGTCCCCTCACTGATCTCCTCCGCAAGACCCAAACCTCTCCCCGCCTACGGGCGCCTACGACCCTGGAGTCTACTGCTTTCCAGGCTCTCAAAGATGCTCTCACCTCCTCCCCAGTGTTAGTGACCCCTGACTTTCAGAAACCCTTTATCCTGCAGACGGATGCATCTGGGGTTGGGATAGGGGCAGTGCTCTCCCAAGAGGATTCGGAGGGTTGCGAGCGTCCTGTTTTATACATCAGTAGGAAGCTTTTTCCCCGAGAGCAGGCTTACTCCACGGTGGAGAAAGAGTGTTTGGCCGTACGTTGGGGGGTGGAGAAATTGCGCTATTACTTGGAAGGCAGATCCTTTATCCTCTTTACGGACCATGCCCCTTTGACCTGGCTTCAGCGTAATAAAGGCCACAACGAGCGCATCCTCCGCTGGTTCTTGGCGTTACAGCCTTATCGCTTTGAGGTGAAACATCGGAAAGGGCTGGACCAGGGGAATGCGGACTTTCTCTCCCGATACCCCATTTCCCCCGATCGGGAAAATCAAGGGGTTGGGGATGTGTCGCCAGGCCTCGGGAGAGGAGGAGGGGTACGAGGCAACCCTCATTGATGACAGCTTTCCACCTCTCCTGCAGGGTGCTGGCGGCCCCTTTAACGCCGGCTGGCTCATCGCGGACGAGGTAACGCCCCCTGTGACGTCAGCGGCAGGGAACCAATCAGGAGCGCCCATCTCCCGTAAGACGGAAGCCCGCGCGGAAGCCAGCACGAAAGCCCATGGAGGAGAGCCAGGAGTAGCAGAGAAGGCGAGCGAGGAGAAGAGCGGAGAACGAGAGGCGGTGGTCGGTAGCGGAGCGGAGCGAAGTAGGAGTACGACGGAGGAGGTGGAGCAGTCCGGAAGAGGCGACGCGGAGGTCCGGACCAGCCGGGACGGAAGAGCTGCAGAGCCAGGAGGCCATCTACACGGCGTCTCGCCCCGCCACTCTCCTGGAGGAGGGTGGCTGGGAAAGGTACGGGGCCGGGTCCTGGGTCTATTACCTACACGGGGAGGGAGATAGCTGTCGGGGAGGTCACGGGACGTCTAGGGGCCCTGGTTCCTTCTAAAAAGGGGAAGGACTCGATACACGCACAAATCTCAGCATAGCACGAGTGTTTTGGTGGAAGACCCCGGTGACTCCTCACACCCTTTCCCCCCTCAGAATCCCACAAAGAAAAGAGCAGGTCACTAATATATTGCTCTCCCTTCCTTGCATATACCCCGGAGACCTACCGCTGGAGGGGGACCTCGGAGAGGAGAAGAGAAGACCGGGAATCCTCAGACCGGAGAGAGAGAGCAAGACTTTGTGAATAATAAATACCCCAAACTGAATCCATTGTCCAGACGTATCCTTCTTCTACCCACGGGGAGGGCACAGCGTGGGTGACAGTCATGGACCTTGGTGTGGCATCCGTTGAGCTACTTCTTGAAAAAAAGGAGAAATACTGATGTTTTGGGCTCTTTGCGACCACGAACGTGCCCCTTCACACCAGGATCTTGCTGCCCATACTGACCGCCAACGCAAAGCTCCAGTGAACCCAATGTTTGACACTACAGCGTCTGCCAGCGTTGACCGGAAACACAAGATAGGCAATTTGTGCTTTCAGCATGGGCAGCCCATAGTGACTGCCAATGACTTATTTCAACAAAGACAATCCACAATACCCAACAGGATTTTCACGCTACTGGGATAACCTTCTGCCACACCCAGCCTGCTCTTCATGCTACAGCGATGATCATCCACAGTGCTCTCCCTGCTCATCAAGGCTGCCACACCGCAAACAGAACTCTTTGTGCTGAACTGTAGAAGGTAACTTTTTCAGCGGGACTAACCAGGTCCCTGTATTCACCCCACTCTGCAACGCGATCAGCCTGAACTTGGGACTTTCATAAGGTTCCCTCAAGACCAGATGACCGCGAGTGGTATTTGTGCTTTCCTGCATGATACTTACCGTAAATCTTTGAAATTGCATATCTCCAGTTCTAGTGATTTCATTTTTTGTGTTTTATCAAATAATTTATTACATTTTACTCAGTTTTCTAAGTTGGTGTTTTTTTTTCTCATGCTGCTTTCACTTTATTACTGTTTGTGTGACGCATAAATACTTTACACATTACCTCTAAATTAAGCCGGCTGCTTTTGTGTCAAGCTACCAGAGGGTTAAGCACAAGTTAATTTGGTGACTTTTGTGGTTCACCCTGACATGGATTGTGGATTTTGCTTGAGAAGGGCTCACATCCTATCAACCAACAATCCAGTTGGTGCCAGAATTGACCATGTTGGAACGTAAGCGAATCTCTTTACAGACAGATGAAGGCCTTGGCTGTAAAGGAGGTTCACTGTCAGCAGTAGATCCATGAGTGGCTTTGGATGGAACTAGGCCTTGCGCAGCCAGTTGTCCAGATATGCATAAATAATCGCTTCTTACGAAGGAATGATGACACCACCTCTACCACTTTGCTAACAGCCCTTGGAGCCGACTTTAATTTAAAACGATGTACTTTGTATAATAATATTTTTTGTCAATTTTGAATCTCAGAATAAATATGTGACTTGCACAATGAACACATGAAAATAAGCAGCCTGCAACTCTACAACACACATCCAATCAACCAGCTGAAGATGTGCACATATGACGGAGCGCCACAATCCTGAACTTTTCGTTTCCTACTCCTATTGTTAGTCCTTTTGAAATCCAAAATAGGTCTGAAGTTTTGCTTTGAACCTTTCTTCTTGATAAGGAAGAAATAGGATTAAACCCCCATATTCCACTATTGTTACTGTACTAGCTCCATCGTGCCTTTCTCCAGAAGCGTCAATGTCTGTATAATTAGCTGCTCCAGGATTGCAGGATTTAACTCTTGTGGTAGAATATAAGGCAGTGAACTGAAAAACCTGTTTTGTATCCATTTTGCACAATATCTAGCACACTCTTGTGTTTCGGAATGTTTTGCTACGCTGGGAAATACCTGGAAATTTGGCAACCCAGTGGGGTGCTCACCATGAGGGCACACTGAAGGAATCATTTATTTGTTGGAGTCTTCCTTTCAAACAAAGGCAGAAGACGGCTACCTGCTTCCTCTGCCACTAGAAACCTTTTGCTTCTGGAACAATTGCTGTTGTTGTTGTCTTAATAGTCCGATAATATTGTCAGCATGCCCTCCTTGACAGCAAACAAATCCTTCATCTTATCTCTTGGAAGATTGTCGATGAATTGACTCTGAGAGTCCCAAAGTGAAGGATCACGAAGGCTAAGTGTGAGAAGTTGGCCTGGTATATGCTGTTCACTAGTTAAAGTGGACACCTTGCACCAGTACAATTCAACTCTTATGGTAGTAAGTTTAAGACAACCTTTAAAGAAAGCGATCCTAGTGGTAGCTGTGGAGAGCAGCCTTCAGGCTAAATCTTGGAGGAATGTAAAGCAGCTTGTTTTACCACATAATCTCTTGAATCACCAAATGAAAGGACACCACACAGGTATATATATCAAATATATATGTATGTATTACTAAACAACTCTCTACTAATCTCTTTATGTCAGGAACATTTGCACAAATCAACGTTTCACAATAAATTAAGCACAAATATGGCTGGGGCCCTAGGGGCGTACCAGACCATATACTAAAATAGAGACTTAAGAACAACGACTTGCAAAGGGACAAGGCCTAGGGCCTTTAGAAGTGTTGGGGCCTCACAAAACCACCCAAGGCAGGTAAGTAAAGGACCCACGGGGGACGCATGCAGTGTGTGAACACAGGCGCGAATCGCCGTACACTTCAATGGGGCAACTCGCGGTTAGAAATTAAGAGTTTAAGGGTACTTTGGGAGAGTCTACAAGCAAGTCACTTACAGGGTAAGTAGTTCTAGAACCAACACCCACAGGAGCACCGTAGTGCTGGAGTTACTTCACCCAGAGAAGCCGGGTGCATAGGTGTCTTTTGGTGTCGGGTCGCGGCATCCTTTTAAATGGGAGCCAATGAAGACTTGCTACTTGTGAAGAAGTGT
The DNA here is from genome assembly GCF_964204655.1 of Triturus cristatus. Lineage (NCBI taxonomy): Eukaryota > Metazoa > Chordata > Amphibia > Caudata > Salamandridae > Triturus > Triturus cristatus. Next base: position 1,181,755,939 of record NC_140581.1, on the reverse strand, counting down.
CCGGTGGAATTCAAGCCTGGATTCAGAAGGAGGAAGACCTGAAAGTAGAGGGGAGAATGTTCAAAGTCACTTGGCAGTGACCCGGGGCAAGGAAGATGAATGCCCACAGTTGTCGGGTGTTTTCAGGCAGTTCACGGATGTCTTGACTCTTCAGCCACGAGGTCCAGGAGGCGTCGCCGATGACCAGGAGCTGGATCCGGCGTGTCCCACGAAGTCTGCAGCTTACTGCCGTGTTGGCGACCAGATTGGAGCCAACAAGCCTTGGCAACAGCAAGTCTTGTGGAAAGGACAAAAAGTCAGCGATGCAGACCAGCAAGGTCTGGGGGACTCACCCAGCGAGGGTAAGTTAGGGCAGGTCTGGAGCAACCAGGGGAGCCCTTTGGATTTGTAGAAAAGTCTTCAGGGGACCCACAAGCCAACCGGCAAGGGATTGCGAAGACGCCTCGGGAGGATCCACTCAACAGGGGCCCCCGGTCACTCGGGACGGGGTAGGCCTCTGATCTTTGGAGGGATCTTTGCTGGAGGCTTGGACCACACATGGCCCAAAACACAGGTTTGTAGAACGTCGTGAAGGGGTTGCACTCGACAATAGCGCACGGTACCCAGGGATTGCGGTTCCTCGTCACTCGTGGGGTCCACTTGCCTCAGCGTCGCTGGGGACTCACGATGGCCTTATAGAAGTTAGGATATCCTCTTCCTGGGCTGCAGGGATTTCGGGCTATGGTGGGAGCGGTGGAGTTTGCGACCGTTGTTGCAGTTTTTGGTGCCTGCCAAGCAGGGGAGTCACTCCTTGACTCCAAGGGAGATTCTTCAGCTTTCCAGAGGTAGTGGAACATCGAAGGTCCAGGATTCTTTGTCAAAGTGTCGTCCAGGGATATCTAGTTTGCAATGGCAAGGGTTCCCTAACTTATACTAGAAGGAAGGGATGGACTAGCTCTATGACCCCAACTATGGGAGGGTCGGGGGAGTGGGTGGCTACACCCACTTCCCTTTGTCCAGTTTCATGTCAGAGCAGGGGCAGGTAGCCCCTGAGCCGGTTTGAACTGGTGTATGCACAGAGGAGCCTACTGCTCCCCCAGTGCAGGACTTCAAAGCACTCTAGGAGTGCACCCTCCCATACACTAAACCCTGTCTGGGAGGTGGTCACAGCTCCCTGTGACAGGATACCTATTGTTGGGCTTCCTCCAGTGCGAGTTTCGGTCATCAGCAGGAGGGCAGCCCAGTGTCCGTGACTGGTGGCATCCATTTTGTGATGCCAGGGCTCATCAGGATTCTACCGCGTTTCCACAGTAGGTACATGTCTATCCCACTAGAAGGGTGGAATCATACTCCCACACCAGTTACTGGTGTGGGGGTATGATTCCAAAGCATTTGTCACCAAACACGACATGTTTCGATGCAGCCATTCCAAAGTTAGCATTTACCGCGTGGTTATAATGCACTTAAGAGTATATGGTTTGACCGCATTCACAAACAGCCCCAGAGAATGGACTCTGAGAGCTGCAGAGGGGCCCTGCTCAGGCAGAGGCACCCTCTCACATAGAAACCAAGCACCCTGCCCTCAGGATTGATAGGGCCTGCCTTAGGGGTGACTGATAGGTTTAAATGTGTGTGCTGGAGATATATAGGGAACCTATATCTCAGTGAGGAGTGCTAGCACCACCTCACGCAGGCTGCAGTAGCAGGCCTGTGGTGTCAGATTTAGTCTGCTTCCCAGGGGTGGCATAATACATGCTTCAGCCCCTGGTAGGCCTGTGAAGTACCTATGCCCTTGGTACCTAAGGTACCATATACTTGGGACTCATAAGGTACCACAGTATCCAATCACTAGTGCACCTAATATGCACTCCATGTCGTTTAGAGAGAACAGAGAGGCTGGGGCCCGGATTAGCAGGGACCCAGCCAGACTATAGCCAGAAACCAGTGTAAACATCAGAAAAAAAGTAGGGGCAACATAAGAAGCAGATCCTACTCTCCTACACTAAGTAAAGCAGAGGAACCAGTTGCTTTAATGATGCCCCCTGATCATTAGCAGGACTTTATGCCAAAGGTATCCTATCTTCTATTCTCTTTCTCCGGAGGGCTCAAAGATGTTGATCCTGGTACATTGCATTTCTTCTTTGCAGTAACAACTACCAAAGAATCTGAGGATGCCACTTTCTTTAGAAATTCTGGATCTGATTCTACAGTCATACATTTCTTTTTTAGATTCCTCATACTGACAAATTATCAGTGAAGGCACTCATGATGAGTTCTGTTAACCCTGTGGCCAAAAGAACTATAGGTGGAGCTTTCATCATCTAAACAATTGTAAAAGAGCTTGGATCTGGAACTGTGGTCAGTAAATTGAACGTCCTTGTAGCCCTGATAGGAAGGTCAAGCAAGGCTACAAGATAATATACTGAATCACAGAATGAGTAGTTTCTGGAGAAGCTGCTGAAAACTCTCCCCAACCAGAGAAGGAAGTTGAAGCACAACTTGAACAAGCCACATAGACATCATTTTTTTTTTTTCTTTTAAACGTAGTTTATTGGTTTTCTGAATATTACAACTTCCGCCGACCTCAGTCTACATCAGAACAGATCACTATCAATACATTCGGCAAGGAAGCTCAATAATAATAAACGGTGAGACAAATAACTGCGAGTGACCAGTGGCTTAATCCGGAACAACAATGTCCATGTTCACTGCCACGGAATGTCCATACTCTTCAACCTCGTCCATCGTTGACTCTTGAAATATACAATAACAACTCTGAATGTAACATAACTCCCACCCCCTCCCACCTCCTCCCCCTATCCCAACGATCCCCCATCCTACCCTCCCCCCCCTCTGTCGGGTCAACGTAACTCGTGGTCCATGCTGCAACATATTCATTCATACGGGCCCGCCTTCTGTCGCCCTCCCCGGACCCGGGGTCCCCCCCTCCCCGGAAGACGCCTCAACTACACTGGATATAGTGACTTGGGAGGCCTGTCCCTCTATCTCCTGCACCATTGCTCCCCATGCCAAGAGCACCTCAGGCAGCTTGTCATCCTTTCTTGTACTCCGCATATGCCCCTCCTCAACCAGGGCCCACTCACGGAAATCGGACCTCCACTTTGCCAATGGCGGTCCCTGCTGTGTTAACCAGTGGATGGCTATGCGCCTTTTGGCAATAACTAGCCCCAGGATAAGGAACCGCCTACTTATCTTGCGTTTTGGGTCCCGCGGAATCAAGCCTAGGAGGCATGTGCGGGGATCCAATGCTATGGTCCATCCGGTTATCTGGGTCAGAGCACCAAGAACCGCCCCCCAATATGCCTGGATTGATGGGCACGTCCAAACCATATGCACAAAATCTGCTGGATCAAAGCGACATCTAGGGCAACGGGGGTCTCTGGAGCCATCAATAGCGTGCAACCTTCTAGGAGAGAGGTACGTCATATGTATTATGTTGTACTGAATTTGCTTAAAACGATTGCTCACTGACACTTTTCGCACATTCTCATGTATCTTTTCCCAGTCTCGAGTCGTGACCTCCTGAGGACACACCCGCTGCCATTTTTCTTCTATTTTTAGGGGTCCGCTCTTTTTATCATCCCGTAACGCCCTATAGAGGTGAGTGACACATTTTCTCCCTCCCGCCATGGCGATCAGAGTAACCAGAGTCCTGGTGTGTTTCGGGGCCTCCGGAAACGTAGGCCACAGTTGCCGTGCTGTTGCCGCTATTTTTGCATATTGCAAAAACTGCCCCGCCCCCAACTCAAAGGCAGTTATCGCCTCCTGGTAAGTGATAAATTTTCCTTCCGGGTACAGGTCGGACAACATCAGGCAGCCCCCTGTCTGCCATGCCTCCGTCGACATCACCTGTTCAATCTGTGCAAAGGGCGGCATCTGCCATATGTCCGCCTCCGGGGCAAAAGGTCTGTCCTGTATAAGGTTACAAACCACTCGGTTCCAAATTGCAGCCCCAAGCCGGACCATAGGCGAACCGGCACATAGACATCATGGTTATCATTCCTTGGACTCTTCCCTCCCACAAGCTGAGCCTTTAAAAGCACCAGCATAGGGGCCAGAAAGCCAGGAAGGTGAAAATACCCAAAAGAAAATAGGGAAAAACAGACCTCCTTCCTTAGAACATGGTGTAAAAAGACAAGAAATATCCTTTGGCAGCAAAAATCCCCAAACGCATTGGTGTTAACAGCCAAAAACACATTCAATAAAGATGAGTTGTTTTCAGGATCATCCTTCACAGATCGGAAAAAACAGTCTTACCCTACACATGGACTGCGTGTTTTAGTATATGGATATTCCTGAGAAAACAGTGCGGTCCCTCTATTATACTGGGGTTCTGAGGAATTGTATTTTTTTTGCTTTACTTGCAAAAACTGACAATATTTTGGGCTGGCTCTTTCTGAAGTGAGTGCAACTTAAGTATACCTGATGCCAAGGGTCAAATGATGTCATGTATCCATAAGCTGCACTCGCGTGGGTTGTTAATTTTCTGAAGTGGAGGGCTGCTTTTAGGGAAGTCCAGAATCCCCATTTCCTACCATGGTATATCAGAAGGATAGCTCTGGAAAACTGAACATACTGAAAGACCGTTCTTCTGCAACATGGCTCTCAAAAATGCTACACTTTCTGTAGGGTCTTGGTGTGACGCCGTAAACCAACTGAAAAAGCCATACCAGCTGACTTGTTCCGGAAGGGACTACTTATCCCATACTAGCACCGCTAGTATGGGACAAACTTATTGTTTCCTCAAGAGCTTAAAAGCATCACCTTCTTGCAGCATGGGACGTGCCGGGGTTACGACCATCTCACCATCAACAAGCCAAGAAAGGACAAGCAAATATTTGGTGGTGAGTCATAGGGGGGGAAATAAAATATTCCCCCATTGATTTAGTTTACAACATGTTGTGGGGGTGATTACAAAGGAGATAGAACTGGCTGAAAGGTGTCTATCCTTAACTAAAAATTTGCCAGACCTAGCCCGCTAGGAACTTTGTGACCGAGGCCCTGGTCTATCATAACCCCCAGGACTATATAACAGAACTAGTTACTGCTATGACCCCTATCGGAACCAATTCCATCTCTGTTATTCTATCACCAGATTCAAAGCCTGCACTCAATAGTATGAGAAGGACACTAAAGGCCTATGGCTTTGAGGAGCCAGTTACCAATAACATGTCAGAAGACGGCACTGATTTGCCTGGTACAATGGACTTGTGTAAACATATTGACTTTATTTGCTTGAAATTAAATTTCTTTTTACATGAAAGTCTCCGACTCCCATATAACTGCTTGGAAGCGATTGAAGGTCAACAGGCCAAACTTGGGGTTGAGAGGTCAGTGCTCATGCAACATATGTCCAATTCTGTCCCAGCTGACATAACATCAGTTAGGGTTGAATTCATTGTTCAGCCGGATAAAAGGGCGGCTCCAACTGGGACTTCAGCCACAGAGAAAACTGCGGCTTCAGCTGTATAGGCAACTTACCGTCATTGTCATAACACTGATGATAATTTAATGTCAATAAGGCGAGCAAGTTAGAATAGACTGAAGCCCGTAACATGCAACAAACTTGGACATCTGTTTACGCTTTCTACCCCGCCTACAAAATTGAGTATTCACTTTGCTATTGAAACATTCAGGGTTGCAGCTTGATACCATTGCCCTCGACAACCAAGGTAGGTGGTTTACCTACAAAGTCACCAAAAAAAACTTTTCTTTTTACGTGGCAAATATTTATACCCAGACGATGGACGACCCAACATTCTGGACATTCCTAAATCAAAGGCTTCTCAAACTCCCATCCAACATAAAATGCATCCTAGCTGGTGAATCTAATATAACTTATGACATACCCTGGAAAGATTATCACAGTATACAATCAGACCCAACTGTTCACATGCTCTAACTCACAAACATACCGAAAATAATGAATTTACAGAAATATGGCGGCTTCATAATCCAACGCGGAGTGGTTTTACCTTTTATTCTCATACTCATAATTCCTTATCTAGAATAGACCATTTTTTGGCAGCAATTCCCTGGTTCAATCAATACCTAATCTCACCATTGAGCTCTATTACCATTTTGGATCATGCTTGTATCAACATTACTTTAAATTTCTTCAATGCTTCTCCTAGAATCAGGTCCTGGGGAAAAAATTATCTTCAGGATCCTGCCTCCAGGATTCTTGTGGCACAAGCACTTTCTACAATGATAATAGCGCCTCCAATGTTGATATAGGTACTAAGTGGGATGATAAGGAAGCTACCATTATATGGGTGTGATGCTAAGTGTCATGGCAAATAAAAACAAGCAGCCAAACGTCAAACTCAATATCCTAGAGAAAGAAATACACATTTTAAAACAAGACAGAATTAAAGACCTTAAATCTAACAACTCCTCCAAAATCAAACATAAATAAGAGTACAACAAAATACTTAGCACAAGGGCTTACATATGGTCTACCAAAGTTAAATCTGAAAACCTCCTAGAGCGCAATAAAGCTGGGAGATTACTGACTCTTGCCCTCAAGAATACTAAAAAATCAGTTAACATTTTGACCATTAAAGACCATTTTGGTTGTCTACAAACTGATCCTATAAAAATTGTAGATACATTCTGAAAATTTTATTCTGAACTATATAGTCCCACGAAGACAGACCATGATTGTGCAGTTGCCTGTAAAGCCTTTTTGGATCCTCTTCAACAGCCCACAAACTTGAACAAGGCCCTTCCCCATCTAAATAACCCTATTACCCAGAGAATATTTGCTTAGATATCAAGTCACTGAAACCAAACCAGGCCACTGGCCCACTCAGATTTCCAGCCGCCTTTTATCACAGTTCCCAACAAATGTTAGTGCCACATATTCTTACTCTCTTTCACAAATTTGACTTGAGGGGCAAACTCAAAGGTTCTTTTTCGGAGGCTCATATTGTGGTGATTCTCAAGGAGGGAAAATACCCCCAGATACAAAATGATTTAGACCCATCTTGAATCAAACAGACTATAAAATGTATACTAAGATACTAGGCTATCTGACTTGAGAAAGTACTTCAGTTACTTATACTTCCATCTCAAACAGGTTTCGTAAAGGGCCGTTTATCGAACGATATTATTAGGACTTTTTCTCATGTTTTAGAGAAAGAAAAACTACTCTCCTCTCTGGCCATGGTCATAGATTTGAACGCATGGGCCTCAATCTGGTTACTATTTTTTCAAGGACACAATATCCTCAGAAGACCCAATACCTTATTCCAAATTTTCATCTAAATTCGTTCTCTAACTTCCTCTCCCTCAAAGTTGCTTTTTGAGATTTTAAGACCCACATAAAGCAGGCTGTCTAAATTTCCTCCCTAGTCTAATTTCTAAAAACCATAAAGTCTCCTAAATGCTTAAGAAAATCTCTACTCCTACAGACGAGATCCAAAAAACACGAGATGCGTCATGTTTAACATATAATACTGATCCATTCTACCATCACAATGGCCAAATATCCGGAAATCTATGGTAATGTATGTATAAAGTCTTGCCTCTCATCTTTCAATGCAAACTCTGGACAGAACACCGAGTATTTTGGACTCCGGAACAGTTAAATAAGTGTGGTCTGTTACCTTCAGCTGCTTGTTGGAACTGCCAAAACCCCACAGGTGATCTGGATCAATTGCAACTTTTCTACAAACACATTACACCTTCTGGCTATGTATTCAAGCTACACTTTCTAACATACAAATTCTATTATCTTATATTATAATCTCCCATATTATAATTTCTCTGAGTATCCATGCAGCATCAGACTCGGCTACACTCAACTCACTATCATCTTGGGACTGTTTCCTCATTCATATTTTGCTAGCAATGCATATTAAAACAATCCTTGCTAACTAGAAAAAGTATAACAACATTTCTTATCATGCATGGTAGACAAGGGTATGTTTTATCAGGAGTGCTAATAATCTAATACATAATCAATTGTTTAACAACAAGTCATCTTGTCTCCTATAGTCCAAACTGGAGTTATGTCTGGAAAAGATTACCCCACCCTAATCGTGGAGATTTTTTATTTTTGTTTGTAGAGTTTCTGCATTTAATGTCTATTTTCTACACTTTTCTTCACCTTCTCTTCTTCCTTTATTCCTCCCCCATCTATCTCCTTCTCACACGTGTTGTGCTGTGTATGATACTAATTTTACAAGTCTTATTCGTTCACCGATTTCCGCTCTACAGTGTCTTATATTCATAGACTTACTGCAAAAATGTTGCTACATCCCTGACTGTTCTTTTGAATTCAATTGTAAACTCTCAGCATATCTTAATACTTGCTGTATATTGTATTTTAGGATACAAAACGCGATAAAAACATTTTGAAATAAAACAAAACACAGAGGTTTGTTTTTCAGAATGGAACACTGCGGCAGAGCCCAGACACTCCTCTTGCTATACATTTATCCCCAGCTGCTTACCCGTTTGTAATTGTTTTGGGAAACATTCATCATTTGAAACCAGGTTTTGAGGAAAGAACTGCTCAGTTAAAAAACAAGGTTACGAATTGGTTAGTGAACTCAAGTTTTAACTTGACAACTTTTTCTGATATCTTGATGGTGAGAAGGGACTCAAGGATAGGGCCCTGGGCTAAATCTTATGAGGGCAATTGTGCAATTGTTAATTTTAGACACCAATATTTATCAGGAGGGATATTGCAGAGTACCTCACAGTTTTAGACGAAAAAAAAGGGTCCTACCTCAGCTTTTTCATAGGCACTTGAGGTGTTAAAAGCTGCGTTCAAAGCTGATTTTACAATCAGTCAAATTCTGTTCATGGTGTTTTGTCTCCGTTTAATATTCAGCATTATCTGACTTGACAGCTATTGATTGGCTTAATGAGTGTAGCAAATGTAACACAGTTATTTATGTCTTGGAAGCCAATAAAAGAAAGGAACGGTTTCTTACCTGTAACTCCAGTTCTCTCGTAGGAGCATTTCCATGATAAGTCACAAGCACTTGAACAGACCTGCCCACGTACGGGGACCCCGGAGCACTTCTTTAGATATAACTTCTTAAGTGAGTATTTTTCGCCTTTCTTCAGGAAGGCCTGCAAAGACACTTAAGAGATAGAGAGACAATAATGCAGCCTAAATACATAGGCTGCACTGGCCGCATCTTCATCTTGAAGTGGAAAAAAAGGGAGCCATTTTGTACAATTTTTGTAATGTTTAAAGCACAGAATAATCTCCTTCACCGTGTTTCGTGATAGAGATGAAAGGAGAGGACAGAATAGCCCCATAGGCTGCCATTATATGTCTTAAAATAGAAGCTGTGCCTTTAAGAATCCAGAGACCACCAGTATTGCATCATGCACAGCAAGTGGCAGCTACTTCAGTTCTTTTTGAGGGTGATGAGAAGTGAATTCATGTTTATTGTGCTGGATCCCTCTGTCTATTCCACCAGGGAGGGTTGCTCATGACTTATCAAGGAAATACCCTTACGAGAGAACTCGAGTTACAGGTAAGAAACTGTTCCTTCTCTCTTAGGGGATTTCCATGTATAATCATAAGCACTTGAGAATACTAGCTAGGCCATCCCTCTAGAAGGTGGTGGAAGAAACAGAGAAAAAAGGAATGTAGATTTAAGCAAATAGGTTCCTAAGGGAAGCCTGCCCTACTTGAGCATCTAACTTGGCATCAGAGTCCAGGCAGTAGTGTTTAGTGAATGTATGAATTGATTTCCACGTTGCTGCTTTGCATATCTCTGCAATGGGTATATTACAGAGGAAAGCCACAGTAGCTGCCTTTCCTCTGGTAGAATGACCATTAGGATTAGCAGCTAGAGATTTATTTGCTTTTTGGTACCATCGTAAGATGCAGGAAACAATCTATCTGGAGATTGACTGCTTAGAAGTCACTAGACCTGTACGGAGTGATCCATAATTTACAAATAACTGGTAAGATATCCATAGATCCTTCATTTTATCCAAATAGAATTTTAAAACCCGTCTAACATCCCAGGAATTAAGAGATCTCTCAAAAGGAGTGGATGGATGCTGGAAAAAAGAGAAATCATCTGATTTACAAGGAAATCAAAAACCACCTTAGGGAGGAATTTCGAATGAGTCCTCATGACTTCCTTAGACGCATGAAACACTGTATGGCTCTTGACAGACAAATGCCTGGATTTCACTAACCCTTAGGGCAGATGTAATACCCACAAGGAAAGCAGTCTTCCAAGACAGATGCTGAAGAGACACTTTATGTATGGGTTCAAGACAAGACAAGAGAACCACATTAGGCTCCCAAGGAGGAGAAGGACTGCTAATGGGAGGAAAACCCTTCTTCAAACCCTTCAGGAAATCTCTGGTGATAGGAATTCTGAAACAGGAAGTTTGTGAAGGGCATATCCTGTAGGCAGTTAAGGCTGCCAAGTGAACCTTAATGGAAGAAGATTGAGGCCAGATAGTGCCAGATGGTGCCAGATGGAGCAAATACGGAAGGATTACATCTTCCTGGCAAGAGGTAGGATCCCCATTCTTCTATATACACCGAATACAGAATCTCTTCCATTTATGAGCATAAGCAGAACACGTGGAAGGCCGTTTTGCTTCCTTGAGGATGTCCATGCAGTCCAGAGGTAAATTCAAGTGTCCATACTGTACTAGCTCAGAAGCCATGCTGTCATATTCAAAGTGGAGAGGTTGGGGTGCACCATCTGGCCCCTGAACTTCGTTAGCAGATCCGTTATGCATGGAAGCCTGAGATGTACATGGATGGACCAGTGACGGAGTTCCGTGAACCACCACTGACGTGGCCACTCCAGGGCTATGAGTATGTATCATCTTGGCCCATAACTGCAACAGCTTGATGAGGACTGCCGGGATTAGGGGAACTGGAAGAAAGGCATAGAGAAATCTGCCTGACCAGTTGATCCATAGGGGATTCCCCAGAGTTCCCGGTTGGTAGTACCACCTCGACACAAAGCTTTGACATTTGCTCTTTTCTGCGAAGGCGAACAAGTCGACCCCCAGAGTGCCCCATCTTCTGAAGATATCGTGGACCACATCATCGTTTAAGACCCACTCATGATTTTCCTGGAGGAGCCTGCTGAGAAAATTGACCTGAGCATTCTGAACACCTGGGAGGTGAGGTGTGTTGCATATAGCTGGGTCTGAACTGAAATGGTGAATTGAGCTAAAGAACAATGATGAATTCAACCCAGATCTGTGGATGGGGCTGAGTGTCTGAAAAGTTTCAGGACTCCGTCCATCATCTCCTTGTATTTGCTTTGTTCGTCCTAAGTTGGCAGGGTATGCCCAGACGTGGGTCCCTTGCTCACTTTGCCACTGGAATCAAGCTAGCCTGGCTGATGAGGGCTCTTAGCCCAAAACCAGTCCCAGGACGCTTGTGTAGGAAAGTAGGATCTGCTTCTTATGGTTACCCCCACGTTTTTGCTTGATGTTTCACTGTTTTTGACTAGTCTGACTGGGATCATGCTATTCAGGACCCCAGTCTACCTGCTTTTTCCTCTAAAATATTACACATTTACTTTGGTACACTCCAGATTGGATACTGCGGTACCCTTATCAGTCCCTAGTATATGGAACCCATGTACCCAGGGCATAGGTACCCAAGAGGCCTCCCATGGGCTGAAGCATGTATTATGCCACCCATGAGAGGCTATGCAAAATGGAACCACATGTCTGCTACTGCAACCTCTGTAAGCTGGAGCTTGCACCACTTACTTTAGATATAGGTTCACTATATCTGTAGGTCACTACACTTCAAACTTAGAAGTCACCATTATAGCAGGCCTTATAAATCCTAAAGGCAGGGTGCTGGGTTTTTAGTGAGAGGGTTCCCCTGCATGAGCAGAGCCCCTCTGCAGCCTTCAGGGACAATTCTCCCAGGTTGTCTGTGACTCAGTCGGACATATAGGTGCATTATAACCTCGCGGTAAATGCCATCTCGAAAACGGCTGCATAGAAACATATCGTGTTTGGTATCAAATGCCTTGGAATCATACCTCCACACCGGTAACTGGTGTGGGAGGTATGATTCCACCCTTCAGAAGGAAGCTTTGTGGGGTCACTAGTCTATCCGGTGCCAGCCGTCATGACCCGGTCAGTACAAAATGGATGCTGCTGACCAGAGACACATTTCTGCCCTCCTGCTGTTGAGCCAAGCTCGAGCAGAGGAAGGCAGCACCATAGGCATCCTGTCACAGGGAGGTTATTATTATTTCTAAATTTCTAAAGCGCGAACAAATACCATAAATGGTGTCTCGGCGCTGGGCAGACAAGGAGGCACGTCCTGTGCATTATTGAGTGAATAGCCATGTCTTCACTTGCCTTCTGAAGAGCAATAGTGAGGGGCTGGTTTTTATGTGATGGGGCAAGGAGTTCCAGAGCCTCGAGGCGGCCACCATGTGACCACCTCCCAAACAGGGTTTAGTGTATTGGGGCTGGATGGGTGCACTCTGACAGTGCCTGAAAGTCTGCACTGGGGGCACATTTGGTGTCCCTGTGCATAGTCCAGCTCAAACCAGATCTGGGAGCCATTGGCGCGAAACTGGACAAAGGACATGGGTGTAACCACCCCTCTGTTCTGACCCTCCCCAAAGGCGGGTCCCCCGTATCTGTCCAACCCCGTCCAGTGGGTACAATAGGGGTTACCTGGCTGTAAGACTTTAGATTTTACATGGACAAGATTCTACAAGAAGAAACCACTGACCTTCGACTGTTTAGACACTCTGGACTTCGCTGGACTTCGACTGGCCCCGACATAGTCTCCCTCTCTGTCCAATGCTTTGTCTGTGCCCTTACTCCATACAGGCTCTGTGCAGGACCTGTGGCACACTAAGGACAACTGAAGAATCTCCATTGGAGTGAATGAGTCACTCCCCTGAAACAGCAGGCACCTTAACGCAACTGACCGGTCTACAGCTCCTGAGCTCCTGTGAACTCTGAAGATTTTAGCTTCACATGAGGTGGGTTTTCGAAGGTCCCTGAAGTCGATCTGCCCTCTCAGCAAGTCTGAGGCCAGTATCCTTCGTGGGGACTGCATAACCCGAACCCCTGTGCACTGCGTCCATTTGCAGTTGCATATGCTTGTTGGTGATTCCCGAGCTTGTGCATTGGACTCTGTACTCCTGACCCTGGCAAGTATTTGCACCAAAGAACTATGGCCTCCTTGCACTGAGTGCTCTGTGGGCTGGTACTTTGCAATTTTGCTAAAGGTCCCCTCGGGACTCCTGGTCCTTCGGCCTGTGGGTCCTCCTGAGGGTCATCTTGATTTCTGTTAGGCTTTCCTGGTTGCTCCAGATTTGCCCTGACTCTCCATTGCTTGGTGTGTCCCTTGGACCTTGCTGGTCCACACCGTAACCGGCTTGACCTTTCTGCGTGGGTTGCTTTTGCAAAGGCTTGTTGGTGCTCCAGCCGGACACCGACCCCTCAGCACTCGACATCCTTCGTGGGACAGCTGACCTCTAGCTCTTGGTCATCCTCAACATTTCCTGGTCCTCGTGGCTGCAGAGTCAAGCATCCCTCTTCACACCTGAAGCACCCGACATCGGTGGACATTCGTCCACCGAGTCACTGGTCACTCCAACGTGACCCAGACTCTCTCCCCTCTGCTTTCAGGTTCCTTCCTTCCAGAATGTAGGCCAGGATTCCACCGGACCCTTTTCATCTTCACGACAACAGTACTTCTTCACAGCCATCCATTGAGAATGGCGGCGGTTTCCGACACCATTCCAGACCTATGCACCCGGCTCCCCTGGGATAGGCAACTCTGGTACTACGGTATCCACGGGTGGGGTGGCTCTCCTGAAGTACTGGGTTTTTCAGAACCCAGCGGTGCCAGGGAACACACCCTAAGACTTCGAGTTCTTCCTGATTCAGACTACAGAAACACAGAGTCTTCTTGGTGAAGTCAAAGATCGTATTTATTGGCTGCAACCAGTAACAGGTATCCTAGAAGTACAACACGGTGTATATTCTCAGGAGACTGCTCAATATTACCAAGCCAGCCTTCTCCTTTTATACAAAATATTGTGCTTTAGGCAAACATTCCTTATTTTACAGTTGACCATTCACATATTTTCACTACAAAGAAAAAGCAGAGTCATAATGACAAGCCCATATTTCAGTTTGTCCAGCCCTCAATCAATTACCCGGCAAGGCTCAGTACTTTCATCAGATATCGACGGACCCCCAATAAAAACGGGCACCTCCTCCTCGTAAAGCAAGTCATAAAGTAAGAAACAGGGGCAGGTGTGTGTAAGATTAGGCATGGTTTGTGTGTGATAAAAAGGTTTTATGATATATTGTGCTTTGATACTAATCTCATTCGGCCACTGGGAAAGGAACTGGCCGAACAGGTTTGGCTTCAGGCAGTGGAGTCAGCTTGCCCAGGTCACAGAGGAGTCAGCGAAGGTGCATATGTCCTTCAGACTCGTTTTTGGCCTAGTCATTGGCCTATGTGAGGGCAATCACAAAATGGCTGCCGTTCAATGGAAAACCGAGGGTTCAGGACGGAAACTCTGATTTCAGGTTGATTTCGTCACCAGAATATGATGAAAATACTTGTGTATAGTATTCTAATCATTCTCGGTCTGCTGATACAAAAATCGTCATGATGCGACGATGTTTATAACACAGGTCCAGAATTTTCAGTACCACAGACCCTCCTTTTGCCCTTACATAGGCAATAACCTATACCCACGTTAATCTGAGTCTAGGTCTGAGTCCAGGTCTATATTCATAAAGTCGTTGAGATGTTGCTGTAGCATCATCCTATTACTTAGCTCGTCTCTTGATACAGGTTTCCTTACACACGATGTAGCACAGAGGCCACATATTGCAGGAGCACACTGTACACACAGACAGAACAGGAAAAGAATGGCTAAGATCATCCCAATGACTATCAGAATCTTCCATCCCCAGCGGATATCAGTTCCCAGAACCACCCCATCAATGACCAATCTCCTTTATCCTCGTGAATAGATTCGGAGATCTTATGCAGTTTGGAAATGGCCTGGTAAACTGTCGGAGCGTTATCTGGAATGAAAACACAGCAACTTGATTGGATCACCTTACATACCCCACCTCGGTCTGCAAGTATGACGTCTAATGCGACCCTGTTCTGAAGAGTCATAAGGCGATCCGACTGGAGCTCAGCAGTCAAATTACTAAGGGCACCGGCGGTTTCATCTACCGTGGATTCAACCACCCTTGTCAATTGCCTTATGTTCCTGCTGTTAACCATAGGCCCCCAAAACGGCAGAAAACCCTTTACGAAATCTCCAAGTTCTTGTCCTGTAGTGTCTTCCTTACTGATGACACCTCTAACTATCCTTGTCTTATGGTAATCTGCCGCGGCCGTGTAGGTGGGAGGCAACAGGAACGAAACAAAACATGTGCCTGAGAAGTCAGGGGGCAACCATCTATAGGCTCTATTATGGCAGATGAAATAGGTACCCTTAGCTGCTAAGAACGAAGGGGAAGTCTGAGACGCAAAAACATATGTTTCAGTGCAGATACTTTTCCCTACCTGAGCTCTGGGATTCTTGCCATTACCTTGCAGACATAGGTGACCCTGATGGGGTACAATCCAAATCGGGGAGGATCTCTTTGCTCGCTGGTTCTCACTCAGAGTAACTCCATATCCTGTTATGTTCCATCCAATATATGCTAGTGTCTCATCTCTCGGGATAGTCTCATAGGAAATATCTTCCCTAATCATATCTACTATACCCTTAACTAGAGCACTATTCTTAGGATTATCTTTCACAGAACGTAGGGGGTTGGCTTCATGAGCGTATATGAATATCGTTCTATATGCCCACACAGAACCATTATGGCTGAAAGGCAGAACCAGATAAGGGATACCTTTATCAGTAGTAGGAGGCATAAGACCACACACACCCAACAGCTAGTTGTGTTAACTACTAATTGGTGTTGGTGTAGAAGCTGAATGAATGAATTATTGACAAATTCTAATCTTCTAGCAGACTCGTGTTCAGGCAGAGGGTGAAAAGAATGCGAGGAAACAGTAGAAGGAGGTATGGGTTGTGTAGTGGGTGCAAATGTCACTTGAAAAGAGAACAAAACATATCCTATTAAAAACGTCATTACACTAAGCAACATGAAAATACATAATATCAAAAATCGTTTCTTTGTCATCATTATACACATTTTGGTTTTGAAGTCCATCTGTTAGGCAGGTCTCTCATTCTCAAAAAACTCCATCCTCTCTAATTGCTGCTCGTGGTGGTAGGGTGTTCTATGCTAAGGAATGCTTCTGTCAGTCCAGGGCAACTCCCTTAGACCGACCAGAACTGTCGACCTAACGTCTTCAGCTGCACTCCAAAGACTTGGGCAACCACGACCCTACAGCTGAACCCGGATGGCGGTTCGAAAAACAAAAATAAGAAAGTTTCTCAGATGAGAGAGCTGCACTTTCAAAAATAGTGAAGAAAAGGAATTTTTTTATTTGTCCATAGTTCTCGGCCTCAAATTGTAACGGCTTTTTCCAGGTACTGTCTGGTTCTGGAACAAGAGTTCAGGCTCTGTAGTGTTCAATCGAATTGGGGAATGCGTGGCAATTTAACATTGGCTTTTAATGTCACAACATATGGCAGTATTTCCAAAAGACCCACATCATTAGGACCAGTAGCGCAAAGAATATCTGGAAGAAACGACAATTCGGTCGGAAGTTTATCCTTCGACAAATACATTGGAGAGATCACTTTCCTACCCAGTGTAAGTTGTACTCCCGAAGGAGAACAATATATTGTTGCATACAATCTTTTCAACAAATCCAATCCTAACAAGTTTTCACCACAGCCTGTCATCAGAATATGGGGTGCTTTCAATTCACAAGGTCCAACAGAAAGGGACATAGGACTAGAAATCGGGTTCCTAACCGGTGCGCCAGAAAAACCTACTGAAACATTCATGTCGCCAGACAAAGATGCGCCAGGGAGTTTTGAGTGCAAAATAGAACTTTTTGTAGCACCAGTATCCAACAGAAAAGGCTCTGACACACCTGATGTAGTCACCTTAACATATGGTCCACTCTGATCTACTGGAACTGAAACAACTCCCTCTCTTTGTCTATGGCTGTCCTAGCAATCATTACCTTCCATATTCTCATCTTCTGCATAGTAGTCGTTAGCATAGTACTGAGCCGTCCTACCAGACGCGTTATTTTGCTGGTCAAAACTATTCATTGAATTCTGAGACGGAAGGGAACGCGCGTTCTGGGGGACACTTCCACGTCCTCTACCTCTAGGAGCTTGTTGAACACCTCGACGTCTTGCGCCAGAAGCACCATTCGTACGCTGTAACAAAATAGGACAACTATACTTGAAATGACCCTCTTCTTTACAATATGAACACTGATTGGGACCTACAGGAGCACGTGGTTGAGAATACTCGAACCTTTGCGAGTTTCTTTTAAACTGTTGTGGTTGCTGATAGTTACTCTGACCACCACGTGGCGGATACGCCTGTTGTAAAAGAACCTTCGTCTTCAATTCTTTAGTTTTCTTTTCTGCTCTATCCTTCTCATCTTTATCCCTATTTTCGTAGTACTGTGCAGTAGCCAATATTTGTGCTGAAGAGGAAACGGCCCAAGAACTCTCTGAATCTTTCAATTTCTTACACAGCTCGGGAAGCAAATTGTGCACAAACTTGTCAACGAACAACCGTTGACCACCTTCTGTACTCATATCTTGACCACTGTGGTCGATAAACGTTTCCTCAAACCTAGTGAAGAAATCAGACACTGTTTCATCTTTCTTCTGCTTATACGCAGACAATTTATCCCAATTCAAACGCATCGCAGGCATTAAAGTCTTCATGTAAGTAATGATCCTAGCAGGAAGTTCTGCTACCAAAGGCTCAGGCTTGGCACCACCAACTTGTCTATCATTTGCAGTACTAATATTAGCCCATGAGTCACCTAACTCTTGCGCATGATCTGTATGGCGAATCAATCCCCACAAAGGCTGTGGAACAACATTCCCAAATAACATGTCTATGTCGGCTAAATTCATAATGCATGAGTCTGCAGTCTGTGATAATTCCTTATAATACCCTGCAGGGTTTTTACGGGGGTCAGGCAAAGTCTGCTTAAGGGCTAAAATTTCAGCTCGCTTCCAAGGAACATGTACCCAAACACGCTGAAAATGAGCTGGAGCAGCAACAATGTTATTAACGGCATCAGCTGCAACGGCGTCCTTCCATACCGGAGGGACTTCTCTCATTGGATACTGTCGCATTTTTTTCCTAACTGAGGAGTCATTTTCAAACAGTGAACAACAACGTCGCAACTGCTTTCTCAACATCGGAACCCAAAATCGTGCCCTTTGAAAACTGAAACCGTACACGGCACAACTCAGGCGGATTTGTTTCTAACTCATTATCCTCCAATTCCTCACAAAGGAAAGCACACATTTTCTCAAAAACGTATCTTTGTTTTGGTGCTTCCCATTGACGGAAGACATCCATAACAGACTCTACATTATATTTAAAAGGGAAAGTAACCCATTTACGTGCCATATGGTCAAACACTTCTCTCTCTCGAGAATCAGGCAGTTGACTACGCGACTGCTTAGGCTCCGAATCAGGGGTCATACCAGATGACCCAAAGAGAGGAAATATAAGGCTAGCAATTGTATCAGTCATTCTCTGTCGAGCAGAAGGAGAAGTTGACAGAAGAACAGGAGGAAAAACAGAGGGAGGCAAGGCAGACGCAGATGCAGATGCAGATGCAGAGGCAGTATCAGGAAGAACACCAGAAGAGGCAGTCGATGTAGTAGACAAAGTCGTAGGGAGTACAGATGGAGCAGGTAGCGAAGTTGGCGGCCCTTGAGGGGGCTGCGCCATAGGAGTAGGAGCCAACTGAAGAGGAGCTGGCGGCTGTGGAAGAACCTGAGGCACAATATTTGGGGGTTGCACAACTAAAGGTTGCGGTGGTGCTCTAGCACTCTGTGCATAAGGGGGTGGCGAACTCAACAAGTGTGACATTAAAGGATCTTTCTCAATTTCTTTTGCTGCATCTTGCTGAAGAAGCGGCAAAACTGGATAACATTTATCGATCACCATTTTACGTTGCCTGTGCAACTGCTCACTCATCTGTTCTTCTTCATTATCTTTAAACTGCATAGCAGCTTGCATTACCGAGATACCCTTTTCTCTCTTATTTCTCTTTGCTAATTTAATTTCCTTCTGTTTGGCTTCCTTACGCCATAGGCGGAAAGAGTCAAACATCGCCGGCCGGGCTTTCTTCTTAAAAAGTTTAACCTCCAGGTTATCCAGAATCTCTGTGTCAAAACTACCATATTGGGGCCATTTTAAAGCACCATCTTTCCTGGTGTATCGGATCCATACTTCATTATATGTGATGGGGCCTACGCCATGTTTCACATATAGTTCATAGGTTGGAGTACCAATCGGAGGAACCGGACACGAGTCCTC
This sequence comes from Triturus cristatus, assembly GCF_964204655.1. Taxonomy (NCBI): domain Eukaryota; kingdom Metazoa; phylum Chordata; class Amphibia; order Caudata; family Salamandridae; genus Triturus; species Triturus cristatus. The sequence goes on along the minus strand of NC_140581.1, from coordinate 1,181,736,472 downwards.
CAATCGGAAATCCCTATTACAACCAAGACAAAACAAATTTCCAAGTCTGCTAAGACCAGGCATCTTCGCTCTCTAGTCTAGCTTCAAACTTCAAAGGATTATCGAATACGATAGTCTTGTGAATACACGAGTCCCTCGGCTTTGGTACTTGCAAGTTCCAAATCAAAGATCCCAAGGGGATACCAAACTAAGAACCAAACTAAGGACTGGGAGACGCTCCACTTATACTTAACTGAGGTATCGATGACGTCACCAGAAGACTCGTCTATCGTTTCGCTCTACCAATCATCAAGGGTCCAAAACAGGGCGATAGTCAGGACAGCAGTCCTTCGTAGCCGTCGGGAAGCGGGGAACCTCGCAGCAGAGACTTTCGGACCATGTCGACATACAGGGGTCGATGAAGTGGCGGCCTTCCTCCAGAATTTTCACACGAAGCTCCTCACGAACCTCTGGCTTGGACCGGTACCGCTGAAATCGCCCCACGTTGGGCGCCAACTGGAGTACTGGGTTTTTCAGAGCCCAGCGGTGCCAGGGAACACACCCTTCGAGTTCTTCCTGTTTCAGACTACAGAAACACAGAGTCTTCTTGATGAAGTCAAAGATCGTATTTATTGGCTGCAACCAGTAACAGGTATCCTAGAAGTACAACACGATGTATATTCTCAGGAGACTGCTCAATATTACCAAGCCAGCCTTCTCCTTTTATACAAAATATTGTGCTTTAGGCAAACATTCCTTATTTTACAGTTGACCATTCACATATTTTCACTACAAAGAAAAAGCAGAGTCATGATGACAAGCCCATATTTCAGTTTGTCCAGCCCTCAATCAATTACCCGGCAAGGCTCAGTACTTCCATCAGATATCGACGGACCCCCAATAAAAACGGGCACCTCCTCCTCGTAAAGCAAGTCATAAAGTAAGAAACAGGGGCAGGTGTGTGTAAGATTAGGCATGGTTTGTGTGTGATGAAAAGGTTTTATGATATATTGTGCTTTGATACTAATCTCATTCGGCCACTGGGAAAGGAACTGGCCGAACAGGTATGGCTTCAGGCAGTGGAGTCAGCTTGCCCAGGTCACAGAGGAGTCAGCGAAGGTGCATGTGTCCTTCAGACTCGTTTTTGGCCTAGTCATTGGCCTATGTGAGGGCAATCACAAAATGGCTGCCGTTCAATGGAAAACCGAGGGTTCAGGACGGAAACTCTGATTTGAGGTTGATTTCGTCACCCGAATATGACGAAAATACTTGTGTATAGTATTCTAATCATTCTCGGTCTGCTGATACCAAAATCGTCATGATACGACGATGTTTATAACACGGGTCCAGAATTTTCAGTACCACACTCCAACCTCTTAAGTTCCAAGGGGTTTGCTCGAAGTCCTCCAAGAAGGGTTCTTAACATTTAAAACTGGAACCACGACTTCCCCATAGAATTGTACGGAGCCCGCTGTCGTGTTAACACACTGCACACGTCCTCCGTGGGGTCCCTCTCTACTCACCTTCGGTGGTTCCTTGGTGTCCCAGCGATTCTACGTGCTCTAGACCTTGTCTTGACTCAAGTCGTGATTGTTATACCACTATTTTAGTATATGGTTTGGTCTCCCCCTGGAGCCCACTGTGTATTGTGCTACTTACAACTGTTCTATTGATCTCACATTGTGTGCTTAGTGTTCTATCCTCGTGTAGAAGATACTACAGAGTGTTATATTAATAAATACATATTTTTATATAACTGTGTGGTTCTCCTTTCATTTAGTCAATATAGGAGGTGATGGTAAAAAAAGCTGCTTTACATTCCTTCAAGATTAAGCCTGAAGGCTGCTCTCCACAGCAACCACTAGGATAGCTTTCTAAAGGTTATCTTTGACCTCATACATCATAAGGGTCGTTTGGACTGGTGCAAGGTGCCCACTTTATTTAGTGGACAGCATATACCAGGCCAACTTCTCACATCTTGTTTCTGGTCCAGGGAAGACATAGCTTGGCAGTTCGGGTTGGACTGTTATCATGAGGCACAGGGTCAAGACTGATTTGATCTCTGTCTGAACTGGGGTGGCGAAGTGAGCTAAAGAACGATGATGGATTGAACCCAGATCTGTGACTGGGGGTAAATGTCTGAAAAAGGTTCAGGGCTCCTTCCATCATCTCCTTGTGTTTGCTTCATCAAAAAGAGAGGGCATTTTGAGTGAAAATTGTAATAATTCCAATCAGAAAAAGACAGGAAAAGGTAGGGAAAGACCACAGACGTCGAGTGAGGTAGGTATTTGTTAAATTCAGAAGTGAATTTTGAAGAACAAAACCAAATTGGTAGAGCGCAACCCTCCAGGGTCCTGATAGCAGGAGCCGGAAAAAATGAACTGAAGTAACTGCCACTTGCTGTGCATGATGGGATACTGGTGGTCTCTGGATTCTTAAAGGCACAGCTATTTTTAAGTCAAAACGAGGCCGAGAGGAATCCAGGACCTGTGTGCAGCACAGCTTAGGACTCAAAACTGTATGTGGTGTGCTAACCCAAAGCACTGCCAGGGATGAATTTACGTTTTTGTTTCGGATTCTGCTCTTGTGTTCAATAAACCCGAAATGCATTGGGTCTTGTTGTAACATTGTTTGGCAAAGTCTACAATATGTTTTTGCTCTAATTTTGACATCAAAGATGGAAGATATTGGTGATGTATATTTAAGAATGTCATATTACTGAATACAAGAGAGTGGAAATAACTCTCATTGATATCTTTTTGAGTCTGTAGTTTTTTGTAACGGTTAGCACTATTTGAAGATAGTTTCTTTTTTAACAAAATATTTAAGAATCGGAGAGACTCAGTTTTGAGTCCTAAGCTGTGCTGCAAGCAGGTCCTGGGTTCCCCTCGGCCTCATTTTGACACAATCTTACTTGTGAGGGGTATAGGGCTAACCCCGTAGCATGCATGCACGCTAAACTGTGTTTAAAACTGAATACATTAAACAGTGTTTTGAATAAAATATGGAGAAAGTTTAGGTGTGCAGGACCACTCTTCAAATTGTACAGCTATTTTTAAGACATATAATGGCAGCCTATGGGGCTATTTTGTCTTCTCCTTTCATCTGTATCATAAAAAAAGTTTTGTGAAGGGGATTCTTCTGTGTGTTAAACACTACAAAAATTGCACAGAATATGGTATACTGGCTCCCTTTTTTTTCACTTCAAGATGAAGATGCGGCCAGTGCAATACCCACTTAAGAAGATATATCTAAAGAAGTGCTCCGGGGTCACCGCACATGGGCGGGACTATTCGAGTGCTTATGACTATACATGGAAATCCCCTACGAGAGGACGGATGTTTGCAATTTTTTACTATTTCACCTAAAATATCAACTGCAATTTGGAACATTGTGGGTGTCACATCCGAGCTACATGTTGAGAACTTGATATTGTAATGAGGCAGGAAACTTGGGCCATCAATGATATTTATTGTGATGATTATGTGTAATTGTACAAGGTTGCAATAATATGTGGTATGGCTGGGAGGCTGTTGGACCGAACGTCCTATAGGTAGCTTGGCTCCGGTCAATAGGCTTTCATTTACCTGGCATTTCGTGCTTGCATCGCATCCAGCTCACCACCTAGCGCAACACCACTTAAAAAGGACACTACACCGTTTAAGGATACTGTTTACTAGAAGTCTTCAACTTTCCTTCTTAAATGGGGTTACTCAGTTTCACATAACAGGGTAAAACATTACATTTGCATATATATTGACAATACCATTCCAACGTTACTTTTAGTACAGCAGTTTCTTAAACCCCCTCTGAGATTTCTCACCCGCCTTGATTCAGAAGCCCCAGGTTAAATTCCTACATGAAGCGTTCCGAACCACCATTAGAGTTTCTACAAATACAGAGGAGCATTTAGTCCCACCGGAATCATCCTGTCAGAGAGTCTCCCTCACAGCTGTTTTTCCTGCCTCTGATACTGACAGCACCACTCAGTCTCTTCCTTTTAAGTATTAAGCAGGAGATTCCCTGCTGCTGGCAACCAAGGGGGACCCTCTAAACAATTTGCATGTAGTTTACTTGTTGCATAGAGACTAAACCATTACGTTTTAGCTGTGTTTTTAAGTTCCTGTTGTTACTGGAATGGAGACTGTTATTCTCAGCACTGGAGATCTGTATTCCCCAGAGGTTAGACTCGCGTATGGTTAAATCGGTGCTCCCGTACTCTTAGTCTAAATCTGGGCTTCTCACGGATCCATCGGGTATAACCTGAACACTAATTGGCTGCGGCCCCCTGGACTCCCCTCCCCTCCAAGGCCCAGCTTACTTCACAGTCCCGGTGTCCTCCTCCGGCAGCGGTGTTCGCTGGTCCCCACAGCGGGGGACTTCCTTACTGGGGGTTTAGGGTAAAGCACACCCACAGGCTACCCCCACCCCCAAAGGCTTTCCCGTGAGGTGATCTCCTCCGTTAGAGCACTCCTGCCGGTACTTCTTTGCTCCACTCGCTCAGTCAGGCGCTCCCGCCACTGCCGATAGCAGCGCGACTTGCGGGGGCGCGGCCTCGTCTCTCGGCTGCTAGAAGGGGGCGGCGCTACCTCAACGGCCCGGCTCACATGACCCGGGCGTCGGCTTCAAGGCCAGCCCCAACTCGGCTTCCTGGCTGTAGCTTCTCCTCACAGCTGACAGGCGCGATGACAGCTCTCCTCACAGCTGACAGGCGCGATGCTTGCAGGCCACGCCGGGGAGTCCCAGCACCCTGCCAGACCTTACGGCGCTCTCAAGCCACCACCGGGGACTTGCAGATAACCCCACGACTCGGAGCTGCGTCGGTGAGAATCTTGGATAGAGGCCAGTGTCAGTGGGGGGCAGAAATTAAGGGTGCACGGCTCTCAGTAGGGCAGACGAGCAGATCCGCCAGCCCGGGGAGTATTGGGCACGACTCCTTACCCTAAAGCCCAAGATGGTGTACAGTCGCTAATGCCACTGGGGGAGGTCAGATTCCCAAATGACAACCATGGAGAGGGCAAGGCAGTCCCAAGCGGCAATTCTTCCCCGTGATTCCACTTCAGGGTTTCAGACTACGCTGAGGACCGTCGTCCAGAAAACAATGTCTCCCAGGGTCGTTGGCTGAGTTCAGGGACCGGTCAGATGGTAGAGGGTGGTGTCAGCTAATGAGGGGATTCGCGCAGACCCTAGGACCTGTCCACTCCCTAACTAGCGCAACCACCTCTCCACTCAGGTGCCTCACTCCTGACTACCTCACAGCCCAACTGAATCCTAAAATGGCCGCCCCGCTCCCACCTCTATTTATCACCTGGGCCTGACTGGCCAGAGTGGCCCAGAAGGTTCCGGAACCTCTCATGGCAGTCTATGGCCCAGGGGCTGAGGTGACAGTTGGGAACCACCATTTTGTGACGCTAAACTTCCTTCTTTTTAAGTTCCTCACCAAAGCACCTTGCGCTTCTCCCTCAGGCAGTGAGGATGAGGCGCCCAGAGCCTCTATATCAACACCGAATAAAAAATAGTTGGTGGACAGAAAAAAAATGAGAAGGGAAAGGGAGAGGAAAAGAAATTAATAAAAGGAGGAGGGAACTGCCAGAGGGCTGACAGGTCTAACACGTGTCCCCCCCAGCTGAAAGTGGGGAGAGCTACCCAACCCCTTGGGAGTCCTCTTCACTAAGGCGGAAGTACCGGGATAGACCGTCAGCATTGGCGTGGTCCACTCCTGGCCGATGTTCCACCCTAAAGTCCATTCCCTGTAGGGAGATGTACCACCTCAACAGCTTGGGATTTTCGCCCCTCATTTGCATCAGCCACCTGAGGGGCCGGTGGTCGGTCTGAACCAGGAAGTGCGAGCCAAACAGGTATGGCCGCAGCTTCTTCAGGGCCGACACCACCGCAAAAGCCTCCCTCTCAATTGCACTCCACCTCTGTTCCCGGGGGAGTAGTCTCCTAGACAGGAAAACCACCGGTTGGTCTAGACCCTCGTCATTAAGTTGCGACAGCACTGCCCCTATACCGTGCGCCGACGCATCTGTCTGGATGATGAACTCCTTGGCGAAGTCAGGGGCCCTGAGAACAGGTGCCGCACACATGGCCTTTTTCAAGGTGTCAAAGGCTTGTTGACATCCCTCGGTCCAGATTACCCGTCGAGGGTGCTTTTTAGAAGTGAGCTCAGTCAAGGGGGCCACGATAGTACCGTATCCCTTGACGAAGTGTCGGTAGTAGCCAGTGAGGTCCAAGAAGGCTCGGACCTCTGTCTGAGTCTTGGGGGGTTCCCAGGCCATGATGGTTTCGATCTTGGCCTGGAGGGGTTGCACCTTGCCCCGACCCACCAAGTGACCGAGGTACACTACCGACCCCTGCCCGATCTGGCACTTACTGGCCTTGATCGTCAGACCCGCCTGCTGCAAAGCCTGAAGGACAGCCTGAAGGTGACACAAATGGTCCTCCCAGCTGCGGCTGAAGACAGCAATGTCATCCAGGTACGCAACCGAAAAGGCCTCCATCCCAGAGAGGACCTGGTTCACCAACCGCTGGAACGTGGCAGGGGCGTTCTTGAGCCCAAAGGGCATCACACAGAACTGGTAGTGACCCTCAGGTGTGGAGAAGGCTGACCTTTCCTTGGCTCCATCCGTCAGGGAAATCTGCCAGTACCTGGATGTAAGGTCAAAGGTACTGAGATATTGGGCAGCTCCCAACCGGTCAATGAGCTCATCCGCCCTCGGGATAGGATGAGCATCAGTCTTTGTCACAGAGTTCAGTCCCCTGTAATCCACACAGAACCGGAGTTCTGGGGTAGTGCCCGGCGGGGCAGCTTTGGGTACCAGTACCACCGGACTGGACCAGGGACTACTTGAAGGCTCAATTACTCCCAGCTCTAGCATCTTGGTGACTTCTCCATGGATGCTGGCCTTCACCTTATCCGACAGTCGGTAGGACTTGGACTTCACAGGTGGGCTGTCCCCTGTGTCCACCTCATGGGTACACAGATGAGTCCTTCCCGGGATAAGCGAGAATAAGGAAGCAAACTGCTCCAAGACTTGGCGGCAGTCTCTCCACTGTTCGGGAGTTAGGGATGGTGAGAGGATCACTCCCTCCACCGACCCATCCTTCTCTTGGGACGCAAAAAGATCAGGAAGAGGTTCACTTTCCTCTTCCTCTGACCCATCCGTCACCATCATCAAAGTGACCTCGGGTCTCTCTTGGTGAGGCTTGAGGCGGTTGACATGGAGTACCCGATGGGGCTGCCTGGGGGTCTTAAGATCCACCACATAGGTGACCTTGCCCTTCTTCTCAACCACCTCAAAGGGGCCTGACAAGCGATCCTGGAGGGCACTAAGCTCGCCAGGTTCCATCACCCACACTTTCTGGCCAGGCTCCAGCTCCACCGGGTGAGCATTTCGGTCATACCATTCCTTCATGACCGTCTGGCTGGCTTCTAGGTTTTCAGAAGCTTGCTTCCACAACCTAGCCATTTGGCTACGAAAGGCCAGCATGTAGCTCACCACATCCGGGGGAAGTTTACTGGGAGTCTTTTCCCATCCATCCTTCACCAGGCTGAGAGGTCCGCGCACAGGGTGTCCGTACAACAGCTCGAAGGGGCTGAAGCCCACTCCCTTCTGTGGTACCTCCCTGTAAGAAAACAGCAAACAAGGTAGGAGGACGTCCCATTTCCTCCGCAGGCTTTCGGGCAGACTCCTGATCATGCCCTTCAAGGTTTTGTTAAACCTTTCCACCAGGCCATTGGTCTGGGGGTGATAAGGGGTGGAGAACCGGTAAGTGACTCCACACTCTTTCCACATAGCCCGCATGTATGCCGACAAGAAGTTGGTACCTCTGTCCGACACAACTTCCTTGGGGAATCCCATCCGGGTGAAAATTCCCATAAGAGCCCGTGCCACCGCAGGTGCAGTAATGGTCCTCAGAGGGATAGCCTCTGGGCACCGGGTGGCATGATCCACCAGAACCAGGATAAACCTGTGACCGGCAGACGTTGGTGGATCCAATGGCCCAACAATGTCGATGCCCACCCTTTCAAAGGGGGTGCCAACGACAGGCAGTGGTTCCAGAGGAGCCTTCAGCTTCACCCCTGTTTTCCCACTAGCTTCGCAGGTTACACACGTCCTACAAAAAGTATCGGACGTAATCCTCATCTGAGGCCAGTAGAAATGAGGGACAAGTCGAGCAAAGGTCTTGTCTTGTCCCAAGTGTCCTGCCAAGGGTATTTCGTGAGCCAATCCCAAGAGGAAGGCTCGGTAACGCTGGGGAACCACCAAGGCCCGGGATGAACCATGCACCGGAGCCTTGGGTTCGCTATAAAGGAGACCATCTTCCCAGTATATGTGGAAGTTCCCCGAATCGTTACCCGCTGCCTGGGCCTCGGCCTGCCGCCGTAAACCCTCAAGGGTAGGGCACTCCTTCTGGGCCCGACAAAACTCTTCCCGAATAGGTCCTCCCTCCACCTGCCAGTCTGCAGGGGTAGGTAAGCCCTCCAGGGAAGTTACAACCCCCTCCGTAGACTCCGGGACCACTTCAGTTGCCCCATCCACCTTTGGAGGGTCAGATGCCAGGGCAGGCTTTCCCCGTCCCCGTTTACCCTTTCCAGCAGCTGGTTGGGCCTTTGTCCCAGGCTCCAACCTCTGTGAACTCCCTCTTCGGGCAGTCACGGACCGGGTGTTGGCACACGTCCACTCAGGGGTCCCCAACATTTCCATGTGGGCCCTGAACTCGACCTCCTTCCACGCCGAGTGTTCAAGGTCATTTCCCAACAGGCAGTCGACCGGCATGGCAGGGCTTATCGCAACTCGTAGAGGACCCGCAACCCCTCCCCACTCAAAGGGAATCTGGGCCACCGGATAGTGACCCTCTCGGTTGTCAGCCATCACAACCGGGTGGACTACATTGGGAACCACCTGCTCTGGGGACACCAGCTGACTCCTTACCATAGTCATGCAGGCTCCTGTGTCCCTCAGAGCCTCCACCCTCTGGGCATCGATGGTGACCCATTGCCTGTACTTAGTAGTATTCGAGGGCACCTGGGTCTTAGGAACCATCTCACAATCCCCTAAGGACACTAAGGTTAGCCCTGCCCACTCACCTCCCTTATCTAGGGGCAACTCCTCCCCGAGCACTACACTTGCCACCCCAGGGGTCTTTCCTCCAATGTGAGGGTGTGGTCTCTTGGGACACTTGGCATCCCCCTTATAGTGCCCAATCTCGCCACACTCAAAGCAGCGGACAACCATAGGCTGCTGACCACGGTCAGGATAAGGGGGTTTGTGGGGGCCAACCTTAGGAGGGAATCCTACTCCCTTTCCTTGTGAACTCTTTTGGGGGCCTTTAGAGAACTCCTTCTTTTTGTCTCCCCCCTCTTTCTTCTGGGGGGCGCCCTGTCCAGCCCCTTGAAAGTTCCCTCCAGTCCCTTTTGAGGATACCCAGGTACTTGCCCAGATATCCGCCTCCTCTGCAAGCTTCCTAGGGTTAGTTAGCTTGCTGTCCACCAGGTGTTGACGCAGCTCCGGAAAACTTTTCTCGAGGAGGTGCTCCTTTAAAATCAGATTATACAACCCCTCGTAGTCCTTTACCTCACTGCCCTGTACACAGCCCTCCAAAGCCTTCTTAGCGTAGTCCAGGAAGTCTACCCAGTTCTGGGTAGCCAACTTTTGACTGCCCCGAAACCTCTGCCTGAATTTCTCAGGGGTCAACCAAAACTTTCTAACTAGGGCGACCTTCATAACGGGGTAGATGGTCTGGTCCTGTTGTTCCAAAGCTAACAGGGCATCCCTCCCCACCGGAGGCATATACCTATATAGACCACCCCCCCACTGAGCTTCGGGGACCCCATGGGCTCGTAAAGAGACCTCATAGGCAGCCAGCCATTTAACGATGTCATCCCGACACCATAGCTGGCGACTACATCTTTTGGCAGGTAGGGCCTGGGCTCCCTGGGGACCTCTCTAGGTATGCTGCCACCAACGGGACTGCTGGGGGTTCCAAGCTGTAGGGCTTTGAGCTCCAACTCCTTTAAATGGAGCTCATGGAGGAACCTCCTCTCCTCCCTTTCTTTTTCCAAACGGGCCAGTTCCATTTTAAACTGCCTCTCCTCCCTCCGATCAGCTAGGTCAGCGGATGTCAGACTCCCCCCTGAAGCGCTACTACCCGCTCTTGAGGGGGCACTAGGTCCTGCACCCATGTGTCCACTCCCAGGGGGGAAAAGTAATTCTGGTTCCTCTGTGGTGTCCAGTCCTAGTCCCTCCTCCCGTTTCCCGCTAGGGTGAGCCATGACCCAGGCTCTCAAGCTAGTTTGGAGTTCTATTTTCTTTGCTCCCTGCTTGAAAAACACCTCCCTCTCCTGGCAGAATTCTTTTAGCTGAGTTACCGTATATTCTTCCAGCCTACCCAACTCAAACTCCATCCTACCAGGGGGGGCCCAACCCTGCAGAACAGTTTACACAGGAGACCTTTCCTCAAAAAGGGAAGTACACCACCAGATAGGACAATTTTAAAAACAAAAATTCCAATTAGGGAGGCAACCTGGAGAAAACTCCAGTAAAAAACAATCAGGTGTAGGTTATGGCGCGCGCCAAACGGCTACTGAGTGGATGCAAGCACAGATTCAAGATCCCACCGCTGAGCACCAATTTGTTGGACCTAACGTCCTATGGGTAGCTTGGCTCCGGTCAATAGGCTTTCATTTACCTGGCATTTCGTGCTTGCATCGCATCCAGCTCACCACCTAGCGCAACACCACTTAAAAAGGACACTACACCGTTTAAGGATACTGTTTACTAGAAGTCTTCAACTTTCCTTCTTAAATGGGGTTACTCAGTTTCACATAACAGGGTAAAACATTACATTTGCATATAAATTGACAATACCATTCCAACGTTACTTTTAGTACAGCAGTTTCTTAAACCCCCTCTGAGATTTCTCACCCGCCTTGATTCAGAAGCCCCAGGTTAAATTCCTGCATGAAGCGTTCCGAACCACCATTAGAGTTTCTACAATTACAGAGGAGCATTTAGTCCCACCGGAATCATCCTGTCAGAGAGTCTCCCTCACAGCTGTTTTTCCTGCCTCTGATACTGACAGCACCACTCAGTCTCTTCCTTTTAAGTATTAAGCTGGAGATTCCCTGCTGCTGGCAACCAAGGGGGACCCTCTAAACAATTTGCATGTAGTTTACTTGTTGCATAGAGACTAAACCATTACGTTTTAGCTGTGTTTTTAAGTTCCTGTTGTTACTGGAATGGAGACTGTTATTCTCAGCACTGGAGATCTGTATTCCCCAGAGGTTAGACTCGCGTATGGTTAAATCGGTGCTCCCGTACTCTTAGTCTAAATCTGGGCTTCTCACGGATCCATCGGGTATAACCTGAACACTAATTGGCTGCGGCCCCCTGGACTCCCCTCCCCTCCAAGGCCCAGCTTACTTGACAGTCCTGGTGTCCTCCTCCGGCAGCGGTGTTCGCTGGTCCCCACAGCGGGGGACTTCCTTACTGGGGGTTCAGGGTAAAGCACACCCACAGGCTACCCCCACCCCCAAAGGCTTTCCCGTGAGGTGATCTCCTCCGTTAGAGCACTCCTGCCGGTACTTCTTTGCTCCACTCGCTCAGTCAGGTGCTCCCGCCACTGCCGATAGCAGCGCGACTTGCGGGGGCGCGGCCTCGTCTCTCGGCTACTGGAAGGGGGCGGCGCTACCTCAACGGCCCGGCTCACATGACCCGGGCGTCGGCTTCAAGGCCAGCCCCGACTCGGCTTCCTGGCTGTAGCTTCTCCTCACAGCTGACAGGCGCGATGACAGCTCTGCTCACAGCTGACAGGCGCGATGCTTGCAGGCCACGCCGGGGAGTCCGAGCACCCTGTCAGACCTTACGGCGCTCTCAAGCCACCACCGGGGACAACCCCACGACTCGGAGCTGCGGCGTTGAGAATCTTGGATAGAGGCCAGTGTCAGTGGGGGGCAGAAATTAAGGGTGCACGGCTCTCAGTAGGGCAGACGAGCAGATCCGCCAGCCCGGGGAGTATTGGGCACGACTCCTTCCCTAAAGCCCAAGATGGTGTACAGTTGCTAATGCCACTGGGGGAGGTCAGATTCCCAAATGACAACCATGGAGAGGGCAAGGCAGTCCCAAGCGGCAATTCTTCCCCGTGATTCCACTTCAGGGTTTCAGACTACGCTGAGGACCCTTGTCCAGAAAACAATGTCTCCCAGGGTCGTTGGCTGAGTTCAGGGACCGGTCAGATGGTAGAGGGGGGTGTCAGCTAATGAGGGGATTCGCGCAGACCCTAGGACCTGTCCACTCCCTAACTAGCGCAACCACCTCTCCACTCAGGTGCTTCACTCCTGACTACCTCACAGCCCAACTGAATCCTAAAATGGCCGCCCCGCTCCCACCTCTATTTATCACCTGGGCCTGACTGGCCAGAGTGGCCCAGAAGGTTCCGGAACCTCTCGTGGCAGTCTATGGCCCAGGGGCTGAGGTGACAGTTTGGAACCACCATTTAGTGACGCTAAACTTCCTTCTTTTTAAGTTCCTCACCAAAGCACCTTGCGCTTCTCCCTCAGGCAGTGAGGATGAGGCGCCCAGAGCCTCTATATCAACACCGAATAAAAAATAGTTGGTGGACAGAAAAAAAATGAGAAGGGAAAGGGAGAGGAAAAGAAATTAATAAAAGGAGGAGGGAACTGCCAGAGGGCTGACAGGTCTAACAGAGGCCTTACCATATAATAGTATTGCAATACCCAAACGTGGACCTCAGATTCACATCAGTAATCCTTCGCTCAGTCCTTGTAGAGTGGGAACAAGCAGACAGGCTTACTAAGAGGAACATGCGTTAAACTTTTTACAGGACCAACATTGACGATAAGTAACTGACATGGCTCGAAAGAAATCCAACACTGATTTATAAAAATAGAGCTTATTTTTATATAATTTTAGACACCAGAATGAAGTATGTACAGTTTGCTTACCAGGAGTTAAAGAATTTACAGTGATAATAAAATCAATACTTTGCAGAGCTGTCACACTGTATCATTGAGGTGGGAAAAGTCTCAGGTGACACTCGGTCACTTGCAGGATGAGTTCCACAGAACCCACTTGGAGATAGGGTCCTGCGGGTCCACAGACCAAGCTTCGAAAGTCAGAATACTTTTACCTTGCCCAGGGAGTCCGGGTTCATAGGTGACTTGGCCGTCCGTGGTGCTGGATGAGAGCCACGGGCCCTGATTAAGCAGTATTTAGCAAACCGATGCTTGCAAGTCGAGTTCACAGGAGCCCTTTGGGGGTGAAGCTTGAAGGAGCCCCAGGACCAGAAATCACCAGGCAGAACAGCTGTACTGTACCTAACTTGGTGGTATCAAGTGCACAGGTGTACCTGGCTATCCATGGTGCTGAACGGGACTGCAGGAGCTGACTTTACCAGGCGTGCCAACGCAGACAGGTTTGGGATGCAAATACTCAACAACTGCACCACAGAAGGAGAAGGTTGATGGAGCAAGGGATTCCCTCATCTTGGAGTGTCGTGTAAAGTAGTTAGTAGTCAGCAAGACCACCAATAAACCTTGGCCAGGGCAAATACAGTGGTGAAGCAAATTTTTTTCCACAATCCTGGGAAAGCTGTAGAGGATTGAGACTCGCTGTGTTTCAGGACAACACTTTCCAGAAGGCATCTGGCTGGTTACCTTTGGGCTGGTGGACAGTCCTTCTTTGGAACTTGGAAGTGTGGCTTGTGCCTGCCGACAGCAGTGAACTAGTACCTCTAGTCCTAGGGAGTCCTGGTGAAGTTTTTTGGGTCACAGAGGGGTTCATCTTCCTTTTGGAACCGGTCTCTGGTCCTGGACAAGTCATAGGCCAGCGGGTGCAGAGGGCTGCCACAGGTGAAGTACTTTGCACCTCTTCTTTGTGGAGTCCTGCCTTGTGCTGACATGGTCTCTTCTTTGTACTCTTCTTCTTCAGAGCAGATCTGGAGTTCTGGTGTCAGGGGTGCCCCTTAAATCCTGGATTTAGGGGGTGTTTATGGGGGTGAGGGCTAGTAGCCAATGGCATTCTAATCCTGCGCCTAATCTGCCCCTGAGGTGACAACATCGGGGGTGTATGTCACCAACCTACCCAGAATCCACTATTCTTAGGTCTTTTCAAGATGACACGGGCCACTGGGAGACAAGTCAATTACGTATCAGAGGCCGTGAAGCCTTTGAGGCTCACAGCCCTGATGAGTCTTTCAGTAGCCATCCTGGGAGGCCTTCCTGCCTAGACCTTTTGTCTCACATCCTCTGGGAGTGATACCACTAACCAGCAGGAGGTCAGACTTCTGTGTCAGGAAGCCTGCAAAGGCGTAAGGGGACTTGGTATCTTGGTGGGCCTCCTCTAAGGAAGCCATCTGGTGCATCTCAGCTCACCCTCAACACAAGAATCGTGTCAGGGTTGAAATGCTTGATATCAAACACAACTACATTCGGTGATACCATCGCAGAACTGGCTATCTCTGTTTGGTCCGGTAACCAGTCTATGTTAACCTATGGACCGCTGTTCACTTACAGCAAACTTTAATGGCAAGGCTACTGTAGAGGTATATATGTATGTACATATATGCCTTCACCTTTGGATACAATGCACCCTGCCTCCTGGGCTTTAGGAGGCCTACCTTAGGGGTGACTTACATATACCAAGGCAGTGAAGGGACTGTCACATGTGGTGAGTCGAACTTGAACAGGGAAGCTGCTCGTGCAGGCTGCGATAGCAGCTATGCAGACTTTAGTTTTGCTTGGTTCACACAGGATGGCACAAATAGTGCTGCAGCCCTGGTGACCCCTTTACCTCCCTTGCCCTAGGTACCACTGGTACCATATACTAGGGACTTACAAGGAGGGTTAAAGCTTTGTGCCAATTGGGTGTACCAATTCACATTACCATTTGAGGGAAAGAGCACTGGCACTAAGGTCTGGTTAGCAGGTCCAGTGCACTTCCAGTACCAAAACCCACAGCGTCTAGACCAAAAGGGGGGGTGACAATCCAAAAAGGGCACTCTCCTACATGACTCCCCTTCCCCAAAAGAAAGGAGATGAGCACTAACCTCCCTCCTAGTAGTTCTCATTGTCTAAGTGGAAGAACCTAGAAAGGCCATCTGCGCTGGCCTGGTCAGTCCCTGGTTTGTGTTCCACTACAAAGGTCTATACCCTGCAGGGAAATGGACCACCTCAACAATTTGGGGTTCTCTCCTCTCATCTGCATTAACCACCTGAGAGGCCTGTGGTTGGTTTGAACTTTGAAGTGAGTCCTAAACAGGTATGGTCTCAGCTTCTTCAGGGTCTAAACCACAGCAAAGGCTTCCTTCTCAATGACACTCCAACGCTGCTTTCTAGGGAGGAGACACCTGATAATGTAGGCTACCGGCTGATCCTGGTCCTCATTGTTGGTTTGTGACAACAATGCCCCAATCCTATGTTCAGAGGCGTCTGTTTGAACAAGGAACTGTTTCCCATAGTCAGGTGCATTTAAGACAGGTGCCAAGCATATGGCTGCTTACAAGGTTTCACAGGCATTTTGACAACCTGTGGTTGAAATGATGATCTTTGGCTGCTTCTTTGAGGTAATCTCAGTGAGAAGGGCAACAATGGGAACATACCCCTTCACAAACCTCCTACAGTTTCCAGTCAGGCCGAGTAATGTCCTGGCCTGGGTCTGTGTCTTGGGAGGCTCCCCGTCCAGAATAGTCTGGAGCTTGGGTTGGAGAGGTCTCACTTTGCCTCCACCTACAAGGTGGCCCAAGTAGACAACAGAACTTTGCCCAATCTGGCACTTTCTGGGTTTGATCGTGAGGTCTGCCTGCTGCAGGGCCTGCAAAACATCTCTCAGGTGGACTAGGGGATCCTCCCAGGCAGAGCTAACGACGACAATATCGTCCAGTTCCTAAATAAGTGTCTAGACCAAAAAGTAAGTGTTTGTGTGTGTGGGGGGGGGGGGTGATCATCCAAAAAAGGGCTCTCTCCTACAGCAATATTTGGTGGCCGCAAACCCTTCACCCTCAAATAGGGAAAAAGCCAGGATGTCTACATAGTTCAAGGTCACCTTACAATGTTTGATAACCCCTATCACAATCAACAGCATATGTATTCAGGCGTTAAAACAAAAAATGGGCAGATAATTTTAATTTGGTGATGATTACTTTTTATAATGATGATTTTTTGGGATAAAGATAATATACATTTTTGCACTCTATTTGAACTTATAGACAATTTGCCCACCTTGACCGCAAATGTAGCAAAGGCAAATATAGCTTACTGTTGGGGACCGAATTTAATGCCAAATAGGGAGGTAGGCCTTTGTCTTTGACTGGAGATGATTTTTTTAAGGATTTACTCGAGCAAGGGTAAATTTGCGCCGGACCATAGTTGGAAAATTGTATTTAATTATATACAGAGTTGTGCAATGCCCAGGAGTTATTAGGACCTTGAGCATCGTCCACCTCAACCTATGGTGGACATGGATCTAGCTCAACTCTAGACTAAGAAATCTGAGCCACCGTATTTTAGTGATAGATGTTCTCCGGAGTATTTGTAGTGATCATAATGTGCTGATTATAACTCTGGCCGGCCTTAAGGGTAAAACCATTAAACTCTCTTGGGTTATGCTATATGTAAGACTAAAGAACATGGAACCACTTTCCTGCAGGAACACGCAGATCTTGTGGTTCGATGCCTATATTGATTAAGTCCAACCTTTAACTCGTGTCACTGCCTCTCATTGAAAGATATATCAGATGTAGTTTGGGCTTTTGTTGGGTTGGGCTCCAAAACAAATGAATTGATTACGGAGCCAATAAGATGTGGTAGGAGAGACCCTACTAGTTGATTTGACAATGTGTGTAATTTGGCTAATTGAAGACTACTTAAGGCATTGAAAAGAGTGCCAACTCACAGGGAAGTAATTTTCTGGTGTCAATTTTTTATAAACAATCCCTAACTAAAACGAGAAAGGAGCTAATGGCAGAGGCCTTGGAAAGTATGGAAGCCAATTCTACTAGAGGCTCAAGAAACTCTAGCCTGGCAGTGATCATCAAACCTGACAGGTGGATAGATCATATTTCAAAGAGCTATGGTTTACTGGGCAGCAACAATGAGAACTCAAAGGATTTTCCTCCAATATTTCCCCTGTCTATTGTATTTAAATTAGATTAGAAGTGTTAAATGCCATATTTTCTGTCATTATTAAATATCTCTCCAACAAATTCCTGATCCACACGGGGCTCAAATAGACTTTTATAATGAGAGACTTGAGCTTTAGGCTCCTTTAATGACGAAAAGTATCAATTCAGCTTGCAAAATTGAGCTCCTGCAGTCTTAGAGTTCAGCCATTACAGTCCCTATTTTTAAAAAGGGTAAATTTGATCCTCATTGCTTTCGTCCAAATTCATTGTTGGTTTTGATAATTAAAATAATAAGTTGAGTTGTCCTGGATAGATTATCGTTGTGGACTACAGAGCACAAGATACTATCTGAGGTCAGCAGTAGAGACGATTTAGCAATGTTCAAATTTACATCTTTGAGTCCGTAAGTTTATTACTGCTATTTCACACCACTACACTTAGCCTTTATGGACCTGTCATGGGCCTTCAACATCATGAATAGATCAACGCTTTGCTCACTGTTACTTTTCAGAGGTCCAAATAAATAACTGGTGGGTTCCCTTTAGGTCCTGGATCACAATTTATCAGCTTTGGTTAAATTTAAATCCGTATTTGTAAAGAGCAAACTACCCACCCTTACGGGTCTCAAGGCGCTGGGGGCCGTAGAAATTACGTGAGCTATTGCCCAGAGTCACATGGTGCTGAGCTGAGCTGCCGCCGGGGATCGAACTATGAGCCTTGTGCTCCGAAGTCAGCTGCCCTGGCAGCTGCACCACACCCCTCCATAAAGGAAAATGAACCAGGTGCTTTTGTCTAGCCAGGGTCATAAGACAAGGGTGCGTATTGGCTCTGATCTTGTTCTTGTTATACATTAACGACCTTGAGGAAAGGCTTATTGAGAGAGGGCTGAATACACCAACTGTAAATAATAAACCCATGCCTTTCCTCCAGTATGCCAATAGCACGGTTCTTGTGGCCCCTACTCCAAATACCCTGAAAAAATTAATTGATGCTTTTGTTTACTTCATTGAAAAGTTGAATCTTGATACCAACTTCAGTAAAACGTTCACTATGGCATGTGTAAGTAAAAATTTGAAGCCCATTTTATTTAACTGTCAAAAGCCACTCCTTAGAGATGGTTATCCTTTCTCTTATCTGGGACCCACCTTTGGCTCCGCGTGCATGTGGGACTTCTATTTGTTAAATAGGAAGCACCATTTCGTTGGTAGGCTTACTTTTTAACTTGACCGCCAATATGGGCAATAAACTGATTACTTTCCTGATGGAAATTTGCAATAGAAAATATATTCCAGTGCTGACTTATGGTGCCAGTATTTGGGGATAACAGGGAAGTGAGCAGCCTGCAGGTGGAAGAAAATCTTGTTTTTCGGCTTCTTTTGGGTGTTCCCCCTGCAGTTCGAATTCAGGAAAGCCATTAAATCCTTTTTAAACAGTAACCTGCACCACGATCCTCATAGATAGCATAATTTGAACTGCAGGAGGAACACCCAAAAGAGGCCGAAAAACATGGTTTTCGTCCACGTGTAGGCTACTCACTTCCCTTTATGCCAGAATACTGGCACCATATGTCAGCACTGGATGAGGAGTCCGTTTGGGTTGTGTCCTGGACCCAGTTTACTTTTTGCTATATATAAATGGTTTGAACATGTTGATCAAATGCAAGGAAGGACATGCCCACACCCATCCCAGCCCTGCTCTACTCAGATGATGCTGTATTAATGTCCCAAAACCCTAATGGACTGAGGACCTTAATCAGCAGTTTTGTCACCTTCGTGGATGGTGTAGATCTGGACATTATCACTACCAAAACCATCTCATCTTTGTTTCCGTATTTGATACTAAGTTTTATTATTTAACTTTGCTCTACGTGCACTCTTTATTATCTCACTCACTTTATTTCCTTTGGTTATAATTTTAAATTGTATATCTTACATTTTCTAAATGTTACATAGCTTATCTTTTGAAAAAGACGTACAGGTGCACTTTTACATTTATCTCCCTGTTCCTCATTGATTTATTTATTACTATTGTCACACAGATCTTTTATCATTATTGTTATCCCCTCTATCTCGTTCTCCCCCCTCACCCCTTTTCCCAACTACACTCTACTATCTTATCTCCCTACTGGCTCTACCTCCCATTCTCCCCCCTCTCATAATACTGAACCTGTCCACTGCCTCCGCTCCTAGAATCTCCCCCTTCTCCCACCTCACGCCCCCCCCAACGCCTCCCACTCGAGCCACCACATTGCACGGCCCCCACTATCCTCTGGAAATATTACCTTACACTGACGTTCCCCCGCCCTCCCCCTTCTCTCCTATTAACCGCCCCCACTGTGCTCTACCCCAATCTCCCTCCCTTCAGTCTTACCCTCACCCCCTGACCACTAAAATAGATCCATTATGCCACCCCTCAACCATACCCACACGTCACAGGACTCACCCATCATTAAGCATGGACCTAACTCTTGGTCTATCCTTTACCCCTCAAACCTTTCCAAAAATGGCAAGAAAAACTTTAAACACAAACTACTTATATGCCATCAAGAAACCTTATTTGTTGACAACTATCTTAGCCTAACCTCCATCATAAAAACTAACTACATCTTCTACACAAAATGCCCCTCTAAATGGAAAAGTATCTTTCTCTGCCACCTTCCTATCACGAATTCCCGCAAAATCCCTTATGGTCTGAAACTTTCCACCACTCCGTCCCCTACTTTCCCTGGCGAAATCGACATCTCTATTTTCAAATCAGAAATATCCTCATTCAAGCCTCCGAAAACCACCTCACCATTTTTGAACTCCACTTCAGCTCATTATTCCAAAACCTACTACCTACACTTACCGCTAATCTTCCACCCTCCCAAACGCAAGATACCTCTTTGTCCCCTCACACTCTGACTCCAACCCAGCTGTTCCCGGAAACAATAATCGACAATGAAATTCCCGACACAGATATATTTTCCCATGACCTCATCAGCATCCCCCCTCCTGTTCTTCCTACAACCCCCTCTGGCTCCCAAAACCCCTCGCGTCCTGCACGCCCGCCCCCCTATCCCCTGACAGCTTCACAAATAACTCCAATCCCCTTCTCTTCTAGCAACCTTACTACATCGCCCACAGTCACCCTACTACTCCCATCTAACTCATCCCCTTGACCCCCCAACAGCTCCATTAATAACTCCAATCTCTTCTCCTGTTACCAATTCCACCCATTATCCAACAGCCCCCAGCACCCCCCTCCCTCCCCATCACTCTACTTACCCAGTCTCTCCTAAATATTGAACTCCACCTCTCAACCCTTGTGTTAGAACTCTCCTCTCTCAGAAACTATTTCAACTCCCTCTCTACAAAGAACCCTTCCAATCACACCTAGCCCCTGGACATCATACCTACGTACCCTGCACCCCATAACCAAGGGATTACTTCCCCTAATTACAATTCCTCATCCAAGCCACCTCGCAGTAATTGTTCACCCATACCACCCCACTTCCCGAACCATCTCCCCCCCGATCTTCCTGGCCTCAATAAAATCTACCCCCCCACCACCCAGACCACAAATTCTCTCCCACCACATTCTTCTATCCCTGTGATCCTAGGAACAAGTAGGACCCCATCCTCCCCAGCCTCGCACACACCTCCACAACAACTCGCCACTATCCACGCCTGTTCCCCCACAAAAATAAACAACCACAAACCCCTAAACTGCATGCTGGTCAATTGCCGATCAGCAACCTGTCACGCAACTGAAATTGCTGAAACCATTCTCAGTGAAAGTATTGACATCGCCTTCTTGACAGAAACATGGCTCAATGACCACTCCTCATCAATCCTTGACCTGCTCTCTCCCCGTTTACTCCATCCTCAGAAAAGACAGGCTTAATAAAATTGGTGGGGGCCTCGCTATAATTTATAAAGATGAACTCCAACTCACACCTGCCCTGCACCCTGACCTTGCTACCTTTGAATACCTCGGTGCTGAATTCACTGTTCAGGGCTCCCCGCGATTCGCCTACATAATATTTACCACCCCCCTGGTGACCCTCTCTCCTTTGTTGAAGAATTGTCTGATCTTCTTATCCAATCAGCGATTACCAACCTCTAGAAACCTCTTCCTTGGGGACTTCAACCTCCACTGGAACAAAATCGATGACCCCTCGATCATCCTAATCAATGACCTACCCGATATCAGCAACTTGAAGCAACTTTGCAAATCTCCAACGCACGCCAAAGGTGCCACCCTCCATGCGGTTATCACTAGCAAGAACCTGGCTTCTCTTTCCCACATTATCCCCATTGACAAGTCTGACCACACTTCATCCTCTTCATGATCAACAGCTCTGTGCCCCCTCCCCTCTAATACTACTAAACAAATTAAACTGTCCAGAAATCTTCACCTTATTCCCCAGGGTGAGCTGGAGACTAAAATAAAAGCACATATACGGCATACTCCTCTCTCCCAAAGTACCAGTGACCTCACAGAACATTACAACAAATCCATCGTTGAGGTCCTTGACCAAATCGCCCCAGCCAAATTAAAACTACAAAAAAGTAAACCATCCATATCCTGGTTCAATATCGACCTTAACAATGAGAGGCGAGCTCTCAGACAGACTGAACGCACATGGAGGCAACAGCCCTCCCCCTCAAATCTTGTCCTCCTCAGAGCCGCAAGGGCCAACTACAAAAAACATATCTTTAATGAAAATGTAACGCCCTGAACGTCTCAGGATCTTTTAACAGACACGATAATGAGGACGCAACCACTTGTGAAGGGTTAGTTATTTTAATGAAGGCAAAACTAACACAAAGAATAAACAAAAGTTATAGTCACTGGAATCCTCCAGGCTAAGTACGTTACCAGCCCACAGCACGGATGGTCCTAACCGTCCTCTGCATATACGCCGATCCCGGCGTATGCCAACAGAGGGCAGAAATGAAATGGCCGACAATGCCAATCGGTAGGCTGTGAGGGGCACGAAGAGTGTTGGGGGAGAATCGAGGAGTCAGGGAAACACCCAGCCGGGGTCTCTACCTGAAGGGAGCAGCCGCTCAACCTCTTCCTCAGACTGCACTGGGACGCGGAGTCACCTCCTGGTGATGCGTCACCGATACCCCACTCAAAAGCAAGAAGACTGAACCGAGAGCAGCCGCTCGATCGATCCTATGGACTTCCGAGTCTGTAACGCGGCAAACACCTCCTGGTGTGCGTTACAGCTGGCAGTCCCTGTATCTCTGGTCGGGCTGGGAGTTACGACTCCAACCAGCAAAAGCGCCACTGCGCCTTGACTCAGCCGAGTCAAAAAGCGAAGCTCAAAGGTTGACCGGTAGAGCTTCCGGGTCCTTCACAGGTGAGGATGGGGCAAGACACGGCCCAGGGAGTAACGACTCGACCTACCTCCGTTCTTGCCTTACTGGAGCACCACTCCGGAACACTGCTCTTCACGAAGCAGGTACGTCGGTGTAAACACAATATCCGACAGCGTTGTACCTCCCGGTTCCTCCCTTTATAGGGCGTGTTTTCCTTGAGTTATGTAACAGCTCTCCTGTTTACATAAGGGCGTGTTTTCCTTGAGTTATGTAACAGTTCTCCTGTTTACATAACCTCTCAACCGCTAAGCATCCTGGGAGATGTAGTCCGTTATCGCTGGTTACCGTTTTCCTCCCCTCGCATGACAGGAATTCTTGACAGTACATCCTCCCTCTCAGCGGCTCCCCACGGGTCCAGCGCTGGCAGGAAAATGCCGATGGAACAAGGAGACCAAGCGCGGAGCATGAACCCCTTCAGCCGGTTCCCATGATTGCTCCTCCGGGCCATAGCCCTTCCACGCAACCAGGTACCACAGCCTTCCCCTTCGCCATTTGGACGCCCGTATGCCCGACACTTCATACTCCACCTCCGACTCCACGCATACCGGCCGAGGTGTCCCAGACGGCTTGGAGGGTGCTGGTTTGAGCAATGATACATGAAAGACAGGGTGTATCCGCAATGACTGGGGCAAGCACACCTTCACGTTCACGGGACCCATACACTTGGTAATTCGATAGGGGCCCATGTACTTGGGATGGAACACACCGTTCTTTCGAAACCTCATGTTTCTTGTGGATATCCAGACGTAGTCTCCAGTGCGGTACAGTGGCCCGGGCCTTCTCTTCCTGTCTGCCGCAGCCTTGTATCTTCTCTTGGCCTCTAGTAGGACAGCCCTTGAGCGCATCAACGTGTCTTTTATGTGTGCCACCCTGTCCGCTGTGGCGGGAATCCTGTCCTGTCTGAACGGATGTAAAAATGGCAAGAACCTGGGATGGTGGCCATAGTTGCTATAGAACGGAGATGACTGTGTGGAGCTGTGAGTGGCGTTGTTATAGGCTATCTCTGCAACCCATAGCAAGTCGACCCATTCTTCCCTGCCCTGGTCCACAAAACAACGCAGATACTGTTTGAGCGTTTGGTTCAGGCGCTCGGTTTGGCCGTCCGTTTGAGGGTGGTAGCTGGTGGACAGGGCGGTCTTAACATGCAGCGCAGTGCACCAAGTCTTCCAGAATTGCGCAGTAAACTGCGACCCCCGGTCCGACACGATCACCCCAGGTAATCCATGCAGTCGTACCACATTCTTTAGGAGTAGTGACGCCAATTCCCCGGCCGTAGGGACTCTCTTGCAGGGGATGAAGTGCCCCATTTTCGTCAAGTAATCCACCACCACCAGTATTGCCGTCATCCCTTGGTCTACCGGTAAGCCTACCACGAAGTCCAGTGATATGCTATCCCATGGTCTATCCGGGGTCGGAAGTGGATGTAAGAGCCCTTGGGTTCGGCCATGGTCGGCCTTCATGGTAGCACACGTAGGACACTCCTGACCCCACCTTCTGACATCCACTCTCATGGTCGGCCACCAGAAATGCCGTCCCATGCTAGCCACCGTTTTTTCAAAGCCCAAATGACCTGCGCATGGAGAGTCATGGCACCAGATGAATGCTTGTTTCCTTAGCCTAGGCGTGGGTATCAATAGGCACCTGCCCTTCAGGGGTATCCCGTCCTTCAGCTGCCATTCTCTGTGACTGAGGAGCCACCTCCGCCATGCGAATGACCTGATCCCTCTCTTTATTCCCCTCGGGAAAGTATCCGGTTGGATAACCCCCAATACCATCCTCGGGGAAATGATGGAACGCTCGGTCGCAGGCAATGGTTCACTAACTGCAGATTGACGGGACAGGGCGTCCGCCTTCCGATTTTCCGTCCCCGGCCGATATGTGATGCGGAAGTTGAACCCCGCAAAGAAGATCATCCACCGCAGCTGCCTGGGAGAAAGGTGTCTTGTGGCCGTCATGAACTGTAGGTTCCGATGGTCCGTGTACACCGAAACCACATGTCTTGCCCCCATCAACCAATGCCTCCATTCGGTGAAGGCGTCCTTGATTGCGAGAAGCTCCTTCTCCGCAATATGGTAGTTGCGTTCGGCGTCGCTGAGTTTGCGGGACATGTACGCAACGGGATGAAGCACCCCTGTGTCGTGGTTGCGTTGGGACAAGATAGCCCCCAGCGCCACATCCGATGCGTCCGCTTCCACCACGTAGGGGAGATCCGGATCGGGGTGAGCCAACACCGGCGCCTTACCAAAGGCGCTTTTCAGGGCCTCAAAGGCTTTGTTCGCTTCAGGGGACCAGACAAACTCCTTGGACTTCCTCAGGAGCTGTGTGATTGGGGCCACCAATCCTGAAAATCCATCTATAAACCGCCTGTAAAAGTTGGCGAAGCCAATGAAACTTTGGACGTCCTTCACGCTGTGGGGCACCGGCCATTCTTTCACCGCCTTGATCTTTCGTTCTGCCATCTCCTGTCCCTCCGGACTCAGCATCACTCCGAGGAATTCCACGGATGTGACGTGGAAGTCACACTTGCTGAGTTTACAAAACAGCAGGTTTTCCCTCAGCTTTTGGAGCACAGCTTTGACGTGGTGTACGTGCTCCTCCACACTGGACGAATAGATGAGGATGTCGTCGATATATACGACCACGTAGATATCCAACTCCTCTCTGAATACCTCATTCAAAAAGTACTGAAAGGCTGCCGGGGCGTTGCACAGACCGAACGGCATGACGAGGTACTCAAAAAGGCCGAACCTGGTCTTAAAAGAAGAGCGGCGAGGCGGCCGGAGACTTGGACGGGCGGATGAATCCTAGCTTGAGGAGTTTATCCAGGTACCCCCGGAGATGCACGTTTTCAGGCTCCGTCAGAGCATACAGCCTGCCGCTGGGAACGCTGGCCCCCGGCACCAGGTCGATCTGGCAGTCAAACTGCCTATGTGGTGGTAGCACTTCCGCCTTCACCTCATCAAATACGTCCGCAAAACTGTGATAAGCATGGGGGAGAGCCACATCTTTTTCTGCCGCTGTAGCCACCGTCTGACTCCCGCTCTCATCTGCGTCAAGGGATTCCGTTCTTATTCCACAATGCAAGATGCAATACTGTGACGTCATTTCGATGCGATGTGTTGGCCAATCCACAGCAGGGTTGTGTTTCTGTAGCCACGGCAATCCCAATATGACGCCATATTGGGGCGCTCGGATGATGTTAAAATCGATTTGTTCCAAATGGTTCCTCCCATATCTCATCGGAAGGACCCCCGTGTGTTGCCCGATGGGTCCCGTCACCAATCGCCTTCCGTCTACAGCATAGACGTCTTCGGGTACAGCTTTGGGAAGAAGCACTAGCCCTAGCCTGCATGCCTCGTTGTGGTCCATAAACATGCCAGTGGCCCCTGAATCCACCATGGCCACAACGGGTATCCACTGGTCATGCACTCCCACGTGCACCGTGAGAAACAGGTGTCGTTGTCCTTTAGAGACCGAGTTGGAAAGTGAAGGGATGGATGAGTGACTCCGAGATGCCCCTTCTTTGGTCTGGGAGTCCTCTAGTTTTCCGCCGGTATGTCCACCACGGCTGTTACCGACCGGTTGGCCCGATAACGTGACGTCTTCGGTTTGGCAGGGCATTCACGTACGTAGTGGCCTTTTTTGCCACAATATAGGCACAATCCTTGTTTACGGCGTGACTCTTTCTCCGTGGCTGTGAGGCTCGCTCGTATTGCGCCGATGTCCATGGGTTCTCCCTTGGATGCGGTGGAAGTTTCAGGACTTCCCACCGTTACATAGGATGGAAAGGATTTTCCTTTTCTCCCATGATCCCCCTTTCTTTCACTTAGCCTATGTTCCAGCCGTAATACCAGGTTGATAAGGCCCTCACATGTCTTGGGTTGAGGGTCAATATGAGCCACGGCGTCCTTGAGCTCATCGCACAGCCCTTGATGGAAGAGCGCCGTCTGTTTATCAACAGGCCACTTGGTTTCCGCAACCAGCCTTCGGAACGCGTTGAGATACTGCACCAGGTCGTTGGATCCCTGTCTCAACTCAAGCATTTCACGGTCCGCCGTGTACGAGTCAGCCCTTCTGTCGAATACCTTCAGGAATTCCTCGCGAAAGGCACCCCAATCGCATAAGATGGGGTCGTCCCTGCTCACCAGAGGTACGGCCCATTGTGCCGCGTTTCCAGCCAAATAGGAAATAAGGAAAGCCACACGAGCCTGGCTCGTGGGGAACGCCTTTGGTTTGCACGATAAATGTAGCGCCACTTGTGTGAGGAATACCTGCACTGTGTTAGGATCCCCATTGTACCTCTCTGGTGTTGCCAAGGGGATGGCTACCGGCATTTCCACTACTACCGCAGGGGTCTGGTTCGTGAGGGAGGTGCTGGGCGTGAGCGGGTCCGATTGGATAGCATCCAGTCTGGCTTTTACATCGGCGGTTTCTTGCCTAGAGGCAGCCACTTCAGCTTGCACGGTCGCTAAAGCAGCCAGCACATCATCAAGTGTTGCCATGTCTGTTATCGACCGGGAGACAGTTAGTGTTATGCAGGTCGGATATTTTGTAACGCCCTGAACGTCTCAGGATCTTTTAACAGACATGATAATGAGGACGCAACCACTTTTGAAGGGTTAGTTATTTTAATGAAGGCAAAACTAACACAAAGAATAAACAAAAGTTATAGTCACTGGAATCCTCCAGGCTAAGTACGTTACCAGCCCACAGCACGGATGGTCCTAACCGTCCTCTGCATATACGCCGATCCCGGCGTATGCCAACAGAGGGCAGAAATGAAATGGCCGACAATGCCAATCGGTAGGCTGTGAGGGGCACGAAGAGTGTTGGGGGAGAATCGAGGAGTCAGGGAAACACCCAGCCGGGGTCTCTACCTGAAGGGAGCAGCCGCTCAACCTCTTCCTCAGACTGCACCGGGACGCGGAGTCACCTCCTGGTGATGCGTCACCGATACCCCACTCAAAAGCAAGAAGACTGAACCGAGAGCAGCCGCTCGATCGATCCTATGGACTTCCGAGTCTGTAACGCGGCAAACACCTCCTGGTGTGCGTTACAGCTGGCAGTCCCTGTATCTCTGGTCGGGCTGGGAGTTACGACTCCAACCAGCAAAAGCGCCACTGCGCCTTGACTCAGCCGAGTCAAAAAGCGAAGCTCAAAGGTTGACCGGTAGAGCTTCCGGGTCCTTCACAGGTGACGATGGGGCAAGACACGGCCCAGGGAGTAACGACTCGACCTACCTCCGTTCTTGCCTTACTGGAGCACCACTCCGGAACACTGCTCTTCACGAAGCAGGTACGTCGGTGTAAACACAATATCCGACAGAGTTGTACCTCCCGGTTCCTCCCTTTATAGGGCGTGTTTTCCTTGAGTTATGTAACAGCTCTCCTGTTTACATAAGGGAGTGTTTTCCTTGAGTTATGTAACAGCTCTCCTGTTTACATAAGGGCGTGTTTTCCTTGAGTTATGTAACAGTTCTCCTGTTTACATAACCTCTCAACCGCTAAGCATCCTGGGAGATGTAGTCCGTTATCGCTGGTTACCGTTTTCCTCCCCTCGCATGACAGG
The DNA here is from genome assembly GCF_964204655.1 of Triturus cristatus. Classification (NCBI taxonomy): domain Eukaryota; kingdom Metazoa; phylum Chordata; class Amphibia; order Caudata; family Salamandridae; genus Triturus; species Triturus cristatus. The sequence continues at coordinate 1,181,708,408 of NC_140581.1, read as the reverse complement.
AATTCTTGACAGAAAAAGCATCCTTCTTCCGTTCACAACTTGACCGGGCAAAAAAATTTAACATTGTTAAAAACCAAACTGCCTCAGCCCCCCAAACCTTCTGGCTACGGTTGAAGGATGTGAAGAAATAGCTAGCTTCTTCTTAGACAAAATCACCAAGATTGATCAATCCTTCGCCGTAATTCCCCTCCACCCACATATCCAACCTCCCCTCCTTATCATTCTCCTCGTATCTCCTTCCATTCCTATTCCTCCCCCGGATTCTGCTCAACTCACCATCGTTGTCCCCCCCTCTGATCCTCACTACACTGCCCCCCAGCGAAAAAACAATGCTTTCTGGAATAACTTTAGTCCTGTCTCAAAAAGTGATATCCTCAGCATCATCACCAAGCTTAAACCATCCTCACATACCAGAGATCCTATACCGGCCTATCTAGTACAAGAACTAAAACACATCATCGCCCCATATTGGACCATGATCATCAACTCCTCCCTTGCCACCGGTAGTGTCCCTGCATCCCTACAACTAGGCCAAATTACCCCCATCAAAAACGCTACAGCTGACCCCAATGACTTAAATAACCTGCACCCTATTACTAACCTTCCTTTCTTATCTAAGGCCCTGGAAAAATGCGCCCTGCGCCAGCTGGACAAAGACATCGACTCATTCAACCTCTCAGATGCTTCCCAATCAGGTTTTTGAAAGGGCTGTAGCACTGAAACAGCCATGCTCAACATTACTGACTAAATCCATCGCTCCCTAGACAAAGGTGAATCCTCCCTTCTCATTCTTCTTGACCTTTCTGCTGCCTTTGATATTGTTAACCATGGTGCCCTACTCAATATACTCAAAGACCATTTTGGCTTTGATGGTGCTGTTCTCAAGTGGTTCACCTCCTTTTTCCAACATAGAACCCAACAAATTAAAGTCAGTAATTGCCTTTCTAAACCTCTACCAGTCACCATGGGCGTTCCCCAGGGCTCCATTCTCTCTCCCACCCTATTCAACCTCTTCATGGAACCCCTCACCCTTATCCTCAAACAAGCGAAAATTGGTTACCACCTCTATGCTGGCGACACCCAACTCTAATATAGGATCAACTCCCATGCCGATGTTCTACATCTCAACGATGTCTTAACTAAGATCCAACTATGGTTCCATCACAACCACCTCAAACTCAATCCCAAAGAAACTGAAATCATTCTATTCTCTCCTAAAAACAACTCGCTCCCTATTCAACACTGGATCTCTGACATCAAAGCCCTCAACTGCTCTCTCTCCATCTCTAACTCAGTCAAATCCCTCGGCATCAGCATTGAGCAGAACCTCAGTCTTATCAAACCCTTCATTCCTGCAGGTGACTTTAAATCAGTTGTGCAATCGTTGGTCTTTTCAAGAATTGACTACGGTAATGCCACTCTCACAGGAACTCCTAAAGTCCATCTTGCCCCTATCAAATCTGTTCTCAACCTTGCTGTCAGGCTTATTACTGACTGTAAATGTTTTGACCACATCTCCCCTATTCTCAAAGACCTCAAATGGCTCCCAATTGAAGGCAGAACCACCTACAAGACTGCATCACCCACAAAGCCCTCCATCAAAATACCCCATCTTACCTCTCCGACAAACTCATCAAAGCGTGCTGCACTAGAACAATGAGGAGCACTAACGCTTTTGTCCTTGTCCCTTCTCGATTAAAAAAGAAATCAACAGTGTCGCTCTTCCTCTGGAAATGCACCCTCTGTCTGGAATGCCCTCCCTAAAGATCTACGCTGCAACCCCTCCTACCCCCGCTTCAAAAAAGACCTCAAGCTGCTCCTTCTCAACAAATACCGTGGTTCCTAATTAACTGCCACTGGCTATTAATTCCTACCCTGCCTTATCAGTATTGATCCCATCCACTTCTTCCAGCTCTACTATCTTCGATCTGCTGTTTGATCTAGACCTTCCTTGTTTTACCCCACTTATAATCTGCTCCAGGTGTTCAAATTGTTTTATCTTGTTATTTCAATGTACCAAAGCTATATTTCAACTTTGTATTATCAAAACTTGTAAAGCGCTTGGATACTCTAGGGTCCAGTCAGCGATATATAAAACCTTCTAAATATATAAAAAAAGTATATGGTTTGTGACTCTAGATCTAAAAAAGAAGGATCTTTACTGATTGAAGGCAGGCGTATCAAAAGGGTTTCAGACTTCCCCCTATTTGGGGGTTGTTTTTAACCGGAAATCCGTCTGGTTGCCTTGTATAGCAAACAGGGTTCTCCAATTTAACCAAGCAGTGGGAGCTCTGTTTGCCTTCGCCCAGAGAGTGGGCAACCAACCAGTCCAGCCCCTATTTGAAGATTTTTCAGCGTAAATGTCTTCCGATTTTAATGTAAGGTGCCAGGGTGTGGGATGATAGAGAGGTTTCTTCGATCCAGGCAGAAAAGAACCACTTCTGCCGTCGGCTCCTCGGCCTTCCAACCTCGACCCCGCATTTTTACCTCCGCGAGGAACTGGGCATCATCTATTTCTCAGATTTAATCAGGGTGGCCTCGCTAGTCCTCTGTGTCTCTGCTTGGGCTAATAAGTCTATTTCCCTCAATAGAATGGTCATACTTGATCGTCTGGGTTGCGATAAGGGTTTTACCATTCCTTGGCGGAATTACGTAAAGTCCTTGTGCCAAGGCTTTTGGTTGGGATGGTATGTTTTCATCTGCTTCGTCCCTTACCAAAGCTTATATCCCTAAAGTTAAACAACTTCACTTTTTGAGATCTCTATAGCCCTCCAGGGAGCAGGAACAGTTAAGTAAACCCAGCTTGAGAGAGTATGCAATTATTCAAACAAGCCATTTCCCGAGCACTACTTGTGCTGGGTTTAGATCCCTAGATTAGGGACCATAAGATCTCTGCTCTGCTTTTCCCTGGGTCAATATGATACTAGCTCCGTTTTAGTTTGTCGCTTTGATGAGTCTAGGGTGCAATCTCTTGAGCACTTTGTTTTCTTTTGCAAATATTACGTACTGTTTACCCGATAGTATTTTGAACCTATTTTAAATATGTACGGATTTCGACAACGCAAGCCAGCCTTGTTCTTCTACGATAATTGGCTAATATCCAGGTCTGTTTAAGTGTTGGTAGCTTTCTAAAATCAGCTGTTTTTAAACTGAAAATGTTACCTGTATGATTGATTGTTTCTAACCATGTTTTGTTTTTATGTTTGTGATGAACTGCACAATATCTGTGTTGCTTTTATGATTGGTTTTAAATAGTCGAATAAATCTTTTTATGACGATGATGATACCCATCTACCACAGAAAAACATTTCTCCTGGGCTCTGCAGCAGACCCAGGAGTATGGGAAAATGTAATTATTATCCCTTCTGAAGCAAGATTGTGTTTTGAAGCCAATATTAGCATCGCCGTTACCTTTAGGCAAAACACTGCTATGTGGCCTATAAAACTATTAAGTATTACGCATAAAAATTAAAAAAGCTTAACTAAACAATTTCAACACACTTCACCCCACATTTACTACAGTGTTGCTCGCGTGCTCGTACAACGAAATGAGATGCATTGGATAGCTTTAATTTACTTTGCATTTAAATGGTCACGGCACTAAACTGTGTGGTATCGAGCGATCTATAGTGCAAACTTTAATAAATGTGGGTCTTCATTCATTATTCCAGTATCCATCACGTTCCAAATTGTCCCCAATAAAGTAGAAATATAAAGCCACAAAACTTACTTTAGATTAAAAGGATCATAGTCAGTCGATGATCTTGAATCTCGAGGAGTCAAGTATAGGAATCCAAGATGACCGTTCTCGGAAATTATTTGAAAAATCTTCAAAGGATCTCGAATGTCTGCTTTTATTACATCTTCTAGCGATTCAAAAGTAGATGGAGGAGATGGGAGCCGCCTCTCAGAAACTACTCTTCCAACAGTAATCCGTGGTTGCTTGGGAGGAGTAGGGGATGGTATGCAAACACGTTCCATCTTTATCTGAAAAGCAAAGTAGAATTTCATAGAGATTTATACAAATGCCCTTTTAGATCAATACCACCAGAACGACCCAGGAACTTCTAAATTAAATAGCAGGTTTTAATGGAACTATAAAAATCGTTTCCATTTCGTTTTCCTCTAGAGAGGAAATTCAAGAATTTAGAAACTATAAATTGAATGTAAACCTACTGCACATGATAATCGTCCCTGATTTGGAAAAATGGTCAGTTTAGCATTATCCAGTATAGAAGCTGCAGTGGATTAGAAGATAACATATGAGGCAGACAACAGTTCCAAAAGGTTTAAAAAGGTTGCCCTTAAAGCTCAAAGTCCTACCCCCAATCCCCCAACTCATGTGAGCTTTTGAGGTGGTTCCTAGTGTAGCCAGGCCCGGACTGGCAATGCCGGGCACCGGGCAATCCCCCGGGAGGCTGCTAGTGGTGGGGGTCGGTTTTTTGGCCGGGGGCCGGTTTTGTTGTTGGGGCCGATTTTTTTGTACACAGTCACTAGTACAGTAGTCACTGACTCGTCACTACAGTACTCTGCTGCGCGGCGGCGTGCGTCTGCGTGACTCTCACTCTTTCCTCGCTCCGCGCAAAAACTTAATCAATCTCTGCTGCTAATCAAATAATGCATTGGAGTGCGAGTGCCATTTTAGGGGGTGGGTCGTGCGCGCACGTGCAGCACGCAGATGTCTCCGCCCGGTGCCCGCCGCCGCGTCTGTGTGGTCTCTTAGTCTTCTTCAGTTCACCCACCTTAGGGGGGTGGGGGTGGGGCGGGCGCGGCTGGTGGTGACATGCGCATTAGGGCTCACTCAATAAAAAGTGCGCGTGAGTGACCCGCATTCCAGAGAACTAAGCCAGACGACGAGAGAGGCCCTCTCTTGGCACCGCCCCCATAATTTAATTATTTCTAGCCCTGGCCTCTGCCTGTCCCAGTGTCCCTGCTGCCGAATGTCTGCTGCCCGCAGGTGAGTGTCATTTGCGTTTTTGCACATTGTTTGCATTTGCAATCAGATAATATATTACACAATACCACAGCAGAAGCCAGAAGGTGCAGTAGGAGCGCGGGGTCAACGCAGGTAAATAACCGTAGGATCGAAGTACATGTAGGCAACTGCGGGAGGGGCAGAGCTGAAGTCTTAAGACCAGAGGGCCACAGTGGGGCAGGAACGAAACGTGCATTGTTTGTATTAGCTCCATTGTCATTTATGGGGGGCAGCTTATTGGAGACATCATTTCACATCGTGTGCGTGTCAGCTCGTTTTTATTGTTTGCCTTTGTAACATTAAGTTGACATTTCATCAAGAATGCTGTTCAGGTTATGTGTGGAGTTATTAAACATAGCGCTAAAATGACGAGGCCGGCGCCGCGGCTTTTTCTGCACAGCCGCATCGCCCCATTTCTGTTTTCTCTTTTCTATGCGCTTTGCTGGGAGTGCCTCTGCGCCCTGGTCTCTAGGGCTGCCCTGCCACTGGCAGGTAACCAGCTCACATGAGCATTACCTTTACCTGTCACCAGCAGGCAGATGGCAACACATGGACTATAAGGGGTCGGCATCTGGAGGGTGTAGAACAGAGGGGGGGGGGGGGGGGGGGGGGTGGATAGATTCATCATGGCACTGTGGGCCGGGCCGGGATTAGACAAAAGGTTTTTCCAAGTTTTGCTTTCTGCACCTCATGAGCGAACTGACAAATCTTGCCTTTCTTGGAAATGTTGTACATTAGCTCATGTGCTGCAGAAAGTGTGATTACATTCAGACACAGGGGCACAGCTCTGATCTGGGCCTGCGCAGGCATGCCGTGCACAAGAGGAAAAGAGAACTGTATTATGCCTGTTTTCAGTTAAACTGGAAGAGTTGTATGAATTAGAACATGAGCTGAACGACAGCATAGCTCGGAAGAACGTAGGTATGATTGCTATGGCGGTATTTTTATTTTATTTTTTATTGCAGTTTTATATAGCGCGTACTCGACTCGAAGGTATGAAAGCACTTTACATGGGGAGATTAAGTGATTTGCCACTTGGCAGGCCCTCTAAAATGTATCATAACATCAAATTTGTTGGCACGTGTTAATGACACAATCAGCTTCTAAATGGTATCGCTATCCTTCTGCTTCAGAGGAATTCTTCGAATGAGCAGGAAGTCGGTTACTTGTTATTTTTTTGCAACCCAAATGTATTGGAGCCCTTTACTTGAGCACCAGTCACATTACAAAGAAACACATTCATTTTTAGTAGGCACGGGGAGATGAAGTGATTTGCCCAGAATCACAGGATGTTGAGCTGACGCCGAGGCTCGAACCCGGTTCCCCAGCTCCAAAGTCGGCAACTCTGGTTGTTACGCCACATCTTCTCCTTTGACACAACAATGATAGACATCCACTGGGAAACAGCAGATTTAAAGGCGCTGTCCAGGAAATGATGTCAAGATAGGTCTCAGATCCCCATCAGACGTCAACAAACAAAATAGCATTCTAAAATGGCTACGTACGGTTGGTGCGGGTTAGTGATGCCGACTGGGTCAATAAAACCGTATTTTTTCCTCTTCTTTGGGTGGCCCGTTAAAATAGGCAAAAAAGCAGAATGGGAGTTGACAAAATGAAATGAAAGCAGATGGTGATCTGTTAACCGAGATTCTAGGCGGGAAATGCATGTTAACACTCAATTAAGGCCCAGTCTGGGCCTTGGCCTATAACTTTTTGTTTATTCCCTGGCCCAGTTTTGTGCCGGCAGCACAGGCGCACAGCACCCTAGAGCCCTGGACCCTGAGTGTGGATTTATTTGTGAGCAGGCCTGCCTGCTTTGGTTCCTCCTCCCACAGGCCGCCCACTGCCCCCAGCAGTGCAGCACTGAATTCAAACCCTGATGAGCTCAGGTCAGATTCTGTAAAAATGGGTTTTCTTTTCGTCAGGGTCAGGTGTTGTCTGTTGTTCGTGTGTGTGTCAGACTCCGAGCAGGGCCAGGCCAGCTGAAATGTTCCGAGCCAGCAGGCAGGATACAGGTTGTGTGCTCCCTTTGGTGGCGCTGTGCTGCTTGACTCTTGGGGGCTGTAACTGGGGCAAAGGTTGGGGTCAGCAAGTCTGCTTAAAATATATTTTTCATCACAAGCCCAAACTTGGGGCTTGTGCTGAAAAATACATTTTAAGCAGACAACAGGGCTTTCCAGTGTTTTTTTTCTTTCATTTTTACACGAGTGAGTCGTTTTGTTTTGATTTCCACTGGCCACTGGTGTTGCCGCTGGCACTTGCCGCTTAGGCTAACGTGTAAATTTCTAGGAGCCCTCGGTGCGCTCCCTTGATGCTGGCTCAGTTGGTTCGTGACTTACATTTTTTTTAAATTGTTCGGATTTCAGTCCGAATTTCACAAGAAAGGAGTTTGCGCTGTTAAGATGCGCACTTGTGTGTTCACTGTTCAGTGTTCACTGTTCAGTGTTCACTGTTCAGCGGATGGTTCACTTCTACAAGATGCAATCGGGCCACAGTGACGGTAGCTGCAGTTCCCAGTGTGCAATCTGACAGAAGTTTTCGAAAGAGACTTGCTGTTTCACAGTACCCAATCCCTGTGTTTTCTATGATGTTTCTATTTCAATGCCTAAGAAACACAATATCCAGCTGAATAGTATTCGTGTGTTTTTGGCCTCAGAAAGCTGAAAAGGCAGGGTCTGCCTTTCATCGATTCCAATCTGTAACAAATTTGCTGCACAGAGTTCTCTACAGAAGGCGCAGTGTTAGGCAAATGAAATCACCAATCCTCTGATGACATCACAGAGTTGATCTCTGATCCCAGCCCAAGCCCTTCAACAGCCTCCTACTTGCTCCTAAGGGCCCAGGGGCAGCAAGGGCAAGATCAGATGTGGAAGCTAGAACTGCTACCTCACACGGTGTGAGCGTGTGTCACACTATTAGTCCCTTCACATGGTCGGCAAGAGCTGTTATCATAGTGCTAGACAAGGTGAGCTGGAAACCCTTGCACAAAGCAGCCTTCCAGCTTGTGTGTGGAGGCTCTGCATTGCTGACGTCCATAAAGGGGGTTGCAACCTCCCTAGGAAATTAGTGGTAGCCTCTGAAGCTTTTGCTAGAGTTTTAGGGGAGAGGCTCCTTGTTTATGCCCCCTCCTCCTCCTCTCTCTTATAGTGAAAAGTTTTTAAAGTCGTCAGGTGTGGGGCACTTCACACACTAATAGGTCCTTTAAAACCCTCCTTAGTTTATTTTCTGCTCCTGCCTTCTCCATTAGCCCTGATGCAGGGGTAGAAACCAACAAGGGCAGTGCCACCACGAGTACCCAAGGGCCCTTTACCACCACTACCCAGTGCTAAAGTGCTTGCGCTCTTTCCTTTCAAACATGGTCAAATTGGCTTACACCGAATTGGCAATTTTAATTTACTTGTAAGTCCCTAGAAATGTGGTTCTACATGTACCCAGGGACTGTACATTAAATGCTGCTAGTGGACCTGCAACACTTATTGTGTCACCCACTTAAGTAGGCTATTTAAAGATGTCATGTCAAGGCCAGGGCCTTTGTGTTAATTCATGCTTTCTGGCCAGGGTGCCATGCCATTTGAGACATTTCCATGCCTTCTGTCAGCCTGGGTGGTTATGTGTGACATTTCCATGCTTTCTGGCCTGGGTGCTTAATTATGTGGACTATTTCCTTAGTTTCTGGCCTCAGTGACCTGGAGGCTCATGTGAGACATTTCCATGCTTACTGGCCTGAGTGCTTGCTCGCTACACACCATGTGGGGGGCTGGTCTCACTTTTACTTTGTTCTCTCTGATTCACTTCTTGTGTCTATTTTTGGGGCTCTCTGAAAGAATGTCTATGGGTACATATGACTGGGTGGGTAACCTGGTGCTCTTTAAGGTCATCACCTACTATTTAATGTGCTTTGAAAGTTGATACAATTGAATATGTAATGATAAATGTGCTGTAAAATTCACCATTTTGATCTGTCGTTTTCCAAAATTTTCGTGGGGGGAGATAGCGGTCGGGCTCGCGTGCTGCTCGCGGTCGCTACGCGCCCGACGGGGGCTGGTCTGCCAAAATTTGCCAGGGCTGCTTTCAGTTCCCAGTCCGGCCCTGAGTGTAGCCACGGCAGAGCAGAGGCTCTGGACCTGATCTGGATTGCTACAAAGACATGCACTTCCATGGACAATAAGCTCCTTGCAGATGGCAGAGGAGCACAAGGGGATCTGTCAAGACCATGGCTGTATGTGGTTCACCTTTGTTGGAACACAACCTCAATACAAAGGCAATTCCAAAAAATAGATAAGTATGGAGAAGTTAGTATTACATTTAATATAAGGGTCTATGATTGAAGTAGACTCACAACAGATTCACCGGCAGCCTGCATCCATTTCTAGCATATTGGGCTGGCCATGCTTGATTATATTTGGATTTAAATTGCAAATTTCCATCAAATCAGGAATTATGAGGTATTGCCTACACTCGTCAATGATCACGCTATGCTAAAGTTCATTTTGCACATATTAAGCTCCCTTCGACCAAACGGGTCTCCAATCGGTACCCAGGAGGATTTAGAACCAATCATATGGATTAGATAGTAAACTGAGGCACAGGATAGTTTAGCACCCCCGATGGAGCACTACTTGGAGGAATTCTCAGCTAAGGCCAGAAGGGACCCGAATAGCTTGAGTCATGGCTGGCCCTATTAGCACAACTCCACGAGGCCACAAGGGTAGGAAGGGCTTCAGTTAAACCCAGAAAGTGTGTCTCACAGAACATCCAGCTTGCAGAGTAAGTAAACCATGAAAACCAAATTGAAGAAGTGCTTTAGAGTTCAACATCGCGCTACAGAAATCTCCTTGGAAACCCTTGTTTAGATCCTTATGGAACTCATTGGACATTTACTTCAATACACACAAACCTCCGTGATTATTCATATATTATTGGTATTCTCTGTAATATTATATCTATATTATTTGATGCTTTGACGGTCATCATTTTATACCAGTTCCCCATTATAGGATTGATTCTCTTGTCGTCTTGCATATGGTCGTTTTCTCTTTTCTTTTCCTTCTGTTTCTTTAGGGATTCTTTTTATCTTTCTGATTTTCTTTTCTCTATTCCTTTTTTTTCTTCTTCATTCTTTTTCTTTCTCTTAGTTCTTCTATTGTTGTATTTTGGGTTTACAAGGTTTGGATTATTAACTTTGCTAGTTTGCTAATTTTATGCGATGATCAATTGTTATTCCAGCATTATAATATTACGTTTATACATTGATCCAAACTTGTGTTTTTGGTTGTTTTGGTATATAGTTGAAAAATGTAATAAAGTATTTGAAATTAAAAAAAGAAGTGCTTGAGAGAACAATGTTGCAATAAAGGCGGCAAATTATAAATCAAAAGCAAAATCCGATCTCCAAATACTGAATACAGAGGAAAGATCTAAGTTAAAATAAGAAAGAGGCAAAAAATAAATTGGCACAACTTTGCGAAAGTTTAAGATCAAAAGACTCCAAGACGTTTTGGTGCCTGATCAATAGCATGACAGCCCACGAGTCCTTCTCAGCAGTGGTTAGTATTGCTCCCGCTAGCTGGGTAAAATACATCGAGAAACTATACATCAATGACAGTCTAGCCAGACCCAAGTCAGTTTTGCCATACCTTGGTTGAAGGGACTCCAACATTCAAGTATTAATCAAATCCGTCGAGAACGCCATCAGCCTCATGCAGCCCACAGGAGCTCTGGGCCTGAACGGTCTGCAGGCCTCAGTTTTTAAACTGGCCCCCAACAAATTAGCAAAAATACAGATTCTACTTTTCCAATCATGCATCGTAAGTAGCTCCACGCCTGGATGGGCTCTTGATTAGTCACAATCCACAAAAGGGGAGACTTTAAACTGTGAGAAGGTGGCCTGATATATGCTGTCCACAAGTTCTAGTGGGCACCTTGAATCAGTCCAAACAACTCCTTATGGTGATATGTGAAAGCTATCCTAGTGGTAGCTATGGAGAGCAGCCTTCAGGCTAAGTCTTGAAGGAATGTAAAGCAGCTTGTTTTACCAGTCTATAATCTCTTGAATGATCAAATGAAAAGACAACCACACCAGGTATATATTCAAAATATAGGTATTTAAGATAATACACACCCCTCTAGTCTCTTTATGAGACAGGAGTTCGAAGTACTTTAGTTACAAGTGTTTAAGCATCAGTAAAAGCACAAATACACGTTTGGGCCCTAGGGGCGTACCAAACCATATACTAAAAAAGTGGTATAAGAACTATGACTGAAATAGGCAGTGTGCCTATTACCTCTAGAATCGCTGGGACCCCAAGGAACCACCCAAGGTAGTGACACAGGGGACCCACGGGAGCCGTATGCAGTGTGGAAACACAACCACGGGTTCCTGTTACTTTCTATGGGGAATGTCGCGGTTGGAATTTTAAAGATTAGGGACACTTCTAATCAGACTAGGACCAAACCCTTTTGGACTTAGACAGTTCTAGGGCTAGCACCCTCGAGAGTACCGGAGTACTTGAGTTACCTCACCCAGGGAAGCCGGGAGCATAGGTGTCTTTTGGTGTCGGGTCGCGTCGTCGATTCCAATGGAAGCATGCAAAGAACTGCTGCTGCCGTGAAGAGGAGAAGTGTCCGGAGAGATCCAAGCCTGGATCTAGGATGTAAGGAACCTGAAAGCAGAGGGTACAGAGTCTGGGTCGCTTGCCAGTGACCTAGGGCAGGATGGACCAATGCCCACAGATGTCTGGTGCTTCAGGTGAGTTGACGGGTGTCTTGACTCTTCAGCCACGAGGTCCAGAAGGCGTCGACGAAGTCCACGAGACGGATTCGAGCTGTCCCACGAAGTTTGTCGAGTGCTGTGGTGTCGGCGACCAGAAAGGACCCAACAAGCCTTGGCAACGGCAAGTCTCAGGAAATCAGAGAAAGGACTGCGGTGCAGACCAGCAAGGTCTGATGGACTCACCCAGCAAGGGTGGAGCAACCAGAAAAGCCCAAGTAGAAGTGGAATTGCCTTCGTGGGGACCTGCTAGCCAACGGGCTAGTGATCGCGAAGGAGCCTCGAGCAGTCGCACTTGGAGCTGGCCCACGGGTCACTCGTGGAGTGGAGGCTAACAATCTTCGATGCAGGAGGTGCTCAAGGCTGGGGCTACTCGGAGCCCAAAGCACAATTTCGAGGCTGACAAGGAAGGTGTTGTTGCTGCAAAAATTCACGGTGTCCAGGGGTCACGGTTTCACGTTACCCACGATAACCACGGGCCTCAGCCTTGCTGTGGACTCAGGGTAGCCTCTGGGAAGTCTGGAAATCCACCTCTGGGGATGCGGAGACTTCGCAGTCCGGCGGGAGCTTCAGTAATGCAGACCGGTCAGTTGCTTCTTTGGTGCCTGCCAAGCAGGGGAGTCAGTCCTTGACCCCAAGGGAGATTTCTTCCATCTTCTAGTCGTGATAGAAAGTCGAAGGTCCAGGATATATGTTTCAGAGGTTCGTCCAGGGTAATCTAAAGTCCTAGGGACTGGATTCCTATACTTATACTAAGTTTAGGAGATGGACTAACTCTAAGGCTTCACCTATGAGTGGGCCTGGGGTGGGGGTGGTTACACCCCTTCCCCTTTGTCCAGTTTCGCACCAGAGCAGGGGCTGAGTGCCCCTATCAATCGGTTTGAACTGGGCTATGCACAGGGACACCTTGTGTGCCCCAGGCAGTGTCTCAACAGCATTCTCTGAATGCACCCACATCTGCCTGTCTGGGGAGGTGGTTACACCTCCCTGTGACAGGAAACCTATTGTCCAGGCCTCCCCTGCCGGAGTTTCCCCCAGCAGCAGGAGGCGAGACCCGTGTCTGTGGCAGTGGCATCCATTTTGTGATGCCAGGGCTTTGAAAGGATTTAACCGGGTTTAGCCAGTGTGAACATGTCTCTCCCTCTAGAAGGGTGGAATGCTACCCCCAGCGCCAGAACTGGCAGAGGGGGGTAGTATTCCAAAGCGTTTGACACCAAACACGACATGTTTTGATGCAGCCAATCCAAAGTTAGCATTACCGCGAGGTTATAATGCACTTAAAGAGTATATGGTATGGCTGTATCAAAGAACAGGCATAAGGAAGTATTTCCGAATGCTGCAGTGTGCACCCTCTCACATAAAACCAAGCACTCTGCCTTCAGGATTGGCAAGGCCTGCCATAGGAGTGGCTTATAGGTTTATATGTGTCTGTATAAGGTAGTGATATAGGTAGCCTATACCACAGTAAGGGGTGCAAGCACACCCTTACCCAGGCTGCAGTAGCAGACCTGTGGTGTCATTTTGGAGTGCTTCCCAGGGGTGGCATAATACATGCTGCAGCCCCCGGTAGGCCTCTGAGGTACCTATGCCCTAGGTACATAGTATACCATATACTAGGGGCTTATAAGGCACTCCAGAACCCAATTAGATATGTACCTAATGTACATGGAAACCATTTTACAGAGGAAGCAGATAGACTGGGGCTCTGAATAGCAGGATCCCAGTCCAACTAAGTCATAACCCAGCAAAACACCAGGAAAAAAGTGGGGGCAACCATATAGTCAGATTCCACCTTCCTACATAAACCACCTGAGAACTTCAGGCTGATTGCACTGATTGATGTAGAGGGCAAATGCTACACAAGAATATTAAAACAAGAGTTGCAAAAAAGGTCCAGGGATTTCCATCTAATTCCCTCCATTCAAATAGGCTTTCAGAGGGGCTGTAACATAAAAGACAACCTCATGTGTTTAACGCACCTATTGATGAAACCGTGGTGAAAAAAGCCAAACTATTATACCCTGCATTTATTGACTTTACTACCGCCTTTGGCATCATGCCAGGAGAAAACCTCTGGGCCAAACTAAACAAATGGGTAATTTCTTCATCTCTGCTCAATGCCATATTTACACTGTATTTGCGCATTTGAGTCAAAATTAAAGTCAGTGCAAGTTGGGCAACATCTGGTAAAAACGACACCAACAAAGGGTTAAAACAAGGGTGTATGTTGTCGCCCTTATTATTCAACTTGTATCTGACCTAAAAAGCCATCTATTGGCTTACAAAGATTTCTTGACATACCGGCTAATTACTGCGAGTTGAACAACTTGTCCATCAATGTAACCAAGACAAAGGGCATGATTGTCAGTCGCAAATTAATAAAAGAAGCGGGTCTTGGTTTCTTAAAAAATAAAAAAATAAAAGGATCACTTGGGAAGGGGACTTCCTACAAATATATAGGGATATGGTTGATGAAAGAGTTCGAATCACCCCACACATCACGGCCCATCAAAACTCTGTCAAATCCTTGAAGTGGGCTTTCTGCAAACTGCATAGATCCATGAAGAGCGACCCAACTTAAGCACATTAATGAAGGTGGCAACAAGCAAATTAATGCCATCAGTGGCGTACGGTGCATCGTTTTTTCAACATAGGCTTGTCGACCGGCTGGACACCGTTCTAATGAACTGTTCTAGAAAAATCTTCTCCCTACGGACTGCACCTTGAAAGCTCAATTCCGACTTGAATTCAACCTGCCAAGTCAGCATCAGCTATTGAATGCAAAGTTCCTGTCCTATTGCCTTAAACTGAAAAGGGCCACGGTCAGGAACCTAAAACACCCCCTCCAGTCGGCAATAACACGGGGAACTCTTTATAACTAAAGTATTTGAACAGTTTATTGATTAACTTGGAAGCACGTGATCATTTTGGCTGACCTTAACAGGAAGACCCCTAAGGGAAAATTGTATGGCAGTTGGGCCGCCAACTTTTATGCTCTGGGGACGCGGCCAGTGTACTCGTACCATCACCCTGCAATTGGTCTGAAGAAACAACTGATGATATTAAGATTTGGGCTCATTCCCTTGAGAGCCTATTGGTTTAGGAGGTTGTGCCGTGACACGGACAAACGATGCAGATTGTGTCACATGGGATTAGACAGTCTCATCCATGCAGTTTGCATTTGTAAGGTGCTATTGCCTCACAGGAAACATTTGCTACATACACCCTAACTTTAAGTAATTGAATATGCATACCTGTAATGAGGCAACTCAATGCTACTTAAAGGGGTAATCCATCCAGTTGTTGGCCCCTTTTTCTAAAATTACTACAAGTAGCCATCTCAGTCCTCTCGACGGCCCCAGTAGCATCATACCCCTTGGGAGTCTCGAATCCTTTAGTGGCTCTGACTAACAGTGAAACAGGAAAAACAGGCAATGAATGAAAGCACTTTTTCTACCGTGACAGCTGTTAGGCATTCCCGCAAATTAGTCCTGGGAAAGAGTTGGCATTTCGAGCACTTTGACAGTATGTTTCAGCACTTCAACTTGCACTCTAATTAGTGCTTTAATCGGCAGCTAATATGTCTGTTCAGAACTACATTGCACCTTTAGCACTTAAAAACATCTACAGCAGCCGTCAAGTAGTTTGTTTCCTTTTCTTTTAAAGTCTGGCACAGTTTAGCCCTAGGAGCTTAAAATTTCTCTGCGGCTCTGACGTTTGGTAACAGGGAAAACGGGCAATGATTAAAGCACTTTTCTGACAGGGACAGTGTAGGAAAGTGCCCCTTTTTGCATGGTTACCCCCCCACACACGTTTTGCCTGACATCTGATGCAACCTGACTTGATGTGTACTGGGTCCCCGCCAAACAGGCTCTCAGGGCCTGTGTTCTTTTCCAAAAACGGTACCTTTGTACGCACAATTGGCACATCTCTGACCACAGGTAAGCCCCTTGTAAAAGGTACCATGGGTACCAAGGCCACTGGGACTAGGGATGGCCTCCCTTAGAGGTTCTGTACCTTAACACTGCCATTGCAGGCTGCATGATTTGGTTACAGAGAAAAGTGAAAAGTCGACATGGCACATATCCCTGTGTGTCATGCCTGCAACCCACTGCCTGAGGCTTAGGTAAGTCACCCCTCTGGCAAGGTGCACTAGCCCCAGGTGAGGGTACATGGACATGATCCCTGTACCCCTTCAGTGTCTAAGTCCATTCTTAGACATTGTAGTAAAGCCATAAAGAGTATATGGTCTGGGAGTTGGTCATTACGAACTCAACAGCTCCATAATGACTTTACAAACACCTGGGAAGTTTGGCAGCAAACTTCTTATCACACTAAACCCACACTGATGCCAGTGTGGGATGTAATTTCAAATGCACTCAGAGGGCATCTTAGAGATACCCTCTAAAAATGACCAGCCTCGGTGTGGTTCATGAATGGCTGCCCGCCATTGGCCACCACCAGACAGGTTTCTGGACCCCAGGGTAGAGAGCCTCTGCTCTCTGAGTCCAGAAATAAAGCCTATCTTGGGCAGAGATGTCATGCCTCCTCCCCAAGGATGGACTGGTTCCACGTAGGGGAAGCTTCAAAGGCCTGCCGCCTTTGTAAGCTTTCCCTGCCTTTTGCTGCCCCCCAGCAACTTGCTCCCCCCGGTTCTACCCCCCACTTTGGGTGGTAGAATCGGTGGGAAAACCAAGCTAGGAGGAGAGGTGTGACCAGCTTTGCTAACTCCACCCCTCAGATGGGGGAGGTGAGGTGAAGCACACATCTCAGTCCCCTCCATCTTGAAGATGAGGGAACCCAACCAATTAGGAAGAGGCTCCTGCCCCCCTCACATGGAGGGTGGCCTAATAGGGGGGTGTACCCACTCCAAGGAAGGGACCCATTTGTCCCGACCTCCACACCCCTTTTAACGCCCCAAAATCTAGTATTTAGGGGTCACCCTGAGCCTTGCCTTCTCAGATTCGAAGAAGAAAGAAGAGGGACCGAAGAGCTGTGCTGACCCAGGAAGAAGAGGACAACTACTGCTTTGGCCCCGGCCCTACCGGCCTGTCCACCTCCGACCTGCCTACAGCAAAGAACCCAGCATGTCCAGCAGCCCCCCAGAGCCTGAAGGACCTGCCCTGCACTCACCTTCCAGACTCTGTCTCCTGTGAGCACTGGATTTGCTCAACAAAGACTCCAAAGACCAGAATCCGGATTCCGGCGACTCCACAATTCTGCACCACTTTGCACTTGAAGCCCACGGCCCGAGTTCGAGTAGCCCAACACCGCGAGGAGGTCTCCCCAGCCATCCTGATTTGGGATCTAGTGATCCCTGACCTCCCTCAAGCCTCAAGACGACGCCGGCAGCCTCAACTTGATGGGTGCCCCCAACCAGAACTGGTAAGAAAACCAGATGCCAGAAGACACCCCTGCACCCAATGCCCCAAGGCCTTGGGTGGCCCAAACAACGGTGTCCAGTCATCCCCCATAATCCAACTTTCCTTTCCAGCCAGTGGTTGCCTTCAGGTAGCCTCCCTGCCGAGCCTGCGGCAACTTTGCCGAACCAAGGCCTCCTTTGAAAAGCACAGGGTGCCCAACATCCCCTTGGCGCACTGCACCCAAACGCCTCTGAGCCGCTGGTGGTGCAGCTCCTGTGCTGATTGTCGGCCCTGTAGTGCTGACCTTAACCCAAGGAGCTTGGCTCCCACACCCGAGTGGCCTGCTCGTAAGCAGTCCCTAAACGAAGGCTCCCTTAGACCCATTGGCTAACATTGGGACCCTGCCTCGGCACTTGAGTGCCAACCTAGACCTTGGGGAACCTTGGTCCTCACCCCCAAAACTCCCACTTGTAAGATGCTTATTACCTGTGAAACCTTCCATAGGAACCCATGTTATAAGATTTTGGGCCTAAAATGTTCTGTGTTGTTTTGTATGGGAAAAACAGTAACTTGAACACAAGCAAAAAAAAGGCTTACTTATCGTGTATTGTGAGATCCTTCTGTGTGGTATCTAGCCATACCAACCCATTACTCAGAGTAATCTAAAAGTAACTAAAAAGTATTCTACAAGTAATTATTGTGTAATGTAGACTGATTTTCGAATCAATAGCAAGAGGATCGCAGGAGGAGTTGCATAATGTGGCCCCTTAAGGCTACAGATCAGGGTAGAAGGCTAAGGTTGCCCAGATCACTACGGATCATTTTTAGGAGTCCCTTGCTGTAAGGGGCAAAGGGGAACTGGATACTTGCGTCAAAGGGCAGGAAGCACCAGGGATCACCCTACACACTTTCAAGTTTATTTCTCGTGCTATTGGGGATCTCCTAATGGTGCCAGCTAGGGGCCGGAAAGAGCATGGCCCAAGGTGGTTCAACCACAGATGTTCAAGAGCAGCAAGGGAACTGAGGGCAGCATTACACACTAAGCCTAGGGACACAACCTCAGTGAAAGCATTTCGAAGACAATATAAGTTAGTACTAGCAAGCCACAAGGCCGTCTTGAGGGATGAAGCATGGACAAAGCTCACTGATGCCAGTACCCTAAATAATAGTGAAACATTCTGGGGCATAGTTTATAGCCCATTTTTGGCAGGAGATGCTGGTCAGTCACTTGATGCACACCTAAATGAGGAAGAATGGGTCGGCTATTTTCAGGAAATGTTTGCTAGCCAAACAGAAAATAGGTCACCGGACGGCCGGGGGGTAGGAAAGTCGGCTCTCGTCATTCATGCCGACAAGGTTAGAAAAGGTATCGAGGGACTGTTTAGAAATAAGGGCCCTGGTCCTGATGGCATACCCCCTGACCTCTTTTTGTCTAACCTCCAGCTGTGGGTGCCAGTCCTTACTTCCATCATTAATGCAGCTATCAGAGAAGCTCCACCCAGCTCCTGGGCCACAGCTATCATCATACCGATTTTTAAGAAAGGCAACAGGGATAGTACTTTTTGTTACAGGCCCATATCACTGTTGGATTCAACGGTAAAGTTGGTGGGCCGTATCTTTTTTGGATAGGCTAAAGACTTGGGCTGATGAAAACAACATACTATCAGATATCCAATTTGGCTTTCGCCCGGAAAGGTCAACAGTGGACCAATGCCTTAATCTGTACCTGATCTTAAACAAATACACGGTCGCACGACAAGGTATGGTCTACTTGGCCTTTATGGACCGGTCGTCAGCCTTCGACAGGGTGAACAGAAGCAAATGATGGGAGACACTTAGGTGTATGGGAGTAGATAACATTATCATCCTCTTTTTACAGGCGTTCCTTAGTGACACCAACGCGGTGGTTCGCTATACAAATGAGGGCAAAGTGACCGGTCAGTTTCCAAACTAGAGAGTGGTACGTCAGAGATGTATATTGGCTCCTTTTTTGTCTAATCGATATATCAAAAATTTAGAGAAGGATCTGTTATCTATCCACACGGATTTACCCCAGGTGGGGCCTGTCGGTACTATTGTATGCTGATGACACAGTTTTTATGGCCCGGACCGCTGGGGGGTTGTAATCACTACTTTATTCCTTTGTGTTCTTTATGGAAGACCGGGACCTGTTAGTAAATAACTCCAAGTCCAATGTGATGCAGATAGGCCAGAGGCTAACAAAGTCCTTTAATTTCAAGGTAGGGACTATCCCTGTTCCTAAGACCAGTGCCTTCTCCTATTTAGGAGTTATATTGGATGCCAAATTACACTGGAGCTATTAAAATTAAAAAGCAAACAGGGGGCTCTCCTTGCAGATTTATAAATCTAGGTGTGTCTCTTAGGCAGTATATGGCAGTGAGATCTGGGGCTATGCCCTGCACAGGGAGCTTCAAATAGTAGAAAACAGGTTTTTGAGACACTTATTATGTGGCCCGCAGGGTACCTCTACTTATATCGTTCCTAGCGAATTGGGTGTGCCCTATTTGACAGACTTGTTGCCTCTCCGCCCCTTATATTATTGGATCTAACAGTGCTCATCGTATTCCTCGATTTAACTATATACAGGAAGGATTAAGGAAACTAGGCAGACCAGACCTTTTATGCACTCCTGATAATGTGTGTAGGAAAGACCTACTTTGGGTAAAGGAGTCCTTCTATAGACGGAGGATGCTGGATAGAGAAGAATGTGAGCTAAGGCAGCCAAGTGTACATAGACATAACCTTCTGAAAACTGCCCTTACTACAGAACCTTATCTCCTAGGGATTCCCAGTTCACATGACTGCTTTTTATTGACTAGATTTCGATTGGACTTTTGTAGGAAGGTGGAATCTGACTAATGGTTTCCCCCAACTTTTTGCCCGGTATTTGAGTGGTTTTTGACTAGTCTGGCTGGGATCCTGCTATCCAGGACCCTAGCCTATCTGCTTTCTCCCTAAAACTAATGTGAAGTACCCTAGGTACAAACCAATTGGATGCTGAGGATGCCCTGACAGTCCCTTGTAGATGGTACCCTAGGTACCCAGGGCATGGGTCCCTCAGTAGGCCTACCAGGGCTGCAGCACTTATTGTGCCACCCTGGGACAGCCATACAAACTGACACCACCAGACCACTACTGTAGTCTGGGTAAGGCGGTGCTAGCACCCCTTACAGGGATATAGGTACCCTATATCCCACCCCAATACAACACATGTACTCTCATGGGTCACCCCTATGGCAGGCCTTGCTAATCCTACAAGGCAGGGTGCTGAGGTATGTGTGAGGGGGGACCTTTACATGAGTAGGACCTCCCTGCAACCTTCGTAAAATCATTGCTGGGTTGTTTGTAGTGTAGCCATACCATATACTCTTAACCGCATTATAAGTCTATCGCGATAACGCGATAACTTGAGAATGGCTACACAGAACCATATCGTGTTTGGTGTCAAACATGTAGGAATCATACCCCCAGTCCAGCCATGGGCATGAGGGTACGATTGCCCCCTGCTAGAGGGGCGATATGGGAAAAGCGGCAGAATTGAGACACCAATTTAAAAGTGCACATGTAGTACAAAATGGCTACTACTCGCCACCCACACATCTCTGGCTGGCTGTTGCTGGGGAAAACCCCAGCCTCGCCAGCTGGACAATAGGGCTCCTGTGGCAGGGAGGTGCTAGCATCTCCCCAGACAGGATAATGTGGATTGGAACAGGGTGGGTGCACAAAATGTCCTTTCAGAGTTGCACGTAGGCAGCTGCAGAGCCCTCATTCTGCATACACCGCTTGGAACCGGTTCAGGGGCATCCTGCCCCTCGCCCAGGCGAGAAACACACAAAGGGGAGAGGGTGTAGCCACCCTTTCCCGCCTCACCACTCATTGGTGGACACTACTCTGGACACTCCTCTAATCTTGGGGATAAAGGTGAATAACGTGGCCCCAGAGCCTCAGATTAATCTTGAAGTTTACAGTCTTGACCTTCGACTTGCTGCTGCCCAGCTGACGGAAGAAATCTCCCTTGGGATAAAGGAGTTATCCCCCTGCTTGGCAGGCACCTGAAACACTGCAAGTGACCCGGTTGGAACCTCGCTGCTCCTACGGACTTCAACGACTTCCAGCACCCTTGAGGTGGGTTTCCAGCGCATCCCAGAGGCCAGTGAGTGTGCTCAACGAGTTTGGGCACCGTGGACCACGTGGGTGCCGAGATCCCCAATACCCCAGGACACCGGCCACCTCTTGCGTAGCACACGACCCTGACCAGTGGGGAAGTTGTGCTTTGGCCCGTTTTTGAGCCAACCACTCTACAGCAATTGTGCCAAAGACCAGCGCCCTAGCCCCCTCCGGTGGCCCGTGGGTGCCCTTTTACGCACTCCAAATTGCCGCCTCCCGCGGTCCCTTGTCTCTTGACTTGTGGGCCCCAGCGGAGGTCTATTTCAACAATCAAGAGTTCCCCTGGTTGCTCCAGGCCTGCTCTACAAGTCTCTTCAAAGGAGACCTCTCCCAGACCTCGTGGGTCTGTACTGTAGCAGATTTGTTTAGCTTTCGTTCGTTGCGGTTGCCAAGGCTTAGTGGATCCAATCCGGACATTAACACCGCAGCGAACCTCATCCGACATGGGACAGTTGCTCTCCCGAACCGGGCCTTCCTTGAAGCCTCCCGGAGCCCGTGGCTGCAGATCCAAGCTACACCACTTCGCACCTGAAGCACCCGACACCGAAGGGCTCTTTGCTTTGAGCCTCCTGGTCACTTTGCCGTGACCCAGACTCTGTCCCCTCTGCTTTCAGGTTCTTCTCTACAATCTTCACATCTTTGATCTTCACGGCATCATCGACGCTTTTGGCTAGCATCACTTTTGAACATTTTCCTATAGAAAATCAGCCCGCGACCCGACATCAGAAACGACCTATGCACCCGGCTTCCCTGGGGCGGGTAACAGTGGTACCTCGGTAATCTCGTGGTAGTGGGCTCCTCAAAAGCTTAAGTCTAAAGTTTTAACTTTGTACTCCTGCTAGAAGTGACTTTAATCTGTGTAATTTCAACCGCGACATTCTCCATAGACTATAATAGAGATCCCGATAGCAGCTATTTCCACTGCACGCGCCTTCCGTGGGTCACCTTCCTCATAACCTGGGGTGGATTCTTAAGGGGCCAGCGATCCTAAATGCCCTAGGCATTGTCTGTAGAATTGTCGTGGTTCTTATACCACTTTTTTGATATATGGTTTGTTCCCCCCCTGGGGCCCTGTGATTCCTGTGCTATTTATTGTGTTTATAAATGCTTGTTTGAATTGTAACTTTGCCACTAGCCTCATAAAGAGACTGTGGGATTCTGTCTAGAATAAATACATATATTTTATATATATACCTGTGTGGGCTACTCTTTCATTTGGTTATTCAAGAGGTTATTATGGTAAAACAATAAGCTTAACACTCCTTCAAGACTTAGCCTGAAGGCTACTCTCCACAGCTACCACTAGGATAGCTTTCTTTAAAGGTTGTCTTAAACCTACCATCAATAAGAGTCGAATTGGACTGGTGCAAGGTGTCCCTATAACTAGGAGACAGCATATGCCAGGCCAACTTCTCACAACTTTATCTTCTCCTTGCAAATCCCAGAGGGAGTAAGAAAGGTGAGATGTTGCTGCCCTGTGGATACAACGGTACGTCTCCACAGGACATGCTTCATTTTTTACGGTTTTTCAGTAATTACCAGGTGCCCAGGAAGTCCTTTGTATTCCCTATTTTACAACAAGCCAATTTTAATCAAGTACTACCTGCTTTCACTTTTTTATTAATGCTTTCAGGGAGAACGGTATGGTATGTTTTTAAAAGATGCAATAAGGCTCAGAGTGACCTGCAACTAACTTGAGGGGGTAAGGGAAAAATGGTTTCTGGAGTGATTTGTATTCTTTTAAAAACCGTTTACCTTATTTAAACTGTAGTATTTATGTGTGTTGTGATGTATTTCCGACTTTTGTTGTGCGACCACTTTCCTTTAATTAAAATATATAATATAATTAAGCTCAATCTGAGTGATATAAGTATCATGATTGGTTATTGCATTGCTATTTAATGAATGTCCCATTTATTTATTATGCATTCTTACCTCTGTAATCAAATGGTAATTAATGTTCTGTTGCAGCATGTGGGACGCTAGTACTGTGATCATGTAATTAATGTGTGTTAGACCTGGCACCATTGGCGTGAGTCTCCCTTCCATTTTTTCGCTGTGCCTCCTCTGTGTTTTTTGGTGATAGATGCTCTGGGCGCTGCACCACTGCCATCCAGTGCCGCAGCGCGGATGCTCCCTGTGTAAAGATGACATATGAATTGATGTATCCCTGATTGGCTTATTTGGTCTACCTGTTAGTCCCTAGTAATGTGGCCTGTGTGTGCCCAGGGCTGGTAAACCAAATGCTGCTGGTGGTCCTGCAGCGCTGGTTTGCGCCACCCACAGAAGCAGCTTGTAAAATGTGTCTCAGACCTGCCACTGCAGTGTCTGTGTGCAGTCTAAAACTGCCATCTTGGCTGTGAAGTGCACCCACTTCCCAGCTCCTGAACTTTCCCTTGGCATCATGTAAGCCACCCCTATGGTAGGGTGCATTGTATGCGTAAGGTAGGACATGCTCTGATGTGTGTAGCATGTCCTGGTAGTGAATTACACCCAATTTCGTTTTTCGCTACTGTAAGGCTACCTGTTCTCCATAGGCCAGAATGGGAGGTTTGGCTATTACATTCTATAGTCATAACTGACCCATAGAACATGGTAGAAAAACGAATTTAATATGCCTGAGCTCATAATATTAAAATACATCTTTTAGTGAAGTTTATTTTTATATTCTGTGTTTGAAAATACCACTTTTAGAAAGTAGGTATTTTCTTGCCTAAGCCTTCCAGTGTGCTCTGCTGTTATGTGTATTGGCTGTCTGGTTTTGGAGGGACAGGGCAGGCTGAGTCAGACCTGGGTTGAATAGAGAGATCTGCATTGGAGTGTGGCGAGGGGTAGCTCCTGGACCTGAATAGGGCTGTGCCTGGCAAGGTGAATGCTGGCTCCACCTCCCACTGTGCGTCTGATGGCAGACCCCCTCTTTCTGAAAGGAAGGATGCAGCGTGGTAAACAAAGTGTCCAGGGCTGGGCAGAACTGGTTCTGGCTGGGTTCAGTGAATTGTAGCTTCTGAGAACAAAGACTTTTGGGGTATTAAATATCTGTGCTGAAACCCCTACATGTTGTATTGCCCCTGGATCTCAAGACCAACCTCTGTCCGTGGAACTGAAGGAAGCTGCAGGAGAGGACTGTCCTTGTGTTGTGTGCTGTTCCCTGGATTGGCCTGCAGTAGTTGTCATTGGAGTGGAAATAAGAGGGAAAAGGAGCTGTTAGAGAACGTTTTAATCTTGAACCTGCAATCACCCAAGGGCTAGAGAGAGAACTAGGCTCCTGACTGAAGTCTCAGGCCCAGTAGACTTCATTTTGTCGCTAAGGCCTGTTAGCGAGCCGCTGCAGCCAAGGAGCGTCAAGAAATTAATTGCGTTGCTGCCGCTGAGGGTTCGCTGGCCTGATCATCGCCCGCACGTTTGCGGGCCTCAAAATTGTCGCTAAAGCCTGTTAACGGGCCGCCACAGCCGCGGAGCATCAGGAAATTCATTGCGCTGCTGCCGCTGAGGGCTCGTTGGCCTGATCATCGCCCACACGTTTGCAGGCCTCAAAATTGTCGCGAAGGCCTGTTAGCGAGCCGGCGCAGCCAAGAAGCGTCCAGAAATTAATCGCGTTGCTGCTGCTGAGTGCTCGCTGGCCTGATCATCGCCCCGCACGTTTGCGGGCCTCAAAATTGTCGCTAACACCCGTTAGCAAGCTGTGGCGACCAAGAGCGTGAGGAAAAACATCGCTATCCCGCCGTAGCGGCATTTTTGTGGATTATTGTCAACAACATCCTGAACTGTGAGTAAAAGGGTCGCAGAGACCATTGCCCTGAACTGAACTTTGCATTCCCCATTTGAATTATTTTTGTACAGTATTGTGGCCTTCTCGTTATTTGGTCTTGTGATAAGCTTATATATAAAGATAAGTATTTTTGATACCTACCTGTGTTTTGTCCCTTTGTAGTGTTCTTCACTGTATTGCTGTGTATGGTCATAGACGATTAACACACTGCCTCTGAGATTAGCCTAACTGCTCGTGCTACAGGGTGGAGCAGGGGTTGTCAAAGGGGTGCAGCCCTTCACTCTGACTTAGGAAAAAGGGTCCCTGCTTGGACAGTGGCCATCCACTGCCAACCAGAGACCCCCATTTCTAACAATGTGCATTACACGTTGAGGTAACTTTCCAGTGCAAAACAAGTTTTGTGCGGGAAAGTAATTTCAAAATCAACATTTAGCTGTAGTATGATTTACCTTTGTTACGCAAACCCAAAGTCTTAGTAAATATGCTCCTCGGTCTTTATCGTCATCTCGCAACCATGCAAACAATTTTCCTAGCACAATCAATCTAAGCTCAGCAAACTGAGCTCTCGATGTTCCTTCTAGCTACTCGTTTTCCTTTATCATAGTGTACTGTCATACAAAGAGCTTGGGGTATTTTAAGGGTTCAGCGGGGCAAACTACAAGCATCACACACACAGGCAGAGTGACCAGGGTCAGAATCACTGCATTTCCTAGGAAGTGAAACGGCTGCAAATAGGCAAAGAAGGTGCAGAGTCACACATTAAATTGGCCAGGAGGGGTTAGGAAATGTGAAATGAGGGTTGGTGGGGCGTAGTAGAACTCGAGAAAGGACTAGAGCTTGTCAAACTTAGAAATAGCGGAGTCGGATAGCATTACTGTGCTGCACTATTCACATGGTCAAACATTTGGAGGGGTGCAGAGGAGAGAAGCAGAGATTATGTATCCTTTAATCACACAAATTAAAAAAACAAATGTTCTAAATGATTTCATCGAAAAAGCAGACTAAATAAATCAACTTCTCTGTCAACCTCCCACGTGCTTGCTACAGTTGGGCGCATACATGTGTAAGTACGTCATAGACATTGTCTGTTTTACTGCATGGTTACCACACCTCTTTCTCTTTCGAACTTGGTAGAAGTGCTGGAAGGCGCACAAAGGGAGATAAAGGTTCCACGGAAGCGGGTCTTGGACTGGTCTCTGGTTCGCTGGGTTGAGGAAAGGATCCACTTTTTACCAGAAGTTCCCTGTTCTTCTGGTATATGTACGCGGGTTGCTTATGATCCTGAAAAACCTTCAGTACAGGCTGTAAAAAAAAAAAGAAAACGTATGATCAATGTGCATTCATTATTAACACTCTTCAGTAACGAAGAACGTCAGAAAACTGAAATGAATAGTAATAAACGTAATGGGCACTTCAGTGAATAGCGTGTGTGTGTTTTTACAATCATAACTGCTTTCGGACTTCGGGCCCGATTACACTCTTGCCAGATGGGGTACTCTGTCTTAAACGTAATAGATATTCCATCCGTCGTATTACAAGTTCCTTAGGATATAATGGAATTGTAATTTTGCAGGTAGGATATCCAACACGTTGACGGAATACCCTGTCCGCCAAGATAATAATCTGGCCCCTAGTTGCTTTTGCATGAGAGATTTCCGAGCCCTGCCAGTCATGCACACGTGAGTCTTTCAGATGAACTTAAATTACACATGTGAAAAATGTGAGATTTTAATTAGTCATAACTGTATGCAGATGGGAAAAAACAATCCCACAAAAACATATAACGATTCTGACTGGCGATAGGGATGTGTTCACTAATGAAAAAACATCAGCACCTGGCATTACAAAATAATATTGTATGATGCTGTCTACGCTGAACATAACAAATGTAGAATTGTGTGAATTTAGACACCCATTTACCGATTCATAAATACAGAATTTTACCGATTCGGTATTTATGAATCGGTAAATAGTATGTAGGTAATTAATCGGTAATCATTACCGATTCGGTAGATATCGGTATTTATGAATCGGTATTTACCGAATCGGTAATAATGCATCCCTTCCCATTGATTCCTATGGGCCTGGAGGCCCATAGGAATGAATGGGAAGCCAGTTACTATTACCGATTCGGTAAATACCGAATCGGTAATAGGGGAGGCATTATCATGGGTGGCAGGGTGTCACATTGACACCCTGTTGCACCCCTGATTCGTGCATGTGTGCACATGTGGCGCACATACATGCCCTAAGGGCATGTATGTCTGCCACATGGCACTTCACAAATTGCACAAAAATGCTTTTTTAAAGGTATTCGTCATTTACCATCAACTTGTAGTTGGTGGTAAATAACGAATCCAAACACCAATTATGCACTCACTTGAGTGCCCCCTACATAGCATTTCTGGATTCGGTATTTACCGAATCGGTATTTTACCGATTTCTTAAAATTCCGAATCGGTAAATACCGAATCCAGAAATCAGCCACCTACATCTCAAGTGCCTCAATACCGGTCGGTAACGGGATATTTACCGAATTTCGGCCGTTACCGACCGGTATTTGGCTTCCTACATATGGCCCCAAATGCGGAAATTATGTATATATGCCTAACGTGTAATGCTTCTGTGCGTGCCCTGCAATACTAACAGCGCATTCTGACTAACTTGGAAACACTTGCATCCTAATACACTTGGTTGAAAAGGAAATGAGGTGGCACATGAACCATAAAACAAGATGTTCTATGATTGACATTGTCTATGATAGCAGCTATGCATCCCTATAATGTCTTTTAACATTGGGTTTTAGTGATTGTGCATGGATGGACCTGCTCCATACGAGTAGTCAGATTTTGGATCACTGACAAAATATCGATAAGGAAAATATCATGTGGATAAAATATTGTGCCAAAAATATTGAGGACCAAAATATCAAGAAGTTAAGTGCAAATGATTAAGCATACATTTACTATTCTTAAATCCACATCTATGCACCTTGAAGATATATACATTCACAGTATTTTTTCCTAAATATACTTGACAATATTTTGCCAACACAATATAATTTTTTCCGATATTTTGTCTGAACATCAAAATTATGGAACTCTCTCCTGCTAAAAACAAGAAACAACCAAGACCACTTGAAATTCATGAAGACAGTAATCTTGCTTTGGTCCAACATATGGCGAAGAACAAAACCTACCAAGAGACAAAATCATTCCCCACTGCAAGGAGGATATGGATGACAAAGGGCTCAGGGTTATACCTAGCAAAGGACTAGAACAAAATCCATCCAAAAGAAAGGTAGGAACAACCATGTGTGCAACTGTGTTGCATCCTCCTTCACCACACTCCAGACATCAATGCAGCTACACAATCAAAGTAGCTTGCTAAGAGCTGCCACTGCTCCTGGTGCACAACATTAAAATACTTCCCAAACAGGCCACAATCGCAAACCACACCCTTCCAATCAGACACAATAATAAGTGTAATTTAAAAAAGTTCCTCTTCACTCATTAGGTGCCGAAGGGCAGCGACATATAACACAATAAGACTACAACTCTGGTTATCATACATGACATCAAAACACATAACATATCAACAAACAGTAAAAACTCTCCAATTCCGGAACCAAGCACTGCCTGCAGAGTAGCATGCTACCTATGCACCAAAGATCTTTTGCACCTCATCAGCGGTATGAAGGGTTATATAAATATAACCAGAATAGGCAATAATACAGGGTAAACTGCTAATACCAAGTATTTTTCAATCATATTCACAAAGTCCACCGGGGATTTTGTACATCCCATGTGCATGAATCCCCCTTTTCCCTCCATTTGTAGGGAAATCGAGACTGTTGCTAGAAAGAAACCAAAGATCTTTCACCTGAATTGATAGACATTGATTCCATCGATCGCCATAAAACTGATTCCAGATAAATTTCCAATTCTTGTGTATTGGGTGTGTAGGAGCTTGGAGCATACTTTTTCTGTCTTGAAGTTAATTCTATCAAGTGACTCACGGGATCAACAGCACTTAGCAGATAATAAGCAGCATACTATAGACCTGCTTATGGCCACACTGTAGGAAGCTGGCTCTGTAAATACTATACCAAAAAGAGGTATAGTGTGCAGAGTCCAGTGAGTCCCCAAAGGTATGGCAAAGGTTAAAGTAGATACTACCTTACTCTCAATTTAGTGGTAGCTGGGCCAAGCAGTTAGGCTTATCAGAGGGTAGTGTGCATGTATTTGGAGTGCATATGCATACAAGCCAGGAACACAAACTCAATTACTAACTCTAGCCCAATGGTTTGTAGAAAAATATTACAATTGTTACTTTGATTTCTAGGAACCAAGTTAAACTCAAGTAAGTACTTGTAACGTGCAATAATTTCAAATTAATGACAATAGGTTTGTATAGCAATAAACAATATTGTACACTGCTTTTCAATACATACATAGATACTTTGATTTCAGGATCACACTTAGTACAATGCAGTGAGAGACCAATGCAACCCTATGGGAAAAATCCAAGTGATTAACTTACAGATAAGTAGTTCTCAAGTCCAGTTTCCGGGGCTTTGGGTGAACACTGGGCCAGGGTCTAACCTTGGTAGGCACTGCACCACCAGCGGCACTGGGCGCAAAGGTCACCTGACCCAATGTTATCCTATGAAGACTTGGGGGGGGGGGGCATCTCGAAGAAGCACCGGTTACAGGTAACAACCTGCGGCTCAGGGACACAGGCCATGTGGGTTAAGATCTGCATTTGAGGTGCCAGCAAAGAGCATAGAGACTGCACCACTAACGCTGCAGGGGCGGCCGGTTGCAGAGTGCAAAGGAGGCATCGGGCCCCTTTAAAACTAATGGAGTTCCTTGGTTGGGGAAAATGGATGTAAGCTCGGTTCATAGGTCGCTGAAGGAATCTCATGGCTGGAGAGGTAAGTTGGATAGCGGGGGGATGTCGGGACACCGCCAGTTGGGCACACCAAAGCCGGGGGGCTGCAGGTGCAGGGGTGTCTTTCGATTTCAGGACTTCTCACCAGATCCAGTCGGGGGGACCCTTCAGGTTGAAGCTGAAGGCGTCAAGGGGGAGGTCCGGAGAGGTCGTCCAATGCTGGATCTCAGATCAGGAATGCCGTGGAGACTTCACTGAGTTGGTGGGCCATCTGGACTCGGGCTGTGGGCATTGGGTGCAGAGAGGTGCAAGTGTTGTGGATCCGCCTGGATCCGGAGGCTTGGATTTGGTTTCTTTCCTGGACAAATCGAGTTTCCACTGGAGACAAGAGTCTTTGTCAAAGACAGCACAGGTCCTATGGTGGTTCTTGAGGTTGCTGGCTGGAGGAGACAGACCGGTAGCACTGGGGTCAAACCAGTCGTCACTTTCTTTTCCACGGCTGCACAGCTCTTCGGTCCTCCTTCTTCTTCTTCTTAGGTCATCGAATCTGAGGAACAAGGTTCAGGGAAGCCCTTAAATACTAAATTTAAGGGCATTGCCAGTGTTGGAGGCAGTAGCCAATGGTGACTGTCCTTTAGGGTGACTACACCCTTCAGTTGCCCCCCTCCCTTTTTTGTAGAGAGGGGCACAGCCATATTCCTATTAGGCCTAATTCTCTTAACCAAGATGGATAATTTCGAGGAGAGGGGTTCACCTCAGCTTCTGGCCACCCTAGGGGTGTGAAAGCCAAGGTGGGCACTCCGACTTTGCTTACTAATTTTCCTGCCTGTCCTGCCGCTAGAAAGTGGGGCTAGGAGACAAGACAGGGGGGTGGGCTGTTTCATTATTTGGAGCTGCCCAAATCAGCTTAACACAAGGTGAGAGCTTTTGAGGCTCACCACCAAGTGTTGCTGTTCCTGCAAGGGGGAGATGTGAAGCACCTCCACCCAGAGTAGGCTTTGTTTCTGGTCTCCGGCAGCAGAAAGGCTCTCACCCCATAAGGTCAGAAACCTGTCTGGTGGTGGCTGGCTGGCAGGGTCCAGGAAGCGAATACACTAGGAATTGGTAGTTTTTCAGGGGGCATCTCCAAGATGCTTTCGGAGTTGATTTTATAATAAATCCAACACTGGCATCAGTGTGGCTTTATTATGCAGTCTTCAGTAAAGCCATCATGAAGCTGTGGAGTTTGTGTTGACAAACTCCCAGCCCATGTACTCAAAATGGCGTCACTGTACTTACAATGTCTGTGAATGGCACAGTGTTGGACCTACGTCCTAGGGGTAGCATTGGCCTACGTTAACAGGCATCCTTATCAACATGGCGCTTCGTACTTGCATCCTCCTCAGTCCGCAATCCAGTATGACACCACTCAAAAAGGACACTACGCTGGATATTTTCTTTTTTTTACGTTTACTAGGATTCTTCCACCTTTCTTACGTTACAGGAATTCTCAGTTCCGCATCACAGAGCACGACATTTCATCTGTATTTAGAATAACTGTGAGAAGTTGGCCTGGCATATGCTGTTCCTAGTTATAGGGACACCTTGCACCAGTCCAATTCGACTCCTATTGATGGTAGGTTTAAGACAACCTTTAAAGAAAGCTATCCTAGTGGTAGCTGTGGAGAGCAGCCTTCAGGCTAAGTCTTGAAGGAGTGTTAAGCTTATTGTTTTACCATAATAACCTCTTGAATAACCAAATGAAAGAGTAGCCCACACTGGTATATATATAAAATATATGTATTTATTCTAGACAGAATCCCACAGTCACTTTATGTGGCTAGTGGCAAAGTTACAATTCAAACAAGCATTTCTAAACACAATAAATAGCACAGAAATCAATGGGCCCCAGGGGGGGACCAAACCATATACTAAAATAGTGGTATAAGAACCACGACAATTCTACAGGCAATGCCTAGGGCATTCAGGATCGCTGGCCCCTTAAGAATCCACCCACAGTTAAGAGGAAGGGGACCCACGGGAGGCGTGTGCAGTGCGAGAAGTTGCTGTCGGGATCGCAATGTTAGCCTATGGAGAATGTCGCGGTTGAATAATTAAGGTTTAAGGACACTTCTAACAACAGTACAAAGTTAAGGCTTGAGACTTAAGGCTTTGGAGAGCCCCCCACCACGGAAGTACCGAAGTACCACTGTTACCTGCCCCAGGGAAGCCGGGTGCATAGGTCGATTCTGGTGTCGGGTTGCGGGCTGATTTTCTATGGAAAAGGAGTCCAAACTGCTGCTAGCTGGAAGTGTCGCTGAAGTCGTGAAGATTGAAGTTGAAGAAAAGACAAAGATGAACCTGAAAGCAGAGGGGACAGAGTCTGGGTCACAGCACAGTGACCAGGGAGCTCACAGGAAGGAGCTCGTGGATGTCGGGTGCTTCAGGTGTGGAAGGTACAGCTGGGCTCTGCAGTCACGGGCTCCGGGAGGCTTCAAGGAAGGCCAGCTTCTGGAGGGCGACTGTCCCACGTCGGCGGAGGGTCGCTGCGGTGTTAGTGTCCCGATTGGATCCACTAAGCATTGGCAACCGCAACCCACGCAAGATGAACAAAGCAGCTGCTGGTGCAGACCCACGTGGTCTGAGGGTGCTCTCCTTTGCAGGGAGCGTAGAGCAGGCCTGGAGCAACCAGGGGAACTCTTAGAAAAGAAGATTGTCCTCCGTCAGGGCCCACAAGTTGAGAGACAAGGGACCGCGGAAGGCAGCAAAATGGAGTGCGTAAAAGGGCTCCCACGGGCCACCGGAGCGGGCCAGGGAGCTGAGGGTCGGCACAAATGCTGCTTGAAGGTTGGCTCAAGAATGGGCCAAAGCACAACTTCCCCACTGGTCGGGGTCGTGTGCTGGACAAGAGGTGGCCGGTGTCTCGGGGTATGCGGGGATCTCGACACCCACGTGGTCCAGGGTGCTCAGACTTGCTGGGCACACTCACAGGACGCTGGGATGCACTGGAGACCCACCTCGAGGTCGCTGGAAGGCGTCGAAGGTCGTGAGAGCAACGAAGTTCCAACCGGGTATCTTGTAGTCTTTTAGGTGCCTGCCAAGCAGGGGGATAACTCCTTTATCCCAAGGGAGATTTCTTCAGTCAGCTGGGCAGCAGCTCGTCGAAGGTCAGTTCTGTGAAGTCCTGTACGAATCTAAGGCTCTAGGGCAAAGTTATTCCCATATATCCCCAAGATTAGGGGATGGTCCAAAATAGAGCCTACCAATCAGAGTAGAGGCGGGAAAGGGTGGCTACACCCACTCCCCTTTGTGTGTTTCCCGCCTGGGCGAGGGGCAGGATGCCCCTGAACCGGTTCCAGGCGGTGTATGCAGAATTGGGGCTCTGCAGCTGCCTACGTGCAACTCTGAATGGACTTTTGGTGCACCCACCCTGTTCCAATCCACATATCCTGTCTGGGGAGGTGCTGGCACCTCCCTGCCACAGGAGCCCTATTGTCCAGATGGCGAGGCTGGGGTTTTCCCCAGCAACAGCCAGCCAGAGTCGTGTAGGTGGCGAACAGTAGCCATTTTGTGGTACATGTGCACTTTTAAATTGGTGTCTAAAATATACCGCTTTTCCCATATCACCCTCCTAGCAAGGGGGAATCGTGCCCCCATGCCCATGGCTGGACTGGGGGTATGATTCCTTCATGTTTGACACCAAACACGATATGGTTCTGTGTAGCCAGTCCCAAGTTACAGCGATGACGCAATAACTTATAATGCGGTAGAGTATATGGTATGGCTACACTACAAACAACCCAGTAACGGTGTTACGAAGGTTGCAGAGAGGTCCTACTCATGTAGGGGTCCCCCCTCACACATACCTCAGCACCCAGCCCTGTAGGATTACCAGGGCCTGCCATAGGGGTGACCTATGAGAGTATATGTGTTGTAATGGTATGGGACATAGGGTACCTACATCCCTGTAAGGGGTGCTAGCACCACCTTACCCAGGCTACAGTAGTGGCCTGGTGGTGTCAGTTT
The DNA here is from genome assembly GCF_964204655.1 of Triturus cristatus. NCBI lineage: Eukaryota > Metazoa > Chordata > Amphibia > Caudata > Salamandridae > Triturus > Triturus cristatus. The sequence goes on along the minus strand of NC_140581.1, from coordinate 1,181,674,446 downwards.
GGGTGGCTGTCCCAGGGTGGCACAATAAGTGCTGCAGCCCTGGTAGGCCTACTGGGGGCCCCATGCCCTGGGTACCTAGGGTACCATCTACAAGGGACTGGTAGGGCATGTCCAGCATCCAATTATGTTTGTACCTAGAGTACTCACAACAGTTTTAGGGAGAAAGCAGATAGGCTGGGGTCCTGGATAGCAGGATCCCAGCCAGACTAGTCAAAAACCACTTAAATACCAGGCAAAAAGTTGGGGGCAACCATTAGTCAGATTCCACTCTCCTACATAACCCCCCCCCAAACGAAAGGAGATAAGGCTAACCTTGTCCAGATAAGCCTTTATTTCCTGAGTGGCCATATAAGGAAGAACCTGTACTAACATGGTTGCTCCCTGTGTCATGGTCCACTTGGGAAATCCTACCCCAAGGGGTTCTAGAGTTTCTCCAAAGTCTAGGGAAATTACCTGTATTGGTTTTTGGGTCAGAGGTGGGCTGGTGGGGTGTCTGAGTCTGGAAGTGAGACCCTATTTGGGTTGGTCTCAACCTCCTCAGATCACTGGCCACTATGGAAGCCTTTCTGCCCATGACGGTGTCATATCTGGCCCTAAGGGTCAACCTCTGGCTGCCTACAGCTGGGGGTTGGATCCCTTTGGCTGGAATAGTGGAGGGCACTGGAAGGTTTGGGGCAGCTAGGCCCCAGGTTTCCCTGTGCTCAACAACATCCATTTGAGGGGTGCCTATACCTAGGGGTAAGGGGGATCCCTCAGTTTGTAGAGGAATATTCACCTGGCTGAAACTACTCTGCTGGGTGTCCCTAATCTGTTGATGAGGGGGTTCCTCTGGGCAGGGGCCCAACACGGGTCCACTGACCTCCCTGACCTCTGCAGCCCTGGGCTGACTGAGGCAGGGTAGAGAGGGGCAGGCTACCTGCTCCAGACTGGGTACCACCTTGGAAGGATCCCCTGCCATCAGAGAGGTGGGCAGGTCAGGCCTGTCCACTTCTGGGGCAGTTACTTCACAAGGGGCAGGATCAGTTCCCTGAGAAACTGGACCTTTACCTGTAGTCTGGTGGGGGGAAGACTGCTCTTCCTCCCCTATGCTCTCTGTTTGTGTAGAGTGATCCATAGTTTCAGGCTTCACTCTTTCTATTTTCTCCTGGGGTGGAGGTGAGGCCCTCAGGGTCTCATCCACTCTCTCAGGAATTCCTACCATTTTCAAATGGGCCTTGTGGTCAACCTCAGCCCAGGCTGAGATTTCTAGATCATTCCCCAGTAAACAATCTACAGGCAAGTTTGGGGACACTGCCACTCTCTTGGGGCCAGTGACTCCTCCCCAGCTGAGATTTATCACTGCCATGGGATGATCTGTCCTGATTCCATCAATGTTGGTCACCTGATAACTAAACCCAGGTAAAAGCTGATCTAGGGGCACTAGCCTCTTGGTCACCATGGTGACACTGGCCCCTGTGTCCTTATAGGCCACAGCCTTCTGACCATTGATCATTGGTTCTTGTCTGTACCTGCCCAGAATACTGGGGCTCATGGTAAAGTTGGCAAACCCCATGCCACCATCACAGACCATAGTTGCTAATGCAGGGGACCTGGCTAGGCCAGAGTCCACTGGTGTCCCCAAAGAGAACCCAACTAAATTTTTGGGTGCACTCCCACCACCTGGGGGATTACTACTAGTAGTAACAGGAGGTGTTGGAGCTGGTTTTGGAGGAACACTTTCTTTATTGCCATTCTTAGGACAGCTGGAGTCAGTTTTCCAGTGGCCAGGTTTCTTACACACATGGCAATATGGTTTCTTGGTATTAGAGGAAGTATTTTGGGACCCACCCCCAGCACTGGTTTGTTGGGGCCCTTCAGAGGACTTTTCTTGTTTATCATCCCCACCTTTCTCTTTGGGCTTAGTGGAATCCTTCTTCTGGTCACCAACTTGGTTCTTAGGCCTAATCCTGGTTCTGACCCATTTGTCTGCCTTCTTTCCCAATTCTTGGGGAGAGGTCAGATCAGAGTCCACCAGGTGCTGGTGTAAAAGTTGGTTCTGACAATTATATTATTAAGAATCTGCTCCCTCATAATGAGATTATACAATCCTTGATAATCATTAACTTTACTGCCATTTAACCAACCTTCCAGTGCCTTGGTTGCACAATCCACAAAGTCTACCCAATCTTGATTCTGTGCTTTCTGGGTGTCTCTGAACTTAAGTCTGTATTGATCAGTGGTTAAGCCAAACCCATCTATTAAAGCAGCTTTCAAGATATAATAATCATCAGCATCCTCTTCTCTTACAGAGAGGAGCTTGTCTCTCCCTTTATCTGAAAAGGAGAGCCACAGGATTGCTGCCCACTGCTCTACAGGGACCCTCTGTACTCTACAGGCCCTTTCAAGAGCAGATATCCATTTGTGGATATCATCCCCATTCTGATAGGGGGGCACAATCTTGTGGAGGTTCCTATTGTCAGGGACTCTCTCTCTAACTCTAGGGGTTTCATCACTGCCACCAGGGATCTCTAGACCCCACTTTCTTGAAGCTTTCTGAAGCTCCAGGGTTTCCCTGTCTAATGCTAACTGTTCTCTTTTAAGCTCAAGCTTAGCCTGCTCAAATTTGATCAGTCTGCATTTCCTCTCATGAGAGGTTTCTCTTCTCTGAGAAGAGGCAGAGGACCCTTTGGATCCCTTAGAATGGTTGGATCCCACTGAGGGGGATCTGTTCCTTCTTGGACCCACCACTCCCCTTTTAAGGGTGGAGGGAGTGCCTCTTGGGCCATCACCTCCATGCTGTGAGTGGTCTGTTTCTTCCAGGTCAGGATTTTCATCCTCTTCCTGTTCCTCTTCAGATTCCACTCTGGGAGTGTCCTCTTCTGAGGGGTGCCCACCCACTCTGTCCGTCCCTCTGGATCCTATGGACTCCATAAAGTCTGCTATGAGCAGGATCTCCTTGAGACGTTTTGTGTTGGCACCTCTTTCTGTCTTCAGTCCCCTAAGGGTGCACATTTCCCTGAGCTCTGCAAAGGTGAAATTATCATACTTATCTACTGGGACCCTCTGGGGTCCTTCCATAGCCTTAGTGCCACCTGAAGACATGTTTAGTGTAGTGATGTATCTACCTACACTAAGTGTGGCCTACTGAACCCTCTCTTGAGTTGTAGTCAAGGTGTTCTAAACCCTCTACACACAACTCCAAGTTCAGTAGAACTTATTGTATTCTAGCTTGAATTTATATGTACCTTTGGTACCTTGTGGCTTTCACTTTAGAAATTCAATTTGTTATCTGGTAAAACAATGGCAAGCTTGAATCCAACCGCTGCACACCAATGTGAGAAGTTGGCCTGGCATATGCTGTTCCTAGTTATAGGGACACCTTGCACCAGTCCAATTCGACTCCTATTGATGGTAGGTTTAAGACAACCTTTAAAGAAAGCTATCCTAGTGGTAGCTGTGGAGAGCAGCCTTCAGGCTAAGTCTTGAAGGAGTGTTAAGCTTATTGTTTTACCATAATAACCTCTTGAATAACCAAATGAAAGAGTAGCCCACACTGGTATATATATAAAATATATGTATTTATTCTAGACAGAATCCCACAGTCACTTTATGTGGCTAGTGGCAAAGTTACAATTCAAACAAGCATTTCTAAACACAATAAATAGCACAGAAATCAATGGGCCCCAGGGGGGGACCAAACCATATACTAAAATAGTGGTATAAGAACCACGACAATTCTACAGGCAATGCCTAGGGCATTCAGGATCGCTGGCCCCTTAAGAATCCACCCACAGTTAAGAGGAAGGGGACCCACGGGAGGCGTGTGCAGTGCGAGAAGTTGCTGTCGGGATCGCAATGTTAGCCTATGGAGAATGTCGCGGTTGAATAATTAAGGTTTAAGGACACTTCTAACAACAGTACAAAGTTAAGGCTTGAGACTTAAGGCTTTGGAGAGCCCCCCACCACGGAAGTACCGAAGTACCACTGTTACCTGCCCCAGGGAAGCCGGGTGCATAGGTCGATTCTGGTGTCGGGTCGCGGGCTGATTTTCTATGGAAAAGGAGTCCAAACTGCTGCTAGCTGGAAGTGTCGCTGAAGTCGTGAAGATTGAAGTTGAAGAAAAGACAAAGATGAACCTGAAAGCAGAGGGGACAGAGTCTGGGTCACAGCACAGTGACCAGGGAGCTCACAGGAAGGAGCTCGTGGATGTCGGGTGCTTCAGGTGTGGAAGGTACAGCTGGGCTCTGCAGTCACGGGCTCCGGGAGGCTTCAAGGAAGGCCAGCTTCTGGAGGGCGACTGTCCCACGTCGGCGGAGGGTCGCTGCGGTGTTAGTGTCCCGATTGGATCCACTAAGCATTGGCAACCGCAACCCACGCAAGATGAACAAAGCAGCTGCTGGTGCAGACCCACGTGGTCTGAGGGTGCTCTCCTTTGCAGGGAGCGTAGAGCAGGCCTGGAGCAACCAGGGGAACTCTTAGAAAAGAAGATTGTCCTCCGTCAGGGCCCACAAGTCGAGAGACAAGGGACCGCGGAAGGCAGCAAAATGGAGTGCGTAAAAGGGCTCCCACGGGCCACCGGAGCGGGCCAGGGAGCTGAGGGTCGGCACAAATGCTGCTTGAAGGTTGGCTCAAGAATGGGCCAAAGCACAACTTCCCCACTGGTCGGGGTCGTGTGCTGGACAAGAGGTGGCCGGTGTCTCGGGGTATGCGGGGATCTCGACACCCACGTGGTCCAGGGTGCTCAGACTTGCTGGGCACACTCACAGGACGCTGGGATGCACTGGAGACCCACCTCGAGGTCGCTGGAAGGCGTCGAAGGTCGTGAGAGCAACGAAGTTCCAACTGGGTATCTTGTAGTCTTTTAGGTGCCTGCCAAGCAGGGGGATAACTCCTTTATCCCAAGGGAGATTTCTTCAGTCAGCTGGGCAGCAGCTCGTCGAAGGTCAGTTCTGTGAAGTCCTGTACGAATCTAAGGCTCTAGGGCAAAGTTATTCCCATATATCCCCAAGATTAGGGGATGGTCCAAAATAGAGCCTACCAATCAGAGTAGAGGCGGGAAAGGGTGGCTACACCCACTCCCCTTTGTGTGTTTCCCGCCTGGGCGAGGGGCAGGATGCCCCTGAACCGGTTCCAGGCGGTGTATGCAGAATTGGGGCTCTGCAGCTGCCTACGTGCAACTCTGAATGGACTTTTGGTGCACCCACCCTGTTCCAATCCACATATCCTGTCTGGGGAGGTGCTGGCACCTCCCTGCCACAGGAGCCCTATTGTCCAGATGGCGAGGCTGGGGTTTTCCCCAGCAACAGCCAGCCAGAGTCGTGTAGGTGGCGAACAGTAGCCATTTTGTGGTACATGTGCACTTTTAAATTGGTGTCTAAAATATACCGCTTTTCCCATATCACCCTCCTAGCAAGGGGGAATCGTGCCCCCATGCCCATGGCTGGACTGGGGGTATGATTCCTTCATGTTTGACACCAAACACGATATGGTTCTGTGTAGCCAGTCCCAAGTTACAGCGATGACGCAATAACTTATAATGCGGTAGAGTATATGGTATGGCTACACTACAAACAACCCAGTAACGGTGTTACGAAGGTTGCAGAGAGGTCCTACTCATGTAGGGGTCCCCCCTCACACATACCTCAGCACCCAGCCCTGTAGGATTACCAGGGCCTGCCATAGGGGTGACCTATGAGAGTATATGTGTTGTAATGGTATGGGACATAGGGTACCTACATCCCTGTAAGGGGTGCTAGCACCACCTTACCCAGGCTACAGTAGTGGCCTGGTGGTGTCAGTTTGGGTGGCTGTCCCAGGGTGGCACAATAAGTGCTGCAGCCCTGGTAGGCCTACTGGGGGCCCCATGCCCTGGGTACCTAGGGTACCATCTACAAGGGACTGGTAGGGCATGTCCAGCATCCAATTATGTTTGTACCTAGAGTACTCACAACAGTTTTAGGGAGAAAGCAGATAGGCTGGGGTCCTGGATAGCAGGATCCCAGCCAGACTAGTCAAAAACCACTTAAATACCAGGCAAAAAGTTGGGGGCAACCATTAGTCAGATTCCACTCTCCTACAATAACATTAATGTTCCAACATTACAGTTCATAGAGTAGTCTCTAAAACACCCTTTGAGTTTCTCCTTCCACCTTAAAACTAGAGGGCCTAGTTACATTTCTGCATGGTAAGTTTCAACCCACATTTCCAAAAGCACATTTAGACTCTCCTGAACATTTCCCAAAAGCGCATTTAGACTCTTCTGAACATTTCCCAAAAGCGCATTTAGACTCCTCTGAACATTTCCCAAAAGCGCATTTAGACTCTTCTGGACATTTCCCAAAAGCGCATTTAGACTCTTCTGGACATTTCCCAAAAGCGCATTTAGACTCTTCTGAACATTTCCCAAAAGCGCATTTAGACTCTTCTGGACATTTCCCAAAAGCGCTACCTCCAAGCTCCTATCCTGCCCACCTGATCTAATCTCTGCCTATGAGATATTCAGCTGGAGGTTGCTTTCTGCTGGCGACCCAAAGGGGACCCTCCAAATAGTTCACATGAAAGCTAGGTGTGACATAAGGGCGAAATCACCACGACCTAGCCGAATCCTTAAGTCCCGGTATGTACCAGACTGGAGACGGTTGTCCTTTGCACTGGAGATCCGTACTCTCATTAGCTCAGTCTCGCGCAAAGCTACTCCAGCGCTCTCTTCCCCTTTGTCAGAAGCCAGTCTCCCCGCCCCTCCAAGGCCCAGCTTACTTTATAGGCTTGAGGTCCTCCTCCGGCAGCGGGACACGTCGAACTCCTCAGCGAGGGGGCGTCTTGACTGGGGCTAAGGGAGTAACACTTCTCAACTACCCCCACCCTCAAGGGACTTCCCGTGAGGGGAGCTTCACCGGAAAAATTCTCCTGGGGCACTTCCCGGCTTCTCTCGCTCTGCCAGGCGCTCCCGTCGCTGCCGACCGCAGCGCGACTTGCGGGAGCGCGGCCCTGGCTCCGTCAGTCGCCTCCGTCGCTCCTAATGCAGTGCGACTCGTGAGGGGTGCGGCCACGTCTCCCGGCTGCAGGGAGGGGCGGTGCTTCCTCGAGGGCCCGGCTCACGTGACCCGGTGTCAGTTTCCAGGCCAGCCCCAACTCAGCTTCCCGGCCGCGGCCTCCTCAGTCAGCTGATCGTCGCGTTGTCAGCTCTCCTCACAGCTGACACGCGCGACGGATGCCGACAACAACGGAGAGCCCAGAGCCTCTCACCAAACCCCCCCGGCTCTCTCTCAGGCCTCCACCGGGGACCCGCAGTCAGCTCCTCGCTTCGGAATAGCTGGAGGTGAGGATCTTAGATAGGGGCTAGTGCCGGTAGGCGGGGAACAAGGGGGTGTGGCTCACAGTAACCCAGGTGAGCAGATCCACTAGCCCGGGGAGTATCTGGCACTGCTCCTTGCCCTAAGCCCACGATGGAGTTCCGTTGTTTTGCCACAGAGGGGGGGTCAGATTCCCGATTGTCCACCAAAGAGTCAAGGCAGTCCCAACGGCAAGCCCTCCCCGTGATTCCTCTTCAGGCTTTCAGTTTACGCTAGGGACTCCTGACTAGAAAAGGAACAATGCCTTCCAGAGTCGTCAGCTGAGCTCAGGGACCAGTCAAATGGCAGAGGGTGGTGTCAGCTAAGTAGGGGACTCACGCAGACCCTAGGATCTGTCCACTCCCAGTTCAGCGCCCACCTCTCCACTCAGGTGCCTTACTCCTGACTGACTCCACAGCCCGACTTGATTCTAAAATGGCCGCCCCCCTGTCACCTCTATTTATCACCTTGGGCTGGTCTTGCCAGAAGGGTCCAGAAGGTTCTGGAACCTCCCATGGCAGTCATGGCCCGGGCGCTGAGGTGACAGTTGGAGCCACCATTTTGTGAATCCTACCTTCCACATCTATTTTCCTCAGAGGAGCACCTTGCGCCTTTCCCTCAAGTGACGAGGAAAAGGCGCCCAGAACCTCTACATCAGCACCTAAAAAAAAATTGGTAGACAGAAAAAAAGAGAAGGGGACAAGGGACAAAAATAATAAAATGAGGAGGGAACTGCCAAAGGGCTGACAGGTCTAACACGCGTCCCCCCCAGGTGAAAGTGGGGAGAGCTACCCAACCCCTTGGGAGTCCTCTTCACTAAGGCGGAAATACCTGGAGAGACCGTCAGCATTGGCGTGGTCCACTCCTGGGCGATGTTCCACCCTAAAGTCCATCCCCTGTAGGGAAATGGACCACCTCAACAGCTTGGGATTCTCGCCCCTCATTTGCATCAGCCACCTGAGGGGCCGGTGGTCGGTCTGAACCAGGAAGTGCGAGCCAAACAGGTATGGCCGCAGCTTCTTCAGGGCCGACACCACCGCAAAAGCCTCCCTCTCAATTGCACTCCACCTCTGTTCCCGGGGGAGTAGTCTCCTAGATAGGAAAACCACCGGTTGGTCTAGACCCTCGTCATTGAGTTGCGACAGCACTGCCCCAATACCGTGCTCCGACGCGTCTGTCTGGACAATGAACTCCTTGGCAAAGTCAGGGGCCCTGAGAACAGGTGCCGCACACATGGCCTTTTTCAAGGTGTCAAAAGCATGTTGACATCCCTCGGTCCAGATTACCCGTCGAGGGTGCTTTTTGGAAGTGAGCTCAGTCAAGGGGGCCACGATGGTACCGTATCCCTTGACAAAGTGTCGGTAGTAACCAGTGAGGCCCAAGAAGGCCCGAACCTCTGTGTGAGTCTGGGGGGTTGCCAGGCCATGATGGTTTTGATCTTGGCCTGGAGGGGTTGCACCTTGCCCCGACCCACCAAGTGACCGAGGTACACTACCGACCCCTGCCCGATCTGGCACTTACTGGCTTTGATCGTCAGACCTGCCTGCTGCAAAGCCTGAAGAACAGCCTGAAGGTGACACAAATGGTCCTCCCAGCTACGGCTGAAGACAGCAATGTCATCCAGGTACGCAACTGAAAAGGCTTCCATACCAGAGAGGACCTGGTTCACCAATCGCTGGAACGTAGCAGGGGCGTTCTTGAGCCCAAAGGGCATCACACAGAACTGGTAGTGACCCTCAGGTGTGGAGAAGGCTGACCTTTCCTTGGCTCCATCCGTCAGGGAAATCTGCCAGTACCCGGAGGTAAGGTCAAAGGTACTGAGATATTGGGCAGCTCCCAACCGGTCAATGAGCTCATCCGCCCTCGGGATAGGATGAGCATCTGTCTTAGTCACCGAATTCAGTCCCCTGTAATCCACACAGAACCGGAGTTCTGGGGTAGTGCCTGGTGGGGCAGCTTTGGGTACCAGTACCACCGGACTGGACCAGGGACTACTTGAAGGCTCAATTACTCCTAGCTCTAGCATCTTGGTAACTTCCCCATGGATGCTAGCCTTCACCTTATCCGACAGTCGGTAGGACTTGGACTTCACAGGTGGGCTGTCCCCTGTGTCCACGTCATGGGTACACAGATGAGTCCTTCCCGGGATAAGGGAGAACAAGGAAGCAAACTGCTCCAGTACCTGGCGACAGTCCTTCCGTTGTTCAGGAGTTAGTGACGGTGAAAGGATCACTCCCTCCACCGATCCATCCTTCTCTTGGGACGCAAACAGATCGGGAAGAGGCTCACTTTCCTCTTCCTCTGACCCATCAGTCACCATCATTAACGTGACCTCGGGTCTCTCTTGGTGAGGCTTGAGGCGGTTGACATGGAGCACCCGATGAGGCTGCCTGGGGGTCTTAAGATCTACCACGTAGGTAACCTTGCCCTTTTTCTCAACCACCTCAAAGGGGCCTGACCAGCGATCCTGGAGAGCGCTAAGCTCTCCTGGTTCCATCACCCACACCTTCTGGCCAGGCTCCAGCTCCACCGGGTGAGCGTTTCGGTCATACCATTCCTTCATGACCGTTTGGCTGGCTTCTAGGTTTTCAGAAGCTTGCTTCCACAACCTAGCCATTTGGCTACGAAAAGCCAGCATGTAGCTCACCACATCTGGGGGAAGTTTTCTGGGAGTCTTTTCCCATCCATCCTTCACCAGGCTAAGTGGTCCACGCACAGGGTGCCCATACAACAGTTCGAAAGGGCTGAAGCCCACTCCCTTCTGTGGTACCTCCCTGTAAGAAAACAGCAAACAAGGTAGGAGGACGTCCCATTTCCTCCGCAGGCTCTCGGGCAGACTCCGGATCATGCCCTTTAAGGTCTTGTTAAACCTTTCCACTAGACCATTGGTCTGGGGGTGATAAGGGGTGGAGAACCAGTAAGTGACTCCACACTCCTTCCACATAGCCCGCATGTATGCCGACATGAAGTTGGTACCTCTGTCCGACACCACTTCTTTGGGGAATCCCATCCAGGTAAAAATTCCCATAAGGGCCCGTGCCACCGCAGGTGCAGTAATGGTCCTCAGAGGGATAGCCTCTGGGTACCGTGTGGCATGATCCACCAGAACCAGGATAAACCTGTGACCGGCAGACGTTGGTGGATCCAATGGCCCGACAATGTCGATGCCCACCCTTTCAAAGGGGGTACCAACGACAGGCAGTGGTTCCAGGGGAGCCTTCAGCTTCACCCCTGTCTTCCCACTAGCTTGGCAGGTTACACACGTCCTACAAAAAGTATCGGACGTAATCCTCATCTGAGGCCAGTAAAAATGAGGGACAAGTCGAGCAAAGGTCTTGTCTTGTCCCAAGTGTCCTGCCAAGGGTATTTCGTGAGCCAGTCCTAATAGGAAGGCTCGGTAACGCTGGGGAACTACCAAGGCCCGGGATGAACCATGCACCGGAGCCTTGGGTTCGCTATACAGGAGTCCATCTTCCCAGTATATGTGGAAGTTCCCCGAATCGTTACCCGCTGCCTGGGCTTCGGCCTGCCGCCGTAAACCCTCAAGGGTAGGGCACTCCTTCTGGGCCCGACAAAACTCTTCCCTAGTAGGTCCTCCCTCCACCTGCCAGTCTGCAGGGGTAGGTAAGCCCTCCAGGGACGTTACATCCCCCTCCGTAGACTCCGGGACCACTTCAGTTGCCCCATCCACCTTTGGAGGGTCAGATGCCGGGGCAGGCTTCCCCCGTCCCCGTCTACCCTTTCCGGCAGCTGGTTGGGCCTTTGTCCCAGGCTCTAACCTCTGTGAATCCCCTCTTCGGGTAGTCACGGACCGAGTGTGGGCACATGTCCACTCAGGGGTCCCCAACATTTCCATGTGGGCCCTGAACTCAACCTCCTTCCATGCCGAGTGTTCAAGGTCGTTTCCCAACAGGCAGTCGACCGGCATGGCAGGGCTGATCGCAACTCGTAGAGGACCCGCAACCCCTCCCCACTCAAAGGGAACCTGGGCCACCGGATAGTGACCCTCTCGGTTGTCAGCCATCACAACTGGGTGGACTACATTGGGAACCACCTGCTCCGGGGACACCAGCTGACTCCTTACCATAGTCATGCTGGCTCCGGTGTCCCTCAGAGCCTCCACCCTCTGGGCATTGATGGTGACCCATTGCCTGTACTTAGTAGTATTCGAGGGCATCTGGGTCTTAGGAACCATCTCGCAATCCCCTAAGGACACTAGGGTTAGCCCTGCCCACTCACCTCCCTTATCTAGGGGCAACTCCTCCCCGAGCACTACACTCGCCACCCCAGGGGTCTTTCCTCCAATGGGAGGGTGTGGTCTTTTGGGACACTTGGCATCCCCCTTATAGTGCCCAACTTCACCACACTCATAACATCGGACAACCCTAGGCTGCTGACCACGGTCAGGATAAGGGGGTTTGTGGGGGCCAACCTTAGGAGGGAATCCTACTCCCTTCCCTGGTGAACTCTTTTGGGGGCCTTTAGAGAACTCCCTCTTTTTATCTCCCCCCTCTTTCTTCTGGGGGGCGCCCTGTCCAGCCCCTTGGAAACTCCCTCCAGTCCCTTTTGAAGATACCCGGGTACTTGCCCAGATATCCGCCTCCTCTGCAAGCTTCCTGGGATTAGTTAGCTTGCTGTCTACCAGGTGCTGACGCAGCTCCGGAAAACTTTTCTCGAGGAGGTGCTCCTTTAAAATTAAATTGTACAGTCCTTCATAGTCCTTGACTTCACTGCCCTGCACCCAGCCCTCTAAGGCCTTCTTGGCATAGTCCAAGAAGTCCACCCAATTCTGGGTGGCCAACTTCTGACTGCCCCGAAACCTCTGCCTGAATTTTTCAGGGGTCAGTCCAAATTTTCTCACTAGGGCGACCTTCATGACGGGGTACTTGGTCTGGTCTGGCTGCTCCAAGGCTAGCAAGGCATTCCTCCCCACCGGAGGCATATACCTATATAGGCCACCCCCCCACTGGGCTTCGGGGACCCCATGGGCTCTTAGAGAGACCTCATAGGCAGCCAGTCATTTTACAATGTCATCCCCGACACCATAGCTGGCGACTACATCCTTGGGCAGGTAGGGCCTGGACTCTCTCGGGATTTCTCTCGGTATGCTGCCACCATTTGGACTGCTGGGGGTTCCAAATTGAAGGGCTTTGAGCTCTAACTCCTTTAAATGGAGCTCATGGAGGAACCTCCTCTCCTCCCTCTCTTTTTCCAACCGGGCCAGATCCATTCTAAACTGCCTCTCCTCCCTCCGGTCCACTAGATCCGCAGAGGACAGGCTCCCCCCTGAGGCGCTACTACCCACTCTTGATGGGGCTCTGGACCCAACGTCCCTATTACCGCTCCCAGGGGGAAAAAGGACTTCCGGTTCTTCCAGGGGGTCTAGTCCGGGTTCTTCCGGGGGGTCTAGTACGGGTTCTTCCTCCCGTTTCCCGCTAGGGTGGGCCATAACCCAGGCTCTTAAGCTTGCCTGGAGCTCTGTCTTCTTCGCCCCCTGCTTAAAGAATACCCCCCGTTCCTGGCAGAATTCCTTCAATTGGGCCACTGTATACTCCTCCAGCCTACCCAATTCGAATTCCATCCTACCAGATAGGACCCCAACACAGTCAACAAGAACGTTACTCTGGAAGACTTTCCCAAGAAGGGCAATATACACAGGACAATTTTAAAAACCCCCAATTAGGAAAACAAGCTGGAGAAAACTCCAATCAAAACAATCCAGTGTAGGTGGTGATGCACGCTAAACTGCCACTAAGCGGATGCAAGCACTGAATAAGTAATCCCACCGCTGAGCACCAACTTGTTGGACCTACGTCCTAGGGGTAGCATTGGCCTACGTTAACAGGCATCCTTATCAACATGGCGCTTCGTACTTGCATCCTCCTCAGTCCGCAATCCAGTATGACACCACTCAAAAAGGACACTACTCTGGATATTTTCTTTTTTTTACGTTTACTAGGATTCTTCCACCTTTCTTACGTTACAGGAATTCTCAGTTCCACATCACAGAGCACGACATTTCATCTGTATTTAGAATAACATTAATGTTCCAACATTACAGTTCATAGAGTAGTCTCTAAAACACCCTTTGAGTTTCTCCTTCCACCTTAAAACTAGAGGGCCTAGTTACATTTCTGCATGGTAAGTTTCAACCCACATTTCCAAAAGCACATTTAGACTCTCCTGAACATTTCCCAAAAGCGCATTTAGACTCCTCTGAACATTTCCCAAAAGCGCATTTAGACTCTTCTGGACATTTCCCAAAAGCGCATTTAGACTCTTCTGGACATTTCCCAAAAGCGCATTTAGACTCTTCTGAACATTTCCCAAAAGCGCATTTAGACTCTTCTGGACATTTCCCAAAAGCGCTACCTCCAAGCTCCTATCCTGCCCACCTGATCTAATCTCTGCCTATGAGATATTCAGCTGGAGGTTGCTTTCTGCTGGCGACCCAAAGGGGACCCTCCAAATAGTTCACATGAAAGCTAGGTGTGACATAGGGGCGAAATCACCACGACCTAGCCGAATCCTTAAGTCCCGGTATGTACCAGACTGGAGACGGTTGTCCTTTGCACTGGAGATCCGTACTCTCATTAGCTCAGTCTCGCGCAAAGCTACTCCAGCGCTCTCTTCCCCTTTGTCAGAAGCCAGTCTCCCCGCCCCTCCAAGGCCCAGCTTACTTTATAGGCTTGAGGTCCTCCTCCGGCAGCGGGACTCGTCGAACTCCTCAGCGAGGGGGCGTCTTGACTGGGGCTAAGGGAGTAACACTTCTCAACTACCCCCACCCTCAAGGGACTTCCCGTGAGGGGAGCTTCACCGGAAAAATTCTCCTGGGGCACTTCCCGGCTTCTCTCGCTCTGCCAGGCGCTCCCGTCGCTGCCGACCGCAGCGCGACTTGCGGGAGCGCGGCCCTGGCTCCGTCAGTCGCCTCCGTCGCTCCTAATGCAGCGCGACTCGTGAGGGGTGCGGCCACGTCTCCCGGCTGCAGGGAGGGGCGGTGCTTCCTCGAGGGCCCGGCTCACGTGACCCGGCGTCAGTTTCCAGGCCAGCCCCGACTCAGCTTCCCGGCCGCGGCCTCCTCAGTCAGCTGATCGTCGCGTTGTCAGCTCTCCTCACAGCTGACACGCGCGACGGATGCCGACAACACCGGAGAACCCAGAGTCTCTCACCAAACCCCCCCGGCTCTCTCTCAGGCCTCCACCGGGGACCCGCAGTCAGCTCCACGCTTCGGAATAGCTGGAGGTGAGGATCTTAGATAGGGGCTAGTGCCGGTAGGCGGGGAACAAGGGGGTGTGGCTCACAGTAACCCAGGTGAGCAGATCCACTAGCCCGGGGAGTATCTGGCACTGCTCCTTGCCCTAAGCCCACGATGGAGTTCCGTTGTTTTGCCACAGAGGGGGGGTCAGATTCCCGATTGTCCACCAAAGAGTCAAGGCAGTCCCAACGGCAAGCCCTCCCCGTGATTCCTCTTCAGGCTTTCAGTTTACGCTAGGGACTCCTGACTAGAAAAGGAACAATGCCTTCCAGAGTCGTCAGCTGAGCTCAGGGACCGGTCAAATGGCAGAGGGTGGTGTCAGCTAAGTAGGGGACTCACGCAGACCCTAGGATCTGTCCACTCCCAGTTCAGCGCCCACCTCTCCACTCAGGTGCCTTACTCCTGACTGACTCCACAGCCCGACTTGATTCTAAAATGGCCTCCCCCCTGTCACCTCTATTTATCACCTTGGGCTGGTCTTGCCAGAAGGGTCCAGAAGGTTCTGGAACCTCCCATGGCAGTCCTGGCCCGGGCGCTGAGGTGACAGTTGGAGCCACCATTTTGTGAATCCTACCTTCCACATCTATTTTCCTCAGAGGAGCACCTTGCGCCTTTCCCTCAAGTGACGAGGAAAAGGCGCCCAGAACCTCTACATCAGCACTTAAAAAAAAATTGGTAGACAGAAAAAATGAGAAGGGGACAAGGGACAAAAATAATAAAATAAGGAGGGAACTGCCAAAGGGCTGACAGGTCTAACACACAGGCACTGTAGGGGCATATTGCTTGTGCAGCTATGCCCTCATCTGTGATATAGTGCACCCAGCCTTAGGCCTATGATGCCTGCTAGAGGGGTGGCTTACCTATGCATCAGGCAGTGTTGTGTAGGCATGGCACCCAAGAAGGTGTGCTATGTCAACTCTTTTAGATTAGTTACACCACAACACAGCCTGCAATGGCAGCGTATGTGTTTGGTGTGGGGTATTTTAGGATGGCACAATACATGCTGCAGCCCTAAGGGAATCTCTCTGATCACAAGGCCCTTGGTACCACTGGTAACTTTTACAAGGGACTTTTATGTGGGCCAGAGGTGTGCCAATTGTGGAGACAATGGTACAGTTTAGGGAAAGAGCACAGCTGCTGGGGCCTAGTTAGCAGGATGCCAGCACACACTCAAAGTGCATCAGAAATCTGGCAAAAGGTGGGGGGGGGTTACTGCAACAGACACCCACTTCATAATATAATCACACACAGTTCTTCCCCGTGGATCCCTGTGTGTCCCCCCAACCATCTTCAAGACTGGATACACTAAATCACGTTGACTTCTAGTTCTAGTAATGCAGCAATAGTTTAAATCAGGGATGGCCATTAATGCAGTCAATCCCTGCGCACTTCTTTCTCTCTTTCAAGCAGTGAGCACAGTAAATGGGTTGATGGTTCGGCAGGCACACATATAAAAACACTCATAGGGAACCGGCAGAATAGCTCATAGGAGTAAATGACAATAAACTGCCCACGCTCTCTCTCTCTCAATCTTTTTCAGCCACCACATGGGCTGCGACCCAAATCAGATCATGAGCACCTGTCAGGTCACTCTCAAATGACACCAAAATGCTTTCCACGCAGACCACCATGACAATGCATTGTCCTTCCAATCAAGTATTCCTGCATAGTGTAGCGTGTAACACGCCCACCAACGCTCTTCAGTGGTTAGAAGCGCAGTACGGATGCAATTACAATTAAAATTCTACATTAACAACAGGTTTTATAATCAAATGCTACAAACAAATGGGGGAGGTAGAGGTAGAGGCTAGGTTTATCCTCCTTACAGATACATTAAACCCCAAAATCGAAAAATTAGAAAAAAACTGCCCAGGGAGTTGGTGTATTGGATACAGCGAGAGTCCACTGTAATCGCTCAGCAGGAAAATAAAGTTTTCCTAGAGACCCCTCACCCACCAGGGTTGCCCCTCGGTGGCATGCTTCATCATTGGGGTTCAGCTCAATCCTCTATGGATTGATCCGTGCTAGGACTTTGCGATTACGCAGAAGCACTTATTGGTGTATTAAATGATAACGGTAGTGAATTGGGAGGGAATGGGAAATAAAGTATAACATTCCTGATAAGTAGGACAATTGTTTTATTCCTGCCCCTCGAATATAAGGTTAAAATCAGGGGTTATGGCTGAAGTTATGGACTTTGATTAGTCTGTGTGCTTCAGAAATAGGCAATCAACATGTTTCGAGCTATTCTCCTATTGGCTCTTCATCAGGAGCCTAGTCCCAACAGTACCACTCCTTTAAATCCTATCATTGAGATACACTGGGTGGCATGCCATGCGCATGCACCTAATATACATAATGTTGCTAATGAATCATCCTGTATATTTAGGACTCTATACTATTGCGTCATGGTCTTTGCCAGGGATGAGGGACCTGTAGTAAAACCTTCAACCAGGCCATCCTCGGCTTACTAGCCTACACAATTCCCTGGAGACCGCATCTTATGGACTCTCGCTGTATCCATTACACCAACTCCCTAGGCAGGTTTTCTTCGAATTTTCGTTTTTTTGTGTAGTTATAATCAAATGCAGCATTTATCTTGCCTTGTTATTGATTATAACGAAACCTTCCAGTTGTAATTTGGCTACTATAGGTTTTTATCATCTTTTTAAGGTTAAATGACCCCATTGTCTTTGCGGTTTGAAATAAAATATTTCTTAGTTTGAACTTCACAAAAAAAAGTAAAGCTGTATGAGATTTTTGTTTTCTGGCAGTCCACTATTTCTTAAATATATTCTTTCACAACTCCTTGGCATCTTCCTATATTCCTGATGAGAAATGGCATTGCTTTATTAATTTAACGTTTGCGTTTCAGCTGAAGAGAACAAAAAACTTTAAATTCACTAGACTCGATTACAAAAAAACATTTAGAGTTATAAATTACACTTAAAACGCAAAAAAGTAGTATTTAGGGTTTTAATCCCCAAAATCCTGATATGACGAGTCAAAACTAATGAGTTCTGCCCTCAATTCCCACCTCTGAATGCGGACAGTGTGTTACTGTGGCAGATTATTGCACCTCATTACCTTAAAAAATCTTTACGACTAAAAAGAAAAATATGTTTTGTTATAATTAATTAATTAACATTGCCTTTGCTATCTTCGTCATTATTATTAACTTCCGTTGCAATTACAAAAATACTTCAGCATTCTAATAATTCTAGCTAAATCAAAGTGGAAAGACAGGCCGATGATATTCTTCTTTACATTTCTAACCCGTCTACTTCCTTGCCTGCCCTGTTCTCCATATTAACTGAATACTCCTCAGTCTCTGGATACAAATTAAACATTGATAAATCTGAGGTTTTACCCTTAAACAAATTCTGCCTTTCTCATATGTTTCAAGGCTCTGGCTTTGAGTGGAATCCTCGGAACATCAAATGTCTAGGTTTCCTATATGCGAACACCATTAGAGAAACTATTAGCATCAATCATGCAGAAATCCTAAAAAAGATATCTACTCTTATTGATGGCCTGGTCCCCTCTTTTTTTATCTTGGTGGGGCAGACTTTCGTCTATTAAAATGATGCTCCTTCCCATTGTCAATTTCTATCTTTCTATGCTCCCCGTCTCCCTTCCGCTCTTTTTTTTTGCACTATCAACCGTATTTTTATAAAATTTCTATGGAACAATTGCAAAGCTAAGATTTCTTTGTCCCACCTACAACAACCCAAGGAATTAGGAGGAATTAACTTTCCTAATCTTAACCGCTATCACTCTGCTTTTACGTTAAAACAGATTTGGCCTTTTCTTTCAGACCGTCCTTGCCATTCCTTAACTGCTTGGAGTTCACTTGAACTCGCTCAAATTTCACCCTTTTCATTTCTTACAGCGACTCATCTAACTCAACCACCAAAACACTTCATTACCCCCATTTTTAAGCACTCCAAAGCGGTAGATCTCTCGCTTTCTCGTTTTTTCAAGTTACACATTGATTCTCCTTCCCAGACCCCAATCTGGTATAATAAATTCTTAAAAATTAATAACAGGGCATTATTTTGGAAAGAATGGATAGATAAAGGTATCATCGTTTACGAACACCTTCTCGTGGATAATTCATTGAAAGATTTTTCAGACATTAGTAAATCTTTTCATGTCTCTGATACCTTTTCCTCCCAATATCCCTTGTTAAAAATTGCCTTAGCTTCAGTACTTTCTCAAACTATCCCTCAGCCCATTTCTGCCTTGCATTTTTATCCTTCACCAGATTTTTCTATTCCTCTTAAAGCCTCTGCCATTTACAAAACCCTCTCCCTCCCACAAAGTGTCAGGACCAAATCAACACTAGAGCTCATATGGGAACAAGATTTGGCTCAGGTTTTTTCTTTTCAAATCTGGGACTCTATCTGGTCAAAAATACATACAGCCTCCCGTTCTGCAAGCACTACACAGACTTTATACTTTTTTTATAATAGACTCTTTTTTACCCCTTCCGATCTTCATACATTTAGATTGCTTGACTCCAAGAAGTGTTGGTCATGCTCTCATGTCAGCAGTGACTTTCTTCACATGTTTTTTCACTGTCCCTTGAAGTCCCTTTGGTCTCATATTTGGTCTAAACTAAATGATATTTTACACACGAATTTCCCCTTCGATATTGTTCATATTTTTTTAGGTGGCTCTTCACCTCTTTGGAACGTTTCATGTCATGTACGTAAGTTTATAGATATGTTTATAGCTATTTCTTTTCAGATCATCACCACCAACTGGAAGGATACTTCAAAAATTTCGCATAACGCTTGGTGGAATCTGTTATGCCACCATCATAGACTTGATCGTGATTATGCCACCTCTGTACCTTTATTAATCAAAAAAGATTTGTTATGGTTACCATTGACTGATTTTCTCTCTAGAACATGTTAATTGTGGGTTTTGCCCTTTCTACCTATCTGTTTCTAGTCTTTTTCTTAATACATCTCTATTTTTATTACTTATATGTTCTTTCTAACCTTTTCATATTGAATTGTATTCATTCGGTTGCTCCTTTCTCTCTTTCTTTCTTTCTTCTTTCTGTCTTTCTCTCCTCTTTCTTCTTTTTTCTATCTCTCCCTTTACTTCTTAAAAATTTAAAATTCTTAAAGCTTTTTGTACTTGGTATAGCTCTATACCTTTTTTTCTTTAGACTTACAACATATACAATTTTCTTGTAACCTTTTTACAATTTTCTTTCTTCTGTACTGATTTTCTACATTGTATATCATATTTAATAAAGCTTACTAAACTCAAAAAAAAAAGTGGAAAGACACGAGGGCTCAGTGATTCCCTTCATTAAACACTTGAATTAGTTAGTCTTCTTTGCAAAGTATGCATAGCTTCTGCATCTTAATTCTGTTCATAATAAAGGATGGCAGAATTTTGAAGGTATCCTCAACCAACCTCCCACAAGCAAGATTCTATACTACTACATTAAATGTACCTATATGGACTTGTCATTACATTGCCGAGGTCGACATATCATGCAAATTGCCACTGTAATTACCCAGTTTATTGTCTGTACATTTGTATTAACCCTACCTCTTGACTTAACTCTCCTAATTCCCTTGATAATGACCTTACCCCTACCACTAACACCCACTCTAGCTGTAACGACTACATCTACCCTTACAGTAACACTAAGAGCTTGATTAGGAGTTGGTTGGTTAATTCCGACACGTGAGTAACCCCTGTTCACGCACAAGTCAGATTTACAAGTTTGGTTTTATTTAATCCATCAAATAATTATCAAATGCATTAAATGCCTCAAGGCTGGTTGCATTTCGCAGGTGTAACAGGGGAAAAGTATACGGTATTTACCATATCATGCAGATTTTGGTGCGTTAAACACTCAAATATGCATGTCATTCCCCATAAACTTGTAATAGGTGCTATTTATCACACCCAATAAATAATGGACCCAGTGCTATTGTTATCTATCAGGTGCGCTAAATAGCCCCTACACTCGTAATCAGGTCCTCAGTCTATCTCGACCCCAGCCATATCCTCAAGTCCAAAATTAATCCTAATGTTAAACCTTTCTCTTGCCCCAATTCTAACCTTACCAGTTATTCTATGCCTACACCCAGGCGCACAAATCCATTGGGCTGAAAGGGTTTTAGCCCCCTCCCCTCGCCCCCCCCCACCCTTGTCATATTCCATAGCCCAGGCTGAAGCTGCATATGTGTCTGTCCTAGGTAACCCTGGGCGTAGTTTGCATAGTAGTGCTAAGCGTAGCTACACAGAGTGCACTACGCACGCTACGCGTAGCTACGCGAACTGCATAGTGCGGTAGGAAAATGCTGTTCGCACTGATTGCACAGTGCCGGATGCTTGTCCGCACTTTGCAATCATTGCAAACGGCATCTTGCACAGTGCAAGCGCTCGTTTTCTGCCGCTCGAGTAGATTTATACTCGAGCGGCAGCTTTCTCAACGCGGACTGGTAGTTTCTCATCATGAGCGGTCGCGAGCATACGCGACCACTCGCAATGAGAAAACTGACCTCCCCGCGTTGAGAATCTCGCCGGGAGGTTGATTTTCCACGCTCTTGATCGGCAACTTGATGTTGCTGATCGCGAACTAGGAAAAAGTCTCGCCGGGATGTTGATTTTGCTCGCTCGCAGTCGGAAGCTTAACGTGGTGGACTGCGAGCAAGCAAAATACGCGTTTTTGCGCTGTGCTACGTGGAATTCGCGTAGTGCATAGTAGCGCAAACTACCTATGCTCCACGAGCGTAGCATAGTACTACGCCCAGGGTTAGTCCCAGGGAAGCCTGGGCAAAGTATGGCTGGAAAAGAAAGCACAGGACTATACATTTATTTTCTCCGCTTCTTAGCTTATCTTGCTGCTGCAGTGTCCTCAAAGGTGGTGATGGGGGTCACATGTGATTCACAATGTCTAGGAGAAAAACCTCACAAAGGGAGTTCTAACTGTGCAAGGCAGTGTGGTTTACTGGTTACCATTATTTTAAAGGGAGGCAATGCCAGTCAATTAATGCTGGTATGTGAGACCGCATCTGAATTTCAAAGGCAATCTCTGCCATCGTCTTTTGCTTCCAAGCAAACAAGGCAGAAATCACAAATTGTCTTGATTTGCAATGTGATTTATATAGTGCTTACTACTCATGTGAGAGGTAATAAGTGCTAAATAAATGCTAAAAAGGGGAGAAACTTTTTTTATGTAGTGATCATCAGCAGTCAAGCCTTTTCTGCCAATGGCATCTTCCATGGGGGTGGGGTGGGAGTAGAGGGTGGGGGGGGAAGAGGTTGGTTGTCGTTTTGGTTCTAAAGAGGCCAAGTACTGGCTAAAACATAAGAACATGCAAAATGATGTTGGCAAAATAGGGATGGCGTAGGTGAATAGCAAAGATGGTCAGTGTGTAGCAGGCTCAGGCTATTAGGCCACAATTTGTCAGTCAATATTAGCGTCAGTGGGGGCTGGTCATTTTTTTAAGTGGCGGGCTGTAATTACGCCTAGGAGTATCCCCCATTTTCTTCTTAAATTTGCCTCACTTATACTCACTTCATCTCACATTTAGACCCCGAATAACAAATATTTTGCGCAAACCTTTTTTTTTTTATTTACTCTTCAGCACAATACCCGTTTTGCACAGGAAAGTTGCCTGAAAGTAATGCAATTTTTTGTTATATGAAAATTAATGCAAAGTAGTGCACTCCACTGCTTTGTGTTACCCTGCATCATGGGGTTGTTCCATGGGTGGTACATGGAAGTTCCAAAGCAATGACTCACGGTTTGTGATGCAAAACCCTATCTACTAATAACAGTAGACAGTGTTTTGCACCAAAAAATAAATGCCACTTGAAAGCAAGCACTAAAAAGGAGAAATGCTTTTATTTCTCTAAACTTTTTCCATTGGGCATATATACTGCACTGTACAGGACACATCCAAACTAGAAAACGTTTTATAGTTAGTCAAAGCACTATATTTTGTCCTGGAAGGACACCCTACCAGTACAAAACCTATGCAAGACTCACGCAGACATCGTTGCATTATGGTGCGAAAGTGTGTAATGGTGGTCTGCAGCCTAATTGTGCACTTGTACTAGAGGGAGAGCAGGCTAGTACCATATCTTTGTAGATGTGGCGCCTTCCTGTTCTCTCCCTCTCACATGACGCTGACCTGCATGGTGTGAAAATTTTGATAATCTGGGCATTAGCCTCTTTCCCCTCACTTACTCTAACTCACATTCTATCACATGCTCATTCTCACTCATACTCTCTCCCACTCACTGTTATTGGCACACAAACATACTCATATTCACTGGTTCTCATTCTCACTTACTAACACAATTAAACACACTCACTAACTCGGGGCCCTGTTGCAACTGCACCAGCTGCACCATTGATAGGTATACCCAAGAGTCACTTCCATACCCTCTCACAACCTCCAATCACTCTTTTGAGCACACTCATACTCCTTCACTCACTCCCTTGTACTCACTTTCACCTATTCTTATACATTTAAAAATTTCAACTCTCACTTTCACTGCTATTGACACTCTCAAACACCCCCACACACACACACCTTCACTCAATCCCATTCACATTCATTCACTCACAAACACATTCACAGATGCATAGAGAAATGCAATTTTTGTTTTACTTACCTTGCTCACTGAGCTGGCAACTCGGAGCTCCATTGAAACAGCAAAGCAGAAATCTGGGGCTTTGCATTGGAAGCAGCAAACCATGATTCCAAACAAACAAGGAGCCAGAGGGAGCAGCAAGGGCAGAACTGAAAATAGCAAGACTTATCTAAATACCTCTCCCATCTTATTGATAGGATTTTAAGCACAGGCCTAAAAGAAGCTGGGATAGTGCTGGGGATCCTGCTCCTGCTGCACTCTGTGTGAATTTTCATTGGCTTCAGGGATGTACTGATGTGTGCAGTGACAGCCCAATGTTAGCAGCTATACTGTGCTACCTGAGGCATGCACAATATGTCTGCTAAATACAATCAATTTAGGGATCGTATTTGAACTACGCACCTCAAATGCACAATCTAAACATCCATGTACAGAGTGTTCTATTCTGAAACAATTTGGTTAAAAAGATTTTTCTCTTTGGGCTGAAATAAAAGAATTGTATCGCATCAAATGCCCTAGATTCATTCACTCACTAACACACTCTATTAGACTCAATTGTGAACACCCCACTGGAAATGTTGGAAAATTGTCAATATAAGACACCTTTTTTTTGTAAAAAACATCTGTTGGCATTTATTAACATATTAAAAAAATCACATTACATCAGATAAAAAAGTCACAGATAAATGACTCAAGGTTATATCACAATACTACAATACAATAGAAATGCAAATACTGTCTAAAGGCACAAAATTATGAACACTATAACACTTAATACAAATAACATTTTTTAAAACAACACATATAAACAATTCATATATTAGGAAAAAATGACAGACACCAAAATTGTATCTTGAAAGTGTGAATTTGTAATTACGGTTAACAGAAGAAAACTGGTAGTCATACACCCTAATTTTTTCTGGGGGTTCTGTACCAAACAAATTCCACTCCACAACCTATGCGTCGACGCGTTTCGGTGGTGCACAATGATAACGACCACCTTCTTCAGGACTGACAAATATACTCCTCCATGAAAAAACTTTATCAATAATTCATTTATGTCGCAATGAACATCGCTGACGAACAAGTTACTTACCTTCGGTAACGCTTTTTCTGGTGGATACAGTATCTGCCTGTGGATTCCTCACCTTGTGAATATCCCCTGCGCCAGCATTCCACGGAACTTTTCTTCCCCAGCATTCCACGACGACGTGGGCGACGTCATAATACCTCGGCTCCGCTCGCGACTCCGTACGACGTCAT
Source organism: Triturus cristatus (assembly GCF_964204655.1). Classification (NCBI taxonomy): domain Eukaryota; kingdom Metazoa; phylum Chordata; class Amphibia; order Caudata; family Salamandridae; genus Triturus; species Triturus cristatus. The sequence continues at coordinate 1,181,649,978 of NC_140581.1, read as the reverse complement.
CGGAGCCATAAGAAGCCCACGTCGGCGTGATGACGTCAGTTCCACCCATTTTTTCCGTGCCTTCGAGGCGAACAGGTGAACCAACGACAACTCCAAGTATACACAGTATATAGAATACCAATACATATACATAGCATACAAAGCAAAGGAATGCTAATCAAACAAGCATTTCCTACAAATGTAAAAGAAAATATACAAACATTTCAAACAAGACCTATTCCATGGTATACAAAGGTGGACAACGGGGAGGCGGGTGGGTCAGTGAGGATGACGTTGGCAATACTGAGTGAGTGGTAAGTAACTTGTTCTTCTGATGGATACATCTGCCAGTGGATTCCTCACCTTGTGAATAGATTCCCACAGCAGTCCCCACTCCCGGAGGAGGGTGTCCACCTTCCTATACCAGAAAGTCTTGCAAGACAGAGCGCGCGAAGTGGCCCTCCCTCCTCATCTCAGAGTCCAAGCAATAATGCTTTGCGAAAGTATGGAGGGAGGCCCAAGTCGCGGCTTTACAAATGTCTGCCACGGGAACACCCCGGGCCAAAGCAGATGTAGATGACTTAGCTCTAGTAGAGTGAGCACGAATACCCTCAGGAGGCGCCGCGGACTTTGCAACGTTTGTTTAAACGTGTACCCCGACAGATTAAGCCGGACTGAAAATACTAGGCGAACCAGGAAACTATCCTCCAGCCTAAATAGGACGGTCCATACATATCAGATACGGGCGCCTTCACAAATGAAACTGTACTTGCACACAAAGGATCAGGCCATACCCTAAACGCAAGGCATCAGTCCTGGGGATACTCCTCCTCTACAAACAGACAACTGGAATTGCCTAAGCAACTAATATGTACTTCCTTATAGAGTGAGGCTATACCTTGTTGATTCAAGTTTGAGTAACACGTCTTGCGCAGACTGCCCTATTTCCTAAAACCTTCTGTCAGCGATGTTCATTGCGACATAAATGAATTATTGATAAAGTTTTTTCATGGAGGAGTATATTTGTCAGTCCTGAAGAAGGTGGTCGTTATCATTGTGCACCACCGAAACGCGTCGACGCATAGGTTGTGGAGTGGAATTTGTTTGGTACAGAACCCCCAGAAAAAATTAGGGTGTATGACTACCAGTTTTCTTCTGTTAACCGTAATTACAAATTCACACTTTCAAGATACAATTTTGGTGTCTGTCATTTTTTCCTCCTAATATATGAATTGTTTATATGTGTTGTTTTAAAAAATGTTATTTGTATTAAGTGTTATAGTGTTCATAATTTTGTGCCTTTAGACAGTATTTGCATTTCTATTGTATTGTAGTATTTTGATATAACCTTGAGTCATTTATCTGTGACTTTTTTATCTGATGTAATGTGATTTTTTTAATATGTTAATAAATGCCAACAGATGTTTTTTACAAAAAAAGGTGTCTTATATTGACAATTTTCCAACATTTCCAGTGGGGTGTTCACAATTGAGTCTAATAGAGTGTGTTAGTGAGTGAATGAATCTAGGGCATTTGATGCGATACAATTCTTTTATTTCAGCCCAAAGAGAAAAATCTTTTTAACCAAATAGTTATTGGTGCTCTGTCTCTTTGGACTTTATTGAGCCCCTCTCCTTGTTTTGCAAGCTATTCTGAAACAACACACTGTAACTAGATCACGCCTCAAACCCCTCAGGCCCCTCCTCCTCCTACTTCTGTCATCAGGAGCCTGGAGAAGTGGCAGAGAGACTTGACCTGCGCACTGGCAGTGTTAATAAAAACATGAAACTAGTGTCTTTGAGAACACTGCTAAATTTAGAAATACACAGGGCCTCACAGGAGGAGAGGGGCTGCACCAAGAAGCCTCTTATAAGCAGGCACTGCTGATATGCAATCAAGGAGAGAGAGGGGAGAGGAGTTGGCCTAACGGCTAGGGCGCTCGACCTCGGAACTGGGTTTGAGTCTCGGTATTGACGCTAAACATCCTGTGATTCTGGGCAAATCACTTAATCTCCCCGTGCCTAACAACGAATGAATGTGTGTCCTCATGTAACGTAACTGATGCTATGTAAAGCGCTCTGATACCTGATTGGATTCGGGTCAAGCTGGCGCTATATAAACCTGTGCAAAAAAAAAAATAGGAGGTGGCTTTCCAATGATGTCATATGACACAGTTACTCTTACAGGACATATGCATGCAGCAGTGCAGTGCAGCACCTCACTGCGCTCCTCTGCCACACACTTGCTCTTTTGCTCAGTTTGGTAGGGCCGGACATGCGCACCACAGCAGGGACACACATGCGATGCATTTTCCTCCTAAGCACAGCAGAGAGGTGCTGGGTTCTGACCTCTCACAGTTCACCTACCAGAAGGCCCTTGCATGCCTCTTACCCCTAGCGTTTATTGGACAGACATAATAGACTGGGGAGGCAGATCAGAATGACACTGTGGGCACCTGTAACTTCTCCCACCAAAGCTTGGTGATAGGTGATAGGCTGAACACTTAGAAGACATAAACAAGCTCCTGCAGAGAGAAAAGTAGGTTCTTGCGCAAACAGAGACAGTGGGGTTCTGCCACAAACATAGCTCATCATCTTGAAGAGCTAAACACCCTCCTCTGCAGATAGAGCTGAGCTCCAGCACAGATGCAGCCATTTCCCTGCATAAATACTTCAGAACCCATGCACAGATAGAGCAGAGCCTGTGCACCCATAGGTAAATTCTTTCATTGAGCTGGAGCAGAGTTCCTGCATACATAGCTCTGTGGCCCTGGGAAGACCGAGCTAGCTCAACCAAGTATGCAGCTGAGCTCCATTGTGCTGATCCCCTCTACAGACATAGATCAAGGTGAGCCAGTTCACAGGCAGAGCTGAGCTCTTTCATCATTCATTCCTATGATGTAAAACCCAAGATTCTGTGAGGACTGAGAAAACAGGACCAGCTAATATTCTGTGGGAGTATCACACGTCGCTCAACTGGGTTAATCTTCCCCATGGCCTGTTTCTGATAGGGATTGAGGAGGAGAAGGTGGGAGGGAGGATGAAAGTGAGAGAAAAGCGATAAGAGAGAGAGACAAGGTAGATAGTAGTGAAAGTGAAGCAAGTGGGAGAATATGGACATAAAAGTGAGAAAGAGAGGAGAAATAAATTAGAGGAGAGCTTGACTGAGATGGAAAAGAACAGAGACTGAGTGTGAAATGTGAGACACCAGAGTGAGAGGCATATGAACAATACCACAACAATGATGTTAAGGCAAACTGTATGTTATGGGATGTTAAGAGTATTTGTAAAGTGCACAGCTCATCCCAGAGAGTTTCATGGTGCTGCAAAATCAGGGGCTATGTTGGCTGTGACTGGGCCTTGTCAAGGTGAGGAGACATGTTTTCAGTTTCTTGCCTTGCTGAAGTACTGAGGAGGGAGCTTTAATGTGTAGGGGCAGGTCGTTCTATGATTTAGGCACAAGGTAAGAGAAAGCACGACAGCAGACTCTGTTTCTTTATATGTGGGGATGTGTGCGAGCAGGGGTATGGCTGAGCTGAGGGGTCTGGTGATTGCATTGAAGTTGATGAGGCTACTGAAGTAGGTGGGGTAGAGGTTGTACAGGAATTTGCATGTGTGTGAGCAGTTATAAGTGTGTGAGTTAGTGAATATGGAGCCAGAGGAGGTCTTTGAGGGTCTGGGTTATGTTGATGCGGGGGAAAGTGAATGGGAGTATGGCCACCGGCTTCTGTATAGTCTGAAGTCTTCTAGCAGTAAGACAGTGATTCCAACAGAGTGCGTTTCCATAGTCTAGCTTGCTGGTGATGAGATGCTGGGTACCATTCTACACGTGTTGCCTGGGAGCCATTTGAATATTTAATTGTTCATTTTGAAGGCGTGGAAGCAGGAGGAGCTGACTACATTGACCAAAGCAAACTTTGCAGCACATTTCACCAATTCCTTTTGCTCCCTCCATCAGAAGTATGCTTTTCACTGTACCACTGGGCAGTGCTGGTGCTGGCTGTGGATGTTGCCAATACCTATCTCCAAAGAAACATTTGGGTCCGCAGCACACATTTGTTTTAGCAAATAAAGTACTGGGCTAGAGTGAAGGCAGTGCAGAAGTGGCAGATTCACTTGGCAGCTGTTTTAAAATCATAACATGTGGGCTAGTCCGTTTTGAAATTGTATTTCATGTGGAACATCAAACGTAAATACTTAAGGAGTTTATGTTTTATATATTCCCTTCCCTGGCTTGGTTGAAGAAGGCAAACCCAAAAGTGAGTGAATGGAGGAGTAAACCATAAAGCCTGAAAGGGCAGCTCAACTGCAAGGGTGCAATAGGAGGGATTTCCTGCAGGAGCCTCTGTTAGTGCATGTGCACTAATCGTTAATGTATGGCTTGGTGGCACCACAAACAAAGGATCCAATCATAGTGCCCTTAAATCTTGATTTCCTCAGTGGACAAATGTTCTGGATACTCCCCTATACTGCTAGCTGCACCTTCCATCTTCCTGCGGGAGAGCACCAGGCATCTGTTCAGGTGAAGGAACATGAGCACAGCACTGACTGAGGGTGCAGGAATTGTGCACTGGCTAGAGCTACAGGAGCCCTTTGGGAGCCATGCAGCAGGGATATGGGCATGCACACACTACCCCACATGCCTGGGTCTACTAACAGGTCTCCCCCAGGCTATCTCAGTCTAATCCTGCAGAAGTGTCATATGCTGTTAATGCTCACCATAACAAGAATAAATGGAATTTTTACTTGGCTTCAGCTCCTTCGTTAATATGTCTGCCATGTATGCTTTCCATGATGAATTTCTGTTGCAGCATGCACACATTTAAGCCTGTGCATCTCTGTCCAACCTTCTTTCAATTGGAGAGAAAGAAACAGTGACTGAATACAAGTTTGGCTTAGGTGTAAGTGTGTAGTTTTAAAAGGAAAATTAACCTAGAAAATGGGAACTGGCTGTATAGTTGTAATTTACGATAATGCCTCATTTCTCTCTCAAAGTGGTGCTTAGCCATTTTAATAAGCTGCATTGCAGGGCGAAACAACTGAAAAAAGATTTCAGCCATTTGATCACTCCCTTAGCTAACAGAAAATACCAAATTAAAAGTTACTCATCCCACACCACGATCGCTGCTTACAGTGGCTAGGTACTGTTGTCCATGACATCTCGGGTAAAAATGAATGAATGAGATATTTTGGTGCTGTTATTGCACAAAAAGCAGTGGTATAAAACCCATGTATTTTTAAGGAGCCATGGAAAATATTTGATGGTTACATGTGAAATTAAGATTTTGTCCTCACAATGGTAGTCCCCAAACCACTGTGCAGAGTTTTTACATTGCCCAGGCTACTAGGATTATGCAACTTGGAAGACCAAGGTTATCTTTATTTTATGCTGCAAAAAATGTGACACTTTGCCTGGCGACATCATTTTAATCTGTATGACCTAGAAACAATTTTGGTGAATTCTGCATATTTTGGAAATTATGTAGCATAATGAGTAAATCCATAATTATGCTGTAAATTCTGGAGCCACAAATTCACATAAATCCACCGATTTCACCATTTCCTATTGTTTTTTCAAGAATTTATTTGTGACAGGTCCAAAAAACCTCAACATTTTAATTCCAGTCAATACCTATTGTTAGATGCACTTTGAATAAAACAGCTTGTAATATAAAAAAAAAACCATAGTGGGTACCTTGTCACTGCCATCTTGGGCTTCTAGTGGATTTTACAAACTCCAGGGCCAAAGATATCACAAGAACCCCTGGATTATAATGTTGGAACAGATTACACAGTTAAGGTTTTATGCATGCTCTGTATGTACTTAACTTTAAACCATTCTGTTTGTGAAAATAGATAAACTTCAACCTTAAACAAGAGGCAACTCAATTAAGTGTTACCCATGTATAGCACATAAATACCAAAAATACTTTGCATTTGGCCTACTCACTAGACAGCACAAGGAATGGGGCCTAATGGCTATGTTAAAACATCAACAGAACATCAGTGTTCATAAAGAGTGGTGAAATCGAATGTTTGAAGCTTTTTTTGAAAGTTCTATTACATCATCTAAGGAAGGAGATATGGTCTAATGGCTAAGCTGTCAATCTAAGGACCTGGGTTTGAAATCCAGCTTGTCATTGAATGAAATTTGTCCAGTTTGGGAAATCACTTAAACACATTGGGCCAGATGTATGACCAATTTTAGCATGCATAAACAGGTAAGCGACCAGTTTGCGAATGCTAAAATTGGTGTGACCATGTACTAACACAATATTGCGAAGTGTTTGGAGACTCGCTATTTGGAAAGGGTGTTCCCTTCCAAATAGCGACTCTCTAACCCATGTACTAATGTTTTGCGACCGCAATTGCGGTCGCAAAACACTCGCAATTACCGCCTACTTCAAGTAGGTGGTAATGCATTTGCAAAGGAGAAGGGGTCTCCAGGGGACCCCTTCCCCTTTGCAAATGCATCCAAAATTATTTTTTAAGGGCAGGCGGTGGTCCCAGGGACCACCGCCTACCCTTAAAAAATGAAACAAAAAAGTTTCACTTTTATTGTTTTAAATGCATCCCATTTTCCTTTAAGGAAAACAGGCTGCATTTAAAATAAAAAAAAGCTGCTTTATTTAAAAGCAGTCTCAGATATGGTGGTCTGCTGAGCCAAGCAGGCCACCATCCCTGGGAGGGCCAGCCATTCCAAATGGGGTCTCAAAATGCGAGTGGCTCATTAATATTCATGAGCCTGCATTGTGCGACCCCAGATGGAATCGCAATCAGTCACTCCGACACTGCCGTACATACTAAATTGTGACTTACAATTTGCGACTCGCAAACGAGTGCAAATTGGGAGTCGCAATTTAGTATGGTTGTACATCTGGCCCATTGTGCCTTAAATATAAAGTGTGAGATACCAGTGACTGTGTAACAAAAAGATTTAAGCCACCACTTGATGAATACAATCTTGCATCATTTTCCATCTCCTCCTATAATGTGCAATGCTCTGTTCCTTTTGGGCTAATTACATGCTTTAGAAATACCAACATGTGCATGCTTGTACATTGTGAACAGGTACCCAGCTTATTCTCTGAGGACACACCTTCCTTTTGAGCTGTAGGCGATCTCCCTAATTTTTCAGTCAGATCGAAGCCCTCCACAAGATTTTTTTATCCTGGTTTATTCTCCACAACTCAAGTCTACTTCTCAATGTCTGTTGGCGCATCTTCTTGGGCACATTGGGAGATTTGCCCCGCACACAGCTTTTTGCTCCCTTGAAGCATTTTTATCATTATTTTATCATTCTGCAGTTCATGCTACTTTTAATCGGAAAATACAGTTTTCCAGAGAGCATTCAGTGTTTTTTTCTGTGCATCAAACTTGCATAGGACTTGGTTGGTTCCAACCATCGTGCAGACACCCAAAGCTTGCAGGTCTGGTGAACATTCTCTGTGCTCCAGCAGTGCTAGGTGTTTCGGTGGAATGCATGGAGAAGACAAAAGCTGTGGCTTTAATGTCCTAAAGCAGGAAAGAACTGGCAGGCACATATGCCTTTTTCCATGCATTAGCACATTAAACCAGACCTATTGGCCTTCGAGATGTGTATTCTAATACTGTCCCTGCCCCAGAGTGCAAAATGGTAGCCCCACCACCACTATACCACTATTGTTTACTAGCTGAAACCTCCCTCCCCCCCCCCCCCCCTTTGGGTCTGGTTGGTCCCCTGCCTAAACCCACCCGTTTGCTTAGCTCTAACCCCAAGCAAAATAGTAGCGTAAGCCAAATCATAAACCTAAAACTAACCCGATCCCTAAATCAGCCCCACTGGACACGTCAACAATTGAGTGTAGCATGCTAAGAGGATAACAAATTTGCCTATACTGACATCTTAGGAGGTTGTGGTTTTTGGCTACTTAGGTGAAATGCGAGCTGTCAAAACTGAAGTTACTCGCCAACGATGGTATTTGTATCACATGCTATCAATTAAGAGTTAAACAATGAAAACTTAAAGATATCATTTTTTAAGAAAACTGTTAAAAGGCTCTGTTGGGTTTACAAATGACCATAGAAACATTATACCATGTTGCCAACAAAGGGAGGCTCTCTGAACATGAAGCAAAGCTCATAATTATTTCATCATACGCAGAAACAAGATACTCTAAATAAGCACAGAGAATATCCGTTTTCTAAAGGCTTAAAGTGTGTTTGACTCTAGTGCTTACCAAAGGTTCCAGCTTGATGGGCTGCTGGCGTTTTCTTGTGTTTGTTCTTGCATTAGTGTCATGTGTAAATGTCAGAGCTTGACGATTTGACACTATCTGTTGTGGAGCCAGTGATATCAGTCTGTCTCGTAGTTTCTCTGCGTCAGGGAGCACCAGCTGCTCACCACTGAATGGACCATTTGTAAATTGGGACACCTGTAAAGGAAGAGAAACAGATTATAGCCATAAAAATTGTAAACATTTAAAAACTGCATATTAGCTGAATAGAGTAGCCTAAATGTGTATACTTTTTAGTTCCCGCTGGCATTACTTCACACTGACCTAGATTTGTAAAGAGAATTGAAGCTATTGTAAGCTGATCCGATTACAGAATCATACACCTTCATTTCCTTTCTTCATTTTTTTTTTTCTGTTTATAATAGTTCATAAAGTGTCTCCCACACAGAAGCGCTGCCAGATTGGCCATATTGCCACCTTGGCATTCTACTTGTGGACTGCAGGCAAGGGGCTGCCTTCAGAGTAGGATGGGCTGCCATGATTCACCATTCTCTTTAAGTGACAGTGTAGTTTCGGCTTCTTACAGCATGGGGCTGGTTGAAAGATTTTGCCAGGCCCTCTTCTGGTTTCTTTCTGGTGTATGACACATAACATGTACATGGCAATACAGTGTATGACAGATCTTACCAGTTCCATATCAGGTGAAATAGGCAAGACAGGACAATTATTTCCTTAATATTATTGTTGGTACAAATTCATAAAGTTTCCTTTTAATGAGGTAATGTCACATGGTACTGGGAATTCAGGAATAAACCAGGAGTAAGTCATAGTTACCCGCAGGAAAATTAATTACCCCATCAGGACTTTGTCCAAGATAGAGTGATTTTGCATGTTCATAATTAAAGGTCGTTTGGCTCTGTTTAGAAGTGTAACCAGTTTCATGAGGGGGTCCAAGCATTTCATGAACCAGAGCCAATTGTCTGTCACCCAAAGATTCCAGAGATGGATGGACCTTGGCAATGTTCCAACGACGCTCCCAAAACGTCACCGTTAAGTGAGCTATTCTAACTGCCACAAGGTATGCCTTTGCTCTCCACACAAAACAATTTATATTCTTGGCAATAACAGGTTTTGACAGTTACACACAGATCCTTTCATTCTGATGGTTATGGAAAGTAACACATTCTCCCCAGTAGGAGGTGTACTGGTATATATTTCCTTCATTGTTGGTACAAATTCATAAAGTTTCCTTTTAATGAGGTAATGTCACATGGTACTGGGAATTCAGGAATAAACCAGGAGTAAGTCATAGTTACCCGCAGGAAAATTAATTACCCCATCAGGACTTTGTCCAAGATAGAGTGATTTTGCATGTTCATAATTAAAGGTCGTTTGGCTCTGTTTAGAAGTGTAACCAGTTTCATGAGGGGGTCCAAGCATTTCATGAACCAGAGCCAATTGTCTGTCACCCAAAGATTCCAGAGATGGATGGACCTTGGCAATGTTCCAACGATGCTCCCAAAACGTCACCGTTAAGTGAGCTATTCTAACTGCCACAAGGTATGCCTTTGCTCTCCACACAAAACAATTTATATTCTTGGCAATAACAGGTTTTGACAGTTACACACAGATCCTTTCATTCTGATGGTTATGGAAAGTAACCCATTCTCCCCAGTAGGAGGTGTACTGGTATATATTTCCTTTCCGTATTTTCATTTAGAAACAAAACTTCATTGGCAATATATTGGCAAATGCTACAAAATTCACTATGGTGTGGGGTATGAATTTCACCACATTATGATGATGTTATGGAGACATTCAAACAGTGATTGTTCCTGACCCATAGAAAGGCTTTAGATATGAGTTTCCTGGAGTTTCTTCCAACTGTACATTTGTCACATGAAGGTATTAGGCCCAGTTAAGAAACACCATTTTACATGCTCACGTTCTTAAATTGCCTTCTCTCCGTAAAACAGTTGACACACATTCATTTGCGTGCACACACACAGGAGAACATTCTTTGAACTCAGCTTTGCTTACAATACTAATTCATAGGCACTCTATCAGAACATCTTGAACATTCTGTAAAAGGGTAATTTCAGCATTCATGATGTTATTTGTTTTTGGCGGCTCGGCGACAGAGCTATCACAAAAGAATAAATAGCAACCTAACTGGGGCTTCGGCATGAAGGATGCTATTATATATATGACATCAAGCCTTTGGTTGGACAGAGGACCATTTCGCTAGCACAAAGAGGTCAGTCCATGTTGGAATTCCAGCCGAGCCGATTCCTTTGACCTCATGTGAGGGATGCTATTCAACTCTACACCAAGACGGGCAGCTTGCTGACACTTCCTCTCAGGTAATGGGGAGTTGGACCACTCTATAGAGACCTGGCAGATTCACTCACCCTAGACATGATAGGTAAGGATACGCTATGTAGGAATATATTGTAGAACAAGTTATTTAACTTCGGTAACGCAATATCTATAGAGACAATATCTAGCTGCAAATTCCTTACCTGTGAATTTCCCCAGGCGTCAGGCTAGAGCCGGAAACCTTTGAGTTAGCAGTACCCCTGCTTGCCGTCAGGTGGCGCCATTCGGCTTCCCGTGACATCATCGGCTTTGTTAGCACTGGTTATGATGGCCCATCTCTGGAGAGCCCCACCACCTCTCCCACGGGGATCACAACAGGGGTAGCCGGAGTGTATTGCGTGAGGGCGGTCAGAGGTAATATCAGGGATAGGATCCCAATTGGGAGGTCCCTTCCAGCCACCACCAGCCGAGTGAGGTATCCAGTGGGGCCCCAGGCAGGTCGTCGTCTCCACGCAGCAACGGCACACTCCGGGCCCCTATCAGAGCAATCTGGGCCCCATCTCCAGGAGTCACGTAGGCAAGATTGTCTAGTGAGTGTAACCAGTCTCCCTGGAACAACAGAGGCCCAACTCAGCCGACAGGGCAGCGCAGTGTCGCCCCAAATACAGGGGGGGGGGGGGCGGAGGGAAGAGGGCGCCAGCGGTAACGAAGCAGCATGGGCATCAAAACGGGCCCGGCGCTTACCTCCTGGGGCTGCCGCCTCCCAGTCCGGCCCCAGCGGTAGCACGTCACTCCAGGGTCTAGCCACGTTCTTACATCCGAGCCCGGCTGGCCCCACCGGCACGGAGCGGGCGCAGACAGGACCGCACCGGCCCCAGCGGTCCCACAGCAGGAAGAGTAGTCATCAGTCTATGGGAGGCGCAGCCGCATCCCTGGCCAGACGAACAAAGAAATGAGGGGGAGGTGAGGTGGAGGAGAGGTGAGGGGAGGGGCGGCAGTACCTCGACACCAGGTCTGAGTTCTCTTTGGCGCTCTTCGTCGAGGGCTCAAGGCGTCCGGCACCACGCCTCACCGTTGTCTCTCCCGTCCCCGATCGGGACTCGACCTCGAGCACCGCAGAATCCCCTCAGGCCACAGCCGGGGCGCCGGGGAAGGATCCAGCCCGCGTCGCGCCGCACCGGAGTGACGGCGCTGGGAAAACTGTCGCTACAACTAGGCCACCCCAGGTATTAGAGGACCTCTGCGCTCCTGGCACTCGTGGGCATCTGCCGCTACAATTATTTACTCCTCTGGGCAGGATCTGTGCAGGATTGTGGCTGGATCACGGCGTGGGCGTACGGAGCCTACTCAGGCTGCGTCCACCATGATGGCTCGCCAAGCCACGTCGGGACTGTGTTTTAGTTAGCGAGGAAGTATTGTTGGAGTTCCTCTCTGACCTCCTTCCTGAATTTGCGATCTTGGAGAAACCAGGGGTTCAGCCTTCAGATGGGGCACAGTGTGCCCGTGGGGTCCCCTAGTCGGAGGCGAAGCAGCGAGTAGGCCAAGATGCCCCAGGGGAGGATGCTAATGTCTGAGACACTTCAGCACTCAGGGGCGGGCATGAAGACCAAGACGATATGTGCATGTGTGAGGTGCGCCATGGAGGTGTGATTTATATTGGGAGATTCTGGGCTTCCATGTCCTCCAGACATCGCATAGGCCCAGGTTTGCCGCCCATTCTGACAGTCTCTTTTCACATAGGGTCCTGTTTGGAGAGGGTGTGCCTGTAGTGTCTAGGTCTTGGCTGCATAACCACATTAAAGACGTCCCCTATCACCGTCAAGCCCAGGGGTAGGGAAGATATAAAGTCACTAGCGGCCTTCAGGGTGGTTGTCAGGGTAGCTGGTGGCACGTAAAATGACACTAGGTTAAAGACCGCTCCTCCCAATGTCCCGGTCAGGGCCACAAAGCGGCAATGCGGGTCTCTGGTCACACTAGTGGGTACGAAGAGGAGGGAGCACCTGAGAAGGATTTCTACCCCAGCCGAGTCACGTTCAAAACCTGAGTGCCAGACTCTGTCGAACCCATGCTTAGTGGTTACCCATTAGGTGTTTCTCTTGGAGCAGGAGGGCATCAGGAGCATGTCTGTGGACGTATCTCAGGACTGGGGTGCGCTTAATCTTGTCTAGAATGCCAATGACATTCAATGATGGGATTTGGAGGGTTACCCCTTATATGGTGTAAGCATCATGGTCGGTGTCGAAAGTAAAACAGAACTTGGGATAACAGTCCAGGACCCTCCCCACAACCTCCCCCCACCCTATACTACTGGAAAGGAAGTATCTGTCACCCTGATAACAGTGGTTTTAAGAGAACTAAACTGTAGAGCTTAGTATGGAAGCTGTGTGGTGGACCCCTCCAAATATCAGGATACATTCAACTCAACAATTGAATCCAGTTGGAAATATCGGCACTACTGGACAGTTCAGTCTGGTTTCCAATGCAGGTTCGTCTCTGCGTGGATCCACTTGGATTCTAGTCTGCATGTCTTTAGATTGTCGGGCTTCGAGAGAGATCGGTGTCTTTGAACTCAGTGCCTGGAGGCGTGGTGGGATTTCCCTCGGTAGACAGCCTCTCGGTGGACCGGCCTCGTTGTGGGAACTTAGTGGCTGTCGGACCATGCAGATTTTCCGGGTCATGACTGATAGAGGTGGGCGAGGCAGATGGACCTCTTTGAGTGGCTCGACCCCTGCAGGAGTGGCTGTGCCACCTTTGGGACCCGGGGCCCACAGGTGGCGCAACGCTGGATCAGGGCACAGGAGGAGCAGCTGCCACTCGGGACCCAAGAGTGCGCTCCTCAGTCAGCGAGGCCCAGGCCGCCTCCAGTGAATCAAAGAAGTGGGTTTTGTCTTAGAAAATGACCCAGAGGCAGGCAGGGAAAAGCTGTCTCTATTGGAGGTTGAGCGCGCAAAGCTTCTGTTTGACCTCTGTGTAGGATCGCCGCTGGGCCTGTACTTCCCTGGTGTAGTCCGGGAAAATCATTATATTGTGTCCTTGATAGGTCAGGGTTGCTTGAGACCGGACCGCTCATAGGATTGTGTCCCTATCCTTGAAATTGAGAGTCCTCGCAATGATTGACTGGTGGGGGGCACCCGGCGGTGGCTTGTGTGCCAGAGATCGATGGGCTCGTTCCACTGCGAACCATGCCAACAGTGCACCCTCTGGTATCCAAGACTCGAACCAACTCTCGATAAGGGTCCTCGTTTGACCCTGTTCTGCCCCTTCAGGAAAGCCCAAGAATTGGAGGTTGTTGCTCCTCGATCGGTTTTCTGCATCGTCAGCCCTCTTGTGCAGTTCCTTCATGAGGGATCAAAGTTGCGTGACTTGTTCTTTCAACTAGTGTTCAACGTCCTCAACTGTGGAGAGACGGGATTCGGACTCTGATATGTGGGCCGTGGCATTGCGGAGGTCTTGCCGTATGAGGGCCATGTCAACTCACACATCACCTATTTTGTTTTTCAACAGAAGCTTGCAAAGAGTGCATGGCCTGGAGAATCACGTTGAGGTCTCCTGGGAGGGGATTATTCTCGCTGATGGCTTCGGCAGATCCGGGGCCATTTGTAGTGTATTGGTCTATTCTGGTTTGTGTTGCGGGTGGGTTTTTTCCTCTGTCTTTCCTCATGGTGAGCGGAGGTTAGGAGTGATAACTCTTCAGGGCCGTTCTGGGGCCACCTGGCCCGCTGCCGTTTGGAGATATAGAGCTGATCATGGGCGGATATCCCTTGTTAGTGGTGGGTGAGTGTATCTGGATCTCTTCGGAGAGCGCAAACGCATCAGTTTCCTTGAGGCGTGTTGGACTTCAGAGTAGTGTATTGAGGGCCTCAAGGTCTCCTCTCAGGCTTGTACCAGCGCCCATGGCAGGGGCCTACTTCGTGACTCCCAAACTATCCCCAGGGTGGTCCGCAGGAAGTGTCTTGTGCACCAGTTCACCTGTGCTGCAGTGGGTGCGGGCGTGGGCCCATGATAGTCGATTACATTCAGGCAGGGCACTCGTCGGTGGCTGATGGCAGATCGGGAGGCCTCCCTGACTCTGCTGCCCTCTGAGCTGGTCCAAGATCCCTTTGGGTGGCTCCCCTGTGTCCCGCCGCTGTCACTCGGAGTCAAGGGGCAGGTTCTGCCACCTTGCTGGCCTGCCCCCTCATACCCCTTACTCTCCACCCCCTCGAGACACCCTCAGTGTCGGGCAGGGGAAGAGGTAGGTCGCGAGTCTCTCGGTCGAGGCCTGAGGTTGTCCCAAGGTGACTGATGCGCTGGGTTCGCCTGAAGGTCCACCACCTATGCTTGAGGGAGGGGGCGTTTGGCCGCCTTCACACAGGTCCTGTACCTCTCTGCTCCTGCTTTCCTCAGGCGGTCCTGGGACGCATCCCTACCGTCGGAAGTCGCCAGTGCAAGAGCAGCCCACCAGGGCTCCCCTCGCCATCTCACTGTCTCTGCCTGCAGTAGTCTTCCCGGGGGCCCCTCTGTTCCCTGCCGCTATGACCCAGAGTCGAGAGGCCAGTTCTGTCACCTCACTGGCCTGCGCCCTCGTGCACCCCATCTGCCACCCTCTTGAGGTGTCCACAGTGTCGGGTGTGGGGGAGAGATCTGCTACAGGCCTCTCGACCCAGCTCCGTAGACGATCGCAGAGGCGCCCAGTGCGCAGGGCCTCTCTCAAAGGTGGGTGTCTTCTCCACAGGGAGGGAGCATTCAGTGATCCTCACGCGGGCCCGCACCTCACTGCTCCCACCTCCCTCCATCGGCTCCGCGGCGCACACTGACCATTAGAGTTTGCTAGTGCAGGATGGGCTCCTGGGGCTCCACTGCAGTCTTGCTGCCTCCGCCTTTACTGTACTCCCCGAGTAGGGCATCAGCCCCTTGCTGCTGCCACGCAGGGTCGTTTGGGGCTCTGGTTTATTTCAGCTCGCCACTAGGCAGGCCAGGTGCTCGGGTCCGCCATTTTGTTCTCGCCCGCAACCTCTGCGGCAGAGCTGGTCTGCCCGGAGATGCCGTTTCGCAGGGCCTGGATGGCGAACCTATTCGCTGCCAGTGCTGGTGGACTGGCATCAACGGTGCAGATTGCAGGATTATGCGCCGATGGGCCTGTGGATTCAGAGCGGATGACGGAGGGGTCCTGTGCACTCTTAGAATGCAACCGCCCTCTTGATGCTCTAAGCCACGCCTCTATTGGGGAGGGTTTTATGATGAGACATCATCTTCTTGTTCCACCTGCAATTTTGAGGAGGTCACTGTTTAACATTTCGCATGAAAGTCATCAAGAGGTAACAGCCACCGTACGTAACATTAAACAATATTATTGGTTACCAGGTATGGATGTCCAAGTTAATAGTAGGGTGTCTGATTGTGAAATGTGTTTGGTGACTGATAAGCACTGGAAGACATAAGAAACCAAGTTACATACTGTTTCCTTGCCTGATGGTCCGTGGGTAAAGGTCTCCCTAGATATTTCCAGGCTGATTCGATCTTTTGCTGAGCTCTAAAAAGGTGCATGATTGTTCTTGTTGACTACTTTTCAAAGTAGTTCTACTTTGATTTAACTTCCTCACCTGACAAGGTGTGAGTTATTTCTTTCTTTGAGAAGATTTTTATGAATGAAGGCCCGCCCAGGGAATTGATCACTGATAATTGTACACATTCTGAGATCTATTACGATGTCAGTCATAAGGCCTCCAACCTCAGGTTGGAGGCCTTACGACCAACATCGTCTGTTTCAATTCCGACCGGCTGATTTTGATTCCACCGGTCAGAATTTAAACTGACCAGTCATTCCGGCTGGCTTCCGATGGGCTCAAGGAGCCCAGGCCAGTCGGAACCGGTCCGTAATCCAAATGGATGGTGGTTTACGCCATCCGGATTACGATGCGCGGTTTCTGGCAGGGTTTCCATGCTGGCCTTTCCGACATGGAAACTCTATCAGAAAGCGAGTTTGGGGGCCCCTAGCAGGGCCCCCTTTGCTTTGCGCCCTCCAGTTGGTGGCCGAGGGGGCTTAATCCCTGCACCTTGTGACAGGCTCCTTGAGGTGCCTGCCATGGGGTGCAGGGATTAACAACACCTCACATTTCCCTATGGAAGCATGTACTACGGCCGGTTTACAGCGGTAACACATTCTCCCATAGGGAATTGTTGGAATGCGACCGCACATGTGCAGTCGTATCATAATGTGCCAGTCAGGACCGCGGACCAGAGGTCGGTCGGTCCCGTTTCCGAGACGGTGTTGGGCGGCCACAAGCCTGCCCGACATCCTAATGTGCCCCTTTAAGTCTCATCAGATGAGACAATTTGTGGACAACCAAAACATCAAACACATGCAGGTTGCTTTGTACCCACCTACATTTGAAGGCCCTGTGGATCGGGATAATAGATTTTTGTGGTGCAAACAGCATTGTCGTCTGGGATGCAGGTTGAGAGTTTTCAAAGGAAGAAAAGATGGAACTATTTGGTGACTCCCCACAGTGTCAAAGGTGTTTCTCCATTTACGTTGCTCCGCAATAGGTCACCAAGATGAACCTGGGGTCATGATTGGGTTCAGGATTTTAACCCCTTCCATGCTGCGCAAATTCCGCCGCTGTGCTGACGGAATCTTGCGCGGGCGTGGTCATGACGGAACGGTTCCGTCATGAGCACAGCTCAACCGTGGCTCATGACGGAACCGTTCCGTCATGAGCACCGAAGGGGTTAAGGGTTCTGATGTTTATTTTGACATTAAAGAAAGGGTAACAATAAACACCTTGCGGTGGATAAAATACTTTAATAACAAACATAACACTAAGGTTGTTGACTTACATGTGAGGGGATTGGGTTATTATTGAAAAACAATTCTCTCCCTTTCAGGGTTTCTAAGGGGGCCATTTTGGTTGAGGGTAAAGGTTGGTGGAGTAGAAGGAGTTTGATATAAACTTCACCTGAACAAGCCAGCCAGACTTAAAAGGTGAAAGGCAATAGCAACTACAATGATTCTGCCGATGCGTGTTGGTTTTCTGGGGACACTAAAGTATCTCGTTCTGATATTGGAGGATCTCGCACTGATGTGGGGGCGATCTTGCCAGTTGTTCTAGGAGTCAGTCTTTGTTTTCTTCCAGCAGATTTTATATTTCTGTTGATTCTAATTCAAGGATTGAGTCCACTTCTGTTTCTGATTCGTCAAGTGTGAATGTGGATTTCACCACTGGTACTTCTCCTTCGCTAGCTGTTAGAAGTAGAGTTCCTCGCAATGTTTCTACTCCCACACGTGTCAATTTTTTTTACTTACAATAAGTGCTATTCTTCTGCATGTTATAGTCTTCTATTCCATGTCCTCTTAACTCTTCTGTGTTCTTTATTTTGTTTTTGAGTATGTCATATTACAAGGTGAAGGGTGGTGTAGTGTACACATATACTATATTGTTGGCATTAACATGCTTTGCTATGGTGTCTCGTGCTGTGTCAGAAGACGCGCAGGCGACTGTGTTATTTATAGAATGTGTTTATATTTAGTTTGTTCTGCGATCTGGATTCCTGCCCATTTGGTTCATGGATAGAATGATATCTCGTTCTTCGGGTGAACTAAGCAGACCAGGAGGTCGGTTGTGGGCTCTCGGTTTATGAGACATCAATAAAGTCTCATACTCTTCATTCATCACAGCTGTCGTGCTGTATCTTTCCTTGCCTGGGCTTGCAACAGGCCCTTAGCATGCTACTGAAGCAACAACATGTATTCTGCCCTCAACAAACTCAAAGTTACATGAGGGTAAAATAAGATAAAATGTGATTCAATACAGAGGCATCAACCAAAGCTAAATTTCAGCTAGAATGGCACTGCATGGCCTGCCTCCGTTAGTCGAGTCACTGGACCAAGTGCCATACAAAACAGTCATTTTTGAGTACCCAGATTGGCGCTTCGGCCTTGCCATGCTTAGCCTGCTTCTTATGTGACGATTATTTGGTATGACATTGATATATTTACTATGCGAAAGTGGATTCAGCTCAATGGGTTTTTATCGTCCTAAACAATATACATATTAAAAATTGTAGATAGCTTCAACCACAGAAATATTAGCCTTAGAAACAGTTTAGATTTATTTCGTCGGTTTAACAATTGTTTTGGGAAAAGAATACATGCTACCATGTAATTAATTTTACTAATATGCAAAGGTAATATTTGTATTGATTTTTTAATTTTAGAGCTTATTCATATACATGCTCATTATCTCATTCATATTCATTTTCCAAATATACATTTGTAGCCCTGATTAAGGTACATAACTGAATCATTTTGATATCTAAATGGTAAAACTCAGCATGGTATGGTTCTTTAGGAATAAAACACAAAGTGGGCAAATTTAAAATAGACTATTCACAATATCAGAAGATTCACTGTCTAATTATACTTAGATTCTTGATAACAGATGCCCCTTGCCACCCAAAAACATTTATTCTATATTTTCTTTGGTATTTGCCATTGATTGGACTACACTTAAATAAACAAAAAAGTGAAGGGTGGAATCCTTGAATTAATCTCACCCACTGGTAATTACTCGGCTGCACCCCTATCCATTGTTATTTTGCACAACATGTCATCTCAGTTTGGACCCAGCTATAAACAAATCATTCTTGACCCTACTCTAATCTGAACAGTCAAGCCTGAACTGCCGAGCCAGGTCCTCCCTGAACCGGAACACAAGCAACTTAGAACTGGTTTTGACCTTGTTCTGGGCTCATCAGCTGGGTACTGCTTGTTTCAGTGACTTACTGTGCACGGAGTGCACATCTGGGCATACCCGTCCCACTTAGGGCAACCCAATAAAATATACAAATAAGTGATGGATGGAATGCTTGAATTAATCAGAGCCATTTGTAATTACTCGGGCCGCATCCCAATCCATCGTTATTTTGCACACAAAGTCACCTCAGTTTGGATCCAGCTGTATGCAAATCAGTTTTGACCCTGCTCCAATTGGAACAGCCCAGGTTGAACTGCCAAGCTAGGTCCTCCCTGAACCGGAACACAAGCAATTCAGGACTGGTTTCGCCATTGCTATGGGCTAATCATCCAGGTACAGCTTGGTTCCAGAGGCACAGTATCTGGGCATACCCATACCTATTAGGGCAACACACTAAAATATACAAAAAAGTGATGGGTGGAATGTTTGGTTTAATCTCAGCCACTGGTAACTACTTAGGCTGCATCCCAATCCATTGTTATTTTGCACAGCATGTCACCTCAGTTTGGACCCAGCTATATGGAAATCAGTTTTGACCCTGCTCCAAACGGAACAGTCCAGCCTGAACTGCCTAGCCAGGTCCTCCCCAAAACAGAACACAAGCAAAGCAGCACCGGTTTCGCTCATGCTATGGTCTCATCAGCTGGTAACAGCTTGGTTCCAGTGACTAAGTGTGGTGTCTGGGCAAACATGCCCCACTTAGGGTGATACACTAAAATATACAAAACAGTGATGGATGGAATGTTAAAATTGATGTTGACAACTGATAGTAACTTGGGCGCATCACAATCCATTGTTATTTTGCACTCCATGTCACCTCCTGGATCTGGGTTGCATTCAATACCCGCCAGGTTTCCCGTGCTACAAATCATTGTTGTTTTAATCTGCCATTGTGTTGCCTGTTATTTTAAAAAGCCGCATTTTATGTTTTAACTTTTAACATTCTTACCGGAACTCTGCCGGTGGTTCAAATCGGAGCCCAACCCTCCAGAATCCCTCGCTGACGCCGCTCTGCGGATCAGCTGATTGGAGGAACAGGGGTGAGGGGAACTCCCTGGTGATTGGGCGGGCGGGCTGGCTGGTCAGCTGATTTAAGCACACCCTGGCGGGACTGCGCAGCGCTGACTCCTGGATCTGGGTTGCGTTTAATACCCGCCAGGTTTCCCGTGCTACAAATCATTGTTGTTTTAATCTGCCATTGTGTTGCCTGTTATTTTTAAAAAGCCGAATTTTATGTTTTAACTTTTAACATTCTTACCGGAACTCTGCCGGTGGTTCACAGCGGAGCCCAACCCTCTAGAATCACTCGCTGATGCCGCTCTGCGGATCAGCTGATTAGAGGGACAGGGGGGCGGGGAACTCTGGTGATTGGGCAGGCGGGCTTGTCAGCTGATTTAAGCACACGCTGGCGCGACCGCGCAGAGCTGACTCCTGGATTTGGGTTGCGTTCAATACCTGCCAGGTTTCCCGTGCTACAAATCATTGTTGTTTTAATCTGCCATTGTGTTGCCTGTTATTTTAAAAAGCCGCATTATGTTTTAACTTTTAACATTCTTACCGGAACTCTGCCTTTGTTTCACAGCGGAGCCCAACCCTCCAGAATCCCTCGCTAACGGCGCTCTGCGGATCAGCTGATTGTAGGGACAGGGGGGCGGGGAACTCACTGGTGATTGGGCGGGTGGGCGGGCTTGTCAGCTGATTTAAGCACACGCTGGCGCGACTGCGCAGCGGACGCGCGCAGCAGGCGCACCGCTGGAGCGCAGCTGGCGCACCTAAGGCAAGCCCGTCTGCGCTCGTCCGTGCTCGGACCGGGCTCAGGGCCAGTCCCCCTGGTTCTTCCATGCCAGACGTTCTAACTTATTCGTCCAACTTGCTCAGAAGTCTGGATCCAGAAGGTGGGAATGCCTACTGCCCTAGGTTTATGCCCAGTGTAAGCCCAGGAGAGTTAGCAGCGGCTTGCTCTCAGTGCCACCGTCTCCTCCCCCCACATTTTGGCTCTTCCCAGCAATTTTCCTTTTAAAAAGGTGGAGAGCCCACTGAAGCTATGCGCAGCTGCACACCTTTAGTGCCTACTGTTAAATGCCAGGTTGCTGGTAAAACATAGCCTGGAATGCAACCTATTTATCGAAGAACATCAGATTATGATGGCCTTTATAATGGAGGCCTGGACGGACAACACCTCAGGTCCTGATATTGTTAAGGCTCTGCCAACAAACTTTTTGTGCCACACTCTGGACAGACCTTTAAGAAGAGGTGGAGGGTTGGCCGTCATATATCACAGTAGTCTTGAGCCCACTTTCTCGATAGCCTCAAATCAAGCCTGTGAAGCACTGTCTATTAATGTACGTTTCTCCCCCCAAGACACCTTCAAAGCAATGCTAATTTAACGTCCTCCAGGGTCCAGAAGCATATTTTTGGACTCGGTTGGCGCTCTTTTAGAGGAGGGGCTATGTGCGAAATCCTTCACTGTCATGAGAGACTTCAATTTCTATTTGGAGGATGCATTAAACCTAGACAATAGGAGACTTATGGAAATTATGAGCGGAGGGGGTTTAGAAAAACGTGTAGTTGGCCCTTCACATGCTGCGGGGCACACCCTGGATGGCATTTTCTCTAATAATAACTGTCTGGCCATATCTGACATTTTGCCACTCCCATGGTCAGACCATGCGGCCATTATCTTTACGCTCCGTCAAACCCATCTAAACCAGTTTAATCACAAGCCCAGGGAGAGTATCTCCATTCGGGCCTGGAAAAATATAGACAGCACTGAGATGGGGAATTTTCTGTCCTTAAATACGCCAATTCTTTCAGCGAATGTAGACACAACAGCGGAACTGTACTCTAGGTGGATCAAGAGCGCCTGTGACAAATTTGCACCTATTAAGCTACTCACCCTTAGGAGAGCCCAGCCCTCAGCAACTTGGTTCTCAGCGAACTTGCAAGAGCATAAAACAGAGTGCAAGAGGCTTGAGAGGGCTTGGAGGAAAGGGTATAGCATCAAAAACAGAGAAAAGTATCAAGAAAGCCTCAGCAGCTACAAGAAATTACTCCTAGAGACTAAGAAATCGTATTTTGCGGAGCCGATAAAGGAGGCCAACTCATCCTCCAAAGAACTGTTTAGGACCATCTCTAATCTGACGAAGCCTACCAAACCCATTTCACACAGTAGCCCCGCACATTGTGAATCGCTTGCCTCTTTTTTCCAGAACAAGGTGGAAGCTATCTTCTCTTCCTTTTTTAAGGTTCAAGGGGAGATGGGCGATGCGGCAGCTAGCCGTGTTTCAGGGGTGATGTCGGCGTCTGATAGATTAGAGGGTTTTAATCCGCTTCAGATCTCAGAGGTCACAAGCCTTCTGCGGGCATCGCGATCTGGATCTCCCAAGGACCCCAGTCCAGCTTCGGTACTTAAAAATATTCCAGAGGTCGTGGCTTCTACCCTTACGCCCTTGTTTAATACCATCATAGACGTAGGCGAATACCCCAGGATGTGGAAATCTGCCTCAATACTCCCGCTAATAAAAACACCTAATTTGGATAAAAACGATCCCAACAACAACAGACCCATATCTCGACTCCCGCTGCCGGACATGTTGCTGGAGAAAGCCATCAATTGGCAGCTGAGCTCTTTCTTTCAAAGCACCAAAGCACTCGACCCCACGCAGTTTGGGTTTTGTGCAGGTCATAGCACGGAGCTGGCCCTGATCAATGCCATGGAGGAGGTCAGAGCGGCGGTTGATCAGGGAGGAGTGGCGGTCCTGATCCTACTGGATCTGTCCGCGGTCTTCGATACGGTCCATCACCATGTGCTGATGGACCGTTTGTCGAAGGTGGGGGTGGAAGGCAGGGCCTGGCACCTCTTGAACTCTTTCCTGGCGGACAGAATCCAAACAGTTGAGCTGGGGCGGGACAAATCCAAACCTTTTGCCCTCCCATGCGTGGTCCCGCAGGGGTCCTCCCTGAGCCCCACGCTTTTTAATGTTTATGTCAGCCCGTTGGCGGCATTGATAAGATCTTTCGGGCTGCAACTAACATCCTATGCAGACGACACTCAAATTGTGTTGTCCATACAACGAGGGACCAAAAATGTTATGGCCTCAAGATGTCATGATTGTCTGAAAGATATCTCTGGTTGGATGGCCTCTAATTGCCTGAAATTGAATGCAGGCAAGACCGAGGTCATTATATTTGGGAACAATCTCAATATCTGGACTCCTGACATGTGACCTGAGGTAATGGGAAATCTACCAGCTCCCTCAGGCAAAGCCAAAAACTTGGGTGTGATCATGGATCATAAACTTGATTTTGGGGACCAGGTGAGCGGAGTGGTATCTACCTTCTTCTATCTCCTTAGGATACTGAGAAAAAGAAAAAATGTCTTTCCAGTAGATGGTTTCAGGACAGCAGTCTCAGCCTTCATTTTGTTACGCCTTGATTATTGTAATAGTTTGTACCTGAACAAAAATCATCTGTACAGACTACAGATAGTACAAAATGCAGCGGCGAGACTGCTAACTGGCATACCTAGGTTTGCCTCTGCTCGAGATGGACTCCGGCAACTGCACTGGCTGCCAGTTACAAGACGTGCACAATTCAAAGCACTGTGCACGATTTTTAAGGCTCTAAGGGGCAATGGCCCGGAATTTCTGACTAGCTGCTTTGAATGGTATGTTCCGGGTCCAGCGTTGCACTCCACCGAAGGAAGACTAGTAGCCGTCCCCCGAATAAAAAAGGCCAGTTGTGGAGGCAAAAGCTTTTCCTATTGTGCGGCGAAAGCCTGGAACAGTCTGCCAGCGCATCTAAGGAATGCCTCGGAGCTCCTTTCTTTCTGAAAGGGGCTGAAGACTTGGTTATTCACGGTATAGGCACCCCTTGTTTCCAGTGAGTCAGTGTGTAGCGCCAGGACACCCATGGGTATACATGCGCTTTATAAGCTTCTATAACATAACATAACCTCAGTTTGTAAACAGCCATATGCAAATTAATCTTGACTCTGCTCCAATTGGAACAGTCCAGCCCAAACTGCCAAGCCAAGTCCTCCCTGAATCGGAACACAAGCAACCCAGGACTGGTTTCACCGCTGTAATGGAATCGGAACAGTCCAGCCCAAACTGCCAAGCCATTCCTCCCTGAACTGGAACACAAACAACACAGGACCGGTTTTGCCCTTGTTATGAGCTCATCAGCTTGGTTCAACCACTAATAATTACTGAGAGCAGCATCCCAATTCATCGTTATTTTGGACACCATGTCACCTCAGTTTGGACCCAGCTATGTGTAAATCAATCTTGACACTGCTCCAATTAGAATAGTCCAGCGAACAGCCAAGCCATGTCCTTCCTGAACCTGAACATAAGCAACCCAGGACTCATATTAATTAAAGTAATGTCAAATAGCTAGTCATTTAGATTGGTACTTCCTTTTTCATTTTTTTCCAATAACGTTTTACCATCCAAAAGTTATGTTACAGTACTACTAAGGCGCAGTTTTGAGTTATTTTGGAAACCAGCTTATGTGATAAAATGTCTATATCACTACAGAACAACCCTAATGTTTGAACTCCGTTGAACTTCTCCAAAAGTGCTTTGGAGTAACAAGCTAGATATAAACTTAAGGTGGTCTGCAGCACAGTCCCAGCCTATAAAGCCACTGCTGCCCTATGTAGCTAACTGCAATCAGAACAAAACTAATGAAAACCGAGGGCCAAAGTAAGAACCCATTCTACATACATGGCATTCAACTGTGGACAATAGGAATTAGGTGCAGGACAGACACTTTACACTGTTCCTGTGCCCAAATAAGGTCCTGTGCATTTTCTTTGGTAATGTGCAGTGGAATTAGGGCTCCTGGCATCAATCTGCACCCATCCTCATGTACCCAGAAACCTTTACACACAGCTGAAGGTCACCCATTTTCCATGCCCTCTGTACACATTTGTACACTGAAGATTGCTTACTATCTATATGTGAATAATGTTCTGTGATCCAAGACGGCACCTCTACATGGTTTCTGGGATCCCTAGGGCCAAAATATATATGAGGCTACATGGATCAAACATACACTGTAGGAAAGTAGGATCTACTTCTATGGTTACCCCCACTTTTTGCCTTGTGCTAAGCTGTATTATGACTAGTCTGAGTGGTATCCTGCTAATCAAGACCCCAGTCTACCTGCTTTCTCCATAAATTGTTGTGTTGAGTACTAAGGTACACTCCAGATTGGAAACTGGGGTACCCTTAGCAGTCCCTAGTATATGGTGCTAAGGTACCCAGGGCATAGGTACCCCAGAGGTCTCCCATGGGCTGAAGCATGCATTATGCCACCCATGCAACATGGAACTACAGGCCTGCCATTGCAGCCTGTGCAAGTTGGTGCATGCACCACTTACTAAAGATATAGGTTTACTATATCTAAGGGTCACTGCACTTAAAACCTATAAGTCACCCCTTTAGAAGAACCTTGCAATCTTGAAGGGAGGGTGCTTGGTTCTAAGTAAGAGGGTGGCCCTGCATGAGCAGGACACCGTTGCAGCCTACGGAGTACATTCTCCCAGGTTGTCAGTGAATCAGCCATATAGAGGGGAACCGCGTAATTACGTGATGACCATCTCGAAAAAGGCTGCAACGAATTCTATCATGTTTGGTATCAAACATGTTGGAATCATACCCCCACACCGTAAATGGTGTGGGAGGTATGATTCCAAGCACTGGAAGAGCCCTCAGTTAGGCTCTCAGTGTTTCAGGTACCAGTGTTCCAGACCCGGGCAGCACAAAATGGTTGCTGCCGACCAGAGACACATTTCTGCCTTCCTGCTGCTGAGCCAAGCTTGAGCAGAGGAAGGTGGAACAATAGGCTTCCTGTCACAGAGAGGTGTGACCACCTCCCAGAGGGGATTTAGTGTATTGGGACTGTGTGGGTGTGCTTGCCAGTGCCAGAAAGTCTGCATGAGGGGCACACTTGGTGTCCCCATGCATAGTCCAGTTCAAAACAGTTCTGGGAGCCGTTGGCTTCCGCTCTGGCGCGAAACTGGAAAAGGACATGGGAGTAACCTCAGGTTCTTAAGGGCTTACCTGGGTATACGTCCCTAGATTCGTCGTGGGATAAGGTTCAGATCAGACACCACTGCACTTCTACAGTCTGGGCACTCTGGGCTTCGCTGGACTTCGTTTGGGCCTGTCTTCATCTCCCTTGCAGTCTGCTGCATCGTGTGTGCCTAGGCATCATACAGGAACATTCCAAGGCCTTTGAAGCATCAAAGACAGCCAAAGTAATCTCCCTTGGAGTGAAGGAGTCACTTCCCTGCATTTGCAGGCACCGCAACTAAGTCAACTGACCTGTAGATCCTGAGGTCCTCCGGACTCCTTGGGATTTGCAACAAAGGTGGTGGTTTACAACAGCTCCCGAGGCCTGCTCTACCCTCTCACCAAGTTTGAGGCCAGTATCCCTTGTGGGGATTGCAATAACCGAACCCCTGTGTACCGTGTCCAATTTGCACTTGCAAAGGCTTGTTGGATTCTTGGCAAGAAGATCTTTAGGCTCCAAGTAAGCAGAACCTCGAGCATCTATAGTAACCAGAATCTTCAGCCACACCGCATCGTGTGCATCGTGACCTGCATCTTTTGGTGTGCTGCTTGAGGTTCTCTTGCGACTCCAGTGCCTCCGGCCTGTGGGTCCACTTGAGGGTCACACTTGTTTCTTTTGGGCTCCCCTGATTGCTTAGGGCCTGCCCTGACTCCCCTGCCTTTGGTGAGTCACGTGGTCCTTGCTGGTCCCGACGTTGCTCCTTCTTTGATTCCTGCGTGGCTTGCCTTTGCCAAGGCTTGTTAATGCTCCCGCCAGACACTGACCCCTCAGCACTCAACATCCTTCATGAGACAACTCGTATCCAGGTCCTGGTCTTTCTCAGCATCGCCTGGTCCTCACAGCTGCAGAGTCAAGGTCTTTGTCATCCTCCCTACGACATCGGTGGGCATTCGTCTTCCAAGTCTCCTGGTCACTCCTGAGTGACATAGACTCTGTGCACTCTACTTTTAGGTACTCCTCTTCAAGAATCCACGTTTGGATTCCCACAGGCACTTTCTCCTCTTCCAGCAGCGACACTTTCCTAAAGCCCTCCATTGGGTTCGACGGCGGTTTTCGACACCACTTCACCCCTTTGTCCCCCGCTTCCCTGGTGTAGGTAACGTGGTACTAGGGTATCCAAGGTGGGGTGGCTCTCTAACCTTGTGTCTTCCACAGGGTTTCTTCAGGTCCCACTGGATGGGTCCTTAATCTTTAAAAATCCAACAGCGACTTGCACAAAGAGTTGTACAGAGCACGCGGTCGTATTTCCACACTGCAAACGCTCTCCGTGGAGTCCCTATCTACTCACCTTGGGTGGTTCCTTAGGGTCCCAGCACTTCTACAGCCTCTCAACACTGTCTTGACTCAAGTCATGGTTCTTATACCACTTTCCTAGGGCCACTGTGTATTTTGTGCTATTTACTGAGTTTCTTTGCTAAAGTATTGTGTGCATTGTGTTTTTCTCCGTGTTGGAGATATTGGAACGTGCTAGAGAGTATTCTATAATAAATACATATTTTTATAAATATGTGGTTCGGTTCTTTTTCACTTAGTCTACACTATAAGATTGCATTATGGTAAAACAAAATGCTTAATACTCCTTCTGGACTAAGTCTGAAAGCTGCTCTCCACGGCTACCACTTAAAGAGCACTCTAAGGTTGTCTAAGACCTCTTAAATCACCATAAGGGTTGTCTGGACTGGTGCAAGGTGCCCACTTACAATAGTGGACATCATATACCAGGCCAGCTTCTTACGTACAAATTGATTGTTTTTTCAGTTCAGGGCATGTTTTGCCCCTCTATGATCACGCCTCATCCTCCCTGGAGGTAAGATGTGGTCCTTTACAAATAATTTAAGGTTATTTACGGAAAAGAGAAAAACATTTTTAAAAACATGGACATTCTGCTAAAAACAACTTAACTTGAAGGGACATTATGGTGACAATTGGAAATGTAGAAACTGCACAAATGCAACAGCAAGAGTGAGCAATGCATCCACATCTTCCTCCAGTGCTCAGTCACAAACACAGGCGCTAATATGGCATGGCTGCCGACAATGTCCACTGGTACTAGCGAAAGGAATATTGATCAGACTGGAGCCAAAGTACATACTTTGTGTTTGTAGTCCACTTGGCATAGGTTTACGGCTTTACAAAAGGGCAATGAGGAAAAAGGTACTGGGTAGAGACAACAGTCAAAGGCCAACCCCTGTACCCAGCATATACTGGCAGACAGCTACAGGCCAAGTCCAGGGGTACAATATAGGTAGAAGTGCAGGTGATGTGTTCTGGCCAAAAGCCATGCTCGGTACGCACAGGTGGGGAGAGGCCAAATATAAAATAAAAAATAAAACTAAATTAACTGAAAAAAGCCTGGGTAAATTGAGGTTATAGTTTGCTATTATGAATACAAACTAATGATTTAAAAAACGTAATAATTACCTTAAATATGTAGCGAAGAGGCTTGTGATTATGATAAAAACCTAATAACCACTGAAATCACCCAACTATGGTCGACTAAGCATTTAGAAGGCCTCCACTTCATTGCCCATGCCATCCCATTTGACATCACAAATGAACTGATTAATTACATCACTGATGACATCACTAAAGAAGAGATCAGTAATATCGCAGATATAATCATGGCTGTTCCCATCACATATCACATGATATGGTTGTGAAGGTCTGCAGTAGTTGTGATATTTAAAAGGTGACCACTAGGATTACATAGAAAAGGAATACTTCAGCACCTCTTTTGTTTTTGTATACTGGAGTGAGAATGTTGTGTGTGTTAGTTAAGACGTTAAGAGGAGAATCCTAAGAGAAGATAAAGTCAGTCAAGAAAGTCTGTGTACTGTTCCCGATAGCTCCCCTCTCCCTATGGTCATGCGCAGAATAAAACTGTAGAATTGTAACTATCAGTAAAGGGGAGTTTTCAACTCAGGGTTCAACGTGACATCATGTACAACTCGCACTTATCTATTTGTGTTCACTTGGAAACCCTGACTTGAAAGAAAACTGGTTACTGATAGGTACCCATTAACAATTACACACGTTTTATCTTTTAAAAGGTAGTCACTCATGGACTTT
Organism: Triturus cristatus; assembly: GCF_964204655.1. Lineage (NCBI taxonomy): Eukaryota > Metazoa > Chordata > Amphibia > Caudata > Salamandridae > Triturus > Triturus cristatus. The sequence goes on along the minus strand of NC_140581.1, from coordinate 1,181,620,578 downwards.
CTACTTTACAGAGATGCTTTTTGATGCTGAATCAGCGTTAAGGTTTTCTGATGCACAACACAAAAAAATAGCTTAATACGGTAGTAAGTTCTTTCATATCAGACATGCATGTTGCATCCGAAATACCATACAAAATAATTCACTTTCTCTTGATGCTAAATAACCCGCTGCACAAACAATACTGTATTTACACGTATTGCACATATCAGGCAAAAACAGGAGTGTGACCCCTAGGGCACGGCCGCAGACACAGGAAAAAATTGCACGTGCTCCAAAACCCATAGAAAATAAATGAACGTGGTAAAAGTACAAAATCTATGGATTTACAAGAAAAGTATACATCTTTGGTCCGTCGGAGCAATTCAGGCAAGAACAAAAGACAATTTAGTCGTCAAAGCTCTTCTGTATATATTGTAGTTTTTTTGTTCTCCAATGTTCTCCAATCAGCTCAAAAAGTTATTTTTTCAATAGTCAGTCCGTGCCAATATCGTTAATGCAATTATTAGGCGAGATGGGTGTCAATGCAAGACAATGACAGCACGAGAGTAGCCTTATAAGTGTTTAGGCAGAGCTATTGACTTTGCCAATCTGTTTAAGCTGTGCTGTAGAGAAGTGTGGCTGCTGTGCAGCATGCTGAAAAGTTGTAATAAAAAAAGTTCCAGAAGCATTTTTGTTACCTTATAGATGACCAAGAAGGCATTATGTCCAACAGATTGACCATATTGAACAAGCATTTGCAATGCAATAGGTCTCGCATTATAAAAGTTTGAGCTATTGGCATTGCTAATAATAATGCAACACCAGTAGCGCAAACATTCAGTAATGCGAGACCTATTGCATTGGAAAAGGTTTTTTTGTTGCTTTTTTATATAGCGCGACTTGACCCAAAGGCGTGCATTTATGTTGTATTGAGTTCAGTGCAATTATGTGGTATGTTATTATGTGGCACAGAGTGGTATTATGCGGAGTGTATTTATGTTGCATTAAGTAGAGAGTAATTGTGTGACGTTGAATTATGTAGTATTGAGTGGTATGTGGAGTGCATGTATGTTGCATTGAATACAGTAATTATGTGACGTGTAATTATGTGGTACTGAGTGGTATTATGTTGAGTGTATTTATGTTGCATTGAGTAGAGTGTAAATATGTGGTATGTAATTATGTGGCACTGAGTGGTATTATGTGGAGTGTATGTTGCATTTAGTAGAGTGTAATTATGTGGCGTGTTATTACGTGCCACAGAGTGGAGTGCGAGAGTGAGAGGGAAGAGGGATAAAGAGAGAGAGGGAGGGAGAGAGAAAGAGAGCTAGAGAGAGAAAGAGGGAGAGCGAGAGGGTTAGAAAGAGTGAAAGAGAGAGGAAGAGAGAGGAAGAGAGAGAGGGGGAGAGAGAGAGAGAAAGAGAGAGGGAGAGAGATAGAAACAGGGGGAGATAGAGAGAGGAGAGGGAGGGAAAGAGAGAAAAAGGGAGGGAGAGAGAGACATAGAAAGAGAAATAGAGGAGAGAGTGAAAGAGTGAGAGAGAGAGCAAGAGAGGGTGGGAAAGACTGAGAAAGAGAGAGAGAGAGAGAGAGAGAGAGAGAGAGAGGGAGAGAGAGAGAGAGAGAGAGAGAGAGAGAGAGAAAGAGGAGAGAGAGGGGGAGGAGAGAAAGAGATAGAGGGAGAAAGAGAAAGAAAGAGGGAGGGAGAGAGAAAGAGAGAGGAGAGAGAAAGGGAAACAGTGGGAAAGAGAGAGAGGGAGAGAAGAGAGAGATAGAGAGAGCGGGAGGGATATCGGGGTGATTCCCACTTCCGAAATGAATAAAGTAAGGCCCTGAGAAATGTGGGGCAGAGGGGTCATTATGTCACAATCCTCACCTCACACTGTGTTTCAGGTCTCTTGTGCTGTGATATTTAGAGGCAGAGGATGTGGCGCTGCGGTCAGAGCTGCAGTTAAAAATGTTATGCTACAACTCCTGCTTTGTAAAATTAGGATAAGAGCAAACTTGGCACCTCGCTGCTGTCCGAAGTATCATCGTTTTGAGTTTAACAAGGGTCAGAAAGTATTTGACACAAGAGCAGCTGTTTAAATGCAGACAAACATCGATGAGCTACAGCTCCTAACAGCCTTCCAGCAGCCTTTGAGCGCTATGTACCTGGGATCAGACTGGTCGCTCTCGTCTGGCCCAAAGTAACCGACTGCAAACGGAGTGAAATGTTGACATTAATATGATGCCATCCTTCTGATAGATACGTATCCACCTTTAGTGGCGCAAAGGGCTCGTGACCTGCTGAGTGGTGCTCAGACCACACGCTGCACCTTAAACAAAGACTGCTGCAGCAGGGACGCCCCCTTCTAAGGCGGTGGCAATGATTGCACAGGACATCCTTGGATCACGATATTTGGTAGCCCTTTTGTGGTCAGGGTAGATATGCATTGTATTGTTTGTCTGTCCGTTAATCCAGCGGATGGCACATGGTTCTCTGCTCCGAATAAATGTCTTCTGTGCTGGTGCCATCTCATGCCGCCTCTTCTCAAAGGAACCTGCTGCTGGGACCTTCTGGCCCGGAATAAAGAGTGCGACTGCGTGTATTAATACCAGAGCTTGACCAATGTCCACCGAGAGTCAGTAAGGAAAGAACTTCAGCCAGTGACAACCATTCTCTAGAAGCCCATAGAAAATGATATTTGATACAAGTGCAAGGAGAAGGCCTCAGACCCAATGTGAGCAGTCTGGTACATGAAGGACAGACGCGTTATACGATGGTGCAGAGTTTTGAATTAATGTTATTTAGTGGCCAATGCCACACATCGGCTGGTATCTACAACAAGCAGAGAGCAAACAGTGGCACCCCGAAAAACACTCCTGTCCTGCAGATCCAGCAGAATGCTTGAGAAGCATGCAACACAAACATCACAAGCATTTGCAATGCAATAGGTCTCGCATCTACGCGAGTTTGAGCTATTGACATTGCAAATAACAATGCCTTTTATTTTTGTTTTCGTTTTTAAAACATAAATAAAAGGCATTGTCATTTACAATGCCAATAGCTTAAACTTGTGTAAATGCGAGACCTACTGCATTGCAAATGCTTGTTTCCTTTTACTTCTGGGATTTGTAGTCCTGTCTTCTCATGAATCAATAAGACTTAAAGTCCCAGAATTCAAAGTAAAACCCTGGACTCGAGTAGCATATCAGGCACTGACTTTGAAAATATGACAGGGCATGGCATTGTCCAGACTCTGCTGCCTTTCATAAAAAAATCTAAGCTGCCCCTCCCCTGCCAGGTTTCAGGGGTTTTACCTCGACCACTTTACCTACCAGTTTTACTGCCCCATTGCTAAAACAACACTACATGTACCACAATGGGAAGATTTGGGAATCAGACACTCACGCCAGACTCGGGCTTTCACACTTACACGAGACAGCTTTGCCACCCTAGTGGACTCGAGAGAAGGGCAGAGCCTTCCAATGTGAGCCTTGTTTACAAGCTTCCTATTGGTTGTCACTGACATGGGTTTGAGTTAGGATTGAAGACCATGGGAGTTCGAATCTGACGAGGTAACCTTAGTCTTAGGTCGCATTGACAACGTGCTTGTAGGCTTACATCTTGCCCAGTATTACAGCAGGCGTACCATGGGCGTCAATTCACCAAAATGCCTGGGGTAGTGGAAGTGACATCACATGCCATATGACTGTTACTTTCCCTCTTACAGATACATACATACACACACATTCACTCATACACACACTCTTTCACATAAACACACTCTCACCCACAAGCATGCACACAACATGCATTTAAAAGCACTTTTTACTTACCTCAGTTGCCGGATAGGGGCATATTACAGATAATTGTACTATAATAAAAAAAAATACTTAAAACAAGATAAGTGGCGGAACCTAAATGAGGTCCATGAGGCGTACAGGTGCTAGCTAGCATGGCCAGTGATGTGATATGATAGGACCATGCAGAGATCACGACTGGCAATGGGCAGCTTGAGTCCTCCTAGCAGGCAGGCTGCAGCTCGCCCCTGGAGGGACAAACAGTAAACTTGGGGGAGGGGGCAAGGGAAGATGGACCCATCCATATGATGTGAACTCGTGTTGTGTTCTGCAATACATGCACAAAACTCATGTTAATCTAAAGAATTTACAACACTTAATTATAACATTATATTTATATAGCGCTTACTACCGCTGACGAGACGTATATAAAACCGGACCAATCAAATGTTACAGTTGGAATCGTGCCTGCTTTTAATAATAGTTAAATTCATTTCAGCAAAACATATAATGTACATGAATAATAAGAAAAGATGAAAGGCCGCGCAGCTGGGCGCACGAGGGTTTAGTGCTCAGTTAAAAATGTAAATGATTCTAGTTTAAATATCGCAGAGATTATACATATTTTTAAATGAACGCAAGAAAAGTTTGTCAGATGAGGAAAGCATAGTATTTTGAGACATGGAAATAAGAGGAAATTTACAAACTTTGAGCCGGAACGTATTTTCAAAGAGCAACGAAAGTAGATTTTGTTACCCTTTATTGGCTTGTGAATTCGCTCCCAGTTGCGAAAACTATTAATCTAAAGTCATATTATTATGTAGAAAGAGCTGCAGGAAATGTGCAATTCTGCACCGATATTTAACCCTCCCCCCTAAAGTTGTAATGGCGTGGGTGTAAATAATAGTTCGATTTTAAAAAGAAAATTGAGATTTCATTGGATATTTTGTCCGTCAGGCGTAGTCAACCAGACATAAAAGACATTTTCACAAATTAAGCATTCTGCAATAACATTTATGAAAAACATCATTTTTTAGCCTTTAATTCGGGAGTTGTAAACTATATGTTGCATTCTACGTTTTATGAAACCGACGAATAACGTAGTAAAATGTATTGCGTTTCAATAAAAACTCAACTGGTTGAAGTTTCGTTTTTACGAATGTTTCCAGTAATGCAATGTCGTGAAAAAACAGGTTGTCGATCTGCAGGACTTTCACAAACAGCGCGAGAATTAAAATATCGGAGTGAGTCGAATTTGGGAAGTAGAACAGACGAGGCAGGCGCAAGAAACAGGAAATACAAGCATTTGCAATGCAACAGGTCTCGCATTTACCCGAGTTTGAGTTGTTGGCATTGTAAAAGACAATGCCTTTTATTTAAGTTTTGGTTTTTGAGACATATATAAAACGCATTGCCATTTACAATGCCAATAGCTTAAAGAGACCTATTGCATTGCAAATGCTTGTTTCGTTTATTGTCTCTGAGGATAGCTCCGCCCCTCTGTTTGAAGAGTTATCTCCGCCTCCATTATTTGACCCGTTAGTCCCCCACCCAAGTTCGGATCTAATTGTGCCCCTGTGTATGGGTATATTCCTGTGCAGTCACCAATGCTTTTCAACTGTACTAAAGAAAACGTAAAACACCACACACAGAGGAATGTATATAACTGGAGTCTGGCAGAGGCTTGAGTCTAAGCCGATATCACCCCATGCGCCTCTCCTCCTGTCTGTTTCTTTTCTTTGTCTGTTACAATATCTTCAATAGTATTGGCGGCTATACAAAAGGAAGTGACCTTAAACCCTACCAAAGCCCACTTCAATGTGTTTGAGATAGCGCAGTGGGTTAACAAGCCAAATGCAGAGTTAAGTGTGAAATCTGAGTCCCCTTTTAGAAATAGGTAGTGGGCGGCGCTGACTCAGACTCGACCTAAAGAAAATAACGGCACGTGTTATCATGTAAGCATGTGTGTGGTGATGACATCACAGCCCCTACTTTCTTCTCTTTAGCCATGCTCCTCTGCATTGGGGATACTCTGCAGTATCGCAAACAACCAGTGGCGAAGCCAATAGACCCCCAGGGGCGAGACCTATTGGCTTTGGCGAAGCTTGTTTACGGTGGAGTGAAAGTGCACTTCAAATAGTGACCGCGCCAGACTTTCTGTCCAAGATGGAACTACGGCACATTGTTTAGAACTTGACCCTTTATGGTATATAAAAATATATTTGTTGTTAAATAAGAAAAAAAATGGATATATCATGAACGATTAAATACATATTTATTCATTTATATAGCAGAGGAACCATTTAATTTTAAGCTGAAACATTGTCTAAAGGCAGCAGTAATAGTGCCGACGGACTCTGCTGGAATAGCACTGGCTGGAGAGAATCGCAAACACGTCCGTCTCATCGGCACGCCTGATTTCCGCAGCCCCACAATGCCCCAATAATTCACATGCCTGAATTAATTTGTGCCTGTATTACCTGAGAGGCAAACCTGCTCCTAGGAGCTGGATTCACGTCGCCATGGGTGCACCTACGCTCGGGGCAGCTTACGAGTGTAAATTAAAGTCAGACATTCATAAAATGTGCATTTGCACTCCCACATCAATGTATCCAAACGCAGCAATTTTATGGGGGAGTAAATCTGCCTCCAAGAGCGAGGAGTGGGCATTTTAGAGCAGGGAATAGGGATACATGAAAAGATGGTGAACAGAGGAGAGGATGTGTCTTAACGGCCAAAGCGACCGACTTGGAAGCTGGGGAACCAGGTTCACAGGTCCAGTTTCTGGGCTTGAAGGGAAAGTTGTGTCCTAGGAGCAGCATATTGCCTAGTTACACTGTGGCATAGTTGCCTGGGACCTCTGTGGGCTGGAGAGCTGATGGCAGGCTGACCAGAAGAGTCGTGTGCTGTCAGCAGAGAAAGTGGCTGTGTCGATAACCATGACTATTCATAATTATTTGGAATTCTCAGTTAAATGTGTGAAACTCCCTGATGAATGACTTTGCACGCATCGTCAACTATTACCACATGTACACAGCAGGGAAAAGAGTAATTCCCTTTTGACAACCCAAAGTAGAGACCGAATTTAGTCACTTCTTACACCAGGTACTAACTAACAGTATGTAAACAAACGCACCCTGTGAACTGATCAATAGCGCTGCTGGTTTCACTCAAGACTATAGGCTTTGCCCGAGCCGACTCTATTGTCGGAGCTCATGTGTGGCGCTAAGGAGAGTAGTGAGTACACAACACTCGGCTCAGTGCTTCAGTTGTATGATTCACAGTTTCACACACAATTCATGTTTTCTGAAAACGCTAAAGTGGGACTAGAAATAAAATGTAAGAGGTAAACTGGGCAGGTTTGCACACTGGGCTTGGATTGTATTGCAAAAGCTTGTTTGTTTTGTTATGCTGCATGTCAGGATTAGTTGTGCGTTATGCTCAACAGAGTCAGCGCGCAAGTAATCCTGGCACGGCCACTGCAATAAAGATAGCTTCATCCCAACTGATGTGGTCTACTGACTAGCACACAAACTGATCAGTGCATGATTACCAGCACAATAAATAGCTAGTCTGAAGACTTGACACACTACACTGCATTATGACGTCTACTCAGTGCCCCGCAAACGAATATATTAGGGTGTGGTTACTGGCACACTAACAGTTTAGTGGAGTCTCAATTAGTGCGTTGGAAACTGACTCATGAGCATGATTTTAGTTGTCACATGGCAACATTTCCTGGGCGCAAGATGACAATTCCAGTGGCTCTCTGCTGGGATTTAATTACTATAAAGACTTGCGATTCGGGCATATTAATTATATCATCGGGGTGGGGACTGGGGCATTGCAAAGAAAACTGAACGCTGGTGCACTAATAGTCTAGTGTGGGGCCACGTGGGCAAAGAAATCTGTGTCTGATGGGTCATGATTACTGGTCCAAAGTCTGTAACACATGGGCCCTTTTACGGGCGCAACAATAGCCTGAAATAACGATTTGTGAGGGGGAGTGGTTATTTATGTCGTGGCTGCTGGGTAATGCTATATACTGTTAATGGGACATCTATAAGGTGTGTGCACGTAAATGGAGGTGAACCATTATTCCGTCACTATTATACAGAGTGATTTTTGCAGCAGAAAAAAAAAACATTTAAATGGTTAGTTATAACAAAAATTGTTTTGAAAAAAGGCAGAAGCTCGTGTTGATGACTGCTCTCTTTGAATTAAGTATCCGCGAAGGAAGCTATTCTGTCATTAGGTATGTAAAACACAGACGGAGCAATTTATGACCTCCAATACAGCGACCGTGTCGAGCAAGGAATCCGAGAAGGCAGAAGGACCGAAAACGAAAAGTGAACAACAGAAATGTAGCTGTGTGCATAGTTGGAAGTTTAAGGCCCTTGAAAGGGGTGGGTGAAACTGAAACAGGGGCCAGGTGTGAAAGTAGAAAAAAAGAGAGATATGTTAGACTGTAAAGTGGCAGCAGATGACCAAACGATGAAAGGAAAACAGCAGCGGAGGTGTGTTGCGACAAATGAAACCAGCAACAGAGGAGCCTGATCAAAGCTGAAGAAAAGGGAGGGGGAGAAGGGAGGAGGGAGTGCGAGCAGCAGCTGTGTTAAAAAAGCCGAGGTGACAAGAAGGGCTGGGCGTGAAGGGAGGGGGGAATGCCAGCAACAGAGGAGCCTGATCAAAGCTGACGAAAAGTGAAGGGGAGAAGGGAGGAGGGAGTGTGAGCAGCAGCTGTGCACGTGCATGCCAACGTGCACTCAAGGTTTAGGCCAGCCAAAACTGTGGGTAGCACTTTGAAAATCCCACATATAAAATGTCTCTTCGAGCCTTTCGCTCGCGAGACCTAAAAATGTATGTACAGTAAAACATTTCCTCATTTTTCTTTTGTTCTTGCAATGCTTGTAAAAGTTTTTTTTTGAGGGGGCATAAACAATTGGAGGTTGAAGGTTGTGAACTAGTACCTGTATTATAATACTAGCAGCGGCCAGACGCTAGGGGAGAATCAACAGATGGCAGATTCCGAGAGCAGGCTGAGGTGGTGTTGAGTGATGTAGAGGTGTTAGTGGTAGTGGTGATGGTGACTGGTGCTGAGACGATGCTGAGACGATGCTGAGGTGATGCTGAATGATACTTAGGTCTTGCTGAGTGATGATGATGTGGTGGTGTACTATTGTAAAGGCGATGCTGAGTGATACTGATGTGATGTTGTGGCGGTGCTGAGTGATGCTGTGGTAGTGCTGAGTGATGCTGTGGTAGCACTGAGTGATATTGTTGTGGCCCTGAGTGATGCTGTGGTGGTACTGAGTGATGCTGTGTTGGCCGTGAGTGATGCTGTGGTGTTGCTGAGTGATGCTGTGGTGTTGCTGAGTGATGCTGTGGTGTTCCTGAGTGATGCTGTGGTGTTGCTGAGTGAGGCTGTGGTGGTGCTGAGTCAGTGAGAGAGAGTCAGTGAGAGAGCGTCAGTGAGAGAGCGTCAGTGAGAGAGCATCAGTGAGAGAGAGAGTGAGAGAGTCAGTCAGTGAGAGAGAGTGAGTCAGTCAGTGAGAGAGAGTGGGTCTGTCAGTGAGAGAGAGTTAGTCAGTCAGTGAGAGTGAGTCAGTGAGAGAGAGTGAGTCAGTCAGTGAGAGTGAGTCAGTGAGAGAGAGTGAGTCAGTCAGTGAGAGTGAGTCAGTCAGTGAGTGAGTCAGTCAGTCAGTGAGAGAGAGTTGGAGAGGGAGTCTGGGAGAGGGAGTCTGTGAGAGAGAGTGAGAGTGTGTCTGTGAGAGAATGTCTGTGAGAGAGTGCCTGTGAGAGAGTGTCTGTGAAAGAGTGTCTGTGAAAGAGTGTCTGTGAGAGAGTGTCTGTGAGAGAGAGTCTGTGAGAGAGAGTCTGTGAGAGAGTGTATGTGAGAGTCTGTGAGAGAGTGTCTGTGAGAGTCTGTTAGAGAGTGCCTGTGAGAGTCTGTGAGAGAGTGTCTGTGAGAGTCTGTGAGAGTGTCTGTGAGAGAGTGTCTGTGAGAGAGAGTCTGTGAGAGAGTAAATGTGAGAAAGTGTCTGTGAGAGAGTGTCTGTGAAAGAGTGTCTGTGAGAGTCTGAGAGAGTGTCTGTGAGAGTCTGAGAGAGTGTCTGTGAAAGTCTGTGAGAGTGTCTGTGAGAGTCTGTGAGAGAGTGTCTGTGAGAGTCTGTGAGAGAGTGTCTGTGAGAGTCTGTCTGTGAGAGTCTGTAAGAGAGTGTCTGTGAAAGTCTGTGAGAGAGTGTCTGTGAAAGTCTGTGAGAGTGTCTGTGAGAGTCTGTGAGAGAGTGTCTGTGAGAGTCTGTGAGCGAGTGTCTGAGAGAGTCTGTGAGAGAGTGTCAGAGTCTGTGGGAGTCTGTGAGAGAGAGTCTGTGAGAGGGTGTCTCTGAGAGAGAGTCTGTGAGAGAGTGTCAGAGTCTGTGAGAGTCTGTGAGAGTGTCTGTGAGAGTGTCTGTGAGAGTGTCTGTGAGAGAATGTCTGTGAGAGTCTGTGAGAGAGTGTCTGTGAGAGAGTGTCTGTGAGAGTCTGTGAGAGTCTGTGAGAGAGTGTCTGTGAGAGTCTGTAAGAGAGTGTCTGAGAGTCTGTGGGAGAGTGTCTGAGTCTGAGAGAGTGTCTGTGAGTCTGAGAGAGTGTCTGTGAGAGTCTTGAGAGAGTGTGAGAGAGTGTCTGTGAGAGAGTGTCTGTGAGTGTCTGTGAGAGAGTGTCTGTGAGAGTCTATGAGAGAGTGTCTTTGAGTGTCTGTGAGAGAGTGTCTGTGATAGTGTCTGTGAGAGTCTGTAGAGAGTGTCTGTGAGAGTCTGTAATAGAGTGTCTGTGAGAGAGTGTCTGTGAGAGAGTGGCTGTGAGAGAGTGTCTGAGAGAGTGTCTGTGAGAGTCTGTGAGAGAGTGTCTGTGAGAGTCTGTGAGAGAGAGTCTGTGAGAGAGAGTCTGTGAGAGAGAGTCTGTGAGAGAGAGTCTGTGAGAGAGAGTCTGTGAGAGAGAGTCTGTGAGAGAGAGTCTGTGAGAGAGAGTCTGTGAGAGTTTCTGTGAGAGAGAGTCTGTGAGAGTGTCTGTGAGAGAGTGTCTGTGAGAGAGTGTCTGTGAGAGAGTGTCTGTGAGAGAGTGTCTGTGAGTGTCTGTGAGAGAGTCTGTGAGAGAGTCTGTGAGAGAGTGTCTGTGAGAGAAAGTCTGTGAGAGAGAGTCTGTGAGAGAGAGTCTGTGAGAGAGAGTCTGTGAGAGAGTGTCTGTGAGAGAGTGTCTGTGAGAGAGTGTCTGTGAGAGTCTGTGAGAAAGTGTGTGAGAGTCGGAGAGAGTTTTTGAGAGAGTGTTTGTGAGAGTCTGTGAGAGAGTGTCTGTGAGAGAGTGTCTGTGAGAGAGAGTCTGTGAGAGAGTGTCTGTGAGAGAGTGTCTGTGAGAGAGAGTCTGTGAGAGAGAGTGTGAGAGAGTGGGGTAGAGGTATAGGGGTAGAAGAGAGGTAGAGAGGTAGAAGAGAGGTAGAGTAGAGGTAGAGGGGTAGAAGAGAGGTAGGGATATATAGGCAAATGAAAAGGAATCTATCGACTCGCGGAATGTGAAAGAAAGCTCTCCTATCTTGAAAGCTGATTACAAGCATCTCCTGAGAAATGGAGTGAAACTTTCAAACCACAGAGTCGTTTGAAAGTTTCGCCGCGTTTCTCAGGAGATGCTTGTAAACACGAATAACCTGATTCATTTAATTTAACAGTTGGCTCCGCCCAGGATTGCTTAGTAATGCAAATGACAAGGAAGCTATCGACTTCAGGAATGTGAAAGAAAGCTCTCGTATCTTGAAAGCTGATGACCCATGAAGATAGAGGAAAGCCATATGGCGCCTCTGCTCGTAAGCGCGTGCCCGCGCGCGTAACCGCAAGCTCTAGGCCACAGTGGTAGCATTTTCTGAAGCCCTTACTAAAAGTCTCGCCTGAGCAGCGCATGCGCTGGCTCAGGCGAGACCTAAAGAGCAGAACATGCGCTGGCTCAGGTGAGACCTAAAAAGAATTACACCAGCGCCTTCTATGTAATCTGTTAATGCGAGTGCTAAATTCCACTATTCGCTGGTGCAATGTTAGTAGTCCAAACGGAGCAATAACAATCATTTGGAAATCAGATTACAAGAGTTTGCACGGTTAGCAGCACGTTGAAGATGTAGATTAAAAAGAGTAAATGTTTGGTTTACTTATAAACACTAGACCTGGTTTCGCTTCAGAGATTATCCACACCCACAAGTGAAATCATATTGGTATCCTAACTGAAACAGGAAACCACCAAGCCATTGTGTGAAGAGATATAACAAAAGGATAATATCAAGAGAGTTGTTTTGGAAGATATTGCCTTTCAGATAAAAGCACTTAAACAAATTAGGTAGCTCTAATTCAAATGTGCTACTAGTGTGGCCAAGTAGTAAAGCCAGCAAAGATGACAGACTGTATATTTCCAGTACTGCAATAAAACCAATCCCATTGCTGTGTTATCGACCTGAGATGCACATAAATATAAACTGTGTGCCAAAGGATGCATTCTTAAGTTATTGATTTATGTGAAAGCCTTCCCCATAAATGATTTTGATTCAGAGCCTGATTTTGTGAGAATGAATAGGAAAGAGCGTAGTAAGGTGTGCTGGCTGGACATTAGAGCATACATCAAGGAGAGATGACGCTGTGTGAATGACTTTGCACACGTCTTATTAGTTGCACTACATTTCCACCACATATGAAATCTGATACACCGACATCTTAAGGATTTTGGGGGCCCTGGGCCAAACATATTTTGGGGGCCCCTGTTCAGAACAGCTTTGAATTTATGATCCAATTTGACCCCCTGTTTCCAACTCAGTTTCCGCTCCCTAAGCTGCGTTAGCGAACCAATTTGCATCATAGGCAATAGCCGATAGATTCCCGATGTAAACGGACGCACACAGCTAACAGCGGTAGGATTTAGTGTTTCCTGTCCTGCTATTAGGTTTTTAACACTTTTTAAATTGTATACGTGTGGCTGATTTACTCTGTGCTTTTTAACAATTTCTCCTACCTATGCGCACTTGCATTTTACTTGATTCTGCTTGCCTACACCTACTTAGCTGGTCCGATTCTCATCTTGCTTTTCCTCCAGTCCTGGTCCGCCGCGGCTGATACGTCGATTGTGCGGAGGGCTGGGGCTACTATCAGGCTCCTCACTTCCAACCATGCAGTTTCTGCTTCCTCGGCTGCGTTAGTGATCCAGTTTGATCATAGGCATTAGCCTATATATTCCCGATGCAAAAGGATGTGCACAGCTGACAGCGGTAGGATTTCGTTTTTCCTGCCTTGCTACTAGGTTTTTAATACTTTTAAAATTGTATATGTGTGGCTGAATTACTCTGTGCTTTTTAACAATTTCTCCTACCTACGCGCACTTGCAATTTACTTGATTCTGCTTGCCTACACCTCCTTAGCTGCTCCGATTCGCATCTTGCTTTTCCTCCAGTCCTGGTCTGCGGCGGCTGAAAACGCCGATTGTGCAGAGAGCTGGGACTACTATCGGGCTCCTCACTTCCACCCATACAGTTTCCGCTTCCTCAGCTGCATTAGTGATCCAGTTTGCATCATTGGCATTAGCCTATATATTCCCGATGCAAGCTGGTGCGCCAAAGGCAAGCCCATCTGCGACCGTCAGCGTCCCAGGGGTGTCAGACGTCGGCCATGCTACCCAGTTCCCCTCCGGTGAGTTTCTTCCACTATATTACAATAGGGAAAAACTGCTTAGCCTTAGGCGGCTACCATTATGTCACTGTACGGTGGCTGATCCGAGCTTGGAGGTAGACTTTCGATGCAATAAGTGCAACTGGTCTCTCCTCCAGCCCAGGAAACTCGCACCCAAGATCCTCCCACAGAACAATAAGTGTAAAAACAATAAGAAAACAGAGTACTTAAAGGCAACCCTTTTAAATTGTCGCTCTATGTAAAAGCATGAACCACACATTTCTGACCTACTTTTAGTCGAACAGCCTGATCTTTTATTTCGCACTGAGACCTGGCTGGCTGAAGCCTCCAACCCTACTATCACCTTGGCCATCCCTACGGGTTATAAAATCCTTAGGAGGGACCGACCGAGTGGGAAGGGGGGCAGGCTCGCCATCATTTACAATCAAAAACTTGACTGCTCTCCCATCCCGATGGAAAACATCGAGGGCGCAGAGTCCTTAGGCTTCCGCTGTACCTTATCCCCCCCCATCATAGCATTGCTGGTTTTCTGATTTACAGACCTCCCTGTGCAATTGGAAATTGTATTAGTACGCTTAATACAGCCACCACCTCCCGGGCCTTAAAATACAACAACTGCCTTATTCTGGGAGATTTCAATATACATATGGACAATTGAAAAGACCCTCAAACAATTTCCTTGCTGGAGACGCTGCAGGCCTGCAACATGTTTCAATCTATTTCTTCGGCCACCCATGAGAAGGGCCATACCCTAGACCAAATATTTCACAACTAAGCCTACCTCTTCCCATTACCTGGTCTGACCACCTCCTATTAAAATTTGTCATTCCCAACTCTGCCACAGCTCCTCGGGCTAACGCAGGGCAGCGGGTCCCTAATTGTAGGACGTTCCATAAAATATCCATTCTGATGTTAGTAGATGCCCTCGGTCATTCCTCAGTGGAGCTGTCTGGCTGCCCCGACTCAGACACCCTCTCATTAGATTCATGGCTCCGAACCAACATTGGTGCAGTGGTATCGGTTGTTTCCCGCTCCTCAAAGAGATCGGCCCCACCAGCTCCATGGATTAATGATTCCCACAGATCTAGCAAAAGAAATTGTAGAAAAATGGAACAGAAATGGAATAAATCCAATCTACCTGAGGACAGGAAGGTGTATAAAGACACCTTAAAAGCTCATTTCATTCTCATGAAGGCAACCAAGAAAAACTTCTATCAAACCAAGATAGAAAATGCCAAAAATAAGAGTAAGGAAATCTTTAGCATAGTTAAATCATTTACCGCCCCGAAAGCCGGCACAAAGGAAGGGCCATGCACGGAAGAATGGTCTAAGCAAATAGCTCAATTCTTCCACAAAAACATTTCCATGATCCTACAAGCCTTCACTAACATCTCAGAGGAAGAACTGACCTTCTACCTTAGTTCTAATAGCAAATTTCACCTCTTGGATCCTCCATCTTTACTAGCTTTCCCTGAGTTTCAGCTTGAAGAGTCACTGACCCTTCTCCAAAGCATTAAGTCTATCTCTCCTACCTACCCATTTCCAGCGAATATCCTGAAACCCCATGGTAAACTATCCCTTTAACATTTCCCTCTCCTCAGGCAACATGCTGAAATTATAAAAGAATGCGAACATTCTTCCACTGATAAAAAAGGCTAACGCCAAACCAACGGACCCTGCCAACTACAGGCCAATCTCCTCTCTTCCGGCCCTCTCCAAAGTATTAGAGAAGCATGTAAACAAGGCCCTCCAAAAACACATTGAAGATGGGAAGCTCCTTCATGAGTCCCAATCCGGTTTTAGGGCTAACTACAGTACGGAGTCCACTCTGCTGGAAGTGACTGAATTTCTCAAGGGTAGGCTAGACCAGGGAGGCAAGGCTTTTCTGATACGGCTTGATCTGTCGGCAGCCTTCAATACGGTCCCACATGAGAGGCTCCTGGAGAGACTTGCTAACATCGGCCTGGGGGGACTGCCTTAACATGGATGTCATCCTTTTTGGCAAATAGATCTCAGGACATCTGGCTCCCCCCTTTCTCATCCCTGCTTCCAGCCATTGATGTAGGTGTCCCTCAGTGCTCCATTCTCAGTCCTACCTTTTAAAATATATATCTATCCCCCCTTGCATTTCTGGTAGAGGAAGAGTGCGCCAAAATTGTTTCCTATGCTGATGACATTCGGCAGATGTTTACATGTGAAAAAGGAACCATCTTTGATGGGCAATGATTAGGTCTGGCCTCAAAAAGGTTTTTAACTGGCGTAAGATCAATCAGCTGAAGTGCAATCCAGACAAAATGGAAGATGTTTTCTTTGGTAATCCAGAAATGCCAGACTGGTGGCCAAAAGATCTGTTGCCCCCGCCCGCGGAAAAGGAGAAAGTCAAACACTTGGGAATTGTCATAGACAAGACACTCTCCATGCACTTTCAAATCCAAAATCTAACTGGCGCTTGCTTAGGCATACTCCGGATGCAAAAAAAATTCCTGCCACTGTTACCGCTTGAGAGCAGAAAGATCGTGGTGCAGGCTTTGGTGACATCAAAGCTTGACTATGTCAACAGCTTGTACCTCAGTCTTCCCAAATCCCTTATCCAGTGCCTACAAGTGTTACAAAACGCAGCAGCCAGAGCCGTCCTGGGACCTAAACCCAGATCTAGTATGACCCCTATTCTTAAGTCTCCACACTGGCTCTGCATAAAAGAACGGATCGACTTCAAAGCAATGATCATCTTCTTTAATGATTTCCAAAGCTTAGGAGCCAGCTACCTAAATAAGCGCGTTAATCGCTACACAACATATAGACCCCTAAGATCTTCCAATGTCAACCTGGCCATCGTGCCTAAAATATGCCGTGCCTGCACTGGAGGCAGATCCCTTGGATTTCTAGGCACAAAATTGTGGACTAGACTCCCTGAGTCTCTGAGACTAACCACAGATCTACTCTCTTTCAGGAAGAACTTAAAAACCTGGCTTTTTATTAAGTGATGGGTCTTTTACGCACGTTTTACTCCCGCTGTCACGCACCAGGACACTAGTCTGAGTAGCTGCGCGCTATAGTAAATACACTATTTAATTTCATTTAATTTCATTAGGTCCCTGACAGTGCAAAGGAACATTCGTCCAAATTCTAAGGGCCTTATTCATGAGGCCTTGCTTCACTTTTATGCCGCGAGTGCATCACTTTTTGTGACGCACCGGCAGCGTAAAAAATGTGCCATGTTGCGCCCTATTTACAAAGTGACGCATCCAGGCTGATGCGTCATTTTGTAAACCCCTGCACCACATTAAAACCTTCACCAGGTATAGTGTATACAGGATTGGTGTTCCCCCGCAAAAAGCCTCGTAGAAGTGGCGCATTGAAATCTATGAGAACTCAGTGTGCCACTTCTAGGACACCATTACATCAATATCTTACACCTGCCTCACACCAGGTATAAGACTGATGCAGGCCCTTTCACATGGGACTTGCCCCATGTTAAAGGACACATTGCTGGAGTTGCGTCTCTTTTCAGACACACCCCAGCAATGCATCACTTTTGCACCTAAAGATACGTCAGAAATACTAATGAATCTGTAACTCCTTGCGACATGATGCGTCATATAGTAAATATGATGCATTCATCATGTCGCAAGGAGGGCGCACTAAGAAGTGACGCATCCCTGTTTTCACACAGCGATGCATCACTTCTCATAAATAAAGTCCTAAATGTGTTTACATCTAATATTCAGGGATAGTTGTGTGTGTTTTCAATATTGTAACACAGCAGAAGCTCACCAATATTACTGCAAATAATCTCTGTGATACCCTCCCATTTCTTATATGTTAGGCCTTATTTTGATCTAAATAAACTTTCTTTATGTATATTGCATGAAACATAAACACAACATTTCTCTGCAAAATGGCTGTACTAGACTCTCACACATCAGGTACATAAAAACATAAATTAAAGAAAACAGAATTTAAAACAATCTGTTTAAGAAATATTCACGGTCACGGGGGCAAAACTCTGGAGAACGGCACTGACTCTGTTGTGGTAAATATTTCATTACCGGTACTATTTTTTATGCGGTAAAGTCTAGTAAGAATAACTCAGTAAATATAAGAGGCAGAATCCGTGGTATTAGAGGTTCTAAAAGGCTTTATTCCTCTACAAAGGAAATACAATTCGAACTGCAGGCTTCACATTCCATCACCATGAGGGTTCAGGAAGGAAGGGCATACATTATTGACAGGTAATCACTTTTATAAGAAATGCATTATAGTGAAACAGATGCAGGAGGCGTAACAGTTGATAAGATAGATAAAATATGCATACGTAACCAAAAAGGCGGACATATAGGCGTAACTTAGAAAATGTCATTATACATGATGTCACAAGTGGGTGGATCCATAAGAGAATCCTGCAATGTCAGCAGAAATATTTGGCAGAGATGCGTGCGCAGCCGCATGACGTGTGATTGACGTGCAACTAGAGGGTGAAGGGGACTTGACATTTAGCTCTACATGTGGAGACAGAAATCTGAGGGGTCATGTCAACCTAATCCCAAATCATATCTAATATCTTATGTTTAAAGAACTGTATTATCCAAAAGGAAAGGTCTCTCGGACGGAATCTATTCTATACTGACTGTTAGTGCGTGTACGAGCGTCTAAGTGTCTACATGAGATGCGAGGGGGCAGGAATCTTCCATGGTAACAGGGGCTATGAATTACTTGCATGAGGACAGTGAGGCCTGGCCCCTTGCACGGTAGCTGGAGGAATGTTTACCTAAACTACTAGACAGGAATGCATCGGATGAGGAGCGGAGCAGATAATCTTGAAGGTGAAATACAGTTTTTGGCAGGCAACAGGCTGGATCAGGCACCGTTAGCCGCGCAGGGAGTAGGACAAAGTTCATGGATACAGATGCAGGCTCGGACTGGAGCTTTCAGAGGCAGAAGGCAGGGAAAGGCTTGATGACAGAATTCAGGGCCTACTCGCCTGAATCTGTGAAATGTGGAAAGTGAACCTCATAAAGTCGGTGGCCTTTCATACCTAGGAATGGCATATCTGACCCGTTCATGGCGGATCTGAAAGAGGACTTGTTGACGGTGGACGCACATGTATTTGCGTCTTCAAAACTGGAACTGGAGGGAACATACATGTACTTATAGCATGCACATGGAGCCGTTGGGGTCTACGATAGGGGACATAACTGATCACAAAATTCATATTTCCTCATTCCCTCCTTGTCCCCTACGGACCCTCAGGAGATATCGATCTTCATCAATCCATCGATCTGTTCATATAGCATCATTTGTTCTTCTTTCTTCTTCCGGGATCTTGAACGAAAACTTGGATGCGGGATACACGACGTGGCACACAGACCACAAATTGCTGGCCCACATTGTAGACATAAGCAGCAACTGAATAGTATGAGAAAGCCAATACCTAGGAAGGATAGGATCCTCCATCCCCAGGCTGACAACACGCTCCAGAACCAACCGGACCAAGTCCAGGTGCCTGGGCTCTGGTGTATCTGGCTTATAATCTTATGAAGGCGGGTTATGGCTTTATATACTGACGGTGAATTTTCTGGTATGAAAATGCAGCAACTTGATCCGATGACTCTACAAGCTCCGCCCCTATCGGCCAGGATGACGTCAAGGACAAGACGATTTTGAAGCACAACAATCCGCATAGCAGACTGCTCTTCTGTTAAATTGCCTAAGGCGGAAGTAGTCTCGTTTACTACTGCTTCAAGGGTTCTAGTTAATCTACGTATCAGTTTACTATTAGTGACTGTTCCTATATAAGGAAAGAAACCTTTATTGAAATCTGTGTATTGCTCCCATGCCGTTTCAGTGTAATCGACAATCGGGAGATCTCTCTGCTGTCTATTGTGTATTAAATGGGTATTTCTGTGGTAATCAGGAGGAGCTAGGAAAACAGGTGGCAGAAGGAATGCTATGTAACAGGTACCATCCCAATCTAGAGGTAGACATATATATGCGGTCTGGCCACATATGAAGTAGGAATGACGGGTAGCTCTAAATGTAGATTTGCCTTGATCACTGAATTTTATTACAGTGGTGCATTTACTATGGCCCATGTGTATGGAACCATTCTTTCTTACACATAATTCCCCTTTAACTGGGAATACTGACATAGCGGGCAAGATTGGTGTGGCTTCGGATTCAACATTCAGGATCATGAGGTTAAGTGTAAAATTACCTAATCCATATACTTCATTTTCTAGATCAGTTCCTGTTCTTTTGGGAAGTCCCTCCTTGTTAGGGTAGCAGACTTTAAGCAAAACCAGGTTCAGGTTTCCCCATACCCAGTTGTCTTGATAAACTGCGGAATTTGAATCTAGGGAATTAATCAAACTAAACCATGCTCCACAGGAGCCATTGTGTGTGAACGGATACGGAAAGAGGGGCAAAACTCCCTTATAGTTCTGATAGGGAGGGAGTCGGCCACATATCCAACAATTTGTAGCGTTGCTGGTCTGATGGGAATGATGTAACATACTAATAAAAGTGTTGTTGCGCAGCGCAAATCTATAAGACAACTCATGCGGAGGTAATTCGCTAAAAGAATGTTCAGCAGTAACATTGTAAGCACGTTTAGAAATAGGGTAATACATATGAAGCAGTACACTAGTTATGATGATCAGAAAACTTAGAAAAAACAAAATTAATAGTGTTACTGTGCAATGACTACGAAGTGATTTACAATACGCATGCTTTTTAAGCTGCATCTGTTGATTTCTTTCTCTATTCCGGTCTAGAGGATACATGTCAGAGACAAATTCAACCGATTCACCTTGGAGAGGACTTAAACAATCAAATTGTCTGACTTGCTAGACCTTAATTTCAGTTTATAAAATTCAGTTTTTGTTTGTTCAACCAAGGGGAGCTTTGAGTCTGTCTGTGAGGGAATACAGGGCTGAGTGTTCACACTGGACGGTAGTCCATAAAATTTCTTGATATGACTCGAGTGCAACCACCCTTTACGTCCCTCGATCTTCACGGCTGTCCTTGTTGTTAGTAGAACGAGTTTAGGCGATTTCCACCTAGGCTCCAGTTGGATCTTCCGGTCGAAATTCCGTACCAGAACCAGGTCACCTGGAACCACGTCATGGGGCTTCACCTCAGTGTTATCGGGAAAAGCTGCAGCTACATGTGAACGACAAGATTGTAGTGCAGACATCAAGGAAGCCAGGTAATCTGTCAGCATATTACAGTCAACATCAGTGATTTTGCGAGGTATAGGCGTCCCCCACATATTTGGTGGTCTACCGAAGATCACCTCGTACGGGGATAGCCCTGTTCGAGAATGTGCTACCATTCTCATGTAAAAGAGTGCAACTGGTAAGGCTACTATCCAATCGACACCTTTTTCTCTACATATTTTGGACAATCTAATTTTCAGAGTTTGATTATGGCGTTCCACGAGACCTGCTGCCTCAGGATGTCGGACACAGTGGAATTTCCATTGGTAGCCTAACAAAAGTGAAACGTGTTTCATTAGTTCGGATGAGAATGGCTGGCCGTTATCTGAGTAGACAACACGTGGCAAACCATACCGTGGGAAGAATTCTCGAACTAACTGTTTGGCAGTAGTCGGGCAGTGTAATCTGAAACCGGGTAGGCTTCTGTCCAACGGGAAAGAGCACAGACAACTACGAGAACATATTTGAATCCTCGACATCGTTCCATCTGGATATAATCCATCTGGAGGACTTCAAAAGCATGATCGGGAGGTTGAAATCCACCCTGCTCTACGGGGATGCTTTTACCTGGATTAAACTGACAACATATCATACAGGTACGTACTTTCTGTTTGGCTGCTGCTCGCAAGTGTTTGTTGAACCAAATGTGTTGAATACTGTCTAGCATAGCTTTTTCTCCTAGGTGCGCTGGACTGTGTATTGTGTTAATGATGACTTGAACCATGGAATCGGGAAGAAACCATATAGATTTTTCCTTCGTCATCCATCCTTGATCCGTTTGGATCCCTCCTAATTCAGTCCATTTCTTTATTTCTTCTGGTGTAGCATGTGTCTGTATGTCAATTATATCAAGGGCGGGATCCTTAACTGTCATGCAATGTGTTGGTGTCGGAACTATTGTCTTTGTCGCGTCAGTTGTATGAGTCTGGTTCTGAGCAGTCTGTTTAGCTGTTCTGTCAGCTAGGTCATTACCCTGAGAAATGATATCGGTAACTTTTGTATGAGCTTTGCATTTCATAATCGATATTGCAGTAGGTAGATGAATCGCGTCTAATAGGGCTTGAATGAGGGGTCCGTGTTGGATGTGGGCACCGTGAGAGGTTAAATAACCTCTCTCTCGCCACAGTACACCGAAGTCATGGACGACTCCGAATGCATAACGTGAATCTGTGTATATGTTGACTTTCTTATCTTTGGCTTGAGTACAGGCTTGTGTCAGAGCGATGAGCTCTGCTGCTTGAGCTGACAAAATGTTAATACAATTTGTTTCAATGACTTCAGTGTCTGTTGTGACTGCGTAAGCGGCCACTAACTCTCCTGTACTTGTTCTCATACATGAACCATCTACATACAATGTCAAGTCTGGATCTGATAAAGGGATATCTGTCAAGTCTTGTCTGGGTTTTGTCGTGATAGTAATGACTTCAATACAATCATGTGCTAATGGATCTGTTCCATTTACTGGCAAAAGTGTGGCAGGATTTAACGTATTACAACGTCTGATTTCTATGTGTGGCTGAAACAATGTCAATTCGTAACCGGTGAGTCTCGCTATAGTCAAGTGTTGTGTTTGTGTGCGGTTCAAGAGAACCTCTACTGCGTGTGGTACTTGTACTGTCAATTGATGTCCTAACACTATGGCATCGCTTTGTCTGATTGCTAAAGCTGTTGCTGCCACTGATTTCAGGCACGCAGGAAGAGCCTGAGCTACTGGATCTAATGTACTAGAGAAATAAGCACATGGTTTGTGTGATCCTGCTTGTTCCTGAGTGAGTACTGACAAGGCAGTACCTTCGCGTTCTGTAACAAATAGTGGAAACAGTTTATTGTAACATGGTGTTGCTAAAACAGGTGCTTGGCATAAAGCTTTCTTTAAGCTTTCAAAAGCATGTGTATGTTCTTGAGTCCAAGGGAGGACAGTCGATGTGGCGGCCTCCTGTGTTGTCAACTGGATGAGTGGTTTTGCTAGAAATGCATATTGAGGGATCCACTGCCTACAGTATGAAGTGAGGCCTATAAAAGCCCGCACCCCCTTTTGTGTCTTGGGTGGTGGCATGTTAGCAATTAACTGGATGCGGTCGGGTGTAAGCTGTCTTCCCTCCTTGGACAGCGAGTGCCCAAGGTAGACAACTCGCGGGACACAGAATTGCAGCTTAGAAGGGGACACCTTGTGCCCCTTGTCGGCCAGAAATTTTAAAACCGTCAGTGACGCTGTTTCACATTCAGGTTCGCTTCGGGCGGTGATCAACAGATCATCGACATATTGAAGCAAGGCAGTGTTAACTGGCATGTGGATACTGTCAAGTTCTCGTTTTAGTGCTTGGCTATAGATGCTGGGGCTTTCTGTAAATCCTTGAGGTGCGCGTGTGAATTTAAAACTTCATCCATTTAAACTGAATCCGAACAGATATTGACTTTCCGGATCTATTGGGACGCTAAAGAAAGCATTCTTGAGATCAATTACAGTGAAGAACGTTGCTTCTGAATCAATAGCAGTTAGTAATGAAGAGATATCTGGGACCACAGGGTATTGTGGTACAATACATTTATTTAATTCGCGCAGGTCAATAACTAATCGATATACTGGTGATGCTTTTGGATCCGTTCTTTTAAGAATCGGAATTATCGGGGAATTGCATACATTGGAGTCGGTTTCGACAACCACTCCTTGTGCAATGAGTTCGTCAATGATTTGCAGTAAGGCCGCAACAGCATCTGGTGGTAACCTATACTGTCGCATTCGTGGTAGTACTACTCCTGTTTTTAGTGTGACTCGATATGGTGTAATGTTCATGCAACCAACATCAGTGGGGCCTTGTGCCCATAAATGCGTAGGTAAACTCTGCAGCCGGTGATCCATGTCTCTGGACACGTAGTGACCTTTAAAATCACGTAAAAATAATCGTACTCCTTCCGGGGAACAACATATTATAGCTCCTAGAGCTTTCAATGTTTTTATACCTAACAAGTTTTCCGGACATGATTTAGTAAGCAATAAATCTGTAGTACGTGTCAATGGGCCAACCGTGAGTGGAAGAGGCTGTGTTACGTCATTAATTATAGGTTTTCCTGAGAATCCAAGGGAAATATTTTGTGAGCCTGAGAGGGGTGCCCCTGGAACTTCACTGCGTCGTATAGTTGTTCTGCTTGCCCCTGTATCAAGTAAAAACTTTCTGTCTTCCCCTAATAGTTCACTATGTACATAAGGTCCCTCTTGATCTACAGGAACCTCAATAAGGGGTAAGCCAACTTCCCTCTCTAGGCTATTTCATGTGTATCGCTGATAATCGGGATAATCTGCTTGTGCATACTGGTACATCTGTTGCGTTGTCGCTTGTGTGGCAGCAATAGGCTGCGCTGGTGGTGGTGCTACGGTCTGTTGTGGAGCTGCCTGTTGCGGAGCTAGTTGTTGCGGAGCTGACCTATGTTGTGCATGCTGAGGAATTTGTTGTTGATTCTGATCCTGTCTAGGTGGACGTGGTCTTTCCTGAGTTCTACCCGTGGCGATATTATGTTTCAGAACTGGACAATCGTGTATATAATGACCTTGTTGTTTACAATAGTTACATGTCCCTTTAACTGGACCTGTTGAATCACCCTTTTGGTGACCATCAGCTGGAACTGACTGAGCAACAAGCATTTTCATTTTTGTATCTTTCATACGTCTTTGTTCGTGTTCTTGTTCTTCTCTAATTCTATTGTGGTGATATTGTAACATCTGTAACATCTGTGACGGGGTGTTACCCTGCCAGGTACTCTCAAATTTCAATACTCTATTCTTAACTTGCGGTAGGGAATTTTCAACTAATTTTGTCACAAACAAATGTGGATATGACTCGCTACTTGCTTTTATGCCACTATTTATACCAAAACATTTTTCAAATCGGGAATAGAAATCACTAGTGTCTTCATCTTGCTTTTGTTTACAGGCTGAGATTGCACCCCAGTCCTCCTTTTTCGTAGTTAATAAACGTGGCAGTACCTGCACTAGCAATCCTGGTAGTGCTGTAGTCTTTTCCCCAAGCCCTGCTCCTGCAGCTCGGGCCTTTTCTTCGTTTTCTAATGCTGTCCAATCTATCTTTTGGTCTCCCACCTCCCATTCCTTTTCTCTTCCTGTCTGAGCGCCTTTTCTGTACGTCTATATGATTCTTTACGCCATAATTCAATGGCATCTTTCTGTGACTGTCTGGCTTTCTTTTTCCATAATTCTTCTTCTACTCTCATGATGCAGTCTGCATCCCAGGTCCCCGCTGCGGGCCATCTTTGACTCTCTGGTAAATCCTTGGTGTAGTCCACCCATAAATCAAGAAATAACACGGCATCTAAGCCATGTTTATGATACATAAAGTATCCTGGAGTGTCCCTAGGTGGAATGGGAACAGCTTCTTCGAGTACCCCTTTTCTAGTTTTGATCTGTCTTAGTTTTGAAAAGAGCGGCATTTTTAGATCTTATTATTTGAACACACTTAATACAATAAACACAATAATGAACAATCATTCACACCACAATATGTAGAACGTATTAAACATTTAACATTTGACAGTTTAACGAACGATGATAACTAATAAGAAACTAGTTACTGACATAATACTAACACTAAATAATACTTAATTATATGCAAGACATACTAGATATACTGCTAAACAGTACAGATACACTGCTGAAACAGTGCAGACCGGATTTGTGTACCCAAACCCGTCTTGACCGGCACAGATTATGTGCACGTTTAAATGCCTCCCCGGCAATGGTACTCACCGGGTAGCTCGGAACGGAAGGCCTCGGAACTGAACTGAAACTGGACCGGACTGGACTCGACTCGTCTGGACTCGGAACTTCGGAACCTGGTGGGCCTCTGTATACCTCGGATCTTGCTCTCTCAGCTAGGCTCTGGTCGGGATACTTCGCACTTCTCACCGCCTCGTCTGGGTGTTGATCGCAGCCTCAGTCACCCCCGCTTGGCCGGAGGGAGATACAGGAAATCCTGCAGGTACGCGTTTTTGTCCGTTCAGCTGTGGCAGGAGACCGGGCCTGCAACGCACCTCCGGCGCGTGAGATGAGAAAGTGTCCCTGTTCGGGCGCCAATTTATGTGGTAAATATTTCATTACCGGTACTATTTTTTATGCGGTAAAGTCTAGTAAGAATAACTCAGTAAATATAAGAGGCAGAATCCGTGGTATTAGAGGTTCTAAAAGGCTTTATTCCTCTACAAAGGAAATACAATTCGAACTGCAGGCTTCACATTCCATCACCATGAGGGTTTAGGAAGGAAGGGCATACATTATTGACAGGTAATCACTTTTATAAGAAATGCATTATAGTGAAACAGATGCAGGAGGCGTAACAGTTGATAAGATAGATAAAATATGCATACGTAACCAAAAAGGCGGACATATAGGCGTAACTTAGAAAACGTCATTATACATGATGTCACAAGTGGGTGGATCCATAAGAGAATCCTGCAATGTCAGCAGAAATATTTGGCAGAGATGCGTGCGCAGCCGCATGACGTGTGATTGACGTGCAACTAGAGGGTGAAGGGGACTTGACATTTAGCTCTACATGTGGAAGAAATCTGAGGGGTCATGTCAACCTAATCCCAAATCATATCTAATATCTTATGTTTAAAGAACTGTATTATCCAAAAGGAAAGGTCTCTCGGACGGAATCTATTCTATACTGACTGTTAGTGCGTGTACGAGCGTCTAAGTGTCTACATGAGATGCGAGGGGGCAGGAATCTTCCATGGTAACAGGGGCTATGAATTACTTGCATGAGGACAGTGAGGCCTGGCCCCTTGCACGGTAGCTGGAGGAATGTTTACCTAAACTACTAGACAGGAATGCATCGGATGAGGAGCGGAGCAGATAATCTTGAAGGTGAAATACAGTTTTTGGCAGGCAACAGGCTGGATCAGGCACCGTTAGCCGCGCAGGGAGTAGGACAAAGTTCATGGATACAGATGCAGGCTCGGACTGGAGCTTTCAGAGGCAGAAGGCAGGGAAAGGCTTGATGACAGAATTCAGGGCCTACTCGCCTGAATCTGTGAAATGTGGAAAGTGAACCTCATAAAGTCGGTGGCCTTTCATACCTAGGAATGGCATATCTGACCCGTTCATTGCGGATCTGAAAGAGGACATGTTGACGGTGGACGCACATGTATTTGCGTCTTCAAAACTGGAACTGGAGGGAACATACATGTACTTATAGCATGCACATGGAGCCGTTGGGGTCTACGATAGGGGACATAACTGATCACAAAATTCATATTTCCTCACTGTCAGGGGGCCCCCTGAAAGGCTGGGGCCATGGACCAGAACCCACTTTGCCCATGCTTTAAAGCGTCTCTGATTTGATACATCGGTTCCGGTTGCACACCTTTCCACCATACATCATTCCAACATACAGCCCCAGAGGCCATATCACAGAAGGGCACCACATTGAGCTGTTTATATTAATTATCCCATGTATTACCACGATAATGCTACGAGTGAGAACACGAACTGCAGATAGCACAGCTAGGAAACACTGAGTGGCGTGCTATCTGCAGCTAATGTGCCAACTCAATGGTGTCGAGTTTATACGCACAGCTCTGTACTAGGCAGAACGTGTCCATGATACTGTCCCAGATGCATCAGACATTTGGTGTTAGTACATGTCCTTGGTGGTGGTGAATAGAGCAACAAAAGAGGTTTTACCACTACATCATGAAAGTGGAATGGTGGTGGTGTGAATGAGAGAAATGTTTTTGTACATACCTATGCAGACAGATTGCACGTGAGGTATACTACAACAACACAGCGCCATAACAAATCGGCACCAGAATACAGTAACACTGCATCACAATAAAACAACAGCAGTCCAATAGATAAGAACTAAACACAACAAAATAACTAAAAGCAACAAAAAAACACACACAATGAAATACGATCGTCTTACTGAAAAGTCCTACTTTTGAGCAGAGAAGCAAAAAATGTTTGATTCTTTGTTTAATTATTTTTGTGTAACCCGCATTTAACATGCTGTGCCTGACTTGAGCTAACCTTTGAGGCAGTTTACAAGTGCTGTATCTAGTATTTTAAAAAGGACATGTATATTGCATCACCTGTCGAGCTCCGTTTCCTCCCTCCTTGCCTCTCAACAGCACTGTGTGTTTCTTTTGTGAGTTTTCCCTATGTTTCTCACTTGATCTTGAAGACGTTCTCTTCCCCTACAATCTATGCTCCAAGGTAAAGGCGAACCGAGTTTAACCCCTTAACTGCAGGGCCTTTTCTCTCCCAGTGCTGAGCTCTTTTCTGGCTATTTGGGGTAGTTTGTGCTTAGGGCTACGTAATTTATCTTTCACAAAAGATATACAGGTCAAATTTCCATTAATTTTCCAACATCCTGTGGATTCTAAAGGTACCCAAGGTTTGTGGATTACCCTGGAGGGGGCAGAGAAAATAGGCAAAATGTAGCTACATTTCGATATTTGGGGGGGGGAATAGGAAAAAAGTGTTCTGGATCAAATTGTCTTTTTTTCCCTAAAAATGATACTAACTGTACTAAAGTCACCATCTTCCCAGCTTTCAGGAACAGGCAGATATTTTTTAGCCCATTTTTCCTATTATTTGTGCTCCCAACCTACTTCCAGTTTGAAACCCATGGGTGATCCAGGAAAGATGAGGTAGACAACATTCTAAATTCAGCAAGGGGTGATAAGTGTAGATCCCTCAAGGTTCTCCCAAAGAAACTAACTGTTGAAATAAGGAAATATTGAAAATGAGAACGTTTTCATCTGTAACGTTTTGTCATGATGGTCAATTTACAAAAGCAATATACCATTACATCCGCTGAGCCCTTCTGGTTGCAGAGTTATATATGGTTTATAGGTTCTACAAGAACCCAAGCTACCCAGAGCAAACAACTGAGCTGCACTACACAATGGCATTTCATTATGTACCAAGAACAGAACAAGTCACATGGTGAAATGTGTTGAGTAAAAATGGGTATCAAGGAAACCTATGTGGTTTTGAAATAGTCACAAGATATGGAGTTTAGGAGCAGTGGTTATTTGTACATCTCTGAGTTTGTGGGTACACATACTAGCATATGATTTAGACGGTATTTTTCAAAAGGTGTTCTTTCTTACACTGCCTTACATTTGGAAGGAACAAAGGCAGTGAATTCAAAATGATAATAACATATTTTCTATTATTCTATGCTCCCACATGTCTTTCGATAAAAATGGTACCTCACTTGTGTAGGTAGGCCTAGTGCCCACGACAGGAAATGGGCTAAAACACAACATGGGTAAATAACTGGTGAGAGCCACACAAGTCACCCCACCCAGGATTCCCTCAGATGTCTAGTTTTTAAAAATGTGCAGGTGTTCTAGGTTTTCTTAGTTGTTGGTTGAGATTGGGCCCAAACTCCACAGCTACCCACTCTGTAAAAAACGTGTTAGTTTTCAGTGAAGAAATGTGATGTATTCATGTTGCGTTTTGGGCAGTTTTCTATTGTAGGCCTACCCGTACAAGTGAGGTTCCATTTTTATCGGGAGACTTGGGGGAATGCTGTTTGATAGCAAATTTGTGGCTCCCTGCATATTCTAGAAGCTTTCTTCACAGAAATATGGGGACAATGTTCATTTTTAGTCAAAGCTTGAGGTTTGCAGGGCACTGTGGATATGAAAATGGTGGGGGATGCATGTAAAGAGCACCACCCTGGACTCTCCTGGATGTCTAATTTTCAGAACTGTCAGAGTCTGGTAGGTTTGTCCAGGTGGCAGTCTACCCAAAATCAAAAAGTGCATCCGTCCACTATTGCAAGTGTGAAGATATTGGGAGTTAACCACACTCTTCTGGCCAATATGGAAAACGAACACTCAAAATATTAAAATGTCCTCTTCCATGCCATTGGGATAAGATACTTTAGTCTGCAGAGCATCAGAAAGACTGTTGAGGTTTTAACAGTGAGGGTAGGGCCTGATGTTTGGATAGGCAAGACCCACACCATTACTTTATTAAAACATATATATTCCTGCCAGACAGTGGGCTTTCTGCCCCCTCAGGGGCAATTTGGGGGCACACTTCCTGTCTGCCCTTAGCGGGGGAAAAGGCTGTCCCTTTTGGTGTAGAGTGTGGCCAATGCCAGAGCGCAACACCCCACCACTTTCTTTTGCCCCAAAGGCAAAATCTCTGGTGTAGGGTGGATTTTGGATTCTCTCCCCCCCCAATGGTAAGATTGGGACAGCCTCCCTGAGACAAGCCCCTATCTGCCCCAAGGGGAGGCAGAAAGACACTAGTGACCCCACTGTGGCAGGGGTACAGTTCAATGCCAGGGTAAGCCACCACATCCACATTGTTTGCTTTGGCCCATTTTGAAATCCCTGGTGTCTAGTAGGGTTTCTGCCCCCCGGAAGGTGGGTGGCAGATTGGTGATGAATACCCTATCCACCCCCAAGAGGGGCAGAAAGTCCTTTTGGCCCTGGGGTGGGGTGGAGCATGGGCCCATGCCTGGGGGTGCGCTTCCCTCTAAAAAGATATTGCATTAATTCAGTCCGCAGATCGGGGATAAACTGTTGCCCCAATTAGCTGGTGTGGTGGTATAGTCGTGCCCATGGTTGGCAGCCCCCACACCGATATTTTTAAAAAAACGTTCTTTGGCATCTGGTGGTTTTTCTGCCTGTCCCTAAGAGACAGATTTGAAGTAATTATCCTCATCTGCACCTGGAGGGGCAGAAAGACTGCTGTTCCATTCACTTTGGGTGGAGGCATGCGCCAAACCCATGCTGGGCAGCACCCAAACCCCTATATATTTATTTTTACAACAGTCATGCTATCTAGTGGCCTTTATTTCCTCCCAGGAGGAGATTGAGGGCAATTACCCCTATCAGCATCCCGGGGGGCAGAAAGACTGTTACCACATTTACAAGGGATCGGGCATGGCCATACCCATGATGAGCATCCCCACATCTATGTATATATTTTTTTAATTTCCTTGGCAGCTAGTAGGCCTTATGCCCCCCAGGAGGGGCAGACAGATTGTTGCCCCATGGGGTGGGAGCATAGCTACCCATATATATAAAAAAAAATCTCTGGCTTCTAGTGCGTTTTTTGCTACTCCGGGAAGAGAGATCATAGGTAATTATCCTATAGCCCCCGGGAGGGCAGAAATACTGTAGCCCCATTTAGTTAGGGTGGAGGCATAGCCATGCCCATGGTGGGCAGGCCCCATCCTTATTTTATGTTTTTAACTTTCCCTGGTGTCTAGTGAGCTTTCTGCCCCCGTGGGATCAGATCGAGGATAATTACTCCCATCTGCCCCCCAGCGGGGCAGAAATACTGCTGCCCTATTTATTTGGGGTGGGGGCATGGCCATGCCCATGCTGTTCAGACCCCATCCCTAAATTTTTTTTAAAAAAACAAATGGACTTTCTGCCTCCCTGTGGGCAGATAAGGGGTAATTGCCCCCTTCTCCCCCCCCCCCAGGGGAGGCAGAAAGACTGAAATAAAATTGCCAGGGAGGAGCACAAGCCGTTTGCCCAAGGGGCCGCTCCCCCTATCCCTGGTGGCTAGTGGGTGGATCCCTGCTTGTAGATTGCTCCCCTGTGGGAGGCCCCAAGCAGGCATCCACTTGGCAGAGGTACCATTCGAAAGGGAAGATTCTCCCCTTTCCAATGATACCTCTCCCAGGATAATCTGTGCATGGGGGCTGAGATATGCCCCCAAGCACTGATTCATTGAAAGTAAAATGAGCCCATTAGTTGGTTTTACTTTCAGGTTACTATAATGAAGGCAGCATGCCCTGCTTGCTGATCGTCACTACCGTAAACAAACTATAAAAATAATCAAGCTGCTCCGAAACCTCTTCCAGAGCAGCCTGATTAAAAAAAACAAATAAAGAACTCCAGTGGGGCTTTTATAAACCAGCCAAGTGTTAGCCAATGGCACTTATGGGGTGAAAGGACTTTGATCATGTGAAACCATAATACCCGGTATTTAAACCTTTCTCCAAGGGTGTCCATCCAGGTAAGACATGGGAAGGACCTTGGACAAGCAATACTGCATCATCACAGCCCATACGCTTTTCAAAGCAATCAAAATCACTTGTCAAATAGGTGAGAATAAGCCCTTTTTCTACTGGGACCGTTTCTGTACCCCTATTTATGTGAACCTCACAAGGCAACACTGACCCAGTTCTGTTTGGTGCCTAGAGTGCATTCTAGACTTCTTTACTCTGCTTGAGCTTCACTGACCTAGTGCAGTGTCACCCCCAATAGCACAACTGCGTAGGTTCCATGGGTTTACTACTGCACTGTCTAGGTGTCTTCTACTATGCTTCTGGATAGGTCTCACAGACATATTATTGTAGTGTTTTGATCCCCTCCTGCATTGTCCCAATTCAACAAGGCAACTCTCCTGGCTCTGCTATATAAAAGCCGATCCCCTCTTGGATCATCCCATAATCTACATCTAGGTAAGCCACACAGATCTACTATTGTAGTACCTATGTACTCTAGGTGTTTCAACTCTATTTCAGGGCTGGTCACACAGACTTACACCTACATTGCAGCGTCACCCACTACTCTACTTCTTGTTAACCCTCCCCTACTACAGTAGTGCCAAAGTCACATACTTGGTCAACCATACCTCACCTCTGAGTAGGCCACATAGATCTACTATTGTGAGTTTGAGCGCAAAAAGATGTGTATTCAGAGCTTTATGGAACAGCCAGGGGTTGAATGGTGCAAGAATAGCAAATGTCAGGTCATTCTGAATCTGAGCTGCACTGATCAAAACAGATCAACCTCCTGTGTGCATTCTGTAAAACCTGGGCCTCAAACTAAGTAATGCAGAACTGGAATGCAACTGTCTGGTGGATTAACACACAGTGAAGAAATTGGTTGTAAGGCCCACCCATTGCACTGCCTTATGACAGTAGCAGAGGGCTTTGAAGATGCATCCTTTTCTGACTGGGAGCCAATGAAGATTAATTAAGTGATCAGAAATAGTAGCAGTAGCTGTACAAGATAAGAAGGAAGATCAACAGAGTATTGCAATAATCAAGCCTGTTTAAAATCAATGCAGGCACCACATTTAAAAAACGCATACTGAGCACAAAGGAAGTAATTTACCTACGAATCTTCATCATGCCAAAATATGTGGCTGTCAGTTTATTAATATGAGTTTCAAAAGATACCTTGATGTCAAAATAACACCCAGGACACATGCAGAAGTGCTGGGTTCCAGACAAGTACCCACACATTTGATGACTACATGGAAGAATTTCCAAACACCAAGACCTACATCTTGTTAGCATTTAGCCTCAGGAAACTGGCATCCATCCAATGGGCCATCAATGTTAAACATTGTTTAAAGTGGTCCAGGATGATCATCTGACCATATTCAAGCTGCAGACTAATCTGGGTGTTGTCGGCATATGAGTAGAATTGCAACTCACAGGAGTTAATGAGAGTGGACAAAGGCATTACATATATATTGAAGGGAGTTGGCCTGCAGTGTAAACCTCTTCTATGCTTCTGGATATACCTCACAGACACATTGCTCACAGGCACATTGTAGTATTAGGTACCGTCTTGGCTACCCCATGCCAATTCTGGGTAGGGCCTCATATCTACTATGCCTCCTCCTCAGTTTCCCCAACTCGACACCAGGGTATATCTCTCAGACCTACTAATGTAGTGTCTGCCTTCCCTCCTTTGTCACCCCCTCACTCTGCATCTGGGTAAACCTTACAGACCTTCATCTACAGTGTCCAAGTCCCCTCCAGGGTTGCCATAAAATCCACTTCTGGGTAAGCCTCTCGGACCTACCACTGAAAATGTCTGGGTTCCCTCCTAGATCTCCCCTAGCCTGTTTTTAGGTAGGCCTTTCAGACTTATTATTGTAGTGTCTTGAAATCTCTTCCTGGGACCCAACTGCTATGCTTCTGGGTAGGCCTCTAAAACCTACTAAATTGAGAGTTGCAGGTCATTGTCAGGTCAATACCCTGCATTCATGTCAGGGCATCTTCTAGAGTACGTCTTTTGTGACCCCAAGTACCTTTATACCCCAATATAGTCTGCCAAATCTGCAACCGAGCAATTGACAACCAGAACACATCCCGGGTAGTGTAGATACAGCTGCATTAAGCCAATGACCAATGATTTACCTCAACATACATCCAAATCAAAATCTCTGCTAAACAAATATCCTGCCATGAAATAATCATCTATGCGACGGGCTACCAATACAAAGTTTAGCCCCCCCCCCCTCCAAAGGAGTCTAATTGAAGCATGTCAATAGGCAATTGCTTCTATTCAGACTGTATGCCTTATTGTAAGCTGGTGACTGATCTCTAAGCTTCAACAGCCATTTACTAATTTCTGGTAGAAAAGCTGGATTGCAGCAGATAAACTGTTGAGGCTCACTCACTACACCAACACTCAAATAAACCATAACTTCAGCTAATACAGATCTGCAAACAATGGCATTCAGTAAACAGCAGGCTCTTTAATCAGAATTGGATTCATAACCCACTAGCTACTTCAGCTCAGCAACAGTGCACACTGGGTGGATAATATATAAGGGAAAAGTGGGTGGATAATATACAAAGGGGAATCTACTTCAACTACGGAAACCCTCTTAGCTCCATCATCACATCTTAGAAAGGAACACTGCCTCCCTGTTGACTCTCCTCATGTCTCACCTCTTTCCATGTAATCTCTCCCAAACCTGTCTACTATTCCTTCCCCACTGATAAACTTGTTTCCCTTCCATCAACATTTCCTCTTTTCACTCTGTCCTGCTGTCCTAAAGGTAATCTTTTGACACCAATCCTTTTTCCAATTCACCCTTTAAGAACCCCCAACACTTCAACTGGTCCTTACACTGCTACCCTACCTAATAACCCCTCTCTTTCCTTACAACCGAACCTTCTATAATAACTCTTCGCTGTCTTACACTCAATCCTTCTCAAAAAAGAAATTTTTTCGGGGGGGGCTGAATCTTTAATCAATAGGCAGAGTGGAGCTGCAGGGGCTCTTAGACGGGGTGAAACAACAGCGAGGCCTCATTAACATGCAAATGGTCTTTTAAAGACCTGTGAAGTGCTCGGGTGCGGCTATGTGTGCGCCGGGAAGCTGTTCCATCCCGGGCAGCCACACACGACGGGGGGCTGAAGCCCTTTCAGTCCAATGGGTGTTGCGCGCCTGCACAGCACCCTAGGTGATCGGGGTGAGGCTGGTGAGCAGAGAACTGTTTTGCCCAGCAGCAGTGTGGAGGATAAGGCCTGAACCACAAATTAACCGGTAAGGTGCCTGGGGTGTTGCAAGGGCCAAGACATTTCCCCTCCCTTTTTCTCTCCGCCAACCATGACTGGAGGAGCAGTGGTTGCACAGACCCCACAGGCGGTGTGGGTATGAAGCACAGTAACAGAGAGCCTATAGAGACAGGCCCGGAACCTGCACGAGTAAGCAAGCACCTGTGCCGGCAAAACTGGACAAAGTGTCATAGCTAGACGTAAGGCAGAGAAACTAATGAACAGTAGAGCCAGGACCCAGCCATGGTGAGTGGTTAGGGTCTGGTCACTATTATAAGCCCAGACCTCTTCGGAGCAAACAAATGACTTCTCCCCACCATTGATTGAGCGCATGGTGGCTGTGCAGATCTGTTGGGTGGATTGCCGGGGCCCGTACGGATGTGGGGTCCAGGTGGAGTGATCCAGGATCAAAGAGATTGACGGCACAGTGTAGAGAGTCTTCTAATTTCTTGGAAGTTTTGGAAGGGCTGTCCTGGAGCCGGATATAGCTCCTGGATTGGAGATCAGCGCTGCACAATTTTACTGAAGTACAGGAAGGAGTGCTGTTGTTGATTTGCTCGGGTAGGGCGAAAGCTACACTACGAATCAGCAGACCTGGAGTGGAGAGGCTGTAGTGTTATCACTGACTAAGGGTGCAGTGGGTTAGCACTAAGTGATTGGTAACGATGGGGTGCTTGAGGGTAGCAACCTCCAGGACCTCTTCACAAGCCTCTTCGGCAGCACAGAGGGACACACAGAATTACCAGAGTTCACGGAACCAATCGCCCAAAGAACTCACGCTCCTACAGCAGACCATAGACAACTGACAGATGGGGTCACATCGGTGGAACATACAATAGTGGAAATGCAACCTGCCTCAGATCTCATGGAGAAACAAATTAGGGATCATGAAGCATGGATCAGACATCTGGAACAAAGGGCAGAAGATGCTTAAGGCCGCTCTAGAAGAAACATCTACCTCATAGGCCTGCCTGAGGGAAAGGAGGGCCAACTGCCAGTGGAATTCATTGAAAAGTGGCTGAAAGCACTAATACTGGAGGGGCGCTATCCCCCTACTTTTCAGTAGAAAGAGCAAACAGCGTCCCAGCTCAAAAACCAGCCCCATGATCAAACCCTCGACCCTTCCTTTTTAAAATGTTACACTACCGGATAGAGATACAATCCTGAGAGAAACCAGGAAGTTACAAGATGTTTAAGTGGACAATGTCAAAGTAATGTTCTTCCTGGATTAGACCATGGGTGTTTAACTGCAGCAAAGTTCCTTCCTGGCAGTAAAACAGCAACATCGGAAACTGGACATCCAATACTCGCTGTACTTTCCGGCGAAGCTGAAAGTGGTAGCGGGCGGCAAGACTCAATTCTTTGAGGGACCTCAGGATGCATGGGACTGGCTGGAGTCAACCGGTAGATTCACAGGCCCCAGACCCACTGGTAGAGGTACCAAGCATATAGCTGATATGACCAAGGCTAAAAGACAAGGGCGCTTGCAGAAATCGCAGATGTCGCAGTTGTCTGCCGTACCTAGTTTGGAGCAGATAATTAAAGAAAGGCGACAAGTACTTCACGAAGCGGATAAGATCTCGAAGCTGCTTAAGACTTAGAAACTTGCTGTCCACTCATGCATCCATTGATGGAGACTCTTCAGTGATTGGCCCCTCAGACACCAACTCCTTGATCATGCCAATGTCACCCCACAGACATCGGCGGGGGTATTTGAGGACTCTGTGTTACTCTTCTGGCCTGTATTATGAGAACTGTCCTGACACACCTTTTGGGGAACCTGGTATACGATAGTCAGATGGCAACGGTTAAGTAGGATGTGGGGGGAGGGACGGGTGAAGGCATGAGCCATATTCACTGTGGGGGTTGAATTAGGTGGTGGAGATGCGATTCACGACTAAGTGAGTTATTGAAAAGGGAATTGCATTAATTGTGTAATTGGGCGGGTAAGTCATTTCGGTGAGTTGCTGAAAATCACGTTCCCCGTTTATCTACGACCCCAGGGTTGGTTAACTGGACTTGTGTTTTACGTTTGGGCAGATCTACACAGTAGCAGGATCCGCACTTTTGGTATTACATGGTTGTAATGTTGTTGTTATGTTGTACAAACAGTTTGCTCAGGTGCCGTTATGCTCATTGAAAGACACCCTAATATGGCATCATAACAGTAGTTGTAGGTCGTATAAGCTTGTCTTCCCAAATAATATATGCATATACATCTAAATTATGCTGTCACAACGAATCATTACTTAGAATGTGAGGAGTCTGAACTCCCTCCCGTAAATATATGGTCTACTCATACCTTAAGCAACAGAATGTGCAGATAGCCTTACTGCAAGATTCCCACCTGAGACACTTCGAATCCACTAGGCTGCAACGTAGATGGAGGGGCCGTGTCATTGCAACAGACTACTCCGCATTTGCATGAGGAGTGATGGTTTGGGTGTGCCTGGGGACTCCCCTATTAATAGAGGAAACAGAGATAAATGTGGAAGGAAGATATATCTTCCTCAGGGGCAAACGGCAGATGTCTCCTAATAGGAAATATATATGCCCCCAACACGGAGCAAGCCCCTTTTGGAATAAATTAAATACAGTGCTATCTAGATGGCATCATATACCCTGGCTGATAGGGGGGACTTTAATAATGTACTTGATGTAGCAATTGACCGTTCATTCCCACCCCTCAGGAGTACATCAGCAGCCAGTGGAGCTTAATTGTTGAGGAACTGGGTGAACGGCTGGGGGTTAGTTGATATTTGGAGACACCGTAACCCTACCACGCAAGTATATTCCTTCTACTCGGCGCCACATACTCTTCATATCCGTCTTGATAGATTTCTATGCACATCTAATGCGTTGCCATATGTGGGACAGGGGGAGTATCTGGGTAGGACCTACTCGGATTATAATCCCCATTACATCAATTTAGCTTGGGACACGCATGGCCCCACTCAACTCAACTTAAAGAAACTTTATTTGATCCATTTTAAAATACAGATCATAAAAGTACAAAAAAGGAAAAAAAGAACTATTTTTAAATCTAAGTCAATTTGCACAGTTCCCGTTTAGCTTTTGGCACCTGGTATGTTAAAAAAAACATTAAAAATGTATTTCATAAACACTAATTACAAATATCCACATTACATTTGAGTTAATAAGGCTAAAACCACTTCATCAATATTTACATGGTGTATACAAAGAGATTAGATGAACACTGGGTCTATTATGCATATTAAATTGAAATGAGTAAGTCTGATGGAATAGCAGTTTCATCTCTAGTGCCAGAGCATGTACGATACGTGTACTATCTCATGACGATTTTAAGCTGTCATTACATCCTTCTTTAAATAGGCAATTATTATCATGCAAGATACACCTTCTCACCCCTGTTCAGAGCTGATCCCTAGAGTTTTCCTTCTCCTTAGACATGCCAATAAAAAGCTAGCTATTGAA
Organism: Triturus cristatus; assembly: GCF_964204655.1. Classification (NCBI taxonomy): domain Eukaryota; kingdom Metazoa; phylum Chordata; class Amphibia; order Caudata; family Salamandridae; genus Triturus; species Triturus cristatus. The sequence continues at coordinate 1,181,582,142 of NC_140581.1, read as the reverse complement.
AAACATACAAATGGATCCGAGAATTTCTTTAAAAAATATAATGCAGGACGGCATTGGTTAAAATTCATCTTCTTTAAAAGTGGACGTAAAAATCAAATTTGTTTGTTTTTAAAAAATCCACCGAAAAACAGTATATGGAGATCAGACTGCTCCGATCCACAGTCACAGAGACAAGGTACCAAGTCATCATGTCTAAACCTCCTCACCGGGAAACCTAGCATGAGGGGAATTAAATTCAGCCGTAATCTAATCAAGATAAATCTGTGCTGCAAATTTCTTATATGCTCTAAATATAAAGAACCCCCAGATGGTATCATCGGGGAGTTATGGTACAACATCACTGTAGCCTTGGCGTAATTTGCATCTTGGCGATCATGTGTTAATTTCGCTAAAAATATAGACATCAATTTTTCTTTTGTTATGGTTTTACAAAGACTCTGGGTAATAAAAAATTCTCCCAATCCAGGTGCCAACAGTGAAGATCTCACATACCCGAGCAAGGTAATTTTACGAGTGTTAACCAGACCTAGACTGTTTTTGATTATGGCCTGGGTCAGGTTTACTGTATCACTGCGCCAGATCGAATGCCACAGGAGTACCAGGGCAATCTTGATATTATCGACCAAGTAAGGGGTTTCCAATTCAAGATGGTAGTTGTAATTTGAATGTGAGATAGGGACGGCAAACAACTTCTTGTAAAATTTATCCTCCAAAGTTTGTAGTTGGATTGCTGGGGCCGTCCCCCATACCCCTGCCCCGTAAGTTACTGCTGTTACTATCTTAGCCTGGTATACCTTTTTTTATTGTTAGTAGTGGTTTGGACCGTAGTCTTTTTGCAAAGGTTCGGATTGCTCCCATACTCCACTCCATTGCTAATGCCCTGTTATTCACCATTCATGCCCATGAATGTTTTTTGTCGAAGTTAACCCCTAAATATGGAAAGGAGTCTACAACCTCCACTCTTTGTGAGCCTATTGTGAAATTCTGGGATTTTCTTGAAGATGGTGTCCTTGTAATAAGGACAAAAGACTTTGATTCGTTTACCTTCAGTCCCAGTGAAGACATACATGCAACCTAGGCTGTTATTAGGCATTGAAGGGCCACCCCTGTTCTTGCAATTAAAACTGCATCATCGGTATATGCTAAAATAGGTATAGCAGTGGAGCCAAAATTGGGCACATCTGGAGTTACTCCTGCAAGGGCTGCCTCAACTCCATTTGTATATAAAGAGAATAAAAACAGGCAAGGACGCACCCCTGCCTAACACCTCTTTTAATCTTAAATGGGCGTGTTAACTCTCCCTCTTTACCAAATCTAACACGAGCAGAGGCATTGGAATACATTTGTCGGATAAAACCGATTATTGCCAAATCCACCCCCAACCTCTCCAGTATGTCCCAAAGTTTTGAGTGGATTACACAATCAAATGCTTGACTTCAATTCATAAATGCCATAAAAATCTGGCCGGGCTTCGCTCTATTGTATTTCCCAGTAATTAGGGATACATTGAGGCACTGATCTATAGTGCCCCTGCCACTCTGGAAACCATACTGTGATTGAATTAGAATATTGTTCTCGCTTGCCCACTTTTCCCGCCTGTTTAATAATAAACGCCCCATAAGTTTCGCTGTGGTGTCTAGTAGTGAGATCGGCCTGTAATTCTGGGGATTATAATAGGGCCCTTTTTATGAATGAGAACGATGACACTGGTTTTCCAGGAGTCTAGTGGGGTAGTTTTTGCTATAGAGTTAAAAAAGTTTGTTAGAAAGGGGGCCCATAGATCTTGATGATCAATAACAAGGTCAATAGGGACCCAATCCGGGCCCGGTGCCTTATCCCTACTACACTTACTCAGACCCAATTTGGTCTCCTCAACTAAGAATATCAGTGGATCAGACTGCACCGGATCAATGGACCCAGAATTGTATGCATTGCAGAATTGCAGATGTATCGTGGATACCAAAGATCCGCTCAAAGTGAGCCACCCATGTGTCTTCGGTAACATGTGAGTCTAAGGAAGGTTCAGTTTTGTTTTTAAAAAAAGGGTGCATTGATCACCCCCCAGAAATCTTTACTGTTCCTCGAAATTACTGCCCTGTCAAGGTTTTCCCACGCTTCTTCTCTTAAAGCCTCTTCTCTCGTTTTCCTGGATGCCAGGTATCCAGGTATGCCTTTCGAAGGAACTTAATCCAGTCGCTATCCCTGGGTTGTTTCTTAGGGGCTATATAAAGGTTTTTGGATGCTTTAGAACATTCAAGGTCAAACCAGCGAGTCACTGCTGGATTTGATCGTGATTTTGTGCGAGTTAAGGCCATTTTAATCTTCTCAAAGAAGTTCTCAAAATGGGTAGGTACTAATTCACAGTTACTATCTAATTCCAAACATTTTAAAACCAGCTCAAAATTCTCTTGTCACCATTTTTGATTTATTTACTTGAGACCCTTTTAATTGGAAGTAGTTTTTTCTTCCCACCATTCTTAAATGTGAGTTTTTGTTTGCTATTCCTGAAAACACTGAAGTAAAAATATTTGCATGATCACTATATGGGGAAATTTGAGTATCTGTATGATCAATCCTTCCCCTAATAGAGCTTGATGTTCTTACGAAATCAATGGTCGACACATACTCATTAGGAATACATGTCTTGTCATGATCCCCTGTGGATGGATCAGTCCGATTACAGATTTCCAAATTCATCGTATACAGTATCCTGTTTAAGCTATTCCCATCATCATGATGTTCAAAATGATAAATTGTCTCCCCCTGCTTATCATCAATACCACAAATTGTATTCAATTTATGTTTACATAGTTGCATGTTAAAATCTCCTACCCACACTAGGTTGACAGCTTTCTTTCTCTGAACTTAAGTGAGTTTATTTAACTCAGAGTCTATCGCACCTATCACTGATTGTGAATCACTAAAATTATTATTTTAGAAATTTATTAAAAGCCAGTCCTGATATATATTATCCTCAAGGAGTAAAAATTGGAATTGTGGGCTAGGGGGAATTGTGGCACCACTCCATTGTTCTGGCGTTTGCAGTCCTCTATAATAGAGGATCCGCCCTTCCGGGCCTCTCTCCGCACCACAGTAGAAAACTACTTTATTCAGAACACTGGCACAGTGGAGTCAGTCCTTCTGGAGTGGGACGCCTTTAAGGCGACGCTCAGGGGTTACTGAATAGGACTAGGGGGTGGTATGTGGAAACAGGTGGAACAAGAACTCGGTGATCTGGAAACAACACTGTTGTCGCTGGAGACGAAATCCATCTCTGACCCCGCTTGTGTACTAGAATTGTTGTCAGTGAGGGAGCAACATAAAACGTTGCTGGAGAGGTTGCCCTGTCTTAACTATGCAGCTCTCTCTGCCAGGACACACGCTCTGGCCGATAAGTTGGGGTCCCTACTTGCATGGTTGATAAAGCAGGAACAACCACATGGGCCTATAACTGCACATTACTCCTCAGAGGGAGTATTACATTACACTCAACATGAAATTCATAATGACCTGGTGCTCCATTGCACCTCGTTATATCAATCAGCTACGGTAGCAACAGACGATGATATAGTCAATTTTTTGGATACGCTCTCTTTTCCACAGCTTACTCCCGATCAGCGAGCTGAACTTAATGCGCCTATATCAGTTGAGAAAGTTCAGGGCGCAATCAGATCTTTGGCATCGGGAAAGGCGCTGGGGCCGGATGGTTTCCCAACTGAGATGTATAAAACCTATGTGGACCTTTTAGCCCCTAATCTATTGCTGGTATTTGAGGAGGTACTGCAAATGTCCCAATTACGAAGCTCCACATGTGAGGACACCCTGATCACTCTCCTAAAACTGGACAGAGACCCCACTAGGCTAGGTTCATATTGACCACTGGCTCTGTTGAACGTAGATTATGAAGTACTAGCTAATATCTTAGCCGGGAGGTTGGTGTAATTAATACCTCAGTTAATACACGAAGATCAGAACTGATTTTTTCCAGAACGGTTTATCTCCCTTAATCTGCGTCGCTTGGTTGGAGTCCTGAGATATGCCCTATTACCTGGCCCAGATTCGGCTGTATGGTGCTCAATCTGGAGAAAGCGAATTTTATCTCGCTGATAAAACTGCTGTATAAAAAGCCGGTAGTCCGCGTAAGGATTGGCCAGATGCTATCGCGTCCCATATCGATGTGCAGGGGTACTCGTCAAGGCTGCTCCTTCTCCCCCCTCCTTTTCTCATTGGCCGTGAAACCATTGCCGTTAGTCATGCAAGCATCTGCAATTCCATGGGGAATCCGTATGGGAGAAGCAACTCATGCAATATCTCTGTATGCGGATTACCTCCTCTTGTATGTACAAGATGTTGGTAGGATTCCTGATTCTGTACCGGATATACTTGATCAATTTACTCTCTGTCGGGTTTATGGGTTAATTGGGATAAGACATGTCTGTTCTCATTCGAACCTAACACGCCCAACCCAATGTTCTCTATTGGTGGCACCCTGGTCACGTGGCAGCCATCAATGTTTCGGTACTTGGGCATTAGGATATACCATAGCGAACGGGACCTCCTGGATGGCAACCTCACCAGAGCTTTTACATCGTTGTTGTCGCAGATGACCTTTTGGAAATCACTCGCTATCTCAGTGGCAGGTAGGATTTCACTTGTTAAAATGGTGGTACTTCCCTGCCTTCTTTATTTGCAAATCTGCCACTATACCTATAACCCTCCTTCTTTAAACTAATAGAACGCATGATACAGGGACTCATATGACACACATCACGTTGCAGAGTGGTGCTCACAAAGCTATGTCTTTCAGTAGGACAAGGAGGGCTAGCAGTGCTGAATCGGGATCATTAATATTTAGCGCCCCAACTTCAGTGGATCGCCCAGTAGGTGGAAGGCAGGTATTTATTGGCAACTGGGGGAGTGGGGCTCCCCTGACAGTACATGCTATTCTCTCTGTTTTCCACCCTTGCAAAGGGAAAAGTAACTCACTCCCACTATTGCTATAAGTAGCTTACAGGTGTTTCCACAGAGATTTGTTTCTTACAAGACATGTAAAACCGTATGCCCCAGCGCTCCCTCTGGTCGGGACAGGGGCCCAGTTACACCACCCCTACTGACCTGGTGGACTGGCATACTGTGAGAATCCATACACTTGGCGATCTATACAATGACGACAGACTTGTGCCATTCAATGATTTGATACGAAGTATGCACCCAGGGCACTTTCTCCTGCACACCTCTTGGATTAGACAATTACAAAGCAAATGGGGAGATATCACGCAAGAATTACAAACAAACAGGGTAATCCAATACATTCATGTAATGGGGAATGGCAGCCACCTGATTCGTTGGTTTGCAGATGCCCTTCGCCACCATAAGGCAGCAGACCTGACTCCACTACGTGCGAAACCGAAGTCTGATACGGGGAGCTCAAATACAGATACAGAATGGAATACGGTACAAACGAGTCCCACACAAGTTCCATGTAACATGAGGTTTCAACTTATACAATTTTATATGGTACACCAAGTGTACCTCATCCAAGAGAAAATCAATCAGTACTTTCACAGAACTGATTCACACTGTCCTTGCTGCACCCACTTAGACGTGGACATCGTATACATGTTATGGGCATGCCACAAGCTTCGGCAGTTCTGTGACAAGGTGATAGATCATCTATCTGAGTGTACAGATAGACAGGTCCAACACTCTTGGGAATCATGCTTATTGGGACTATTTCCTAGGGGCAGTGCACATAGGGCCACGGGTAGGTCTCTAGATTTGGGCTTATTAGTGGCAAAGAGACTTATTAAAAGACTTTGGAAGTCTGAGGAGCCCCCCCGTGTTCCGGGCCTAGGCCCGTTCTGTTCTAAACCGGCTGACGGCGTGTCCTTCAAGAGGGAGGACACACTGGGTTTACGCAAGTTTCCGCTTTTGGATAGTTGGAACACAATTCTCGCAACATTGCAACTCAATCTACAGTCCAATTTAGACATTTTAAGCTCACAACAAGCAGAGCCAGAATTTTGTCAAGACTAGGGATGGGAAACTGCCTTTGACACGATAGGCTGACCACAAGGGCAGGGAGGGTGTCTGAAAAGACCACTTCATCAACTGACCCATCTTTAGGGTTGTGAGAGAGGAACTCCGGGAGAGGCTCACTCTCTAACTCCTGTTACTCATCTGTATCCAAACGTATGGTCATATCAGCCCTGTCATTGTAGGGTTTAAAGCGATTTACATGTATCATCCATTTGGGGTTTCTACATGTGCCAAGGTTCACTAGGTAAGTGATCTCCCTTTTCAATCAAGGATAGGGTAGGGTAGGGCCCAGCCCATTTGTCCTGGAGGGCCCTAGGTGCCACAGGTTCCAAAACTTACACCTTCTACCCTGGTTGGAACTCTACCATGGCAGCCTTTTGATCATACCAAAGCTTCTGGAGCCCTTGGCTGGCCTCAAAGTTTTTGTTTGCTTTTTTCATGTATTCAGCCATTCTCGAACGAAGGCCAAGTACATGATCCACAATGTCTTGTTTTGGTTCTTGGAATGGGTCTCTCCCATTCTTTCTTGACAAGACAAAGGGGTCCTCTCACAGGGTGTCCAAGCAAAAGTTCAAAGGGCAATAACCCTATTCCCTTTTAAGGCACCTCTCTGTAAGCAAAACACAGGCAAGGTAGTAAAACATCCCATCTCCTTCAGAGTTTTTCAGGGAATCCACCAATCATGCCTTTCAGGGTTTTCTTAAATCTTTCAACAAGCGCATTTGTCTGCGGATGGTATGGTGTAGTGAACCTATAGGTCACCCCACACTCAGCCCACATGTGTTTCAAGCATGCAGACATAAAGATTGTACCTCTGTCTGATACTACCTTCTAAGGAAAGCCAACCCTAGTTAAAATATCAAGGAGGGACTTGGCCACTGCAGGTGCAATGTTGGTCCTTAGGGGATTGCCTCAGGATACCGGGTGGCATGATCCACTGCCACCAGAATAAATGTATTCCCTGGTGCTGTTGAAGGGTCAAGGGGACCAACAATGTCAATCCCTAGCCTTTCAAAAAGTACCCTAACCACTGAAAGTGGAATTAAGAGGGACTTCAGATGGCTACCTGTCTAGCCACTGGCCTGACAGGTGGCACAGGAGTTGCAAAACTTCTCCAACTTCTGGAATGGATATTCCTGTCCAGTAGAAGTGGTTAACCGACTCTAGGTTTTTGTCTGGTCAAGATGCCCAGTTGGGGGAATGTCATAGGCCAATGTTAGAAGAAACTCTCTAAACTGCTCAGACACTATTACTCTCCTAGTGGGACCAGGCATGGTGTCACTGGCCTCAGTGTATAGGAGTCCCTCCTCCCATTAGGTCCTGTGGGAACCACTGACACTTCCCTTTTCCTGATCAGCAGCTTGCTGCCATGGGATTTTAAGAGCAGGACAGGTTCTCTGACCCTGGCACAGATCTTTCCTAGAGGGTCACTCTGGTCCTAAGAGCTCTGCCATGTAAGGTCCAAGCTCCTGAGGCTCAGTTTCCTCTGGGGATGACAAGACTTTTCCCTGAGGAGATGGGATTTGGTCTGGTGTCTGTTTTGAAGCTGGCTCCCCAGTCTTCCTGCCTTTCTGCCTTTTTTGGTTCCATCACTTCTTTTTCTCCTTGGGGTTTGCTTTGTGCCCATTCAGGTATTCCCAGGATTGCTGCATGGGTTTTATTTTCTACCTCAGCCCGTGCTGAGTACTCCAAATCATTTCCAAGCAGACACTGTTCAGGGATAGCAAAAGACACCACTGCCCTTTTATGGCCACTAACCCCTTCCCAATCTAAAGTCACCAAGGCCAATGGATGTTCCTTAGCTGATTGTAAGCACTGAGGACTGTATAGGTCTGTCCTAGGAGATACTGAACTGGGGACACCAGTGGCTCATCCACCATAGTGATGCTGGCACCAGTGTCCCTCAGGGCTCCCACTCCAATTCCATTAATATTTGGCTCTTGCCTGTATCCCTCAAGGTTTACAGGGTCAGACAGCCAAGGTAGCTCCATCAGCCCCTCCATCTGAGACTACAGTTACCTCAGTAAGCACCGTGTCATGGTCAGGGTTCTCTTCTGATCCCATCTGGAGACTCACAAATGCATTTACTGCAGATGTGCTAGAGGTATTCACAGTTAGGGTCTCCAGCTTGGTGTCTAGTTGTATTTCAATCAAAATACCAAGCCTTCATGGGATCCCAGTTTTTACCCGGGTACCCACCCTTTGACTGTAATGAGTTTATTGGCCCATACTCTTGGGCAAGTTTTTGGGGACCTGAAAAAAAACTAATTTTTGTTTTTGTGTTTTAGTCATCTTCTTTCCCTTGGGGGTATTTTTGCTTCTTTCTTTTGGTCACCCCCACCACCGGTCATTTTTGAGTCACCCTTGTTTTGACCCAGTGGTTTGCCTTCTTCCCCAAGGAGAAAGTGGACCTAGGTCTAACAGATGCTGATGTAACTTCTCATTGTAACAATTACTCAAAAGATTCTCTTGCATAATTAAATTGTAAAGTCATTCACATTGTACCTGTTAACCAACTGCCTAGTGTTTTCACTGAAAAGTCTACAAATTCCACCCATTACTGACTCTGGGTTTTTCGATTCTCTCTGAATCTTATTCTATACTCTTCAGTGGTGAGTCCAAAGCCCTCAATCAGGGTACCCTTCATGAGATTCTAAGAATCAGCATATGTTTCAGGCAATGTCAGGAGTCTATCCATGCATTTCCTTGAGAATAGTTCCCACAAGAGAGGAGCCCAATTTGTTCTAGCTACTTTCCTACCTATAATGGCTCTCTCAATGCAGTGAACCATCTGGTGATGTGTTATCACCATCTGAATATTTAGGGACAATCCCTTTCTGGAGTTTTAGAGTCATAAAAATCTTCTACCCTCTGTATACTGCCAAATGAGATCGGCCTTGGGCCCATCCCTTTCCTTTGTCTTTCTATTTCCAGGATCTGACCTTTTAAGTTCATTTTCTTGGTCAATCTTTCAAGCATGAGGTCCTTGTCTGAGGGAGCCTCAGCTGTATCTGAGGAGAGCGACTTACATCTATCCTCAGTATTATCTTCATTGACATCATCATCATCCTCAGAATGGGCTGCCAGTTCTGGGTGATCGCCCTCAAATCAAGCTATCAGTTCTCTGAGATATTCCTTTTTAGGACTTTTGCCTGATTTGATTCCATAGCTCTTACAAAGACCTCTCAAATGAGCATGGCTCAGGTCCATGTAAAGGGTCAGATCGAGCTACTGTACCTGACTATTGTAATTCAGCATTATTTTACTAAAGTAGGGACCTTTTTAGGAAGCAACAAAAAATAACTATCACTTAATACTTTGTCCTAACTAAAGGACAAACTTTTACATTTCTAAACAGTTTGTTTCAAGGACTTAATCAAGGCCCTATCAGTTAAGTTTAGAAATTCGGGAAATTATAGACCAATCAAAAATTTTACTAGCTAATGACACTTTTTGGATTTACTCATGTGGTCAAATACTGACAAAGTGGTTCCAGCAATAAAGTCGATTTCCCCACCGCTAAACCACCAAATGTAGGAAATTGGCTCTCTATATAGTGTACCAAAAAGAAGTACAGTTTGCAGCGAATCCAAAGAATCCCCAAATGGTACACAGACGTAAAAGCAGACAATTTAATGCTCTTTTTGGGGTAGTGTGGGTGAGGAGTTAAGTTTATCAGAGGGCAGTGCTAAGCATTTGTTGTACTTACAGTGGAAATAAATGAGACACACACTCAAGAATAAATTTGAGACCAATTTGCAAATATAAAGTTGATTTTTATGTCTTTCTTAAGACCAAAAACACAGTTCTAAGGTAAGTACTTTTGGAATTACGATTTTTCAAAGTTAGAAAAATATATTACGTTTGTGCGCAAATACACACCATGGGAAACAATGGGGAAAAAGAGGAAAAAGGCATGTAAAATCAGGCAATACTTTCACAAAGCTTACCTTCTTGTTTTAGGTCGATGTCAGAACCAGCTAAAAAGTTCCAGCAGGAGAAGGTCAGGAGCAAAGTATTGAGGGTCATGGAAACAGGTGGACTTACACGTACGTTCAGAGGGTCTCCTTAGAGGGAGGAGGTCACAAGGGCCTGGGGACCACGGGAGTACAGCTTGTTGGTCGGTGCTGTGGCCAGGTGCAGAGCGAACAGGTCAGCTGGGCATTCTGATTCTTCAGGGTCCACAGTGTCAGGAGCAGGCAACTTGGAGAGTCAATCTCGGACACCTGGGCCACTCAGGAAGTGGGTCTCGGGTGTCTTGATGTCCCTCGACAGGTGCTTGCTTCTGGTGCTTTTGGAGTCTGGAGTGGACTCTTCTTCTTGCTTTTTACCGTTGGGGGTCTGGCACATGGGTATTGGTATGCCACAGATCCGGTAGGTCTTGGCGCCTCCAAACTTGTTGGAGAGGCAGATCTGATCCTTCGGAGCCGTTATACCTCTTCTTGCTTCGGTGCTGCAGAGAGGTCATTAGGGAGCAGCAAGTCGACAATCCAGACCACAGTATCGATGCCTACGATGTGGAGGGGAGTGATACCTTCACTCTAAAGGAGCTTCTCAGCAATTTCTCAAAGGCTTGAAGTTCTCCGGGGTTCTTGGAGTCCTTTCAGGTTTGAGGACAACACAGCAGTAGTCACTGTTGAGTCCTTCTTGCAGCTAACAGGATTCGGCGCATTTACCCTCTGCAGCAGGTGTGTACCAGGTCTCCTTTTGTCCTGGTCTTCTTTGGTCTGATGAATCTGAGGTTCAGGTCTCAGGGAGCTACCTAAATGCTGAATTTAGGGGCGTTACAAGGGGGAACAGGTAATAGCCAATGGGCTATCCACATTCAGGGTGTCTACACCCTTTAGTGACCACTGCCTCTGGGTATGGGCACTACCTAAGCCTTGATTGGAGGTTTTCTCACCTTCTCAAGATGATGACCTTTCAGGAGAGGGGTTCACCTCGCCTGGTACAGGCTTAGTGGGGGCCCTCCTCATCATCTAACTAACTCTCCCGCCTTTCCTCCAACCAAAGGTGGAGCAGGAAAGGAGGCTTGGCCTACCCCACTATCCAGGGGCTCCTAGGTTAGATTTCAAAGGCGGCATTGCCTTTGAAGCTTCCCGCCCTGGAAGGTCATCCTATCTTGGAGGAGGTGTGAAACAACACCCGTCCAGAACAGGTATTGTTTCTGTCCTCTGAGAGCACTGGCACTCACCCCATGGGGTCAGAAACATATCTGGTGGTGGCAGGCTGGTGAAAACCGGCCAGAGACCCCACTAGTGTATTGTTAAGTTTCAGGGGGCCCTCTAAAAGGGTATCCTGTGTGAATTTATCAATAAATCCAACACTGACATCAGTGAGGATTATAAAGACAAGATGTTTGGTAACAAACATCTTAGAAATCAGTATAGCTTTCATGGAGCTAGTGTTGACAAGTATCCAGCCCATGCACTCTTCATGGCTTCCCTGTTAACTTACAACATCACAGAATGGACTGGACATTGTAGGGGCATATCTTCCAATGCAGATATGCTCACACATAGGATATAGTGCACCCTGTCTCAGGGCAAAAAGGTCTGCAGTTGGGGTGACTTCCCTCCATCCTATGCAGTGTAGGGTTGGCATGGCAAACAGGGTTGTGTGCCATGTCGACTGTTCGGATTTTCCTGCATCAAGACACGCAGCCTGCAACGACAGAGTACATAGCCTTGGTGAGATGACCCTGGGGTGGCACAACCAGTGCTGCAGACCCAGAGGAACTTCTTCTGTCCACATGCGCTAGCTACCAGGGGTACTACGTACTAGGGACTTACAGGTGTAGCTAAAGTTGTGCCAATCATGGTACAATGTTTTGGGAAAGAAACTTGGCACTGGTAACCTGGTTAGCAGAGACCCAGTGCACTTACAGTTCGAAATTGCATCAGGCAAAATGTGGAGGCTAACCATGCAAAAAGAGGCACTTTCCTACACACAGTCCAGAAGTATTTGGAACCCCTTTAGACAATATATAACTAGCAGGGAAGCAGAAAAACAGGATGGCGGCTCACATTAGTCTTCCTGTTCATTTTGAACACAGCTTACCTTCTTCCTGACCCACCTACGTGTGAGTGGAGATTTGAATGTATCTGTCCTAAGGATAAACTATGTGAACTATGTGTTATTTGGTATATCCTGTCATATACTGTGCTGATGATTACTACTATGTTGGCTATTTGATAGACAAAGGTTTTTAGAAAAAGTATGTCAGGTCTACCACATTTATTGTAACTTTTCATAATAAACAATGAGGCACATAACCTTACCATTGGCATGTAACCATAACACTCTCAGGCATACTGTATTAGACATACGTTTTCCTTTGAGACAAGCACAGGGTATACTGTGATAAAATTACAAACATGTAAAAAGCTATATTCATCAAAACAGTATAAAATGCCTTCTAATAATGCTTGATAACGATTACCATAATGCAAATTTTCTATACCCTTGGTTTGTTCCAGGAGGTCACCAATTCTAAAAAGCTTGACTTTTATGGTAATGTCTGAGATTCTGTGGAACAAAATGCCTGGCTACAAGCTTTGGCACAAAGTAATAAAAATCCACCCTTAAAGCCAATTGCCTTTACTACGTTCTCTTCATAAAAATTAAGTCAGGCCTCCTTGATTTGTTATTACTTTTCATTATAAATAGTTCACTCGTATGGAATCGAACATAACTTTTCCCAAGTGAACTGACCAACACAAGCCCACTTAAATGTGCATAAACTGAAAAGCTTTGTGCATACAGTTATAAAATTACAAATATGTCCAGAATTACTGTTTGCAAAACAATTTACAATCCCTTTCAACAGAGCCTAACAAGAATCATCAAAGTAAAAATCTCCCAAGGTTCATCAGAATGCATGATCAACACTAACACCCTTTCTTCAATGGTAATCTGTGAGATTACAGACAAATAGTAACTGTCTACAGCTTATAACATAGGGTGATAAATGTTAGACCCGTCAGCCTTAGGGTTATCTTCCCCCAAACCTATTGCCTTCACCCCTTCTATAATTGCTGATCTCTTTTTTGCTGGCCTTAGGACTCTGCACACTTTACCACTGCTACCCAGTGCTAAAGTGATTGTGCTCCCTCCTGAAACACGAGGTGGAATTCGCTTATACCCAATTGGCACATTTAATTTACTTGTAAGTCTCTAATAGATTGGTACCCCATATACCCAGGGCCTGTAAATTAAATGCTACTGGTAAGTCTGCAACACTGATTGTGTCGCCCACATAAATAGTCCTTCTAAACAGGTCTCACCCCAGCCACTCACCATCTGTGTGCAGTTTTTAAATTGCAGTTTCAACATGGCACTTAAAACTTTTCCCAGGCCCAAACCTTCCTTCTTCATACATATAAGGCACCCCTAGGGTAGGCACTGAACAGTCCAGAGGGCAGGGTGCACAGTATTTCAAAAGTAGTACATGTATTTATAGGGTGTACATGTTCTGGTAGTGAAAGACTCCTAAAATGTACTTTCATTTCTGCAAGGCCTATCTTTCCCATAAGATAACATTGGAGTTACCTTTTACATGTAATACCCCTGAACTTCCAATTGGAAGCAGGTAGACAGCTTGAGTTTGGTGTCTAAAGAATTGTGATTAAAAACACTCTTTAATGGTGAAGTCAGATTTTGTATCACAATTTTGAAAATGCCATTTTTAGAAAGTTAGGACTGATGTCCTAGACACAAGGTGCACTACTATTATTCACTAGAAAAGTGTAAACCATGTACATTCAATGAGTAAACGACCTTCAATACTGTATATACAGAAACATTAAATCCAAGAGCAACATTCACAGTATACAAAAGTCCATCATCAAATCATCCCTGAAGCGCAAAATGTAGCTCATTCATATTTCATTGTGCAAACGCAGGCACATCACAGGGAAAGATTGTTCCGCATGAGATGGATGGTAATAAAACAGTTCCCACGTTGAATAAACAATTCCCAATCCATTTGGGGCATAGACAGTTACCCTTCATAAGCTGAATCTACAAACAAAAGTTGTTGCATTAAGAATTCGTAAGACTAGACTTGACAAAACTAAAAGTTCAAGAAAACGGCTAGTAAATACCATGAGTCGAACATCAAAGAATTAGATCAAAACAAATAACTCTTGCCAGAAACCATGGAAAATTTACAGAATGTCAGACCTCCATGAGAACACACAAAAGTAAACAAAAAGAAAAACCGGTCACCAAACTGAATCCATGTGAAAAAAGACAACTGAAAGCGTTGGGTTGTGAGAACAAAGCACCTCCGAACCGTGATCATGCCTAGACTAACGTGCATCAGAAAATGCCGTGCAGAAACACTAAAAACAAACGTGACCGATGCCTCCAAACGGCGCGGTCTGGGGACAAACAGTCGACTGTAAGTCATTGTGATCTCAATAAACGTGCATCCTACAAAGAACGGAATCAATGAGACGGTGTTAAAAATTCATCAATCCAGAAAGTAAAAAATTAAACGAGGAATGTGTGCTGAGGCTTACCGTAACCCTGTGCGGAAACCGATAAGGAAATGCAATCAACCCAATCCTGCGCGTTGTCGAAAAGACACCGCGCTGGTTAGCGTGCAGTACAGGACTGATGTAAGGAGAGAGGGGAAGCCTCCTCCCGATTTAAAAAACATGAAACAAAGACTGGAAAGCTGCGGGGCTCGTGCAATGAAGTTGACACATGCAATAAAGTTGAGAGTAAGAACAGCTAAATGTATAAAGGTGTGAGAGACGAGGGAACTACAAATTATCGACATGCAAGTAATGTAGAGATTACGTGTCAGATCAAGATGTACCTAAGTGCAACACAAAAAGAGGTGAAAAGGTTCGGGCTGAAAATCTGAAAGATGTAAAGAAAAAATGCCTGTGTGTTACAAGAAACAGGAAAGCTCAAGTTTATCATTAAGGCCTTTGGGCATGAGAGTGTCCAAGAAACATATCCAATGGGTTTCTTGTTGTGTCAAAAGCCTAGACATGTCCCTGTCCTCTTGTGTCTTCACCACTTCTAAGATGGTAAACCTTAGTTGTGCTATGGTGTGATGGTGTTCATTCCAATGAATTGCAAGTGGTGAGCTGATAGTTTTGGTTCTAATCCAGCTTTTGTGCTCGGTTATATGTGTACGTATTGTCCTCTCCATTTTTCCCATGTAGTACAAACCACATGGGCATCTGATCGCATAAATGACGTTTTGTCCATTACAGTCCTCCGTAAAGTCCAAGTTGATGTTCTTTCCAGACCAAGGATGGAATATGTTGTGACCAATCAACACGTTATTGCAATGAGAGCATTTGAAACATTTCCACATTCTTATGTGCACCACTTCCGTGTCTGCGTTAGGCCTCAAGAGGATTTCTCTCAGATTATGCGATCTCTTGTAAACAAAAAATAGGAGGATCTGCAAAAATACCTAAAAAATCTGGTTCGGAATGCAACAATTCCCAACGTTTCAAGATCACATGCTTGATAGCAGGTGATTGAGTGGAATAAGTGGACACGAAAACTTCTCTCTTAGCTGACTCCTTGACCTGCTTCTTCAACAGATCTACTCTTTGAAGAGCTTGAACACACTTTTTTGCACAATCCACTAACTCAACGGTGTAACCTCTATCTAGAAATTCTTGTCTGGATTCACCCAGTGTGAATTTGTATTGTTCCATGTCCGAGGTGATCCGTTTGACTCTGAGGAATTGAGAATAAGGTAGATGCTGCTTAAGGGACGGGGATGGAAGCTGCTATATTGCAAAGAGTTTTATTACGGTCAGTCAATTTCTTATACAAGGGGGTCTTGATGTTGGTGCCCACAATATCAATGTTGAAATTGAGATAAGAAATGTGTTGTTGATCCATACAAAATGTGAACTGGATCCGAGAATTCCTGCTATTCAATTGCCTCAGGTTAGTTTCAAGGTCATGCCGTGTGCCTTGTCAAATGATGAATATGTCATCAATATACCTTCAATAAAGTAACAAGTGGTCAATCCATGTTTTGTTCAATAGGATGTATTCCAATTCAAATTTCATCACCACACCCCGATATGATGGGTCTGAGGGGAGGTTCTCTCAGGTTGTGTGTCTTTGGAAGCATATAGATAAAAGAGCGTTGAGGATGTCGGATGTAAAGAAATTCCAAGGTTTTTCCCGAAATCCATTCCATTTCTTTTGCATGTACAAAAGTCTTCATGAGAACTTTCTTTGGAACTCCTCTGTGGGATTTTGAGTTAGAGGTAGATGAGTGGATTCATCTAACAGCATTGTTACAACCTTGTTTTCATAGAACAGATGGTCTATGACAACCAGCGCTCCTCCCTGGTCTGCTGGAAAGACAACCAAGGATTTATTCGTTATTAATGATTTGAGTGCCCATTTGTCCGTTTCTTTACAAATGTTGGTGCTCAACTGACAGAACTGGTATTTTAGACAGGTCCTTCTTAACAAGGGTCTCAAAGGTGTCGATAACCTTGTGAGATTTTGGCAAGATGAAAGTGCTCCTGGATTTAAATTCACAGTAAGTAGAGACATCCTGCTCT
Organism: Triturus cristatus; assembly: GCF_964204655.1. NCBI lineage: Eukaryota > Metazoa > Chordata > Amphibia > Caudata > Salamandridae > Triturus > Triturus cristatus. The sequence continues at coordinate 1,181,565,544 of NC_140581.1, read as the reverse complement.
GAGGGTCTGCTATGCAAATTAGATAAAAAGTAATGGAGGCGCAACTTCCTCATGAATTTATAGAGGGCAATTTCAGTTTTAAGCGACTTAGTATTAAAAGTAGGTACAAAAGAGATCCCCTTGTCCAAAACAGCTGATGTGATTTGGTCAGTTGAGTGGATGAAATATTGATCACTGATGTTTCTTTTGTCTCCTGCCTGATCCGGCGGGTTTTGCAGAATCTGTGGCCTCTGCGGGTTTTGCTGCGTCTGCCTGGACCGTTGCCAGTCCTGCTGGTGGATTGTTGGCAGCTGGGCTTGTTTCTAAAAAAGAAACCTTTTGGCGCAGTGGTACTGCCTGGTATCACATCGCTCTCTACAGAAATGGAGGTCGAGGGAATAGGTGCTCGTGTTAACTGGGTATCACTAATGGATACTAAACTCTCCTCCAAAGATGTAGTGCCCGTTTTTTTTTAATTGCGTTTCTACGTATAAAACTCCGCCCAAGAGTACACTTCATCGAGTTTGTAGTTGATAGTGTCTCTCCTAAATTTGTGAACTTTACGTTTGTGAATTTCTTTGGCATGCATGTCTAGTTTGACATTGAGCTCCTTCAGAGTGCACTCCCAGTTTTCAGTTTCCATGCGTTGAATTAAGAATTCCTGTAGTTCTCAAATTTCCTGCTCTAGACCCACTTGTACTGCAGACAGTTCTTCAACAATAAGTAATATCAGATCTAAAGAGCACTTACTCAGTATGGCGTACCACTTATCCATGAACTTTTTATTCAGTTTGAACATCATTGGTTTAATGGCAAAGCGCAGTCCCATGGGTATCCTGCTCGCTTTGTGGTACTGTATCAAGGTGGTAGCTTGCAACCTTTGGTTTATCTCCCTACTGCGTAAGATATTCAAGTTGTCTTAGTTGTTGAGTCAATGGCCCATGGGCCGTGCTAAATTTCCAAACCTCACGGATAAGGCCGTAAATGTCTTGTATCACAGATGGACTGTAAACTTTAGTTTCAGCCTTGTTATCTGTCAAGTGTAAAATCTCATCAAAAGACATAGTGGGTGCAAAGTTAGCTGTGTTGGACAGAGAAAGATGGAATGTATAAACTTGGAATTTCTTTACACCTAACATCCTCGACGCCCTTCAATCTATATGCTTCCAAAGGTACACAAAAACCTGACAGACCCTCCCCTCAGATCCATAGTATCAGGGTGTGGTTCAATTCATGAACCTCTAGAGCGTTATTTGGACTCTTTTTGAAAACCATTGTACAAGCTGGTTCGTAATATCTACAAGACACTACTCATCTCCTACAACTTTTAAAGAGCATTGATGTGCCAGAATTGGCAGGGATCTGGTTGTGTACTGTTGATTTCGTAGCCCTTTATACTTCCATTCCACACTCAGAAGGAATTGAATCGGTTGAATGGGCACTGCTCAAACAGGAGGAGTTACAAGCCCTCAAAGTTTTCCTACTGGAGTTGTTGCAATTTTGTTTGTACCACAGTTACTTTAAATGGAAGCAAAAGTATTTTCTCCAAGCCAACGGAACCTCCATGGGTTTTTCCGGGGCTCCCAGTTATGACAACATCTTCATGATGAAATGTGAATCAGAATACATCCTATCGGACAAGAAATGGATTGACCAATTGAGTCCCCTCGCGACTCCAGGTCATTCGACCTGTGGGTCCTCTGCAGGGTCATCTTGAATTCTGTTGCATCTCCCTGGTTGCTCCAAACATGCCCTGACTCCCTACTGCTTGGTGAGTCCGCTGGACATTGCTGGTCCATACGTAACCTGCTTGACCTTCCAGCGTGGGTTGCTGTTGCCAGGGCTTGTTGGTGCTCCAGCCATACACCGATTCCTCAGCACTCGACATCCTTCGTGGGACAGCTCGCATCCGGCTCCTGGTCGTCCTTGACATTTTCTAGACCTCGTGGCTGCAGAGTGAAGCATCCTTTCTTCGCACCTGAAGCACCCGACATCGGTGGGCATTCGTCTACCAAGCCCCTGGTCACCCTGAAGTGACCCAGACTCTGTCTACTCTGTTTTCAGGTTCCTTCCATCACAAAGCCACGCTTGTATTCCTACAGACACTTTCTTCCTTGCCAGCACTAGCTCTTCTTTGAAGCCCTCATTAAAAACAGTGGACTAGGACTCCACCCCCAGGACACCCTATCATCTCCGGAATGGGCTCCATTCTGGATCCACTGTCCCAGTTCGTGGACCATTACCTGAGACCACTGGTTCAAAACACCCCTATATATCTAAAAGCTACTCGAGATCTTCTGAACCAGCTGAAAAGGATCTAACATACCAAGGAGTAACTACATGCATGGTAGAACTTGACATAGAGAGTCTCACACGGGCGTACCCCAGGAAGCTATCTTACAATCCATCGAAGACATCCATTTCAAACAATAATGGACATACAACACTTCGAGACACTTCATCCTGGAATGCTGCTGTCTAGCTCTAACAGAGAACCGTTTTTAATATGAAGGCACAACATATCTCCAAACCCATGGAACATTGATGGAAATCATGTTAGCCCCGAGCCTGGCAGAACTCTACGTCAGCACCTTCGAGGAGAAACACATCCTAAATGACACTAACCTGTTCAGAACCAACATCCTATTCTGGAAATGTTATATAGACGACATGTCGATGATTTGGAAAAGAACACCAAATACATTACCAGAATTTCATGAATGGATAAATTCACAAGATGAATTTTTGAAGTTTACCTACACAGCAAACAAGAAGACATTGGATTTTCTCGAGATCACCATCTACGTAGAGAATGACACCATCCATACCAAAATGTTCTGTAAACCAACTACCAAAAAACATCTAAAATCATTCAATAGTTTCCACCCCCGCCCTTTGAGAGAAAACCTCCCATACAGTCAATTTTTATGCATAAGACAGAATTGCAATAAAATACATTACTATAAAAAACAAGCAAAAGCCCTGAGCAATATGTTAAAAGAAAGAGACTAACCAGACAAAATCATTCAAAAATGCCAATAAAGAGTAGGGAACCAAAACCGGGGTAACCTCTTGGAAACCAATAGCAGAGAGAAAAACACGGACATCTACATTTACATGATCACCTGTCCGGGCAATTAAAAATTTATCGGAATGACCTGCCACAAAGCTAAACAAAGAATCTGCAAACACCATAGTAACATCAAATGAGGGAAATTCACCACCCGAATGAGTAACTAGTTCTTGAACTCGAAACACACTACAGATGTCATCACCTGGGTCATCTTAGAAACTTTGGAAACGAAAGGCAACAATGCAGAGCATATCCTTTTTGAGATGGAACAGCGGTGGGTGTATCATCTTAAGACATAGGACCAAGAATTGAACGACAAAATACCTTTGCTCTCTATCATGAACTAAAAACTCCGTAAACTAGAACCATTACACGTACAACACAGAACTAGATTCTGTGTTAAAACGGGTTTTCCTTGCTAAACCACAAAAAATAGAACATGCTGAACTCAAATATTTTGTCCACATAAAATTGAAGAATTTATATTGAATTGAACTGAGAGCCTATACCACACCTGACTCCTAAGGTGCCTTCTCCTGATATTAAAAGTCCCACAATAAACCCATATTCAGACTAAGTTGAGACTAACCCCACAATATACACAGCAACAAACCCCTTCTCAAAATCATCTTAGAACTGAAGAGGTAACAGGAAAATACACAGGGCCCGATTCACAGAATTAACTTAAGACAAAATCCTAAACTTACTACTTTTGATAAGGCGGAGCTTCCGGCCCGGAGGTGGGGATTCCGGCTAGTGGCGGAGAGTTAGCCATGGCCAAAATCTCCACCCCCGGGCCGGAAGCTCCGCCTCCAGCCCGGAAGCTCCGCCTCCGGGCCGGAAATTCCGGCCCGAGTGCGGACGTAAAGTTAGTAGTCGTAAATCCATTCTGTGAATACCAAAAGTAGTCAGTGCATTCTGTGAATACCAAAAGTAGTAAGTGCATTCTGTGAATACCAAAAGTAGTAAGTTTAGGATTTTGTCTTAAGTTAATTCTGTGAATCGGGCCCACAGATAGGCAAAATGGAGAATACAAAAGGGTTCATTCTCTTCACTCCCAATTTTTTTTTCTATTTTCTCAACATTTATTTTCATAATTTTAACATCTTTTTTCCGAAATCATTTTTAGTCGCAAACAAAGACCCCCCTCACAAGAGCAGTATTTTCCCATTTCATCCACATTCAGTTGACCAACGAACTCATTGCAAGAGCTTAAAAAGCATCTCATTCCGGCCCAGCCATTTCCATTTCCGGGGCATGAAGGATGGGGTCAGCACAATCGTGGACGAGGCATCGCCAAGGTGAGAGACAAACTAACAACCTCCGCTCTGAATTCATTTGCGTAATCAGGTAATCAAACTTACCCTCCATGTGTTGCATCTAAAGGGCAGGTCTCCCCTCCCATCCCCGAAGGAGCAACAATTATCTCCTTTTAAAGGTAACAATATACATTATCCATACATAGAATGAAGTGGAAAGTAATTATTATGTCATGCCAGTCTAGCAAATTCCCCGGCTACTTTAGAAATTACCTAAATTACATAATTATTATCCGACACAAGACTAACGGTTCAGATCCTGCCCACACCCTGTTGTTCCTTTTAACAAGACAACTTCACAGTCCTTTTATTAAGTTGAAGCTGAAGACGAAAGCCACACACATTATTTAACAGTTTGTCAGTTGCAGGACTGAAAATCTTCCCAAAAAGAGATACAAACACTCAAACTGACCCAATACCTGTTAAATATAGCCATGTGTCTCATGCATCGCTATTCTTTTCAAAGGAATTTCCTTATGCATAAGCCAGTCTACATACCAACATCACCTCATCCATAATTTACAATATCACCCCACACCACAAGGGGATTGTGATTATATCACCAGGAGTATCCACACATATAGAGACAGGCATAGTCATGTCTCTAATGATTATTGAACAGAAAAGCATTAACAGCGTAAAAACTTCTTAATAAAAAACAAAACCTCTAGCGACCAGCAGAACCCAGATAAATGATAACTATGATGAAGATTACATGAACAGCATCACATTGAGTGTGAAGAAATGTATGAATACAACTAATGAACAGTATTTTACAATGTTTTGTCTACACTGCTGTTCTATTCTATTTTTCCCAGTTATAGGCAAAAGGTGTACCTATAGCGCACATCAGAACGTGAGCGATCGAGCTCACTGATGAAGAGGGGTAAGTGAAATCACTTACTCACTGCAAGCGACCTAAAAGGTAGCCAGCTTCACTTTGGTCCTGAAAAAGGCCCACTGACCCATCAGGGCAAACTAGGGCTGAAACATGTCGACCTACCCCGACCCAACACTAGGTACGGTGGATTATTAACACATCCACCAGAGCACCATCCACCCTTTTTAATATTGCTCATTCCTTGTCAATTAAAAGACTAAACAAAGGAACAGAGGTAATTTTAATCTCTCCCTCACCTCTCCTTTACACTTTTCACTTTCTAATCACATCTGTCAAGAAACCAGACAGTCTCTCTCCAGGTGGAGGAATGCAGGTAACTTAGAGAACTGAAAAGTGACAAAAGACCTAATGATGATTGTTAGACCTGGCACCATTGGCGTGGGTCTCCCTTTCATTTTTTGCTGTTGCCGCTGATGTTTTTGCTGGTTTTAGATGCTTTGGGCACTGTGCCACTGCTATTCAGTGCCACAGTGCCACTGCTATTCAGTGCCACAGTGCAAGTGCTCCCTATGTTAAATTGATGTATGGATTAGTGACTCCTTGATTGGCTTATTTGGTTTACTTGTCAGACCCTAGTACAGTGCACTGCGTGGGCCCAGGGCTTGTAAATCAAATGCTGCTAGTGGGCTTGCAGCGCTGGTTGTGCCACCCACCAGAGCAGCTTGTAAAGTGTGTCTCAGGCCTGCCATTGCAGAGCCTGTGTGCAGTCTGGTACTGCCTGTTGACTTGGCAAGTGCACCCACTTGTCAGTTCCCAAGCCTTCCCTTTTCTGCATATCAGACACCCCTAAGGTAGGCCCAAGGGCAGGGTGCATTGTAGGTAAAAGGTAGGACATGCCCTGATGTGTGTGGCATGTCCTAATAGTGAATTACAGCCATTTTCCGTTTTTCACTATTGCAAGGCTACCAGTCCCCATAGGCCAGAATGGGCAGTTTGATTATAATACCTGATAATCTTAACTGACCCAGGGAACATGGTAGAAATTCGAGTTTAGTATGCCTGAACTCAGAATGATAAAATATATCTTTTAGTAAAGTTGGTTTTAAAATTCTGTGTTTGAAAATACCACTTTTAGAAAGTAGGTATTTTCTTGCCTAACCATCCAAGCCTGCCTCTGCTAGGTTGTGTATTCCATGTCTGGTTTGTGAGTGGCTGGGGGACTCCAGGAGATAGGGTAAGTCAGCACAGGGCTGAATAGACCCATCCACATGTAGAGTGGTGGGAGGGGTAAATACCTGGGCCTGAATAGGGTTGTGCCTGTCTTCCACAATGCTGGCTCCACCTCCTGTGGTGTGTCTGAGGACCCTGGCCCACCCTGACAAAGAAGAGAAAAAGTCTTGTAAACAAAGTGCTCCAGGACTGAACAGAACTGGTTTGGACTAGGTACAGACACTCGTAGAAGATTGTAAGACCCTGGCAAAAACAAGACATGCGATTCATTCACCTCTGATTCTGACTGAATAATATAGTTTGCGAAATAATATACAACCCACTCTAAATAGGGTCTAGCAAGGAACATTACAGTGAAATCCTTCAGGGGCCATAGTATATTAGAGGAAATTAAACCAGGAATAATAATCTGTGGAATTTAAAGTTTACTCAAGAATTGTAATATTTTGCTTGTGGATGTGGATGCTTTTATTTCTCACAATTCGTGCCTTTCTCCCCTGTTTATCTCTCTTTTTAAACCCACCCTTCTTCACTCTCCTGCCATTTCACCATTACTAATTGGAAAAGGTTTTAGCACTGTGTTTCTGCCATAAAGCATAAGCAGGGGTTTTGTGCTCAATTTAGAGAGCTGCACAGCCTCTCCGTTACTTTGTTGCAGTCCATAAACCCCTCCTGACCAGGCTAGGACCGAGGGTATAAATAATTGAGCTGTGGTCACACGTGACCACTGGCTGAGTGAGATTGCGGTGTACTGCCTCCCTTACTACCACGCATCCAAGTGTAGGCCATCACCACGCAGCTCTATACTTCACACTGGCGACTCACGCCCTCCTTTCAGCCCTACCTGCCCACCAGTCTGCTGTGCCGTGCGCCGCTCAATTCCGCAGCCGGTCACGGCTATGGCGCCAGGCGAGGTGCGTGGATACCATTAATGCGCACAGGCTCTTCAGCCTCGCCCCAACGCACGACTTTGCCAACGACTGAGGGCGTGGCTTCCTGCCCCTCCTCTTCGAGATTTGCGGCCGGGCCTGTGCGAGGCCCTGAAGATGTGCCCCACCCTGCTGGGTCCCATTAGAAATGGGATCTCTGGTCGGCTAGGGCATGCGCCTAAGCCAGGCAGAAACCACCACTCTAGTCAGGGCAAGGAGGTTACACGCTGAAGACAACCCCTCCTCACCCCCTTTGTACCTTGGCAATGAATTAGCCTTTGTATTATCCAAAACACATTAGAATCATAATCACACATATACACTGTGCCACCTAGCACCAGGTAATAATTTACAGGGTATTATATACATGACAGGGCCAATCGGGCCGCTGTCAGAACAATTAGAAAGCACAAGTAGCAATTATAAAACACTGTACTCAGCATTAGCACTAGCAACATAAACGCATTATGTCTGCATCACTTTAAGCAAAAACATTATAGCATGACATTTGGCCTCATCCTCAGCATAAACACATTATGCAACAATCATAATAGGCATAAACACATTATGCAATCTCTTTAGGCATCACCATAAAAATGACTCCAGGCCAACTGGCCTTTCACTGGGGCCCAAATGCCCTCTGTCCCAAAGTCAGGGCTCTTAATTAAAGGGCCTTCCATGGCCCTTTGGCTGCCTTGGCAACAATAGCAATGTGTGCAATGCACTGGGGGTGGGAAGTGTATCTCACCCCTTCCTGGCCTATTCAAATAAACATGCCCCTGTCATTGCAGCTGCCTGCGCTTCTGCGGTGCAGCTGTGAAAACAAGCACTGGCACTAACTGTGCCTTTGAAGACCCACTCTGGGACTTAGGAACCAAATTGCCCCCATGTTGCAGCTGCCCGCTCTCTAGCAGTGCAGCTGGAGGAAATCAAACCAGCACTGGCACGAACTGTGCCCTGAGAACACAGTTCACTGGGCTCCGTCTGGTGCACTCACTCAGCACCAATACTGATTCCCGACACCAGCCCCACTCACCGGGGCTGGTCGGCGCCGGCTCCAGGCACCGACAATGTGCCTCGGTAGGTCTCCACTCACCAGGACCTTCCTTGAAGCCTCTGATCTCCGTGGGCTCCACCCAGGACTTCAGCATGGAGCCCGCGAGGCTCCGGTCCCTTTCTGGGAGGCTCACTACTGTGGGGTAGGCTCCCGCCCATGGTCAGGCTTCGCTTCGGCCCCAGAGCAGACCGCAACCGCCGGGCTTCCTCTTAGAGGCTGAGGGAGGAAAAAATGGAGCCCGCGAGGCTCCGTAGTTGCTGCAGGCCCCGCCCACAGTCAGGCAAGGGTGCCTGACTTCCGTTTTAAGCGTTCCTCTCTACAGACAAATATGGGGTGGGCTCCCACTCCTCCTAGGAACACCACAGTGCGGGGTAGGCTCCCACTTCTCCCCTGCAGGTACCAACATGCGGGGTAGGCTCCCGATCTATTCCTGCAGCAGGAGGAGGAATCCCTACGCCAAGCCTTCCCTGGAATTGGTCACGCAGCACAGCACTGCCGGCCTCACAATCCCACCCCCCTTGGAGCAGCAAAAGAGAGGTAGCACCCACCAGGCGCTAGGAGCCAGAGTTTCCAGCAAGGCAAAGCTGGGCCCAGGCAGGCCATCTCACGGGGCCCTCCAGCAGAAAGGCAGTCCCTTGTGACGGTTCCTCCTGGGGTCCAGCGGTACAAAGTAGCACCCACAACAGTACAAGGAAGCACACCCTTCTTGGGGTCACAGCCCCAATATATATACAGCATTTCTCTTTGTCTGCCCTGGCACAGGGCTTGGGGGAACCAGTCTCAACTGGTTCTGGGGGGGGTGTTGAAGCACTTTGTTTACCAGGCTTCCACCCTCCTTTGTTAGATTGGGCTCAGTCATCAGACACATCACAGGGTGGCGGAGCCAGCATTCATCTAGGCAGGCTAAATTAGTGATAATAAATCTGTGCACACCCTTGTGCAGTATTTATTATTACTATGCCAAACATACCAAACTTGACCACACTGCTCCTCTCATATCAGGAATTATCACTGAAACACTTATCAGGGAATCCCCAATGCATTCCTATGAGAGGGCAGCATCACAGCAGTGAGAAACCAAAATGGCTGTTTGTTACTACCAGGACATGTCACGCACTTAAGGTACATGGCCTACCTTTTACCTACAATGCACCCTGCCCATAGGGATAGCTATTACTACCTTAGGGATAAATGACATGCAGTAAAAGGGGGGGGTCACAGACGTGGCACGCACTTTAGGTGCCACGTCACAGTGTCAGTAACACTGTGCGCACAGGCCCTGCAGTGGAAGAGGCCTGAGACAGGTTTGAAAGGCTACTTTGGTGGGTGGCACAATCAGCTCTGCAAGCCCACCAGTAGCATTTAATTTACTGGCCCTAGGTATCTGAGATACAGCTTTACAAGGGACTGACAGGTAAATTAAATATGGCAAACAGGTGTAGACCAATATTACCATGTTTATCACAGAGAGCACACTCACTTTACACTGGACAGCAGTGCTAAAGTGCCCAGAGTTCTAAAACCACCAACACCAGGTCAGAAAAAAGGATAGGAGGAAGGCAAAAAGTTCAGGGATGACCCTGCAAAAAGGGCCAAGTCCAACAGTCCCAGTCACAGACTGCAGCATACAGCGCATGAGGTGAGGCCTCCAACGACCCATCTGCCTCCTCACATCGAGGCAAATACCGTTTGTTTGGGACGCTGGCCTCAGCAGCAGGCCCAAGCATAAATCAGCAGCCTGACAGAGCACCCTGCCACTGACTCCTGCTTCACCAGACTTCAGCTCCCCGCAGCTGAGCCAACGCACCAACGCAACCCCAAGGAGAAAAGGGGACAACTTCTGACAAGGGCAAGATCAGCCCACATCTATAATGCCAGCAGGGTTGCATCAGTGCCACCTCCGGCAGTAGTGCTACATCTTCACACAGGTTTCACCCCCAGGTTGCTATGGGAGATCCTCCGGCACCTCAACAGCCTGGGCCGGCAGCATCAACGCCATTCTCACATGTATCTGTGACACCCATAGCCCCCTTCAGCCAGCTTGCTGACCCCGTCATAGCCGCGCCCAGGTGGAAGCTCTGGTTGGGTCGTCTAAATCACTACTTCAGAGGGACCAGAGAGACTGATGGTGTGGTGAAACGCTCCCTGTTAATGTACTTTGGGGGTGATAAGCTATATGAGCGGTTCGAGACTCTGTCGGACACAGGGGAAGATCACGACTATGACGCTGCAGTCAATGCTCTTAATATACATTTTGACCCCCAAATGAACCAGGACTATGAGCAGTTCAAACTGCGTCCGGCCCGTCAGTCCAAGGCCGAGGCAGTAGATGTGTTCTATGTGAGGCTGAGAAAACTTGTCCGCATATGCACAAACATCAATCAGCCGGAGGACATCTGTGCGCAGATCATACAAGGGTGCAAGTCCGTCGCGCTCAGGCGTCAGATACTTCGCAAGCCAGGCATGTCCCTTGACAAGATCCTTGTCCTGGCCTGTTCGCACGAGCTGTCCAACAGTTGAGCTGATGAAATGGAGGCCGCCCGCATTTGCGGCTGTGTAGCCACTCCAAAGTTAAAGCCAGTACACATTAAGGAAGAGTCCGTCAACGTAATACAACCGCACCCGGGACCTGACCACATGTGGGACCCACCCAGTCAGGACAGAGGGAAGTGTAGATACAGTGGTTTTGAACACTAAGCGCTAGACTGGTGCCCAGCAAAGGGGCAGCCCTGCTCCAAGAGCGACAAGGCTAACCACTTTGCCAGTGTCTGCTGTGGGGACAGTCCAGAGGAAAGGTGCCAAGAGGTCGCACCACAACTCTATGCCACCTGATGCTAGAAGACCCCTCCCACACAGAAGCATCCTGGGGAGCAGGGGCGGCCGCCTACTATGAGGATGAGGACGACGTCTTTGTCATCTCCCCAGGCCAGAAGAAGCGACCCCCTCCCATGTGCAGGTCAACGACACCACCGTTCATGCATTGATCAACACAGGAACGTCAGTAAAGATAATGGACTCAGACCAATATGCAAAGCTATCAACTCGGCCACCCCTTGTGCCAAGATCAGCAAAGATCTACACATACGGAGGCACGACGCCAATGCTGCTTCTTAGAGTGATTGAAGTCAACATCTCCAGCACGGGACTCTCCGTCCAAGCACGCTTCCACGTGACAGAAGGCCAGAAGGGGACGCTGTTAGAATGCCACACCGCCAAAGACCTCGAGTTGGTGTTCTTCGCCAAACAGGTGCACGAAACACACGCGGAAGACATTCTGAAGGAGTTCCCACAGCTCTTACAAGGTCTGAGACGCCTCAAAGGACACCAGGTGAAGCTCCATATTGACAGAACAATCAGGCCGACAGCACTCCACCACAGGTGCGTCCCATTTTACCTACGCCCCCTCGTGGAGAAGGAGCTACAAGATCTCAAGAACCAAGGGGTCATTGAGAAAGTGTCGGGCCCACTCCGTGGGTGTCCCCACTGGTGATAGCCCCAAACCCCAAGCAGCCGGGAGCCGTCTGGCTGTGTGTCGACATGAGGCTCCCAAATTAGGCCATATGGAGAGAGAGGCACGTGACCCCAACGATGGACGACATAGTGGCTGACCTAAACGGCGCCCAGTGGTTCTCCAAACTGGATTTGAATTTGGAGTACCACCAACTAGAGCTGGCGCCGGAAAGTCGGCACATAACGACCTTTTCGACACACATGGGCCTCCGGCGATACACTCGACTCAGCTTTGGGGTATCCTCTGCCGCCGAGGTGCTCCAGACGCCATCAAGGAGACACTCTCAGGCCTGATTGGCGTGATAAATATCAGAAATGACATTTTAATATACTCGCAGAGCCTGGAGGAAAACCACGCCTGGCTGCGAGCTACGCTGCAGCGCCTTGTGGATTGCGGCCTCACGGTGCACAAAAGAAAGTGCTCCTTCAATCAGGGCTCAAATTAGTTCTTTGGATACGTGTTCTCATGGGAAGGGCTCCGCGTAGATCCATTCAAAGAAGAGGCCATCCGAAATCCCCCCGTGCCCTAGAACCCAACGGAAGTAAGGAGCTTCCTTGGCATGGTGACATATTGCCGGAGGTTTATCCCCAGCTTAGCCACCCTGTCAGAACCTCTACGCCAGCTGACAAAGGCGAACGTACTGTGGAAATGGGGCCCGAAAGAGGAGACAGCATTCAACAGCATCAAGGAGGCGCTCCAAGATCAGACGACCATGGCGTATTTTCATCCCAAGAAGCAGACAGAACTGGTCTTGGATGCCAGCCCGGTAGGACTTGGGGCAGTCCTCCTGCAAGAAAAACACAAATGGACATGCATCCCAGTTGCATACACCAGTAGGGCGCTGTCACAGACAGAGACGCACTATGCTCAAATAGAGCAAGAGGCCCTGGCCATCTGGTGGGCATGCAAACATTTTCACCTGTATCTCTGCAGGAAACTGTTTCACGTGATAACAGACCACAAGCCTCTTCATCCCCTGTTTAGCGGATCGTCCCGCCTGGCACCGCCAAGTATAGAAAGATGGGCCATCTAGCTCCAGGCCTACTCTTTCCAGTTGATCCACAGGCCGGGGGCAGACAACCCAGTGGACTTCCTGTTGAGACCAGGGCCGGGCTGGTAACCAAAACCGGCCCTGGCAAAGCACTCTGCCAGACCCCGGGGTAAGGGGTGCAGCTGAGCTGTTTGCTAAGGCCATTCTCAGCCGATTTTGTTACAGGAGCCAAGATTGCAACTAGGCTGCAAAAACGTCCCTGTAACAAAAACGGCTCCCCAGGGCCCCAAAATCGTCCCACACCCTGGCGGCCCACCAGGGAAACACCTGGTGCCCGCTATGGCCAGTATGGCCCTGGTCGAGACATCTGCCACCAGGCGGCGCAGGGGGCACCGTAACAGAGGACGAGTCGACAGAATGCTTCGTAAACACAATGAAGGCCAATGCATGCCCAGTCGCAGTAACAAGAGAAGACCTCTGGAGCGCCACGGACGCAGATGATACCCTCAGGAAAGTGAAGCAGACACTGACCAGCGGGCACTGGCATCGATTCCTGGACGACTCCAAGGCTCTCGTGGCAGAAGAACAGCATGCCCGGCGTCAGCTCTGGAGGGTGCGACATGAGATAAGCATCAGCGGATTCGGTTTGGTGCTATGTAGGCAAAGGATCGTCGTCCCAAGAAGGTTACACAGTCGCATGGTCGCACTGGCCCATCAAGGACACCAGGGGTGAAAGACGACCAAGGACAGACTCCGCACAAAAGTGTGGTTCCCCAGCATGGACGAAATGGTCAACAAAGAAGTCAGACGCTGCCATCCCTGCACCATAACCAGCAAGGAACCTGCTCCGGCGCCTGTACTGACGGAAGAGGCCAGTGTGACACCATAGACCAAAGTTAGCATCGACTTTGGGAGCTTCTCGGATGGGAGACACACCGTGGTAATCATGGACCTGTCCTCCAAGTTCCCTGTAGTAGAGCTAGTGCAGACCACTGCATTTATGCATCTCCAGCCTGTACTGGAAAAGACGTTTGTGCTGTTTGGGTTACCTCAAGAGATCCAGTCTAACAACAGGCCACCCTTTCAAGGGTAAGACTTCCACGACTTCCTCACACTAAGAGCCATCAAACACCAACGGCTCACGCCACAATGTCCCCAGGCCAACTGGGAAGTTCAGCGGTTCATGAGGACACTAAACAGAGCCCTCCGGGTCGGCGTCGATCAGCGACAAGACCCAGAAGTCTGCCTGCACCAGTTCCTCATTGCATACCGTCAAACACTCTGAAAGTATCTTGAAACACACCCATTTTGTTTTTTAATTCTCTTTACGTTCCTCAAATTTGGCGTGCATGCACTGTTATGTGCCCCGTCCCAGGTGCACATGTGTAAATACTCAGAAAAGATGTGGCGCTCGATGTGCGAGTCACCAGCCTTATGCACATTTGTGATCCACATTATACACGTACTCAGAAGTATTCAAAAAAGTTCAATCTGTTTATTTCTACCCATTTTTCAATGTTTGTCCGTCACATCAAAGGTACGAGGTTCCACAATTTCATGCATTTTATTTGCTCAGGAATTGCCCATCCAGGCCTAATCGCAGGCATGATAAGAAACTCGAATCCTCCATTTACATTTGAATTCACCCAATGCATTTCGGTCATGTTTGACCTTCGTCGGGGGTATCTACAATAGTTAATAAATATATGTCAGCCCAACGAAAGGGTTGCTGTGCAGCAACAGTAAATTAACAATAAATTAACAAACATTCCTTTTTCAACCCCTTCCCCCTAAACGAAAAATTCAGTGCTACTGGAACTAATATTTAATACCAATCACCCCCTGCCCTCCATTAGTTACCAACCACAGCCCACTTAGCAGTGCTCCATAACCTTAAGTGCAAACATAACTATCATGTACAGCTTGCGATGATTCCTCTAGTAAAACTAAATATGAAACTGAATAGTAACCACTAATGCCACCTATAAGAATCCTCCCCGATTTACAGCTGACCGAGTCTGCTATCTAAAACGTTTCAGTCCCCGGTTCCCACCTGCGGTAATCCTGCCACGTTACAAACAGCGTGCCTTCCTTCTCTATGCTCGAACACAGTCAAATTTAAATCACCTCACGCAACTGCTTATAAAACCACACGTAACATTCCCCAGCTGTAAACAGTCCGTGTCACCTAATCATGTGCTCCACCCTCCAGGATTCTCCTACAGCCCAACTACAATAACCACAATCCATCTTACATGAAATACGCATTGTCATGCACCCCGTGTGTCAAAGTCTTCCAAAAAAACAGAAACTCCTGATAAACCCTACAATGCCTCCCTCATTGATGAACAAAAATCATGATGCTTTCCCCTAATACAGTGCAAAAAATTTGATAAGAAAAACATCCTAAATTAAAAATTTGCATTCAAAATTTGCATTGCCCCAAAACCAATGTATGTCTCCCCCACCTATAAACAAACATTCATTCACCCACCCTCAGGCATTTAAGTGCACTCGCTCCTAAACAACCAAAATTCAAAAATGTAAATACATTTCCCATTCTCCCTATTAGTATCAGTCCGTAAATCAACCAAAAATAAAATATGTCTGTAAAAATCAAACTTTTAAATACTGCCAGTGATAACACCCCATTCCACGACCTGGTGTGCGACAGCCTCATTACTGCTCAAGCAGTCACCGTGGGACGTCATCCCAGAAGACCCCGGGTGGGACTGTCAGCCTAGACTAGAGCGGACTCAGGGCCGGCTTTAGCGCTGGTGGCGCCCAGTGTGACAATGTTAGTTGGCGCCCCAATGACCCCCTCCACCACGGATTCTCTCACTAGCACCCTTTAACAGTGACCAAGTCTCCATAACCACTCTCTCTCAGATTCTAGGAAATCCCAAATTACCACCAACTTGAATTTGGTGGTAATTCGCGATTCCTTAAAGCAATATTGCAATTTGCGATGGCTACAAGACTAGTATTTACAGAATCGTAAATTGCGATTCCCTAACTGCATTTGCAATTTAGGTAATTGCAAATAATTGTGATTACCCATATTGTGACTTCTTAAAGCTTGATACATTGCTAAAAACTTTTTGGATATTTCAAACAGGCCGATTATGCGAATCAGCCCTTTTGCGATCGCAAAATGCGTTGATACATCTGGCCCTAAAAGTGTAGGAGTCACATGTCATCCATACTGGTAGGCAGTATAGTTTAAGAGTGCTTGGTGTGGAGAAGCACAAACTCCGAGTCGAAAAAGAAACAGCATTGTTGGGAGTTTTCTTTAAAAATAGGAATCCATTACTACCCAAATTAACCCTTTTTGCACCATTAATCAATGTTCTATACTTTGCATAGTGTATGCAGTTCTATGATGAAAGTTAATACCTCACTATTCTATATTAGGACTTTAAGTTATAAATTGCAAGTAACAAAAGGATGGCTCTTTTAAAAGCGGTAACCTGCTGATCTATTTACATTAAATGCACTCTG
Organism: Triturus cristatus; assembly: GCF_964204655.1. Classification (NCBI taxonomy): domain Eukaryota; kingdom Metazoa; phylum Chordata; class Amphibia; order Caudata; family Salamandridae; genus Triturus; species Triturus cristatus. The sequence continues at coordinate 1,181,549,113 of NC_140581.1, read as the reverse complement.
TAAACTACTTGGTACATGTTCTTTGCAGTAGGCATATTAACCGTCTGTGCTACCTTCACATAAGTCAAAAACCTCAACTACACAAAACTCTGATCTCTGGCCAGGAAGAACATTAATCACAGGAGTTATCTTGACATTTTTGTGAGGCCCCGTAATTTCAGGCGGAAAGGAATGTGGCAGCAGGTGCTTTAAAAGCATAATAAAGTTGCAAACAGGCGCCCCAGGAAGCCAGCACCCGGTGCGATGGCACCTGTCGCACCGCCCTAAAGCCGGCCCTGAGCGGACTCAATGACGGCAACAAACAACCAATGACAAAGCCACAAGGATCGGGGAGCCGACGGCAACAAACCTGCGTGTAGGTGCCCAAGTGGTGCTAAAGGCCCGCCATCCAGGTTGGAAGTTCCGCACCCCTTAGCCCAGAGTTCTTCAATCTGTGGGGCGCGCCCCCCAGGGGGGCGCAACACCATCTCAGGGGGGGCGCGAACTCCACTGCAAGATCTAATTTTTCTCTGTTTCCAAATCGATGGGGCACAACCATACTTTTGCAATTTCGAAAGAAAGCCAATTCCAAGAGCTGAAATGCTTCAGCTGCAGTGGGAGGCAGAGAGTCTCCTGTGCTGTGAAACCGAAAGCGAAACATTTCAGCTCTGGGAATTAACTGTGCCGGGATGGTCAGCTTTTCACAGAAAGGAAGAACAAAGTTTATCTTTAAATTAGGTAAGTATGGGCATGCCATACACTAACGGTTTTCTTTCAAAAGCGCACGTTTATTGTAGCCATTTTCAAGCTTGTTTAATACATTGCGTTCAAAGAGCACACTTTTAAAACAGATCTTTCTTTATATTAGGATGAAAACAAATGGCTTAGGGGACAAATGAAGCGCAGTTGGCTCATACTACTGTGGGGTTTGGCAGCTGATTTTCCCTCACATGAGACAGTATAATCAATTAAGCAACTACCATTTTATTTGGACTAAGCGAATGGAATTCAAGTGGAAATTATGCCGGGAGCCTCAGAAAGGCAACTAAAAGAAAGTGAGAACTATGAAGAAAGCCATTCCTGTCAGTGACAAGGTTGACATCCTTTGAGCATGCGTCCCTGAACCTAAATATTCAATATCTTTTTTTTAACATTTACATGTACTGATTGTGCAATGTTCATTTTGTGCCAGTAGCAAATGGGCAGCTATGTAAATTGCAAGCGTGGCTAGTTCGCACAATTTGCAACGGTCGCATTTTGCTCACAAAGAAATGCTTTGTCGTGATCTCGCAACAACATGCCTGAAAAGTAGGGTTTCTCCAGTCTTGCGGAAAGGCAGAAGAGAGCGTTCGATTATGGGAAATTTCAGCTGCCTTTCCATGCCTGTGTCGAACGGAAGAATTTCTAGCAATGTACGCAATTCACTCCCTATATTTATTTCTTACATTAGCACCACTGTAAAGTGCCACTTGTTGCCTGACTGAATGTCTGCACTTTATGCGACATACAATTATATAGTAATGCAATCAGAAGCATAAAGGCAATGAACACAAATTACATGATTGACGTTGCGGCACATAGGCGGCTGTGGCGAATGGACCAAGGGTGGTTCTGGGGCAAAGGGCGATCTTACGAACTGTGCTTCCAACAAGTCCATACCTGACCTAACCTAACTCCACATGTGGGCAGTGCTTCCTTTATATCGGAGCTGGCAGGTGGTGGCCCCCAGTACTCATCTTTTTCATCATCCAACTTTGACCAAGAGCAAGAGAGAGCAAAGCAGAATAGGGGGAAAGAAAAAGGACATGAAAGCTGTGAAAACAGAGGCAAAGGGATAAGGCAGGGATGAAAACAACCTGCAAGAATGAGACAGAGGCAGAAATAAGAGGGTGGAGGAAGAAGGAGGCGTGTGCTGGTTCGTTCACGACTCAGCAGTCTCAGTATACAGCCGCCCTGGCAAGAGCCAGTGCTGGCAGAAGTGACATAATAAAAGCTTTGGCACCTTTACTTTTTAAAAATTATTATTAATTAAGCACTGCCTTTGGGCATCTCCCATAAACCCTTTCAGCCTCTAACAGTCTTTTCTACTCTCTGCCTAGACCCCACTCCATGGAGGGGCACACATCAGTCGTGGCTGGTGCAGGCAAGCGCGGTGGGCAGTAGAGTGGGGCGGGGGGACCGAGTAGGTTTTATTTATTTATTTAATTTGACCTATTCCATCATCTGTCGACTTCCCCGCTGCCGCCTCACCACTCTTACCTGCGCCGGTCGCCGCTGTATTACATGCATTGCAATGCTGCCAGTTCACTGTGCAGCTGGACCAAGATCCATTTGATCACCACAAAGTCAGTCAGACAACATTGCTCTGAAGTAAAATAGGCAACATCATTCACTTTTTATTAGTTTTATTTTTTTAAACATAAGCCTGACGTGTCCTAAACCCCCACTCAGGGCACAAGTCCTAAAAAAACAAGTGGGGGGACTAATTAGCATAAGCAATGCGCATTGGTGTCACAGGACATCACAGAAAGGGATGTCAGCACCCAATTAGATCATTCTTTTTAAAATAAATGTGCTAGGCTTTCTTCACTTGCTTGCTATGGAAGGAAAGGTATTTACCTGACCTGAGGGTAATTACTTCGGAGGTGAATGGGCTGCTCCAGATAGCACTGTCCCAATATGACTCAACTGCATAAGTAAAACCCTAGTAAAAACAATTTGTGCACATTTTATCTTGGAAAGTTTTTATTTGAACTGGTTAATAAGCCTCTGTCATTTAACCACACCCACTCACAAACCTGCAGGTTACTAAACATTATTTGCCGGATATGGCCTGGGATATGCGGATGACAGTCATTGATGTAGTGTACCAGATTCCAGAAATATCTGTCAGTGGGTGGGGGGGGGATGGGGGCGACATCTAAAATAATTCAGCTGGGGGGGCTCAACCTAAAAAAGTTTGAAGACCTCTGCCTTAGCCTGAAGTGTGGACAGTACCATGATCACAGCACAATCCGGTCAGCACACCATAGTAAGGATTGTGTCCTGGTTCAGGGCTCTACAGGGTGAGACTGCTCCGGCGAACTATCCACAGGACATGTTGTGTGGTTCGAAACGTGAAGGTGGGGTGTCACCCATAGCCAGCCGACCGAGTTCCGCACCCTCCTCCCTGCTGACAGTGGACGCCGAGTCACCCCGCAGCACTCCAGAAGTCTCTCCTTCAGCGGCGCTGGCCAGGACTAGCTAAAAACACGCCCAGCGCCAGTCCAGTGCCAAAACCGAAGAGTCAGCGCTACCTGCTGCGGCCGAACCCTGCTCCCAGCCAGAAGCTAAAAGACTTTCTATGTTGATGCATCTATGCATTCTCTAATACTTCCAGTTTTCCATGTTTTCATGTTCTTTCTGTCTCTTCCCTCACCTGTTCTTTTCTGTTATCAATTTAAAATAAGGGAGGGATGTAGAGCGCCACACGGCCTCTCCGTTACTTTGTTACAGTCAATTCACCCCTGGTGACCGGCTCAGTCCGAGGGTATAAATAAAATGAGTCGTGGTCGCACGTGACCACTGGCTGAGCGAGATTGCGGTGTACTGCCTCCCATCGAAGTGTAGGCCATCACCACGCGGCTCTACACTTCACATTCGGAATCGGGACCGAGGCGCAACTTTGCCGAGCCTCTTCAGTTTAGTCAGCGACGAGCAATAGATTAGCCGTGGCTTTAAAGCAGGGCAGGGCTCATCGCTGCGAGCCCCACATCATCTCCCGTTTGAACAGCGCTGCGCAGCCGGTACTCTCTCAATCCATGCTTACCCTTGAACCCGGTTCCACACTCGGCCGGCTCCAGGCACACACCCGCCGCGGCCGCTCCGTTTGCAAGGTGTCCCGCCTACTCTCCATGGTTGCTCTCCCTCCTTTAGAGATCATAACCGCCGAAGCCGCACGTTTCGGAGAGTTGAAAACTTTTGGCAGAAAGTTTCGTTGTCTCTGTCGAGAGATCAATGCAGCAAATGCCCGGCTCCTCGGTGTTTACCGTCTCTAAGCAACGAGTTTCGCTGCTTCCGGGGCCCGCGGCTCACTTTGCTGCATCCGTGTGACCATGGCAACCAACCCTGGGAGCAGAAAGGGTGGGCCCACTACCTCAGCCATTGATCTATATACACTCTCCCCGAGCCGTCCGCGAAGAGCCCATATGAGCAACCCGAGACCCTACGGTTAACCAGGCATACCTATAATATAATTACTTTAATATATTTGTTGCGTTCCCTACTGATACTTGTCTTGTACATATGCCGTTCTTGTCACGATGCACTCAGTCAGAAGACTGTGGAAGATTATCCCACGATTCAGGCTGAGGTTTTTATATATTTGTAAAGCACAGACCCAGACCCTGCTCAAAGCTTAAGGAATTCTGAATGGACTTAGACTACCCATTTCTTAGCCTGTTCGCCAATGTCGTCTTTCTGGACCGAGTTAAATTCCTATACTTTGAAAGGCTAATTAAGTCGGATCGAAACATGAGAGGGAAGGGAACATGTAACAAACAGCGACAACAATTACAAATTATCCTCTTTATTTGTATAATATGTCATTTTATGTATACTGAGCAAAACAAATCTTGACTGGATAGCCTGATTTACAAGTAATTGACAGCATATACATTATTTTTACAAACTCTTCTCCCAGTGTCATTTTCAACAAGCAACAGTGTGATGGAAAAAATTTTCTGGTTTCCTAATTGGTCACAGATTTAATTTTAATCTGTTTTAGAGGGTTAAGGCACCTGCCGCTGGGAGCAATGGTGATCATTAATGTTCAAACAGACCCAATTCATAAAGGAGACTCCCGAAATGTTGAAGGAAAGTTGCCTCTGCAGCTATATGTCAATGGAGAAAATGCATTCTCCTGATTTTTATTTCAACATCTCCCACTTGCCAGTTGTAAAATGTTGGCATGTATGTTCAGGGTATAATATTGATACCACAAACTTGTTGTTAATGCATTTTTGGTGTGCCTGTGTTGAGAGGTTTAGAATGTAATAGCTCAGAGGATGAATGTGAAGAGCAAAATATGTAAGTGTCGGTCACATAACTGTATTTAGGAAAGACAGTTCAGTGTGTTAATGTATTTGTTTGCAGAGATCCTTGGATTACCTTCAGGGACATCTTAAGGATTTTGGGACCCTAGACCAATCATTTTGGGGGCCCATGTTCGGAACAGCTTTGAATTTATGATCAAATTTCAGCAGTTTCATGCCCTCTTTGTCCAGGTCACTGACAGTGCACAGGCACACTCGTCCAAATTCTAAATGTGTTGACATCTAATATTCAGGGATAGTGAAGTGTGTTTTCAATATTGTATAGCAGTAGCAGCTCACTAATATTACTGCTATGTTATGTTATGTTATAGGAACTTATAAAGCGAAGCGGTTACCCGGAGGTGTCCTGGGACTAGTTATTATCCCCTGGGTAAAGAACGGTAAACCACAATTACAGGTTAGAAAGCCAGGTCTTTAGTCCCTTCCTAAATGTCAGGAGATCTGTGGTATTTCTCAGGAAAAAAGGAATGTCATTCCAGGCTTTTGCAGAGCGCATGATAAAGCTTCTTCCACCCCAAGTGGTACTATCACCAGCTTGGCTTCCACGGAACGCAGGGTTCTTTTAGGCCGGTACCATTGTATATGCTGTCTCAGATAATCTAGACCTGTGCCTTGCAGAGCCTTGAAAACTGTACAAAGGGCTTTAAAGCACACCCGTTTTCTGACAGGCAGCCAGTGACATTTTTTAATTTCCTTGGAGATGGACGCTAATTTAGGTGTGCCCGAAAGCAGCCTTGCTGCGACATTTTGCAGCAGTTGGAGTTTGTTCATGAAGCGTTCCTGGAGGCTCAGATAGAGGTCATTACAATGATCGAGCCTAGACAGGATAAGCGTCGTGACCACTGTCCGCTGGCTGTCAGCCGGTAGAAAGGGGAGAATGTTCTTGATCATTCTAATCACATAGAAGGTGGGGTTGACACTGCATTAATCTGATCGGCAACATTAAGCTTGTCATTAATCATAATACCTAAGTTTTTTATTTTCCTTGAAGGTGTAGGAAGAGTGCCCATTGTTATTGGCCACAAGTTGGGGGTCCAAAAGTTGGCATCATTCCCGAAAAGGATGATTTCTGTCTTGCCTGAATTTAATTTTAGGCAGTTTTGTGACATCCACCTCCATACAGCTTCCATACAGTCGTGAAACTGATTATCTAATTCAGTTCCCTGAACAGGCCGCAGCGCCACGACAATCTGTGTGTCATCAGCGTAGGAGGTCAGGTTAAATCCAAAGGAGCTGATTAGTGAGGCTAGGGATGAGACGTAGATTAAAGAGTAAGGGGCAGAGCGAAGACCCCTGTGGCACTTCACAAGGCAGGGTGAAAGGTTTAGAGTGAAATTCATCCAGTGCAACTATTTGTGATCACCCAGGTAAAAACGATTTTGGAGCTTCCACGCTTTACCTTGAACCCCGCATGCCAACAGACGGTCCATCAATAGATCATGATGGACCGTATCAAAGGCCGCCGACAGGTCGAGCAGAAGCAGGGCGGCCTTACTTCCCTTATCCAGAGCTTCCCTAATCCCTTCCGTAGATTTAATAAGTGCAGACTCAGTACTGTGACCTTCTCTGAAACCGTATTGCGTAGGGTCTAACACTTGGTTTTCACATAGGAAGGCACTGAGTTGCAAATTCAATGACTTCTCGATCATTTTCTCTGGTAGCGGAAGACGAGATATCAGTTGAAAATTGTTAGGATCCTTAGGATCAAGGCTCGTCTTCTTTAGCAAGGGTAGTATAGAAGCGATTTTCCACAGTTTTGGGAAATGCCCTGTTTCAAAAATTGCATTGAAGATGGAGGTGAGTGCAAGGGCTACGGGTGCCAGGGCACGTTTGATCACCGAGACCGAGCGGGGATCAAAGGGGGAACCTGATCTCGCTGCCATGAGGAGTCTCTTGGTATCCGGTACGGATATTTCGGCAAATTTGTCAAAGACAAGGGGAGGGTCCTTAGCTGGCCTTCTTCTCTCCAGGGAAACCTCAGTCTCTGCGGAGCTTGGGGGGTTAAATGCTGAAAAAATGACCTCCACCTTATTCAGGAAGAACCTCTTATTATTACTGCAAATAATCTCTGTGACATCCTCCCATTTCTTATATGTGAGGTCCTGTTTTGATCTGAAAGAAACCAAGACAGGAAAGCCACGTTAATGAAGATCAGTTCATTCAAATCTGTACACAGCGGTGTCCCCGTTACACAGCCAGCAGCAACTGCCGCACTACACTGTGTCACAAAGGCTGCATCTTGACAATGGAACCTCCGTTCACGGAGGTTCCACAGCATGTATTACCAGGTGCTTAAGATGTAATCACAACACACCCCCCTTCCTTCAACACAAGGAATGGAGATAACAGTTTGTACATTGTACATGTATAGGATCAACAATAGCAACGAAGGCAAAGGGATACAACACCCAAAAGAACATTTTAAGGAAATGATGAACCAATATGGGTTTTGAAAAAGAAACACAAAAACCAAAAATATATACAAACAAAAGATATGGCAGAAGCTAATTACAGTAAGTAACAGGTTATTGCGTGAACCATGGAATGATACATAAGTAACAGGTTATTGCGTCAATAACAGAGTGATACAATATGCTCACCACAAAAGAAGAACCATAATTAAAGAAGCTTACACCAAATAATGATAAGAAAATAAGAACAACAGAGAATACACTACACCACCACGAAATCCTGCAAATAATGGGGAGGTCCTCTAACCCGCAAGGGTCTGTGACTCTCTTGTGTAACTTGTGAGCGTTGTACCTCTTGATCACCAGCATTGACACTGCGATAATTACCCAGATTAACCCCATCTGGACCAGCCGTCCTCAAACCTTCACCCACTTGAGGGAACAACTGGTGATCCTGCGCCAACATGTAGCCAGAACAAGAATCACCCTCAACATTCCTCCTGGGCAACTTGTCATTTGGACAATACTTGGCCACCTTGTGTAAATTAAATTTTCCACCATTAAACAATACCACATGCCACTGATGAACCTCTTTGACTTGAAAAGGGCCTCGGAACATACTCAAACCACTCTGCCAGCAGCCAGCCCTCACCTTGACCCAGTCCCCTGTCTGGATCATCGAAGGGCACTTGCCGTCCATAGGGAGGTGAGCAACACTTGTTCCTGGCATCCACTTTCTTTCTCTCTAACAACTCTCTAGCCCTAGGGGGTAACAACTTAGTCAAAAGTTTTCTCCCTCACATGGCAATGAAAGGCACCACACCAGTGGCAGCATTCTGGGGTAGTGCGATAAGCCCACACTAACTCATCTATAGTTTCCTCAACATTCAAGTTATTGGTGAGAGCTAGTTTGATCGCTTCTTTGGCCATGCGGTTGGCCCTCTCCACAATACCATTGGCTTGAGGATTATAGAGTGCTGTGCGGGAGTGCTTGACACCACAACAATGCAAAAATTCCCTCATTTCACTCAAAGTCAATTGTGTGCCATTATCTTTTATCAGTACCATTGGTTAACCTTCCTCTCTAAATATACTGCACAACACCTTTATGGTGACCCTGGTAGTAATTTCAGATAACAGACACACAATTAACCACATAGAATGGACATCCATAAGTACTATCCCAAATCTCTTGTTGATATGAACTCCTGACATTGGCCCAATGAAGTCGATACACATACTGTTCCACACTTTACCGGGGTCCTGAATGGAGGTTGGAACTGTCTGTGGCCCCACCCTCAACTTATTTCACACTCACAGGAATCACTGCACCTCTCGACCCACTCAACCACTTCACTCTCCATTCTCGGCCACCAAAACTCACTCCTCATCCTTTCTTTGTCACAGTTTGCCCCAAGTTGCCTTCATGGGCTATGTCAAACAATCTCTTGCGTACAGCAAATGGGCGAACAATTTTATCACCTCGCATAATAATTTGATCAGCAACAGTAGATAACTCATCTATTATTGCATTGAAGGGCCTCACACTAATGGGCAAAGTGCTCTCTCTACGTCCACCTTTGAGGATGAGACTTAACACGGCCTTCAAAACTTCGTCTTGCTGCGCAGCAAGCATCCATTTATCCTTGCCAACCACACCACTGCTCCAACAAACCACAACCTCCACACTGGCAATTGCCCCTTCCCTTGGGCTCTTGGACAGTCCAACCTCGTCCATCTTCTTCCGGTCCAGAAGCAAGCGTGACAGGCAATTTGCTTGCACATTGCGCCAGCCAGAAATGAATTACTTTCTTTACTTTTACTTTTACTCATTTATATAGCGCAAACGAATCATCCCAGAGGGATCTCTTGGCACTTAGAATTCAACCTGAAAGCTGTACTTCTGCAACCTGAATGCCAGGTGAGCCAGTCTGACTGACCCTTTTCACACCACTCCTGGTGACAACATTTTCAACAGAGGCTTGTGGTCAGTGCGGAGTAAAAATTTGTGTCCCCACACATATGTTCTGAAGCATTCTACACCCCAAGTTGCTGCTAAGGTCTCCTTCTTTATGACCAAGTAGTGTTGTTCAATAGCTGTCAAAGTACGAGAAGCAAACGCCACAGTTCTTTCTGAGGTGCCCACACTTTGAGCTAAAACTGCACCTATGCCTGAATCACTTGCATCCACAGTCACAATGGTTTTAGCATTGACATCAAAAGGTATAAGAATGCCTGCATTACAAATTTCTTCCTTAATTATTTGAAAACATCTCTGCTGCTTTGCTTTCCAATCAAATATTGTCAACTTTCTGATAAGCACTTTCAATTGTTCAGTTTTGGTCGCAAAAGTTTTAACAAATTTTGAGTGATATTCAGTTAGACCTAGGAATGAACACAACTGGTCCTTGTTCAAAAGGAACTGGAGCCTGTCTTATAGAGGCAAGTAGATCTTTATTCGGTCTGACCCCTATTGAGGAGATGGTGTGCCCTAAATACTCCACCTCAGTAACCAAAAAAAGCACATTTCTCCCTGCATAGCGTTAAGCCAGACTCCAACAACCTTGCAAGACCTTCTTTTAACGCAAGGTTGTGAATGCTCGCACTATCACCAAATACCAAGATATCATCCTGGAAATAGAAGAGGTTCATTAGACCTTTAAACACCTCTGACACCATCCTCTGAAAAACACTAGCAGCTGAGGACAGCCCTACCGGCATCCTGGTAAACAGGAAAGTGCCCTCCATTGTAATGAATGCTGTCAGAGGTGTCCTGTAAACTTATTTTGTGATAAGCGTGGCGAAGGTCCAATTTCAAAAAATACTTCTGGCCCTGTAACAGTAAGACCAGCTCATTTATATTTAGTGAGGGAAAAGTATCTGAGATAATGTTCTGATTTTGGCTCCTCAAGTCAACACAGAAACGCAAATTACCATCAGCCTTCTCTGTGATGACCAAGGGAGAAATCCAAGCAGAACTTTCCACGGGTTCTATGACACCATTACACAACATGTCATCCAACATTTTCTTTACTTCGACCCTCACCATGATTGGAACCCTCCTAAGTTGGCGTTGAACTGGTAGAGCTGACTTTTATTTTATGAATATACCCCTCCAAGTTTCCTAGCTCCTTCCTGAACACTCCTTTAGCCCCGTCTAAAATGTCCTCCACTGCACAATTGTCTACAACCATTACTTGTTCAACAGCGTGGGGGTCTATATTAATGTGGAGATCATACTGAAGATACCAGCCCAAGATTTGTGGCCCAACTCAATCACATACACCTTGCCTTTAACTGGTCTATGTTTGAAGGAAATGTCGGTAAGCATGTAGCCCATAATATCTGTTTGTTCTCCTTGATACCCCCATGGTTTATCGTTGGGCAGCAACCTCACATTGGGCCACTCTTCCTGAAAAAAGCTCTTGGGTACTATGGTGTATAATGACCCTGAATCGGCCATAAGGTCCACTCTCTTGTTTCTAATAACAAATTCTGCTTTGAACCTGCTTCTACGTCTGTCCCCTGTATTCGATCTGCCTGCTGGTAACACCTCTGCCTTGATCACTACATCTTCCTGAGGAGGTCCAACCCACATAATTCTGTCAGGCTTAGCTGTATAATGACCACAAGGTGCCTCTTAAGAAAACATGGCTACTTTACCTCTGTTGACTTCCCTACACATCCTCACAAAGTGACCTTTACGGCCACATTTGTGACACTCCTTGCCAAGAACCCAGCAATGTTTTGAATCAGAAGTATGGTTTCTACTACCACACTTGCCACACATCCTACCACCAAACCTGTTAGGACAATTCTTGTTAGCAGGAAAGTATCCTCCTCCTACTACTGAGGTTTCTCCCTCATTTGTGATGTTAACATTAATATCTCTATGTTCCATCTCCTTCATGTAGTATTCGGACTCCTCTACTATTTTCGCAATGTTATTGTTGGATCTTTTGCAGCCCACAGCCGTTCTTGTGTTTTCCTGCTTCTACATTGTACGATCAAGTGATCACGGATCAATTCTTTAGCCATTGCTCCAAACCTACACTTGAACAAAAATTCACGAAATCTAGTAACAAAATGGGGGGTGGAGCTTGCCTGAGCTCAAGATGGCCGCGTAGAGTGAGAGCTCTGAGCAGCCATCGCAAAATCCTTAATAAATTCTACATTTCTGCTGAATTTATCAGAACGAAACGCTGTCCTGAGGAAGAGGAGTGGATACTCTGCTGAGAGAAATGATCACTGCCCCCCGTGATTGAGTGGCCGAGCGGCTACCAGGTGGGTCGGTGGAGGCCCTGCCCCGGCCTACTGACTTAGTGGAGGCCCTGAGGTGAGCAGCGATACCAGCGACAAGCGGTCGCGGACTGGCGAGGCCCGCGTGCGCCTTCTGGAAACGAAACCGCTGGTGCTGAGCTGCGGACGTCACAAGAAAAGCACACGAATTCCCAATCCCAGAGCGGCTCGAGGAGCAAGGTGCGCTGACTGGGAAGGCGCGAGAAACACAGCCGTGCCTGACGGGGCGGAGGTACGCACCATCGGCCGAGCGGGAACATTGAGGCGGCTGAGAACAGTGTCTTGAAGCAGCGTGAGTCTGCCTCTATCCAGGCGAGAGCTGCAGCGCTAAGTGCTGGTGCAACGGCAGGACGAGCAGCGGGCCTGGTGAGTGAGCACGCTGTGGGAAAGGATGAAGCCAGCGGTCTGTGGCGCACTCTGCAAGAGGCGGTTAAATTGCACGGCTAAGACCGTGCTGAACTCCAGACGGTCAGAGGGAGCAGCAGCAGCACCTGGACACCTGTTAATCACACCAGGAACCGGCATCAATGACCCTGCCAGGAATCAAAGAAGCGCACGCAACAATAAGCATGCTGTAAGGGGAGCTATAAGGCAGGACTCCACCGGGGAACAACCTTTACAACGCAACTTTTACAACGCACTACACTTACAACGCATTTTTTACAACGCAAAATCCATTACAACGCACTACACTTACAACGCATGACACTACAACGCATTTTTAAAAACTACCTTTACAACGCATTCCATTACAACGCCTACCATTACAACCCATAATATTACACTACACTATCCAACACTTACCCTACTGTTGCACCCCCTGGAGTTAGAATAGTAATTTTTACCCCTGTACTATCCAACACTTACCCTACTGTTGCACCCCCTGGAGTTAGAATAGTAATTTTTACCCCTATACTATCCAACACTTACCCTACTGTTGCACCCCCTGGAGTTAGAATAGTAATTTTTACCCCTATACTATCCAACACTTACCCTACTGTTGCACTCCCTGGAGTTAGAATAGTAATTTTTACCCCTATACTATCCAACACTTACCCTACTGTTGCACCCCCTGGAGTTAGAATAGTAATTTTTACCCCTATACTATCCAACACTTACCCTACTGTTGCACCCCCTGGAGTTAGAATAGTAATTTTTACCCCTATACTATCCAACACTTACCCTACTGTTGCACCCCCTGGAGTTAGAATAGTAATTTTTACCCCTATACTATCCAACACTTACCCTACTGTTGCACCCCCTGGATTTAGAATAGTAATTTTTACCCCTATACTATCCAACACTTACCCTACTGTTGCACCCCCTGGAGTTAGAATAGTAATTTTTACCCCTATACTATCCAACACTTACCCTACTGTTGCACCCCCGGAGTTAGAATAGCAATTTTTACCCCTATACTATCCAACACTTACTCCACTGTTGCACCCCCTGGAGTTAGATTAGCAATTGTTACCCCTATACTATCCAACACTTACCCTACTGTTGCACCCCCTGGAGTTAGAATAGTAATTTTTACCCCTATACTATCCAACACTTACCCTACTGTTGCACCCCCTGGAGTTAGAATAGTAATTTTTACCCCTATACTATCTAATACTTACCTTAAATGCAATTTACTATTATGCGTTGTAATGGTATGCGTTGTAAAGGTAGTTTTTAAAAATGCGTTGTAGTGTCATGCGTTGTAAGTGTAGTGCGTTGTAATGGAGTTTGCGTTGTAAAAAATGCGTTGTAAGTGCATGCGTTGTAAAAGTGTGCGTTGTAACGACATACATCCGACTCCACCTACCCCCAGATAGTAGCTAAATTAGAAGGCCCACATACACCAGCATGGTAGAGAGATAAGAGGGGTGCAAGGAGAACAATTGAGACACGCCTGGCTGAGCACCTAGAACTGCATGATAGGGGAGAGTTATTACTGCCTGCCTAGCAAAGCGTAACACACAGCACAACAGTACCTGGGGCAAAGGCCTATTGCACGAGGCAGATACCGCAGAATTACTAGACATCCGCTGGACCCGCGAGGCAGGAACCAGCTGAGTGAGATTACCAGACACTTCGCGGGAGGCGCAAAAGGGCAGCGAGCGCCCAGATGCATCAGACGGATACACCTCTAGGCACGAAACGAAGAGGCTAACATGGGCAAGGTGGACAAAACCCAGCCTAAAATCCACTTTGAACAGCGAAGACAGAGGTTGAGAGACTCGGAACCAGAACAAGCAGCTGCTGCGCAAATTGAAATGGCGGAGCCAGCGGAAGAAGATATACGAACAATCCTAGCAGCCGTACAGAAGAGCCTGGCCACGATCGATAGCAAAATAGATTTATTAGCGTACAGGATGGATCGTATGACGGAGAGACTAGATAAGCAAGCAGAGCGGATTGATATGACGGAGAGGAGGGTGACAGAAGTAGAAGAAGCCCAAACAGAGATGGACTCGTAGCAAAGACAGATGGGAAAGCTGCTGAGTACACTGCAGGATAAGACAGAAGATTTGGAGGCTCAATCCCGGAGGAGCAACATTCGAATCACAGGCCTTCCGGAATCCAACAGCATTGGAAACATGGAAATATATGTGGAAGAACTACTGGTGTCGCTACTGAGCCGGGAGTCCTTCTCCCCAATGTTTGTGGTCGAGCGGGCTCATCGATCACTCGGCCCAAGACCATCGCAGGGTGCCCCGCCACGACCCATAATAGCTAAATTGTTGAACTATAGGGACCGAGACGTGGCGCTGAGGGTTGCTAGAGAGAAGCAAAGGCTCCAACATGAAGGTTCCACAATCTCACTCTTTCCTGATTTCATGCTGCGAGTTCAAGAAGCGAGAAAACAAATTGCGCCCCTGAAGAGGCAGCTGAGGGAACAGAACATGGACTATGCAATGCTTTACCCAGCACACCTCAGAGTGAATAGGCAAGGAAAGTCTAGGATATTCACGGACCGCAAGCTGTTGCAGAAAGCCCTCAAAGAATGGTCAAAGAACGATGAAAGATGAAAGTACTCAGACACTGGCAAAGGCGCGCATGGAGGAAGCTTGGACGAGCAAGACTAAGCGGAACACTGCACACAATGGCCGCTAAGGTTTGAGACTTCTTTGCTGGGGGACATACGCACGACTCTCAAGCTGCAGAGCTGGAGGGATTTAAGGACCTGTCGGAGTGAAGCGCGCAGGTCTTCACTGAATATATAAGGAGGGTACGTTAGAATACTCAGAATACAGCCTCCTAGTACAATTAAGCAGATCCCTCAAGGCGGGAGCACCATAGACATAACATTAGATATGACAGCCAGATGTACGAGATCAGCGAGATGGCACACAGCAGACGACTAGTCTATATAAGATTAGTTCAGGGTGAGCTGGCAACATTCGCCCATGAGTGTGATACACAACACGGCGGAATGCCAGAATGGTTTATTCATGGAAATAGTTAATGTAAACTTGGAGAAGGGGAAGGGGACTTGACTGTGCAAAGTTGGGGTGAGCACAGCGCGGGAGGGTTCAGAGTTTCCATTAGTTGGCAGACTTTATTGTAAGATGGCTTAAAACATGCATGAGTACGACATCAGACACCAATGGAGAGCATAGTGCCAATACACTTCTCGTATATAACACTAGTTCGATGAAACATACTAATCATTATGCAGTCCCATTCCGGTAGTGTGAAAATGTTGACATGGAATGCTCACGGCCTCAACAATCATAGGAAACTGCGGAAAGTATTTGCTTATCTCAATCGCCATGGGATAGATATTGCGCTCCTGCAGGAGTCACATCTGCCCACTAACAGTAAGATGTTGGCTGTAGGAGAGTAGGGTCTGCTTTCTATGTTCACCCCCACTTTTTGCTTTTGCTTTACTGGTTTTCGACTTAGATGTGGCTGTGGGCCTGCTAATCAGACCCACAGCCCTGCTGTTCTCTCTCTAAATTGATACTATGTACTTTAGGTGCATAACCCATTTGGATAGGATCACCTTATTGGCCCCTGTACAGTGTACGCTAGGTACCCAGGGCATAGGTGTACCCTAGGCCTACCAGGGGCGGCAGCATGTATTATGCCACCCCTGGCCTGGCCTTCCATTTTGACACAACTGGCTGATCACTCAGCTGGGGCAAGGTCGTGTAATCACCCCTTGCTTAGGTGTAGTATTCCTATACCTAACTTACATATAGACACATGTGTACCTATCAGCCACTCCTATGGCAGGCCTTAACAATCCTGGAGGCAGAGTGCTTGGTAACATGTGAGATGGTGCTCTAGCATGAGCTGAGCCTGTCTGCAGCTTTCGGAACCATGTCCTTATAGCTGTTCTATGATATAGCCTACCATATACTCTTAAAGTGCCTTATAATCTTAAACGGTTATGGTAACTATGGTTTGGCTTTATCGAAACATGTCGTGTAAGGTGTCTAACACTGTGGAATAATACCCCCATACCATTTCTGGACATGAGGATATTATTCCCCCCTTCTAGAGGGAAAGACATGTTGAAATCATACTTTTCTGTTAGCCTCTGACCAAAGCCTCAGCATCACAAAATGGATGCTGCTGCCACGACACAAGTCTGACCTCCTGCTGCTGGGAGTGATCCCAGCCAGGGAGGCCTGGACAATAGGTTTCCTGCTTGGAGAGGTGCTAGCACCTCCCCAGACAGCCTTTAGTGTATTGGGGCAGGGTGGGCTGAAAGGAATGAGACATGCCTGGGGCACACAAGGTGTTCCTTGCATAGTCCAGTTCAAACCGGCGCTGGGGCACTCCAGCCCCAGCTCTGGCGCGAAACTGGACAAAGGGAAGTGGGTGTAACCACCCCCTCCCAGGTCCCACCCATAAGGCGTGACCTAGCAGGTATCCCAGCCCCCCAGATTAGTATAAGAGTGGGAGTTGGGCCTCAAGACTTTAGATTATCCTGAACCTGCAACTTGAACAGAAACTCTGGACCTTCGACATTCGACGAAAGAAGAAGACTGAAGAATCTCCCTTGTGGCCAAGGAGTGGCTACCCTGTGCAAACAGGCACCATCAAGAGACTACCCTTTGCTTTGCTAAAGTTCTATGAGGGACCGACTGCAGAGCCCGACCAGAGCCTTGACTTCCAGACTTCTCCGACCCTGATCCACATCCACAGCAGAGCTGAGATCCGTGGAGGCGACGAGACACGTGGGACCGGCTACCTGGGAAAAGTGGCTAGTATCTTCAAGCGCAGCTTCTGAGGCACCCTCGAAGTTGTGCACCGGGGATTGAGAAGCCCCACCCCCAAGCACCATCTGCACCGAAGACCAGCCCCCCACACTCCACGAGTCCTGCGTGGGGCCCTTCTGCATTTTCCTGCTTGCCGCGTCTGTCCGGTTGCTTGCCCGCTGGCTAGTGGCCTTCGTGACGACGCAACCCGTAATCTTCAGCGCTGGTTTGGCTCCTCCAGACTGGCTCCTGCTTCTTTGAAAAAGAGAAGCACCCCAGACCTTCCTGGTCTGCACCAGAAGCAAGTCCTCCGTTCTTCGTGGGTTCCGCTTGCCAAGGCTTGGTGAGTCCTAGTCCAACTTCGACGCCGCCGACAGCAAGAGCCTTCGTGGGACAGCTCGCCTCCTGGTCGTCCTCGACGTTCCCTGGTCCTCGTGGCTGCAACGACAAGCTTCACCTTCACCTGCAATCTTCACGACATCGCCTGGTTCCTTCCTGGTTCCACTTGGTCACTGGCTAGTGACCTTGACTCTGTCCCTTCTGCTTGCAGGTCTCCTCTCTTCTTGATCCCAGCCTTGGATGTATGTCGTTACAACGCACACTTTTACAACGCATGCACTTACAACGCATTTTTTACAACGCAAAATCCATTACAACGCACTACACTTACAACGCATGACACTACAACGCATTTTTAAAAACTACCTTTACAACGCATACCATTACAACGCATAATAGTAAATTGCATTTAAGGTAAGTATTAGATAGTATAGGGGTAAAAATTGCTTTTCTAACTCCAGGGGGTGCAACAGTAGGGTAAGTGTTGGATAGTATAGGGGTAAAAATTACTATTCTAACTCCAGGGGGTGAAACAGTAGGGTAAGTGTTGGATAGTATTGGGGTAAAAATTACTATTCTAACTCCAGGGGGTGCAACAGTAGGGTAAGTGTTGGATAGTATAGGGGTAAAAATTACTATTCTAACTCCAGGGGGTGCAACAGTAGGGTAAGTGTTGGATAGTATAGGGGTAAAAATTGCTATTCTAACTCCAGGGGGTGCAACAGTAGGGTAAGGGTTGGATAGTATAGGGGTAAAAATTACTATTCTAACTCCAGGGGGTGCAACAGTAGGGTAAGTGTTGGATAGTATAGGGGTAAAAATTACTATTCTAACTCCAGGGGGTGCAACAGTAGGGTAAGTGTTGGATAGTATAGGGGTAAAAATTACTATTCTAACTCCAGGGAGTGCAACAGTAGGGTAAGTGTTGGATAGTATAGGGGTAAAAATTACTATTCTAACTCCAGGTGGTGCAACAGTAGGGTAAGTGTTGGATAGTATAGGGGTAAAAATTACTATTCTAACTCCAGGGGGTGCAACAGTAGGGTAAGTGTTGGATAGTATAGGGGTAAAAATTACTATTCTAACTCCAGGGGGTGCAACAGTAGGGTAAGTGTTGGATAGTATAGGGGTAAAAATTACTATTCTAACTCCAGGGGGTGCAACAGTAGGGTAAGTGTTGGATAGTGTAGTGTAATATTATGCGTTGTAATGGTAGGCGTTGTAATGGAATGCGTTGTAAAGGTAGTTTTTAAAAATGCGTTGTAGTGTCATGCGTTGTAAGTGTAGTGCGTTGTAATGGATTTTGCGTTGTAAAAAATGCGTTGTAAGTGTAGTGCGTTGTAAAAGTTGCGTTGTAAAGGTTGTTCCCCCCCCAGCCTTGGGATCCACCGGACACTCTGCACTGACTGCCTGTCAGCAACTTTCCTTCAGGCATCCATAGAAGTCCACGACGAAACCCGACGCAAGTTCACACCTATGCACCCGCAGCCTGTGGGCTAGGTAACTTGGGTACTTCGGTGCTCACAGGGGTAGTGACTATCCTAGGGTCTAGTTTACGAGTCTCGACTTTCTAGCTATACCAGAAGTGTCCTAAAACTGTTAATTTCTAACAACTACTATTTCTATCGACTTTTACGCATTACGCGTGAGTGTTTCCACTCTGCACCTGAATCCCGTGGGCCTCCCACTTCCTAACCTTTGGTAGTATAGTGTAGCCCCAGCGATTCCCTAGGCCTAGGCCTATCCTATTTCCGTGACAGTGGTCCTTATACCACTTACTTAGTATATGGTTTGCGTGGCCCCTAGGGCCTAACTGTATTACTTACCTGTGTGACTTAATGTATGCTTAAATAAGACTGTGTTGTACTTACATCTAATCTCATAAAGAGTGCTGAGGGTTTGACTAGAATAAATACACTTTATTTTATATATATATCTGTTGTGGTGTCCTTTCATTTGGTATTCAAGGGATTATATATGGTATCACAGCTGGCTTCACATGCCATTCAGAGTTTAGCCTAAGACTGCTCTTGTCCATGCTACCACTAGGATAGCTGGTCTATAAGGTTGACTTTACAACCAATCACCATAAGGGTATTTGGACTGATATAAGGTGTACACTAGAACTAGTGACATCATACATCAGGCCGACTTCTCACATTGGCAAACAGGTGTTTACAGGGCAAAATACACACAGCAGGATTCACTTCACATGCAAGGGGGGAGATAACATGGATGAGCCCGAAATCGGGGATGTCGTGAATACCCCTTACAATGGACAACCGAGCCAGTGCGATACTTGGGAGTAAAGATATATACAGACTCAGAAGTGGTCTTTAGAGAAAACTATGGGAGGGCAGTAAGAAACCTAGAAGAAGACATAGTACGATGGAATCGTCTGCCCTTATCACTTGTGGGGCGAGTGTTACTCATGAAGATGGTCATACTACCTAGATTTCTGTTCATGTTTACAAATATCCCACTGGTCCTTCTAAAATCATTTTTTAAAACAATCACATCACTACTAGTTAATTTAGCATGTGCAGGAAAACATGCAAGGGTTCGCTGGAATGTGCTCACACTTCCGTACAGTATGGGCGCCCTAGGCACACCAGACTTGGACTTGTATTACAGGGCAGCACAAAGTTATCACGCCCACTACTGGATACATGAGATCCCAGGGCTTCCCCATATGCAAATTGAAAGGATGGTTGTGGCTCCCCTCCCATCGCCAGCCCTCCTGTTGAAACCCTTTAACCGTATAACTGGGGCGCTGGACTCCCTAAATGCAGTTGCACATGTCTGGCAGCATTTACTTAAACTATACTATACTCCTCACTGACGCCAATAGCATGATGCCACTGGTTACCGTTATACGGGGAAAAAGTAGTTACTCATGCTCTACAATCTGAACATTAAAACAATAGGGGATATGTTCCTAGATGGCACAGTAAGAGAGTGGACGGACGTCAAAATGGGAGAACAGCAGAGCACAATGCTCACAAAATTCCATTATTATAGGATGAGACTAGCACTGAAAGACATGCAAGGGGACTAATTAGCAGAACCGCCTGACATGACTGCCCCCCCACATAATAAAGTCAGATACAACTGTAAAAATAGTTTCCAGTATTTACAAAATCATGCAGGACTACCGGAAAAATCAGTATACCAAAGCCAGATTAGAATGGCAGGCAGACTTGGGGGGGATCCTAGATGATTACAACCAGATGTGGCAAGGCACTGTGCGCAATATTCTCAATAAGCCCCTCTGTCACATATAGAAATATCAGATTGTGTGCTCCAAGGAAGTGGGCAGCCACTCATACCCACAAAAACGTACCAGTAAAAACAGGTCCTACAACAAAAGACACGTTATCCTGAGCACTACTTCTTGTATATTAGCGAAATCAAAGTCCAATCCGTCTTCTTCCAATTTCGTTGTTTATTCTTGAGATAGAGATATTTTCATTATAGGTTAATATCCATTCTTCCTTTACACGTCACAATTTTTCTTCAAAGTAACAACAATAGCCAACACGTGTTTCGTCAGATATTCAGTTTTTCTATTCCCGATATCAACTGTTTATAATAAAGTTCAGTGTAATCGCTGTGAGAAGGTGGCCTGATATATGCTGTCCACTAGTTCTAGTGGGCACCTTGTATCAGTCCAAACAACCCCTTATGGTGATAGGTTAAAGACAACCTTTATTGAAAGCTATCCTAGTGGTAGCTATGGAGAGCAGCCTTCAGGCTAAGTCTTGAAGGAATGTAAAGCAGCTTGTTTTACCAGTCTATAATCTCTTGAATGATCAAATGAAAGGACAACCACACCAGGTATATATTTAAAATATATGTATTTAAGATCAAACACACCCCTCTAGAGACTGGAGTTCGAAGTACTTAAGTTACAAGTGAGCAATCATCAGTAATAGCATAAATACACATTTGGGCCCTAGGGGCGTACCAAACCATATACCAAAAAAGTGGTATAAGAACCACGACTGAACTAGACACAAGGCCTAGAGCCTGTAGAATCACTGGGACCCCAAGGAACCACCCAAGGTAGGGACACAGGGGACCCACGGGGACTGTATAGCAGTGTGTAAACACAACCGCGGGTTCCCGTTATATTCTAGGGGCAATGTCGCGGTTGGAAATTTAAAGATTAGGGACACTTCTAATCAAGTCAGGACCAAACCCTTTTGGACTTAAGAAGTTCTAGGGCTAGCACCCACGGGAGCACCAGAGTACTCGAGTTACCTCACCCAGGGAAGCCAGGTGCATAGGTGTATTTTGGTGTCGGGTCGCGTCGTCGATTGCAATGGAAGCCTGCAAAGAACTGCTGCTGCCGTGAAGAGGAGAAGTGTCCGAAGAGATCCAAGCCTGGATCTAGGATGTAAGGAACCTGAAAGCAGAGGGGACAGAGTCTGGGTCACTAGCCAGTGACCGAGGGCAGGATGGACCAATGCCCACAGAAGTCGGGTGCTTCCGGTGAGTTGATGGGTGTCTTGACTCTTCAGCCACGAGGTCCAGGAGGCATCCACAAAGTCCACGTGCCGGATTCGAGCCGTCCCACAAAGTCTGTTGAGTGCTGCAGTGTCGGCGGCCAGATTGGACCCAACAAGCCTTGGCAACAGCAAGTCACAGGAATTCAGAGAAAGGACTGCGGTGCAGACCAGCAAGGTCTGAGCGACTCACCCAGCAAGGGTAAGTCAGGGCACGTCTGAAGCAACCAGGAAAGCCCAAGTAGAAAAGGAGTTGCCTTCGTGGGGACTTGCTAGCCAACGGGCTGGTGATCGCAAAGGAGCCTCGAGCGGTCGCACTTGAAACTGGCCCATGGGTCACTCGTGGAGTGGAGGCCAGCAATCTTTGGTGCAGAGGGTGCTCAAGGCTGGGGCTACTTGGAGCCCAAAGCACAACTGCAAGAAATCTCAGGAAGATGCTGTTGCTGCAAAAGATCATGGTGTCCAGGGGTCACGGTTCCAAGTCACCCACGATAGCCACGGGCCTCAGCTTTGCTGTGGACACAGGGTAGCCTCGGGGAAGTCTGGAAATCCATCTCTGGTGATGCAAAAACTTTGGCGTCCGGCAGGAGCTTCAGCGATGAAGTCCGGTCAGTTGCTTCTTTGGTGCCTGCCAAGCAGCGGAGTCACTCCTTGACCCCAAGGGAGATTTCTTCCGTCTTCTAGTCGTGATGGAAAGTCAAAGGTCCAGGATATATGATACAGAGTTTCGTCCTAGGGACTGGATTCCTATACTTATACTAAGTTTAGGGGATGGACTAACTCTAAGGCCCCACCTATGGGTGGGATTGGACAGAGGGGTGGTTACACCCATTTCCTTTGTCCAGTTTCGCGCCAGAGCAGGGGCAGGGGCAGGTAGCCCCTGCAACCGTTTTGAACTGGACTATGCACAGGGACACCAAGTGTGCCCCCAGTGCAGGACTTCAAAACACCAGAGAGTGCTCCCGCCCAGCCCCAATACACATCTGCCTGTCTGGGGAGGTGGTTACACCTCCCTTCGACAGGAAACCTATTGTCCAGGCCTCCCCTGCCAGAGTTTCGGTCAGCAGCAGGAGGCCAGACCAGTGTCTGTGGCAGAGGCATCCATTTTGTGATGCCAGGGCTCAGGAAAGTCCTACCTGGTTTGACCAGTGTCAACATGTCTCTCCCTCTACAAGGGTGGAATGCTACCCCCGCCGCCAGAACTGGCGGGGGGGGTAGTATTCCAATGTGTTTGACACCAAACACTGCATGTTTTGATGCAGCTATTTCAAAGTTAGCATTTAACGTGAGGTTATAATGCACTTAAGGGTATATGGTATGGCTGTATCACAGAACAGCCATAGGGAAGCTGCAGAGGGGCTCAGCTCATGCTTGGGCACCCTCTCACACTAAACCAAGCACTCTGCCTTCAGGATTGTTAAGGCCTGCCATAGGAGTGACTTATAGGTTTATATGTGTCTGTATATATATGTGGATATAGGTAGCCTATACCACTGTAAGGGGTGCAAGCACACCCTTACCCAGGCTGCAGTAGCAGACCTGTGGTGCCATTTTGGAGTGCTTCCCAGGGCTGGCATAATACATGCTTCAGCCCCTGGTAGGCCTCTGAGGTACCTATGCCCTAGGTACATAGTATACCATATACTAGGGGCTTATAAGGCACTCCAGAATCCAATTAGATATGTACCTAATGTACATGCAAACCATTTTAGAGAGGAAGCAACTAGGCTGTGGTCCTGATTAGCAGGGCCACAGCCAGACTAAGGTCGAAAAACAGTGAAACACCAGCAAAAAGTGGGGGTTATCATGTGAAGCAGATCCTACTCTCCTACAATCGCTATTCCTCTCTAGTCCTCCATCAAGGACGTTTGATAGTCAAAATTAAAATTCTGAATGCCGAATAGACGAGTGAGGAGCACTCTCCGTAACTCGGGTCACAAGATTTTTAACTTTGACTATCAAATGTCCTTGATGGAGGACTAGAGAGGAATAGCGATTATTTCTTTTATTTATTTACTTATATAGCGCATGAATCACCCCCGTAGGGGTATCTCGGTGCTTGCGGACGAGTAGCAAAATGCTAAAACTGTATGAGACGTCTTAGAATAGAAATGTTTTCAAGGACTTTCTAAAATGGAAATAGTCCGTACACTGCCTCAGTGTTAGCGGGAGTAAATTCCAGTTCCGTGGAGCATGGTAGGAAAAAATCTTCCCCCCGGTCCTGGCCTTGTTAACCCCTTCGCTGCCAGGCCTTTTCCCCCTCCTGTGCCAAGCCTTTTTTTGGCTATTTGGGGTAGTGCGTGCTTAGGCCCCTGTAACTTTTTGACCACATTAGGTATCCACGCCAAATTTGCGTCCTTTTCTTCCAACATCATGGGGATTCTAAAGGTACTCAGGGTTTGTGGATTCCCCTGGAGGGGTCACAGAAATGAGCCAAAATCCAGCAAAATTTTGTTTTTTTTCGGAAAAATTGGAAAAACGGGCTGCAAATGAAAGCATCTGGGTTTTTCCCTGCAAATGTTATCAAAAAACGGTGCATGGGGTTGAAATCACCATTTTCCCAGCTTTTCGGGGATACCAGACTTTTGTCAGAAACCCAACGTTTTTTTACACAGTTTTGGCATTTTTCTGGGACATAGCCCATTTTTGCTATTTTTTGTGCTTTTGACCTCCTTCCAGTTAATGGCAGAAATGGGTACAAAAGCAATAATGGATCCTGGAAAGCTATACATTTTCGAGAAGAAGACAAAATTCTGAATTCAGCAAGGGGTCATTTGTGTAGATCCATCAAGGTTTTTTTATAGAAACAAACAGTTAAATATAGGATAAATTGAAAATTAGTTGAAAAAACAGCCTTTTGTGTCAACGTTTTCAACTGTAACTTCTTCTAATTATGACAGCTCTTTGAAAGCAATATACCGTTGCATCCGCTGGACATTACTGGTTGTGGGGATATATAGGACTTGTAGGTTCACCGAGACCCCGACGAACCCAGAGCCAAAAACTGAGCAGCAACTTGCAATGGTTTTTTATGTATCGGGTATATAGTAATTATTCTGTAAAAATGTGTACATGGAAAAATCGGTATGAAAGACACCTATGTATTTCTGAAATGGGAACAAAATATAGAGTTTAGAAACAGTAGATATTTTCACATTTCTGAAATTGGGAATACTCATACTAGCATGAGAATTATCAGTCATTTTTTAGAATGACTTATTTTTTACACAATGTCTTTCATTTGGAAGGCAAAAATGCATCGAAAGTCAATAGATAATAACAGTTCCTTTACAAACCTGAATTACCCTAAGTCTCCCGATAAAAATGGTACCTCACTTGTGTGGGTAGGCATAGTGCCCGCGACAGGAAACGGCGCAAAACGCAACGTGGTCACAACTCAATATCGCAGTGAAAATGTACCCTTTTTTGGCAAAGTGCCTAGCTCTAGTTTTTTAACCCTAGCTCTGCGGGCACCTTGGGAAACCTAGCAAACCTATACATTTTTGAAAACTAGACACCCAGGGGAATCCAGGATGGGGTGACTTGACTGCCTCCCACCAGGGTCTGTTACCCAGAATCCCTTGCAAACCTAAACATTTTTCAAAAAAAACAAATTTTCCCCACATTTCTGTAGTGGAAAGTTCCGGAATCTGCGTGGATCCACAAATTTCCACCCACCCCGCGTTCCCCAAAGTCTTACGAGAAAAACGGTACCTCACTTGTGTGGGTCGGCCTAGTGCCCGCGACAGGAAACGGCGCAAAACGCAACGTGGTCACACCTCAATTTCGCAGTGAAAAATGACCCTTTTTTGGCAAAATGTCTAGCTGTAGTTTTTGAACCCTAGCTCTGCGGGCACCTTGGGAAACCTAGCAAACCTATACATTTTTGAAAACTAGACACCCAGGGGAATCCAAGATGGGGTGACTTGACTGCCTCCCACCAGGGTCTGTTACCCAGAATCCCTTGCAAACCTAAAACATTGTAAAAAAAAACACATTTTCCCCACATTTCTGTCATGGAAAGTTCCAGAATCTGCGTGGATCCACAAATTTCCACCCACCCTGCGTTCCCCAAAGTCTTACGAGAAAAACGGTACCTCACTTGTGTGGGTCGGCCTAGTGCCCGCGACAGGAAACGGCGCAAAACGCAACGTGGTCACACCTCAATTTCGCAGTGAAAAATGACCCTTTTTTGGCAAAATGTCTAGCTGTAGTTTTTGAACCCTAGCTCTGCGGGCACCTTGGGAAATGTTAGAAGGCGACCTCAGAGGGGCCCGGAGGGGCACTGACTAGCCTGAGGTCAACCCTCAAGGTATCGTAGCCGGGCACTGGCGGGAGACTCCTCAGGGGAGGAATCTCGTATCTAGGATCGTACACTCGGCACCACACGACAAAGAGACACCACACCGGGAGTTCTTAAGAACAAATCTTTATCAGATCGGAGTCGTAGGATCTTTATGATCAGCAAGGCAAATATATACAAGTGGAGCACGGGCTCACAGAGTCTCGGGGGGGTAGGAGGTAGCGGGACAGTCTTTGGGGATATGGATCAAATGCAGGGGCGTACCCGGCGCACAGCTCACAATCCTCGAGCTGGGGGATACACTTGTCATCGTCGGGGTCCGGCGGGACCAAGAGAGTCTGTGGGAGCCGCGAGTCACTCAGCAGGGCTCAAGCACAAGTCGGAGGTCTTACGATCTTTTCGGAGAGCCGCGAGTCACTCAGCAGGGCTCAAGCACAAGTTCGGAGGTCTTACGATCTTCAGGGAGCCGCGTGTCACTCAGCAGGGCTCAGGTGTTTCCAAAGGCGAATCTGCCGGATAGTCCCAAAGCACCCCTTGTTATAGGACGACTCCTCTTTGATGTCCGGAGTCTGTGCAGGCAGGGGTCTTGTCACCTGGGGGTCGTATTTCGGGGTTTCCTGCCATTGTCTTTTGATCCTTTCAGGGCCGGGTCGGGAGGAGTCCCTGACACCCAGCAGGCGTGGAGCCAGCCCTCGGGGAGGCCGGCGGGCCGATCGAAACCCACCTTCCCAGGGGAGCTCAGAGGTGCGATGGAAACTGCTCCTCCCTCTCTCATCCCAATGGGAGCGCGATGTCCCCCAGCCGGAGTGGCGCCTCTAGGCCAGGGTCGCGCTGGGGCCGGGCGGCCATCATGGTGCATGAAGTGGGCACGCGGGCCCGGTGTGGCCGAAAGGAGGAAGGCCACGGACGGGGAAGTCCGGGTCGGGTGTGTGTGTGTTCAGGTGGGAAGGATCGGCTAGGCCGTGTGCTCGGGGGCTGCGTGAGGTGCATGGGTCAGGTTATGTGGTGCGGGGACAGGGATGGCTATGCTACGAGGCCGGGTCTAACACGCGTCCCCCCCAGCTGAAAGCCGGAGAGAACTACCCATCCTCTTGGGGGTTCTCTTCACTGAGGCGGAAGAACCAGGAGAGGCCATCGGTGTTGGCGTGGTCAGTACCAGGCCGATGTTCCACGGTAAAATCCATCCCCTGGAGGGAGATTGACCACCGCAGTAGTTTGGAGTTTTCTCCTCGCATCTGCATGAGCCATCGCAAGGGGCGATGGTCGGTTTGGACTTTGAAATGGGTGCCGAACAGATAGGGGCGTAACTTCTTGAGGGCCCAGACTACGGCGAATGCCTCGCGCTCGATGGTGCTCCATCTCTGTTCTCTGGGCAACAGCCTTCGGCTGAGGAAGGCTACGGGCTGGTCTAGGCCTTGGTCATTCACCTGGGACAGGACGGCCCCAATTCCATGCTCGGAGGCGTCCGTTTGTACCACAAACTCCTTGGAGTAGTCGGGAGCCTGAAGGACGGGGGCTGTGCACATGGCCGTTTTTAGGGCATCGAACACCTCTTGGCAGGCAGGGGTCCACTGCACTTTCTTGGGCTGTTTCTTGGACGTGAGTTCCGTGAGGGGACCGACTAGGCTGCCGTACCCCCGGATGAATCTCCGGTAGTAGCCCGTGAGGCCCAGAAAGGCTCGGACCTCCGTTTGGGTAGTGGGGGGTTCCCAGGCTAGGATGGCGTCGATCTTGGGCTGTAGAGGGGCGACCTGGCCGCTTCCGACCTGGTGCCCCAGGTAGACTACCGAACCTTGCCCAATCTGGCACTTGCTGGCTTTCACGGTGAGGCCTGCCTGGCGCAGGGCGGTTAGCACCCTCCGGAGGTGCTGGAGGTGCTCACTCCATTCGGAACTGAAAACTGCGATATCATCTAGATAGGCAGCGCTGAATTTTTCCAGCCCGGCCAGGACTCTATTTACCAGTCGCTGGAAGGTGGCCGGGGCATTTTTCATCCCGAAGGGCATCACGCGAAAGCGATAGTGCCCATCCGGGGTGGAGAAGGCGGACCGTTCCTTGGCTCCTTCTGTGAGCGCAATTTGCCAGTAGCCGCAGGTGAGATCGAAGGTGCTGAGGAACCGAGCAGCCCCGAGTCGGTCAATGAGCTCGTCGGCTCGGGGAATGGGGTGGGCATCGGCTCTGGTGACTTCATTGAGTCCCCGGTAGTCCACGCAGAAGCGGAGTTCTGGGGCGACACAGGGGGCAGCTGCTTTCGGGACCAGGACCACGGGGCTGGCCCAGGGACTGTCGGAGGGTTCGATCACTCCTAAGGTCAACATCTTCGAGACCTCGGCTTGAATGCAGGACCGGACCCGATCAGGGACTCGGTAGGCGCGGTGTTTCACCGGTGGGCTGTCTCCGGTGTCCACGTCATGGACACACCAGTCGGTGACTTGGGGGACCAGGGAGAATAGGTCGGAAAACTGCCCTAGGAGCTGGCGGCAATCCTCACGTTGCTGGGAAGTGAGGGATGGGGAGAGGTTCACTCCCTCTACGGAGCCATCCTTCTCTTTGGTACACAGGAGATCAGGGAGGGGATCCGACTCCTCCTCGGCCCCGTCATCGGTGGCCAGCAGGAGGCTCAGCTCTGTCCGCACAAAGTGAGGCTTGAGGCGGTTCACGTGGAGGACCCGGAGGGGGTCCCGTGGTGACTGGACGTCCACCAAGTACGTGACCTGGCTCTTCCGCTCAATCACTTTGAAGGGCCCGGTCCATTTATCCTGGAGGGCGCAGGGTTTCACGGGGGCCATGACCCATACCTGCTGGCCCGGCTGGAACTCGACCAGAGTGGCATTCTGGTCGTACCAGCGCTTCATCTCTTCCTGGCTCGCCTCCAGGTTGGCCTCGGCCATCTCTCGGAACTTCCTAGTCTGGTTTCGGACGGTCAGGACGTATCGGAACACATCTCGGGAGTGGCCTCGGGGCGCCGCCTCTCACCCTTCCTTGACCAGGCTCAGGGGCCCCCGGACGGGGTGCCCGTAGAGTAACTCAAAGGGGCTGAACCCCAAGGATTTCTGGGGAACTTCCCGGTAGGCGAACAGGAGGCAGGGGAGCAGGACGTCCCACTTACGCCGGAGGGGCTCTTCCAGGCCCGCGATCATCCCTTTCAGAGTCCAGTTAAACCGCTCTACCAGGCCGTTTCCTTGGGGGTGGTACGGGGTGGTGAACTTATAGGACACTCCACATTGTTGCCACAGGGACGTCATGTATCTGGAGATGAAGTTTGTACCGCGATCGCTCACGACCTCGCGGGGAAAACCCATACGGGAAAAGATTCCCATCAACGCCCGGCCCACCACGGGGGCGGTGACGGTGCGCAGGGGTATGGCTTCAGTGTATCGGGTGGCATGATCCACCAGGACGAGGATAAAGCGGTGCCCTTGGGAGGTTGGGGGGTCCAGGGGCCCCACGATGTCGATCCCGACCCGTTCAAAAGGGGTACTGATGACAGGGAAGGGTTGGAGGGGAGCGCTGCGCTTTCCTCCGCTCTTCCCACTAGCCTGGCACGTGGGACAGGACTTGCAGTGGGCTTCTACATCCGCTTTCATTCTGGGCCAGTAGAAGTGAGTCACGAGGCGACTGTAGGTTTTGTCCTGGCCCAAGTGGCCTGCGAGGGGGACGTCGTGGGCCAAGCCCAGGAGGAGGTCTCGGAAGCGTAGGGGTACCACCAGCACCCGGGCGGATCCTAGCTCCACCGACTTCTGCTCGCTGTACAAAAGGTCATTCTCCCAATACACCCGGTGCGTTCCAGTTTGGTCGCCCTAGGCCTGGGCCTCTGCTTGTTGCCGGGGCCCGACCAGGGAAGGACAGGTAGCCTGCTCTCGGCAGAACTCCTCTCGGGAGGGGCCCCCCTCGTGGCGCCACTTGGCCAACTCGGGCAGATCGCCTAACTCGGTGACCTGTGCGGAGTCGGAAGGTGGGGGTTCGTAATTGGCGACCGACCCTCCTTGTGGGGGGATGTGGGGACCCTCGGCGGGGACCATCCTGTCTTCAGTGGTCGGGGCGTCGTCGACTTCCCCAAGGGGGGTCAGTCGGGCTGCCATGGATCGGGTGGTGGCGCACACCCACTCAGGGAGACCCATCATCCCTAGGTGGGTCTTGTGCTCGACTTGTTTCCAGGGGGAACTTTCCAGGTCGTTCCCCAGAGACAGTCGACTGGCTGGGAGGTTCTCACTGCGACTTTCAGTTTACCGACCACCCCTCCCCACTCAAAAGGCACCAGGGCTACCTTACACAGACTTTCCGTATTGTCAGCGGAAATTACTGGGCAAAAGACGTTGGGGAGGACCTGGTCTTCGTTGACCAAATGACTGAGGACACCGGTGATGCTGGCCCCGGTGTCACGAAGGGCCTCTACTTGGTGGCCATTGATCTTTACGAGCTGCCCATATTTCTTCGTGTTGGAGGGCAGGAGGCTTCCAGGGACCATTTCTCTATCTCCTAAGGATACTAGGGCCATGGCTGCGGGTTCCCATTCTACGGTCTCCTCAACCTCCTCCCCCAGTGCTACATTGGCTATCTGTCTAGCGGGGGGTGCTGCCCGGGTGAGGTGTGGGGCCATGGGGCATTCAGGGTCGTTGGCGTAATGCCCGGGCTTCTGACAACGGAAACAAGTGATGGTCACCCGGTGCCCCCGTCTCATGGGGGGCCGGATACAGCTGGTGGGGTTGCCGGGAAAGGCGGAGGTTGGGTTTTCGGCGGACTGGACTGGGACTCTCTCTGCCCTCCCTGGTTCCCCCCCCCCTCTCTGGCGGGGTGGTCCCTGACTGGCTCGGGGGTACTCTCCTACAGGGCCCCGGGAGACCCGGGTGTTTGTCCAGCGATCCGCCTCGACAGCCAGCTTTCTCGGATCTGTGAGCTTGCTGTCGAGCAAATGCTGGCGCAGTTCCACAAAGCAGTTCGCAGCCAGGTGTTCCCACAACATAAGGTCGGTTAGTTCTTCTAGGGTGGTTACCTTGCTGCCCTTGATCCACCCATCGAATGCGCGGCTGAAGAAGTTTACATACTCCACCCAGGTGGTGCCCAGGATCTTCCTGCAGTCCCGGAACCGCTGGCGGTACATCTCCGGGGTGAGGCCGTACCTGGTGAGGAGGGCCTCTTTCATGTGGTTGTAGGAGGTCTGCAGAAAGGTTGGTAGGTCGAGCAGGGTGTCTCTCCCTTCGCTCAGGAATCGTCCCCACAACCCGGCCCCCCAATCCTTCTGCGGGACCCGATGGGAGGTCATGGCGACCTCGTATGCCCTGAACCACTGTTGAATGTCATCGTTTTTGTAATATTCTTTGACCACATCCTTGGGGATGTGGACCTTCTGCTCCGCCGGGGAGGCCGCCTCTCGGTTTCCCGGGGGCCGCGCTTCTTCGCTTTTTGCTTTTAGCTCCATTTCCTTCAAGCTGCGTTCGTGCTCCAGTTGAAGTCTCCTTCCTTCGTGTTCCCGTTGGAGTTTCTTCTCTTCTAGTTCTCCTTGCACTCGCATCTGTTCTACTGCTAGCTTTTTCTCGGCTAATTTCAACTCGCCCTCGATTTTGAGTTTGGCTAATTCGAGTTCGTGATGGCGACTTCTTTCTCTGTCTGCGAATTCCTCCGGGGATAGGCCCCCGTCTGGTACGAAGCTTCGCACCTGGTTGCTGCTGCGTTCTCCTTGGGAGGGTCCAGCTTCGTCGTGGGGCTCCACCGCTCCTTCTGGGCGGGGGGCTCCAGAATCCACCCAAGCTTTCAGTGCCTTCTGCATATCTTCTTTGGTGTTGAGACCAGTGGTAGCGATTTTGAGTTCTTTGCAGAATTGCTTCAGTTCTCGGTGTGTGTACTCCTCCAGTTGTTCCGCCTGGAACACGGTACTGGTGTCGTTTTCTGTGAGAACCACGGCGTTTCCTTCTGCCATCTTTGTCGGTAGTGCGTCAGCCGTTCACGGTACGATCTCCAGATTATGGGCCCGAATCCCGTCGCTTGCCACCAATGTTAGAAGGCGACCTCAGAGGGGCCCGGAGGGGCACTGACTAGCCTGAGGTCAACCCTCAAGGTATCGTAGCCGGGCACTGGCGGGAGACTCCTCAGGGGAGGAATCTCTTATCTAGGATCGTACACTCGGCACCACATGACAAAGAGACACCACACCGGGAGTTCTTAAGAACAAATCTTTATCAGATCGGAGTCGTAGGATCTTTATGATCAGCAAGGCAAATATATACAAGTGGAGCACGGGCTCACAGAGTCTCGGGGGGGTAGGAGGTAGCGGGACAGTCTTTGGGGATATGGATCAAATGCAGGGGCGTACCCGGCGCACAGCTCACAATCCTCGAGCTGGGGGATACGCTTGTCGTCGTCGGGGTCCGGCGGGACCAAGAGAGTCTGTGGGAGCCGCGAGTCACTCAGCAGGGCTCAAGCACAAGTCGGAGGTCTTACGATCTTTTCGGGGAGCCGCGAGTCACTCAGCAGGGCTCAAGCACAGGTTCGGAGGTCTTACGATCTTCAGGGAGCCGCGAGTCACTCAGCAGGGCTCAAGCACAAGTTCGGAGGTCTTACGATCTTCAGGGAGCCGCGAGTCACTCAGCAGGGCTCAGGTGTTTCCAAAGGCGAATCTGCCGGATAGTCCCAGAGCACCCCTTGTTATAGGACGACTCCTCTTTGATGTCCGGCGTCTGTGCAGGCAGGGGTCTTGTCACCTGGGGGTCGTTTTTCGGGGTTTCCTGCCATTGTCTTTTGATCCTTTCAGGGCCGGGTCGGGAGGAGTCCCAGACACCCAGCAGGCGTGGAGCCAGCCCTCGGGGAGGCCGGCGGGCCGATCGAAACCCACCTTCCCAGGGGAGCTCAGAGGTGCGATGGAAACTGCTCCTCCCTCTCTCATCCCAATGGGAGCGCAATGTCCCCCACCTGGAGTGGCGCCTCTAGGCCAGGGTCGCGCTGGGGCCGGGCAGCCATCATGGTGCATGAAGTGGGCACGCGGGCCTGGTGTGGCCGAAAGGAGGAAGGCCACGGACGGGGAAGTCCGGGTCGGGTGTGTGTGTGTTCTGGTGGGAAGGATCGGCTAGGCCGTGTGCTCGGGGGCTGCGTGAGGTGCATGGGTCAGGTTATGTGGTGCGGGGACAGGGATGGCTATGCTACGAGGCCGGGTCTAACAGGAAACCTAGCAAACCTATACATTTTTGAAAACTAGACACTCAGAGGAATCCAGGATGGGGTGACTTGACTGCCTCCCACCAGGGTCTGTTACCCAGAATCCCTTGCAAACCTAAAAAATTGTCAAAAAAAACACATTTTCCCCACATTTCTGTGGTGGAAAGTTCCGGAATCTGCGTGGATCCACAAATTTCCACCCACTCCGCGTTCCCCAAAGTCTTACGAAACAAACGGTACCTCACTTGTGTGGGTCGGCCTAGTGCCCGCGACAGGAAATGGCGCAAAACGCAACGTGGTCACACCTCAATTTCGCAGTGAAAAATTACCCTTTTTTGGCAAAATGAATAGCTGTAGTTTTTGAACCCTAGCTCTGCGGGCAACTTGGGAAACCTAGCAAACCTATACATTTTTTAAAACTAGACACCCAGGGGAATCCAGGATGGGGTGACTTGACTGCCTCCCACCAGGGTCTGTTACCCAGAGTCCCTTGCAAACCTAAAAAATGGTCAAAAAAAACAAATTTTCCCAACATTTCTGTGGTGGAAAGTTCCGGAATCTGCGTGGATCCACAAATTTCCACCCACCCCGCGATCCCCAAAGTCTTACGAGAAAAACGGTACCTCACTTGTGTGGGTCGGCCTAGTGCCCGCGACAGGAAACGGCGCAAAACGCAGCGTGCTCCCACCTCAATTTCGCAGTGAAAAATGACCCTTTTTTGGCAAAAAGTCTAGCTGTAGTTTTTGAACCCTAGCTCTGCGTGCACCTTGGGAAACCTAGCAAACCTATACATTTTTGAAAACTAGACACCCAGAGGAATCCAGGATGGGGTGACTTGACTGCCTCCCACCAGGGTCTGTTACCCAGAATCCCTTGCAAACCTAAAAAATTGTCAAAAAAACACACATTTTCCCCACATTTCTGTGGTGGAGAGTTCCGGAATATGCGTGGATCGACAAATTTACACCCACCCCGCGTTCCCCAAAGTCTTACGAGAAAAATGGTACCTCACTTGTGTGGGTTGGCCTTGTGCCCGCGACAGGAAACGGCGCAAAACGTAGTGAGGTAACATCAAAATTGCCTATCTCAAAACCACCTGGTTTTTGGCCCGGTGCTCGGCGGCCATCTAGGGAAACCTACCAAACCCATACATTTCTGAAAACTAGACACCCGGGGGCTTCCAGAGAGGTATGGCATGCGTGGATCCCCAAACGTTTCCTTACCCAGAATCCCCTGCAAACCTCAATTTTAGCTGAAAAAATCACTTTTTTCACACATATTGGTGTGGGAAAGTTGTGGCATCACCGTGCTCACTCAAATTTCCCACCTCCCAGCGTTCCCCTAGGTCTCCCGGTAAAAATGGTGCCTCACTTGTGTGGTAGGCCCAAGAACCCGCGACAGGCAAGGGCCCAAAACGTAGTGAGGTGACATCAAAAGTGCCTATCTCAAAACCACCTGGTTTTGCAAGGGGGGGTCACCTTGGTTTTTGGCCCGGTGCTCGGCAGCCATCTAGGGAAACCTACTAAACCCATACATTTCTGAAAACTAGACACCCGGGGGCTTCCAGGGAGGTATGGCTTGCGTGGATCCCCCAACGTTTCCTTACCCAGAATCCCCTGCAAACCTCAATTTTAGCTGAAAAAAATCACTTTTTTCACAAATTTTTGTGTGGGAAAGTTGCGGCATCACCGGGCTCACTCAAATTTCCCACCACCCAGCGTTCCCCTGGGTCTCTCGGTAAAAATGGTACATGTTCTTTGCAGCAGGCACATTAACCCTCTGTGCTACCTTTCCAGGAGTCAACCCTTCCACTACACAAAACTCCATCTCTTTCTAGGAAGAACATTAATCACCAAAGTTATCATGACATTTTAATTGTTTCAGAAAATTGCTCGAGGCCAGGAAGGAGGCAGCAAGTTTTTTTCAAACCATAATATACTTGCAAACACTACGCACCCACCCAAAATAGGTACCCAGTGAGGTCACACCGTTGGCATCGCCCTAACCTGCTCAAGGTTCATGTGACCTCAGTGACAGAGTCACAGCAACTGGATCACAGTTGCTCTAGGGTGTGCTGCTTCGTAGGCCTGCCCGCAAGACTGGAGATGAACTTCAGTATGGATTGTGGTGGACAGGCCTTCAAGGTTAACCCACAATTGACACCACTAGGGTACACCTGCTTGTGCTAAGACATCAAGCCTTCTAAGGTCTAGTGGGGCCTTCTACGGTCTAGCATGGGAATGTGCTCCCTCAGTACAGTGGTGTGGTGGACTGGTCAGGAATGCTGAACCCGGTTCCCCAGTTCCAAATTCCACAGCTCTGGCCATAGTGCCACATCCCCACTGAACACCATACTTGCCCACTGAGAGAAACTCGCACTGCCTTCAGCTATAACCTAATTGTGCCCGCTATAAACACTTGGATGTGGCTCAATTCAAATTATGCACTTGATAAGAGTAATATGCTGCCTAAAAAAAAAAAAAAGCAACCACTCCTAGGGAATGCAAAGCATGTGAAATGTAAGCAGAAACAACATGGTTACCTAAACGATCTCTCACTAACTATTCAGAAATCAGCGAGTGGTTTCACCTGAAAAGTTATGGACATGACTACAGGGCCCTGAAGGGAACCGTTTCATTGTCCATTGCTTACATCCTTACAAAACGTAAGCAGTGTGGTATAAAAAGACCACATCCATAAACACAGAGCCATGGTGCACATTGTGTTTTCCAATCCACCCATCAACCAGGTATTGCAGTACCTCCAGCAATGGTACACTCTCCCAACCTGGAAACAACAATGCTGTTCAAAGAAAGACAAAACGAAAGTAGCACTTCACTGGCAAACTCTGTAAAGTGATGCTGGTGTATTTGGATGTAAAAAAAACAATCTGGCCACTTTGCAACCCCTCTGTCTTGCTTTATTTAGTTAGGTATTTAATTCTCATATAAGAAATTCTATTTCTCTACATGCTGCTGCACTTTGGATTAGAAAAATTCAAAAGAAGGGCATTTCTCGGCATTTTTGGATCCATTTCAAAGGGAAGCAACTAGAAAGACGAGCGTTTTTCGATTTTGGATCCATTTCACAGGGAAGCAACAACAGGCACACACGAACGAAGCCGAGCCTCGTGGCATGCCTGGGCCTTCCATAGTGCCCCCACCCTAACCCAAACCCACCGATGCAAAAATCCCCCCTCCCCAGCCCCAAAACTCACCTTCACTCTCCGACGCGCAGGAAGCAAATGGCTTCCTGCGCCTCGGAGAACAAAGGGGAAACCTCCAATGACGTCAGCGCGGCTCGCGCGCTGACGTCATTGATGACGCGGGGGGGGGCGGGGGGAGGCAGGGGAAGGTCTTCCCCTGCCTTCCCAGTAAAAAAAAAAAAGATCGACCACTCACGGGGGGAGCACCAGCGCTTCCCCCGCGGGTGGGTGCCATGACGAGCTGGACTCGTCATGGGCACAGCGCGACTGTGCTCCATGACGAGTCCAGCTCGTCATGGGCACAGAAAGGGTTAATACGCGGGACTTTAAGTAGGGATTTAGAGCTGGAACGCAGGTCTCTAAGGGAAGTGTATTGGCTAAGCTTCTCCACCAAATATGTTGGCCCGGTGCCGTATGCTGCCTTATGGGTGATGCAGCAGATCTTAAATTTTATTCGCTTGCGCACCCGGAGCCAGTGCAGCTTCCGCAGTAGCGGGTTCAACGGAGATCGATAGGGGGAATTCAGTACCAGACGTGCTGCTGTATTTTGCACCACGATCCAACACAGCCTCATTGGCTGATATCAGTAAAGCATTGCAATAGTCAGATTGACTAATGACTAGTGACTGGATAAGAGTCTTCCGTGTGTGGTCTGAAAGAAACAGAAATACTCGCCTCAGAAGACGTAATACATGAAAGCATGAGCTTACCGTTTGAGACACCTGCTCCTTCATGTTTAAACTCTGCTCAATGCGCACCCCAAGATTCTTTACTAATGCCTTTGAGGCGATGGGGCACCCAACTCCCTGGGCCACCATTCTGGTGTCCACAGCAAGGTGGCTTCTCCAAAGAGCATAATCTCTGTTTTCCCGGCATTTAACTGGAGATAGTTGGTACTCATCCACTGAGATATTGCTAGCATGCCGGTAGAGAAGTTGGTCCGGGCTGTTGTGGAGTGTTTATCAAAGGAGAAGGTAAGCTGGGTGTCATCCGCATAGGATATTGGAACAAATACATATGTCCTCATAAGGTTGGCCAAGGGAGCTATGTAGATGTTGAATAAGGTAGGGCTTAAACAAGATCCCTGCGGGACTCCCTTGGACAACTTCCTGGACTTGGACATATAGGGACCCAAGCTAAGTGTCTGGGAGCAGTCAGAGAGGAAGCTGGTCATCCATTGCAATGCCTTTCCTTTTAGCCCAGAGTCCTCTAATCTTCTGAGCAGAATTTGATGGTTGACGTGTCGAATGCCGCCGAGAGATCTAATAGCACCAGTAGGGTGGATTGTCCTCTATCTAGTGCTAGCCTAGTATTGTCCGTGACTGCCACTAGGGCTGTCTCCGTACTATATTTCAGCCTGAAGCCTGATTGTGACACATCCAGGCAATCTGACGCTTCGACATAAGCCGATAAATGCTTGTTGATATGTTTTTCCAGCATTTTGCTCAGGAGCGGTATGAAGGATATAGCTCGCAGGTTAGATAGATCTTTCACAGAGGCCTTGGTGTTTTTACGTAGTGGAATGACCTGTGCTGCCTTCCATTCTGAAGGTAAATGACCTTCCTTTAGTGATGCATTCAGAAGGGAACAGATAGGAGCAGACAGTTGTTTTGAGAGGCTCGCCGACAGGGCCGGCTTTAGCGCTGGTGGCGCCCAGTGCGACAATGTTAGTTGGCGCCCCCAATGACCACCGCCACCATGGATTCTCTCACTAGCACCCTTTAACAGTGACCAAGTCTCCATAACCACTCTCTCTCAGATTC
Organism: Triturus cristatus; assembly: GCF_964204655.1. Taxonomy (NCBI): domain Eukaryota; kingdom Metazoa; phylum Chordata; class Amphibia; order Caudata; family Salamandridae; genus Triturus; species Triturus cristatus. The sequence continues at coordinate 1,181,510,866 of NC_140581.1, read as the reverse complement.
TAGGAAATCGCAAATTACCACCAACTTCAAGTTGGTGGTAATTTGGGATTCCTTAAAGCAATATCGCAATTTGCGATGGCTACAAGACTAGTTTTTACAGATTCATAAATTGCGACTCCCTAACTGCATTCGCAATTTAGGTAATTGCAAATAATTGCGATTACCCATATTGTGAATTCTTAAACCTTGATACATTGCTAAAAACCTTTTGGATATTTCAAACAGGCCGATTCTGCGCATCGGCCCTTTTGCGATCGCAAAATGCGTTGATACAGCTGGCCCTAAAAGTGTAGGAGTCACATGTCATCCATACTGGTAGGCAGTATAGTTTAGGAGTGCTTGGTGTGGAGAAGCACAAACTCAGAGTCGAAAAAGAAACAGCATTGTTTGGAGTTTTCGTTAATAATAAGAATTGCGATTCTCCTATTAACATGACCAGAGAATGTGGATTTCATTAAAGACACGGAGGCTAACATTATGCTTATCACTTTTAATGCGTCACCAAGCAGCCGCATACATCATAAAGTAGGTGTTCCAAATAGAACGTTAACAATAATAAAAGGCATGAGCCCACAACATTCAGCCTCTTTTAAATCGCGAAAACAGGATAAATTCGTTAAAATCCTTTGAACTTTAAGGAATGAAGGGATGAAATAACATCTTGATAAAACGTAGAACATCATCGAAGGCAGGATACCGAGGATGAAGGAGAAAAGTTCGAGTCCAGAAGTCATTAGAGATTATCAGCAAAAAAGGGAGTCGTGTGAGTAAAAATTGATAAAATAAAAGACTAGGGTATGAGCAATCAAAGAGATTAGTACAAGTGTAACAAGAGCAAAAAGACTGATGTCAGGTCAACAATGTGTTTAATAGCATAAAATTGATGTCAAGTCAACAATGTGTTTAATATCTCGAATAATAAACAGTAGATAATTTCTATAGAAGGATAAAAACCTCTAGTGGGAAAGAGGAGGGAGGGATAATGTTAGCCTCCGTGTCTTTAATGAAATCCAGATTCTCTGGTCATGTTAATAGGAGAATCGCAATTTCATTACAAGACCGGAGGCTACCCTTATGCTTGTTGGTAGCTTTGTAATACTACGTCGGACACATGAGGAATAGGTTTGCAATAATGATGAGCAAAAGTTCTAGCATTAGACCAGTCAGCAGCCTTGAGGATATCGTCCAACTTACCTCCGGACCAGAATGACTTACTGGCCATTGCACCTCTGATAGAGTGGGGTTTGAAGATATTAAGGTCGATACGTGCTAGAAATAGAACTGGAAGAGATAGGTTTGTGGGGTTTAACAAAGGAGATGAGTAATTGCGTCGCAGTAGGAGGACGAAGAGAATTCATTCTAGAATCGTATTCTTTCATACAGTCAACCACACAGAGTTTAGGGTAGGAATCAAAACGAGGGTAAAAGATGGAATTTGACATGGTCTTGTTTCTTTTGAAGAGATCAAAGTTTACTCCGAACATGTTATAAGATCTATTCGATATTTCAAGAGCTTTGACATCGGAGACTCTATGATAGGAAATTAGGCAAAGTAAGGTAGCGAGTTTAATGGAAAGGTTTTTATTGTTTAGGAGCGTATTAATAGGCCAGTTCGAAAAAAGGTCAAGGATTAAGTTGACATCCCAGAGGGATTGATATCTGGGTCTAGGAGGTCTTCTGAGTCTGATGCTTTTGAGAACTCTGCAGATAATTGCGTTTTTACCAATTGTCTTACCGTTGACGAGGGAATGACCAGCGGAGATGGCAGATCTATAACAATTGATAGATCTATAATTAAGGCCTCTTTTGAATTGTTCTACCAGACAATTGATTATGTCAACGATAGGCGCTTGAACGGAATCCAGGTTCCTTTCTAGCACCAACGAACCCAAGATTTCCAAATGTTGTTGTATCGGTAGTGTGTGCCGGGGGCCCAAGATTCGCCGAGGAGAATTGAAGCTGTAGACGAAAGTCCTGAGAGGTCATTGGATCTCCTGACACTCTCCAGGCAAGAAGGTTCAGTTTCCCTGATTGAACCATGGGGTGAAGATGACCGTCTATGTCTGTAAGAAGGTCCACAAGGAAGGGAATTAGGAATGGAAGGTCGTAGCTCATCTCTAGGGCAGTTGGGAACCAGGCTTGAGAGGGCCAAAAGGGAGTGATTAGTACGATCGAGCATCGATGGAGTCTGACTTTCTGGAGCACTCTCTGAATCATGGAAAAGGGGGGAAAGGCGTACCTTTTTTAGCCTTGCCAAGGTTGCAGGAAGGCATTCACTGCCAGAGCACCCGGGTCTGGCATCCAACTGTAATAATTCTCGATTTGGAAGGTTAGTCTGCTGGCAAAGAGATCTAATTCCAAAGGACCCCAGAAGCTGTTGAGGGAATTGAAGACGGAAACAATGAGTTTCCAGTCGCTGAAGTCTAGGAGGAATCTTGAGTTCCAGTCTGCGGATACATTGGATTTGCCTGGGAGATATTAGGCTTTTAGAGATATTTTGTGTTCCAAGCAGAACATCCAAAGTTTCTTGGCTAGATTGGAGAGGTCTGCAGATTTGGTTCCACCTAGCCGATTTATGTAGGCGACGGCGGAGATATTGTCCATTTTTAGGATGATGGACCTGCCCTGAATGAATTGTTTGAAACTCATCAAGGCGTAGAGACCTGCTGTCAATTCCAGGAAATTTATATGATGTGAGGATTCTTCTAGAGACCAAATTCCACTAGTGTTCTGGCCTTGGAAGCATGCTCCCCAGCCATGAAGGCTGGCATCTGATTCTAAAACGAATTCTGGAGTTGAACCAAAAATTGCTTTCCCCCACACGAGTGTTGGTGACAGGGTGTAGGTGGGGCATGTCTCATGGCGAGAGTATAGCTGCGGTTTGGATCATACCTGCGGATGGTGTTGGACTGGGTGTGCGATGGGGCTTGGGGTGGTGGAGGGGGTTTGGGGGGAGCTTGTTCAATGGGGTTGTATTTTATATGCATGGCCCTTATGTATTCCACTTTTGTTATTATATGGTAAAATGGTCAAAATCAAGATGTGGTACATTGATGCTACGGATGTCTCTGGGGTACAGAGCTCCGCTGATTGTACAATTGTCTAATAAAATTTGTTCCCCCAAAAAAAAAATTGCTTTCCCATTCCATGCCTCTAGGTTGTCTAACCACCAGATCAGTTCTACTTTTGCTTCTTGGTCTAGCAAGATAAGGTCTCCGTACCAGAGGCCCGATTGAAGGGCTCTTGCTTTCACTCTCTGAAGTGCACGATAATTTAGGGGGCCTGGAAAGATGGCTTGTATCGAAGAGGAAAGGAGACCTAGTAATCTGGCTAGTTCTCTTAGGGGAAATTTTTGAAGTTTCAGGATGTGTCTTATTTCTTTCTTTATTTTTGATATTTTCTTTTGAGGAAGGAGTAACAGACATTTTGTGGTATCTACGGAAAAACCTAGGAATTCTCAGTTTTTGGAAGGTGAAAGGATTGACTTTTCTCTGTTTATGATAAACCCCAGGTTTTCTAAAAGGTCCATCACAGTTTTCAGATCTTGAAGGATTTGACTGTGGTCCTGAGAGAGAAGGTAAAGTATCATGCGAATACCTTTTTTTCTTAAGGATGAAGCGATTGATCTCATTACCTTGGTGAAACACCAGGGGGCTGAAGAGAGACCGAAGGGAAGGGCTTTGAATTGGAAAAGAGGGTTTTTCCATAGGAATTGAAGGAAGGGTTGGTGAACTTTGGCCATGAGAATGGTAAAGTAGGCGTCCTTTAGGTCTAATTTTACAAGCCAGTCTTCCTCTAGAAGTAGGTCCCTCAGGAGGTGAATTCCTTCCATTTTGAAGTGTCTGTAAACAAGGTATTTGTTGAGGTCTCTTAAATTTATGACGGGTCTCCAACCTTTGTCTTTCTTTTTGACAAGGAATAGGGTGCTTATAAATTTTAGCATCTCTAGGGGGACTTCTACTATTGCGCCCTTCTGAAGCATGGAGGAGATCTCCTCCTCTATAATCTTTTCCTGATCTAGGGTAAGAGACATTACTTTTGGGAAAGAAGATTGGTAAGGAGTTTGGGTAAAGTCTATCATGAATCCCCTCACGGTATTTAAAACCCATGGGTCTTGGGTTATTAATTTCCAGTTGTTGAAAAAGAGTTTGAGTCTCCCACCTACTTTGGGGGATAGGGGGTGAGGAGGGGAGGTAGGGATTGTACTCACTTTGGGTGTTGTTGTCGATAGATGCTCCGCGGGATCTGAAGTTTCTGGAGCGAAATCCTCTTCCTCTTTGCGGAAAGAATTGGGGAGTGTTTGAGGGAGTGAATCCCCTTCCGCCATATCCTCTTCCTCTAGGATAGGGCCTTCTGTTGAATCGGCCGGAAGACTGGCCCCGTCTACCAGCCCTCCCGAAAAGGTTATTTGAGTTAAATACCCTCTTCATGTTTTGGTGGGCTTTATCTAGTGCTGTAAACGTAGAGACATATTTCCCTAGAGTCTTAATCAGGTCTTCGCCGAAGAGCAATCCTTTAGGGTTGATAGAGGGTTCTTTGTCTGCTAGGTCACTGAGCTTCGGGCTAATTTTGGTGAGGACTACTCTTCTCCTCTCAGAGTTTAGGCTGGCATTAGCATTGCCTAACAGAACGAGGGCTCTCTGACTAAGTCCTCTAATGAGTTCTGTGTTAAGTGGAGTGCCATTAATGTAGCTTTCTTCCGTGATATCGATGATTCTTGCAAGTGGGCCCAGGATGTCAAGCACTCTATCTTGGCAGCCTTTTAGGGATCTCTCCATACCCTTTCTAGGGTCTCTTCCGAGTTTGAAGAGGTACTTGATGAGTTCTAGGTCAAGATTTGGGGTCTGGCAAGTTGTATCTCCAATGGAGGGTCGAGAACATTCGGCTCTTAGTAGGTTCCGAGCATCCCTGTCAAGGGGGTTTCTTAGCCATTTGTTTATGAATTTGCTCACGTGATCGTGAGGAATCCATTCTGAGCTCCTGGGATGCTTAATGTTGAGAGGAGAGAACATCTCTTGACCTAAGGGGTGACTCGCTCTCCGCTTCCGAGCTGAGCGGTCGCTCCCCAGCTGCTGAGGTATCGTCTGTGCAGCGCTTACGCTCTAACCTGGACTGCGATTAATAATTACAGCCTGCTGTATGCTCTTATTGCCGCTGCGTGCTGGAACTGCCGCTTTGCCCATTTTTGATTGCTGAATTTACCGATTTGCCCATTTGCAGTGCGATACTGCTAGCGTGACTCTGTCGCATATTTTGTTTTCATCTCGCCGCTTTAACTCATTTGCATTTTGTTCCGTAGCGTGACCCTGTTGTAGTATTTGCGTTTCCCCCCTAGCGCTCCTGCCGCCCTGACCCCTCCACCTCCATTTTGTTGTTGTTGTCGTCCTCCTTTGCCCGCCCCGCCTCCCAGCTGAAGCGCCCTCCCACAGACAACAAACAGCGCTCCCACACCAGGAATCGCCGTGACTCGCTCTCCGCTTCCGAGCTGAGCGGTCGCTCCCCTGATGCTGAGGTATCGTCTGTGCAGCGCTTACGCTCTAACCTGGACTGCGATTAATAATTACAGCCTGCTGTATGCTCTTATTGCCGCTGCGTGCTGGAACTGCCGCTTTGCCCATTTTTGATTGCTGAATTTACCGATTTGCCCATTTGCAGTGCGATACTGCTAGCGTGACTCTGTCGCATATTTTGTTTTCGTCTCGCCGCTTTAACTCATTTGCATTTTGTTCCGTAGCGTGACCCTGTTGTAGTATTTGCGTTTCCCCCCTAGCGCTCCTGCCGCCCTGACCCCTCCACCTCCATTTTGTTGTTGTTGTCGTCCTCCTTTGCCCGCCCCGCCTCCCAGCTGAAGCGCCCTCCCACAGACAACAAACAGCGCTCCCACACCAGGAATCGCCGTGACTCGCTCTCCGCTTCCGAGCTGAGCGGTCGCTCCCCTGCTGCTGAGGTATCGTCTGTGCAGCGCTTACGCTCTAACCTGGACTGCGATTAATAATTACAGCCTGCTGTATGCTCTTATTGCCGCTGCGTGCTGGAACTGCCGCTTTGCCCATTTTTGATTGCTGAATTTACCGATTTGCCCATTTGCAGTGCGATACTGCTAGCGTGACTCTGTCGCATATTTTGTTTTCATCTCGCCGCTTTAACTCATTTGCATTTTGTTCCGTAGCGTGACCCTGTTGTAGTATTTGCGTTTCCCCCCTAGCGCTCCTGCCGCCCTGACCCCTCCACCTCCATTTTGTTGTTGTTGTCGTCCTCCTTTGCCCGCCCCGCCTCCCAGCTGAAGCGCCCTCGCCCCTCCCCCCACCATCCATTTATGGCCAATGCCCCCACGCGCAGCGTCCACGCGCTACGTACACGCCGAAGGTGCGCCAAAGGTAAGCCCGTCTACGCCCGTCCGCGCCTGGACCGCGCCCAGCACCAGACCCCCTGCCCCTCGCGCTACCCAGCCCTCCCGCATTACCTACGATGCCACCACCCTCCTAGCCCTTAACCCCGGTCGCGCCCCCAACTGCGTCCAAGCCGCTCCTGGACACACCCATGGCCCTTTCTCATGCCACTCCTGCAAATTCATCGGTACCGACAACATCTCTGCTACGACCACACCACAGATTCCCGACCCCAACCACCTACAATGCATCCTTCTCAACACCCGATCGGTCCACAGGCATGCCATTGACCTTTGGAATCTACTAGACACCATTTCTCCGGACATCGCCTTCCTTACGGAAACATGGATGAATGCTTCCTCCGCACCAGACATCACCATTGCCATCCCTGAAGACTATAAGATCACCCGCAAAGACCGTACCAGCCACACAGGAGGAGGAATCGCTATCGTCCACAAGAAATCTATCCGCATCTCAACCAGCTCTGACGTCAATCTCGCCAACTCCGAACATCTTCACTTCCAGATCCACATCGACCCCAAAACAACACTCAGAGGCACTCTCCTCTACAGACCTCCAGGATCTCGCGCAAAATTCAGTGAAGACATCACGGACTTCATCACCCCACACGCGCTCCCCTCCAAAGATTACATCCTTCTGGGAGACCTCAACTTTCACCTTGAAAAGACCAACGACCGCAACACCACCACCCTCTTGGACAACCTCGCCAACCTCGGACTTAAACAACTAGTCACTTCCCCCACCCACATCGCAGGTCACACACTCGACCCCATCTTCACATCCAGCAATCATGTCTCCTTCAGCCACACTACGGATCTCCTCTGGACCGACCACAGCTGCGTTCACTTCATCTACAACAAGCCGAAACCCTTCAACCACTCCCAACCTACCCGGCAAAGAAACTGGAACAAAATCACCACAGACCAAATCTCCGCATCGCTCCTCCGAAACTCCCCAGCCCTCTCTTCTAACGCCAACGAAGCCGCCGCCAACCTCACCCTATGGTTATCCAACACCGCCGACACCTTAGCTCCACTGAAAAAACGTCAAAGCAAACTTGGCAGCAAGAAAGCCTCATGGTTCAACGATGATCTCAAGAAGTCCAAGAAACTCTGCCGCTCCCTTGAAAAGGCCTGGAAAAAAGACCCAACCACCAGCACCAAGGACGCCTTCAAAAGCGCCACCCGCACTCACCACCAACTGATCCGAAAAGCCAAGAAAACAGCATTCAAGGATCGACTTGACAACAACGCCCACAACAGCAAGGAACTTTTCAACATCGTCAAGGAATTTTCCAATCCCTCGGCCAACTCCAACGACATCACCCCCTCTCAAACCCTCTGCGACTCCCTAGCCTCTTTTTTCCACAACAAGATTGCAGACATCCACAACAGCTTTGACAACCAACCCGGAAACCAACCCACCCTACCATCTGCTGACCATCTTCCCCCCGTGAACACCCTCAACGCTTGGAACCCAATCTCCACTGATGACACCATCCGCCTGATGAATTCCATCCACTCAGGATCCCCCACAGACCCATGCCCTCACCACATCTTCAACAAAGCAGACTCCGTCATAGCACCGCACCTCCGAAACGCCATCAACTGCTCCTTCAACTCTGCTACCTTCCCAGAAGACTGGAAACACGCTGAACTCACCGCCCTCCTGAAAAAACCAACAGCGGACCCCACCGAACTAAAAAATTACCGCCCCATCTCGCTTCTTCCATTCCCGGCCAAAGTCATCGAGAAAGCCGTCAACAACCAGCTCGCCGCTTTCCTCGAAGCCAACAAATCCCTCGACCCCTCACAATCTGGCTTCCGAGCAAAACACAGCACTGAGACCGCCCTCATCGCAGCAACAGACGACATTCGAACTCTACTGGACAATGGAGACACAGTCGCCCTCATCCTCCTCGACCTCTCTGCAGCATTCGATACAGTCTGCCACAGCACCCTTCTACAACGCCTCAATAACATCGGAATCCAAGGAAAAGCACTTGAATGGATCACCTCCTTCCTCACCGGAAGAACCCAGAGAGTCCGCCTTCCTCCATTCAAGTCCGAGGCCTCTGAAGTCATCTGCGGCGTACCTCAAGGATCCTCACTCAGTCCCACCCTCTTCAACGTATACATGAGCCCCCTCGCGGCCATCGCACGCCAACACAACCTCAACATCATCTCCTACGCGGACGACACTCAACTAATCCTCTCTCTCACCAATGACCCCAGCACCGCCAAAACTAACCTACACGATGGAATGAAAGAAGTTGCCGAATGGATGAAACATAGCCGTCTGAAACTGAACTCAGACAAAACAGAAGTCCTCATCTTAGGTACTTCCCCCTCTGCATGGGACGACTCCTGGTGGCCGGAAGCCCTCGGAAAAGCACCCATCCCGACAGACCACGCACGGAACCTTGGCGTCATCCTGGATTCTTCACTCTCAATGAACAGACAAGTCAGCGCCGTATCCTCTTCCTGCTTCAACATTCTTCGCATGCTCAGAAAAACATTTCGCTGGATCCCCTCCGAAACCAGGAAAACAGTCACCCACGCTCTGGTCACGAGCCGACTGGACTACGGAAACACCCTCTACGCGGGTACTACCGCAAAACTCCAGAAGAAACTCCAACGAATCCAAAACGCATCAGCCAGGCTCATATTAGACATCCCACGCAACGAACACATCTCTGGTCACCTTAAAGACCTCCACTGGCTACCCGTCAATAAGAGGATCACTTTCCGACTGCTTACCCACGCACACAAATCACTCTACGACATCGGACCAGATTGCCTCAACTCTCGACTGTCCTTCTACACCCCCTCCCGCCAACTACGGTCTTCCAGCCAAGCCCTCGCCACTGTACCTCGCATCAACAAGACCACCATGGGAGGCAGATCCTTTTCATACCTGGCTGCTAAAACATGGAACTCACTCCCCGCTTACCTTCGCCTCACCCAGAACCACCTAGCGTTCAGAAAGCAGCTTAAAACGTGGATATTTGACAAATAATCCTCCTCCCCTTCCTAAGCGCCTTGAAACCCTCTGGGTATGTAGTGCGCTATACAAATTTCATGACTTGACTTGACTTGACTAAGATGGTATCTTTAGAGGAGTGAGTGAGGTCGTCATCTAGAGAGTTGAACTCAAGATCGTCTTGATCTAGGTCTAGGACATATTCATTGGGTGAATCAGAGGCATCATCAATAAAGAGATCATCATCATTATTAGCGAGGTCATCGTTTTGAGCACTTCGATATTTTGTGCCGCAGGGGACACCTTGATATTTTGTGCCGCTGAGGACACCTTTATGTATTGTGCCGCTGGGGACACCTTTATATGTTGTGCCGCTAGGGACACCCAGAGGAAAAGAGGTGCGATGACCTCCCGTAAAAGTAGAGGTGCTAGGACCTCCAGTGCTCTTGGGGAAAAATTCTATGTTTTTACATTTTTTGGTTCTTTTTCCCCTTGTATGAGTGAGATCTTCGTTAGGGAGAGTATGTTGGTCTAGCGAGTTAATATCCTCATCAGATAGGAAGGATCTTTTAGAAGTAATCACTTTAGACAAGGTCTCCAACATACAGGATCTCATTTCCTCGTGAATGATGTCCTTAAAAGCCTCATTGTTTAAATTGGGGGTAGGTGCGCTAGCCTCTGCTTCGTCTGAGTCGAAATCAGACATGATAGGTGAAAGTAGGAGCGAAAAGGTGAGTAGAGTATTGTTTTTTCCTATTAATTATATATTTAAGTATAAGTTCTCTCTCTCCCCTTTTTTTTTTTTAAATATAATATAATATAATAATGAGGATTAATAATAATTGTATTTTTGTATTATTTCTTTTTTATTTTTTGAGTGGGAAATGAGGGTTTATAGATATGAATTAGACTAGAGTAGGTAATATATAATTCTCCAGTGCCCTTATTTATTGTTTGTAGCAAAAGGCAAGGTTGTGGCGAAAGAAAAACTGTCTAGCTCGTCAACTGTCCTCCTCCGGTGATCGTAATGCACTCGAGCGCGATCACCGGAGGTTGTTTATGTATTGGTTGCCATGGCGCGTATGACGCGTGCAATGCTGCCTGAAAGGCAGGGGGAGGATTCGAGGAATGTTCCTTGGCAACATGACGACGTTAGCGTCTCGCTGACAAGGTTCATTCCTCCAGTTTCGTAAAGCGGGGAGGCGCTGTGTGAACTGTGTTAAAAATTAATAGAATCACACCGGGCTTGGGGCGGATGAGAGCGGAGAGGCGTGGAAAGAAAAGTCGGGTAGGAGCACCGAGAATAAAATTATTTAAAGCTTGAGCGCGAGGTCATCATCCAACTTCCATAAATTGGAGGTGGAAAAGACGGTAGCGAAGGGGAAGAGGGAGGGGGGGGGCAAGTCCCAAAACGGAGCGGATGAGAGGCAGAGCGCTCTAAGAGTGGAGATATGTGAGGTGTAGGGGAACACGAGCACAAAGATTATACGGGCACATAAGGGTAAAGTAAAACAGAAGTCTAGTAATGTACATCAAATAAAATACAATACATCAAATAAGTTATAAGTTACAATATAGATGCAAGTTAGATAAGGAATGTATAAGAGAACTTATCTGCCTGGAGCCGCATTTAAAAGAGGCTGAATGTTGTGGGCTCATGCCTTTTATTATTAACGTTCTATTTGGAACACTTACTTTATGATGTATGCGGCTGCTTGGTGGCGCATTAAAAGTAATAAGCATAATGGTAGCCTCCGGTCTTGTAATGAAACCCATTTCTACCCAAATTAACCCTTTTTGCAACATTAATCAATGTTCTATACTTTGCAGAGTGTATGCAGTTCTATGATGAAAGTTAATACCTCACTATTCTACATTAGGACTTTAAGTTATAAATTGCAAATAACAAAAGGATGGCTCTTTTAAAAGCGGTAACCTGCTGATCTATTTACATTAAATGCACTCTGTAAACTACTTAGCATATGTTCTGTGCAGTAGGCATATTAACCGTCTGTGCTACCTTCACATAAGTCAAAAACCTCAACTACGCAAAACTCTGATCTCTGGCCAGGAAGAACATTAATCACCGGAGTTATCTTGACATTTTTGTGAGGCCTCGTAATTGCAGGAGGAAAGGAATGTGGCAGCAGGTGCTTTAAAAGCATTATAAAGTTGCAAACAGGCGCCCCCAGGAAGCCAGCACCAGGTGCGATGGCACCGGTCGCACCGCCCTAAATCCGGCCCTGCTCGCCGATATTTTGGCTGGTACAACATCAAGGGGGGAGCCTGATCTGACGGTATGTAATAAGGCTTCCACATCTTCACAAGTCAGAGGGGGGAAACTCATCAAAGGTGTCCCCTTTATGTCGGCGAGGTGCTCATATGTTGTGGCAGGTCTCGTATTGCCAGCTGTAATGATTTTATCATAAATGGCCTCTATTTTCTGCTCAAAGTATTCCCAGCTAGTGTCACATAAAGCTTGGGAGGGGGGTTCTTCCAGATCACACGCTTTAGGGTTCGTTAAGGTCTTAAGGATCTGGAACAATACGTTTGGGGCACTCCCAGCCTGGGTTAACTGCAAAGCGATGAAAGTCTTCCAAGCAATTTTGATATTTTTGTGGTATTGAGCGAGGAGAGTCCTATATTTTTCTTTATCACCAATATCATAGGAACCGTCTCCACCACCTTTCAAGATTTTTGCAGTGTCCTTTCTCTATATGTAATTCTGCAGTAAACCAAGCTGCTTGAACCTGTCTTGACTTGCCCATAGAGGTTTTCAAAGGTGCAAGTTGATCAATTTCAGCTTTTGCTAATGCATTAAAGCGAGCTAACCCCTCCTCTACCTTTTCGTGTTCCCCATCCCATGGTACAGGAAAAACGGCAGAGAAGGCTTCAGGGGTGACTTTATGCCACTGTCTGAATGAATAGTTAGAGTCAGAACCCGTCTTTTCCAGGCCTCTGGGTCCCCAGATCTTAAAATCAATAAAAGGGTGATCTGACCAGCTGACTGTTTGGGGAGATTCACAGGTAATAAGGGATGAATTTGTGAAAATGATATCCAAAGTGTGGCCAGCTGTATGAGTGGGACCATCGTTGATCTTGGTTATATCTCAATCAATCAATCAATCAATATGAACTTTATTCGGATAAAAACAACATATCCATAAAAGCGCAGTTAAAAAACATTATTGGACATAGAAGAAATTAGTCCGAAATTACGAAAACGTACAGCCATTTTTAAAAAGGATCCAACTCGGAAACATAATTCATCATTATCAATTCCAAGCATCAACTCATAGGCTATTTTATAATCAGTTACGCATCGGGATTTAAAATACGGAATCAGAAATTTTTTCGTGAGCGGTAAATAAAAGGAACAAAAGAATGAGAAATGTAACATTGATTGTTTCAGATCGTGGGTACATGGACAGGGGGTGTGATCAAGGTTCAGAGAATAGCCAGTTGGAAAAGACAGTAAGTATTTCATGGTGTCGGTCCTTAGCCTGAAGAATAGACCCCGTTCCCAACAGCCAACAGGTTTTAAGAGATATGTAGGCATTACTGTGGATACATGCTCTATTCGCATATATCTAGCAACGGAGGTTTTATTGCGTTCAGCTGCTAGCCTAGTTTCTTTATATAATGCATAGAGTAGTTTTTCCACAGTTTTAATGCTTGGAGGGTTGTGGGCTAAAGGGTTTATAAATAGGTGTTCCAAATTCAGGCTAATTAAGCTTTTGTGGACTCCAGCCAACCATGATATGACCAGCCCTCTGTCACATTTTAAACAATCCAGGATAATTTCCCTAGTCAGTTGTGCAGCTGGGTTTTTCCAAATCCTAAGCCAGAATAATGTCGGGCGTGCCTTAATAAAATCCTCTATATAGGATAAATGAAGCTCGCCCTGGCAAGCATATGTAGATGAGGAAAATGGGGCACCCAATATTTTGCGACAAAACCTGTTCTCTTCTCGTTGGATAGGTGAGCTGGCAGTGTTCCCCCATACCTCTGCGCCGTACGTAACGGTTGGAATGCATTGTTGTCTGTAAATTTTGACAATAGCAGGCACTACCTCTATGTTTTTGGGTTTGGGTAGCCTGAGAATTGTATTAATGGAATTAATAAATTTCCTATTGCAATGGGCAATGTGATCATTCCACAAACCGTTAGATGCAAAAACCTGGCCCAGATACGGAAAAGTGCTGGTGCTAGACAATCTGGTAGAGTTAGATACAATAGAAAGGTTAAAATACTTCTTAGTCCCACATGACATTAAAAATGATTTCTTAAAATTAGTACACAGATCTAATGTTGCCATAAATTCCACAAAACCGTTGACCAAAGCTCTCAGGGCATTAGGGGTACGCCCCATTAGCACAGCATCATCTGCATAAAGCAGCGCGGGGATTTTATTCCCGTCGATGCTAGGGACGTCCTCAGTTAGGGGCAGTAGAGATTTAGATAGGTCATTGATGTATAAAATGAATAGGAGGGGGGCCAAGACACAGCCCTGTCTGGTTATATCTAGAACTGCAAGGTCGGCGAGGAAAGTCATCACACGGAACTTTATTATAAACAGTTGATATCGGGAATAGAAAAACTGTATTGGAAGCCCTGATGAAGTCAGCGATGTGGACGCATCATATCTGACGAAACACATGTTGGCTATTGTTGTTACTTTGAAGAAAAATTGTGACGTGTAAAGGAAGAATGGATATCAACCTATGATGAAAATATCTCTATCTCAAGAATAAACAACGAAATTGGAAGAAGACGGATTGGACTTTGATTTCGCTAATATACAAAAAGTAGTGCTCAGGATAACTTGTCTTTTGGATCCTAGATGATGATGTGTGGAAATACTGGTGTGAAAACACGAAGCGAATCTCCTTCAATGGGCGTCATCGATTAATTCACTTTAAATTGCTAAACAGGGTCTACTACACCCCGGAAAGACTGCATAGATACGGACTGCAGGAAACTGCTGAATGCGAACGTTGTAGTGTGAGTCCAGCTGGGTTTTTTCACCTAGCCTGGTTGTGTCCAGGAATTGCCCATTTCTGGTAACTGATATTTAAAGCTTTGGGAGACATTACATCCTTGACACTGACCCCAGACCATCTGGTAGCGCTGTTAGGCTACTCCAAAAATGTGCCAAAGGCAGTGAGACGCTTAGTGGATATGGGGCTATTATTAGCTAGTCGCAGAGTGGAGATTAACTGGGCCCGTGGGCCAACTCCCACAATGGCGTGTTGGTCCAAAGACATGGTATACTGCAATATGCAGACAGAACTTTATAGTGAATTACTCCCACCTCGGAGCCAGCCCAAAAACCTTTGGGGGCTCTATCAAAGCTACATGATCACAAAAGGAACAGTCACATCCAGCACAGATAGCCCTAGTAAGGGTGCAAATTCGACACCAGACATGATACACTGCAACAGGCCAATGGCAGAAGGCCCCTAATAAGATTATCACACCCAGTGAAGACTATAGAAGCCACCAAATGGGATTAGTGTTCTTTCTCGATAGAAATTTTTGTTTAATTAATACTGTTGAAAGTCAATAAACACAGTGTTACAGATGGGCTACTTAGCCTCCGCAGTGTTAATGATGTAATTGTTCATTATGTGAGACAAACTAAAGATGATGTAATGCAAGATGTCATTATTTTCTATGCCGAGATGCATGTACCTTTTGTATGCCAATAAAAAAATAATATAAAAAAATCTAGTAACAAATTCATCAATGGATTCACCAACTCTGCAGTTGTGTATAGAATTTAAAACACCTCATAACCACATTCTTCTCCTCTGCAAACACCTTCTCCAGTCTCTTGCGTGCCTCCACATAAACATCCTCAATCCGTGATCATTGACAGCCACAGGAAGATACTTGAAAATATGCTGACCCTCCATTCCTAAACTTGTAAGCAAATTCGTCCTTTTTCTGTTAGAGCTGAAATCTTGTGCATCTAATGCTTCCAAATAGTTTTCGAAGATGTCAAGCCACTCATCCCATTCAATGTACGGGATCCCATTCAATGTAGGTGCTGCCAGGTTGAGATAAAAAATGAGGTGGTGTAGAAACAGCTGTCACATCCAAAGCTGTAACATCCATGTTAGTGTTTGTAGGAGAGTAGGGTCTGCTATCCTATGGTCACCCCAAATTTTTGCTTTTTGCTTCACTGGTTTTTGACATATTGAGGCTGTGGGCCTGCCAATCAGACCCCCAGCCTGCTGTTCTCTCTACTAAATTAAAACTATGCACCCTAGGTGCATAACCAATTGGAAGTGGATCACCCTGTCAGCCCCTGTACCAGTGTACACTAGGTACCCAGGGCATTGGTGTACCCAAGGCCTGCCAAGGGCTGAAGCATGTATTATGCCACCCCCAGCTTGGCCTAACAATTTGACACAACTGGCTGATCACTCAGCTGGGGTAAGTTGGTGTAATCACCTCTTACTTAGGTGTAGTATACCTATACCTAACCTTAAATGGGACACCTGGTAACCTATAAGTCACTCCTATGGCAGGCCTTAACAATCCTGAAGGCAGAGTGCTTGGTTCCATGTGAGATGGTGCTCTGGCATGAGCTGAGCCTGTCTGCAGTGGTCGGAACAACTTCCTTCTACTGTTTCCAGATATCGTCATACCATATACTCTTAAGTGCATTATGAACCTCGCGGTTAAATGCTATCTTTGGTTTGGCTTTATCAAAGCATGTCGAGTAAGGTGTCATACGAATTGGAATACTAACCCCTCGCCAATTCTGGCGACGGGGTTAGCATTCCACCCTTCTAGAGGGACACGACATGTACAGTACCTGAAACCCGGGTAAAATCAGACATAGCCTCAGCTCCACAAAATGGATGCTGCCACCACAGACACAAGTCTGCCCTCCTGCTGCTGGGAGTCCTTCCAGCTTGGGAGGTGTGGACAAAGGGTTTCCTGCCAGGGGAGGTGCGTGCACCACCCCAGACAGGATTTTGTGTATTGGTCAGGTAGGGCTTGAAAGAAACCAGACATGCCTGTGGCTCACAAGGAGCCTCGGTGCATATGCCAGTTCAAACCGGTCCTGGGGCACACCAGTCCCGGGCCTGGGGCGAGCTGGACAAAGGATTGGGGGTGTAACCACCCCCCTTCCTGGTCCCACCCATAGGGAGGGACCTAGCAGGTAGTCCGGCCCCTAGAATCCGCTTAAAGGTAGGAGCTGTGTCCTAAGACTTCAGACATCCTGGAATCAACTTAAAACTAAGAAGAAGACGGGAACTTCGACGCTCTGCTGCACAGAGGACTGAAGCCAATCTCCCCTGTGGTCAGGGAGTGACCACCTTGCTAACGCAAGCACCATCCAGCGAATCAACGTCTGCTTTGCCGCCGCCTCCCGCCGGAGCCCGAGCCCAGAGACTGACAAGACCTGGACCTCCAGACCTCTCACCGCCCGATCCACAGTCCCTGCAAAGAGGAGACCCGTGGAGGCACCGAGACACGTGGAGCCAGCCATCTTGAAACGACTACGACAAGCTGACCAGTGCAACAACCGAGGCTCCCTCCAAGTTGTGCTTTGGGTCCTGAGAAGCCCAACCCTCGAGCAGCATCTGCACCAAAGGTGAGCCCTCCAGCATCTCCACGATCTGCGTGGGGCCCTTCTGCATTTTGCCACTCGACGCGCCTAACCGGTTGCTGGCCCGCTGGCTAGTGGCCATCTTGGCGACGAAATCTACGACAAACACCGCTGGTCTGGTTGCTCCAGACTGGCCCTTGCTCCCCTCCAAAGGAGCAGTTCCTCTGACCTTGCTGGTCAGAGCCATCAGCTTATCTCCTTGCCCACAACAATTGCTTTTGCCAAGGCTTGTTTGCTTCGATCAAGTCGCCGACACCGCCGACAGCGAGAGCCTGCGTGGGACAGCTCGTGACTCGACTCCTGGACGTCGTCGACCTTCAGGGACCACGTGGCTGCAGAGTCAAGCTACACCTTCTTCCTGTTTGCACCCGACATCGCCTGGTACCCACCTGGTGCCACGCTGGTCACTGGCTAGTGACTGTGAACACTGTCCCCTCTGCTTACAGGTCTTCAACATCTCCGATCCACTCTTGGATCCACTGCATCTCTTCCCGACCGACCGCCTGCAGCACTTTTGTCTACAGGCCCCACGGAACCGATAGAAGAAACCCGACGCACTTCGAGGCCTATGCACCCGCTTCCTGTGGGTGAGGTAAAGCTGGCACTCCTGTGCCCAAGTTTAGTATTACATCTCTAGTGCCTGTGTTCCAAATCTTAAGTTCCTAGGTCATCCGGAAGATTCCTTTTGCAGTAACTTTGTACTTTTTACGCACCCATTGAAACCTATGGGAGCACGCGTGTGACTATTTGCTCTGCACACGCCACCCGTGGACCTCCTGGTCACTAACTGAAGTTAGCTCCTTGTAGGCCCAGCGATTCTAGAGGCCCTAGGCCTTTTCCCTTTTCTGTTCGTGGTACTTATACCACTATTTTAGTATATGGTTCGAGTGGCCACCAGGGCCTATCCATATAAAGTGCAACTTCTGTGTATTCTGTGATAATCTTGTTTGACGATTTGTGCTCCTGTGCTCATAAAGAGACTAGGGGTTACTTTGAGAAATAAATACATATATATTTTGAATATATATCTGTGTGGTGTCCTTTCATTGGTATAAAAGGGGGTTACTATTGGTAAAACAGCTTGCTTAACACGCATCACGAGTTTAGCCTCAAAGACTGCTTAGCCTACGCTACCACTAGGGCAGCTAGTCCAAAAAGGTTGACTTACAACCACACCATAAGGGTTGCTTGGCATGGTACAAGGTGGTCACTAGAACTAGTGAACAGCATATACCAGGCCAACTTCTCACATTGGTGAGCAGCGGTTGGATTTGAGCTTGCTGTGTTTTACCATTGTAATCTCTTGGTTACCAATTGAAAGATCACATAGGTACCTGTAGGTACATATAAAACAAGATTAGATATACTTAAGTTCTACTGAACTTAGTTGTTGTAGAGCAAAGGGAGTAGCACACCCTGACTACAACTACTAGATAGGTTTAGTAGGTAAACCCAAGTGTAGGTAGATTGCAACACATCCACCCACACTTAAGAGCAATGGCTGGGGCAGAGGGGTCCACTGTACCCATCTCTGTTGAGAGTGACCCCCCGAGGGCACCATCCATCTTTGCTACCCTTAATCAGAATGAGCTCAGGCAGTTGGCAACTCTTAGAGGCCTTAAACAGCCCAAGAACCCTACCTCTGCTGTGCTCAGAGCACTCTTGCAAGATGATGAGAATCAAAGAGAGCTCAAGAGAGCTTCCCAGTTAGCCCCCTTAGGGACAGGAACAGGAGGCCCCCCTTCTGAAGATGCCACTGAGGTACCCCTTTCCAATAGCCATCCCTTAGATGAAAACCATACTACAGAGGAGGAAAGTGAGGGGGATACAGACAGTGGTGAGGATGAAGGGAGAACTAGCCCAGTGCCAAGTGTTATACTTGGCCCAGCTAAACCAAGGCTATTGGGGACTGACAGTGGGTTCACCCCACTGGATCTCCCCAGTGGACTTAACACAGGGCTTGGAAGGCAAAGGAATCGCTCAGGTGACTCCAATGCTTCCCATGGCTCTAGAGGCTCTCAAGGTCACTCCAGGAGAAGGATGACCACCCCTCAGAGGAGGGAACATGAGGCCAAGATGCAAGAAGCCCAGCTGAGGATCAGGAAGCAGGAGCTAGAAGTAGCCCTGATGGAAGAGAAACTGAGCAAGGCTAGACAGCATAAAGAGAGTGGGTCTATACCCACTGGTGGCAGCATTGTCCCTAAGGACAAAGATAGGGTTTTCGATAATAGAAACCTGTCTAAGGTTGTGCCCCCCTACAAAAGTGGGGATGACATCCACAAGTGGATAACTGCTCTTGAGAGAGCCTGCAAAGTACAGCAGGTTCCTGAAGACCAGTGGGCAGCAATCCTCTGGCTCTCCTTTGAGGGAAGAGGCAGAGACAGACTCCTCACTGTTAGAGAAGAGGATGTCAGAAACTACAGAGTCCTGAAGAGTGTTCTAGTTGATGGGTTAGGCTTAACCACTGAGCAGTACAGGTTAATGTTCAGAGACACCCAAAAGACACAGACTCAGGACTGGTCTGAATACATTGAATGTGCCACTAAGGCTTTGGAGGGTTGGTTGCTGGGAAGTAAGGTATCTGATTTTACAGGATTGTATAATTTGATGATGAGAGAACAGATTTTAAATAACTGTCAAAACCAGCAACTGCATCAACACTTGGTTGACTCTGATCTGACCTCTCCCCAAGAATTGGGAAAGAAGGCAGACAAATGGGTCAGAACCAGGGTTAAGCAAAAGAACCAGAACCAGGGCCAAGGGGGTGATCAGAAGAAAACAGACCAAAAGGGTGGAGATCAGAAATCTAAAGACCAGAAGTCTTCAACAGGGCCCCAAACTACTGCTAAGGAGGGTGGGTCCCAACAACAGTCCAAAAAGAAGAAAGAAGGTCAAAAGAAACCCTGGTGCAATCATTGCAAAAATACAACTCACTGGACTAGTGATTGCAAAAAGGGTGGAGCCCCCAACACTGTTGCCCCTAAGGCACCTGCTCCCAGTACTACTGTTAGCAGTGTTGGTCCCCAGACAAAGGGTGTAGTGGGAATCACTATGGGAACTGAAGGAGATTCTGACTTAGACAGAACCCTGACACAGGCAGTCTTGATCTGTGATGGGGACATTGATTTGTCCCTGACTGTGAGCCCCAGTAACCTGGGCAAGTACAGACAGACTCCTTTAATTAATGACAAAGTGGCTCAAGCCTACAGGGACACATGTGCCAGTGTCACTATGGTGACACCAGGCTTTGTGGACCCTGGACAGTACATACCAGGTGAGAACTACCTGGTGACCAATGCCAGCAATGCCACTACTTCACATAGTGTGGCAGTTGTTAACTTCTCATGGGGAGGGGTAACTGGCCTCAAAAGGGTTGTGGTTAGTGCAGACCTCCCAGTAGAATGTTTGTTGGGCAATGACCTAGAGAGTTCTCTATGGTCAGAAGTGGAGTACAGGACTCATGCAGAGATGTTAGGTATATCATCACATGTCCTTGCTGTGACCAGGTCACAGGCCAAAAAGTGCCTCACTGAACCACAGGTCTTGGATCCTGGAACAATGGACCAAGCACCTACCAAGAAGAAGAACAGGAGGGTCAAGGCTGTGCCTTCCCCCCTGCCTCAGAGTGATGATCAGCCTTCCCAGGAAGCTGATCTAGAGGACCCTGAAGGAACTGTCCCTGAAGAGCTTGAACCTGACCAGGTTGAGTTTCTGGGGACAGGGGGACCTTCAAGGGCTGACTTGAGGCAGGCTCAGTTATCCTGTCCCTCTCTTGAACCCCTCAGACAGCTGGCTGCTGCTGAGGCTGCTGGGAATGCTCAAGGTACCCATAAAGTGTATTGGGATGAAGGGCTCCTTTATTCAGAGGCTAGAGACCCCAAGCCTGGTGCAACCAGGAGGTTGGTTATACCTCTGCAATTTAGGGGCTTCCTTCTTACCTTGGCCCATGATATTCCTTTAGCAGGACACCTAGGCCAGAACAAGACCTGGGACAGACTTGTCCCTCACTTTCACTGGCCTCATATGAATGAAGATACAAAGGAGTTTTGTCGCTCCTGTGTTACCTGCCAAGCCAGTGGCAAATCAGGTGGCACAACAAAGGCCCCCCTGATACCACTACCTGTGGTGGGGGTTCCCTTTGAAAGAGTGGGAATAGACATAGTGGGTCCCATGGATCCTCCCACTGCATCTGGGCACAGATTTATACTGGTGGTAGTGGATCATGCCACCAGGTATCCAGAGGCAATTCCCCTTAGGACCACTACAGCTCCTGTTGTGGCCAGGGCCCTGCTGGGAGTATTCTCCAGAGTGGGGTTTCCTAAGGAGGTAGTATCTGACAGAGGTACCAACTTTATGTCAGGATACTTAACAGCTATGTGGAAGGAATGTGGTGTCAACTACAAGTTCACCACCCCTTATCACCCACAATGCAATGGGCTTGTTGAGAGATTCAACAAGACCCTAAAGGGTATGATCAAAGGATTACCTGAAAAGCTCAGGCGAAGATGGGACATCCTTCTACCCTGCCTTCTGTTTGCTTACAGAGAGGTCCCACAAAAAGGAGTTGGCTACAGCCCCTTTGAATTGTTGTTTGGGCACCCTGTGAGAGGCCCACTGTGTTTGGTGAAGGAAGGCTGGGAGTTACCTCTCAAAAAGCCCAAGCTAGACATAGTGGACTATGTACTTGGTCTCCGCTCCAGGATGGCTGAGTATATGGAGAAGGCATCCAAAAACCTTGAGGCAAGCCAGGCCTTACAGAAAGCTTGGCATGACCAAAAGGCTGTCTTGGTTGAGTTTCAGCCAGGACAGAAGGTATGGGTGTTGGAGCCAGTGGCCCCAGCAGCACTCCAAGACAAATGGTCTGGACCCCATACAATCCTGGAAAAGAAGGGAGAGGTCACCTACTTGGTCGACCTAGGAACTCCCAGGAGTCCCCACAGGGTACTCCATGTTAACAGGCTTAAAGCATATGTTGACAGGGCAGACATGGGCTTGCTCATGGCTACAGATGAGGGACAGGAGGAAGAGAGTGACCCTCTCCCAGACCTGTTGTCTCAGAACCCTGAAGATGGCTCAGTTGAAGGAGTGACCCTTGGAGGCAACCTCACTGCCCATCAGCAGACTGAATGTAGACAGGTTCTACAATCATTTTCACATATGTTTTCCTTGATACCTAGTCAAACTGACTGGTGTACCCATGTGGTGGACACTGGTGACAGTCTGCCTGTAAAGAACAAACTTTACAGACAACCTGACCACGTCAGGGACTGTATAAAGGCTGAGGTACATAAAATGCTGGAATTAGGTGTCATTGAACCCTCAGAGAGCCCCTGGGCTAGCCCAGTGGTTCTGGTCCCCAAACCTCACACCAAAGATGGCAAGAGAGAGATGAGGTTCTGTGTGGATTACAGAGGACTCAATGCTGTCACCAGGACAGATGCACACCCTATTCCAAGGGCAGATGAGCTCATAGACAAACTAGCTTCTGCAAAGTTTTTGAGCACATTTGACTTAACAGCTGGCTATTGGCAAATCAGATTAGCTGAGGAGTCTAAGGCCAAAACAGCATTCTCAACCCCAGGTGGGCACTACCAGTTTGTGGTGATGCCCTTTGGTCTGAAGAATGCACCTGCCACCTTCCAAAGGCTGGTGAACCAAGTCCTTACTGGGTTGGATGACTTTTGCGCAGCATATCTTGATGACATTGCTGTCTTTAGCTCCACCTGGGAGGATCACCTGATCCACCTGAAGAAGGCTCTTGAGGCTCTGCAGAGGGCAGGCCTCACTATCAAGGCTACTAAGTGCCAGATAGGGCAGAGTAAGGTTGTGTATTTGGGCCACCTTGTAGGTGGAGGCCAAGTTCAACCACTGGAGAGTAAGATACAATCCATCAAGGACTGGTCCCCTCCAACCACCCAGACTCAAGTTCGAGCTTTCTTGGGCTTGACTGGGTACTACAGGAAGTTTGTTAAGAACTATGGGTCCATTGTGACTCCTCTTAATGATCTGACATCCAAGAAGATGCCCAAAAAGGTTCAGTGGACAGTAAGCTGTCAAAAGGCATTTGATGACCTGAAGGAGGCCATGTGCTCTGCACCTATCCTGAAAAGTCCTGACTACTCCAAAGAGTTTATTGTCCAAACAGATGCTTCTGAGTTGGGTGTGGGAGCTGTGCTGTCACAACTTAATGTAGATGGTCAAGACCAACCCATTGCTTTTATTAGCAGAAGGTTGACCCCCAGAGAGAAGAATTGGTCAGCTATTGAGAGGGAGGCCTTTGCTGTGGTGTGGGCCCTGAAGAAGCTGAGGCCATACTTGTTTGGCACTCACTTCAAGATTCAGACCGACCATAAGCCCCTCTTGTGGCTAAATCAGATGAAGGGTGAAAACCCCAAACTGCTTAGGTGGTCCATTTCCCTACAGGGGATGGACTTTACAGTGGAGCACCGGCCAGGTACTGACCATGGGAATGCAGATGGTCTCTCCAGGTACTTCCACTTAGGACATGAAGACGAGACTGGTCAAGGCTAGTTTAATGTCCCAGCGTTTGGGGGGGGTTGTGTAGGAGAGTAGGGTCTGCTATCCTATGGTCACCCCAAATTTTTGCTTTTTGCTTCACTGGTTTTTGACATATTGAGGCTGTGGGCCTGCCAATCAGACCCCCAGCCTGCTGTTCTCTCTACTAAATTAAAACTATGCACCCTAGGTGCATAACCAATTGGAAGTGGATCACCCTGTCAGCCCCTGTACCAGTGTACACTAGGTACCCAGGGCATTGGTGTACCCAAGGCCTGCCAAGGGCTGAAGCATGTATTATGCCACCCCCAGCTTGGCCTAACAATTTGACACAACTGGCTGATCACTCAGCTGGGGTAAGTTGGTGTAATCACCTCTTACTTAGGTGTAGTATACCTATACCTAACCTTAAATGGGACACCTGGTAACCTATAAGTCACTCCTATGGCAGGCCTTAACAATCCTGAAGGCAGAGTGCTTGGTTCCATGTGAGATGGTGCTCTGGCATGAGCTGAGCCTGTCTGCAGTGGTCGGAACAACTTCCTTCTACTGTTTCCAGATATCGTCATACCATATACTCTTAAGTGCATTATGAACCTCGCGGTTAAATGCTATCTTTGGTTTGGCTTTATCAAAGCATGTCGAGTAAGGTGTCATACGAATTGGAATACTAACCCCTCGCCAATTCTGGCGACGGGGTTAGCATTCCACCCTTCTAGAGGGACACGACATGTACAGTACCTGAAACCCGGGTAAAATCAGACATAGCCTCAGCTCCACAAAATGGATGCTGCCACCACAGACACAAGTCTGCCCTCCTGCTGCTGGGAGTCCTTCCAGCTTGGGAGGTGTGGACAAAGGGTTTCCTGCCAGGGGAGGTGCGTGCACCACCCCAGACAGGATTTTGTGTATTGGTCAGGTAGGGCTTGAAAGAAACCAGACATGCCTGTGGCTCACAAGGAGCCTCGGTGCATATGCCAGTTCAAACCGGTCCTGGGGCACACCAGTCCCGGGCCTGGGGCGAGCTGGACAAAGGATTGGGGGTGTAACCACCCCCCTTCCTGGTCCCACCCATAGGGAGGGACCTAGCAGGTAGTCCGGCCCCTAGAATCCGCTTAAAGGTAGGAGCTGTGTCCTAAGACTTCAGACATCCTGGAATCAACTTAAAACTAAGAAGAAGACGGGAACTTCGACGCTCTGCTGCACAGAGGACTGAAGCCAATCTCCCCTGTGGTCAGGGAGTGACCACCTTGCTAACGCAAGCACCATCCAGCGAATCAACGTCTGCTTTGCCGCCGCCTCCCGCCGGAGCCCGAGCCCAGAGACTGACAAGACCTGGACCTCCAGACCTCTCACCGCCCGATCCACAGTCCCTGCAAAGAGGAGACCCGTGGAGGCACCGAGACACGTGGAGCCAGCCATCTTGAAACGACTACGACAAGCTGACCAGTGCAACAACCGAGGCTCCCTCCAAGTTGTGCTTTGGGTCCTGAGAAGCCCAACCCTCGAGCAGCATCTGCACCAAAGGTGAGCCCTCCAGCATCTCCACGATCTGCGTGGGGCCCTTCTGCATTTTGCCACTCGACGCGCCTAACCGGTTGCTGGCCCGCTGGCTAGTGGCCATCTTGGCGACGAAATCTACGACAAACACCGCTGGTCTGGTTGCTCCAGACTGGCCCTTGCTCCCCTCCAAAGGAGCAGTTCCTCTGACCTTGCTGGTCAGAGCCATCAGCTTATCTTCTTGCCCACAACAATTGCTTTTGCCAAGGCTTGTTTGCTTCGATCAAGTCGCCGACACCGCCGACAGCGAGAGCCTGCGTGGGACAGCTCGTGACTCGACTCCTGGACGTCGTCGACCTTCAGGGACCACGTGGCTGCAGAGTCAAGCTACACCTTCTTCCTGTTTGCACCCGACATCGCCTGGTACCCACCTGGTGCCACGCTGGTCACTGGCTAGTGACTGTGAACACTGTCCCCTCTGCTTACAGGTCTTCAACATCTCCGATCCACTCTTGGATCCACTGCATCTCTTCCCGACCGACCGCCTGCAGCACTTTTGTCTACAGGCCCCACGGAACCGATAGAAGAAACCCGACGCACTTCGAGGCCTATGCACCCGCTTCCTGTGGGTGAGGTAAAGCTGGCACTCCTGTGCCCAAGTGTAGTATTACATCTCTAGTGCCTGTGTTCCAAATCTTAAGTTCCTAGGTCATCCGGAAGATTCCTTTTGCAGTAACTTTGTACTTTTTACGCACCCATTGAAACCTATGGGAGCACGCGTGTGACTATTTGCTCTGCACACGCCACCCGTGGACCTCCTGGTCACTAACTGAAGTTAGCTCCTTGTAGGCCCAGCGATTCTAGAGGCCCTAGGCCTTTTCCCTTTTCTGTTCGTGGTACTTATACCACTATTTTAGTATATGGTTCGAGTGGCCACCAGGGCCTATCCATATAAAGTGCAACTTCTGTGTATTCTGTGATAATCTTGTTTGACGATTTGTGCTCCTGTGCTCATAAAGAGACTAGGGGTTACTTTGAGAAATAAATACATATATATTTTGAATATATATCTGTGTGGTGTCCTTTCATTGGTATAAAAGGGGGTTACTATTGGTAAAACAGCTTGCTTAACACGCATCACGAGTTTAGCCTCAAAGACTGCTTAGCCTACGCTACCACTAGGGCAGCTAGTCCAAAAAGGTTGACTTACAACCACACCATAAGGGTTGCTTGGCATGGTACAAGGTGGTCACTAGAACTAGTGAACAGCATATACCAGGCCAACTTCTCACAGTGTTGAATGCAGAGACACTTGAGGGTGAATATTAGTAAGGCACATCGTGTGAGAGGATGACAAGCGACTATTAATTTATACCAGAGGAAAATGTCCCCTGTTGACGGTTAAATGCTTATGCGTATAAAGTTATTTTGAGAAAAAGCAAAAAAACAACAAACAACGTCTCTGGTGTGATATGCCCTCTTCCCCTTTCAATCAGGATGACTCACTCTCACCGTAACTGCAGAAATTCCTTGCATTACCTTTAATTCACAGGACTCATCCCACGTGGGTTTGTCCCTCAGCCTCTTCCACCATAGATTCCTTGGGCAGCTCCGCAGGACTCCTTAGCTGTTAATAACGGACTGCGAGTTGGTCGTAATTATTTCCCTTCAAAGTCAGCCCCTTCTTCATGGCTCCTTATCACCTGCTGCTCGGCTGTTGGATCCTGACTGAAGGTAAACCGTTACAGCATTCTATTTCGATGCATCCTGCTCCCAGCGGCTCCTCCCACTTAACTACGCAATACCGGTGTTGCAGCTTGGAACATCAAATTCCCCCTTTGTCACAGACCAAATACCGCAATAGCAAATTCACTCAAAACATTAATTGGTGGGGCCCATAACACCAACACACATACTTCATTGATCTGTTTCCCTAGAGGAATAAATTTCCAAACGCTGACATGAAAGGAATATCTTTACCTAAACCCTAAATACATTGAATACTTTATTAACTCCAACCTTGTGATATTCCCCTCATTGGGTGATGAATCAATTTAGTTGTTTTGTAGTTTAGTGATCCAATTAATTTATCTATACTCTTCTCTTATCCTAGTTTTTTTCATCAAATAATTGACACAACACATTTATTAATTAATCAAATATCGTTTATCTAATAAAATTGCAAATTGTTAGAAATCATCATCCAAACCACAGAACATCATATTTACCTAATCTAGCTAATAGTCGTCCTCTAAGTCAGTCAAGTCATGGAAAAGCCTTTTAAATTCATCAAAGTCAGGCCGCAATTCAGTCTCTCAAAGATTCAGGATAGCAGCTGTCCAGCAGTGTCACCGTCCTCTCCGTCAGCATAACGTCAGGAAATTGAGTTCGTCAAAGAAGAGAGAGTTTTTTAGTTCACTTCCCTACCTACTTTTATAATGGAATTAATGTCAAAATGTATCAAGATTGGGTTTTTCGCGCAAGAGGTGGGCAGGCTTCCGCCCGACCAAAGAGGCCACGATAGTCGTGATCCACAAAGCGGGCAAACCAGCCGATCTTTGCTCGTCCTACCGCCCGATCTCACTCATAAATGTAGAACCTAAGGTATTGGCTAAGGCCCTGGCAGATAGGCTGCTATCGGTTCTGCCGGATTTGGTGCACGTGGACCAGTCCGGGTTCATGCCCCGTAGGAGCACCCAACACAACTTACAACGCCTCTTTGGAGTGCTCTACATGACAGAGGAGGTGGGGGCCACCCAGACAGCATTGATGGCGCTGGACGCCTCAATGGCTTTTGATAGTATCGAATGGCCCTATCTGTTTATGGTGCTCCAGAGGCTGGGATTCGGTCCCGTATTCCGTAGTTGGGTTCGGCTCTTGTACGAACAACCAATGGCGAGGGTGAGAGTGAATGGGGCGGTGTCTAGAGCCTTTCCGCTACGAAGGGGCACCAGGCAGGGTTGTCCTCTATCCCCCCTCCTCTTCGCATTAGCCCTGGAACCTCTGGCACACTGGATTAGGAGGGATAGGTCGTTCTGGGGCCTGGCATTGAGCGATGAATGGGAGGAGCGTATTTCTCTCTACGCTGATGATATTGTGTTATACATGGCCAGGCCTTACTACTCGACCGCACAGGCGCTACACCTCTTTGAATTGTTCGGTAGCTATTCGGGCTACACGATCAATTGGGGAAAGTCAGTGATCTTCCTGCTCTCAGGCCCTCCACCGAGAGTCCCGACCCGGTGTCCCGCTTTCATCGCCGTGGACGGATTTAAATACCTGGGTCTTTACATCACACGAGACAGGGCGGAGTTCTTTGCCAGGAACCTGGAACCCCAACTATCGCGTCTTAAAACTGACGTGCATCATTGGAGGTCGCTGACTCTCTCCCTGATTGGTCAGGCGGCAATGTTTAAAATGCTCGCATTGCCGCGCTTGCTCTACATCCCGCAAAACACGCCATACCCAATACCTGCGGGGGTGTTTAAGAAGATAGCGCAGGATCTACGTGTCCTGCTCTGGGACGGTGGCAGTCCCAGGATATCGCTGCCCAAGCTGACGAGGGGGGTCTTTGATGGGGGGCTGGCCCTTCCGGACGTCAGGCTCTATTACTGGGCCTCCCAGTTACAGGTGGTAAACGGCTGGGTCTATGCGGATCGGTCAGAACCAGCCTACAGAGTGGACCGATGGGCAATGCCGAACGGTAATTGCGAGCCCCTGTTGTATGCCCGTAAACAGGGTAGGGATTGGCCGTCACACACAAGAGTGGTGATTCAATGTTGGAGGGAGGCCAATAAATATTTGGGGTGGTCGGGCTCCCTGACGGGAAGAACCCCTCTATGGCACGGGGACCAGCTGTTGGATGTGACTCTCTTGACAGGGTTCCGGGGCTGGAGACTCATAGGAATCGATTTACCTGGGGGACGTCTGGAAGGGAGACGCTCCGCGGCCTTTTTCCTACCTTAAAAAAGAGTATCATCTACATGACTCCCAACACTACCACTACCTACGCCTTACCCACGCCCTGCGGACTCACATAAGGTGCGGCACGACCATTCCAGAGTACTCCCCTCTGGAGGATAGGCTGCTCCTGGACCCGATAGCAGGAAAACCCACCTCCACAATATACCGCAAACTCATCAATAACATGACGGACCCCCTGGTGACATTGCGGGAGAAATGGGTGGGGGACATAGGTGAACTGGAGGACGCAGACTGGCAGGACGCCCTACAGAGTCCAAGGGAGATTGCAATCCGTTGTAGGTTCCGGTTAGTACAGCTTAAGATTCTGCACCGAGTATACTACCCCTGCACCCATCTGTACGCCTGGGGGAGGAGCCGATCGGCCCTTTGTGCATGGGGATGTGGGGAGGAGGGCACCTTCTATCACACCCTATGGGAGTGCCCCAGATAATTCCGTTTTGGACCAAGGTAGTTGACGTAATGACGGCAGTGGTGGGCTCAGTGGTCCCGCTGGAGCCCCGATGGCTGCTACTAATGATTAGTAGCGACTCTGACTGGACTAGACACAAGCAGATTTGTCTGGCCCCAGCGGCAGGGGTGGCGAAGAGGAATATCGCGAGGGACTGGGGCTCGCGGACCCCGCCACAATGGGACCAATGGGTACGGGACATAGACTGGTGCCAAAGGGCCGAAGAAACTATCTACAAAAGCAGAGGTTCCACCAAAAAAGGGCGTACGGTATGGGGACGATGGCGGAAATACAGGCAGACGGGGGAGGAATAGGGCCCTAACAGCTATTGTTATTTGTCTCATTTGTGTCCTCAAAGGCCGGTCATTGTTCAGAGGATGGGTAATTCACCGCATGTATCGTGCTAAATGTCCTGTATTGTTTGATGGTCTGAGCAAAGTTAATAAAAAAGAATTAGAAAAAAAAAAGATTGGGTTTTTAGAAGGTCCTCATTGGTGGACATGGGGTCAAGCGGTAAAGTTCTCACATAGTCCGCAGGATTAAGTCATCGCACTTGCTGGTTCCGGTTTTAAAGACAGTCCATTGTATTATCCTTGGCGAAGCTCCCAGAGTATCTTTGGTAAGAACATCATCTCCTGGGGTCAGGACTAGGCCATTGTTGCTGGCAGTGACGCATGCGCACTTCACCCAGAACCTCGTGTGTCAGCAGCAGTCACGTTATACGTCTCGGTCAGCCATCTTGAATTAGGCCGAAATGGTCAACTTAAGCAAAACAAACACAAAAACTTAATTAAAACATGGAAATGGCTAATAAAATGTTAAACCCTCACTAATTCCCTTATGTGTAAGTAATTATCTAGCATAATAGCAACATTCAAAGCGTTTATACTCACTCAATGATGCACAACTTACAATTACATCACAAAAGCAACATATATCATGCAATATTCTAATTTTCTACTATTAGTATGCATACATACGTTAGTATACAATTAGTTTAGCCATGCAAAGTGCAATTCCCACGTGTAATTCTTTTGTTAATATAATTGGTAAGTCTCCACTTCAAACAAATTAATATTATTACTATTAGTTGATTATTCAGATTAATATAAACATGCAGAATGGGGGGGTATACAACATTTTGTACTACCCGCTCCAGCACCGGCTCCCCCGTAACGCAACCGTTCCCCTTACTGAGCTAGGCCATAATCGCAACAGTCAACGGCCATGCATCTGCTCACAGCTCCGCCTGCATTAATACCCCCAGCAAGTTGTGCCTCACGAAATTGACAAAAAACATGAGGATCATGACACCTTTGATAGAATGAAGTCCATGAATCTTCCACAAGGGGTACTCCACCATGCTCTGTGTACCTCACACTGTCTTGGTAGGGTAAAATCATCGCCAAAATTATGTTGTAACCAAGACAGGAAAGTCACGTTAATGAAGATAGGTTTATTCAAGACTGTACACAGGTAGCGCCGTGTCCCCCGTTACACAGCCAGCAGCAGCTGCCGCAGTACACTGTGTCGCGAGGGCAGCACCTTGACAATTAAACCTCCGTTCGCGGAGGTTCCACTGCATGTATTACCAGGTGCTTAAGATGTAATCACAATACATACTTGTCCAAATCCTAAATGTGTTTACATCTACTATTCATAGATAGTGAAGTGTTGTTAGAAATGGGGTTCCTGGTTGGCTAGGGTATGTACCTAAGCCAGACAGAACCCACCACTCTAGTCAGGGCAAGGAGCTACTCGCTGAAGATAACCCCTGCTCGCCCCCTTGGTAGCTTGGTAGAGCACTCAGGCTCTGCCAAGCCTGACTGCTCTGCCAAGCTACCAAGAGGCAATGTGTAAAGCATTCGTGCAACACACATACACAACAGTGACATACTAGGTACACCACAAAAGAAACTCCACACAAGGTTATATAAAAATAGCTTTTGTAATATCCATAAAAACACATTAGAACATAATCACATATATTACACTGTGCCACAAGGCACTTGCCATGACTTCACAGGGATTACATAAATCAATAGGCCACTCGGGCCACTGTCATAGACACATTACAGTTAGGGTCACCAGTAACTACTGGCAGGATTATACTGAGCATAACACATTATGCAAAACATAATTAGCATTGCACCTCTTATAGCCACATCACTGTGAATCCCCCTTCGTGACACAACATTACATCAGGGTGCAATACATCCACATGGCTAGTGTGCCCATTACCCACAGTAGTGCATTATAGTACGTTTGCCCCAAATACATTCCTGGGAGCCAAATTGCCCCCAACAGTGAGAGGCAGCTGACCACATACTCACGGTGTTGCCGCTGTGATAACTGAGGCGGGGGCCCGTCTTGGGCTCACCCCGCAATACCCACAGGAAAATGAAGAAGCCCCTAGCAGCCCTCCCCCCCCCCCTTTGGCAGCTGTCGCAATTCCTCGTGGTGCAGCTGCTGGCACCAAAGACGTAAGAGACCTCTCCCGGTCTAATTTTTTAAAAAAACATAATTTTATTGATTTTCGTAGAACATATATAGTGCGTTACTGCATTGCGCAACAAAAATGAACATAGACACATTACACATATCATGCACTGAAAAGTTGGTGCTATTACATTATGACCCTAGGAGTACTATTGTTGTCGATCAACATAAAGATTAAAAAAATAAAAAACATATGTAGTCTATGGAACCAACATATCTAATGATGTCTGCCATAATATAAACATTCAACAGTATCTTGCTGCCGGAGCACGTCTCGTGTCCATAGCCATGGTTATAAGTTATTACACAAAAAAAAAAAAAAACATTCCCCAACTCCCCCCCTCCCCTGTCTCTTTGGTCCCATGAGTACCCAGTGTATAAAAATTATCATGTAGTAGACATTGTAGAATACATATACAGGGCATGTATCAATAAGCAATAAAAAACCACTGCATGCAACATGTCATTCGGGGAGTAGGTGGCTCAATGTGTGGTCAACTGTGGGAGTTCAGAGGCGTATTGATGAACGTCAACTGATTTTAATGCCTCAAGCATCACCTCATTCCAACGCTATCGGAGTCTTGCGTAGGCCCCTAAGTTCCTCTCTGCGCAAAGCAGCACTTTCTGCATTGCCCCAACGCAGCATCTCACTATGCCATGTGAGCACAGAGGGGGGAGACCGTGACTTCCAGCGCTTAGTGATGGCACGTATTGCTAAAATAAGCGCTAAGTCTATAAATCGATATTGTACCTCATGTTTGAAGACTTGTTTGTGTAGGCCTAGTATGCATTCTTTCATAGTGTTTAGTATTTCATGGTGTGCAGCCCCGTTAATTATGTTACGAACATGGTCCCAGTACCCCCGCACTTTTGGGCAAGTCCATATCATATGAGGCAGGTCCGCCCCTTCTAACATACATCTCGGGCAGTGATGCTGCATCTGTGGGAACATTTTATACAGTTTATGTGGCATAAGGTAAGCTCGATGAAGTATCATAGTTTAAATAAATTTGAATTTCGCATTTCTAGAGACTTTTTTGGGGTGTTCAAGGACACTCATCCATTCCTTATCTGCCAAATCCCTATCTATGTCTTCACTCCATGCCGCCATCAATGAATCCAGAGCAATCATTGTATGTGATCGCAAACCAGTGTAAAGCCATTTAATAAGGTGTCTGCCTCTTCCCATATAGTAAAGCATTTTGACCAAGTCGTGAGTGGGGGGTTCCTGTCTCTGCGGGGCCCAGTGCTTCTTTATATATTGGAACAGTGCAGCATGCAGTAAATACAAGTGCGCTGGGCTCCCGTTTCAATAACACATGTGTCATGATCTA
Organism: Triturus cristatus; assembly: GCF_964204655.1. Classification (NCBI taxonomy): domain Eukaryota; kingdom Metazoa; phylum Chordata; class Amphibia; order Caudata; family Salamandridae; genus Triturus; species Triturus cristatus. The sequence continues at coordinate 1,181,477,566 of NC_140581.1, read as the reverse complement.
GCAGCATACCCTCCCCAAACATATCTGCTACCGTGCTAATCCCTGCATCTAGCCATGGTAGTGGGATGTTACCCGCATATGCAAGGGGTGCATGCGTATATTGCAGTGCTGCTTTCCAACACTGGAGTGCCGTGCGCAGCAGAGGGGGGGGGATCCTTCGGAACCACTCCACCAGGTAACAGCAAAGTATGAAACGCATCCTGGTCAATGTCCGCCTCGGTGTATCCTATCTCCTGTAAATTACACCCACTGTCCAATATGACAGCCGTTGTAATTGGCAGGCGTAGTAATAGGCACGCAAGTCTGGGACTCCCAGGCCCCCTCTACTTGTACCCAATTGCAATTTCTTCAGGCTAATACGTCTTCTGCCAGTGCCCCAGATGAGATCAATAAGCAAAGTGTTCACCAACCCAAACGTAGAATGTGGCACCATCAGTGGTAAGTTAGTGAAATAGTATAGCAGTCTCGTTAAAACCACCCTTTTCGCCAAAGCCGCCCTACCCATGACAGATAGCAGCAATGAGGTCCAGAAAGTGACGCTTGACTGCAAGGCTCTAAGCGCAACGTGTAGGTTACCGCCCAGCATGTCAGTATGGGTCTGGTAGATCTGAATACCTAGGTTTTTGAATGTGTGCGGCGCCACCTGGAGCTCGGTATCTCCAAACTCCACGTCCGTGATCTCTGCATGGTCTGTGAAGAAAAAAGCGTGTGACTTTGCAACATTAATGGCCAAGCCTGAAATAAGTTCGAAATGGCGAAACACCTCATAAATCGGATCCAAGGGTAGACGGAGATCGCGCAAGTATAAAATAATATCGTCTGCATACACAGAGAACAGATGCGTCGTATTCCCCAGCGGTATACCCCTGTCAAGGAGATCTTGATGCATCCTTATGGCCAGTGGCTCTAATACCAGTATAAAGACAAGAGGCGATATTGGGCAGCCCTGCCTAGTCCCCCTGTGTATAGAGTACTCCGCTGAGATGTGGCTACCAGTACGGGCACGTGCTGTGGGGGCATCATACAAGAGACGCAACCAGCAAATATAGCCTTCCGGAATCCCAAATTTCCCCAGCGCCTGAAACATATAGTCCCATCTGATGGAGTCAAATGCTTGTTGCAGATCCAGGGAAATTAAACCCGCATGAGGATACCGTTTCGGCGCTTCGGTCATGAGATAGTGGAGCTTTCTAGTGTTCAGGGATGTGCTGCGTGCGGGTAAGAAACCGGTTTGATCTACATGGATGAGTTGGGATAGATAGGGAAGTAGTCTATTGGCCTACACCTTACTCAGTATTTTATACTCCGTGTTTAAAAAGGACAACGGACGATAGCTGGCCATATCTGTGGAATCCCTTCCTGCCTTTGGGAGTGATATTACCAATGCTTGCGCCATAGTGAGTGGTAGAGTGCCCTTTTCCAGTGCTGTGTTATACAGTATTTCCAATTGAGGCATTAGTGAATCTGCATACGTAGCATAAAATTCAATTGGTAGGCTCTCCAGCCCTGGGGTTTTGTTGCGCGGGAGTCCCTTCATGGCAACCCTAATCTCGGACTGGGTGATGGGCCCTGTTAATCCTTCTTGAGCTGCCGCCGTGAGTTGCGGGTATATGAGATTGGACAGGAAAGTCTCCAAGTGGGTCATCACGTTGTTGTCCGATGAACCATATAGGGTGGCATAGTAGTGACGGAAGGCGGCATTGATATCTCCTTGAGTAATGGCACTACCCCCTTCTAAGGTATGTATTTCATTTATAACCACTGCTGGAGAGGAATCTCGGATCAACCTGGCAAGCAGGTTTCCAGACTTATCCGCTTCAGTATGAGTTCGCCGGGAGTATGTCTGATAATCAATGACACTCAGAGACTCGAGGAGCTCTGCATGTTTAATTCTAGCCTCCTGAAGTGGGGCCCGTTTGGTCTCATCAGTCACTGCTTCCTGTTCCAACCTACCCATAGCATGTTCCACCTCTAGTAGGGACTTGTGAAGTTCCTGCCTGGCTCCCACTGTCGTGCTAATTGCTCTCCCCCTAACCACGACCTTGAAAGCGTCCCATTCAATCAGTCTATTCGACGCTGTATTATTATTTTCTGCAAAATAGCTGAGGCCACATATGTCACGTGGGGACCGGCGTGGGGACCCCGGGTTATGGTCTGAAAAGGTTTTAGGTGAATAAGTAGCTTGGGGCACCTGCATAGCAATCCTGTTGGAACAGTATATTCTATCTATCCTCTTGTGGAGCACGTGGACAGGGGAATAGAAGGAATATTCCCTGTGTGTTGGGTGTCGCATCCTCCAGACATCGCACAGCTCCCACCCATCAGCCCATCTGCCCAGCGCCTCAGCCTGCTTAAAAACTCCCGCCCCATGCAGGGGCAGGGAGACATCTATTGCTGTATTGCAATCACCTCCTACAATCCATGCATGCGATTCCCATCCAGCCAATACAATTTTTAACATATCCCAGTATTTATCTTGATCAAAATTCGGGACATATACATTGCCAAGTACCACAGGTTGACCATCTAGCATTCCTCTCACAAATATGTACCTCCCTTGTTTGTCTATCCTCTGTTCCAATGCCAAGAATGACACTCCGTGCCTCACCCAAATTGTAGTTCCCCTCGCATAGCTAGAGTACGTAGTAGAAAAATGTTTCCCCCTCCATTTCTTGCGGAGTTTCACCACCTCACTGTCCACCATATGAGACTCTTGTATATATACGATTTCCGCCTTACGGCGTTGCAGTTGTGCATGCACTCTATGGCGTTTCTGCACCTAACCCATACCCGAATATTCCATGTCAGTATGATATATTTACCCAGCGTATGCATCGTGGTGCAGGTAGTGTTCGCTTAAAAACTAGCGTATTGCTCAAGCTGCGTACCCTATCTAGAACTATAGCTATCTTGGGACCAACCCTCCCCCCAAAAACCCCAATACTCGGTGTGGTCAAAAAACAATACCAGACCATGTAACCCAACTGAATGATTAAGAACATATTGATTACGTAAAGCGCATTCGCCATGTGGGGGACGTCGCCAGTGCTCTCCATGTGGCGCAGCCTTCGCTACTACGATATATGCAAGCTACCACGGAACCCGGGCCATACAAACATGGTACTACTCAGATATTCATACACATTGCCAACATCAATTACAGAATCATCCTGCAGTCGGAGGCACCATGCGAGCAGCGGCTACTTTAGCTGTATAGATCATTAATTAACTGTGGGGTTGCAGAAGGAAACAGGGCCACACTGTCTGTGCCGTGGGTTTCTTCGGAGGAGGAGGAGGTCTTGGCCTCAGTTCTTGTGGCATGTTTAAAGGTGGCTGCTGTGACAATCGCCTGTGCTTTGTTCCTTTGTATCTGCTGCGATGTGAGATATGTCCACGCAGGGATCCTGCGCGATCGTCTGCTGCCGCGGCCAGAGGATGCAAGAGAACTGTTCCGAGTCTTTGCAGTAGATTGAGAGGCAGATGTTGCAGCATTGGTCAAGTCCATCACCTCCAGACATTCGGCCACGTCTCCAGGACTCTCAAAAAAGTAAGCCTTTTGGTTGTGCAAAATTTTTAATCCGGCCGGGAAAAGAAGCGCATATTTCAGGTTTAAGTCTCTAAGTCTTTTCTTAACCGCTAGGAAAGAAGAGCGCTGTCTTTGCACCAGAACCGTGTAGTCGGGATACAGTGATATCCTAGCATTCTCATATTGTATCTGAGGCAGTTCGCGAGCCTTTTGCAGTAGAGTGTCTCTATCGCGAAAGTTTAACAATTTCACTATAAGAGGTCATGGGGGAACCCCTGGCTTTGGCTGCCCGATGGGTATTCTGTGTGCTCGTTCAATACAGTATTGCGTGGAAAGTCCCTCCGCCGTGACGTGATCTTTGAACCATTGTTCCATATATCGTGTTGCATCATTCCCTTCGTTCCTTTCTGGCAGGCCAATGACGCGAATGTTGTTCCACCTTGCTCTGCCTTCCGCATCCTCCACCCGGTCCAGCAAGGCGACAACCTGGTCCTGTAATTGTTTAATGTGGGTCTCACTCTGTGCCTGGCGTGGTGCTAAGCCTTCCAGCGATGTAGCATTATCCTTCACCTTGTCCGCAAGTTTCGTGTGATACGCCCGTAGTAAAGTGAGGCCAGTAGTGAGGGTCCCAATTTGAAGCTCTATCGCCCTCCTAGAGTTCCTTACCTCCTGTAAGATCAAATCTAGCTTGTCCATGTGTGCGGGCACAACAGTAGGCGGGACACACCCAGACATGAGCGAGGCATCTACGCTCTCCGCAGTGTCCGGGACAGAGTCTGGCCTCCCTGGTCTTGTTGCTTTGCTCTGTTTTGCCCCATCATGGGAGGCAGGAGAAAGATAGGCAATACAACTGGCAGCAGTATCTATTGCCAGACAGTGCGGGAGTAGTTCGCAACTCGTATGGTCCAGCAGACACCTCCGTCTACCTTCAGTAACGCCACACAGCAGCCCAGTCGCTGTTCGACACAGTGCAGTCTAGTGTCGGCCTCTGCACATCTCGTGGCACCGCTGCATCTCCAGGTCAGGTTCTAGTTGCGGCAAGGCGATATAGCAGCGGGGGGGGGGGCAGCAGGGGACCGCAGACAATCCAAATCGCCCGTCCGGCGGGGGCTATAACTTTTCCGTCACTTTACCATCAGCAGAGCGAGGTGTGCCAGGCCCCACTCCTCATTGCCCATGTGAGGATTCTGCAGCGATAGCCAAAAGAGAATCAGGATAAGAGGAAAAACCGGCGTCCTGCGGGACCCACCCAGCCGCCAGTCGTCCCGAGGTGTGCCACAACTGCTGCATGCCCCCTATACACCGCCTCCATCTCCGCCGAGTAGATGGATTCCCGGCTGCATGCCACTGTCCTCTATTTCAGGCACTGTTGAGGGACGGCTGCCAACGCCCAACTCCGCCACTTCCAACGATTAGGCCTAGGAGGGGGGTAGGCCGCAACTCATCCCCGGGCTCAGTTAATCCGGCTGCCCCCAGCCGCAGGCTACCCCGCTCCACAATGGTGTCACATGCGGATGTCGCGGCGCCGCCTTCTCCGTGTGCACCGTCCAGCCCACCTCTCCCAGTCTCATTGACCTGGCAGCCCCAACCTTGCTTCCCGGTGACTGGCCCCCAGAGAACTCGCTCGATCAGCACTCACATTTGGAGCGGCCAGCCAACCTGAGGTGCTGTCCTTGCTGCTCACCTCCTCTCTGCACGGGAAGATTCCGGTCGGGCCTCACCGGCCCAAAACAAAGCACAGAGCGACGTTTCTCCTCTCTTGCTGCCTACTTCCTGAGACATGGTCCCATTCAGCCATGCCCACACCCAAGCTTCATCTCTGCCTGACTTCCTGCGTTGGGGCACAAATACGGAGCAAAGTCTTTGTCGGCTATGGTTCTTCCCTGCTTCCGCTTTGTGTGGCAGCCTAGGGCCATGTAGCAGAGGCCCGGCTGCAGCAGTCAGCACCGGTGCACGAACACGCAATGGAGAGAACTCTGTTTTCTCAGCTCTCCACTCCCTCTGCGGCTGGGCTCAGCCTACATCCAGGCTTGGCCTCAGGTCCGTCACTCCTGCCTGGCTTCCGGCTCCTCTACCTCAGGGGCTGGTTGCCAGGCAATCCCTCAACAACAAGTGGCTGCTCCGGGGCGGGCCGTTTGTTCCAGCCCCGGCCTCCGCTGCTATTCTCGACTGAAACTGGCTGCAAGGCACAGCACTCTTAAGCGCAAAACAACAAAGTGCTCCACATGCTTTAAGGCATTGTAAGCCCACACCTGGGGCTCAGGCCACAGAGGAGAGGGTGGTGCAGCCCATATTGCAAGGCAAAAAGCGCTCCTGCTCAAGTCAGCCCTGTGAAAGCCCAGCCTTTGGGCAACCAAATTAGAAGGCACTCACCAGCGCTACGATCTCTCCGGCACAGGGGGCAGAGAACAGGGCACAGACAGGCCAGCACGTAAGGCCCCCTAGCAAAGAGCACTCCCTTCAACCATCCAGCAGGCAGTGACTGATGCCTGCGGCAGTTCACCCTGGCAGAGTATTCTTCCTCAGATCCAGTTCCAAAAGTTCAACAGACATGGGGTCACACCCCCAATACTTATAGTCCATATGTCTTTGTTTTTCCTCCCGACACAGGGCTCTCAGCCCAGTCTAAACCAGTTCTGGGGGCACTGTAGTATATCTTTACAAGTGCACCACCACCTCCATTGTTAGTGTAAGCCTTGGCTCTAGACACACCACAGGGGGGCAGAGCCATCATTGTGGAAGGCAGGCACTGCCCTATTCAGGTGCAGGTGATACTCTTCCACCACTCCAAATGCAGACCAGGCCTATTCAGCCTAGCGCTGAGTCACCCAGGCAGGGCACACCTCAACTCCCCCAGGGACTGGCTGGAGGGAAAGCACATACCCCTCTCCCCCTGTCAGTCAGAACCAGACGGTCAATACACATCAGGCAGAAACACAGAAATGCCCACTTCTAAAAGTGGCATTTCTAAAATAGTAATAATAAATCTGCTTTCACCAAAACCTATTATTTATCACTAATATTCCAAACATACCAAACTTGATCACGCTAACCCTCTCAGATTAGGAATTACCACTGAAACACATATCAGGGAATCCCCAATGCATCCCTATGAAAGGGCAGCCTCATAGCAGTAAAAAACCAAATAGGCTGTTTGTCACTACCAGGACATGCCACACAGTTAAGGCACATGTCCTACCTTCTACCTACACAGCACTCTGCCCATGGGGCTAGCTATGGCCTACCTTAGGGGTGACTTATATGTAGTAAAAGGGAAGTTCCAGACGTAGCAACCACTTTATGTTCCACGTCACAGCAGCAGTAAACTGCACGTGCAAGTCATGCAGTGGCAGGGGCATGAGACAGGTTTGAAAGACTACTTTGGTGAGCAGCGCAAGCAGCGTTGCAAGCCCACCAGTAGCATTCAATTTACTGGCCCTGGGTATATGGGATACCACTGTACAAGGGACTTACAGGTAAATTAAATATGCCAAACAGGTGTAGACCAATCTTACTAAGTTTACCATAGAGAGCACATGCACTTTAGCACTGAACAGCAGTGATAAAGTACCCAGAGTCATAAAACCGCCAACAACAGGTCAGAAAAAATACAGGAGGAAGGCAAACAATTCTGGGATGACTCTGCAAAAAGGGCCAAGTCCAACACAACCCCCTTCCAGCCTAAAGTCAGGCTAGACCAATCAATACCTTGATGGGCTTCCCTGCTTGGCGTGATAGAACATGGAAAAGGGCACGCAACTGCAGGGGCACCTTCTACGTCTACGCCAATCTGAACCCATGTGGATCCCTCTGTCTCTGCTCTCAGGACCAACTAAGCCAACCCATGGGGGCTCCTTAGCTATCGGCGACCAGGACCAGGCCCAGGCCCAGGCCCAGGCCCCAGGCCATCCAGTGGTCTCCAGTCCTTGCCATCTTGCAGAGTGGGGGGTGGTAGCCCCAGGTACATAGTATCCTTGCTCCACTCTACCTCTCATCAGTGAAGTTCTACTCTGCCACTGTTCCCTCAAACCAGGGTCTGCACCCTCAGGCTGACCAGGGGTCACAGGCGAGGTTCACCTCCCCCTAACCCTCCTTCTGGGGTTCTGTACCCTCCTCTAAGGAGATGTACCCTTGGAACCTAAAACTGTCATGGCACTTGTATCAGCCCTGCCACACAATTTTCGCACCAGTTTAGGAGTTCTACCCTGCACCTGGTCTCCCAACCCAGGGATCAAACCCTCAGGTTGAACCAGGGCCAGAGGTGAGTCCTCCCTCCCCCTGCACCCCCGTCCAGAGTTCTGCACCCTTCCACCTGGAGTGGTACCCCAAGAAGACAAAATGGTAGGGATACTGCTAGCAGATGTTCTTCCCGCCAGGTCCGAATTTACCTCCTGAAACTGGCCTCCCAACCCAGGAACTACACCCTGCAGCTGAGCATTTGCCTGGCAAGCCATGACTTTCTGGGGAGCACGCATGTCCCCCCTAAGAGTAGCACATACCTCATGTGCTCTGTGACGGTCTGCCTGGCACCGATCTCCCAACCCCTGCCCATCTGACAGTGTGTGAAGACCCCCCAAACCAGAAACAGTGTCACCATGGTCATTCCCGGGGAGATCTGCTCCCAAAGCTGGCCCCTGACCCACTGGTTCTCCCACTGGGGACCGCATCTCCTCTCAGCCCTCCATCTGGGCTCCTGCGCCCTCCACTCAGGAATGGTGTTGCCAGACGCTGCTTACAGACGCATCTCCAAGTTCTCCTGACACTTTGGACCTCATCAATGAATAATCCTTTGTTTCCGGTTATGAAACCTGACAATTCATATCGTTAAGTTTTAGATTATAGACATTTAAACACTTGCACTAAGACATTTGCAGTCCAAAATGCACACAGTGCTGCATTAATAAATAACATTGTGCGGAAAAAATATAAAACAAAAGTTGATATCTCAAATTGATTTTTCTGCCAGAATATAGCGCCTGAAAGCAGGTATATAACAGCATTCTCAGCACCAGGGTCCCTTTGTCAATTTTGTCGATTCCCCCAAGGGTATAAGAATAGCCTGGGCTTGTTTTCGTCCAGAGTAACTGAGTTACTTCAAAATTTGTATGAAGAGGCATTGTCCTATGTGGATGATATTTACAGATGATGACCTAGAGGAGCGCTTGAACAGAGTGAACACTATAATTTTGGGATTTGCATCTGAGGGCTACAAATTCAACTTTAAAAAATCAAAAATTGCCCACCTCAGTGTTTTTAGGATATGAGCTTTCAAGTGAAGGAAAAAGCCTGGGAGCCAATTTTTTTGAAAAATGCTCCAACCTCCAAAATCATTGAAAAATTTACAATCAATCCTGTGATTCCTAAATTTTGGTAGAACGTACATTTTAGATTACGACAAAGCTCTGCAGCCTAAAAGGTGAATTTAATTTTAAAACCACACCAATCATCTCATCGAGAACAAAGAGACTTGTCATCAGGGAACATTACAGCAGTTCCTATACCTGATGGTATAGTTTGGGACAAGGTTGATTTCGATATATGTGGTCTGACCAAACTTTTAAGAATTCCACATTTATTTAAAATATCATTGAGTGATATCATTACCTCAAGTACATTTTCCAATGATTGGGATTTTGAAACTGTAAATAACATGTTGTCTGATTTGGAAAAATCTGCTGCATTTTCTAATAGTGAAACATGGGAAAGCACATCGGATTTCGAAACAATGTATTTTTATCAACACTATGGTCATCATTTTCTGCATAAATCTGCTAATCCTAGAACTGTGTTCACACACCATCAGTAGGGACATTGTCCAACACCGCCAAAAGGCAGTTCAAAAACATTTGTACAAAAATGTCCATATTTTCCAGGGTTTAATATGTCTGACCAAGCCTCATTTTATTATAATGTTACAACAACATCAGCAACAGAAAAATATGTTAACAAACACCAAACAGATTTACTGTGCTTGCTTTATTACCCAGTTGTCTGAACAAGGTTTCAACTTATGGAAAGACACCATAGACTCAAAATAGTCTTGGGCACTAAAGAATGGCAAGTTCAGGGAACTGAAGCTTTGTTTAGAGCATGCCTTATGCCTCAACAAATCACATTTTCGAACGAGACAGTACAACAAACGTCTTGCCTTGGACTAGCCAAGAACAAAAACTTGAACACACCTCGGCTGCCGACTCCATCACACACCGAGGGTAACATAACATCACAGAAAGAGATTACAGTACATTACATTATGCAATTCAACAGATCAGACCCCAATTGGAAAAAATTGTTGATTTTGCCCACAGACACCAACAGTTGTCAGGCGAGATTCATGGGTAAAACCGAAGGGTTCAGTATCCATAGGCCAGATCCACGTTATGTACAGAGAGAACATCCAGGGGTAGTGACATCCTGCAGTGTTTGGAAGTTATGCCTTGATTGGCGAAAAACCTCAACACTCACACAGGTGAAACAACTACACTTATCCTTACTGTCACAGGATGTGGATCTCAGGGATTTTTTACTAGGTCCCAGGAAGCCACGTCAGAAACGTTTCATTTATGCTGTCAACAATGAAATATGGAAAATATCCCAACAAGAGGCCACAGAATGATTACGTGAAATAGACCGTATAAATCTAGAAAAATCTCTAGCAGTGGTAGACAATGGGTTAACTATATTGACCTCCAGGATATATTCCTTAGGCATCATTGTATCTTCTGCGATAGATATACTAGAACAAGATATGGCCATATGACAACACAGGCAATCTCAATTATGTTCTATTATGTTGTTAAGCTGGACGCTGCAATCTTTGCGTGCAGGCTATGTGCCTTAGCGTTATATTAACAGCATGTCTCCGTTCTCTGAATACAATCTAACAGATAAACAGATAGAAATGGCACAAAGGGGAGCAAAATATACAATGCTGCGTATAAAAAAACTGGATAGATTAGCATTTACAGTGGCAGAATTATCGTCTACAGAATGGCTAATCCATGGCCACGTAACTCTACCAGTCACTACTTTTCAGTTTCAGAATTGCCTTGAACAAAGCAGGCAGGCAGATATGAAGAAATGGGTAAGGAATACATTAAGGAATCATGGGTATTACCATACAGATTTCGATGCCGTAGAGGGGATCGAGAAGTGTTTCTAAGCAGTACAAACTGTGAGAACACTTTAAGTGGATCACTCATATGCCAGGATATAATGCTGCACGGGGCTTGTAATGGTTCTGTAGCGAACTTGCCCTGCCATTTGAAGGGTGCCCCAGCTGCAGTGATCACTCCAGCATTCAGGCTACTTTCAAATGGGAGTTACTTGATGCTGAATAGTCAAGGCTGCTGCGAAATGCTCCCGGGCATCTCATTTCTGATAACTGTGATACTCTAAGCAGAATGAAAGCCATGATTTTACAGAAGTTTGTGCCCTTAACCTCCGCTCAAGAGACTTTTGATCTCCAGTTCGCAAGGTCTTCGGCAGATATACAGGAGCTTATTCATACAAACTGCCCTTTCCATTTTGTAGAAATGGCAAATCGTATCTTTAACATGACTGATACAACAGGCATATGTAGGAAAGGAGTATCTGCTTCTTATGGTTACCCCCACTTTTTGCTTGATGTCTCACTGTTTTTGACTAGTCTGACTGGGATCCTGCTAATCAGGACCCCAGTCTATCTGCTTTCTCCCTTAAATTGACATACATGTACTTTGGTACACTCCAGATTGGATACTGGGGTACCCTTATAAGTCCCTAGTATATGGTACCCATGTACTCAGGGCATAGGTAACCCAGAGGCCTCCCATGGGCTGAAGCATGTATTATGCCAACCCTGAGAGGCCATGCAAAATGGAACTCAAGGTCTACTACTGCAGCCTTTGTAAGCTGGTGTTTGCACCACTTACTTTAGATATAGGTTCACTATATCTAATTGTCACTGCACTTAAAACTTATAAGTCACCCCTATAGTAGGCTTTAACAATCCTGAAGGCAAGTTGCAGGGTTTTATGTGAGAAGGTGCCCCTGCATGAGCAGAGCCTCTCTGCAGCCTTCGGAGACCATTCTCCCGGGTTGTCTGTGATTCAGCCAGACATATAGGTATAGGTGCATTATAACCTCGCGGTAAATGCTATTTTGAAAATGGCTGCATAGAAACATATCGATAAGGTTGTGGTATATTGTATTGTGTGCTCCTTCTTGTAACTTGTTACATGCCATTTCAGCTTTACACAAGTAGACGTTTACCTTGTGATGTTTTTGAATTGATAGTGCCTTTTAACTCTACAGTCTCTCACCACTTGTAACCTCATCTTAGTACCATGTGACACAATGTGTAGACAAAATAGTTTTTCTTCATACAGGATACTGGTTTCTTTTATTACTAAATTCATGGTCTTCTTTAGTCAAACGGGATTTTGGTTTGACTGGACAAATTGCTCATGGTCACCTACAAGTACCAACATAAATGATTGTTATACATTAATCGGTGGAACCCTATTTATTCTTGGCTAGTCTTTTTGTAAGCTCGTACTTTAAAGCTCTGCATGGTCTCTTCTTTTGTTTCTCTATTTACACTCTAATTATTTGACAATCAATGGCAAGAGTTGTCATAGTGTGGGTTAATTTGGTCTATGAAATGATTTCATCCTCTTTCACTGTCATTTTCATGAGTATTTATCATGGGCTATTTTTCAGCACAATATCACCTTTGAGCTCTTGGGATTCTGGTTTCTATCATTACATCAATCTCTTTATGTTATTTATGGTAGCACTTTTATTTTCTGTCTATAACAGGGGATAGTCACTGGACTGTGTTTTTGTCTAGTGGGGTTTGTAATAACATTGGGTTGGTTTACTACCAATATCCAACACGAATGTGAAAGTATGAGAGACTCTGTAATGACTCCAAATCACCACCGGTGTTGGTTTTCAAAAATTTTTTAAATTCAAGGTAATGAATATATTGGTTTTTCCTTGTGTGTTTTTAGCAAGATATATTTATTATATATGTTTATTTTTCCAGCCTTGAAAAAGTCTTAGTAAAAGACGAAACACGTGTCGGCTAGATCGTGTGCTGGGATTTTTGTTTTATTAATAAAGATGACAATCAACTGAAATTGAAGGGGTTTGGATTCTTTGACAATGGAGATTATTGATTGATGGAACTGATCTTTCCCACTTGTACTGACGAGTACATGTAATTTTGGATGCAGTGATCAACCCACATTAATGTTGGACTGAAAATGTATTATACAAGCGTGTGCTGTTCAGGCTCTTTCTGATTCTCAATGTATGCATGTTTTTTAATATGCTGGCAATGTCTCTAGGTAGTAGATGTCAATACTTGCCTTGAGCACCCCGATTTAACTGTGAACAATTTAAATTATACGCCGAAAGATAACTTGTTCTAACTAATAATTTTGTGTCATATTCTGGTGTGCGGTTATTCCTTTAAAAGGAACACTACTACCTATTAGTTGTTATATAGAAACATATCGAGTTTGGTATCAAACACCTTGGCATCATACCTCCACACCAGTAACTGGTGTGAGAGGTATGATTCCACTCTTCTAAAGCGAGCTTTGTGGGGTCACTGGTCTAACCGGTGCCAGCCTTCTTGACCTGGACAGCACCAAATGGATGCTGCCGACCAGAGACATATTTCGACCCTCCTGCTGCTGAGCCAAGCTCGAGCAGAGGAAGGCAGCACAATAGGCATCCTGTCACAGGGAGGTGTGACCATGTCCCAGACAGGATTTAGTGTATCAGGGCTTGGTGGGTACACTCTGAGAGTGCCTGAAAGTCTGCACTTGGGCCACATTTGTGTCCCTGTGCATAGTCCAGCTCAAACCAGTTCTGGGAGCCATTGGCTCCAGCTCTGGCATGAAACTGGAGAAAGGACATGGGCGTAGCCACCCCTCTGTCGCACCCCTCCCCTAGGAGGGTCCCCTGAATCTGTCCAACCCTCTCCTATAGGTACAAAAGGGCTTACCTGGCTGTAATACTTTAGATTTTACGTAGACAAGATTCTACAAGAAGAAACCCCTGACCTTCGACCGTCTGGACACCTTGGACTTCGCTGGACCTCGACTGGGCTCGACTTTGTCCCCCTTTTAATCCGGAGCTTAGTTTGTGCCTTTGCTCCATACAGGCTCTGTGCAGGACCTTTGGTGCACTTAAGACAACAGAAGAATCTCCCTTGGAGTGAAGGAGTCACTCCGTGCTTCGCAGGCACCTAACCACAACTGACCAGCCTGCTGCTCCTGAGCTTCAAGCTCCTGTGGATTTCAGCAACACAGGAGGTGGGTTTCTGAAGGTCCCTGGGGTCAATCTGCCCTCTCACTGAGTTTGGGGCCCGTATCCCTCGTGGGGACTGCATAACCCGAACCCCTGTGCACCACGTCCATTTACAGTTGCATATGCTTGTTGGCAATTCCCAAGTTTGTGTATTGGACTCCGTGTAGTCCTGACCCTGAGCAGTATTTGCACCAAATAACTCTGGCCTCCTTGCACCGAGTGCTCCGTGGGTGGTGCTTTGCAATCTTGCTCAAGGTCCCCTCACAACTCCTTGTCATTCAGCCTGTGGGTCCTCCTGAGGGTCATCTTGATTTCTAATGGGCTTTCCTGGTCGTGCGAGACGTGCCCTGACTCCCCATTGCTTGGTGAGTCTCCTGAACCTTACTGGGCCACACCGTAACCTGCTTGACCTTCCTGCCTGGGTTGCTTTTGCCAAGGCTTGTTGGTGCTCCCGCCGGACACCGACCCCTCAGTACTCAACATCCTTCGTGGGACAACTCACCTCGAGCTCCTGGTCGTCCTTGACATCTCCTGGTCCTTGTAGCTGCAGAGTCAATCATCCCTTCTTCGCACCTGAAGCACCCGACATCGGTGGGCATTCGTCACCTGATGTCATGTTCTCTGGTCATTACGATGCTTCGCAGGGGCGCGGAGCACACACGGGCAATATCGCCCGCAAACGAACTACATTTCCCAGGAGCGTTTCCGGGTAGGCGCGCGCGCTGGTTAGTGACGCGCCTACCCAGCATTCTTAAGGAGGGGCGGTGGCAGCGCTCGGTGCTGCGAATTTAGAACACCGAGGAAGCGCTGCTGGGACACACCACACGAGGATCCTGAAGCCGTTGACTCCGATTGAAGGGCGGTAAGGGTGACATAGTCACCGCCTCCTGAGGGTAGGGAAAGCTAACATTACGGGGGCAATTACAGGCACGGGTGCTAGCGCTCAAACTTTGGCTCTGATAATTACAGCTTTCACCGATGCTGGCGCAAGCGCACAACATTGCTTCCGATACTTAAGGCATTCACCGACGCTAGGAGCAAGGGCACAACTTTGGTCCTAATTACTGAGGTGGGACGCGATACCTCCAACGTGGGCATGGTTCAGTGACGTTGAGCATTTAATTACTAAACGCTGTGTCATGTGTACGGATGAAACACTTCATGTCATTTTCTCTGTGCTGAATCAACAGAGGAGTACTTAGTATATTCAAGTTGTATTACAATGGGTTGCTGAAACAAAAGAAGCGCTGGGCATGACGATAATGCCTGTTTTCACTTGTTCTATTGGTATTCATGAGTATTGCTACCGACTACTGTATAAGTTCTTGTGCGCTTTCTCTCTCCTAGCAGGGGCTGTGGTGTGAAATAGGTTCAACCCCCTCTGCGATGCAAGTAGCTACAGTCCTAGTGGTGCGTACAGTGTGTGTATTAGCAGGTGTGAGTGTGTGTGTAAGTGGTAACGTTTAGTGTGTCAAAACTCACCTTGAACATTTTGTCTCCTTATATTGCATATCAAAAGTCTGCTTATAGGAGGTACCCTCATCAAGAGCTTGGTTACAAAAACGCACATGTTATTTTCCTTTACAGGTACTTATTGCTCAGTTTATGCTTTGGGTTCTTGGTTTTGGATTACTAGACGCAGAATAGGATGGTAATTGTGCTTTATCTTGTTTTGTAGGTCTCCCTCCCTGCTGTCCCCATCCTTTCCTTCCCTCGCTTAATCATTCCTACCCTCTGCGCTGTTATAGCATCAGAGGGTGGAGCGATTGAGAGGTGGTCTCATTTGAGCAACGCACCGATCCCGGGAGTTTGGAATAAAGACTTGACAGAATTCGCAGCCCAAGAATTTATTCTCTCCTGATCGGTGATTGGTTGATGATGGCCACTTTAGAGGATGTTATGGCGGCCTTAGTAATGGCGCAGCAGGAGTTAGCTGCTTCAAGGGCAGAAACAGCTGCGTTACATGATCGAGTGGATACGTTGCAAAGGAACCCATTTGATGTAGGCACCAGTAAAGGTGGAGGTGCCACGTGGTCCTCAGGTTCCTTTGCTGGAGTAGCGCCACCGCTTTCGGTGGAATTTCCCACACCAATACCTTTAGCGGCTCCTGAAAGGTTTACAGGGGATGAGAGTAAGGTACAGGTTTTTATGACACAGGTGTTGTTGCATTTTAGATGTAAGCCCAGGGCATTCCCTACTAATCAGGCAAAGGTGGCTTTCCTTATTTCGTATCTGGCGGGAGATGCTGCCTTGTGGGCTGTCCCGTTGGTTCGTAATGATGATCCATTGTTGTATGATTAGGATGGGTTTCGAACAGAGTTTGAGAAGATCTTTGATAGACGTGCCCATAGCTTCTTAGCAGATAGGGAGTTGTTGGAGCTAAGGCAAGGCAATAAGGAGTTAGTAGTGTATTTGAACACTTTTCAGAGGTTGATTTCAGACACCGGGTGGCCGGAGGAAAAGAGAGCCGCCTTATTTCACCAGGGGTTACGAGGGGAGCTCAAGGACGTGATAGCTCAGATTGATCCTCAACCAGACACGTGCACTGATCTGATTAATTTGGCCTTGAGGTTAGACAGTAGGATGAATGATCGTAAGTGTGATAGGAAAAGATCTGATAGGGTTTTTTCTAGATACGAAAAACCAAGGTTCTCCAAACCCAGCATGGTTGGTGAGCCTGAACCTATGGAAATAGGGACGGTCAGGGTTCCTTTGTCACTGGAGGAGCGAGAGCAAAGACGTAAGAATGGTCTGTGTTTGTATTATGGCAAGAAGGGACACTTCGTAAGGGATTGTCTCGTTAAACCCAAGAACAAACCCGGGTTTGGTGGTGTAAGTGTACCCGTATCTTCCACATCGGGAAACTAGAACGCTCAAGGGTAATAGAGGGGGGCTTTTTTAGCAGTTTAGTAATCCCTTCCACTCAGGATATACAAGCATGTGCGTCAGGATTCCACTCAGTATTCAGGTGGCTAGCGGGTGGCGAGACATGGAAGCTATGATAGACTCCGGGGCCACAGGGTTATTTATGGATGAGACCTTGGCCGAAACATTACAGTTGCCTTTAGTTAAGAAAGAAGTACCTGAACTCGTTCTGGCCATAGATGGGAGGGAATTGAGCACGGGACCCATTAGTTACTCCACCAGCGCCTTATCTGCGCGCTATGCGTCTTCACATGTAGAGTCCCTGACCTTCAATATCATACGAACACCACAGTATGGCATCATTTTAGGATTGTCTTGATTGGTCCATAGATTGGGGTTACCAGGACTATTCGTTTCAACAATTCGGAACGTAAAGAGCATGGCAGTCATGAATCATGTGCTTTTTCTGACAACTGTTTAGCTTCTCTTCTGCATTTAGCTACCACAGCACAGCAGGACATTACTTTACCAGTGCAGTACGAACAATATAGGGACGTGTTCAATGAACAGCAAGCCAACGTGTTACCCCCTCATAGGGACTATGACTGTCAAATCGACCTAGTGCCAGGGGCGGTGGTACCATGTAGCAGGATATATGCTCTCACAGATGCAGAAAACGAGCATCTTAAAACGTACTTGAAGCAGTACTTGGCAAATGGTTTTATAAGACCTTCTAAGTCCCCTGCAGCCTCTCCTTTGTTTTTCCTTTTGAAAGCAAACGGGGAAAAACGCGCGTGTATTGATTTTAGAGCCCTCAACCATGTTACCATCAAGAATAGCTATCCCGGTTGATTCGCCTAGCGCGCAACCAAGATGGCCGCGTAGGTGCGAGGCTCCCGAGGACCTCCGCAACCTCCTACGATTATCCTGAAATTATCCTGTCCTGGATGAGGGGACTATGTTGGTGAACCCGAGCTGAGGTGGCACCCGTTTTCCGCTTCCGAATCGGACCTCGGACACCGGAGTGAGCACCGATTGAGGTTTGCGGCCTTCCCCTCGCCGGACCCCGGATTTGCGCTGTGGGGTGATCCAGTGACAAAGTGAACAACAGAGGCAGGCAGGGCCTGGCGACTCGCGTACCCCGCACTTTCGCTTTCGCTTTCGCACCACCTTGTCGTTTCTGCGAGGTTGGGTCGCGGAGCCCTTGGTGTTGGTGTGGTGTGGCCTTGCTGGGAGATTCTGCCTGCCTGCCGGCTGTGATCCACCCCGCTGCTCTGAGGGGGCCCCCCCGGAGCTCGTGGCCCTGCTTTCCTGCCCTACACGACGTGGCTGGTGCGACTGGGAGACTGGTGGCCATGGCCACGAAACAAGATGGAGACCGGGCAAAGACCAAATCGACCCGGCGTGGCGCCGTCCATCAGGCCAACAGTATGGACCGCTATACCCTCCAGAAGGGATCTCCCGATGGACCGCGCAAGTCCCCTGAGAGCCCTCCTGATGCCCCAGACCTGCCCGCAGATCTGACTCTGCGAGATGTCATGGGCGCCATTGCCGAGATGAAGGCCTCGGTGGGCCAGCGGTTTGATACACTGGCGCAGAAGATTGACTCGGTCCTTGTGGATGTTGGCCTGGTGAGGGCCGATCTTTCCAAAACCAACGACCGAGTAAATTCTTTGGCCCACACCGCATCGGGCCTAATGACAGATGTGGCGGCCTTGCAAACAGAGGTGCGCCGGCTTAGTCAGGCGAGTGCGCTGATGGATCGACGCCTGGAGGACTCCGAGAGTCGGGCACGGAGGAACAACGTCCGCATTATTGGGGTGCCCGAGGGACGCGAGGAGGCGGCGGCGGATCTCTTTGTGGAGGACCTGATTGCTACCCATCTCCAGCCACGGGGGCTGAGCAAATTCTTCGCTGTGGAAAGGGCCCACAGGGTTCCCGGGGGAAGGCCGAAGGTCGGAGCCCCTCCGAGACCTCTCATCGCCCGGATTTTCAATTTTCGGGATAGAGACGCTATCCTGCAAGCCTCCAGACTGCATGGACCGGTCAAGCTTGACAATATGGAGGTTAATTTTTATCCTGATTTCACCCCAGCGGTCCAGAAGCAAAGACTGAGCTTCCTAGGCGTCAAACGCCGTCTTCGGGACCTAAACCTCAAATACGCCATGCTTTTCCCGGCCAAGCTGCGTGTGGAGGTGGATGGTCGCACTCACTTCTTTGATCGTCCTGAAGCGGCCGGGGACTGGCTGGATACTCTGCCCGGGGATCGTGATCGGGGGGGCGGGGGGGGGGGGCGGCGGGGGGAGACGGCACGCTGGATCGGGACTGAGGATCTAATATTGGGCCTCACTCTGGACGAAAATGTTGCCACTTTTGATTCTGCGTCAGTTTTTTTTGTAAGTTCCCCTCCTATGGAGGTTGTGTTGGGTCTATTGGGGGTTCTCTCTCCTCCTCTAGGGGGTTTAGTTAGTCTAACTATATATGGGGCGACAGGCACACTGCACGTTGGGGGGGCTGTTTGGGCTCATGCAGGGGTGCAGGGAGGGGGGAGTTCTGTTGGGGTGGGTGGGTGAGGATGGGGTGTTGTTCGTTTTTATCACAAGGCAAACGTATTTTTGTGTTAGTTCTAAAGTGCTCTCCGGGGGACGAATGATGGCTTCTGTACATGATGGGGGGTAGGGAACTAACTTTGTTGTCTTGGAATGTGAATGGACTGGGGGACAGGATCAAACGGGGTGTGGTCCTGCAGTTTTTGAAGCAAATCTCGCCCGATGTAGTCTTTCTGCAGGAGACACACCTTATTGGCAACTCCTTCTGCGCCATGAATCGGCGTGGCTATCGCCTAGTGGCTCACTCGGGCTTCACGTCCGGCTCAAGGGGTGTGGGCATCATGGTGAAGAACTCGCTCCCGTTGGAGCTTGATGAGGTGCTCCACGATGACAGGGGACGTTACACGGTCTTGGTGGGAAGATTGGAGGGCAAAGTGATTGTCTTTGTGTCAGTATACATCCCACCGGGGCTGCAGTCGACCACCTTTGCGGACCTTGGGCGCCTTCTCCTTGGCCTTCCGGGGGGGCTTTTAGTTGTGGGGGGGGGATTTTAATGCGGTGGTATCTGGGACTGTGGATCGTCACCCCCCTAGGGACCTCCCCCGGGCACAGGCGTGGCTACCCGGCCTCTTGGATACATTTGGATTAGTGGACTGCTGGCGTTTAAAACACCCCACGCAGCTGCAGTACACTTTCCACTCGGGAGCCCATGGTAGTCTCTCACGACTAGACTATGTCCTTGTCCCGGCGGCCTATGTTGGGAGGGTGGGAGAGGTGCGCCATTTGCCACGGGGTATTTCGGACCACTCCCCGCTCCTACTGCACTTTGATGTCTTTCCGAGGGGTGAGGGTAGGGTGGTCCCAATCAATCCTTGGAACCTGCGCGACCCCACCATTCGCGCTGAATTGATTAAATCCCTTCAGCGATATTTTGATGAGAATGTGGGGTCTGTGCCTTCGGCTGTACCGCTATGGGAGGCCTTCAAGACAGTACTCCGAGGGGAGGCCCTATCCCTTATTTCCCACGCCCGGAGGCACGAGCGGGAGGAGGTGACCCGGATGGAGGCTGAAATAGCCGAGTTGGAGGGTAATTTAGAAGGTGGGGTGACGGATGCCGCATTGCATGTCCTCCAACTCAAGCAAGCGGCCTATAGGGCCCTCGTCACGGAGGCGGCCAGGGGCCTCAGTAGAGAGCAACAGGGGCGACTGTATGATGTGGGTGATAAGGCTGGTAAACTTATAGCGTGGTTGGACAAAAAAGAGAGAGCGAATCGTGTGGTCCCGCTGATTGAGAAAACGGATGGTGTGTGTGTAACTGAGCCAGAAGAAATTGTCTCCTGCTTCGCGGATTATTTCCGTGGGGTGTATTCCCCGGTGTCTCCCTGCTCGGAAGAGGATTCCCGTGCCCTGCTCAGTGATATCGCGCTGCCGTCCCTCTCCGGGGATGACAGGGTGTCGTTGGACGCCGCTCCCACCTCCGACGAGATCGCCCTCGCCATACGCTCGGTCGCTTCCGGCAAGGCCATGGGTCCGAATGGTCTCCCTATCGAGTTGTACAAGTTGCGACCGGATACGCTGGCACCCCACCTCCGGGCTATGTTCCTGGCGGCACACTCGGTGGGCTCCCTCCCGCTGGACCAGCGTCTGGCTACAATCGTGGTCATCCACAAGGAAGGGAGACCTCGGGACCGGGTTACATCCTATCGGCCCATTTCGCTACTGAATGCGGAGCCCAAGATTCTCGCCAAGGTACTGGCCAATCGGCTGGTCGGTGTGGTGGGCGATTTGGTTCATCAGGACCAATCGGGCTTTATTCCCCATCGCAACACAGCCCTTAATCTGCGGCGTTTGCACGGTGTGCTCGCACGTGCCCCGTTCATACGGGAGCCGGCCATTTTGGCGTCCTTAGACGCCACCATGGCGTTTGACACGCTTGAGTGGCCATATATCTGGGCGATGCTTGCGAAGTTTGGATTTGGCCCAGGGTTCATCAGTTGGGTCAAATTGCTGTATTCGTGCCCATTGGCGCAGGTGGTGGTGAACGGAAGAGTGTCAGCTCCGTTCGAGCTGGGCCGGGGCACACGGCAGGGCTGCCCCTTATCGCCGCTCCTCTTTGCACTTGCCTTGGAGCCCCTGGCGGAGTGGCTGCGGTGGGAGCCTTCCATCCGTGGTCTCCGCTGGATCCCTGAGTATGAGGACCTCGTATCCCTATACGCTGATGACATCCTCTTGTACCTAGCTTCCCCACGTAAATCACTCATAGTACTGGTTGATGTTTTGCATTCATTCGGTCGTAACTCCGGTCTGGTCATCAACTGGGCTAAATCGTGTGTGTATGTTCTCTCCGGGGAGGCTCCTATCCTCCCGCGGGGCTGTCCGATCCAGGTCGCCCCGCAGGGATTTAGGTACCTGGGTGTCTTCATCACTCTGGACCCGGAGGCTCGGTATGATCGGAACTTGCTTCCCCCCCTCCAGCGTCTGAAAGAGGATGTCGCGCGCTGGCAGCGTTTGCCGCTTTCGCCGCTCGGCCGGGCGGCATTGTTTAAAATGATGTCGCTGCCGCGTTTCCTGTACGCGTTGCAGAACACTATGGACCTCGTCCCGGCGCGCTACTTCCGCGAAGTGGAGAGTTTGCAGCGCCGTCTGTTCTGGGACGGGAGGCCACGTATTGCCCTGGCTAAGCTGACGCTCCCATGGTATGACGGGGGGATAGCCCTCCCGGATATTAAACTGTATTATTGGGCCTCCCAGCTAGCTGCGATTAATCAGGGCCTATATGGGCCAGCCTTAAACCCGGCGTTTGAAATGGATAGGATGCTACTTCCAGGTGGTGACCATTATCGAGCGCTCTATTCTAGCGCGCCCGACGCTCGCCTAACGGGGCCCACGCGTGTCATGGTGCGAGTGTGGCACGCGCCCAATGCAGCTATGGGGTGGAAGGACCGTCTGACCCGGGCGTCACCACTATATGCGTCTGAGCGGTTGGGCTCCTTGTGGACCTCGAAGGGCTTTGAGCAGTGGGACTTAATAGGCATTAGCAAAGTGGGGATCTCTGGACGAGGGGAGGATTTAAAACGTTTGAAATGCTGCAGACGGAATTTCAGTTGCAGGGCAGCGAATACTTTCGGTATTTGCAGGTCCGACATGCGCTGGGCTCCGTCTTTCCGGACGTTGCCTCCATCCCGGAGTGTTCCCCCCTGGAGGAGAGAGTGCTGGACGGACACGTCCCTGACAGCACGATCTCACTGATCTACAAAAAACTGATCAACGACCGCTCAGACTTGTTGATTGCCCTTCGTGAGGCTTGGGTAGCCGATGGGCTGGAGCTGGACGACGAGGACTGGATCTCCGCGGTGGCCTCCCCGAAAGAGGTGGCCATACCGGCTCGCCTTCGCTTCGTCCAGCTCAAGATACTCCACAGGGTCTACATGACGGGGCCAAAGCTCCTGCGTATGGGCTACGCTGAGGACGGTTTGTGTAAGCGTGGGTGTGGTGCGCTGGGGACTTTTCTGCATATCTTGTGGGAGTGCCCGGAGGTGGCGGGGTTCTGGCGTGGTGTGCATGAGGTGCTGCAAATGGTCACGCATGTGGCGCTGTTGCCCGAAGCGAGGAGATGCCTGTTGAATGTGTGGGAGCCTACCGATTACTCGGTGCCGCAGACGTGGTGGGCGACTCTGGGGTATATGGTTGCCAAGCGTGATATTGCCCAGCTGTGGGGATCCCAGAGGCCCCCGACTGTCTCGGCCTGGAAGGAACATATGGATTGGTGCATGTTTCGGGAAAAGGTGGTGTGTGTGGCGAGAGGTAAGCCTGCGACATGGGTGAAAGTGTGGGGCCCCTGGAACGCCTACCGCGGGGGAATCTGTGCTCCACCGTTATTGCCCGATCCGTCGCCGGCCCCGTCCCCTTAGCCAACTCATCCCCCCGGTACCTGGGCATTAGGTGTACCCAGCCCTAGTTCTGATCTCTCCCCCCTCGTGAGATTCCTATGGATGGCTAGGATCCCCCCTCCAGGGGAGCACGTGCTGCTATTTCCAATTGAGGATTGCCTTGTGGGTTTGTTTGTATTTGTTGTTCTTTAAGTTTAAAATGGAACCGTATAGTGGGGTCAGGACAGTGTGGCTCGCAACGATGTTACCTCCTGTGCATGCTCGGCCGCAGCACCATGTGTTTTATAAATGTATATCGTATGCTCCTTTCACTGCTAGCGGCCGGCCGGAAGGTTGTAGGCCCATATCTGTATATTTTTGAGTCTTGTAATAAACGGTTTCAAAAAAAAAAAAAAAAAAGAATAGATATCCCTTACCCCTCATCCCTGTTCTGTTGGATCAGGTGAAAACAGCTCAAATATACACACGACTGGATTTAAGAGGAGCCTATCACTTAGTCAGGGTAAGGAAAGGGGATGAGTGGAAAACCGCGTTTCGCACTCGTTTTGGGTTGTTTGAATATACAGTGATGCCCTTTGGGCTGTGCAATGCCCCCGCTGCGTTTCAGTTCTTCCTGAATGAGGTGTTGCGGGAGCATCTGGATGTTTTCACAGTCGACGATATTTTGATTTATTCGGACTCAGTGGATCAACATTACCAGCACGTGTGTTTGGTCTTGCAAGCTCTGCGTGACAATGGATTGTTCTGCAAGCTAAGTAAATGCGAATTCCTTGTTCAGAGGGTGGAGTTTTTAGGAGTAATCATTACGCCTCATGGATTGGAGATGTCGGATCGTAAAATAAGAGCTGTAAAAGACTGGCCACAACCAAGCAATGTGAAGGACGTCCAATGCTTTTTGGGCCTCGCTAATTTTTATAGACGGTTTATACCACAGTTCTCAAAGGTGGTTACTCAAATAACGAAACTGTTAAGAAAAAAGGTTCCTTTTGAATGGAATACAGAAACCGAATCCTCCTTTTCTCAGCTAAAAGAAGCCTTTACTTCAGCCCCGGTTTTGGCTCACCCTGATCCTGAGAAGCCGTTTGTAGTAGAAGCAGATGCGTCTGACAAGGCTGTGGGTGCAATACTTTCACAACAGGATGCACAGACAGGACAGCTACATCCGGTAGCTTACATGTCTCGCAAACTCAATGAGGCGGAAATCAGGTACACCATCGCGGAAAAGGAGTTACTGGCCATTAAGGATGCCTTCTCTACATGGAGACACCATCTGATGGGGGCCAAACATGTAGTTACAGTATACACGGACCACCGCAACCTACAGTTTATGCGGTCAGCCCGCTTATTGTCCCCCCAGCAAATGCGTTGGATGCTTTTTTTCTGAATTTGATTATATCGTTATTTACAGACCAGGCGCAGAAAATAAAAAGGTGGATGCCCTTACCTGGCAGGAAACAGGGAATGGGTCGTAGAAGAAACAAACCCTTTCAATATTGGCCCCTGAGCAAGTCATAGGAGTGGTGCATTCGGAACAGTTTTTAGGTTCTGTGGCCTGGGCCAGCAAGACTCCTTTATGGAGGAAATGGCTCAAAGAACATCCTCAATGGAAAATGAGACAAGGTGTGCCAATCAGAAACCGACAAATGTTAATACCCTCTAAAGCTTTACAAGAAAGGGTACTCCAATGGTGTCACACGGTTCCCAGTGCAGGCCACAACGGCATCAACAAAACTCTGGTCAGGATTCTGAGGTACTTTTGGTGGCCTTCAGTTAAGACTGACGTGACACTTTTTGTGAGGAAATGCGAAACCTGTGCTAAAGCTACAACCGATCACAGAAAAGCTCAAGGGTTGTTGCATCCGTTACCTACTCCTTCAACCCCATGGAACACCATCTCCATAGATTTTATAGTAGGATTACCTAAAGACCGAGGGCACACTGTAATCTTGGTGGTGGTAGAACAGTCTCACAAAAATGGGGCACTTCATAGCCTGCAAGACGCTACCAACTTCAGGGCAGTTGGCTAAACTCCTCCTAAGTCACATCGTGCGTTTACATGGAATGCCCTCCACTATCGTAACCGATAGAGGGTCCCAATTCACGGCGCATTTCTGGAAAGAGTGGTGTGAGGCCTTGAACATTGAATCAGCAAAATCCACAAGTTTCCATCCGCAAACGGATGGGCAGACTGAACGGTTAAATCAGACTCTGAAACAGTATCTGCGATGTTATGTACGAGCAAACACCGATGAATGGGTGGATCTGTTGTGGGTGGCAGAAACAGCTTACAATAGTGCGACCCATCAGTCCACCAAAGACACCCCATATTATAGCAACTACGGGTTTCATCCTAGATTTGTGCCCTTAATTCACCCGGGGATGGAGCACCATTTACCTGAAGTACGAAACAGAGTGAAACTTATACAACACACTATCAAAACAACACAGTTGAATCTGCAGAAGGCAAAAACAAAGTACAAGAAATATGCGGATGTCCACCGTAGGGAAAGTCCTCTTTACAAGCCAGGAGACGTGGGCTTGTTGTCCACGAGGAACATCAGATTCCGCAGATATAGCATCTTTAACCCACGCTACCTAGGGCCCTACAAGGTAGTAAAAAGTGTCAATCCTGTCTCAGTCCGTTTAGCCCTGCCAAAATCAATGCGGATCCACCCGGTGTTCCATGTCTCCTTGTTGAAACCCTCTTATACACCGGTTAAGTGAGTGCTCCCTACTGTGGTTGTGGACGGGGAACCCGAATACGAGGTTTCTAAGATACTGGACTCCAAAATGAGGGGTTCCTCCTTATGGTATCTAATTTCCTGAAAAGGATACAGCGTGGAGGAGAATTCCTGGGAACCAGCGAGAAGTGTTCATGCTCCCAGATTGATACGCGACTTCCATAGGCGGTTTCCTAATAAACCGCGTCTTTGTCGACCTCTGTAGGAAGGGGGATGTACTGTCATGTTTTCTGGTCATAACGATGCTTCGCAGGGGCGGGGAGCACACACGGGCAATATCGCCCGCAAACGAACTACATTTCCCAGGAGCGTTTCCGGGTAGGCGCGCGCGCTGGTTAGTGACGCGCCTACCCAGCATTCTTAAGGAGGGGCGGTGGCAGCGCTCGGTGCTGCGAATTCAGAACACCGAGGAAGCGCTGCTGGGACACACCACACGAGGATCCTGAAGCCGTTGACTCCGATTGAAGGGCGGTAGGGTGACATAGTCACCGCCTCCTGAGGGTAGGGAAAGCTAACGTTCCGAACATTACGGGGGCAATTACAGGCACGGGTGCAAGCGCTCAAATTTTGGCTCTGATAATTACAGCTTTCACCGATGCTGGCGCAAGCGCACAACATTGCTTCCGATACTTATGGCATTTACCGACGCTAGGAGCAAGGGCACAACTTTGGTCCTAATTACAGAGGTGGAACGCGATACCTCCAACGTGGGCATGGTTCAGTGACGTTGAGCATTTAATTACTAAACGCTGTGTCATGTGTACGGATGAAACACTTCATGTCATTTTCTCTGTGCTGAATCAACAGAGGAGTACTTAGTATATTCAAGTTGTATTACAATGGGTTGCTGAAACAAAAGAAGCGCTGGGCATGATGATAATGCCTGTGTTCACTTGTTCTATTGGTATTTATGAGTATTGCTACCGACTACTGTATAAGTTCTTGTGCGCTTTCTCTCTCCTAGCAGGGGCTGTGGTGTGAAATTGGTTCAACCCCCTCTGCGATGCAAGTAGCTACAGTCCTAGTGGTGGGTACAGTGTGTGTATTAGCAGGTGTGAGTGTGTGTGTAAGTGGTAACGTTTAGTGTGTCGAAACTCACCTTGAACATTTTGTCTCCTTATATTGCATATCAAAAGTCTGTTTATAGGAGGTACCCTCATCAAGAGCTTGGTTACAAAAACGCACATGTTATTTTCCTTTACAGGTACTTATTGCTCAGTTTATGCTTTGGGTTCTTGGTTTTGGATTACTAGACGCAGAATAGGATGGTAATTGTGCTTTATCTTGTTTTGTAGGTCTCCCTCCCTGCTGTCCCCATCCGTTCCTTCCCTCGCTTAATCATTCCTACCCTCTGCGCTGTTATAGCATCAGAGGGTGGAGCGATTGAGAGGTGGACCCATTTGAGCAACGCACCGATCCCGGGAGTTTGGAATAAAGACTTGACACCTGAGCCCCTGGTCACTGAAGTGACCCACACTCTGTCCCCTCTGCTTTCAGTTACATCCTTCCGGAATCCAGGCTTGAATTACACCGGGCCCTTTTCACCTTCACGGCAGCAGTACTTCTTCACAGCCTTCCATTGAGAACGACGAGAGTTTCTGACGCCTCTTCAGACCTATGCACCCGGCTCTCCTGGGATAGGTAACTCTGGTACTACGTTATCCACAGGTGGGGTGGCTCTTCAACCTCTTAAGTTCCATAGGGTTTGCTCGAAGTCCTCCTAGAAGGGCCCTTAAACTTTAGAAGTGTAACCGCAACTTCCCCATAGAATTGTACAGAGCCTGCGGTCGTGTTCCAACACTGCACAGGGCCTCCGTGTGGTCCCTGTCTACTCACCTTGGGTAGTTCCTTGGGGTCCCAGCGATTCTACGTGCTCCAGACCTTGTCTTGATCACAGTTGTGACTGTTATACCACTATTTTAGTCTATGGTTTGGTCTCCCCCTGGAGCCCACTGTGCGTTGTGCTACTTACAACTGTTCTATTGAATTCATATTGTGTGCTTTGTGTTCTGTCCTCGTGTAGAGGATAGTAGAGAGTGTTATATTAATAAATACATATTTTTATATAACTACTACGTAGTTCTCCTTCATTTAATCTTTCAGGAGGTGATATTCCAGTAAAACAAGCTGCTTTACATTCCTTCAAGATTAAGCCTGAGGGCTGCTCTCCACAGCTACTCCTAGGATAGCTTTTTAAAGGTTATCTTTGACCTCATATATCAAAAGGGCTGTGTGGACTGGTACAGGGTGCCCACTTTAATTAGTGGAGAGCATATACCAGGCCACCTTCTCACGGCATAGTCCACCTATTTAAGAACATAGGTTCTGGACTTCTGGGCACCTTTCTGACCGTTATACCAAACTTCATACACTCCGTATTCTGAAGCATCTTTGGAGGACTTCTGCTAATCCTATTTCTAGTAGCAGGTATCCTGATTGTTTTCCATCTGCTACGCAATGGACATCCCAGTCACCAAGGAGGTGGAAAAAGCACTCCTGAAGCTTAAATACCGTGACTGGATGGTACAACATCTAGGCACTTCTTGCCTAAGAGAACTAAGTGCATCTTGGTTCCTGTCATTTCGACCAGTCTGCATGGACTGCATCTTACCTGTCCTCCGATGCCTGTTTTGTGGAGAAGAATGCGTGTTAGACCTTTGTTTGACACTCTCATCATGTGCGTAACCGGACGTAAAAGCTTTACTGGACCCGATAACGGCCCATGTTCTGCAGTGTCCTCAGCGTATTCCACTGTTGATAGCAGCATTCCTTGAGCCCCCACAGGTAGTAATAGCACCTGTTGGTATGGACAGCGGCTCCTCCTCTGACATCCAGGCTTTGGACGGCACACAAGCTGCCCCAGCACCGGCTGTGGACAGTGTGGAACATCATCTGTGCTCAATTGACGTACTCTGCAAAGTGCTACAGGAGCGTCTACTGCGAAAGCAAACAATGAAAATGTTGCATCTACCAGCCAGGACACATAAACAATTGACTCATTTAGCTGATCGTGTGCTGGAAGAAATTTGCCCCTTTTTTTTTTTTTAAACAAGCTCAAATTTGGAACTCAAAAACAAAATTGACATTTGTTTCATTTATTGTGCGTACATGGCTTTCTAGTGGTTCGGACAATGACTATAGACACTTTAGAGCTATGGCTTGCAAATACCTTTTTAAAACATTTTAACGTTTATTTTTTAGAAATTTAAAACATTTTAGCAAAACAAATGTTTTTATAAACTTTGTGAGTACCAATATAGTTAGACTAGTAGTACGGTAATAAGTTACATATGTCGTCCAGTCGAAAGAGGAGTGGGTGTTATATTACATATAGGTACCCTATATAGGCACAGGTAATATTGCAACCTTTCACCTATATTCTTCCCTATATTACATACATAAAGGTTCTTAGGGTCTGACCTTTTACCTAGATACGACACTGCATTCAGGACGCAGGTTTTTCCATAGTTCGAATCTCATACATTATGCATGAGGCTTCTTGGAAGCACAGCAGGACTAACATCTCCTGCATAACATTTCTTTATAAAGTTCAGGCCCGACGTCATCCTTTAGGCCAACTCAGTAACACAGCAAGGTAGGACCCCTGGGGAGACCTATGGGTATATATACATCACATCTTGCTTAGAAGGACAGAGGAGACCGGGACTTCCCAGCTGACACACTGACAAGAGACGCTGAGGTTCCTGCATGCAGACAGTCCAGCTCGCAGTGGTCTAACATCCCTCGCGGGGTGTCCAACTCGAGACCAGGAAGGGGTCCCATATTCTCTCATTCTCAGGTAATGGGGTTGACTAGATCCTAGAGGGATTCTTGGCATAACACCTACAAAGATGCTGGGTACATTTAGGTACATCTAGTTAGGGCGGCATCGTAGGACTATGCACTTTTTTTCATGTGTTTTTTATACTCGTATGTACTCATGAATATTGTAAGATGGTAGAGCTATACCATCCCTTTACTTTCTTAGTGCTTCTAATTATATATCTCTGCTACTGTCTAATGGTTGTTGCAGCTCATCTATTCTACACTAGAATAACAACTGTTCAACAAATTCTTATTCAAAATGCCCAGTCTGTTTATTCTGTGTATCTCTCTCAGACTAACTAAGCGAGCAAGAGTGACTGAGTGAAAGGTAATTGTCAGGAAGACACTAGCCAGAATGAGGAAAGACCTAGCCAGAATGAGGAAAGATCAGCAAAGGATGAAAAAGACTATATTCCATCTTACGTTTCTCCCCTCCTTTATTTGCAGCCCGTTTGGAGTGGAAGGATCGCCTTCCCTTTGAGTGGCCCGGGCAATCTAAGCGATGAGTGCGGACCCTTTAAGAGAAACGCTGTGACTGCTCATGTGGAAGGTCACGTGGAGGAAGGGGAGGCACTAATACCGGAAGAGGAACAACGAAGAGATATACGAGAGAAGGGACAGAGAACGCCAGAGTTGCGGGAGAACGAGGGAGAGGCGAATTCTCGACAGAAAGAAAAGAAGACGGCGTGAGTAGACCGCGAAGCCTGACGAGCGAAGCGGGCGAAGCCCCGTCAGCACAGAGCCGAGCCAATGAGTCCCGCCATGGCCCTGGAGGGTCGTGGCTCTCACAGGTACGTGGGCGCCTACGTGGTTATTGGCAAAGCGGGGGAGAGGTTGGGAGGGACGGGGAGAACAAGAGGGAGACACGCAGATTTGAAGCAAAAGGGGTATGAAAATATAAGCTACCATTCATCCTTGTGCCTGTGTGTGAAATCACCTTCCTCTTTTTAATTCCTGTCACCGTTTCCTCCCTCCTCCCCTCTTATATGGTTTTCTTTTGTTGGCCACGTATGTTTTTTTTTCTTTCTTGGGACATATGATTTTGGTGTCGGTGGTCCCCCCACACCCTTCCCCATTGTATAATTGATAGAGAAGACAAACTTACCTAAGTCCTTTCTACTTTCTGAGGGAGGTTGTTGGTCAAGGAGACGTCATCCAGGAGGGCACCATAG
This sequence comes from Triturus cristatus, assembly GCF_964204655.1. Taxonomy (NCBI): domain Eukaryota; kingdom Metazoa; phylum Chordata; class Amphibia; order Caudata; family Salamandridae; genus Triturus; species Triturus cristatus. The sequence continues at coordinate 1,181,446,693 of NC_140581.1, read as the reverse complement.
AAGACCCTAAAAGGAAGAAGAGGCAAAAGAGACTTAAGAAAGATAAAAGCCATAAGGACACTATTTCTCTTGCTCCTTTATGTATAGATATTTTCAAATAAAGGAAAAGTATATTCATTCCGAAGCTGTACAATTCTTTGTGAAAGCCACCCCCGGAGCACAAAACCTCACATTTGGTGGAGAATGAGGGCAGTTGTCCATTAGACTGGCATAATGGAAAATCTTATACAGCAGCTGATCCGCAGACAAGAGAAGCTTGAGTGGGCCATCGAGAGACAAATGACGTCTGCCCAAGCTGACAGGGAGATGTTCAAGGCCTCTCTATCCCAACAAGTAGACTGTATACAGAAGGTGGCTGAAGGACAGACCCTATCGGCCCTGTTAGAAATGAGGGGACTCTGGTTGGCGCAGGCAAGTACCAGCGACAAGCAGGGACCCTTTACTTCTAGTCAGGGTGAAGGATGACTCCTTAGAATAACCCCTGCTCACCCTCTAGGTGCGTGGCGCGAGCAGTCAATGCTAAACTTCAGGGCGTACACGGTTAAGCACGTGCAATTATACACACAGTAAATTCCTTGCATGCACCACAAACGGACACCAATCAGGTTGTATACAAAAATAAGGCTTTTATATATTTTCAGCAGATTTAGTACAAGACCCAGTAACGGTGAAACAGTGGGGCCACGATCTCTATGAATACGGAAAGTTCTCGTTATACGGAAAGTTCTCTTTATACGGAAAGTTCTTATGCGGGCAACAAGGTGAACTGTGGGCCTCAGCACACTTCGCGCTGAGGCGGCAACCGGGAGGCACGCGTCAGACGGCAGGGAAAACAGAACGTTGCGGACCCTGGATCCGATGCGAGCTCGCGGTCGAGTTCGTAAGTACAGTACCTTTGTTTCTTTTCGTGAAGGCGGGAGCGGGACACTCAGCTGCCCTTTCAGAAGGGCGAGGCGGCATCCGGGGCTTCCACGCTTCATGAGGGGGGTCTGGTCCTTCAGGCTGACAGCAAGAGTGGGGTGTTACAGGTTGGCAAGTGAGCAAAGCGGGGCAGCCAGGCACGCTTTCTACGTCCGGGCCGCCCGAGGCTTGGAGATGCTCACAGCGCCGATTCCGGCGGGAGGGGTGAAGGTGCGCAGCGGGCCTCCGGCGAGCAAGGTGACGGGGGCAGCCCAGCACGGCGTAGGGAGAGCGGCTCAAATCAAACGAGGCTCTTCCCAAGGCAGGGGCGGCTAAGCAGTCCGGTCACGGCTCAAGTAGGGGCTGGGGGCACGAGAGTCACGGCTCTGGCGAGGGAAGGAATACCACAGTCCAGCGGTGGGCGAGTGAAGGTCAGGTTGAGCCCAATGGTCCTGGGGCTCAGTTCAGGGGGCAAGCTCGCTTCCAAGCCCTTGGAGATCGTTTTGAAAAGCACAAGTTTCTTGAAAATAAAAATAAAGCAAAGTTTCTAGCAAAAGGTTCCTCTTCTCTCCTTTGGCAGCAAGGTCACCACTGCAGGCCAGTCCCTAAGGATAGGGACAGTCTTCCTCCTTACAGCTTTCCCGACGCCTCCTCCTCAGGCAGAGATTCTTCTTGGCTCAAAGCGGATCTGATTTCTTAGGAGCAGGGCTCCTACATGTATACTGCATTTCTTTTGTTCTCCCAGGCCAGGGGGGCCCTTGCCTAGTTCAGTCCAGTTCTGGAGCACTTTGTTGACGCGATGCAGGCTTCTTCTTTCAGAGTGCAGGGCAGAGTCATCAGACGCTCCACAGGGGGCGGAGCCGGCATTGTGGTGGCAGAGCACAGTCCTATTCAGAGTCCAGGTGTACTCCTCCCACCCATCTACCTGTCAATCTTTCTATTCACCACCAGGCTACCTAGCCCTGCCCATCTGGGTTTCCCCAGCCCTGTCACTCACGCAAGCCAGACAGCAGATACACATCACGCAGAGGCGGGCTGAAATGGTTAGGCAAGCAAAGGCCAACTTTCTAAAAGTGGCATTTGCAAACGCAGAATATTAAAATATTGCAAACTCAGAATATTAAAATAACCCTTACGAAAAGATGTACCTTATTATTCCGAGTTCAGGTATACTAAACTCGATCTTCTACCATGTTCCCTGGGTCGGTTAGGATCATAGGATGTAACAATCTCAACAGCCCATTCTGGCCTATGAGAACAGGGTAGCCTTACAATAGTGAAAAACGAAGATGGCTGTAATTCACTATTAGGACATACCACAACATCAGGGCTTGTCCTACCTTATGCTTACAACGCACCCTGCCCTTGGGCCTACCATAGGGGTGACTAACATGAAGTTAAGGGAAGGTTTAGGGACTGGCAAGTGTGTGCACTTGCCAGTCAGCATGTCAGTACCAGACTGCACGCAGGTTCTGCGATGGCAGACCTAGACACATTTTACCAGGCCGCTTCTGTGGGTGGCACAACCAGTGCTGCAAGCCCACCAGCGGCATTTGTATTTACACGCCCTGGCACTCCTGGTGCACTTTACTGGGGTCTGACAGTAAACCAAATAAGCCAATTATGGAATCCAACCAACATAGCAATTTACAATGGGGAGAGCATATGCACTTTAGCACTGATCAGCAGTGGTAAAGTGCCCAGAGTCATAAAACAGCCAACAACAGGTCAGAAAAAATGCAGGAGGAAGGCAAAAAGTTTAGGGATGATCCTGCAAAAAGGGCCAAGTCCAACAGGCCCCAACCCAACAGAGCCGACAGGGCGTTCAGGCGGGCTATCCTACCATTTCGCTACAAAAATATCAGTCTGGTGAAGATCCGGATGCATTTCTATTAAATTTTGAAAGGGCCGCCCAGGCTTGTGGTTGGCCAGAAGGAAAATGGCCATTCTTTTTAGCACCACTACTGACTGGGGAAGCGCAGGCTGCGTATCAAGTGGCAAACCCGGCGGGAACCACAAGCTACAAAGAAAGTATGAAAATGATACTGGACCACCTAGGGATGGATCCAGAGGCATTCCGGGTACGCTTTAGAAAGAAACGGGGTCACCCCGGAGATACCCCAAAGACCTTGTTTTTTAGGTTAAAAGCAGCCGCGGATAAATGGCTGAGACCTCAAGAGAATAGCAAGGAAGAGATAATGGCGTTAATATATTTAGAACAATTCTTGGAAGCCTTGCCTGCACCTACACAAAGGTGGCTTAAACAGCAGACCAACCTGTCCATAGAGCAAGCGGTAGAAATGGCAACATCCTTTGCCCGAGCACAACCAAAACCATTATCATATGAATCCGAAAAAAAAACTCGTTTTAGTTCATGATGCGGGCGAATAGAGAAGAAAAGCAAGCCTTTTGTGGAACCTCCCAAAGATCGTATTCCTAAGAATGACGTCACCCTCTTTAAAGGCCCACAGTGCTATGAATGCGGAGAGTGGGGCCATATAGATAGATTCTGCCCTCAGAAGAAGAACCACGATGAACCTATGGACGTTGGCTGTATTCCACGTAGCATCCTATATACGGAAGAAAGCGGATCTTGTTTTTTTGTAAGTCTTAGTCTGAACGGACTTGCAGTTAGGGCCCTTTTGGACTCAGGCTGTAGACAGTCTGTTGTGCGTAAAACATTAGTAAGAGAGTCTCAAATCTGTCCCAATGAGCGAATACCAATATGCTGTGTACATGGGGATGTTTGTGTTTATCCCGTAGCTAATGTCCCTATCACATTACCCGATGGAGACATTGTGCATGCAAAGATAGGGGTAATGGATACCCTCCCGGAACAATTACTATTAGGAACAGATAGTCCTGTGTTTACTATCCTACTTAAAAACTCCTTGAAAAATGCTCCAGTTCATCCTTCCATTCTTCTCACACAAGCGCCATGGTTGTCAGACAGAACCTTTCGATATGCACAAAACTAAGATACCACTCTTCAGAATGCCTGGAAACAAGCCAGAGATACCACGTTAGAATCTCCCTATCCCCTGTTTCAAATTAAGAATGGGTTACTATATCGCAGGGGTAGCCCAGAAGAACCATTACAACTGGTGGTTCCCCAGAGATTTAGGGAACAAATCATGTTTTTTGCACATTCCCATCTCTTAGCTGGTCATAGCGGGGCAGCAAAAACAACTCAAACGGTATTGATATATTTTTATTGGCCAGGCATATACGCCAATATAAACCAGTATTGCAAAGAATGCGAAATATGCCAGAAAAAGAATCCATACACACCACCGCCCGTTCCATTACAACCCCTTCCTATCATCGATAAACCTTTTGAAAGACTCGGCATGGACCTGGTAGGACCCCTCCCTAAATCGAGAAAAGGGTATTTATATATATTAGTCATAATCGACTATGCCACTCGATATCTAGAGGCCTTCCCAATAAGAACACCAAACACCAAAACCATCAGTGAAAAGTTGTTAGAAATGTTTTCCAGGGTAGGGTTTCCTAGAGAAATACTAACAGACCAGGGAACCCCCTTTGTATCCCGCCTTATGGAACAAGTATGCAAAATATTGGGTATTTCCCAGATAAGGACATCAGCGTATCACCCCCAAACTGACGGTTTATGCGCTACCTTAAAGCTTACCCTTAAAAAGATGTTATCTACCGAAGGTAGGGAATGGGATATGTTGCTACCCCTTGCTCTCTTTGTTATCCGTAGTCAGACCCAGAGTAGTCTGGGCTCCATTTGAGCTTCTTTATGGGAGACAGCCCAGAACACTACTGGACATGACAAGGGAGGCATGGGAACAGGAAACACAAGAAGAGACCTAAAACCTTCTCAAGTATACCCAAGCACTAAAATCACGTTTACACAAGTTGCGAGATTTTGCCGCTGCGAATCTAGAACGAGCCCAAAGACAACAACAAGCATGTTATGACAAAGGGAAGAAGTGGAGACAGATTAACCTCCATGATTGGGCTCTTATACACATGCCATCCTCCTTACCCCATAAACAGGCAGAGTGGAAAGGACCCTATGAGGTTATCGACAAAATAGGTCTTAGGACCTATCGGTTACGGATGGCACCAAAAAAAACCCAGATCTTTCATATAAACCTTTTAAAGAAATGTTTGGGGCCCCTTCCTAAAAATGTCCAAACGGCCTTTGCAGAAAACCCATACTCACTTTCCTCTGTGAACCAGATAAACATAAATGACAAATTGAGCCCCAGCCAAAAGGAATCCCTCCCCCATCTCTTAGGTACTTCTTCACCCATTTTCTCTAATCTTCCTGGTAGAACCTCTCTGGTCGAGCACGCCATCCTGACCTCCCCGGGTAAAGTAGTAAAACATAGCCCCTATAGAATTCCAGCAGCCAGAAGGGACGATGTTACAAAGGAAATAGAAACCATGCTAAAGCTCGGTGTCATAAAACCATCCCACAGTAACTGGTCTTCTCCCATTGTCATAGTCCCAAAGCCCGACGGCTCCATCCGTTTCTGTATAGATTTTAGAGCAATCAATGCCATATCAAAATTCAACTCATATCCCTTACCCAGGGTTGACGAGTTAATTGAAAAATTAGGTGAAGCTCAATATATAACCACACTCGGCCTCACTAAGGGATACTGGCAGGTCCCACTGAGACAGGAAGATCAGGAGACAACAGCCTTTAGTACTCCCATTAGCCTATATGAGTTCACTGTGTTACCCTTTGGATTACACGGGGCCCCTGAGACTTTCCAACGTCTCATGAATAAGGTACTCTACCGACACCAGGCCTATTCATCAGCGTACATCGATGACATCATCATATTCAGCCCTGATTGGGAACAACATCTTTTCCATTGCAGGGAAGTATTTCAAGCCCTCAAGTTGGCAGGTTTGCATTTTAATTCCAAAAAGTCCAAGGCAGGCTTCTCTAAAGTAAAAAAGGGGACGGAGTCATTGCACCCCAACAAGAAAAGATCAAAGCAATCATGGATATTCCTTTCCCCTCTACTAAAAAGGGTATTAGATCTTTTCTGGGTCTAATCGGCTATTACCGTTGGTTCATACCTAACTACTCCGAAATAGCGTCTCCCTTAACTGACCTGTTGAGGAAAGAAGTGAAGAGTAAGGAGATATCACAACCCCCCTGTACCGCCAAAAGAGCGTTTTATGCTCTTAAAGAAGCCTTGACCAGTAGTCCTATCCTTGTCTCTCTTAACTTCAAAAAACCTTTTTTGTTACAGACTGATGTGTCAGAAGTAGGCTTGGGGGCTGTTCTTTTCCAGTGTACTGAGGACAATATGGAATGCCATGTACTGTTTATTAGTCGCAAGTTATTTCCAAGAGAAAATAAATACTCGACGATTGAGAAGGAATGCTTGGCCATCAAATGGACAATAGATAAGTTATGATATTACTTGGAGGGAACACATTTTGTATACGGACCATGCACCCTTATCGTGGATGAGCCGTAACAAGGGTAACAATCCACGAGTTCTGCGATGGTTCTTATCCCTCCAACCCTATTCCTTTGATATACGACATCGAAAGTGGACCGAAAATGGAAATGCTGACTTCCTTTCACGTCATCCGTGTTTCCCCGAACGGGAAGAAACTGGGGTTGGGGTGTGTCAGGAAGACACTAGCCAGAATGAGGAAAGACCTAGCCAGAATACGGAAAGTTCAGCAAAGGACGAAAAAGACTATATCCCATCTTACGTTTCCCCACTCCTTTATTTGCAGCCCGTATGGAGTGGAAGGATTGATGTCCCTTTGAGTGGCCTGGGGAATCTAAGTGATGAGTGCGGACCCTTTAAGAAAAACGCTGTGACTGCTCACGTGGAAGGTCACGTGGAGGAAGGGGAGGCACTAATACCAGAAGAGGAACAACGAAGAGATATACGAGAGAAGGGACAGAGAACGCCAGAATTGCGGGAGAACAAGGGAGAGGCGATTCCTAGGAGAGGCGAATTCTCGACAGAAAGTAAAGAAGACGGCGGGAGGAGACCGTGAAGCCTGACGAGCGAAGCGGGCGAAGCCCCGTCAGCACAGAGTCGAGCCAACGAGTCCCGCCGCGGCCCTGGAGGGTCGTGGCTCTCATAGGTGCGTGGGCGCCTACGGGGTTATTGGCAAAGCGGGGGAGAGGTTGGGAGGGACGGGGAGAACAAGAGGGAGACACGCAGATTTGAAGCAAAAGGGGTATGAAAAGATACGCTACCATTCATCCTCGTGCCTGTGTGTGAAATCACCTTCCTCTTTTTAATTCCTGTCACCATTCCCTCCCTCCTCACCTCTTATATGGTTTTCTTTTGTTGGCCACGTATGTTTTTTTTTCTTTCTTTGTGACATATGATTTCGGTGTCGGTGGTCCCCCCACACCCTTCCCTATTGTGTAATTGATAGAGAAGACAAACTTACCTAAGTCCTTTCTTTTTTCTGAGGGAGGTTGTTGGTCAAGGAGACGTCATCCAGGAGGCCACCATAGTAGACCTTAAAAGGAAGAAGAGGCAAAAGAGTCTTAAGAAGGATAAAAGCCATAAGGACACTATTTCTCTTGCTCCTTCATGTATAGATATTTTCAAATAAAGGAAAAGTATATTCATTCCGAAGCTGTACAATTCTTTGTGAAAGCCACCCCCGGAGCACAAAACGTCACAGTAGTACATTGTTCCCATGATTCTGAGGGATCAGGGTTATCTTGTTCTGAGGTTGCCAGAATCTATTCTCTCCTCGGTAAGAGGAGATTAAAGTGCACAGTTAGCTAGCTGATACAGACAGGCTAACGTATCCGATGGGGGTGCACGGAAATCCAAACATGCAGATCCTGTATAGGTTATATAGGAATTACACGACACCTCAGTAGTGCATTATAGTACATGCTTGCCCCAAATACATACCTGGAAGCCAAATTGCCCCCAACAGTGAGGGGCAGCTGCCCACAGACTCGTGGTGCAGCCGCCATGATAACTGAGGCGTGGGCCCATCTTGCGCTCATCCCGCGATACCAACAGGAACAAGTAGAAGCCTGTCGTAGTGTGACCACCTAGAGGGAAAGAGCCACTATACGCAAGGTTCTTGGTAGTTTCGAGTTTTTATTAGGTTAGTGATATAACCATGTGGAACCATATACTATAACGCCTTCCCGGTCTTCCTCCTCTCGGACAGCGTCTCTTATCGACTTCCGACTCTCTCAGGGCCGTTTACGTGTGAAGGGAACAAAACAACAAAAAGACATACGGGTGAGATGAGGACCTTTGAATTAGAAGGGAGAAGGACTAGGGGAGTGTGGGAACACCGGGGCTGTCACCGCGTTATATTCACCTCCAAAAGACAATGAATACTCGTAGAGGAGTGTGAGGGGAGAAAGGAGAAACAAGAACTTCCTCAAAAAAGTACACTCACACCCCCCCGTGACCTCCTCGACTCCCACTAGCTAGTCCCTCCCCGTGTAAAGACAAACCCCAGGACTCGGTCCCATACCTTTCCCAGCCACGCTCCTCCAGGAACGTGGCGGGGCGACTCGCGTTGTCGTTGGCCTCCTGGCTCACGGATCCTCCCTCTGACTCTGCTCTCCTCCATCCGGTCACCGTCCCTCACTCTCCTCTCTTCAGCGTTCTCCGCCGCTCCACCGATCCTCGCTCTCCTCTCTTCACTCTTCTCCTCCGCCACTCCACCGACCCTCGCTCTCCTCTCTTCACCTCTGTCAACCACCTCGTCCGCACGCTCTCGCTCTTCGCCTCCGCTCCTTCCTCCGGCTTTCGCGTCCCTGTCCTCTTCCGGGTGTGCTTTACAGTCGAGACAGTCTTCTGATTGGTCCACGGCCAATGACGCCGGACCTGCCCATCCCGCCTCCTTAAAGCTCCAGTCCTGGTTAAAGGAGCCGTCAGCGTCCTGTGGTCGGGGTGGAAACGAAGAATCGTTAATGTCTCCACCCCGACCTTCCTCGGTAGCGACCCCGTGACAAAGCCCCAAACAGAATACAAAACCAGCAGCTGCAGCAATTCCTCTTGGTGCAGCTGCTGACACCAAATACCTGGGAGACCTCTCCAGGTCTCCCTGACCTGGCAGCCCCAACCTTGCTTCCTGGTTACTGGCCCCCAGAGAGCTCACTCGATTAGCACTCACGCTGGGAGCGGCTCGCCAACTCGCGCTGCTGTCCTTGCTGCTCACCTCCTTTCTGCACGGGAAGATTTCGGTCGGGCCTCAACGGCCCAAAACAGAGCACAGAGCGATGTTTCTCTGTTCTTGCCGCCTACTTCCTGGGACGCGATCCCACTCAGCCCCGCCCACACCCAGGCTTTGCCTCTGCCTAACTTCTGGTGTTGGGGCACGAATACGGAGCGAAGTCTCCGTCGGTTTTGGCTCTTCCCTGCTTCCGCGTTGTGTGGCAGTCTGGGGCCACGCAGCAGTGGCCTGGCTGCAGCAGTCAGCACAGGTGATCGAACACAGGACAGAAAACACTCTGTTTCCTCAGCTCACCCCTCCATCTGCAGCTGGGCCCCTCCTACACCTCGGCTTGGCCACGGGCCCCTCACTGTCTGGCTTCCCGCTCCTCCACCTTGGGGGCTGGTTGCAGGCAACCCCTAGAGGACGAGCGGTCGCTGCAGGGCGAGCCTTTTCTTCCAGCCCCAACCTCCGCAGGTATTCTCAACTGAAACTGGCTGCAGGGCACAGTGCTCTTGAGTGCAAAACAAGGCGCTCCACACGTTTTAGGGCAGTGTGAGCCCACATCTGGGGCTCACGCCACAGAGGAGAGGGTGGCGCTGCACACTCTGCATGGCAAAAAGCGCTCCTGCCCAAGTCAGCCATCTGTAAGCCCACTCTTTGGGCAACCAAATTAGAAAGCACTCCCCAGCACAGGCGGCAGAGAATAGGGCACAGGCTCACCAGCGCACAGGGCCCTTTAGCAAAGAGCAGTCCCTTCAACCACCCAGCAGGCAGTGGCTGAGTCCCAGAGCGGTTCCTCCTGGCTGAGTGTTCTTCCTCAGATCCAGTTCCAAAAGTTCAACAGACATGGGGTCACAGCCTAATACTTATAGTCTATATTTCTTTGTTCTTCCCCCTGGCACAGGGCTCTGAGCCCAGTCCAAACCAGTTCTGGGGGCACTGTAGCATATCTTTACAAGTGCACCACCACCTCTATTGTTAGTGTAAGCCTTGGCTCAAGACGCACCACAGGGGGGCAGAGCCATCATTGTGGAAGGCAGGCACAGCCCTATTCAGGTGCAGGTGCTACTCCTCCCACCACTCCAAATGCAGACCAGGTCTATTCGACCTAGCACTGAGTCACCCAGGCAGGGCAGGACACACCTCAACCCCCCAAGGGACTGGCTGGAGGGAATGCACATCCCCTCTCCAACTGTCAGTCAAAACCAGACTGTCAATTAACATCAGGCAGGCACACAGAAATACCCACTTCTAAAAGTGGCATTTATAAAATAGTGATAATAAATCTGCTTTCACTAATAAGCAGGATTTATCACTATAATTCCCAACATACCAAACTTGATCACGCTACCCCTCTCAAATCAGGAATTACCACTGAAGCACATATCAGGAAATCCACAATGCATCCCTTGGAGAGGGCAGCCTCACAGCAGTTAGAAACCAAATAGGCTGTTTGTTACTCCCAGGACATGCCACACAGTTAAGGCACACCTACACAGCATCTTGCCCAAAGGGCTAGCTAGGCCCTACCTTAGGGGTGACTCATATATAGTAAAAGGGGGAGTTACAGATGTGGCAACCACTTTATGTGCAACATCACAGCAGCAGTAAACTGCATGTGAAGGCCCTGCAGTGGCAGAGGCCTGAAACAGGTTTAAAAGGCTACTTTGGTGGGTGGTGCAAGCAGCGCTGCAAGCCCACCAGTAGCATTCAATTTACTGGCCCTGGGTATATGAGATACCACTGTACAAGGGACTTATAGGTAAATCAAATATGCCAAACAGGTGTAGACCAATCTTACCAAGTTTACCATAGAGAGCACATGCACTTTAGCACTGAACAGCAGTGATAAAGTGCCCAGAGTCATAAAACCACCAACAATAGGTCTGAGAAAATACAGGAGGAAGGCCAAAAGTTCTGGGATGACCCTGCAAAGAGGGCCAAGTCCAACAAGTGTGTTTTCAATATTGTTTAACAGCAGCAGCTCACTAATAATACTGCAAATAATATATGTGACATTCTCCCATGATATGTGAGGTCCTTTTTTGATCTGAAAGAAACTTTTTTCATGGATGTTGCATGAAATATAAACACAACATTTCTCGGCAAAATGTCAGTAATAAACCCTCACAAATCACCCACATTAAAAATAAATTAAAGGAAAATGGTATTTAAAACAATCTGTTTAAGAATTATTCAAGGTCATTAGGGAAAGACTCTCCACAGAACAGAGCTGGCTCTACCAGGGGGCCTCATGAAAGGCTGGGGCTCTGGCCCAGAGCCTACTTTGCCCATGCCTTAAAACGTCTCTGTTCAGGTCACAAGTTATAGTCCTGATAAAATAGTTAAGTTAGTTATGATCCCCTTCAAACAGCTCCATGTAAGCTGCAAAGCATACGTTGTATTCTCCTCGATGTGGGCTGACACCCGACAGCTAATGCTGGGGTGGGTTTAAAAGGAACTTCAGGAGGGCATTGCTAATATGGTGGGCGGCTAGGATGTGCTTCTCTGACTCTCTTTCCTTGTCACCGATAAAGCAATGCTAAGCGCCCGCCTGCCACTCTACTCTGTCCCTGCAGGGCAGCAGCAACAATTGGCAAAGCTGTGGCTGCCCATATACATCGAAGGCATGGAGAGCAATTGGTTCTGACAAGTGGCAAGATGGCAGAGGGCGAACCTGACAGATGGAATGGAAGGAGAATTTATATAGCGCGATGGCTACCCAGGGGCGTCCCAGCGCTGCAGAGGAGAGTAGGTTGAGCCGGAAATGCTGGATTTAGTGGAGCTGAGGGAAGATTTAGGTAGAAGTTTTGTTAAAGAGCCAGGTCTTAAGAAGTTTTCAGAAAGTGAGTAGATTGGATTCTGATCTGATTGGGAGGGGGAGAGAGTTCCAGATCTTGTCCAGATGGGAATGAGGGCTACCTGTCGGTGCCTAGTGCAATGTGTGCCCAGCAGCGGGCCGGCCGGCCGGGCAGCCTCCCATGCCTGCTGTGACCATCAGCGCATTGCCCGACGATGCTCCTCGCGAGGCCCCCATCCCAAGCCTACCAGGCGGGTGCAAGGTGAGGCTACCCCAACAAACTTCCCTGGGCCAGAGCAGGCCATTGGAGCTTCCTTATACTCCTGGATGGGAGCAGCTGATTGTTGCAGTCGGGCTTCTAGGAGCCTGTCGAGTGTGACCTGCCCCCTTCAGGGAGAGTGAAGCGGGGACTTTGGAGCAGTGCTTGCCGCAACGTGCAGTGGATTTTGGCGCCGGTTGGGAACCTGGGCCTTGCTGGTCCTCTGGTAGCCCTACTGACTTTGTCTGTGGATCCACTGAGGAGGCGCAATAGCTGCCAGCATTGGACTGGAAGGGAGGGGGGCAATTAGAACAGCGGCATCCTTGGTTTCGAGCCCCTCCACTTGACAACTGCGCCATATGCCCGGCCCGGGCCTTGACTTCCCCAGATGGACCTGCAGAGGGGCTGTAAAGGGAGAAGCACGCCTCTGTCATCTGGGGCTGGTGGAAGAGGATTAGTTAGGGCCCTTTGTCTCCCTGTTTAGTGGTGTCTGCCCAGTGGTTTGACCTAGTGAAAGTGGACGCCGGTCTAGGCCCTCGGGGGAGGGGAGTTAGTCGTCACGTGGTCCCTGCCCACATGGGGCTAGAGATTGACACTAGAGCCTCTGAGTAGCTGAGGGGGCCAAGGGGGGTTCGGGACTATTGGAGTGGGCCCTTACAGAGCAAGGGACCGACTGCCTCTATCTTCGTCTATAGCCAGCACCGCCCCCCTTCTGCAGTAATTTTTGGGGTTGGAGGGCACAATGTTGGGGACCGGGCCTCGATCTAATACTCCCAATGTGCTCCTGGTGAAGAATCATTTTGAGGAGGTGCCCGCCAGATCAGGACCCCATCATTCTGGGGGCTGTTGTGGCTCTCAAGTCACCGGGTACGCTGCCATGTCTTCGGCAAGGTCAAGGAAGGGCTGCTCCCTCAGTGATATTCTGCTGAGGTTCAGTGGGGGGCCAGCAGGGAACAGGGCATAAGCAGCAAGCCCGGAGCACCACCAGAGAATGAGGATACAGAGGGCCCGCTGACACATTCTATCCTGAAGGCCTTGTTTGCTTCCCTGCTCGTTGACCTCCTGACAGTCAAAATGGACCTCTTCTTGGATCTGCAAGAGCTACTCCGAGAGCTAGAGGAGGTTGGCGACAGGGTCTCTCCTTTTGAAGAGAAGGACTCCAGTCAAGTTGAAGCAAGTCGAGTGGCTGCAGCAAGAGATGCTTCGGCTTCAAGAACAACAAATTAGGCTCCAGGCCCACGCTGAGGATTTAGAAATTCGCTCAAGGCTTAATCAAGGGAGTCCCGATGAATGCAGAGGCGGACATTCTGGGAGAATAGGTAGGGGCTCTCTTTCGCCACATTCTTGGGGCCTCAGATGATCTGGAGAAAATGGTGGACTGGGTGCATCCGTGGGACTGCTGAAACCAGAGAAAGTACCCCCTGCGGACAATTTAGTATGCGTCAATGATTTTCAGCTGAAAGAGAGTATTCTGCACAGGGCTAGTGATATTCACCCCCTTTCATTTAGAGGCCACACACCTTCATTATACCAGGATGTGGCGACCATTACCCTTCAGAAGCGGTGCAAATTTTACCCAATTACAACTCATCTGAGGAATGTCGGCATCTCCTATGCCTGGGGCCATCCGTTTTGGATCATCTTTTGGTGTGAGGACAAACTCCATCAGCTCAGGTCCTTCACGGAGACCTGCAAAGTGCTGGACATCGAGTATACCCACCCCCAGATGGGCGGCAGACCGGTCCTCGGGCAGGACAGCATGGAGGCACTCATGTTGGCAGCGGTTCAACAGCTCATCTGACAGACTATATCTTGGCCCAGAGACCATGGCAATGAAAAGAAAGTCTGTACTGAACTCGTTGTAGGAGACACTGACAGAATCGATGCCTCCTGAAGACAGGGGCCTCGAGTTACCACACATTATTTTCTGGCAGGTAGGGCTATGTGAGGCAGGGACAGGGCAAGGAGGTCATGGAGCTCAGCACTGGTACAATGAACTCTGCATGGATGGGATTTTTCTTCCCTGCCCCCCGGCACTTCTGGTTCTGGCCTTGACAGCCAGTGTCATGCTTTCCTCTATGATTCCATGGTTAATAGACTAATGCAATCCTTTGTGGTTTGTGTCCTTCATTGGTTTGTTGGGGTTGTTTTTGGGGGTTTGCGCTCCGTCTCCTAGAATGGTCTACTCTTGACTACCCAGATCGCACAGTTGTGGTCAGCTATGGAAGAAGATGCCTCATTGCTATGGTCCTGACGGAAAACGTCGGTTTTGCCGAAGTCTTTAGCACAAATAGACTTTAAAACAAAAGCGGAACCATGATGGCGTCATTACTACTCCCGGTTTAGCAACGCATGTAACTAAAACGAAATGTTTCAGTTGTAGTTTACACCGCTGGATCGGTGGCATAAATTGGGTTGTAGCAAAGATATATCTTTTTTTATATAGCGTGAACTCCACCTGATTATATCACAGCTCTTTAATTGAGCACCATTTATATTACATTGCCCATAATCACAGGAAGTTGAGCCCACACCAAGGCTCAAACCCAGTTCCCAAGTAGGCAGCTGCTCGCCATTACACCACAGCAATCTGTAAGGAAATGTAGGCAAAAATATACAATATTGCAATGTAATGTTTGTTTTCATTTATAATTCTTACTTTGAGTTTGGGAGTTTGAAACTGGGTGGGCCCCTCCTAATCCCGGACACTTCTCTAGCAGGTATATTGTTCTCCAAGCCGTTTTACTTTGGGGAACATTAGAGAGCAGTAATAAACAGTAAGGTAGGACACATCTGCATGAGGTTTTAAACAAAACCCAAAAGCGGACATGATGTTTAGTGCATTCGGAAGCTTCTCACACGCAGAATGGTTAGTAAAACTTTTTTAAAAACTGCACATTGCTTTTCAGCAATTAAATCAGTTGAATATCATTAGTCGTTGTAATGGTAGAAGCATGGTGTTTGTTGTAAATGTATATACAATACTTATGTATGTGTCAGGGTAATAACAGTATTCCACCTAGAAACTGGTGTGATAATGCCAGCGTTGTTGTAATACTTTCTTTGTTCTGTCAAATAACCGGTCCTGACAGCTCACTGTGGGAGTTTATTCAGCATTTTGCCCACATGCCGCGTTTTATGGGCCCTTAAGTTTACTATTCTTAGGGGCCGATTCTGATCTCGCTCGGAAGGGCTCTAAACTCGATCCGGCTGGAAAAAGTACGAGCTGTCTGTGTGTTTTCCAACCAACTCGTACAGCTGTATGAGCGAGCAAGTACGATTTGAGAAACGCGAAATCGCCGACCGAATCGTTTCCGGGTCCGACCCGCTCCGTACGTCTCATCCGTAAGCAAACCGTGCCGTGCAATAGATGCGATTTCGGACCGAGCCAGTACGATGCACAATTCGGACAGCTAGATCGAGTCGGAGCCTCCGACACGTAAATGCTCCGGAAAGCGGACTTCGGGGGTCCACGCCAGACCCCCCTTCACCTGTAGCCTTATGAGTCGATCACAGGGGGGGATCCAAGGGTTCCCCCAACACATGCATATACGGTGCGGGTGGCACAGACGTATCCCCACTACAGAGGGCGCCCTTGTGCGCAGCGTACCTTTTTTAATCAATGGGAACCTATGTACGCATCGTACAACAGGCTCTCATTGACTTAAATGGGGCTCCGAGCGACCTGTGTCCGCCAGCGCTTGTTCGCATCGCACTCGGGCACTTGGAGCCCCGGAGCCGAGTCGGTCGGAAAGCCCTCCAGATCCGAGTCGGACGGAGCCTTCCCCCAGCGAGATTGGAATCAGCTCCTTAATGTGTGAGGCCTTAACAATCTCACAAAAAGATCGTCAGTCCTTTCCCTTCTTGAACAATATGCAGTGACGTTTGTCGCTTATAGGAAACCCACTTGCTCTCTAAAGATGTCCATAGAATGCAGTCCTGCTGGTTCTCGCGCCAATTCTGGTACTCATGCCCTACGAAGAAAGGAGGGGTGGTCTTCCTATTCTCATGGGGTTTTAAGGGAGAAGTCCTGTCCACAATAATGGAGATCAAGGGGCACATCGCAGCCTTGTGACTTAGGATGGGCACCTTCCGATTTACCAGGGCGAATGACTTTGACCCCAACGACTGCCAGGAATTCTTCCTAATCGGCTCCCTGGCCCCAGTGCTTCAGACTCCTGATGCAGCTGTTTTGGTACGTGGGGACATGAACCTAGTTATGAAATGAAAATATGTTGTAGAAAGCGCTCGAATGCCCCGGGGGCTTTTTGGCGCTGGTAGCACAACATATAAATGGTTTAAGGACACTGACATGGAAAGCACTGAACAGCGGTTTGACCAGACTAGGGCTTTCTAGGCCAAGGGGCTACATCGGCTCACAGACTGTAGACTGCAGGACTGACTACAAGGGACTACACGTTTTATTAGGCTGCTCATAAGATATACGCATGCATTGATCAATTTTTGTCGACCCCTGCTAGCTCTCGTGTCCAACTCGTCTATTGTGCCGCACTCGCTTTCTGATCATGCCCCCTTGTCTTTATCTCGCAAACTGCCACTGACCCAACCTAAGAGTTCCTCTTGGCTTCTTCGGGATACCCTGTTACAATCCCAAACTACGGTTGACTTACTATGGAAAGTAATCACGAACTATTTCCTAAACAATGACATTGGGGAAACCTCTATGGCTTCTATTTGGGAAGCTCTGAAACTAGTAGTGATGGGGGAGCTCATAGCTATATTCGCCGCAGAAAATCATCGGAACAAGCGGCAAAGACTGGAACAGATTGTTTCGGAACTTGGGTTATACACAAGAGGACAGGGGCCCCAGGGTGGGCAATGATCTGTTTCAGAACTCGGGCCATACACAAGAGGACAGGGGCCCCTAGGGTGTGGAGGGAGATTGAGAAACCTCGGCTCCTTCTCAAATTCTCAAATGCCTGAACTTGGATAGGGTGGAATATGCTTTGGTGCATCTTAAGCATAAATTTTACATGGGGACCAACTGATGCGGGCACCCGTTGGTGCACCACCTCAGCCAAATAGTACACTCAGGATAGGGGAAGACGATCTGTACTGGTTCCTCAAATGAGGTCTGCTCAAATGAGGAAATAGCTATGGCTTTTCAGGCCTTCTACACTTCTCTCTATGCAGCCTCCAATGGGTCCAGTGGACATTCCTTAGGATATCTCCAAAATGTTGCCCTTAATTCCTTGCCTGACTTGGAAGGTGCGGCCTTGGAACAGCCAAAACACATAGGGGAGATAATCTCAGCCATCGCACGTCTAAAACCAGTGAAATACCTGCAGCCAAATGATTTTAGCCCACAATTTTACAAGATCATCTGTCAGGACTCAGCCCCTCTGTTTATTTGACTTTATAACTCTTTAGAGGAATCCGGTTCCCTTACTGGCTCCATGCTGGATGGGGCCATTTTGGTAATTCCCGCTCTCTGTGGGTCATATAGACCTATCTCTTCTTTAAACATAGATGTGAAGTTGTTCACCAGTATATTAGTGCGCTGCTGGAACCAACTCATGCCAGGCCTGCTTGAGCCAGATAAAACGGGATTTGTTGCCACACATCAGGGTGGTGACAACACCAAGCACCTTCTACATCTTGTGGATAAGATACGCAGGACACGGAAAGAGACCTTACTTCTCTCCATTGAATCCGAGAAGGCTTATGACCGTGTCTATTGGCCTTACCTATTTGACACTCAATGGAAATTTGGTATCGGCAAGGGGTTCTGCAAATGGGTGCAAAGCATTTATACTACACCCAGGGCGTTGGCTAGAGTCATTGGTATATCATCCCCTCTATTCTCTGTCCAACGGGGTGTAGGAAGCTGGCTCTGTATATACTATACCAAAGTGAGGTATAGTGTGCACAGAGTCCAGTGGAACCCCAAAGGTAGGCAGAGGTAAAAGTAGATAGCTCCTTACTCTCTATTTATGGTAGTGTGGTGAAGCTTGAACCACGCCCCCCCCCCGTCAATGGAGGCACACACGGGGATGGAGTAGAGGGAAGCTGCTATCTGGCGATTTCGCGCTCACCTTCGCGCCTGGTTTCGTTTGTTTCCTCTCACCTTGAGGAATTCTCTTGCCAATAGCGGTGACTGCGGGTGAGCAGAGGAGCCGGGGAGATTTTGTCTCGTGCAGGCTCGTTGAGAGGAGCGCGTGGAGTGCTGGATTGGAGTGCTGAGATGAAGAGGTTGCTGCAACAGCTGCTGTAAAACGGGGGAGAAGGACTTCAGCCTGCTGCTGGGCAATCGGTTATACCTTGGAGGGCTACAGTAAGAATTATACTTGTACGAAGCCCACTGGCACGAGTATTCTATAAAGTAAAGTAAAAAAAAAAAGCAAAAACATTTTTTTGCACAGTGGTGACTTCTGGGAGTTGGAGTCCTGGATAGCTTGCAGGGAATTTCTGACTGTATTTTTGAGGTAGACCTGGGGCAGGCTGTTTCTGCATGACGAAAAATAAGCTGTCTTAAGGAGTAATAAGGAGTGATAAGGCTTTAACCCCCTTTTTTGGAGGACTATAAGGAGGAAGTTGGTGAAAAAGACTTGGAACCAAGTATTTTTTTTTTACACTGAGCTCCTAGTTATCCCTTGGACTTCTCCTTTCTGTGTGGTGGAGATTGGTTGGCGTTCTGCAGCTCCCATTGCAGCTTTTACCTTGCGGATTTCTCGGATTTCTATCTCCCGAATCTAAAAACGGCTGATAGTGGAGGCGAGAGAGGGACAAAGAGCGTGAATTCCCCCCCTGGGATGCTGTTTGTTTGTATCTGGAGGGGTGCCGTTCGTGTAAGGAGTTTGACACTGATTTTAATAACGTGCTTTTAACGGAGGGGTCTATCCAAGGCAGAGCAGCGGAGGAGTCGCCTGAAATCCTCATTGGAGGCTGTCACCCGAGGAAGCGAGTGTAATGCGGGACTGCGAGGACCAGCAGCCCCGTGACTGAACACAGCTGTGTCCTCTTCCCGTACTCCCGCCCTCCCGCCCTCCCGCCCTGACGCTATAACACTCCTCACGGCCCCCGCTTCGCCGGTGCCGTTCGTGGAAGGAGTTTGACACTGATTTTAATAACGTGCTTTTAACGGAGGGGTCTATCCAAGGCAGAGCAGCGGAGGAGTCGCCTGAAATCCTCACTGGAGGCTGTCACCCGAGGAAGCGAGTGTAATGCGGGACTGCGAGGACCAGCAGCCCCGTGACTGAACACAGCTGTGTCCTCTTCCCGTACTCCCGCCCTCCCGCCCTGACGCTATAACACTCCTCACGGCCCCCGCTTCGCGGGAGCCGTTCGTGGAAGGAGTTTGACACTGATTTTAATAACGTGCTTTTAACGGAGGGGTCTATCCAAGGCAGAGCAGCGGAGGAGTCGCCTGAAATCCTCACTGGAGGCTGTCACCCGAGGAAGCGAGTGTAATGCGGGACTGCGAGGACCAGCAGCCCCGTGACTGAACACAGCTGTGTCCTCTTCCCGTACTCCCGCCCTCCCGCCCTGACGCTATAACACTCCTCACGGACCCCGCTTCGCGGGTGCCGTTCGTGGAAGGAGTTTGACACTGATTTTAATAACGTGCTTTTAACGGAGGGGTCTATCCAAGGCAGAGCAGCGGAGGAGTCGCCTGAAATCCTCACTGGAGGCTGTCACCCGAGGAAGCGAGTGTAATGCGGGACTGCGAGGACCAGCAGCCTCGTGACTGAACACAGCTGTGTCCTCTTCCCGTACTCCCGCCCTCCCGCCCTGACGCTATAACACTCCTCACGGCCCCCGCTTCGCAGGACGCACGCGGGCGCGCGCCGGGCGAAGCCCGGGCCAAGGGCGGGCCCGTCTGAGCCCGTCCGAGAACGCCAGAGAACGGAACGGGACCCCTCTCTAACACCTGCTGCTTGCAAATCTGGGAGCCTGGTAAGTGCAAGCTAATTACAGCACCTTCGTAACTCAGAGGGGCTTTGTTTTAAAACGTGGTGACCAGATGACAAAAATGGATAAAACGCAGAAAAGGGATGGTCCTACCTTGCAATCGACTGGGGGTGCCCTAATGGGAACATTGGACAACTTCTTGGTGAGAGTGCAGACAGCCCTTGCTAAGGACATTGAATTAACTGAGAAAAGACTTTCATTAGACATTCTCTGTGACAAGAGGTCTTCTTTGGGGAGTATGGTCAACTCAAAATCACCTCCCTGTGGTCAGCCTGTAAGGTTGGATTCTTCGAGCCCAGTATCGCTCGTGATGGAAGAACAAACTAACGAGTCAATGATTTGCCCCATGTCTTTGATTGAAATAACGGACGATAATGTTGATAATGTTAACATGGGTAATGGGGTCTCCACTTCTGAACCTTTGTTAGGTGTTAAGACTCGCTCAACCAGCAACATAAATGCGGCTACCGGCAAGCAACAACCAGCCACCACCCTGAAAAAAAACTGTAGGGGTAACCAAAAGAAAGCCGCTGGGAAGATCGTTAATACTAAGGCTGGTCAATCCCTAGCCCCAGTTCCATCGAAGGCTATTGCCTCACACCCCAAACCCCAAACAACTGAATCAAGGTCACATCTATTACCATCGTTGGGGACGGTGGATGTGGAAGTAACTGATACAGTATCTTTTTGGGTTAAAATGGAAAGTATTGTTAAGAAATTATGTGATCCCATCTACGAAAGATTAGGCTCCATTGAGAGTAGACTCGTATGTATGGAACTCTCACTTGCATCGGGTAATTCTCGGGGTGGCAAACAACACCTGAGCTCGTTAAAAGAGCATTCTGGTATAACAGGCCAACGGATTGTGACCAAACCTACTGCTAGTAATTTGGTTAACTCTACACTAGATAATCGACCTATCCCCCATGAGTCTGACCAGACCCCAGTAGTGGACACTAGGATAGTAGATGAACATCTTTCCCCACACCCGATACCAACTAGCCCTAGGGAAAGTAGAGTAGGAACTGACAGGCAGTTTCCAATCATTCAGTCTGGAGCACAGGCCTCTTCAGGCCTAATTGATCTACATCTACCCCCTGAGGCTGCCCCCTACGTGGTGATTTTAACTGGGGTTCCCAACCTGGCGAAGGGGGCAAGGGAATCCTATTGGGATTTAAAGAACAAATGCACGCATTGGCTTAATGCCAAACGACCACTGCCGGCCCAGATGAGTGCCGAGATCTTATATGCAAGGCGTGTAAACTGGGTGGGCAGAAATACCAAATCATCCAAGGGGGATTGTGTTGTTATTAATTTTAGGGATAGGCGGTGTGTGGAATACATTTGTTCCTGGCCCCAAAACGCTTCCGCTTCTTCTTCTATGATAAGTACAATGCCACTGTCTTACTTTTATGTATCCAAGCCACAGTTTACAGGTGGGAATACACGCAGGGGCCCCTTGACTAATGGAACCTTTTTTGAGGATATAAGATCGATTAACAGATTCGATGTACTCTCTGGGTTAGCGGACTGTGACTGACTGTTTAATGGTAGTATACACTCTAACGATGTTATACCAGGTGTATCCTTATTAACATTAGGTAAATGTGGTAAAACAAATGTACTCTTAACGGCAGATGAGGGTATGTGTGATAGTGATCCGCTTAATGGTAGTGATGTTAATACATCCCTTGTACAAGTAAATATGATAGGGACCAGTGTACAAGGCATCCCTGTTGAATGTCAGAACGAAATCTTAGGCATTAACCCCAGGCCTTGTCTTGGTCAAGATATAGTCCCTTCCCCTATATCAATCACAGGGAGTATGGAAGGGGGATCCAACTTTGCAAGCCACGTATTGTTTTTATCTTGGAATGTGGCGGGTATAAACTCTAAGCTATCATCTCCCCTTTGGGTGGATTTTATTAGTAAGCATGACATCTGTCTTTTTCAAGAGACATGGTCAGTGGACCCGGTGTTCATGCTGGGATATTTGAACTTTTTTGTCCCGGCAGAGAAAAAGCCCAGGGGACGGGCATCAGGAGGCCTGATCATCTGGGTTAAACAGAACCTGGAATGCAAAGTTCAAATTATCCAAACACAGAACCCCGATATATTGGGAATTAGGCTGACCAGTCCGCAAAACCTTAAAATTGACATTTTTAATGTATATGCAAGGGGTTTACCAGGTGGGAAAAAATCTGAGGTGATATCTGCATTAAACACCATTGTAGAATCTAGCCCCTTTGATGTGCTCCCACTTATCGCTGGAGACTTTAATACGACCTTTGAGCCACTCGGGTCTCAAGACATGCTCCTGACAGAGGAAGAGGATGCAAAATGGGGTGTCCCACAGCTTGAGGCAAAGACAGTCGGCAAATGGACTGAGGCGGCCCTGTACCTGAAAGGGTTCTGCCTGGGTAACCAGCTGAGGGCAGCCAATGGCAGAACCAAGTCAGATAGGATGTGTAAGAAAACGTATAGCAATGGTACAAGGGCAAGTAATATAGATTACCTCTTAGTCCATTTGAGGATGTGGCATATGTTAGTGGACATGGTGGTTGAGACACGGATTGAAAGCGATCACAATCCCCTAGTAGCCGCGTTTGATTTTAGAATGGGAGCTAGCAAAGATCAAATTCCCGATAAGAATGGTCCAGCGGTAGTTCTATCAAATAACGAACGCCACCTTAAATGGCGCTACGTAGTAGAACACCCAGATTTGTTGGATAGTATAGAGTCCCACGTTGAAGAGGCACTGTCGTCAATTACGGCAGTAGGTAATTTAGGACAACCCTCAGTAACATTTGAGGAAATCCATGGGAAGCTAGTTGGAAAACTAAAATCTTGTTTCTGCAAACCCCCCGTAGTGCTGAAAGCTCCAAGAAGCAAACAGGAGGGTTGGTATAACGCCTCCTGTAAACAAGCTCGCACCGAGCTGGGACTTGCTCTAATATCAAAAGATCCGAGCAAGATTAAATCTGCTCGTAATATTCATAAAAAAGCCCTATGGAAAGCAAAAAAGGATTGGAACGAATGTGAGTGGCAAGACTTAAAAGCAGCATGTGCTTATAAAGACCAGAAAAAATTCTGGAACATTTTTAAATGGAAAAAGGGCGAAATAGTTGACAGCCCTCATAATCATGTACCACAGAGTTCTTGGGTAGATTTTTTTAAGTCTCAATACTCGATAGGCCCTGAGGAAGCTAGTAAGCCTTCTCAGGTAAGGCCGTTTTATGATATCCCTGTGTTCAGTGTCGGGGATGTTGACATTGCGCTCGATAAGGTCACCCAGGGTCGTGCGCCCGGCATGGACTGTATCCCGGCCGACGTTTTTTTGTATAAAAGAGAGAGGTGGTCATTATATATCATGCACCTAGCAAATGCTATTGCACAGGGAATGCCGATCCCGTACTCTTGGAAAGGTGCGGAAATCGTCCCAATATATAAAAAAGGGGATAAATCGTTGGCTTGTAATTATAGACCCATTAGCCTGATAGATGCTTTACAAAAGATTTTGGGTAGGCTGGTCTTGGGCAAAATCCAGACCTGGATGGAATCCAGTAATGTGCTAAGTCCATTGCAGGCGGGGTTTCGCCCTAAAACCAGCACTATAGACCAGGTCTTTAGGTTTATTGTCCTCTATTGGAGGACAGTGGTCCTGGAAAAAGGGGTTTTGTATGCTGTGTTCGTCGACCTGCGGGCGGCCTTCGACTTAGTCCCACGTGACAAGCTGTGGCAAGTGTTGGAGGGTTTGGGGATGGCTCCGGAGTTATTGGCATTGGTCGTCCGCCTACATGAGGGCAATTTTGCTCGGGTCCGGTGGGGAAAGCAGGGCGAGGTTACGGAGTCTTTCCCCGTGGAGCGAGGAGTGCGGCAAGGCTGTGTCTTGGCACCGACCTTGTTCTCGCTCTTCGTGAACGGGGTGGCCGAGTTCCTCTCCCGGGTCCCCTCAGATGCTCCAGCGATGTCCGGTACCCGCATTCCTGTCCTCATGTTCGCGGACGACACTCTGCTGATTTCGAAAACTCCGAGTGGCCTACAGCTGACCCTCCGGCGCTTTGAAGAATTCTGCTTGCTACGTAGTCTGGAGATTAACGTCTCCAAGACCAAGTTTATGGTTTTGAATGGCCCGAACCCGTGTAGATCGTATAAACCCTTCAGTAGCGTAATTGTAATGAATGGCTCCCCCCTGGAACAGGTGGATGCTTTCACCTATTTGGGAGTAACATTACAGAAGAATATGTACTGGAAAAGCCAAATAGACTCTTCTATTTTGAAGTTTAAACAGCAGACAGGTTTCCTTCTAAAAAGATTCAAAACCTCGCAGACCCAGCCAATAGCCCCACTCCTTGAGGTCTATACGATGAAGGTACGTAGCTCATCCTTATATGGTTCTGAGCTATGGGGATATGGTAGTAACCCAAAACGATTGAACGCCATGGAGAGCGAGTTTATAAGGAAAGTCGTTGGCGTACCGCAAAGTACTCCTTTGTTACCCCTTTTCTGGGACCTAGGTCTGAAAACCATACAAGACACTGCCAATTTGCGACCATTGCTTTATTGGCGTAGGATCTGGTCAACTGAGGAGCTAAAGCATTATGCGCTGGGCCTAAAAGAAATAATGGAGAAAGATCACTTCCATAGAATAGACTGGTTGAGGTCCATTAAGGTGTTACTCTACAGATTGGGTTGGAACGACCTTTGGGATGATCCCCTAAATGCTGTTTTTCCCTCAAAGGAAATTGTCAAAACCAAGTACTGGGAATTTATTGCCATGGAATCTGCTGCAAAGGGGTGTACTTCCCAGCTAACAGCTAGATACCTGGAGATCAAGGCTCATCCCAGTCAGGAACGTTATTGGGATTTGATAGAAACACCAACTGATCGCAAACTTTATTTTCAGTTTAGGATAGGCACTCTCCCTATTACCTCATTTACCTCTAAATGGTCAAAAGGGTCCTCGGACAAATGTCCAAAATGTAGGGACAAGATCGAATCTTTGAGCCATTTTGTTTTCTTTTGTCCCCTTTATGAGCTCCCACGGAAAAAATGGGTATTACCTGTCTGTCGCCTCTTAGGCACCCGAAGACATGTAGAGGCATTAAGAATCTTGTGTTCTGATCCAAGCCCACTAATTGCAATTGCAATGGCAAAGTACATAAAGTGGGCCTGGATAATACGTTCCAGACAGACAAATATCAAAAGTGCCAATTTAGTAGCGCTTGTTTGAAGTCATGTATAATGTATCTTACATCTTTTAATTTCGGATTTATCTGTTTAATTCAAATTAAACTAGGAAGTTTTTTCTTTATTAACTGTTTCACTAGATATCATCGTTGTTTATTTAAATTGATGTTTAGTACAGGTGTAAGTCCGAAAATCATGTGTCTATGGAAATATGTTATGTATTGTCTTAACTTATGTTTTAGCATGTGTATGTAGCTGGCCAATGTATGATACTTTCATGACTTAATTGTCGAATAAAGTTTATTTAAATCGGTAGTGTGGTCAAGCAGTAAGGCTGTATCAGAGGGTACTGTATTTGTTGTAAACACTCAATCAGCAAATGATATCACACACTCAAAGACTGAACTTCAGACCAATTGGTTTTGTATAAAAATATTCTTTTAGTTATTTTATTTACTACATTAGTAATGCAGTTTGTAAACAGTTTGAATTGCAATTGTATATGCACTTCGATTTGATAACAGTAGAGCTACTAGTAATGCAATGCTTTTGATATACTGTACATACTTTGTATTGGCTCTTTAATAGAATGTTAAGTAGATTACTTTACAGATTACTTTTCTTACACAGTGCAGTATACCTGGATTCTGCACTTGGACATTTCCTGTAAACAGGTAAGTAAAAGCGTTTTAGTTGTTAAGCACAGTTTTAAAGCGTTTCTTAGATTTTCCAACTCCACACTTAGAAACCTTTCACAGAAAAACAGTCACTGTTATCCTATGGAGGAAAATAGGGATATTGGTTCAAAGGTAAGTATTCTGTTGTGGGAGTTAGTATTCTGGGGTTAGACTCAGGGGTCCCCCAGGGTCAGGTTTGCACTCATGTTACACCCTCAGCGACACTAGGACGGCTGGGTGCAGAGTGCTGAGGTCCAATGTTATCCAATGGGTGATAGGGGGACCCCGGTTAGTGGCTGCTTACAAGCAGACCACATGGTTGTGGGAGCAAAGCTCCTAAACTGAAGCTCAGAGCAAATGGGGGTTCAAGCCAGCACAAAAAGTGCACCCTCAGCGGCACTGGGGCGGCCGGGTGCAGAGTGCTGTTTTGCCGTCGGGAGCCCTGTAGCGTTCAATGGGGAATCTCTGGTGTGCAAACACACTGCAGGCTCGGGGACGAAGGTCTTCTGGGTGCGACCTGGCAAACGAAAACAATCACTTTTCCAAAATACTTCATATAACAGAAGCAATTTGTCTATGGTATGCAAAAGCCGTAAATCAGACCAGTAATTTTTTTAGTTTATTCATCTTAGGTACAAAAATATTTTTAGGTAGATCAATTTTTTAAAATCGGAAATAATGGTACATGTAGTTATATAATTGTATGTACATGGTTCGTGAGCACCCACATTAGAGAGCATACAATGCAAATATTGGATCTAGTACAACACAAAAACACTAAACACATAGTCTATTACAATATAGTAATAACAAGAAAAACATACATCAAGCAATAATCACATAACAGACATGAAAAGACTAGAGAGATCACAAAAGATAAAAATTGTTGCTCATTATGCTACTTTTTCTAGTGTAATGAGTATTATGTCATATGAACAGAAATGCGCCTTCTGGGTGCGACCACCACTTGGAGAGGTAAGTTGGGATGCCGGTGGTTAGTTAGGCACCATCGGTTGGGCCACCCACGGCCGTGGGGTGTTGGGTGCAGAGATGCCTTTTAGGGTCGGATCTTCTTACCAGCTCCTGGTCGCGGTTGGGGGGATCTTCCGGATTGAGGCTGAAGGCGTCAGCTGGAGGCTTGAGACAGGTCAGGGGTCACTGGATCTTGGGTCAAGATCGCCGGGGAGACCTCATCTTGGTGGTGGGCCACTCGAACTCGGGCTGTAGGCGTCGGGTGCAGAGTGGTGCAGACTCGCGGATCCTGCCGGAGCTGGAGTCTGTTGGTGAACAAATTCGGTGTTCACAGGAGTCAGTGTCTTTTCTTTTGAAGGCAGGGCAGGTCCTCTGGGTTCTTGAGGCTGCTGGCTGGAGGACACACCGGGGTTTCGCTTCTGCAGGTTTGAGGTGGGGACAGGCCGGTAGGGCTTGGGCCAACTCTGTAGGCGTCCTCCTCTTGTTAGCTTCGGCACGGCTGTTCGGTCCATCTTCTTCTTTTCTTCTTCTGGATTCTTGTCTGAGGAAGCAAGGTTCAGGGGTGCCCCTAAAGGGGTGTTACAGGTAGGTAAAAGGTTGGGACTATTGAGCCCCTTCCCTGGGGTGGGAACACCCCCGATTATGCCACCCTCCAGTGGGAAGGGGGCATATGCCTCACCCTGGTTGGCTGGCTCCCCAATCTGCAAGATGGCGGGGACTGAGAGTTGTGCTTCATCTCCCCTCCCCCACCTGAGGGGTGGAGTTGGCAGAGGTGGGCACACCTCTCTTTCTCACTTGTTTTTCCCTCTAGTTCCCCCGTCCAAAGTGGGGGTCAGAACTAGTTGGGACCAGTTGCTGAAAGCAGCATGTGGCCTGTGGAATCTCACAAAGGCGGCAAGCCTTTGAAGCTTTCCCTTTGTGGGCCCTGCTCATCCTGGGGGAGGAGGCTTGGCACCTCGTCCCAGGATGTGCATTTTTTCAGGCCCCTGAAAGCAGCAGGCTCTCGAACCAGGGGCCAGAAACATGTCTGATGGTGGCAGCTGAAAGCATCCACTCAGCCTGGTCACTAGTGGTAGGTCGTTTTTCAGGGGGCATTTCTAAGATGCCCTCTGTGTGTATTTTCCATTAAACCCCACACTGTCATCAGTGTGGGTTTAATGTACTGAGAAGTTTGATACCAAACTTCTCAGTTTTCAGTGTAGCCATTATAGGGCTGTGGATTTGTAATGACAAACTCCAGCACCATATACTCTTAATGGCAGCATTGCACTTACAATGTCTAAGAATGAACTTAGACACTGCAGGGGTACAGGGCTCATGCACCCGTACCCTCACCACTGGTATAGTGCACCCAGCTAGAGGGGTGACTGATCTATGCCAGGGCAGTGGTTTGTAGGCATGGCACACCGGGATGTGTGCCATGTCGACTCTTCACTTTGTTCTGCAACAAAACACGCAGCCTGCAAAGGCAGTGTGTGAGTGTGAAGGTACAGGTCCTCTAAAGGTGGCACAATAAGTGTTGCAGCCCTTAGAGGTCTTCCCTGGTCACAGTGCCCTGGCTACCTCTGGTACCATTTACCATGGGCTGACCTGTGGCCAGAGATGTCAATTGGGTTTGGTTTTCAATTCAGTTTTAGGGAAAGAGCATAGACCCTGGGTACCTGTTTAGCAGGAGCCCAGGGCACATTCAGTCAAAGCACATCAGCAGTTCAGCACAAATTGGGGGCAACCACGCAGAAAGAGGTCACTTTCTCACACGGGGCACTCGCCAAGGTGCCCCTTAACCCCTTCTTCTTTTTGTTCTGTACATGGAACCTCTGGTGCAACGGCTGAGGAACAACTTGATTTTCTCTGGATTTCCTTTGGCGGGGACTATCATCTGAAAATATTGTATGCTGATGATATCTTCTTGTCCATCACAGAATTGATGTCTTCTCTCCCTGCATTGGTAACAAAAAGTCTAATTTTTGTGGCGGTTTCGGGATTTAAGGTGAACATGCAAAAGTCTCGGATCCTGAACATCTCAGTCACTCCCCTCAGTAAACTGCCTTGCGGTCCGTATTTCTCTTCAAGTGAGCGGTGGACACCATGCCTTACCTGGCCATCTCGCTTGCTCTGTCTATCCCTAAAACAGTGGCTACAAATTATGCCACCCTAGCCTCTCAAACGCTCAGTGATCTGGCGGCCCGGAGCCGCTTCTGACTTTCCTGGATGGGCAGAATAGCTTTGGCAAAGATGACCATCCTCCTGCACATATTCTACTTGTTTCAGACCATGCTTCTGTCCCCACCCCCACATGCGATGTGCGCCCTCCATCTGGCGATCAATAAATTACTGTGGGACGGGAAAAAGCCCTGCCTCCACAAACATCTGCTTAATTGTATGAAACAAGAGGGTGGGCTGGCAGTGTCCCTACTGCTCCGCTACTACTATGCGGCCCAACTCAGATTTCTGGTGGAATGGAACTGCCCGCTTTCTGAGAAGCACTGGTCCTTTATGGATCAAGTGGTAGCAGGTTACAACATCTGGAAAGAAGTCTGGCTTCCCCGTAAATACTGGGCCTGGAGCCTTTACTCTTCCCTGGTGACAAGCACCACATTTAATTTATGGAATTCTATAGCGATTAAAACGGGTTTGATGAAATTTCCTTTCCCGATTACTCCAATTTTGGCCAATACTGACTTACCCCCTGGGATGCAACCAGAACTATTCCTACACTGGTGAGATGGCACTATAAACTGGTGGCTTGCCTCTTTGACACTCAAGGGATTATCCCCTTTGACCATCTTAAAGTTGACTATTCACTAGAAGACTCTGACCGCATACAATACTTACAACTTTGACATTGGATGGTGGGATCCGGAACAGACAAGGGGTGAAGTAGCCTATGACCCCTTTCAATATGATTGATTGATTGATTGATTGATTCGAGAAATGGCTGATCCTTAAAGCTGATGACAAACTCCTCATCACTGAACTTTGTGCTTTGCTGGAAAGAGACCTGTCACTTCCTAAACCTAAGGGACAATTGTGCTGGAATGCGGAACTGGACAGAACTCTCCCTGCTAAAGAGTCAGGGGACATCTTTTATAGGACACACCACACAGTTTACTACATGGCTAGTACTGAGACTGTATATAAGATTGTATCCTACTGGTATCTCACCCCGGAGAGACTTCAGAAATGTCAGGCAGGCACTCGGAGTGTTGGCGAGGATGTGGTGACACAGGACCACTGCTTCATCTCTTATGGCATTGCCCAAAACTTACCCGGTACTGGGATCAAGTTCTGGAAGATATTGGCTCAGCTTTTGATACTTCCAGCACAAATTTCCCGGCTTACATCCTGGTCTACCTAACCATGTGACCTATCCGATAGGCTTTAACAGAGAAAGGCACATTGCGCTGGCCCTGGTGGCAGCTCACCAGGTCATACTCTCTCTGTGGGGCACAGACAGAATTCCAGGCCTTACCTCCTGGTTTCATAAGTTGTGGATTACCTTGGGTATGGAGAAGCTGTCCGTGTCCACGGACCTGGCCCGCTTCTCCTACCCTGACATGTGGGTACCCTTTATCCGGAGTCTCTCCTCTGAGTTTTAAGAATTGACATGCCCGACTTATTTGCGGCTTCTCTGTTTACTTCCCAATATGATCCCCACTGACACCTAGATACCACCTGATACTCTCACATTTTCTTATCCACACCATGACCTTTCGCACAGCCACCGTTTCTGACTGCATAACTGTTGTCCTGAAGGAGATTTTGGGGCGGAGGGAGGGAATTTGTGTTCGACTGATTCTTTTCTTTACTTCTGTTTTAACAAACATGCCTAAAGCATGCTGCAGGGCCCATGGTATTAGGCGGAAAGCTGTGTTCAGTCACGTATTTGCTTTTTAACCGCAGCCGGCTCATTGGATTGTTGGCGACTTGCTGTGTGCTCTCTGGATCTGGCTACGATAAACAGAAATGTAACTTCATTTCTTGCACCAGATGTTTTGTTTTTCCAAACCCCAGGGTTGTGGCGAAGCAAAATCTTTTTTGCTTCAGGCCTCACACCATTGCTGTAGTGTTGCGCCTGTGATGCAACAGGCGCCACACCGTAACGTGAGGGTCATGTGACCCGCGAGGTAAAAATAAAGGCTGGTCGCGTGCGTGCGTATGCCAGTAGGGCTACGACAGCGAGACCAGGAATAACATCCAATGCTGGCTCCGAGTCTCCTTTACAGGCCCTGTTCCGCAACTGGTGTCCTCAGCTGTCGTGGGCTCCCGCGCAGTGGTGGTAGCCCCCACGACACAACAAAGTGACGACGAGGGTGGGCGTGCCCGTTCGTCCCGTGCGCTGGTGTGGCGGCCGCAAGCGTTTTCATCGGCTCGCGGCGCTCGTACCCCAGTGCGCGCGTGTCATCACAGGCCCCATCGGAGTGCAGCGCGGCACTCCCGTTGCCTTCCGCGCATCTGCTGAGGCCGACGTCTGCCCAACGAGAGGCGGGAGACGAGCGGAGCGCCGTATCGGTGCCCACGTGGTCCAGGCCTCGCTACCTGATATGCAGCTGATCTCCTCAGGCCCCGTAGGCCGCAAACACGTGGTGAGCCCTACAGTTCCCCTGCAGACAGCGCATGGTGCCTGGAACTGCCTGTGAGTACCTTTCCCCGGTTGTATGGTGGAGGGGTGTGAGACACCTGAGGCAGGTCTACACTGAATAAAAGCAGACCCACATTGCCCAGTGCAGCTGTGTGAGACACCTGAGGCAGGTCTACACTGAATAAAAGCAGGCCCACATTGCCCAGAGCAGTAGCACCCAGCACCACAAAGAAGCCCAACAACAGAAAGGGCAAGGCACAGCAAGTAGGGCAAGGGTCCCAGCATAGAGGGGGTGAGAAGCAGGAGCCCCAAAAGAAGGCCAGCTCACGTGCACCTGACCTGTACGTTCGTACCCAAGAAAAAAAAGAACAAAAGAGGAAAGTCATAGAGGTCAGGAGGGACCTGGAGGACAGGGCACGACAGGAATATGGCCACCATTACACCCATTGAGCCATTCACAGTGGAGGGGCCGCCATCGTCGCTAGCGGCCAGATGGAAGGACTGGGTGGACCGCCTGCGCATCTTCTTCGAGGCCACCAAGTTTCATAAGGACCAGAAGCGGGCAATGCTAATCCACCTGGGAGGCAAAGACATACACAATATCGTAAAGACGCTAGCCGAAGCCACCCCCAAGAGCCATCACACGCTGATTAAAAAATCTAGTGACCACATGTGGGTTTCGCGATGAAACCGAAGAAATTAGGGGACAGATAATACAGGGGTGCGCGTCGGCCAAGCTGTGAGAGCGCATACTAGAAGAGTCCGGCAAGTCCCTAGCAGACATATTGACCATGGGGCGGACCAAAGAATTGTCCAAAGCGCGCGCAGCGCATATGGAGGCGGCTCTCCAAACACCATTAAAATCAGAACCAGTAAATGCAGTGATGACCAAACCCCCACAGAGGTGGAGTAGGAAAGGACAAGGGACACACGCCCCGGGGCAAGCCAAGTCCTGGGGATACTTCGGAGGACCACCGCACTCGGCCCTTTGTGCCCCGCGAAAGCCAAACGGTGCTCGGGATGTGGGCGATTCAACCACTTCGAAAAAGTGTGTCGGTCAAAAAGGTATCGCAAACCTCGCCAGGTAGCGAACACTCTCAAAGAGGATGACCCAGTGCCCAGTGACATGGACGATGATGAGGAGGAGGAGAGAGTGGTGCATAAAATCCACATGATCGGTACGGCCACCCGTCAATCAAGATGCCTACCCCAATGCAGCATCCTGGTATTATCCCAGGAGGTCACCGCCGTAGTAGACACAGGGGCCACTATCAACATCAAGGTGGCCACCCTGCACAGCACCATGGATCCAAAACCCGTGCTCCACCCCTCAACCATCACGGTGTTTGCGTATGGTCAAGATGCTCCTCTGAGGATACGGGGGCGATTCCGGACGACCATAGCACACGGCTCTCGGTCCATCACGACCAATGTCTACGTCACTGAAGATGGCCAGGGAATGCTCCTGGGGTGCCGAGCAGCGGAGGACCTGGGAGTCGTAATATTTGCCTTCGGAGTACACCAAGAGTCCCTTCAACACCTACTTGCGGAAATCACAGAAGTATTCCAAGGAATTGGGAGGTTTAAGGGGAAAGAAATTCACCTCCACATTGATCCAACGGTCCAGCCTGTCGCCCTACGACACCGGCGAATAGCATTTCACCTGCGGCCCCTGGTGGAGGAAGAGCTCAAGAAGCTGGAGGCGGCAGGGATAATTGAGAAGGTGTCAGGTACCACGCCCTGGGTGTCCCCGATCGTCGCCGCACGGAAGCCCAAACAGCCGGGCGCGGTGAGAATCTGCGTCGACATGAGGCTCCCCAATGTCGCGATCAAGCGGGAACGTCACATCACTCCCACGATAGACAACCTCATCGGAGAAATGGCGAGAGCCTGCTGGTTTTCAAAACTAGATCTGAGGTCCGGATATCATCAACTGGTGCTAGACGAGGCTTCCCGCAACATCACCACGTTTTCCACACACGTGGGACTCCGGAGGTACACCAGGTTAAGTTTCGGAGTATCCAGTGCCGCGGAAGTATTCCAAAACGTGATACAGGAGTTGATCGCAGGCATTCCCGGTGTCATCAATGTCAGCGATGACATCATGATACACGCGAAGACCATCAAAGAACACAATGAACGTCTTCTTCAAGTACTACGCAGGTTGCGGGATGCAGGTCTCACTCTTCACCGAGAAAAATGAAAGTTCTTACGCCAAAAGCTACAATTCTTTGGCTACATATTCTCCACGGAAGGGGTCAACCCAGACCCAGAGAAGGTGCGGGACATTAAAGAGGCCACCGCTCCCACCAACGTCACGGAAGTCCGCAGCTTCCTGGGAATGGTCAATTACTGCGGGAGATTCATCCAAGATTTGGCCAACCTGACATCCCCACTAAGGGAGCTGACCAAGGAATCCACCACCTGGAAGTGGGACCCTGAACAAGTCCAGGCCTTCGAGAAAATCAAGGAAGTTCTCTCCGAAGCCACCACCCTGGTATTCTTTGACCCCACGAAACTGACACTAGTCGCAGTGGATGCTGGCCCTGTAGGGTTAGGAGCGATTCTACTGCAAAGAAGGAACCCTCAGGAAGAGTGGACCCCCATGGCGTTCGCCAGCAGATCGCTCACCGAGACTGAACAAAGATATTCGCAAATAGAAAAGGAAGCAATCGCTATCCACTGGGGGTGCCACCATTTCCACTTGTATTTATAGGGAAACCTTTCGTGGTAGCAACAGACCACAAGCCACTGGTGGCACTCTTCTCAGGAACATCGAACAAGCCGCCGCCACAAATTGAAAAGTGGATGCTGCAACTCTAGAACTATAACTGTAAAGTCGAGTACCAACCCGGGTCTCAAAATCCAGCCGACTACCTGTCTCGCCATCCGAGGAAGGCCACGGCACAGGAAATGGAGGATGCAGCAGACACGGAAGACTACGTCAGGTGCATCACGGCTCGGTCACCTGACGTGGAAAGCCTACGGGAGGCAACGAGCCAAGACGAATGCCTTCAGCGCGCCAAGGCAGCCATCCGGAACAGTAGCTGGCACAGAGCCAATGAGGAGTGGAAGAGTCTAACAGCCACGGCCCAACGGGTGATGGACAGTTTACACCATGTCCGAGATGAGCTCACCGAAGATAATACAGGGTGCCTGTTGAGAGGACATAAACTAGTAATTCCAACGTCTCTAACTCAAAGGGTGGTGGACCTTGCGCACATTGGTCATCAGGGTATGGTCAAAACCAAGTCGCGGCTTCGCACCAAAGTGTGGTTCCCGCTGATGGACGACCTGGTGGAGGCCACGGTCCGGGCCTGCACGGCGTGTCAAGTAACTGGGGAGACACCCAGACCCGCTCCGATTATCGTAGAACCCCGGCCAAGAACTCCGTGGTCTCGAGTGAGTCTTGATTTTGGCAGCCTACCGGATGGTCGCCACACATTGGTGGCCATTGATGACCAATCCAAATATCCGGAAGTGGAAATAGTGTCCGTCCTCAGCGCCACGGAAATCATACAGAAGATTGAAAAAATCATGGCGGCCCATGTTATCATGCAGGAACTGAGAACGGACAATGGGTCTCCGTTTCAAAGTCAAGAATTTGCATCATATCTGCAGTCCCTCGGCATTCACCACCGGAAGATCACCCCTCGGTGGCCCCAGGCCAACGGGGAGGCTAAAAGATTCATGTGAACGCTCAACAAAGTGATACGGATTGCGCATGACAAGGCCCAGTCCTTAGAAATGGCTATATTCACATTTCTTAGGAGCTATCGTCAAACACCACACACCACCACCGGCATTGTCCCGGCTCATTTGTTGATGGGGCGAGTAATTAGCGACTCTATCCCGCATCACCCGGAATGGCAGCCGGAGGCCCCCAATGACAGCCTCATAGATGCCCATCGCCGTAAAACACACGCGCATGTCAGCCTCCGACGAAGGTCCACGGTGCCCAACTTCCGTGGAGGGGACATAGTGCTACTCAGAAATAGAGTCACCAGTGGAAAGTTTCGCTTGACTTTTGAAAAAGAGCCATGGACAGTAGTCTATGTCAAGGGAACCCGTGTCGTGGCCACTCGAGGGAGAGAGAGAGTAACACGGAATGTGTCACATTTCAAAAGATATTACCCTGAAAGGTCCGGACAGTTATCCAACCAAGGGGAGAGCCGTCCCAATACGCGAGTGGCAGAAGATGGTGCCGAAACGGGGCCACTTCTCGAAGATGCAGAAGACGCCGGAGGTCTGGAGATCCAAATGCCCATCCCGCGCCAACGAGAACATGGACCAGCGGCGGGTGATGCCAGCTCTTCTCAAAGGGTCGGGGACCCTACCCGTTTGCTGGACAGAAGGGGCGAGGACTCCCAGGGTCGTGGACTGTCGCAATACAGCCTGAGGGGCAATTCTGAACCATCCTGCCGGTTAAGAGACTACCTAACGTAAGACTTTTGTTTTTGTTTATTGGGTGCTATTTTGAGGTCCGAAGTTTGACTTTGAGATTTCAGTCAGCAGCCGTGTTTTGGCTTAATATTGTTGGGGAGGAATGTAGTGTTGCCCCTGTGACGCAACAGGCGACACACCGTAACGTGGGGGTCATGTGACCCGCGAGGTAAAAATAAAGGCTGGTTGCGTGTGTGCGTACGCCAGTAGGGCTACGACCGCGAGACCAGGAATAACATCCAATGCTGGCTCCGAGTCTCCTTTACAGGCCCCGTTCCGCAACTGGTGTCCTCAGCTGTCGTGGGCTCCTGCGCAGTGGCAGTTTACCCCCACGACACAACAATTGCTATGCCCATATGTAACATAAGTGAGCCACTAGGCACGTTGACTTCAAATATCCACACCAAAACCAAGGCTCGAGCAGGTGAGTGGTCTGCCCCAGCGTCCGATGGGTTTTTTATGGTGCAGGATGGCTCCCCAATTTTGAGGGAGGCATGGCTTGAAAGGGGAGAATCTCTCTTTCCCAGTGATGCGTCCCTTAAACAACATTCTGTTTGTGAACCGCAGACGTGCTATGATCCACTAGCAGGATGCCTCTAGACACCGGGCAATTTTAGTGTTTTTGGGGGGGGCCTCTCTGGCTCTTGAGCTGACCCCCCTGAGGGCAATATATGTTTGCACAATTTTATGTTTTCCCTTGGGGGTATGTTTGCGCCCCCAAGGAATGCATGATTGCACCACCCAGTGGAAACCAAAATGGTGGTCACTCTCTGGGGATGTCAGCCCTTCCTAGGAGCATTATTTGGTTTTAAAAATGTTTGCTTTTTTTTGGGGGGGGGGGGAGTGTAATCGTAAACCCAAGGAGGGTGCGATTGCACCCCCAGGGGAAGAGAGAAATGGTGCACAATGTTCTGGGGGTTGGCCCTCCTAACACGCGGGCCGACCTCTGGGGGTCAGTATTTATTTTGAAATTGTTCACGCACCCCCAGGGAAAACCAAATGGACTTAATGCACTGCATCACTATGGAGTGTGCAAGTCCATGTAATGGTCATGTTTTTAGTGTCGTTTTTCCTGACATTACCATGAGCACTGCCTGCAGCAAGTACAAACTGATGCATCTTTGCTATACTGTGCAAAACAACTTTTCAGCTTGTCTTTTCAAATTAAAAACTGCCCTAATGTTAAAATATAGGGTACTTTTTATGTGTGACGTTTGACTTCACTAAAGTAAATAAGTGCAAGACTTTCAAAGATTTTGCATTATGTTTGTGTGACTTTTTTCACACATACCTGATGCAAAATCTTTATTTGGATTTTACAAAGCAATGCAAATGCCTAACTGCATTTCTTTATAAAACAAAGCAAATAACACAGCCATTGTGCTAGCTTGTGTTACAGTTTGTCAGGGATGAGTTCCATGGGTGATGCATAGGCATTTCTGTGCACCCACCCTTGGTTTTTGATATAAATCCATATCTACAAAACGTTGTAGATATGGATTTGCACCAAAATCAGGCACATACCTGATTCTAGCTTAAACAGGTTAAATAGCCTTACTTCTCCTCATTATTTACTGTGCGCAGGTGTGCTGTATTTTTGCAGCACACATACATAGAGGAAAACGCTTCAAAGGGTAGTTGTTATGCAGAAAGGGGCCTCTTCCTGCACAAAAACTATCCTGACCATAACAGAGACACCATTACACAATGGTGCAAGGATGCCTACGTTGGCACAAGTCAGGACACAGTATACCAGTGCATGGAGAGAGCAGAACTGTGCAGTTTCTTGGAAGATATAACATAGGTTTGCTCTCTCAAGGTGACACAGTGCAACATCTTTGCCTGCTGCGTTCACCACTTGCCCCATAAAGTATGTTGTAGGATTGCCTTTGTGGAAAGTTAGAGTAATGCTTTGTTTTTTTTTCTTTTTAGTGTCTTTCGAGAAGTTCTTCGGAATGCAGCATAATTAAGGTGACTGTTGTTTTGATTTTCCACTATGTATCTCACACACATATCTCACAGACACACACACCCACCCACTGATTTAAAGGAGAGTTCTGCCTTCACCATTAGGTACAGTGTTTCAGAAAGAAGGTTTTAGACAGTCAACATAGATGGCATCTTGATGGATGCCATCTGCCCAGGCTTTAACTAGAGTAATGGAGGATAGCTCTGATGCAGGATTTGATACTGAGACAGTATACAAGAGGGAGGAAAATGTAGAGATTCTGGAAGTTTATTTCAGTCGGTGGAGTTCCATCCGATGACTCGTCTTCTAGTGATACTGAGGCACATGGTCATGCAGTTGAGATGTCCTTTTGTAAGCAGAATGTGTGCCCTGGGACCATCCAAATCATAACAGGTTGTTCAAAATTCAGCATGCCGTAGAACATTTATTTCCAGAGATGTATCATCTTGAAATTAAGGTAGCCATTGATGGGACTTTGATCCTGTACAAAGGGTGGCTGCTGTTCACATACTGAGCAAACGTGTTTATTATGGGTTCAAGATGTACATGCTGTGTGAGAGCTCTTCTGGTTAGATAGATATATATAGAGCCTGAAGACCTCCGCTCTAAATCCTGTGGGTTGCCCTTCCATCATAGGAATCATGGCAAAGATTGTATAGGAGGTTGTTCAGTCACTCCTTCCTAAAGGTTATAACCTTTATGTGAACAACTTCTACACAGGAGTAAAGCTGTTCAGTGAGCTGGCACTGTGGCATGCAGTACAGTTCAATGTCACCACAAAGGATTCCCACAAGTGCTTCTTTGTAATCCAAAAATCCCAGAGCACTGTATTGCATTCCAACAAATGACTCACAGTGAAATTCCTCCTACAGGTGGGATGTAAATATGCTCTCTACAATCCACGATGAGAGCGCTTCCTCAGTCCCAGTTTGGAGTTGTTTGGCCGAAGTTCACAAGCCTGCCTGTATACTTGATAATGATATGTACATGGGCGGTGTGGTAAGAATGACCAGGTACATTAGCTATGTAACACAAATTGTAAAACTTGCATGTGGTATAATCAGTTGTTGACCCACCTGATCCAGTTGACAACATACAATTCACACGTTGCTTACTGTCAGACCGCCAAAGGAAGACCAATGTCTTTCCTTGTCTTTCTGTTGACCATCATTGAAAATCTTACTGCTGCAGAAACAATAATCTCTACTTCATCTGCTGTGGAGGATGTAGCAAGGCTGCAGGATCAACACTTTGCTGACTGTGTTCCTGCAACAGAGCGAATGAATCGACCATGTTGTCATTGCAGAGTCTGCTCTAAGCAAGGAAAGAGGCAGGAGAGTCGCTATTACTGTCCTCCGGCCCATCTCAGCTAGTCCTATGTTTTTCAACTTGCTTTACATCGTACCATACAAAGGTCAAGTACTAGGAACTTGACTGAGCTGGAGGTGCCCTATTATGTACCTTTCAATTGCAGTGTATGGATACATGTCTTATAATGCCTATTTCTTCACTAGACAAGCAGCCTTTCAATTTGTTTCTTTTAGTTGAAAAAATCTTTGACTTGCTTTATGGCCTGATCGACACCTTTATCCACCACCAGAAAATGATAGATTTTCTGTTCACAGTATAACAAGGGTATTACAAGTGTGAAGATAAAGCCCCCCCTGCTACTAATAGGAAATTCTTTAGGCAGGGACATAATACATACTGTAAATTCCTAGGGCAATGTCAGCAATTATAATAACAAAAACAAGTTAAGTATCAGGAGAGACACAAGCCGATATAGATAGAAATGTACAAAAATAGTTATTTATTGATAATAAAGTATTCCTTGTTCAAACATTAAAAATGAAACAAACCACATACACACCACATCCATCTCAGCATTCAAACTGATCAATCAAAAAATATGTACATATACAAGTATAATCAACTCTTGAAAATTCATCAAACAAGATATTCTACATATGTTCTGATGTATTTTTTATCTTTGTGACACAAATGATTGTCTTAAACGTTTGTCTATAGATGAGCCTTGTATGTAGGCTTTTAATACACAAGTATGTATCAGGTGTCGTGAAGCGACTTCAGCTTCCGGGTGGTTTCAAACAAGGATATTACAGCCACCTCACTGCACATAATGGTGGATAGAACATAGGTCACGTAGCCATGGACTACGCTGTGCGGCAACATCTGAGGCCTTTAGCAGTTTTGAAGTGCTATGTAGGGAATTTAGGACTATCTTTTCAATCATGTTTACCAAAGGTTTGAGTTTCTCAGTTTGAGGACTATGGGCCACAGTACACACTTGGATAACTCCCAACTTGCATCCACAAACTGGAAAGAGTTGGATTAAGAATAGTGTGCTAAAGGCACATTAATGACATGTCTTCCTGAGCCTTAGGTGGCTGCCACAGAAGGTATTACTAAAGATTAATTTGCTAAGAGTACAGGATTATTCAGGTTTTAGAAGGTGACATGAACAGGTAGGAAAGGCTTAGGCTGGGTATGCATTCCTAGGGATATCACATAGGTGGAAGGTAGATAGTCAAAGTAGGAGAGATAAACATTCAGGGGCAGATTTACAGGCCCCTTGCGCCACCGGTGCATCACTTTTTGTGACGCATCGGTGTTTTTTTTACACCGTATTTACAAAGAGACCCATCTAGGGAGATGCGTCATGGAAGATAGCACTGCGTTGGAATGGAACTACATGAGAACCTGCTGCATCACGTAAGTATTAAAATATGCAAGGTATCCACATTTTTGTAAAGCGCGAACACTCACCCGTAAGGGTCTCTAGGCGCTGGGGGCCGTCGGGAAGATTAAGCAAGCTATTGCCCAGAGTCACATGGTGCTGGGCTAATCTGCCTCCAGCGCCGGGGATCGAACCGTGATCCCCAGATACCGGAGTCAGTCGCCCTGGCCGCGGCGCCACACCTCTTCCCAAAGTATGCATTCTGACGTAAAATCTAACACATTGCTGATGCAGGGATATCTACAAACATTCCCCCTGGTGGCTCATCTTTTGGCTGCGTCACGCATCTTTGAAACTACGCTCGAATCCCTACACCTCATAAACCCATGTGCAGGAAATTACGCATATGCCATAGAAATAAAACCTAAGCTTAGCAGAGCAGTCTTTACCAGATCAGACAGCATGGACCTCATAATCTTGCAGCTGGGAGTTGGACCCAGAAGACGATAACCACCACCAGACCACATACCACAACTGCAACCACCACCATCACCACAAAGGCAGCGCAGGAGAAGGGAGCGCATCCATTGCCCAATTGCCACCCTCATTGGGCTCAGGGATGAACAAGTCATCAAAATGTATCGCCTCAAGAAGGCGTCCTTTGTAACCCTCTTGCATCAGTTCTCACCACGACTACAGCCACCAACTGACAAGGTCTGCAACACTCTCCTGCAGACAAAGCTCCTGGAGGTCTTAAACATG
This sequence comes from Triturus cristatus, assembly GCF_964204655.1. Lineage (NCBI taxonomy): Eukaryota > Metazoa > Chordata > Amphibia > Caudata > Salamandridae > Triturus > Triturus cristatus. Next base: position 1,181,405,340 of record NC_140581.1, on the reverse strand, counting down.
TTGGCCTCAGGATCTTTCCAAACCACAGCAGCACCAGTGCCAGGTGTCTCACAGGCCTCTTTCTCAGCCTTCTTCCCTTCTGTCCTGGATGCCATTATTTAGCTCACACCACAGGACCTCCATTTCCCCAACACACAATGTCAGCAGATGGAGATTAAACAAGGCTTCTAGGGCACCGCAGGCATCCCACATGTTCTTGGTGCAATGGACTGAACGCATGTACAACTGGTACCACCTGCAGCAACTTCCAATCTGTAACGTTACAGGAAGCACACACACTCCATCAATGTCCAGGGCATTGTGGACCATCGGGGACTCTTCACCAATGTACTGGACAAATATTCTGGGAGTGTGCATGATTCACATCTATTTAGAAACTGTATCATCAATGAATGTTTCCAAAATGGACAATATGGCAATGTGCATACACCTATGGCACCGCAACAGAAAGTGTCCTGAGTGTGCCATAGGACTATCTGGCCTCTACGTTTGCCCAAAGGGCACATTGTGATTACAGAGGTGGGCACAAATGCATGTAACTCATCTCATGAAATGCTGAATGCACATGTGCCCATAAGGCAAAGGTGCTGTCTGAAGGCGACTTATTCACCAATGCATGCTGTTTGTGAACACATGCAAATGATGAAATACCCTTGGCCATATGCCTGCACAGTACCACAGGCCCAAGATCAGAGTACCAGAAGCTCACATCATGTGCACAAACATTGCACCACCTCAGAGATGTGGCACTGTCAGTGTGCCCACAAAGATTACCCTTAATGAGTCTTGAAAGGGGATCCCTTTGCTAACACAGACATCACCTTGCATGCGTGTACACCTAGTCACAGCACCTGTCTTTAAGGGAACATGAAACATCTGTCAAAATTGCATTTGTAAACCACATGCACAGTGACACATGGAGCAAATAAGTATAAGCTGATATGCATATGAATTGAATGTTGCTCCCTCATTGCAGCATTAGTAAGTGTCAGCCATGTGTGCAGCACAATCTATGTAACATGTCTCACCTCCCATTTTTTGTGACCTGTCAAGTCTGATTTTGTATGAGCTCCTTGTGCAGCTGGTACACCTCATTGTGTGCAGCTGGTCCACAATTACAAGGATACATGAATTCACTGTGTGGCTTGCTGTGTGCCAGCTAACACTGTCCCTTTCATGCAAAACTATGCGTATAAGGTGTGTGACATGGTTGTTGCTCAGGGTCTTTCAACACAACAAACATGTATCCTGAGGCACATAATAAAGTATAAAACTATGCAAGCTGGAAATGCAACTGAATATTCTGCAAAACTACATTTTGCATAGTGAGTCACACTGTCGATATATGCTTATATCTCACCTACTTTAATGTACCTCTTTCAATGTGTACTGCATTGTAAAGCCTGCATGGAAAGAGGGAATCACCAAAATGGATTTTGTTTGTGCATTAAGGTGTCCCTTCATGATAAAAAAACAATCTACACATGACGTAGGCATTTGTGCACCATGGTACAAGGGTGCCAGTGCAGGTCCATGTCATCCGACCACGCAGGGGCAAGCACATTGAATAAAACAATCCATATATGTTGCATCACTGTGCCTTGAAAGTGACTCACTTCTGCACAGCCAAATGATTTGCAGCACTTTCATCGTGAAATGGGCCTAGGTGTGCCATGCACAATCCGGGAAAGTGTGCATCATACATAATAAGTACCCACGTATCACTCACACTTTGCAAGACCTCACACATTTCAGTCACAAAATCATGCTCTGCAATGCACCATCTCCTGTCATACACATTAAATGATACACAGCAATGTAATTGATGTGTTACAACCAATGTTCAACTCTATGTCAAACACTACATCTAATTTACCAAACAGTAATCTCAATAAAAATGTTGGAGGAGTCTTTTGTGCATTGTTGAGGGAGTTTTCTGACTTTGTCCTGTGCTTTGTGTGTTTTGTGAATTATTTACATTTTCTGTCTGTTAATTGTTCACTTAAACTATTTGTTGTGTCAAAATTGCTGTCTTTTGGGGAGTTTGTGCTTTTTTGAAGTAGATAGGTGTAGGATAGTTTTACGGGTGGGGTTTAAGTTTTGGTTTGTATTTTTCAATTTTTGTTCATTAATTTAAACTAAACATGTCAGGCAAGTCCACAAACCTGTCACACAAACAGTTTAGGAGCCTACTTTGGCTCATATTTCATTTCCTTCCCAGAATGCTCAGCACAGGGGGAAGGGTCAGCAAAGGATACCCTCCAATGGAACACCGGCAGGGATGGGAGAAGGTCCTGCACCACATGTAACGCATTTATGATGTGGATCGGACGGTCCACCAGTTCAAACACCGCTGGCAGAATGTTGTCAGCAGAGAAGCAGACTTGCTGGACCATCTCGAACTGTAAGGCGGTGGACCTATTGGGAAGTCAATACCTACAAACACACATATGTGGCTTATTTACAGGTCTCCAGCAACGCCATACATTGCTACCTCTATTATTAAACGTGAGGCACTGGCGGCGCAAAGGGCTCAGAGAAAAGACCACATTCACTTTTTGGAATGTTTGCATGTTGGGAGGTCATTGTGCCATACTTTTGACAACTTGTTTTCAAATACATTAGGTATTGTTTCTCATTTACAGAGACCCAGTGCCGACGGTGCATCTCTTTGGTTGATGCACCTGCGGAGGGTTTTGCAGCGCCATAGTACCAATGATATGAAAAGGCACCATGCGTGGCATTCACTGTCCTTGCAAATATGGCATATTTAAGCGCTGCACTTTTCATAAAAGGGCTCTTGAATGGGTGTTGCTGTGGGTGTTCTCACACAACACCCATGTAACATTGCACATTTCAGTATGTTAGGGAAATGAAAAAAACATGGAAATGAATCTCACTGCCTCGCCGCCCCAAGGGAGGCATAGGGAGGCACAACGAGGAGGAATGTACTAATTTCTCAAATTTATTTACATCTTTCTATGCATGCTGCATCCTGCAGCAAACATAGTGCAAGGAAATCAACTATGGTGATTTATCATGTGCAAGAAGGTGTCCATTGCTGCACATACACAATCATATCCGTGATGCAGATATCCTTGCACCATGGTGCAAGTGTGCCTGTGTCAGGGCATGGCAGATAATTCTGCACCTGCGCAGGCAAAATCACAGGGATGCAACACATCATTGTTAAAATGTCCCAAGCCTGTGTTGTGGAAGTTTTGCAGCGTGGTGCAGTCAAAGGACTTATGGTGCCTCGTTGCAGCACTTTCTTGTTCATGAGTCTTATGGTCTGTAAATTGCCTGCTTGTGTAATGTCAATGTCTTGTGCTCAATGCATACAATGTATATAAGTCCAGCATTCACAGCTCATTGAACCTCTGTTTATGTTTCCTAGGTGGACCCTAGCCTTACACACAAGGGGAGGTGTACTCGTTCGAAGACCCCAATGCTACCAGTGAGTATTATTTCTCAACGATTGTGATCATGATGGACGAATCTGAAAATTGTCTATGTCTGTAAATAATCACACATGCCACAACAGACAGAAGTATGTTCCTTTTTAAATTCTGACATATATATGCCCTTAAATGATGTAATGTTAGGTATCACAGGAAAGTATACATCTGGGTCAAATGTTTCAATACACAGTGCTGAACTACAAACCATAATAAACTCAAACATGCACATTGAGTCCATTACACATTACATCACTCTAGCAAAGGTTTCTCTGCCATTGGCTGGGTCACATGAATCTAAAGTTTGTTGAAAATGTAGCCTAGGTGGCAACGGGCCAAATTGTCAGTTCTGCCACTAGTTACGTACCATTTGTTGTAGTTTGTCTGTGCAATGACTGTTGCAGGTGAAAATCACATTTGCCGGATGTATGACGTTACAACGCACACTTTTACAACGCATGCACTTACAACACATTTTTTACAACGCATAATCCATTACAACGCATGACATTACAACGCATGACACTACGACGCATTTTTAAAAAATACCTTTACAACGCATTTCCATTACAACGCATACTACCTTTACAACGCATACCATTACAACGCATAATATTAAATTGCATTTAAGGTAAGTATTAGATAGTATAGGGGTAAAAATTACTATTCTAACTCCAGGGGGTGCAACAGTAGGGTAAGTGTTGGATAGTATAGGGGTAAAAATTACTATTCTAACTCCAGGGGGTGCAACAGTAGGGTAAGTGTTGGATAGTATAGTGGTAAAAATGACTATTCTAACTCCAGGGGGTGCAACAGTAGGGTAAGTGTTGGATAGTATAGGGGTAAAAATTACTATTCTAACTCCAGGGGGTGCAACAGTAGGGTAAGTGTTGGATAGTATAGGGGTAAAAATTACTATTCTAACTCCAGGGGGTGCAACAGTAGAGTAAGTGTTGGATAGTATAGGGGTACAAATTACTATTCTAACTCCAGGGGGTGCAACAGTAGGGTAAGTGTTGGATAGTATAGGGGTAAAAATTACTATTCTAACTCCAGGGGGTGCAACAGTAGGGTAAGTGTTGGATAGTATAGGGGTAAAAATTACTATTCTAACTCCAGGGGGTGCAACAGTAGGGTAAGTGTTGGATAGTATAGGGGTAAAAATTACTATTCTAACTCCAGGGGGTGCAACAGTAGAGTAAGTGTTGGATAGTATAGGGGTAAAAATTACTATTCTAACTCCAGGGGGTGCAACAGTAGAGTAAGTGTTGGATAGTATAGGGGTAAAAATTACTATTCTAACTCCAGGGGGTGCAACAGTAGGGTAAGTGTTGGATAGTATAGGGGTAAAAATTACTATTCTAACTCCAGGGGGTGCAACAGTAGGGTAAGTGTTGGATAGTGTAGTGTAATATTATGCGTTGTAATGGTAGGCATTGTAATGGTAGTATGCGTTGTAATGGAATGCGTTGTAAAGGTAGTTTTTAAAAATGCGTTGTAGTGTCATGCGTTGTAATGTCATGCGTTGTAAAGGATTATGCGTTGTAAAAAATGCGTTGTAAAGGTAGTGCGTTGTAAAAGTTGCGTTGTAAAGGTTGTTCCCCCATTTGCCACATGGTGATGGACTCATGCACAACCATTCTTCAGTGTTTGGCACAGGTTCCAAAATGTACCCAGTGTAACATGCATTTCAACAGTTGTCAATGGAAGCTAGCTGCACTTATCCTTCCACAAAGCTATTGCAACATGTACTGCATTGTGCAGCACACATGGAAAAATTACGATGACAACACAGTTTGAACATGAGCTGGAGGGTGAACATACCAACACTGACACCTGCAGACATCTGTCCAACATAGTGCATGCTTGTCAGCATTGACACATGTCAATATCTTGATATACCGTAACATGATAACATCTCAGATTTGGTTGGCTCATGTGGCCTTGTGAGAGAGTCTATGAAAACTACCAGAAAGTGCAAAGTCCATTCATGGAGAACAGCAAGCCACTACGAACTGTGAAAGAGTGCAAGAGACTTATCAGATAGTTAGTACATCACCTGGCTGGAGTTAAGAGTCCATCAGCCCACCCTTACTGGCGGAACTTCGTCATCTGGAACTCTGGGGAATCAAAGTCTGGGCCTGCAATATCGAGCCAGAAGGCTCTGCTGGGTGCACAGCCTAATGCTTCCCGACAAAAACAAACTCCTGCCAAGGTGTATGTTCAAGCCTTGAGGACTCCAGTAATGTGCAGTGCTCTAGTGTGGGTGTGAATTAAAAATGAATACCTGGGCAAAAAAATGTTTAATAGGAATTGTCCAGGTGCCATATCTAAAAAGACCTATAGTCTTGAAAAAATAGACTATTTCCTGACTCAGTTTTAAAGGGTCGACATGTTTCAGCCGATGTGGTCAACTGACCCGGCTTTCTTCAGGACCAAAATACGGTGGAAAAATAAAAGCTACTGCAGGATAGACATAAAATTGTGAATTGTGAGACGACAAAATTAAACAGTGTAAGTGCAATCGTCAGGTAATTATGTGGCGATAGCCACCTTACCGGACAAGCACTCTCGTGCTTAGACGTAAGCAACTGTGTCTTCTTTCCTAGAGAGAATCCGGAGAATCAACCGTCAGAAAAGACATCTTACACATGAATCTCAGCAAACATGGCCGCTATTCAACAATGCCCATTATGCACTGCTTTCTCTACAGAAACCACTATGATGGTTGCATATAAACAGAATTCAATTAAAACTGTTTAGGACTCACCCAGCCTTTTGTGGGAGAAACGCCTCACCTCACCCGGCTGACCGCTCGGAGATGGAGGCACCGCTCTGTTTGAATGTGAAGACGAACAGATAAGTTGCAGATTGATACCTATCCGTCCTAACTCTTCACACACACCTTCAAACAATTTAAAAAAACCTAAACTAACTCAAAAGTCAGAGACCTATAGAGAAACTCCCCATGGACACACTACTACAGGTAAGTCAAATGATGGTCCTTAAAATTACATCATATTTGAATGTACTAAGGTTAAAACAAAGACATATATCTTATATCTGATGCAAGTTTTAGAGTAAATGATAGTCAACTATGTTTCTGTTGGCTCCAAGCACACAGTCCAAAAACCTTGTGTTTAAATGCAGATGAACCTGGAGCTTTAAGCAGATTTAGGCAAGAGAGGTGTAGTCAGCTACCTTATTAAACCTCAAACAGAATACTGTTTATCAAATAACGAGGGACCATTAGTCAAAACATTACAACTGCAACTCCCCTTCCTTACCTGTCCGTCGGTACTTCAGACCAGCCTACGAGCTGTCTGGGAGGTGGCGGCAGGAAGGAAAGGGGTCCTTAAATTCCCGCCCTAATCGCGTTAAAGGATTCAATCATAATCAGGTGCGGGTGTATTCATAATGCCAGCGCGATCATCAGGCATACGGAGCATGCGCCAGGCTCTGAACACGCATCTCTAAAACATGCGCGCTGCACGTCCCGGCCGCCTAGAGTGTGTGCTGTCAGCTCGGCATCTCCACAGTGCACATGCGTATTAGAGTGCCCACAGAGACGCCAGCGTCACCTCGATCAATGCGCGGCAAGAACAATCGAAAATCCAATGACGTGGCCAGCCCATCATCATAGGAAAAGGCGCATGCGCGTCAAGCACCTCGTGCGGGGCACAAACCTGAAACACTAACCATGGTGCATGCACGGCACAAAAGTAGACTAGACCGCTAGAATGTCCCCCACAAAAGAAATACTTGCACACTAGAGGACCCAAAGAGAGCACCGAGAGTGCTCGTTACGGTACAAGTGTGCCAATAAAACGGTGGAGACCTTGCAAAAAGTGCCCTGGTTCGTTAATATTTATACATGGTAAATGAACCCTCAAGGACCTCATGGCTGAGTACCTTCGCATGTGGGCTGGTGTCAGGGCTGACTGATTGTTTCCAATGACACAGTCAGCACTCGCCATAAGCGGCCCGCAGCGCACACGCACAGCACGCACTGCCAAACCATTCTCTGGCTAGTTTGAAACATGCACGATTAGCTCTTTTACCAGTGACTCATGTGTAGCGGTAACTGTCTATGCCTAACTGGAAACACAGCAGCTACCATTTCTAGGCTGTGTATCTAATGCGGTGTATATACAATATTTGCAGAAGAGATGGAACCAGAGGACCTATAGGACCTGGCCAACAACAGACTGGTCCACCAACAGACAAACAAACAAACAGCCTATAGGGACCTGACAAAATGCTAGCATGTAACCAACAGCAAACACCAACCACTGTAGCCCAAAAAGAATTGCCAACACTTTATCAGAGACCTCACTACACTTGATATCCTTAATGTTTGATAGGATATTTGATCCCACAGGATATCTGTCCCGTTATGTGTAGGAGTACTCTGACCCCATTCTACAGAGACACGTTCACATTGCGGCATCCGCCCCCTGTACGCATTTACTATCACTATTGTCTGTCATGACACTCGTGGACGGTGTGTGTTGGCAATTCTTTTTGGGCTACAGTGGTTGGTGTTTGCTGTTGGTTACATGCTAGCATTTTGTCAGGTCCCTATAGGCTGTTTGTTTGTTTGTCTGTTGGTGGACCAGTCTGTTGTTGGCCAGGTCCTATAGGTCCTCTGGTTCCATCTCTTCTGCAAATATTGTATATACACCGCATTAGATACACAGCCTAGAAATAGTAGCTGCTGTGTTTCCAGTTAGGCATAGACAGTTACCGCTACACATGAGTCACCGGTAAAAGAGCTAATCGTGCATGTTTCAAACTAGCCAGAGAATGGTTTGGCAGTGCGTGCTGTGCGTGTGCGCTGCGGGGCGCTTATGGCGAGCGCTGACTGTGTCATTCGGAACAATCAGTCAGCCCTGACACCAGCCCACATGCGAAGGTACTCAGCCATGAGGTCCTTTAGGGTTCATTTACCATGTACAAATATTAACGAACCAGGGCACTTTTTGCAAGGTCTCCACCGTTTTATTGGCACACTTGTACCGTAACGAGCACTCTCGGTGCTCTCTTTGGGTCCTCTAGTGTGCAAGTATTTCTTTCGTGGAGGACATTCTAGCGGTCTAGTCTACTTTTGTGCCGTGCATGCACCATGGTTAGTGTTTCAGGTTTGTGCCCCGCACGAGGTGCTTGACGCGCATGCGCCTTTTCCTATGATGATGGGCTGGCCACGTCATTGGATTTTCGATTGTTCTTGCCGCGCATTGATCGAGGTGACGCTGGCGTCTCTGTGGGCACTCTAATACGCATGTGCACTGTGGAGATGCCGAGCTGACAGCACACACTCTAGGCGGCCGGGACGTGCAGCGCGCATGTTTTAGAGATGCGTGTTCAGAGCCTGGCGCATGCTCCGTATGCCTGATGATCGCGCTGGCATTATGAATACACCCGCACCTGATTATGATTGAATCCTTTAACGCGATTACGGCGGGTATTTAAGGACCCCTTTCCTTCCTGCCGCCACCTCCCAGACAGCTCATAGGCTGGTCTGAAGTACCGGCGGACAGGTAAGGAAGGGGAGTTGCAGTTGTAATGTTTTGACTAATGGTCCCTCGTTATTTGATAAACAGTATTCTGTTTGAGGTTTAATAAGGTATCTAACTACACCTCTCTTGCCTAAATCTGCTTAAAGCTCCAGGTTCATCTGCATTTAAACACAAGGTTTTTGGACTGTGTGCTTGGAGCCAACAGAAACATAGTTGACTATCATTTACTCTAAAACTTGCATCAGATATAAGATATATGTCTTTGTTTTAACCTTAGTACATTCAAATATGATGTAATTTTAAGGACCATCATTTGACTTACCTGTAGTGTGTCCATGGGGAGTTTCTCTATAGGTCTCTGACTTTTGAGTTCGTTTAGGTTTTTTTTAATTGTTTGAAGGTGTGTGTGAAGAGTTAGGACGGATAGGTATCAATCTGCAACTTATCTGTTCGCCTTCACATTCAAACAGAGCGGTGCCTCCATCTCCGAGCGGTCAGCCGGGTGAGGTGAGGCGTTTCTCCCACAAAAGGCTGGGTGAGTCCTAAACAGTTTTAATTGAATTCTGTTTATATGCAACCATCATAGTGGTTTCTGTAGAGAAAGCAGTGCATAATGGGCATTGTTGAATAGCGGCCATGTTTGCTGAGATTCATGTGTAAGATGTCTTTTCTGACGGTTGATTCTCCGGATTCTCTCTAGGAAAGAAGACATAGTTGCTTACGTCTAAGCACGAGAGTGCTTGTCCGGTAAGGTGGCTATCGCCACATAATTACCTGACGATTGCACTTACACTGTTTAATTTTGTTGTCTTACAATTCACAATTTTATGTCTATCCTGCAGTAGCTTTTATTTTTCCTCCGTATTTTGGTCCTGAAGAAAGCCGGGTCAGTTGACCACATCGGCTGAAACATGTCGACCCTTTAAAACTGAGTCAGGAAATAGTCTATTTTTTCAAGACTATAGGTCTTTTTAGATATGGCACCTGGACGATTCCTATTAAACATTTTTTTGCCCAGGTATTCATTTTTAATTCACACCCACACTAGAGCACTGCACATTACTGGAGTCCTCAAGGCTTGAACATACACCTTGGCAGGAGTTTGTTTTTGTAGGGAAGCATTAGGCTGTGCACACAGCAGAGCCTTCTGACTCGATATTGCGGGCCCAGACTTTGATTCCCCAGAGTTCCAGATGACGAAGTTCCGCCAGTAAGGGTGGGCTGATGGACTCTTAACTCCAGCCAGGTGATGTACTAACTATCTGATACGTCTCTTGCACTCTTTCACAGTTCGTAGTGGCTTGCTGTTCTCCATGAATGGACTTTGCACCTTCTGGTAGTTTTCATAGTATCTTTTGGGGATTGGAGGTGTAGTAGTCCCTAAACTGAATTTCCCCTGCGACACTTTTTTAAATTGTGTTTTTGGCTTGTGAGAGAGTCACCATGTATGCCAGATCAAGGTCAGACAATGTTTTAGTGTAAGTGGATGTAACTTTGACTGATCAGTAAGTGAGAACATGTATGTAGTGTGGGAAAGGTCAGAAAGCTGTGTGAGTGCCAAACCCAAACCTAAATTCCATGTGCACATGCCTCTATGTGGTCACCTGTGGCTGGGTGCTGAGCAGATCATTTTGCATCTTGCTGCCTGTGTGCATAGTGACTATCAGGGACTGGCTGCTCAGTTACAATGTCCAACAGAAAATGTAACAGGACTTTGCTTTTGAGCATTAGCTCTGGGATCACAATGTTACTAACAATCTTCACGTTCTTCCATTGTCATGATCTGTCATTGCACTGAATGTGGGCATTAAGGCTGTGTGGGTAACTCCACTCCACAAGCAAACTGTGCTGAGTTTTATAACTCTGCACTCCCTTTGGAGTGTGAAGTTTACAAAGAGTCAACAACTGCAGCAGAGCGGAGTTGACCAGCCTCTGGTAGACTTACTTTGCTCCCAAATCAGTGTCCTGCTCCTGGCTCCACTTGGCTTCCGCTGCTCCAGTTCAATTGACATGAGGAACTGCATTGCGCATGGCGTACTGCGTGAAGGCATGCCTGACCCCATGAAATCCAATGATAGGGTTTGTCATGCCCTCACGCAGTATGCCATGCACAATGCAGTTCCTCATGTTAATTGAACTGGAGCAGAGGAAGCCAAGTGGAGCCAGCAGCAGGAGCGGAACACCAATTTTGGAGCAAGGTAAGTCTACCAGCAGACCTCACTATGCAGGAGGGGGGGCTAGGGGTTCAGCGGGAGGGGGGCAGAGGGGGGAAGGCGGGAGGGTGCAATGTGTGACTCTACCAAGCCACTGAACTCTGCAGAATTTCTTGAAGTTTTACAGTGACTCCATGTAATTCCACAGAGTACAACGACACAAGCTCTGCCCAGGCTTAGTGGGCATCCAGGACATCCATGTTACATGATTTGGCAACATCACAGGTGAGCAAGTTCACATGCTGAATAATAAGATCTGGTAAATCCTGAAAATCTCTAATGTTTTGGTGATGTGACATTGTACCAATCATTCACTTCAAAAATAAGACTGGTACAAATAGTACGCAACAGATGTCTAAGAATGACAGTCAACCTTGTGGCATGTCATGATGTGATCATTGTGCAAAAGTTAATTGTGTATTTTTACCACCAATGTACACCTGGGAGTCTGGAACTGCCTCCTGAGTCCTGCCTGTGTGTGAATGGATTTGTTTAACACAAGTGATTGGATGGTGCATCAGCAGGAGTCATATTGTGCTTTCCCAAAAATAATGTTTTCACAGAGGGTTAGTGTATGGACTTGATGCACTGGTCATGGTTGGTGTATAATGATGTATTGAATGGTGAACAATGTACACAATACACAAGGATGTTGTGTTCCAGGTAGGAACATGGGTCCCTACATCCTCAATACATAGTTTGTTTCCCCTGCTAGAACTTCCTGGCATGCTGCATGTCTTTCAACATTGAGGGGTCGATTCCGATCCAGTTCGGACAGCTCTCCGAGAGCTGTTCGTAGCCTTACCTTGCGACCGACTCATACCCGGAGCAGGTCCGTCCGGGCGATGAATTACGATGCGCATAACTGACACAAATCCGACCGACACGTAGGCTGTGATTCAAGCTTCATTTTCCGTCCGAGCCGTACCCCTGAACACCGAACCGAGTCGCCCGGAAGCAGTACCCACAGCAGTTTCCGGTCGGACAAGTACGATGCGCAAATCATACGCGCCGGACGGGTCGCTACGTACAGCACCCGGAAAAGAAGCATATCAGGTACGATTCGTGCCAGAACGCAATCCACAGCTACGAGACGGACCAGCTAGCAACGGATACAAGACGGAGCAACAAGCAGCGTGTAAGAGACGAACACATCATGAATCCCATCTCGCAGGTCATACCAGTACTGTTCATCTATGACCGGATCAGGAACAGACGCAGACGGGGCAGACGGTAAGTCAGACACCCACCACACAAACTAACGACACGTACCCGCAAAATGTCACACACACCCAGGGGATCCATATCCTGGCCACTAGCAACAGGCCACCATAGGGGTTGCATGGCCATCCCCACTACCACCACCACTCATAGGGGGTATGTTGCCCATCACTACTGCCACCCCCACCCATAGGGACTATGTTGCCCATCACTCCTGCCACCCCCACACATAGGGGACCTGTTGTCCATCACTACTGCCACCCCCACCCATAGGGACTATGTTGCCCATCACTGCTGCCACCCCCACCCATAGGGACTATGTTGCCCATCACTCCTGCCACCCCCACCCATAGGGGACCTGTTGCCCATCACTACTGCCAACCTCACCCATAGGGCTTATGTTGTCCATCACTACTGCCACCCCCACCCATAGGGACTATGTTGCCCAGCACTCCTGCCACCCCCACCCATAGGGGACCTGTTGCCCATCACTCCTGCCACCCCCACTCATAGGGGACCTGTTGCCCATCACTCCTGCCACCCCCACCCATAGGGCTTATGTTGCCCATCACTCCTGCCACCCCCACCCATAAGGACTATGTTGCCCATCACTACTGCCACCCCCCACCCATAGGGGACCTGTTGCCCATCACTACTGCCACCCCCACCCATAGGGCTTATGTTGCCCATCACTCCTGCAGCCCCCACCCATAGGGACTATGTTGCCCATCACTCCTGCCACCCCCACTCCATAGGGACTATGTTGCCCATCACTACTGCCACCCCTACCCATAGGGACTATGTTGCCCAGCACTCCTGCCACCCCCACCCATAGGGACTATGTTGCCCATCACTCCTACCACCCCCACCCATAGGGGACCTGTTGCCGATCACTACTGCCACCCACACCCATAGGGCTTATATTGCCCATCACTACTGCCACCCCACCCATATGGACTATGTTGCCCAGCACTCCTGCCACCCCCACTCATAGGGGACCTGTTGCCCATCACTCCTGCCACCCCCACCCATAGGGCTTATGTTGCCCAGCACTCCTGCCACCCCACCCATAGGGACTATGTTGCCCAGCACTCCTGCCACCCCCACTCATAGGGGACCTGTTGCCCATCACTCCTGCCACCCCCACCCATAGGGCTTATGTTGCCCATCACTCCTGCCACCCCACCCATAGGGACCTGTTGCCCATCACTACTGCCACCCCCTCCCATAGGGACTATGTTGCCCATCACTACTGCCACCCCTACCCATAGGGACTATGTTGCCCAGCACTCCTGCCACCTCCACCCATAGGGACAATGTTGTCCATCACTCCTACCACCCCCACCCATAGGGGACCTGTTGCCCATCACCACTGCCACCCCCACCCATAGGGCTTATGTTGCCCATCACTACTGCCACCCCCACCCATAGAGATTATGTTGCCCAGCACTCCTGCCACCCCACTCATAGGGGACCTGTTGCCCATCACTCCTGCCACCCCCACTCATAGGGGACCTGTTGCCCATCACCCCTGCTACCCTCACCCATAGGGACTATGTTGACCATCACTCCTGCCACTCACACCCATAGGGACTATGTTGCCCATCACTCCTGCCACACCCACTCATAGGGGACCTGTTGCCCATCACTCCTACAACCCCCACTCATAGGGCTTATGTTGCCTATCACTCCTGTCACCCCCACCCATAGGGACTATGTTGCCCAGCACTCCTGCCACCCCCACCCATAGGTGATCTGTTGCCCATCACTACTGCTACCCCCACCCATAGGGCTTATGTTGCTCATCACTACTGCCACCCCCACCCATAGGGACTATGTTGCCCAGCACTCCTGCCACCCCCACTCATAGGGGACCTGTTGCCCATCACTCCTGCCACCCCCACTCATAGGGGACCTGTTGCCCATCACTCCTGCCACCCACACCCATAGGGCTTATGTTGCCCATCACTCCTGCCACCCCCACCCATAAGGACTATGTTGCCTATCACTACTGCCACCCCCACCCATAGGGGACCTGTTACCCATCACTACTGCCACCTCCACCCATAGGGCTTATGTTCCCCATCACTACTGCCACCCCCACCCATAGGGCCTATGTTGCCCAGCACTCCTGCCACCCCCACCCATAGGATGGGTGATGCGCCACACATCCATCATACACCAACATTAGGTATGTCAGCAAAATACATCCCCCCTGACATCATGACAACAGTGTGTAGTTTGTGACAAATGCCCACACCAGTGAATATGACTTCGAACATACAATGGAATTACCATCACATTTGTGACCAAAAACTGAGTGTGGCCTACACAAGGCAAGCATCACAATAGCACTGTGTCGTTGTAAAACTAACACCCCCTCACTGTGTGGAACAAAAGTTAAGTGTGTGGTTCCAAAATGCAGCAAATGTTGAGCATTGTGGTGATTGGGTCTAAAACCCCCCTCATCACAGTGACCAAAATGTAAGTGTCATCATGGTCAAAGCTGCAAATGCCAAACAGCATGTATGATTCCTGGTCCCAACACATGAAACACTTTTGTGGCAAAGTGGTGGTTGTGTCCCATACCCACAGAGATGTGGTGAAGCTAACAGTGCTGTGAAAACCTAACATACTCTCGGCCATGTGCAGACAAGTACCACCCATGGGGGCTGACATTGCATACAGTGTACAATGACACAAAAGCTGAAGTGACCATCACAAAGCATACACACATCTCGAAAATAGACACACAAATCAAAACATCCTGTGTAGACTGTAGGTGTCAGGTCACAAACTCCCATTCCATGGCAGCAATGGGACCTAACAACCAGGATGAATGTGCAAAATGATGTGATATGACTCACAGGGACAGCAGGGAAAATCACAAAAACAACATCCAGACAACGGCCCACAACAGCAATACCAATGCACTGGTGCAGATGCACAAACACAAACAGGCAACCTCACACTGCACATCTGACACAACATGTGTGTGTGTCTCAGTATCCCCAGGCAACTACACAACACATGAGGGGAGCAGAACCACAGTGAGACAGATGTGGTCACAGTGCCATACAAAAGTAACTCATCCTTGGGTCCCCCTTAGTGGGCAATCAGGCATTGTGAGATGAGAGGGAGCACAACAGACACATGTGACACAAGCTGGAATGAACAGCAACTAACGCAGCAAGAGACTGACACACAACAGCACTACCCACAGGGACCATACATTGGGGTGACACAAGCATGCATGATACGTCCACTGTGATGACAAAGGTAGATGTCGTACAAACTGTGAAATCGAGACATGTGTCCTGTGCCACAAACGTACATTACACCTACACAAACACAAAACACTCAGCATGGCCCATCATCCATGGACAAACGGGAGCTAGGGTCCCATCCATGCAAACATTCACATCTGTCCACCGTCAACACCACACACCCTGAACTGCACCAATGTGCATCTGTGAAGCCCACATGGACAGGTGACATTGCACATGCACCCATGAGAAACACAGTAATGTTGGGAGGAACTAAGGTGCACAGACTCATCACACAAGGACAGTGTACAACCCTGGTGAATTACAGACATACTGCACAGTATGCAGTACATGGCCATGACGTCAAAGCTCCCGTAACCTTTGGAATCCCTGCCACAATCCCAGGACAATGCAGATGCCAAGGAGAACCACAAGGCACACATGCTGACACCTGCCAACATTGCAGCCCTGAACCGGACGAGTGGGAGCAGTCACACACACATACACATGTCTCAATCACTGAAAGGTACCAGCTAGGGACAAATACATAATACTGCAAACAAAGAAGTGCCTTGGGGATCCCTGACTGTGTCCCATCTGCGTCTGACCACATCATCACCACTCAGAACTGACAAATCCCAATGATGAAACACCAATTAACAGTAGTGTGTCATGCACCCACACATCTGGTAGCCCAGGACAAAGATGTGGGATGAACACAGTACAACTCAGCAAGCATCAACAACAGGAACATATCAAGGGAACACTGCCTGTGTATAAAAAGGGATGTGGACACACACACACATGCTCACACAATACACACCATGGGCCCAGGCAATGTCACGGAACAACACCCTTACTTGACGGGACTCAACTCCTGTGGAAGCTCAGCTGTGCCAAACATAGTCCCAGCAGGTCTCAGTCATGTCAGCAGAACACTTGGTCAATCAGCCACCATTTACCACCCAATGAAGGCTCTGGTCACAACAGCCTGGGTACGGGAGTGTCCCTTAAGTCATCTGCACATACTCAAAACATATGTCCAGCAAGTTGCACAGAGGACCCAGTTGCTCCTACACCAATGATGCCCACACCTGCATGTCCAGTGGAGATGCGCCCACAGTCAGGGAAATAGACAAATTGGACAATGGGAAGCACATCATATGTGCATGAGTGCAAGCCACAGATGTGACCATGCAAATGAAATGTTTACAGAGATGTTCACAAATTGTTAATCATGACACGCCCAGTTAGCTGCAAAGGATGACATGGATACTGACCAGAATAGGATACATATCTCATGGACCACATGGAGCACCTCACATCAACACCTCAGCATTCAACATTGGAAATCCAGCATTATAAGTGCAAGGTCATCGTAAACATCATCAACATAACTTACAGCTAAATCAAATACACAAGGATACATACAATTGCTTTATTCAGCCAAATTACAATGCAAATGCAAATGTCCTTTCAAAACAAAGGCCAATGGCCAGTCCATATCCAAATGTCAACAATGTGATTTGAGTGACAACTGTCACACGTTGCTTGCCTGCACTGTTGAGGACAGGGGACATCCACTCGGAGGGGCATACATGAGGGCAGGCCAGGCACCGCAGGGACAGGATCAGGGCTCAGCAGAAGAAGGCAGTGAAGGGGTGGTGGATGCAGGAGAATCACTGGCAACTGCAGTGGAGGTGTCTGACATAGTGGGTGCAGTCACAACTGTGGGGCACAAGTCAGATGGGGTGGGTGCCGGCACAACTGCAGTGGGCAGGTCAGATGGAGTGGACTGGGTCCCCACTGCAGTGCCCAAGTCAGACGGGGTGGTCGTGGACTCCACTGCAGTGCCCAACTCCATGGGAGCGGAATGGGGTTCAGGTGAGGTCGGCAGGACAGAGGGGGGGGCACGGTCCCCACATGAGTGGCACAAACAGTCTGACCGGTGGGGTGGGGGTGGAAGAGCAAGTGGTAGGGGGGAGGGCCGGAGCATTTTGGGGATGCTGTATCTGTGGGTGGGGGAACCTGGGGCAGGGTGTGGCGGGGGAACCTCTGGAGTGGTGGCCTGGGTGATGGAGGACGGAGACTGTGTCGTGGAGCTGCGGGGCGGGGGTGGGGTCTTGCTCTTCCGGCTCCGGGGAGACTTGCGTGTGGGGGCCTCAGTCTGACTGCACATGGAGGAGTGTGTCCGGGTGTGAGGGGCACTCCCCTCTGTGTGTGGGGACTTCCTCTTCCCCTTGTATGCTGGATCTGCTGGGTCGGTGGGGAAGAGGCCAAGGTCACAGAGGAAGAGCTTCTTGGGAGATGGGGTTGCAGGTGAGGCAAGGGAAGGGGTCTTGGAGGGAGAGGTATCGGAGGACTGCGGAGTGGTTGTGGATGACTGTGTGTGTGTTTGCAAACCATCCCCTGTGAGTGTGGTATCAGTCCCCTGAGGTTGCTTGTGTGCACGTCTAGACCTTGGTTTGGGTGTTTGTGTGCTGCCCGTGTCTGTGGTTTGGGTGAATGTGCTGGTGTGTGTGTGCTTGGAACAGGTAGGGTGCTAGGAATTGTGGGTGGGGCAGGGATAGGAGGGGTGAGGGACTGTTGGAGGAGGGTCACTGCTGCCATCAGGGAGGAGGCCACGGACTGATTGGTCCTCTCTAGGGCAGACATGCCCGATGAAATGCCCTCCATGAACAACACCAGTTGTGTCAACAGACTGGTGTGTGCATGGAGGACACCCAGCATTGATGTCTGCCCTACATGGATCTGTCAAAGCAAGTCCACATACTCCACACTCAGGGCAGCAGGGGACACAGGGGCAGGGGGTGCGGTGCCTGGCACAAAGGAGACATGCTCCCGAACACGGGAGCCTCCACGGACCTCTGGGATGGGAGCCGATGGGAGGGTGGTGATGGTGGTGGTGGTGGTGGTGGCGGGGACAGCCTCACTAGCTGGGGTTTGGTGGCTGCTGACACCCGCCTCCACAAGGGAGTCATCATCTGAGATGCTGTGGCCCTCAGCTGGGGTGGATGGTGCTGAGGACTCCTCGGTGTGGCTCCACTCGCCCTCCGTGCCACTGGGTCCCTCCAACTCCTCGCCTTCTGTCCCAGTCAGGCTCTGTGGCTCCTCCTGGTCCGTGGAGCTGTCCCCTCCTGTGGCCAGGGATGTATCTGGATAGAATTAGGAAAAAAAGAACAACATCAGTCACCTGCACAGTCTGCACACACCACAGTGAGTACAGCACATCATAGGGCAAGCCCTGGCATCATCAGCTAAACACTGCTCAAAGTGCTCACACTGTTTAGAATAAGCCAATTGTCAGTCTCACCATCAACCATGGCACTCATATCCCTCCTGGACTTGCACCCATATGTCTGTTGCATGTTGGATGCTAATACCCCAAATGTGCAGACATGCACCACCTACACATTTGTTGGACATGCAATGAACATGTAGGCGTATGTCACTATACACACATCACATCTCTTGCCACTGACTCAGTACAGGTGTCAGGATGAAGGGATGGCCAGAGTCTCATTTCACATGCTTGTGATGCATACCAGCAACACACACTATGATGTTCTCATGTCCTGATAGTCAATGCCACAATGCGGTGCGTGGAGCACATTTGACCCCAATGCAGGATCACTCATAGCAAGTTAAATGCCATGGCACTGGCATGCCTGGAAAGTCAGTCATCACTGTCTCCTGTCACAGGGGCAGGGCATCCAGACAACAACAGTATGCACTATGTCACAATCATAGGTCATGGGTAAAGCAAACTCTGCAGCTGACAAGTGCACTTGTCCATCCCCTGCAAACAACATATCCTGGACTCAGATGGCCCCACATCATACAAAACAGACATATGAGTCTCTGCGAACACAACTCCCTGTACATGAGCCCATCACAGTCTGCTGTGCATGAAACACAGCTGCCTGAAGTTCACAGTTGCATACACCATTGTGCACTGTCAAGTGATCACACACCTATATGTCACACAGGTCTTATCTCTTATAGTCACATCTCAGATATCCTGCTGATCCTCAAACTCATGAACACACCAGTTGTCCAGAAAAGGAAGCCACACCACAATGACACAGAGGCAGACACCTGAAGGCACATGTCACTAAGCACAACCTGTAAGTTGATACACAGGAGTGGGATTACAGAGTGTTTCTAAATGCCCTTGAGTAGGCATGACTGCCCAGGTCTACGTGAAACAGTGTATAGCCCTGGACAGTAGTCAGGTGGCTAAGCACGTGTGACACACTTGATATGCATACTCCCGAGGCCCACAATTTGGAGTCCCCTGCTGCATGGGTGTGTTTGAAATAACCCAGGCACATGTGGTGAGTCAGACCAGCAATTGGAACACATATCAAGGGCACACACAGATCACATGTCAGATCTCAGGCATTTGGTAAACAATTGACCCACCCATGAAACACACAACAGAGTCACGGTAACAGATGCTGTCCGGAACCTGAAGCATAGCTGACTGCAGGGACACAGTGCCCTAGTGACACAAGCCACAGACTGTAGGGTCCACACCTGTGGATCAGATGAGAAGGGTGCATCACACAATTGAGGGACATGAGTCCTGGACTACAAGACCTACGTAATGTGGAAGTGTGACCAGGCCAAAAGACTGTAAATAGCATGTCAGACATAGTACACAGATTAGGCATGGACCCCTCCTTGCTGCTGTCTGGCCTTCAGCTGCCCATCCAGGTCCGGGAAGACCACCGCAAGAATCCTGAGCATGTGGGGGGGTCAGGGTCCGGTGACCGACTCTCCTGCGAGGAGGCAACAGCTTCAGCTGGACCCTTGCGATCCTCCGGGTCCAGCCCCGAAGGTCCTGCCACCTCTTCTGGCAGTTGCGGATCCGGCGCTTGTAGACCCCCACTGATCGAACTGCCCGGGCGATGGTCAGCCAGATCTCCTGCTTCTGGTGGGCATCAACCTGTGAGGATGACAAAGTTAAAAGTCCATTAACAGACGTGCCCCATTTTTGTGCTGCACACAGTTGGATATACATGTTGTCATCACAAAGGAAAATGAGTTACACAGGTAGTGCACCCATGGAAATGGACAAATGCCCTGCATGTCTGACATGTTAACATTGCCTGGGAAGTTGAAGCTTGCACAAATGCACTTTAGCTGCAGAACACCTGTTCATTACATGTACCTACATACTTTGGGGGATGAAAGTACTCAGTGAGTACGCTTGCCACTGGTGTACACACTGCTAGTACTGCTAGTCAGACAACATGCACAATTAGGAAGGCAGTGGACTGCACACTCACCTGCTCCCCTGGTTTCCCATACAGCTTGCTGTACTGTGGAAGGAGCCCGTCCAGCAGGGCCTGGTTCTCCTCCTCAGTGAAGGCTGGGGCCCTCTCCAGAGTACGTGCCATAGCAGTAGCCAGAGGTTGCAGAGACAGCAGCAGTGGTAGCAGAGAGGTGGTCCAGTAGCATGTAGTGCAGGCAAGTGAGCTCCCTGGGGGCCAGCCAGCCTTATATCTGTACTGCAGAGGCAGAATCTGTGCCATGTGTCCCAAGTGATAGGTCCAACACGGTTGCATTCTATGAATCTGGCCAATCCATGGAATTGTACAACTCGTACATGTCTTCCGCATCGTTCAAATCTTCACCTTCATAAAACCCTAGTAATGGCAACATTGTTGTAGGCATCCAACTGAATTTCCAGCGCACAACTCGTACAAGTTTTGAATCCGCATCCGTCTCCATGACAGTCCAGAGCCAATGGGTGCGCACGGCTCGGTCAACTGACTGAACAACACGTAGTTTGAAAATTCCACACGCACCTGTCTCCATGCGATTCAATTGCCAAGGTGTGCGCAGGGCTCGGTCCATGCCTGCACGACGCGTACACATGATAGTCACCCGCATCTGTTCTCATTGCAGTCAATGGCTAAGTGTACGCACGGCTTGGTCCTGAACTGTGCAATGCGTACGCATGATAGTCACCCGTGTCGGTCTCATTGCAATCAATGGCTAAGCGTACGCACGGCTCGGTTCTGAACTGTGCAATGCGTCCCTGTAGAAGTCACCTGCGTCGGTTGACATTGGTGTGACTTTTTGACGGCTTCCACACACAATTACTTGCCAGGGACTCAGGTGCACACCTACCACACTACAGTATGTGCCACACTGGTATGTAAGGCTGCATTACCTGTGTGTTTTGGGGGGCAACATTTGGTTTGTTGTGTGGCACTTTTGTGCAGCCACTCCCAGGCTGTGCACATGTTCATAGGGACAGAATCCTTTCTGTGTTGTGCACATTACCACTGTGATGTGCAACTGTACAGTTATGGTCATGAGTCATGGACACAGTTGCAGGTTGGATATGTTTAGGACATGTCACATACATCCTGGGTCCTGGGTATGATGGTATGTACATCACAGGGAGACCTATAGCCACACTTCTGATGTACACCCACAGTCTGTGTGCATGTCGTGTCTCAGATGTGGCTGATCAAATGTGCCCAATGGGAGACATCAACATTGATGTTGTGTGTGTGTCTACAAGACATCCATGTATGGCCCGCAGAGACAACAGTGGCCACTACCTGTGGGACTCACGGTTGTTTTGTGGCGTGTACATGATACGCCATGTCATGCCAGTGTCCATGTGGCAATATAGGGACCCTGGGTATCTGCATGTCAAAGAGCTGTGATGCCTGGGAGACATCAGGTCTCACTTGTCACTGTGGTGTGTGTTTGTAACGTGACAGCAGTACATAGGTACAGTTACACAGCCCAATGATTGGCCATTGACCCGCATGGAACTTATGTAGACATGTGGACTTGAGATGTGAGGTGATGTGCATGTAGGTGACATATGTGTCCATACCCAACAGCACACACCTCAGTACATTGTGTATTGTCATGATGTAGCATGTGATATTTTGCTTGGTCATAGCCACATGGGTGGATGAATCTCTGTACTACAATCAATCAATCAATCAATCAATCACAGCATTTGTAGAGCGCACTACATACCTGTGAGGGTCTCAAGGCGCTAGGGGGGGAGAAGGCTGCTACAAGAGCCAGGTCTTAAGAAGTCTCCTGAAGGTCGAAATTGCTTCAGTCTGCCGTAGGCGGATGGGGAGGGTGTTCCATGTCTTGGCGGCAAGGTGGGAGAATGATCTTCCGCCGGCGGTCACTCTTTGGATGCGGGGGACGGTGGCAAGGGCACAGTCTGCGGAGCGGAGCTGGCGGGTGGGGGTGTAGAGGCTGAGTCGGCTGTTGAGGTACTCTGGTCCGGTGTTGTGGAGTGCCTTGTGTGCGTGGGTGAGGTGTTTGAAGGTTATCCTCTTGTTGACAGGGAGCCAGTGCAGGTCTCTCGGGTTGGGTGTGATGTGGCTGCGGCGAGGGATGTCGAGGATCAGGCGTGCGGAGGCGTTCTGGATGCGTTGGAGCCATTTCAGGAGTTTGGCCGAAGCTCCTGCGTAGAGTCCGTTCCCGTAGTCCAGTCTACTGCTGTCGAGGGCCTGGGTGACCGTCCTTCGCGTTTCGGTTGGGATCCACTTGAAAATCCTGCGAAGCATGCGGAGGGTGTTGAAGCAGGAAGAGGAGACGGCGTTGACCTGCTTCGTCATGGAGAGGGTAGAGTCGAGGATGACCCCTAGGTTGCGTGCGTGGTCGGTGGGTGTTGGGGGAGTTCCCAGTGCAGTCGGCCACCAGGAGTCGTCCCAGGCCGAGGGGGTGGATCCGAGGATGAGGACCTCCGTCTTGTCCGAGTTCAGCTTCAATCGGCTGTTCCTCATCCAGTCGGCGGCGGCCTTCATTCCTTCGTGGAGGTTGGTTTAGGTGGTGTGGGGGTCCTTGGTGAGGGAGAGGATCAGCTGGGTGTCGTCGGCATAGGAGAGGATGTTGAGGTTGTGCTGTCGTGCGACGTAGGAGAGTGGTGCCATGTAGACGTTGAACAACGTTGGGCTGAGGGATGAGCCTTGGGGTACGCCGCAGATGATCCCGGTGGCTTCGGGGCGGAAGGGGGGGAGGCGGACGCTCTGTGTTCTGCCGGAGAGGAAGGAGGAGGTCCAGCCCAGGGCCTTCTCCTGGATCCCGGCGTTGTAGAGGCGTGTTCACAGTGTGCGGTGGCAGGCAGCTGACAGGTCAAGGAGGATGAGGGTTTCTCCATTGTCTAGTAGGGTCCTGATGTTATCGGTGGCGGCGATGAGGGCAGTTTCGGTGCTGTGGTTCCTGCGGAACCCGGACTGGGACGGGTCCAGGATGCTTTTCTCCTCGAGGAAGCTGGTCAGTTGTTTGTTGACGGCCTTTTTTTTAATGACCTTCGCCGGGTACGTGAGCAGGGAGATGGGTCGAAGTTCTTGAGTCCTTGGGGTCCGCCTTGGGTTTCTTGAGTAAGGCGTTGATCTCTGCGTGCTTCCAGCTCTCCAGGAAGGTCGCTGTCTCGAAGGAGATGTTGATGGTTTTTCGGAGATGGGGTGCGATGGTGAGGCTGGCCTTGTTGAAGATATGGTGTGGCGGGGATCTGGAGTGGACAGTGTTCATGATCTTGATGGTGTCGTCATCGTTGATGTTGGTCCAGGCTAGCAGGTGGTTGGTGCGGGTGGTGGTCATGGGAGCGGGGGTCTCAGTGGTTGCCGGCGTGGTGACGGTGTCGAAGCTGTCATGGATGTCTGCGATCTTGCGATGGAAGAAGGTGGACAGCGAGTCGCACAGGTCTTGAGAATGTGGGATGTTGTTGGTGTTGGAGCTGGGGATGTCGAGTTCCTTCACGACGTTGAAGAGCTCTTTGCTGTTGTGTGCGTTGTTGTCTATGCGGTCTTTGAAGGAGGTCCTTTTGGCGGATCTGATGAGGTGGTGGTGTCTGTGGGTGGTGTTCTTGTGGGCTGTGTAGCTTTCCGGAGTTCGTTCACGGATCCAGTTTTTTTCGAGTTTTCGGCAGGTACGCTTGGAGGCTTGGAGGTATTCGGTGAACCAGTTGGCTTTCTTTCTGGTGTGGGTGTTGGAGGGCTTCTTGAGCGGGCGAGGGTGTTGGCGCAGTCATTGATCCACTGTCTGTTGTTGCGAGCGGCGGTGTCGGTCGTGTCTGCAGGTGGGTTCCGGGCGAGGGTGGTGGAAAGCTGGTCTTCGGTGACTTTGCTCCAGCAGCGGTGCGGCATGTGTAGGGTGCGGTGGTGCTTGGTGGGTTTCTGGAAGGTGAAGTGGATGCAGTGGTGATCGGTCCAGTGGAGCTCGGTGGTGTGGTTGAAGGAGACGTGGGAGCTTGCGGAGAAGATGGGGTCAAGCGTGTGACCGGCAGAGTGGGTGGGTGTAGTGACGAGTTGTCTGAGTCTGAGGTTGGCAAGGTTGTCGATCAGGGTGGTGGAGTTGTTGTCGTTGTTCTCGAGGTGGAAGTTCAGGTCCCCGAGGAGGATGTAGTTCATGGAAGCAAGGGCGTGTGAGCTGATGAGGTCGGTGATGGAGTCGCTGAACTGTGCTCGGGGTCCGGGGAGTCTGTAGACAAGGGTTCCTCTGAGGGTGGTGTTGGGATCGGTGTGAATCTGGAAGGGCAGGTGTTCGGCGGTGCTGAGGGTGTCGTCGGTGTTGGTTGACACTTTGAGAGTGTTCCTGTGGACGATGGCGATTCCTCCTCCTACTCCATTGTTGCGGTCCCTGCGGATGATTTTATAGCCTTCCGGGATGGCTATGGTGATGTCGGGTGCCGAGGAGGGGTTCAGCCAGGTCTCCGTTAGGAAGGCGACGTCTGGGGTGTTGGAGCCCAGAAGGTCCCAGAGTTCCACGGCGTGTTTGCGTGCGGAGCGGGTGTTGAGAAGGATGCATCTGAGGTAGTTGGGATCTTTGGTAGGTGGGCTGGCGGGCTGGATGCTGGCGAAGCTGCAACTCCGGCAGGAGAAGGGTTCTTGGGTGCGCTTCGGGGCTTCAGGTGCGTGATCGTCTGGCGTTGAGTGTGTGGAGAGTGCTGGAGTCGTAGCAGAGGTGGGCGTCGTGGTGTTCCCGGGGGCCAAGGGTCCTGGCGCTGGGCACGGTCCAGGCGCGGACGGGCACAGACGGGTTAGCCTTAGGCACCCCAGTGGCGCGCCAGAGGCGCGCCCGCTGCGCGGCCGTGCAGTGGCCGCCATATAAGGGGAGGTGGGAGGGAGGAGCAGCTGGGAGGCGGGAGGCGAATGGACGGCGAGGGGGGCGGGTCCGCAGGGGACGCAGCGGCGGGAATCAGGACTGGGGAGACGGCGAGGGAACAGAAGGCAAAAAACGGGGGGGCACAACAGGTACAGGGGCAAGAAAAACAGAGAGGACAGATACCAACAGCAGCAATCACAGTTTACACAGTATAAGAGCCAATCACAGATACCAACAGCAGCACACTACAGTTTACAATATAAGAGACAATCACAGTGCAAGATAAGAGAATGGGGAAACGAGCTGGACCTACAGCAGGCTTACGAACCCGGCAGCAGCAGGGCTGGGGACACGGGCGCGGTCAGGTGGTGCTGCGCGGCGTGGGGGAGCGACCTGCCTGGAAGCAGGGTCAAAGGTACTGCAGGGCACCAGCTGTCCATAGACCGTTCCCAGACCTTGAAACCATGCAGGGACGCAACTGCATCCGATGGTACCGCTTGACCAGGCCACTGATTGAGGAGTTGGCGGAGCAGTTAGCGCCACATCTGCTACCTGGCCGGAAATACCCTACAGCACTGACCCCAGAGGTGAAGGTGATGTCAGCCTTGCACTTCTTTGCTACTGGTACCTTCCAGTACACTGTGGCTACTGCTGGTGGTATGTCGCAAACTATGTTCAGTCGTGTGCTACGCGATGTCTTGGAGGCGATGTTGCATTTCCTTGACCTGTACATCCAGTTTCCTAGCCCAGGTCAACTCCCTGAAATAAAGGATGCTTTTTATACACTGGGGAGGATGCCGAACGTCATCGGATCTTTTGATGGTACACATGTGGCCCTGGTACCACCACGGGCACATGAGCAGGCATACCGGAACAGGAAACATTTCCCCGGTTCTGCACACGATGCCTACATCATGAGGACTAGTCGCATTGCAACGCTGATGTGACAGATGTCAGAACAGCGTGCCTGGCTTGTCGGTGTGTACTGACTGTTTTCCATTCTGTGTGTGTGTTTGTTCAATTGTTTGTTTGTAGGTGACTCTGGATACCCCAACATGCCGTGGTTGCTGACACCCCCCCTCAGGAACCTTGTGACACCAGCCGATATGCGCTACAATGAGGCACATGGTCGGACCAGGAGGGTGATTGAGCGGACATTTGTTCTCCTGAAAAGCCCCTTCCGCTGCCTGGACAAAACCGGAGGAGCCCTCCCATATGACCCTGCAAAGGTGTGCAAAATTATCCTTGTACGCTTCATGCTACACAACATGGCAGTGCGGAAGAAGTTACCTCTCATCCAGGATGATGATGACCTACCTCCGCCACCTGTGGAGGATCCAGGCCTGGGCCACGATGCCAATGATGATGATGATGAGGGCGATGTCCGCACACAGCTCATCAACAACTTCTTCACCTGAATGTGAATTTACGGGGTTGTTATGTCAATGTATTGAGTTAGCCTGAAATGTGTTGGGGCTGCTCTATTGCCGTTTGAGTGTGTCTGTGTGCCACTTGACTGGATGCGTGCAGTGATGTGTCCTTTCAGGTGGTCTGTACTCCACAATAGTGTTGAACTGCTAACTTGTTTCTGTGTAGGTTTATTTTAACATGTTTTGTGCATGTGTATTGCATTTCTCTCCTGTTCTGCTGTGCTTTTGACTGTGTCTTGTGTCTGTCCTTCCCAGGGTACTTTGCCTGTTGTTTGGTCAATACTGACCCCCAACACCCAGATTCCAACACCAGTGTGGAAGTTGTCAATTCCCATCAAGTGATGTACCACACACCCCTGGACTTCAATTCTGCGACACTTTGTGACCGTGTGTCCACTGTAATGTAGAATTACCTTGCAACTATTGTGGAATAAACATGTTGCTGATGTGTAATGAACCTGTGCTACGCTTTGGTATGTGCGTTGTCTGTCTTCCCACATCAGACTGACATTTGCCTACCTCACATGTGGGATTGTTACCACTGACTGTGGATAGGTGTGGTGTCTGTGCATTCCAATGTATTTCAGGTCAACATCATTGTGTGGGTTGAGTTACATGGACATGGTGAGAATGTGCTGTGGTGCCATAGTGGTGTGTCTCCCTCACATGTGTCACATCACCATGACTCACATAACAGTTATCACAATGCTGTAGTATTTGGCATGCACTGTGTTGTTTAGCAGATCAACATCTCCATGACACATAACAAGTTGGAATCACAACAGAGGCAAGTATAGTGTACTGGTGAGTTTATTTACAAACATGTGTGAGGGTAGTGCACAGGATGGTGGGTGCTGTACATTGGGTTTTGAATCCAAAGTTCACAAAGTAGAGTTGGAAGTGTTGGTAGCTGAAATGTCCAGAGTAAAGTCCACAGTCATCTGCTACATTGGACCAACATGAACCCTCCCTGTCATGGAGGCGAGTTGTGTTAGATACGACAAGGTGAACGGTTTGCGCACAAAGAACATTTTCCAGAACAGGTTTAGAGGCCCTGAGGGATGTGCATGGACATCTGCGTCTCACTGTCTTTCTTCGGATGACCCCTCTTCTTCGGGGGGGATCCTCAGGTGCAGGTGTCTGCGGTGCAGAGGACTCTCCACCAGAGTCGTCCTCCCTCCCTGTGGCACTGGCAGATCTTGTGGCAACAGATGTTGTGGCCACACAGGGAGGTGAGGACATGTTGGTGCTTATCTGGGGATGCATTGGAGTATGTCCCGATGCACTGCAGTAAGTGCATCCCACTTTGCCTCCATGCGGGCATGATGGGCAGCCTGCTCCTGTTGAATGTCCTTGAGGATCCCCACTACCTGACCAAATCCTCCGGTGCTATCCTGGTACGCATCTATGATGCGTGCCAGTTGGGGGTCATCATGCAGTCCAGACCCCTCTGCAAGCTGCGCCCTCTCAGTACCCCGAGCCACACGGGCAGGACCTGTGGCGGCACGCACAGATGACACTGGGCCCCCTTAGGTGTTGTTGCTGGTGGTGTTGTCCGTAGCTGTCTGGGGGTCCTGTGTCCCTGTGCTGTCGGTATTCTGTGGCCTTGGTCTTTCTTGGTGGGGGTGCCCTGTCTGTTGCCAGATGCTGGAGGCGTGGGTACAGGGGGTGCAGATGTTGGTACTGCTGGTGCTGCATGATGACTCACATCAGGTTGTTCTTCATCATCCGAAGAGGACAGAAACGGATCCACACCAGAGAGCTGAGGGTCCACCAGAGTCTGGGACAGGGACTCCTCTTCATTTGCTGCTGTGTCCCCAGCACCTCCTGTGTTTGGAAGAGACACACAATGTAAGTTATGTTTCTACAGGCATCAATGGTTCACATACATGACATTTACTACTGTACGTCAGAATGCGTGCCTGTACACTGCTTTGTCCAAAGTTGTCAAAGACAGAGATTGATATTGTTGTGGCACATTGCCCAGCCAAAATGAAACATTTCAATGTGCATGTCGAAGTGTGTGCATGCCCAGCTCATGTATAGATTTGGCTGTACATGGCCATTACTACTCAAGGGCCATCACGTCGCTGACACAGGTGTGTCATCCCTGTACACATTTGACCTTTAACAAGGACATACGTGCAATTCCACTGAGATATGTTGTAAGATTGGGGCATGTGTGGTATCAGATTTTGCTAGTCTTTGTGTGTCACATTGGTGTATTGGTATGACATGGTCACAGTCCGGTATGCCTGTGATCTCTTGGGAGAAAGTGTTTTTTTTACAGTGTTCCTAGTTCCCATCTCATTTCATACAAGTGATGATGTCACCATCGTTAATGAGTCTCCAGTTTTGAACGTGCATATGTGATTTGACTTGTCAATGTTCTCCATGGTGGTGACATGGATTGGGCAAGGAAGCACTCTGGCTTTTCAATGCTCATGACAGTGAGAGCCGGTGGTGTGTGTGTTGCGGTTTGGCTGCTGTGAGTGGCATGTCTCCTCCAGTGCAGTCCAGGTTAGACCTTGTGTCTACAGTGTCTATGTCAATGAGTGGTGTGTTGTGTGAAGGATGCATATGTTGCAGCACGATGTAGGAGTGGAATGCAGCTCACAACAGCACCGAGTGCGCACGTCATACCACATGTTCTGGATATCATCCTTCGTGCGCAACATTGGTGCTTGTGCGTTCACCTTGTCCACGATCCTCGCCCACGTCTTTGTTTTCTGTGACATGGGGGTCCTTTGGACCAATGTACCAAAGAAATGTGGCTCTACTCTGATGATCTTGTCTACTAGCACATCTAACTCACTATCTGTGAACTTTGGATTCTTCTTTGGGGGCATGGTGATGGGTGGTGGTGGTGAGTGATATGTGTGTGAGGGTGCAAGTGAGGGTGGGTGAGTGTCGGTTTTGCTAGGTGTATGTGTGAGTGCTTTTGGTGAGGTGCTAGTGATGTGAATGTTGTGTGATGGGTGAGTTGTGAGTGTGTCTGTGGTTGCTGTGTGATGGTGTTCTCTGCTGGCTGTTGTCTTGAATTTGCAAAGGATCATGGTAGTGAGTGGTGTCCTTTATATAGGTGGAGTTGTGGGTGTGTCTTTGTTCGAAGTTAAAAAAAATATATATTTATTGTCGGCTATATTTGGTGTCGGCTATATTGGTGTGCACATTCCATTCACTGTCAGAAGTCCCCTGTCAATGATGTATTAGTGAGTTCCTGTGTGTTTTGTGCAATGTACTATATATGGATCTCCACACTTGTCATCTGTAAGACACACCTCCAATTTCAGGCCAGGGGGCACCCCTGGACACTGCATCCCCAGGCAGTGAGTTTGAACATACGGTTGCAATGGCTGTGTGTGCGACCGTGTTTGCGTTGGCCAGTTCATATGTGTGATTTTCAGCCACATCATTTATCAGGCCCATGTGTCAGACATCTTGCCCGGGCATTATCTTTGTGAGTGACTGGTACCACGTGTGCAATGTGTTTTAGCATAGAAGGTGTGTGTATGGCCAGCATCGGTGTTATTTGTTTTCAAGTCAGGATCTCCTTCTCCCCCAGGCCAGTTATCCCATCATGAAGCGTGCCACCCTTGCAGTGGGTGCAGGTTAACTTTCAGGATGTCAGTCAGTGCAGTCCTGGTGTTTGTTGGTGCCCAGTTGCCAGCATGGCCTTGTGCTCCCCACAACAGAGCCCAGTGTCAGACATCTTGTCAGTCCATTCCCACTCCCTGTGAGGCGAGCATGGTTCAGTGTGAGCATGCTGGGCCATGTGGGTGGGTGGGGATTGTCTGACTGCAACTCCCATCATGCTTTTGGCTACACCCCCTTTCCCAGCATGCCCATACTTCCTTCCTTTTGACTCTGCTTCCCTGTGAGGGGGTGTGACAGCAATGGCAAGATGGCTGACTGTGCAGTCCTGGTGTTTGTTGGTGTCCAGTTCCCAGCATGGCCTTGTGCTCCCCACAACAAAGCCCAGTGTCAGACATCTTGTCAGTCCATTCTCACTCCCTGTGAGGCGAGCATGGTTCAGTGTAAGCTTGCTGGGCCATGTAGGTGGGTGGGGATTGTCTGTGACTGCAACTCCCATCATGCTTTTGGCTACACCCCCCTTCCCAGAATGCCCATACTTCCTTCCTTTTGACTCTGCATCCCTGTGAGGGAGTGTGACAGCAATGACAAGATGACTGACTGCGAAGTCCTGGTGTTTGTTTGGCTACAAGTCCAAAGAGAGCCCCTGTGCTTCACACAACAGCACCCAGTGCGGTGTATCTTTAGGTGATATTTCACTACAGTGTGAGTCAATGCATTATACCAGGTGAATTGTGTGGAGTTTGTGTTGAGGGGTGTGTGTGTCTACATATGCTGGTAAGTATGCTTAGAGCTGTCAGTCCGCCTTCCCACCCGGCCAGACATTCCACCATGAAACGTGCTTCCATTGGATGGCGTGCAAGTTGTCTTTCAGGATGTCAGGCAGTGGTGTCCTGCTTCTGATTCGCGCACAACCCCTAGCAGGGCTTTGTGCTCCCCACAGCAAGACCCAGTGTCAGCCATCTTGTCAATCATTTTCCACTCCCTGTGATGGAATCAGAGAGGGCATGGTTCAGAGAGGTCTTGATGGGCCAATTGGGAGGGGGAGCATTATCTGTGACTACAAACCCATCATGCTTTTGGATACACTCACTTCACCTGCATACCCGCTATTCCTTCCTGTCAGCTGCACTGTGAGGTAGTGTGTTTGTGGTGGCAGACTGTCTGACAGTGTTTATTTAGCTTTGTGCCACTGCCTTGCTCTATTTGTTGGTAGGTTTGTACATGTCATGACACAGATACAAGTCACTATGAGATGGCAGGTATTGTGTTTGTCTGACTAGCATACACATCTTGGGATGATTATCTATTGGTTACTGTGGCTTTGCTAACGGTGCATGGTTTCACTGTCCCCTTGCCACACAATATTAAGTATGTTGGTTGTGTACTCACCAGGCTCTGGTATGTCTGCTAGACAATGGACGCTCTCTGGTGGTAGGATGTCCCGCACCTTCTCCTCCCAGGACCTGAAGTATACTGGTTTGGCAGGAGGGCCACCACCAGTGCGCTGACTCAAGGCGTGATCTTTCTCGATGCGTTTCTTTACCGTCCTGCGCACGTCATACCACATGTTCTGGATATCATCCTTCGTGTGCAACATTGGTGCTTGTGCGTTCACCTTGTCCACGATCCTCGCCCACGTCTTTGTTTTCTGTGACATGGGGGTCCTTTGGACCAATGTACCAAACAAATGTGGCTCTACTCTGATGATCTCGTCTACTAGCACATCTAACTCACTATCTGTGAACTTTGGATTCTTCTTTGGGGGCATGGTGATGGGTGGTGGTGGTGAGTGATATGTGTGTGAGGGTGCAAGTGGGGGTGGGTGAGTGTCAGTTTTGCTAGGTGTATGTGTGAGTGCTTTTGGTGAGGTGCTAGTGATGTGAATGTTGTGTGATGGGTGAGTTGTGAGTGTGTCTGTGGTTGCTGTGTAATGGTGTTCTCTGCTGGCTGTTGTCTTGAATTTGCAAAGAATCATGGTAGTGAGTGGTGTCCTTTATTTATATAGGTGGAGTTGTGGGTGTGTCTTTGTTCGAAGTTAAAAAAAATATGTATTTATTGTCTTTGTCATTGCTTGCTTAGTCCTTTTCTTGTTTTTTTCCTTTTGGTTTTCTAGTCATGAAGGAGACGTTCTTCTGACCGAGACGGACGCTGATGTTGGCTCGTGCGGGCTTCTCTGGGTCTTTCACGCTGACTTTCTTCTGTGTTTCATACACGTCAGTCGTGGAGATCTCTATTGCTTCAGGTCCCTGTTTTCTGTGCGTGTCGGTCATGCGGCTTGGGCTCCGTGCGAGTCGGTCTGGTTTTACACGCATTGCATCGTACTGCGAGGATCGGACATCGCGGGTACGTGTTGGTCGGGTTCATTCCTGGTGCGTGTCGGTCGGTGCTAATCGCGTCCGGTTTCCGGGCGAATCACTGTTTTCCCTACGGCTCGGTCGTAAGGCTTGTATTCCGTAGGTGTCGGTTGTAATTCACTCGCGTTGCATCGTACTGCACGGGTCGTACGGCACCGGTCCGTGTCGGTTGGTCTCTGTTCCAGGTCCGTGTCGGTCGGTACGTTTTGCGGCCGGAATCGGAATCGGCCCCTGAGTGTGGCATTCAATTGATGTGGCGTCATTGTGGAACCACAGAGTACTTTGACTGCGCAACGCTTTGGCACTTTCTGAGCACATCACACGTTTCCTCTCACAGATTCCCTGAGTAGCTGAATGTATCATGGTGGGGCATAGTACATACATGTTGGTGGAAAATGTTTGAAAACATGATGTATGGTTACTAGTGTATCATGGCTCTGTGTGATGTTATCAATTGTCTTATATTCTGCTCTCCTGCTGCTGAGCCAAGCTCGAGCAGAGGAAGGCATGACAATAGGCATCCTGTCACAGGGAGGTGTACCCACCTCCCAGACAGGGTTTAGCGTATTGGGGCTGGGTGGGTGCACTCTGGGAGTGCCAGAAAGTCTGCACTGGAGGCACATTTGGTGTCCCTGTGCATAGTCCAGCTCAAACCAGTTCTGGGAGCCATTGGCTCCTGCTCTGGTGCAAAACTGGACAAAGGACATGGATGTAGCCACCCCTCTGTCCTGCCCCTCCCCTAGGAGGGTCCCCTGAATCTGTCCAACCCTTTCCCGTGGGTATAAAGTGGGTTACCTGGCTACAGGACTTAAGATTTTACCTGGACAAGATTCTACTAAGAAGAAACCAAGTACTTTGACTGCCTGCATGACGCTGGGCGACTGAAGAATCTCCCTTGGAGTAAAGGAGCTACTCCCCTGCACTAGGAGGCACCCAAGCACTTCTGACTGGCTTGCCTCTCCCGAGCTCCTGAGGATTCTGAAGATTTCCGCAACACAGGAGGTGGGTTTCTGAAGGTCCCTGAGGTCGATCTGCCCTCTCAGCGATTCTGAGACCAGTATCCCTCGCGGGGACCGCGTGACCCGAACCCCTGTGCATTTGCCAGTGCATATGCTTGTTGGAGACCCCTGAGCTTGTGGATTTGACTCCGAGTAGTCCTGACCACGAGCAGTATTTGAACT
The DNA here is from genome assembly GCF_964204655.1 of Triturus cristatus. Classification (NCBI taxonomy): domain Eukaryota; kingdom Metazoa; phylum Chordata; class Amphibia; order Caudata; family Salamandridae; genus Triturus; species Triturus cristatus. The sequence continues at coordinate 1,181,371,000 of NC_140581.1, read as the reverse complement.
GAAGAAATCCGACCTCCTCGCACTGAGTGCTCCGTGGGCTGGTGCTTTGCAGACTTGCTTGAGGTCTCCTGGCGACCAGCTGGTCCGTTGGCCTGTGGGTCCTGACGAGGGTCACCTTGTTTATTCTTGGGTTTCCCTGGTTGCTTCAGAATCTCCCTGACTCCCCATTGCTTGGAGAGTCCCCTGGACCTTGCTGGTCCACACCGTAACCTGTTTGTCCTTCCTGCGTGGGTTACATTTGCCAAGACTTGTTGGTGCTCCAGCCAGACATCGACCCCTCAGCACTCGACATCCTTCGTGGGACAGCTCACCTCTGGATCCTGGTCATCCTCAACATCTCCTAGTCCCCGTGGCTGCACCTTCTTCGCATCTGAAGCACCCAACATCGGTGGGCATTCGATTACCGAGCCCCTGGTCACCTGAAGTGACCCAGACTCTGTCCCCTCTGCTTTCAGGTTCCTCTCACCTAAATCCAGGCTTGAATTCCACCGGACACTCTTCGCCTTCCCGGCAGCAGTACTTCTTCTCAGCTCTCCATTGAAAGCCACAAAGGTTTCCGACACCATTTGACCCCTATGCACACGGCTCCTGTGGGATAGGTAACACGGGTACCTCTGTACTTGCTGGTGGGTTGGCTCTAGAACCTCTTATGTTCCAAAGGGTTTGCGTGAAGTCCTCGTAGAAGTGTCCTTAAACTATAACTTTGCAACCACGACTTTCCCTTAGAGTTGTATGGAGCACGTGGTAGTGTTTCCTCACTGCACCCGTCCTCCTTGGGCTCCCTGTGTCATTGCCTTGGGTGGTTCCTTGGGGTCCCAGCGATTCTATGCTCTTTAGGCACTGTGTCTAGTCAAGTCATGATTGTTATATCATTTTTTAGTATATGGTTCGTTCTCCCCCCTGGAGCCCGCTGTAAATTGTGCTACTTACAAATGTTCTATTGATTCAGTATTGTGTGCTTTGTGTTCTAATCTCGTGTAGAGACTAGTAAAGAGTGTTATATTAATAAATATCTATTGTTATATAACTACTGTGTGGTTCTCCTTTCATTTAGTCATTCAGGAGGTGATATTCTGGTAAAACAAGCTGCTTTACATTCCTTCAAGATTAAGCCTGAAGGCTGCTCTCCATAGCTACCTCTAGGATAGCTGTCTAAAGGTTATCTTTGACCCCATACATCATAAGGGTCGTGTGGACTGTTACAGAGTGCCCACTTTAACTAGTGGACAGCATATACCAGGCCACCTTCTCACATTGGTGTGCAGCGGCTGGGATTCAAGCTTGCTAATGTTTTACCAGATAAATCTCATTGAGTGATTTACTGAAAAACACTTTGGTGCCGATTACGATCTGGTAAAAAAATTCCCCGTACGACTCGTATCCGGTCTTTTTACCGTACGAATCGTACAAGTGCCGTACAAACTGCCAATTACGATTCGCATGGGAAAACGTCCATATGAATAGCATTGGGAATTATTCCCCACACGTCCTCGGGTCGGAAAATGTGTCCGACACGTCCCCGGACGATTTACCGTACAAATGTGAAAAGTGAAGTCCGACCGCGGTATTACGATCCATCCCGTGCGTCCGATGTTACAACCGTATGGAAAAAACACCGTCCGCACCGAACACCCATAGCAACCATGGAGACATGTGCCCGCATACGCGCCCAACACTCCCCCCAGCCCTCCTATGTACGAGTCGAATCCCCCCCTCCCGGCCCCCGTATGTACGTGTCGAACCCCCCCGTGTATGTACACCCGTGTACGTGTCGTACCCCCCGTGTATGTACACCCGTGTACGTGTCGAACCCCCCGTGTATGTACACCCGTGTACGTTCGAGTCGTACCCCCACCCGTGTATGTACGGTGCGTACCCCCGCGCTGGGGGTACGCACCGTACATACACGGGTGGGGGTACGACTCGAACGTACACGGGTGTACATACACGAGGGGGTATGACTCGAACGTATGGGGGCTGGGGGGGGGGTCGGCGCGTACCGGGCCACCTACTCTGGTCGTTTCGCGCCGTACTTCGCTTGTCCGGCACTTTTTGGGTGCCGTGAGAATATTGCCGTCCGGACTGCTGTCGGTTCGAATCGTACTTCCTGGGTCGTGAAACGCTGCCTGAAAGCGTCCCGACGTCACGTCGCAGCATTCCCGGATCACATTGGTACGTATAATTTCGTCGGTCGGTGTTTTTTACGATTCGTACGGAAATGGTGTTTCAGTGCGAATCGTAATTCCATGTTTGTAAAGTTTTACAACCGGGTACGAGTCGGACGGAGAAAACGCTCCGACCGACGGTTCGTACCCGGTTTTTACCGGATCGTAATGGGCACCTAAGTATTAGGCACATATAATACATCAAGATTTGAATAAGTAAGTTCTACTGAACTTGGAGTTGGGTAAGTCAAGGGTCTAGCACACCCTTTCTCCAACTCAAGAGAGTTTAGTCTCCACTAGGTTAGGTAGGTGCCTACACCACATAACACTAGTATGTCTTCTAGAGGAGAAGCCAGTGGTTCTCTGCCAACTAGGTACAATGGCCTCTCATTCCAGGAATTGAAAGCCATGTGTTTATCTAGGAAGTTGAGGACGGGGAGAAGTGCAAACACCCAACATCTCATTGAGATTTTGCTCTTGGATGACCTTAGGAAGACCCCAGGGTCTGGGGAGGTAGACAGAGTGGGTGGGGCAATGAATGAGGAAAGGCCAGGAAGTGAAACCTTCTTTGACCTCACTCAAACCCTTGCCGGGAGGCTCAAAATGATTCTAACCTGGAAAACATAGATCTTCCTTTAGGTGGTAGAGAAGGCACCAGTGGCCCTCTCTTTACTCCACCAGGAAGAGTAAAGAGTTTACCTAGGAGATCCAGATCTCCCTCTGTAGAATCTCGACGCGCTGGAACTTCTGTAGGGACTTCGATATCAAATAGGAGGGAATTCTCTTATGATAGACAGTGTCAACTTCTGGAGCATGAGAAAATTAAGCTTACGCTCAAGGAGGAGCAGTTGGCCCTAGACAGGGAATCCCTAGAGCTCCAGAGAGCTACAAAGAGATTGGGCTATGGTGGCAGCAACAGTGTCCTTACCAGAGTGGGGATGACATCTACAAATAGATAACTGCACTAGATAGGGCCTGTAAGATACAGAGGGTCCCCCAGGAGCAGTGGGCAGCTATCTTGTGGCTCTCCTTTGCTGACAAAGGTAGAGATAAGCTCCTCACTGTTAGAGAAGAGGATGCTGACATTTGTTCAGTCCTGAAGAGTGCTCTCATTAATGGGTTTGGCTTAACCACTGAACAGTACAGGATTAAGTTCAGAGATACCCAGAAGACATAGACTCAGGACTGGGTGGACTTTCTAGATTGTGCTACTAAATCTCTGGAAGGCTGGTTACTTGGCAGTAAAGTGAATGATTTTAAAGGATTGTACAATTTAATTATGAGGGAGCAGGTCCTTAATAATTGCCAAAACCAACGGTTGCATCAGTACTTGGTTGATTCTGATCTGTAATCTCCCCAAGAATTGGGAAAGAAGGCAGAAAAATGGGTCAGAACCAGGGTGAAGCAGAAAGCTCAGAATCAAGGTAGTGACCAAAAGGAATCACTGACAGAATATCGAAGGTCAGAATATCGACCTACAGAAATATCGAAGCAAGAATATCGAAGTCAAGAATATCGACATCCTGTCTACATTATGATAAGTACAAAAATATATAGAAAAAAATATCGATGTCAAAAATATCGTTGTTAAAAATATCGTTTTTTGTTTAAGTTAAAAAAAATGTTAAATAAAGTAAATAATAGACATAATTAAAAATAAACATAGTTAAAAAAATCAAAATGTTTACAAATTATAAGTAATATATATAAAAGGTAAAAATAAATGAAACATATACATATAGGTGCCGATTCCGATCCGGGTAAAAAAAATTGCGTACGACTCGTATCCGTATATTTTCACGTACGAATCGTACAAGTACAGTACAAACTGCGAAGTACGATTCGTACGTGAAAAATACATACGAATTGCGTCTGGAAAATGGTCCGAGAGGGAGCCGGACATTTTTACGTCCGAATAGCGTCGGGAAAAGTGTCCGATAGGGAGCCGGACATTTTTACGTGCAAATCGTAAAACAGAAGTCCGAGCGCGCAAGTACGATCCGTACCGCCCGTCCGAATACACAACCGCATGTAAAAGGCCCCGTACAGAGCGAACGCTGTAGCACACATGTACACGGGTACACTTGTGCCCGGATACGAGTCGTACAGCCCCCCGCACATGTCAGCACCGTACCCCCGTATGTCAGCACCGTACCCCCCCTCCACACCGTACCCCAACACCGTAGCACAGCCCCGCACCTGTATGCGCCGCACCCCAGGCCCGTCACCCAGCCCTGCACCTGTACGCACCGTACCCCAGGACTGTACCCCAGCCCCCCCTATGTACACGCCGTACCCACACCCCCATGTATGTACGTGCCGTACCCCCACCCCTGTGTATGTACGCGCCGTACCCCCACCCCGTGTATGTACGCGCCGTACCCCCAGCGCATAGCTCCTGGAGTCGGACTTCATGGGTCCGCGTCGGACCCCCTAGCACCCGCAGCCCTACGACTCGGACACAGGGGGAGACCTATGGGTCTCCCCAACACAGGCATGCACGGTGCGGATGGCACCAACGCGTACCCATTGTATGGGGCGCACTTGTTCGAGACGTACCCATTCAGTCAATGGGAGCGCATGTACGCGTCGTACAACTGGCTCCCATTGACTTCTATGGGAGTCCAACCGAAACGAGTCCGACAGCATACGTGCGCATCGTACTCGCTCGGTCGGACTGTAGGGGTCCGCCTCGGAGTGCTTTCCGACCCGAATCGGAATCGTGTAACAGTGTGGAAGATTTAGGATAGCGTAGGGGTTAAAATAACATACTTATTAATTAAATAGTTTTTGTAAAATAAATAACATATTAATAATTAATTACCAAAAAAATAAATAATAAAGACCAATAAAATAAAATAAATATTTACTTAAATAACATTAAATTACTTTCCACCATATTCCCCCATAAACACACAACCCGCTACACATAAAAAATAACACAAGTAATTTAATTATCAATTAATCAATTAATAAAAATTAATTACCAATGAAAAATTAACTAACAAAAAATAATTAATCAATTCAATTAAAAAAAAAAAAATTACTTAATTATAATAAATTACTTCCCACCCTATTCCCCTATAAACCCACAACCCACTACACATAAAAAAATAACACAATTAATGTAATTTCAATTAATCAATTAATACAAATTAATTACCAATTAATAATAACTTTACAATAAATTAATTAACAATAACAATAAATAAAAAATAATAAAATATTTATAATTACTATAATGATAAATTAATCAATTAATATACAATAATTATCAGTTAATTATTAATTAACAATAAATTAATAGTCAATAACAATAAATAAAAACATATTAATTATTTAAATGTAATTAAATTACTTCCCACCCTATTCCCCTATAAATCCACACCACGCTACACATAAAAAATAACATAATTAATGTAATTATCAATTAATCAACTAATACAAATTATTTACCAATTAATAATTAACAATAAATTAATTATCAATAACAATATATAAAACATTAATTATGATTAATATAATGATACATTAATCAATTAATAAAAATGACGTACCAATTATTAATTAATTAGCAATAAATTAATAATCAATAACAATAAATATAAACATATCAATTAATTAATTGTAATTAAATTACTTCCCACCCTATTCCCCTATAAACCCACAACCTGCTCTAATACTAAAATGCAAAAATTACATTAAAAAATTACTAATTTCTAAACATTTAATACATATATTTAAAAATAATAAAAATACATTACAAAAAATGTTAAACATACATATAAAATACATACTAAGATACATAACGCTTATATAAATATCGATATAATTAACAACAATATTTTTGCTAACGATATTACTTACTTCGATATTACTGACTTCAATATTAAAAAACAATATTACTTACTCCAAGGTCGATATTCTGGTCACCGATATTCTTGACATCGATATTCTGCCCCTACGATATTAAAAAATCAATATTAGTGTAGGTCGATATAAAAAAATTGATATTTTGACCTCTCACCGACCAAAAGAAGCAAGATGCTAAAACTTCAGATAAAGGTGGGGAGAAGGGTAAAGACCAGAAGTCTTCAGAAGGGCCCCAAAAATATGCATATGGGGGAAGTCACAATCTAGCAAAGGTAAGAATAAAAAGAAACCTTGGTGCTTTCTGTGTAAGGAGAAAACCCATTGGACAAGTGATGCCAATTGTTCAAGGGCCAAAGATCCTCCTGCCAACACCACCACTGCCCCTGAGGCAACTGTTCCCCCTAGTTCAGCTCCAAGTGGTGGTACTGGTAACGAGGGTATAGTAGGGTTAACCCTGGGATCTGAGATGGGTTCTGACCTAGTCAGAATTCCAACTCAGGATGTTTTGGTCTGTGATGGAGGCATGGATATAGCCTCCTTATTTGTCAGTCCTGGTAACCTGGGCAAGTACAGACAACAGCCTTTAATAAATGGAAAGGAAGCTATGGCATATAGCGACACAGGAGCAAGTGTCACAATGGTAACAAAAGATCTTGTGGGCCCTGACCAGATCATACTTGGTGAGATATACCAAGTGACCATTGCTAGCAATGTCAGGACAGACCATTCCTTGGCAGTTGTGAATTTCACCTGGGGAGGGGGAACTGGCCCTAAGAAGGTTGTAGTTAGCTCAGACCTCCCTGTGGAATGCTTGCTGGGCAATGATTTGGAGACTTCAGCCTGGGCTGAAGTAGAACTCAGGACACATGCAGAAATGTTGGGCATCCGTACAGATGTATTTGCCATGACTAGGTCACGGTATAACACAATGGGGTGACCCAGTGTCCCTCAGAGCCTGGGTGAGTATATAGCAAGCTACAATGGCTCTGTCGGGGAGCAACAATTACTTTGTTTCACAAGAATAAATCATGGAGAATAACTTTGTAACAGTATGCTCAATGGGTCAAGTGATACTGTAGATAGAACAAATCAGCGCGTGCGAAAAGGTAAATATGAGAACACCCCAATACAAATGAAAAACACAAAGGTACTTTACAACAAGGATTTCTGTTATTGAATTGTTCCATCAGATATCACAAATAGACATATTGTAGGGCTGTCCAAGTGTAACTAGAATAGAAAAGTGACAAGTGTTTTCAAGTGAGATGAGTGCTCAGGTCTGGTGACAAGGTGTATATACACAATTTTGAAGCTATGTACAAATATATACAATTTCAGGGATGGTCAGAACAAAGATTGACAGAGTCTCTCTGGTAATGGCAAGGTTGCTCTGCATTAGGAACCAGAGGTATGTACTGGCTGAACCAACATTAAGCGTCGACGTTTCAACCCTAATAACGCATAAATAATATGTCGTGGCAGGTCTTATTCAGGACAGGGGACAGCCTAGAATAAAGGAGACATAGTGTAAAGGGGTGTTCCAATTGAGATCAACCAACAAGTTGGGCTGGCGTGGAAAATTACTCACCCCAGATTTGGAAAGGAGTCCCTTGAAGAATGGGGGCTGCCAGAAAGATCTAAATAATTAGATCAATGTTTGATTATAGGGCTCATGCTATTGGTTCGGATAGATGAACAGTGCGCTGGCACAAAAAATGACAAGTCTTACCTGCAAGTGTCAAGGAAGACACAAGTAGACTCAATCACACGAGTAAAAAGGGGACAGCATCACTGATGCTGATGCTTGGCAAGAGTCCTATGAGAGAGGGCAGATTCTTAGTTGGGCGCTGTACTGGGTGGATTGGATAATTGGTGATCAAAATACTGTAAAAATACCACATCGGTAATGGGTGCTTACCTGTGGTTTGTATGAATTCTAGGATTATTCAAATCAGGTTGTGGCCAATGCCCTGAAAGGAAGGGGGCTAAGATGTAGTATTACCAAATTAATAAACATGACTGATTCCTGTATAAGCCCACATCGGTTTACACCGCTTACCTGGGGCTTGAAGACCAAAACAGGGGATAGTTCCAGCACCAATGATTCCATCCAGGCAAAAAGTCCTGCAAAGATAGTTCACAGTGATTACTGTGTGCGAGGGTAACACGGCGCCCAGCAGTCAGCCATCGTTACCGGGAGTGCTTACCGTGGAATGAAACAGCCGCTCAGCAGTCTTAAGGCTGTGTCAGTGTCCCGCCAATAAGTATTGAGGATCGCGTCAGCGTGCACGAGGACGCGCATCACCGATTGCGCAATCACAGCCTCACATGCAGCAGCTAGATGCTGTGCGTCAACGAGACCGATTCCGACAGTGTGACTGGAATAATCTCACCTCGGTGGTAATGACTTCAGTAACCTTGGCGCCTGAGTGAACTAATGTAAGAAACACTGGTGCCTGAGCGATTTAATGTAAAAACCTGCTGACTTAAAAAAAGGGGGGGGATGCATCCAAAATTGAAAGGATGTCAAGACCCAGATGGGAATAATTGGACTAATTGTAGCAGTGGGAAAACATTTGTTTGGGGATGTGTGTGTTTACGGGTAAAACATATCTGGGGCCTCCTATCGTCCAGGAGATGAAGGGCACAAATGTTTGGCTCTCCATCAAAGAAAGGCCTGTTACTGAACAAGCGGTACATGGAGGTATGACATGTGGTAATGACAAGAGAGTCAATTGTCTGTTGATGTGCAAGCAGAGGCTATACATTAATCAAACATGCTTTCCGATTTGGTTATGCATAAACTTGTGAAACATGATTGTCGGAGGGAGGGGCGTAAACAGAAGCGAGGAGGCCGTATAGGGTGAATAATGTGGGGTTTATTTAGGTTGCGAAAGTAAGAAAAATGGGTGAAAACTGAGAAGGTTCTAACTGAACAAAGTAAGTCAACAATGTCTGTTCCGGCACAGGGAACTTCGAGTACTTCTTCCTTGGCAGATCCTTGTCGGAATTAGAGGTCCAGGTGTCAGGGCGACGGTGGAACGTAGATGGGGTCCCGGAATATACTCGAGGAAACAAATGAGAAAGGAACGGTCAGTATATGTAACGCCCTGAACGTCTCAGGATCGTTTAACAGACACGACAATGAGGACGCAACCACTTGTGAAGGGTTAGTTCTTTTAATGAAGGCAAATAAAATACAAAGAACAAACAAAAGTTATAGTCACTGGAATCCTCCAGGCTAGGTACGTTACCAGCCCACAGCACGGATGGTCCTAACCGTCCTCTGCATATACGCCGATCCCGGCGTATGCCAACAGAGGGCAGAAATGAAATGGCCGACAATGCCAATCGGTAGGCTGTGAGGGGCACGAAGAGTGTTGGGGAGAATCGAGGAGTCAGGGAAACACCCAGCCGGGGTCTCTACCTGAAGGGAGCAGCCGCTCAACCTCTTCCTCAGACTGCACCGGGACGCGGAGTCACCTCCTGGTGATGCGTCACCGATACCCCAATCACAAGCAAGAAGACTGAACCGAGAGCAGCCGCTCGATCGATCCTGTGGGCTTCCGAGTCTGTAACGCGGCAAACACCTCCTGGTGTGCGTTACAGCTGGCAGTCCCTGTGTCTCTGGTCGGGCTGGGAGTTACGACTCCAACCAGCAAAAGCGCCACTGCGCTTGGACTCAGCCGAGTCAAAAAGCGAAGCTCAATGGTTGACCGGTAGAGCTTCCGGGTCCTTCACAGGTGACGATGGGGCAAGACACGGCCCAGGGAGTAACGACTCGACCTACCTCCGTTCTTGCCTTACTGGAGCACCACTCCGGAACACTGCTCTTCACGAAGCAGGTACGTCGGTGTAAACACAATATCCGACAGCCTTGTACCTCCCGGTTCCTCCCTTTATAGGGCGTGTTTTCCTTGAGTTATGTAACAGCTCTCCTGTTTACATAAGGGCGTGTTTCCCTTGAGTTATGTAACAGCTCTCCTGTTTACATAAGGGCGTGTTTCCCTTGAGTTATGTAACAGCTCTCCTGTTTACATAAGGGCGTGTTTCCCTTGAGTTATGTAACAGCTCTCCTGTTTACATAACCTCTCAACCGCTAAGCATCCTGGGAGATGTAGTCCGTTTTCGCTGGTTACCATTTTCCTCCCCTCGTATGACAGGAATTCTTGACAGTACATCCTCCCTCTCAGCGGCTCCCCACGGGTCCAGCGCTGGCAGGAAAACGCCGATGGAACAAGGAGACCAAGCGCGGAGCATGAACCCCTTCAGCCGGTTCCCATGAATGCTCCTCCGGGCCATAGCCTTTCCACGCAACCAGGTACCACAGCTTCCCCCTGCGCCATTTGGACGCCCGTATGCCCGACACTTCATACTCCACCTCCGACTCCACGCATACCGGCCTAGGTGTCCCAGACGGCTTGGAGGGTGCTGGTTTGAGCAATGATACATGAAAGACAGGGTGTATCCGCAATGACTGGGGCAAGCACACCTTCACGTTCACGGGACCCATACACTTGGTAATTCGATAGGGGCCCATGTACTTGGGATGGAACACACTGTTCTTTCGAAACCTCATGTTTCTTGTGGATATCCAGACGTAGTCTCCAGTGCGGTACAGTGGCCCGGGCCTTCTCTTCCTATCTGCCGCAGCCTTGTATCTTCTCTTGGCCTCTATTAGGACAGCCCTTGAGCGCATCAACGTGTCTTTTATGTGTGCCACCCTGTCCGCTGTGGCGGGAATCCTGTCCTCTCTGAACGGATGTAGAAATGGCAAGAACCTGGGATGTTGGCCATAGTTGCTATAGAACGGAGATGACTGTGTGGAGCTGTGAGTGGCGTTGTTATAGGCTATCTCTGCAACCCATAGCAAGTCGACCCATTCTTCCCTGCCCTGGTCCACAAAACATCGCAGATACTGTTTGAGCGTTTGGTTCAGGCGCTCGGTTTGGCCGTCCGTTTGAGGGTGGTAGCTGGTGGACAGGGCGGTCTTAACATGCAGCGCAGTGCACCAAGTCTTCCAGAATTGCGCAGTAAACTGCGACCCCCGGTCCGACACGATCACCCCAGGTAATCCATGCAGTCGTACCACATTCTTTAGGAGTAGTGACGCCAATTCCCCGGCCGTAGGGACTCTCTTGCAGGGGATGAAGTGCCCCATTTTCGTCAAGTAATCCACCACCACCAGTATTGCCGTCATCCCCTGGTCTACCGGTAGGCCCACCACGAAGTCCAGTGATATGCTATCCCATGGTCTATCCGGGGTCGGAAGTGGATGTAAGAGCCCTTGGGTTCGGCCATGGTCGGCCTTCATGGTAGCACACGTAGGACACTCCTGTCCCCACCTCCTGACATCCACTCTCATGGTTGGCCACCAGAAATGCCGTCCCATGCTAGCCACCGTTTTTTCAAAGCCCAAATGACCTGCGCATGGAGAGTCATGGCACCAGATGAATGCTTGTTTCCTTAGCCTAGGCGTGGGTATCAATAGGCACCTGCCCTTCAGGGGTATCCCGTCCTTCAGCTGCCATTCTCTGTGACTGAGGAGCCACCTCCGCCATGCGAATGACCTGATCCCTCTCTTTATTCCCCTCAGGAAAGTATCCGGTTGGATAACCCCCAATACCATCCTCGGGGAAATGATGGAACGCTCGGTTGCAGGCAATGGTTCCTGAACTGCAGATTGACGGGACAGGGCGTCCGCCTTCCGGTTTTCCGTCCCCGGCCGATATGTGATGCGGAAGTTGAACCCCGCAAAGAAGATCATCCACCGCAGCTGCCTGGGAGAAAGGTGTCTAGTGGCCGTCATGAACTGTAGGTTCCGATGGTCCGTGTACACCGATACCACATGTCTTGCCCCCATCAACCAATGCCTCCATTCGGTGAAGGCGTCCTTGATTGCGAGAAGCTCCTTCTCCGCAATATGGTAGTTGCGTTCGGCGTCGTTGAGTTTGCGGGACATGTACGCAACGGGATGAAGCACCCCTGTGTCGTGGTTGCGTTGGGACAAGATAGCCCCCAGCGCCACATCCGACGCGTCCGCTTCCACCACGTAGGGGAGATCCGGATCGGGGTGAGCCAACACCGGCGCCTTACCAAAGGCGCTTTTCAGGGCCTCAAAGGCTTTGTTCGCTTCAGGGGACCAGACAAACTCCTTGGACTTCCTCAGTAGCTGTGTGATTGGGGCCACCACTCCTGAAAATCCATCTATAAACCGCCTGTAAAAGTTGGCGAAGCCAATGAAACTTTGGACGTCCTTCACGCTTTGGGGCACCGGCCATTCTTTCACCGCCTTGATCTTTCGTTCTGCCATCTCCTGTCCCTCTGGACTCAGCATCACTCCGAGGAATTCCACGGATGTGACGTGGAAGTCACACTTGCTGAGTTTACAAAACAGCATGTTTTCCCTCAGCTTTTGGAGCACAGCTTTGACGTGGTGTACGTGCTCCTCCACACTGGACGAATAGATGAGGATGTCGTCGATATATACGACCACGTAGATATCCAACTCCTCTCTGAATACCTCATTCAAAAAGTACTGAAAGGCTGCCGGGGCGTTGCACAGACCGAACGGCATGACGAGGTACTCAAAAAGGCCGAACCTGGTCTTAAAGGCGGTCTTCCACTCGTCTCCGTCCCTCATGCGCACCAGATGGTATGCCCCTTTCAAATCCAACTTGGTGTAGATACGAGCTTTCTTGACCTGTTCCAGAAGTACACTGATGAGAGGCAAGGGGTACCGATTTTTTATGGTTATCGCATTCAATGCCCTAAAGTCCACACAGGCTCTCAGCTCCCCATTAGCCTTCGGGATGAAGAAGAGTGGCGAGGCGGCCGGAGACTTGGACGGGCGGATGAATCCTAGCTTGAGGAGTTTATCCAGGTACCCCCGGAGATGCACGTTTTCAGGCTCCGTCAGGGCATACAGCCTGCCGCTGGGAACGCTGGCCCCTGGCACCAGGTCGATCTGGCAGTCAAACTGTCTATGTGGTGGTAGCACTTCCGCCTTCACCTCATCAAATACATCCTCAAAACTGTGATAAGCCTGGGGGAGAGCCACATCTTTTTCTGCCGCTGTAGCCACCGTCTGACTCCCGCTCTCATCTGCGTCAAGGGATTCCGTTCTTATTCCACAATGCAGGATGCAATACGGTGACGTCATTTCGATGCGATGTGTTGGCCAATCCACAAAGGGGTTGTGTTTCTGTAGCCACGGCAATCCCAATATGACGCCATATTGGGGCGCTCGGATGATGTTAAAATCGATTTGTTCCAAATGGTTCCTCCCATATCTCATCGGAAGGACCCCCGTGTGCTGTCCGATGGGCCCCGTCACCAATCGCCTTCCGTCTACCGCATAGACGTCTTCGGGTACTGCTTTGGGAAGAAGCACTAGCCCTAGCCTGCATGCCTCGTTGTGGTCCATAAACATGCCAGTGGCCCCTGAATCCACCATGGCCACAACGGGTATCCACTGGTCATGCACTCCCACGTGCACCGTGATAAACAGGTGTCGTTGTCCCTTAGTGACCGAGTTGGAAAGTGAAGGGATGGATGAGTGACTCCGAGATGCCCCTTCTCTGGTCTTGGAGTCCTCTAGTTTTCCGCCGGTATGTCCACCACGGCTGTTACCGACCGGTTGGCCTGATAACGTGACGTCTTCGGTTTGGCAGGGCATTCACGTACGTAGTGGCCTTTTTTGCCACAATATAGGCACAATCCTTGTTTACGGCGTGACTCTTTCTCCGTGGCTGTGAGGCTCGCTCGTATTGCGCTGATGTCCATGGGTTCTCCCTTGGATGCGGTGGAAGTTTCAGGACTTCCCACCGTCACATAGGATGGAAGGGATTTTCCTTTTCTCCCATGATCCCCCTTTCTTTCACTTAGCCTATGTTCCAGCCGTAATACCAGGTTGATAAGGCCCTCACATGTCTTGGGTTGAGGGTCAATATGAGCCACGGCGTCCTTGAGCTCATCGCACAGCCCTTGATGGAAGAGCGCCGTCTGTTTAGCAACAGGCCACTTGGTTTCCGCAACCAGCCTTCGGAACGCGTTGAGATACTGCACCAGGTCGTTGGATCCCTGTCTCAACTCAAGCATTTCACGGTCCGCCGTGTACGAGTCAGCCCTTCTGTCGAATACCTTCAGGAATTCCTCGCGAAAAGCACCCCAATCACATAAGAGGGGGTCGTCCCTGCTCACCAGAGGTACGGCCCATTGTGCCGCGTTTCCAGCCAAATAGGATATAAGGAAAGCCACACGAGCCTGACTCGTGGGGAACGCCTTTGGTTTGCACGATAAATGTAGCGCCACTTGTGTGAGGAATACCTGCACTGTGTTAGGATCCCCACTGTACCTCTCTGGTGTTGCCAAGGGGATGGCTACCGGCATTTCCACTACTACCGCAGGGGTCTGGTTCGTGAGGGAGGTGCTGGGCGTGAGCGGGTCCAATTGGATAGCATCCAGTCTGGCTTTTACATCGGCTGTTTCTTGCCTAGAGGCAGCCACTTCAACTTGCATGGCCACTAAAGCAGCCAGCACATCATCAAGTGTTGCCATGTCTGTTATCGACCGGGAGACAGTTAGTGTTATTAAGGTCGGATATTTTGTAACGCCCTGAACGTCTCAGGATCGTTTAACAGACACGACAATGAGGACGCAACCACTTGTGAAGGGTTAGTTCTTTTAATGAAGGCAAATAAAATACAAAGAACAAACAAAAGTTATAGTCACTGGAATCCTCCAGGCTAGGTACGTTACCAGCCCACAGCACGGATGGTCCTAACCGTCCTCTGCATATACGCCGATCCCGGCGTATGCCAACAGAGGGCAGAAATGAAATGGCCGACAATGCCAATCGGTAGGCTGTGAGGGGCACGAAGAGTGTTGGGGAGAATCGAGGAGTCAGGGAAACACCCAGCCGGGGTCTCTACCTGAAGGGAGCAGCCGCTCAACCTCTTCCTCAGACTGCACCGGGACGCGGAGTCACCTCCTGGTGATGCGTCACCGATACCCCAATCACAAGCAAGAAGACTGAACCGAGAGCAGCCGATCGATCGATCCTGTGGGCTTCCGAGTCTGTAACGCGGCAAACACCTCCTGGTGTGCGTTACAGCTGGCAGTCCCTGTGTCTCTGGTCGGGCTGGGAGTTACGACTCCAACCAGCAAAAGTGCCACTGCGCTTGGACTCAGCCGAGTCAAAAAGCGAAGCTCAATGGTTGACCGGTAGAGCTTCCGGGTCCTTCACAGGTGACGATGGGGCAAGACACGGCCCAGGGAGTAACGACTCGACCTACCTCCGTTCTTGCCTTACTGGAGCACCACTCCGGAACACTGCTCTTCACGAAGCAGGTACGTCGGTGTAAACACAATATCCGACAGCCTTGTACCTCCCGGTTCCTCCCTTTATAGGGCGTGTTTTCCTTGAGTTATGTAACAGCTCTCCTGTTTACATAAGGGCGTGTTTCCCTTGAGTTATGTAACAGCTCTCCTGTTTACATAAGGGCGTGTTTCCCTTGAGTTATGTAACAGCTCTCCTGTTTACATAAGGGCGTGTTTCCCTTGAGTTATGTAACAGCTCTCCTGTTTACATAACCTCTCAACCGCTAAGCATCCTGGGAGATGTAGTCCGTTTTCGCTGGTTACCATTTTCCTCCCCTCGTATGACAGGAATTCTTGACAGTATATAATTCGGGAAAGTTTTCTACCGTCACCACACCACGTGAAGGAAGCGACGAGCAAATATAGGAGTCAAATGTAGTCTTTATAGAAATCAAAAACACGGTCATCTAACCGTGGAACTGCCCCTTGGTTATTTAAAGGTTTTGGCAGTGTAATATCTGGTTCATGTTTTGTTCTTTCATGGGGTGAGGGTCGTGGTAAAGAGAGGGGTGAGGCCTAAAGGGCGGAGGCAGGAATGAACATAGGAGCAATCACCACCAAGACGTTTCTCCCATGTTTTTACCCTCCCTGTATGCATGCTTCTTCCCCCCCCTTGTCCCGTCACGTAGCACTCAAAGCCACAATTATTAATTAATTAGCAATAAATTAATAATCAATAACAATAAATATAAACACATCAATTAATTAATTATAATTAAATTACTTCCCACCCTATTCCCCTATAAACCCACAACCTGCTCTGATACTAAAATGCAAAAATTACATTAAAAAATTACTAATTTCTAAACATTTAATACATATATTTAAAAATAATAAAAATACATTACAAAAAATGTTAAACATACATATAAAATACATACTAAGATGCATAACACATATAAATATCGATATAATTAAAAACAATATTTTTGCTAACGATATTACGTACTTCGATAATACTGACTTCAATATTAAAAAACAATATTACTTACTCCAAGATCGATATTCTGGTCACCGATATTCTTGACATCGATATTCTGCCCCTACGATATTAAAAAATCAATATTAGTGTAGGTCGATATAAAAAAATGGATATTTTGACTGCTCACCGACCAAAAGAAGCAAGATGCTAAAACTTCAGATAAGGGTGGGGAGAAGGGTGAAGACCAGAAGTCTTCAGAAGGGCCCCAAACATATGCATCTCGGGGGAAGTCACAATCTAGCAAAGGTAAGAATAAACAGAAACCTTGGTGCTTTCTGTGTAAGGAGAAAACCCATTGGACAAGTGATGCCAATTGTTCAAGGGCCAAAGATCCTCCTGCCAACACCACCACTGCCCCTGAGGCAACTGTTCCCCCTAGTTCAGCTCCAAGTGGTGGTACTGGTAATGAGGGTATAGTAGGGTTAACCCTGGGATCAGAGATGGGTTCTGACCTAGTCAGAATTCCAACTCAGGCTGTTTTGGTCTGTGATGGAGGCATGGATATAGCCTCCTTATTTGTCAGTCCTGGTAACCTGGGCAAATACAGACAACAGCCTTTAATAAATGGAAAGGAGGCTATGGCATATAGCGATACAGGAGCAAGTGTCACAATGGTAACAAAAGATCTTGTGGGCCCTGACCAGATCATACTTGGTGAAATATACCAAGTGACCAATGCTAGCAATGTCAGGACAGACCATTCCTTGGCAGTTGTGAATTTCACCTGGGGAGGGGGAACTGGCCCTAAGAAGGTTGTAGTTAGCTCAGACCTCCCTGTGGAATGCTTGCTGGGCAATGATTTGGAGACTTCAGCCTGGGCTGAAGTAGAACTCAGGACACATGCAGAAATGTTGGGCATCCGTATAGATGTATTTGCCATGACTAGGTCACGGTATAACACAATGGGGTAACCCAGTGTCCCTCAGAGCCTGGGTGAGTATATAGCAAGCTACAATGGCTCTGTCGGGGAGCAACAATTACTTTGTTTCACAAGAATAAATCATGGAGAATAACTTTGTAACAGTATGCTCAATGGGTCAAGTGATACTGTAGACAGAACAAATCAGCGCGTGCGAAAAGGTAAATATGAGAACACCCCAATACAAATGAAAAACACAAAGGTTCTTTACAACACGGATTTCTGTTATTGAATTGTTCCATCAGATATCACAAATAGACATATTGTAGGGCTGTCCAAGTGTAACTAGAATAGAAAAGTGACAAGTGTTTTAAAGTGAGATGAGTGCTCAGTGCTGGTGACAAGGTGTATATACACAATTTTGAAGCTATGTACAAATATATACAATTTCAGGGATGGTCAGAACAAAGATTGACAGAGTCTCTCTGGAAATGGCAAGGTTGCTCTGCATTAGGAACCAGAGGTATGTACTGGCTGAACCAACATTAAGCGTTGACGTTTCAACCCTAATAACGCATAAATAATATGTTGTGGCAGGTCTTATTCAGGACAGGGGACAGCCTAGAATAAAGGAGACATAGTGTAAAGGGGTGTTCCAATTGAGATCAACCAACAAGTTGGGCTGGCGTGGAAAATTACTCACCCCAGATTTGGAAAGGAGTCCCTTGAAGAATGGGGGCTGCCAGAAAGATCTAAAAAATTAGATCAATGTTTGATTATAGGGCTCATGCTATTGGTTCGGATAGATGAACAGTGCGCTGGCACAAAAAATGACAGGTCTTACCTGCAAGTGTCAAGGAAGACACAAGTAGACTGAATCACACGAGTAAAAAGGGGACAGCATCACTGATGCTGATGCTTGGCAAGAGTCCTATGAGAGAGGGCAGATTTACAGTTGGGCGCTGTACTGGGTGGATTGGATAATTGGTGATCAAAATACTGTTAAAATACCACATCAGTAATGGGTGCTTACCTGTGGTTTGTATGAATTCTAGGATTATTCAAATCAGGTTTGTGGCCAATGCCCTGAAAGGAAGGGGGCTAAGATGTAGTATTACCAAATTAATAAACATGACTGATTCATGTATAAGCCCACATCGGTTTACACCGCTTACCTGGGGCTTGAAGACCAAAACAGGGGATAGTTCCAGCACCGATGATTCCATCCAGGCAAAAAGTCCTGCAAAGATAGTTCACAGTGATTACTGTGTGCGAGGGTAACACGGCGCCCAGCAGTCAGGCATCGTTACTGGGAGTGCTTACCGTGGAATGAAACAGCCGCTCAGCAGTCTTAAGGCTGTTTCAGTGTCCCGCCAATAAGTATTGCGGATCGCGTCAGCGTGCACGAGGACGCGCAACACCGATTGCGCAATCACAGCCTCACATGCAGCAGCTAGATGCTGTGCATCAACGAGACCGATTCCGCCAGTGTGACTGGAATAATCTCACCTCGGTGGTAATGACTTCAGTAACCTTGGCGCCTGAGTGAACTAATGTAAGAAACACTGGTGCCTGAGCGATTTAATGTAAAAACCTGCTGACTTAAAAAAACGGGGGGGATGCATCCAAAATTGAAAGGATGTCAAGACCCGGATGGGAATAATTGGACTAATTGTAGCAGTGGGAAAAAATGTGTTTGGGGATGTGTGTGTTTACGGGTAAAACATATCTGGGGCCTCATATCGTCCAGGAGATGAAGGGCACAAATGTTTGGCTCTCCATCAAAGAAAGGCCTGTTACTGAACAAGCGGTACATGGAGGTATGACATGTGGTAATGACAAGAGAGTCAATTGTCTGTTGATGTGCAAGAAGAGGCTATACATTAATCAAACATGCTTTCCGATTTGGTTATGCATAAACTTGTGAAACATGATTGTCGGAGGGAGGGGCGTAAACAGAAGCGAGGAGGCCGTATAGGGTGAATATTGTGGGGTTTATTTAGGTTGCGAAAGTAAGAAAAATGGGTGAAAACTGAGAAGGTTCTAACTGAACAAAGTAAGTCAACAATGTCTGTTCCGGCACAGGGAACTTCGAGTACTTCTTCCTTGGCAGATCCTTGTCGGAATTAGAGGTCCAGGTGTCAGGGCGACGGTGGAACGTAGATGGGGTCCCGGAATATACTCGAGGAAACAAATGAGAAAGGAACGGTCAGTATATAATTCGGGAAAGTTTTCTACCGTCACCACACCACGTGTAGGAAGCGACGAGCAAATATAGGAGTCAAATGTAGTCTTTATAGAAATCAAAAACACGGTCATCTAACCGTGGAACTGCCCCTTGGTTATTTAAAGGTTTTGGTAGTGTAATATCTGGTTCATGTTTTGTTCTTTCATGGGGTGAGGGTCGTGGTAAAGAGAGGGGTGAGGCCTAAAGGGCGGAGGCAGGAATGAACATAGGAGCAACCACCACCAAGACATTCCTCCCATGTTTTTACCCTCCCTGTATGCATGCTTCCTCCCCCCCCTTGTCCCGTCACGTACCACTCAAAGCCACAATTCTCCAGAGTTGTGGCGGCTCGTGCATCCTCCGGGATCCACTACTCTTCCGTCCATGTTTCAGGAGCCTCGTAGTCTTCCTCGTCAGCGGTTCTGTCTCCGGTGGTTCCAGCAGCGTCAGGTAGTTTCTCGCCGTCTCTCCCGCAGTTCACGTCTCCTCCTTCTGGATCTCTCTTCCGGCCTGACACCACGTCAATGTTTTCTGTTCCGCTTTTCTGCTGTCCGTGACCTTGGTGCCACGTTGTTGATTAGTCAGGCGTAACATCCGGACCGCCTCCTTCAAGGGTTTCCTCTTCCGGGTTAATGGACGCGTCCTGCGGAAGGGAGAAGTCTTTGTTTATTTCCGGCATAGACGCTTCATCGTCTTCCAGTTAGTAAGGCGTCCATGTTGCCTCGGTTGTGGTTTGGGGGTTATTCAGGCTTTCTACCCCGGGGTCTTCCTCACATCGATGAAAACAGGAAAGACACATATCTGATAAAAAGAAGAATTACAAATATAACGTGTCGACCTGAATGAACGTCATTGCATAGATTCCTGTATTTACAATTAGACAGTTTCATAATTTACAAACAATTAATTGACAAGCCTACCCTGTGGATGCAGTGGGTCCTATAAAAGTCATAGGTATGCAACGCGATCTATTCAACAGTTATGGGTAGGTCGGTCAACTGCATGGTGCTAATGATGTGAACACAGGATGTGAGGGGGTTGCGTATTAGGCATAGGCTCATATGATGCTATATATCTAAAGTAGCCCCATCTGTCTCGCTGTCTCTTTCTGTTCGTTCAGACCATTTTGACTGTGTCAAGACAATGGATCCATTTACACTCTTTTAGATTGAGGACGCAATTGCACCATCTCGCGGGTGTGGTCGAACCCTCTCTAGTACCCACCACTTAAGGCTTTCCGGGCTATGGCTACTGGAATAGGGCCATGAACTTGATCCTGACCAGGTTGAGTTCTTGGGGACATGGGGCCCTTCCAGGGCAAATCTGAGCCAGGAGCAGCTGAGCTGCCCCTCTCTTGAAACCCTCATACAGCAAGCTGCTGCTGCTGGGAGTGCCAGTGGGCCCCACTGGATCTACTGGGATGATGGACTTCTATATTCAGAGGGTAGAGACCCCAAGCCTGGTTCTACCAGGAGGTTGGTTATACGTCTGAAGTTTAGAGGCTTTCTATTAACACTGGCACATGACATCCCATTAGCAGGACACTTAGGCCAAAGGAAGACCTGGGACAGGCTTGTCCCTCACTGTCACTGGCCTCACATGTCAGAAGACACAAAGGAGTTTTGTTGCTCCTGCATCACTTGCCAAGCCAGCGGTAAGGCAGGTGGTACTACAAAGGCTCCCCCTGATACTACTACCTGTGGTGGGGGTTCCCTTTGACAAGGTTGGGATTGACATTGTTGGTCCCATGGAACCTCCAACTGCATTTGGGCACCGATTTATACGAGTGGTGGTGGACCATGCCACTTGGTATCCAGAGGCAATACCCCTTAGGACCACCACAGCTCGTGCTGTGGCCAGGGCCCTCCTGGAAATGTTTTCCGGAGTGGGTTTCCCTAAGGAGGTGGTATCAGACCGAGATGCAAACTTCATGTCTGGTTATCTTACTGCTATGTGAAAGGAGTGTGAAGTAAATTACAAATTCACCACACCCTCTCACTCACAATGCAATGGGTTAGTTGAGAGATTCAACAAAACTCTCAAAGGCATGATAAAAGGTCTCCCTGACAAGCTCAGGAGTGGATGAGATACCCTTTTGCCCTGCCTTCTCTTTGCCTACAGGGAGGTTCCTCAGAAGTTGGTTTGCTACAGACATTTTGAACTTCTGTTTGGACATTCAGTTAGGGGTCCCTTATGTTTGGTTAAGGGGGGATGAGAGTTACATCTCAAACCACCTAAACAGGACATAGTGACTATGTACTCGGTTTCCGCTCCAGGATGGCTGAGAATATGAAGAAGGCATCCGAAAACCTTGAGGCTAGCCTGGAATTACAGAAAGCCTGGCATGACCGAAAGGCTGTTTTGACTGTGTATCAGCCAGGACAGAAGGTATGGGTGTTGGAGCCTGTGACCCCAGCAGCTCTCCAAGACAAGTGGAGTGGGCCCCATACCATTCTTGAGCAGAAGGGAGAGGTTACTAGCTGGTGGATCTTGGGACTCCCAGGAGCCCCCACAGGGTGCTCCATGAGGAAGAGAGTGAACCACTCCCTGACCTGCTCTCAGAACCCTGATGATGGTTCAGTTGATGGTGTAGCCTTGGCAGGCTGTCTCACTGAACAGCAACAGACTGATTGTAGGAAGGTCCCCAATCAGTACAGACACGTGTTTTCACTGACTCCAAGTCAGACTACCTGGTGGACACATGAGGTGGACACAGATGACAGTCTGACTGTTAAAAATAAGATTTACAGGCAACCTGATCATGTCAGGGACAGTATCAGGACTGAGGTCCAGAAAATGTTGGAACTGGGAGTGGTTGAGCCCTTAATTAGCCTTGGCTAGTCCAGTAGTCTTGGTACCAAAACCTCACACCCAGGGTGGTAAGAGAGGGACGAGGTTCTGTGTTGACTACAGAGGACTCAATGCAGTCACTAGGACTGATGCTCATCCAATTCCAAGGGCAGATGAACTTATTGACACTTTGGCCTCTGCCAAATTCTTAAGTACATTTGACCTGAAAGCTGGTTACTGGCAAATCAGATTAGCTGAAGATGAAAAACCAAAAACAGCATTTTCAACCCCTAGTGGGCACTACCAATTTGTGGTGATGCCTTTTGGCTTGAAAAATGCACCTGCCATATTTCAAAGGCTGGTGAATAAAGTTCTCACAGGTCTGGAAGCCTATAGTGCAGCTTATCTTGATGATATTGCTGTCTTTAGCTCCACCTGGGAGGATCACCTGGTCCACCTGAGAAATGTTCTGGAGGCCCTGCAAAAAGCAAGCCTCACTATAAAGGCCACCAAGTGCCAGATATGGCAGAGTAAGGTTGTGTACCTGGGCCACCTTGTGGGTGGAGGCCAGGTTTAACCATTGCAGAGCAAAATCCAAACCATCATGGACTGGGTTGCTCCAACTACCCAGACTCAGGTCAGAGCTTTCTTGGGCCTGACTGGGTGCTACAGGACGTTTTTTTTTTTTTTTTTTGAAGAACATTTTTATTGGCATTTATATGGAAAGACATACACAGGCAAAGGTGGTAACGCCATCAGCACAGAGATTTACATAGCAAGCGCGCTCAGTCGTAGCCTTCTGGACCTCACAGTCCTGTGGGCACCCAAGCCACCCAGCCCTATTCTGAGTAGGGCCACCGGTGTGTGTTCCCGGGAGCAGCCACTGTGCGTGTCCTGCCGGAGCGCAGCCTGATCTCTGCGCCGCAGGGGCGCCGCGCAGTGTGTTTGGACCCTTGTGCGTAGTGTCGCGAAGGCGAGAGAAATGCAGCCAGTGGATAACTATGAACAAACTGGGGGCAAGGAACCAGGGGGTTGGGAAGGGTGCACTATGTCGGCTATCAGGAATGCTTGTAGCTATGCGCTCGAGAGCTGGACCAGCGTGAGAGAGCAAGGACAGAAAAGGGGGGGGGGGGAAAGCCAGGGGGGCGCGGCCGCCGGGAGGGGGGAGCGCGCCGGGGGGGCCGGGGCATCAGCCGCAGCCTATGAGGGGTCCGGTGGCAGAGTATGCGGCACCTGCCACTGCGAGGCACCGGGCGTTTGGACTGCCCGCGCCGCTCCCCGGGAGGGCTCTGCGGTCGCTGGCGCCCCCAGGGGATCTATCGGTTGAGTACTCGCTGCAGCCGCTGTTTCCTGCGTGAAGGAGTGCAATAACATGGCCCAGGGCATGGAGATCGGGTGTTTGCGCATCCCTCGGGCCTCCTCCGTTCTAAGTGCGGTTTCCTCCGCCTTGCCCCATTTCTTGACCGCCCCCACCCATGCCGCCGCCGGGGGCCCCCCCGGCGACTTCCAGTGCATACCGATGCATCGCTTAGCAAGGAGCAACATTAAGAAAGCGAACCTCCGTTCCACTTTCTGCGACTTGTGACGGTCATGAATCCCCAGCGCACACGCCTCCCATGTGTCCAGGTCTCGGAACCCCGTGACCGCTTGTTGGGCAGTGTGAATTGTGTGCCAGTAACTGTGTAGTGTCGGACAGTCCCAGAACATGTGCTTAAACGAGGCCGCGGGCTCCAGACATCTAGGGCAGCAGAACGCCCCGTCAGGGTAATATTTCTGCAGCTTTGCTACAGGACGTTTGTTAGGGGTTATGGATCTATAGTGACCCCTTAAATGATCTTACTTCTAAAAGAATGCCTAAGAAAGTTCAGTGAACAGTTAGCTGTCAAAAGGCATTTGATGACCTGAAACAGGCCATGTGCACTGCTCCCATTCTGCAGAGTCCTGATTTTTCCAAACAATTAATTGTTCAAACAGATGTATCTGAACTGGGGGTAGGGGCTGTGTTATAACAATTGAATGAAGAGGGTCAGGATCAGCCAGTAGCTTTCATAAGCAGAAGGCTGACCCCCAATGAGAAACGTTGGTCAGCTATTGAGAGGGCAGCCTTTGCTGTGGTTTGGGCTCTGAAGAAGCTGAGGCGATACCTGTTTGGCACTCACTTCATTGTTCAGACAGACCACAAGCCCCTCTTATGGCTAAAACAAATGAAGGTTGAAAACCCCAAACTGCTTAGGGGGTCCATTTCCCTACAGGGGATGGACTTTACAGTGGAACATAGACCTGAGAGTAATCATGCCAATGCAGATGGACTCTCTAGGTATTTCCACTTAGAACATGAAGACTCAACTGGTCAAGGTTAGTTTAATGTCCTTGCGTTTGGGTGTGTGTGTGTAGGAAAGTAGTATCTGCTTCTTATGGTTACCCCCACTTTTTGCTGATGTCTAACTGTTTTTGGACTTGTCTGACTGGGATCCAGCTATCCAGGACCCCAGTCTATCTGCTTTCTCCGTTAAATTGCTATGTATGTACTTTAGGAACACTCCAGATTGGATACTGGGGTACTGGCAGACATGGCTTGGCAGTTCGGGCTGGACTGTTCCCATGAGGCACAGGGTCAGACTGATTTGCATATGGCCATGTCTGAACTGGGGTGGCAGAGTGGGCTAAAGAACGATGATGGATTAAACCCAGATCAATTGACTGGGGGTGAGTGGTTGCAATGTTCAACACTCCGTCCATCATTTCCTTTGGTTTTTGCTTTGTTCGCCATGAGTTGGCAGGGTATGCTCAGACGTGAGTCCCTTGCTCACTTTGCCACTGGATTCAAGCAAGCTTGGCTGAAGACGGCTGAAATGCCAGAAACCGGTCCTAGGAAGCTTGTTTCCGGTCTAGGGCAGACATGGCTTGGCAGTTCGGGCTGGACTGTTCCCATGAGGCACAGGGTCAGACTGATTTGCATATGGCCATGTCTGAACTGGGGTGGCAGAGTGGGCTAAAGAACGATGATGGATTAAACCCAGATCAGTTGACTGGGGGTGAGTGCTTGCAATGTTCAACACTCCGTCCATCATTTCCTTTGGTTTTTGCTTTGTTCGCCATGTGTTGGCAGGGTATGCTCAGACGTGAGTCCCTTGCTCACTTTGCCACTGGATTCAAGCAAGCTTGGCTGAAGACGGCTGAAATGCCAGAAACCGGTCCTAGGAAGCTTGTTTCCGGTCTAGGGCAGACATGGCTTGGCAGTTCGGGCTGGACTGTTCCCATGAGGCACAGGGTCAGACTGATTTGCATATGGCCATGTCTGAACTGGGGTGGCAGAGTGGGCTAAAGAACGATGATGGATTAAACCCAGATCAGTTGACTGGGGGTGAGTGCTTGCAATGTTCAACACTCCGTCCATCATTTCCTTTGGTTTTTGCTTTGTTCGCCATGAGTTGGCAGGGTATGCTCAGACGTGAGTCCCTTGCTCACTTTGCCACTGGATTCAAGCAAGCTTGGCTGAAGACGGCTGAAATGCCAGAAACCGGTCCTAGGAAGCTTGTTTCCGGTCTAGGGCAGACATGGCTTGGCAGTTCGGGCTGGACTGTTCCCATGAGGCACAGGGTCAGACTGATTTGCATATGGCCATGTCTGAACTGGGGTGGCAGAGTGGGCTAAAGAACGATGATGGATTAAACCCAGATCAATTGACTGGGGGTGAGTGCTTGCAATGTTCAACACTCCGTCCATCATTTCCTTTGGTTTTTGCTTTGTTCGCCATGAGTTTGCAGGGTATGCTCAGACGTGAGTCCCTTGCTCACTTTGCCACTGGATTCAAGCAAGCTTGGCTGAAGACGGCTGAAATGCCAGAAACCGGTCCTAGGAAGCTTGTTTCCGGTCTAGGGCAGACATGGCTTGGCAGTTCGGGCTGGACTGTTCCCATGAGGCACAGGGTCAGACTGATTTGCATATGGCCATGTCTGAACTGGGGTGGCAGAGTGGGCTAAAGAACGATGATGGATTAAACCCAGATCAGTTGACTGGGGGTGAGTGCTTGCAATGTTCAACACTCCGTCCATCATTTCCTTTGGTTTTTGCTTTGTTCGCCATGAGTTGGCAGGGTATGCTCAGACGTGAGTCCCTTGCTCACTTTGCCACTGGATTCAAGCAAGCTTGGCTGAAGACGGCTGAAATGCCAGAAACCGGTCCTAGGAAGCTTGTTTCCGGTCTAGGGCAGACATGGCTTGGCAGTTCGGGCTGGACTGTTCCCATGAGGCACAGGGTCAGACTGATTTGCATATGGCCATGTCTGAACTGGGGTGGCAGAGTGGGCTAAAGAACGATGATGGATTAAACCCAGATCAGTTGACTGGGGGTGAGTGCTTGCAATGTTCAACACTCCGTCCATCATTTCCTTTGGTTTTTGCTTTGTTCGCCATGAGTTGGCAGGGTATGCTCAGACGTGAGTCCCTTGCTCACTTTGCCACTGGATTCAAGCAAGCTTGGCTGAAGACGGCTGAAATGCCAGAAACCGGTCCTAGGAAGCTTGTTTCCGGTCTAGGGCAGATATGGCTTGGCAGTTCGGGCTGGACTGTTCCCATGAGGCACAGGGTCAGACTGATTTGCATATGGCCATGTCTGAACTGGGGTGGCAGAGTGGGCTAAAGAACGATGATGGATTAAACCCAGATCAGTTGACTGGGGGTGAGTGCTTGCAATGTTCAACACTCCGTCCATCATTTCCTTTGGTTTTTGCTTTGTTCGCCATGAGTTGGCAGGGTATGCTCAGACGTGAGTCCCTTGCTCACTTTGCCACTGGATTCAAGCAAGCTTGGCTGAAGACGGCTGAAATGCCAGAAACCGGTCCTAGGAAGCTTGTTTCCGGTCTAGGGCAGACATGGCTTGGCAGTTCGGGCTGGACTGTTCCCATGAGGCACAGGGTCAGACTGATTTGCATATGGCCATGTCTGAACTGGGGTGGCAGAGTGGGCTAAAGAACGATGATGGATTAAACCCAGATCAGTTGACTGGGGGTGAGTGCTTGCAATGTTCAACACTCCGTCCATCATTTCCTTTGGTTTTTGCTTTGTTCGCCATGAGTTGGCAGGGTATGCTCAGACGTGAGTCCCTTGCTCACTTTGCCACTGGATTCAAGCAAGCTTGGCTGAAGACGGCTGAAATGCCAGAAACCGGTCCTAGGAAGCTTGTTTCCGGTCTAGGGCAGACATGGCTTGGCAGTTCGGGCTGGACTGTTCCCATGAGGCACAGGGTCAGACTGATTTGCATATGGCCATGTCTGAACTGGGGTGGCAGAGTGGGCTAAAGAACGATGATGGATTAAACCCAGATCAGTTGACTGAGGGTGAGTGCTTGCAATGTTCAACACTCCGTCCATCATTTCCTTTGGTTTTTGCTTTGTTCGCCATGAGTTGGCAGGGTATGCTCAGACGTGAGTCCCTTGCTCACTTTGCCACTGGATTCAAGCAAGCTTGGCTGAAGACGGCTGAAATGCCAGAAACCGGTCCTAGGAAGCTTGTTTCCGGTCTAGGGCAGACATGGCTTGGCAGTTCGGGCTGGACTGTTCCCATGAGGCACAGGGTCAGACTGATTTGCATATGGCCATGTCTGAACTGGGGTGGCAGAGTGGGCTAAAGAACGATGATGGATTAAACCCAGATCAGTTGACTGGGGGTGAGTGCTTGCAATGTTCAACACTCCGTCCATCATTTCCTTTGGTTTTTGCTTTGTTCGCCATGAGTTGGCAGGGTATGCTCAGACGTGAGTCCCTTGCTCACTTTGCCACTGGATTCAAGCAAGCTTGGCTGAAGACGGCTGAAATGCCAGAAACCGGTCCTAGGAAGCTTGTTTCCGGTCTAGGGCAGACATGGCTTGGCAGTTCGGGCTGGACTGTTCCCATGAGGCACAGGGTCAGACTGATTTGCATATGGCCATGTCTGAACTGGGGTGGCAGAGTGGGCTAAAGAACGATGATGGATTAAACCCAGATCAATTGACTGGGGGTGAGTGCTTGCAATGTTCAACACTCCGTCCATCATTTCCTTTGGTTTTTGCTTTGTTCGCCATGAGTTGGCAGGGTATGCTCAGACGTGAGTCCCTTGCTCACTTTGCCACTGGATTCAAGCAAGCTTGGCTGAAGACGGCTGAAATGCCAGAAACCGGTCCTAGGAAGCTTGTTTCCGGTCTAGGGCAGACATGGCTTGGCAGTTCGGGCTGGACTGTTCCCATGAGGCACAGGGTCAGACTGATTTGCATATGGCCATGTCTGAACTGGGGTGGCAGAGTGGGCTAAAGAACGATGATGGATTAAACCCAGATCAGTTGACTGGGGGTGAGTGCTTGCAATGTTCAACACTCCGTCCATCATTTCCTTTGGTTTTTGCTTTGTTCGCCATGAGTTGGCAGGGTATGCTCAGACGTGAGTCCCTTGCTCACTTTGCCACTGGATTCAAGCAAGCTTGGCTGAAGACGGCTGAAATGCCAGAAACCGGTCCTAGGAAGCGTGTTTCCGGTCTAGGGCAGACATGGCTTGGCAGTTCTGGCTGGACTGTTCCCATGAGGCACAGGGTCAGACTGATTTGCATATGGCCATGTCTGAACTGGGGTGGCAGAGTGGGCTAAAGAACGATGATGGATTAAACCCAGATCAATTGACTGAGGGTGAGTGCTTGCAATGTTCATCACTCCGTCCATCATTTCCTTTGGTTTTTGCTTTGTTCGCCATGAGTTGGCAGGGTATGCTCAGACGTGAGTCCCTTGCTCACTTTGCCACTGGATTCAAGCAAGCTTGGCTGAAGACGGCTGAAATGCCAGAAACCGGTCCTAGGAAGCTTGTTTCCGGTCTAGGGCAGACATGGCTTGGCAGTTCGGGCTGGACTGTTCCCATGAGGCACAGGGTCAGACTGATTTGCATATGGCCATGTCTGAACTGGGGTGGCAGAGTGGGCTAAAGAACGATGATGGATTAAACCCAGATCAGTTGACTGGGGGTGAGTGCTTGCAATGTTCAACACTCCATCCATCATTTCCTTTGGTTTTTGCTTTGTTCGCCATGAGTTGGCAGGGTATGCTCAGACGTGAGTCCCTTGCTCACTTTGCCACTGGATTCAAGCAAGCTTGGCTGAAGACGGCTGAAATGCCAGAAACCGGTCCTAGGAAGCTTGTTTCCGGTCTAGGGCAGACATGGCTTGGCAGTTCGGGCTGGACTGTTCCCATGAGGCACAGGGTCAGACTGATTTGCATATGGCCATGTCTGAACTGGGGTGGCAGAGTGGGCTAAAGAACGATGATGGATTAAACCCAGATCAGTTGACTGGGGGTGAGTGCTTGCAATGTTCAACACTCCATCCATCATTTGCTTTGGTTTTTGCTTTGTTCGCCATGAGTTGGCAGGGTATGCTCAGACGTGAGTCCCTTGCTCACTTTGCCACTGGATTCAAGCAAGCTTGGCTGAAGACGGCTGAAATGCCAGAAACCGGTCCTAGGAAGCTTGTTTCCGGTCTAGGGCAGACATGGCTTGGCAGTTCGGGCTGGACTGTTCCCATGAGGCACAGGGTCAGACTGATTTGCATATGGCCATGTCTGAACTGGGGTGGCAGAGTGGGCTAAAGAACGATGATGGATTAAACCCAGATCAGTTGACTGGGGGTGAGTGCTTGCAATGTTCAACACTCCGTGCATCATTTCCTTTGGTTTTTGCTTTGTTCGCCATGAGTTGGCAGGGTATGCTCAGACGTGAGTCCCTTGCTCACTTTGCCACTGGATTCAAGCAAGCTTGGCTGAAGACGGCTGAAATGCCAGAAACCGGTCCTAGGAAGCTTGTTTCCGGTCTAGGGCAGACATGGCTTGGCAGTTCGGGCTGGACTGTTCCCATGAGGCACAGGGTCAGACTGATTTGCATATGGCCATGTCTGAACTGGGGTGGCAGAGTGGGCTAAAGAACGATGATGGATTAAACCCAGATCAGTTGACTGGGGGTGAGTGCTTGCAATGTTCAACACTCCGTCCATCATTTCCTTTGGTTTTTGCTTTGTTCGCCATGAGTTGGCAGGGTATGCTCAGACGTGAGTCCCTTGCTCACTTTGCCACTGGATTCAAGCAAGCTTGGCTGAAGACGGCTGAAATGCCAGAAACCGGTCCTAGGAAGCTTGTTTCCGGTCTAGGGCAGACATGGCTTGGCAGTTCGGGCTGGACTGTTCCCATGAGGCACAGGGTCAGACTGATTTGCATATGGCCATGTCTGAACTGGGGTGGCAGAGTGGGCTAAAGAACGATGATGGATTAAACCCAGATCAATTGACTGGGGGTGAGTGCTTGCAATGTTCAACACTCCGTCCATCATTTCCTTTGGTTTTTGCTTTGTTCGCCATGAGTTGGCAGGGTATGCTCAGACGTGAGTCCCTTGCTCACTTTGCCACTGGATTCAAGCAAGCTTGGCTGAAGACGGCTGAAATGCCAGAAACCGGTCCTAGGAAGCTTGTTTCCGGTCTAGGGCAGACATGGCTTGGCAGTTCGGGCTGGACTGTTCCCATGAGGCACAGGGTCAGACTGATTTGCATATGGCCATGTCTGAACTGGGGTGGCAGAGTGGGCTAAAGAACGATGATGGATTAAACCCAGATCAGTTGACTGGGGGTGAGTGCTTGCAATGTTCAACACTCTGTCCATCATTTCCTTTGGTTTTTGCTTTGTTCGCCATGAGTTGGCAGGGTATGCTCAGACGTGAGTCCCTTGCTCACTTTGCCACTGGATTCAAGCAAGCTTGGCTGAAGACGGCTGAAATGCCAGAAACCGGTCCTAGGAAGCGTGTTTCCGGTCTAGGGCAGACATGGCTTGGCAGTTCTGGCTGGACTGTTCCCATGAGGCACAGGGTCAGACTGATTTGCATATGGCCATGTCTGAACTGGGGTGGCAGAGTGGGCTAAAGAACGATGATGGATTAAACCCAGATCAATTGACTGAGGGTGAGTGCTTGCAATGTTCATCACTCCGTCCATCATTTCCTTTGGTTTTTGCTTTGTTCGCCATGAGTTGGCAGGGTATGCTCAGACGTGAGTCCCTTGCTCACTTTGCCACTGGATTCAAGCAAGCTTGGCTGAAGACGGCTGAAATGCCAGAAACCGGTCCTAGGAAGCTTGTTTCCGGTCTAGGGCAGACATGGCTTGGCAGTTCGGGCTGGACTGTTCCCATGAGGCACAGGGTCAGACTGATTTGCATATGGCCATGTCTGAACTGGGGTGGCAGAGTGGGCTAAAGAACGATGATGGATTAAACCCAGATCAGTTGACTGGGGGTGAGTGCTTGCAATGTTCAACACTCCGTCCATCCTTTCCTTTGGTTTTTGCTTTGTTCGCCATGAGTTGGCAGGGTATGCTCAGACGTGAGTCCCTTGCTCACTTTGCCACTGGATTCAAGCAAGCTTGGCTGAAGACGGCTGAAATGCCAGAAACCGGTCCTAGGAAGCTTGTTTCCGGTCTAGGGCAGACATGGCTTGGCAGTTCGGGCTGGACTGTTCCCATGAGGCACAGGGTCAGACTGATTTGCATATGGCCATGTCTGAACTGGGGTGGCAGAGTGGGCTAAAGAACGATGATGGATTAAACCCAGATCAGTTGACTGGGGGTGAGTGCTTGCAATGTTCAACACTCCGTCCATCATTTCCTTTGGTTTTTGCTTTGTTCGCCATGAGTTGGCAGGGTATGCTCAGACGTGAGTCCCTTGCTCACTTTGCTACTGGATTCAAGCAAGCTTGGCTGAAGACGGCTGAAATGCCAGAAACCGGTCCTAGGAAGCTTGTTTCCGGTCTAGGGCAGACATGGCTTGGCAGTTCGGGCTGGACTGTTCCCATGAGGCACAGGGTCAGACTGATTTGCATATGGCCATGTCTGAACTGGGGTGGCAGAGTGGGCTAAAGAACGATGATGGATTAAACCCAGATCAGTTGACTGGGGGTGAGTGCTTGCAATGTTCAACACTCCGTCCATCATTTCCTTTGGTTTTTGCTTTGTTCGCCATGAGTTGGCAGGGTATGCTCAGACGTGAGTCCCTTGCTCACTTTGCTACTGGATTCAAGCAAGCTTGGCTGAAGACGGCTGAAATGCCAGAAACCGGTCCTAGGAAGCTTGTTTCCGGTCTAGGGCAGACATGGCTTGGCAGTTCGGGCTGGACTGTTCCCATGAGGCACAGGGTCAGACTGATTTGCATATGGCCATGTCTGAACTGGGGTGGCAGAGTGGGCTAAAGAACGATGATGGATTAAACCCAGATCAGTTGACTGGGGGTGAGTGCTTGCAATGTTCAACACTCCGTCCATCATTTCCTTTGGTTTTTGCACTGTTAGACCTGGCACCATTGGCGTGGGTCTCCCTTCAGTTTTTTGCTACATGTTTTGCTGGTCTAGATGCTTTTGGGCACTGTGCCACTGCTATTCAGTGCCACATTGCAAGTGCTCCCTATTGTAAAGTGTTGTATTGGATTAGTGACTCCATGATTGGTTTATTTGATTTACTTGTCAGACCCTAATACAGTGCACCATGTGTGCCCAGGGCGTGTAAATCAAATGCTGCTGGTGGGATTGCAGCACTGGTTGTGCCACCCACAAAAGCAGCTTGTAAAGTGTGTCTCAGGCCTGCCATTGCTGGGCCTGTGTGCAGTCTGTGACTGCCATGTGGACTTGGCAAGTGCACCCACTTGCCAGTCACTAACCCTTCCTTTTTCTACATATTAATCACCCCTAAGGTAGGCCCAAGGGCAGGGTGCATTGTATGTAAAAGGTAGGACATGCCCTGGTGTGTGTGACATGTCCGGATAGTGAATTACAGCCAATTTCGTTTTTCACTATTGCGAGGCTACCTGTTCCCATAGGCCAGAATGGGCAGTTTGATTAGAACATCTTACAATCCTAACTGACTCAGGGAACTAGGTAGAAATTTGAGTTTAGTATGCCTGAACTCAGAATGATAAAATACATATTTTAGTGAAGTTGGTTTTAACATTCTGTGTTTGAAAATGCCACTTTTTAGAAAGAAGGTATTTTCTTGCCTAGCCATCCAAGCCTGCCTCTGCTAGGTTGTGTATTCCATGTCTGATTTGTGAGTGACAGGGGCTGGGGTGGCTCCAGGAGACAGGGTGTGTCAGCACAAGGCTGAATAGACCTATCTGCATGAGGAGTGGTGAGAGGAGTAGCACCTGGGTCTGAATAGGGCTGTGCCTGCCTTCCAGAATGCTGGCTCCAGCTCCTGTGGTGCGTCTGATGACCCTGTCCCACACGGTCAAAGAAAAGAAGGAGTCCGGTAAACAAAGTGCTCCAGGACTGCACAGAACTGGTTTGGACTAGGTACAGACACTCTCTGCCTTCAGAGACAAAGGATTTTGGTGTATAAAAGGGGGGACCCAAACCCCAGAACTTTAGATCACTTCTGGGAATCAAGACGACTCTTTGCCAAGGAAGCTGAAGGAGGAGACTTTCCCTGTGCTGTGCTGTTGGGGTTGGCCTGCAGTGATTACTTTATTGCCAAGGAAAGGAGAAAAGGTACTTTGTATGTACTTTTGCAATCTTGAAGAAGAATCTTCAAGGGCTTGAAC
Source organism: Triturus cristatus (assembly GCF_964204655.1). Taxonomy (NCBI): domain Eukaryota; kingdom Metazoa; phylum Chordata; class Amphibia; order Caudata; family Salamandridae; genus Triturus; species Triturus cristatus. The sequence continues at coordinate 1,181,337,146 of NC_140581.1, read as the reverse complement.
TGTGCTTGCCTCCTGCCTGAAGTCTCAGGGATGCAAGACTTCACCCCCAGCTCCCCTGGATTCCCTTGCTGTGGAATTTTGCCTGCAGAGAGGTGCCTACTGTTGTTTGGGCCCTCTGAGAAGACTGTGTGTTGCTGGGAGCTGGAAGCGCGACCCAGCGAGGACAAGCGTGTCGCTGCCGCAGCAGTTGCCGTCGCATCGCCAAAGAAGCGTGCCACCGCTGCAGCTGTTCACCGCCGCATCATCGGCGAAGCGCGTCGCATCACCGGAGAAGCGTGTCGCCGCTGCAGAGGTCACCGTCGCATCACCGGAGGAGCATGTCGCAGGGCCTGTTGCGGCTCAGAAGTTACCGAGTTCGACGCACAACCGTCGGGCGTGCACGCATCGCATCCAACGTTGTCGCATTGCATCAAGACGCCATTTTCTCGCATCGCACCAGATCGTCGCATCACATCGAGGAGCCATCTTGTCGCATCGCACCGGATCACAGTAAGAAACCGACGAATCACCTCCTCTCCAGTAAGGAACCAACGTATCACCTCCCCTGCGCTGCAGTAAGGGACCGACGCATCACCTCCCCTGAAGCAAGGAACCGACGCATCACCTTCCCTACGACCCTTTTGTTTGTATTGCGTGACGCATCCAAGGTACTTTGAGAGTAAAGTGTCGCATTTACCACCTACATTGAAGTAAGCCATTTTCTATCATTTTAGAGACTATTTTTGATTACAGTATTGTGGATTTTTTTATTTTGTCCTTGTGTTAAGTCTAGTAAAGATTACTTATTTTTCTAAACTCGTGTGGTGTCCATTTGTAGTGTTTTCACTGTATTACAGTATGTGTTCACAAATGCTTTGCACACTGCCTCTGAGATAAGCCTGTGTGCTCGTGCCAAGCTACCAAGGGGGGTGAGCAGGGGTTATTTTAGAAGTGTACCCCCTTACCCTAACTAAAAGCAAGGGTCCCTAGTTGGTTAAAGGTACCTACCTCTGCCAACTAGAGACCCCCAGTTCTAACAGGTACCCTTATCAGTCCCTAGTATATGGGGTACACCATGTACCCAGGGCATAGGTACCCCAGAGGCCTCCCATGGGCTGAAGCATGTATTATGCCACCCATAAGAGGCCATTCAAAATGACACAAAAGGTCTGCTACAGCAGCCTGTGTAAGCTGGTGCTTGCACCACTTACTTAGATAAGGGTTCACTATATATATCTAAATCACTACACTTACAAACCTATCAGTCACCCCTATGGCAGGCCTTATCAGTCCTGAAGGCAGGGTGCTGGGTTTTATGTGAGAGGGTGCCCCTGCATGAGCAGAGCCACTCTGCAGCCTTCGGAGACCATTCTCCGGGGTTGTCTGTGATGCAGCCAGACATATAGATTAAGTTGCATTATAACCTTGTGGTAAATGCTAACTTTAAAACTTCTGCTTAGAAACATGTCGTGTTTGGTGTAAAACACCTTGGAATCATACCTCCACACCAGTAACTGGTGTGGGAGGTATGATTCCACCCTTGTGAAACCACTACTATGGGTCACCGGTCTACCCGGTACCAGCTTTCTCGACCCGGGCAGCACAAAATGGACGCTGTCAACCATAGACACGATTCTGCTCTCCTGCTGCTGATCCGAGCTCGAGAAGAGGAACGCATTACAATAGACATCCTGTCACAGGGAGATGTGACCACCTCCCAGACAGGGTTTAGTGTATTGGGGCTGGGTGGGTGCACTCTGAGAGTGCCAGAAAGTCTTCCATGGGGGCACATTTGGTGTCCCCGTGCATAGTCCAGCTCAAATCAGTTCTGGGAGCCATTGGCTCCTGCTCTGGCGCGCAACTGGACAAAGGACATGGGTGTAGCCACCCCTCTGTCCTGCCCCTTCCCGTGGGTGTAAAGTGGGTTACCTGGCTACAGGACTTTAGATTTTACCTGGACAAGATTCTACTAAGAGGAAACCAAGTACTTCTACTGCCTGCACGACGCTGGACGAGTGAAGAATCTCCCTTGGTGTAAAGGAGTTACTCCCCTGCACTAGTAGTCACCTAAGTGCAGCTGCCCAGCTTGCATCTCCCGAGCTCCTGAGGATTCCAAAGATTGTAGCACCACAGGAGGTGGGTTTCTGAAGGTCCCTGAGGTTGATCTGCCGTCTCAGTAATTCTAAGACCAGTATCCCTCGTGGGGATCGCGTGACCCGAACCCCTCTGCACCCTGTACATTTGCAAGTGCATATGCTTGTTGGCGACCCCTGAGCTTGTGAATTGGACTCCGAGTAGTCCTGACCCCGAGCAGTATATGCACTGAAGAAATCTCACCTCCTCACACTGAGTGCTCCTTGGGCTGGTGCTTTGCAGACTTGCTTGAGGTCTCCTCGCGATACCTGGTCTGTTGGCCTGAGGGTCCTGGTGAGGGTCACCTTGTTTGTTCTTGGGCTTCCCTGGTTGCTCCAGATGTGCCCTAACTCCACATTGCTTGGAGAGTCCCCTGGACCTTGCTGGTTCACACCGTAACCTGTTTGTCCTTCCTGCGTGGGTTGCATTGGCCAAGGCTTGTTGATGCTCCAGCCAGACATCGACCCCTAAGCACTTGACATCCTTCATGGGGCAGCTCACCTCCAGATCCTGGTTGTCCCCGGCGTCCCCTGGTCCCCGTGGCTGCAGAGTCAAGCATCCCTTCTTCACACCTGAAGCACCCGACATCTGTGGGCATTCGACTGCCGAGCCCCTGAAGTGACCCAGACTCTGTCCCCTCTGCTTTTAGGTTCCTCTCACCTAGAATCCAGGCTTGGATTCCACCGGACACTCTTCACCTTCCTGGCAGCAGTACTTCTTTGCAGCTCTCCATTGACCCCTATGCACCCGGCTCCTCTGGGATAGGTAACACGGGTACCTCGGTACTCACTGGTGGGTTGGCCCTAGAACCTCTCATGTTCCAAAGGGTTTGCTTGAAGTCCTTGTAGAAGTGTCCTTAAACTATAACTTTGCAACAGCGACTTTCCCATAGAGTTGTGCGGAGCACCCGGTCGAGTTTCCACACTGCACCCGTCGTCCTCCGCAGGCTCCCTGCGTCACTGCCTTGGGTGGTTCCTTGGGGTCCCAGCGATTCTACGTGCTCTAGGCACTTTGTCTAGTCAAGTTGTGATTTTTATACCTTTATTAGTATATGGTTGGGTCTGCATCTGGAGCCCGCTGTGTATTGTGCTACTTACGAATGTTTTATTGATTCAGTATTGTGTGCTTTGTGTTCTAATCTCGTGTAGAGACTAGTAGAGAGTGTAATAATAATAAATACATACCTAATGTATGGTTCTCCTTTCATTTAGTCATTCAGGAGGTGATAATCTGGTAAAACAAACTGCTTTAAATTCCTTCAAGATTAAGCCTGAAGGCTGCTCTCCACAGCTACCACTAGGATAGCTTTCTAAAGGTTATCTTTGACCTCATACATCATAAGGGTCGTGTGGACTGGTACAGGGTGCCCACTTTAACTAGTGGACAGCATATACCAGTCCACCTTCTCACATAGGGTAGGTTAGATTAGGTAGTGTTAGGTAGTGTAGTTAGTAGTTTGAACACGTAATAGGTTTTCGTTACTTTTTTAATTCGCATTCTTCAATACTTTGGGGTGGGTGGGTGAGTTTTGGTTTTATCAATTTTTTAAACAATTTAATTTAAAAAATCAATTTATGTGTTATATGACTTGTTACCTTAGTTTATGTGTAGATTAAGTATGTGTATGTCCATTGTGCATTGATGTGTTAAGGGGGGTGGGGGCTGATGTTTTAGTGGTCTAACGTGATTCATGTGTAGCATAGGATAAGTTAAGTTAAGTTATGTAGGTAAGTCATAGTTAGGCTGTAGGTTTTTGGATTATTTAAGATAATGAACTTTGTTAGATGTATAACTAGTTTTAAATACAGTTTTAATTGTTATTCAAATGAAAGATTAGCCATATATACTCTTGTTCATTGATGGGGAGCATTACAGTTCACATAGTTCTGGTTTTGACTGATTAGGCACATGCAATGAAATTTGGATTGTGTGTTTGTGTGAGTTGGCGTAGCACATTTAGAATGGTGAAGCATCATTTGTCTGACATTGGACATGTGATTTCAACACTTGAGTTTCAACAGTTTGGGGCAGACACTCTTGGTAGTTGTCATACATGAGACTGTCATTTTTCACCTTGCAATGCTGAGAACATGTACATGTCTATGTAACAGGATTCACTGACATCAATGTTGAGTGCTATTCTATTTGTGAAATTAGGTGTTATTTCTTCTACAGATGGACAACACATACACACTCCACATTAGCAGGTTAGGTGTTGTTTGACCTATTTTATGAAAATGCTCAACAAGATAATGTATTGCAAGTGGTAAATTAAGGGCTACTGCTCACCACAATGGCTGCACCATAGTGCTAGGCTGTCTGCATTGAGGGGACAATTGTTCATGTGTAGGAAGGGACACCTTCTTGCACATACACAATAAATGTCATTTTGATTCTTCTTTGTGAGCTGCACAATGCAACACACATGGCAACACCATCAACATGAAATTGCATATTTGAACATTTATCATCATTTGGGAAATGTCAGAGCAGGTTCCACCTAGTCTTCTTTTTTGCTCAGCAACATATTTACACAACCCTTGTGAATATGTGGCAGCATCAACACTCACTTGGTGTTGCAATTGAACACCCACATGAACACCCATTGCCTGAACCTTTCACAATGAGTATGGTGTGAATGTGCAACATATCTACAAATCTGCATGAAGCCTAATGAAGAAGCTTAACTCTACCTTATGAATGAGCCAAAGACCATATCGTCACAACAATTTCCTTGGGGGGGTGGGATTTGGCTTGGAAGAATTCCTCTTTGTGTGTATGGTCCGTGCCATGGGTCTTGATTTGTATATTCACATGCAACAGCTGAGACTTCATTTGACTTGAGAGTTTTTGAAAAATTCCTAAAGCCGGGAATGCTTCATTGGCATAAGGTTACCCACGGTAGGCATATGGATACACAAAATAGTTTGTTTTTTTCAGGATTTGCTACGGTGACTTTTCAAATTTCAATGCATGCAGCTTTTCTGGAACACACAGAGGGGCAGATTTACAAGCCTATTGTCGCAGGTGCGTCCCGTTGCTTGATACACCGGCAGCACAACCTGCTGAGTGATATTTACAAGCACAGGTAAAGCCACTCTGCGTGACTTTACATGTGCTTGTAAATATCGCCCCTTTTCATGCAACATTTTGCATGTTAGGGGTATGACATGGGTGTTGCTGTGGGTGTAGACACACAACACCCATGTCCACTAATGCATTTCCTGATTTACAAGCAAGCGGAAATCTGGAAATGCATCAGAATGCTACGCCACCCTAGGGATTGTGCATCGAGGTGCAACATGGAGAATTTTTTTTATTTCTCCTCTTTTTTTACTCTTTCAAAGTGTGCTGCATTCTACAGCACTCATTGGATGAGAAAATCCCCTCAATTGATTATTTATATGCAGGAAGGTGCCCCTTCCTGCAAAAAAGCAAGCTCCCCACAATACAGGCATCCTTACACCACGGTGCAAGGATGCCTGCGCCGGCGCATGGCAGCGGTTTGTGTGCCAGCAAAGGGTGAAGCACAGAAATGCAACATATTGTTGTAAATATGTTGCATCCCTGTGCTTCGAAACTAACGCAGCGCGGCACAGCAAAATGACTTGCAGCACCACGCTGCGTTGGATTCCCGAGAATCTGCCACTAGAAATTTGTGCACAGTGGATATGGTTTACATGTTGTACAACAGGAGGCAGTTGGACAAATGTGACATGGAGTGGTGTGGTACTTTGTACGCGGCATTTAAGGACATAGCAGGGCTGTTTTGGCATGTGCAATGTGTGATTGGCCTATGTAATTTAATTACATTCTGGATAGGTAGAACTGGGGACAGGTCCCAATACATCTAGATTAACCCAGTAGACTGGTGCATAGGTATATATCTAGCTGTGGCCACCACCATGACCTATAACTCACATATTTGCACTTGTTGTGACTTACCCACTGACTCTTGTTGGTTTATGTATTCTGCCCTGTCCTGAGATTCCAGTCACCAATTCCACCGAAATTACAGCTGCCACTCGCTTTTCTAAGGCATTCAACACCTTGGTGCCGATTCCTATCTGGTTAAACCCGGGTACGAATGGTCGTACGGAGCGTATGCTCCGTACGACTCGTACCCGGGAAATGCACCTTACAAACCAGCAAGTTCGATTCGTACAGAAATACAATTTCCGAACGAATCGTTAAAAACTACGTGTGACGAAAAAATACCCACAATTCCGATTCGGGACATCGCGTACGTGACGTCCGGACGGAGTCAGGCAGCGTTCTACGGACCAGCAAGTACGATTCGTGCCTACGTCACTCCGCACGGATCATTTTTTACGGCAGCCAAAAACTCCCGGGAAAGTGAGGACGAAGCGAAGAAGGAGCAGCGGGACGCGATGGACAGCCATGGACCCCATCCTACGTGTCATCCCGGCCCTCCTAGCCTATGACCTCGTGCACAGAAACCGATGCAGACGCCGCAGAAGGTCAGCACAACACCCAGGGGAAAAGGGGAGGCAAGGGGCAGGAAACATAACCTCCACCAAATTTGTCAAGTACCATATACTGTCCTAACATTACCTCCAGGGTCTGGTCACTTCGGGCGGCGTGTCCACCAATCCCCGTGTACGCGTACCAGTCAGCACTACAATGGTGGTATGGGCCGTAAGCACGCCCTCAGAGTGTGGGTACGGCCCGTACCACCATTGGAGTGGTGATGTAGGGCTACGCATGGTACGCGCCGTACCACCATTGGAGTGGTGATGTAGGGGTACGCGTGGTATGGGCCGTACCCACGCTCTGAGGGCGTAGGTACGGCTCGTACCACCATTGGAGTGTTGAAGTAGGTGTACGCGTGGTACGGGCCGTACCCACGCCCTCAGAGCGTGGGTACGGCCCGTACCACCATTGGAGTGGCGATGTAGGGGTACGCGTGGTACGGGCCGTACCCACGCTCTGAGTGCGTGGGTACGGCCCATACCACCATTGGAGTGGTGATGTAGGGGTACGTGCCGTACCCACGCCCTCAGAGTGTGGGTATGGCCCGTAACACGTGTACACCTACTTCACCACTCCAATGGTGGTACGAGCCGTACCCACGCCCTCAGAGCGTGGGTACGGCCCATACCACGCGTACCCCTACATCGCCACTCCAATGGTGGTACGGACCGTACCCACGCTCTGAGGGCGTGGGTACGGGGCATACCACGCGTACCCCTACATCACAACTACAATGGTGGTACGGGCCGTACCCACGCTCTGAGGGCGTGGGTACGGCGCGTACCCTTACATCACCACTACAATGGTGGTACGGGCCGTACCCAAGCCCTCAGAGCGGGGGTACGGACCGCATCACCCGTACCTCTAGGGCACCAGTACATTAGTGATACAAGGTGTACACACGCCACTAATGTTGGCTTAGGGCCTGGTGCAGCATATAACCAGTATATTGGGGTGTGTACATGGCCAGGACAGCAGTGTACAGCACCAAGGGTGCGGGTGGGTGGGTGGATGTCTGCCAAGGAGTCCCAGCAGTGGACATAGACATGTGAGGGGTGGGTGCAGAGGACTCCCAGCAGTGGACAGACATATGAGGGGTGGGTGCATATCACTCCCAGCAGTGGACAGAGACATGTGAGGGGTGGGTGCAGAGGACTCCCAGCAGTGCCCAGACATATGAGGGGTGGGTGCATATCACTCCCAGCAGTGGCCAGAGACATGTGAGGGGTGGGTGCAGAGGACTCCCAGCAGTGGACAGACACATGTGAGGGGTGGGTGCAGAGGACTCCCAGCAGTGGCCAGACATATGAGGGGTGGGTGCATATCACTCCCAGCAGTGGCCAGAGACATGTGAGGGGTGGGTGCAGAGGACTCCCAGCAGTGGACAGACACATGTGAGGGGTGGGTGCAGAGGACTCCCAGCAGTGGACAGAGACATGTGAGGGGTGGGTGCAGAGGACTCCCAGCAGTGCCCAGACATATGAGAGGTGGGTGCATATCACTCCCAGCAGTGGACAGAGACATGTGAGGGGTGGGTGCAGAGGACTCCCAGCAGTGGACAGACACATGTGAGGGGTGGGTGCAGAGGACTCCCAGCAGTGGACAGAGACATGTGAGGGGTGGGTGCAGAGGACTCCCAGCAGTGGACAGACATATGAGGGGTGGGTGCATATCACTCCCAGCAGTGGACAGAGACATGTGAGGGGTGGGTGCAGAGGACTCCCAGCAGTGCCCAGACATATGAGGGGTGGGTGCATATCACTCCCAGCAGTGGCCAGGGACATGTGAGGGGTGGGTGCAGAGGACTCCCAGCAGTGGACATACACATGTGAGGGGTGGGTGCAGAGGACTCCCAGCAGTGGACAGAGACATGGGTGTGTGTACATCATGATCAGATGAGCACAACTCCATGGGTGTATGTACGCATTCCTAATGTTCGACTATGTTGATAGTTTCATAACAACACATCACTGACAGCAGTGTCCCACTCCCATGAGGATGGATGTCCTTCCCCCACTGCATGACACAACACATGTGGGTGTGAGGACAAATGACACATGCATACCCACCCCTGGCGGATGCAGCACTATACACACACAGAGATCATGCCACAAGACTGTATACTCATGTCAATGGCCACTACACTAAGAGAGCCAAAGGGAACACACACTGTCATGCACATCCCAGGACTGATAGGAATGTACAGGTGCCGGGACAGCCACCAAGATGTTGCCCCTCATGGAAGGAATAGGGTGGACTTCCCACAGATACAATGCCCACAATTGTCAGTCAGGTGCTCAAATACCCTGCAGAACAAGTACCAAATGTGTGCTAGGCTGGGATAGCACACATGCATAATGTGGAAAATGCTGATTGTCGCCATTAAGGCATGACAACATACTCAATACACAAGTACAGTGACTAGCAAGGATGGCACAGAGGATGCAGCCGGAGACATTACTGAGCAGGCATGGCCATAGTTGAAGGGGTCAGTCACCAACAAAGGAAATTTAGACACAGGTCAGCACTACAAAAGTGCAACTCCCTGCAGGGTAGATGTCAGGTGCCACAGAGGAAGGAACAGTCCTTGGGACAATGTCTCCAAACACAAATAGCACACACAACCAAATATACCTTGCAGAGACATTGTGATGGCAGGCAGATACCATGGTCCACCCCATTAGCATCAGACGACAACTTTCTCCTGACACATAACACATTACCACCACCCCAACTCCAGGACCATCAGCACCCACATCAATACCTGAAATGCAAAAGTGTTCAAACGGAAAACAAAATGCTTTATTCAGCATTAAATGAAAAAGTAGTTAACGACACTATTAACAAAGGCACATGGCCAGTCCAGATCTTAAGTCCTTGGGGGGGACACATGGCCACGCGTCTCCCCTAGCTTGCCTGCACATTAGAACCCGCAGGTTCCTCGACTGGGGGGGGCATCATGTGGGGAAGGTCCAGGCACCACAGGGACAGGAGGTGGAAGGGTAGGTGTGGTGGGTGCAGGACCGGACGCCTCCACCACAGGGGGTGGGGCAGCGCCAAAGTTGGAGGTCAGTTCGGCGCTGCACACTGATGCCAGGTCGTCATGCGTCTCCCCTTCACCTGAAGACAACACAGCCTCAAAGGAGGGGGGGGAGGGTCGGCGTGATGGGGTGCAGTGCTACTGGGGGAGGGAGAGACAGGGGGGGCTCAACTCCCCTACCCGTGGAGTGCCGTTCCCGTTTGCGGGCTGGAGAGACAGAGGGGCTGAGGCCTAGCACAGCCAAGTAGGCCTCTTTCTCTGGAGGTGTGGTAGGGGAGCCGAGGGGAGTGCCTTTGGAGGGACTGGTTAGTGCGCCATGCGGCCTCGGACTGTGGCTGCGTGTATGCCTGTGTGCCCCAGACCCAGTGGGTGTGCCCTCATCCCCCTGAGTGTGAGTGCCAGGAGGAGTGCGCTTGCTCTTACGTGGTGGTGTGCTGGCTGTGTCTGGTGGGCTGCGTGCTTGTGAATGTCTGTGTGTGCTTGGGACAGGTATGGGAGTGGGAAGTGTGGATGGTGCAGGGGTAGGGGGGGACGAAGCGCTGCAGGAGACTCACTGCTGCCGTCAGTGAAGAGTCCATGGACCTCAGCAACATCCGTTGGTCAGACATCGCTGATGACATGCCCTCCATGTACGACACCATCTGCGTCATCATTCGGGTCTGGCAATGGAGGACATTCAGCAGCGATGTCTGTCCAACCTGCAACTGACGCAGAATGTCCACAGACTCTGCAGTGAGGGCAGCAGGGGGTACAGGGGCAGGGGGTGCGGTGCCTGGCACGAAGGAGACACGGTGTTGCCTAGCACGGACAGAAGGGACCAGAGCAACTGGGAGGGCGGTGATGGGAATGGAGGGGGCGGTGACAGATGTAGTGCTGCTGCCAGGTGTCGTAGCAGCCTCCGCCCCCTGGAGGAGTTCAGCATCGGACCCGTCTGCGTCGTAGTCAGTGTTGTCACTAGACAGGTCCTCCGCCTGACTCCCCTCGCCCTCCGTGCCACTTGCTCCCGCAGACTCCGCAGCAGTGGTGGCAGCGGTGCTGGATCCCTCCTCCACGTCCGTGCAGGTGTCTCCCTCGGTGTCCTCCGATGATGCTGTGGGCAAGGTGAAGAGCCAGAAAATAATCAGTCACCTGTATACAACAGACACATGAGTCACAATTAAAATGTCACAGTGCATATCAGGAAATGCATCATGAGTAACATCTAGAATAGTCCGCACATATGTAACCCTGCACTCCCCAGTTGGTTGACCCACCATGACACTTGGAAACAATGGAGATCATGACACAACAGCAAATAACTTGATATCGAATTATACTGAGAAGCTAGTGTCTGGGGACAGTTGAGCACAGCAAGAATATGAATCCATGCCACCTCTTGTTCACTGTGAACGAAACAGTATTGGTGCACCCAAGGCCAAATAACACACCTCAATACTGAAGGTGTCCCCACACTCTGAGACCTGCGAGTACTTAGGAAACCATAGCCAAAAACATTGCAAACCCTTGGGACTCACAACACCTTACACAATGTACATGTTTAGAATGTGTGAATGTGCCACTTTGTGAACAGAAGACACATCTGCCTGCATAACAGAAGTCACACAATGATGTGCACACAAAAATACTTTTATACAGTCATTGTATGAGCTGGCAGCCGAATTCTAAAAAGCCACTGTAAATAATAAATGGTGTATAAGTAAGTACATATACATGGCACCACGGTGGTCTGGATGACTTGACACTCGTAAGTTCGTATCAGCAACAACCAAGGACTTACACACATGCAAACACACTGTGTGAACATGGATATGTATATTCAGAAGACAAGTGGTAATCAAACTGTGCCTTCCAGTGAAATGTGCCTGCGTGTCCACGGAAAGTGTAAAAGTACTTTCTTTTGCACTTCCCTGGGAGACATCTGTCATGCAGGCACATTATTGTCCTTCACAACCAACTAGCAAAAAGAAGCATAGGAAAAATGCAGACATGTTGACAAGTGTAGTGAGTGCCAAGGTATAATACTTATTGACTGAAAACTTGATTCATGCCACCTGTCACATGGCCATCCTTACCATGATGACACAGTTGGCAACACATCTGACCCACTGCCTGTCATGTGGAGTGGCACACATGTCCAAACACAGGACAATGCATTAGCTAATGGGCCTGCAATGTGTCTGGATAAGGAGCACCTGCACTGAGGAGACACCCTCATGGCAAGCAAGAATGTCCACACAGATGTCAGCACACACAGACCAAACTATGTAGCATCTCGACCACACACTGGTGGCAAAAATGGATGAGCATGAGCCATGTATTTCCATTTTTGACACATGCTGCAAATCACAAACATTAAACCCAGCAAAACCTGACTGGGTCACTGCATGTTGAGTGTCCAGACAATTATCACACACAGGTCAGACACGGCAAAGAGACATAAGGTTTGGACAAGTAGGCCTTGCCCGCACAAACCCCCCATACCTGAGACAATGTGATTGAGACAGATCAAGAAGTGACACCTCTTAATCTGGGTTTACTCCAATGTGCATCACGAATTCCTAAATGTACTCCACATCACCTTGTGAGGCTGCCAACACATATTTGTGACCAACAACCATCAACAGATAGTTGTACATAGACACACAGGCACTGCCCAGTGTGAGGATGCACAAGCTAAATGGGGTCAGCATGTACAATGGGCACATGTAGCACACTTCAGAGAAATACAAACGAGGGCAGGGAACTATGCCACAGAGGCCAAACCATGCTGAACACATAGAGAATGGGCACAGTGTTGGATGACACGTATGATTCAGAGGCAAGGGTGTCTTAGGGGACTGTAGTGGGAACACAGCTCCATTGTCCTGGAATTATCTGACTGTAACCTGAGCTACCGTCCCTGCACTATGCATATCTCCCTCTCATGCACATCATGTCTGAGGCCACAACATTGTTAATGCATGCTGCAAGTCTGTTCATTAGAAAACTCACACTCCTATGTTGAGACTCAGCATCAGTGCCAACTAACATGGACACCCAAATGACTGTACAGGACAGGGCACAGGCAAGGTAACAACACATGTCTCAGATACCCCCTCCCCACATGATGCAGAAAGCAATGTGCACTTGGATTAACTGGCAGCCTAGATGACCATGTGCAATAGTGATTACACACAGACCAGGGAAAACATGTCATTTAGGGGAAGGGAGGAGGAACAGCCCCGTTTGACTTTGGGGAACATGATATGCACTGCACAAATTAACCCTCGCTGTGTATCCAGGCAACTGAGCACTTACAAAAGCTGGTGACACACAACAAACACACATGTACCTACCCCCTTCCTGCTGCTGCAACTCCTGTAACTGCCTATCCAACTCAGGGAAGACCACCACCAGGACACGCTTCATCTGTTGGGTCAGTCGTCGGCCCCCGCCGTGCTTGTGTGGAGGTGAGTCCTTGAGCTGCCACCGGGCGATCCTCCGGGTCCAGCACCGGATGTCCTGCCAGCGTTTCCTCACCTGGGCGAGGCGCCGACTGCGACCCTCCACAGATCTCACTACACCTGCTCCATGTCACAGAGAGATACATTTGAACATCTTTGATATTTAGAACAGGGCATATTATGCTGGCAACCAATTGCACCTTTCTCATAGGAACATTAGCCTATGTGGAAGCCCCAAAGCAGTACATGGCATTGAAAGTACACAGGTGGCATAAGGGGTGCAACACACTCCATGATCATGGCACACGCTGTGCATCACATGCAACACCAGGCTGATGGACAGCACCTCCAAGCAGTCACATGCTGCAGGCCACTGACGCAACCTCAGCAGAGTACACAGACACACACAGGCACAGATCAATCACCTGCCATTGGCAACAGCGGATACAAACCTCACTCTGCACATGTGCCACTTGCCTGTGGGGTGTCATAGGTGTGGTGCTAGCTCAGCAAGTCAGACACTCTGCACGGCTTACTTAAACCCCTCAGATGGGTGGAGCTGTTGCCTCCTCCATGCAGCTGGGGTGCAACACTCCACATAGACACTCACCCACATGACAAGGAACAGTCACACACATCAATGTCCGGGGGGCGTACACATCATTTGGACACTCTCAGCACAGCTCCACTCAACTCACACACATCTGTGGGTACAGTCACCTGTCACACAGGGGGGCCAGGGAATCACCTCTGGACAATAGGACAAAATTCGGCATAAGGATTGGGTAGGCTGAATGTGCCATGCACTACGCAGTGAATGTCACAGTAAGCACAATGCAAGTGAGGAGTGCACACAGGAACTACATCATGCTCTGCATGGGAGACATAAGCCATTCCCCCCCCTGGGACCCACGCTAAACAACATTGCATGTCTGTCACACCTGGACACAATGCCAGAAGTGACAGTCACAAAAAAGGGGCACAGTCAAAGCTAGTGGAGTCAGCACTCACCTGCTCCCCTGGTCTCCCATACAGGCTGGGGTACTGTGGGAGGATGACATCAAGCAATGCCTCATTCTCCTCATGGCTGAAAGGCTGGGCCCTCTCCACAGTCCCTGACATGGTCCCAGAGGAATCACAAGCAGCAGCAGTGGTGTCGAGTGTAAGGTAGTGTAGGCAAGTGCCCTCTCATGGGTTCTGGCTGACTTATATCTGCCTTACTGGGCTGTTTCATTTACAGGAGTACAGAGTGATTGGTCAGTCTCATTTGCATCCTACGTTTCCTCCAATCCCTTTAAACATACCCCAGTGAGGGCCTATGCATGGTTCAAAATTTGAGCATGATGTGAAGTCAACGACCACTTTGCAACATTGTATTTAGTTGCCGACTGCCTATTCCAGGCCACATGATAGAAAATTTGAACTTGAAAATCGGTATCCATGACAACCAGCATGCATTTAGGCCCCAATACTTGTCCCTCATGTGGCCCTATGAAATTTAGCTATCCACACACAGGTACGGTGCGTTTCACAGGTACTCCTACCGCACCAGTTGCACATTGCGTTAGCCACGTACATGTACGACCAGTGTGTACACGTACGTGGACTACCAGGGCATACACGTACGTGTACGACCAGTGTGTACATGTACGTGGACTACCAGTGTGAACACGTACGTGGACTACCAGGGCGTACACGTACATGTACGACCAGTGTATACACGTACGTGTACGACCAGTGTGTACACGTACGTGGACTACCAGTGTGAACACGTACGTGGACTACCAGGGCGTACACGTATATGTACGACCAGTGTGTACACGTACGTGTACGCCCTGGTAGTCCACGTACGTGTTCACACTGGTAGTCCACGTACATATAAACACGGGTCGTACACGTATGTGTACGCCCTGGTGGTCCACGTACGTGTACACACTGGTAGTCCACGTACGTGGACTACCAGGGCGTACACGTACGTGGACTACCAGTGTGTACACATACGTGGACTACCAGTGTGTACACGTACGTGGACTACCAGGGCGTACAGGTACATGGACTACCAGGGTGTACACGTACGTGTACGACCAGTGTGTACACGTACTTGGACTACCAGTGTGAACACGTACGTGGACTACCAGGGTGTACACGTATGTGTACGACCAGTGTGTACACGTATGTGGACTACCAGTGTGAACACGTACGTGGACTACCAGGGCGTACCTGTACGTGTACGACCAGTGTGTACACATATGTGTACGCCCTGGTAGTCCACGTACGTTTTCACACTGGTAGTCCACGTACGTGTACACACTGGTCGTACACGTACGTGTATGCCCTGGTAGTCCACGTACGTGTACACACTGGTAGTGTGTACACATACGTGGACTACCAGGGCGTACACGTATGTGGACTACCAGGGCATACACGTACGTGTACGACCAGTGTGCACACGTACGTGGAATACCAGTGTGAACACGTACGTGGACTACCAGGGCGTACACGTACGTGTACACACTGGTCGTACACGTACGTGTACGCCCTGGTAGTCCATGTACGTGTTCACACTGGTAGTCGACGTACGTGGACTACCAGTGTGTACACGTACGTGGACTACCAGGGCGTACACGTACGTGTACGACCAGTGTGTACACGTACGTGGACTACCAGGGCGTACACATACTTGTACGACCAGTGTGTACACGTAGGTGTACACACTAGTCGTACACGTACGTGTACACACTGGTTGTACATGTACGTGTGTACGGTCCGTACACAGACCCGTACTCCGGCGGGAACAACAGTGTCATGATACGGACCGTTCACACGCCCTCAGAGCGTGTGTACGGTGCGCTTCAAAGCTTACACAGGGGATAGGAGGCGCACACGAATGGAATGGAGGTGTCAGACTCGTGCACGGCTGTACATCAAGTCATAGTCATTCCAGTCCTACATGTGCAGGGCCTAGGTGTGTCAGGCAGTAATGTGGCACATGTCTCCTCATGTTTTAGCACAATAGATGTGTGATGACCTGTTTACACATGTCATGTGTGATGGTGCTGTATGTGGCACACTTCCCCTTCCCACAATGCACATGTGTGCATGTAGTACAAACGTGTCAAGCACTGCATCACTGGTATGGCACAGTCAGCAACACCCGCAAATGTCCTCTGATGCCAGGGACAGGGACACTACCACCTGACATCTAAGTAACAGCGTGCCCCGATGTGAACATGTCCTGTGTGTGTCATGTGTTCCCATGAGCTTGCTGGTGTTGTTCCGTCAACTGCCTCTGCTGTCGCTGCATCCAACATGTGTCTGTGTGTAGATGGGCATGGCACACATATACGCACACCATGCCACATGTGGATTCACACGTTACGTGTGTCTGGATGCTTCGAAGATGATTTTATGACATGAGGACATATCTGCGCCGTATCCATGTCTGTGTTTTTGTGTTTCACGTGTACCCCTTCATCGCTATGTGTATGATCTGTACATTTCCAATGACATGTGACCTGTGCGTCTAGCTTGCCGCTAGCAGTCTGTATGAGATGACATCCTTCCAATGCAGATTTGTGGATGTATGTCACTCCTGTGATGTCTCTGGCTGTTCACTTACACTGGCCCACAGCTAGTTCCGGGCCATGTCATGTAGAACGTGACTATCAACGGGTGTAGTTGGCTTGTCGTAGGAGTATCACCTGGCTGCCATACGTGTCCTGGATGTGTAGCACAGACCTGACTCTGTATTTCGCTGATGTGTAGTAGCAGTTGAGCAGTTGAGCATGTGCTCAGTTCATTGACATTGATGTTGTTAGGTACTCACTCTTCGTTCTTCCTTCCAATTATCTGCAGGGCACCGCCTCTCCACCGACCAATGCCAGACTTGGCTGCCATGAGGGAACGTGACTGCCTAAGACGTTATCGCTTCTCGCAACAGTTGATTGAGGACTTGACCGCAAAGCTTGAACAACACCTCCAACCACGACACAGGTATCCTACTGCGCTGACCCCCAAGATGAAGGTGATGGCAGCCCTACATTTTTTTGCCACCGGTACGTTTCAATTCACCATAGCTGATGTTGGTGGCATGTCCCAGACCATGTTCAGCCGTGTCCTGCATGATTTTTTAGAAGCCATGTTGGAGCACCTGGATGAATTCATCCATTTTCCAACTCGTGAGCAGTTGACAGGTGTCAAGGGTGAGTTCTATGCCCTGGGAGGGATGCCCCATGTCATAGGGTCTATTGATGGGAAACATGTCGCTTTGGTACCACCACAGGCACAGGAGGTGGCCTATCGCAACCGTAAACATTTCCACTCTATAAATGCCCTTGTGGTGTGTCTTGCTAACATGCTGATTTCCCATGTCTGCACGTTTTCCAGGGTCAGCACACGATGCCTACATCATGAGGCGTAGCAGGGTGCCAGAAATGATGCTGGGGCTGCACAACGAACGAGCATGTCTTGTTGGTGGGTATACTCTGTTTGTCCTCTGTTTAGCGCTATTTTATTACCTTACGGCATCTCCTCATCCACTTCTTTACATAATGTTTCCATGTAGGGGACTCTGGCTATCCCAACATGCCATGGCTGATGACACCCCTCCGCAACCCCAGAACAGCTGCAGATCACCGTTACAACGCACATGGGCAGACAGGCGAGTGATTGAGAGGAAGTTTGGCCTCCTGAAGAGCAGATTCCAGTGCCTTCACAAGACAGGCGGGTCCCTCCCAAATGCACCGGTGAAGGCATGCAAGATCTTCCTCGTGTGCTGCATGCTGCACAACATGGCAGTGGAGAAGGCTGTGCCACTCATCCTGGATCCGGATGAGCAGGAACATCCACCCGTGGAGGATGAAGGGCTTGGTCATGAGGCAAGTGACGATGAGGAGGAGGACGACGACATCCGGAGTCAGCTCATACGCAACTTCTTCTCATAATGGTGAGTCCATGGGTCTGAGTGTGCAAGGCTGGAGCCTTGTGTGGCATGTGCTGCAATGTGTGTGTCCAGCTGACTGTATGCTAAGTGACTTAGATGTGTGTTCAGTTGTGTCACTCGAGTGATGATGTCCTTCCACACATTTTAGTTTAGACACTCAATTGTAATATAGCATGGTGACAGACTTATTCCTGTAGAGTACATTACCATGCATGCGGATGACAATCTCTTCCCTGACTTCTTGTGTCTCTGTCATCCCCAGGTTGTTTGGCATGCTGTCTGCTCGTGTCATCATTGGGCTCCCGCTATTCCTCATGAGTATTGCAACGTGTGTTGAATCAGCGTCCCATGCACGGACATGGTGAAAAGTCTATTTGGTTAAGGATTGTTGCACGGCATTTTGGTGTTGGTAGGTGTTTGTAATGTGTGGGCACTGCTCCTGTGCATGTTGTGTTACTATACATACATGTCGACTCACCATGGGGCACATGACATGTTGCATGACTCCCATGTATTGATAGTCACCCTTCGTAGCAGTCATCTGTGATGGGACAGTGGATTCTGATGAAGGCATCAATGTGTGTACAACTTCCCTCTGAGACATACGGGATGCTACGGGTGGACATAGTGTGGGACATCCTCATGAGAGGATAAATGGGGAATTGAAGCCCCTCCGTGTGCAGCAGGGGGTGTTTGGCTCACACCCTTCACTTGTGTGCTATTTCAATGGATTTACAGCATCTGTGTTGTGAAGGGGGTGTCCAGTGTAGGTCCCACATGTTATGCCAAATGACCTGTGAGTCTGTTCCTATTGATGCATTTCCCTATGTGTGAACCTGAGTAATAAAGGTGTACCTCACCCTCCAGGGTGCCACATCTCTGGCAATGCTGGTCTCTTGCCACTTTGCATGCGGCATCTCTGGCATAGTTGTCAAAGATTGGGCATATGAGTCTATGTGTAGTTTAGCAACATGCAGGCAGTTCTTCAGGGATTAGAATATCCATTGTGCATGATGTCCATGGTTGTGTATGTATTTGAGCATGTTGGTTGCCAAAACAGACCGTCAACACCTGCTGAGGGTGTGTATCCTGTGCGCAGCTCATCCTTCAGTTTAATGATCCGGTGTCAGTCATCTTTGGGGATTGTGCATCCATTGTCTCTGGGTGTGCCATGGGGAACCGGACACTCCTCCTTTACATACGCCTGTTGCAGTAGTCCTTTCTGACATCCTTGTCTTTATGTGCAACTAGTGGCATAGTTTCCATGTCATGCCGCCTGCTGATGCAGCCCCTGCAGCGAGGGCACTGAGAGTTTACAGATTCGGCAACACACACACCTCAAAGATGCTCCTCCCTTCCCCCCTCCACCCATGCATTTGTCTGGCATCAGCTTGTCTGTGCCACTGTTGCGCACACGCGGTGCCAAAGGCTGGACACATGCAACGTGCACATTGAACGAACCTCATGTCCTCACATGACCCACATCACACTACAGTCTGATGTTGCAGCCACCCTCCAAGCATTGTCCATCCAAGGAGCTACCGCCTGCTCTCAGCCATACCCTAGACACACACACAACACCTTTGCATGATGATTGTGCAACTCCAAATGCCTACACAGCGCTGCCCCGCCTTCCAGGCCCTGTCACAGCAACCAGGTAATGTCCCTCCTGATCCCCACCAGCTCCGTACACCAGCAAGCCCATGGGAGTGGGACTCATGCCTTCAGCATGTAGTATAGTGGCATAATCTGGCACATGGCCCAGGTATCATCTCTCAGCGTGTCAATCCTCAATGTGTCCATGTCCTCCTCACCGGCATCACATGCACACAGCACCTCTTCATCAGCTCGTATGCCATTGACAGCCAGGTGCTCCTCACCCTCACCAAAGACGCAGCCATTGACAGTTCCAACATTCAAGAAGGCATGAGATCCATTGATGGATGGCTGAACATCAGCCACCTGAGGCTGAACTTGTACAGGACTGAGGTAATCATCTGAGGATTGTCCCCTTACAGGTAGCTCAACTGCTTGCGTCCCACCCGCAAGAGCCCTGCACATGCACCCAGTGGCCACACACACAAGATGGTGTGCATCATGGAATTGTTACTCACATTTACCATGCTAATCACCAGCATCTGTACCTCAGGGTGCAGCACCCTCTGCATGATGCACATGATCCACAGATAGATCCACTCCAGGGAAAGACAGACCATGCCCCAGGAGCACAACACCAGCCGTGTCAACTACTGCCCCGCCCTCTACGGAGCAAGTACATCCTAACACCCGGGAAACCAGTCCACATCCAGCCTGCATGTGCACACCTCAGCTTCAACATCATGCGCCCCAGCCACCTCACCGTCCACCAGAGATAGCTGCAATGTGTCACTGTGTGCTGCAGGATGACCTTCAGACTCCTCACCCACACTCAGGAGGCAGGACACAACCCCAGAGCCCACACCAACCTGGCCGTCTGTCATCCGAGACCCTGTTGTGCCAACTCCGTGCATCCAACCTTGCCCTGGCCTCCATTCTTCACATCCACCGTACTCCAGCATGCTGGACATAGTTCTCCCACCTGGCAAGACATACCTGCTACTCCCACCCCAGCAACATCCACATGAGCTATGACCTCTACGCCTTCAGGATACTCTTCCCAATTGGTCTGTCCGCACAGTAATGCATTCCCCCCTCAGCATCTTGAGGCCATCACGGGTGAGTATTGTGCTCCATGTCTGTATAGTATGATACATTGTGACCCATGTGTGTCCTGTCCCAGACACAGATTCCAGGGTATGGATGGCTGGAGTTAGTTCAACACTCATGCCTAGTTTGACATTTCCCCACATGTAGGTTGTGTACTCATGCAAAATGAATGCAACATGTAATTGTAGAAAAAGAGATTTATTCTCGGTGGGGGGCCTGTTTAGTGTGGACAAATAGGTGCTATACAGTGTGCATGGAATCCAAAGTTCACAGGGGGAGATGGCATCCTTGCAAGTTGGAGTCATCAGAGTCCAGACCACAGTGTTGGTCATCATTGGTCAGACTGTGACCAGCAAGTCCATGTGGCAGAGAATGTCATTGGATGAGGTGCTGCTGTTGCGCCAGAGGGCCAGGTGCCAGGCCAGGTGACCTGGGAGATGTGGATGGTCCGCTGCCTCTCACGGTCTTTTCCGTGGATGACCCACCTTCCTCGGTGGACCCTCCGATGCAGGCCTTGACGATGCTTGGGACGCTCCGTTGGATGAATCCTCCTCCTCCTCCCTCCCTGTGGCTGGTGCTGGTCTTCGCCTGGTGGCACAGGGAGGGTTGCCCATGTTGTCGGCGATCCGACGGAGTGAACGGCTTATGTCCGTTTGCACCGCCAGGAGCTCAGCCAGTCTTGCCTCCATCCGTCCTTGGTGTTGTTGTTGACTGGCATGTTGCTCGGCCTGCAGGTTCTTCATCTCGTCGAGGGTCCCCTTCATCTCTGCGAGGCTCCCCACTACCTGGCTGATGCACCTGGTGTCACGCCGGTATGTCTCCAAGATGTGGCGTATGTGTGACATACCGGTTCCCTCAGCTGGCTGGTCAGGTTCGCGCCTCCGCCTGCCTCCACTCCCACCACCCCTGCCCACACGAGCCTGGCCTGCCGTTGTGGGCACATCAGGTCTACCGGACCCCTGAGGGATGGCATTTGCAGGGTTGTCTGCCTCCTCCTGGGTGGCCGGAGAACCTTGTCCCTCCAGGTCAGACTGGCTCAGTTGTTCTGTGCGGGCAGGGCTCCTTGGTGTCTCCTGGGATGTGGCAAGAATGGGGGTGGTGGTTGGCACAGATGTACCTGACGCCGCTGCTGCAGGGGCTGGGGCACCAGAGGGTCCAAGTTGGTTGGGGTCATCCACAGAGTGCTGAGAGTCGTCGCTGCCGGTGGGATCATCTTCCTGCCGAGCCTGGGCCTGTGATTGTTCCCCCCCAGTGTTGGGGAGAGATCCATGACGTTGCCCTGTGTGTGAGAGGGAGACAATGTTAATGCATTTTCATGCGACATCCATGTTTCATACATGTTCAGGTTGCCACAGTTCCTCCAGGTAGTTGTATGTGCCTAGCATTCACATCAATGTTCACTTGTGGATGGGTATGTTGCAGGGGACAGATTGAAAGGTTATCCATGGTCTTTGACATGTCGCATTTGACCTTAGATGCTTTTTTGGCTGAGGCTTGATCTTGTTGTGTCACATGTCAATTGTGAGAGTGTGTGACTCCCTTGGCTGCCCCGGGGGCGTGTGCTTGTGTGAGGGGTGAGTGGTCATCACTCAGCCCGACGCTGTTCAACATCCACATGGCCCCCTCACACAAGTGGTCCGCCACCACAACCTCTAAGACATCTCCTACGCCGACGACACCCAGCGCATGCTCTCCCTCACCAAGCACCCTCACACCGCCAAGACACACATCCACGAGGGTCTGAGGGCCATAGGCGACTGGATGCGGAGTGGCCATATGACACTGAACTCGGACAAGATGGAGGTCCTCATCCTGGGAACCACACACCCTCCCTGGCGCGACTCCTGGTGGCCAATTGCTCTGGGGACATCACCGACACCCACCAAACACGCACGCAACCTAGGATTGATCCCCGCATCCTCCCTCTCCATGTCCAAGCAGGTCAACGGCGTCTCCTCCTCCTGCTACGACACCCTACGCACGCCCCGACGGGTCTACTAGTGGATCCCGAATTAAACAAGTAGAACAGTGACACAGGCCCTCGTCAGCAGGTGACTGGACTACGCCACTGCACTCTACGCAGGACTCCCATCCACACACCAACGGCAGATACTACGCTTCTGCAACGCCTCGGCACAAGTGATCGTCAACGCCCCCCACCACAGCAACATCACCCCCCTCCTGAGAGACCTGCACTGGGTCCACATCGACAAGAGGATCACCTGTACGCTCTTCAGCCACGCACACAAGGCACTCCACACCCATGGACATGCCTACCTGCACATCAGACTCAGCTTCTACACCCCCACCCGCAAGCTCCGCTCCGGCATCCTCGCCCTCGCAGCTGTCCCCCGCATCCAATGTACGCCCGCCTGCAGCAGATCCTTCTCCGACCTTGCCGAAAGGAGCTTGAACACACTCCCAACCCACCTACGACTGACCCAAGACCTACTTGCCTTCTGAAGTCTCCTCAAGACCTGTCTCTTCGAGCAGTATTGTAACCTCCCCCTCAGCGCCTTGAGACCCTCACAGGTAAGTTGCGCGCCTTACAAGTACCCAGATCGATTGTTGATTGATTGACGGTGCCTGCTGGTGGGTGTAGTGTGATTTTGCGGTTGGTCTCCCAGGTGATGTATCTGTCCCCCCATGGCGCATGCTGCCAGTCAGTGAGTGGGACTTCCTGTCCTAGTTATCTGAGCTGGTTGTGTTTGTTTTAGATTTTTCAGTTGTCACAGGAGGGCCTTGTGCTGCCTACAGCAGGGCCAAGTGTCAGCTACCTTGTCAGTACTTTGGCAGTCCCTGTGCATTGCGCATGGTGCATGGGTATGTACCTGGGCCATATGGGCTGAGGGCATTGGTGTCTGTTTCTGAATTTTATTATATGTTTAATGATCCCCACCCTCCCAGCATCCCGGACATCCTGTCTTGGGTTTGTGGTTTGTGTAGGCTGGGACATGGCATGGCCTTGCTTTGTAAATGGGGCATACTCATGTCAGTGGCCTGAGCGTTGTTTAGAGTGTGGTTGTGTCAGGTAAAGGCTTGGGGGTAGGTGAGTGCATTTGTTGTAGTTGGGGTGTGGATGCCATTCCCCCCATGTTACGTGAGTTGTTTGTGTACTCACCAGGCTCTCGGACTCCTTCGACTCCGTGTACTCCCACCGGCGGAAGCAGGGCCATCACCTTCTCCTCCCAGGGATGGTAATGTACCGGTCTGCGGGGCAGCCCACCTCCTGTGATGTTACTCTGGGCGTATTCCTCGTTCATTTTGCGCTTGACTGCCCTGCGCAGATCGTACCACCTGGCTTGACATTCATTCCTGGTCCTTCTGATGGGCGCAACAGCATTCACCCGATCGACGATCCTCTGCCACAGGCTAGTTTTTTGGGATATGCTGGTCTGTCTGACCAATGTTCCAAAGAGCTATGGCTCGACTCTGATGATTTCGTTGACAAGGATGCCCAGCTGCGCCGTTGTGAACTTTGGATTCTTGTCTGTGGGCATGGTGTGGGGTGTCGGTGTGGATGGTTGTGGGTGTGTGGGTGTGAAGGTGTAGGTGTGTGTGTATGTGTAGAGGGGGTCTGTGTGAAGGAGGTTGTGTGAAGGTGCGTGAGTTAAGGTGTATGGGTGCAGTTGTTTGTGTGTGATGTCTGTCAGCAGTGAGTCTGTTGCAAAGGCTCATGGTTTGTGTTTGTGGGCCCTTTTTATTGGTCCATTTGTGGGTGTGGCTGTGTTTGAACTTTAGGTGGGTGTGTTATAAGTGGTGATTGTGATTTTGGGCCTCTGTTTGACTGTTTGGATGTGCCAGGTCAATCTTTTAGTATTTTTTTGTCCTGTAGATGTCTTTTGTGGTGTTGTGCGAGTCGAATTGACGGTCCATGTGCTGTTTTACAGTGTCCTGGTTCAGTACGAGTCTTTTTTGCATAGGTAAGGTGCGTCCATGGCTATGTTGTTGTTCAGTGTTCACATTTGCAATGGTGTTGTACGACTCGTACATACGCGATGCTGGGGTACGGTGTTGGGGTACGGTGCGTCCAAGTACGGGGCTGGGGTGGGATGTACGGGGCATACATACGCGGGTGCTGTGGTGGGGGGTACGGCGCTTACATACGCGTGTACTGGGGTACGACGCGTACATGGGGGGATGCTGGGGTACGTTGTTGAGGTACGGTGGGTCCGAGTACGGGGCTGGGGTGGGGGTACGGCGCTTACATATGCGTGTGCTGGGGGGGTATGGCGCGACCATACGCAGGTGCTGGGGTACGGCACGTACATGCGTGGGTGCTGGGGTGGGGGGTACGACGTGTACATGTGCGGGTGCTGGGGTGGGGGGTACGGCACGTACATGTGCGGGTGCTGGGGTGGGGTGTACGGCACGTACATACGCGGGTGCTGGGGTGGGGGTACGGCGCGTACATGCGCGGGTGCTGGGGTGGGGGGGTACGGCGCGTACATACGTGGGTGCTGGGGTGGGGGGTACGGCACGTACATAGGCGGGTGCTGGGGTGGGGGGTACGGCGCGTACATGTGTGGGTGCTGGGGTGGGGGGGTACGGCACCTACATACGCGGGTGCTGGGGTGGGGGGTACGGCGCATACATGCTCGGGTGCTGGGGTGGGGGGGTATGGCGCGTACATACACGGGTGCTGGGGTGGGGCGTACGGCGCGTACATACGTGGGTGCTGGGGTACGGCGCGTATATGCACGGGTGGGGTGGGGGGTCCATACGACTCGTACCCCGTGCCCAAGTGTACCGGGGTAGTGGTCATACAAAGTTCGCTCCGTACAGGACATTTTCCATATGCTTGTGTATTCGGAACGCCGGTACGGATCGGACTTGTGCGCTCGGACTTCAGTTTTACGACTCGTACGTAAATCTGTCCGGGAACGTCTCGTAGACTTTTCCCGAGGCAATTCGTATGTAATTTGACAGTACGAATTGTACTTGCCCGTTTGTACGGGACTTGTATGAACTCGTACGTAAAAAAATACGGATACGAGTCGTACGGGAAATATTTTTACCGGATCGGAATCGGCACCCTTGTGTTCTGCTGCGCTTCCTTCTCCTGTCTGCAATGCTGCCTTGCAGTTCGCCGCTAATTTTTCCTTGGTTCTGCGCTTGCATTCATGCCAGTGCTTTTTGCAATCAGCGACAGTCCTCTTCTCTTATCCAACGCAGATTATTTTCTGCACTATTGTTTACCATAGCGCATCCTTTTTAGAAAGTGCTGATGGAGCAGGGTTTTGCAAAAAGAAAACCTGCTCGGATTAATACCCCCATAATACATATTAACAGTGTGCAGGGAAAAGTAATGTGCAAATCACATGAACACACGGGAAACCGCTTTGCGCATTGGTGCACTAATGTGAACTAATGCATGAAAGAACTAGGCCGCATTTTACATTGCGTTTCAAGAGAAATAAAATGTAATGCATGACTAGGCTGCATTTTGCATCTTGCTTAAAAAAAATATAATAATAAATAATGCCGCTTTTTACTTAAAGCTTTGATAAGAAAATATTAACAGGGGATAGTGCAAAGGTGGATGGTAACCAGTGAAAAGTGCATTTCCATGTAGTTAATAAATGCTTATGTTTTATTTGTCATAGTGAGCTGAATGGGCCTGCATTTTCCTAAAATTGACATGAGGGGTGAGGGGCTGGAGAGAGCATGAAAAACCCGACAAATAGACAGAAAAGTTGAGCGCTCCAGAAATGCCGGAAAAAGTCAAGGTTGTTCAGCTACAGAGAGCATTATTTGTCTGCCAAAAGATGAGACTGGCCATGGGACCCAATACTTCTTCCGCGGACGTAGCTGAAAGACTTGTGTGAAATAATGAAAAAGTTACAAATATTAAAATGATTGAACGAGTCAAGAATTATGTCATGTGAAAGGACGTGAAACAAGGAGCATGCAGAATTATGAATGTGAACATGGTGGTGTGACTGAACACCCCCTAAACCCTCCAATAGGAGAATCCGTTTCATTAATTGTTTCAACTAATGTGGGTTGGACATGTAGGTTTTAGGGTGTAACTGGGGTGTCTTTTGGGGTGTGGTTTATTATTTTTCTAGGTTGGATGGAGAGGAGAGAGGCGTGATTTTGTCACTGTCCAATGGTTTGCAGAGAGGCCTAGCTGTTCCGGTCCCTGATTCCTCATATCTTTGTTCTTTGACTCTTTCAGGGGACCCCCACTACCTCCTTGGCCAGGGGGCTGGTATTTAACTGATCCTTTGGGTTAGTATTATCTGTATGACTCGTACTTTGCACAATCATTTGCAAATTTATTTTTGTCTCTGAGATTTATGTCTCTTCATCTATCCACTCTGTCATATGTATATAGTTTCACATTATTTTGCTGAAACTTCTGTCGCTTCAACTATCCACGCCTTCATATGCATATCGTTCATTTGATGATAAGTATGACACTGTTTGCATTTTGCAGATTGTTTTTCTCTCCCTCTTGTGAGATTCTTTGTTTGCATTTGTAACCTGTATGCGATGAGCAATAATTATTCACATTCATTTGAGATAAACTTTAATAAATCTTATCGAGAGTCTGTTTTTATTTAGCTAGTTAGATAGTACTATTATTACCATCAACTACTCAACTAATTGGTCCATTGACCGAGAGAAAAAGGAGATGATATACAAGTCTAGAAATATATTTAGAAATGTTAGACATGAATCTGTGAAAGAAACACATTTTTCATGTCATTAAAACTTGCCCCCCAGCGCAACAGGGATTTATGAGTTGGGTGAATGTGTATGGGCCATTTGTATGAAATATCAAGGAGTATCGATCCCTGATAAAGTGTAGCGCTGGATCAGTTTTCTGGTTGCAGCGGACGGTTTAATTATTGATTCGTTTGGTAATAAATATGGATTATTGATTATATGTTTTTAACAAGAAACTGAGTGTCCTGTTCTATGTTGTCTAGAAGTACAGGTACGGAGTTACTTGAGAGATCCCAGGATGGAAATTTAGCCTGAAGTAGGCAGAAGAAGAGTGTGGATAAGTTATCACACTGGAGAAGTACTTTATTTGTTGTGATAATACTGTATGGCGGAAGGCTGTAGGTGTTATATTTAGGGACAATTTTGTATGTAAGTACAGTGCCTGAAATAGCGAAGGATCCACTTCCGAAATTCTGGCCTTATCCCCAGGGGAGTAACATGACCTCTTTAAATAAAGTCCTCTTGTGAAACTTTGGCCTTCTCCCTAGAGGAGTACCAAGTCCACCTGTAGCTTGTTTGGACTTAAAATTGCGATGGTCGTTGTTCTACTTGAAGAGAAAGAATTTCCGTTTGAAGTGAAAAACGATCTCTTTATTTAGTGGAGCAGACAAAGTAGCATTGTTTTGTGTTGTCTCTAACAATAATTTGATTAGAAAACTTAGAAATACATTGCAGTATTATTTTGTAAACAGAGGGTCAGTAGAAGGAGTAATACTGACATCAGAAAAACCGCGCTGGCATTGATCAGATAGAGGGCGTTTAGGGAGCTGAGATTGGTTGACTTGCATGAACTGCATTTGTATTGGTCGAGACGTTGCTTATTTAGTGAAGCTCTGATTGGACGGTTGGAGTGAGTCGCGCTGGTATAGGAGGAGAACTGACAAATAGAATAATTAGAAATACAAAAAGGGTTCCTTGTTGTTTTGCTGAGATACATTAGCGTAAGGAATCGGAAAATGAAGTTGCTTAAGAAAATAAAGAATTTCTTTAAAAAGGACAAACCAATAGTGACTAGAGAGGGAATTCCTATCCCACCTCCAGGAACGCCTCCTTCCTATATGATGTTGGAGTGAGGATACTATACGTGCACTTGGTTAGAGAATTGGGTGGAATACACAAAGGATGATGGTGTTATAGCCTTTCCACAGCATGGTTCGTTTAATGTAAGGATTGTACAGAATTTGAGAGATCGAATGAATTCACTAGAGCCAAATCTCAGACCTACACAGTATGAAACGCTGGAGGAATGGGAAGTAGAGGCATTCGAAAGAGAGAAATATCGAGGCGGTAGGAGATACAGAAATGTAATGACTAGAGGTCCTTTTGAAAGAAGAGAATATAGAATGAAAAGATGGAGAAGAGCTGTGGTAACTGAGGGTTTGTACCCTGTTTTAGTTGCAGAAGAACAGACAGGAGGTAAATGTAAAGAGAAAAAGAAATATGTAGAAACTTCAAGAGTAGGCTATGACCCAAACGATTCTGATGATGAGTTGTTAGATGACATTTTGACCAAAAGACCTCCCCCATATCAAGAAAGTTCAGGTGAAGTGTCTCCAACTGCACCATTAATGGGAACCCCATTGATTCCACAAGTCCTGAAAATAACTAGAGTAGTAAGAGAAAGTGAAAAGGACATGTTGGATAAGTCAAGAGAAGAACTGACCGAGAAAATAAATCAGTTACGTTTAAATGCAGAAGCATTGACAGTACCGGTAACAATTGGTCCCATAATCCCATTGTACGGAGAAAGACAGAATATACCAAAGGTGCATTTGTTGACAGTTCTAAGGAGTGGTGTAAGGAGTGAAATGCTGATGGTAGCGGATGAGGACAGACAGGTTGATAGGAATACTTTGTTGTTAGATATTCCAGTTTGTGAGATGATAACTGAAACTCCTAAGAGAAGTACACCAATGGACCCGAGGAGAATAGAGCTGAACGTCACTCCCATGACAGAGAGGTCAGTAGTTCCTTCACCAGATGAATTAGATGATTAGATAAAGGGAATGGAAAAACAAAAACCTCAACCACAGAGTATAAATGTGATTCAGTTAAGAGTAGATTTGGAAGAGATGATTATTGGTACAATAAGGCCAGACAGACTAGGCACTTACCGAGATGAAGAGCCGTTGTTTTTGTGTAAAAGTATTACTTGGAGAGTGAGAAGTCTTCATGAGAAAATAGAGGCTGCTAGTGAATATGGAGTAGATATAGGGAAGTCAAAGTTGTTGTAGAAAACATACAGGATGGATTTTACAGATACGTATTTAGAAAGTTTAAATGCGTCTGGAAAAAGATTACAGATAAAGAAGTTGATGACTATTTTGAAAAAATGGGGCGATGTAGAACAATGGAAAGGTAGATGGGCAAAAAAGAAAGAAGAGGCAGTTGGTAAAGGAGCATCTTTATTTCGTTTAGAGAGACAGAACAAGTTGAAAGGGCGTGTCCAATGAGAGAAGTTCTCGGTGGTGGATATGTGCACGTTCCTTGGACGAGACAGGATATATTATCCTTTACAAATGATTTTCACAGGTTAAGAGACAAACCAGTTGAGTGGTATAAACAGGTAGAGAGGTGTGTGAAAGTTTCAAAGGTTTTGTTAAAGGAGTTAGATGGTTTGTTTGAGATTGTCGTCCCAGCTGACTTATGGACAGAGTGTAAGATTACTGTTGATTGGCCAAAAGAAGAATATCCTAGAGATCCTAAAACAGGTGAACCATCTGATAAGGTGATGAGAAAGTATAATCAGGTAATCACCTTTTTGAAAGGGAAAATGTCCCCAAAGGAAACAGATTTGGTTAAGATAGACAGGACAACCCAAGAACCAAAGGAGTCAGTACATGCCTACTATGAAAGTTTGTTGCAGGTATTCAAACAGTACAGTGGGTTTGAAAATATTGAAGGCAAAGATATGGGACATTTTGTGTATCGTTTTGTGTTTGGATTGAAACCAGAGATTAGTAATATGATTCAGCAGCATTTGATCTGCTGGCGAGCAAAACAATTGACGAAATTTTGAGGTATGCAAAGTATTGTAGTGACAATATTGAATCGAGACATAAAAAGCTAAAAGAGAAAATGATGTGGGCTCAAGTGAAGGTAGCAGAGCAGCAAGAATTAAACAATGGTTCTCAAACAAGTTATCAGATGAATGATCAGAATCAAAATGATCACGTACCCAGTGAAGGTAGAGGTAAAATGAGCTAAGAAGAAATTATGGACATTGGAAGAACGAGTGTAGATCTGCTCAAATAATAATGGGGTAAATCAAAATTTAAATCCACAGATGCAGAATGAGGTGGTTGTGAATCAACAGCAGCAGCAGGTAGTTGCTCCAAAGTTACAGGTGCCACAAGCTCCTATGCCAAATAATGTAAATGCTCAAGTGCAGAGGTACAGTGCGAACACTGGATTTCACGGAGTTGATCACGTTGGTAAGAATCAAAATGTGCAAATGGTTCCACATTACTGGTTGCAGTGCAATGAGAGTGATTCAGACTCATCTCAATGATGGTGCCTGAGGGGGGAGGAAGAGTGCGTACTTGGCGTATCTATGGCAGTAGATCAGTCAGGTCTTTTTGTTGATGGAAACGAGGAAGGTAATGATATTACACTCCTAGTGGACACTGGTGCTACCCGTTCTACTGTAAGAATAGCAGAAATTCCGAACCTACCCCTCTCGGGAGAAACAATCTAAGTTGTAGGAGTCTCGAATAAGCATATTAGAACCCCAGTCACAATTGCAATAGAAGTCCATATTGGGAGTTTCAGAGACATGCATCTTTTCATGGTATGTGACTCGAGCCCAGTAAATCTCTTTGGAATGGATTTATTGTGTAAAATGAGTTGTACCATTTATTGTACGCCAGTTGGTATTGAGGATGTCGCATTCAAGATGATGTTAAGGAAGCAAGGGACAGAAGTAGATGAGTTGTTTTCACTTCTCACAGAAGAGAATTTGCCTGTAGAATTAAAAAGTACAGTAAGGTCGGATGTATGGTATTTTACAGGCAAGGAGAATGGTCTAATGACAAATGTAGACCCAATTCAGATTACGGTGAAAGAGGGTGCTATGTATCCAAACACAACTCAGTACAAAATGAGTCCGGAAGTAATTGCAGGAGTCGCTCCTGTGATTGACCAAATGACCGAACAGGGAATTCTGAAAGAAATATTGAGCAGTCCTTGTAATTCGCCTATTACAGGAATTAAGAAGCCCAGTGGAAAATATAGAATATTGCAAGAGTTAAGAAAAATCAATAAAATGTACTACCCTGTTGTCTAGTAGTGCCAAATCCAGCAGTAATCCTTTACCAAATTCCCTTAGGTACTGAATGGTACACAGTAATTGATTTGTGCCAAGCATTTTTCTTGATTCCTTTACATCCGCAAAGACAGTATTTGTTTGCATTCTGGTTCGGAGACTGTGTTTTGGCATGGTGCCGAGTTCCTCAAGGGTACACCACGAGTCCTTCAATCTTCAATCAGATTTTGAAAAGGTGTTTGGACATTTTAGTCATGCCAGGAAATTCAATTTTGATTCAGTACATTGATGACCTATTAGTGGCGTCAAAGACACAAGAAGGATGTGTGACAGATACCATTGCCTTACTGAACCATTTAGCAGAAGGAGGACACAAAGGGGCTGATTCCAATCCTGGAAAAAGGCTGTACGAATCCTTGTACGGAGCGTTTTCTCCGGACGACTCGTACCCGGTAAACTTTCCTTACAACCTAGGATGTACGATTCGTACAGAAAGCCTCTTTCTGTACGAATCGTACAAAAGACTGTACGGGTAAAAAAAAACAACGATTCGGATCCGGAACCGCCTGTACGCAATGTCCGGAAGTATTTAAGCAGCGGTTTCCGGCCCAGCAAGTACGATTCGTCCCTACAGCACTCCGTACGGCTCTTTTCTTACGGGAGCCGAAAACAGCCATAAAAGGTCATACGTGACGTTCTCCGTGGTACGAGTCGTACTCCGACACGTTCCCAGGGGTACGAGCCGTACAGGGGTACGAGTCATACATATGAGTCATACAGGGGTACAAGCCGTACAGGGGTACGAGCCGTACAGGGGTATGAGTCATACATATGAGTAGTACAGGGGTACGAGTCGTACAGGGGTACAAGCCGTACAGGGGTACGAGTCGAACAGGGGTACGAGTCATACATATGAGTCGTACAGGGGTACGAGTCGTACAGGGGTACAAGCCGTACAGGGGTACGAGTTGTACAGTCATACACCCCCATGCGTTGTGTATGTACGGTGCGTACCCCAACATTGCGTATGTACGGTGCGTACATACATGTTGTTGTAAGGTGCATACATATGCATGGGGGGCCTGTACCACTCGTACCCCTGTACGACTAGTATGTACGACTCGTACCCCTGTACACTCGTACCCCTGTAAATGACTCGTACCCCTGTACGACTCGTATGTACGACTCTTACCCCTGTACGACTCGTATGTATGACTCGTACCCCTGCACATTCGCACCCCTGTAAACGACTCGTACCCCTGTACGACTCGTATGTACGACTCTTACCCCTGTACGACTCGTATGTACGACTCGTACCCCTGTACGACTCGTATGTATGACTCGTACCCCTGTACACTCATATCCCTGTACGACTCGTACCCCGGGAACAACTTTTCCCGGGATACGAGTTGTACAAAGTTCGCTTCGTAGCGGGTAAAGTCATTCCCCGTGTACGGGATGTTTTCCGTACGATTCGTAAATCGGAAAGCCAGTCCGGATCGTACTTGTACGGTCGGACTGTATTTTTACGATTCGTACGGAAAAGTGTCCGGGTCCGTCTCGTACAACTTTTCCAGATCCGATTCGTACGGATCGGGCCGATCCGTATGTATTTTTCGTTTACGAATCGTACTTCACGGGTCGGACGGGACTTGTACGATTCGTACGGAAAAAATTACGGATACGAGTCGTACAGAAAAAAAAAAATACAGGATCGGAATCGACCCCAAAGTGTCACCAGCAAAATTAAAATTTTGTAAACAGGAAGTCCAGTACCTAGGACAGAAAATAGAAAAATGAGTCAGAAAGGTGATACCAGACAAATGAGTGTGATTAAAAAAATGAGTACACCCAAAGTACAGAGAGAAATTCGAATGTTGTTGGGAATGATTGGATACTGCAGGCAGTGGATCAGTGGTTTCTCATTAATTGCAAAACCTCTACAGAACGTGACACGAAAAGATATGAAAGATCCGATTGTTTTGGATGATGAGAGTATGGAAGCTTTTACTAAATTGCGAAACAGTCTTTGTCTAGCACCTGCACTGGGAATGTCAGATTATGCTAAGGATTTTGCTTGTACTGTTGTAAAAAAGATGGGTGTGCACTCTCAGATTTAAGTCAAAAACATGGAATGGCACGATGACCCATAGTATATTTTTCTGCTACTTTCGATTCAGTGGCCGCAGCATTGCCAGGCTGTTTGAAAGCAGTAGCTGCTACTTGCATGAGTCTGGAACAGAGTGAAACAATTGTGATGGGACATCCAGTCAAGGTGTATGTGCCACATTCAGTTGAAATCCTTTTGACACGCACAGGGATGCAGTATATGACTTCTAGTCAGCTGACTAGGTACGAAAGAGTGATTTTGGGTGCTGACCGTGATAAGGTGCACAACCATGAATCCGGCAACCCTATTGCCGAATTCATATTGCGAGGAAGTGAGAGAGGCGGCGGATCACAATTGTCTGGATGTGACAGAGTTGTGCAAAAAACTCAGGCCTGATATTGAGGACATTCCATTAGAAAAATCAGACAGTGAGATGTTTGTTGATGGATCCTATTTAAGAATTGAGAAAGGAGAATTGTGTTCTGCCTATGCTGTCTGTACCATAGCAGGAGTTCTAGAAGCATCCTGTTTAAAAGGGGTAAACTCTGCCCAAATTGATGAATTGATAGCTCTGATTAGAGCATGCAAAATTGCCAAAAAGCCTGAGGGTAACCATATTTACTGATAGTCAATATGGTGTGGGGGTTGTCCACGGTTTCGGGCAGCTATGAATGTCACAGGGATTTCTGACTTCTTCAGGTTCCCCTATAAGGAACAGCAAAACTGTAGAAGATTTATTGGATGCTTTACAATTGTCCAAAAACATTGCAGTGCTCAAATGTTCTGCACATAAGTCAGGAGATGATTATGTGACGAAGGGCAACAGATACGCAGATCAGGTAGCGCGTTTCTTTGCACGAAATTGAATTGCCCTAAACAGAGGGATAAAAAAAGAAAATACCAATGCCATCTTATGCTCTCCTCTTCATTTGAAACTTGGGATGAAGTTAGACATTTTCAGGAAGAAGCAAGTGATGAGGAAAAAGAAATTTGGATAAATTCAGGCTGCAGAAAGGGAGCAGAGGACGAAGTATGGGTCTATAGAGACGAAAGACCAGTCATGCCAGATAGTTTAATATCCCAAATGGCAAGGGTATACCATGGAATTGCACATGTTGGAAGAGATGCAATGATCAGACTCTTCAAGCAGTCATGGTATAACCCAAAGTTCAGTGTCATTGCAGACAGTCTTTGCTAGAGGTGCGTCATCTGTCAGCAACAAAATCCAGGCAGAAAGACAGTTGTTAGTTGGGGACGAATTGGAAAGGCAGCAGGACCATTTACCCGACTCCAATTGGATTTCATTGAGCTCCCCCGTGTAGTGGGCTGAAATATGTGTTGGTTGTCTTCTGCTTGTTCTCTCGCTGAGTGGAAGCCTATCCAATGAGAAGAAACAACAATCTTACTGCCGCAAAGCTACTTTTTAGAGAGCAGGTCCCTAGATTTGGATTTCCAGTCACTTTAGAAACAGATAGAGGAAGCCATTTTAACAATGAGATAATTCGGATTATTTGTGCAACATTACAAATTGAGCAGAAGCTGTATTGTGCCTATCGACCCGAAGCATCTGGAGTGGTCGAGCAGATCAATGGCACAATAAAATCTAGTTCAGGAAAGGTGTGTGCATCCACAACACTAAAATGGCCTGACGCTTTACCCCTTGTATTAATGAGTCTTAGAAGCATTCCTGACAAAAAGACAGGATTGAGTCCACATGAAGTCCTGATGGGAAGAGGAATAAAACAAGCATTTGTACCAGCGAACAAACTGATAAATATATCTGATGATCTAGTGCTTGATTATTGCAGAGGATTGGCTGATCTGGTGCGTTCTCTGTCACGCCAGGTTGGAGAGAATGCCACAACACACAGCCGAATCAAGCTTATGGTCTGAGTCCTGGAAAGTGGGTTCTTTTGAAGAAACACATGAGGAAATTGTGTTTAGAACCCAGGTGGAACGGAACTTACCAAGTATTTCTGGTGACGACAACAGCAGTAAAGTGTGGTGGTTTGCCAAACTGGATTCTTGCAAGCCATACCAGATGTGTCCCAAGTCCGCTTAAAGACAAGAAGAGCAGCAACTGGTAAACCAAAGTCAAAAACCAGAGGCTGAAATGTGTGAAGCTGAAGAATCTAAAGTGACAGATTCTGAAGAACAAACAAATGATGAACAGCCAAGCACAAGTCAAGTAGAGTGGGCACCAGTTTCTGGGTCTCATGAGACTGCTGTTGAACCAGAAGAAGGGGAAGTTACTGAAAGTCAAGAAGAAGAATACATAAAAGAAGGCCAAGTAAAAGAACCTGTGAACCAGAAAAAGAAGGTGAAGAAGTAGTTCAAACTAAAAGACTGAGAAAAGGCGACAATTGGCCAAGTGGAGTGAAAAGACTGAAATACACTCTTGTGAGAAGAAAGTCAATGAGAAGACAAGAGCAAATTAATAAGGTCTTAAATAAAACGGAACAAGAAGAGTCCAGAGAAGATTCAGTATGAAAAATAAAGAGAATAAGAATCCCAAGCAAGAAATACACAGCACCAGAATGGACGCAAGTGATCTTGGAAGAAATTGAAAGCTCAGATCCAAGTGAAGAAAAAGACAGTACTAACACTGAGCAAGTTGATGAAAGCAAATTGAAACCACCTTGAAAGAACTGTGAAAAATTAAGGTGGAACCTTACCAGTCGAAATGAATTGAATGACTCAGAAGACTTAAAAAAAAGAAATAAGAGAAAGAGGTAAAGAAGAAAAGCCTTGAAGTGTAGGATTACACTATTGTTTAGAATTTTTTTAGCAAAGTTGAGAGTTCATAGATTTAGATTTATATATATATATATATATTATGGCAGGCACTGGTCCTGGGAATTTCTTGGTTTGAATTCGCTAATAAACCATCACTGCTTCACCCACTTTCCATGTTGTGGGACTTCGTAATTGATTTCTGGAGTTGAGAGGTCCGTGCCTAAGGTTCTGCTTAGAGAAGAGGGCGGACAGGACTGTTTCTGTATATATATACCAACAGAGTGGCTTATGGGAGAGGTAGTCCCTTTAATTGCATAGCGGGCAGTGAGTGGCACAAAGTAATACATATCCGACAATGGCAGCAGAGTGGGAGAGAGAGCGGTAAGAGGCAGAAAGAGACATTTTCTGTGATGATGACAGCAGCGCCATACCAACACACATGCCAACAGGAAATGCCATGCAACAACCAAATAATGACATTGTCAAACTCACCCATGAATTGGAGAAACTGCGAAAAATGAGATATCTAAGTGGTGGGAATGTAAATCTCTTCAGAGATATCTAGACGTTGGGCGAGTCCCGAGGGGCCTCAGAATTTTACTGGCACCGACATATGAAAACCCCAACCCAGAGATGCTAAAGGAGTGGGTGGAGAACAGCGCAAACTCATCAAGTAGAATGTTACAAATCCTAATAAAGTATGCCACAAGTGATAGAGAGGCATTACTAAAGAAGATTGAGGCACTGTCCGGGGAACTGGAGAAATCACCATACCAAGACGAACTTGCCAAAATACTTAATGACATGAAAGTAAGACTCTCCAAGTATGAGCAATCCATTAAAGAGAGAAAGGCGGTGAAATTTCAGAGAGACAGAAACGACTACATGAGCGGTAAAATCTACACGTTCTCTAGGAAGTTTGAGAACATCCGCCGTCAACAACTCTTAGAAACTTCTGAGGCATTCCAAAGAACAGCCGCCCCCAGTGAATCGGAATTAAGCTCCGAAATAGAATCAGATGTTGAAACAGCCAGTAGAGAGAATCGGAAAGCACCTACGGTGGTACAAGAGTTTGTTTTTTTACGCTTGGAGAGACTCACGAGTTTACGGCCACGGCCGCAAAGAACAGACAACAGCAAAGCATCAAAAAGTCAGAAAGCAGGAGACGAAAAAACAGACGGTGGGGCAAAAGACAAACAGAGCAAAAACACGCGCACTTACAGAAACAACGAACGGAGATGAGCGCCCACATTGATACAGCAAACATTTGTCAGGCGCTGAGTATGGGCGCCTACCGGGACTATAACAGGACCCGGGACTACAACACCCTGAATGCCCGGCGGCGGGAAGGCGTGGCCAATGCCTTAAATACCGGGGACGCGAACCAATAGGTGCGTGTTATACTGCCTTTTGTATTCTGGACTGGACGCTGCGGAGGACGCTTGACGATCAAGGAGGATTCCTGCGGTTCCCGCGTCGAGGGAGACAGCTGCGGGGCGCTGAAGGAAGCATCACCACGCCTGCCTCAGATCACATCCTTCGCAGCCTAGGGACACTGCCGTGAGATGCACGGCTTTTGGAAACCCTTTGGTGGATCCCGCGTCGAGGGAGACCGCTGTGGAGCGCTGAAGGAAGCGTCACCACGCCTGCCTCGGATTACATCCTTCGCCGCCTCGGGACTCTGCCGTGAGACACCCTTCTGTGGTTCCCGTGTTGAGGAAAAACCGCCGCGGGGCGCTGACGTAAGCGCCGCCGCCTATTCTTTTCACACTGCTATCCGGATCAGAGGAACTCCCTCCGCCTTGTGAAGTAGGAGGCATTTCCTGGCGGAACTCATCGGGGTATTAACCCTCGCAGCCAGACAGGTACAGATGGAATAGGGGAGAGGCTGCCCTGAGCGAGACTTGGATAACAGTGCCTGTTGAAAGGCAGAGCTTCTGGAGACCTTGAGCTACTCCTAATGCTTGTCGTTGTTCTTTCGTTTAGTGACTATTGACTGGTTCTAGTGCTAGCATGTTGGCAAGGCTGGTGTTGCTATAAACTGCCAAGCAACCATTGGAATACAAAGAGAGAAACAGCTGGAATCGCAGCAGTGTCTGTATATGTTTTGGGACAGAAGGGGGAGGTATTGTATGGATGGTTGGAGAATGCCTTTTGGTACAGGGTCTATGGTGTCCTTCAGGGGAGGGAAGCGCAACTCTACATAGTTGTGTAGCATGCTCAGTGGAGTGTATGAAGAGTCACACTTGGCGTTTAGTGAGACCTAATGAGAATAGTGTGTTATTGTACTGTTTTTCTTTGTGCATTCTTTGTTGCAGATATCCTACGTCTCGCTGTCCCTGTCCTAACTCCTTTCCCTCGCCTGATTGCCCTAGTACTCTGTGTTGGTTGAATCCAGAGTCGGGGACATCTGGAGGTGGAACCCTTGTGCATCACTCAAGTCTGAAGGAGTCACAGTGGAACGTGACAACACATTAATCAATCTTACCAATATAAAGCTTTCATCAGAAGAAGAAAAGATTCTTTCTCTTGGCCTAACTTTCTGTACTAAAAAAAAATTTGACTATGCAAAAACTAGAGTGGATATTTTTCAATTTGTAAGGAAACTCAAACTTCAAAAATATTTTTTCAACGCAGTAAACCGGAAAATCAACATTGACGAAAGTGCAATTGACGAAAATCCACTAACAGTAAGTGATATGGCCCTGTTACAAGACCTTGCCAATATGGAAAATACTGAAAATCCCGAAACACTTATAGAATTCGCTACTACATCAGGATTACAAGTATTCAATACCGCTTAGACACCGTTCAAACCTAAATCGACATTCATGCTTATGATGCCCAAGGATGGATTGGACATTTTTGCAGAAAATGTCACCAAAGATCTAAAGGTATTGGCATACAGCAGTAGCAGAAACTTTGTGAGTAGTAATCGCAACAAAATGAAAAAGTACAACAAACTAATTGATAAAATCAAACAGAGACAAGATGTGGTGGTCCGGTGGTCAGACAAAGGAGGTCATTTTGTCCTCTGGCCCCTGGAACAGTATAACAAAGAAGCCCTCAAACAATTATCTGACAAAGACTGTTATAGCCGTGTGAGCCCGAATGTCATCATAGGAATCAAAGAAAGATTCCATAAAGCCCTCAACGACTGGAAAAGTGCAGGGCTACTCACTAAACAAGAGTTTGAATATCTCAAATGTGACTATCCTGTACTACCCCAACTCTATCTCATCCCTAAGATCCATAAGAATCCAGTGGAGCCTCCTGGGAGACCCATAATTGCTGCAATAGGGGGACTGTTTGAAAATGCCTCAAGATACATAGACCACTTCTTATAGCCATCCGTCTGCAGCCTTCCAGCTTACATCAAGGACACAGGCGATTTTCTCAACAAAATTTATGATGTAACATGGGAAAACGATTTTCTTCTAATGACCCTAGATGTCAACACACTCTACACCAGCATCAGACATACAGATGGACTTAATACATTACATCATTTCTTGGGCAAAAGACCTATGACAATGTTTCAGCATTCTATGATGATTGTGCAGATGGCTGAGATGTGTCTGGATAACAATGTCTTTATGTTTAATGGTTTGACATATAAACAACTGCAGGGCACTGCCATGGGTGCCTGCTTCGCCCCCAGCTATGCTAATTTGCATATGGGCTGGTGGGAGGAGCAGGTACTCATGGTAGCGCATAATGTAACTTTGTCGGAACAAGTAAGAATGTATGTCAGGTACATTGACGACATTTTTATATTGTGGAAAGGGTCTGCAGAGAGCGCTAAAACCTTCTCTGAAGAAATTAACAACAATTCATTAAATCTCAGCTTTACCTGCAATATGAGTAGAGAGAGTATACACTTTCTAGACCTAGAGCTGTATGTTGAAGATGACACACTGCAGTCTAAAACTTTCAGAAAACCCACTGCTGGGAACGCTATACTACATGCACACAGTTTCCACCCCACTTCTTTAAAAGAAAGTATACCCAACGCTGAATGCCGCCGCATGAAGCGTAACTGCAGCACAAATAATAGCCTTGATGAAGCAACAGGAGAACTATGCCACAGATTAGCCCTTAGGAGATACAGCCAAGAAACACTTACCAAAGCTAGAACTAAAACAGCAACCAAAACCCATAGAGAGCTTTTAGCCTCTGAGAAGGGCACCACTGTGAAAGTGACTGAGTGTTGTGCTATCAACACTCCCAGACTAATAACAGGCTTCAATGCGTATCACGCTCAAGTGAGAAAAATAATATAGAGACACTGGAACTCAGTCAGGAATGATCCTGTTATTGGGGCCATCTCAAGCAAAAACCCTCAAATCACCTTCAGGAGAGCCAAATCTATGAGGCAAGAGATAGTAAACAACGCTCCCGGTAAAATTAAGAATGAGGGCTCATGGCTCAAATCACCCAAAGGCTTTTACAAATGCACCAAGTGCAAGGCATGCAGACACGGCATCAATACCAAAGAGGTCACATTACTGTTCAGGCAATCCCCCTATATCATCAGAGGTTACTACACATGTAAATCTGATTTTGCTGTGTATGTCTTATCGTGTACTTGTGGGAAAACCTATGTGGGTAGCACCATCCACTCAGTACACATACACATCTTACAACACTTAAGAGCTATCACTAATAATGACCCCGCCTATCCTGTTGCTCGACATATCAACACGCCCCACAATGGCAAGGCGCAAGATCTTTCCTTCTATGTGGTGGACACCATCCCCAAAAACCCTAGGGGAGGCAATAGACAACTTGACCTTAGGAGACTCGAATCACGCTATATCGTCCTCTACAATTCCAAAATCCCCAATGGAATGAATGCGGATGAAGCATTAACTGTACACCTCTCAATAGTCCCTCGCTGCTTGGCCCGCTACACTTTCCAAACCCTGCAACGTTTAGGACACATTCTTTTAGCTTAGGCATATATTAGCCTTAACATTTTCTTTACATATAATTTAGCAACCGGTTTTGCTTTATGTACGTCCATTTACCAACATGATCGTTAACGCCGTGGAGGGCCCACCCTGTAGTTATTAACGTACTAAATTTAGATTATTTCGTAGCTGATTTTACATCGTGAGCCCACTCGGGCAATGCTGTTTAAGTGCATTTACTGAATATATGAAATGTATTTGTTCAGTATTTACAGAGTCACATTTAGATCGCTAATAGACACGATCTATCTCTGCATCTCACCCCCTTGTCTACCAAGGCCCTATCGCTAGCTTACTTTGACAGCACTATATTCATTGGATATCATCATGAGGCACTGTCAGCTAGCAAGCTGTTTTTCATATTTTTTTACAGCACTAGTGGGCATAGCGTACACTATTGTACGTTTACTCTCGAGCGATAGCCACTTCTCAGTCCGTACTTACTATACACGGCATTCTCCACATTATCCTCTACGATAGTTTCACACCACCCTTCAGGTAACATTATCTCATCAGGGTCTTCCAGGCGCGCACATGTTTTTTCTATGTCTATACATGTAAATAGGACGTTGTTACACATGGGCATTTGCTTGCCCCCAGTTTCAGTTTCTGTACTTTTTTAGTAACACACTACAATCTGGTAAATGCATGCCATTAATATATTTCCATTATGCTTGTGTTTATTTTTAATTTAATTTAATCTATTATTTGGCATATAATCTATCGCCCCTTTTTTCTTGCATTGTCATGTTGAAACTTACAGAGTGATTCTCTATGTCCATGATCGCGTCTGAGAGGTTGCCTTGACAACTAAAGCAAAGCGTATATATCTGTCAAACCAGTATGTACTAGACGTAGTGACCAAGGCGGTGCGCCGCCGGAACGAGTCTAACCTTTGTTGGATTAAAATTTCATTTTTGCCACAATTTCACGAAGTCTGTGCCTGACTGTTCGCCGCTGCCAGGTTTGGAAAAGAATATATATATATATATATATATATATATGTATATATATATATGTATATATTATCTACTGGCGGTCGCCAGTAGATAGTTATAGTTAGGACCGTGTTTCCATAGGAAATCGGCAACATTCTATTTGGAATAACTTTGGCGCCGGTTGACGAATCCTCGCGAAATTTTCAAAACTAATGGGGCGCTACGCTCCGCTCCTACCCTGAAAGTCTCGGGGGGATTCGTCAAGCGGGGGCTGAGAAAAAAGGGGGGTCCCAAAACGCGTTTTCCCCATGCATTTTTCCATAGGACCTTTAGACACAGCTACAGCCCGAACGGCTGAACAGAATTACTTGAAATTTGGCAGAGAGGTAGTCCTCAGGTCAAGGATGTGCCTTTTGTAGGTCTGGTGTAAATCTGTTCAGCAGGTCCTGAGAAAATAGCATTTAACTCAATATATATATCTGTAAGCACGCTCCGTGCGCTTACCGTAAGCTTACCGTACGCGTACAGTGCCGTGCGCGAGCTCAATTCTGATTGGTGGTTACATGACTGTAAACATTCGAATCGGTCGAAATCAGGAAGTGTCGGCCGCCATTTTCTGTCTCTCGCACTGAGAAACAAAGGTGGGGAACGTGAAACGGGGGCAACGAAGAGAGTTGCAGACCCCCTAGTGTTTGTCAGGGGG
The DNA here is from genome assembly GCF_964204655.1 of Triturus cristatus. Classification (NCBI taxonomy): domain Eukaryota; kingdom Metazoa; phylum Chordata; class Amphibia; order Caudata; family Salamandridae; genus Triturus; species Triturus cristatus. The sequence goes on along the minus strand of NC_140581.1, from coordinate 1,181,293,950 downwards.
TCCAAGAAGGACCCAAAAGTACGAAAAATAAATTTAATAATTTTAATAAAAAATTGCGGGGTACGCGTACGGTAAGCTTACTGTACGCGCACGGAAAAAAAAAAAATAAATAAAATAAAGAAGTAACAATCACATTTATTAAATAAATTAAAGGACCCACAAGGGAGAAAAAAACCAAATGTTACTGCGTAAAAAAAGGCGAGGCGCGCACGTCATGGACTGCGCAACGTGGGCGCTCGGTGCGCGAAGCGCACCGTGCGCCCACAGTGCGCGCACGGTGCGCGAAGCGCACCGTGCGCGCAGGGTGTGCGCATAGTGAAAAACAAGAAAAAAAAATAAAAAATAAATACATAACTTAGCATTTAAAAAACCGTACAAATTCACTGAAAAAACCATAGGTTTCACCCACGTTATAGTTAGGAATTATCATTTACAAAACCTTGCAAATTCACTTAAAAAACCATAGGTTTCACACATGTTATAGTTAGCTGTACATTTCACTCGTAAAAAACCAATGAAATTCCACGTTATAGTTAGATCAGGTAACTATAACTTGCGCGACCGCAATCCACAATGTGTAATTTCAGATGTCATCATTGATGTCATGAGTGATGTCACTGACCATGTCATGAGTGATGTACTATGTGACGTCATAAGCAGTTTATTGTGGGCGCGCAAGTTATAGTTACCTGATCTAACTATAACGTGGAATTTCATTGGTTTTTTACGAGTGTAATGTACAGCTAACTATAACATGTGTGAAACCTATGGTTTTTTAAGTGAATATATATATATTTATCTTTTTTTTGGGTAGAGCACAAAAAAATGGCCGAAGCAAAGGTGACTGAACATCCAAAATCTAGTCTAGATGTATTAAAGCTTGCTTATGTAGTGTTTTTTTACTAACATTTATATGGATATTATTACTGTCAGTGTGCTTATTCTAATGGTAACTAATAACGGAAACAATACTAATGGTGTAATAAGTGAAAGAGTGAGTGATGGTACTAAAGAAACCCCAAATACTAATATAGAACAAATAGATGGAAGTATTCTCCATCATGATCAATCAATTAATGATTTCTCGTTAAATGTTTTTACTAAATTGTTGTACGAGTACGTAAACACAATGTGAGTGATTGTTATGTGTGCATGGAATTACCTTCATCTGTTTAAGAAGGGGTGACCTATCATCACCTACCTTTAACATATGGTGTGTCCTGCAGTGTTTTAACCAGCCTATTTTATGTGACAGAGAAGCTGGAGTATCATTATTCCAATATAGATTTAGTATTTTCAGAAATACCCATTATAAAGGAGCTGAACAAGGTTTTAAGTAGTAAAAATGCACAATATATGGGCGAATTCTTCCATATTACCAGGACATTAGATATAGAATATGCTTATAAAAATAATCTAACATGTAGTTTGCAGGTTGAAGAAAAAAAGTGTTGGTAGAAAATAGAAGAGAAAGTATCCACAGAAAAGCTGCTGAACATAAGTCATAGGTTCCACCGTGGGCTTTTAGAGAAGGAAATTATGAGAAAGGCAAGACATACGCTGCAATGTCCCTGAATTGGTATTAAAAGGGAAAAATCTCTTTGCTTAGACTAAAAACTAACTATAATAATTATTTCATTGGTACTAGTGAATGTGGGCATACTTTCCAAATTACTGGAGGTTGGGGATTGAAGGGTGGAACTGATCCTGATTTCCCAGGAGTCTATTATGTGTGTGGTAAGAAAGCCTATGACAGGTTGCCTGCACGTTGGTATGGTAGTTGTTATTTTGCAATAATTTTTCCAAAGGTCTACCATGTAGATAAGAATAATAACAGATGGGACGTGGCTTCGGCGCCGTTAAAGATGGCCGCCGGAGCCGTAGGCTCCGCCGCTCGGGGACGAAATTTCTATCAACGGGTACATATTTCTGTACCTTCTCGTCAGAACGCCGTGAATTCCAGAACCAGAGCATGACGAGCACCCGGTGAGGGTCTTTTCATCGTGGAGCGAGCTGTAAATTGCTTCCTTTTCATCGCGGATATGGTTTCCTCAGCGCGCCCGCCATTTTGAACATCGCGCTGCTGCCTATCAAGTATTTTTCACGTTCCGGTGGCATCTAATCGCCGCCAGCGCATACTTGGTTCTGAAGGTGAGATGCTACTGACTCAAATACAGAGCACTACAGTAAGATGCCTCTTGTTATGGATATCCTCACTTTCTGACTGACTGTTGCCTCTTTTACTTCAGAGCTTCAATCAATTTTACATTATCAGTTATATTTCTAAAATGAAATATGGGAGAATGTTCATCTGAGCTGCGCATACACCATGTCATTTAGGTATTTTTTTTTTAATGGATATCTTTACATCAATAACTCTTAAAATGTGCTCCTTTTCAACACAATCCTTGCTGTGATAGTTTTCTGACACCTAAACAGCGCCACAGTTTTTTGGAGCTTCCTTTCTTCTGACGACAGCTTCCCCTTTGGTGGCAATAACATCCCAGCTACGTCTCATAGTTGGTCTTCACCAATTTCTATGTGTGACTCACTTTCATCATTTGTACCTTGATGCTTTTTCTCGTGATGTCACTCAAAACCATTTTTACTTGACGTCATTATTCACAATTATAATGGAGTGAGTTACTTCTTTCGTAAAGCTTTTTGATATCTCCAGTGTCTCTTTTTCACTCCTCTTCTGTGAGGATTATAGACTATAATTGCTTATTGAGTCACACATTACTTCATACGTGGTACTGCTTGCATATCCTCCATATATGGGAAGGTTGCGTAAACCACAAGTTGTGTTCTTACCTAAAAATTATCCTATTTTGTCACCACCAACTTCTTCTTCAGGAAATATTCTACCTCATAACGCAGAAGAGATGGCGGGTGTGGCCTCTAATCGTTCTACTTCATCACAATCGACTGCTACAAAATCCTCACCGCCTTTAACATCCTCCAAGCGTCTGAAGCAGGATCCTCCATCCCCTGAGAAATTGCCATCTTCTATCTCTTTAGAAACATTCCTGGACGAAATTCGAGCTCTGCGTCCTTTTGTAGAGGAAACTAATAGTAAAATGCAATTCTTGGAGGAGAAGTGGTCTACAATGGAGAACAGAGTATCTTCGGTGGAGCAGCAACTCAGTATGGTACAAGATACTTCTCAGAGACTTTCTTCCTTAGAGAAGGAGGTTCGTGACCTTCGGCTCCATGCAGAAGATTTGGAAAACAGGAAAGAACAATCTACGTATTTACGGTCTACCTGAAGCCCTTCAGGGTGAGGATCCTGTCGTCTTCTTTTCCTCCTTCTTGCCGAAACTCCTGGATATGGCTTCTTTTACATCTCTCAGTATTCAGAGAGCTCACAGATTGGGTCCACGTTTGTCGAGTTCTGCATCTCCCACAAAGCCATGAGGAGTAATTATTCTCTTTTTGAAGTTTACCGACTTACTTTCAATTCTCTCGGCAGCCAGAGCCAAACGACAACTTTCTTGGCTTGGTCAGAGGGTGTACATTTCTCAAGACATATCCAATGCAACAGCTACAAGAAGAAAGGAGTTCCTTAATCTTCGAGCCCCCTTGCGATCTCTTGGTGCTCGATTTGGTCTTTTTCACCCTTGCATCTTCAAGGTGACATACCAAAATCAGACTCGGTCCTTTAAAGACCCAGCAGAACTTAAGAAATGTATTCACTCTCATACTGCAACTGCCATGGACACAGGTGGCCTTTCCAATGGTTGACTTTCCTACCTTCCTCATGTTCTAACTCCTTAGCCATTTTTTACAGTTATGGCATAGCTCTGTTCTCAGTTTTCTTTATTATTGTCTTAGAAGGTTTTTTTTACTATGTGGTCTATCTTTTTCTCAAAAAATGTATTTATGCTAAATGACATTAGTGGTTTGTGTTTTTATCAGTTGCTCATTTTCTTTATATCATCTCACTGTTAACTTTTTCCTTTGTTTTTCCATATAGGTCTGTTTGTCTTATTCACCTGTAAGGTCCTTATCCCTTTTCTCCCACGTCCGATGCGATCTGGAGTTCTTTGGTTTCGGTGGTCCGTCTTGTCATGTGTCGTCCTTGCCCTGATGTATCTCCCTTTGATTCCCTCAGGTATGTTTTATCAGTCATCCTTTTTGGATATGTACTGTCTCTCCTTGTCTTTCCTCTGTCTTCCCCTTTCCCTCCTTTTTCTTTTCCTTTTCATTCACTTACAATAGCATTTCTCTCCTACCTGTTGTTGCTTGCCCTTTTCTATCTCTTCTCTTATCTTCCCTTTCTTTGCTGTCTTTTTCTCTTTTCTGTTCCTCTTTTTAATGTTACTGCAGTATTTTTCTATTTCTCAATTCTACTTTTGCATATTTATTTCTAATTTTATGCTCATTTGTATTCTTCAATGTATACTGTTTATATTGTTGTTTAACTTTTTACATTTAGAGTTATCACATGGAATGTAAAAGGTTTTAATAATCCCACAAAGAGTCAGAGAATTCTTTCACATCTAGCCTCATATAAACCTGATTTAGTTTTGCTCCAAGAAACTCATTTGTCTGAGGCCGAAGCTCTCAAGCTTAAGCGTAATTGGGTTGGCTCAGTGTTGATATCTCCCACTGATATAAAAAAGAATGGGGTTGTTTTATCATGTCATAAAAAGTTGAAATATTCTGTTGTAACGCAATATATTGATTCTGATGGTAGGTGGATTCTAGTCAAATTGCTAATTAATAATGTCCCTCTCACTGTATTTAACATCTATGGTCCAACTCAACCTGATTCCACTTTTTGGCCTGCCATTACAGATAAACTTTTTCAACATAAAGACAAATTTTTTGTATTAGGAGGTGACTGTAACCAAGTTATAGATCCTTTTATTGATCGTAAATCCCAGGTACGTTTTCTTCCACTTAAAACACATAAACAATTTCTTCATACTATTGCACATACTCAACTAGTTGATGCCTGGAGGCTATGCAATCCAGATCAATCAGAATTCTCCTTCTTTTCCCCTCCACATGGTTTCCTATCTCAGATTGACTACATTTTTCTTTCAAAATCCTTGGCCCAGAATCTTATTTCTTCCTCGATTGAGCCCATTTTGATTTCGGATCATGCTCCAATACTTGTTGACTTTGATTTACTTCCTCCCCGCTCTAAAACTTCAAGATGCAGATTTAATAATTATCTCTTACAGGATCCAGTTTTTTCTTCCTCTTTTATATCCTTTGCTTTTTTTCTATTAATGACGATCCGTCTATAGCTCCTATTACGATATGGGATAGTTTTAAAGCAACAGCTCGCGGGTTTATAATAGATTTTGTCTCTAAGAAAAAGAAACAGTCCTCCAATAAACATAAAGCCTTGTTGTCTTCCATTAAACACTTAGAGCATCAATTCTATACTTCATTATCGGACTCTACTTTGCAAGATCTTATACGTGCTAAAATGGAATTTAATAAGATCTCTACTAACAATGCTTCCTTCACTTTGCTTCGCAGCAGTGCCCGATACTATGTAGGTCGAAATAAAGTTGGCTCTCTTCTTGCTAATTATTAAAATCTAGAAAAGAAAAGACATTAATTGAATCCATTCACTCAAATGATGGTAAACTTCTTTTCAAAGATCAGGACATATTAGCCGAATTTACAAAATTTTATAGTACCTTATATACTCCTGAGTCACCTCCATCGGATTCACTTATTGATGACTATCTTCATTCTATTCCCCCTTCCTCATCTTCTGTTCTGGACTTTACCTCTTTAGACACAGATCTCACATTACAGGAAATGTCTTCCTCTTTGAACTCTTTAACAAAAAATAAATCTCCCTGCCCTGATAGCTTTTCTGTATAATTTTATCTTCACTTTTCTGATTTGTTATTACCAAAACTTTTTAACCTTTTCCAACATTTGTGTTCCACAGGAGCAGCAAGTGGTACCTTTCTAGAGGCTTCTATCTGTCTTATCCATAAGGATGGCAAAGACTCCAAATTTTGCAAAAATTACCTCCCCATCTCATTAATAAATGTTGATTATAATATTTATGCTAAACTCTTAGCTCTACGACTTGAATACTTTCTTCCTCATTTAATTGGTCCCGAGCAATGTGGTTTCGTTAAAGGTAGGCTAACCTCTGATAATTCTCATCTATTTTTCAATGTTCTCAATAAAGCCTCTTCTTTATCTTTCCCTCTCGCAGCGATCTCCATTGATGCAGAAAAAGCATTTGATAGAGTAGACTGGTCCTTTTTGTTTAAATCCCTTCGATGGCATGGTTTTGTTGCTAAATTCATTTCTCCTATTTCTCTTCTCTACTCTACCCCCTCTTCTTCTACTATCGTTAATGGTCAAATCTCGCAATGTTTCTCACTTCATCGTGGTGTTAGACAGGGTTGTCCGTTATCCCCTATTTTGTTTGTTCTTTCTCTCGAACCTTTTCTTTCCTGTATTCGTCAAAATCCTTCTATTTCTGGTTTTCCATATGGGGACCGTCATCTAAAATGATCGGCTTATGCTGACGATATTTTGCTTTTTATTTCCAATCCAGATTCTTCTATCCCTTCATTACTACAAGAAATATCCGATTTCTCGGCGGTATCAGGTTATAATTAACTCTGATAAAACAGAAGTATGACTACAAACTAAATTCTGCCTCAAGCAGCAGTTTGAGTCCACTGGCTTTCATTGGAAGAGCTCTAAAATCAAATATCTTGGCATTTGGTTTTCGAATTCTATTACCAAATCGGTGAGAATAAATTTAGATGTAGCTTTGGACCGTATTTCTAAACTCTTCACTTTCTGGAGTCCTCTCTTTCTCTCCTGGTGGGGCCGACTTGATTCTATTAAGATGATGATTACTCCAATTCTACTATACTATTTTTCAATGATTCCAATACATATTCCTGTCACCTTCTTTAAAAAAAATCAACTCTCTTCTTTCTAAATTTCTATGGAAGAATAAAAAATCTAGAATCTCTTTAACTCATCTTAGGAAACCAAGACTTTTTGGCGCAGTAAACTTTCTGGATTTTTGATTATATCACAATGCTTTCAGTTTAAAACAGGCGTCCTATCGGCTTCTTATGGAATCTTATCCTTTTACTCCTTTATGGGTTAATATTGAGCGTTGCTTGATCGCCCCTTTCTCCACTAAGGAAGTTCTTTCTTGTTCTGCTAAAAATGTCCTCACATCCCTTCCACTATTCAAACACACTTGCTCCATGTTAAAACCTTATTTTCAGCCAAAAATAATATCCAGGAATGCTTTTTTGCACTCTCCTCTGAGGTATAATCATCCTATAACTATTAATAATAGACCTTTATACTAGTCTTCTTGGAGATCACAGGGTATTACCTGGGTTAAAGATCTGTTTGATGGTACTTCTCCTTGTTTTTTTCCTGTTTTTCAGACTACATTTAAATGTCCTCATTCTTTTCTATATACATTTTCCATACTTATGGAAATACTTCTCAGCATTTTATATTCCCTCCCCTCTGATGAACCTATAATCACTCAGGATTCACTATTAAAAATATTAACATCAATCCCAAAAGCCTCCTTAATTTATACATTCTTTTTCACCACAAATCCAGAACGTGATAAAACCAAGATTGAACTTGCTTGGGAATCTGATTTCGATTCCCACTGGAGCATTGATTTATGGAATAAAATTTGGGCTCGGTCGCTAAAGATTTCAAGATCTGCTTCTGCCACTCAATCTATGTTTATTTATATCACAGATTATATTTCACTCCTACTTCCATAGATAATTTCACACACATAAATGATAATAAATGCTGGTCCTGTGATTCCCCTTCAGCAGACCTTTCACATCTTTTTTCATGTCCCCCTGTAATTTCTTTTTGGTCTCAAATCTGAACTCTTCTATCTACTATTTTTAAGATCCACACTCCTCTGTCCAATATACTTCTTTTTATGGGTAGTTTATCAGAATCCATTTCTTTGCCATCCTCTGACAAATGGTTATTTGATCTTATGTTGGCCTTAGCATTTCAACAAATTACGATGAACTGGAAATGTTTGACCAAACTCTCACTTAAGTCATGGTGGAATACTGTATGCCAATATCATAGGTTAGATGTTGCTTATGCATCCCAATGTAATCTACATGTGAATAGGGATATTTTTGGTTGCCATTAACTAATTATCTGAATACAGTTTCTATACATGCAGTTTCTATTAATAACGTTTCTCATTGTCGCTCTGAAAATTTCCAACCCCCTTGAATTCCTTCCTCTTTGTCCTATTTTTACTCTTCTTCTATTATTTGATAGAGCTTTTACTCAACGGTTAATTTGCTCTTACATTGTGTATAACTTAGGAGCATAATGTCTTAACAGTTATCTAATACCTATGAATATATTTAGTATTCCCTTCTTTCCCCTTCCCACTTTCTCCCACCCCTATTTCTTTCCTAAAATATAAATAGCTTTCTACTGTGATTTTATCGCCTATTCTATTATGATTACAAGCTCTCCTTTATATTCTGATTTTTCCTTTAGGCCTTTAATGTATGTTTATTGACTTTTATGATTTAATAAAGCATATAAAAATTAAAAAAAGAATAACAACAGAATCAATGAAATAAAACAAGGACTAACAAGTAATGTTAGACCTGTCAGCCCTTTGGGTGGTCCCTCCTCATCATTATTTATTTTGTCCCACTTTTGCCTCAAGCCCTGTTAGTATTTTTCCTTTTTGGGAACCACCAGACTTTTTAGTGTTGATGCAGATTCAGGGAGCCATTTTATCTACCCCTGAAACTTCTGTCTGAGGGCCTGGAGCACAAAATGGTGGCCACCTGTGACATCACCAGCACCCACTGGAACCTACGAGAACCTTCTGCAACATTCTGGAGCCCTGTGACAGTTGGAGGCGGTTTAGAATGTTGGGAAGCTAAGACAGAGAGTTGGCAGTTGGAGCTGGCAGTTGGCACCTGACTGGTGAAGAGAGAGCAGCAGAAACTTGAAGGAGGAAGGAGTGAAGCAGCAGGGGTGGAAACTTGTGCCTGGAGTGGGGTCCATAAACCCACCCTTGATACTAGTCCCTACTGACTGAGCCCAGCCTGGAGCCCTGTGTGGGAAGAAGCAAGAAAAACCATCCTAAGGACCTGGACAGCAGGAACAGGCCTTAGAACCAAAGAACAGCAAGATCCTGACCTGGATATTGGTTTTCCTGGAGTCCGACGTCGAGAAGCCTGAGACCTGGAGCCCGAGGTGGAGAAGCGGCGCTGACTGGAAAAGCAGACGTCGTACCCGGAGCCGCCAGAGGTCGAGAGAGGGCGCCGACGGAGGTCGTAGAGAGTACCAGAGGTCGAGGAGGAAGTCACCCGAGGTCGAGTGAGCGGCGTCATCGGAGGAGTGAAGTCCGCCCTCCGGAGTCGCCGGAGACCGAGGTGAAGCGTGCCGGAGGTCGGGAGTGGAGATCGCACTCCGGAGTCGCCGGAACCTGAGGAGAATCGTGCCGGAGGTCGGGAGTGGAGGTCGCACTCCGGGCACGCCGGAAACCTGAGGAGAGGAGCACCGGAGGTCGGGAGTGGAGATCGCACTCCGGAGCCGCCGGAAGTCGACATCGAGCCAAGGCCGGCCGACGTCATCGAATCCGAGGTCGCCATCGGACCGGAGCCGCCCGACGTCGACACCGAGCCAAGACTGCCCGACATCATCGAATCGGAGGTCGAGGTCGAGCCGAGGCCGCCGACATCGAACCGGAACCGCCTACCAGCGTCGTCAAGAACTGACACTGCGCCGAGGCCCCGACATCGAACCGGAACCGCCTCACGGCGTCGACACGACTCCAGCAGCGTCGGAGCATCAGAAAAAGGGCAGTAAGTGGAGTAGAGGGCGCCTAAGGCCCTGTGGAGACCTGAGAGACTACTCTGAGGGCTAGGGAGGTGCTGGAACCAGCCTGACTGTGCCAGGGGTGAGCTGAGACTAATTCAGTGGGGTTGTGTAGAGTGGGAAAGCCAGATCTCTAGAATCCCCCCTTGATCTACCTCAGTTTAGGCCTCAGCCTTGTCCAAGCCAGGGAGTAGACACCCTCAAGCCATCTACCTCACCACAAGCTGTGCCTGGGCCAATTCAGCCCATAATAATCTAAATGTGATCTGATTCTATAAGTGTCACTGTCAGCTTTTAATTATTTATTGAGTGCACTGTATTTATTGTATTTAACCTATTTATTGCTTCACTGTATTTATTGGTCCACAGTATTTATGGTCGCACAGTATTTATTGGTTTGCAGTATTTATTGCCTCCGAATATTTAATTGCCTGTATGTATTGCACCTATATTTATGCCTTAGTTATTTATGATCACCCCTATTTATTGAATCCTTAAGACAGTATTTATTTGACCTGCACTATTTAAAAAGCCTTGTATATTGTGATTGTCTTATAATTTATTGAATCAGCAACTAAGAGAAAAAGAAGATAAAGGAAGATATTTTCATAATTTTTACGGTGTAGAGTCGTTTTTGGAACGGATGCACGCATGGTTATTGTATGGGTATATCGTATGCTTAGCACGGTGCCTGATTCCTGACCACTCGAGCCAAGCTACCACAGTGTGTCCGGGAGAGCACCACCACCCTTCCGGTGTGGGAGTGTGTTTTTCCAACATAATTGGTGTTCAGTGGTGGGATAGAGCTGTGCCTACGTATACTCAACAATAACTGTGGGTAGTCCATAGGCCTACACCGGGAGTTTTCTCAAAGCGGCCTTCCTAATTGTGGGTTTTTTTTTTTTCTCCAAATTTACTCTGGTGGTGGGAGGAGGTATTATATAAGGTACCCCCCTGCATAGTTACTGCAAATAACTGTCCTCTGACCTGAGTGGGCAAGATGGAGTTTGTACTGGAGAATTTAGAAACGTACACTGTGGCCCAACTCAGGGAGTTTTGTCAGCGGGAGGGGGTATATTGTCCCCCAGGAGCAAAGAAGGGTGCACTCCAAACCAGCTTAAGGGCTTGGGGGGAGGCACGAAGGGAAAGCAAGGCTGAGGAGGAGGACAGGGATAGAGAGCCAGACAGTGAGGGAGCTGGTTTGTACCAACCTGAGGTGGGGAACCTGTCAGCAGGGCCCAGGACACTTTCTAGGAAGGGCAGCACTGTCTCTAGCGGTGGCTTATCTGAAGTGGAGTTAACAGACCGGAGGGAGAAAAGACAGCTCACATGGGACTTAGCAAGGCTGGAGAAGGAGAAGGAGGAACAGAGGATGGCTCATGAGATAAGGCTGAAAGAGATAGATCTTCAGATCCTGAGAATCGGGGCACACCCTGTACCTAACGGTGGCAGCGAAGAACGAGAGTACACCAGGGAACCCAAACCCTACCTGCCAAAGGACATAGTAGCTAGCTATGGGGTGGGTGACGATATCGCCAAGTGGCTAGCGGCCTATGAGGTCTCGTTAAGGGCCCATGGGGTTCCAGAGAAGTACTGGGGAGGGGGATTGTACAAGTACATGCCTCCAGCTGGTAGGGATGCATTATTGGCCCTCGAGGAGGATGAGCAGACCCACTACCCCACCATGAAACTGGCGCTCAAAAGAAAGTTTGGACTAACACCCGAAAAGTACAGACAGAAGTTCAGGGGTAGTCACAAACTGGGCACACAGAATTGGGTGGACTTCCTGGACTATGCAAAGAAGGCACTAGAGGGTTGGATTCAGGGCAGTGAAGTGAGGAACTACGAGGGGTTGTTTGACTTAGTACTGAAGGAACACCTGCTTGAAAAATGTTTCCCTGAACTGCGCCAACACCTGGTGGATAGCAAGCTGACCAGTCCCCGGAAGCTTGCTGAGGAGGCGGACATTTGGGCTAGTACCCGGGTGTCCACAAGGGGGACTGGAGGGGATACTCAAAAGGCCGGACAGGGCGCCCCCCAGAAGAAAGAGGGAGGGGAAAAGAAAAAGGAGTTCTCCAAAGGCCCCCAAAATAATTTCCAAGGAAAGGGAACAGGATTCACCCCTAGGGCCAACCCACCCAGAAACCCTAATCCTGGCCAGAGTCAGCAGCCAAGGGTTGTCCATTGATACGAGTGCGGTGGCGTTGGACACTATAAAGGAGATCCGAAGTGCCAGAAACGACCACCCCCTCCCATTGGAGGAAAGACCCCCGGAGTAGCTAGTGCAGTGCTCGGGGAGGAGATGCCCTTAACTAAGGGAAGGGAGTGGGCGGGTGTCACTTTAGTGTCCCTGGGAGAACGGGAGATGGTTCCTAAGATCCAGGTGCCCGCAAATACTGTAAAGTATGGGCAGTGGGTCACCATCAACGGCCAAAGAGGGGAGGCTCTGAGAGACACAGGAGCCAGTATGACTATGGTACGTAGTCAACTGGTGTCTCCAGAGCAGGTAATTCCCGATGTACTCCACCCAGCCGCGATGGCTGACGGCAGAACAGGCCACTATCCAGTGGCCGAGGTTCCCTTTGAATGGGGGGGGGTTGCAGGTTCACTTCGAGTTGCCGTAAGCCCTGCCGTGCCAGTCGATTGTCTACTGGGGAATGACATGGAGCACAATGCTTGGAAGGAGGTGGAATACCGGACTCATACTGAGATGCTGGGTACACCTGACTGGGCCTGTGTGAGCACAAGGTCCGCGACTACCCGGAGAGGGAGTTCGTTTCGGCTGGAGCCTGGAACAAAGGCCCAGCCAGCTGCCAGTCAAGGGAAGAACCGAGGACAGGAGGAGCCTGCCTTGGCGTCCACACCCCGTAGGACGGATAGGCCACCGGAGGTGGTGGACCAGGAGTCTGCGGAGGGGGACGTTACCAAACTGGAGGACCTACCCATCCCGGCCGAGTGGCACGTGGAGGGAGGCCCGTCCAGGGAGGAATTCTGCCAGGGCCAGAGGGAGTGCCCTACCCTTGAGGGGCTAAGGCGTCAGGCCCAAGCCCAGGCAGCAGGGAACGTTGAAGGGAACTACAGTGTTTACTGGGAGGATGGCCTCCTCTACAGTGAACCCAAGGCACCCCTACATGGATCGTCACGAGCCTTGGTAGTCCCTCAACGTTATCGAGCCTTCCTTCTGGAGTTGGCTCACGAGATCCCATTGGCAGGACACCTGGGGCAAGACAAGACCTTCGCCCGTCTTGTCCCACACTTTTATTGGCCTCAAATGAAAGTGTCGTCCGATACCTACTGCCGGACATGTGTGTCTTGCCAAGCCAGTGGGAAAACAGGGGTGAAGCTGAAAGCTCCCCTGGAACCACTTCCTGTCGTTAGCACCCCCTTTGAAAGGGTGGGCATCGACATTGTGGGTCCGTTAGATCCGCCAACGTCAGCTGGTCACAGGTTTATCCTGGTCCTGGTGGATCATGCCACACGGTACCCAGAGGCAATACCTCTGAGGACCATAACAGCACCTGTTGTGGCTAGGGCCCTGATGGGAATCTTTACCCGAGTGGGTTTTCCCAAGGAAGTTGTGTCCGACAGGGGGACCAACTTCATGTCAGCGTACATGCGGGCGATGTGGAAGGAGTGTGGAGTGACCTACCGGTTCACAACTCCTTACCACCCCCAGACCAATGGTCTGGTAGAGAGGTTTAACAAAACCTTGAAAGGCATGATCAGAAGTCTGCCTGAAAGCCTGCGGAGGAAATGGGACGTCCTCCTACCCTGTCTACTCTTTTCCTACAGGGAAGTGCCACAGAAGGGAGTGGGCTTCAGCCCCTTCGAGCTTCTGTATGGGCACCCTGTACGTGGACCTCTCAACCTGGTGAGAGACGGATGGGAAAGAACTCCCAGAAAGCTTCCCCAGGATGTGGTGAGCTACATGCTGGCCTTCCGGAGCCAAATGGCTAAGTTGTGGAAGCAAGCCTCTGACAACTTGGAAGCCAGCCAAGCAGTGATGAAGGCGTGGTATGACCACAACGCTCACCCGGTGGAGTTGGAGCCTGGCCAGAAGGTGTGGGTGATCGAACCAGGAGAGCTTAGCGCCCTCCAGGATCGCCGGTCAGGACCCTTTGAGGTATTGGAGAAGAAGGGTAAGGCTACCTACTTGGTGGACCTGAAGACCCCTCGTCAGCCCCTACGGGTGCTGCACGCCAACCGCCTCAAACCCCACCATGAGAGGCCCGAAGTCATCTTGATGATGGTGACTGACGGAGGAGAGGACGTGGAAAGCGAGCCTCTCCCTGATTTGTTTGCGTCTCACGAGAAGGATGGGTCGGTGGAGGGAGTGATTCTCTCCCCATCTCTAACTCCTGAACAGCAGGAGGACTGCCGCCAGGTCTTGGGGCAGTACTCCTCGTTGTTCTCCCTTGTCCCGGGTAGGACTCACCTGTGCGTCCACGACGTGGACACAGGAGACAGCCCACCTGTGAAGTCCAAGATCTACCGGATGTCAGACAAGGTGAAGGCCAGCATTCATAGTGAAGTCACTAAGATGCTGGAGCTAGGAGTGATTGAACCTTCTAGCAGCCCCTGGTCCAGTCCGGTGGTGTTAGTACCAAAAGCTGCACCACCGGGTGCCCAACCGGAACTGAGGTTCTGTGTGGACTACCGGGGACTGAATTCAGTGACCAAAACTGATGCTCATCCGATCCCTAGGGCAGATGAATTGATTGACCGGCTGGGAGCTGCCCAATATCTAAGTACCTTTGACCTTACTTCTGGGTACTGGCAGATCTCTTTGACTGATGGAGCAAGGGAAAGGTCAGCCTTCTCCACGCCCAATGGCCACTACCAGTTCTGTGTGATGCCCTTTGGGCTCAAGAACGCACCTGCCACGTTTCAGCGCCTGGTAAACCAGATCCCCACCGGAATGGAGAGTTTCTCTGCTGCTTATCTGGATGACATAGCCGTCTTCAGTAACAGCTGGGAGGATCACTTGCGTCACCTGCAAGCTGTTCTCCAGGCCCTGAGACAAGCTGGATTGACGATCAAGGCCAGCAAGTGCCAGATCGGGCAGGGGTCGGTAGTGTACCTTGGACACTTGGTGGGTAGGGGAGCGGTGCAACCCCTCCAGGCGAAGATCGAGGCCATCATGGCCTGGGAACCCCCCAAGACACAGACTGAGGTCCGAGCTTTTCTGGGCCTCACGGGATATTACCGCCGCTTCGTGAAGGGGTACGGTACCATCGTAGCCCCCCTCACGGAGCTCACGTCCAAGAAACAACCTCGACGGGTAGTCTGGACAGAGGCTTGTCAGCAGGCCTTTGTGAGATTGAAGAAAGCCATGTGCGAGGCCCCGGTCTTAAGGGCCCCAGACTTTTCCAAGGAGTTCATTGTCCAGACGGATGCATCAGAACATGGCATTGGGGCAGTGTTATCGCAACTCAATGAAGAGGGTCTGGATCAACCCGTGGTCTTCCTATCCCGGAGACTACTTCCCAGGGAACAGAAGTGGAGTGCAATAGAGCGTGAAGCCTTTGCAGTGGTATGGGCTCTGAAGAAGTTGCGGCCATACCTGTTTGGCTCGCACTTCCTGGTTCAGACCGACCACAGACCCCTTCGTTGGCTGATGCAGATGAAGGGGGAGAATCCCAAGCTGTTGAGGTGGTCTATCTCCCTACAGGGAATGGACTTTCAGGTGGAACATCGGCCTGGAGTGGACCACACCAATGCAGACGGTCTCTCAAGGTATTTCCGCCTTAGTGATGAGAACTCCCAAGGGGTTGGGTAGCTCTCCCCACTTTCAGCTGGGGGGGACGCGTGTTAGACCTGTCAGCCCTTTGGGTGGTCCCTCCTCATCATTATTTATTTTGTCCCACTTTTGCCTCAAGCCCTGTTAGTATTTTTCCTTTTTGGGAACCACCAGACTTTTTAGTGTTGATGCAGATTCAGGGAGCCATTTTATCTACCCCTGAAACTTCTGTCTGAGGGCCTGGAGCACAAAATGGTGGCCACCTGTGACATCACCAGCACCCACTGGAACCTACTAGAACCTTCTGCAACATTCTGGAGCCCTGTGACAGTTGGAGGCGGTTTAGAATGTTGGGAAGCTAAGACAGAGAGTTGGCAGTTGGAGCTGGCAGTTGGCACCTGACTGGTGAAGAGAGAGCAGCAGAAACTTGAAGGAGGAAGGAGTGAAGCAGCAGGGGTGGAAACTTGTGCCTGGAGTAGGGTCCATAAACCCACCCTTGATACTAGTCCCTACTGACTGAGCCCAGCCTGGAGCCCTGTGTGGGAAGAAGCAAGAAAAACCATCCTAAGGACCTGGACAGCAGGAACAGCAAGATCCTGACCTGGATATTGGTTTTCCTGGAGTCCGACGTCGAGAAGCCTGAGACCTGGAGCCCGAGGTGGAGAAGCGGCGCTGACTGGAAAAGCAGACGTCGTACCCGGAGCCGCCAGAGGTCGAGAGAGGGCGCCGACGGAGGTCGTAGAGAGTACCAGAGGTCGAGGAGGAAGTCACCCGAGGTCGAGTGAGCGGCGTCATCGGAGGAGTGAAGTCCGCCCTCCGGAGTCGCCGGAGACCGAGGTGAAGCGTGCCGGAGGTCGGGAGTGGAGATCGCACTCCGGAGTCGCCGGAACCTGAGGAGAATCGTGCCGGAGGTCGGGAGTGGAGGTCGCACTCCAGAGACGCCGGAAACCTGAGGAGAGGAGCACCGGAGGTCGGGAGTGGAGATCGCACTCCGGAACCGCCGGAAGTCGACATCGAGCCAAGGTCGGCCGACGTCATCGAATCCGAGGTCGCCATCAGACCAGAGCCGCCCGACGTCGACACCGAGCCAAGACTGCCCGACATCATCGAATCGGAGGTCGAGGTCGAGCCGAGGCCGCCGACATCGAACCGGAACCACCTACCGGCGTCGTCAAGAACTGACACTGCGCCGAGGCCCCGACATCGAACCGGAACCGCCTCACGGCGTCGACACGACTCCAGCGGCGTCGGAGCATCAGAAAAAGGGCAGTAAGTGGAGTAGAGGGTGCCTAAGGACCTGTGGAGACCTGAGAGACTACTCTGAGGGCTAGGGAGGTGCTGGAACCAGCCTGACTGTGCCAGGGGTGAGCTGAGACTAATTCAGTGGGGTTGTGTAGAGTGGGAAAGCCAGATCTCTAGAATCCCCCCTTGATCTACCTCAGTTTAGGCCTCAGCCTTGTCCAAGCCAGGGAGTAGACACCCTCAAGCCATCTACCTCACCACAAGCTGTGCCTGGGCCAATTCAGCCCATAATAATCTAAATGTGATCTGATTCTATAAGTGTCACTGTCAGCTTTTAATTATTTATTGAGTGCACTGTATTTATTGTATTTAACCTATTTATTGCTTCACTGTATTTATTGGTCCACAGTATTTATGGTCGCACAGTATTTATTGGTTTGCAGTATTTATTGCCTCAGAATATTTAATTGCCTGTATGTATTGCACCTATATTTATGCCTTAGTTATTTATGATCACCCCTATTTATTGAATCCTTAAGACAGTATTCATTTGACCTGCACTATTTAAAAAGCCTTGTATATTGTGATTGTCTTATAATTTATTGAATCAGCAACTAAGAGAAAAAGAAGATAAAGGAAGATATTTTCATAATTTTTACGGTGTAGAGTCGTTTTTGGAACGGATGCACGCATGGTTATTGTATGGGTATATCGTATGCTTAGCACGGTGCCTGATTCCTGACCACTCGAGCCAAGCTACCACAGTGTGTCCGGGAGAGCACCACCACCCTTTCGGTGTGGGAGTGTGTTTTTCCAACAAGTAATAAAAGAGCAAGTTTCTCAGAAATAATAGGTGACATTTTTGGTGCACTGATACCATCAGTTGGAGTAGTTCTGAATTCACATTGGTTGATTATTTATCAACAGATACTGCTGGTGGGTTCTTGATGATTGACCCAGAAATGGTTGCAATCAGATCAATGGTTTTGCAAAATCGACTTGCCCTGGAATCTTATTGACAGAAGAGGGTGGAGTCTGTGGCATGTTGAAAATTCAACACTGCTGCACTTATATCCCTGACAAAAGTAAGGTTATTGAGGGATATATTAAGAATATTACAAAATTACATGAAGATTTGACCCAACTGGAGGTTGACGGTGTCTGGGAGAGACTTGGTAAGAGTTTCTCTTCTGTAGGTAAATGGTTTTCTACCTTTGGAAGTAGTTTATTAGGGAAAATATTAATGCAAATCATTACAGTAGCTATGGTAGCCTTAGTAATAATAACAATATATAAATGTTGTAAGTGTAAGTGTGGAAGAAAAGAAATGACAGAATCAAATAACAAATGAAAAGCAAGAAAGAGAAAAAGGGATGAGATAGAACTAGAACATATGAAAGGAGATTACTATGACAAGATGAAGGATTTAGACAAGAAATTGATGAAAAGAGAAAATAATACCGATCTTTAGATAAATAAAGATGGCACTTGGTATTGTGGGTATTTTATGATGGCTCCAGAAAGCCATCAGAGGGGGGGATTGATGGAGCAGGGTTTTGCGAAAAGAAAACCTGGTCTGATTAACACCCCCGTAATACATACTAACAGTGTGCAGTGAAAACTAATGTGCAAATCACATGAACAAATGGGAAATCGCTTTGCGCTTGCGTGCACTAATGTGAACTAATGCATGAAAGAACTAGGCCGCATTTTACATTGCGTTTCGAAATAAATAAAATGTAATGCATGACTAGGCTGCATTTTGCATCTTGCATCTTGCTTTAAAAAAACTAAATAATAATAAATAATGCCGCTTTTTACTTAAAGCTTTAATAAGAAAATTTTAACAGGGGATAGTGCAAAGGTGGGTGGTAACCAGTGAAAAGTGCATTTCCATGTAATCAATGAATGCTTATGTTTTATTCATCATAGTGAGCCGAATGGGCCTGCATTTTCCTAAAATTGACATGATAGCTGAGGGGCTGGAGAGAGCATGAAAAACCCGACATATAGACAGAAAAGTTGAGCGCTGCAGAAATGCCTGAAAAAGTCAAGGTTGTTCAGCTACAGAGAAGAATATTTGTCTGCCAAAAGATGACACTGGCTGTGGTACCCAAGACTTCTTCCGCGGATGTAGCTGAAAGACCCGTGTGAAATAATGAAAAAGTTACAAGTATTAAAATGAATGAACGAGTCAAGAATTATGTTATGTGAAACGACGTAAAACAATGAGCATGCAGAATTATGAATGTGAATATGGCGGTGTGATTGAACACCCCCTAAACCCTCCAATAAGAGAATCAGTTTCATGAATTGTTTCAACTAATGTGGGTTGGACATTTAGGTTTTAGGGTATAACTGGGGTGCCTTTGGGGTGTGGTTTATTATTTTCCTAGGTCGGATGGAGAGGAGAAAGGGGTGATTTTGTCGCTGTCTGTCGGTTTGCAGAGAGGGCTAGCTGTTCCGGTCCCTGTCGCGTCCCAGATTCCTGAAATCTTTGTTCCCTGACTCTATTTCATGAGACCCCACTACCTCCTTGGCCAGGGGGGTGGTATTTCACTGATCCTTTGGGTTAGAATTATCTTCATGAGTCGTACTTTGCATAATCATTTGCAAATGTATTTTTGTCTATGAAACTTATGTCTCTTCATCTATGCACTCCATCATATGTATATTGTTTCACATTATTTCGCTGAAACTTATGTCTCTTCAACTATCCACTCCTTCATATACATATTGTTCATTTGATGATGAGTATGACACTGTTTGCATTTTGAAGATTCTTTGTTTGCATTTGTAACCTGTATGCGATGAGCATTAATTATTCACATTCATTTGAGATAAACTTTAATAAATCTTTTCGAAAGTCTGTTTTTATTTAGCTAGTTAGATAGTTAGATAGTACTATTATTACCATCAACTACTCAACTAATTGGTCAATCAACCAAGAGGAAAGAGAGTTGAAATACAGGTCTAGCTATAGATTTAGAAATGTTAGACATGAATTTGTGAAGGAAACACATTTTTCACGTCATTAATACTTGACCCACTGCGCAACTGGGATTTATGAGTTGGGTGAATGTGTATGTGCCATTTGTATGAAATATCAAGGAGTATTGATCCTTGATAAAGTGTAGCACTGGATCAGTGCCAACTTGGAGCTCACCAAAAGCTGGTGCTGCCTCTTGGTCACCTCAGTGACCAGTATCTCATTTTCCTCTTGACTAAAGTTAGACTCCTCTTCCTCTTTGCCTGGGTTTCTGCGTGTGCATCAGGACTGTTGCTGAGGTTGGTTGGTTGAGGGTCCTGACTACTGCAGTGTGCTCCCTGCTCCATTGCAGACTCTTCTCTGGTCCCCAAAAAGGTTGCTTTAGGGAGATGCATCGGTTTTGGGCTGTTTTTTGCCACTTCATGCAGTGGTAACTGTCACAGACTCCTCGACCTGGCGTTGTGTGATGCAAATCTGCCTTTTGGCACTTTTTCAGCAGTTGTGTCAGGTTGACTTGTGGCGCTTTTGTGGCACCTACTTAAGTTCTAATGAGGCAGGATACAGCATTGTGCCACGGTCTTCCAAGATGTAGATAGGGCGCAACCATGGATATTCTACATTCACACATTGGGGTGCACTGTTTTTGATGCATCGCTGCGTTGCAGCAGCGATGCGTCATTTCTTGTAAATCTGCCCCTCAGTCACTTAATGTTCACACAAGGTGCACATGTCCGCCACTCTCATCCTGATACTCAATAGCTTCTTCACTGAACTAACTAGATGAATCCAAACCATGGAGAACGCAGTACCCAGCCTTATCCTTAACCTTCCACTGTGCATGCACTGCACCCTGCATCTCAAATAGCTTCACTGGCTCCCCATCCACAAGTGAGCTGCCTTCAAACTCCTCACACAGAAACATTCAAAGCCTTACACAACACTGACCCAGCATATCTTAACAACTTCATCAGACCTGTAGAAACCTTCCAGACATCCGATTAGCTGTACTGCTACTCACACACATCACACACATACAGAGCACCTGAACCAACAGTCACACCTTTCCCTACTTGACTTCTAAAGCCTGGTATGACCTGCCCCCACACACCAGAGTCACCTCTTAAATTCTTGAATTCCACAAGAAGCTGAAGACTTTGCTCTTCAACTAGTCAAGTGTATAGATTGCCCCAGAGTGCTCCTGCATCGGCGGCAGGATACCGTCCCGGGTGATAGCACGCTTTGCAAAGACACATAATTTTACACAGAACTCTGCACCCAACACTATACAAATGGGTCATGTGAGGGGGCACCGAGCGAATCCCGCACACGGTCCGCATCTCGTGATAAAGGACACATACCTGGGGGAATTAGGACCCCGGTGCCACAGTCTCCTACGACCTCCTACAGGAGGATAAACACACCCCTCCGTCTTTTGCCCATACAGGAACCTCTTCCTGCGGACGTCATCGGAGGAGGAGGGAATAACCCCGGAAGCAGTAGACTGGCAACAGAGAAAAAGGACCAATCAGCTCACAACAAGGAGGAAGACGCCGGGGAGAGACGGAGATCGGAGAGGAGAGACACGGAGACACAGGAGATCGCAGAGGCGGAAGAGAACGAAGATCTTAGACAGAACAGCGGAGAAGATGAAGAGGACGACGAGCGGTGGTGGGAAGACTGTTGGTCCCCACAGGAGGAGGCTGGAGAGCGGCCGCAACTCCAGGGGAGAGTTGCGGCGGAGCCGGTGAGTACCCCGATTCAGGGACCGGTGGGAGGCAGTGAGGGGGAAGAGAAGGGAGGGGAGGAATCTGGATAGGAGGGGCGACTCACAGGCATACTCAGTAGTGTTCACCCCTGATATACCCATAAGAATTGACAGGAATCCTCACGTACCCCTGTTCCCCTCCTGATCTTTTTTTGCACTTAAAAATCCCCTATCCTCACATGTGATCCTGACCGGCTAAACGATCGTAAACTTAAATCACTCACTGGAGATGGTGACGGGTTTGCCCAGAATGGGTTTTGTAATGAGAAGATAGGACTGACGGCTCCTTTTGTCTCTCGTTTATCCCTATGAGCCTCCGTGGGCGACCCGAAGACCCAGAAGAAGCCCGACACGACGGGGAAGTTAAAGAGACCACCGTACCTATTACGAGCGAACGACCGTCCGGAGATCCCGAGGGATTACTTACAGCCTCTTGTTCTATTTCTGACTTTGATAATAAAAGCCAACAACTGGCCCATTATATACAGCCTCCTCGTCTGATTATCCGGCCCGCACTCCCACAGGTCATATTTGTGGCCTGCTTGCCATGTTCATCCTCCATCAGAACGTGCTAGATGTTCTGTTATCCATAAGACAAGTGCATTACAGCACAGCAGTGCACATAACGGTGGTGGGTAGGGCATATGCCACATTGTCACAGAGTACCTTGCGCACCAAAAACTAACATCCTTAGTAGTTTTGAACGTGCTCTTCGTGGAACTTAAGATGGGCTTCCTCAGCATGTTTACCTTAGTTTCAAAGGCAAGTGTACTTGCTCAGTTCAAGGAATGTAGGCCAGGGCATCCTCAGACACTCTCAAATCACATCTGTAAACTAGAAGAAGTTGGATTTTGGAAATCATGTGCGCTAGAGGCACATGAAAGACACGTATTTCTGTGCCACATGTGGCTACCACAGCAGCCGTTAGGAAAGGGTCAGTTGGTACACGTTTGGCATTGCTCAGACATTGAAGGAGGCAGATAGTTGACAGGTAGTAAAAACTTAATACAGGTTTCTTTTCATTTGGGATGTTGTCAAACTTGTTGATGCACCAACAGACAGCATGCCTGGTCAAATGTGTGCAGAGGCCTTCTTGTGTTATTGTATGCAAGTTGGACGATGACAGGGTGATAGGTGGCGTGATTGGTCATCTGTCCTATGGTGTATGAATGTAAAGGGCCCTTGAATGGTGGCAGTATGTTGATGTGAGTGATCTGATGTGTTAGATTGGGCCCGGGCTGGCAGTATGAAAGTCATTGTGTGGGGTACATGATAGGCACATTAATGGCCCCTAAAGTGGTAAGTGCCTTTACGGGTCACCTCCCGTAGTTAGGGGTTAAATATTCTGGTACTTTTATTAGTATTTGCTCTTTGAAACTACCACTTCTGGAGGTGCCAAACACAATGGCTGTAAGTCTGTACTTCAGTGGTGGATGGACTCAGAAGGAAAAATAACAATCCCTCATATTTTTGAGAACTCAACTCCCTGATTTTTCCAGGTTGGTGTAACTTGCATTGATCCCACTAGATTTCCCAGAATGCCCTGCAAAATTCAAAAGTTGCTTAGAACACACATTTCCTTTACATTTTGTTAGGGAGACTTCTGGAATCGTTGGCAATTCACAGATTTGTAATAACCTAGCATTCCAAGACATCTCCATATGAAAATGGAACTCACTTTGTGTAGGTGGGACCAGGGCCCACGATAGTAAAGGGGACAAAATCCAACATGTACAATCAACTTTTCCCACTCAAGAACAACGCTTTTTTATATGTGAGTGCCTGTGGCTTTTGAGCCCGTAATCAGCTGCTACCCAGGACACCTACCAAACCCAGACAATTCTGAAAACCAAGCATGGCCCCAAATACAGCAGCTGCCCCTATTGCTCAACTCTCCCAATAGCTTTTTAGGGCCTTTTGTGTTTTAGTCTCTTGGCCCACCCACACAAGTGAGGTACCATTGTGTTTGGGAGATGTGTGGGGACGCTGAGTGGTAGGAAGTTTGTGGATCCCTGCAGATTGTGAAACTTTTCCTCACAAAAATATGAGGAAAATGTGGGCTCTTAGGCCAACGTTTGAGGTTTGCAAGAACATCTGGGTAAGATACCCTTGTGAGATCCATGCAAGCCATAACACCATCGACTCACCCGGTTGTCTACTGCTCAAAGATGTGTGGGTTTGGTAGGTTTCCCTGTGTGGTGGCCAACAAAAGCCACAAAATCCACAGCTACCCACATTGCGAAAAAAAGGTTGGTTTCTGATGAAACATCTGATCTCTCCAGGTTGTCTTTTTGTTCTTACCTTTCACAGGCACCTTTCCCACCCAAAATAGTAAGGTATAATGGTTATCAAGACACTTGAGGGAACACTGGGTGTTAGGAAATTTGTGGCCTCCCACAGATTCCAGAACTTTCACTCGTATAAATGTGAGGAAAATGTGAATTTTTAGCCAAAGTTGAGATTTCCAGGGCGTTGTGGGTAGGAAAACATTGTGGGATCCATGCGAGGCACACCACCCTGGAATTCGCGGGTCTCAGGTTTTCAGAAATGTGTGCGTTTGATATGTTTTCTCAAAACACAAAGGAAGAGGGGGGGTGTACACCATCACATGTTCTCCTAAAGTAAAGCCCAAAACACATAAAAGGATGGTGGGTTCTACAACACTATTTTTTTATCAGTGTTATGGTACAAATCACTAATACCTAAATGATCAAGATTCTGGCATGGATAGGTGTAAGCCCAAGAGGAAAAGAAAGACCATTCTTATTGGAAGAGGAAGCTTCACTCACATAATGTAACGCTTCATCATAGGCAACCTCTTCCCACCCTGGTAGGATAACACCACCAGGGTGGACTCGACCTCCTAGTAAAACCTAATGAAGAAAGTTCTTAAATAAAATAATTTCCTGAGCGAAACAGGGGGGTCCAGATATGGTTAAAATTGCCTAGAGGAAACCGGGTTTTCATCTATATTAGTGATGACCTCTGGTGCTTTTAAAACCAACTGTGTGATGGAATACGAGCACAATCGCTCAGACCATCGTCTTATCACCAACATGTTTCTGCCCTATTCAAAGCTGCCTATATCAATCGGGGGCATTTGTCAGGGATAAGGATTCCTAAAAGAGCTAGACTTACAAATGGGCAACAGTAAAAAGTTAAAACCATGCACTAGAAGAACCAGAGTGACTCCTACCTGGTCTTAGTGCTAGTAAACATAGAACAATATACACACACACAAATCTGGATTTTTTTTTTTATCAGCCAGGTATCATCAAATGGTGCCACATGTTACATGCAGATGTCAAGGACCTCATATGTGGGTCACACATGAAAATACACTCTATAACACAGAACACACATGAACACTTGTAAAAGTGACAAAAAATATGCACAACTCTTTGATTGGTCCCAAATCTAACCTCACTAAGGTGGATATCTGCCATCCAGGCTGGGGATGGACGACGTCCTCTGTAGTCACACACTAATTTAATATGAGACAATCCTCTGTACTTATCAACAATTCTCTTGCCTGTATATCTCAACCTGCAATTTCATAGGTCACATATAAAGCTACCCTGGTGCATTGAGTTTCGAAAAAAGGTTAAGTCACAATCCGCCAAACTGTAGCGGGTTACTACCCCTGCATAAAATACACCTCATAATGCCCAAAGTAGATGTCCACTATGGGGTGGATAACAAAACTTTAAAGTAGCGATATGTGGTAAAAGAAGGCAGTAATGCCCAGAAAGAGAAACTCCTAGTTCGGGAGTAATTTCCCAAGTACTCACGTCATCAAGACATACACCGTTCAGGAGCACCTATCATCCATCCTCACCCAGTCGCAGGTACAAATGCAATGATGGCTATGGCCTCTTTTTAGGGTGGAGGGAGAGGTTGATTAATTCGCCTCACCTGGCTGCCCCATTGCAGTATGGGTATTGTAGTTGACATGTACGTGGCAGGGGAGGGGTAGATGTTGCTATGCCGAATATGGGCAAAAGGAATTTTGCTTTTACATGATTTAATTAATATGGTGTCAACCCCTAGAAACCGGGGTCGGATAAAGGTGACGTGGTGGAGATATCCCGCCATGGCAGTATATGCCATTGTATTTTGGTGCTGTAACGCCCTGAACGTCTCAGGATCGTTTAACAGACACGATAATGAGGACGCAACCACTTGTGAAGGGTTAGTTATTTTAATGAAGGCAAAAATAATACAAAGAATAAACAAAAGTTATAGTCACTGGAATCCTCCAGGCTAAGTACGTTACCAGCCCACCGCACGGATGGTCCTAACCGTCCTCTGCATATACGCCGATCCCGGCGTATGCCAACAGAGGGCAGAAATGAAATGGCCGACAATGCCAATCGGTAGGCTGTGAGGGGCACGAAGAGTGTTGGGGAGAATCGAGGAGTCAGGGAAACACCCAGCCGGGGTCTCTACCTGAAGGGAGCAGCCGCTCAACCTCTTCCTCAGACTGCACCGGGACGCGGAGTCACCTCCTGGTGATGCGTCACCGATACCCCAATCAAAAAGCAAGAAGACTGAACCGAGAGCAGCCGCTCGATCGATCCTGTGGACTTCCGAGTCTGTAACGCGGCAAACACCTCCTGGTGTGCGTTACAGCTGGCAGTCCCTGTATCTCTGGTCGGGCTGGGAGTTACGACTCCAACCAGCAAAAGCGCCACTGCGCTTTGACTCAGCCGAGTCAAAAAGTGAAGCTCAATGGTTGACCGGTAGAGCTTCTGGGTCCTTCACAGGTGACGATGGGGCAAGACACGGCCCAGGGAGTAACGACTCGACCTACCTCCGTTCTTGCCTTACTGGAGCACCACTCCGGAACACTGCTCTTCATGAAGCAGGTACGTCGGTGTAAACACAATATCCGACAGCGTTGTACCTCCCGGTTCCTCCCTTTATAGGGCGTGTTTTCCTTGAGTTATGTAACAGCTCTCCTGTTTACATAAGGGCGTGTTTTCCTTGAGTTATGTAACAGCTCTCCTGTTTACATAAGGGCGTGTTTTCCTTGAGTTATGTAACAGCTCTCCTGTTTACATAAGGGCGTGTTTTCCTTGAGTTATGTAACAGCTCTCCTGTTTACATAAGGGCGTGTTTTCCTTGAATAATGTAACAGCTCTCCTGTTTACATAACCTCTCAACCGCTAAGCATCCTGGGAGATGTAGTCCGTTTTCGCTGGTTACCGTTTTCTTCCCCTCGCATGACAGGAATTCTTGACAGGTGCAGATTTAATTGCCAAAAATGGGAAAATTAGTACTGCTGGGCCATAGTTGCAAGCCAGAGGAGCTGTGACTTCTATGTAAAATTGAAGAATTTCTCCAGAAACTCACCCAGAGCCGTTCAGGCTGCCACTGTGCGGATTGTCATAGCCACATGAGTGCGGGTGTGGTTGTGGCGAAATAGGCGACTTAGAGTTGGGCAGAAACATTTTGGAGATAAGACGATGAACTGAGCCATTGTGCTGTAAGTCCATCGTGTAGCTGGTTTTAGCTGCACCAAAGTTCACCACTAATACAGGTGAAAACCCGGTTAGCTTTAAGGTACTTTTAACTTTAACTGAAACTCCCTTTTTTTGTCCAGGAAATTATCTTATTTAAGAACTCCCTCCATCGGGTTTAGTAGGAGGACGAGTCTGCCTTGATAGTATTGTCCTACCAAGGTGAGGAGAGGTTGCCTATGATGAAGCATGTCACATTATGTGAGTGAGGCTTCTTCTCTTCTTGGGCTTACCTCTATCCACACCAGAATCTTGGTTATTTAGGTATCACTGATTTGTACTATAAAACTGATCAAAATAGCATTGTGAAGCCACCATACATTTATGTATCTTGGGTTTGGTTCTTTTTCCTGGGTGACAGATGAGCTGGGGCCCAAATTTCACAGCTAACCACGCTGCCAAAAAAGGGGTGGGCTTTGTGTAGAAAAGTTTGGTCTGTTCATGTTGCGGTTCAGGCCATTTCCTGTCGCAGGTGTTGGGCCCACCCACATAAGTGAGGCAACATTTTTATCGGGAGACTAGGGGGAGCACTGAGTGGTAGGAAACTGTCTCTCAACAGATTCCTGAACTTCCCTCGCAGAAATGTGAGGACATTGTGTGTTTTTAGATACAGTTTGAGATTTGCAGGGCATTGTGGGTCAGAAAACATTGTGGGATACATACAAGGCACACCACTCTGGACTTCCCCAAGTGTCTAGATATCAGATATTTGTGGGTTTGGTACGTTTCCCTAGGTGCCGGCTGATCTAGGGCCAAAACTCCACAGGTAGCCAAGTTCCCAAAAAAGGGTTGGGTTTTGAGTGGAAAAATTCGATCGGTCCATGTTGACTTTTGAACCCTTTCAAGTTGTGGACATTAGGCCCACCCACACAAGTAAGGTACCATATTTGTCAGGAGACTTGGGGAACACTGGGCGATAGGAAATTTGTGACTCCTGTCACATTCCAGAACTTCCCATAAAAGAAATTTGAGGAAAATGTATGCTGTTAGCCAAAGTTTGCAAGGGCTTCAGGGTAAGAAAACCGCGTCAGAGCCACGCAAGTTATTTTAAAAAAGCATGAAATCTTCTGGATGAAATCTGTTGTCTCCAGGTTGCATTTTAGGTTGTTTTGTGTCGCAGACGTTAGGCCTAGCCACACAAGTGGGGTACGGCTTTGTTATTGGAGATATGTGTGAGCATAATATAGTAGAACATTT
The DNA here is from genome assembly GCF_964204655.1 of Triturus cristatus. Taxonomy (NCBI): domain Eukaryota; kingdom Metazoa; phylum Chordata; class Amphibia; order Caudata; family Salamandridae; genus Triturus; species Triturus cristatus. Next base: position 1,181,265,637 of record NC_140581.1, on the reverse strand, counting down.
GCTATTACTAATTGGATGCCTCTACATTTGAGCCTTCCAAATGTTAAGCGAGTATGCAAAAAAGAAGGCATTTTGAAAAATGCCCTCTAAAGTACTTGCTAAAATGGGTACCCACAAATTTAGAGGTGTACAAATAACCACTGGTTCTGAACTCAGGGCCTGATTCACAATAGTAAACTGAGACGAAAGTCTAACTTTACGACTTTCGGCATTCACAAAAGACATTTACGAGTAGTAAAGTTAAACTTTTGCCTCCATTTTGGTCTCAGTCAAACTTAAGACCAAAACTTAAGTCGAACTGAGACAAAAGTCTAACTTTACTACTTGTAAATGCCTTTTGTGAATACCGAAAGTCATAAAGTTAGACTTTCGTCTCAGTTTACCTTTGTGAATCGGGCCCACAGGATCTGGTGTAAATTTCATAAATGCATAGGTTTCCTTCATACCCATTTTTTACTATTTATATTTTACCACATTAATTTTTCCATACGTGGTACACAATGAAAAAACATGTTTAGGTACAGCTCAGTTGTTAGCTCTGGGTACCTCTGGTTCTTGAAGTACCTACAAACTCCATATATCCCCATGACTAGAACTTTCTAGTTTAGTGATACTCAAAGTACAGCCCGGGAGCCACCTGAGGCCCTCCTGACCTTTACATGCAGCCCTCCAGTCCAAAGCAGCGCTAGGCTGGTGTTTATTTTACTGAGTACTAACAATCAGAATGATGTTAAACAAACTGGCAAGCATGTATTTACATGTTACCTGCAGTTAAAGAAAAGAAAGTAACGAAGGTGACAGGAATCGCTTAACTTTAGAAAATCATTCATCTGAGAAAAAACGTGTAAAAATAAGATAAAGTCTCTTCAAAATTCAAGGACGTGTATTACAGAAGTATGTAGAAGCATTTCACTTTTGTAAATCAGCTCAAATTACTATATTGAGAGGTTTTTTTTAATATGGCAGTTTTCAAACATGTATTTAGAGCATTCTTACTTCCACCCACTCAGAAAATTATTCCAATAGTGAACTAAGAAACAAGTCAGCTGTCATGTGCATCCTATGGAGGGATTGGGGTGTTATTAAACACGGACAACATTATAATGTAAAGTATTAAACTCAAGACACGGTTTTCTACTGCACACATACTGAACTCATGTATTTTGAGGTTCTCTTATACGTGATGATGAAGAAAAAGCAGGCAAAGTGAAAAATATAATTGCCAAGGATGACACAAATTGGTCAAGTGGGGAAGCTGGGATGGATCCCAGGTTTTCTGATTTAACATTGTGCAATTCAGCCATTACATGTACATGCTTCGGTTCCCTTACACCCACCTTACACACATTTCTCACCCGACCTACACCTTGCTGGCTTCAGTGCGGCCCTCAGTCACTTCATAGACTATACTTTGTTGCCCCTGGAGAAATGTTTGCGAGTACCCACAGACTAGTTGATCTATTTGTAAATCGCCCATCATGACAAGAATTTACAGAAGAAGACGTTGTTGTAAACGTTTTTTTTTCTAGTCATTGTTTTATTTCAACTGTTAGTTTATTTGGGAAAACCTTGAGGGTTGTACACAAGTGTTCTCTTGCTGAATTCAGAATTGTGTCTACTTTTCATAAATGTATAGCTGGCCAGCATCACCCATGGGATTCACACCTAATCCACCACAAACTAGAAGTAGGTTGAACCACAAATATTATGAAAAATACAAAGAAAATGCCAAAACTGTGATAAAAAAATGTTTTTTGATACAGCTATGGTTGTTCCTGAAAGTTGATAAGATGGTGACTTTAGTTAGCACAGGAAATCTTTTGTTGATGTCATTTTATGGGGGAAAAGCACTTTCTTGCACATGCACAGCACTTTTCCCATTTTTCCCCAACCTCCCTCCAAAAGATAGCTATATTTTGACTATTTTCTTGGTCCCTTCCAATGAAATTTACAACCCCTCAATATCTTTAGAATTCAAAGGATGTTGGTGAAAAAAAGACGCAAATTTGGTGTGAATAACTTTATGTGGAAAAAAGTTATGAAGGCGTAAGAGCGAAGTACCACAAATTGCAAACAAAAGGGATCAGCAATGAGGTGGCAAAGTGTCAGCAGTTAAGGGATTAAACTGTGCATATATGGGATATTTGTGTAGTGCAAACCTAGCAGAAAGGTTGTAGAAAGCTGTGCATGATCAAAGATGAAGTCAAAAAGTGACAGCAGTGTTCAGAGAGTGGAAGTGAACTGTAACTGGATTGTGATTTAGTGTTCTTTAAAGACGCATGACTTCAGCTGCTTCTTAAATTGGGTGCTAGTTATGGCTACAAGTTATTCCAGATCCTGGAAGTGTAGAAGGCCTGGGTTAGGTCGAGCTTCGTTCAACCTGTTATATCTCTTCTGGGGGTTTGACAACCCCCCCCCCCAATTGCCATTGGTTAATATCTATGGCATTCAGAAATGCTGGCGTCTTATTAGTGCATTTCTGTAAAAGTCCCTCCTTTTTGTGTTTAGCTCTCTTTTCTGCGATTTTACGCAGAGAACATTTTCATTGGCCATCACACAGTACAGCGTGTGATGGCCTCTCTTTCCTCCTCCCATCTGGCTACTGCAGGTCAGGCACTGTTTTATGCGCTGCATAGGAAAAAGACCTATAGAAATCGCTTCGGCTTTTCAGCCAAAAACGTGCACGCATTGCATTGCTTTCAATGGCAATGCGTGCACGTCTGGCGATTCCCTTGCGGGAGCGAGCTTTGACACCATATGTTTGCTCGCTCCCGCAAGAGAAATGCTTTGTGTGCCTCCCACTTTATCAACCCGCGGTAGTTCCGAGGCGCGCGCACTTGTTTTTTTTTAGACGCAATTTTTTTCATGTGTTTAAGCACTCTACGAGAGTACTTGTTGTTTTTAGCTAGCTCCTTTGTGCATCTCTCCCGCTCCGTGTTCTCCCCTGTCTGTCTGTTTGCCCCACCTGCCCCCTCTCCTCCCATTGTCTAAGTCAGCTGCTTACCACCAACCATCCTGCCTCCCGCTGTTCGTGTGAGCCTGCTCCCACCCTCCCCTCCCGCTGTCCTTGAAACCTCCTTGCACCCCCCTCCCCACTCCCACTGTCCGCATGGCCTCCCTGCTGCCACCCTCTCCTCTCCCGTTGTGCATGTTGCCTCCATTCTCACACTGTTTATGTGGCCTGCTTGCTCCCACCCTCCTGTTGTTTATGCTGGCTGCTTGCTCCCACGCTAACCCTCCCATTGTCAGTGTTGCCTCCTTGCTCCCACCATTGCCCCTCCAGATGCCCATGTTGCATCCTTTCTCGTTGTCATTATTTCCCCCTCCTCCCTGCCATGGGTCATACTGCCCCCAGCACCCACTGCCTTACCATTGTGCGTGCTGCCCCCTATGCTCCATATCTAAAAAAAGTGCTATGATGCAGACACCGCTGGCCATGTGATAGTGATTTTTATTTTTCCACCGCCCTCTTTACTTCCGTTGTCTGTGTTGCCTATCCCACAAGCCCGCCCTCCATTGTCCGTGTTGCCACCCCTGCCCATAAAAAAAATGGTGTGGACACAACTGGTTGCGTTATAGAACTTCCCTCCCACCCAACCTTTTTGTTGGCTCCATCCACTTCCGTGTTACCTCCTGCCCTGCCCTCACCCACGCAATAAAAACAACAATGCAATAACATGGACAGCACTGGATGCAATATAGCAGTTGTTTTTTTGGGGGGAACTTTACCAGGTAGATATCCTTCTGTACATAATGCCCCAAAAAAACATTGACAAAGCCCATCCCTCACATAAGCGACGGCTATTGGATTTGTCAATGTTTGTTTTAACCCCTTGCATGCGGGTTTATTTCTCCCGCTGTGCGGGAGAAATAAATGGCGTTCCGGAACGCGACGTCTCCCGGCCGTTGTGCGCACACGCCCACCGTAATGCACGACGGCCGGGAGATGTCGTGCGCACGCAAGGGGTTAACAAGGAGTCTCAACAACACCTTTAAATGTAAAACGCTTTACTGATGGGGCAAAGAAAGGAGTTGAAGTTCAAGCACACCTGGCACGCTGTTTTAACTCTGTTGCCGTTTAAGGATGTGAAAAAATGGAAAGCTTCATTGCCTGCCGCCCCCAGATGTTTTGAGTAGTGGCACAACGTATGCTGGTCAGATTCCAGGATTAATGATGGCTAATTTGCCCAAGGTTGGTATGGCCCAGGCGGCTGTAATGCCAGCACCAGATTTCACTGCCATATGGGTAAAAACAGCTGTTTCAATTACTTTCGGTGCCCAGATGTGTCTGAGAATACGCCAGAGCTCTGCGGGGTACATTCAGCCACTCAATGGCGTGTCGAAGCCTGGTGCTGCATGCTGTAAAAGGGCTTTCTGAACGCAGACAAATGCCAGCTTTCATCGACTCTCATAGTGATGGGAGAACAGCAATTGAAAGTCAGATTTTAACTTCAGCTCTCTGGCAGAAGTGGCAGGTAGGTAGGTAGGTAGGTAGGTAGGTAGGTAGGTGTGTGTGAGGTTTTAGACAACCTTTAAAGAAAGCTATCCTAGTGGTAGCTGTGGAGAGCAGCCTTCAGGCTAAGTCTTTAGAGGAATGTAAAGCAGCTTGTTTTACCATATAATCTCTTGAATTACCAAATGAAAGGACACCACACAGGTATATATATCAAATATATGTGTATTTATTACTAAAAAAACTCTCTACTAATCTCTTTATGAGATTAGAAGTCAGGAATATATGCACAAATCAACATTTCACAATAAATTAAGCACAAATATGGCTGGGGCCCTAGGAGCGTACCAGACCATATACTAAAAAAGAGACTTAGGAACAACGACTTGCATAGGGACAAGGCCTAGGGCCTTCAGAAGCATTGGGGCCTCACGAAACCACCCAAGGCAGGTAAGTAAAGGACCCACGAGGGACGCATGCAGTGTGTTAACACAGCAGCAAATCCCCGTTGACTTCGATGGGGCAAGTCACGGTTGGAAATTAAGAGTTTAAGGATACTTCGGGAGGGTCTACAAGCAAGTCACTTACAAGGTAAGTAGTTCTAGAGCCAACACCCACAGGAGCACCGTAGTGCTAGAGTTACCTCACCCAGGGAAGCCGGGTGCATAGGTGTCTCTGGATGTCGGGTCGCGGCGTCATTTTCAATGGGAGCCAATGAAGACTTGCTGCTTGTGAAGACAGAAGAAGTGTCCAGTGGAGTCCAAGCCAGGATTCAGAAGAAGGAAGACCTGAAAGCAGAGGGGACAATGTTTAAAGTCACTTGGCAGTGACCCGGGGCCAGGAAGCTGGGTGCCCACAGTTGTCGGGTGATTTCAGGTAGTACACGGGTGTCTTGACTCTTCAGCCACGAGGTCCAGGAAGCGTCGACGACAACCAGGAGCTGGATTCGGCATGTCCCACGAAGTCTGCAGCTTACAGCGCTGTCTGCGACCATATTGGAGCCAACAAGCCTTGGCAACAGCAAGTCTTGTGGAAAGGATAAAAAGTCAGCGGTGCAGACCAGCAAGGTCTGAGGGACTCACCCAGCGAGGGTAAGTCAGGGCAGGCCTGGAACAACCAGGGGAACCCTTTGGAATTGTAGGAAAGTCTTCAGGAGACCCACAAGCCAGCCAGCAAGGGATCGCAAAGACGCCTCAGGAGGATCCACTCAACAGGGGCCCACGGTCACTCGGGACCGGCTAGGCCTCTGATCTTTGGAGGGATCCCTGCTAGAGGCTTGGACCACACGTGCCCCAATGCACAGGTTCGTAGAACGTCATGAAGGGATTGCACTCGAAAATAGTGCACGGTACCCAGGGATTGCGGTTCCTCATCACTCGTGGGGTCCACTTGCCTCAGCATCGCTGGGGACTCACGATGGCCTTGGAGAAGTCAGGAAATCCTCTTCCTGGGCTGCAGGGACTTTGGGCTCTGGGGGAGCGGTGGAGTTTGCGACCGTTGATTGCAGTTTTTGGTGCCTGCCAAGCAGGGGAGTCACTCCTTGATTCCAAGGAAGATTCTTCGGTCTTCCAGAGGTAGTGGAACGTCGAAGGTCCGGGATTCGTCTTCAGAGCGGCGTCCAGGGGTATCTAGTTTGCAATGGCAAGGGTTCCCTAACTTATACTGGATGGAAGGGAGGGACTAGCTCTATGACCCCACCTATGGGAGGGTCAGGGGAGTGGGTGGCTACACCCACTTCCCTTTGTCCAGTTCCGCGCCAGAGCAGGGGCAGGTAGCCCTTGAGCCGGTTTGAACTGGTGTATACACAGAGGAGCCTACTGCTCCCACAGTACAGGACTTCAAAGGACTCTAGGAGTGCACCCACCCAGCCCCAATACACTAAACCCTGTCTGGGAGGTGGTCACACCTCCCTGTGACAGGATACCTATTGTTGGGCTTCCTCCACTGCGAGTTTTCGGTCATCAGCAGGAGGGCAGCCCAGTGGCTGTGACTGGTGGCATCCATTTTGTGATGCCAGGGCTCTTCAGGAGTCTACCGCGTTTCCACAGTAGGTACATGTCTATCCCTCTAGAAGGGTGGGATCATACTCCCACACCAGTTGCTGGTGTGGAGGTATGATTCCAAAGCGTTTGACACCAAACATGACATGTTTTGATGCAGCCATTCCAAAGTTAGCATTTACCGCGAGGTTATAATGCACTTAAGGTTATATGGTTTGACCGCATTCACAAACATCCCCAGAGAATGAACTCTGAGAGCTGCAGAGGGGCCCTGCTCAGGCAAAGGCACCCCCTCACATGTAAACCAAGCACCCTGCCCTCAGGATTGATAGGGCCTGTGTGTGTGCAGGAGAGATATAGGGAACCTATATCTCAGTGAGGAGTGCTAGCACAACCTCATTCAGGCTGCAGTAGCAGTCCTGTGGTGTCAGATTTAGTCTGCCTCCCAGGGGTGGCATAATACATGCTTCAGCCCCTGGTATGCCTGTGAAGTACCTATGCCCTTGGTACCTAAGGTACCATATACTAGGGACTCATAAGGCACCACAGTATCCAATCACTAGTACCCGTAATATGCACTCCATGTTGTTTAGAGCGAACAGAGAGGCTGGGGCCCTGATTAGAGGGTCCCACCCAGACTAAAGCCAGAAACCAGTGTAAACATCAGAAAAAAGTGGGGGCAACATAAGAGGCAGATCCTACTCTCCTACAGTGTGCAAAACAGCGGAGATTTTTTTAAAGCAAGAAGCATTTCCAATTTCTTCTAGTAAAAGCTTACTTGATTACTTTTTTCTACACAGAATTTGCAAAAAAATATTATTCCCCAAACGATGAATGCACAATTTGTTTTTCACATATAGTTTGTTTATTACTTTACTTAGCATTTCAAAGGATGATGGGCATGAACGCTCTATAAAATGCTACTGTATTACAATGCAGAGGAGCCGCTGTAGTTTAATGGACAGTCAATCATTCACTATTTACTTCCACATCTTATTGTTTCGTGTGTATCGCCGTGTTGAGTGAAACATGTTGAGTGAAACATGTTGAAAGCGTTCTTTGTCCATGCGAAATGCCGGCATTGTTTTTTATACGTGTCCTTTATCCTCCTCCAGGGACCCCTGTGTCACTACCTTGGGTGGTTCCTTGGGGTCCCAGCAATTCTACACGCTCTAGGCCTTGTGTCTAGTTCAGTCGTGGTTCTTATACCACTTTATTGGTATATGGTTTGGTACGCCCCTAGGGCCCAAACGTGTATTTGTGCTATTACTGTTGATTGCTAACTTGTAAAGTAAGTACTTCGAACTCCAGTCTCATAAAGAGACTAGAGGGGTGTGTCTTATCTTAAATACATATATTTTAAATATATACCTGGTGTGGTTATCCTTTCATTTGGTCATTCAAGAGATTATAGACTGGTAAAACAAGCTGCTTTACATTCCTTCAAGACTTAGCCTGAAGACTGCTCTCCATAGCTACCACTAGGATAGCTTTCAATAAAGGTTGTCTTTAACCTATTTACCATAAGGGGTTGTTTGGACTGATACAAGGTGCCCACTATACTTAGTGGACAGCATATATCAGGCCAACTTCTCACATTGGTGTGCAGCGTGTGGGATTCCAGCTTGCTATTGTTTTACCAGATAATCTCAATTTAATTGATCAACTGAAAACCACTAAAGGTACCTAAGTTACATATAATATCAAGTTTAGTATACAGAAAGTTCTACTGAACTTAGAGTTGTGTGTTAAGGGATAGCACACCCTTTCTACAATTCAAGAGAGTTTAGTAGGCCACACTAGTGTAGGTAGTGCAATACACCACACCACATTAGTAATGTCTAATCACCCAGGAACTAGTGGGTCCCTGCCAGAAGCCAGTGAGCTACTCCCCTATAGATATGAGGATCTCTCCTTTGCACAGCTTAGGGCCTTATGTTCCATTAGGAAGCTGAAGACAGGCAAAAGCCCAACCACCCAGCATCTCATAAAGATACTCAAGCTGGATGATCTCCCAGGACCTAGTGGTTCTGGTGGGGTAGGCAGAGTGGGTGGGGCAGCAGCTGAGGGTGGGCCTAGGGATGGAAACTCCCCTGACCCTATCTCTAATGCTCACCAGACTGATGACAATGATCAGGATCTGGTGAACCCAGCTCCCCTAGATGAGGATGATGAGGATGACAACAATGCTCCCCTCTTTGTTCCTCCAGGAAGAGTTGAAAGTAGGGCTAGAAGGGATAGCTCTCTCTCAAGGGGATCTTTCCAGCCTAACTCCTCTATAGGGACCTCCGTCTCTTCTCACAGAGGGAGGGAAACCTCCCAGGAGAGGTGAGAGAGACTGCTGAAGTATGAGCAAGATAAATTCAAACTCAGAAAGCAGCAGATGGCCCTAGATAGGGAAGCCCTAGAGCTCTACAGAGCTAGTAAAAAGGAGTGACTAGAGTCCCTTGGTGGCAGCAATTTCCCTAGAGATAGGGAGAGGTCTTATGACCATTGAAACCTAAGTAAGATTGTCCCTCCCTACCAGAGTGGGGATGGCATCCACAAATGGATAACTGCCTTGGAGAGGGCCTGCAAAGTACAGAAGGTCCCTCAAGGTCAATGGGCAGCAAGCGCGTTTCAGGTGGGGAAGGGATTGGGCTAAACTCTCCAGGAGAGGAGCATCCTCCTTTTTCCCACAGTCCAACCTGTTTGACCCAAAGGCTACACCAGAAGAAAACTATACTAGTTATAGTACTTCCATTAACTCAGTACTAGAAGGACACATACCTAAAAAAAAACTGAGAATGCGTTGTACTCCTTCGGCCCCCTGGTTCAGTGAGGAGCTTAAAGCGTTACGTCTTGTACGTAGACAGACGGAAAGAAGCTGGCGCAAACAGTACCGGGATGCTGACAGAACAGCCTTAAAAATCATACAACTGCAATACAAGGCAGCCATTAGGGAAGCTAAGGCGAAATTCTATGCCAATTCCATTCTGCAGGCACCCAATGGAACCAGGGCACTCTTCAACATCATTAGAGACCTCAGTAACCCGGGCTGTATGGCCAGTACTATCCAGCCATCACAAAACTTGTGCAACAAAATTGCAACTTTTTTTGTTGAGAAGGTCGACAATATCGTGGGTGGTTTCGATCAGAATGCTATAGAGCCTTCCACGATTAGCGTAGACATCAGACGAGAAATCACTCTGAGTCATTTCATCCCCCCTACGGAGGACTCTTTTCATGAGTTAGCGCGGGAGATTTCATCAGGATCACCCTTGGACCCCCTTCCGCATAAGATCTGGAAGGAGCTCGGACCGGCCCTATTTCCAGATCTGTGGCAAATTTGCTGCCAATCTCTGAGTGAAGGCATTGTGCCAAGCAGGTGGAAACAGGCAATGGTCACCCCATTATTGAAAAAACCTTCTCTTGATCCCTCTGTGCCGGCTAATTTCCGCCCAATTTCCCTGTTGCCATTTCCAATTAAGATCTTGGAAAAATTAGTCAGCAAATCCCTGTCCAACTTTTTTGAAGAACATCTGATCCTGGACAGGGACCAGTTTGGCTTTCGGCCTGGGCATGGGACGGAAACTGCCTTGATTACCGTTCTGGACAAACTTCGAATGCGTGCCGACAGTGGATGTTCCTCTGTGTTAGTACTGTTGGACATGTCGGCAGCATTCGACACGGTTAATCACTCAGTGCTGCTGGCAAGGCTAGAAGATATGGGGGTGACAGGTCTCGCCTTGGAATGGCTACGGTCTTATTTGACGGATCGTCAACAGGCAGTGACATTAACACCTTTTGTTTCCTCCTGGACCCCGGTTCGCCATGGAGTACCTCAGGGCTCAGCTATCAGCCCTATACTCTTTAACGCCTATCTGAGACCCCTGATCCCTCTAATAAAATCTTACGGGATCGAGGTGGTTAATTATGCTGACGACATCCAGCTAATGTTCTCCCTGGAGGGAGAACATGCAGTGCCCATGAATTCCTTCCAGGCCTGCATGCAAAAAGTCTCAGAATGGCTGAGAGCCAATTCATTGCAGCTGAATGCCGGAAAAACTGAGTTACTACACTGCTGTGGAGCGAGAATGTCTAAACATCTCTTGGGTGAGTTCCGACTTTTGCCGGAAGACGCCCCGATACTGCCAGTAAAAACAGTCCGTAACCTGGGGGTTATGATGGATGAAGATCTCCAGCTGCAATCCCAGGCGAACAAGACCATAGGCACCTGTATTGCCCTACTTAGAGCTTTGCGCCAAATCCTTCCGCTCCTCCCTATTGAGACTAGATCTCTGGTGGTCCAGAGCGTGATCCTAAGTAGGCTCGATTACTGTAATTCATTGTTCTTGGGTGCCTCTCGGTACACTGTACAGGGTCTGCAAAGAATACAGTCCGCCGCAGCCAAACTGGCCTTGGGAAGACAACGTGACTCCTCAACAACACTGGCATTGAGGGACCTTCACTGGCTCCCGATCAATAAAAGGATCGAGTTTAAATCATTGGTCATGGTGTACAGAGCCCTCCATAAAATTGGTCCTCCTCCTCTGTGCGATAGATTCTCATGGTACGAACCAAAGAGACTTCTTCGGTCCACCAGCCAAAGTCTGGCAGTGGTTACCAAAGTTAAACGCACCAAGACGGGAGGCAGGGCCTTCAGTACGGCGGCAGCCCGCCTTTGGAATCAAATCCCCCAAGATCTACGCCAAGCCACATCATTGCTGAGCTTTAGGAAGAATCTTAAAACATGGCTCTTTGGTAGAGATTAGAGTGTAACATTCTTGGCACTACGGCAAACGTTCCTACTGTCTCAGGTTTTCTTCTATAGTCTCTCAGCGCCAGGATGCCCGTAGGGCGACAGACAGCGCTTTAGAAGAACTTTATACAATACATACAATACAATCTTATGGCTCTCCTTTGCAGACAAAGGTAGAGATAAGCTCCTCACTGTAAGAGAAGAGGATGCTGATGATTACCAGGTCTTGAAAAGTGCACTAATAGATGGGTTTGGCCTAACCACTGAACAATACAGGTTAGAGTTCAGAGATACCGAAAAAGCACAATATCAAGACTGGGTTGACTTTGTTGACCGTGCTGCTAAGGCTCTTGAAGGTTGGTTATTGGGCAGTAAAGTGTGTGACTTCATAGGATTGTACAATCTGATAATGAGGGAGCAGATTCTTAATAACTGTCAAAATGATCTGACCTCTCCCCAAGAATTGGGAAAGAAGGCAGACAAATGGGTCAGAACCAGGGTGAGGCAGAAGGTACAGAACCAAGGTGGTGACCCAGAGAAGCAGGATTCTAAGAACTCTGAAAAGGGTGGGGACAAGGGTAAAGACCAGAAGTCTTCTCAAGGGCCCCAAAAATCTTCTTCAAGGGAAAAGGCCAAAAGAAACCTTGGTGCAAAATATGTAAACAGAAAACTCACTGGACCAGTGACTGCACCAAGTCCAAAGAATCTCAGGCTGTGCTTGTCTGTGATGGGGGCATGGATATGTCCCCCTGTGTGAGTCCCAGTAATCTGGGCAAATTCGGACAACAGCCTTTAATAAATGGAGTAGAGGCTTGGGCATTCAGGGACACAGGAGCAAGTGTCACAATGGTGACAAAAGATCTTGTGGATCCTGGGCAAATTATACTTTGTGAAATGTACCAAGTGACCAATGCTAACAATGTCAGAACAGATCATTCTCTGGCAGTTGTTAACTTCTCCTGGGGAGGGGTAACTGACCTTAAGAAAGTTGTGGTAAGTGCAGACCTACCAGTACAGTGCTTGCTTGGCAATGATCTAGAGACTTCAGCTTGGGCTGAAGTGGAGCTCAGGACACATGCAGAAATGTTAGGGATCCCTGCTCATGTCTTTGCTGTGACTAGGTCACAGGCCAAAATGTCTAAAGCTGGACAGGCTCTGGATTCTGGAATAATGGACCAGGTGCCTCACAAGAGGAGGAGCAGTAGGGTTAAGGCAGAGCCTTCCCACCTGACTCAGAATGCTGATCAGTCTCCTCAGGGAGATGATCTTGAGCCTGAAGAAGGAACTGTCCCAGAGGAGCTTGAACCTGACCAGGCTGAGTTCTTGGGGACAGGGGGTCCTTCCAGGTCTGATCTGAGCCAGGAGTAGAAAACCTGCCCCTCTCTTGAACCCCTTAGAAAGCAAGCTGTTGATGAGGCTGCTGGGAATGCTAGTGGCTCCCATAAGGTTTATTGGGATGATGGAGTCCTTTACTCAGAGAGTAGAGACCCCAAGCCTGGTGCATCCAGGAGGTTGGTTATACCTCTGAAGTTTAGGGGCTTCCTATTGACACTAGCCCATGATATTCCCCTAGCAGGACACCTGGGCCAGAACAAGACTTGGGACAGAATTGTCCCTCACTTTCACTGGCCCCACATGTCTGAAGACACTAAGGAGTTTTGTCGCTCCTGCGTGACCTGCCAAGCCAGTGGAAAAATAGGTGGCACTACAAAGGCCCCCCTGATACCACTACCTGTGGTGGGGGTGCCCTTTGAAAGGGTAGGGATTTACATTGTTGGTCCCATGGATCCCCAAACAGCATCTGGGCACAAATGTAAACTGGTGGTGGTGGATCATGCCACCAGGTACCCAGAGGCAGTTCCCCTAAGGACCACTACAGCACCTGTGGTGGCAAGAGCTCTCTTGAGTGTGTTCTCAAGAGTAGGCTTTCCTAAGGAGGTAGTATCTGATATGAGTGCAAACTTCATGTCTAGTTACTAGACTGCTATGTGGAAGGAGTGTGGAGTGAACTACAAGTTCACCACACCCTATCACCCACAATGCAATGGTTTAGTTAAAAGGTTCAACAAAACCTTAAAGGGTATGATTAAAGGACTTCCAAAGCAGCTTAGGCAAAAATGGTACCTACTCTTGCCCTACCTTTTATTTGCATACAGGGAGGTGCCTCAAAAGGGGGTTGGTTACAGCCCATTTGAACTTTTGTTTGGTCACCCTGTCAGGGGTCCATTGTGTATGGTAAAGAAAGGATGGGAGTTACCTCTCAAGCCCCCATAGCAAAACATAGTGGACTATGTACTTGGTCTCCGCTCCAGGATGGCTGAGTACATGACAAAGGCAAACAAAAACCTTGAGGCTAGCCAGGAACTGCAAAAAGCCTGGCATGACCAAAAGGCTGTACTGACTGTTTACCAGCCAGGACAGAAGGTGTGGGTGTTGAAGCCTGTGGCCCAAGCAGTCCTCCAGGACAAATGGAGTGGCCGCCATACAATAGTTGAACAGAAAGGGGAGGTCACCTACTTGGTAGACCTTGGAACCCCTAGGAGTCCCCACAGGGTACTTCATGTCAACAGACTTAAACCATATGTTGACAGGGCAGACATGGGCTTGCTCATGGCTACTGATGAAGGACAGGAGGAAGAGAGTGACCCACTCCCTGACCTACTTTCTCAGAACCCTGATGATGGGTCAGTTGACGGTGTAGCCTTGGCAGGCAGCCTCACTGCCCAGCAGCAAACTGACTGCAGAAACCTTCTCAGCCAGTTCAGACATATGTTTTCTCTGACTCCAAGTCAGACCACCTGATGCACTCATGAAGTGGACACTGGGGACAGTCTCCTTGTGAAGAATAAGATCTACAGGCAACCTGACCAGGTCAGGGACTGTATAAGGACAGAAGTCCAAAAGATGTTGGATTTGGGTGGGATTGAACCCTCAGTTAGCTCTTGGGCTAGTCCAGTAGTCCTGGTACCTAAACCTCACACCACAGATGGCAAGAGAGAAATGAGGTTTTGTGTAGACTACAGGAGTCTCAATGCAGTCACTAGGACTGATGCCCATTCCATCCCCAGGGCAGATGAACTAATAGATACTTTGGCCTCAGCCAAGTTTCTAAGCACATTTGACCTGACAGCTGGCTACTGGCAGATCAGACTAGCTGATGATGCAACGCCAAAGACAGCATTTTCTACTCCCAGTGGGCACTATCAGTTTGTGTTAATGCCCTTTGGTTTGAAAAATGCACCTGCCACTTTCCAAAGGTTGGTGAAGTCCTTACAGGCCTGGAAGACTTTAGTGCAGCATATCTAGATGATATTGCTGTATTTAGCTCCACCTGGGAGGATCACCTGGTCCACCTGAGGAATGTTTTGGAGGACCTGCAGAAAGCAGGTCTAGCTATCAAGGCTACTGAGTGCCAGATAGGGCAGAGTCAGGTTGTGTACCTGGGCCACCTTGTAGGTGGAGGCCAGGTTCAACCATTACAGAGCAAAATCCAGACCATAATAGAATGGATTGCTCCAACTACCCAGACTCAGGTGAGAGCCTTCTTAGACCTGACAGGGTACTATAGGAGATTTGTCAAGGGGTATGGATCAATAGTGACACCCCTGAATGACTTAACTTCTAAAAAGATACCCAAAAAGGTTCAGTGGACAGCAAACTGTCAAAAGGCATTTGATGACCTGAAGCAGGCCATATGCACTGCTCCCATTCTGCAGAGTCCTGACTACTCCAAGAAGTTCATTGTCCAAACAGATGCAACTAAATTGGGGGTAGGGGCTGTACTGTCACAATTGAATGATGAAGGTCAGGATCAGCCAGTAGCTTTCATAAGCAGAAGGCTGACCCCTAGAGAGAAACATTGGTCAGCCATTGAGAGGGAGGCCTTTGCTGTGGTTTGGGCTCTGAAGAAGTTGAGGCCATACTTGTTTGGTACTCACTTCCTTGTTCAGACAGACCATAAGCCTCTCTTATGGCTAAAACAAATGAAGAGTGAAAACCCCAAACTGCTTAGGTGGTCCATTTCCCTACAGGGGATAGACTTTACAGTGGAACATAGACCTGGGAGTAACCATGCCAATGCAGATGGACTCTCTAGGTATTTACACTTAGAACATGAAGACTCAACTGGTCAAGGTTAGTTTAATGTCCCTGCGCTTGGGAGGGGGTTGTGTAGGAGAGTAGGATCTGCTTCAAATGGGTACCCCCACTTTGTGCTGGTGTTTCACAGTTTTTCGACGTTAGTCTGGCTGTGGCCCTGCTAATCAGGACCCCAGCCTAGCTGCTTCCTCTCTAAAAGGGTTTCCATGTACATTAGGTACAGCTCTAATTGGATTCTGGAGTGCCTTATAAGCCCCTAGTATATGGTATACTATGTACCTAGGGCATAGGTACCTCAGAGGCCTACCAGGGACTGAAGCATGTATTATGCCACCCCTGGGAAGCACTCCAAAATGACACCACAGGTCTGCTACTGCAGCCTGGGTAAGGTGATGCTTGCACCCCTTACTGTGGTATAGGCTACCTATATCACTACCATTGCACACACATATAAAACCTTTAAGTCACTCCTATGGCAGGCCTTAACAATCCTGAAGGCAGAGTGTTTGGTTTTTATGTGAGAGGGTGCCCCTGCATGAGCAGAGCCCCTCTGCAGCGTTCAGAGTATCTCCTCTGATGCTGGTTGTGGTGCAGCCTGACCATATACCCATAAGTGCATTATAACCTCGCAGTAAATGCTAACTTTGGGATGGCTGCATGGAAACATGTTGTGTTTGGTGTCAAACGCTTTGGAATACTACCCCCCATCAGTTCTGGTGGGGGGGTAGCAATCTACCCTTCTAGTGGGAGAGTATGTTCATACTGGTCTAACCCGGTAGGACTTTCTACAGCCCTGGCATCACAAAATGGATGCCTCTGCCACAGACACGGGTCTGGCCTCCTGCTGCTGAATGAAACACCGTCAGGGGAGGCCTAAACAATAGGTTTCCTGTCCCAGGGAGGTGTAACCTCCCCAGACAGGAAGATGTGTATTGGGCTGGGAGGGAGCACTCTCTGGTGCTTTGAAGTCCTGCACGGGGGGCACACTTGGTGTCCCTGTGTACCAAACCGGTTGCAGAGGCTACCTGCCCCTGCTCTGGCGTGAAACTGGACAAAGGAAGTGAGTGTAACCACCTCTCTTTCCAAACCCTCCCATAGGTGGGTCCCTAGAGTATGTCCAACCCCCAAACTTAGTATAAGTATGGGAACCCAGTCCTTGCGATTTTATATTACCCTGGACGAAACTCTGCAATATATATCCTGGACCTTCGACGTTCTACTTTGCTTAGAAGACTGAAGAAATCTCCCTTGGGGTCAAGGAGTGACTCCCCTGCTTGGCAGGCACCAAAGAAGCAACTGACCGGTCTGCATCGCTGAAGCTCCCGCCGGATGGCGAACTCTTTGTATCACCAGAGGTGGATTTCCAGACTTTCCCAAGGCTACCCTGAGTCCACAGCAAAGCTGAGGCCCGTGGGTGACGTGGAACCATGACCCCTGGACACCGTGAACTTTTGCAGCAGCACAATCTTCCTGGTCCTTCTCAAAGTTGTGCTTTGGGCTCCGAGTAGCCCCAGCCTTGAGCACCTCCTGCACCGAAGATTGCTGGCCTCCACTCCATGAGTGACCCGTGGTCCAGTTTCAAGTGCAACCGCTCGAGGCTCCTTCGCGATCGCTAGCCTGTTGGCTAGTAGGTCCCCACGAAGGCAACTCCTCTTCTGATTGGGCTTTCCTGGTTGCTCCAGAGGTGCCTCGACTTACCCTTGCTGGGTGAGTCCCCCAGACCTTGCTGGTCTGCACCGCAGTCCTTTCTCTGATTTCCAGTAACTTGCCGTTGCCAAGGCTTGCTGGGTCCAATTTGGTCGCCGACACTGCAGCACTCAACAGACTTCATGGGACAGCTCAAATCCAGCTCCTGGTCATCATCAGCACCTCCTGGACCTCATGGCTGAAGAGTTAAGACACCCATCAGCTCACCTGAAGCACCGACATCTGTGGGCATTGGTCCATCCTGCCCTTGGTCACTGGTAAGTGACCCAGACTCTGTCCTCTCTGCTTTCAGGTTCCTTCCATCCTAGATCCAGGCTTGGATTGCTTCGGACTCTTCTCCTCTCCACGGAAGCAGCACTTCTTCGCCAGCTCCCATTGAAACCGACGACGCGACCCGACACCAAAAGACACCTATGCACCTGGCTTCCCTGGGTGAGGTGACATGAGTACTCTGGTGCTCCCGTGGGTGCTAGACCTAGAACTTCCTAAGTCCAAAAGGGTTTGGTCCTGACTCGATTAGAAGTGTCCTTTATCTTTAATTTTCCAACCGCGACATTGCCCATAGAAGCTAACGGGAACCCGCGGTTGTGTTTACACACTGCACACGGCCCCTGTGGGTCCCCTGTGTCACTACCTTGGGTGGTTCCTTAGGGTCCCAGTGATTCTAGAGGCTCTAGGCCTTGTGTCTAGTTCAGTCGTGGTTCTTATACCACTTTATTGGTATATGGTTTGGTACGCACCTCTGGCCCAAACGTGTATTTGTGCTATTACTGTTGATTGCAAACTTGTAAAGTAAGTACTTCGAACTCCAGTCTCATAAAGATACTAGAGGGGTGATTCTTATCTTAAATACATATATTTTAAATATATACCTGGTGTGGTTGTCCTTTCATTTGGTCATTCAAGAGATTATAGACTGGTAAAACAAGCTGCTTTACATTCCTTCAAGACTTAGCCTGAAGGCTGCTCTCCATAGCTATCACTAGGATAGCTTTCAATAAAGGTTGTCTTTAACCTATTTACCATAAGGGGTTGTTTGGACTGATACAAGGTGCCCAATATAATTAGTGGACAGCATATATCAGGCCAACTTCTCACAACAACTACAAGCAAATGCCTTCAGGTACAGAGGGCGTATGAAATAGGAGTGGCTCATAGCGACCGGTTACCGGGGTGACTGGAGTGACCGGTGTGACTGGAGTAAGTGGGTGAAGGCCTGACACCAAGGGTGAGTCCAGTCTGACTAAGATATTTTCTGACCTATGCATTGTTTCGCCTAAAGCTGGTCCAACTCCCTGTGTTTTTTCAGTGAATTTCTAAGGTTTCTTAAATGCTAATATTCTAACTATAACGTCCCTGAAACCTATTGTTTTTTCAGTGAATGTCAAAGGTTTTTTAAATGTTAATTCCTAACTATAACGTCCCTGAAACCTCTGTATTTTTCAGTAAATTTCTAAGGTTTTTTAAATGCTAATTTCTAAATATGCCTACATCGGTAATACTTGCGCAGAAAGATGAAGAAAGGCGCAGAAAGAAGCAAGAGAAGTGCAGAAAGAGGCAACAGAAGTCCAGAAAGAGGAAGAAAGGTGCAGAAAGAAGCAAGAGAAGTGCAGAAGGAGCCAACAGAGGTGCAGGCAGAGGCCTGCTTTGATTGTACCTTACAACAGACTCATACAAAGTAGCCTAATCACTAGTCCTTCTCCCAAGATGTCTTAAACTTCACTTTTCTCTTGAAGGTTCACTATTATTCGACTGCTCAGAATGTTAGGCCTACCTCCCAAATATAAAACAGCAATCCTAAGCATATCACTGTTTTAAGTATCAAGTTTGTGAAGGAATGCATGCATGCCTCTGCTTTTACCGAGTGACATGTTACATAAAAATAAACATAGAAATACTTGAATACCTGTGTTTCAAACAGCATACTCTGTAAATATGTGTACAAAAAGGTGTATGTATTTCTTTCTGCTCATAATACAGGGCACATGGGTATTCAGTAGTATATTTGATGGGCTCTATAACACCTACATACATAAGACAAGTCTGCCTTTGCAACTGAATGACATTGCAGAACTGAGAACATTTAACCACCTATATAAGAAGCTACCCACGTTTCAAGCTACCATCTTCAGATGCACATGTGAGAATACATATATTGGTAGATATATACCTATGTCACAAGAGCACTCAGACATTTAAACTTGACAGCCTGCACTTCCCATTTGAGTACAGAAAGATGCGAGAGAAGTACAGAATGAAGCAAGAGATGTGCAGAAAGATACAATAGAATGAACAGAGGTGCACAAAGAAGCAACAGGGGTGCAGAAAGGGAGAAGAGGGGTGGAGAAAGAGGCAAGGGGCTGCAGAAAGAAGCAAGAGAGCTGCAGAAAGAAACAAAAGAAGTGTAGAAAGAAGGAACAAAGGTGCAGAAAGATGCAAGGGTGCAGAAAGAGGGACGAGGGGTGCAGAAAGAGGTAAAAGGGGTGCAGAAAGAAGCAAGAGAGGTGCAGAAAGAAACAAAAAAAGAACAGAAAGAAAGAACAGAGGTGCAGAGAGAGCAAAGAGGGGTGCAGAAAGAGTGGTGCGGAAAGAGGCACGAGAGATGCAGAAAGTAGCACGAGAGGTGTAGAAACAGGCAACAATTCCAAGGTCACAGTAGGAGTTCCACAGGGATCAGCACTATCACCAAATTTCTTTTTAATCTACTCATGGAACCGCTTGCTAATGCGCTGAATTCTGCAAATATTCTATATCACCTATACGTGGACGACACTCAACTATGTATGAAAATCTCCTCACCAGATGACTTCATCTCCCTCCACGTCATTCTTCATAATACCCAAAGTTGGCTCAATGGCAACCACCTCATGCTCAACACCAAGAAAACTGAATTCCTCCTCATCTCCCCTCCAAACCACACACCAAAGATAGACTTATGGCTGACGCATCTAACTTCCTTTGATTGCGCCCCATACATCATTGACTATGCAAAATCCCTGGGAGTCACCCTGGACAAACCTTTAAATATGCAGGCACAAATCTACAATGCCACCAAGGGAGCAAATTATCAGTTGAGTATCATAAGGAAACTTATACCCTTCCTCCCACAGACTGATCTAAAAATGGGGGTTCAAGCTCTCGTACTACCAAGACTGAACTATGGAAGCACCACTCTATGCAGTCTTCCAAAATACAAGCTAGCACCGCTCAGGGCTTCGCTTAACGCTGCGGCCAGGCTGGTCTCCGGAATAAAAAGAAATAACCACATCACCCCGGCCCTGAAGGCTCTGAACTGGCTACCCTACGAGTCGAGAATACAACTAAAGATCGCCTGCATGACACATAAAGCCATTCATAGCAACACCCCCAGCTATTTAGCACAAAAGCTAGAGCGGTCAGGAGGTTGCAGGCATTCACAAAGCTCAAGCTCACTACTACTAAAACCTCAATCTTTCCACAAAAAGAGAACTGGGTGCAGAGCTTTTTCAGGTATTGCTCCGAAGATTTGGAACAACCTTCCCCCAGGCGTATGCAGAATCTCCTCCTTTACCGCCTTCAAAAAAGAAGCGAAAATGTTTCTAATAAACAAATTCACATCCTAAATCTTTAACTCTATGATGACTATTTGTCACCGATTATATCCAAACACCAATGTCTACCTCGTTTGTATTATATGCGATTTCCGATTGTATGTATAATAAGTGATAACAATGTACTGTAAAGCGCTCTGATACCCCCCGTGGGTCATGTTTGCGCTATATAAAACTTTATAAATAAAAATAAAATAAATAAACCAACTAGTGCAGAAAGAAGCAACCGAGATGAAAAAAGGGATAAGAGGGGTAGAAGAAGAGGCAAGAGGAGTGCAAAAAGAGGGATGAATGGTGCAGAAAGAGGGACGGGGGGTGCAGAAAGAAGCAAGAGAGGTGCAGAAAGAAGCAAGAGAAGTACATGAAGAAGCAACAGAGGTGCAGAAAGGGGGAAGTGGGGTGGAGAAAGAGGCAAGAGGGATACAGAAAGAAACAAGAGAGGTGCAGAAAGAAACAAAAGAAGTGCAGAAAGAAGGAATAGAGGTGCAGAAATAGGCAAGAGGGGTGCAGAGAGGGAAGAGGGGTATGGAAGAGGCACAAGGGGTACAGAAAGAAGCAAGAGAGTTGCAGAAAGAAACAAAAGAACTGCAGAAAGAAGGAACAGAGGTGCAGAAAGAGGCAACAGAGGTGCAGAAAGAGGCAAAAGAGGTGCAGAAAGTAGAAGAGATGTGCAGAAAGAGGCAAGAGGGGTGCAGAAAGAGGGACGAGGGGTGCAGAAAGAGGCAAGAGAGGTACAGAAAAAGGGAAGAGGGGTGCACAAAGAAGCAAGTGAGGTGCAGAAAGAGGCAGCAGAGGTGCAGAAAGAGGTAAGAGAAGTGCAGAAAATGAAAGAAAGCTGCAGAAAGAAGCAAATGAAATGCAGAAATAGACAAGAGAGGCGCAGAAAGAAGCAAGAGTGGCTTGCACACCATTAGTACCAATTTAACATCCACATTTAGCAATAAGTAACGGGTGACCATTCTAGGTTTGCAAAGGACCTTCTACTACGCTGTAACACTTATCGCTGCATTTGAGCCATTTGAGATAGAGATAAGGCTTTTTTTGTTCAAATCTGCAGATTAGGTAGCAGATGATGGATTATGTGGTTAATGCGGAAAATGTATAATTGTGCGAAAGTCGGTGCAGCCAAACAGTCGCATAATTCCAGTGGCCCGGCTTATACCTCTGACTAGATCAGAAGTGCTCCTCAGTGATTCCTTCAGTTTTTTGTCTCTTTGAGTTCATAGTTTGGCTTCTATGGAAAAGAGGAAGACTAAACCTGAGGTTACCACTCCACAACACAGACTACCATACGACAGAATGACTCTCCATAACACATAATCCCACTCTACATAATTCCTATACACTAAATACCACATACTTTCTATCCACATAATTTCACTGCACAACATACCAAATAATTCCACTACACACAACGTACATCCACTCCACTCCAAAAAACATTATTAAAAAATGTTGACATTTACAATGCCAATAGCTCTAACTCTCGCAAATGCGAAACCTATTACATTGCAAATGCTTCTGTAACTAGTAGTCACGTTTGCAGAGTGGTGGAGAAAGGGTACTGGGCCTCTGACCAGCACTCAGGAATTCCGCTGCATAGGACTTACAGGTGGTACCAGGAGGGCTTCTTGGCCCCCAAAGTCCCTCAGGAATAAAGTGGACGTAATCCCCAACCCGTAGTGTGCCAGGAGGCGCGTTTGCAGGGTCTACACACTAGTCTACGCACACGCTATTCACATTTCAACTTATTTGTAGTATAAATGTGTTTGCTAGTATACACAATGAAAGAACATGGTTCAATGAGCTCTTCAAATGATCAAAAGTTGTTTCTCATTTTCTTGTGTTCTTTATTCTAACAATTTTGCCCAGCCAACACGTGTTTCGTCATGGGGAATTACCCACTTGACTTCTTCAGGGCTATAAAAAATAATAATCATACGCAAGGGATCAGTCAATCCAGCATTTCTACATAGGTGACCACCAATTTCACCCGATCGTGCACATTTTGTGCTCGCCCAAACTCGACGAATCTTGGTGGAATGACAACTAATTTAAAAATGTCAAGGTCTTTCTAAGGTGTACTGTAACAACCTAAACGTGTCAAAACATTGAGGTGGGATCAAGGTGACATGCATAACTGTACTTTATCATGTGAAAGAAATATGCAATTCTTGAATCACAACTGCATTACGAACATAGTTATTCTTCATACTCTACTCAAAATAATTGATACGATATGCCAAATATAACATGCATTGGAATGGGGAGACTAGAGGGTGAAAATAACTATTTCACACCTACCAAATTTTTTATTAGTCATGGTGAACATTCATGTTTATATACGCGCTTAATCATCTTGTGCTAATGGTAATGACAAATGGGCATGAAACCGTGTACTACCTGTCAGCAAAATATAGATTCTTTGCGTCCTGAGAGAGGGAATATAAGGGGATCATCTATGTCAGTATATGGATTTCTTAGAGGTTATATTAGTCCATTATAACATAGACAAGGTAAATAAGACACTCACCTCCCCGCCAGTTCTACTTCTGTCCCGGCTGTTCCTGCCCTATTCGTTTTATCATTCTCCTATTTCTATCTTCTGTCAGCCAAACAACCTGAGTTGACAGAGAATATTATTATTCAGAGAATATCTTGTCTAATTCTTTGGCACTATTGAGAACTCCCAAACAGTCATTAGTCTATAATGGACCCGGTTCTTACCTCAACTGTATGCTCCTAATCGTAAGGCTGCTCTCTATTCTAGCGTTCCTCCTTTTAATGCTGAAATCTGCTTCAAGCTGATTCTGCGTGTTGTCAGTCTCTGGCGATCAAATAATTCTGTTATAGTTCAACTCGTGGGCACTATTCTGTTCCCCGTCTCCATTCCCACATCTAAACTTCCCAATTCAGTTCTAAACGTTCTTACCTTAGCGAGTACGCTCTGTTCATCCCTTCGTCTTCACGAGCACCCATATGACCCGAAAGTGTCTCAGTATGTATCTTCCGGTCTATAAGAGTGAAACTCGACCAGAAACACTAGAGTGCAAACCCACTGACTACGTGGGTCGTGCTAAAAGTTACTTCCTGTTAATCAGAGCTGTTGGAAAAACCCACTACCACTCCGCAGGGTGGTGGTGGACTTCCCGGACACACTGTGGTAGCTTGGCTCGAGTGGTCAGGAAACAGGCACCGTGCTAAGCATTCAATATACCCATACAATAACCATGCGTGCATCCGTTCCAAAAACGACTCTACACCGTAAAAATTATGAAAATATCTTTCTTTATCTTTTTCTCTTAGTTGCTGATTGGAAAAATAAATAAGACAATCACAATATACAAGGCTTATTAAGTAATGCAGGTCAAATAAATACTGGCTTAATGATTCAATAAATAGGGGAGATCATACATATTAAAGACATAAATATAAGTGCAGTTAAGACAGGCAATTAAATATTCTGAGGCAATAAATACTGTAACCAATAAATATTGTGCATCAATAAATACTGTGGACCAATAAATACAGTGAAGCAATAAATAGGTTAAACACAATAAATACAGCGCCCCCAATAAATAATTAAAAGCATACAGTGACACTCATATAATCAGATCACATTTGAGAGTACTATGGGCTAATTTGGCCCAGGCACAACTTGTGGGGATGTGGAAGGCTTGAGGGTGTCTATCCCTGGCTTGGACAAGGCTGAGGCCTAAACTGAGGTAGATCAAGGGGGGGAAATACCAGAGACCTGGCTCTCTCACTCTACACAACCCCTCTAAAGTAGTCTCAGCTCACCCCTGGCACAGTCCAGCTGGTTCCAGCACCTCTCTAACCCTTAGAGTAGTCTCTTAGGATTCCACAGGGCCTTTGGCGCCCTCTATTCCACTTACTGCCCTTTTTCTGAAGTTCCGACGCCGCTGGAGTCGTGTCGACGCCGTGAGGCGGATCCGGTTCGATGTCGGCGGCCTTGGCACAATGTCAGTTCCTGACGACGCCGATAGGCGGCTCCGGTTCGATGTCGGCGGCCTCGGCTCGATCTCGACCTCCAATTCGATGGCGTCGGGCAATCTTTACTCGATGTCGACTTCGGGCGGCTCCGGTCCGATGGCGACCTCGGCTTCGATGACGTCGGCCGGCCTGGCCTCGATGTCGACTTCCGGCGGCTCCGGAGTGCGATCTCCACTCCCGACCTCCGATGCTCCTCTCCTTAGGTTTCCGGCGACTCCGGAGTGCGACCTCCACTCCCGACCTCCGGCACGATTCTCCCAAGTTCCGGCGACTCCGGAGTGCGATCTCCACTCCCGACCTCCGGCACACTTCACCTCGGTCTCCGACGACTCCGGAGGGCGGACTTCACTCCTCCGATGACGCCGCTCTCTCGACCTTGGTTAACTTCCTCCTCGACCTCTGGTACACCTCACGTCCTCCGTCGGCGCCCCTTCACGATCTCTGGCGGCTCTGGGCACGACGTCTGCTTTTCCAGTCAGCGCCGCTTCTCCACCTCAGGCTCCAGGTATCCAGGCTACTCGACGTCCGGCTCCAGGGAAACCAGTATCCAGGTCAGGATCTTGCTGTTCTGGGTTTCTAAGGCCTGTTCCTGCTGTCCAGGTCCTTAAGATGGTTTTTCGTACTTCTTCCCACACAGGGCTCCAGGCTGGGCTCAGTCAGTAGGGACTAGTATCACGGGTGGGTTTATGGACCCCACTCCAGGCACAAGTTTCCACCCCTGCTGCCTCACTCCTTCCTCCTTCAGGTTTCTGCTGCTCACTCTTCACCAGTCAGGTGCCAACTGCCAGCTCCAACTGCCAACTCTCTGTCTTAGCTTCCCAACATTCTAAACCGCCTCCAACGGTCACAGAGTTCTGGAATGTTCTGGAAGGTGCTAGTAGGTTCCAGTGGATGCTGGTGATGTCACAGGTGGCCACCATTTTGTGCTCCAGGCCCTCAGACAGAAGTTTCAGGGGTAGCTAAAATGGCTCCCTGAATCTGCAGCAACACGAAAAAGTCTGGTGGTTCCCAAAAAGGAAAAATACTAACAGGGCTTGAGGCAAAAGTGGGACAAAATAAATAATGATGAGGAGGGACCACCCAAAGGGCTGACAGGTCTAACACGCGTCCCCCCCAGCTGAAAGTGGGGAGAGCTACCCAACCCCTTGGGAGTTCTCATCACTAAGGCGGAAATACCTTGAGAGACCGTCTGCATTGGCGTGGTCCACTCCAGGCCGATGTTCCACCTGAAAGTCCATTCCCTGTAGGGAAATAGAGCACCTCAACAACTTGGGATTCTCCCCCTTCATCTGCATCAGCCAGCGAAGGGGTCTGTGGTCGGTCTGAACTAGGAAGTGCGATCCAAACAGGTATGGCCGCAACTTCTTCAGAGCCCATACCACTGCAAAGGCTTCACGCTCTATTGCACTCCACTTCTGTTCCCTGGCAAGTAGTCTCCGGGATAGGAAGACCACGGGTTGATCCAGACCCTCTTCGTTGAGTTGCGATAACACTGCCCCAATGCCATGTTCTGATGCATCTGTCTGGACAATGAACTTCTTGGAAAAGTCTGGGGCCCTTAAGACCGGGGCCTCGCACATGGCTTTCTTCAATCTCACAAAGGCCTGCTGACAGGCCTCCGTCCAGACTACCCGTCGAGGTTGTTTCTTGGACGTGAGCTCCGTGAGGGGGGCTACGATGGTACCGTACCCCTTCACGAAGCGGCGGTAATATCCCGTGAGGCCCAGAAATGCTCGGACCTCAGTCTGTGTCTTGGGGGGTTCCCAGGCCATGATGGCCTCGATCTTCGCCTGGAGGGGTTGCACCGCTCCCCTACCCACCAAGTGTCCAAGGTACACTACCGACCCCTGCCCGATCTGGCACTTGCTGGCCTTGATCGTCAATCCAGCTTGTCTCAGGGTCTGGAGAACAGCTTGCAGGTGACGCAAGTGATCCTCCCAGCTGTTACTGAAGACGGCTATGTCATCCAGATAAGCAGCAGAGAAACTCTCCATTCCGGTGAGGATCTGGTTTACCAGGCGCTGAAACGTGGCAGGTGCGTTCTTGAGCCCAAAGGGCATCACACAGAACTGGTAGTGGCCATTGGGCGTGGAGAAGGCTGACCTTTCCCTTGCTCCATCAGTCAAAGAGATCTGCCAGTACCCAGAGGTAAGGTCAAAGGTACTTAGATATTGGGCAGCTCCCAGCCGGTCAATCAATTCATCCGCCCTAGGGATCGGATGAGCATCAGTTTTGGTCACTGAGTTCAGTCCCCGGTAGTCCACACAGAACCTCAGTTCTGGTTGGGCACCCGGTGGTGCAGCTTTCGGTACTAACACCACCGGACTGGACCAGGGGCTGCTAGAAGGTTCAATCACTCCTAGCTCCAGCATCTTAGTGACTTCACTATGAATGCTAGCCTTCACCTTGTCTGACATCCGGTAGATCTTGGACTTCACAGGTGGGCTGTCTCCTGTGTCCACGTCATGGATGCACAGGTGAGTCCTACCCGGGACAAGGGAGAACAACGAAGAGTACTGCCCCAGGACCTGGCGACAGTCCTCCTGCTGTTCAGGAGTTAGAGATGGGGAGAGAATCACTCCCTCCACCGACCCATCCTTCTCTTGAGACGCAAACAAATCGGGGAGAGGCTCGCTTTCCACGTCCTCTCCTCCGTCAGTCACCATCATCAAGATGACTTCGGGCCTCTCGTGGTGGGGTTTGAGGCGGTTGGCGTGCAGCACCCGTAGGGGCTGACGAGGGGCCTTCAGGTCCACCAAGTAGGTAGCCTTACCCTTCTTCTCCAATACCTCAAAGGGTCCTGACCAGCGATCCTGGAGGGCGCTAAGCTCTCCTGGTTCGATCACCCACACCTTCTGGCCAGGCTCCAACTCCACCGGGTGAGCGTTGTGGTCATACCACGCCTTCATTACTGCTTGGCTGGCTTCCAAGTTGTCAGAAGCTTGCTTCCACAACTTAGCCATTTGGCTCCGGAAGGCCAGCATGTAGCTCACCACATCCTGGGGAAGCTTTCTGGGAGTTCTTTCCCATCCGTCTCTCACCAGGTTGAGAGGTCCACGTACAGGGTGCCCGTACAGAAGCTCGAAGGGGCTGAAGCCCACTCCCTTCTGTGGCACTTCCCTGTAAGAAAAGAGTAAACAGGGTAGGAGGACGTACCATTTCCTCCGCAGGCTTTCAGGCAGACTTCTGATCATGCCTTTCAAGGTTTTGTTAAACCTCTCCACCAGACCATTGGTCTGGGGGTGGTAAGGAGTTGTGAACCGGTAGGTCACTCCACACTCCTTCCACATTGCCCGCATGTACGCTGACATGAAGTTGGTCCCCCTGTCGGACACAACTTCCTTGGGAAAACCCACTCGGGTAAAGATTCCCATCAGGGCCCTAGCCACAACAGGTGCTGTTATGGTCCTCAGAGGTATTGCCTCTGGGTACCGTGTGGCATGATCCACCAGGACCAGGATAAACCTGTGACCAGCTGACGTTGGCGGATCTAACGGACCCACAATGTCGATGCCCACCCTTTCAAAGGGGGTGCTAACGACAGGAAGTGGTTCCAGGGGAGCTTTCAGCTTCACCCCTGTTTTCCCACTGGCTTGGCAAGACACACATGTCCGGCAGTAGGTATCGGACGACACTTTCATCTGAGGCCAATAAAAGTGTGGGACAAGACGGGCGAAGGTCTTGTCTTGCCCCAGGTGTCCTGCCAATGGGATCTCGTGAGCCAACTCCAGTAGGAAGGCTCGATAACGTTGAGGGACTACCAAGGCTCATGATGATCCGTGTAGGGGTGCCTTGGGTTCACTGTAGAGGAGGCCATCCTCCCAGTAAACACTGTAGTTCCCTTCAACGTTCCCTGCTGCCTGGGCTTGGGCCTGACGCCTTAGCCCCTCAAGGGTAGGGCACTCCCTCTGGCCCTGGCAGAATTCCTCCCTGGACGGGCCTCCCTCCACGTGCCACTCGGCCGGGATGGGTAGGTCCTCCAGTTTGGTAACGTCCCCCTCCGCAGACTCCTGGTCCACCACCTCCGGTGGCCTATCCGTCCTACGGGGTGTAGACGCCGAGGCAGGCTCCTCCTGTCCTCGGTTCTTCCCTTGACTGGCAGCTGGCTGGGCTGTTGTTCCAGGCTCCAGCCGAAACGAACTCCCTCTCCGGGTAGTCGCGGACCTTGTGCTGACACAGGCCCAGTCAGGTGTACCCAGCATCTCAGTGTGAGTCCGGTATTCCACCTCCTTCCAAGCATTGTGCTCCATGTCATTCCCCAGCAGACAATCGACTGGCACGGCAGGGCTTACGGCAACTCGAAGTGAACCTGCAACCCCCCCCCATTCAAAGGGAACCTCGGCCACTGGATAGTGGCCTGTTCTGCCGTCAGCCATCGCGGCTGGGTGGAGTACATCGGGAATTACCTGCTCTGGAGACACCAGTTGACTACGTACCATAGTCATACTGGCTCCTGTGTCTCTCAGAGCCTCCCCTCTCTGGCCGTTGATGGTGACCCACTGCCCATACTTTGCGGTATTTGCGGGCACCTGGATCTTAGGAACCATCTCCCGTTCTCCCAGGGACACTAAAGTGACACCCGCCCACTCCCTTCCCTTAGTTAAGGGCATCTCCTCCCCGAGCACTACACTAGCTACTCCGGGGGTCTTTCCTCCCATGGGAGGGGGTGGTCGTTTCTGGCACTTCGGATCTCCTTTATAGTGTCCAACGCCACCGCACTCGTAGCAATGGACAACCCTTGGCTGCTGACTCTGGTCAGGATTAGGGTTTCGGGGTGGGTTAGCCCTAGGGGTGAATCCTGTTCCCTTTCCTTGGAAATTATTTTGGGGGCCTTTGGAGAACTCCTTTTTCTTTTCCCCTCCCTCCTTCTTCTGGGGGGCGCCCTGTCCGGCCTTTTGAGTATCCCCTCCAGTCCCCCTTGTGGACACCCGGGTACTAGCCCAAATGTCCGCCTCCTCAGCAAGCTTCCGGGGACTGGTCAGCTTGCTATCCACCAGGTGTTGACGCAGTTCAGGGAAACATTTTTCAAGCAGGTGTTCCTTCAGTACTAAGTCGAACAACCCCTCGTAGTTCCTCACTTCACTGCCCTGAATCCAACCTTCCAGTGCCTTCTTTGCATAGTCCAGGAAGTCCACCCAATTCTGTGTGCCCAGTTTGTGACTACCCCTGAACTTCTGTCTGTACTTTTCGTGTGTTAGTCCAAACTTCCTTATGAGCGCCAGTTTCATGGTGGGGTAGTGGGTCTGCTCATCCTCCTCGAGGGCCAATAAAGCATCCCTACCAGCTGGAGGTATGTACTTGTACAATCCCCCTCCCCAGTACTTCACTGGAACCCCATGGGCCCTCAACGAGACCTCATAGGCCGCTAGCCACTTGGCGATATCGTGACCCGCCCCATAGCTAGCTACTATGTCCTTTGGCAGGTAGGGTTTAGGTTCCCTGGTGATCTCTTGGATTTGGCTGCCACCATTAGGAACAGGTTGTGCCCCGATTCTCAGGATCTGAAGATCTATTTCTTTCAGTCGTAATTCATGGGCCATCCTCTGCTCCTCCTTCTCCTTCTCCAGCCTTGCTAAGTCCCATGTGAGCTGTCTTTTCTCCCTCCGGTCTGCTAACTCCACTTCAGATAAGCCACCGCTAGAGGCACGGCTGCCCTCCCTAGAAAGTGTCCTGGGCCCTGCTGACAGATTCCCCACCTCAGGTTGGTACAGACCAGCTCCCTCACTGTCTGGCTCTCTATCCCTGTCCTCCTCCTCAGCCTTGCTTTCTCTTCGTGCCTCCCCCCAAGCCCTTAAGCTGGTTTGGAGTGCACCCTTCTTTGCTCCTGGGGGACAATACACCCCCTCCCGCTGACAAAACTCCCTGAGTTGGGCCACAGTGTACGTTTCTAAATCTTCTAGTACAAACTCCATCTTGCCCACTCAGGTCAGAGGACAGTGTGTGCAGTAACTATGCAGGGGGGTACCTTTAATAATACCTCCTCCCACCACCAGAGTAAATTTGGAAAAAACAAAAACCCACAATTAGGAAGGCCGCTTTGAGAAAACTCCCGGTGTAGGCCTATGGACTACCCACAGTTATTGTTGAGTATACGTAGGCACAGCTCTATCCCACCACTGAACACCAATTATGTTGGAAAAACCCACTACCACTCCGCAGGGTGGTGGTGGACTTCCCAGACACACTGTGGTAGCTTGGCTCGAGTGGTCAGGAAACAGGCACCGTGCTAAGCATACAATATACCCATACAATAACCATGCGTGCATCCGTTCCAAAAACGACTCTACACCGTAAAAATTATGAAAATATCTTTCTTTATCTTTTTCTCTTAGTTGCTGATTGGAAAAATAAATAAGACAATCACAATATACAAGGCTTATTAAGTAATGCAGGTCAAATAAATACTGGCTTAATGATTCAATAAATAGGGGAGATCATACATATTAAAGACATAAATATAAGTGCAGTTAAGACAGGCAATTAAATATTCTGAGGCAATAAATACTGTAACCAATAAATATTGTGCATCAATAAATACTGTGGACCAATAAATACAGTGAAGCAATAAATAGGTTAAACACAATAAATACAGCGCCCCCAATAAATAATTAAAAGCATACAGTGACACTCATATAATCAGATCACATTTGAGAGTACTATGGGCTAATTTGGCCCAGGCACAACTTGTGGGGATGTGGAAGGCTTGAGGGTGTCTATCCCTGGCTTGGACAAGGCTGAGGCCTAAACTGAGGTAGATCAAGGGGGGGAAATACCAGAGACCTGGCTCTCTCACTCTACACAACCCCTCTAAAGTAGTCTCAGCTCACCCCTGGCACAGTCCAGCTGGTTCCAGCACCTCTCTAACCCTTAGAGTAGTCTCTTAGGATTCCACAGGGCCTTTGGCGCCCTCTATTCCACTTACTGCCCTTTTTCTGAAGTTCCGACGCCGCTGGAGTCGTGTCGACGCCGTGAGGCGGATCCGGTTCGATGTCGGCGGCCTTGGCACAATGTCAGTTCCTGACGACGCCGATAGGCGGCTCCGGTTCGATGTCGGCGGCCTCGGCTCGATCTCGACCTCCAATTCGATGGCGTCGGGCAATCTTTACTCGATGTCGACTTCGGGCGGCTCCGGTCCGATGGCGACCTCGGCTTCGATGACGTCGGCCGGCCTGGCCTCGATGTCGACTTCCGGCGGCTCCGGAGTGCGATCTCCACTCCCGACCTCCGATGCTCCTCTCCTTAGGTTTCCGGCGACTCCGGAGTGCGACCTCCACTCCCGACCTCCGGCACGATTCTCCCAAGTTCCGGCGACTCCGGAGTGCGATCTCCACTCCCGACCTCCAGCACACTTCACCTCGGTCTCCGACGACTCCGGAGGGCAGACTTCACTCCTCCGATGACGCCGCTCTCTCGACCTTGGTTAACTTCCTCCTCGACCTCTGGTACACCTCACGTCCTCCGTCGGCGCCCCTTCACGATCTCTGGCGGCTCTGGGCACGACGTCTGCTTTTCCAGTCAGCGCCGCTTCTCCACCTCAGGCTCCAGGTATCCAGGCTACTCGACGTCCGGCTCCAGGGAAACCAGTATCCAGGTCAGGATCTTGCTGTTCTGGGTTTCTAAGGCCTGTTCCTGCTGTCCAGGTCCTTAAGATGGTTTTTCGTACTTCTTCCCACACAGGGCTCCAGGCTGGGCTCAGTCAGTAGGGACTAGTATCACGGGTGGGTTTATGGACCCCACTCCAGGCACAAGTTTCCACCCCTGCTGCCTCACTCCTTCCTCCTTCAGGTTTCTGCTGCTCACTCTTCACCAGTCAGGTGCCAACTGCCAGCTCCAACTGCCAACTCTCTGTCTTAGCTTCCCAACATTCTAAACCGCCTCCAACGGTCACAGAGTTCTGGAATGTTCTGGAAGGTGCTAGTAGGTTCCAGTGGATGCTGGTGATGTCACAGGTGGCCACCATTTTGAGCTCCAGGCCCTCAGACAGAAGTTTCAGGGGTAGCTAAAATGGCTCCCTGAATCTGCAGCAACACGAAAAAGTCTGGTGGTTCCCAAAAAGGAAAAATACTAACAGGGCTTGAGGCAAAAGTGGGACAAAATAAATAATGATGAGGAGGGACCACCCAAAGGGCTGACAGGTCTAACAAGAGCCATACCAGATCTTCCAGTCTGTAGCAGTACAGCTAGATCTGCAACACTTGAGCGAGAAGCTACAGAGTATGTGTGTCAAGTAAAGTCACATTCTGTATATTAGACCCAATCAAATATGTTGGAGTGCCATCCTACAGTCCTGTAGGTCGAGCCCAATTATGGCCCCGGGGACTCCATCCCCCGGGGCCTGGACAGCCTTGATTTTTTCTTGTTTGAGGGGGCGCATGGCCTCCCTCCTGAGGCCAATTATGACCCCGGGGACCCCATCCCCTGGGGCCTGGACAGCCTTGATTTTTTTTGTTTGGTGGGTGCCACGTGGCCCACCTCCTGAGACCAATTATGGCCCCGGGGACCCCATACCCCGGGACCTCGCCTTACGTTGGGGACCACGGAGGAGCCCCAATGCCCCCATGGTCCCAGCCGGCTCGCTGCCTCCTGCGGAAGCCGGCATTGCTTTTGGACAAGGGAAGATGCTGACATGCAGCTCCCCTTGTCCAAAAGCAGCTCTGCTTTGCTTCATGGAAGCGAGAGCAGATTTCCTGCTCTTTCTTCCATGAAACAAAGCAGGAGTTTGCAATGACAGGGCGGGAGCCGTGCTCCCGCCCTGTCATTGCAAACTGCAATGTCCCGGGGGTGGGCACCCCGGGACATTGCTGGAGCCAGCCCTAGGGATGGCGGTCCCCAGGGCCATGGAGGGCTCCAAGAGGGGGCCCCATCCCAACATTTAAATAGCCTCGGGGAGGCGGTGGTCCCTGTGTTTGCAAAAAACCTCCGTACTTCAATAATTAGTGGTTCCCGGGGCAGTGTAAGCCCCCACACACAGTTTTGTAAAGTAGCCCCAGGGAGGTGATGGACCCGGGGCTTGGGGGGCCCACAAGATCCCCCATCCACAATTAATAAAGCCCCAGGGAGGTGGTGGTCCCCGGGGCTTAGGGGGGCCCGCAAGGCCCCCTCCAATTAATGACAAAATACATAGGGAGGTGGCGGTCCCCGGGGCTTGGGGGGGCACCCATTAATAAAGTTTTAAGTTGGGAGATTAATTCCCCTTGAATCCTGAGGGTCCCTAGGGGCAAAATAGCCCACTAGGTACGTCCAGTAAGCGCCATTGCAGAGAGGTGTAAGAAGGGGCACGGCCTGCACCACCTCCCTGCAATGCAGCGCAGTGGCGCTTACTGGAAGCACCTGGTGGGCTAGTTGGCCCCCAGGGTCCCTCAGGATTGAAAGGGAATTATTTCCCCAACTTAAAACGCGCCACGGGGCGTGTTTGCACACGTCACTTCAGGCCCCGTCCCCTCCCTTCACCACTGTCTAAACGCGCCCTGTGGCCGTTTTGAGTTGAGAGATTAAGTCCCCTTGAATCCTAAGGGTCCCTAGGGTCAAACTAGCCCCCCACTAGGTACCTCCAGTAGGCGCCACAGAGCTGCGTTGCAGAGAGGTGTAAAAAGGGGCGTGGCCTCAGAACACCTGTCTGCAACGCAGCTCCATGGCGCATACTGGAGATAGATGTTGGGCTAGTTGACCCTCAGTATTGAAGGGGAATTAATTCCCCAACTTACAGCTCGCCAGGGGGCGCGTTTGCAGAGTGCTGCAAGGAGGGGGCGTGGCCTCCGGCGCGATGCCGGTCTTTTATTTATTTAATTTTTTTAAGAAGGGGGACTGTGTGCCCCCCTTCTTTTTCTAATGTATTGGCCCCGTGGGCCCCAACCCCCGGGGCAAGGCCTTTTTTTTTTTTATTCTTTAGGAGGGGGGCCCCCAGCCACTTATGGCCCCGGGGACCCCATCCCCCGGGGCCGGCCTTTGTTTTTTATTATTTCTTTTTTTAATATATTTATAGAAACACCTAGGACATGCTGGACAAACCATATGTACCTATCACCATGACGATTTGCATGATATTCATTAAAAGGCGACTATGCAGACAATGAATGCACGTGGAATGTATTTACACCGCTAGTGAAGCTCTGACGTGTCTGACGCCCTACCGTGCCTAATCCCAGCGCCCCCGCCGGTGGGTACTCTCCAAGTAGACACCCTTGTCGTTTATTTATACAAACATGGGTAGCTATTGACGGGCACATTTAATACGCACGCACACCAAGCCATTCAAAGGGGATTCGACAAAAATTCGACCAAAACTATGCAAGAAACCCCCCCCCACGGTTAATAAAACACACATCCACCGCCGGATGTGTAATACTTTTTATTTTACTCTCTGGAAAGGAGACAAACCTCACTTGAGAGACACAGCGTGCTCCTGGCTGAGCCCAATGCTATGTTACACCCACCAGTGCCCGCCGAGTGCCACACACCTCTGTGTTGTATTCCACCAGCTAGTGCGTATGCTATGACACTCTCTAGCCCATGTGCACTGTAACAACACCCCGTGAATATGTCATGCCACACTTGCCTTCGCACGGGTTATATTGCCCCATCTAACGTGCCTTCCTCGATGCCTATGTGATAACGCACAGCGCTATGCCAAACATATTACAATCTGGGATCTATATCTTTGTCACAGTGCATATGCAACGTTACACTCCCCAGCACATATTTTATATTACAACTTTAGAGACTAGTTAGGTTCCACAACACTGCCCTGTGCATATTACACTCCAAGGCGCATGTCGCATAGCACACGCTAGTGCCTGTGCTATCTCGCGCTCTCCAATGAATCTGTCATTGCGCACAATGTATTGCATATTATATTTCACGCCCCGGTTCATCTTATATCACACTTTTTGGTGCATAGTTTATACCATATACTATATCTAGTTTTCATTTTCAATCGTGCTCTCAGGACTATGTTCTATATAACACTGCGTTCACCTACCCTTTTCATGGGCATTACATTTTGCGATGGGGGGTGGAGGGTCAGGGGGTGTTTCTGCCAAGTGAGCCCGGAGTCACAGTCACAAACGTCCTCTTCTTCCTGAATAAAAGTGAGATTATGCTGCATACTTGTTTATATTTTAAGTAGTTCGCACAGACACACATTTTAAAAACAATAAAGTTCCTAATTCCCACCTTCTCTGAACAGTTAGCTTGCTGCCCCATCCACCTCCTCCATATCCTCTGTTGTCTGAATCCATGGACTAGCCTCCTCCCTCCTGCCATGCATGGTCTGATGTGCTGCCACTGCCCTCCATTTAGCATGATGTACCAGCTAGCTAGCTAGCTGCCCCTGACCCCCTCCCACCTTCCCTCCATGGTCTGTGTGTATGCCATCATAGTCTCACTGTTGCTCTCCATGGTGTGTCTTGTTTCTAGTGCCCATCCTGCCTGACCTCCATGGTCATCTTGCTGCTCCTGCCCTGCCCCCCAGCCCTCTGTTTCCATGTGCAGACCCCGGTTTCCTCCCCCCTGGCTTGTCTGCTCCATTGTAATGCCCTGATCCGTCCCTCCTGCCCTTTATGGTCTGTTATGCTGCAGCTTTCTCTCCTGTCTGTCCATTATGGTCAGCTAGCTACCATTGCCTCTTTCCCCTCTGTTCTCTCTTGTCCATGTGCATGGTCCTGTCCCCTCCCTATTGCTTTCTATGGATTGTTGTGCTGCACTCCCGTCCCGCATGCCCTGTGTGGTGTATTGTGCTGCTGCAAACCCTGATGCCTGCCCTGTAGGGTCAGTTTGGTGCACCTCTCCATGTCCCTCCTGTCCTCTATTATCCGGGTCCATGTCCGTTCCCCAATTCCTCCTGCCTTCCATGATCCAATGTACCATACTTGCGAACATTTTGAACTTGGTAAGAGGGAGATTTTGAAAAAAAACTGGGGTATTGATTTTCCCCTTTAACTTACATTGAAAAAGAGGAGATTGTAGACAGGAGACAGATCAAATAAAGCCCATTTGAGCTTAAAAACATTTGACGTTTCCTGGATGAATCGGGTCTGTTGGCATGTATGGTTGTACTACCACTGCCTCTTCCTTCTGCCCACAATGGTCTATTATATTGCCACAGCCTCTCTTACCAGTCCTGTATTGTTGGTTTGTGGCCCCTGCCCCCCTTTCCACTGCCCTCCATAGTCTGTTGTGCTGCCACTGTCATTCCTGCCTGCCCAGTGTGGTCAAATTGTTGCCTCTGCACCCTCCTACCTGCCTTCAATTTTCAGAGTCCGTGCCCCTGGCCTCTGCCTCTCAATAGTATCCTAATGAACAACTAGACTGCTAACATTCTATATTTATTACAAAAGTGTGGAACGCCTGACGTCATCTTGATTTAGTCAAAACTGTAATACCTAGAGCATTTCCTTTAGAAATTACATATATGAGAGGGTCTTATTTGCATCAAAATTATGGTTAGTGCTCTTCAAATAGCGACAAAGCACTTTTAAATTATTTGTTATCTTTATGTTTTTTTATCCAGTTGACTACTTGATTAAATGCTGCACTTAGGGGAGAGGATGTAGTGTTACTTCCAGAGCTGCAGACTTTGCAACTGGGGAACCAGGTTGGAGTTTCTGCTTCAGCTCAACATTCTGTGATTCTGGTCAAATCACTTAATCTCCCCATGTCTACAACCAAAATGAATTTGATCTTGTGTGATGTAACCAATGCTCATGTAAAGCACTCCAATACCTGACAAGTCTGCACTATATAAAACTGCAAAAACACAAAAAATAAGTGTTTTGCACACTTCTGTCATTGGGCTACATGTGGGCTATATCTGGATGATATTTGTGCCGCATTTGGGCTCTTTTGTCTCTGGTGGCCATCTTGGGAGATTTATTTGTTATGAAGGTTCCTAATTTCCTCATTTACTGCAGTCTCCTCAGTAGGAAATACTTTCAGTTTTTTACTTTGATTCCATCCAGAAGGTATTCAGATATGTCACATATTTGCCATAAATTCTGAATGTTAGCACTCTAGTTGCTCATTAGATCACTGTAGTAAAGCTACTGCTCACCAGGGAAGTCTGCTGCTGGTATTCAAAGTGCATGTTTCAGTCTGCATGTCAGAATTTTTTTATGAAATAGAAGAGGATTTGAGAAGTCAAAATGTGCCCTTATTTTTCTTTCCGCAGCACTAATCATAATTTCTATGGCAAAATGAACCCCCTCATTTTGTTCCTTTGCAAATTAAATGTTTTAAGTGTTACCACTTTATTCCAATCAAGATGGCTTCAGGTGTGCCATACTTTTGTCATAACTAAGACTGTTAGCGCTCTAGTTGTTCTTAAGAACACTATGGAACATTCTGTCATTGGGCTATACTTGGGCTACATCTGGGTGATATTTGGGCTACATTTGGGCTATTTTGTCTCAGGTGGCCATCTTGGCAGACTTATTTGTTATGAAGTTTCCTAATTTCCTCATTTACTGCAGTCTCCTCAGTAGGAAATACTTTCAGTTTTTTACTTTGGTTCCATCAAGAAGGCATTCAGATGTGTCACACATTTGCCATACATTCTGAATGTTAGCACTATAGTTGCTCATTAGATCACTGTAGTAAAGCTACTGCTCACCAGGGAAGTCTGCTGCTGGTATTCAAAGTGCATGTTTCAGTCTGCATGTCAGAATTTTTTAATGAAATAAAAGAGGATTTGAGAAGTCACTCAAAATGTGCCCTAATCTTTCTTTCTTCAGCACTAATCATAATTTCTATGGCAAAATGAACCCCCTCATTGTGTACCGTTTTTAAATTAAATGTTTTAAGTGTTACCAGTTTAGTCCAATCAAGATGGCTTCAGGTGTGCCATACTTTTGTCATAAGTAAGACAGTAAGCGCTCTAGTTGTTCTTAAGAACACTCTGGAACATTCTGTCATTGGGCTATACTTGGGCTACATCTGGGTGATATTTGGGCTACATTTGGGCTCTTTTGTCTCTGGTGGCCTTCTTGGCAGACTTATTTGTAATGAAGTTTCCTAATTTCCTCATTTACTGCAGTCTCCTCAGTAGGAAATACTTTCAGTTTTTTACTTTGGTTCCATCAAGAAGGCCTTCAGATGTGTCACACATTTGCCATCAATTCTGAATGTTAGCACTCTAGTTGCTCATTAGATCACTGTAGTAAAGCTACTGCTCACCACGGACGTCTGCTGCTGGTATTAAAAGTGCATGTTTCAGTCTGCATGTCAGAATTTTTTAATGAAATAAAAGAGGATTTGAGAAGTCACTCAAAATGTGCCCTAATCTTTCTTTCTTCAGCACTAATCATAATTTCTATGGCAAAATGAACCCCCTCATTGTGTTCCTTTTTAAATTAAATGTTTTAAGTGTTACCACTTTATTCCAATCAAGATGGCTTCAGGTGTTCCATACTTTTGTCATAACTAAGACTGTTAGCGCTCTAGTTGTTTGTTAGAACACTCTGGGACATTCTGTCATTGGGCTATACTTGGGCTACATCTGGGTGATATTTGTGCTAAATTTGGGCTCGTTTGTCTCTGGTGGCCATCTTGGGAGACTTATTTGTTATGAAGTTTCCTAATTTCCTCATTTACTACAGTCTCCTCAGTAGGAAATACTTTGTTTTTTACTTTGATTCCATCAAGAAGGCATTCAGATGTGTCACACATTTGCCATAAATTCAGAATGTTAGCACTCTAGTTGCTCATTAGATCACTGTAGTAAAGCTACTGCTCACCAGGGAAGTCTGCTGCTGGTATTGAAAGTGCATGTTTCAGTCTGCATGTCAGAATTTTTTAATGAAATAGAAGAGGATTTGAGAAGTCACTCAAAATGTGCCCTAATTTTTCTTTCTGCAGCACTAATCATACTTTCTGTGGCAAAATGAACCCCCTCATTTTATTCCTTTTTAAATTAAATGTTTTAAGAGTTACCACTTTATTCCAATCAAGATGGCTTCAGGTGTGCAATACGTTTGTCATAAGTAGGACTGTTAGCGCTCTAGTTGTTCTTTAGAACACTCTGGGAAGCTGCAGTAGAACACAAAGGAATCAACTGACAGTCTCTGCCCTTGTTGGATGTACATGTTTTACTGAGAATGTCAGACTTCATTCTCACATGACTGAGAAAGATAATTTGAATTTACAGAAAATATGCTCTCAGTTTAGTTGACGTCCGCTGACGAAACGCGTTGGTTTCTTTCGTGCATCTCGGAACCTGTGGATTTGTGGATAAAAACTAAGGATTATTACAACTCGCTGGAGTGCGACCCTATTTTTTCTTTCTAAACGGAGAAAAACTGTTGGCATATTAGCGGCGGTCCAAGCCGCCAGGACCCCGCACCTTCAAAAAGAGCGCCAATTATACCGGAACCGTTGGACGCCTTTGTAAAGTAATATATATATATATATGAGGTGCTATCATGTATATTGGTCCCAAGATGGCTGCCAACACTTCTTGGATGAAGTGCTGACAGCCAATCAGATCTCAGGATGAGATGTGTGGTTAGGCTCCGCCCACATATATATATGCTTTTAAATGCTATTTTCTCAGGAAATACTGAACAGATTTACACCAAACCTACAAAAGGCACTTCCTTGACCTGAGGACTACCTCTCTGCCAAATTTCAAGTAAATCTGTTCAGCCGTTCGGGCTGTAGCCCTGTCTAAAGGTCCTATGGAAAAATGCATGGGAAAAACGCGTTTTGGGACCCCCCTTTTATCTCAGCCCCCGCTTGACGAATCCCCCCGAGACTTTCAGGGTAGGAGCGGAGCGTAGCGCCCCACCTATTTTGAAAAATTCGCGAGGATTCGTCGACCGGCGCCAAAGTTATTCAAAATAGAATGTTGCGGATTTCCTATGGAAAAGGGGTCCTAACTATAACTACCTACTGGCGACCGCCAGTAGGTAATATATATATATATATATATTTCTGATATCCTACTTGAACAACGAGCGAGGACCCAAAATGGTACAAAGTATTATTTATTGCCACCCAGCTAGTCTGCCATGACGCTTTTCGGCCGGTTCACGGCCTTGATCACATGACCTATATATAAATATATATTCACTGAAAAAATCACAGATTTCAGGGACGTTATTGTTAGGACCACGGCTCCTAAACCGGGGGGCCATGTGGAGATGATGGTCCATTATTGTGGGACAAGTATTTGCTGGACAGTGCTGCGGTACTCCATCCAAACCCACTTGGGAATCATTTTAATGCATACAGTGCCGACTGCTACCATCAGGTTAATGCAGGAACTACTTTACCCAAAATGCACTTGCATATGATGGCGGGTACAAAGACTATTTAGTTCGCACTTGTGGTGGCCCGTATGCATTGCCAGTGAACAAGGGCAGTCCGCCAGAAACGCGTATGGCACTATGGACATGGGGAAACAATGCGCTGTTTGGCTACCTACAATAAAGAAAGGATTACCCTCACCTGTGTTGGCATTTCCAAGCATGGTAACTTTGTCTTTGGGAATACAAAATGCGGCGTGCCTCGTCGCGGAAATGCCCCGCCGCAGAACCTGCGGACCACGGCTCCTAAACCGGGGGGCCATGTGGAGATGATGGTCCATTATTGTGGGACAAGTATTTGCTGGACAGTGCTGCGGTACTCCATCCAAACCCACTTGGGAATCATTTTAATGCATACAGTGCCGACTGCTACCATCAGGTTAATGCAGGAACTACTTTACCCAAAATGCACTTGCATATGATGGCGGGTACAAAGACCATTTAGTTCGCACTTGTGGTGGCCCGTATGCATTGCCAGTGAACAAGGGCAGTCCGCCCGAAACGCGTATGGCGCTATGGACATGGGGAAACAGTGCGCTGTTTGGCTACCTACAATAAAGAAAGGATTACCCTCACCTGTGTTGGCGTTTCCAAGCATGGTAACTTTGTCTTTGGGAATACAAAATGCGGCGTGCCTCGTCGCGGAAATGCCCCGCCGCAGAACCTGCGGACCACGACTCCTAAACCGGGGGGCCATGTGGAGATGATGGTCCATTATTGTGGGACAAGTATTTGCTGGACAGTGCTGCGGTACTCCATCCAAACCCACTTGGGAATCATTTTAATGCATAGAGTGCCGACTGCTACCATCAGGTTAATGCAGGAACTACTTTACCCAAAATGCACTTGCATATGATGGCGGGTACAAAGACTATTTAGTTCGCACTTGTGGTGGCCCGTATGCATTGCCAGTGAACAAGGGCAGTCCGCCCGAAACGCGTATGGCGCTATGGACATGGGGAAACAATGCGCTGTTTGGCTACCTACAATAAAGAAAGGATTACCCTCACCTGTGTTGGGGTTTCCAAGCATGGTAACTTTGTCTTTGGGAATATATATATATATATATATATATATATATATATATATATATATATATATATATATATATATATATATATAAATACCCTTTCAGCCAGACTTTGTCCCTTTCCATCTCGGCGTGGATGGCACTGTGCTAATCCTATGCTTAAAGACTTTGATTGAAAAGCAGTCATTTGAGATGAGCAGATCTAGAGTGTTGCTGGTGTTGGGAGTGCTCTATACAGGAGCTGCTTTCCGCCTAAACTTGAGAACTACCCAGAGTTCCCTGCTTCTTTTTTTACACACATATATATATATATATATATATATATATATATATATATATATATATATATATATATATATCTCACGCTCAATTCCTGTCTTTCCTCCCCTTCACTCACGATCGGGTGCTCAATAGTGCGGTGACGGAGACCGCACGGATCGACAAAATCCTCAGCTCGCGGCACAAATGAATGGACCAAGCACTCACAGGAACGGGTTTCCCAAGATTTATTTTGGGTTCTCTCACACGAACAGACGCGTTTCGGCTGTCGCCTTTGTCAATGGTGGCCTGCGCCGGTATGAGACACACTTAAATCTGTATGCACTATTAAACACAAACAAAGGACACCAACCTTACTTAGGTTAGCGGTGTCGGCCATTACTAAACATGTTATATGTTACAGCATAGCAAATGTATATCAGTGCGAATGTATGTATATAGGCATTTAGCATTCGTACAGCAATCAGTTAGTATTCTGCCCTGAATGGGCTTTAATGTACATATTGCTACTAGTTTCCAATGAACCAAATTCACAATTTTTTGCCCTGAATGGGCCTGGGTTCATAATGCTAGTCAATCTGTATGTTAACGGTAATGATCAACCGCCCTCAGTATCTACACCAGTTGATTAATTCCAACTCTTGATGTGATACTAGTGCCATTAATTCAATGAAAACATATTTTCAAAAGGAACATTTGCAAAAGCAAATATTTATAAAATTGACTTTACAGATGTACTGCCATTTCCTCACCACTGTTGAGACCTCCTGGTTTCTTAGTCTGGTTGTCAATAATGTATCTTGACTCTAATCTGCGTAATAGTAGCTGTCTGTTTCCCCCTCTTACATTCATGGGTACTTGGTCTATACAGATAAAGCTTAACAGATCCCTGTTGCTTTGGTGACACATCTCAAAGTGTCTGGCCACTGGATAGGTGAAATCCCTGTTCTGTATTGCCCTAAGGTGTTCTAAAATCCTTATCTTGGTGGGGTGGATCGTACTGCCGATGTAACGTAGGCCACACGGACATACCAAACAGTACACCGTGTGGCTGGTGTTACAGTTCATCAGGCTTTTGATTCTTTTGTGTTCCTTTACTCCTGGTATTGCATAGTCCAACACTTTCTTGCTATTTTTACATGCCCTACACCTAAGGCATGGAAAGAACCCCGCCACTACCCCAAAGGGTTGAACTCTTTTCTCATTGCCGCCATGGCTCTGGACTAGACTGTTCCTTAGGGATCTTGCTCTCCTGAATGTCATTAGGGGTACTTTAGACAGGTCCTTCCCTATTACTGGGTCTGACCTCAAAATGTGCCAATTTCTTGCAAAGATTTTTCTTATATCTGAGGCATCATCCGAGTAGTTGGTGATCATCCTAAGGTTGTTAGCTACAGCGACTTTTTCTTTTTCTTTTGTTTTTCCTTTCTGTGCATTATGATCACAGCCCACTATCAAATCCTTTCTAGATTTCTTGTCTACTTTGGATTTTGCCTCTTCTAAGATCTCTTTGCAATAGCCCCGGGCCTTTAATCTATTCATGCTGTCTTCTGCTGCTGTTTCAAAATCACATGTACGTGTGCAGTTCCTTTTAATCCTGAGCAGTTCGCCATACGGGATACTGCTGATAGTCTTCCCTGAATGGCAACTGCTGGCTTGCAGAATAGAGTTCCCTGCGGTCGGTTTCCTGTGCAAAGATGTGCATAGCCTTCCATCCGCAGGGAAGACCTTCAAGTCCAAAACATTGACTGATTCTTTGCTGACTTCACCTGTAAATCTGAGATTAAGATTGTTGGTATTTAGGATTTCAATATACTCTCTGGCTGACTGTTCTGTGCCGCTATAGACGATGAAAAGATCGTCTATATATCTACTCCAGCTTACGACCTTGCTGGTCCAGGCCACATTCAAATCTGCCCAGGCCACCTGCTTCTCCCACCAGCCCATGAACAAGTTCGCGTAACTGGGGGCGAAGCAGGTGCCCATCGCAGTACCATGAACTTGTTTAAATAACTGTTCCTGAAAAAGAAAAATGTTGTTCCCCAAACAGAACTCCACAAATTCCAATAACATTTTGTTGTGTTCAGCCAAATTCATTGATCTTGTCCCCAGAAACCATTTGACTGCTTCGATTCCCTGTGAGTGATCAATGCTGGTATATAAACTTGATATATCAAGTGTGATCATTATGCAGTTCTCATCCCAAAGTAAATTCTCCAATTTGATCAAAAAGTCCTTAGTGTCTCTGATATAGGATGACAGTTTTTTTACAAAATCAAAAAGAAAATAGTCCACAAACCTTGACATATTCTCTGTTAGGCTTCCCAACGATGACACGATTGGGCGGCCTGGTGGACAGGTTGCATGTTTGTGCAGCTTTGGCAGGTGGTAGAAAGTCGGTATACGAGGGTGCTTGCATTCTGAGAAGGCATACACTTGTTTACTTAGCATGCCTCTATGGAACCATTTGTTCAACAGTGTCCGATAAGCATGGACGCTATCTTCGAAGAGTTTCTTTGTCACCCTCATATAATTTGTTTCATCATTCAGTTGCACTAGGGCCTCCTTTATATAATAGTCATTCGTCATCAAAACTACATTCCCACCCTTGTCCGATGGCTTGCAAATAATGGTCTTGTCCTCTCTCAAGTCCGTTATTGCTTTCCTTTGTAGTTCCGTTACGTT
The DNA here is from genome assembly GCF_964204655.1 of Triturus cristatus. NCBI lineage: Eukaryota > Metazoa > Chordata > Amphibia > Caudata > Salamandridae > Triturus > Triturus cristatus. The sequence continues at coordinate 1,181,220,742 of NC_140581.1, read as the reverse complement.
GCTTCCACCTCTTCTCCTAGTATTGGAATTTCGAAGTTTGAGCAGTTTCTTAGTCACAATGTCCATAAAGACATCTATAGAGTCCGCTGGCATTAATGGACAAAACTTCGAGTTCGGTTTAAAGGGGCTACCTGGATTGATCTGTATCACCCCTGTTTGATTTCTATTCAATATTGATGGTTGGATCAATGATGTGGGATTCCCTTCATCTGCCAAATCATTCAATACAGCTAAGGTTTCGATGTCATCAGCTGTAAGGTTGTCCATACTAGTTGTATCTTCAGTAACACGTGTTGGGGCTAGGCGTTCTTTGCCTTTGAAGTATTTTAACAGCTTCATTTTCCTCCCAAATTTAAATAAGTCAATTTTGGTATGTGTGTATTCAGAGGTTTTGGTTGGACAAAAACTTAGACCCAGTTGTAAAACCTCTTCTTCTGCCTTTTTGAGTTTTCTTGACGTCAGATTCACAATTGTTAGCTTCTCCTCATCTAACGTTTGTTCCACTGCTTCCTGCTCCGTGTCACTCTTGGGGAGGCGCCGCTGGCGCTTGTGCCATCCACCTCTCCTCGTCCGACGTTTGCCTTTTTCCTTCTTTGTTGTTGCTTCTCCGGCGGCTTCTCTCTCCCCCCTCTGCCCCATGTTTCCCTGATCACCTGAAACTCCTCTAAAAAAGGGGCCGGTGTGGAGGCTGTGGCTTGCACAGATGCAGGGACTCTACTTTCGTCTTCACTCTGCTCAATATCGGTGACCTCGGATTCGGAAGTTTCCCTCTGTTCCGCTACAGTTTTGTTCCTGTTGCTCAGAATCTGCTTCCTTGGTTGGTCATATTTCTTCGCAAATGTTAGGATACGTCCCTGTTGGTAGTCCCTCTCATCTCTCTCGAACTTGTCCTGTTTCCGCTGTTTGATTTTCACTTCATATTTGATAAGGCGTTTTTTCATGGCCTCCCGTAGTTCTTCCTGCTTGTTCTTGTCGCTATTGTCAGCGATCTGCTTCTCCAATTCATCAATGTCACGTAGTGCTTGCTCTCTATCACACCATGCAAACTTTATTAGGATAACCAACATTCTTCTTGTTGATGCTGCCGTATGCTCCGCCCATTCCTTCAGCAATAGCGGATTCGGATTCTCGTACGCAGGGACTGTATATATTCTCAGTCCCCGTGGTACCCTCTCCACCTCAATATAGTTTTGGAGAGAGGTAGCCTCCCACCATTTGCGAGTTTCACGTTCATATAGTTTCTCAAGACGGAAGAATTGGTCTCTTAATAGATTAGTACCAGTGGCCAGTAAATGGCTGCTTCCGCTATGTTCTCCGTCTTTATGTGCTTCCTTTTTCTTAAATATTTCCGTGGCTGCCTCACGCCGTGCCTCCTCATCAAACATAATCTCCGAGCGTATATATTCACTGAAAAAAACATAGGTTTCAGGCACGTTATAGCTAGGAATTAGCATTTAAAAAACCTTAGAAATTCACTGAAAAAACCATAGGTGTCAGGGGCGTTATAGTTAGCTGGACTTTTCACTCGTACAAAACCATAGAAATTCCCCCGTTATAGTTAGTTCAGCTAACTATAACTCGCGCGCCCGCAATGCACTGCTGATGACGTCACATATTACATCACTCATGACATGGTCAGTGACATCACTCATGACATTACTGATGACATCTCAAATGACATCACTGATGACATCACTGATGACATCATCCAGTGAATGTGTTTTTCTGAAAATTACATATGTTTTATATATGTATATCTCAAGGTCGATGGGAGAATAAATGGGTATATAAGTGTCTAAATGGATGATTTGTTTTTGAAAAATTGATTGTATAACTGACTGATTAAGTGTATCTTAGTGAACACATGGCTTAGTGAGTAATGTTTAAATATGTAAATATCTGTATCAGTCTCTCACTTTGTGTATAAGTGGCTGCATGGGTTGGTGAGTAGCTACATGAGTGTCTATATAGGTTATTAGTTGTTTTTTTGAGTATCAGTATAAGTGTCTGATGTCTGTATGGTTCGGTGGGGGGTATTACGTAGTGCATATGTGCATGAATGAGTGACTCACTGTTTGTTTGTGTTGAAGACAGCATGTGTGCAGGACTGTATGGGTGGATGAGTGTGTGCATGGGTGTGTTAGTGAGTGAATGACTGTCTCAATAGTGTCTCTATGAGTAACTACATATGTTTTAAACTAGTATATGTGACTATTGGTGTATATAAGTGAGTATATGTGAGAGTGAGAGATTGAAAGAGTTCCTGTATGAATAAGTATGTGTTTCTATAAGTGATTATTAAAAAGACTAAGTATGTGTAAGTTTTTGTAGAAGTAAGTGTGGTGGTGTGTGTATAACTGTATATGCAGGTAAACGGATGTTTGATTCTTTATTAGCATGAGTGACTATGTGTGTGAGTAACTTTATGGATGAGTGGCGTTGTGTAACAGGATGTATAGGTGTATGAGTACATATGATGAGTGAGTACATGTATGAGTGACTGTATAGGACTGTTGGTGAATGAGTGGATGTGGATGTGGATCTTACAATTATTGAATAGGTTGTTGTAACTGGTATTAGTATGTCCATTGTTTTGAAAATTTTAATTTCTATTTTTGAATGTGTGTATCAAAGGTTATATTAGGGGGAGAGGAGGTCTGCCACTCTATCACAAGGATGATGTCATCAGTGATGTCATGAGTGATGTCACTGACCATGTCAGGAGTGATGTAATATGTGACGTCATCAGCAGTGCATTGCGGGCGCACGAGTTATAGTTAGAACTAACTATAACGGGGGAATTTCTATGGTTTTGTACGAGTGAAAAGTCCAGCTAACTATAACGCCCCTGAAACCTATGGTTTTTTCAGTGAATTTCTAAGGTTTTTTAAATGCTAATTCCTAGCTATAACGTGCCTGAAACCTATGTTTTTTTCAGTGAATTTCAAAGGTTTTTTAAATGCTAATTTCTAGCTATGCCTACAGAGATAGGACATGTGAAGAAAGAAGGAAAAACGCACAGAAAGAAAAAAAAGAAATGCAGAAAGAAGCAACAGAAGTCCTCAAAGACGAAGAAAAGACGAAGAAAAGTGCAGGAAGAAGTATAACGTGCAGAAAGAACAAACAGAAGAGCAGAAACAAGCCTTGTTGCAAAATCATCCTGTACCCTCAACTTTTTCAGACGGATACTGGTGGTAACTGAGTCTGACTAACCAGTCCTAGAGCCAGTGCTATGTTAAAAGACACTCAGAATACAGTGAAAACACCTACATACACTAGGGCACACTATGTGTTGGGGTCCCCCTGTGATTAGCATGACCTCCTCTGTAAGTCCCTAGTATATAATAGGGCAGGGGATTAAAACTACCTCTTAAAACGCACCACAGGGCGTGTTTGAACACGTCACCTCATGCCCCGTCCCCTCCCTTCCCCACTGTGTAAACACGCCCTGTAGCCGTTTTAAGTTGGGAGATTAAGTCCCCTTGAATCCTGAGGGTCCCTAGGGCCCAACTAGACCACTAGGTACCTCCAGTAAGCGCCACAGAGCTGCGTTGCAGAGAGGTGTAAAAAGTGGCACGGCCTGCACCACCTCTCTGCAACGCAGAGCAGTGGTGCTTACTGGAAGCACCTGGTGGGCTAGTTGGACCCCAGGGTCCCTCAGGATTGAAAGGGAATTATTTCCCCAACTTAAAAACGCGCCACAGGGCCTGTGGGCGTTCTGAGTTGAGAGATTAAGTCCCCTTGAATCCTAAGGGTCCCTAGGGTCAAACTAGCCCACTAGGTACCTCCAGTAAGCGCCACAGAGCTGCGTTGCATGGAGGTGTAAAAAGAGGCGTGGCCTCAGAACACCTGTCTGCAACACAGCTCCCTGGCGCATACTGGCGATACCTGTTGGGCTAGTTGGCCCTCGGGGACCCTCAGTATTGAAGGGGAATTAATTCCTCAACTTATAACTGGCCAGGGGGCGCGTTTGCAGAGTGCTGCAAGGAGGGGCGTGGCCTCCGGCGCGATGCCGGTCTTTTATTTATTTATTTTTAAGAAGGAGGGCTGTGTGGCCCCCTTTCTTTTTCTAATTTATTAGCCCTGGGGACCCCATCCCCCAGGGCCTGCACCCTAATTTTTTTTGTTGAAAAAAATTAATTTGGCCCTCCCAAGGCCTTAATCGGCCCCGGGGACCCCAACCCCCAGGTCACGGCCTTTTTTTTATTTTGTTATTCTTTAGGAGGGGGGCTGTGTTGCCCCCCTCCTCAGGCCACTTATGGCCCCGGGGACCCCATCCCCCGGGGCCAGCCTTTGTTTTTAATTTTTTTAAAAAAATATATATATTTATAGAAACACCTAGGACATGCTGGACAAACCGTATGTACCTATCACCATGACGATTTGCGTGATATTCATTAAAAGGCGACTATGCATACAATGAATCCACGTAGAATGTATTCACACCGCTAGTGAAGCTCTGACATGTCTGACACCCTACCGTGCCTAATCCCGGCGCCCCCGCTGATGGGTACTCTCCAAGTAGACACCCTTGTCGTTTATTTATACAAACATGGGTAGCTATTGACGGGCACATTTAATACACATGCACACCAAGCCATTCAAAGGGGATTCAACCAAACTATGCAAGAAACCCCCTCACGGTTAATAAAACACACATCCACCGCCGGATGTGTAATACTTTTTATTTTACTCTCTGGAAAGGAGACAAACCTCACTTGAGAGTCACAGCGTGCTCCTGGCTGAGCCCAATGCTGTGTTACACCCACCAGTGCCCGCCGAGTGCCATACACCTCTGTGTTGTATTCCACCAGCTAGTGCGTATGCTATGACACTCTCTAGCCCATGTGCACTGTAACACCACCCCGTGAATATGTCATGCCACACTTGCCTTCGCACGGGTTATATTGCCCCATCTAACGTGCCTTCCTCGATGCCTAAGTTATAAAGCACAGCACTATGCCATACATATTACAATCTGGGATCCATATCTTTGTCACAGTGCATATGCAATGTTACACTACCCAGCACATATTTTATATTACAACTTTAGAGACTACTTAGGTTACACAACACTGCCCTGTGCATATTACACTCCAAGGTGCATATCACATAGCAAGCGCTAGTGCCTGTGCTATCTCGTGCTCTCCAATGAATCTGTCATTGCGCACAATGTATTGCATATTATATTTCACGCCCCGGTTCATCTTATATCACACTTTTTGGTGCATAGTTTATACCATATACTATATCTAGTTTTCATTTTCAATCGTGCTCTCAGGACTATGTTCTATATAACACTGCGTCCACCTACCCTTTTCACGGGCATTACATTTTGCGATGGGGGGTGGAGGGTCAGGGGATGTTTCTGCCAAGTGAGCCCGGAGTCACAGTCCCAAACGTCCTCTTCTTCCTGAATAAAAGTGAGATTATGCTGCATACTTGTTCATATTTTAAGTAGTTCGCACAGACACACATTTTAAAAACAATAAAGTTCCTAATACCCACCTTCTATGAACAGTTAGCTTGCTGCCCCATCCACCTCCTCCCTATCCTCTGTTGTCTGAATCCATGGACTAGCCTCCTCCCTCCTGCCATGCATGGTCTGATGTGCTGCCACTGCCCTGCATTTAGCATGATGTACCAGTCCACTCATCCTGCCCACCATTGCCCAATTCTATGGCCCATCATTGACCTCCTGCTTAGCCTCTGTGCTTTGCTTGCTGCCCCTATTCTCCTTCCCCCTGCCCTCCGATGTCTTTGTGCATGCCCCTGCTCCATCCTTTTTGACCACCATGTTCCATGGACCTACCACTCCTATCTACTCTGAGTGTTCTGTTGAGCTGCCACTCCCCTACCACCTGCCTAGCATTGTCAGATGACTGTAACCTGTCCCTGCCACCTCCACCCTGCCTGTCCACATGCCATGCCCCTATCCCCTTCCTCCTGTCCTCCATGGTCCATTTTACTGCCACACCCTTCTGCCTTCCCTGGTCTTTTGTGCTGCAACTGCTCCTCCTGCCTGCCCCGCGCGGTCTGTTGTGAGGCCCCTTCCCCTAAACACTCTTGTCTGTGCCCAGGTCCTGACCCTCCCTTCAATCCTCCATGTTCCTTTGTGCATGCCCCTGCACCTTCCTTCTTGCCCATCATAGCCATTGTGCTGCCACTAACCCTCCCGCTTCCCATGCATGGTCTTCTGTGCTGCCATGGCCCCTCCCACCTTCCCTGTGTGGTCAGCTAGCTGCTCCTGACCCCCTCCCACCTTCCCTCCATGGTCTGTGTGTATGCCATCATAGTCTCACTGTTGCTCTGTCTTGTTTCTAGTGCCCATCCTGCCTGACCTCCATGGTCATCTTGCTGCTCCTGCCCTGCCCCCTTGCCCCAGCCCTCTGTTTCCATGTGCAGACCCCTATTCCCTCCCTCCTGGCTTGTCGGTTCCATTGTAATGCCCCTGATCCGTCCCTCCTGCCCTTTATGGTCTGTTATGCTGCAGCTTTCTCTCCTGTCTGTCCATTATGGTCAGCTAGCTACCATTGCCTCTTTCCCCTCTGTTGTCTGTTGTCCATGTGCATGGTCCTGTCCCCTCCCTATTGCTTTCTATGGATTGTTGTGCTGCACTCCCGTCCCGCATGCCCTGTGTGGTGTATTGTGCTGCTGCAAACCCTGATGCCTGCCCTGTAGGGTCAGTTTGGTGCACCTCTCAATGTCCCTCCTGTCCTCTGTTATCCGAGTCCATGTCCCTACCCCAATTCCTCCTGCCTACCATGATCCAATGTACCATACTTGCGAACATTTTGAACTTGGTAAGAGGGAGATTTTGAAATAAAACTGGGGTATTGATTTTCCCCTTTGAGTTACATTGAAAAAGAGAAGATTGTAGACAGGAAACAGATCAAGTAAAGCCCATTTGAGCTTAAAAACATTGGACGTTTCCAGACTGAAACGGGTCTGTTGGCATGTATGGTTGTATGACCACTGCCTCTTCCTTCTGCCCACAATGGTCTATTATATTGCCACAGCCTCTCTTGCCAGTCCTGTATTGTTGGTTTGTTGCCCCTGCCCCCCTTTCCACTGCCCTCCATAGTCTGCTGTGCTGCCACTGCCCTTCCTGCCTGCCTAGTGTGGTCAAATTGTTGCCTCTGCACTCTCCTACCTGCCTTCAATTTTCAGAGTCCGTGCCCCTGGCCTCTGCCTCTCAACAGTATCCCAATGAACAACTAGATTGCTAACATTCTATATTTATTACAAAAGTGTGGAATGCCTGACGTCATCTTGATGTAATCAAAACTGTAATGCCTAGAGCATTTCCTTTAGAAATTACATATATGAGAGGGTCTTATTTGCATCAAAATTATGGTTAGTGCTCTAAAAAACTAAAATGAGGACATATTTTCTGAGTTTTCAAATAGCGACAAAGAACTTTTAAATTATTTGTAATCTTAGTTTTTTTATCCAGTTGACCACTTGATTAAATGTTGCATCCAAGGGGAGAGGGTGTGGTGTTACTTCCAGAGCTGCAGACTTTGCAACTGGGGAACCAGGTTGGAGTTTCTGCTTCAGCTCAACATTCTGTGATTCTGGTCAAATCACTTAATCTCCCCATGTCTACAACCAAAATGAATTTGATCTTGTGTGATGTAACCAATGTTCATGTAAAGCACTCCAATACCTGACAAGTCTGCACTATATAAAACTGCAAATACACAAAAAAAAGTGTTTTGCACACTTCTGTCATTGGGCTACATTTGGGCTACATCTGGGTGATATTTGGGCTACATTTGGGCTCTTTTGTCTCTGGTGGCCATTTTAGGAGATTTATTTGTTATGAAGTTTCCTAATTTCCTCATTTACTGCAGTCTCCTCAGTAGGAAATGCTTTCAGTTTTTTACTTTGATTCCATCAATAAGGTATTCAGATATGTCACACATTTGCCATAAATTCTGAATGTTAGCACTCTAGTTGCTCATTAGATCACTGTAGTAAAGCTACTGCTCACCACGGAAGTCTGCTGCTAGTATTAGAAGTGCATGTTTCAGTCTGCATATCAGATTTTTTTAATGAAATAGAAGAGGATTTGAGAAGTCACTCAAAATGTGCCCTAATTTTTCTTTCTTCAGCACTAATCATAATTTCTATGGCAAAATGAACCCCCTCATTGTGTTCCTTTTTAAATTAAATGTTTTAAGTGTTACCAGTTTATTCCAATCAAGAGGGCTTCAGGTGTGCCATACTTTTGTCATAAGTAAGACAGTAAGCGCTCTAGTTGTTCTTAAGAACACTCTGGGACATTATGTCATTGGGCTATACTTGGGCTACATCTGGGTGATATTTGGGCTACATTCGGGCTCTTTTGTCTCTGGTGGCCATCTTGGGAGATTTATTTGTTATGAAGTTTCCTAATTTCCTCATTTACTGCAGTCTCCTCAGTAGGAAATACTTTCAGTTTTTTACTTTGATTCCATCAAGAAGGCATTCAGATGTGTCACACATTTTCCATAAATTCTGAATGTTAGCACTCTAGTTGCTCATTAGATCACTGTAGTAAAGCTACTGCTCACCAGGCAAGTATGCTGCTGGTATTCAAAGTGCATGTTTCAGTCTGCATGTCAGAATGTTTTTATGAAATAAAAGAGGATTTCAGAAGTCAAAATGTGCCCTAGTTTTTCTTTCTGCAGCACTAATCATAATTTATATGGCAAAATGAACCCCCTCATTTTGTTCCTTTGTAAATTAAATGTTTTAAGTGTTACCACTTTATTCCAATAAAGATGGCTTCAGGTGTGCCATACTTTTGTCATAAGTAAGACTGTTAGCGCTCTAGTTGTTCTTTAGAGCACTCTGGGAAGCTGCAGTAGAACACAAAGGAATCAACTGACAGTTTCTGCCCTTGTTGGATGTACATGTTTTACTGAGAATGTTAGACTTCATTCTTACATGACTGAGAAAGATAATGTGAATTTACAGAAAATATGCTCTCAGTTTAGCTTATAGATCACCTTCCAAACCTCTGCAGGGGTGTGGAATGTTACAAATTATCTAGTTGTCCAAGGGACAAAATGCCACTGAGATCTACATGTCCTGTAAAATCCACTTGTCCCACCTACCCCCGTTCCACATCAAACCTAAGGGCTCCGGCTGACAGAGAAACATTAATATATTTTTGCTTTATTAAAATCAGTAAACCATTGAATGCTGTGCAATAATAATGCTAAAGGAATACTTGTCAAGCGATATTATCGCGTCCCTGCCCCCCTGCACCCCCTCCCCTTAACCCTGACGGCAATTCTTTTATTTCTATTCCCCTTTTTTTCCATTTTTTTTGGCTGTGTATTTATTCCCACAAAATACGTACATTTCAAACCATACGTAATGTACTAATTTACCGTCACCCTTGTAAAAACGTATGGGTTGGATATAAAAGGTGTCAGCCAGCGTGCCTCCTGCCATTTCCCCCTCACTTTTGCAGCTGGCCAGACGTGAGCTCTATGTTCCTTGCGAATCGGTAAGCTGTATCGAAAAAGAAACAGCAAAGTTGGGAGCTTTAATAATAAGAATCGTTTTTTCGCCAAATGTACCCTCTTTGCAACATTAATCAATTGTGTAATGTATACTTGTCGGTGTGTTTACGCAGTTATGGGCAGAAAGTTAATAGCTCACTATTCTATATTAGGACTTTAAGTTATAAATTGTAAGTCACCAACGGATGTCTCTTTTGAAAGCATTAATCTGCAAATCTGTTCCCATCCTATGCACTCTGTAATCGACTTCGTACATGTTCTTTGCAGCAGGCATCTTAACCCTCTGCACTAACTTCACCGAGGTCACAACCTCAACTATACAAAACACGGATCTTTTCGCCAAATGTACCCTCTTTGCAACATTAATCAATTTTGTAATGTATATTTGTCGGTGTGTTTATGCAGTTCTGGGCTGAAAGTTAATAGCTCACTATTCTATATTAGGACTTTAAGTTATAAATTGCAAGTCACCAACAGATGTCTCTTTTGAAAGCATTAATCTGCAGATCTGTTTCCATCCTATGCACTCTGTAATCGACTTCGTACATGTTCTTTGCAGCAGGCATATTAACCCTCTGCACTAACTTCATCGAGGTCACAACCTCAACTATACAAAACACGGATCTCTTTCCAGGATGGTAATTCATCACACAAGTTTCCTACAAATTTCTGTGAGGCCTGGTAATTGCCGGCGGAAAGAAACGCTGCAGCAGGTGCTTCGAAAGCTTTTAGTGCTGGCTGCGCCATGTGCGACAATGTTTTTTTGCTCATAAGCCAAAGGAGTGAAAGTGTAGGAGTCACATGTCAAGCATACTGGTAGGCAGTAGTTTAAGAGTGCTTGGTGTGGAGAAGCACAAACGCAGAGACGAAAATGAAACAGCAAAGTTGGGAGCTTCCTTTAATAATAAGAATCGTTTTTTCGCCAAATGTACCCTGTTTGCAACATTAATCAATTTTGTAATGTATATTTGTCGGTGTGTTTACGCAGTTCTGGGCTGAAAGTTAATAGCTCACTATTCTATATTAGGACTTTAAGTTATAAATTGCAAGTCACCAACGGATGTCTCTTTTGAAAGCATTAATCTGCAGATCTGTTTCCATCCTATGCACTCTGTAATCGACTTCGTACATGTTCTTTGCAGCAGGCATATTAACCCTCTGCACTAACTTCACAGAGGTCACAACCTCAACTATGCAAAACACGGATCTCTTTCCAGGATGGTAATTCATCACACGAGTTTTCTACACATTTCTGTGAGGCCTGGTAATTGCCGGCGGAAAGAAACGCTGCAGCAGGTGCTTCGAAAGCTTTTAGTGCTGGCTGCGCCGTGTGCGACAATTTTTTTTTTTGCCCATAAGCCAAAGGAGTGAAAGTGTCGGAGTCACATGTCACCCATACTGGTAGGCAGTAGTTTAAGAGTGCTTGGTGTGGAGAAGCACAAACGCAGAGTCGAAAAAGAAACAGCAAAGTTGGGAGCTTCCTTTAATAATAAGAATCGTTTTTTTCGCCAAATGTACCCTCTTTGCAACATTAATCAATTTTGTAATGTATATTTGTCGGTGTGTTTATGCAGTTCTGGGCTGAAAGTTAATAGTTCACTATTCTATATTAGGACTTTAAGTTATAAATTGCAAGTCACCAACGGATGTCTCTTTTGAAAGCATCAATCTGCAGATCTGTTTCCATCTGCTGTATGAAGGCTCCGGACCCGCGATGTTAAACCCGCGTTGCGATGGCAGCGCGTGAATCTGAATTCGTTGTAATGGGTGTTTCCCCCATGACGCGGTGGTAGCGCAGCGCGCCTGCTTGCGATACGCTTTTTTGACGTCCTCATCTGAGGCGCCGAGGCGGGCCAGGCCTAGGCTTTTGTACTAATTAATCTACCCACGCACGGTTGCTAAAAATATAAGTAAAAGAAAATCGCAGCACCTCCGTCACAATATCACACAATTCAAGCGGGCAAAACTGCTTATTTTACCTGAATGCTTATTGCAAGCCTCGTGGCGGCCACGGACTACTGCTTGCAGAGGCTCAGTGACGTTTCACTCCCCCAGCCAATCACTGGCTAGAGCCCAGTCATGGGCTGCTAGCCAATCAGATGCCGCCAAAGGCTCTCTGCAAGCTTCGGATTGGCTGTGAGCCCCAGAGTGCCCACAGCCTGTTATTTTAACGTGATTAAAACGTGATTAATGTCTACATGTCCTTCGGACATAAATAGACAATAAATCTTCTTGCCCGTCAATATAAACAACATGGTTCAGGCGTCGGGCGATATGATTCCCCCACCCCTGCCTCTGTGGGAAAAGTATGAGAAAATAGTTTTCTCTCAAACATGGTTCGTGATATCACAGCAGAAGGCTTTTTCACATGGTAAAATCACCTTAGAACACACCACAATTCCTAAAATGAGTATGGTACCATCAACAAATGATTTATAATGTAACTAAAGTCTTAAAACCTTCTATTAACTGCAATGCTTTTTAATGAGGGGCTATCATGTATATTGGTCCCAAGATGGCTGCCAACACTTCTTGGATGAAGTACTGACAGCCAATCAGATCTCACGATGAGATGTGTGGTTAGGCTCTGCCCAGATATGTATGTGATTTTACTTTTAATTTTCTCAGGAACTACTGAACAGATTGACACCATATATGCAAAAGGCACATGCCTGACCTGAGGACTACCACTTTGCCAAATTTCAAGTAATTCTGTTCAGCCGTTCGGGCTGTACCTTGGACTAAAGGTCCCTATGGAAAATTGCATGGCGAAAACGCGTTTTGGGACCCCCCTTTTTTCTCAGCCCCCGCTTGACGAATCCCCCCGAGACTTTCAGGGTAGGAGCGGAGCGCCCCACCTATTTTGAACATTTCGCGAGGATTCGTCAACCGGCGCCAAAGTTATTCCAAATAGAATGTTGCGGTTTTCCTAAGGAAACACGGTCCCAACTATAACTATCTTCTGGCGACCGCCAGTAGATAATATATATATATATATATATATATATATATATATATCCAAAGAACGCTGGTGCGTGGAAGACGTGGTAGACATCTATGGCTCCAAAAACACTCGCGGACACGGACCTTAGGTAAAGTGCTTATTTTAATCGATTCGTGAGGCTGTCGTCATAACGTTTCGGCTCCCTGGAGCCTTGATCACATGACAACGTCAGTAAATTACAAAGACCAATAAATAGCCAGGGTACAAAGTTCAAAGTGCACCGTTTGATAGCATGTGACCTTGGGTTTCATGAACATAGAGAAAATACTGTTACATTCACCCGGTATTGTGCAAAATACAGCAAATGGCTTGATCCCAACATACAGCAGGAAAAAGAAATTTTAAATGTGCAAATTGTCGCAATAATACATGATAATATGTTTTAAGACAATAAATAGATAAATAAGTTAAAATAAAAACATACAATCTATTTATAATTGTTAGTGTCACCCTTCATGGACAGGGCATAACCTGTAATCATGGCTTAAATGCCTGTTAAATATATGCCTGTAGCCCTAATTAAAACCAGACATTGGACTCCATTCTAATAGATACCAAATTGAAAAAACACAATTATGGCTTAAATGCCAAAAGCATCGCTCATCTAAGTGAATGACACACTGGTGTGTGTAAATTAGGGCCTTCAAGTAGGGGACTACAAACTGCTGTCTGTCTCTAAAGTTTAAGGGACGAAACCTGAATAAATAATAGCAGTCATATGCAAAAGATATGTATCAATAGGTCTCACATAAAATGTACCAAGGCTAAAATGGATTCATAAATAAATACTGATAAAATTATATGTGCAAATGTTGTGAAAGGGATAAAAAGGCAACTGAATGTCGTGTAATTCATCCAACGTTAATGTGTAACGATATAATATTGGATAACATTATCATCCCAAATCATTGCATACAGAGCAGGAAACACATGGTTGTCCAGGAACATAACACATAAGAAATCTCTCATTGATAAATTGTGAATGAAGTGGGACTTCAAGTATAATGAATGTAAAGCGGAGACAATGGAACATAGTTGGCGTTAAAATTGGTTCATCAGTAAAAGAGAATGTTCCAGAAATCAATTTCATATGGGCACATAACTCACATTCAAGGTAAACAAGTATAAAGGTCCTCAGTCGTGTTGAGCCCTTTCGGGTGTTTAGTATCAAGGCGTAGTATGTATTGGGTTTCTAATTTGCGCAGTTTCACTTCCCTATTGCCACCTCGTCTGCTCGCGTTGATAGCATCAATAACATAAAACTTGAGCTGGCGACTGTCACTGTTGTGGGACTCCCTGAAGTGTCTGGCCACTGGGTATGTGTTGTCCTGATTATTGATTGCCCTAAGGTGTTGAAGAATACGTTTATGCACCGGCAGTTTGGTGCTTCCCACATACCTTAATGGACACGGGCATATCAGGATATAAACTGCAAACTCCGTTTTACACGTGAGAAGCTTGGTGATCTGGTGGTCCAAGCTACTAAACCTGTCCTGATAAATTCTAGTGTTTATACCTTGGAGACATGATTTGCAGGTTTTACATTTGTAAAAGCCTGTGTTGGACTGTAGCCATGATGTTCTCTCAATAGTTTCAGGGTTCGTATCCACAAGAAGATCCCTCATCGAAGGAGCTCTACTGAACGTAAGCGAGGCACGTATTGGTAATGAAGCACCAATGACTGGGTCATTGAGTACAATGGCCCAGTTGCGATTAATTATTTTATATATGTCTCTATGCTGCTTACTATATCCTGTGATAATCCTGAATGTATTGATCTTTACTACATCAGGGATGAGACTTAAGCTCTCAATTGGAGAGCTTTGGCTGATAGCATAGGAGCTCAAAAGTTCCTCCCTGGTGTGCTGCATAGATTTGCTAATGGCACTGTCAATGACTTTCTTAGAATAGCCTCTTTCAAGAAATCTCATGCTGCTAGAGAGTTGCGCCGTGGTCAGATCTACTGGATTACTGCATACCCTTCTGATGCGTAGCATTTCCCCATAGGGGATGCTAGCTATCAGGTGGGCCGGGTGTGAGCTCCTAGCATGTAATAATGTATTACCAGCAGTTTTTTTGCGGTAAAGTCTAGTTTCCAATACCCCTTTGAAAACATAGTTTTCGGTGTCTAAGAATGTTACTGACGACTGGCTCATTGTTGCAGTGACACTTAAATTATAATCATTACTGCTGATTTCTCCAATGAACTTTTTGGCCAAGTTCTCATCACCCCGCCAAACAATGAATAAGTCATCGATAAAACGATACCAAGCTACCACATTGTTGTTCATTACTTCATTGAATTGAGTTCTGAGGACCAGTTCCTCCCAAGCTCCCATCACTAAACAAGCGTAGCTTGGCGAAAAACTGGCCCCCATAGCTACACCCTGGAGTTGACGGTAGAGCAAATTATTAAACATGAATACGTTGTTGTTTAAACAGTACTGTAACATCTGCAATAGCATGGTATTGTGCTCATTGTCCTGGTCACCCCTTTGGTACAAAAAATGAGAGATTGCTTGAAGACCAGTCTCATGTTTAATGCTCGTATAGAGAGCTGTGACATCTAGCGCTAGCATCCAGTACCCGTCTTCCCATTTGATCTGTTGTATCTTGTACAAGAAATCCCCTGTGTCCTGGATGTATGAGGGTAGTTGTTTGACAAAAGGTTATAGGAAATAATCGATATATATCGAAGTTCTCTCCAGAAGACCCCCTCTGGCTGAGATTATTGGTCTGCCAGGGGGTTTGCTGATGTCCTTGTGTACTTTTGGGATAAAGTAAATGATAGGAGTTATAGGGTTATCCACTCTGAGGTACTTAAACTCCGCTTCTGTGATCAATTTTTTATTTTTCCATTTTATAAGTTTCAAGTGATAATCTTGTATCATACTTTTTAGGTCACTTGAATTAGACCTCATATAACATTCTCTGTCATTGAGTTGGGTGTAAGCTTCCTTCTCATAGAGTGATCGCTCCAAAAGTACCACATTGCCACCCTTATCACTTTGACGTATCACAATGTTCTTATTGTCCCCCAGTTTTCTTATTAGATTGTTGTATTGGATAGTTTGACGGTCATACTTATTCCTCTGAGTTACTGTTTTTTTGTAAAGTTTTTTGATTTGACTGACCGTATTTTAATGAAATATGTCTATGGCATCTCGTGGCATTATCGGGTTGAATGTTGATGGTGGTTTGAAAGGTGTCGTTGTTTGTTTGCCTCCCATTACGTTGGATTGATAACCCACTCCATCCGTTTCCCATAGTTCCAGGAGCTCAGTTGTTTGCGACATATCACTGGAGTCTATGTTGTCCTCTGTCTGACCGCAGGATTTCATGCTGTCAGTATTTTTGTTGAGTACAAAGTACTTGCGTAGTTTCAATTTTCTTACCGCCTTGTAAATGTCACACCTAGTTTTAGTGTAGTTCATATTGCTTGGCGGTACATAGGAGAGACCTAATTTGAGAATATCCTCCTCTTTATTAGTTAGATTGCAAGAACTGAGGTTGATAATGGTCTTGTCGGTCGATTTTGTATCTATTCTTTGGGCATCCATTGACCCCTGCCCCTCCTTCTGTTCGAGTAGGCACCGCCTCTTCCTCGCCCTCTGCCTGTGCCTGTTTTTGTAATTGATGTATTTTCTTCGTGTTGTTTTTGGGTCCGAGGTCTGAGCGACTGAAGTCTCTCCCGGTTTAAAAAACCAATTTCTCTCCCAGGGGACGGCTTGTTACTTTGCCTTACTTGTGTCTCATCACGCATTTCAGTTTCAGATTCCGTGCCAGTCCCTGAACTCAATTCCGATACTGATGTTTCAGCTTCATTGGCTTTCCGGGTAAATCTCATCTTTGTTTGACCTGCACTGTTAGCCTTTCTCAGAGTATCAAATTTCTTCAAAAAAGTGAAAATTTGGCCCAAGTCATAATCATTTCTGTCCCTCTGAAATTTATAGGCTTTCCTTTCCATTATCCTGGTCTCCTCCTTTTTCAAGCGTGCTTTCATTTCGCTAGTTAATAGGTCCTTCTCTTCTTTAGTACCCATGGTTTCAATCTGTTCCTGAAGGGAAGCTATCTCAATAAGTAGTTTGGCTCTGTCGATCTCAGCATATTTGATGAGGATGAGTACAAGTCGACGCGAAGCGTCAAGGTTACTTTCCGCCCACTCCCTCATTAGATCCGGGTTTGGGTCCTCATAGCTTGGTGCTATCATAATTCTCAGTCCCCTCGGTATGCGATTGACTTCAATATAGCCTTGTAGAGATTTAGCTTCCCACCATTTTGCTTGCTCGCTCTTATGCTTTTTTTCTAAGGTCTTGAAAATTTCCTTCAGTGATTTGGTAGTGTTTGTTTCATCATTAATTCTTTCACGTGTGTTAAGGGTAATTGGGAGGCTGTCTGAAAACATCGAAGACGCCGCTGTTTCCCGGTCCCTCACGTTGTCAATCGACATGCCTGAATTCGAATGGGTCTAAGTAAGGCGACTTAATACCAATCAACTACTCTCGTTTCTGATATGCGCCTGTGCACCAAGGACTTTCCTCCCACTCACGCATAAACTCCCGCTTACTTTGGTGTCTCGGTTCCTTGAAAACTTCCTCCGAAGCGCCGCGTCCTCCGACTCGGTTCCCTTTGGCTGTTTCCAAACTCCGTGTGACTACCGCTTCACCGGGTGCTGTGGGGGTCCAATCGCCTTGCTCCTTCCGGAGTAACAAGTCCACCAAGAAAACTTGGAATCGGCTTCAGTGAATGGCGTTGACCTTTGATGGAAAGGGTCCCGTGTTGTGGCTTCCTGAAACCAAACCGCCACATATATCCAAAGAACGCTGGTGCGTGGAAGACGTGGTAGACATCTATGGCCCCAAAAACACTCGCGGACACGGACCTTAGGTAAAGTGCTTATTTTAATCGATTTGTGAGGCTGTCGTCATAACGTTTCGGCTCCCTGGAGCCTTGATCACATGACAACGTCAGTAAATTACAAAGACCAATAAATAGCCAGGGTACAAAGTTCAAAGTGCACCGTTTGATAGCATGTGACCTTGGGTTTCATGAACATAGAGAAAATACTGTTACATTCACCCGGTATTGTGCAAAATACAGCAAATGGCTTGATCCCAACATACAGCAGGAAAAAGAAATTTTAAATGTGCAAATTGTCGCAATAATACATGATAATATGTTTTAAAACAATAAATAGATAAATAAGTTAAAATGAAAACATACAATCTATTTATAATTGTTAGTGTCACCCTTCTTGGAGAGGGCATAACCTGTAATCATGGCTTAAATACCTGTTAAATATATGCCTGTAGCCCTAATTAAAACCAGACATTGGACTCCATTCTAATAGATACCAAATTGAAAAAACACAATTATGGCTTAAATGCCAAAAGCATCGCTCATCTAAGTGAATGACACACTGGTGTGTGTAAATTAGGGCCTTCAAGTAGGGGACTACAAACTGCTGTCTGTCTGTCTCTAAAGTTTAAGGGACGAAACCTGAATAAATAATAGCGGTCATATGCAAAAGATATGTATCAATAGGTCTCACATAAAATGTACCAAGGCTAAAATGGATTCATAAAGAAATACTGATAAAATTATATGTGCAAATGTTGTGAAAGGGATAAAAAGGCAACTGAATGTCGTGTAATTCATCCAACGTTAATGTGTAACGATATAATATTGGATAACATTATCATCCCAAATCATTGCATACAGAGCAAGAAACACATGGTTGTCCAGGAACATAACACATAAGAAATCTCTCATTGATAAATTGTGAATGAAGTGGGACTTCAAGTATAATGAATGTAAAGCGGAGACAATGGAACATAGTTGGCGTTAAAATTGGTTCATCAGTAAAAGAGAATGTTCCAGAAATCAATTTCATATGGGCACATAACTCACATTCAAGGTAAACAAGTATAAAGGTCATCAGTCGTGTTGAGCCCTTTCGGGTGTTTAGTATCAAGGCGTAGTATGTATTGGGTTTCTAATTTGCGCAGTTTCACTTCCCTATTGCCACCTCGTCTGCTCGCGTTGATAGCATCAATAACATAAAACTTGAGCTGGCGACTGTCACTGTTGTGGGACTCCCTGAAGTGTCTGGCCACTGGGTATGTGTTGTCCTGATTATTGATTGCCCTAAGGTGTTGAAGAATACGTTTATGCACCGGCAGTTTGGTGCTTCCCACATACCTTAATGGACACGGGCATATCAGGATATAAACTGCAAACTCCGTTTTACACATGAGAAGCTTGGTGATCTGGTGGTCCAAGCTACTAAACCCGTCCTGATAAATTCTAGTGTTTATAACTTGGAGACATGATTTGCAGGTTTTACATTTGTAAAAGCCTGTGTTGGACTGTAGCCATGATGTTCTCTCAATAGTTTCAGGGTTCGTATCCACAAGAAGATCCCTCATCGAAGGAGCTCTACTGAACGTAAGCGAGGCACGTGTTGGTAATGAAGCACCAATGACTGGGTCATTGAGTACAATGGGCCAGTTGCGATTAATTATTTTATATATGTCTCTATGCTGCTTACTATATCCTGTGATAATCCTGAATGTATTGATCTTTACTACATCAGGGATGAGACTTAAGCTCTCAATTGGAGAGCTTTGGCTGATAGCATAGGAGCTCAAAAGTTCCTCCCTGGTGTGCTGCATAGATTTGCTAATGGCACTGTCAATGACTTTCTTAGAATAGCCTCTTTCAAGAAATCTCATGCTGCTAGAGAGTTGCGCCGTGGTCAGATCTACTGGATTACTGCATACCCTTCTGATGCGTAGCATTTCCCCATAGGGGATGCTAGCTATCAGGTGGGCCGGGTGTGAGCTCCTAGCATGTAATAATGTATTACCAGCAGTTTTTTTGCGGTAAAGTCTAGTTTCCAATACCCCTTTGAAAACATAGATTTCGGTGTCTAAGAATGTTACTGACGACTGGCTCATTGTTGCAGTGAAACTTAAATTATAATCATTACTGCTGATTTCTCCAATGAACTTTTTGTCCAAGTTCTCATCACCCCGCCAAACAATGAATAAGTCATCGATAAAATGATACCAAGCTACCACATTGTTGTTCATTACTTCATTGAATTGAGTTCTGAGGACCAGTTCCTCCCAAGCTCCCATCACTAAAGAAGCGTAGCTTGGCGAAAAACTGGCCCCCATAGCTACACCCTGGAGTTGACGGTAGAGCAAATTATTAAACATGAATACGTTGTTGTTTAAACAGTACTGTAACATCTGCAATAGCATGGTATTGTGCTCATTGTCCTGGTCACCCCTTTGGTACAAAAAATGAGAGATTGCTTGAAGACCAGTCTCATGTTTAATGCTCGTATAGAGAGCTGTGACATCTAGCGCTAGCATCCAGTACCCGTCTTCCCATTTGATCTGTTGTATCTTGTACAAGAAATCCCCTGTGTCCTGGATGTATGAGGGTAGTTGTTTGACAAAAGGTTGTAGGAAATAATCGATATATATCGAAGTTCTCTCCAGAAGACCCCCTCTGGCTGAGATTATTGGTCTGCCAGGGGGTTTGCTGATGTCCTTGTGTACTTTTGGGATAAAGTAAATGATAGGAGTTATAGGGTTATCCACTCTGAGGTACTTAAACTCCGCTTCTGTGATCAATTTTTTATTTTTCCATTTTATAAGTTTCAAGTGATAATCTTGTATCATACTTTTTAGGTCACTTGAATTAGACCTCATATAACATTCTCTGTCATTGAGATGGGTGTAAGCTTCCTTCTCATAGAGTGATCGTTCCAAAAGTACCACATTGCCACCCTTATCACTTTGACGTATCACAATGTTCTTATTGTCCCCCAGTTTTCTCATTAGATTGTTGTATTGGATAGTTTGACGGTCATACTTATTCCTCTGAGTTACTGTTTTTTTGTAAAGTTTTTGGATTTGACTGACTGTATTTTCATGAAATATGTCTATGGCATCTCGTGGCATTATCGGGTTGAATGTTGATGGTGGTTTGAAAGGTGTCGTTGTTTGTTTGCCTCCCATTACGTTGGATTGATAACCCACTCCATCCGTTTCCCATAGTTCCAGGAGCTCAGTTGTTTGCGACATATCACTGGAGTCTATGTTGTCCTCTGTCTGACCGCTGGATTTCATGCTGTCAGTATTTTTGTTGAGTACAAAGTACTTGAGTAGTTTCAATTTTCTTACCGCCTTGTAAATGTCACACCTAGTTTTAGTGTAGTTCATATTGCTTGGCGGTACATAGGAGAGACCTAATTTGAGAATATCCTCCTCTTTATTAGTTAGATTGCAAGAACTGAGGTTGATAATGGTCTTGTCGGTCGATTTTGTATCTATTCTTTGGGCATCCATTGACCCCTGCCCCTCCTTCTGTTCGAGTAGGCACCGCCTCTTCCTCGCCCTCTGCCTGTGCCTGTTTTTGTAATTGATGTATTTTCTTCGTGTTGTTTTTGGGTCCGAGGTCTGAGCGACTGAAGTCTCTCCCGGTTTAAAAAACCAATTTCTCTCCCAGGGGACGGCTTGTTACTTTGCCTTACTTGTGTCTCATCACGCATTTCAGTTTCAGATTCCGTGCCAGTCCCTGAACTCAATTCCGATACTGATGTTTCAGCTTCATTGGCTTTCCGGGTAAATCTCATCTTTGTTTGACCTGCACTGTTAGCCTTTCTCAGAGTATCAAATTTCTTCGAAAAAGTGAAAATTTGGCCCAAGTCATAATCATTTCTGTCCCTCTGAAATTTATAGGCTTTCCTTTCCATTATCCTGGTCTCCTCCTTTTTCAAGCGTGCTTTCATTTCGCTAGTTAATAGGTCCTTCTCTTCTTTAGTACCCATGGTTTCAATCTGTTCCTGAAGGGAAGCTATCTCAATAAGTAGTTTGGCTCTGTCGATCTCAGCATATTTGATGAGGATGAGTACAAGTCGACGCGAAGCGTCAAGGTTACTTTCCGCCCACTCCCTCATTAGATCCGGGTTTGGGTCCTCATAGCTTGGTGCTATCATAATTCTCAGTCCCCTCGGTATGCGATTGACTTCAATATAGCCTTGTAGAGATTTAGCTTCCCACCATTTTGCTTGCTCGCTCTTATGCTTTTTTTCTAAGGTCTTGAAAATTTCCTTCAGTGATTTGGTAGTGTTTGTTTCATCATTAATTCTTTCACGTGTGTTAAGGGTAATTGGGAGGCTGTCTGAAAACATTGAAGACGCCGCTGTTTCCCGGTCCCTCACGTTGTCAATCAACATGCCTGAATTCGAATGGGGCTAAGTAAGGCAACTTAATACCAATCAACTACTCTCGTTTCTGATATGCGCCTGTGCACCAAGGACTTTCCTCCCACTCACGCATAAACTCCCGCTTACTTTGGTGTCTCGGTTCCTTGAAAACTTCCTCCGAAGCGCCGCGTCCTCCGACTCGGTTCCCGTTGGCTGTTTCCAAACTCCGTGTGACTACCGCTTCACCGGGTGCTGTGGGGGTCCAATCGCCTTGCTCCTTCCGGAGTAACAAGTCCACCAAGAAAACTTGGAATCGGCTTCAGTGAATGGCGTTGACCTTTGATGGAAAGGGTCCCATGTTGTGGCTTCCTGAAACCAAACCGCCACATATATCCAAAGAACGCTGGTGCGTGGAAGACGTGGTAGACATCTATGGCTCCAAAAACACTCGCGGACACGGACCTTAGGTAAAGTGCTTATTTTAATCGATTCGTGAGGCTGTCGTCATAACGTTTCGGCTCCCTGGAGCCTTGATCACATGACAACGTCAGTAAATTACAAAGACCAATAAATAGCCAGGGTACAAAGTTCAAAGTGCACCGTTTGATAGCATGTGACCTTGGGTTTCATGAACATAGAGAAAATACTGTTACATTCACCCGGTATTGTGCAAAATACAGCAAATGGCTTGATCCCAACATACAGCAGGAAAAAGAAATTTTAAATGTGCAAATTGTCGCAATAATACATGATAATATGTTTTAAGACAATAAATAGATAAATAAGTTAAAATGAAAACATACAATCTATTTATAATTGTTAGTGTCACCCTTCTTGGAGAGGGCATAACCTGTAATCATGGCTTAAATGCCTGTTAAATATATGCCTGTAGCCCTAATTAAAACCAGACATTGGACTCCATTCTAATAGATACCAAATTGAAAAAACACAATTATGGCTTAAATGCCAAAAGCATCGCTCATCTAAGTGAATGACACACTGGTGTGTGTAAATTAGGGCCTTCAAGTAGGGGACTACAAACTGCTGTCTGTCTCTAAAGTTTAAGGGACGAAACCTGAATAAATAATAGCGGTCATATGCAAAAGATATGTATCAATAGGTCTCACATAAAATGTACCAAGGCTAAAATGGATTCATAAATAAATACTGATAAAATTATATGTGCAAATGTTGTGAAAGGGATAAAAAGGCAACTGAATGTCGTGTAATTCATCCAACGTTAATGTATAACGATATAATATTGGATAACATTATCATCCCAAATCATTGCATACAGAGCAAGAAACACATGGTTGTCCAGGAACTTAACACATAAGAAATCTCTCATTGATAAATTGTGAATGAAGTGGGACTTCAAGTATAATGAATGTAAAGCGGAGACAATGGAACATAGTTGGCGTTAAAATTGGTTCATCAGTAAAAGAGAATGTTCCAGAAATCAATTTCATATGGGCACATAACTCACATTCAAGGTAAACAAGTATAAAGGTCCTCAGTCGTGTTGAGCCCTTTCGGGTGTTTAGTATCAAGGCGTAGTATGTATTGGGTTTCTAATTTGCTCAGTTTCACTTCCCTATTGCCACCTCGTCTGCTCGCGTTGATAGCATCAATAACATAAAACTTGAGCTGGCGACTGTCACTGTTGTGGGACTCCCTGAAGTGTCTGGCCACTGGGTATGTGTTGTCCTGATTATTGATTGCCCTAAGGTGTTGAAGAATACGTTTATGCACCGGCAGTTTGGTGCTTCCCACATACCTTAATGGACACGGGCATATCAGGATATAAACTGCAAACTCCGTTTTACACGTGAGAAGCTTGGTGATCTGGTGGTCCAAGCTACTAAACCCGTCCTGATAAATTCTAGTGTTTATACCTTGGAGACATGACTTGCAGGTTTTACATTTGTAAAAGCCTGTGTTGGACTGTAGCCATGATGTTCTCTCAATAGTTTCAGGGTTCGTATCCACAAGAAGATCCCTCATCGAAGGAGCTCTACTGAACGTAAGCGAGGCACGTGTTGGTAATGAAGCACCAATGACTGGGTCATTGAGTACAATGGGCCAGTTGCGATTAATTATTTTATATATGTCTCTATGCTGCTTACTATATCCTGTGATAATCCTGAATGTATTGATCTTTACTACATCAGGGATGAGACTTAAGCTCTCAATTGGAGAGCTTTGGCTGATAGCATAGGACCTCAAAAGTTCCTCCCTGGTGTGCTGCATAGATTTGCTAATGGCACTGTCAATGACTTTCTTAGAATAGCCTCTTTCAAGAAATCTCATGCTGCTAGAGAGTTGCGCCGTGGTCAGATCTACTGGATTACTGCATACCCTTCTGATGCATAGCATTTCCCCATAGGGGATGCTAGCTATCAGGTGGGCCGGGTGTGAGCTCCTAGCATGTAATAATGTATTACCAGCACTTTTTGCGGTAAAGTCTAGTTTCCAATACCCCTTTGAAAACATAGATTTCGGTGTCTAAGAATGTTACTGACGACTGGCTCATTGTTGCAGTGAAACTTAAATTATAATCATTACTGCTGATTTCTCCAATGAACTTTTTGGCCAAGTTCTCATCACCCCGCCAAACAATGAATAAGTCATCGATAAAACGATACCAAGCTACCACATTGTTGTTCATTACTTCATTGAATTGAGTTCTGAGGACCAGTTCCTCCCAAGCTCCCATCACTAAACAAGCGTAGCTTGGCGAAAAACTGGCCCCCATAGCTACACCCTGGAGTTGACGGTAGAGCAAATTATTAAACATGAATACGTTGTTGTTTAAACAGTACTGTAACATCTGCAATAGCATGGTATTGTGCTCATTGTCCTGGTCAACCCTTTGGTACAAAAAATGAGAGATTGCTTGAAGACCAGTCTCATGTTTAATGCTCGTATAGAGAGCTGTGACATCTAGCGCTAGCATCCAGTACCCGTCTTCCCATTTGATCTGTTGTATCTTGTACAAGAAATCCCCTGTGTCCTGGATGTATGAGGGTAGTTGTTTGACAAAAGGTTGTAGGAAATAATCGATATATATCGAAGTTCTCTCCAGAAGACCCCCTCTGGCTGAGATTATTGGTCTGCCAGGGGGTTTGCTGATGTCCTTGTGTACTTTTGGGATAAAGTAAATGATAGGAGTTATAGGGTTATCCACTCTGAGGTACTTAAACTCCGCTTCTGTGATCAATTTTTTATTTTTCCATTTTATAAGTTTCAAGTGATAATCTTGTATCATACTTTTTAGGTCACTTGAATTAGACCTCATATAACATTCTCTGTCATTGAGTTGGGTGTAAGCTTCCTTCTCATAGAGTGATCGCTCCAAAAGTACCACATTGCCACCCTTATCACTTTGACGTATCACAATGTTCTTATTGTCCCCCAGTTTTCTTATTAGATTGTTGTATTGGATAGTTTGACGGTCATACTTATTCCTCTGAGTTACTGTTTTTTTGTAAAGTTTTTTGATTTGACTGACCGTATTTTCATGAAATATGTCTATGGCATCTCGTGGCATTATCGGGTTGAATGTTGATGGTGGTTTGAAAGGTGTCATTGTTTGTTTGCCTCCCGTTACGTTGGATTGATAACCCACTCCATCCGTTTCCCATAGTTCCAGGAGCTCAGTTGTTTGCGACATATCACTGGAGTCTATGTTGTCCTCTGTCTGACCGCAGGATTTCATGCTGTCAGTATTTTTGTTGAGTACAAAGTACTTGCGTAGTTTCAATTTTCTTACCGCCTTGTAAATGTCACACCTAGTTTTAGTGTAGTTCATATTGCTTGGCGGTACATAGGAGAGACCTAATTTGAGAATATCCTCCTCTTTATTAGTTAGATTGCAAGAACTGAGGTTGATAATGGTCTTGTCGGTCGATTTTGTATCTATTCTTTGGGCATCCATTTACCCCTGCCCCTCCTTCTGTTCGAGTAGGCACCGCCTCTTCCTCGCCCTCTGCCTGTGCCTGTTTTTGTAATTGATGTATTTTCTTCGTGTTGTTTTTGGGTCCGAGGTCTGAGCGACTGAAGTCTCTCCCGGTTTAAAAAACCAATTTCTCTCCCAGGGGACGGCTTGTTACTTTGCCTTACTTGTGTCTCATCACGCATTTCAGTTTCAGATTCCGTGCCAGTCCCTGAACTCAATTCCGATACTGATGTTTCAGCTTCATTGGCTTTCCGGGTAAATCTCATCTTTGTTTGACCTGCACTGTTAGCCTTTCTCAGAGTATCAAATTTATTCGAAAAAGTGAAAATTTGGCCCAAGTCATAATCATTTCTGTCCCTCTGAAATTTATAGGCTTTCCTTTCCATTATCCTGGTCTCCTCCTTTTTCAAGCGTGCTTTCATTTCGCTAGTTAATAGGTCCTTCTCTTCTTTAGTACCCATGGTTTCAATCTGTTCCTGAAGGGAAGCTATCTCAATAAGTAGTTTGGCTCCGTCGATCTCAGCATATTTGATGAGGATGAGTACAAGTCGACGCGAAGCGTCAAGGTTACTTTCCGCCCACTCCCTCATTAGATCCGGGTTTGGGTCCTCATAGCTTGGTGCTATCATAATTCTCAGTCCCCTCGGTATGCGATTGACTTCAATATAGCCTTGTAGAGATTTAGCTTCCCACCATTTTGCTTGCTCGCTCTTATGCTTTTTTTCTAAGGTCTTGAAAATTTCCTTCAGTGATTTGGTAGTGTTTGTTTCATCATTAATTCTTTCACGTGTGTTAAGGGTAATTGGGAGGCTGTCTGAAAACATCGAAGACGCCGCTGTTTCCCGGTCCCTCACGTTGTCAATCGACATGCCTGAATTCGAATGGGTCTAAGTAAGGCGACTTAATACCAATCAACTACTCTTGTTTCTGATATGCGCCTGTGCACCAAGGACTTTCCTCCCACTCACGCATAAACTCCCGCTTACTTTGGTGTCTCGGTTCCTTGAAAACTTCCTCCGAAGCGCCGCGTCCTCCGACTCGGTTCCCGTTGGCTGTTTCCAAACTCCGTGTGACTACCGCTTCACCGGGTGCTGTGGGGGTCCAATCGCCTTGCTCCTTCCGGAGTAACAAGTCCACCAAGAAAACTTGGAATCGGCTTCAGTGAATGGCGTTGACCTTTGATGGAAAGGGTCCCGTGTTGTGGCTTCCTGAAACCAAACCGCCACATATATCCAAAGAACGCTGGTGCGTGGAAGACGTGGTAGACATCTATGGCTCCAAAAACACTCGCGGACACGGACCTTAGGTAAAGTGCTTATTTTAATCGATTCGTGAGGCTGTCGTCATAACGTTTCGGCTCCCTGGAGCCTTGATCACATGACAACGTCAGTAAATTACAAAGACCAATAAATAGGCAGGGTACAAAGTTCAAAGTGCACCGTTTGATAGCATGTGACCTTGGGTTTCATGAACATAGAGAAAATACTGTTACATTCACCCGGTATTGTGCAAAATACAGCAAATGGCTTGATCCCAACATACAGCAGGAAAAAGAAATTTTAAATGTGCAAATTGTCGCAATAATACATGATAATATGTTTTAAGACAATAAATAGATAAATAAGTTAAAATGAAAACATACAATCTATTTATAATTGTTAGTGTCACCCTTCTTGGAGAGGGCATAACCTGTAATCATGGCTTAAATGCCTGTTAAATATATGCCTGTAGCCCTAATTAAAACCAGACATTGGACTCCATTCTAATAGATACCAAATTGAAAAAACACAATTATGGCTTAAATGCCAAAAGCATCGCTCATCTAAGTGAATGACACACTGGTGTGTGTAAATTAGGGCCTTCAAGTAGGGGACTACAAACTGCTGTCTGTCTCTAAAGTTTAAGGGACGAAACCTGAATAAATAATAGCGGTCATATGCAAAAGATATGTATCAATAGGTCTCACATAAAATGTACCAAGGCTAAAATGGATTCATAAATAAATACTGATAAAATTATATGTGCAAATGTTGTGAAAGGGATAAAAAGGCAACTGAATGTCGTGTAATTCATCCAACGTTAATGTGTAACGATATAATATTGGATAACATTATCATCCCAAATCATTGCATACAGAGCAAGAAACACATGGTTGTCCAGAAACATAACACATAAGAAATCTCTCATTGATAAATTGTGAATGAAGTGGGACTTCAAGTATAATGAATGTAAAGCGGAGACAATGGAACATAGTTGGCGTTAAAATTGGTTCATCAGTAAAAGAGAATGTTCCAGAAATCAATTTCATATGGGCACATAACTCACATTCAAGGTAAACAAGTATAAAGGTCCTCAGTCGTGTTGAGCCCTTTCGGGTGTTTAGTATCAAGGCGTAGTATGTATTGGGTTTCTAATTTGCGCAGTTTCACTTCCCTATTGCCACCTCGTCTGCTCGTGTTGATAGCATCAATAACATAAAACTTGAGCTGGCGACTGTCACTGTTGTGGGACTCCCTGAAGTGTCTGGCCACTGGGTATGTGTTGTCCTGATTATTGATTGCCCTAAGGTGTTGAAGAATACGTTTATGCACCGGCAGTTTGGTGCTTCCCACATACCTTAATGGACACAGGCATATCAGGATATAAACTGCAAACTCCGTTTTACACATGAGAAGCTTGGTGATCTGGTGGTCCAAGCTACTAAACCCGTCCTGATAAATTCTAGTGTTTATACCTTGGAGACATGACTTGCAGGTTTTACATTTGTAAAAGCCTGTGTTGGACTGTAGCCATGATGTTCTCTCAATAGTTTCAGGGTTCGTATCCACAAGAAGATCCCTCATCGAAGGAGCTCTACTGAACGTAAGCGAGGCACGTGTTGGTAATGAAGCACCAATGACTGGGTCATTGAGTACAATGGGCCAGTTGCGATTAATTATTTTATATATGTCTCTATGCTGCTTACTATATCCTGTGATAATCCTGAATGTATTGATCTTTACTACATCAGGGATGAGACTTAAGCTCTCAATTGGAGAGCTTTGGCTGATAGCATAGGAGCTCAAAAGTTCCTCCCTGGTGTGCTGCATAGATTTGCTAATGGCACTGTCAATGACTTTCTTAGAATAGCCTCTTTCAAGAAATCTCATGCTGCTAGAGAGTTGCGCCGTGGTCAGATCTACTGGATTACTGCATACCCTTCTGATGCGTAGCATTTCCCCATAGGGGATGCTAGCTATCAGGTGGGCCGGGTGTGAGCTCCTAGCATGTAATAATGTATTACCAGCAGTTTTTTTGCGGTAAAGTCTAGTTTCCAATACCCCTTTGAAAACATAGATTTCGGTGTCTAAGAATGTTACTGACGACTGGCTCATTGTTGCAGTGAAACTTAAATTATAATCATTACTGCTGATTTCTCCAATGAACTTTTTGGCCAAGTTCTCATCACCCCGCCAAACAATGAATAAGTCATCGATAAAACGATACCAAGCTACCACATTGTTGTTCATTACTTCATTGAATTGAGTTCTGAGGACCAGTTCCTCCCAAGCTCCCATCACTAAACAAGCGTAGCTTGGCGAAAAACTGGCCCCCATAGCTACACCCTGGAGTTGACGGTAGAGCAAATTATTAAACATGAATACGTTGTTGTTTAAACAGTACTGTAACATCTGCAATAGCATGGTATTGTGCTCATTGTCCTGGTCACCCCTTTGGTACAAAAAATGAGAGATTGCTTGAAGACCAGTCTCATGTTTAATGCTCGTATAGAGAGCTGTGACATCTAGCGCTAGCATCCAGTACCCGTCTTCCCATTTGATCTGTTGTATCTTTTACAAGAAATCCCCTGTGTCCTGGATGTATGAGGGTAGTTGTTTGACAAAAGGTTGTAGGAAATAATCGATATATATCGAAGTTCTCTCCAGAAGACCCCCTCTGGCTGAGATTATTGGTCTGCCAGGGGTTTTGCTGATGTCCTTGTGTACTTTTGGGATAAAGTAAATGATAGGAGTTATAGGGTTATCCACTCTGAGGTACTTAAACTCCGCTTCTGTGATCAATTTTTTATTTTTCCATTTTATAAGTTTCAAGTGATAATCTTGTATCATACTTTTTAGGTCACTTGAATTAGACCTCATATAACATTCTCTGTCATTGAGATGGGTGTAAGCTTCCTTCTCATAGAGTGATCGCTCCAAAAGTACCACATTGCCACCCTTATCACTTTGACGTATCACAATGTTCTTATTGTCCCCCAGTTTTCTTATTAGATTGTTGTATTGGATAGTTTGACGGTCATACTTATTCCTCTGAGTTACTGTTTTTTTGTAAAGTTTTTTGATTTGACTGACCGTATTTTCATGAAATATGTCTATGGCATCTCGTGGCATTATCGGGTTGAATGTTGATGGTGGTTTGAAAGGTGTTGTTGTTTGTTTGCCTCCCATTATGTTGGATTGATAACCCACTCCATCCGTTTCCCATAGTTCCAGGAGCTCAGTTGTTTGCGACATATCACTGGAGTCTATGTTGTCCTCTGTCTGACCGCTGGATTTCATGCTGTCAGTATTTTTGTTGAGTACAAAGTACTTGAGTAGTTTCAATTTTCTTACCGCCTTGTAAATGTCACACCTAGTTTTAGTGTAGTTCATATTGCTTGGCGGTACATAGGAGAGACCTAATTTGAGAATATCCTCCTCTTTATTAGTTAGATTGCAAGAACTGAGGTTGATAATGGTCTTGTCGGTCGATTTTGTATCTATTCTTTGGGCATCCATTGACCCCTGCCCCTCCTTCTGTTCGAGTAGGCACCGCCTCTTCCTCGCCCTCTGCCTGTGCCTGTTTTTGTAATTGATGTATTTTCTTCGTGTTGTTTTTGGGTCCGAGGTCTGAGTGACTGAAGTCTCTCCCGGTTTAAAAAACCAATTTCTCTCCCAGGGGACGGCTTGTTACTTTGCCTTACTTGTGTCTCATCACGCATTTCAGTTTCAGATTCCGTGCCAGTCCCTGAACTCAATTCCGATACTGATGTTTCAGCTTCATTGGCTTTCCGGGTAAATCTCATCTTTGTTTGACCTGCACTGTTAGCCTTTCTCAGAGTATCAAATTTCTTCGAAAAAGTGAAAATTTGGCCCAAGTCATAATCATTTCTGTCCCTCTGAAATTTATAGGCTTTCCTTTCCATTATCCTGGTCTCCTCCTTTTTCAAGCGTGCTTTCATTTCGCTAGTTAATAGGTCCTTCTCTTCTTTAGTACCCATGGTTTCAATCTGTTCCTGAAGGGAAGCTATCTCAATAAGTAGTTTGGCTCTGTCGATCTCAGCATATTTGATGAGGATGAGTACAAGTCGACGCGAAGCGTCAAGGTTACTTTCCGCCCACTCCCTCATTAGATCCGGGTTTGGGTCCTCATAGCTTGGTGCTATCATAATTCTCAGTCCCCTCGGTATGCGATTGACTTCAATATAGCCTTGTAGAGATTTAGCTTCCCACCATTTTGCTTGCTCGCTCTTATGCTTTTTTTCTAAGGTCTTGAAAATTTCCTTCAGTGATTTGGTAGTGTTTGTTTCATCATTAATTCTTTCACGTGTGTTAAGGGTAATTGGGAGGCTGTCTGAAAACATAGAAGACGCCGCTGTTTCCCGGTCCCTCACGTTGTCAATCGACATGCCTGAATTCGAATGGGTCTAAGTAAGGCGACTTAATACCAATCAACTACTCTTGTTTCTGATATGTGCCTGTGCACCAAGGACTTTCCTCCCACTCACGCATAAACTCCCGCTTACTTTGGTGTCTCGGTTCCTTGAAAACTTCCTCCGAAGCGCCGCGTCCTCCGACTCGGTTCCCGTTGGCTGTTTCCAAACTCCGTGTGACTACCGCTTCACCGGGTGCTGTGGGGGTCCAATCGCCTTGCTCCTTTCGGAGTAACAAGTCCACCAAGAAAACTTGGAATCGGCTTCAGTGAATGGCGTTGACCTTTGATGGAAAGGGTCCCGTGTTGTGGCTTCCTGAAACCAAACCGCCACATATATCCAAAGAACGCTGGTGCGTGGAAGACGTGGTAGACATCTATGGCTCCAAAAACACTCGCGGACACGGACCTTAGGTAAAGTGCTTATTTTAATCGATTCGTGAGGCTGTCGTCATAACGTTTCGGCTCCCTGGAGCCTTGATCACATGACAACGTCAGTAAATTACAAAGACCAATAAATAGCCAGGGTACAAAGTTCAAAGTGCACCGTTTGATAGCATGTGACCTTGGGTTTCATGAACATAGAGAAAATACTGTTACATTCACCCGGTATTGTGCAAAATACAGCAAATGGCTTGATCCCAACATACAGCAGGAAAAAGAAATTTTAAATGTGCAAATTGTCGCAATAATACATGATAATATGTTTTAAGACAATAAATAGATAAATAAGTTAAAATGAAAACATACAATC
The DNA here is from genome assembly GCF_964204655.1 of Triturus cristatus. NCBI lineage: Eukaryota > Metazoa > Chordata > Amphibia > Caudata > Salamandridae > Triturus > Triturus cristatus. Next base: position 1,181,188,594 of record NC_140581.1, on the reverse strand, counting down.
TATTTATAATTGTTAGTGTCACCCTTCTTGGAGAGGGCATAACCTGTAATCATGGCTTAAATGCCTGTTAAATATATGCCTGTAGCCCTAATTAAAACCAGACATTGGACTCCATTCTAATAGATACCAAATTGAAAAAACACAATTATGGCTTAAATGCCAAAAGCATCGCTCATCTAAGTGAATGACACACTGGTGTGTGTAAATTAGGGCCTTCAAGTAGGGGACTACAAACTGCTGTCTGTCTCTAAAGTTTAAGGGACGAAACCTGAACTAATAATAGCGGTCATATGCAAAAGATATGTATCAATAGGTCTCACATAAAATGTACCAAGGCTAAAATGGATTCATAAATAAATACTGATAAAATTATATGTGCAAATGTTGTGAAAGGGATAAAAAGGCAACTGAATGTCGTGTAATTCATCCAACGTTAATGTATAACGATATAATATTGGATAACATTATCATCCCAAATCATTGCATACAGAGCAAGAAACACATGGTTGTCCAGGAACTTAACACATAAGAAATCTCTCATTGATAAATTGTGAATGAAGTGGGACTTCAAGTATAATGAATGTAAAGCGGAGACAATGGAACATAGTTGGCGTTAAAATTGGTTCATCAGTAAAAGAGAATGTTCCAGAAATCAATTTCATATGGGCACATAACTCACATTCAAGGTAAACAAGTATAAAGGTCCTCAGTCGTGTTGAGCCCTTTCGGGTGTTTAGTATCAAGGCGTAGTATGTATTGGGTTTCTAATTTGCTCAGTTTCACTTCCCTATTGCCACCTCGTCTGCTCGCGTTGATAGCATCAATAACATAAAACTTGAGCTGGCGACTGTCACTGTTGTGGGACTCCCTGAAGTGTCTGGCCACTGGGTATGTGTTGTCCTGATTATTGATTGCCCTAAGGTGTTGAAGAATACGTTTATGCACCGGCAGTTTGGTGCTTCCCACATACCTTAATGGACACGGGCATATCAGGATATAAACTGCAAACTCCGTTTTACACGTGAGAAGCTTGGTGATCTGGTGGTCCAAGCTACTAAACCCGTCCTGATAAATTCTAGTGTTTATACCTTGGAGACATGACTTGCAGGTTTTACATTTGTAAAAGCCTGTGTTGGACTGTAGCCATGATGTTCTCTCAATAGTTTCAGGGTTCGTATCCACAAGAAGATCCCTCATCGAAGGAGCTCTACTGAACGTAAGCGAGGCACGTGTTGGTAATGAAGCACCAATGACTGGGTCATTGAGTACAATGGGCCAGTTGCGATTAATTATTTTATATATGTCTCTATGCTGCTTACTATATCCTGTGATAATCCTGAATGTATTGATCTTTACTACATCAGGGATGAGACTTAAGCTCTCAATTGGAGAGCTTTGGCTGATAGCATAGGAGCTCAAAAGTTCCTCCCTGGTGTGCTGCATAGATTTGCTAATGGCACTGTCAATGACTTTCTTAGAATAGCCTCTTTCAAGAAATCTCATGCTGCTAGAGAGTTGCGCCGTGGTCAGATCTACTGGATTACTGCATACCCTTCTGATGCGTAGCATTTCCCCATAGGGGATGCTAGCTATCAGGTGGGCCGGGTGTGAGCTCCTAGCATGTAATAATGTATTACCAGCAGTTTTTTTGCGGTAAAGTCTAGTTTCCAATACCCCTTTGAAAACATAGATTTCGGTGTCTAAGAATGTTACTGACGACTGGCTCATTGTTGCAGTGAAACTTAAATTATAATCATTACTGCTGATTTCTCCAATGAACTTTTTGGCCAAGTTCTCATCACCCCGCCAAACAATGAATAAGTCATCGATAAAACGATACCAAGCTACCACATTGTTGTTCATTACTTCATTGAATTGAGTTCTGAGGACCAGTTCCTCCCAAGCTCCCATCACTAAACAAGCGTAGCTTGGCGAAAAACTGGCCCCCATAGCTACACCCTGGAGTTGACGGTAGAGCAAATTATTAAACATGAATACGTTGTTGTTTAAACAGTACTGTAACATCTGCAATAGCATGGTATTGTGCTCATTGTCCTGGTCAACCCTTTGGTACAAAAAATGAGAGATTGCTTGAAGACCAGTCTCATGTTTAATGCTCGTATAGAGAGCTGTGACATCTAGCGCTAGCATCCAGTACCCGTCTTCCCATTTGATCTGTTGTATCTTGTACAAGAAATCCCCTGTGTCCTGGATGTATGAGGGTAGTTGTTTGACAAAAGGTTGTAGGAAATAATCGATATATATCGAAGTTCTCTCCAGAAGACCCCCTCTGGCTGAGATTATTGGTCTGCAGGGGGTTTGCTGATGTCCTTGTGTACTTTTGGGATAAAGTAAATGATAGGAGTTATAGGGTTATCCACTCTGAGGTACTTAAACTCCGCTTCTGTGATCAATTTTTTATTTTTCCATTTTATAAGTTTCAAGTGATAATCTTGTATCATACTTTTTAGGTCACTTGAATTAGACCTCATATAACATTCTCTGTCATTGAGTTGGGTGTAAGCTTCCTTCTCATAGAGTGATCGCTCCAAAAGTACCACATTGCCACCCTTATCACTTTGACGTATCACAATGTTCTTATTGTCCCCCAGTTTTCTTATTAGATTGTTGTATTGGATAGTTTGACGGTCATACTTATTCCTCTGAGTTACTGTTTTTTTGTAAAGTTTTTTGATTTGACTGACCGTATTTTCATGAAATATGTCTATGGCATCTCGTGGCATTATCGGGTTGAATGTTGATGGTGGTTTGAAAGGTGTCATTGTTTGTTTGCCTCCCATTACGTTGGATTGATAACCCACTCCATCTGTTTCCCATAGTTCCAGGAGCTCAGTTGTTTGCGACATATCACTGGAGTCTATGTTGTCCTCTGTCTGACCGCAGGATTTCATGCTGTCAGTATTTTTGTTGAGTACAAAGTACTTGCGTAGTTTCAATTTTCTTACCGCCTTGTAAATGTCACACCTAGTTTTAGTGTAGTTCATATTGCTTGGCGGTACATAGGAGAGACCTAATTTGAGAATATCCTCCTCTTTATTAGTTAGATTGCAAGAACTGAGGTTGATAATGGTCTTGTCGGTCGATTTTGTATCTATTCTTTGGGCATCCATTTACCCCTGCCCCTCCTTCTGTTCGAGTAGGCACCGCCTCTTCCTCGCCCTCTGCCTGTGCCTGTTTTTGTAATTGATGTATTTTCTTCGTGTTGTTTTTGGGTCCGAGGTCTGAGCGACTGAAGTCTCTCCCGGTTTAAAAAACCAATTTCTCTCCCAGGGGACGGCTTGTTACTTTGCCTTACATGTGTCTCATCACGCATTTCAGTTTCAGATTCCGTGCCAGTCCCTGAACTCAATTCCGATACTGATGTTTCAGCTTCATTGGCTTTCTGGGTAAATCTCATCTTTGTTTGACCTGCACTGTTAGCCTTTCTCAGAGTATCAAATTTCTTCGAAAAAGTGAAAATTTGGCCCAAGTCATAATCATTTCTGTCCCTCTGAAATTGATAGGCTTTCCTTTCCATTATCCTGGTCTCCTCCTTTTTCAAGCGTGCTTTCATTTCGCTAGTTAATAGGTCCTTCTCTTCTTTAGTACCCATGGTTTCAATCTGTTCCTGAAGGGAAGCTATCTCAATAAGTAGTTTGGCTCTGTCGATCTCAGCATATTTGATGAGGATGAGTACAAGTCGACGCGAAGCGTCAAGGTTACTTTCCGCCCACTCCCTCATTAGATCCGGGTTTGGGTCCTCATAGCTTGGTGCTATCATAATTCTCAGTCCCCTCGGTATGCGATTGACTTCAATATAGCCTTGTAGAGATTTAGCTTCCCACCATTTTGCTTGCTCGCTCTTATGCTTTTTTTCTAAGGTCTTGAAAATTTCCTTCAGTGATTTGGTAGTGTTTGTTTCATCATTAATTCTTTCACGTGTGTTAAGGGTAATTGGGAGGCTGTCTGAAAACATCGAAGACGCCGCTGTTTCCCGGTCCCTCACGTTGTCAATCGACATGCCTGAATTCGAATGGGTCTAAGTAAGGCGACTTAATACCAATCAACTACTCTTGTTTCTGATATGCGCCTGTGCACCAAGGACTTTCCTCCCACTCACGCATAAACTCCCGCTTACTTTGGTGTCTCGGTTCCTTGAAAACTTCCTCCGAAGCGCCGCGTCCTCCGACTCGGTTCCCGTTGGCTGTTTCCAAACTCCGTGTGACTACCGCTTCACCGGGTGCTGTGGGGGTCCAATCGCCTTGCTCCTTCCGGAGTAACAAGTCCACCAAGAAAACTTGGAATCGGCTTCAGTGAATGGCGTTGACCTTTGATGGAAAGGGTCCCGTGTTGTGGCTTCCTGAAACCAAACCGCCACATATATCCAAAGAACGCTGGTGCGTGGAAGACGTGTTAGACATCTATGGCTCCAAAAACACTCGCGGAAACGGACCTTAGGTAAAGTGCTTATTTTAATCGATTCGTGAGGCTGTCGTCATAACGTTTCGGCTCCCTGGAGCCTTGATCACATGACAACGTCAGTAAATTACAAAGACCAATAAATAGGCAGGGTACAAAGTTCAAAGTGCACCGTTTGATAGCATGTGACCTTGGGTTTCATGAACATAGAGAAAATACTGTTACATTCACCCGGTATTGTGCAAAATACAGCAAATGGCTTGATCCCAACATACAGCAGGAAAAATAAATTTTAAATGTGCAAATTGTCGCAATAATACATGATAATATGTTTTAAGACAATAAATAGATAAATAAGTTAAAATGAAAACATACAATCTATTTATAATTGTTAGTGTCACCCTTCTTGGAGAGGGCATAACCTGTAATCATGGCTTAAATGCCTGTTAAATATATGCCTGTAGCCCTAATTAAAACCAGACATTGGACTCCATTCTAATAGATACCAAATTGAAAAAACACAATTATGGCTTAAATGCCAAAAGCATCGCTCATCTAAGTGAATGACACACTGGTGTGTGTAAATTAGGGCCTTCAAGTAGGGGACTACAAACTGCTGTCTGTCTCTAAAGTTTAAGGGACGAAACCTGAATAAATAATAGCGGTCATATGCAAAAGATATGTATCAATAGGTCTCACATAAAATGTACCAAGGCTAAAATGGATTCATAAATAAATACTGATAAAATTATATGTGCAAATGTTGTGAAAGGGATAAAAAGGCAACTGAATGTCGTGTAATTCATCCAACGTTAATGTGTAACGATATAATATTGGATAACATTATCATCCCAAATCATTGCATACAGAGCAAGAAACACATGGTTGTCCAGAAACATAACACATAAGAAATCTCTCATTGATAAATTGTGAATGAAGTGGGACTTCAAGTATAATGAATGTAAAGCGGAGACAATGGAACATAGTTGGCGTTAAAATTGGTTCATCAGTAAAAGAGAATGTTCCAGAAATCAATTTCATATGGGCACATAACTCACATTCAAGGTAAACAAGTATAAAGGTCCTCAGTCGTGTTGAGCCCTTTCGGGTGTTTAGTATCAAGGCGTAGTATGTATTGGGTTTCTAATTTGCGCAGTTTCACTTCCCTATTGCCACCTCGTCTGCTCGTGTTGATAGCATCAATAACATAAAACTTGAGCTGGCGACTGTCACTGTTGTGGGACTCCCTGAAGTGTCTGGCCACTGGGTATGTGTTGTCCTGATTATTGATTGCCCTAAGGTGTTGAAGAATACGTTTATGCACCGGCAGTTTGGTGCTTCCCACATACCTTAATGGACACGGGCATATCAGGATATAAACTGCAAACTCCGTTTTACACATGAGAAGCTTGGTGATCTGGTGGTCCAAGCTACTAAACCCGTCCTGATAAATTCTAGTGTTTATACCTTGGAGACATGACTTGCAGGTTTTACATTTGTAAAAGCCTGTGTTGGACTGTAGCCATGATGTTCTCTCAATAGTTTCAGGGTTCGTATCCACAAGAAGATCCCTCATCGAAGGAGCTCTACTGAACGTAAGCGAGGCACGTGTTGGTAATGAAGCACCAATGACTGGGTCATTGAGTACAATGGGCCAGTTGCGATTAATTATTTTATATATGTCTCTATGCTGCTTACTATATCCTGTGATAATCCTGAATGTATTGATCTTTACTACATCAGGGATGAGACTTAAGCTCTCAATTGGAGAGCTTTGGCTGATAGCATAGGAGCTCAAAAGTTCCTCCCTGGTGTGCTGCATAGATTTGCTAATGGCACTGTCAATGACTTTCTTAGAATAGCCTCTTTCAAGAAATCTCATGCTGCTAGAGAGTTGCGCCGTGGTCAGATCTACTGGATTACTGCATACCCTTCTGATGCGTAGCATTTCCCCATAGGGGATGCTAGCTATCAGGTGGGCCGGGTGTGAGCTCCTAGCATGTAATAATGTATTACCAGCAGTTTTTTTGCGGTAAAGTCTAGTTTCCAATACCCCTTTGAAAACATAGATTTCGGTGTCTAAGAATGTTACTGACGACTGGCTCATTGTTGCAGTGAAACTTAAATTATAATCATTACTGCTGATTTCTCCAATGAACTTTTTGGCCAAGTTCTCATCACCCCGCCAAACAATGAATAAGTCATCGATAAAACGATACCAAGCTACCACATTGTTGTTCATTACTTCATTGAATTGAGTTCTGAGGACCAGTTCCTCCCAAGCTCCCATCACTAAACAAGCGTAGCTTGGCGAAAAACTGGCCCCCATAGCTACACCCTGGAGTTGACGGTAGAGCAAATTATTAAACATGAATACGTTGTTGTTTAAACAGTACTGTAACATCTGCAATAGCATGGTATTGTGCTCATTGTCCTGGTCACCCCTTTGGTACAAAAAATGAGAGATTGCTTGAAGACCAGTCTCATGTTTAATGCTCGTATAGAGAGCTGTGACATCTAGCGCTAGCATCCAGTACCCGTCTTCCCATTTGATCTGTTGTATCTTTTACAAGAAATCCCCTGTGTCCTGGATGTATGAGGGTAGTTGTTTGACAAAAGGTTGTAGGAAATAATCGATATATATCGAAGTTCTCTCCAGAAGACCCCCTCTGGCTGAGATTATTGGTCTGCCAGGGGTTTTGCTGATGTCCTTGTGTACTTTTGGGATAAAGTAAATGATAGGAGTTATAGGGTTATCCACTCTGAGGTACTTAAACTCCGCTTCTGTGATCAATTTTTTATTTTTCCATTTTATAAGTTTCAAGTGATAATCTTGTATCATACTTTTTAGGTCACTTGAATTAGACCTCATATAACATTCTCTGTCATTGAGATGGGTGTAAGCTTCCTTCTCATAGAGTGATCGCTCCAAAAGTACCACATTGCCACCCTTATCACTTTGACGTATCACAATGTTCTTATTGTCCCCCAGTTTTCTTATTAGATTGTTGTATTGGATAGTTTGACGGTCATACTTATTCCTCTGAGTTACTGTTTTTTTGTAAAGTTTTTTGATTTGACTGACCGTATTTTCATGAAATATGTCTATGGCATCTCGTGGCATTATCGGGTTGAATGTTGATGGTGGTTTGAAAGGTGTTGTTGTTTGTTTGCCTCCCATTACGTTGGATTGATAACCCACTCCATCCGTTTCCCATAGTTCCAGGAGCTCAGTTGTTTGCGACATATCACTGGAGTCTATGTTGTCCTCTGTCTGACCGCTGGATTTCATGCTGTCAGTATTTTTGTTGAGTACAAAGTACTTGAGTAGTTTCAATTTTCTTACCGCCTTGTAAATGTCACACCTAGTTTTAGTGTAGTTCATATTGCTTGGCGGTACATAGGAGAGACCTAATTTGAGAATATCCTCCTCTTTATTAGTTAGATTGCAAGAACTGAGGTTGATAATGGTCTTGTCGGTCGATTTTGTATCTATTCTTTGGGCATCCATTGACCCCTGCCCCTCCTTCTGTTCGAGTAGGCACCGCCTCTTCCTCGCCCTCTGCCTGTGCCTGTTTTTGTAATTGATGTATTTTCTTCGTGTTGTTTTTGGGTCCGAGGTCTGAGTGACTGAAGTCTCTCCCGGTTTAAAAAACCAATTTCTCTCCCAGGGGACGGCTTGTTACTTTGCCTTACTTGTGTCTCATCACGCATTTCAGTTTCAGATTCCGTGCCAGTCCCTGAACTCAATTCCGATACTGATGTTTCAGCTTCATTGGCTTTCCGGGTAAATCTCATCTTTGTTTGACCTGCACTGTTAGCCTTTCTCAGAGTATCAAATTTCTTCGAAAAAGTGAAAATTTGGCCCAAGTCATAATCATTTCTGTCCCTCTGAAATTTATAGGCTTTCCTTTCCATTATCCTGGTCTCCTCCTTTTTCAAGCGTGCTTTCATTTCGCTAGTTAATAGGTCCTTCTCTTCTTTAGTACCCATGGTTTCAATCTGTTCCTGAAGGGAAGCTATCTCAATAAGTAGTTTGGCTCTGTCGATCTCAGCATATTTGATGAGGATGAGTACAAGTCGACGCGAAGCGTCAAGGTTACTTTCCGCCCACTCCCTCATTAGATCCGGGTTTGGGTCCTCATAGCTTGGTGCTATCATAATTCTCAGTCCCCTCGGTATGCGATTGACTTCAATATAGCCTTGTAGAGATTTAGCTTCCCACCATTTTGCTTGCTCGCTCTTATGCTTTTTTTCTAAGGTCTTGAAAATTTCCTTCAGTGATTTGGTAGTGTTTGTTTCATCATTAATTCTTTCACGTGTGTTAAGGGTAATTGGGAGGCTGTCTGAAAACATAGAAGACGCCGCTGTTTCCCGGTCCCTCACGTTGTCAATCGACATGCCTGAATTCGAATGGGTCTAAGTAAGGCGACTTAATACCAATCAACTACTCTTGTTTCTGATATGCGCCTGTGCACCAAGGACTTTCCTCCCACTCACGCATAAACTCCCGCTTACTTTGGTGTCTCGGTTCCTTGAAAACTTCCTCCGAAGCGCCGCGTCCTCCGACTCGGTTCCCGTTGGCTGTTTCCAAACTCCGTGTGACTACCGCTTCACCGGGTGCTGTGGGGGTCCAATCGCCTTGCTCCTTTCGGAGTAACAAGTCCACCAAGAAAACTTGGAATCGGCTTCAGTGAATGGCGTTGACCTTTGATGGAAAGGGTCCCGTGTTGTGGCTTCCTGAAACCAAACCGCCACATATATCCAAAGAACGCTGGTGCGTGGAAGACGTGGTAGACATCTATGGCTCCAAAAACACTCGCGGACACGGACCTTAGGTAAAGTGCTTATTTTAATCGATTCGTGAGGCTGTCGTCATAACGTTTCGGCTCCCTGGAGCCTTGATCACATGACAACGTCAGTAAATTACAAAGACCAATAAATAGCCAGGGTACAAAGTTCAAAGTGCACCGTTTGATAGCATGTGACCTTGGGTTTCATGAACATAGAGAAAATACTGTTACATTCACCCGGTATTGTGCAAAATACAGCAAATGGCTTGATCCCAACATACAGCAGGAAAAAGAAATTTTAAATGTGCAAATTGTCGCAATAATACATGATAATATGTTTTAAGACAATAAATAGATAAATAAGTTAAAATGAAAACATACAATCTATTTATAATTGTTAGTGTCACCCTTCTTGGAGAGGGCATAACCTGTAATCATGGCTTAAATGCCTGTTAAATATATGCCTGTAGCCCTAATTAAAACCAGACATTGGACTCCATTCTAATAGATACCAAATTGAAAAAACACAATTATGGCTTAAATGCCAAAAGCATCGCTCATCTAAGTGAATGACACACTGGTGTGTGTAAATTAGGGCCTTCAAGTAGGGGACTACAAACTGCTGTCTGTCTCTAAAGTTTAAGGGACGAAACCTGAATAAATAATAGCGGTCATATGCAAAAGATATGTATCAATAGGTCTCACATAAAATGTACCAAGGCTAAAATGGATTCATAAATAAATACTGATAAAATTATATGTGCAAATGTTGTGAAAGGGATAAAAAGGCAACTGAATGTCGTGTAATTCATCCAACGTTAATGTGTAACGATATAATATTGGATAACATTATCATCCCAAATCATTGCATACAGAGCAAGAAACACATGGTTGTCCAGGAACATAACACATAAGAAATCTCTCATTGATAAATTGTGAATGAAGTGGGACTTCAAGTATAATGAATGTAAAGCGGAGACAATGGAACATAGTTGGCGTTAAAATTGGTTCATCAGTAAAAGAGAATGTTCCAGAAATCAATTTCATATGGGCACATAACTCACATTCAAGGTAAACAAGTATAAAGGTCCTCAGTCGTGTTGAGCCCTTTCGGGTGTTTAGTATCAAGGCGTAGTATGTATTGGGTTTCTAATTTGCGCAGTTTCACTTCCCTATTGCCACCTCGTCTGCTCGCGTTGATAGCATCAATAACATAAAACTTGAGCTGGCGACTGTCACTGTTGTGGGACTCCCTGAAGTGTCTGGCCACTGGGTATGTGTTGTCCTGATTATTGATTGCCCTAAGGTGTTGAAGAATACGTTTATGCACCGGCAGTTTGGTGCTTCCCACATACCTTAATGGACACGGGCATATCAGGATATAAACTGCAAACTCCGTTTTACACGTGAGAAGCTTGGTGATCTGGTGGTCCAAGCTACTAAACCCGTCCTGATAAATTCTAGTGTTTATACCTTGGAGACATGATTTGCAGGTTTTACATTTGTAAAAGCCTGTGTTGGACTGTAGCCATGATGTTCTCTCAATAGTTTCAGGGTTCGTATCCACAAGAAGATCCCTCATCGAAGGAGCTCTACTGAACGTAAGCGAGGCACGTGTTGGTAATGAAGCACCAATGACTGGGTCATTGAGTACAATGGGCCAGTTGTGATTAATTATTTTATATATGTCTCTATGCTGCTTACTATATCCTGTGATAATCCTGAATGTATTGATCTTTACTACATCAGGGATGAGACTTAAACTCTCAATTGGAGAGCTTTGGCTGATAGCATCGGAGCTCAAAAGTTCCTCCCTGGTGTGCTGCATAGATTTGCTAATGGCACTGTCAATGACTTTCTTAGAATAGCCTCTTTCAAGAAATCTCATGCTGCTAGAGAGTTGCGCCGTGGTCAGATCTACTGGATTACTGCATACCCTTCTGATGCGTAGCATTTCCCCATAGGGGATGCTAGCTATCAGGTGGGCCGGGTGTGAGCTCCTAGCATGTAATAATGTATTACCAGCAGTTTTTTTGCGGTAAAGTCTAGTTTCCAATACCCCTTTGAAAACATAGATTTCGGTGTCTAAGAATGTTACTGACGACTGGCTCATTGTTGCAGTGAAACTTAAATTATAATCATTACTGCTGATTTCTCCAATGAACTTTTTGGCCAAGTTCTCATCACCCCGCCAAACAATGAATAAGTCATCGATAAAACGATACCAAGCTACCACATTGTTGTTCATTACTTCATTGAATTGAGTTCTGAGGACCAGTTCCTCCCAAGCTCCCATCACTAAACAAGCGTAGCTTGGCGAAAAACTGGCCCCCATAGCTACACCCTGGAGTTGACGGTAGAGCAAATTATTAAACATGAATACGTTGTTGTTTAAACAGTACTGTAACATCTGCAATAGCATGGTATTGTGCTCATTGTCCTGGTCACCCCTTTGGTACAAAAAATGAGAGATTGCTTGAAGACCAGTCTCATGTTTAATGCTCGTATAGAGAGCTGTGACATCTAGCGCTAGCATCCAGTACCCGTCTTCCCATTTGATCTGTTGTATCTTGTACAAGAAATCCCCTGTGTCCTGGATGTATGAGGGTAGTTGTTTGACAAAAGGTTGTAGGAAATAATCGATATATATCGAAGTTCTCTCCAGAAGACCCCCTCTGGCTGAGATTATTGGTCTGCCAGGGGGTTTGCTGATGTCCTTGTGTACTTTTGGGATAAAGTAAATGATAGGAGTTATAGGGTTATTCACTCTGAGGTACTTAAACTCCGCTTCTGTGATCAATTTTTTATTTTTCCATTTTATAAGTTTCAAGTGATAATCTTGTATCATACTTTTTAGGTCACTTGAATTAGACCTCATATAACATTCTCTGTCATTGAGATGGGTGTAAGCTTCCTTCTCATAGAGTGATCGCTCCAAAAGTACCACATTGCCACCCTTATCACTTTGACGTATCACAATGTTCTTATTGTCCCCCAGTTTTCTTATTAGATTGTTGTATTGGATAGTTTGACGGTCATACTTATTCCTCTGAGTTACTGTTTTTTTGTAAAGTTTTTTGATTTGACTGACCGTATTTTCATGAAATATGTCTATGGCATCTCGTGGCATTATCGGGTTGAATGTTGATGGTGGTTTGAAAGGTGTCGTTGTTTGTTTGCCTCCCATTACGTTGGATTGATAACCCACTCCATCCGTTTCCCATAGTTCCAGGAGCTCAGTTGTTTGCGACATATCACTGGAGTCTATGTTGTCCTCTGTCTGACCGCTGGATCTCATGCTGTCAGTATTTTTGTTGAGTACAAAGTACTTGAGTAGTTTCAATTTTCTTACCGCCTTGTAAATGTCACACCTAGTTTTAGTGTAGTTCATATTGCTTGGCGGTACATAGGAGAGACCTAATTTGAGAATATCCTCCTCTTTATTAGTTAGATTGCAAGAACTGAGGTTGATAATGGTCTTGTCGGTCGATTTTGTATCTATTCTTTGGGCATCCATTGACCCCTGCCCCTCCTTCTGTTCGAGTAGGCACCGCCTCTTCCTCGCCCTCTGCCTTTGCCTGTTTTTGTAATTGATGTATTTTCTTCGTGTTGTTTTTGGGTCCGAGGTCTGAGCGACTGAAGTCTCTCCCGGTTTAAAAAACCAATTTCTCTCCCAGGGGACGGCTTGTTACTTTGCCTTACTTGTGTCTCATCACGCATTTCAGTTTCAGATTCCGTGCCAGTCCCTGAACTCAATTCCGATACTGATGTTTCAGCTTCATTGGCTTTCCGGGTAAATCTCATCTTTGTTTGACCTGCACTGTTAGCCTTTCTCAGAGTATCAAATTTCTTCGAAAAAGTGAAAATTTGGCCCAAGTCATAATCATTTCTGTCCCTCTGAAATTTATAGGCTTTCCTTTCCATTATCCTGGTCTCCTCCTTTTTCAAGCGTGCTTTCATTTCGCTAGTTAATAGGTCCTTCTCTTCTTTAGTACCCATGGTTTCAATCTGTTCCTGAAGGGAAGCTATCTCAATAAGTAGTTTGGCTCTGTCGATCTCAGCATATTTGATGAGGATGAGTACAAGTCGACGCGAAGCGTCAAGGTTACTTTCCGCCCACTCCCTCATTAGATCCGGGTTTGGGTCCTCATAGCTTGGTGCTATCATAATTCTCAGTCCCCTCGGTATGCGATTGACTTCAATATAGCCTTGTAGAGATTTAGCTTCCCACCATTTTGCTTGCTCGCTCTTATGCTTTTTTTCTAAGGTCTTGAAAATTTCCTTCAGTGATTTGGTAGTGTTTGTTTCATCATTAATTCTTTCACATGTGTTAAGGGTAATTGGGAGGGTGTCTGAAAACATCGAAGACGCCGCTGTTTCCCGGTCCCTCACGTTGTCAATCAACATGCCTGAATTCGAATGGGGCTAAGTAAGGCGACTTAATACCAATCAACTACTCTCGTTTCTGATATGCGCCTGTGCACCAAGGACTTTCCTCCCACTCACGCATAAACTCCCGCTTACTTTGGTGTCTCGGTTCCTTGAAAACTTCCTCCGAAGCGCCGCGTCCTCCGACTCGGTTCCCGTTGGCTGTTTCCAAACTCCGTGTGACTACCGCTTCACCGGGTGCTGTGGGGGTCCAATTGCCTTGCTCCTTCCGGAGTAACAAGTCCACCAAGAAAACTTGGAATCGGCTTCAGTGAATGGCGTTGACCTTTGATGGAAAGGGTCCCATGTTGTGGCTTCCTGAAACCAAACCGCCACATATATCCAAAGAACGCTGGTGCGTGGAAGACGTGGTAGACCTCTATGGCTCCAAAAACACTCGCGGACACGGACCTTAGGTAAAGTGCTTATTTTAATCGATTCGTGAGGCTGTCGTCATAACGTTTCGGCTCCCTGGAGCCTTGATCACATGACAACGTCAGTAAATTACAAAGACCAATAAATAGCCAGGGTACAAAGTTCAAAGTGCACCGTTTGATAGCATGTGACCTTGGGTTTCATGAACATAGAGAAAATACTGTTACATTCACCCGGTATTGTGCAAAATACAGCAAATGGCTTGATCCCAACATACAGCAGGAAAAAGAAATTTTAAATGTGCAAATTGTCGCAATAATACATGATAATATGTTTTAAAACAATAAATAGATAAATAAGTTAAAATGAAAACATACAATCTATTTATAATTGTTAGTGTCACCCTTCTTGGAGAGGGCATAACCTGTAATCATGGCTTAAATGCCTGTTAAATATATGCCTGTAGCCCTAATTAAAACCAGACATTGGACTCCATTCTAATAGATACCAAATTGAAAAAACACAATTATGGCTTAAATGCCAAAAGCATCGCTCATCTAAATGAATGACACACTGGTGTGTGTAAATTAGGGCCTTCAAGTAGGGGACTACAAACTGCTGTCTGTCTCTAAAGTTTAAGGGACGAAACCTGAATAAATAATAGCGGTCATATGCAAAAGATATGTATCAATAGGTCTCACATAAAATGTACCAAGGCTAAAATGGATTCATAAATAAATACTGATAAAATTATATGTGCAAATGTTGTGAAAGGGATAAAAAGGCAACTGAATGTTGTGTAATTCATCCAACGTTAATGTATAACGATATAATATTGGATAACATTATCATCCTAAATCATTGCATACAGAGCAAGAAACACATGGTTGTCCAGGAACATAACACATAAGAAATCTCTCATTGATAAATTGTGAATGAAGTGGGACTTCAAGTATAATGAATGTAAAGCGGAGACAATGGAACATAGTTGGCGTTAAAATTGGTTCATCAGTAAAAGAGAATGTTCCAGAAATCAATTTCATATGGGCACATAACTCACATTCAAGGTAAACAAGTATAAAGGTCCTCAGTCGTGTTGAGCCCTTTCGGGTGTTTAGTATCAAGGCGTAGTATGTATTGGGTTTCTAATTTGCGCAGTTTCACTTCCCTATTGCCACCTCGTCTGCTCGCGTTGATAGCATCAATAACATAAAACTTGAGCTGGCGACTGTCACTGTTGTGGGACTCCCTGAAGTGTCTGGCCACTGGGTCTGTGTTGTCCTGATTATTGATTGCCCTAAGGTGTTGAAGAATACGTTTATGCACCGGCAGTTTGGTGCTTCCCACATACCTTAATGGACACGGGCATATCAGGATATAAACTGCAAACTCCGTTTTACACGTGAGAAGCTTGGTGATCTGGTGGTCCAAGCTACTAAACCTGTCCTGATAAATTCTAGTGTTTATACCTTGGAGACATGATTTGCAGGTTTTACATTTGTAAAAGCCTGTGTTGGACTGTAGCCATGATGTTCTCTCAATAGTTTCAGGGTTCGTATCCACAAGAAGATCCCTCATCGAAGGAGCTCTACTGAACGTAAGCGAGGCACGTGTTGGTAATGAAGCACCAATGACTGGGTCATTGAGTACAATGGGCCAGTTGTGATTAATTATTTTATATATGTCTCTATGCTGCTTACTATATCCTGTGATAATCCTGAATGTATTGATCTTTACTACATCAGGGATGAGACTTAAACTCTCAATTGGAGAGCTTTGGCTGATAGCATCGGAGCTCAAAAGTTCCTCCCTGGTGTGCTGCATAGATTTGCTAATGGCACTGTCAATGACTTTCTTAGAATAGCCTCTTTCAAGAAATCTCATGCTGCTAGAGAGTTGCGCCGTGGTCAGATCTACTGGATTACTGCATACCCTTCTGATGCGTAGCATTTCCCCATAGGGGATGCTAGCTATCAGGTGGGCCGGGTGTGAGATCCTAGCATGTAATAATGTATTACCAGCAGTTTTTTTGCGGTAAAGTCTAGTTTCCAATACCCCTTTGAAAACATAGATTTCGGTGTCTAAGAATGTTACTGACGACTGGCTCATTGTTGCAGTGAAACTTAAATTATAATCATTACTGCTGATTTCTCCAATGAACTTTTTGGCCAAGTTCTCATCACCCCGCCAAACAATGAATAAGTCATCGATAAAACGATACCAAGCTACCACATTGTTGTTCATTACTTCATTGAATTGAGTTCTGAGGACCAGTTCCTCCCAAGCTCCCATCACTAAACAAGCGTAGCTTGGCGAAAAACTGGCCCCCATAGCTACACCCTGGAGTTGACGGTAGAGCAAATTATTAAACATGAATACGTTGTTGTTTAAACAGTACTGTAACATCTGCAATAGCATGGTATTGTGCTCATTGTCCTGGTCAACCCTTTGGTACAAAAAATGAGAGATTGCTTGAAGACCAGTCTCATGTTTAATGCTCGTATAGAGAGCTGTGACATCTAGCGCTAGCATCCAGTACCCGTCTTCCCATTTGATCTATTGTATCTTGTACAAGAAATCCCCTGTGTCCTGGATGTATGAGGGTAGTTGTTTGACAAAAGGTTGTAGGAAATAATCGATATATATCGAAGTTCTCTCCAGAAGACCCCCTCTGGCTGAGATTATTGGTCTGCCAGGGGGTTTGCTGATGTCCTTGTGTACTTTTGGGATAAAGTAAATGATAGGAGTTATAGGGTTATCCACTCTGAGGTACTTAAACTCCGCTTCTGTGATCAATTTTTTATTTTTCCATTTTATAAGTTTCAAGTGATAATCTTGTATCATACTTTTTAGGTCACTTGAATTAGACCTCATATAACATTCTCTGTCATTGAGTTGGGTGTAAGCTTCCTTCTCATAGAGTGATCGCTCCAAAAGTACCACATTGCCACCCTTATCACTTTGACGTATCACAATGTTCTTATTGTCCCCCAGTTTTCTTATTAGATTGTTGTATTGGATAGTTTGACGGTCATACTTATTCCTCTGAGTTACTGTTTTTTTGTAAAGTTTTTTGATTTGACTGACCGTATTTTCATGAAATATGTCTATGGCATCTCGTGGCATTATCGGGTTGAATGTTGATGGTGGTTTGAAAGGTGTCGTTGTTTGTTTGCCTCCCATTACGTTGGATTGATAACCCACTCCATCCGTTTCCCATAGTTCCAGGAGCTCAGTTGTTTGCGACATATCACTGGAGTCTATGTTGTCCTCTGTCTGACCGCAGGATTTCATGCTGTCAGTATTTTTGTTGAGTACAAAGTACTTGCGTAGTTTCAATTTTCTTACCGCCTTGTAAATGTCACACCTAGTTTTAGTGTAGTTCATATTGCTTGGCGGTACATAGGAGAGACCTAATTTGAGAATATCCTCCTCTTTATTAGTTAGATTGCAAGAACTGAGGTTGATAATGGTCTTGTCGGTCGATTTTGTATCTATTCTTTGGGCATCCATTGACCCCTGCCCCTCCTTCTGTTCGAGTAGGCACCGCCTCTTCCTCGCCCTCTGCCTGTGCCTGTTTTTGTAATTGATGTATTTTCTTCGTGTTGTTTTTGGGTCCGAGGTCTGAGCGACTGAAGTCTCTCCCGGTTTAAAAAACCAATTTCTCTCCCAGGGGACGGCTTGTTACTTTGCCTACTTGTGTCTCATCACGCATTTCAGTTTCAGATTCCGTGCCAGTCCCTGAACTCAATTCCGATACTGATGTTTCAGCTTCATTGGCTTTCCGGGTAAATCTCATCTTTGTTTGACCTGCACTGTTAGCCTTTCTCAGAGTATCAAATTTCTTCGAAAAAGTGAAAATTTGGCCCAAGTCATAATCATTTCTGTCCCTCTGAAATTTATAGGCTTTCCTTTCCATTATCCTGGTCTCCTCCTTTTTCAAGCGTGCTTTCATTTCGCTAGTTAATAGGTCCTTCTCTTCTTTAGTACCCATGGTTTCAATCTGTTCCTGAAGGGAAGCTATCTCAATAAGTAGTTTGGCTCTGTCGATCTCAGCATATTTGATGAGGATGAGTACAAGTCGACGCGAAGCGTCAAGGTTACTTTCCGCCCACTCCCTCATTAGATCCGGGTTTGGGTCCTCATAGCTTGGTGCTATCATAATTCTCAGTCCCCTCGGTATGCGATTGACTTCAATATAGCCTTGTAGAGATTTAGCTTCCCACCATTTTGCTTGCTCGCTCTTATGCTTTTTTTCTAAGGTCTTGAAAATTTCCTTCAGTGATTTGGTAGTGTTTGTTTCATCATTAATTCTTTCACGTGTGTTAAGGGTAATTGGGAGGCTGTCTGAAAACATCGAAGACGCCGCTGTTTCCCGGTCCCTCACGTTGTCAATCGACATGCCTGAATTCGAATGGGTCTAAGTAAGGCGACTTAATACCAATCAACTACTCTCGTTTCTGATATGCGCCTGTGCACCAAGGACTTTCCTCCCACTCACGCATAAACTCCCGCTTACTTTGGTGTCTCGGTTCCTTGAAAACTTCCTCCGAAGCGCCGCGTCCTCCGACTCGGTTCCCGTTGGCTGTTTCCAAACTCCGTGTGACTACCGCTTCACCGGGTGCTGTGGGGGTCCAATCGCCTTGCTCCTTCCGGAGTAACAAGTCCACCAAGAAAACTTGGAATCGGCTTCAGTGAATGGCGTTGACCTTTGATGGAAAGGGTCCCGTGTTGTGGCTTCCTGAAACCAAACCGCCACATATATCCAAAGAACGCTGGTGCGTGGAAGACGTGGTAGACATCTATGGCTCCAAAAACACTCGCGGACACGGACCTTAGGTAAAGTGCTTATTTTAATCGATTCGTGAGGCTGTCGTCATAACGTTTCGGCTCCCTGGAGCCTTGATCACATGACAACGTCAGTAAATTACAAAGACCAATAAATAGCCAGGATACAAAGTTCAAAGTGCACCGTTTGATAGCATGTGACCTTGGGTTTCATGAACATAGAGAAAATACTGTTACATTCACCCGGTATTGTGCAAAATACAGCAAATGGCTTGATCCCAACATACAGCAGGAAAAAGAAATTTTAAATGTGCAAATTGTCGCAATAATACATGATAATATGTTTTAAGACAATAAATAGATAAATAAGTTAAAATGAAAACATACAATCTATTTATAATTGTTAGTGTCACCCTTCTTGGAGAGGGCATAACCTGTAATCATGGCTTAAATGCCTGTTAAATATATGCCTGTAGCCCTAATTAAAACCAGACATTGGACTCCATTCTAATAGATACCAAATTGAAAAAACACAATTATGGCTTAAATGCCAAAAGCATCGCTCATCTAAGTGAATGACACACTGGTGTGTGTAAATTAGGGCCTTCAAGTAGGGGACTACAAACTGCTGTCTGTCTCTAAAGTTTAAGGGACGAAACCTGAATAAATAATAGCGGTCATATGCAAAAGATATGTATCAATAGGTCTCACATAAAATGTACCAAGGCTAAAATGGATTCATAAATAAATACTGATAAAATTATATGTGCAAATGTTGTGAAAGGGATAAAAAGGCAACTGAATGTCGTGTAATTCATCCAACGTTAATGTGTAACGATATAATATTGGATAACATTATCATCCCAAATCATTGCATACAGAGCAAGAAACACATGGTTGTCCAGGAACATAACACATAAGAAATCTCTCATTGATAAATTGTGAATGAAGTGGGACTTCAAGTATAATGAATGTAAAGCGGAGACAATGGAACATAGTTGGCGTTAAAATTGGTTCATCAGTAAAAGAGAATGTTCCAGAAATCAATTTCATATGGGCACATAACTCACATTCAAGGTAAACAAGTATAAAGGTCCTCAGTCGTGTTGAGCCCTTTCGGGTGTTTAGTATCAAGGCGTAGTATGTATTGGGTTTCTAATTTGCGCAGTTTCACTTCCCTATTGCCACCTCGTCTGCTCGCGTTGATAGCATCAATAACATAAAACTTGAGCTGGCGACTGTCACTGTTGTGGGACTCCCTGAAGTGTCTGGCCACTGGGTATGTGTTGTCCTGATTATTGATTGCCCTAAGGTGTTGAAGAATACGTTTATGCACCGGCAGTTTGGTGCTTCCCACATACCTTAATGGACACGGGCATATCAGGATATAAACTGCAAACTCCGTTTTACACGTGAGAAGCTTGGTGATCTGGTGGTCCAAGCTACTAAACCCGTCCTGATAAATTCTAGTGTTTATACCTTGGAGACATGATTTGCAGGTTTTACATTTGTAAAAGCCTGTGTTGGACTGTAGCCATGATGTTCTCTCAATAGTTTCAGGGTTCGTATCCACAAGAAGATCCCTCATCGAAGGAGCTCTACTGAACGTAAGCGAGGCACGTGTTGGTAATGAAGCACCAATGACTGGGTCATTGAGTACAATGGGCCAGTTGCGATTAATTATTTTGTATATGTCTCTATGCTGCTTACTATATCCTGTGATAATCCTGAATGTATTGATCTTTACTACATCAGGGATGAGACTTAAGCTCTCAATTGGAGAGCTTTGGCTGATAGCATAGGAGCTCAAAAGTTCCTCCCTGGTGTGCTGCATAGATTTGCTAATGGCACTGTCAATGACTTTCTTAGAATAGCCTCTTTCAAGAAATCTCATGCTGCTAGAGAGTTGCGCCGTGGTCAGATCTACTGGATTACTGCATACCCTTCTGATGCGTAGCATTTCCCCATAGGGGATGCTAGCTATCAGGTGGGCCGGGTGTGAGCTCCTAGCATGTAATAATGTATTACCAGCAGTTTTTTTGCGGTAAAGTCTAGTTTCCAATACCCCTTTGAAAACATAGATTTCGGTGTCTAAGAATGTTACTGACGACTGGCTCATTGTTGCAGTGAAACTTAAATTATAATCATTACTGCTGATTTCTCCAATGAACTTTTTGGCCAAGTTCTCATCACCCCGCCAAACAATGAATAAGTCATCGATAAAACGATACCAAGCTACCACATTGTTGTTCATTACTTCATTGAATTGAGTTCTGAGGACCAGTTCCTCCCAAGCTCCCATCACTAAACAAGCGTAGCTTGGTGAAAAACTGGCCCCCATAGCTACACCCTAGAGTTGATGGTAGAGCAAATTATTAAACATGAATACGTTGTTGTTTAAACAGTACTGTAACATCTGCAATAGCATGGTATTGTGCTCATTGTCCTGGTCACCCCTTTGGTACAAAAAATGAGAGATTGCTTGAAGACCAGTCTCATGTTTAATGCTCGTATAGAGAGCTGTGACATCTAGCGCTAGCATCCAATACCCGTCTTCCCATTTGATCTGTTGTATCTTGTACAAGAAATCCCCTGTGTCCTGGATGTATGAGGGTAGTTGTTTGACAAAAGGTTGTAGGAAATAATCGATATATATCGAAGTTCTCTCCAGAAGACCCCCTCTGGCTGAGATTATTGGTCTGCCAGGGGGTTTGCTGATGTCCTTGTGTACTTTTGGGATAAAGTAAATGATAGGAGTTATAGGGTTATCCACTCTGAGGTACTTAAACTCCGCTTCTGTGATCAATTTTTTATTTTTCCATTTTATAAGTTTCAAGTGATAATCTTGTATCATACTTTTTAGGTCACTTGAATAAGACCTCATATAACATTCTCTGTCATTGAGATGGGTGTAAGCTTCCTTCTCATAGAGTGATCGCTCCAAAAGTACCACATTGCCACCCTTATCACTTTGACGTATCACAATGTTCTTATTGTCCCCCAGTTTTCTTATTAGATTGTTGTATTGGATAGTTTGACGGTCATACTTATTCCTCTGAGTTACTGTTTTTTTGTAAAGTTTTTTGATTTGACTGACCGTATTTTCATGAAATATGTCTATGGCATCTCGTGGCATTATCGGGTTGAATGTTGATGGTGGTTTGAAAGGTGTCGTTGTTTGTTTGCCTCCCATTACGTTGGATTGATAACCCACTCCATCCGTTTCCCATAGTTCCAGGAGCTCAGTTGTTTGCGACATATCACTGGAGTCTATGTTGTCCTCTGTCTGACCGCTGGATTTCATGCTGTCAGTATTTTTGTTGAGTACAAAGTACTTGAGTAGTTTCAATTTTCTTACCGCCTTGTAAATGTCACACCTAGTTTTAGTGTAGTTCATATTGCTTGGCGGTACATAGGAGAGACCTAATTTGAGAATATCCTCCTCTTTATTAGTTAGATTGCAAGAACTGAGGTTGATAATGGTCTTGTCGGTCGATTTTGTATCTATTCTTTGGGCATCCATTGACCCCTGCCCCTCCTTCTGTTCGAGTAGGCACCGCCTCTTCCTCGCCCTCTGCCTGTGCCTGTTTTTGTAATTGATGTATTTTCTTCGTGTTGTTTTTGGGTCCGAGGTCTGAGCGACTGAAGTCTCTCCCGGTTTAAAAAACCAATTTCTCTCCCAGGGGACGGCTTGTTACTTTGCCTTACTTGTGTCTCATCACGCATTTCAGTTTCAGATTCCGTGCCAGTCCCTGAACTCAATTCCGATACTGATGTTTCAGCTTCATTGGCTTTCCGGGTAAATCTCATCTTTGTTTGACCTGCACTGTTAGCCTTTCTCAGAGTATCAAATTTCTTCGAAAAAGTGAAAATTTGGCCCAAGTCATAATCATTTCTGTCCCTCTGAAATTTATAGGCTTTCCTTTCCATTATCCTGGTCTCCTCCTTTTTCAAGCGTGCTTTCATTTCGCTAGATAATAGGTCCTTCTCTTCTTTAGTACCCATGGTTTCAATCTGTTCCTGAAGGGAAGCTATCTCAATAAGTAGTTTGGCTCTGTCGATCTCAGCATATTTGATGAGGATGAGTACAAGTCGACGCGAAGCGTCAAGGTTACTTTCCGCCCACTCCCTCATTAGATCCGGGTTTGGGTCCTCATAGCTTGGTGCTATCATAATTCTCAGTCCCCTCGGTATGCGATTGACTTCAATATAGCCTTGTAGAGATTTAGCTTCCCACCATTTTGCTTGCTCGCTCTTATGCTTTTTTTCTAAGGTCTTGAAAATTTCCTTCAGTGATTTGGTAGTGTTTGTTTCATCATTAATTCTTTCACGTGTGTTAAGGGTAATTGGGAGGCTGTCTGAAAACATCGAAGACGCCGCTGTTTCCCGGTCCCTCACGTTGTCAATCGACATGCCTGAATTCGAATGGGTCTAAGTAAGGCGACTTAATACCAATCAACTACTCTCGTTTCTGATATGCGCCTGTGCACCAAGGACTTTCCTCCCACTCACGCATAAACTCCCGCTTACTTTGGTGTCTCGGTTCCTTGAAAACTTCCTCCGAAGCGCCGCGTCCTCCGACTCGGTTCCCGTTGGCTGTTTCCAAACTCCGTGTGACTACCGCTTCACCGGGTGCTGTGGGGGTCCAATTGCCTTGCTCCTTCCGGAGTAACAAGTCCACCAAGAAAACTTGGAATCGGCTTCAGTGAATGGCGTTGACCTTTGATGGAAAGGGTCCCGTGTTGTGGCTTCCTGAAACCAAACCGCCACATATATCCAAAGAACGCTGGTGCGTGGAAGACGTGGTAGACATCTATGGCTCCAAAAACACTCGCGGACACGGACCTTAGGTAAAGTGCTTATTTTAATCGATTCGTGAGGCTGTCGTCATAACGTTTCGGCTCCCTGGAGCCTTGATCACATGACAACGTCAGTAAATTACAAAGACCAATAAATAGCCAGGGTACAAAGTTCAAAGTGCACCGTTTGATAGCATGTGACCTTGGGTTTCATGAACATAGAGAAAATACTGTTACATTCACCCGGTATTGTGCAAAATACAGCAAATGGCTTGATCCCAACATACAGCACGAAAAAGAAATTTTAAATGTGCAAATTGTCGCAATAATACATGATAATATGTTTTAAGACAATAAATAGATAAATAAGTTAAAATAAAAACATACAATCTATTTATAATTGTTAGTGTCACCCTTCTTGGAGAGGGCATAACCTGTAATCATGGCTTAAATGCCTGTTAAATATATGCCTGTAGCCCTAATTAAAACCAGACATTGGACTCCATTCTAATAGATACCAAATTGAAAAAACACAATTATGGCTTAAATGCCAAAAGCATCGCTCATCTAAGTGAATGACACACTGGTGTGTGTAAATTAGGGCCTTCAAGTAGGGGACTACAAACTGCTGTCTGTCTCTAAAGTTTAAGGGACGAAACCTGAATAAATAATAGCGGTCATATGCAAAAGATATGTATCAATAGGTCTCACATAAAATGTACCAAGGCTAAAATGGATTCATAAATAAATACTGATAAAATTATATGTGCAAATGTTGTGAAAGGGATAAAAAGGCAACTGAATGTCGTGTAATTCAGCCAACGTTAATGTGTAACGATATAATATTGGATAACATTATCATCCCAAATCATTGCATACAGAGCAAGAAACACATGGTTGTCCAGGAATATAACACATGAGAAATCTCTCATTGATAAATTGTGAATGAAGTGGGACTTCAAGTATAATGAATGTAAAGCAGAGACAATGGAACATAGTTGGCGTTAAAATTGGTTCATCAGTAAAAGAGAATGTTCCAGAAATCAATTTCATATGGGCACATAACTCACATTCAAGGTAAACAAGTATAAAGGTCCTCAGTCGTGTTGAGCCCTTTCGGGTGTTTAGTATCAAGGCGTAGTATGTATTGGGTTTCTAATTTGCGCAGTTTCACTTCCCTATTGCCACCTCGTCTGCTCGCGTTGATAGCATCAATAACATAAAACTTGAGCTGGCGACTGTCACTGTTGTGGGACTCCCTGAAGTGTCTGGCCACTGGGTATGTGTTGTCCTGATTATTGATTGCCCTAAGGTGTTGAAGAATACGTTTATGCACCGGCAGTTTGGTGCTTCCCACATACCTTAATGGACACGGGCATATCAGGATATAAACTGCAAACTCCGTTTTACACGTGAGAAGCTTGGTGATCTGGTGGTCCAAGCTACTAAACCCGTCCTGATAAATTCTAGTGTTTATACCTTGGAGACATGATTTGCAGGTTTTACATTTGTAAAAGCCTGTGTTGGACAGTAGCCATGATGTTCTCTCAATAGTTTCAGGGTTCGTATCCACAAGAAGATCCCTCATCGAAGGAGCTCTACTGAACGTAAGCGAGGCACGTGTTGGTAATGAAGCACCAATGACTGGGTCATTGAGTACAATGGGCCAGTTGCGATTAATTATTTTATATATGTCTCTATGCTGCTTACTATATCCTGTGATAATCCTGAATGTATTGATCTTTACTACATCAGGGATGAGACTTAAGCTCTCAATTGGAGAGCTTTGGCTGATAGCATAGGAGCTCAAAAGTTCCTCCCTGGTGTGCTGCATAGATTTGCTAATGGCACTGTCAATGACTTTCTTAGAATAGCCTCTTTCAAGAAATCTCATGCTGCTAGAGAGTTGCGCCGTGGTCAGATCTACTGGATTACTGCATACCCTTCTGATGCGTAGCATTTCCCCATAGGGGATGCTAGCTATCAGGTGGGCCGGGTGTGAGCTCCTAGCATGTAATAATGTATTACCAGCAGTTTTTTTGCGGTAAAGTCTAGTTTCCAATACCCCTTTGAAAACATAGATTTCGGTGTCTAAGAATGTTACTGACGACTGGCTCATTGTTGCAGTGAAACTTAAATTATAATCATTACTGCTGATTTCTCCAATGAACTTTTTGGCCAAGTTCTCATCACCCCGCCAAACAATGAATAAGTCATCGATAAAACGATACCAAGCTACCACATTGTTGTTCATTACTTCATTGAATTGAGTTCTGAGGACCAGTTCCTCCCAAGCTCCCATCACTAAACAAGCGTAGCTTGGCGAAAAACTGGCCCCCATAGCTACACCCTGGAGTTGACGGTAGAGCAAATTATTAAACATGAATACGTTGTTGTTTAAACAGTACTGTAACATCTGCAATAGCATGGTATTGTGCTTATTGTCCTGGTCACCCCTTTGGTACAAAAAATGAGAGATTGCTTGAAGACCAGTCTCATGTTTAATGCTCGTATAGAGAGCTCTGACATCTAGCGCTAGCATCCAGTACCCGTCTTCCCATTTGGTCTGTTGTATCTTGTACAAGAAATCCCCTGTGTCCTCGATGTATGAGGGTAGTTCTTTGACAAAAGGTTGTAGGAAATAATCGATATATATCGAAGTTCTCTCCAGAAGACCCCCTCTGGCTGAGATTATTGGTCTGCCAGGGGGTTTGCTGATGTCCTTGTGTACTTTTGGGATAAAGTAAATGATAGGAGTTATAGGGTTATCCACTCTGAGGTACTTAAACTCCGCTTCTGTGATCAATTTTTTATTTTTCCATTTTATAAGTTTTAAGTGATAATCTTGTATCATACTTTTTAGGTCACTTGAATTAGACCTCATATAACATTCTCTGTCATTGAGTTGGGTGTAAGCTTCCTTCTCATAGAGTGATCGCTCCAAAAGTACCACATTGCCACCCTTATCACTTTGACGTATCACAATGTTCTTATTGTCCCCCAGTTTTCTTATTAGATTGTTGTATTGGATAGTTTGACGGTCATACTTATTCCTCTGAGTTACTGTTTTTTTGTAAAGTTTTTTGATTTGACTGACCGTATTTTCATGAAATATGTCTATGGCATCTCGTGGCATTATCGGGTTGAATGTTGATGGTGGTTTGAAAGGTGTCGTTGTTTGTTTGCCTCCCATTACGTTGGATTGATAACCCACTCCATCCGTTTCCCATAGTTCCAGGAGCTCAGTTGTTTGCGACATATCACTGGAGTCTATGTTGTCCTCTGTCTGACCGCTGGATTTCATGCTGTCAGTATTTTTGTTGAGTACAAACTACTTGCGTAGTTTCAATTTTCTTACCGCCTTGTAAATGTCACACCTAGTTTTAGTGTAGTTCATATTGCTTGGCGGTACATAGGAGAGACCTAATTTGAGAATATCCTCCTCTTTATTAGTTAGATTGCAAGAACTGAGGTTGATAATGGTCTTGTCGGTCGATTTTGTATCTATTCTTTGGGCATCCATTGACCCCTGCCCCTCCTTCTGTTCGAGTAGGCACCGCCTCTTCCTCGCCCTCTGCCTGTGCCTGTTTTTGTAATTGATGTATTTTCTTCGTGTTGTTTTTGGGTCCGAGGTCTGAGCGACTGAAGTCTCTCCCGGTTTAAAAAAACAATTTCTCTCCCAGGGGACGGCTTGTTACTTTGCCTTACTTGTGTCTCATCACGCATTTCAGTTTCAGATTCCGTGCCAGTCCCTGAACTCAATTCCGATACTGATGTTTCAGCTTCATTGGCTTTCCGGGTAAATCTCATCTTTGTTTGACCTGCACTGTTAGCCTTTCTCAGAGTATCAAATTTCTTCAAAAAAGTGAAAATTTGGCCCAAGTCATAATCATTTCTGTCCCTCTGAAATTTATAGGCTTTCCTTTCCATTATCCTGGTCTCCTCCTTTTTCAAGCGTGCTTTCATTTCGCTAGTTAATAGGTCCTTCTCTTCTTTAGTACCCATGGTTTCAATCTGTTCCTGAAGGGAAGCTATCTCAATAAGTAGTTTGGCTCTGTCGATCTCAGCATATTTGATGAGGATGAGTACAAGTCGACGCGAAGCGTCAAGGTTACTTTCCGCCCACTCCCTCATTAGATCCGGGTTTGGGTCCTCATAGCTTGGTGCTATCATAATTCTCAGTCCCCTCGGTATGCGATTGACTTCAATATAGCCTTGTAGAGATTTAGCTTCCCACCATTTTGCTTGCTCGCTCTTATGCTTTTTTTCTAAGGTCTGGAAAATTTCCTTCAGTGATTTGGTAGTGTTTGTTTCATCATTAATTCTTTCACGTGTGTTAAGGGTAATTGGGAGGCTGTCTGAAAACATCGAAGACGCCGCTGTTTCCCGGTCCCTCACGTTGTCAATCGACATGCCTGAATTCGAATGGGTCTAAGTAAGGCGACTTAATACCAATCAACTACTCTCGTTTCTGATATGCGCCTGTGCACCAAGGACTTTCCTCCCACTCACGCATAAACTCCCGCTTACTTTGGTGTCTCGGTTCCTTGAAAACTTCCTCCGAAGCGGCGCGTCCTCCGACTCGGTTCCCGTTGGCTGTTTCCAAACTCCGTGTGACTACCGCTTCACCGGGTGCTGTGGGGGTCCAATCGCCTTGCTCCTTCCGGAGTAACAAGTCCACCAAGAAAACTTGGAATCGGCTTCAGTGAATGGCGTTGACCTTTGATGGAAAGGGTCCCGTGTTGTGGCTTCCTGAAACCAAACCGCCACATATATCCAAAGAACGATGGTGCGTGGAAGACGTGGTAGACATCTATGGCTCCAAAAACACTCGCGGACACGGACCTTAGGTAAAGTGCTTATTTTAATCGATTCGTGAGGCTGTCGTCATAACGTTTCGGCTCCCTGGAGCCTTGATCACATGACAACGTCAGTAAATTACAAAGACCAATAAATAGCCAGGGTACAAAGTTCAAAGTGCACCGTTTGATAGCATGTGACCTTGGGTTTCATGAACATAGAGAAAATACTGTTACATTCACCCGGTATTGTGCAAAATACAGCAAATGGCTTGATCCCAACATACAGCAGGAAAAAGAAATTTTAAATGTGCAAATTGTCGCAATAATACATGATAATATGTTTTAAGACAATAAATAGATAAATAAGTTAAAATAAAAACATACAATCTATTTATAATTGTTAGTGTCACCCTTCTTGGAGAGGGCATAACCTGTAATCATGGCTTAAATGCCTGTTAAATATATGCCTGTAGCCCTAATTAAAACCAGACATTGGACTCCATTCTAATAGATACCAAATTGAAAAAACACAATTATGGCTTAAATGCCAAAAGCATCGCTCATCTAAGTGAATGACACACTGGTGTGTGTAAATTAGGGCCTTCAAGTAGGGGACTACAAACTGCTGTCTGTCTCTAAAGTTTAAGGGACGAAACCTGAATAAATAATAGCGGTCATATGCAAAAGATATGTATCAATAGGTCTCACATAAAATGTACCAAGGCTAAAATGGATTCATAAATAAATACTGATAAAATTATATGTGCAAATGTTGTGAAAGGGATAAAAAGGCAACTGAATGTCGTGTAAAACATCCAACGTTAATGTGTAACGATATAATATTGGATAACATTATCATCCCAAATCATTGCATACAGAGCAAGAAACACATGGTTGTCCAGGAACATAACACATAAGAAATCTCTCATTGATAAATTGTGAATGAAGTGGGACTTCAAGTATAATGAATGTAAAGCAGAGACAATGGAACATAGTTGGCGTTAAAATTGGTTCATCAGTAAAAGAGAATGTTCCAGAAATCAATTTCATATGGGCACATAACTCACATTCAAGGTAAACAAGTATAAAGGTCCTCAGTCGTGTTGAGCCCTTTCGGGTGTTTAGTATCAAGGCGTAGTATGTATTGGGTTTCTAATTTGCGCAGTTTCACTTCCCTATTGCCACCTCGTCTGCTCGCGTTGATAGCATCAATAACATAAAACTTGAGCTGGCGACTGTCACTGTTGTGGGACTCCCTGAAGTGTCTGGCCACTGGGTATGTGTTGTCCTGATTATTGATTGCCCTAAGGTGTTGAAGAATACGTTTATGCACCGGCAGTTTGGTGCTTCCCACATACCTTAATGGACACGGGCATATCAGGATATAAACTGCAAACTCCGTTTTACACGTGAGAAGCTTGGTGATCTGGTGGTCCAAGCTACTAAACCCGTCCTGATACATTCTAGTGTTTATACCTTGGAGACATGATTTGCAGGTTTTACATTTGTAAAAGCCTGTGTTGGACAGTAGCCATGATGTTCTCTCAATAGTTTCAGGGTTCGTATCCACAAGAAGATCCCTCATCGAAGGAGCTCTACTGAACGTAAGCGAGGCACGTGTTGGTAATGAAGCACCAATGACTGGGTCATTGAGTACAATGGGCCAGTTGTGATTAATTATTTTATATATGTCTCTATGCTGCTTACTATATCCTGTGATAATCCTGAATGTATTGATCTTTACTACATCAGGGATGAGACTTAAGCTCTCAATTGGAGAGCTTTGGCTGATAGCATAGGAGCTCAAAAGTTCCTCCCTGGTGTGCTGCATAGATTTGCTAATGGCACTGTCAATGACTTTCTTAGAATAGCCTCTTTCAAGAAATCTCATGCTGCTAGAGAGTTGCGCCGTGGTCAGATCTACTGGATTACCGCATACCCTTCTGATGCGTAGCATTTCCCCATAGGGGATGCTAGCTATCAGGTGGGCCGGGTGTGAGCTCCTAGCATGTAATAATGTATTACCAGCAGTTTTTTTGCGGTAAAGTCTAGTTCCCAATACCCCTTTGAAAACATAGATTTCGGTGTCTAAGAATGTTACTGACGACTGGCTCATTGTTGCAGTGAAACTTAAATTATAATCATTACTGCTGATTTCTCCAATGAACTTTTTGGCCAAGTTCTCATCACCCCGCCAAACAATGAATAAGTCATCGATAAAACGATACCAAGCTACCACATTGTTGTTCATTACTTCATTGAATTGAGTTCTGAGGACCAGTTCCTCCCAAGCTCCCATCACTAAACAAGCGTACCTTGGCGAAAAACTGGCCCCCATAGCTACACCCTGGAGTTGACGGTAGAGCAAATTATTAAACATGAATACGTTGTTGTTTAAACAGTACTGTAACATCTGCAATAGCATGGTATTGTGCTCATTGTCCTGGTCACCCCTTTGGAACAAAAAATGAGAGATTGCTTGAAGACCAGTCTCATGTTTAATGCTCGTATAGAGAGCTGTGACATCTAGCGCTAGCATCCAGTACCCGTCTTCCCATTTGATCTGTTGTATCTTGTACAAGAAATCCCCTGTGTCCTGGATGTATGAGGGTAGTTGTTTGACAAAAGGTTGTAGGAAATAATCGATATATATCGAAGTTCTCTCCAGAAGACCCCCTCTGGCTGAGATTATTGGTCTGCCAGGGGGTTTGCTGATGTCCTTGTGTACTTTTCGGATAAAGTAAATGATAGGAGTTATAGGGTTATCCACTCTGAGGTACTTAAACTCCGCTTCTGTGATCAATTTTTTATTTTTCCATTTTATAAGTTTTAAGTGATAATCTTGTATCATACTTTTTAGGTCACTTGAATTAGACCTCATATAACATTCTCTGTCATTGAGTTGGGTGTAAGCTTCCTTCTCATAGAGTGATCGCTCCAAAAGTACCACATTGCCACCCTTATCACTTCGACGTATCAAAATGTTCTTATTGTCCCCCAGTTTTCTTATTAGATTGTTGTATTGGATAGTTTGACGGTCATACTTATTCCTCTGAGTTACTGTTTTTTTGTAAAGTTTTTTGATTTGACTGACCGTATTTTCATGAAATATGTCTATGGCATCTCGTGGCATTATCGGGTTGAATGTTGATGGTGGTTTGAAAGGTGTCGTTGTTTGTTTGCCTCCCATTACGTTGGATTGATAACCCACTCCATCCGTTTCCCATAGTTCCAGGAGCTCAGTTGTTTGCGACATATCACTGGAGTCTATGTTGTCCTCTGTCTGACCGCTGGATTTCATGCTGTCAGTATTTTTGTTGAGTACAAAGTACTTGCGTAGTTTCAATTTTCTTACCGCCTTGTAAATGTCACACCTAGTTTTAGTGTAGTTCATATTGCTTGGCGGTACATAGGAGAGACCTAATTTGAGAATATCCTCCTCTTTATTAGTTAGATTGCAAGAACTGAGGTTGATAATGGTCTTGTCGGTCGATTTTGTATCTATTCTTTGGGCATCCATTGACCCCTGCCCCTCCTTCTGTTCGAGTAGGCACCGCCTCTTCCTCGCCCTCTGCCTGTGCCTGTTTTTGTAATTGATGTATTTTCTTCGTGTTGTTTTTGGGTCCGAGGTCTGAGCGACTGAAGTCTCTCCCGGTTTAAAAAACCAATTTCTCTCCCAGGGGACGGCTTGTTACTTTGCCTTACTTGTGTCTCATCAAGCATTTCAGTTTCAGATTCCGTGCCAGTCCCCGAACTCAATTCCGATACTGATGTTTCAGCTTCATTGGCTTTCCGGGTAAATCTCATCTTTGTTTGACCTGCACTGTTAGCCTTTCTCAGAGTATCAAATTTCTTCGAAAAAGTGAAAATTTGGCCCAAGTCATAATCATTTCTGTCCCTCTGAAATTTATAGGCTTTCCTTTCCATTATCCTGGTCTCCTCCTTTTTCAAGCGTGCTTTCATTTCGCTAGTTAATAGGTCCTTCTCTTCTTTAGTACCCATGGTTTCAATCTGTTCCTGAAGGGAAGCTATCTCAATAAGTAGTTTGGCTCTGTCGATCTCAGCATATTTGATGAGGATGAGTACAAGTCGACGCGAAGCGTCAAGGTTACTGTCCGCCCACTCCCTCATTAGATCCGGGTTTGGGTCCTCATAGCTTGGTGCTATCATAATTCTCAGTCCCCTCGGTATGCGATTGACTTCAATATAGCCTTGTAGAGATTTAGCTTCCCACCATTTTGCTTGCTCGCTCTTATGCTTTTTTTCTAAGGTCTTGAAAATTTCCTTCAGTGATTTGGTAGTGTTTGTTTCATCATTAATTCTTTCACGTGTGTTAAGGGTAATTGGGAGGCTGTCTGAAAACATCGAAGACGCCGCTGTTTCCCGGTCCCTCACGTTGTCAATCGACATGCCTGAATTCGAATGGGTCTAAGTAAGGCGACTTAATACCAATCAACTACTCTCTTTTCTGATATGCGCCTGTGCACCAAGGACTTTCCTCCCACTCACGCATAAACTCCCGCTTACTTTGGTGTCTCGGTTCCTTGAAAACTTCCTCCGAAGCGCCGCGTCCTCCGACTCGGTTCCCGTTGGCTGTTTCCAAACTCCGTGTGACTACCGCTTCACCGGGTGCTGTGGGGGTCCAATCGCCTTGCTCCTTCCGGAGTAACAAGTCCACCAAGAAAACTTGGAATCGGCTTCAGTGAATGGCGTTGACCTTTGATGGAAAGGGTCCCGTGTTGTGGCTTCCTGAAACCAAACCGCCACATATATCCAAAGAACGCTGGTGCGTGGAAGACGTGGTAGACATCTATGGCTCCAAAAACACTCGCGGACACGGACCTTAGGTAAAGTGCTTATTTTAATCGATTCGTGAGGCTGTCGTCATAACGTTTCGGCTCCCTGGAGCCTTGATCACATGACAACGTCAGTAAATTACAAAGACCAATAAATAGGCAGGGTACAAAGTTCAAAGTGCACCGTTTGATAGCATGTGACCTTGGGTTTCATGAACATAGAGAAAATACTGTTACATTCACCCGGTATTGTGCAAAATACAGCAAATGGCTTGATCCCAACATACAGCAGGAAAAAGAAATTTTAAATGTGCAAATTGTCGCAATAATACATGATAATATGTTTTAAGACAATAAATAGATAAATAAGTTAAAATGAAAACATACAATCTATTAATAATTGTTAGTGTCACCCTTCTTGGAGAGGGCATAACCTGTAATCATGGCTTAAATGCCTGTTAAATATATGCCTGTAGCCCTAATTAAAACCAGACATTGGACTCCATTCTAATAGATACCAAATTGAAAAAACACAATTATGGCTTAAATGCCAAAAGCATCGCTCATCTAAGTGAATGACACACTGGTGTGTGTAAATTAGGGCCTTCAAGTAGGGGACTACAAACTGCTGTCTGTCTCTAAAGTTTAAGGGACGAAACCTGAATAAATAATAGCGGTCATATGCAAAAGATATGTATCAATAGGTCTCACATAAAATGTACCAAGGCTAAAATGGATTCATAAATAAATACTGATAAAATTATATGTGCAAATGTTGTGAAAGGGATAAAAAGGCAACTGAATGTCGTGTAAAACATCCAACGTTAATGTGTAACGATATAATATTGGATAACATTATCATCCCAAATCATTGCATACAGAGCAAGAAACACATGGTTGTCCAGGAACATAACACATAAGAAATCTCTCATTGATAAATTGTGAATGAAGTGGGACTTCAAGTATAATGAATGTAAAGCGGAGACAATGGAACATAGTTGGCGTTAAAATTGGTTCATCAGTAAAAGAGAATGTTCCAGAAATCAATTTCATATGGGCACATAACTCACATTCAAGGTAAACAAGTATAAAGGTCCTCAGTCGTGTTGAGCCCTTTCGGGTGTTTAGTATCAAGGCATAGTATGTATTGGGTTTCTAATTTGCGCAGTTTCACTTCCCTATTGCCACCTCGTCTGCTCGCGTTGATAGCATCAATAACATAAAACTTGAGCTGGCGACTGTCACTGTTGTGGGACTCCCTGAAGTGTCTGGCCACTGGGTATGTGTTGTCCTGATTATTGATTGCCCTAAGGTGTTGAAGAATACGTTTATGCACCGGCAGTTTGGTGCTTCCCACATACCTTAATGGACACGGGCATATCAGGATATAAACTGCAAACTCCGTTTTACACGTGAGAAGCTTGGTGATCTGGTGGTCCAAGCTACTAAACCCGTCCTGATAAATTCTAGTGTTTATACCTTGGAGACATGATTTGCAGGTTTTACATTTGTAAAAGCCTGTGTTGGACTGTAGCCATGATGTTCTCTCAATAGTTTCAGGGTTCGTATCCACAAGAAGATCCCTCATCGAAGGAGCTCTACTGAACGTAAGCGAGGCACGTGTTGGTAATGAAGCACCAATGACTGGGTCATTGAGTACAATGGGCCAGTTGTGATTAATTATTTTATATATGTCTCTATGCTGCTTACTATATCCTGTGATAATCCTGAATGTATTGATCTTTACTACATCAGGGATGAGACTTAAGCTCTCAATTGGAGAGCTTTGGCTGATAGCATAGGAGCTCAAAAGTTCCTCCCTGGTGTGCTGCATAGATTTGCTAATGGCACTGTCAATGACTTTCTTAGAATAGCCTCTTTCAAGAAATCTCATGCTGCTAGAGAGTTGCGCCGTGGTCAGATCTACTGGATTACCGCATACCCTTCTGATGCGTAGCATTTCCCCATAGGGGATGCTAGCTATCAGGTGGGCCGGGTGTGAGCTCCTAGCATGTAATAATGTATTACCAGCAGTTTTTTTGCGGTAAAGTCTAGTTTCCAATACCCCTTTGAAAACATAGATTTCGGTGTCTAAGAATGTTACTGACGACTGGCTCATTGTTGCAGTGAAACTTAAATTATAATCATTACTGCTGATTTCTCCAATGAACTTTTTGGCCAAGTTCTCATCACCCCGCCAAACAATGAATAAGTCATCGATAAAACGATACCAAGCTACCACATTGTTGTTCATTACTTCATTGAATTGAGTTCTGAGGACCAGTTCCTCCCAAGCTCCCATCACTAAACAAGCGTAGCTTGGCGAAAAACTGGCCCCCATAGCTACACCCTGGAGTTGACGGTAGAGCAAATTATTAAACATGAATACGTTGTTGTTTAAACAGTACTGTAACATCTGCAATAGCATGGTATTGTGCTCATTGTCCTGGTCACCCCTTTGGTACAAAAAATGAGAGATTGCTTGAAGACCAGTCTCATGTTTAATGATCGTATAGAGAGCTGTGACATCTAGCGCTAGCATCCAGTACCCGTCTTCCCATTTGATCTGTTGTATCTTGTACAAGAAATCCCCTGTGTCCTGGATGTATGAGGGTAGTTGTTTGACAAAAGGTTGTAGGAAATAATCGCTATATATCGAAGTTCTCTCCAGAAGACCCCCTCTGGCTGAGATTATTGGTCTGCCAGGGGGTTTGCTGATGTCCTTGTGTACTTTTGGGATAAAGTAAATGATAGGAGTTATAGGGTTATCCACTCTGAGGTACTTAAACTCCGCTTCTGTGATCAATTTTTTATTTTTCCATTTTATAAGTTTTAAGTGATAATCTTGTATCATACTTTTTAGGTCACTTGAATTAGACCTCATATAACATTCTCTGTCATTGAGTTGGGTGTAAGCTTCCTTCTCATAGAGTGATCGCTCCAAAAGTACCACATTGCCACCCTTATCACTTTGACGTATCACAATGTTCTTATTGTCCCCCAGTTTTCTTATTAGATTGTTGTATTGGATAGTTTGACGGTCATACTTATTCCTCTGAGTTACTGTTTTTTGTAAAGTTTTTTGATTTGGCTGACCATATTTTCATGAAATATGTCTATGGCATCTCGTGGCATTATCGGGTTGAATGTTGATGGTGTTTTGAAAGGTGTCGTTGTTTGTTTGCCTCCCATTACGTTGGATTGATAACCCACTCCATCCGTTTCCCATAGTTCCAGGAGCTCAGTTGTTTGCGACATATCACTGGAGTCTATGTTGTCCTCTGGCTGACCGCTGGATTTCATGCTGTCAGTATTTTTGTTGAGTACAAAGTACTTGCGTAGTTTCAATTTTCTTACCGCCTTGTAAATGTCACACCTAGTTTTAGTGTAGTTCATATTGCTTGGCGGTACATAGGAGAGACCTAATTTGAGAATATCCTCCTCTTTATTAGTTAGATTGCAAGAACTGAGGTTGATAATGGTCTTGTCGGTCGATTTTGTATCTATTCTTTGGGCATCCATTGACCCCTGCCCCTCCTTCTGTTCGAGTAGGCACCGCCTCTTCCTCGCCCTCTGCCTGTGCCTGTTTTTGTAATTGATGTATTTTCTTTGTGTTGTTTTTGGGTCCGAGGTCTGAGCGACTGAAGTCTCTCCCGGTTTAAAAAACCAATTTCTCTCCCAGGGGACGGCTTGTTACTTTGCCTTACTTGTGTCTCATCACGCATTTCAGTTTCAGATTCCGTGCCAGTCCCTGAACTCAATTCCGATACTGATGTTTCAGCTTCATTGGCTTTCCGGGTAAATCTCATCTTTGTTTGACCTGCACTGTTAGCCTTTCTCAGAGTATCAAATTTCTTCGAAAAAGTGAAAATTTGGCCCAAGTCATAATCATTTCTGTCCCTCTGAAATTTATAGGCTTTCCTTTCCATTATCCTGGTCTCCTCCTTTTTCAAGCGTGCTTTCATTTCGCTAGTTAATGGGTCCTTCTCTTCTTTAGTACCCATGGTTTCAATCTGTTCCTGAAGGGAAGCTATCTCAATAAGTAGTTTGGCTCTGTCGATCTCAGCATATTTGATGAGGATGAGAGCAAGTCGACGCGAAGCGTCAAGGTTACTTTCCGCCCACTCCCTCATTAGATCCGGGTTTGGGTCCTCATAGCTTGGTGCTATCATAATTCTCAGTCCCCTCGGTATGCGATTGACTTCAATATAGCCTTGTAGAGATTTAGCTTCCCACCATTTTGCTTGCTCGCTCTTATGCTTTTTTTCTAAGGTCTTGAAAATTTCCTTCAGTGATTTGGTAGTGTTTGTTTCATCATTAATTCTTTCACGTGTGTTAAGGGTAATTGGGAGGCTGTCTGAAAACATCGAAGACGCCGCTGTTTCCCGGTCCCTCATGTTGTCAATCGACATGCCTGAATTCGAATGGGTCTAAGTAAGGCGACTTAATACCAATCAACTACTCTCGTTTCTGATATGCGCCTGTGCACCAAGGACTTTCCTCCCACTCACGCATAAACTCCCGCTTACTTTGGTGTCTCGGTTCCTTGAAAACTTCCTCCGAAGCGCCGCGTCCTCCGACTCGGTTCCCGTTGGCTGTTTCCAAACTCCGTGTGACTACCGCTTCACCGGGTGCTGTGGGGGTCCAATCGCCTTGCTCCTTCCGGAGTAACAAGTCCACCAAGAAAACTTGGAATCGGCGTCAGTGAATGGCGTTGACCTTTGATGGAAAGGGTCCCGTGTTGTGGCTTCCTGAAACCAAACCGCCACATATATCCAAAGAACGCTGGTGCGTGGAAGACGTGGTAGACATCTATGGCTCCAAAAACACTCGCGGACACGGACCTTAGGTAAAGTGCTTATTTTAATCGATTCGTGAGGCTGTCATCATAACGTTTCGGCTCCCTGGAGCCTTGATCACATGACAACGTCAGTAAATTACAAAGACCAATAAATAGCCAGGGTACAAAGTTCAAAGTGCACCGTTTGATAGCATGTGACCTTGGGTTTCATGAACATAGAGAAAATACTGTTACATTCACCCGGTATTGTGCAAAATACAGCAAATGGCTTGATCCCAACATACAGCAGGAAAAAGAAATTTTAAATGTGCAAATTGTCGCAATAATACATGATAATATGTTTTAAGACAATAAATAGATAAATAAGTTAAAATGAAAACATACAATCTATTTATAATTGTTAGTGTCACCCTTCTTGGAGAGGGCATAACCTGTAATCATGGCTTAAATGCCTGTTAAATATATGCCTGTAGCCCTAATTAAAACCAGACATTGGACTCCATTCTAATAGATACCAAATTGAAAAAACACAAATATGGCTTAAATGCCAAAAGCATCGCTCATCTAAGTGAATGACACACTGGTGTGTGTAAATTAGGGCCTTCAAGTAGGGGACTACAAACTGCTGTCTGTCTCTAAAGTTTAAGGGACGAAACCTGAATAAATAATAGCGGTCATATGCAAAAGATATGTATCAATAGGTCTCACATAAAATGTACCAAGGCTAAAATGGATTCATAAATAAATACTGATAAAATTATATGTGCAAATGTTGTGAAAGGGATAAAAAGGCAACTGAATATCGTGTAATTCATCCAACGTTAATGTGTAACGATATAATATTGGATAACATTATCATCCCAAATCATTGCATACAGAGCAAGAAACACATGGTTGTCCAGGAACATAACACATAAGAAATCTCTCATTGATAAATTGTGAATGAAGTGGGACTTCAAGTATAATGAATGTAAAGCGGAGACAATGGAACATAGTTGGCGTTAAAATTGGTTCATCAGTAAAAGAGAATGTTCCAGAAATCAATTTCATATGGGCACATAACTCACATTCAAGGTAAACAAGTATAAAGGTCCTCAGTCGTGTTGAGCCCTTTCGGGTGTTTAGTATCAAGGCGTAGTATGTATTGGGTTTCTAATTTGCGCAGTTTCACTTCCCTATTGCCACCTCGTCTGCTCGCGTTGATAGCATCAATAACATAAAACTTGAGCTGGCGACTGTCACTGTTGTGGGACTCCCTGAAGTGTCTGGCCACTGGGTATGTGTTGTCCTGATTATTGATTGCCCTAAGGTGTTGAAGAATACGTTTATGCAAAAGCAGTTTGGTGCTTCCCACATACCTTAATAAACACGGGCATATCAGGATATAAACTGCAAACTCCGTTTTACACGTGAGAAGCTTGGTGATCTGGTGGTCTAAGCTACTAAACCCGTCCTGATAAATTCTAGTGTTTATACCTTGGAGACATGATTTGCAGGTTTTACATTTGTAAAAGCCTGTGTTGGACTGTAGCCATGATGTTCTCTCAATAGTTTCAGGGTTCGTATCCACAAGAAGATCCCTCATCGAAGGAGCTCTACTGAACGTAAGCGAGGCACGTGTTGGTAATGAAGCACCAATGACTGGGTCATTGAGTACAATGGGCCAGTTGCGATTAATTATTTTATATATGTCTCTATGCTGCTTACTATATCCTGTGATAATCCTGAATGTATTGATCTTTACTACATCAGGGATGAGACTTAAGCTCTCAATTGGAGAGCTTTGGCTGATAGCATAGGAGCTCAAAAGTTCCTCCCTGGTGTCCTGCATAGATTTGCTAATGGCACTGTCAATGACTTTCTTAGAATAGCCTCTTTCAAGAAATCTCATGCTGCTAGAGAGTTGCGCCGTGGTCAGATCTACTGGATTACTGCATACCCTTCTGATGCGTAGCATTTCCCCATAGGGGATGCTAGCTATCAGGTGGGCCGGGTGTGAGCTCCTAGCATGTAATAATGTATTACCAGCAGTTTTTTTGCGGTAAAGTCTAGTTTCCAATACCCCTTTGAAAACATAGATTTCGGTGTCTAAGAATGTTACTGACGACTGGCTCATTGTTGCAGTGAAACTTAAATTATAATCATTACTGCTGATTTCTCCAATGAACTTTTCGGCCAAGTTCTCATCACCCCGCCAAACAATGAATAAGTCATCGATAAAACGATACCAAGCTACCACATTGTTGTTCATTACTTCATTGAATTGAGTTCTGAGGACCAGTTCCTCCCAAGCTCCCATCACTAAACAAGCGTAGCTTGGCGAAAAACTGGCCCCCATAGCTACACCCTGGAGTTGACGGTAGAGCAAATTATTAAACATGAATACGTTGTTGTTTAAACAGTACTGTAACATCTGCAATAGCATGGTATTGTGCTCATTGTCCTGGTCACCCCTTTGGTACAAAAAATGGGAGATTGCTTGAAGACCAGTCTCATGTTTAATGCTCGTATAGAGAGCTGAGACATCTAGCGCTAGCATCCAGTACCCGTCTTCCCATTTGATCTGTTGTATCTTGTACAAGAAATCCCCTGTTTCCTGGATGTATGAGGGTAGTTGTTTGACAAAAGGTTGTAGGAAATAATCGATATATATCGAAGTTCTCTCCAGAAGACCCCCTCTGGCTGAGATTATTGGTCTGCCAGGGGGTTTGCTGATGTCCTTGTGTACTTTTGGGATAAAGTAAATGATAGGAGTTATAGGGTTATCCACTCTGAGGTACTTAAACTCCGCTTCTGTGATCAATTTTTTATTTTTCCATTTTATAAGTTTCAAGTGATAATCTTGTATCATACTTTTTAGGTCACTTGAATTAGACCTCATATAACATTCTCTGTCATTGAGTTGGGTGTAAGCTTCCTTCTCATAGAGTGATCGCTCCAAAAGTACCACATTGCCACCCTTATCACTTTGACATATCACAATGTTCTTATTGTCCCCCAGTTTTCTTATTAGATTGTTGTATTGGATAGTTTGACGGTCATACTTATTCCTCTGAGTTACTGTTTTTTTGTAAAGTTTTTTGATTTGACTGACCGTATTTTCATGAAATATGTCTATGGCATCTCGTGGCATTATCAGGTTGAATGTTGATGGTGGTTTGAAAGGTGTCGTTGTTTGTTTGCCTCCCATTACGTTGGATTGATAACCCACTCCATCCGTATATATATTATCTACTGGCGGTCGCCAGTAGATAGTTATAGTTAGGACTGTGTTTCCATAGGAAATCTGAAAATTCTATTTTGAATAACTTTGGCGCCGGTTGACGAATCCTCGCGAAATTTTCTAAACTAATGGGGCGCTCTGCTCAGCTCCTACCCTGAAAGTCTCGGGGTGATTCTTCAAGCGGGGGCCGAGAAAAAAGGGGGGTCCCAAAACGCGTTTTCCCCATGCATTTTTCCATAGGACCTTTAGTCGAAGGTACAGCCCGAACGGCTGAACAGAATTACTTGAAATTTGGCAGAGAGGTAGTCCTCAGGTCAGGGAAGTGCCTTTTGCAGGTCTGGTGTCAATCCGTTTAGTAGTTCCTGAGAAAATAGCATTTAAAAGCATATAAATATCTATAAGCGCGCACAGTGCGCGCACCGTGCGAGCACCCTAACGAGCGCGAGCGTAATTCTGATTGGTGGTTACATGTTAGTCAACGTTCTAATCGGTCGAAATCAGGAAGTGTCGGCCGCCATTTTGTTTGTTTTCAGTGCGAGTGTGAAAAAGGAAGGTGGCGAACGTGAAAAGGGGGCAGGGTAGAGAGTACCTGACCCCCTCGCCTTTGTCAGGGGGTCCCTGAAGGACCCCAAAGGCAGAATTTTTTTTTACATTTTTTGTTAAACAAAATCGCAGGGGGGGAGCACACCGTGTGCGCACAGTGAAAAACCAAAAGAAATAAAAATAATTTTTAATACGTAATTTATTGTAAAATAAATATATAAAAAAAATAATAATACATACATAACTTAGCATTTAAAAAACCGTACAAATTCACTGAAAAAACCATAGGTTTCACACACGTTATAGTTAGGAATTAGCATTTAAAAAACCTTGCAAATTCACTTAAAAAACCATAGGTTTCATGCATGTTATAGTTAGGTGGATATTTCACTCATAAAAAACCAATGAAATTCCCCCGTTATAGTTAGTTCAGATAACTATAACTCGCGCACATGCTCTCAGCCTGCTGCTACCCAGAAACTGTCATGGCCGCTGCGACGCACATATGTCCCACAGTTCACCTTTCGACACCGTCGTATGTGAAAGAGGGCCCACCATGTGCCGGTGGAAGCTTTTGGGCCGAGGTCTGCGAGCTGGGAAGGCTCCTGAGATCAACGCTGGCTACCGCGACACAGGCAGACAGCGCCCAGCCTGAGGCCCAGCACCATGAAGTGCTCTGTATACTACTAGCACAGTAGTCAAAGAGGTACCAACAGTGGAACGGTGTCTTGATCCCACAATGGACGATGTTAGAACTACTTCTGAGAGTGGAGATGAAGGTACTCACTTCGACCAGTTGCAAGCAACTCTCGGTCCCAACAGTGGAACGGTGTCTTGATCCACAATGGACGATGTCCGATATTACCTGCTGCTTGTGAATTTTCACAGAAGTCCCTGCGTTGACGTACATCAGACTCTGTGCTTCCGTAGCTAAGTGCTGCACATGATTATTGTGCTTGGTTGACACCAGTCGGTGGAGTAGACCGTGGTGCAGCAGGTCCGAACAGTGGAACAGGGTCTTGATCCGAAAATGGACGATGTTAGAACTGCATCTGAGAGTGAAGATGAAGGTACTCGCTTCGACCAGGTGTAACCAACTGTAGGTCCCAACAGTGGAACGGTGTCTTGATCCTAGAATGGACGATGTCCGATCCTACGTGCTGCTTGGTTTTCACAGAACTCCCTCCGTTGAGGTGCACCAGACTCTGTGCTTCCATAGCTAACTGCTGCACATGATTATTGGGGTTGGCTGACTGCAGTGGCTTGAGTACACCGCGGTACAGCAGGTCCGAACAGTGGAACGGGGTCTTGATCCTACAATGGACGATGTTAGAACTGTATCTGAGAGTGGAGATGAAGGTAGTCCCTTCGACCAGGTGCAACCAACTCTAGGTCCCAACAGTGGAACGGTGTCTTGATCCCAAAATGGACGATGTCCGATATTACTTGCTGCTTGGTTTTGACAGAACTCCCTCCGTTGAGGTGCATCAGACTCTGTGCTTCCGTAGCTAACTGCTGCACATGATTATTGGACTTGGTTGACTGCAGTCGGTGGAGTACACCGTGGTACAGCAGGTGGGAACAGTGAAACGGGGTGTTGATTCTGTGATTGAAAATGTCAGAAGTTAAAGTTTGTGATGATTTCTGTGTACCCACTCCGATCAGGTGCAACCAACTGCGTGCTTCCGAATCCAACGGCACGTGGCTGTGAGGAGTTAATGACAACTGCCTCTGGCCTACAGTGCGGTCAGCAGGGCTCACAATTCAGATGGAGTGGTGATTGTTTAATTACCGAATCCAGTAGGCAACTAATTACAACGTCTATTGAAATATACACAATAACCTTTTAGTATACTTGCTTGAAGAAGATTTTTAAGATGACTTATAGGTCTAGTACAATGACCAAATTCTTCTTGGTAGTGGTAAAGAACACTGAATAACAGTGTACACAGTGGACAGCAGAGATCGCAATTCGAATCGCTTTGATTTATTTATTGCAGAGTTTTGTGTAATTTATGTTGTTGTATTTTGTGAAGAGAAAGTGAGAAAAAGTATTCATGGAAGACTGTGCTCACTACTACCTTCAATTTACACTGCAGACAGCAGTGTTCAGATTTCAGATCGAGTCGCTATTGTAGATGACGCAATCCTGTAGGCAAAAGACATTGCTCCAGTGCGCTCTGTCCGCACCACGCATACGCATCATCACAGGGTCCGCACATGGTTTTTGTTGCTTCGCGTATGGCAAACAGGACAGCTCAAGTCAATGCCACGTGGCTGTGGGCCCTTGCTGACCGCTCTCTGACCTGCACTGCAGACAGCAGTGTTTACAATTCAGATCGAGTCGCTGTTGCAGATGATGT
The DNA here is from genome assembly GCF_964204655.1 of Triturus cristatus. NCBI lineage: Eukaryota > Metazoa > Chordata > Amphibia > Caudata > Salamandridae > Triturus > Triturus cristatus. Next base: position 1,181,144,464 of record NC_140581.1, on the reverse strand, counting down.
AGTGTTGTAGGCAACAGACATTGCTCCTAGTACGGCACCCGGAACACGCATCATCGCTGGCTGTGCACATGCTGAATGCTTTTGATGTGGCTATCTAAGTGCACTATACCTGATGGACCCTTTATGATACAATCTTTTTGTGTATTATTTCAGATCTACTGCCTGTATCTTAGTATACCACAAGTTATTATTGTTTTACGATAGAATCTTTTCTGTATTATTTCACATCTAGTGTCTCTACCTTACTGCAGCACAAACTATTGATTCTTTTATTATTGAATCTCTGTGTGTGATCCAATGATAACTGTTGTAGTTGATGCTAGCAGCAACCATTCCCTGAGGGCTGCTTTACACTCACCCCACACGCATCCAGCACAGACGTTACTGGATATGTAACCCTGGTAATAAAAAGGAGTCGAGCGCACGTGCCCGTACCCACTTCCACTATCTATCTGTGTCCGTGTGTTCTTTATGTATGCATGATACTACCCCTGGGCTGTACCACATTACATTGCGCTGTGGACAGCGTATGCAACCATGTTACCTCTGGCAGTGGGGAAAAGTTCTGTTATGTAGCTTTTAGATGCATGCTATCACAGGTGGAAGGCTACTTTACAGAGCATGAATATTGATGAAGATGATGGTTGCATGTTGTGTGTACTGTCAGATATGTGTGCATAGCAAACAAATTTAAAAAAAGCTCTGTAAGGAGAAGAGGAGTCTCTCATCAAACGCTGTAGAGAGAATGGCGAAAATGGGTGGGGTCCTCCAACTGTTACAATGGGAAATGTTATGAACCAATCTGTGAGAAGTTGGCCTGGCATATGCTGGTCACTAGTTAAAGTGGCCACCTTGCACCAGTCCAATTCGACTTTTATGGTAGAGAGGTTTAAGACAAACTTTTTAAGAAAGCTATCCTAGTGGTAGCTGTGGAGAGCAGCCTTCGGGCTAAGTCTCTGAGGAATGTAAAGCAGCTTGTTTTACCTTATAATCTCTTGAATTACCAAATGAAAGGACACCACACAGGTACATATATATAAAATATATATGTATTTATTACTAGACACACTCTACTAATCTCTTTATGAGATTAGAAGTCAGGAACATATGCACAAATCAATGTTTCACAACAAATTAAGCACTTATATGGCTGGGGCCCTAGGGGCGTACCAGACCATATACTAAACAAGCATTGGCATAGCCAATAGGTCTCGCCTTTGGGACATTATAAGTGTTTAGCTATGCAACAGTTGCATAACTAAATACTTATAAGGTCCCAAAAGGGAGACCTATTGGTTATGCAAAGCGGCCGTGCGGCCGCGAAAGTGAAAGTGATCACGATCACGATCAAACATCAAAGCGGCCGTGCGGCCGCGAAAGTGGAAGTAATCGCGGTAACGCGCGGCGCGCGCGCCCGCGCACATGCACTGTATCCCTAGGCTGGCCTGGTAGCACTTTTTGGAGCCCTCTCAATAAGTCTCGCCAGACCAGCGCATGTGCTGGGTCAGGCGAGACCTAAAAAAAGGTATAAGAAGAACGACTTGAGAATGGAGAAGGCCTAAGGTCTTCAGAAGCACTGGGGCCTCACTAATCCACCCAAGGCAGGTAAGTAAAGGACCCACGAGAGACGCATGCAGTGTGAGAACACAGCCGCGGATCCCAATAGACTTCAATGGAGCAAGTCGCAGTTGGAATTTTAAAGTTCTAGGGTACTTTGGGAGAGTCTACAAGCAAGTCACTTACAGGGTAAGTAGTTCTAGAGCCAACACACACAGGAGCACCGGAGTGCGCGAGTTCCCTCACCCATAGGTGTCTTTTGGTGTCGGGTCGTGGCGTCGTTTTCAATGGGAGCCAAAGAAGGCTTGCTGCTTGTGAAAATAGGAGAAGTGTCCGGTGGAATCTAAGGATTGATTCTGAAGAAAGAAGACCTAAAAGCAGAGGAGACTGTGTTCAAAGTCACTTGCCAGTGACCCTCAGGCCCAGGAAGATGGATGCCCACATTCGTTGGGTGATTTCAGGTGATCACGGGTGTCTTGACTCTTCAGCCACGAGGTCCAGGAGGTGACGACGACAACCAGGAGCTGGCTTCGGAGTGTCCCACAATGTCTGCAGCTTACTGAGGTGTTGGCAACTGGATTGGAGCCAACAAGCCTTGGCAACAGCAAGTCTCGTGGAATGTGAAGAAAGTCAGCGGTGCAGACCAGCAAGGTCTGAGGGACTCACCCAGCAAGGGTAAGTCAGGGCAACCAGGGGAGCCCTTTGGTTTGATGAGAAAGTCTTCAGGGGACCCACAAGCCAATGGGCAAAGGATCGCGAAGATGCCTCAGGAGGATTCACTTCACAGGAGCCCACGGTCACTCGGGACGAGGTAAGTCTCTGATCTTCAGTGGAAATCCTGCTGGAGGCTTGAACCACACGTGGTCCAATGCACAAGTTCATAGAATGTCGTGAAGGGATTGCACTCGAAAATAGTGAACGGTACCCGGGTATTGCTGTTCCTCGTCACTCGTGGGGTCCACTCACCTCAGATCTGCTGGGAACTCATAATGGCCGTCAAGAAGTCCGGAAATCCACTTCTGGGGCTGCAGGGACTTCGGACTCTGGCGGGAGTGGGAAAGTTTGCGACCGCTGATTCAAAGTTTTGGTGCCTGCTAAGCAGGGGAGTCACTCCTTGACTCGTTGTAGTTACTTTATTCGATATATTAAAAACATATCATAAAAGTTTGGTACAATAAATATAAAAACAGTTTTAAAAACCCACTACAACTATATGCTTTGAACCTTATACAATTAAAAGCAATAAAAATGGCAATAAAAATGCATGTACAGTGTAAACAAAGACCCCCATTTGTCAGTACCTTTGGCAATGATATTCTTTATGGGCAACAGGGATAAGTTTATATCTTAAATTTATTGCACCTCCTTGACTCCAAGGGAGATTCTTCCGTCTTCCAAAGGTAGTGGAACGTCGGAGGTCCAGGACTCTTCTTGTAGAGCGTCGTCCAGGGATATCTAACTTGCAATGGCAAGGATTCCCTAACTTATACTAAAAGAAAGGGAGGGACTAGCTCTAGGACTACTCCTATGGGAGGGTCAGTGGAGTGGGTGGTTACACCCACTTCCCTTTGTCCAGTTTCGCACCAGAGCAGGGGCAGGTAGCCCCTGAACCGGTTTGAGCTGGCAGATGCACAGAGGAGCCTACTGCTCCCCAGTGCAGGACTTCAAAGCACTCTAGGAGTGCACCCACCCAGCCCCAATATACTAAATGCTGTCTGGAAGGTGGTGACACCTCCCTGTGACAGGATACCTATTGTTGGGCCTCCTCCACTGTGAGTTTCGGTCAGCAGCAGGAGGGCATCCCAGTGTCTGTGCTGGTGGCATCCATTTTGTGATGCCAGTGCTCTTTCTGGATTCTACCGTGTTTCCACAGTAGGTATATGTCTACCCCACTAGAAGGGTGGGAACATACTCCCACACCAGTTACTGGTGTGGGGGTATGATTCCAAAGCGTTTGACAACAAACGCGACATGTTTTGATGCAGCCATCCCAGAGTTAGCATTTACCGCGAGGTTATAATGCACTTAAGAGTATATGGTTTAACCGCATCCACAAACAGCCACAGAGAATAGACTCTGAGGGCTGCAGGGGGGCCCTGCTCAGGCAGAGGCACCCCCTCACATGTAAACCAAGCACCCTGCCCTCAGGATTGATAGGGCCTGCCTTAGGGGTGACTGATAGGCTTATATGTGTGTGTAAGGTGAGATATAGGGAACCTATATCTCAGTGAGGAGTGCTAACACTACCTCACCCAGGCTGCAGTAGCAGGCCTGTGGTGTCTGATTTAGTCTGCTTCCCAGGGGTGGCATAATACATGCTTCAGCCCCTGGTAGGCCTGTGAAGTACCTATGCCCTTGGTACCTAAGGTACCATATACTAGGAGCTCATAAGGTACCACAGTATCCAATCACTAGTGCATCTAATATGCACTCCAAGTTGTTTAAAGAGAGCAGAGAGACTGGGACCCTGATTATCAGGGACCCAGCCAGACTACAGCCAGAAACCAGAGTTAACATCAGAAAAAAAGTGGGGGCAACATAAGTGTAGATCCTACTCTCCTACACAATAAAAATGCGTTTCTTTAAGGTCACATGGTTATCGTGCAGCGAACGCGCAAGGAGGCCGCACCCGATGCAAGAAAATATTAGCATAATATAAGTTTATTAGAGTTAGAAATATATAAATGTTTAAAATATTTTAGATTATCGCTTGTTCTCATATACACTTGAAACTTATTTAGATATAGTTTTGAGACAAAAAAAATAATGAGGGCATTGCGTTATGACGTAACACAGGGCCTGGCAGCGTGGATTCGTCGCATATGCAATGCGCAGTGGGCGTGACCCCATACATACATGACGTAAAGTGCGGCTTGGTACTGCGTACCCGTCGTATACCAAAGTAGCAGCTGGCGCGAGCACATACGTATATGATGTTACGCAGGACGCGGTGCCACTTACCCGTCGGATACGAAATGTGCATCCTTTATGAGTTTAGCAATCTGGCGGATAGGATTGGCGTGCTGATGGAGCTTGGTACACTACTGTTACGGGACTTCAGTTTTCTCCCCCAAAAAACCCCGATATACATACTTTTTTTTTTCAGATATAAAACATTACATATTTTTCAAATTAAAAACAAAAAAGGTTTATAGAGTTCCAAAATATTACAAAAAAAATAGAAAAAATATAGGTTTTCTAAATATTAAAATATGAAATTAACATTTTAAAAACCTTTGAAATTCACTGAAAAAACCACAGGTTTAACAGACGTTAGGAATTAGCATTTAAAAAAACTTAGAAATTCACTGAAAAAAAACATAATTTTCAGAGACGTTATAGTTAGTTGGACATTTGACTCATATAAAACCATATAAATTCCCTTGTTATAGTTAGTTGAGCTAACTATAATTCGCGCCCCCGCAAAGCACTGCTGATGATGTCACATATTACATAATTCATGACATGGTCAGTGACATCACTGATGACATCTCAAATTACATCACTGATGACATCATCCACGTGAAAATCTGATGCACCTCATCAGACCCTAATGTAATAGTTGATACACCCACTCTAGAATAGAGACTATAATTTTCAAAACCATGAACACACCAATACCAGTTAGAACATATCCACTCACTAATTCCTAGGTCTATACACACATCTATTCATTCACCCATACAGTCACTCATACATACAGTCAGCCATCAATACAGCATTATCATATCCAGTCACATATCTATACAGACACTCACACACCGCCTCTCAATGATAGAGTTATTCACACATGTAGTCAGTAATGGAAATAATCAATCACAGTTTTATTTACTCACCTGTACAGTTACGCATATACCACCTCACTTATTTAAACATATACTGACACATACTTCCACTTTAATACAATAACTAATAGAAGCACACACTGATCCATACAGACACTCTCACAATCACTCAGTCTCACATATAGTCATTTATACACTCCAACACTAATATATACTGCCTTCCACATATGCAGTTATTCGCACATGTACCACTGAGGCATCCATTCACTCACCAATACACTCATACACACAGTCACCGAGCCATACAGCCCTTCACAGATATAGACTTGAACACATATACCCAGTGAATTATCCACTCACACATCTATGCACAGAGTCACACTCCCCACCCATCCACACAGACACTCAGGCACCCATACAGATACTCAGACAACCAATCAATAGCCATATAGATCCTCATTTAACTGCTAACCAACGCATGCAATCGCTTACACACCAACTGACAACCTAAACTGTGTGAATGTCTGTATCAGTCGCTAACACATGCATTAAGTAAGACACAATTAATCACTCACTTATACAGTCAGTTACACCCCTACTTAATAATCCATCCTGACTCTTATACACCCATTCATTTTTCAATGCACCTTGGCATATATATATAAAACATGTTTACAGTTTATAGAAACACATAGGTGCCGATCACGATCCGGTAAAAACCGGGTACGAACCGTCGGACGGAGCATATTCTCCGTCCGACGCGTACCCGGTCGTCAAAATTTACAAACAAGGAATTACGATTCGCACGGAACACCATTTCCGTACGATTCGTAAAAAAGCCCGACCGAACAAAATAAACCTACCAATGCGATCGGGAAAGGGCCGACCTGACGTCGGGACGCTCGCAGCCTGCCATTCACGAACCAGGAATCACGATTCGCACCGACGTCATCCCGCACGGTGAATATTTTCCGGCTGCCAAAAACTGCCGGGAAATCAGGACGACGCGAACAAGGACCACCAGTACGCGACGGACAGACAGGACGCCGCGAACAAGGAGGACCAGTACGCGACAGGACGACGCGAACAAGGAGTACCAGTACGCGATGGACAGACAGCACGACGCGAACAAGGAGGACCAGTACGCGACAGGACGACGCGAACAAGGAGGACCAGTACACGACGGACAGACATGGACCCGAACCTACGTGTCATCCCGGCCCTCATAGCAGTCCACCTCCTCTACAGGTTCCGACGCAGACGCCGCAGAAGGTCAGAACAACTAAGGGAGGGGGGAAAGTGGGGGGGTGGGGGTGGCAGGACCAGGGCAGGCCACAAAACCCCCACCAAAGTCACACACCACACATGCCCAGGACATACCTGACACCCATGCCCTGGTCACTACGAGGGGGTGGGGGCGTGTCCAGCGAAGCCAGCGACCGCCACAACGGAAGTCCGTCACCACGCGAACCGGCAACACAACCAGACCGGTACGTCCCGTACCCACGCCTCAAGAGCGTGGGTACGAGACGTACCACGCCCACACCCACGTCACCCCAACAATGGCGGGACGGATCGTACCCACGTGGCAAAGGCCTGGGTACAGCCCGCACAAACATCACATAGCGTGGGGACGGATATGTACGGACCCTACCCCCACCCGCGTACGTATGGAGCGTACACCCACCCCACCAGTGTAAGTACGACTCGTACCCTCACCCGCGGACGTATAGACCGCACCCCCACCCCAACATTGTAAGTACGACTCGTACCCTCACCCGCGGACGTACGGACCGTACCCCCACCACACCAGTGTAAGTACGACTCGTACCCTCACCCGCGTATGCATGGAGCCTACCCCCACCCCAACATTGTAAGTACGACTCGTACCCTCACCCGCGGACGTACGGACCGTACCCCCACCACACCAGTGTAAGTACGACTCGTACCCTCACCCGCGTATGCATGGAGCCTACCCCCTCCCCAACATTGTAAGTATGACTCGTACCCTCACCCGCGGACGTACGGACCGTACCCCCACCACACCAGTGTAAGTACGACTCGTACCCTCACCCGCGTATGCATGGAGCCTACCCCCACCCCAACATTGTAAGTACGACTCGTACCCTCACCCGCGGACGTACGGACCGTACCCCCACCCCAACATTGTAAGTACGACTCGTACCCTCACCCGCGGACGTACGGACCGTACCCCCACCACACCAGTGTAAGTACGACTCGTACCCTCACCCGCGTATGCATGGAGCCTACCCCCACCCCAACATTGTAAGTATGACTCGTACCCTCACCCGCGGACGTACGGACCATACCCCCACCCCAACATTGTAAGTACGACTCGTACCCTCACCCGCGGATGTACGGACCGTACCCCCACCACACCAGTGTAAGTACGACTCGTACCCTCACCCGCGTATGCATGGAGCCTACCCCCACCCCAACAGTGTAAGTACGACTCGTACCCTCACCCGCGTATGCATGGAGCCTACCCCCACCCCAACAGTGTAAGTATGACTCGTACCCTCACCCGAGGACGTACGGACCGTACCCCCACCACACCAGTGTAAGTACGACTCGTACCCTCACCCGCGTATGCATGGAGCCTACCCCCACCCCAACATTGTAAGTACGACTCGTACCCTCACCCGTGGACGTACGGACCGTACCCCCACCCCAACATTGTAAGTACGACTCGTACCCTCACCCGCGGACGTACGGACCGTACCCCCACCACACCAGTGTAAGTACGACTCGTACCCTCACCCGCGTATGCATGGAGCCTACCCCCACCCCAACATTGTAAGTACGACTCGTACCCTCACCCGCGGACGTACGGACCGTACCCCCACCCCAACATTGTAAGTACGACTCGTACCCTCACTCGCGGACATATGGACCGTACCCCCACCACACCAGTGTTAGTACGACTCGTACCCTCACCCGCGTATGCATGGAGCCTACCCCCACCCCAACAGTGTAAGTACGACTCGTACCCTCACCCGCGTATGCATGGAGCCTACCCCCACCCCAACAGTGTAAGTACGACTCGTACCCTCACCCGCGGACGTACGGACCGTACCCCCACCACACCAGTGTAAGTACGACTCGTACCCTCACCCGCGTATGCATGGAGCCTACCCCCACCCCAACATTGTAAGTACGACTCGTACCCCCACCCGCGGACGTACGGACCGTACCCCCACCACACCAGTGTAAGTACGACTCGTACCCTCACCCACGTATGCATGGAGCCTACCCCCACCCCAACAGTGTAAGTACGACTCGTACCCTCACCCGCGTATGCATGAAGCCTACCCCCACCCCAACAGTGTAAGTACGACTCGTACCCTCACCCGCGTATGCATGGAGCCTACCCCCACCCCAACAGTGTAAGTACGACTCGTACCCTCACCCGCGTATGCATGGAGCCTACCCCCACCCCAACAGTGTAAGTACGACTCGTACCCTCACCCGCGTATGCATGGAGCCTACCCCCACCCCAACAGTGTAAGTACGACTCGTACCCTCACCCGCGTATGCATGGAGCCTACCCCCACCGTGTATGTTCCAAGCGTACATATCCAGAAATAGGAGGTGTGTGTGCAGAGTCCTCCCAGCAGTGCCCTGAGACAGGAGGGGTGTGTGCCTATCACTCCCAGCAGTGCCCTGAGACAGGAGGGGTGGGTGTGGAGTCCTCAGAGCAGTGCCCTGAGACAGGAGGGGTGGGTGTGGAGTCCTCCCAGCAGTGCCCTGAGACAGGAGGGGTGTGTGCCTATCACTCCCAGCAGTGCCCTGAGACAGGAGGGGTGTGTGCCTATCACTCCCAGCAGTGCCCTGAGACAGGAGGGGTGGGTGTGGAGTCCTCACAGCAGTGCCCTGAGACAGGAGGGGTGGGTGTGGAGTCCTCACAGCAGTGCCCTGAGACAGGAGGGGTGGGTACAGAGTGCTCCCAGCAGTGCCCTGAGACAGGAGGGGTGCAACACATGTGTGTGAGGCTGGAAGTACCCACATGCATACTGCCTACAAGGGAACATGTCCCCATGAACTCATGTCAACAGACTCCACACACAAGTACAGTGATCACCAAGGATGCCACGAATGTTGCAGGTGGAGACATGGCCCTGCATGCATGGCCAAAGTAGAAGGGCTCCGTCACACACACAGCTCATGTAGACACAGATCTACGCTAAACATTGGGAACACCCTGCAGGGAAGATATCAGGGTACACAGAGGAAGGAATACACCCTGGGACAATTGCACCATGCATTAACTGCTTACATGAACAAATAAACTTAGCTAACACCTTGTGATGGCACACAGATCCCATGGTCCCCCAAATGAGCAGCACACTACTACATATCCCACACACCCAACACATAAACACCACCCAAAACCATGTAGCAGCCCCACCAACACCAATACCAGCATAGCAGTAGTGTTATAATGAAACAAAAATTAAGCTTTATTCAGCATGAGCACAATGTCCGTGGATCGCAGGCAGTTCAATATTCACAAAGCCCATAGGGCAGTCAATGAGTCTCAGCTGGATGGGGGACACAGTGGGATGCGTGTCCCCTACCTTGCCTGCACAGTTACATGCCATCGTCTTCCACAGGGGTGAGGGCATCATGGGGGGGGAAGCAACAGGCACCGCAGGGACATCAGGGCAAAGGGGAGGCGTTGTGGGTGCAGGGATGGAGGACTCCACCACAGGGGGTGGGGCAGGGCCAAAGGCGGAGGCCAGAATGGCACTACACACCTTTGCAAGGTCCTCCAGGGATTCCCCTGCACCCGAAGGATCCACAGGCCCCAAGGAGGGGGGGGGTCAGAGGGATGGGTCGCAGCGCCACCGGGGGAGGGTGTAGACAGGGGGGGAGAATCAACCACCCTGACCGAGGACTTCCTTGACCACTTGCGTGGTGGTGTCACTGTGGGGCTCAGGGACAGAGCGGCCATGAAGGAGTCCTTGGGGGAGATGTGGCCAGGAGAGCTGAGGGGAGGGGATTTGGAGGGAGTGGACTGGGTGGAATGCGGACTCCCACTATGGCTGCGTGTCACACGTTTGCCCCCCGACCCAGTGGGTGTGCCTACCTCACCCTGTGTGTGCATGTCAGGAGGAGTGCGGTGGACCTTCCCTGCTGGTGTGGTGCCTGTGTCTGTTGATGTGGGTGCATGCCGACGTCTGGGTGTACGTGGGACAGGCATGGAAGTGGGAAGTGTGGATGGGGCCTGGGTAGGTGGGGGGAGGTCGCGCTGCAGGAGACCCACTGCTGCAGTCAGTGTGGAGTCTATGGACCTCAGCAAGTTGCGTTGGTCAGCCTGCGATGAATGAATGCCCTCCAAGTATGCCTCGATGTTGGTGAGGGTTTGGCCGTGGGCATGGAGGACATTAAGGATCGCAGCCTGACCAACCTGCAGTTGCCGCTTGATGTCCACAGACTCAGCATTGGCGGCAGCAGTGGAGACAGGGGCAGGTGGTGCGGTGCCTGGCATGAAGGAGACATGCGGTGACCGGGCACGCTGGGAAGGGACACGAGCAAGTGGGAGGCGGCTGATGGGAACTGAGGGGGCGGTGCGAGGTGTTGTTCCGCTGTCAGCTGCTGGTGCAGCCACCGCCCACTCGGAGACATCCTCCTCGGACCTGTCAGCTTCGTATTCTGACATGCCAGTCGACAGGTCCTCGGCCGCACTATCCTCCACCTCTGTCCCACTCGATGTACCAGCTCCGATGTCATGGCTGGCACTGGTGCTCGGTCCCTCCGCCTTGTCTGTGTCCATGTCTCCCTCTGTGTCCCCCGACGATGCTGTGGGCAGGGTGGAGAGACAGAAATTAATCAGACACCTGTACACATCTGTCACATGAGTCCAATCTACATAGGTAACATTGCATAGCCTGAAAAGGAAGATCACTAACATCTACTAAACAAGGTACCAATGTAGGGCATGAAACACACAGTTGGTTGAGCCACCATGCCACTGAAATACCATGGAGAGCATGAGACAATAGCTAAAGACAGGAAACGGAGTCTGACATAGCACCCAGGCCCTGGGGACAATCCAGCACTGCATCTGCACCACACAGCGTTGGCGAAAATACCGATGACCAGGGACCATATCCATGAACTTGAGACACATGCTGCATAGGTAATGCTGAAAACATGCCCAACATGACTCGGTCACTGCACCTTGCGTGTGTGTCCAGACAAACATCACACACTGGCCAGACCCAGCAAGTAGAAATCAGGATTTGACATATAGGCTTTGCCCGCCCCAGCCACCCCCTACACGAGGCAAATAGTTGAGACACAGGTGGCACCAACATCTCATAGTCTGGGTGATAAACACAGGGGCAGGCAAAATGCAAGATTGGACGCCAAACAGCCAAGGTGCGCCTGTACAAATAATGAGGTACCAGTGCCCATCCTCAGATGAGTATAACAAGACACACAGGCACTAGCAACTGTGAGTATGAAGAAGGACATTCAGGTCAGGCTGCACAGTGGACACCTGTACAAAATAGCACGTCTATATACATGGTGCCAGGGGACCATGGCACAGAGCACAACCTACGCTGTAGACACCGAGAGTGTCCACGTTTATGATGACACATACAACACCGATGAAAAGGTGCCCCAGGGGACAGTAGTGGCCACGCAACTCCATGCTCCTGAATGGTAATGACTGCAACACACGCCACCATCCCTGCACTATGCGTATCGCACACTCATGCACATCATGTCACAGGCCACTACATAGGACATGCGCGCTGTAAGGCATGACACATGAGAGACCAACTCCCATGTCTGGACTCAGCATCAGTGCCAACTGACATGGAACCCACATGCAGTGAACTTGACAGGGCACAGCCAAGGTCCCAAAACCTGTTACACACCACCCCCACACATGATGCTACAGGCATAGTTCTCGTGGACAAAGCGCCAGCCTACATTACCTTGTGAAGGAGTGACTACACACAGACCAGGGAACACATTGCAAGGAGGGGAAGGGTGGCAGGGGCGCAGCGCTATACTGGGGCAAACTGGATCTGCACAGCACCTTTAAACCCTGGCAGTGAATTCATGCTACTGTGCCCTTACAAATGCCGGTGACACACAACAAACACACATGTACCTACCCCCTTCCGGCTGCTGCTTCGCCTGTAAGCGCCTATCCAAGTCTGGAAAGACCACCGGCAGCACACGCCTGTGGAGGTGGTTCAGACGGCGGCGGCCGCGGTTCTTGTGGCTCACAGGTGAGTCCCCCAGCAGGACCCGTGCAATCCTCCGCGTCCAGCACCGGATATCCTGCCAGCGTTTCCTCACCTGGGACATGCTCCGCCTCCGACCATCCACACCCCTCACGGCACTGACGGCGGTCAGCCAGATCTGCTCCTTGGCAGTGGCGCCTACCTGTGAGGAAGAACAAGTGACACCACATCAATACACCAGCCACATGTCACAGAGAGACATTTGATAACAAATTAGCTGGTAACAACAAGGCATGTCATGCAGCCAACGCATTGCACCTTTGTCATAGGGACATGATCCTCTGGTGAGGGAAAAAGCAGTACGTGCCATAGTGGGTACACAGGTGGATTGATGGCAATGTCACAATCAATTATCAAGGCTCACACTGTGCATCACACCCACCCCTCCTGTCTCAGGGCACTGCTGTGAGGACTCCACACACACCCCTCCTGTCTCAGGGCACTGCTGTTAGTGATAGGCACACACCCCTCCTGTCTCAGGGCACTGCTGTTAGTGATAGGCACACACCCCTCCTGTCTCAGGGCACTGCTGTTAGTGATAGGCACACACCCCTCCTGTCTCAGGGCACTGCTGGGAGACATCAGGCATCCCCCCCCCTGGGACCCCACCAACAGTACATGGCATGTGTGTCACACCAGGACACAATGCCAGAAGTCACAGTCACAACATAGGGACAGTCTGTGCCAGTGGCCTATGCACTCACCTGATACCCTGGTCGCCCATACAGCATGGGGTACTGTGGGAGGATCACATCCAGCAATGCCATGTTCTCCTCCAGGGTGAATGGCTGTGACCTCTCCACAGCCCTTGACATGGTTCCAGGGAATCAGTAGCAGCAGCTGGGTCGACGAATTCAAAGATGTGCAGGCAAGTACTCCCTCATGGGACCTGGCTGCCTTATATGTGCCTTTCTGCCCTGTCTCATGCACAGGAGTACAGAGTGATTGGTCACTCACATTTGCATCCTATGTTTCCACCAATCCCTTCAAACCTAGCAGTCTGTGTGTACTCTATCAGTTTCATTCTCCTGCATGATGTCAGCTCCACAAACACATTGCAACAAAGTATTTTAATTCCAACTGACTACTGCTGTTCACCTTCCAGAAGAAATTCGAATTTTGAACTTGGTCTCCATGACAACCAGCATGCATGTAGGCCTTAATACTTGTCCCTCATGTGTCCACTATGTAATTTTGAGCTTCACACACAGGTACGGTGCGTTCCGGGGCCCTAGGGCACCCCAAATGCATTGCAACGGCCCGTACACACGCCTGTACGCTCCCTATCAGTATGGGTGGCCTCGCGTATGCGTACTCGTAGTGGTACGGGCCGTACACACGCCTGTACGCTCCCTATCACTACAAGTACGCATACGCGAGGCCACCCATACTGATAGGGAGCGTACAGGCGTGTGTACGGCCCGTACCACTATGGGTGGCCTCGCGTATGCGTACTCGTAGTGGTACGGGCCGTACACACGCCTGTACGCTCCCTATCAGTATGGGTGGCCTCGCGTATGCGTACTCGTAGTGGTACGGGCCGTACACATGCCTGTACGCTCCCTATCACTACGAGTACGCATACGCGAGGCCACCCATACTGATAGGGAGCGTACAGGCGTGTGTACGGCCCGTACCACTATGGGTGGCCTCGCGTATGCGTACTCGTAGTGGTAGGCCGTACACATGCCTGTACGCTCGCCATCACGATGGGTACACATACGGCAGCACTCCCATAGTGATATGGGAACGTACACAGGCCCTCTTGGCAGCAGTACAGCGGTTTTCACACATCACAGTGGTGACAGGCGGCACACAGGTAGGGATAGGGCGGACATACTTGTCCATTAATTGACATCGAGGCATCGTCTGTGCATCACTACATGTGTGGGGCACAGGTGTGACGGCCTGTGATGTGGAACATTACTCCTGAGTCGAGAAGGCACCAGATGTATGATGAGATGTCTACAGATGTACTGTGTGATGGTGCGATGTGTGCCAGGCATGCCCTTGACTCCTTTGACATGTGTGCATGTCGTACTGCGCACTTGGGGTGAGCGTCACTGGCATGGCACGGACACCAACACACGGAAGTGTCCCCTGATGCCCGGTACAGGGGTTATGACACCTGACTTGTCACTACCCACGGTGCACAATGTGACTATGTCATGTATGTGTGGGGGCTTCCCATCAGGTTGATGTTGGTGCACCCTCAAAAGCTGCAGCCGTTGCAGCAACCAACATGTGTCTGTGTGTAGATTGTCATTGCACACTGTCCTGCACACCATGCCACATGTGGTATCGGATGTGAGGTGCACATGTATGCATGGGACACGGAGTAGCGTGACAAGGACATGTCTGCATCCTCACAAGGTATGTGTGGTGTGTCATGACATGTGCACCTTCATGGCAAGGTGTGTGGGCTGGCCTAGTGTAATGTCATGTGACCTGTGGCTCCAGTGTTCCGCTACCAATCTCTGCAATCGGCATCCTACTGCTGCTGATGTGTGGGCGTATGTCACTCCTGTGTTGCGTCTGGCTGTTCACTTGCACTGGGACACAGCTATTCCCATGGCGTGGCATGGGGAGGTTCTCAATCTCCGTGTGTAGCTGGGTCTTTGAAGGAGTGTCACCTTGCATCCATACGTGTCCTGGCCATGTAGCACATACCTGACTCCCTATGTAGCATGTGTGTATTGACAGATTAACATGTGCTCAGTACACATGAGTTGTTGTCGTAGTGCACTCACTCTTCCTTGTCACTTCCAAATTACTGCAGAGCGCCGCCTCTTGCCCGAAGAATTCCAGACTTGGCTGCCATGCAGGAGAATGACAGCATCCGGCTCTACCGCTTCACCCAACCGTTGATTCTGGAGTTGACGGCGAGACTGGCACCACACCTGCAACCGCAGCACAGGTATCCCACGGCACTGACAACCCAGCTGAAGGTAATGGCTGCCCTACACTTTCTTGCCACGGGTACCTTTCAAAATACCATAGCTCATGTTGGTGGCATGTCCCAGAGCACGTTCAGTGGTGTGCTGCATGATTTCTTAGAGGCCATGTTGATTCACCTGGATGACTTCATCAAGTTCCCAACCCCTGAACAGATGACTGAGGTCAAGCGTGGATTCTATGCCCTGGGAGGGATGCCCCATGTCATTGGGTCCATAGATGGGACACATGTAGCTTTGGTACCACCACACGCACGGGAGGTGGCGTACCGCAATCGGAAGCACTACCACTCCATCAATGCCCTTGTGGTGTGTCTGTCCAACATGGTGATTTCACATGTCTGTGCTCGTTTTCCAGGATCAGCACACGATGCCTACATCATGAGGCGTAGCGGGATGCCTGATATGATGATGCAGCTGCGCAACGAACGGGCATGTGTTGTTGGTGGGTACAGTCTGTCTGTCCTGTATTCAGTATAGCCTACCAGCACGACCGCTTCACCACTTCTAACGATGACCATGTGCTTTCCATGTAGGGGACGCTGGCTATCCCAACATGCCGTGGCTGCTCACACCTCTCCGCAACCCCATCACGCCGGCCCAGCTCCGCTACAACACCGCCCATGGCCGGACAAGGTGAGTGATAGAGAGGACGTTTGGCATGCTGAAGAGCCGATTCAGGTGCCTCCACAAGACCGGCGGCGCACTCCCATATGCCCCGGCGAAGGTCTGCAAGATCTTCATGGTCTGCTGCATGCTGCACAACATGGCAGTTGAAAGAGCAGTGCCACTCATCCTGAATCAACATGACGAGGACCATCCACCCGTGGAGGACGAAGGGCTTGGCAATGGGGCTAGTGATGTGGAGGATGTGGAGCCGCAAGAGGACATCCGGACTCGGCTCATACGCGACTTCTTTGCATAGTGGTGAGTACCAGTGTCTGAGTGTGCACGCATTGGTCCCCGTGTGGCATGCGTTGTGATGTGTGTCTCCACCTGCATGTATGGCACGTGAGTCAGAGGTGTGTGTGGGTGTGTCACTGGAGTGATGGTGCCAGTGATGGTTGTACTTCCTCAGTCATAATTGTGACCTAGCATGTTGTCATCCATACATGTGTCGAGTAAATGCACATGCAAGTGGCTGTGCTTTTTGTGGCTGACTTCTTGTGTGTCTCTCTTCCCCAGGTACCTGCTCATGCCGTCTGCTGGTTGCATTGTTGTGGCACTGCTATTTCTCATGGACATGACATCGTGGGCTGACTCAGCGTTACAGGCACGGACACGTTTGGAAGTCTCCATGGGGTAAGGGATGCATCTGGGGTGTATTGGGTGTGGCAGTTGTTCACGATGTGTGCACACTGCCCCTGTCGGTGTTTGGTTCCTCTGCAGCCATGTCGCATCCCCATGGGACACGACATGCAGCTGTGTACACCTGAATAGATGGTCTGCCTGGTTGACAGTCATCAGTGATGGGATAGGGGATTGTGATGATGGCATCAATGTGTGTGACACTGCCCTCGGACACATTCGGTTAGCATTGGCTTGACATGGTGTGGGACTTCGACATCCGCGGATCTATGGTGTATGGCAGGCTCTCCGTGTGCAGCTGTGGGTATTTAGCTGTTAGCCGACGCTTGTGTGCCAGTTCCATGGCGAACACGCATGTGTGCTGCTGAAGGGGGGTGCCAGTGTTGGACACACATGTTACTCCACATGATGTGTTCATGTGTACTTCGAGTTGCCTCTGCAATCCCGAATACATGACTAATAAAGGTGTCCCTATGCCTCCAAGGTGCCTCTTCTCAGTCAATGCTGGTGTGTTGCCACGGTGCATCCTGCTTGTCTGGCATGGTATTCCCTGATTGTGGCTATGTGTCAATGTGTCGAGTGGCAAGATGCAAGCTGTGTGTGTGGGCTGAGACTGTGTATTGGGCATGATGTCCATGACTGTGTGGGTATTGTGACATGTGCCATCCCCATGCATCCAACGTTGGCCAGGCCCCCATTCTCTGCATCCACCGGACTCAAGCTTGCAGGACATGTTTCTGCCACCTGTCTACACATACCTGGGTGCCCCCCAGGACACTGGACTGGATCCCTGACCTCTGCGCATGACTGTTGCTGTACTCAATGTGTGTGTCAGCACGGTTGTTCGGTAACCCCCTCAGCTGGTTGGGCCCATCACGGGTGTGTATGGTGCTCCATGTCTGTCTTGCCTAATACACTGTGACCCATGTGTCCTGTGCCAGACTCAGGCCCCAGGGTGTGGGTGGTTGAAGACAAAAGATGACTCAGGCATGTTTCGACTTTACAAGACACATGTTAGGTAATAATGCTACCAGCAGGCATCTACTCTTCATAGTGTGATTTATTATTGGGGGGGGGGGGGAGGGACAACAAAGTGAGTGTCTTTCCGGGAATTTGGAATCCAAAGTTCAGTAGGGGAGTTGGTGTCCTTGCCATTGGATGTCCTCAGAGTCCATGCCACAGTCTTTGTCAACATTGGTCAGCCAGTGACCAGCAGGGCCATGTGGCAGAGAATGTCTCTTGATGCTGTGATGCTGTTGCTCCAGTGGGCCAGGTGCCAGGCCAGGTGTCCTGGGAGATGGTGATGTAGCGCCGACCCTCACGGTCCTTTCCGTGGACGACCCGGCCTCCTGCGGGGAACCTCAGCAGCAGGCCGTGACGACATCTGGGATGCTCCGTCGGATGTTTCCTCCTCCTCCTCCTGATCCCTCCCTGTGGGTGGTGATGTTCTCCGCTTTCTGGCACAGGGAGGGTCGGCCATGTTGTCGGCCATCCGACGGAGTGTAGCGTGAATCCCCTGGAATGCCGTCACTTGCTCAGCCTGTCTGTCCTCCATCCTCCGTTGGTGTACCAGTAGACAGGCATGTAGCTCCGCATGTTGCTGGGCCTGCTGGGCCTTGATCCCCTCGAGGACAGACACAACCTGGGCCATGCCCGTGGTGTCCTGCCGGTATGAGTCCAGGATGTTACGGACATGGGAAAATACCGGATCCCCAGCCAACTGGTCAGGCTCGCGCCTCCGCCGTCCTCCACTCCCACCACCCCTGCCCACTTGCGCCTGGCCTGCCCTTGTGGGCACATCGGGTCTCCGGGACCCATGAGGGGTGGCATTGGCGTTGTCGCCTGCCTCCTCCTGGGTGCCCGGGACACCGTGTCCCTCCTGGCGAGCCTGGCTGCATTGTGGTGTTGGGGCAGGGATCCTGGGTGTCTCCTGGGATGTGGCAGGAGTGGGGGTGGTGGTTGGCACAGTTGTACCTGACGCAGGTGCTGCAGGTGCTTGGACACCAGAGGGGCCAGGTAGGTCGGGGTCGTCCACAGAGTGGTGAGAGTGGTCGCTGCCGGTGGGATCAGGCTCCTGCAGATCCGGGTCCTGTGAGTCTTCCCCCCCAGTGTTGGGGAGTGCACCACGACGTTGACCTGTGTGTGAGAGAGACAATGTTAATTTTGGTCCATGCAACATCCATGTTTCATCATTTTCAAAGTTGGCACATTTCCTCTTGGAATTAGGATCTGTCTTGCATTCCACTCACAGTGCACTTGTGCATGGGTGTGTCCCTTGGGCACCACTTTGGCCCCGTTAACTATGTGTGGCACAGTGTTACTTGCTGCGTCAAGTGTGACTGCAGTCAGCAGTGGAGTGGGCAGGTGTTGCGAGCCATGCATTGGCGCCTTCCGTGTAGCACTGTACATGTGCACATGGAGTTGTTCCACACACTTATATGATGCAGGTAGCTGTCATTGTGCTTGTGCACAGGTTGTGACATGGCCCTGTGTTTTGCCATGGAGAAGAGGGGGGGTTCTGGCACGGGCCACCCTTGGCTACATGCACGCAGTCTACCTGCTGACGAGCAGACATTCCCACACACCACACGGCTGATTTGCTCTCCCTGTGTCTCCCTCCCTCTCTGTCCCCCTCTCCCTCCCTCTCTGTCCCCCTCTCCCTCCCTCTGTGTGTCAGCCTCCTCCCTCTGTCCGTCTCCCTGTGTCTCCCTCCCTCTCTGTCCCCCTCTCCCTCCCTCTCTGTCCCCCTCCCTCTGTGTGTCACCCTCTGTCACCTCAGCCCAGCTTCCTGGGCACACACTGTTAGCAGATCTTTGAGTGGCCCTTGGCTTGTTGATGTGAGTTTGTTTCTGATCTCCAGGCACCCATTGGGTGTGATGTGTGTCTCTGCGCTGCTGCTGTGGTGGTGTGTGCTGCCACTCTTTCACAGTGTTGGCTGTTCATTAGCTGCTGTCATGTGCAAGAACGTGCCTTCACCCCCATGTGTTGATGCAAGGCGTCCGCCATTTGCTGGCAAGTCATTCCTGTGTTGGGACACACTGTTTGTCTGGCTGTGACCTAGGCCATATGGGCAGAGTGCATTGTTGTCTGCTTCGGAGTCGCACTATGTGATTTTTGGGGCCCAGCCTCCCGCCATCCGGGTTACCGTGTCATGTGTTGTTGTCTTCTGTGGCCTGTGACTTGACATTGTCCAGCTGGGTGCATGGGGCATGGTGGCAGCAGTGGCATGTGCGTGCTCATGGAGTGTGGTTGAGTCATGCGATGGCTTGTGGTGGTTGCGTGCCTGTTAGTGATTTTGGTTGTGGATGCCGTTCCCCCATGTGAGGTGTGTTGTTTGTGTACTCACCCGGGTCTCGGAGTCCTTCTAATCCTTCGACTGCCTCCACCGGCAGTATGGCCATCACCGTCTCCTCCCAGGGATGGTACTGTACGGGTCTGCGGGAGGGCCCTCCTCCGGTGGCGTTGGCCTGGTCGTGTTCCTCCTGCCTCTTGGCTCTGACCCTCCTCCGCAGATCGTACCACCTGTTCTGGCATTCCTGCCTGGTCCTTCTGGTGTCCGCAACAGCATTCACAGCATCGACGATGGTCTGCCACATGGCTGTTTTTGCTGCCAGGCTGGTGTTTCTGACCAATGTTCCAAAGATCTGTGGCTCGACTCTGAGGATTTGATCAACAAGGACCTCCAACTCTCGGTTACTGAACTTTGGATTCTTGGTAGTGGGCATGGTGAGGGGTGTGGGTGGAGATGGTGGGGGGGGGTGTGGATGTTGGGGGGGGGTGTGGATGGTTGTGGGGGTGTGTGTGTGAATGTGATGAGGGGGTGTTTGTGAGGGTGGTTGTGTGAAGGTGTGCAAGTGTAAGGTGTGGTGTAGCTTGTAGTATGGTTCTGTGGTGTCTGGCAGCAGTGAGTCTGTTGCTAAGGCTCATGGTTTGTGTGTGTGGGCCCTTTTTATTGGTCCATGGGTGGGTGTGGCAGTGTTTGAAGTTTGGGTGGGTGTGTTATAAGTAGTGGTGGTGTTTTGGGCCTCTGTTTGTCTTTGGCAGTTGCAGGTCAGTGAAGGTGTATTTGTAGTGTTTGTTGGCCATGTTTAGTGGCTTTGTGCCATTCGAATGGTGTATTCTTGTGTTGTTTTGTTTTGTCCTGGTTGTGTACGTGCGTTTTGAGCGTGTGTACGGTGTGTACATGGGCCATTTGGTTGTACGGTGCTGTCCTTGTGTGTGGGTTGGTACGACTCGTACATGCGGTTGTGATGTTGGGGCCTGGGGTGCGCTCCATACTTAGGAGGTTGTGTTGGGGGTAGGACCGGAACGTACTGGGGTGTACATAGACAGTGGTGCGACACGTACTGGGGTGGGGGTACGACTCGAACGTACAGGGGTGGGGGTACGACTCGAACGTACTGGGGTGTAGGTACACGGGGGTATGACACGTACAGGGGTGGGGGTAGGACTCGAACGTACTGGGGTGTACATAGACGGTGGTACGACACGTACTGGGGTGGGGGTACGACTCGAACGTACAGGGGTGGGGGTAGGACTCGAATGTACTGGGGTGTAGGTATACGGGGGTATGACACGTACAGGGGTGGGGGTACGACTGGAACGTACTGGGGTGTGGGTACACGGTGGTGCGACACGTACAGGGGTGGGGGTAGGACTCGAACGTACTGGGGTGTACATAGACGGTGGTACGACACGTACTGGGGTGGGGGTACGACTCGAACGTACTGGGGTGTACATAGACGGTGGTGCGACACGTACAGGGGTGGGGGTAGGACTCGAACGTACTGGGGTGTACATAGACGGTGGTACGACACGTACTGGGGTGGGGGTACGACTCGAACGTACTGGGGTGTACATTGACGGTGGTGCGACACGTACAGGGGTGGGGGTAGGACTCGAACGTACTGGGGTGTACATAGACGGTGGTACGACACGTACTGGGGTGGGGGTACGACTCGAACGTACTGGGGTGTACATAGACGGTGGTGCGACACGTACAGGGTTGGGGGTAGGACTCGAACGTACTGGGGTGTACATAGACGGTGGTACGACACGTACTGGGCTGGGGGTACGACTCGAACGTACAGGGGTGGGGGTAGGACTCAAACGTACTGGGGTGTAGGTACACGGGGGTATGACACGTACAGGGGTGGGGGTACGACTCGAACGTACTGGGGTGTAGGTACACGGGGGTATGACACGTACAGGGGTGGCGGTACGACTGGAACGTACTGGGGTGTGGGTACACGATGGTGCGACACGTACAGGGGTGGGGGTAGGACTCGAACGTACTGGGGTGTACATAGACGGTGGTACGACACGTACTGGGGTGGGGGTATGACTCGAACGTACAGGGGTGGGGGTACGACTCAAACGTACTGGGGTGTAGGTACACGGGGGTATGACACGTACAGGGGTGGGGGTACGACTGGAACGTACTGGGGTGTGGGTACATGGTGGTGCGACACGTACAGGGGTGGGGGTACGACTGGAACGTACTGGGGTGTGGGTACATGGTGGTGCGACACGTACAGGAGGGGGTAGGACTCGAACGTACTGGGGTGTACCTAGACGGGTGGGGGTGTACATACACGGGGGGTACGTGTCGGACGTACGGGGGCTGGGGGGAGTGTTGGGCGCGTATGCGGGCACATGTCTCCATGGTTGCTATAGGAGTTCGGTGCGGACGGTGTTTTTTCCATACGGTTGTAACCTCGGACGCACGGGATGGATCGTGATTCCTCGGTCGGACTTGACTTTTCACGTTTGTAAGGTAAATCGTCCGAGGACGTGTCGGACACATTTTCCGACCCGAGGACGTGTGGGGAATGATTCCCAATGCGGTTCGTATGGATTTTTTACCATGCGAATCGTGATTGCCAGTTCGTACGGCACTTGTACGATTCGTACGGTAAAAAGACCGGATACGAGTCGCACGGGGTAATTTTTTACAGGATCGTGATCGGCACCATAGTCACTAGATGATGTCATCATAGATGTCATTTGAGATGTCATCAGTGATGTCATCAGTGATGTCACTGACCCTGTCATGAATGATGTATATGTGATGTCATCAGCAGTGCATTGCGGGGGCGTGAGTTATAGTTAGCTCAACTAACTATTACAGGGGAATTTCTATGGGTTTTCTATGAGTGAAATGTCCAACTAACTATAACGTCCCTGAAACCTATGGTTTCTTCAGTGAATATATATATATATATATATATATATATATATAGATATATATATACATATAATCAAAATATTGCCCTCAGCTATCTCCAGGGAACAAAATTGATTCTTTCTCAGAAGCAATAATGAATGAAATTGACAAAATGGAAAAAATGAGAAATACCAAATCAAGGGAAAACACATTACAAAATGAAAATCAAGCAATTCAATCACTGGCCAACAACACGAACATAACCATCAAGCCTGTGGACAAGGGCGGAAATATAGTAATTCAAAATACATGTAATTACAAAAAAGAAGCATATCGACAACTAAATGATACGGAAAAATACAGAAAACTAACCATCAATCCAATCTACAAAATGATTGAGGAAGTTCGGAAAAATCTAGATGAGTGGCACCATCACAAACTAATTGATGTTGAAGAGCACAAATTTCTCTTTATCGAGAACCCAACAATTCCCACAATTTACTTCCTGCCGAAGATCCATAAACTCTGATGAACCCCTATTGTATCTTCATGCAACTCCTTATATGAAAACATCTCTTCCTATGTTGACCACTATCTTGCCCCAATGGTCAAAAATTTAAATTCATACATTCAAGATACAGGAGACTTTCTTCGGATACTCTCGAACACAACATGGGACCCGTCCTATCTGATGATTACGATCGATGTGGTCTCTTAAAGACCGCATGCGCATACTTTCTGAAACAGAGAAACATAAGCGAACTGGAACACTCTGCAATGCTACTCACAATGATACAGATGTGTCTAAATAACAACATCTTTTTCTTTGACCATGAAATATACTATCAATTGTGTGGCTGCGCCGTGGGCATTTCCTTCTCCCCCAACTATGCAAACCTGACTATGGGTTGGTGGGAGAAGGAAATAGCGTGGGGCCCTGACAGCAGCAAGGCCCTGGAAAAGATCATACTTTGGTCACGATATATAGATGACCTGTTCCTAATTTTGAATGGAAACCAGGAAGAGTTCATGGAATATTTTGAATTACTCAATAATATTGAAATTGGACTCTCCTTTACTTGCAATGTCAGCTGCAGTAAAATAGACTTTTTGGACATCTCATTCTATATTGACCAAGGTCAAATCCAAACAACATTATACAGGAAGAAAACTGCCACAAATAGCATTCTCTACGCGGAAAGTTTCCATCCCAGGGCCCTAATAAGGAGCATTCCCTTTGAAGAATTCATTAGAATGACAAGAAATTGCTCAAAAAACGAGGATGCGCAAAATGAAATTGAAAAGAGTGCAAACAGATTAAGGAAAAGAGGATACAGAGAACGAGACCTTTATAACAGCACAAGAGGGATCGAAGAGTTGACACGAACCGAAATTTTGGTCAAAAAACCAACAAGCAATCCAACTGTAAATGAAAAACATGCAACCCCTAGATTAATATTGACATTCAGCAAAGAAGCACACAAAATAAGACAGAGTGTGCCAAAATACTGGCCCCTGTTACAACAAGACCAAGATCTGGTCAAGATTATTGAAACAAAACCCCAAATAACCTTCAGAAAGGCACCTTTGATTAAAGATGCAATAGTTCAAAGCCATTTTCAGTCAAAAAATAGAACGAAAAATTGGTTGGAACAACAACAAAATGCCTTCAAAAGATGCAACAACTGCAAAGCCTGCAAGATTGGTGTCAATAAGAAAAACATAAGAGATCCAGAGGGAAGAAACATTGAAATCAACCATAAAATAACATGTTCAACAAAATATGTGGTTTATTGCATAGAATGTAATTGTGGGATGAGGTACATAGGAAGCACTATCTGCATGTTGAAGAAAAGGATTCTAGAGCACATTAGGGCAGTAAAAAACCAAGATCTAACATACGCTACTGCCAAACACGTACTCTCATGCCAGAATGGGGATTGGCGTAACATGAGCTTCTTTGCAATAGATACAGTAGAACATGATAAATGAATGGGAGACTGAAAGAAAAAACTGAGACAGCTAGAGTCCAAATATATTATTAGACTACGTACAAAAATCCGAGGGGGATGAACGTGGACAAAGAACTTTACATCCATCTATAAAGCACACCATGAGCTGATCAGTGTAATTGCGAATCTTGTAAACAAATCGAACTGTATAATATGAACTGTGTAAACACACTTCCGTGAAACCATGAGAGCCAAAGAACAATCAAACAATGATGGTACTATAACCGCCATTGTGATACTGTCAGATAAATCCCAAATATACATGATGAATTAGAATATGACGATTGTAGTATACAGTTAATTATTGTGTTATGCTTACCAACATTGGGCCAACCATACTATTCAGTGCCCATAAATGTGTTTCGAAAATTAAAAAATTCGATATCCAAAAAACTAACAATCGATATCGATAGCTATACTTTATGTTATTGGGATGTTCTGAGATCAAAACCATACTGGTAACTGTGCAACATTAACATCATGACGGTTTATACACTAACAATATATCTGTCATAAGGTGATCTGTATATAAGAATAATGAAACTACAAATCCCAGAAGTCAATGGGAGGATGTAACTGACCGGAAATTAGATAAAACAGTAGCAAAAAGTAGTGCCACCTACCGTGAGAAAGGCCGCTGAGGCCGAAACGCGTCGATATGACAGACTGGGCTCTGTTCAATAAATTCTAAAGAAATTACAAGTTCCAGAGTGCGGCGTCCTTTGTTGAAAAAAAATAATATATATATATTACCTACTGGCGGTCGCCAGTAGGTAGTTATAGTTAGGACCACGTTTCCATAGGAAAACCTCAACATTCTATTTTGAATAACTTTGGCGCCGGTCGACGAATCCTCGTGAATTTTTCAAAATAGGTGGGGCGCTACGCTCCGCTCCTACCCTGAAAGTCTTGGGGGGATTCGTCAAGCGGGGGCTGAGATAAAAGGGGGGTCCCAAAACGCGTTTTTCCCATGCATTTTTCCATAGGACCTTTAGACAGGGCTACAGCCCGAACGGCTGAACAGAATTACTAGAAATTTGGCAGAGAGGTAGTCCTCAGGTCAAGGAAGTGCCTTTTGTAGGTTTGGTGTAAATCTGTTCAGTAGATTCTGAGAAAATAGCCTTTAAATCAATATATATATCTGAGCCAGCTTACGGTGCGCTTACGGTACGCTTACCGTACGCGTACGGTGGCGTGCGCGAGCGCGATTCTGATTGGCCCTTAGATCTTAGTAAACATTCGAATCGGTCGAAACCAGGAAGCGGCGACCGCCATTTTCTCTCTCGCACTCTGAGGGGGGAGCTGATAAACAAATGCCAAAAACATATAAAGGGGCTGTTTAGACAGCGCCCATGCACATAACCATGTTAGTTGAGTCTTCAAAGATCCCCCAAGGCAAAAAACGGTAATTTTTCATTTTTCGAAAATTTCGCCGATTACGCTTACCGTACGCTTACCGTACGCGTACGGTAAAAAATTATAAAAAAAAAAATCCACACTCTCTCCACCCCGTGTGCAAATGGTGGCCGCAGGCCACCATTTGAGCATGGCTTATTTGAGCACAGCATTTCCCAAAAAAATTTCAACAGATTACCTATCACAAGGAAGCGCATAATATGTCCTCCATGTGCGCACGGTGCGCGAAGCGCATCGTGCGTACATGGCCCATCTAGCGTAACGTGGGCACGCGGTGCGCGTAGCGCACCGCGTGCCCACCGTGCGTGCACGGCACTAACTGCGTAAAGTGGGCGCGCGGTGCGCGAAGCGCACCGCGTGCTCACTTTGCGCGCACGGTGCGCGAAGCGCACCGTGCGCGCACGGAACGAACTGCGTTAAGTGGGCGCGCACGCCACGAATGGCGTAAAGTAACTTAGCATTTAAAAAAACCGTACAAATTCACTGAAAAAACCATAGGTTTCACACACGTTATAGTTAGGAATTAGCATTTAAAAAACCTTGCAAATTCACTGAAAAAACCATAGGTTTCACACATGTTATAGTTAGCGGAAATTTTACTGATAAAAAACCAATGAAATTCCCCCGTTATAGTTAGTGAAGGCAACTATAACTCACGCGACCGCAATCTTCTGCTGATGACATATGTGTCTTTATGAAAAAAAAATATTTGTAATATATGTATAGCTAAAAATGTATGGAAGAAGACATGGGCAAATAAGTGTCTAAATACAGTATTAGCATCAGCAGAGGATTGCGGTCGCGTGAGTTATAGTTGCCTTCACTAACTATAACGGGGGAATTTCATTGGTTTTTTATCAGTAAAATTTCCGCTAACTATAACATGTGTGAAACCTATGGTTTTTTCAGTGAATATATATATATATATATATATATATATATATATATATATATATATTTTTTTTTTATTCCAATGTGCCTGGTCACTCGACATTGCTTGAATTTAGGATGCAGCCTGCTATCTTGTCTCACATTCATTTTTCAGGCCGACACATTTCGGGATCTCTCATCCCTTCTTCTTTGGCCGCAAACAGGTAATGAATAACTCGCATCCTTGCATTTCCACTTCGATTTAATCATTGGTATGCCCGCCCCCAGTGGGCGTGTATTCAATTGCTTCCTGGGACATTGAGTCCTGTAATGCAAGAAAGATTCATTAATTCCTTAAGTAAGGTCATAACATTGTTTGCAATTAAAAGTCATTTTTAACCTTAGTAGGTAGCAAAGACTTGATCACAGACTAGAAATGCGTCGGCCTGAAAAATGAATGTGAGACAAGATAGCAGGCCGCATCCTAAATTCAAGTAATATCGAGTGACCTCCTATTGCGCAAGGCACATTGGAATAAAACAATTATACACGGCGGCCGGCCGTGAGGAGGAGCACCATCGCAGGCTGGAAGAGAAATGCAAACCAGCCTGCGAGGCTGAAGCTTTGGACCTCCGGAGCTTAACAGTACAGAGCTTATGCAAATCTAGTCTGTGATCAAGTGATCTGTGGAGAGCTCCTGAGAGCGAAAAGAAATTGTAGCTCCGAGGAGTTGTTCCAAAATGAATTTAAAACTATGAGTGAAAGATTTCTAGACAGAGGGTACTCTTTAAAAACAGTAACTCAGGCATGTTTAAAAGTTTCTAAGATTGACAGAGCATCAACATTACAAAGCAAGCCTAAAGTGGAAAATGAGGAAGAGCCTTTAAGGGTCATCACTTCTTATAACAATAAATCTTAGGAATTGCGAAAATGCCTAAAGAAATATTGGCATGTTTTAAATACTGACTCTACACTTAGTAAATTTGTAGGTGGACAGCCCAAAATCACTTACAGAAATGTGATGCATTGTCAGACTTGCTATGTAGTAATGTGATACCAGATGACAAAGTTCCGAACCCCATACAAGGCTTTTATCCATGTAATTCATGTTAAGCCTGTAAGACCAGTCCTAAGTGCAAAGACCTGACACTATCCATCAATCACAAACCTTTCACTATAGCCAAACATCTGACGTGCAAATCAGATTATTGTGTGTACGCCTTGAGCTGCCCATGTCCGCTTGTATATATAGGGAGCACTATACATCCGGTTAAGAAGCAGATACTTGAACACACTCGGGCAATTGTAAATAAGGATAAGCAATATCGGTGACCCGGCATTTTAAAGAAGTACATGATAAAAATGTGGGCCTTTTATGATTTTGTGCACTGGATAGACTCCCCAAATCTGAACGAGGGGGAAATAGAGTGAAGGAACTCAGATGTCTAGAGTCTAAGCTATTTATCAAATATGACACAGTACATCCGAGGGGATTGAATAAGGATAAAGAAATGTGGGTGCATTTAGGGTAATATGTCAAAAAGCTCTGCTAAAGTATCCTGTTGTGTATATACATTTAATATGTCGAAGTTATGTTTGTTTTTAATTCACTTTTCATACACATTGATGGCACTATTTTCATTTTTTGTAGGAGACAAAATTGTCGGCAACTCATGTTGAAGAATTGGCAACTAGATCAATTGAGACAGCTCTATGTGAAATTAAAGTTATTAAGAGAAAATTAAATGTGATTGGTGTAGGAACTATACAGTGAATTATCATGTATCGGAATGTCATTTGAAATAGGCCCACTGGGGCTGAATTGATAATTACTTTTTGACCTTTATCCAAGCAAACTAAAGTTTATCATTAGGGTGAACTTGACATCCAATACAATAATTGGAATCAAATTAAATGGGCATATTCAGTGTCATAAGCCCACTTGGGCATATCAGCGGGACATTCATTTTGCCAAATAACAACAAGTTTGGTTCCTTGTATATATGTTGGCCAAATATGTAAATATTACAAACATTATCACTGTGAGGATTAATATTTTCCGCATGCATCACGTTTATGTAAGGCGGTATATTTCCGTTATTAAAATAGGGTGTATTTATATCAGTACACCATTATACAACTTAGGGGCCGATTACGATCCTGGAAAAACCCGGTACAAACCGTGGGTTGGAGCGTTTTCTCCGTCCGACTCGTACCGGGTTGTAAAACTTTACAAACATGCAATTACGATTCGTACGGAAACACCATTTCCGTACGAATCGGAAAAAAGACCAACCGACAGAAAAATACATACAAATGTGATCCGGGACACCGCGGACGTGACGTCCGGACGGAGTTAGGCATGTTTTTACGTACCAGCAATTACGATTCGCACCGACTGCAGTCCGGATGGGAATATTTTTACGGCACCCAAAAAGTGCCGGAAAAGCTAAGTACGCGGCGATGCGAGCTGATTAGGGGGCCCGGTACGTGCCGTACCCCCCCGCCCCCCGTATGTACGGAGCATACCCCCCAGCTCCCCGTATGTACGGGGCGTACCCCTGTACCCCCCAGCCCCCCGTATGTATGGAGCATACCCCCCAGCTCCCCGTATGTACGGGGCGTACCCCTGTACCCCCCAGCCCCCCGTATGTATGGAGCGTACCCCCTAGCTCCCCGTATGTACGGGGCGTACCCCTGTACCCCCCAGCCCCCCGTATGTACAGTGCGGACCCCCAGGGGGTACGCCCCGTACATACGGGGGGCTGGGGGGTACAGGGGTATGCCCCATACATACGGGGGGCTGGGGGGTACGCTCCGTACATACGGGGGGCTGGGGGGGGTACGGCGTGTACCGGGCACTTGTTTGGACATCTCCATGGATGCTATGGGAGTTCGCTCCGGACGGTCTTTTTTCCATGCAGTTGTACAATCGGACGGATGGGACGGATCGTAATTGCGCATTGGGACTTCAGTTTTCCCATTTGTACGTAAAAATGTCCGGGGACGTGTCGGAGACTTTTCCCGACCCGAGGACGTGTGGGGGAATTTTCCCAATGCGATTCGTATGGACTTTTTCCCATACGAATCGTACTTGGCAGTTTGTACGGCGCTTTTACCATTTGTACGGAAAAAAGTCCAGATTCAATTGGGTTGGGGACATTTTTTCCAGGATCCTAATCGGCACCTATGTATGCGCAACAATGCAAAAAACTTTTCTTTTTTGAAAACTTTATTGACATCACAATGCTGCTGATAACAATGTAACAAACACCATTACAAAATGACTGCCAAAAACTGTGTGTAGAGACGAGTAGTCCTACTTCTATATTCATGAATTCTGCACTATATGTATTGTAAACTTACAAACGATTCCTCGACCCGTGACCAAGCTGCGGCTGCACCAAAACGCATCGGGCCTTTTACTTGCTACATGTTTGAATAAATGTACACGCTTCAAGGAATTGGGCTCGAGTGGATTCTTTGCGGAAATAATAAGAATCACGACATATGTTTTATGAGGGTCGCGACCTCATCTCGAGCCCGCCGCCAAAAAGAGGCAAAGAGACCTGCGACTGCTGCAGTATATATATATATTACCTACTGGCGGTCGCCAGTAGGTAGATATAGTTAGGACCTATCTTCCATAGGAAATCCGCAACATTCTATTTGGAATAACTTTGGCGCCGATTGACGAATCCTCGCAAAATTTTCAAAACGTTTGGCCAGCTACGGTCCGCTCCTATCCTGAAAGTTTCATGGTGATTCGTCAGTGGGCCGTGAAAAAAGGGGGGTCCCAAAACACGTTTCCCCATGCAATTTCCCATAGGACCTTTAGCCGCAGCTACAGCCCGAACTGCTGAACGGAATTACGCCAAATTTGGCAAAGAGGTAGTCCTTAGTTCAGACTCGTGCCTTTTGCTTAAATGGTGTAAATCCGTTCAGTAGTTCCTGAGAAAATGGCATCTAAAAGTACTTATATATCTATGGCCTCGGAGGGTCCGCTATCCTAAGCGCAGCCTAAGTGCACCCTACCGTGCACGAGCTGCATTCTAAGTGGCTGTCAACACTCCCAATCAGGAAGTGTTGGCAGCCATCTTGTGCCTCGGTAGAACCGAGGCACAAGAAACCAAAGAAAAAACCTCGCAAAATGCGAAAAGGGGGCAGGGTAGAAACACTCTGACCCCCTAGGCCTGCTCAGGGGGTCCCACAAGGACCCCCAAGGCCCCCACAAATTTTTTTTTTTTTTAAACGGGAGGATGCGCGCATCCTGCCGATAGAAAAAAAAAACTCAGCACGGGCTCCCGCGCTAAATATGCTAATTTGCCCCCGGGGGGCCAAATCTCAGGGGCATAATTAAAAAATAGTGTGGGGTCCCAATCCCCCCCACACTGCCTTGGGGACCGCCACCCCCCGGGGCTCTAACATAATATAGGCGGGGGGCTCATGGCCCCCCCGCAGCCCCGGGGACCGCCACCCCCAGGGGCTTCTTCAAAATGTGGGAGGGGGGCTGTGCAGCCCCCCTCCTGGAGCCTTGTATAGGCCCAGGGGACCGCCACCCCCCAGGGCCAACTCCTGCAGTGTCCCGGGGTGCCCACCCCCCGGACACTGTAGTTTGCAATGACACGGCGGGAGCCTCAAGGTTCCCGCCCTGTCATTGCAAACTGCTTTGCTTCACTGAAGCGAGAGCAGGGAAACCTGCTATCGCTTCAATGAAGCAAAGCAGATTGCTTTTCCACATGGGGAGCAGCATGTTAGCTGCTCCCCATGTGGAAAAGCAATGCCGGCAGGGAGCCGGCTGGGACCGTGGGGGGATAGGGGAACCCCCCACGGCCCCCAACGAAGAGGGCCAGCCCCAGGGGATGGGGTCCCCAGGGCTAGTAGTGGCCCGGGAGGGTGGCCACGCAGCCCCTCTCCTAAAAAAAAGAGAAAAAAAAAGAAATGGCCCAGGGGATGGGGTCCCCGGGGCCATAACTGGCCACAGGAGGGGGGCAAAGCAGCCCCCTCCAAAATAAACATTTTTTAAAAAAAGGGCCATGCCCCGGGGGATGGGGTCCCCGGGGCATATTATGGCCTCGGGAGGGGGGGCCACGCGGCCCCCTTCCCGATTTTTTTTTTAAACAAATTGGCGGCAGGCCCTGGGGGATGGGGTCCCCAGGGCCAATAAATTAGAAAAAGAACGGGGCTACACAGACCCCCTCCTAAAAAAAAACCCAAAACGCTATTGGGCCGGAGGCCACGCCCCCTCCTTGCACCACTCTGCAAACGCACCCCCTGAGAGGTGTAATGAGGCCATGCCCCTTTTTACACCTCTCTGCAACGCAGCTCCGTAGCGCTTACTGGAGGTACCTGGTGGGCTAGTTGGCCGCCAGGGGACCTCAGGATTCAAGGGGACTTAATCCCCCAACTTACAATGCGCCACAGGGCGTGTTTACACAGTGGTGAAGGTAGGGGGCGGGGCCTGAGGTGATATGTGTGCAAACATGCCCTGTGGCGCGTTTTAAGTTGGGGAATTCATTCCTCTTCAATCCAGAGGTCCCCTAGGGGCCAACTAGCCCACCAGGTACCTCCACTAAGCGCCACGGAGCTGCGTTGCAGAGTGTTGTAAAAAGGGGCGTGGCCTATGAACACCTCTCTGCAACGCTGCTCCCTGGAGCATACTGGAGGTACCTGGTGGGCTAGTTGGCCCCCAGGGGACCTCAAGATTGAAGAGGAATTAATTCCCCATCTTAAAACACGCCATAGAGCGAGTGTGCACACATGTCACCTCAGGCCTGCCACCCTTCCTTCACCATTGTGCAAATATTCCTCTAAAATCAGCCGAACTACGAATTCCGATTTACTAACCTGTTATCAGGACAGACCTCAGTGCTGCATCTTTGAGCCTAGTACTGATCCTGAAAAGTAATTTTAACCGTACTTACTAGTTGCTTGAATTTCCTTCTATAGGCTAACATTGACTGGTTTCACTTGAAAATTCTTCTAAGTGTGGAGTTTTGGAACTTACAAATATTCCTCTAAAATCAGCCGAACTACGAATTCTGATTTACTCACCTGTTATCACGAGAGACCTCAGTGCTGCTTCTTTGAGCCCAGTACTGATCCTGAAAAGTAATTCTAACCGTACTTACCAGTAACTTGTATTTCCTTCCATAGAAATCCATTGTGTGGTTTTCAGCAGAAAAGTTTCTAAGTGTCTATTTTCACAAACTAAAAATATTCCTAAAAAATCGTCTGTATAACTTAAACACATTCTTTCAACTGTTTACAGGAGATGCACCAGTGCTGGATCCAGGATCCATCACTGAGTAAGAAAAAGTAATGATAACACTACTTACCTGCTAAGTGAACTTTCTGCCATAGGATAACATTGGTGATTCTATATGAAAAAAATTTCTGTCAACTTTTAAAATACAATAATATTCCTTAAAAATCAGTACTGGAACCAAAATGCTTTTACTCAACTGTTTACAGGAGATGTCCAAGGACTGAATCGAGGATCCAGTCCTGTGGTTAGAAAAGTAATCCATAAAGTAACTAATTGCATTTGACTAGAAATTCACATTGAGCTCAATGTTGCATTGTGTTTGAAATTGTGTTGCCCATAACAACAACTGTAACTACTGTACTTAAAAGTCTATTGCGAAGTATTAAAACTAAAGTAATTCATTCTGAGAAAGTATATTTTGCATTGTAATGTATAATGTAATTATAATGTAATTAAAAAAATAAAATATCTAAAAATAAATAGTTTAAAAAATGTAGTAAATCAGTATCAAAAAACTGTAGAGCAGCTCTGCTGACCTGGTTCTCTGGCTCTAAAGCAGCTCTGCTGACCTGGTTCTATGGCTCTAAAGCAGCTCTGCTGACCTGGTTCTCTGGCTCTAGAGCAGCTCTGCTGACCTGGTTCTCTGGCTCTAAAGCAGCTCTGCTGACCTGGTTCTCTCCCTCTAAATCAGCTCTACAGACCTGGTTCTCAGCCTCTAGAGAAGCTCTGCTCACCTGGCTCTCTGGCTCTAAAGCAGCTCTGCTGACCTGGTTCTCTGCCTCTAGAGCAGCTCTGCTGACCTGGTTCTATGGCTCTAAAGCAGCTCTGCTGACCTGGTTCTCTGGCTCTAAAGCAGCTCTGCTGACCTAGTTCTCTGGCTCTACAGCAGGTCTGCTGACCTGGTTCTCTGGCTCTAGAGCAGCTCTGCTGACCTAGTTCTTAGGCTACAGAGCAGCTCTGCTGATCTGGTTCTCTGGCTCTACAACAGCTCTGCTGACCTGGTTCTCTGGCTCTAAAGCAGCTCTGCTGACCCTCGTCTATGGCTCTAAAGCAGTTCTGCTGACATGGTTCTCTGGCTCTAGGGCAGCTCTGCTGACCTGCTTCTCTCCCTCTAGAGCAGCTCTGCTGACCTGGTTCTCTCCCTCTAAAGCAGCTCTACTGACCTGGTTTCTTTGGCTCTACAGCAGCTCTGCTGACCTGGTTCTCTGGCTCTAGAGCAGCTCTGCTGACCCGGTTCACTGGCTCTAAAGCAGCTCTGCTGACCTGGTTCTATGGCTCTAAAGCAGCTCTGCTGACCTGGTTCTCTCCCTCTAAAGCAGCTCTGCTGACCTGGTTCTCTGGCTCTAGTGCAGCTCTGCTGACCGGGTTCTATGGCTCTAAAGCAGCTCTGCTGACCTGGTTCTCTGGCTCTACAGCAGCTCTGCTGACCTGGTTCTCTGGCTCTAAAGCAGCTCTGCTGACCCAGTTCTATGGCTCTAAAGCAGTTCTGCTGACCTGGTTCTCTGGCTCTAGAGCAGCTCTGCTGACCTAGTCCCTTGGCTGTAAAGCAGCTCTGCTGACCTGGTTCTCTCCCTCTAAAGCAGCTCTGCTGACCTGTTTCTCTCGCTCTAAAGCAGCTCTATGGACCTGGTTTCTCTGGCTCTACAGCAGCTCTGCTGACCTGGTTCTCTGGCTCTAGAGCAGCTCTGCTGACCCGGTTCTTAGGCTCTAGAGCAGCTCTGATGACCTGGTTCTCTGGCTCTAAAGCAGAACTGCTGACCTGGTTCTATGGCTCTAAAGCAGCTCTGCTGACCTGGTTCTCTCCCTCTAAAGCAGCTCTGCTGACCTGGTTCTCTCGCTCTAAAGCAGCTCTACTGACCGGGTTTCTCTGGCTCTACAGCAGCTCTGCTGACCTGGTTCTCTGGCTCTAGAGCAGCTCTGCTGACCCGGTTCTTAGGCTCTAGAGCAGCTCTGCTGACCTGGTTTCTCTGGCTCTACAGCAGGTCTGCTGACCTGGTTCTCTGGCTCTAGAGCAGCTCTGCTGACCTGGTTCTCTGGCTCTAAAGCAGCTCTGATAACCAGGTTCTATGGCTCTAAAGCAGCTCTGCTGACCCGGTTCTCTGGCTCTAAAGCAGTTCTGCTGACCTGGTTCTCTCCCTCTAAAGCAGCTCTGCTGACCTGGTTTCTCTGGCTCTACAGCAGCTCTGCTGACCTGTTTCTCGGCCTCTAGAGCAGCTCTGCTGACCTGGGTCTCTGGCTCTAGAGCAGCTCTGCTGACCCGGGTCTCTCCCTCTAAAGCAGTTCTGCTGACCTGGTTCTCTCACTCTAAAGCAGCTCTACTGACCGGGTTTCTCTGGCTCTACAGCAGCTCTGCTGACCTGGTTCTCTGGCTCTAGAGCAGCTCTGCTGACCCGGTTCTTAGGCTCTAGAGCAGCTCTGCTGACCTGGTTTTTCTGGCTCTATAGCAGGTCTGCTGACCTGGTTTGTCTGGCTCTACAGCAGCTCTGCTGACCTGGTTCTCTGCACTCACGATGCACGCACCCGGCTTCGCGAAGATATATTTAAAAATAACATAAGTTTATTATAAGTACAAATATATTATTTTTATGAATATCTTAGATAATCTCTTGCCCTTATATGTATATTAAAGACACATACATATTATTTTGGAACATACATTTTTTTGTGGGAGTCGCGCACCCAGCG
Organism: Triturus cristatus; assembly: GCF_964204655.1. NCBI lineage: Eukaryota > Metazoa > Chordata > Amphibia > Caudata > Salamandridae > Triturus > Triturus cristatus. The sequence continues at coordinate 1,181,108,157 of NC_140581.1, read as the reverse complement.
CGCCCCAGCACGTATATGACGTCACGCAGGACCCGCAACCATGCAAGCATCTCGTACCGTAATGCGCATGTGTCGCGAATGCGCAGGAGCAGGAGTCGCTGAGTGGTCGCATACCAATCGCGCACATCACGTAATATTAAATGTATATGATGTAACTGAAAAACAAGCAGCCGTCGCACACCGTACGCGGATCCTTGACGACTTTTCTAAAATGGCGGCTAGAATGCGCGCACCCACCGTGATGTGTACGCTTAGATTGCATGACTCCGAAAAAAAAATGAATTTTTTTTAAAAAAAAGAAAATAATATAAATATATTAAAATAAAAAATGAAGGGGGAGGAGCCAAGATGGCGACCGGGACGGCAGCGTAGACTCCCGGCTCCGTGAACCTCCGCATCCCGCACGGATATCCTGCACGAGATCCTCAACCTGTGCTACGCGGTCGTGTTTCTGAAGGAGAGTGGCACCCGACTGTGTGACTCCGAGGTCTCTGTCTGCGGTACCGCCGGAGAAATGTGCATCTGAACTTTGCGGCCTGTGCGGCCCCGGAGCCGGGACCTCGAGTGGACGCCGTGGCCGGGTGGCAGGTCAACAACAGCGGTCTGTTGTGACTGGGTGGAGTCGGTCCGCCGGAGCGGTGCCAAACTCGGCCTACATTTCGTCGTGGTCGTTTCTATTGTCAAGCGTAGCGGACCGGGTGCATGCCCGGGGGTGCAGTTCTCAGATCCTCCGGTGGCTGCCCCTGCCTTTGATAGTGAGCTGCCCGGCCGCCGCCCGTATCCTGCCCGGATCATTGCGGGCCGCCCCCGGATTTTTACGGGAGCTGGTCCGTAGTGGGGACGACTGTTGCCCGTGACCACGCAGCGGATAACTTTTTGCCTGCCCCCGGAACCCGGTCACCAGCGACGTGGACATCGAGACGCTTGTCCCAGGGTCCCGGCCCCGGTGAGGGTCGGGCATACTTGGCGGCCATCTTGCTGCGATGAAGCCTACCATCCTGTCCGCTGGGTCGCAGCGGGCTTGTGAGAGTGCGACTTTTGGGAGTGTGGCGGCGCGATCCCAGAGAGCTGTGCTGGGGTACGGCGACCTCCTCGAGGCCCTTGGTGCTCTTCACTCCTCCTTGATCCATGGTGTCGGGGTCTTGGGGAGTAAGCTCAACGGTGTGGCGTCGGCGTTGGGGCAATGGCGACCCGCCTGTCCGCACGTACACAGGGACTACTCCCACTGCGCACAGGAGGACACTTTGGTGGCCACCCCTGAGGTTAGTGCACAGCTGGACACTCCGGCCAGTATGCTACAGTGTGTTCGTCCAGTTGAGGGCCTGATCTGTCCCGGAGGCATTGGCCCTGAGTGGGATGTGGTAGCCTCGTCCCGTACGTGCCCTCCTGCGACCCAAGGACAACTCCAGCAACTATTGTCTGCTTTGGCTGCTTCTGCCTTCCTGGACCTTGAGTGCAGTGCATATCCTGGGGCAGCACTGGGAAGCCTGTTTCTCCACGCTGCGGCTTGTGTTGATGCTCAGAGACTTCCATCCCACCTGTATGCGTCGCTTCTCGGACGTTTTTGGACAATCCTCTACCTTGGAACATCGGATATGGTGCTGGGTCGCGGGGTAGGCATGGGCAGAATTCCAAAGAGTGGTCAGGGATAAGGCTGATCCTTCAGGGGTGGTCATCTAGTGGACGGGCGGGCTCAGGGGTAGCGTGCTCTCCTGGCATAGCTAACAGCATAATAGGTGCATAATGCTCCCCATCTTTCTTTGAGAAGATCGATTTTGTGCTGTTTATTGTTCACCTTGGGGGAAACTTACCGTGCGGGAGGGAGAAGCCGGGGGTATGTTTTGAAGGCCCTCCTCCAGTTTATTAATACTCTCTCTACCCCCCCGTCTGGTGGGGTTCTTTTCCTACTTCTTTTTCCCTATTCTCCTATATTTCGGGTCTGGTTCCAGGGCGACAGGCACACTGCTGGGGGGGGGGGGCCGTACTCATCTGCAGAGGTGCAGGGTGGGGGGTTGGGGGAGGGGATTCTTTAGTCTTTTCTCTCTTTTTCCATGGCCTCTTTTTCCTTCTCTGTTTCTTTTTGTTTTTCTTTTTTTCTGGGATCAGCGTGATACACTTCCTTTGCTATGACTCGCTGCCGCTCCATGTGTACCACAATTTCCGGGGTGCTCTCCGGGAGTTCTGGCGGGGGACTGCAGGCGCCACTGCTTACGATATTCTTCCCCATCCTGATGTTCTTGTGTTTGCGCCACTGACCTAACAGATTGCTGTAAATCGTTCCTGTCTATTACTCTGCATATCTGTAATTGCTGTCTGAAAATTGTCTGGCACCTGATCCTCCTGCCTTGTTGTATTATAAAATGAAAACCTTTTTCTCTTGGTGCCCTACCTACGCTGTTCACAGTATTAGCATTACGATTCTCCTCCCCGAAGTGCTGCCTGTTTTTACATTTGCCTGTTTTTGCTCTGATTGCTTAGCGGCCGGCCCCGGGGGGTTGTAGGCCCATACCTGTTCTTGATTGAACTGTCAATAAAGGTTTTCAAAAAAAAAAAAAAAAAAAAAAATGAAAACAAGAAAATTAATCAATATTTCAGTTTGAATTTTAGTAAAAAATGTTTTTTGCAATTTTCAGAAAAAGATATAATGTTATTTAATGAATAAAATATTTATAAATAAACAGTTAAAAAACTGTAGAAAATCAGTACAAAAAAATACTGTCTTTTCCGGCGAATAAGGCGACTGGGCGTATAAGACGACCCCTACTTTTCCTGTTAAAATATAGGGTTTGGGCTATACTCGCCGTATATGACTACCCCTCTTCTAACGCACACCAAATTAAAATTAAAAAACATCAGATTTGATTTTAATATGGTAATTTTTATTCAAATGCTTATGACATGCAGGTACTTAGCAGGAAAACTGGCACTTATAAACATAAGGCTGTTTGTCATCAAACATGTAAACATAAAACAGTGCAAGTGGATTAAACTTTTCCTAATTCACTCTAAAGCTGAAAGGAAGGATACGACAATTAACCCATGGGAGGTGCCATGCTGTTTGTTTTCTAAGCTGTCAACCAAACTGGAACTGATGATGATAGGAGGAAGATAACAAACAATAGAGAGAGAGCAAGTGCCGGGCAAGTGCCGGACAAGTCCCTGGCGAGTCAGCAACGCCCATCATAACTCCAAGCTATTTTTACAGGATTTGCTGGCGTGACAGTTTCCCTTTAAAAGCCTTCAAAATCCTCCTGTTCATCATCTGATATCATAAGTACATCAATGACATCTTGTGGTACATTTGTAAGGCATTCATCGTATGGATCTAATTCCGTATCAGATGGTGTGGTCTCAGCTTCGGCTTCCTCTTCATCTTGCCACAAGTAGTCGTCCTCCATACCATCTAATGAATTTGATATGCCACACTTCTTGAAAGACTTGATTACTGTTTCTGCATCAATATCATTCCAGGCTTTTATGACAAACTTACACAAAACATCCAACTGTGGAGCACGCATGTTTCCTCCTTTTGTGAATGACTTTTTGCCGCTAACCATCCACTCATTCCACTGTTCTCGAATGCGATCTTTAAATGGCTTGTTTAGGCACACATCCAGTGGCTGTACCAACGATGTTAATCCTGCAGGAATAACTGCCACATCTGTGTTTATTCTTGCCAGCCTTTCCTTGGTGCTGGGAGTTAAATGAGCCCTGAACATGTCCCACACCAGTAGACTACGTTTTTGAATAAGGCCACCTGGTTACCTGCTCCATACATTATCAAGCCATAGCTTTACCCCTTCTTTATCCATCCAGCCTTTTTCATTCACATGTACAAAATAACCAACAGGAAACTTGAGTTTTTGCATTGTCTTTCTTTTAAAAATAATCATTGGTCTCAGTTTGGAGCCATCAGCTGTGCATGCTAGTACCACTGTAAAACTGGACTTCTCATGTCCTGTTGTTTTAATTAAAATTGTTTTTTCACCTTTTGGATGGACAGTTTGATTTCCAACCATATCAAAATTCATTGGAGTTTCATCCATATTTCCGATGCGTATCGATGGAAACTATTTACTTATTTACTTTGCCATCAAGATCTGCAGGTAATTTTTGTGCAATTTTTGTCTTTTGCCTCAGTACCAGATTATGCCTTTCCAAGAATCTAGTACACCAGGATATAGTGGCCTTAAATATGTTGCTGTGATCTGGGTTAGATTTGGCCCACTGAAGTGCAAACAAACGTATTTTATTTCGTGTTACTAGATAACCGCTTTGGCGATGCTCATTCACCATGTCTGCTACATGTTTTTCGTGTTCTGGCCAATGTGGGGTGCCTCTTCTTAATGCACACTTTCCCCTTGGCATACTCTTTATTGCTTTTTCATTTGCTTTCCAGTCCCGAACCATCTTTTCTGTTACTCCATATTGTCTTGCAGCAGCACAGTTATTATGTTCCATGGCAAAGTTTACAACTTTAAGTTTGAAACTGGCTTCATAATTCTTTCTTCTTGCTGATGGAGCCATGATGGGGTCTTGACTGTTAGCCATTTGTATACTGTACTGTATGTACTGGTGCTGTACTGTATTCATCATCACATGTATCTGCTCTCCAGATAGACTGCCTTCCCTCAGAATCGCCAATCCCAGTACACAACAACCAGCCAATCATGGCAAGCGATGTACGGTATTTCCTGTGCACACTGCATACAAAGTCTGCTTGGATTGGGTGGGTCAGCTCTCTCTCCCTGCCTGCCCAGCCCTCCCTGTCTCCAAGACGATTCAAGCGGTAGTACGCAATGTGAGTACGCATGAGAGCAGGGAGAGGGGGCGGCTGGCCGGGAAGCAGCGCACGGTGGCTCAGCTAGAGGGTGCCTGTCCCTGAAGTTTCAGCACGCTGTATACCAGCTTATAAGACGACCCCCGGCGTATAAGACGACCCCCGACTTTTAAGAAGATATTCATGGGTTAAAAAGTCATCTTATACGCCAGAACATACGGTAGGTATAACTACTATCACACTTAAAAATTAGCATTTAAAAAACCTTTGAAATTCACTGAAAAAAACCATAGGTTTGAGAGATGTTATAGTTAGAAATTAGCATTTAAAAAACCTTTGAAATTCACTGAAAAAATCATAGGTTTCAGGCACGTTATAGTTAGGAATTAGCATTTAAAAACCCTTAGAAATTCACGGGAAAAACCATAGGTTTTAGGGGTATTATAGTTAGCTGGACATTTCACTCGTACAAAACCATTGAAATTCCTCCAATATAGTTAGTTGTACTAACTACATCACGCGCGCCCGCAATCCACTGCTGATGATGTCACATATTACATCATTCATGACATGGCCAGTGACATCACTGATGACATCTCAAATGACATCACTGATGACATCACTGATGACATCGTCCATGTGACAATCAGATACACCTCATCATACACTAGTATAACCTTTCATCACTCACTGTAAAATACAGAGTGCCATATTTGAAACCATTGACACACCAATGCAAGTTTCTAAACACCCACTCAGTGATTCCTACATCTATACACACATCTAATCACTTACCTATAGATTCACTCATACATGCTGTCAATGATCAATAGAACACTATCAAATATACTTATACACCTATATCGACATTACACACCAGCACACAACCTAATTACTTATGAAGTCATCCTACTCACTTATGCAAACAATGGATCATACTTACTTTTACTTAGCTACACACTTATACAAACACCACTTCATCTATTCATATAGATAGTAACTCATACTAAGGTGCCGATCACGATCCGGCAAAAAATATCCCCGTGCGACTCGTATCGGGTCTTTTTACCGTACGAATCGTACAAGTGCCGTACGAACTGGCAATCACGATTCGCATGGTAAAAAGTCCATACGAACCGCACTGGGAATCATTCCCCACACGTCCTCGGGTCGGAAAATGTGTCCGACACGTCCTCGGACGATTTACCTTACAAACGTGAAAAGCCAAGTCCGACCGAGGAATCACGATCCATCCCGTGCGTCCGAGCGTACAACCGTATGGAAAAAAACACCGTCCGCACCGAACATCCATAGCAACCATGGAGACATGTGCCCGCATACGCGCCCAACACTCCCCCCAGCCCCCGTACGTCCGACACGTACCCCCCGTGTATGTATACCCCCACCCGTCTAGGTACACCCCAGTACGTTCCAGTCGAACCCCCACCCCAGTACGTGTCATACCCCCGTGTACCTACACCCCTGTACGTACCAGTCGTACCCCCACCCCAGTACGTGTCGTACCACCGTCAATGTACACCCCCCCACCCCTGTACGTGTCGTACCCCCGTGTACCCCCACCCCAGTACGTTCCAGTCATACCCCCACCCCAGTACGTGTCATACCCCCGTGTACCAACACCCCTGTACGTACCAGTCGTACACCCACCCCAGTACGTGTCGTACCCCCCGTGTACCCCCACCCCAGTACGTTCCAGTCGTACCCCCACCCCAGTACGTGTCATATCCCCCGTCTACCGATACCCCAGTACGTTCGAGTCGTACCCCCACCCCAGTACGTGTCATATCCCCCGTCCACCGACACCCCAGTACGTTCCAGTCGTACCCCCACCCCAGTACGTGTCGTACCACCGTGAACCTACACCCCAGTACGTTCCAGTGGTACCCCCACCCCAGTACGTGTCGTACCCCCCGTGTACCCCCACCCCAGTACGTTCCAGTCATACCCCCACCCCAGTACGTGTCACAGCCCCGTCTACCTACACCCCAGTACATTCCAGTCGTACCCCCACCCCAGTACGTGTCGTACCACCGTGGACCTACACCCCAGTACGTTCGAGCACCACCCCCACCCTCGTACGTGTCATATCCCCCGTCTACCGACACCCCAGTACGTTCCAGTCGTACACCCACCCCAGTACGTGTCGTACCACCGTCAATGTACACCCCCCCACCCCTGTACGTGTCGTACCACCGTCAATGTACACCCCCCCACCCCTGTACGTGTCGTACCACCGTGGACCTACACCCCAGTACGTTCGAGCACCACCCCCACCCCAGTACGTGTCACATCCCCCGTCTACCGATACCCCAGTACGTTCGAGTCGTACCCCCACCCCAGTACGTGTCATATCCCCCGTCTACCGACACCCCAGTACATTCCAGTCGTACCCCCACCCCAGTACGTGTCGTACCACCGTCAATGTACACCCCCCCCACCCCAGTACGTGTCGTACCACCGTCAATGTACACCCCCCCACCCCTGTACGTGTCGTACCACCGTCAATGTACACCCCCCCACCCCAGTACGTGTCGTACCACCGTGGACCTACACCCCAGTACGTTCGAGCACCACCCCCACCCTAGTACGTGTCATATCCCCCGTCTACCGATACCCCAGTACGTTCGAGTCGTACCCCCACCCCAGTACGTGTCATATCCCTCGTCTACCGACACCCCAGTACGTTCCAGTCGTACACCCACCCCAGTACGTGTCGTACCCCCCGTGTACCCCCACCCCAGTACGTTCCAGTCGTACCCCCACCCCAGTACGTGTCGTCCCCCCCGTGTACCTACACCCCAGTAGTTCCTGGCGCACCCCCAACACAACCACCTAAGTACGGAGCGCACCCCATGCCCCAACATCACAACCGCATGTACGAGTCGTACAAAGCCACACACAAGGACATCATCGTACAACCAAATGGCCCATGTACACACCGTACACACGCTCAAAACGCACGGACACAACCAGGACAAAACAAAACAACACAAGAATACACCATTCGAAAGGCACAAAGCCACTAAACATGGCCAACAACCACTAAAAAAACACAATCACTGACCTGCAACTGCCAAAAACAAACAGAGGCCCAATACAACACCACTCCTTATAACACACCCACCCAAACTTCAAACACTGCCACACCCACCCATGGACCAATAAAAAGGGCCCACACACACAAACCATGAGCCTTTGCAACAGACTCACTGCTGCCAGACACCACAGAACCAGACTACAAGCTACACCACACCTTACACTTGCACACCTTTACACAACCACCCTCACAAACACCCTCTCATCACATTCACACACACACACAACCATCCACACACACCCCCAACATCCACACACCCCCCACACCCACACCATCCCCACCCACACCCCTCACCATGCCCACTACCAAGAATCCAAAGTTCAGTCACCGAGAGTTGGAGGTCCTTGTTGATCAAATCCTCAGAGTCGAGCCACAGATCTTTGGAACATTGGTCAGAAGCACCAGCCAGGCAGCCAAAACAGCCATGTGGCAGACCATCGTCGATGCTGTGAATGCCGTTGCGGACACCAGGAGGACCAAGCAGGATTGCCAGAACAGGTGGTACGATCTGCGGAGGAGGGTCAGAGCCAAGAGGCAGGAGGAACACGACCAGGCCAACGCCACCGGAGGAGGGCCCTCCCGCAGACCCGTACAGTACCATCCCTGGGAGGAGAGGGTGATGGCCATACTGCCGGTGGAGGCAGTAGAAGGATTAGAAGGACTCCGAGACCCGGGTGAGTACACAAACAACGCACCTCACATGGGGGGAACTGCAACCACAACCAAAATTACTAACAGGCACGCAACTACCACAAGCCATCGCATGACTCAACCACACTCCATGAGCAGGCACATGCCACTGCTGCCACCATGCCCCATGCACCCAGCTGGACAATGTCAAGTCACAGGCCACAGAAGACAACAACACATGACACGGTAACCCGGATGGCGGGAGGCTGGGCACCAAAAATCACATAGTGCGACTCCAAAGCAGACAACAATGCCCTCTGCCCATATGGCCTAGGTCACAGCCAGACAAACAGTGTGTCCCAACACAGGAATGACTTGCCAGCAAATGGCGGACGCCTTGCATCAACACATGGGGGTGAAGGCACTGGTTTGCACATGACGGCAGCTAATGAACAGCCAACATTGTGAAAGAGTGGCAGCACACACCACCACAGCAGCAGCGCACAGACACACATCACACCAAATGGGTGCCTGGAGATCAGAAACAAACTCACATCAAAAAGCCAAGGGCCACTCAAAGATCTGCTAACAGTCTGTGCCCAGGAAGCTGGGCCGAGGTGACAGAGGGGCACACACAGAGGGAGGGAAAGGGGGACACAGAGGGAGGGAGAGGGGGACAGAGAGGGAGGGAGAGGGGGACAGAGAAGGAAGGAGACACAGGGAGAGCAAATTAGTCCTTTGGTGTGTGGGAATGTCTGCTCGTAAGCAGGTGGACCGCGTGCATGTAGACAAGGGTGGCCAGTGCAAGAACCCCCCCTCTTCATCAGGGCCAAACGCAGGGCCATGTCACAACCTGTACACGAGCACAAGGATAGCTACCTGCATCGTATAAGTGTGTGGATCCACTCCATGTGCACATGTACAGTGCTACAAGGAAGGCGCAAATGCATGGCTCGCCACACCTGCCCACTCCACTGCTGACTGCAGTCACACTTGACGCAGCAAGTAAGACTGTGCCACACATAGTTAAAGGGGCCAAAGTGGTGCCCAAGGGACACACCCATGCACAAGTGCACTGTGAGTGGAATGCAAGACAGATCCTAATTCCAAGAGGAAATGTGCCAACTTTGAAACGGATGAAACATCGATGTTGCATGGACCAAATTTAACATTGTCTCTCTCACACACAGGTCAACGTCGTGCTGCACCCCCCAACACTGGGGGGGAACACTCACAGGACCCGGATCTGCAGGAGACCGATCCCACCGGCAGCGACCACTCTCACCACTCTGCGGACGACCTCGACTGACCTGTCCCCTCTGGTGTCCAACCACCTGCAGCACCTGCGTCAGGTACAACCGTGCCAACCACCACCCCCACTCCTGCCACATCCCAGGAGACACCCAGGATCCCTGCCCCAACACCACAATGCAGCCAGGCTCGCCAGGAGGGACACGGTGTCCCGGGCACCCAGGAGGAGGCAGGCGACAACGCAAATGCCACCCCTCAGGGGTCCCGGAGACCCGATGTGCCCACAAGTGCATGCCAGGCGCAAGTGGGCAGGGGTGGTGGGAGTGGAGGACGGCGGAGGCGCGAGCCTGACCAGTTGGCTGGGGATCCGGTATTTTCCCATGTCCGTAACATCCTGGACTCATACCGGCAGGACACCACGGGCATGGCCCAGGTAGTGTCCGTCCTCGAGGGGATCAAGACCCAGCAGGCCCAGCAACATGCGGACCTAATAGCCTGTCTACTGGTACACCAACGGAGGATGGAGGACAGACAGGCTGAGCAAGTGACGTCGTTCCAGGGGATTCACGCTACACTCCGTCGGATGGCCGACACCATGGCCGACCCTCCCTGTGCCAGAAGGCGGAGAACATCACCACCCACAGGGAGGGATCAGGAGGAGGAGGAGGAAACATCCGACGGAGCATCCCAGACGTCGTCACGGCCTGCTGCTGAGGTTCCCCGCAGGAGGCCGGGTCGTCCACGGAAAGGACCGTGAGGGTGGCTGCTACATCACCATCTCCCAGGACACCTGGCCTGGCACCTGGCCCACTGGAGCAACAGCATCACAGCATCAAGAGACATTCTCTGCCACATGGCCCTGCTGGTCACTGGCTGACCAATGTTGACAAAGACTGTGGCATGGACTCTGAGGATTTCCAATGGCAAGGACACCAACTCCCCTACTGAACTTTGGATTCCCTAATCCCGGAAAGCACCTCACTTTGTCCCCCCCCCCCCAATAATAAATCACACTACTAAGAGTAGATGCCTGCTGGTAGCATTATTACCTAACATGTGTCTTGTAAAGTCTAAACATGCCTGAGTTATCTGTTCTCTTCAACCATCCACACCCTGGGGCCTGAGTCTGGCACAGGACACATGGGTCCCAGTTTATTAGGCAAGACAGACATGGAGCACCATACACACCCGTGATGGGCACAACCAGCTGAGGGGGTGGCCGAACAACCGTGCTGACAGACACATTCAGTACAGCAACAGTCATGCGCAGAGGTCAGGGATCCTGTCCAGTGTCCTGGGGGGCACCCAGGTATGTGTAGACAGGTGGCAGAACCATGTCCTGCAAGCTTGAGTCCGGTGGATGCAGAGAATGGGGGCCTGTCCAACGTTGGATGCATGGGGATGGCACATGTCACAATACCCACGCAGTCATGGACATCATGCCCAATACACAGTGTCAGCCCACACACACAGCTTGCATCTCGCCACTCGACACATTGACACATAGCCACAATCAGGGAATACCATGCCAGACATGCAGGATGCACCGTGCCAACACACCAGCATTGACTGAGAAGAGGCACCTTGGAGGCATAGGGACACCTTTATTAGTCATGTTTTTGGGATTGCAGAGGCAACTTGAAGTACACATGAACACTTCATGTGGAGTAACATGTGGGTCCAACACTGGCACCCCCCTTCTGCAGCACAAATGCGTGATAGCCATGGTACTGGCACACAAGCGTCGGCTAACAGCTAAATACCCACAGCTGCACACGGAGAGCCTAACATACACCATAGATCCGCTTATGTGGAAGTCCCACGCCATGTCAAGCCAATGTTAACCGTATGTGTCCGAGGGCAGTGTCACACACATTGATGCCATCATCACAATCCACTATCCCATCACTGATGACTGACAACCAGGCAGCCCATCTATTCTGGTGTACCCAGCTGCATGTCGTGTCCCATGGGGATGCCACATGTCTGCAGAGGAACCAAACCCCGACCGGGGCAGTGTGCACACATCGTGAACAACTGCCACACCCAATACACCCCTGATGCATCCCTTACCCCATGGAGACTTCCAAACGTGTCCGTGCCTGTAACGCTGAGTCAGCCCACGATGCCATGTCCATGAGGAATAGCAGTGCCACAACAATGCAACCAGCAGATGGCATGCGCAGGTACCTGGGGAAGAGAGACACACAAGAAGTCAGCCACAAAAAGCACAGCCACTTGCATGTGCATGTACTCGACACATGTTAGGATGACAACATGCTAGGTCACAATTATGAGTGGGGAAATACTACCATCACTGCCACCATCACTCCAGTGACACACCCACACACACCTCTGACTCACGTGCCATACATGCAGGTGGAGACACACATCACAACACATGCCACACGGGGACCAAGGCGTGCACACTCAAGACACTGGTACTCACCACTAAGCAAAGAAGTCGCGTATGAGCCGAGTCCGGATGTCCTCTTGCGGCTCCACATCCTCCACATCACTAGCCCCATTGCCAAGGCCTTCGTCCTCCACGGGTGGATGGTCCTCGTCATGTTGATTCAGGATGAGTGGCACAGCTCTTTCAACTGCCATGTTGTGCAGCATGCAGCAGACCATGAAGATCTTGCAAACCTTCGCCGGGGCATATGGGAGTGCGCCGCCGGTCTTGTGGAGGCACCGGAATCGGCTCTTCAGCATGCCAAACGTCCTCTCTATCACACGCCTTGTCCGGCCATGGGCGGTGTTGTAGCGGAGCTGGGCCGGCGTGATGGGGTTGCGGAGAGGTGTCAGCAGCCAAGGCATGTTGGGATAGCCAGCGTCCCCTACATGGAAAGCACATGGATATCGTTAGAACTGGCGAAGCGGTCGTGCTGCTCGGCTATACAGAATACAGGACAGACAGACTGTACCCACCAACAACACATGCCCGTTCGTTGCGCAGCTGCATCATCATATCAGGCATCCCGCTACGCCTCATGATGTAGGCATCGTGTGCTGATCCTGGAAAACGAGCACAGACATGTGAAATCACCATGTTGGACAGACACACCACAAGGGCATTGATGGAGTGGTAGTGCTTCCGATTTCGGTACGCCACCTCCCGTGCGTGTGGTGGTACCAAAGCTACATGTGTCCCATCTATGGACCCAATGACATGGGGCATCCCTCCCAGGGCATAGAATCCACGCTTGACCTCTGTCATCTGTTCAGGGGTTGGGAACTTGATGAAGTCATCCAGGTGAATCAACATGGCCTCCAAGAAATCATGCAGCACACCGCTGAACATGCTCTGGGACATGCCACCAACATGAGCTATGGTATTTTGGAAGGTACCCGTGGCAAGAAAATGTAGGGCAGCCATTACCTTCAGCTGGGGTGTCAGTGCCGTAGGATACCTGTGCTGCGGTTGCAGGTGTGGTGCCAGTCTCGCCGTCAGCTCCAGAATCAACGGTTGGGTGAAGCGGTAGAGCCGGATCCTGTCATTCTCCTGCATGGCAGCCAAGTCTGGAATTATTCGGGCAACAGGCGGCGCTCTGCAGTAATTTGGAAGTGACAAGGAAGAGTGAGTGCACTACGACAACAACTCATGTCTACTGAGCACATGTAAATCTGGCAATACACACATAATACATAGGGAGTCAGATATGTGCTACATGCCCAGGACACGTATGGATGCAAGGTGACACTCCTTCCAAGACCCAGCTACACACGGAGATTGAGAACCTCCCCATGCCACGCCATGGGAATAGCTGTGTCCCAGTGCAAGTGAACAGCCAGACGCAAGACAGGAGTCACATACACCCACACATCAGCAGAAGTAGGATGCCGATTGCAGAGACTGGTAGCGGAACACCGGAGCCACAGGTCACATGACATTACACTAGGCCTGCCCACACACCTTGCCATGAAGGTGCACATGTCATGACTCACCACACATTCCTTGTGAGGATGCTGACATGGCCTTGTCACGCTACTCCGTGTCCCATGCATACATGTGCACCTCACATCCGATAACACATGTGGCATGGTGTGCGGAACAGTGTGCAATGACAATCTACACACAGACACATGTTGGTTGCTGCAACGGCTGCAGCTTTTGAGGGTGCTACAACATCAACCTGATGTAAATCCCGGACACATAAATGACATAGTCACATTGTGCACTGTGGGTAGTGACAAGTCATGTGTCATGACCCCTGTACCGGGCATCATGGGACACTTCCGTGTGTTGGTGTCCGTGCCATGCCAGTGACGCTCACCCCAAGTGCGCAGTACGACATGCACACATGTCAAAGGAGTCAAGGGCATGCCTGGCACACATTGCACCCTCACACAGTACACCTGTACACATCTCATCATACATCTGGTGCCTTCTCCCCACTCAGGAGGCATGTTCCACATCACAGCCTGTCACACCTGTGCCCCACACATGTAGTAATGCACAGACGATGCCTTGATGTCCATTCCTGGACAAGTATGTCCATCCATGGACAAGTATGTCCGCCCTATTCCTTCCTGTGTGCTGCCTGTCACCACTGTGATGTGTAAAAACCGCCGTACTGCTGCTAAGAGGGCCTGTGTATGTTCCCAAATCACTGTGGGAGTGCTGCCGTATGTGTACCCATCGTGATGGCGAGCGTACAGGCATTTGTACGGTCCGTACCACAACGAGTACGCATACGCGTGCAGAACCATAGTGAGAGGGCCGTACACTCGCATGTACGCTCACTATCACTATGGGTCTGCACGCTTATGCGTACACGTAGTGGTACGGACCGTACACACGCATGTACGCTCACTATCACTATGGGTCTGCACGCGTATGCGTACACGTAGTGGTACGGACCGTACACACGCATGTACGCTCACTATCACTACGTGTACGCATACGCGTGCAGACCCATAGTGATAGTGAGCGTACATGCGTGTGTACGGTCCGTACCACTACGTGTACGCATACGCGTGCAGACCCATAGTGATAGTGAGCGTACATGCGTGTGTACGGTCCGTACCACTACGTGTACGCATACGCGTGCAGACCCATAGTGATAGTGAGCGTACATGCGTGTGTACGGTCCGTACCACTACGTGTACGCATACGCGTGCAGACCCATAGTGATAGTGAGCGTACATGCGTGTGTACGGTCCGTACCACTACGTGTACGCATACGCGTGCAGACCCATAGTGATAGTGAGCGTACATGCGTGTGTACGGTCCGTACCACTACGTGTACGCATACGCGTGCAGACCCATAGTGATAGTGAACGTAGGCATGCATGTACGGGCCGTTGCCATGCATATGGGGTGCCCTAGGGCCCCGAAACGCACCGTACCTGTGTGTGATTCTCCAAATTACATAGGGGACAAGTATTAAGGCCTACATGCATGCTGGATGTCATGGAGACCAAGTTCAAATTTCTAATTTGTTCTGGAAGGTGCACAGCAGAAGTCAGTTGGAATTGTTCTACTTTGTTGCAATGTGTTTGTGGGGCTGACATCATGCAGGAGAATGAAACCGATAGAGAACCCACAGACTGCTAGGTTTGAAGGGATTGGTGGAAACATAGGATGCAAATGTGAGTGACCAATCACTCTGTACTCCTGTGCATGAGACTGGGCAGAAGGGCACATATAAGGCAGCCAGGTCCCATGAGGGAGTACTTGCCTGCACATCTTTGCATTTGTCGACCAAGCTGCTGCTACTGATTCCCTGGAACCATGTCAAGGGCTGTGGAGAGGTCACAGCCATTCACCCTGGAGGAGAACATGGCTCTGCTGGATGTGATCCTCCCACAGTACCCCATGCTGTATGGGCGACCAGGGTATCAGGTGAGTGCATAGGCCACTGCCACAGACTGTCCCTATGTTGTGACTGTGACTTCCGGCATTGTGTCCTGGTGTGACACACATGCCATGTACTGTCGGGGGGGTACCAGGGGGGGGGGGGGGGCCTGATGTCTCCCAGCAGTGCCCTGAGACAGGAGGGGTGTGTGCAGATTCCTCCCAGCAGTGCCCTGAGACAGGAGGGGTGGGTGCAGATTCCTCCCAGCAGTGCCCTGAGACAGGAGGGGTGTGTGCAGATTCCTCCCAGCAGTGCCCTGAGACAGGAGGGGTGTGTGCAGATTCCTCCCAGCAGTGCCCTGAGACAGGAGGGGTGTGTGCAGATTCCTCCCAGCAGTGCCCTGAGACAGGAGGGGTGTGTGCAGATTCCTCCCAGCAGTGCCCTGAGACAGGAGGGGTGGGTGTGATGCACAGTGTGAGCCTTGATCATTGATTGTGACATAGCCATCATTCCACCTGTGTACCCACTATGGCACGTACTGCCTTTTCCCTCACCAGAGGATGATGTCCCTATGACAGAGGTGCAATGCGTTGGCTGCATGACATGCCTTGTTGTAACCAGCTAATTTGTTCTCATATGTCTCTCTGTGACATGTGGCTGGTGTATTGATGTGGTGTCACTTGTTCTTCCTCACAGGTAGGCGCCACTGCCAAGGAGCAGATCTGGCTGACCGCCGTCAGTGCCGTGAGGCGTGTGGATGGTCGGAGGCGGAGCCTGTCCCAGGTGAGGAAACGCTGGCAGGATATCCGGTGCTGGACGCGGAGGATTGCACGGCTCCTGCTGGGGGACTCACCTGACAGCCACAAGAACCGCGGCCGCCGCCGTCTGAGCCACCTCCACAGGCGTGTGCTGCCGGTGGTCTTTCCAGACCTGGAGAGGCGCTTACAGGTGATGCAGCAGCCGGAAGGGGGTAGGTACATGTGCGTTTGTTGTGTGTCACCGGCATTTGTAAGGGCACAGTGGCATGAATTCACTGGCAGGGTTTAAAGGTGCTGTGCAGATCCAGTTTGCCCCAGTATAGCGCTGCGCCCCTGCCACCCTTCCCCTCCTTGCAATGTGTTCCCTGGTCTGTGTGTAGTCACTCCTTCATAAGGTAATGTAGGCTAGCGCTTTGTCCACGAGAACAATGACTGTAGCATCATGTGTGGTGGTGGTGTGTAACAGGTTGTGGGACCTTGCCTGTGAACTGTCAAGTTCACTGCATGTGGGTTCCATGTCAGTTGGCACTGATGCTGACTCCAGACATGGGAGTTGGTCTCTCATGTGTCATGCCTCATAGCGCATGTCCTATGTAGTGGCCTGTGACATGATGTGCATGAGTGTGCGATACGCATAGTGCAGGGATGGTGACGTGTGTAGCAGTCATGACCATTCTGTAGCATGTAGTTGCGTGCCCACTACTGTCCCCTGGGGCACCTTATCCTCAGTATTGTATGTGTCATCATCAACGTGGACACTCTCACTGTCTACAGCGTAGGTTGTGCTCTGTGCCATTGTCCCCTGTCACCATGTATATAGACGTGCTATTATGTACAGGTGTCCACTGTGAAGCCTGACCTGATTGTCCTTCTTCATACTCACAGTTGCCAGTGCCTGTGTGTCTTGTTATACTCATCTGAGGATGGGCACTGGTACCTCATTATTTGTACAGGCGCACCTTGGCTGTTTGGCGTCCAATCTTGCTTTTTGCCTGCCCCTGTGTTTATCACCCAGACTATGAGATGTCGGTGCCACCTGTGTCTCAACAATTTGCATCGTGTGGGGGTTTTTCGGGGCGGGCAATGCCTATGTGTCAAATCCTGATTTCTACTTGCTGGGTCTGGCCAGTGTGTGATGTTACTGGACACACACGCAAGGTGCAGTGACCGAGTAATGTTGGGCATGTTTGCAGCATTACCTATGCAGCATGTGTCTCAAGTTCATGGATATTGTCCCTGGTCATCGGTATTTTCACCAACGCTGTGTGGTGCAGATGCAGTGCTGGATTGTCCCCAGGGCCTGGGTGCTATGTCAGACTCTGTTTCCTGTCTTTAGCTATTGTCTCATGCTCTCCATGGTGTTTCAGTGGCATGGTGGCTCAACCAACTGTGTGTTTCATGCCCTACATCGGTACCTTGTTTTGCAGATGTTAGGGATCTTCCTTTTCAGGCTATGCAATGTTACCTATGTCGATTGGACTCATGTGACTGATGTGTACAGATGTCTGATTAATTTCTGTCTCTCCACCCTGCCCACAGCATCGTCGGGGGACACAGAGGGAGACATGGACACAGGCAAGGCGGAGGGACCGAGCACCAGTGCCAGCCGTGACATCGGGGCTGGTACATCGAGTGGGACAGAGGTGGAGGATAGTGTTGGCGAGGACCTGTCGACTGGCACGTCAGAATACGAAGCTGACAGGTCCGAGGAGGAGTCCTCCGAGTGGGCGGTGGCTGCACCAGCAGCTGACAGCGGAACAACACCTTGCACCGCCCCCTCAGTTCCCATCAGCCGCCTCCCACTTGCTCGTGTCCCTTCCCAGCGTGCCCGGTCACCGCATGTCTCCTTCCTGCCAGGCACCGCACCCCCTGCCCCTGTCTCCACTGCTGCCGCCAATGCTGAGTCTGTGGACATCCAGCGGCAACTGCAGGTTGGTCAGGCTGCGATCCTTAATGTCCTCCATGCCCACGGGCAAACCCTCACCAACATCGAGGCATTCTTGGAGGGCATTCATTCTTCGCAGCCTGACCAACGCAACTTGCTGAGGTCCATAGACTACACACTGACTGCAGCAGTGGGTCTCCTGCAGCGCGACCTCCCCCCACCTACCCCTGCCCCATCCACACTTCCCACTTCCATGCCTGTCCCACGTACACCCAGACGTCGGCATGCACCCACCACAACAGACACAGGCACCACACCAGCAGGGAAGGTCCACCGCACTCCTCCTGACACGCACACACAGGGTGAGGTAGGCACACCCACTGGGTCGGGGGGCAAACGTGTGACACGCAGCCAGAGTGGGAGTCCGCATTCCACACAATCCACTCCCTCCAAATCCCCTCCCCTCAGCTCTCCTGGCCACATCTCCCCCAAGGACTCCTTCATGGCCGCTCTGTCCCTGAGCCCCACAGTTCCACCACCACGCAAGCGGTCAAGGAAGTCCTCGGTCAGGGTGGTTGAGTCTCCCCCCCTGTCTCCACCCTCCCCCGGTGGCGCTGCAACCTATCCCTCTGACCCCCCCCTCCTTGGGGCCTGAGGTCACTTCGGGTGCAGGGGACTCCCTGGAGGACCTTGCTAAGGTGTGTAGTGCCATCCTGGCCTCCGCCTTTGGCCATGACACACCCCCTGTGGTTGAGTCCTCCATCCCTGCACCAACAACGCCGCCCCTTTGCCCTGATGTCCCTGCGGTGCCTGTTGCTTCCCCCCCCCTGATGCCCTCACCAGTATGGAAGACAATGCCATTTGACTGTGCAGGCAAGGTAGGGGACACACATCCCACTGTGTCCCCCGTCCAGCTGGGAATCATTGACTGCCCTATGGCCTTTGTTGAAATTGAACTGCCTGCGATCCACGGACATTGTGCTCATGCTGAATAAAGCTTATTTTTGTTTTCATTATCACACTTCTGCTATGGTGGTATTGTTGTTGGTGGGGCTGCTACATTGTTTTGGGTGGTGTTTAAGGCTTTGGGTGTGTGGGATTTGTAGTAGTGTTCTGCTCATTGGGGCGACCCTGTGATCTGTGTGCCATCACAAGGTGTTGGCTAACTTCCTTAGGTCATGTCAGCAGTTACTGCATGGTTCAATTGTCCCAGGGTGTATTCCTTCCTCTGTGTACCCAGTTTCTTCCCTGCAGGGTGTTCACAATGTTTAGCGCAGAGCTGTGTCTACATGAGCTGTGTGTGTGACGGAGCCCTTCTACTTTGGCCATGCATGCATGGCCATGTCTCCACCTGCAACAATCGTGGCATCCTTGGTGATCACTGTACTTGTGTGTGGAGTCTGTTGACATGAGTTCATGGGGACATGTTCCCTTGTAGGCAGTATGGATGTGGGTAATTCCGGCATCACACACATGTGTTACACCCCTCCTGTGTCTGGGCACTGCTGGGGGGACTCTGCACCCACCCCTCCTGTCTCTGGGCACTGCTGGGAGGACTCTGCACACACCCCTCCTGTCTCAGGGCACTGCTGGGAGGACTCCACACCCACCCCTCCTGTCTCAGGGCACTGCTGTGAGGACTCTGCACCCACCCCTCCTGGGTCTGGGCACTGCTGGGGGGACTCTGCACCCACCCCTCCTGTCTCTGGGCACTGCTGGGAGGACTCTGCACACACCCCTCCTGTCTCAGGGCACTGCTGGGAGGACTCCACACCCACCCCTCCTGTCTCAGGGCACTGCTGTGAGGACTCTGCACCCACCCCTCCTGGGTCTGGGCACTGCTGGGGGGACTCTGCACCCACCCCTCCTGTCTCTGGGCACTGCTGGGAGGACTCTGCACACACCCCTCCTGTCTCAGGGCACTGCTGGGAGGACTCCACACCCACCCCTCCTGTCTCAGGGCACTGCTGTGAGGACTCTGTACCCACCCCTCCTGGGTCTGGGCACTGCTGGGGGGACTCTGCACCCACCCCTCCTGTCTCTGGGCACTGCTGGGAGGACTCTGCACACACCCCTCCTGTCTCAGAGCACTGCTGGGAGGACTCCACACCCACCCCTCCTGTCTCAGGGCACTGCTGGGTGGACTCTGCACACACACCTCCAATTTCTGGATATGTACGCTTGGGACATACACGGTGTGGGTGCGCTCCATGCATTCGAGGTGAGGGTACGGGTCGTACTTACACTGTTGGCATGGGGGGTACGCTCCATGCATACGCGGGTGAGGGTACGGGTCGTACTTACACTGTTGGGGTGGGGGGTACGCTCCTTGCATACGCGGGTGAGGGTACGGGTCGTACTTACACTGTTGGGGTGGGGGGTACGCTCCTTGCATACGCGGGTGAGGGTTCGTGTCGTACTTACACTGTTGGGGTGGGGGTACGGTCCGTACGTCCGCGGGTGAGGGTTCGTGTCGTACTTACACTGTTGGCATGGGGGGTACGCTCCATGCATACGCGGGTGAGGGTACGGGTCGTACTTACACTGTTGGGGTGGGGGGTACGCTCCTTGCATACGCGGGTGAGGGTACGGGTCGTACTTACACTGTTGGGGTGGGGGGTACGCTCCTTGCATACGCGGGTGAGGGTTCGTGTCGTACTTACACTGTTGGCATGGGGGTACGCTCCATGCATACGCGGGTGGGGGTACGGGTCGTACTTACACTGGTGGGGGTGGGGGTACGGTCCGTACGTCCGCGGGGGAGGGTTCGAGTCGTACTTACACTGTTGGCATGGGGGGTACGCTCCATGCATACGCGGGTGAGGGTACGGGTCGTACTTACACTGTTGGGGTGGGGGGTACGCTCCTTGCATACGCGGGTGAGGGTACGGGTCGTACTTACACTGTTGGGGTGGGGGGTACGCTCCTTGCATACGCGGGTGAGGGTTCGTGTCGTACTTACACTGTTGGCATGGGGGGTACGCTCCATGCATACGCGGGTGGGGGTAGGGTCCGTACATATCCGTCCCCACGCTATGTGATGCTTGTGCGGGCCGTACCCAGGCCTTTGCCACGTGGGTACGATCCGTCCCGCCATTGTTGGGGTGACGTGTGTGTGGGCGTGGTACGACTCGTACCCACGCTCTTCAGGCGTGGGTACGGGACGTACCTGTCTGGTTGTGTTGCCGGTTCGCGTGGTGACGGACTTCCGTTGTGGCGGTCGCTGGCTTATCAGGACACGCCCCCACCCCCTCGTGGTGACCAGGGCATGGGAGTCAGGTATGTCCAGGCCATGTGTGACTTATGTGGTTGTTTTGTGGCCTGCCCTGGTCGTGCCACCCCCACCCCACCCCACTTTCCCCCCTCCCTTAGTTATTCTGACCTTCTGCGGCGTCTGCGTCGGTGCCTGTAGAGCAGGTGGACTGCTATGAGGGCAGGGATGACTCGTAGGTTCGGGTCCATGTCTGTCCGTCGCGTACTGGTACTCCTTGATCGCGTCGTCCTGTCGCGTACGGGTCCTCCTTGATCGCGTCGTCCTGTCGCGTACGGGTCCTCCTTGGTCGCGTCGTCCTGTGTGTCCGTCGCGTACTGGTCCTCCTTGTTCGCGTCGTCGTCTGTCCGTCGCGTACTGGTGGTCCTTGTTCGCGTCGTCCAGATTTCCCGGCAGTTTTTGGCTGCCGCAAAATCTTCACCGTGCGGGGTGACGTCGGTGCGAATCGTGATTCCTGGTTCGTGAATGGCTGGCTGCGAGCGTCCCGACGTCAGGTCGGCGCTTTCCCGGATCGCATTGGTAGGTGTTTTTTTGTTCGGTCGGGCTTTTTTACGATTCGTACGGTAATGGTGTACCCGTGCAAATCGTAATTCCTTGTTTGTAAAAATTGACGACCGGGTACGCGTCGGACGGAGAATATGCTCCGTCCGACGGTTCGTACCCGGTTTTTACAGGATCGTAATCGGCACCTTAGTGTGTTATAAAATCACTATTACAAGTATACAGTTATCCATACAGTCACTCATACAATCACTGAGTCTTATGTATACTTATTTATATACAACAACTGACACATACACTGGCTTTTATTTTTCTAGTTTGTTGGACATGGACCATTGAGACATATATTTGCTCAGCACCACACCCATAAAGATATTCACTCACCCAAACAACTGTTATAACATGTAGTTTTAACTTCATATACCTACTGAAACAACTATTCACACATCTTTTGGCTGTCACACCCCCCCCCCACCAAACCACACACACATTCACCCTCCCATGCAAATACTCAGATAACTAATCAATAACTAATATAGGCTTTCACATAGCTAGTAACCAACTGGTGCAGCAGTTTACACAACAACTGACAAAGTGATAGGATGTATGACGTTACAACGCATGCTATTACAACGCCTACCGTTACAACGCATTTTTTACAACGCAAACACTACTACAACGCTATACTTTACAACGAATACTTTTACAACGCTAAACTTATTAAAATACTTAAAAATGCTGTTACAACGAAAACCATTACAACGCATATCATTACAACGCGAAAAAAATATTATTTTAATTAAAAGTACAATAAAATCTGGCACGGGATGACTAAAACTTATAAATACCAGGAAGACACCATTTTGCAATCAGTTGATTATCAACTACCAGAGAGACCAGACGTAAAAACCTGACCCTCTGACACCTCCACTGTGACCTCCACTGAGAGAGCACTGCATTCGTTTGGAAAAGCATTGTTAGTTTGCAACTACTAGTAAGTCACTAATATATTTTAACACCTTGTTTTATCGTTAATCATATTTTATTTCCATACAAAATATGTTTAAAAAAAAATTATATTAACTTATAAAATGTACTGTTTCTAATTTTTTATCACTAAAAAAACTGTAATATATACCAACTTAAATCATCTACTTTTTTTTCCAAAAACAGAAACTTGTTATTCTTTAAAAATCAAGAAATCTTGTCCCTAATTTTCCATCACCTCAACGTAATCGACTCACCTTTACTATTGTGAAGGTAAATGTTTTTTAATTGTAATTCTTTTACGATAAAAATTTATTTTTAGCATTAGCAAAAGTGTTGTATGGTAAAGGGGATGATATTAATTTTTTACACATTCACACTGCATCATAAACGAAATTATGCTATGGTGCAGGGGTAACAATTACTAATATGACTGCAGTTAGGTACTGCATTTGAGAAAGCGTTTCATGGTACTGGGGTAACTATTACTATTCTAAGTCCCAGAATGTTCAGCAGTAGAGTAATTGAGTGATGGTGTAGGGGTATCCATTATTACTCTTATTTCATAATGCATTGAAAGTGTATTATGTTTTGCTGTACGAATTGTTACTCATACTCATGTGTGATGCAGCACCATGAAAAGTATGATTTGTGATGAAGTTAGAGTGAAATAAAATATCAGATTTACAATCAATTGTTTTTTTTTTTTTTTTTAACCAACGTTGTCAAAGTTGCATTAATTAATAAAAAAAATTTCATTTTCACAGTCAATCCGTTGCAACTTTGTGGATTAATTCACTAAAATAAATAACTTAATTCTGCAGCCAGCACTACCAAGAAACCACGAAAACAATCAGCTAAAGAAAAAGGTATTTTAAATTTACACTGTTATAAATTCCACAATGTAATAGTCATACCTTTTGCTATTGTTACTCCAGGAAAGTGCAGAAGTAGGGTAAGTGTTGGATGGTGTAGAGGTATAATTTACTATTCTAACTCCAGGAAGGTGCAGCAGTAGGGAAAGTGTTGGATGGTGTAGGGGTAAAATTTACTATTCTAACTCCAGGAAGGTGCAGCAGTAAGGAAAGTGTTTGATGGTGTAGGGGTGCAATTTACTATTCTTACTCCAGGAAGGTGCAGCAGTAGGGAAAGTGTTATGTACTAATAGTTAAATTCAATGTCATAATTTTAAAAAGTTAATCAAAATTTGCATTTGTCAACAACGTTCAGTTTTTTCATTTTTTCTTTTTTCATTTTTCCAGACAATTGTTTTCAACTTTGTTTTACGATTCAGTCCAACACATAAGTGAAAACTCCAGCCAGCAGGCCAATACCACTTCAGAAGCCTCACCAAGGAAAGAAATCCCAAAAACAAGGTATTTTAAAACAACATTGTTTTAAAACCATCAATATGTTAGGCAAACCATTTACTAATTAATGTTAATAAAATCCCAAAATATATAAAATAAGGGTTGCAGTTGGAAGAAGTTATTTTTCTAACTCCAGGAAGGTGCAGCAGTAGGGAAAGTGTTGGATAGTGTAGGGGTACAATTTACTATTCTAACTCCAGGAAGGTGCAGCAGTAAGGAAAGTGTTTGATGGTGTAGGGGTGCAATTTACTATTCTTACTCCAGGAAGGTGCAGCAGTAGGGAAAGTGTTGGATGGTGTAGGGGTACAATTTACTATTCTAACTCCAGGAAGGTGCAGCAGTAAGGAAAGTGTTGGATGGTGTTTGGGTATAATTTACTATTCTAACTCCAGGAAGGTGCAGCAGTAGGGAAAGTGTTGGATGGTGTAGGGGTACAATTTACTATTCTAACTCCTGGAAGGTGCAGCAGTAGGGAAAGTGTTATGTACTAATAGTTAAATAGAATGTCTTAATTTAACCAATTTAATCTAAATTTGCATTTGTCACCAACGTTCAGTTTTTTCAATTTCTTTTTCCCATTTTTCCAGACAATTGTTTTCAACTTTTTTGCACGATTCAGTCCAACACATAAGTGAAAACTCCAGCCAGCAGGCCAATACCACATCAGAAGCCTCTCCAAGGAAAGGAATCCCAAAAAACAAGGTATTTTTAAACAGCATTGTTTTAAAATCATCAATATGTTAGCCAAACCATTTACTTATTAATGATAATAAAATTCCAAAATAGATAAAATAAGGGTTGCAGTTTAAAGAACTTATTTTTCTAACTCCAGGAAGGTGCAACAGTAGGGAAAGTGTTGGATGGTGTAGAGGTATAATTTACTATTCTAACTCCAGGAAGGTGCAGCAGTAGGGAAAGTGTTGGATGGTGTATGGGTATAAATTAGTATTCTAACTCCAGGAAGGTGCAGCAGTAGGGAAAGTGTTGGATGGTGTACAGGTATAATTTACTATTCTAACTCCAGGAAGGTGCAGCAGTAGGAAAAGTGTTGGATGGTGTATGGGTATAAATTAGTATTCTAACTCCAGGAAGGTGCAGCAGTAGGGAAAGTGTTGGATGGTGTAGGGGTATAATTTACTATTCTAACTCCAGGTAGGTGCAGCAGTAGGGAAAGTGTTGGATGGTGTAGAGGTATAATTTACTATTCTAACTCCAGGAAGGTGCAGCAGTAGGGAAAGTGTTGGATGGTGTAGGGGTACAATTTACTATTCAAACTCCTAGTAGGTGCAGCAGTAGGGAACGTGTTGGATGGTGTAGGGATGCAATTTACTATTCTAACTCCAGGAAGGTGCAGCAGTAGGGAAAGTGTTGGATGGTGTAGGGGTATAAAATACTATTCTAACTCCAGGAAGGTGCAGCATTAGGGAAAGTGTTGGATGGTGTAGGGGTATAATTTACTATTCTAACTCCAGGTAGGTGCAGCAGTAGGGAAAGTGTTGGATGGTGTAGAGGTATAATTTACTATTCTAACTCCAGGAAGGTGCAGCAGTAGGGAAAGTGTTGGATGGTGTAGGGGTACAATTTACTATTCAAACTCCTAGTAGGTGCAGCAGTAGGGAACGTGTTGGATGGTGTAGGGATGCAATTTACTATTCTAACTCCAGGAAGGTGCAGCAGTAGGGAAAGTGTTGGATGGTGTAGGGGTATAAAATACTATTCTAACTCCAGGAAGGTGCAGCAGTAGGGAAAGTGTTGGATGGTGTATGGGTACAATTTACTATTCTAACTCCAGGAAGGTGCAGCAGTAGGGAAAGTGTTGGATGTAGTAGGGGTGCAATTTACTATTCTAACTCCAGCAAGGTGCAGCAGTAGGGAAAGTGTTGGTTGGTGTAGAGGTATAATTTACTATTCTAACTCCAGGAAGGTGCAGCAGTAGAGAAAGTGTTGGATGGTGTAGGGGTATAATTTACTATTCTAACTCCAGGAAGGTGCAGCAGTAGAGTAAGTGTTGGATGGTGTAGGGGTATAATTTACTATTCTAACTCCAGGAAGATGCAGCAGTAGGGAAAGTGTTTGATGGTGTAGGGGTAACATTTGAGGTATAGTATTTACTTTTACATCCTAATTTGTTTTTCTTCTCTTCTCTTTTCAGATAATGTCTAGTCTTGAAGCAGCGAAATACATTAAATCCAGGAAAGGAAAAAATTTATTAAACCATGGAGGATACATATATAGTAAGAAAAGAATAAGTTTTCCTAGAAATCATTGGAGGTGTGTGCAATACTACACTACCCATTGCAGTGGCAGAGCGGTTACTCTTGATAATTTAGTTGTGAAAACAACAGAACATAACAACTCTGCCTCTGCAATGGAGGTAGAAATAAGAGAAACAGTTAACGAAATGAAAGCTATTGCAAGCACCTCCAATGATTCTACAGGATCCATTTTAAGAGAGGTTGCACAGCATGTCCCCAGTCATGTTGCTAGTAACATGCCTATAATTCCTAATTTGAGAAGAATTATTCAAAGACAAAAGCAGGCAAGTAACATTCAATTATCTACACCACATTCTTTCTCTGACATTAGAATTCCACATGATCTTTCTATTTCTTTTTCTGATGAACCTTTCCTTTTGCATGACAACCAAAACCCTCAAAAACGAATTCTCATTTTTAGTACCCCACGTAACCTTGCAAAGTTAGAAAATAGTGAAATTTGGATGATGGATGGGATGTTTAAAAGTACACCCCATCCTTTCACTCAAAGTTACACTATACATGCAAAAATTAACAATAATGTAATTCCCTTAGTATATAGTTTGCTACCTGATAAGACTTCTGCAACATATTCTGAACTTTTATCAGTTATTAAAAGTAAAACATCTCAAAGTCCTAGGAAAATAATAATTGATTTTGAATTGAGCATGATCAATGTGATCAATAAAACGTACACGGATACTCAAATTCAGGGATGTTTTTTCCATTTTTCCCAGGCTTTTTGGCGTAAATTACAAAAAACATCCCTAGTTGCAGAATATTCTCGTGATAGCAAAATACAATTTGAACTAAAAAAATTAACAGCACTTTGTTTTGTTCCTCCCGATAGTGTGGACGAGTACTACACTGCAATTATAGAATCTGCTTATTATACAAGTAATGAAGAGAAATTGGCTCCCATCCTAAATTATTTCGAGGACACATGGATTGGGCACCTAAGCAGATCGGGTCGCAGGAGGAAGCCACGATTCCATGTGGAGTGGTGGAACTGCTAAACGAGCTGTTTAGAGGGAGAAGCAAAAACAAACAATGCCATTGAGGGATGGCATAACTCCTTCAACCACACAATTGGCAAACCTCATCCAAACTTCTACTCTTTCTTGGAAACTTTGAAGAAGGAGCAAAGTTTTCAAGAAATGAGACTAGCCCAAACACTTGCAGGTAGTCTAAACCCACGAGTAACTGTCAAAACTAAGGAACTGTCTGAGAGACTATTGGCTATTTTACAACAATTTTCGTTGTGTGTGGCTATAGACTACCTGGAAAATCTTTCTAACATTCTTTCTTTCTAAAATTAGTTTTTTACTTACTTTCTTGCTTTGCTTCAAATTTAAATATCATTTAATTACAATTGGCATACAATGTTTTTCCCAAAAAATTTTCAAACTTAAAAGTCGGGTCTCCTTATTTTTTTATTTTTTTTCAAATCTTCATTTTTTGCAAAACTACCAATGTGACCAAATCTACTGTTCCATAGAATTCGACCAATTTTTCTAAAACCAAACGCCAATAGATTAATATCAGAAAACCTCATTATTAACTACCACCCTAAAAACGCACCAAAAATCCAACTACTCAAAATTTCAGAAGTCAAGCCATTATCCAAAATGCACATTGCTGCATAAACACCAAATTATTTACAATCACTTTTTTCCAAAATTTACGAATACGCCATTTTTTTTTTCTTAGAAATGAAGATATAAATCATTATTATTGGTTCCGAAGTTATGTAATAAACTTTGTGAGCAGTAACTTAAAATAATTTTACAGTTACTTACATTTTTGCAATGAACCTATACATTTGCGGGACCCGACATAGGCATAAATTAATGACATAAATGTGGACATGATTTAAAACATTTTCAACATCAATTAGTTATTCCGCAACCTCTCCTTATTCTTTTCTTACTATATATGTATCTTTATTAAAGGTTTAATCTATAAATTAAAGTGAAAATGTTTCCTACCTGGACGCAGATCAGCTTCCTGCTGCTTCCTCCTCCGATGCTCTTCAAAATGGCGCCTTACGTCTACGTTCACGTCATGACGTCATCGCGTGCTTCAATGTTTATAAAGGACTATTTTATTTACTTTATCTGTAAATAAATGTTTATAAATGTAAATAAATTATTTATATGTTTTCTAAAAAATGTACATTATGTTAAAAAAATTAATAAAACTTAATAGTTTTTTCTAAGTTTGTTCCAATAAAGAAATTTTTAATAAACCTTATTTGTTTACTGTTATTATTTTTTTAAATTGAAATTTAATCATGTAAAATGTTATTTTTATTCGTAAATTTACTAAATGTGTTCCTTACCTCGACTCTATTTTCTTTTTCCTTCCAAACTTGCTCTTTCTTTTCTTTCTGCTCCTTCTTTTCTTGTACCGCGGGTTGTATATTCTGAAGCTGCCAAAATAAATGAAGGACAAATAAGCTCATAGACTTCAATGCAAAAGCGTGGGAATTTTTTATAAAGTAAGTTCTATTTTCTTTGCTCTATTTTCTTTTGGTATAATTTCATGTTAAATACATTTCTAATTACTCCATTAATAATATAAATATTTTTTTTTTTTTTATTTATTTTTTTTACATTTCTCATATTTTATATTAAAATACTCCAAAAGTACTCTAACTTTTTTTAAAAAATTGATTTCATTCATTCTTTTTTAAATAAGAAGGGTAAAAATACTCAAGTATTAATGTTTCATAATACTAATATTTTATTTTATTTTTTTTATTTTTTATATAAAAAATACTCTAGTATTAAATTTTTATAATACTTCTCATATTTAAATTTTTTACATATTTTTTAAATAATTTATACACAATATATAATCTTTCATATTTTTAAAAATATAGTCCTTAATATTATTAATAACATTTCACTTAATTATTTTTTAATACTTCTAATTTTTAATATTTTTACATATTTATAAATTAATTTTTACACAATATTTAATCTTTCATATTTTAAAAAAATATAGTATAATATTAAATAATAAAATATTACTTAATTATTTTTTATATACTCCAACAGTACTTTCTTTTTTTAAATATTTTATATTATTTATTACATGTTTTTATAATAAAGTAAAAAATACTCAAGTATTAATTTCTCATAATACAAATCATTTATTATTAAATTTATAAATTTTTATTTATTTTATTTAACTTAAAAAATACTCTGATATTTGATTAATACTCAAGTATTAATCGTTTGTTAAACTACTCACATTTTTTAATATTATTAATAAAATTTCACTTAATTATTTTTTAATACTTCTCATTTTTAATATTTTTACATATTTATAAATTAATTTTTACACAATATTTAATCTTTCATATTTTTAAAAAATATAGTATAATATTAAATAATAAAATATTACTTAATTATTTTTTATATACTCCAACAGTACTTTCTTTTTTTAAATCTTTTATATTATTTATTACATGTTTTTATAATAAAGTAAAAAATACTCAAGTATTAATTTCTCATAATACAAATCATTTATTATTAAATTTATACATTTTTATTTATTTTATTTAACTTAAAAAATACTCTGATATTTAATTAATACTCAAGTATTAATCGTTTGTTAAACTACTCACATTTTTTAATTTTTATATTAATTAAATATTTTTCAAAAAACATTTTTCTTAAAAATAAACAAACAAAAAAAATGCGTTGTATTGGTATATGCGTTGTAAAAGTACTTACCATATAACAGCATGCGTTGTAAATGCATGCGTTGCAAAAGCTTTTGCGTTGTAAAAAATGCGTTGTAATAGCATTGCGTTGTAAAAGTTGCGTTGTAAAGGTTGTTTCCCAAGTGATACAGATATTCACACAGTTTAGTCACTATCCAATATATTTAGTGAGACACTATAAATTAGTCAAGTAAACACTCAATCACACAGCTACTAAATCCTCCATCCAGATATTTATATTTATATATCCACTCATTCTTCAATGCAAATTGCTATATATATATATATAATTAGGGCTCCCGGTTTTATGGTATTTATTTTTTTGACATTTCCGTCTGCATTTATCCATATTTATTTTTTGCTAATTTTATCTGTATTTATCCATATTTATTTTAGGTTTTGTGAAAAAGTAAATCTGAAATGAGTATATTTCTACATTTATTTGACCAATAAATATGCACTCATGCCTGAACGACTGACTGGTTTCAGGGATATAAACACACTCAGATGATAAAATATGCTCTTATAAGAAAACATGCACATTTTAATATCAAGGTTGTGCATATCTATTGCTGTTTTTAGGCTCTTTTGTAAAATTCCTCTATTTATTTACCTTCCTTACCTTTCGATCGAAAGAGCTATTGGCCTGGTAGTCATGATTGACAGCATTTAGAAACAACCCAATTTCCATTTTTATCCACATATAAAAATAAATACAGACAAGAAACTAAATGGTTTTCTGTCTGTATTTATCTGTAAAAATCAGTAAAAACGGTAAACAGGAAGCCCTATATAAAATACGTATTTAAATAACGAACCAAACCACATTCACTGGATGATGTCATCTGTGATGTCATCAGTGATGTCATTTGAGATGTCATCAGCGATTTCACTGACCATGTCATGAATTATGTAATATGTGACATCATCAGCAGTGGATCGCGGGCGTGCGAGATTTAGTTAGTACAACTAACTATATCGGAGGAATTTCAATGGTTTTGTGCGAGTGAAATGTCCAGCTAACTATAACACCCCTAAAACCTATGGTTTTTCCAGGGAATTTCTAAGGTTTTTTAAATGCTAATTCCTAACTATATCAGGCCTGAAACCTATGTATTTTTTCAGTGAATATATATATATATATATATTTATATACCACACAGCACTTCAACGAAGAAGTAAGTCAACGCCTGATTCCAGGATTTTGGGGAGGCCGACACTAATAAATGTATAACTAATTAGTAGCCACTGCAACAGCAGGTTTTCTCTCCACACACAGGGGCCTATCCACAAACTGCACTTTGTAGTACATTTAGTGGTAGTAGTACAATAGTACTACTCACATACTACAAAATTCTATTTTAAACTACATGTGGAAGTTCATGTCCCGGCCTTCCCTATCTTTTCTCAATCGTACGGATCTCCGAATATGAACGACTATGGTGCCGATCACGATCCGTTAAAAACCGCGTACGAACCGTCGGTCGGAGCGAATTCCCCGTCCGACTCGTACCCGGTTGTAAAACCTTACAAACATGGAATTACGATTCGCACGGAAACACCATTTCCGTACGAATCGTAAAAAACACCGACCGACGAAAATATACATACGAATGTGATCCGGGAATGCTGCGACGTGACGTCGGGACGCTTTTAGGCAGCGTTTCACGAACCAGGAATTACGATTCGAACCGACAGCAGTCCGGACGGCAATATTTTCACGGCACCCAAAAAGTGCCGCAAAAGCGAAGTACGGCGCAAATCGACCAGAGTAGGTGGCCCGGTACGCGCCGACCCCCCCCAGCCCCCGTAGGTACGCGCCGACCCCCCCCCCAGCCCCCGTAGGTACGCGCCGACCCCCCCCCCAGCCCCCGTAGGTACGCGCCGACCCCCCCCCAGCCCCCGTAGGTACACGCCGACCCCCCCCCCAGCCCCCGTAGGTACGCGCCGACCCCCCCCAGCCCCCGTAGGTACGCGCCGACCCCCCCCCAGCCCCCGTAGGTACGCGCCGACCCCCCCCCCAGCCCCCGTAGGTACACGCCGACCCCCCCCCCAGCCCCCTTAGGTACGCGCCGACCCCCCCCAGCCCCCGTAGGTACGCGCCGACCCCCCCCAGCCCCCGTAGGTACGCGCCGACCCCCCCTGTGTGTACACCCGTGTACGGTGCGTACCCCCCGTGTACGCTCGAGTCGAACCCCCCGTGTACGCTCGAGTCGAACCCCCCCGTGTATGTACGGTGCGTACCCCCCCGTGTACGCTCGAGTCGAACCCCCCCGTGTACGCTCGAGTCGAACCCCCCCGTGTACGCTCGAGTCGAACCCCCCCGTGTACGCTCGAGTCGAACCCCCCCGTGTATGTACGGTGCGTACCCCCCCGTGTACGCTCGAGTCGAACCCCCCCTGTGTACGCTCGAGTCGAACCCCCCCGTGTACGCTCGAGTCGAACCCCCCCGTGTACGCTCGAGTCGAACCCCCCCGTGTACGCTCGAGTCGAACCCCCCCGTGTACGCTCGAGTCGAACCCCCCCCGTGTATGTACGGTGCGTACCCCCCCGTGTACGCTCGAGTCGAACCCCCCCGTGTACGCTCGAGTCGAACCCCCCCGTGTACGCTCGAGTCGAACCCCCCCCCGTGTATGTACGGTGCGTACCCCCCCGTGTACGCTCAAGTCGAACCCCCCCGTGTACGCTCGAGTCGAACCCCCCCGTGTACGCTCGAGTCGAACCCCCCCGTGTACGCTCGAGTCGAACCCCCCCGTGTACGCTCGAGTCGAACCCCCCCCGTGTATGTACGGTGCGTACCCCCCCGTGTACGCTCGAGTCGAACCCCCCCGTGTACGCTCGAGTCGAACCCCCCCGTGTACGCTCGAGTCGAACCCCCCCCGTGTATGTACGGTGCGTACCCCCCCGTGTACGCTCGAGTCGAACCCCCCCGTGTACGCTCGAGTCGAACCCCCCCGTGTACGCTCGAGTCGAACCCCCCACCCGTGTATGTACGGTGCGTACCCCCAGCGCTCTACGCGCTGGGGGTACGCACCGTACATACACGGGGGGGTTCGACTCGAGCGTACACGGGGGGGTTCGACTCGAGCGTACACGGGGGGGTACGCACCGTACATACACGGGGGGGGTTCGACTCGAGCGTACACGGGGGGGTTCGACTCGAGCGTACACGGGGGGGTACGCACCGTACATACACGGGGGGGTTCGACTCGAGCGTACACGGGGGGGTTCGACTCGAGCGTACACGGGGGGGTCCGACTCGAGCGTACACGGGGGGTACGCACCGTACATACACGGGGGGGGTTCGACTCGAGCGTACACGGGGGGGTTCGACTCGAGCGTACACGGGGGGGTCCGACTCGAGCGTACACGGGGGGTACGCACCGTACACGGGTGTACACACAGGGGGGGTCGGCGCGTACCTACGGGGGCTGGGGGGGGGGTCGGCGTGTACCTGCGGGGGCTGGGGGGGGTACGGCACGTACCGGGCACCTGTTTGGACATCTCCATGGTTGTTATGGGAGTTCGGTGCGGACGGTCTTTTCACCATACGGTTGTACATTCGGACGCCCGGGATGGATCGTGATTCCCCGGTCGGAGTTCACCTTTCACGTTTGTACGGTGAATCGTCCGAGGACGTGTCGGACACATTTTCCGACCCGAGGACGTGTGGGGAAATATTCCCAGTGCGGTTCGTATGGACTTTTTACCATGCGAATCGTGATTGCCAGTTCGTACGGCACTTGTACGATTCGTACGGTAAAAAGACCCGATACGAGTCGTACGGGGACATTTTTTACCGGATCGTGATCGGCACCTAAGTGTTTGATGTAAATATGGGAGAGACAGGGAGGAGTGGCTGGACAATGAGAAAGGGTAAAGAGGGTGTGACCAGATGCCTGGAGTGATTGCTAATAAACTACTCAGGATGGTCTCAAAGTGCATTTTAACTTCTTTATTTAGTCATATACAGTTTTTTTATTTGTCAACGGAGCACAATCCTTGTTTAGGTGTTTCAACGTCTTCTTTATCTTTCAGGTTCTTTGGTGTTCCTCCCCGCCAGCACCCTCGACAGAAAAAAAGAAGCAGGTAAGTGTCTGCCCTTGTTTTCTAGAAATGGGGTTACTCATGCTACTATTGGGAGGGGACTGTGTGTTTAGCTACCTATTTACCTTAATAAACACACACACACAAAAAGATATGTTTGAAAGACTCAAACACCTAGTAAACTGGCTTTGGCCCTATCCCTCTTCTCTTCTCCTGTGGAAGAAGGCGTCATTTTTGATATCTATATTAGATAGAATATATAGCGATCTTTGGTCCTCTATGTATTTTTGCAATTTGTTTTAATTCCTATTGATCAATTTGATCAACGACTTAGTTAAGTAACTTTCAAAATATGTTGGATTCTGACGGGTCGGTATTCTATCAGTGACCATGTTTTTGTATGCACCTTAGCTTTGATGGTTATGAAATAATTTTTTATGGATTTATCTATGATGAGTATAATATTGTTATTAATTGTATTTGTATTTGTTTATGAATGTAAATGTTGTCTTGTACTTTTATGATTTTAACTAATCGATTAAAGTGGATTGATTGATTGATTGAAGAAGGCGTCTATCTGTTTACCCCTCTTTCTTTATCTTAAACTTTATTCTCTCCCTCCCTTTCCTTTTCTTTTATGTAACTAGTTAGTTTCTTTTTTAGAGGCATCCCTTTCCTTCTTTCTTGTTCCGTGTTTTCTCCCCCCTTTTTTCTATATTCCTTTTCTCCTCCGCTCCCCTTCACGGTCCTCTCTTAATTTGGCTCTAGTTTTAGCTTCTGTCAAAGAAGCGAGCACGCACCTGTTGGAGCTACGCCCCTCCTGGGACGCGGCGAGAACCGTTGGCTGACTGGAGGTGAGGGAGCTCCTTCTCAGCCGGGTCTTCCTGTGGCCTCGCGGACAGTTCAAGTTCACTCAGCTCCGGCTTTCCTCCACGGGGACCCTCCTTGGTACCACTTCCCCCTGGCACTCGTCCTTGGTCTCTGTCTTCTTTTCCGTCTGGCGCGCTGCACGCGCTTCCTCCTCCCTCTTGTTCCGGGCCAGCCATAATGACGCAACTGCTCTCCTGTGCTTGACTTCCGGGCCAGGCAAGTAGCAACGGACTGTCTGCTGCGTTGTCGTCACCGGGATGGTGACAGAGGGGTTAAAAGAGAGGTAAGTAGGGGTTTGGGGAGAGACAAACTCACACCCACAAAAGGGTAAGCCCATTGCTATTCACAAATTGTATTTCTATCAGTACTACAGTCAAAAATGTCCCAAAACGGCTGTATATATACTCCAGGTCAGACCTGGAGTAAGTCCAGCACCATACATGGCCAACCACTAGTACTGGAACACACTCCCATAGAAAATAATGGAGGCAGCGACCTAAAATAACACCCCATGAGAAATAATGGTAAAAGAAATTAATTTCTGTAGACTTAAATTGTTTTT
Organism: Triturus cristatus; assembly: GCF_964204655.1. Classification (NCBI taxonomy): domain Eukaryota; kingdom Metazoa; phylum Chordata; class Amphibia; order Caudata; family Salamandridae; genus Triturus; species Triturus cristatus. The sequence continues at coordinate 1,181,072,338 of NC_140581.1, read as the reverse complement.
TATATATATATATATATATATATATATATATATATATATATATATTTCTTTTTTTTACTGAAGAAGACTATAATAGTGCTAAAAACGAAGCCCTCATTCGATTTAAAGCAAGGGGTTATTCGAATAATGATCTTCAGGTGACAGGTAAAAAGGTCGAGTATATAACTAGACAAGTCCTGTTGGTCCAAAAATACGCCAAAAAGAAAGAAGCCTGTAATAAAGTGGAGCCTGTACGTATGGTCACGGGCTTCAGCACACAATCTTCTAAAATTGTCAAAATGTTCAGGAAAAATTGGCACATCCTTAAAATGGATAATATTTTGAAGAATGTGATTCCATCCCAGCCACTGATCACATACAGAAGATCTAAATCAATTAAGGATCATCTGGTAGCAAGTCAGTATCAGCCCACCCAACGAAAAAATGAACCTGTGACAGAGTTCATTCCTTGTTTAAAATGTAAAGCTTGTAGGTTTAGCTACAAAAAGAACACATATGAGATACAAGGAAAGAAAGGGAAGTCTATTAGAACCATCAATCGACTCCTTAACTGTAACTCAGAGTTTACTATATACTGTCTAGAATGTCCCTGCCAGAAGAAATATTTAGGCAACACGATACATCCTGCCAAAACAGGTGCGATAGAGCACATGCGGGCTATAGCGAAAAAAGATAGTACTTTCCCTGTGGCCCGCCATTTTGAAAGTGCTCACAAAAGTGATTGGGATTTGTTAACATTCTACTGCCTGGACCAAATACCCAAAAATGAACGAGGGGGGGGATAGAGTTAGGAAACTATGCTCAATAGAGTCCAGGTATATTATAGAACTTGGCACCAAGGCACCACAAGGTTTAAATAACGATGAAGAATTGTGGGCTCACCTAGAGTGAGCAGTTAAATGTGATAACAATGACAAATCTGAGATAACAAGATGCACATCTTCTTGTATACCGACAGGTAAAATCTAATCTCGTGTATTTTGAGTAGATCTATCTTACTGGACAGGTAAAAAAAATAATATCACATTTCCGTGACCGTCTCTTGTTTTAATCTATCTATGTAAAATTGCCCATTCAGGGCTTAACAATGAGCGATCCATATGTATTTATGTCTCTCCCATGCTTGTAATCTGACCGCTCTGGTACATGTTACTTCAGTATCCTCCATCTCTAAAAGCCATTCAACTTTGCCCATTCAGGGCAGAATGATTAGTTAACTCTTTGGCATTGCGGATTTTCCGTGTAATGGGTGGAACCAACATCAGGCATATATGCAGGACAAAATGTATAGATTGCTATATCTTTCATCTTTTTGGTACAAAACGAGTGACATTGATTATTAGAACTATGATTATGTTTATCATTTTATAATTATGTTCTCATTTTTTCATCCCCATGTTTATTTGGATATAACAAACATGAACAACTATGAGGAGGACATGAAGTATTTTAAATACTGTTCAATGTAATTGATTTGGAATTGAACTAAACATTATACGTAAAATATTGCCACATCAGCACTTTAAGATGGCCGCCATAGAATACCAGTATTACACAAGAATTTGGCCATCTTCTATTTTTACCAATTGGTTTAATGCACTTTTTCACTTTAAAAATGGTGATCTGCAATTTTGAAACTGACATCGACAAAGCCGTAGTGGCGAAACGTGTCTGCCAGTGCTGAGTGGGGCTCTGCACTAATTAAAGAACATTTGAAACACAAATTCTCATGCGTGCTCCTTGTGTGTCGGCTGACACAATTTTGCTCTGCAGTTGTGCTCACAAATATATATATATATATATATTCACTGAAAAAACCATAGGTTTCACACATGTTATAGTTAGCTGGACATTTTACTGATAAAAAACCAATGAAATTCCCCCGTTATAGTTACTGTAGGCAACTATAACTCACGCGACCGCAATCCTCTGCTGATGCTAATACTGTATTTAGACACTTATTTGCCCATATCTTCTTCCATTAAATTTTAGCTATACATATATTACAAATATTTTTTTTTCATAAAGACACATATGTCATCAGCAGAGGATTACGGTCGCGTGAGTTATAGTTGCCTACAGTAACTATAACGGGGGAATTTCATTGGTTTTTTATCAGTAAAATGTCCAGCTAACTATAACATGTGTGAAACCTATGGTTTTTTCAGTGAATTAGCAAGGTTTTTTAAATGCTATTTCCTAACTATAACGTGTGTGAAACCTATGGTTTTTTCAGTAAATTTGTACGTTTTTTAAAATGCTAAGTTACTTTACGCCATTTGTGGCGTGCGCGCCCACTTAACGCAGTTCGTTCCGTGCACGGTTTTTATCAACTTTAATAAGCCCTGTACATTTGGTGGCCTTCGGCCACCAAAAGCACAGGGGGTGAGGTCAATGTGGATAGTGTTTTTTTTATTTCGATTTTATAATTTCATGTTGCCAAAATTACGTTTTTTTTCTCTATTAATAAGCCCTGCACATTTGGTGGCCTGCGGCCACCAAAAGCACAGGGGGTGGGGTAAGTGTGGATAGTGTTTTTTTTATTTTTATTTTTTTACCGTAAGCGTACGGTAAGCTTACGGTAAGCGTACGGTAAGCGTACGGTAAGCGTACCCCGCGAAATTGCCGAAAAAAAAATAAAACCGTTTTTGCTCTTGGGGGATGTTTGGGGACTCCCTCAACATGACTATGTGGGAGGGAGTTGTCAAAACAGCCCCGTAACATGTTTTTGGCCATCATGTTTGATAAACAACACTCAGTGCGAGAGACAAAATGGCAGACGCCGCTTCCTGGTTTTGGCCGATTCGAATGTTTACTAAGATCTAAGAGCCAATCAGAATCGCGCTCGCGCACGCCACCGTAAGCTTACAGTAAGCGTACGGTAAGCGTACGGTAAGCGTACCGTAAGCGGGCTCAGATATATATATTGATTTAAAGGCTATTTTCTCAGAATCTACTGAACAGATTTACACCAAACCTACAAAAGGCACTTCCTTGACCTAGGGACTACCTCTCTGCCAAATTTCTAGTAATTCTGTTCAGCCGTTCGGGCTGTAGCTCGTTCTAAAGGTCCTATGGAAAAATGCATGGGAAAAACGCGTTTTGGGACCCCCCTTTTATCTCAGCCCCCGCTTGACGAATCCCCCCGAGACTTTCAGGGTAGGAGCGGAGCGTAGCGCCCCACCTATTTTGAGAAATTCGCGAGGATTCGTCGACCGGCGCCAAAGTTATTCAAAATAGAATGTTGAGGTTTTCCTATGGAAACGTGGTCCTAACTATAACTACCTACTGGCGACCGCCAGTAGGTAATATATATATATATATATATATATATTACCTACTGGCGGTTGCCAGTAGGTAGTTATAGTTAGGACCTATTTTCCATAGGAAATCCGCAACATTATATTCCCAATAACTTTGGTGCCGATTGACGAATCTTTGCGAAATTTTCAAAACTTTTGGCCAGCTCCGGTCTGCTCCTATTCTGAAAGTCTTGGGATGATTCGTGTAGCGGGGGCCGAGAAAAAAGGGGGGTCCCAAAACGTGTTTTCCCCATGCAATTTCCCATAGGACCTTTAGCCGTAGCTACAGCCCGAACTGCTGAACGGTATTACACCAAATTTGGCAAAGAGGTAGTCTTCAGTTCAGACTTGTGCCTTTTGCTTAAATGGTGTCAATCTGTTCAGTAGTTCCTGAGAAAATCAAAATCAAAATCACATATATATCTGGGCGGAGCCTAACCACACATTTCATCGTTAGATCTGATTGGCTGTAAGCACTTCATCCAAGAAGTGTTGGCAGCCATCTTGGGACCAATATACATGATAGCACCTCACTAAAAAGCATTGCAGTTAATAGAAGGTTTTAAGACTTTAGTTACATTATAAATCATTTGTTGATGGTATCATACTCATTTTAGGAATTCTGGTGTGTTCTAAGGTGATTTTACCATGTGAAAAAGCCTTCTGCTGGGATATCATGAATCATGTTTGAGAGAAAAATATTTTCTCATGCTTTTCCCACAGAGGTTTGGAAGGTGAACTATAAGCTAACCTGAGAACATATTTTCTGTAAATTCACATTATCTTTCTCAGTCATGTGAAAATGAAGTCCGACATTCTCAGTAAAACATGTACATCCAACAAGGGCAGAGACTGTCAGTTGATTCCTTTGTGTTCTACTGAAGCTTCCCAGAGTGTTCTAAAGAACAACTAGAGCGCTAACAGTCCTACTTATGATAAACGTATGGCACACCTGAAGCCATCTTGATTGGAGTAAAGTGGTAACTCTTAAAACATTTAATTTAAAAAGGAGCAAAATGAGGGGGTTCATTTTGTCATAGAAAGTATGATTAGTGCTGCAGAAAGAACAATTAGGGCACATTTTGAGTGACTTCTCAAATCCTCTTCTATTTCATTAAACAATTCTGATATGCAGACTGAAACATGCACTTTGAATACCAGCAGCAGACTTCCCTGGTGAGCAGTAGCTTTACTACAGTGATCTGATGAGCAACTAGAGTGCCAACATTCTGAATTCATGGCAAATGTGTGACACATGCCTTCTTGATGGAATCAAAGTAAAAAACTGAAAGTATTCTTACTGAGGAGATTGTAGTAAATTAGGAAATTAGGAAACTTCATAACAAAAAAGTCTCCCAAGATGGCCACCAGAGACAAAAGAGCCAAAATGTAGCACAAATATCACCCAGATGTAGCCCAATGACAGAATGTCCCAGAGTGTTCTAAAGAACAACTAGAGCGCTAACAGTCTTACTTAGTACTAAAGTATGGCACACCTGAAGCCATCTTGATTGGAATAAAGTGGTAACACTTAAAACATTTAATTTGCAAAGGAACAAAATGAGGGGGTTCATTTTGTCATAGAAATTATGATTAGTGCTGAAAAAAGGGCACATTTTGATTAACTTCTCAAATCCACTTCTATTTCATTAAAAAATGCTGACATGCAGACTGAAACATGCACTTTGAATACCAGCAGCAGACTTCCCTGGTGAGCAGTAGCTTTACTACAGTGATCTAATGAGCAACTAGAGTGCTACCATTCAGAATTTATGGCAAATGTGTGATACATCTGAATGCCTTCTTGATGGAACCAAGTAAACATGCATTGAAAATGCAATAGGTCTCGCCCTCGTTTAAGTTAAAGCAATTCTGTTTGTAATTAGGTGGCTTTTTAGCTTTGCTTGTATTAGTGTTTTTCAAACTTTCATGTACATAACATGCATATGTATGCATATATGTATATATGTATATGTATGCATGCATTTATATTTGTATTTATATAGATATGCAGATTATATATATGTTTATATATGTATGTATATATATACACATACATATATTCACTGAAAAAACCATAGGTTTCACACATGTTATAGTTAGTGGAAATTTTACTGATAAAAAACCAATGAAATTGCCCCGTTATAGTTAGCGCAGGCAACTATAACTCACGCGACCACAATCCTCTGCTGATGCTAATACTGTATTTAGACACTTATTTGCCCATGTCTTCTTCCATACATTTTTAGCTATACATATATTACAAATATTTTTTTTTCATAAAGACACATATGTCATCAGCAGAGGATTGCGGTCGCGTGAGTTATAGTTGCCTGCGCTAACTATAACGGGGCAATTTCATTGGTTTTTTATCAGTAAAATTTCCACTAACTATAACATGTGTGAAACCTATGGTTTTTTCAGTGAATTTGCAAGGTTTTTTAAATGCTAATTCCTAACTATAACGTGTGTGAAACCTATGGTTTTTTCAGTGAATTAGTACGGTTTTTTAAATGCTAAGTTTTTTTCCCTTATAATAAGCCCTGTACATTTGGTGGCCTACGGCCACCAAAAGCACAGGGGGTGGGGTAAGTGTGGATAGTGTTTTTTTCCATTGTAATAAGCCCAGCACATTTGGTGGCCTTCGGCCACCAAAAGCACAGGGGGTGGGGTAAGTGTGGATAGTGTTTTTTTTATTTTTATTTTTTTACCGTACGCTTACCGTAAGCGTACGGTAAGCGTACCCCGCGAAATTGCCGAAAAAAAAATAAAACCGTTTTTGCACTTGGGGGATGTTTGGGGACTCCCTCAACATGACTATGTGGGAGGGAGTTGTCAAAACAGCCCCTTTACATGTTTTTGGGCTTCCGATTTTAAAAATCTCTCTCAGTGCGAGAGACAAAATGGCGGCCGCCGCTTCCTGGTTTCGGCCGATTCGAATGTTTACTAAGATCTAAGAGCCAATCAGAATCGCGCTCGCGCACGCCACCGTACGCTTACCGTAAGCGTACGGTAAGCGTACCGTAAGCTGGCTCAGATATATATATTGATTTAAAGGCTATTTTCTCAGAATCTACTGAACAGATTTACACCAAACCTACAAAAGGCACTTCCTTGACCTAGGGACTACCTCTCTGCCAAATTTTGAGTAATTCTGTTCAGCCATTCGGGCTGTAGCTCGTTCTAAAGGTCCTATGGAAAAATGCATGGGAAAAACGCGTTTTGGGACCCCCCTTTTATCTCAGCCCCCGCTTGACGAATCCCCCCGAGACTTTCAGGGTAGGAGCGGAGCGTAGCGCCCCACCTATTTTGAGAAATTCGCGAGGATTCGTCGACCGGCGCCAAAGTTATTCAAAATAGAATGTTGAGGTTTTCCTATGGAAACGTGGTCCTAACTATAACTACCTACTGGCTATCGCCAGTAGGTAATATAAATGCATATGCATATGCATATATATGCATATATATATGTGCAGATGTGCGCGTGTAGAGAGAGGTAGAGGTGTAGAGGTAGAGAGGTAGAGAGTAGTAGAGAGTAGAGGATGAGTAATAGAGAGTAGAGAGTGAGTAGTAGAGAGTAGTAGAGAGAGTAGCAGAGAGTGAGTAGTAGAGAGTAGTAGAGTGAGTAGTAGAGAGTAGTAGAGTGAGTAGTAGAGAGTAGTAGAGAGTGGGTAGTAGAGAGTGAGTAGTAGAGAAGAGTAGAGAGAAGTAGAGAGTGAGCAGTAGAGTGAGTAGTAGAGAGTAGTAGAGAGCGAGTAGTAGAGAGTGAGTACCAGAGAGAGAGTAGTAGAGAGTAGTAGAGAGTGAGCAGTAGAGTGAGTAGTAGAGAGTAGTAGAGAGTGAGTAGTAGAGTGAGTAGTAGAGAGTAGTAGAGAGACAGTAGTAGAGAGTGAGTAGTAGAGAGAGAGTACTAGTGAGTAGTAGAGAGTAGTAGAGAGAGAGTAATATATGTATATGTATGACACATGGGCGCAAGCGGTTGACGCCAAGAAACTGGCTTTCCTTAGAGCCACCACTGCCCCTATTAACTTCGCTAAAAGATTGGGTAAAAGACTACCGGTGGAACTCATAAAAATATATAAGGCCAAGTGTGTCTCATTAGCCACCTATGGAGCAGGGCTCTGGGGGCTAGCAGATGTGAATAAAATCCAGCATGTTGAGAACTCATTTCTCAAATATCTTCTATCAGTCCCAAGTGGTACTTCTTCCGTATGTCATGCAGAATTGGGGCATACCGTTATCTCTAATTTATTTAAGCTAGAGCCTATCCTTTTATGGCATAGGCTCTGGATTAAGGGAGAGGCAAAATTGAATCGGGAGATTATTTTAGATATCTGTAAACTGGATGTGTTTTTGAACATCCCCTGGATTGCGTACGTGCGTAATTTCTTAAATAACCTTGGCCGTTCGGAGAATTTTAATAATCCGAGTTCATTTGGGACTATTTCAAGGACGAATTTGAGAAGAGAAGGGCTACTGCTTCTGGAAAGCCACAGAATGACAAATGATTCATTAAAACCTACCGTCCTCCAAAATCAGATGATTTTAACCACAATTAAAATTCAACACTATCTAACCTTTGTACCTGGTGTATACAATAGATTCATTTTAACAAGATTTAGATTGGGGTTTTTTCACAGATTAGTGTTATTACCAAAGATGAATGATTGGTCGAGAAACCTTCAGCCTTGCCCATGTGATAATAGTTCTTCCCAATCAACGATTCGTGTTTTATTCTTCTGTAAACTGTATTCCCACTTAAGAAAATTGTACATAGTGCCCGTTTTAAAATTGTTTGGTCTACGCCAATGTCGACCAGCCTTTCAGGCTCTGCAATATTTTGACAATGAGCATAGTGTTTTTAGAATCGTGATCTTTTTAAAACAAGTTTTTATTTATCGGAAGCTTATGCATGTTTAATTGATTTTTAGCTTCATATTTAAGTTCTTTTATATGTACTGAAGATTGTGTTTTAATAATAATTATAAATTTTTTTTAACTAAGTAATTTTCACCTACTGCACATATTTCTTTCCTATGTGCTTTTATGATTGAATAACATATCAATCGAATAAAGCTTCTGTGACTGACTGACTGTATGCATGCATTTATATTTGTATTTATATAGATATGCAGATTATATATATGGTTATATATGTATGTATATATATACACATACTTATATATAAATGCATATGCATATATATGCATATGTGTGTGTGCAGAGAGAGGTAGAGGTAGAGGTGTAGAGGTGTAGAGGTGGAGAGGTAGAGGTAGAGAGGTAGAGAGTAGTAGAGACAGAGGTAGAGTGAGGTAGAGTAATAGAGAGTAGAGAGTGAGTAGTAGAGAGTAGTAGAGGGAGTAGCAGAGAGTGAGTAGTAGAGAGTAGTAGAGTGAGTAGTAGAGAGTGAGTAGTAGAGTGAGAAGGAGGAGAGTGAGTAGTAGAGAGTAGCAGAGATGGAGTAGTAGAGATAGTAGTAGAGAGTAGTAGAGAGTGAGTAGTAGAGAGTGAGTAGTAGAGAGTGAGTAGTAGAGAAGGAGTAGTAGAGCGTTAGTAGTAGAGAGTAGTAGAGAGTGAGTAGTAGAGAGAGTAGTAGAGGGAGAGTAGTAGAGAGTAGTAGAGAGTGAGTAGTAGAGAGTAGTAGAGAGTGAGTAGTAGAGAGTGAGTAGTAGAGAGAGAGTAGTAGAGAGTGAGTAGTAGAGAGTAGTGGAGAGTGAGTAGTAGAGTGAGTATTAGAGAGTAGTAGAGTGAGTAGTAGAGAGTGAGTAGTAGAGAGCAAGTAGTAGAGAGTGTGTAGTAGATAGTGAGTAGTAGAGAGTAGTAGAGAGTGAGTAGTAGAGAGAGTAGTAGAGAGAGTAGTAGAGTAGTAGAGTAGTAGAGAGTGAGTAGTAGAGAGAGTAGTAGAGAGTGAGTAGTAGAGAGAGTAGTAGAGAGAGTAGTAGAGAGTAGTAGAATAGTAGAGAGTGAGTAATAGACTGAGTAGTAGAGAGTAGTTGAGAGCGAGTAGCAGAGAGTGAGTAGTGGAGAGTGAGAATTAGAAACTAGTAGAGAGCGAGTCGTAGAGACTGAGTAGTAGAGAGTAGTAGAGAGTAAGTAGTAGAGAGAGAGTATTAGAGAGTGAGTAGTAGAGAATAGTAGAGTGAGTAGTAGAGAGTGAGTAGTAGAGAGAGAGTAGTAGAGAGTGAGTGAGTAGTAGAGTAGTAGAGAGTGAGTGGTAAAGAGTAATAGAGAGTAGTAGAGTGAGTAGTAAAGAGTGAGTAGTAAAGAGAGCAGTAGAGTAGTAGAGTGAGTAGTAGAGATTAGTAGAGAGTGAGTAGTAGAGAGTGAGTAGTAGAGAGCGAGTACTAAAGAGTGAGTAGTAGAGAGTGAGTAGTAGAGAGTGAATAGTAGAGAGTGAGTAGTAGAGAGTAATAGAGTGAGTAGTAGAGAGTGAGTAGTAGAGAGAGAGTAGTAGAGAGTAGTAGAGAGCGAGTAGTAGAGAGTGAGTAGTAGAGAGTGAATAGTAGAGAGTGAGTAGTAGAGAGTAGTAGAAAGTGAGTAGTAGAGAGTGAGTAGTAGAGTAGTGGGTGGTAGAGAGTAGTAGAGTGAGTAATAGAGAGTATTAGAGAGTGAGTAGTAGAGCGTCATAGTAGAGAGTAGTAGTGAGTAGTAGAGAGTAGTGGAGAGTGAGTAGTAGAGAGTAGTAGAGAGTGAGTAGTAGAGAGTAGTAGAGAGGGAGTAGTAGAGAGGGAGTAGTATAGATTAGTAGAGAGTAGTTGTAGAGAGAGTAGTAGAGAGTGAGTTGTAGAGAGTGAGTAGTAGAGAGAGTAGTAGAGAGTAGTAGAGAGTGAGTAGTAGAAAGTAGTAGAGAGTGAGTAGTAGAGAGTGAGTAGTAGAGAGAGAGTAGTAGAGAGTCATAGAGAGTGAGTAGTAGAGAGCGAGTAGTAGAGAGCAAGTAGTAGAGACTGTGTAGTAGATAGTGAGTAGTACAAAGTAGTAGAGAGTGAGTAGTAGAGAGAGTAGTAGAGAGAGTAGTAGAGAGTAGTAGAGTAGTAGAGAGTGAGTACTAGACTGAGTAGTAGAGAGTAGTTGAGAGCGAGTAGTAGAGAGTGAGTGGTGGAGAGTGAGAAGTAGAGACTAGTAGAGAGCGAGTAGTAGAGAGAGAGTAGTAGAGAGTGAGTAGTAGAGTAGTAGAGAGTGAGTGGTAAAGAGTAATAGAGAATAGTAGAGTGAGTAGTAGAGAGTGAGTAGTAGAGAGAGCAGTAGAATAGTAGAGAGTGAGTAGTAGAGAGTAGTAGAGAGTGAGTAGTAGAGAGTGAATAGTAGAGAGCGAGTAGTAAAGAGTGAGTAGTAGAGAGTGAGTAGTAGAGAGTGAAAGGTAGAGAGTGAGTAGTAGAGAGTAGTAGAGTGAGTAGTAGAGAGTGAGTAGTAGAGAGTAGTAGAGAGCGAGTGGTAGAGAGTGAGTAGTAGAGAGTGAATAGTAGAGAGTGAGTAGTAGAGATTGAGTAGTAGAAAGTGAGTAGTAGAGAGTGAGTAGTAGAGTAGTAGAGAGTGAGTGGTAAAGAGTAATAGAGAATAGTAGAGTGAGTAGTAGAGAGTGAGTAGTAGAGAGAGCAGTAGAATAGTAGAGAGTGATTAGTAGAGAGTAGTAGAGAGTGAGTAGTAGAGAGTGAATAGTAGAGAGCGAGTAGTAAAGAGTGAGTAGTAGAGAGTGAGTAGTAGAGAGTGAAAGGTAGAGAGTGAGTAGTAGAGAGTAGTAGAGTGAGTAGTAGAGAGTGAGTAGTAGAGAGTAGTAGAGAGCGAGTGGTAGAGAGTGAGTAGTAGAGAGTGAATAGTAGAGAGTGAGTAGTAGAGATTGAGTAGTAGAAAGTGAGTAGTAGAGAGTGAGTAGTAGAGTAGTAGAGAATGAGTGGTAGAGAGTAGTAGAGTGAGTAGTAAAGAGTATTAGAGAGTGAGTAGTAGAGTGAGTAGTAGAGAGTAGTAGAGAGTAGTAGAGAGTGAGTAGTAGAGTGAGTAGTAGAGAGTAGTAGAGAGTAGTAGAGAGTAGTAGAGAGAGAGTAGTAGAGAGTGAGTAGTAGAGAGAGAGTAGTAGTGAGTAGTAGAGAGTAGTAGAGAGTGAGTAGTGGCGAGAGAGTAGTATATGTATGCATGCATTTATATTTGTATTTATATAGATATGCAGATTATATATATGTTTATATATGTATGTATATATATATACACATACTTATATATAAATGCATATGCATATATATGCATACATATATGTGCATATTTGTGTGTCTAGAGAGAGGTAGAGAGAGGTAGAGAGGTAGAGGTGTAGAGGTGTAGAGGTAGAGAGGTAGAGGTAGAGAGTAGTTGAGAGCGAGGTAGAGTGAGGTAGAGTAATAGAGAGTAGAGAGTGAGAAGTAGAGAGTAGTAGAGAGAGTAGCAGAGAGTGAGTAGTAGAGAGTAGTAGAGTGAGTAGTAGAGAGTGAGTAGTAGAGTGAGAAGGAGGAGAGTGAGTAGTAGAGAGCGGGTAGTAGAGAGTAGTAGAGAGTGAGTAGTAGAATGAGTAGTAGAGAGAGTAGTAGATAGAGTAGTAGAGAGTAGTGGAGAGTAGTAGAAAGTGGAGAGTAGTAGAGAGTGAGTAGTAGAGAGTGAGTAATAGAGAGTGAGTAGTAGGGAGGGAGTAGTAGAGAGGGAGTAGTAGAGATTAGTAGAGAGTAATAGTAGAGAGAGTAGTAGAGAGAGAGTAGTAGAGAGTGAGTAGTAGAGAGTGAGTAGTAGAGAGAGTAGTAGAGATAGAGTAGTAGAGAGTAGTAGAGAGTGAGTAGTAGAGAGTAGTGGAGAGTGAGTAGTAGAGTGAGTATTAGAGAGTAGTAGAGTGAGTAGTAGAGAGTGAGTAGCAGAGAGCAAGTAGTAGAGAGTGTGTAGTAGATAGTAAGTAGTAGAGAGTAGTAGAGAGTGAGTAGTAGAGAGAGTAGTAGAGAGAGGAGTAGAGAGTAGTAGAATAGTAGAGAGTGAATAATAGACTGAGTAGTTGAGAGCGAGTAGTAGAGAGTGAGTAGTAGAGAGTGAGTAGTAGAAAATAGTAGAGTGATTAGTAGAGAGTGAGTAGTAGAGAGAGAGTAGTAGAGTAGTAGAGAGTGAGTGGTAAAGAGTAATAGAGAGTAGTAGAGTGAGTAGTAAAGAATAGTTGAGAGTGAGTAGTAGAGACAGCAGTAGAGTAGTAGAGAGTGAGTAGTAGAGAGTGAGTACTAAAGAGTGAGTAGTAGAGAGTGAGTAGTAGAGAGTGAATAGTAGAGAGTGAGTAGTAGAGAGTAGTAGAGTTTGTAGTAGAGAGTGAGTAGTAGAGAGAGAGTAGTAGAGAATAGTAGAGAGCGAGTAGTAGAGAGTGAGTAGTAAAGAGTGAATAGTAGAGTGAGTAGTAGAGAGTGAGTAGTAGAGAGTAGTAGAGAGCGAGTGGTAGAGAGTGAGTAGTAGAGAGTGAATAGTAGAGAGTGAGTAGTAGAGATTGAGTAGTAGAAAGTGAGTAGTAGAGAGTGAGTAGTAGAGTAGTAGAGAGTGAGTGGTAAAGAGTAATAGAGAATAGTAGAGTGAGTAGTAGAGAGTGAGTAGTAGAGAGAGCAGTAGAATAGTAGAGAGTGAGTAGTAGAGAGTAGTAGAGAGTGAGTAGTAGAGAGTGAATAGTAGAGTAGTGGGTGGTAGAGAGTAGTAGAGTGAGTAATAGAGAGTATTAGAGAGTGAGTAGTAGAGCGTCATAGTAGAGAGTAGTAGTGAGTAGTAGAGAGTAGTGGAGAGTGAGTAGTAGAGAGTAGTAGAGAGTGAGTAGTAGAGAGTAGTAGAGAGTGAGTAGTAGAGAGGGAGTAGTATAGATTAGTAGAGAGTAGTTGTAGAGAGAGTAGTAGAGAGTGAGTTGTAGAGAGTGAGTAGTAGAGAGAGTAGTAGAGAGTAGTAGAGAGTGAGTAGTAGAAAGTAGTAGAGAGTGAGTAGTAGAGAGTGAGTAGTAGAGAGAGAGTAGTAGAGAGTCATAGAGAGTGAGTAGTAGAGAGCGAGTAGTAGAGAGCAAGTAGTAGAGACTGTGTAGTAGATAGTGAGTAGTACAAAGTAGTAGAGAGTGAGTAGTAGAGAGAGTAGTAGAGAGAGTAGTAGAGAGTAGTAGAGTAGTAGAGAGTGAGTACTAGACTGAGTAGTAGAGAGTAGTTGAGAGCGAGTAGTAGAGAGTGAGTGGTGGAGAGTGAGAAGTAGAGACTAGTAGAGAGCGAGTAGTAGAGAGAGAGTAGTAGAGAGTGAGTAGTAGAGTAGTAGAGAGTGAGTGGTAAAGAGTAATAGAGAATAGTAGAGTGAGTAGTAGAGAGTGAGTAGTAGAGAGAGCAGTAGAATAGTAGAGAGTGAGTAGTAGAGAGTAGTAGAGAGTGAGTAGTAGAGAGTGAATAGTAGAGAGCGAGTAGTAAAGAGTGAGTAGTAGAGAGTGAGTAGTAGAGAGTGAAAGGTAGAGAGTGAGTAGTAGAGAGTAGTAGAGTGAGTAGTAGAGAGTGAGTAGTAGAGAGTAGTAGAGAGCGAGTGGTAGAGAGTGAGTAGTAGAGAGTGAATAGTAGAGAGTGAGTAGTAGAGATTGAGTAGTAGAAAGTGAGTAGTAGAGAGTGAGTAGTAGAGTAGTAGAGAGTGAGTGGTAAAGAGTAATAGAGAATAGTAGAGTGAGTAGTAGAGAGTGAGTAGTAGAGAGAGCAGTAGAATAGTAGAGAGTGATTAGTAGAGAGTAGTAGAGAGTGAGTAGTAGAGAGTGAATAGTAGAGAGCGAGTAGTAAAGAGTGAGTAGTAGAGAGTGAGTAGTAGAGAGTGAAAGGTAGAGAGTGAGTAGTAGAGAGTAGTAGAGTGAGTAGTAGAGAGTGAGTAGTAGAGAGTAGTAGAGAGCGAGTGGTAGAGAGTGAGTAGTAGAGAGTGAATAGTAGAGAGTGAGTAGTAGAGATTGAGTAGTAGAAAGTGAGTAGTAGAGAGTGAGTAGTAGAGTAGTAGAGAATGAGTGGTAGAGAGTAGTAGAGTGAGTAGTAAAGAGTATTAGAGAGTGAGTAGTAGAGTGAGTAGTAGAGAGTAGTAGAGAGTAGTAGAGAGTGAGTAGTAGAGTGAGTAGTAGAGAGTAGTAGAGAGTAGTAGAGAGTAGTAGAGAGAGAGAGTAGTAGAGAGTGAGTAGTAGAGAGAGAGTAGTAGTGAGTAGTAGAGAGTAGTAGAGAGTGAGTAGTGGCGAGAGAGTAGTATATGTATGCATGCATTTATATTTGTATTTATATAGATATGCAGATTATATATATGTTTATATATGTATGTATATATATATACACATACTTATATATAAATGCATATGCATATATATGCATACATATATGTGCATATTTGTGTGTGTAGAGAGAGGTAGAGAGAGGTAGAGAGGTAGAGGTGTAGAGGTGTAGAGGTAGAGAGGTAGAGGTAGAGAGTAGTTGAGAGCGAGGTAGAGTGAGGTAGAGTAATAGAGAGTAGAGAGTGAGAAGTAGAGAGTAGTAGAGAGAGTAGCAGAGAGTGAGTAGTAGAGAGTAGTAGAGTGAGTAGTAGAGAGTGAGTAGTAGAGTGAGAAGGAGGAGAGTGAGTAGTAGAGAGCGGGTAGTAGAGAGTAGTAGAGAGTGAGTAGTAGAATGAGTAGTAGAGAGAGTAGTAGATAGAGTAGTAGAGAGTAGTGGAGAGTAGTAGAAAGTGGAGAGTAGTAGAGAGTGAGTAGTAGAGAGTGAGTAATAGAGAGTGAGTAGTAGGGAGGGAGTAGTAGAGAGGGAGTAGTAGAGATTAGTAGAGAGTAATAGTAGAGAGAGTAGTAGAGAGAGAGTAGTAGAGAGTGAGTAGTAGAGAGTGAGTAGTAGAGAGAGTAGTAGAGATAGAGTAGTAGAGAGTAGTAGAGAGTGAATAGTAGAGAGTGAGTAGTAGAGATTGAGTAGTAGAAAGTGAGTAGTAGAGAGTGAGTAGTAGAGTAGTAGAGAGTGAGTGGTAAAGAGTAATAGAGAATAGTAGAGTGAGTAGTAGAGAGTGAGTAGTAGAGAGAGCAGTAGAATAGTAGAGAGTGATTAGTAGAGAGTAGTAGAGAGTGAGTAGTAGAGAGTGAATAGTAGAGAGCGAGTAGTAAAGAGTGAGTAGTAGAGAGTGAGTAGTAGAGAGTGAAAGGTAGAGAGTGAGTAGTAGAGAGTAGTAGAGTGAGTAGTAGAGAGTGAGTAGTAGAGAGTAGTAGAGAGCGAGTGGTAGAGAGTGAGTAGTAGAGAGTGAATAGTAGAGAGTGAGTAGTAGAGATTGAGTAGTAGAAAGTGAGTAGTAGAGAGTGAGTAGTAGAGTAGTAGAGAATGAGTGGTAGAGAGTAGTAGAGTGAGTAGTAAAGAGTATTAGAGAGTGAGTAGTAGAGTGAGTAGTAGAGAGTAGTAGAGAGTAGTAGAGAGTGAGTAGTAGAGTGAGTAGTAGAGAGTAGTAGAGAGTAGTAGAGAGTAGTAGAGAGAGAGTAGTAGAGAGTGAGTAGTAGAGAGAGAGTAGTAGTGAGTAGTAGAGAGTAGTAGAGAGTGAGTAGTGGCGAGAGAGTAGTATATGTATGCATGCATTTATATTTGTATTTATATAGATATGCAGATTATATATATGTTTATATATGTATGTATATATATATACACATACTTATATATAAATGCATATGCATATATATGCATACATATATGTGCATATTTGTGTGTCTAGAGAGAGGTAGAGAGAGGTAGAGAGGTAGAGGTGTAGAGGTGTAGAGGTAGAGAGGTAGAGGTAGAGAGTAGTTGAGAGCGAGGTAGAGTGAGGTAGAGTAATAGAGAGTAGAGAGTGAGAAGTAGAGAGTAGTAGAGAGAGTAGCAGAGAGTGAGTAGTAGAGAGTAGTAGAGTGAGTAGTAGAGAGTGAGTAGTAGAGTGAGAAGGAGGAGAGTGAGTAGTAGAGAGCGGGTAGTAGAGAGTAGTAGAGAGTGAGTAGTAGAATGAGTAGTAGAGAGAGTAGTAGATAGAGTAGTAGAGAGTAGTGGAGAGTAGTAGAAAGTGGAGAGTAGTAGAGAGTGAGTAGTAGAGAGTGAGTAATAGAGAGTGAGTAGTAGGGAGGGAGTAGTAGAGAGGGAGTAGTAGAGATTAGTAGAGAGTAATAGTAGAGAGAGTAGTAGAGAGAGAGTAGTAGAGAGTGAGTAGTAGAGAGTGAGTAGTAGAGAGAGTAGTAGAGATAGAGTAGTAGAGAGTAGTAGAGAGTGAGTAGTAGAGAGTAGTGGAGAGTGAGTAGTAGAGTGAGTATTAGAGAGTAGTAGAGTGAGTAGTAGAGAGTGAGTAGCAGAGAGCAAGTAGTAGAGAGTGTGTAGTAGATAGTAAGTAGTAGAGAGTAGTAGAGAGTGAGTAGTAGAGAGAGTAGTAGAGAGAGGAGTAGAGAGTAGTAGAATAGTAGAGAGTGAATAATAGACTGAGTAGTTGAGAGCGAGTAGTAGAGAGTGAGTAGTAGAGAGTGAGTAGTAGAAAATAGTAGAGTGATTAGTAGAGAGTGAGTAGTAGAGAGAGAGTAGTAGAGTAGTAGAGAGTGAGTGGTAAAGAGTAATAGAGAGTAGTAGAGTGAGTAGTAAAGAATAGTTGAGAGTGAGTAGTAGAGACAGCAGTAGAGTAGTAGAGAGTGAGTAGTAGAGAGTGAGTACTAAAGAGTGAGTAGTAGAGAGTGAGTAGTAGAGAGTGAATAGTAGAGAGTGAGTAGTAGAGAGTAGTAGAGTTTGTAGTAGAGAGTGAGTAGTAGAGAGAGAGTAGTAGAGAATAGTAGAGAGCGAGTAGTAGAGAGTGAGTAGTAAAGAGTGAATAGTAGAGTGAGTAGTAGAGAGTGAGTAGTAGAGAGTAGTAGAGAGCGAGTGGTAGAGAGTGAGTAGTAGAGAGTGAATAGTAGAGAGTGAGTAGTAGAGATTGAGTAGTAGAAAGTGAGTAGTAGAGAGTGAGTAGTAGAGTAGTAGAGAGTGAGTGGTAAAGAGTAATAGAGAATAGTAGAGTGAGTAGTAGAGAGTGAGTAGTAGAGAGAGCAGTAGAATAGTAGAGAGTGAGTAGTAGAGAGTAGTAGAGAGTGAGTAGTAGAGAGTGAATAGTAGAGTAGTGGGTGGTAGAGAGTAGTAGAGTGAGTAATAGAGAGTATTAGAGAGTGAGTAGTAGAGCGTCATAGTAGAGAGTAGTAGTGAGTAGTAGAGAGTAGTGGAGAGTGAGTAGTAGAGAGTAGTAGAGAGTGAGTAGTAGAGAGTAGTAGAGAGTGAGTAGTAGAGAGGGAGTAGTATAGATTAGTAGAGAGTAGTTGTAGAGAGAGTAGTAGAGAGTGAGTTGTAGAGAGTGAGTAGTAGAGAGAGTAGTAGAGAGTAGTAGAGAGTGAGTAGTAGAAAGTAGTAGAGAGTGAGTAGTAGAGAGTGAGTAGTAGAGAGAGAGTAGTAGAGAGTCATAGAGAGTGAGTAGTAGAGAGCGAGTAGTAGAGAGCAAGTAGTAGAGACTGTGTAGTAGATAGTGAGTAGTACAAAGTAGTAGAGAGTGAGTAGTAGAGAGAGTAGTAGAGAGAGTAGTAGAGAGTAGTAGAGTAGTAGAGAGTGAGTACTAGACTGAGTAGTAGAGAGTAGTTGAGAGCGAGTAGTAGAGAGTGAGTGGTGGAGAGTGAGAAGTAGAGACTAGTAGAGAGCGAGTAGTAGAGAGAGAGTAGTAGAGAGTGAGTAGTAGAGTAGTAGAGAGTGAGTGGTAAAGAGTAATAGAGAATAGTAGAGTGAGTAGTAGAGAGTGAGTAGTAGAGAGAGCAGTAGAATAGTAGAGAGTGAGTAGTAGAGAGTAGTAGAGAGTGAGTAGTAGAGAGTGAATAGTAGAGAGCGAGTAGTAAAGAGTGAGTAGTAGAGAGTGAGTAGTAGAGAGTGAAAGGTAGAGAGTGAGTAGTAGAGAGTAGTAGAGTGAGTAGTAGAGAGTGAGTAGTAGAGAGTAGTAGAGAGCGAGTGGTAGAGAGTGAGTAGTAGAGAGTGAATAGTAGAGAGTGAGTAGTAGAGATTGAGTAGTAGAAAGTGAGTAGTAGAGAGTGAGTAGTAGAGTAGTAGAGAGTGAGTGGTAAAGAGTAATAGAGAATAGTAGAGTGAGTAGTAGAGAGTGAGTAGTAGAGAGAGCAGTAGAATAGTAGAGAGTGATTAGTAGAGAGTAGTAGAGAGTGAGTAGTAGAGAGTGAATAGTAGAGAGCGAGTAGTAAAGAGTGAGTAGTAGAGAGTGAGTAGTAGAGAGTGAAAGGTAGAGAGTGAGTAGTAGAGAGTAGTAGAGTGAGTAGTAGAGAGTGAGTAGTAGAGAGTAGTAGAGAGCGAGTGGTAGAGAGTGAGTAGTAGAGAGTGAATAGTAGAGAGTGAGTAGTAGAGATTGAGTAGTAGAAAGTGAGTAGTAGAGAGTGAGTAGTAGAGTAGTAGAGAATGAGTGGTAGAGAGTAGTAGAGTGAGTAGTAAAGAGTATTAGAGAGTGAGTAGTAGAGTGAGTAGTAGAGAGTAGTAGAGAGTAGTAGAGAGTGAGTAGTAGAGTGAGTAGTAGAGAGTAGTAGAGAGTAGTAGAGAGTAGTAGAGAGAGAGAGTAGTAGAGAGTGAGTAGTAGAGAGAGAGTAGTAGTGAGTAGTAGAGAGTAGTAGAGAGTGAGTAGTGGCGAGAGAGTAGTATATGTATGCATGCATTTATATTTGTATTTATATAGATATGCAGATTATATATATGTTTATATATGTATGTATATATATATACACATACTTATATATAAATGCATATGCATATATATGCATACATATATGTGCATATTTGTGTGTGTAGAGAGAGGTAGAGAGAGGTAGAGAGGTAGAGGTGTAGAGGTGTAGAGGTAGAGAGGTAGAGGTAGAGAGTAGTTGAGAGCGAGGTAGAGTGAGGTAGAGTAATAGAGAGTAGAGAGTGAGAAGTAGAGAGTAGTAGAGAGAGTAGCAGAGAGTGAGTAGTAGAGAGTAGTAGAGTGAGTAGTAGAGAGTGAGTAGTAGAGTGAGAAGGAGGAGAGTGAGTAGTAGAGAGCGGGTAGTAGAGAGTAGTAGAGAGTGAGTAGTAGAATGAGTAGTAGAGAGAGTAGTAGATAGAGTAGTAGAGAGTAGTGGAGAGTAGTAGAAAGTGGAGAGTAGTAGAGAGTGAGTAGTAGAGAGTGAGTAATAGAGAGTGAGTAGTAGGGAGGGAGTAGTAGAGAGGGAGTAGTAGAGATTAGTAGAGAGTAATAGTAGAGAGAGTAGTAGAGAGAGAGTAGTAGAGAGTGAGTAGTAGAGAGTGAGTAGTAGAGAGAGTAGTAGAGATAGAGTAGTAGAGAGTAGTAGAGAGTGAGTAGTAGAGAGTAGTGGAGAGTGAGTAGTAGAGAGAGTAGTAGAGAGAGTAGTAGAGAGTAGTAGAATAGTAGAGAGTGAATAATAGACTGAGTAGTTGAGAGCGAGTAGTAGAGAGTGAGTAGTAGAGAGTGAGTAGTAGAAAATAGTAGAGTGATTAGTAGAGAGTGAGTAGTAGAGAGAGAGTAGTAGAGTAGTAGAGAGTGAGTGGTAAAGAGTAATAGAGAGTAGTAGAGTGAGTAGTAAAGAATAGTTGAGAGTGAGTAGTAGAGAGAGCAGTAGAGTAGTAGAGAGTGAGTAGTAGAGAGTGAGTACTAAAGAGTGAGTAGTAGAGAGTGAGTAGTAGAGAGTGAATAGTAGAGAGTGAGTAGTAGAGAGTAGTAGAGTTTGTAGTAGAGAGTGAGTAGTAGAGAGAGAGTAGTAGAGAATAGTAGAGAGCGAGTAGTAGAGAGTGAGTAGTAAAGAGTGAATAGTAGAGTGAGTAGTAGAGAGTGAGTAGTAGAGAGTAGTAGAGAGCGAGTGGTAGAGAGTGAGTAGTAGAGAGTGAATAGTAGAGAGTGAGTAGTAGAGATTGAGTAGTAGAAAGTGAGTAGTAGAGAGTGAGTAGTAGAGTAGTAGAGAGTGAGTGGTAAAGAGTAATAGAGAATAGTAGAGTGAGTAGTAGAGAGTGAGTAGTAGAGAGAGCAGTAGAATAGTAGAGAGTGAGTAGTAGAGAGTAGTAGAGAGTGAGTAGTAGAGAGTGAATAGTAGAGAGCGAGTAGTAAAGAGTGAGTAGTAGAGAGTGAGTAGTAGAGAGTGAAAGGTAGAGAGTGAGTAGTAGAGAGTAGTAGAGTGAGTAGTAGAGAGTGAGTAGTAGAGAGTAGTAGAGAGCGAGTGGTAGAGAGTGAGTAGTAGAGAGTGAATAGTAGAGAGTGAGTAGTAGAGATTGAGTAGTAGAAAGTGAGTAGTAGAGAGTGAGTAGTAGAGTAGTAGAGAATGAGTGGTAGAGAGTAGTAGAGTGAGTAGTAAAGAGTATTAGAGAGTGAGTAGTAGAGTGAGTAGTAGAGAGTAGTAGAGAGTAGTAGAGAGTGAGTAGTAGAGTGAGTAGTAGAGAGTAGTAGAGAGTAGTAGAGAGTAGTAGAGAGAGAGTAGTAGAGAGTGAGTAGTAGAGAGAGAGTAGTAGTGAGTAGTAGAGAGTAGTAGAGAGTGAGTAGTGGCGAGAGAGTAGTATATGTATGCATGCATTTATATTTGTATTTATATAGATATGCAGATTATATATATGTTTATATATGTATGTATATATATATACACATACTTATATATAAATGCAAATGCATATATATGCATACATATATGTGCATATTTGTGTGTCTAGAGAGAGGTAGAGAGAGGTAGAGAGGTAGAGGTGTAGAGGTGTAGAGGTAGAGAGGTAGAGGTAGAGAGGTAGAGAGTAGTTGAGAGCGAGGTAGAGTGAGGTAGAGTAATAGAGAGTAGAGAGTGAGAAGTAGAGAGTAGTAGAGAGAGTAGCAGAGAGTGAGTAGTAGAGAGTAGTAGAGTGAGTAGTAGAGAGTGAGTAGTAGAGTGAGAAGGAGGAGAGTGAGTAGTAGAGAGCGGGTAGTAGAGAGTAGTAGAGAGTGAGTAGTAGAATGAGTAGTAGAGAGAGTAGTAGATAGAGTAGTAGAGAGTAGTGGAGAGTAGTAGAAAGTGGAGAGTAGTAGAGAGTGAGTAGTAGAGAGTGAGTAATAGAGAGTGAGTAGTAGGGAGGGAGTAGTAGAGAGGGAGTAGTAGAGATTAGTAGAGAGTAATAGTAGAGAGAGTAGTAGAGAGAGAGTAGTAGAGAGTGAGTAGTAGAGAGTGAGTAGTAGAGAGAGTAGTAGAGATAGAGTAGTAGAGAGTAGTAGAGAGTGAGTAGTAGAGAGTAGTGGAGAGTGAGTAGTAGAGTGAGTATTAGAGAGTAGTAGAGTGAGTAGTAGAGAGTGAGTAGCAGAGAGCAAGTAGTAGAGAGTGTGTAGTAGATAGTAAGTAGTAGAGAGTAGTAGAGAGTGAGTAGTAGAGAGAGTAGTAGAGAGAGTAGTAGAGAGTAGTAGAATAGTAGAGAGTGAATAATAGACTGAGTAGTTGAGAGCGAGTAGTAGAGAGTGAGTAGTAGAGAGTGAGTAGTAGAAAATAGTAGAGTGATTAGTAGAGAGTGAGTAGTAGAGAGAGAGTAGTAGAGTAGTAGAGAGTGAGTGGTAAAGAGTAATAGAGAGTAGTAGAGTGAGTAGTAAAGAATAGTTGAGAGTGAGTAGTAGAGAGAGCAGTAGAGTAGTAGAGAGTGAGTAGTAGAGAGTGAGTACTAAAGAGTGAGTAGTAGAGAGTGAGTAGTAGAGAGTGAATAGTAGAGAGTGAGTAG
Organism: Triturus cristatus; assembly: GCF_964204655.1. Classification (NCBI taxonomy): domain Eukaryota; kingdom Metazoa; phylum Chordata; class Amphibia; order Caudata; family Salamandridae; genus Triturus; species Triturus cristatus. Next base: position 1,181,050,341 of record NC_140581.1, on the reverse strand, counting down.
TAGAGAGTAGTAGAGTTTGTAGTAGAGAGTGAGTAGTAGAGAGAGAGTAGTAGAGAATAGTAGAGAGTGAGTAGTAAAGAGTGAATAGTAGAGTGAGTAGTAGAGAGTGAGTAGTAGAGAGCAGTAGAAAGTGAGTAGTAGAGAGTGAGTAGTAGAGTAGTAGAGAGTGAGTGGTAGAGAGTAGTAGAGTGAGTAGTAGAGAGTATTAGAGAGTGAGTAGTAGAGAGTAATAGTAGAGAGTAGTAGTGAGTAGGAGAGAGCAGTAGAGAGTGAGTAGTAGAGAGTAGTAGAGTAGTAGAGTGAGTAGTATAGAGTAGTAGAGGGTGAGTAGTAGAGAGTGAGTAGTAGAGAGAGTAGTAGAGAGAGAGTAGTAGAGAGTAGTAGAGAGTGAGTAGTAGAGAGTGAGTAGTATACAGAGAGTAGTAGAGAGTAGTAGAGAGTGAGTAGTAGAGAGTAGTGGAGAGTGAGTATTAGAGAGTAGTAGAGTGATTAGTAGGGAGCGAGTAGTAGAGAGCAAGTAGTAGAGAGTGTGTAGTAGATAGTGAGTAGTAGAGAGTAGTAGAGAGTGAGTAGTAGAGAGAGTAGTAGAGAGAGTAGTAGAGAGTACTAGAGTAGTAGAGAGTGAGTAATAGACTGAGTAGTAAAGAGTAGTTGAGAGCGAGTAGGAGAGAGTGAGTAGTGGAGAGTGAGAAGTAGAGACTAGTAGAAAGCGAGTAGTAGAGAGTAGTAGAGTGAGTAGTAGAGAGTGAGTAGTAGAGAGAGAGTAGTAGAGAGTGAGTAGTAGAGTAGTAGAGAGTGAGTAGTAGAGAGAGCAGTAGAGTAGTAGAGAGTGAGTAGTAGAGAGTAGTAGAGAGTGAGTAGTAGAGAGTAGTAGAGAGCGAGTAGTAAAGAGTGAGTAGTAGAGAGTGAGTAGTAGAGAGTGAATAGTAGAGAGTGAGTAGTAGAGAGTAGTAGAGTGAGTAGTAGAGAGTGAGTAGTAGAGAGAGAGTAGTAGAGAGTAGTAGAGAGCGAGTGGTAGAGAGTGAGTAGTAGAGAGTGAATAGTAGAGAGTGAGTAGCAGAGAGTGAGTAGTAAAGAGTAGTAGAAAGTGAGTAGTAGAGAGTGAGTAGTAGAGTAGTAGAGAGTGAGTGGAAGAGAGTAGTAGAGTCAGTAGTAGAGAGTATTAGAGAGTGAGTAGTAGAGAGTAATAGTAGAGAGTAGTAGTGAGTAGTAGAGAGTAGTAGAGAGTGAGTAGTAGTGAGTGAGTAGTAGAGAATGAGTAGTAGAGGGAGAGCAGTAGAGAGTAGTAGAGAGTGAGTTGTAGAGAGTGAATAGTAGAGAGTAGTAGAGAGTGAATAGTAGAGAGTGAGTAGTAGAGAGTAGCAGAGAGTGTGTAGTAGAGTAGTAGAGAGTGAGTAGTAGAGAGTAGTAGAGAGTGAGTAGTAGAGAGTGAGTAGTAGAGTAGTAGAGTCTTTTCCTGAGGAGGGTGGGTTCGTTGGGTCGGTCTTTGTCTTGTCTCTCTTATTAGCTGATATTCTTGAAAATAAGGGGATTCCTGGTTAATTGTACCTTCTTCTATAACCTTCGACTGTTCTCCCTCTGAGGTTTCTACCTCTGATTCCGAGGTGTCTCTGGTTACTCCACCCGCTGCTCCTTGAAGGTTCAATTTCTTCCGGGGTCCATCAAATTTGCGGGCAAATGTTAAAATGCGACCCGTAAGGTAATCCTGTTCGTCCCTTTGGAATTTCGTCTGCTTACGGCGTCTGATCACTGCCTCGTAATCTTTTAGCCGTTTCATCATGGCATTCCTCAATTCTTCACTGTGTTTTACATCTTTTTCCTTGCTTATCAACTCCTCTAATTTTTATATTTCTCGTAGAAATTTCTCTCGATCGCTCCATGCGTACTTAACCAAAATTTTCACCATCCCTTTTGCAGATTCGGTGGTATGCTCTGCCCATTCTTTGAGGAACTAAGAATCAGGGTTGTCATAGGAAGGGACCGTAAAGATACCAAGGCCCCTTGGTATTCGGCCACAGTCAATATACCGCTGTAATGAGGTGGCTTCCCACCATTTTCTTAATTCTCTTTCTTGTGCTTTATCCAATGTCTGAAATAAAATCACGAGCTGCTGCTTGCAGTGCTGGTTTTTGACTGTGCTTTAATTGTCCCTGTTCCTTGTCTAAAGATGTCTTGTGCCACTTCCTCCCTCTCTTGAAGACTCGACATGTTGCAAAAATTCAGAGAAATTATATCGCACCACTTTTAAATGATAGAAAATGAGGGGGGGTGTCTGTCTGCCTACACCAGCGTTATCCTCGGGATAGAAACTCCGCTGTATTTGGTAATCGAGAAATTCAAAGACTGACTCATCGGTCCGTCGACGTCGCTCTCCCGGGGTATGCCACTCGGAAATAGCCTCGCCTGCACTGCCGGTAATGAAAGTCTGCGTAACCTCAAACCATTGCTTTTCATCCTATATGGTGCCAAACATCACACGCCGCCATTGTCGTTTAGGAGTTTCCGGGCTGACGGCCAATTTAAATTTTATTTAACCGAACTTCACCGCCGTCGCTCCTTACTTCCCCGGGTGCTCACTCCAGCGGTGGTGAGCCGCTTAAAATTCTACAACTCAGCAGCCTTTCCACAGCTGTAATCAACGGAGAGCACACGCAGATAATTTCCTGGCTGGTGTTTATTGTGCAGACTTCCCCCCCTCCTCTGACAAACGCGTTTCACCTATCAGCTTTCTCAATGTCAGTTTCCTCCATTCTCGTGCATGTATTTAAAATCGTCATACATCACGTGGTTATTTCATAAAAATAAAAATAGGACTTACATTCCATTCTTTTAAAATACATGGCGGCCATCTTAAAACAGATTATATTCATAAAGTGCTTCAAATTAAAGTGCTCAGTGCTATACTTAAAACCATTTTTTGTAGAAAAAGTAGACATACAGTTTACTGTTTACACTAACGGATCTGGGTTAGACATACATATCACAACCCCTCTTATATTTGGTCAAATCCCTGTGCAAAATTGGCAATTTAATCAATATTTTTGCAGTCACAATTGGATATACCAATGATAGGGTAAATTTTTTTCAATACCTGAAAGACTTAAATGTGTTTCCTGATTTAGGAAAGATATCCCAATGGAAGCCAATAAAGTAAACTGATAAATACACGCAAATTTATCTGTGTCTCTTTGTTTTGCTACCACTATTGAAAAAAATTAAATAAAATATATATATATATATATATTATCTACTGGCGGTCGCCAGTAGATAGTTATAGTTAGGACCACGTTTCCATAGGAAATCCGCAACATTCTATTTTGAATAACTTTGGCGCCGGTCGACGAATCCTCGCGAATTTTTCAAAATAGGTGGGGCGCTACGCTCCGCTCCTACCCTGAAAGTCTCGGGGGGATGCGTCAAGTGGGGGCTGAGATAAAAGGGGGTCCCAAAACGCGTTTTTCCCATGCATTTTTCCATAGGACCTTTAGACACAGCTATAGCCCGAACGGCTGAACAGAATTACTTGAAATTTGGCAGAGAGGTAGTCCTCAGGTCAAGGAAGTGCCTTTTGTAGGTTTGGTGTAAATCTGTTCAGTAGATTCTGAGAAAATAGCCTTTAAATCAATATATATATCTGAGCCAGCTTACGGTGCGCTTACGGTGCGCTTACCGTACGCGTACGGTGACGTGCGCGAGCGCGATTCTGATTGGCCGTTAGATCTTAGTAAACATTCGAATCGGTCGAAACCAGGAAGCGGCGGCCGCCATTTTCTCTCTCGCACTCTGACAGGGGGTTGAAAAACAAAGTGCAAAAACATGTAAAGGGGCTGTTTAGACAGCTCCCAAGCACCTAGCCATGTCGAGGGAGTCCCCAACGATCCCACAAGTGAAAAAAGGCAATTTTAATTTTTTCGCAAATTTCGCCGATTACGCTTACCGTACGCGTACGGTAATAAATAAAAAAAAAATAAAAAAAATATCCACATTCTCCCCACCCCATGTGCAAAAGGTGCCCGAAGGGCACCATTTGTGCATTGCTTTTTTCCTTCAAACAAAACATATATTTTATCTGTCACAACGATGCTCATCATATGTCCTCCATGTGCGCACGGTGCGCGAAGCGCATCGTGCGTTCATGGCCCATCTAGCGTAACGTGGGCACGCGGTGCGCGAAGCACACCGTGTGCTCACTGTGCGCGCACGGTGCGCGAAGCGCACCGTGCGCGCACGGAGCGAACTGCGTTAAGTGGGCGCGCACGCCACAAATGGCGTAAAGTAACTTAGCATTTAAAAAACCGTACAAATTCAATGAAAAAACCATAGGTTTCACACACGTTATAGTTAGGAATTAGCATTTAAAAAACCTTGCAAATTCACTTAAAAAACCATAGGTTTCACACATGTTATAGTTAGCTGGACATTTTACTGATAAAAAACCAATGAAATTCCCCCGTTATAGTTACTGTAGGCAACTATAACTCACGCGACCGTAATCCTCTGCTGATGACATATGTGTCTTTATGAAAAAAAAATATTTGTAAAATATGTATAGCTAAAATTTAATGGAAGAAGACATGGGCAAATAAGTGTCTAAATACAGTATTAGCATCAGCAGAGGATTACGGTCGCGTGAGTTATAGTTGCCTACAGTAACTATAACGGGGGAATATATATATATATCCAAAGCACTCCTTCGCCTACGCCTTGGAAAGCGCCTGTGTGTCAACAGAAAGGAGCACGGACCGCAATTCAGTGCATACGAAAGTTAGTTTATTCACTCAAGGTATGCGATGACGCGTTTCGACTCCGTGGAGCCCTGATCACATGACACGCCATGAAGTCACCTGATTGTATAAATGCATTTTTTTCTCTTTGCTTTTTTTCACATTGTCAGTGTTTTTTTTTCTTTCTTTTCCCACCTTCCAGTCTGAGTTAAAGTGACAGTGCTCACAGTGTCTAGTTACATGTTTCATTGGGGGTTTGTTTTGTATTGTTACATGTAAATGTTGTAGACTTGTAAAGCGCACAGCTGCCCCAGCAACAGGGCGTCCCGGCGCTGTAGACCGCTGGGGAACCCGTCCTGGCTATCCCTGTGAGATGGTCCCTTTCTGGGTATCTCCAAGGTGAAACCAGGCATCCCCGGCGTCTGTGGGGGGCCATTGTAGAGATGAGGCAAGCTTAATGCCCAGAGTTGCCGAGTGTGTTCCTGGTTAGAGTAGGTACCGAGGCGAGAATTATCGAGTCCGTTTTGACCCTGGTCCACGACCCTGCCGCGTCAGGAATTGAACCCTGGTCCCTGGCCGATTCTCTGCTTACGGGTCTGCCGCCTCTAACCAGTGAGCCACACCTCTCCATTTACATCTCAGTAAAATACCACGGCCACAAATTAGGGATCATAAATACAACACAGTATATATATACATGCAGAAATTGATTACATGTTTGTTGAGCATCTCAATGTTGATAGATCTTAATCAAGCATTTGATAAATCCTAATAAATATATAAATACATAAATAAATGAATAAATATGTATAAATAGCATTTATCACACATGTCAATACTTATAAAAACTATAATTCCAGATTTGGTAAAAATAGATCGATAAAAGTAGATAAAAAATTCAAGACATTTTTTTTAAAAATTGAAGTGCAAATACTGCTGAACTCACAATTATGATTTAAAAATCATGTCTATGTCATTTTATCCCTACATGTATTGGTTTAATGATAATAAGTAGTGCCCATATGTTGTATCATTGTGACTTAATATAGAACCCCTAGTAAACAATTATTGTGGTTGATATATAGTGCAAAACTTATGTGCAAATGAGTGCAAATCATCTGAATTATTGAAAAAAACCTTTGACAATAATTCTATGATTTTTAAAAGACACCTAAAAAGACCATATAAAATTGTGTGTATATGATAAAAATATATTTGGTTAAAATCCTTATTTAAAGGAGACTTCTTTGGACTGTGAGGCTTGCAATTGCTACCTTATCTTGGTTAAATTCTTCCATCATAGTATCTATGTATGGCAAGACTAAGATAGACAAAAAAACAACAGGATGTATCTGTTGTGAGCCAATAATGGTTTGTCGTAGGAAGATTTCTGAAAGGCGGTAAAGTCATATGGTATTGGGGTACTGGAAATAATTTAATTAATTGTAACTGATTTACAAATAAGTGTCCATATCTTCAGTTGCGTTTAGGCCATTGGGACTTTTAGAATCTAGTTCTAAAATAAAGTGGGTCTCCAATTGTCTTAAAATTCTCTCTCTGTTGCCACCACGTTTGTTGAATGGCACACAATCAATTATAAAATATTTGAGAAGTTTAGGATCTGATTGGTGATGTTCAGCAAAATGATGAGCCACCGGATATATATATATATATAAAACTGGAAAAAAAACAAAGGTTACAGGGACATTATAGTTTGCAAATTGAATCAAAAAAACTCAGAAATTCATTGAAAAAACCAAAGGTTACAGGGATGCTACAGTTGGGCTCAGGTTTTACTCATACAAAACCAGTGAAATTCAGAAGTTTTAGTTAACCGGGCTAACTATAACCCAAACCCCCTGCAGTGCTCTTCTTATGACCTGATGACATCTCAAATGACATTACTGATGACATCGTCCAGTGACTGTGAGTGTTTTTAAAGAGTTTATGTATGTTAAATATATACAACAAGTTGTATTGGTGAACCAGTGGGTGCATGACTGTATTAGTGAGTGATTAGGTGTCTCTGTGAATGTATGGGTGAGCTAATGTCAAAAAGATTATATTTATGACTTCGATATATGCTACCAGATTGTTCTGCTTCATATGGATACAAAGAATTCTATTGTCCTCTTAAACTTTTATAATAACATTCCGAAAGAATAAGTGGTGGGAGTTTTGAATAGATTATAGAATGCTTAACATCCAGAATGACTCAGAAAAGGATTTGTGTATTATTTGGGGTGGGGATTTTAACTCCGCATTGTGCCCTTTAGCCAAACGGGGTACCTAAGGTTTAGCTTATGAAAAAGGTGCTGACCCATCCCACTTTCCACCCTCTACTTATGGGGACCAATTAAATACAATTATCTTTCTATGTGATCTCGGTTTTGCTAATGAATTGTGTAATCCTATTGTTCCCCTCAGCCCTACTTTTAATGGCAGGGGTTCTGGTTCCATCATCGGTTTTATTATGGTCTCAAATCGACACTCAAGTAGGTTGGCTAAATTTGTGATACATACCATTGCAATAAGTGATTACTTCCCCTTAAGCATTACTTTACAACTCCCAACCAATATGCTAAATAAAAAGGGTATTTCAGAGCACCGCACCCAAGAAATTGCACTCAGTAGCAATACTGGCTATTCGCTGTGCTGGGCTAAAGTGGAGCCAACTGAGTTCACAAAATCATTGCTAATTAAATGTAAAGAGGATTTCTCAGTTTGTTTGGACGAATATGCTCCCCATGTAGAGGTTTTGAATTCCTTTTGTTTCAATTTACTTAGAGATAAAGAGGAGTCTGTTTGTGGAAACGAATAAGTGTAAAATAAAGAAACAGGGGTGGTTCGACTCAAAATACATCCAATCCCATACAGCATTGAAAAGGGCCTTGCATAAACCAGAGAGGAATAAGACAGAAATAAATTTGTCTAGAAGGGAATACAGACGTGCGTTAAAAATACGAACGGGTTGAATCTTGGCAGGCTCTGCATAAAGCTTCCCAGTTAAGGGATAGCACAAGCTTTTAGAAGGCCTTTAATGCACCTTTTCTAGCTCCTAGAGACTTACCACCAATTGAGCTAGCTATTACAGAGCATCAATGGGTGTACCACTTTACAACTTTATATAACAATGAAGAACACGTATTATCACACCCTGCTTCATGCCCCCTCCCTGAGCCAGAACCATTAAGTCTTTTCCCACTTGATATCCATTTTAATTTAGATGAAGTGAACTGTTCTATAAATGCCAGTGCGGGCGGGAAGGCCCCTGGCCCGGATGGTGTTCCCGTCGACTTGTTAAAAACTAATATTTCGGGGGAGCGTGGACAAGATGGCGCCGTGGCAAGACGTACCTTGACTGCACTCCGGCCGACCGCCGTCCCACGCAGTGCTCTCCGGGCCCGTACAGGGGCGTTTTAAGTATCGGAGGGTTCCCTGATTCCTGGAGTGCGGGCGGCTCCGGTGCAACCGCAATTGGAGTTGCGGGAGACCTGGTTCTCTGGCTCTAGAGCAGCTCTGCTGACCTGGTCCCTTGGCTCTAATGCAGACCTGCTGACCTGGTTCATATGCACATCATACATAGGCGTACATCGATCGGAGAACCGTGGGCCACTGCGTGGAGAGAACCGTATTCTATAGAATAGTGGAACGTATAAATCGTCTGGGTAAAGTCAAAACATTGATGTGGAAAAAAGATTGATGCATAAGAACATAGAAGATTGGCCAGAGTCTTACTTTCCTAATATCGTGTAGGACATACATGGCTCTTTAGCGCATTGGATCACAGGAATAAGATATAGAATCAGCACATTTTGAGTAAAGAAACTTTTTTTGATACAGAGGCAGCTTTTGCTGAATATAAGGGAGGATTCTGCCTCTTAGCAAGAGATTACATGAACAGCTACTGGCTGAGAATTTCTAAAACCATCTCATTCTTTGTGTCTGTCCCCTGATTGCTGTGATATTGATGTGGGTATCTGGAAAGGTCCTGATGAAGGTGGTCTAATTCTTCTTCTTACACCACCGAAACGCGCGTCGACCCTGTGCTGAGCCTTGTGCTCTGAACATAAAAATCTATTTGGTCGCAGAGGTTCCTTTTGTCACACATAACCTCTACCTTGTACAGATGCTGATTGTATGAATCTTTTGTGATAGTATGGATGTGTTTGAATGGTTGTGGTATGGTTGTATTTATTGAAGTCAATCCAGAGGCTGCTTTCTATGGAATAGATTTGTTTATATAATATTGTATTCAATGATTGTCAATTTTGTCTTTTGTATGAACTTTTATAATCAGTTTTGTTACTTCGAATGAAGAAAAGATATACATAAATAAGTTGAAATGTTATGAAATATATAAAGCAATGAAATAATAAAAATAACGAAAAATTCAATGTTAAGTGTCACTGTTGTGAGTAAATGTACGAGATAACTTGAGAAGAATTAAGTCTTGATGTAAAGAACAGATAGGCTACGAGGGAGTATATTTAGTTGTTTGTAGGTTTTTTCCCCCTCTTCTCCCTAGCCTGAAAAGTACAACCTATAGAGGTGGTCCCCTATTTTTCAGTAGCGTTAATATTTACTTAGACAGATTGATCACCGTTTTGTCTTCTTTTTTTGTCGCATTTACCACTTGCCCATCTTCCCCTTGCTGCGTGTGATTCTTGGGGTAGGTCCCTCTTCTTCTTCGTTTCTTCCCCCTCCTTGTTTTCCGCTTTTTGTATTTTTCGATTTCTTTTCCTGAGGAGGGTGGGTTCGTTGGGTCGGTCTTTGTCTTGTCTCTCTTATTAGCTGATATTCTTGAAAATAAGGGGATTCCTGGTTAATTGTACCTTCTTCTATAACCTTCGACTGTTCTCCCTCTGAGGTTTCTACCTCTGATTCCGAGGTGTCTCTGGTTACTCCACCCGCTGCTCCTTGAAGGTTCAATTTCTTCCGGGGTCCATCAAATTTGCGGGCAAATGTTAAAATGCGACCCGTAAGGTAATCCTGTTCGTCCCTTTGGAATTTCGTCTGCTTACGGCGTCTGATCACTGCCTCGTAATCTTTTAGCCATTTCATCATGGCATTCCTCAATTCTTCACTGTGTTTTACATCTTTTTCCTTGCTTATCAACTCCTCTAATTTTTCTATTTCTCGTAGAAATTTCTCTCGATCGCTCCATGCGTACTTAACCAAAATTGTTACCATCCCTTTTGTAGATTCGGTGGTATGCTCTGCCCATTCTTTGAGGAACTGAGGATCAGGGTTCTCATAGGAAGGGACCGTAAAGATACCAAGGCCCCTTGGTATTCGTCACAGTCAATATACCGCTGTAATGAGGTGGCTTCCCACCATTTTCTAAATTCTCTTTCTTGTGCTTTGTCCAATGTCTGAAATAAAATCACGAGCTGCTGCTTGCAGTGCTGGTTTTTGACTGTGCTTTAATTGTCCCTGTTCCTTGTCTAAAGATGTCTTGTGCCACTTCCTCCCTCTCTTGAAGGCTCGACATGTTGCAAAAATTCAGAGAAATTATATCGCACCACTTTTAAATGATAGAAAATGAGGGGGGGTGTCTGTCTGCCTACACCAGCGTTATCCTCGGGATAGAAACTCCGCTGTATTTGGTAATCGAGAAATTCAAAGACTGACTCATCGGTCCGTCGACGTCGCTCTCCCGGGGTATGCCACTTGGAAATAGCCTCGCCTGCACTGCCGGTAATGAAAGTCTGCGTAACCTCAAACCATTGCTTTTCATCCTATATGGTGCCAAACATCACACGCCGCCATTGTCGTTTAGGAGTTTCCGGGCTGACGGCCAATTTAAATTTTATTTAACCGAACTTCACCGCCGTCGCTCCTTACTTCCCCGGGTGCTCACTCCAGCGGTGGTGAGCCGCTTAAAATTCTACAACTCAGCAGCCTTTCCACAGCTGTAATCAACGGAGAGCACACGCAGATAATTTCCTCGCTGGTGTTTATTGTGCAGACTTCCCCCCCTCCTCTGACAAACGCGTTTCACCTATCAGCTTTCTCAATGTCAGTTTCCTCCATTCTCGTGCATGTATTTAAAATCGTCATACATCACGTGGTTATTTCATAAAAATAGGACTTACATTCCATTCTTTTAAAATACATGGCAGCCATCTTAAAACAGATTATATTCATAAGGTGCTTCAAATTAAAGTGCTCAGTGCTATACTTAAAACCATTTTTTTGTAGCAAAAGTAGACATACAGTTTACTGTTTACACTAACGGATCTGGGTTAGACATACATAAATCCATATCACAACCCCTCTTATATTTGGTCAAATCCCTGTGCAAAATTGGCAATTTAATCAATATTTTTGCAGTCACAATTGGATATACCAATGATAGGGTAAATTTTCTTCAATACCTGAAAGACTTAAATGTGTTTCCTGATTGAAGAAAGATATCCCAATGGAAGCCAATAAAGTAAACTGATAAAAACACACAAATTTATCTGTGTCTATTTGTTTTGCTACCACTATTGAAAAAAAAAAATATATATATATATATAGATATATATATATATATATATAGATATATATATATATATATATCCAAAGCACTCCTTCGCCTACGCCTTGGAAAGCGCCTGTGTGTCAACAGAAAGGAGCACGGACGGCAATTCAGTGCATACGAAAGTTAGTTTATTCACTCAAGGTATGCCAGCGATGACGCGTTTCAACTCCGTGGAGCCTTGATCACATGACACGCCATGAAGTCACCTGATTGTATAAATGCATTTTTTTCTCTTTGCTTTTTTTCACATTGTCAGTGTTTGTTTGTTTTTTTCCCACCTTCCAGTCTGAGTTAAAGTGACAGTGCTCACAGTGTCTAGTTACATGTTTCATTGGGGGTTTGTTTTGTATTGTTACATCTCGGTAAAATACCACGGCCACAAATTAGGGATCATAAATACAACACAGTATATATATACATGCAAAAATTGATTACATGTTTGTTGAGCATCTCAATGTTGATAGATCTTAATCAAGCATTTGATAAATCCTAATAAATATATAAATACATAAATAAATGAATAAATATGTATAAATAGCATTTATCACACATGTCAATACTTATAAAAACTATAATTCCAGATTTGGTAAAAATAGATCGATAAAAGTAGATAAAAAATTCAAGACATTTAAAAAAAAAATTGAAGTGCAAATACTGCTGAACTCACAATTATGATTTAAAAATCATGTCTATGTCATTTTATCCCTACATGTATTGGTTTAATGATAATAAGTAGTGCCCATATGTTGTATCATTGTGACTTAATATAGAACCCCTAGTAAACAATTATTGTGGTTAATATATAGTGCAAAACTTATGTGCAAATAAGTGCAAATCATCTGAATTATTGAAAAAACCTTTGACAATAATTCTATGATTTTTAAAAGACACCTAAAAAGACCATAAAAAATTGTGTGTATATGATAAAAATATATTTGGTTAAAATCCTTATTTAAAGGAGACTTCTTTGGACTGTGAGCCTTGCAATTGCTACCTTATCTTGGTTAAATTCTTCCATCATAGTATCTATGTATGGCAAGACTAAGATAGACAAAAAAACAACAGGATGTATCTGTTGTGAGCCAATAATGGTTTGTCGTAGGAAGATTTCTGAAAGGCGGTAAAGTCATGTGGTATTGGGGTACTGGAAATCATTTTGATTAATTGTAACTGATTTACAAATAAGTGTACATATCTTCAGTTGCGTTTAGGCCATTGGGACTTTTAGAATCTAGTTCTAAAATAAAGTGGGTCTCCAATTGTCTTAAAATTCTCTCTGTTGCCACCACGTTAGTTGAATGGCACACAATCAATTATAAAATATTTGAGAAGTTTAGGATCTGATTGGTGATGTTCAGCAAAATGACGAGCCACCGGATATATATATATATAAAACTGGAAAAAAAAACAAAGGTTACAGGGACATTATAGTTCGCAAATTGAATTAAAAAAACTCAGAAATTCATTGAAAAAACCAAAGGTTACAGGGATGCTACAGTTGGGCTCAGGTTTTACTCGTACAAAACCAGTGAAATTCAGAAGTTTTAGTTAACTGGGCTAACTATAACCCACACCCCCTGCAGTGCTCTTCTTATGACCTGGTGACATCTCAAATGACATTACTGATGACATCGTCCAGTGACTGTGAGTGTTTTTAAAGAGTTTATGTGTGTTAAAGATATACAACAAGTTGTATTGGTGAACCAGTGGGTGCATGTCTGTATTAGTGAGTGATTAGGTGTCTCTGTGAATGATGGGTGAGCTAATCTCAAAAAGATGATATTTATGACTTCGATATATGCTACCAGATTGTTCTGCTTCATATGGATAAAAAGAATTCTATTGTCCTCTTAAACTTTTATAATAACATTCCGAAAGAATAAGTGGTGGGAGTTTTGAATAGATTATAGAATGCTTAACATCCAGAATGACTCAGAAAAGGATTTGTGTATTATTTGGGGTGGGGATTTTAACTCCGCATTGTGCCCTTTAGCCAAACGGGGTACCTAAGGTTTAGCTTATGAAAAAGGTGCTGACCCATCCAACTTTCCACCCTCTACTTATGGGGACCAATTAAATACAATTATCTTTCTATGTGATCTCGGTTTTGCTAATGAATTGTGTAATCCTATTGTTCCCCTCAGCCCTACTTTTAATGGCAGGGGGTCTGGTTCCATCATCGGTTTTGTTATGGTCTCAAATCGACACTCAAGTAGGTTGGCTAAATTTGTGATACATACCATTGCAATAAGTGATTACTTCCCCTTAAGCATTACTTTACAACTCCCTACCAATATGCTAAATAAAAAGGGTATTTCAGAGCACCGCACCCAAGAAATTTCACTCAGTAGCAATACTGGCTATTCGCTGTGCTGGGCTAAAGTGGAGCCAACTGAGTTCACAAAATCATTGCTAATTAAATGTAAAGAGGATTTCTCAGTTTGTTTGGACGAATATGCTCCCCATGTAGAGGTCTTGAATTCCTTTTCTTTCAATTTACTTAGAGATAAAGAGGAGTCTGTTTGTGGAAACGAATAAGTGTAAAATAAAGAAACAGGGGTGGTTCGACTCAAAATGCATCCAATCCCATACAGCATTGAAAAGGGCCTTGCATAAACCAGAGAGGAATAAGACAGAAATAAATTTGTCTAGAAGGGAATACAGACGTGCGTTAAAAATACGAACGGGTTGAATCTTGGCAGGCTCTGCATTAAGCTTCCCAGCTAAGGGATAGCACAAGCTTTTAGAAGGCCTTTAATGTACCTTGTCTAGCTCCTAGAGACTTACCACCAATTGAGCTAGCTATTACAGAGCATCAATGGGTGTACCACTTTACAACTTTATATAACAATGAAGAACACGTATTATCACACCCTGCTTCGTGCCCCCTCCCTGAGCCAGAACCATTAAGTCTTTTCCCACTTGATATCCATTTTAATTTAGATGAAGTGAACTGTTCTATAAATGCCAGTGCGGGCGGGAAGGCCCCTGGCCCAGATGGTGTTCCCGTCGACTTGTTAAAAACTAATATTTTGGGGGAGCGTGGACAAGATGGCGCCGTGGCAAGACGTACCTTGACTGCACTCCGGCCGACCGCCGTCCCACGCAGTGCTCTCCAGGCCCGTACAGGGGCGTTTTAAGTATCGGAGGGTTCCCTGATTCCTGGAGTGCGGGCGGCTCCGGTGCAACCGCAATTGGAGTTGCGGGAGAGCTGGGATTTACCCCTACAGCTGACAGCAGGGCGCCGGAGATGGGTCAGGGCCGCGTCTGAGTGTGGGCCGAGGCCTTGGCAGCCTAGTCCCTTGTGGTGTTCTCCGGCTCCCGCGAGTGTGGCGGCGGGTTCGTGACTGCCGGGAAGTCACGACTAGAGGCTCGGGCCTACAGATATTTCAGGAGATGGGATTTGGTTGTATTAGGTCCGCCGTCATAGCCCTAGTGGCGTACGTACGTGCGCGACCGTCTTTTATTAACAACAGTCAAGTGACTTGACGCGTACGCTCGGGGTGTATCGCGTCATAGTCACGACATTACATTCCTTCCCCACAAACATGAAAAACAACACATTGCTGCAAAATTTCTCAAATTGGACTCCCCGCCCAGCATCCGCCAATAGCAGGAAGTTCGAACCCTCCAAATAATATAAAATGAAACAGTCTTACGTGAGGTAGTCTTTCAAACGACAGGATGGCTCAGGATTGCCCCTCAGGCTGTACTGCAAGATACCTCGGCCTTGTGAGTCTCCGTTATCTCTATCCAGCACCTCGACGGGAGTCAAAGTCTCTTGAGACTGGGATTCAGGGCTCATCGCTGCACTGGCTGGCCCTCTCTGCGGAGATGACCGTGGGATCTCGGATTCTCCAGTGTCCTCCATGGCCGGCTCCATCTCTCCGCCACCAGTCCTGACGTCTTCCACCCGTCTCGTGTTGAGGTTGTCCTCCACTTGGTTGGGGGACATCTCCGATCTCGGCGGGTAATATTTCTTGAAGTGCGACACATTCCTGGTTATTCTCTCTCTCCCACGAGTGGCAATGACGCAAGTTCCTCTAACGGATACCACCGTCCATGGTTCCTTTTTGAAACTCAGACGAAATTTGCTTCCGTGGACTCGGTTCTTGAGCAGTACCACATCCCCTCGGTGGATTTGTGGCGTGGCGGCCCTCCGCCGGAGACTAACCTGAGCGTGTGCTTTCCATCGCCGGGCATCAATGAGACTGTCCTTGGGGGTTTCCGGTTGCCACTCTGGGTGATGAGGGATAGCGTCAGTGACTACCCGTCCCATCAGCAAGTGAGCAGGAGCCACGCCAGTGGTCGTGAGGGGTGTTTGACGATAGCTCCGGAGAAAGGTGAATATGGCCAGCTCTAAGGATTGGGCCTTGTCATGTGCGATACGTATTACTTTATTAAGTGTTCGCATGAATCTTTCCGCCTCCCCATTCGCTTGAGGCCACCGTGGGGTGATCCTGCGATGGTGAATACTTAACGTGTGCAGATATGAGGCGAACTCTTGGCTTTGGAAAGGGGATCCATTGTCAGTTCTTAGCTCTTGCATGAGTCCATGGACAGCAATGATTTTCTCGAGTTTTGGTATGACCTCGGTGGCGCTGAGTGCTGATAGTATCTCAGCTTCGGGATATTTGGAGTGGTCATCGATGGCTACCAGGGTATGGCATCCATCTGGAAGATTGCCAAAGTCTAAGCTCACTCGGGACCATGGGACCCTCGGCCGAGGTTCCACGATGACAGGGGCAGGTCGGGGCACCTCCCGGGTTGCCTGGCACGCCGGGCAGGCCTGGGCAGTAGCTTCTATGAGGTCGTCCATTAGTGGGAACCACACCTTGGTGCGAAGCCGCGACTTTGTTTTGACCCTGCCCTGATGCCCTACATGGGCAAGGTCCACCACCCTTTGGGTTAGAGATGTCGGAATTACTAGCCTATGTCCTCTCAACAGGCACCCTGTGTCATCTTCGGTGAGCTCGTCTCGGACATGGTGTAAACTGTCCATCACTCGTTGTGCCATGGCTGTTAGACTCTTCCACTCCTCCTTGGCTCTGTGCCAGCTACTGTTCCGGATGGCTGCCTTGGCGCACTGTAGACATTCATCTTGGCTCGTTGCCTCCCGTATGCTTTCCATGGAAATGGGTATGGGGCATGATCGAGCGGTAACACACCTGACGTATTCTTCAGTGTCTGCTGCATCCTCCATTTCCTGTGCCATGGCCTTCCGAGGATGGCGAGACAGGTAGTCGGCCGGATTTTTAGACCCGGGTTGATACTCTACTTTACAGTTATAGTTTTGGAGTTGAAGCATCCACTTTTCAATCCATGGCGGCGGCTTGGTCGAGGTTCCTGAGAAGAGTGCCACCAGCGGCTTGTGGTCTGTTGCTACCACGAAAGGCTTCCCATATAAGTACAAGTGGAAGTGGTGGCACCCCCAGTGGATAGCGATGGCTTCCTTTTCTATTTGTGAATATCTTTGTTCAGTTTCGGTGAGGGATCTGCTGGCGAACGCCACGGGGGTCCACTCTTCCTGAGGGTTCCTTTTTTGCAGGAGGACTGCTCCTAACCCTACAGGGCCAGCATCTACTGTGACTAGTGTCAGTTTTGTGGGGTCAAAGAACGCCAGGGTGGTAGCTTCGGAGAGAGCCTCCTTGATTTTCTCGAAGGCCTGGGCTTGTTCAGGGCCCCACTTCCAGGTGGTGGATTCCTTGGTCAGTTCCCTCAGTGGTGATGTCAGGTTAGCCAAGTCTTGGAAAAATCTCCCGCAGTAATTAACCATCCCAAGGAAGCTGCGGACTTCCGTGATGTTGGTGGGAGCGGCAGCCTCTTTAATGTCCCGAACCTTCTCTGGGTCTGGGTTGATCCATTCCGTGGAAAATGTGTAGCCAAAAAATTGGAGCTTTTGGCGTAAGAACTCGCATTTTTCTCGGTGAAGAGTGAGGCCTGCATCCCGCAACCGGCGTAGCACTTGAAGAAGACGTTCATTGTGTTCTTGGATGGTTTTAGCGTGTATCATGATGTCATCACTGACATTGATGACACCGGGAATGCCTGCAATCAACTCCTGTATCACATTTTGGAATACCTCCGCGGCACTGGATACTCCAAAACTTAACCTGGTGTATCTCCGGAGCCCCACATGTGTTGAAAACGTGGTGATGTTGCGGGAGGCCACGTCTAGCACCAGTTGATGATATCCGGACCTCAGATCCAGTTTTGAAAACCAGCAGGCTCCCGCCATTTCTCCGATGAGGTCGTCTATCGTGGGAGTGATGTGACGTTCCCGCTTGATCGCGACATTGGGGAGTCTCATGTCGACGCAGATTCTCACCGCGCCCGGCTGTTTGGGCTTCCGTGCGACGACGATCGGGGACACCCACGGCGTGGGACCTGACAACTTCTCAATTATTCCTGTTGCCTCCAGCTTCTTGAGCTCCTCCTCCACCAGGGGCCGCAGGTGGAACGCTGTTCGCCGGTGTCGTAGGGCAACAGGCTGGACCGTTGGGTCAATGTGGAGGTGAATCTCTTTTCCTCTGAACCTCCCGATCCCCTAGAAGACTTCCGCAAATTCGGCCAGGAGGTGCTGCAGGGACTCCTGGTACACCCCAAAGGCGAATGTTACAACTCCCAAGTCCTCAGCCGCTCGGCACCCTAGCAGCATCCCCTGGCCATCTTCCGTGACGTAGACATTGGTGGTGACCGACTGCGTGCCATGGGAGAGGACTGTCCGGAACCGTCCACGTATTTTCAATGGCGCTTCTTGGCCATATGCAAATACGGTTATGGTCGAGGGGTGTAGTGCCGGCCTCGGGTTCATGGTGCTGTGCAGGGCTGCGGCCATGATGTTAATGGTGGCCCCGGTATCTACAACTGCGGTGACCTCCTGAGATCCTACTCAAATACTGCATTGTGGTAGGCGTCTTGCCTTGCGGGTGGTGGTGCCAATCATGTGGATTTTGTGCACTACTCTCTCTTCCTCCTCATCATCATCCATGTCGCTGGGTCCTGGGTCCTCCTCCTTGAGTGTGTTCGCCACTTGTCGGGCTTGCGGTACTTCTTTGACTGGCATACTTTTTCAAAATGATTAAACCTTCCGCACCCCGAACACCTTTTGCCTTTCGCAGGACACTCGGCTGCTGAGTGCGGCGATCCTCCGCAGTACCCGCACAACTTGGCTTGTCCTTGTGACAGTGTTCCCGTTCCTTTCTTGCCTCAGTTCTGTGTGGGTTTGGTCGATATCGCATTCACCGGTTCGGTTTTCACCGGTGCTTGAAGAGCGGCCTCCATGTGCGCCGCCCGCGCCTTTGACAGTTCTTTGGTCCGACCCATGGTCAGGATCTCCGCCAGTGGCTTCCCGGATTCTTCTAGTATGCGCTCTCGCAACTTGGCCGACGCACAGCCCTGGATGATCTGCCCCCTGATTTCTTCTGTCACATCACGGAACCCACACGTGGCTGCAAGGTTCTTCAGGCGAGCGTGATACGTGTCTAGCGAATATTCCGGAAGCTGGCGCGCTTGTCGGAAGAAAACCTCTCGTAGTCTTGGTTGGCCGTCGGTTCGAAGTGTTCATTGAGGGCGGTTATCAGTGTCTGGTGTGTCTTGGGAGTGGCCTCCGCTAGCGTTTTGACGATGTTGTGAATGTCTTTTCCACCCAGGTGTATAATCATTGCCCTTTTCTGGTCCCTGTGGACCTTGGTGGCCTCGAAGAATATGCGCAGGCGGTCCTCCCAGTCCTTCCATTTGGCCGCAAGCGATGAGGGTGATCCCTCTACTACAAATGGTTCTATCGGTGGTATCGTGGCCATCGCTTTTGCTTAGCCTTGTGCTTAGGTCCTTCCTGACCTCCTAGTGTGTGTAGGCCGCCTGCTGTGCCCCAGTCCTTGTGGGCCTTCCTCCTCTCTGGGGCTCTCAGCACTTGCAGCGTCACGATGCTCTCCTTTTACCCTGGGAATAGTTGTTGCAGGGTAGTGTGGGCGGGCTCCCCCTTCTCACTGTGCGCGTGCACTTAGAGCTCTTCACAGTGTACGAGGCCTGCTCCTGACCACTAGGCCTCCCTCTGGTGCAAAGTTATTGAAGGCCCTTCCTGTGCACTGTGAGCTTGACCTTCCCCTTTCTCCCTCATAACCATGGGGCAAATGGTACTCACAGGATGTTTCAGGAGCTGCTTCCACTCTACAGCGAGACTACCAGCCAACAGCAGGGCTCAGTGTGAAGGAGCGCCTCGACCAGCACCATTGAGGGCCAGACCACGTGGCTGTCGAGATGACGCTCCTCGCGCCTCGTACTTGAATCGGCAATGCTCCCACAGGGCGCCGCACCGCACTTCAGGCGCTCCACGTGGTGCGCGAATGACAGCACCTCGTGCCACGTGCTGGGGCACGAGCGCCGCGAGCCAGGAGTAGCGCTCGCGGCCGCCACACCAGCGCTCCGCACGTCGGCGAGGGCACGCCCACCCTCGTCGCCAGTTATGTGGTGTTCTCCGGCTCCCGCGAGTATGTCGGCGGGTTCGTGACTGCCGGGAAGTCACGACTAGAGGCTCGGGCCTACAGATATTTCAGGAGACGGGATTTGGTTGTATTAGGTCCGCCGTCGTAGCCCTAGTGGCGTACGTACGTGCACGACCGTCTTTTATTAACAACAGTCACGTGACTTGATGCGTACGCTCGGGCATATCGCGTCATAGTCACGACATTACAGTCCCTGGAGGCGGGATTTGTCCCGGTGATTCAGCCGCGGCGCGTCCTCTGCGGCACCTGGATGCCCTGCAAATACTAGTGGCCAGCATTCCCAGGGGGAGGCCCAGGAAGACACAGCGGCTGGCCGGCCCATACTGGGAGATCTACCGGTGTCGAGAGGAGGCGGAGGACACCCTCGCCCACACCTGCAGCGGTTGGACTCTGGACCCGCTGGTGGGGCCCCCTGGATGAGTGAAACACTTGGCTGGGCTTTTATCGGCAGGCGGTTTGGCCCGTTTGGAGTGCTCATGGGGTCGACCCAGTTGGTGGCGAGGCGCTCACGTGGGGTGGTCCGGCGAGGCCTGTGAAGCTAGCGGCCAGGGCTTGGTGGTGGGCCACGTGTGGTGGTGCCCCAATGCCTGCCTGCCCTCTCATCAGTGAGTTTTGGAGCCCATCAAGGGGGCAGCTTCTTCGCACCTTGCTGGTGCCCTGGGCGTGGGGCCTGGAAGGCCTGTGTCGGGGGACCGAACGGAGCTCCACACCACGGGAGGGCCCAGTCGATGGCCCGGATTCGCCTGAGGGCCGCCCCCTGGTTATCGACGGGCATTTCGGCCCGAGGCAGGATAGTACTGTCGCTGTGAGGGAGGGGGGGCGCAGAGAGGCAGCGGGCCCCCTCTGGAGCAACGTGAGGTGGATCCGTGCCACACCGAGGGAGCGGTGCCGCAGCTTGGGGGGCGCGCCTGAGCAGCCTCTTCTTCGCCGCGTGCTGGCCTTGGGGCACTGGCCTGCGCTATTCTGGGCTGGAGTGTGCGGCCATTTCCCGGTCACTTTGCGCAGCTGGGGAGGTCCGGAGTGCCTGGGCTGCCTGGTCTGCAACCTATAAGCTGCGCCTGGAGGGGCTGGGAGACGCCCGGCGAGTGACCGAAGCAATTGCCCCACCATGGCAGCCGGACGCCTCAAGAAGGACAGCACGATCAAGGACCTTCTCTCCCGTCCAGGGGGGAGTGGGGTGGAGGAGGCAGCTGTGCCCTCCGGAGCATCGTGCCAACTGTCGGAGCACTACACGGAGGAACCTGTAACCCGGTGTTAGACCTGTCAGCCCTTTGGGTGGTCCCTCCTCATCATTATTTATTTTGTCCCACTTTTGCCTCAAACCCTGTTTGAATTTTTCCTTTTTGGGAACCACCAGACTTTTTCGTGTTGCTACAGATTCAGGGAACCATTTTAGCTACCCCTGAAACTTCTGTCTGAGGGCCTGAAGCACGAAATGGTGGCCACCTGTGACATCACCAGCATCCACTGGAACCTACCAGCACCTTCCAGAACATTCCAGGAGCTTCCAGAACCCTGTGACCGTTGGAGGCGGTTTAGAATGTTGGGAGGATAAGAGAGGCAGTTGGCAGTTGGAGCTGGCAGTTGGCACCTGACTGGTGAAGAGAGAGGAGCACAACAGTGAAGGAGGAAGGAGTGAAGCAGCAGGGGTGGAAACTTGTGCCTGGAGTGGGGTCCATAAACCCACCCTTGATACTTGTCCCTACTGATGGATCCCAGCCTATAGCCCTGTGTGGGAAGAAGACAGAAAAACTCATCCTAAGGACCTGAACAGCAGGAACAGGCCTTAGAAGAAGAAAACAGCAAGATTCTGACCTGAGAACTGGTTTCCCTGGAGTCCGGCGTCGAGTAGCCTGAAGACCTGGAGCCCGAGGTGGAGAAGCGGCGCTGACTGAAGTAGCAGACGTCGTACCCGGAGCCGCCTGAGGTCGTGAGAGGGCGCCGACGGGGGTCGAGAGGAATACCAGAGGTCGAGGAGGAAGTGAACCGAGGTCGAGCGAGCGGCGTCATCGGAGGAGTGAAGTCCGCCCTCCGGAGTCGTCGGAGACTGAGGTAGAGGAGCACCGGAGGTCGGGAGTGAGGATCGCACTCCGGAGTCGCCCGGAACCTGTGAGGAGGAGCACCGGAGGTCGGGGGTGAGGATCGCACCCCGGAGTCGCCGGAAGTCGACATCGAGGCCAGGCCGGCCGACGTCATCGGAGCCGAGAGTGCCATCGGACCGGAGCCGCCCGAAGTCGACATCGTGAAGAGACTGCCCGACGCCGTCAAATCGGAGGTAGAGATCGAACCGAGGCCGCCGACATCGGACCGGAACCGCCTTCCGGCGTCGACAAAGAACTGACATTGTGCCGAGGCCGCCGAGACCGAACCGGAACCGCCTCACGGCGTCGACACGACTCCAGCGGCGTCGGAACATCAGAAAAAGGGCAGTAAGTGGAGTAGAGGGCGCCTAAGGCCCTGTGGAGACCTGAGAGACTGCTCTAAGGGGCTAGGGAGGTGCTGAAACCCACCTGACTGTGCCTGGGGTGAACTGGGACTGACCTAGAGAGGTTGTGTGGAGAAGGGAAGCCAGGGCATTGGTATTCCCCCCTTTGATCTACCTCAGTTTAGGCCTCAGCCTTGTCCCAGCCAGGGAGTAGCCTCCCCCCTCAAGCCTTCCACAACCCTACAAGCTGTGCCTGGGCCAAATCAGCCCTTAAGAAGTGAAGTGTCATCTGATTATATGAGGGTTGCTGTATACTTTTAATTATTTATTGGGGATACTGTATTTATTGAATTTTTATCTATTTATTGCTGCACTATATTTATAGGTCCACAGGACTTGTTGGTGTACAATAATTATTGGTACAGTATTTATTGCCTCAAAGTATTTAATTGTCTGTATATATTTCACTTGTATTTATGCCCTGTTATTTATGATCACCCCTATTTATTTCATCAAACAGCCAATATTTATTTGACCTGCACTAATTGAAACTTGTATATTGTGATTGACCTATTTATTTTTCCAATCAGCAACTAAGAGAAAAAGATAAAGAAAGAATATTTTCATAATTTTTACGGTGTAGAGTCGTTTTTGGAACGGATGCACGCATGGTTATTGTATGGGTATATAGTATGCTTAGCACTGTGCCTGTTTCCTGACCACTCGAGCCAAGCTACCCCATTGTGTTGGGAAGGTCCACCACCACCCTGCGGAGTGGGAGTGGGGCTGTTTCCAACATAAATTGGTGTTCAGCGGTGGGATAGAGCTGTGCCTACGTATACTCAACAATAACTGTGGGTAGTCCATAGGCCTACACCGGGAGTTTTCTCACAGCGGCCTTCCAAATTGTGGGTTTTTGTTTTTTCCAAATTTACTCTGGTGGTGGGAGGAGGTATTACTAAAGGTACCCCCCTGCATAGTTACTGCACAAAACCTGTCCTCTAACCTGAGTGGGTAAGATGGAGTTTGTACTGGAAGATTTAGAAACGTACACTGTGGCCCAACTCAGGGAGTTTTGCCAGCGGGAGGGGGTGTACTGTCCCCCAGGAGCAAAGAAGGGTGCACTCCAAACCAGCTTAAGGGCTTGGGGGGAGGCACGCCGAGAAAGCAAGGCTGAGGAGGAAGACAGGGATGGAGAGCCTAACCCCGAGGGGGCTGAGATGTACCAACCTGAGGTGGGGAACCTGTCAGCAGGGCCCAGGACACTTTCTAGGAAGGGCAGCACTGTCTCTAGCGGGGGCTTATCCAGCATGGAGCTAGCAGATCGGAGAGAGAAAAGACAGCTCACATGGGATTTAGCAAAGCTGGAGAAGGAGAAGGAGGAACAGAGGTTGGCTCATGAGACGGAGAAAGAGAGGATGGCTCATGAGATAAGACTGAAAGAGATAGAGCTTCAGATCCTAAGAATTGGGGCACCAACTGTTCCTAATGGTGGCAGCCAAAACCAAGAGGTCACCAGGGAATCCAAACCTTACCTGCCAAAGGACATAGTAGCTAGCTATGGGGCGGGTGACGACATCGCCAAGTGGCTAGCAGCCTATGAGGTCTCGTTGAGGGCCCATGGGGTTCCAGTGAAGTACTGGGGAGGGGGATTGTATAAGTACATGCCTCCAGCTGGTAGGGATGCTTTATTGGCCCTCGAAGAGGATGAGCAGACCCATTACCCCACCATGAAACTGGCGCTCATCAGAAAGTTTGGACTAACACCTGAAAAGTACAGACAGAAGTTCAGGGGTAGTCACAAGCTGGGCACACAGAATTGGGTGGACTTCCTGGACTATGCAAAGAAGGCACTGGAAGGTTGGATTCAGGGCAGTGAAGTAAGGAACTACGAGGAGCTGTTTGACCTAGTACTGAAGGAACACCTACTCGAGAAATGTTTCCCTGAACTGCGGCAACACCTGGTGGATAGCAAGCTGACCAGCCCCCGGAAGCTTGCTGAGGAGGCGGACATTTGGGCTAGTACCCGGGTGTCCACAAGGGGGACTGGAGGGGATACTCAAAAGGCCGGACAGGGCGCCCCCCAGAAGAAAGAAGGAGGGGAAAAGAAAAAGGAGTTCTCCAAAGGCCCCCAAAATAACTTCCAAGGGAAGGGAACAGGATTCACCTCTAAGGCTAACCCACCCAGAAACCCTAATCCTGGCCAGAGTCAGCAGCCAAGGGTTGTCCATTGCTACGAGTGCGGTGGCGTTGGACACTATAAAGGAGATCCGAAGTGTCAGAAACGATCACCCCCTCCCACTGGAGGAAAGACCCCCGGAGTAGCTAGTGCAGTGCTCGGGGAGGAGATGCCCTTAACTAAGGGAAGGGAGTGGGCGGGTGTCACTTTAGTGTCCCTGGGAGAACGGGAGATGGTTCCTAAGATCCAGGTGCCCGCAAATACCGCAAAGTATGGGCAGTGGATCACCATCAACGGCCAAAGAGGGGAGGCTCTGAGAGACACAGGAGCCAGTATGACTATGGTGCGTAGCCAGCTGGTGTCTCCAGAGCAGGTAATTCCCGATGTACTCCACCCAGCCGCGATGGCTGACGGCAGAACAGGTCACTATCCAGTGGCCGAGGTTCCCTTTGAATGGGGGGGGGTTGCAGGTTCACTTTGAGTTGCCGTAGGCCCTGCCGTGCCAGTCGATTGTCTGCTGGGCAATGACATGGAGCACAACGCTTGGAAGGAGGTGGAATACCGGACTCACACCGAGATGCTGGGTACACCTGACTGGGCCTGTGTTAGCACAAGGTCCGTGACTACCCGAAGAGGGAGTTCATTTCGGCTGGAGCCTGGAACAAAGGCCCAGCCGGCTGCCAGTCAAGGGAAGAACCGAGGACAGGAGGAGCCTGCCTCGGCGTCTCCACCCCGTAAGACGGATAGGCCACCGGAGGTGGTGGACCAGGAGTCTGCGGAGGGGGACGTTACCAACCTGGAGGACCTACCCATCCCGGCCGAGTGGCACGTGGAGGGAGGCCCGTCCCGGGAGGAATTCTGCCAGGGCCAGAGGGAGTGCCCTACCCTTGAGGGGCTGAGGCGACAGGCCGAAGCCCAGGCAGCAGGGAACGTTGAAGGGAACTACAGTGTTTACTGGGAGGATGGCCTCCTCTACAGTGAACCCAAGGCACCCCTACATGGATCGTCACGAGCCTTGGTAGTTCCTCAACGTTATCGAGCCTTCCTTTTAGAGTTGGCTCACGAGATCCCCTTGGCAGGACACCTGGGGCAAGACAAGACCTTCGCCCGTCTTGTCCCACACTTTTATTGTCGTCCGATACCTACTGCCGGACATGTGTGTCTTGCCAAGCCAGTGGGAAAACAGGGGTGAAGCTGAAAGCTCCCCTGGAACCACTTCCTGTCGTTAGCACCCCCTTTGAAAGGGTGGGCATCGACATTGTGGGTCCATTAGATCCACCGACTACAGCTGGTCACAGGTTTATCCTGGTTCTGGTGGATCATGCCACACGGTACCCAGAGGCAATACCTCTGAGGACCATAACAGCACCTGTTGTGGCTAGGGCCCTGATGGGAATCTTTACCCGAGTGGGTTTTCCCAAGGAAGTTGTGTCCGACAGGGGGACCAACTTCATGTCAGCGTATATGCGGGCAATGTGGAAGGAGTGTGGAGTGACATACCGGTTCACCACTCCTTACCACCCCCAGACAAATGGTCTGGTGGAGAGGTTTAATAAAACCTTGAAGGGCATGATCAGAAGTCTGCCTGAAAGCCTGCGGAGGAAATGGGACGTCCTCCTACCCTGTTTACTTTTTTCTTACAGGGAAGTGCCACAGAAGGGAGTGGGCTTCAGCCCCTTCGAGCTTCTGTATGGGCACCCTGTACGTGGACCTCTCAACCTGGTGAGAGACGGATGGGAAAGAACTCCCAGAAAGCTCCCCCAGGATGTGGTGAGCTACATGCTGGCCTTCCGGAGCCAAATGGCTAAGTTGTGGAAGCAAGCTTCTGACAACTTGGAAGCCAGCCAAGCAGTGATGAAGGCGTGGTATGACCACAACGCTCACCCGGTGGAGTTGGAGCCTGGCCAGAAGGTGTGGGTGATCGAACCCGGAGAGCTTAGTGCCCTCCAGGATCGCTGGTCAGGACCCTTTGAGGTGTTGGAGAAGAAGGGTAAGGCTACCTACTTGGTGGACCTGAAGACCCCTCGTCAGCCCCTGCGGGTGCTGCATGCCAACCGCCTCAAACCCCACCACGAGAGGCCCGAAGTCATCTTGATGATGGTGACTGACGGAGGAGAGGACGTGGAAAGCGAGCCTCTCCCTGATCTGTTTGCGTCTCAAGAGAAGGATGGGTCGGTGGAGGGAGTGATTCTCTCCCCATCTCTAACTCCTGAACAGCAGGAGGACTGTCGCCAGGTCCTGGGGCAGTACTCTTCGTTGTTCTCCCTTGTCCCGGGTAGGACTCACCTGTGCGTCCATGACGTGGACACAGGAGACAGCCCACCTGTGAAGTCCAAGATCTACCGGATGTCAGACAAGGTGAAGGCCAGCATTCATAGTGAAGTCACTAAGATGCTGGAGCTAGGAGTGATTGAACCTTCTAGCAGCCCCTGGTCTAGTCCGGTGGTGTTAGTACCGAAAGCTGCACCACCGGGTGCCCAACCAGAACTGAGGTTCTGTGTGGACTACCGGGGACTGAATTCAGTGACAAAAACTGATGCTCATCCGATCCCTAGGGCGGATGAATTGATTGACCGGCTGGGAGCTGCCCAATATCTAAGTACCTTTGACCTTACTTCTGGGTACTGGCAGATCTCTTTGACTGATGGAGCAAGGGAAAGGTCAGCCTTCTCCACGCCCAATGGCCACTACCAGTTCTGTGTGATGCCCTTTGGGCTCAAGAACGCACCTGCCACGTTTCAGCGCCTGGTAAACCAGATCCTCACCGGAATGGAGAGTTTCTCTGCTGCTTATCTGGATGACATAGCCGTCTTCAGTAACAGCTGGGAGGATCACTTGCGTCACCTGCAAGCTGTTCTCCAGGCCCTGAGACAAGCTGGATTGACGATCAAGGCCAGCAAGTGCCAGATCGGGCAGGGGTCGGTAGTGTACCTTGGACACTTGGTGGGTAGGGGAACGGTGCAACCCCTCCAGGCGAAGATCGAGGCCATCATGGCCTGGGAACCCCCCAAGACACAGACTGAGGTCCGAGCATTTTTGGGCCTCACGGGATACTATCGCCGCTTCGTGAAGGGGTACGGTACCATCGTAGCCCCTCTCACGGAGCTCACGTCCAAGAAACAACCTCGACGGGTAGTCTGGACGGAGGCTTGTCAGCAAGCCTTTGAGAGATTGAAGAAAGCCATGTGCGAGGCCCCGGTCTTAAGGGCCCCAGACTTTTCCAAGAAGTTCATTGTCCAGACAGATGCATCAGAACATGGCATTGGGGCAGTGTTATCGCAACTCAACGAAGAGGGTCTGGATCAACCCGTGGTCTTCCTATCCCGGAGACTACTTCCCAGGGAACAGAAGTGGAGTGCAATAGAGCGTAAGGCCTTTGCAGTGGTATGGGCTCTGAAGAAGTTGCGGCCATACCTGTTTGGATCGCACTTCCTCGTTCAGACCGACCACAGACCCCTTCGTTGGCTGATGCAAATGAAGGGGGAGAATCCCAAGTTGTTGAGGTGGTCTATTTCCCTACAGGGGATGGACTTTCAGGTGGAACATCGGCCTGGAGTGGACCACGCCAATGCAGACGGTCTCTCAAGGTATTTCCGCCTTAGTGATGAGAACTCCCAAGGGGTTGGGTAGCTCTCCCCACTTTCAGCTGGGGGGGACGCGTGTTAGACCTGTCAGCCCTTTGGGTGGTCCCTCCTCATCATTATTTATTTTGTCCCACTTTTGCCTCAAACCCTGTTTGAATTTTTCCTTTTTGGGAACCACCAGACTTTTTCGTGTTGCTACAGATTCAGGGAACCATTTTAGCTACCCCTGAAACTTCTGTCTGAGGGCCTGAAGCACGAAATGGTGGCCACCTGTGACATCACCAGCATCCACTGGAACCTACCAGCACCTTCCAGAACATTCCAGGAGCTTCCAGAACCCTGTGACCGTTGGAGGCGGTTTAGAATGTTGGGAGGATAAGAGAGGCAGTTGGCAGTTGGAGCTGGCAGTTGGCACCTGACTGGTGAAGAGAGAGGAGCACAACAGTGAAGGAGGAAGGAGTGAAGCAGCAGGGGTGGAAACTTGTGCCTGGAGTGGGGTCCATAAACCCACCCTTGATACTTGTCCCTACTGATGGATCCCAGCCTATAGCCCTGTGTGGGAAGAAGACAGAAAAACTCATCCTAAGGACCTGAACAGCAGGAACAGGCCTTAGAAGAAGAAAACAGCAAGATTCTGACCTGAGAACTGGTTTCCCTGGAGTCCGGCGTCGAGTAGCCTGAAGACCTGGAGCCCGAGGTGGAGAAGCGGCGCTGACTGAAGTAGCAGACGTCGTACCCGGAGCCGCCTGAGGTCGTGAGAGGGCGCCGACGGGGGTCGAGAGGAATACCAGAGGTCGAGGAGGAAGTGAACCGAGGTCGAGCGAGCGGCGTCATCGGAGGAGTGAAGTCCGCCCTCCGGAGTCGTCGGAGACCGAGGTAGAGGAGCACCGGAGG
This sequence comes from Triturus cristatus, assembly GCF_964204655.1. Taxonomy (NCBI): domain Eukaryota; kingdom Metazoa; phylum Chordata; class Amphibia; order Caudata; family Salamandridae; genus Triturus; species Triturus cristatus. The sequence goes on along the minus strand of NC_140581.1, from coordinate 1,181,021,502 downwards.
TCGGGAGTGAGGATCGCACTCCGGAGTCGCCCGGAACCTGTGAGGAGGAGCACCGGAGGTCGGGGGTGAGGATCGCACCCCGGAGTCGCCGGAAGTCGACATCGAGGCCAGGCCGGCCGACGTCATCGGAGCCGAGAGCGCCATCGGACCGGAGCCGCCCGAAGTCGACATCGTGAAGAGACTGCCCGACGCCGTCAAATCGGAGGTAGAGATCGAACCGAGGCCGCCGACATCGGACCGGAACCGCCTTCCGGCGTCGACAAAGAACTGACATTGTGCCGAGGCCGCCGAGACCGAACCGGAACCGCCTCACGGCGTCGACACGACTCCAGCGGCGTCGGAACATCAGAAAAAGGGCAGTAAGTGGAGTAGAGGGCGCCTAAGGCCCTGTGGAGACCTGAGAGACTGCTCTAAGGGGCTAGGGAGGTGCTGAAACCCACCTGACTGTGCCTGGGGTGAACTGGGACTGACCTAGAGAGGTTGTGTGGAGAAGGGAAGCCAGGGCATTGGTATTCCCCCCTTTGATCTACCTCAGTTTAGGCCTCAGCCTTGTCCCAGCCAGGGAGTAGCCTCCCCCCTCAAGCCTTCCACAACCCTACAAGCTGTGCCTGGGCCAAATCAGCCCTTAAGAAGTGAAGTGTCATCTGATTATATGAGGGTTGCTGTATACTTTTAATTATTTATTGGGGATACTGTATTTATTGAATTTTTATCTATTTATTGCTGCACTATATTTATAGGTCCACAGGACTTGTTGGTGTACAATAATTATTGGTACAGTATTTATTGCCTCAAAGTATTTAATTGTCTGTATATATTGCACTTGTATTTATGCCCTGTTATTTATGATCACCCCTATTTATTTCATCAAACAGCCAATATTTATTTGACCTGCACTAATTGAAACTTGTATATTGTGATTGACCTATTTATTTTTCCAATCAGCAACTAAGAGAAAAAGATAAAGAAAGAATATTTTCATAATTTTTACGGTGTAGAGTCGTTTTTGGAACGGATGCACGCATGGTTATTGTATGGGTATATAGTATGCTTAGCACTGTGCCTGTTTCCTGACCACTCGAGCCAAGCTACCCCATTGTGTTGGGAAGGTCCACCACCACCCTGCGGAGTGGGAGTGGGGCTGTTTCCAACATAAATTGGTGTTCAGCGGTGGGATAGAGCTGTGCCTACGTATACTCAACAATAACTGTGGGTAGTCCATAGGCCTACACCGGGAGTTTTCTCACAGCGGCCTTCCAAATTGTGGGTTTTTGTTTTTTCCAAATTTACTCTGGTGGTGGGAGGAGGTATTACTAAAGGTACCCCCCTGCATATTTACTGCACAAAACCTGTCCTCTAACCTGAGTGGGTAAGATGGAGTTTGTACTGGAAGATTTAGAAACGTACACTGTGGCCCAACTCAGGGAGTTTTGCCAGCGGGAGGGGGTGTACTGTCCCCCAGGAGCAAAGAAGGGTGCACTCCAAACCAGCTTAAGGGCTTGGGGGGAGGCACGCCGAGAAAGCAAGGCTGAGGAGGAAGACAGGGATGGAGAGCCTAACCCCGAGGGGGCTGAGATGTACCAACCTGAGGTGGGGAACCTGTCAGCAGGGCCCAGGACACTTTCTAGGAAGGGCAGCACTGTCTCTAGCGGGGGCTTATCCAGCGTGGAGCTAGCAGATCGGAGAGAGAAAAGACAGCTCACATGGGATTTAGCAAAGCTGGAGAAGGAGAAGGAGGAACAGAGGTTGGCTCATGAGACGGAGAAAGAGAGGATGGCTCATGAGATAAGACTGAAAGAGATAGAGCTTCAGATCCTAAGAATTGGGGCACCAACTGTTCCTAATGGTGGCAGCCAAAACCAAGAGGTCACCAGGGAATCCAAACCTTACCTGCCAAAGGACATAGTAGCTAGCTATGGGGCGGGTGACGACATCGCCAAGTGGCTAGCAGCCTATGAGGTCTCGTTGAGGGCCCATGGGGTTCCAGTGAAGTACTGGGGAGGGGGATTGTATAAGTACATGCCTCCAGCTGGTAGGGATGCTTTATTGGCCCTCGAAGAGGATGAGCAGACCCATTACCCCACCATGAAACTGGCGCTCATCAGAAAGTTTGGACTAACACCTGAAAAGTACAGACAGAAGTTCAGGGGTAGTCACAAGCTGGGCACACAGAATTGGGTGGACTTCCTGGACTATGCAAAGAAGGCACTGGAAGGTTGGATTCAGGGCAGTGAAGTAAGGAACTACGAGGAGCTGTTTGACCTAGTACTGAAGGAACACCTACTCGAGAAATGTTTCCCTGAACTGCGGCAACACCTGGTGGATAGCAAGCTGACCAGCCCCCGGAAGCTTGCTGAGGAGGCGGACATTTGGGCTAGTACCCGGGTGTCCACAAGGGGGACTGGAGGGGATACTCAAAAGGCCGGACAGGGCGCCCCCCAGAAGAAAGAAGGAGGGGAAAAGAAAAAGGAGTTCTCCAAAGGCCCCCAAAATAACTTCCAAGGGAAGGGAACAGGATTCACCTCTAAGGCTAACCCACCCAGAAACCCTAATCCTGGCCAGAGTCAGCAGCCAAGGGTTGTCCATTGCTACGAGTGCGGTGGCGTTGGACACTATAAAGGAGATCCGAAGTGTCAGAAACGATCACCCCCTCCCACTGGAGGAAAGACCCCCGGAGTAGCTAGTGCAGTGCTCGGGGAGGAGATGCCCTTAACTAAGGGAAGGGAGTGGGCGGGTGTCACTTTAGTGTCCCTGGGAGAACGGGAGATGGTTCCTAAGATCCAGGTGCCCGCAAATACCGCAAAGTATGGGCAGTGGATCACCATCAACGGCCAAAGAGGGGAGGCTCTGAGAGACACAGGAGCCAGTATGACTATGGTGCGTAGCCAGCTGGTGTCTCCAGAGCAGGTAATTCCCGATGTACTCCACCCAGCCGCGATGGCTGACGGCAGAACAGGTCACTATCCAGTGGCCGAGGTTCCCTTTGAATGGGGGGGGGTTGCAGGTTCACTTCGAGTTGCCGTAGGCCCTGCCGTGCCAGTCGATTGTCTGCTGGGCAATGACATGGAGCACAACGCTTGGAAGGAGGTGGAATACCGGACTCACACCGAGATGCTGGGTACACCTGACTGGGCCTGTGTTAGCACAAGGTCCGTGACTACCCGAAGCGGGAGTTCATTTCGGCTGGAGCCTGGAACAAAGGCCCAGCCGGCTGCCAGTCAAGGGAAGAACCGAGGACAGGAGGAGCCTGCCTCGGCGTCTCCACCCCGTAAGACGGATAGGCCACCGGAGGTGGTGGACCAGGAGTCTGCGGAGGGGGACGTTACCAACCTGGAGGACCTACCCATCCCGGCCGAGTGGCACGTGGAGGGAGGCCCGTCCCGGGAGGAATTCTGCCAGGGCCAGAGGGAGTGCCCTACCCTTGAGGGGCTGAGGCGACAGGCCGAAGCCCAGGCAGCAGGGAACGTTGAAGGGAACTACAGTGTTTACTGGGAGGATGGCCTCCTCTACAGTGAACCCAAGGCACCCCTACATGGATCGTCACGAGCCTTGGTAGTTCCTCAACGTTATCGAGCCTTCCTTTTAGAGTTGGCTCACGAGATCCCCTTGGCAGGACACCTGGGGCAAGACAAGACCTTCGCCCGTCTTGTCCCACACTTTTATTGGCCTCAGATGAAAGTGTCGTCCGATACCTACTGCCGGACATGTGTGTCTTGCCAAGCCAGTGGGAAAACAGGGGTGAAGCTGAAAGCTCCCCTGGAACCACTTCCTGTCGTTAGCACCCCCTTTGAAAGGGTGGGCATCGACATTGTGGGTCCATTAGATCCACCGACTACAGCTGGTCACAGGTTTATCCTGGTTCTGGTGGATCATGCCACACGGTACCCAGAGGCAATACCTCTGAGGACCATAACAGCACCTGTTGTGGCTAGGGCCCTGATGGGAATCTTTACCCGAGTGGGTTTTCCCAAGGAAGTTGTGTCCGACAGGGGGACCAACTTCATGTCAGCGTATATGCGGGCAATGTGGAAGGAGTGTGGAGTGACATACCGGTTCACCACTCCTTACCACCCCCAGACAAATGGTCTGGTGGAGAGGTTTAATAAAACCTTGAAGGGCATGATCAGAAGTCTGCCTGAAAGCCTGCGGAGGAAATGGGACGTCCTCCTACCCTGTTTACTTTTTTCTTACAGGGAAGTGCCACAGAAGGGAGTGGGCTTCAGCCCCTTCGAGCTTCTGTATGGGCACCCTGTACGTGGACCTCTCAACCTGGTGAGAGACGGATGGGAAAGAACTCCCAGAAAGCTCCCCCAGGATGTGGTGAGCTACATGCTGGCCTTCCGGAGCCAAATGGCTAAGTTGTGGAAGCAAGCTTCTGACAACTTGGAAGCCAGCAAAGCAGTGATGAAGGCGTGGTATGACCACAACGCTCACCCGGTGGAGTTGGAGCCTGGCCAGAAGGTGTGGGTGATCGAACCCGGAGAGCTTAGTGCCCTCCAGGATCGCTGGTCAGGACCCTTTGAGGTGTTGGAGAAGAAGGGTAAGGCTACCTACTTGGTGGACCTGAAGACCCCTCGTCAGCCCCTGCGGGTGCTGCATGCCAACCGCCTCAAACCCCACCACAAGAGGCCCGAAGTCATCTTGATGATGGTGACTGACGGAGGAGAGGACGTGGAAAGCGAGCCTCTCCCTGATCTGTTTGCGTCTCAAGAGAAGGATGGGTCGGTGGAGGGAGTGATTCTCTCCCCATCTCTAACTCCTGAACAGCAGGAGGACTGTCGCCAGGTCCTGGGGCAGTACTCTTCGTTGTTCTCCCTTGTCCCGGGTAGGACTCACCTGTGCGTCCATGACGTGGACACAGGAGACAGCCCACCTGTGAAGTCCAAGATCTACCGGATGTCAGACAAGGTGAAGGCCAGCATTCATAGTGAAGTCACTAAGATGCTGGAGCTAGGAGTGATTGAACCTTCTAGCAGCCCCTGGTCTAGTCCGGTGGTGTTAGTACCGAAAGCTGCACCACCGGGTGCCCAACCAGAACTGAGGTTCTGTGTGGACTACCGGGGACTGAATTCAGTGACAAAAACTGATGCTCATCCGATCCCTAGGGCGGATGAATTGATTGACCGGCTGGGAGCTGCCCAATATCTAAGTACCTTTGACCTTACTTCTGGGTACTGGCAGATCTCTTTGACTGATGGAGCAAGGGAAAGGTCAGCCTTCTCCACGCCCAATGGCCACTACCAGTTCTGTGTGATGCCCTTTGGGCTCAAGAACGCACCTGCCACGTTTCAGCGCCTGGTAAACCAGATCCTCACCGGAATGGAGAGTTTCTCTGCTGCTTATCTGGATGACATAGCCGTCTTCAGTAACAGCTGGGAGGATCACTTGCGTCACCTGCAAGCTGTTCTCCAGGCCCTGAGACAAGCTGGATTGACGATCAAGGCCAGCAAGTGCCAGATCGGGCAGGGGTCGGTAGTGTACCTTGGACACTTGGTGGGTAGGGGAACGGTGCAACCCCTCCAGGCGAAGATCGAGGCCATCATGGCCTGGGAACCCCCCAAGACACAGACTGAGGTCCGAGCATTTTTGGGCCTCACGGGATACTATCGCCGCTTCGTGAAGGGGTACGGTACCATCGTAGCCCCTCTCACGGAGCTCACGTCCAAGAAACAACCTCGACGGGTAGTCTGGACGGAGGCTTGTCAGCAAGCCTTTGAGAGATTGAAGAAAGCCATGTGCGAGGCCCCGGTCTTAAGGGCCCCAGACTTTTCCAAGAAGTTCATTGTCCAGACAGATGCATCAGAACATGGCATTGGGGCAGTGTTATCGCAACTCAACGAAGAGGGTCTGGATCAACCCGTGGTCTTCCTATCCCGGAGACTACTTCCCAGGGAACAGAAGTGGAGTGCAATAGAGCGTGAGGCCTTTGCAGTGGTATGGGCTCTGAAGAAGTTGCGGCCATACCTGTTTGGATCGCACTTCCTCGTTCAGACCGACCACAGACCCCTTCGTTGGCTGATGCAAATGAAGGGGGAGAATCCCAAGTTGTTGAGGTGGTCTATTTCCCTACAGGGGATGGACTTTCAGGTGGAACATCGGCCTGGAGTGGACCACGCCAATGCAGACGGTCTCTCAAGGTATTTCCGCCTTAGTGATGAGAACTCCCAAGGGGTTGGGTAGCTCTCCCCACTTTCAGCTGGGGGGGACGCGTGTTAGACCTGTCAGCCCTTTGGGTGGTCCCTCCTCATCATTATTTATTTTGTCCCACTTTTGCCTCAAACCCTGTTTGAATTTTTCCTTTTTGGGAACCACCAGACTTTTTCGTGTTGCTACAGATTCAGGGAACCATTTTAGCTACCCCTGAAACTTCTGTCTGAGGGCCTGAAGCACGAAATGGTGGCCACCTGTGACATCACCAGCATCCACTGGAACCTACCAGCACCTTCCAGAACATTCCAGGAGCTTCCAGAACCCTGTGACCGTTGGAGGCGGTTTAGAATGTTGGGAGGATAAGAGAGGCAGTTGGCAGTTGGAGCTGGCAGTTGGCACCTGACTGGTGAAGAGAGAGGAGCACAACAGTGAAGGAGGAAGGAGTGAAGCAGCAGGGGTGGAAACTTGTGCCTGGAGTGGGGTCCATAAACCCACCCTTGATACTTGTCCCTACTGATGGATCCCAGCCTATAGCCCTGTGTGGGAAGAAGACAGAAAAACTCATCCTAAGGACCTGAACAGCAGGAACAGGCCTTAGAAGAAGAAAACAGCAAGATTCTGACCTGAGAACTGGTTTCCCTGGAGTCCGGCGTCGAGTAGCCTGAAGACCTGGAGCCCGAGGTGGAGAAGCGGCGCTGACTGAAGTAGCAGACGTCGTACCCGGAGCCGCCTGAGGTCGTGAGAGGGCGCCGACGGGGGTCGAGAGGAATACCAGAGGTCGAGGAGGAAGTGAACCGAGGTCGAGCGAGCGGCGTCATCGGAGGAGTGAAGTCCGCCCTCCGGAGTCGTCGGAGACCGAGGTAGAGGAGCACCGGAGGTCGGGAGTGAGGATCGCACTCCGGAGTCGCCCGGAACCTGTGAGGAGGAGCACCGGAGGTCGGGGGTGAGGATCGCACCCCGGAGTCGCCGGAAGTCGACATCGAGGCCAGGCCGGCCGACGTCATCGGAGCCGAGAGCGCCATCGGACCGGAGCCGCCCGAAGTCGACATCGTGAAGAGACTGCCCGACGCCGTCAAATCGGAGGTAGAGATCGAACCGAGGCCGCCGACATCGGACCGGAACCGCCTTCCGGCGTCGACAAAGAACTGACATTGTGCCGAGGCCGCCGAGACCGAACCGGAACCGCCTCACGGCGTCGACACGACTCCAGCGGCGTCGAAACATCAGAAAAAGGGCAGTAAGTGGAGTAGAGGGCGCCTAAGGCCCTGTGGAGACCTGAGAGACTGCTCTAAGGGGCTAGGGAGGTGCTGAAACCCACCTGACTGTGCCTGGGGTGAACTGGGACTGACCTAGAGAGGTTGTGTGGAGAAGGGAAGCCAGGGCATTGGTATTCCCCCCTTTGATCTACCTCAGTTTAGGCCTCAGCCTTGTCCCAGCCAGGGAGTAGCCTCCCCCCTCAAGCCTTCCACAACCCTACAAGCTGTGCCTGGGCCAAATCAGCCCTTAAGAAGTGAAGTGTCATCTGATTATATGAGGGTTGCTGTATACTTTTAATTATTTATTGGGGATACTGTATTTATTGAATTTTTATCTATTTATTGCTGCACTATATTTATAGGTCCACAGGACTTGTTGGTGTACAATAATTATTGGTACAGTATTTATTGCCTCAAAGTATTTAATTGTCTGTATATATTGCACTTGTATTTATGCCCTGTTATTTATGATCACCCCTATTTATTTCATCAAACAGCCAATATTTATTTGACCTGCACTAATTGAAACTTGTATATTGTGATTGACCTATTTATTTTTCCAATCAGCAACTAAGAGAAAAAGATAAAGAAAGAATATTTTCATAATTTTTACGGTGTAGAGTCGTTTTTGGAACGGATGCACGCATGGTTATTGTATGGGTATATAGTATGCTTAGCACTGTGCCTGTTTCCTGACCACTCGAGCCAAGCTACCCCATTGTGTTGGGAAGGTCCACCACCACCCTGCGGAGTGGGAGTGGGGCTGTTTCCAACACCCGGTCATTCATGGAGGCACTGCTCACCTCCCTGAGAGACAAACTCCATTCCCTTAAAAGCTAATTCCCGCAAGAGCTCAAGGAGACACAGCGAGACGTCGATGCTCTGGGAGAACGTGTGGCGGATCTAGAGGAAAAGGATGGGAACAGAGATGAAGAGGTAGAAACTCTCCAGCAAGAAGTCATCCGACTCCGGTAGTAACACATAGACATACAGTCACACCTGGAGGATTTGGAAAACCGCTCCCGGAGGAACAATGTACGAATTAGGGGAGTGGCCTCCAGGGCTGAGGGGGGCGACATCTTTGGCTTCACCCGTGAGCTCTTTCACCACATCCTGGGGGGTCCTCTGTCCTTCCCGCTCCAACTGGACAGAGCACACTGGGTGGGCCTCCCTAGGAAAAAGTCTTCCTCGCCACCGGACATCCCGGTCTGTGTGCATTATTTTCAGTTGAAGGAAGAGATTCTCAGGAAAGCACGCAGTTCCCACCCTATTGTTTTCCAGGGCCAGCCCCCTACCCTCTTCCAAGGCCTTGCGGCTATCACCCTGCAGAAGCGCCAGTCATTTCGTCCGGCGACGGCACACCTCCGCGGTCTTGGGGTCTCCTACTCCTGGGGGCATCCTTTTTGCCTCATCTTCCGATGGGAGGGAAGGCTCTACCAGCTGCGCTCCCTGGCGGAGACCTGCCGAGTGCTGGGAATAGAACCTCCAGAGGAGCAGCGTCCGGAGGACATGCCCCCGCTGTCTCAAAAAACAAAACAGAATGTCTGGCAGAGAGTGAGACATCGCCGCACCCTGACTAAACCCGACCCGGCGGAGATAGCGAGGGGTCGGCAGGCGGCCCTTGAAGCGGTCCCCTCCACATTGGCTAAAAGTGTTGTCCCCTAATCAGGGTCCCAGTTCCTGCGATGTGTACACTTAGAGCGGGGGGGCGGGCGGGGGGAGTCGTGCCCTTGACCACATTCCAACCCTCATTGGACCCATCATGTGGATTTGCCATTCCACAAGACTAGAATATTGTTCTTTTCTCTTCTCATGGTCATTGTTATTGTTGGGTTTTGTTGCAAGGGATTTTGTTGAGGTCCACACTCACCTACATAGAGGTCCTTTTATTAGCTTTTTTTGTAGGGATTCTGTTGGGTGCCTGGGACGTGGGGATCAGGGGGGGCACCAGGTGTACCCGGAGGCAGACAAGGCTGTAAACACCTCACTCCACACATGATGAGTAAGGCCATCCGGGTTCTGTCGCTCAATGTATGAGGGCTCAATAACCCAAATAAACGGCGGGCCATCCTTGACTTTCTGGAGTCCTAACGGGCAGATATCTGCCTTTTGCAGGAGACCCATCTCCTTGCCGCAGACTGTCATAGGCTGATGTCTCGTGCCTTCCCGCAGCAATTTTTCTCGTCTAACCCTTGCAAGTCAGCGGGCGTGGCAATCTTGGTTAGCAAGTCTTTCTCTGGGGATGTAGAGCAGAAGGTAAGCGAAATTAGGGGGCGCTTGATAGTGCACAGGTTCACCATTGCAGACAGGTCCCTTGTGATTGGGTCTATATACGCTTCTAATGAAAACAAAAGGAGTACTGGACAGGGCACTGGGTTCGCAGGACTAACTAGTGCTAATAGGGGGGGATCTTAACCTGGTCTTTGAGAATGCTTTGGACAGATCGGCCCAGCGGTTTGGGCAGGCGGGGGCATTGTCTGCGGAAGGCCTGGTCCATCTGGAACAACTAGGGATGATGGATTTATGGAGGGCCAAACACCCACAGTCCATAGCTTTCTCCTACTACTCTCATGCACATAAAACCTAGGTTGGATCATTTCTTGGGCACTAGGAAGCTTCTTTCATTCACCAAGGAGGTTGAGATACACAGAGCTGCGCTGTCAGACTATGGGGTGGTGTCACTATCTCTTTCTATGCCCCCGACTGCACGCCCTCCCAGGGTTTGGTGACTCCGGGACTTCTTACTGCATCGGACGGAGGTTAAAAAGCAAATCCAGCACACCCTTGATGACTTTCTACACCACAATGCTAACCCAGAGACATCGCCGGCCACCCTCTGGGGCGCGCTCAAAGCCGTCATCAGAGGGAAATTTATAGCCATTTCCTCCGCATATAATCAATTGCGCAGGACTAAAAGAGAGGACTTCACAGGCTGCGTGAAGGAACTCGAACGCATGCATCAACGGACGGGCGCACCAAGAGTGTGGCACCAACTGTCCCTTGCCCGTGCGCAGCTTGCAGCGCTGGACCTGGATAGAGCGGAATACTCCACCCTTCGTCTACGCCACTCCTTCTATGTCGGAGGGGACAATTGCGGCAGGCGTCTGGCTACTACTCTCCGTGCTAAACGCAATGAGCAAGGCATCACTGAGATTTTCTCCCCCTCAGGGTCTCTGGTCACGGAAGGCCCAGACATTGCGAACGCTTTTCAACATTTTTATGAACGCATGTATGACAGCCAGCAACTCGATCCGGAGGCCGATTCTCGTTACCTGAAAGGGGCTAAGACCTCGGCTCTCACTTCAGACCAGGCCGAACGCATGGATGAAGTCATCCGCATAGAGGAGGTAATATCGGCGATAGCGTGCCTCAAACTGGGCAAGTCCCCCGGCCCGACGGGCTCTCAGCGATCTTTTACAAATCTTTCTGCACCACCCTAGCCCCTGTCCTCACAAAATTATTTAACTCCTTCTCAGAGCCTGGGTCCATTCCCCCTGAGATGTTAAAAGCCTCAATAATTGTTCTCCCCAGGCCCGGGAAGGACAGGCAACTCTGCAGTTCTTATCGGGCAATCTACCTTTTAGACATCGATTTTAAACTCTTCACGAGCATCATCGCCGACAGACTTAACGATTATATGCCCTTCCTAGTGGACCCGGACCAAGCGGGCTTCGTACCCCACCGACAAGCCAGCGATAACACCAAGAGAGCGCTGCACATCATTGATAAGGCAAAAAAGGTCCCGGGGGAATACATGTTGCTGGCGGTTGACGCCGAGAAGGAGTATGACCGGGTCCACTGGCCATACCTTAACCAACTGTTAACTGTTAGGTAAATACACAAAGCAAAGCAGGGGAAATTATTGTTGGCACTTGTGGATCTTAGTTCCGCATTTGATTTTGTTAGGCATGACAAACTGTGGACTATACTTGAGGAAATGGGAGTAGAAATCCCACTAATAAATTTCATGAGGCAGCTGTATTATGGTGCCTGTGCAAGGGTCCGCTATGGAACCTCTGGAGAGGGCACTGCTAAATTCCCAATAAGAAAGGGGGTTAGACAAGGTTGTGTTTGTACCCCTTTTCTTTTTACTTTGTATATTAATGACTTATGCAAATTTTTAATTAGTCATTGCCAGGATCTTCCACTTATTGACAAATGCCCAATACCTGAGTTATTGTATGCAGACGATGCTGTCCTAAAGGCGCATACTCAAATTGGGCTTCAAAGAGTAGTGACCACCTTTGCCACATACATGCAAAATCTGGGGTTACAAGTAAATATCTCGAAAACGTTCATAATGAAATGTGGGTTGAAAAGTACTAAATGCCGGGATATTTTTAAAAATAATTCCAAGGTTGAGTGTACTAATCGATTTCCATACCTTGGCATTTTTTTGATTATAGAGGGACGTGGACACATGCAGCTTTAACGAGAAAAATGCTATTTTCAAAGCTACCGGTGCACTTATCCACTTTGCTATCGAACTGGGCAGAAGGCGGGTCGCAGAACCTATACAAACTTATAAGGCTAAATGTAATACAACTGCCATGTACGGCGCGGGCATTTGGGGATGTGTTGACACTCAGCCTTTGCAGCGGGTTGAGAATGCCTTTCTCAGATACGGCTACTTATATCTGCCACGCCGAGCTTGGGATATCGTATATCTCTGATTTAATCAAAATTGAGCCATTTTTATTATGGCAAAAAATTTGGGCTAAAACATACCCAGGTCTTAATTGGGATATCATATCTGACTGTCTAACGCTCCATAGGGGGCCATATATTCCCTGGTTAAACTATATTAGAATATTTATGACAGACATTGATCACCCTGAATATTTCACCGAACCGGACAGCATTACATTAATTTCGGGAAAAACTCTGAAGGCTGAATGCTTATCGCATCTGGAATCAATTAGACTCTCAAATGAAATTGTTAAGCCCACTGTCATGGAAACCAATTGTTAATGTCATGCTTTGGCACACAATCATATCTTGTGTATGTAAGTGGGAGTTACGACAGGACTTTGCTAACACGTTTTTGTCTGGGAATTTTTCATAGATGTATTATTTTTCCTGTCATGAACGACTGGTCGAAAACTCTTGAACTATGCCCATGCGATGACTTGTCCCAGCAGTTTACTTTGCACACTCTTTTATTTTGTAAATTTTACGTAGTTCCCAGAAAACGCTGGATCATTCCCATTTTAAAGATTCTGGGCTTGAGACAATGTCGCCCAGCTTTCATAACGTTGCAACTTTTAAACCATGAAATGCACGATAGCTCTATTGTAATGTATTTGAAATCAGTGATTACATTTAGAAAAACATTATGGAATATGAACCTGGCTTTTATCACATGATTTATTATATTACAATTCTTATATCATGAAATTTTTATTGGTTTTTAGTCATGTACTTGTAAATGTGATCAAACTGAGAAAACAGTGTGAATTATGAACCTGGTTTTTAACTGTGAATCCTACAATATTTTTTATTATGTTATAACAATGCGATTGGATTTTATTTAGAATAATATGTGATAAACATTGTGCTTTTATGATTTACATGTTAAATTGAACAAAACTTGTTTGACTTGATTTGACTGGTTGTGGGAATGCCTGTATCAGTCTGTCAGTTGGTGTCCAAGTGGTTGAATGGGTGTTTGAGTGGGTATGTGAGTAGCTGTTTTGGTGAATGATTGGTTGTCTGAGTACCTGTATGGTTGTCTGAGTGTCTGTGTGGGTGGGTTAAGGGGTGTGCGACTGCCTGCATGGATGACTGAGTGGGTGAGTCAGTGGCTGTATGGTTTAGGAGTGTATGTGTGAGGGGTTGTATGAGTGAGTTAGTGTATGTATGGCTGTGTGGGTGAGTAAGTGGATGTTTCAGTGGGAAATTGGTTAGTTACTGGGTATGTGAAAGGCAGTATAGGTGAGTGATGGGATATTTAAGTGACTGCATGGGTCAGTGAGTGAATGTGAGAGTGCCTGTATGGATGTGTGTCTGCTTGTATCAGTGAGTGTATAGGTGAGTGAGTACGTTTTAGTATCTATATGAATAAGCGAGTGTGTGTATCTGTATGGGTGAGTAATTGGCTGTACGATTGACTTTATGGATGAGTGATTAGGCGTGTGAGTAGCTCTATGGTTGACTGACTCAGGGTGTGAGTGGCTGTCTGGTTGTATGAGTGGATATGTCAATGGCTGTATTAGTGACTGAGTGGGCGAATGAGAGGCTGTATGGGTGAGCGAGTGGACATGTGTGTACATTTATAAATCAGTTAGTGGCTGTGTAGGTACTGGCATGGATCAGTGAATGGGTTTGTGAATGGTTGTGTGGGAGTGGGTGTATGAAAGGTTCTATAGGGGTGTGAGTGGGTACGTCAGTGATTCTGTGGCTGATGTAATCAGTGATGTCATTTGAGATGAAATCAGTGATGTCATCAATGATGTCACTGACCTTGTCATGAGTAATGTAATATGTGAGGTCATAAGCAGTTCATTGTGGGGGTGCGTGTTATAGTTAGCTCAGCTAACTATGACTGCTGAATTTCACTGGTTTTATACGAGTGAAACCTGAGCCTAACTATAATGAACCTGTAACTTCTGTTTTTTGTAATGAGTTTCTATGTTTTTTTCTTCCATTTCCGAATTATTCCGTCCCTGTAACCTTTGTTTGTTTTCAGTGAATTTCAAAGGTTTTTTAACTAGTATTCACCTTTGCAGATTGGTGGAGAAAGGGGGCTGGGCCTTCGACCAGCTTTTAGGAATCCCACTGCGTACGACCTACAGGAAGTACTGGGAGGGCTCCTAGTCCCTAAGGGCCATAAGGAGTAAAGTGGACTCCATCCCCCAACCAGTAGTGTGCCAGGAGATGCATTTGCAGAGTGGTAGAGAAAGGGGGCGTGTCCTCTGAAGACCTCCTAGCAGTCCCCCTTTGTGGGACTTACTGGAGGCAATGGAAGGGGTAGTAGGTCCCTAAGGACATCCTTGGGGGGCAACTACTCCTCTATTTACCTCCAGTAAGTACCACACAGAAGGATTGCTGAGAGGTTTTCAGAGGCCACGCTCCCTTTCTCCACCTCTTTGCAAACACGCCTCCTGGTGCACTGCTAGTAGGGGGATGAAGTCCCGTTGGTTACAGAGGGTCCTTGGGGGCCAACTATCCCTCCTGTTACCTTCAGTTAATCCCACACAGTTGATTTATTGAGATATCTTCAGTGGCCATGCCCCCTTTTTCCCACCACTCTACAAACCCAACTCCTGGTGCACTACTAGTTGGGGGATGAAGTCCCCTTGGCTCTTGAGGGTCCTTGGTGGCCAACTACCCCTTCTGTTACCCTCAGTAAGACCCACACAGCTGGATTGATGAGAGGTCATCAGAGGTCACGCCCCCTTTCTCCACCACTGTGCAAATACACCTCCTGGCACACTACTGGTTAGGGGAAGAAGTCCACTTTAGTCCTGATGCCCTCAGGGGTAAAGTGGAATTCATTCCCAAACCAGAAGCGCGCCAGGAGGTGGGTTGGCAGAGTGGTGGAGAAAGAGGGCGTAGCCTCCATGTCCTGTCAGCAATACAGCAGTCTGGGACTTATTAGAGGTAACAGGAGGGCTTGTTGACCCCTAAAGACCTTCAGCATTCAAGGGGAAGTCATCCCCCAACCATCACTGCGCCACAAGGCGCGTTTGCAGAGTGGTTGTAAATTGGGCGTGGCCTACAGCAACTTGACAGAGGTTTTTTATATTTTTTAGGGAAAGAGGGCTACCTAGCCCCCCCCCTTCACTGGGCCAATTTCAGCGCTGGGGACCCCATTCCCAGGGACCAGCCAATTACAGTCCCCACCTCCCTGGACCAATTACTCCCCTGTGCCGGGCCCAGTGTTTCTTTTATTAATAATTTATTTATTTATTTATTTATCCCTGGACCGATTTTGCCCCCACACCAGACGCCTGCCCTTTTTTTTATTTTTTATTTACATCATACAAGGGAGGGGGCCAAGCGCTCCCACTCCCGGGCCATTTTCAGCCCCAGGGACTCCATCCTCCGGGGCCAGGCCACCTCATTGGGGACCACAAGGGAGCCTGAAGGCCCCTGCGCTCCCGGCCGGCTCCATGCCTCCTGCGGGTGTCGACATTGCTTTTACACACAGGGAGCTGCTAACATGCAGCTCCCAGTGTGTAAAAGCAAAGTGCTCTGGTTTGAGCAGGCAAGAGCAAAATGCTCTTGCTTGTTCAAAGTGGAGCACACTGTTTGCTATGGCATGACAGGAGCCAGTGCAATGTCCCGGGGGTTGGCACCCCGGGACATTGTTGGAGTCAGCCTTGGGGGGTGGTGGTCCCCAGGGCCATTATTGGCTCCTGTAGTGTGGCTGTGCGGCCTCCTCCTTTGTTTTACCCCGGGGAAGTGGTGATCCCTTGGGCTGGTGGTCCGCAAAGGACCCCCTTCATTATTATATTGTATTTGCCCCGGGGAGGTAGTGGGTCCAGGGACTGTGGGGAGTCGTGCTGGCCCACTGCATTTCTTGAAATTATTTGCTCTGGGGAAGTGGCTGTGGGAGGCCGCGTGACTCCCGCAATGTATTACATTAAAGCCCAGGGGAGGTGATGGTCCCTGGGTCTACAGGGGATCCGCTAGGCCCCTGCATTGAATTTCATTAAAGCCCTGGGGAGGTAGTGGTCCTTGGGGCAGCAGGGGGATCCATACAGCCCCCCACACTCATTTATAATAATGCCCCAGGGAGGTGGCGGTTCCTGGGGTTACTATGAGCTCCAACAGGGCGGCTCTATGCACCTCCCTCCTTTTTCAGACCCAAATACCCTCGGGACATGACCCGCCGGGGGGCCCAGTAAACTGAAAGCTTAAGACTGCGTTATTTTTGTAAAATCTTTGAAAAATTTGCAGATCTGCCTACTGATTGTTTTTTTTATAAATTGTTTTTAGCCATGGCGGGGTCTATGGGAGACACCTGCACCATAGCCAGGGGCTCAGGGTGTCCGTACCCTGCCCTCTATTTTTTTTTTTTTTACATCTTTTTTTGTGGGCCTCGGCTTCAAGCTGAGTCCCAAGATGGCTACCAAGACTTCCTGGCTGAAGTGTTGGCAGCCAAACAAATTTTAGTAGAATTCGCAAGTCCACTGCAAGGACTCGCGTCCCGAGAGATCTATATTTTTTTGAGTTAGATATCTGAAAAACTACTGAATGGATTTACACCAAATCACAAAAAGTACATTTTTTGGACCAACATCTAGCTTTCTACCAAATTTGGTGTAATTACGTTCAGCCATTCAGGTTGTAGTCGTGTTCAAAAAATAAAAAATACCCATAGATAACATGGGTAAAACGTGTATTTTTTCCACACCACTGCCTGACAGATCACCCTGAAACTTTCAACACAGCAGCTGAACCAAAAAGGGGAAGTCTTGTGAATATTTTGTGGGGATTTGTCAAGTGTGTTCAATGTTCTTGGCGAAACAAAAACCGCTTTTCCTATGGAAACTTTGGTCCTAACTATACCTACCTACTGGTGCCCGCCATTAGATATTTACCTACGGGCGGTCGCCAGTAGGTAGTTATAGTTATGACTGCGTTTCCATAGGAAAAGCATTTTTTCTTTTGCCAATAACTTTGGCCTTGTTTGACAAATGTTCGCGAAATTTTCAAAACTAATGACACGGTCAGGTCAGCAGCTTTGTTGAAAATTTTGTGGTGATCCGTGAAGTGGGGGCAGAGAAAAAGGGGGGGTCCCAAAACACATTTTCTCCATAGGAAACTTTAGAAACGGCTGCAGCCCGAACTGCTGAACGGAATTACACCAAATTTGGCAAAAAGGTTGCTCTTGGTTCAGAAAACACAATGCTATAAATCCATTTAGTAGTTCCTGAGAAATGTAAACATTTCTCAGATATACAACTGTGGCCGCAGGGGATCCGCGAATCCTCCCGATCTCGAGCTTGCAATCTGATTGGCTGCCAACACTTCAAACCAGGAAGTGTTGGCAGCCATCTTGTGACTCTGCAGCACAGAGTCACTAAAAAACAGGTTAAAAAACCTGAATAAACAAGAAAAGGGGCCAGGGTAGAAACACCCTGACCCATAGGCCACAGGGACCCCCAGGGCCAAAAAAATCATTTTCGGCTGGATTTGCGGTGGATCCACGAATCATGCTAATTGTTTTTTTTAAACGAAGCCCCGGGGACCGCTACCTTCTAAGGCCTTATACATTGAATGCGGGGGGACTACGTGGCCACCCCGCAACCCCTGGGTCCACCACCTGCCCGGGCTATATTGTCAAAAAAAGTGTGGGAAGGCTTCTGCCCCCCCACACAGCAGCGGGGACCACCACCTCCCTGGGGCTACTTTTCTCATTCAAGGGGGGCCGCACAGCCCGCACAGCCCCCCTCCTGAAGCCGTAAATGGCAATGACAACCGTCATCCCCCAGGGCCGGCTCAAGCAATGTCCCGGGGTGCCCATTGCAGTTTGCTATGAGATGGCGGGGGCACTGCTCCCACAATCCAATAGCAAACAGTGTGCTCGCTTTGAACAAGCGCAAGCACTTTGCTCTCACTTGTTCAAAGTGAGCGCTTTGCTTTTTACCCCCAGGGAGCTGCCTCTTAGCTACTCCCTGGGGGTAAAAAGCAATGCGGGCGACCGCAGGAGGCGGGAGCCAGCCGGGACCGCGGGGGCTTCAGGCTCCCCTTGCGGTCCCAAAGGAGATGGCCATGCCCCGGGGGATGGGTTCTCTGGGGCCAAAATCGGCCTGGGGAGGGGGACCCCACGGCCCCACTGCATTGAAACAATTTTTTTCAAAAGTTAAAGGAATGGCCTGGCCCCTGGGAATGGGGTCCCTGGGGCTAGAATAGGCCTGAGGAGGGGGCCGCACATGCCCCCTCCCTTGAAACAATGTGTTTTTAAGTAAAAGGAAATGCCTGGCACCAGGGCATAGGGTCACCGGGGCCGAAATTGGCCTGGGGAAGGGGGCGGCACGGCCCCCTCCCTTGAAACAATTTTTTTAAAGTAAAAGCAATGGAATGGAATGGCCCCGGGGGATTGGGTCCCTGGGGCTGAAATCAGCTTGGGGAAGGGGGCCACGTGACCCCTTCCCTTTAAAATATATATTTTTTTAAAGTAAAGGGAATGGCCTGGCCCCTGGGAATGGGGTCCCCGGGGATGGAATTGTCCTGGGGAGGGTGCTGCGCATGCCCCCTCCCTCGAAACATTTTTTTTTTAAGTAAAAGGAATGGCCTGGCCCCTGGGAATGGGGTCCCCGGGGCTGGAATTGGCCTCATGAGGGGGCCGCGCGAGCCCCCTCCCTTGACATTTTTTTTTTTATGTAAAAGGAATGGCCTGGCCCTGGGGGATAGGGTTCATAGTCCAAAATCGGCCTGGGGAAGGGGGCAGCACGGCCCCCCTCCCTTAAAACTATTTTTATTTAAAGGAAAAGGAAAAGGAATGACTGGCCCTGGGGGATGGGGTCCCTGGGGCTGAACTCGGCCTGGGGAAGGGGATGCGCAACCCCCTTCCATTGAAACAATTGTTTTTTAAGTAAAAAGAATGGCCTGGCCCTTGTGAATGGGGCCCGGGGCCAAAATTAGCCTGGGGAAGGAGCTGCACGGCCCCCTCCGTAGAAACAATTTATTTTGAAAAGTAACAGGAATGGCTTGGCCCTGTGGGATGGGGTCCCCGGGACTGAAAATGGCCCGAGAGGGGGGGGCGCATGGCCCCCCTCCCCTTTAAAAATATAGACAAAGGCCCAGCCCTAGGGGACGGGGTCCCCAGGACATATATTGGCCCTGGGGAGGGGGTCCACGGCCCCCCTCTTGTTTTATTTCAATTAAAAAATGGGTGAAGCTCTGTGGGATGAGCCCTCCAGGGCCCCAAAGGGTTAAAGGAAGGGAGGGCTACACAGCCCTAGGTGCCGGCAGAGCTAGGGTTCAAAAGCTACAGCAATGGAACTTTGCAAAAAAAGGGTCAGTTTTCACTGTGAAAATGTGGTGTGTCCACATTGTGTTTTGGGCCGTTTCCTGTCGCGGGTACTTGGGCCTCCCACACAAGTGAGGTACCATTTTTCTCAGAAGAGTTTGGGGAATGGAGGGGTGGGTGGAATTTTGTGGATCCACGCAGATTCCAGAACTTTTCACCACAGAAATGTGAGGAAAATGTATTTTTTGGACACATTTTTAGGTTTGCAAGGAATTCTGGGTAACAGAACCTGGTGAGAGCCAGACAAGTCACCCCATCCTGGATTTCCCTGGGTGTCTAGTCTTCAAAAATGTATAGGTTTGATAGGTTTCCCTAGGTGCTGGCAGAGCTAGGGCTCAAAATCTACAACTAGGCACTTTACAAAAAAAGGGTCAGTATTCACTGTAAAAATAAAGTGTGTTCACGTTGCGTTATGAGCCGTTTCCTGTCGCGGACACTAGGCCTACCCACACAAGTGAGGTACCATTTTTATCGGGAGACTTAGGGTAACACAGAATTGTAGAGCAACTGTTATTACCTATTGACATTGGATGCATTTTTGCCTTCCAAATGAAAGACAATGTATAAATAAGCATTGGCATAGCCAATAGGTCTCGCCTTTGGGACCTTATACGTGTTTAGTTATCCAACACAGTATCCTTGGTGCAACAACATTAACTGTTGCATGGCTAAACACTTATAAGGTCCCAAAGACGAGACCTATTGGCTCTGCCAATGCTTGTTTCTTTTTGCAATCATATACACAGTACCTTTACAGGATACCATATTTACTGTTTTTTAAACTTATAAACTGGTAATGTCTATGCCATACGTTTGCGAATGCTCGCAAGACTAGACCAAATGGCTTTGTCAATGCCATATTACTCTACGTTATGCTATATTCTTTCCTGTTATGCTATTTTATGCTATTCTACACTACACTTTGCTGTGCCATGTTATGTTTGTGTTATTTAACTTAATTTTATGCTACAACATGTTCTGGTTTTGTAGTGTTGTTTTATTTTATGTTGAATCATATTGTGTCATGTGAGGCTACACAGTGCACACTGTACACAGAAGAGATTCTTGCAGCTCCCCTCACTGCCCACCTTGCTTGGTGTATTTGCTAAGCACACCCCTGTATCTTGTTGTTGTCCTTCTTGAGTGCCTGGTGGTGCTGATGAAAAACTCACACCCTCATATCTACAGGTGGGCGTCCCCAGGCCTCCCTCGGTGTGCATGTCAGGAGCAGGGGCTTACCCACACAGCCCAGGGATTTTAACTTCCAGGGGATGAAATGGCGTTGTGATTTCCTCTTACTAAAACCGAACGGCAGCTAAAAACGCTTCACTCTCTGTCTCACAAAAAACACCATGGGCTCTTCAGCAAAGAGGCAAGGAAAAAAACCAATACTTGCCATGTACCATGTAACCAATAGAATAAGGAGAATGATTTATGTATGGACGGACGCAAGCTGGATCAGCTGTGGCCTCAAGCCGAGGCAGAGGCAGGCAGGGAGCGGGCTGCAGTGTTTTCTCCGATGGACAGGGGGTTCCAGCAGCAGTCACTCCCCCGTCGGTGGCACCGCAGGACAAGGAAGAAACAAAATCTAACAATCTGCCCGTTTCTCGGACGGGTCGGCCTTTCTTGGCGCCTCTGTTTAACAAAGCGCTATTTAAAGCAAGGACCAGTAATAACTGGGAATAATGGTGCACGGGCTTCGCTCCATCAGCCTCCCTCTGACCCGCCGACTAGGACGCGGCTCGGGACGTGCACAGAAACATCTGATGACGACTTTTAATATTCAACAGGACAAGAGATGCGTCAACGCGGCCCTACTAAAGATGCACCGGATCAAGGAACGGTGTCTGCCGAACGGGATGAACACGGGAGTTCAGTCAAAATGTAGTTTTGTGTTTTGGTGTGGACCCAGTGGGCGCAAAATACCGTGGAGACGACATGGAGCCAGTGAGGTAAATGTGTGTTTATTGTATCATCCTATTGACTTTGGCTCACGCATTTGCTGTACACATTGGTGGGACAGTGTAAACAACATTTATTTGTGTTCCACATACGTGACGTGCAGTTGTACATGTACCACTGGATGCAACTTTGTTACTTGATACCTTTTTGCTGTCATGTGCAGCCCCACCTTTAATATGCCTCCTATCACAACAAGGCAGAGCAATGCGGTCCCGAAAGTGAAAGAGGACCGCGCTGCAGCCTATCTCTTATCTTTATGGGGCCATATGTTTGAAACGGTATACAACCTTTACAACGCAACTTTTACAACGCACTACACTTACAACGCATTTTTTACAACGCAACATCCACTACAACGCATTCCATTACATCGCAGGACACTACAACGCATTTTTAAAAACTACCTTTACAACGCATTCCATTACATCGCATACTACCTTTACAACGCATACCATTACAACGCATAATATTACATTAAAACCCCTACACTATCCAACACTTACCCTACTGTTGCACCCCCTGGAGTTAGAATAGTAATTTTTACCCCTATACTATCCAACACTTACCCTACTGTTGCACCCCCTGGAGTTAGAATAGTAATTTTTACCCCTATACTATCCAACACTTACCCTACTGTTGCACCCCCTGGAGTTAGAATAGTAATTTTTACCCCTATACTATCCAACACTTACCCTACTGTTGCACCCCCTGGAGTTAGAATAGTAATTTTTACCCCTATACTATCCAACACTTACACTACTGTTGCACCCCCTGGAGTTAGAATAGTAATTTTTACCCCTATACTATCCAACACTTACCCTACTGTTGCACCTCCTGGAGTTAGAATAGTAATTTTTACCCCTATACTATCCAACACTTACCCTACTGTTGCACCCCCTGGAGTTAGAATAGTATTTTTTACCCCTATACTATCCAACACTTACCCTACTGTTGCACCCCCTGGAGTTAGAATAGTAATTTTTACCCCTACACTATCCAACACTTGCCCTACTGTTGCACCCCCTGGAGTTAGAATAGTAATTTTTACCCCTATACTATCCAACACTTGCCCTACTGTTGCACCCCCTGGAGTTAGAATAGTAATTTTTACCCCTATACTATCCAACACTTACCCTACTGTTGCACCCCCTGGAGTAAGAATAGTAATTTTTACCCCTATACTATCCAACACTTACCCTACTGTTGCACCCCCTGGAGTAAGAATAGTAATTTTTACCCCTATACTATCCAACAATTACCCTACTGTTGCACCCCCTGGAATAAGATTAGTAATTTTTACCCCTATATTATCCAACAATTACTCTACTATTGCACCCCCTGGAGTAAGATTAGTAATTTTTACCCCTATACTATCCAATACTTACCTTAAATGCAATGTAATATTATGCGTTGTAATGGTATGCGTTCTAAAGGTAGTATGCGATGTAATGGAATGCGTTGTAAAGGTAGTTTTAAAAAATGCGTTGTAGTGTCCTGCGATGTAATGGAATGCATTGTAGTGGATGTTGCGTTGTAAAAAATGCGTTGTAAGTGCATGCGTTGTAAAAGTGTGCGTTGTAACGACATACATCCGTGAGAAACACATGGCCCCATAAAGATAAGAAAAGCCTTTACTACAAACGTAAAGCAACCGAGTCAGTCCAACTGGGACGGCTCTAAAAGAGAAAAGTGAACGTCACTAGACGCTCTTTTCCAATGGCTGGCCACCGTTTAGCATAAACAGTGACTCCAGCCAATGGAAAAGAGGGGCGGGGCTTAATGCCTACTAGAGGAATCTACCCTAACTCATTAAATCTCGCCAGCGAGACTGCGCATTTCTACGCAGTCTACTCCAGGCGAGACCTAAAAAGAAGTCATTTTGAAAAATGACCTATAATGCTAATATGGGTACTAACAATTTCGGAAATGTGTAAATATCTACTGTTTTTAAACTCTATATTTTGTTCCAATTTCAGAAATACATAGGAGTCTTTCATACCGATTTTTCCATGCATATATTTTTTTTTTTTGATAAACAACTTTTTATTGTGTTTTGCGGCATAAAGGACAGTATCAAGAATGATATACAGCAGTGCATTGAACAAGGCATCAGTAACTGTATTTGGAGAAGCATCAATAAACCATTGCAAAGACCCTCCCACCCTCCCCCACCCTCCGTCCCCACCCCCTGCGTCCCCACCTTTCAAATCATGCCCCCCAGCCATTTCCCCCATATCTTGCGGAATTTTTTGGGGCAGCCCCGTGCAGCATACAACGACCGCTCCTGGGCCGCGCACCAATCCACCCCTCTACTCCAGGTAGCCACTCTGGGCGGGTCCGGTTGTGACCATACTGCCGCTATATCTCTCTTAGCCACCATAAGGGCAGTGGTGAGGAAGTACTTTTCGTTACGGGACCCGTCCATCCCATCCATGATGCCCAGCAGGGCCATTCTAGGCTCATGGGGAACCTCCCAACCCAAGACCTCCGCTAGCTCAGTTTCGATCGCTGCCCAGTAATTGTCTAGACGGGAACAAGACCACACCATGTGGAAAAAATCTGCCGGAGCCACCCCACAACGGGTGCAGGAGGCGTCCACACGGAGGCCCGCCCGGTACAGGCGGTCCGGAGTCAGATAGGCGGTGTGGAGGTAGTAGACTTGGATGAGCCGCAGCCTAGCGGAGGTGGTAAGCGACCGAGGGCCCATAAGGGCGTCCCTCCAGTCCGCCTCATCCAGAGGTCCCACCCAGGCCTCCCATCGCTGTTTGAGCCCGCTCCAGTCCACCGGGGTATTGTTAATCAGGGATTTGTAAATGCGGGATATACCCCCCTTTCCCAGATACCCCAGCATCACCTGAGCTTCAGGTGGGCTATGGGAAGGCAGTCTGGAGTCTAGAGGGACGTGAGCCCGGACCGCGTGGCGCAATTGAAGGTAGCGGTAGAACTGGGAGGGCTGCAGCGAGAAGCGGTTCTGAAGCTCCTGGAAGGAACACATGCGGCTCCCACGCCATAAATCGCCCAGACAGGAGATACCAAGAAGATCCCACTGCCGAAAGCCCGCCAATCCCACCACCTCCCGCAGCCATGTCCCGTGCCAAAGCGGAGTGAGTTGCGTGGACGTCCCCGACCATCTAGTGTGCCGCAGTGCCGCGCGCCACGCGAGGAAGGGAGCCCTCACGACGTCGGGGAGTGATAGGGGGACCGTTGTGCCATAAAGCATGTTTTGGATGGAGGAGAACCCAAGGCATTGCACCTCGAGACGATAAGCCGGGTCGCCCCAGCCTCCCGAAAACCAGTCATGGATCACCAGTAACTGGGTGGCCAAATAGTAAAGATATAGATTGGTCATGCTCAGGCCGCCATCATAGGAGGGGACCCTGCATCGATCCAAGGCCAGCCGAGGCCTACCGCCGCCCCAAAGGAATTTGGTCACCATTTTATCCAGGTCTCGGAACCACGGGCGCGGGAAAGGGCATGGAGTGTTTTGTAGTATGTAAAGAAATTTGGGGAGGATCATCATCTTGTATAGAGCGACTCTCCCTAGCGGATTCAATGGGAGGGACTGCCACCGGAGCATGTCTGACCTGGTTTTGTTGACTACCGGAGCCACATTAAGGGCCCAGCAGAGTTCCGGGAGGAGGGTGACCCAGATCCCCAGGTATTTAAAGGAGAGTCTCCGGAGGGGAATGTCCGACTGCCAGTCGAAACATTCCCGCGACGGGTGTAGCGGGACTAGAACGGATTTTTTGGGGTTCAGGTGAAGACCCGACGCTTGGCCAAATCGATGGAGGATCCGACGGACCCGGGGTCCCGAGGTCGCTGGGTCCGAGAGATAGAGGAGGACGTCATCCGGGTATAGGGCGATCTTGTCGGGGGCTACATCTGGCCAGTCCCATCCTCGAAGAACGGGATCCGCGCGAATCAGCACCGCCAGGGGTTCCATCGCCAGAGCGAAAAGGAGGGGCGAGAGCGGACAACCCTGGCGCGTCCCCCGGCCTATGGGAAACGGGCGGGAGAGTGCCCCATTGACCAACACACGGGCCCGCGGGTGCGCGTAGAGGACCATTACCATGGCTCGGAACCGGGGACCGAAGCCCATACGTTCCAGGACCTCACCCAAGTACGCCCATCCCACGGAGTCAAAGGCTTTTTCAAAGTCGACCAAGAGGAGGGCCAGATAGGGGGAAAGGCGGCCGCGGTGCGCCATCGCGAGGTGGAGGCGCCGTAGACAGTGTCTGGTCCCCCGCTCCGGCATAAAGCCACATTGATCCGGATGGACCAGGGAGGCGAGCGATGGGCGTAACCGCTGTGCCAGGACCGTGGCATAGATTTTGAGTTCTGTGTTAATAAGGGATATCGGCCGGTAGTCGGAACAGGACCGCGAGGGAGGCTGTGTCTTGGGGAGTGCAACTATGGTTGCTGTATCCGTTTCGGGCCGGAACGAACCCGTCTCCACCACGGCCGCAAAGAGGTCCCGAAGCCTCGGGGCCAGTGTCTCACGATAGTGAGCGTAGTATTCCTGGGGGAACCCGTCGGGTCCCGGGGTCTTCCCGGGTGCCAGGCGGCCGATCGCCTCTTCAATCTCCTGCAGCTCGATCGGCGAATCAAGGGTCTCAGAAATCTCAGGCTGCAGCCGCGCTAGTGTCACCCCGTTTGTCCCCAGTAACTCATTCAGGGAGAGCGTGGGCGGTCGGAGACGGTACAGCCGGGAGTAATAGTCAGCGAATGCCTGGGCTATCGCCACTGAGACCGTGTGGACGCCACCTGCAGGGTCCGCGATGGCCGGAATGATCCTGCCCGCCCGGGGGTAGGTCGCCGGGCGGTGGAGAAGAGTGCCGTTTTTGTCTCCCCAACCGTACACCCGGGCCACCGAGGAGCGCCATAGGATCTTCGCCGCTTCCAGGGAGTGCAGGCGAATCTCTTCCCGCAGGAAGGCCAAGCAACGAGATCGTGTGGCATCATCTAAGTTCCCCAGACTACGCTCCAGTTCTAAGGCTTGGGCCTCACATTCCGCGAGCTTCTGGGATTGAGCCCGTCGTTGACGTTGCAGGTGCCCTTTAGCGGCGCCCCGAACAGTCGCCTTGCCGGCCTCCCATAGGACGGCGGGGGAGACGACAGAGCCCTCATTATGAGAGTAGTAGTCGGCTATCTCGCCCCCGACCGCCCTCCGAAAAGCCTTGTCATGAAGGAACCAAGCGTTCAGACGCCATATCGGGCGGGCAGAGAGGGGGGGGGGGCCGAGAGCGAGGAGCACCGGCGAGTGGTCCGAAAGGCCCCTCGGAAGAATGCGCGCGTCCCGCACCCCCGCGCAGTCGGTAGAGGGCACGAAGATGAGGTCGATCCGGGCGTGGGAGTGATGGGCCGCCGACGTGTGGGTGTAGTGGCGCGTCTGCGGGTGCCAGATCCTCCAGACATCGCAGAGGCCCTGTGATTCCGCCCAAGATGAGAGCTGTTTTGCACGGGCGACGCGGGTCGAAGAGACCGGACCCGTCGAGTCCAGGTGGGGCGAATAGACAGCGTTAAAGTCCCCGCCGAGTATCAGGGCACCCGCAGGAAGTGTCGGGAGGATATCCGCTGCGTGGGAAAGGGCCGACGGCAGGAGGGCCGGCGCCGCGTAGAGGGACATCAGGGTAAGGGGTCGGCCCTCCAGAGTGCCACACACTACCAGTAGCATACCCTGGGGGTCCAAAAGCACCCGAGTCAGGACAAAGGGAAAGGACTTGCGAAGCAATATGGCTACCCCCCGGGATCCCCGAGCAAAGCCTGAGTGCCATACCCTGTCATAACCGTAACGGCCAAGGAAGGGGCAGTTGTTACCCAACAAGTGAGTCTCCTGGAGGAGGAGTACATCGATCTCTGCCCGTTGTGCATATTTGAGGACCGCCATGCGTTTGAAACGATCCAGGAGGCCATTGACGTTCCAGGAAAGTATGCGCATGGCGGCCCTAGGGACAAGTGGGTCAGCCATAGTCGAGGACAGAAGAGTGGGCCAGTGGAGGCGCGTCCGAGCAGGTTCCCAGAGAGGAAGGACAGCGGGGCGTCGGGTGAGAGAACGGGATAGACAGTATATGATACCTTAGCACAACAGATAAGAGGGAGTCACCCCCCAACAACAAAATCCCCCCAACGAGGAAGAAGCAACCCCAAACCAACCCCAACCCCCCACCCCCCGCCCTATACTTCAAAAACGGAAGCATCTGTCGCCCGAACCAAATGGAAGAACCACCAAACTAAAACGCTTGGGCTTGAGCGTTAGTGGACCCCTGATACATCGAAAGTCAAGCCTGATTTACCTGCCCTGGCCCAGAGCAACACTGACAACGGGGCGTTCCACCCCCGCCCAGGCATCTCCCACCCCCCCCCGCCCCAAAGGTAAGCAAAGAAAGTCAAATGGTAGGGCTACGAGAGAGGTCCGAAGTGTCCACCAACTCGACCGGGTGGGTTGCCGGGCCTGTGAGCCGAGGTGACGCGGCCCGCTGCCCATCCGCCACGGGACTGGTATGCGCGGCTGATGAGGCCGAGGAGGTTCTCGATCTCTGGCTTGGCCGGCCCCCAGAGCGCGTGGCGATCGCCTCCCCCGTTGTGCGCTCCCGGGGCAATGTGCGATGCCGCCGACGGGTCTGCGATGTCCGGGGTCTCCCCCGTCTCCCCCGCGGACCCAGAGGCAATCCGCGCCCAGAGCGCTGCAAGGGGTGCTCCTCCACCAGCCAGTTCCATGCCGCCCACGGTGTATCAAAGAAGAGAGTCTTTTGCTGGAAGACGACCCGGAGGCGGGCCGGGAATTGGAGCTGGTATTGGAGTCCCAGGGAGCGCAGTTTTTGCTTCACTTCAATGTAGGAGCGGCGCAGCTCCTGGACTTCGCGGATGTAGTCCGGGAAGACCATGATTCTGTGGTTCTGATAGTGGAGGGTATCCACGCGCCGGGCTTCACGGAGAATGGCATCTCTGTCACGGAAGTTCAAGAGCTTGAGGATGAACGGCCGGGGTGGAGCCCCTGGGGGCCTGGGGGCCAGGGAGCGGTGGGCTCTCTCCACCACGAACGAAGCCGACAGGCTGTCCGCCGGCATCCAGGATCGGAACCAACGCTCCATGAAGTCGTCCGCCCGGCCCGATTCAACTCCCTCCGGGAAACCCACCAAGCGCAGGTTGCTGCGTCGAGCGCGGTTTTCTGCATCCTCGACCCGGCGGTGCAACTCCTTAGAGTGGGTGGTCAGCTCCCGAACCTGATCTTGCAGATGGCGGATGTCGTCCTCGGCCGTGGATATCCGGGACTCGGCTTCCGAAATGCGGGCGGTGGCGTTCCTCAGATCTTGCCGGAGAAGAGCGACGTCCACTTTGATCTCACCCACCATGCCCTCGAGCGAGGCGCGGGACGAGTTGATGGCCTGCAGGATGGCAGCCAGGTCTGCAGCAGGGGCCGGGGCCTGTTCGCCCGTGGGGCCGGGCCCCTTGTCGGAGGTGGCGAATTTGTCCATCTTGGTTTGGGTGGCCCCGGACGCCGGCTTGGCGGGCCTGTCCTTACCCATTTCTGGGCCGTCCGGCAGTGAAGGAGGGCAACTAGCCGGTGATACACCTGTGGGGCAGCAACGGGCAGCCGGGCTGTCGCGGGACCAACAGGAGGCCCGCCCGGGAGGACCACCGGCCGGGAACGGCTGGGTAGCACCAGCCTCAGCGGTCAAGCCCCGCCGGGCATCTCAGCAAAGCGGGGTCCAGCAATGTAGGTCCCAGATCCAGGCCTCCGGCCGCCACTCGGGGGCCCCCCAGCAGGCCGTCGCAGGGCCGCAACCTCCGGCGCAGCCCAGGTCTCCAAGGGAACAGTTAACCAGGTCTCCCCTCAGTCCCCAGGGGGGGCAAGGTGTCACCCGTCAGGGTCCGCAGCTGGGAGTCCAAGCGATGGAGGGGGGGGGAAGCACGTACACCCTCCCGGCCGCCGGTATGCGACCCGAATCAGCGAGGGCCCCCCCGCACCCGGAGTCCGCAGTCAGTCTAGGGCCGATGGAGCCGGCTCCGCACCACAACCAGGAGGAGAAGGGAGGGAGAAGGGGGGGGGAGCCAGGGGCCCGGGCCCCCCCGGCCGCCGACATACGGCCCGATGGGGGGGGTCTCCCCCGTACAGCCAACCCCACAGTTGCCCCGATGAAGCGGTCGCGGCCAGCCCCACTCACCGCCTGACTCGCCGCTCTGCGCCACGCGGGGGGGTCCGATCCAGCGCCCCCGGGGCTCCGGACAGCGTCAGCAGGGCAGGGCAGCACCGGGCCAGTGCCAGCAGCACTCGCGGCAGCGGCGCGGCCACCGCGTCGTCCGGTCCAGCAGTTTCAGGCCTGCACCCCTCGTGGGCGCCGCGGGCTAAATTTCTCAGCGTGCCTGAGCCGCGGTTCCACAGCCGTCACTTCACGCCGGCGGTCTGATTCCGCGACGGCTAGGGAGGCTCCCAGAGCCCGCAGCGCCCCAGGATTCGGTGCGGGGCGGCAGGACAGCTTCACGGACCCTCGCACTCCGAGTGAGCCGGCCAGGGCAGTCCAGTAGAGGAGTCCGGAGGATTTGCGGGGACCGATGCCGGGAGCCTTAGTGAAAGGCGTCCATGCCGGTCAGGCGCCACCTAGCGCTCCCTCCATGCATATATTTACCCAAATTAATTGCTATATACCTAGTACATAATGAAAAACCATTGCAAGACACTGCTCAGTTATTGGCTCTGGGTTCGTCGGGTTCTTGGTGAACCTACAAGTCCTATATATCCCCACAACCAGAAAGGTCCAACGGATGTAACGGTATATTGCTTTCAAACAGCTGTCATAATTAGAAGAAGTTACAGGTGAAAACGACACGTCTGTTTTTTTCAACTAATTTTCAATTTTTCCTATATTCAACGGTTAGTTTTTATAAAGAAACTTTGAAGGATCTACACAAATGACCCCTTGATGAATTCAGAATTTTGTCTACTTATCTAAAATGTATAGCTTTCCAGGATCCATTATTGCTCTCATACCCATTTCTACCATTAACTGACAAACGTCTGCGTGTCCCTGATAGCTGGGAAGATGGTGATTTCAGCACCACAACCCCTTTTTAGGTCTCGGCTGGCGTGGGCTGCACACATGCGCAGTCTCGCTGGCGAGATTGAACGTTTTTGGGTATTTTCTGTAAAGAGCTTTAAGCCCCGCCCCTCTTTCCCATTGGCCGGTGTCACCGTTTATGCTAAACGGTGGCCAGCCATTGGGAAAGAGCTCTTTGTGACGTTCACTTTTGGCTTTTTGAGCCATCCCACTTGGACTGACTACTCTGCCTTCAGTGCGTCGCAAAAGGTTTCTTATCTTTATGGGGCCATGTGTTTCAAACACATGGCCCCATAAAGACAAGAGATCGCTTACGACAGAAGGAAAGCAGGCCGCATGTTTATTTTTGCATCGCACTTTAAAGTGAAAGCGTGATGCAAAAATAAACAGTGGCTGACTGACGAGCGCTTTTTTTTGCGTGCGTTCTTTCCTTGTTCTGCCGTGGCTGCCTGGCGAGCGCTTGTCTCCTACATACAACGACCCCAGAGTCCCTCACCTGTTCCCTGTAAGGATGGCGTTGCCCGGGGTTGGCCGGCGCGCAGGGATGGTACCCGGGACCCGGCCGCACTGGGTCAGCCAGCAGCTCCTGGAAGCCACCGCCGCGTCCCTGGGATATGTCCATGCCAACGTGAAGATGGATTTAGTGTACTGTGTCTTGGGGCTGCTGACGGTGCTCCTGGAAGGTGTCGCTGGCCAAGGGGTTTACGGTGAGTCCCTTTACGCAGGACTTTAAAGCAACTCGTCATTTACTCTCACTTGTGCCCAAAGGGCCCTGAGGCCACCACAAGGCGTCTAGTGTCACTCTTCAAAAACACCAGATGCAACAGAAATACGTCTTTAATGCTCGCACGCACAAATATACATTGGTATTTTTCATTGACAGCAAAATGTTGAAAAGGCCATTCTTATTTCCAATATTTCAAATGTTCCCAAATTATTCAAACCCGTTGTACCTCCTATATATAAACAAAGCCTATAATGCAGTATGGCTATTTGCATTCAACATGTTGATTGTTAACATTCAGTATCCTTAGACACCAAGGTTACAAATGATGCTTTTGTCAACATATGGATGTATGTATGCAATGTCACAACATCGAGCGAGAAAATAGCACACTGCAAAAATAATTAGTGCATGACATCGACTTTCGATTTTTATCACCAGGTTAAGTATAAATAGGTAAGTATAGATCTGATATTCCTAACTTCACATTTACATACCATGATTACATTTATATATAGTCATGGAACATATATGTACAGTTAAGGATGAAAATGTGCACTTGTATTTATATAATACGTCAATAATCCCCTGGAATTCATGTTTTTGAAGGGCAACATCCTGCACTCGATAGTGTGATCGTACACCCACTGCTCCCAGTCCTTTCCACTGACACGGTACCAAGAACAGGGCCCTGGCTAGAGATGGAGGAACTGAACAGACATGGGGCAGGCTGAAACTCCTCATAAATTAACATGGAGACAAATCATGTAAAAACTCCTTTATCTCACATAGTGAGAGTTAACGACAATCTGATGCTGGGTATATGAGGTAAAAAGCTGACAACGTGTGCGGTCGCGTAGCTAGTGTGTCATGGTCCCTAGTGAAAGAACGGTGATGGGTCCCTGGCTATTGTCAGAATCGTAAAATATGCCATTGCTCAGGGTTCTGTTGGCCATGGTGCCACTGCACCTCCTGCACCAGTGGAGGCTACGCCCCAGGCAGCATGCAATGCTAAATCCATGTGTGATAAGGAACACATTCACCTTAGAGATTCCTTACTCTCTAACCTGCAACCTCAAAGGAGGAAATATATTGTCAAATGGCTAACACAACCCTTCAGTTAGAGTGGGCAAGGGAAACACTGACAAAATTATCTCTATTGGTACATGCTATTATCCCAAATATATGAAATTTGTTATTTCTATTCTCATCTGCACAAATACACCTTAAAATAGCCTTCGTGTTGGTATCTTCCATTCTAATTTAGAGCTCACAGTCCTTGCATCGTCACCTTGAAAGCTCAAAGATCTTTTCACTTTTTCAGCCCCCCCCCCCCCACAGCAGGCAGAGAAGACTGAAGCAGAGCTGAAGAACGAAGGGGGGAGATGCTTCAATGCCCTGGCAGAACATTTAGCTAGGATGCCATCACCCTCTAAAGTGTTCCAGTTTATTTCACTCTGACCCTTAAAGTGTTGCTTGCAGGACAAAGCATGGATGTTGGCTTGAATGCGGAGTGCTGCCTAGATGGATTTAGGCAAGCGCCACGGCATTGTTTCATATTGTAACTCATTCCATGGGGACGACCATGCAGCACTAGGGCATCTGTGGGTGCATATCAGCCCTAATTCACAGTCCGTGCCCATTTCAAACTCAGAAGGATGAACGACAAGGCTGGCCCAGTAAGAATGCGGCTGCCCTGGTGCCCGCAGGGTGCCCTAGAAGGCCAGGCCTCTAGTGCCAGCAAGGCACCAGCCCACCCCCCTTCTACTAGGGGACCCCTTGTGGAGGAGTCCCCCCTCTCTGCAGCCAGTGGCTGCGGCGCGCAGGGTGCGTCACTTCCGGGGTGCGTGGAATGGGGGGTATATAGGCCTCCCCTACCCTCCGACCTACCTCTTTTCGCGCCATGGACACGCCGTCTCGCCGGACACGCTGCGGTCGCTGCCCCCCTGGACCTGGTTGTCTTGCGTCGGCCGGCGTGGTTGCAGTTTCGTCCCTCCCCCGCTTAATACGCTGTGTTTGCAGCGTACTCCTCGGGCTGCATGTTCCCGGGCAAGGGGGTCATCGGCGTGCGCGGTGAGTTTTGGGGGCAGGGAAGTTCTTTTGGGTCTTGTTGAGCCGAGAGCAGGCATGGCATCAGAGTTTGTATTGCGGGCGGGCGGGCTCTGGTGCACTACCGTGGATGCACGGCCGCCGCCACATTGTTAGGTTGATTGCAGGATGTGCTCCAGTGTGAAAAGGAAGAGCGACTTCCTTCCTAACGCCCTGCCCCGCCACATGTGTGAGATCGCGGGTTGCACCGCCGAGGGCACGCCGCTTAGTCGCACTATGGTCGTCCCGGTCTTGCTCCTCGCCCGATCACGGCAGCAGCAGACGAGCTGGAACTCGTCAGTCATAGCGAGGAGGTACGCAGGCGGGGCATGCCTTGGCTTCTCTGTGTGTGCCTGCTGCGAGTGCCCGCCAGCCGGTTCGGGGAGCGTGGGGAGAAATGACCACCCCTGGGTTCGTTGGTGCGTAGCCCGGGCGCACGCTTTTCTTGTTGGTAGTGGTGTTGTAGTTCTGCCCTGCACCTCCCCTGCTGTGGGCTTTTGGTGCGCCAGTGCAGCTTCAGCGGAGCTCCGAATCTGCTGCAGCCTGGGGGCTTCTCCCACCCTGGTACAAACTACCGGGAGAGGATGGGGTCCGTCGGCTAACTGCTGACTCTGGTGCTGGAAACCAGAGTTCGTGCCTCGAGGTCGCGTCCACATCCTGTGATTCTGGGCAAATCACTAACCTCCCCGTGCCTGAAGGTGTAATGTAAATACGGTGCTCATGTAAAGCGAAACCAACATAGATTTCCAGCACCAGGGGTCCACCCTCTCTAGTCACCTCGTGCAGCCTGCGGTGTTTCCAGCTCTCCTGGTGGTGGGGGAGGGGCCGCGGGCTGGGGGTCGCGAGGGTGCGGGGATCCTGCACCGCTTAGAATGGATCTGAGTGTGGCTGTGGTTCTCAGCACTGATACGATACATTGATTTGGTTGAGGAGTGCCTGGGTTCTCGTGGGGACGGCTGGTGCTGTGGATACTCAGTGAGAGGACTTCGCCATTTCCAGTGGGGCACCGTCCCACATGCGGTGGACCCGGTGAGCCGTGGAGGAGCGCATGTCCCTTTCTTTTGCGGCGGAGCGAGCTGGGACAAGTTCTGCGCCGGCTGCCGCGTCCGAGCTCAAATGTGTGAGCTAGAGTGGAGGTGCCGGCGCCGGCCTGGCTGGGCTTCCGTCTCTGCCTGCGGCTGTTCCCTTCTCGCTGCCCTTTTCGGAGGGCACCTGGTTTGCCCTCGATTGGCGCTGATCAATGTTGACAGGCTTTGGGGGGGTGGTGGGGGTGCAGCTGGGAGTTCATGCTCAACCTCCGCCCTTGAACGGCACGCTTGTCTGCGTTCGGTGCTATTAGGTCTGTAGTGCCAGGGAGGCAGGCACGGTCGAGCGGGTGACGCGTGGTGCGGAACCATTGGGTGCTCGACGTCTATTAGCTCATCGCGCATTATCAGGATCATCGTTGCGCTGCGAGGCAGCTGCCCCCCCATAGGCGAGAGGGGGTAAAGACAAACCCTTACCCCTGGGACGAGGCCGCTTGTGTGCATTTGTAACGACAAGCTGTTTGGGGAGCAGTGACTCCCACGGTACTTTTCACTTTACCCTCGGCCCCACAGGGGGTGGGGGGCTGCGGTTCGTCGAAAAGGATGTTTTCTTAGGCTCGCCCGAAACACTTTCACATCCCGTTTGATATATGGTTGTGGCCAGGGATATACTTTCGTATATGGTTGTGGCTGGGGATACACTTTGCGGGTTTCTGGTGCACGGACACGGTATGAAACCGGATGGTGGATCAGGCATGGGGTGGCGCGGGGGGGCCGTAGTGTCCCACTCAAATATTGAGAGCATGAGTGGCCAACCGCGACGCCCGGGGCCAACATTCCGATTAAAGAGTATAGCAATTTTCAGGTCATATGCCCGTTTCACATGCAGCCACATGGCAGGCTCTGTATTGCAGACCTTCCAGCACAGCCACATTATATTTAAAAAATCACAGTTGTCTTTTTATTTTGGGAGGCGCCAGATCCAACTTCTTAAAGCCACTCCTTTTACCCTTTCAATTGTGGTGTGCATATATGTTTCAGTTCATAACTCTGAGATAAGCGCCTGCTAGCTGGGAATTAATGGCTCTTGGCTTGATGTATGTGCGCTAAGTGGAGAGCTCATTGCAGATACAATGGTCACTAGCAGGAGCACCTGGGTATAGGTTTCACTGAGCATGCTGCGTTCGGCCTCTCTCGGTTGCAAAGTGTGGATGCTTGCTGCGGTGTCCCTGCGCATGTTTTAAATGTTTTGCGATTTTATATAGGTGCAGGATGGTTCTGATTGTGGTACAGTCAGCGTTGGCAGCGTTTCCTGAGGTTGTCCGCAGCGTCTGGTCTGCTGGATTCTCAGTGGCGGCCGCCCCTCACGGGAGGTCTAACTGCTGGGGGTTGTTGACAGCGCTGAGTGTGAATGGCCGATGCATCGATGATCGCAAGCACTTTCGGTTTGCGGTCAGCCTTTGGTGCAATCGCTGCGGGTGTTTGTTATACACAGTCCTGGTTAACCTGCTACCAGTTAAGCTAGGATATTTAAGCCTTACCACCCTGAAGGCGTCCGACCTCGGAAGCTAAGCAGGGTCAGGCCTGGTTAGTACTTGGATTGTCTGGGAATACCAGGTGCAGCAATTTGGTAGTTAATAAACAGGTTTTATGGAGGAGGCAAAGTGTTTCCAAATATGTTTACGAATGTCAACTGGCTAGCTGCACTGTTCCCCCGTCCACCTGCCTCAGATATGTCCTACCGCCATTACGGCTGCGGGGCACAGGAGCTGCCGTGAAACTTATTATGGATAAATTGTGCTTCCCTGGCATGTGAGCTCTTCAATGTGAGAACTGGAGGGGCTGCGGGTCCCTGGTGGCTTCTATCTCCCCGCTGCCTTGTGTCATTGTGGTGGTTAAGAAAACGGTAAATACAGAGCTCTGTACGTTGGAAAGTGTAGGGGAGGCGCATCGAGTCCTTCGCCGCATTGTCTGACGAGAATGAGGTTCAGGGCAGTGCAGCTACATTGACATGGTATCGGCAGCATTAAGTGAAAGCTTTTCAATATCAGACACATGCCCAGTGCTGCGTATTTACCTCAGGCGACCAACAACCTGTGACAAAGTCATGAAGCCTGACATGTGCAGGTTGTTGTTCTGGCTTTATCAATATAACTGGAATGCAAGGGCAGAAACAGCACCATACTTGGCGTGCGACACCACTGCCATGCAACGATTTTGCTGGCACGGGTTAGCCATACCCTCTGCCCTCGTTACGGAGGAGAGAAAGTTTTGCTGTAACTGCTTCCGTGGGGCTTTTGATGTTTAGTTATTGTGAGAAGTTGGCCTGGCATATGCTGGTCACTAGTTATAGTGGCCACCTTGCACCAGTCCAATTCGACTCTAATGGTAGATAGGTTTAAGACAACCTTTTAAAGAAAGATATCCTAGTGGCAGCTGTGGAAAGCAGCCTTCAGACTAAGTCTCAGAGGAATGTAAAGCAGATTGTTTTACCTTATAATCTCTTGAATTACCAAATGAAAGGACACCACACAGGTATATATATCAAATATATATGTATTTATTACTAGACACACTCTACTAATCTCTTTATGAGATTAGAAACCAGGTACACATTCAAATGTCAACGTTTCACAATAAATTAAGCACAAATATGGCTGGAGCCTTAGGGGCGTACCAGACCATATGCTAAGAAAGTGGTATAAGGATGTCGACTTGCAAAATAACAAGGCCTAGGGCCTGGGGAATCGCTGGGGCTTCACTACTGCAGTGTTAGCAGGTAAGTAACAGGCCCACGGGAGACGCGTGCAGTGTGTGAACACAGCCGCGGGTTTCCTCTTGGTTATAATGGTGCAAGTCGCGGTTAGATTTTTACAGTTCTAGGGTACTTCGAGGAGGACTACAAGCAAGCCACTTACAAGGTAAGTATTTCAAGGGCCAACACACACTTGGGTACGGGAGTGCACGAGTTACCTCACCCAGGGAAGCCGGATGCATAGGTGTCTTTTGGTGTCGGGTCGCGTCGCTGTTATCTATGGAGACCAAAGAAGACTTGCTGCTTGCGTCATCTGAAGAAGTGTCCGGTGGAATCCGACGGTGGATTCAAGATGGAGGAGACCTGAAAATTGAAGGGACAGTGTTCAAAGTCACTTGTCAGTGACCGGTGGCCAGCAAGATGGATGACCACAGATGTCGCGTCGATTCAGGTCGTCAATGGTGTTTTGACTCTTCGCTCACGAGGTCCAGGAGAGATCGACGATGACCAGCAGCCGGATTTGGAGTGTCCCACGACGTCTTCAGCTGATGGCGTTGTCGGCAACCGGATTGGAGCTAACAAGCCTTGGCAAATGCAAGTCTTGTGTAGACTGAAGAAAGTCGATGGTGCAGACCAGCAAGATCTGATGGACTCACCCAGTGAGGGTAAGTGAGGGAAGGCCTGGAGCAACCAGGAGAGCCCTTTGAGTCATTGAGAAAGTCTTCGGGGGACCCACTACCCAACGGGCAAGTGATCGCGAAGACGTCGCCTCAGGAAATGCTTCACAGGAGCCCACGGTCACTCGGGATGGGGTAGGCCGCTGATTTTTGGTGCAAGACCTGCTGGGGGCTTGGGCCACAAATGGTCCAACGCACAAGTTTGTAGAACGTTGTTTAGGGTTTGCAGTCGACAATAGTGCACGGTCCCCGGGTATTGCTGTTCCTCGTCACTCGTGGGGTTAAGATGTCACAACGTCGCTGGGGACTCAAAATGGCCGTCGAGAGGTCAGGAAATCCACTTCTGGGGTCGCAGGGACTTCGGACTCCAGCGGGAGCGGGAAAGTTTGCAACTGTTGATTAAGGGTTTTGGTGACTGCCAAGCAGGGGAGTCACTCCTTGACTCCAAGGGAGATTCTTCTATCTTCCAAAGGTAGTGGAACGCCGAAGGGCCAGGATTCTTCTTTGTTGAGCGTCGTCCAGGGTTATCTGATTTGTAAAGGCAATGCTTGCTATCTTATAGTGAAGATAGGGAAGGGACTAGCTCTATGACCACTCCTCTAGGAGGGTCAGGGGAGGGGGTGGTTACACCCACTTCCCTTTGTCCAGTTTCGCGCCAGAGCAGGGACAGGTAGCCCCTGAACCGGTTTGAGCTGGCATATGCACAGAGGAGCCTACTGCTCCCCCAGTGCAGGACTTCAAAGCACTCTAGGAGTGCACCCACCCAGCTCCAATACACTAAATCCTGTCTGGAAGGTGGTGACACCTCCCTGTGACAGGATGCATTTTGTTGGGCCTCCTCCACTGCGAGTTTCAGTCAGCAGAAGGAGGGCAGCCCAGTGTATGTGCTGGTGGCATCCATTTTGTGATACCAAGGCTCCATATGATGTCTATTGTTTTACATGTCGTCCCCTCTAGAAGGGGGGGATCATGCTCCCACATCATGGACTGATGTGGGGGTATGATTCCAAGTTGTTTGACACCAAACACGACATGTTTTGATGCAGTCATTCCAAAGTTAGCATTTTAATGCACTTAAGAGTGTATGGTTTAACCGCATCCACAAACAGCCATAGAGAATAGACTCTGGTAGCTGCAGAGGGGCCCTGTTCAGGTAGAGGCACCCCCTCACATTGTAAACCAAGCTCCCTGCCCTCAGGATTGATAGGGCCTGCCATAGAGATGGCTGATAGGTTTATATGTGTGTGTATGGTGAGATATAGAAATATATATCTCAGTGAGGAGTGCTAACACTACCTCACACGGGCTGCAGTAGCAGGCCTGTGGTGTCAGATTGAGTCTGCTTCCCAGGGGTGGCATAAGACATGCTTCAGCCCCTGGTAGACCTGTGAAGTACCAATTCCCTAGGTACCTAAGGTACCATATACTAGGGGCTCATAAGGTACCACAGTATCCAATCACTAGTGCATCTAATATGCACACCAATTATTTAAGGGAGTAAGCAGATAGGCTGGGGTCCTGGATAGCAGGATCCCAGCCAGACTAGTCATAAACCATTTAAACACCAGGAAAAAAGTGGGGGGCAACCATATAGTCAGATTCCACCTTCCTACAGTTATCGTATCACAGCAAATGTTATGGGCGGCTGGGGAAACACAGACGTGCCTGAGGTTACCGGGAGCACACTGGTTGGGTAACACCTCCTCCCTGTTGGCAATGCACTGCCTTCTTCAGGATGCGTGTGGGGCAATGGAGCGCTAGCACGGCAACGGAAACACCGCAATTTGTAGGTTTTAGGTCAGGAGCGCACAACAGCACATGCGGTAGTAGTAGCAGCTGCCCTTGGTAGAAACATATCTGGGGGCCCCTGTTTGGAACAGCGTTGTATTTGATACAGTCCAGTTTTTAGGCTCACTTTGGGTAAGTTACTCTTCCAATTTCTAATGAATTTGCATACAATATTCAGGGATGGTGACATGTTTTCAACACGGTAACACAGCAGCAGCTCACTATTATTACCGTAATAGTAGGCCACTCCACCTCTTAGCATATAGGAGGTTCGGCTCTGATCATAAGAAACCCCTTTTAGTGACGTGGTAAGTGTGGAACACATGGCCCAGGCAGAGCATGGTGTAGCTTTGCAGGTAGGCATACCGGGGTCGGTAATTGGAGCGCTGTGGGTCGGTAGTGCGACCATTGATGTTAGTTTTGCTCCCACAGGTTGGGAGGATCAAAAAGAAACTAGTTCTTGGTTGGCACCAACTTGAAAAGGGACTGTGTTCTTTGCAAAGCACATGGAGTTGGCGAACCGGTGGGTGGCTAACACACAATCTAGGGACCTTTCACTAATGTGGGTAATTGCAAAGGTGGTCTAAGCAGCCTTATGCATCATAGGTTTAAAGCATTCAAGAAGGATATTAAGGGATCATTTGGACAGGCTCTGGTATCCTCAACGTGTCGTGTCCCATGACTCCAGCTTTGACTGAGTTACCTCGGTCACTGGTCTTGAGTTAATTAGCTTTCATGGCTGCAGTTCCAGAGTTTCCATTTCCGGTTAGGTTCAGGGATAGCTCTTCACCAGCCAAGGTCACATGAATGCAAATTATGCGTAGGCAGGTAAAGAAAGCACCTTACTTGTGGTTTCCTCGTATAGCAAGAGCCTTTTCAGCGCGAGGAGCTGTTAGTGTTATGCCTTCTTAAAGTCACCTGGCATTCTGTTAATGGTATCGAGCTTCAGATAGAAGGGACAGGTTGTCTAGTATCGGCTACGTCCCTACTATGTCCCAGGTAAACTGCTTCCATGGTTTTGTCTGGTGGCTGGGTTTTACACACACTACCGGTTTTTCAGGGGGGTATCGTTGATTTCATTTGATAGGTGGTGTTGCTTAGTGTAATGGTCCCACTTGCGCTTGAGCTGGCTATTCATTGTAGGCGCTGTTCAGGGGTGGATCCTTCAGCGGTGCCTTGGTGAGTGACTTGCGCAGGGGGTTGGGTTGGGGGCCTTTCCTTTGGAATCAGGTTGTTTGGTGTAAACCTCGGTGTCCTGACGG
The DNA here is from genome assembly GCF_964204655.1 of Triturus cristatus. Lineage (NCBI taxonomy): Eukaryota > Metazoa > Chordata > Amphibia > Caudata > Salamandridae > Triturus > Triturus cristatus. The sequence goes on along the minus strand of NC_140581.1, from coordinate 1,180,980,776 downwards.
CGCCTGGGTGGCGTGCGCCGTGAGAAGACTGTTTCGTATTATTGCATTTAGTGATGATTTCGCTGCTTGGCCAACAAGGTCCTTTGGCCACTTGGAGTTATGCATGTGGCCCTTATCAATGCCTTATTGATGTATGTGCTACTGTTGACAAAGGGTAAAAGGGTTGTCGGTTTAGGCCGGGGATCGGCAAGTATGGTTTCATCTTTCTCTTCGATCACTGGTGCATTATCGGCCTAGAACCCAAGTATACTTCCAGGAGCTCTGCTCACACCACGGAGGGCCAATATCACACAAAGCACAGGGGGAGAGTGCGTACATGACATCACAGACTTGATCAGTAATATTATCATGGTCTTCTTTTGCCCCAATATAGACAAAAGTTATGGACTGGCTCTATGTTGGCAAAGGATAGTTATGTTGTCTCCGCATGCACCTCTCTCGCAGTACAACAAGGTCAATTTTGTCTCCAACGTGGGGATTGTGCGCCACTATTCCGTTTCCAAAGGGCTCCCGCTTTCCGCACCTAGATCACGTGCAGGTTACCTGTCTGGCTGTTGCGGAAGTTGATTAGTGTGTTGGTCCCATTTGCGGTGAGCTCGCTATTCATCGAAGGGAGACATTTAAGGAATGTTCAACACGTTAAGGTGACAGTCCCACCAAGTCAGAATGGAAGCATCCTCAATATGCTACGCAGGGAAGCCAGAATTTTGCTTCAGCTATCTTATACAACTAACAAGCATTGTTTAAGCCAAGGGTACTGGCATGTAGTGAGGTACGGTGGTTTGTGGTATATACCCGGAGGCAATGTCAGGAGCCGCTAAATAACAGCCTGCCTTGCCACCGGTTAACAGCCCAATGGTGGGAAAGTATAATTTTACACTTACTCAATTAATTTAAGCGCAAAGTGAGGCATTGCGAAATACTGGGACTGCATTGCGCAATTGGCTACGAGGGCCTTCATGGGGAACACCTGCGAGTGCCATATAGAATCAGGTACCATGTACACTGGGTGGGCAGTCCCCTGCAGCCAAGGGCCGGTATCTGGTAGCTCCAGTAAGACATATTCACCCACGCGTCAACCAGGGCAGCAGGCGGGTGGTGGTAGTTGTCAGGCAACAAGTGTGCTATGGCGCGGAAAGGTTTGGTAAACTCTGCGTTAGTGCCAATTGACGACAGAGTATTTTCGACCTTTTGGCGTCCCAAAATTAAGGAAACGGCAGGTATTTGCACTCACCTTCCCCCCTGGTTCCGCAGACTTGTCTGCCCCCCCCCCCCCCGGGTTATCCTTCTGCGGGCTAGAACCAGACTGTGAGAAGTTGGCCTGGTATATGATGCTCACTAGTTAAAGTGATCACCTTGTACCATGCCAAGCAACCCTTATGGTGTGGTTGTAAGTCAACCTTTTCGGACTAGCTGCCCTAGTGGTAGCGTAGGCTAAGCAGTCTTTGAGGCTAAACTCGTGAAGCGTGTTAAGCCAGCTGTTTTACCAAATGTAACCCCCTTTTATACCAATGAAAGGACACCACACAGATATATATTCAAAATATATATGTATTTATTTCTCAAAGTAACCCCTAGTCTCTTTATGAGCACAGGAGCACCAATCGTCAAACAAGATTATCACAGAATACACAGAAGTTGCACGTTATATGGATAGGCCCTGGTGGCCACTCAAACCATATACTAAAATAGTGGTATAAGTACCACGAACAGAAAAGGGAAAAGGCCTAGGGCCTCTAGAATCGCTGGGCCTACAAGGAGCTAACGTCAGTTAGTGACCAGGAGGTCCACGGGTGGCGTGTGCAGAGCAAATAGTCACACGCGTGCTCCCATAGGTTTCAATGGGTGCGTAAAAAGTACAAAGTTACTGCAAAGAGGATCTTCCGGATGGACTAGGAACTCAAGATTTGGAACACAGGCACTAGAGATGTAATACTACACTTGGGCACAGGTGTGCCAGCTTTACCTCACCCACAGGAAGCGGGTGCATAGGCCTCGAAGTGCGTCGGGTTTCTTCTATCTGTTCCGTGGAGCTTGAAGACAAAGATGCTGCAGGCGGTCGGTCCGGGAGAGATGCAGTGGATCCAAGAGTGGATCGGAGATGTTGAAGACCTGTAAGCAGAGGGGACAGTGTTCACAGTCACTAGCCAGTGACCCGCGTGGCACCAGGTGGGTACCAGGCGATGTCGGGTGCAAACAGGTGATGAGGGGTAGCTTGTCTCCGCAGCCACGTGGTCCCTGAAGGTCGACGATGTCCAGGAGTCGGCTCACGAGCTGTCCCACGCAGGCTCTCGCTGTCGGCGGTGTCGGCGACTTGATCGAAGCAAACGAGCCTTGGCAAAAGCAATTGTAGGAGGATTCGGAAATCAGCTGTTGGTTCTGACCAGCAAGGTCAGAGGGATTGCTCCTTTGGAGGGGAGCAAGGGCCAGTCTGGAGCAACCAGACCAGCAGTGTATTTCGTAGAGTTCGTCGCCAAGATGGCCACTAGCCAGCGGGCCAGCAACCGGTTAGGCGCGTCGAGTGGCAAAATGCAGAAGGGCCCCACGCAGATCGTGGAGATGCTGGAGGGCTCACCTTTGGTGCAGATGCTGCTCGAGGGTTGGGCTTCTCAGGACCCAAAGCACAACTTGGAGGGAGCCTCGGTTGTTGCACTGGTCAGCTTGTCGTAGTCGTTCCAAGATGGCTGGCTCCACGTGTCTCGGTGCCTCCACGGGTCTCCTCTTTGCAGGGACTGTGGATCGGGCGGTGAGAGGTCTGGAGGTCCAGGTCTTGTCAGTCTCTGGGCTCGGGCTCCGGCGGGAGGCGGCGGCAAAGCAGACGGTGATTCGCTGGATGGTGCTTGCGTTAGCAAGGTGGTCACTCCCTGACCACAGGGGAGATTTTCTTCAGTCTTCTGTGCAGCAGAATGTCGAAGTTCCCGTCTTCTTCTTAGTTTCAAGTTGATTCCAGGATGTCTGAAGTCTTAGGACACAGCTCCTACCTTTATTCGGATTCTAGGGGCCGGACTACCTGCTAGGTCCCTCCCTATGGGTGGGACCAGGAAGGGGGGTGGTTACACCCCCAATCCTTTGTCCAGCTCGCCCCAGGCCCGGGACTGGTGTGCCCCAGGACCGGTTTGAACTGGCATATGCCCCGAGGCTCCTTGTGAGCCACAGGCATGTCTGGTTTCTTTCAAGCCCTACCTGACCAATACACAAAATCCTGTCTGGGGTGGTGCATGCACCTCCCCTGGCAGGAAACCCTTTGTCCACACCTCCCAAGCTGGAAGGACTCCCAGCAGCAGGAGGGCAGACTTGTGTCTGTGGTGGCAGCATCCATTTTGTGGAGCTGAGGCTATGTCTGATTTTACCCGGGTTTCAGGCACTGTACATGTCGTGTCCCTCTAGAAGGGTGGAATGCTAACCCCGTCGCCAGAATTGGCGAGGGGTTAGTATTCCAATTCGTATGACACCTTACTCGACATGTTTTGATAAAGCCAAACCAAAGATAGCATTTAACCGCGAGGTTCATAATGCACTTAAGAGTATATGGTATGACGATATCTGGAAACAGTAGAAGGAAGTTGTTCCGACCACTGCAGACAGGCTCAGCTCATGCCAGAGCACCATCTCACATGGAACCAAGCACTCTGCCTTCAGGATTGTTAAGGCCTGCCATAGGAGTGACTTATAGGTTACCAGGTGTCCCATTTAAGTTTAGGTATAGGTATACTACACCTAAGTAAGAGGTGATTACACCAACTTACCCCAGCTGAGTGATCAGCCAGTTGTGTCAGATTGTTAGGCCAAGCCTGGGGTGGCATAATACATGCTTCAGCCCCTGGCAGGCCTTGGATACACCAATGCCCTGGGTACCTAGTGTACACTGGTACAGGGGCTGACAGGGTGATCCAACCAATTGGGTATGTACCTAGGGTACATGGAGTCCATTTTACAGAGAGAGCAGATAGCCTGAGAGCCTGAATGGCAGGATCTCAGGCCAACTAAGTCGAAAAACCAGCTAGACACTAGGCAAAAATTTGGGGGTAACCATAGTCAGATATCCACCTTCCTACACAACCCCCCCCCAAACGAAGGGAGATAAGGCTGACCTTGACCAGGTAAGCCTATATTGCCCAAGTGGCCATATAAGGAGGAACCAGCACTGGCATGGTTACCCCCTGTCTCATGGTCCACTAAGCAATCCCTCACCCTAAGGGTATCAGAGGGTCTCCACCATAGGGAATCTCTACCTGTGGTGTGTCTTGGCAAAGTAAAAGGCTGGTGTTGAGATGGAGTACTGAAGTGAGTGTCCTCAAAGTGAGGCCTCAGCTTCCTCCAATCATCCTCCACCATGGATGCCTTTCTTTCTTTAACTGAGTTGCACTGTGCTCTCAGGGTCAGCCTCTGGCTACCTAAAGCTGGAGGCTGGGTCCCTTTTGTGGGCTTACTGGAGGGACAGGTCAGGTTTGGGGCCCTAAGGTCCCATGTTTGCCTGTGCCCAACAGAATCCCCCTGGGGGAGGTCCCTAACTACCTGTAAAGGAGATCCCTCAGGAATGTTTTTACCCATCACCTGACTAGGGCTACTAGCCAGGCAATCCTCATTCTTTTGATGGGGGGGTTCTTGTGGACAGGGGCCCTCTGGGGGTCCACTGGCCTCCCTGACCTCTGCAGCCCTGGGCTGACTGAGGCAGGGTAGAGAGAGGCAGGCTACCTGCACCAGACTGGATCCCACCTTGGAAGGGGCCACTGACATCAGAGGCTCTGCCAGGCCAGGCCTGGCTACCTCTGGGGCAGTTCCTTCACAAGGGGTGAGGTCAGATCCCTGAGGAGGCTGACCTTTTCCTAATGTCTGGGGAGAGGGAGACTTTTCTTCCTCCCCACTACTCTCAGTTTGTGTGGAGTGATCCATTGTTTCAGGCTTCACTACACCTATGTCAGTCTGAGTATAGGCTGAGACCATTACAGCCTTGCCAACCTTTTCAGGGGGGCACTCAGTTTGTGTTTGAGCTGTGACTGTCACAGCTCTGCCAGTCCCTACAGGGAAGTCTGTCTGTGCCTGGGCTGTGGCTACCACTGCCCTTCCAACCTTTTCAGGGAGGAAATCTATTTGGACAGGGGTTGTGAATGGCACAACCCCCCTACCCTTTTGTGAAAGGCCTACCATTTTAGAATGGGTGTCTTGTTCAACTCCAGCCCAAGCTGAGAGTTCTAAGTCATTCCCCAGTAAGCAGTCTACAGGCAAGGTTGGGGACACTGCTACCCTTTTAGGGCCAGTGACCCCTCCCCAGCTGAGACATACCTCTGCCATGGGATGACTGTTCTGTTTGCCATCAATGTTAGTCACCTGGTAGGAGAAACCGGGCAAAAGCTGCTCAGAGGGAACTAGCCAATGGGCCACCATTGTGATGCTAGCCCCAGTGTCTCTGTAGGCCTCAGCTTTTGTACCATTGATGTAGGGCTCCTGTCTGTACCTACCCAAAGTGTTGGGACAGGCAGTGAAGTTGGCAAACCCCATGCCACCATCACAGACAAGAGTGGTTGCTGTAGGGGAATTGGCTAAGCCAGGGTCCCCCTGTGTTCCCCAAGTAAACCCACCCAGATTTCTGGGGGCACTCCCACCACCTGGGGGATTACTGCTGACAGTAATAGGTGGTGTGACAGGAGTAATTGGAGGAACAGTTTTGTTTTTAGCCCTTGGGCAACCGCTGTCAGTTTTCCAATGCCCAGGAGTTTTACACTCATGGCAGTAGGGCTTTTTAGCTGTGGTAGAGGAGGGAGCTTGGGACCCACCACCCTGTGTGGAGTTTTGGGGCCCTGAGGAAGGTTTCTCTTTTTCTTTATCCCCACCCTTCTCTTGAGGCTTGGTGGTATCTTTCTTTTGGTCACCACCCTGGTTTTTAGGCCTGATCCTGGTCCTGACCCATTTATCTGCCCTCTTTCCCAATTCTTGGGGAGAGGTCAAATCTGAGTCTACCAGGTGTTGATGGAGAAGCTGGTTTTGACAATTACTTAAAATCTGCTCTCTCATCATCAAATTGTACAATCCTGTATAATCAGACACCTTACTTCCCAGCAACCAACCCTCCAAAGCCTTAGTGGCACATTCCACATATTCAGACCAGTCCTGAGTCTGTGTCTTCTGGGTGTCTCTGAACATTAACCTGTACTGTTCAGTGGTTAAGCCTAACCCATCAACTAGGACACTCTTCAGGACTCTGTAATTTCTGACATCCTCTTCTCTAACAGTGAGGAGTCTATCTCTGCCTCTCCCCTCAAAGGAGAGCCATAAGATTGCTGCCCACTGGTCTTCAGGAACCTGCTGCACTTTGCAGGCTCTCTCAAGAGCAGTCATCCATTTGTGGATGTCATCCCCACTTTTGTAGGGGGGCACAATCTTGGACAGGTTCCTATTGTCAAAGACCCTATCTTTGTCCCTAGGGACATTGCTGCCACCAGTGGGTATAGACCCACTCTCTCTATGCTGCCTAGCCTTGCTCAGTTTTTCTTCCATCAGGGCTACTTCTAGCTCCTGCTTCCTGATCCTCAGCTGAGCCTCTTGCATCTTGGCCTCATGTTCCCTCCTCTGAGGGGTGGTCATCCTTCTCCTGGAGTGACCTTGAGAGCCTCTAGAGCCATGGGAAGCATTGGAGTCACCTGAGCGATTCCTTTGCCTTCCAAGCCCTGGGTTAAGTCCACTGGGGAGATCCAGTGGGTTGACCCCACTGTCAGTCCCCAATAGCCTTGGTTTAGCTGGGCCAAGTATAACACTTGGCACTGGGCTAGTTCTCCCTTCATCCTCACTACTGTCAGTATCCTTTTCACTCTCATCCTCTGTGGTAGGCATCCCATCTAAGGGGTGACTATTGGGAAGGGGTACTTCAGTGGCATCTTCAGAAGGGGGGCCTCCTGTTCCTGACCCTAAGGGGGCTAACTGGGAAGCTTTCTTGAGTGCTCTCTGATTCTCATCATTCTGTAAGAGCTCTCTGAGCTCAGCAGAGTTTGGGTTCTTGGGCTGTTTAAGGCCTCTAAGAGTTGCCAAATGCCTGAGCTCATTCTGATTAAGGGTAGCAAAGCTGGATGGTGCCCTCTGGGGGTCACTCTCAACAGAGATGGGTACAGTGGACCCCTCTGCCCCGGCCATTGCTCTTAAGTGTGGGTGGATGTGTTGCAATCTACCTACACTTGGGTTTACCTACTAAACCTATCTAGTAGTTGTAGTCAGGGTGTGCTACTCCCTTTGCTCTACAACAACTAAGTTCAGTAGAACTTAAGTATATCTAATCTTGTTTTATATGTACCTACAGGTACCTATGTGATCTTTCAATTGGTAACCAAGAGATTACAATGGTAAAACACAGCAAGCTCAAATCCAACCGCTGCTCACCAATGTGAGAAGTTGGCCTGGTATATGATGCTCACTAGTTAAAGTGATCACCTTGTACCATGCCAAGCAACCCTTATGGTGTGGTTGTAAGTCAACCTTTTCGGACTAGCTGCCCTAGTGGTAGCGTAGGCTAAGCAGTCTTTGAGGCTAAACTCGTGAAGCGTGTTAAGCCAGCTGTTTTACCAAATGTAACCCCCTTTTATACCAATGAAAGGACACCACACAGATATATATTCAAAATATATATGTATTTATTTCTCAAAGTAACCCCTAGTCTCTTTATGAGCACAGGAGCACCAATCGTCAAACAAGATTATCACAGAATACACAGAAGTTGCACGTTATATGGATAGGCCCTGGTGGCCACTCAAACCATATACTAAAATAGTGGTATAAGTACCACGAACAGAAAAGGGAAAAGGCCTAGGGCCTCTAGAATCGCTGGGCCTACAAGGAGCTAACGTCAGTTAGTGACCAGGAGGTCCACGGGTGGCGTGTGCAGAGCAAATAGTCACACGCGTGCTCCCATAGGTTTCAATGGGTGCGTAAAAAGTACAAAGTTACTGCAAAGAGGATCTTCCGGATGGACTAGGAACTCAAGATTTGGAACACAGGCACTAGAGATGTAATACTACACTTGGGCACAGGTGTGCCAGCTTTACCTCACCCACAGGAAGCGGGTGCATAGGCCTCGAAGTGCGTCGGGTTTCTTCTATCTGTTCCGTGGAGCTTGAAGACAAAGATGCTGCAGGCGGTCGGTCCGGGAGAGATGCAGTGGATCCAAGAGTGGATCGGAGATGTTGAAGACCTGTAAGCAGAGGGGACAGTGTTCACAGTCACTAGCCAGTGACCCGCGTGGCACCAGGTGGGTACCAGGCGATGTCGGGTGCAAACAGGTGATGAGGGGTAGCTTGTCTCCGCAGCCACGTGGTCCCTGAAGGTCGACGATGTCCAGGAGTCGGCTCACGAGCTGTCCCACGCAGGCTCTCGCTGTCGGCGGTGTCGGCGACTTGATCGAAGCAAACGAGCCTTGGCAAAAGCAATTGTAGGAGGATTCGGAAATCAGCTGTTGGTTCTGACCAGCAAGGTCAGAGGGATTGCTCCTTTGGAGGGGAGCAAGGGCCAGTCTGGAGCAACCAGACCAGCAGTGTATTTCGTAGAGTTCGTCGCCAAGATGGCCACTAGCCAGCGGGCCAGCAACCGGTTAGGCGCGTCGAGTGGCAAAATGCAGAAGGGCCCCACGCAGATCGTGGAGATGCTGGAGGGCTCACCTTTGGTGCAGATGCTGCTCGAGGGTTGGGCTTCTCAGGACCCAAAGCACAACTTGGAGGGAGCCTCGGTTGTTGCACTGGTCAGCTTGTCGTAGTCGTTCCAAGATGGCTGGCTCCACGTGTCTCGGTGCCTCCACGGGTCTCCTCTTTGCAGGGACTGTGGATCGGGCGGTGAGAGGTCTGGAGGTCCAGGTCTTGTCAGTCTCTGGGCTCGGGCTCCGGCGGGAGGCGGCGGCAAAGCAGACGGTGATTCGCTGGATGGTGCTTGCGTTAGCAAGGTGGTCACTCCCTGACCACAGGGGAGATTTTCTTCAGTCTTCTGTGCAGCAGAATGTCGAAGTTCCCGTCTTCTTCTTAGTTTCAAGTTGATTCCAGGATGTCTGAAGTCTTAGGACACAGCTCCTACCTTTATTCGGATTCTAGGGGCCGGACTACCTGCTAGGTCCCTCCCTATGGGTGGGACCAGGAAGGGGGGTGGTTACACCCCCAATCCTTTGTCCAGCTCGCCCCAGGCCCGGGACTGGTGTGCCCCAGGACCGGTTTGAACTGGCATATGCCCCGAGGCTCCTTGTGAGCCACAGGCATGTCTGGTTTCTTTCAAGCCCTACCTGACCAATACACAAAATCCTGTCTGGGGTGGTGCATGCACCTCCCCTGGCAGGAAACCCTTTGTCCACACCTCCCAAGCTGGAAGGACTCCCAGCAGCAGGAGGGCAGACTTGTGTCTGTGGTGGCAGCATCCATTTTGTGGAGCTGAGGCTATGTCTGATTTTACCCGGGTTTCAGGCACTGTACATGTCGTGTCCCTCTAGAAGGGTGGAATGCTAACCCCGTCGCCAGAATTGGCGAGGGGTTAGTATTCCAATTCGTATGACACCTTACTCGACATGTTTTGATAAAGCCAAACCAAAGATAGCATTTAACCGCGAGGTTCATAATGCACTTAAGAGTATATGGTATGACGATATCTGGAAACAGTAGAAGGAAGTTGTTCCGACCACTGCAGACAGGCTCAGCTCATGCCAGAGCACCATCTCACATGGAACCAAGCACTCTGCCTTCAGGATTGTTAAGGCCTGCCATAGGAGTGACTTATAGGTTACCAGGTGTCCCATTTAAGTTTAGGTATAGGTATACTACACCTAAGTAAGAGGTGATTACACCAACTTACCCCAGCTGAGTGATCAGCCAGTTGTGTCAGATTGTTAGGCCAAGCCTGGGGTGGCATAATACATGCTTCAGCCCCTGGCAGGCCTTGGATACACCAATGCCCTGGGTACCTAGTGTACACTGGTACAGGGGCTGACAGGGTGATCCAACCAATTGGGTATGTACCTAGGGTACATGGAGTCCATTTTACAGAGAGAGCAGATAGCCTGAGAGCCTGAATGGCAGGATCTCAGGCCAACTAAGTCGAAAAACCAGCTAGACACTAGGCAAAAATTTGGGGGTAACCATAGTCAGATATCCACCTTCCTACACAGACAATAGAAGGGGCATCTCTTGGGATTGGGGTCCCTATCACATTGATAGTCGAGCGCTGGGGTAGATGTACCATGTAAGGCAGGGTCACCACTGGGGTTGTCCCCGAGTTTGGGGTCAAAGTGGGTTGGAGCATTAAGTCTTCAGTCCTGGGGTAGCATCCAGCATCGCTTCAATCCAAGTAAGGCCAGTTAGAATAGATAAGTATCAGCGAGTGGGTAAATACACTGGCTAGCAGCATCATCGTGCCCCGGGGGCATGCGCCTTTACTAATACACAAAGCCTCAACAAGAAGGGTGCCAAGTGCATAACGAGTAAAGATGTTTAAGAGGTGTGTCTCTGGCGACAGCTGGGTGGAGCCAGTCCCACTTAGAGGTACACCCGGGGTGATAATGGTGTGCTCCTTTAGATCCCCACGACCTAGGCGGTGGGTGGCATCTACCTCATCTAAGGTTAGGCACTAGATTACAGACAGTGCGCCCAGTATCGAAGCAGCAGATTCTCTAAGCGGGTATACCTCGGGGACTTCCCAGAGGGAGTTGAGCGGTTGAAATTCCTATAAAGAATAGGGGAAGCAGGGCTGTGCTGGGGTTAGGGACCTCCTTGTGCGCATTGATTTAGCGTGTAAAGGGACGGTGCCTAGGTTAAGTATACCCTTCCCGCCCTAATAGCCTAGTTGGCTACTGGGGTAGGAACGGTCCCCTAACAAGTGAGTGCTGTCCCAGAGATTGGAGACACGTGTCCAGCCATACATGGTGCCAGAAGGGCGGCATCCAGTGTGATCAGCAAATAGGTGGGGCAGCAGGTGCCAGGGTGCCTGAAACTGTCCCGCCCTGTGTTGGACAGGGCTGAGTCATGTGATGCAGGGGAACTTTGCGGCGTGAGGTGATTAGTGCTTGGCACAACTTCACAGGCATAGGGCGTTTGTTTTGTCAGACACTAGCTGACCCAAGCTAACGTCTAGGGCTATTGGGAGATAGAAGGGGCATCGATATCCAGTAGGGTTGTCCTTTCATCTAGATTTGCAGGAGGCTCTAGACAGACGATCTAGCGGGCAAGACTATAGCTATTTTGGTGGGGGGGCCTGGCGACGACGGTGGCCGCCTCCATTGCTGTGGCGGAGTCACAGGGCGATCTGGAAGCAAATGGGTACCGAAGGGTACCTCTGCGCGGCACCATAGGGGGTGCCAGAGCCCACGAGCCTCATGGGAGGTTCCTGGAAAACGGTGTCAGCGCCCCGTTAGTCCTTCGGGCGGTTGTGGGCCTGAACAACCGGGGGCTTGCCTTGCTAAGCTCCGCCCTGAAAGGGGCGTGAGTAATAAGGGACCGTGATCCGGGAAGAGGATTACCGAAGGGGCAGCACAGACGGGGTTCGCCCCCGTGCTGCTTGGCTCATCAGGCGGGCAGGCGGCCCAGTTGGTTGCCCAGTTGGTTGCCTGCCCTTGGATTGCCTGTAAGATAACCCACCATATTACATAACAGTGTATGTAATAAACCTGCAGCAGTTTCTTACCCAAACAAAAATTTGTGTGGTGTGTTTTATTTATGCGCAAGAACATGAATGAGTGAATGAATGAATGAATGAATGAATGAAAGGAGACTTATAAACGCGCTACTTAGCCCAAAGGCATCAAGGCGCCTAACCAAAACAATTCAATAGTGAGGCAGATCACATCTAAGCGTAGGCCTTGGCGAAAAGCCATGTCTTAAGGGCCTTCCTAAAAGCCAGCGCCGAGGGAAGGGATCTTATCTCAAAGGGCAGGGAATTCCACTGCCCGGGGGCAAGAATTGAAAAGGCTCTACCTCCCCACTTAGCTTTACGTATCCTGGGCACTAGAAGCAAGAGCTTATTTGACGACCGGAGAATTCTAGGAGGTGTGTAGGGAACCAGCAAATCCTTCACACCACCCGACCGCTTAGTTGCCAAAGCTCTATAGATCAGAGTCAGGGCCTTGAAGGATATCCTGGCCTCAATAGGGAGCCAGTGTAAAGACCTTCTTGCCGAATGAGCCGACGCCCGTTTGGGCAGGTCCAGGACCAGTCTGGCGGCAGCATTCTGCACCATTTGAAGACGGGTCACCAGGCCTTTATTGATGCCCAAATAAAGAGCATTACAATAATCAAGCCTGGACCCAATCAGTGCCAGGACAGTTTGTTTCCTGGCCTGAGGAGACAAATAGTGCCTAATCCTCCGTAGGATGTTTATCAGTCCCCAACACGTGGAGATGGTCCTCTTTACCTGTTGATCCATCCTCAGAAGGGGATCGATCAAGACCCCTAGGTTTTTGGCCAGAGTCGACGGTACAGGGCACACCCCCATGGAGGACGGCCACCAATCAGCTGACCAGAGATCCTCCTTTCCCCCGAACACCAGAATATCTGTCTTCTCCCCATTGAGTTTCAATGAATTACCTACCATCCATTGAGCGACTGCCTTCATACAGTTTTTAAAATTGGAGGCAGCCAGACTAGTAGGTTGGGTAAAAGACAGCAGAATCTGTGTGTCGTCGGCATAGGAGATTACCTCCATCCCAAAAGATCTAATAAGCCTGGCCAGTGGGGTAACATAGATGTTAAAAAGGGTCGGACTTAAAGCCGACCCCCGAGGGACCCCACAGAGCACAGGGAGGGATGGAGACAAGAACTCCCCCAGCTTTACTCTCTGTTCCCTCTGATTAAGGAAGGATACCAGCAAGCTAAGTGCCGTACCCTTGACCCCAATCTCCCTCAGCCTGGATGTTAATACTGAGGGAGACAGGGTATCAAAGGCAGCCGAGAGATCCAAAAGGATGAGGAGAGTAGTCAGTCCCTTATCAACCCTGGTGCGAATGGTGTCAAGCACAATGGTAAGGGCGGATTCGGTGCTGTGTTCTCTCCTAAAACCGTGCTGCGAATGATCCAACTTATCATGGGACTCCAGAAAGTCAACAAGATGCTTATTTAGATGAATTTCCAGCATCTTGGCCGGAGCTGGGAGCAACGATATGGGGCGAAAATTTTTAAGCACCCCCGGATCAAGAGTGGTTTTTTTTAAAAGGGGCTTGACCACCGCCTTCTTCCACTGAATGGGAAAGGTCCCTTCCTTTATTGCTCCATTCATCACACCCAATAAGGGTGGGAGAAGACAGTCTTTGCACTGTTTAAGAAGCTTAAGCAGTGGGGGGGGTGGGGACTGTTGCCTCCTGCTGGCGCTATGCGGCTGCCCTGGCACCCGCAGGGTGCCCTAGAAGGACGGGCCTCTAGTGCCAGCAAGGCACCAGCCTACCCCCCCTTCTACTAGAGGACCCCTCGGGGAGGAGTCTCCCCTCTCTGCAGCCAGTGGCTGCGGTGCGCAGGGCGCGTCACTTCCGGGGCATGAGGAACGGAGGGGGGGAGTATATAGACCTCTCCCACCCTCCGACCTTCCTCTTTTCGTGCCCTGGAAACGTCGTCTCCCACCCTACCGCTTACGCGGCGTGGAAGCAGCGGGGGAGGCATAGAATGTTGTAATGTTGCAGGCGGAGTTACAGGACGATCTGGAAGCAAATGGGTACCATTGTGGGGGGGGACTGTTGCCTCCTGCTGGCGCTATGTCCGTCAAAGCTGAATGATGTTGTACACAGCAGCAGCAGGCGCGTTGAGACGATGGGCTACACTGCCTCGCTTTGTATCCTGTTAAATGCATCACATTGTATGGTTTCGCAAAAGCCTCAACTTTCTTTTGATATTCAAATCTCCCCACTCTGAACCCCATTCACCACGTAACCGGCCTATGTCTTGTTGAGGAGGAAGGGGGACGTGCAAAGTCAAAAAAAGGTGTTAGTTTAAGTGGTTTTACCCCAAAATACTACACACAGCAAGAAAAACAAAAGTGTTCAGCCATAAAGCCATCGACATTCACTCAAATCGTTATTAAATACAAAATCCCAGAATGAAACTTTCCGATCAAAACCTTTATTGGAAGTGCCGGTGCCGCCCCCTAGCGGTTACTTCTTATTGCTCATTCATGACTGAAAATAATGAGACACTAAAAATAAAACTGTCTCCAGGCGTTAAAGGGGCTCGTGCAACGCCTGGTGTTCAGGCAAGAAAAGGCAGTGCCAGGCTGCCCCGAGGAGGGTGAAGAAGGGAAAGGTGCAAACGAAGTGATAGGGAGAAAGACAACAACGAAAGACAAACAGGGAAAGTGGTGTGTGGTGTCCGATAGGAGGGTTTATGAGGCTGGGTGGTGGTCCGCATTAAAATGCATTAATCACGCATTTTAGCACCTTACCCACCTGCACACTGTGAGAGAGAATCAGGGAGTGACCGTGACTGTCAGAGTTGCATTAACAGCAGCGCGGCATCCAAGTGCTATGAGCAGACGGTGTTACAAGGCTCATGCTGGCCACTCAGGCCTGTGTTAATAAATAACATATTGCCTGACATGTTGAGAGATTGAGGATCATTAATACTATATATTTTAATTTTAGCAGCCTGTAACTCAGAACTGCTTCATTCTCTTGCCGCAGTGGACTCTGGGCTCAGCTGACTGTATTCAGCAGCTGAGACCCCACTGAGACTCGCTCATGTGACCTGCAGTAGTTCTTTCCGTGCTAGAAGACAAACTAATTTCCTAGGGTGACACCTTCCCTGACTGTTGCTGTTTTTTTACCCACCTCTACTGTCATGGACCTTTCCTGCTTTTGGCGGCTTCTCATTCTGAATGCCACGGGACTCGGAGAATCATGAATGGGCGCCGACAATGACACAGTTCCATCTTCCGTGCCTTGCACCAGAATGGAGCCAATGGCACTTCCGCCACTCAGGTCAGTAAAGTCCCCATATGGACAGGACAGACCCTGTCTCACTATTCTGATGTCTCACTATCATGATGCCAGGGAGGAGGGTCCGGTCAGCTCATGCTGTGGCAGGACGTTTTTAGGTCGAGCATAAGGGCAGTGCGCATGCCCTGCTCGCTCTGCATTGGAGTATGCACTAGAAGCTCAGCCCACTCTCCACCCATATTTGTCATTGGCTTGGGTCATTGTCCTTCATAAATGCTGGCTTCTGATTCGTAAGTAGGCTTGTTAGTCCCTTCTTGGTACCGACAAACAATGGCGGCTGTTTTTCTGTATTTGCAGCGCACCCACCGCTTTTCGTATAGCAAGATATGCCGCTCTAACTTTAAAAGCGACTGCCCCTACCCCCACCCCCACAGCACTCACGGCACAATGACAAAGCTTTTTTTTAAAATTATTAATACTTTTTAGAAGAACACAACGCCTGCTTTAAGGACATTGCACTCCATTTTCTTATTTTTTTTAACTATAATGTTGAGCGCAACGCTTGCTTCAGGGACACCGTGCTCTGTTTCTTTCTTTTTTTGTTTTTGTTTACTATATTGGTGAGCACTGCGTCCGCTTCACGGACACTGCGCTCTACAATACAATAGGTCTTGCTTTTGCTAAAGTTTGACCTACCGGTATTGTAAATTACAATGCCTTTTAATATTATAAAAGGCAATGCCATTTACAATTCCTTTAAGCAAAAATGGATGCTGTTTCTCTACTGGTGGTGCCTATTTAACTTAGGTACGTGGACCAACCGCCAACAGGTAGGTGGTCGTGGAGGGGTAATACTGGGAGAAAAAGGGATATGGGGATCCCGCTCTTGTGGAACTAGGGTCCTCACACACCCAGCAAGCTAGGTGTCATGTTTCATCATCTGGACCTGCTCCTCGTTGGGTCAGCGCTGCAATACCCAACGGGCACCAGCGAAGGGGCATTTTGTCGGAGACCTTGTGTTCCTTTGCCATATGATGAAGTGGGGGTGTATGGACCGTGAAGGTGTAGATATAGTGAAGTGCAGTGAGTGCGTTAAAAAAGGTTAGATATTCCAAATAATATTTTTATTCCGGTTGGTAATCCACCTCGTTAAAAATGTGTAGAGTGGCAATTCCCCTGTGGAGGGGGTTCAGTTGAAACTATGCTCATCTCTTAGGGTCAACATGTTTCTTGCCTGCTAGTTGCTAAATACCGTGGCAATTCTTCAGGACCTATTATGTGAAAGTTGAATTTATCTACACTAAATGGTGCAGCTAATCGCTAACTTCCATAGGAAAACACTACATCAGGACGCTCCAGTAGTGCTCTTTGAAAACCTGGGGAGACAATATGCAAAAGAGTATATCAGTTCACATAAGTTCTCCTCTACGATATCGTGAACATCCCTATAATTACATGCTGATCACATGCAACCTCCTCATTCACTTATGGTAATTAAAAACTAATTAAAATCCCATGGCGTACCATACGCCATCGTAGTACACCAAGTGTTTGTAAAACCTGGGTGTGATGGTCAACCCCAACAGCATTAAAAAGACATATAGTTGGAGGCTGTCCAACCATACATCAGAAGACATGTCTATCGTTAGTAACTGGTTAATGACATGAGGCACAGAATTCAAGCATAGACCAGCGCGCATATGCTCTGTCCTGGGCAGAGCCAGCTAGTACAGTGTGTGGTAATCGCGGGGTGAGTGAGATGCCGTGCTGAGACTCACCTTCCAATTATGGGATTCACGCCTCAGCTGGTACAGTGAGTCAAATGGACTCCTCCAAATTTGGTGTCCTCCAAGATAAAAATCGATAGCGGGCAGGGGGCAGGTTAGTGGTGCAAACCACCTGGTAGAAGTGTGTAACCACTCCTTGCTGAAGGCGGACACCCGCTACGAGGTGTACCCCTCCTCTCTCCCACCACAAACCACCAGCAACCGGAGGTCATGGTCGGGCACTGCTCGTGTGTGCGAACACACCGCCCAGTAACCGGCCAACCCCCAAGTGTACCGATAGTCAGTCGGCGGGAGGGAGCGGTGCGCACCCAATGGCTGCGGCGTCGGTGCCTATACCAAGTAACAGACAAAAGACTAAAGGTAGCGTCTGCGTGATGCTGGGTGCCCGGCCGCTACCCCTGCACCCAGAGAGTACTCACGTGTCCAGTGGGGGGACCGCAGTGGATCACCTACCCTCTTCGCCCATACCAGGATAAATGCTCCTGTCTCCTGGTGGAGTACAAGTACTATATCCGGGTTGCGTGCACGTCGGGGAGGCGGGCGGCGGCCAGCCTGCGTTGTGGACTGCTACTCATGCTCAGTGAGGCACGTACGTGGTGCATATGCTCTGTCCTGGGCAGAGCCAGCTAGTACAGTGTGTGGTAATCGCGGCGTGAGTGAGATGCCCTGCTGAGACTCACCTCCCAATTATGGGATTCACGCCTCAGCTGGTACAGTGAGTCAAATGGACTCCTCCAAATTTGGTGTCCTCCAAGATAAAAATCGATAGCGGGCAGGGGGCAGGTTAGTGGTGCAAACCACCTGGTAGAAGTGTGTATTCACTCCTTGCTGAAGGCGGACACACGCTACGTGGTGTACCCCTCCTCTCTCCCACCACAAACCACCAGCAAGCGGAGGTCGCGCTGAGACTCACCTCCCAATTATGGGATTCACGCCTCAGCTGGTACGGTGAGTCAAATGGACTCCTCCAAACTGCACTTACTGGTCCATTTCCTGTTCTTCCCCCTTATCCTCCCCCCCCCCCTTCCGGCAACTTCCTTACGTTGGGTCTATCCCTGGACCCATCCAACATGGAAGACAACCAGGGCCTCAGCTTCAATGAAGAAGCAGTGGCCGACATCTTACAGAAGACACCGTCCTTGTTATGGACTGCTACCAATGTGGCCTCAGGGTCACAGTGTGAGGATTGGGCTGCACTATCTGCCCTTAAGAAGGATTGGCTTAAGATCACCCTCCACGGGGCTATGATGACGGAATATCTGCGGGCCAACATAGCCCCCAACGGCTTGATTGTCAATATCATACCCAGGATCTTCTTGGAAGATCCTGCTTTCAAGAAAGACTGATGTATGGTTTCCTGGAAATGCACGAGAGATCTCCTAGTCTCAATCATTAACACCGCCCAAAGGTTGGCAGACGCTTTACTAGTCAGGATCTAGGCAGCAGAGGCTGCACTTAAATCAGCGAAACACAATCCACTCCCTACAGGTCCAAACTGGCAGAAATTAACAGTGAAATCGCTAAAAACAAGGAATATCTACTAAAGCGTAAGATAACCAAGCTTCAAAAAGATATTAAAAAATTCAACAAGGAGACAGTGTACCCCTACCTCAAAGACGACTATACATCATCTAGGAATGGATAATCATCAGATGAAGGGACTGACAGTAGCAGGAGGGGATCCTCTAATAGTGACTCCAGCACTGACAGTAGGGCGAGCTACACCCAGAAAAGGAACTAGTATCACCCCCAAACTAACTACAACAATACGCCCCGGTACCAGGGGCCGCCACCACCCCCACATGCCCCTTTTTGGCAATTTCCTATGAATCCGTCAGGCCGACCACAATATTACCCTTTCGAAAAAAAGGCAGAGGCTGGGGCAGAAGAAGAGGGAGCAACAGAGGGACACCCAAAGGGGTACAGTGGCAGGATCAGGCAACACTACCAATGGAGACCAGGAGTCGGGCCAGGGGCAAAAGGAACTAAAAGCACTGGTTGTCAACTTATCCCACAGGACCCTGAACAATACTGAGTTAGGGGTACTGGAAAAGGGACTTGGATATGTACCCACTCTGAGAACCAACAGGTTCCATAACAACTGTGAAATTCAGGAATTCTTTAGGAAGATCCGACTTAAGACATTTTTTCATGACACTCCATCAACTGAAAATGAAGACTCAGGGCTGAGGAATCCCTCCTCTTTCACTCCCAACAATGGGATGGTGCCCCCGGAGGTGTTGACATTCGAGAAAGCAGTTTTGAAGGACCCGGGTGGGAGCCCTACGGCGAGACCCTTTAATAACCTGTCCAATGCTGAAGAAACAGTAGCTAGATCCCTTGCAGAGGATACCAGTATCACCATTAAGCAGGCAGACAAAGGGGGTGCCACCGTGATCCAATCTACAGACGACTATGACCATGAGTGTAGAAGCCAACTTAACAACACCAGATATTACACCCCCATCTCGATAGACCCCACCACTAGACTCAGGACTGAGATTAACAGTATGGTGGTCCAGGCAGAGGCCAATGGGTGAATATCCAAGAAAGAAGCCGATTTTCTGGTCACTAGGGACCCTAGGGTACCCTATTTCTACACACTCCCTAAGATCCACAAGGGTACTACCCCAGTACCTGGGAGAACCATTGTGTCAGGAATAGGGTCACTCTTGGAACCACTGTCCCGGTTCTGCGACCATTTCTTGTAGCCAGTCGTTACAAAGACTCCATTGTATGTGCGAGATACCAAAGACATACTACGCATTATAGAGGAAGTAGACGATATTACTGACATCAACCTTCTAGTCACCTTAGACGTAGAAGCGTTGTATACCATTATCCCCCAACAAGAGACACTTGCAGTGGAGACATGGCTAAAAAAGGAGGAATGCTTGCTTGTTGTGTTCATTGTAGGTAGTTTTTAAAAACGGAACCTTTGTCTTCATCCTGTCTTAGAGCTATGGACGACTTTATGTGTTGCTCTATAAGCTGCCGAACCTCCGGGATGTCGGCTGAATAGCTGTGTTTCTGACTTATAAGAATAAAGGTTTTTAAAAAAAAAAAGAAAAAAAAAAGAAAGGAGGAATGGAGCTCCCCCACACCTATCTCCTTCATCATGGGGTGTGCCACACTGGCTCTTACAGAGAACTTTTTTGAGTACCAAAAACAGTTGTTCTACCAGTCACAAGGTACTTCCATAGGGAGTACCTTCGCCCGAGTGTGGCATGCCTCTATATTGCCACTTTTTAAGAGGATGTCATCAGGAACGCCAATAACCCATACATCAATAACCTCACGCTATGGAAGAGGTTTATTGATGACATCCTGATCTTCTGGAGGGGTGACCGCGCCACCTGCGAGGCATTTTGTGAGTGGGTGAATGCACAAAACCAATACTTAAGATTCACACACACCATTTCAGAGACCAATATACCCTTCCTAAACCTCAATGTACAACTGACGCAAACAGCCCTTAGCACCAACCTGTACAGAAAGGCCAACGACAGGAACAGCTTACTACTGTATCAGAGGCACCACCGAGGGCCCTGAAGGACAATCTCCCATTTGGGCAGTTCTTGCGTCTCAGACGAAATTATAGCTCCACGAGCGATTACAGAGCAGAGGCCAAGGTTCTTGAAGACAATCTTAAACACAGAGGCTATCCCGCCAAACTGGTTAGGGACTCGGCCAAGAGAGCACTGAACAACCCAGGGAAGCACTCCAGCAAAATACACATAAAGAGCCCACGGAGTCACTGACTTGTGTCACATCCTACACATCTAACTCCACACACATTAAGGGAATTATCAGGAAACACTGGGGCATCCTGAACACGGGTGAAATAGAGTTCCCCCTGCCTAGATTCGCCTTCAAGAGAACGCAGAATCCGAAAGATGTGATTGTGCACACTAGACCCCGAACTAAACAGAATGAGGGACAGAGAACACTCTGGGGCCTCCCCCCCGTCACCGGACACTACCCCTGTAGTGGCTGTATAGTCTGTGACCAGACCAGAGTGGTGAAAACAATAGTCCTATCAGATACCTTCACATGGACCATGAAGAAACACACAAATTGTAACACTCCTAAATGCATCTACTTGGTTACCTGCCCTTGTGGCAAAATGTATGTGGGTATGACAATGAGACTAGTGAGGATCCGCATTACAGAGCACAAAAGCAATATTAGATGCCAAAGGGTCACAACCAGAATGTATACACACTACCGATAGCAGGGACACAACCCCGATTCACTACAATGGTTGGCATTAGAATGCCACCCCAAGATCACCCTACAGGCACTTTTTAGGATAGAACAACGATGGATACACCGTTTATCCTCATCCATCCACGGCCTAAACGATGACATTCTGTGGGCGACCCTGAACAACAGCTGAGCACGGGCTTAACATATGTATTTCCAAACCTTTGCTTTACCAGTAGCTCAACGACATGCATGACCCCTGTACACTTGCAGCGCCTATGAACACTCGACATGACAGCACCCCCAGGTCAGCGAGCACTGCGATGCTCCTAGTATTGCTGATTAATGCACACAACTGGTGGGGTCCAATACCATTATTTCACCCACGTGGTTGTTCCCCCGTGTGTGGGTGACGGATATTTACAGGCATGTACACTATCTGCTATTGCCCTGATCCCCCACTAGGAATTCTCCACACTACCTGTGGACTGTTTTGCTCCCGACAACCATTATTTGTATACTGACAAAACCGTCTTTGCCATTCACTTAGACATGGCAAGCGATCAACACTCTGTCGCCACGGGGTTATTGGGTAAGTCCCACACGGTAGATCTTCTTAGCGATCGAACGACAGATCACATAATGCGTAACATATTCACCTAGTATGGTCCCCATGGGCAATATGTCCCACACACACAACTGTTGATCCACACCTCAACCGCACTTACCACTGTGTACGCTCCTTTGCACACCCCAAGATGGCCACTGGAGCGAGCCACGTACGTGCCTCACTGAGCACGAGTAGCAGTCCACAACGCAGGCTGGCCGCCGCCCGCCTCCCCGACGTGCACGCAACCCGGATATAGTACTTGTACTCCACCAGGAGACAGGAGCATTTATCCTGGTATGGGCGAAGAGGGTAGGTGATCCACTGCGGTCCCCCCACTGGACACGTGAGTACTCTCTGGGTGCAGGGGTAGCGGCCGGGCACCCAGCATCACGCAGACGCTACCTTTAGTCTTTTGTCTGTTACTTGGTATAGGCACCGACGCCGCAGCCATTGGGTGCGCACCGCTCCCTCCCGCCGACTGACTATCGGTACACTTGGGGGTTGGCCGGTTACTGGGCGGTGTGTTCGCACACACGAGCAGTGCCCAACCATGACCTCCGGTTGCTGGTGGTTTGTGGTGGGAGAGAGGAGGGGTACACCACGTAGCGGGTGTCCGCCTTCAGCAAGGAGTGGTTACACACTTCTACCAGGTGGTTTGCACCACTAACCTGCCCCCTGCCCGCTATCGATTTTTATCTTGGAGGACACCAAATTTGGAGGAGTCCATTTGACTCACTGTACCAGCTGAGGCGTAAATCCCATAATTGGGAGGTGAGTCTCAGCAGCGCATCTCACTCACGCCGCGATTACCACACACTGTACTAGCTGGCTCTGCCCAGGACAGAGCGTACGTTCACACACTGATCTATGTTTGAATTCTGTGCCTCACGTCATTAACCAGTTACTAACGATAGACATGTCTTCTGATGTATGGTTGGACAGCCTCCAACTATATGCCTTTTTAATGCTGTTGGGGTTGACCATCGCACCCAGGTTTTACAAACACTTGGTGTACTACGATGGCGTATGGTACGCCATTGGGATTTTAATTTGTTTTTAATTACCATAAGTGAATGAGGAGGTTGCATGTGATCAGCATGTAATTATAGGGATGTTCACGATATCGTAGATTAGCTGCACCATTTAGTGTAGATAAATTCAACTTTCACATAATAGGTCCTGAAGAATTGCAACGGTATTTAGCAACCAGCAGGCAAGAAACATGTTGACCCTAAGAGATGAGCATAGTTTCAACTGAAACCCCTCCACAGGGGAATTGACACTCTACAACGTTTTTAATGAGGTGGATTACCAATCGGAATAAAAATATTATTTGGAATATCTAACCTTTTTTAACACACTCACTGCACTTCACTATATCTACACCTTCACATACCACACCTCCCCACTTCATCATATGGCAAAGGAACAAAAGATCTCCGACAAAGAGCCCCTTTGCGGGTGCCCGTTGGGTATTGCAGCACCGACCCAACGAGGAGCAGGTCCAGATGATGAAGCATGACACCTAGCTTGCTGTGTGTCTGAGGACCCTAGTTCTGCAAGAGCGGGATCCCCATATCCCTTTTTGTCCCAGTATTACCCCTCCACCTCCACCTACCTGTTGGCGGTTGGTCCACGTACCTAAGTTAACTAGGCACCACCAGTAGGGGAACAGCATCCATTTCTGTTTAAAGGACATGACAGGGCACCTATGCTGGACCTCTTTAAAAAGCCCCACTGCCCCTCTTTTTGACAAGGATTGCCATTTACAATGCCTATAGCTCAAAATCTCACTATTGCAAGACCTATTGCATATTACCTGTATTTTGGCAAATTTCTGGGTCCCCTCCAGGGGAATCCATAAACCCTGGGTACCTTTAGAATCCCCATGATGTTGGAAGAAAAGGACGCAAATTTGACGTGGATACCTTATGTGGTCAAAAAGTTACAGAGGCCTAATTGCAAACTACTCCAAATAGCCAAAAAAAGGGCTCAGCACTGGCGGGGGGAGGGAAAAGGCCCAGCTAGGGTGACCAACCGTCCTTAAATTTCACGGACCGTCCGTAATTTGGACCTCACGTCCGTTGTCTGTGAGGATCCTTTTTATGGACGCCTTTTTCTCGTAGTTTTGGGCACTGCAGGGAACAGCTCTGTTCCATGCATGAAGCCTCAGCCCCCTGCTGGGGCCGCCGCACACTCCTCGAGCACAAGAGCAGCCCCACCCTGCCCATTGTCATTCTGTAAGCGGCTTATTGCCACATACAGAATTACAATGGGGCAGTCTGGGCTGAAAAGCATGTGGTGGCCGGCCTCCTACAACCTCTGTCCAGGGCAGGGCATTCTGGCAGACAGAAGACTGCCTGGGGGGAAGTTGTTTTCACTCCGGAGGCCTCACAGGCTGCCAGCTAGTTTGAGAAGATTAGAGAGGTAAATCGAAGAGTTAGTTTGTATTGTGTTGTAGGCAGGAGCTCTCAGTTTCAATTTTATTCTAGAAATAAGACAATGTAACTAGATGAGGCTTGCAGTGACATTACTGAATGTAATTGAAAATGGGATAAGTGGAGTGTAGAACAGTCTTGAGTGGGAGGAGTTTGGATTGGGTGATGCCCAATAGAGTGTCCCCTTAATTATCTAAATGCACACATTGCTGAATACACTTGCAAACATTATTGCCATCTCGGGTTTAATCCTCTGCAGTTTATGCATGATGATGGAATGATGATGATTTTTTAATAGTTCAAATGTCTAGGAACTGCCATGTGATATGTGTTTTTGGCCCTTCGACGATAGATTTTACCATGATCAAGTTTCTGTAAGGAACAAAACATGTTAGCAAGGCTGATTCCTGGTTTTTTTTTCGTTTTTTTAAATATATTGAGTCTATCGAATAAAGCATTATACTATTGAATGAAGATTGATTTCGACATAATTTGTGAATCCAAGGAGAGTTATTGATTATCTCTGCTCTCTTAACATTTCACTGAATGCCGAGGACTTATAGCACATAGTGAAGTTTTGAGTATGCCACCCCACTAGAATATTTTATTCTGAGCCATCCAGGTTTGAATGTTTACAAGTACAGAATGGAGCCAGGTCAAGCAGTGATGAGGTTTTTACGGTGTATTTAGGTTGTTCTGGAAATCGTCTAGCGCCCGGGAACATTAGTCCATGTATTGACCAGTTCTGTTTCCAGCATTTGCACCCTTCTACCATTTGTGGTGCACTGTAATTCTTTAGGATCGCACTATTCTTTCCATACAGTTGTGGAATTTTGTCCGATGCTTTGTGTTAGTAAAGCTTTGTTTGTCCAGTCTCTTGTGTAATCATTTTTTATATTGGTTAGCGTGAAAAATAAAAGGTGAGACGGGGGCTTTATGGTGCACTGTGTGCATGGTTGCACGTGCCAAAGGTTACGTTTATTTCATTCCACTGGGGTCAAAGGCTATTAGGGTGACAGTCTCGCCATTTTAGAACTGATGCATTTTCAATATCAATGAAAGCCATAATTGCTACTTTTTTTATTTTATGAAACTAACAACCATCGACAAAGCTAATAATTCTGACTTGTTGCAGGTGTAACATTACTTGTAGGTGTTATATGGATACAATGACAGAAGACGCAAAATACCAGTGAGGCGGTACACTATACTAAGCACAGATTTTTAGCATAGGTGTTTAAAGCCGCGCCCTTAATTACATCAAACATCTACTTTGGAGAAACCCCCCAGAATTTCATCCCACTTAAAGCCCTGGAAACAACACCATGTCACAGTCACCTCATGGCCTGGCGCTGTGCATCATGCACGACTCATGACTTAGATTGCTTATGTGCAAGGGCATAGTGAACCCTTCCCCGCCCCACCCCTCGCTTTAGGAACTAGAGCAAGAGTGACGTTCTTGATGGGCCTCTTCTGTCTGCAACTCTGCAGACAAAGGCTCAGTTCATAATTAGAATGAAAAGGTGGATGAGTGAGTATGTGAAGGGATAGGTGGGTGGCTGGATAGATTAGTGAAAGGGTGAATGGACGAATGAGAGGGTGAATGGATGGATAATGAGAGAAAGGATGGATGAATGAGTGAGTGGAAGGATGGATAAGACAAAATGTAAAAAGATGTATGGGTGGAAGGGTAGAAGGATGAGTAAAAGGGTGGATGGATGAGTGAAAGGATGGAGGGATGAGTTAAAGGGTGGATGATGGGTGAGTGAATGGGTGGATGGATGAGTAAAATGATGGATGGATTGATGAATTGACAAGTAAAAGGGTGACTGGATGGACCGATGAGTGAAAGGGTGGATGTAAGGATGGATGAGTGAGTGAAAGGGAGGGTAGATGGACAAAAGGATGGGTAGATGAGTGAAAGGGTGGCTGGATGACTAATAGTGTTAATAGATGGATTCATGAGTGGATGAGTAGATGGATGGGTGGAAGGAAGGATGGCTAAGTAAAAGGGTCGATGGAGAGAGAAAGGGAGGATGGATTGATGACTGAAAGGTGAATGGGTGGAAGGTTGAGTGACTGGGTAGATGGATGAGTAAGTGAAAGGATGGCTGGATGGGTGAAAGGCTAAAAGGCTAGATGGATACGTGAATGGATGGATGGGTGGAAGAGTGGATTGTTGAGTGTACCGATGGATAGGGTGAAAGGGTGGACGGATGGATAATTAATGAATGAGTGAAAGGGTCGATGGAGAGAGAAAGGGAGGACGGATGGATGGATGGATGACCGAAAGGGTGAATGGGTGGAAGGATGAGTGACTTGGTGGATGGATGAGCACGTGAAAGGTTGGCTGGATGGGTGTAAGGGTGAATGGCTAGATGGATAAGTGAATGGATGGATTGGTGGAAGAGTGGACGGATGAGCGCATGGATGGTTAGGGTGAAAGGATGGATGGATGAGTGAAAGGGTGGATGGAGGGATGGATGAGTGAAATGATGGATGGAAGTATACATGATGGATAGGTTTGCAAATGGTTGAATATGTTTGAATATGGATGGGCTTAATTATATACTATTGCGCGACCTCCTCTTGTGTGTCTGTAAAATTTACCTTTTGTCCCGAAGTTTTGTCCTGAATTTTGACCTCCTGTCCTGAATTTTTGTCCTGAATTTTGACCCTTTGTCCTGAATTTTTACACTCACAGTCCTGATTTTGGACCCAAGCCAGTTGGTCAACCTAGGCCCAGCAGTTAAGCGGTTAAAGAACGAAGACAAATCCAAACTCATTGGAGGAGTCAGACCCACAAAGTACATACAACAGATCACCTGATCTAGGCTCACCCTAAAAAGGAAAGAAAGCAGAGAAATAGATGGAGCGATTGGACTACACTCCGCTCTCTACTCCCAGTAAATCAGTCAAACCTTGCCTGTCTTTATCATGGCCGTCATGCTGGACCTCAGCGGCTTGTTCTCACACAATGACAGCGCTTCTGTTCTCGCGATATGTTGGCGGCGGGGGAGAAGAGGGGAATCAATTATAAACCTCGGCAGATAGGGGCAGCAGTTGCGTTTTAATGGAAGACGCGCGCTGACGTCGCCTCCTCCCGCACGCGCACTACTCAGTCGCAGACAGTGTGAGAGCGACAAGTGGCGCGTGCTGGAGAACGCTGCTCCAAGCGCCGCTACAACATGGCGGAAACGCTAAGCGCCCAGGAGGAGTTGGTGAGTGGTTTGTTTAGAACAGTGCATAAAACAGGTTAAATCACAGAATGCTCCGGGTGGAGTAATGCATACGAACCTCACTCTGGAGGGATCCCAAAGCCCTTTTCACACATGCCTGGGGCAGAAGGGATAGATGGGAGCCCAGAAGACCATGCATGAATCCCTGTACGTCTCTATTTATTTGGTTAGTTGGTAGAAACAGACTCGTTAATGCTATCCCTGGAAGCGGAGAACACTAACGTATCAGTCTAAGGTTAGGGGTCCCATTATTGATGCGTAACGTTAATTGTATGGCTTCTGGACACAGAAGGTTGCCTCAGCTGACCAAGTACAATCGTGTGCTGTGACGGTGGCTATTTGGTCATATTTTCCAATGTGCATCCTCGCGTTTTTTCTAGTCTGCCGTTTATTCGGCGCAACTTGGCAGAGCCAGCCCTCGCTGGGATAGAGTCCTGGGCTGAAACAAATGTGCCGATTCAGTTCTGCTGGCGAATAAGACGAGGCAGCAAGGGTCCCTTTTCACGGCCAGTCCCTGTCCGGCTACCTCATACATGCCAACATTTTAGAAGAAAGCGGGATATGAAAAAAATAATTACAGAGAATGTAATTCTCCCAGTGACTTCTATTGAGGGCGGGGCCTTAATCGGGGTTTTTAACCATGTATGGCACTTGCAAGAGTGCTGCTGCAAAGTAGGATATCAAAAACGCAAAAATATATATATATTTTTTATCTGTCAGTAGCACAGAGCAATCGCTACAGGAGGCAGAGCGAGGGTGACAAAAATGTTGTGCACTGGCCTGCAGGAGCAGGTACTGGTTGGTAGTGCATACTCCGAGTCACACAATACCACTCAATACCTGTCCGCAAAGGATCAATGAAGAATCTTTTTTTTTACATGCACGAGCCTGGAGACAAGCCTTGAAATTGGTAGTCTCTAGATTAATTCGGGAGGGTTGGCATGTATGCTACATGAAAACAGTAACTTGCCTCTTTACCACAAACATCTCCGCACCTCCCACTGCTCAGGACTACGAGGCTGGTGCCAGCCTGTTTGTTGGTGTGATGAGGGGGTGAGGTAGATGGGAGGGCAAGGAAGAGGCATGATATGGTGTTAAAAACAAAGGCTGGGGCGCATTGAAAATAATTAGAAGCTCATTAAGCTGAATCACAGAGCTGAGGTAGAGGGATGATGTTGTCTACAGGACATTAATGCTGAGTTCAAGGGCCCCTGTGAAAACTGTCACCCTCGGCCAGCACCCAGCTCGCCCAAGCCAAAAGCCTACTCTTCCTCGTGGTTTAGCTTCCTACTTCTTTCACCCGAGGGCAATAAATATCTTGTCTCAATCCATCAAAATGTCCGACTACCCTTTTGTGGGATGCTTAAGCTCTTGACTTAATGGGTTGCATACTAAATCTTGTGTGTGCAGTTGGAAGGGTGTTGGCTTTGTTTTGATACTATGTGGGGAGTGTTTGCATGTAATGTGTGAGTACCACGAAGGTGTGGCTTATATGTTGAGGGATGCAGCGCTTATTGGTTTATGATTTTCATTAAGCTGACAGCTTTGTACATGTTGCTTTACAGCACTTATGATCATAGCCCCCTTAGCTGGTTTCTGCTCATGATCCTCTATTCAAGGATCTATATTTTTTTAAGTCTATGGTCCTGAGTGGCGTAGATGGGAGAGAGACATTGTAGAGAGAAATCTTCTTGGATGGACTCTTTACTATAATCACATATCTAATTGTCATTGTGAGATTTCAAGTAGGGTTATAGTATGTAGCTCGTTGGAAACTGTAGTGGTAAAACTAAACGTAAGTCCTTTGTTGGCTTGCGGTGTGTAGTAAATATCTTCTGTAATTCAGTGTGTGTGCTTTTTTTTTTTTAAACAACGTTTGAGTTTCTTTGCCATTGTCTGGCCCAAGGGCCACAAATATATACATAGATTATAACCAGGCCCCGAAAAATCTACTTGCCCACTCGCGATTGCGAGTAAAATTTTATTTCATCAGGTCGAGCTTTTTTTAGCACCTACTAGTTCCATCGGGGGAGCGAGTTTAGGCTGGAAAGGAGCAGAAAGTGAAAGAGCAATAAAGATGCCATGAAATCTCGTTTTATCTTTGCACATTTGCTGTCTGTTCAAGGAAAGAGGTCAAATGTCATTTTGACTTTTTTTCTGCTGCTTTCAAAATGGAGTTTATTTTTCTCTCTCATTAGTTAGAGGTTTTTGTCAAGTGAGCTGCCTGAAGTCAGTTATTTTTCTCTAACACACAACATTTAAACAAATAGCCTGTTAATATTATAAATATTTCAAAATATATTTGGAGTTGTGAAAGCACATCTTTTTGTAATTAAGAAGTGTGATGCAAACAAGGTGTTTAATAGAAGCATAACAAACCAGAAAACTTTACTTGGTGATATGCAAACGACACATATTTGCAGAAACTCTATTTCCAAACATTGTTTGTCCACTATATAGTTTTATCAGTAAAACTGCATGTCAGTGGGAAAGTTTGTGGCCATTTCAGTGTTTCCTTCTGCGGATTACAAATGACAGTGTGCTACCACTTCATGGTTTAATTATGTATTTATTAAAAGTGATAGTTTTTAAACAGTCGTTTTTGGCCCTAAGATTTGGAGAAATACCCACGCTAGACCTCATGCCAAAATGGAGGATGTCCGGTCAAAGTGAAGACCAGTCCTGCTGTCTATGCCACCAGGGGCCTGAATCCCTGCTTCACATTGTCTGTGTTTGTCCTGCTTTGATGGTTCAACGAAGAGCTCTATTAGGGCGGGAGTTCCTTGAACGGGGAATTAGGTCCTGCAGGCATGCACTGGTGGAGTCCATGGACCCAATCAACACCATGCTGAACATTAGTCTGACTCAGTTATTGACGTGTTTTAAGAAAATGATCAGCTAATAGGATATGCGATGTGTAATCTGGAGGTGGTCCCTGAATGTAATTCTAAGTTGTAATAACTCGGAAACTTTTAATGTTAACCGAGCACGCACAGTAAATGTGAAGGGCGGGCTGCTAGGGACTGAAACTAGTAGGTCCCTATCCCGTTAGACTCAGATAACTATTTTATCTATTTCTGTATTCTTAATGATGTGAATATTTGTATAATTGTCTTTAATAGTGGGTTTCACAGTCCATTTGGCACCATATTCATACTTTGCTTAGTTCTGCTTATAGGCATTTTAAATATATATATTTTTTTACTTGAGGGACATTTTAGTTATCTGTGCAGAAAGCTTGCTTTTTTAGACCTCAGGGTAACAAATGATTCATTTTTAGTCACTTTTTATCTAACATAGATTAGTGTTGGTATCCTGACTAAAATTTCCAGGAAGAAAAGTTGAAGAAAGTAAAGGGTATGTAGCGTGAAGAGTCAAGGTTGTACTAGCTGTATGACATACCCATTTTTCATCCATTTTACTTTTTATTTATTATGTACTTAACCGTGTGATTTTTTTTAATGCTTTTAATTGGCTAATAAACTAAACAA
The DNA here is from genome assembly GCF_964204655.1 of Triturus cristatus. Lineage (NCBI taxonomy): Eukaryota > Metazoa > Chordata > Amphibia > Caudata > Salamandridae > Triturus > Triturus cristatus. The sequence continues at coordinate 1,180,950,139 of NC_140581.1, read as the reverse complement.
ACAAGCATTTACAATGCAATGGTCTCGGCATTCTTAAAGTTAGAGCTATTGGCATTGCTCATGACATTATTTTTGTTTGTTTTTGTTTTTAAAACATTTAAAGAAACGGCATTGTTATTTACAATGTCAATAGCTTAATCTCTCTCAAATGTGAGACCTATTGCATTTGCACCCACACAGAGCCACCCACACAGAGCCACCTACAAAGAGCTATTCACATGGAGCAACCCACACACAAATAGAGCCACCCACACAGAGCCACCTACACACACACAGAGTTACCCACACACAGACAGAGCCACCCACGCATAGAGCCACCTACAAAAAAAGCTACCCACACAGAGCCACACACACACACACACAGAGACCTCTGCAGCAAACACATTAACTCACTGAGCCGACGAACCAGGATTTGATTCTGTACCCTGTAGAATAAAGAGGGAACAACGCAGCAGGCTCACTATACTGTTTTAGAAGGAAAGAAAGCTGTGTATACACATTCGACTCTGCAGCAAAACGCCACTCATATGGCCCACACTAATTCTAAAACTCAGAGGACAGCAGCCAATTATGGTACATGCAGGCTGCATAACTCCACTAACCCCATTGACCGCCTCACACTGACATGTAACGTCTATGTTTCTTCTCCATGATACAGTACTGTACACAGCCAACGGACCTGGCATAAAATAACTGGAAAGATGCACCACATATTGCTGGCTAATCACCGGAAACTAATCTAGTCCACAACTGCAGGTCCCAACCAGCTAAATACTTGACATCTACTTAACACTCTACCAGACCCACCCCCCTTACAATATAGCTCTAAACATGCCTGCTCAGACCCATAAACCTTTCAACAACGTCTCAAATTGGACAATGCAGGGAAGGCAGCAACAGGCAAAGAAGGGGACCTGCAGTGCTGTTCAAAGCAGTCAGCTTACTGTAAGTAATCAACTGCGCTCTTACGTTTCACAATTCATCTGCCACAGTAAGTGATGCATTCCTTAATCCAATAACCGCAAGTAGGTGGTCACCACGCACATGGGGACACTTCCCACAGAGGAACTCCGAATACAAAACACCCTTACAAATTCATACCCAATACAGCAGTGAATCATGCAGCCAAGCGTTTCGGTGGGCCACACGGCGGTGGTAAGCGCTATTTAAATGTTTCAATACCGTTAAAGCAGGAAACAATACTGCAACCCTTGCTGGAGGGTGGGAACTAGGCGAACAGTTGTAAGGTGCTGGCAATTGTCTGGCATGGGGCGAGCGTTTTCACAGGACCGATTCACAAAGCTGTGGGTTACAGATTCAGTTCATTAAGCACTATCCGTGGGTAGTTTCTTTAGGCATAAGACGCGAGTATGTTCTACGCCCAAAGATTCAGGATGACATTATTTAAACCTGGAGTATGAGGACCTATCCCAAAAGTTTTAGTGAATCGTACCCAATAAATTGGTCAACTCACAAAACTTTAAACCCTAAGAATTAAGGCTGCGGTCTGGACAATATAGGTAGTGCTTGTGCTCTTCTGAAATGCGGCATTTTCACTGGTGTATTCATTGTGTTTGTCCCTCCTTAGTCTGCTAGTCATCTCCCATGGCGACTGGCCCTATTACATTAACTCTGCACTACTGTTCAATGTATGCTGCTTGTGAGCACTACTTTGTTTTCCCACTCGCTCGTATTACAGGAATGGGGTGTTTTCTGTGCTTGGTGATTTTCACCATGCCATCCCCTCTGCCGTCGCCCTCTGCACTTCTGCTCCTATCACTCTGCTTTTAGTACGGGAGGTGCTTTCTGCTCTCATTCATCACCCTCCACATACATCCGATGCTGTACATGTTAGGCGCTGTTTGTTTGTTTTTTTTGCAGTTTTATATAGCGCGAACTCGACCCGAAGGCAGAGCGTTTTACATGAGCACCAGTTGTTGTACACGGACAGATTCATTACTTTTTTTGTATGCACGGGGAGATGAAGTGATTTGCTTAGAATCCCTGTGGGGAGGAGATGAAGGGTGCTGGATCCCGGTTGTGACCTCCTTCCAGCTCTTCGTGTCTCTGACACCACGCCCCTATCGTAAAGACTATTGCTCTCCAAGGGATTGGACACCACCCGTATTCACAAGAGAGCGCGGAGGCACAGATCTCCATAAAACAGGCAGCTGTGATTCGCATGCACAGCCACAACGGGTCGATCCCGAAAAACACAAATTGTGGGAGCTACACAAATTCAGCTAAAAAGAATAGTTTTACATAACACATAACCTCTCACGAGGGCAGGGGATTCCAGTCAGTGTCTCCTGGGCGCCGTTCAGTTTCAGGCTCTCAGAGTCTCAGGGAGAAGTTGTCCAATGAGTGTCTCCCTGGCGGCTCCTGCACAGAAGCGTCGCGTCCCTGTTAATGTTTTAGACGCTCCCGGAAGGGGATTTGTTGTGCCCAAGCCCAAAGGCTGTAGAGAACACGCCCTGACCCCCCCTTGCGTTGCAGCCGTTGCCTGATAGAAGCTTCCCCGTGAAAGTTTTCTTCCTGGCCCTCCAGGCTCCTAGACAGACGTCTGCAGTGCCACTTGAATGACAGGGTCCGAGCCCTGGCAGCTTTTAAAAGATGTAACAAAGCCCCCCACTGCCCGTTCAGCGAGGAATTCTGGTAAGTCACGGACCCTGCCCCAGCCCTAAAACAAGGCAGAGCAAAAGGCACACCAGAAACGCAGCGTCCATTTCGGATTGGGGGCGTGTTTGTCTTTTCTCTCCTCCAGCCATTGGCTGGAGGAGAGAATGAGACTTCTTGCAAAAAACACGCCCCCCGATCCGAAAAGGACGGGGCATGATTGGAGTGACGGGACCTCTTCTCCAATGGCTGGCCAGCATTTACGAGGCCAGCCAATGGAGAACAGGGCAGAAGAGGGGCGGGTTCAAGCCCCTCTTCTCCCAAGTCATTAAATCTCCGGACTTCCGGTCTGCCGACCGGATGGTCCCGAGACCTAAAAAGAAAAATATAGTTTTTAAACAAGATTTGAGAAACATTCCTGGCCCCGACATGATGACAATGCTGTTAATTGCTAAGTCAGCGGTCATGTGTATCCTGTGGCTAGACTTGTATTATATTTGGGGGAAAAAGTTACGTCTATTAAATAAAACACGTTTTTTTAGGTCTCGGCTGCGCACATGCCCAGTCTCGCTGGCGAGATTGAATGTTTTGAGGAATTTTGTGTAAAGGGCATCAAGCCCCGCCCCTCTTTTCCATTGGCTGGCGTCACCGTTTATGCTAAACGGTGGCCAGCCATTGGAAAAGAGGTGTTTGTGACGTTTTCGTCTGGCTTTCTGAGCCGTTCCATTTGGACGGGCTCGTCTGCCTTCCGTGCGTCGTGAAAGCTTTCTTATCTTTATTGGGCCATGTGTTTCAAACACATGACCCCATAAAGACAAGAAAGCTTTCACAAGGACGAAAGTGAAAGCGGACCGTGCTTGTTGCTGAACACTGCTGTAAATCGGGTGACATCCGGCTTGTTAGAAGAGCAGACACCTCATGTGCTTGTGAAGGGAGTGGGGGTACATTTATCACTGCGCCTCAATTGCTGCACTCCGTTCCTTGTTTTCGTTTCGCGACCGCACTTGTTTTTACTTTGAGCATGGCGCCGCTTCACGGACACCACGTTCGATTTATTGATATATTTCTTAACTTTAACATTGAGCGCGGCGCCTGCTTCAAATTTGAGGTTAAGAAATATATAAAGAAACCAAGCGCGGTGTCTGTGAAGCGGCGCCACGCTCAGTTTTAAACTTAAGCATTTGCAAAGCAGTTGGACCGATTACATTGCAAATGCTTGTTTTTAACTCGTGATTATCACTGGGCCGCATTCCCAAAAGCCTTTGATTCGCTCCAATGAGCGTGAAGGCATCGGTGACACCTCCCTGGCCAGCCTCCTCCCGCTCTTCGCTCGGGACCACAGCACCCCACAGGATCCCTGAGGGTCTCAGTACATTCATCACTGCGACCCCGAGGCGCGAGGGGAGGTCTCTTCTTTGGTAGAGCACAACAACTCCCGTAATCTGCATTGCTGCTCCTTTCCAGACGAGGAGGAGGGCCGCCTCACGGCACAGGCGAGCTGCGTCCCCGAAGCGGAGGCGCCCCCACAGGCTACACCCAAAAGAGCCCAGCGGAGAAGAAGGGCTGCCTCGGGGCCTGGTAGCATTCAACAGTAGGGTGCCGCTCGGAGATGGGGCCTCCGGCAGGGAGCGAGTCAGACCCGTTCCTGGAGGGTTCCGGCGGTCCGCTGAGCGAGAAGCTAGTCAGCCTGACCCTCTAAGCAAGAAGCATGGGCATCGGAGCTGACAGCGAGAGGGGCGATGATGGCTTAGCCACCGCGTAGGTGGTAGCCGTATCCTTGTCACCAATGGTCCTGGTGATGACAGTGAGGGGGAGAGTGCAAGCCTGGCCCCCGAGCGCAGGGCCCAGGTGCATATCACGGTGGCTATAGAGGCAGTGGAGGATGAAGACTGCTACGTCCCTTTCCCGGGTGCCCAGGAAGGAGGGGGCAGGTGCAGCGAGGATGACAGAAACGACAAGTACAGGTACCCCAGTGTGTTAAAGTTTATAACAGCAGTGTAACCGGCAACATTCCACGCAGCCTTAGTAACGTACAGCACTTGGAGTTGTATTTCTTTAATTGGGAAGACAATAATTCTTTATCACGAATGTTGTTGGATAAAATGCTTTTTATGTGTACATTCCCAGAGTGGCGCTGCATGTGCGGGGAGGCAATACTAATGATGGAGCGACGCTGCTAGGCTGCGATGAATAACTTGTGATTGCATCAGATGGTAAAGTGCAGGTGCATGGTGGATCAGTACTTCTGGCTCACTGTTTACAGCAGCAAAACAAAACGCCACTGTAGTTTTAAAGTCTGAGATTGGGCCGCCTTCGTTTGCCACCACTTTAGGGCCGCCCCTTTCTCACCAGGAATCCGTGTTTACTAAGGTGCTGAGGTGGTGTCTGGAGCTAGGAGTGCCTTTCTGCTGACATCTTACTCATGCGGGGAGCAGTCCTTCGACTGGAGGCCTTTAATTTTGTACAAGGGAGAAAGTCCATTCTAACGGGCCCATTCACTATAATTTATTGCATCACGTACTGTCTGGTCCATCCCTGGTTTGTAGAATCGGCAACTGCATCGAAAGATTCAGATATGCAAAGTCAGAAAAAGCACCTGCCTAAGTGGCGCGATGTATGAGACTACACACCACATAACATCCTTACACGAAGATAAGACAACGTCCTTTCCTATGGAATAGCGTTTTATATCTCTGACCCCTCCTTTCCTAACCTCTCCTGTTGTCAACTCAGTGTTCCTCCGCCATACAACTGATCTCCTGAACGATTGTCACTCAGTGAAACGCTCAGTAGAGTCAAGGTGGTCATGTATGCTTAATGTGTGTTTTTTTTTTTTGCAGTACATGGGTCTACAATTTAATGCGGAGCCCTAAACAGCACCAGCACCTGCTCCCGAGTGTAATTACATAGTTTTCAGGGAAGGATAAACTGGGGCATATCCAGAATGTAGCCCCAACTAGTAATACATTTATCATGGCTGACTCTGCAATAACGGGTCAGGGCTGCTTCCCAATCTATGCATAACATTTTCAGCATAGAGTTCCTTATTATTATTCTTATTATTTGAAATTTGATTAAGCGCACGCCGGCGCTGTGGACGGCGACAGTCGAGGACAGAGACTAGCAGCTTGCAAATAACCAGGTCTTCAGTTTACGTCTGAACTGGGATTCAGAGTCAATCATGCGGATGTTGAGTGGGAGAGCATTCCATGATTTTGCCGTGATCACTTCAAATGCTCTACCACCTTTCCTGAATTTGTAGTACCTGGGGGAGTGAAGAAGGCGGAGGTGGTTGGATCTGAGCATGCGGCAAGAATGAACTAGCTTAAGCCTTTGTCTGAGGTATCCTGGCCCCTTGCCATTCAAGGCCCTGAACGTTAAGACCAGGGCTTTGAACTGAATGCGGGAGGAGATAGGAAGCCAATGGAGGTTTCTCAAATGGGGGGAAATCGAATGGCGGTAGGGGATATTGCATATCAGCCTGGCTGCTGCGTTTTGTACCATCTGAAGTCGATGAAGGAGATATGCGGGTGTACCCACGTAGAGGCTATTACAATAGTCCAGGTGGGACGTGATGAGGGCACGAACAACAGTTTTCAAGGAATCCGTAGGCAGGTAGGGAGAGATCTTTTTTTATCATACGCAGTTTACCGAAACAGGCTGAAGTGACTTTAAGAATTAGGGTTTTACCCAGCAATTCATTATCAATTTGGATGCCCAGATTGCGGGCCGATTTGACCGGGGGGGGGGGGGGGGGGGGTTAAGTTCCGGCGGCCACCAGGATGACGGAGGTAAAGGATCTTTTTGGTTAAAGAAGAGAACCTCAGTTTTGTCGGTGTTTAGCTTCAGGGTGTTGGAGGTCATCCAGGATACGATGTTAGAGAGACATGCTTTATAATTAGCGAGTCCCTTGTCCAAGAGATCTTTAAAGGAGAAAATAAGCTGAGTATCATCAGCGTATGAGACCACCCTGACCCCGGACGCCTCCACGACCCTAGCCAAGGGGGACAAATAGACGTTAAAAAAGCGGGGGCTGAGGGCAGAACCCTGAGGGACTCCGCAACTGAGGCTTTTTTTGTCTTTAGACACAAAGGGGTGACAGCACACCTGTTGCGTTCTGTCTGAGAGAAAGGATCTGATCCAGGCCAGAGGAGTGTCCCGAATCCCCATTTCGTAGAGTCTGTCTAACAGAATGGAGTGAGACACGGTATCGAAGGCTGCGGACAGATCGAGGAGTACCAGCATGGCCACCTCGCCTCTGTCCACGCATTCCCTAATGGTTTCAGAGACCTCCAGAAGTGCAGTCTCTGTACTGTAGCCGGATCTAAAACCGGATTGTGAATCGTGGAGGAGATTCCGGGTTTCTAAATAGTCAGTTAATTGCTCCTGTATGATTTTTTCTAGTATTTTGGCTGGCTTGGGGAGAAGAGATATCGGACGATAGTTGGAGTATACTGCTGGGTCAGCATCTGCCTTTTTTAAAATGGGGATCAACATGGCCTGTTTCCAAATTATGGGGAATTGGCCAGTGGAGAGGGAGAAATTCCAAATAGAGGTGAGCGGTTGGGCGATAGCAGGGGCAAGGGTAGTGAACACTTGGGCAGGAACCGGATCGAGAGGAGAGCCTGATTTGCACTGTTGGATTTTAATAATGGCAGTGTCAGCAGTGATTTCTTTGAAATCATGAAAGAGTGTCGTCTTTGAAGGAGAAGGATCCTGAGGGTAGATGTCCTCGGCTTTCTGATCCGAAGGGGTGAAGGTGGAGAAAATGTCAATGATTTTGTTATGAAAGAAGTCGGAAAGACCATCGCATAGATCTTGGTTGGGTTTAGTGGGGTAGGTCAGGGCGGAGGGTTTAGTAAAGCTTTTTACAATTTTGTATAACGTTTTTGACTAGTTTTTTGCAGCAGTAATTTTGTCAGCAAAATAGTCTTTCATAGTAGACTTTTTAAGAGAGTGGAATTTTTTCACCGCCGTTCTATAGATAGCCTTGGCTGAGGGGTCATATGTTCCACGCCAGCGGCGTTCAAGCCTTTTGCATTTACTTTTTTCCTCACGAAGCATTGGGGAGAACCAAGGGGCGGAGGGAGAAGATCGAGCAGAGGATAGGAGTTGTAAGGGGGCGATAGAGTCCACTGCAGAGGAGAGGTGTCTGTTGAACTCCTCAATATCGGTGTTGGGATCCGCTGAAGCACGCCATTCCTGATTGTCAAGTAAAGGCTTGATTTTGTCAGAAGTGACTTTAAACCATTTTCTTCCCAAGGCCCCCTTAATACTGTTATTGGACGGCTGAGAGCTGGAGGCCAGGTAAAAAGGAATAAGGAAGTGGTCTGACCAGGTCACGGGGAGAGGCCGCAAGGTTACGAGGGCCGAGAGGTTCGAAAATAAAAGGTCTAGGGTGTGGCCTGCTTTGTGCGTAGGACCATGGATTCTCTGATCTTGGTTAATAACTTCTCCCCTCGGTCAGCCTCGAGGGTTGTCCTTGGGCCAAGGGCAAACACCCCGCTCTGTTTATTGAAAAGTAAGACAGTCCTAAATGGGGGTTAATGGGTGCATCGCGCGCCACTGCCACTTGAAACTGCTGCACACATGATAGCTACAGCACCCTCTTCATAGAACCAGTTTTTTCTTTCCCTCCATTCTTCCTTTGTGTATCAATGATCAGATTTGCCATCTGTTGAACAGTAACTGTGAATTCCAACTTGTTTTATGGACTTCGGTATTAGGTTTTGTCTAAAAAAATCTGTATTTTGTAGAGCATGACGGTCACCCGCTCTAGTGGGTTTAGTATGCTATTTACAACAAGCATTTGCAATGCAATAGGTCTCGCATTTGCTAGAGTTTAGGCTATTGGCATTCTAAATGACAATGCCTGTTATTTTTGTGTTTTGAAAACCAACACATAAACAAAAGGCATTGTCCTTTACAATGCCAATAGCTCAAAGTCTCGCAAATGCTTGTTATTGTAGTCAAGCAGGCCCACGGGCTTGCCCCAGTTTCAGGGGCTGGGACAGCATGACGGCCATTCTGAATCACTTTGAGGAGTAACTGCCAAGCCACAGTCTTTGCAAGGACCTCGCGTCAGGACACGCAAAGCTCCAAAAAATACAATCCTGACAGCTCTGAAATGGAAAAGGTTGCCTTTGGCTTCATGTTTCCCGAATTCCGCCACAATCCTGCGCTGTTCTCCTTCTCGTTCGGGTGAACATGAAGTGAGTGATGGCCCATTACTGCCACGCTCCAGACGTAGCTGTAGGTAATTCTCGCAGCCAGGCCTCGCCCTGATGTAAGAGGGTTTTTGGCGTCTGCTGTTCCAGGTTCTGCTAAAACCTGCTCTAACACACGATTTGCATGTCTGGTTTACGATAATCAATCACCAAAGATTGTTGCTCACGCAGGTTAGGTCTATAGACTGCACACACCAGCTGATGGAGAGAACATTTTCGCAATCTCTGGTTACTAATGTGCTGTTAGTAGGTTGTCTTCATAGTCTGTGAATGCAGGTGTTCCCGCGTCAACTTTTGTGCATTTTTACTCCGACTCTCGGCAAGCAAGGGCATTATTTAGATCTGATGGTGAGATATGGAGATTGACAAAATCTGCCATTTAAGTGAAGTTGTTCAGTTGTTTCAAACAGCCTAGTGAAGGATAAAGTGGTAATTGCAAGAGACATACAAACCCCTAGAAAGCAATCCCAACAAAAACTAAACATCCTAATGGTGAAGGAAACAGCACTTTGAGCTCCAGCTAGAGGAACAAGCGGACGCGAAAGTGAAAGTGATCGCAATCGCGATCAAACTTTAAAGCGGCCGCGAAAGTGAAAGAAAACGAATGCTTTCAGGCTGCCAAATGGTGCGCGCGCCCGGAGCACATGCACTGTAGTTGGCGGCCTGAAATGCACTCGTTTCCACTTCCAAAAGCGCTTACTATAAGTCTCGCCAGAGCAGCGCTAAAGCGCTGTCTCAGGCGAGACCTAAAAATGTAAAGTAAAATTAAATATATGGCAGTAGATGTCTCTGACATAAGCACACTGGGTTCTTGATAAATGGGCCCCGCCTTGCAGTTAAAATAAAGTCAGGCTGTCACTTGTGAGCTTTACTCAGTACAGAACAGGCCCTTCCCCCCAGGAAGCGCTGGGCATGTCACTTCCCCTCCTCCTCTCTCTTTTTTTCTCCACCCCTCTTGTATCTATCCAGCCTATCTCTCGCTCACATAAATACACCTCACATAAAACCAATCTATACCACAGTGCAACAATCCATATAAACGCACTCCACACTATGCCATATAATTCAAAATCACCAGAATTTCCCTCAGTCCCACATGGTTCCACAAAATCAACTCGACACGTTTCCATTCCACACCACATAATTCAACAAGAAATCACATAATACAAATCAACACCATTACATAACACACCACATACATACAATCCACACCACATAATTCTACATCACGCAACATAATTAAACTCCACTACAGAACACTCCACAACACAAAATACCATACCATATAATTACTCTCCATGACACCGAATCCCACTCTGCGCAATTCAAATACACAAAATACCACACAATTACTATCCTCCTAATACAACTGCATACCAGATACATTCACTCCACAACACACAAGTAAGCAAGCATTTGCGATGGAATAGGTCTCGCCTTTGTGAGAGTTTGAGCTATTGGCATTGTAATTGACAGTGCCTTTCATTTATGTGTTTTGAAAACCTGTAAGTGGTGCGTAAACACACACTTTGCTCTTATAGTCTTTGCTTACGAGAAGCAATGCTAGCAGTAAAAGAGGCGCAGTTACTGCCAGCCTTGGTTCTAGTAAGCAACGACTACAAGTACAAAGTGCGTGTTTATGCACCGCTTGCAGGTTTTCAAAACACATAAATAAATGGCAGTCATTTACAATGCCAATATCTCAAACTAATGCAAAGGCGAGACCTATTGCATTGCAAATGCTTGTTTGTACAGCAGACATGCTGAACTCGCTCATTTGAAGGTGCTCTCATATGTGAAAATGAAGAAAATGGCAGGTCAATTAATTAAAATAGTTGCCCACGTTCCCATCATTTGAAACTAGTTTATGGGTCAAGAGCATTACAAATGGGTCGAGTAGATTATTTAAGTCACTAGACCTGCAGGTTTAGTAACATTGTTACAATTTTTCGAGGCCTGGTAACATGCATAGCATTGCATATTAGCATTAGATAATAAACAGTACAACCTGCTGCAATAAAACTAGTTTGTCTCTCCCTGAACCCTTCCCAGGTGCAGTTCCATAAGTCCCCACACAATTTATAGAGTTCATCCCATATCCCGACCATAGGACTGTACTTCCTCCTCTATGATGGTGGCAATCGACAACAGGGGCACCAAAGTAATACCTTTAGTCAGTCCACGTTGCCAAATCTTTATATGTTTCCGAGGACGTCCTGGTGCTTGAAAAACAGATCCTCCAACCCCATACAAAAGTCCATTCCCCTTTTCCAGGCACTCAACAGGAGTGGTGTATCAGACTTCCACAGTCCAGCTACATCTCCTTTGGCTAGTGTGAGGCCTAAAAATAAAAGCTGGCGCTTGTATCTATTGCCTCCAATTTTACCCGTAATATGAAGCAGTGTCAGTTTAGGAGATCTAGGGAGTCCCCACCCTGGGACCTCAGCAAGGCACATAATCAGTCATTTCCAAAACCTATCTAAGGCTGCAACAAGCCCGAATCGTATGTAGGAAAGTGCCTTCATCATTTTGGCTGTGCAGACACACAGGGGATTCCACCAGCCCAGCCCTCCAAAGCCAATGTCATGTGTAATAAGCCCTATGTAGGTATTTGAATTGGATTTTGAACAGGTCAGACCAGCTCTGGTTTATTTACAAATGCTTGGGTCTTCTGCAATATGTTTTGGGGTGGCGAGTTAAATTATAGGGGCTGTGAGAAGTCGTAAGAAAATGCTGCTACCCTAGTCACCCCCTTCTGCCTTTTTATGTCCGCAGTGTAACAAAGTTTTATTTTAACGATAATTTGATGCAATGATTTCTGAAATTTTTATAAAAATAATGAACTTTCCATTGGGTGACAAACTTTTTGTGTTTTTGTACTCCAATTGTATAGCACTTTTTATATAGCAATATACCTAGTTGTGTTAATTATGACACAGTAATGTGATTAATTGTGAAAGGAATTTTATTGCGTATGCTTTGATGGTTTTAAATTTTTTAACCGAATAAAGCTAATTTTTGACTTGACTTGAATTGGATTAATCTGAGGTGCGACGAAATGTCCGCTCCCTGGGAGGCTTCAAGGGCCTCTGTCCAATCATTATTGTCGAGGGCCCACAGGTTCATCTGCCACGCCAACCTTAGGGTCTTGAGAGTGGTGCCACTGTGTGATGAGGGATTGGTATATTTTCAAGATTTTGTGATGGCCCATCCCACCCATCAGTAGCTTCCCTTCTAAGGGGTTAAAATCTGTGAGGGCCGCAAAGTTGATTATATGTGTGTCGGGGGGGGGGTGCGCAAGGTGAAGTAGAGACGAGAGGCTGCTTGGACTGTCTTCAATAGTTTTATTCCTTAACACAATGGAAGTTCTTTTAAGGTCCTGACAATGAGGAGCGATGGGGCAATAGGCCTGGGCTTGTCTCCTCATCTCACGTCCTTCTTCTAGGGTCCCGAATGGTCACCTGGTTGCTTCACCGGAGGGGACTCAGGAGCGTATACATAAAAAAAAAAGAAGAGAAATCTGCCTTAGACTCAGGCACGGTTCAAAAGTTGTAGGGTAGGTGTGTGTGGGGTCACCGTAGTAAGGAGGGTGTGCACGAACTAGTAGCTGAACCAACACCGTTATACGTGCCAGAAAGGTTTCAGTAGCAGATGAACCGTCTGCTCACTTTCAGGAGGTGTCCCCTGGTTTTTCCAACACCCGCCGCCCTGACCCCAGGAGACTTTCCCGTACCTGCTGAAGCCAGGAACCTCCGGGTCCCTGGCCGGGCGCTGCATGGTCCCAGCCTCCTGGCTCGTCCGAGGATCGTCCACCGCCTGCACCGGTCACCGCTGTCTTCTCCTCGTCCTTTCGGTCGTCTCTGCCTCGGCGTTCGCCCTCTCCTCGCTTCTCCGCTTCTCCCTCAAGTTCCGTGTCCGCCTCTCGATCTTCCTGACTCGTCCAATCCGGAGCGACGACGTCATAGGGGGCGTGGCCTTCCCACGAAGAGGAGACTGTGTCCTTAAAGGGCCAGGGCTCCGGAAAGGCTTCCATCTGTAAGTGAGGTGATCCCTTCCTGGCCTCTGGGGGCTGTGGGGCACAAGAGGGGGACGACAAAGGTGAGTCCGGGGACTGTTGTAGAGGGATAGGGGGCACATCCCGACAATGTGGCATTAGTGCATGGCAAAATCGAAGATATTTATATATCTGGCTGTGGGGCATGGAGTATTCGTCTCTGAGTTCTTGAAATGACTTAAGGGTAAGGCCATGCATTACATCTCCAATAAAGGAAATCCCTATCTGGTCCCAGCCGCAAAAGCCCTGAAGATCTGCCGAGTGAGGCAGCAGCCGCTTGTGCCAAAGCAGTGTCTCGCATTATACGGCCCCACCATCCTATCCTACGGAGTGATTGTCGCCATGTAATATTATGAATCTAGTGGCTGGGGGAAGGGCCCGAACATCCCGCCTACGATACAGGTATGTATACAGGGTGGGGTCCTTCAGTAACCATCGCTCTATGGCATTGGCTGGGTCATCTCTCAAACCGTATCACCAGTCATTGAGCACCTGGAGGTGTGATTCTGCTGTGACAGGATTAAATATCAGCAGCTGCGCTACCACCGCAGTATGTAGATTGAAAACCTGTGCAGAGTACCACATGGGACGCTCCACCCTGCCCCCCCCTAAAAACTGTCCCAGCATAGCATTAATTTGATGAAACCACAACAGCAGAATTGAAAAGGAATGATTCTGTAGGTGGTAAAGTAATCGTGGGAGAGAGACCATTTTAAATATAGCAGACCTCCCATAGAGAGACAGTGGCAAACCTGACCATGATCTAATTTCCGTCTTCACCCTCTGTCACAATACCTAGATTGCGATCCCGTGATAGCTTTTGGTTATCTGACAGAAATACCCCCAGATATTGCAATCCTTCCATGGCCTGTGACAGATCTGCAGCCTAAAGGCCGTGCCCGAGTTTCCCCCGCAGTGGCCATATAGCTGATTTATGAACGTTCATATAGGGGCCCGACTTTTCTCCAGAGATTTGCATAATTTGCAAAATCCTGGGGCCCGATTTGTGAAATGTGATGTGGTGTGAAATGTGTGATGTGGTGTGAAATGTGAAATGTGAAATGTGATGTGGTGTGAAATGTGAAATGTGATGTGGTGTGAAATGTGAAATGTGATGTGGTGTGAAATGTGAAATGTGAAATGTGATGTGGTGTGAAATGTGAAATGTGATGTGGTGTGAAATGTGTGATGTGGTGTGACATGTGTGATGTGGTGTGACATGTGTGATGTGGTGTGAAATGTGAAATGTGATGTGGTGTGAAATGTGATGTGGTGTGAAATGTGAAATGTGATGTGGTGTGAAATGTGTGATGTGGAGTGAAATGTGTGATGTGGTGTGAAATGTGAAATGTGATGTGGTGTGAAATGTGAAATGTGATGTGGTGTGAAATGTGAAATGTGATGTGGTGTGAAATGTGAAATGTGATGTGGTGTGAAATGTGAAATGTGAAATGTGATGTGGTGTGAAATGTGAAATGTGATGTGGTGTGAAATGTGAAATGTGATGTGGTGTGAAATGTGAAATGTGATGTGGTGTGAAATGTGAAATGTGATGTGGTGTGAAATGTGATGTGGTGTGAAATGTGATGTGGTGTGAAATGTGTGATGTGGTGTGAAATGTGAAATGTGATGTGATGTGAAATGTGATGTGGTGTGAAATGTGTGATGTGGTGTGAAATGTGTGATGTGGTGTGAAATGTGAAATGTGATGTGGTGTGAAATGTGTGATGTGGTGTGAAATGTGAAATGTGAAATGTGATGTGGTGTGAAATGTGGTGTGAAATGTGATGTGGTGTGAAATGTGAAATGTGATGTGGTGTGAAATGTGAAATGTGATGTGGTGTGAAATGTGAAATGTGATGTGGTGTGAAATGTGAAATGTGATGTGGTGTGAAATGTGAAATGTGAAATGTGATGTGGTGTGAAATGTGAAATGTGATGTGGTGTGAAATGTGAAATGTGATGTGGTGTGAAATGTGAAATGTGGTGTGATGTGAAATGTGATGTGAAATGTGAAATGTGATGTGAAATGTGATGTGAAATGTGATGTGAAATGTGAAATGTGGTGTGATGTGAAATGTGATGTGAAATGTGAAATGTGGTGTGATGTGAAATGTGATGTGAAATGTGATGTGAAATGTGAAATGTGGTGTGATGTGAAATGTGATGTGAAATGTGGTGTGATGTGAAATGTGATGTGAAATGTGAAATGTGGTGTGATGTGAAATGTGATGTGAAATGTGAAATGTGGTGTGATGTGAAATGTGATGTGAAATGTGAAATGTGGTGTGATGTGAAATGTGATGTGAAATGTGAAATGTGGTGTGAAATGTGGTGTGATGTGAAATGTGATGTGAAATGTGATGTGAAATGTGGTGTGATGTGAAATGTGATGTGAAATGTGGTGTGATGTGAAATGTGATGTGAAATGTGAAATGTGGTGTGATGTGAAATGTGAAATGTGGTGTGATGTGAAATGTGATGTGAAATGTGAAATGTGGTGTGATGTGAAATGTGATGTGAAATGTGGTGTGATGTGAAATGTGATGTGAAATGTGAAATGTGGTGTGATGTGAAATGTGGTGTGATGTGAAATGTGATGTGAAATGTGATGTGAAATGTGGTGTGATGTGAAATGTGATGTGAAATGTGAAATGTGGTGTGATGTGAAATGTGATGTGAAATGTGATGTGAAATGTGGTGTGATGTGAAATGTGATGTGAAATGTGGTGTGATGTGAAATGTGATGTGAAATGTGAAATGTGGTGTGATGTGAAATGTGATGTGAAATGTGAAATGTGGTGTGATGTGAAATGTGGTGTGATGTGTGATGTGAAATGTGATGTGAAATGTGAAATGTGGTGTGATATGTGATGTGAAATGTGATGTGAAATGTGATGTGAAATGTGATGTGAAATATGAAATGTGATGTGATGTAAAATGTGATGTGAAATGTGAAATGTGGTGTGATGTGAAATGTGATGTGAAATGTGAAATGTGGTGTGATATGTGATGTGAAATGTGATGTGAAATATGAAATGTGATGTGATGTAAAATGTGATGTGAAATGTGAAATGTGGTGTGATGTGAAATGTGATGTGAAATGTGAAATGTGGTGTGATGTGAAATGTGGTGTGATGTGAAATGTGATGTGAAATGTGAAATGTGGTGTGAAATGTGAAATGTGGTGTGATGTGAAATGTGATGTGAAATGTGAAATGTGGTGTGATGTGAAATGTGATGTGAAATGTGAAATGTGGTGTGAAATGTGAAATGTGGTGTGATGTGAAATGTGATGTGAAATGTGAAATGTGGTGTGATGTGAAATGTGGTGTGTGTAGAAATGTGATGTGAAATGTGGTGTGATGTGAAATGTGATGTGAAATGTGGTGTGATGTGAAATGTGATGTGGTGTGGAAATGTGATGTGAAATGTGGTGTGATGTGAAATGTGATGTGAAATGTGAAATGTGGTGTGATGTGAAATGTGATGTGAAATGTGAAATGTGGTGTGATGTGAAATGTGATGTGAAATGTGGTGTGATGTGAATGTGATGTGAAATGTGAAATGTGGTGTGATGTGAAATGTGATGTGAAATGTGGTATGATGTGAAAATGTGATGTGAAATGTGGTGTGATGTGAAATGTGGTGTGATGTGAAATGTGATGTGAAATGTGGTGTGATGTGAAATGTGATGTGAAATGTGAAATGTGGTGTGATGTGAATGTGATGTGAAATGTGGTGTGATGTGAAATGTTGATGTGAAATGTGAAATGTGGTGTGATGTGAAATGTGATGTGAAATGTGAAATGTGGTGTGATGTGAAATGTGTGTGATGTGAAATGTGATGTGAAATGTGATGTGAAATGTGATGTGATGTGAAATGTGATGTGAAATGTGAAATGTGGTGTGATGGATGAAATGTGATGTGAATGTGAAATGTGGTGTGATGTGAAATTGTGATGTGAAATGTGAAATGTGGTGTGATGTGAATATGTGAAATGTGGTGTGATGTGTGAAATGGTGATGTGAAATGTGATGTGAAATGAAATGTGGTGTGATGTGAAATGTGATGTGAAATGTGAAATGTGGTGTGATGTGAAATGTGGTGGATGTGAAATGTGAAATGTGGGTGTGATGTGAAATGTGATGGTGAAATGTGAAATGTGGTATGTGAAATGTGAAATGTGGTGTGATGTGAAATGTGATGTGAAATGTGAAATGTGGTGTGATGTGAAATGTGAAATGTGGTGTGATGTGAAATGTGATGTGAAATG